>NC_060881.1:21847948-26847948 GCF_021901495.1 Neodiprion virginianus
CTTATATTGTTTACATTGCATCATCAAGACAATTCTTTTTATGAAATGTATAATTTGTACTCAAATTCATATGGCTCACTTCGCTTGATCGAAGCTTTTTCTTACTTGGCACGAGACACTTTCGTGTCTCTTGATAAATAAATTGTTCTCGTATGAACGCATCAAACGAAAACGATGTAGAAGCATGGTAAATGAAAACAAGTAGCCTGTGGCTAAATAAACAACATCAATCTCTCCCACTCTCTCCAGAAATCGGGCATTCAAGCATCTTCAAAATCAAAGAACAACACAGTCTCTTTGAAAAAATCGTCTCACAATAAAATGCCCAGAGCGCTGTTAGTTTGATGTGCATTCTATCAAACCCTCGGTGCAACCCTCGAAGCAGTGGCAGCAAATTTGCGTTTGATGTCTGACGTAACGCCACGCGGCTGCTTCGGCCCTGACTCCGTCCGGATGATTAATGCTCCGCCACGTCGTCGACGATGACTCTCGCTCGATGGGTGACCGGACGCCTCGCTTCAGGAGCGCGCATTTTAATCATCGGTTGCACAAAAAAAAAAAGAGCGAGCGACAAAAATGAACAATCAAAAACCTCACAAAAACACTTTACCACAGTCATCCGGCAAAACAGATACGAGGATTGCGTTCATTCGCCGCACAGGGGCGATGAATTTTCTTCAAATTTTATAAAAACCTTCCTGCAGATCCTTCGATCGATCATCATCGCTCGCCTCGATCGTTCGGCACTTGGTGAGAGAAGGAAAAAAGGGAATCGGAGAGAGACAGAGAGAAGAAATACTGCGTTAGCGTAGAACACCGTTGGGCAATATTTCCTGTTTATAGCGTTGCTAAGCCGCAACTAACCGCCTTGTTAGGAAGTTACCAACCCTCTCTCTCTCTTCCTCTATCTTTGCCCTCCCTCCTTCTCGCTCTCTCTCTCTCTTCTCCTTCATGCCAGGCCCGCGGCGCAGTGCAGACCGTAAATCATAACTTGAGGAGAAATTCGCGTGCGAGCACTGCTGGGTTCGCTTTAAGACTTAAGAGGAAACTTTGCGCCTTCGGTTTGCTTCCCTTGCAGTACGTGAGTCAGCGCGCCCAGTCCCATACTCCAGGAGCTTAGAATCTTCTGCCGATTCATCGACGATTACTCAATGTACCATTTCATTCGACCTTGGGATCCGGTGAAGTATCAAGCTTGGAGTAAATAAACCAACCACTACGGCGTTATCATTGAATCTAGAAACCAATAATTGATCAATGACGCGTAAAATTTGATGATGCGATGGGATAAATCACACGGAGCGAGAGCCAGATTCTCCTGCACGGGGATTTGAAAAAGGGTGAAAGCTCAGTGCGGGAATGAAAAGTTGAGTTTTCCTAGGAAAGAGGAGAAAAATCTAGGAGAGAACTAGTTGATCATAGGAATACGGTTCATTTGCCGGAGCAGCTGCACGTAGGCAGATACTATGTGTGGAAATTTAATAAGCGTAGAAAATTTCCATCCCTCGGCTCTTTGCCGCCCCGGCTCTTTTGACAAACAAGGAAACTGCTCGGCGCCAGCGCCGGAATCAGCGGCCTGGCCTTTCCCGGCCCGCGTGGACGCCCTTGGCAAGCACTCGGCACTCCTCGTGGATGTGTACGCGGGTGGAAGGAGTGAGTGCGGCTGTTGGAAAGGGGCTGAGTGCGGCACTGTGTACGCGGATAATAAGCTCCGCTCGTTTCCGTTTCTATTCCCTCGCCGTTTGCCCGGTTCGCGCGGTCCTTGTCCTCCATGGCGTCGTCGTCGTCGTCATCGTCGTCGACATTCTCGGGACGAAAAATTGTTTATGGCTGTAAAGTAGCACCCTTCGACACTCGCGCACACCGAGAACCTACCTGCGTTGCCCTGCCTCTCGTGCTAATTACGAGCAACGATCGGTCTTGCCCCTGGTACACATGGGTGTGGCGTCACGTTGCGTCATCCAACCCCCCCAACCAGATGACGACTCGACACTTTCGACCTTTGGCACGCGCCGATGAGCAAATAAGGGTCGGCGGGGAGCGAAGATTAGGGCAGGAGAATTCTAGACCGAATCCACGTTGTATGTCATGTACCGAAAATTGGAGATAATTTCTTGTTACAATGATAACAGTGATAAGTTTGCTATCGGGATAACGAATGTCATCATTTAATATCGTTGATATGGTTTTGGATAGGCATTCACCAGGATTCAAATTCAGAACAAAAATCTATGTCACAATGAGTTGGATTTCTTAATCGTGAAAACTTGAAGACTTGACAACCAACAGTATCCCCGAAAAATGATTTGATGATCCCCCTGAGGTTTGTTTCGTGATGGTTGGCGGCATTTCAGTTACTTGGACTCCTCCTACGACTTCGAAGAGTCATTACCTTCAAACCCTTCTTCTATTTCATTCAATTTTAACCGAGTATCGAGGGGGGGGGGGGGGGGGGGGGGATATTTCGACCGTGTCGAATGGTGCATATTGCAAGTCGAGTAAACAGTGTCTGCAGTTGTGGTAGAATGGCATGAAAAATCGGGACTACACGGAGTATCAGGAGCAGCACCAATGTGCAATGTGCAGTCAGTTCGCTAGTGCGTCGAGAGAGGTGAGGGGTAGTAAACTGCATCGGGCTGCAGCACCGGCGGCTACTTGTCAAGGAAAATTATCGGAAATTTATTTGCATCGGTTGTTCCTGCTGCTGCAGTTGCGGTGTACTTGTCCTCTCAACGGCGTTTTGAATTCCTGTGAAACAGAGTGGAGAGACGAGAAGGATCGATTCGAGAATCGGTAAATGAAGGAAAGTAATAAACGAGAGGGAAGAAAGAACCAGTTAATCTTCACGGTCCACCAGCCTCACGGAAATCCACTAATTAGTTCCGTATCCACTGAATTTTCATCACCCTTGGCACACCCTCGTCTCGCCTCCCTCACCACCGCATTGCAGCCTGTTGTGCAGCTTTCAGGAACCGGAAAAGCGAAGGAAACATCGCGGAGCATGCATTTCGATTCCCTACTACGAAACAGCAGATCCAAAGCAAGCACTTCGAAATTTTATACATCCGACAAAGACGATAAAAGGCTGTGCTGATTGCCCTTTTTCACCCACTGATTTTTCTCGTTTTTCGCTCAGAGATCTAAATGCAAAGGTCAATCATTCTCATCAGGTGAAGAATCTTCAAAGAGCTTTAACAATACTTAAAGTATCTTACGAAGAAAGACTTGAAGTACTTTTTTTCTTGACTAGAGATTAATTCGTATGACTCGAAGCTATCCTTACGATTTTACAAGCTTTGTACTGACTTCCATGTTCGATTCCAAAGTGTCTCATCACGCTGTTTGACCAAACGTGAGTAAACCTTCCAATTCAAGAAAATGGTTAACCTTTTTTCAACCCTATGTCGTCATATTATTGGTTCCAAGTTTTCGTTGAAATTTTTTGATTTCTGACTTTTCTCGTGTTCTTTCTTTTCATACTTGATCGTGGCGATGTGGTCTGGCTTCTAGGGGTGGAAAATATCGGTGACTCGATACGTCGGCGTGCGCAGCTATTCGGCGGCAATAAGGAGGGGCAGGGGAGAAGAACGGTTGTTTGTCCGTTCGCTTGACACACCGCCACAAACGTGGGAGTGGTATGCGTCCCTATCCGAACGGCATTTTTATCTATTTGCCTTCTTTTTTTTTTTTTTGTTGGTTCTTCATTTTTTCGATCTGTTTGCTAAACCAAGTGACGCCGCTGCTGCCATCGCCGGATCCACCCCAATATCGCTCTGCCGAACAAAATACGCTGAAATTCATCCGCCCAGCAGACTCATGTGCGCATGTATGGGTATCTGCCTCCATTCCCCCCGCCGGCTCGGTACCATCATCAAAACTCACCCCCGGATCGTAGCCGCGCAAACAATCACCACCCAGACCGAAACCCCATTGTTCACCGAGTAAATTCAACCGACCCCCGTATTCTCTATAGCTATGCCGAACTGGACTCTTAATTCCGCCCTGAAAATTTTTGAAAACAATATCGTATGCGAACGAAAAAACGGAGATGAGGTACTTTTTTAACGGTCTTTTCTACGGCCAATGTTTATACGATGTTAGTTCATTTTAGCTTTTGGACGAAAACAATCGAAATCAAAAGCTGATCAGCAATGTTGCTAGGATATTTTGTATTCGGTCTGGTGCGAATGTGAAATCTTTCTTTTCGACAGTAGCAAATGTTTTCTGGTTCTCAAAATTCGATTACCGCTCTCTGTCTTTCTAAACACGGAATTTGATTGATATTTTTCTGGATCTTTTTTTGGCGCCCCGAGTGTTGTTTGATTATTTCATCGTTCGATCCGAGAAACCGACTAGATCTGACTCGCCTTTGACGCGGTTTTTTTTTTCTTTTCCTTTTTCGGTTTCTCATATTCTTGTCCGGTTGAGCATGGTGTACAGCTAACTAATAATATAAAGGCATGGAAAATAACGCGAGGTGAGGGGTTGTATTATAGTTTGCCCTCGGTTTGCTTAGTCCCTCTCTTCCCCCTTTCCTCCTTTTCGCTTCGAAGTCCGTCCGTTCGTTCGAAGGGTATAAAGGATGAAACGGAATCGGCATGCCACGCCCGGCTGCGCCCGTCGACGACTCAGCTCAGCTGAGCTCCTCTGCAAAGCAGTAAAGAATTCACCCGTTATTGAATCAATATTGGACCACCGTATCAACCCCCGCCACCCGAAACCGATATTTCGAAAAATCCTTGCCATGCTGTTTACGATCAATTACCATCCCAATCCCATCTGTTCTCCATCTCTCCTCCTTGTTCCACTGTTCCCTTTACGCGTCGAAGCGTTTTGTTTCATGCGAAAAAAGTTGACCTCTGAAAAACAAGAACGGCATAGGAGAAAAAAAAAGGAAGAGAATCGGTATGTTTACCGCGTGCGAAATGAGCGATTTTTTCCGGTTTCGTGCAAGTCGCCTGCGGTCATTTCTCACTGGAATCCACCGAATTATTTAACAATACCTACCCTAGCAGCAACGTTTCAGCGAACGGTGATAATAAAAATTAAAAAACGAAACGTGGAAGCGTATAAAAATGAGGAGACGGAAAAGAATAACTGAGTGAAAAAGGGGGCAGAGGCGGTATACGTATAGCATACTTATTTACGAAATACATAAATCCTTTTCGCAAAAAATATTTGGGGGACAATATTGCGCTCTAAATTTTCTTCTTTTTCTTCTTTCTCTCCTTCCCACTTTCATGCACAATTCGCTCAAATTTCCCGCCCGCTCACCAGTTTTTTTTACGAACACCACCAAATTTTCATCCCTCTCTCTGTTTCGCGTACCCTTTTTACCCTCCACCGTGTTGCGCCTACAACCTGCACCTCAACCAACCGGAGGGCGCGCGACTCAAATTATAATTAATTGACTGCTGCAGGATCATAGCCGCCCACCTCCTCCTTCTCCCACAGTTTTTTCTGCTCTCCCCCCTTCCGACCCTTTTTTTATCGCTGCTTTCTCTTTCTATTGCACACAGTGGGGGGTAAGAAAATTAACCCACCTTCTACATTCGCATAATCGTAATTTCCTTGAATACACATTGGTGGATTAAACCCCCGCGTTGAAGTAACAACACTCTAATTTGTTTTTTGTTGTTTTTTTTTTTCTCCCTGCCACTCGACTTCCAACGACAAAAAGCGTCACGTCTTTTTCGATTCATATTAAAAGCGCGAGTGTTAAGTATTCATAGTCCCTCTTTCCATCTTTGATTCTTCACTCTGGACTTCGTCTTCTTCTTTATATTCCGTGTAATTGTGCGGAGCTTTTTTCGCTTTAGAACATTCACCCCGTCCTATTCTCTTTTCGGCTATAAGTTTTATCGATTGGAAAAATCCTACTGGATCAGTTTTCGAGTTTGCGGTAATGGCGGTGGTGATGATGTTGGTAGTGGTGGGCGATCGTGTTCGGGGCAACAAGTCGATACGCCTGAAAGACAGTGCGGCGGGGGGGGGGGGGGGGGGGCGATGTCGAACATCCTCACCCTAGCTCACCCCGTCCCGAACCCATCCCCATCCTCCGAAGAAACTGCTGAACCTCCTTTATCCTTGTCTACTGTCCTGCAGGCTAGGAAACGTTAGGTGACTTTAAAGTAAGGAGGCCGATGGTGGTGGTGGTAGTTTGGGTAAAAACTCGCGACAAACGAACGAGCGAACGAATCCGTCGAATGGAGTTTCGGAGGGCGGGAGGACACCGAGTCACTCTGGCGAGAGTAGCAGAGGGCAGAGGACACACGGGGAAAGAAGAGAGAGAAAGGTCAAAGGCTACTGCATTGCGCCGTCACGTCCCCGGGGACGACGGCGTTCGAGGGTCCTCGGGAAGATGGTTCATTAGTTGTCGCATTGCAGGACCTGCCTGCTTCCTCCGGACCCCGGTGTCATCCTCACCAAGCCGAGAGCTGGATACTTTATCGAGTGAACCACGTTTTCGGGGTTAACCGAAAATGGGGCTTTTCACTTCTCTCACGAAATCCTTGTCGCGGTCTCTCTCATTTCCCAGCTATAACTGCACCACCTGTACGTGCCGCCAGAGTTAGATACACCAGTAGAATACACATAAAGGTTGGAAACGCTACAGTTCGGCTGGCTGAGGCAAGTGTAGCTAACTGAAAACTGGGGGTGAGAAAATTTCACTGCCAACAGAATAGAACCTCGCATTCAGTACCCGTCATCCTCATCCTCGCCACTCGGTGTACGCAGACCTGAAACTATCTTCGGACGCTACTCTGCTCTGATCGACCGTATCTGCAATCAATTTTCACTTCGCGCAGACGGACTTGACGATTCCATAATTGTACACGGTGCACGGTTGTGTTCAATTCATTTCGAGTCTCGTTTATGTTGAGCATTTCAAGCTCACGAAAAGTATTACACAAGGTTCTTTCTATCCTTGCGTTAGTAATGAAATCGAGAGATTCATCATTTCTTATAGCTTCAACGTATTGAATACTTGACGGAAAAGTCTTTAGTGGTCGTGTGTTGTTGAAGTCATCAAATCACGCATGTATTCGAAAAACGCTTAATACCGTCTGATTGGAATACTGCACAATAGAATTTTCAATGGACAGGTAAATGCAACGAAAATCTATCATGAATCGCATTGTACATTACGTTATTATAAATTTGATACGTTGTGTACAGAAGAGGACATGTACATCGAAGAGACCCGTTGGTTGGTTGGAAGAACACGTGTTGGTATAAAGGGATTTTGCAATTCCAGCTATTCTCTGATCTCCTCTCTCTTCGAGTCGACAGGCGAGTGAACCCGACCGAACTCAACCCAACACAGCTTACCCTATACCGGAACATCCCAACCCATATTATCCTATCCCGTCCCGTTCGTTCCTCCTGTTGTGTGTGAGTTCTCTTCTCCACCCATCTCTTCACTTCTCTTCTCTTCTTCTATCCCGATGTTTTATCGCTATCCGGCACATGCCTACCAGCGTCTGCAGCACTGGGAGTGTGCTCGTGTGCTGCACCGAAATGCCGAATTTAGCAGAAAACTTAGTTGAATATTGTTTGGTTGGGGGATTTGTGCCCGAGTGAGCTTATCCAGCTCGGCGCGCTGCTGCCCCAAACCTTCTTCATCCCCGTCTCCGCATACGTCTACCAGATATGTAACGGCAACTGGGCAAAGAGAGGAGGTGGATAGACACGTAGAAGGAGTAAAACGAAAAATGTGCATCTCTGAGCTCATGGTGCTGTACCTTCAGGTTTTGGTGGAGGCGAAGCAAGGAGAAAGGGTAGAACAGTGGAACGGGGTGAAATGTATTGCACGAAAGATATGGAGGCTACTGTTGCTGCAGCGAGACTCAGCCCGGATGTACGCCTGGTATGAGGAAAAGGGTAAAAGCAGAGAGCGTTTCACGCTACGTTTACCATTTTATTTTAGTAGTTGAATATAAAATTCATATACATTTTGACAATCTCCTCAGAAATCTATTGAACCAAAAAAGTCCTGAGGTGCATTCGTCATTCGTGATTATATAGGTGATGGTGATGAGACATACTTTGTGGAAAAATAAATGGATGGTCAACGTCGACGAGATTTTTTTCATACTACAGCTACTCAACAACAATGACAAAAACAACAGTCTCATTATATGATCAGACCAAATGACTAATAAACTTCTGATGCTTCTACCTACCATTCAAGTTGTTCGACCAGCTTGGAAATATCAGGAATTATAAAAAGTCGGATCGATGCTGCCCGTCGAGAAGGAGGAGGCGGTCTGAAACTATTTTCGTAACTTGATCGATCGGTTTTGTATGTGTGTTTGTAGGTTTTAACCGCCTACTCACCTGCTTACGCAAGTGTTCCGTTCTCTCTCCAGCAACTTCGTAAGAAGACTGGATAAAATGCAAAGCTTCTTCATGGTCGTCGTCTTCGATCATTATCATCGGCAACTGTTCGAATCAACCAGTCGCAATTTTTCGAACCATGCATGCGTATGTGAAGAATTGTAGTGTTTAATTCGTGCACGAAAATCAACTACAGAGTGTAAGGAATGGGGTTGTAACCAAAGTTTTGATTCGGAGCTCGCTTCCGCTGTTTCCCCGCGTTATGTTTTGACAGTTTCCCAGAGCTTTCGAATTCTAGTGTGTCCGCTTCGTCCGGTGCTCAGTAATGCTAACGGGTCGAAGGACGGTCGGCCCAACCACCACCTTTGGCAGAGGAAAGTTTGCCTCTGGAATTCTGCCGAAGGCAGGCCGGCAGGCAGGCGCAACGTGGCGGCTATTAGACGTTGCCTGCCTGACTTGAATCTCCCGCAAAACTTAGCCAAGTTATGAAAGTGGGATTGAGTTTGAGCGCCTGCATCGTCGCCGAGAAGAAGGTGGCGATGAGGATGAGGAGGAGGGGTGACCACGGCCTGCCGAGGGAGGATATACGAAACATATTAGGCGCTCTGGCACGTCCCGGAATTGTTGCAAACTTTTTCCCCACTTGGCGACATTACGCCAACCCAACGATGCTCGAGAAGAGTGAGGCAGCCCAGACCCAAACCAACCAACTAACCAGCCAACCAACCCACCAACCAACCAACCAACGAACGAACGAACCCCTCCGAGCACAAGTGCTGCTCGCGGCAAGATTGAACCATCAAAAGTTAGTCGTTCGTGCTCTGAATTCTTCGATGATATTTTTCCATAAGAAGTAAAGAACAGAAAAAAAATGTCGTCTATACCTATCCGAAGCTGTCCAATCACCGTGATCCCACGAGCCTTCGGAGTATGAAGGAAAACTAGGAAACCTGTACGCACGCACAAGGAGGGGATGTTAAAGGATTTTGGGGATGGAAGAAGATCGGGCGGGTGATGTCAAGTAGGGGAGAATTCACGAGAGAAACGTTCAAAAGCCGAGTACAGTCAGCCGAGTCGTGAAACGTGAAGAGGAGAAGCGGCCGAGCGAGTGAGCGACCCCTTTGGCCGGTTAAGAAAATGTGCTCAAGTTCCAAATAATTAGTTTCCATAGGGGTCGTTGGGAGCTCAAGTTTTCAACCGTGCAGAAGCAGCAGCAGCCTGGTACCGTCGCCGAGAAGAGGAGAAGAGAGATCTCTCGAGCTAATTGGAGCGATAGTTAATGAGCTTTGAGGCCCTCTAATCAGACGAACGTTTTGATTGGCTACGCGAGCGAGCGACTCGTGAGCCCGGTGCAAACAACCCTAAACTCAAGTTATACTCTCAGACCTCCACCTCCATCTCCGCATCCTCCTTCCGGTCTGCTCTTCCGCGATTTATCAACAGCTCTTGAAACCTTCAAAAGCAATCGCGCTGCACTGCTGCATGAATACTACGGTTCATCCGTATCCACTCGAAAAACAAACTTTATATCCAGGCGAGCACTGAATCGAATCAAGCTGTGTAATGCAAAGTTCTTCTTTCGGGGTATTAGCTTCCTAGACAGCAGACAGGTAGGCTGCGCGGCATGTAAATACAGAACGAGTACGGGAACGTTTCGATTTCCCCTCACAATCAGTCAATCGCCAATGATGCAGTCTGCGTTTCGAGCGAAACCTTTGTCGACCTAGTAGCAAAGCCGATTCTGCACAATCAGTAACGTCGTTGCTATTCCAGAGTCTTTGTCTGGCAGATCGATATCTGGGGGTTTGAAAAGCCAAAGTCCTCTGCGGGCTCGACGCCGTGGGTCTTTCCCCCTCCCTTCGGTGATTAATTAACCAATTATACGAAGCGACTTATCACCCTTCTCTGGCGGCCTGGGTTCGGAGGAGAACAGAATTTGTAAGCGACCCGCTATACAACTAATCGTTCGTCTCTTGGCGTTAATTGCCATTGTACGCCTCCTCGGCCTGATTCCAAGCAGCTCCGGATTTCAAACGCGATGAAAGAACTGGCTACAGTCTCTCTTTCTCATTACGTTCCAGAGAGCTGGACACACGCACACGAACCAGTCTATTCGATGCCGTTAATAATAAATTACCGCTCGTCGAAGTTCGCTATTCCCCCTTTCTCAATGACTCACCGAGAGGAGGGAGGAAATAGGAGAGGAAGAGAAGGAGAGACCAAGTATCGCGTGTCCTAACGACCCCCCCTCCGAGTCCCTTCATCGACCCAGACGGACGCCAACTGCAATCGGTAAAGATTCGTTCGTTACTCGGAATCTCCCCATTCCTAGACCAAACATATCGCATGGTGCGGTTCCAGAAATCTCCGACAGTGAGTCAACTTTGCGGGATACGTGTACGCAACTTGCGAGCACCAGCTGCAGGGGAAAACGTTTGCCAACCCTGAGCGGGGAGTTTTCTCCAATTTTGTACCATAAAACAAATCTTCATCATTTCCTTCATTTGTAATCAGGAAGGATTTAGTCAAGGTCATAGAGTTAATGTACCGAGTTTGTCCCCCCAAAAGTTTGCGTTCAGGATCGATTGTCGCGGAATTGTATCCGTGGAAAAATAAGAGTGGAAAAAGTTATTTTCGGCATCCGCTGACTGTGGAGCGAGTATTGATACACAGAGGGTGGTGGATACCTATAACTTGTAACTTTTGATCTGAAAAATGTAATGGCCCTACGAAAGAAAAGGTACGAGACGTGAACGGAGCCCTGAGGGGTCTCCGGATGCATTTTTCATGCCGCGAAAAAGATCTATACCGGAGAAACGATTGGAGTACGAAGGAATAGAAAGCATATTGTATTCAAACGACGTAATTCCTCGTGTATATTCTTATTCTTCGGAGGCGAACTCACGAAGAAGAAGCGCGAAGAAACTATGAATCGTCGGCTTCTGGCGCTACGATCCAGACGAATTTATCGTCATCCTAGGGGTGATCCTTTCTTGTTGTTCTCGTTTTTCGTTATGTGATCCTCGTCCGCTTGACTGCTACTGGAATAAATAAAAGCACACGGAGTATCTCGGAAAGATTAGCAGGTTTCCGGACATATTACGAGAGCAACCGGGTGCCAGACGAGGTGAAGAAAAGAGAGAAGATCCGCTGGGATAGCAGGGTTCGAAACTCCCTCGGTTATCTGAACGCCTCTTCAGCGTCGCCCTTCCCCCGAATAATTACCTAATTAATTACCACTCTTACGATACACGGACGGGGGCAGAAGGGGGCTGCAGGTGCGAGCACATGGTAATTACCATCAACGAACGGAAGAACCCGCGTGGTTGTTCCCCGCCTGTCTGCCAAACCCCCACCGTTAATTAACATAGATAGTAACCCTCGTATGCGTTTTTTGCAACGTAACATCTGCATTGTATCCCCCCCTCTTTCGTCGTCCGTCATCAACTTCTTTTTCATCCCACTTCCGTCTTCGTCGTTCAGTTTTTTCGATAGCTAAAAACACCCGTTCTTCGTCGTTTACACATCTCTGCAGATTCTCCAGGTGCCATACTTACCCCGAGGCTCGAACGCATTGTCGTGACCAGAATGAAAAAGTGTTTTCCTGATCGCGTGTAAAAGTGAGAAAGAGAAACAGAGAGAGAGAGGGAAAGACGCGATGTGATGGTCGGTCAGAGCTGAGAGCGTGATTTGAGCTGATTTGAGCTGTTGGTGCGGGGATTTCGAATCGTTTTTCGAGGATGGAATCGAGAAGCCAGGGTGAGCAGAGAGAGGCAGCCCGAAAGCCGAATGGTGGGCGGGACTCGAAGGGAGGAAGAAAAAGATTCCGTGTGTTAAAAAACGCGAACCAGGCAGAGGTTAAGAAAGGGCCGGTTCGCGTCCGAAATCTCAAGTGGCCTTTCCCTCTTTCCTTCCTCCATCGCCCCAATATTTCGGTCTCGTAGCCTCAGATTCGCCCCGGCAACTCGCCACCCAACCCCATCCCACCCAACCCTGAATTTAACCCAGCATTTTCTTCTTCTCTTGTTTCTTCGACGACGATGTTCTTTCACTCCTCTATTCATTCCTCATTCGTCTCCTTTCCTCTCCTGTGGTCTGATCTATAGTATCTGAAATGGATGATAACCGCTTGTACACAGTCAACGACGTTAACGTGCACCTTTAGTAGAAGGAAAAGGTGGAGGATGAGGATGGATAAAAGCAGACCTGAATACCATTCAGGGTTGACGATTTCAGGATGCAACGATCAAACTTTCAAATGCTATAGGAGGGCTGAATAGACGTTTGGAAAAGTTATCGAATCTTCTTCTCTTTCTGTTTTATCCATTTCTCTGCATCTAAAGGAAAAAAGGAGGAGGAGGGGGACGCTAGATACATCATCATGATGCAGTCTGCAAACTTTCCGCAGCTCCCCGTCCATTCTTCTTATTTTCTCCAATTCCTCGTCGCTCCCAGTGCCGCGGGTCTCTTGTTTCCGGTCAGCTAATCAACGTCGACGGTGCAAGACGACGAGGATGTGGATGCCAGAATTGCCACCCGCGACGGATTTATTTCGAAGGGGTGAGACTGACTCGAAGCTCTAGCGCATTCTGATGGGAGCTAGAAGAACTGCACGCAGCATGAATCTTTCATCCGTTCTCAATCGCTTCGTTTATCGTCTTGGATAGAAACCTGACTGCTATACGTACACCGTCTAAATCCCACCATCGAATCCCACCATCGCTGCGAATGTTACCATTCAAAGAATAAGAAGTAGAAGAAGATGACGAGAAGCTGTAATAAAAAGAAGACGGGCGAATGGCACGTGTTTAAAAAGTAGTCGCGCAGTTTTCGCGAGTTAGTGACATCACGACCTGGGTGACATTTTCCTCTCCTCCCTAGTCGACTGTCCTCCTTCAATCTCTAGCCAGAGTCTCATCGATGTGACACTCCGAGTCGGAGAATTGTTGGGGCTCGGGGAAATACGTAATTGAAGTAATCCACGGCGGGCTGCTACGAGTTTCAGTATTCTGTATTGGTTTGTATCTACAGGCCAGAGGGATGAGGATACAGGATAGGGATCTGGTCTGATCACGATTCCGCGGACGGCACGAGGAGTTGAAATCCGATTCGAATTCTCCGCGGGGCAGAGGCAGCAGTCGAACGGGGGCGTAGGGTTAGATCGTCTTGGCCCCAGGGCTCATCGCTCATTCATGGGGCATTTACTTCCCCTCCCCTCTATTACCTCTCTTCTTCTCCTCCCTTCCTGGATCAGCTGCGGGGAGGAAGGAGAAAACCTTACCGGCCCATCTACACAACCCCGCGAACTGAACTCAACGCCATTAGGGGGGCAAGCGAGAACCCGAGAACCCGAACCCGAACCTAACGGCAAGGCATTACGGCTGTCCTCGTCCTTCGGGAAGTATCGGGAGCCTGGCAATTGCCGTCTCAATTTCGCACCCCGATGTTCACCGTCAGCACCCCTAAAACGCAAACAACGAAGAAGTAAGGAGAACGGATTTCCCAGTCATGGTAGTACTATTCTTCTCCAGTAACCTGCTGGCAACCAATGCTTACACCCCGATCTTCCTCAGGTTGTTCCTGTTGTTCTTATTCCTATTCTTTGAGTCGACTACGTGCCGCATCGATTGATCACGTTCCGGGTGCTCGGTTATATCCCGTTGGATAAGGAGCAGGCGAGGATGTACAGAGTGGAAGAATCGCGCTCTCGAGAGAGCCACACGGCAGTTAAGGGTCCAATAACAGCAATCCAGTGCTCCCGGGGGCAGCGGACCCACCACCGTAGCCATAGTCGTTACCATTACCACGGCAAGGGCCGGGTGGCGAAGCCGTCTGCCTTTATTATGTCCTTCGCAACGAACACGTCCGTTTCCTCCTACGTACTCTCGCAATCGAATAAGGAACAAGCGACCACCACGCCTCACCCGCCGACTGACCCCCCAGTCACACGCAACACCATCAACCGCCATCGCCAGCCTACTCGGAAACTCGAAATGGCGCCACTTCCTGCTTCTTCCCCATTCCATTCCGTTACGTACGCTGTTTCCGTTCACTGACTCTCTTTTCGAGACCTCGAGAACCGAATCTTTGAGGATAACCGATACTCGAGATGAGAACTCAGATCATTCCGGGTGCAAGGATAACCCCTATCACTCCCGAAACAGGATCTATAAGCTTCTATTGAGCGGAGATAATCCTCACGTTTCGTGCCCCTAATAGCTACTGCCTAAACGATTCGTGCGCCAAACTCTAGACTTCCCGAATTTTGATCGGATTATGAGAGGAAGTTGACAGTCTCGGAAATGACTGGCTGTAGTGACGAAATGGGGTCCGTCAAAGGACGATGATAATGATGATGACGAGTATTTAGCATTTCCTGATCCTCGTGTTTTTACCGCGCGGTTAAATACCGAATACAGTAACCATGTTTCCCTGTTAATTGCGAATTGCAATCTACGCAATAATGCGGAAGAAGAGGCACCGCATGCACAACGGGAGGGATGCAACAGGAGGAATGAAAGTTGAACCGTTGGTGCAGCAAGCTGGCCACCTCTGCCGGTGGCGGTAGTAAAAATTAACGAAGTTAATTATAGAGCTTACGCTGCGCGCTGCAGACATTGTATAGTAGATAGCCAGCCTGCAGCTTAATGTAATAGCACATATATCGTCCCCGCAGTCTAGCCCACGTGCATGATGAAGAAGCGTTCCGGGATTTGAACGTACCAGCCAGGAGGTGAAAGATAATAAATACGCGGTCCTCTTTGTCCTCGATCTTTCCCAGGTCATTGATGAAGGAGGGGGAAATCAGAAATGCCATTGGTGGTTGGTCTCAGGGTCTTCTCATGAGGTAGAACGCTGGGGTCAGTCATCATGGTCGCGCGATCCTCATCCCCCCATCCTTACTTTTCCCTTTGCTCGGGGACCAGTTGGGGAGGATGAGGTTATATTTTTTTATTTACCCAGCCCAATTTGCTCGCTCTTATTCGCGGACACGGCGCCACGGTGAGGAAGAGGAAAACCAACCACACGAGTGGGTATACGTGTTGTGTTCCACGGCAGCACATCTAATACGCCGAGAGTGGATTGAGAGAGAACAGCCGAGGCATCTCTGCCCGCTGCCTCGTAAAACCCGGAGAGGGTTACCCCGCTAGCTGCTGGCCAACCTTCTCGCTTACACCAAACCTTCGGGGGATGCGATGCGATGCGGTGGGATGGGCCAACGGATAGACGGACACCCTAGCCAAGTTCATTACATTAGTGCAGGTACCTCTATCCGCTCTTTCACATGCCAATAAGAGTCGCCGGACACTAGCCGCTGCTTAATGTTTTCTCTTTCTCTATCTACGACCCTGAGGACAGACTCTCGGTTGACGTAACGAGATTAGGAACAGAAACGCCTGCGACTTTTTTCCCTTGATTTTTTCCTTCCTTTTGTTTTTATCGGATAAAAAAGAAATATCACTCCAACCCCGAAGCGTCGGTTTAAGCTCTTCGAATTACCCGAATACATAAAACAGGGAAAATCAAATGGTGGTCGCTTTTTTTGATAAGGGTCTGAAGTTTTTTCTGCCGAGGTAAAAATTCATCCGTGTTAAGGAAGACGAAGAGGATGTAGAAGGTTTCGAATCGTATGGAAACGGTGAAATCGGATACTAAGCGTTCTGGACGGATAGATAGACATGATTCTGAAGATGATGAAGAGAGATTACGACTTGCAGAGGATGAGAGAGAAGGTTTCAAATGACGCGACATTATTGGAGTAATTGAATAGATATTCCTGCAGATGGAGTCGCAGGCTGCTACTATCGCAAAAAAGAAAGAAGTCTCCCTGTTGAAGAAGAACTTACGCGCTTGAAAAATGACCACACCAAAAACCATATCACTGTGGCAGGTCAGCTTTCTTGGTTTTGACCGATATTGTGCGATAATGAATATCATTCAAACGCATCTAAGTGGCCGAGCAATGGGGTTTGAGTGCGTGTTGAGCACCTCGGCCAAGTCTGCGGCGTCGATAATAATATAATTGGAGATAATAGAGCGTGCATATCTCGCGCCCGAAAGGACCATCGAGAGTCAGTATCTCTTCCTTCATTCCTACTTCTCTCTCTTCCCCCCCCCCCTCTATCCTCTCTGCAGTTTCCATGGTTCCATCTCTCCGTTATACGATTATTGGCTTATCCCTCTCGGCCATCGTCACCCGACCGCCATGCCAGCAGCAATCATCCCAGGAGAAGATCAACCCTGCTAACGGCGAGCCCCGCAATCTTTGCTGTTCTCTGATTGTTTTTCAACCCATTTTTGCCGCGCTTCTTCCTCGCGGCCGATTATCTTATGAAAATCATTCGTTTCGTCGCCGGCGCACCGGGTGGGAAACATTGCTGCACTGGGATTTTCCTGGTGCCGTGCCCACGGTGAAACTCTTTAAACCCCCAACGAAGCGTTAACCGCACCCGGTGCCGGGATGAAGGCGGAAAAATAGAATAGAAAATGTGTATATATTTCGCCGACGTCAGTGTGTCGAGTTGAGAGAGGAGAGGAGAGGGAGAAGCACTATAAGATGAAAAGTTTGAATGAAAATTTAATTAAACGAAATCGTAAAACGATCCCCCCGCTCGCCCGCCCGCCCGTCCCTTGATACAGAATATCCGACTCAGCTGGGAAACTTTCTTTCTTCCACTTCCAGGCTAAGTGACTTAAATAATTAGAAAATTAAAAATTGCGAATATTTCGCGGGGCGAAAAGGGGTGATAAACAAAAAATTACGGCGGATGAATCTAAATAATAATTAGCGGCTAACGAGGTGCCGGTGGTTTGGATTACGGTGTTGTTCAAGACTCGTCGCCGTTGTCGCGTGGCGGCCAAGTGCAAAAGTTGAAACTTAATCAAAATCCGGCTCTATTTAAATAACCGAAGCAACATCCCACCGCGCACAGTTCAACACGCTCTCCACGCTGATCCAGGCCTCTTCGCCTCGTGTTTCTAATTTATTATCACACCACCCTCATAACTAGATACACCTTATGCCCTATATCAAAAGTTTAGAGCTCGGGTTACCTTGCCAGCTATCGGGGGTGAGAAATGTATTAGTCGACGTGATTCCTCGCCTACTTTCCGAGGGGCTGTATGTGTATACCTATATTAATAGACCACCTCCATTGTGCTCAGTTGTCTAACGAGTCAGGTGATGCATTGTCCCTATTATATCGTACAAAATTTAATTCCGTAACTTAACCTAACCAAATTTCGAGCTAACCCAATTCTCTAATTCTATGTTGCAGGTGAGTCGGGTCTTATTCTTTTCCGGGCATAACGGGATAACTCAGTGTCCGTCATGTTTGGTTCGTATTCACCTTGTAATAAATATAATACGATGCCGCTGAGGATGGGAGATTTTCAAAATGCGGATTTCATGAGGCACAGAAGACCATAGTATAACAGAAATCCTCTTTATTTATTTATCACTACACATGATCAGCATATTTTCATTTTTTTCTTTGGGAAACTTTGTCATCGTTATATGTGGTGTGTGTAATATTCCTCGTTTACTTCGAAACCTACTCCACCTGAAGAGACAAGGGAGTGAGTTGATAAAAGCTCGATACGCATATGCGGAGGTTTATACATATATACAATATAATATATAGGTATACCTAAAACCTTGAACGAGTCGCTTCTTCTAATCGTCCTGAGATGTGAAATGGAAGGGATAAAAAAAAAAAAGAAACCGAGAAGAGAAGAGAAGAGGAGAGGAGGCGGAGGAGGAGGAGGAAAAGCGCGCGTGTTATGTGCCTGACATTTAAATATCGCGTTACCACGCTGATAGGGGTAGGAGGGAAATTTCGGTTGGGATATTTCTGACGATGCCTTACGCTTAAAGAGGAGGTGTATCTATTTTTTCACTTATCTATTAATGAAAAAATGTGGAGTCACTTTGGTTAGCTGCGTTTTACGAAATTGCATTTCATTTCGAATTCGTTGTGTTACGATGCTTAATGTTTGTTCAACATTACTTTTTCCACCTTGCTTCCATGTCCAAAATTTTTATATCTCCGGCGGGATTATAATCTTGTCACAACGCAAGGGTTGGAGAACCGTTGGTTTCCGGGCTTGCGTGAGTTTTAGATGGACAGATATCAGCTGCGGCCCGGATATCTAATCTGCGAAGGGAATACGTGCTGAACCAACACGCGTGCGTGCTTTCGTGCGTCCGTGCGTTCGTTCGTGCGTGGGTAGATATCTACTAAAATTAAGGGTTTCGGTATTTGCGCGCTGGCTTAATATCCCCTGGGGTTGGAGAGGGCGGGGTGAAGGGGGAAAGAGAAAGAGGCGTAGCTTGGTATTGAGGAATCGTATCATCACCGAAGAAGACGAGCCTCCGTTGCAAGCGACGCGCAAGAGTGGAGAAACGGGGAAGGATCGAATTGTACGAATGTCATGCCGCTACCCTAAGCTAGCATTCCCTACCCCCAAAACCCATCGGTCTCATTCCACGGGGCGAGAAATTTTCAATCAAATGCCAAGGATTCCGACCGCCGCCTGACTATCTCGACGTCGTCGACGCCTTCCAAAGCTAAATTACGCAAATAACAACCCCGACGCCCCGGCCGTCGCAGCGAGGCAGCTCTTCCCCTATTTTTTCTCTCACTTTTCCAAGTGAGAATGAATTTTTCCTTTACACTACTTTTATTTACGTTTTTACTCTCTGTTTCGCAAGAAGCGCGTACGAAGCTGAAGCTAGCTGCCAGAATTAACAGCCAAACGTTACGATGTTCATTCGAATAAGGTAATGAAGTCCGGAAATCAAAATTTTGTGAAATACCTTGAACCACCGATACTTTTATCGAATTATGAGAATAAAAATGGACTGCGTTTTTCTATTTCCATAACGTTTAACACGTTTAGCTGCCAACTCTGGCTGCTAGCTTCAGCTTCACGAAGCGCATATCCCTAGTTTGTTTCCATTACTACGTGAAACGGTGATTTTCTGCATGAAAATACAATACAAGATCACCGAACCGGGAATATCATAACACTGAAAAAATACCCGAACAAAGAATGAAGAATTAAACTTCGGTCTATTTTAAAAAGTGATTTTTATTTTTTTCCATCTACACAAATGATCAAATCTTCATTCTGGTTCACCTTACGAACAAAAATGAACGTTCACGCAGATTTGATCAATACAATGGTTAAAAAATCAGCAAAAACACAATTTTGGTATTGTGATTGTGCTGCGGGTGGGCAGAGAATGTGAGGTGGGGGTAGGATCAGGGGTGGGAAGCGGGTTTAACTAACCCGGTTGGAAGCTGTCCAGGCGGTTGGCCAGCTGATCGGGTCGCGCACACGAATTCCTCGTGGCGTCGTCGTCTCGACGGAGGGTTGAGCGGAGGCACAGGGCCTGGGGGTTGGACGGTGATGCCGGTGACGCGGGGGTGAATCCGCCTCGGAGTGGCGCCGCGACGCCGGCCACCATACGTACGCCCCCATACACGAGCACGCTTACGTATTTGCCAATACACACATCCTCGCACCGGGGTATGTACATTGTACATTTGCACGCGTGCGGTGTGGTACGGTCGTATATTGGCATAGAAGGGTGGGCGGCATGCGGAACTTGTGATGTGAGTATATAAGCTAGGGAGGGATGTAGGATACTACAGTATACGATTTTCATTTAGTTCGATATTTGTTTGGGCAGTTAATTGGAATCTAATGGCGCGTTGTAATTGGAGTACATCGGTGATAACGAATTATCAAAAACTTCGTGATTACGTCCCACGTTAGGTCGGTACGAACTTTTCACGGTTATTAAGTAATTTGGAACTCGAAATGAACGATGATTCAACTCTTATTCCATCAATTTTATTAACCAAAGCGAATTCAGGCAATAGTTGAAATTACTATGTTCACTATTCGTGAACTTGAAAAGAAAAAAAAAATCTACCCACCGATATGTACTCGGTACCAGCACACATATTTCCAAAAGTATACGTGCAGGGTAGAATTTCGGGAAAGCAGTAAAAGATTATTAATCCTTGCGCAGCAACGGCGAGGGACACAAGAAAGCGAAGTTCGCGTGTGAGTTTAACATTTGATGGCCGCGTGCCAATTCCGCGATACCAACCCTACCCTACCCTACGACCCTACCCCACGAAATTTTTCGCGCACAATTCCAATTTCACGACTAGGCTCTTCTCCCTTCCACCCTCCCTACCTCTCTCTTTCTTTTAGTGTCTCCACGCGCCAGCGTCTGGGAACCCTTGGCGACTGTGAGGCGTCTTCGACGATATCCATCCGTCCGTTCGTCCTTCGCCCGAATTTTATGGGGGTAGGTTCGAGTCTTCGCCGAGTCCCCACGCGGTTCGAGGAAGCGTTTAACCGGCCGGAGCGACGCGAGCGCCACCGCTGCGAAACCTCGGGCTTCGTACACTCTCGACCGATTGCGCCATCTACACCGCCACGTGTGCGTGACGCCCAACACCCTCGACCACCTCTCTTACGTGTGTGCGTGTTGCTCACACGCGATGTTATCTGTGGTTGCCATGGGGATGCTATTGATTGGCCCCGACGCGCCGACAGACGTCACGCGGGCGTCGCGGCGCCACTCTGACTGTCACCCACCCCCAATCCCCCCCTCGAGCATCACAGAAACTCCCCACGTCCGAGCTACACCGACGTCCATCCACCCACACAGTCCGTCGGAGATCAGCTGAGCGCGTCGCGACGCCAGGCGCCGCAACCACCCGTCTCCTCCGTCCATCGGACGCCGACGTAAAACGTGCCGTTTTCGGATCATCAATTCGAACGAGGAATTCAAACCGAAAAATGAGACAAACACACACAAAAATACTCACATAAACGCTTGCATGTATTCAACACGTTTCACAAGTCGGAGTATTCGTTTTTTGGTTTTGCTCGTTATGTTTTCAGAGACGACAAACGAAATTGGGAATGTATTAAATTACACAAGAAACGTTTTAATTACGAAGAAAATATTGCTCATGAAAAACAGTTGTTTTTTTTTTTTTTTTTTTTCTACGACGTTCGCGTCACAGCTAGCTGGTATACAAATATGTTTGCATAGTCGCTGATATTCGTATACATGTAGATATAGACACCTATAGGTACTCTGCACTTGCCTGGAGCAACACCAATGGTTATTCGTAATAAGGGAAGCAAGCTCTGGAGGCGGCAGGGGGCAGCGGCGGTAGAACCCTAGGGAGTGATAGCCGAGCGATGTATGGTTATTGGCTGCCCAACGGCATCGATTCTCACGGCAAGGGAGCCACAGATCAACCGGAAACTGAAACTCTCTCTACCTGCATCCAACTAACACCCCCGATGTACCAACCGCGGTGCAATATTGCTAACCCTTAATTTTCACCTGCAATTTCTAATACTGAATATTTTACAATCGGTACCCCCCGGATCGATGGTCTTTCTCAGTTTTCATCTCTTCTCTGCTAAAAAAGACGGAATTTATTTATAAGTCGAAATACGAAACCCGAAATCGGCAACGAAGGGTAAATTTAACCATAAAAAAAATCCTTTTTCTCAGCATTTCTAATCATTTTATTTTTCACTTACCTTAAAGCGGGAAGTTAGAACAAACACTTGTATCGAGATTGGTGAACTTTTTCCCCGACGACGTTTTTTTTTGATAAAAGTAACATTTTTTGCCATACTGATTTGTATTATACCTAGCTTACTTTTTGCCGAGTGCATTTGTACAAGAAATTTTTGCAAGAACTCGAACGCCTCGTCAATAACGAGAACCGATTGGGTTCTCCCCGTTCTCCCTAGACTCCCAATGCACCCCTATTTCATCGCTGCACATGCATAGTACACCCGTAGGTACAGGTATATTTGCAGATGAATTTACTTATTTATACGCTGAGAAGTCGAAGATGGAGACGGAAAAGGAGGGAAAAAAATGGAGGGCAAAGGGGCCGCGCTGCTATCGCCTCTTCCGCAGTTTCTAGACACTCACATGTAACGTATTTATGTATGCATTCGGTATTCGGTATTCGCGTGTCGGGAATGTAGGAGGACAGGTATACGAGCTCGAAGTGGTATTACGTGTATATACTATGCGCAAGGAATACCTCAACCCTCCCTCTCCTCTCCCTCTCTTTTCTGAATAGCTAGCCCGGCTGATTGGGCCAGCCTCTCGGGAGTCGTTTCACCATCTTCGACTTTTTACATTCCCCTAGTTTCCCTCTTCCTACCCACGTCTGGAACTCACCAAGGTTCGACGTTCTGGAAACGGTACTGGTCTTTTTCAACCCTTCGTTTCTTCCATCTGTCCAGAACAGTCAAAAAAAGAAAGAAGAAGAAGAACTCTTTTATTTCAAAATACACAATTATAACGGACTCGTTTCTCTTTCGTGTGCAGCTAACAGTCGGACGCTAAAGTATTAGTCTTAATCATCCCTCACCCTTCTGATCAATCACGCAGACGTGAAATCATATCTGTAGTAGAAAAAAGTATGCCACACCAAACTAGCACAAGATTAGCACAAAACTCTTCATCCATTTTCAAATGAATATTAACTTCAAGCTCATCAATATCATTTGAGACGCTATAATATTTAACGATTTATTTCTACGGAAAGCTTTCTTTCTTCGGCACCAGATTGCAAGAAACCGAAACAAAATATAATTTTGGTCATTTGCCGTCAGACTGAGGTGTTAACGTTGAGGTTAGATGAAAAACTCATTTTAGCTTCCACAGACTTGTCTGTGACTTAGTGAAAAGCGTTTTCTTTGTTGCAACAAAAGGCACAATAAGAGCACAAGATTCCAATCTTACAGTAGGATCCGTAAAAATTGTGAATACGTTTATTCGCAACTAGTTGTGCAAAAAATAATAGAATAAAATTTTTATGCGCTGCACGGGTTAGCAATGAAATCACCGCGCAATTAGTCGTAACGTTCATTGTTTCAAATACGATTGACCAACCAGTTTTGTAACCCCCGACATTATCAATTCTAATCTCATCGGATATGAAAAATCCGCCAATTTCCTTGTTTTCGCGTGACGCCTTCTCTACGTTCCGTTTACCCCAAAGAGTATAAGGGTAGGGTTGCCGAGTTGTTAGATATATCGCTGACCTCGTACTTCTCCTCCCCGATTCAATTAACCAACTCTTGCACGCACCCACGCACGCACGCACCAAGGTATTATATACGTTTTTGAGCCTTAGTTATGGACGATACAACGCAGCGTTGACGAAGCAACATGCACAATAAAACAACGGAGTTTCAGAGACCCTTTTTGCATCGAGGGTAGTGAAATTTTTCCCCGCTCGTGCAAAAAATGGCGAGTAATTTTTGCTTTTTGATTTTTCAGTGAGCGTCAATTGTTTTTGCGAATTTTCGTTCTGAAACCAGCCGTGCACCATTTTCGCATGCAGGGTTAGCGGGAGAGAGAGAAAGAGAGAGAGGCACGAGCAAAAACGATGAGTGGCGGTAGCGATAGGCTTAAGCACCGACCGCGGAGGGAGCAACCAATAAAGGAGAGCGGAAGTGGCGGCATTGTATGACCCCCGCGTGGCAACTACACTTCCGGTTCGCAATATTCTGCACATTTATAGCCCGGCCTGTGCTGTGCTGAAAAAAAGGGAATTATACAAAAAGAAAAAAGGGGGAAAAGTACGCGATGTAAAAAGGCACGAAAGAAAAATATATGTAAAATGGCGAGGGTACAGCTTGTGCGCGAAATTCACGTGGGGCGTTTGTTCTGCACCCCTTGTTCCGCTGTAGAGGAGAGGGGAACCACATCGCCTGATAGCAGCAGGTGGTCGCACGGTGCTGCCGCGCACCTGGGGTCACCAACGGCGCAGAAAAGCGAGGAGGGAAGCGGAGAGAGGGTAAAAAACGGAGAAGGAGAAAGAAAGAGAGAGACATTGATTTGATTTGATGCATTTAATTATGCCTTGGCAAGGATATATGATTATACGATTTGGAAATCGGTAAATAAACAATGGTGAACAATGGTAACCACTTATTACTAAAACTTGAATAGTGAAACTAAATCAGTGAGGAAGGGAGGAAGGGAGGAAGGGAGGAAATGAGAGAGAGAGAGAGAGAGATTGAATTTTATTGATAAGACCAAGGACTCGAGGTCCTTTACAGTCCAGTCAACTGACAAAAATAAAAGATATGCCAAATGGTTGGAGATCACGACTGCCTGGATTGTACAAGTTGAGTCGCTTCGCACGTTGGCAAAATACAAATGTTCTTATACCATGAATCCAAGTTTAAAAATACAAAAAATAAAAGAGAGAGAGAGAGAAAGAGAGAGAGAGAGAGAGAGAGAGAGAAAGAGAGAGAGAAGGAGAGAGAGAGAACCAGTGCGAATACCTACACGCAATATTTATTGTTATTCCTAGAGTTGAGAAAAAATCAGAGAGAGAGAGACCAACTTACTCTCGGTACGCACTTACACTGCGCCACTTTGAAACCAGTCTCTGCAGTTGCTCGATGCCGGGTAAGTAGAACGAGCCAACAGCTGGTCGGGCAGCAGGTGATCGGCCAGGTGATAAGCGTTGATGCCGGCTGCCAGCGCCAATCGCTTATGACGCCCCATTATCGGTGACAATCGAAAGCCGGTCAATTACTCCCGTTCGCGACTTCTGAACGATGACATTCCGTAAACTCATTATATGCTTTCGTATATTTTGGCCTACCGAACATCGTTACACCATTTAGTTATCAAATAGTCGGACGGGTTCGTCTTTATGATAATAATAAACCTCTGAAAAGTTTTACAACTTACTCTGCTAGTGACATTCAGATAGTGATGTTTCAGAAGGCAATAAAGATAGCCGGTGAAGGTCAGCTTCAAAAACCAGAATCTTTCGAAAAACTTCGGTAGACTTAATCTTGGAAAAATACAGTATTAGATGGTTCAAAATAGAATCTGTGTCATATTTAATGCTGATAATCAAAGTAGACTTTGGTCGAACTTTTAAAGCGGTCACACTGTATTCTTGTACTTCATATGTTTGAAAGTAACCTGAATGATCGCTGAGGTTCACTTGAAACTCGTCTTTATTATTCCTAATTCTAACTTGACGATTTGTCAGTCAGAGCGCAATCTTGGCATGATTTATAATTTAACACGAAGAAGAGCCGAAGGTAACTTGAGTAAGGAACAAACCAAATATCAGAAAATCTATGCTGATGATTATGCAAAAGTATCAACTTTAATAGAAGGTATTCCAGTCAGTCCCATGAGCCTTGATTTTGATCTTCTGCTACTGATGAACGAATTTTAATCATCAAGCCCGTGAAATTGCGGTTCCTCGCTTCCGCGCCAACTAGTTAGCTAGTTACTACCTGGCCGGGCTCTGGATTCGATTAAACAAACGTATCCATACCGCTAAATGAGCCTGCCTGCTGGTTGCTGCTGGTGCTGGCCCATAAAGTTGTGTTTAAAACAGGGGGAGGACGGGAGCGAGTGAAGCCTGTAGTGATGCGGATGGTGCAAAATTACCTCCAGTCACGCGAACCGCGGTACGCCAACCTGATCCCGAATGTCGCTTTGACTCTGCCGTGAAAATGAAACTGAACTGAAAACTTTTTACTCAAGTACTCCTTTATTTCTCGTTTTACATTGTTAACAAGAAGCAGGATGAATGGAGGGATTGGAATAAAAGATGATCGAAGTCTTAGATTATAGAATTGTCGATGAAGAAGAACAACAAGGTGCCTAGAATGCAAATCCTTTCTCTTCGAAAGCTTTCCCGAACTTGAGTCGACTCGGTGATGCAAGAAAACCGTTCTCGCGACTCCAAACCTTTCAAACCTTGAAAAAACGAAGACAGACGGAGAAAATTGCACTCCATTGTTAATTGGTCAGTCAGGTGAATTGCCTCCTGGAAGAGAAAGGAGAAAAGCTAATTTCAGTGACCACAGACAGGCTCCCATGCCTGATCGTCAAGACTCGAGAACTAAGTCGCTTTTTAACAGAGGCAGGCTCATCTTTTCTTCTTCATCGTTACCAGACAAGACTTTATTCGTCACTATCTCATTGACCAGCTCTGAGGAGAATAGAGTAGCGCCTCGTTCGGCTGACTGTTGATCATCACCGACGGTATTACGTGGTGAGTGAAAAACGGGACCGGGTGTTTCTTTTCCTTTGTTGAACGGGGATGAAGTACGACCCCTGAGCAACAAAAGGGTGCAGTGTTCAATTAACCACGTAGACGTGTCGATAATTGGAACCAAGATCGATCACCTGGAGCCTTGTCCACTCTCTCCTTTTTCGCACAATGTTCATTTCAAGAAGAAGCGGCAAAGCTGGATCAAAAAATGAATACGCATTAAACAGCGAACGTCTTCCTTTTTCTCCCACTTTGTCCTTTGAAGCGCGAAGCGAAGACTGAAGAACGATTGCGATTTTGTCCGGTCCGTGAAAGCAGAAGAAGATACAGCCGAGATGATCCTGGACTAGGTTCGTTGCTGACGCCCCATTGTGGGGGGGTCGGAATCGATATGCAAATCTCTTCGCAAATCCTAGTAATCTCCCAGGTAACCCCTTACGCCCGTTCCCCGTTCCCCGTTCCTCGTTCCTCGTTCCCCGCGTCTCGCTCTCTATCTGAACCTCGCGTGCCGAGAAGAGATCCTAGGAGTAGATCTCTCCAGTCCCCGCGCTGCCTTCTTCTTCCCGGGAGACGAGGCGCGGTTATAAAGTGGGGTTAGCACCCCGCTGAAGGATCGTGTATTAGCCACCCCCTCCGCCCCTCGGCCTCGGTGATGCCCATCCATGCTGCACCGCGTCGCGCCGAGGTGACACTTCGTTCGACAGTCAAATGGCCAACCCCCACCTCGTGCTTTGATGACACTGACTCGAAATCGGTTTTCTTACATCGATTCCCGAACCGCCCCTTGTGTTCGGATCCTCCACATCCTCCACCTCCTCCGCGACTTCGCCCATCTCATCTATTACGCCAAAGTCCAGGGCTATCCCATCTCTTCTTGGTTAGGGTCGAATGCTGATAACTCCGGGTAGGGATGGCAATACGCCCGGGTGTACGAGGTAGGAGATCGAAAATAAGATCGAGAAGATGCAGGAGAAGGTGGAGAACTGGTTTAAAATCCAGGAGATTTGGATGGTAACGAATTGGACCAAATACCGAAGATGACGAGCACATAGACGAAGATTAAGAGAGAATTGAGATTGAGGGTTACAAATCACAATTAGAAGATGCTTAAGACGATGAACATTTGAAGAACATACAGTGGTTGACGAATCGAGCGAAGACGACGAAGATGATGAATATCTAGAAGAGGATAAAGAAAAAGAATCAAGAATACAATGTAACAGATTGAGAGAATAATTAGCAAGTTCAAAAAATGAAGGAATCAGAAGAATGCACCCAAGACGATAAACATGAAGGAGAAAAAAAAAGTTATGAAAAATGAGAAGGAAAACATGAACAACATATTCAAATCTTGAATTTCAACTCCGACTAAACCTTGGGATAAAGGACTACGTGTGTAATATCATACATATTGAAGAACATTCGAGTTCAGTTACGATTGAAACCCTCACTAATGAGGGTCGACTTACTTTCTTCGAATGAATCTTAAAAGATCTCTCACAACACCTGTGAACATATAAGAATGGAATGAAGGAGCATGTTGACACGACTCGTCTCGAACACTTGTATCAGAGTTGTTGATGTTGTTGTTTTTGTAGTAGTAGTGCTCGCTGTATACAGAGGTCAGCACATCTGTGCAGACGCCAAAATCAGGAATCTGATACCCGAGAGCAAGTAGTTCAGTTCTTACCGGTCCGCCACGGTGTAACCACCGTACTTAAATTAGTACGCGCGCGCGTGTGTGTGTGTGTTTATGTATGTGCGTATGTGAGGCTGAAAATATTGACGGATTTCAAGTATCTGTGACTAAGAATGTTTATGATTTGACTCTGTGCAGCTAAAAATATAGACTAAGATAACAGGTAAGAGAGACGATGAGCTATAGGTGGGTTTTTATTTGTGAATGCGCTAATTTTCATGGAGAACAAAAGTAGAGTATCGAAGAACCGAAATGCTCAGATTGTTCTCAGCGATTGAAACAGTGTCGAAATCGCGTTCCGAGTTTTGCGCGATTAGTTTAAAGACGTGGAGCGTATTTGGGGTTTTATTATCATTTCGAAGAGGTGAATTTTGAGCTTGAGTGGCGCAAAATTGCAAGCCAACTCTGACCTGACCTAATCTAACTTGACGTAACTCATGCTGGACCTCCGCTTAATTAGAGGAATATATTTGACGACGTCTGGGGTTGATAAGCATCGGGGTCACCATGACCATAACGTGGAAGGCAGTTGGTGAAATTAAGGGTCGCGATTATACGCAGTGCCGACTTGATCCGCGGCGGCAAAGGACGTGCAGAGACTCCAGACTCTTCCTCTTCCTCTTCTCATCCTCAGGCGTCTTGCCTGAACTAATATTATTAAGGTCTAATTAGCGCGGGTCTCATAAGCATCCGCGACGCTTCAGCGATATTGGATGACGAAGACGACGAGACTCTTCTTTTTTCCTCATCGCCTCTCGCGAAGAGCGCCTTCCGTCTGCAGGCTGATGAAATTCCGGATTTTTCATGCAGTTAGCTTTAGAGTTACGCTCACGAGTAAAATGCCCGAGAGGTACATCACTGATATTCTTCATTCTGTGATGTGTTACAGCAGATCAAAAACCACGACGCACGTTTTTTTTTTTTTAGTTACAATTGGGCCTTTTAAGAGGTATAAATCTGAGGAACAAGTCTCGCGGATAAAAAAAAAAAAACTGCGCATAGTATCGGCTGTTTACCGTGAACAATGTTCAATTGGTTTGATCCAAAAAATGTATCTCATTATTAAGAATTCGTTGTAAAATAGATTTCTGAGGGTAAACATTGGGGGGGTGAATTTAACCCCTTGCAAAGCTAATTGGCCTGTAAATACGTGTCTCGTGTTTTAAGTACTACAACAAATCACGGAATGATAAAAATTGGTGAAGTTCACCTCGGGTAGATTTTTTAATACTTTTTAAGCATCAACGTTATCTAGTCATTAACTGTTGTCAGTACTCGCCAATCTGCTTCTGAGACATGATTAATCATGCATATTTTCTTCTTCTTGTTATCCAGGGTCGATGTAACAGAGAGAAACCACCTTGCAAGTACTTCCATCCGCCACAGCATCTTAAAGACCAGTTACTAATCAACGGTCGGAATCATCTCGCGTTGAAAAACGCCTTGATGCATCAGATGGGCCTTACACCAGGACAGACCTTAGTGCCAGGCCAGGTGCCCGCTGTGGTATGTTGCTCTCCGTCTCTCGATATCACTTCTTATATATTTACACATTAATATCGCAGGGTGGATTATATGTCGGGTCAATTAAAAATGCCACCCACGTCATACATTCATTTCGTTATTGAAATATCTGTATTTATGTTTTATCTTTTTTTCTTATTCACTTCCACACCTGTCGTATAAACAAGCTTAGAGTGTGCAGATTTCGTTTCTCATCATCTGTGTGTGTTGTTCTTCTTTTTAGTTCCAACCGTAGTAAATTATTATTTTTGTTTTTCAATCTGTTTTTTGTCTCTTCGTTTCTTATTTCCTCTCTGCATTCATGCGTCAATTAAAGTAGTAACAACAATTGAACCAATGAATTCTAAATAATTCCTCTGATGATAAATTTTTCTTACCATATAGATTTAAGCCTCGTAAATTCTGATTATATTTCGCTGTGATGGAGTAAAAAAGAAAAAGAAAAAGAAAAAAAAAACAGGGACAGAAAGAAACGAAGAAACGTAAAATGACATACGATATTTTTATTACTATTATTATTTGAATGAAGGATTAGCACGTCGCATGTTTCGTCAATGTTGCTCCCGCTCTCTTGTTATTGTTTGTTTTTTTTTTTTTTTCTTTTAGCTATAATAAATATATTTTCACTTCTTCATTTTCATCATTTATAAGTGTCTAATATCATCAATTTAAACCTGAAACAATAATAAAAGTACGTAAGAAAAACATTTTCTCGGAGATATAGATCAGTTTTTTTTTTTTTTTTGCCCCTTTCTTCTATTTTCTTTCGATCACTTGAAAATTTGTCAAATTGTAAGCAAAAACAGTGAACGGATATGGATATATTTCGGAAGAATTGTCAAAAATTTAACAGATTTAATTTTCATCCACTGTGTCTCCTTACAATCTCCTTGAGGATGGTTTTCATTGACGCTATGATCTCTGTCTTGCACCCCGTAGCGGACCTTCAGCATTTATTATATCATTAAATATAATCAATATACATTATTGTACAATTCAATCCGAAGAAACACGATAATTGTCAAGAGACTCGGTAGGGTCTCGAACATAACCTAACTCATCATTACTATACACGTTGCAACGCATTGCCACGTAGCTCAACTTCACGTTAAACTCTTGACTGTTGTGCACTGATCTGTTATTATCTTCTCTCCCTCTTTCTCTCTCTCTCTCTCTCTCTCTCTCTCACTCTCTCTCTCTCTCTCTCTCTCTCTCAAATCATTGTTGAAATAAATAACGAACAGCGATCGGCGAAGAATCAGCTGTGATAATTAATCGTTGTGAATTTTGCAGAAAGAAAGAGAGACTATCCGTAGAATCATTACTTTATCGCACCTGTAACGGCGATGAATAATTAATTGATGGACTAACAGATTAGTGATATTAATGATGATAAATAAATAAATACTACACACGGTACGTACCGCCTGTCTGTCTGTCCCCCATGTTGTCGCTGTGTTGGCGCGCTCGCTCGAATGTGGTTGGTTGTTGGTGTGTTGACCTTCTTCTCTACTATCTACGTACCTACGCAATGAACGTGCCCATGCACCGCAATAACGTGCGTGTGCAATGAACCTACTACCTACTACCTCTACCTATTGGTGATATGAAACAAAAAGCAGGAGGTGACTGCACCACCTCCTTCGTCACACCATCATCATCTCCAACAGCAAATCCAGCAACAGCTCCTCGCTACCCACGCCTTTATGGTAACTCCTGGTTTTGGTTGGCTTTCACTAAATTCGTTATTTTTTTATTATTTGTTTTTTTTTTTTTTTTTTTTTGTCTAATTATTTTCTTGCCTATTTGTTTCTTTTAAAAATATAAGAGTATCTTGTTTTTATTTATTTATTTATTTTTTTTTGTTCACCTATTTCATAGACCTTCAATTACTCTCGCAATGTAATCGAAAAGCCTATCAAAATATGCATATTTGTGATGAAATGGAAAGATAACGATTGTAGAAACAGTAGAATATACGGTAGCCTCTTGACAACTATATCCGTTGTTCGGACTGCACCTGAGAATAAATTCTCACCTCGCTAAACGCAAAGTTTTGGGTATCTCACGCTTATTTGTCGCTGGCGGGAAATTTCCCCGTCATGTTTTATTGCTAATGATAATAGGGGGCCAGTGACGGGAGGCTACTGTAAATTTTATTAAGCAGTAATCGTGCAAATTAGTTTGTCGGTTTTTTCAAAATAGTAGTTTTTCGTTTTGTTTGCTTTTTTTTTCGTCTCCAATCTTATCCGTTCTCTTTCCATTTTGATTCGATTTAATTTCATTGTGATTTTACACTTGGGAAAAAAGGAACGTCCTTGTTTGAACGTTTTACGATTGTTCCATTATCGTTTTTTAGTTTTTTACTATTTCAACAGTCGCACATATTATATCGTAGTTGTAGTCATAGCAATTGCATGAGCGAATGTATATTATTCCAACGCTGTGGTAAATAGCTCGTCTATTCTATTATAGTTGCGTAAAGCTTTCCAAAATCTATATAACATTATACTACACAATGTTTTTTTTTTCTTTTTTTCTTATTTGTTCTTTTTTTCCATTCGAACTCTGTATTACACTGTCGTATATTTTTATTTACATACATATTTATAATGTCGTATCGTATATATATATCGATGTCATAATATTAGGCTGTCGTCTCATACAATGGAGAAATATCGAAGATCTGATTCATATTTTACAAAACCATACATCAGAATTAATTAAAACTGAATTTCTAACAAACAATATTCGTGACTTCGATATTTTTGTTTTATAATTTTTTTTTTTTTTTCATAGAATCTTGCTGCAATAAAATTAATTCCGAGCACAAAAAAAATGACCAAAAACCTCGTATGATCATTGGTTTAACAAACATGGTCGATCATTGTGATTGTGATGATAAAATTTGTCAAATTTTGAAACAGCATACTCAGTGTGCAACATCGTTAATTGTATATTTTCGTTTAAAAAATGCAAATGAAAAAAACGTCAACTACTCTCGTTTTTGTTGTTTTATTTGTTCTTTCTTTGATGTAATTATTTTCCATTGATTTCCGAATGTCAGAGATGATCATCACAATTATCTACTAGATCAAGAAGTTTTCATATACCGGGAGTTTCTGTGAGACTGGCCGTTCGACGTCAGCACCGACACAGAAGCTACATTCGAACTACGTAGCTATACAAAAAATGCAGCAGCATTTTGACTATCGTGACAATACAAAAGTGTACCTACATTTGAACTGTGTAGCCTCACGGCTACATAGTACCTACATTCCGAGTAGGTATTTGAATAATGCAGCTACATTTTAATTATTTTACAATAGGAAATGTAGCTCCATTTTAATGGCACGGCAACGTAAAACGCAGCTACATTCGAACTACGCGACAACGCGAGTGGTAGCTTCGTTTTAACGGCGCGAAAACAATAATGTAGCTTCGGCTTGACCGTTTCACGATTTACGATGTAGCTTCGGTTGCCTACCTGCCAGGGTTGAGCGGTGAGTTTCACAGAAAACTTGCAGCATAATCATTGTCATCCGCCATATACAAAATATCGATATAAATAAAATCTAACCTACGCATTCCAGTACTTATGATAAAAAGAAATAACCGTTATTTTTTTGTTCCTTTCCGTTCGTTTCCTTTGTTTTTTACTTTTTCGTTTCTTTGTTACGAATTTGTGTCAACAGGCGACGAATCCGTACCTGACAGGAATGCCGCAGGTCGGTAGCACCTACAGCCCGTACTTCGCGCCTGGCCCCATAATGCCAGCGATAATGGGTCCAGCCGACCCGACGGGGGGCGTCGGAAGTCCGCTTGGCGTAGTTCCGCAGACGGTCGCCGTACCCCAGAAAATGCCAAGGAGCGATCGACTCGAGGTATGTCTACCACCAAACTACCTTCACCAACACGCCGGGCAGCACGGGGCCCCGCCCCCACAGTGCCCCCAAATGAACGGCGGGGGCGGCGGAGGCGGCGGCCCCCCAACCACCGCCGTTTACCAAGTAAACCCGGGGACCGGTCCCCCGAACCAGGTGTCGCCCGTCTCTGGATCCATTTCCCCCTCCCCGACGACGATAACTACCTCAGTTTGCACTCCAATCCACAACCCCCACCACCACCATCACCACCACCATCACCATCCCCTCCATAACCTCGTCTACGTCCACGCCTATTACTAATCTCTATCCGTGTTATATCGCCACCCCCCAAACCCCCCCCCATATATTATACCTACGTATATATATACATATACATGCCTACATACATATATATATATATATCAATATCCATGTAACCCGGCTGCGAAACTACCGACGTCTCCGAAACCCTGCGGACCCTCGCTGATTTCGTCCATTATTTTTATATTATGGTACCAATATCAAAAAAACATGTCCCACGGTTTTCCTTATTTTTAATTTAATTTTTTTTTCTCACACTCTCTCGCTCTCTCTCTGCTCTTTTGATTGATCAGTTAAACACCCAGCTTCTTCCTCTTGTCTTCGTCTCTGTACTCAAAAAAAAAAAAGAAGTATGAAAATAGCTGAAATTCTCTCTTTCGAACGAATCGATATCAAACAAATCGAACGGTGTTGTAATTTCGATAACCGATTTCCTACGTAAGATCATTTGTTTTGTTTTTCTATCATCTTTCTGACCGCGATGCTCTGTTGTGTCCCATGTTTTTTTCAATTCACACATAAACACATCGCTGATAAAATCTAAACGGTGCAATTTATTTTCTATCAATGAATGTCGACCAATTTCTTAAAAAAGGGCAACAAAGAAAAAAAAAACGAAAAAAAAAACATACCTGCAATAAAAAATGTGATACCAAATTTTTTGAAGCTTTTAAAATCGTTCTTTACGGGCCATCGATAGAGAACAAAAATACCGTGACAATGTTTCAGAGATTTGGCATAATTACGTGAAAGCGAAAAAACGAAAACAATATAAATTGAATAATATAGCTAGGATCAAATTGGGGATTGTCTGAAGGATTTGACGTCGGTCGTTAAAGCTATGGCACGAAACGCCGTGAATATAGGTACATACACGAAAACGTTCAACGAATATAATATATACCTGATATTTATTATACATGTATAAATATATATGTATGTATATATACAAGGTTTGACGTTTACATATATATATATATATATAATAATAATATCCTTAACTTATATGTCAAACAATTTGAATTGATACGAAAAGAAAAGTTAATCGAAAAAAAGAAAAAAAAATACCATTATTCTGTACAATAATAACAACGCGAATGAAAAATGAAAAATGAAAAAAAAAAACTACTACTACTACTATACTATTTCTGCAACTACACTAAAAAGATTATATAATGCAAACAGAAGGAGAAACAACAAAATCTCTAAATTTTAGAATCACGTACTAAACAAATCGAGTATGTAGTTAACACATAGATAATATACACACACAATCTACTATGAACGATAAACGGAAACCACTACTACAACTACTAAATATACTAATTAATGCAATCGATTAAATATACAAATATAATAATAATAATGAGCATATGAGTATGCATAATTCTTCAGTAACGATAATTCTAATGATAATAACGATAACGATATTATGTAAACAAAGGAATTGGAGTGAAAAATCAAAGTTTGAAAAAAAAAGAACGGAACATAAGGAACGGAACAAAGAGACGAAGAAAGATATTTAATACAATTCGCATACAGCGTCCACGCTATTTATCTACGCATAATAATTAACACGTAAATATAGATAGGCATATACATATAATGACTAGGTGTACCTATAATATTTTATAGCATATATATATATAAATATAAACCGAAAGAATTCACTGGTCGGAGGGGAAGAAGACACATCTATATATTTATTTATACGTCGGGATATTTATTCATTGGTTTCCTTTTATTTTTTCACGCACAGTTTAGTCGATCAAACTGAAAAATTTATAAATATGAAAATGAATCAAGTGTATATAAAATCCACGTGATGTCGACTGTATGAAAATCTATACAAGAGGAGAAAAAAATTATACCGATGTTCACTCGCGATTATTATTTTTTATGTTGCGATCATTGCATTTATTGTTATCATTATTACTACTGAATACGAATCACGGTAGGGTAAATAATCGGGACGTGTTGCATACATAAATAACACTAGGTAATGCTATCGCGATATGATCGATTTTTAGTTTTGCTATCACGACAATGTTATTACGATACTACTGTAGCTGTTGTTGTTACTATTATTATTATTATTATTATTATTATTATTATCATTATCTTTGTTCGCTTTAACGATAATAATTTTTTTCCAATGTTGTTACTCGAAGTTTATTTGATTATCGGTGAAAATTATAGAAAAGAAAAACGACGACGGTTTGGAAATAAATCCTTAACGATAACGAACACGACTATATATATACATATATATATACATTAACTGGTGTATTCGTAATTTTTTTTTAATTATAATTATACAAGTAAGTACATAAAATGTAAAGTGGCATGAAACTATTATAGTTACATAGGGAAGAGAAGTAAGATTAAATGAAAATTTCGCTCTCTGTAATCGAAGAAAGAAAACAGAATTGTTAGGCGAAGTGAAGAATTTTTATGTAGATAGACGGACGGTTGTAGGCAGACGGATAAATAAATACCTAAATACGTGATGAAGCATTAATTTTTCGGTTGGTGAAAAAAATCTTCATATTTGAAATATTTTGCATGTCTTTTAATATATATTTGTTGTTATAAACATTATCATTGCAAATTCCATGGTAATAAAAATGTACATCGTGCATTTTTTCAGTAAGCTATAATTTATACGTTGTTCAAGTTCGAATCGACAATTCACAATCTCTTTTTCACTCGATAATCTTGATTTTCTCAATTTTCATCGTTGTGAATAATTATGCGTGAAGAAGCTTGAAATGAGAAAAAAAAAATATTGAATCCGCGATCGAATATCGTAGGTACGTACATTTCTTTTCGGCAAACACAATTGAAAAAAGGAGAAAATTTAAAAATCAAACATACCGACGAAAACATGACAATGACTGTGTATTAATATTTGTAATAATAAACTCTGTGTAAAAGAATGAATGCATATTATTTATGTGTGTGTGTATATATATATATATATATATATATATATATATATATATATATATATATATATATACACATACATAAGGATTAGTAACTTTTAGCAAACGAATCAGTAAATTTATAGGTTATAAGCTGGACAGTAAGAAGGTCGAATCAGCACGTACATCGTAATACAAATACATTACTATATATCAATATAAATACCTACAATATAAATATACATTATACATAACAACGTTCAGTGAGAAAGACGCAAACGCGATAAGGAAATCGGGGAAAAAAGTGTATGTGGTCGAGTTCGTGAAAACGTTGGGTTCGAAGTACATAATATATACACACATAAACCTAATTTTAAAATAAACTAATTTGACCCAACACGTACACATGATATATCATATACCCAGAATTTTACTTGAAAAGAGCTCCGCGACAATTGCAACTCGTCTAGTTTATAAGCGTAGCCAACTTCGTAAAAATGTTAGTATCACGGTAGGCAGAGTGACCCGGCGATTCTTAACAAGCGAGAGGTTATGTTTGACTGTCACTTACCAAGCGATCGATTCTAGGGAATTTGTTCGTGGCAGCGAAGGTTTGCTTCAGGCTGCGAGCACGGGTGTCAGCCAATCAAAATCGAGCAAGTTGAATCGTGCGCGTTACAAGCAGGTCCTTTCCAAGAACAATTCTCGGTATACATACACAGGTTATATTTTTAATCGGCCACAAGGACGTGTTGTAAATATTATATAATGCCTAGTAATATTTTAACTTCTTACGACAATGCCGATATATCGCAGAAGACTCGTGTATATATATATATCCCGTGTTTAATGGCATAAAGTAGTAAGCGCCATGTTACGCCCTTTTGCTGCTGAAGTAGGCGAAAAAGCGTTTCTTTTATCGTATCAATGCTTCAAACATGAAAATATGATCCGCAACTTTGAAATTGAATGACGGTTTAATTAATTAGGAAAAGATCGTATGTACGACCTTCTACTACTGATTCAACCATAAAAACCTTTGTCCACTAATTCCATAAGGTCGTATCTGCCGAAATGATTTTTTCCACGTTTCTTGGGCTCGAGTATAAATTCTTCAATTGAAAGCAAAAGGCAAAGTTGAAAAAATGATCTACTACGGTAATTGCATAAGGGCGTAACCGCCAAAAATTATTATTGTTATTCCTATCATTCCACTACTTAACAATTTGTATAATTGATGTTCAGAAAATCGACATCCTCACTGTATATAACTTTGTTAGTTTCAAGTTTTTATGCGTTGCAGGAGTGTTTAAAGCGTTTGCTAAAAAAAAAAATTACGCTTACAACCTTCTGGTTTTATTTCCGAACTTTTGTTTTTTTTTTCTAATATCTGAATTTATTCGTTGCAATGGTTTTTAGAGTATTGGCAAGAAAAAAAAACAGTGGTTACGACCTTCTGCTTTGATCATTCTTTTCATGTATACTTATTAATGGAAAAAGGTTATATCTACCTAACATACAACCATTTGCCTTCATATTTTCAAACATTTGATTTCAATCTTGAATTATACGTATTGATCATTCGCAGTGAAAATGATTTTTAAAAAATTCAAAAGGTGGTAAAATCGCATTTTTGGTGGTTACGACATTATGCCATTAGACACGCGATGTATAACGTCCCTGCAATTTGTGAAGTGGAGCGAGCTGGGCCGAGACCGAGACTCGTTTTCACCACCCAATTGTACGTGTTCTCCAGAAAATACGTTTACAGAAACGAGGAAGAAAAAAAAAGATGAAGAAAAAACTGCGACGAACGTCTGAAAACCAAAAGAGAAAAGTAATTATCACACTTTCAGAATTTCTTTTTCCTTACATATACACATATACATAATAAGATATCGTCACAGTTTTTCTTTTTGTCATTACTATTGTTGTTGTTGTTGTTGTTGTTGTTGTTCTTGTTATTATTATTAAACTATTCGTTTTAGTTTTGAATCACTTTTGCTCTCTATATGTATATACATATACATGTAGTTTTCAATTTGTCCGTGTATACTTCAAATAAATAAATAAATAAATAAATATATATCCATAAGTGAGTCGTTGTGTGAACCAGTTTCGTTCAACACTCATAACACGAATTATAATTTAATAATATTTATTTAAAAACAAGTTTACACCGACATTAATAATAATAAAAATAATAATCACAACAACAACAACAACAGCGACAACAGCGACAACGCCAGTGAAAATGAAATGTGAGAAAAACGAGGAAATCGTGAGAACTGATGATAGGTGAAAAAACAAGATATGCGAAATAAATTGGCGAAGCAAAAAAAAAAAAAAACTATAACAATGTACGCATACATACATATACCTATGTATAATGTATATTAAATAAAATAATGAGATAATGACAGTAAATTGATGTAGTAATATTGCATAAAGAAGTAATGATAACATTAATAACAACCATAACAACAATATAATTAATAACAGTACAATAATAATAACAATATAACAATAATGATGATGATGAACAACGATGGAAAAAAAACTTTAATAATAATAATATTTGTGATGATGGTATATGATGAGGATGATTAATTTTTATTATAATTATGAAGATAATTATTATTATTACGATAATGATGATGATGATGTATTCGGTGACTCGCACATGAAGTTCGGGTCTCGTGAGAAAGATAAAAGGAAGAAATTTTGAAAATTTGATTATGATGATTATGATGATGATGATGATGATGATGATGATGATTGGAATTTCAAATAAAACGAATATAATTGAAACTAAAAACAAACCACCAACGCGTAGACTGTATTTATTGCAACTCATGATTATTATTACTATTATTATTATTATTATTATTATTATTATTATTATTATTGATATACATATATTACATTCATATATATGTGTGTTTAGCAAAAGAAAAAAAAACTACGTTTGATAAAATTTCAGTTTTCGTTTAAGGTTTTTTATTCAACGGTCTCTTGCTCTTGTTTCTTCTTTTTTTTATCATTCTGCAAACCTTGATCTTTTTTCCGTCTCTTTTCTCATCCTCGCTTTCATTGACTAATACTTATATTTATAAAGTAAAAGATGTAAAACTCGGTGAGCAGAAGACTAAAGATGACGGGGAAAAATTTTCAAGTCATCAAACGCTGAGGATGAGGAAAGAATAACTACGTTTTTATTTTGTTTGGTTTGAGAAATTTAATCTGCACTAACTTAACCCTCCGCGTAGGTATATAAACTCATACATATGTATGTATATATATATATATACATATGTGTGTGTGTATATACATATACGTTTATAATACAAAACCACCTCGAATACCGATAATTATTGTTATTAATATTGCATTTATACCATGATATATAATTGCCTGTTGCCTGTTTATTGTGATAGTTGACAATCTTTCCGTTTTTACTTTCACCGAATTTATGTGACTTTTCATCGTTGTCGTTATTAATTTTTCAATTCGATAACCGCACTTTTGCATCACATAATACTTGATTAAATACTGATCGACAGTTGAAATTGATCTACGCTTTCGTTTGTTGCTAAATATCTCAGGTATTAATTTGAATATTTAAAAATCATTACGAAGTTTTGAAAATTCGCGTATTTTTATGGTAGAAAAACAAAAAGAAGCGGAACTGTTTCACATTTGTTTACCCGTATTCGTGATGTTATTAGGTTCGGGGCGTAAATGTTTTATTTTTACACACAATTGTAACATCAATTACCTATCAGTTTTGACCTAAACAGACCAAAAAATTTATGACGTGGAATTTGGTTTGAGGTGGAATGCCCCATATACATTATATAATTGAAGTTAGAAAAGTGACGCGTCGTATTTTACAGTAGACGGCATACTCGGAAAGTGAAGAAAAAAAGAAGTAAGACCGAAAAAATTATATCTCAGCGCATTAAACTGAACCAAGTTTTTGAAATCAGGATTGTTCCACTTATTTTACTATAACAATGATAACTTGATGTTTCACTCTTTGCTACAAATGATGAACCGCTTCTTGATTTATTCTAAAATCATAACAAAAATGCACCAATTTGATCTCATTTCGAAAATTCTTTCTATTTTTTACCGTAGTCAATTTTCTCACTCTTTCTTTCAGATTTTGTTAACCATTCTTTTTTTTTCCAACCGCCACACTTAACGTGCAATCTGTCGCATATCCGTATTATATCACTGCATATTAAAATATAACATATTAGTGCATTATGATGTAATATACTTTCTTAGTTAGTGGAGTTTCTAACCGTTGCAGATCGGGGAAAAAGAACCCTACGTCAACAAACAACAAACGCTTCCTATTTCGTACGCAAAAATATATTATTGTGTAATACGTATGTGTACGTATGTGAACAAATGTATGTTATTCATTTATCGTATATACGGAGAAACAATTTTTCGCAATATTTCTTTCTTCCGCTGGGCATCCGTCGCATCAAACAAGAACAGTAAAAAACCCTGCTTCTTATTCGCGATTATTTTATTACACTTGAAATTATAGACGTATTGCATTATTAGAATGCGGCTTAACTTTGTAACTCTGTCACGTAAAAATCTCTGCAGAAATAGTAACGTTAGTAACAGCAATATGATAGTAACTAAATGAATTCGCTTGAAATTTTTTTTTTTTTTTACATGGGCTGTTGCTTCAAAAACAGAAAGAAAAACAATAGTCGCTAAGTAATGTGTTTATTACTTTTTTGTTTTTTTTTTTTTACTTTTTCTCCATCACACGCAGCTATATATCTATACGTTTAACATACGTACACGTATTTGTTACCGTTTCATTATGTACACCAATTTTCTGCAGTTAATTTGTTTTCGTTTTAATTGGAATCATTCTTTTGAATGGGTGAAATATCGTTTATTCTGCAGCCACGCATACACGTAATATTATTGTTTGTACAGTGCGCTCTCTCAATAGGGCCGCTTCCCCGCTTTCGTATACGATTACTGTCCCCCCACTCCCCGGGCCAATTTTATCTTTGAAGCACAATTCTCTCGCGTGAATAATCACGTACAGGGGGGAGGGGGAGGGGCGTATGTGTCAATAACAACGAATGTGTGCTAACAATAAAATAAAATTTCCGGTAATGAGAGAGTTTGCGACTTTTGAAAAATCGCTTCCCTCCTCGTACCGTTTCGGCCCTATTGAGAGAGTGCGCTGTATTACGTAATATTGCATATGGAGAAGGATGGAGCTTGATGTGTAACTATATGCGCAAAACAAGAGAAAAAAAAATACAAAAAAAAAAAAACACCGCATGCGCTGCCGGATTGATTAGACCAATTTAGAATTTCTGCCTTATTTTCTCTTTACCTGCATATGTATTTATATAAATCTATATGGAAGACAGAGAAAAACAAAATAACTCGCTATGTTCTATGTAATAATTGTACGTGTTTAATTTGCAAATTTTCCAATTTTCAGTGCTATGTATACGAGTATTAATACTTATCTAATTTCTTCGTTAATTGTTTTTCTTTTTTTTTTTTTTTGAATTATTTACGTTTTTTTTCGGGAGTATTTCACGTACTATATTGTGTATGTATAAATATTTTATTGCCTGGGTACATAAAATGCAATGATTGAGCCATTCTTGAAACGACGATATTATGTGAAAAAAAAAAACGTTTTGAAAATTGCTGTTAAGAAAAAAAATTTTTTTTCTTGTTCCCTCCAGTTTGTCTCGGAAAAACTTTTCAAGATTGGTTTCCTCACTGAGATGATGCTAACAATAATAATACATCGTCGTCGTCTAGATGTTGTGTGTGTAGTATTTTGCACTGATCTTTCTTTTCAGCCGAGTCGATTATAACAAAGCGAACAGATGTAAAAAAAAAAAAAAAAAAAAAAAAAAAACAAGAAAAAAAAACCGCAACACAACAGAAATATAACACAAATCGAAACGTTTAAGAAGAAAACAGAGTACACACCGAAAATCGAAAATATTAAAACAACAAAACCAAATTAACCAAATAAACGAACAAGCGAACAAAAAAAAAAAGAAAACAGAAACAACACACGCGTCACAATTACAAAAATTTTTTGTTTTCCGATAAAGATACAATCACCAAAACAAAAGAATAATAATAATAATAACCACATGTGTAATGAAGTTAGTAATTGTATATGTACAATTGTTAGGGATGAAGATGAAATACAAAGGTTGAATTTACGATTATTATTAATATTATTAGTATTATTATTATTATTATTATTATTATTATTACCACTATTATTACGTGTATATTTTTTGCACATGTTTCTTTTTTTTTCTTTGGTCACTTTTTTCATCTTCTGGGAAAAAGGATGGGAGAATAAAATTACAATCGATTTGTTCGTTTACCGCTATTATTATTATAGGGACCGCGCGACACGTGCACATGTTATGTTTGCCATAACATATTTGCAAAATAGGCACACATTCTCGGTATATCGGCAGATTATTAGACAGCAAACATGCCCACATGTTAATATGAATTATCGAGAACAAACGCAACCAATGAAAGGTAGCAAATCGCAATTCACAGCGTTGATCACAGAGGGAAAATTTTTCAAATGTATCGGATGTGATAACGGAACTTGAGGGAATATAAGGGAAAATAATTCAATCGATTGATATGATCGATCAGGGGGCCTAAAACCTAGCATGCGCCTCTTCAGTCGATATGATCTATAATTTCTTCTCTCTCTCTCTCTCACTCTCTCTTTCTATCTTTCTTATATGCGCACACAGGCACACATGCGCACACTCACACCAATACATGCTTACATCTCTCTTCTCTCTATCTCGCCATCTCTTTATCTCCCTTTCTCTAATTCGCAAGCGAATACCACGCGAATTGTACGCGCTAATTCCGTATCAGATCCGCTGTTGCTTTTACTGCTGTTGCTACCGCTGCTGCTGTATTATCCACAGTTTTGCAATATAGAATTTTGTAATTATAAACAAAGTCTAAAGGCACAAACACAAAATCGTAGATAAATAGAAACCATCTTCTCTGTCTCTTGAGAAAACACGAAACGTTTCTCTCTCTTTCACCTTCTCTTAAATCGAGCGATTTGATTCGCACAAATTTTGCAAAAAACCGCGTTAAATGTTTCGTACGAAAACTCGTTGCAATTATATATATATATACAAAAGAAATGTACAAACTTTACAAAAATTTGTCACGTCAAATGCTTTACAGAGGCGTAAAAGAACAATAAAAGTAGAAAGTCCGGTACAGACGGATAATTAATATTCGAGGTTCGTTTACAAGTAAATTATTTTTCTGCATCAAGAGATTTGGCAGAGTCCTCGACTCAAGTACGTTTCAACTTCTCTTGCATCCCTTTCTTGAGCGATTTTCAAGAAGAACTAATCCCACCGCCTCTAAATCTTTGTAACGAATGTGGTTCGTTTGCATTTTCTTATCTTCTTCTATTTATCCCAATTATACTTCTATTAGTGTTGATAAATCGTGCCCGTTTAAAATCGTCATTTCAAAAACTCACGATCAATGTAGCGTCTGATATATATATAATATTTGTGTGTGCGTGCGCTTGTGCGTACCTCGTATACAAATTATATTACATCATATAAAACTGTGCATATTGTGCTACTTTTCATATATCATACAAATATTTAAACACACAAATTTTTCAAAATACATAGACATTTGAATATATACCATTGGTAGCATAGTATATAGAATGCTCGCCGTGCGCGGACAGATATTTTTTATTCTCTCCTTTCGCCTTGACGTTATTTTTCGTTCGTGGTCGTTTTTCCCAACTGTTTCTCTACTTTCAATTTTTCTTTCAGTTTTCAAAATTTTTTTTTTTTTTTTTTTTTACCTCGCACCCGTGCGATTTGTACGATATATTGTACACATACGTAAACAATAATACAAATAACAGTTAACGAAATTAACGGATGAAGAGTTTATCGGTGTAAACCTATTGTTATTATACATGCATTAAAAAATGGACGAAAAATGAAAGAAAAAAACAAAAGAAACAAAAAACAAAACATCAAATTTCGTATACATGTGCCTAAAGTAATCTCGCATTACACGTTTCAACGTAACAAACACACGATGCTTTTGTGTCTGTACAAATACCAGCTCACGATTGTTATGCGTCCGAAAAAAAAATTCACTATTTATAAAACCTAGTACATACACACCTAGTACCTTACATAGTACCTAGCGCCTAGTACCTAGGACCATCGCCCGATCTAACCTAACCTAACCCCTAACCACGCTCTAACTCTTCTTAGAAGTAAGCGCCAGACGATTTTGAAAAAAAAAAAAATTAATGTATCTTCGGAACGATGCTACGTAGAGGATTATTTCTTTGGGATTCGATAATTTATGTGTGAGTGATGGGATGTAACAAAATCATGAAAATCATCAAAGTCTAGAGTAAATGACGTTTTCATGTGACGTGTCACTCATTTTCATTATTCCCCAAACTCACGCATCACAGACGCGATTCAAGCAATGGTAGCCCCGTTATACATTCAATGCCGAGCATAGATGTGTAAAAAAAAAAAATGGAGGTCCGTACAATAATCGCATCGATTTTATAGAATTGACGTCTCCATGTTTTTTGTTTCCATGATCGGCGGACAGAGCGCGCGTTAATCAAATGTACAAGATCCGTCGGTAAAACTGTCATCCTAACCTCAAAGACTCATTAATTCTATGAGATAGTGCGCCAATTACCAAAAATTAAAGGTTTTTCTTTTGCGATACGATTATTGCACGACACTCGATTTATTTAATTTTTTTCACATATTTGTGCTTGGCATTGAATGTGGAACGGGCTTATCACTCCCGAATCGTGCCAGCGATGCGTGAGCTTGAAGAATGATTGAAATAACTGACCCGTAGACACAAAAAAGTCAGTTTTTTTTCTAGATTTTGACGATTTTCGTGACTTCAGATCATATTACTCATAAATCATCGAATCCCAACGGATCAATCCACCGCGTAGCATCGTATCGGAAATATATTAATTTCTTGTCAAAATCGACTCGAGCATTATTTTAACACATGGTCCGCTGTAGCGAGTAACCTAACCTAACCCGACCTAACCCTAACCTTTAAAAAGCTAACTGCCCATACACCCTCACGTAGTATAGGCTGGTGGCTGAGTGCTATCTGAATCCAAAGAACTCGTATACCCACGTATACTAGAAGACCAGTTCGTCGCTTATTCATGAATGTTGTATATATATATAAATTTGATCCATACATGTTATTTATTCTTTTCTATATTTTTCATCTTCTTTCGCGTCACGTGCCTCATGCTCCACACTTTCGTTATTCTCATATTATTCTCCGTTTCTCTGTCGCTTTCATCGGTCTCTGCATCTGGTCAAGAAGAAGTAAAAACACGCGAGTCCCTACCGAGTCTACCGATTGAATAACGGGAATATTTCTCTCTTCCTCTTCCGATTCTTCTACAATTTCATAGCTTACTCAGATCCGCCACCAGATGCAGGATATAATGTACGTTGATGAGGTGATCGTAGAGTATTATGAGAATGTCTTTTTTCACCACTTTTCTCTGTGACCACACACCGTCTCTCGTTATAAGACCGTTCGGTCTAAGGCCGATTTCTCTCGACCTTGAGTCTACGAAACGTGTTGCAAACCGTCCAAAGTGATTTCGGTGATCAAACTGACGCGATCAGTCTCGCTACAGAACCGCGGTCTTGCAACGAAAGGCTCTCGTGAAATGTCTATCGCTGCAAGCAACAACCACCAGCACAAACAATTATCGCTAAAGTAAATGCTGAGGTAACCGAAAGTCCCCCGACCCACTCTTTCGTAAAAAACAAAAAAAAAAAACCTCGAAAATCACTTCCACCACCACCACCACCACCACCACCACCATTGAAAAGCAATATAGAAAGTATAGTTGCCGTGCGATTGCCATGCCATGCGTGTTCGCTCTTGCTGTAGGTATGTCGTGAGTTCCAGCGCGGGGCGTGCAAACGCGGCGAGACGGAGTGTCGGTTTGCGCACCCCCTGGAGACGGTGCAGGCGAACGAGGACGGCTCTGTGACGGTCTGCATGGACGCAGTCAAGGGCCGATGCAATCGAGACCCCTGCCGCTATTTCCATCCCCCTCTGCACCTTCAAGCCCACATTAAGGCCGCACAATCTCGGGCTAGCATTGCGGTAATGCATTCTCTCTCTCTTCTCTCTCTCTCTCTCTCTCTCTCTCTCTCTCTCTTTCTCTATCTCTCTCACTCTCTCTATCTCTCTATCTATCTCTCTTTCTCTACTTTCTCCTGTCCTCGCTATTTCTCACCCTGCAGCATCACCTCAAGCAGCTAATACCACGCTCGGGCTCCACTTCATCTTCTTTCTCTTGTTTGACTCGTTCCACGGTTTTTTTTTTTTTTTTTTTTTTTCTACTAACCATTCCACCGTCCGTGTTACTTCTTTTTCTGATCAATAGTATTTTTTGCTTTCAACCCACCTCCCCCTCGTTACATTTTCCGAGCGAATCATTACTGTGATATCCCGTTTTGTTGCGCGTTGTTGAGAAACGAATTATAAGGAAAGAAAAAAAAAAAAAAAACCGGAACCAATAATACGCGAAATTTTTTTTTCTCTTTCAAAATGCTTCCGCTGCCGCGCTGCTGCGCTGCTTTTACGCCAATGCATATGGGTATATATTGTATACTATATTATATGGCTGGTTATACGTCTCTTCAGGCAATCATCTGTAACACTATATCAGGGTACTCCTAGTCCTTGTATACTTACAAATTGTTCACATTACATATGTATACACACAAATATTGGTGTGGCGTCCAAAATTATTACACACGCACACTGATTCAGCCTTTTCTTCTCTATATCTATTCTATTCTAACAATCCATGTGTTCAATGTACATTCTATCAGGTAAGAATTAAAATCAAGTCAATTAGTTAAAAAAAAAAGAAGAAGAAAATTGAAAATAGACCGTGGAATGACAATCATTGGATAAACGTAGCGCAGTGGTCGTTTTGAAAGCGGTCACATACGATTATCTGTATTTTCCGACGGTTATCAATATTATCACTATCATCGTCATTTTAATTTCTATTATTTCGCATGAATTATTCACTTTGTCAATCAAAGCGCGTGAAATATTCTCAAATGATTTCTGTATGTACCTTACGTTTCACCGAAATCTTCGATTATTCGTAAGACGAAATCTAAAGAACCAAAACAAAATAAAAATAAGCAGATGGAAGAAAATATCGCTGCACTGCGATTAGACTTTTCCTATTTTCTATTTTTCACGCCGTTTCTTGTTACATATGAATATTTTGTTTGAACCAATCTTTTTATCGCTCAATCAATTACGAAAATTTCTCCTCCCGTTCCCGCACCTCTCAGACCCACTTTATATAATCTGTGCTTCAACTTGTGTTCGTGTGTAGAAACTTTGTTTGGAACATAAAAAAAAAAAAAAAAAGGACCTAATAAATCCCGAAAAAATCCTGTGTCTTTGAAGTTTAGTCGTGACCTCTAGTTTTATCGTTGTGTTTTTCCGTTCCTTTCGAATTACACTTTTTTTTTTTTTCCTTCTCGTCAGTAGTTTACTTCTTATCACCATGTATATACCTAAATGAAAAAGTAGCAGTGTGTTGTGTTGTATTTATATATACTTACATTGTCTATTCAATAGATATGTAGAGATACCCTCCTCTATGTATATTTATTAGATATATATTATGTAGGTCCTGTAACAAGGGCAAAAAAAAAAAAAAGTCTCTGTTTTTGACCGTCACCGTCGTCGAAACCACCGCTGTTGTTTTTCTCTATTTTTCTCTCTTTCTAGCGCAAGCCTATCGCCAGCAATATTTATATACCTATTATTATGTATACCAAGGTGCAATATACATACATATATACCGATACCCGTACATGCATAACCACTATGACCTCATACACACTGACCACCACTTCACCTGCACATAATGTAATACCAAATCAAAAATATGTTACACCTATGCATTCACATGTGATTTGTCTCTGGGCACCATCGTCGTGTGGATAATTTTCCATTATATCAGGCTTTATCGTACAGTGTCACGTCACGTTACGTCACTTCGTATCATATCGGAATCCATCATAATCCGGAAGACGCCATCTAGCGGAAGAAAATATCTCCGACTCGAAAAACAATCGTATTCCACTTTGAAATACTTTCCAATAGTTATTTTCCACCAGAAATCGAGTTGATGCGACGGAATGATAGCTCGACTTCTTGCGCCAGGTTTTTATATGCTTTGATATTTATAAAATTCACCTAAAACGATCTGCCGATTACTATATAATATCAAAATACGATTATACGGCGCCAGGTATATTTTATATGGTTTGTTAACAGATAAAAGTTGGCTTGGCTCTTTGTTAGCGACTGTTTAATTTCAATATAATCTCTGAATGTAGTCACGTAGTCCAAACGTTTCTGCTTAATTGAGTGTCTGAGAAAAAATATAATAATAACTTGATACATTTGTGGCTCGCCAGTAATCCGATGTTGTTTCTCGTTTAATGTTTTGTTCTTTTTTATTTTTTTCAATTTCTTAATTGTCCAGAGTCAAATTTCCATGATCTGTTATAAATTAGAAATTTCGTGCCTGTTCGTTATTTCGTTGATCACTCTCTTTATTCCGATTCGTTTTTCTTTGTCAGCAGAAGCATAGCGAAGGACCTGTGTGTAAAACATGAAAATATTGAATCCTTGAACAGAACAGAAAAAAAAATGGAAAATAATTGAAAAAAAACGGTGCACTTTACCGCCAAAAAATAATTTAGAACTAGACCTGTTTCTTTTTTAATTGTGAAAGGCACACACGCGCAAGCACAAGTACACATCAATAAACACAAACACGCACACAACCACACCAACCTTGCTGACAAGCTGCGCTGCACGAAACCCCAGCTAAAACCCCCGCTGCTGTTTGCTGAACCCCCCAAAACCCCAGCGCCTTTTTCACTGCAACACAAACGCCTATATATATTATTTATACACACCGCGACATTGGAATTACAAAATGAAACGGACCAAAAAAAAAAATAAAAATAAAAAGAAATTTTTAAAACGGAATAAAAAAATTAAAAAAATACAAACAACCAACGGCACACGTCAAATTTAGAGGGGAAAAAACTTTTTCTTGCATCATCACGGGGTTGTGATGTATAATAATAATAACGCATCGCGAAATCATTCGAAACTATATGTATGTAAAATGCATATTATGTTTTTATACCTACCGCATTAGAGCGATGTCACTGGTGACAAAAAAAAATACCAGACAAATTTTAAAAGGGTGAAATTGTAAGAGTGACTGAAGAAAAAAAAAAAAAACTGTTCTTATCGACTAATGAACGCGACAAAAAAAAAAAAAAAAAAAAAAAAAAAGGAAGATCACGCTGCGTGAGTTGACCGCAATGAAATCGAAACTCGCTGTTGGGAAGCACGGATCTGAGAGGACCGCAATGGCAATTCGAATGTGAAGATAGTTTCTTTTGTTCGTTTGTTTTTTCTTCCAATTTTTTTTTTTTTTTTTCTTTTCTTTTTTATTTTAAATACCGATAAACAAAAATTTTTCATCGCTGTGCCTCGATTGGCTCTCTGCAGTTTATCTTTGTTTCTATTTTTATTTTGATCAGTGCTAATCCGTCGACACGAAAATGAGAACCGGAAAAAAAAGCAAAGAAAAAAAAAAAAAAAAAAAAACGATAAGAAAACAGACGTCACCAGTTTTTGGACAAAATTAATTCAAGTAAGTATACAATATGAGTCGAGAACATTTTCTACTGGTACGTTACCTAACCATATGCTAGTCATTTGAGGCACGGCTCTATCTTCAAGTAACACGCTTGTATATCTTGTGACGTGTAAGGTGATGGAAAAAATATTTTTCTTTGTCGTTGGCGATAACAAGAAAAAAAAAAAAAAAAAAAATTAACGCAATTGTTATCCGTTTTTATCTCGAAAGCAAGTAAGGAACTACGACGAGGTGCATCGAATTGGAATACCGGGTGAGTGGCTGAGTGAAAGCATCGTTGTGAAAAATGTAAAGAGGGAAAAATGCGAAAGTAAAATTCTCCAACAGAAAAAAAAAAAAAAGAAAAAAACGGTATAAATCTAATATAATTTTCTCGATTACGTTGATACCGCTAAATCGATTCCACAGCTACTCTTCGGCCACGTCAACAAAAGGATAGTGTTTGTATGTGTGAGAGAAACATAGTGTATCTCGTCTTCTCTTTTCTCTCTTTCCCTTTCTTTTACCTTCTCTGATTTATTCTTCTTTCTCTTCTAAAGAAAATAAAAAATAAATATAAAAAAAAAGACAACAAAAAAAAAAAAAAAACAGTGAAAGAGCAGAAAAATAATTTCCCGGATTGAAAAACCTCGGGGCCGAGTCAGTCGCTCTGCCCCCTAGCAACTTCTTTATCTCAAGTCATTCAAGACGGGCCGAGTAACAGGAAACACGAAAATCCTCCCCCCCCTCCCCCGAACGAACGACGGGTACGCCGACCGGATTTTCGTCGCAGTCCAGCTTGTTGGCAGGGAAGTCTTATTCTCTAAAACAAAAAATTAAGAAAAAGAAAAAAAAAAAAAACAATTAGCGAAGATGAAAACAGAAAATTATGGGTTACAGTTCGCAAAGGGTGCATCTCTTCTTCGTTTCCTTCAGATTAAGTTTTGTACCTGCCAAAATATCTACATTTATCTGTTCTTCGCTTGCCTCTATCAATGTGTATCCGTCCGTTTTGAATTCGAATTTTTTTTTTTTTTTTTTTCTTGGTCGTCTTACATGCATTAATTGACAACAATTAAGGATAGATAACTGAGCACTGGGACGGAAAATTGATGGTTAGTTGTTTTTTTTTCTTTTTTTTTTTTTTTTTTCTTACAAATTGTAAAAAGTTGACTTTCGTGTAACTATTTATGCACTCTTTAGAATTGCAACGCAGTATAATTTACCTCGATATTTTGTACAAGTGTCTTTTCTTTTTGTCTTTCTTTATAACTATTGTACAACAGATGATGGTAAAACAAATTTCTCACGCACACGAATAATTCTTTGATTCATAAATAAGTATGTACATATATCGTTATCGTAGTTTCAGTACTTTGAAAATCGAAATTTACATTACACACATACACACGAAAGAATCCAATTTATAGGTACACACGCATATCATACACAGCCTCACACGACTCTTAACGAAAGAAATTTATGAAAAAGAAACTTTTATGCAGCGATTCACATATTCTAACACAACAACTTGCGAACGAACGCATACGATGTTACCCTTTATCGTACACACAATGACATCGACGGATATTTTTTTTTTTTTTTTTTATACATTGGTTTTTTTGTTCTTCTTTGACTCAGGCGTTACGACTAATGAATCTGTGAAAAAAGAAATATCAGCAGCGAAAAAGACCAAGAAATCTGTAAATACTGTACAAAACTGTATGATGATCGATTATTATTATTATTTCTTTTTTTTTTTTTTTTTTTTTAAAGCATATTCATGTACACATGTATTTTTGATTTACAGCTCTTCATTTTCAGGATATAGCGTTGCTGCAGATGATGACGATGATAATACGAATAATTCATACATTTATTTATTTCTCGTAATGTTATTTCCTGCAAGTCACCTATTTCAATTCTCTTGTGAAGAAAGAAGATTTGCTACACGTGCCCAGAGATCGACGGGAAACCTTACCGAGTCCTTATTTCTTCCTTATCGGTATAACAAATATCTTTCCAGGATTGATCGTGGGCTCAGCCGATAACAGCGAGGAGTAAACTTTGCAGAGCGGAAATCGAACAGAAATCGATGAAAAATATAGAACGATCTTGTGTATCATTATTTTTCAGCAAGATTTCTACCGGATGTCGAATGTCTCGTCCCTCTTTAATTCTTTTTACTTCTTCGTTTCCTTTCAGTATTTACAGGTTATCTGTATCGGAATTCAGAGAACTGCTGCCAGTGAACATGTGAATGACTCCATTTAGGAAATTGGCCCACTAAATTTAATTTACAGAATGAAACGAACGCGTGCATCTAATCGCAGGACATCACCAAGGCACTAGATCAATTCAGACTTAACCCATCTCAATCCAAACCTCTAATCTAAGCGAACCCAAGCTAACGTAATTTATCCTGATTTATATGCCCTGAGACGCGTGGTGGTAGGATATTAAAACCTCATGCAGAAAAATTAAATAATACAATAATAATAATGATAATAATGATGACAGTAATAATAATAATAATAATGATAATAATGAATTATTTCGAATTTTAGAGCTGCGTGTTTAAGAGACGTATACAAGTAACTCATATATGCCACCTACGTATGGATACATCGTATGAAATTGAATGGGAAACTTTGATACTAATTTATACTAATCTGTATAGGGAAAAAAAAAATGGTATCGAATCGCAACATATTTTACGATACCTATATTAGTATTAGTTAATTGACCGTTCGAGGGAATGATTTTTCTTTTTTTTTTTTTCTTTTTTTCAAGTACAATCTATTGATATATCTATGTATTATAAATATATATTCTCTGTGCCGGAGCCTCAACTAGTATTTTTTTCTTTTTTTGATTTTGATCTTGTCCTCTCGCTGGCGATGCTTCAAAAAATGCTTGCTGCTGCTGTTGCTGCCGCTGTTGCTGAACATTACCAAACAAAAACCTGCACATACCGCCGCCCCGTGCGCTTCGCTCTCTACCTGCCAATTAACGCCTGCCGCCAAATGCCGTTCTGCCAAAAAAAAAAACAAAAAAAAAACCTACAAAAACACGATGCTCTCGACCATCGCACGTTCGTCGACTTCGTCGTCGTCTATCCGTTTCAAAAAAACGAAACAATCAACGGTAACAAAATTTCAAAACCGACGCTGGGAACACTGGGGAAAAAAATCCGTTGCTAAACGAAAAAAAAAAAACAAAAAACAAAAAAAACAAAAACACCATGTGGAACAAAAAAAAAAAAAAAAAAACACGCATTAAAGCAGACGGCGACTGTGCAGACGAATGTACCGGGAATGGGCACCGTCGCAGGAGTGCCAGGAGTGCCAACGGGACTCCAGAACGCAGCTGCAGCGGCCGCTGCAGCCAATATGGCCGCCGTCGAACTCGGCAAGAAACGGATGCGCGATCCCAATGACGACCTGCTAATGGTACCACAGCTTTCGCATGGAGTACACTATTACTTCTACTACTATCTATAAACGTTACTACTTCTTTTTCCTCTTTTCTTCATTTTTCTTTTTTAGTAGCAGTCGGTAATGTCGGAAACTGATATCTTTGCCACAAAATTTCAAATATTATTCTAACGTTATAAACAGCTTCTTCTCGTTAGTTATTTTTCCATTCGTTTCTCGACGCAAGAAATCAGCTCCCGACTCATATCGTTAGTAGTCAATTTGATCAAACTAGTTAGTTAAGTACCAGTAACCTGTATAGGGTGTTTTCGTACAATTATCGACAGAGCGAAAGATTTTTAAACGGATTATTACAGCTGAACCCGAAATACAGACCGTGCGATCGGTACCGATTTCAATCGCGCACTTCCGTTGTCGGTAACTCCGGAACACCCCGTACGCAATCCTATCCTGCTTTTCTTATTCTTCAAATGATTCGGCAAAGTTCAAAAAGACAGTTTTTTTTATTTCTCTTTTTTATTTTTATTTGCTTTCAAACTTGAAAATAATCGGACGTACAGAGGCAATATACATATAATACTTTCAGATTATCGTATATAGACTATAATTTTTTTTTTTATTTTCTTTTTTCTTTCTTTGCCTATGTGTGTGATTCCTTAGCACAGAGCTTACGCCTCGTAATATTTATACATATATTTACATTACTTCTACACACACAAACACTCACACAGAGAGATTGCTCACACTGCATACACCTCTAGGTAACTCTAATTTTTCATAAAAATTAATGCTGGTTTTTTCCATCGTGCAATTTGAGCTGTGAAATTTCTTTCCATCTCGCTAAAAAATTTTCCATTTCTAATTAGAATAATCATTATGAGAAATGTGTAAAAATTTTCACTAAATTCGATCACAGCAAAAATTGAACTTGACCAGCAGCATGTACCTGAGAATTCTTACATCTTTTACATCATTATAATCTAACCTCGAATTCATTGAGATAAACACAAGGACACCGTTTTGATTTACATATACGTGTATAGTTCTCCTGCTCACAAAATCTTCTTTCTACATGAAAATGATGAGAATAGTTGAATAATAAAAAAAAGACATTATAAGAGAATTGAAGTTTTGTATTAAAAAAAAAAAACACACACACACACACACACATGGAAGATACAATTTGCATCTTCAATGCAAAACTGTTTTGACTACTCAACACTATCCCTTTTCCGCATACGTACATGTATACCCTCAGTAGTGATGCACACATACGTACCTGTACACCACGTATGACGTGATAATAATTAATAAGCTTGCGCCGATGATGCATGTTGTGGCTTTTACGCGAATATTTTCGAGATGGGTTTATATACTTATATGGTTATGTCCATATGAACTTAGTAAAAAATTTGTCCCAGGGTTTTTCTATGGTCAAAAAGCTAGCCATTCCCCCGTTCTGACTATGTAACGTTACATGGTGGATGTGAGTCCCAATTATGTACCTCTGTAAATCCGGATTCACGAAGATTATTGTCATGTTTAATTATCGTATATATTTTTTCTGCTCTTCGTGTCACGTTCATCTAAATATGTAGTCTGAACGACAAAATGAGAGAAAAAAAGAAAAACGAATTCAAACGTTTTGGGTTCGAACAATTTATTAACTTTCGTCTGAATTCAGGAAGATATGAGAAATAACTAACCACGTTCAAACGCATCGCAGTAGACCGCTTATGTACAAAACACACGCTCACGAAAAAATATTTATATATACCTACCTACGTATGTGTACGAAGGAAAAAATTCGCACGTGTTGTAAACTTCGAGTAAAATGGAAAAGAAAGAAAAAAGAGCACTCCAAATTTCCTCAAGGCTTATACAAATAGCAAGGATTTGAGAACACTTACAAAAATTGATACGCAATGCATAATTAATTATCAGAATATCCCAATTGGCTTATATAATTATTACAATAAATGTGTAATCCCTGCAGCTTTGAAGCTTGTGGCAAAATGTCGTCGCTGCTGCTTATAATCCTCCTCTTTCATTTCACCTCTTATATATTACAAATATAGTATAATTAAACTCAGGTAACTTGAGAGTGAAAGAAAACAATTTCTTTCATCGCTTTGCCCTGTTTTGCACATTGTTGTGTTTTTATTTTTATTAATCTTTCTTCTTACTAAGACAACGTTTTCTTCTTTTGCACTTTTTTCTTTGCCTCAAACCGCTGTTTACGTGCAGTAAAATTAATTTCGTGTAAAGGTGGCGTAATTCCTTAGCCTTGTCTTTTTCGCTCTCTATTTTTCGATCTTTCCTTCCATCGTTTTACTACATCTCTCATGTTACGTGACAAAATTTCAAATCAACAATTAAAAATGTAAAAAAAAAAAAAAAAAAAAAAAAAAAAAAAACACGTGTAGATGCTCTTAAAAATGATCCGCGATTCGTTCTACTATTCTTGGTTTAAATCTCAACTTGAATCTTCCAATTCCTAAATGCATCGCCTATATACTTTCCCATGCTTTCTTCTTAAGTAGGTATCTATAAAGCCGCGCGCGCAAGATCAAAAAACAAAAAAAAAAAATTTACCGTACCGCTGTGAAAATACGGTATAGTAAACGAGACAGCTGTAATGATGATAACAACAATCATTCAACCGTCGGAAAAACATCGGCAAGGCTCTGATTTTATTTTGTCATTGTATATCTTTAACACCAGAAAATAAATTTATATGCATATATGTATGTTGATTCGAAATGAAACAATACAAAAATTCGCAATTATCGTAAATCGAAGAAGAAAACAAAAGCGAAATAACAAAAGGATGCCAGAAATGAATACGTAGATTAAATTTTTGACTGAAGTGTGATTTAAAAAAAAAAAAAAAAACGACGGAAAAACAACCAGTATTTATTTCACTGCGCTGAAAGTACGTCGCTCTTTTTCGTTCCAAATGATTACCCGTATCCATCCCGTGGATTATTTATACGTATACACGTTGTACTTAGATACCCACTTGTATTCGGGTGAGAAACAGAGAAAATTATCTTCTTCTCTCAAAAGATATTCGGGATGGGGAAAAGAACGACTGAAAAGTAAAAAAAGACGAAAAGTATATGACAGTATATTTGTTATTAACCATACATGTATACGTGGATAATTTCGTATTACATACAAAATCTCTTAGTATGTATAAAACGCAATCATTTTCGAGTGGGACTAATCCAATTCCTAATTTATCATGCGTCATCGGCACAATTATATATTATATGTAATAATAATTTATATTTTTTATCTATGTATATTATTATTATTATTATTATTATATTACGATGATGATGATCTTAACCACAACAATAACGATAGCCATACAATCATTGCCTTTGAATTCCTGGAAATAGTATTTCTTGAACAGCACAGAATTACTGTTATTGCTGTTATTCTTATCACTGTTGCTCTATCGTTGTTATATAGTGAAAACAAAAGAACAACACCATCAAATAATAGTTTTTTTATTATTTCTATTTGTTATATATTAAATACATTGTAAGTAATATTATCATTATTCATAAAAATCAATTATCATCGAACAAAAACTTGAACACATTCGTGTCTTTGTTACAGATGGACATGAAATCAGTCGGGTCATTCTACTACGAGAATTTTGTAAGTGCAAAAAGAAAAACCCTTTTAGAAATGTGAATGAAAAACGTCCGAAAAAAAAACGAAATAACGAACATCTAGAAATTGATGCAAAAAAATCCAAGTTCAAATCACCAACGAAACAACAGCCAAAAAGAATCAAAGGATCCAAATTCACTCCAAACAATTAAAATAATCTATGAAATAAAGAGAAAGTAGCAAAATTCTTGAAAACCGAAACAAAACTTCGAATTCAAAACCTTAAAAGGTGCCCTGGTCGATTTCGACGTTGACGTAGATATCACCAAACATCGTAGTCCGCGTGTCTCAAACGCGGAAAAAGCTCAGCAACCCCGTTCTGTACGCAATCCTGAACAGAAACACTCGAATCCATTTTCATTTGGAACAGAAATAAAGGATTCTACGAAATCGTAATACTAAATCTGTCGAATTCATGTCATTTCTTTATTTCTTCGTTAAATGAAAATGTATTCGTGTTTTTTTGTTCAGAATTGCGTATAGAACGGGGTTGTTGAGCTTTTTTTTGGCATTTGAGACACGTGGACTTCGGTATATACGACGATTTGGAGATATACACGACAACGTCGAAATCGAACTTGACAATTCGTCATATCTATGAATACATTGTCACGCGTACTTGATGTTTTGTATCTTTGCAAATGTTCGACGCGTTACGATAATATCGACGACAAAAAGATTTATATTGACGTTGTTCAACTTGCGATTTTTTTTTTTTTTTTTTTCCGTTTTCCGTTCCGTGAAAATATTCTTCCAGGCCTTCCCCGGAATGGTACCGTACAAACGTCCAGCCGGCGACAAGTCGGGCATGCCTGTGTACCAGCCCTCGGGAGCGGCGACGACCTACCAGCAGCTGATGCAGCTACAGCAGCCATTCGTCCCCGTCTCATGTGAGTACGCTGGAGTAACACCAACAAACCACCATCACCCACCACCACCCTCGATTGTAACGACAACGCTACAATCATCTCAAACCTCAAATAATAATAGTAATCTTATGAATAGTAATAGTGGTAGTAATAACAATAACACCAATGCCTCGAACCCGGGTAACATTAACAACAACAACAACAACAACAACCATCATCACCACCAATCAGCCGCCGTCGCCGCCGCCGTTGCCAACCACCAACTTCACACCGCTGGTTCGGGTTCCGGTTCCGGTTCCGCTGGTTCCGCCGGCCCCGCAGCCCAGGCCTCGAGCCTCGCGAGCGAAAACACGAACGGTGTCCTGGTCGATCCCGCGAACCCGCCGCCCCCGCCCCCGGGGGGCCTGAGCGTCGGCGGGGTCGACAAGCAGGGCAGCGAAGGCGCCGAGGGCGCCGTAATCCGGCCGCGTACCTCGCCCGAATTGAATCACCATCACCCCCACTCCCACTCCCACCCTCACTCACACCATCAGACCCCCCACCACCAGCACCACCTGCCCCCCTCGATGTCCCCGGCGGCTATGACGTCGATCGCCTCGCTGATGAGCAACCCGAGCATGTGCACGTCCCTGGCAAGCATGTCGTCAATGGCGGCTAGCATGCACGCGAACATGCAGGCCCACTACACGATGGCTAACATCAACGCCCTGAACAACTTCAACGCGGTTCAGAGCCTCGCGATGGACCCGGCAGCGCTGGCGAAGGAGGTAGCTCAGAAGAACTACGCCAAGGCCGTAAAGCTCTCCGCCTCGCAGGCATCGTACGGCATAAATCCCCTCACGGCCCTCAACTACACCGGCGTAGCACTGAACAAACAGGCCCTCGCGATGCCGCCGCCTTCGATTTCGGCTCCCCCCGCGACGCCCCGCCCCCCTCAGCCTGGCCTGGGCCTTCAGGGCCTCGCCGGCATTCCGGGAGCTCTCGCGGCGTCGCCGTTATCGGCGGGCCTATTCCACTACCCGAGGCCACCTCCACAGCCTCAGCCGATAAATCCTTACTCGCTTATGCGGCCGCACCACCAGATGCTGCCCACTTCGTACATGCAAACCGTGCCGCTAGGCAGCATTCAGGGCATGCAGGGAAATCCTTACGCCGCCGCCGCCGCCGCCGCTGCCGCCGCCACGCACCAGGGGCATCCCTACGCCGCCATGTTGCCGCCTGGAATCCCCGGCGTCTCGGGCGTTCCGCAGGGTGGCGCCACTGGGCTCCAAGCACAGCTAGCATCTGGCAATGCCGCCACCATCGTCGCACAGCCGCAGGTTGCTCTCAGCTCGGCCAATACCGGTGTTCAGGTTATCACTCAACCGTATAAGAAAATGAAAACTACGTAAATTTGAACAAGGGTGACTCGATTGTTGTTTTGTGGCTCAGAGACGGTAAGGCGAGATATTTGAATGGCGCTGTGTCGTTGTTCGACGTTGCGCAGACTCTGAATCTTACCCGAGACCCTTTCGAACCATAAAACTGCCTGTATTCAGGGTGGTGACGGACCTGGATTAGTCAAGGTGTTTCACCGATCGACGAGGGGAGAACATCCTGCTCTTATTTTTTAAACAGTCGCGCGACTTTAATTGGCTTTTTAACGTGTATTAGTTATTTGTAATTTGTACATAGATAAAAATTAGACCGAGTATTCAAGTTCGAAAGTTGGCACATGATTTTCGTGTAATTTTTTTTTTTTCTATTGTGAGCTATCGGTCGCGATTCTGTATATCTGTCGGTTAAAGTCCCGCCCCTCTCCCTCCACCTCGTTGAATTGAGTCGTGAATTCGTCTGTTTTTTTTTTTTTTTTTTTGCTAATATTTGTTTGCTTTTTTGTGAGAGGGGTGATATCAAATATCAAATCCAAAATACCGAAGCCATTGTAGCAGTCACAGACACTTGGATACGGTTGACGTATGTATCAGATTCAATGAGAAAAGAAAAGAAAAATCGTAAAAAAAAAAGATAGAAAGAGAGACGTTGAGTTTCATCTTCTAGTCAGACATTGTCGGTGAACAGTGCCTTATATGATAAATACATGCCTATATATATACATATATATATATATATTATATATATATAAATATAATATATATATATATATATATATATATATATATATATATATATATATATATATATATATATATATATATATATATATATATATATATATATATATATATATATATATATATATATTAAAGAAAAATGAGAGAAAACCAGAAGAGGGAAAAGAAAAAGAAGAAAAAAACCTAACCAAACCTTAAACCCGGTCCTATATATGAATTGATAATAGTAATCGTAGTCTCTTGTATATAAATTATACAGTGAATGAGGAATATAGAAAGATGAAAGACAAAAAAAAAAAAAAAAAAAACAATTTATGTAAAATATTGAGCTTATTCGTTTGGGTAATGATCACTATTATCATCATTAATATTTCATTTAATTTTCTTTTTTTTTTCCGTAGATACCGTGTGACGTTTTCATATTAAATTCGTCGTAACTATATACACGTGCATACGTACATATATCGTAGAGTAAAGAAAAACCATGCCTCACATAACCCAACTTGATGTCCTATCTTATGCAGGCACAAAATATATACACAATGTATAAACGCGCGGTTATACAATAATTGCGGTTTAGTAGTCGGCGATTATGCTAGTTCGTAGTTATTGTTTTGGTTTGATTAAGTAAGCTAGTTAGTTAGTTAGTTATTTAGTTAGTTAGTTAGTTAGTTGGTTACATGTAGCTAGTGATTTTATCGTAAAGGATATTGTGTTATTACCATTAATATCGATAATTTTTCTTTTTTATTATCTCGTTTTTTGCTGTATTACAGACATTTTTTATCGCTCCATTCCAGTTTTTATTCGTTCGCCAACTCACGTTGTTCAGTTTTGCAGAAAATTTCGCACGCCAAAGCCGCCAATGGCGCAACGTGCTTTTAAACTTGATCGTTGACTCGATATCCTATCAAGACTCTTTGTCTCCTACAATTTAATAAGCAACGTTTCTGGCAAATCACCTTTCATCTTTTTCGTGTACAAATAATTTCATTCGCTGTTCTCACCTTACGTTATATTGTTATTATTTTAATGATTATTATTGATTTTATTGTATTAAACGGACGGACCTCAAAGGTCGATAATTCTTTTTAATAAAAACTCTCCAAATTTTATTCACGGTTGAATGATAAGCCGCAGATTTTACCGCCACTATTTATTATATACCATTATTAGATTAATATGAAACGAATTAGTTTTGTAATTGTTTCTAGTTTGTTTGTTTCTTTTTTCCTTGTAATTTCTTTGTTAGAGTGTAGTTCATATTTGGTCAGAAAAAAAAATGTTCAGTTTCTATCTTTTAGTTTTGTTCTTTTCTTACCCGTTGTCCAGACTCTGCAATTGTCACATTTTTATCTCATATTTTAACCCCCCCCCCCCACTTTCTCATCTTCTTTACGTGATAAATTCTTAATTTTTAATTCTAGTTATCATATTACTGTTATCAATATTATTGTTATCATTGTTATTATTAATATTATTATTATCGCGCCGATAATTGTCAAAGTTCCCAGTATAAGCAGAGCTATACAGTGAAAAATATGTTTCCTAGATAACCTTGCCCTCCCTCTACCCTCCACCGTCCCTTTCATAATTAGGTACATAATATATAGGGAGATATATGTATACATACGAATACACATATACCGGTTAGTAAAGAACGAGCGCGAAAATGGATCCGAAGGATAAAGGAAACGGAGAAAATGAAGAGAGAAAAAAATCGGAAAATAGAAAATTGAGGGAAAAAAACAAAAAAAAAAAACAAAAAAAAAAAAACTGAAAACAATATTCTAAAAGAATAATTATCTTCACCGATCATTAACGAAAAAGCGTACTATGTAAATACACGAATATATATGTATACATATATTATTGAAAGGTTTATTAGTAACTATTAATATCATTATTCTATTATTATTATTATTATTATTATTATTATTATTATTATTGTTATTATTATTATTATTATTAATAATCCTCCGTATATCCTCAACTAACGTATCTATTTACCCTATAAAAATTTAAGTCCAAGATTCAATTCGGGTGAGATGCGTATACATACATATAAACGCTTTATGGTATATGAAAATACAGAGAGGAAAAAAAAATGCGTTGAAATATACCTACAATGCTATAACTATATTTAATATATAACACACACACACATGTGTGTGTATGTACATATAATATATACGTATTATATGGAGGTAGTAGTAAGAAAAGTACCATTTTTCCACGATGTTTGGTGTTTACTTTTTGATCGTGAATCGATGTCGACTGAGGCGTGATTTTTTGCCGTACAAAAAAATTAAATTTAAATTTGAATTCGAATAATCGAGGCAGTGACGGGATGAAAATATTAAAAGCGCTCGTCTGCATTTCCAAATTTTTCCTTACCCTTGCGCGGAAGACGGTAAAGTTCGTTGACGACAAAACAGTGAAAATATGATTCAAAATCACGCAAGTATAAATTTTTATCCTTCTTATCAACAAGAATTCAATGAAGCTGAGTGGAAAAATTGGGTCTCGTAAAAACCTGACACGAGTTGGAGCGGGAATGAAGAGTGAAAAAATATAGAATTCGATTTGCTTAAAAAAAAAAAAATAAGAAAGGTTTTCTCACATGAAATACAATGTGTGAACATGCACTATCTGCTCATTTGCTACCTCCCAACTCCACGTACCGTGTCACGCCATTTTTTCGTGAACACATTCACACGACATACAGCGAAAAAAATTTTAAAAAAACATACATATATATATATATATATACACACACACACAGAACACACATATACACATGTATATATATATAATATTATGATAACTCTACATAGTGATAATCGTAAAATGTATTTTATATAGTGTGTAACAACAATTTTATTATTATTATTATTATTATTATTATTATTATAAATCGTTTAAGAATATCATCTAGATATATGATGGAACTTCATCGAAGAAAACCGAAATGACCTATAGAAAGATTTAAGAAACAACTGTTTCAACAGATCGAATTGCAAGAAAAAAAAAAAAAAATTAGGCAAGAAAATGAATTTCAACAATACACCATGTATACGCGCAAATTGCATACCGGCACAAAAAGTTAACAAAGTACGTAAGAGAAAGCAGCAAACGAGCAATGAAACAAGAAATAAACACGCGCATATTATACACAGACAGGTGACACGTAAAGGTTCGTATTACTGAGTAGTCGGTAGGCTAGGAGGTAGATAGCTACAATATATACATATATGTATATACGTATATGTATGTATGTATAAAATCCAGTGTTTAACCAACACCCCCTCCCCCCCCCGCCTCTCCGCCGCCGTCGCCGCACCTTTTTAAACGCACGAACAAAAAAATTTTTACCGATAAAGAAAACGAAACGAAATCGCTGGTTGAAAAAAAAAATAAAATAAATAAACCGATTTAAAAAATAAGAACAAATCAACGATCCTTGACAAGATTTAAAATCAATTTGACTCTGGCTTTTACTATAGCTTTTTATATATCGTACGCATAGGTATATATTTAATAATTTCGTTTAAAGTACAAGCATAATTATTATACATATGAGGAGATCGCGATTACTAAAATAGTAGCCGCAGAAAAGTGATGAGAAAAAATTAAAAACCGCACAGACACGCGCATAGTCTTCCAAATTATTTATTTGTAATTATTATCGTGTATCAATTTTTCTCTTGTTCTGATCTATTTCGGAATCTCGATTTATCGCGCGGGACAACGTATAGAGGAATTTTCGAACAATTGTTGTATTATTGATTTCATTTAACTGCTCCCGATTTTTTTTTTTTTTTTTTTTTCCTACGCTGTCAACCGAGAAGAAAAAAAAACCCAAAAAATGTCAAAAACAAAGTGACGAATCGACAAATCGTTGATCAATTTTCAATCTCACATAACGAAGCGGTTCGTAAGGGGGAAATTAAATAATAAAAAAAAAAAAAAAAAAAAAAAAAAAAACGGAATTATATATAAATATAAATGTACATCAATAATTGATTAGTCTTATTTACAAATACAAATGAGTAGACTCTCGTTGTTCAACCAGAGGCTGCTGCACGTACTACTACTATTATAAATACTACGTTGTAATTATTATCATTATACTGTCGTAAACATAGATAGGTGATATATTATATATAACGTTATTATATTCCTCCTATGTGTGTATGTATAATACCGAGTATTCGAACACACGAACACGTATAACTAACTATTAGACTGTAGCTGTACAGAGAATACGCGATTATGCTGTCGCATTATTTTATTTTATTTTATTTTTTTTTCCTCGTCGTTTATTTTTTTTAGTTCTTCTCTTTCGTAACTTCCTGGTTCTATTTCGGACTTTAGATATTATACATGTATGTCTGATTGTCCCGAATATCCCGATCCGTATTTTATAGGTGTTTGTAAAGTAAAGTAAATAATTACAAAAATGACTTGACAACTCTGAAAAAAGAGGAAAATCATGAAATTGCAATTACATGCAACAGTTTCCACACATCGAGGTTTCTTTCTCTATTTTCTAATTCATTCGATGAATACCCTATATACATACATATACAGATAAAAATTCGATAGCGGTTGTGTCCTAGGGCGGCTAAGCGTCATAAACATAATCTCAAAAATTTTCACGTTTGTTCACTGACAATTGTAGTCAACGATGATAACTCGAATTCTAGCGCATGCGCATTAGACGACGGATCATGCAGTCTTTAGCAATTCACTATATATATATGTATGTATGTATGTATATAAGTGTATTCTTGTCGGTGATTAGAATTCTCAAAATTTGTGCAAGGAAACAGAAGAAATCACTCGTGAAATAATTTTCTGCCGAAATTCTGCATTCGAGTTGTTTTTTTCATGCCTTGCCTTCCTACTGAATCTGAAAACAATCTGTAAAGCAAATGCAGGAAAAATTAAAAATATGCAACTTCGATGGGGAGGGGGAGAAAATTAAAGCGCAAAATGCAAAAAGTCAGAAAACAAAAAAATAAATAAAAAACCAAGTGCCTTTAAATTGCACCGAAGTTTACACACACCACACACACACACACACATGCGCGCGCGCAAACACAACATATAATTTAGTACGAGATAGAATGAGATGTTGAAGGAGAAAGGGTAGAGCGAAAATAAAAACAGTAGTAGAAAAGCACGCGTGCGCAAACACCTATTACATTATTTGTATTGAAACTAAAACTAAACATACTTTTTAATGATTATATACACATATTTATGGTATAAGAGTTTAATAAGATATATATATATATATATATATGTATATGTATATGTATATGTATATGTAATCGCGAAACGATAATACACGTAGATAGATAGGGATATATTAGGGTACATATTTATATTATACGTAAATTGCGGATTTAGTCGATCGGAAGAGAAACGAGGAGAGCAAAAAAGTGCAACGAAAAAATATGATAGAGAAGAAAGCTCTGTGAAAAAGCGGCAAAAAAAAAAAAAAAATTATCTACCTACCTACCAAACTACTGGCGAGATACATGTTAAAAAAATTTTGTACACCAAAAATGTGAACCGAAAAAGTTTTTCAATTACTACTGTTACTGCTACTGCTACTACTACTACTACTACCACTACCACTACGACTACCACTACCACTACCACTACCACTACATAAACTTATACCAACCTATACCTACATGCATAACACCTACGTAGGTAGTGTTTATTATTATTATTATTATTATTATTATTATTATTATTATTATCATCGTGTACTTGTATCGTCACTGATAATTCTTCGCGCGTAAATTAATTTCTGTTGTTATTATACATTTATTATTATTATTATTACTATTATTATTATTATTATTATTGCCTATATATCGATACGCTATATACCTACTTCTGGCTCCGTGGAATCTGCAGATGCAAAGCGCGATTTTGACCTAAACATAACACGAAGACAAAACATGAAACTTCGCGAAGTACACATAAAAACACATAGACACACGTAAACAAAGAAATAATTCGTTAATTTATTATTAATTATAAAATGCATCTGTGTCCGCATTCATAGACAAAGAATCTGAAATGTGTATCAGAATTTGTTTTTTTTTTTTCTTGTGGTTTTTTGAATCATTTTTTCTTCCGTCGTTGAAAAGATCGATGCTTTGGGAGGAGGCGCGGGCGCCTCGGCGTATATTGTATTGTAAAAAAAAATTTCCACGTTCGATGGAACGCGTGCGGATCGTGAAATCGAAAGTAAGAAGAAGAAAAACTGGTCAAGATTGCAGATTAAAAGAAAGCACAAAAAAAAAAATCAAACACGCATTCAAAAGACGACAAGAAAAAGGAGAAAAAATCCAACCAAGTAATTAGGAACTGAGTGTAATGTTACGTCGATTAATAGTAATTATGTAGATCGCTTGGAATTAAGATTAAAAACTAAGAGATTTAAGATAAAAAAAAAAAAAAAATGAAAGAAACAAAGGTACCGAATAGTTAAGGAAGACAACTATGGAAACTGTATTGCGTCTGCATATTCGGTCGGTGGGCTGGGTCTTTAATTGTCAAGGAGTCAGAGTCAGTCAATCATTCAGTCAGTCAGCCAGTATTTGTAATAATAATGCTTGATAAATGCATGAATATTTGTTTTATTAATGCTTCATGATCTTATTTCATATTTATATACGTATATATATATATATATATATGTTACATTATATATACATATATTATATATATATATATAAATATATATATCTATCCATACATATATCTCAATATGTCTCCAATCATACAATTCCTATAGATTGTATCTTATATACTATGGTAATAATTCCCTCCTCTGTTTTCCCCTATTTTCATATATTTTTTTTTTTTCATCCCGCATTGTTTTCGTTCTCCTCCCGAATTTTAAATTTCTCCGCAATTACGAAAAGGAAGCACATTACAAATTAACCTCTATTATTGTAACTCTATTATATATGTATATATACATACATGTATATACATATACATACGTATACATAACACAAATATATTTGTGATTTTACACAATATATCTTGAAGAGAATAATTGATCGATGTAAGAAAAATCAGTTCATTCGTATTCACCCAATGCCATCCCCCACCCCACCCCCCCCCCCCCTATCTATTGTCTATATCTTCATCCCGATCGAATTCTCCCCGTCGATTTTAAGAACCAACGATATCTCCCGTATTAAAACCTATAATATATAATCACGCCTATATTACCTACTTACGTGATATTTTCTAATATATGCATACGTAGATGCGCGTTTGCAGGAAACAGTGCTTGGTATTTTTTTCAACTTCTAATTGGTATATCGAATTTCACGTAGCTTGTTGTTGTTGTTGTTTTTTTTTTTTTTTCTTCTTCCCCTTTATTTCTACCGATTTTCCTTCTGTTCCTTCTTTGTCCTTTCCCGTTGTCCGTTCGAAAAAAAAAGATCACTCAAAAATTAAATAAATAACGAAACAAGGAAAGAAATCGACCAAGGATTGATTTTTCTCATTTCTCTCGCGCCGATCTTGTAGCGGCGAACCCTCCGCGTATTCCTTCATCCCCACTCCTCCTTACGCCGGTAACTTGGCATAACCCTCTTTGCATTTCTCTTCCCCAACCATCCACTTCTTTTTGAATCTGTAGATGCGTATGATTTCACATATTCCTTTGTTTTTTTGTTTTTTTTTCTTATTGTTATCATTTCTTTCCTACGAGACTACCTATTCCTGTTTTGTTTCATGAGATATTTTCATTTCGTTGTTGGTAATCATTGTTGCCGCTATTACACACAGTATGATAAGAAGAAAAGAAACCAAGAAAACGGAAATGAGAGGGTCTTGTTCGAGCTTTTGCTTGCGACACACGCGGCCAGTGGTGCGAAGACGTATTTTGTGCTTTTATTAATTAACCATCCACGCTCCCCCCACCCCAACAACCGGAGTCAATCCCCTCGAGCCCGTCTCGTATCATAAAAGCTTCTTGTTTTATACACCGCATGATTCAATCCTCAAGATAGATCCTCGAATCTTGATATTCAATAAAAAAAAAAAAAAAAATCACATAATACATTCGATATATTTGATTATGAAATTTTACATTTGAAAATAATTAACTCGGAAAAGAACAAAAAATTTGTTGTACAGGTCATCGTGTGTAATATTATTATATATATATAAATGTACGACGATGGGTTTAACAGAGTGATGGGCTGGGGGAAAACAGACTAAGCCAAGCACTAGTTTTGAAGGGCGGTCCTTTTTGTATCCACTTACTTTTTTCCACCTGTTTTTTGTATCCAGTAGATAAATATATATATATATATATATTTATATATATATATATATATATATACATGCTTTTTGTGAGAAAAAAACATCAACCAGGAGAATCAGAAAAAAAAATAAATTGAAATCAGACCCTCCCGTAAAAAAAAAAAAAAAAAAAAAAAATACTTATACCCTATCAAACACTGCAGGAGAGAAGGAAGAAAGAATGAATCAACATCGTGAAGAAATTTAAACAAACATAATTACAACCAATAACAATGTCCATAATAAATCAGTGAATAAATACGCATTCGGTGGTAAACAAATGATTGAATAAAAGCAGAGCTGAAAAATTTCGGTAGCAAAAGAAAAAAAGTTAATAACGACGACGGCGACGATACCAATCATTCTGTTCTCTCCGTATTGCAACCTCGTAGAATCTTCAGATGATTTGCAAAATAGAGAAAACAAATTAAAAAAAAAAAAAAAAATGATGTTTGTAACTAAGAAAATAATAATCATGAAATTGAAGTAAATGAGGAATCATCGCCGCTGCCCGAAGCTGCGGGCGCGAAACTCTGCCGAGTCTTCTTGTGCTTCTGAAGAACGGATAAAAAATACAGAAACTTGTTTATTTATATTTATTTTCCTCCCTTATCGATAAGCACCGACGACCCATCAATCCACTAATCCGTATACTTCTTATCCATGTACGTGGCTTATGTGTTATTCTTTTCCTCCCCTTCATTTGGTGAAGCTTTTTCTCCTCATGATTTCTCTCTTTCACTCTCTGTGTCATTCTTCCTCTGTGTATGTATGAATTCTTTATACCATGTCATTGTGTCCCTCTTACTAGTTCCTCCCACCATGTATGTACAGCTTTTTGTAGATTCTTATCTTGTTAAACATCGATCCATTTTTGTAACGTATTTTTAATTCTAACGCAACCTAAGTGTTCCGATAATAATTCACTGGTTTGCCAAAACAAACTCGCAACCTTTCGTTTCTGAACTTCTGGTGCTGGTACAATAACATTTAAATAATTGACGATCGTTACACGTTGAAAATCCTTCTTGTTTAAAAATCGTAAGAATAAAATCATTGTTACAAATAACTGCTTTTCTTGAAACCGTACATGTGGAATTTCAATATATGGATAATGTAAAACTATTAAACGGTATGTAATACATATAGTAGCATATCGCATTCTCCTCTATGTGACACTTCTGTCTACCCGCAGCCTGATTCCTACCAACCATTCACAACTACCACTCTGTACCTATACTGCATTACAAAAATTTAATGATTGAGCTGATAAAAATAATTTTAGGTAGAGGTTTTGCTGCTGTTGATGCTGTCGCTGTTCACCCCTCCTGCTGTTGTTGCTGATGCTGTTGTTGCTGATCTGTAGAATATCTCTATGTATCAAAGATAACACTCATATAACCATACACACGAACAAAAAAAAGAAAAAAAAAAAAAAAAAGAACCAGTGATATCGAATTTGAAAACTCGAAAAACAACTTTCTCTCTTGTAAAAATTTCCAACACTTTCCACTATATTCGTTGGACTCTATACGTATTTAGAAAAAACAAATAACACGAATTCATATCCACGATAATAGAGCTCTCCACTACTATCATTGATAATTATATTTAACTATGTATGGTTATGAAATATTCTATAATCTTTTTTTTACAGAGCTATATTACACACATTGTATTAAGTTGCAAAGCTTTGTTCACGTTGAATCTTGCGCAGGCTTTACGCTTTACAAAAAAACCGACAAAAAAAAAAAAAACCAAATGAAATGAAATGAAGTGAATCATAAAATAGAACAAAATACAAACACATCTCCCATAAAGGATCACTTTGTCGTCTCTTTCGAGGTTGATAAGAAAAAGTGAAAAAGAAAAAAGAAAATAAACGGAACGAAAGATAAAAAAAAAGTTCTAGAGTGAGTGACGTAGAGTGACAGAAAGTGACGAACATTAATTTACCGCTGTGAGAATATTTCAAATCGAATAATGCAGGTGAGAGGAATGTTGTTGTAGGATGCTTAAATAATGTGTTGCGTGTTGCTAACAGAACATCTATGATTTCTCTCCTATATCATTATTATTACGACTATCATCGTCCTCGGCACTCACGATGAAATTAAAATGGCAATGATAGTACAGGTAATAATAATAGCGATGAGCATGTGCGGGGCTCGGCATCAATCTAGATTTTTTGACGATTGTGAACCTTGATTAAAATCACTTAATACTGATGTATGTCGAACTAGCATCGTGCTAGAGTGTTCTGCACATCAAAACTAATGCTCGCTCATCCCGATTTCTCCATTCAATTCTTTTCCGTGATAATGAGCGTTTGGTGATTCAAAAATTGTCCATGTATTCTCAACTAGCACCGTGCTAGACTGTGTTAAACATCAAAACTAACGCCAGCTTAATCCGATCGATCGATCCCAATTTTTTCAACGATTAATAGCGTTTATTGATTTGATAATTGTTAATATGTACTAAACTAGCAGCGTGCTAGACTGTGATTTGCGTAAAAAACACTTTCAGAAAAAATCGGTTGAACGTCAAGCCCTATGCATGATACGCATACCTGATTGTCTAATTACGTCTAAGAATTCGTAACGATAAAAAAAATTACGCAAAGTAGAACGATAAAAAATCGTTTATGCGTTATAAATCTGCATGATCGTCCCGTTGACGCCTGTTGTGTGCTTAATGCTATTATAGTTGCTCTCACTGTCACCCGAACAAGAATTTGCCTTAGGCAAATGTTCGAAATTCTAGCATAATTGAAAACACAATACAGCGTAAGCTTACAAGGGAAAGAAAAAATTTTAGTTTTACATGCCAAGAAACCAGTGACCTTCAAATAAATACGGCGTTATCATATTTCCAGCAAAAATTTACTTCTAGCAGACACTGAAGAGTCAAAAAAATTTTCGCCACGAATGCTAAATATCAAAAACTTTAACAACGATCTAAGAATTAAATAATTTTGTAGATTGATTTTTTTTACTAGAACACAGAACGACTTGGGGCACATGCTCAGGGTTGAAAACCCCAATAATATGTTAAACAATGGACAATTCCAGAATTTCATTCAACCATAAAAATCGAGCACCGCATGTTTAGCGCATACTCACGTCACCAAGCGACTGATTTTTAACTAGTGCATGTTGAACTCGAGATTACAAAATACACAACGTGACATCGACTATGCATAGAGCAGTAACATAGCGCTTAAGAATGGGTTCACACGGTTGTAAAGAGTGTGAAACTTTGTTGATTGCGTTAATATTATTAAGTGAGGCTGCATGTCAGTATCCCGATAGACGCATGTTGTCCCTGGTTTCGGCATCGATATTTCGGCGCTAAAGGGAAGTGAATTTTGAAACAGGAACAAGACAAAAGAGAACAAACATTGCTCATCGTTTACCCTTTAAAAATACTTAAAATTTCGTCGGTCAAACATGAATATTGCTCTTCTCTGCGTGCGGAACCGCACTTCCAATTGACATAAAAGTGAATTTCTCACCGAGCAGCGCGAATTCCAAAATCAAAGACGTGACCGCGGTTCAGTCACTGTCGGAGCGTCTCTGCGTCAAGGCGAGCGCTCGCTATCTTGCGCGCATGCGCGTTTCCAAACAAGCTTCCGCGCAAGCGGGCCCGCTATTCGTGTTTGACGAACGGGATTCGCTGAGTATTCGATCATACAACGTGCAGCGTTCTCTTCCTCGCGCCGAAAGATCGTATTCATTGTAGTTATCAGGTGCTACGGAAACGTTCGGGGTCAGTGAAACTGAGCGAGTTACGAAGAGTGAATGATGTGATAAATTTAAAATTTTCGTCAGTTCAGCATAATTCGCGCATGCAGTAAAAAAAAAAAAAAAGAAATAAATAGCAACGTTCGTTATTATTTATTTTATTTTTTTCTCTTAAACATTGACCATTAATTAATTATTCAATAAATATTTCTTTTATCTTTCTGTTTCATGCCTGCGCCTATCTGCCTGCTGGATACACACGCCTGTTATTATCGATTATATTCGTGCCTTTCCTCGACACTTTTAATGCCGTTTTTTTTTTTTTTTATTTTTTTTCTCTATTCTCAACTCTGCATCCTGATATCGTCTTCTCCCGCGCGTTAATGGGCAACGCTTCTCCTCCTCCCAATCGTCCTGACGTCGAACCATGGCACCTCATATGAAACTTCCACATCCCCCGCATGATTCTTCGATGCAATGTTATATCCTTTACATAAAAAAAAAAAAAAAAAAAACCTCCGAATCACCCAAATAACATACTAAACAAAAATTTGACCAATACCGTTCGATCCTTTTCCTGTGTTTTGTCCCCGTTACTTGAATCGAATTGCCGTTCACATTTTAAATACGACACGATACTTGTGTAACAAAAAAAAAAAAACCATCGGTATATGTTAACTTTCATCGCGTTTCATAATTCTGACATATCTGTTTGTTTACATTCTCGTGGATATGTTTTAACTTCGAATTCCTTTTTTTCTTTTCAACTTTAAAAAAACGTGGCTCTCACCGCATACGGGAACAAATGCACTTGACAATTCCGTTGAAATACCAAACGGGTTATGAAAAACTTAAATCAATCGGAATTATAAAATGCAAAACGACGAATCAAACCAATGACAACTAACATAAAAATCATTTCAAAACCCTCTAACTTTTTTTTCTTTACCCTGGTGTTGGGCCGTTCCGCATATTTCATACACGTATATGTATACATGTATACATATATCAATGATAATACTCCTATTTGGATTTATGATGCAAAACAAAAAAAAAACATTTATTTGAACCTCACCAACGTTTTTTTTTTTTTTTTTTTTTTACCATACTATTTCAATCCTTGGTTCTACTTATTTTACATGTCCCTTCAAAAATCCAATCGAAAACAATATCAATGATTTTGACAAAATTTTTACTTCTTCCTCGTTGAGCCGTAACTACTATTATTGTCTGTTACTCACTATTTACTGTTATTATTATTATCTTTGTCCCATACTCATAATTAATTCGTAATTATCGAAATCGCTGGCTTGGTTATGTGTGCACTGCCGCTGAAATTATTGCCATGGCCGCCATTGAAATATGACTTGTGAAACCTCGTTATTATCCCTTTTTTTTTCTTACTGGTACTTTAATACGGTGTTTGGTAATTGACGCAATTTAAAAATAAATCAAAAACACGATCGACCAACCAAATTAATGTTTAAAATAATATAATAATTATAAACACACTTTCGTCCCTATGCGCGCGTGTCTTGAATCAATAAACGAATGAAACGGAATTAAACCAACAATCGAAATAAAACTGATAATGGAATAACAAAATCGAATGAAATGTGTTTTGCTGATATTTTTTTTATTTTTTTTTTTGTAACCCTCGGCGTTCCTCGAATTACAAAAACAAAATAAAATCATGTTTATTGACAATATGTTCGATGTACATTTCTCTGTCACATCGGTGTTCAATTTTTGGACGATATTTTTTTTCATCTCTGCATGGTTCTTATGTTATGTAATACACGTTTTTGCCGAAATTATACGGATTTCGGTACATGAATTCTGGGTGTTTAAAAATATTAAAACAACAACAAAATATTTACTCACACGCACACATATGCACGCACGGAACGGTAATTCGAAATCCATAACGAAAATTGACGAAATTTCTTCAAACTAAAAAAAATTGCTTAAAATCGAAATGATGTGGAAAAAAAAAAAAAAAACAACAACAATTATGTGCGCTTAAAAAAATTAAAAACGAATCTCGAATACGAAAATAATTCAACGACAACGAGAATGGAAAAAATGAACCTACCAAAACGAATCAAAAATAATAAACATTTCGTTAACAATGATAATAATCCATTTTTCAAAATATACCGTACCAACACTGCCTCGTTTGCTGCATGTGGACCGCCTTAGCAGCCTTAGCCACTGTCGGGGCCCAAGTGGTGCCCCAAAACGCTCACTGTGTCATCTACACAGACAGCTGCGGACAGGTAGACTCATTATTGTAACCAGTTTTTATCTAGTCTCGGGCCTGTATCCTACTCCATTCTCAATTTCAACCTGTAAATTAAATTCGATGCTGTTTTTGTTTTTTCAAAAACGACGTCAATCGAACCGTGTAACCGGCACGAATTTTGACGCGTGAAAAATCCGGTGAACACCTTTCTTTGATTTCCATTTTATCGAACGATTGATGATAAATTAAAAAAAAAAAAAATCATCTCTCCTCCTTTTTTCCGATTCGTTTTTCTCAAATCGTTGTTAAGAGAAAATTTACAGGCCCGAAACTAATCTTATTGCCGCTAACACTCAAAGTTGCCGTAGGGATATCGGGGTCTGTCTAAAACTTATTCTATCATCTGACTTCTTTCACCACGTAAATTTCACTTTCTCTCTCCTTCCGTATCGCTACCATCTTCACATTGTACAACACCCTCTATCGGTCTTTCCATCACTATCTTGTCAGTCATCGGTGTTCACATATGTGTCTTTCTATGCATTCTAACAAGAGAAATAAAAAAGATATTTTTACACGCTTGTGCATAATATTATACTTTGCAATGAAAACACCAAAGCTTTTACGGGCGCAGCTATTGAATGCATACAATACCTAATAAGCCTTAAATTATGACGGAACCCTGCCGAGCCTCCCGACTCGGATGATCACAAAACGCGGTAGACAAACTGTGCGGCGAAAAGTCGGTAGATACCAGTAAAATTGCAGTCAGGCTTCTCTTATCTCGACGGCAACTTTGGCTATAACACGTAGCTTTTATCGATTGATTTGTCATTTTTTTTTTTTTTTGTGTTTTTTTTTTTTTTTTTTCGACAGAGAGAGAAGGAAGGATGCCCTCTCTTCTTCCCTCTCTCTCTCTCTCTCTCTCTCTTTCTCTCTCACCGGCTCACTGCTCACCGCAACTATAACTTAATTTGATGATTGAAAAATAAAACACACACACTCGAAGAAAATGATAACCACTTATTTGCCTCATATATGCATATATCTGGTGTTTGTGTCCCTCCCTTTATATATTTATATATATATATATTATATACATATTGCGCCGCCTAAAGCAACAGAAAAAATCCAAACATAAAAGTAACCAAAAAAAAAAAAAATTAGAAAACCATCAATGATTGTGCTATATATTTGTTCAATGTTTCGTTTCGCTAAATTTTCTGAAAATTTCAATCCCGAATCGAATGAAGAAAGTTGAAAATATTTAAGAAAAGTATTTCTGAATTCGTCCCGAAATCATATTTAACTGTCGAAATTTTTGGTTGTTTTTGGTTATTTTTTTCTCTCACTGCTTTTAATTGATGAACAATAAAGAAAACGCACAGCAAGAAAAAAATGCTATAGAAACATTCTCCGGCATTTAATATCGGTGTTCTGATCTGCCAGAAGCTTGATTTGGATTTGTACTTAACCGCTTATTCATCCTTATTGTGTACGCCCGGTGAATATTACTACATAAACATACATTGCATACATACATATACATCTATTAAATATACAAGCATTACTTTGCTAGCCGTGAGTTTGAATCTTTCGTAATAGTTTCAAAATTATTTTTTTTTTTGTTTACCGTCACAATGAAGTTTTTTTTTTTTTTTCACTTCTAACAACAAATATTTTATTTTCCATGCATAAATATACAGCAAACGAATCGATGATTCCAACTTAGCCGCATTCATTTGACATTAAAATTATAACTGTTGCTGTAGCTGTTATAATTGTTAATTTATTATTGTTGTTGTCGTAACAGAAACAAAATTTTGCAAGCCCAGACATTTTACTTCATGTATAACGCATATTGTGTGTAAATTATACGTGTATCTTTTGAAGTTATTGCGCAATAACAATAATACTAATAATCGTAGCAATTGCTGTTATATCTATGATGTATAATATAGTTATGGTTGCGGAGCCGCAGTTTGAAATACTATTTAGTAATGTTGGAACTTATTTGCAGTAGAATATCTTTATTATATTATATACACATACAATTTTTATAAATACGTATATTACTTGAGAAAGATAATCTGATTTTTTTTTTCATCCAACTCACGTACGTATTTATACTGATTGTTGTTATTGTTTTTTATTTTGGAAAGCTTATATATTATATACATATATATATATATATATTACGAAACAAATTTTCCCCCCCTGCCCCTTAAATATTTTTCATATATTTTACACAAACACATGCACACGCTGTACACACATGTGTATAACAGCAAACAAAGAAAAAAGCCGCAGTAAAACCGAATCTTTGGGAATTAAATTTATTTATTTTTTTTCTTTGTTTCTAACACGCTTGGGTGAAATCACGGACGATTGATTACGCAACGAAATTACTTCTTACCTATATCGTTTTTCAAAAATATTCAAACGGTTACCCTTCAATTACTTCAAATTGCTTGAGAAATATATGTGGTAATTTTTTTTTTCTCCACAACGCATTCGACGGAAAAGAACTTTAATGCATATTTATCTAAGCCTTTGACACACGTATAACACAACACGCTCACACGCAAGAATGCAAAAAACGCACACGCATACATATATACAACCCCGCCCCCCCCCTTCTCCCGGGCCATTATATTTGCATGACCAGACTCTGTGTGTTCGTAGCAAGAAGAAAAAAAAACAGTTACCTCTTAATATTAATATTATTATTAATAATAATCGTAACAATAATAAATTTATCTATGTATATTTATTATATACAACTACAAGAGTTATTATATATAATTTATATACGTACATACTGCAGTAGTTACACACACCTTATAGTATATTTGTAATATTAATACAGCTTGTATAATGCCACTGTAATACCCGAAGAGACTCGGCACGGTTTAGCGCCGCATCAAATTTCGGGATCCGAAGTATCTGTGTGGCTGAGGCAAGATGGCGTCGCAACGGGCAATCAGCTGATCCTTATTGGCTGAATTTCGCGACTCTCGAGCATCTTGCAAGCTGTTACTTCCTTTTTCCGTCACGTCGAGTAAACTGAGACAAAAGACGTAGAGCGGCAATGAAATTTTTTTCTAAAATACATCTCGCAGACTTTTTAATTCCGGTGTCATAACAACGGTAGTAGAGAAACGCGAGGCTAACCCGAGTCGGTCTTATTGTCATGTCGCGATTTAGTTATCGATAGATGAAATTTTCTCTATGAAAATACCCGCGACGCAATTCATTGTTCGATTTATATCACTTGTAATTGTCATACGGTATACATAATTATACGTTCTACTGCTATACCGCTACTGCTACTGCTACTGCTACTGCTACTGCTACTGCTACGGCTACTGCTACCGTTACCGTTCATACACACGAACACCACTATTATTATATTATTATGTACCTAAAACTGCAGTCTTGCTTTTATAATAATATTACCGTAACCATTTTTCAAACGTACATGGATAGTTTTCATTATTTATATAGTATATATTGCAGATACACAAACACACACACACACACGTTTAAATACGCTCACTCACATGTAATGATGGATTTGAATTTTTCAAGATTGCCGAATACTCTCAATGTCAATATTACATATAGATTATACCTTGTTGAAACTTATATATTATATCTTGCACGCTTTTGAATATACGATTATATATGGTGAGCCTTGGTACTATTATACTGCATATATAAATGAGGTTATGTTTTCTCTTTTTTTTTTTTACGCAGGCTGATCTAATAGATATTTTTAATTATTTGGTTTCATGTTTATACCGCCAACCTACGATTCGTGTTTTCCTACTTATTTTTTTTTTTCATCTCGTCCCTCTCTCTTGCACTTGTTTTTCGACAACATGCATAACCTAACATTTTTCTGGTAGATCGTTGTATATACATATATACGTATATACAATTGCTTTGTGTCTTAACGTGTTTGTGCTATACATACACATATTGCATATTATTTATACATTATACAATCGATGTTTAATTTCACGTAATGTATATTGGATATACGTTAACTTGTATACCATGTATACATGCATTCTTCACTATTTTCTTTCTTTATCCTCTTTACAGTATATGTATGTATCGATATAAAGTATACATATTGACAGCAGTATATGATCTAGACATAAATACGTACAAATCACATGCCGATGCATATCAACGGATAATATATAAGACTTGGTAGTTGGTTTTGTTATTATTTCATATGTTTACACCTTTTACACAACATATACTAATAATTATCGATATCCAATATCGAGATAATCTTCGATCGACGAACCTGTCTTGCGTCACTTCATGCAGCTGAATGGCCCGTCGAGAAGAGAGGGCTTTTTCACATAGCGTACATATCATGTATTATCTACTACACACTACACATCGAACGATAACGACAAGAATCATATAAATTATTCAAAAACAAAAAAAAAAAAAAACATTCGATTCATTTCCGTTTGCGTTTCTTTGACTACTTATTCACACATACACGCACTCGTCAAATAATCGCCCAAGTGCAGAAAAACTTATAATACAGTGAGACAGATGAAGAAAAAAGAAAATCAAAACGTTCTACTGCAAATCAAATTATAATTATTGTCATCACATGTAATACAGAATTGTGTTTTCGTTGATTTTTTTTTTTTTTTTTTTTTTTTTAAATTTCATTTCGGAACGTACGAATGATCAACGAATCGTCGCTAATCGTGTTTACTTTTCGAAAAAAAAATATGCATATTAAATTAAAACAAATCTGCAAATTGTTCGTTGGTTATTCCAGCGTAACAATTTCATATATGATATATTAAACTAGATAGTGTTTGAATAGTATGAAGTATACCTAAGTGAATAATCGTCAAATTTTTCTTTTTTTTTTTTCTTTATTTACTTACATAGTACGTAAGTCAGTATATAATATTGAGAGCAAACATGAAAGACGTGAAAACGGAAATCACAAAGTGTATTATATGTACAGGTCGCACGGATTGCGATCGTCCCGCGTTATAAGGCCATCTGCGGAGAAAAATATGAAGTTGAAATTACGAGAAACAGCCTTATATCGAGCGGACTTATAACGAGAGACGAGAGCGGAACATGTATTTGGGTTGATTGTTACTGTTCAGGAAAGTCTGAAGATTGTTTCCGGATAAATACCACGCATATAGTACACTATGTATACATACATCTGACAAACAAACATGTATGAAGTATTATACGGATCGTATAATATTATGATACATTTGTATGAATAGAAATAAATATTAACAATAAGTTATAGGTTAGAGAAATAAGGTTATTTATATGATAGACGCTTTTTAGATTTTACTGAATGAGAAGGGGAAAGAAGGGCGGGGAGGGGGGGGGTGGGAGGTAAAGGTATTTGTTACCCACAAAGCCCGAGATGGGGTACCTGTATGGAATTTGGGATGGGGTTGAGGGGAAGGGGGAGAAAATTAATCCACCAAATTCGATCATTTACACGGCTATAAATCGTATTTGTACTTTATTTCAGTTACTGGACACCCTCCCGGTGTGCCAAGATTTTAATCGTCAGTTATGCAATCGACCAGCCTGCAAGTTCGTCCATCTACATGACGGTGAGTCCTTTCTTTCGTGTTTCCTCTGTTTTTATAGTATTTTACTACTTGTGCAGCCCTCGGAGATGACCTCGGTTCGTTGACGATTCCTTTTTCAACCTTGTTTACCTCACATCCCTCAAAATTAAAATCGGATTTTTATCGTTTTATTGCCAGTCGTTCTTTACTTCAAATCCTGGAAAGTCGAAGTTTATTACCAGTCTAATATCTGTCATTAATGATACCGATTTCTCTCTTGCCACCGCTTACATTACCGAATACACGGAAGTGAACATTTGAATAGGTTAGTATGTATCGGTGAAAAAATCGGCTCGTCACCTATTTCTTGTTCGTCATTCTCTACTTCACGTTCCCGAAAATCATAATATATTCCGAGTCTAGTTCGTCTGATTAATATTACCGATCTTTTACCGATTTCGCTTTTGTCACTGTTCACCTCACGTAATTGAAAATTGACATTTGTCAAGACTTTAGGATGGTATCGGTAATGAAATCGGTTTACCGCCGATTTCTCGATCGTTCCTCCTTCCTCACATGTCCGAAAACTGACATTTGTCAAGACTTTAGGACGGTATCGGTAATGAAATCGGTTTACGGCCGATTTCTCGATCGTTCCTCATTCCTCGCATGTCCGAAAACTGACATTTGTCAAGACTTTAGGACGGTATCGGTAATGAAATCGGTTTACCGCCGATTTCTCGATCGTTCTTCCTTCCTCACATGTCCGAAAACTGACATTTGTCAAGACTTTAGGACGGTATCGGTAATGAAATCGGTTTACCGCCGATTTCTCGATCGTTCCTCCTTCCTCGCATGTCCGAAAACTGACATTTGTCAAGACTTTAGGACGGTATCGGTAATGAAATCGGTTTACGGCCGATTTCTCGATCGTTCCTCATTCCTCGCATGTCCGAAAACTGACATTTGTCAAGACTTTAGGACGGTATCGGTAATGAAATCGGTTTACCGCCGATTTCTCGATCGTTCTTCCTTCCTCACATGTCCGAAAACTGACATTTGTGAAGACTTTAGGACGGTATCGGTAATGAAATCGGTTTACCGCCGATTTCTCGATCGTTCCTCCTTCCTCGCATGTCCGAAAACTGATATTTGTCAAGACTTTAGGACGGTATCGGTAATGAAATCGGTTTACCGCCGATTTGTCGATCGTTCCTCCTTCCTCACATGTCCGAAAACTGACATTTGTCAAGACTTTAGGACGGTATCGGTAATGAAATCGGTTTACCGCCGATTTCTCGATCGTTCCTCGTTCCTCACATGTCCGAAAACTGACATTTTTCAAGTCTTTAGGACGGTATCGGTAATGAAATCGGTTTACCGCCGATTTCTCGGTCGTTCCTCCTTCCTTACATGCCCGAAAACTGACATTCATCAAAACGCTAACGTGGATCGGCAACGAAACCGATCTTTCGACAAGTTTTTCAATGGTCTTCCATTTTCATTTACATTTTAGGAAGCGTAGAGGTGATCGACAACCGTGTCACGGTATGCCGAGACGCAGCTAAGGGTGCCTGCGTACGTCCCCAGTGTAAATATTACCACATACCGGTATCTCTACCACCGGCACCCCTGATGGCGTTCTCAGCATCGGTATCATCGTCATCGCCGTCGTCAGCATCATCAGCATCATCAGCATCACCTGCAACAGCCTGCGGCAACACCATTCAAACGTCAGCAAGTCGTATAAGTAATAATGCTAACGTAACGTCGTCGAATGCCGTAGTTTTCGCGGCGGCGACTATCAACGAAAAAACGAACAGCAACGCAGCTTTAGCCCTGCAGTAGCTATAAAATAATAATCTCTTTGAATAAATATTAGAAGGAAAGAAAAACCTTGAGCAAATATTGAAATCGGAATATACAACAGAAAACAAAGATAATAATGATAATGATAATAACAATAATAATAATAATAATAATAATAATAATAATAATAATAATAATTATAATATACAAGGTTGTGTGTGTGTGTGTGTGTGTGTATATGCACACACACAAACACATATACATATATATGTGCATACAACTTCACGTTCACAATAGAAAAACAAACGAATAAAAAAATCGAATACGTAAAAAAGTAGGAAAGACAAATCTCAAAAAAAGGACTCTAAAAAAAAAAAAAAAAACTTTTTACCAACATAAATATGGCGATTTTAAAGGATAAACACGAAATTTTAACACAGTAAGTACCATATGTTATATAGATATAATGTAATATTATATACTACAATGATAATAACACTGAATCTCTCTCTAGGTTATCATATATAAAAATATATATATATAATCTAATTGTATGAATATCAAACTGGAATTTAAAATGAAACGGATAGTAAAAATTTAATAATTTTAAAGCTAACAAAAAAAAGAAAAAACACCAAGCTGCACAGATCATTAAATCATAAAACTCCCTTCCCAGATTTTAATGACTGTATAGGCCTATTGTTATGATTGTCATTACTATTGTTATTTCAATGGTGATTCATATTATTATTAGTATCATTATTATCATTATTATAGGCATATTTAAAAATAATGTCTGAGGAAAACGCGAAAAAGAATAATAAATTTGGATAATTGAATAGTTAAAATTAAAGAATAAAAAAAGTAAAACAAAGCAGTGAAAAAAGCAACCTATACAAGATTCGAATCTGTGTAGAATGGACCGTCCTATCGCCGCATGTTTTTACGAAAGTTCAACCCCTCTTCCCTTCTCACAAACCCTCATCATTATCCCTTATCAATCGCAACGAAACAACGGTCTATATATGGGGCCGTTTAAATATTACATCACGCTTTCGGGGGGGTGTGCAAAATTGCCGGAAATAGCGTGACGTAATATTTTAATGACCCCTAACTAATCATTCGTAGGTACACATACGTATATACACTCGAGGGGAAATAAGGTTTTTGTTTATATATATATATATATACACACACACCGATGATTGCTGATTATTCATTCTTCTTTGGTTCGTTTTTATTCGTGGTGATAATATGTTGATCTTAATTTATTATTTTAACGATATATTATACGCATATGTATATGTGCATATTACTCGTATATGTATAATGATGACGCAGTATTGGATACATGCATTCGTCTATATATGTATGTGGTACGTACAGACACACAAAACACAGAAACACACACACACACACACACACTCTCACACGGAGAAGAAACACATACTGGTGCTATAATAATATCTCGTTCGAAAATTTTTTTTCCGGTTCTCTGAATGATGAAATATTCAAAGTTTCGAAGCAGCGCATGTAATGTATATAATATGAATACGTACTCGTAGAAAAGGATAGAAAATGGAAAAAAAAAATTACGATATAAATAGAGGTAAAGAGAAAAAGGAAGGAGAAAGACAGACAGAGCGGAGGGTGATGATATGAGAAAAAAGTGAAAAACACAAAAAAAAAAAAAAAAACTATTGTTCCTGATGCGTTGGTATCAACCGCCGTACTTTATCATTATCATTACTATATTCTATTTTTTCTCATACTCTCATATTTTATCGACATCCAATATTATATCCGTTTTTTTTTTTTTTTTTTTTTTTTTTCGAGAAACATATATTTTTACTATTCTTATTATGACAATTCTTTTTCATCTATTTTTCTCGGAAACCCCCCGATGACTATTAATAACTAATTAACCATTATCACTATAGATGATATAAACTTGTACGAAATAATCTTTAGTATTTTGTTTATTGCTCGTACGATTTCGTTTCACGTTTTTTTTTTTTTTTTCCATTTTATCAATTGTCTTCGTAAGTTGAATTTTAAATTCGTGTACCAAGTAAGGATTTCATAGGTATCATAAGTGCGAGGATATATATATATATATATATATATATATATATATGTATGTATGTATGTATGTATGTATATATATATATACATATTATTAATAGATATATATTGTATATGTATATATATGTTCTTTATACTACAAGAAAACTCTGATTAAATTTTCGGGTGATTATACACGTTAGAGAAAAAAAATACTAATTCAAAATCATTACGTACTTTTAGTTTCTCTAATAATATATTATATTGTATATCCAAGATATATGATTATTATTAAGAAAAACAGAAAAAAATTAAATAAAATTAAAAATAAATAACCTTTCATTATACATGTAATAATTGTATAGTAATATATTATAGGTGGTTATTATTATCATTGTTAATATTATTTGATTTTATTATTATTATTATTATTATTGTTGTTGTTGTTGTTGTTGTTGTTGTTGTTGTTATCATTATTGTCATTTTTATTATTACGGTATATGTGGCATAGACTAGCTAGGGTCCGTGCGCGGACCACGCATTTACGAATCAGATGATCCTCATTTTTATACTCCTAAAGTAAAGTGCGAAAAGAAAAAAAAAAAAAAACGACTTTGCAACGGACAAAAAACGAAACGTGTATAAATAACAGTAATCGTATAAATTAAAAAATCTCCCACCCCAATACTACATATTATAATGCACATGATGTATAATAATTAGTTGATTAATTGGTATGATTATACATATTTACTTACCGAGGGGTATAAAATTAACTAATTGACAGACTAGTAAACTGATCAATCCGTTGGTCAAGTAATACTTATACTTTAATATGATGAATACCGGATTATAATATTATGAATAACGACAACGCGGTGATTAATAAACTATATATATAAATTATTTCTCGAATAATAATAGTAATAATAGTAAGATAGAAGTTATAACAATAAAATATTAATAATAAGAAAATTGTGATCAAAGAGAAACGAAATGAAATTTTATTAGATACATTTGGGCAGAAAGGAAAAGAGTGAGGCAAAGGAACTTTGAACAAACTTTTTCAGTATTATTTATTGTTTTAATTATTTTTTTTTTTTCAAATTTGACTTTATATTTATCTTTGTTTCTTCTGTGTTTCTAAAATTCCTCATAAGTTATACAAATACATGGACTTACGTTCTAATTTAAAGTAGATGTAAAGTACACAATATGAAGCCTTTACGATAATATATGAAATATTCTTTAATATTAATTAGCATTATTATTATTATTATTATTATTATTATTATTTCATCGTTGCTACTGATTATAAAAATTAGATTCTCAATTATTATGTATACAACATTCTGTTCTAGTATATTTGGATCTATTTTTTAAAATGATAATAATAATTGTTCCCCGTCGTGATAAAAAGATATGTTACGTCGATTTTTACACCAGTGTCTGTTTCGCATGTTTTCGGCCTCGGAACGCAGATGATAATACATGCATTCTCCTCGTGCCGGAGACGATAAAGCTGATGAAATCAACATTTTTCAAATTTGATAAAGGATTGACGAGAACGATTCTCCTAAAATTGCGAGGTGGATCGAGGATCGAATAATGGCCACCGGTGCCTGCACAGTTGTTTTTGGCTGCCGTCACCGGGAATCGAATTGATAATTCTTGTTCGCTCTCTTCGGAGTTGTCGTGTGAATTCACCCGACGAATATGCGATTGAGGAATTAGTTTTTCAACTTGATCCTTTGAACGGTACCATACTTTCGAACTAGTCATGTTGTCGTATTAGGTTAGGTTAGATTAGAAGTTCGTTAGTTCTGGGAATGAACAGAATCCAGACTAGAAAGACCTCGTTTTCGCCAATCTTGAGATATATTTTACAATAATTTGATTTTTTATTTCTTTTTTTGTTCTCTCTACATGTCGACTCAGGAGCAGAAAGCTTGTGTACAGAATATTACATACGTGACGAAGCTGTATGACATGCATACAACAATCACAAGTGATTGATATTCATTAACTAAGTAATTGATTAACTAACTGTCGACATAAAATTGAATAATAAATCACTATTATTAAAATATCGTATTATATCGTATGACGCATATAAATGTTCCTGTACAGCATTTAAGAATCAAGTATATACATATGTATGTGTATATATATATATATATATGTATATATATATATATGTGTGTGTGTGTGTATATATATCTATATATATGTATATATATATATATGTGTGTGTGTATATATATATATATATATATATATATAGACATGCTACTCTCGATGTAAGACCTAATACATTTTAAGAGAAACAAATGGTAAGGACAAGCAACCAAAGTAAAGGAAACAATTTTTAAACAAATAAATAAGGATCTTAACGGGAGTGAACGAAATGTGGAATTGAAACTTTGGTATCAGTATGGAAAGGTTTGCTACTCAATAGTTCAACGGTATACTGTTTATTGTCTGTGAAAATAATAATACATCATTATTATGTTACAATAATTATGACTAATATACATATACGGTATGTAGTTTTACTTAACGTAAAATTATATACCTACATCTTCAATATACTTTCATATACATTATATGTATACTACAATTATAAATTGTATACACTAAATATTTCAAAATTCTGTTCTCCTTTTATTTGCTTTCAACGTTTATCGCGAGAGGTGGGAAAGGGGGAGGAGATTTATTCAATTCTAATTATACACGATATCAATACTTGCATCGTTTTATTATTTGTTATTGATTAGGAAATATTTTTAATCTTTAATAGTAATGTGATATACGTTCGCAATAATAACAGTAATGATAATGACATTAATAATAGTAATGATGACAAATTGATTGATCGATTAACGGCAATGATAATAATAATATTTAATTACTGTATGGAGATTCAGAACACTTTATGACGATCGCATGTCTTGCCCTTCGATACCAAAATGTAAAATTGATCGATACAATTAATACAGCAAGAAACAGAAAATCAAATGATCGATTAATTAATCGTTGAACTTGTATGTCCAAAACGTGATTGCTGCGTTTATAAAACGTTATTCCGATTGAAGTCTGAAACGAGAGAAGAATACATATATATATACATATATATATATATATATATATATACATATACTATACTTATAAGTACGTACACATATAGAAAGAAAAGCATAACAAAAATAATAAAATGAAAACAAATAAGTGGAAAAATAACATTGAATAAAATGTTTCAAATTGAACATCAAAGCGTTAAAAAAATAATAATATTAAACCGGTGTAGGACGGAATCAGTGACAGTTTTTCAGCCTCTCAATTCCTTAAGCCTAACCTAACCTAACCCTAAATTAACCCTCATCAATTCCACTTGAAGTCAAGGGGCTTTTTGCGAGCAGCTGGAAATTTTTCCCAATGTAATTTTCAAAGAAAAATAAACAAATATGTGCGTATAACATGCTTGTGTATACATGACTCAAGCCCGCGCACAAAATTCTCGTAATCGAAAAGTAATAATCGCCGATTAATAATTGTCTATTCTGTGTACACATGATTTGAAAATATACGAGAACTTGGTCTAGAAAATTATTACATATGAATGATAAATTTGAACCATTCGTCAAATATGGAATGCGTCTTATTCTTTCTTACTGTTTTGAATTAATTTCTATCGCTGATTGATCATCAATAACGGGATAAACGATCTCTGCATGGTACATTCTTCATCGATGTTACACACAGAAGCTACGTCAAACGATTCGCTTGAGGAAATTGTTACGCGCTTTCAATGAGAAGACTTGATTCCCGCCATATATCGAAAAAATGCGCGAGCTTGCGCATGCGCTTAAGAAACGGCGCGAAATTTTCGCATCCTCTTGATTCTTTTTGCTGCGTCGTTGTTTCTGCTGCTCCAGCTATTAAATTGCGTAATCAAAAATACATACGCGGTCTAACGGAAATTAATAATTAGTTTGTAGAGGTATAAAATTATACCTGGTATCCAAATATCGATGATATGAATACCGATGATAAATTGTTCGATATCTATTAACGATGGATGTATGGGAAGAAATCTGTTACGTGTTTTTCTTTCTATTTTTCTTCAATTTACTTAAAGTTTTCTTGCAATTATTATTCTGAATGTGTCATGCTTATTTAAAAGGACGTCTGCGGTAAATATCTTGCTTATTACTCGACCTAAACGCGGCCATCGTTACTGCCTAGGACCTACATGTTATTAATATAACCTATAAATATAATACACATAGATATATGGTAGCTTAACGCAATCCTGGCATAATAAAAAGTTATAACCTAGTACATAACAAGTGTATGATAGCCTATACAAAATATTTAAGTATAGCTTAATAAACTATTTCATCTCGCTATAAGTAGGAATTAGAGGTTAGTTTACTACACTGTCGATGTTGTTCAGCTACATTTATTATTATATCGTATATTATTATCCATAGCATAATGCTTATCGCTATATTTAACGTATATATTTAAGCATACAAGTGCAAGCACCCATGCTGATGTTCCACAGCACCTTGCACTTCCGCTTCCTGCTGCCGATGAGACAATTCTGCATGGCGCCACCAGACGGCAAATGATCTAACTTTAACTTATAGTGATATGTTGAAATATTTCCAACTTTTTGCAACTTCCGAAAATCAAAATAGAATCTTTTCAAATAGCATATGTACCTAGTAAACCAAATCGGATTGAGTAAGGCGAAAATTGAATTGACAGAATTGAAATGAAATTAAAACAAATTCAAAAGAATTGGTAAATAAGTCTTTAGAATTCGCTTCAATTCGAGCTAATTTCTTTTTTGGACGTACTCAATTCCAAGCAATTCGTTTTGCTTCACTGGGTAGAGCTGCGATCAATCCGGCTTCTGCTTTACATTATATACTGTGGCGGGATGCTTCACGTACACCCCCCCCCCCCCCCCTCTCCTTCACCCCGGCCCCTGACTCCAAGTGTTTAAATTAATCGAGAGGGAAACAAGAAATTCCAAAAAATGGATCGGAAGAACGGCAATGAGGGAAAATAAATATCTCGGTGTAATGGCAACGATAATAATAATTGGAATGAAAATTAGAAAATAAAATTCAACAAAAAGAACAAGAACAGGAAGATGAAGAAAAAGAAGGAAAGAAAAATTGTATCCCTGAAGTGAAATAAACTCTGTGTCCGCAGAATAAAAGACATATACAGTATATATGATACAAATAAATGCACACATATGAATCGGTAATATATACATACGATGGTATGATAATAACAGTAATACTAATGATGATGATGATAATAATAATAATAATAATAATAATAATAATAATGTTTTGAACTTGTGCAAAGTATAATTGCATGGAATAGTTATAGGTACATATAGTATTATATATAAGAGAGGCAGAGAGAGAGAGCGAAAGAGTTAGTACGAAAGATATAGATAGACAGCTAGTTAGGTGGCGAGAGTGAGAATGAGACAACGAGAGAAAGGGAGAGAGAGAGAGAGAGAGAGAGAGAGAGAGAGAGAGAAAATCTTCCTTCGGCAGCATTTACATATGTTATATAAATAGTTATACATACCGTGAACGTCTTTCGAAGTGAGTCACTTGTAGCAATTAATGCATGAAGGTCTCGGAGTCGTCTCGATTAATTGACAATTAGTCAATTAGCTACTTAGTCGTTTCGATTACCTCTACAATTAGCCCGCTTCGTTAGATATTCACGCTATACGTATACTTATAGCGCATAACTGAAAATTCACAATCTATATTGAAATTAATACGATCTTCTGTTATATAATATGCTAAATAATGATAAAAAAATAATAATAATAATAGTAATAAAAACAATAATTACGATGATGACAACACCAGTTTTCTATAATACACTTTTTTCTTTTGTGTATAATATTTGTCGATAGTAAGTTGTAACTACGCTAAATTATAGCGATCGTACAAAGTGTAAGGAAGTAAATTTTTTTATTACGAACACCGTAATATTGATACTTATGATAACAATAATAATAACAGCAAAATAATAATAATAACAATAATAATAATAATAATAATAATAATAATAATAATAATAATAACGTCGGTCACACCTATATTAACAGTTATAACTATTACGATAAAGATAGTAAAAAAATATCACAATAATAATAATAATAATAGGCAATAAAACCGCGATTTTGCGACAAAATACTTACTTCGATGAAAAAGGATAAACCAGAAAAAGATGTGGCTTAAGACGAAGGAAAAAGTAAGAAACGAATATAAGAATTATTATACAATCTCTGAAGCGAAATAAAAAATGTTTGTTATTTTCAAATGTAATTATTAGGTTACACGTACATAAAATTAACAATAATTCGAAAAGCGCCTAGCGATTCCATTCATAGACTGTATACAACGATAAGAAAATTATATACATTAATAATCGTTTACTGTAACAACGTATATAAGGTAAATTAAAGAAAGACGAGATAACAACAAATAAGGATGGAAATAAAAAAGTAATATACCCTCCAAGTAACTACAACTAATCGTGCATAAAAATGTAAACTCAAAGAGAATAAAAAACATGACAAATCAATTATGTATATTTGAATGAAACATGAAAATCAGTCACGTGAGTGGTGTAAGAGAAATTGACACGAAACGTAATAAGAAGCGTAGATGCGCATCATGGCGCTGAAGTGAAGGTTTTTAAATGTCAGTTACACGTCGTTTTAGCGTGAATTATGCGAATACCAATGTACAGGAATTTCGTGCAGGTTATCAGACTCATAATTTCTTACGCTGAGTTGACATGAAGTGAAATATGGGATAAAGAACAAGGTTTATAATTAAATATGCGGCCATGAATTTAGGGTTTAAGATATCTTCTGCCGCCAGATGTCACGCTACCACAGTTTCATTACTAATGGAAACCTAGTACACCTAATACACACTCAGTATAATAAAATATTACCATATATATTATTTTTTGAACTAGAATTTGAAATAGAATATTATACCATATCCATGCCAACTTAACCTGGGTCTGACCCTTGACCTCTACGATTTGGCTCGCGATTTTTTACACTATTGTTTTGACTCTCGACGGCAGTAATTTTTTTTTTTTTTTCATTACGAATTCTTCTAATCGATTTAAACTATCTAAAATTTCTTAAAACGAACGTATTGATTGACACAATTTATAAATCTGTAATAATTCTGAAAAATCATGAGTTAGGTGTAAAAAATGTTCAGCTTTGAGCTGAGGCGGCCGTTGTTCCCTTCTTTGTTTCGAGCTTTCTTCGAAACAAGCATTAACAAATATTAGAAGGAAGAGACAGTTTACTACGGGCGGTTGCTCTAGACAGACGTTTCCAAAATAATTAATAATTTGCAATTTGTTTATCTTGCAGAATAACAATCTCTTCGCGAAATATCGAAAAAAAAAAAATGTTTGAAATTAGTGCTTTCGAGAGTTAAAACAATCGTATAAAACATCACAAGCAAAATCGGAGAGGTCAATGGTCAGTTGGGATGGAATGTCCTATATATATATATATATATTTACTTGTCAGATAAACTTAATAATTATTTTAGTGGCAAGTGTGCATCAAATAGGGATTTCTTAACGAGTGTAAATTTCCGCATTAGCCGAAGGCGAAGGTGAGCGCGAATCTCACACGAGTCAAGAAATCCCTATATGCGCACATGCCATGAATCCAATTTTCTTATGCTACCTCCGATCAAAAACTACAAAGTAGTCGAGTTGTTGGCGGAGGTAGCGCTGAAATTATAATTAGGTATACATTGTATGATTGGAATATCGTCGTAAATTTGTAAAATAATATTGTAGTATATTATCATAGCATAAATAATACCTTTGTATGGTGATTAAAAATTTCGGGAATTGTTCCGTGACTATGACGAAAAATCAAAAACACTACGGTTGACAAAATAAGAAAGCATGACGAAATTTGAATCATTTGTTATTTCTTTCTAATTCTTGGTATAGTTTTTAATTTGTTGGCAATTCTTTTTTTTTACATTTCTCAATTGTATTCAATTTTTTATAATCACGATAAAAATGAATTTGAAATATCTTCCGCAATTATACATTTTATTGTTATATAATGTATTATTAATATGAATGTACCTCATATACCCTTAGTATATACCTACAGTAAGAATGATTCGGATTATAAATAACATTAAGTATAAATCTAGTGTGACTAAACATATAGAATTATCCATATACAACATAATTGGTAATGAGCGATCGATTGCTACATCTTACTCATGTTACTATTATTTATTACGATGATTGCTGTTGTTGTTACGATTATTATCAATATTATTACGATGACTACTACCACCACTACACTATTACCACTACTACTTATACTACTACTACCTACTATTACCACTACTACTACTACTACTACTACTACTACTACTACTACTATTACTACTACCATCACTACTACTGGTACTACTGTGACTACTATTACTACTTTTACTACTACTACCTACTACTACTTAAACTATATAACAAAATATCATCTGGCGTCCCGAGGGAGGAGAAAAGGGAAACAGAGAGGGAAAGAGAGAGAGAGAGTGAGAGAGAGAAAAAGCCGAAGATAGCAGGTTATTATTAAACATTTTTTTGAAAATCGCGAATACTATATGCCGACTGCGTTTAGAAAATCTTTTGAAAGAACTTGACAAACACGATGAACTCTTATATTTTATTATTATATACATGGCTGTTAAGGCGTGGGAAATGAACGGAAAAAAACTGATTGAAATGAAATAAAACAACGACCGAGAAAAATGAAAGGAGACAACCAACACATGACAAAGCCTAATTTATAATGAAGTTAAGAGAAGAAAGAAAAGAGTAATGATCGAACTATCCGCAATTCAGGGACGCGGTGAGAATTATAAAGAATATATTATAACATTGTGATGCGATCGTTGATCAAGTATATATATTATATAATATGTATGAATGACATATATAATATATATATATATTTGTAATTTAAGTAAAAATAAAAATTACGGTATAAGTATACAAAGATTTAAATGAAACAAATAAGGTGAAATGAAAATAATTAGAAAAAGATATGGCCCACTGGTTGAGGCCGCTCTCCTCCTACATTTTCTGAGTACGCTATATAAATAATAATAGATACAATAAACAGTATGTAAAATTGAACAAAACTTGTATTCATTTATTATCTATGCGATCCCTTTGCGGAAATTTTGTGTGACAGTGATGCTCTAATTCTACAACGTTATGGTAAGTATTTGACGAGACATCTTACTGACCTAAAACGTGAAATATCTTCAAATGGTTGATAACTTTCGGAAGTGACTGAAATATTGTTACTTATGACTCCGTTATTTCACTGATTGTAAGTATCTATAACTCACTCCTCCACCATCTCATTCTCATTCTCAGGGATGTTTCGCGTTCATAAGTCCAACAGCTTAGATGTGGTTGGAGAACAATCAGTAGATAACTTATCGAAGATGTCGATTCGCCGTGTCTCGATGAGGTTCAGCCGCTAAAGAGGACATGCATCTGTTTGAGATGATGCTCATGTTAATTTGGATTCTGCGAATCGAAGGAAATTCAAAGTGACATTGCTCCTGGTATTCGAAAAATATCCAGCCGAAAACGTTGATTCAAGATGTGTAAAAACTTCTAGCCTTATCAGGAGGGCTTATCGTGACCAAAAAAATACGGGATAAATTCATCGTCAAGCGGCGCCCTCTGCGTAATGTAACTAAAGTCGATAAGGTGGGTACGAAAATGCGACGGGGACTGATGTTACCATGACGTGTACCCAGATGGATAACGCAGTGTCGGATATTTCTTATGGCTACGGAATGACCATGGATTGAAATTTGCGTATACAGCTATATGGACGTGATATACTCAGCATAACTGTGCAAATTCATTTGAGGCGATTCAATTCAGCCAGGTTCAGCAATGTTAATCTGATTACATCTCACAATCAGTCACGTAGTCAACACCAATGTTATTTAAATACGTGCGCAACACAGATCCGAAAAATAAACTGCTGGGAACCAGTTGTTGTTATCAACAATGAAAAACTGGCCACGACAGCTATAATTGAAAAATTGATTTATGAAGGGGTAGTTTTATGTAACTGACGTACTTATTATTATGAATCTAGGACACATAACTGATATTTCTTTGAGAACCAGAGAGGTGCGCCTTGCTTTTCTGCAACTTTCAGAGTTCGGACATTATTTATCTCGAACACGTTTCGCGGGCCTCTTTTTCGACTTATTAGACCCTGGGAAATACAAAAAAACCATTAGAGAATTCTTCGGTCTGATGGTATAGGACTTATCGCGCAAATCTTTAGTTGTTCGACTGTGACTCTGGTTGAGTTGTTCACAGCGTATTGAGACTGCTCCCAATAGATTACTCTCGCGAAATGACGTCATTATGATGTACCAAAGATTTTATTACGGCACTTTTCGATATCGCGAGAATTTCAGCCAAAAATACAAAGGGCCTTACTTTTCTCTTCATTCTTTGGGCGAAAAACTTTTGGTTTCAGATTCGATTTGTATAGCCCTTTTCTGACTAATTGGACCCTCAGGGACTCGGAAAACACAGCTAAAAGTGCGTCGGACCATCTGCAAGAAAATTACACAGGAAATTTCTTGTTTTATGACCGTAACTTTTGATCCGTTGCTCGCAGCGTATTGGAACTGCGCCCAATCAATTCCTCTCGCAAAATTACGTCGTAATAGTGCATGATAGAATTTATTATATATTAAAAAATCTTTACTTATTTTCTGGGCAAAAAATTTTCGGTCTCCGATTCGCTTTGTATGACCTTTTTCTGACTGATTGGACCACCAGGAACTCAGAAAATGCAGCAAAAAGTGCGTAGGACCACCGGCAGAGAAATTACGACGTACAGAGCACCTGCTGAAAAATGGCGAAAACTCGGATTCTCGTTTTTTGGCTGCCAATCTTGATCCGTTGCTCGCAGCGTATTGGGACTACGCCCAATCAATTCCTCTCGCAAAATTACGTCGTAATAGTGCATGAAAGAATTTATTCCATTACTTTTCAAAATCTCGAACATTTTCGCCAAGAATACTAAGGGGTTAGCCTTACTTATTTTCTGGGCAAAAAATTTTCGGTCTTTAATTCGCTTTGTATGACCTTTTTCTGACTGATTGGACTACCAGGAACTCAGAAAATGCAGCGAAAAGTGCGTAGGACCAACGGCAGTGAGATTAAGACGTACAGAGCACCTGCTGAAAAATGGCGAAAACTCGGATTCTCGTTTTTTGGCTGCCAATCTTGATCCGTTGCTCGCAGCGTATTGGGACTACGCCCAATCAATTCCTCTCGCAAAATTACGTCGTAATAGTGCATGAAAGAATTTATTCCATTACTTTTCAAAATCTCGAACATTTTCGCCAAAAATACTAAGGGGTTAGCCTTACTTATTTTCTGTGCAAAATATTTTCGGTCTTTAATTCGCTTTGTATGGCCTTTTTCTGACTGATTCGACTACCAGGAACTCAGAAAATGCAGCGAAAAGTGCGTAGGACCAACGGCAGAGAAATTACGACGTACAGAGCACCTGCTGAAAAATGGCGAAAACTCGGATTCTCGTTTTTTGGCTGCCAATCTTGATCCGTTGCTCGCAGCGTATTGGGACTACGCCCAATCAATTCCTCTCGCAAAATTACGTCGTGATAGTGCATGAAAGAATTTATTCCATTACTTTTCAAAATCTCGAACATTTTCGCCAAAAATACTAAGGGGTTAGCCTTACTTATTTTCTGTGCAAAATATTTTCGGTCTTTAATTCGCTTTGTATGGCCTTTTTCTGACTGATTCGACTACCAGGAACTCAGAAAATGCAGCGAAAAGTGCGTAGGACCAACGGCAGAGAAATTACGACGTACAGAGCACCTGCTGAAAAATGGCGAAAACTCGGATTCTCGTTTTTTGGCTGCCAATCTTGATCCGTTGCTCGCAGCGTATTGGGACTACGCCCAATCAATTCCTCTCGCAAAATTACGTCGTAATAGTGCGTGAAAGAATTTATTCCAGCACTATTGAAAATCTCGAAAATTTTCGCCAAAAATACTAAGGGGTTAGCCTTACTTATTTTCTGTGCAAAATATTTTCGGTCTTTAATTCGCTTTGTATGGCCTTTTTCTGACTGATTCGACTACCAGGAACTCAGAAAATGCAGCGAAAAGTGCGTAGGACCAACGGCAGAGAAATTACGACGTACAGAGCACCTGCTGAAAAATGGCGAAAACTCGGATTCTCGTTTTTTGGCTGCCAATCTTGATCCGTTGCTCGCAGCGTATTGGGACTACGCCCTATCAATTCCTCTCGCAAAATTACGTCGTAATAGTGCATGAAAGAATTTATTCCATTACTTTTCAAAATCTCGAACATTTTCGCCAAAAATACTAAGGGGTTAGCCTTACTTATTTTCTGTGCAAAATATTTTCGGTCTTTAATTCGCTTTGTATGGCCTTTTTCTGACTGATTCGACTACCAGGAACTCAGAAAATGCAGCGAAAAGTGCGTAGGACCAACGGCAGAGAAATTACGACGTACAGAGCACCTGCTGAAAAATGGCGAAAACTCGGATTCTCGTTTTTTGGCTGCCAATCTTGATCCGTTGCTCGCAGCGTATTGGGACTACGCCCAATCAATTCCTCTCGCAAAATTACGTCGTGATAGTGCATGAAAGAATTTATTCCATTACTTTTCAAAATCTCGAACATTTTCGCCAAAAATACTAAGGGGTTAGCCTTACTTATTTTCTGTGCAAAATATTTTCGGTCTTTAATTCGCTTTGTATGGCCTTTTTCTGACTGATTCGACTACCAGGAACTCAGAAAATGCAGCGAAAAGTGCGTAGGACCAACGGCAGAGAAATTACGACGTACAGAGCACCTGCTGAAAAATGGCGAAAACTCGGATTCTCGTTTTTTGGCTGCCAATCTTGATCCGTTGCTCGCAGCGTATTGGGACTACGCCCAATCAATTCCTCTCGCAAAATTACGTCGTAATAGTGCATGAAAGAATTTATTCCATTACTTTTCAAAATCTCGAACATTTTCGCCAAAAATACTAAGGGGTTAGCCTTACTTATTTTCTGTGCAAAATATTTTCGGTCTTTAATTCGCTTTGTATGGCCTTTTTCTGACTGATTCGACTACCAGGAACTCAGAAAATGCAGCGAAAAGTGCGTAGGACCAACGGCAGAGAAATTACGACGTACAGAGCACCTGCTGAAAAATGGCGAAAACTCGGATTCTCGTTTTTTGGCTGCCAATCTTGATCCGTTGCTCGCAGCGTATTGGGACTACGCCCAATCAATTCCTCTCGCAAAATTACGTCGTGATAGTGCATGAAAGAATTTATTCCATTACTTTTCAAAATCTCGAACATTTTCGCCAAAAATACTAAGGGGTTAGCCTTACTTATTTTCTGTGCAAAATATTTTCGGTCTTTAATTCGCTTTGTATGGCCTTTTTCTGACTGATTCGACTACCAGGAACTCAGAAAATGCAGCGAAAAGTGCGTAGGACCAACGGCAGAGAAATTACGACGTACAGAGCACCTGCTGAAAAATGGCGAAAACTCGGATTCTCGTTTTTTGGCTGCCAATCTTGATCCGTTGCTCGCAGCGTATTGGGACTACGCCCAATCAATTCCTCTCGCAAAATTACGTCGTAATAGTGCGTGAAAGAATTTATTCCAGCACTATTGAAAATCTCGAAAATTTTCGCCAAAAATACTAAGGGGTTAGCCTTACTTATTTTCTGTGCAAAATATTTTCGGTCTTTAATTCGCTTTGTATGGCCTTTTTCTGACTGATTCGACTACCAGGAACTCAGAAAATGCAGCGAAAAGTGCGTAGGACCAACGGCAGAGAAATTACGACGTACAGAGCACCTGCTGAAAAATGGCGAAAACTCGGATTCTCGTTTTTTGGCTGCCAATCTTGATCCGTTGCTCGCAGCGTATTGGGACTACGCCCTATCAATTCCTCTCGCAAAATTACGTCGTAATAGTGCATGAAAGAATTTATTCCATTACTTTTCAAAATCTCGAACATTTTCGCCAAAAATACTAAGGGGTTAGCCTTACTTATTTTCTGTGCAAAATATTTTCGGTCTTTAATTCGCTTTGTATGGCCTTTTTCTGACTGATTCGACTACCAGGAACTCAGAAAATGCAGCGAAAAGTGCGTAGGACCAACGGCAGAGAAATTACGACGTACAGAGCACCTGCTGAAAAATGGCGAAAACTCGGATTCTCGTTTTTTGGCTGCCAATCTTGATCCGTTGCTCGCAGCGTATTGGGACTACGCCCAATCAATTCCTCTCGCAAAATTACGTCGTGATAGTGCATGAAAGAATTTATTCCATTACTTTTCAAAATCTCGAACATTTTCGCCAAAAATACTAAGGGGTTAGCCTTACTTATTTTCTGTGCAAAATATTTTCGGTCTTTAATTCGCTTTGTATGGCCTTTTTCTGACTGATTCGACTACCAGGAACTCAGAAAATGCAGCGAAAAGTGCGTAGGACCAACGGCAGAGAAATTACGACGTACAGAGCACCTGCTGAAAAATGGCGAAAACTCGGATTCTCGTTTTTTGGCTGCCAATCTTGATCCGTTGCTCGCAGCGTATTGGGACTACGCCCAATCAATTCCTCTCGCAAAATTACGTCGTAATAGTGCATGAAAGAATTTATTCCAGCACTATTGAAAATCTCGAAAATTTTCGCCAAAAATACTAAGGGGTTAGCCTTACTTATTTTCTGTGCAAAATATTTTCGGTCTTTAATTCGCTTTGTATGGCCTTTTTCTGACTGATTCGACTACCAGGAACTCAGAAAATGCAGCGAAAAGTGCGTAGGACCAACGGCAGAGAAATTACGACGTACAGAGCACCTGCTGAAAAATGGCGAAAACTCGGATTCTCGTTTTTTGGCTGCCAATCTTGATCCGTTGCTCGCAGCGTATTGGGACTACGCCCTATCAATTCCTCTCGCAAAATTACGTCGTGATAGTGCATGAAAGAATTTATTCCATTACTATTCAAAATCTCTAAAATTTTCGCCAAAAATACTAAGGGGTTAGCCTTACTTATTTTCTGTGCAAAATATTTTCGGTCTTTAATTCGCTTTGTATGGCCTTTTTCTGACTGATTCGACTACCAGGAACTCAGAAAATGCAGCGAAAAGTGCGTAGGACCAACGGCAGAGAAATTACGACGTACAGAGCACCTGCTGAAAAATGGCGAAAACTCGGATTCTCGTTTTTTGGCTGCCAATCTTGATCCGTTGCTCGCAGCGTATTGGGACTACGCCCAATCAATTCCTCTCGCAAAATTACGTCGTAATAGTGCATGAAAGAATTTATTCCAGCACTATTGAAAATCTCGAAAATTTTCGCCAAAAATACTAAGGGGTTAGCCTTACTTATTTTCTGTGCAAAATATTTTCGGTCTTTAATTCGCTTTGTATGGCCTTTTTCTGACTGATTCGACTACCAGGAACTCAGAAAATGCAGCGAAAAGTGCGTAGGACCAACGGCAGAGAAATTACGACGTACAGAGCACCTGCTGAAAAATGGCGAAAACTCGGATTCTCGTTTTTTGGCTGCCAATCTTGATCCGTTGCTCGCAGCGTATTGGGACTACGCCCAATCATTTCCTCTCGCAAAATTACGTCGTAATAGTGCATGAAAGAATTTATTCCAGCACTATTGAAAATCTCGAAAATTTTCGCCAAAAATACTAAGGGGTTAGCCTTACTTATTTTCTGTGCAAAATATTTTCGGTCTTTAATTCGCTTTGTATGGCCTTTTTCTGACTGATTCGACTACCAGGAACTCAGAAAATGCAGCGAAAAGTGCGTAGGACCAACGGCAGAGAAATTACGACGTACAGAGCACCTGCTGAAAAATGGCGAAAACTCGGATTCTCGTTTTTTGGCTGCCAATCTTGATCCGTTGCTCGCAGCGTATTGGGACTACGCCCAATCAATTCCTCTCGCAAAATTACGTCGTAATAGTGCACGAAAGAATTTATTCCATTACTTTTCAAAATCTCTAAAATTTTCGCCAAAAATACTAAGGGGTTAGCCTTACTTATTTTCTGTGCAAAATATTTTCGGTCTTTAATTCGCGTTGTATGGCCTTTTTCTGACTGATTCGACTACCAGGAACTCAGAAAATGCAGCGAAAAGTGCGTAGGACCAACGGCAGAGAAATTACGACGTACAGAGCACCTGCTGAAAAATGGCGAAAACTCGGATTCTCGTTTTTTGGCTGCCAATCTTGATCCGTTGCTCGCAGCGTATTGGGACTACGCCCAATCAATTCCTCTCGATAAATTACGTCGTAATAGTGCATGAAAGAATTTATTCCATTACTTTTCAAAATCTCTAAAATTTTCGCCAAAAATACTAAGGGGTTAGCCTTACTTATTTTCTGTGCAAAATATTTTCGGTCTTTAATTCGCTTTGTATGGCCTTTTTCTGACTGATTCGACTACCAGGAACTCAGAAAATGCAGCGGAAAGTGCGTAGGACCAACGGCAGAGAAATTACGACGTACAGAGCACCTGCTGAAAAATGGCGAAAACTCGGATTCTCGTTTTTTGGCTGCCAATCTTGATCCGTTGCTCGCAGCGTATTGGGACTACGCCCAATCAATTCCTCTCGCAAAATTACGTCGTAATAGTGCATGAAAGAATTTATTCCAGCACTATTGAAAATCTCGAAAATTTTCGCCAAAAATACTAAGGGGTTAGCCTTACTTATTTTCTGTGCAAAATATTTTCGGTCTTTAATTCGCTTTGTATGGCCTTTTTCTGACTGATTCGACTACCAGGAACTCAGAAAATGCAGCGAAAAGTGCGTAGGACCAACGGCAGAGAAATTACGACGTACAGAGCACCTGCTGAAAAATGGCGAAAACTCGGATTCTCGTTTTTTGGCTGCCAATCTTGATCCGTTGCTCGCAGCGTATTGGGACTACGCCCAATCAATTCCTCTCGCAAAATTACGTCGTAATAGTGCATGAAAGAATTTATTCCATTACTATTCAAAATCTCTAAAATTTTCGCCAAAAATACTAAGGGGTTAGCCTTACTTATTTTCTGTGCAAAATATTTTCGGTCTTTAATTCGCTTTGTATGGCCTTTTTCTGACTGATTCGACTACCAGGAACTCAGAAAATGCAGCGAAAAGTGCGTAGGACCAACGGCAGAGAAATTACGACGTACAGAGCACCTGCTGAAAAATGGCGAAAACTCGGATTCTCGTTTTTTGGCTGCCAATCTTGATCCGTTGCTCGCAGCGTATTGGGACTACGCCCAATCAATTCCTCTCGCAAAATTACGTCGTAATAGTGCATGAAAGAATTTATTCCATTACTTTTCAAAATCTCTAAAATTTTCGCCAGAAATACTAAGGGGTTAGCCTTACTTATTTTCTGTGCAAAATATTTTCGGTCTTTAATTCGCTTTGTATGGCCTTTTTCTGACTGATTCGACTACCAGGAACTCAGAAAATGCAGCGAAAAGTGCGTAGGACCAACGGCAGAGAAATTACGACGTACAGAGCACCTGCTGAAAAATGGCGAAAACTCGGATTCTCGTTTTTTGGCTGCCAATCTTGATCCGTTGCTCGCAGCGTATTGGGACTACGCCCAATCAATTCCTCTCGCAAAATTACGTCGTAATAGTGCATGAAAGAATTTATTTCAGCACTTTTCAAAATCTCCAAAATTTTCGCCAAAAATACTAAGGGGTTAGCCTTACTTATTTTCTGTGCAAAATATTTTCGGTCTTTAATTCGCTTTGTATGGCCTTTTTCTGACTGATTCGACTACCAGGAGCTCAGAAAATGCAGCGGAAAGTGCGTAGGACCAACGGCAGAGAAATTACGACGTACAGAGCACCTGCTGAAAAATGGCGAAAACTCGGATTCTCGTTTTTTGGCTGCCAATCTTGATCCGTTGCTCGCAGCGTATTGGGACTACGCCCAATCAATTCCTCTCGCAAAATTACGTCGTAATAGTGCATGAAAGAATTTATTCCATTACTTTTCAAAATCTCGAACATTTTCGCCAAAAATACTAAGGGGTTAGCCTCACTTATTTTCTGTGCAAAATATTTTCGGTCTTTAATTCGCTTTGTATGGCCTTTTTCTGACTGATTCGACTACCAGGAACTCAGAAAATGCAGCGAAAAGTGCGTAGGACCAACGGCAGAGAAATTACGACGTACAGAGCACCTGCTGAAAAATGGCGAAAACTCGGATTCTCGTTTTTTGGCTGCCAATCTTGATCCGTTGCTCGCAGCGTATTGGGACTACGCCCAATCAATTCCTCTCGCAAAATTACGTCGTAATAGTGCATGAAAGAATTTATTCCATAACTTTTCAAAATCTCTAAAATTTTCGCCAAAAATACTAAGGGGTTAGCCTTACTTATTTTCTGTGCAAAATATTTTCGGTCTTTAATTCGCTTTGTATGGCCTTTTTCTGACTGATTCGACTACCAGGAACTCAGAAAATGCAGCGAAAAGTGCGTAGGACCAACGGCAGAGAAATTACGACGTACAGAGCACCTGCTGAAAAATGGCGAAAACTCGGATTCTCGTTTTTTGGCTGCCAATCTTGATCCGTTGCTCGCAGCGTATTGGGACTACGCCCTATCAATTCCTCTCGCAAAATTACGTCGTAATAGTGCATGAAAGAATTTATTCCATTACTTTTCAAAATCTCTAAAATTTTCGCCAAAAATACTAAGGGGTTAGCCTTACTTATTTTCTGTGCAAAATATTTTCGGTCTTTAATTCGCTTTGTATGGCCTTTTTCTGACTGATTCGACTACCAGGAACTCAGAAAATGCAGCGAAAAGTGCGTAGGACCAACGGCAGAGAAATTACGACGTACAGAGCACCTGCTGAAAAATGGCGAAAACTCGGATTCTCGTTTTTTGGCTGCCAATCTTGATCCGTTGCTCGCAGCGTATTGGGACTACGCCCAATCAATTCCTCTCGCAAAATTACGTCGTAATAGTGCATGAAAGAATTTATTCCATTACTTTTCAAAATCTCTAAAATTTTCGCCAAAAATACTAAGGGGTTAGCCTTACTTATTTTCTGTGCAAAATATTTTCGGTCTTTAATTCGCTTTGTATGGCCTTTTTCTGACTGATTCGACTACCAGGAACTCAGAAAATGCAGCGAAAAGTGCGAAGGACCAACGGCAGAGAAATTACGACGTACAGAGCACCTGCTGAAAAATGGCGAAAACTCGGATTCTCGTTTTTTGGCTGCCAATCTTGATCCGTTGCTCGCAGCGTATTGGGACTACGCCCAATCAATTCCTCTCGCAAAATTACGTCGTAATAGTGCATGAAAGAATTTATTCCATTACTTTTCAAAATCTCTAAAATTTTCGCCAGAAATACTAAGGGGTTAGCCTTACTTATTTTCTGTGCAAAATATTTTCGGTCTTTAATTCGCTTTGTATGGCCTTTTTCTGACTGATTCGACTACCAGGAACTCAGAAAATGCAGCGAAAAGTGCGTAGGACCAACGGCAGAGAAATTACGACGTACAGAGCACCTGCTGAAAAATGGCGAAAACTCGGATTCTCGTTTTTTGGCTGCCAATCTTGATCCGTTGCTCGCAGCGTATTGGGACTACGCCCAATCAATTCCTCTCGCAAAATTACGTCGTAATAGTGCATGAAAGAATTTATTTCAGCACTTTTCAAAATCTCCAAAATTTTCGCCAAAAATACTAAGGGGTTAGCCTTACTTATTTTCTGTGCAAAATATTTTCGGTCTTTAATTCGCTTTGTATGGCCTTTTTCTGACTGATTCGACTACCAGGAGCTCAGAAAATGCAGCGGAAAGTGCGTAGGACCAACGGCAGAGAAATTACGACGTACAGAGCACCTGCTGAAAAATGGCGAAAACTCGGATTCTCGTTTTTTGGCTGCCAATCTTGATCCGTTGCTCGCAGCGTATTGGGACTACGCCCAATCAATTCCTCTCGCAAAATTACGTCGTAATAGTGCATGAAAGAATTTATTCCATTACTTTTCAAAATCTCGAACATTTTCGCCAAAAATACTAAGGGGTTAGCCTCACTTATTTTCTGTGCAAAATATTTTCGGTCTTTAATTCGCTTTGTATGGCCTTTTTCTGACTGATTCGACTACCAGGAACTCAGAAAATGCAGCGAAAAGTGCGTAGGACCAACGGCAGAGAAATTACGACGTACAGAGCACCTGCTGAAAAATGGCGAAAACTCGGATTCTCGTTTTTTGGCTGCCAATCTTGATCCGTTGCTCGCAGCGTATTGGGACTACGCCCAATCAATTCCTCTCGCAAAATTACGTCGTAATAGTGCATGAAAGAATTTATTCCATAACTTTTCAAAATCTCTAAAATTTTCGCCAAAAATACTAAGGGGTTAGCCTTACTTATTTTCTGTGCAAAATATTTTCGGTCTTTAATTCGCTTTGTATGGCCTTTTTCTGACTGATTCGACTACCAGGAACTCAGAAAATGCAGCGAAAAGTGCGTAGGACCAACGGCAGAGAAATTACGACGTACAGAGCACCTGCTGAAAAATGGCGAAAACTCGGATTCTCGTTTTTTGGCTGCCAATCTTGATCCGTTGCTCGCAGCGTATTGGGACTACGCCCTATCAATTCCTCTCGCAAAATTACGTCGTAATAGTGCATGAAAGAATTTATTCCATTACTTTTCAAAATCTCTAAAATTTTCGCCAAAAATACTAAGGGGTTAGCCTTACTTATTTTCTGTGCAAAATATTTTCGGTCTTTAATTCGCTTTGTATGGCCTTTTTCTGACTGATTCGACTACCAGGAACTCAGAAAATGCAGCGAAAAGTGCGTAGGACCAACGGCAGAGAAATTACGACGTACAGAGCACCTGCTGAAAAATGGCGAAAACTCGGATTCTCGTTTTTTGGCTGCCAATCTTGATCCGTTGCTCGCAGCGTATTGGGACTACGCCCAATCAATTCCTCTCGCAAAATTACGTCGTAATAGTGCATGAAAGAATTTATTCCATTACTTTTCAAAATCTCTAAAATTTTCGCCAAAAATACTAAGGGGTTAGCCTTACTTATTTTCTGTGCAAAATATTTTCGGTCTTTAATTCGCTTTGTATGGCCTTTTTCTGACTGATTCGACTACCAGGAACTCAGAAAATGCAGCGAAAAGTGCGAAGGACCAACGGCAGAGAAATTACGACGTACAGAGCACCTGCTGAAAAATGGCGAAAACTCGGATTCTCGTTTTTTGGCTGCCAATCTTGATCCGTTGCTCGCAGCGTATTGGGACTACGCCCAATCAATTCCTCTCGCAAAATTACGTCGTAATAGTGCATGAAAGAATTTATTCCATTACTTTTCAAAATCTCTAAAATTTTCGCCAAAAATACTAAGGGGTTAGCCTTACTTATTTTCTGTGCAAAATATTTTCGGTCTTTAATTCGCTTTGTATGGCCTTTTTCTGACTGATTCGACTACCAGGAACTCAGAAAATGCAGCGAAAAGTGCGTAGGACCAACGGCAGAGAAATTACGACGTACAGAGCACCTGCTGAAAAATGGCGAAAACTCGGATTCTCGTTTTTTGGCTGCCAATCTTGATCCGTTGCTCGCAGCGTATTGGGACTACGCCCAATCAATTCCTCTCGCAAAATTACGTCGTAATAGTGCATGAAAGAATTTATTCCATTACTTTTCAAAATCTCTAAAATTTTCGCCAAAAATACTAAGGGGTTAGCCTTACTTATTTTCTGTGCAAAATATTTTCGGTCTTTAATTCGCTTTGTATGGCCTTTTTCTGACTGATTCGACTACCAGGAACTCAGAAAATGCAGCGAAAAGTGCGTAGGACCAACGGCAGAGAAATTACGACGTACAGAGCACCTGCTGAAAAATGGCGAAAACTCGGATTCTCGTTTTTTGGCTGCCAATCTTGATCCGTTGCTCGCAGCGTATTGGGACTACGCCCAATCAATTCCTCTCGCAAAATTACGTCGTAATAGTGCATGAAAGAATTTATTCCATTACTTTTCAAAATCTCTAAAATTTTCGCCAAAAATACTAAGGGGTTAGCCTTACTTATTTTCTGTGCAAAATATTTTCGGTCTTTAATTCGCTTTGTATGGCCTTTTTCTGACTGATTCGACTACCAGGAACTCAGAAAATGCAGCGAAAAGTGCGTAGGACCAACGGCAGAGAAATTACGACGTACAGAGCACCTGCTGAAAAATGGCGAAAACTCGGATTCTCGTTTTTTGGCTGCCAATCTTGATCCGTCGCTCGCAGCGTTTTGGGACTACGCCCAATCAATTCCTCTCGCAAAATTACGTCGTAATAGTGCATGAAAGAATTTATTCCAGCACTATTGAAAATCTCGAAAATTTTCGCCAAAAATACTAAGGGGTTAGCCTTACTTATTTTCTGTGCAAAATATTTTCGGTCTTTAATTCGCTTCGTATGGCCTTTTTCTGACTGATTGGACTACCAGGAACTCAGAAAATGCAGCGAAAAGTGCGTAGGACCAACGGCAGAGAAATTACGACGTACAGAGCACCTGCTGAAAAATGGCGAAAACTCGGATTCTCGTTTTTTGGCTGCCAATCTTGATCCGTTGCTCGCAGCGTATTGGGACTACGCCCTATCAATTCCTCTCGCAAAATTACGTCGTAATAGTGCATGAAAGAATTTATTCCATTACTTTTCAAAATCTCTAAAATTTTCGCCAAAAATACTAAGGGGTTAGCCTTACTTATTTTCTGTGCAAAATATTTTCGGTCTTTAATTCGCTTTGTATGGCCTTTTTCTGACTGATTCGACTACCAGGAACTCAGAAAATGCAGCGAAAAGTGCGTAGGACCAACGGCAGAGAAATTACGACGTACAGAGCACCTGCTGAAAAATGGCGAAAACTCGGATTCTCGTTTTTTGGCTGCCAATCTTGATCCGTTGCTCGCAGCGTATTGGGACTACGCCCAATCAATTCCTCTCGCAAAATTACGTCGTAATAGTGCATGAAAGAATTTATTCCAGCACTTTTGAAAATCTCTAAAATTTTCGCCAAAAATACTAAGGGGTTAGCCTTACTTATTTTCTGTGCAAAATATTTTCGGTCTTTAAGTCGCTTTGTATGGCCTTTTTCTGACTGATTCGACTACCAGGAACTCAGAAAATGCAGCGAAAAGTGCGTAGGACCAACGGCAGAGAAATTACGACGTACAGAGCACCTGCTGAAAAATGGCGAAAACTCGGATTCTCGTTTTTTGGCTGCCAATCTTGATCCGTTGCTCGCAGCGTATTGGGACTACGCCCAATCAATTCCTCTCGCAAAATTACGTCGTAATAGTGCATGAAAGAATTTATTCCAGCACTATTGAAAATCTCGAAAATTTTCGCCAAAAATACTAAGGGGTTAGCCTTACTTATTTTCTGTGCAAAATATTTTCGGTCTTTAATTCGCTTTGTATGGCCTTTTTCTGACTGATTCGACTACCAGGAACTCAGAAAATGCAGCGGAAAGTGCGTAGGACCAACTGCAGAGAAATTACGACGTACAGAGCACCTGCTGAAAAATGGCGAAAACTCGGATTCTCGTTTTTTGGCTGCCAATCTTGATCCGTTGCTCGCAGCGTATTGGGACTACGCCCAATCAATTCCTCTCGCAAAATTACGTCGTAATAGTGCATGAAAGAATTTATTCCATTACTTTTCAAAATCTCTAAAATTTTCGCCAAAAATACTAAGGGGTTAGCCTTACTTATTTTCTGTGCAAAATATTTTCGGTCTTTAATTCGCTTTGTATGGCCTTTTTCTGACTGATTCGACTACCAGGAACTCAGAAAATGCAGCGAAAAGTGCGTAGGACCAACGGCAGAGAAATTACGACGTACAGAGCACCTGCTGAAAAATGGCGAAAACTCGGATTCTCGTTTTTTGGCTGCCAATCTTGATCCGTTGCTCGCAGCGTATTGGGACTACGCCCAATCAATTCCTCTCGCAAAATTACGTCGTAATAGCGCATGAAAGAATTTATTCCAGCACTTTTGAAAATCTCTAAAATTTTCGCCAAAAATACTAAGGGGTTAGCCTTACTTATTTTCTGTGCAAAATATTTTCGGTCTTTAATTCGCTTTGTATGGCCTTTTTCTGACTGATTCGACTACCAGGAACTCAGAAAATGCAGCGAAAAGTGCGTAGGACCAACGGCAGAGAAATTACGACGTACAGAGCACCTGCTGAAAAATGGCGAAAACTCGGATTCTCGTTTTTTGGCTGCCAATCTTGATCCGTTGCTCGCAGCGTATTGGGACTACGCCCAATCAATTCCTCTCGCAAAATTACGTCGTAATAGTGCATGAAAGAATTTATTTCAGCACTTTTCAAAATCTCCAAAATTTTCGCCAAAAATACTAAGGGGTTAGCCTTACTTATTTTCTGTGCAAAATATTTTCGGTCTTTAATTCGCTTTGTATGGCCTTTTTCTGACTGATTCGACTACCAGGAGCTCAGAAAATGCAGCGGAAAGTGCGTAGGACCAACGGCAGAGAAATTACGACATACAGAGCACCTGCTGAAAAATGGCGAAAACTCGGATTCTCGTTTTTTGGCTGACAATCTTGATCCGTTGCTCGCAGCGTATTGGGACTACGCCCAATCAATTCCTCTCGCAAAATTACGTCGTAATAGTGCATGAAAGAATTTATTCCATTACTTTTCAAAATCTCGAACATTTTCGCCAAAAATACTAAGGGGTTAGCCTTACTTATTTTCTGTGCAAAATATTTTCGGTCTTTAATTCGCTTTGTATGGCCTTTTTCTGACTGATTCGACTACCAGGAACTCAGAAAATGCAGCGGAAAGTGCGTAGGACCAACGGCAGAGAAATTACGACGTACAGAGCACCTGCTGAAAAATGGCGAAAACTCGGATTCTCGTTTTTTGGCTGCCAATCTTGATCCGTTGCTCGCAGCGTATTGGGACTACGCCCAATCAATTCCTCTCGCAAAATTACGTCGTAATAGTGCATGAAAGAATTTATTCCATTACTTTTCAAAATCTCTAAAATTTTCGCCAAAAATACTAAGGGGTTAGCCTTACTTATTTTCTGTGCAAAATATTTTCGGTCTTTAATTCGCTTTGTATGGCCTTTTTCTGACTGATTCGACTACCAGGAGCTCAGAAAATGCAGCGAAAAGTGCGTAGGACCAACGGCAGAGAAATTACGACGTACAGAGCACCTGCTGAAAAATGGCGAAAACTCGGATTCTCGTTTTTTGGCTGCCAATCTTGATCCGTTGCTCGCAGCGTATTGGGACTACGCCCAATCAATTCCTCTCGCAAAATTACGTCGTAATAGTGCATGAAAGAATTTATTTCAGCACTTTTCAAAATCTCCAAAATTTTCGCCAAAAATACTAAGGGGTTAGCCTTACTTATTTTCTGTGCAAAATATTTTCGGTCTTTAATTCGCTTTGTATGGCCTTTTTCTGACTGATTCGACTACCAGGAGCTCAGAAAATGCAGCGGAAAGTGCGTAGGACCAACGGCAGAGAAATTACGACATACAGAGCACCTGCTGAAAAATGGCGAAAACTCGGATTCTCGTTTTTTGGCTGCCAATCTTGATCCGTTGCTCGCAGCGTATTGGGACTACGCCCAATCAATTCCTCTCGCAAAATTACGTCGTAATAGTGCATGAAAGAATTTATTCCATTACTTTTCAAAATCTCGAACATTTTCGCCAAAAATACTAAGGGGTTAGCCTTACTTATTTTCTGTGCAAAATATTTTCGGTCTTTAATTCGCTTTGTATGGCCTTTTTCTGACTGATTCGACTACCAGGAACTCAGAAAATGCAGCGGAAAGTGCGTAGGACCAACGGCAGAGAAATTACGACGTACAGAGCACCTGCTGAAAAATGGCGAAAACTCGGATTCTCGTTTTTTGGCTGCCAATCTTGATCCGTTGCTCGCAGCGTATTGGGACTACGCCCAATCAATTCCTCTCGCAAAATTACGTCGTAATAGTGCATGAAAGAATTTATTCCATTACTTTTCAAAATCTCTAAAATTTTCGCCAAAAATACTAAGGGGTTAGCCTTACTTATTTTCTGTGCAAAATATTTTCGGTCTTTAATTCGCTTTGTATGGCCTTTTTCTGACTGATTCGACTACCAGGAACTCAGAAAATGCAGCGAAAAGTGCGTAGGACCAACGGCAGAGAAATTACGACGTACAGAGCACCTGCTGAAAAATGGCGAAAACTCGGATTCTCGTTTTTTGGCTGCCAATCTTGATCCGTTGCTCGCAGCGTATTGGGACTACGCCCAATCAATTCCTCTCGCAAAATTACGTCGTAATAGTGCATGAAAGAATTTATTCCAGCACTATTGAAAATCTCGAAAATTTTCGCCAAAAATACTAAGGGGTTAGCCTTACTTATTTTCTGTGCAAAATATTTTCGGTCTTTAATTCGCTTTGTATGGCCTTTTTCTGACTGATTCGACTACCAGGAACTCAGAAAATGCAGCGGAAAGTGCGTAGGACCAACGGCAGAGAAATTACGACGTACAGAGCACCTGCTGAAAAATGGCGAAAACTCGGATTCTCGTTTTTTGGCTGCCAATCTTGATCCGTTGCTCGCAGCGTATTGGGACTACGCCCAATCAATTCCTCTCGCAAAATTACGTCGTAATAGTGCATGAAAGAATTTATTCCATTACTTTTCAAAATCTCTAAAATTTTCGCCAAAAATACTAAGGGGTTAGCCTTACTTATTTTCTGTGCAAAATATTTTCGGTCTTTAATTCGCTTTGTATGGCCTTTTTCTGACTGATTCGACTACCAGGAACTCAGAAAATGCAGCGAAAAGTGCGTAGGACCAACGGCAGAGAAATTACGACGTACAGAGCACCTGCTGAAAAATGGCGAAAACTCGGATTCTCGTTTTTTGGCTGCCAATCTTGATCCGTTGCTCGCAGCGTATTGGGACTACGCCCAATCAATTCCTCTCGCAAAATTACGTCGTAATAGTGCATGAAAGAATTTATTCCATTACTCTTGAAAATCTCTAAAATTTTCGCCAAAAATACTAAGGGGTTAGCCTTACTTATTTTCTGTGCAAAATATTTTCGGTCTTTAATTCGCTTTGTATGGCCTTTTTCTGACTGATTCGACTACCAGGAACTCAGAAAATGCAGCGAAAAGTGCGTAGGACCAACGGCAGAGAAATTACGACGTACAGAGCACCTGCTGAAAAATGGCGAAAACTCGGATTCTCGTTTTTTGGCTGCCAATCTTGATCCGTTGCTCGCAGCGTATTGGAACTGCGCCCAATCAATTCCTCTCGCAAAATTACGTCGTAATAGTGCATGAAAGAATTTATTCCATTACTTTTCAAAATCTCTAAAATTTTCGCCAAAAATACTAAGGGGTTAGCCTTACTCATTTTCTGTGCAAAATATTTTCGGTCTTTAATTCGCTTTGTATGGCCTTTTTCTGACTGATTCGACTACCAGGAACTCAGAAAATGCAGCGAAAAGTGCGTAGGACCAACGGCAGAGAAATTACGACGTACAGAGCACCTGCTGAAAAATGGCGAAAACTCGGATTCTCGTTTTTTGGCTGCCAATCTTGATCCGTTGCTCGCAGCGTATTGGGACTACGCCCGATCAATTCCTCTCGCAAAATTACGTCGTAATAGTGCATGAAAGAATTCATTCCAGCACTTTTGAAAATCTCGAAAATTTTCGCCAAAAATACTAAGGGGTTAGCCTTACTCATTTTCTGGGCAAAAAATTTTCGGTCTCCGATTCGCTTTGTATGACCTTTTTCTGACTGATTGGACCACCAGGAACTCAGAAAATGCAGCGAAAAGTGCGTAGCACCAACGGCAGATAAATTACGACGGAAAGAGCACCTGCCGAAAAATCACGAAGGGAAAAGATTGACTTCATTATATTTTTTCAGTCCGTTGGTCGAGTTATTTGAAAAATGACGAAAGAAAGAACCCGATAAAGGGGGGAGCCTGCTTTAGAGGCTTCAAAAAATCTGTTTTTTCGAGAATTTTTTTGGGAAGGAAAGAAATGTCTGAGTAAAACGAAACTTCCAGGGTTCATTGTTTTGTATTTCAACAGTCTTTTGAATTTTTTCATTAGGATACATGTCATATCATGCCTGGTACAAGAATTTCACCGAGGCGTTTGCATTTGTCGTGCGGCGGGAAAGGTGCAGGTCGCAATTTTCATCTGAAACAAAGAAACCAAAAAAATTTTTACTTTTCAATAGTATAGCTTCTAGTTAAACCAAGAAAATTCCACAAAAAGTGAACAATTCAACAATTTTTCGCAATTTAAAAAAAAAAATCATTTTTGTCGGCAAAAGAATTCACTTTAGATTGTTCAACAAGTGGGTTAATCTTAACTTTCTCAAGGTTTTTTAGGTTCAACTAGAAGAGAATTTTATCCCGAGTACAATGCAATTTGTCTCGTTTCGATAGGACGTTTAGTTTTTTCCCTATCTATCCCGCCAATTAGGAAAAAGCGTAAAAATGAAAAACCGAGAAATCGTGCGTCAAAGTTTTCGTATATAAAAAATCGTAATTTTCTTGAACTTACCGCAATGATATGCTAATCAGCGATTCCTGGTCCATAGAGTTGCCCTTTAGACTCTTCAAAAAACTGGTTCCAAACTTCAAAAAACTGGTACAGACTCTTCAAAAAACTGGTTGAAAACTTCAAAAAACTGCTCGTATACCTGCTCGACGCTTGCTCACTATTTCTTCTGTAACTCCGAAAATATTCCGAATTTGCGTCTGAAATTTTAGGGACACATTCTTGGATAGTTTGGGAAGACATTTGTGCAAAAAAAAAATCGATTTTTTGAAGCCTGTAAAGCAGGCTCCCCCCTTAAGTTTAGTCTTGAGTCGCTACGAACAGCGGATTGAACAGTTACAACCGTAAAACGTACAATTTCCATTGTAATTTCACGACGTTTTAAGTGCCATTGCTGAATACCGTAGGGTCAACTTAATCTAGAAAGCATCATTCAAATTGATTCTAAAAGGAAAAGTTTTTCGCTCGATAGCAAAGGAAGGTTGACACCTTCGAATTTTTTCAGACCATTTTTCCGTGCGTTAGAAAAATCCTTGAAATAATTTATTTAGACGCTATACATATGTAGGCGTAATATTGCGAGAGCGAACTATTGTGCGTAGTCAAAAGTGGGTGCGATGCACGATTTAACAGGTACAGTCGAAAAAGCCATAAATCTTGTTTTATTACCAAATTGGCCAATTTAATTTTCGTTCCACGATATCTCTTGATTTTTTACATTATTTGTTGCATGAAAAATGCTTCTGAAAATCAGTTTAAGACAAAAAATGTGTCAGAACATGATAAATGAAAGAGTTCAATGGCAATGCTTATCATTTCGTCTGTTTTCAAGATTCACTGAACGTTGGAAAAGCATCATAATAGACATCTACTTACAAAGTCTTTTGAAGATCTCATGTCACTTACTCGTTCGGTCCATACTTCACACGCATTGGTACGTACGTACAGTAATGTGTATTAATGCTTTCCTATCTCGGCTAACTTGTTTGCGGTCCGAAATAAAATGCGACTTCGTTTCCATACAAATTATATGACAATGACTCCCATTCTCTCACGTCGGCAGCATCCTCAGTCATTGTCACATAATTCGTACAGAAACGAGGTCGCATTTTGTTTCGGACGGCAAACAAGTTTACCGAGAGGGGTGAACATTAATGAACATTACTGTACATCGTTTGATTAAACTACGTTAGACATGCAATACATTTTCTGATCTACCCGTCGCTCGGTATTTTCATCGGTAAATATTGCCCGTTCACTTGTGAATCACACACAGATATTCGTTTACTATCTCACACTCGCTCAGCCAGTTAACGGGTCATTGTATCAAGAGTCCTCATCTCAGGTGGCAATGACCCCTAAAACTATTCAACATTAATCGCGAGTTCGGACTCCTGCGTAGCAGCGCCGTGGCTGCTATGCCAAGAATTATTCTATTCCTTTTTTTCTTTCTTTCTTTTTTCTATTATCTACTCGAGTATCAATCACTCATATTATTTTTCAGTCTACCATTTTTTGCACATGCTTCCATTGTAGAAGTTGATTATCAGCTGTAACATTTTGCCGTGCAAAGGATTTGTTGCTCGTTCGTTCCAACTTACCTAGAATCGTTTGGATTTCCGACATTGAAGCTTTGTGGGTGTTTTTCATTACCGGCAACAATCAATAACGAGTTGATTGCCGAACATCTTATCGACAAGCAAATTTACCGTATATTTACGCACGATACTTGGAACACCTTGGACCTTGTATTTATCTACGTTCTTCTTATTCTGATAACTCTTAAATCTTGTTTCTCTTCTCGGTAAAACAGCGTTCGGAGATTTTTAGACGATGGCAGCTTGGTTGAAATGATTCTTGGAATCTCTTCAATATCTATGCGGACAAGATATAATTTCTGTATTAACAAGAACTCTTAACCATGAAACTGTTATCGACGTTTATTAGCGCAATTGACACATCGCCAAAATATTATTCGAAATTTCGCTTAGTCAAGGAAAATCTATCGAAAGTCATTCTTGCGATAGATAGGTACTTATATTCTATAAATACTTTCTGCGGTTACTCAGTTGTCATTTAAATATAATATGCGATAATTGCAGTTCGAAAACGCAAGCGTAATTACGTACACCGTAAACACGTGGCATGAATTATCGCCGATTTATATTACTTCTTCTCTTATGCCATATTTCAGCGAACAATAGCGATAAATTAATACGTAATCGTATATAGGAACTATTCTTATAACCTCGTTCATTTTTATACGTTTGTTTAATTGTAAGTATAAGAAAAAAATCTTGAACACAATGTAACGCAAAGCATTAATCACAGTTAAAGCAAATTTAATGATAATGATCGATTGGCATCAATCAGACGTTTAGTCAGAAATGTTATTATATTCTTGACCTCGAAAATCGGACCGTTGTCTTATAAGAATACTTTTTCCAATCTAAAAATCGTGAGTCCATATTGGTGATAATAATTATAACGATAATTAAAATATTATATCAAGTAAACGTTATGTTGTGAATACTTTTTTGCGGGTGTACGGTAATTGCAATTTACACAAGAGACGCGATTCTTGTAACTGTTAATAAGAATTCAACAGCCTCGGGGTAAATCTAGTAGACAGGAATTACGATGTAGCAAAGATATAAGAATATACGTTAATGCTACATACTTGGTAAATAATTCTAACGGTTATGTACCTGCTGCATTAATTATCGTAATTAATAATACAGCAGTTTTATGCAGTAGGCTGAGTAACGAGAATGTACGTTTTACATACAGCTATCATAACTCATGTATTTATTCGTCTTCGCATACAGATTTGCGTACAAAGGAGATGTCAGATATCTGAGATACAGCCAGTCGCCTTGAGTATCATAATCTCGGTCTCTCGTCGAGCTTGTTGTTCAACTCATGCACAAAGGTTTGTAACTGTGAATCGATTTGATCTATATTACTAGTAAGACTGAGCAAAGGATATGTTATTATCTGTACATATTTAAATCGTTATCTTAAATGTCAATTTCACTGTCCGAATCCGAGAAATATGAATGGTTCATACTTAACCATTAATATCTGTTTTTCTCATAAATTTTTTACTCTGTACGAAATTAATGTGAATCAATAAAATTCTGACAGCTTGCATTTTTACGGGCCTTGATATTCTCGTAATTCCGCCGAAACGATCAGCTGTTTACTCGGTGCGCAGCCATCTTTGTCCAGACAAGGTTGAAGCCCATAGCGAGATTCGCGATGGTTTTAACACCGTTCTTCCATTTTACTATTCTGTTGTTTTTACATTAAATTACAGATTAAAAAGATTTTGCAAACCGTACTTTTGCAGTCTAAATCGAGAAAAACATGAATTCCTGCAGCACACGTGCAATTGCAGCGGCGTTACAACCGATCAAACGACAATCTTGACAAAAATTAGTTTGGGTACAAGGAAAACTAAGGAGACGGGAAATATAACACGTAATGCATACCGATCCTCATGAAAAAGGAGACATTCTTCTTCCCTCGTCTTTTCTTACTTCAGCTTCTTCGACCATCCTCTGATCATTCGTCTTCTTGGACTTTCCCGAAAGCGATCTGCAAATTTAGCAGTAGATATAATTCAAGTACGATTGGATCATCGATCTTCGGCATAAATCCGTATGCCGATCCACCTTTGTGCATCGTCCTTTCACTGGTGGGAGAAGTTGGCCAAGATCGGTATATAAGCCATCGGTCAAGATCGTATTGGCATAGCGTCGCAGAGTTACGAATAAGATCAACAACGGACAGCGCCAGACACCTAGAGACATAAAACTCAATTACGACACGATGATGATCCTCGACGGCAGAGCGGCTCTAGGATTAACCCTCCTCCTCGCCACAGTTTGCGCTCGACCAGGTACGTCAAAAATAAACCTTGAAATCAAAGAAAACAAAAATAAAACTCAGGTATTCAAAATATTCCGCTCTAAAAATTGCTCATTATCTATCCGCCTGGTACAAAAACGAGAGCTTCCGGTTCACCGTCGAATGAATAGAATCGGATGTAGCATAATAAAATAATAGCAGCGATTCGTTCAAGCTTGCTACGTAAACGAGAATTTGCGAATTTGACGCTCGATTGTTCGTCCCGATCTTTTCTTTCTTTTTCAGTTTTCACTCATTCTGTTTTATTCTGTTTTTTTATTTTTTGCATCGCTGTTCCAGGTGGCTACGGAGTGAAGGGAGGACCCCACAGACAAGGACACCATCATGGAGTCGACGCGGAGCGTAAGTTAAAAATAAAAAGCGAAAAAAGATCGACTAACGTAACAAAAATAAAAAAATGCGGGGAAAATTAAAACGTTGTTCCTGATATTCTTTCCTGCGCTTAGCCTGATCTGTTTCATTGGCAAAAGTGTTAACGGTGCGAAAGGATGGTCCGACTCTCGCAAACCCTGCTAGTACCACTTCTCCAGACGCTATTTTACTCTGGGAATTCTCCACCGAATAATCGCGGGATCGTTGAATATTGTGAGAATCGATCGTTTTTGACAATCGTTCCTGATTCGCAGAATCGCGGTTTTTAATTTCCATATTCTCCTTACGCGTTTACTCTGACGTGCGGACGGTTTTGATTTTGTAAACAGAAAAAAAAACAGTATCAAAATGCATAAGTCGATTAATTACGGCCTAGTTCCATAGATTCGAAAACATTCGAGGCTTTTCGGTTTTTCGACCTCACAATCAAAGGTTTATTACTACCAATCCGGGATATTTCTGGTGAAAAATTTGAACCGAGTGAACTTATTCGAGAGATTATTAGACTTGAAGTAGTGAAAAAAATTATGAAAACGATCTGTTCTGCAAGAAGCTTCCTGTGTTTTTTTTTTCTTCTTTATTACAACCAAAGAAGCTCCAGCGAGTTTCTTTAATTCTCCGGGATCTCGTCCAGTCTAATGTAACGTTTGATTTTTTCTCCCACCTAAAACAGACGGAGAATCAAGCGCAAACGCTAATGCAGGTGCTGGAAGTATAAGCGGCGGCCCCGGCGGAAGCGAAGCAAACGCTAACGCAGATGCGAACGCGAAGGCTGCAGGAATCGGTCTGGCTGGCGGCCAGAGTGAAGCCAGCGCTTCCGCCACCGCTGAAGCCGGAAGCCACGGGCATCACGGCAACATTCGCGACAATGCTGGACCTGCGGGAATCGGCGAAGGGCTGACATTCGACAATCAGCATGTCCCAGGCGCGCCACATGGCCCAGGACAGGGCGATCAGCACGCCCATCACCACGAGCGCGAACATCAACACGGAGCAGGACTCGCGGCCCATGGAGGACCCGGAGTGTTCGGCGAAGAATCTTCCGGTGGCTTCGGAAGTCTGGCTCAAGGGGTGGGAATCAGCGGAGGCCAAAATGGCGAAGGATTCGTCCATGGATCTTCCGGTAGCGGACTAAGTTCGGCTCATGGGGCGGGAATCGGCGGGGGCCAAAACGGCGAAGCATTCGGCCATGGATCTTCCAGTAGCGGACTAAGTTCGGCTCACGGGGCGGGAATCGGCGGAAGCCAAAACGGCGAAGCATTCGTCCATGGATCTTCCGGTAGCGGACTAAGTTCGGCTCATGGGGCGGGAATCGGCGGGAGTCAAAATGCTGAAGGATTTGGCCATGAATCTTCCGGTAGCGGACTAAGTTCGGCTCATGGGGTGGGAATCAGCGGAGGCCAAAATTCGGGAAGTCTGCTGACAGGAGGTGGCGCTGGGTTCGGAGGGGACGCTCAAGGTCACGGTCAAGGTTCCGATGCCATCAGTGGTTCTGAGGCCAGTTCCTCGGCCGGGTCAAACAGCCAACAAGTCTTGGGCTCGAATTTCGGTGGTTCCCACGGAGACGCAAGTTCGGCGAATGCCGGCGCTTCGGCCGGCGCCCATGCAGGAGGTCAGTGTCAAGTTGACGCGCGTTTTCACAGTTCAGAAATTGATCATTTATATGTTAAAAACTAAAGGCGATCGAGTTTGATGCCCGGGCGATTAAATTTCAAGCGCTTGCATCGATGTCGTTTACGGTAATTGAGAATTTTTGTGACGCAGGAAGTGGAAGCCAATCTGGCAGCTACAGCGAAGCCACAAGCGGAAGTTCCAGCTTCGGCGGAAGCAAAAGCACGGCCGATAGCATGGCCTGGTCTTCCGGGGGCGAGAGCGGATCTTTAGCCTCCGCAAGCAGCAGTGCAAGCAGTTAGTAGACCATGATGATCTCTAAATTGGATACGCAAATAAGCCGATGATGGTTAAATGATTTTTTACCTTTTGTATAATTTATATTTTATTCTTCTATTTTCTAGGCCGTTCTGGAGGAAAGATGATTGGAGTCAAGGGGCGTTAAAACAGAGATGATGCGCGCGATCGGTGATTGCAACAAGTCCTACAAGAAAAAGATCTGGAACTTGGATACGTGCAGATAATTTATGGGCAAAAAAATCAGAAGCAATTACTGTATTCCACTATGAATGTTTATATATTACACGATAAGATAGCTAGCGAATAACAATTATTACGATTACGACGAATGTTTATCCTTGAATTTTATATAAGTCAATTCGAAATCGATTGTGATAAATAAAGATGTTTGAAAAAATAAAAATCAAAAATGTATTCCTGACTTATTTATTGTTCTATTACCCGTAAAATTAATTTATTCCTTTTTCATTGATCTATCATCAATCACATTCATATAACATATAATGTTGTACGAACAGGCATTATGTAAATGCGGCGATCTATTCACCGCAATCTGCAACCGTAGGCTATAATAAAAGAAAGAATGAAAAATACATCTCCTTAAGTTTTGTTTTCATTAAAAATATTTCCCGGCATACAAGACACTGGCTAACGAATAAATAATATACCGAATTGATTTGCACAGCGTATATGATGATGATAATGATGATGATGGCATAAATTCAACGCTAGAGGTACAATACCGAGGGTCACTTGTCTCTCGACTTGCTATTATCCGCGCGCTAATCATTCCCGACGTTTTTAATTAGCATTGTCTATCCGCTTAATCTAATGCGGAAAAAAATAGTATTCCGCCTGAAATTCACTTCTGTCACTGTGTTCACCAGTGCCACTGGGAATGTCCAACAGAATACGTAATGAGGCTGGGAATTACTGGGGCGCGTTTTAACGTCAGTTTGAAAAATGATACTACATCAATTCGTTTATTTTTTCATGTACAAATTAATTAAAGTAAAGACAGTAATTTCACATTCTAGAAGAAATTTCTGTTCGAAAAATTCTCACCTGAATTTAGGTGTGATCATGAAGTTGTAAAACTATACTCGATTTGATTTGTCTTCTCGCATTCTACTCATTTAGTATCGGATCACGACTGTTACTTTTTTCGATTTCATTTTCAATATTCTTCTTCCGGAGCATAAGAATCAAAGTTGTTAAACTTCAATTTTGTATTTCACTCGTGAACCGCGCAAGGCCGTTTTCAGTACCCGCTATATGCGACTATGCGGCTATTTTTCAAAGTCGAAGTAGCTGCGACTTGCTAATTTTCGGCGATAAGAATGATTCAAAAAGTACTTGAATTCTTAAACTCCAGTAACTCGCAGCGGCCTCGTCCTTCGTGACGATATAATTACCAGTTGCACGGTGGTTGAATTGATTACGCACAGGTTTTACCGTGATGCTATAATGCGACCTCGCCAATGAACTCGTTCACAGTCAAGTTTATGCACGGACAAGAAAAACCAACTCGGGCCTTTCACACTCACGGAAGCTACGGTTTGTCTGCCTGCAGTCGGGTAAATTTCACGAACCTCATGCATATTCATAATTCCACCTTACCACGCCAAGCAATTTACCACAAACTCTCAACTATTTTTATTCCCAACGCTTCTTGTTCTTCCTTTTTATATTCTTCGGAAAGTTTATTCTATTTTCGTATGGTTGGGAATGTCCTCCAGCGTACAGACGAACGCTTTCCATAGGGTCAAAACACGGTGCGGTCAACCGTCGAAATTTCGTCCGTGAGCCGTCTGCACCAACGGAATATTATTTCCTCCGCGTTATGTCCACGCATATACACAGGTATGTACACTGTACACACGTTTGGAAATAGAGAGACGACACAGAAATCGGGTATAAAACTGGAGACGGACACCGATGATGCTTCAGTCACATGACAGCCGTCCACTTGGCACAATCCACTCGAGACAATTAGTCCGAGAGTAATTATACGCACGTGACATTTCAAAAAAAAAACAAACAAAAAAAAAAAAATAGTCTAAACGTGTTTTCTCCAAGACAGACTGCGAGGAAACAAAAATAATTTGTCGTTGTTGAGAGGAAATATTTTTTACACGGCCTTACTAAGTGAAGAAGAAACACACGTACGAACAAAATGAAGATAATCTTGGCCTTGGCGATATTCTTTATATCAGGTAAGACCAGAGATCACCATTTCTTTATCTTCTTTTTCTTCTTCTTCTTCTTCTTCTTCTTATTTCTGCGCTTAAGCTTCAAAGGTAACAAATTTAATGCGATGCGAAAAATATTTATGTTTATTTGATCAACGAATACCCATCGGTGTATAGAATCTCACACTCACTGCTTAGTATACTCATAAATTACTGTTAAGTGGCTATTTGTTGCAACCAATGGAAATAAGCAACACTAACAAATACAAAATAGAAAAAATACGAAGAACATATTGCGCAATCACCGACCACGCATGTACATTGATATCTGCTTATTAAGAGTCTCATCGCGTTAAGCACTAAACTCAACTATTCCTGCCTGTATGTATAAGTGATAAAATAAAAAAAAAATTAAAAAATTAAAAAATGCCACTGCAGCACTGTAAGGAAACTGAATTTTTAAGTAGAACCTGGTCGTGTAATCGTCGAGACGACGACTTTTGGTGGGTTAAGATGAACGGAACTTTTTCTATCCCTATTTTTCGTACCTTCTTTTTAAGATTATTTTACTTGTTCTACCCGTCAACACTGAATATTTCAACGAGGCTCTTAGCTTCGCGTCAAGTTTTTTCTGCTTCTTATTTTCATTCCCAAGTGGGCAATTCGCCACAACGCATTATCGAGCATCTTTAATCCTGGTGATGGACATGTGTAGAAACTATCGAGAGGCACATCGGTCGTTCACTCCATCATATTCCATAAAAGCTAAATCAGAAGCTAAAGCAGAAACTAGAGCCTTTTACTAAGTTATCTGTACTTTCGTATTCACACAATTAACCTGAAACAGCCCACTGATAGCCCAGTTCTAGGTACCATATTCCTTAAAATTAAGCACGCTCCTGCATTCGGTCCCGTATAGCAAGAAACTTGAATTGGTTATGCCAATTTCTAGACTGTGCAAAATTGAAAGTCCACGTGTAGATTTCGTATGACCCGTTTATTTAACTGGAAAAGACGTCTGTAGCAATTTTTAGTCTTCAGACGTCAAACGACGGATCATAAACGTCATTTGGACGTAATTTTGGTTTTGGGCGGTATGTGTTATGATTGAAAGCTACAAAAAAATTAATTTCCCACAGCTCGATCGGAGTCTGGTTTCTATTTTCCTGACCAGTTGTCAGCGCACGCAGCGAGTCATAGCGAAGCCAGTTTCAACGGTCAGGGAAACGCTTGGGCCCAGAGCCAGAGTAACGCTGATGCCCAGAACAATCGGGACGGTGGACCCGGTAGACCCGGCGGACCGGGTCAATTTCAACCCGGAAATCCACCACCGCAATTCGCTGGTCCGAGCCAAGGAGGATTTTACCCCGGAAATAATCCGCCGCCTTCATTCGGTCCTGGCCGTGATCAGGGTGGATCAGCAAACGCCATCAGCCAGGCGAACGCGCAGGGATTCGGCGGAAACTATCAGCAAGCGGGACTCGGGTGAGTTTGAACGTTGAACTCTCCGTAAGTTCCTACTCTCGGAATACTGAAGGTGGAGCTTAGGTGGAAAGTTTTAAAAAAAGTCGACTGTCAAAGAAAACCGATCGCAAACCGTTAGTTGAATTATCTCCTTGTGTTGCAGGTTCGCACAGCAGGGTTGGAACTCGAATGGGTTGTCCAATGCGAACGCTCAGAGCCAGGCGGCTGCCCAGAGCAGCGGAAACGGCGGCTTCGCCAATTCTCAGACCAATTCACAGGCCCAAGGCGGATTGGCGCAGAGTCAAAGTAACGCGCAGTCTCAGTTGAGCGGATTCGACGGCAAAGGTTACCCGTACAATTCGATTGCAGGTTCGACTTCCGGTAGCCAGTCAAACGGCGCTGGGGGCTCGAGCGCTGCCAGCGCCGCCAGCGCAGCATCAACGAGCTTTGTAGGGGGCATTCCAGTCGCCAGCGCAAGCGCAGCAGCCGCAGCAGCATCCGCGGGAATCGGTGGCAGCGGTGGTTCGTCGAGCAGCGCCAACAGCGTTGCCACTTCGTCCGGGTTCAATCAGGGGTTCCAAAACGTACCCCGACAGCCGTGGTTCACCCAAACCAGGGTTGGCGAAGATGCAAGCAGCTCGGGCAGCGACAGTTTCAGCGCTAGCAGCGATGAGGAATAGACAAAAAAAAGACTGAATAATTTTGGGGAGCCTCTTAATCGGTGGGAGATTTTTACGTGAGCTCTAATTAAAACGAATCGTAATCGCAGTTTTTATCATAGTGAAACACGTAAAAAAAAAGTAGTTCTTCGAATCGTAAACAAATACGTGCTACGTCATTGCTTCATTCCTCACACCTTGGCGTATTTTAAGACAAAATGAACAAGCTTTGGATCGGTGGATTTAGACAATCCTATCTCGAGATATTGCACCTTGGAGTTTGGCACTAGCGCGAGTACCGCTAATACTCGCGCTAACGGCTGGAGATTTTAAACTGCGATATCTTGGGATTCTTTGGTCAGAAATCGACGATCTAAGGCTCATTGAAATTGATTGAACGCCTGCGTGAACAATGAAAAAGTAGTGAATTGAGAACAAAGGAAAAAACTTATAACTCGGCTTGTAATTTTTTCTTACTTGAGTACCGTGTCAGAGGGGAATGTAAACCTTTGAAAATTGCCGCTTCCACCATGATTTAAGATCTTATATAAATAGTCTGATATTACGGTATCTTAAAGCACGTGGTTAAAAACTAAAAAAGAATGTAATGATTAGTAGTTTAAAATAACTGAGTGGGTCCGCTTCATAATTACCGCGATTTCGTCTCTACTAACATAATGTATCACGCCTCTCTTAAGTTCCTTTAGCCAATTAATAGACCGGTCGAGTCGAGGTAGTTAAAACTTTGACTTTTGCATCCACTAACGAAAAATCTCATCGCTGAATTATCCGGGTAGTTACAGTCTTTGTTCATTTTTATCCAATCAATTTTTTTCGAAGGAAGCTCCATTCATAATATCTCCCACTTGATTGCTCTATTCATTACATATTTATTACTCTTCGGAAAGATCATCGGCAATGTATAAAATACAACTTCGCCACGATCGCGGAACGAATCGCCTCGAGCAACGATGATATTGCTGTAATATGCGCATATATGTGTTCATGTGTAACTTGCATGTAAATGTCAATTTGAATATATATTATACGTCTGTACCGTGTTAAGGAAGACCACAAACACTGAACAGCCGGGAAATACCCGATTGGATAATTTTGTACGGGTATATGCCGAGCCCCCAGGCTACAAATTCATCGAGTCAATCTTTTGAAAGTATCTACCTGTCGTCTCCTCAATTGGTACGCGGATGTAATGCCTTATAAATTACCACAAGCGGTATAAACAGTGGCATTATGCCATATCGCAGATACTATTTATTAACCAGCATACACGATAATTTATACAACCCCTTTTTTGGTTTCAATAAATGTTTATATTTTAATACGTATTTCAGTGTTAACAAGTTACATGTCTTTACTTTTACCCTGCACTCCTTTCCTCGTCACTCGTTTCTGTACAATTACATTACAAATAGTATTGAGCAAGTACTAATGTGTGCACTAACCTGCGAGTTAATTTCGTAAGTCCAGTTCTCGGTCTTGAGGTTTTCATTAAGAGGTGAAAAGTCGACCCAAACATGCTTGCTGTTAGTTTCATTGGAACGAAACATCACTGAACGATTGATAATCGCTCTGACTATTCGTACAGTCGAAATAAAGTTCGAAGCGCGTCTCAAACGGCGGCCATGTTGACTTTTTCGTAAATCCGGTCCGTCGTTCCGCTTTTTCTCGCTCGTGTCTACCCGTAATAAGAATCGATGCTTTACTGCTCGAAAATATCAATTTTTATCTCGCAATATTTATATCGAAATTGCGTGTTGTTATAAACTTATATTCGTACGCACGCTCACAATGATTCCAACAAGGCGGGACGCGTCATCTTCTTGCTTCTTGGAAAGCACGTAAACTCATGGCCAGTCGGTTACAAAAACATTTGATTGCGTCATCGATGACCGACTACACTCGTGTACCGATCGTGGCTATAATTATATCGGTACATGTGTCTGGACTTCTTGTGTGCCGTACTCGGTTATACGTGGTCAAGGATCACTGGGCGGGAATAAACGTTGTACGCATATAATACGCACACCTATTCGCATCAAAATAAATTTCTTACTCTTCTTCTTTCAATAAAATTCATTCGGCAAATTCCGAAACGAAATTACGAATCTTCATTCTCGCAAACTTTCTTGAATCGGTTTAAACTTTATGCGAAGAAAATACCGATTGTATGGTAGAAACTGATGACTGTTTAATGACATAATGTATAACCCAAGTATGACTATTTGATACCATCACCGGTATTACGGATATTACGAGTCGCTGGGAATTGTGCAAGTTTTTGGAAGATGGGAAACGTGATAAAAATACGTATGAAATAATAATTATACCGAGTTTTGAGAAAGTTTGCATATTCAATTCAGCCAGGCCTAACGACAGTTACGATTAGTTTTTCATTTTCTCCTTCTACTGTGGCATGAAAGTATCATTAAAGCTTGGGTGCATATAATTAGGGAATACTTACCGAACGCAGCCTTGGCTGGAATTGTGAGCAAGTCCGTAGGCGAAAACTCGGGGCCCCGGCCTCCGAAGTTTCTTTGGACAATTGGCATCGTTACGCGAATTTGCGAATGTCACTTCCTATGCTCGCATCATGTAATACGATGCGCCAAAATAGACAATTAAATGACGATTCGCTAGCTGTTTCAACACCCAACCCGACATTCTGGTTTCTCTTTCTGGATCAGCAGCTCACTCTCAAGGTTCGCGGGAAACGAATTTAGACCATTTTTTGTACACGGGCACCGAACCGTTCACAAACTGTATCCGACACTCTATGCGTACCTTATACCGCAAATTTATTCAACGCGGTACACGTATTAATTCGCATTGTTCGTTCCGTCGTCATAAAAAATACCCACAGCTCGTTTATCGAATTTTTTTTCTTCCTTTTCTTCTCATTTCATGATCAGAAGCGTAAAAATAATTCCCGGTTAGCCTTTTCCAGTATATTCAGTCTGCTAGCACGGTAATATTTTGTGACCAAACACATCTTTATTCGTACCAACGTTTTTTACCTCTAGATTTGATGTGCATTAAAAATGCTTGATAAAAGATGCAATTTTTTTCTTGAAAATTGGGGAATACTCTTCAAAATCACATTCAGAAGTTATCCAATCGATTATTAAATCGCGTGCTGTTCACAAATTATTGATATCCTTAATTTATATTTTCACATATTACGAAAGTACTCTCATCATAGTGATAATAATAAATATGCTGCGTGTAAAATTTAGAATCCAAACAAGTGAATAAAAACAAAATCGAGCTTTGCGATCCGGTACGAAAATAACGGGCACAGAAAACGCGTGGGACGTCATCATTTTTTTCTCATAGCTGGACGACCTTACGTGCAATTTGCTGCATATTATTAAGTCATAGCCTTGATTTTACAAAGGCATAATGGTATGTTATGTGCTAATGAAAATTGTGTACCATCAAACTTACTTGTCCAATTAACGTGGGATATAATGTACATTATACATCTTTATATTCATGTCTGCCGAGAAATTGTTCAATCCGGTTGATTCTTTTTTTTTCACTATTTATATTTCTGTATAATGTTTATTGATATATTTATGTTGATGGTATTGCCTCTAGTTTCTCTAAATTATTTCCTAATTCTGACGATTAACAACGATGAACAATTTTTAAAAATGATAAATTTATTACACGCGCAAAACAACAAAAACGTATATGTAAATAATTTATTTATTCACTTACTACACTGTATATTATATTATGTACAGGACAACGCGAGACGTTTACATAAAAAAAATCTTTTCGTTTATTTTACGAATTGAATTCAAGTTTTATCACATCGCAGCACTACTGTAGATTATATTCGAGCGGTACAATAGAGCATAACATTATCTGTACGAGTATACATAGGGTTTATGTATATCACTGTTATGCATTTATACTTATCTGGTCAACGTCTGCGATTTACGGTGTATATAAATTTGAGAGCAATAAGCAATTGAAATTTTTTTATAAAAAAAAAAAAGAAATAGAATAAACGGAATAACTTGCTTTCGTGCAACACCCGCGATTGCATAACGAGGACAAATACAACAATTATAAATTATGTTTTACATTTTTTTCTTCTCTTCCAAGTAATTGCACATCGTGGTTCAATACAGTTCATCATTATTATAGTTATTATTTTTATAGTTGTCGATGTCCATTGATTTCCATTCTATCACTATCGAAATTATACTGTATAATGACAATGGTATTAATAATAATAATAACAACAAACTAAGAAACAGTTATTTCGTCTCGGGATTCTTAGTATTGTGGTTCACTTTTTCGTTTAACGAAACTTCCCAGCGTTAACCTTGTACGTTCCTTTGCCCTTGTCGTTAATCTCAACTTGGCTGGAGCTGAAAACACCTTTGGCGCCATCGACGGTGCCGCTCTTGCTTATACCCTCGTCGGCATCACCGATACGTGAAAAGATGCTGTTTAATGGATAAGAATGGGAGAAAAAAATAAAATAGAATTATGAAAAACGAAAACGAGGGTTTTCAGGTGTGGAGGATCGATAAATAAATAAACAAACACGTAAGGCCGATCTCTTCACGTCACTCAAAATCAACTCACTCAAAACCATGGTCAGGTCCACCAAAATTCGACCCCGCCTTCGCGTCCGCCTCTGCTTGCGCCGAGCCACCTCCGATTCCGCCGCCGTAACTTCCAGCCGGGTTCACCAAACCTCCGGGAACGCCGCCGTAGCCACCGTGGATACCGCCTCCGCTGCCGGGGTAACCCCCGTAACCTCCGTTGCCAAGGCTTCCACCATTCGCACCGGCATTTGCAGTGGCACTCGCAAGGGCATTCGCACTCGCGCTGCCGCCTCCATTGCCCCCCCAGCCTCCATTGCCTCCCCAACCTCCGGAGCCAAATTGGCCGTTGCCACCACTTTGATAGCCCGGCTGGAGTCCTTTGTTCCCGCCGTAACTCCCAGAGCCACCGCTTCCCAAGCCTCCGGCGATCGCACCAGAATTCGCACCCGCACTAGCACCTCCGCCGCTCCCGAAGCCGGGTTGGCCGTAACCGCCGCCGCCGCCGCCATAGCCTTGTTGGGCACCTTGGTTATAACCGCCGCCGTAACCCTGATTGCCACCGTTGCCCCTGATGCCTCCGACACCTCCTTGGCTTTGGCCGAATGCACCGCCCTGGGACTGTCCGTAACTTCCACTCTGGCCTAAGCCATGGTTTCCGCCTCCGTAACCGGCCCCGGCAGCTATTCGGAGGAAAAAGGAAAAAACAGGATTTGATTAGTTGAATATGCGAGATTTTGAGGATTTTTATCGGATTTAATCAGTGAGTTTCAGAGTTCGAATTAAACTTGATCCATGATTTGATTTTATCTTGAAAATACACACATTTCTCGATTACGTTATTCAAATCTTTCCATGCAGGTGAAGCTAGAGATTTTGTCACGTATACTTCGGTTTTCATTGCATAGTTTTTACGTATTCGCAAAGTTTAAATTTGGTCGCTGAAACAAGTGTGTACAAAACAGTCCGTTGTTTAGCCTGATTCAAACTCCACCCGACGGAAAATGTTTATTCAAATTATTTCGTACCTCCGGCGTTGGCGGCAGCGCCGCTGTATCCGCCACCGAAATTGCCGCCGCCGAATCCACCGCTGCCACTTCCTTGATATCCGCCACCACCTCCTTGATATCCGCCGCCACCTCCTTGATATCCGCCGCCACCTCCTAAGTGACCGCCGCCGCTTCCTTGATATCCACCTCCGGCTCCTAGATTTCCACCATTGGAGTATTCGAAACCCTTTCCCAAGCCTCCGGCCTGACCGATGTCAGAGATGGAACCGCCTCCGGTGTTCGTGCTTCCAGCTGATGCGGTCGCACCTGCCGAACCGCCACCGCTTGCGTAGGAAGTTGAGCTCGATTTAGCATTTCCGCCTCCGCTGAATGAGGATGCGGATGAGCTCGCACTGCTGAACGCGCCAGCGCCGCCAAATCCTGCTCCGCCTCCGCCGCGACGCGCTCTATGGTGATCTGGAACATTTTTCAAAATCATGATCTTCGTGTGTGAGAGAATCACGAGAATTCCTCAATACGTAGTTTTGAATAAGAGCGTTCGTATATCGGTACAAATGCACAAAGAGTTCGGTTAAACGAAACGGTCGATTGTAAACGCGTGCGATTCAAATCCTTGAGTCCCACCGATAGAATTTAGTAAATAACGTCGAGTTTCACACAACAGAATTCAAATTTGAATACAGTGGCGGGAAAGTCCGTTGAAATTCGATTACCGTAAAGGTGGGTAAAGCACCGTCACTCGTACCGATAAAACAAAATTTAAATACAAGTTCAAGTTTCTCAATTCTTCGATATCGAAGTTCAGAATATTTACCTTCAGCCTGAACGCTAACCGCGAGTATGGCCAAAAGGCCGATGAGTTTTGCTTGATGCCGTTGCATGACTGACTGTGAGCATCACGCCTCGGATCGGTGTATTTATAACGAGATCCTCGCTTCCTTCTCCCTTTCCTCTCTCTCTCTCTCTCTCTCTCTCTCTCTCTCTCTCTCTCTCTCTCTCTCTCTCTCTCTCGGCATTGCTGATCAGGATGCGCACGGTGTTGTGACTTCTTCATGCGGGACCCCGGCTAACAACGAGGATCAAGGCTGCCAATTCCAACCTTTTCTTCGACAACAGCTGATGCCGGTTGTCTCTGAGTAATTTCTTTATTTTTTTCCAAACAGGCATTGTCTTTGGGCCTCTTCCCCCCCCCATAAGATTCGGGGAAGAGTGATTGGTTCGCGTTGAGAAAAAAGAAACGGACAAAAGATTGAAACGATAGGCGATAAATAAACGACGCGTTAACCGATTGATCTGCACAAGGTCTGGGTTAAAGTGATTGTAAATCTGTCGGGTCAAGAGGAATATGAGCGCTACTAACATCAATTATATAATATCAATTCGTTTTTATGCCAGCGAATTCATTTACTGCAACACTCACACGCAGACATTTCCGTGAAAACCGCATTCACGCTGCGAATTCAACTATTTAATTTTTAGTACAAATATAAAGTTTGTCGTAAAAACAACTTCTGCAGTTTAGTGCAATTAAACGAATGTAAAAAAGATATGGTTGAGTAATAATTATAATAAGTCACAGTCTGAATTATACAGAAATATGAAAATAATGTTTGGGGGGCATATTTTTATTTTAACAAACGTTAATTCAAACAAGCTTTCTGTACATAGTGATGAGTGATTCAAGAAGAAAATAGAAAGAGGCTATTAAAATCGTACTACTAAACAGAAATTTGTGCTGTTCATAAGTTTTTGGAGACAAATTTTCCCGAAACAACGATAATTAAACCGCAGGAATGATGATTCTGCGATACAGATATAAATAACAGGCATTACCAAGGAAATAGGAAGTGTATGCATGAAAATTAGTAAATTAAAATCGAGTCATGCGATTTCGATCTTTCATTTGTTTGTTTCTCAAATTTTTTGAACCAACCATCGAATCACTTGTAAACGAATCGCGGTGGATCCCGGTACGCTAATTGCTGTTCGAAAGGAAAAGAAACAAATTAACTAACGTTCAACTCCTAGCAATATCGTGCGTATGTGAAGGAATTACCAGGAACGGTTTTTGCGCAACAGCGTGAGGAGTAGATCTGAATCTCTTCTAGGTAAGGTTGGAGGTATAAAAATTTTAAGTACACATATTCATGCACGTACAGATATACATAGATAGATATACAGCGAGCACCTACGCCAATTACAGCGATTAGCATCGGAACATAGTCTATAGATATATATTGCATACATGTGTATGTGTAAAATGCATGTGTGCCTTTGTATGTGTGCATGGCTGAAACGTGCGGTGTGGATAACGATGAGGCAGCTTATTTATTGAGGAATATACATCGAATAATTATGAACATGCTATATTATACGTATAAGTATGTAAAATCAGGATTACCGTCCGCCAGGGTTTTCCACCTCATACAGAGATGCCCGAATGTGATTGTAGAACGTCTACGAGGCATTTCGACTCAAAGGCTTAACCAAGCCGTGACCCTCGAGTCATTCGGTTTTATTCGTTTCACATTCATTGGTGTTGCACACAAGTTTTCGAATCTTTTTTACATGCAGTCATCGGAGCTTAGAAAAGGATACGAACATTCAAGAACAGTGAAAAACAAATTTATCTTCGTGTCTGGAATCGATTACTTTTTGTTCCATAATTGAATTATGCGAAATGGATTTAGTCTTTTCAATTAGATCTTATGACAAAATTATGAGATCCACAGCTACATGATCACGATCGAAATTACCGGAATTTCAAAAACATTGTGAAAAGGCGGAAATGTAAACAGACACACAACCATGCATGCATACGGTAAAATGATGGAGGATAATTAATCACATGTATTATTCATTCTAAACAAAGATCAAATGCGTATAAACGTGAATGTTTGAAAAGCGCCGAAATTGAGGTAGGGGTACAATAGCTATACAAGGACCTAGAAAAATGATACGTGATTATGTAGAAAGGCGAATTATAGACACTAAGCAGGGGAGAGCCGGGCAGGATGGGCCCATTGTACGATTAAATATTTTTTTTTTTTTTTTTTAATATGGATAACGCTTGAAAGGTACTTTCAGATCAAAGAAAAACAAACTGCTATGTCAAAATCGGTCTAACGTTATTCCTTTGTTAAGGGGGCTACTTTGCCCGGATCTCCCCTGCTAACCGGGTACTTCCCCTGGTGGCGATTATCGAATAATCGACATAAATGATGATAATTAATCATTGTACCAAAAGGCCCGGACCGGCTACCCAACATATGTGGCACTATGATTATTATCATCGTCATTAGTTTTTTTCCCCATCTAAACGGAGAAACGAAATTAATAAATAACAGTTTTATGTGTACTTCAAAAATTTTCAACGATCCGTTGATGAATATAGGTATCCGTATTGCAAATAGCCTGCGGCGTTTTTGCCACGATCGTAGGAGATCCGCATGGTGTAATAATATGTCGGGGATTTATTAATGTGTACGCTGCGAATGATGACTGTACGCCTATTATATGCATATCCAACATGGCATGTATACATAACGAATTGTACAGGGTTTTTTTTTCAATAACGTAATTAGCAAGTGCTCGTTAAACGAGGATTTCTCAGGAACGTAAAAACAAAACACCTCGCAAGCAGTGTATTTTTAATCTTTTTTTTTAGATTAAATTAACCGGTAACCTTGCAATCATTTTTGATAACATCACAAGTGACATTGCGAATATAATATTACAAGGTGTAACTATGATTATATAAATTGTTCAAAGTTTAATGAGCTTCCATGCTGAGCAATATGGTGTCTGAATCGGTAATCAGCTGATCGATTTACCTTGTACATAATGCGATTATAAAATTCGTACAGAAAACAATTGTACAAACTTTACGCTATATGAAAGACTGTATCACCCGCTTACCGATAATTTCAAATAGACCCGGATGAAATTCGTTGAATGTCAAAGTAAAAATTTATCTGCGATAAGGTGTCTTCAACCCTGACGGCTTCAATGTCTTCCTCTAATCACCTGATTTCCCACCACAAGGATATATGCAAAGAGATAGATATTGAGCGAGGAATATTATTCATATACGGTTATACCGCAAATGCTCTATCAACATAGTCGTTAAGCACTCAGTCACGTTGGGGTTTTCCGTAAAACTCTCAATGAAATATGTACAAGATCAGATGTAATATACCTGCGCATTTATAAACACGGAGCCTCGAGCCATTTTCCTTGACTGACGATGACGTTACGAATTTACAGATACGTGTGTAATAACAAATTTTCAAAATATATATGTGACGTCGAATTTAAGGAATTGCACGAACGATTCGAAAGGAACAAAAAAAAACACACACACACACAACTCGTAATAGATAAGTATGATGAACGCGTGGATTCTATCGGTGAGTAAAGAAAACATTCGATCTTGGACAATATTATTACACTAATATTACATAAATTTGCTTCTTCCGAAGGATAAAATTATTTATTTCATACAGATATTTTTCATCTTTATGAAAATTGAATAATTTTAATAATACATAGTTGACGAACTAAAGCACGTTTCTACGATGGCGGCCAAATTATTGTTTTATTTATACAGTAATATTCGTCGAGCATCATATAAAGGAACAAAATTGAGATATTCAACAAGCGAGATTATTGTTATTATTGATTTTTGTAATTAATTTTATAAACGTGTTGCGCAATTTATGACGCCAAAAATTTAGCTCAGCATAGAACCATAATTTATAATGTGTGTATTTGATACGCACAGCAATGATGATGATAATAATAATAACAATAATAATAATAATATTGATAAGCAAACGCCAGCCACCAACACGGCACACTACTATAATAACAATTGCGATAACTGTACTGAATAAATAGTGTCTTAAGCTAATTCAAATTGTATAATCATACCGTGTAATTTTTAATGGGGCAAACGAAAAAAAAAACATTTTACAGGAATGAAATTAGAAATGATCGGTTTTGCTATTCATTGTATTCTCTTTTAACGAGTAGTCGATCGATTACTAATATGAGAAAAATAGATAGCAATGCAATGGATTTAATATTACATATTCACAGTGGTAATATACTTGATATCTCATTATTCGAAAAATACGATACGTTGTAAATATATGATTTTTATTTTCATAATAATTAAAGATTTGTCATTGAATGGACGCGAGGAATAACGTCGTCGTGTCGACTACTTCTATATTGGAAAGGAACTATGGGATAATATGGCGTCACGCCGAGGTATCAGGTGATCATTATTTTGAAGATATTACGCGAATATCGAGGCGCGAGAAACGTCGTGCAAGCTGTCAGATTTTCGTTTAGTTACGCGAAACTGATGCTGGTAAGAATGTACAATCAAAAATTGTTTTATCATCAGACACGAGCAGCTTTTAGAACGCGCAAACTATTAATTAACACACTTAACTGGTAGGTCCATAAATTCGCACGTGCGGAACCCACTAGAATTTCATATTTTTCCAAAAGAACAGAAGTGAAATAAGAATAAGAAGCAATTCGGAAATATAGCAATGGTGAAAAAAAAAGAAAAACACTTGGGAAACATCAAATATTTGATATTTTACGCGTACAATTATTTCGTTACAACGCGACTCGCGTTAATATTTTTGCGTGGATTTTTTTTCGTTTCCTTCTTGTACTTCATCGTTTGACTTTACTTATTTATTTTTCACTATCAATATATTTATCAAGCAAAGGACACTTTTTGGGAGAATGCAACAGTAGTATTAGCAGTATCGTAGCAGGCTTGCTACAATTTCGTATAAGAATCTAAATATATGTAAACGATAGGTGTATGTGTATATTATATATATCTATTAAATACTCTCTCCTTTCAATTCAAGGACATTTTTTCACCTAAAAATGGATACCCACAAAGAGATCAAGAACGAAAGTGTGAGATTCAATATGAAAATTCGTGAATTATTAACGCGATGATCCTGAGATCCTGTTCACTTGAAACATTTATTAACCATTCAGCCTATTTCAAATTCAGTATATTTACTTTTCCCCATTCCTGCGACCAGTCTTTGCCAATTTACTCATGCACTTAATCTACATGCTGTTTGCCGCTTTTTGTAAATTATTTTTATTTATTCTTTCCGTTTAAACCATCAAGCAGCAGTGAGGCGGCAATAATATTAACAGTAAAGACAATAATAATAATAATAATAGTTAAGTACAACGACAAATGCCATTGCGTTATGTTACCTTTTTTCTTTTACGATTTCGTATCATATCATAGCAGAACGAATAATACGATTTATTAGTTAGATGCATTTAGGTAATATTATCACTGTTCGTAAAAAAAAATTATGCACGACGACGACAGATGTATTCTCGGTGTCAAAATGCCGACATTCGAAAATTGTAAGCAAGATAAAATGGGTAATACATTAGAAACAGAAGATACACGATACGATGGTCCGGAAAAGCGATGGAAAAAGAAGTATTTATTTTTTGCCTCAAATACTTCGTATCATGTTTAATGAAAGAAAAAAGGAAACAAATTACAAATACACAGGCATTTCGGTACAGAGTTCCTATATCGTTCCAAATTGATCGATTGATTTTATTTAATATTGTCTTAGGACGGTGTCTCTATTTCCTCCCTTTATGTCACCGCCAGAGTACGAATCCGAAAGTTATTAAATTACAAAGAAATAAGGGAAAAGGGAAAGGTGTGGAGTAAAAATTAGACGATTAGACAGGCACGTGACGAGAATCAGATATATGCGGAGAAAACGTCGCGTGCGCAGCTCAAACAATAATAATAATTATAAATGATAGTAGTATTATTCGTAATAATTAATGTAAACAGACGGTGATAGTAATAATGATAATAATATAGGGCCGGCTCTAAGAAAGAGGCTTGTCCTCGGGGATGGTTGGGCTTGTTGCTATCGGTATGGCCGATGCTCGTCTCGTCGCCTCGGCTTCTCTTAATGCCTCGTCGAAACTCTGAGTTGAATTTGACCTTGACGGCACGACTTTGGTCTGCAATTCGTCAGAATATTAGAAAATGCGGAAAAGTTGTAAGGAATAGAAGAGGTACGGAAGCATTGTGGAATGTTGAAATGGACAGAATCTCGAAAAAAGATGGCTAATACGCGAAGAGAACTCAAAAGGGATTCACTTTTTCACTTCATACCGTTCATCGTTTTTTCGACTTTCCAGGACAACAAAAGAAGATATAAGTACACAGGTGGAAGATGCAATTTTAGTCGGTCATACCTTGACATTTTCGTAAGCAGAACCAACCCTCTCTTCAAGAGATCGGAAGCTCTCAGAATTACGCATTTGTCCTAATTTCATGGAAATGCCGCTACCAAAGCCGCCCAGAATGCTGCTGGTTTTCTCTGCTGTAGTTTTGATCACCGATTCGGTTTTCTGGAATCTGTAGGAGAAAGAATATTTTCAGAAACGAATGCAATAGCATGAAAAGTTTTTTTTTTTTTACGAACTGTAACTAACACTTGGCTCTCCTTGACGTTCCGGAGACCCTGATTAACATCATCTGTTAATTCTTTCCAGGCCCCGATACCAAGCTTTCGCTTAAGTTCTTGGGAAACTTTGACTTTGCTTGCCAAAACGTGCCTCAACGTCTGTATCTCCTCCTCGACCTTTGCGCAGAAAAAAGCACGCACAAAAATTAGGATCGTAATGAAAGAGATAAATTTAAAAAAATTGGCATCGTGACGGATCATTTTTCAGTAGCTTGCCTTGGCCAACTCGGCGGTCCATTCGTCTCTTCGTTGTTCTCTTTCCTCGAGGATTCCTCTTGCTACAAAATCATCGGTAGGAGAGGACAGAGGGTCTACCGGATGGGGGGAAGCTTCTTCTCCTGGAAAATAAAAGTAATGAACACGCGAATCAAACAAGTCATTCGCGAAAGAGGTCAGAAAATAAAAACAAGTTAAGTATGTACAAGTGAGTTTAACTAGTTTCTTCAGCTATGATACGTAATTTCGAATTTGCGAAAAAAATACATGATATTAGTTAATAAAACTCAACAGACAGCATATGCATATCAGCGCAGTCTCTTTTCCATTAACATATGATGTTAAATTTCTTACTCGTTTTGTACGGTTTTCGCAAGGTCAGTTTTCAAAGTTTCCCGCTCTTACCTACGATTTACTACTGTCGTATTTTGTCATTGGAGAAGTTCAGTCGCAGTCTGTACTTTGCTCGCAAGGTAAACTACCTATCCTGTTTCCTTGAGCAACTAGAATTTACTACAATCGTAAAAAAGGTTGCTCAATTTTTGCTCTAGCAAAAATCGGAGAGAAGAAAACCAGAAATATTAAGTACCTTTTACAATTTCAAGAAACTTTTTGTAGTTTTGACTACTACTTATTTTCGCCAAATACGGTTTCGAGAGATCCTGAAATATAACCCTGACGGATCTCTTTTTCTTGCCTATGCCAACGCTGTTGAAGTTACTTTTATTATTATTTTTATTAACGTTCATAAATTTTTTCTCATTCTTATTAAGTGGGTCTGATTCCGCGTCAGCATTCGTTTGCGGTATATCTCGTTGCTGCATGGGATTATTGAAATCAGTCTCAACCGATATGCAGTACATGGAATCGTCGACGACAATTTCCTCTATGTCACCGCTCGATCCGCGCCAGCAGTGAACCACGATTTCGTCGCTATCGCTGAGCTCATCAATGTCGTCGAAACTTGGTGTGTTAGCGGCTATGTCACGATTATAATAAACGTCCTCCTCGTATTCGAGCGATTCGAAATCGTGATGCTCGTCATCATCCCCGTCATTTCGTTCTTCAACACTGCCGCTCTTCGGTTGAACATGTGGAAAGAGTGTCGCAGAATTTTCAACATCTCTAATTCCAGCATCCGCCACCTGCGGCGCTTCTGGAGCCGTCGGTACGGAAATTGATGAAAAATAGCCGCTTACGGTTCCGTTCAGACTTTTCGTCGTGTCATCCTCGATTTGTTTCCTTTTCTTCTCGTCACTGTTTTTGTCCGACATTATTTTGCTGTCATTTAGCAATACGTATGTTTAATAATATTTACGTGTACAATATGCTGTCAATATCTTTTATGCAAACAAACTCATTTCGAAACAATACACACATTACGATAGTTTGTGAAATATTTCAAATTTCGTTCCAAAAACGATGCCCCACATTTTCTCAGATACTAAAATAATGTGCAAGGGTGTTATGAAGCTAATCTATACAATTTCTTTTTTATCTTCTTAGTAATGATTGAATACACATTTCACACATGAAAGTAATATGTACAGACTAAAAGTAACTCGTCACTCAGCCACTCACTTGAATAGAAGAGTTAAAAAAAAAATCGATTATTTAAAAGAACCGTTCAAGTCTCGTGTACTATGCACGCCAATTTGTGTAGGTATATGTTTACAGTATGCACAACGGCAACGGCACAGCTGTTTGTTTCACAGGTAAAAGATACGTGATGGACGTGCACCGATAAATCCCTTACAGGTTGCTGGTAGAATCGCGAACAGACGGACGTTTGGGCCAAAATGGTGGCTCATTTCAATATGTAACAATAACATCAATAATAACAACAATAGTTTTAGTACGAAAGAAAAAAGCACGAGGCAAGATATGACGCCGAAGTCGAGGATCAGCGCACCGCGAAGAGAATGGCGAACCATCGAGTCACTTCCACTCGGCCAACTATATCATTACAATCCCGTACAGCATAAGCAGCAGTCGGCAGCAGGGAGAGAGTTGGAACCAAAGTCGCAACAAAAGCCAGAGCCAGAGCCACGTAACCGTGAACACGTAAATGTATACGTCTAATGCTCTCTCGTGAGGTATAACCGGGTGTATACTAACCTCACCTATCAAAGAGCAGCGCTCTCCTTTTTCTGACCAAGAGGAAGCAAGAAGAAAGGAAAGGAGAAGGAACTAGAGGTCCGGTTAGGCTCGGTACGGCCCCACGATATGCGGCAGCAGCCCCACCGAGAAACCGCGACGGGTCCACTTTCCCCCTCCTCCTTTTTCCCTTCATCTTCTCCTTTGAGGTTGCAAGGAGAGAAGTGAAAGAAAAACAGATGAAAGATGGCAAAGATTGTTTAAAACGAAATCAAACGAAGTCACCGTTAATCATTCGATTTTTTCTCGATTTAGATAACTTTTTACTTCAATAAAAAAATAAGAAAACAAATAACAATCATCAAAGCCATACTTTTCTTATACTATTTTAGTATTTTTGCAATTTTCAAGTTTCTTCACTTGGTTTTGTTAGTATTCTAAAAGCTTTTGTACACTTTGAAGTATTTGCATCGATCGTTATTTTCAAATTCAAAATTAGTAGATTCTAATTTTCTCCCGTCTTTAAAAACATGACAAATAAACGGTGATTGCGAAAAATAAAGTACGAAACCATTATACCATACGAAAAACACGGAAAGTGGAGTTGGATCGATTTCACGCCATCCAAGACTTTCGCGATTCGGTTCTTGCATAGCAGCAAAAATTATGCAACGACTACAATTTGTTAAATCGGAATTGCCATTGCATGTACATATGAATGTAAATATTAAAGCAAATCTGGTACACTGAAGTCTTAGTTGCTAGGCAAGTTGGGTAGTTGGTCGACTACAACCTAGATCACGAATTGCTCGGTTTAATCCCACAATTTACAGAGAGAAGAATTGATCTCCCGCTTCCTTGTTTCGTTACATACTTGGATTTCTATTTTCTTAAGATTTTTCTTCGATGCTTGAAACGCGAAAGGAGAAGGTTGCTGCGGTCAGTTACATGATCTCTGTATAACGGTATAACTTCGTAGATATAGCACCCGAGAAAGGAGATCGAGAATATATATTTGTCTTTGTTTAGCTGTCCGTCTACCAAACTACGGTATTTCATGCGATTTTAATTTTTTTCTTCTGGAACTAGTAAACGTATCTACATGTATTAAGAAAAATAAATACTTGAATAAATTCAGAATTATCAAAAGGAAACAGATGCGAAAAATCTACACGAATTCATTTGAATTTTTTTTTTAATCCATTTTCTTCCCCACAGAAGTAAGACATATTCGGAATATATTAATCATTTTCATCCAGAGATGGGAAGTTAGACGCAGGGCAGCACCTTACATGGATGTGATGCATGTATGTTGTACATGCGTGCAAAAGAATTGCCTGTACTAAGGAGCAAACAAGGTCAATGGTGTTCTTAGTCACACGTGATAACCTGACTCTGCTAATTGCAAGTGTGGAGTATACCGTAACTCATTGTCAGCAGAAGCAAGCAGCAGGAGGGCAGAGACAAGTAGCAAGAATGCAGCGACTACTGAAGCGGAAAATACCGACTTTCCTTTCGCGTTCAAATATACAGGCAAATGTTACATATGCATGTGTGTAAGCAAGTATAGGGTAGAGAAATTACGATAAGGATGGAGAAAGGTGGACTTGGATACTTGAAAATTACAAGCTGGAAAGAATTGTAGCTGTAACGTTGTCTGAAAAAACACTGCTCTCGATTTCTTCATTATTGACCCGTTCATGTTGTTTTTCTTGACCAGTTGCGCTATTCGTTCCGTCTGATTTTTCATGAGATATTCTTTCTCCTTTTTTTCTTCGCTTCATTTGTTATAGTTGGGGAGGTTACGATTCGCGAATATCGATCACTCACCGTCAAACCTCAAATGACATTTATATAACACCTTATATTGCGTGATAATTACAATACAAGGATCGATTTCTGTTTTCCTTTAGTCATTTCCCAAGCGGCCCGCACGCCTACGTATAAAAATAATCGACTGAACTGCCGTTCCTTAATCAAACGCATTTTAAATAGCTTCCTTGGGTGACGATAAGATGCACGGTAAGCCTGTAAAACATATCAATTTACGAGAAACGAAACAGAATACAGAGGTACGTGAAAAATGTCCTCAATAGAACAACAATTGCAATAACAAAGATGCAAAGAATGGAAATCACCGCGAAAAACAGAGACACAAATAGAGGTAAGGAAGTGCAACGCGGCAGTGGGTGAAAGTAAAAATGAAAACAACATCGACTGCTGCCGCTGCTCTCTGTCGTCGCGGAATGGTCGCCTCCTTCCGACGCAGTGGAATTCCCATCAAAAGAAATGATTTTATAGGTTATAATCGTCGATATAATACTCGTGCACATACGGGGACACCTGTGTTTCCATAAATGGTGATTATGCGTGGGTAGATAGGCAAGTAGCTTGAGTTATTAACGGTAATGTAACCTAGGGTTATCAAACTGCAAAACGCCTTGTTATTCAGTCATTTTGTACCACAGATGCCATGGAGAAACCCAGTCTCGGTGTAATCAAAATACGCAAACTTATGATATAAGAATTTCCGATGGCAAGCCGTCAACGATAATCGCCAGGAAAATATCGGAAGAGTAAATATTTTCCGGCATTGTACACTTAGGTGTATGTCGTATCCACCTAAAACTAAAAACAAGTAATCAGTGCCACTCACTCACCTGTGGGTACGGCGCTCATTATTTTTCCTAGTTTTGGAAAACAGCCGCGAGTCACGAGCACAACAACGATACGTTCTGAATTAAGTACTTCTCGGTCACTCGGTGCGTGCGAACAACACCGAAGTTCGGTATTATCCAAATTTTTACTCCAATTTACTACTGTAGTCTTCTCCGCAGGAGAAATGGACCCAGATCTCAGGTAAACGAATCACACAGCCGACGTGACGTGTTCGCCCTCCTCCCTTTTCTGTCGCCGATCTCTGTCGCTCCTCAATTCTCGCTAACTTCTCGCTCCGCACTGATCAATGCCTTCTGTATCCCTGGACTCGGTCCGAATCGACCGACGTGCCACCTGGTGAAAACTTTCCGAAGCAACCAAGCTACGGAGTCTTCTTTGTTGGTAGGAGAATCTAGGGGGATTTCAAAGTTACCGTAGAACTTACAGCATAAAGCCCTAGGAGATCTGTTCAACACTGTTTCGCGCCATTCCCCAGATTTCTGGCGGGCTTTAAAGCAGCTTTCTTAGTTTCTTCTTCCTCAAGTCTCTGCAGACAGGTAAGTTGCAAGCTGAGTATCGTTCTGGCGACGGGTGTTAATATAATCATTATAAAACCAGTAAGTATCTCAGGGAATTCAACTCAGAAACCGAAAGGGAAGTATATAAAATGTACAAATTTATTCATTAGCCTCATCGCACACTCAATTTTTTTCAGCGAGAACAACACAAGATCGAAATAAAGAGGGTTGAAGGGTTATTCACTCGGGAATCGTCGTTGATTACCTACACTAATCTGTGATGTCCGGCGATTTCCGATCGATACCTCGAGAGAATAACCTCGCCTTAAAACAGTTGCGAATTTAAAAAATCAGCCTCCTTCCGTCACAGCGATCTCGACCATTTCCTCGGTCGCTGGCTGAGCTTCTTCCTCCGTGGGAGCTTCAGCCGCTTCTTCCTCTTCCAGACCCCGTTCCTGATCATATCCAGCGTTTCGTTGCTCCTCCTCGCCGTCGTCTTCGACGGTATCTTTGATTATGATGCCGGCACTTTTTCGATTGCCTTCCGACTTTAGAACTGAGCTCGACTTCCGCGGCGCAGATTCGGTATTGTGCTCCGGTGGTTCCTCCACTGTTTCTTCACCTTCTTTGCTCTCCTCTACAGCAGCTGTAAAGGCTGGAGGTTCGTCTGGGAGCTGTTCGCCTTGATCGCCTGCAGCATTTATCTGCTTCGGCAGACTTGAACGCTGCACAGGCTTGCTCTTGCTTTCTCTGGTCAACTTTCGACGAACTGGTAGAAACAGTTTAAATTCCTCAGGCATCTCGTCCTCGGAATATAATCTGCCGGTCATAACTCTCTGATAAAACGAGTTTCTGGATTGTCAGACGATTCCTTACCTGTCGGCGTAGTAGATCCTCCTTATCCTGCAGTTGGCATGTATCTGCATCCTGGTCGTCTCAACGTAGTTGCTGCCATAGGCACGCCTGGTAAAATCAGCGAGGTTGAATTGCACCTGATTCCACCCACCCGAGAGTCCGATAGGCATCGTTGTGCAGAATGGCCTAACCCTTGTTGTGCTTTGAAAATTACTCACTCGAAACCGCCTGTGCATATCCTTGTCGTCGAGAATCTAGGGTGGAAACAAATATGGATAAGGGGTCCTGATCGGCAGTTTTGAGCTCTTCTCTCACCGTTATCTCAAACGTGAAATACTTCTTCATGTTCTTGACGATCATTATCAAAAAGGGCAGCTTTATCCCCAGAACTTTCTTCGGATCCTGAGGACAGGAAATGAAGGTCGTCGCCACATTGGTCCCAGCTATCTCCAGAACTAAGGACTTGACCTCATCATCCGTTATGCGTTTAATGTACCCGTTTTTCACCTACGATCATAATTCGACTCTATTAGCCTTCTGTCGTCTCTCCAATTCACAAACCCTCAACTTGTTTGTCCCAAATGGCAAGTGGGGTTGCTCCGCAGCTGTAAAGTATGGATAAAAATCCATGCTGGTATGCGTTGCGGAACATCTTGAACTGTCTGTAGCGCACACTATATTTTCACCGCCTCTTCATTGCACCAAGCTTATCTGACCGATGATCAAACTGTCATTCTCCCTGGCATGTCACTGGCAGAATGTCAGATTTGCACTATCAGCTAGCAGTGATGCTATTGTCACTGTTTCTTTTGTTAGGCTGAATGGATGCTCAAAATCAGAGCTGGCGCAGACCCTTAGTGTAAATAACAAGGAAAAAATAATAGCAGCCAAGAATTTGAATGCAAACAAGAATAAACGCACATCATTGGACATTCAACATTCTACTTTATTTGTTCGCCTATATGTTGTACACTTGTTAAGACCTTTATCATATACTACGTCATCGCTCAACAAGCATTCTATCGAGACGAAGCCTGTCATTAGGAGTCGCAAAATCTGGAACCTTGAGTGCGGAGGACGGAAATCCGACAGTGAAAGTTCTGCCAACGCGAACTCCGTCCAGGGCGAGACTTTGGGTCATCGTTATGTTCTGTATCTCCCTGTTCAACTGGCGATTCATCTTTAGTTTGTTCTTGTGAAAGCGTTGACGGCATATGACATTGCTGAAAAGAAAAACTGCGTGATAAGAATTTGCTGTGTTACATTAATCTGTGAATATAAGGTGACTTCACACTCACTACGGGTAGTTCAGCAGGCCAGTGTAGCTGGGATGTACGCTGACATCACTTCTGAACAGCTCCGGATACTTCCTCATAAATTTTGTTGGCCGCATTCTTAAACCTTCAGGTTTTCTGCCCCCAAATTCGTCTATGTAGATCGTTTTTGTCTTAAGCTCAACTTCCCCATCTTCTTCAGCTGCGCTTGATCTTGCCTTGATCTCCACCCCAGGCACAGAATTTCCCATCGGCTTTGGGGTCCCAGTTTGAAAGCTTGACGCAGATTTATCCATTGCTACTATACTCACAGACTTGTGGATCGATTCAGGAGTTCGTGATCCGCTCAAAATCTGACCGGACTCCGCTGTACCCTGTCGAAGGTTGCTCACCGTCTTCGATATCGACGACGCAGCTTTCAGACTTACTCTCGCCGCGCTCAATCCTCGCTTCCTAGCGCTTGGAATGCTAGCACTCGTCTGAACAACTGTGTCTGACATGGTTGCAGTTGAATGAAGTTTGAAATTGAAATGCACAAACAACTTTCAGCTGTATGATTTTTAAAAACTATTCTCATCACTTTTATCACTGACTTTTTATTGACACTGAAATTTCGGTGGGCTCAGCACAGTCAGTTATCTTTTATCAACCTTCTTCTGTTCCATTCTTTCGTCTTTATCATCGACAGGAAATTGAACGTACGGTACAACAGAGTCTTGCAGTACAATACACACAATATAACAGTATAGAGAACTTCTTTTTCTTACAACTGGACAAAATCAGAGAAGGCTTGTTCCAGTGCCTTGCACCGATATTGATTGCGTTTCTGGCTGACTACATAAATCAATAGATTGAGTATATTCTTATTTGGGTTGTTAGAGAGCCCTCCTTCAACTTGTTGCTTTGGGCAATTTATCACCCTCTCAACCCATGACGCAATTGGGCGCGAAACCGAGATTTGCGGCGTAATTATATGGTTCCATTTAAAAAAAGACATCAAATTGGATTTTTTGTTTATCAAAAATAGCAAGAAGTTATAGATTATTACAAAAAAGTCTTTGGTCAACAAAATCTATACAATCAATTTTTCTACATACACGATTTTGTTGTAGGTTCAGAAAATATTATTAACAACTATGAAAACAGCGATTCGATAAACTCAGCTCTATCGCCTGACTGCTGTCCCTGATTATTTGCATTCTTCTTCTTCCTGATTTCCATATCAGTGTCTCTCTGTTTAATATTGGGTATTTCGAAATTCGACATTGCCTCGCCAGCTTCTCGTTTCCTCTTCAATTTTTTGCTCATGTCAACATTGTAGGAGAAGAAATTTGCTTCTCTCTTGGCCTGTGCTATCTCAGTTCTCAATCTCTGCTTGTGGACTGCTCGCTCATACGCCAAACGCTCACTAAGGTGGATCCACTTGAACCTCGAATTAATAAAAAGAGAACTAGAAAAATGTAACACATACACACAATGAAAATATAGTAATAAAATGGAAATATACCTTGGCAGGTATTTTATGTTCCACATCAGGTCATAAAACTTGCTCTTCTTTCGTGTATCTATTTGCTTATTGTTCAGCGTCGCCGCAACATGCTTGGCGACCTTTTTACTCTCAAACTCAATCCAACCTTCTGTGAAGTGCCGAAAAGGTGTCTTCTTCTTTTTCTGTTTTTTGCCCTCCTCAATTTCTGCAGGGAAAAGAAATACAGCAAGTATAGAAAAGAATTTAAAGCAAATGACCAATCGAATAAAAAACAAATAATTATCTGCTGGGTTATTTTAGACTAAATGACACACACAAAATGAAAAAAAAGCATAGTTACTTATTTATCATCAACTTAAGGAAGTTTGAGTTGGGGCAGGTGTTCATAGATAAATAAAGTTTATTATTGAAGATAATTCAGCTTGGGTCCGGTTAGAGAAAAAAATAAGTCTCACTTATTTTCATCTGTTTCATAGATGAATCATTAAACTCTATAAATCAATTATTCATGGATTAATTTGGATGAAGGTAGATTACATAAATAAGATAAACAAGGTATAGTATTGACAATTAGATTAATTAGGTTAGGGCAGGAGAGTTTAGAGGTTAGGTTCGATGTTACTATTTTGGAACCATAACTGGACGAAATATCTATCCCCAAATCGAGTATCAGGATAGAACACGTAATAACAATAATTCAACATACTTGGTATATCAGGCTGAAGATAAACTCTGCCAATTTCCCCGTACTCGGAAAATATCTCCCGAACCTTGGTGACATTCATGAATTTTGGTATCGTTGACAAATATATGATACCGCGTTTCTTCTTACGCCGGGGTTTGGAAATCGATTCATGTTTCACTTCTGACGTTACCGAATTCTCATCGTTGTCATTCCCTTCACTTTCTATCTCGTGTTTATCGCTATCGTTTTCATCGTCGGTTTCTAAACAACGTGCAACTTTTTCAGGGGCCATTTTGTATGTAGCTTCGATATTCGACAACTCGAATGTCGCTTCCACACAGTGCTTTCACATCGCTCCCAGGCCTCCAGCCGTTTGTCGGATGGAATGCGAGTTGACACTGGAATCTCTTCTCGATTTTTTTCCTCTTGATTCCACTTCTTTTTTGGACTGTAAATCAAGCAGAGAGAACTCGTAGCCTGTGTAATCGTTTTAGTAATAATTTCCAGTCTCGCTTTTATGGTGAAAGTATCTTTTTTATCTTAAATATTTAAAGTCGACAATTACATTATCTGATCAATCAAGTCGTAGAATATAAATTCTTGCGCAATAGTTGAATTTTCGGACCAGCATTTCGTAAGATTAAAGGCGCTTCTTTGATCGAGTCGTGCAATCTCGTATAATCTGATATTCAGCTGTTCGCAAGAGATTACATTGATGTTCAGATTTCGATGATCGTCGATGATAGAGACGCTATCGATCATCATTTTTCAAACAATCCATTTTCTTCCAACCGCTAGCACAAGACAATCCATTTTTTCCACCCGCTAACTTTTTTCCAGCCGATTGGGAGGTAAAAATTTGCAGTAATTCAAAGACTCATCATTTTTTTGATTCACTGGTTTGATCCTTTTCGTCCTGTCTAGTGTGTGAGGGCTCCAAGAGAGGAAAGCAGACGGCGCGAGATCCGCGCAGAGTCTCCTCGTTGTCGCGCATGCGCGTAGGCGCCACTCGCACGCGAGTTTCAGTTTGATCAGTCGCCGGGTTTCGGGTTCGGGGTGCTGTCCTGTAGCCGTCGAGGATTAGTGCGTCCCGAACTACAGCCGGTGCCGTCGAGTCTCGCGTCCGTCTCGAGAACGAGCAACACACAGCCTTGCTCGCTCGCTCACCGTGCTCCGCATCGAGATAAATACTCCAGCGTCCTGAGCGTGACAATCAAGAACTACGTCGACGGGTCGAATTGCGAGGAAACCAGCGAAAGGACGACGTATGCGAATTTGAGATTCAGATTCGCAGCCAAGGGTTGCGAGATTTCAGGGGCGGCGAGCGGACGGGGAGAGGAACGCTCGTTTTCACGTTGATCGTGGGTACAGTGTGTGTTTTGTTTTCCTCTCATTTTCGACAACGCGCTGCAGTGTGTGTGCAGTGCCGGTTGTCTTCCCTTCTCTGACTGCCAATTCCGAGCTCAACGCCGCTACTGTGATCATATCGATATCCACACAACGGAGGTGCCCTGGGTAATCAGAGAAATATGAGTGCTCTCACGTTCCCATTATGCACCTTGCTCGCCCTCGGCATTGCCGCGACCGCGGCCGCCGGTCTGAAGTGCGACGCCGTTAGGACTTACTTCGAAGCTCAGGGATTTCCACCGAGCGACATACCCAAAGAGCCGATCTCCTGTGAGTACATCATTCATTATAGATTAGGCATTGTTGGCTTCCTAAATTTCTGCTTATCTACGCTCCGACTGAGCGAGTAAGTTAACTCCAAGTTCTATACTTTCTACAACCCCTGCGGAAAAAATAGCAAAACGTATCCAAAAATTTCGAAGATTTTTTTCAAATTGTCGAAAACTCTGTGGGAATTTTCACGGATGAATAGTGTTTTTTCTAACACTGTTAGTTTAGTGGCAGATTTCAGATCTTAGTTTCCATGGTCGCCCCGTCATCAACCCTTTAGTTAAACGCATCCCTGATGTCTCGACGAATATAACTTCACCTCAAATAGAGGTGAGAAAAAAATTTGAGGAATTTCATGCAATGTAACACGATACTAAAAATGTAATTTTATTTATTAAAAATTCCGTAAAATCGGACCCTTTGTCGAGGAAATCGCTTTTTCTGCAATTGTACTGCTGCGAATTCGCACTTGCGTTCAACCAAAGGATTAAGTTGAAAACCTGATGATCCGAAAAGTTCGTGGCGTCCATGAATGAAATCCAGATTCCAGCCGGGACTCCGTAATCGGCGCCTCCCTCGTATCTGATCGTCGCGATAGACGTAGATAGAGCGAAGAAAAAAATAATACTAAACTCCGCCCCGCTGCCACCGAGTCTCGGACTCTTGAATGATCGTCGTACCGAAGCGCGTCGACGAGCGAACCACCCAGAGAATCGATTCTGGCAAGATGCCTCAATCATTCCGTTTTTGCATGTATACAAACCAGACAAGACTGGCGCCGAAAGAGTCGTCGAGAAAGAAACTCAACGTGGAACAACCCCTCGAGCTGCGCGTCTGTAATCGACGTTTTGAAATGTCTACCGAGCTTTGAATGGGCAAAAAGAAGCCGCTGCGGCGCGAAGGTGTAGCGAGTTAATCGCTCTTCTTATCGCAATCCGAACACAACTTTGTGCGTGCGTTGCAGTCGTCACGGAGAAGAGTCAGATATTATGTCGAGGAAGTTGCGACGACTCCTCTGCAGCTTTGGCTAGGCTCTACATATAAAGCTAGACCAGGCGCAAGCAAGTTATGCCTATGTATATATTAGTATATATATGTGTGTTGTGTGTGTATATACACTAAACAAAAGACGGGCCGGTCGCGCAGCAGCCTCAGTTTCTCATTTCTCCGAAAGACACAGACACGAACCTCAATTGCGGAGGAGCAGCGGGGGGTTGCGGCGCATGGACGGAACTTTCTTTCCTCCTTTTTGTCCTGCAGTGCTTCTTACCGTTCGTTTCTCTTCCTTGCACACCGATCGAGCCAAGGAGCGAAGAACGAACCAAGGCCAGAAATAGCCAGACGCACTTGCAGCCTCCACGTTTTCGTATCGTTGCACTGTATGCAAGTTCGTTCGTTCGATCCCTACGCCCACGGGTTTCGGCTTATCCAATATTCTCATTTTACCGCGGGAGCAAAAAAGTTGCGTCTCGTCGTTTGTCGGAAAAGATACGAGAGGCAACGAACTGAGAATGATTTGAAGAGATGATAACGCTTATGGCGTGGATCAGTTCATAGGTGAGGTCAGAATCAGCAAGAAATGAACCGACATTACATAAAATAACAGAAAACAGAAGAAGGAAATACAAATACTGTCATTATTAAACAACCGCAATCGACGAAATAATGGTTATTACCGCACGTAACATACGAGTATTATATTGGCCTATTTCATAATTCGAAAATGAAAGCTTGCATAACAGAATTATTTAAAATACCGTTGGGTCGTCAGTTTCTCTTTTTCTTGCCTTTTTCACTTGGGATATATTCGAAAATCAATCTTATATTTTGTGGATTGTATTACATGCTTGTGCCATTACTATTGTCGTTATAACATCTGCAAGGTGCGTACGAGTATTTATACAGTATGTACGAGAGAGAGTGCAGAGATGTGTGAAGACGCTCTCTACGCGCTACTTCGACGTTTGTATGCTTTTTTACGCACACTGTGACAACGTATATGCGCATTATCTCGCGGATTCTGTTACTTTACACGTATGTAATATAGCACTAATATGTACACGACGCGCTTAAGTCGAGTGCGAAAACTCACAATCAGCGGTATTCGAAACTGCAAAGAGAGATAAAGTTTAGTGCAGCGAAAAAAGAACCGAATGATGATACTTGGAGGCAAAAATGGACGAAAGAAAAGCTGAAACGAACATAATTGTTGGGTATCACGCTTTCCTCGAAATCCGTCTGGGAACTGGCGAAATGTTGATATCAATATGCTTTTTTTGTATGCATGGAATAAAAGTACACATGACGTATACGTAGAGTCAGTTCATCATCTGATAAGAATTATATATGGCGAAGGGATGATCGTACCGGGATAAATACGAGTGTATAAAACATTCACGTTCGTATCGGAAAACCAAAGAGGAATTCATAAATTGAAACGAGTTAATTGCATTGTGCGCGTGTGTGTACGTCTGTTTTTTCCTCCCCTTGCCAGGAGCCTCCGTGTCATTGTCGTCCCGAGGAAAATAATTACGACGACGACGGTGAGCTGAAAAAGAAAGAAAATAGGAAAAAGTCCGTACAAAAAGAGAGTCCAATTGCTCTGATAATAGCAAAGAAAAGTAAAGTTATATACGACGGTCGGTCGAAGCAAACTGATGACGAAGAAGAAGATAACGGATGGACTAGACTGAGCTGAGAAAAAAAAGGAAAGCCAGAAACTTGAAAACCGTGTCAAGTTTTATATTATTTAATCTGAGCTTTGTAGTCTCCCTCTTTCGTTCCTCAGTCCACTTTCCCTCCAGATACGTATATCCTTGGAACGGAAACATAACGTCATCATGCATGCGACCGGCGCGCCGCGGCGGTCAGACGAGACGGACCCAAGGGGTGATCGATCACTGACGGGATCGGTCGTAATGTATACGTACCTAAATATGTGTGCGTACACGTTATAATACGGATAGGTATAGACAGATTATACGCATTAAGAGATCCGATGTGTCGACGACGTCGCACGGCGGGCGCCACCTTCTCCCTATCTCTCCCTCCTGCTTCTCCTCCTCCTCCCTCCCCCCTGCCCTCCTCACTCTTCCTCTTTCCTCACTGGCTCACTTTCACACGTACATTGTATACATGTGTCATTAGACGTATCGCCGTTATTATTATCCAGTCTATTCTTAGCACTGTATTATACCTGTATAATATATTATATTACATGTATTAAACATCGTATAATCACAATAATATTGTATAGTATACAATCGTTTCGTTATTGTATGCTATATGGATGTCGATCTGTTATGGGCACAATTAAACACACGTGCGAGGGATCGTGAAACACAATATCGATATTCTAGTTTCTCTAGCGCATAGAATGTAAAATGAAGTGTCGTGTATTTACTTACTTAAACAATAACGATTGTTTCGTGAACTACTGCATACATGTAATGTATGTGTGTATATCTTCCTATTTTTTGTATGCATACATAGATATACAGACTGACGCGACGCAGCACATATCAGCTGCCATTCCTCTTCTGCAGTAACAGTAGCAACAGGACCGAAATAGCGCCAAAGGGCTGCATATCAATCAGAACGAGAAAGGAAGAGAGAGAGAGTGACATGGAAATGTCTTCTCCTGGGTTGCTGTTCGTGCTGTGATACTGATGCTGCTGCTACATCCCGATAGCGTTTGTGAAGGATTTAGTTTCAATGTTTATAAATCGTCACCTTATGCGGGGAAAGAATTTTGAAAATTTTGATTCTTCTTTAAGTTAAGAACCGACGAACTCAAATTAGCAATATGTTTGTAAAAATGACCAAAAAATCATCGATTCTCCATTGAGTCGATTATTTTTTCTCGTTTAATCAAGTATAATCAATTATTTTTCCTGATAATCGATTTCTGTTTTTTTACTCCCATCAATGACGCAATACAATATCAATTAACGTGATTAGAGTATCAATTATCATAATTGTCTTACTTACCAAGTACCTATTTGGTATAATAAGTGAAGGATAAATGAATATTTTCACCTGAAATTGAAAAATATTTTCAATCAAACTATAAATCATCAACAAATTTTTCCGCTATTAACCCTTTCAGGGGCAGAAGCAACTATAGTAGCATCCTTTTTTCTCTTTTTTTTGTCAAAAGTATTTAAATTGTATGTATATACTTAAAAAAGAAGAAAAAAACGCGTGCCACTATAGTGGCTTCTACATATGACTCAATGGTTTAAGACTATATACTGCAATTTACGAAATCTTGATTTCACATGCACCGTTTCAAAAAAAAAAAAAAAATACGAAATAATCGATTTGTCGATTAATTTTTATCGATTCAATCGAGTCGTGTTCGAATATTGTTTTGAACTTAATTACGCGACGCATCGATTATTTTTAGCTTAGGGGCCATCGCTACATGGCAGTATCATTTTCATCAGGTCATTATGATCTGCGCACGTTGCCGAGAGATCATACGATGAATAGAATATACAAAGAGAAAGAAGGAAAAAGGAAAACGATGAAGAGATCTACCGTTGCATGGCATAAGCATAAACAAGAGGCAACGTAACAACAAACTTATCGCGTCCCTCTCTGGATGTTCTTTACTAGCACACATCCATATCTACGCACAACCTTAAATACCTAGATCCCACGTAGCCTAAGTAAAGGCGGCGTACATGTAATGTATGTGACGTACATAGACATCATTCCTACACATGCATACATGTTGCATTCATCTTGCGTCTATTTAGCCCTCAATCCCCTCAGCCTTCTGCTCCTAGTAGGCCTTATATTCTAACCTTGCCAGACGGCAGCCGGCTACCCAGTCAGTCCCCTTCTGTTTCTGTTTCTGTTTCATGTCATCCGCACGCGAGTCGTTTATTAAACAGGGAGGGAGAGAGGGAGAGAAGGTGAGAGAGACTGAAAGAGAAAAAGAGGAAGATAGGGCCTGAGACATTTGACCTGGAAGTAATTTAAAGCACGAAATTTGAATAGAGATTTTTGTCTTATTTATGTCACTTTGGTCAAGTAATACACGTGTTTTTTCTTTGCTTTTTTTAAGAGGGCGGGGGTCGAAATTTAATACCTTTTCTCTCCGTCCCCTTTCTTATCGGAGATAGAAAAAGACAGAAAATGAAATAGCCGCAGAGGAAGGGTGGAAACAGAAAGAAGTCTTGATGACAAAGAAAGTAAAAGAAAAAACTGATGAAGAAAAAGGTGAAACGAAAAATCGGAGAAATAGGAGAAGAAGTAGAAAGATAAAAATAATGTGTTGGCTAGGTTAGGAATCAGAGAAACGAAAACGACTGTCGTAACGATGCGACGCGAAGCGCGCGTGCGAGTGAGGGATGTTAATGACTTTTTAATGGCCGTTTTAAAACTTCCCCCCACCACCGCCTTTTTATGTATAACAAGCATATGTGTAGGTGTATGCATATGTGTAAGTACAGATTCTGTCAAGATTCTGCAAACATTTACGCACTATAATCGTGTACGATTACATACTCCTTCTGCAGTTAACGAATGAAAAGAGAGACGGAAAATGAAAAAGATAAAAAAATATATCAAATATTGGCTATGCATAAATCATCGAGAAATGTATTAATGGATGATTACCCGATAATTCATTACAATTTTCAATGAGGAGGCAAAAGTCGATCAATGAAAGAATGTCGGGATGTGATTATTTATATACGCCAGAAAATCAGGGAGGGCGTGCAATGTATATATGTGTGAAAAAAAAACGATAGAAAAACGAAAGAAAGACCGAAAAGCGTCTGTGACAGACCACGTGCACTTCCTGTATATCGACGCTTCCTGCCTCTACGCGCGCACGATGCAGCGTGCCGCTAGCACCCCTATGCTTGAATGTACATTGTACGTACATACCTCGGATTGCAGGAGGGAATACCGACTCTGGTGTATTATGTACACCCATGTATCCAGTAAGAAATGCGTATGGACACAGCACAGTATTTCCATACTGCAGAATTGTATACGTACATGGAGTATATTATACCATGCACGTACTCATTTATCGTACATGTGTACATTCGTCTTGTATAACGTTATAGGTATGTGTGTACTGTATATACGTTACATACATGTATATTGTCATGACCACCGTCACAATACCATGGGAACCGAAACCGTTAAAAGGTCCCGCTGCCTCCCCCCTGAAATTCAGCACGATGCAGTGTTATCCCAGCATACAAGGGTACTATATACTTGGTACTATTATTTTTATACATATAATGCGACGACGAAAAGTTTGAAGAAGAAATGTACCACGGAAATTTGATACGGAATGTTTGAACGATTTTTCAGCCCTTATTGTTGTATCAAACCGACACTTATAAGATGAAACAACTGTAAAGTGATATGTGAAAAAGTGATTTGGGCATCTATTATATCCCAGCTCAAGTGTTTAAAGCGTTAGTTGGCGTGTGTATAATATAATTTAAATAGTATATTTCTGGAATTTGATGTATGAAATATTTTTAGACGGATATAATAACGCTATATGCAAGCGTTATTATGTATACGTGGTGTTACAACCTGTTAGTGGGTTTACAAAAGAAGGACGTGCCGCGCTGCGTTGTTGAGAAGCTTAAAAGTTCTCCTCTACTTCCATCTCACAATCAGCTCCGCTCCTACGTGTAGGTTGCACACAGTGCGCGACCGGGCGCAAAAATTCTCCTCTGTTGAAAGACGCTTTTGTACTATAGATGTAACAGCCGAGGTTATACGAGGTTCCACAAAGTGATAAAAAAAAAATTTTCTCACATTTTTCCTAGATCCAAGAAAATTACTTATGACCGAATTCCCATCTTTCGTCCGTTCCTTTCGCTCTCACTTCTCCGTTCATCTTTTCCATCGCCGTAGAAAAAGTGTCGATCCTATGCGTTTGGGTCGTGTACGTAGAGATCAGCATAACGAGCACATACACCTTCCATACTTGCGGTGCCGTGATCCTAGTAGCAGCGGCAAGCATCCCGAAGGTTCGACAGACAGACGGAGAAACAGACAGACCACAGACACCGGCACCTACTCAATACTCTCAACCCTCAATGCCGGCTGCTGTTAGTGCTGCAACCAGCCAGGCAGGCAGGAAGGGCGCATACCTGAGAGCTGAGTAGTTCTCGTTCAAGGAGGATGAGGAGGCCTTACGGTGGTAACAGAGCAGCGGCGGCGGCACCGAGAAAAAGAGGATGAGGAGGCTGCTGCCTCACGCATTCCTTTGCGCCTCTCTTTCATTCCTACCTGTATAAGGCACATACCTGTATGCCTATGTTTAAGCTTCGGGTATGTATAACCACCTTATACCTGTTATGTGAACTGTGCCGACGCTGTATGTACCTATTCATCCTCGTCGTAAAGAGGAGCAGGACTTGCGCGAATTAAGTGGCGGGAGATCGGGGGAAAGAAGAAGATCGCCATCGAAGCTGATTCACTTTGCAAAGTATCCAACTCACGTTGCGCCAACACTGTAACTTACTCGAAATTGAGTCAATCTGTACCTGTATCAAATCCCTATAAAGCATGACGAAATTGTCAACTTACGATGTCTAATATCGACTCCTATTCATAAATTCGAAATTAGTTCAAATCTGAGGGGTTCAACTTGTGGGTTCAAACGATTCCACTTTATCCGTATAGTAAATTAGTATCTGGAGTTCGGATTACTCCAAATTCAGCCGATATCTTTGTGGGGCAGGTAGTCTTGGATTCTAGGTCTAGGTTTCAGCGATGAACGACCACAGGGACAGACAACGACCGCACGCGTTCTTTCTCTTCTCTCTTTTTTTCTCCCCTTCTTTCTTTTCTTCTTTTCTTTGCCTGCACGCAACGCCGCGACAAATATTTTCACGGTTCGTTATACCTCTGGTATTATAACCTATACCCATTATGGATGACGCGGTGCCATCATGCAGGGTGAACAGAGGGTTTTTCCCTCTTTCTTTCTTCCTTTCTCACTTTCTTTCTACACGGATGTACGCGTCGCCACATAAACGAGGCTGATGATTCATGTACAGAGACAGTATTCGCGTCTCCGTGCTGCACAAATGAAGAGAATGTGTCTCTTGGTACGTACAACGTTGTATCGTTTTAAACGGCATGGACGTTTAATTCAGTTTAACCCGATCTCTCTTTTATAGCGGTCTGTGATACCAATTATGTAGTTTACGAGTAAGTATAGTTCGGCAAAGGTATGAGAATTCTTTCAATTGGTGGAACCTGAACTCCGAATGTCTTAATCAAGTGATCCAATCCTATCCTGACCACATGACTTCGGGAATCCATTACTTCGGAACTAAATGCAAATTGCATCGCATGACCTTAAGTTTATTCAAATCACTGCACGCGTGACTATCAAGTGCAAATTCACACGAAGATGTCACGTGATATTTCAGGCGACTTAATTAACGTGGCACCAAGTTATTTCAGCCAAATTTGAACGTGATTAACGTACTCTTTTCCTCACAGTTCTCATGACAAGGCCGTGATTGATTGAAGAAACAAAAAACTTAATACAGAATGTTCGTTCAATACAAATTATTGTATCATATCTATATAGGCGCCGTTGTTGAATTGCCAAGACAAAACGTATTTGACGTTAAGGTATAACAATATCATGCGTAGGTATGATATGGAACTGAGCCAGAGTGATTCGATAAAGTTACCATCATTCTACACACGTACTTCTCTCTATATATTCATTTTTCTTATCTTACGTCGTCTCTACATTCCCGTAATATGCAGTAAAAGTTATCCACGAAAATAAGCATAAAAATAAGTTATTGGGTACTTCTAAAATGAGTAAGACCTGAGCACACACGGATACCACCGCATATAGTAGCCACCGTACAATGTCATTACGCATTTTTCGTTACGTGCAGCACTCGATCCCATGCTGTTGGTGCCAAACTACCCTGTGTATCCCAGTGATTTTGCGATGGCGGGTAAATATTAACAGATGGGTGTTATTTAGTACTCCTTATCAGAATGTTTAGTCTCCGACGTATAAGTCACATGACATACTGTATGTACGTTATATCTTGAACAACAATAATCACGTCTTGTACCATTGGACATGGGGTACTTTTAGTGTTTCATCACGGAGAAGTATTGTAATATGTCTCACACAACATGATCGAGGATGGTGATTTGCTAGCGACATAACGCGACGTGTATCGCCATACTGGCACGGCCACACTGCATGCGCCATCATTTTTAATCCAACACCCAAACTTGTTGCCGTACACAGCTACTGTGATCGCTCTCAGTATCACTGTTTATTGTTCAACCGAGTAGGCTTACCAGTTATATTTCAGATACTGGTGAACGGGTGTTGAACACTTCTCGAGGATTGTGCATGAGGATGCCGATGATAACAACCGAATCAGGTTAGATCAGACTGGTGTAGGTTACGGTACATTTCGAAACCCAAAGACGATTGTGGAGCCAACAAATCGTGCACCGTGAAATCGTAGCACCCAAACTATACATAATAGTATACTCGTGAAAATTCCCGTTAGGATATAGATAAGGCTAAATGTAGCTGAAAAATTCTTGAATTTTCCCATGTCCAGTAAATGGATCACCGTATTTGGAAAGAAGACACTTTTCAAAATGCGTTCGTAATGCATTCGTCATGTGCATTGCCGACTGCCGTCTTACCTGGTGCCATACCTGTGGCTGCATTTCACCTTTAACCGTCTTTTGTTTAACATTTTTACGACCGTCGAGGCGGGATCTGGGAGGGGCAGGAGGGGGGGGGGGGGGGGGGGTCGGTAGAACTTCATGTTTTACAACTTGCTGCTGCTGCTGATACTACTTTACAAGTATATCGTTCCCCAGTTTGCACGCAGTTAGCTTACTCTTTAGTTTATTACATCTGTAATACGGCGTATAGGGTGGATTTTTATGATCGAAATTCAAGGCACGCATGCCACTTCTGTAAATAAGTGCTGTACGAACTCTGCTGATCAAGTACCCACATTGCAAGACACGCTTATACTGCAGCAAATTCATCTCGCCAAGTGGTCTACAACACCAATTGAGCTGAGAAATATTACCAATGAACGAACACTGGTCAATTCACTCTCTGCACTTGGCGCCAGTTTTTATCGAGCCTCGTGACCATATTAGGGCGTTCCAATTCTCTAATCAATTGCTGTTGATGCCAACTGAGAAGGATTATCTTATTTTTCCATAATCTTCAAAGACAATATCGCGTATCGTTTTAGAAATTTTTAAACGGTTTCTCTGGAAGAGCGATATTTCTTTCCTCCCACAACGACACATGCATCTTATGGTAAGCCGTTAACCAGGTATTATCGACTGCTTCTGCATTCACAATGCATGCACCACTATTCACGGTGCTCTTTGTGCTGCTGCGGCTGCTACACATGTTTCCTTTTTTTTTATTCTTATCTCTCTCTCTCACCGCGTAAAACGCATTTGTGAAAGGAGCTTGCTGCGGTACTGTACGTTAAATAACGCCTTCCTTCTCTACGTCTTCTTTTCACAGCGACATGAACTGTGCGGTTTCTACAACTGTGATTTGCACGTGATTTTTAGTAGCAGAATGAATCTTTAGACTATCTAAGAAACATTAGATCGCCGAATTTCGTACTATACGGTCCATAACGATATTTTCTTCTACTCGTACCTGCAATCCCAGCGTACAGAGGTTGGGGATTCTTTCTTTGATTTACGGTTCCTCCTTTTCCTTTCTCCTTCGTTCTATTTGTCTTTTTTTTGTGTCTCTAGTTTTATTTTAATTGTATTAGTTACAAAAACACTCATTATCATTTCATTGTCTTTATTTACCTGTATTTACTTTTTTTAACTGCTGTGTCAAACCTTTGTTCAACTACACTTTAAATATAATTCATATCTATCTATCCATCTATACGTCTATATATGTACCTATTTATCCATCTTTGCTTCCCATGCACACACCCGGCATGATATTAAATACCGCCCGGTTACACGATGTACCAATTTCTTTATGACATGCAGCTTTTATAGGTACATACATATATAACACACTGTATTATCAGACTTGCACGTATGCGCATATCTACGCAGGTTTATGGTCGCCTACTTCCGCCTCATCATCGTGATCCTCATCTCAATCTTAATCCTCCTCGTTCCCTCCTTCACACTGCATTCTCCTTGATTGTTCCTTTTGGTATAACACAGTGTCGGCATGCCGTCGCTCGGTGTGTCTACCCTCCACTGATATCTTCACACACAGTGTCGCTTTACTTCAGACGAAAAGAAAGTGCGCAGTGCAGTGCAGCATCACCGGTACGAGTCTTTTGCCGCGCTGCACAGCACGATTCAAATATTTAACCACCGAGATGAGGAGCCAAGACCGCGTTTGTTTGCACTCTTTATACTCTGAGCCTTATGCCCCGTACGCATGACGATCGTATTTTTATGTCACCCGAGAAACCAGACGTACATACATACCTAAGGTTGTACCCATGTCCATAAAGTAAAGTTGAAAGGTGTAGGTGAGAGAGAGAGAGAGAGAGAAAGAGAGAAGTAATCAGGCATTACACGCTAAGGTGCCGCGGGTTATAAGTGAGACCATTGGAAGCTCGCGGAAGACCGGAAAGACCCGTAGGATCATCCTTGGAATGTCGGTGCAACGTGTAGCAGGCATGGCAACGAGTCGAGCTCCTGCTGGTGCCGGTCCTTCGTGCTCGAACCTGTCTGTTCCTGTCTGTTCTCGTTTTCGAAGAGCGTTCGTTGTTCCCTCGCGATACACACGAACAACGGTAGATGCTCTTCTTCTCGGTTTCTCCCCGCCGTCGTTGGCTGCCCCTTGAGAGAAAATCGAAAAGAGATTTCCCCATCCTCCTACCTTGGCCCTCCGATGCTTTGCGCGACGATGAATCAGCACCTTGCATCCCCCTTCCTCCTTCGTCTCATTTTATTCTTCCTTGGGGTTCGATTTGGTTAGTTTAGGTTGGTCTCAGTTGCAGGTTGGTGCGCCTCTCGCCCCGTTCTGATATACTATATCGTTATTTAATGTCACACCGGTCAACCCGTCACTCAAAGACGTTACCAATCCTCTCTACTCTACCATTTACTTCAGAAAAGAGAACTATTTCTAGGAGAAAAAGTTATTAAGAAAGAGAACTGATATGCAGGAAAATGAAGTCCTTATCTTCCTTTGTCGGTAATGTTATTATCGATCTTTGATTCGTTGTCAAAAAAGATATTTTGATATTTATAGAAATCGCGCATCCCGGAGTCCCGAATCACTTTTGTCCTGGGAGCGCCAAGCTCTTCGACACCTAGTGTAGACTCGTGATATCGAAATCAATCATGTCGGAAAACGAATGTTTCTGGCCACGAGTTAAAATCAGCTAAAATTTCGTAGAGCAAGAGTTCAATCAACAGAAGTTGATTGTTCCAGAGAAATAATATATACCAGCATATACACGGGGTGTAAAAATAATCGGGACTCAAGAAACGTGTCAATTTCAAACAGTAAAATTTGAACATACGACTTGAAAATTTAACATTTACACAAATTATTCCCAACGGTGTATACCTACGACGATCTCTAGTGTATAGTACATAGGTATAATATACATGGTTTAAGGAAGGAGAGAGAGGAGAGGTCTCTACCTATACTGCCCTTCGCTGTTCGCGGTGGAAAAGAGTTGGTGCTGCAGAGAGAGAGAGAGAGAGCAACGAAGAGAGAGTGAGAGAGAGGCTGCGCTTCGGGCATGGGAGCGGAATGTGGCCAATGCATAAACTCTCGGTTCTCGCGTGTGTTTGTCTGCGTCTGTATATGTATAACGCATACATTGTGTATGCAGATGCGTACGTGTGTGTACTTATTTAATCACGCAAACGCGTGTGCCTGCGAGTGAGTATCTGTGTGCGGGCTACACTACCGGACATAACTTCATGACGACTCCCAGCCTCTTTCTCTTTCCGTCTCTCCTTCGGAGATTAGAGTCCTTTTACCAATGCACATATAGCCGATGTTATAGATACCTACCTGTGCAGCTAGCAGCGGTATAATGGGTATCACACTGCATTTGTTGCACCGCTGCATTGATTATAAGTATATATGCATTCGGTGAGGAATTCCATGCTGACTCGGCTGCTGCAGGTGCTTTTAACCCTAACCATATCAGATTTTATCCGATTGCACTTCCAACGCACTCGTATTTTTTTATCAGATTTTTTTCTCCTACGTTTCGTTAATTTTTTTTTATCGTTTGTTTTTTCTTTTTTTTTTTGTCCTTGGACTCGTTTATAAAACTTTGAGCAACAATAATGATTTTCAGCTTGTTTTGGGGTTTTTCCATTTCTTTAATCGTTCTTATCTTTGTATTTCTGACCTATGACGTTAGCCCAGGGAGATAAGTTGTGAATATAACATAATCAGCAATAAACGAGTGAAATGAACAATTAAATACGATTATGTAAAAGAAACGTTGAAAATCAATATTAACTTTATAATACCTATAACGACGTAGTAAAATGCAAAATTATATAAAGAGAAAACAACCCGACGATAATAATTTTAAAACTGTACGCGAATTAAATTTTATTCCTAATCTTTCTTTAAATTTCATATTTATAACGTGGTGTATAAATATAATGCGTAATGACTTGCACAGTGCCTGCGACCGCCGCACACCATCATCATTTTTGCATTGTACAATATGCGTTTTGTATTATATACGGGCGCGTGAGAACTGCATCACGTGTTTTGTACGTCGAACTCTCTTTCTCTTTCTCTTTCTCTCCCTTTTTCTCGTTATAAGCGAGAGTGCAGCAGGGGGCTTTGGTTATACCATATCCCCAATTCTCTTTGACTGCACAAAAATTACGAAACGGAAAAAAAACAACAAACACGAAGCAACGAAAGTAAGAATTATACTCGGAATTATCTGAGTTATACACATAGTTATGTACATTTGAGTAAGTCCCAGCAACAATACCCTTAGCAACAAAAAATATTTTAATAAAACTCCTTACTTCCGAATAAATGACTTCTTCGTAAAAATAAAAAAATCAACACAGAAAATACACTATTATGGGTGAAATGAAAAATTTGGAGTTGGTTTTACTTGGCGGGCCTTTGTAGGAAATGATTGGATGTATGTAATTACATACGCGTGTAAAACGAAATTTTTCTCAGTACATCGACCGAACACAGCGATATCGACACCAGCTCTCATTTCTGTCTCCGTAAACTTCTCACTGATGTATGTAGATCGGTGTGACTTCTGCATGTAACGGTGCCTCTCTATGTTATCTTTATAGTCATACAAATTCCCAGAGAATAAGTCTTTTTATAAAGTGAATTCCTAACGACTGCATGGTCCGTCATTTGCCATAATTTAACGCGCACGCGCCACAATCCGAGCGCGGTTGTTTGTTAGGACGACCAACCGTCATAAATTTAGACGACAGTTCACCGCGACGTATATAATCTCAAAAATTTGGAAAGCTTTTGGTGTTGAGCGCAACTGCCAGTGACAACAGTCAAAAAATGTTGAGGTTATATTTACGACAGTTGGTCGTTCTGGTAAGGAGCCGCTTTCGGATTGTAGCGCGTGCTCATCAGATTTTAGCAGACGTCGGAGCATGCGGTCGTTAGAAATTCACTCTGTACGAATGCGGTGTGAAGACCAAGACGAAAATCTGGTCTGAAAGTTGGCGACAAAAATTTTTTATCGAACTGACGATTCCGACAATTTCGCAGTTATTGTGAAAAGGGAGAAATATGCGATGGTATTTTCACCGGATAGATTAAAACCTTCTTCTCTTCGTGGTAAAGAGACTGCGTCGGCTAGCACGTACGTTCTTATTATTTTTTTTCAATTTACTTGGCGCGAGATTCTACCGAGTCTCTTGATATATCGATAATATGTAAAACCGTGATACATCCTGCAGATACGAAAGGAGGTGGATAAGATGGAGGAATCGAGAACCGATAAAGTTTCACTCGTCGTTCGTTCGAGTCTGGATGTCTAGACATCAGGGCATGTGTACATATTTGTTGTGTATTTATACATGTACATTATATGTATATTTACATGGTATACAGCGTAGGTACAGCAGCAATCGGCTCGCTGCTGTTCCTGCGGTTGATGCTTTATCGGGAAATATCTTTCCGCGCTGTTCACTTTCGACGTTATGTGCCTGTAGGTGTATGTACAATTTATATACCTATACATTGTTGTAGATATATAAACAGAGAACGAAACGGTAGCTGCTGCAGGCCGATAGTTTATTATAGCAGCCTTACATCTATTTTACTCTATCTCACATTCTCAATTCCCGGTTATTTTATTTATTTTTATTTGTTTCTTCGAACGAAATTCATGACGTGATAAGTTTTCATTCTAACCACTACTTTTTGTGTGTTCTGAAATTCAAATGTCAATCTGTTACATTAAGATAAAAAAAAAGGAAGAGAGAGAGAAAAAAAATTGAAACGAAAGGGGTGAAAAACTTTTATCTTATTTACGTAAAACGTCGAGATAAATTTATTACAAGTTACAACCAGCGCGGCAGCGCAGCGAGGGAAATTTGTGCAGTTGCTGCTAGTCCTGCTGCCGATGCTAAGTTCATTCGATGCATGTTCTCTTGTTTACGCTTCGTCCTGTCTCTGAGGTGTATTTTACTCTTTAGAATCGTTTAGACACGCCGCGCATTACACGGGCACGTGCATACACATCCAGATATGCACTAGTAGCTAACATTACGCGTATGGTGTGCGGTGAGAAGAAGCGGAAGACGATTAAGACAGGAGAATACGACGAGCAAGAAGAAGAAACACTCGGTATTAGTTAACCAACAGCGGCAAAAACCTAGGTATTTGATTATTTTCAAAACGAAGATGAAGTATATTGCCGTGGAAAAAATATACAGAAGTACCAGGGAGAAGGATGGAAAAAAAGAGACGGAGAGGGAGCGAGAGAGAGAAGCTGACGGAAAGAATTAATGATAAGCACTGCGTGTACGACATGTCGTAGTTACATATGTAAAAGAAGCTGTAGCAAACCTGCGGGGTTTGGATCTCTCTAACTACGAACTTCCTGTTAAACACTCCCCACAGTGTTGTGTGTGAATGCTTTCTCTCTTTCTTCACCTCTCTGCATCGTCATGTAAACCGGATTTTTCAATCTCACTTTGAGTCCACCTTCAAATTCTACGCTTCTCCTGCAGCGAGAATTAATATTTAACACGTGTTTACGATATTATAATTTACCTGAACCCGTTACCCGTGAAATAACGAAACGATTCCGTTGAAAAATGTTTGTCGTAAGTCTTATAGTTTTTGAAATACAGACCGCGCAACTTCCACTAATCAGAAATCAATCTTACAACTTGACACCGAATCCCACTCGGTCGCGGATTCGAATCGTTCTAATTTTAAATCCACGAGTCCCTAAAAATTCTCGCCAAAACAAAATCGTTTTGATTTTTTCCAAGGAATACAGAAATTGGATCAAGAGTAGCATCAACGATGGATCAATTTATCGCTCTCCTTTCTTCGATCGAAATTCGAGTCCAAAAAATGCATTCGGCTGAAGAAATCGTGGCATTCAAAATTTAGTATCTAAACTCTTTGTAAGTTAAGGGGTATTTTGTAGCTGAACGGCAGTTGCCAGGAGGAAAAGAGAAGAGAAAAAAAACAGAGAAGAGCCCGCGGGACGACGGGGGTGCGGGAAACTCGAGTGGGCATTCAATTCGGGATTATTCTTTTTGACGGTGGCGGTGGTGCTCTTCAAAGCCACTCGAGTAAGATTGTATCTTACATACTCGATCGACTTCAATTTCTGGGTCAAGTCTAGGTATGTATGTATGTACAATGTACATTGTACATACATCTACGACAAACGCAAATCCCACGCATTCCATTCCGAAATGCCTTCCCGATTCATCATCCTCTTCATCTTCTCATTTTCTACAGCCCGGTTGCAACGGTTAAACGAAATCCGATAGATAAAAAAATCATTCGTCGCGCCCTTAATTCGGTCCCATACAACCGAACCTCGAGGAGGAGAGAGAAGTTGGGAAGAACACAATCATTGACCTAGAACGTAACCCTAACGGTTGCGAAGTCAGGGAACTTCATCGACATTGCAACATTCGGTACTTAGGTGCAGCCTATTCTTAACTTGTATCGAAGAACGCGCGGTTGCGAGCCGAGTAAATCAATCCTCGCTGCGTTTTCTTTCCAGATCTTCATCCTCACGAACACCGCCATCGTCATTATCATCATGACGCTGTAAAAGGATGGAATGAGCGATGGTTGGACCCTGTATGATATTGATTCGTTGACGACTGCATTCCTGCATAAATAATCACCGAGTCCGACTCCCTCTTCCCTCCTACCACCCACCGCAATTATCATAAGACTTTTAATTATTTCGTTGCCTGTCCAACCGGCTAATCAACATATACCTACAAACACACACTTTTCGAGGGTGGTTACTCTCGCGCTCTTCACGCTCTTCACGATCCTCACACAGAGAGCAAATCATGGTGTACGTGGCACTAGATTAGGCAGGTATATGCCGCCCCGAGGAATGCCATACCGCTCGCTAGCTTCGCACTCGCCACTGATATTATAATAACATACCTCTGTATGCACGCATGTATAGAATTACGATATCTATGAGTGTAGAAAATTGATGGTGCTTCTAACCTTCGTTTAGAATAGTGGGAGGAGAAAGATCACAAAAAAAAATATGACAAATGGGATAAGAAGAATCGAAATTAATTCTACGATATACCGAATAGTAAATATAACATCGAACTGAGTGGGTTACAAACGAATACAATCACAGCTTTGTTCACCTGTTACTGGTATTTTATAAAATACCCTCGTTATTTGACGTGTTATTTTCTGTATTATAATAATACTCTGGATCACGCTTCATCTCACCTTTTTCAAATTGCTTTTTCTTTCTGCGCGCATCATTTCATTTATATGCTTCCTTTTCTGCTGACTTCACCTTCATGTTCTTTGTCTCGTAACTTCATTTGCTGCTTCTTCTTCTTCTTCTTCTTCTTCTTCTTCTTCTTCTTCTTCTTCTTCTTCTTCTTCTTCTTCATTAAAATCTTCAGACACACCTGGACAGGTTGAGAAACACTTTAAGGAAGGTACATATTATATATAGATATACATATCGCGTATAGATTCGGTCGGGTGGCGGCGGTGGGTCAACTCGATCTCCCACGCGCTGCTGCCTGCAGACTCTCTCTCTCCCCTCTTCTCTTTCCATTTTTCTCTTTTTCGCCGTGTATATTCCCTCTCTCTTGTTCGGCCCGGTATGCCTTTAAAGATGCCGCCATCGAAGCCCGGTGTGCACTCTCTACGGCTGCTACCCGAGATAAGACGACCGCCGCACGGCTCCTTCTTCTCCTTCTTCTTCTTCTCCATCTTCTTATTCTTCTTCTTCTTCTTCGGGTACAACGGCTTATGAATGTATAAGTGTAGGTATCGACTGATGAAGAGAACAGCTGATCGTCAGGGTCGGGTACGGCTTGAAGAATTCTATTACAGGATATTCTGAGGATAATCTGTGGTGGACCCAAGAGTAATCTGATGACGCTTAACCTGGCCGCTTTCCAGGGCAGAATTAGGGCCAGAGGCCCCGAATAGCTGTTAACTGCCGTTGCGAAGTTTGTTCAAAGATGAAGCGGGTTGTGCGCGATATCAAAACCCATTGAATGCTGTTTCCCCGTCCCCGATAGACGGTTAGAAATGTTATCAAATAGCTGCCACGTATATTATACACTTGATGTAGCGTACGAAAATAATTGAGAAAGAAATCAATTACCGAATTGACCCCTGGCTTGTGTACGCTATATGGGGCATTCCATGTCTGTTCGACCTGGGTCTGACGATGACTTCCCTGATTTGGATCGCAGATTTTATGTGATTGTTTTGAATTTCGAAGATACGTGGGTTTTTTTTGAAATTTTTTCAATCGATTTGAATTATTTACAATTTTTAAAAAACGAACTTATTGATCAACACATTTTAAAAATCTGAAGAAATTCTCAAAACTCTTGTGTTACATATGGAAGTGTTTGAGCAACTGCCCGTAGCAAACTAACTCGTCATTCTATTTTTTCTGTATTTCTTTAGAAATAAGCTTTCAGAAAAAATAAGAAGGGAACGTCGTCCCACTTCGGTTCAATGTTAAAAAATTTTGATGTTTGACACGTGACTTGTCAAAATTATTTGAAATCTTTGAATTGTACAGATTAATATGTTCGTCTCGAAAAATTGTAGGTCATACAAGTCGATTCGGGAAATTCGAAGAATAATGAAAGCCTTCGAGATTCAAAACGATCGTATAAAAAATTTCGAGAGTTAGACCCAGGTTGAGTTGACATGGAATGTCCCATATGTAATATGTCCCTTCACCCGTAGAAAGTTGTCATCTAGGCGGCAGTGAGTTACCAAATTTCGGATAAGATCCGAACAGGGCTGCCTGGTTTATCGAGTGGAACACAATTATCATTCACTTAAATGAATGTTCCACGCGTTTTTTACCCTCTCTTATCTCGTTTTTTTTTCCTTCTCTTATCCATACATGTACGTCGATTCTTTTTCTTCGAAGATTATCGTACCTTACGCATGTGTTATTTCTTCATCTTTAATATTACTGTAATTATTCGATGATTAACCGCAAAACATGCTTCTTTCTTGTTATTCTTGTTCCTGCTACCTATCAAGTGTGTCGCGGATTATCAAAAATTCGGTGAACCAACAGTCGTACACGTACACATGCAAATGGGCTCGGAGATGAGAATTTTCATTACACATCACAGACACACACACACACGTACGCGTGCGCACGCATAAATTTACTTCAAGTTATAGTTCTTGCGTAAACTTTTTCCATATTATACAAATACACATCGAAGTACGGGATGTGGTGTCGCGGTATTTGGAAATTCATGTATGTATACGTGTATACTATATAGCTCTCTTTCGTTGGGTTACGATTAGCTTTGCTTGTACTGCGGCTACATCGGCTCGAGCGTGTTCGAAGTGTCGAAACACAGCTTAATGATAATTTCCCCCTTTGCGCCAGACTCGTAAAGGAATCATGGACAACGTTCGAATCGTTCGAATGTCGAAAAACATCTTTGAGTTATTAAAATAAATAAAACATGTTGATTTCGCTCCGCCTTTAATCAGTTGGCTCACCTTGATCTTCTTCAAATGGAATTCTTTCGTTTTCTGGTTTTTTATTACTATTGCTAAGCGCAGATGCGCACCAATTTTTTTCCCCTCTAATATTTTGGCCGCATTTTGACGCAGAAAAAATATTTTACCGCAACTTATGGCAAAGCGAGACACAATGAAGACACGGAGGTGGTGCAGGTACGCAATGTGAGTTATAAAACTGGTTTGGGCGATTTAAGAACGAACGAAGCACAGAGCATGCGGGGCATATTATTTGACCCAAGTTTAGTAGCTGCCAGGCTTCGGTCAGAGTCGGCAACATCACGACCATCCCGCGCATGCGTCTCAACAAGCTACCTTCACACCGGAAGAGTACCCATCATTTTTTTTTTTTTTTTTTCTCTCGTAACCCTGTAATTTTTGAAATTTTTGTACTAAAGCAGAGAAAAAAATTGATCGACAAGTCAACTGTGTATGAAAAAAATTTGTCATTCGCGTATCGTGTTCGAAGAATTTAATTGCCTGTAAAAAACTGTCACGATTTTTGGACGAACGTAAGGTCGTGAGTCTTGCAGTTTTCAAATTACAGTCCCTGCAATTTCCACCGATCGTGAATCGCGAGTTGCCTCCGCAGCGTTATAACGGTCAAAGCGCTGGATCCGATTGGTTGGAGCTTCGAGTAGATCTAGTTTGATAACTACGAGTCCCGCGAAATTATCGATTGAACAAAATTGTCGCGTTTTCTTGCAAGGAATCCGATCATCGTTTCGTGACATAGATACACAGTTCGGAGAGATTCTTTTCTTTCACGGTGTGAGTTGGCTGTCGAAAGAATTTACGGCTGTAGAGTTTGTCAGCTAACGCCAAGCGTGGGTAAAGTAACACTTATTATAGTGTTGTGTCGCTAGGCGGCGAGATGAGTAACACTTCCCTCCTCTTTCCGCTTTCCTTGAGCTCCAAACTCTGCGTATGAAATCTAATTGATGCCCGTAACGAAGTTGAATGAAGGAATTAACCGAGGGGAATATTCATGTGACAATCTACTGTATATACCGAATACACAATGTGGAAGGTTTGTTGGGGTCCCATAATCATGTTTGTTCTTAGGGATGTGAAATCTGAATTTCTTTGATTCGAAAATCAGAGTGTTTGCTCGACAGGCTTTGCCCTCCATTCATTCATTCATTCATTTCTTCTCCTTCCGTCGTCATAACTATTCTCCTAAAGCGATTTCCGTACCTGGATCTGCCGATTGAATGGATACATCCAAGAATGCCCACCCGCATAGTTTGCGCAGGATGAGGATCAGGCTGAGGATCATCACCCGGGTATCCGCCATTCAGCATTTATAACGGGTCAACACTGTTGGAATACATAGCTAACTAACATACCGACATAATCTTACCTCAAGGAAGGATCGGCTGCAATCTCAGCTCTCTGCAACAGCGTGTAATTGACGGTCAAAGGTAACATTACGCCACGCAATTAACCGGGGTTAAAAGTTAATTGCGGCTGAGCAGCACCAGTTTCCGTATTATATGCATTACAATATACACATACACTATAGGATAGATCGTCGGATACTTAACGCAGACGCAGATACCCTCGGTACAGGAAGACTCCTCCACTTCTTCGTGCAGTCTATCTATAATTAATTCACCACGTTTAGCTCTGCAGATGATACGGCGATCTTCCTCTTCCTCTTCCTCTTCTTGCCCCTCAGTTGCACCACCTTACGGACACATTTCCTTATGTGTTCGAACCCTCCGCGACGAACATTTGCTGTCCCATAACGGTTCAGCATCGAATGTAAGGTTCCGCGAGTCCTCGAAGGGATATCAGTATCTGGGAGATATGAGAATCACTTACGGCTAGCATAAGGTACGAGTTTTTTAATCGGGGAATGAGAAAAAGGCATGAATTCAAAATTTAAGTAATGAATTGCCGTGCCCTGCGTCGTTGTTTAAAAACAGATGGTTATAATTAATCGGGAGAAAGACGACTGGGTCTCTCCGCATTCCTAAATACATAACTTGGGATCGTTTCCGAACCTACATACCTACATACCTGCATAACTCCTGCATACAACCGGTGTGGGTATAATGTGCATAGCTGTGGTATATATTTCTTTGTCAAAAAGAATTCCTCTCCGCACCCATCACCTGCACCGCTAGCACCAGTGCAGCAGCACCTTTTTGACTGCCCAGACGGGTGCCGACATGCGTATTTTACGCATACATACACCTAATACGGCGCCATCTTCGACCACGGCAGCGGCAGCTGCATTCGTTATATATGCGCGTGTAACCCTGCGTGGTGCTGATGCTGATGCCGATCCTGATTCTCCACCTCCTGTTCCTTATTCCTGTGCTTGAAAAAACCCTTCCAAATCATTTGGGTCTTGAACTCTGCGTCACCTGAGTGTGAAATTGCCGAAGATCCATGAGGACCGATGCCTCTTGCAACTTGCCGTCTTCAAATTTTAAAGTAATTTTTTTTCCAACCAATTGTACATGACGTTTCTCTGGTCCTTCGTATTTGTTTATAAGTATTTGAATTCTGGTCGGCACACTAGGGTGTCAAATAGCTTCTTCCTCTTCCTCGTCTGCGCCTTATTCTTAACTCTTTTGTCCTCTTTTCATTCTTATTCTTATTCCTCCTCTTTTATGCCTCCTGCTATTCACCCTCCAGCATCCGTATGCAGGACCACCACCGTCACCCGATCGTTTCTCAAAGAAGGCGTCAAATAGGTCCATTTGTATTCAACACATAGGTACACGTCGTTCATACAGCAGTGGCCGTCATCGTCTCCGTCGACAGCGAAAACGACTGGAATAGTCTACAATATGTACCATAAACGTATACATCTATCGCCATTGTTGTCCCCGGAAGTGACAGTTTACTCTGGCATCCGGTGTTTTCTACATATAACAGTTCTACGTCACCAGCGTCGCGACGTTGGCGGTATGACTGTTATGATATACAGGACTTCGTCTCTTATCACGCTATGATGTCATCATATGATGCGGTACTGTATGATTGCGGTATACCAAAATAATGTCGAGTGTCAAGTGCCAAGTAGCGAAGTAATCCTGAGTAGCATACAAACCAAACTATGGTATAATATGATGATGTACCTTCTCTCACTTTTCGCATTGCGGTTGACGATTCATCGCGCAGTGCGGTAACGAGATGTTATCAAGGCCAACAACCGGTGACCGACCATTCAAGAGACAATAGGAACAACTATGACGTTTCTAATTACAATACATATAATTCGTCTCCTTATTTCAGCCAAGCATTTTCGGAATGACGAACGAGTCGCAGATTGTGAGGTGTAACTATAATATCACGATTTAAAGAAGATCATTTGACATCCCGACACGGTCTGAGTCAAATTTGTGCTATTGCTCCAGCTGATGTGAACGTGTATGCTGAAGTTCGGAGAAGCGGTGCAAGGGCATTTGTAGAGTCTACAGTGTCTTATTGACCACCTGTTACACCCTCGAACGGAGTTTCATTGTTATCCGGTACGGGGTACCAATTGCAATAGTTACTCCTTCTTGATCCTGATGAGGCCGATTGTACCGCAGGGTGATGAAACGATGAAACTAAACTTGGACTTTGTTTGGGTTTGACTTACTCTTAGTTTGAAATGCCTGACCTAGACTCGGTAACATGAGTAGTAACAACGCCGCTGATTATGGTTATGATAATTGTAGCAGTGGCGAGAATAAGAAATCGTCAGTCTAAAGATCGTTAATCGAACATAGAATACTAGAGTTATTATTCACTATGCATATACCGGTGGCAATGGCGATCTCAGGAGACAGACAGAAAGATGGTTCAACGCTCGTTGGTGACAATGACACGTACCTAGCTGTGAGTGCGGTATACCTATCCTACGTACTAAAAACGTTCTATCGGTTGTCTAGAACAGCCTACTGCAGGGGTGTCTCCTAGCAACCCTCGAGTTACTCTGTGTGTGTACGTGAGTAGTGGTGTGCATGTATTATTTATTAAACTGACGAGTACGCATCGCTCCAGTATTTGAGAAGGAGGATACCCTGGTGGCTTGAAACATTGAGAACCAGAATCAGTTGGAAGCGACACCTTATACTAAAACTCTTCACGATTGCTATACTCGTAAGTTCACTTGAGAACAATCGGACAGACTCGTTTCCAAAGGTCCCAACTTCCAGTGGTCCGAAAATTCGAACATAACTTCGAAGAGAATGGTTCGGTCTAGTGTTTGTTTGAGTGCTGAGATTAATCTCCGCCACACGTCGGCTTCCGATATAGAAAAAGTGAAGAGAGCTACTTCACTCATTCATTCGTTCGTTCATTCAGACGTTCTTCGAACCGCTGGAACGGGAAGGACGCGGTCTCTCTTATCGCGACTTCGTGTCGCCGAAGCGAGTGCAGTGGGGCTTCTATGGGCCGTTGCCTCCCTCGTGCCCGTGCCTACTCAAATTTGCTGTATCTTGGAAGAGGGCCGGAGGCGCGATACCCGCCCGAACACGAATCCCCCGCACCCATACCATCGCCTCGTGAATATTGATTTTCCTGGAAGACCGACACATCACACTTTACGTGTGAGTGTAGATACTGGTATAGTGGAAAGACGAGTCATACATCGGGTTGTCCTATGTGGTACGTGCCAGACTGTATCGCGGTGGACACGCTTGCTAGAGGTCATGAATCCGTGCGGTGAGCACACCATGAACGCTCTGTACTGATACGTTAGCTATGCGCCGGGAGAATAACAGAGAGATTGATAGAAAGGGAAAGAGAGATAGTGGAGGACGAAGAACGAGAGATGCGTGTGTATATTGGTGGGTATGAATTACAATGGGGAATAACACGGCCTGATTAACGAACGAAATGTACCGAAAACTCACTATCTCTTTCTCTTTCTCTTGTGGTCGGTTTATTGATCTTGGATGGCCAAGAATACCACATATTTACCGAACTGCAGTACGTGCGCTTTCATTCCTTTCCATTTGACGAGGAGGTGGCAGTCTCGCGTTAGTTGGTTCGTGTATAAACGTTATTTTGACTGACGTGTTCACCGGGGGATGGACGAATTAGCCTTTCGAACGAACGAGGATGAGAAGCGCAGGGAAGAGAAAGATAGAGTGAGTGAGTGATGGCTGACTGACGGAAACGCGATATCGACAATCATTGTCGGGAAAATATACTAAAAAAACGATTCGACTATTTTGTTTTAAAGCAACGCTAGAATGGATAAAAAGAGACGAAGAAGAGAATCAACGAAGGCACAATGCAGCAGCAGGGCGGAGGTGTCGAAGTGCGATGGGCGTCCAGATGGCTGGTAGAGTTTGTATTATAAGCGCCAGGCTTTTGAACAACACTGCAGCAGGCAGCATAAAAGCGGGACTCTGAATGAACGAGGATTTTAATTTATCGCCCTCGACTCGCAATTTCGTTTCTAAATGGTATTTTGTCGCTTTGCCACGGTGCTATGCGTGGTCCCTCTGAAAACGAGGGCTCGCCTCGTTTTCCACCGACTGATCCCCCCACTGCATGAACCCACCAACCCTCCAATTACACTTCCAGTTGGACACTTTACCGTCATAGCACTGGATGTATGTATATACGTATAATACATGGCACATACCCATCGTACATACCCCCGCAGCGTTATCCATCGTCAATTCCCAATTCCCAATTCTGCGTACATCCCTTATATATTATATACTCTCGAGCAGGCAGACAGCCATCCAAACCCGATTTACTAACCCAAAACGATGACGACTACGGTCCATCCCATTCCCAATTTACTCTCCGTATCCAGTCAATACAGTTTCACCCTAAAGAAACCGAAGGCGTCACGCCTGTGACTTTTGCTGTCAGAGACAAATTTCGATGGTGACGGAGGATCGATTTTCATTATCTGTTTGTGCTATATCGACTGATCAAAAACATGGAGCTTATCAGCATGTATTGCCAGATAACCGTCATAAATGCGAGATGCCGGAAAATATTTTGCTATTGACGCAGGTTTTATCGTTCTGAAGAGAAGCCACCGTGGGGAAACACAGGTTTTGTTGTAGATGCAAGTGACATCTTAACATTTTGTTGTATCGACTGATATTTAATCGATGTAACAAAATCTGCGTTTCCCCGCCCATATCTGATTGGTTCAATCAGAATTTTTTCTGAATACCTTGCCACAAACTGCCGCAATGACCAATTTATTTATTTATTTATTCAAGAATCATAAGTTCTCCGTTCCTCTTCTTTCATCGAATAAACGTACGATCCTTGTTCTTTGAGATTGAAATTACTTTTGTCATTCCTTTATATTCAATATCTTCTTTTATTTTTATACTTTCCAGCCCGTGAGTTGAAGACCTGCGGTGGCGTCAGTAGCGGCGGTGAAGTATGCTGCTCAGCTGACATGGAGCTAAGACTCCAGGCTCGAGCAAAGGACAAACACGAGAAGGCTACCAGAGACAGCCTTCACAGATGGCATCAGATATTCGCCACAAGGGCGACCAAGTTTCATGGTGAGCAATCAATCAGTTCGGTCTTACGAGATTCTTGGGCACTGTCGATGATCACCGACATCATTATTCTTTATACCCTGAATCCCATCGGGCACCCTTGTTTCAATCAAAAATCTCTCGCATTTTCGTTTTGCTTGGACGAGGTTATTTATCTTCATCTACCTTTGGACCATCAGTGTGACATTAGACTCCCCGGCTTCCGGTTATGGGAGCTTGTATAATGACTGGTCTAGATGGAGGCAAAGGTGTCACCCCCCCATCTTCTTGGCGCTCTTGCAGCCTCCCCACCCGCCTTGTGGGGTTGGCACGATGGCAGCCACTCCGTGAATATGTGCGGACGGGTGGTTGGAAGGCATGGTAGTACATACCTAGTGGGTACGTAGACGAGAGGGTGTGGAGAAGAGGAGAAAGTCGGTCTGAGAGCAATTACAATGTCTGCCGACACCCCCAAAGGCTCTGGTCCCGGAGTTATAGAGTGGGGGGTGGGAGGGGGTGAGCGAGAGAGACTGGAGCAAAGGCAGACGAGAGTGGCGCAAAGTACAAAGCTGATGAAACCCTCTCTCGCTGCGCTCTCTTCCTTCTCTGATTCTACTCCCAGGGCTCGCCAAACGATGATAGCCGCGCGTTGGCTTGAGAGAGAAAATCAGAGGCAGAGGGAGACTGTGAGAGGGCAATAGAGAAAGGGATGAGGCAAGGTACTTGGACCGGACAGCAGGAAGCGGGCCAATGAGATTGAAATCTATTCCGTTGCCGACTACGACGACCTCAAACAGTCTGCTCTGCTGCCCCGTCATCACTATCGCTGTTTTGGAAGAGGCTTTTATGCGCGGATCGACTTGCTGGATGAGGGGGGGGAGGGGGGGGGAAGTAATTATTATTCGACCGCAGGGTGTCACGTTCACTGCCAAGAGGAATTACTCTCTGCGGGTATCAGGATATCCGTATTATACCCTACACCCTATTTTGGGAAACGGTATATCGTCTCCAGGAAATACAACAGTTTCCGATGTGAAACTCTGGCGATTATTCATTTCGCGATTGTTTAGTCCTCATTAAAAGTCCGACTTGTTGAATAGAAAATAGAGCTAATTGTTGTTGTATCAGTTTTTCCTTGCTTTTTCATCCATCGGAGAATGAGCTTAACTGCAGGTTCAACCGAAGCATTCATTTGCCTTTCAAACTTTGCGACAAATAAACCTAGTTGCCCACTTGACGGCCGGGATTTTTTCAAAATTTTTTTATTTTTTTTTTTTCAACCGGATAAAAGTTTTGCCTCTGCTCGCTTTTCTCCTTAAACGCTCGGATAACTTTTTTAATTAAGACTGATCCGTTCCAACAACGCCGCGGCGATTTTTTTTTCTTTTCCTTCACTACAAGCCATCGCACTTCGGGTAACTGGTTGAATTAGTGTGATATTCGTACCAGCTGCAGTTACTTGCAGAGCCCTAAAACGAATTTCCTCAACCTTGTACTCCCTGATGATTCCCGATTATGTTCCGATATGTTCAACCGACAATTTCTTCAGGTATCTACCTTGGATAAATTTTTGCAAACACCATTAACACCACTTCGTATAAATCAGTCCTCTTCTTATTGACATTTTGCAGACTTTTTCAAAGATCTACTGGCGGCGAGTAAAAAAGGTTTTCACGAAATGTTCAAACGAACATACGGCGTTATTTATGAACAGAACGCCTACCTATTCACCGACCTGTTCAAGGAACTCGAGAACTACTACGCCAGGGGAACGGTAAGTCATTGCAACAAGAAAATCCGATGTCTCTATTGTTCAACCCTTTCTCCGCCAGATCGTTCTATATTTCTTTCTCTCTTCTATTCTTCCTCCGCCTTCCAAGCCTCTCCATAGATTTTATTCCTGGTAATGTAGAGAGTCAATCGATGATCTTAATGCCTTGCTTTATCAAAGACTCATCGAATGTACATGGATCTACTGCTTTCAAGATTTTATTCTGCGTTCGTTGGTGCTGATAATCAACCTCGTGTTACAGTTCTTCATAATATGTTATTTTCTATCTTATTATTCGTGAATCCGATTTTAGAGTTTGTTTGTGCGAATGCCCGATGCGGTTAGTGATAGCAGGCATGTGTAATAATCCATACTGAAATGCGAATCCGCGTGCGAGCGCAACGCTGAAACAACGAACTCGAGTTCACTGGCTCCCGCTTTCCCTCCTTCGCTCCTTCCCGCTTTATTCCAAGAATAGAACTAACCATTAAAGCTCTCCTTCGCTTCACTGCTAAAATATCGCTAATGAGTAAGACTCGTTGACTCATGAAAACGCTCTTTTTCCCCGACGATGCCTAAAAGACACTTTTTTATTTGTAGGTCAACCTTGAAGACGCGATGGACAATTTCTTCAACGTCCTTTATCAGAAGATGTTCACGGTGATGAACAGCCAATATCAATTCGACGACAAGTATCTCGAGTGCGTTGGAGACCACATGAAGGAGATGAGCCCTTTCGGCGACGTTCCTCAAAAATTGAGTGTTCAGATAAAGCGATCGTTCGTTGCAACCAGGGCTTTCAGCCAGTCCTTGAACGTCGCTGCTGACGTTCTGAAGAACATGCAGACTGTGAGTTTAGTGGTGTTTGTTATTGTTTTTGTCTTTTGTAGAAAGTATTATTGACAGGATAATAAGAGTCCTTCTTTTGATGCGATAAGCCGAGAGGCCCCTCTTATTTCTTAAATCAGCACACACGCTCCATCATCGTCTCATGTGATTTAACCCGTGCGTAATCCGTCTATTGATGTAATCATTCCCTGCAGCTTAGATCATCTCCCGAATGCGCCGCGGCTTTAACCAGAATGACGGCGTGCCCATCATGCAGTGGCATTCCTGGTAATGTCTTGGCGTGCACGAATATGTGCAGCAACGTGATGAAGGGCTGTCTCGCTCAACATGCTGCGCTTGATGTCGACTGGAATCATTTTGTCGGTCAGTACGTTCATCCTCGTGTTTCAAAGAAACTTGAGAATTTATAAACATTGGTCAACACGCCTCGATCATCAGAATTCAATCACTCCTACACCGTGTCGCGTCACCGTAGTTGGTAGCTTGTGCTGGCGTAATCCAATTGTTCTAATTGATGTCCATGTACGCAAGCTTACTTCGTCCCACTCGTAATTAACATGACGCTATTATCCGGTCGACGATCTTAACAAGATAATTACTCAACCGCCGATGTACTTGGAACCCCTTCTCCGTATACGTTTAGTTTAATAAACCATGGTCTGATTCGTCGTTGACGTTAACTCAACGTCGACTCTACCTCTTGCAATAAGTCGGGCATAAACTGCGAAAATGGAAAACTTTGCTTCCTTACTCCAAACAGAGGCAGTCGACAAGGTCGCGGAGCGTCTTCTGGGTCCGTTCAACATCGAGGTGGTGGTCGAACCGATAGACATAAAGATATCGGAGGCAATCATGAACTTCCAAGAGAGTGGAGCTGACGTGTCACAGAGAGTTTTCTCTGGCTGTGGTAAACCGATATTGGGGAAAAGACGGAGGCGGGACAGCAGGGAACTCCAGCTCGAGTCGCTGAATTTCAATCAGGCTTCATCGGCCGAGGATAGAGCTCCTACCGCCGCCATGATGGACAAACTCGTAAAGGAGATCAGGCAGAGGATCAGAGATTCAAGACAATTCTGGACCTTACTTCCCTACCAATTATGCAACAACGGTCTCGTCGTTCCTCCTAGCAATACCAAAGAGTGCTGGAACGGGACTCACATTGACCAGTAAGTGTCTATCGCTCAAGGGGTTCACCGTTCGAGGACCCCTCGCATAAAGTCGAAGACCTTAATTGAATTCAAATGACTCCTCCCATATTCAAGAGTTTATGAAACCAAAAGACTGGAATTGAATTCAATGCCACGCTCCGCAAGTTGTACCTCTGACTCTCTTCCTTTCGTTTAGGTACATATATCCAGTATCTTCGAGCGGTGAGATTCAGACTCTGAATCCCGAGGTCCAAGCCTCGGGACCAAAGGCAACGGTTGTCAAGGAGCAGCTGTACGCTCTTTCGATGATCAGTAACAGGTTGAGGTTGGCTTTCAACGGTCAAGACGTCGATTGGATCGACACAGGTATGTCGGACGATGAGAAATCGAGATGTTAATTCTGATCAAATTACGCGGCGCAGTTCTTTTAAGCGAGACTTTGTAAAATGATTTCAGAGGAGACTGGATACGGATCCGGAAGTGGTTCGGGAGACGGCGGTGACGATGATGATGGTCGGATCGACGACGACTTCGAGGATGAGAACATCGAGGGTGGCGACGTTGAGGGGAGAATTCTGGTGGAGGGATCAGGTTACGAGACGTCAACAAATTCGAGGGACAATCAAGACGCCTACAACAACAACAACAACAACAACAACAACAAGCAACAGACTACGACGACGATTCTTGGCAAAGACGAAAGTCCGGTTGTTCCTCCGAAGATCGACACTTCCGTTACGACAAAGAGCAAACCCGGTGCCAATAACAAGACTTTGTCAGTAGCTGGTAGCGGCAATGGTGTGTATAGACCAAAAATGTCACTCACCAGAGCACTGACTACGTACCTTTTCCCCATAGCCGTAATGTGGTTCGGCGGTTGTTTAACCGAGTGGCTGTGATCCGCCAGTTAATAATTAATATTATTTTAAACCTATTGGTTATAGGGTAAACATTATATTATTGCATTAATAACGCAATATTGTAAATATATTATATTATATTGTGACGATAATATCATTATTATTATTGTCATTATTATTGTTAATGATACTGTGTTTTGTTATCACTCTCATCAAATTCTTCAATTGCGACGATGATGATGATAACGATGAAGATGATCATAATAATGATGATAATAACAATGATAGGAATCCCCCCGATCTGAGAGAAGATTGAAAATTGAAGGCGAAGAAGATAAGTGAGCAATTTTTTTCTACATCTTTTTCTTAACGTTTTTCTATATATTCAGTTTATGACGGTAACCTTTCTCGTCAAAGGCTAATAATAATGATTATGATGATAATAGTATCAACAATAACAAGGGTAATAATTTATAATAATAATATTGATATCACACGTGAGATTGTTAAAGCAGCTTTGAAAAAGATGCTTTTTGAGAAAAGATTTAATCCGAAAATAAAAGTGATGATAATACTAATAACAACATTAATAATAATAATTATCTAGGTCGGGAAAAATTGCTTAACCCATGAAATTGAAAAGAAATCACGTCTACGACGGTATCAAAGAAAGAAAAACTGAAGAAAAAAAGGATCTGAGGATGAAAGAAAACGAAATAACCAGATATACGTAATTCTAGTATAAAATAAAAGATGAAATAAAAATATAAACAAATAAATAGCGGTGCATAACCAATGAGCGTGAGAAACAAAAGTATACGAATGTGAGAAAGTTGTTCTTTTTTAAATATATATATATATATATATATATATATATATATACCTATGTGGGTGTTTATTGAATAACAGCGTAAAGATTAATACTATAAGGAGAATTGAAGGAGAAAAAACGAAAAGAGAAGTTATTTTGAAACTAGATTCTACAGAGTGTGATCAAGATCCAGACAATCATGAATGACTTGAAACCCGAAGACTGATTTCTCTTCGATTTTTTAAAGTTTTCCTTACAGTTTTTCTGGTTTTTTTCATTTATTTGTGCGCGCTTCAGAATATCAATGAAAGAATAAAAAATACTGTAATAAACTACTATGATCAGAGAGAATATTCAACGAAGACAAAATTAACGGAAAATAGACCAAATATTAGAAAAGTGCGCCAAAGTTGACTGTTTTTAAAATAATTATATCCACAGATATGGTTTTTCAATTTTTACGATGATTACTGGTTCCTCATGCTATCAAATTCAGTTCTCAGATTGCCGAGAATTTTTTTGATCATCCCTTTATTTACATACAACTGAGGGAATTTGTTGAACTATTATTATTATTATCATTATCATCATCATCATTATTATTATTATTATTATTATTCGTAATATTATTACGAATATGTGGTGTAACTAAGTACTTTGTTTAATTTTTATTTTATGTAAAATTGTTTGAATAACAATTATTATTATAAATGAAATTTAATATAATCTAATATAATGTAATTAATTGATTGACTCTGATTAATAATTCAAGATTTGAATATTATTAGATACAAGTATGTACGTAGATGCATACATAGGTATACTGTGTACAATGTAAGTGAAGAAAGAACAAGAGAGAAATAGAAAGAGAGAGAAAGAGAGAGAGAGAGTGTGTGTAGAATCGGTGTAGATAGAAAGTTAATGACAATGAATGACAGAAAAAACGAAAGGGAACAAGAAAGAAAAATCGTGAATCCTGTAATTCAATCTACGTTTTGTAATATAGAAATTCGGAATAGGAAATCTGAGAGAAAAAGAAAAAGGTAATCGATTCGATGTCGGCTTGGATGACAAACGTACATACATGCCATACTTACGTATAAAATATGACTATTATTATGTTTATTATGATTATCTTATGTACATAATGAAAGATCCATGATAGGAAGAAATTAATTTAAAAACAAATACAAAATAAAAATTGAAACGACGCGATAAAAATGTGGAATAAATATATGTGAGTATTGGAATATCCAAAAAACAATGATGACGCGAATATATAAACTATAACGGAGAAAAAAATGTACGCAATGATGAAATATGCATGTGTGTACAAATAATAGTGATACGTATTATGTACACGGCGCGGAAAATTGACGTGATTATCTAATGTTGATTTTTTCTGATTAGTAGGCGAATAATTTACGAAAAAATTGAACGCACGTATATAAATTTAAATTATTACCTATTATTTTATTATTATTATTATTATTATTATTATTATTATACAGGGTAACTCAAGTGAAACGAATTTCTTTTCTTTCTTTTTTCAAATATCATACACGGCACGTAATTTAAACTTAATTCGAAATCCTTCACTTTGGTTATAATCAAAATTACGCTGCTACATTTTATTCATTATCATTTATATGACAGCAATTTTTTATCCCATCTCTTTATCCGTTCCACTCGAGTGAATATATATACTGCGTTATATGATATTTACAATGTGGCAATACTCTGCCCTCTATTAACCTGATCTACTGCCAATATTAACCTATCTGAAAAAAGAGAAGCGAGAGAACCCCACCCACATCCCACCCGAATCCCTGCCCGTCAATTCAATAATGTATTATATATAATTATTATTGCGAACAAATAATGAATACATAAATAAAAAATAAGAATTAAATTTAATGAAGGAAAACATATATATATACATGTACATACATACATATATGTATATATATATATAATTATTAAAATTATGTATACAATTGTATGTACATTGTACTTATAGTATATTTTATATGATAACAATAATCCTAATTTGTAATTTTATTTCCAATTTCTTATGTCTAATCTTTGAGTAAGTAATAATGAACAATTATGATTGATTACAGAGAGGGGATATGAGTTCTGAATTGAAAGAGTTATATGTAGACAGAAGCACTCGTACACGTACATCATATTTATGGCTGTGTGAAAGAATTGCAGTCATGTATCGTTGCTTCATTTTAACTCTTTTTTATTTCTTCCCATACGGTTTGATGACAGTAATAATAATAATAATAATAATAATAATAATAATAATAATAATAGTGTTAATAATACTAATAATATTCACACTAATGACAGCAATAATACATCAGAATTGTGTTTTTTGTGAGAAATGTGTATAGCCTGTACGATGTTTTGGGATTTATTGCAGCAAAACACATGGTAGTAAGGTAAGTGTGCCAGTTATTGACCCTGTCTCAACAATTGACCTTCTTTGGTTGTATCTGTTTAATCCTTAGTTCTAAAATTAACAAAAAATAAATTTTCAGTGTCTAACCTTCTATCAATTGGTTTTAGTTATCCAGAAATTCACAATTTGTGCCATCAATTTATAATTTTGGAGAATAAAAGTATCAATAATTTGGTCGAACCATATCAGTAACTGGTACACTTATTTTATTGTTAAAAAAGCAATTCCAACAGCGTCGTGTTGAACAATACTGCGTTTTTCGTACGATTCACTCTCTGTCAACCTAATTACTTAACAGAATAAATGCCTCACAGCTTCCATTGCACTGACAATAAGCTTCTTCTACCGTAATATTTCTATAATATCACCAGCTGACACGATCAGCTGTTCAATCGGTGTGGTGCCACATTATCCTGTAAATTCCAATACGCCATCAAGCGGGAAAAAATATCCTACGATTAACCGTGTCACATTTAATGATGTCAAAACGATCGAAACTATGTATATCGGCTGCGTGACTGATCTGTTGTCATTATTATTCCTAATATGCTATCCAAAAATCTAGTACTTCGCATATACATCACATATGCAGCAGATTGCAGCATATTTTTGCCTGTGTTCAAATGATTTGATATATATAATGTAGGAGATTATCTTCTAAATTAATTTGAAATCCATCGTTTTCATAATGCAACGGATCTGCCAAAACATCGAAACTACGAACACCCATTTACGACATTTTGATGCCGAATTCCAAATTCAAGCCGCACGGTTAGTTATATCTGATAAAAATATTATCTCAATTCGTAAGTTCAATTTAAGACCAATCGAGCAACACGCATCCGATTTCAATCTTTTCTTTGAATCAGACACGTAGACGTCAATTGTTTATCATTTTGGTAATTACATCTAGAAATCGATAATTCGTGTATTGACGAATCCAACACAAATAAACGAAGATTAGACAAGCTCAAAGATAATAGAAAAACAGGAATTCCAAGTCGTATGTCGAAACGTGATCGAAACAGCCTGTAAGGCTCACCTTCTCTGGAATCACGCATGCGCAATAGTCAAATCTTGGGCATTCCAGAATTTATAAACGGACGAGCACGAGCAGAACTCGTCACTTGTCACGTGAGTCTGACCGAGTCGAAATAGATATCACAACTTTCTTTGTACGGGTTTGAGACGCTTCATCCGTAAACATGAAATTGTCTTATAATTAAAATTTATATGACGGAACATAGAAGTTTCTTTTGATATAATTTTCTTCTCATTTATCAACCTCGCAGTTAGCCTTTTATTTTCTATTAATTTTCTTGCCTTGCTCTTTCTCTACAAAGTAAGTAAAATCTTCCTGACAATCAATTAAATCAACCTTCTGTTTATTTGATCTACCCAGCCTCAATCTCGTTCGGTACAATAGAAGACGGAATAATCTTCAAAATAAACCCAAGCGATTAAAACCCTACCCAACAATGAACTCTGCAGCATTAATTGTTCGCAACGAAGATTTCCTCCCGGGATATTTCAGCAGTTCATTGTACACATCTGGACATTAATTCAGACGGATTGTTTTTCGTCCTAGTCGGTTAAGTTGGTAACGCATGTTCAACCTGCAGCGCCACTGTCGGGCGGCCGTTACGGGCTGAATCTGCGTTACCAACGTAATCGACTCGGCCGAAAAACTAGCCGTCTCTGAATTAATTTCTGCATGTTTACATTGTGTATGAGTATCCGATCTTATTGCTTTCTCTAACAATAAGTATTGACAACGCAGGACAATAGTCAAAGCAACGCCCGCTTTCCAGGAAAAGCACCAGAGCTGTTTAACACTCAGTAGCCTTAAGCAGAGTCGGAATAATAGTCTATACAAAAGATAAGAAAAATCGCCGATGATATATCGATGTGGCGCCCAACAAAGTGGTAGTGTGTGATATATATAATGAGCGTAGATTGTTCGGTAATTAATCAAAGGCACTGAAGAATAAATATACTACAATACGTAATATTATATGGTATTATAGACGCACGCAAAATACATAAACGTAATATAATGAAGAAATAATTTATTTATTGATCGTTTTACTAGTACGCGTACACTGTTACATACATGAGAAGGATTTTTTTTTTTTTTATCCAACGACAACGATGGCAAAGACAAGATAACAATAATAGTGAAATGACAGCAGCCGCAATAAATTTATATATTTAAATTTCATAAAATCAGTCATTGCGTTTTTGCTTGAGCAACTAAAATGTTATTTCATCGCCTAAAACCAATTGAATGGATCGACGTTTTTTGTATCATTTTTTCTACGTTAGTTCTTTCCTTATTCATTCTCTTTTCGCCTTAACTCTTTACCTTTCGATAGAAAGTATACATAAACAAGGTCGCGGAAAGAAATTAATAAATCGCGCTACGAATATCGTGTAAAAATCAAATGTATATTTCTTTGAATTCAGCCTGTCGCTGGTGTTTTTTTTTTCTTTTTTAGATTCTTCACGTATAAAACAACAATCGATAAAAGTTTTCAATCGCCTAAACACAATAACAAGGAATGATGAGTTATCCATTTACCTACAACACGTAAAAAAACCCAAGAGACATAAATAATATCAGTGATAATACAAATAAATAATTTCTTTAACATTTCATTTACTTTGATCGTTAATATGACTTCATTGTGTATAAACGGTGAATAATTACATAAAAGGCAGTTTGTTTTAAATCTTCATTCAAATACACACATTATTGATAACAATAATAATATTAATAAAACTTTGCTACTTATAGTGTACGTATCGTGTATTGTATATATACACAGTTATTTTTAAAAATTGAATTCTAGTACAAACAAAGAAAAACTTGCGCCAACCAGCGGCCCATCGATCGACTATATTTTCTTCACCCGTCACTAAAACGGTACGACGTATTATATGGCTTGATATCGGTAACTTTCATTGAGGGTTTCTGATTGAAAAACCCATCACGGAATTCATTAAGCAGAACGCGACAATTCAACTCCTGTTTTCGTTGTTTTTTGTATTAGGTAGTGCGAAAAAGTTTACAAAAACCATAATTCGTGTAACCATAAATCGATCAAGTTCGAATTTCTGAGATCTTGATTGATTTGTGAGTTATTTTTAATGGATTTCATTTTTTTTTCATTACTTTGTTTGGTGATTTTTTCTTTAAAATAAACATTTTAAAAATGAAGATTTTTCGCTAACTAAACACGACATAAATTTTACAGTGATGCATATTAAGTGTAACTTTTTTGTCTTATTTTCACATCACTATTGACACTATGTACACAGTAAATGCCACAGATGTTGGAGATTGAAAAAAAAAAGATTTAACAAAAATTGCGAGACCAAAAATAACACCGTGAGAAATTGACTAATAACGAAACAATGATATCATTCCATCGAGCATTTGCGTTATTCTTCTCGTGATTTTTTTTTTTTTTGGTTGTTTGTCTAAACACCTCGAAAATAGGTTTTAATAAAATAATCCGACGAGCAACGGATTCAAACGAATATGATTTTCTTCAAAAAATCATAAGCGGCGTTTATTACACCCCAGCTGATGAACGACCTCATGTAATTGAGATGAACCCCCTTGTAGAAATGAGCGATGCTCTTGTCTCTCGATACGTAAATCTCCTTAACAACGCCCCAGAATTTCTCAAAATCACCGCCGACCTTGGTTTGCATGTGAATCTTGATGACGTTCATCGGGTAGAAAACTGTGCTGGTTAGGCCGCCGATAAGCGCGCCGCACACAAAATTCGTGAACAGAGTGTCTCTCCCAGCCATTAGGGTTTTCGAGTGATCCCTCAGGCTGAAGAACATCAGATTCGACAGACCGTTCCTGACCAGAATCGGGAACAAGCCTCGATAGCATTCCGGGATCCCGTGGTGTCTGAGAAGGTGCCTGAAGGCGTGCGAGGTGTTCCTGAACTTTTCGTGGTAGCGCCAGTCCTGAAGCAGCGTCTGAACCCGCTCAAGTGGCATCAGGATCGCCTCGGCGGTTCCCGCGATGTTCGCCGCGAGGAACTTGGAAAGGCCCGCGTTCTTTGTCAGCAGGTATATCCGCTTCCGGCTCCCTTCGTACACCCCGAACATTATGCTTAGCGAGAGCGTCTTCTGACATAACGGCGGCAGGATACCTCGGTACAAAAGGCGGACTCCTTCCTCGGATAACTGCTTGGCCGCCGCTCCTGCTGGCACACCTTCCAAAATCTACAGAGAGCGATTTTCAAACGATTTATTCCTTGTTCCACATGTTTCATGCACAATTTCCTGCAACTATCAAGGAATATACCAAAGGTTTACCCCAACGATTTTCTTCATGGTGTTTTTCACGTTTCACAAAAACGTAACACATCTTTTTATTACGTACTAGTTTGGCCGTTTAGGGGATGAAAACAATCCTCAAAGTTTATTCCCAATCATCTAATTTCTCTATACACATAAATTTTTCCTCTAAAACCAATTGGACCAATTCTCTTCCCTCTGGGATTTCTTCCCATCTTTTTGGGGAGAGATACTTAATACGTGGCTAAATTAAAAAATAAAAAAAAAACCCGTTCAATATTGTTTCATGTATGTACTGCGACATATCACAGAATGAAGAAAATCGTTGAAGTTTATCTCGGGTACTTTCCTTGTGATAAAACTTTACCCTGAAATTCGAGATTAGATGATAATTGCGCGCGTGCAAAAATACGTTATTATTGGGTTGGAAAAAAAAGCACATATTATTGCACTCATATTATACATGTTAGGAACAAAGAATAAATGAATATTTTGTTAAGAAATAATTTATTTGTATGCAGATGCAGAGAGCTTATCTATCAACAGAATGATTCATTCAATACCGTCACATCTCTCTGAAATTGTTACTCATTGTTATTTTTTACTGATCTATGAGGATGATGAGAATTTATAATATTAATTAATTTCATGTAGATCAACTCCTGCTGCACCTGTGAAAACCTGCCACGAATTGTGTGAATATATATGAGTTAAATTTGTGTGAATCAAAAAATTTGTCCAACAAATCCGTCTGTATCTTCACCTGACGAAATATTATCTTGTTAATAGGATAAGTGACTGTGACATTGATCACCGCCGCTCCCCAACCACAGGCAAACTCCCTGGCATCGTGGGACGTTATTTTCATTATCGACGAGAGTGGTATTTTTTCCTGGGCCGTGGCATTGATGTCTTTCTCCGAATCTTTGGACGCCCCAGACGAGGAAGAATTTGAGATAGCTGCTACGGATGGAAATATTAGAAATTCGAAATTTCCCTGCAGACTCATTGTACCTAAAGTGATGAAAATAAGTAACCGTTATTGAAAAATAACAACCAGAAAATTCAATCGATTGTTTCAGATTTCATACCTGTGATTGATGCTTCGTATCAAACTAAGAATATAAATAAACGGACGGACAGATAAAAAAGAGTAACAGATATATCTGTGTAGACCTTTGAAGTTGTTGGAAGATTGAAAATAAGTGAGGGATAAAGGTGTTGCATAACTTATCCTAACCTTGAAAGCTAGCAGGTTTGAAGGTTGAGGCGATACATTTCTTTATGTAATATGGCACGCATTCACAGTTCGCACGTTATTACGATGTTTGTATAATACGTAGGTTAGAAAACTATTGCGATTCGTCTTCTGGTTGTACTTCTCATTCAGCCCATTGCTCGAGATGTCAGTTTGTTCACTTGAACACGCAGACACGACGATGACTTTGATCCCTCGATATTGAGATCCACATTTACGAACGTATTGCACATTTTACGTATTTACTAAGAAAATTTGAGCGCTTTTACCACCGATTCATTCGTATAGAGATTGACAGAGCGGAAGAGAAACCTCTTTCACTAATCATCGCACTTGTTCTCATCTTTACAGTCTGCAGAAATTTCCAGCTGATAGCAGCTGTAATTCTAGCTCAACCTGCTAAATAAAATAGTAGAGTTTGATACCCGTAGCGCGATCTCTTGGAATACGTAGCAACTAAATGAAATTCACGATCTACGCCTATCAGAATATAGCCTACAATGCATGCGTTAAAAATCGCGTTTTTTTTTTGTTCAATTTAATTAATGGACATTACGCTGCAATTTCAGTTTGAGAGCTTTATTATTTATAATTTTAACAACATTTTAGAATTTTTTCATTGAAATTAATAACAAATTGGCGGCATGGCGGATGTAAGTAGCGAACGACTTCGAACTCGAGGGTTTTTGCGGTGGCGCATCTCCTGACATCATTGTCCAACTTGTAACAGAGTGAAAATTATTTGAGTACATAAGAATAACTTTTCGAGTTCAAGCTCACAGCCCCAATGTATAAAAAATGATGTTTTTTTTTTTAATTTTTTAAACAAATTTTTCGATTGAAATTTAAAAATCTAGCCACAAGATCGAATCCATAAACAAGTCTTGAATATTGTGTCAAAAGTTCAAGTTAATCCGATAAAAATTAACCGAGAACCTGCGCCAACGGATTGAAAACGTAGTTGTTCGGTACTTATATATGCCATGTCGCCATTTTGTTATTAATTATAATAGTAAAATTCTAAAGTGTTCTTTAAACTATAAATAATAAAGTATTAAGGATTTCGTCTCTTCGAACACTGTTTCTAAGAATGTGTGTGTAGATGTTATGTTTACATTTTTGAATTCTTGCTTCTAATGAAAAGCCTATATTATTATATTCTTCAACAATTATTTTCTCGTAATTAATGATATGTACATCCGCATATCATTTAATAGACGGCTTTGCCCGTCTTGCGTGGCTTCTCATTAAAAGCAAGACTTCAAAAATGTAAACATATCATCTGCACACCACATTCTTAAAAACAGTGCTTAAAGAGACGAAATTCTTAATAGATACATACCAGGCACACCAAAACAAATTCGAATTCACTGGTGATGAGTGGAGTAAGGCTCCGGCTAAGCATCTCTAGTCGTTAATTTTTCGAAATCACCAAATTTTCGAATTTATATTCTTCTATAAATAATAAAGTTTTGTAATGTGTATCGAGTGTCACAACTTGTATCAGGGTCATATCACAAACTTGATCGAGCGTAACGAAGGTATGAAGAACACGTTGTTAAAGTATCCTTCGAAAGCGTCGCGAAAGATAGTGATTTATCGTTACATTTCATTATGCGATGCAAGACAGATCTATATACTTATCGTTAGAGATCAGTGGAATGCAATATGTAAGTTTATTTCATTACAATTGTCACGCCCTATCGATCTCGAGAATTATCAATAATTGATCTGTGGCTAAGTTCACAAAATTCCTTCTTACCCTGTCAAAGAATGTATTTAATCAATATGATAAATCGTGGAGCGCGCAGGATCTGTGATTTTTCGAGCGCTGTTAAAGTCAACACTTTTCTACCCTCGATATTCACAAGTACGTTTATATGGCTTTAATATTTTTAGACGTATCTAACGAACCATCAGAAATTCCTAACTATCAAATTGAAATATACTCCCATATTGTGACTCAAGATCGAAACCTCGGAGTTCTTCGATTCGCATACACCGATGTACCAAAACCTAATTTTGACGATTATCGGAAAACTGCATTGAAGGATCCTCATTCTTCGACCGCAGCATCCGCAGATCGTCGTCGTGGAAGTGTTGCACTCGTCACCTTTTGTCAGTAACACGCCGCATTCCTTCGGGGTTATGAAAAACTAGTCTTTCAATTAGCTTATTGAATTTCTAAAAAATAATTCAAGCTTTCGCAACTCGTGTTAGTGCCTTGCGGCTGCATATTTTGCAGAGTTTTCTATTTGCTTGATATGATTCGACAAACGTATAGGATCCAAGAATAATGAAGTAAATGAGGAATTGTGCTATTATTCACAGCTATGGGCATTGCTGCTCTTTACGGGGCGAAGACTGTTATCACACAGGCACTGTCATCGATGTCACCATCGGCAGACGTCCTTGCCTTGGCCCAGTTAGAAGTGAAGTTGAACGATATCATAGAGGGTAAAACTAAAGTCTTCAAATGGCGCGGAAAACCACTCTTCGTGACACATCGGTATGTAAAAAATAATTTTGCTACTCTTAAGCTGAATGTGACACTGAATCGTTCTACTTTATCGAAGCAAAAATTTTCATTCCACACATTCGAAATTAGATTTGCAAACAAACATCGTAATAGTGAGCGGGGAGCCTCACCTCACGTCTTTCGCACCTTCGTTATTTCGATTGCGCCTTCTGTGACAAAAATCGCGAACCTTAGAAGCTTCTTCAACCCTGGCACGGTCGGAAACCGTTCATGCACTTCATTCTTTTTAATCTTTCGATAAATGTATTGCTCTCAAGTGAAATAAAACCGCTCTAGCACCCAAGAGATTATCGACCGAGAACGTCTAACGAAAATGTCGGATCTCCGAGATCCGGAGCCTGACGATAAACGTGTGCAACGTCCGGAGTGGCTTATTGTCGTCGGAATCTGTACGCATCTTGGATGTGTCCCAATTCCGAATTCGGGCGACTTTGCCGGGGGGTATTATTGCCCTTGCCACGGATCGCACTATGATGCTTCGGCCCGAATACGCAAAGGTCCCGCTCCCACTAACATGGCGGTTCCACCTTACGCATTTATCGACAATGATAATGTCGTTGTTGGTTAAACTCAATATAAAATAAATCAATACCTAAATACTTTATACCTACAGTTATGTCGCAGTATATTCATTTTCGATAATGAAATTCCATATATATCGTTCCATTTTACAATAACATGCTCCACTTCTTTCTGTTCTTCTGCTACGTTTTATATATTATATGTATATATATTTATATATATACAATTAAAATGTAACACAATTAATTACAAACTCGCAGGTAAAATGTACAATATACAACGATCTATAAATCTATACAATTTCCTAAATTTAGATATGTTACATATATTCATGTGTATTGTATACTTACAACATAACGTAAATTTAACGACATAGAGGCTGTTCGCGGGTGATTAGAATTTTAATTTTCTCAGCTTTAGCATTTATAGACCTTTCAAAGTCTACGAACTCGGAAATATCCCGTTACAGCTTCATGTTACGTTAACGTCTATCTAAATGCGGGTGGTTCGTCATCAGCTTGATATAAATTACAATCGATGTTACAATTAGACTGATACGTTAGTTTTATTTTAATTATATTTTACACAGGAAGGGTCGAAGGTTGTATTGTTAATTTTTTGAGGACATCGAATTTCTCGAGGAAGGTCTGCTCGCCTCCTGAGAAGCTCCTCTTCTGTCCAAGCTGCGGAAATCGGACGATTAGAATCATCGATATCTAAGTTGTTAATTTTAATCCGCGGTGTTTTCCGTGCTTTACCTGTTACTCCGCGACGAACCCCTTTTGAACATGTCTGTCAACTTTTTCTTCAAGTTTCGTTTACCGTTTCTCGTATCCTGGTCATTGATGCTCGCCTCAGAGCCTGACGTCTGAGTAACAAAAGTGACATTCTTGAGTAGAAAAACGGAATCAAGCGGCAAAAAGATTTTTTGAACGAATAATGCAAAAAGCAAAAAACAAAAAACAGGCCTCACTCACCTGCATTGAGTAATCAATGGAACTATTCGGGTCGTCGACACTCGCCGACTTAGTCAGCTTCGTCGTTATTTTCCTTATGATACCTTTGTTGTATTTTTTGTCACGCTGAAGCAGCTCGCTCTTGGTCGAACCGCCCGAGAGCCTGCTGCAAAATTAAAGGCAATTGTATACCGTGAATTGTTATCTTTGCATCATCGAAATTGTTCCATTAGTGCTGCTGTTATGAAAAAAGCTATAGTTTACCTATCGACACTCGAGTCTCTCTGCATACTGAAGTGCCGCGAATCCACGTCCGAACCGTCCAAAGACTGCATGCTTGATACGTTGCTGTCATTCGCCCAGATCGTCTAAGATCACGATTTTACAGACGAATTAGACATGTGCAAGTTAGAAATCGACCAATTTTTTGTTGCTATAATTATTGCCAACTACCTGTTGATCATTTTTTCCCGCTGTTTGTTCCAGGGACACACTCTTTCTTTTCAAGCTCGACTTATTCGACTTATCTTGATAGCCAACGCGACTCAGAGTTGTTCCTCTGCTCGTTGAGTCGCTTTCGATAGACGTTGACCTGACGGAAATATGAGTTAAAAACAAATAATAAACTCTCTGGAAATCAATCGTCACTTACCGCTTTCCAAATTTCTTAGCCTTCACCGCTAAACGGTCGTCGAATGTCTTTTTCGTGTCCTTCAACTCTTTCGCAACCTCCATCAGCTTTCCAATCGTGTATTCAAGCTTCTCCGTTCTTCCACCCAAATCCTTGGTTGATCCTGGAAAAAACGTGGTAAAAAAAAATTGCCTCGGAGTCACAATCGACTCAACTTCATACCTCTGATATCTTCCCTCGAGTCCATCATGCCTGGTGATGATTCCCTAGATTTTGGTCCCTAAAAAACCATAAAACAAACGTTGGAGATTTCAAGAAAATTTTCCATCAGTCAAGACATCTTTCATGATTGAATTTCAGTGGTCCGAATGCTTTGAATCACCTTCAATCTCCTCGGCGGTGTCGGCGTGTAAGTGTCGCTGTTTGATGTCTGTTTACCATTGGAACCGTCATTGTTAGGTTTCGACGCCTGTAATTCCGGGAACAATTTCATCAGATCGTCAACCTGCTGAAGAATCACGTTTACGCTACGAGCCTCGTTGTGTTCAAGACGTCTTTTGCTCGCAATAATGTCCCTCAGCTCTTCGCGTTCCCGTTCGTGCCGCTCCTTCTCCCTCCTCATCTTCTCGTTACTTGTCCGCAATTTTGCGTGAGCATCTCGCAGCTCGAGCAAATCGCACTGGAGCTGAAAAACGATTTTTTCATGACATTACTAACTGACGTTCAGCAGCTGTAAGTCGAAAGTATTATCATCCTTGAAATTATGAAGTCATAAACTCATAAAATCTTTGAAACACATTAAATCCTGAAATCCGCTGAAACTGTGAAATCCAAAATGCTCGTGGACTGATAATATAAACCGCAGTTCTGGCGTACTGATGAAGATTAACCCCAGTTAATTATCGCTTGGCTGTAAATATTTTCCGGACACTCACCTCGATCAGTTTCTTTTTGTTCTCTTCCTTCTCCTCGTCAAATGACTTTTTCAGCTGATCCTGCTTCCTCTTATTCTCTAGACGCTCCTTGTCACGTTCTCTTTCGATCTGAAACGCGATTTTTGACCATATTCAAATATATTCGGCATCAAATTATTCTTCTCATACCTCGAACAATGTCTGCCTGAGATCGCGAGCCAGTGTTGCGGTTTCTTGAAGAAGCCTCTGCTGCTCCTCTCGCTCCTTTTGCCAGGCAAGTTCCATTCGGACTTTCAGACCTGGAATTTTCGTCCGCCCGCTCGAAAGGAGGCGCTCCTCTTCCAACTATAATTCCAAGTGTCAATAATTGTTTCAGCACCGGGTGACGTGACTGATTTAGGATTATTTATACAAGAATCAGCCTAATTGTTTCGCAAAGGTTAGATTTGAAATATTTTGTAAAATGATTCTGCTATTTTCAAAAAATGCGCTCCGGTCAGCTACGACTGAATGAATATTAGTCAATCTATTCATTTTGCTGCGAGATGGGCTTTGAGGTTATATTTTGCGAATTATTTGATTATTAATTCATTTGACAATTAATGGGTCCCAGCTGACTAGAGCGTACTCGCAACGATCTGAACGATCATATTACAAAAAATTCGCAATTGAACGGATGTTTCAAAAGAAAACGGGATCGATTCTCATAAATACTTTTAGATCGGTCACGTGACCCAGATGCGATGAAGGCAATATGGCGTCACACGGGGTGAACAGCTGATCCTTTCAGGTGAACTTAATAACGAATATCAAGGCACAAACAACGTCGTACATGTTGTGTTAATTCTTTTTTATGAGATGTAATAAAATGACTGTAATAACCTCGTTCACACGCGATTGCATCTCCGAAAGTTTGACCTGCCATGCGGATCTCTCGGAAACGAGTTCTGTCTTCAGTTTCGAGGACTCGAGCCTAGTCTCGGACAGCTCGTCCTCCATGCAACTGATTTGCTTTTCGAGGACCGTAACGTTATTCGCGATTACTTCCTCGTCCTGAAAAATATCAGACCAAGATGACGAAGGCCCGGAATTATTTCCCAAAGATCAACGGAATCTTTACCTCATCCGATTTTCCCGTCGACGTGTTCGACTGCCTTCGTTTCCGTACCGCCTTCAAATCCCCGATCGTTCTCTGGGCCCCCTCAAGCATGTGCTTGTAAGTGTCGCGTTCTCGCTTGTAACGCGAGAGCTGGTTTTGTATCGACTGTATCTCATCGTTTATCGCCGTTATTCTGTGCTCGTATCGCATTTTACACTGCGCCAAATCCGCCTTCCGCACCTTGTCCGCGTTCGACAAAGCGCTCTTCGCCTTTCGCAGCTCCGTTTCCAATGCCGAAGTATCCGCTGACCAGTTCTTCTGGATCTTCGAAACGCTCTCGTAATCCTGAAGCCTGCTCGTCAGGTCGTCGTTCTAGAATTAATCGTCACAAAAATGACATATCGTTTTCATCTCACGTAAATACCACGCGTCAATTGATATAGTCGTGATATTAGGATGTAGATACAGCGAGTTTTCTGTAAAACTCACCATTCAACACCTGCAGATAGGCAACCGAAGCTATAGGAACATGCCTATCTGCTAGCGTTGAGCGGTCAGATAGTGTAAGGTGGGAGGAATATAATTAGTTCAACGAAAGTTAAATAAAGTTAAAGGAGTTCGATTGAGTAGATTTCAAGACTGAAAATATCTACTCGAAAAATCGCATATTCACGTCAGAGGCAAGAGTTTGTTACATCCGGTGTACCACCACACGTCTTTCTCATCCAATGACTCTTGCTTGATAATTCTCCAATATTTCTTATATTAACTTCATAGTCTCTATCCTGTCCTCATATTTCCATCCAGCCTCACGCTACTTGTTATCATACTCACTCAGCTAATTCCATTCCGCTCACTCTGGATTTTCACGCCTGTCCTTGCACCCATACGCTTTGTCTCCAACCTCACTCGTATTACAACTCTCAACAACCACACATCTCACTCAAAAACCAACTCTTTCTCACGAGACATCTCTAGACCTTACATTCAATCACATTCAATTGCATTCGCCAAATAATCTTCAAATCCACTTTCTTAAGTGAACTACATTTCGTCAAACATCAATCAGTAATCGACATCCTACCAACATCCCTTCAGGTGTAATTACTTCAAGCGGGAAAGAACCCATATCAGTAGTCCATAACGGACGTAAAAAATTTAACTTGGAGCTAATTTTCCTGATTGAACTATCTAATTAACAAAAATCGAACATTTTTACACCTGCACTAAGATCTTGATCACGAATTGATAATATACTTACTGCCTTTTTCACCGCGTCCAACTGCTCGGTGAGCACAGAATTCTCTTTCCTCAGTCTTGCGACTTCATCGTTTTTCTCATCGATGGACGATTTGCTGGCTGATTTTTCATACTCGCGTAATTTCTCCTGAAAAGCGAATTGTCGATGTAATAAAAAATAAAAAACTTGAGCTGATGCCGTTGAAACAGTTATCCGAACCCTCACCTCCATGCGTAATTTTTCTTTAACCCACTCGTCTTCTTTCTTATTGTACGTTTCGCGTATTGCTTTCAACTCTCCCTCGATCCGGTTTATCTCGTGCTTACGGTCCAGCAGCTTGCTGCAATAAAAGTTGATAAATAAATCGTCAAAAAATGCGGGGATAAACGAAAAATGAAAATTTTAAATCTGCGAAGAGTTTACCTGGTCAATATCGTGTTTTGACTCTCAAGATGGGCTCTCGAATCGCCCAGAACTCCGTACTTCACGTTTAAATCATCGTACAGCTTTACTCCGGTTTTTACTTCCTTTTCCAAGTCTGCGGTAAAATCAATGCAGGGTAAAATCAAGCTTTCAAAGCTCCTGTAATCTACACTTAATAAAAACCAAACTGATGTAACTGACTTGAAATTTTTTCGGTGTAAGTTTGCTTCATCTCGTTCAACTTCTTCGCATTAACACCGGCCTTTTCAAGACTAAGAATCTTCTTCTTTAGGGTAGCGATTTCGCCCTCTTTACCCTGAACAATTTTTTCACTTTCGGTCCGAACCTTTTCCAGCTCCTTTGATAATTCTGCGACCTCGGAACTCGTTTTTGAGATCTTTGCTGAGCAGGAATTCCTCTCGTTCTCCAGTTCCAGTTTAATCCGCTTCAGCTCTCCCTCGAGCTGAGATTTGCTCGTTTCGACCTGAGAGAATATTGGATTTGAAAAATATTTCTACCGCTCAATAATATCGGAATTCTTATTTTCACAATGCACTCACGGATGCGAGTGTCTTTACTATCCGTCCCTCCTTTTCCACGCACGTCGTCAGATCATTCTGTAAATTTTTACACCTCTCTTTTTCCACGTATAGTTCTTTCTTCAGTTCGTTCATCGCAAATTCTATTCTGGCGCTTTCTTTACCGGACGATGTCGCCGATTCTAAATTGTGTTTAACAAAAAATGAAACCCCGAAAATTTTTTGCCTCGAAAAAATATTTCTAATGGTTTACCGAGATCCTTTTTAAGCTGAACCACCTCGTTGTAGACTTTCAGCTTCTCCGCGGATAGCGACAGCAATTTCGACTTCAGTTTTTCCTTCTCTTCGTGAAGTTTCACTCTTTCAACATCCCACGAATTTCTCTCTTCCTTGTTCAGGCTGATCGCATCCTCGAGTTTCTTCTTGACTGTATGGAAGAGAGAAAATTCGCTGTACATGTAATCGATATTCGGCTCGATCGTTTTAACTTTCATCATTCATAATTTTCTCAATTGCACGAGGAGCGATCATTATTTCGAAACTGTTTCTCGAAGCTGTGAGAACGTGCGCACCGTAAATGAGAATCGGGCAGTGCCACGCGCTGTTCGAATAAAGAATGAAAGAAAAAAAAATACTGCGAGTCGTGCCACGTTATTATACAAGTCTGATTACGTCCCCCGACCGCATGATATTGTATACGCAGGAAGCAGGCGCATAACTGCATGTTCCCATTATTAGAAACGATATACATACCGCTGCTCTGGAATGAGGTTCAGTTCTACTTTACCGGCCGGGTATCACCGTTCTCAATTCAATTTTCTAATGCCTTATAAGCCGCTCCGCGCAATCTGCACGCACAACACGCCTCCGGCCGACTTTATATCATTATATTACACAAAGTACCCTGTGCGGTTTCGATTCACAGAGTGTCTGAAAAGCTACCGCTGGATTGAATTCTAATTGGTTTATAAGGCGGGAAAATATAAATTCCGTTATTTGAATTTGAAAATTGGCGCTAAATTTGAAACAGTGTTCTTCCTTATATTCTTGTTCCTACTTATCGTTTTAGTAATTTCAATACCACGTGGAATCGAATAACGTTTAAATGGAACTAACGCATCAGGAGTTCGGACGATTTGTTGTCGTCCGAAGAAGGCGGCTTGTTGCTTTTTTCCGTCTTCTTCGTGTCTCTCTCGGCGTTAAGTTCTCTCGTTGCTTTGTCGAGCTGTTGCTTCAGGAGTTCGCATTCTTTGACGAGTTTTTCCTGGTTCTTCAAATTCTGGGAATCATCCTGAGGAACCACCGCAGGAATTCCCGTCACTTCAACGTCTTTTCCTTCGGTCACGGTTATAATTATACCGAAAATATTAGCTGCGAAAAGTAATGAAAAGGATTAGACCGAGACCAACTTCGAAAAATTTTACCCTCAGTTAAATTGCACGTTACAAATTCAACTTCACTTAATGATATTAATATTCAGCTCCTCACCTATTTCCTTCTCGAGGTCGTCCACCATCTTTCTTAGCTGCAGCTTTGTCGTGTAATCAGTTGTTTTTTTCGCCGTGCGATTTTTGTACTCGTTGACCACCTTGCGTAGCGTCAACTCCAATTTCCTTAACTGTGAAAAATACACGATATTCGTACATGTACAATTACCAGATTCACGATTAAAAAATTGCGTGCGGTTTTTACCCCATCGAACTGGCTTGATAAGCTCGTTTTTTCACTTTCCAACTGCTCGACTTTTCGCTCGACTTTTCTCAACTTGAACGAGAGGATTCGACAATTTTTATTAGACTGTTCTAAGTCCTTACGAAGAGTCGTGTACTCGTCAGCCTGCTCTTCCCTGATCAGAGTAAGGTAAAACAAAAATAATAAATGAAATTAAAAAAATATAAAAAATCATTTTAGTCACAGAAAATTACGGATCAATCTTGTAAAATTAATAATTCATGCCTGAAGTTGTCCTGCATCTCGTATATCTCTTCCTCCAAGTCCCTGATTTCCTTCTTCATGTCTTCATTCTCATCCATCAAAGTTTCACACAGAGTTTCCGCGGCCTTCAATTTCGACTTGAGCTCCTCGTTTATCTTATCTTTTTCCGAACGGTTCGTCTTCACGTTCAACTCCTTTTCCAAGCTTCTGAGCTTCGTTGAAAGCCCAGATTTCTCTTCGGTTAAAGCTACATAAGAGGAAGATCGATGGATGAAACAACGAAACCAAAAGTAAATTACCAAAAATAATAGCCGTTTTGCCTGCTCATCACATTCAATTCACGATATACAGGCGTTTAGTACGAATATGGTAGCGTTATTTCTTGTGATTTATAATATTATTATACGAGAAGTGAAAGGCTTCCGTACGAAAGGAACGCATGTGAATGAAGCTCGTGATAAATATGTGCGATGAAAGTCTCGCCGCGTTGAAATCTATGTGAATTAGCGGCGAAACTGGCACCTCACTTCGTTTAACTTAAATTTTTATCAATATTCATGAACAGCGGTTACACCTTCGGTTTTAGCCTGAAGATCTTTGACAGTTTTTTGAAGCTTTGTTACTTCGTTGCTCGACGATTTATTCGATACGGTGTCCATCGTTGCTAGTCGACGAAGCAGAATGTCGCTCTTCTCTCTCTCGACCTTTTCGCAACGCGTTCTCATCTCGCTCAGCTGAGCTTTGAGCTTCTCGATTTCATTCTGAAAGTCACCAACCAAGTTAAATCAGCCTGCGACACGATCAGTCACTTCAAACTTCATACCTTCTCAGTTTTCCCGCCCTTATCGCTACTTGAATCGCTCCGTTTATCCTTCCCAGATTCGGTTAATTTCACTCCGTTTTCCGACGGTCGAGATTTCTTCACCTGGTGGAAAAAAAATCTTTCAATCGCAGGTCGATTTGCTGTAAACGGAAATTCCGAGGGCCTGATAATTTTCAAACGAGAGCGAATCCAAGTTTCGACCAATCGGAGCGAAGCGCATCGGAGCGACCGTTACGAGAAGCTGGAACGCGATTGGTCAGAACGTTCGAGCGCCTGTAGTTCGAAAACTATCAAGCCTACAAGAATTTCATCTGAACGAAATCTGCTCGGTTTTTAGCGCAGAAGACGTCAGCCAGGGACACATCGTTCCACCTGTATGATGAATTCAACGTTTGTATTCGACGACGCGGGATTGTCGGTCTCGTCGACGACGCTCTTGACGCTTTTGATCTGCAGCTTTTGAGGCAAGTTCGGGGCGTCCGTACCGAGCTCTGCGACATCATCGGCTACCAGGGAGTTCGAAAATCGTTTGAAGGTATAGCTGTCAGACTGTGAACCCGTGTAGGCCCGCTGCTTTCCTGCCAATTGCCCCGGAGCAGCGGGCGCTTGACTCGTCTCCGCTGACTCAGCCTCGGTTTCCTTCTGCCCGAGATTGTCTATCGTCGACGTCGACGACCAGCCGCCGCTCAGTACCTGTTTCTTTTCGCCAAGTCCTTGCTGGTAGAGCTTGGACTCATCCTTCGACAGGTTCGACGTCGAGGCCCAAGTTCGCTTGTCTGTGTTCTCGGTTGAGCTGAAATTTTTTTGTTATATTTTTTTCGGATTCCGACACTCGGAGGCAAGCGTTTTTTTCTTTCGCGCATGTAAATGGTTTGGGGCAAACCCACCGGCTTGTGGCTGGTTCCCACGGCGAGAGGCTTGGTGACGAGGCTGTCGTGTCTTTCAAAGTACCTTTTTTTCCTATGTGCTCTTTGTAGTCTCTGAAAAATATCGTGTAGAGTATCGCTTCAATCTATACAGTGAAATTGAAATACAAACTGAAGTTTTTATGAAAAATTGGATATTTGTGATCATGGTTGCATTTTACTTCGCTTTTATTATTCATATATTATATTTTTACACCCAAGCCTGAAAGAGATTATTTGGAATTCGATTTCGCAAGGAGGGTTATTAATTCCAGAATGGTTTCTGGTGCGTACAGACGATATTTCAGCTATGAGCTTTGTGCGGGGAGTTCAGACCTCGATTTCCTAATAGTCTCTCTGCGTGATGCTATTCTTGTACTGCAGCACAAATTACTTGATGCCGATTCACGGAGTAGTAGCGAGTATACTATAAAGTGGGCAATTTCTGCAATACCAGAAATGTAGGTGTATACGTATGTAAACTTAGCCCTACCCCGGGTACAAAGATTGATGCCATAAGCAGAACCTAACCTAATTGAATCTGGATCCCAGTTTTCGGTACAAATTTTTGATTGTTAAATGTGACATGATAGCTACAAAACAGTGAATGGTCTCGTTTAAATGCTCGCGTCGACGCCGATTCCAGAAAAATGTGAACCTCTTCCGAAATTCTCGGGAATTTGCTGAGAAGTTTACAGAAATAGTGTTTTCAGAGGAATCGCTCGCTCAGCGAAGTCCTCGTGTCGCGATTCTCGGCAAGTAGTGGTTTTAAATTTAATTTCATGCTGCTGCACATGTTGTTTTTTTACCTGAAACATCGCTTGCACCTCGTCGGCCACCGAACCTGGGGGTGAAATCCTAACGGACAAAGGGTGTCACCCTTCGCCGTTGGATATAGATGGTGCATTTTCGGTAAACCTTTAACGCCTTTGGAATCCATGGTGACGGCTGTTGTATTACGCAATCACAAAAAGTAAATTTCCTCCGATTGTTACAAAACGTGTAACACTCTTATTTACTTATCTATAGTTTGTTTATCGTGTTTTTCGTTCGTTTCTTTTTTTTATCGTCATAAAACGAACGCTGAAAAATAAAAAAACAAAATCCGCCAATTCGCAGCCTTTATAAAAATTCCTCTACGACACATGTCATCGCGTGTATCGCGGCAAATAGGAAGAGATTCCTCAACGAGAACACATAATCATTCGAACAATTGTAATTATTGTCAATCCACGAATAGTATTTCTTTTTCTTTTTTTTTCTTTTATCCGCACCAACCACCGCGCTCGCGGTCAAACTTTTATTCTGCTGCCGCTTCACTTCTGTGATGTAAAAAAAAATCACCGATGCCTCGTATAGGTGAATCATTTTCCCAGCACTGCGTGATATCCGTTTCTTTCTACCTCCTCGAATTCACTAATTAGGGCTAACATTATGTCTTTTGGCGGCTCTATTTTCCACCTTCTCTTCTTCGCCCTCTCTCTCCCTTTCTTCTCTCTCTTTCGGAGGGCATGCACACACGCATGCACTCGCAGGTACCGACTGACTCTGCACCCCGCCGGGCTACTACTGCTACCCAGCTCTAAAAGAAAAAGAACAACGAGGTGAAGAAGATGATGATGACGATGACGACGAAGAAGCAGAGAGAAAGATGCGATCCTGCCGACGAGTGGAGTCGAGACGACGCGAGTGCGTGTCGGATTGGATGTCCGCCAATGTATATATTTATACCTTAGTCTATATATAGATTAGATACCCACCACTACGCACAATATTCTCAAACTACTACGTTATAGACATTTTTCTCACTCACTTATACCTTGGTCAGCTGCTGAAACGCTTAACGTTTCATCGTTTTCTTATTTCGTTGTCTGTGGTTGATCGCTTTCGAAAAGGGCACCAAACAATGTTGAATTTTCTCTAAATTTAATCAGAACTCTCACCGTTTTCAGACAAAAGAATATATCATAATATGAAATTCAAACTTCATCTGATATTTGTTGAAAATTTTTTTTATGAATGTTAACATATTTATAATTAGATATTTATTTCGGATTCTTTAATCGTGTCTCTGGTCCTGAATTCAGTCTTCTCATCTTATTCAAACAAATAAAAAATCTATTCGCGGGAAATTCAAAAGGTGACGCCTTTACGTCATCGTCAGCAACCACAGCAGTTTTAGCTCTTTACTCTGCGTCTGTGAGATTTCTTCACGATCATGAATGAATATTTTCAATACACGTGACTCACCTAACGCTCAACCTAGCCTGCTCCAACGCAGAAATACAAATGGTGTATTTATTTTTAAAATAAATTTACAAACAAAATTCACATGCTTTATGGGTGTTTCTTAAACTGTGCAGTATATGCTTTATGAAATATTTTCTTCGCAATAAATGGTTATTGCTTTTTTCTCTCAGCTGCGTAAAAAATAAAAATAATTACCTGGCCTATCAATATGAACTCATGCATTAAACTCGCATAATTCAAACAAAAGTCCTACGTTCTTCTTTCGTACATTACGATTCATTAATGGCAATGACATGGGACGTTTTGCAATTAGTTCCTCTCAAAAAAGTACATAACATATGAAACGACGCTTTTTAGCGTTTTTCGCGTTTCCGCGTTGTAAAAGAGCAACGGACTTCTATTAAGACTTATGTACAAGATGATGCTGCTCGTGTAACTGCTTTCAATTAGGCGGTTTTACTACCTGTAAATTTGGTTGATCGAAGTTAGGCGCCTGTGATGAGAGTACTCCAGTTGCCTTCAACTAGGCGTTTCGCGTAAAAATAAATTAGATTGCCCACAATTAGGCGGTTTCGCTTCTACTAACAATAAGTCTGGTTCTCAGTAATGAGACGTTTTCACCACAAATAACTTTGATGATTTTCCTATTTTCGGTCAACTTGTCTCCAAAGAATTTTACATCATTTTAACATATGCCCGAAACAACTTGTATGCCACACAATTTCCGTTTTATGTGTTTCTTTCAATAATACTTTCATATAATCAGGTTCTCCCAGTAATCTTAAAATAATAAATCGTAAAGAACAATCCTTGCGTGTTTGTAAAACAATGTCTTACAAGCCATGAACGAGGATAAAGTGACTTGCTTCCTTCCTTCAGTAAAGATCAAACAATCTTGATCGTACAAGGTAAAAATACCGCAAAGTCGGGATGATCCGCAAGAACTGTGGTATAAAATCAAAAAAGAATAGCAAACAAAAAAGAAGAAACACCGAATTCGCACAAGTCGAAAGACGTGACATAAAGTACCGAATAAGGTTGACAATGTTTGATGAAGAAAAAAGAACTCCGTGAATTGTTTTTGTGCCCGTCATCGTCAATGAGCCGAGAACTTGTCGGGGAATAGGTTTGAAATCGAACGTTAACGGTTTCCGATTGTGTAGCTTTGTCGTCGCCGTTTGTCACTCGAATAATGCATTTCATATAGTGGAGTGTGAATGTAGTCGCGGCCCCGCGAAGAAGGTGTTGTAGCAGGACCGCGCCAAAGAAAGATGTGACAAGCCTAGCAATCGTCAGGCGGCCGCGTATTGTTGGCGCATTAAAACAACTCTATGTATAATACGCCTGCTATACTTGTGTAATATGCGTACACACACCTATCCTGATTATGTATTCATTTGTTTCTTTGCAACTATACCGTTACCAGAAATGAACGAGTACAGTACCACCGCTGAAGAATTCAGTACTTATTGTTTCAACTCAATTTACACACGTTAATGGATTTCACTTCTTTAATTTTTTATCATACATTCTTGGAGCGATAAGTTGTTTTTATTCCCCAATGGGATAACCTCACGTAGACATAAATCGGACAATTTATTTAATTATACTGCAATTATTATTTTACTAGGTATTCACGAATTAATTGAATCGGCAGGCAATGGACGAAAAATTGAATAACCACATTTACCGCGCGTCTCATAATAGGCAAATAATTTTACGATCAAGCAATTTTCATGTTCAGTTTCAGTACGAACCGTACTGCTGTAATATCTAAAATGGATATAAAATGAAATAGAAAGCTATATTAACTGTGATCCGAACCTGCAGCCGTAGGATTTATATTTAAATTCAGCAATTATACCTACTACATACGAATTACAGCGATCTATCGATCGGATAACGATCGAGAGGTTGAATATATTTCGAAACCACATACCATGGAAGATACAGACAAACTAGAAAACCGAATACACATGTGTCTGCTCATCCGGGAAGAAACTCGATTAGATTCTCTCACAATTTGATGTCTCGTTAATATTGGTGAGGATATTCCTGCACTGGGAGAAATTTCGTTTGTCACGGGTAGTAAAAAGTTCTATTAAAATTAGTATAATTACAAAAATTATTCAAATATTGTTGAAATTACAAGAAAATGTGTTGCAGGTAATTATTGAGCGTGATTATAGTTATCAATCCTACATTTTCTGGTTATAAGGTTATAAGGTTAAGGAATGTGTAGTAAGTACAACCAAGAATTCTTCCCAGGTAGAATAATAACCTGGCTAATCTATCTATAACAACTGAATATGATAACATGAATTACTATGTGTATTTATTCACCTCTTCATTGTTACCAGCACAATTCAAACTTCGAAGAATCGAGTTCGAATTACAAGAAGCTTTTAAACCTGAAGACGTCAAAAAAAAAAAAAATACAATATGTGTATTGTTTAATCTGCATAATGTTGAAAATCGGTTGAAGTCGTTCCCAAATCGCGATCAGCCGTATCATCACAATCTGCCCACACAAACTAAAATCAATCTTAGTTCAACTATTGTGCAAATAGTCCTTGGGATTTTGCCTCGAGGTGGGATATACATAGGTGTATGATATACACCCAAGCCAGAGTCTCGCCGATCAGTCCGAAGGCTCGAAAGGCTTAAAGGCCAGGGAAGAGCGAGCGAAGCGAACGGGTCTCGCGCTCCTTGTCCCATTTCTGACGTCACGGATACAAAGTCGCGCATGCGTCTCGGGTTCCGAACTCGCGATCTCAGGGGCCGTTCACCAAGATGGTGAACGTCTCGCGCCTCGGTTTAATACTCTCACTCGCGCAAGGCTGCGCCACCCTGTAGATACCTGTCAAGTATTAGGTGCGTGTTTTTGAAACGGTTTTCGTCCTACGTACTTTCGGTGAACCGCTGCTAGCCTAGGATTTTTAATGTTAAGTGCAAAAAGGGCTCGTGCTTTTGTGCCCTTGATTGTGCCGCGAGTGCAAAGTGTGCGTGTATAATAAACAGAAAAGTGAAAAGATAAGAGTGTAATTCAACGAAACACAAGTGTCTGTATAAATATACGATTATATAAATATCAAGATAAAAATTCGTCGATATTTTATACCGCGTGTGAACAGACACTGTTTTGTCTAATTCGTTCAAAGAGTCTAATAATATGGTATCAAATAAGGATCGAGACCGTTGAGAGCTGTCTTTTGATTTTTTTTTTTGTTGTTTTTTGGTAAAATTTTTTCTACGATGAACGAAGCGATCCACAGAGCATTTGACTAGGGCCGCTGACGTGGTCTCGCCGATTACATTATAGACAAACATATGATACCATATTGGATCGGGGGCAACGGAAATACGAGGATCGTTTCTCCGCTGGTGGCTAGAGCGGTGGTCCTGCTGGTGGTGCTGCTGTTTCTCCTAGTGCTTCTGTCACCCGAAAGGTATGCGTATATAGGTATAGTACCTGTACCTTAGAAGTCGCGCATGCCCCCGGGCTAACGGTATTTTCAAATTACGATTCGAACCGCGAAGCGAGTTCGACGTGTGTTCATCAATTCCTCTTCCTTCTGCCTACGTACGTTCGGTCATTCTCTACAGCACACGAATCTTCAATTTACGCCCTCGACGCACATTGTTCGAATTTCGAATTTTCAATCGACTGTTTTGAATTACGCGCGCTGACGCGCGCCGCGGGGCGGGAGATTCAAACGGTGTTTGAAGGAAAAATGCTAGAAAACGATCGTATCGTTCGTGAAAAAAGATCGGAACAACGATTTGACGAATAGGCAATAACGTGCGAAGAGCAGAGCCTACACGTAGGTACTTATCGGTCCATCCTACGCGCGCTCGCGGTTCGCTCGGGCAGAACCAGTTTCCATTCGTTTTAAAGTCAGCAGCATGCAGCAAACTCGAACCAACCGTCGAGTTTATACGCGAGTAGTGATAGCTGTAGAGAGTAGCCAGTCGACGGATTTCTTACACAGACCTTACCCTGCCTGCCGCCCGCCTTCTTCGCACTCACTCGCTCCGTACTCGGTGCAGAGAGGCCTTCGCATTCTTTGTGGAAGTGAAAGCTTCTACATAGGTACACGTAAATATACGTATATACACTGTGCGTTATTTATTCATGTATCCTATATACACACCTATTTATTATAATTCGATAAGTGTTTCGGGACGAAATTCGACTCTACATCGATCGATTTAGGTAAAATTTTATCACACATACGTATACAAACGTCATCACGTTAATACCTATAGTTAATGGATTCAATAGTGAGAAAAAAATCTTATACCGATTGTCAGGTAATCGATGGAAATACAAATTTAAAAAAATGTACAAAAATTATTCCAACAGCGTGTGAACTTTTAAGGCGCGCGATATGTATAGGAAATTACATGTTGCGAAATACAACATCAATATGCATTAGCATGTACGGTCGGTATATATTATAACACATAATCCGATCCATATAATCATGTATTATAATATCGTATTACTGAACTACATCAAAATCGGTACAGCTAGTATGATGTACGAGGCGCGGAATAAGAGACGAGAGAAAAAAATTGAAAGTGAATTCATGTCGAGTAACACATGCGTATGTATATATGTATATATTGAGTGTACGCATGCACGTATTCTAGTCAGCTTGAAATCCAGTTTTCGGCCACTTGGTATTTGAAGTTTTTTTTTCTCTTCCTTCTATTGGATTATCAAGTATATTATGTATAATTTCAAACTCTGCAGCGAGTGAAAATTCGTTGTCAAAAGTGACTTATTTACGTATTTATACCGAATTTGATCCGGACAACTGAAAACGATATTTTCTACTCTCGAATAAATCGTATCTTTGTTTCCAATTATCTCTCTTCGTCGTGAATTTTTACAACCACGCAAAAATAGATAGGAACATTAAATAAAAAAAATAAAAAACTGAGTTCAGATGTGGGCAACAATAAAACGAAAATTTATTCCTCATGAATTTTATACCGTACGCTTGTATGAGATGTCCTTCGTTGGTTTTATGCTCTTTTTTCGTGCCTGATAGATAATTTGTAACCAATTTTACATACCAGATTTTAAATGTCGCGTGTTTAGATATGTCTATATATTTATACATATATACCCACATACCTTCGCAGGTTCTGGAATTCGCCATTAGCATTTTACACTTTCGTTGGTAGGCAGACACTGTATGTTATTATATATTAATGATTGTAATAATAGTAATAATAAAAGAAATAATGTACAGCGCGATGATAATCTGTATATATAATACACATCTAAGTCACTTAGGTATATATGTACGCACTCGCACGTATGCACCTACCTATAGTGAAAATTTGAAAGGTCGTCTGGATAATTTTAGAGAATTAGGTATATTTCCGAATACACACATACATGCGTTACACGTACGTGCATGTTTATATTATGCAACTTGTAATACCTCTGACAAAATTGCAGAAGATGAGGTAACAAAAAGAATGAAAGACATAATTTATAGACAAGCTGCATATGTATATTTGAAACTTTAACATAAAAATCAATATATGTATATAAAAGAAAAAATTTTAAAAAGAAAGAAAAAAAAAACAAACAAAAAACAAATATAAGCAAAGTTACAGCATTTCAAAGTTGTATCTTTTTTCGGCCAAGATTAATTCATTCCACGAATGTATTATTAGTACGGTTTTATCGCTAACAGAACTAAAGATCATTACGTACGCATCTAGATGCAGAATCTTAGCTTGGGTATAAAATTTTGTAAAACAATGAATTTTCGTGGAGAAAATTAATTTAATTTAACGTATAAATATTTCAAAAGCTATACTTATAATAAGTGTGCTATATCAATTTACGTCCAGTTCATGTTCACATTGCTACGTATAATATTATTTTCGAACACCTTCGGAGAGCAGGAATTTAATAGTGGAAAATGGTACGGTGAAGTAATCGAGGGGCTGCTCGCTTGAGAAATCATTGAACCATTTCATCCAAAATCAGACAGGCAATCGCTAGAGATCGCTGGAAATCACTCGAATCGCATAGTTCCTGATTTCCTCATGATTTCTTAAAGTATAGATATATTCATAGACATAGATACATTCTCGATGTCATCCCCTATTAGAAATGAAAAAATTTTAAATGTTTACGAGAGAATAAAAAAATTATTCTTATTTCTTTAATAATCTCTGTTATTGATTGAGTATCCACGTATCTCCGATCGTAAATTAATTATTGTTAATCTATAATAATTAATCAATATTCATTTCTCGAGAGTCTAAAAATCAATGATTTCCAAAACCTAGAAATCACTCTTAATCGTTGGAATAGGTAATCTCATTGATTCGGAAATCACGGGAGTCACAGTCTAAATCACTAGAAATCGATTCCTTTCGGAAATCGTCGTGTCACCGAATCCACGAGTGAGCAGCCCCTCGGAAGTAATACTTTAAAAACCTTAACCCTTTGAGTCATACATTATTGTGATGAGTCAACTTTTGTAACAAGATAGTATTCTGTGGTTTTCGAGATCACTGATTACAAATCTGTAATCAAATTTCCAAAATTCAAAATGGCGGATCCAATATGGTGGGCGCAAATTTCTAATTTCATCGAATCCGGTCAAAAAACTCTTTGCAGGGGCTTTCAGAGTCACTGATTACGAATCTGAAATCAGATTTTTAATAGTCAAAATGTTGGATCCTCACAATGTTTTTCCAACCCTTTAGAATTATTATTTTCACTACACAAAAGTGTGCCAAAAAAATTTGGAAAAAAATCGCGAGTGTGTTTCAGAACTGGAAAAACAATTTAATAAATCATGCGGAGGAGATGCGGTATATGTTATAATAGATTTTTAACAGGTATGGAAATAGAAGAAACGCTTAAAAAAATGGAATAAACCTATTTTGAAGAATAGCAAAAAACCGAGGTCCCACTTTAAATCTTGCGTGAAAATGTTTTATTTCCGAAACCAAATGTTAACTTTCTTGTTTCATAAAAATCAGTTTAGGTGTTTTTGAGATGGGTTTAAGTAATCATGGAGTAAAGACGAGTGATGAAATTTTATTTTTTAATTTTTGCAAGTTCTTCAGGGGTTATACTAACGTCGACAAAATCCTTGGTGAAATTAAAAAATGTCATGGTCAATCTTTGAGTGAGTCGGCGTGGAAAGTCCCATATGTGTAGAAGGTCACTTTCTCGGAAATGAATTATTCCTTGAATTTACACGATTTTTTTCAATCAATTTGTTTCTAACAATAATAATCGACATCATATCGCAATAATTACTTTCGAGTTTTGAAAACGTATTAGTATACTATCAGAAAAAGCAAAAAACCGCAAAGAAATATGTTAAAAATTTCTCTAAATATACAATAAATGGATATAAAATAGGTTGTAAGATTACTTACCACTATGACTCAAAGGGATAACGAAACATTAAGATTCGCGGCAGCGAATCGCGACTGTAAAGTATATACCCATAAGCCGCTGAAAGAGCCGAGCTCAATCAAGAGTTTTTTACCCAGCCGAACTAGCTACTGTGTCTTAATAGTGTGTAGAGGACGCAAGATATCTTGAAATTCACCGGATATTTTTTGACCAAACCTGCGCAGCCGAAAATCAATTTCAAACCGTAATTTTCCTCCAGGAACCATAATATCAGCCGAACCCTTGTTGACGTGGACTTGAAACTTGGAAAATACACACATGCCATCTGAATTTTGCTCCCTTTTAAATTTCATAAAAATCGGATTACGAATAAAAAATGTCCGAAATCACCGATTATTTGGCAATGAAATTTATGCCATCAATTTTCTCAGTCCACGCGGCAATATCCTGAAAATTTTTTCGCAACCCACCTTTTAAATCTCCAGTTATTAAGTTCATCGAGATTCAGATACACATTATTTCAAAGGAACGGCTGAGCCAAAATTCTTGAAATTTAGAAGGCAAATTTGTGTGATTGAAATCTTGACCCCTACTGATTTGAAAGAAGATTGGAAGATGGGTAGAACAGATACTGATTACTTTGTGAAATCGATATGAACTGCGACTTCAGACGAACGGTTGAGAGTGAATTCGTCGAATCAGATCAAATCGTAGCCAGATTACCCTAGGACGATTTTATAAGCTTCCTTCTGCAGACATGGGTACGTTATTCACCGGTAAATTAATTTACTTAACGATTTGTTAACTTTGATTTGAAGTATGTCCTCTTTATTCACGCGACAAAGAAACGTGTGGAAGCTGATTATAGAAAGACATCTGCCCGCCAATTATTTCGTTGTGGAATGATCTTCCGACATCACTAGACGAAACAGTATAATCCGAATTCGCGAACCATACTTGTGAGGCAGAAGTATAGTGCTTGACTCGATTTTTTCACTACCCAATAGACTAAAGATTAGTTTTCGCACCTAATTTTTTGCCTATATAAAAACACGTTGTCGGCAGATTCTTTGACATTTAAAGCATAAACTCGAACTCAACCAACCATTTTTTTTCACCATATTTCGTATCTAAAAACGAAATATCTCGTGACGGGATCGTCGGAACTCGAGGTTTCTGGTCTCATTCAAATCGTATCGTGATTTCTCATAACCTCTGCAAAGGTAAATTGCAATCCAATAAGAAATAAGCAATACAAATCCTACATGTATAGCAACACCATCGATGCCGCATGGATTTGAAATCCCCGTGAGCAATAGGTGGAATTGCGATGTATAGATGGGGAAGCTACATTATAACCAAGCAAAAGAGAAGAAAAGGGAAAGAGGGAGAGAGGAAGGACTAAGAGGATCGACCGACGGGGGCCACGTAGAGGAGCCAAGGCCGCTGAAGGTCACCGGAGTTCACGATTACCTTCTTTTTACTGCTCCTTCGCGTTTATCTCAGCTCTGTGCCCGCCCCCCCCCTCCCCCCCCCCCCCCTCTCTTCCTCCAAAGCTATCGAGGTTCCCCCCGGAGATGCGGTTTCAGACCGGACGATCATGACTCCCAACTTCTCGGCGTCGCGCCAGGTATAATGCATGCATGCGTGCTTATTTTTTTTTAGGAATGCCAAAGCTTGAATTCACATGCATGTATACAGGTATTTAGATATATGCAGGTATGTAAACCTCTTCAAAGAACGTGATAAACATGACAATTTTCGAATTTTCATTTCTTTCCCGCCCCTCGGCACTTTTACTCTCTCTGTCTGTCTTTCTTTCGACTCCCGCCCTTCTCTTTCTCTTCTTGCATTCCCGGTCCAGCTGGATTCTCCCTCGATGACGCGAACTCTCCACTTCTATCTGTGTGCTGGAGTACGCGAATTTGAACAACGTGAATAAGAGAAGAGGCGGAAGAAATGTAAGGGGAAAACCTGCACGGTATTTCCAAATTAAAAAATAACGTATATTCACAGATTCTACAGAAAACCAAGAGTGAAAAGTTATAAAACAAGTTTCGCAAATTACTTCTGGTTTCTTTTCTACTTAATTAACCAGGCACTGAACTTTAATATTTTAAAACACCTCGAATTTCTCCAACGTATACCCCATACCTATGTTTTCCTTTCGAAACTTAATGTAGCTATTAATGAACGGTTGAGAAATGATTTTCGATAATCGACTGACGTTTAGGTTGAATTTAAAGAAACCACGAGGTTAAATAAGCGAATGAATATTTTTCTAGAAAAACGAATCATCAATCTTCTTTTTCCTAATACTCTTTCTTTCCCCTCTTTTCGCGCATTGGTTACAGCGATGATAATTATTGCGCAAAGCTGAGACACGGTTATACGCTAAATAATGTACCTATAGAACTTTCGGCTTGACCTCGTTCAACTTTTTAGAAAAAATTTCTAGTCGCACCGACAACCATGCAAGAGTATATATAAATAATAGGTATGCAGGTACATTTTACATACACGAATGAAGTACCGAAAGATGCGGGAGCCTTTTTCTCTGTATTACGTTTTGGCCAGGGGCAGACGGTATATCACACAACTAACGGTTATCCGAAGTTGCTTATTTACACGCTGCATACGCCTTCAACAACAATTAACGGAGTTTTTGCTCATCACGTACATCGCGTATTCTCTCCTTATACCGCTCGACTCGGTATTTTAATGCGTGTCGTCGTTCTTCTTTGTTTGGAAATACATGCGAAGACAAGATTTACGGTATTTCTTTGCCGCGCCGAAACGCCGATAGGTAATTCAACCGAAATCAGCTGATCGGTATTTTTTTAAAACGATATTAGTTTGATTCATTCTTCAAGTTGTAGCTCGCCTCAAGACGAATCCAATGAGTCCCATGATCGGAAAGTTCCGATGAGTTGATTCCGAGATATCCCGTTTTGCAGTTTTCAGGCACGACAGTAGCGCCAAAGTCGCGCTGTAAACTGAATAGCGCCGGCTCGCTGTCGGATTTGTGCGAGTCCGTCGCGCAAATTCGAACGTTAATATCTCCGGACCATCTGGTCTGAAATGAACGATTTTGGGCTCATTGGATTCGTCTCGACGGCAGCGACAATGTGGTCAGTGAAAGAATGATACAAGTTTGCATTTTTAATGATTAATCGAGCCTGGGAATTCTCAAACGTCGTCTACGAACAGTAATAATAGTGTGAAGGAAACAAACTCACTCCATTGTTTTATTATTCTGATTATTGTCTGTGTCTGAATGGTAATTTTTTTTAACATATTTTCAATGAGATACCAATTAGAAATACCAAGTCCGTACGTCATTTGGGAATATCTTCGCTTGGAGCATATACGTGATTCACGGTAGCGGAACACTTCATGTGCTGATTCAGTCACGTCGTCACAGAAGCCAGTATTCTTCATTGCGTACATGTGGGATGACAATCGTAAACCGGATTTATTGCAGAAGCGGATACAACTTAGTTTTTTATTTTTCCCGGAAATGCGTGTCATCCCACAATCAATAATTTAATCTTTTCCCTGCTCACCCTGGAATACGTCGATCCCCAAACTTTGTATCATGCGAACTTGTTATTTGACAAGTTTATTTTATATACTCGTATAGACTATTATTGTTGTGGTATAAGAATTTCGTGTAAGTATATGCAAGAATTGAAAGTTTCCTTAATATAAATTTCTATACGTAGACATAGTATACACTTATGTACAGCTATCGTGTTGAGGCGATACATTCCGCACCAAGAGTTAGTACAATAATACCGATACACCTATACGGTATACCAAATACCATTATGCATATACCTATGTATAGGGAATGAACTTTCATATTTACGAAACGGCGAGTGAGACGAGATGTCACGTTTAATATATACAACGGGTGCATGTATAGATTTAATATTAATATAATACAATGTTATATATTATACCAATACTATACTTGTAACCTGCCTGTTATGAAATCGCTCAGCAATCCGTAAAAATAATAAATTCTTCTATATTCTCCGCATTAATATATAATTGTACAGGTAATACAAATTACCACTTTTTAATTCCAATTAGGAACGTGTACACAATCTATCCAAACTAGCGTTGTAAAACATTTTATCAATTTTATGTTGATCGTTTTCATTCATTCCTTTCAATTATAATTCGTTCCGAGCTAAATGTTGGTCGAAAAAACACAAAGAAAAAATAAATAGACGAGGATTAGCAGAAATTGAGTATAATAAACGGATGATTTAACGAGTACATTTATATATACACATGTACCGTGCTCGGGAGGAATTGGAAATTGTAAAAAAGTTCCATCGCGTGTAACAACTTATCTATGGTAATAATTAAACACTGTTATAAGTACGTATCATATTAAGCCCGTAAAAAAATATTGCCCACTGGCACAATTACAAAGTTGTTATGGTAGAATGTGGATGGGCAGGGGCGAGAAGGGAGGTCAAGTAATTTATGTAACCAAAGGAAAGTGCGCGCGCGACTTTCCTATTTACCAATATTGTGTTCAAACACTTCTCGGGTGCGGTTGTAGAAAAAACACATTCGTAAAAATAACGCCACCTAACGGACGGACGAAATATACGGCACATTTTAACCAAAAGTTTATTTCGTATCCTCAATTTCATTCTCCGACAACTCGACATAACGAAATTCAAGCGTTGTATAATTTGAGCGAGGTTTTTCAAAGCCGTGATATCCGTGCAGTTAACCCCAAAAAGATCAGCTGATAACCCGGCGCGCCGCCATATTGGTCCTGCAGCCGCACCCTCGCTTTAGGTATATAAAAAGCCAGCTAAGGTATGCGACATATGCAATACATGTACCGTTCTATATTTAATATGTATAACATGAAATAACGTGTGTATTATACATGCACGCGTGTGGCATATTGTGTTGTGCGCAAGATGAAATTTGATCGCCTACCCGCATACCTATACTTACAGTGCATGCATACGCCGCAAAACGAAATGGCGAAAGCACCGCTGGTATTACATCTATACACACCTATTATATTATACGGGTTTCGCCGTATATATATATATATTATACTCTGCAATTCAGTGCACCACACCCTTCTGTATCTTATTACTTTTACGGATGTTGAATAATGTCGGGTATAAATCCGTGTATGTGCACAGAAAGGAATTACGCGTGAACGTGGAATTATTCTGTTGTATATTACACGGGGCGTTTCAAGTTGCAACCAACAATTTCGAGTTTATACTTACATCACTCATTCCACTCACTATTGTAATTGTAAGTCGAGACCCTACCTAGTATGAACCTAATGTAACATTTTCGATTTTCTGTGCAAAGTACGAGATATATCGGTGTTATGATCATTATTATTGTTAAAATGAAAAAGGGGCGACAAATTACACGTCTAGAGCATGTATGATACAGATAGCACGTAGCTGCTCCTGCTCCTGCTGTTGCTGCTGCTGCTGGCAGCCTTCGCATTTTATTAAAAGTGAAAGTCTCGAAGTTTTAGATGCCGACACTTCTGGTTGTACATGTATACACATACCCGTACTTTATACACAAATATATACATATAGGTGCGCATGAGCAAACCTATATGTTTGAGCTATAAAAACAATTACCGAAACGTGTATTAGCCTGGCAACGATTGAAAAAAAAAAAATTCATAATTATGGCAACCTTAATAATTATGATAGAAATAAATTGTTCTGAAGATATGTTTTTCTTTTTCTTTTTTGTCTCTGATTTTTTCAGTTTGTACATTTCCAGAATATGAGGAGAAAGCACGCGATAATAAAAATATGCATACGAATATGCTTTACGGTTGGGTGATTACAAATACAATTTCTTAATTTAGCAGTGATTTTTATTTTTGACACATGTCTACGAATACACATTGTTTGAATTTCTAAATCTTATCACGATCGTGAAATTGTTTTCATCGGCGATAAATTTCATGTGTTGTAAACACCATGCATATGCTAATTTTATAATACGAATCTTTTCTGAACACGGTTCGTTGATCACGGCAGCCTTCAATTGTTCCACTTAATATACGTTCACTCAAGATTTTTTCGTTTTTCTTTATTTTGTTGTGTCTTCCACTATTTGTCGCTGATTTTACTTTCTTTTTTTTCCCACCAGTAATGGGTGAATCTGGAAGAACCGGATCTACACCTTGCACTAAAAGCCGCCCAATTTCACCTGCACAAGTGACTGCAGTTATTGACAAACGACCGACTGTCTTTGCTCTTACCCCACTTTTTGAATTTGCCGCGCAGTTTCAAATTATCCGCGCGCGTGCCTGCGCACCAGATTATCGTTTTCACCGTGTCTATTATATTGTTACAAAGATAATAGGATATGGAATTCCCCTTGACCTACTATCGCCAATAGAATTATACTTTTTCTAAGTCAAATAATAATAAAAAAAAAAAAAATGTCGGTTAATTTTTCAACAAATCTTCTTACGTATCTTGATACATAATAAATATTCATATTTTTGGATCATATGTTTATTTTAGAATAAATAAACAAGATAAAATCCCTGTAGAAATACTACATTTTTCCACATAGCTGCGGTTATAAAAAATAAATGCCAAGACCGGGAACGATTAAGTACATATACATGTATATAGCTACACACAGCCGCTTCAACTTTCACCGCGATCGGCGACGAAGGCGGCAGTATTATAAGAGCAATAGCAGCACCAACAGCGACTGCTATAAGTAGTTGAATAAGTAGTACTGATCCTGTAGCAACTCGTTCTATTGTGCAAGGCACGCTGCCTTCTTTCTTTTAACCGCACGTCTCGTGTTATGCTGTATATGTTCTGTTATGTTATGTTATTATGCTCCCGTATCGTTATGCAATTACAGCAGACCACGAGGCCCTGCCGAGTCCCTTTGTCTGAAATAAATTTAAATAAAATACGCACGCGCCCACATTTCCGCCAATCTGTCGACACGCGAAAATTTTTGGCAAAACTAAACGACGAGCTTCGTCAGAAAAGAAAAGGGAAAATATCTATGAATTAGGGGTTCCAGAAATACTTGAAAATAAGAATATGACATGTGTACAGACAAAAAAGAAAACAGATTCGTTGGAATATTGATGACATTGTTTTGTTTTATTGCAGATAAAAAAGAAGGAGGGTGGACTTGAGGAAGTAGGGATATAAAAATTTGTCGACTGTTTGACGCGCTTGTTAATTAATTAATCAATAACGAGGACTCTCATTGATATCGTGATCATGGTGTCTAGAAGAAAAATCCTCTCCCGTTCGAGGGACAATCTCGCCGACGCCCAATACGAAGAGCAGGAGGAGGAGGACGTTTGGTACAATTTGGACAAGCTTTACAAGGTAACTACATAATGTAAACGCAATCGATTAGTGTATAGCAGCCGATCTGAATTCCTATTCGCGATCCCCGACGAAGGTCATCGAAAGGTCGTATAACTTCCTTCCCCGCCTATTGCATCATTCTAATACGATGCGTTATACTCGAAGCGAGACTCTAGAGTCTCCCTCCTAAACTTGCTACCTAGATACCTGCGTAGGTTCGTAGGCACGATTGTTATTACTATAGGAAAGTTAACATTCTATTCTTTGCCTTTTTTTCTTTATTCTCTACATTTCCGCAGGATCACATACAAGAAGTCTTAGACAAATGGAATCAGATCGACGACGAGATCTGGGCGAAAGTGATTGTCTTCGAACGGAACAGACGGGTCGCTAAGGCCTACGCTAGGGCACCAGTTCTCACGGTGAACGGTTCCAACGACGGATTCGATGGTTTCAGGTACACTTTTTTCAATTAGTCGTTACAAAACAATGGCGCAGAATTTGTTGCAATTTTATTTCCTCCCGTCCCGTTGTCTCCAATCTTTGATATGTTTTGTTCGTCGTTGAACATTTTGTCCTTATATTCATAAGAATTTTCTTCTCACGAAATTGGCGTTATTCACGTTCATTCATCGAACAAATAAAGTACACTAGAATTGTTGACGACTTGAAAAAAGGAAAAGAAGAAATACTGCGATATAGTTTTGAGCGCGCTACTTTTTCGCGTAGGAAAGTTCCCGACGTGCCCTGGCGAGCGTAAAACTGTGTATACAACCTATAAGTAACGCTTTTTATAATTATCCATGATTTCTAATTATTTTACTCAAGTTACTTCAACAGTACAGTCGCATGTAGACGTATATCCGTACATTATTTCTTTACCGCGTATATAAAGTTTAAACACACAAGACTTTATATACCTAAAGGCGGCGGCACGAGTGTCACGTTCCATTTCATCACTGAAACTTTTTTCCAAATGTATAATAATTTTCGTTCTCTCTGTATGATCATATGTTACATTATGTGATATGTGAATGACGTGAAAGTAAACCGCGTGCGCTGTATTATTAGACTCGTTAAAATTTCAACGACGCTCTAATAGTTTTCAAATCGAGAACTAGTTCAAGTTTTCACCAATCGTATACGCTGCACGCTTCTTCATTCGTGACGGTCAATTTGATGCACGACGCCACCGCCAGTCATCACTGCTGACTGGCCGATTCCAACTCGCTGCTATTTAGAAATTGCGGGAAGGTTTATTGCGTTTGATAATTTTAACTGATTTTGTTCTTTCTTTTTGGTTTTTCATAAATTTAGGATAGGACTCTGCGGATTCGACAACCCGATGAGGGATCAGAAAACTGACGAGGCTAAACGCCACATAAATCAGGGTGTTAAAATAAAAATGGACGATCAGGGAAATATACTTATAAAACGGTTGTGCAAAAGTAACGTTTACGTCAAGTGCACGAATCAGGAGGATAATGCCATCGGGCCAGAAATATTGCGCAACTCGCAGGGCGCTTTGGAACACGAGAAACCAGGAAAGGTATAACGATTTTGGTATTCGCAAAGGTTCTGCCATTTTCGACGTCCTTGAATCGCAAAATAAATTTTGTAACAATTTTTATAGATATTTGACATGAACAAATATCAAACAAACTTGTCGAGAGAAACGAGAAGAGCGTATCCTGACAGACGCAGACTCGAAACGCAGTGCCTAAGTGCAATAGTATTTGTCAGAACCGAAGCCGACCTTCTACAATGTCCAGTGTGGGTTTTGATCGTAAACGTCGTCGGTCTGGACATGCTCAAGTCAAAATTACCACCAGGTAAGAAGGGGTGCTTTTTTTACCAGAGTTACTTTTCAAATATTCGAGTTTTCCCGCTCTGGGCAGCGCGCGAACTCTAAAATATTCAAACTCCATCGAATTCAAGCGTGAGTGAAAATATCGCTGTTCAGTTCTAGCGCTCCAAAGACCGGTGGACATTAAAAATCGACCTAGAATACCAATTCCAGACGAAGATCCTTACAGCGTAGCTGGGATCTCATCATCGTCGTCAACGACGAAAGAAAGGCTCCAATCCGCCGGTTCTAGGCTAGAACGTGAACAAATCTACATGCAATCGACCAGCTATCAGCATCGTCGCGGTGAAAGACCGCCAAAACTTCCCCCGAGAGAAAATCTCTACGGCCATGACATTCCCAAGGTGCGTGTTTTTTACCATTCTTAAATTAAAATTACAAGAAAACAATACGAGATCACGAATGAACCGGCATTCTTTCACCTGTTTGCCTGTCTGTTTTTTTTACTATCTTTTTGTTATTTTTTATAACGTTCAAAGACGAATGGAAAAAGGTAAAGGAAAGATAAACGTCAAAATTTATTAATTTACTTCTAAGAACCTGCGCGTTCTGTCGAAGTTTCTCTCAGTTTCTGTAATAAAGAACCAAAATTATTATTCCTTTTTGTAAATCCGTTTTCAGCCCGACTATGATGACATTGAGGATGACTATGCGAGCGGCATAAGACCTTCGCCGGTAATAAAGGACGATAATAAGAAGAGTAAAAAGGTCGACAGTAAAAAATATGGTGAGTCTAGGAAATAAAAGGAAAATCGATGATGACAAAACCATTCTTGAAATCCTTTCAATCTTGAAATATATTGCACGTGGAATAACATACGTTAGTTGACCGGCAAATTAAGATTCTTGGCAAAATGTCAAGACTGCCGTCTTGATATCGACACACCTACAATTTCGTTTTGACCGTATGATAATGTTCATCAATCGCAACTTGTCAAACTCTCTTTCACGCTAAATAAAACGAAGGCAAGGATAGTTGGAGTGGAATTTCACCTACGAAAAGGTCCTGCAAAAGCTGAGAACTGATCGTTAATTTGTCATCGTTGCAGACGATCCTTACTACTGCGGTCTCAGAGCACGAGTGCCAAATTTTGTCAAAATGGCAAAAAACGGTCACGCCAAAACGGCGGTGGTGCCACTAGCATCAAATTACGGACACGTCGGTAGACCTCAGCCACCCCCAAGCTACGTTGGAGCGGGTGGCTACGTCAGCAGTAGCAGTTCGTCGCAGATTTACGGACACCACGGAACCCCGAGTCGACCCCCAATAATGTACCACGCCAGAAGTTTCGAGAGCGGACTCGGTACGTACGTACATATATCGTTTTTTTCCAATATTTCCAAAAACCTACCAGCCTGGCCTACTTTTTACTCCATGTGAAGTTAAAGTGACGAACTCAGTAAACCAACGCTTTTGCTTGCTTTGAAAGAGTGCCATGGCTGGCTGTTTTTTTACCAATTTTCAGTCAACGTTCACGTAGAACGATCAGCTGATCAACCTCTTCGGTGCCATATTGTTTTTGCCAACTGGATTTTTCGATATTATCGACTTTGAAGAAGTTTCCAAATAAATTCCGTGCAGTCGGATTGAGTACCTATTCGTTCATGAAAATACTTCTACACGCCAAATGATAAAACGAAAAAAAAAACAAATTTGAAGAAAATGTCATTACCGCGAATAACACATTTACAGATTCAGACGAGAGGATTGAATCACCGTATAATCACATTTACGGCCGTGTACCAATACCGACGAGAGGTGTTATGCCACCAACGCCGCGTGCCATGTACATCGGAGAATGGGATTGAGAGAGGACGGAGATAAAAATGAAACGACAATGGTGTTAATAATAAAAATAATTTTTTTAAAAATAAACAGAAAGAAAAAGAAAATCGAAAAAAAAAACGAAAAATACTTGACCGATAATTGTACATGTACTTACCGACATGCATTTAAACACTGACACAAAAACGCGGAACCCACAATTGTATATTGTTAATATACCACATAAATACTCAATATTATATATATTACGTAATTATTAAACCGTGTTTTTTTCCTTAGTTTCGTTTCCATCGTGTGTTCGCATATTTTTTTTTTACATATATCGGTAGTAATTCCTAAGTTATAAATATACATGTATACCTACCCCTTACCTGTGCCTTTACTGGTTATCCCATTCCCAAAATAATTCCAATTAAAACCTACGTATAGGATGTATATACATAAATAATAAAAGATTTGAAGAAAAAAAATAACGATCGACGTAAATAATTTTTTTGTATCGAATCACATAGATTCATACAACTTCCTTACCTCGAGTCGCTGAAGGCAAAGAATTCCTTAGAATGGGCAAGTGAGGATCTGATGAGGAGGAGGTTTGAAAGGAAAATTAAGGCGTAAGAAGCTGTTAGTCCATTGTGCAAGTTTTTGTTCGTCACTTAATTTATGATTTGACTTCCCAAATCATCACTGTCAACAAATCAAGGTATTCGATTTTAATTTTTTATCACTACTTCATTGATCCAGTGTAAAAAAGAAAAATAAAACTTTAGAAACTTCCCTATAATGAATAAATTTGTTATGTTACTGTAAAAGGAGAATATAGAAAGGAAAACAATAGTAATATTGATATTGATAACAAGTAATGGATAATAACTCATCTTGTACACTTGAGTGTTTCTCATGCTTTTTATAAAAATTTATACTTTATACATCAACATTTTTCATCACGTATGCAATTAGGTATTTAATTAGGCATTTAATTCAACACCCGTTGAAAAACGCGTTACTCAAAAGTCGATTCTCAATCTCTGTTGTTTTTCATTCTCTCTTGCACTCGTACTTTCTCTCTCTCTCTCTCCCTCTCCCTCTCCCGCGCCCTCTCTCTCTCTCTATCTCTACCTCTCTATCTAGATATAAAACAGAAAGTTAACGACTGAAGCTCCGTTTTTCAACATTTGTATGGAAATTAAATCGATGTTAAGGTCATGTGAATGTTTTTCTTTTGTGTATACGTATTGTATCATCCTTCTTCTTCTCATCTTCTTCGCCTTCTTCTTATTACTATTATTATTATCATTACTTTTAGTGTAATAGAACGAGCTTCACTACAACTTCAAATTCCTCTGTTCCGTAGATCCTTGACCTTGTAAATGCGGACCAGCCAGTGCTCGGTGGTGTAAGCTTCTTCGAGGACGTCCAGTTCAAAGTCCTTGTTTCCAATCTCCATGTTCCTAACTCTGTCGTATCCCGAGGGTTTGCCTGTTCAGTAATAACAAGAACATGATGTTAATAAAGAAAATAAGTGGTTAGTCACGCTGACCTTGAAAGGCCAGCCTAAGAATTTCACCCTTGGTCGCGTTTCGAGCTCGTTAGTAAAACATTATCGAATGGAATATTTCAGTTTTTCATTTTGTTATTTAAATAACTCAAAAACTAGTAGACAGATGGAATCGAAAATTTAATCAATTCTCAGCGCTCATTACTTAGAAAGACTAGATTACAATTTTCGATTATCAGTCGGCTCACCTCCTTCGGTGTAAACCTGGCCGAACCGGTAATAGCACATCTTGTACATAAGGCAGTTTAGCAGGACCGGTGATCCCTCCTTGTCAACCCTGAATTCACCGGCCGGACTGTAATAGTCCCACTCTGTGATATGTTTACCCTTGTCGGTGCTGCCACCAATCCTCACCATCCATAGGAACTTATTTATATCTGTGGCGTATAAAGAAAGACAAAGTTATTGAAAGTAACGGAAATTATTAAACCGGTGAAGTAATATTGTTTTTTTGTGCGTAGTTTTTAATACAGTATGCCTGTTACCATCTGACGAATATCCGGTCAGTCCGCCGAAAATGACGAGAACGTAGTCGACGTCAAGCTCCCTCATTATCTCATAGGCCTTGTCCTCGGAGCTGGCCATCGCCTGACCGACTCTTGATATGTGAGTATTGTTCCAAGTATTATTGTCGACGAGTATAGTTCGATTCGCCATAGCAGTTATTTGGTAGCCATAATCCCACCATGACATCACCTTTGCGTCCTGAATGAATTTTAGTGAGTAAAGAAACGAGTGAATCAATAGTTTTTGTCCTGAATTTCAGAATTATCGCCGGGCTGCTGTTTAAGTGAAACTATATTTCACCTACCTCAGGAGTGTTCATCCGCAGCCAATAATAGGCTTCCCTAAAATCGTCGAAAATCATTCGACCGCCGTCTGGCGATCGGGCAGACAACACGATGCTCGGAGAGCTGTAAGCCTCGGCAGTTACCCAGGTGCAGTGAAGAGTGTAGGACACGAAAAGGAAGCACATAACAGCAACGAACAGAGTTGCGATCTGTAAGATGCGTTGCTTTTTTGTTATGTTTTTTATGTTTACAGTCTACTCGTATATACATCCTTAGAAAAAAAAGAGGAAAAACGAAGCAGGATTTGAGGACACTCACCTCGCTTCTAAGCACGTAATTGTTTTCAAACTTTTTGGATTTTTTGTCGACAACTTTACCACTCTCTATCTGCTTCATGTAAGTTAAAAGCATTGAAGATGCTCCGATGCCGGATAGAATGCACATAACAGGTGCGAGGACCAGCATGAGTCGGACCATAACTCCCTGGAAACAATGAAAAAATAGTAAGGATCCTGACATAAACATTTGCATACAGCTACTCACGGCGAAGTAGATGCTCGTGACTCCGTAGAGTATGAGGAAAATATTTGAGTCAGTCAATTTCGAGAAGCAGAAGTACAATCCGGCTGGAAAGAGGAACACCAGTATTTGGAGATCAAAATAAAACGAACTCCATGATGTCGGTTGATGTTCGGAGACGGACGCGATTATCGGAATGTGATTCTTGGCGTAGGACGGGTCAAGAAGCGAGTAGAAGCGGCCGGTCCACGGCGAAATTTTGCCTGAAAGGTGATACACAGTAGTTAAATCTCAGTTTCAGACAAAAAATTCGCTTTTCCCTTATTGCCTTCGCTCACCTGTAACAGTTAGAGCTCCGCCGACAACGAAGGAGATAACCACCATGGAAAAAACAAGGGCCTTGAAGAGCAGCTCGAAGTCGTTCTGGGACATTTTGCTGCGTAGATAATCGACAAGGCTGTGAATTTGACAGAGTCCAAATACGCCAAGAGCCTGAAAACAACCGCAACGATTTCGATGATACGTGAATGCTTTGACAATGATCGGAAGCTACAATAGTGGCTGGAAAGACTTACAAGCATGTGCTCGGAGCTCTGAACTGGCTGAAAACCAACAAATGATATTTGCATCGAGAGAACAGTGCCAACGCAGTATAGCGTGCTGTAGGCGACATATATCCTGTGCGAAAAACGACCAGTTGCCATCAGCGTCAAGACATGGAGTGGGATCAGGTTGATAAGAAAGACGTATCCACCCCACGAAGATACCATGTAGAAGTAGGCAAGAGCAGCCAACGACGACCAGAATATCGCCCCAGTTTTGACCGCCTTTATCCACATGTAGTAGGTAAACAGCATGCAGAATATCGCTATGCCTTCATTGTCGTACGATCCTGCTACCGATCGCGATATGTAGCCAGGCACGATAGCGATCATGGATGCGGCGACGAGTCCAGCAGCAGAATCCTGTAGTTAAAAAATAAGGATTCATGATGCATTTCCTGTTAAAGCAAGTGAATTTTTCACTTACCTTCAGCTCCTTGGTTAGAAGATATGTTACAATTGTCGTCAGGCTGGAAAATAGCGGGGCTAAGAATACACAGACATTGCGAATGTCGATAGTTATGTTCAGCAACCAAGCCAGGTGGTAGAGAGCTGCTGACGTCACCATTAGACCAGGGTAAATTGTTCCTATAGCATGATAAAGACTAAAAGTGAAATCGAAGCGTTGTTCGGGGTTGAGTGAATGAAAATTTGAATTTCGAAGCACTAAAATGTTCTAGCGATTGGTTCTACTAATCTGGGATGATGATTAAAAACGTATTTCAGATGAATTTACCTCCTATTATCCTGCCAAGAGGATACCAAGCTCGGTCATCAAACCAGTTGTGAAAATTGTAGAATCCTTCCTCAGCAAGAAACTTGGTTGTTCTGTAGTTAAAGTAGGGATCGAACTCGTGGATAACACTTTCGAACCTTAGGACGGAAAAGAGACGAGTCGCAAATGCTGCAAGGACAAAACAACTGATAATTTTTTAAAAGCGAATGAGGGTTGAAAGGAAAATGCAAAACTCACAAAGTACAGCAGCAATCGAGAGGATGGACAACTTGAGGAGAGTTTCCTGCTTCTCGGCCGACATTCGAAGCCCTCCGGTCTTTGCAAGCAGCCCCATGGTTTACCTGAAGATGAATTTAAGGCGCAGTCAAAGGGTGATGAGGGATTATAACCTGTCTAAAGTGGAGGTTATGTCGCCGGCATGTCGACCGGATAAGAGGGAGGGGAACGAAGCGTGATAACGGCGATTCAAAGGTTGACGAACTTTTGTGCCGCATGGAGGTCTTCTTTGATCCCGCGAAAGGCAGATATTCGAAAAATTAATGTTTATGAGTTGAACCGAAAACACCGACAGTATCGCAAATATTCGAAGAATTAATTTCACCGGCCGGTCAAAGTCGGCGGGTGCCAATTTGGCAGTTGGTTGGCGTGATATGATTCGTGGATATGAAAATATCGGCTCAAGATATAAATATTGAGTTATGTAGGCTCAAGATGACAGATACTTACGTCGATTGCAACTTAGGATGATTTTTGGCAACAATTGACCGGGAAAGAAATATCCCGCGAGCAGTTTACGTAGAATAATTATTATTGTTGTTTACGCTGATCGGCCAACCTGCAACCACGTCACACCGATATGTACCATAGAAGTATAAACGTAGAGTAGGGACGGCGACTCTGACAGTATCCAGCTTGTAAAAAAGAGAGAGAATGTTTTGACTACTCCTCGAGCATATAGACATGGAGGAAACATCGACGCTGAAAAAGTGTCCCCGAGCCAGTGAGAAGAGGGCACTGACTGTGTATAGAGATCAGTGGAAGAGGGGGACGTCGTCATACTACATGCGCTCTCTTTTACGGCAGGAGCGTACCTATCATAATTGGGTACCCGGCGCATTGCGTTGATATCATCCGCATGATACGTATACATATTATACACTAGTGCTTGGTGGATCAGGTTATTTAGACAAACAGTCAGTAATATCAATGTTTAACATATTTTTAAATAAAACGATATAATTTACGAATGTGGAACGGGAATTTTTTCCGAAACTCTGATAAAAACGGGAAGTTTCAACGGCACGGGGATTCTGTGATACTAGCGTCAGTGTTCCGAGCACTGGCGTGATTCCGCCAATCAGAGCCTGCGAGTCAGAGAAGGGATGCAGTATTACTGAGATCTTCCATGTCTATGTACTCAGGAGCAAAGAGTCTGACCCAAGTCGACTTGTGTCGCTATTTCTGGTGTATTCCTCTGCCCAGATGAGCCGGTTACACCAGAAATAGCGACACAAGTCGATTTGAGTCAGTAAATGGAAAGCACCCAATAGCGTCCGACGCAAAGTCGACGGGCGTGTTCGGAAATTGACTGAAAGCAACCCCCTGACACACGCTGCTAAAAGTGGTTCGCAAAATGTCCCTCGACTATGCAGCCAATTCCACCACTAGTGGCGCTAGTAGTTACCTAACGAGCTTGCGCGCGGTCAGCGAGCGTGTCAGAAACCTACTAGCGCTACGTAGAGGAACTAAAAAACGGGGACAAGACGCGTACAATTTTTTAGTGTACGAGCAGTGGCGAGTGTCAGGGGGCCGACTGAAAGTACTGTCAGTACTGTAAATGGTATAGGCCAAGTGACGTATGACTGTGGATTTTCAGTACTGACAGTAAGTCAGTCGATTTCTGAACACGCCCGACATAGCGTCGGAAGTAACCACCGGACGACATCATGATCACTGAGTCTGTCCACAGAGCAAAAAGTTTATTTCTATTAGTCTATAGAACTTTTAACTCAGGAATTTATCGTAAATTTATTGAGACTGAATCACTGAAAAACTGAATTACTGAAAAGCTGAATTCAGAACTCGCCCGCCATATTGCATTTAAAATTGGCCAAAAGGTGTCGGTAGCCCTAACTAGCAACTAACAAGTGAAATATCGATGCGTTTGGGAAGGCGGCCAGAGTGTTTGACGAAATTCCAGCAGGTTCGAGAACCCACGGCTGGTTGTTTCTCACGAAACATGGCTGGATATTATTCCGCTGCTGATGTAGTGAAGATTTAGTGTTGAAAAAGAAACAACGGACGAGAAGAAATAATAGACGTTGAATCGTCTATCGTTTTAAACCCCAAATCCAGACACGTGGCTGCGTATCTGCGCATCGTTAACAGGGCGAAGAAATGTCCTCGATCCACTTTGTCGTCCACCCTTTACCGGGAACGGACGACCAGCTGAACGACAGGTAAGTTATGTATTCCTACGTCTCTTAGTTTTTCCGACGCCGCTGCCCTTTGACGAGCACTCGATGCCTCGATTATCCCCAGTTTTCTGCTGCTTGTCTAGCTTTCCATCCGCGTCCTTCCGATCCTTGATAGCCCGTTGCATGCGGCCACCATGTTCCAAAACGCTCAGAATATGATGTCCAACGTCCTCGAGACTCGACCCGACCTCTCTGCTTTTTTCACTATTTTCAGGGGTATCGGCAAAACTGTCAGACAGCTCCGTTCGTTTTCGCAGCTGATCAACCAAACAGAGATTGGGAAGCCACTCAGTGTTTTGATGCAAAGTTTTTAACTTTTTCTTCATAGCATCGTAACCGATTGTTATCTCATTGTTATCGGGAGTAAGGAGTAGAGGCTTGGACTCGAAATCGCAGGACGATTAAACATTCCAATAGTTATATATGATAGCCTGTTTCTCGATCGATGTCTTAATCAAATCTTTTTACCCTTAAATTGATCAGAAAATAAGATTACCCATTGGTATGTGAAAGTTGTCGTAGATATAACTTTGCTAATTCATTTTCACCAAGAAGTATGCAAATTTTAAACTGTTTCCACTTCATTTTTTTGGCAATCGCAGATTTTGTCACACGAATTCCAAGCATTTTGAAAATGTTTGGTATGATTTTCAGTTTCTTTTTTAAAGTATTGTTAACTATTTCAACGAATACAAATTCCAGAATATCATACAATTGATGAAATGCGCTTATGGAAATTAAATTTCGGAGCTTGTTGAATAAAATATTTAATAGCAAGATATCGAAGCTTATGAAATCGTGCAAATGATTTTGCCAAATTTCTGAAGCCAGTACAAAATGTTTAACCACTTACGAAATTCTCGAGCTTTTTAAATGTCACCATTAATAAAGAATTATGTTTCTGTTGCTAGGTTAAAAGAAGTCGCTGAGAAGATAAACAGATATGGATTTATGACACCACCAGCACTTAGCGGACTGAAGGGATCGGTTAAGCGCATAGTTGTCGGTCCAACTCACATTGCCCTGTTGATGGAAGACAATAGAATTTGCCGTGTAGCATTCACTGTTTTGTCAGACAGGCTAGATTTGAGCAAAAATGAACCCAACAGAAAGTGAGTATACTTATACTCTTTTCTCCCTCTGCATAAGGTATTAACTGCAAGCTCAGTTTTCTTTGCAAGGTATACATATACATTAGGGTGGTCCTTATTTAGGGTGTTTTCGAAAATTCCTGTGGACAAGGCGGAAAAAGTTTGCAAAAAAATCAAAAAAAATGTACGCAAAATTTGAAACCTATAGGTCAACTCTAAGAACTGCCTCCGAAGCAGTGAAATTTCCCATTTAAATAACATGGGAATTCGAGCTTACTACATTCTTTTTTTTTCTCTCGTCTTAATAGTGCTTCGAAAAATCTGAAATTTGGTTCACGTCTTCCCTGTAGTCATAGGTATTTAAAAAAAAATTGGCCGATTTTCAGTGATCAAAATACGAAATCCCACGAAACACAACTTTGAGGTTGTGGGATTTCGAATTTTTTTTTAAATACCTATGACTACAGGAAAGACGTAAACCGAATTTCAGATTTTTAGAAGCACTATTAAGGCGGGGAAAAAAAAAGAATGTAGTAAGCTCGAATTCCCATGTTATTTAAATGGGAAATTTCACTGCCTTGGAGGCAGTTCTTAGAGTTGACCTACAGGTGTCAAGTTTTGCGTACATTTTTTTTGATTTTTTTGCAAACTTTTTCCGCCTTGTCCGCAGGAATTTTCGAAAACACCCTAAATAAGGACCACTCTAGTATACATGGAAAAGAAAAAACTTTTGAAAAAATATGCGTAAAATGCGATTCTAAGCCCTGTTTACCATGTGTAAAATGCAATTTTACAAATAGTATGAGCCAAGTGAAAACTTTTATGTTTCACTAAAAACTGTATCATACGTAGCAAAAATGTCGCAAAATATAAATTATAATTTATTTTTTGAATTCAAAAGCCAACTATTGATTGTGAAAAAAGTAAATATTGATTATTCATTACATGAATTGTTGAGGCTACTGATATAGAAGAAATGCTAGACAATTATTTTAATTTTACTTCTATGAATTTATTTGATTTAAATCGATTTTTTTAAAATATTTTTCAATGATATTCCACGAAGAAAGCTGAGTTGCATTCTAATATTTTTGCTCGAGATTTCCAAATCAGCCCCCCAAAATCTGGTTCTGCAATTCGAACCGAAGTTAAAAATAATTGAAATTTCTTTTGAAGCACAAACAAAAGCCATGTAGGAAACTCAGGCTCAGCACCAAGCGGAAGTGGAGGTGGAGGTAGCGGCGGAAGAGCAGGATTGCCTCGCTCTAGGGCAAGAATAATGCGCAACAGTTCGGCAATAAGAGGCGGAGGTGGCAGTGGTGGAGGAGGAGGGGCCGGACGCAGTGGACCGCCAGGTGTTATAATGGGCGGTGCAAGCGGCAGCAGTTCAAGACCGATTGTCTCGGTGCCGGCACCCTTTGTTCCGGAGGATTTGATCTCCCAGGCGCAAGTGGTCTTGCAGGGAAAAAGCAGAAACCTAATTATCAGGGAGCTACAGGTGGGTGACGAGGTATCCACAACCACGCGGCTGTTTTTTTTTCTGTAATTTCCAAACAGTTTTTTCGCGAGTTGTCGAGACAAAAGTCGTGAGAAAATATTATTAAACATTCCTCGTTTTTCGTTCCAGCGTACAAATCTTGACGTCAATCTCGCCGTCAACAATCTTCTATCTCGGGATGACGAGGAGGGCGATGACGCCGAAGATGCAGCCGACAGCTATGTTCCTGAGGATCTGATCTCCCTGCTCGACGGCGGTTTCAGCAACGAGCATTCCGTCATTATAGATGCAGACTCCATGTTCTCAGAGGACATGTTCGGCTACACGGGAATCCGGAGGCGAGTATAGGCAATGGAAATGTTTCTCCCCCTTATAGCAAATCCACCAACTAATCTCGTGTGTTATTTTACAGTCGTGGTAGCTCTTCACGCAGACTTGGCAGCGACAGGGACGGCGAACGATCAGCAGATCGGGACAGGGATCGAGATAGTTTCAGTCGGTGGAGAGATCGCCAGTATTACGGCCCTCGCCGGTGGCTGGAAACAGCCCTCAAAGATTCGTGGGAAAAGGATCCAGGTAACATTGATTTTCGAAGAAAAGCAACCGATAATCAGGAATTTTTTTGACTTCTGCAATTTTGATATCTTGTAGTATGTAATGAGTTACTAGAAATGTTTATTTATTTATTTCGTATCAACAGGACAAGCCCAATTACCACCTATTACAATTGAAGCCTATGGTTCTATGAGCTTTAATTTGCATTTTTTCAAAGTGGAATTTAAACAAAAGTTTAGTATCGAAGATTACCCTGAAAATCTGTAGATTGGTTGCATACTCTAGCTGCTGTACTGAGAGGTTTTTTTTTTTACCTTTGCTGGATATGGACTCAAGTTCTTTGTATAAATTCTTACGGCCTGTGTTTGCCAGCAGTAAATATCACTCCAAGACGCATAACTTAAATACTGTCACGTGGAAATGGAGGCTCATCCTCACAATCCTGAAATAGTCTCATGGTTTTTTATAGATCGTATTCTTAGGTATCCATCGAATCTTGAAAGTTGAATACAATGAAATTTTTTTAGACAAATAGATGTTGAGTTTTGTATATGTAGAGAAGAAGAGAAGAGATTAGATTTGTAACAAAACGTTGACCAATGATTTAATTTTTACATCTACTTGCAGCTTGCCGATAGTTTTGTATCGCCTTATTTAACCTTGTTCGTCTCTTCCAGATAACAAGAAAAAGGAACTCGCCTCGCAGTGTCCGTTATGGATGTCCGAGGAGCTTGAATGGTGGCACGAGCGTTGCGGTGAACCGGCGCCTCGCTTTGTCCAAATTGCCGCTCTCTACAGTGAGCTAATTGCAGTTTCGTCTACCGGGCAGCTCTATCAGTGGCGATGGGCAGACCCTGAGCCTTATAAACATCCAGAAGTGAGTAGCGATTAGTTTCCAAAAGTGTTTTAGAACTATTCGCATCATCGTTAGGCTTCTAAGTTTAAATATTTATTTTCAGAACCCAAACGTTCATCACCCAAAGAGTATTCCGCTTGGTTTGTTTGGAGAGAAGATCGTCAACATTTCTGCCACAGCTATTCGGTGTTCCGTCAGCACAGAGAGTGGTAAGGTCGCCACGTGGTTGGACGACCTTTTAGGACACGTCGCCTCGCGACTCGAACATCCCGCTCAGGCATTCACCGAATTCACGCTCGACAGAATTGTCTCCCTGCACACGTGCGCTCTCTACACAGTTGCCAGACTCGAAAGCGGCGGTCTTTACTGGTGGTGAGTTCAGTTTTCTATGTTTTACTTACTCACAGAAAAGTTTACATGATAAATCAAACGAAAAGCCGTGTTATATTGACTTTGATCTGGTTAAGTTTTCAAAATATGAATACGTTTTACCTCCTTATGATTTACGGCATTTCGGACAATCCTAAGTTACGAAACAACATTATTTCCGAATTATGAATCATTACAGAATTGTTACTAACTTCAGCCTTGTGCCAAAAGGCAGGGCAATTGTGGTTTAATGCGCTGAACGAATCCTGATTTTTCGATTCTCAATCTCTGTGCGTTTTTTTTTTATTTAGGGGTGTCCTGCCATTCGCCCAGCGAAAAAAGCTGTGGGAGAAATACAAGGCGAAATCTAGGAAGCACAGACCTTCGACGGTTTTGTCGACAGACATAAGTTACGGTACACACGTGTGCATGAAAAACAGCCCAATTTATCAACCAGGAGCAATAGGTAAGTCTCAATTTCTTTTTCACAGTCCAAAACGAATTTAATACAGATCTGTGAAAAACCACCTAATTTATTCCAACAGGATTCACGATCGCAAACGGAGTGCCAAAAGTTGGACAACTCTTATCGGCAGCTTGGAACTTGGACGCGACTTGTAGATTCAAGATCCTTCCGGCCGGAGTTTTGATACCTGCCAATCCGACTGAGAAACGGGAAGTTATTCCAACCGCAGGCGCCGCCAGCGGACCCAGCAAAACTAATCACAAGGAAACAGCCGATCGTCTTGACATGCCGCCGCCACCTTCTCCTGCCTCGAGCACGTGCAGCGACACAGGCAGCATCACAACCAGTCACAGTTAATTCTTTTATAATCATCTATTTCTCTATACGTTTTTTATTTCTTCACTATTTGTAACTCTGAAAGATGACAAAAATCACCTGGTATTTTCAGAACGACAAAAAAGAATGGTGCCCCGAGGAGAGGGAGAGCCGGAGAAAAAAGACGAAGAGGACTGGCAGCTGAAAGATGTCGTTTTCGTCGAAGATGTTAAAACTGTACCGATTGGTGCGTTTTTAAACCCTTTTTTTTTATAAACCATCGTCGAAGGTTTCGTTTCGCTTAATGTTACCGTTTGCTCTCTTTTCTCTGTAATGCAGGTAAAGTTATAAAAGTCGACGGATGCTACGTAGCGGTAAAATTCTTCTCAAAGGATTCTAAGGAGAAGGAAAAGGAGACGAAAGAGAAGGACTTCAGCACTTCAGATTTCAAGGATCTGACCGCCGAAGAACTTATCAAACTACTCGCTGACTGCCGACTCCTCCGAAAAGACGAACTACAGGTACATTTTCCACAATTCGAGATGATAGATCAACGATATAAAAATATTGTGTTTATAAATAGAGATGAAGTCGCGCTGTTCTTGAACACCATTTTTTCATTCTTTCTGCCTTTAGGTCATAAAATCACCATTAAGTTCCCGTGCACCCGACTGTTTCCAAAGAACTCCAAGGCGAGTGAATCTTGTTGAAACGTCGAACGAGAATTTATTGACTATTTCCACCGATGGTCAAGGTAAGTAACGCTATCACTAATGATTATTCGACGAACAAAAACGATGCTTTATTCTGCTTTTATAACACAGCAACTGGTTTGTAAATTCTCACTTCTATCCTCATCTGTTATTCAGGCATACACGCGATACTGAAGAACGGAACCAAGCTCACTTACGTTGTCTACAATCTTAGCACAGGACGATACGTTCAAGACTGTTACATACCGTCCGATATTTCCTCATTTCTCGGACTACAGCCACAAAGTATCAGTCTCACCAGCGCTGGCGAGGTAAAAACGATTTTACGTACATTTATTATGTTTTCTTCATCATCGTCGACATATTTTTATCTGTTTCAACCGAATGTGAACGTTTTCTTATCATGTTCAACCATTTTCGTCAACTTGTTTCTAACTGACACTACGAAAATGAAAGAAAAACAGCCTGATAACTCCCGTTTTATTCAGAACACCGAATGTTCGATGATCCTGCGGGACGGAAACAACACGATTTATCCGATAGCAAAGGACTGCGCTGAGGCGATAAGAGACCCAAACTGGTTAGACCTCGTTCCGGTGCATTGTATAGGTGCGTCAACCATTCCAATACCCAGCTGCACAAATTCCTCGAATTTAAAAAACCAGGTAGCGGTAATAGCCCTGGTCTTTGACAATCTTCTACTTCTACCGAGGATACTAAGATGCGATTTTGACGGTGTTAAGCAAATTTTTGCGAACCTCGAACTAGACCAAAGTAAGTAACGTTGCTGCGACTGTATTTGAATATAAAAACAATTCGCTGCTTTCAAATACTTTTTTTGTACAAAGAATTTAGTAACCACCAAGTTTTCAACTCTTTGCTTTCAGAGACAATCTCGTCACAGATTCAGACAATCTTAACAGAACGATGCGACGGCAATCGAAACATTTTCCACGCCTGCGTGAATATGTGCTCACCGACGTCGAACAAGGAGAATGAGCAAGGTGAGAATTGAACGCTCTGAAAGTACTGCTCAGAAATGTTTCATTGTAACTTTACCTTCTAAATTGATGTTTGCATCTTTTCGATCAAAGGCATTGAACGCGAACTAGTCGTGAACACGGTCGACGGCAACACCGCGCCCATCGAAGAACCCATTCCAACTCTCAGCTGGCCACCCGAAGCCTTTGACAACACCTCCGGGGAGGAAGACAGCCTACTCAGTATCGGCGCAGCCAGTATCTCCATGATGAACAAATCCGGTATTCTGTTTTAACACGTCAACGATGTTTTTTTTTTTCTTTTTTTGCCATCCTTCGCCAGTTACTCAATCATTCATTTGGCATAGATTTTATACCGACTCAATCACCACAAAAATTCGATGAAAAATGTCCAGTTTAAGTAAAATCAGGCTTATTTTACTGTTTTTTTTTTCCTCCCTTGTACAGTTTCGTTTATATTTTTTTCCCTGCCCAGGTGCCAGTTCGACAACGAACAATACTTATGTCATCGATTCAGTCGAACGGCGCAATAACGCTCTACTGATACTCAAGTACCTCTGCGAAAGTCCGGTCCTCGCACCGCACTTAAAGGAACTACTCGTCGCCAGGTTCGCATCTCTTTAATCTTTTCTCTTCGAGGCCTAAACAAATAAGCAAACAAGCTTCGAAGCTTCAATAATTAAATTTCTACCTCGCGATTTATAGAGACGCACAAGGTCAGACGCCGCTAATGCTCGCTGTGTCTGTGCGCGCCTATCATGCAGCCCTAATTCTGCTCGACACGATACAGCGCGTCGGTCGCGATGGCAAAGACTGTTCAGCGATGATCCTGCAGCCAGACGCAAGCCCCGATTTATCACCGCTGTTCGTTACCTGCTGCAACGACACTTGCAGCTTCACTTGGACTGGAGCCGAGCACATTAATCAGGTGAGAGTTCAACACGTCGAAAGCTGAACCAAATCTTGCAGAACGGAATCAACAGCGAAACGTTTTTGTTCATTTTTCAGGACATATTCGAGTGCCGAACGTGTGGCTTGACCGGTTCTCTCTGCTGCTGTACGGAGTGCGCACGAGTTTGCCACAGAGGCCACGACTGCAAATTGAAAAAAACATCACCAACGGCTTACTGCGACTGCTGGGAGAAATGCAAGTGTCGCGCCCTTATTGCTGGACACCAGGGTGCACGATACGACCTTCTTTGTCGCCTGGTGATGAACACTGACCTAGCCACCAAGATAAACTCACGGTATGGAAATCGTAGCGAGAAATAAGATAGTTTTTGGCTCGCGTGATTTATTCGTCGAATACGTTTTTTTCCTTTCATTTGTAAAAACATAACCGTTTGTTGATTTCAGAGGTGAAAGTATACTGTTATTCCTTGTACAAACAGTGGGAAGGCAGTCGGTTGAACAGCGCCAGTACAGATCGGCGCCGAGGCAAAGATCGGCTTCGGCTAGTCGCAAGACACCATCGTCAGATGGTAAATTGTGACAATGATGATTGATAATTTTAGTGAGAAATAATTATTACGGATATTCATTATTTTGATGTTTTTCGAGGAGTTCAGAAACTCTTCATCATGTATTATTATCGTAATATTTTTTTTGCATGATGAGTTGAAACTGAAGACAGCAAAGTGCCTTTTAATTTAACAAAAATCAGAAGAGTATACGTTCCACACAGTGTTCCTCTCAGGTTTGGGTGCTGATGCAGACATGCCAGATCACGATTTGGAGCCCCCGAGATTCAGCCGCCGAGCCTTGGAGCGGCTGCTCAATGATTGGCCGGCCATTCAGTGCATGATCATGTCCGGCGTTACTGAAAGTCCCACGAACGATCAGCTCTTTGGCGATCAGGGACAGGCTTGCAGACAGAGTGGTACCGCTCTCCTCGACAAGTTCACCCATTCTCTTCTGGTGAAGTGCAGCGCAGAGGTGAGAAATTGTTGCGTAGTTCATCTCATCTCACGGAGATCCTTTGACTAGTGAAAAACCAATTTGTATGTAAATTATAGCATCCAAAGGTTGTCACCAGGACAGTAATTGCCAAAGTAGCAAGACGCAAGTCTGAGTTAATTTCGAGAAAATTTAATGATTTAATGAGAGTCCTATCTCATCACTTTGGTGAGTTGATGTTCCAGTTACAGCGTAATGTCAATTTTATGCAAAGCGATGTAACTGCTGCCGGAACGTCTTCTTGGATGTCAGAGAAGCATTATTCGTAGACAATTGTTGACTGTTCGTTATTTATTCCCAGATGCTGGACACCCTTCTGTCGACGTTGGTCAGGGAATTGCAGAAAGACAATGTGCCAGGTCGTCAAGAAGAGGCAAACAACGTTGCCAGACGATTCGTTAGATCCGTTGCAAGGATATTCGTTATTTTCACCATAGAAATGGCGCCAAATACTACTAAGCGAAGAAGGTTCGTCGCATTTGCTTGAAAATCACCACTATCTACTACTTAGAAAAATTTGTAAACCTGGAATTATTAGGACATTTGGATGGCAAATTTTAGTAGACATTTTGAAAAACCAGCCGACGTTGAATGACTTTTATTTTATCAGTGCGAGTCAGGCTTCTCAACCACTGATGAAGTGCCGACGCGTTTTTCAAGCACTCATCAAATTGGCCGTTGAGGAACTCTGTGAAACCGCCGATTCCCTCATCGCTCCAGTTAGACTGGGAGTTGCGCGTCCAACTGCACCTTTCACCCTGACCAGCTCAGCGATTGAGGTTATCAATGGATCAGAGGAGCTTTTTTCCATCGAGCCATTGATTCCACGCAGCGGAGTCAGTGCCCAGGTTCTTGACAGCGCTCTTCAAGCGCAGCAAGTCAACAACAACATCGCAATAGCCAGAGAGGTTTCTGCCATGGACGAAACTGAGGGTGGAGAAGGTAGCTAAAAATAACTTTGTAGCAGTTGGACGATCGTGAATGAATATTTTGGACTCGATAAACTCTCAACGAAAATTTCACTCTCAGAAGTACCCATGGACATTGACGGCGACATCAGCGAACACGAGGAATCTGGCGTTTCCGGAGCAAATGTCAGTCAGCCGCTGGGCGAAGTCGACAACAACGTCGGCGGAGTGGGTGAGGAGCAGGCAGGGGACGGAGAGTCGGACACGGAGTTAGACCTCCTTGCTGAGGCGGAAACCGAGTCCGACTCAGACGACAATCACAGCAACCAAGATGCGGCTTCCGCTCAGCGCAGTGTGCAGACTGGTGCCACTGCTGGATCAGATGGCGGTATGGGATCTATTCTTTTGTTCCCCGAGGACGAGTCTGGGGAGTCTAGTCAACAGGAAGATGACGAGAGCGAGGCTGGTGAGACTGATGAACAGGACAACGAAGAGTTTCAGATCGGTGACGAACAGCTTGAACGCAGAAGGTAATTTGCTAATCGTTTTTGGGATGAGATGTAACGTGTCGTTTCTCGATTCTTCTGTTTGTTCAAACATCGAGTTTAAAGGATCAAGATTGACTGATATACCATTTTTCTTTCACAGTTTGAGAATCTTAAGATCGAATTTTGGCTTTGTGATCAAAGATTATGATATGTTTAGCCAACTTTTGTAGTGAAAGTGACAACTTGCAGTCTGTGGACACGAATAATTGTTCAAAGCGTCTAATTTATGTTCTTTCATATAAATACTCAGGATTCTACTTAGCTCACAAACAATATTGAGACTCTTAGAGTTTACCTTTCTTCTTCAGATCGATCGCTGATAGTTTTTTTATTAGTCAAGTAGATTTACATGAGTAAAAGTCTGAAAAAGTAGGTGAATTTGGGAATTTTTGTATTGGAATTAAGTGATAGGAAGCATTGTTATTGACAATAACTTCAAACATTTCCCACAGTTATATGTTTTACAGTGCCCAAGATATCTCGATAACCAATAATCAATGTACTTCAAATTAGGAGACAGTATTCTTAGATAGTTTACACTCTGCCACCGTCCGAAAAATTTTTTATTATTGAAATTGTGACCGTTTGAGATCAAAATTCGATTTGTTGTCTAAAATTTCCAATAACTTTATCCAACCATCAAAATTAAAAAACACGACAACCAAAAGAACGTGGAATCATCACATAGAGGATGAATTACCTGAAAATACTGTCTCCAAACTTGAAGTAAATCGGTTGAGTCATTTTCAAGATATCGTGATTACCGCGAAACATTTCAGCGAGTTAAACAGTTGACGTTATTGTCAATGACAATACTTCGTGTCAATCGATTCTGATGAGAAAAAACGCGAAAACGAACTTAGATTTATAAAGTTTCGAATAAAACAAACTCCAGTCGAAAAGAATAATCAGTTGTCGAGATATAAATATCCCAAATTGACCCATTTTTTCAGTCATGTGCTCGTTCTTACAACCCTAAATAAGCAGAGAACTGTAAAGATTTGTAAATTATTTTAATTGTGAATCAATCCATACACGACGCATTAGATCAGAGGTCGATGTTCAAAAAGATATGCGATTGTTCGTTTCAGCGGGTCGTCTGGTCACGCGCACAGAAACAATTTGGCGCCGGTCTCAATGCAGTGGGCGATCCGCAACCGAGAGTCGAGCACCCGAACGGCGGGTCTCAGGGTGACCGGCGGAAGTAACCTCGTATTCATAGACCCCTCGTCTCTCAGACGATCGACGGCAACGTCCGCAGTGACAGCGGCGCAGGAACCTATAACTATGGGAACAACCGCCAGCTGCCTAGCGCGAGCATTTGGAATCGTTATCAGGCAGATTGCTGACCTGCTCACCATGTTGCAGGACTACAAAACACACGCGCCTGCCCTTCCCAGGCTCATGGAAATCTCCTATCAGGACGCCATCGGCCTTCAGGTAAACTATTATCATAAAAACCAAGGTGACTCATCACACGTGAAATACGTTTGATCTTGTGTTTTGATTAGTTCAAAAAAAAAATCTAATCCAAACATACATAGAAAGTGTTTTCAACCATGGAATCGACATTTTTCGGTTCAGAAGATCAAGATGATGCATTGATGACTGTGAACGTGAGACTGAAGTTAGTAACATTGTGGGGGCGTCACTATTTTGTTACTTTTTAGTGACTTTGAAGTAGTGAAGATTTTAAAATATGAATATTTTCAGCGTGGCGACAGAGCCGGAAGATCGGGTAATCGAGAATAGTTGTGGAATATCGCCCATTGGGACAAGTAGGGAATTATGATGAACCATAGCGAAAAATATACTTCTTTTATAAATCGTTTTTAAATTTCAGCCATGCTTTGTAAATTCAGTTAAGCTAACTTTGGGAAATGGTATTGTTCAATTTCTTGTTTTTAATTCAATTTAATTATTTGTGTGAAACAAACCAATACTATGTATTTTTTAGATCCAGCTTTATATGCAAGTGCAGAACTTCTGCAGTTTTTGGTCATAAAAGCTGCCCAACATTACCTAAGTTTTGTGAGAAGACATCAGGGAATTCTGAATTTTTTTTTTTAGGAAAAGTCAGGGAATTTTATTTGAGCAACATTGTCGCCACCCTAATTTTTTGCCTTGTTATGGTTTATTGCATTTCAGACATTCCTGAAATTGCGAAAATACGATTTTTCTGTAATGTAAAAACATTACGATAACGTTATTAACTTAAGCTTCATTAGCTTACACCAATTACTTAAAAATGCTGATAATGAGATCCTCGAAAAAATTAAGCAAGTGTAATTACCGTCGTAAAATGTCTATGAAAATTTGGAAAAAGATTCACGGAACTTATGAAGTTAAAGCTAGCAAACAGAGTTACCAGTAAATCGTGTTAAACCTTTTGAAAATAGAAAAATGCAGTTCACTTTTTTCCTAATAATTGTATAAACTATTTGAGGTATCTCACAAATTTTTGGTATTTGAACTTCATTACCTTATTCGAATGAATATCAGAAAGTTTGGCTGCTGATTCTAGCTGCTAGCTTGAGCGTCGTATGGAATTTGTGTTAACGTTCCGAAATTTGGAAAATACATCCTGCATGTATTCTAATTTTATGAAAAGAGTTTCTTTTATTGCAGTACAATGAGTTTTAAGTTGATTTTATTCACAAACGAACCCGCTAAAATTCATCTCATTCATTTTAAAATTCTCATTGAAACCTATCCATGAGCATTTTTCTTGAGAATTTTGACCTTAGGCGTATGAATATCAGATAATATGAGTATTCATTTCTTAGACCGAATAAAATTATTAAAACACATTGAGCTTGTCAAAAAATATTACAAACTGGTAATATCATGGTTTTGTGTTCTTAGCTTTATCTTGAGGGCCATTTGAAACCGACTTGGGATTGGCTCATGACGGTGATGGACGCCACGGAGGCGCAGCTGCGATTTGGTGTCTCATTGACGCGCAGTGCTGACCCTGCGCACCCCGAACATCCTCTAAACGTCGCGCCTTCCTTAGCAGGCGGAAATTTTACAGGGCTACTGAACTCAGCCGCACTTTCTCTCACACTGCAAAGCAACACGTCGAGGAATCAACGCAGTGGCATTACAACCACTTCCAATAATTCAGCGGGTCATGCCTCGACTAGAATAAACGTTGGATTCACCGGAGTCGGCGAACCGCCGAGAAGCAATCGGGATCGAGAAGGTTTACAGTTTGTTTGTTTGTTCGTTATTCGTAAGGAAAATGAATTTTATAGATACTCAAGTTTATTATGAAGTTCCGTTTAATTGGGAACTTTTTTTTTTCTTTTATCTTTTTTTATTATTTGATATTTTTTGTTCTGTTCTGGTTTGGTTTTTATGACGGCTAACCGATGTCACCGATTTGTAGTTACAAATATTCCCGAAAACGAGGATAAACCATATCCCTACATCCCCACATTCGTGAAACTATATTTTATGCCACAAATTTAGTATCAAAATTATGAAATTACAAATGGCTGCTCCAAAATAGTAAATTAGAAGTAGTACCTTTTTTTTTTGTTCATCTTCAAACTAATTTGAAAGTTTAAAGGGTTTCTCGTGTAGAATACACCGAATTTATCGAAATAACATCATTCATAATGACAATTTACTTCACATTATTTGTTTTACATATTAATCAATTTAAGTTGAGTACAGTAACAAAAACCATAGCAGAATATACAGAATTTATTTTGCTTCACCTTTCAGGAGGCGACGCGCACTCGGCCAGACGAGAATTCCTTTCCTATTGTCTGTCCCTGATGCGAGCTCACAATGGCGAGCACAGAGATAGTCTTCCGGTGCTTGATGTCTCTGCCCTACGCCACGTTGCCTATGTATTCGACGCCCTCGTCTACTACATGAGGTCAGGATCTGAGTCTCCGTCTACCAGAGGCGATAGCCATAAGGAGTCTATCGCCTTTGCCACCTGGACCGAACAGGCACGTACTTCTGTGTTAGGCAACCTTTTGTTCCCTATGTAAAAGAGCATCAATTTTCGTTTTCTTTTTTATTTATTTTTTTTTATTTATGTATTTATTTTTTTTTTCCTTATTACCGGATGACTGCAAAGTTTACAAGCAATTGAAGTTCAGAAATTTCAGACTATTGTTTGGAAATGTCTACTTTGTCACGTAAAAAACATACAATAAAAATACATATTATAATACAGTTTCGGAAAGACGTATTTTCACGACATTTCCTACAGATTTTTCTCAAAATTTATTTTTTGTTCAGTGAGGTCGGACGTTGTTACATTAGAATAAAAACACATTAGATCATACTTTCTCAAGAGGCTGTTTATTCACTTCTTGAAATCGCAAACCACTTCATAAGAAGCGATTCCTAAGAAATCGGTTGAAAATTATATGAAATGGCTGAAAATCACTTAAAATTCGACGAAAAATCGCTCAAAATCAGTAAACAGTTAACAGTAAAAATTGCTCGAGATTCAATCGCTAAATATCTTCCAAATTGAAATCATTTAAAATCATCTGAAATTATTGGAAATCGCCTGAAATCGAGGGAAATTATTGGCAAATTCGCAAAATTATTGATACCTTGCAATCTCTATTTGTCATCCAATTCGTCAGTGAATGGATCCCCTTTTTTTTTACATCCGAGGACAGGAAGTGCCGAAACCTCAAAGACAATGGTTCGAATTCAAAAACGTGACAAAATTGATGAATGTGTTTTTAGTAAACTGCAATTCCTGAAGCCCTGAAAATTGGAGGATTTTCATATTTCAGCTTCCATCATTATGACTCATCCAAACTACCGCTGGTTAAAATTTTTAAAAACCTTAGGAAGTTAACCAAATGTTGGTGAATGGTTCCAATCACGTATTTGACGCTCACATTTTCCATTTTCTCAACAACTGCAGGATGAAAACGACAACGAGGAGGCGGAGGACGGAAATTCGACAGCATCGACAGTGATGGAAACGGACTCCGTTGACTATCCAGACCTACTCCAGGTTCCGATGTGCGTAACATCGAACAGCGCAAATTCGATAGCCAAAGGTCGAAAGCATCCGTTCCTTCAGCGATCGGATTCGACTCTCTGCTTGGGCTGCCCGCCGCTTGACCCGTTTGATACAATAATGAGCGAGGCCCTACCGCTCGCTGATCAACCACATCTCCTCCAGCCGCACTCTAGGCGCGAGGATCTCTTTGGTGTTCCAAGACAGCCGGTCAACTCTGGCAGTTCTGCCAGCCAGAATCCCCTAGAGGGCCTTCCGACTAGGCTCGGACTCTCGGGCAGATTTGCAGACAACTCGCTATTAGCCGCCACTTCATCTTACAACCAGATTATTCAGGTCCCAATCCATGTGACTTCTAGCAGCTCCAATGCCCAGAGTGCCAGCGCTGGTGATGCGGAGAACAGGTGGAACTTAATTGCCGGCAGTGAACAACCCGGAACCAGCAAGTTAACGGTGAGATTAAAATTCCAATCTTGCAAACACCTGGAAATTTTTGATTGGACACAAAATTTTTCGAAATACTTGCAGTTGTTCTTGAAAATTTTGAGAATCACGTTGTTCGGTGTTATTTATACGTTTTCTTTAACTGTTAATGTTAATTTTAACTAGCTGTTTATCATTTTACTCATTCGCTATGCTTGAGCAAATGTTTGTTAAATTCTCAATTCTTATCTAATTTGAAATTCCGAGAATCACGCCGTTCAATGCGATTTAAACATTTTTTGTTTCAAATGTCACAAATAATTTTGACTAGCAGTTCGTAATTTTCGTATTGTACGTAATGTAGTGTACAATGAAAACTATGAAATTCAAAAATTTTCGAGAATACAAGGAATACAAAATAAGTATTGCAAAATGCGATTTGTTCAAGCAAAAATTCAGGGAAACAGTTGAAAGTTGGGGAATTTAAAACATTAAATTCTGCAGCAACACTGTACACTTTATGTGATCACAAAGAACTGTTTCCATGAAATTTCTGAAATGCTTTCAAGTCTGCCAGTTCGTACAGGTGCAGGATTTCAAATGTAATTTATCAAACAACTAAAAAGCGAAGGAAAAAATTACACCATTGCTTAACAACTCTTACAAATCACATTTTCTTTCTCTCAGGAAAAACCGAAGGGCTTTAATCAGTCCGCGGAAAGTCAGCCGTCGTCTGTAGTGACGGAGCAGATCGATCGTGCACCAATAATCGTTTCTCCTAGTGGTCAGGGAATGGAGAACGTCGTACCCGGCAACAACAGCAGCAAGGGGAAGGATGAGTTGTGCAAGAGTGGACGAAGCGTGATAGTGAGAGCGGGAACGGTGTCGGTGAGTTTAGGATTTCGGAATCAATCGAAAACTGATCGAAACGACTAGTTCTGAAGAAAATTTACCACCTTTTTTCTTTCTTCTCCACTGCCAGGAACCCAATGTAAATAAAGTTGGCGCTCCGGAAGTTTTGGTTGTGCCGACAGCCGAGACGCAGACAGTTTCCGAGGAGGTCGACCCTGCTGCATCTAACCAGGAGATATCGGCCCACGAGACCGTTGAGACGAGTCCTGTCGAATCTTCCAGAGCCTTGACGACCATTGGCACAAACATATCGCACAACATTCTGCTGGGAAGATGGAGGCTGTCGCTCGATCTATTCGGTCGCGTTTTCATGGAGGACGTCGGCTTGGAGGCCGGTTCAGTCGTTTCCGAACTTGGAGGCTTTCCTGTCAAGGAGGCCAAGTTTCGCAGAGACATGGAAAAGCTTCGTAATTCGCAACAGAAAGACATCACACTATCCAAAGTATGATTTTTGTATTTTCACCATTCAATTACCGTAACCTTTATATTATCACTGTCTTCTTTCCTTCATTTTCCGAGGACGAAAGACAAATTTCGAATTTTCCATGTAATTTTTTCCTCATTTCTGCGTGTATTTCTAGGTCGAACGAGATCGCACTCAGCTTCTGATCCAGACCATGAAGGAGCTCAATACGCAGTACAATTTGTTCAATAGGCGAGCCTCGAACACGCCACCATTGGCTGTCAACAGGGTGAAAGTCACATTCAAAGACGAGCCCGGCGAGGGATCTGGAGTCGCTAGGAGCTTCTACACGGCTATAGCCGAGGTATGCGCTATTAAAACATACCCCAAACACTCATTCGAATAACCGACCACCGTTTTTGTATTCTAATCTCCGGTTTTTCACGTTCAAGGCTCTACTGGCTAACGAAAAACTGCCAAATTTGGAGGCTGCACAAGTCGGATCAAAATACACACAGTACAACGTTTTGCAGAAACTGAAGAGTAGAGACAGAGATCGAGATTTGAGGCGCCAGGTGAGGAATTTGGTGCTTTTGCCTGTTTTATACCTCTTCAGTTTGAAATTGTTCAAGAAAAGGAAAACTCGTGATTAATCCGGCTGGCCAATATAATCAAAATCGGCTAATCCATTCTCGCGATGTCACAATTTTTTTTTTTTTTATTGATTTCGTTATTCGAATCACTCGAAAATTATTCCACTGATTGAATAGCAAATTTATAATTTCTTCTAAGCGGAGTGAAGCTTGGTCGGTTGTGATTAAAATCATCAATCGAGGTGTGGCAAGTTGAAAAGGGTGCAAATTAGTTCCCTGACTAAAGACCAACGCTCTATGTTCTTATTTTCGGTGTTTCTGTATAATTGAAAAAGTTTAAAACTATCATTCCCTCAGAATCCAAGGTCGTCAGGTAAGTGCCGAGAAGCCAGGAGAGCACTGTCTTTTGAGGCTCGATCATTCCATCCGACGGCGTCGACAGAGGGCCCCAGTGGTTCGAACTCTAGCGGTTCATCTTCTAACGCTCACCCGTTGCCGGTCAGTCATCCAAGCAACGATCACTTGACGATGCATCAACAGCAGTTGGGTGACAGGCTATATCAAAAAGTAATCGAAAAACGTTTAGAATTTGTGTATTACAAAATTTCACAGGATGTTTTGCTTTCCAAATGAAAGATATTGTGCAGAAAAAGGATCAAAAAAGTGATTAATATTAAAGAAAAAAACTATCACTTTTAAATTGATCCTTGAATCGATTCATTTCTTTGAAATTCAGGTACACACGCTGCGCCCGACGTTGGCTGAGAAGATAACTGGAATGCTGCTGGAATTGTCGCCTGCACAGCTGCTGATGCTTCTGGCATCAGAGGATGCGCTTCGCCAGAAGGTTGAGGAGGCTTTTGAGCTGATTCACAGCCACAACCAGGATTTGGCCAGCGAGGCTCTCCTCGACCTCGACGTCTTCAGTCTGACGGAGAGGTGTGGTGGTAATAAAAAAAAATTAGAGGCCAGCATACTCGATGATATCGAGGACAATGCACCGCTATTTTATTCACCGGGTAAACGCGGATTCTACACACCTAGGCAGGGAAGAGCTAGCTATGAAAGGCTGAACGCCTTCAGGAATGTCGGAAGGTGAGGCTAAGAATAAAAAAAAATTGGGTCTTTGCATTGAAGAAAAAAATTTGTCCAATTTTTTTGTTAGTCCAAAATAGAGAACAGAAAATAATTGTGCAAAATTTATTCCCTGTCGTTCTGAATGTCACTACTTTTGTGTTAAATTAATATTGTTGTAGTTTTAAACCCACTGTACTTCCTTCAATTTTTGTTTAATCGTAGGAACGAAACAATCATTAACAATCCAATTACCAATTTTTTTTCACCAACATAAAACAGAACCGCCAATAATTGGGCAATCTTTTCGGCTGAAAATGTGTGACAAGCAATCGAACGTCACTGATTTTCTGATGCATAGATATTATCATAGTTGTAGGAGCTGCTATACTTAAATCGTTGTTTAATCATAAAAAGAAAGAAACATAACCTACCTTATTACCTATTTTATATATTTGCTTTATATGCCACCGAGATTTTTTTTTTTTTTTTCCCTGCGAAGACCATATTGATTCGATTTTCTGTCCCGCGTCGGAAAATAATGAAAAAAACTCAACACTTTCTCGCTTTTTCTGATTGCAGATTAATAGGCCTTTGCCTTCTCCAAAACGAATTGTGCCCGATATTTCTCAATCGTCATGTAATCAAGTACATTCTTGCGCGACCGATAAGATTCCACGATCTCGCGTTTTTCGACTCTGTGATATATGAGAGCCTGCGACAGCTGGTTGTCGACGCCGAGACAAAAGACAGCAACAGTTTGTTCTCTGAGCTTGACTTGACGTTTAGGTGAGTGACTCGTTATACTTTAATTTCGTTCGACCTAGAATTAATCTACTGAACTTGTTTTTCTATTTCAGCATCGACTTGTGTCCCGAGGAAGGAGTCGGCTCTCTGGAACTTATACCGAATGGCAGGGAGATCGAAGTGTCGGCCAGTAACATTTACGACTACGTTCGCAAGTACGCCGAGGTTCGGATGGTCAAGGTGCAGGAGAAGGCATTAGAGGCAATGCGCGAGGGCGTTTTTGACGTTCTTCCAGAAGGTGCTCTTGACGGATTAACGTCCGAGGATCTCAGGCTTCTGCTCAATGGCGTCGGTGACATAAACGTGTCTGTTCTCATATCCTACACATCATTCAACGACGAGTCGGGAGAGTCGACCGAGAGGCTCGTCAAGTTCAAACGTTGGCTTTGGTCCATCGTCGAGAAAATGTCGCACGTCGAACGACAAGATCTGGTAAGTCCAGTATTAGCTTAGTTATTTAAGCATGTTCGAACCAAACCGCATTGATGATAAGTTACAAAACGTTTCTTCTTCTCTGAGAAAAAAGAAACAACGTTAACAAAGTCTTCAACTGTGTTATTTGTGCCAATGACGGTAAACACAAATGAACAAATAGTCCTACTAGCTGAGAGAAATGATTCTGAGCAGAATCCATCAACACAAGTCAAGATATCAACAATTTTCGTAAAGGTTTTAAAATCAGAACATTCGAAACGATTTAACTCTGTTGTTTTTGAGTCGTTTCAAATGTTTTTTGGCTCATTTTGTTTGTTGAACTGGTTCGCTGTTCTGATATAGTTTTAACGCGCAAATTTAACTGTTAATAAACATTTTTTATGCTATGCACACAATAATCTATTTTCATCCACTCTAGAGCTGACTATTTGTGAAGAAAATTTCAGGCAATCTCTGGAAATCTCTATTGTTGAACAAAATGAGCCCAAAAACAATTTGTTCAAAAACTCGAGAGTTTTTTGCTACTTTTCATATTGCCGGTATCTTAACTAGTGTCGTTTTGTTCAGAATCATTTATATCATATATTGTAGATATTTTTTCATTCGTTTGTCCGTCATCATTGTAACAAACAACACTGCCAGAGGATTTTTAGTCTGGGTTTTCTTCTATTTCAAACTTCTTTAACTGATAGGAAATCATTTTTTACACGAGGAAAAACGTGGAAGTAGTGTGGCGATTTTGGCAAACAGGCAGAACTCGCAGAGGTGGCGTTTCCTTAATACAATTTATTTTCTTCATCCCTTCCAGGTCTACTTCTGGACCGGATCTCCGGCACTTCCGGCCAGTGAAGACGGATTCCAACCGATGCCAAGCGTGACAATTCGTCCGGCGGACGACGCGCATCTACCGACTGCGAATACGTGTATATCTCGTTTATACGTTCCCCTGTACAGCTCGCGTCACGTTCTTCGTCACAAACTTTTACTTGCCATAAAAACTAAAAATTTCGGATTCGTATGAAGTTGTTTCTGTTGCTAAATTTCGTTTTTTTTTTTTCTTCTTTTTTCCAATTGTTCTTATTTTTCTTTTCCTCTTCTCGGTTAATCTCGCTTTTCGTGGAGGTAAAACGAAGATGAAAACTTATTTTCTTTCACCTTCTCTGTATCTCTCTGGCTCTCTTTATCTCTTTCTCAGTCTCTCACACTCTCGTACTGGAAGCAACTAAACCAGCAACAAACAAACTTTTGAGCGATAATACAAACAGGGGTGACATTTTCGCTGCTGGATTATCGATGAATTAACTAACAATATTATATTGTTAAATAAGGAATAAATAACCAAAACGAACTAACGGTAAACGAATACACCTACATAAAAGAAAGAAGCAAATAAGAAAAGTTTAAAGTAAAAATAAAACAAAACAGGACAGAAACAACTTATTAACAATGTTGTTATACTTTTTCTTCATCCAATTTCTCTTTCTATCTCTTTCTCATCTTTCTCTTAGGCAAATTTATAACATTTATAAATTTATAAGGTGTAATTATGAATTATTGTTTCAATTATTATTATTACTATTATCATTACTATTATTATTATTATTCGAAAAGTAATTGACATTCGCCTATAGTGCGTCTTTCATTCTTGGTATGTAATAAGGTTTTATTTACCTTGACGTGTCATAGTTATATCACTATTTAGGGTGGTATTATTATTATTATTATTATTATTATACATACATACATACATACATACATACAACATAATATAGCGATGAAGCTCCTTATCCCCAAAACCAACCACCCACATAAAACAAATAAAACTTTCTCAAGCATATCACATTGCCTTCTCTCCGTTTCTTTAACGTTCAAGTTCCTCAATTGTCGATTCGATGTAAGTATTTTATCGATCGTGACTGAGCTTTTTTTTTTTTTATATCATATGCAAAGGAGAAATGAAATCTCGCACGATGACGATGATGATGATAATAATGATAATAATGGACTTCAAAGTATAATTGGAAATTCAAAAGATAATTGAAAAAGGAAAATAATAACAAAAATAAAATTATGAGAAAGGAAGACAAAATATATTCATTATGATAAACGTAGTAGTAGTAGTGGTAGTAGTAACAATAATAATAATAATAATAATAATAATAATAATAATGACGACGGGAAGTACTATTGTAGATTTTAACTGTAGAAAGGAAATTTTTTTGCATCGTATTTATTACTGATCGTAATGAAAGTGAAAAAGAAAATAAGAAACAAAAAAACGTATATTATTATTCTATGATTATTATCACGATGGTAGGTAAAATAACGACGAGTATAAACGATCATGATAACAATTTATACAGCGAAGAACGGAAAAAAGGGAAAGAAAGCAAAACAAAATAGTGTTTGCGGAATTGCAAAATACTACGTATATTATACATATACTTTTAAGGTGTTTCAATAGAAGAAAGAAAAAAAAAATATATAAACACAAAAGAAAGTTCGTTTTTGTTTTATGATGTTACTTTTATCTCGAATTTACTAATCAGGCCCAAACAATTAATTCATTTATTAATAGACCACTCCTGAATGTATTTCATACTTTGTTAGAAAGAGCGCAGATTTTGCAAGACAATAATACGGAAAAAAAAGTGAACGAGCCTTGCAATCAGCAAACATTTTGTCAAATGTTCAATTTCAAGAAAGTTTTTCTCCTTTCGGAAAATTTATCTACGTGTTGAAAAGGAAAAGGAATTGCAATTTTCTTTTCTCCCTTTGTCAAGGACAGAATAATTTTTATGTAACGTACTAATCAGAAGACCAACGATTCATGAACATTCGACAATAATCGTTCGTCTCTTTGTAGTCGAAAGAGAAGAAAAAACCTAGAACCTTCAATCGGTAGGTATAGCATATTATGTCGTTATTATTATCGTATGTATGTATGCATGTCCGTTTTATGTATAATTAGTACAACAATAATAAGTTGCTGGCAAAAGATTAGGGATATTTTATCGCTTTAGTTTTTCATCTCATTCAAAATGTTGCCAGTGTCGATGTGTTTTATTTGTTTCAAAATTCATTCCTATGTCGTTGTAAAATAATGATAGTCATGATAATAATGATGATAATGATAATCACAATAATAATAATTATTATAATATTGTATGTATTTATTTATAATACATATATTTACTATTTACACAAGGATTGAAAAACTTGTCATCATTGTCACAATTTTTTCTGTCTAATAATCGATCTCTCAGTCTCAGGACAAGCTCTCTTTCGCTCTCGCTTGATCATTGGAACAATAATTGAAAATGACAGAACGCTGATTGATTGATTAACAGCGTGGCGTGTCGCTAGTCCATTTTGCTTTGCTTCGTTCCCTCGGGGATGAGTGGTACGACAAGGTGGGAAAACTCTTGACAAATTTAAATCATGCTTTCCGTTTTTTTTCTTTCGGTTTACCCATTAGCTGCCTGTTTCGTTTTTTCTCTTTCAAAAAGGATGTAGATTATTATTATTCATTTTCTCTTCTATTTGACAATTTGACACGAAGAAAAAAGATACGAAGAATATGTAACTACGAAAAAAATAATGGAATTGAATAAATAAAAAACGATTCAACTAATATATTATTAAATATCGACTTTGTGGACGTTACTCGCGCATGCTTCTAAAATTTGTTCAGAGGACAGGGAGTCGTTGCAGTCGTCTCAAGTTTTTCTTACATATGTTACAACGGCATTGATTGTTACGGTGAACGAAGCTAAGAAAATGATGACAATTAGAAGGAGGATAATGCGTTTTTCATTTTCGTTTCAAATTTACACAGTCGTTTTGAATATTGTATAATTATATTAATACACATGCAATTGTGTACGTGTAAAAGAAATGCAAAATTATCTCTGTGTCTGTCGGTTTGTTTGTTTAGTTGTGTGTGTACGTGTGTGATGTATAATCAAAAATTCTGCTTTCCTGCAAACTCGCCAACGCAACTTCCGTTCCAGCAGAAACCTCACATTTTTCTAGTAATTTTTACTGAATGTTTTAGTGTACCGTTCATTTACTTCAGGACTATGAGAAACACTTATGTACCAACTTTTCTACAGTTACTGTACATTTTGCAACCAAGACTTGGTTAAACTTAAAGCAAAATTGACGTTTGCTAATGAAGAAAAAAAATATCGTTCTATCACTTCTGGCTAAAAACCGTTCATATATTAACAAAATTCATTGCTTGGTAGAAAACTAAAAACTTCTTTTTTTTTTGCATGAGCTACAGTTTTCGAATGGCATATTATCAGCGATTCGTCATTGATTCAGAAAATCAGAATATAACTTCTAAATTGTTTCCGGAGAATGTTGCTCGGTTGTCAAGTTGTCGTATGTATGTGTATAAGTATATATATTATATTCCTAAACGATAATAATTCGATAGAATGAATTGGTAAGAATAAAAAAAAAAAAAAAAAAAAAGTCTGACGATGATATTTAATTTAGGAAATTCGCAGACAAGAAGAACGGAAAGAAAATATCTAGAGGAAAAAAAAAAAAAAAAAACTTGAATCAAAATCTAAGAAATATGCGGAATTCAAATGAAACAAAGAACGAAAGAAAACGAACGAACGAACTACAAGAACAACAGACTTAATATAATAATAATAATAATAGGCGAATAAAAATAATATCATCTAACGCTATACGTATTATATAATAAATCTCATTATTTATATATATAAAGATATATACAAATAATGAGATATACACATACATATATACATATATATATATATATGTGTGTGTATGTATATATATATGTAATATATGTATATAAATTTCTAAAAATTGTTATGTTATATACAATAATTATATTTATTATCGATCGATCGATCGATTAATCAATTAATTAATTCATGTATTCATCCGTTTTTTTTCGGTTTGTTGGTAAATATTTGTATGTTTTTTTTTCATTAGTTTAGTTTTATGTTTTCTTCTTCTCTTGATTGTTAAACGTATTTATATCAAAGTATAATCAATCGCAATGGAAACTAATTTATATGCATATGTATAGTAATAATGCGTCTCTCTCTCTCTTTAGCTTGTCTATCATATATCATTCTACACAGATTTTATCTATTAACCATTTCCAGAGCTGTTTTGGGGTAATTGTTGCTGCTGTTGTTGCTGTTGCTGTTGCTGTTGCTGTTGCTGTTGCTGTTGCTGTTTACCCGATTGCGTCGACTGAGTATTGCTGAGTTGTGACAATACCTCTGGCGTCGCGTGCGACTTCAGTATCGAATTCTCCGCCTCCAATTGATTTATCCGGTCCATCAATTCTGCAATCTTCTCCTTCAGCACCTCGACCTCCTCCCGCACCGCGAACATCAGGTGACTTTTTACCAAATCCTGTTCACGAGAATCAAATTCCTCATTATTGTTATTATGTATTTACAAAGGCCATACGAGGATAAGCAGGTTAAAAATTACTATTGCGAATATCGTAATGATATTTTATGAATAAGTAGGTACTATTAAAATACCAGAATCCTGTATCAAACCTCAATCTCAATTTGCTGTTGAGGAAAAAAAAAGCATATATTTATATATACATATCAGACCTTTCCTTATGGACAGTGAAATTGAATTTCGATGTTTGTACCCCTCAAATTGGTTCGAAATAATTTTGAAAAATATGTTGCAAATTTTTTTTCCCTTCGTATTTAACCACCTCTAGGAAGTCCTATTGTTGGTCCTAAAAAAAAAATTGATTTTTCGAGGTTTTTAATCAAAAGTGCGTATCAGGTTCAAAGAAGATCGTAGATAATTTTGTAAAGAAGCAAAATTAAGAGGAATTTGTCCCCTTTAAAACCGCGTGTGGGAATTCCCTTTTTCTTATAAGAAGGAAGATGAGATGATTGAAATTTTTGAACATCTATTTATTATTTTCAGTAAAGAATTTCCTTTTACCTTAAGACTATTGAGTTCTTTGACCGCTCAAAAATTTGGATTCAATAGTCAAAATTTCTTGCCGCACTAAAAGTTAGATAGCGGAGTAAAAAATAAAGATAGCCATATTTCCCAAGCGGCGTCTTAAAGGGGGCAAATTCACAATCGTTTTACTTTTTTAACAAATTTTTAACGTTTTTTTGGACCCAGTACGCACTTATGGTTAAAAACCTCAAAAAATGAATGCTTTTCTTACAAGAAAAAGTAAGGCTTTCTAAGGGTGGGTAAATATGGTGCAGGAAAAAAAAAATATGTAACATTTTTTTTCAATTATATTTAAGGTGCGCAACCATCGAAATTCGATTAAAAATACATCCGAAATTAATAGCATATGCTGATGACACAGCTGTTGTGAGCAATGGTAAAACATAGGCAGAGCTGAAGGTTCATTCAAGTTAAAAGTTAGATTCAATTTGCGTCTGGTTATTCTGGAACAAATTAGTATTGAATATCAAAATGTCAGTATATATATAACATTTGGCAACTATTCTGACTCAATTCCCATGTCTATTGACATTTCTATTAATGGATGCAGTTTAAGGAGAGTACCTGAATGGAAATATCTTGGAATAATTTTGGATCAAAATATTTCATGGAAGCAGCAGATTAATAATATTATTAATAAAACTAAATACTTAGTGTTTGTGTTTTATCGATTGAAACAAGTCTTAACAAAAAAGGCAGCTAATTCAAATTTATTGTACGATGTTCCATAGTATTGCAATGTACGGCATTATTGGATGGGGTAGTTTATATGATACTGCGTACCTTCCATTATTAACACTACAAAGTCAGTTACTCGAGATAATTGACATTCGAGTTAATGACCAGAATCGACCTATGGAAATCAGACAGGTTTACCTACTGGTCCATACTGTACCAATACACGGAACTGAGGAGGTTATTCACTGAGAATACGAATAATACTAGGTATCGTAGCATTTCATTAACGAAAGATTATCTTCATATTGGGCAAAGAAGCTACTTATATTATGCGGTAAAAAACTATTCAATGAACAACCAAATGATTTAAAAGTTATTGATGGAAGCAAAAAATTAATAAAACAAAAAATTAAGGATAAAATATATCAACTTAAAATAGATTAAATAAAGAGTTAATGGTAATATTGGATTTTGTGAATATTAAGTATTTCATTATTGAGTAGAATCATTTAACCGTTAGATCTTGTTGTATAGTCTAATTTTATCATAAAGTTTGTTTAAGATAATTCTGGAAATAAATTATTATTATTATTATTATAAAATAATTTTTTCATCGGGATTAACCTGACAAATATGTTTGAAAATTGAAAATGTTATTGAGGAAACCAAGAGCTTGTACATACACAATGGAAACATTTTTAGAGCTTAATAAGCGCATCATAAAAAAAATTATTGTCTCTTTGATTTTTTATTTTCACTGTGACACTTTTCAAGTAAAATGATGAAACTGTTATTTTTTCATTCCTTATAGATTTTTCAATAAATCGTATCATTTTCTAAATTTGCATTACGGTATGCCACTGTTAAAATAAAAATACAACTATTTTTATTCCAGAAAAACTGAATTATACAAACAAGTTTTAGCTGTGTTATTGCAAATCGTACTTTTATACATGCGTATATAAACAATATACTGAAATAATTTACTTACTCAATTAACTGAATTATTTAAGTTATTATTACTTATTTAAAAACAAGAACACAACTCGCAATAATACGGCTAAAACTTGTTTCATAATTCAGTTCTTGTGTGGAAAAAAAATGGTGTTTCTTTTATTTTTTTAATTACGGCGTACCACTACCAAAATTTTGAAATAAATGTGACTCATTGAAGAATTCATGAGGAATGTAAAACTGGCGATTGGATAGCAAGTTCAGTTCCAGTTCATAGTTTTGCTCAAATAAAATCACAGTGAAAAAGAAAAGTTTAAGAGAAAATAATTTTTCTTATCATGAATTTATTAAGTTTAAAATCTACGTGTCTATAAAAGCTTTTGACTAACATATAAAGTTTCAAACAAATCGGTCAAGTCAATCCTAAGGAAAAAATTATTTTACATTTTTTTAGCTTTTTTTCTTTCTCAAAAACTAATCGAGATTCAGATCTAACATTTTCAGGATCTTTGTATTTTAATAGTCCTTACGTATCCTTAAGAAATTATTAAGATATTTGCAAAAGCCATTGTTACCCTGCTTATCCCCCTACCGCCTTTGTGTTCGTAAAATTTCATAACTTCTTTTTCAGACACGAGGTTGAAATTAGAAACGTATTACTGATGTTGGGGGTGTTTCTTGTTTAGAAAAAAAATCACATTCATTCATAACTTTAAAATTGTTTGAAATCGGTGAAGCGTAATATTTAATTAGCTTAATATACTTATATTTTGAAAACCCAATTAACTTCTTTGTGGTCATTCTAAAATTGCAACATAATGAATTTTTGCCTTCACTGTTTCTTTAGATCAACTTTATTAACTTCAACTCGTTCTTAGACTCTAAAAAGTTCTTCGATTACTATAATTTTGTAGGGAACTAAGAGCCTGACTGAAAACCCACGAAGACTGAGAAGAATTCTTACCATAGCTTGTTCAATTTTGTTGTCAATGGCAACTGCACTGGTCCCGGACATACTGAAAATTAAAACGAACAAAGTAGTAGCAACGAAATCGACTGCGATATCAACAAAGGATTTTCATTCGAGATGTGAGCATTGAAAATACGGGAGAAGTACTTGTTTCATTTTAAAAAATTAGAAATTAGACAAAATTCCCACGTTTTCCAAATTTTTACTACATACTCAAGGATAAAATTAGACCAACGTTATCATCGTCGTATCTGATTACTCATTGGCCAGTCTTCCTCACCTTTCATTGTCTTCGTGGGCGTGATGTTCGTCAGTGCTCTGGGTGACTTCAGCGAGGGATTCGAGCAGAGTCGCATCCGCGGATTGTGGAGGCACAACAGCAACAACAGGACCAGCAATACCAGCAGCAGGATCCTGTTCGTTGTCGGAATGGTGAAACGAGATGACATTCTGGCCCGACGACTGAGACTGCATCTGTGCCTGTGGCATAACGGGCGCAGTGGAAACGTGGATATTTGGTGCAGCCTGTTGCTGCTGGATATTCTGCACACCCTGAATGCCTGCCATCGGTTCGGACAGTTGCTGCTGCTGGTGAGGCGGTGGAACTCCAGTGACCATGATGTTTGGCGTCTGAGCAGCTGGTGAAGACACAGCGGCCGGATGTCCTTGCACAACCGGTGTCTGGACAGTAGGCGTCTGGCATACGTTCTGCTGCGGCTGTGGAGCCTGTGCACTGACTGTAACGTAGTTTTCCTCCTTAGTAGGATGTTGCTGAAGGTTCTGCTGGTTCGTCGCTATCGCAACTCCGTTGCTGCTGTTGTTCCCAGTTTGCGCGATTAGCGGAATTGAGCCCTGCGGCATGCTCTGAGGCTGGCCAAGGTTCCCTGGGTGTGAGGCAGGTGCCAGATTCGATGGCAGAGTAGCGCCCTGCGCCGCACCTCCGCCGTGCTGATTCTGGTTCTGAGTTTGCTGCGACATTTGCTGCTGCTGTTGCTGAAAGTACTGTGGAGGAATCTGTTGCTGAGCAGAGTTCGACTGCTGCTGTATTTGCGGTTGATTGGGTTGCTGCTGCTGAGAGAGCGACGTACTGTTTACAGGGTAGGTGGCACTCCCAACAATTTCCTGGTGCGATATTGGCCCATTGGAATCCACACTTTTCGTGCCCTCGGTGTCTGGCTGCTGCTGTTTCATGGCCTCGGGGACAACGATACCACTATCGGTGACGCCGTACGATATGCAAACCTCATTCGGCCCTGACTGCTTGATGGAATTAATAGCCGTCGTCTGGTTGACGGATGTGTGGTCAAGGTAGTCCATGCAGGTCCATCGACCACGCTTGAACGGCTCTGTGCTTTCGATCTTAACAACTTTGAAACGTTCATTGCGCCCATGCGAGTGGACCTCGCGAATATCGGGATCTTGCTTCGCACCACCTGACAGAAGATTTATTATGTTTTTGTCCGTCACTGAGCCGATATCCAAGGCATTGATGTTGTTCTCACTGGCTGAGTTGCTTGCTCCGCCACCCTCAGATGGAACAATGGCAAGGCCGTACTGAGAGCTCGTCGGAATGACAGGTGCAGTACCGAGGGCAGCATTGCTTGTGTTGAAAAAGACGTCTTCCTTAGAGAAGGTGTCCTCCGAGTAGCTCGGCGTCTCGATGTCGATGTCAGTCACTCTCGAGTGTTCCACAGAATTATCTTCCGTGTGTGACTCATCCAGATCGTCATTCGAATCCTCGCCAGCATCGTTACTCATCCTACAGCCTACCGTCACGCTGGTTATCTGAAACGATGACGTCTTCTTTCTGCACTGACCGCCCGACGACGCCGATGAGGCAACATTGTTCTGGACAGGAGTCGACGTCGTCGGGGGTGGTGCCAATGGCTGGAGAAACTTATCAGGCTCACCGATCCTGATCGTCTCCGAGGTTGTGCGATGCACGACCGAAGAGGGCGATGAGGACAATTTTTTACTACTACTACTATTGCTAACGCTGTTGTTAACGCTGTCTGCCAAGTGTTTGCTGTGCGACTTTCTGTGCACATTATCTGCCATTATTATAGATTAGTTTGTTTATTAGAAACATTCGCATTCTACAATTTTCTCCGAGGAAGAGGAGGAGGCGGTGGAGGTCGAGGCTTTGGCATCGACTGTCGTGGCTAAACTTTTTCCCCAGTCGCATGTTAACACCATTGTGTTTCTTGCGTGTCTTGTTCGACTCTCGGCGCCGTCGACGACGACGACTCAAGTCCCGGTTTTTCACCCAGGAACTATTTTCTTCTATTTCTATTTTTCTCTTTCCCTCTCTGTCTCACTTATCGTCGAGAGTTGCGACCGAAACGGTCGTCGTCGGGTTTTCCTGCTCTCAAGTTGTTCAATGTACTTTTTTTTTCTTTCTTTTCCCTCTTACGCAGGGGTGGATGACGGGGGTGTATTTGTTCTATTTCTCCTTCTTTTGTTTGAAAAACTCGTATAATTGCACGAGTACGAATCGCCGACGGAACCGAGAAGAGACGTCACGACGAAGGGACGATCAGGATTATTATTGCGGATTTCGGAGGGTGTTTATTCTGCCCATTTTTTGCCACATGATTTATCGTCTAGCCACACACAGAAATACACAGCATATGCACGCCATACGATATAACACGACACAATCACTAACTGGCTGCGAGGGATGCTGGTGTTGACAGTTCTTGATCATCGCTAGTTCCCTGTTCCTGGTTTCCTCGACACGGTTTCTCTTTCACAGCCCCCGAAAAATCCGAGGGGCATCAGTTGATCGGCTAGATTACCGTCTCCGACGGGATTATCGCGACTTTGGTATTTGCATCGTCTTATTCCTCCTCTTCTTGTTTACTGCACTGCTGCTGCTGCTACTCTGCACACTAATCTATCTTCCTTTTGCTGTAGTTTCATTTACACAAACGGCCCCTCATGTACCCCGTAATTGTCAGATTTCACTCGTACCTGATGCTGTGTTTATTTTTTGACTTGTGGACTTGCGGTAGATCACCGCAAACCGCGCCGAGGTACTTGACTTTTTGCGAATTAGACAGGTTACATTTTACATGATTTTTCTTATTTTTTTTTATTTTTTCGCTCTATCTCTCTCTCTCTACGGGTAGAAAACAAATGCAGATGAATATATGAGTGTGTGTGTGTATGTGGGTATAGATATACGTATGAATATCTATATCTAGATGTCGTTAATGCGTGTTCTGCGTGATATCCTTCTTCTCTTCTCAATTCCCTTCGTCACCAACGTTCATCTCTGTTACTATATTATTTATACTGTTGGTTTATTATTTTTTTCTTCTATTTTTCCTTCTCTCGCTCCGCCTTTGCAGTGGCAGACAGGCAGCAGCAGTGAGCAACAGCGGTTTAAAAATGGCTGCCATTCACTCGGGCTCGCAATGAATCATATACTACATGAATGTACTGAGATCGTCTTCGAATACGGCCTTGAGGACCTAAGTTGCGCACTAAGACCGTGTTCGAAAATTGACTGACAGTACTGTCAGCAATCTTTCATCTCTTTTGTGCTGCCGAGTTCATGAACAGCTCTGTCTCTGTCCTAGGGAATTTTTAGTACTGGCAGTCAATTTACGAACACGGCCTAAATAAAAATTCCCCAGAGAACTAGTAGCATTCTTCACTTACTACAGCCGTGTTCGTAAATTGACTGACTGTACTCAAAATTCCCTAGGACAGAGTCAGAGCTATTCACGAACTTGGGAGCGCAAAAGAGATAAAAGATTGCTGACAGTACTGTCAGTCAATTTTCGAACACGGCTTACGTTACCCACGGTATTACATGGGTCTGTCTGGAAACTCCCTTAGAACATATAATACTGGAGGTGGAGCTACCCATGCCGTCGACTTCGCGAAAACTGTGGCCGTAGTCATGAGAGAGCGAGATATGTATCCGCGAGTTAACCTGGATACTCTGTCACTCTCACTCTGCATTTGATTGGCTGAGAGGGAACGCATCGGACAAGCAGGTTGTACAGAGAACAACTTTAAACGGAAAGTCGGTTCCATCACACGTGAAACGATCATAAACGGTTATAGAATAACGGTCCAGACGTGCATGAGTGTTTGAAATATCGAATTGCTCCGGACAGATTTATATTCGTTAACAGAACAAATGTCTGTAACCTGGTCAACCTAGCTAAAATCTGAAGGCTACACAACGTATATATTACATATACATATACGTACAGTTAATAGTATTTATGATTGATTGTGAGAGTTACTACAGGTAGAGACAATGTACTGCATCGCGAATATAATTTTTTTCAGCATTTTTCGTCGCGTAGTATATTTGAATTTAAGTTTGAATTAGACGTGGCTGATTGTGAGTATTATTCTCGACGTCATAGTCGTGATTTATCCAATGACGTTTCTACGGTCATGATTCATAACAGGGGGTGAACGACGAGTCGATGAATGTAGCAGCAGTTTGCTTTCATTATCAACCGAAGAGATCAGTGGAAAAATTGAACGAATCGACAGATTCACCGCAGTTTTATTAGGAACCCGTCTACTCGAATCCTACAGTCAATGATTGACAGAAGGCGCGCAATGCGCGGCGGGAAATGCGCTTGGATCGGTAAAATGACCAGCAGGCGGCGCAAGCGAGCGACCGTCGTGTTAATTTAGAGCGCTGCGATGTGGTTACGCTGAAAATAGAAAGACAAGCGAGAGAAAAACGTTGAAACAAAGCGGTAATAAAATAGCGGTGGGTAAAACTGGACCCCGCGAAGCACCGCAATCACGGTGGACTTGATGTATATCTGACGAAAACGGCCTGAATAGCGATTCCAGGATCGACGGGGCGTCGTTGAGCGGTTGCGTTTCTCCGTTGGAGTCGCGCTCGACGGGTGAGTAATTCGAAACCTCGTTGCGGCGGCTCAATGCCGAGTCTCTTTCTTCTCATTCTTCGCATTTCCTCGACACGACGGCGCTTCTGAATCACGATTTTGCCTCGCCTCCGAATCGGTTTTCGCGTCCCGCGTCCGCAATCAGCATTCGACGAAACAAGATGGCCGTAACAAATCCTCGTTCTCCTCGTGCCGTCTGTTTATTTATACGTAGACGGCTCACCATCTCCTAATCGCGACATACTGCCCGCAAATTCCCGGCTCAATTCCACAAGCAGAAACCAAATCCCGCCTCTCTGCTAGACCCTAAAACCTCGCGCCCCCCCCCCTTGCCCGCCATGTTTTGTAAACAATTTACAAACAAATACCAAACAAAGGGTACACGAACACTTAGGAAACCTCTTATCAGGGCTTTCACGTCTGGGCGCTGAAACTGATTGGGCGCATGGTTTTCTAATCAAACAATCATCCCTTCCGTTTCAGCGAACAACAGAGCAAAAACGAGCGCGAGTTCTCGAATCGCGTCGATAAGATAGACGCAAGATGTCCAGCTCGTTCATACTTGAATCGAAGGAAAAATCAAAGAAAGATGACACACTTGTAATTGTTGTCAACGACGACGGAACCATTTCCGTCGATCATGAAACACTGCAGAACATAATAAGTAAGTCGTTAACTTTACATCGTATACAACATTTTCAGGATAATTTAAGAAATTGTTCAATTTGTCCTCCGCATCTCAACAACTTTCTCTTTATTGGTGTCTTTCAGTTAATCAATCCAATGCGAATGTGAGCGTTGTGCGGCTAGGTCAAGGAGAAGCGGATGCTGAAAATGGTGACATCACATTGACCGTCGATCCACCAGCTTATGCACCACCCGAAGGAGCTGCCTCAGGCACTACGCCTGGGTGTACCGACACTGGAGTCGGTGGGCTGGTTGATCCCTTCATGGAGATGGATCCCGAGCAGCTGGAAAGGCTCGAAACCGCATTGCAGAGTGAAGAGGCCAAGCAAATATTAGGAGAAAACGTAACAGCCATGCTCGGTAAGTTTGCGTCGATTCTTATTTTCTCCTATTGCCTTATCAGATTGCACATTTTCGACCTGAATACCGCAACTCCTTACTCAGAAATTGAAACACTTATGCAATGAGACGAAGAACTGCTTTTCTTCAGCACCATCAGGTCTATAAGTATATGAATTTTGATAGTTCGTAGTGCTTCATTTAAAGAGCTGTTTAAAAACTAAGATGACAATTGCCTTGTCGACTTTCATTTTGTCAAATCCTTATTCATTTGCCATGAATTGTGAAAATGAAAAGAGTAACGAAAACTTGTTTATACTAAATCAGACTAAAAACAACTAGAAATCTGAACTTTTATCCAAAGATTCTATCATCGCTTAGCACAAATGATTTCCCACTTATTTGCCTCAAATTGTATAACAAAAAGTGTATATTGTTTGTTCTTTTTTGCATGCAACATTGTGTCTTGTACAGACATGTTGTCCGTAGAAGAAGAGCAGAATTCACTGAAGTACAGTATACAGCTGGATCACTGTTACACCAGCCGAAAGTCACCCTCAGATCCAAAACCTAGTGATCCATTACCTATTGCAGAATCGCCCGAAATTAATGATGCTCCGTACACCTTGTCCTCTTCCTCCTCGTCCTCGATCCCTGCGTCGATTCCTCCACCCATCTCCCTTTCCTCTCCTACGCTAAGCGGTTCTCAAGTCTTGTCAGCAGCAGTGGGAAAATCGAAACTAACCAGACCTGTGAGTAGAGATTATATTTTATCGAATGTGTCTTGTCAAGAAATTAAAGATGATCAAGTTTGATTAGCGATTGCAACTTTTTTTCAATCGATTGACTTTGTAAACAGGTTAGGGGTCCAGGCAGGCCTCGGCGCGATGGAAGACCATTAGGACCGACTCCACAGACCCCGAAAGGAATTGGTAGCGGCACGGCTCGAAACACGATCAGCGTTCTCCAGCAGGGAGTGAATAAAGGTGCCCTAGTGCCGCTCATTAAGCCTCTGAATATGAACGATGTCCGCAGTAAGAGTTCACGTGATTGATTTTTGTTTGTTTATTGATCTTTTGCTTATTCGAATTCTGGCACTCCTCTTCATCGTTCATCACCCAGCCTATCATCCATCAAATGCATCATCACAAACCTTTTTCTCATCGACGATGAACAGCAAATTCCCACCTTTCAAATTCCGCTACATTACACTCCTATTTTTAATGACTCAGTCACTGCTGGGGCGATGCCGGAAGCTGCGGATGATGTTCCGCCGTCCTCATCTTCAGAATCTTCGGAATCCGAACCACCGTCTGACGATGACTCGGATTTTGGGCCTCGGGGACCACGCAGAGGTGGTGTCAGGGCTCGAGGAGGTCGCAAGGGTCTTACCACTAGAGGTGGAAGCCTTGCCGCAACTAGACGCAGAGGTAGCAACAAGCTCATGGATATGGAACAGGTGCGGAGGCTTGATATGGAGATGGCGGCGGCTGTTGACGCGATGAAGAGTCCTGAGAAGGAGGACAAAGTCGGTGAGTTTCGCCGCTTTATCAATATAAGGACAAAGTGTTGAATAGTAAAAAGCAGGTAAACTTTGGGGCTTTATATTTCAAAGACTGGTAATTCAAGTCGATTGGGGTATCTTTGTCCGAAATATGTAGGTCCAAATTCGTTGACATATCTTTTTTTTTTTTTATCAAAATCGATTGAAAGAAGCACTGTTATTGAGAATAATGCATCACCCATTTTCCCTGATCAAAAATTTTACAGAATTCTTGAATAGTTTATCCTCTGTGTGACAAACGCAATTTTTCTTCAATTGCATTTTTTTTTAATGAGTCAATAAAAGAAGCTGTAGATTTTAGCCGAAAAATCCGGTTTCATTTTTAAACGCTCACCATATTTAAATAAAAAATTTCCAATCGAGACAAAGCGAATAGATTATCTATGAATACTGTCTCTCAGTTTGAAGTAAATCGGTCTAGCCATTTTCAAGATATTGTGGAGACAGTAAAAGATTCATCGCGAGAAAAGTGTTTGACGAAATTGTCCATAACAATACTTCCAGGCAATTTATTGCAGTATAAAAAAAAATGAACAAAGTTGGATTTACATACTTTGGAGTAAAACAAACCTCAATTTGATCCTATAATCGGTTGACGATTCAATAATTCCCAAAGTTCATACACATTTTCATCCTATATACCCTTATTAAAGCATCGCATCCGATTGAAATTCGTCAACATGAATCGATAGCTTGGAATCATTAACTAAAGTGCCATCAAAATTTTATTACAAGATATTAAGTAACGTTTCATCTCATTTTCCATAGAGGAAAAATTGCTGAGCCCTGGCAAGGCGAAAAAGGGTATAAAAACGATGGGAGCGAAGAAGAAGGAGGAGCCACCGGTTCCTCTCATTGCAACCCCTCAGCCTGCCGCAGCAGAGGTGGAGCCTACAGCGTCAGAGAAACAGCTCGTTACAACAAATCAAGTGAAAGCAAATTTAATAAACGCGAATACAATAAAGGGCGACATGATACTGACGAAGCCGGGCCAAATGCGGAACAATCAGAAGGTGATATTCGTACAAAAACAGGTCATGATGAAGGCGAGCGAGCTGAAGAACCTCGGCATGAGGAAGTCCCTAGTCGTATCGAAACCAGCGGCCAATCTCCTTAGCCAAGTCAACTCCAAACTGCCTCTTGGCAAAGAGATGAAAACACCACAGCAGCTCGTCACCAAGGTCGCTGCCCCCACAGCTCCAACAGCCACAACCATCCAGAGCAAGGTCAGTGTCCAGCCTGTACAACCCATGCAACAACAGCCGCAACTGTCGACGCTGCAGACACAACAGATCCCACAACTGACACAGCAGCAGCAACAAACAGTGCAAAAAATCACTGTTGTGCAAAACACAGCGTCTGTTGCCAAGGTCAAGACGCCTGAGGCCAAGAAGGAGAAGAAAAAACTCGAGGTTCTTGCAGACGTCGCGCCAAAAGTGGAGGCAGAGCCTGTCAAACTTCCAGAACCGAAAACACCCGACGGTTTGTAGTTATTCCTAGGTTTTTTGCACTTAATTGTTCAGGGATTTTCATGTAATCGTATTATACAGGTCTTGGAAGTTTCCTAAATTCTCTAAAATCGCGTATTCCGTTCTAAAAGAATTTTAAACTACTACAAAACTTTGATATATCGTATTTAGACATGAAAATGTTCTCGTATTCATTTCCTGAATATTCCTGGTATATTTTTGTTATTCAGGCTTAGGAAGTGTCCTAAATTATCTGAAATTGCATATTCTACTCCAACAAAGCTCTAAAACCCATCGAAAAGCATTGGATTTATCACTCCAAGTTCAAAAATCCACCTACTCACTTTCCCGCTTTGGCTTTTTCTTTTCTGAGCAGCTAAAAAACACCAAAAACGGGAGCACAGAAAGTCGCCTTCACATTTTGTGGACGCTTTGGGTCCGGCGCTGTTCTCGACTCCAGACATAATTCGGCGGGTCGGCTCAGGTGGGGAGCCAAAAACTCCTGAAGCCATTGCTACAATGAGTTCCATGCAAAAGACTGCACCTGCAACTGCAATTGTCGTCTCTGCGAGTTCAGGAACGTCCACAAACCTGACAGTTGCAGCTTCTACCGTCCATTCAATTCCAGCGAGCTCAACAGCGATGATTTCGACACCGGCTAATGCGACTGAGGCGGATAAGATGGAGCAGAGTAACGAAGAAGACAATGAAATGAAATTGCTAAGCGAAAACCAGGCGGATGCAACTCCTCAAGAGGATGAGAAAACTGAGGTCAAAGCTCCGCTCGTCGAAGATCTTCAGCCTTCTTTGGACACTGGTGAGAGCACGGCAAACTGATTTTCATTTTTCCCATTATGTAAATTCTACTGTCAGCTCATTTTGGTTTTCTAACGCAATTCTTTAAACAGTATTAATTTGATAATCACGTTCATCAATTCTTGATTCCTTTACTTTGCATTTCGCGTGAGTAACAAATCTTCTCTCTATCTAATGCTCTCTAATCTTTTTACAGTACTGCAAATTTCACGTCACACTAAAATGACATTGTTTTCTGCATGTTCACTGCTGTGCATAATTCGGTGTGGTACTAGGGGGAATTTTTATTTCTCTGTTCGTTTTTTTTTTATTCACCATAATGAAAAATAAAGTTACAAAATTAAAAGGAAAATTCCTGTAAGACTGTTTTTGTTGTGGTTATTATTACCGTTATCGTCGTTATTGTTTCATTAGCTTCGCACACAGCTCGGAATACCGAAGTATCGTCAGCATCCGTAGAACAGCATCACCTTGTTCCCAAAACAATTGTATCCAAATCCAGTAAGTGTTGGTATTCTTTTTTCTTTCTCTTTCATCTTATATTTCTTTTATTTTTATCATTTTTGTTTAATCATCTGATCTTTGTTCTTCCTTGACTCGCCATGTATTTACTTACTCGTTATTTTGTGTATATAATTTTAAGATCACTTGATGAAGCACTGCATTTTTTTCTTAACGTCCTCTACAGTTATTCTTTTGCGGTTTTTTTTTTTTTTTTTTTTTAACTAATTTCAGGTGGAATCGAAAGTGAAGAACATTTGCTGGCAACACTTGAAATGGAGGCAAGTAAACACGAAGAGGAATTATTGGCAGAGGCTCTGCTTCTTCAGGAAGCGTTAGGAGTTGATTTGGCAGATCACGTAAGTCTGAAGTAAAACAAACTAATTTAATAAGAATATGATCATTCAATTTCTTCTCTAATCGTGAAGATAGTTATTAAAGAAAAACCTCCAAAATTCCTTTCATCGGGATCAATGAGTCATAACTCAGTACCAAATCAAAAAACCAGTTTCCGTGCTCTAAAACGCAATTTATTTGTACCAATTTATTTCTTAGTTTTTTTTCTATACTCTCATTATTGTCATTATTACTAACCTACCTTTCTTGCTTTATTAATTTTCTTTCGTATTTCTGAAGGCGACTCTGGTCGATCAGGCTTTGCCGGTGACAGAGGGGCTTTTACCGACAACAGCATCGTTTGTTCCACTGTCAGAAACGACCAGTGGAGAACAGCAGGAGCAGAATCGACACCAAACAGCATCGCCTGTCAGATCTGGTACTTCTTCTCCAGCAGGCGCAACGCGAGCTGCCATATTATCGAGCGACGTAACAAGCAACAAGAACAAAATTGTCCGTGATGACAAAGAGCCTGTTCAAATCGTTCGCGGAGGTCGCGTTATTACTTTACCACCGATTGAGGCCCCTGCCACCAGAAGCAAGCGACTTCAGGCAAAGAGCGAAAACGTCATTGCGGCAGCTACACCAATACCTATGCAGAAGAAAGTCGAAGCTGTAAAGAAAAGCGAGAAGACAATGTGAGTGGCTTAAAAGCTCCTTTTTTCAATGTATCGAGGATTTTGATAAGTTGAATTACTTGGATCGTCACGTTCTTTGATTCATTATCTTTTCCAGCAAATTTTTGTGATTTATTCTTTACTATTTCATCAAATTTTTGTTATTTATTGTTCTCTTTTTCAACAAGTTTTCAACCAATTTCTGGTTTTCCATCAACTTTTCTAATTACGTCGACAAATTTTTCTTATTCACCTTTCGCTTTTCTAGCAAATTTTCTCATCCGCCTCAAGAAGTGCCTTTCCAGCAGAGTAGAGACGAGGTCGAGTCTGAAATGGACGAGGATGACGAAGACAACGAGAATTCGGACTCTGAAGACGACCCCGACAGGCTTTGGTGCATCTGTAAGAGACCGCACAACAATCGTTTCATGATATGCTGCGACGTCTGTGAGGATTGGTTCCATGGAAAATGCGTTCACGTCAGCAAGGCGATGGGTAAGATTTGAATGTACCGAACTTCTTTGCAAAACAAGTTCAATTCACCTATCGAAAGTGACCAGAACTTTAAACCTGGAAACCAGTCCACGTTCGCAAAGTTATTTCGAGCTTGTCTTTCAGGTCAACAAATGGAGGAAAAGGGCATTGAATGGGTCTGTCCCAACTGTGCAAAGAAAAAGTCTGATGATACCAAGGAGATGCTTTCCGAGCAATCGCCTAAGGGGCGAAAGAACTCCTCAGATTTGACAGTAGTTACCTCGCCTGCAGATCTTCCACAGAGTGTCTCGTCCCCCGTCCACGCAGCTACGGCTTCATTGACGAACTCCGCCAGTTCGCTGGCCTGCATCGGTGCCTCGACGGTCATCCCAAATGCCAACATCTCCGGAGTGACACAGTGTGTTGTCTGCAAGAAGGAGGCCAGGAACTCTAGCATTTACTGTTCGGACGCCTGCATTTTGACACATGCGCAGGAATCTTTGACAAAGGACAAACCGCCTCAGACTGCTTTGCCGCATCCCAAATCTGCAGTTAAGTCAATGACACAAGAAAATATCAGGAGCAAACCTGACGCAAGGGTCATCGTCTTCGAAAGGAGATCTGGGAAGGTTTTGACTGGTAAGAGATGATGTGACTATATGAAAATCGCAAGAAGTTCAGTACACTAAATTGGTGGTGTCGTTTTCTGTTAATTGGTCAAAACTGAAAGACAATTTTGGTTTTAATCACCGCATATCTTCTTAGCTCAGAACTGACTAAATTTTCAACTTGAAAGATCTAGTAGTTTTTGAGTCATTCGAATACCAAAGTAAAAAAGTCTAAACTTTGCATATGATGTTTTATTAGCTCAAACGGGAAGTTCTTAGGCTGGTCCATCAAGAGCAGCCTGATTAATCACGTTTTTCACGTAATGCCCGAAGCTTTATTTTAGGATATTTTATCAATTGTATCTGTAATGGAATGAAATTGTTCAACTTGTCCTCACATGCTTCTATCTTTTATTTTCTGTGTATGAAAGGCGCGGATGCACCGACGACATCGAACCTAAAGACGTGGCTCAAAGAGAATCCTACATACGAAGTGGTGCGACCTAACAATCTGAACGCGCTTCAAATTGGTGGAAAGACAGTGACGGCTATATCAACGCCTGGACTGAGTGGAAAAATTGTGAGTATTCAATTCGTCTGACGATGATTCGCTGATACTCAAATCTAAACCTTGCCATCGCCAAAGCAGGTCTATTTTCAGGCATAACACATTTTTTTTTTTTTTTTGGATTCGCTCAAAGTTGAAATGCTAAACCTAAAACTGATCACTGGTCAATAAATCTTTCAGACGAAAATGAACCAGCATCTATTAACTAAGGGTCAAGTTCAAGGTCAGGCGAAGATGGTTTATGCGAAGGTGGCAGGTTCGAAGCAGACGGTCCTCACGGCAAGCAACAGTAAAAAAGTGACAATAGTATCGAGCGGAGGGAACTCGCAGCTTTCCAGTCCGTCGGCGCAGTCGAAGCCACAGGTTGTTCAGGCTCGACAGACGCTGCTGACACAGACGTTGAGAAATCCGACACAGATAGCTTCGAAGCAAGTTTCGTCACCGAAGCAAATAGGTCAGCAGCAGCAACCGATCAAAAGTCAGGCAACTACGACGTCAACGGCGAAGCAGCCTGCAGTTAAAAAAGCAGAGGCCAAGGCATCGACTTCATCTCAGCAGCAGCCGAAGCTCCAAGCAACAGTGGTGAAGCGACCAGAGACTGAGCCGATCAGACTGAACATCAGGAAGACGCTGGCAGAGCTTTTATCGAGCAGGATAAAGGAGACGGAGGACTTGCGACTAGCCGAAGATGAAATAACAGAACTGGCACTGAATATCGAGCTTGAGATGTATAAATTCTTCCGGGACACGGGCGCCAAGTACAAGGCGAAGTACCGCAGTCTCGTCTTCAACATCAAAGACACCAAGAACCTGACGCTCTTCAGGAAGATCGCAGATCGATCGCTGGCGCCTGATGCAGTGGTGCGACTCAGTCCTGACGAGATGGCGAGTCAGGAGCTCGCCGAGTGGAGAGAAAAGGAGACGAAGCACCAGCTTGAGATGATTAAGAAAAACGAACTCGATCTGATGGCGCAAGCCAAGTCCATCGTCGTCAAGACGCACAAGGGCGAGCTGATCATAGAGAATGATGGAGGCGTCGAGCGCGTAGATCCGAAGACGCCGGTCCAGGACATTGTAACCGCACTGAACAGTGGAGATGGTATTACTTCATCAACAGCCGGTGACGAGGAGAAAGCAAAAGAGGGTGAAGGCAAGTCAAAGGTGAAGCATGAGGCAAAGAAGGCAACGTCGCATGTTGGGGAGAAGAAAAAGGAAAAGGAGAGGGAGAAGGGGAAACACGAGAGGAGTCGCAGTCGAGGTAGACGACATCGCAGTAGGGATTCGGACAGTAGGAGCAAGACGAGGGAGAAGAGCAAGGAACGAGATAGAAGGTCCACAAGACCCAAGGATGCCAAAAGAGACAAGGAACGTGAAAAGGAGAAGGAAAGAGAAAGGGAAAGGGACAGAGACAGAGAACGTGACAAGGAGAGGGAGCGGGAGAAAATTAAGGAGAAAGACAAGGACAAGCACAAGAAAAGTCGCAGAAGCAGCAGTACTAGAAATCGAAGCAGAGGGAGACACAGGTACTTATATTGTTGTACTTTCGTATTATTCCACTGTTTTGTTTAATGCAAGGTAGGCAAGTCGGGTGATGGGATTTTTATTTTCTTCGAAACTCGTATAACGCGATGGTTGTCACTCGAACATTGATTTTTCAAAATTGTATGGCATAGTCTAAAAATCAGCAAAGTTTTCTATTTGGCTTCATAGTCGACCAGAAAAACATTGTTAGCGAGATCTTCAGAAATGTCAAATAGCAAATCAATACCTTGATAAAAATATTCCACCGATATCTTATTTCACCGTTGTTGTTGTTACTATCTAAAATCTAATTTTACAGATTTGTAGAGATTTCAGTTACGAACAAATTAGTCCCAGTTCATTAAAATCGTTCAAACCATGCGGTTTTTTCATTGTCGAAATGATTCGATAAGTGTATTCTTCAAAGTCATCAATATTTGTACTATTATTCTACTAAACTACTAACTAAATTCAAGTAGATCAACTTTAGTCGCACTTTCAAACCTTCGTTATATTATATTTATATCGTTACAGCTGCTCGATTAGACTACGTGTTTGATACAGCTCTGAATCGAGTTTCCACTTCTTTAGCATACTACGAAAAAAAAACTGAAAAACTTTCTTTTAGGGACTACAACTCGAAGGACAGTGTAACAAAGAAGGAGGATGATCGAAAAAAGGAAGAGTTAGAGTCTCGAAAGGAGCCAAGCCCAGTGGCGCAAGAAAAAACAGTGCCGATTGAGGACAGACTGTGGCGTCACATAGAAGATGAAACGACAACAAACAACACAATGGACGGCAACGAGTCTGATGTTTCGGATCGAGAGCCAAGCTCGACGGTGACGATAAAAACGCCAGACTTCAACGAGGAGTTGGAAGAGACAATGCAAGCTGCGGAGTCGAAGATTGAGGAACAACAGCGGCGGGCTGAAACCCGAGATCCTGAACCCATCCTGCAGACTGTCTGGCGAGGCTTCGTCAACATGGTTGATGTTGCCAAGTTCTTCATCACTGCTCAGGAAGTCAGCGGACAAGCACGCGACCTTACCGAGGATTTGCCTGACACCGTTGACGTCGTCGGTCGCATCAGTCACGAGACGGTTTGTAGCGATGATACATATATGGTTCTGTTTTATTACATTGACCAGGGTGTCTATTGCCTGAGAGAATCTGAAAACCATGGAATACTTGAGGAATTTTGTTTTTATATTCGTCGATAAATGGCTTGAGCATCGTTTAAATTGAAAGTTAAGAAAAGGGGAAACATCGTTTGAAAAATCTAAAGCTGTGTTATTGGTGCCAATGTACACGAACGAAACAACATCCTTACTGTGTAATAGAAATGAATTTGAAGGACTTCGAATGACAGATGCTGAGGTATCAACAATTTGAGATAAGGTGCTACAGCTAGAACGTTCGAAATACTTAAACGCTCAGATATTTTTGGTACCATTCTAGTATTTTCAGACGCATATTGCTCACTAAACAGATCCTTACAAATTGCTCGTAAAATATTCATGAAATCTTACATTCTAGTGTAATTTTAACTGTTGATGAACATGGTGCCCTACTTACACAAATCTATTTTTATCTACTGTGGGGGACAGCTATTTGTTTATTTATTTATTTATTTTCCAGGTAGTACAAATTTGAACATAAGATAATAATCAATATTTATACCCTATAGAGGTGCAAAACACCTGTACATAGGACCAGTGTGGGAAAGAGATTTTCACAAAATTAGGTTACTACATAATAGATGAAATTAAAATGGAGAATAAAGATAAAAGAAGAAATAAAAGGTTTAATAGATTTAGGTGGTAAAATAATTACTTCAGTTCGACTAGCCAGTTTCTCAACTTCCTTTTTGTAGTATTTTTTTGTGGTTCCAGGATTTAAGATTATAATCCAATTTATTGAAGTACATCATAGCAGTCATGAGACTGCTTCTATAATGGACTTCCTTTTTGATGTTAGGGAGGAATAGTGTTTTGTTTCTAGTGTTAGAGCTATAGATATCAAGGTTAGATTTTAAAACTTGTATAATAATGTAATGGTAATTGTAAAATATAGGAATCTTTGAAACACACGGATCTTTTAACATTATGGTTGCTCAGCTCTATTTTTAGGAGCTTATCCTGCAGTTTTTGGAAAGGTCCTATAACGTTTGCATAAGCTCCGCCCTAGGCAACGTATGCCATACAAAGCCACGCTATGGAATAGCGCATAATAAATTGTTAGCCTAGTTTTAGGGTCAAATATTTTCACTAGTTTATGAAAGATAAATAGAAGATCTCTAGTTTTCATTATGATTGAATTGATATGATACTCCCATCTTAGATGACAGTTAATTAATGATTATACCTAGATATGCAAATGATGCAGATCTATTTACAGGCAAATTATCTATCTCAATTTCGATGTTACAAGGGACACTGTCTCTATATATTCCAAAAGTCATAAAAACTGTTTTGCTAATGTTCAACGTGATTACATTATTGGGTAACCAGATTGCCGACTTCATTTGATTGGAAGAAAGCAAATTTTTTACTTCCTCCCATGTGTTATCTGAGGATATTACGACGGTATCGTCGGCATAGGCCACTACGTTAGTACTCGGAATAATTTGTAAAATATCACTTATGTAGATAATAAATAATAAAGGACCAAGTATAGTTCCTTGAGGGACCCCAGTTGTTACCATGCTGACATTACTTGGTATATCATTTGTTCTGACGATTTGCTCGCGATTAGTTAGGTAACTTGAATGAGGCTATTGGCAGTTCCTCTGATTCAAGTTTTGCAACAAATATTTGATGATTAATCGTATCAAATGCTTTTGCCAAGTCCAGGAAAGCAGCTATTGTGGGTTTAGAATCGTTAATGTTTGTGTAAATTGTGCCTATTAGTTGTGCTATCGCATTTTTAGTTCCGATATTTTTCCTGAAGCCTAATTTATTTATTTAATTATTTATTTATTTATTTATTTATTTATTTACTCATAAATTTTACGGACTCTAAATTCCTTTTACATATGAAATTAGAATAGCATGCGTAGGTAGACTAGCTAATGAATGTATAAGAAAAATCCATACAAAAATAACAAAAACATAATAGATGTTGAGAACCAAGTTATTGAGTTTATGATACTTTTAGATTAATTTTATATATTTCAACTAAGTGTGTTATAATATTAGCAGATACTATTATATGAATTAATATACATTATTTGTAAAATTTTGTTCAAAATGTTCTCTAGAAATCTCAATACTAAACAAAATGAGCCCAAAAACTTTATAATTGTATAAAAACCATCAAAGCTTAAGCATTTTGAATTTTCTAATTGTAAAACCTTTTTCTGAAACTGTTGACACCTTAGCTTATGGTGATCAAAATTTGCTCAGAATCACTCATGTGACTTAATAGAGATGTTGCTTCATTCGTGTTCCTCAACATTTACACAATTCAAACTGAGGTTTTTTCTTTCTAAATCTTTTTGATACGTCTTTAATCACTCTGTTCGAATTGATATATCAATTGTTTTACAATCTTTGCAATGGTCGATTCGTTCAACTACTGTCTCCTCAGGTCTGGGACTACATATCGAAGATGAAACGAACGGGTTCAAAGGAGATCCTCGTGATCCGACTGACGGCGGCAAACGATGAGGAGAAAATCCCTTACATAACTCTCTACAGCTACCTGAACAGCCGGAGCCGTCTCGGCGTTGTCGGCAATGTGTCAAAGAACATCAAGGACTTCTACATAATGCCTTTCTCGAGCCAGAGTGTCGTTCCGCGGGTTTTGTTACCGCTGGATGGTCCGGGTTTTGAGGAGAACCGGCCGCATCTTTTGCTTGGTATAATCGTGCGGAACAAGCGGAAACGGACGATGACTCCGATGAGCGGCATTGTACCGCCGAAAATGATCCGCAAGGAAACTGAAATCGGGCGCAGCTACACACCGCCGATCCTTGATCCGCCAGAAACCGCCGTTTCAACACCTCCTTCTACCGCTTCGCCAACAATTCTACTCACACAGGCCGCCTCCGGCTCACTCGGTGACAAGCAGGGATGGTAAATAGGCGCTTTGATCTCTACGACTCGTTTTTTCAGTTCGAATTCGCTTCTTGTCAGCTTTTTTCGCCAAATAGTCACTTTGGCCAAGTTTCAATCGAAAGGAAGATAAATTTCCTATTTATATCCTATTTCGTATTTCCTACACCTGGTAAATACCTAGTCACTTTTCTCGCTATACCTCACTTATTCAGATCCAAGTCGTTTTTCATCACAATTATAATTCAAACAAAGATAAATTTTTTGTTTACACACAGTCTTATATTTATAATTTGTGTTTTGAATCAAGAGACAATAGACTACTTATTTTATGATTTCTCGGTATTATATGTTTAAGTATTGTCTTGGGCATTTGATCGATCTCAGCAATAACAGAAGTATTGTAACTAGGTTGAAGTATAATGCAATCTGTAGTTATTTCTATTCTTGCATAATCTTAATACTCATACTTTTTTAAAACTTATTTATTCAATCATTCAAAATCCAAACCGAGTAATCCCAAAATAATATGCACGTTATATTACTATATAAATATGATAACTGAAAATAAATGCATTCGTTTTTTTATAAACGAATCGAGGTGCTTTTTAGGGAAAATAAACTTGAATTATACAAATCCAACCAATCTGAATGAGAAGTGCGTGATGAGCTTTGATGTATTGAGTGACAAAAATCACTCCTAAAAAGAGACTAAAAATACAAATCGTATTTAACGCACTATTTGAAATACTAAAATTGAATCTGTACAGAAATAGCAGTTTTCTTGAAAAACAAAATTGTCATGCATGTAGGAAATATATGAACAATGCGCTTCTTTAAGCTTCTTTATCATTGACCACTGATCAGTCAATAATGAAACAAGAAAAAGAAATTTTTCACTGTAATTGAAGAGCTAAAATACTATTCAGTCGAGTCACTTCATTGTAACTTTTCAGTAATTCAATGCTCAGTTTTGTTTACGAGAAAAACCTCACTCTTCTTTCTATTTTTAAAGGTCCTCGCCGTTGCCAGCTCTGGACAAGCAGAACGTTGTGACGCAGCTCACTCTGGAAACCCTGAACAAGGCCCATGTCGGAATGTCCCGAACTTCGAAAGTAGACAGTGCAAAGATGGCGAAAATCGTCCCGGAGCTCTCTGCCAAAATTCAGCTCGCCGACGACATTCCTGATCCTGATGACGGTGATGAGCCTTACAGTCCTGGCCAGATGGATGAGGACATCGATCAGGATGACGATTCCGGACGGTTCGGAACCTCCGTCTCTGCTTTGGATGACATTGCCAAATCTCATCAGCGCAGCGTCGCTCTGTCCAATGATTTGGCCGCTGTTACTAGTCTACAGGCGCTCACTGTGCCGTCCAAAAATTCCAACGAACTCCAGAGGAAGATGGATGAACTTAATAGACAGATCGAAGAACAGAAACAACAGATACAGAGTATCAGTTCGTCCTTTCTATGCGATGCTGCCGCGACTTTACCAGTAAGGATTATTATCGCTTTTTTGCAGACGATCTTTTTTCGATTTTGTCCTAAAGCTTGTACCGATTAAGTTTTTGAACATTATCATCATTATATCGAGTTCATAGTTTTCATTAAATTCGAACATTCTGGAACTGAAAGTTTCGTTTAATCACAGCTTTTATTCCGTTTCTTCTACGTTTCCGGAGTTGAAAACTTCCAATCTTTGTAATATTTCTGAAAATATCGCTTCGGCTTAAAAATGAATTGCTTGAAATTTCTAAAACAGTATCGATTTTCGACTGTACAAACTGTTTTTCATTCAAGTGTCCTGAATGAGCACGGTTTTCACGCTTTCTTTCATTGCATATTTTGAGGGTTCCATTCAAATTTAGCTATATATAAACTGTTCTTAAATTTTGAAAGTTGCGAGCCTTGTTTCCAGTTTTCGATTACCGAATAGCGATGCCACAGTGAAACTTAAACGCCTGTAGCTTTTGTATTTGTATTTTTGAGTGTCTGATGTGAAAATACAGAAAATCTATAACAAAAGTTGTATGTCATATTAAAAATTGTTTTCTTGAAGTAATTAATACAATTCTCTTGTTTTAGGGTCTCGGCCTCGATCCACCGTGTCTCAACGATTCAGAGGAGGCTTACAGTCCGACTGACACTCGATCGTTCACCCCGCCACCTCCGGGACTTTCCAAAATATCCCAACCGATCCTGGACAAGGTTTCGAACATAACGATTCCCGCTAACCTGCAGGAGATCTTGGCCAACGTCAAGCGGCAAGAGATAACCAAGGTCGATCCTTACCTGCCGTCGAAGCCAAGCGCAACTTTTCTGACCTCGGTGAACGCGGTGGCGTATCAAAAGCCTGAGAAATACGTACCAAACGCATACAGCAAAGGCATGAATCAGATAAGTGGAATGGGACTCGGGACCTCTTCTGGTGCATCGTTCTTCGAATCGCAGCTAGAGGAGCGTAAAAAGGAAAGCAAAAGCACACTTGGTTCGCTCAGTGATCTCGACCTGATAAAAAAGGCCGAGGAGGAACTCGCGGCCGTTGCGGAGCTCGCGGCGGTTGCGGAAGCTGCGGCCGCGGCTGGGGCCTCAAATTCTAACTCCAGTCCCTCGTCGTCGTCGTCGATATCGTCGACATCTTCCTCCTCTTCATCGTCCTCCTTGTCCTCCTTGACTATGACAACGACCACGACGATGACGACAAAGCTTCAAGCCCCACCGCCTTCCTCCCAGCCTCAACCTCACATTCCCTTACCATCACCGATGAATCCCCACCAGCAACAACGGAGCTCGACGACAAGTTTCAGCCCCGAAGCTTCGCCTCCGGCCTTGCTGAAACCGGATTCCGGCACCGCTTCTACCACTCCGAGGAAGAACCTGACCTTCGATCAGCCCAAGCCACCCGGCCTCGAGGACGAGGACTTTTCCCTCGGTTTCCCAGCAGTCACGCCGACGCCAATTAGCAGTACCGGATTATTCGTAGAAGAAGCCGTCGCGTCGAAAAGCAAAAGTGGGAAATTTTTGCCTAAAAGTGGCGTCGTTCTGAGCGTTAAACGCAAGGTCGGCGAAGAGGCGACGATATCGCGATCTGCTTCACCAGCTGCCTCGTCAAAGACCCCGAGGACTAAGTCCAGGTGGGGTCAAGGACCAGGCGATAAATAATCCATACATCGATCTAGCAACGGATTGTTCGCAGTGCGGTTATGAGCTGCTTGCATGCCCATTGTGTTATTTTTCCTTTACGTCGTTCACAATGAACGAACATTATCCAAGAATTTTTAATGCTACATCGGATGAACCGTGTTCGGAATATAAATTGGACACATCGATTCTGCGATAAATGGGTGGTGAATCTTTGACAATTTTCAAATACCGGTTATTTTTCTTACACACACACACACACACACGCGCGCGCGCGCGCACGTGATACTTTTTATTACTAATGTAGTGTTGTAATGATGATGATAATAATAATAATTATTATTATTATTATTATTCTCGTTATAATCATTATACTGATGTGATATAAAGTAATTACTTTTTTCTTTTTTTGCTTGTCTGTTTCCTTTTTTTATACGACCGTAAAGTCGCTCAGGATGTTTTTCACGATTTTTCTTTGTCTTCACTTTGCAGTTTTTCATTTTCCTTGTTTCACTTTCGTTTCTGTTGTACTTTTTCTCGGTTTTAAGTCTGTGTGCGCACTGATTTCTCTCTCTTTACTTTAATCGGATTTTCAAAATGAAGAAATAAATATTTCAACCCGATACGTGATTATTTGATACCTATCGCCGCAGAATTGTTACGGAAATAAATAAAAAAGCGAAAATGGTACAAAATCAAAAAAAAACAATACTATTGATAATAACCATAACTATTAGCGATTGTATACAAATTACTAAGAAATAGAAAAAGTTTGCGAAATGTAAAATGAAATCACTTGATGAAAATATGGAGAGTTAAACGCGGGGATGAAAATAAGTAAAAACGTGAAAAATATTGGAAAGCGAACTGGCGTCTTTTTTTGGTGTCAGGTTCTTGTTATCATTCTTGTAAATACCAAAGCTTAAAGACGAAGGTGAAAAGTGCGGCTATTGAGCTGCTTGCGAATTAATTAATCAATTAATTCAATAACCAACTTAATTGATTAGACAATTTCATTGTTTTATAATTTCATTCATTAAGTCGTTGACGATAGTTCGTTAAACTTATGATATAGCATACTAATGTAGGTGTATCTATAGATAGAGGTTCCAGATAAAAAAGAGCGAAAGGTGTGGTAACAAAAAAGAAAGTAAGAGTGTAGTAAACAAAACACGTGTGCTGTATATATGATGACTAGAAGAGAAAAAAACTGATATCGAATATTATACATATACTATAAGTAATAAACGTTATAATAATAGTGATAACGATGTAAAGTAACGATAAATTTTTTTTTCCTTTTTCTTGTCTACTTGTCGTTTTATTATTGTTTTACGCTATTTTATTATTATTATTATTATTATTATTATTATTAATATTTTTGCATACCAGTTTTCGTACATGATAAGTGATAAATAAAATACAAATAAATAGAAGGAAAGTAGAAGAAAAAGATTAAAAAAATGATGATAAAAATTATATCTGAAATAACGATAAATAAAATGGAGCGAATGGAAATGGATAAAAATATTACTCTTGTGGTAAACTCTAAGTATAAGGTATTTGAGACATGATTACCTTACAGACATTAACGGATACTTAGCTGGCTGCATATTACAGCTCTTTCTTATCACTATAGAAAAACATGATAATTATAAGAATGTAAGTATGTATGTATGTATGTATGTATGTATGTATGTATGTATGTATGTATGTATGTATGTATGTACGCTATGTCAGTTGTGTGTAAATAATATCTAATGATAATAATTATAATGAAAATGTAAAATTGGTACGGATTGATAATATCACATTACTATACATATATCGATACGCGGGTATATTGCACTTTGAGTCAAGATAAAGAGGAAAAAATAAGTGGAGTTTTTTTAAAATTTAGGTGTATCTATAATGTTATCATCTTCTTTGTCGTGGCTGTACAAAGAAGATTTAGAATATGAAAATTAAATTGAGTATAAAAAATAAATGATTACAAAACGAAACTGTTGAACAAACAAAAATTTATATTGTAAACAAATCGGATGACACTTGATATATTTGAATATGCAAATGAAAGAGAAAACAAGAAAAAAAAACAACAACGAGACGTTGAAGAAAAAAAACAATTTTATGTAATTATATTGTTTAACGATTTTTTATTTCTTTTTTTTTTATTTCTTTTTACCTACCTTCACCCTACCGCCTGTTCCTTACACACAACTTTGTAGGTGTTTGATTATTATTACTATTATTATTCTTGTTTTTACTACCAGCTAAAGTGTGCTAAAAGCACCAGTGTGAATGCCAGTTACTAGTAAATGAAAAATTGATAGGTAAATACGTAATATAATTAAATATGAATATGATACTAAATTTACATGATGATACAAGAGAGTTTAGTATACAATATAGTGTATAGATATGTGGTATGGAGAAAATGTAATGAGCTATCATTAAAATGTACGAATATATGTATAAGTATTATATGAGAAATTTAATAAATGAGTAAGTCAAATTTCAATAAATGTTTTCAACAGAGGCATGGTCAGGAAGACGATTTTTAAATCTTATAACTCGTATCAATAAAACAACCATTATGATTCCACACATGGTGGTTACCTTAGAAATTGGTAATCTATCATGTATGTATAGTGACATACATTTAATTATAAAAAAAGAAAATGGAAAATGCTAAAAAAAAAGAAAATTTTTATGAAAAAACGTTTGTCGCTAGACGTTTTTTCTATTCAAATTATACCAAACGTAATATCCTAGGTAGAGGATCTGTATCTCATAATTAATTTTTGTCGATTGATTATTATGAGTCTTTTACCGCGATTGCTCAACTTAGGAAGAAATTGATTGCAAACCTCCGATAAACGAGACGAATCAATGACGTGGTGATTTTCAATCGAACAATCTTTGCTTTTACCATATTATTAATGAGGATGTGAATAAGAACAAGAGAGTGGAAAACGATACAGTTTAATTTTTAAATTCTGGTTAAACATAACTTAACGCAAGACGACACAACCTCTCCTATATAACATGTTTATTATATCTAATACCAAAAATCTCATCCAAAAGTTTACAGAAATTAAAATTTCAGGGTCTCCTGCTCTCTTGTGTCAGTTTTCTGCTTGATCAACATGGACATTTTACTATCGTACGAATGAACCAGCTTGTCGGTGGTCAGTGATGGTGCGGTACCAGAATAACAGATGCGAAGTAAGTGCTACTTCTATTGGCGGAACTAATTGGAACAAATTAGCGCAAGTGCAACAGAGGAAGATGGGCTCGCTCTTGTGCTCGGGCTTATAGGCCACCCAGGATGATGTTACGTGTAGTGTGTTGCCGTCAAAAAGCACGTTAAACGAAACACGCGATGCACACTTAGCTGATTCAGTTTGAAGAAATTGAGCCGAAAATACTTGGTAAAACCGATCAGTAAAAGTGAAAAGAAGAGACATGATTAATAACGATTACGAATTTGATGTTATTTGATAATGGACTATTCTAATTAAATTCTAAATCTCATTTAACTGACGCCAAAAGTTTAGTTTATTTTGATACACGCTGGTATCAAGATTTGCACATACTAGGTCGACATAATTTTGCAAACGAAAAGGGTCGTGAATTGCAGTCTAGAAACAATTTGTAGATTTTAATCTTAGCTAACAAGGATACGGTACTTGACTTACCACGATAAAACTATTATTCCGATGTGTAAAGCAAAACTATCAGACATACATCCTGTTGCAGGTTAAACTTAAACAGTGTAATCTATTTGTACAACTACAGATTTGTATGAAATGATCATACAAACATATTATGGATTCATCATAAAGTACACTACACAAATAGAATATGAGTTTATTTACTACACAATTACAGTATACTATAATGCTATCCATCGACACCAAGAAAATATGTAGTAATTAAGGAAATACGAAATAAACTGTGATGAACCAGACTCAAATAATCCCTTTTTATTCTCAAAATTATTACCGATTAAGAAAAACGAATAAATTGGGAACTGAATAAGACGTATCCACGTATTTTCTAAGGTACAACTATTGCGTTAAGTCTCAGGTCAGCAGACAGAAAGAAGAATTTTCTCGCTATCGTCCTAACACTTGGCATACTGTCACGTGTCTTCAGATACCTTTCGGAGGCAGATCAGGCGTGATCCGCTAACTTTGAGCCTGCTCTTAAGTTTTTAGGCTATTAAGCAAATAGTCCAGTCCAATCGTGCTTAGAATGGGGGTAATCGCGCATTTTTAGTAGGCAGCGACGTTTTTTCGCTGGTACCGTAAGGAAGTCAGCTGTTGATGTAAAACCGTGTTTTTGGGACGTGGGGTGTGTTATTCGGTTGTTATCTTCAAATTGAGGGTATAATTCATTTTTTGATTTACATCCGTGACCGTGATCTTGACAAGAACATTTTTGTGGCTCATACAATCACGTATAACTTCTACTTATAACTTTCCGCGCTAATATTATTGATAAAATAGTTCTTGTGGGAAGATTGGAAAATAGGGAAACAAAAGACTAAAGCAAGATATTAATTATTGATGCTCTTTCAATAAAAGTGCTCGAACTTATCTTTGTGTACAGCATTCCACTACGAACATTTCCGATTTCATTTCTTTATAAGAAGGTTTCAGCCGGAAACCGACAGATTTCCTTCTTGATTCCTCTGCTGTTAGTCGCACGCATTTTTCAATGGCTTTCTTCGTATTCCTAAGGGTCCAATTGGTAGAAAAAGAGTCCTGCAGCACGGTTCTCAGACAACAATTTACCAAGGTCAAAAAACGTCGTTGGTGTGGTACATCGACGTAATTTTGCGGGAAGAATCGATTGAGCGCAGTCCCAATACGCTGCGAGCAACGGATAAAAAGTCACAGTAAAAAAACCAGAATCTGAGTTTTCGCCACTTTGAGCTGGTGCTTTTCCGTCGTCATTTTTCTGCTGTTGGTCCGGCGCACTTTCTGCTGCGTTTTCTGAGTTCCTGGCGATCCAATTAGTCAGAAAAGGTTCATACAAATCGAATCTGAGACCAAAAATTTTTCGTCCAAAAAATAAGTAAGGCTAACCCCTTTGTATTTTTGACGAAAATTTTCGCGATTTTGAAAAGTACTGGAATAAATTCTTTAGTGCACCTTATCGACGTAATTTTGCAAGAGGAATCGATTGGGCATAGTCCCAATACACTGCGAGCGATGGATAAAAAGTGACAGCCGAAAAACCAGAATCCGAGTTTTTGCCTTTTTCAGCTGGTGCTATTTGCGTCGTTATTTCTCTGCTGTTGGTCCGGCGCACTTTCTGCTGCGTTTTCTGAGTTCCTGAGGGTCCAATGAGTCGAACAAGGTTCATACAAATCGAATCTGAGACCAAAAATTTTTCGTCCAAAAAATAAGTAAGGCTAACCCCTTTGTATTTTTCACGAAAATTTTCGCGATTTTGAAAAGTACTGGAATAAATTCTTTGGTGCACCATATCGACGTAATTTTGCAAGAGGAATCGATTGGGCATAGTCCCGAAACGTTGCGAGCAACGGATGAAAAGTTACAGCCATAAAACCAGAATCTGAGTTTTCGCCACTTTGAGCTGGTGCTTTTCCGTCGTCATTTTTCTGCTGTTGGTCCGGCGCACTTTCTGCTGCGTTTTCTGAGTTCCTGGCGATCCAATTAGTCAGAAAAGATTCATACAAATCGAATGTGAGACCAAAAATTTTTGGTCCAAAAAATAAGTAAGGCTAACCCCTTTGTATTTTTGACGAAAATTTTCGCGATTTTGAAAAGTACTGGAATAAATTCTTTGGTGCACCATATCGACGTAATTTTGCAAGAGGAATCGATTGGGCATAGTCCCAATACACTGCGAGCGATGGATAAAAAGTGACAGCCGAAAAACCAGAATCCGAGTTTTTGCCTTTTTCAGCTGGTGCTATTTGCGTCGTTATTTCTCTGCTGTTGATCCGACGCACTTTCTGCTGCGTTTTCTGAGTTCCTGGCGGTCCAATTAGTCAGAAAAGGTTCATACAAATCGAATCTGAGACCAAAAATTTTTCGTCCAAAAAATAAGTAAGGCTAACCCCTTTGTATTTTTGACGAAAATTTTCGCGATTTTGAAAAGTACTGGAATAAATTCTTTAGTGCACCTTATCGACGTAATTTTGCAAGAGGAATCGATTGGGCGTAGTCCCGAAACGTTGCGAGCAACGGATGAAAAGTTACAGCCATAAAACCAGAATCTGAGTTTTCGCCACTTTGAGCTGGTGCTTTTCCGTCGTCATTTTTCTGCTGTTGGTCCGGCGCACTTTCTGCTGCGTTTTCTGAGTTCCTGGCGATCCAATTAGTCAGAAAAGGTTCATACAAATCGAATCTGAGACCAAAAATTTTTCGTCCAAAAAATAAGTAAGGCTAACCCCTTTGTATTTTTGACGAAAATTTTCGCGATTTTGAAAAGTACTGGAATAAATTCTTTAGTGCACCTTATCGACGTAATTTTGCAAGAGGAATCGATTGGGCGTAGTCCCGAAACGTTGCGAGCAACGGATGAAAAGTTACAGCCATAAAACCAGAATCTGAGTTTTCGCCACTTTGAGCTGGTGCTTTTCCGTCGTCATTTTTCTGCTGTTGGTCCGGCGCACTTTCTGCTGCGTTTTCTGAGTTCCTGGCGATCCAATTAGTCAGAAAAGGTTCATACAAATCGAATCTGAGACCAAAAATTTTTCGTCCAAAAAATAAGTAAGGCTAACCCCTTTGTATTTTTGACGAAAATTTTCGCGATTTTGAAAAGTACTGGAATAAATTCTTTAGTGCACCTCATCGACGTAATTTTGCAAGAGGAATCGATTGGGCGTAGTCCCGAAACGTTGCGAGCAACGGATGAAAAGTTACAGCCGAAAAACCAGAATCCGAGTTTTTGCCTTTTTCAGCTGGTGCTATTTGCGTCGTTATTTCTCTGCTGTTGATCCGACGCACTTTCTGCTGCGTTTTCTGAGTTCCTAAGGGTCCAATTAGTCGAACAAGGTTCATACAAATCGAATCTGAGACCAAAAATTTTTGGTCTAAAAAATAAGTAAGGCTAACCCCTTTGTATTTTTGACGAAAATTTTCGCGATTTTGAAAAGTACTGGAATAAATTCTTTGGTGCACCATATCGACGTAATTTTGCAAGAGGAATCGATTGGGCATAGTCCCGAAACGTTGCGAGCAACGGATGAAAAGTTACAGCCATAAAACCAGAATCTGAGTTTTCGCCACTTTGAGCTGGTGCTTTTCCGTCGTCATTTTTCTGCTGTTGGTCCGGCGCACTTTCTGCTGCGTTTTCTGAGTTCCTGGCGATCCAATTAGTCAGAAAAGATTCATACAAATCGAATGTGAGACCAAAAATTTTTGGTCCAAAAAATAAGTAAGGCTAACCCCTTTGTATTTTTGACGAAAATTTTCGCGATTTTGAAAAGTACTGGAATAAATTCTTTGGTGCACCATATCGACGTAATTTTGCAAGAGGAATCGATTGGGCATAGTCCCAATACACTGCGAGCGATGGATAAAAAGTGACAGCCGAAAAACCAGAATCCGAGTTTTTGCCACTTTGAGCTGGTGCTTTTCCGTCGTCATTTTTCTGCTGTTGGTCTGGCGCACTTTCTGCTGCGTTTTCTGAGTTCCTAAGGGTCCAATTAGTCGAACAATGTTCATACAAATCGAATCTGAGACCAAAAATTTTTGGTCCAAAAAATAAGTAAGGCTAACCCCTTTGTATTTTTCACGAAAATTTTCGCGATTTTGAAAAGTACTGGAATAAATTCTTTGGTGCACCATATCGACGTAATTTTGCAAGAGGAATCGATTGGGCATAGTCCCGAAACGTTGCGAGCAACGGATGAAAAGTTACAGCCATAAAACCAGAATCTGAGTTTTCGCCACTTTGAGCTGGTGCTTTTCCGTCGTCATTTTTCTGCTGTTGGTCCGACGCACTCTGTACTGCGTTTTCTGAGTTCCCGGGGATTCAATCAGTCAGAAAAGGGTCATACAAATCGAATCTGACACTAAAATAAGGATCAAGGATGTCGAAATCTTTTTGAAGCTTGATATTCATCCTAAAGTCGGCTTGATGAGCGCTATTGATGCATTTGCTCTGATAAATGATGCAAATGCCACTGTACTCTCCGTCTAGTTTTATCAGATTATTCCATGATTTAATAAATGCAATTCGTTTGACGAATTTTACAAATAGGTCTGTTTCGTCTAACGCTATATCTTTTCCCGGTATTTCAGTTGTTGCTTAGTAAGACCGCCCCTAATCTTGAGCACGCCAGTACCCAGTGATTCGTTATTTTGGAAAACCCTGTTGACGGTATCTGCTGAAGGAAGCATTACTTTCAGAATTCTGGTTTTGAATTGATAAATGAGTTCTCTGTTGATAATCAAGGTTGAACTTTAAGTCATCGAACAGTTTTAGAACCTCGTTCAAGTCCCTTCCGTAAGCATTCTAGTGTAGTGATCTTGGACTCAATATGATGCAAGCACTTTTTGACCATTCTTATTTATTTTATAATTTGATTTTTTAAATATCTTTATTATTTTGACTATACATTCAAATCAACAGTGATTACAGTGTATGCAATATGTCTGAAATATAATCAGGATTTATCAATGTGATATGCAAATGAATAAATATAAAACTGGGTCAATCAATAAGTTACATGGCACTATTTCATTGACATTCGACGTCAATAATCGATTATCGTTGATTTTTGGTAAGCCTCATCCCAGAATCGGACACGTTCGTGATTAGGATTTATCTGAAGTCTGGTATCACGTCCAGAAATGTTTAAGAAGTTGAATTCGTCTAGAGTTACGGGCTTCCAAGTCAAGGGATCCTCGTTCGGTGTCGGATTCCTGGTACAGACAGATAACGATTATCATGATATGAATTACGCTGAGAGGGGCCAAAGTAAACAAAATAAGTAATTACAGTATTCGGTTTAGATCATAACGATTAGATCTGCGTGATAAAATTACTTAAAGATAACAGCTAGGAACGCACTTACCCATACTTAGCGAAGTTCGTCCAGAGTCTGATCATTGTGTTGATCACGTGCTCATCGTCTGAACCAGCCACCGGTTTTCTCCAGAACAAAATTCTCTGATAAAACAAGTATCCAAGATCGTCACCGTGGGACGCACCTGTTGACATGAATGAAAATAGTTTTCTTGTGTATTTCCGACCATTGTTTTATCGCTCAATGTTATATAATAAAGCTGATCTACCAACCTGGAAGATGTTCTATCCATAGCATGAACTTAACGAGGTTTAGCTTCCCGGTGTACTCGAAAACGTAGTAATAAATGGGCGCCTGGCTATGACGGAGCAGAAGTTTCACTACCAAGTTGGTTCCTGCTATGAATGTTATATCCGAGTGAAGCTGCGAGGAGAAATAACGAAGTACCAATCAACCGTAATGAAGATCCGCAGCGAATATAAGATAACGATCGATCAACGACTTTTCAATTTATTGAGGGATTCATTTCTACAAGTGAGCTTTCTAAGGAAGTTATTGTGCACTTACGTTTACGAAATCGTCGATCTTGTCAGGGTGGACTGGTTTGTCTTTGAAATAAAACTTGCGAATGGAGGTAGCTAGCTCGTTTCGCAGCACCTCATTCTTGATATCCTGTGGGACGTATCGCTCCGTGTCCTCAAGAGCCATTTTTCTTATCTCCGGTTTCGCTATCGCTGAAACGTGTGATAACCTCTGTCAATATTTGCGCACAGTTCCCTGACGGAAACCCTCAGATTGTTACCTTTCGTAAAGAAGTAGCCTTCGTGACTGTTGTAGCCAGTGATGAACGGGACTTTGTTGAAGTTGCCAGATTTCAGTAAATTCAGAGGTGAATCGGGCATGAAGACCTCCTCGGACTTGACACCCTTTTCAACGGTCGGCACGAAAAGAAAAGCCTTCCGTATCCTGACCTCCTGAAAAAAAATTTCATTTCATCAATCATCCGTCGGGCCGAAGAAAAAATTGGAGTTTCAATGACTGTAACACGAAATAATGACCTCCGGAGTTTTCAGCGCTTGCTGAGCCTTGACGATGTCCGAGTAGGGCGCAGTCCTCAAAAAATCGACAGCCCGTTTCGTGTTCTGGCCGAGATTTTTTGCCCCCAAATATTCGGCGAGTCGTATCGTAACCGCGGCCCCGTCATTGGTATGGGCCCAGTTATTCAGAGACGATCCACTCTGGCCGATAGCGCGTGAGAAGAGGCCTAAAAACAGGTTGGATTTGGTACCAAAGTGCTTCGATATTGCGAAACTTGAAGGTATGAATCAAGTATACCGGCCGACATCGGAGACAGGATGTGATAATGGACACAGGCGCTTCCCGCGCTCTCCCCGAATATGGTGACGTTCTCAGGGTCTCCGCCAAATCTTGCAATGTTCCGCTTTACCCAGCGGAGTGCCGCAGCCTGGTCCTTGAGTCCAGTGTTGCCGGGGGCATCGTCGTCCCCGGAAGAAAGGAACCCTGGAGTGGATTATGAAAAATTATCGCATTTGATGAAGGATAGTAACTCTCGTTGCTCGGGGTACGAAATACGGACCGAGTGCGCCAAGGCGATAGTTCACTGTGACAAGGATAACGCCGGTTCCCATGAAATAGTCCGGACCGTAAATCTCGTCATTGGCGGAACCTTGCTCGAAACCTCCGCCATGGATCCAGAACATAACGGAGAGGCGTTCGGACCCCAAAGACGGGGTGTAGACGTTGATGAAGAGGCAGTCCTCGTCACCCCGTAAAATGGGCAACGCTACGTCGAGCTGCGGACATATGCTGCCGTGCGAAACCGCATCTCGGACTCCCGACCACGCAGTTTCCTCTTGTGGAGCCTGTTTGGAAAGTGTGGTAAGCTATACGAGTGTTCGCAGGTTTTGGTAAACAATGCGGAGCAGGGAAACATTTTCGAGATTAAATTACGAGATTTGAGACATTGAAAATGTCAGTGACAACAGCCGCGGGAGTTGAGGAAAAATTCTCCGTTCTGTTTTACCACGCTTTAAATCTGACCAAGGGGCAACTCGAAGGATTTTGGCGAGGTATCCTTGCACCATGGTTGCTTACATATTAGGCATTTTTTGGCGAGCCGTTGGTACAGGTACCAAAATGAACCGAAGTATAGTTTACGTGATATAGTATACGTTTACACACAATATTGTTCTGGTACAGCTTGGTTCTTATACCAGTCGATCGCCAAAAAATGCCTATTATATGGAAATAAAATGTGTAAATATGTATAACGTCGACGATTTCATTTGTTTGTTTGCCGATTGACAACCACTGAGGTATCAGCGATTCAAACGGATACTCATGCGACGCTCAATGCCGTTATTACCCGGACTCACTGCTATAATATATGTGTATAGAGGTGGTATAGAGATATACTATAAGTGTCTATAAGTTAGAGAGTCACTGCGGATAATTCGAATATTTCGAGGTCATTTCGTAACCGGTTGACCGCACGCTATGTCTGCACGAGTGATACGGTTCGTTCGCATACTATAATCAGCAGCGATGATATTTCTGAGCTTGTAAGTTATCTGACGATACTTAACAGCGAGTTACATCGATCATATACCAAATAATTATCATCCTGATAAGCATGATGAAATCGCACATTATTTCTGAACTCCACTGACATCGAAAATGCTCGCGTGTATTTTCACCTGCACAAATCGAGTGTCACTTTCGTGTTAATAACCAGTGCCAGTGTGCTCACTGACCTTGAACCTGAGCTTCCCCAGCGGTGGTTGTGCGTAGGGTATTCCCTTGAAACTGAAGAATGGAACGCCGCGCCAGGTGGTGGTTTTGAATCCGCGAATCACACCTTTGTCGATGGTCACGTGAACGTAGTCGTAGGTGAAATAGTAGTTATAACCTAGACCCAGAAACAGCGCGGCAAGCGCGATCACGTAGCCGATCTTTCCCATGACACCACGGTGACGACTGTCTAACCGATTTAGCTGCTTCAACTTGGCAGCGATCATGGCGCGAGATAGTTTCCTCTGCCCCCTCAAAGCGAATCCGTTTCTTCATTCTATAAGCTTATCGCAGATCACGTGCTGGGACATTAATTATCGTACATGCACAAATAATAGGTTGATAGACGAGAACTTGTGCAGAAATCATGCGATCTCAGCTATTCTTATAAAACATGATGCTGAAGCTAACGGCCATAGTTAGTAGCCAAACGTGTTAAACTTTGTGATAATAGAAAAATGCAGTTCAGTTTTACCCTCATAATGCTATAAAAGTATTGGAGATTCAAGGTAATTCACAAAATTTTGATTATCGGTCTTCACTGTACCTGATTCTTTTCAACGGTAGAACGTTTGGCTGCTAGTTTCAGCCTTGATATAAAACGGGGCAGTATCGTTCTGATATTGATTTACCGATATAAGGGCCCTATAATGGTAGTTCAAGTCGGCTCGACACTGATTCAGTATCGGAAGTGGTAATAACGGTTAAGGATTGGCGTCCTATAATGGCCCAACGTTGGTTGTGGATTGGTGATCCTAACAACGGTTGAGAATTGGCGTACACTGGCGATCCAAAGTTGGTTCTGTATCGGTAACCCAAGCAGTAATCGAATATCGGCTTACTATATCTGACCAGCGTTGGTTCTACATCGGCAATCCCAGCAATAATGGAGTTTCGGCTTAAGATATCTGACCAACGTTGGTTCTGCATCGGCACCCAAGCAATAATCGAGTGTCGGATTATTCTATCTGACCAAAGTTGGTTCTGTATCGGCACCCCAAGCAATAGTCGAGTCTCGGCTTACTATATCTGACCAACGTTGGTTCTGCATTGCCACCCAAGCAATAATCGAGTCTCGACTTAAAGCATAATCATCCGCACGAAGATATTAATCGGATGGATGGCCATTCTTACCGAGTGTACAAGGTTGAGTTTGGACTGATTGTTCTTTATTGGTACAAAAATTAACCATAGAGAGGATACTATTGTGATCGTATCTTTCACTAATTGTGAATGTATTTGGTGGAAATGCATTTTGCAAATTGCAATCTTAGATTTTATGGGATTCTGCTGAACTTTGACACTGCAAAAAGTCACGGCTTTGATACGGTTCATTTGTCGTAAAGCCTCGCCCAGAATGTTGCACGCCTAGAGTCCGGATTCACGGTAGTATTTGTACTCCACCCGAATACATTCTAAAAATTGAACTCATTTAGGGTCCGGGTTTCCAACTAACCATGTCTCTTGCAGGAGTTGGATTCATAACGGAGAAAGAATGGTAGGAGGGGAAATTATATCGTCATACTCGTATTTAACAAAATTTTTCCAGAGGCGGGTGATAGTCTTGAAAATTACGTATTCATCCTCCCAACCAACCAGTGAAGTTCTCCAGAACACTAGTTCATGATGAAAAAAATATTAAAGTTTGGCGCTGCAATCCACACCTGCGTTTTACGCAAACATACAGGGTCATTTATTCGATCTAAACAACCACGAATCTCTACCCATTTCCACATTAACATATCACTCATGTTCGGCTACGAATAAATTACCCTGTATAAATTTGTATACACTTAGGTATTTTTACGAAAGCTGAGTTCAGTAAAGGTGTAAATTTGTGCGTGAATTTGATAAGTTCTTGCCGTGACAATGACCATCCATATTCAGTAGCGATTCGCTGTGGCTAATGTCTCGGAAAAATAGTCTTCACAATAACCGTTAAACTCATCTGATGACATGAGCAGTATTGGCAGCACTGAAGATGGCACCTGTCATCGTACAGGGGACGTAATTTTATCGTATTCGGGTGAAAATTATAGCATTTTTGGATTATATTAAAATGTATAATATTTCAAATGTCATTATCGCAACCGGATATTGCACCCAATACTCAATTTTCTTTTTTTTCATGGTGTTCCCTCATATCGGTAACCTACATGACGCAAAAACTTTCATATTCAAACGTTCTTTTGAAATGAAAGTAGATCCAACTTCAATTTATTAGTTGCTTATTATCATGAATATTAAAATGACAACAAATATATATCGTAGATTATCTATCGTCGTTTGTCTCTTTTTAATGCATAAATGTATACGTATATATTCTTATGCATTAGCGATTTGAGTACACCATAAGTATAATCTTGAAATAAAAAAAAAAAAAACGTCAACAGAGTGTAGGATCTGCTGAGGTCTTTACCAGCCGAATATATTTCGCGAGCACGCGTAGAGATGTAAATTTTAACTAAAGGACCCCGCAGAATCCTTATGGACATTTGCTCCCCGTCGAATTAGCTGGATTTCCAGTATATTATATTATTATAGTACATATCATCCCAATTAAAAGCTCATGAATACAAGTCCCAAAAATCAGTAGTTTCCGAGACATAGGCTTCGGTAAGGGGGTGTATGGATTGCTGGCATCTGTGGATTATGCGACTTTTACGAATTAGAAAGCTTCAAGGGAGACTTGAAATTGAATATATCATTCAAAAACTGCACAACCGAGTCACAGAGACTCCGCACACGTGCGAAAAACAGGACAAGTCGATTATTTCAAGAGTAGGATGGTCTCGTTCTTCACGCGAAATCTAACGAATTGCAGCTCCTTCTAGTAAACCAGCGAGTTCATCGATGGAATCAACGCATTGTCGGAATAAGTTGATAAGTTTGTTGAACTTCAAATGAAAGATTTGTAAAAAATGGCAAATAGTTTTTTCAGTGCACGATCTTTCATTGGTTGAAAAATGATTCTTCGGTTGGTCTGCTCTCCCCAGAGTTAGGGAACAGCATGGATCGCGGGACCTTTAACTCAAACGCAGCGAGCCCATGCCGAACGATTGCCCTGAGCATGACGTTGAAAATCATAACTACCAGCAGTAAATCTCGTAGCTAGAATTCGATTTTAATGATCCGCCTCGGGAGCTGGGATAATCTAAAAAACCAAATGATGCGTGATTAGTCTTTGAAATAGAATGCGTAGATTGATTTCCTTGGACAGTTCGATAATCACTGCATCGTCAGCTTTTATTTCGTTATGTTTGAACTGCAAAATCAAATCTGGATCATAGAGCCAATCTTGTCATCCAAATTTATTGTCTTTCAAATTCCCTGCTTTACATGATCAATGAAAAATCTTCAATTCGAAAGGTACACATGGAGAACCAAATCTTGTGGTGGTTAATTTTTCCGCCATTACGTAATCCATTCCACGTAAACGCTATCTAAGTGAGAAACACGTATGTACAGTCTCATACACAGTACATATGTCAGCATTGATGTAACCAAGCTGACCATTGCTGGTTCAATTCAGGCAATAATAAGAATACCTTTCCCCTGGGGATATGCGAATCAGCCATGACCCTTTCTCAGCATGTACGCTAAAGTGGAGGTACGCTTATCGATTGATTCTTGAGCGCAAACTCCGTAGTATCGTTCTACAGATATCTCTCAGTCCCTGCTCAAACACGGCGATGGAAAGAATGGGATTGTTAAAAAAGGTATCACAGCCGTCGAGGCCCGTAAGCCACGATTCGAATTCTGTACCTACATTTCTTCTTTCTTCCAGAGAATGGTATATCCGGTGCAATTAGAGCTAAACAGAATGTCGTCCGATAAACCAAGTATAGGATCCTGGTGCGACGGTGATCACAGCCTGCTCTATAGCCCGAACAACTCAAGCGAGCGGTTGCTATCGGGTATAATGTACTATACAACCTTATGATGCTGTAACATTTCAATTCAGTCTTCTCTCCAAAAGCGAGTGGCCGGCGATTCGAAAGCTTTAGAGAATAAGGCGACCATCGAAAAATGACTTGATCACAGTTACAGATGGACCCAGAGTAGCGGATCCCGATCCGTTGACGGGCCTCGAGGAGTTGGAAAAGCTTTACGAGAAAGTTCCTCGCCTCACCAAAGACAGTGAGGAAGAGAGGAGCAATTATCGCGGGATTTGCGAGTCTGGGAGCAACGCTTACATGTCGGTAACTCAATTTATAGTCTAGTCGACGACATCCCGGGTTTGATTTTAGATGCATATTTTTGCTCCAGTCTTCACTCGAACGGTCAGCTGTTCATCCAAGAAAGAATGCAGCATCTTGTACGCGCGTTCACCGAACGAGCCCAGCGAATTCGTCGACGTCTCGATTTCCCGCCAACACCTTCGACCGCCAGCAGCGAACAAGGTGAGCTGGGCAAGGTGAGAAATATCCTAAAAGAAGCTTGGCAGTATGATTTGTAGATTTTTAAACTCCCGGCTAACGCGTTAATTCGATGCTTATATACAGGGGACAACTGCAACTGCGCGAACGCGACGCAGGTTGGAATATCAACGGCAATTCAGGACGACAACGGCTGGTCGAATACAGACGATCAGCCTCGGAGTTTGTGGTGGCGTTTTAAAAACATCGATTGGAACAAAACTATAGATCCGCAAAGTATAAAATTGAAACCCATTTTTGCACCCGAAATATCGACGTTGATCTTCTTGCTATCTTTTTCGATAGGTTACACTTATATTTACTGGTTGCTGAGCGTCACACTGTGTTTCACTTATAACTGCTGCGTTATTCCGTTGCGGAGCACGTTTCCATATCAAAATACGAAGAACACTGTGATCTGGCTCATTTGCGACTATGTCGCTGACCTCTTCTACCTGGTTGACATTGTCGTGGTCAGACCGCGCGTGATGTTCTTGGAGGACGGTTTCTGGGTAAAAGATCCAAGGCTTACGAGGAAAAACTATATGAGAAAATGGCAATTCAAGGTCTGTAGCCACCAAGATACAATCCGTCTTAGTACTTCATCGCACGCATGATTGAACTGGTTGATTTAAATCGCTCTGTTCCAATAATGCAGATGGATATTCTGTCGCTGCTGCCCCTCGACGTTTTGTATTTCGCTTACGGATACTGTCAGGCCCTTCTTAGGATCCCTAGATTCTTGAAGGTAAGATAAGGATTAGCAGAATTCCTCGCCTCCAAAGTTCAAGTCGATCAGATCCGAAGAATTCTTTAGCAAATCCCCGAATAATTTCAGATACAGACATTCTGGGAATTATACAACTGTATGGACAGCGTACTGTCGAATCCTCACATTGTCCGCATTGCGCGGACTTTATCCTACATGCTTTACCTCATCCATATCAACGCCTGTGCCTATTACGCTTTTTCGGCTTGGGAGGGCCTCGGTAGCAACGGTTGGGTATTCAACGGCGTTGGAAACGCGTGAGTTCCATTCCACTGTAGCTGGTTATCACCTTTTATAATCAAACGAAACTAAAAAATTAAAAAACCAAAACTACCAGATACATTAGGTGCTTCTACTTCGCGACCAAGACAGCAACGTCTATCGGCAAGAACCCAAAACCAGAGAACGAGTACGAGTACATGTTCATGACTGCAAGCTGGTTGATGGGAGTATTCGTCTTCGCTTTACTAATCGGCCAGGTATAATCACGAGACCAGAGGTCAGGGAGCACTGGAAACTTGTTGATACGACTAAAGCACGTTCACTTCCGCAGATTCGCGACATAATAACAACGGCGACTTACTCCAGAACCGAGTACCGAAAGCTGGTCGACGAAACTCTGGAATACATGCGTCGGTTAAACTTGCCCCGGGAGCTTCAAGAGCGGGTGAAACTCTGGTTCACGTTCACTTGGGAACAGCAGCATACTCTTGGTTAGTGAATGTTTTTATAATATGTTTTCGAAGCTCATTGTAACGTAGCGTCAACCAATACCTCCGTGCTGCTTCCAGATGAAGGCAGGATACTGGATTCACTGCCAATAAAGATGAAGACCGACGTGGCGATAAACGTCCACATTCAGACCCTCAGCAAGGTCCAGTTGTTTCATGACTGTGACGAAGCATTGCTGAGAGAACTCGTCCTGAAGTTACGCCCGGTGATATATCTTCCCGGTGACACAATCTGTCGAAAGGTGGTGGATCATCATAAACTTGAGCATTTATCGCTTAATTCATGAAACGTTCATGTTACAAATGCTCATCTGCTTTTTCAGGGAGAAGTTGGAAAGGAGATGTACATTGTAAAGACCGGGCAAGTCCAGGTGATCGGAGGCCCTACCGGCGACGAGGTCCTCGCAACATTGACGGAAGGCTCGGTATTCGGAGAAATAAGCTTGTTGGCCCTAAACGGTGGCAACAGGAGAACGGCGGACGTCCGATCCCACGGTTTTTCGAACCTTTTCGTCCTGAGCAAGTCAGACCTTAACGAGGCTATCCTACACTATCCTGACGCCCAAGAAATTCTCAAGAAAAAAGCGAGGTGCGAATCTTATATTTAGGGAATAGTATTCTCAGACCTCTCGTTGTCACTGACTTCTTCTCTGTAATGCTTGCCCGACACCATCAGGTCCCTGATGCGAAAGAACGCCGCACGGGAAAGACCTCTAACGGACTGCGAGTCGGAGGTGATAAAGCTGGCGAAAGATCCTCCGCTGGAAATGCCACGGCTGATAAAAACTGTCCTCCAGGTATGAGCACGCAGTACAGTTGCGGCGATCTGCAGGTGATTTATCCAACCTCCGATCTCGTTTCAGGTCGTTTCGGAGGAGTCGATGACGGCTAGACTCCTGAAGTACGGCTCCCAGCGGAGGATGCAGCGTTACGGCGACAAGAAGAGAGAAGCAGCAGCGGTGGGCTCGAGCCTCTTCATTCCAGCGTATCTGCAGGTGGTCTCGGTGAGAATAAGCGACGAGATACTGTTAGTGTCAGTATTTTTATCTTACACTTGTGGGTTTCATTTTAGGCGAGCAACGAACTGGCGAGAAAGTCAACCGCAAAGCCGACCCGGGCACCACGGATCATGCCAATTACACGATCGAACGCTATTGCAACGTGTTTGAAGAAGAATGTCAACGTGAACAATAACACTAGCCTATTTTGTCACGAAAGACGTGTCAAGAAAACCACCTCCGAACCCTGCCTCGGACTCAGAGATGTCAACACTTTTCAGTGCATGGTTGTTGTCCACAGAGAGATGCACTGACGAAATAAAGGTTGACCGACCATTTATCTGTTCACAAGAGGTTCAAGACCGGAGTAATTTTTATAGCATCATAGTGCCATCTGTTAGGACTGAGCATTTATTTTTAGATATAATATTTGTATTAAATGTGATCAAGTGTGCAACGTTATGTCTATTTTTACTACTGTAACGGGACCATCGTAAAAATCAGTGAATAAAATTTTGAATGAATAGAAAGTTTCTTACGCGTTGTCACACTGTCGAAAATACATTGAGGCTAAATTTTCGAAGGCTAATCGGCACTGGCAATGGAATATCCAGTGTACTGTAAGTAAAACTTTCTTCACTTGCACTCGATTGTCTTTGGTAAGTTACTAATAGAGTAACAACTCACGCTGAATGATTACGTGGTTCTTCGTTCCGAGGAAAATGCAGGCAAGTACTTCAGAGTTTCGTTTACGCCGAAACATCGGTAGTGTTATGGAACATTTGTTTTCTAATCCAATATAATGCGCAACATTTATTTATGCAGCTAAATATTCTAAATACCTACATATGTGTAAAAATTGTCCTCCTCGTACATTGCTAAAGACTTTTATATATAACATGAAATGATTCGGATAGGAAGTTAAAATGATTGGTCTCGTGACGGTTCTTAGTTTTTTCAAACTAACATCAGAAGTCATTTTGCATCTATGCGAAAATGGGTTTGTAGACTTTGAAGTTCTGCTGATTCAAACACTGGCTTATTTTCGTCCAGTATATTTGAAAATTACAAGTATAAATCATTGAAAATCTCTGCCCGGAACTACTGATCGGTTGGACTATATAAAAACGTGCAAGAATGAAAATAGTTAATCCTGATGAAAGAAGCAACGTTGGTAATAATTAGCAAGGGTGTTATGATTTGTTCATATACTCCAGTCGATATACAGACAAAAATAATGTAAAATAATGTAAAGGCAATAGTTGCTCGTAAATTCATTTTTTGACAAATGTTTTGAATGAAAAAAAGGAGCAAAGTTCACCCCCAGATTTTTCACACTAAGCCCTAAATTTGACTATATCATTGTTTAACGGTAAAATAACTTGTATAATTGAATAACTGAAAGAGTTGAAAGAATTTAGCCGTGAAAGTGGGTACCCAGGGATTTTTGAGATCTTTAGTTATGAATCTAACATCAGATTTTGGAAATTCTAGATGGCAAGTCCAATGTGAAGGTGAAAAGTTTGAAAAATTTATTCAATTTCAAAAACGCTGAGAACGGTCATTTTAGATCTTTTATGAGAAATTCAAAGTCTAATTATTAGATTAAGAATTTCTTCTCTGCATGCACGATGTGAGGAGACTGTAGTGTGTAGATGTTATGTTTACCCTTTTTGAATCCTTTGCTTCCGATGAGAAGCCCGTAAGACGGCAATGCCGTCTAATAAATGAGATGCTGGTGTGCAAATCATTAATCTACGAGAGAATTTTTGTTGAAATATGTAAATTTGACAAACTGGTGAATTTGAAAAATTAACGACGGAGCCAGGAATCGAACCTGGTATCTAGAGATGCTTTACCGGAGACTTACTCCACTAGACCACCTAGCCGCCCTAACTCTGTTGTCGTTAATTTCTCTCTAATTATTAGAATTGAAAATGGGGGATTCAGGTAGCCGACTTAATTTTTTTTAATTTATCATTGAAATTCCATTCAAAAAAATGCATAAACCAGAAATAATTTAAATTTAGATAAGCGTGAAGAAAAATAAGACCCTTAATAAACTCAAACGTTATAAAATTATAACGTTTAAATCTATAAAGACATTAAATAAAGTTAGTTTAAAAATTGTTCTAGAAAGTTGTCATAAGAAAACAAAAATATTGGACAAAATCGCCTGTTTCTAACGATTATTGTGAAGATTATGAGCTGTTGTTTTTCCGAGTACAGCCATTATCTACACTGTAATGTGTACAGATTTCATTCAAATCGGTTCAGCTGCTTCTGAGACAAAAGATATTTTCTGAGTTTTTGTTTTTCTTTATTTATTAAAAACCAAAATAGATAGAGGTCTGAAGCTTGCAGGTTCAACGTATCTCATTAGTACCAACATACTCTCAAAAGGTGATCCAGGTTTCCGTCTGGGGACGATTCACTACGGTTATCGGTCTATGCCCTTTGGTAAGAGCATTCTTGAAACATGCATGTGTCTAAAAATGAAAGAAAAAAAACGAAAAAAAAGATTTTGACCGTGGTGTGCCTCAACAAATTATAGATGTATCAATTTTGATGTTAGGAATTTGTGACGCATATTTGTTTTGTATAGAAAAACCTGTTCTATCGAATGGCATTAACAATTTAGAAAAAAAAATGTTAAACAAATGAAGCGTCAAGATTTTTCTGCGTAGACTTATCAAATACGTATTTCAGGGGCATGAAAAAAAAATTTGAGTACAACTTCATCACGAGCATCAATTTCCGAAGTGGAATTCTCACTTAATTGGACTAATAATTCCACTCGCGTTCCATTCATTCAATTATTGATCCATTCGATGCTAAAGTTCAAGACAAATTAGAAATATCTGTCATATCATAGTGTGGAAATTATCGCTTAAGGGTAAAGATAACAGCACGGATGCATAATCGAAAAAGTGAAAGTACAGAGACACCAGTGATGAAGGTCACTGAAATTTCAAGAAAATCCACGTACTCCATCACCCCTTGGGGCAAAGAGGGAGTAATTAGTGGCAACTGGTCTATCGTTTCGTATATAAATAGGTCGATACCGAGACATTCAATAGTACGTGATCAATATCATCAGGAAGCATGACTGTCCCAGCTGCGTTTAAGGTAAATTGAATTTCATGTAGATATTTCGAAACGAATCGCGGTTGATAAACAGATTTGTTTCTCTTCCAGCTTCTCCTTCTCGCTGGTCTCCTTGCCGGAGTCTTCGCCCAGGATTTCGAGGACAGTGCGGCACAGTCGTCGAAAGAGGATGTAGCCGAGTCCGAGCGGCGTGAGGCTGAGGCAAGGCTGTTCCACAAGCAGGCCGAAAATGCCGTATACAATTTCACTACCATCCTCGTCGACAGTATAATGGATGTGACCCAGGGAAGGATAGAAGTCAGGGATGGTGTACGCGTTGAGGGAAAATACTGGTACAGCAATGGGGTCGAGAAGCGAACGGTCGTCTACGTTTCTGACGAAAACGGATACAGAGTAATCTCGTAAGTCTGTTGCAATCATCGTTTGGTTCTAGTCGACCAAGATTATAACCTGACGCATTCTGCGGTACATTAGCGTACCCAAACTCAGCTGCGCTGTAGAGTCAACTGTTGACTTCAAGCATACTTTCGATTAGATGGTATCGGTTGACCGGTGATGTCCAATTTCACCAAAGTCTGGTACTTGTACGATGATCGCATTGTTTTATAAAAACTTTTTTCTTGCAGGGATACGACCGAGCTTCTTGCCGAGAAACCTAATTTCGACGCTAACGGACGGATCTCTGTCCACACGAATATTGCCGGTCAAGACTTCTCATACACCATTAGCGCGGACGATATCGCCCGCTATAAAGAGGACGCCGAAAGAAAAGCCCTAGTTTAAGGATACCGGTAATTGCCTCTTGACGAATCTTAGTTCATCACGGTTGTTCAATAAAATACTGCACCAATACTAATAACCTAATTGCAAGCCTCTTACAAGTACCTTTCCTTCGGCGTCACCACCAACTTTTCCGCAAATCCGTAATGCACGTCGACGTGATTGTCCCGAAAACAGTGGGATGGGGTTTCTGGTATGGCGTGACGACAGACATTCGTCTTGGGCTTAATAATAAGCCGTTGCAGACCGCGAACCCTGTACACGTAACATTGTTCAATACCAATATCAGAGAATCCGGAACACGCAAGGGGGGCCCTCGTTCATTCATTCGTCTATCGATTAATAATTATATGGAAATATTAGCCGGTATCTCGATGTAATGCTCGAGAATATACCCCAGTATTGTTCCTTGCATCGGTCGTCCAAGTCTGGCTTCTGGGTCTGTCCGGAGTCTGTGAAATAATTCAACTTGTCGCAACTGCAGCAGCATCGAAAAAACCAGGGTAAGAAGAACGTTGAAGAGTACCGCTGTCGTGAAAACCCTCCGACGAAGAGTGTCATGCTATGCTTCTCAATCCGCGCATCGATGAATTCGCATTAAGACTACACAGACCGGTTGATCAAAGGTGATGAACGTCGATGAGCCTTTGCTCTAAGGGTTAGGGGAAACAAGCCTCAGGGATTGATAGGCCCCGTGGCCGTCGGGGCTATTAGTTAATTGCCGAGTTAAGTACAGGGTTGCCGTAGCTATAACTACAGCCTTGGTCATATCAGACACGCTAACAATGAGCGAACTCAAGCTTGCGCATTCCGGGCATGATTCCTCCCCTTCCTTACCTCAAACTTTAGAGTTTGTCAGACAGCAGTGCGCGCGTAATTACCTCGATGATCGTCGCATGCCGCGCGGTTGACAAAATTCCTTGCAGAAAGATAGTGTAATACACTAAGTTACTGCACTATGCAACGGTAGCAATAAACAGTATGGCAATTGTCGCATAAATAGGCTGTGCAGGGACGCGATCTTATATCCACGGTTATCGGGGGGAACCGGGGTGCCCCAGTAATTTGACGTCTAATTATTTGTCCTTTCGATCCGTCAGTCACCTCGTCGAGATCCCAATCGACCAAGTCAGCCGGCGGATAATTGTCGGGCACAGGTATAACCGCGTGGCAGACACGCTAAGTGAACCCGAGCTTGCGCGCTCCCGGCATAAGATCGGATCAGCGAGCTATTGTTTCTCCAGGCGAACCGAATCCCTGACCTTATTGCCTTCTCTTATCCCGCTCAGAGTACAGCCACTGTTATCGGGAAGAACACTAAGCTCTTTCCTTGGCCGACTGATCGGTTGTCGTGTTATCCTCATATTTCGGACCAACGGTATAACGACGATGTCAAAGTACGTGTTCTTTTACTCATCATCAACGACGCTTCTAGAAATGTGAACAACAAAAAGAAGTAAGTCGGTGAAAAAACCATGCTGTCGGTAAGTATATCAGCAATTTAGTCAAATCTGTAGCTCAGTATGTCACAAAGTTTACCGAAAACTTACCGAATTATCTTCATCCTCGTCGGGGCGTGGCGATGAAGAAACGACAAATTATAGTTTCACTTTACCATTAGCGGTCGGCGGTAGAGGGGTTGTAACAATGATAAATTTCACCCGGGTACCGGAGCACTGCCAGCGGCAATTACTGAATTCAAAACCCAGCTCCATACATTGCGGATGCCAGGCACGGCCTGTCCCGGCTAAAACGTCGTGCAAAAAATTGCTAATCATGAAGCGAGAGGATGAAGCTTTCCATTTTTCATCCATTTCTCTCCGATCCACCTCACGATCCTGCAGAGGCATACCTAGCTCTTTCGTTCTTCAGAACTCTTTGCACTGTTCTGCAAACTCTGGGACTGAACTCATCGGAACAGCAGGCGTTCCTCTTCTGCTTCTTCTTCATCTTCTTCTTCTTCATCTACTTACCTTGATTTCCAACGGTCGGGATCATGAACTGGCACAAATATGAATCACGAGCCTGGCTGAGACGCTGAAAAACTGATCAGCAAAAGCGGTAAAAAGGAAACCTAGCATGACACCGCATCAAAACGGCGGTAATAGCCGGAAAGCTGGAAAGCACAAGGTCTCGGCTGTGGCGGTGGAGACGAAACTTCACGTCGACGAGGCCGCTGGACACCTGAAGAATGGGAATTATTCCAAGGCTCTCTACTCCTACAACCAGGTCAGTCAGCCTCATAATTCGCATATAGATTATAGGCACTGTAATGCACAAACTCCTTTGGCCCTCTCTTTCCCCATCACGCTTCAATTCTTCACGGTAATGGAAATCGAATAGTAATCGTAAAATTGGTTCAGTTATCTGATCAGCGCAAGCAAATCGATACGTTAGCTAAAGCTTCCAAACTTCTCTTACATCAACTATAATATGTTGCCGATCGTACTCGTGTGCAGTATTAGTTATTGAAATAAGTTCTAATTATTAATAACAGGTAACGAGAGGAGTGCCATAGTTAAATTAGGTCACTAAAGTACCGAAACAGTGTTCGATCGCTGATCGACAAAAGCGAGTGCACAAACCTTGTATGAGGATCAGCGAACAAGACCCTGACGAAGTGAGTCAATGAACGATGACCCATTGTTGTTGTAGGTGTGCAATTGGCGACGAATCGTATCGCCGTCTTCCTCATCTTCAACAGGTACAACTGATTCGAACAGCCAAAGCGTGTCGGCAGAGCAGCGACTAGTCCTGATCAAGTTCCTCTCCGCTAAAACTTCTCGCGCACATAAGCTGCTCATGCGGAATCGTTAGGGCCTCGTCGCACATCATGCGACATGTGGGGGTCCTTCTTTCCTCTCCTCTCCTCTCCTCTCCTCTCCTCTCCTCTCCTTTCCTTTCCTTTACTTTACTTTTTTCTTAGGCATGGGTGGTACGCACAACACATATGGTACACACACTCGCATGCGGTGGATATCACACATGTGAGAGAATCCGTGTAAGATTATAGGTATACGAAAAGTACAATATGTAGGATCGTGACTCGTTGTTGACTGAGTTGCCAGGGCGACGAGCCACCTAGTTAAGGTGTCGATATCCACACGTATCCGCGGATCGGCTATGCTAGAATTCGGGAAAAGGTACACGAGTAACGCGTCGTGCTCCACGCATCAGTTTATCCCAAATCCCGAGGGTAAAGAACAGGAGATTCATGGGGGACGCCGAAACCGTCACCTCGGGGGCGTCCGACGCTGCCGGAACGCAGGCGAGGGACATCCTGAACCAGACGATGCAGGACAACGACTTCCTCCTGAGCTTTGTCCGGGTCGGGCTCGAGGAGACGGTAGAAAAGGGATCTAGCCGCAAGTCAGGGAAGTACGGAAGACGCGAGTTTAAGGCGTTAGGAAACGGCTCGGCGTTGACGGCGCACGCGACGATTGACACCCTCTCGGAGTTGAAGGATGAAGGTGCGTCGAGACGCAAGAAGGGTGACAAGAAGCGGAAGCGACGCCAGCCGGCCAGTGCCTTGGACACGGAAATGAGGGCCCAGAAGACGAAGAAGAAGAAGCGTCGGAAAAACTGCGGCTTGCGACGCCAGGAAGAGGTTTACACGGACAAGGATCGCGCCGCCGCCGTGAATATGGGCAGTCGCGACATCAAGCAATCCCTCAAGATGAAGCGTCGCCAGGACCGCAGCCGCGCACTTCAGATACCAGAAGAGGCGGAACCCGGTGCGATGCTCGCTCTCGCTGCTCGCGAAATGCGTTCCGGGGACGTTGAGATAGCCATCAACTTCGTCAACAAGGTTTTTTCTTGCCGCGCTCAGCATAGCGTTGTTGTTCAGGACGTCGATTTCCCCAAACCGGTTCAAGTCACTCATCTCACGTTTTCACTATCGTTTTGTTCAGGCCCTGGAGCTGAGTCCCGGCGACAAGAACGCTCTGATCGCTAGGAGTAAGTGTTACCTGCTGTTGGGAGAACCGGAAAAAGCACTGGAGGACGCGGAAGCGGCACTCCAAGAGAACTCGAGGGAGCCGAGCAATGCCAGGGCGATGTACTACAAGGCCGAAGCGCTCTACCACCTCGGGGACTTCGAGCTTAGTCTGGTCTACTATTACCGAGGGATGAGGATTCGTTCGGAGTTCGACGGGTTTCGTCTCGGTGTCCAGAAAGCCCAGGAGGCAATCCAAAACATAATCGGAGGTATGTAACCACTTCCTTGATCACTGGTATTTCGGATTTTCTTTAATTAACAGATTCCTCCGCTGTGATCCGCAGACAAATCTCCCCCGATTCCAGTCGCTCTGCTGACCAGCAAGAACAACGCTGAGGATTCTGCACAGCCGCCGGAAGAGCCGAAGCTACCAAAAACTCAGCATGCTCCAAAGCTCGAGGCGAAGGATCAACCCTCGAAGAAGCCGGCTCCTCGGCGTCAGAGATCGGGCACGCCTTGCGGTCAGAAGAACGGTACGGCTCATCAGCGACTTTTGGGTCAGCTGGAGGTCGACAAAAAATATCTTCAGAACCTGCTGAAACATCCAGGTAAGCGGAAAGCGATTGCTTTTGGGGTTCTCCTACGGTAAGTATAAACCAAAGCGGTATTTACTCGTTGAAATAGCAAACCACTTTTGATGACTGCTTGTAATCAGTTTGCAACCGCTTGGAATCACTTTTTAATTCGAACCGTGAAGTCGTTTAAAAATCCTAAAAAATGGTTTGAAAACATTTGTAATTGTTTTCACATCGCCTGAAATAATTTGAAAATCTTTTGAAACTTTTCGAATCATTTTCAAACCGCTTGAACCGTTTGAAATCAGTTTGAAACCATTCGAACCGATTTGCCTCTTGATCGGCAAGTAAATATGTATCCCATCGGTTACAATCACCCATAGCTGTGAAGCAAGCAACGACGAATATATGATGACGAGAATTCGTCGATTGTTTCCTCTCCTCGTCAATGGTTCAGATTTGTCGTATCCTGCCAACATAACCGCAACGATGGACGACGACGAGGTCGAGTCTCGGATCGGTTACGTTTTCGGCGTCTCGGGCCCGGTTGTAATCGCCAAGAAGATGCTGGGGGCGGCGATGTTCGAGGTGGTGCGAGTCGGATACTTCAAGCTGATCGGTGAGGTGATAAGACTGGACGGCGACGCGGTGACGGTTCAGGTCTACGAAGACACCAGCGGCCTGACGGTGGGCGACCCCGTCTTCAGAATGCGGACCCCTTTGTGCGTGGAACTAGGGCCTGGAATCCTAGGCAGCATCTTCGACGGGATTCAACGTCCCTTGAAAGATATCCACGATTTGACGGGTTCGATTTACATCCCAAAGGGTGTCAGCGTTCCCTCCCTGTCCAGGAACGTTTCCTGGGACTTCGTGCCGCTCAACATCAGGCCGGGGAGCCACTTGACCGGTGGTGACCTTTTTGGCATCGTCGACGAGAACACCCTCGTCAAGCATAAGATGCTCCTCCACCCGAAGGCCAGGGGCACCCTGACGTACATCGCGCCTCCCGGTAGGTACGCCGTCGACGAGGTCATCCTCGAGACCGAATTCGACGGGCAGCTCACGGGTCACACGATGATCCAACTTTGGCCCGTCCGCACACCCCGGCCATACACCGAAAAACTGATCGCCAATCATCCTCTCCTAACTGGCCAACGCATCCTCGACGCTCTTTTTCCCTGCGTTCAAGGCGGGACCACCGCCATTCCGGGAGCGTTCGGATGTGGGAAAACCGTCATTTCGCAGTCACTATCCAAGTATTCAAACTCGGACGTTATCGTCTACGTAGGGTGCGGAGAACGCGGGAATGAAATGTCCGAGGTACTGGGAAAGGGAACGTAAACCATCGTTTTACATCTTTGGCGAGAAATCTCTGTGTATTCATTTCGAATACTATGAATTTATCCCATACAAATCGTTTAAAATCATGAAGACAAGCGTTCTCATGTTTTAAATAACGTAAAGTTACTTGCGGCCGTATAAGAACTGTTTTAAAGACAAATTATCAATGGAGTTATTTTACGTTGCTTGAATTATTCATCCAAAGTTCTTCTGAAATCAATTACTACTATTATCTACACGCCTAAGAGTGTTCTTGATAGTGCTTATATTATGATAAATTTGTATCAAAAACACTATACAATCGGATCAAAATACCAGAGTCTAAGCGTTTCGAACATTCTCTTTGTAAAACAATTTCCTAAACTGTCGATATCTTACAATTTTAGTCTGTGTTGTTCGAATTTTGTTGGCATCATTAATATCACACAGTCCAATATAGGTTCATTCGTGTTCACTACCATTAACGCAAATAACACAGGTGGAGATTTTGTAAAGGGTTTTTTCTCTTATTCCTAAGTTTTGATTCAGGGGTCCCCGGCCGTTCGATCTATAACACCGCTTTTATCTTCAAATCCATCCAAGCCCCGGTCAATGATTTACCCCGAACGGATTCAACGTTCCTTCAGGTACTCCGCGACTTTCCCGAGCTCTCGGTAGAGATCGATGGATCAACAGAGTCAATAATGAAGCGAACAACGCTGGTAGCAAATACATCTAACATGCCGGTCGCAGCACGGGAAGCCTCGATCTACACGGGAATAACTCTGGCCGAGTACTTCCGGGACATGGGATACAATGTCTCGATGATGGCCGATTCAACGTCGCGGTGGGCCGAAGCGCTCCGAGAGATTTCCGGCCGGCTAGCCGAGATGCCGGCGGACTCTGGATATCCGGCCTATCTAGGTGCACGACTGGCGAACTTCTATGAGCGTGCGGGTCGCGTCCTCTGCATCGGGAACCCAGAGCGTGAGGGATCCGTCAGCGTTGTAGGTGCCGTCTCGCCTCCGGGCGGCGACTTCTCGGACCCGGTGACAAGCGCGACTCTCGGGATCGTCCAGGTTAGGAACTAATATTAAGGAGTCAACCATACCCGGTTTTTGCACTACATGACACATATGTACACACACGATCACAGTATCTGTCGCCCCCGGGAGAGGCAGTCGAAGTTATAACCGGACTTTCACCGGCGGGAAAATGCTGCCGCAGTATATTGCTGTCGAGTTTCTGACCAATAGGAATGTTAATAAAGCAGGGAAGCTCCGTAAGGGAAGCGTACATACCTAGAGTTCCTACAAAACTGACTAGCGCTACCACGTGTGCGCCGAATGTGAATTACCCATTTTCTTGGCATGCCTATTGGCCAAGAACTATAGGTAGCAAGATACTGCGGTAGCATTTTGCTGCCCATGAAAATCCAGATTAACCCTTAGCGGCCACACCTCAACCAGGCCATATAGCGGCCGCATGAGGTAACTCGTTACCCCACGCTGAAAAACCTAGTTGTACAAGACATATATATGGGTGTTTTAAGACTTCTAACCGATTGTTTCATGTTTGTTGAAGAGTTCTTCAACATTTCTAATGATTTTTATCGGTCAATTTATAGATGGCATTCTAAAAACTTTAAACTGGTCATATATGTGAAAATTCAACAAAAATGGCTTTTTTCAGAAAAAATTTATTACTCCGCCATTTTTCAATACTAAGGGCTAAAATTTTAGAACTGTACGCACAACATATACCACTACCATAAAAAAATAACAATATCCGCCGATCATTCAAAAAGTATATTTTATTTTGCAAAATTACTGGAGGGGCTAATAATTTTTCTGAGCCCAGAGTGACTAGTTATCCCGTGTGGCCACTAAGTACAAGATTCCGAAATAACTAAAAGTATTTTCGCGTAATAATTAAATGGAATTATGCGTTCAGAAACCACTAAATATTAATATCAAGGGCTCAAACTATAACAGGCGTCTTATTTCTTGTTCCAACAACTATTGAACGTGTAACTTTGAAAAAAAAGAAAGATTTTTTTGGACCACCCTAGTGTACGTGTATTGCAGTAGAAACGAGATATGGTTGGCTCTTAGGGCGGAGACTTAATAGCTGTTTCCAAGTTGCGAAAAAAGGAGTCCAAAATAATAATGCTGCGAAAAAAAACAGCAACTCTAGGTAATATAGTTTGATTATTCAGTTTAAGCGCACCCACTTCGCAGAGGTCTTGGGTAATTCGTAATTCTCAAAATCACGGTGAAAATATTGGTTTCGACTCTCGATACACCAACAGTTGCTAGGCAAATGGAATGTTTTCAGCTACGAATGTTATTTCTGATATAACCAACCGAATAGACAACTTTGTACTTCCTGGCCCAGGTATTTTGGGGCCTGGATAAGAAGCTGGCGCAGCGCAAGCACTTTCCCTCAGTGAACTGGCTCATCTCGTACAGTAAGTACCGAACAGCCCTCGACGATTTCTATGACAAAAACTTTCACGAGTTCCCGCCGCTGCGGACAAAAGCCTGCTGGATACTCCAGGAGGAGCAGGAGTTGAGCGAGATCGTTCAGCTCGTAGGAAAGGCTTCGCTGGCGGAGAGTGATAAAGTCACCCTAGAGGTTGCCAAGATCATCAAGGACGACTTTCTTCAGCAGAACAGCTACTCTGTCTATGACAGGTTCTGTCCGTTCTACAAGACCGTCGGCATGCTGAAGAACATAATCGGATTCTACGACATGGCGAGGAGCGCCGTCGACGCAGTTACCACCCCCACGGAAAACAGAATCACCTGGAACATGATCTGCGACGCGATGCGCGATATTCTCTACAGGCTGACTTCTATGAAGTTCGAGGATCCCGGCATCACCGGCGAGGAGAATATTTGCATGGAGTTCGATCGGCTGTACGAGGACATGGTCCAGGCTTTCAGAAACCTGCAGGACTATTAATTAGATTCCCAGAAGCGCGGAGATACTCCTTAACGGTTCTTTAATTAAAACAAAAACAAGATAAACAAGTTGGGACGGAATAGAGGTTCGATCGATTATTAAATTCGTGCAATTTTTCCGCAAGAACACACACATAGTATATGCAGCGGGTGAATTTCATAGATTTGATTCCCAATTTTTTGGACGACTTAAAATTAGCACGCGAAATTCAGTCGATGACATTTACATGAGATTGAGACTTAAACTTAAATGTGAAATTCTAACGAATGATATAACAAAATATCCAGCAATCAAATTCTATAAATTTCGAAAACGAAATTTGATCCGCAAATCAAACTGGCCTTGCCTGATTTCAGACATAAAGGCACCCCATCAAGCTTCAGCGCAGCACATATCGGCCTACGCAGAGGAGGGTATCGCCTTTCTGAAAAGTCGTCAAGAATTCTGGCGTCAACAGCGCGCAACATCGTCGTTATAAATATTAATAAAACCGTTGTTAGTTGTAATTATAATTATACAATAATAAATATTCTTATGAACGGTATTTAAATCAGAAACATGATACACCGTATACGTAAATAAAATTTTACTATACACCGACGTGTGTTTTGTATATTATACATACTCGACAAACAAATACGTGATTTATGGGTATGTGATTTAAATTACTTAAAAAAAGAAATTGAACTGTACGCGAGTGGCGTTGCGATAGCAGTAATTTTACATGCGTTACATAATTACATAAATGTCGATTGAGAACGATTTATTTCGAGTTATTTTAAATTAAGACTCGAAGACGAGAATAATTATATACCTATATTAGTATACAGAAACAGCTAGTGTTTTGTATCTCCTTCCTTTGTATATACATGGTATAATATATAGTCACTATATTATGTATTGAAAATCATAATACGTATAATATAGAAAAAAAATCATTTCCTAATAACAACAGGACGGCGCGTAAGCGCTTTGATTATTTAATACAGTGTATGCGTCATATTTTGTTTTTCTTTTTTTTTTTGGATGAAAAATAGAACATAGAGATCATATCTATGTATTATACGTATGCATGCAAGACGTAGGTATCTGCAATAGGTACACGGTAAAATCGACGCAAACGAACTTGAAACAGAATAGGAATTAGAGGGGAAAAAAAAAATAAAATAACAGCTGTGGAAATACGGAAAGAATAGTTGCACAATGTACATATATATAATTATATTAATAACAATAATAAAAATCTTCGGTATATTATTAATTCTACTACTTATGCGTGGGAAACATTATTCATTGTGCATTAGAACATCACTATTTCAAACGTACCCAAAAATATTGTTTACCCACGCAATTATTCGCGATTGCAGTTCTTGATTGGTTTGTCGGTTGTTTTATTTCTTTTTTTTGTTTTGTTTTTCATTGTTTCTTTACTAAAAATAATGAATTATTATTTAAATTGTATCTACACATTAACATATCAATTATACAGAAGAATTTCCCCTACGCAACTTTACAATTTTTCGTCGTCATCACAAGGATATTTTGCCTGTAGTCGAAAGATATCACCATCACGATTTAAAACAATTATAGGTATTATTAATTATACCGATAATAATAGTAATAATAATTGTCAACGTCGAGGCAAAAGTACACATTATATTCTTATGAGTAACAATAACAATAATAGTAATAATAGTAAATGATTGTTTATACTGCCGTTGTTGCCATTATTATTATTATTGTTGTTGTTGTTGTTGTTGTTGTTGTTGTTGACGTCATTATCATAATCATCGTCATCATAATTATTGCCGTTGTTATAATAAATTAGAAAAATTACTAATACCTACGCCCTAATATTAATCTTCGTCCGAACCCTTTTGGTAAACAGGGCCAAACTTGTTCATGTACTTGCGAACAAAGTCCTTGGCCTTGTGTTTTACATTTTCGTTGCACTGCAGTTCGTCCACGCTTTTGCAATGCTTCAGTTCTTTGGCGAGCACGAAGTGGGTCAGCTGTGCGAAACGTTAATACAAAAAGTTGGTCATCCTCCAGTAGAAAATAATTCTTACATATGGGAGCAACAGCAAGACATAGTAGATTAGCTCTTACCTTTCTGGCAAGATGCTTAAAGTCCTCGGTGTTCGTGATTCTACCCTGTTTGCAGTCGTTTTTTCTATAAGGATTTAAAAAGTGTACCATAACGTTCGCCATGTTTACCCTAAATGTGTCCTTGATCTTTCGTTCCAAAGTGACAGACGGGTCGGCCGTTATCGCTTGAATTTTACTCAAGGTATGACTGGTTCGCGAGTGAGATTTCGATTTACTGCCACGTCTGTGCTTCTTCAATTTCTCCACGTGCTCCTTGAGCTTTGCCTTTTCTTTCTGCCGTCTTAACTTCTCCTTTGTTTCCTTGTACTTTTTGTGATCGACGCGCTCATCTTCTCGCCGTGGCTGTTGAACATAGTAATCTACCAGTTTTATACTCTCAACGAGGAAAATATTCGAGGTGTACCTGACTGAATTTCTTCATTCCGTGACATATTGTGGTATATCAAGAGATATGAGCCTTGTATTTTCGTCTTACGCGCAAATTCAGCAGTTTAAGACACAAAGCAGCAATAAAATTTACCCCCCCCCCCCCCCCACAAAAAATAAGCATTCCACATATTATAGTATGTTAATAGTGAACAGTGTCTAGGTTGTCTCAAAATATCTTAAGTCAGTATCGAGAAATCGTGGAAAAACGACTGTTGAGAGATAACTTTTACCGTTAGTTTTCACTTCAACGACCGTATTGCCATGTGAAAAAAATAGGCGTCCAATGTTTCTAGACGTGGTACAACATATCGCAGAATGAAGAAAATCGATGAGGTACATCGCGGATAGTTCCTTGATATTAGGCGTTGTCACGACTGCGACAGCAATAAAAACAAAAGTGTTCAATCGAATACTAACGCTGATAATCCTCTCCTGAACAAGTCCATCCCTCCTCTTCTTTGGTTCCGAAATGATAATAGAACCCTCGTCACCGGCCGTCGCATCAAATTTTTCCGCGAAATTAGCCTTCAGGGCAACAAGGGCCGACTGATTGCCGGCGGCAGATTCGACGTCCATCTGGCAGGCGGTCTCGTCCGCACCAATATCCTCGTCCTCGTCCTCCTCGAGTTCCTCGTCTTCCGCCTCATCGGAAGAGCTACTTTCGTCGCTCGACTCCGAGCTGGATGATGTTTCAGGTAAAGCTGCTAGGTGGTCAGGCGGTGGCGGCAGCCACTGAGAGATCCGCTCGTTAACGTTGTAGTAATAGGTGCGACCCCTCGGATCCTTAGCAGATTTCCACTTCGGCGGCAAGTCGAGCGGCGGGGGCGATGCGGTTTCGGCGTTTTCGAGCCCCTCCGGTATTTTATCACCAGCATAAATACTCGCTGGATCCTGATGAATCCCGACCTGACTAACGGCCGCCGCCGCTGCCGTCGAGCCACCGTTCTGTATCGGTATCAGATTACCGGATATCCTGAGCTGACCATCGGCGAATTGATGATCGTGATGATGCGCTCCGAGAAGGGGCGCGTACGCGCCGACGGAATTCAGCTGCTGCTGCTGTTGGGTTTGGGGGAAAACGGCGGGCGGCGGCACTCCGGGCGGTATCAAATGTTGCGTTTGTCCCAATATGCCAGGCTGACCCGCGAGGGGTTGAGATCCTCCAAGGTAGACAGGTGCGCACTGCACCGTCAGGTCAGGGGCATCTGAAAAACAGAGCTACAATTTTTTGCAACAGACACGACCGGACAATCGCATTCCTAGTGTGCGATAGCTCGGTTCATTGTTCATTGGATATTTGAATGAAGGAAATCGGAGCAATTTTTTCCACAAGGAAAAATGTTCAAGTATTGAAAGATACCGAGGAAGAAACGAATACAAATGAACGAAAAAAGGAATTTAAACAATCAAAAAACGTTTAGAAATGAATTATATATTAATAAGTGACAGAGAACTACAACAAATTGAAAACCAAAGGTGGTGTACCAAATTCTAGGAAAGATTAAGGAAAATTCTGAGTGACGTATATTTTTTAAGTCTGGGCTACCACTATTTTGTAACTGAGAGAGGAGAAATAATCGAAAAATTTATGTCGTATTTCCATGGTCGATGTCTTTCCCAAATTTGACTCCAATCGATATGGTAGGTTGTTGTTCTTGATTCGACATACATAACCCAAAGCAGTAGAAATTTCAAAAGATTCGTGACTTGTCTATACCGAATACTTGATGCATCACTAAAATTTTGTTGAAACCAATCGAGCCATTCTTCTGCAATTCACGAGTACTCTAAATGATTATTGAAAGATTCAAAAATCCGCTATGTGGAATCGGAATTGGTAACAGCTTGGAAAATACAAGTACAACTGGAATCAGTTCACTTTATATTCGCGTCTGAAAAGATTTGCGACATTGTACAAACTCAGTAAACTATTTTGCTAGGTTGAGGATAAAGACCCATCTTTACCCTGTATCGGTGGATAATGTTGCCATTGTCCGAGCGAAGGGTTGAAGAATAGGGGATATCCGGTTTGCGGATCTAGAGCAGCGGTGGTGTGGGGATCCATGCCAAGAGCCAGGCAGCGAGCCTCGTGTTCTTGCCAAGTTTCCTGCTGCTGACGTCGCTGGCGCTCTTCCTCCTCCTTGGCAACTTTCATCGCAAACAACTGTCGTCGTTCGTGTTTCGACATCCTTGGTATCGGCACGAGATTCACCCGCTCCTCGACCCTCTTCTCTTTCCCTCTGCTGCTGTAATCGAAGTCCGGAGACTCCCGGCCTCGTCGTCGATCCGATCGCTTCTCGATGCCCCCACTGTCACTCCGTCCGTATCTGTAGGATCTGAAATTTCAGTTTTTCGCTATCGTATGAGGCACTACTAGCCCTTTCGGGCCTAAATCGATCCATTCTATAACTCTATCTTTATCTTCTATGGGATATTTTACCTTTCATATGAATTGTCTCGCCTGTCCTCTTTCTCCAGATCCTCCTTGTAGCCGCGATCTGTACAAAGTAACCATTGATGTATCGTGCTTGTCTTTTTTTTTTGCACGTTTCGAGCTCATAAAACAACAATTGAAATTTTTTTTCTGTTACTGGGAGTTAAATACTCTACAAACTACTGAACTGAATGAATCCAGAGTTCAATCAATTCTAAGCTGAGAGTTGCGTCGAGTGACACAAAAATCATCTAAATCCATACATCCATTTGTCGAGATATGATCATTTTCATTTCTCTTATAATGTTATAAATGTATGAAGTTACAGGAATGAGAAGTTGAAAGTTAACCGTGTCGTACTTTGCACCCTCACAGCGTATCTGGAACCTTGTCCAAATGGTTTTAGCCAAAACGACAAAATAAATACGTTGACATCGACAACCTTGAACTAATACAAACCTGCTTCTCTCTCATGTTCCTTCATCTGTTCGATCCTTTCCTTCTTGGGTATGCGAAATACCTCCTTGAGATTGGACCATTCGCATAAAAGGCTGTTTGCGAGCTCAGTGAAGGTGGTTTGCTCTTCAAGAGCTTTGGCAACGTCCTCAGGATCGTTTTTAACCTCACTTATAGGTTCAGCAGTCGAGACATCTAATTCCTTCGATCCTTTGCTGGGATCGGAACCCGAAATTACAGGATCAATCGTGGCGAGCCTTTCGTTGCTGTCGACGTCGCAACTACTGTCCGGCTCGTCACAATTCAACTTTGGCTTCACCGAGTCTTCTTCTTCCGGCGATCCGCTGGTCGTGGGCGAGGAGTAAAGCTGTTTAGCCCACTTTTCAACAACGGCGAAAATCTTGCTGTCCATTAGCATCGTCTTGTTTGGTATCGGGAGCATGCTCAACGTCCTGAGAATCTCAAGGCGGAAAGTTTGCGCCTCTGACGAGGCGTTTGAACCCACGTCCATCATATAGCTCCATATAAGACGCAGGCCGTGATAGTCGAGGAAGAGACGACGGCATGGCTGCTCTCCGCTCTGTATCAGACGCAGAAGCCGCGTCCTGTGCTCCAATTCTCTGCTGCGCACCATCAACCTGCTCAATGTCAGTGTATGTGCTCGATTCTTTAGTCCACCCGCACAGAGTTTTTCAATTTCCTCCTCCAGCTGAAAAGCAACAATTACGAAACATTCGCGAAAGAAATGAAGTCACAATCTTCAGACCGTAATTCGAAAGTCGAGATGACGTATTGAGTAAAACAAAAAAGAGTAGAAAAAGTTATGAAAATCACTAACATCCTCATCCTCGGTATAATCGTGTATCTTCTTCTCTTCCTTCTTCTTCTTTGTCACATCTTTTTCAGTCTTCTCCTTCTTCTCAGTTTTCTCCTTCTCCTCATCAGGTCTCTCACCAATCCATCCACGACAATTTTCGGCTTCGCAGTAACACTTCTGTGCTTCTTTTCTAAACGGTTTTATTTTTTTCTCTATATTATTCGCACATTTATTTCTTTCACAGCAGCAAAGTAACAACAACTTAACACATTAAATATCAGAATCAGTAGATGAATAAAGCAAAATACCCACCCATATCGTTGAAAGTGATAATCAAAGGTGATTTCTTCTCCTGCAGCGATGAATTGCTTGTTAAAAAAGCCGATCCTCAATTCACCGTTCACTGTCCACTGCGAAGGAAATCGTAAATAAATTCATTAAAATCAGCCACTGATAATTTTTAAAAATGAACGTTGCTTGAAAATACCAAATACAAAATAAGAAAAACGTTCTCGAACCTTTTGCGTTTCTGAATTCGGATCACAGCTGTGGTTTATGAAACGGGATATGTTTCCTTTGGAAGTCGCATCGATTATCTGATCAGACTTCAATGCCATGAAATAGTAGTGCCTATTTTTGTCCTTGGAATAGTCTTTCGCACGGCGACGAAAATCCTTAGGATCGACCACCTCACCCACATACTCCATCAGAAATTCACCCCTGTCATTACATTTTTACAATTTATAATGCACAGAATCGTTGGTCACATTAAACGGTACAAAAATAATAGCAATCAACAAAAAATACAGAGAATGTTTTTAACTTACGATTGGAGATCGGCAATAGCGCGTAAGCCAAAGCCTTTTTTGTCGGTGCGAAAGACTTCGCATTTGGCGTATTCGCAGTTTTGAAACCGTTTGTTGGTACAGCGATTGCCGACAACGCATCTTGGTCCGCTGTAAAGAGCCATTTCGGCATTATAAAAGCGTAACCAATATTATATTTCACGTTTGACTTTGTAATCACGTACCATTCTATCATCAAAAGCCTGTTCAGGCAGTCTTCGCCACAGCCCAATTCACCCCTAGTTATTTCTTCCTCTGTCAGGAAGCAGTCGCAAACCATACGCTTCGTCTCCTTATTAGTATATCTGAGGATTTAAGCACATAACAAATGGTCAACTAGATGTCTTTTGAACTCGTAAAACATTAACAAATGAAAACTTTGGGTTCTTTTTCCGTGACGTTATTTAAATAATTCGAATACTACTAGACCGATCGAATCCAAAATGTAATTAATTTTAGCTGTAAAGATTCGCATTAATTGAGTTTAAGATCATCAAAATATGTTGATCCATTCTCAAGATATCGTAAGATAAAAAATTGATCGCACGCACCGAGATTTTTTTATTAATTTACAAGGTGATTATTAGAGTGGGTTCCTGAAATCTCAGGAAAAAAAGTTCGGGTTCGGGACGTATCACAACTTAAATAGAAGCTAGACCTAAAAAAAAACAACTTATTTTCAAAAATGAGGGTCAAGTTTACATTAGTTTACTAGCCTTATTCCTTTTTTTCGATAGAACAAAAGTAGGATAACATTATGAACTAGTACTAAGAAAAACAAAACAAGGATTCCTTCTCACCTTTCGGTTAGATACAAATTCTCCCTCAGATGTTCGAATTGGCTGAGTCTCTCCTCCATCTCCTTATCCTTGGCTTCGAGCACAGTCGGCAGCATGGAATTCTTGCCAACGTTCACTTTGCTCGCGACAGCGACGAGACTGAGATCCATGGAAGGGCTACCGAGCACGAGAGGTAGATTGTTCTCGGTGCTGGCGTCACCCTCCGACTGAAGCTGGTGAACCTTGGTGGCCGATCCACTCCCACCCATTTCAAGCTCGCTCGATCTCCGCCAGCGCGATTTTACCTTGACGGGTTTTGATGTGTCGGACTCGTAGCCGGCGGTGCCTGAAAGCGCAGTCAGAGGTGCAGGTGAGTCGAAAAACCCACCAGTTTTGTTCCCGCCGCTTTCCCTGTCCGACTGCGTCTCAGACTGGTTGTCCGAATTGTCCTTGGAGTTGTCCTGCGATAGAGCACCACTGCTAGCGAGCAGTTTCTCTCTTTCCTGGTGCTGAAATACCGCTCTGGACAAATCCAGGTTAGGCTTAGTGACCAAGCCTCGTCCCCTCGACCTGAGAAAAGAAACAAAAAACGTCGTAAGAATGAGAATCAATCGTGGAAAACTGAAAACGGAAAACGTCGCCACCTCCTCACCTCTGTTTCATCAGACCTATAGACCTGATACGGCTGCTGCGTCGAACGCCAGAGCTGTTGGAGCCACTTTCGGATCCTGTCGTATCAGTACTGCCGCTGCGGCTCCTAAACCCAGTCTTTTTCTCCGTGTCGTTCTGTTGATTAGGAATGTTTTTAACATCCGTGAACTCGGGTAGTTTATAGCCCGAGTTACCAGAAATCAGAGTATCGTTGCTGTTCTCGCTGCTGCTTGACATCTTAATGTCCTCTGTATCCGCTTTGATGTCAATCTCGCTATCGCCTGACGAGGATTCGTCGACTACGTTGTTAGCACTCTTCTCTTTTCCTCCGACTTTTGGCATAACAACATCGTCGCTGCTTTTTTTCACCTCCAACCTCTGCACAATTTTTTCTTCACTCGAGCACTCAGGTTTGGTCGAACAATGTGGCTTTTCGGTGTCTTCGACTTTCTTCGCGCTTTTATTTATTAAATTATCTGTCCGAATATTTTCACTAGACTGAGCGCAACGATTGGCGTTCAATTCGATTTGAACTTTGTTTTCCGTCGTCGCATTCATAATAAAATTATTATCCCTATCTAAATTTATGGGTAAATTCATAGAAATTGCACTTGAATCCACAGAGGTGTTGATGTCACCAGATTCAGGGCTGACTCTGGCATTGTCGGCTGTCCAAACTGTCGAATTTTCTACACAATTTTCACTACGGCAGTTCAAAGACACTTTATCGTCTCGTTCTACTTTGCTAGTTTGTTCGCCATCTCCTTTGACTGAACTTTTTGTCTTGCTTTTGGAGCCTGGCAAGAGGTGATTGAACACTCCCGATAGCTCAGCATCTTTGATCCCAGTCTCGGCAGATTCTTGGACGGTAATGTTTCCCACACCTTTCTCGATCTCCCGAAACTCGTCAGACTCCTCATGTTCACGCCCACCTTTCTTCGTTTGCTGCAATGCGAGACTATTGGCGATGTACTCCTTGCACGAGAGATTTTGGTCATCTCTGGCGACGACCATTGATTCCGTTCCGTCCTCGTTCTGAATGACGGTAAACTCAACCACACCGTCACCTTCGAAGTCATGATTATTGACGAGTAGAACTTCCTCCAGTACGACGTTGCCATCCTCCTGGGAGATGGTGTAGCTTTCCTCGACTGCACCATCTTCCACCTCCATTTCCTCGCATATTTCGATCGTCTCCTCTATCACATCCTCCTGCCAGACTACCTCGTTCGAACAATTCTCGTCAACAATAGTGTTCACATCCATTTGCGTCATGTTCGTTTCGGTGTTGCCCTCATGCAGAAACTCGGCTGCGACTTCCTGGCTGTCGCTCGAATCGCTGTCCTTAGTCGACGAGTTGTTGACATGCTGAGGATGTTCCTTTCCCCCGATTTCGGTTGGGCATCTGTACTTACCAAATTTTTTGTGCTGCACAACCGTCTGATCTATGTTTGAGTTTCCCTCAGATTCAGGCTCCTCAGATTCGTTCTGAGATTTCTGGTGCGGCACATCGCGAACTGTCCCTTCTCCGTTCTCTTTCTTATCCAATTGTTTCTTGGCTATTTGTCGACGTGACTTTCTCACCGCTGTTGGCTTCTCTGACGATGCTGGCCCCGCCGCCGCTGCCGCCGATGTCAATTTCGCCGAAGGTTTGGCATCAGTTTTTCGTCGACGCGCCATATTCGTTGATGAAGTAACACCGCCCCTGCTCGGAATATAATGAACTTGCACTGAGAACAGATCAAGATGTGAGGAATAAAATCGATCTTATCTAAAGACATTTTTCTGCCCTGAAATATCATTTTTTACCTTGTTTCGACCCTAAAAGAGTTTTTGAAGACTGTTGCAACTTTATAGAGTCAGTAATTTCATTTCACTGAGACCAAAACAGTTTTTCTGAGAATTTTGACGGCACTATAGTTCTTTGAACACTTTTCTTGCTTAATGAAATTTCAGTAACCTTCTATAATTTTTTACAAATTATTTACAGACGTTTTCAAGTCATTTGACACTACTAAATTCTTTTAAGACGTCGAAGTTACCTCTGAGGATCAGTCGATAAAACAAAAAATCTAGAAATAAAAAAATTCACGAATTACAGACTGATTTAAATAGGTTAAGGTATCTTTGGGCAGTTGCAACAAGTATGCGTTGGATTTTATGGAGCAAACGGAAGCAGAAAATTAACTGTACTATGTGCTGTGACGTCAGGATCTTGACAAACAGTTGAAAACTGAATGTACGTACAAAGCAAGATAATAGAGAAGGGCAGAGAGGAAATTAAGAAGTGACGACAATAACAATGATGACCAGAAAATGACAATGATCATAATGACGTTTTAAAGATGCGCGTTTGATTTTTAGATAAATAAAAGGAGAACGTAAGATGTCATAAAACCTGTGCAAAGTGCTCAAAATCAGCGAACGTATCGACAAAATCTGAAAAAAAGCGTCATGACCAAAAAAAAGTGTTACACACGTTGGCGAAAAGTGGTGAGATCGTGTTTTGTTTGATGATACGCTGACGCGACAAGGATTTAAGATCGACAAATAACGTCGCTCACCCGAAATCAGCACCGCGCCGTCGTCATCGGGACGATTTGATGGGGCCCATTAGCCAATTGAAGATACCTAGGTGTCCTCACTAGCCTCCCATGACTCGATCTCCTCGGAACGGAGGAAGCGACAGTCGGGACTCTGTCTGGCAGCTTCGCTAACACGGCATAGATTGACAGATGAATTAACGCTTGGAGGATGAGAACGGACCTGCCTCTGTTTCATGCTTACATATTTCTTATTTTTATTCAGCTTCTCAAGCTATTGCACGTATGAATGCATGCATGTTCGTACATACCTGCGTACGTTTCGAAATCCGGGTAAATTGGGGAGGAGGAGAGGAAAACTGGAGTTTGCGATTGAACGATGCTCGGAGCTCTCGAATCTGTGAATGTTTTTACCGGTCCAATCTTCGGAGCGACGATGGCGATTTAGGATGGATGAAATTAAGACACCCGAATCTCCTTATTTACGTCTCTCAGCGGCTGGCCTCCTGTGTTCTTTCCATATACCGTTCTCCTTTTACCGTCGTCCACCGCGCTCTTTGCTTGTTGTCGTGACTGGATAGTGGTAGATCTATGGATGGAGTTGCGATCACAGATGCATACCATGCCCGATACGATGTTGCGAACCGTGCGTATAGCAATACAGACTTCTTGCCGTCCTCCGTGAACGCAGGTATAGTTGCCGTTCTATTGCTGTAGTCACGGTCTTACATACTGTATTGTTCGGTTGTTTCAATGCCGGATCCTCAATCCTCATCCTTGAATAATGAGAAACACAGAAATGGTTCAACCGGATAGACTCTGGTGTAAGAAGATAAGTATGTTCCAGGCGTGTTCTTCCAGCAGAGACACACCTTACCTTTTTACATCAGTCAACGCTTATGGCCGTGTTCGAAAATTGACTGACAGTACTGTCAGCAATCTTTCATCTCTTTTGCGCTTCCAAGTTCGTCAATAACTCTGACTCTGTCCTAGGGAATTTTCAGTACTGTCAGTCAATTTACGAACACGGCCTATGTATATCATGGACTCTCTATTAACTCTGTAGGTCACTGGTCTCGATATCTAACTGTGATATCAGTATTTATACCTCGCGTTTCATCTCTATATACAAGTCTAATATTCCGTGGGTAAAGAAAGAAAAAGGTAGCGGCACCTGAGCGCCGTGCAGAGAAGAGGTTATAAAAATCATTGGTGACGTGCCGTATCCGAGTAGGATAAGCATTTACATCGGCAAAACATCATTGTTCAACATGTTCGAAATGGCTGGTAAAAAAGACCAGAAGGACGAAACTGCAGTGAGTATTGAGAATAGAAGGGACAGAGCCACTTTTGGTCGAAAATCTATTTGATCACAGGTTAAATACGACCAGCAATATGGTGATGGTAAATCACAGAAACGGAACACTTGACGTGGTGCAGAGTTGGTTTGATCAGTAACTCGTTCAACGTCTCGAAGGATTCACCCAAAACCTTAACTTACTCGTAATATTCATACAATTTCAAGTGAAAAGTTTCCAACTTACGTATCACACGTTCTCCTTTCAGCTGATCAAAGTCAACAAGTGGGATGGCTCTGCAGTGAAGAATGCTCTGGACGACGCAGTCAAGGATATACTGACCAGGAAGTACAATTACGTGGAGAATTTCTCGCTACTCGACGGTAGATTGGCACTGTGCGGCATCGCCGTCGGGGTTGCAATGGTTGCTCTTCTCTGGGACTACATGAATCCGTTCCCAGCATCCAAGCCTGTGCTAATTGCCTGCGTGTCGAAGTATTTTGTTGTTATGGGGGTGCTGACATTATACACAACGTACAAGGAAAAGGGGATATTTGTGGTAGCAACTCAAAGGTAGAGAAGGATGAATGATCTCCAGAAAATTAGCAAGCTATGAATTGCGCAGGTTTAATTTCTCTCTCTGAATTCGGTTGTTGTAGAGACCCGGCTGGATTCGATCCAGAATTGGTGTGGGAGGCGAGTTCATACCTGAAAAAATATGATGACAAATACAATTTGGTACTTTCGGTAAGGGATGAAAAAGCCGGAACGTCCAACGAGGCTTCAGTCACGAATTCCGTGGCCAAATTCATCGACAGCAACGGCGTTATCATTCCAGAACTGGTTGAAACCATGGTCAGTAACTTGCATGATAGTCTGACTGCCAGTCGCAAGGACAAATAAATTTGGTGATAAGTAAGAAATAGAAACAGTCTGGTTCGAGTATAAGACTTTTTTTCTACTGTCTTAAATATGTTTATGTATGTACCTATTTATTAATACTGGCGGCGGAAAGAATCTCTCTTCCTCGCGCGTTCCGTTTTCACTATTTTAACGTAGTTATTCCAAGTAATTTTTTGTTGAATATAATTTAATTGAAACTTCGGTTGAATAGAAACCAACCGTCTTTCAGTCCTCAAAAATAAAAACGCGGAGACAAATTGGTCTCGAGAATGTTTCCATAAAGACCGTGAAAACTACTCTTTGATAAAATCTTAAAATTATAGCAAATTTTGTAAATTAGAATGAATGTAATTGAACTTGGTTATTTCTTTTATATATATATATGTATATATATATATATATATATATGAATTACAGATAAACGAGATAATGAAATAAAGATGTGGTTCTTTATTTCATCCCAATAATGATCGTCTGAGATTTTCGAAGAATGAAAATCTAATCACTGTATTCTTCAGAGTATAAGACGACCCCCAATTTTGAGATAGTATCTTAGAGTGTTTGCCACAGTTACCCGCTCATAAAACGTGTTCATGTGTAAGACTAGGACAATTTTGGCGAATGCTCTCAACCATAAAAAAACCTCGGCTTATATTCAGAACAATACAGTATTTCCATTTGTTTCATATCATCGAAATGCACACAAGGTGAATTTCTTTTTCTTCATTTTTTTTCTATTTTCATCTGTATATAGTATAAGTAAATAGATCAATTACAAAAGTATAGATCACGATACGAATCGCTAAGCATCTGAATTCCACCATAGAAAAAAAAAAAAAAATAATCTGTATGATGTGGTATGTATGTATACATCAAATCATGATTTATAATTACTCAATTGTTGCAACGGAATATGTATGTACATGCATACATATACCAGCGTTTGATTTTATATAGTTTACAAATGACCCTAGTGTTTTATGCAGTTTGGTTCAACCGTGCGTTGTGTCATCCTCGACAAAATCGGCCGCCTCTTCTCTCGATACGCACTCGACGTGCGACACTTTGTTACGGAATTTAACACCGTAAAATTTATTGGCATGTTCCAGAAGTTCGGGTCTGTAAACGAATCAGACAGTAAAGTGAATACATTATAATTTCAAACTCTCAAGTAATAGTTAAATATCTGTATATCAATATTGTCAAGATTAGGATTGTGGATTATAAAGAGGCGAAGAAAATCCCTAACAACAATAAGTACTAGCCTGAATGTCGTAGTGATAAATTGCGCATCGGAGCTCAGTTCATGGATCATGTCTGCGACGGCTTTTCGATGCTGGGCGTCGAGGGCCTGGTCAATCTCGTCGAAGAGATAAAACGGGGCCGGGTCGCATTTTTGTATAGCGAAGATAAGCGCCAGGGCGACTAGCGACTTCTGACCACCCGAGAGTTGATTCATCTCTCGCATTTCGGCTTTGTGGCCGGTAAACGATACCCGAATTCCTACCGAAAATAATGAAGAAGTCGATATTCAATTCTCTATCGTAATGAATTTGAATTATCTTACATTTTCAATGAAAGACAGGTGAAATACATATTTTCTGGACTTACCGACACCAACAAATCGGTCGGAGTCTGCAGATTCTGGAACAGTGTCATCTCCCTCCTCGCCATCCGCTGTCTTCATAACAAGCTGGGCGTGTCCAGAAGGTACGAGCTTCTTGAAAACCTCGCTAAAATACTTGCTGACCTTTAAGCACGAATAAACAATAGTTGTCTCAATATATTTGTTGCTAAGAAAAGTCAGGAATTTCTGAATAAAGGAAACATGACTAGTTGAAACTACCTGTTTGAAGGTGAACTGTATAGCCTCGCACTTGCGCTGTTCCAAGACAAGCATGAGTTCCTTGATCTTCTCATCACCGCGATCCAGTTCCTCCTTACGCTTGACCAATTTCTCCTTTTGATCGCTGAATGACATGAACTGGTCCAGTGCTTTTTTGTTGACGTGACTGAAGAAATTGATGGTAAATATATAAGAAATCTGTAGTAACATCGGATGTCGTTGTTGCATTTGCATTTACCTGTATTTCTTTAAATGATTATTCGCCTTTTCCATTTCTCTGAACAGCTGCTTCGTTGTTAATTTACTCAACTTTCCGAATGCTTCGTGACTCGGCAGAGCACCGAGCTCAGTGATCTTCTGCGTACACTCGGCAATCTTTTGCTGTACGATGTTTTGTTTGCTTGCCAGTTTTTCCAGATCCTTAGCATCTGCCTCGATCTTCTCCTGTGCCTCCTTCTCCGCAACTTTCCACTTCTCGACTTCGGCTGACTCGGCTTTTTGCTGACGAACAGCAATAAAATTTTCTACACATTACTAGTTAGACCAAATTAAAAGACGGGATTTTTTTATTTTGCGGAGAGCCAGCAGAATTAAGAAAAACGTTTGAATGCATCTCACCTTCTTCATGGCGCTAGAAACCTTGTCATTCTGTGCCTTGAAGTCTGAGTTCACTTTAACTAGGCGCTTTTCGATATCCGCGAGCTGCGCCTTGGATGATTCCAACTGACGCTGACGATCCTCGACGGAGATTTCCTGCAGTGCTTGAACCAGCTCGTCTTTACGCCGCACCAAGTTATTCGTCAGCAGATTCTCGAGTTTATTTTTGTCCGCCTCAAGCCGCATTCTTTTGGCGAACGCCTCTTTGTTTTCTTTAGTCAGACGTCTGATGTCATCGTTCAGCGTATCGACCTGGGAAAATTAAATAAATAAATTAAAGTCGCCTGATAACAGTTGATGAACGTGAAAAAAAAAGTACGGTAGTGCATTTTTTTTTTCACCTGGTGCTGATCAGCGACTGACAACTGAGCCATCAACTCCTGGTGCAGCTCACTCTCCAGGCCCTCCTTGGTAGCAGTCATCGCCTCGAGATTAGAGGTGCACTGAGCCAAGCTGCGCTCCTTGGGCGTTCTGTATCTCTCGATAGCGCTGAGTTCCTCCTTCATCAGTCGTATCTCTGCCTTCATTTTATCGAAAATGTCTCTGAATAATGATTTACAGCAAAAAATCAAACCCCATTCTTTAATTTAGCGCCAATTAATTAAATTCTGGAGAATTTCCGAGAGCCGATGAAAATGCGCGATTAAAAACTGACTTAGCCTTGCTGTTCTTAGTCTCCGTTCTCTGCATCTCGCTGACGTAGGAGCTGATGCTTTGTTCAGTGGTCCTGAGCTCATCTTTCAGCGTCGACATCTGTTCCTCGAGCGTGCTGATCTGTGTCATGAGTTCTGACCTGGTCTTTTGGATCTCGAGACGAGATCTGGACGAGTTGAAGTAGCCACCGGTCAGAGAACCCTTCGAAGACACCTGATCACCCTCCAAAGTCACACAGTCCAGTCCAGATGTTCGTGCCAGGCTCGTCGCCGCCTCCAGGTTTCGACAGATCAAAGTCTTTCCAAATATGTATCTGTTCAATGAGAATCAATGTGAAATGTATACGAATAAAAGTAGCCAAACAAACACATCGATTTGTATTTATCTCTCGGATAAAACAGCTTACCGCAAAGCACGATCGTATTTGGGATCGTAGTTGAGCTTTGATATCATTGGTATGGCATCGCTCGTCTGAGGATAATCGATGACTTTAACGTGGAGGCGATTCAGAGGCATGAAAGTCACCTCACCAGGCAACTGCTGGTTGTTCATTTCCTTCAGTATCTTAGTACCGAATTTGTCCGTTTCGACGATATGGTGAAACAGTCGATTACCGGCGGTCACTTCAACCGCAGTGTAGATGCTCTTGTCACAGTCAAAGTTTTCGATCACAGGGCCGTAATAGCTGCTCACTTCGTGCGCCATGTCTCGGCGTTCCCTGATCATTCACAAAATCAGCTCGAAATTAGGTTTACTTTTTCTTTCTTACGCATCGACAGAAAACATCTTGATACATTTTCAACTCACCGAAACGTGTCCAACACTTTGCGAACGCTGTCCCTGCCATTCAGGATTGGTTTTCCAGCCATGGAACGAAGACTTTGATCGGCCTTCGCAAGGTCTTCCTTCAGTCCCGAAAGATTTAACTGAAGAACGCTTTCCTGGCGGTATCTGGTAAGAAATTTCGAATGATCAGGGAATAGTCAGAAGTCTAAAAATCACTCGACGCACTCACTGTTCTTTCCGTGTTGCCTGGCATTGATCCTTGGCCTTGGTAAGGTCATAATACTGCTTATTGTGTTCATCGATCGAGGCCCTTTGACGCTCCATTTCACGCGTATGATCCTCAATCTTCTTCTCGAGTGCGATCTGCTTCTCGGCGTCCCTCTTCAGGTCCTCGCTTATCTTTGCCTGGTGATCCTGCTTGTCTTTGATCTGCTTGGTAAGCTGCTTGAGTTCGTCCTGAATCCACTTGTCTCTTTCTGCCTGAACAGTACGAAGAAAGACAAAAAAAAGATTGAAATCACATAGTCAAGAACAAAAAGAAGCCAGAATTACCAAGTCAAGAAAGAAAAAGGACGGATTTCTCAAAGTAGAAGTGCGAAAAAGAATCTGTTTACCCTGTTTGTAAACTGAGCGCCTCTGCCTTGTTTCGCGTAAAGCTCCTTCCGCTTTTGCTCCTTCAGCGCGAGTTCGCGCGTACATTCTTCTTCAACGCCTTTCATTTGCTCGTACTGGAAAGTATCGCGACAACATATGATAGAAAAGTATTCCTACATTTCTAGTGATGAGTAAAAAAAAAACACAGCTGATACCTGAGGCTTTATCTTCTCGAGCTCCTCTTCCCTCCCAGCAATGTTTATTTTTAACTTCTCCAGCTCTTGCTCCGCTCTTTTTCTGCTGTCGTTGTCACCCTTGACCTCCTCGAGCAGATCGTTGATCGTCAACGTGAGCTTGGTCTTCTCCTTGAGGAGCTGCTGCTGCTCAGCACTGGAATAAAACATCAGCAGTGACGCCAGTTTTATAATTAGCCTCAGAAAACGCAGTACAAAAGAACAGAACAGAAGCTTAGATTCACCTGAGCGTGTCGCGTTCCTCCTTGGCGGAACTCACCTCCTTCTTGGCCTCCTTCAGCCGCTTGGCTGCCGAACGCACAGCCTCCTGGGCAGCCTTCGCATCGGCTCCAAGTTTGGCTTGCATAGCACCGCTGTTAGCGCGTGACTCTTCCAAGTCTTCCAGCTTTTTCTTACTTTCCTTCAGCTCGCGTTCGTGGATTGTGTACTCCAGACACCGCCGCTGTTTGTCCCAGCGTTGGTACTCCTTCAGCTCCTCCTTTTCCTCCTCCAATGTCTTCAAACGCTCCTCTGTAAGGTTACAAGTGTGTGAAATCATGAGATTGTACCACCTTTGGGGAATGTATAACTACAATCGAATCATCTCACCTATGGTTCGCAAAAAGTCTTCTATTTTCTCAAGCTTTCCTTCAGTCTCTTTGAGGATCGCCTTCGACTCCTCGCGTCTATCGTCGTAGACTCGAGTGCCGGCCACTTCTCGGAGCAATTTCAACCGCTGCGAGTCTGGGGCCGTTGCCATTTGGTTGATCTGATGAAAGTCAAGGGAACAATCGATTTCAGAGAATGAAATTACATTAGTCATTCCTACAAAATTCTGTATACACAATAATATCGAATGTAGTTAGTATCATTCGGATTATTTGACATTTAGCAAAATACAAAATATACAAAACTTGTTACTGGTGTATACCTTTCCCTGCTTGACTATGTAATATGGATTGGACCTGGAAAATCCAGCCGATTCGAGCAAATTCATGACGTCGCTTCGCGTCACTATTTTCTTGTTCAGAAAGTACTGATCTTTTTTCGACCCGATCATTCGCCTGAGATAAACCTCATCCTTGTCGATCTGTAAAGACAGTGAAGCCAAAAATTAAACAGATATTTCTGCAAAACAACTTTGTGGCTGGATGATAAATTAACTAGAGAATAAAAAACAACCAACTGCCAACGTAATGATCGTTATCTTGTTTCAATATAAATTTTAGAAAACTGTGGAACCTTGTGTGCTCCAAGGTATAAACCAGGAAGCGTTAACCTTGCTGATGTGGTATAATAAAACCCACCGGAAGACGACCATCCGAGTTGTCAAAGATAATTTCGACATAAGCAGAGATGACGCGTGGACCCGTGCCTTCGTGGAGAAGGGCTTGACGCTGCTCAGGCCGAAGGTGGGAGAATTCGTCGCTAAGCACAAACTGGATAGCGTAGAAAAAGTTGCTCTTGCCCGATCCATTCCTGCCGACTTGAACAAGTAAAAATGTATAAAAGGGCTGACAGAATCATGAAATCTGAAAGACAAAACTGAAGGTACGGAAAGAAGAATATCTCTACTCACCGACCACATTGTGCCTCGGATCGAAGGGCACTACGACGGTCTGTTCTCGATAGGATTTGAAACCTTGTATGATAACCTGGAAGAAAATGCAACGTTATCATTCAGGATGATTTTCGAAATGACTGCAGCGAGATTTGAGGGCGGCTTACCTGTTTGATGTACATGTTAGAGTCTGCGAGCTGGACGATCGTTGGGTCCGGTTAGCTCACAAAGTGTATTCGGAGTGACGTTTGATACCCATCACAACGACGGGTCGACGCCACACGAAAACGGCGCGTCCGGGCGTTATTCTACCGGCTTGTTTTTAGTGAGAGTTTTTTACGCTTCGGGATGTTAATCGGGCTCCCAAAAATCGCGTTTAGAGCGTACTTTTAACACAGAGAAATAACAAATACGGTGCGTGGACACACTCAGGTTTGCCAACTGTTAACCATTTCGGCGGGAGCGCTGAAAACTGCGTCGCTTCCGATAATGCACGAAGGTTCCCGAACGATACCAAACCGTAGGCTTAAAGTAGCTGCGCGCTCTATGCACCACCCAGGCATTGAAATCGTGCAGTCTATCACTGATGATGCACCGCAGCCCCCTGACACACGCTGCTAAAAGTGGTTCGCAAAATGTCCCTCGATTCTGCCGCTAATTTCCACCACTAGTGGCGCTAGTAGTTACCTGACGAGCTTGCGCGCGGTCAGCGAGGGCAGCAAGCGTGTCAAAAGTCTACTAGCGCCACGTAGAGGAACTAAAAAACGGGGACAAGCGCGTACAATTTTTTAATATACGAGCAGTGGTGTCAGGGGCATGATGCACCGTACCTTGGTGGCCATCTTGCGTTAACCCATGGGATTTTTTGGAGCTAACGGATTATTTCGGCACACATTCTACTTCAAGTGACCATTGAACATTGAATAACCGTGCACAAGTGACAAGTTTGAGTTTATTGCGAAAACAGTGGAGTGTTTTTGCATTTTTGCATTAATTGAGAATAAAATAATACAGAATGCCGTACGCTAATCAGCCTTCGGTTCATATAACCGATCTCACAGAAGAGAACGTTAAATTTCAGGTAGAAGACACCGAACTAAGGTAAAAAAACAAAATCCTAACCTAACTCGACGTGTTTTAATCAAAACGATCTTCTTATAAACTCGCTGTATTTTTCAAATTTTTCGGAAAAATTTATGATGTAGCTGTAAAAGTTGGCCTCAAAAATTTTACTCGCCATTTTTGCCACCTGCTTTTTCAGTCGCTTGACAAAACAGACTAGCGTTCAATCTCATTATAACCTCGTATGTTCTGTGGTGCAGCGTAGCCAACAGCATGAGGCGAGTGTTTATTGCCGAAACTCCGACAATGGCCATAGACTGGATACAGCTCGAAGCGAATTCAACAGTTTTAAGCGACGAGTTTCTTGCACATAGGATTGGAATGATACCATTGATCAGTGACGATGTGAGATCGATTTATTTTTGAAACCATTTCTTGCTAAGAAAGAACAATAGTTCTACTGCCTGTTCATTTGTTTTCGTAGGTGGTTGACAGAATTTTATACACAAGGGACTGTCAGTGTATGGATTTCTGCCCTGACTGCAGTGTCGAATTCACACTGGATGTCAAGTGCGCAGAGGATCAAACCAGACATGTGACAACAGCCGATCTGAAATCCAGTGACCCCAGAGTGCTGCCAGTTACTTCGAGACACAGAGAAGACGATGCAAGCGAATATGGAGAGACAGATGGTTGGTTTACAGTTTTCATGACCACTCTGTTTAGTTTGTAGCATTAATAAGTTGCTTTGACATCATAAATTATTCCTACACAATGTTTTTATTCTTTCGTTTGTAGAAATACTCATCGTCAAACTGCGAAAAGGCCAGGAACTAAAGCTGAGAGCTTATGCAAAAAAGGGATTTGGAAAAGAACACGCCAAGTGGAACCCCACTGCTGGTGTCAGCTTTGAATATGATCCAGACAATGCAATGCGTCATACATTGTTTCCCAAGCCCGATGAGTGGCCAAAGTCGGAATATACTGAGCTCGATGAAGATCAGTGTAAGAGTAATTAAATGAAGAAAATTTTAACTTACTTGAAACAATTTGTGCATCTACACACAGTTCTTATTTTTTTGTATGTACAGATGAAGCGCCGTTCAACTGGGAAGCGAAGCCTAACAAGTATTATTTCAATGTCGAAAGCAGCGGTGCTCTGAAGCCCGAAAATATTGTCATGATGGGTATAGTTGCCCTGAAAAACAAATTGTCTAATCTGCAGACACAGCTGAGCCACGAAGTACAAAACGACGCGCTTAGCATTCATCACTAAATATCTGTAATAATTTATCCCCACAAGCACTCAAACTATCGATTTAATAAAAATAATAATAATAACAATAAAAATCATAGTAACTGTTGTTCTATTTTTTCTTTTATAGTTCAGAAGTTATACCGAAACAATAATTCCGTAGCGTATATGAGATGGCGTTTTATCCTCTTTGGATGTGATATACTGTTTACTTATCTTGGTACAATTTAGCAATGGCCACTAAGGCAAAAATGATTGAGTCCAAAATATAATCTAACGCATCTCGATTGAATCAGTAAAAATTAATCGATTATGTCGTATTTTTTGAAACGGTGCATTTGAAATCAAAATTCGTAAAGTTTGGTATGTAGTCTTGAAAGCGAAAAAGTTTTTTTGATAATTCATCGTTTTATTTCAAACATTTAAAAATTATTGAAAAATTTATAAAGTAGAAGAGATATAAGAAAAATTTTGATGCAAAACCTGAAGTCGTCTCATCTTTAAAAAATAGCTGTTTAATGCAACAAGCTTCCTTCTCTGGGTTCAAAGCAAACATTCTCTCGTTGTTCACATGAATTAAGTATCTATCTGTATCCGACCATTTTGAACTTGAAAACCTTAAGCGTTTGCTGGCTCAGTCTCTTCCATTATTTTTTCCAAATCGAAGGGTTTTGCATTTAGAGAGGTCTGCCTGCTAACAGCTTTCAAAGCTTTCATAACATCTACCTTTTTCAGATTGATTGCACAATCAAACAGAATACGCATACATACGTAGGTTCCATATCCTGTAGAAATTTTTTTGTAAAACTATTGCCCGCAAGTACAGTCAAATTTGCTGTCATCTGTACTTTGTACCATTTTCGGTACATGGGTGGTTATTTCCCTGATGCGATAATAATGCATAATTGTGGTGAATCAAGTACAAATCCACCTGAAGAGCTCTGAGTTTCGCCGGGGCAATACGAGCCGCGTGCTAACACGACAGCAACGAAGTTGTTCGGAGCGCAGTGGACTGTACTCTGATTTGTCTATAATTAGGAGGCAAGTATAAAGCATATCTTTATAAGTCTATGGTATAAAGCTCTGCCGTTACCTCTGGTACTGAGAGCATGACCACTAGATGGCGGCTCCCTAGGCCCACCCACTCGTGGCAACACACAGGTGGTTTTCTGCGCACCTGAAGACGGGCATGCGCCTGTGGCGGAGGTGGAGGTGGTGGTAATTTTCATATACACAATAACAAAATGGCGGCAACAGCGAGTCAATTGACGTTTCGCGACAGTTTTCAAGAGTCGTATAACTCGTGCGTGTCAACGCGAGTTCATTAAATGCAAGAACACACGCGCTTATGCCGCAATGTTGTGCACCGCGTATTACAGTGACAATGATCAGGGTGTGAAACACATCCACGGATACTTTTAACCCTGCTGTTCCCGCGTGTGTACAGCCTGACGACAGACAATAATATCATTATCGATATTATACCTCCAGGTAGGATTATTTTTCGTGCGTAATCATTGTTGTTGCCAGATTTGACTATCTTATCTCAAATCTTTTTCTATCTGCTTTATAATTACCGTGAATTTAGTAGGATGGACGGCCAAATTTCATATTCACACAAAGCTGTGTGAAGGTTTCGAGTGAATTGAGTAATATTTATTTAGCGTATGTGTGTATACCAATTTTTATCCAATAGAACATAGATCGAACGACATCCAGCCGTCCGTCCGCTACCTTCTCTCTCTCTCTCCTTGTTTCTTTCTCTGTCTCTTGATGACTATTTTTACCAATTGTTTATTTCTCTGGTCTTTCTCGTTCTATTAACGTATTTACTGACAGCTGTAGCCCACCAACTGAACTAGGTACGTACACCTGTGATATTGTTCGCTTTTTTAATTCAAAACCGATTTAAAAGCGAAACAGATTCTCTACAGCCTGCATAAAATACATAATTGTTGCTGCTAATCGAGTTGGAAATCTATCGACATTTTCAACAAATTCGAATAGAAAATACGATTCAGGAACAGCGTAAAAATAACTCGCCTATACGTCCATTCGATGACGCGTAGTTCGAATTTCGTATACGTAACACGCGGTGTAGATCGTAAACGATTCGTTTCACGTTTCTGCGTAATAGTTATCACCGGCGTGATATTGGGCCGGTCGTCATTTGTGTTTCGCCACTGCTAGAGTGTCCCCTACAAGGTCCTGTGGCGCAACGGATAACGCGTCTGACTACGGATCAGAAGATTCCAGGTTCGAATCCTGGCAGGATCGGTAGTTTTTTTTCTCCTTTTTTTTTCTGTAGACACACACGTTTTAGCAGTAAAATCGACGATCCAATGGTTAGCAATTATTCTCAACTATTCTTTCCTCCTTTCTAAATATCAATTCTCTAAATCGTTTTCTAATTCATCGTTGCGGGTGAGAATAATGAATCACCCGGTATGAACGTAACGGATCAGTTGAATTGTTTCGACATCCGCGTAAAGGAACAAACAAAGAGCACATCTAAAGCGTGCCGGGCAAGAAGATTAAAGCAAAGAAGGAGCGGCGGTGCAGTTTTAGTTACAACTATGTACATGTCACGATTCGCGTCGACGGTTTCGCCGCGGTCTCGGATTTAAGAGAGCATGACAATTCAGCCTCTCCCGGTTCCTGTACACGATATATACTCCCGTAACAACACCAACACCGATTAATAGTCGTCAATTTTATTAACGATAAGTGTGCACGAAACTAACAGGCTTCTTGACTTAACGGAGTCCGTAGAGCAGCGGTTATTCAAGGGTTTCGAAAGCAACCGCGCACCGACGGCTGTGCTCGTCATGAAAATATGACGTCATGTGCGTCAGCCTATCAGAGTCACCGATTTCGAGAGACTAGAGAATATAATACGCAAAAACGGACGGTAAATTCAGTTTTCCATCATGGAATCGACGAGTCGAGAGTTATTCATTTCGTCTTTGATTATAGAAACATCTGGTTACAGCGAGATTAACAATTTTACATCCCCGAATTATTTATAACACCGAGAGATATAATTCGCGCAGTGGCTCTCAGCTGGCTATTTGAAGCCGTGTAATTATTATAACTCGGGTATATAACATCATACCGATTGTGTGATTCCGACATAGTGATTCACTCGAAAAGTTCCGTTTCGGGTGTGACGAATATGTCATATTTATGTATCGTTTGTGCGATTATTATTTCACGGTACAGTTTGTGGTTTAAATAGATTTACAATTCCAGAATATTTTAACGCCCCTCCCCCCACATGTAAAATAGGTATTCATCATTGAAACTCACTCGCGGCAGAAATACAATAATTGAGAAAATTTATCTCCGTTTTCGATTCTATTGTATCATTTCAGGGTGGCGACAGACCTGGAAAAACCAGGAAAACCGAGAACAGTCACGGAATTTCATCTATAGGGATAAGTCAGAGAATTATGATGGTCCGTAGGCAAAAAACGCACTTTTTTTATAAACCGATATCAAACTTCAGCTGTGTATCGTAAATTCAGCTAAGCTAACTTTCGGAATGGTATCGTTAAATTTCTAATTATTCGTGTGAATCGAAGCAATACTATATATGTGTTTTTTAGATCCATAATTGTACATTCAAGGTGCACAACTTCTGGAGCTTTTGTTTGTAAAAGCTGCCCAACATTACCTAAGTTCTGTGGGAAAACGTCGGGGAATTCTGAATTTTTTGACGGGAAAAGTTAGGGAATTTTATTTTAGCAAAATTGTCGTTATCGTGGTATGAATTATGCAGCTTAATTTATATCTATATTCATACTGTTTTCGTGTTAATTAGGTATAATGCAGGTATAATTACAGAGACGCGCAGCTTATACCGAGGCAGCTGCTAGACTGAAATATCTGCATCAACTGCACTCTAACGCGCGATGCTTTAAACTTTCTTTTTAAATTATTCAAGTAGCACGACGAATCAGTCTCAGCAGTGCAGACTTATTGTCTACATTACACATACCCATGTAAGTTGTAAAATTTTCCCGCGTTTGGAGAAAATAAGCGAATAGACGTGTATTCCACATTATAATCACGAGCAACGTGCATGCGGATGTAAAAAATACACGATCCGAGGGTTCGGCTAGGAGTTGTTGGTATTGGTGTAATAATGTAATGTGTATGATACACATAAACCCGCGCGCGTATTTCATTTGGCTTCCGGTCGACACAGTTTTACAAACATCATTATACATAGGTAGAGGTATATCCTCCTTCGCATCGTCATGTCCAGCTATACATTCGTATATTTATATACACTTAGGCGTGTTTCTCCGTGGCCTCGATATTATTATACATATATGTATGTATGTATTGCACGTAGGCATACATATCATGTACACATTGCACACGTTGCGATTAATCCGATAATCTAATATATATTTTTGCGCTTCGGATCGCATTCGATAGACTCGGTACAGTCTGGGAAAAGAAATCGAAACGAACGCCGTAAGCTATACTACGTGACCTTGAAACAACCTGGAAACATTAATTATGAATAACTACATATTTAACGCGGTTATTAAATTAATCATCGTTGCATGTGTAGACAAAAGACTCCCGCCTGATCCGTAATATTCTAATATTGAGGAATATTTTTAATTTGCGCAGGAGTTCCCGACGCGATTCGAATGCCGCGATGACCCTCCACTGGTGGATGCATTGGTTTTGGGTTACTCTGCGATTTACCGGTGAGCATGATCATTTCGCATTGATAAGCAAAAATCGAATACCACGACTGCCAGGGTAATAGGTTGCTCGCTAAACAGATTCTTTCTTTATATTGCAGTTATTCTGGGAGCTCCTACAACGCAGTTCACGACGGCTTTAAAAGTCCAGGAAGACCGCGGTGTTCGTATTCCGGTGACTACGGTGACGCCGATTTTACCGGGTATAAACAATGTCACAGGGGACATTTATCAGGCGTCTAAAGCGGCGGAAATCGAACCTTTGCGTCAGGATAAAATTCCCGTGCGGGTTGATGCCGTTTCGAACGAAACCGCGAATCCCGGCGAGCCGCGAAATCTTCTCGCCGTAATTATCAGACCTGATAACAACAACGATAACGGAACGGGAAAAGGAATTAGCAATAACTTATACAAGGAAGAAAAGCGGAAGAAGGATGGGAGAAATTCATCAGTATTAAATAACCCAGGCGATGAAGAAAACGCCGTCAATATACAAAACAAGTACAATAATAGCTTGAGAAGTTTATCTTCGTCGTTGAAGAAGGACAGTAAAATCACGTGGATTTTGAACGGCGGTAACAAAACGTCGCGATTGACGAAAATTACTGGAGACAAATTCAAGACGACGGATGATTACCGGAGAAAAAACAACACCGAGGATGAGGAGGACGATCGTAATCTGGCGGTACTTCCGCTTCGCGTGAAAGACGCGGAGGAGGAGGAGGACGGTGAAGAAACGACACAGACACCGTCGACTACTAATAGGTTTAAGCTGGTCTTAAACAGAACTAAATTTATTCCTTCCACTAATGTTAATGATGATAATGACGAGGTCGAGAATCTGAGAGACGACGAGGCCGTTGAAACGAGGATGATAGCCACTGCAGCTTCCATTCTACAAGGTAAAATAACTGCGTGAATGCGTGTTTTCTCGTTTGAAAAAGATCGGTTCTCAATTTACACAAATTCTAATTCCAGGTGCCGTTAGCGAGTCGCCAAGACTGAGCAGAGCGAGAAGCGCCTTTGCCGGAGACTATCAGCAAGAGGAGAGAGACAAAAGGCCTGACGAACAGGCTCAGGAAAGGCTCGCCGAGAATTCGGGAAACGCGACCGCAAACGCCATCGACGTCGCCGCCGTCACTGGAAGCTGTTTGGCCACGCTGGTTTTACTCGGCACCATGGGTAGTCTGGGTTTCGTTATGTACAGGTAGATAAATATACACGTACATCGATATCTAGCAGGAAATAACACAAGAGTTGGTAAATTTTTACGTTTTCCTTCTTCTGGTTAACTTGAGTTTCCTCTTTCATTCACAGACGAAGGTATTTGAATCCGCCTCAAACGCTCAACAGTGACAAATGCAGCAATCCGGACAGCTCGGGTTACATTGACGATTCAACCATCAGGGTAATTGCTATTACTATGGTGATATTTCTTCTATAACTAGCAATTGAGACATATTTTCTTTCCTTTGTTTTGATGGACAATAGGATAACTCGGAGGAAATGTACAGCCTGGACAACGACTCATTTTTAAACTCGCTCGAGGCTATGACGATCCAAAATTATTGGACTGACAGTGTCAAGCACACGAAATTGTGAAACAAAGAGGTAAGGATAAATTGAAGACGTTGTTGATGGAAAAGTTTTAACCATCAATTCCTCGAACGTGTGCAGTCGGTCAATTGATTTTACTTACTTGTAGAATGTCAAAAACTGATTGCATAGAATATTTTAATATTTGTAGATTGTGATGAGCCGCAAGTATTAGTAGAATGATTTAAAAAAGATTATTGAGTAATTGATTTTTTTTCTTTACATCCTGTTAATTTTTACTGTTTTTCTTGCAACTCCTAATGTTTCTATTCAATTTTTTTCCGGAGAACAGGAAAAATTCGCGCTGTTATATATCTTTTTTCCTCTGTTATTTATTTTTTTTCATTTATACACCACTTTGGAATAGAAACACATATAGCAATAAGAATGTTCACATTCCGTAAATATTACGTATTGTCATACGTTAACATGTAAATAATAGTATTCGTCCATGAATCACCAATGAACAAATTTTTTATCAACATACGCAATGATTATTAATCATGACAAAAAAATGTATTGACGTATGCAAGCAAATTGTATAATTTTGCACGTGAATTTGCACTTGTATGTTTAGAAACGAAAAAAGAGAATGAAGTTTTAAATATACCACTGATCTATTACAAAACAAAAAAACTAACTGTTCTTATTATTATAATATTTAATATACGTGGGTGAATAAGAAGAAAAAAAAGAATAGTGCAATAGAACGAATAGTTAGAAGGAGGACGATGTGACTATATTATACATGCCGCAAATACCATATGAGATCCAATAAATTATAGGGTGGATAAGTACAAATAAGATTTCTTTTCTTTTTTTTTGTTTTTTTTTTCTTAGAGTGTTTTGAAGTAAACATAGATAACGTTGCGATTCCTAATCTTTTAAATTATAAAAACAGTCTTCTATCTCTGTTAGTCAGGTGTAAACGGTTCACGGAGTATTGGACCTTTATCATTATTCTTTCTTTCAGGTCGACATTGTACGAATAATAATGATATTTGTATTAATAGTAATAGAATTATGGAAGCAAACTATTTTTCAATTCGGAATTCGTTGCCTTACTTTTCTTCTTCTTGCAATGAGCGGTAAAAATATAACGGGTATTGTATACATGATACAGACATAGATTTTTATTCTCTTACATCACTAATCTTGTTATAACTGTCAATTGATTAGTAACTGGGAAAGAGACGTCGCAATGCTTCTCTCTATAGAGTAGACATATGAATTATAGAAATAAAAAACTTGAAAAAAAGTATTATGCTAAATACCGTAGGTATTAGAACTGCACGATTAATCAATCGATTGAAACTATATACCATCATGACGATTAATCGTACAGCTCTAGTAGGTATAAAATATATTCTAAATACCTATAATATTTAATTCTAGATTGTAAAGTTTACTTTATTTAATTATAACTATTATTATCGTTATATTTATCTTGCTTATAGTAATATTTATTACTGTTATTACCACTTACTATTAATCATCATTGTAACTGAATATTAATGAGAGGGAGCGAAAAAAAAACGACAAAAACATCGGACCAAAAAATACCTACATAGAAATGTAGCTTTGAAAAAGCCTTTATTACGCACATATCCAGAATGTTTCATTTACGTCTATGACATTTATATTTCTTAGCAATTTAAATGTAATAATATCCATGATGCAATGTAGTTATCCACATAGTATTATTCGTCATAGTTTGAAATTTTTTTGATAAATTAGTTCAGCCGTTCTTTTTACATATGTTTCACGGGGTTGTTACAAATCTGATGAAAAATGGGAAAACATCGAAAATACGAGTTTTCAATAACCTTGCTTTGAATTTTTGACACGATTCAGCGATCCTTTTGTCTCGACTATTGTCTATTGTTGTAAGTTTTCCCAAATGACAAAAAAGAAAAATTAACGAGTGAAAAAAAACAATCCCCACTCGTAAATTATATTTCTATGTTACACAGATGAGAACTCTCAGAAAATCAATTGTGATAGATAAAAGTAGCGCATACAAATAACTATATAATAATAATAATAATAATAATAATAATAATAATATTAATGATAACTAAATGCATAGGTAGTGATATAAATTATGAAATTAATTGATAAGTAGATTTTAATCACCATATCTACTTAATATACGCATGTACACACTTACAAGTAAACCTATGACCGCGTTATCATCGCCGCATCGTTCGGCTTGTCTATCATTTCGTTTTGTCTCGTTTTGTCGTATATGTTGTGAGTATAATTGAATTAAGGTTGTGAATACATTAAAAAAAGAAAAAGAAAGCATCACCGCGTGATTACATTCATAGCATTGATCAATGCATGCGCGCACGTAACATGCCACTGTAAATTTTATACAGCTATGACAGTTTCGTGTTAATTATGTATAATCGAACTGTACAATTACATGTAATAATCACGTATTGTATAGTACATGTAATAACGTATGTCATGTAAATAAATTAAATGGAAAGAAAGCAAGAATATTCGAACAGACGCTTGATTCACGAAGCCGCAGATACGGCGAGACCACTGATTTCGTGGGCGAGAAATTTGAAGCAAAAGAAAACCCAAAAACGTCAACATATTGACTGATTCTTGCCAACTAATAAATTACCGGCTGTCAAACTGCCACAGTTACCGACAAGCAATGTACGAATAATATTTTCCGTTAGAGCCCCTTGATGGTTGTTTTAAACAAACACAGTGTATTTTGTTTTGGACAGATGGCGGGTACTGTACAATTCGATTCGTTTGAACTCTAGGCGCCCGAGTCGAGCCGCTCTTTTTTGCCAGTCTCCATCGTTGGGTTAGGAATTGAATAAGGGCCAAAGACACGCCTCCGCGCCGACAAATTCCACCCAGATAGTCTTAGCTGTAGTTTGATATTCTGCCCTAATCCGCTGTTACGACCTTACGCGTAACACAGTATAACATCACAGGTATCAGGTGATAATTACAAAACTGCATGAAATTTTGCATTAATAATTACGCTCACGACACGTGGTGACGAACCAAAAGTGCAGTGTAACCATCTTTCACAACCAAAGAAGATTGTTTTTTTATATCATGTACGTCGAACATGTAACGCATCCGTGTATTACACCTGTTGTAACAATTCTGAACAGTACTTTTGGTGGTGATAGTGATGGCAATGGCCTTGATGACGATAAACTGCAGTCGAACGTCGTCGATCGTGATTATTAATCCCCGATTAAATTCCACGCTATAGGCCGTAGGGGCGGTAATTAATGTCACTATAAATTACAACTGATCGAGAGATTGATCCGAGTTATGAATTCGAAGATTTCGTTACCTGGACGTCGCCTATGGCTGACCTATAGCAGCCACCAACTTGTTAAATCAAGGGCCGAACCCGCACGAATCGTACGTTATCACACGGTATGCGTACGAAATATCACAGCTTCAGCCTCCTCCGTCAAAGCTGTTGATGTCATTGTTTACATGTGTAAATATCCGCGAACTATGGACTTACGTACGCTTCGTTTCTCTGACAGGATATTTACAACATGAGGGACTCGGGCGTTGATCGAGGAGCGGCGCAGAGACGCCGTAATTGCAGTCAGGACGACGACGAATTCGTCGTCACCGAGGATTGATAAGCGTGCGGAGAATCGACACATAATATCATCGGCTGCACAGGCAACAAACTAACAGCATGATGACTGCGAGGCAAGGGTAGCACAAGGGGCTGCTGCACCTTTCATGGTGGGCGGGAAATGGAGACCGACGTATCATCCGCAGCAACATCATCGACCGCGGTAATTACTGGGCGAAGGAATAGGAGGAGGAGAAACGGGATCAAGGAGATTAAGGAGAACACAACTAAGGATATTAATGTCAATAATAAGGAAGATATTAATGACATCAGCTGTGATGATGATGATGATGATGATGACAACGATGATGATGATGATGATGACGATGATGAGGATGACGACGATGACGACGAAAATCGGGAGGAGAATGAAAATTATAACAGTGGTACCGATCCCTCGGGAATAATATTTTACGACCATGAGGAACGGAAATTAGGCACCCGGGAAGAGATTGAAGATAATGTTCAGGTAATTCCATAATATATATCGAATTTTGTGTTGATTAAAAAAAAAATAATCATTAAGTGCTTGACAGATTTCCCCTAAATCTGTCTTTCAAATTTTCGTCCGATTCATTTCGCAGCTCGGTTCATTTTTACCACTCTCTGTTTTTCCCATGAGGAAATATAGACATCCCTGCAGGAGGGCGGCGGCTGCTGTACCAAGGAGGGATTCCTCTTGAAACAAACATGGTCATTCCAGCGGTGGAGGAGGCGGTATTTCAGATTGAAAGATCAAATGCTTTACTGCTCGAAGGACGACGAGGTGAGTCTACGGAATTCCTTTTCCATTATAGCGCGACGGTAACGTCTGAACGCAATGCGGGTGTACAACGCGCGATGGAAAAGTATGGCTCCATATATACCGGCGAGCCGTGGGTGGTCGACCAAAAACACTCAACTTACTCAGCGTAGCGTAGTACAGCGTAGCGAATAACTCATTTTCGTCACCACGCAACGCGACGCGGGTGGCGCGGCCGATGCGCCGTGGGGTGCACGCGAGAGCAACCGGACGCACACGGGTGTCGACCGCCTGTCGTCCGGAAGTTTCAATAGGCGTGAGATAGACAAAAAAAAAAACTAGGGATACTTTTTCCCCCTTAGGCCCCTAGTTCCGACGCTTCACAATGAGAAATAAGTGTGATTCGTATTTCGGCGATAAGCCTTAACGAATTTCACGCGACCTTTCAAACTTCGATGACTTTAAACGAAATCAAAAAAGTAAAGAAAAAAAAATGGGTTAATTCCTTAAGACGTGAATCTTTGCGGAAAATTGTTGGTAGGTGACCTTTCATTTTCGATCCGTATCTCTGACTGGGGATTTCTTGAAAATTTTTTCACAAACTGCAAAACGATTCGCAATCAGCCGGATTTAGGGATGAAAGCTTGTGAGAAAAATCAAATTTCCGGCATGCGGCGTACGTGCCGTGAAACCTTCTTCAAACTTTCCCAACTTCCGATTACAAAGCTCTACCATCCACCCCAATTGGTATGTAAGATTGTGAGCGAAAATTATTATCTTTCAAGAAAAGAAGAATCTATCAGTTCTTTTAAATGAATCCTCGATAACGCGTCCATCTCGCTTTACATATTACAGTTTCACTTGCGATCTTCTTATTCCACCTGTTTTTCCTCTGCCTTTCGCTTCCTCTCTATTCTTTCACTTGACTCTTCATAAGGAAACGACAGAAAATCAACGATGCAACAAAATCATAATTTACACCCGGTGAAGATGAGCATATAAATAAACAGGGAGGGAAAAGGCGCAGCTGCTGTCATCCGTGGGACCTGCGCGTTGTCGGTTCGGCGCGCAAAGCCAAGTTGGGATCGTTCGATCTGTCGGCCCGCGTCGCAGGGCTGCGAGGCGGGTAGGCAGTCGGGCAGGCAGAAAGAGAGTAGCGGCGGTCAAGGGGCCGTCTCTCCGCCGCTGCGTCGGCACTCGCGATAACTTGGCTGTCGCGATCCCGCCGCGAAACCTGTAACACGTCGCACGCACCGCGGTCAACCGACAGACGCGAGTTTTGTTGCACTTGGGGGTATCAACGAATTGCAACGAACCAGCCGACTACCCGATTCGTCTGGCCCAGCCACCGCTGCGTGTCTTAATCTCAACCCCATAATAATTCATGATATACCCTCACTGTATTTACGTGTATACGTCGCGTTAAACCTGCGCAGATATCGCCTCGTGCGGAGATAAACATATAAAATAAATCTTAAATTTCCAAACTCATTAATTGATAATCGACTCTTTTCTTGTTCTACCACCGTAATTGAAAACAAAAGAAAAAAAAACAACAAAATAAAACAATAAACAAACTGTATTTCTAGAATTAATGTTATAGATTATCACAATTCTAGTATAACGGCACACAGCTAATTATCTATCGTTAGTTATGAAGCTTGTAAAAATGGGAACAAACGTCTGTAAGAAGCGAGTACTTAACCAAGCATACTAATAACGTCTACAAACTTACGTTAATACGATATATGTATATACATATAATATAATACCACACACATTGATGTGTGTACGATCATCGACGATTGACAATCAAATTCTTTCCTCTTCATATATACAAAAACCAAATGTATACAAATACATAAATTAATGATAAATTTTTTGACAGACTTTTTTAACGTCATATTTCGGTATATTTTTGTTCGAACTTTAAATTTGTCTACTTCCTCATCGTCTTTGGGTATAATAAATGGTGATTATGAACTACTGAAGGCCGTGCGATAAACGTATATAATCGTAACAGTTTTACCGATTAAAGTACGCAACGGAAAAGGGAAAAAATCACGAGTTGATAAGGGATAGCTTTGGATCGTTTTATTTAATTTCGTTGCTCGGTTTCTATGTTATTCGATATGCACAAAACTTCTTCGGAGCAAAAATTATTTTCATGTAATAAGCCTTACAATGTTGGTAATAAGTAAAATAATGAATAATCATTGAGAGGTATTGAAGAAAATTAATTAAACTGTGTATATTATACTTGGGAACGCGGTTCAATAACTAAAATGATTAATAATAATTAATGGTAATATTGATAGTAACGACGAATGTAAGCATTCCACTCGACAATCACTTGAAGGGTCTTTACATCTAATATAGGTATATCTATAATAATAACAGAGTAATAATAATTATAATTGCAATAATAATAAGTCGAATTTATGCTGCGCGTGTCCAAAAATAAATTGAACTTAAAACGCGGAACATTAATCAATGAAAGCCGAAAAAATATTTGTAACTTGTAATCCAGGAGTGTAATAATAACGATAAACATACTAGAACACATATTTCATAAATTTTGACAACGAGCATTCCGAATAAGACTCGGCTCTTATATGGTGAGTTTATCGTTCTGAGTAATACCTTTTGTTTACAATCTATTATTGCCAGGAAGAATTACATTGGAACAATTTAAAAAAGATTATTATATATTCATTCAGTTACTATTTTATTTCACTTCATTTTTCATCGTTATTATCAACAGTCGAACTTGGACAGATTCGCTGTGTCCACAATCTGAAGTTGCTTGCGTTTATACCATTATTTTTTCTACAAGAGTCGGAAAGAATGATTGATGGATGGACTTATAGCTATCGGCACGATACAGATTTCCTCTGTACTGCATAAAGTTGATATAATACCTGCGGTACATACGAAAAATCTCATCTTTCAACGTTCAATAAAAATTTAAATAATCGCGTTGTCGTTTCGAGAATAAGTGAAAACATCATCGAAATTGAATATCAAAACTAGAATTTTTTTTCGATATCCCCACGGATTTTCCCTTGCTGTTTGTCTTTTTATTTTATTATTATCCTTGTTCTATTCCCAGAGGAAATACAGCAAAAATTTTTCGACTAGCGAACCGTCGCAACGTTCGTACGAAGAAGTGATCGGGATGTATGAGGCAGAAAATTGAATTGCGCAGTAAAGAAAAATATAATTTTTCCGACAACGCGGCTGATTCTTTCACGATTAACCATTTGCCAGCAATCATACATTCGCGTAAGAAAAAAAATCTTGCAACAGAATCATCTATTGAATAAACTCCATGGACAAATAAAGCTACTGACAATTTTGTTATTTAAAAAAAAATTCGAGAATAATGATAAAAAATAAAAATCTAAGTTTGTACGTCGAACTTGAAGCAATAGCTTAAATACATCTATATATATGGCATAAATATATATATATTATATATACGCAGATCAAGTGGGACATAGTCGAAGGATCAAATGTTCGCACGAAATGCCTCATATATAGGTATAAGACGCATGTCTCATAAATGTGGTATTATACCGGGATATTCGTGTACATAGGTGTGCAGGTATATGTATACATAAGCCGCGGCAGGAGCAGCAGCAGCAGGGGATGCGGCGGTTATCTCTTGACCTCCTTTCAGCCACCGCTCAATATACACGCGGTATACTAACGTATAATACTATACTTATACTATAACACATGCCAACTATACCGTAATACACGAAAAAAGAGATTGAGAGGGCGAGACGAGGAGCGATGCAACGCTACAGGGGCGGGAGGAGGGTTACTCTTGTTTAATTCTCACAAGCGTCGGCCTCTTCCTTCGTTCTATTCATCTCTCTATCCCCCAGATTCTAACTGCTACGACCACCAACACCACGAGCAGCGGGAAATGAAAGGTCAAAGTTCAGCGGTTACGAATTCGGGAAAGAGGTCAAAGGGTTGCGGAAAATTTGAGAGAGGGATGACTGTGAGGTATATCTATAAAGTGACGCTCGATATGTGCCTGTCATTCTCTTCCTCGATGTAGAAAGGAACCGGAATTAATATAGGTATACTACCACAGCTTACAGGGATATAAAATGAGCGATATACATTCCCTGGGACAAGAAGAGAGATAATAATAATCGTCATGGAACGTCTCGCCGCGGGTCTACGTCGGAAAAAAAAAAACGAGAAAACCTCGATGAAAACAGAGACCCCTAAAATTCAAATCAGTGGATCGATGGTTTCCGCGTTTCCTGATCTGTTTTACTGACAGTAGGTGTCGGCACGCGGTCGGTGAAACAGCGCTATGATCTATATCCAGTTTCAGCCCCGGGGGACACCCTGAGGAAATATTATCAGAAGGGAGTACAAACAACAAGCACCGTTATCTATAATTAAAATCGTTGGCTAGCCGCGTGTACCGTATAATATGACTTGTAGATAGACAGATATGCATCGCGTTTAAACTTGCGGGAGGAGCGCGTGTGCGATGTGAAATTTTTTAATTGAATTAGCGAACGGTGTTTCCAATTCTCGGGTAGAGAAACGCACGTAACGATGGTATCGGTGTTTCTCTGTCTGAACGCGATACTGCCCTGTTTGGCCTGCGGAATAAAAATCGATCAATCTACTACGTGGGGCGTTTTATTGGGGAACACTCCGTTTACTCTCATCGACGTTAGCAATTTAATCTCCGGGTTTGCACCCTGGCACTCGGTTCGTATATGAATATATCGTAACATGTCTCACAATCAGTGGCATTCTTGCCTTGCAGGTCGACAAAGGTCGAAAACGACGCTCGACCCGTTATGACTTCGCCGACCAGCTTTTTTCGATTCAGAAAATCTTTTTAAATAAAATGGACAGATAGATAGATATAATTTATAGCATATATGTATAACATACATTGCGTTGTACAATAATTTTACAGAAAGTTAAGATCACACTGTAGAAACAAAAAAGAGTATCAAGATTTAACTTGAAAAAAAGAGAAAAAAAAAGAAACGCACGGACACAGGAAATAAGTGGATTTTGTAGTTCGCCAAATACCCTGGAAGAGAATTTTCGTGCGATACCGGGGTAGCTGAAGGCGTCAGCATGTCGTTATTTACCTTTAGAGTATCGCGAAATTTTATACACATACTAGACTATGTACGTCAGGTGTATACATACAGTATACAATATACACCCTTGTACCTCAGCAGAGGGATTTCCTACTCCGGGGATATGAGATCACATTACTCATTCGTTTTGCTCTACTCTAGCGTTCGCGTCAAAACAAGGCGTTAAAATATTTTACCTCGGCCGACGCCCCAAGAAGACTGTGTTGCTCCCGCGTTGCAACAGTATAGTAATTCAGTAATATTATATCGCCGTTGGGCGCATTCTATGTAGCTATTCTTCTCGGTTCTTGTATTATTTTACTCATTATTATATGATACCTTCACCTTGCTTACGAGAATTTTCTCATTCGGACGGTAAAAGATTTTGAACAATGAAATAAGGAGAAAGAGTAATACACATGCACGCAAAATTCGAACGAAACGTCGCAACATTTTCGCGTTGTTAGAAATCGATGTCGGAGTTTCGGGGTTTTTTCCGATCCGCAACGTATGAATGTGTATGTGTGTCTGCGAGTGCGAGTGTACTGCGACTCTTGAAAATCATTTTCGCTCACAATTAACTGAGTTTGGATCCTCGAGGAAGCCTTGACGGTATTGTGACGCCTCTTCGTTTCACCCCTTAATCGTTTCCTTCTGTTCTGCGATCGACTCAACCGGCCTGCATTAATGCCAACGTGCATCTCTGAATAACATTCTAGCCACGTGAAACTGTGAAACAAAAACACGTAACACCCGTATTTCATAATTAATATAATAGCCTGCGCAAAACTCCTGAAAAAGTCGGGTATCGTGTATTTGATATTTATTTGCTCGTTTGTTCACCCTCTGTGTTATCGATGATTACCGATGCGTCGGTAAAACAGTACTGGAGGTCTACCCGGTTGCCGAAGCTCGGGCAATCAAGAGCTACATGCATTTTTTCGCCATATTGCATTGCGTGCCGATATATTGCCGGTTTTGTGGTTGCCATATTGAATCTTACGACGATATTACGATCTGATACGTGTAGAAGGGAAAGCGGATTGCCGTTCACCGACGTTTTAGAATAGACGGAGGAGTAGCGGCAGCATCAACGTCAGTGTCAGAGCCGCCCTGTTTTCCAACCCCTCGTTATCCCGGCTGTCTCTCTTATCAGCCACCTGATCCAACCCTCATTCTTCTCGTCCTCCTTTTCTACCGTCATTATCCGCTAGGCAGCAGAGAGAGACGCTTTACGTCGGCGAATAAATCTCGACGCGCTGCTCGCTCGCTCGCTCTTTTTTTTTTCCTTCTTCCTCCACTCTGCCTTCAAAGCCATGGAGGAAAGTGCTCTCGTTGTGTACCGAACATGATTGGTTGTGTTCGAGCGGGCGTTGAAATTTCACGGTTGAAAGGCAAATAGGTGTACCCATGTATGCCTCTGTGCTGCATGTACAATTCTGGATCTGTACTTATACTATAAATACTCTTGTATGTACTGTACGTACGTCTTGCAACGTGCACTCATGTATCAACGTATCGGATACATAGGTATATTTAAGGACACGAATAGCATACAATGTACTCTATACAGAGTACGTGATATGTAGGGTATAAAATGTTGTATACCGATGACGCTGCTGCTGAAGTTGAATTATAAATTTCGAGGCATGCAGGATTCGATTAGATATTGATGATTCTTTAGATACCCCTGGTACTGTATCGAATAAAAAAAAAATTGATGAAAAATGGAAGATGGCCGTTGAAAGTTTGAAGAATGAGATCGTGGTAGAACGGGAAATTAGAGAATCATTCAAAATTCAAGAATAGCGAAAGGCTTGCCATTTTAATTTCATCGCCATCGACCGGTATTTATACACTTCAGTGTTCTGCCCCTCGAGATATTAAAATCAATCCCCTCTCGTCCTCACATATCTAAATATAATACGTATGTAATACGTATGTAATCTTCTGTTCTCCACCAATTTTTCTTCTCTGTTTTACTATATCCTTACCTATTTTCTTCATAACAAATTTACTGAAACCCGAGGCCTGGGTTACATTATTCCAAGAAAATTTCCAGCTAGTGTATCGTGTGACAATGATCAATAAATTGTGTTATCATCCAATGAAAGAAAAAAAAAGGCTAGAAGGCGTTCTTGGGCAATGAATGCGACGCTGTGACGCCTGGTTTAAAGGCAACCTAGCAATCGCGAGAGATAGCCGTTACGTTATTTATTAGGGCTTGCTGAACAACGATGCTGGAAATGCAACATATTGTGTCTGTCTCAACCCTACTGGGTCACTGGGAATGAATTTCACTCCAAAAACTTTTTAAATTTCTCGTAAAGTCCCTTAGTTGTGGAAATCGGCCTCTCGGCGCCATTCTTCATGCAAAATAAAGGTCTTTTTTCTACATTTTCGGCAGAGACTTTCTTTGAATTCGCCGATGCTTCACAGTATTTAAAAAATCAATTTTGGGTAGGAAAACTGAGAGAGCTTTTTCTGCGATCCTTAAACAATGCCTAGATATTTTTTTCAGATTCTCAGAACTCATTTTTGAAGCAAAATATCACGTTTGGATTGAATTTCACCCCGCATGACCGTTATACGATTCTACTGAAGCGTGATTCATTAGTGTTAAAGATATGACCAACTTCACGGTTGTCAGGGCTTTAAATATAGATTAACATAAAGATTGTCATTACGTGAAAGCGAAAAGGAGGGGATCAGATATCAAAATTGCGTGTAAAAAATCGGCAGCGCACTGTGCGAATCGATGTAATTGTGTGTACACGTATTTACAGATTGCTACAGAGTAAGCAACTCTACATGCAGATTGCCTATCATTCCGTTCCACCCATTATACTCGATTATCAACAGGTCATTTCATTCTAATTACAGAAACATCAAGTCGCAATGGAAAGTTGGTGGTAAGTTTCGTCGGGCTTACATTGTGTTCACAAAATGAGCTAACCGAGAGTAAAATCTGAAACTCGCTGCTCTGTCTTTGTAAATTTTTTTTTCCTTTCTCGTTTTTTTAAAATAATACGAAGGAAAGTAAGAAACAAAAGTTAAAAAAATCGTGAAAAATGCAGCAAAAAAGATACGATGACAAAGAAAAAAACTGTCAAGTTTTGCAAGGTGAGCGATTTTTTTTCCAACGTGGGTGAACCGTGTTTACGTGATCTATAAACGGAAACTTATTCCTGCTGATTTTTTTTTTTTTCTCTTTTAGTCTACGTTTACGTTTTTGTGTGTGTATTTTATTTATTTTTTTCTTTCTTCCTGTTTCTATCGAACGGAGATAATAAAGCTCGAATGACGGAGGCGCATTATACACTGAAGCGTGCTCTGCCGAGAGGGAGTAAGGGGGCGGGGGGGAAGGGACTGTTATTGTTAGACGTTTGTTTATTGCATCTGTTGGTGGTGCAGAGAACGTTTCTCTTTGTTATGTAGGTATAGGTGCGAGAGAACGCGGCCGCGAAACTCGTTATATTCCATCATCAGCCTCCACCTTACACCCACCTACCCATCCATACGTCCATCTATACCTATACCCTATTCTATCCGGCGTGTCGCGTTATAGTTCTCGTGACGGTCGTCGTTCCTCACAATCAGTTTCGCACTGTCGTTCCACGCGACAAGTCCAACCCGTCACCAGCTCCTCAACCTTCGGTGCATCGGTTGAACACCTATCAGTACCTCATAATTGTTCTTCGTTCTCGCTGCTGTAAATGGTAAATGGCGGTCCAGTGTCATTTTCCTTTTGTTCATTATTGTTTTCTTCTCGCCATCCTTCTTTCGATAGTCAATTCCCTGCAGTGTGAATGATATTATTCACGTATACCTGCAAAGTTCACGGGGAGAAACGAGTATAAACAGACAATATGTGTGCGGCATCGGAATCAACCACGTGTACGTATCACCATAGTGCAGCCAGCACACTGCTCTGATTTTCGAGATTAAATATTTTTGAAAATTATTTATTGTACTCAAATTGGGTCTCAGGTTTCTCTCTTTGGCCTTCTTCTCATGATTTTGCCATTTCATAGCAGAGGGCATTGCACGCTTGTCGTCGACACCTCATTTTATTAATTTCGTATAAATCGTAGCAGTAGTCTTCAAATTCCGTCAGTTTTCTATAAGCCGTAATAGAACATAACAGAACGAATTGTATCTGTAATCATCACGTGCAAATATTTAATCATCGCACCGAAAGCTTGTTTTTGACGAGTGGATCACGAGGCAGACGTGCAGGCGAGACGGCGTCTTATATTATACACCTATATCGTTTGGTAAAAGTTGCAGACCAAGCAGTATTACAACAGCAACATTGCACACATATTATGCACGTGACGTATGTATTTAGCCGCACAAGCGTACAACGCATATAACCGAAAAACAATTCGCAAGCCATCAACTCGCCCAATCATCCTGAGGGAGGAGATTGCAATTCTATATTTGTCGAGTGTATGTACAGATTCATATCGGTACGTTATGTGCACATGTACCTGCGTACGGCACAAGGCATTCGCATAGCGTATGTACGTACACAGAAAGGAGAGGATATGAGAGAATAAGGGAAGGGAAGAGAAGGGAATTGAAAGAAGTAGAGTGGAATTCTATTATTAGAACAGGGGGCGCGTGCTAACCGATTTTATACCCTCCCAATGCGAATTGTTGGCACTCGCAACGCCGCGTCGCAGCAGCATCGACCGTTCACTGTTCTTCGTTTTGAATATCCCGCGCTTTTGTCTCCCTTCCAATACCGCGCGGGGATTCCCCCGACTGGTTGTCAGGCGCTTCCTTCCGTACTTCGCTGTTTCTATCTCCGAGTTAGCCTCAAAGATTCGGAAGTCTTTATAGAAATTCGATGGAAATTTCTCGATTTCAATATTCTCTCGCAAACGGAAACTCTTCGCCTCAACTGTCAAACTGTTACGAACAGTTTCCAACTCCCACACGCACCCGTGTAATCGAATGTACCTTCATTGTACTCCAGACACCGAGTTTCCCGAGCCTATGCAGAGACTGCACAATAAACAACAGCCAATTTTACACTATTTAACTATCGGTTCTGTAGCTCAACAGGAGACCGTAATGAACAAAAATTAGAGGCTCGTTTTGCAGTTAGTTTATAAATTCTCTGCGAATCGAGTTACATGAGCGATAGATTTTTTTACAGCGAAAAAATACGATAGGCCAATGAAAGAGTGATTTATTGTTCTGGTAACCTATAATCTTGTTTCATTGCAGCTCATGTAACGAGTCTGTGATTTATTGAAATCAGTGAAACGATACACTTCAGGAATTTAAACAGGATTATTTCGTAATGTGATCTCTCTTTTTTTAACAGTTGTTCTTGCTGAACTTGATCTTTAACGTCGATTTCGTATTCTTTTTTACTATTTCGTCGCAACTCACATTTACTGCTTTCTTTTTAACGGTTATTATTTTTTTTGTTCAGTAATGGTATCTCAACGAATTGAATATTTTAAAGCATATAAAAAGTGTCGAAGCTCAGAATTTTCTTGCCTGGTCAGAGAATAATTAAAGGGTTAAAATTAAACTGTCATTTCACATTTTGTTTTAGGCTGGCATATTTGACGAGATTGAACTGACCGATCTGACGTTCGCGGAATGCAGCATTAAGAACGCGAACCACAGTTTTCAGGTATTTATCGTCACCTATTTCATTTTGAACACGTATATCTATTGTATTGCATCTGCATGCGGTGAACTGTACTACCGATCACATCTCGAATCGCATTAAGCGCGAAGTTTGCTGTTGTGCGTAAAATAAAAAAGAATTGATACAAAATTTATGAAACCCATTCCATCGTTTCCCCGAATTACCTATTTTATAGAATACGAAACTTGTACAGCTGATCAACAGCAGCGGCTCTTCTAGCTTTTATAGCTAATTCATACTTCGGGTTGATGGGTTGGTTGAATATCATTATTGTCGTTGTTATGATTATAGATTTACATTGTTATCCTTGTTATCGTTATTAGTGAGGCGAAGTGAATAAAAACGACGATCTCTTTGAGAGACCTGCGTGTTTTTGACAACGTTGGCTCAAACGATCGATCGCTGTCGTTGTCATTGTCCTGTATTTACTTTTAAATTGTTTTAATTGCGTATCGCTAATGAAAACGGAGCAATTATCATTATTACTCCGACTATTACTTTCCTCAGTGGGCCATTATCTTTTTTATTCATACGCATACGAGGCGTGGCGATCAACGGTGTTTTACATTTATCTTAATTAATTAACCAATTATTTAATTGACTAGTACGTATATATACTTATACGTATACCTATACATGCCTGCGTATGTACAATGTTTTTTTTTCATGTGATTACGTATAATCGATGCATGTGGATAAAAAAAATCACATGTACCTATAGGTGTATCTCTGAAACGACAAGACTTGCAAATATATTAATGATACGAGGTGAAAAATATAGTATAACGACGCGATAAAACAAGGGATCGATTGTTTTAATGAAAAAAACGTCCTTTTTGTGTACACAAGCGGCGATGACGCGGAAGGCAACGAAATGAAGGCAGAAAAAAATTAATTCAATATTTAAAAGAAAAAAACTTAGTTATAATAACATGTAACTACCCGATAATCGTACTTATCAGTTTTAAACTAGGATTGGATGGAAGTATATACCTATGATCTTTATGTATACACGTAGAGAAGAGAGCATGCGTCGGTTTATCGTTGATACACGCCCTGATTCGGGTTCCGCAGACTGTCGCGTAATTATATTTCGCTATACTTTTTTTTCATTTATTACAGAGAAAAATCTAAGTTATTTTCACCTTGTTAATTGTTTGTGTAATCTTTACTACCTATATTGGAATTTTGTTTCGACTCGCACCGATCGCTAACTGCAACATATTCAAAAGTATCTACCGAATCAAAGCAACTGAATGATATATCAACAAAGTTTTTGTTAAAAGATGAGAATACCGAAAGAAAAAAAGCTGCCCACGTGTTTTTAGCCGCGACAAGTAATGTTATTGGAATCGAAAATAGATTGCCTCCTGTGAGGTTTGAACTCACGACCCCTGGTTTACGAGACCAGTGCTCTACCACTGAGCTAAAGAGGCTTCATATGGTTGCCGTCGTTTGTCGTCACAATTTAATCTCACGATGATTCCGAGGCGACTTGGTCATCTGTATGATTTTTTTTTCATGTTTCGATGTTATAAAATATAAAAGTGACGTTCGCGCTTCGACAGAGTCATTATTGTACCGTATATTACGGAATTTGCTGACAACTGACAGTCTAAAACGACGATGATCGTAGTATTCGTCAATTTTCAAAATTTTTTCAATTTTGATTACCGATACATAACAATGATTGCGTCGTAAATTTCTGATTCCACTATTACCGACACTTCGCACAGTCCACTCCGGTAACTTTGGTTTTCAAAATTATCGACACGAGATATCAACAACTTCGTCTACTTATCGATTGATATTTCACAAAGCGATGCGTCTTCGTGTGTGAATTTTTCACGGGCCGATGGATCATGCGCGATGAAAACTAGGACAGCTAGCAGAAAAAGAGGCGGCAATCCAATATAATAATTAGAAATGTAAAAAAAGACATGTTAGTCAGTATGCATAAAAGATCGTTGAATTTCGACACCCCGTCTGCAGCCCGTGTCGTTCTTCCACCTCGTTGCGATCGACGACGTTACCTAGTTACATCTAATCGGTCCATGTTGCCTGTAGCCGCTGGCTTGATGAAAAAGATCTCTGTTGTTCCATGTATGTAACAAAATTCTCGTGAAATACAGGCATTTTAGCCATGTAAATGAATCGATCGATTGATTTGGGAGAACCGAATGTCTCGTCGTAGAAAAAGAAGAAAATTTAAAAAAGAAAAACATAAAACAAATGAGAACCTGCGAAAATAAAAGTCACGAAAAACAAAAGCCTGCCCACAATTAATTCTCACATCTACACTCAGTGATCTACACGTATGATCTATCTTCAGACTGACTAAATGCCGCTTCCGAAACAGCAACGCACGCGATCACGATTTAAGGTACACAATACATAGAAACAAACGCGGATCGGTGTGCCTGATTTACATATCTGCACGTCGAAACACGCGTGCGTCCGAACGATATTACAGCGTGACTTAACCTAAGCTTTAACCCAACGCTTTAGCGTGATGCGCCCATAGTTGAACTTGTACCCAAACGACTAGCAAAATTAACCTCGATCTAATCCTAAATACCATCTGAGCCTAGACCGGATTCAAACCCAAGTAATCTTAAAATCCAACGCAATCTTAACCTGCCCTTCGCCCACGATATGTAGTACACAGAGTATAACATATACTAATATATACTCCGTGTGAGGAGCCGTGGTATTTACACGTGTGACCGATGTTGCTGTTGATTATGGACCCGCGCGGTCGGAACTTGAATCGTAAAAACCCAACCGACCCAACTTAACCATGTAAGCATTTTTCAGGTTATGCACTTCTCAGTTTAGGTAACACATGCGTGTGATAATTATTGTATGCATGCGGGTGGCGCGGATGCTGCCATAATTATACCGCCGCCTACGCAAGCCAGGGGGGGGGGGGCAATTTTTTATCAGACAATCTGATTTTTATTTACTGTAATGAAAAATAATGATTAGAGTGGGAGCAATAACTAGAGATAGAGGGAGAGAGAGAGAGAAGGAAAGCTACAGCGACAACAAAGGGGGCACAGGGAGAAGAGAGGCCGTTGTTATTATCCTCAAATATCTTACCTTGAATATACCTGCCCACTATTGTTACTGTTTTTATTCTTACTTCTATCATAATTGAGTTCTTCTTACTAACCGCTATCATTTCCCCTCTCTTTCAATACTATTCTCATAATTATTGTTGCACAGTCCTTAAACCTTTTTTCATTCTTTCACGTCGCTTGCCAGACATTCCATGTAAAATGAATCTCAATGTTTTTGTCACCCTGATGTGCCGCGTGCTCTACATTGCCTTTTGGCAGGTTTGTTCATTTCCTTTGATGGTGTCTTTTAAGAACAAAGATATTTAGAAAAAGAAGAAAAAACATGTGAAGAAGTAATATAAACATTTGTAAATTGACCTAAAACTGGAACCCGAGGTTGTAAACGATTCCAAAAACTTTGCTTGTAAAGAAGGATGGGGAAAGAGTTCCTTGAATTGATGGACCAACTGTTTTTCCTTTTTCCTATCGTTCAAAGATCCAATCGTTATTGACAGAGTAAAGAAATTGTACTTATTCTCAAGTTTCTCCCGAGATAAAAATTCAAATATTGCAAGAACCTATTAACACTCGCCACAAAAGAATAATTCAGAATTATAACTGATTGATTCCAGGTGATCACACCGTTCAGATCCTTGGTTCTCTGTGGCGAGAGCAGACGAGAGATGGAGGAGTGGTTGAGCGCTCTGCGAGCAGCTGGCGAGGGCAGATCGCAGAGCGGTGAGCCGGGTCCTGCCGAATTGCTGGGAGGGAATCACCATTGGTACGCAACCAGTCACGCAAGACCGACGTACTGCAACGTCTGCAGAGATGCACTCTACGGTAAATCGCTCGTTATTCTTCTGTGAAATCGAAATCGGTGCACCTTGTAACTGCAAACCTTCCGTTCCATTCTTGACATTGAGATTGCTTCAGGCGTCACGTCACACGGTCTCAGCTGTGAAGTGTGTAAGTGCAAGGTGCACAAGAGATGCGCGGCAAAAGCGATCAACAACTGCAAATGGACGACACTCGCTTCCATTGGAAAAGATATTATCGAGGATGAGGATGGGGTAATAATATATTGTCTTGTTTTACTCGCTTCAGTCGAGTAGATTTACTGGTCATAAATACATATGAATATTCCCTGTTGTTATTTCTTTTTTCCATAGAATATCACAATGCCTCATCAGTGGATGGAGGGAAACCTACCTGTTTCGTCGAAGTGTTTTGTGTGCGATAAGACCTGTGGCTCAGTTCTCAGGTATGCAAAACTAGCCTGAGCAATGCTTTTATCAGTTCATAACCTGCATATTTATTTATTTATTGAAACAGATCCTTATATCTAGTCTGATTCCTGATCTTTCGAATTTCCGTTTCGCTTTTCACATAGGCTTCAAGACTGGCGATGTCTCTGGTGCAGAGCAACGGTCCACACTGCCTGTCGACCCGCCATTTCTATACGATGTCCGCTGGGGCCTGCCAAAGTCAGTGTCGTGCCGCCGACGTCACTGCACAGCATTGGTAGACATGTTTATCCTCTTATTCAGCCACTTATCAAATTTTATCTTTCATCATCAAATTTTTAAAACGTCCAAACGTCTTGCAGGAAGCGACGAAGCTTGGGAGGCGGTGAGACCAACAGGCTGCAGTCCGCTCCTCGTTTTTGTGAACAGTAAATCTGGTGACAATCAGGGAGTGAAGTTTCTCCGGAGGTTCAAGCAGCTGCTCAACCCGGCGCAAGTCTTTGATCTCATCAATGGTGGACCTGGACTTGGGTAAGCAGTCAACGATCAATTCTTAGCAGGGACTTTTATCATCCTGTGTAGGCAGAAGAAAAATAGTTGAGAATTATTTATTTTATTTATTTTATTAATTTTCTTATTGCTTTACTGATTCTCGCTCTTATGTCAATAGGCAAATCACATACCAATCCGAGTATAAGATTAATGTAGTCCTTATCTGAGGTCTAGCACTCCTCGTGATATAAATGATATATTGATATCTAGTTATATTTATACAGTATTAAACCTTTATATAGTCCGCTCTTGTAATAAGGCCGCTGGGTAATATGTGATAATCGTATATATTCATGTGTATTTAGATTCAGTAAGTATGCATTTTTAATTGGATGGCATAAATTTTCAATTGATTGGCATGCGTTTGTATGAAATATCCGACACAAAATAAAAACACTTTAAAGTTTTCTCGAAATATACTGACAATAAATTGAATTTACGCAGAGAATTATACACTATTTTATTGAGGCTGAAATAGACGATTATGAAATCCGAGGTGAGCCCGTAGTGGAGGTTGCGTTTGAGCGAAAATTAGGGGAAACAGCCTTATTTAGAGTGGCCTTATTACAAGAGCGGACTGTATATAGTTTATTTATGCCATGTCTGGGCACAAGCGGAAGTATGTCCACCTCTGTAGAAGACAAAATATGATTTCTTCATATAAATTAATTGTAAATTTACTGATGTGGCAACAAGTATCATTATCATTATAAATATTATTATTATAACGTTTGTTTGCACAGGCTGAGGCTCTTTCGACACTTCGATCCATTCCGAATCCTCGTCTGCAGCGGCGATGGTTCGGTGGGTTGGGTTCTATCCGAAATTGATCGCTTAGGGATGCACGTGAGTAACAGTCCTCTGATACCCCATTGGCATTCGTTTCTTACAGTATTTTTGCACCCGTTTTCCAGCAGTTTGCATTTTTTCGTTTCTTTTCACTTCAACTCTGCTATTTACCACCATACCATTTCCCATTTTATTGTTTCTTAAGATGACGAACTTTACCTTGCATCAATTTGATCACAAGGACCTCTATTAGTCATCTGCCCTTACCCTAACTTATCACCGCAAGATTCTCAATGCATGGTGTGTCTCTTCTATTATTTTATTTCAGGTATTACAGAAGCCTGAGCTTTATTCATCTTTGGTTGCGCTAACGTTAGCTAAATTTATTTTTAGCCGGTGAGTAGTAGTAAACGCCTAATTACCTTGCAGCTTTTAATATGAAGCAATGTGTGTCCAGCTTTAGAATCTTTACAATCGATCCAGAAACCCTTTTACGTGTACTCTAATTCTCTTTGAGATTGTTTTCAACTAGACACTTCTTAACATAGCATGCGAATGCTTCGACACACTTCGATAGAGATGTTTCTTTGTTGATCTGGCGACTTTTTCACAAAGGCGGAGAGAAAAATTGCAGAAAAATTATAGAAAACAATCAAATCATGGACGTAAACTATCTGTTCGTTTTTTTAACTGTACTGTGCACCTTTTTCCTCTTTCCTACGAAATCCGCTAATCATCGGTTAATTTTTTCGTGCAGAAACAATGTCAGGTTGGCGTTCTCCCTTTGGGCACCGGCAACGATTTGGCGCGAGTGCTGGGCTGGGGGGCGTCATGCGACGATGATACACACCTACCCCAGCTGCTGGAGAAGTACGAAAAAGCAAGTACCAAGATGCTCGATCGTTGGAGTATAATGACTTTTGAGCGAAGCATCTCGTTGCCGGGGCCAAAGATGTCGCCGAGTCCGACGGACCTGGCACTGAACACGACCATCGCCCAGCAGTACGAAGACAGTGTCATCACCCACATAACGAACATCCTTCAGTCTGATCAGGACAACGTCGTTTTATCAAGTGCAAAGTGAGAGGAAGAGATTGGATCTTTTTCGTCGTTGGTTTGGCAGTTGCTAATTCTGCTTGTAATTTCAATATGCAGGGTTCTGTGCGAAACGGTGAAGGATTTCGTGGTGCGAATATCGGAGGCCAGTCAGAACACAGGAGACCAGCAGCTGGGCGAGAAGTGCAACATACTCCAGCAGAAACTCGATCTCCTGCTGCAGACGTTGGACAAGGAGGAAAGTTACTTTTCTGATAACAACGAAGATGACGCTGCGTCCCAGGTGACTCTGACATTGCAGAGCCCACTGCCTGTTGACGGCCAGGAGAAAGGAGCTTTGGAGAAGCCTGAAAAGGATATCACCAATTTGAAAAGGATCAGGAAGCGGAGACGGTTCATCGAGCGAGAGACCGTTACGTCCAGGTAAGTGGCATAATGACTATTTTGCAAGAACATCAATTTCGGCCAGTTTGAAATCCGATGCATTGTTGAAAAACTCCACGCAACAAATTACGAAGCCTCTTTTGCCTAACTTTCAGAGCGAACAGCCTGAAGCGAGCTGTAAGACGGTTGGTCGAGCATACGGAGCTTGTCGTAGACGAGCAGAACAGTTCGTCATCGGACCATCTGGCAAGCAAAACCCCTAACATAACGATAACATACGATGACACGTCAGCAGTAGATGAAAAACGAGGTAACGCAGCTTGATATTTTCTCGAACAAAGAATGGCTGTAACATTTGAAAAGACTGGAAGTAAACAAGGCTAAAATTTGCAGAGAAACGAGACCAACTCGATATTCCTGGACTTCGACCTAACAACGTCGAACTTCTCAGTGTCATGCCAACCATCGACTCTGCCAGCAGCACTGAACCGTCTCCCTGCGCGAGCCCAACGCCCAATCTCATCTCGCTCAGCCCGATGCCAGATCTGAGACGGGACTCTCAGGCCGAGGAAATGCTTACATTGCCTGCGCCGGACGGCTTTGCTGACAGCAGGAGAAACAGCTCAAACTTACCTCAGGGGTATGTGACTGAAAAACATTGCGTCAAATAGTGAAATAATAGATTTGAATATGCGTTGCTCAAATTCATCCAGTCCAATCGATTACGAGCTTTGCTTATTTCAATTGAAATTTATTTATCTATTTCTTTTTCAACGAGAAATGCCCATACAGTAATATAACAAATTATTAATAAAATATATGGATGAAGCGTTCGCAACGAATATAACAAAGGTAATGCAAATATGACAAAAAAGAAAAAATTACATGCTTGTATTATGTAATACAAATCATTCATTAGAGAGAAAAAACTTTTCGATAGCTTTTTTACCAAATACTAATTGTTACCATAAATGTTGTATATAATCGAAATGAATACTCAAATTAGTGTTGCCCTTCTTTCGAGAAAACTATGTTGATCGGAAATGATACTTTACTGAATTGTTCGAATAGTTTATTGTGTGTCAATTTAACGAAAAATTTCGTATGAACACTATATTTATTTTCGGCCTATAATTAGTAATTTTTTAATAAAAGAGTTATGAATTAAATATTCTAAGGAGTTGGATAATAGTATATTTCGATACTAATGCGCAAAAGTAGCAAAGTCTGAACACTAAGTGAAAAGGCTCAGCACGAGCCGAAGAGCGAGTGTCGCGCATTCGCACGAGTTTCGCATTGCCATCTTTCGGGAGTGTATCGGACCCTGTTTTTTGTTACTCCTGTAATAGAAAGTTCGACAGATTTTATACGTTCGTGAAAATTTTTACTGCAAGTGTTAATAAAAAATTCATTTCGGTGGCTGTATACGATTCACAGAAGAACCTTCCATGTAGGTGCATTTTCGTCGTTTTAAGGAAATTCAAAGTAGCTCCTGAAATAATATGTAACTAAATTTGCTGAATAATCAAGTGCGATTCATTTTGGAATCAAATTTCCGAAAAAGTTATAACTCTCGACTCAATAAGCTGTTTAATCGAATTTCAACCATGTTATCTTTTCCTGTTCAGCGTGTTCAGCTTCGAAGTGCCGAGTATAGACGTAACAGCGATGAATCTGCAAACAAACGATGCAGAGCGTGGATCCAATGGGGACGAAGTTGGACAGCCTGAGACCCCGTCCGACATCCAAGTGACGGTCACAAGCACAACGCTCGATACGAGCTCACCATCGGACGACACGACGATACAGGACACGATGATATCGCCGGACACAGACTCGCCGAACTCGAGAAATGCATCGCCCGATGAAGGTGTCAATCTCAGGAAATTCGATCGCGAGGGGAAAGTCGACGGGTCGAGAAGCAGCTTCAGCTGCAGCAACAGCATTGTCAGTTCAGACAGTATGATGCTGGATAGCTCGACGACAATGGACTCAAGGAACCTGACTGTTAAGAACAGCGAGAGCGAAATCGGTGCGTGTAAAATCTCGCGATTACCGACCTTTCTCTCACCCATTGGGAATGAAACTGCGGCGCTGTGACATCTGGTGGGGAAAAAATGCCTCACGCGAACCGAGTCATATTTAGTTTTCAAACTCTTTATTCTCCGTTTTTTTTGTGTTGTATCAATTCTGCACGCAAAAAATTAAGTCTCACAGCTTGCACCGAGTTTCCTGCACTTTCGTTCCCGCATCATTGACCTAAAATAATGCACTAAAAGCCCGGTTCTTGGTACCATATTGCTTGTATGCCACGCTCCCAACTTCGTTCCCAATAGGCGATGATTCCGCGTGGATAACCTCAAGTCACGCTTTTCAGGACACATAGACAGCGACATTCTCGACACAACGAAACATTCGGACAGTCCAGAGATGGGGCATATCGACTCGCCTGACAACTCCGACACCTGTCACAGCGAAGGGCAGAACTCAGAGAGCATCATCGACGATCTCAGCTCCCTCGGACAGGATCTTATCAGCGCGATGATTGGAGAGAAGTACGACTCGGTCAGAGACTGTCTCAAGTCCGAGCAGCCCGAAAAACCACAGAAGTTCTGTAGTCTCGCGCAGTTCGTCGAGGGCAATGACATTGCCAGGCGATCCTTCAAGAAACCGACACGGAACGTGAGAAAAGTCGACAAAGAGGTAGAAAGATTTTATGAGGCAAATTGACACTCTCTTCAGCATTTGCAATCCTATCATTATACATTTTGTTCTTATATATTTTAACTTTTGCTGCACTATTTTAGAAACAAACAAAGAAAACAAGGGAAGTTAATACAATCATCTCGAAACTAAAACTGATTGAATTTTTTATTCGATCAATTCAACAGTTCTCGAGTTATTCGAATAAAACACGCATGAAAGAAACTGTTTCATTCGATGATGTTTTATTAGCTGAAACTGCATCGAGATGAGCAATGAGAACCACTTGTTCCAGGTATTGTTCAAACTCCAGATAGCGGCTTCTTCTACCGATCTGACTGAGGATGCGTACGCCACAGGGAACGAAAACAACCCGATGGAACTGACAACAGGGTTGAAAAACCCTGAGGAGGACAGAATCGCGGATCTGCTGAGCCCTGTCTGCTGTTTCACCGTCGCCTCTGACGCGACACCGATTAGCGAAAAATCGCCGTCCTCGTTCCCGCCTGTTATTAGTGTGATTGTCGACCCGCCGAGTCCGTCAATGTCGATAGATCATCACCAGGAACTCAACGCCTCGTGCAAAATCGACCCTCTATATCGACGCTATAGTGGAGGCAGCATGGAAAAACGTAAGTTGCCGATCGCTTTAGAAAAACTTCCGAAAATTCGATGTGTCACAGTGTTTTCTGTTTCTTAGTGAGTGTCGAACTGCCAGGCCTTGGATGCTCGCCGCAGGCGACGAGGCGCATAAGCAGTGGGAGTCTCCTCAAGGCCTCAGAAGTCGTTTCACTGGCCGCAAACGCTGCCAGGTTCGGCGGTTCCAGTCTCAGTCTAAGACACGAGCGTGCCAAGTCCGTCGACAAAAGCAGCGAGGACTCCAAAAAACTACCGATCATAAATCCCCTGGTTCAGCTACCGATGTGGCCGAGTAAGTACGTGTTGAGGTTCTATTAGCTTGGAAATAAATCGAATTTTTCCAATTGTGCTAATGCGTAATGCACATCTCCTTTTTTTAATGGTTGCTAAGTATTTGTAAAGTTCTTCTCTGGTACATAAGTAAATAGACAAATAATTCAATATCATTGATTTGGAATGATCTCTATTGTTTGATTTTTGGCTTATCACATGATTTCCATTAATTTCTAATGATTTCCGAGCGTTCTAGGCTATGTTCAGTATTTTATGGATGGGATAGAATCACAACGAATCCCTGAAAATTACCTAGAACTTTGGGAAATTGTATAAAATTAATGGGAAATATTTTGTAAACTAGAAATCAATCATGTTTTCAAGTGATTTGCAACGATTCCCAATGATTACAGTTTTTGGCTCAATTGATTTCCTATTATTTCTAAGAACATTTTAGTCGTCCAATTTCTTTTAATTATCAATTCGATTTTCAATCGTTGAATATATGACTTCCTCCAGCGAATGACCTTTTGGTATAGGTCGTAATCGACCAATTCTAACATGAAAATGATCTTCTGATACTTCCAGATGTCAGCAGAGGTGCCGGACTGATCAGCCAAGCGCTTCTCGCCAATGCAGACGCACTTTGCGCCGCTGTTTCCCCTCTCATGGATCCGGACGAGACTTTGCTGTAAGAAATTTTGTTGAAATTTGATTTATTGTGTTAAAACTCTCGTTGATGCAATTTTTATGCAGCAAAATTGACCATAAAACGGTTCTAAAAAAAACACAGGGAAGGCTACTATGAGCGCTGTGTGATGAACAACTACTTCGGCATTGGTATAGACGCTAAAATAAGTCTAGACTTTCACCACAAGCGTGAGGAACATCCCGAGAAGTGTAGATCTCGCGCAAAGAACTACATGTGGTATGGCGTTCTCGGATCTAAACAGTGGCTGCAGAAGACTTACAAGAATCTCGAGCAGCGTGTGCAGCTCGAATGCGACGGGCAGAGAATACCACTTCCCTCGCTGCAAGGCATCGTAGTTCTAAACATACCGAGGTAGTTGTTTTTGCCGTTTTATCGAAACACCTATTTCCTCGTTTTCGACATTATTTTTAAACAACAACGACGCCAAAAAAAAACTCTTTTTCGCACAGTTTTATGGGAGGGACGAATTTCTGGGGTGGTACCAAGGAGGGTGATCTTTTCCTGGCACCGTCCTTTGATGACAGGATACTCGAGGTCGTCGCTGTCTTCGGATCCGTACAAATGGCTGCCTCACGTCTGATCAATCTACAGCATCACAGGATAGCGCAGTGTCAGACAGTTCAGATAAACATACTCGGCGAGGAAGGAGTGCCGATTCAAGTCGACGGCGAGGCCTGGATTCAGCCACCGGGAATGATCAGGATAATACACAAAAATCGGATGCAAATGCTGTACAGAAACAGAGTGAGACTCAACGAATAAAGTTGCCTAAATCCCCCATCTTTTGGATGTAAAAAACAAGCCGATTGAGCCTCCATGCTCAGAATTCATACTAGCTGTGACTAAATTTGATTCAATATTTTCCACCCTTCTTATCATTTCAACTGGAATTTTGATCCTCTTCTTTCAGGCACTAGAAACGTCTTTGCGAACCTGGGAGGAGAAGCAGCGAAGCTCAACCTCGACATCGACATCGCAGTCGACGTCGACTTTGTCGGGCGGTTCACAAACTCCGTCGTCGCAGGTGGACGCCAAGCCGTCGAACCTAAACGAGGAGGAAATGGGCGTGCTGCTGTCGTTTATTGAGACAGTGACGACCCTTGTCAAATGGGTCAAGCTCCTCATCATCTCGCATCCCAGTCTCGAGCCGGACTTGTATCAAGTAGCGGCAAGGACGGCGCTCAGTTTGGAAAACGTTCATCCTGGCGGAAAGATTATCCAAGGGGTCTGTATATGTCGAATTTGAATAGTAAAACCTTACGGCCGAGGCGCGAACAACAGTTTTTATTCGAGTATCCGTAAAGTATACGCCCTTTCGGTCGTGTTTTACACCGAAAAGGCGCACTTTACGAATAATCAACTTTTTAATTTTAATTTTTCGAACACAACGAGACGGACCGTTTGCATCTGAATTTCAGCCAGACTTGAGGCCCGTCGTCACGGAGCTCGTTTCTAGCGCTCGACAGCTTTACGAAGACTCTTGTGAGCTGCTCAGGGACAAAGCGCATAATTTGGTGAGAAATTTACCCCATTCTTGTCTCCACCCCATTTCGCGAATTATCTATTTTTGTTTGTCGCGTCATTCTTGATTCAATTTTCAATCGCAGAGACTGAGAGAAGACTTGGAGAGCAAATTGTCTGCTTCATTGGCTGGCATGGAACAAGAACTGAGGAAATGTGTCTTTGACGAATCTGGCACAGGTCTCGTGTACCTTCATCATCTGCAGGCTGACGAACAGGTACAATTCATTCACATTATTTTCATCTAATACATGTTCGCTCTTTCCAGGGTAAATATTTACCTACATCTTTTTATATCACACACGCACACATTTTCTTCAAACCCTACAATTAAGTTATATCTGTTTGTAAATTTTTTATCATTGAAATTCGTACACTTGTCGCTTGTTTTCTGATTGCATTTTATTTTCTGCGCCGAGAAAAAAAAAACAGTTTATGAGATCGAAAATTACAATTTTCTTTTTATAAAAAATAAGTAATTGGGTCTTCAAACCGATAAATAATTGCTTACAAATTGTGAAAAAATTCACCTAAAGCGTTACAATCAACTGCGATTGATATTGAAAAAATCGTTAATAATTTTTATCCAAATTTAGGAAGTTTATTTTAGAGCTGCAAAACTTTTCAAACACACGATATGTATTTTTATCAATATATAAAGCAGGAACTTGTTCAACTGCGACTCGTCGATTTCTGAATTATATTTACTCCCCGTAGAGCTTTCTAAAGTACACACAAAATTCTCATTAACAAATCTATATCAAAAATTTATCATTAATGTAAAAATGAATAAATTGTTAATATCGTTATTTTTATCATATTATTATTAGTCGTTGTTTCGCCGTCACGACATGTCTTTTATAGCCTCACAAAATCGTCCCACACGCATTGTTTTCTTGTGTAAAACACCATCGTATTTTTAGTATTACTACTGTTATTATTACTATTATTATTATTAGTATAATCATGGTTATTATTATCATCGCCACTACTATTATCATCATTATAATTAATAAATTGTCCTGTGCTTTTGTTTCGGATTGACTGAGTACTCAATTCCGTTGCTGGTAATACGCTTTTCATCAAATTTATAGTATCTAATTATATATGTATATACTGTAATATGTACAATGTATGTGTGTATGTATGTACATAGGATATATAATTGAATGCGTAACGATATCAGCAGTATAAACCGGTTGGTTCGTGGCTTAATTTTCTGTTTTTTTTCTTGATTTGCTTGCTAGTCGTGCATATTTACAACTCATTACGCTCGGTATACTTTGCTACTTTGGCTAATTTTATTTAATATTTGGTATTTTTATCACTAAATACAAAAAGGGAAAACGAAAGTCGCAGGGAAATGAGAAAAAAAACTGCTCCACAGCATGTTCGCATGCTTATGATTGCACAATGGCTTCTTTGGTGAACAAATATTCCTTGTCCAATCCTTTCGTTTATCATATTATTATTTGTGAAATTCGTGTTTCAATATCGATTCTATTTTTTTGGATGAAGAATGAACCGTTCACCAAAGATGGCACGCCCAGTTGAAGATCTCTGTCTAATACTAATACACGCCTAACGTGCCTAGAAATGTAACAAGCTTATGGCTGGACTCCCTAATTTTCAGCGAACCAGCTTACGGTCGACATTTCCATCTCTCTGCAAATCGCGCTGATCGAAGTTTTGACCAACGATCAGGTTTGCTGAAAATTAAACACATCGTGGTTGTTACAAACCTGATAAAATCTGGAAATTCCATTGAAAATCTGAAACTTGCAATTCGGTATCGATACTCATGATTGCGTAACGATTGTAAATTCTGTTTGTATTTCTTTGTGATAACGATTAGAGAATGTGAAATATCATTGTACAATTTCGATTATAGAGACCTAAGATTGGTAACAACCTTTGGATGGTGGACTTTGCCTCCGTTAGGGGGATGGGAGGGGGGTATAGCCTGGACAGTCTAAAATCATACCTATTTTTAGGAGTTTTTTTTTAAAGAAAATAAAAACAATTAGAGCAATTGAGTTTGAGGGCTTTATTATTTATATTTTCAAGAACATTTTAAAATTTTTCATTGAAATTAATAAAAAAATGGTGGCATGGCGAATATAAGTAGTGGACGACCACGTTTTCAATCCGGTAGCGCATATTTCTCGATCAACTTTTATCCGATCACTATGTTTTTACACAATCCTTAAAACTTACTTATCGATTCCAGCTCGTAGCTAGATTTTTGAATTTCAATTCCAAAATTTTGTCATTCAAATTTGTGTAACAAGTTTTTGTTCCAATAATGGAATTTTTTATCCATAATCGTGTATATTTGCAAAACTTTTTTTTTCATTTATCACAAATTGGACAGTGATGTCAGGATATCACCACCCCAAAAACCCTCGAATTCAGAGTCGTTCGCTACTTATATTCGCCATGTTGTTATTAATTTCAATGAAAAAATTCTAAAATGGTCTTGAAACAATAAATAATAAAGCCCTCAAACGCAAATTGCTCCAAGTGTTTTATTTTCTTTAAAAAAACTCCTAAAAATAGGTATGATTTTAGACTGTCCATGCTGTACCACCACCCCCCACCCCCCCGCCCCCTTTTCCTTTACTGTAACAAATAGAACTAACAAGGCTAACAAGAACGCCGTTAACGCTCTTCTCCGTCTGTAAATCTGGCTCCACAGGGTGATAAAAAGAATCGTCACCGAGGATTGTTCTGGTTAAAGTTTCGCCGGACAGGATGGGGTTCGGGAAATCATCCCGGCGGGTCGGCGCTGGCTCGCGATCAAGCGACAACTTGGAACGTGCCCGAGGTTTGCTCGTGGCTGGAGAGTCTTCAGCTTGGCGAATATGCTGAGAATTTCATGTCGCACGACATCAGAGGTAAGGAATTGCTCACCTTGGCCAGAAGGGATCTCAAAGAGCTCGGCATTACCAAAGTCGGACACGTCAAGCGAATTCTACAGGCCATCAACGACCTTAATAATTAGTAGATTTCGGTATTGTCGTCGTCGTCGTCATACTCGATTTGTCTCGTACTTGGCGATCGAATCAGGAATTAACGAATAAACTGAGGATCTCTTAGTTGGAGTGGAAACATTCATTACGATTGTGACGAAATTCGAAGTGTTAAATCGAGAAAAAGAGGAACTTGCAATCATGAAAACAAAATACCAAAGATAAGATGATGGAAAAGATGAGACAAAGAAGTAGAAAAAGGAAACCGCTACTTTTCTTTCTAATAAATGGGAAATATTATTAGTATTTTCCAACGTGGGAACCAAAGAAACAAAAAATGGAACGGAGCCAAAAAAAAACCGACAGGTATTTATTTCAAGCACTATATATTTAAGCTAATATATAATAATGATTATAATCATAGTCAAAGAAGGAAAGGATAAAGGGAAATTCGTATGCCTATGATCTTGAACTCTCTTCTTCGATAATGATTTACATATTTTACCTCGCTTACCATTACTATTAAGTTCAATCAATAACGACGACGACGACAAAAGTGAGTACGGCATTTAAGCGTGAAAATGAAGAGAAAAAAAGACATTGTTGATCGAACAATTCACTTTTCCACACTTTGCCGTGTGACACTATCTTTTTTATTTTGCAACTACAATGGAAAAAATTTGCAAAAACCGTACAAAAGATATAAGAAAGTTCTTTAGAGCAATTCCTGCTGGAATCTGGCAATGAAGAAGTCGAAGACAAACGCATTGTTCCCTTCGAGTAAAAATCGTATTTGCGGAGAAGAAGAAAGATTGAAGAAGAAGAAGAAGATGATGATAAAAATACAAAAAAACTTCTATCATACAGATTTAAATAAATATAATATTAGAATAAGTGTGTGCAATCTCAATTTATGAAGATGATAAAATACGCGTCGAAACGGTAGTAACAAAAAAAAAAAATTAACATTGATCTCATTCTCTATTTATAATAATAAATATATATACGTATAATAATCAGACAAACGAATCTCTTTCGATATCGATATCATTCTTCCACCCGCGATATTGTTTTCTCTTTATATTTCGTTTCTCTATTGAATATGAGATAACGCGTACCAATATCACAGTATTTAAAGCTCACAAAAGGTATCGTAAAAACTGAGAGACGACGAAGTGTGAGACAGCGATAATGAGAAAGCAAAAAACTAATCATAAAGTAAATTAATATTACGTAATGTACGCTAAACCTTGAATCTTCCCGACTTCTACAATGTTATATAGATAAAATGTAATATTTACAAACCTATACCTACATTGTAAACTGTTTTTAATTGCTACAGAGTGCGAGGAATTTGTAGCGAGTAGCTACGAATACCTGCACACACGCGTACCAGTCCCTTCGACGGTATCGAAAAAAAAATTACTAGGCATAAGGAGATTAAAGTTACGTAAAGTATTTAATATTATTTATTAGTTGTTTAACATTCTTATTATTATTATTTTTAATGATTACTAGGAGAAGAAGTAGAAGAATAGTTGGATTTATAATTAACCGTAACGTGCGCACTGCCGTTTTCTTCAAGGCGTAAAGTATTATCCGTTATACGCGGCAAAGAACCAAATAATGAAAATATACAGAGAAGAGTTGAGACGGGATGCATCGGAATGTAAAAATAGGAAAGAAATAATCTCTTGATAAACTTCACTCAAAAAGGAAAAAAAAAATGGTCGAATATATATATATGTACACAAATAAGCAATTGAACGATATGGCGCAATAATTATCAGTATTCTCTTCGACGATAAAAAGATAAAGTTGGTATATAAAAAAGAAAGACAACAACCGAAAAAAACTCGCGGTTCTTGACGTTGAACGAATGCTACGCTTGCATGTTAAAGTGAAACAGCTGAACGAAAAAATACATTTATTTGCGCTGCTGAGAGTAAAAATAATAAAGAATAATCGAATTTATACACAATTGCTTACTGAAATCGTGAAACGAGAACCAAAACGAAAGTTAAGGGGATGTCTAAGCCTCGAAATTATTTTTGTTAGATTTTCAATTATTTTTGTTCTAGATTTCTAGGTTTCAACATACTCATATATGAGTTTTCATAACTCCGACCACAATTACTTCAGAACGGTTCGTCCGATCAGCCTGAAATTTGCACTGTAGCTTTATGTCATTACGAACTAGATTTTTGTGAGGCAGGCTTGTGATTCGTCGTTTCGTTTCTTAAATACAGGTTAAAATGTTACTTGAAAACTAGGAAACGGATTTTTTTTAGTCCTAAATTTCATATCTCTGCCAAATTTCAATTTATCAAAAATCTGTTGCATAGAAGTCTAAAGGATACCTTGACTGTCAAAAAGATCCCAAATTTTTTTATTTCATATACTCTGTTCGGCCGAGATCGTGATCGCAGATTTCAGCACAGATTTTCACCGACCAGTACTATAGTGGCTACAACTTCCAAAATTTTGATGCTACAGTAAACCTTCTATTCAAATTGAAGCAAGTCCGGGATTTTAACCGTATTTTTCATACTTGTATCCATACATGTCCATTAATGCTATACTGTTCTGAAAAGTATTAACATTTTATTGAGCTCAAGGCTTAGGTACCCGCTTAAGTAAGGGGATATTTTAAACCGATAATTTAATTATACACGTGCAAAAGATTTGGTATCCTCGAGTAGATGATGAATAAATAAAGAATTAAATAAGTAAATGAAAAACAGGAAATGATAATAACAATAATACTTCGTTCAAGTTGTAAAATTTGTCGATAATCAGCGGCGCACTTTCCTCTTTCTCTCCTCTTCTAACAGAGAAGCCTCCTTGAGGCAATAAAATATATCTCTTGCCTTCATCACTACGATGTATGATACACGAGTACATGTATATACCTTTATTTATCTATCTATACTATACACACAGCATACCTAACATTAATGTAAAAATGTAAATTTTTCTATATTATACTCTGTATTATTATCAATGTGTACCTCGATACCTATCATTACAATGAAAAAACAAGCTATAAAACCGCCAAAAAACGAGAATGAAGCAAACGAAAAAAAAATGAAGAAGGAGAAGAAGAAAGAAAACTATTCCTTTCTGAAAACTATTAATATTGATTAATAATAATAATAATAATAATAATAATAGCACACATCTCTCAGACTGTTTCTTAAACGACCTACATACATAATATAATAACAATAATAATACAAAGTTTAAAAATTATACTTATACTTTATCTATGCGATAAATGATGAATGATGAACCACTATTATATAAAATAAATAAATAATTAATATTTAACCGTATAATAAAAATTAATCTAATAATATAAATCCAACAAATATTACATACGTACATAATATATCTGGACAAGAAGAGGAAGAAAAAAAATAATTAATGTAATAATAATATTAATACTTAATAAAACAAATTGAAACTAATCGAAGTTATATTCTAAATCTATAAGCAATAGTTTGTATCTATCGACTGGTTTACACGTAATAATCGTACATTCATAGTTATTACATTATTAATTATACCGCGGAATCTTATTATAACGAAATAGTAATTGTAATTTATTATTATTCTTCTTACTATCGGCATTATTGATCGATGATAATTATTACTTGCACAGAAATTTCTAAAATCCTCTGCGTTAATCGTGGAAATTTATTGCTCTAATTACAATAATACGTAGCACGGATAGCTGTTGTTCAAAGAGAGTAATATACAAGGAAACGAATAGATACCCTTCAAAGTTGAGAACAAATCTTCATGCATACATATATAATATAAAACTGATGCATAATAAGGGTTTCAATCACTCATTCCAAAACATATATACATAATATATTCTACATTGTATTTAAATATATTGACTTAAAATTACGTACCCTATTCACAGATTACATTGAAGAAAAATAAAGAAAATATTGTAGGGGGGGGGGAATAGATATTAACGACATATTTATATAGCCGGTTCGTAAATAAATAAATAAATAAATACATAAATATAGCGACTATACACGATATACTTTAAATTTGAAAAGAAATTCTGTGATAAAAGAAAGAAAAACAAAAAAAGAAAATCTTACCAATATATATATGCGTACAATGATCTAGGTAATTAATATACACAGAATGCCTGATCTAAATCATGTATTAATAAATCGTAAACAAGAAATTGAAAAAATAAAAAAAATAATATGCGCCACTCAGCACATTGCTGCAATATAATTAGAATTATTCTCTTTAACGGTCCCGATACAATCATCGACATCATCATCATCGATTACCTGCCGTATTGTTAAAATTCGTCCTTGTGTTTTCTCTTCTCGCATCCTAATTCAGCATCCTGTTCATAGATAATAAATATTATCCATGTTGTTTCGAGCTGCAAACAACGAGGAATAAAATACAAAACCTTGTTGAAGTTTTATTATTATCACGCGAAGAGATTGACTTTGTAGTATGCAAGAGTTCTGCAATAACTTGGGTCCAAGAAACTTTAACAAAACGGAACAAATACAATCGACGATTTATTCCTCGATAAATATCTCACAGAATAGATAAATACATACTTGTTTCTCTTTTGCACAAGTTATGTATTGTCATTACTAGTAATAACATTTCATTCATCGTTTCTATGTCTGAATTTCAGAGCTAAAAGCAAGGACTAAAAAGTACATGATCCTCGGGCCATTGAAATACCTATCGTTTTAAATTATTTTTACAACATAGATAATGTACACTTGTATTATACCTATATACATATAATTTTAAGCTAAAACTTCACAAATTTTTGCGTAACAGTATTGTATTTTTTCTCTTTTTTTTTATGTCCCAACACTTAAATGTAGTTTCTTTTCTATTGTCTTATGATAATAATAACAACATTCAATGCGCTAACCAGTCGTCGCTGTCCGTGTTCAGTACGTGAAAGAATGACCGACGTGTCGCTCGATTTCGATTTTCGCCACTCCACGATCTTTTTGCGGCAGCTTACCGATAAACGTGCGACTCGTCGATCCTTCTTCTTAGTCCTGGCTACTTCTTCAGATATATTTATGCGTTGACAGAAACTGTATTTGTATAGTGAATTTAGATTCGAACTCTTCCGGCAATATCTTTTAATACTATATCGCGCTATGCTATGATATTATAAATACGCACGATTTTTCTTGTTCCTAGTGTTATTCTTATTACAACTGTTGTTATTCTTATTATTCTTATTCGTACGTCGATCAATATAACGATTGAGCCGGTACATACAACAGTTACATTATACCAAAGGTTGAATGATAATAATAATAAACTTCTTGACATTTCGAACTCTATTTTGTTGTTAATGAAACGCTTAATTTCCTATTCCTTACTGTTACAGCTCAGCCAAAGTGTGTTAAAAAATAGAAAAGAAAAAACCGTCCACGTTCCATGTGAGTCAATAATTTTACCCTCGAATCGTCGACGGAAAATGAAAACTACAAGTAAATAGAGGACTAGTGCTAGGAGACTAAAGTGGCATAGGATTAATAGGTACAACGAGAACAAGAACTACCAAAGAAAAACATTCGATGTTATATTTAAGCTGGTATAATGGTTTTTTTATTTTTAATTATTCATTTCACCGGCTTTTTTTCAAGTGAAAACATGAAATTCATGCGAGTGTGTCTATAAAATTCTTTGGGCAGAAGTACGCAGTTAAGTATATTTACAAAAGGTTTATTTTGTCATTTGATTTTGTATTTCTTTTTTCTACTTACGATAAAAACAGCATTAACAATTATTCGAAATCTGTACAACCATCGATAATATTATATACACAAAATCTGCTTGAGTCCTCGTTTTTGTTTTCTAGGAAAGAGCTCGTTTCACGCGATCCAGAGTCGCGTTCTGGCCTAAAATCTCAATCATCTCAGCCACGCTTGGACCCTCCTATTTCGAAAGAATGACCAGACTGTTTAAAACTGCTAATCAAAGCGTCATGACGAGTCTTACCTTCAAGCCGCTTAGGACGCTGCGCAATAATCTCATGAATTTTTCAAACGGAATATCGTTTGTGTCAGCGAAATTCCTCAACCAGTCTTTCAGACTCTCTTTTCGGAAGAAATCCGCGTCTTTGGAAGCTAGCTGCCTATCAAACTCCTCCAGTATTCCTGGTAAGAATCGATTTATTTATTACATGATTAGCAGCAGAGACTCGTACGTATATGTATCTATTTTTGAATTTTTTTACTCAAATATTCGGTGGGGCTTTGGCTAATGGCTGAAGTCGAGGGGGGAGGAACCACCCATAGAAAAGCCAGCTCACCGCTGACTAGGTCTTCAAGTTTTGATATCCTATTCTTGGCCCAATTGAGAACGTCGTGAACGTGATTCTCGTCCAGCTGCAGAGTGCCGTCCTTCGATCTGGCGATCAAACATCGAGCATGGAATATTTAAACTCACAGAACAGTTTCAATGACGGACAGAGAGCTCTTACCTGTCGGGAAACGCGTCACTGACCAGCCTAACGACTTTGTTGATAAGGAACTTTGCGTTGTTCTCCTCCTCAAGGAGCTGCGATATCTCCAGCTTATTGAACTCCAATAGCTTCTCGGGTAGCAGTTTGCAGGAGTTGACATTCACAGCAGACAAATCGAACTTCATACAAAATAAAACAAGTGGTTAATCTGGCTAAGAACTTTCCACTTGAATGCGTTTCAAGGTCATACAACATCATCAAATGTAATGTTTTTATTCTTTTATTTAGTCATTTCAGAAACACCTGAAACTACTAAATCTATCGAATCCAAAATTAAATTAGCAAAATAACCCCCTTCATTCTCCTTTTTCTCTAGATATTTCTCTGGAAAAAGAAGAGCAAGAAGGTAAAAAAGCGAGTAACTTCAGTGTTAGTCAACAATTCGCCTCCTTCTTCTTTTTCCTTTGCAAAAGCGAATCAAATCACCTGCTTTATCAGCTCCCCGTAGCTGTAGCATCGCTGCTCCCTACCGTGTGCCCTGTTGAAACCACCGCCAGCATGAGTTATGAAGTTGAGCAAAGCAAGTGGGAATATTCCACTCTGTCTATAGTTCTCGACCCTTATGTCCCCCTGTCTTTTGGACAGTTTCGAACCGTCTGGATTGAGGATCAGTGGAAGATGTGCGAACAGCGGCGGCGTCCATCCGAAAGCCCTGAAAAATCCGAAAAAAACCAGTCATTGTCGAGCATTTGTGAGTAGAAAGCGAACTCACACACCGATACATCAATATATGCTTCTGCGTCGACATGAGCCACTCAACACCACGCAGGACGTGCGATATCTCCATGAAGTGATCGTCCACCACGTTGGCGAAGTGGTAAGTTGGATACTTGTCGGACTTGATGATTACCGGATCCCCTTCATTTTGCGCCACATCGTAACTCGTAGGCCCGTAAACAAGGTCGTCGAAGGAATTAATATTCCCGACGAGCTTGAACCTGATGCAGTAGGGCTCTTCTCTTCTCAATTTCTCTGCCAAATCCTCCTTGGCAAGGTGGCGACATTTATTGTCGTACCTTGGAATCTGTCTGAGCCTAAGCGCCTCACGTCTCAGAAGATCTAGCCTGCGATCAGTACAGAAACACCTGTAGGCGGATCCGTTTTTCAGAAGAGTCTCGACCTGCTCACTGGAACATAAGGAAAGTTTATAAAAGTAGTAGAAACATTGATGATAATAATAAGTTGCATAAAGATATTGAAGTTAACAAGAAATGGTCACTAGAAAATATAATGATCTTTAATCCAAGGTTTGTGTAATTGAAAAGAATTGCATACTCATTAAATGAGCAACAATATCATTATTTATGAAGAAAAAATAGAGAAAGTAAAGGAAATTGAAGATCTTCGGATTGCATTGCAGTCTAATCTTGAGTTTAAAAAACATATCACAAACATCATTACTACTGCAACGAAAAACTTAAACCTATTGAGATTTAAGTGTCATAAATTCAAAGATCTAGAATCCCATATGGTTATAAGGCTTATCTCATTTTGATTTTTACATACCATCAAGAAGATTTAGAATCAACAAAATAATATTTACCACATTGTTGAATTTAAGTAAAGCTGGAGAAAAGTTTAATATTTATAGAACGAGTGTTATAGCGAATCAAAACCTAGAAGTCATTGATTTATTTTCAACAAGTATATCATCATTTGAAAATGAAATGCAAAAGTAAATATATAAATATTAATCAAAACAAGCTTGTTAAATTGGCTAATTATTTTTCATACTGTATATTGATATATGTCAGAATACTAATACGTATTATCAATTATAATTCATATTATATATTTAATTTTTTCTAATCAATGCTTAGAATTTATATTCTTTTATCCCACGTAATAATTTTGTAATTATGTATTGGGTATAAATCCGTTATTGATCAAATTAAATTTAAAAAAATAAGCTGTGTGCGATTTAATGCCATTTCTGACAGTCTCAGTTACTCGCTTGACTAGTGATCAGGCGTACTTGTACAGCTCGAGGCGCTTTGACTGGAGGTATGGCCCTTTTGGTCCGCCTCTCGTCGGATCCTCGTCAGGGATAATTCCTGCCCAGAGAAGATCATCCTGCAGTTTTTTGATTGCATCTGGAACCAATCTCGTTTGATCCGTATCTTCAATCCGCAGTATGAAACTGCCGTTGTTAGAACGGGCAAACAGGTAATTATATAGAGCTGTTCGCAGACCTCCGAGATGCAGGTGTCCTGTTTAACGATATAATATTGGGACTTTTCTATATTCTTTGTTTTACATTATTGCTAAAGCCATGGAATTGATATATTTAATTTGAAATTAAATTTATTAATTGTCAAACTGGTGTTTACAGCAACTGTGATACATACATGAATATAGTAATTTTAACTGAATCAAAGTTTCAAAAATTCTGTAAATCTTGCCAATAAGAATTTTTCGGTTTTTTTAAATCTTATTCTCATTTGTTTTTTTACATGTTTTACAGAAGTACATGAATATCCTATTCGGCTGAAAACGGTAGCAAAATCTCTCATGTTCAGTGTTTTCTTCAAAATTTGAATTCCGTTGCATTGGTACGTCTTCTCGCCGTTTGTCTTTCAGTTTCCATGTGCCTGGTTCAATGTGCATAGTTCGTGATAGACGTAATCATTCAAAAACACAGGCGGCAACGTGCACCGCTCGGCTTAACTGCGCCATATTACGCACTTCTCGGTTTATCAGCCGCATGTTCAATTACTCACCGGTTGGACTAGGTGCAAATCGAACCCGAACCTGCTGCTTACTGTAGCATCGTTTCTGCGACGATGATATGTAACAATTTGTCAGAGGCCTCAATATGTTACGTTGCATATTAGTAAATCGTCAAGCCGTGAGATTCAAGTCTCTTATCTGCTTGCAACAAACCAAAAGTTGATAAAAAAAATAAATAAAAGACTAAGAAACAACAATATGCATGTAAGAAGTAACAAATGCTGATCCAAACACTCTAACCAAGGAAAGAGAAGGAGAAGAACAATAGAAATTTTAAAATCTGATTGCCAGTGACGTTTATTCTTCTCCTTACAGCTAAATGCGAAACTATTCTCTTCCTCACTTTCCGGCAATAACCTACAAACGTCATTCGCGCGTGGATTTGTGACGTCACATGCCGCCTGAAGTTGGCGACAGGCCGCCGACGCAGCGCATTCGCAGACGTCGCTCGAGCTTCGGACCGTTCGAACCATTTGGAATTGTGTGAAGATCGGTCTCAGCGTCGGTCGCATGTTTCAAGAGTCTCTCGGTTTGTTTACCAACTACCAATTACGATTATGTCGGTTAGTACGTTCGTGTTCATATCACTGTAGTTTGTATTGATTGTGAGTGGCTAGACGATCGCTTACCGTCCGCCGCTGTGTTCACGTGGAGGAGTGATTGCTTTCGGGTAAGTGAATCTGTATCGGATCGTGTTTGAGTGTGTGAATTGTGTCAATGCTGAACGGTAAGTGTATAATACTATTGATGCACGACATGTCGTTTGTAAATCCGTTACCGATATGCTTTCGTTATAAAAAATTAGTTCCAAAAACTTAGTCAGACAGCGCGAGCGCAACGGCGGTTTCGTTTTGCCGCGCAAATGTCGCTGCTGCAGCGCTGCCTTCAAACTACTCACGGAATTCTGGGACGCCGGGGAGTTCGAACGAGCTTGGATCTCGTTCTGCATCACGAATTTGTGGAAATTTGTGCCGAATTTAACGTTTTTTTTTTTGAGTGAATTCAATCCGTGGAGTCTTATTTTCAGACTGCTTGCGAAAAACGAAAGATTCTTGTCTTTAAAATTTGAAAATGGGACTTTACTTCGACGAATTTACCATTGCGATTTCGTAGAATCCGTGCCATTTATTTATTTCTCCATCAAATAAAAGTACACTGGAGTGTTTTTGTTCAGAATTGTGTATAGAATGGGGCTGTCGAGCCTTTTTTTGCGTTTGTGATACGTTGACTTCGATATTTGGAGACACATAATATTCATAAACCTGAAGACTGATAACGCCTTCATTCGACGCTTATTTTCACTCGTTGATGGTAATTTCTTTTAGTTCTGTTATTTATTTGTCACTAAAAATAAGCAAATTATATAAGACTCTCATTGCTAAACAATGACAACGCTGCTCTATGGTTGGATGAAGAAGATTTTGACACTTCCAATTTTTCCATCGCCTTACAAACAGATAACGAAGTCCGGGCTACGTTAGTAATATAAAGGAATGGTTTGAAGGTCCGTGGACACGGGATGATTAATTTTTTTTCGGCCAAAAACAATATTTATTTATTGATTATTACCAGCTTCGATGCATTTCATTTCCACCTAAGAGATACAAAATATAACCTGAAAGAGAGAGGGACATACCACTCTGTGCTCGAAAGCCAGATACAAAAATAATATGAAAATAAACCAAAACAACACAAAATTAAGTACTTATCTATTGTCTGCCCAGGCAGCACGAAATTTAGTCGTCCGAAGGATCTTTTATGCACCATTTTCTAACGCCTAAAAGATATCTCTATGTCCAAAAGATATCGTCATGCCTAAAAGATGTCCTTGAGGCTTTATAGACATCAGAAAATGGCGCATAAGACATCCTTTAGACGACTTTAAGTTTTGTGCTGTCTGGCTGAGAATATACAAATTTTTTACTTTATTGGAAAATATTAAAAAATAATGATCATATTAGGGTTGCTGTTTTAACAATGTTCGACATTAAAAATTGCCAAATGAGTGACGTCACAAAAGCGGGGGTAGACTCACACGAATGTAAATACTCGTGGCGGAGGGCGGAAACCATGAAATTTGTGTTACGTTATTTATGAATGACCCCTCGGGGCTACGTCGAATAAATATTGGTGTCCAATAAATCTCATATCCAATACAGCTTTCGTTTACTTTTGATATCCAATAACACTGGTGTCCAATCGGCTGGTATTCAAACGGAGTTCACTCGAGAAATGCGAGCGTGGACTCTCTAAGGCTTCTCTTTTCTCGTTCGTAAAACTGGATGAACAGAAAGATGAGAATCTAATTTAGGCCAGAATTCTCGACCCGATTCGACAAAAAGTATAAATATAATGGTATTTGTAAGCTCTGAATGTCGAAGCGCATACTATAGCATTCATACGGGTTGAGTAGGCGTCGTAATTGGCGAGTGGTATTCGAGGAACGGTTTCGAACTGCATGATTAACTAATTTCCCAACTCTACGTAGGTACACATACGCACCTTTTCGCTTCCAATCATCCAATTTATCCGTTCATTCATTCATTCATTCATTCCCTCTGTTTGGAGTAGGAAAAGCATATTCGGTTGTGGGTCGGTCATTATCTACACAAACACACACACGCACACACGTGTTATTCCTAGGCTGCAACACTCCCTGTCCTCGCATCGTTCAACGAGCTCTAGTATTATCATCATCATTATTATTATCATTGTCATGTACTCGCAATCGTATTTGTACAAATCTAGAATACAAATCGATTACGATCATTTATCCATGTCTTCTTGTATACACCCTAAATCATGCAGGTCCCTAAAACAACAGGGAAAACTTGGAAAACTCAGGAAATTTCTTACAACACGGAAAAGTCAGGGGATTTCGAAAATAAGACTGGAATTTTGAATGTGTCGAAGAAATAAACTCGTTCTTATACAAATTACTATCGATATGGAGAAAAAAAATTCCATATAATTAAAATTTTGTGTCATCGCACCACCTCATACATTCCGTGTATATTACTTAATACCAAACTTTCTTTCGTTTTTTTCTTACGCAAAATCGGTGACTGTTTTTTTTTTTTTTTTTTTAATTGATAGTCAGATAGTAAGATATTTACTAGGTAACACTGAAGGTATTAGTATTAATGTGTGAAAAAATTGTCATTACTCAGGGTTATATTTCTTGAAATGTTACTGGAAAAATCCTATTTTCAGGTTACAGTACCTGGAAAAGTCAGGGAATTTCAGATTCGAGAAAGCGTACGAACCCTGAATAAGAAATTTCGATAGATCAAATACGATCGAAATCTCAAGTTTTTGCTTATTTCAAATTCTGACAATGAACGAATATTGTATCAATCGAATATGTACCCTCAGGCTCATAATTTTGTACTTTTGAACAGCTGATCACGTTTCGGTTTCTCCGCAAAAGGCAGTTTATTATCAGAATTTCCAATCAAGCTTGATCTACCGAAATCCCAAGTACATCCTAAATATTATAAAATTGCTCCCGTAGTGTCGGAATTCCTACAAATCGGCGTTAGAATAATCGTTTGCAGGAACGTTGACGCACGTCTCCTTGACGCTTTCGACGGTGAGCCCGTGTCTCGCCAAAAGATTTTGCACCCCGATCGCGAAGCTTTCCTGGAGTCTGTGTTCTCGGGACAATATGAAGGAAAATAGTTGACGGGTTTCCTCGGCTCCCGCGGGACTCGGCGTCGAGCAGAAAGTCAGCACCATCCGTGATCCCGTGGCCTTTATTACTTGGACCGACCCGGCGAATTGGACGTATTTATGGGTCAGCAGCGTGCCTGAAAAAAATATTGAAAATGAATTAACGGACGTCGATGTCGAAGAAAGATGCCTGAAAACGCAAGAACAATCGAAACATCACCGTTTTGCGGCCCTTCCGAACGCCATAAGCCGGGATTCTTTCCTAGATCGGGTACGCTAAAGGAGTATTCAAGATCCCCAGCGTCTTCAACCCATAATAATCGGATGCGGATGCCGCTTGATTTATCTTCCGATTTGTTCCCCTTCGAATTTTGATTATCGTCCGGCCACAGCTCCACTACGGGACAAGTCTTTACCGTAGTCGTAACGTGTTGAGCGTCGTCTTTACGGCCATCGGGTGCAGGTGGTTCGATTTTATGCTTCACGACTTCGACCGCGTACCATTTTCCCATTATCTGTGGGTATACATAATGTGCAATTATTCACGAAACACGATAAGATGGAAGGGAATTGAATTATGGTATTCTATTTCAATCGATTACAATTTTTCCAATGACATTGCCAACAAACTGTGTATAATTTAGAAAGATTTTTCACCTGCTTCAAGTCCAGAGCCGGTTGTCGTTTGAGGACCGGACAGTACAACGTTCCATTGCCTGTATTGTCGTTTCCGATGATTGTTGAATTTTCCGTTTTCCCGTTGTCCGTGTAGCCTGATGAGCCGTTTATTAATCCAACGACCACGATTAGCAAAAACCACGGTAATGAACGATCGCTGTCGTTCTTCTTGTTATTTTGGCAATTCATATTTTATTCACAAGTTATTTGAAACTCGATGATAATATGCGCCGTATATATCTTAACGTTTATTTCTGTGTAGCGAATGACAATGATGCGGCAGCGATAGAATGATGTTGTCGTTACGGTGTCCCGGACAGGTCTGGCCTTTTATTGTTGCTCGACTCCGAACCACTGTACTCTCATAAAGCACGATGAGTCTCGACACGATTTTTCTATTCGCAATTATATGCAAGATCGCTCTGGCTGCAGTTAACAAACTGTATTAGATTGGTCAACGTGAATCTACTCATGCTGTCAATTAATTATCCGAAGAATCAACACTCAAATATTATTCCCCGAAGAAGATTTCGTTTTTTAAGTTCTGCACGAACCATGTTGTATGTATATATATCAGGGTGCTCTTTCTTGGACTATTTTTTTTTTCGGTCCCATCGTGAAATTTTGTTGGAAATACAACAAAAAAAATTCCCTGACAGATTGAGCCCTTAATATTAATATTAAGTGCTCACCCAAGGCATGTAAAGATTTCCCGCTTAAAATACACGTAAACTTTAATTTTTTTCTTTAAAACATCTACAGTTCAGAGGCATTTTATGGTATAGTCTAGGACATCAGTAGGTTTTCTTCAGAATGAAATGCTCTATAAAAGTGCTCATTGCGGTGAAGTCGTACGAACCACCCAAACCCAATTTTTTCATGAAATTCTTGTTTTTTTGCTCCTATCTCGTAAATGACAAGAGCTACAAAAAAAAATATTAATAATAATAAAAATAATTGAATTTCCTACAAATTTATTGAATATTTTTTTTTTGTAGCTTTTTTTGTAGAAAAAAAAAATAGTCCAAAAAAAAGCACCCTAATATATATATGTGTGTGTGTGTGTGTGTGTGTATTATACTTGATCATCGTCGTCGACGACTTGAGGATGACGACGAGGATCGTTTGTTTCACGCGGTGCGACTCGCGATGTGCTCGATGATAGCGAAGGAGGGATTCGTTCGGTAATAATTAAGGTTAATTCCGCAATTGACCCCCGTCGTCGCGGCTCGCTTTTCTCCCTCCCGCGTCTCTGTTCTCGGTACCAGTATTGCTGACGCATCTGCTGATCCTCGCCAATTCTTCTCTTTCTTTCGCTACTTTTTTCTCGGATAATTCGGAATTATCAGCATATTTTCAAGAATTCGTGATCATCTCGTTATATTGAAACTCATTATTGTACAACGAGTACGAATTTTCTTATAAAAAAAAAAAAATTAAAATAACGATATTTCAATAACGAACATGTTTAATGAATAAACACTCATACAAAAGTGAACAATTTTTCCTCCCTTATATATGCTATAAATTATTCATCAATATACATATTACAATACAACGATAATGAATATAAGTAAAATATATACTTTTGAACGTTCAATCGTGTAACACAATATTAAAACTTAAATTGATATAACTACTATTTAATTACAACACATTCTTGCATAAATAACCACTTCTTCGTAAAGATTTCTTTTAAAAAAGGAATAAAGGTAAATCCTTTATAGAATACATAAGATCAAACCGCGGGTGATTCGTATTATTTATATTTGTATAATAGGTATTTGTATAATATATAAACAGCCATATGCTACAAATCGTAAGAATCACAATAAAACTATAATATGCAACAGTTAAAATTAGCAGCTTGTGCGATTGCCGTGTGAGAAACGGTGACTAGGATGGTGAAAACGGTCAATGCCGATAAAGTGTAAACGCTGAAACGGTGATCCCTGCTCCCCGAATTAGCGCAAGTCTGTTTAATCATTATGTTGTTCAATCCCTTATTTATCGAGAGTAGGATCTCGATATTACGTATCTCCTCTAGCGGCAGCTCGCGTCCACGGGACAATATCACCGTGTACAACTGATTGTCAGCAGTGGTCGAACAAAATGTTAGGGCGAGGTGCGACTCGGTCGCTTTCATCACTTGAACATCGCCGACGAATTGAACGTATCCTTTGGCCAGAAGCGTCCCTGCGTTACAATCGTAAATGAAAACTGTCAATTAAGCAGTTCAAGCATTACAGCCGCAGTGTGGTTTCGATTTCGAAAAGGTCTCGTATGAATCATCGAACATCATGACTCGACGGGAGTGCGTTATATACACGAGAATTGGAGTAAATTGTGTTAATTTTGGCAATGGCCGACATATTTATATATTGACGAGAGCGAAACTGTTTGAAGAACGCATTAACGCACAACACCAAGGACGATGAGTTTTCTGATCCCGGCAACTCGGATACGATAACTGTTGAAAAAAAATATCACGGAAAACAGATGCGTACCGTTCTGTTCATCCTTTGATTTCCATTTTCCAGGCTTCACGTTCGAGGGTACATAAAACGAGTAGTCGAGATTCCCAGCGTCCTCGGTCCAGAGAAGCCTCAGGCTCCTGTGGGTCCAGCCGTCACCTGACCCGGTAACTCGGAGGTTTATCACGGGGCACGTCTTCACAAAAACCCGACCTGAAGTCATAGGGCCGAATTTTTCGAATTTGTGTTTCACCACCTCAACCGCGTACCATTGTCCCTCTATCTGTATCGATTGAATACCGTGAAATCATTATCACCGCTTAGTAATGTTTGCATCGGGCATCAATACTGCAGCGTATCATTCTATGACCCTTCGCACTAAGCTACAGAGGATGACCTTTGAGAGTTCGCTCTATCTTTCACAGAATTGTGATGTCAGAATAGAAGCAAGTCCATAGTTTGAACGGTTTGTCGGCTGGATAGTTGGGAAAAGCGGAGAAATTTCTTGAAATTGCATATTATCTGTATTTACCCCATCGAACAAAATCAACTCGACATTTGTACTGCCACGCAATTCTTTTTACGAGAATTATGAACGATGGGTCGACCGCTTTTCGGTTGTCTATAGTCTGGGCGGCTTGGCACGTGCTTCGGATCAGTATGGACGGTCGGTTAAGTCCATATTAGTTAGGACCTCACGACAGATTTCTTTTATCTTTAACAGCTTGTTCATTGGGTATTAAATACACATGTCATATAGACGTTTACTTCTATCTCTCTCTTCCTCTCTCTTCCATCATTCAACGGATGAAAATAAAGAAGTCCAAGAATATCAATCATGCAGAGCTCGGCTCGTGTCATCGGTACTCTATTTTTCTCTTTCAACAAGTGCAAGTGTCGTTTAATATTACTAATTGAATATGTACATACGTATGCGGTATGTATCATGTCGCTGATCCTTATATAACATATTTAAAGAAAACAAGAGAGAGAAAGAGAGTGCGAACAAAAATACGCAAGATTATGTATCTGATTCGCCACAATAAGATATAAACATCCATTGTGCCTATTATTGTACCCGTTTATTCTACCTCGATTGGAATTCTACATATTGTTCACTTGCCAAGGCGGCCAAACCAGAGTTCATACTTCGATACGAGATACTTGGTTCACAAAAGCTGAACCTTAGCTCAGTTTACACTTAACATGAATATAATCTTGTTCAATTATTTACCTGGGTCCAATTGAGTGAATTTTGTGGATTAAAATCCGGACATTCAGCCATAACTGTTGTTGTATCTGTCGCTTGATCCGTGATTTTAGACGACGAATCGTGAATCGTTGCAATAACTGTTATCAGGATTATAATCGATACTCGGTGTGGAAATGACTTGCAATGCATCTTTGGTGACGGAAGATTGAAGGAAAAGTTAATGTGAATAAACGGACAAAAATTAAACGCTGCAAATCAACCTATTGTGCGAATTCCACGTTTCAAAACCACGCGCGGTATTTTCTAATTACTCTCCTCCAATATTCTTCTCTCCGTTTCTGGTATTCACCAAATATCATAATCCGCACTGTTACTGATAGAGACTGTTGTTAACGTTCCGAACACACAAAGTCATCTGACCCTGTCAACTGACTAGCCAACTAAATGCTACGGATGCAACGGAAGGAGATCTCTGCCCCTTCCAAACCTACGATGACCGCTCTTCTTCATCGCGATCATCCTCTCGTAGATATTAGAGCAGTGACGATGGGGCGGCGAGGCGACATTCCAGAAGCCGAAATTGTTTTATTCCACTTTAGCGCTACTTTTGAAACCCCGAAAAGTGTGCGACTGTGCCTGATCGGTTCATCTGCATCCCGACATAGGCTTCACAGTCTTCCGGAAAGTTCTTCCATTAATCGTAGAGCGAGATTGGTGCCGCCATTATGGAGTCACTCGCGAGTTTAACGTTACGATATAACGCCCGGGACCTTTGATAATAGGCTGCCGGGTTATCGCATCGCAAGAAAGAACGTTCATTCTCTTTTAACTACATTTTGAGAGTTTAATGTATGTACGTGCTATTCAGTCTCACTATCTAAAGCAATGAAATAGTGAATATCGGGAAATTATCATACGACGGTATATTTGAACACCCCATTTTCCGCCCATTCTCCGCTGCTCTCCCTCGCGATCGACGTTCCGAACTCTGACGGTAACTTATCGACTTTGTTTTATTCGCGAAATCCACGTCAGATGGAACCTCTTCTCTGCGTTGTCATTATAAAACTGATGGAGGAGAATGCACACGCAGTTTTTATCATTATTCATCTTAGAAATGCATTGCAATTGTATAAAAAAAAGAATATATATATATATATATATATATATATATATATATATATATATTTAACACCAATCCCCTACACTTGTTCAAAGCTTAATTCATCACTCCGGATACGTGTGAAAAATGAATAAAGCTTACCGCAGAGAGATATTTGCAAATTTGTGTGCTTCAAGGCAGATTGGATTGAAAGGTGTAGTAGGAGCAATGAGACACTTTCTTACATACGTACCTGTGTCGCATAATTTTTATAGCAAATGGAATTAGGCGGTGGTCCACGTATCTCGTGACCGACGTGCCGGTTAGAGGCCAAGTTTGCTTTCGGTTCGGTTCATCGGTGCGTGAGCACATCGTCAGATGCACATGGGTTGAATTCGGTGCTCGTTCCTCCCTGTACCTACGTGTTAAGGTGTCACCGGGATTCGAACAACGCGATCACGCCGCGCCTCGTTGAACTATTATACATGACAAGATATTTGACCGAGCTGTGCAATACGCTCTTCCTGACTTCTTGTTTTCGGAAGATTGGAAGAATTTTCTACAGGAGGTCAATTTTTGACTCCATTTCACTTCAACCCGATATAAGTATATAGTTGAACAGACATTGACGTGATTGATTACAGCACTTTTCGGGTTCTTGTGTATCTTTCAAGAAACATAATCGATTTATCAAAAAAGTTGGTTATTAGAAACTACGATAGATGTTTAATGGGTACATATGCTGGTAGTTACGCGGTGATGACGAATCAGTACCTCATGCCTGCCAATATATTTTTTGAAACGAATATTGCAATGCCCTGGAAATTGCAGGCACGATGTCTACTACACCGTTCATCGTTAGTAAAAAATTCAAGTTACGAGCGCTTCCAACAAAGTTTCAAGTTTCAGAGTTCACGGCAAAACGCCGGATGTCGCGGGCATTAAAAATTTAGCATCATCATACACAAGAATTAGGTAGGTAGGTAGGTGTGTATGTACATGAATTACGCGTTACGCGTGTAACGGTGTCGGTTCCTAAAAACGACAGCATGCGTGCACGAAGTCGTCTTCCTCTCTGCATTATAGCCAGAGAAAAGAGAGCAGGAGACAGAGAGAGACATTTAAATTCTTGTAATTACCGTTTAGACCGTATTAAAGACCCTCGACAAATCTACTGCACTTATCCACCACCGTAGTTCTACCGCCGATGTGTACATCGTACCTATACAGACACAATAATTGTCTCCGCCCATAGAGTTTATGTATCTCCATCTCCGTTTATCACGGTACATGAAGGCATAACCGCGCGGAAAAGCTTACCCACGAGGAGGAGGACCAGGCGGATTACATTATCGTGACGCTTCTTCGCGTCTTTAACGGCTTGTATATTTATTGTATACTTTATACCATAACTGAAGTGAGCCAATGACGTCATACCTTTATTGATTTTCCACCAAGCTGCAACATCGTATACACAATATATACATAACTTGTATATTACATTATTATGTGTACATATATTTTACTACTATGGCACCTATGTGCATGTATATACATACGTATATATACCTGCACGTATACACCTACCCGCGGTAACGTATATACCCTAAAAGAGTAAGAGGAGCTGATCTTCGGGTATGTGTAAGAAGAAGGGGATGCGTTGGAAAGGTGATGGCGGAGGGATTATAATACATGTATAGGCATACTCAATCCTCCGCTTTGCACAAGCGACGATCTCGGAGAAAAGAGGAGAAAATAGCAGGTATAGAATAGAATAGAAATGAAATAAAATGAAATGAAACGAAATGGAATGGAATCGGAGGTATAAAGCCAGGGCGCGGGTGAAGAAGGAGTGATGATTCAGGGTGAGGTTTATTGCGGAATTAACCTTAATTACTATTTAACCCTCCTGCGCTGCTACAACGTTTCTAGCTACTTCTTCCTACTCATCATTCTGCTTCTACTTCCGCATTCAAACACGTATCAAACAACGCCGGATTAGCCAGTTGTATAGAAGACACAAGGTGTAACGGAGCGCGATGTAATTGATTTGTTTCGTTTTCATTTTATCTCTAATTATATTCAATAACTTGAGTACATTACACGACACAACAACTTTGAAACTTTTTTTTTTTAATGAATATACTTTTAATATATAAATACACAATATAGTATACTTCAACATATAGATACATAAATATATTATATACGGCGATGGGCAATCTTTAAAATTACACGTATATATATATATATATGTAAATTGAGTAAAAATTTCCTCGGGATTTTATTCTTCGATTATAATAATGTAATTATTATTGTTATTGTTATTATCTTTGTTGCATACTTCTTTCGGGATATCGATTGGACAACGAATAAAAAAGAGTTTTAGTGGTTGTAACTATCAAGATTTGAGAAAATTGTCGAGGGATACGAGAAGACGACCATAACTATAATACGACGATTTAAAAAATAATTCATCCTTATTATTATTATCATTATTATATTACTATTACTTTTTTATTACTTTTTTCTTACGTATTCCGGACGAAAAAAACTGTCAAGAAAATTTTATTGTATCGTGCACTCGCGAATAATCATGTTATATGTAATAATATCTAGAATTTATAATAATCTGAGCATTATTATATCATTATTCATATGTAAACTCGATTGAAACGTCTTGATCATTGATACACATAAGCATATATATGTATATACACACATATATATATGTTTAATACTTTTGATATATATATATATAATAATATATTATGTACATGCATGTTTTCTGAACGATTTTCGTTTTATTTATTTTTTTTGTCCTCTTATCGTTTCCTAACTCATCCGACAGAAAATCTCATATTGTCGTAGTGTAAGTCGAAGCCGCGATGAGGAGGGTGAACAATGGGAGAATGATCGACCACCACGACCGAGTGAAGTTTACCGTGTTTATGCTATCATTGCCGTTTTCGACGATGTTTACGCAGGTTTCGGTAACGCTTATCATCGGCAAACGTCTCGACAGTAAACTTTGCACGCCAGCTCTGTCATTCTCCGTTAAATGATAATTTCGTGACAGGACGACCGAGTACAGCTCGTTGTTCGGCGATCTAGTACAGAACGTCAGTACCATGTGGGACGCAACGGCTTTCATGACTTGCACGATGCCCACAAAGTGGACGTAATTCTTGTTCACCAAAGTACCTGCAGCGTCGGATTTTAAGATATATTAATATCGAGAAGAAGAGGAGGAGAATAAGTCAAGCAGTGAATTACAATCATAGTAACGTGCAGTAATTTCGAGCCATGTAGCAAGTTTATCGAAATCAATTATCAAGGATGCATGGGTATACTGACCATTCTGCAGATCCCTTGATCTCCATAATCCCGGAGCGCCGGAAGGATCCGTTACGGTAAAAGAATAGTCCAGATCACCATCCTGCGTGCTCCACAAGAGTCTGATCGTGAGACTCTTACTTCCTGTGAATCGCAGCCTGACCACCGGGCAGCTCTCGGTTATACCACGACTGCTGCTGGTTGGTCGCATAGGGTTCATCTTGTGCTCCACGTACTCGACCACGTACCATTTTCCAGTTATCTGTGCAGTACAAATACGTGTTTCCTCGCTTTTTTCTCTCCCTCTAATTTTTTTTTTTTTATTATTTTCCGTTCACCCAAGCTCAGCAATCGAAATTTTGTCCGTTTTTCTTTTCGAAATTCATAAATAACTGTACGAAACGATATTATTATCAAATCGTTCCAACGGTACATACCTACGTATATAAGAGAATTGTTATTCCCAAATTGTTGTTTTCATTTTTATTTATTCCTCTGTACCATATACTGAAACGCAAAACGATACGAAAGAAAAACGCGCAAAAAATAATGAATCGAAAATAATGCGGGAGGTAACTTTTTCTCTACACGCCAAAGGTGTATCGTGTACACGTATGTATATCACGGGTATTAAAGAGAGGGTGGAATTAGGAGGAGGGAAGTGTAGCGAAAAGGCGAAGAGCGAATTGACGGGCTGGTGGGTGGGTTTCACCCTTAGGGACCGTGTTTTGAATACGGTGTGGATATACATACACGCATGTATATATATATAACGTGTACATACTCTTGTACATATGTATGTACATTATCTCGTTGTCTTCCCCCATGATCTTTTCCCAGGTATGTGTACGAAGCTCGTGCGATTTACATGCTTTATACGTTGATGTACGTATGCAATGTACGGAGAGTTAGAATATGCGTGTTATGACGTCTATGTACATGCGGTGCGTGCGTGACATTCGGCTGTAATATAGATACAGAGTTTTGCATTAGATACATACATTATACGTTATACCTAGCGTACCCCAGAGGATATAATGCGTGGTTATGTATAACTTGCGACACGCACCTGCCGCCCCTCTTTGCACAATAAACACGGTATACGTCGTGAATTATGTATGGAGCATTCCATGCCAACTCCACCGAGGCGTGCAGTCTAATAAATCGCTGTATCGGATTTAATACATGATATTTTGCATCGAATCTTCTGCCAGACTTCTTTTCTCCGAAGTACGATGTATAATAAGTTACGTAGTAAATGATTAAAGGCCTTACAGCTGATTTGACGAATTTTTTGTGGATTGCGCTGTACATAATATATAATCCACAGTTTTCCGATATGGAATATAATACGCGTAAAATACATTCGTGAACACTCCCCTCGTTTTAGGTAAAACTATAAATGCGGCCACCCCTTGTATGTGTATAAATCAAGTACCGAGCGTACATTAATTAATGCACGCGTATATAATACGCGACGCGGGCGTGCGTGAGGCTAAAACTCGAGATAGGTTCCGTCGTGCACCGTTTATGCATTAGGAAAATTACTGCGTAGGCGGAATTTACAGGGTGTACAATGAATCTGTCATCTCGGTTCAAACTCACCAGATACAAATTTTCCGCCTGACTTATGATTGTATACTTTCACACCGGTTTACATTCGCATCAACGATACCGGGAATACAAGAGCGATGAGATTGAAGCTCGTCTGCATGTTTAAAGAGCCCGGTGAATAAAAGTTTATTCTTTCTCGTTTAAGGTGAGTTTTTAACTGATTTCCTCAATTTACGATTTACAGCTGACATCGTGAGTCAGATTTACCCGCGTATAATATATGTACCTCAGGGTGTATCGAAAAATTAAAAAACTCTTGACTACCCGCAAAAATCAAAGATATCATTGAAATAAAGGTCTCCGTGCAATGATTCGATTTTTTGACAATATATAGGGGGTGCGTGGCACGTTTAAAAACGCCATTTTTAGCGTTAAATTCACTTTATCACTGATAAACGGAAACAGATCAATCAAAAAATTCTGCATTTTTTATACAAGGTGCCCAGATGTGTACGCTTTCAAACCCATATTCACCGAACATTAACAAATGGTTCATATATTCGAAAAAAAATCTCTGAAAATCAATATGTTTGTTGGTGTGAATCAATAAAATATGAAAATTTTCAAAATAAAGATTTATTTTTTGGCAATTTTCGCATTGTAGGCAATATTCATTGCCACTACTCGTTTACAAGAAAAAAAGATGGCAGAAATACAAACGCGTTTTAGAAAAAAAAAATCAATATTTAATGACGATTAATTGAAAAATTGTGAAAATAATGATTTTCAGAGATTTTTTTTTTCGAATATATCAACCATTTGTTAATGTTCGGTGAATATGGGTTTGAAAGAGTACATATCTGGGCACCTTATACAAAAAATGCAGAATTTTTTGATTGATCTGTTTCCGTTTATCAGTGATAAAGTGAATTTAACGCTAAAAATGGCGTTTTTAAACGTCCCGCGTGCCCCCTATATATTGTCAAAAAATCGAATTATTGCACGGAGACCTTTATTTCAATGATATCTTTGACATTTGAGGGTAGCCAAGAGTTTTTTAATTTTTCGATACACACTAATGTACCTGTACATATCGCGCCATATTTACCCCTGCTGCAGCACATACGCATACATTATATAGGTATCGTCTTGCGTTCCGTACGCGCGGGTTTTCCTGCCTAACGTCAATAAATTGTCCCTACACCCAGGGCACAGCCATACGTGTTGTGTTGTATAGTATGGCTACGTGCAACAGCATGCACGAATAACACCACCGTGCACAGAGGCATTGTGTGCGCATACATATATAATTTAATACAGCTATGGGGCTTCTTCGGTGGGGACCGAAGTCCTAAACCTTGATGCTCCCTATAGACATGGTGTCTGCAATCGTGTCTGGAATTATCCCTGAAACTTGCGGGAAACATCGTCAGAATATATTATTGGGATTTTTGTTTCGAGCGCGGATCTCTGAACCATTCTTGCCGTGGATTTCGGTCATAAACCGCGTCCTGTGATCTCCGTTGATCATTTATCACATCACGAGGGTATCGCATTGCCACCTGGAAGTCTTATCAACCCTTTGAGTCACAGTGGTAATCATTCTTACCGCCCATTTTATATCCATTTTTTGTATATTTAAACCATTTTTAAACATATTTCTCTTCGGTGATTTTGCTATTTCCACAGTATAATAATAGGTTCTCAATAATCGAGAGTAATTGTTGCGATATAATGTGAATTATTATTGTTGGAATCAAATTGATTGAAACAAATCGTGAAAATTGAAGGAGTAATCCATTCCCGAGAAAGTTACCCTGCTACCCATGTATATGTATTGCATAATTTATAAATTTTTGGGATTGCTGATTACGAATCTAAAATCAAGTCTTGGAAATTTAGTGTGGCGAATCCAATCAGCGACCCCGTAAACCCCTGAGTAGAATATTTTGACCGTATTCGAAAAAATTTGAAATTTTCGTTTACCACATTGGATCCACCATCTTGAATTTTTCAAATTTAAACTCAGATTTGTGATCAGTGACCCCGAAAACAACGACATAAAGTTTTTTGGTCGGATTTGATTACATTTTTTATTTTCGATCACCATGTTCGATCCGCCATCTTGAATTTTTGAAGTCTGATTTCAGATTCGTCCTCAGCAATCCCAAAAACAACAGAATACTATCTTGTTATAAAAGTTGACACAGCACAATAATGTGTGACTCAAAGAGTTAAACGGTATGGCATATGGAATGATACTATAAAGACGCACTATCAAAATGAAAATGATCGTACCTGTTCGAGATCGAGGGAAGCCTGGGGTTTCATACCGGGACAGTGAGTGGCCAATCCCGTAGGAAAGTTTACACCAGTGTCGTCGTAGTCGTTCGCCGACGAAGAACTGCTGGCCCCCATCATCAGCAAGAGAAGGCACGCGAACGCTGCGAGACTCCAGCTGTTGCTTCGCTGATCCATCTCGTCCAGATGATGATTACGATGGCGATGATGACGATGATGATGTATGAAAATTAATTATTTCCAAAACGATGATAGTGAAAAATATGAATCACCCTCACGTAGCGTTGTTATTGTCCAGCTCGGCAGCTGGAATCCTGCACACAGAGCAGCTAATTTCGCGATGATTAAAACGTTTTAATTAATTACACCGGGTCCCTATCTCCTCCCTCTTCTCTCCTTCACCGCTCTTGGCTCGCGAACGGACGCTTTTCAATCCGGAAGAAAGATCCTGGTGTACGTATATATGTATAGTGAATGCGGAAGATGGATGGAGAAGGGGATAACACTGCCTATGGTGCAGCTTTGAGAGTTTAAAGCTTTCTCGGTTTTAAAGCGGATGCGCGGGAAAATCACTTTTTTTTTTATACCGTCAAAGACGAAGGGGATATTCGTTCGATTTAATTAAATTTAATTAAAAGCGCGCGGGCTCTCTTTCTACGCGGATTATCGTTTCCATTCCAATTATAGTCAGTCGGTGCTGATTAGGAATGGTGCAGGACAATGTTAAGAATCAAAGAATACGGAATAAGATTATATAGGCACAGGGATATATTCTAATCAACAACGAAACGTGCTGTTCCCTCTTGCATTGTTTAGAAACCCAGGTTCACATCACACAGTCATAAAAACAAGTCTGCACACCGTTTTTACAAATTGTTTGAAATCGCCTCACTCAAGCCAATTGATTATTATTCTGCATCGCAGTTCAAACTTTTCTCGATTGGAAATCAGACCGACAGCTGTTGTCACACCACCACCCCACGTGTGTGTAATAATAAAATATCAATCATCACACCTGCGGCAGTTGCAACGGAACTCGATGCATGATGACGATGATTAGAACACGCGACATTTCTGATTAATAGATAATTTAATTTAGAGATAATTTACATTCTCTCGCCAACCGATGATACGACGACGATGTCAATGGTCTTGGTACGCTAGCTTAAAATGCCAGATTATTCAGTCGGGATGATCCTGACGCTTGCGTTACGGAGTCCCGGAACGGTCTGACCCTGTTTGGCTATATCATCGGGGCTATATGTCATACGGTCGACGGCAGCCGGGCCGAGCCGATATCAGCCGGAGGACGAGGACGAGGACGAGGACGAGGACGAGGACTAGGACGAAGGACAGAATCCCTTCTCCTCCTCCTCATTCCCTTCCTCCTAAACCCAGAGAGTGCTGCCGTGTTCTCGTCGCCGCGCAGCGCTGCGCTGTCATGCTCTCGCCTTGTCTGCCTCTTCTTCGATCATTTGCCCGCAAGCTCCGTTCATCCCCCAGCTCCCCGATATTCATTCAATCTCGTAGTAGTCAGCTGGCTGTGCTGGCACTCGTTGATTGATCATTTCATGAGCCAAGGTAGCCTCAAGCCGGCAAGGTTGTAGCTAGTCGAATGATCGGATGAATACGCCTATATGCATCCACGCATGCATACGATATTCGAGTTGCGCCGGAAAAACAGATCCCCTTTTATTATTGTCATAGATTATGCATACGCGCAAGGATTATCGCGGTGTACCAGATTCAAAGACGATATCTTGCAGGTATCTCTCGACATGATTTCGTAAATAAAAAAGCGTACCGCGAAACTCTCCAAAATTCAATTCAAAATTCGGATTTACCTTAATTTCAATATTAGTTTGTCTGAAATTGTTAAACTTGATACCTCACTGGAGGAATCTTGTATCAAGAAAACTGTATTTATCAGAAATAAATTCTGCATAAAGGATTACAGCGCAAGCTACATTGCTGCAGCTGCGTTCTAATTTGCAGAACTGCATTATTGTCATTCAGCGCACGATGATACTCAATTTCTCAATCGACGGTAAATACTGATTTCGGTTGGTAACAAAGGAGAAGCTTATCAATATAGTTATCTTAGCTCGGTAAGGCAGAGTTCGGTAAAAGTAGATAAAATGAATTTCGAAAAACCGACGGACCTCGAAAAAAATGGTCACGAAGGGTGTATTTGAATTTTGTACGGGACTGTTTCCCCCTCCCTTTTTCCCATCGGTCGCGTCTATGGCGCGAGGAATCCTCGAAAGCCTTACACTCACGTGTAAATTTGTGAAAGTGTGCGCGGCGCGGCCAGCAGCGGCAGACAGCTCTCTGAATACACGCGTTATTAACAGCGACATGCGCATATTCATGTCAAGTGTAGTGTGCGAGTGGTGAAAACAATATTTTGGCCTTCGGGGGCCCAAACAAACATTATTTTTACAAAATGGTATGATCAAGTTGAGAAATTTTTACCGGTACTCGTCATCTCGACCGTTTCACCCCAAATCTCGACCACAAGCATGCTTATTATTGTTATTCCCAACCGCTTGCCTAACATTCGCGTCATTGGCTCTGCGAAATCGAAAACTGGGTTGTAGAAAAAAATCCACGTTGCACCTGATTTTACGCTCTTTCTCTCGCTCTTGCTCTCATTGCAAACCCCGCAGGCTCTTTGACACTGTCAAATAACCTACAATACTCGTTGGGAGGATGATGCATGCATTTTACCGCCGTATTTCATAGCCTACATATGGAATCCGCACAATTTGGACCTTTAACTCAGTCCTCAAATTCTTGTTTGACAATCCTTCAACAGAATTTTGTCCATATCGGTTTGTCGCGGATGTAACTAAGGAGGGGGGAAAGCTAAGTCTACCGAAGTTAAAAAGAATAAACAGACCAAGCTTCCAACATTTTCTCCACATGTATCGTTGTTTTTGTTTCAGTACAAGCTGAAGTTCTCCCAGAGGGATAAAGTTAAGAAATTTATAGCCTTCACGCAGACGGGCGAACAGACGGCGATTTACTGCTTGACTCAGAATGACTGGAAGCTCGATTTGGCCAGCGACAATTACTTTCAGAATCCCGAGGCTTATTACAAGGAGCCGAAAGTTTCTGTAGATAAAAAGAAACTTGAAGTTCTATTCAGCAGATATCAAGGTGAGCTGGCCGCACACCAACCTTCTGTTTGATCTTCATTTGTCACTCAACCTCCGTTCACAGACCTCAACGAACCTGAAAAAATTACTGCTGATGGGATAATGAAGTTCCTCGACGACCTGAGCCTCAGTCCTGAAAGTAAATTAGTCCTGATAATAGCATGGAAGTTCAGGGCCGAAACGCAGTGCGAATTCACCAAAGACGAGTTCATGAACGGCATGATGGATCTAGGGTAAATAGCGACTTATATCTCGCATTTTTGTTCCATAGTTCCCGGCAATTGTTGGTATTGTTGTTTTTTTAGCGTCGACAGTATCGATAAACTTAAGATTCGACTCAGCAGCTTGGAATCTGAGCTCAGGGACGCTCAGAAATTCAAAGACTTTTATCACTTCACTTTCAACTACGCCAAGAACCCCGGACAGAAGGGATTGGACCTTGACATGGCTATCGCCTATTGGAACATCGTGCTCGACGAGAAGTTCAGGTTTCTACAGCTCTGGTGCCAGTTTCTGCAGGTAAATTTGATAACTCGTATCCCTAGAAAGAATTGTTTACACCGATTCTGAAACAGTTTCCCCTTTCACGTCACAGGAACATCACAAACGATCGATTCCAAAGGACACGTGGAACCTGCTGTTAGATTTTGCGCTCATGATCAACCCCGACATGACTAATTACGACGAGGAAGGAGCGTGGCCCGTACTGATCGACGACTTTGTAGAATGGGCTCAGCCGCGTGTTCGTCAGTCTCTTTAACATTTTACGCTGAGCCGTCAGTGCCGCCACTGATGCTAATATCGCGTGGCTGGCTTATTGATGAGCTGGGAATATTCTTGTGTATAAAAAGAAATTGATATATGTGCATATTATTACTATATAATTCACAGCGATATAACAATGTCGATTGCACATAGATGATTTTTAAAATCGATTGGCGAGAGAACGCTCTGAGGCTGATATCATCGTTCTTTTCGTTTTTTTCTCCAACTTTTTTTTTCTTTTTCGTTGATTGTGCCACTATCAGCAAATTTGTACCTCCAAGTTCGAAATTACAAGGAGAACGGGAAAATTTGAAGAATACAGCATTTGATTTTGTAAATAATCAAACACACAGGCACACAAACTACAAGTCAGTTCCGTAATAATAGAGAGAAAAAAATATAAAACGTTATAACGAGGAAACACTTGATTTCACTATAGTGAAAAAACAAACTATACAAAATTGTAACGTTGCAAAAAATAATTCATGCGTTAGGAAATGATCAAAACACATCTTCTAGGATTGATTGAGAAAAATCTTCTTTTTTTCTTAGAGTAATGTTATTAAATTGATGCGTGCGCTGTATGATTTGTTACAAAGAAAATATTCGAAACGAAAAAATATATATATAGCTATGTATATAGAGACGTACATATACCGCGGAAACATGTAGGAAACATGAGCGATGAGGAAACAGGCCCCTTTGAAAAAAAAAAAAAAAATGCCCTATGCATCTCAATCAATTGATACTGCTCAATTTTTTTTCATTATTAGGAGAAGATATCAAAGGATAAACGCTTCCTAGAAAATAGGAAGGAGAAAAAAATAGAATATACAAACGAAAAAAAAAGGTATTCCAAAAGAGAAATAATGGGAAAACGGGGAACAAAAATTGGTCAAGATTCCACAACATGCTCAAGTTACGCAGATAAATCGGTAACGATTACGCAGAACGCTTATTCGATTTGTTAGTCTAATTTTCAAACAAAATAATATCTTATTATTATCCATATAAGCTGCTATTGTCGGGCTTGGAAAAAAAAATTAAGAACTAACCAGCAAACGATATAATTTTGGTTTTTAGTTAATAATAATAGTAATGATGATGATGACGATGACTATGACTATGACTATTACGATTACGATTACGATTACCACGACTACGACTACGACTACTATGATTACAATGACTATGACTATGACGATGACGATTACGATTACTACGACTACGACTACAACTACGACTACTACGATTACTATGACTATGACTATCACGATGACGATGACGATGACTATGACGATTACGATTACTACGACTACGACTACGACTACGACTACGACTACGACTACTACGATTACTATGACTATGACTGTGACTATCACGATGACTATGACTATGACTATGACTATGACTATGACTATGACGATTACGATTACTACGACTACTACGATTACTACGACTATGACTATGACGATTACGATTACGATTACTACGACTACGACGACTACGATTACGATTACTATGACTATGACTACGACTACGACTATGATTACGACTACGACTACGACGACGACTACGACTACGACTACGACTATGACTATGACGATGATAATATATACACACACACAAATATTATAGTAATAATATAAAAATCTATATTTTCATTTCGAAACTTCTCACATAGATATGACGATAGCAAATGCTGCAAACTATATAAATACCTGCGCCTGTTACACAAAAAGAAGAGTGATTTTTTCTGCATTTTTTGTTGAACGCGATTAAAATTTAATTCTATTTTTGTTTTACCACGCAGACGCATTTTAGTGAGCGAAAAAATCCAACACATTCTGTTTCAACTTCGGATATATTCTCTAAGTTATAATAGTTAAGATTTTTCGTGACACATTTTTGCAAGCCCCCTTTTTTAATATGACACTATTCCACAAGTCGAAAAAAGAAACATTAGACGAAATTTTGTCACAGTTTTAGTTTTATTTATTAGAATATTAGACTATCACCATCGTTCTCGGACCATTTATGTTCTAAAATGTCAGGAATGATTTATACTACACGATCGAACATCTCCGTGATATTCCAAAATCATCTCTAAACGTAAAATACATATGTAATGAATTTGCGTTGATCCAACTTAAAAATACAAGCAGAGTAGACGGAAGAAATTCAAAAATAGCAAACTGCTTAAAGAATGGAAACTTGCTATCAATTTCCAGTTACAGACAATGTTGAATGTCACATTATTGTTGCTCTCACTCGAGCCAAAAATATCGACAAGAATATTCTGGAAAGGATTTTTAACTCGTTCAATGCCGAAAGTTTTGCAAACTATTCTTGAACCATGGAACGTAATTGATTCCTGGCGTCGCGCCAATCCAAATTTTCGTAGATCAACATGTTGAGAACTTGGAGAAAAAAAAGAAATTTAGGAAAAGATGAAGAGAGAGGGAAGAAGAAAATATATATATTAAGAACATCAACAAATTGTAAATAGTGTAAATAATAAAAAAACAAACCCATGTCATAATATTAATCTATTGATTAGTTTAATTTCATTGATTGAATAAAAAAAAAAAAGTTAAAAAAAACCATCGTCTCAAGGTGCCCACTTGTTTCTAGCCCATTGGGGAAAACTGAGTGCCGTCGCTAAAGCATTGAGTACGATTAGAAACGTGGAATTTCAGTATAATATGAAAAAAAAAAAAATCGTGGTACTGTTTTTTCTTCTCAATTTTATTCACTTTACCAATTGTACTATTTTTAAAAATTTTTTTATTATTGTCTGTATTTCTTCTTTCAGTAACAACAAATCTTCTCGCACTCCCGAAAAGTCTTGATCCAACCCTCGTCTTGATCCTACATTTTCTATCATTGACCGCGACAGTTGCACGAAAATTTTGCGTGCCCACAGCTGCTCTTGATGCGTCTAATCTGGTGGACGAACGCCAGTTCGTATTGATCAGGCTGTATCCTGTAGCACCTGATCAAGACGTGGCGGACGTACCATTCGCACAACTTGTCGAAGTCGTCGATGCTTGCCTGAAGATAATCAGCGGAGGAATTAAGCCGCCGCGTCTTTCGGAGCGTATTCGGTTCTTTCCTACCTGTGCGATGACCAAACCCCTGGGCGGATGTCCAGCCGCGTTGTGGGTGTGCGAGTCGAACAGTGTCACCTGGAATATCCTACGTTTGAAATGACACGAAAGGAGTTGAAGGCACGACTCCCACCTTGAACGTCGATTCCTGGAAGATGAACAGGATCGTTCTTCCGCTCGTTATCAACAGCATAAAGAGGTTCTCGCCTTTTGGCTCTCGGTACCATTCGCTAAGGTGTGACTGAACGTTCCTGTACAATCCGCAACCAATGTCCTCGTGGTAGACACGGAACTTCTGCAGAAATGTAAAGCGACGACAGTAAGGAGTAGAACTTCGGATACGAATGCGACTCCGCCCCATTACCCATTCCTCGAGTGAAGGTCAAAAAATTTTTATTTATTTATAGTAGTCCAATACCTTCCATCATGCCGTTTAAATAACATCTAAGCCGAAAAGGTTGTCACTTATTTCCTGACGGTGGTCGGCGCTACCCGATCGAAACGTCAATTTTACATACTGTAAATAAATTTAAATTGTTTGACCTTGACTCGACGAATTTTGTTTCACTACAAGACGACCTGGTCACGAATAATTTCCAAATTACCCATTCCTTCAACATTCTCAAGGATTTTCCTCCGTATTGCAATGCTTCTTCCGTGTTCAGGTACGCATAGGGGACGAGTCCTCGTTTCATTATCCAAGAGTGCGTCTCGTTGCCCTCGATGATGGCCTCCGCTATCGTGACGATCATCTCCTGGCACTCGTCTACGTCCCAGACGACGATGTTGTTCTTGGATATACGCTGGGCGACGAGCAGGCAAATTAATGTGCATGCCTCGCTACCTGCGGTATGGTTTTCTTTCCTTAATTAATCATGCTTCTACTCGAAAGATAAGGAGGTACAAAACGAGGGAGGCTAATCGGATTACCCTCTTGACCGGGAGGATATCGGCTCTGGGCGAAGGCCGGATGGTACCAGAATACATCAACGACACCGCGATAGCACTCCCTATAGTGCGATGGAAAGTCATGGCTAAACAGTGGCGGGAGTTGGCTCATGACTTTTTAGAGCCCGGAAGAGGTATCCGTTGTTGCTTTCTACTTGTCACCGACCCCCTGCTTCTTCAAACTCTTAATTTTAGTCCGAGAATACATTTTTTCGAAATTTTAATTAGATTCATATTACTATCCGAAAATTGAGGGGAAAACTGGGAAAACTAGAAAGATTTTTCGACCAAACGTTGAAATTTTTGTCACAAAGTGACTGTATTTTCGTCGTTAGACTTGAAGTTTGCCTCGGTCAATTGATGCTTCTTTTATTCTTGACTTCAAAATATACATTGTAAACATAGGCACACGTATAAAAAAATTGTTTCAACATACATTGCAGGTGTCAAATTTGTCGCAAGGATCTCGACGAACGAAGAGTTTAACTACAGGAATCTAGCAAGGCCTCAAATACATTTTTTTTTCTTTTAACTTTTAGCAAAGGATCATCTCCCCTCCGTCGTATCGCCTGAAATAGAGATAGGAGAGCTCGTAGCACGACGGTCTGACGTTGTAGCAGTGCTTCATCAGGCCCAGATACCAGGCGCAAAGGCTTCCCAGTTTCTGCAGATCGACCTGCGAGCAGAATCGGTCATGCTTAGAGCCGATTTTGAACAATTGAACGTATCATTCTTGGTACCTCATTACCTGTGCTACAACCGCTCCACGATTCAAATGCTGGTGCGAATCGATGAGGGTAACTTTTTCAACGGAGTGTTGGAACGTCAGCAGGACTGATCTGTTGTCTGCTATTATGATCACAAAGAGATTGTCGGAGTGATTGGGCGGCGGATTTCTGTACCATTCTTGAACAGTCTCGTTCAACTGGTCGAACAACGAACTTTCCATGTCCATGAGATAGACCAGACTCTTCTGCAATTTCAAATAATGTCAATGGTTTAAGGGTCGTAAGATCCGCATCAAAAGTTAGGAAGAGAAACAATCTGTTTAAAAAGCCACAGATTGTCCGAAAGACGTTTAGAAATCATAAAAAAAAAGATTGAATTGATTGAAAAGAGTGTTTCTAACCCATTCGATGATCGACCTCATGCTCTTTCCAGCGGCCTGAATGGCCTCGGGTACGGACATGTTGACGTGGGGTAATTCCCCGGACTTGAGAAGACGTTCATGAATTTTGTTGCCCTGAACGAAACTATCAGCGAGACATTTTATCAGCTGGGAACTGAGCGGCGTCTGAGCGCAGCAGTCGTGTCCACCCGAGATTTTCATGTCGCTCTGGGATATCCGGAGGGCGACGAGCACCGCTATCAGGGTGCAGGCGTTGCTACCTGGTGCAGGGAATGAACGAAAGAGGAAATTTGGAAACTCGAATCTATTTTTCACGGTTTTACCATTTGTTCTGTCCCCGTAACGAGACTGCGAAAAATTCTGACCAAACCACCAGACAAGCACCGGACCCTGGTGTTCCAGCTCGTAGTCGGCATCCGGCGAGCTCATCCCGAATTTACGCCTCTCCTCCCGCTGCTACGCGATCCCATTTATCCTCCTGTCACTTAGAATTTATACCCGGCTGAATGAAACTGGTGAAATTGCTCCGCGTGTCAGCGGCCCGCCATCCTTCGAAATATCACCGCTAGGATCAACGAACTGCTTAACGTATCGAAATGTCAATTCAAGAATATTGATAGGTTCACAGGATCAACGCATCTCAAGAACTTAAATTTTTTAAGATCATCCCGAAATTGAAGCGTGATGCTATTTGCCTGTATAATTCATTTAAACTGAAAGTTAACGTCGGGTATTCGACGACCCCCGCAGTCGTATAGCAGAAAGGTAACCAAGATGGCGGCGATCAAGTTCGGCTCGCATTTGAAAGAGTTGCGGATTTTGTTGTGTCAGACTTCCAAGTCCAGTCAGGGCGTGAGGTGAGTTTATTTGTGAGTAATTTCACTCAAAATAGCAAATCTAGTATTTGTTCAATTCTATCAGACAATGAGGGTATGATAATTTTGAGGTTATGATATGCCTCCCACAGTTTTGAGTAGCAGATATTTTGATATTTCAGGGATTTCATCGAGCAGCAGTATGTCAAAATAAAACAAAGTAATCCGAATTTTCCGATCCTGATAAGGGAATGCTCAGCGATCGAGCCGAGGCTCTATGCCCGCTACGGTGAGCGTTGTTACATCATTATTCCAATCTCACTTTTTCTTGTTTCAATCATAGTCTTGTTTCCACAGAATTCGGCACTGAACGCAACGTCCCTCTGTCAGACATGAAGTCCGAAGATGTCCTGAGTGAGGTTAAAAAATTGGCCACAAAGTAACTATAGAGACAATGGATTAGATAACTTGTAATATATAATTTATTTAGAGAAAGTGATTAGCTTATCGCCAGTGCAGCGACCATCTACGTTTATTGAACATTAAAAATTTAATTTACGATATTTTTCACTTGTCTTTTGTTGCTAAAAGTTCTCTTTAAAGAATATCCTGCAGAATATTTTGGGGAAAAATTCAAAGGAGCCATTATTTGGATAAACAAAATTAGTGTTTGTCTATTTATTCTAATATATGTGCAAGATTCAGAATTATTTTGTACTTTACAAGAATGTTCGAAGGGAATCGAAATATTCAAAAATAGGGATGAAGTAAGGCAGATACAAGAACAAAACTGAACAAGACAATTTCGCGCACTCGATCCACGACCATTGCGAAAGGGGAGTGATATTGAGTCTTTCATATTTTCTTTCCTCCGAACGTTGTCAGTAAATTGGTATACCTACATTATACAGGAGTGTATACACGTATGCTTAAATATTAATCAGTAACATTTTACAACCAAGCCAAGTGTAGCATACTGAATGGGATTATCATTATCATTGTAACTGTTTTCGTTATCTTACACTATAAATCACAACACAGCAACCAAAGATAGAAAACTGCCTACATGTGAGATCCTAATGGAATTGTTAATCGTATTTCTAACTATGTGCGGTCCTGAGTTAAGCTCCTAGCTTGAAGAGTCACATAATCATCTAATCGTCATTTAACTGCCGTCGACAATGAACATTAAATCATCTCTAGAAAGAAAACAGAAGAGGAAAATAATTTCCCCGTTTACGACTAATTTTATGGTCTAGGCTTTGTCTGCGAACGCCGGTAGACCGAATAATTCCGGCTTAAATTCCTCCAAGCTGTTTATTACCAGCGTAGCATCAGTCTGCAATCTTTTCGGTAGGTTTTCATCAGGCACCATAACGCACTGCATTCCCGCCGCAAGCGCAGCTTGCACACCATTTGGAGCATCTTCAAAGACAAGACACTGGAAAAAAAGAAAGAAGATTGAAAATGCCAAACGTGCTACAAAGCTGGATGATCGAATTGTAAAATCACTGATCAGCCGACCTTGGCAGGGTCTGCTGGCTCAGGAAATCTTTCAGCAGCAACGATGAATATGTCGGGACATGGTTTTCCCCTCCTGACGCCAGGGTCGGAACCACCCAGCACTTGGTGATTGAACAGATCGAACACTTCCAGGCTGTTCACAGTTTTCAACTTGTAACTTTCGGCGCTCGAGCTCGTTGCCAGAGCTATTGGAATGTTGTGAGCTTTTAAATGTCGCAGCAACCTCTCAGCACCTATGGAATATTTGTCGTGGGTACGATTAGCACAAAGTTGTTCTAGGTTCGTTCTTTTGATTCTCATACACAAGATGCAGTGCGATAGCAAAACTTTTATTTACTGGAAACATGGTATGAATATCTGTTACGTTATTTTCGTCTTTTTTTCTGTACCATCTGATTTCAAGATGTCTGAAGTCTGGTCCATTTTTTTTTTTCTGTCACAGTCAGAAGCATGTCCAGTTAGTAAAAATGTGGGTTCGTGGCATTTTCTCTTTTGATTTTTTCGAGAAGACAAAAAACATTAAATATAAACTGTTTTCGGTTGAAATAAAAATATTAGTATGTACATAAAGTGTATTTACATAATTTCTTGACTCATGTATGTGCGTGACGAAAGCTCATGAATTATATATACTGAATGGATGTATATGAAAAATTAACTATGGCAAAACACATGTTCCTCAATCTCTCTGGCCCACTGTGGTTAACAGAGATGAAGAAAAGATAGACGTACAGGAAATTAAAAAAGTGTTCGTAAGGTAAAATGCAGGAACAAGATGAAACCTCAATGAGAACGACAGTGAACAGCGACATTAAAGTGCCGGGGCAAAAAAATCTGGTCAAAGCGTAAAATTGCCAGGCAACTATCTCTTTAATTCTATGCCAGTTATATTGATAATTACTAGGGCAAAAGAAAAACGATGAATTCGCGATTAGTTACAGCGGCACAGCGAGAACAACAACTTTGTGAACATAAAACAGAATACAATAACGAAACATTGTCTGGGGTAGTTATTTTTGTTTTCTGTTTTTCTACATATTTGTTGACCTGGCATCAATTTAACGTCTGTGAACAATTCCTTCTGCAAACGGTGATAAATGTGTTGAAATTCGTTGGCACTAAGGGGCAGCTTGTAATGCTCTATTATCATTTCGGCGCCTATACGCTCCGGTCTCCCGAGAACTTGGAACTGGATATCGCTTTCGTAACGCTGACCATACATGGAGCATATATTTTGATAAATAACTTTGTATATCCTCTCGGTATCTGCACAGATCAAAAAGAAGAGGAACGAAGACAAGGGCGGAAAAAAGGAAAGAAAGAAAAGGACAGGAAAGGAAAGGAAAGAAGATTCCTCCTGTTAAACATCTGTTTCAATAAAACACAGGTATAATTACCGGGCAGTAATTTTGAACGACAAAATAATTCGATGTACAATTTTTTTGCCTGCGCCTCAAACTCCTCGGGCTTCATTGGCAAATCTAGTATTTTGATTATTGCCGCTGCCACTTCAGTCGTCCTCAGTCCCATTATACGTGCTTTGTGCTCCCACGTGTATATCTTGCCGTATGGCGCGACGATTTGACTAAACGCTTCGGTGTACAGCGTTTCCGTATCTGTGCAAAATTTAATCTTCCATTTTTTTTCTTTGAATATGTAAGAATATATTCCAGGACCGATTGTTGAGTTCTAATATGAATTTTCAAAAAATCAGTCCATAGATAATATTAATCAATGAAGAACAGTCTTATCTCTTCATGACTGGTTTACATCCTTACACGTGACACGATTAAATAATTATCATAAATCGTGGATTGTGACGACACGTGTGCAAATTAGTTACTCCGCTTTAATTACACAAGCTCATCATTTCTGTGTCTTAAATCACTTGTCAAAGAGAGCAAAACTCGGAAGGTATTAACACGTAACAATTTCGAATCAATAGTCGTTTTTTTATTCAAAGTCTAACGTTATGACATCATCCCCTTCATTAATTTTCATCAAAACGTACTCGGACTTGTAGCTGATTAGACTTATAACCCATTGAATTAGATAATTTTTAATCTGTCAATAGCAATTTTCTTGAACAATCAATTACTTTATCCATGGTTATAAATTTCCATTTAATTTTTTGCGTCTGCATGTAGCAAAATATTAGTTATCTTTTTCTCATCTAAACCGTTCAAAAATCGTGACCGAAATGCAATGGAGACTTTGTAACCGGCAGTCATTATTATCGACATCGTAGGGACGATTGCGTCATCGCGATAAATTACTTCCTGGTCCCACGACCTTGTCGAGGTCAAACGTACAATAGTTTACAGAAACAGCGTTAAAAAAACGATGTGCAAACATTGCACACAGCATAATACAGTATAAGGTATGAAATGATTGGAACAACTATAGCTTACGTTACACTAATAATATAATAGAATGTTTGTAATTGTTCTGTTTTGTTTTTTTTACCCAATAGAAGGCCGTCCATGTCAAAGATACAGTGAGTGACAGGTTTGAACTGCGTATTGTTGGTCATTTTGGCAGCTGACTTCGAAGCACGTTGACGGTTAGGGAGAGGCGAAACTTTTAAGGTTACGCTGATCAGGGGCTGATGAAACTCTGCTTCCTCGCAGTGATCTCTCTGAATGCGTGTGCCTTGAAAGAACGCTTCGCAGCGGAATGCGTATCCTCTTCTTTACTGGAACGATGTCGACATAGTTTTCTTATCTCGCCAAACACGCTACTGGCAGGGGTCGAGCGTCGAATAGTTCGAAGGGCTGCGCTAGCAAATCCACCCGCCACCGCCAGTTTCTTGATCCAAACTGAAGATTGTAACATCCGCTTTGCGCAACCACCTTGTCTCTTTTATTATTATTTTATAGGTTGAATTGGAAGATGTTACACGTGTCAGCGTACTTAAATTTCTCCTGAGGAATAATAACTTTCAAGCCGTGTACAAACTCTTCCGTAAATAACATAGATGCCCGATAACCCGAAGCCTTGAACTCATACGGTTCGTTATGGTATATTTTTCAGTCAACGTACGGTTCAAGTTTTCAAGATGCAAAATCAAATTGATTAAGACTAGTGATTAGGACCTTAGACACCAACTTTAGTTATTTTCCCTTTACAAAGAAAATTTCTAATTGACTAGTCTTCACGGACTGTAAACATTCATTAATTGGGTATTTGCATGATTTTTATATTTCTTAACTTTTGATGTTTTTCGATTCTATAAATTTTTTTAGAATTTTTGAAAAAAAAATATTTTGTTTTTGTTTATAAGTATTTAAATAATTTAATAAATAAAAAAAAGGCAATATTTAAATGAATAAGTAGCTCCATCTCGCGTATGTGACGTCACAATGCTGAATTTTTTTGAAATTTTTAGCGCCAAGTTCTCCTGTAAGCACGCCGTGCGTGTAATCAGCTGTTGCTCTGTGTTGTGATTGATGAAAAGAACGTCTGATAGTGCTGTTTATTATAAACTAAAGTTATTAAATTATTTAATATGTCATTAAAAAACGATTTTTGTTGGTGTATAGTACCAACTTGTAAAAATACTCAAACTAATGCTTGCTTAACATTCTTAGTATAATACATTGACGTGATCATAACCTCCACACAATTATCCGTGTGAGTTCAAAAAAAAAAATACCACACAAAAATTGATTTCTATTTCAATTATTTTCACCGAAGTCTGACATTAATTATACAATGTATCAAACTTAAAGTTTAAAAAATTTACTTAAAATTTTTTTAGCGCTAGAAAATATTGTACATTACTCTTTGTGGATTCAAATAAACGCGCCAGTAGCAGCACAATGACGTCAAACCAATCACATTCCGTTTTATGTCACGTGACTTTTATGTGATTTAGGACCACTTTTATTTATTAAATTATTTAAATATTTATAAACAAAAACAAAATATTTTTTTTTCAAAAATTCTAAAAAAATTTATAGAATCGAAAAACATCAAAAGTCAAGAAATATAAAAATCATGCAAATACCCAATTAGATCGGAAAAGAACAGAAACGGATTAAGAATTTCAGTACGATCTATTCCGATTTCTTGATCCAAACGGATGTTTCGTATTCTTTGAAAAGAATTAATTCGGATAGAAAGAATTGAATCGGATTGATAATTGCCATCCCTTATTCTAAATAAATAATTGAAACGAACAAGCTATTAGAGGTGGCATTGTCGCGAATATGACGGGATAGGAAAGAGCAGATAAAATCGAATAGAAACGAATAAACAGATTAAAACGAACAGTGTCTCATTGGAATAACTCATGCTTAATTCGGAAACTTGAAGAAATGGGATTCATAATTCTGCTAATCGTTCCATTTCCATTCTTTTTCGGTTGTTGGGATCGGTAAAAATATCAGACTCTAGGCAACATGGACTCAGATCTGAGTTGTGCATTGCCCACAGAGTCTACTACTCCGTGGCATTGCCGAATTCGAACGCATATGGCGGGATCGTCGAAAAATGGATCGTGAAAGTGATGAAAGATCTTGTAGTTCGGGATGTATCGGCCTAGGTCCCTAGATTATACCAGGTCAAGACACGCGTGTTCCAGTTTTTCTCACTATAACCCGGACAAAAATTTCTATGCGCGTTCGCCCAAAAGTATCTTACAGCGTTTTCCACTGGGGTTTACTTACATTACCGCATTAACCAATTTTGACCAATCTTGCTCAATTTTTTGACGTTAATTATTTACGAGTTGCGCCCTTAGTGTCTTGACGTTCACGAAATAAATAGCAGCACGTATATATTTTGAGGTTAATCATCGTGACAGGTCAGGAATCAGAACCACACCAGGTGCTTTCCATTTAGAGGACAGTGTGACACAGTGTACAAATTTCTATTTTAAGCGGCCAATCCGGGCAAAGGAATAGACCAGAAATGTTTATATTGTGTCATGTTGTGCTGTAAATGGAAAGCATCCATTGTCGTACAAAACTTTTGGCGCATTCTGACTAATTTTTTGCCCACGCGTGTCTTGACCTGGTAATCATACACGTATCATATGCTTTCAATTTTGAAATACTGTTAGTAAAAACGGCAGTCCATCATATTATATCATATCATATATATATTATATTATATACATATCATATTATATATATATATAAGTTATAATTGAGTCTACTAGGTAGCATTTTCCTGTAGCATCCGATCATGTAAGACCGAGTTCCGCAGCACTTTACGGCAAAATTAGGCATGATTGTTGCATGCTGTTGCAGCGTGGGTCGAATTTGGGGCACAATTGGGAGTAATTTTTACATGCTTATATACTTTAGTGTTGTGTCAGAAAATTGACGAAAAAGAAAAGCTGCCTAAAGGCATCTTGCCGAGTTTTCTAGAACCATTTGAGGTTACAATTAGTTGGCAAGTCTCCCGACAGATGCTGATATTGTCGTTGCCCACTAGTGTAAATTGCACTGTTTTTTTTGTTTTTTCTAGGTACTCGTGGACCAATGAGCGCAGTCCACGAAAAATCACGGAGAACCGCGGAGGCGGCATGCGATCTGTCGTTGATACGGGTTCCCGATACTCTCTGAAATAGACGAACTGTGAATTCGACGAAGGTTCTTCTGACAGACGCATTGTGATTATTTAATCAAATACTCTAGCTGTCAGTACATCCGACGAAAGAGACAATGGAGGTCTTGATAGGTAAATATAAACAATTCTCAACGCTCTATTTAACCGAATACCGGATCTAAAAAACCATGATTGCCTCGAAGCCGGTCACTCGTTGGTTTTTTCTGCATTTTCACCCGACGACCATTTGTCATTCTAACCGAGAGAACTTCCGTCTAGAGTTCGAAACATACTCGGAAACAAAGAGCAAATTCTTCTAATTCCCTGGTGATTTTTTTTCCTGTTGTATCTACGCTGTCTATAGCAGGTCTAGTTCTGCTCATCGTTGGGGCAAATGCTCTGTACCCGACCAGTTCGGATGTCGTCGACCTTACACCCAGCAACTTTGATCGTCTTGTACTGCAGAGCGACAATGTCTGGATCGTCGAGTTTTACGCTCCTTGGTGTGGCCACTGTCAGCAACTGGTACCCGAATATGGGAAAGCGGCAACAGCGCTTAAGGTATGACTCTCGGTTTATAATCCTACATCCAAAAGTCGCCTTCAATCACATATGGCAGACAATCAGAATATTGGTTGTTAAAATATCTCTCAATGCACAGGGTGTCGTGAAAGTCGGCGGCGTTAATGCAGACGAGCACAAATCCCTTGCAGGAAAGTACGGAGTGAGAGGATTTCCTACAATAAAGATTTTTGGTGCGGATAAAAACAAACCTGACGATTACGACGGTGCGAGATCTGCCCAGGCAATCGTTGACGCTGGATTAAACGCTGCTAAACAAAAGTCGTACGCTGCTCTCGGAGGGAAGAAGAGCAGCTCAGGCTCTAAGGTTTGTTAAATTAAATCCAATTTTTCCCAAATGTTTACTTATTTTTTAAATCCATTCCGGAGTTGAATACTGAGTATTAAAAACAAAGGTAACAATTAAATTCTCGCTGCAATTATAGTTTCATTCCCACGTTGTAACTTTTGCTATCATAAACGCAAAATCGTCACTTTTAGTCTGGGGACGTTAAGGATGTGATTGAGCTGACTGACTCAAACTTCGACAAACTGGTACTAGGTTCAGAGGATATGTGGCTCGTTGAATTCTACGCCCCGTGGTGTGGTCACTGTAAGAATCTGGCGCCACACTGGGCGTCTGCAGCGACAGAACTGAAGGGTAAAGTAAAGCTTGGGGCACTTGATGCTACCGTGCATACGCTTAAGGTAATTTGGGACTTTATCCAGGCATCAGTATTTCATTGAAACATCTCTGATAAATTTGAATCTCGTATTTATCGTGTAAACCTCTCCGTCAATTTCAGGCGAGCGAGTACGGAGTCCAAGGTTATCCGACAATCAAGTTCTTCGCTCCGGGTAAGAAGGATTCAGACTCAGTCGCGGACTACGACGGCGGACGCACCGGTAGCGACATCGTTAACTGGGCGCTTGACAAACTCGCTGAGAATATTCCGGCCCCTGAGGTTGTCCAGATACTCGGTGAGAGAAGCCTCAAGGATGCCTGTGAGAGCAAACCGCTCTGCGTCGTTTCAGTGTTGCCGCACATTCTCGACTGCCAGGCAGACTGCAGAAACGGATACTTGAAGATCCTCAAGGCGCTCGGCGAGAAGTACAAGAAAAAGATGTGGGGGTGGGTTTCTGATCTTATTATTTTTTAATACGCGCCTAGAGCGAATCTTCTTTGAAACCATCGTGGCCGCAACGGATAAAAATCGTGCAAACTTTGTTTACATACGAATTTTATTCGGGTTTCAGATGGGTTTGGGCGGAAGCCGGTGCTCAGCCAAACATCGAAGAGGCCCTGGAGATCGGAGGTTTCGGCTACCCAGCTATGGCAGTGGTCAACGTTAAGAAGATGAAGTATTCTTTGCTGAGGGGCAGCTTCTCCCAGGACGGTATCAGCGAGTTCCTGCGGGACTTGAGCTACGGACGAGGGGGAACGGCGCCCCTAAAGGGAGCCCAGCTCCCTCCGATCTACGAGACCGAGCCCTGGGACGGAAAAGATGGCGAGCCACCCCAGGAAGAAGACATTGACCTGAGCGACGTCGACCTGGACGACAAAGACGAGCTTTAATCCTGCCTGGTCATTTTTATCTTATTATTAAAATAGGAAGAAAGAGACAACGCTCTAATTCACGGAGTTTCGCCTTGGCTGTTGTTATGTAAGCAACAGTGAGACTTTGACAAATTAAATTCGCGTCGAAACTCAGGTGGCGACGATACTGTCGTTTCACATCGGATTTCTAAAAAAAAATTTCACTGCGATGAATCCCACGATCCGCTGTCAGTTGATTGATATATCGTGTCCTTGGAAAAAAAAAATTTTTAAAACGTGTTCGAAGAAAGAGACGGCGCAGCTACTTGTGTCGAAACCCACTGAATCTTAGAATAATTTTTAAATAAGTGTGAATCATTCATCATCAAAGTAAGACTCATCTCTTTTATGGATATTGTAGGATTCAACTACACACGATGAAAGACAGGGAAAATAATTGCACTGACCCTAAGCGTCTAGCCAAATCACGATGGATTGCATGCTTGCAGTCATTCCATCTTCGTTTTTTGTTCTTCTGTTTCCTTCTCTTTTCTTTACCGGTTTCTTTCAATAAGTTTATGTATTAATTGGCCTATTCGCTGTATGCGCTCGGGACCAAGTAATTTACTTGCATACTCGTTGAGAAAACATGTATTCTCCTCGGAACCTTCCTAATACACAGAGTCTTCCGCTCCATGCGCAAAGTTTAGTGCCATTGGGGTGAAGATCCGAGGGTAAATTTCTGCCGCGAAATTTGCTTTCGGTTATCTTGATTTACTATTCCTCTTTCCCAGTCTAGAATTGTATGTATACATAAGATAACTAGTGATAAATATCACACTTATACGAGTACATATGTAATTTGTTGGAAATAATTGATTGTATTCGAATATGTTTGTATAACAATTATTATTTCGTTTTGTATAACAAATAAATTTCACATTGAAACGTTTAATCCGGTATATGCTTATTCTTAAAAAAAATTTATATCTTCTAAGGTAATAGGTAGGAAAGGTTAACGATAAAACGGACTATTGATGAAAATATTAATGAATTTATTCAATATACATGTATAGGTGTATATAGTACAAAAAAGAGTAAATAAGCTAATATTAGTTTCTATGCATATTCCTTATACGTTAAAAAGCAATCATTAGAGTATATCTAGTATATGAGATATAAAATGCATATTACTGAGCTACTTGAAAGCTTCAGTCGGCATTTTGGCAGTACGAGAATTGAGCTGGTTTTAGCAATAAGATTAAAGTTCATATTATGATCTAATATACATGTACAATGGAAAGAAGAGAGATCATTGTTTATTTTCTTCTGTGAACCCCATACTTGAAATTAAGAAGCTTGAGTTTTTTTTTGTTTAAGAAAAACACCAATGACGATCTTATCTCCTTTCCAAGAGAGCATGCTACTCATTACTTGCTAAGTTCTTATAATTATCACATTTTTATTTTTACTTTCTTTGCTAATGTTTATTTTCCAATTCTTTCAGGCCTACTTTGAGCAAAGATAAAATAAAACTAATGAACTAATCATATATATGTGCTCATTATTGGGGTGAGTGTACAGCATGTATACATATAAGTACAAAAATATGGCCTTAATATTCAGCAACAGATAGAAAAAGATACTACGCGCGTGATATTGGAAGTAACTGATCCTTGTTCAGTCTTGAATGATTCTCAAATTGTACCTAAATTTTCGGAACAAAGCCGACGGTATCTCACAAAAAAATTAGCTACAATACTTCCGATTATGTACAAAGAGAATAAAAAAAGAAGCAATTGTCGGTGCATTTTGAAAAACCCATTGCAGGATTGTCCTTAGAATAAAAATGGAAGGCACGCAATTGAAGTAAGATTGTAAAACTAAGGGACGCATAGTCAGAGAACGTTGGTCAACTCTATCATATCGTAGCTGCGTTCCCTCTTGCAGATGTAGGGATAGAAGACGAAGGCGTAATAGCCGCCGGTGCCGACAAGGATCACGCCCAGCACAATGGCTATGATGCCCCAGGCCGAAAGGCCCTTGCTGCCCTTGGCCAGGTCGATATCGCGTTTTCCGTGCTCCGCAGAACGAGCAGTGGCGTCGCCACCAGCGGACCCCAAATCGCCGTAGTAATTTCCTTTGCTGCGGTACTGCCTGACGCTGCCCGAACTCCGCCCACCGCTGCGAAACGGAAACGCGGCGTCGGTATCGCCGATCAGTACTGGGAAAATTTACAAAAAATTCTCGTTATGCATCAAATTTCTTTTCTGTAGAACAAAGGGAGTGAAGATTTTTTCTCATGGTACTCACGTAAGACTGCGGCTACGAGAATAGCGTGTTTTCTCAGCATCTCAGTCAACCCTTTCTGACTATCGCGGATGAAAGGAACTCCAGCAGTTCACACAACTAGGTACAACGAATCGTCGAACACTACTGAGCTAGGGAGCCAGGAGCTGCTTAGGGATGCACTTGTTGTATATGGATATCACTGATGCATAATGCTTTATATGTATATACATATGCGTGTAGGTTCCAGCCTTAACCGCGGATTACGGATCCAGTGGACACGGATAGTGCTGCTATCTGCCGTACGGTGAGGTAAGTCGGACATAGAATTCGATTTGAATTGTCTTACACTGGTCTTATGCTTCACAGATTGGAGTGAGAATGCGTTGTCTAAAGAATATAGAATGTGAATAAGAAGATGAAAAAGGGAAAGGATTGCAAAATACTTGAGCAAAATGTGCAGCGATCACAAGGGAAAACCTCTCTGAACAACCGTACAATGCATTGACGTGCTCTCGAAAACAAACCCCACTCACAAAACAACGGGTCAAATATTTTCTTATATACCAGCACATAATTATACTGCACGTAATTATACCCCACCAAATTATAATACATGACATAATATCCTGAATCGAAAAAATCGTATGGTTAGGTTTGATGGGTTTCTCTACACTGATCGATGAACGGGTTCTCCGAAATAGCAAATATTCAAGACCACCACGGTTTAGATGGTCACGCTGCGGTCTTTTTTAATGTTTTTTTCCGCATTCCTGAGGGTCCAATTAGTGGGAAAAGGGTCCTGCAAATCGATCCTGGGACGAAAAGTTTCCGAGCTCTGAAAATTGCAAGAATGCAAGGCTAACCTCTTTCGATTTTTTCAGTCACTATTTGGCCGACTTTGAAGAATATCTAAATTAATTCCTTGATGCACTATATCGACGTAATCGTGCGAGAGGAATCGATTGCGCGTAACCAAAACTCACTGTGAACAGTGGATCAAAAGGTAGAGCTGAAAATCCAAAGATTTCTATGTATTCTCTATGACTATATTCTCTATGATTATATTCTCTTAATTGTAGAATATACGATGTTTTAGATATTTATCTGCGCGTCCTTGAGTTTCCAATTAGGAGGAAAAAGAATCCTTAAATATGATTCTGAGGCGAACCAAGGTTTTTGACCCAACCAAATCCCAATCCTTCTTTAGAATTTTGGCTAATTGATGGCTGTTACTTAAAAAAAACTTAAAATTAATAAATATCTATTACATTTTTGTATTTTTCGAAGAGAAAATCGATCAATTACAATTAGTCCCAATTCGCTGAGATATGACATAGTGGAGTTCTTTTTTTAAAAACAACACTCAGACTGAACATTTTGCGTACATTTCAACGAATTCATTAAATACATATCTATATCGGTGTCACAATTGAGTAAACTTCATCAAAGTCATGCATATTTATACGTACATTGCACAAGTTCAACATATGTTGCATTAAGCATCCATTACACTTCCTCCATTACTAATTTTCGCTGAAGTCGAGTCCTCGTCAATTTCGGAGAAACCAGATCCATCCTGGACGATACGTCGGCGCAAAGCTTCGGCATCCTTGCGTTCATCGTCACTCACAACTCCTTTATCGATCCTCAACAGATTTGGAATCATTGCGATCAATTTAACCCTGTATCCGGCCGCGTCGTCCTCATCTTCATCATCAGGTAGCGCATTCACCACCGGATTCTGGGATACAACAATCGTCTTCAGACTCTGCAAGCATCGGAGTTTGCCGAACTCCGCAAGCCTCACTATTCTGTTCTCCCTCAAATTAACGTAGCTCAACTTGACGCAGGAGGTCGCGAAGCCGTCGAGCACGGATATCCGGTTACCGCGAGCGTGGAGCGTCTTCAAATTGACGAGCGTCACGAGGCCCTCGAACTGCTCGATTCTGTTTTCCGCGACGTAGAGCGCGACCAAACTGGGGAAGAAAATCCCGTTGGTGGTGGTCAGCAGGTTTCCGCGGAGCTCGAGCACCCTGAGATTCTCAAGGACGTATGGGCTCAGGGACAATCTCCTTATCCTATTGCGGTTCAGCTCCAGGCATTCCAGCAGCCGGTGCCCGATCCCACTAGTCTCTGATATCTCGTTGTCGTTCAGGGTGAGCACCTGCAGGTAGACCATCGGCTCCAAGTCGGGCAACGTGATCCTGTTTCGGTCAGCCTGGATCATCAGGAGGTAGGTCATCGAACTGAAGACCTGAAGCGCGGCGCGCGTCAGCCGATTGCCGGAAACGTTGACAAAAATGACGTTCCTGAAGGTCGGAATGATGCTGATATCGGTCAGCCCCTTCTCCGAGACGTTAAGCATCAAGTACGAATACTTGAGCCCGGAGTCGTTCTTCCCCAGCATGCAGAGACCCCTCGCAGCCTCGTCGAAGGTCAGACAACACTCCTCTTCGCCATCCTCTCGGGAACTAACCCAGTGCCCGCTTTCACCTCCGAACGTCGGATGATCCTCGGGTTCTTCGACCGACTGCGAATAGTTAGAGGCTTCCGACGACATTTCTGATATTTTTCAAAGCGTTGATTGTTTCGCATATAGTGCAGAGATACTTCTAGCTTCAGGGCTGTCAGGCATTTGTTCATTTATTTCATGTGTATTTTACTTTTGTTATTACCGTGCATTATTGACTGGAGCTTCTTGAGCAGGATGAAATTATCCCTGACTATTCTCGCTTGTCTTTCAGCCTCCAGCTGCCTCTTCTTGGCATCAAACTTAATGTGAGGTCTTACTTTCGGCGGAACGACGTCAACCACAGATGTCGCACTTTTTACCTGCAATAATGCGACGGATTAAAAAAAGTAAATAAAGTACTCGAAGAGGTTTAGAAAATATCTCTTAATGCGAAAAACAAAAAATACGAAATTCACCCATCATATGAAGTTGATAGAGATTTGAAATCCTCAAACTTACTCTAGCTCGATGATATTCGTAAGTTTTCCGTTGACACGGCGTAACGAATTCGTGACAGCTTTTGGTAGACTGCATTTTACACTGCCTATATACCTTCGATGACTAGTTTGACGGCTTCCACTTCTAGCCACAAATTTCAAACGAAATCGTTACCTAAGTAACCTACGTAAATAAGGAAGAACTATTGCGTGCAGGGTATTGATCGAAATCAAACTTCTATAAACAGCAATTCTGACGTTCTGCTTATCGTGGTCTGGAAAGATGAAAAATTCATGTATAAATGGGCTGCTTTGAAATTCTGTATCATTGTGACGTACATTAGTACATCAGATTTCTTTCTCTATCCATAATTGTTGAAAATATTAATTTTTTTCAGGTGTGATGAATCCTGGCCGCTAATGTACGCGATTCGTAAATTATGGGATTTAAACTTTCCCTCAACGAAGACGCGCAAACTCTTCATTGCTGATGTTGGCGGCTCGTTGCGGCGTTTGCAGGAAGTTCACATCGCAGCGGTGGTCTTCAGCTTGGGCATGTACAAACCGTTGACTGAAGAATATAAAGGCAGTTGCCATTATCGTCTTCGGTGTGACAACCGAAAATCGTCGTGTGCTTGCCCCCCCTGAGATGTTTCAACGTCAGAGTTGGAAACTTATTGCAGAACATCAGAGAATTACCGATTTCGAGATAATGATACATCTTGTCATATCATGCATCATACATCATACATCATACACAGTATTATCGTTCAGAACCATAGTTTGGATGATCGGATTTTCAGAAAGTGACGTTACCCAAAATTTTTTTTCTCTTGAAGTCATCGATCTACAGTAATCAACTACCCGAATTCCTCAGTCTGGAAACAACCACGCAGTAGAGCGAACGTATGAAAATCGCGCTCCGCAGATTTCGGGTACCGGGTTCTTTACCTTCTGGGTCCTGCGCTCCGAGTCCGCTTCCTGGTGCACCTCGAGTCCCAGGACTAGCGCTCTGTAGTTTCTACGCTCCAGGTCCGCTACCTGGTGGAACGCAACTTTGGGGACAAGTGCTCCGTAGTTTCGGCGCTCCAGGTCCGCTACCTGGTGAAACTCGACCTCTAGGACAAGCGCTCCGTAGTTTCGGCGCTCCAGGTCCAGTACCTGGCGAAACTCGACTTCTAAGACAAGCGCTCCGTAGTTTCAGCGCTCTAGGTCCGTCACCTGGTGAAACTCGACTTCTAGGACAAGCGCTCCGTAGTTTCTAAGCTCAAGGTCCACTACCTGGTTGAACTCGACTTCCAGGACAAACGCTCCTTAGTTTCTGCGCTCCAGGTCCGCTACCTGGTGAAACTCGACTTCCAGGACAAGCGCTCCGTGGTTCCTGCGCTCCAGGTCCGCTGCCTGGTGAATCGTGACTCTCGGAGAACAAGGTGGACGAGGATTACGAGGATTTCTGCACGGTGAGTAAAACATTTTTCTAATATTTAATGGCGATTGCGATTATATTTATTCCAGAATTGTTTAAACGTGTCATGTTTACAATGAATTATTTCAATTCATTTTTCGCGCAAGCAGAAATTCAGTAGCTATAAATGCGCTAATGTAATTCATTATATTAATAATTAATTAATTGATTATATTAATCCTTACACAATATGTTTGATGTCTTCTTATACTGAAAATATTTATGACTATTCAAGGTATAACCGGAGGTGGTTATCGGTGGTTGTTGTAAGTGGTTGGCGGTGATTGAAGGTGGTGGGAGAAGGAGAAGGCGGAGTAAGAGGACGATAAGGACGAGAACAACGACGAGGAGGAGGACCAGGTAAATGAGGACGACGGACGTGGTCGAAGGTAGTAGGAGATGGTAGGGGGTGGTAGGCAGGAGTAGGAGTAGGAGTAGGAGTTGTAGGAGTTAGGGTAGGAGTAGTAGGAGTAGTAGAAGTCGGAGTTGGAGTTGTAGGTGTTGGAGAAGGAGTAGTAGGAGTAGTAGAAGTGGGAGTAGGAGTTGTAGAAGTTAGAGTAGGAGTAGAAGTAGAAGTAGTAGGAGTAGAAGTAGAAGTGGAGTGAAACCCTTTCCTGACTTACTTTTTTTTCATTTTTCGACCAAAAAATTTTTCGGTCTCATATTCGATTTAAGTGACCCTGTCCTGACTAATGGGACCCCCAGGAACTCAGAAAACGTGGCGAAAAGAGCGTGGGACCGACAGCCGAGAAATGACGACGAAAAGATCACCAGCTGAAAAATGTGAAAAACACGGGCTCTGGTTTTTTCGCCTGTAACTTTCGACCCGTTGCTCGCAGCGTATTGGGACTGGACCCAATCGATTTCTCTCGCAAAATTACGTCGGAATAGTGCCTGAAAGAATTTATTTCAGCGCTTTTCAAAATCGCGAAAATTTTCGCCAAAAATACAAAGGGGTTAGCCTTACTTTTTCTTCATTTTTGGAGCTGAAAATTTTTGGTCTCAAATTCGATTTGAACGACCCATACCTGACTGATTGGACCGTCAGGAACTCAGAAAACGCAGCGAAAAGAGCGTAGAATCAACAGGAGAGAAATGGCGAGCGAAAAAGCACCTGCTGAAAAATGTCGAAATCACAGGTTCTCGTTTTTTGGCTGTAACTTTTGATGCGTTGATCGCAGCTTATTGGGACTGGGCCCAATCAATTTCTCTCGCAAAATTACGTTGGAATAGTGCATGAAAGAATTTATTCTAGCGCTTTTCAAAATCGCAAAAATTATCGCCAAAAATACAAAGGGGTTTAATGGTTTAATGGTTTATTTTCATCTTTTCCATAACAATATTGGAAAACATTCTTACAAAATTAAAAATAAACAGAGCCTTAATTACTAAACCTTAGCCTAGTTCTATATTACTATTTAAGATCTAGGGATAAAAATTAGAACGGAGAATAGAACAGAGAAAGACGGCGGAGACAATGTCAGAAAAAAGCGAAAAAGCAAAGCATAAACAAGAAAGCAGAATAAAGCTAAGAAAGCAGCATTATAGAAGTGTGGGAAACACGAGGTGGAGAAGACTAGATGACGCGTCGCCATCAGGAGCGTGTCTCTTCCGTCCGGAAGAGATACTGATATTGATCGCGTTTAAAAACCGTAAGCGTCGAGACGGCCCTGAGTTCGGTAGGTAGGGAGTTCCAGTGTGGAGCGCCTTTGACTGTCAGGGAGTGACGAAAAGCCTCAGAATGCGGAAGGGGCAGCACAAGTTCATCTGGATTTCGCAACGTGGAGTTAGGGTTAGCCTTACTTTTTCTTCATTTTTGGAGCCGAAAATTTTTGGTCTCAAATTCGATTTGAATGACCCTTACCTGACCGATTGGACCGTCAGGAACTCAGAAAACGCAGCGAAAAGAGCGTAGGATCAACAGGTGAGAAATGGCGAGCGAAAAAGCACCTCCTGAAAAATGTCGAAATCACAGGTTCTCGTTTTTTGGCTGTAACTTTTGATGCGTTGATCGCAGCTTATTGGGACTGGGCCCAATCGATTTCTCTCGCAAAATTACGTCGGAATAGCGCATGAAAGAATTTATTTCAGCGCTTTTCAAAATCGCGAAAATTTTCGCCAAAAATACAAAGGGGTTAGCCTTACTTTTTCTTCATTTTTGGAGCCGAAAATTTTTGGTCTCAAATTTGATTTGAACGACCCATACCTGACTGATTGGACCCTCAGGAACTCAGAAAACGCAGCGAAAAGAGCGTAGGATCAACAGGAGAGAAATGGCGAGCGAAAAAGCACCTGCTGAAAAATGTCGAAATCACAGGTTCTCGTTTTTTGGCTGTAACTTTTGATGCGTTGATCGCAGCTTATTGGGACTGGGCCCAATCGATTTCTCTCGCAAAATTACGTCGGAATAGTGCATGAAAGAATTTATTCTAGCGCTTTTCAAAATCGCAAAAATTATCGCCAAAAATACAAAGGGGTTTAATGGTTTAATGGTTTATTTTCATCTTTTCCATAACAATATTGGAAAACATTCTTACAAAATTAAAAATAAACAGAGCCTTAATTACTAAACCTTAGCCTAGTTCTATATTACTATTTAAGATCTAGGGATAAAAATTAGAACGGAGAATAGAACAGAGAAAGACGGCGGAGACAATGTCAGAAAAAAGCGAAAAAGCAAAGCATAAACAAGAAAGCAGAATAAAGCTAAGAAAGCAGCATTATAGAAGTGTGGGAAACACGAGGTGGAGAAGACTAGATGACGCGTCGCCATCAGGAGCGTGTCTCTTCCGTCCGGAAGAGATACTGATATTGATCGCGTTTAAAAACCGTAAGCGTCGAGACGGCCCTGAGTTCGGTAGGTAGGGAGTTCCAGTGTGGAGCGCCTTTGACTGTCAGGGAGTGACGAAAAGCCTCAGAATGCGGAAGGGGCAGCACAAGTTCATCTGGATTTCGCAACGTGGAGTTAGGGTTAGCCTTACTTTTTCTTCATTTTTGGAGCCGAAAATTTTTGGTCTCAAATTCGATTTGAACGACCCATACCTGACTGATTGGACCCTCAGGAACTCAGAAAACGCAGCGAAAAGAGCGTAGGATCAACAGGAGAGAAATGGCGAGCGAAAAAGCACCTGCTGAAAAATGTCGAAATCACAGGTTCTCGTTTTTTGGCTGTAACTTTTGATGCGTTGATCGCAGCTTATTGGGACTGGGCCCAATCGATTTCTCTCGCAAAATTACGTCGGAATAGTGCATGAAAGAATTTATTCTAGCGCTTTTCAAAATCGCGAAAATTTTCGCCAAAAATACAAAGGGGTTAGCCTTACTTTTTCTTCATTTTTGGAGCCGAAAATTTTTGGTCTCAAATTTGATTTGAACGACCCATACCTGACTGATTGGACCCTCAGGAACTCAGAAAACGCAGCGAAAAGAGCGTAGGATCAACAGGAGAGAAATGGCGAGCGAAAAAGCACCTGCTGAAAAATGTCGAAATCACAGGTTCTCGTTTTTTGGCTGTAACTTTTGATGCGTTGATCGCAGCTTATTGGGACTGGGCCCAATCGATTTCTCTCGCAAAATTACGTCGGAATAGTGCATGAAAGAATTTATTCTAGCGCTTTTCAAAATCGCAAAAATTATCGCCAAAAATACAAAGGGGTTTAATGGTTTAATGGTTTATTTTCATCTTTTCCATAACAATATTGGAAAACATTCTTACAAAATTAAAAATAAACAGAGCCTTAATTACTAAACCTTAGCCTAGTTCTATATTACTATTTAAGATCTAGGGATAAAAATTAGAACGGAGAATAGAACAGAGAAAGACGGCGGAGACAATGTCAGAAAAAAGCGAAAAAGCAAAGCATAAACAAGAAAGCAGAATAAAGCTAAGAAAGCAGCATTATAGAAGTGTGGGAAACACGAGGTGGAGAAGACTAGATGACGCGTCGCCATCAGGAGCGTGTCTCTTCCGTCCGGAAGAGATACTGATATTGATCGCGTTTAAAAACCGTAAGCGTCGAGACGGCCCTGAGTTCGGTAGGTAGGGAGTTCCAGTGTGGAGCGCCTTTGACTGTCAGGGAGTGACGAAAAGCCTCAGAATGCGGAAGGGGCAGCACAAGTTCATCTGGATTTCGCAACGTGGAGTTAGGGTTAGCCTTACTTTTTCTTCATTTTTGGAGCCGAAAATTTTTGGTCTCAAATTCGATTTGAACGACCCATACCTGACTGATTGGACCCTCAGGAACTCAGAAAACGCAGCGAAAAGAGCGTAGGATCAACAGGAGAGAAATGGCGAGCGAAAAAGCACCTGCTGAAAAATGTCGAAATCACAGGTTCTCGTTTTTTGGCTGTAACTTTTGATGCGTTGATCGCAGCTTATTGGGACTGGGCCCAATCGATTTCTCTCGCAAAATTACGTCGGAATAGTGCATGAAAGAATTTATTCTAGCGCTTTTCAAAATCGCGAAAATTTTCGCCAAAAATACAAAGGGGTTAGCCTTACTTTTTCTTCATTTTTGGAGCCGAAAATTTTTGGTCTCAAATTTGATTTGAACGACCCTGACCTGACAGATTGGACCGTCAGGAACTCAGAAAACGCAGCGAAAAGAGCGTAGGATCAACAGGTGAGAAATGGCGAGCGAAAAAGCACCTGCTGAAAAAATGTCGAAAACACAGGTTCTCGTTTTTTGGCTGTAACTTTTGATGCGTTGATCGCAGCTTATTGGGACTGGGCCCAATCGATTTCTCTCGCAAAATTACGTCGGAATAGTGCATGAAAGAATTTATTTCAGCGCTTTTCAAAATCGCGAAAATTTTCGCCAAAAATACAAAGGGGTTAGCCTTACTTTTTCTTCATTTTTGGAGCCGAAAATTTTTGGTCTCAAATTTGATTTGAACGACCCTGACCTGACAGATTGAACCGTCAGGAACTCAGAAAACGCAGCGAAAAGAGCGTAGGATCAACAGGTGAGAAATGGCGAGCGAAAAAGCACCTGCTGAAAAAATGTCGAAAACACAGGTTCTCGTTTTTTGGCTGTAACTTTTGATGCGTTGATCGCAGCTTATTGGGACTGGGCCCAATCGATTTCTCTCGCAAAATTACGTCGGAATAGTGCATGAAAGAATTTATTTCAGCGCTTTTCAAAATCGCGAAAATTTTCGCCAAAAATACAAAGGGGTTAGCCTTACTTTTTCTTCATTTTTGGAGCCGAAAATTTTTGGTCTCAAATTTGATTTGAACGACCCTGACCTGACAGATTGGACCGTCAGGAACTCAGAAAACGCAGCGAAAAGAGCGTAGGATCAACAGGTGAGAAATGGCGAGCGAAAAAGCACCTGCTGAAAAATGTCGAAATCACAGGTTCTCGTTTTTTGGCTGTAACTTTTGATGCGTTGATCGCAGCTTATTGGGACTGGGCCCAATCGATTTCTCTCGCAAAATTACGTCGGAATAGTGCATGAAAGAATTTATTTCAGCGCTTTTCAAAATCGCGAAAATTTTCGCCAAAAATACAAAGGGGTTAGCCTTACTTTTTCTTCATTTTTAGAGCTGAAAATTTTTGGTCTCAAATTCGATTTGAACGACCCATACCTGACTGATTGGACCCTCAGGAACTCAGAAAACGCAGCGAAAAGAGCGTAGGATCAACAGGAGAGAAATGGCGAGCGAAAAAGCACCTGCTGAAAAATGTCGAAATCACAGGTTCTCGTTTTTTGGCTGTAACTTTTGATGCGTTGATCGCAGCTTATTGGGACTGGGCCCAATCGATTTCTCTCGCAAAATTACGTCGGAATAGTGCATGAAAGAATTTATTCTAGCGCTTTTCAAAATCGCAAAAATTATCGCCAAAAATACAAAGGGGTTTAATGGTTTAATGGTTTATTTTCATCTTTTCCATAACAATATTGGAAAACATTCTTACAAAATTAAAAATAAACAGAGCCTTAATTACTAAACCTTAGCCTAGTTCTATATTACTATTTAAGATCTAGGGATAAAAATTAGAACGGAGAATAGAACAGAGAAAGACGGCGGAGACAATGTCAGAAAAAAGCGAAAAAGCAAAGCATAAACAAGAAAGCAGAATAAAGCTAAGAAAGCAGCATTATAGAAGTGTGGGAAACACGAGGTGGAGAAGACTAGATGACGCGTCGCCATCAGGAGCGTGTCTCTTCCGTCCGGAAGAGATACTGATATTGATCGCGTTTAAAAACCGTAAGCGTCGAGACGGCCCTGAGTTCGGTAGGTAGGGAGTTCCAGTGTGGAGCGCCTTTGACTGTCAGGGAGTGACGAAAAGCCTCAGAATGCGGAAGGGGCAGCACAAGTTCATCTGGATTTCGCAACGTGGAGTTAGGGTTAGCCTTACTTTTTCTTCATTTTTGGAGCCGAAAATTTTTGGTCTCAAATTCGATTTGAATGACCCTTACCTGACCGATTGGACCCTCAGGAACTCAGAAAACGCAGCAAAAAGAGCGTAGGATCAACAGGAGAGAAATGGCGAGCGAAAAAGCACCTGCTGAAAAATGTCGAAATCACAGGTTCTCGTTTTTTGGCTGTAACTTTTGATGCGTTGATCGCAGCATATTGGGACTGGGCCCAATCGATTTCTCTCGCAAAATTACGTCGGAGTAGTGCATGAAAGAATTTATTCCAGCGCTTTTCAAAATCGCGAAAATTTTCGCCAAAAATACAAAGGGGTTAGTCTTACCATTGGATGAAGAACATAAAGATAGTTGCCCTCATGGGCTTTGATGTGACAACCGAAAATTTGCTACGTGAGATGTTCCAATGGTAGAGTTGAAAATCGATTGCAGAACATCAGAGAGTTTCCGATTCCGACATGATGCCGGCTGCATTCACCTTCTGAGTAACACAGTTTTCGCAATGGTGAGCCCATGCCTGTACTTGGCCTGAGGGTACTTACTGACATGTTGGCGATACAAGAAATTAATCATGAGAATAAATATCATTCAAAATTCGTAGCAAAACAGTGATTTAATCAGAGTACAGGTACCCGAGAGAAGAATGTGTACATAGATCTTGAATAAAAATAGATCAGATGTAATAATGATGCAGAGACCAAAAGTATAAACGTTTATGCGGTTCATGTACGACATTGATATATATGATTTATTTATGGTTAATACGTGATGCAAACTATAAATTTTATAATTTTATAGGAAACATACTAGATTATCTACTATAATCGGCCATACTGTGACAATAAAAAAATTGTTCGTTTTGATATGGGATTCAATTCGACACGCAGTCTATATATTACATAACATTAATATTCAGAATTAGGAGTAGGAATAGGAGTGGGATCAGGAGTAGGAGTAGGATCAGGAGTAGGTTCAAGAGTGAGAGTAGGAATAGGAGTAGGATCAGGAGTAGGATAGGGTAGGGTAGGGTAGGGTAGGCCACTGTACCACCCCACTTCTACACCTGCCCCTACTACTGTTACTACACTCCTACTCCAACTCCTACAACTCCTACTCCTACTCCTACTACTCCTACAACTCCTACTCCTGCCTACCACCCCCTACCACCTCCTACTCCCTTCGACCACGTCCGTCGTTTTCGTTTACCTAGTCCTCCGCCTCGTCGTTATCGACCTCTTCCACCGCCTTCTACTCCTTCTCCAACCATCTTCAATCATCGCCAACCACCTCCAACGACCACCACTAACCACCACGGGTTATACCTCGAATCCCAATAAATATTTTCAGTATTATAACACATCAAAAATATTGTGTAAGGATTAATATCATTTTTTCATTCACACATTTTACCAACAAGATTATGAGAAAATTATAAAAAATCATATAGAAATTTTATTAGCGCATTGATAGCTACTGAATTTAAGCTTGCGAAAAATGAATCGAAATAATTTATTGTAAACATGACAAGTTTAAAAAATTTCAGGTATAATACAATTACAATTGCCATTGAATATTACAAAAATGTTAAACTCACCGAGCACAAATCCTCGTCCTCCTCCTCGTCCACCTTCAACCAACTCCAACCACCGCCAACCACCTCCAACGACCACCGCTAACCACCTCGGGTTATACCTCGAATACTAATAAATATTCTCAGTATTAGAACAAATCAAAAATATTGTGTAAGGATGAATATAATTTTTTCATTGACACATTTTACCAAGATTATGAGAAGATTATAAAAAATTATAGAAATTTTAATAGCGCATTGACAGCTACTGAATTTGGGCTAATGCGAAAAATGTATCGAAATAATGTATATCATAAGAATGTTATACTCACTGGGCACAAATAGTAACATAACGTTTTGTTGATTTCCATGAAAATATTTGATTATAATGATTTATTTTGTACTATTATCGTATACAAATGGTTAAAAACTGAAAGCAATCAATAATTATATAGCTAAATATTTAAGTAACACCGAAAAAAGGTCAACAATAAAATCAGATAATGGAGAAAAAATATCTTTCATGTCGGTTCAAAGTGGGAACCGGGTTCTTGAAATGCTACCATATAAAAGATCGGGAAAAGTACACATATTTTTTTTTTTTTAAATCAATCATACTTTAATTTTTAAGCGAAACGTTGATTGTCGGTTATTTTTTTTTTAATGGGAGATAACTAACGAAGCGTTTTCAAATTTCGAGTGTATTTTAACTCAGATTTGGTCAGTACAAGAAAAACTTACTAATCATCAATTTTCGGAAAATGGCGAAGTTATTAGCTGACCATTGAAGCGCCTCGCCGCTGGAATCTCGAATTGGCATGAAAGATGGAGTGCGTAATTTTTAGCTGAAATGGAAAATCTAAAATTATTTTGAATTGACATATATTTTTGTCATCAATGAACTAAAAAACTCAGAAAAAACGTTAAATCACATTCATTTTCGTTCAGAATTTTCTTAGTAAATATCGTTACTTTTTAAATTTGAGCTCGACGATTAATATGATATTACGGTTTTTTTTGGGTTATTTTGGTACATCGATAATAGAATGGTACGCAAATTAATAATAACTTATAGTTTTAAAACACTCGCTCGCTAAAACTCGCTCGGGGTCGGATGCCTAGTGTAACTGGTTTTTGTGCTCGTGCACTCGCTTACTCGTTGTCAATGTTTTACCAGATGCCATAGTTGTAGGAGAGACTAGGGCACGATGACTCCCCAAAAAATTCTGGTATTTGCTTCACCGTATACAGACTGAACACTGTCTTTGCGCATGTGACGCAAATCGAATCTGCCAGTAAGAATTTTTCTATATAGTGCTACAAATCACGTTTACACATGCATGTAAGTATAACGAATTGTGATTTTATGACAATAAATTTCGTCAAAAAATACCATAGTACAATCAGCTAAGTGCTCTCAGATTTTAAACACGACGCACAGCAATTTTAGCTGTAATTGATCGACGTTATTGTCATGTATTCCTACGTATACAATGCCAACCACTCACCAATTGCAATTTGTTGATCCTGGTCGTTCGGTTTTTTTTCGGATTCAAAATGTTATCTGAAGCATGCATATTGGTTTGATAGTACAAAACATGACACTTCCAATAACCGAATTTGTAAACTTGAAAATTAGTCCGGAAGGTCAAAAGTCACCAGGTCAAGGACCTGGATAGCCAGAACTACGGAGCGCTTGTTCTGGAAGTCGAGTTTCACCAGCTAGTGGACCTTGAGCGCAGAAACTACGGAGTGCTTATCCTGGAAGTCAAGTTTCACCAGGTAGCGGACCTGGAGCGCAGAAACTACGGAGCGCTTGTTCTGGAAGTCGAGTTTCACCAGCTAGCGGACCTGGAGCGCAGTAACTACGGAGCGTTTGTCCTGGAAGTCGAGTTTCACCAGGTGGCGGACCTGCAGCGGAGAAACTACGGAGCGCTTGTCCTGGAACTCGAGTTGCACCAGGAAGCGGACTCGGAGTGCAGGATCCAGGAGTTAGAGAACCCGGTACTCGAAATCTGCGGAGCGCGATTTTCATACGTCCGCTCTACTGCGCGGTTGTTTCCAGACTGAGGAATTCGACTAGCTGATTTTCGTGTATATAGATCGATGACGTCAAGAGAAAAAAAATTTTGGGTGACATCACTTTCTGAACATCCGACATCCAAACTTTGGTTTCGAACTTTAATACTATATGTATGATGTATGATGTATGATATGATATGATATATAATGATTTTAGTTTTTACATTTCAGACAAGAAATACGCACTTTATTATCTTTCCTGCCGATTCCAGACTAGAGCGGCTGGGCCCTTCGATGGTCAGCCGTTGACTAAAGATATATTCTTCAGTTAACGGGTCAACTAATAACGCTGCCGTTCTGCGACAGTTGATTGATAAAAATTTTTGGTTGTACCTGTCAAATGTGTGTTAAAATACACTCGAAGTTTCAAAAAGCTTCGTTATATCTCTCCCTATCAAAAAAAAAAAAATCGCCGACAATCACCTTTTTAGGTCTTTAAATCAGGATACTGCATTAAATACTGTCTCATATACGGAGTATCTATTTGATCTCGATCAAAATTAGCGCAACCGTGATGTATTACAGTTACTCTGAATTTTTTTCCATACGAACACTTTTTGAAAAACAATTCTGCTTCTCTAACCAACGTAGATACCTCACTTGCGACTAGCTAAATCAGTGTTTCGATTCTATGTCAACGAAAATTCAAGATCGAAAGAGCAAATGAAAAGTTGTTGGAATAATTATGAATATTATTGTTATGGAATACATCGAGCGCGTGTCGAATAGAATCCCATTTCAAAATGAATAATTCTTCTATTTTCATATTATAGCCGTATTAATGTAGAAAATCTAGTTTGTCGCCTGGAAAATTATAAAATTTGTAGTATGCATCACGTATTAATCGTGAATGGATCATATATATCAATATCGTACATGGACCGCATATACATATCTATATACTTTTTGGTCTCTGCATCACTATTATATCTGATCTATTATTATTTATAATCTATGTATACATTCATCTCTCGGGTACCTATACTTCAATTAAATCACCGTTTTGCTACGAATTTCGGAAGAAATTTATTCTCAATAATAATTTCTTGTATCGCCGACAAGTCGGTAAGTACACACAGGCCAAATACTGGCTAGGGCTTATCATTGTGCAGCTGTGTTACTCGGAAGGTGAATGCAGCCAGCATCATGTCGAAATCGGTAACTCACTGATGTTCTGCAATAAGTTCTCAACTCTACTGTTAGAACATTTCGGGGGCACGCAGGCGCACGACGATTTTCGGTTGTCACACCAAAGCCCATTAGGGCAACTGACTTTATATTCTTCAGTCAACGGTCGGGATATATATCTCGCTCTCTCATCACTAGGACACAGTTTTTGCGAGGTTGTCGGCATTGGTAGCTACCTCCAGTAGTATATGATCTAAGATCGTACTTTGTTGCCAGAAATCTCGAATCTGCACGAATACTTATTGCGTGAAATAATAATCAGTATAGAAATTGACCGCAATTCGTTTGTCACGATGACACCGCCAATGGAGAGAATCCAAATATTGGAATCAATTGAAAAGGACATAATTATATGTTTACAAAGTGCAGGCAAGTCGATCGGCAATATTTACAACGCCGAACATAACCTCCAGTCTGTCATTGTAATTTCATCCACACGTCAATTCGCGCTATGAACCGATTATCCCTTTGTTAAGCACAATTGTGCATTTCATTAATATTGCTTCGTTTTGTCCAAATTTGTAAAGTCTATTCGTTACCCCAGGTCAAGCATTCGTCGAGTTGAGTAAGGAGAAGTCGAGCCTGAAACAGGCTGAAAGTCAAACCCACCAATTCCTCAAGACTCTGGGACATGTGGAATCAAAACTGAGTGAACAAATACACTACTTGACTCAGGTGTCGACAGGTAAGATTGAGATTCTAAAATACAATAGTATAACCAATCAAATGGAACATACTCAACCACTGCTACTCTCATGTATTGTAAAATTGCAGGTCAACCACATGAAGGGTCGGGATATGCCAGTCAGAAGGTTTTACAAATGGCATGGCACAGGCTGGAACATGCACGAAGCAGAGTCAACGAGCTTGAACGAATAAAGAACAAACACCTGCACGGCCGAACAGTTGCCAGATCTTCGCAGCCTCAAATGCTGTCCAGTATTTCCTTACAGCCCTTATCACAGTCTGCCTCAAATCCATAAATCTTGTGTATCGACTCGGGGAATATTTAAAAACACTAACCTACGTTTTTTCCATTGTTCTAATAAATAATGTATGCATTCTTCATATAAGTGTATCTGATGAATTTCTACCCCTGCGATGTCTACATTACATATTAATGATACAAGCACAACACATGCAACCAAACATTTCTTTATAATCAATCGTTTTAAGAGCTATTTTATTTACACTATATTTTATTATTACAAAATAATTTTTGTTCGCTTCCTCATTACTTACTCTCCTTCCGTCTATTTTTATCTTGTAGGATATAAGAGTTAGTTATTTGTACATCAATCTGAAGTTAGAATTTCTCACTAGGGGACAACCTGAACGAGGGGCTCTAACATATTATAACGGTACGTGTATACCTCTGCTAATTCTATGTGTAAAATAACAATAACATAACATACTCGACAATGTACGCTGAAAAAATGCAGTTATATCTACAGGCAGCATATTCCATGCACTGATCCAATCGTAAGTACACATGGATATTGTTCTGTCCGGAAGAAACAAACAATGAAGAGAAGCTGGTACCCAGATGCTAACTGATCCGCGGGACAACTCGTCGACCTGATAATGATATGCTTCATTTGCAGGTAGAACTTTGCACACAAGGATAGAACTCTGTCAACTGAGGTGACAAGTCTTCAGTAACTCACGCATAGTACTCACTATCTAATATTGCTTTAGTGGAAATAAGATTGTTCATAGATCAATCGAGGATTTCTGTTAATTGTTTAGTCAATCGATTGATGGGGAATTATGATCGCGGTATTTGCAAATGCTGGATTTACTGATACGTTTCTACTACCAATTAATCCCACATCTCTCTGATCTCTTTTACCTTTCTGCAACCATTACCCTCTATACCTCTTTTCCCGATTTGACGAGATTGAAGATTGTCACAAGTATTCTGTAAACGATTACTCCAATTTGGTATTATGCACTTCAAGAACATGGACGCTATTCTCACAAAATTACAAAAATCCGATCTTACAATACACACGATTTTCGAATTTTTCGAACTCCAACCCCTCAGAAAAAAAGTTTGAGTAAAATTACGTTTCAGGACACAGAAGCATCCATAACAGCAATACTGCGTTTAACCGTAGCAGCTAAGGAGAGGCGTGACTTCCTTTCATCATCCAGCTGTCTCGTTAGAAGCACCATTTGCGACTGCAAGTCGATTATCTGTTCCTTCAGAGTATTAACCGTCTCCGATAGACTCCTGAAAATGAAAACAATAGAAAATATGCTCAAACGATGGCGGGTTGTTCTATTGTCGACAGAATATCACAATTTTTGACTGACAATTAGAAAGCTTTGGTAATGAAAATTAATGAGCGGATAAAACGACCTCCTATTAGACATGCCAACTAGGGTGAGCATAATCGATTAACGAGTTTTTAACACACAAGCGTCGATCGAAAGAGATGGTTCCCGAATACAGATTTGGATTAAGATTAATTATAAGAATCCTAGTCAAAACGATACGTTCTATTCAGGGCGTTTGATGACTTATCCACACAGTATGACGACAATGAGCCTTTGTTGTTGTTGTTGTTGTTGTTGGAGTTGTTTTTTTTTGTCTTTATTAATAGCAAGAAACAAACAAATCGCAGGATTACATACCTGTTTTCACTTCCATCCCAATTTCCAACTCTATTATGCATTATCGACATTTTATCGCAAGCTTTATGGACTGCTTCGCATTCTAGCATGGCTGAAATTTATATTATGACCATTATTAACAGCCTGCCACACCTGCGGGGATACCGGCGTGTCCCATCATGCGAACGTATAGATAGGAGAGAACCACCGCTTGCGATCGATTATCAAAGAGTTGGGTAAACCAGGTGTGTTTGAAACTTGCAGATTCTACCAAATACTACTTGTTCGATATTGAGAACGGAAAGAGGTTGCATCAAGGGTGGGTAACGTAGCGTGATGTGTGCTGATTACGAACAATGAAAATAACTACCATGCAAGTTGAAATGACGATAAATATTTGACCCCCTGAGTGTGACGATTCCATTGCACAAATTTGCATAGAATATGCACCAAACATTGGCCAAAAAAATAGCAATGACTTGAAATATTGACCTGTAATTAAGGGTTGTGGTATTCAGATGTATTCATTCCCATAATACCAATCTTCACCATCCAACGAATAGACTTCACCAGTAGTGCGCATGCATATACCACCCTTAATGAAAGCCGCACTAGTTTTATTCCTTCTTTTGTTTTATTTATTAAAAAAATAAAAATCAATATGATCTACATTTCATCGAGTGGAAGTAACAGTTTATTATTAGGCGTTAGGCTTGAAATACTTACCAGAGTGCACCGTGAGTCGAGTATTAACAGTCGCACAGTAGCCTTCTATAACTCTCAATATGATGGCATCCTCCTCGAACATCCGCTCATCTGTGGAAGAAGACGAGGAGAACTAATTGAGTTTGCTCTATGCTTACGTCTCCAGTTACAGTATATTTGTAAACATTAGTTGGGACTTACTACCGATTCGCATTGAACCGCCGGCGTCCAATAGGTCCGTCTTGCCAAAACTTTTGCAGGAGTACAGAGGGGGGGCTGGTCGCAGCGAGGCGATTGACCAGGGCGATCTAATTCCTGGAGGAAGACAGCCCTCCACCCCCATCCGTGGTTGTTTTCCATTCAGAAGTGGACTCACCTGTTTCACGAAAATCGAATTGTCAAGCAAACACCACAGACTGCAACAAATAATCTGTGGCTTAGGCCGTTATATCAGGTCTCAAATGTGAACCTGGCATGGTCTGTTGCATTTTTCATCGACCATTGGACAAAGATATTCGAAAATCAAGTTACTGCATGGATGAAAAACTGCTGATAGACTAGGTTTAGTATAAGCAATACACGCGATGCCGTATTCTATGTATCATTATCGACATGGGGTGATTCGATCGGATTTGGTAAGCATTGCTCCCCACGGCTCGAAGTGAGAATCAGGATTTGGTCTACGAAATTGAGTCTAATGTGATGAAATCGTTAAATACCGTGTGTTAGTTATTAAACAATACAAAGCAAAAGCATACTTCACACAACATGGCTGTGAAATAAGCGATATGTAATAATATACACCTGTGAAACAATAAATTAGTAGTGAAACTGGCCAATAATGTTATATGTGATATAATGGTGTAAAAACAGCCATGCTATGGAAGCTTGCCTTGTTCTGCGTTTCCGGACATTGGGATTTTTTTTTTGAGCCACCAATGTGCGTACAATCCGGAGGTATAAATTTGTTCTGGCGGTTGTTGTTCCTCGCCATTATTATTATGCCGCCTCTGAACATGGGCACCCCTCCGGGATTTCTTTCCGACATTCTCATGTCTGCGGGGAATCGGTTCGCTCAAATGTTTCGGATTCGCACCCCTGATAACAAGCTCGGAGGTGACGGTTGAACTTTTGTCATGTCCGACGATGGGATCAACGTCGACGATTGGCCAAGCCACGGAAAGATTATCGAAAGTTAATTTGAGCTCAGGTTCAGTAGCTGCGTCATCGTTTATTTTTTCAGATGACGAGGCCGCATCACGAAGGCTCTCCCTTGGAGTCGAGCCGAACGGCGACGAGCAGATGCACTGGTGCTCGAACTTGTTTTCATCATTCTCGCTCTCGCTGTGAGACATCCGTGTCGCATCAATCTCGCCTTTTTCCCTGCTATGTCGGTACGACTTGTAGGACGAGTTGAGATCGGAAGAATTGAGATGGTAGCTGTCTGCCATTCCAGAATCCGAGGAGCGCGGGGTCGTGTTGTGAAACTGTGGAAGCTGGCTCTCGGTTTCCTTGCCGCAGACAATCGCCGGGCTCTCGATTCCCCTCCCCAAGCAGGAAGAGGCAACTTGCTCCACATCTCGCTGGAACAACTCTGTCCTCTTCCAATTCCTCATGGTTGAATTCCAGCAGTCGCAGGTGGAAACTGCCAGGTTCGAACAGAGAGGTGGGTTGCTCCTGGCATTGGGTGCTTCGATCGCTGAGCGAACAGATTCTGAGTCGACTTCCGAAGCCGCATGGTTCATAATTGCATTTGGCATACTCCTGCTCGTCTCAAGCCTCAACTGATCTGGGACGGACAAATTCAAGTCATGGCAGATGAACGAGGAAGAGCTCTCCGTGCAGCTAATACTGGACTCGTCGTTTTCCCACAATTTGTACGTCACATCGAGTTTTAAGCTTGATTTGTGGCGTGACTTGTGTCTGGTGTTTGAGGAATTCTCATCTGTCGATCCATCGTCGGATTGCGAGCAGCTGTCATATCGCGATGGGTATATCGTGTAAGTAACAGTGCACTTTCGCATTTTAACATCGCTTAAATCAGGTTTGAATATGTATTGAAAGTAAAGCAATTTTTTCAACAGATCCGGGTAGATGATCCTCCTCCGCACAAGCTTCGCAAAATATTTCGATAGGCGAACGAATGGAAGGGACGAATAACTCACGTGCTGCATCGTCGACGGTGATTTTGCTGTATTCACACGCTGCTCTTGGGTCAGATATTCGATCCATTGCTGGCGCTCTTCTCGACTAGGGCAGACTGCGAGTATACTTTCGATCATTGGTCCTGGAATTGATTCAAGTAGCCGAGTCAGGATAGAGATGACGCAAAATCTTTTTGCCGGTAACACCGAGATAACAACTCACCCGATATTTCAAAACCGTTCTTCATATCCTCCGTGTCATCGATTTTCGTCACTGCAATTCCAGTCAACGGAAGCTTGCCCTGAAAAAGGAAATGGTCAATAATTGTAGGTTAGCTAGAACAAATCAAGATATATAGTCTTTAAGGGACGCAAACTTTACCTCGTAAACAAAGGAGCTCATTCTCTGGCTCGTGCTCAAGACAAGCAGCGTTGTGGAAAAAAGCACAAAGTATCGATCCCTGCGATCGACTCCGGTAGCAAGGGTTACAGGACCGACGTAAATTATGTCACCTAGAGTGTGGAGGTCTTCTCCCTCCCAGCCTTTTATTCCCCCCGCCAAGACCGTCAAAGCTAATTCCTTCTGTTTTCTTATTGCGCTGCACCTTTCCTAAGCGTAAAAATATGATCAGTGAGAATGCGTTGATCAATTACACGAGCCTTCGGGTAACTCTCCGCTTTTCCTTTATTTTTCCTTTTCGATATAAATGAGTCAACGACTTGAGCTCTCACCGCTATTTCCCTATAGACGCATACGCTACGCTGAGTGTCTCCTCTGTCAGGGTGATTCTTTTCCATATGCCTCTCCAACTCTTGCAGCATGGCCGAATATTTTTCCAATCTACGAAAAGGCTTACTTAACCCAGTCGTTAGCACAAGGATACCAGGAGTAACGGCTCCGCAGTGTTCCATAAACTCGTTCAGCTCATCTCTAGAAATGGAGAGAATTGAAAGAAAAATTGAAAGTATGTAAAAGCAGAATGTGCTCGACTTCAGGGTGAAAAATCCCAAAACGGCTGACCTGAATCTGTCCAATATGCAAACGGCTCGAGGATGGGAAGCGCAGTAGGCAATGTGAATGGACTTGAGCCTCGGCGCCAAAGCCAAGAAGAGGTTTCCTGCTCTAGCATCCGAACCCTGAGCACAGGCAGCCTCCAAACTGGTGAGAAGGTGTTGATGGATTTCCAGGACGTCGAGTATGTTCCCAACCAGCTGTTTGTACTCTTCCCTCGTCAGTCTGTATATGATGCATAGACAGACGTATGTTCATCCTATCAAATTCAATCCTTTGCAATTGTACTTACATGCCGGTTGTGTCTAAGGGTTTTAGAAAGTTGTTAACTAGTCCCTGAAGCTCCGCGACGTTCGCTCTTTCTGAATCGATAATGTCCTTCAAGACCACGCTTCGGTTAGCTCTCTGCTGGATGGCCAACTCTTGAGTAGTTTTTTCAGGTGAGGATTTTACTGATGAATGGCTGCTGTCTGTAAGTTATAACCATTGTATTTGATTTAAAGAAGTGACTGTTCCCTGCTTAACCATAAGCCTGACTTTATGTAATTTTTGGAGAAATGTACCTGAATTTTTCTGCTCCTTGACGTAGTTGGAGGGAAACCATCCAGTCTTGTCACTGAGCGTGCCCTCCCACCATCCGCCGTCGTCCATCTGAGTAATGGTGATGACATCTCCCTTCCTGAAGCACAACTGTGGTAAACAGCGGTTAGTCCAACAGAACGTTGGCCTTGCTTTCCATTCAAGGTCTAAGAATATTACCAACCTCGTCGTTGTTCTTTCCCTTGAACGTGAACAGCGCCACGACCAGCTTTGGATTATCAATCTTGGACATTGTTCACCGATCTCTGGATGTCCCTCTGAAAATCATATCTGAGATGATACAACAGTATAATCAATTGTTTTCAAAAATGACCTCGCCTGATGAGGAGGAAAACGTCAAATCATTTTTCATTACTAGGAGATAAATAGAAGAAACAGGCGAAATTGTTATGTTACATTTTATAAATACCTCGAGGATGTATAAGAGGATCGTTACAATCTGAATATTATACTCGCGATCATTCCCCGATTATTGCCGCACATAATAGGTATCTATGTATTAGGAAAAGTGTGAGTTACGTACAGTTGCATACCTGCTTACCGACCCCCGATAATAATACCAAATACTGTCATACGAAAGAGCTCAGGGCCTGCTTCGAATGACAAATAACCACATCGATTACGACGAACAGCGAACGCGATGTATAGAATTTTTCTCGCCCGTCCAATGGCTCATCTACTATATTCCGACAATGATATCTTCTTTCGTAGTAGAATTGAAGCACGATACCGCCGAGCGATCGCGAGATATTGCCATTTCAGGCCTTCGCTCGCCCCTCGAACTCGCCTCGGTTCTATCGATCAACCTGACTGGCCTGGCCTGATCAGCACCAGTGATCAGCGATCAGCACTCTCGGCACTCTGAGCACTTCAGTGCGAACACGACAGCGCCATTTTAGATAATTTTTTCCTATAGTGACGGAAGGAAGTCAGTCGGAGGTGGTGGAGGAGGAGCGGCATATTTCTCGGAGCGGTCCGACTCTATTTATAGGTTGACAACCCTTTCGTCACCGTCAAAGCGTTAGCGCGGTAAGAATGTTTCTCTCCGCAGAGTGGAAATGAAGCTCGTATTGTTAGAATCAGCCTCCGCGCGTTTGACATAAAGATTATACAGCACTTGCCAGTAGAGTGAATCGGCAAATGCGAAACCATCGGCAATAAAAATCCCACCTACATTATCGACTACTTAATAATGGAACGGAGTTTTTATTTATACGTATATCGTATTAACCCTAAAAAGAACCTACAGTAAATGAGCCTTGTGCCAAGTACATTAAAGTGGAAATCACCGACAAAAATTTAATTTGCAGTATCGACCCACCAAAATGACAACACACGTTCAAATAAGTACCAGCAACAAGACCACGAGTACAACTCCGAACTTTTCATTTCATCCTCAATTCTACATTTTTTATTGATTGACTTTTCGGAGAAGTTATGTACTTGGCAGTAAGGATTTTTATTTCAATTCTTTTTTTAGGTAAGGGTATTGTTGCTGGTACATATTTGAAGGTGCATCATCATTTTGGCAGTTTTTCAGCGGCAAAGTAAATTTTTCTTGTTAGCTTCTACTTTAATATACTTGGCACAAGGTTTTTGCTCCAGAGTTTTTTGGAAATTTTACTACCTGTTGTAGATATTGACAACTTCAACATGTAGAAAAATGTTTTAGACCAAGATCATGGTTATTTTAAGATTATTTCTACGCAGCATCCAGTTTGTTTGTAGGTGCTATAGATTGTTCAACCAAGTTTAACCGATTACGTAAACATAAAATTGGGCTTCGTTATCTACTAGCTATGCATCCAACCTTATCGAGAGTTCTGCAGTTCATCAAATCAATTTGAAGGAATCTAATAATTATGACTAATTTATATATTTTTACTTAGTTATGACGTAACTCGCTTCTGTACTTGAAGTTTCCATCGATCCAGCTTATTTACAGAATTTTAAGCCACACGAGTATCCTTAATTATTAAAATATTCATCATGGAATCTCGAAAGTAATTTGCTTGAGGCGTATTTTCAAACTAATCGATGTAATTTTAACTTTTTTTCTACTTTACTAGACTTATTTATTACATATCATAAATGTACATAATGAAATGGCAAATATCGATAATAATAATGATAATAGTAATAATAATTAATAACAATAGTAACAATAATGCTCATCATAACAATATCGTTGTTATAATAGTACGTATACATAAGTATATCTTCTATGCTTATTTACTAAGATGAGTTTAATAATTCTATGAGAATATGCAGGTTTTCAAGCACTGTGACGATTTATTCCCAACAGGGTCGCCAAACTCAGGCGAATATTGTTCATCACTTCGCCTAAACGTCTATGAAATCGTATAATATACTATATTGACTATCGGATAACTGATATATCAAATCTCTAAAATATCACATACAAAAATACACCTATTCCCTCTCATCGACATAAGATATACACTCATAGTTACGCAGGACTTGTATAATGAAGAAGCTAACGATATTCGGTATCTCAATAGGCTGCAATGGCCTGCAGTATTGTCGTAATTAATTAGTCTACATTCGTTCATGGTAGTCGTACCTGCATGTGCGCATGAGACGTATAATTGACCATAATTCGGTCGGCAAGGTGTGATTGAAGAAAAATTCTCCCAAACATGTAGTATCGAGCCATTTGAAAACGTTTGTACCGTGTACAACATCTCACTTCATATAAATACGGTAAGATTGTTAAGCGTATTATTTTCATTTCATGGTCAGCCACTTCTCTATCAAATAATTTGCATACACGCAGCGTTAGAAAAACAAGAAAATTATAATAATATTGCACTACAAGTATTTTTTTCCCTAAAATCGTTTTTCCCATATGATCTCTACACCTTTGAGTTGGGATCCCTCCAAGTGATCCTCGGCTGCATTCTCAGACTGTTCCTTGGACTTTCCTCAGACTCGTAGGCGTGGTTGATGACGCCCGGATGCGTCTCGAACACTTCCTTGACGGAAATTTGACTGCTCCTTGCGGGCCTCGGCTGAATTCCGAGCGGATTTCCGGCCGCCCCGTAAATGTTATTAGCGCCAAGCGTCTGCATTTGGGACTTCTTTCTCTCAGCCATAATGCTGTTCCGACGCCCCTCGAACGCCTTGAACGCTTTGGTCGACCTCCTCGTCGACATGTTCCGTGGCAATCCTGTGAAACGAATCGTGCAATTTTCCACATTAACGAATATTTCGAACGACGCCGCATTTAGCGAACGCAAAATTGAACCCACCGGCGCCCTCAGCCATGCTAAAGAACCGCTGCCTGAATGCGACGTCCAGAGTATTTATCGCCTGCGTCTTTCGCCGACTCTTCTCCAGATTACGAATCGTTTTTCTCCTCCCCGGTCCACTGCCGGTACTCTCGTCATAGTCACCCTCCATGCCGTCCAACCTTTGGAGATCCCGAACTATTTCGACCGCGTGTTTGCTCAGTAACGCTTCCTCGGAGAGGTCCTTTGTCTGTTCGTAAATTGTGGTAATAAGTACTCGCTCATCTCCACTCTCAACCACTTCTTCGCGACTTACCTTTTTGGAACAGTATAACAAGTCCAGTGTCGTGCTAGCGAGAATATGCGCGAAGGTCCCGAAGCGATGGAACAGCATGGCAGTGAACTGGATGACCAGAATCAAGGCAAAAAAGAAGACGAAGACGAGACCGATCGGCTCGAGCTGTAGGTACTCCTTGGTGATGTGTACCTATAAAGTGGTAAACAGTTCGCATCAGTTCTTGGTAATTCGATGACGAAGACGTCTGTACATAAAACCCAGAGCCAAAGGTGCATGTAGGTACACTGAGAAATTTATTTTGCAGAAATGGAATACACGCAGAAATTCTGGTTTTCGATCAGATACGGTGGCTATGAGAAACGTGGGATTGAAGCCTGTTATTATTTTCAGAATAGAGCCGGAGATGTGAAACCAAAATTTCCGAGTTCATTTCTTTGTGTGTAAGTCAGAAAACGGTGTTATCGCAATATATCCTGTAAAATATAGGCATATTATGCAGTATCGTACATGCAAAAAACGTGGATTGAGTTAGCCACAACAGATCCTTGTTGTCGGGACCCCAGGTGCAGGATTAGTTTTTAGATCACAGTGCGCACGCCGATGTTATGGGTACATAATAATCCTGAAAAGGTTTTTTATTCGGTAATCGGTGTAAATTTTTAAATAACGTCCGTTTTGTGCTGTGATAATAACGAGAATTAATTAAGTGAGGAAGTGTTCGTTGATTAATTATTAACCAAGTGAACTGTACTCAGAGAAAAATAAAGGTATATCGTGATGTTATTGACAGGCAGACTTGATTAATATATACCTATGTATAACGATAACTCCACCAATTTTCATTCCAGAAGATTCGGGGATCAAGATTTTGATTCGTCTACAATTCACATCAATTTTAGATCTGGTGGACTGGCAAAATTTAGACCTCTACTGTCCAAAATGATTCTGCCGAATTGTTTTTCGCGTAAGTGATGCAAATTATCGAAAATTCGAAATCCCGAGTTGTAAATAACCTGCCGATAATTGGTGGGGTTGACGATAAGTATGGATGTAGGACACACACATGTATGTAATATGCATCAGCAAGTGCAATCAACACCACATAGCAGCCATGCTTGTGTAACTCGTTCTCGGATAAACCTGTGTAGGTGCTGTATTTACCAATAAAAAAAAAATTGAAGAAACAAACAAACACCAATGTAACCAGAATGAATATAATCGTTAAGACGACCCGAGAACGGAGTTACACCGGAATACACCGGAAGTTAGTCCCGGGCTGAGAGGCACCCGGAGTACCGGTACCTCTGAGGTTTCCACTATGTAGGTGATGTTTGTCTTGACCCCTAGAGGCCATACAATGTGCAGCTGGTCTTTGTTCAATTGTAGTAAAAATACGATCAGAATGAAGAGCGCATTGAACATGAAAAATGCGAACACGCTTTTGTTCCGTAGTTCAATCAAGTCTGCGGCGATCCTTGCCTGTGGATATAAAAAAGACAAGTCGTTAAGATAGTAATGAATAAAAACTCTGCGAGGGCCCAACTTTGTTCGCATCAGCTTTACCGTTCAATCGTCGGTCACGGATAAAAATTCGATTTTGTACAATTAAACATTGGTGCAGCGTCACGAACGCGAGTCTTTGGGTCCCGCAGAGCGATCTTTACCTCCTGAGAGCTCTCGTCGTAGGAAATATTGGTCTTGATGCCAAAGGGCCATTTAATGTGGAGCTCGTCTTTGTTCAGTTGCATCAAGAATACGATCAGCACGAAAAGGGCGTTCATCATAAAGAACGCGAAGACACTCTGGTCGCGGAGGTCCTTTAAGTCGCTAGCTATGCGTGCCTGACGTGTCACAATCATCAAAGAAATCATTATAATTTATACACGGCAAGACCTTGATATTTGGTAAAACGAAAGCTTATGAATGAATAATATAATGGGAGCTGGTGTTCAAGCAGCATCAGATATTGAAAAACATTCCCCGACGCCAGCGAGGAATTGCAAAACCTGTTTACGTCGTCTCTTATACCTTCTCCGCTTTGTCTTCGTCGATTGGAAAGAGATATTTCTCGAGCAGGTCTTTCCAGAACTGCTCCTCCTGGGGCGAGAGAAAATCGACCTCGCCTTTCTTCAGTCCCTCGTCCTCGAGCCAGTAAGGACTCGCAAGAAAAGTGCGCTCGCGATTCCCCTCCGTGTTCTGGCTGACCGTTGTCTCCGTGTCACTGTCCCTCTCGCCCTCGTCAACCGGGTTCTCTTCGATCGGGTTCATTGGATCGACGAACCGCGATCCGACGGAGGACGCACGTCTTCTGCCCGAAACGTGACCCTGAGGATCGACGGCCCTGACGGATCGAGGATCGGCTGGTTTAGTTCTACATCTAAGGCTGCAACCTTTGATCGGTGAGATGATGAACGAACTTTAATTACTTCTCTATAGTTTCCAAGCGTTTCCCCAGCTGTTCCAAGGACTCTGCGATGGCGACCAGCTGCTGCTTCTCGTCCGAGGGTTGGCCGTGGGTGCACAGCATGCACCTGAATAACCCAGCCAATGAGATTTCTATCGATCCTTGATCGTCGTTGTTGCTGCCGCCGCCGTTCTGGAGGAAACCGAGTAGCGACTTCTGCTTCGCCTTGCTTTTCGCTTCTTCAGCTTCCTTTTTCTCTTGATCCATCTCCTGATTAATGAAAAACGAATTTCACCGCGTAAGTTCAATCCTTTAGAAAACACATTTCCGCGATGCAGATAGCGAGCGGCACAAACCTTTTTTGTCTTCTTAACCTGGACTTCTCTCGTTCCCCAAGAAACGACATTCAGGTTGATGATAGAGTAGAGGATCAGAAGCAGGTACATCGAGGGTATCGACAGGAGGTATATTATCCCCGGTACGATGCACCAGAACTCTTGAGGATGAAGGCAGGCGGCTATAAAGAACGAGCTTGACATTGCTATCAAGAATATCGCGGAGGGTGAGCCGACTCCGTCCTCGCCCAGCTGGAGAGCGGTACCAACTATTACGGCCATCATGATCATCGCGTAACCCGTCGATAGCATCTGGGCACAGAGAAGCTGAAAAGGCCAACGGACGTAGTTTACAGAAATTCGCGTTCGTTGGTGAACCGTAAAAACCTTTCGAGAATTACTCACTTGTACGTTAGATTTACAAGTGAAACAGATGACCATGAAGAGCAAAATTGGAATGATATTGTAGTAAAAACTGGTCCAGTTGTCGATCTGAAAGGCAGCGACGAAGGCTCCCACCAACATAAGGAATATGGTACCGGGTCCGAGGATCGTACCTCCTGTTAATAGAACGGAACGTCAGCGTTCAGATGTTCGAATGAAACAAAGCGTAAAGTATGAGGCAAAGTTAATATAACTAAGACTCACCCATCAGGAGGATCTGGTAAGATATGTACGGCAGAGATATGTTGTCGTTTACTTTGATCGTTCGCTTGTAGTCCATCAGCAAATCCATGATGTTCGCCATTGTTGAAGGCACCCACCGACGTCGTTGATTGTAGAACTCGTTAAAACCCTCAGGGGCGTGAGTGTAGGCGTCGCTGGCAGCCGAGTACTCGACCTGCAAGTATCCGTCGCTTTAATTCTACATTCTGGTGGCAGAGCTCGATAAACTATTAGGGTAGATGTTCACTGACTCTGTAGCCTCGCTGCAGCAACAGAGTGCAAAGCCACCGATCCTCTCCCTGATCATATTGGACATAGTGCCTGGCTTCGTCCGACCTGGTGGTGTATTTTTTCATGACGTTGTCATCCATGAGCGCCTTGCCTCTGAAAAGCGAGAAACACCCTGGGCTACAAAGTACGCAGCCGATCATGTGCTCCGTCGCCTTTTGAAGCCAATGTCCAATAGCGTACTCAAACATCTGGTACCACACCATGGGGCCTGTAAACGAGGTTGAGAATTGCTCGCATTTAGAGATCGTGTAAGACGACGACAGCTAATTCTTCACAATCCAAGCTTACCGGAACCAACGGGATGAATACGCCCGCAAGCAGCGCCGAGATTCTTGTTTTTCTTCATCAAATCGATTAGAAGCTTGACGGCGGCCGGCTGGAAGTCGATATCACCATCCAGGGTGAGGAGGAACGTGTTTTCGGCTATTACTTCCTTCCGGTCCACGCTAATCGGCAGCTCCATTAGTCGGTGACCGAGGAGATAGTACATGTACATCACCTGCAATAATGAAACACCACCGTAATGAAATTGAATATATAACGAAGCGGAGACAGAGAGTTGGAAAACTGTTCCTACCGTAATGAGGACAACTGTTACCTGGCTCCAACGTTTTCTGTGACGGATCTTGCTCTTGTCCTTGAGGTGAGCAATCATCTTGGTCTTTCCAGGCAGTGTCCACACGAGACGACCACCGTAAGGAGTTGGGAATTTTTTCGGCGCTCTGACGTGCATACGAGTCTGATGAATGTCGGAAGCCGCCTCGTCCAGCGTGTCGACGAGAAGTTTGACGAAACGGTTCACCTGAGACTCGTTGTCATCGTGATCTGATATTTCGAAGGCGTCGTCGAAGAATATGTGGGCTGAAGAGGTATGAGTCAGTATTAAATCAATGGAAAAACTGTTAGTCGAGCATATCTAATCACCTGCGACGGATGTGTGAGTTGTATAAAGTAATTTATATTAAGTCTTGTACTTACTCTCGAACTCGTAGTAGTCGGGGTCAACGACTTTCAGATACTTTTGGGCGACCCTGCGCGCACACTGGTCCTCATCGAGTCTGAGGATGCTCTTCAAGAACTCAATCATCTCCTCTTTATTCTCGTGCCACATTGTCGCGCAAGCGAAGATCCTCGTAACAAGATCGCTGTTCTTTACGGTCGACGGCGGAGTCGCGGACCCATCGGTCTGTTCGTATATCGTTTCGTAGTCCCCATCGCCCTTCTCCTTTTCAATCTCAGCCAAGTCCTGCACGCAATTATCGAATAATCGTACATTATTAAGCGAGACAGCGACTTGAATACGACTAGGAATGATTAATAAATTACTGCTGACCTCCACAGTGACTTCGGGCTGATCATCTCGCTTCCTGTTCAATCCCATCGACTGGTCGATCAGCAGCGCGTTGTACATCGGCGCCACGAAGAGCTTCTCTGTCGAAGCAAGACGCTCGCACTTCGGCGTCCATATGTGAAGCGTGAACCAGGTCTGGGAAAGGAGCCCAAGCAGCCAAACCCAAGCGTACTGCTTGGAGATGAAGTCGCCGAGGAAAGACAGCGGCGGAGATTCGTAGAACAGATAGTCGGGAATCGTATCGTGGAAGAAGCAGGGATCCCCGTTCCTGAGGCCGCAGGCAGCGATGAGCAGCGAGATTGTCACGGGAATCGTGAGATTCACTGGAAACGCGTAGCTGAATCCCTGGATCAGGATCTTGCAGGCGAACTTGCCTGGAAAATCGACAGCGTTATCGGCAAGAGTTTATCGTGCCTAATTCCACGGCGACGACTTACCGAAAACGTAGGCGAAGTACGACCCGAATACTTGGATCAGCAGGACATATATAGGCGTGCTGAAGTCCGCGGTTATCGTCTCCGTCTCTCCGTTCGGCAGGATTTCCAAAAGATCGGGTGTTGCGCCGGCTGCGGTCGTCGAAACCTCGGTCACGGTTATTTTGTGGTCGCCGAACGCGCTGCCGAACATCGTGAACAGGTGGCCCACGGTGTAGCCTTTATTGTGCAGTATTACGACCGAGCTTACGAAGAAAGCGATAATCTTCCACACAGAGACGAATATGTAAGTGAAGTACCTCGTCAGTCTCATCTCCTCCTTGACTCTTCCCAGAGTTTTTATTATACCTGTGCGAAAATTATACAGCGTTTACTGGATATTGGCACTATAGCTGTGAGCTGGGTCCCCAACAATCGGAAAAGAATAGAAACGGAACGATTAGCAGAATTATGAATCCCATTTCTTCAAGTTTCCGAATTAAGCATGAGTTATTCCAATGAGACACTGTTCGTTTTAATCTGTTTATTCGTTTCCATTCGATTTTATCTGTTCTTTCCTATCCCGTCATATTCGCGAGAATGCCACCTCTAATAGCTTGTTCGTTTCAATTATTTATTTAGAATAAGGGATGGCAATTATCAATCGGATTCAATTCTTTCTATCCGAATTAATTCTTTTCGAAGAATACGAAACATCCGTTTGGATCAAGAAATTGGAATAGATCGTACTGAAATTCTCAATCCGTTTCTATTCTTTTCCGATTGTTGGGTGCTGCTTATCACATCCACTCTTACCTAAATGACTCTGAACAGAGACGTAGTTTTCCCACCAACCGCAGGATACGAGGATCAAGGCGACTGGGATTAGCCACAAGCCAGGCTTCGAGCTATCAATAAGCGGCCAGACAACGAATGCTGTCGCCTGAGCGGCAAGGGCAGCGAGGTCGACGAGAACGAGGACGAATCGCCTGGATTCGTCACGTTTTTTGTTCCGAGAAAGCAGCCCTGCGATGATGTCACGTAGTAAGAATTTTCGGCAGTTTGTAATATTTTATAAAAGAGATGATATTCTGAATTCAAATATACCAAGGAGCCCGGGAACGAAGCAAACGCAGTTAGTCAGCATGGCACCCTGGACGACGTCGAGGTCGGGTAAAACGCTCATGAACATCAGCGCGAGACCGACGACGTGGAACGTTTCCATAACGAAGACGAGCATGAACTGACCGACTGTTGGCTTCTTCCACGACTTGAAGAAGCAGATTCTTATGCTCCTTAGTAGCGTGCCGATCTCAGGTACCGCGAAAGCGATTATTATGCACCATACCCAGGCTATTCTCTCTTCCTCCGGCAACGTAACTACGAACGTTTTGTCCCTGCCTGAAGAAAACGCACAAGGTCTTTGTCAATTTGTTTTATACTTCGAAATAAATACCAAGCATAAGCTTATAAAATTTGTCGGAAAAATGGCTCACAAAATTTTCGGATAATATTTCAATAAGCAAACAGGGGATAAAATAAGCGATCTGACTGACTTACCGAGCATCCGATTGCAGTAAAAAATAGTCCTGTTAGCCCTGAGCTGGGAAGTCATGAGGAGGATTGTTCCCTTGGCGATGACGCCGCTTCCGAGCACGATGACGAAGACAATTAGGTACGCCAGGACCTTAGTGATTTGCAGCGTTACATCCAGGCACTTCTGGTTCGCCATCGAACCAGAGTCTATTTTTATCGGAGGATTCCGAAACACATCCCATCCTTTCGTCTCCGGCACTGCCGTTCTTTGGCTGAAGCGGGTACAAAAATTAGTATACAGGTACATCGACAAGTTATGACGCTTTGCGCCTTCCATAATTTCCTGCGCTTATTTATCAGTCCCTAGACTGCATTACTGATCAATCTACAAGTCAATCATCACCTTCCAGCGTATTCCTGTCCAGTCAACGGGCTGCTCTCGTCATCTGAAAATTCGTCCGGGCCGACATTTCCCGCCTCCGGAACACCGCCATTCTGGTTCTTCATCATGGTGAAGCAGTTTCACTGAAAAGCTAGAGAAAGACAATCATCATCATAATTCAGATCAGCGATCTTTCGACTTTTTGTGCCAAGCGCATTTCAAACCGGAGACAAAAGTTCAATACCTGTCATTTGCATGTCGCCGTCAAGACATCCGGATATATTATCGCAAATGACGAGCAAAATATTGCTAACCCTAAGCAATTTATTAAGATTCTTGCGTGTGCACCCCGCGACTGATCCGATCCACAAAGTGATTTCTGACTTCTGTTTAAAACGCGCGCGAGATCGCCGGCACTGGGAGACAAAGACCGGTAAAAAAAAGTCTCAGTTGAATAACATTGTCCACTATACAGCTGCAGCATGTATATCGCATCGTCGAAGGGCAGGACAAAGATCCGGGCATTTCGCGTGCCCAGAACTTGTTTCTAGTTGACGTATAAATATTCTTGGAGGAATCTCGCCGTCTCGGTCGGCGGCGTGATCGAGCCAAAAGGCCGTCTCTTTCACGAAGTCGATAGCAGTGAGTTCGGGTCCGCCACGTGGAAAGTGAAAGGAGCGACACGCAGCCGGATAACGCGAGCGGCAAGGACGTCGGGCGTAGCCTTGCCGGTTGCCAGACCCGCCCTGGACCCTGGGCTGCGTGAGTCAATTTTTCGCTGAGGAATGACATTTTGGAGCCAGGGAACCTGGATCAGCGTTGCTTGCGGCGGAGTTCGTGACTGACGCGACAGCCCGACCTTGAACATCCACAGGAGGAGGATTTCTCGGTGCTCCTCTGCATGCGGCGACACCCTCAGCCTGCATGAATTCAACGCGACGGCTCTGCCTCCGCAGTGTCTATTTATAACCGAATAGCCGATAAAGCGCGACCGGCTGTAACCAAGAAATCTGTGCAGTTATACGTATTCCTTCCTCCTGCAAGCTGCTGCAGTGCACTTTCGCTGAGTATCACTATAGACATAATACCGGGACGAAAACCGCGCGAACCGCACAAACAGGTTCTAGCTGGTTTACCGGTGTAAAAATTTATACATATATACACCGTCATCTTCTTGGTTGTTTGCTGTTGCTTTCTTTTTTTTTTTTTTTTACACCCACGATGTGCACGATACGAAGTCCTTGCCCTGACGCCTTTGTCCTCCGCGCTTTGACGCCTGTCTCCTTTACGTCTTGCAATACTGTACATACATAGAACATGCGCTATATCTATATGTACGAATGTTTTCACGGAAGTCCATCGCTGTGGGCTTCGCTTCGTTATTTGACGATTTGTCAATACCTGTAATGATAATTAACGTATATCCTGCATTTTACCAAGCATTTATTTCGCTTTAATATCGAGTATTTAAAATACGGCAATAGACCTCAATCGGTTATGCCGTCTCAATCGGAATAAGATATATGCTACACATGCGACATCGCTTATGCAACCGTTCGCGTCATTAAAATCTCCTGCCGTTCAACGACGCTTACGACCTATTGCCTGTTAAACACGGTCTACTTTAGACTTGATCGAGAGATTTTCATGCCCTTGATGATTACAACGAGACGAAAAATTATACTACAACCATACAACAATCAATTAAAAGTCATACGTGAAGAATTTTCGCACCATTATTAATGTGAGCATCCGGGAGATTGACTCAGCGCTGCGAATTCTTTAACCGCGTTCGCTGAGAGGCAAGTATGAATGGCATGTAATAATAAGGCTTTAAGAATAATTTCACCGCGGGTGAAACTGTGAGTCAGCCAGCATACACAGCCCGGGTTCGTAATGGATCGGCGGTTTGCTTGGTAAACTTGAGAAATGCTTGAGTTCGTGTAGAATTAGTGAAATTACGGAGAAAAATAATTCAACTGACCAAACCTGCGCGACCGCAATAATAGTAAGATAGGTATTCCGCAACGTTGCAGATATCAGCGCAAAATGTTGCAAGGAGGTGCCTATGTAACATACCTATATGAAATGCGTGTATAGTAAAGAGTGAAACAATATTATCTGCACCGATTGCACAGGACGATGTAAGAATAATATGAAAAGTTACGTTGCCGCATTTCAGCGATCTATAACTTACAGCCTTGGGCCACACTCCTACTTTCGTACATCGTATATAGGTATACAGTGCAGTATCATGTATAATACCATCGGCGATCACGTCCACGCACATCGAACGGGCGAAGGGAAGGTATAATACGTATAACCACAGCGTCTCGGTGTTATACCGAGCACTAGAAATAAGTAGAACGCCAACTATTATCAGCCGTGCTGTATATAATGTGCAGAACGGAAGAAACTTTCCCTCAAATACCCCCCACTACCTCTCACTGTCTAAGAATTAATAGCGCTCGGAATGTTTAGGATATGATATTTTTGACTAATTTGTATGATGGGGTAACAGAAAGTTTGACGTGGGATCTATATACAGCTTAACACCTTTGTCGCCTCGTATTTTACTGCTACAGGTTTTCCCTATACGAGCTGTATATACTTGAAAATAACCCGGACGCTATAAGAACCTCCAGGCAGTGGAGGCCAAAAGAGGTATATAAAAAGAAATCGGTAACCCGAAACATGGAAATAAAAGCTATATGATACGTCATGATGGGAGGCTATGACAGTCGGGCATCGTCAGTCAATTAAATGAGTAGGTACAAGCTGATTGTGTAGAAAAACAATTAAGTACATTGAAATTTCAAAGTGTGCGTCGTTTGATAAAACTAGCCATGTTGACAGTTTTTTTTTTCTGCTTCAGGCGCTGGCAATGGACGAGCCGACCGTAACGCCCTGCAATCCGGTCATTTCACATTACAATTCAATTCAATTTTGATAGGATCAGTACAATTTCGAGTGACCCTCTCGTTGTTTAACCGCCACGTTTTTCTCGCAACGACTATACGTGCGAAATGGGTAGATGGCTACACGTATTATACCCTAGCTCGAGCTTGCGGTCGCCCGACGGCTACTCGCTCTGCAGTAGGTATAACAAAGACTGACTTTCACCATCTCAAAACTCGATCACTGGATCGATTCTGCGGCTGCTAAACGGCTGAGAATTAGTTATCACACTCATGTATCTGTAGCTATTTGTTATACTATACATTCGAGAATGCGTGCAGTTCTCAAGCCCACCGATCTACTAAGGTTTTTTTGAATGAATTGTAGGTATACCAGCGAATAAGAGACTAGCATCGAATAATGCCATCATTCAACAACCGATCGACCGACGCCACTTCTCACCCCTAAATTAACCGCCATCCGCCTACTGGTAGGCAGCCAGCTTCGCCTGGACCCTTTACTAGTGAATTAGATCGCGTACAATTAGTTGGAGTAGAACAGGAGTCAGAAGATCGGTTTCGGTAACTGAATCATTGGGAATTCTTCGGCATCGAAAAAGCCGGGATAGTCATCAATTATTCCCCACCGGTTGAGCCTGGCACGTCTTGTCCGACTTTCTAGTAAATCGTCGGCGATTGCGTGAAGAAGGTGATCGAATGACGTTGGTAGCTGCAAACGGTTTATTATTACGCAATCAGAGCGCGGCGGATAGCACGAATTATAGTTATAATCATATGTCCTCGCATGTTACAGTATATTTTTCAAAAATTGTACAGAAATGCCCGTATTGTACGAGTGAGGATTTAAAAAGCATGCGTTATATGTGCTTGAATAATAAAACGACGAAAAGTTGCAAGGTGAATAATAAACAATCCCACGTTTCACGTTCACCTCCGGCACACTCGCAGTATGACACGTACGTACTTACATACATACATCGCCCACGCGCCTGGTCCCCCGGTGAATAGGAATTGTACAGTTATGCGCGTCCAAGCTGGTTATGAATCAGGAAAGGTGGACAGTTTGATTTCAATCGATCATTTCTTACACAGCCCGCTATAAATACGAATAATAATTCAATACACATTCGATAAGTATATCATAAATATCATTTCAACCTGTACGGAATTTATCTGGTGCAGATCGTAAAATAGAGAAAGAGCACTGAATCGGGGGCGCAGAAGAGTGACGGATATGTACACATGCCCGCAATGATCATTGGTCGGTACATCTGATTTCGAGAAATAGGTATCGGGAGATGTAGTAACCTGCCGACTGGCGTAAGTTTCTGACAGTCGTTTCCGGTCCATTGCAGCGGATGAAATCACTGGAAATTCTTTACACGCACTTAATAAACCTCATCGTGATTTTCTGAATCACACGGATTTCGCAGCTGCGTCACAACGGAACCGAACCGCTCCTGTTTGACCAAATGTGTGTTATAAATAAGTATTAATACCTATGCGCAGAAATAATAATAAGCTACGGCAAACAAACACTGCACGCTACATCCGCTGTTTGATCGGCTCGCTGCCTTAAGAAGTCACCTGGTGTGTTAGAAAGTAGACCAGAGCATGATTCCATACCTAGACGTACGCGGGAAGACAACCGTCGAGTGGAATTTCCAGCTGTCTTGATTAGGTAAACAACCCAGACAACATGCGACGAAGTGAAAAGTCGATCAAAATTCGTTGCCCAATAGCCTAATTTTAACTAAACTATTTCCGCTGAGACTTCGAGGCCTCAAAATGTCTTTAGATTTTAAATTTGTACAGTCAATTCGTCTGTCAGCGTTAAAAACTACCGCTATCCGGTGAGCCCAAGGTAACGTGAGCTACGTATTAACATTCTCCGCAAATCTGCGGATCTATAACGTGTTCTCGAAAACATAAATTATGAAACATTATACATATCATTTTGGGCTTTTTAGATTCGATATTTTTCGGCTCAAAATTCCTTGCTAAGACATCGTTTGGTTAAAAAAAATGTTATCATTAATTAACCTCATCTGCAGAGTCGCGAAGTTCTCTACATCGGAAGTCTTTAGACGATTTTCGACTTAAGTCGTATCGAGGAATACGAAAATGATTTTTCGCACGCACCTTTCGCTCCGCGATGTTATCTGCAAGTGATCCAGCAGAGTGGTTAAACTCGAACGTCGGACATTCCGATATACCGGATATGACTGGGTAGCTTCTTGTTTTGCACTGATAACACTTTGTCACCCTTCCTCAGGTTCATCAGCTATACATGAACAATGGGAAGGGGCACGATGATGGGGTGGTAATTAAAATTGCATGGAATTGTATTTTCTCCGCATATACGTATCGCATTACCGCGGTGAAAGCAGTATGAAGGCAAATCACGGACGAAGAACGCGCGAGGATTAAAGGTTTGTGTGCTGGGGGCCACTGGCCAGAGACTGGCCATAGATCCCGGGCGGCAGGGCCACCGTATACTTTCACGAAGGTGAGCTCGGTATCCGATTGGACGCGACGTCATTCGAAAGATCTGTTATATCAGAAAGAGCAGACCGACTTATGGATAGTGAGAGAAGGGAAGAGAAGGGAGCGGGGATGCCGTGGCCCTGTCGCAAAGCAAATGTCACATACTTCGGAAAGTTTGTATCACATGTGTATGTATATGTATATATAATACGTAGATATTATACCTACACTCTCCGATTGCGATATATAGATCCGCGAGAGCACCGCATTCCTACCATATGGCTGCAGCCTTTTCGTAACGGATCTTCAGAAAGGGGGATGCAATAGCGATCCCGCGGGAGTTTCTGCAATTTCAATTCACGTATATTTGCCACTCGCAAGGTGATCCTGAAAATTGCAATTTTCACCAGCTAATTAACCCTTTCGGCTCAAGCGGTGACTATAGTCACCCAACGTGCGACGCTCGCTCTGTCCGAGCTTAAGGGTTAACTATTGGTAACATATTATTCTAAGTTACCTGCAATACTGCAATCATATCTAGAATGTCTGGAACATGTATAGTCTCTTTGATTAACGAGACTATATTATATATCAGGTATAAACATTAAAGCGCTTTTCAGTAATATTCCAAATCCAAATTGCAAAATTATATGATCTAGTGTAGATCATTTTCATCCCTTCAAGGATCTTTGCAAAAGTGCCTAAGATTAGGCAACAGACATGACGGAGTGCGATGCGGGTAGAGAATCACAAGGCGGCAGGGAATACGGGTACACAAAACAAAAAATCTATAATATCAAAAGCAAAGATGACACCCATCGAAAAGATAGTTTTAGATATAAAAATGGTTTTTATTCACGGTAATAAAGTCATGGTTCTAAAAAGTAATGTTTCAGAATAACTACGTCCGTTAAAATCGCCGGAAGCATCCCATCCGCAACAATCGTGTTATGTTTACCTAGGTACAATCACGGTCACGGTACCTGTCGTCCCCGAGATAGGCAACGAAGTTACACGTTTAATTTTGCACAGAATTTCTCACCTAAATTGCCATGTATCTTCAGTTGCCCCTCCCAGGAGCTACAGATGCAGTGACCGTGGGAGTACATACGATAATATTCCCACCCAGAATAATGGGGAAATTTGAGAGATTACATCGCTTTGTTGTGTATGCAGGGTCCAATAAATTACTACAGCTTACGATTTGAGTTTCAGTTCAATTAGTCATGGTGAAACCTGTAAGACCTATATCTTATACCGTATTCGTTAAAGTAAGTAGCAATACCGATTTACAACGTGAAACGAGCCTCGACGTGATCGATCTACGATCCTCGCTCCCTCCCCTCACCCTTCCATCACTTTCCCGACTGATGATCTATGCTCAAATTCAAAGAGTCTGGGCAGTCATTGCCGCCAGATTGCTGCTTCATGCCGTGCACCGTCATGTCCAGCATAGTACCAAAATCGGACTTTACATTCGCGATGGAAACTTCGTCCATAGAGTAATCGTTTCTGGTTGACTTCGACGAGTCCCCGGAGTCGGGGTTCTTCTTCTGTTCACCGACGGGCAATTCACTGACAGTGAGTTTTGTATCGACGGTCGACATTGCGACAAGACCCTTGACGACGTCAGAGGGCTTAAACGAGATGTCGGAAGAGATGAATTCGGATATGGGAAATTCGGTAGTCTTGTTAACGTCGATCACTGTCACGTCCTGGGCCTTACCACCGAGGGGGTTGAACAGGTTGGCTAGGTTGCAGGCGTAGGCTGGGGACGTCTTGGCAATGTCGTTTATTGAGAAACCCGACAGTTTGGCCAAATCGCTGGTCGAAAAGTTGGCCAGCTTCGAAAGGTCCGAGAATTTGCTCAGCTGCGATATATCGGCGAGTGGGAATTCAGGAATCCTGTTCTTGCCGGCACCGTGGGAGCTGGAATCGCTCGACAGGAGATTGCTAACCTTGGAAAAGTCCGCGGTTGAGAAATCGTAGTCTGGTTTGGAATTCTTTACGGAAACGGTCAGTTCACCGGATGTGAATTCAGCCGGCAACTTGTGTTTCGCATTGAGATTCATATCCGGCATCGGTAAGTCGAATTTCTGCCCTTTGGTGGCTTCAAGGGTGTCGTTTTTGTCCTTCGAAGTCGACGGCACGTTGAACGGCTTCAGTATGGAGACGCTAGAGTCTAGTTTAAAGTTTACGGGAGTGAGGAAAAGATTGTTAGGATTGATGCCAGAACGGCCCATGGGGTCAGGCACCAACGGGAACTTGACATTCGAAAATATATCCGAATTTCCCGCTATGCTCGATGCTTGCGTTGTCGTTGGCGGATCCTCCATTCCAGGTGCAACGATTTCTCTGATGGCGTCCCAGTACGATCCGTTTGACTGGTTCCTCGGTAGTTTTGACTCCAATGAGCTCTACGAAAAAGAATGATACAAAAATGTTATCTAGCACTGATTTACTTTTCATAATTCTCAATACACAAAATTTTTGCACGCGTCGCATACTTGCCTTCAATTTTTCCAAATACGTCACAGAACCGTTAAAGATTCCTTTGAAGTCGACACAGCCGTCATTTTTGTAATACTCGACACATTTTTTCTGAAAAATTAAAAACCAGCCATTATAGTAGATACCTGAACTGCTGCACAGTCGCGAACTACGGCATTGAAATTCAGTGCTGAACATCTTACAATTTCATCAATAGCTTCCTGAGAAAGGAATTGTTCCTGGGACAGGGTGTAGCTGAGCAGCATTGGTCTCGGGTACTCGTGAGGCCGATTTTCCGGTGGAGGGAGCGACCAAAAGAAGTTGAAGTTTGACTCGTAGCAGTTATTATCTGTGTTATACGGAGCTGCGAAAAGTGAGCCAAAAATTTAAGACTGTTGGGATGACCAAAACGCAAACAACGAAACTCACAGCAGATAAGCCCGACACATGGTGTGTAACTATTGTCACTCAGTCCTTTCATCTTTATCTGATAGTCTAGTTGAGAATCGACATCGCGGAGCGACGGCGACGCGTGCGTCCTAGGATGGGAATGATACCATCCTACCAAAGTGAGATGCTTCCATTCCATGGCTCGTGCAATTTCAGCCTCAGTTGCTGCAGCTGCAGTTTTGTCTTTCCCATTACATCGGCATGGAAACGCGTAGTTTATTGTCAAATCTATGGGCATCAAGATCCTTAATAAAAACCCGCTATTTTCAATGTTGTCTACAAATATGTATTAGGAACTGAACCTCACTGTGAGCATTAATGTCCCAATGCCCCCCAAGATAACCACACACCTCCTTGTCCTTGAGATGGCAATGCAGGTCGACGATGAGCGCTGCAGTTGTGGAAAGAGTGACAAGAAACGGCTGAATTTTCCCAAGGGAACTGAACGACGTCAGTTCAACCATTGTGCTCATGTCCCTGCAGAATGGAACATGTGATATCTGATATTTGGCACGGAAGTGATGAGTTACGGGTCGACCGATAATTAGCTTACATTGCGTGACTTCTGATGCCGAGGTTGGTGTGCTTGACGGGAACTCTGACGACTGGCACGCTAACCGGTGGTTTTTCTATCACCTCCTCTGTTTCAATCGCGGCATCCATCATCATGAGGCTGAAATCTAAGAGAACACGAGAAGTGATCCACGAACCATGGAGCTAAAATCGCTAAAATTTGTGAGAGGATGAGTCGAATTTTAGGTTATGTATCGGCAACAATATAAGCAAACCTAATTTTAAGTTCAACTTTGGGCAAGAATCGCAATACAGTACGACCTAAGGGTGATTTTACACAGTTACGAATAGCATTGTTGTAGAAATCGTTAAGATTTGTGATAATACAGTGCGAGGAAAATTCGGGAAAATCAGGATTACACTCTTGCGGGCGTCGGCACAGGGTCGGTACTGTTGACACAAACAAAAAGCACGCGTACTTTTAGTTCAGTCTGCTACCACGGCTGTCACAGAGCAGTACAGATGAGAAATTGACGCGGCATTTTCAAAACAAATCCAGAAGAGTAACATAACACGTAAATGAGACGAAGGTAAATGAATGTTTCGAACAAGAGTTTTACTTGGCAAATTATTTTAACTGATTTGTAAAGGCTGTGTCATTTCGTTGACTCATTGAAGACTGTCGTTGACTGGAGACTATTGACGTTTTAAAAACGGTGACCCTAATCAGCGTTGATCAGATTAAAAAATTTTTTATGAACGTTTTATGTCAACGGTCATTTTAAAGGGTATGAATTCTACAAATTTTATTTACTATAGTGATTTCGTAGAATCTATGCCAATTCTTTATTTCTGCGTTAAATGCAAATGTATAAAAGTGTTTTTGTACAGAATCGCGTATAGAATCGGGATGTTGAGCTCGTTTTTGCGTTTGAGATACGTGGACTTCGATATTTGCAAATATATAAGTCAACATCAAAATCGACCAGGGCACTCTTAACAATGACTACTCAAAAATGGTAACCATCAGAGGAAAAGAAGAATACTGAAAGATGATTTCACATATTGGATGCATATTGGTCACTTTGGCACAGCTCATGCGCGCATAGTTGAATCTATCCAAACAACGCACTGTACCTGTTAACTCTAAACGTCTCTGCGTCGCATCAAATTTTTATCACAAATTCGTACGTGTAAAGTGCAATTAGCAAATGACAATCTTAACAAACATCCTGCAGGGAATTTTTCGCCCCATTGACGGCTGATCGAGGCCGAGGCGACGAGTTTCCGATTGGTGAGAGGCAAACAGAACCGCAGTTACGAGCAGGAGCTGTTCTATCAGGGTTACTGACGCTCTTTTAGGTTAACCGCACTTCACTTCACTTGATTCCAACTAATCTCTTTTCGTCGCGGCACCAATTGATCGGTGATCCTGCGTACGCCTAGCTCTCGACTCTCGAGATTCAAGATCTTGATTAGATCCGCACAGTTTCCTCTGCCTTCGCATCGAGATTCCTAACCCAAATTCCTTCTTTTTTTGAGCGCGCGACCGGCCAACTGATTGAGTAAATGTCGCACGACTGAAGAAGGCCGATTAAACGGAAGAATGTTTCGTTTGTGGAAACGACTCGTGCCTCTTGCGCGTGATCACCACGTCAACGAAGTGATTTCGTCGCCCAAGCGACACTACGCGGCTGTCAAAGAATTCGAATGTACGCTGAACTAGTAAACGAAAGATTTTACTACAAATTATGCAATTGCGCCTAACTACTTGTTAAAAATCGTTTTTTTCCAGCTCCCATCAGTGATGAGTACAAAAAGGGTCCAGCGGAGGGTCGGCCCTTGTATCTGGATGCCCAGGCCACTACACCATTGGTAATTATCCACCTCTCGAACGGAACTAAAATTATTCTTAATCTCACACTTGTGATTGTATAAACGTATTTTGTTTTAATAACGGTTTGTTTGGAAAAATTTCAATTGCTAAACTTCGCTAACTTGTTTTAATCAGTATTAGTACATCTGGGTGTCAACTGATACGTCGATGCTCATTTCAGGACCCACGTGTGCTGGACCAGATGATGCCGTACATGACAACATACTACGGCAATCCGCATTCCAGGACTCACATGTATGGATGGGAAACAGAGGCAGCTGTTGAGCGTGGTCGGAAAGTTAGTAAGGATCTCGTTTTCTCTAAGTGCTTCATATTCTATCCTCTTTCAATTTCTCTTGCAGCAAGTTGCTGATCTGATAGGAGCTGATCCAAAGGAAATTATATTCACGTCTGGGGCCACGGAGTGCAATAATATATCTGTCAAGGGTGTGGCTAGATTTTACAAGGAAAAGAAAAAGCATGTTGTAACGACACAAACTGTGAGTTGAAAAGGATAATTGGATACGATGTAAACTAGTTGAAGTTGATGCTCCATTTGATAATGTTTTCACTGTGAACTAATCATTGATGTTGGCTTACGTAGTTTGTTTCTAATTTTGTGATTACATTCCGTTTCAAATATATTGCATGCTTGAAATAAAATTAATTGGAGACCAGAATGGAAATATTTGTAAAGCATAATGAAGTATGAAGCCACGGGCATTTGATGAGAAGTATTGAGGTCTCTCAACTTGTTCTTTTTACATAGGAACACAAGTGCGTTTTGGACTCCTGCAGAGCTTTGCAAGCTGAAGGATTCGATGTCACATACCTGCCTGTCAAACCCAATGGATTAATCGACATTGACCAACTTGAAGCTGCTCTGAGGCCTGACACATCACTTGTTTCGATAATGACTGTGAACAACGAGATTGGTGTCCAACAGCCAATTGCAGAGATTGGAGCTCTATGCAGGTTGTTATACTGTAAAATATATTTCAAGTTTCAGAACAAGACAAAGATAAAAGCGTTAAGTATTGAGCAGTGAACAGATTATCATATTTGTTGATATTGCAGAAGGAAGAAAGTTTTCTTTCACACAGATGCTGCGCAAGCTGTAGGAAAAATTCCGATCGACGTGAACGCGATGAACATAGATCTCATGTCGATCAGTGGTCATAAGTTGTACGGGCCAAAAGGTAGTGCATAAAGAGGTCGAGAAATTTTTCAAAATATCCATGCATCTCAACTAATGTTTCAGGCATAGGAGCACTCTACGTCAGGCGTAGGCCAAGGGTTCGTGTCGAAGCCCTTCAAAGTGGCGGGGGTCAGGAAAGAGGCATGAGAAGTGGAACGGTGCCAGCACCTCTGGTGGTTGGGCTGGGGGCTGCTTGCGAGCTCGCACAAAAGGAAATGGCGGTTAGTACAACACTTTCTCAACTTTCCATATGCTTCACTGTAAAGTGTCCAACATTACAGAAAATTGGGAAAACCTGAAAATCTCATGAGATTATTATTTTACAAGGAAATTTCAGAAAATTTCCAGGAATTTCATCAGTCTCTGATTTCAAAAGAAATCACATTTTTACGTCAGTTTGATAGTATCTGGTGTTAAGTATTATCTTCAATTTTAACTGAAAATGATCTGGATTAACACTTGTGTTCTTCTCCACGTTTACAGTATGACCACAAGTATATAGAAGATCTTTCCCAGCATTTGATACAAAAAATAATGTGCAGTTTAACGAATGTGGTGCGTAATGGTGATGAAGTTGCCTGGTATCCTGGCTGTGTGAATCTCTCTTTTGCTTTTGTCGAGGGAGAGTCATTGCTGATGGCTTTGAAAGATGTGGCGTTGAGCAGCGGCTCAGCTTGCACGAGCGCCAGTCTAGAGCCAAGCTACGTCTTACGTGCCATTGGAGCTGCCGAAGACCTGGCACATTCCAGTATAAGGTAGGCGTGAATGTACAATTTTTGCAAACTAGGATATCTGACATATAAATGCTGACAATGGCAAATTACTGTGCATTTCAGGTTTGGAATTGGTCGTTTCACAACTCGTGAAGAAGTCGATTACACAGCGCATAACATCATACGCCACGTTATTCGACTCAGAGAGATGAGGTATGTGTTTTATGCGCTCGATGTCAAAATTGAAACTCTAGCAAAAGTTTTGTTTGCTTGTAAAATTGATATAATTCTGTTTTCTCTTCCTCCTGCCAGTCCACTGTGGGAAATGGTACAAGAGGGTATCGATATCAAGTCAATCAAATGGACGCAGCACTGAACAGTTCCTACTCAAAAAGGGCTTTGTACACGGATTATTTGTTAAGTGATACATAGTAAATTATGACTAGCTTAGTGAGATTTCAAGTTTCCAGATTTCAGCATTGCATTCGCTGCATAGTAGTATAAGAGTTTATGATAAATGAATAAATTTTTATTTTGAAAATTTATCAAATCGCCACACATCATTCATCCTCCGTCAATAAATTATTATAATATTAATATATGCTCAGCCAGCGTTTGTCATGACATAAATCATGCATTTTTAAATTGAAATCCGTTTCCTCTTGAGTTGACTAGAGAAACGTGTTCTGGGCATTAAAAGCTGAATCAAAATTAGCACAAGCAGGATGGCTCGTCGATTTCGTCGGAACTTGTGATTTTGAAGTGGTCCTTGTCCATATCGTGCAGTTCCATACGCGATCTGTTTGCCTCGACCAAATGGCGTGCAATATCTTCAAACATTTCATCAACCCCATGCCCCGTTTTACACGATGTTTTGTACGTCGCCGATATCAAATTGTGACACTGTTCACTGGGAAACAAAAGTTACGACTGTCAATGAACTTATTGCTTTAATTCTTAACATATAATTACGATGTGATTAGATTATTTCTCTCACCAGAATTGTTCCATTTCCACATCTGTGACCTGAGGATCAACGCTTTCCAAGTCGCTCTTGTTCCCGCAAAGGAATATCTTAGCGTTTTCCGCGTAAGTTACAATGTCAAGAAGGTGCTGTGAGAGGAGGTGAAAGGAGGTCGGATTGTCAAGCGAAAAGACCAATATTGCCGCCTCTGCAAATTTGTAGTAGCTGGATGTTATAGAGGCAACCCTCTCCATTCCTCCTGTGTCCCATAACTGCAGCTGAAAAGTCAGGACCACCCTCAACGTTGTAGAAAATTAGCCAAAATTGACAGGTGCAAATGAGTATACTTGTCCGACACAACAAATTTAAAGCTGCACTTGCACGCGTGAAAATAACTGAACATAACAGGCAAATGTGCTACTTACGCGAATCGTTTTTTCGTCAATGGTGTACTGTTTGTTGATATTGTCAAGTCCCAAGGTCGATTTTCTATCATTGTTTGAGACGAAGGTATTGTTCGCGAATCGCCTAAATATCGAACTTTTCCCGACCCCGTATTCGCCACATAAAATCACCTTTTGTTCGGTTACCTTGATGGTGGCCATTTGTTTACATCAAAACAATACTACCGATCATTGTTTAACGGGTTATATTTCCCACGCGTATTATTACCGATTATAACTACACACATTTATGCATGCGTACATATGCATATTCGTGACAATTAAAAAATATTCGCGCAGATTTCAGCATCTTTGTTCAGTCATAGACGTTTCGCTAAGCTCATAGATGGCGCAGACTGCCTAAAAACCGAAGAATCACCCTCGGTGTCCAACTACATCTATAATTAGTCGATTAGGTGCAATGAACAGAACCACTAGCAAAAAAGCTAGGAAACTTGCTACCGTTCACATTTGCGATCTTTGCTTTATTACATGTCTCATTTTTATATTTCAACTTAACATATGTTCCTTGTAATTACTTCGATAAGCAATATTTGACTCATCAGGCAATCACTGGCAGGTGCTGCTGCTGCTGTTCTTGAGATGAGGTCAACGCGGTTATCTTCTTCTTAACAATGTGAACCTTCTTGTTTGACAGGCATATGACGTAGCAGTGATCTTCGTAGGTTATGGATATTTTGTTGAATGTTTCATCGGACGCAAACGCCTTGGGATCGATCGTGTCGGTCAGAGTGATCAGGCTCATGATAATGTTTGCAATTCTCTCGTCGTTTTCCAGCTCTCCACCCGACTGAAATGACAGCATTGAAAAAAAAACAAAAGTAAACAACGATGAAGCTCTCGACTTGTATCGCGTTGTCATACCGTGAGTACCGCCCCGTCCTCTTTTAATACCAAATAACCGATTTGCTCAGGTATTCTCTCCATCGACAACATCTTCAAATAATCTAGCGGATGTTTGTATATTGCAGAATGGTAAAATTTAACGTAAGCACTGGGGAGCCGGGTATCAAAATTGTCCTTGCGAGGAAGTGTCACCTGTCAACACACAAAACCTGTGGTTTGACGTGTGGCGATAGTCTAAAATACAACGCGGTAGCCAGCGCGATGCAGCGCGATGTATTTTTCTGCTCTTGTTTTCTGCCTGCTCAGACTTCAATGTAGCCAACTGACAAAACTTGGAAATCTGGAGATATCATTTATCGTTTGTTCACCGTGGCGCTGTAATCCACTCTCCTATTGTTTGGTCTCAAATTTACTCTCTAGCTCCTCTAGCTAATGAGTGCTGAAAATGGCCGAACTCTGTGAAGTCGCGGTATAATTTTCTGTAGTAAACCACTGAGTTTACATCACTGATCTCTAGCATACAAGTAGAGGTCAGTGGTTTACAAATGAGACATAAATATCATTACATATCAGTGTAGCAAATGTCGTAGTTTCATCCTTGTTTTGACTTCGAAAATAAATATCTCATTTATTCTGAGGCATTAACAAGACGTTATTATCACGCATGACCCTCATAGAAATTGCTAATTCAGCCCGCCTTTTAAATAACACCACACACTACCTTTAATGCATGTGCAGTACATATTTCGGATATTTCGGGGCAAAATGAAAAAATATTGCGAACCGTAATTATGTAGATAGTCTAGAGGGCAGCTGTTATTAGTCCGATATTTTATGGCGGATGCCGCCGCTGTTACATTGCCTCTCAGGCTTCGGCCGATTGACTCGACGGCTGGCCGCTCTAGGCGGCAATCGATTGCGTAACCGACTCCCGTTAAAAGAATGGCGCGTGTCAGCAATACTGTTAACGTCTAGAATTCGCTATCAATTTTATGTAGGGGTGGCATCAATTGACCCGTCAATGACAATAAACCGTTGGTTTATTGTACTCTTCGGACCCGGGGAGCGCGTCCAAAGGTCCCTGGGGTACACAACTTTCCGCGAGAGATAACACATCTCGGGAACCCGGTCGACGGGACCAGTGACGGTGCAACTCTAGGATCGTTCGATACGCGGTACGCAACCCGTTCCGTACACGTACTCATCCTATCCCCTAGTCGTATAATCCGGTAATAATAACAATAACAGGCGCCATGTTCCGTTCCTTGACTCGCCTGTTAGGACCGAGTGCCGCCGTGGACAGTGCGGCTCGATTACTTCGCTGCAGTACGTCGTCCGTCGCTCTGCTCGACCGAAACTCCTCATTCGACGCATCGCGCAGACGAAACCTTACGTGGACGACACAGACATCGAAAAACTTCAGCTCCACGTCAATCGCTATGGCTAAGATCAAGGTATCTATGAATGTACATATCTCACCCTGATCCATCACACTCCCCCGAGGCGTCGCCCTGTTAGCCGATTCATCTTCCTGCAGTTTAAAAAACATTCGAGCCTCATTCGGCCGGTCGCGATCGTCGCGTATCCGTTTTAACCAGTTTCTATACTAATGCCGCGACTGAGAGTAGGCACTTCAAATCATGAGACACTTGCGATTCACCTTTCGGGGAACTTTATTGTTCGCAGCGTTCGTGTTCCGAAGTATTCCGTATTTATTGCATGATTAGAACCCCGTTCCAAACCACCTTGGATGATAGTGCACATTATGGTGCACTGTGCAGAGGTCGATCCCCTCTCCTCCCCCCCACATTTAGTCGACCGATCGTTTGCCGTGGAATGTCGATTGTTTCACTTAAATAGAAAACAAGCTCGAGGTCGAGTGAAAGCTGATAAGTTTCGAATGATAAGATTCCTACTACAATGTGGATATCACAGCGATCATTATCTCACGCGATATAAGCCGTAATAATCAATTGATTGATAGTTTGATTATTTCTCGGAATTTCCGTTCATGGTTAGATTGTACAATGAAATTGTTGTAAATAAGATGTTCAGCAGTTTCTTATGAAAATACTTAAAGAAACAGCATTTTTCCAACAGGCTGGACCCGTCGTTGACATTCTTGGAGATGAGATGACTCGTATCATCTGGGACTCTATCAAGAACAAATTGATACTCCCGTTCCTGGATATTGAGTTGCACGTTTATGATCTGGGTATGGAGAACCGGGACGCAACTAATGACCAGGTGACGGTGGACTGCGCGGAGGCTGTAAAGAAATATAACGTGGGCATAAAGTGTGCGACGATAACTCCGGACGAAAATCGAGTCAAGGAGTTCAAGTTGAAACAGATGTGGAAGAGCCCCAACGGCACTATCAGGAATATACTGGGCGGCACTGTCTTCAGGGAAGCTATAATCTGCAAGAATATTCCGCGGCTGGTGACTGGTTGGAATCAACCCATTATTATCGGCCGTCACGCCCATGCTGACCAGTACAAGGCCACAGACTTTGTGGTACCAGGTGCCGGTAAACTGGAAATTACCTGGACAGGTGAGTCAGGCGACAAAATCCAGCACACTGTCTACCAGTTCAAGGGGGCTGGCATCGCTCAGGCCCAGTTCAACACCGACGAGAGCATCCGTGACTTTGCCCACAGCTCTTTCCAGTATGCTTTGGCTCGGACCTACCCGCTCTATCTTTCGACCAAAAACACCATCCTGAAAAAATATGATGGCAGATTTAAGGACATTTTCCAGGAGATTTACGAGGCTGAGTACCGTTCCAAGTTCGAAGCAAAGAATATCTGGTACGAGCATCGGCTCATTGACGACATGGTTGCCTACGCTATGAAATCCGAGGGTGGCTTTGTCTGGGCCTGCAAGAACTACGACGGAGACGTTCAGTCAGATTCCGTTGCTCAAGGTTATGGCTCTCTAGGCCTGATGACCTCTGTGCTTCTCTGCCCTGATGGCAAGACGGTGGAGGCTGAGGCTGCGCATGGAACAGTCACTCGGCATTACCGCCAATATCAACTGGGTAAAGAGACATCGACCAATCCGATTGCCTCAATCTTTGCTTGGACAAGGGGCCTACTACACCGTGCTAAGCTGGACAACAACAACCAGTTGAAGAAATTCGCAGAGACTCTGGAGAAAGTCTGCATTGATACGATCGAGGCTGGAAGTATGACCAAAGATTTGGCAATCTGCATCAAGGGCATGAACAATGTCAAAAGGTCAGACTATCTTGAGACGTTCGAGTTTATGGACAAGCTCGCTGACAATTTAAAGAAGGAGCTGGCCAAGGCGTGACTGCAAACATACATGTTTCCCGATATCCGGAGGTCGAAGCTTTGAGGCCAGGAAAGGGCTGCTGCTTCATTTATTCCAGAATGTATTGCCAATTTTTTCAGTTTAAACCTTCGAGGGGTGTTTATTGGATGAGGAAAATAGTTGTTTTTTTTTTTTTTTTTTAGACAATACATGCGTTAATAGCACAACACTCAAGTATTCTTAAGTATGAAAATGCCATTGTTATTACAGGAACCTTTAGCCTGTGAAATATTTTTGTAAACCTATAAGTCAAATGAATGATTTTCGTCTGGTTTTCAATGTATAAACAAAAGGTTTTATAAATATGTTTTACAATGATTTTACCATTTGATTGCCTCATTTACAGGAACTGTAAAAACCTGCATGTGCGAATATTGTTGGATTATCTATAGTCTCGTATTCGTTCGAGATAGCTGTGGACTGATATGAAACCTCGCTCTACAGCTACACTGTATTCAAATTATATAACTTCAAGACTTCCTGAGTAGCCATGGTCAAAGATCAAGTTGGATACTTGAATTGCGTATACTTTACGTAACTCCACAACTTGAATGTTGGCATAAAACGCAGTTCTTTTCCAGCTATATTTAAATTATCGGTAATCGGTTACTTGCTAGTTCATTGTAATGAAAGATTGATTTCAACAAATTGGTGATCGATGAGTGAGCCGTAAATGCGCCGAAAATACAGCGTTCGTTTAAGCACTGAAAAAAATTATGAAGCATTTACTTCCGAACTATCGGCTTTGGACGAATAGTTTTGAAGGGACAAAGTCATTGTATTACGAGACCAGTGTAGTGCATCATGATAATTCCTAAGAAATTGCGTCACCGAGAGCGAGAGGTATTGCAGTATCAAAAACCCTCCTAGCCATCTAACTATCCGAACAGAAGGCTTCTAGACAGCTGTATTGGAATTTCCTCACCATGGATGCTATAGAGCTGTAGTATCGGCAGTCAGTGACGAAATGCAGCTTTATCGTTTAATGGAATTGGATAATTCATCGAGTGCGATATACCGTGGTATGCATCTAGCGTGGTAAACGCGTATTTTATTATAGTTTTAGGTTAGGTTACGTTCAAAAAAACCTCTTTGCCATCTAACTATCGGAACAAAGGGCTCCTAGTCAGCTGTACGGGAACTTCTTTACCATGGGGGTTGGAGAGATGTAGTTCCGGTAGTCGGTAATGAAATGCAGCCTAATTATTCAACGGAATAGGATTATTCGACAAGTGCGATATTTTGTGTATACAATTATGCGTGGTAATCGCGTATTTTGTTACAGTTTTATGTTACGTTCCATTACATCGTGATAAAAATGTGTATTTATAGTACCGCGTGAATCGAACGCAGCCCACAACGCTCGATTAGTTATTCGCGCTCCGTGCTCGCTTCATCGCCTTCTCCTCCTCCTCCGGCAGCCCGTCGTCATCGTCGCGGAATAATTAGGAAAATAGATCGTCTGATACACGGTTAAAATTCGGTATGCCTCGATCTGTGGGAATATGTGCGTCATTCCATTGAAGTGAGATTAATTAAGGCGGAGGTAAAAAGGAAAGAAAAGCACAAAGAGAACTAACGAGGAAGAGACGTGCTTGTTAAAGACCGACGACGTGAGGCAGACGCGTTTAAATAACCCTATAAAATAAATTCTGTGTTTTGGTGGCGCGACTCCATTTTATATCTACCACTACCCACCACACAGTCCCGCGATAACGGGTAATTTCAGATGCCTTGTTTTCCTGCAAATAACCGACATTGACTGGTCGCTCGTTCCCCGTTGTTTCTCACCGTCGAGCGAGCGTCGATATTATTCCTCGAACCCACCATTGCGAAATACACGTCGCCCCTGCGCCCGCCCCTGGCCTCGATGCGTGAATGACACCGTTAAAGCTTTGTAAATGTGCGTACGGAGATCGAGATTTTCGCTGACTCGATTTTATAGTGTTGGTAGTAATAATACCGAAGTGTCAAGCTGAACGAAGACCCTTGAGGAGATTTTTTACTACTGAAAATGATGAAGAGCGGTGCGACCCACAAGAGAGAAAAAATGCGGATACGCGCGTTTCCGGTAAGAAGATTTCTCACGTATCTTATTTCCCTCATCGACGAATATGCATGCCCATTTGATTCAAAGGAGGAAAAACTCGCTGCTCCTCGCCTCGCCTCGCCTCGCCTTTCGACTCGGGCAGTTTTCATATTGTCACGATCCTCGAGGCTCGACGCTCGGGTCCGTCGGATTTCACGCACTGTCATTTAAATGGAAATATGTCCACCCGTCATCCTCCCCACCTCCTCTTTCCCGACCCCTTTAACCTAGCTCACATCGACTAAAACCATATAACAATATAATATATTTGATCAGCTTTCACTTTCGGCCCCTTTGTATATTGTATCAAGATAGCCAAACCACAGCAGCCTACGAAAGGTGCACTGGTTTGGTGAACGAACCTAATGTGTTTTTTTTCCCATTCTCACCCCCCCCCCCCCCCCCCCCCCCAAATTCAAGACAGTTGCCTTAGCAGTCGTAAAGACAATGGAAAGGAGTATGCCTTTCACTTTTTTTTCCCTACAAATCCAAAAACGAAATTTCTCACCCCGACAAACGCTACTTTCGCCAAATTTTCAAGTCTAAAGTCTTACAAATCACTGAAACTATCAATAGGCTGATAGATTGCCTGTTCAAAGGACTAGGCCTGGATGTAGAAACTCCAAGTTAGTGACAGCAGTAATCACGTCTTTGCTGATGCTATATTGAGAAGTCAAGGTTAATTTTGAGCGTTCTTGATATGGCGACTATGCCGATCGACACATAAAACAATAGGTTAAAGAAAGTGATTGAGCGGTCACCACACAGAGAAGGATTGGATAAAAATCCAACCATGGAACGTGGTCAGTTAGAAAAACCAACTTCACAAATTATGTGTGGAGCACTCAGTGAAATAGCTACTATCTCAGGGCTGTTTCGATCAGGGAATCCGAGCTCCCTTGTGATCGTCGACACCCTTGTGAGGGACACTGCCTATTAGTTTGCCAAATCAGTGTTGATTTTTTATTCTCACACCTAGATGCTCTGTTTTTAGATGACCATGGACGAGAAATATGTGGAGAGCATTTGGGCACTGTTGAAGAACGCCATACAAGAAATACAAAAGAAAAACAACTCCGGCCTGAGTTTTGAGGAGCTGTACCGAAATGCATACACCATGGTCCTTCACAAGCATGGCGAGCGTTTGTACACCGGGTTGAAAGAAGTTGTTACGCAGCACCTGGAGTCGAAAGTTCGGGAAGACGTGCTACGCTCCCTTCACAACAATTTTCTCCAGACACTGAATCAGGCTTGGAACGATCATCAGACCTCTATGGTTATGATCAGGGATATACTAATGTACATGGATAGGGTTTATGTGCAACAGCATGATGTCGACAACGTCTACAACTTGGGCCTAATCATATTCAGGGATCAGGTAACACATCGATTGAAACCATTGCTTTCGCTACATCTGTACAAATCCTTTTTGACGAATCGTTATTCATTTCAGGTAGTCAGGTATGGCTGCGTAAGGGATCATCTACGCGAAACGCTCCTGGGCATGGTAGCGAGAGAGAGAAGGGGGGAGGTCGTTGATCGAATCGCGATAAAGAATGCATGTCAAATGCTAATGCTGCTCGGTATAAACTGTCGCCAAGTTTACGAAGAGGATTTCGAGAGGCCTTTCTTACAACAGAGCGCTGAATTTTACAGGGCAAGTTTTACTTTTATTTTCACAAAACCATATCAATTGTCCTGTTAATTTTCAATCAATCGTGTTTAACGAATATTCAACAGATGGAGTCGCAAAAGTTCCTTGGCGAGAACAGCGCCTCAGTCTACATAAAGAAAGTTGAAGCTAGAATTCTTGAAGAGTCAGAACGGGCGAAGCACTATCTGGACGAATCCACAGAGCCAAGGATAGTCAAAGTGGTGGAAGAAGAGTTGATTAAAATACACATGAGAACCATCGTTGAGGTGAGGACAAAATTTAGCAGTAAACTTCATGTATATCAAATCTTTGTTACGTGTTACAGAATTGCTCTAAAGTCTTGTAAACTTTGAAATAATTCAAATGAATGCTGTTGCAGATGGAGAACAGTGGTGTGGTGCATATGTTGAAGAACCAGAAAACTGAAGACCTTGGTTGCATGTACAAATTATTCGCGAGAGTAACAGACGGATTGCGCACTGTATCAGATTGTGTGTCGCAATTCCTCAGAGAGCAAGGACGCGCCTTGGTCCAAGAAGAGCATGAGCCAACCACAAACGCAATACACTTTGTGCAAAATCTGCTGGACTTGAAAGATCGTTTCGACCATTTCCTGCACCACTCATTTAACAATGATAAACTGTTCAAGCAAATGATCGCGTCGGATTTTGAACACTTTCTCAATCTAAATTCAAAGAGCCCTGAGTATCTTTCTCTCTTTATCGATGACAAATTAAAAAAAGGTGTAAAGGGGGTAAGTTAAATGCGGCTCGGCATGAAGATCCTTTCGTGCAGGTTTTAACTGAAATGTTACTTTCTACAGATGACAGAGCAGGAGATCGAAGGCGTACTTGACAAGACAATGGTTCTCTTCAGGTTCCTGCAAGAGAAGGATGTCTTTGAGCGATACTATAAACAGCATTTAGCCAAGCGGTTGCTTCTGAATAAGTCCGTCTCCGATGACAGTGAAAAGAATATGATCTCAAAGCTAAAGGTACATGATCCATAATTGCATCTTACAAACGCGCTCGTAGATGCGCTGACACCTAGTTTCATTCGGCATACTTTGGCAAACTGAGGCTAGAGTAAATTGTCCCATTGGATAGTGTGAAAATTTTAAATGGCATAGTTCTGGCAGACACAGGGCGCGTTCAACGTGGACGTGGACATCTTGATCGCAATGAAAAAGCTGAACGCTGAGCCACCCAAAGATTCCCAGGAGTCGTTCTTCCTTCAAAGGTCGAAGGGCTAGTGCACAAAGAGAAACTAGACTAGAGTATGTCCGTCCACCCTGTGTCCCGATCCCATTGTAGGATCAAGTAAGTGTCCGCTTTGTAAACCATGCTGAAAACCATGCTTCGAGCTGAGCAACCAACCGTCAAACCTTCCAACAATTTAATCATCCTTCGGTTCAGGCTCGTATGCGAGTATTATTCGTCAAAGTATTGGATCAAATTCAGACACGGCGCGTGTCTCGGGCATGCTTTACGAAGCTCTGATTTTCTTAGCCGATTAAACACTATATTGCAATTGGTGTGATAGACAATTTGGCAGAGGGAGTGGCAAAGACACATGCCTTGGAGTTCTGCATGGTTTAATAAAGCTAGCACTTTACTTATAAAAGACGTAAGAATGTAGAAACCTTTCGTCAACTACTGCAGGACTTCAGGGCAGGTCAAAATCTCGATTCAAAACAGTTACCGCAGACTCTGACACTGTATATACGTACCTATATAATAACTCATAACTGTGCAATTTTTTAGACTGAATGCGGTTGCCAGTTTACATCAAAGCTGGAAGGAATGTTCAAGGATATGACTGTCAGCAATACTATAATGGAAGAGTTCAAGGAACACGTATTGACGTCTGGCGTAAGTTACAAACGTGTTGAAAAAAATCCTTCATTCTCACATCAAATCTGAAATGATCAAACTGACGTGGAACTGCTCAGGCATAATTATTTTTGGATAATTGTTTATCAAATTCCACAGACAAGTCTACACGGCGTTGATCTGAGCGTGAGGGTTCTGACAACAGGATTTTGGCCAACACAGTCAGCAACACCGAATTGCAGTGTGCCCTCGGCGCCAAGAGAAGCTTTTGATGCTTTTCGATGTTTCTACTTGGCCAAGCATAGCGGTCGTCAACTGACGTTACAACCACAATTGGGTAATTACTAGTCATCTTTGTTGAATCGAGTTCAAGCTGAATTGGCAAATTAATGGTTCATTGTTGACCGTGTGCACAGGTTCGGCTGACCTTAATGCGGTTTTCCATGGGCCTCGGAAGGAAGACAGTAATGGCGGAAGCGTGGACGCTCCCTCGTCATCTACCACATTGGGCAACGGAAGTGGCAGTCTTTTAAGTCAGCGGGGAAGCAGCTGTGGAAATCCGCGCAAACATATTATCCAAGTATCGACGTACCAGATGTGCGTACTCATGCTCTTCAACAACAGAGATCGACTCACTTACGAGGTTTGTTACATTCCCATGATTTTAGTTGGTAAAAAGATAAATGATCTCTACTGATGCCAGCGTTTATTAATATCGCAGGAAATTCAGAATGAAACTGACATCCCTGAGCGAGATTTAGTCCGAGCATTACAATCTCTGGCAATGGGGAAGGCGACTCAGCGAGTTCTCCTCAAGCATCCCAAAACCAAAGAGATTGAGCCAACACACTGCTTCAGTGTCAATGATAGTTTCACCAGTAAGCTTCATCGGTAAGTTTTGAGATTGAAATTATATCTTTGATCGTTTCTGCCTCATATCGGGTCTGTCCAACTTCTAGAGTAAAAATCCAGACGGTTGCGGCGAAAGGAGAGTCCGAGCCTGAGAGAAGAGAGACGAGGAACAAGGTTGACGAAGATCGAAAGCACGAAATAGAAGCGGCGATCGTGCGAATTATGAAGGCACGCAAACGCATGACAGTACGTATTCGTCTGTCGATCGCTTCATAAAATGTATGAATCTCGATCGTATTCGTTATCTCATACTTTGTTTCAATCTAATTAGCACAACATTCTCGTGACGGAAGTCACGGAGCAGCTTCGAGTACGATTCCTGCCCTCACCTGTCATCATCAAGAAACGCATCGAAGGGCTGATAGAACGTGATTATCTGGCCCGCACGGAAGACAGGTGAATAACACAGTTCTTTTTATTTTTACCGTTCTTATATTTCCCACATGACTCAAACAAAACTTCGGTTCATCCCTACATTCACTATTTGTTACAGGAAAGTCTACACTTACGTGGCTTGAACACTGCCCCAAGCATCCCCAAGTTTGTACAATTGCGTAAGTGGCCACCCCAACATATTAGGCACGGTATTTACAATCTCGTATTAGTATCAAGCCTGCGCGTATTTAATTATTCGGATATTTCCTTGGCAATCGTTGTTATTATATTATCCTTCCCCCTTATCATAGAGATTTAAAAAGAATAAACGAAATTTTTTACATTCGATACCGAGTTGTTTCAAATATATATACTATGTACACATACGGCCGTCGGCAAGGGTAACTGCGTAGAGAACGCACGACGTGTACTTCATGAACCAAACTGGGTATTTCTGGGGAATTGTTATGCCCCAAAGAAGTTCTATAATTGCTCATCGTTGTCACATGACTGTCAACTAGTCTCGTATCAACTAATCGAACACAACTGCTTTGTGCAATACAAATTTCCTCTGCACATTCCAAGTCTTTTAAAATCGATTTGTGTTCAAAGTCTGCATGAATACTTTCTCCGTACTCTTCGTTTTATTTGTTTTGATTCGGTTTTGCTATTTTCTTTTGTTTTGTCACATGTGACAGTGATGAGTGGTTAACGGTAACGGACGTTTGTAGAGTGTAACATAAGATCTATAATAATGAAATCAAAACATTAAGATATACTTCATTTATTTATTTTTATTTTTTCCAGAATCTATCGACTCTGATATTAAGAACTCTGAGTCGAAATAAAATGAATTGATCGTATAAAATCTGTAACTAATTTGAGAAAGAAAAAACTCGCCAACGGTAAACAATATAGATTTAATTATTATAAAGAATTTAAATTATTCCAGATGCATTAACGAATTATACTTGCGTACATTTTACGAGTTATACTTCCGCCCTACCCTTGTCCCGTTTCATGTCCACTTCCTCTCTGAATAATTCCTTGTAGAATTTGGCTCTTGCAAAAACTATAAAATAATATACACAGGTATATTGTCGTGGGTAACACAGCGACTGCCTATACCTAATTTGTTACGAACGCGACTGTAGAAATTGAGTGTGAATGTGCGTATATAATATATGCGAAAATTTTTTTTTTGACTGGTTGTATAAGTAAGGTGTGTCTGAGTATGTATCTTCAAACTATTGTATATGATAATGAAAAAAACGTTGTATCAATAAATGGATTTAAATACAGTCAATTTTACCTATAAACATTATAATGGATGAACCCTGATTTGGCACAAGAAATTCATACATTTTATCAGATTCACGTATGACGACAGAACAGAAAAAATACAAGAAATATGAATGCTTTCGTATTACGTTTCTGTCACAAAAAATCGAACCTGTGCTTCAAAAAATGGTACAGTCAGAATCAAGTTTTCAGGTTCATCGCGGTACAAATGCTGATCATTACATGTACAATTAAAAATTCCTCTCAAGCGAGACCGGATTCTGCGCGCAGGGGGAATTGTGACAGATCGTGCGCGGCGTCGGCAGCGATCGGCGCGTCGTTAGTTTGCCGCCGGTATTGGTGGCGCCAGGACTTCCAGGGATTGAACCTCCGTCGCGGGCTTGTCAGTACATGTAGAAATTCACCGGACGTGGACGAGGCGTTCGTTTCATCTGTGTGCGAAAAATAATGTGCCGCTACCAGTCCGTGTTTCGACTTCTTTGAAGAGCGGTGAACAACGAGGGCTGGATGATTTCGCACCCCTGCACATTCGTGAGTACCATTGCATCCCTCTCCACTACACAGCCACCATTCGATTTATGAAAATTCATTGCCAATTCCTCTGACAAGGTCAAAAGAAGTCACGTGCAGGCATGCATTCGCGTCCTGTACGTTCCGGGAATACGTAATCGTGCCGCTGCGTAAGATAGAAAACCGCGGAATCCCCACTAGGAAAAAGGTAGCGCACGCGGTTTCTTCGATACAGCGACCCTCATCCATTCGTCCAGCGGCAATTGATTCCTATGTAGCATCATAACGCGGTATTATACCACGATTTCCCATTTCGACACAAGCAGTGATTCGTACCCGCATATTCTTCCCGGTGTATTGTATCACGGCGTCGTTTCCACAGCCCCCGGGAACACGGAGGTGAGAAGAGACGTTCGTTCTGAAATACTTCCTCCTCGCCAGGGATATAAATAAGTTCGTTAATGGCCTAGGATTGCCAGTTCTTCCGGGGTGTGGTACACGAAACGCCATACAACTGTCCCTGAGCCGACGCATTCATCATGTACGTATAATGCTATATGTTCGGCCTGAGCTTCGGAATGAGCAGTTTTGTCGGAGTGTCGGGTGTTTCGCAAATTGCACGACCTGCACACACACGTTCGCTGTTGTTATTTGCGGCGAATTGGGCAACGCACCGACGAACTGCGGATCCCTCGAATCAGGTCCCCCATCGATTATTCTTACTCTCGTAGCAGTTTAGCGATTCGTCACATTATGTTGAGTTACATTTTTTTGCACAATTCACAGGGCCGGCGGTATGTGGCAATGGTATTCGTGTTGCATGCGTACCTATAGTCACATTGTGTCCGCCGCGTTTAATCATCCGATATGACATTTAAACTGTTGGCACAATCGCAAGCTCGCCCCGTGCACTATTTTCGTATAAATAGTACCGCGCAAAATAAATACACAGCTTGCAGGGGGGTACAATTGAAGAATATTAGCCATCGTGTTACGTACTAATTGCGAGTATTTTTTTTCGATTCTTCCGCCCTCTTCGAGATGAATTACGTATTGTTAATTCAAGATTACGAAGAAGTTAAATTGTCTCGTTAACGAGGCAGTAAAATCTCTTTGTTCGCTGGATTGTTTTTCGGAATAAGATTCATACCAAATGAGCTCATCACAAAGAAAACATATCACGTTGATAATTATTATGCAAGTTTGTAATCAACAATGCGGATATCCGCAGGGAGTTGATATTTTCTTGGTGGACTGTTTTTCGGAAAGTTACGGAAATTTATCATAACTAGAAGGCAGTATCGTGGATATGAGAAACATAAATTGGGTTTCATTTTCGTCGTCGAAACTGTGCCCAAGAATATAAACTATACAATTAGTAAATGCAAAGAAATAGATTATTGGGCGATCGTGTCGTATAGCTGTGCAAACAGTCACTCGACACCTGATCCAAACTCACGTAAGTCTCCTTCACGCAAGTGGATTAAACTTATTGATCCTTCTTCCTCAATAAAACGCTAGACTGGCTGATCTTGAGTCATGCGATAAGACGATAAGACGTCTAGTGCGTTGGATACAGACAAAATAAAAAAATCTCCCGACGTATTCACGTGCGTACGTAATACAATTTCGTAACTGATAATCTTCGTAAGTGAGTGTCGGATCCAGCGTATCTCAAACACAGATGCACGAACTCACACGCTCCTAATCCCCAAGGCTAAACCCGTTCAAACCAGCATGAAATTAAAAACGAACTGTACGCATGGTAAGCATGCCTTTACATGTCGCACGTACACGTACGCGCCAGGGAAAGCATTTTTAGCGCTAAACTGTGCGCTAAATGTGTGTACACCCACGATGCGTATCATACATATATGCCTATCATGCATACGTATAAGAGGCAGGCACGTGCACGTCGCGCAGTTTCCTATTAACCCTTTGAGTCATAGTGGTAAGTACTCCTACCATATATTTTACATCCATTTTTTGTATACTTAGAAAACTTTGAAAACATATTTGCGGTTTTTTGCTATTTCTTATAGTATATTTATAGTTTTTTAATAGTCGAGAATAATTACTGCGATATAATGTTAAGCGATATTATTTTTACAAACAAATTGATTGCAAAAATAATTAATTATCGAGAATGTTACCCCTATATTCATATATATATATACGTATATATATATATATGTTCTACATACATTATAAGTTTTTGGGGTCGCTGATTACGAATCTGAAATTAGATTTTTAAAATGCAGTATGGCGAATCGAATCAGCGACCCCGAAAACCCCTGCATAGAGTGTTTTGACACGATTTTATTAAATTTTTAATTTTCATCCACCATATTGGGTCCCCCGTTGTGGGTTTTCAAAATCTGATTTCAGATTCGCAATCAGCGACCCCAGAAACCATAGAATCCTATCTCGTTACGAAAGTTGACTCCGAGCAATAATGTGTGACTCAAAGGGTTAAACCTTGGATGCCATACCCGCCATGCTTGTGTCGGCGCGCGTGAGTTGCGAAATCCCACGTGCTCGGCCAAGCCAACTTCTGCGGCCAATGATAACGCACTCTCGGATCACTGAGATGATCCGCGTCCAGGAGACGGCTCAGTTGACGTGACTTCGAGGATCTAAACGATTTTTTTGTTTCAGGTGACGGGCGGATTAGTTGAATAGCGAACATCGACGTTACGAGTCATCCTACCTAATGGCTACGCGGAAACTCATCCTCGCAGCCGGAGCGAGTGCCGTCGGTGCCGGTGTTATCACCTCTCATTATTTCCTCACGGACTCGAACACGGTTAGTTATATATGTACAAAGCTCGTGATTTATCAGCTTCGGCACATTTTAATTCTATCCCAAAATTGCTTTGCATATTTACGCGTCCTTTCCAATTTCAATGATTATCGCCCACGGCAAAGCGTTTAAATTTTATGCCGTGAAACCCTTGACGGCCGTTACGTGCGATTCGCTATTAGCAAATCGTTTAGACCCTGAGCTATAATCACCTAATCACCTGTGTTGGATTTATTGTTGGACGATGTCACGAAATCTCACACAGTGGACTGTCTTACTTACTGAAATGCACAATGCGTATTGAAATATGCTGCAATGAATATATATTATTGATCAACTTGTTACGATAAGTCTTGTGGATAGTTTTTCGCCAAACGCTATAATTTCTATAGTCTATTTCATTGGAACTACTGGGATCATTTAGCAACGCTCTGGGTTTCTGCTACCTGGCCTCTGTATGTAATAAGTGCAGGTGTAATGTGAAGTAGATATATAGGAGGCATTCCACGACAATTCAGTAAACGGTTGACCATGACATTTTTTAATTTCACCACAGATTTTTCCTACGTTAGTAAGATCCCTGAGAAGTTGGGGAAAAAACTTCAATTTTTTTCTATCACTCGTCTTTACCCTATAATTTTTTAAACACACCTCAAAAATACCCAAATTTATTTTTATGAAATAAGAAAAAAAACATTCGGTTTCCAAAATGAAACAGTTTCGTGCAAGATTCACAGTGGGACTCGATTTTTATCTATCTTTTAAATCATTTTTTCTATTTTTTTAATGGTTTTTTCTATTTTCACACCTGTTAAATATGTACTATATTACTGATTTTTTTTATTGCTTCTCTGGTTCTAAAATACATTTATAATTTTTTTTCTCACAATTTTATATTAAATTTTTGACAGGTATGAAAATAGAAAAATTAAAAAAACAAAATATATAATTAATGATAAAAGAAATAGAAAGAAACGCGGTCCCACTCTGAATCTTGCGGTGAAATTGTTTCATTTCGGGAACCAAATATTTTTTTCTTGTTTCATAAAAATCAATTTGGTTGTTGATGATGAGTTCAAAAAATCATAGGGTAAAGACGAGTGATGGAAAAAATTTGAAAATATTTTTGAAGCTTTTCAGGCGTCGTACTAACTTAAGAAAAATCCTTGGTAAAATTAAAAAATGTCATGGTCAACCGTTGACTGAGTTGACGTGGAATGCCCCATAGATACCTATGCATAACACTAACTGCACAGACCCTATAAGAATTAAATACCAGTGTTTGCCGGTATGATGTAATTGCAGTTTGCATTGCTATTTATAAGCTCACACCTATAGACATGGTATTATAATGCTACTAAGCAAGTATTAGATCCTAGCAGTTAGTCTGTGATATAGAGCATTTTTTAAATGAAATTTCTTTTACAGGTGTTCGCTGAGCAACAGGTGTCGAGGCCTCCGAAACGACCCTTACCGACAAGAGAGTCTCAGATCAAGTCTCTAAAGTCAGAGAATTACGACGTTCTCATAATCGGAGGAGGTGCGACTGGAGCAGGATGTGCCTTAGACGCTGCAACCCGAGGTGAGAATGTGCATGCGTCGTGGTTGAAGGAGACCTGCGTCGAATAAACAATGCCTTATTGTTTATAATTGATGAATGCACAGGTTTGAAAACTGCTCTCATTGAGGGGGATGACTTTGCCTCTGGCACGTCATCCAGGAGCACCAAATTGATACATGGAGGCGTTCGCTATCTGCAGAAGGCCATCATGCAACTGGACTTTGAACAGTATAGGATGGTCAAGGAGGCTCTACACGAACGTGCTTCCATGCTCCACAGCGCCCCTCATCTTGCCCACCCTCTACCTATCATGCTGCCTGTCTACACGTATACCTTTCATTTCACTTTACGCATTATAAATGTCAATTATGCATAAAGATGAACATATCTGTGATTCATGGCGCAGGTGGTGGCAGATACCTTACTACTGGTTCGGTATTAAGATGTATGACGTCGTGGCGGGTAGCAAAACTGTCAAGTCCTCGTATTATCTGAGCAAGTCCAATGCCCTGGAGTTATTCCCCATGTTGAAGGGGGACAAGTTGACAGGAGCTATCGTCTACTACGATGGTTTGTTGCAGTTTTGCATTGTCAGTGTCATTAAAGTTTTTCGAATAACGTTGATAATGCGAAATGCTTTACCTCAACAGGTCAGCAAGATGATGCTAGAATGAACCTGGCAATTGCATTGACTGCGGCGAGGCATGGAGCTACAGTTGCTAACCACGTCAGCGTTGTAAATCTACTCAAAGGACTTGACATTGTTAGTAGACAAAGATACATTCGTCACAAGTGACTCACTTCGTGTGACATCACATGTGTATTACATATTTAAATTGATCGTTTATGCAGGATGGGAAAAGAGTTCTAGTCGGCGCACGTCTTAAAGATGAGTTGACGGGTGAAGAATGGGACGTCAAGGCTAAAGCGATAATAAATGCAACCGGCCCATTTACAGATCACATACGAAAAATGGATGATCAGACTGTGAAAGAGATCTGCTGTCCTTCATCGGGAGTTCACATTGTTCTTCCGGGCTATTACAGGTATAATCACATATCTAAATTGACAGTGCAAATCTTTCAATGAAACTTATTAACATCAGTTTTGGACAGTTCAATTAGATTACAATTTATAATTTCTGATTCACTGCAGTCCCGATCAGATGGGTCTCCTGGATCCAGCCACCAGCGATGGTCGCGTCATCTTCTTCCTGCCATGGCAGAAACAGACAATCGCTGGCACGACTGACCTGCCCTGCGAAGTCACCCACAACCCGCGACCCACAGAGGATGAAATCATGTTCATCCTTCAGGAAGTGAAAAATTATTTAAATCCGGACGTTGAAGTGCGACGAGGTGACGTGCTCTCCGCATGGAGCGGTATCCGGCCCCTTGTTTCAGACCCGAACAAGCCCAACACTCAATCCCTCGCAAGAAATCACATTGTCCATGTCAGTTCTACGAATCTCGTAACCATTGCCGGTGGAAAGTGGACTACATATCGCGCCATGGCTATGGAAGCAGTTGACGCGGCTGTTAAAGGTTTATTGGCTTATCTCATATCATTTTGTTCATCAATAGCCAGATATTAAGAATGGTTTCGTCAATTGTGCATTGTAAGCATTACTTATCAGTATTGTAACATTTCTCAGCGTGCAATTTGAAACCTGCAAGTGGTTGCCAGACTGATGGCATGCAGTTGGAGGGTGCCCATGGCTTTACACCGACGATGTACATCAGACTTGTGCAGGATTTTGGTTTGGAATGTGAAGTAGCCCAGCATTTAGCGCAGAGCTACGGTGACCGAGCGTTTGCAGTAGCAAAGATGGCGGCTCTAACTGGAAAGCGGTGGCCAATTATCGGCAAGAAAGTACATCCAGAGTTCCCATATATCGACGCTGAGGTTTGTGCAAGTGATGCATACCTTCGTACGCATACGCGTATATTTACATCACAATGTCCTTTATATCACAGATTCGATATGGAGTGCGCGAGTACGCGAGGACGGCAATTGACATGATTGCGCGAAGACTCAGGCTCGCCTTCTTGAACGTGCAGGCTGCGCAAGAAGCTCTGCCGGGCATCATTGACATTATGGCAGAGGAGCTGAACTGGTCGGCAGAGGAGAAACAACGGCAGCATCGCGAGGCCAGCGAGTTTCTCGCCAACGAGATGGGTCAGATGGTGAATCGTGCATCCCGAGACAAGATTCCCATCAATCTTACCAAGGACGAGATTCAGCTGTATATCAAACGGTTCCAGATCATTGACAAGGACCGTAAAGGATATGTCTCCATTAACGACATTCGGCGCGGGTTGAAGGTAGGGGAAATGTCACTGAGTGGAATAGCGCTACACAAAATGTCGTGCTGTATTCCTGTTCCTTCATTTATAAACTAGGGGTTGATCATTCTTGAGATTCTGTCTACACAAAAATTGAAAAGCGATGGTCATCTCCTGGTTTACGACGTACGCCTGAAAGCCTAAAGTTGATTTCATCTTAAAATCCAGGGTCTTGGTATAATGCTGTCGGCAGAAGAGCTTCATACTCTGCTTAATGAAATCGATATGACGTACAATGGGCAAATGGAACTCCAGGACTATCTGCAGGTAATCAAATAGATTTTCGCCATTAACGAGCCAAATATTTCTTTGCAGCTGTTTGGCGACAAGGAAGTACCTGGTGAGGAACTTCATGAAATCTTACGTGAAATCGACACTAACATGAACGGTCAAGTCGAACTGGATGAATATCTACAGGTCTGTCTTTCACTCATGAAAAATTCGCGTGTATGAGCATATCGCGTCGATTTTACACAGCTCTGTTTTGTTTGCTTTTTCGTTTTTCATCCTGTATAAGTCAATGTATGAATTGCTACGAATTTAATTGACTTGACGCCTTCGCCGCTGCTCTTTGTCATGATTACAACTGTTTAATTCTTTCGCTCGGCAATATCCGACTCATTAAGAATTTGTACCCCAATTTTTTTTTAACAGCCCCCATTTTCAATCGCATTATACCTAATACAATTTATCTCTATTAATGTATGCCTGCAAAGTTGCACTTTCAACCAATTTAATTCCCACCCACTAATATCTAGTGACTAGCAACTAGGTGTTTGCATTACTTTGTGCATGAGTATCCCATGATAGTATATTGATTTACATGGTGCATTGCATGTAACAATATTGTGAATAACTGGATAATCATGTTTCACACAGATGATGTCGGCAATCAAGTCTGGTCACGTAGCTTACTCTCGATTCGCAAGGATGGCAGAAATGGAAGAAGCTCAGCACGAGAAAGACATACTTAAGAAAAAAATAAGCGTTGAGCGATCTGGTGGTGGCTTATAGAAGGGGAACCTTGGCAAGACTGTGTCGAGATCTTTTTCTAATTGTTATTTATTGTACCTATTATAAGTACATCCTACGATCTCTACCATTTTATGCTTTCCTACCCCTTCACATCCCTATAGGTTGTATACAATACTCAAGCACATCCATTATTCGGGACTTTGCCTTGTAGTACGTACTTCACCTCTCCTAGTGAGCTGAATATTATTTGAGGAATGAAAAAAGGGAATAAGATGAGTTGATAAACTGTAAAAATTTGCTTATCAGAGATCAAAGCTATAAAAATATTTAATTTATTTCAAAACTTGTAATTTTCTTTATCACTGAGTAACCCCAAATCCCTAAACCCGATCTAACGATACATCTAACCAAACAATCAACTTTGCATAATTTATTATAAACCGATCACTATCTGTACAAAAGTATATAAGCAAGTATGTACTACTATTTATAGAACTGTACATACTAGTATCGCATACACCGGTTATGGTGATTTGGCCTGTTTAATCAGTACGTAATCTATAATTGCAATACTAAATCTACTCTATTGAAAACCGCAGTTTTGTATATTTGAAATGATTTTAAATCACCAACAGTGATGCTAAATGGCTGTCGCACAAGTCTCCTGGGGTAACTTTGAAATCCTCCTAGATTCTTCTAACCCGCAATGAAAATCCTCCTAAATTTCTTACTATTTTTAACTGGCAAAAAGACCTTGAATCAAGTGGTACAATATTACTTATATAATTGGCATGTAGAAATAAAATCCACATTTTAGAATGAGCTGCCCCAACATCTGCAATACCCTAACTTATCAGCAATTCTGACATTCGATAGAATCTCATATTCTCTCAAGTTGTCGCCTTTAGCTCTCCGTAATTGTCGTACAGAAAAATAACAAAAAAAGTCAGTAAACACCGTAAGGTTGGCGAGCGGAACGTGAATCTAACAATTTTTAAAATTCATGCTAAAAAACCTCTTATATATATATATATATATATATATATATATATATATATATATATATATGTATATTTCCCGGAAGCTTCCAATTCTCCTTAATTTTAGGGAGAATTCTCACATTTCTTGACGACGTAAGCGGACCGCGGTTGGTACAGTATTAAAATTTAATAAAAAAAAAAAGTGATTACCGGAAGCGTTAACAATATTTCATTGTAGATAAGCAGTTACCGACACTTTGTTATAAACAAATAACCATCAACGAAGTTGCCAGCAGTTGCTACTTACGTGACAAAAAATGTAAGAGAAACTAATATATCTAGGAAGATTCGCTACACTAGAGTTCGATCAAGCATGTATGATATACCTATACCTGTGTGTATATACATACCTATGTCAGTACATATTCACAACTTTTTCGAATATTTTAGATTTTCTCTACCTCAGTTAGCCTGTCAAACCTCTATGATATGCCTCTATGCTCTAAGGCTCTATCGGACCAGTCAGCTGGCTCGAAACCGGTGGAAATATCAAATTATCAACCTAAAAAAGAACAGTACAAGATACCTGAAATATCGTGGACCAAGCCCCCTGACTTCTACCACTTGTTGCTCCACATTGATAACGTGCGGCGTACCATTTCCGGCGCGATCTATCGGAGAAATTTTAGTGCTCTCGAAGACATTAACGGCACAGAGGGAGAAAAACGCGCGTAATGCCGTAGACGGCAAAGGATAGAAGAGGTATCCTGCCCCTTGGAGCAGGGTTTCCGCCCGCATACCCGGCGTCCGATGAAACAGATGCGCGGAGGTTAGCCACCATTCGCGAAGCCGAATTGAGGGGATGACCGCGGCGCAAGGAGTGCGTGCTGGGTTGCCTAGGGAGCGGTTGGTAGGGGCCGCCCATGAGGGCCGCCCTTAGAGCCGCCAATCAGGACGTCAAGTTTCGCCGCCAGAGCCGCGCCACGTTCGCAGAACACACTTGGCGATGCCTCCGCGGGCCGCGCCGTACCGCCCCACTCGTGAAGCAAATAGTTCCATACACGACGCGAATCTAGACGAGTACGAGCACGAACACGTTTTTGTCACCGATACAAACACGGGACAACAACTCCTCGTGGCTCCGTAAATACAAATAGGTGTAACTCTGTACTATTATCGCCCAAAAGGAGGGTCCCGCATTCGCGGTATAACGGAGCCGTGAAAGTGTCGAGAGTGTTTTGTTACTGTTATGCGTATGGGGTAACTTTTCCACGGCTACCCACCGATGAAAATACATGATACAATTGCGCGTTGTCACCGATAGCGTTGAATCTTGTTTGGGTTTTAAGTCGCTTCGATTATCGTGATCCAGGTAGCCGTGGATTTTCCCGTTTTCAAGCGAGACAGTCGCGCGAGAGACCTTGCTTCTTTGTTCGGTTGACTCGTCGCGACGCCCGAATGACTGTAAGTGGTTTCCCGCTCGTGCTATGAGATGATCCTGTGAATGTAAATGATGCGTCGAGAAGACAAGTAAAGGTCGTGTGCACCAATACTTTTGTTGGACGAATGTAAAACTGTTCGCAGCGTTCTTCTATTTGTTATTAACATATCGATCGGCGGAGGAATACATCGCAAGTGTTGTGCTCTGTGTTCGGAGGAGTACAGTGCAGCTTTAACGAGGAGCACGCCGTACGCTCGAAACGATGCAACGGTTCTTTGCTTGAGTTGGTACGAGCGCCGTGCAGCGAGTCGTCTCGTCCTCGAAAAGCGTTGTCTCGTTCGTCCTCGCTCCTTCATCCCCCTCCGCCGCGTAATATGGCCACAGTCAAGATTCAGCCAAAGGTAAGCCAGAAACAGCAGGCAGCGAGTAGCTTTCTCGTATCGTTTGTGTATTATTATTGGTATAAACAGGAGCGCGCGGGGATACGAAAGAGCACGTGTCGGTCCGCGATCTAGGTGGAGTCCGCGGGGAAAAGTGGGTGGAGGCTGGCCGCGCGAGGCCTTCCTGATACCGCGAGTAGGTGTGTGCGTGAGAGTCGGTTACGCGGATGAGAGGCGTTTATCCGGCCTCGCGCCCGTCCGCCGTTCCTTTTTGTACCCGCCGTCTTTGCCAGCGTCGCCTCTCCGCGTCATTCGCCGCCCCGGGACGGGGAGGGGGACGATCACCACAGTTACGTACCGCGCGGTGATTTCGTCGGGTTCTTACAGAGCCCCGTCTTACGACTGCTAAGACCTCGTTTGTTCGACTGTGGATTATGAAACATTTTTTTGTCTTGCGGAGAACATTTCAGGTCCCATCTAATTGTAAACGTGATAAAGTTTCGAACCTCGATTCGCGTTACAAGTACCGCTTAAGTTCGGGCGTGGGGCCTCAGTGAGCGGTGTTACTTCTCTGGGCTCGAGGGAGGGTCGCAAAAGAGGCGGAGGGACGCCTCTCTCTCTCTCTCTCTCTCTCTCTCTTCCTTTCTTTCCTTCTTTCTTTCTCATGCCTTCTCTCTCGCGGCGCTGGACGACGGCGGCGTCCAGCGTGCCAAGCGTTGCGTTTCAGCTGCCCGCGAGTCTTCCTAGCACCGACCGTGTTGCACCTCTGTCAACGGCATTCGGTCTTCGGCTCGGGTCGACCGTTGATCGCGGTCCTCGTATTGTCGGGATTTTTTAATCAGCTACAACTACAATCGCGCTCGAAACGATTGTAACTTTATTATCGCGGGCCATGGGCCAATTTTCCCTAGTGGACCCGAACAGGGATGTCATCTCAGATACGACGGTAGGTAAACCGCGAATGTGAGCTAACCATGCGTCCTTGCCGTTTCACAAAACCCGTTGTCAGTTACTGAATATTAATGCATTTGGTACAAATTGTATACACGTCGGGCGTTAATTTTTTACGCTGCTAACAGAATCGTATTTTTATCAGGAGGAGGTCGACGAGGAACACGACCCGTTGCAACAACAAGAAGCTGTGGAACAGCAGCAGCAGCAGCAACAACAACAACAACAACAGCAACAACAACAACAACAACAACAACAACAACAACAGCAGCAGCAGCAGCAGCAGCAGCAGCAGCAGCAGCAGCAGGAGCAGCAGCAGCAGCAAAATGCACAGCCCCAGATCCGATTTCTAAACGCAAATGTTTTACAGCAGCTCCAACAGCAGCAAGTTGCACAGCAACAACAACAACAGCAGCAGCATGATGCGCAACAACAACAACAACAACCACAACCACAAGTCATTACCTTGCAACAATTGCAAAACTTTGTGCCTTTGCAACATGCTCAACAAGACCAAAATCAACAAAGGGCGCAAACCATCTCTGTACAAGCTCTGCCGCAGCAGTTCTTACAAGTGTGTTTGTATAATTGCATAAGTATTAGTTTCTCAACAAGATATTATATTTATTATGAACGGGCTTATGAACGTTATAAAGTATCTGAAATATATTCTAGAATACTCAACTCGTCGGTGGCCAGACTCAAGGAACGTTGCAGCATCAGTCGCAGCCACACCAACAGCAGCAACAGCAACAGCAACAGTTGAGTTACAACATGATTCCACAGATGCAAACGGTGAACATTGACGGCCAAGAGGCCCTGTTCATTCCATCGTCAGCAATGTCGGCCGCGACTACTCACCACCAGTCTCAGCCGACAATGCAATTTGCGACGACAGGTGGGCAGCAGGTGCAGCTAGCCGGCGGGCAGACTCTGATAACTCCGCATCCCGTCAGCCTGATCAGAACACCCAATGTTTTCCCCACTTCCATCCTACAAAACATCGGTGGACAAACTGTCCAGTTGCCAACAGGTATATTTCTCATCCTACCTATGCTGACTCTCGCTTCTTGTCACAGTTTTGCCCTGCATGTCTGACTACATTTTCAATTGCACATCTTGGAGAGCTGTTACTAATACTTGTAAACTCAGCTGCGTCGATCGCTGCTTCTAACATCTAGCTGGCTGAACTTTGGTGAAACTTGCTTCATTGCTTTGCTTTCACTGACTAACTGTCGCCTTTCTCGTCCACAATGGCAAACGGACAGATTCCAAGGCTAGCCTGGATGTTTCAGGGCAGAGTGTGCAGGTCCGACCTCTACAGTTTCCAATGCAACAAGTCCAGCAAACCGTACCTGTTCAGGTTCCAGTCACCGTTAGCAATGGACAAACTGTCTATCAGACTGTACATTTTCCGGTACAAGCTCTGTCCAATGTATTCAACATGCCCACTACTCAAATGATACCGCAAATTACTCAGGTTTGTTGCCGTTTTATATATCCAAAGCATCCTTATTGCATTAATTAGTCATCGAGTTAAAATGCACCATTATCGGTGGGACATAATTCTTTACTGAAATACAATCCGATCATCTTACAGCAAATCCCACAAATGGCCCAAATTATTACTCCCAATGGACAAATACAACAAGTACAAATTGCAAATTTGTCACAGCTGCAAGGTTTACAGGTAAGATCTGCCAGCAATAAAATTCAAAGTTTATATTACTTTGATTATACCGCCAAAAACCCCTATGAAATTGTTAGACAATGAGGTAACTATTGCATACAGGGTCAGCAAGTTGCTCAACAAGTAGCTCAGCAGGTGGCGCAGCAGCAAGTTGTGCAGCAAGTTGCTCAGCAGCAAACGCAGCAGCAGGTTGTCCAGACGGTTCAGCAACAACAAGTCGCACAAGCTCAGCATGTGCAGCAGCAACAAGTACAGCAGGTTGTACAGCAAGTTATTCAGCAGCAGCAGCAACACCAACAACAGCAGCAGCAGCAACAACAACAACAACAACAACAACAACAGCAGCAGCAACAGCAACAGCAACAGCAACCACAGCAACATCAAGTGCAACGTGTGCAACAAGTTTCAACACCAGCCCCAACTGTTTCTACATGGAGCACTTCAGTCAGCACACCAAGCAATGTTCAGGTAAAACTGGTTGGATAAATCCATCTGTTTAAAAGAGACAAATTGCAGCTAAAAGAAGCTTGTCTAGATATTATTTATGATTATGTGCTGCAGGTGGTTGGAATAGGATCTCTTGGGAGAACCATGAACGGCAACATGTTGACAACGAAGGATGGGCAGAAGATTGACGTTCAGACATTGTCAACACTGACTAGGCAACCAGAAAGTGTCGAAGGAGACCTCAAAGTATCGAGTATCGATCCGAGCCATTTAGCCAACAGTCAAGTCATTCATATTCAAGCACCGCAAACTACTCAGTCTGCAATGCAACCTATCACCCTCACAGGTATTGTTTGCAGTTTGGTCGCTTTTTTTTTTTCTGTCGTTTCCACTCGGCGTTAATTACTTGTGAATTAAATTTTACATGTATAAAAAATTGACAACTCTACAGGCGCCCAAGGACAACAATTAACACTGATACCAGCCTCTGCCTTGACAAACCTTACTTCGCAAGGTGGAATGATGAGGGGTGTCGGTAGTAACATAATGCAGCTCCAGCCAGCAGCTGGGATGAATGCATCAAATGGATTTCTGCAGTCATTTCCCGTACAAAATATTCCTGGATTGGGAAATGTCCAGGTCATCCCAGCCAGTGCCCTGCAACAGGCCTCCATGCAATCGTTACCTTCAAATCCAACCGGAACGCAAATTGTTACCGCTGCACCAACTGTTCATATTGAGGGAAACGAACCATCCAAGTGGCAGATCGTGCAAACGATTCAGTCCGCGCCTACACCCAGCACTCCTGCCCCACCAGTGCAGCAATATCAGGCAAGCACCACTGCGTCGGCACCTGAGACTGATCCAAACAAACAGCATCGTCGCCGAGTTGCCTGTACCTGTCCAAATTGTGGCGATGGCGACAGGTGGGCAATCAATATGCATATCAGGAGACTTTTTTTATTCACTCGTTGTAAAGCTTTGTTGTCAATAAATTATCATTGTTACAGAAACAGGGATATGACACGGAAGAGGCAGCATGTATGCCATATTCCAGGCTGCAACAAGGTTTACGGAAAAACAAGTCATCTTCGAGCGCACCTGAGGTGGCACACTGGAGAACGGCCGTTTGTCTGTAGTTGGGTATTTTGCGGTAAAAAGTTCACAAGATCGGACGAACTGCAACGACATCGGAGGACACACACGGGAGAGAAGCGGTTTCAATGCCCAGAGTGTACAAAGAAATTCATGCGCTCCGATCATCTCACTAAACACATTAAGACTCACACGAAACTTCGCAGTGGGGTCAGTCGTCAGTTTTTTTTATGCTATCGTCGACAACTATTTTATCAGAAAACATTATATGACAATAACCGTATTGCTCATTGTTGTTTTAGGATGCTGACGTCGATGATCCTGAGAGAGATCTAGAAGCGGAGGCACCCCAGGAAAAATCTTGGCCTGTTAGTATAATAGCAATTCACAGTGATCTTCCAGCTTCTCAGGTACGTTGATGTTCAACTTGGCCGCGTTTTTTAACAATTGATAAGACAGGGTGTAGTCATAAAAGCCAAAGTTCACAAATGCCAAAGAATATTTCCTAAAACATAAGTGATTCAGTGTTTTAATGCAATGAATTATATTATTTAGGAGGCAGCAACATCGACACAGGAAGGATCATCTGACAGTCAATCGTCGAGTGAGGAGAAGATGATAATCACCATACACAAAGAATCTGAACCGTCGGATATGAAGATGAACTGATCATTGTTTGTATCGTTATTTTTTAACGAAGTTGTACACAACACAGTAGCGTTCAGATGCCGCGGCGCAAGATAGTTCTGTGCTATTATCTTTTCTTTTCTCTTGTCGTTTCGAGACACTCTGAATCTTGTTCTAGGATTCTTTTATTTCTTAATTAGCGTCTTGACAAAATCGAATTGAATTACGCCTGCGGCAGAACCAAAATACCGGGGCGTTTATTGACCGAAATACTCGACGATCAGAAGGTGCAAAATCATTGATATACCATTTTTTTAGATGAATTTAAAGAAAAAAAAGAACTGGTCGAACTTAGCGTATGAAAATCATGGTAGTTATTATATGGCTATGTACGATAAATACTGTACATAAGAGCGTTATACATAACATACACATTACACGTAATAGTATATATATATATACACACACATATATTATATATTTTTGTATGATAATACTGTAAATAGTGTACATATAAACGATTTTACACGGGTTTAGAGAGCTTCTAATATTTCAGTTCCTGTGCTGCGATTTAGTTTTCTAATGAAAAAGAATGAAAGTAATGAATACATGAGCATTGATTTGGGATAAAAGTAGTGACTGAAGTTCGGAATGTGAATTAAGAATATTCCGAGTCTGCAACAATATATTTGATATTTATTACCACCGTTTTCATTTTACGTATAAAATAAATTAATCATCATTATCAATCGGTACAAGTGAAACGAGAAATTCTCGCCAGTTACGAACGATTAGTTTGTTGAATTATTCTTAAGTTTCCATACATGAGGCGATCTTCATACTCATAATTTAGACGCATATTTCATTATTTGCATAATATTTTACATGGTATGTTGAATTGGGAAGCTGAAATTTTCGTGTAAAATCATTGGAATGACATTTGAGACAGTATATAACTTCTCTCTCTATAATATCGTAAATGTGTTTGAGAGCCTAATACAATAATTTTTTTTAATTTTCATTTCACACAGCAAGCCAATGACAAGGGATCGCCGTTGTGCGCTACTTGTGTAATAAATATATCGCTTTAGTGACGTTTGATAATGGAAGTTTATAATGCATTCGTACATTTGACGTTGTCCATTGGACGGCACAGTTCTTTTTGTTTAGATTCTGTACGTGTGTGATTGAATTTGAATTTTTTTTTGAAAAAGTGTTCTTCCTTGCTCCGTACATTATGATATAGGTAACGATTACTCATTATGCACAAATCACGCAGGGCATAGTTCATGTCTTATCTCAGTTTAATTTTTAATTTGCACGTCGTTATTTAGGATAATTAGGAGCGAGTGTATTTTCCCCAAATATGGAGCATAAAAACAGATGCGATGAACAGAAGAGACATCACTAAGACTGGTACAGGTCCACTGTAAACGAGAAAATAAAATAACGAATAATTAGCACAGGTACATGACTATGCAATCATTCAGATCAAGGTGACAGTTGAATCAATGTCGAAATTTCTTCATTTTTTTGTATTTTTCACACTAAAATATGATGGTATTTGTATCTTTTGAGAAGTCTTTGTACAATACTATGAGACAAAATCCTTTGTCATTCGTATTGCTGTGATATGTAGGTAGAATGCTCTGAAAATCATAGCGTTAATAGAATTTACCATAGACTAATATCCAGGAATGAAGTCATCACATTACTAGTTACCATTTGAAGAAATATCAACTAGATCCTCTAATTTCCCAATTTTTCCCAAGTCTATAACAACCCTGATTGAATCAAATTCAAGTCTGCAGAGCTTACACTTTAATGCCAGGAGAATCATCGGTGTAAAACCTCCACATGCCACCAGAGCTCGTGCCGGTGTTGCGATTTCTGGCTGAGGTAGCCGGAGCTGTTTTTCGCTGTCTAACTGTGCCTCCACCACTGGCTCTTGGAGCAACTACTTTGCTAGGGGATCGTCCTCCTGCCCCAACAGATGTGGAACTTGGAGCTGCAGGCTGTGAACAGGTACAATTTTGAGTATACAGAGGTATGTTCAAACTGCACGGTAGGAAACCTGTTACATGCCGTAGTTTTCACCTTTTCACTGCTATTTGGGTAATCAGAACCACTTCTTAGCCTTAAGCGAACTATGAAATTGGTGAATATGTGAAAACTGAAAGATGGACCATATGTGTGTAGATTCATGAGAATTGAAAGTACACCATCATTGGGTAAATTCTGTGCCATATATGGTAAAGACAGGAAGGAAAACTGCGTTCGATTGAATAAATTTCTAGCAATATGTACCGTTACCGCGAGCTAAGGAGCATCATACGATGAGAACGAGGTTAAAGTTAGATCTTATGATGGTAAAATGGACTTACCATTTTGTTTGATTTTGACTGTAACGAAGTTGATGTAAAGTCAAAGGTTCTTCTTAGCAAAACCCAGTGGATGAGCGCAGATGGATTCTTTAACGACGATTACAGACGAACTGTACCGCGGACAGATAGCTAACAACGAGTGACGGGAACGGACGCCGCTAACACACTCTTCCACGTAAACTCGGAGAATCTGACCGAACGACGACACGTCACGATACGATACACGCGCCCCGGTGCATCATGGGAAGCCACGTGACGAGCTTCACGAAAATGACAAATATCCCGGTTTGTTGAAATGCTGATTTCACGAATGTCACATGCGATAAGCGATTTTCCAGATGCAAATGATGTGAAACGTAATAGCAAATTATTTATATATTCAGAATTGCAGTAGTATGGAATAGTTTTTCAACAGGTAAAGCTTTTTGTACAGAGATTCTTGATGATTGAAACCACGATTGAAACATTAGCACGAGCGGTTAGGCCGTTCTTCTTGGTCATTTTTTTCATTCATTTTTACAACCGTGAAGCGCCATCTCTGTAATTTTGGAATCGCTATTGTGTCTACCATCTGCAGGGTGCTTCACGATTTCGCCACAAGCGCTGAGGGTGTTAGTTTCGCCCGTTACCGTTGTATTTCTGACAGATCTCCACCTGTCGTTATGCGTATATTTCACACTGATAAGGCTGCCACGAAAGAGAAAACACGCATAATTTGACAGTTGACAACTTCGATATCGCGTGAGTAAACGGTAGTGTTCCGTCGAGGCCACGGTACGAGTTAAGGACTCGCCAAAATGGAGGCGGTTCCTAGGCTGCCGATGATATCCTTCGAACTGAAAGTCAGTCCCGAACCGAGTTCATTTGGACCGAAACTGAAGCAGGTACTTATGTTTTATACGATACGTCGTAAATGCATCGCATAACCGTCGCTCCTGCGTTCAATTTTAATTCGACTGTCGTTACCCTCATTTTTCAGCGTTTATCGCTTACTTTTTGTATGTTTATTTCCCAATCCATAGGTCAAAGAATAATATGCTCATTACACGATTTAGGCGTATGTAAACTTCGTCTAACATCGATTACTGCTTTCTTTGTTCCCCCAGTACATACGTGATTTTTACAACGAGGATCCAGAGTCTTACAACAATGAGATCCATCAACTCGAATCCCTTAGGGCGACTGCTGTGCGGCCTCCGATTGATGTTACCGGTTGCAACTTGCTCAAGAAGTACTACTGCCAGGTGCACTTCCTACAAAGTCGCTTTCCCATGGGCCACGACGGGGCAGCTGCTGTCACTTTCACATGGTAAAAGCACTCCTAGAATGCAATTCCAGGCACAGCCATACTTCAATAATCTTTTAACTGACCAAAACAATTTGAAAACTTTAGGAAAGACACATACGCCAACATGGTCTACTCGCTGGCCAACATCAGATTTGAGATAATATCCATTTTGTATAATGTTGGGGCGGTGCACACTCAGCTTGGGGCCCAGACCGAACGGACTACCGCAGAGGGCATGAAAATGGCCTGTGCCCATTTTCAATGCGCTGCTTGGGCCTTCGACCACTTGAAGAACACTTATCCTCAGCCACCTGGTGTCGACTTGGCCCCCGATCTCATGACCTTTATGCATCAGCTGTGCCTTGGTCAAGCCCAGGAGTGTATATTAGAAAAAAGCATGCTAGACAATCGTAAAGCAACTATTGTTGGTATGACACTTCTGTCTTATTTCACTCGTTTCACCTGACAATTTGCAATCACCCGTACCGATTAATATGTGCTTGTTCTTTCCAATTTCACAGCCAAGGTAGCCACTCAAATAGTTGACTACTACAACTTGGCCTTGAACACTCTCGAGCAAGGAGGAAATGACGACGGCTCTGTTGCCGATACGGTCGGCAGCAAAATATACAAGGTACAAGTAATTGGAGCTTTGTGTTCCAACTGATACTTCTTGAAATTAAATCGTAAATTTTGTTGCGCTGAAGTTTAAGTCAAGTTGTTGTCCTGAACAGCAATAATATTAATAAAGCTTTATTACATCTTAGAGCTGGAAGCGGTATGTCCGTTTTAAAAAACTCTACTATCTGGCAGTATCTCAACTGTATCAAGGCCAGTCAGCAGAGGAGCAGCAGAAGATGGGAGAGAGGGTGGCATTCTATAATGCGGCACTGACAACACTAAACGAGGCTCGTGTTCTCTACACAAGCACAAAGGGAGGAGGCATAATGACGACCAATGAGGACAAAGAGGCTGTGGAGGATGCACTGACATTCACCAACGATGTCATTGAGGGTAAGCGAAAAGCAGCAAAGAACGAGAACGAATTTATTTACCACGAGGAGGTGCCGGAAAGGGATGCCCTGCCTTCGATAAAGGGTGCCTCTCTTGTCAGAGGAATTCCCTTCAGTGTTAGCGACTCTGAGGTCTCTGGTCCAGACATATTTGCCAGGTATGCTTTACAATATTTTCAGATTGACAACAATCTAGTTCACTTCAATAAACTCCAGCAATTGTTTTGATTCCCAGATTAGTACCAATGAAGGTGCACGAGGCAAGCTCATTGTACTCGGAGGAGAAAGCAAAGGTGTTGCGATTAGTTGGAGCTAAGATAGAAGAACGAGATCAGCAGCTAGTCACATATCTAGCATCCCTACGACTAGAAAACTTGAGCCTTTGGGACCCTGACAACAAAGACTCCAACACTTTGGCGTTGCCCGAGGAATTGGCTGAACGTTGCGCTGCCTTAAATGCAAAACCAGCTGCCATTCAGGATTTGGTTGATGCGATGGGGAAACTCGCTGATACTTACCATGATGTCGAAGCCATGCTGAAGGACATAGACGAGCTGTTAACTCATGAAAAAACTCGGTATGTAACAGTTGATTGATACAATTATTTCTATCGACTTAATGATGTAACACTGGTCAAACTATTTCGCTTTTCTAAAAACTTAGGTTAATTTTACTGTACTCTTACCATTGCAGAGAAACAGAGTATCAGGTGGTGCTTGGAAAGAGACCCCCATCCATAGTAGCAACGGATTTGACCCGTGAGGCCAACAAGTATCAAGAGGCTCATGCAAAGGCTTCAGAAAGCAACCAAGCACTGCACCGGGCGATGACTTTACATGTCAATAATCTGCGAATTCTCGCCCAACCGCTGGCTGATCTGATGGCTCACGTTCCTTCCCCGAAGACTCAATCTAGCGGTAAGGCCTTCACGAGTTTACCATTGGGAAATGTAATTTCAGCAAATAGTTACTTGTACTTCAAGTGAGTTGTGTCCACGGCTTACAAAAAATTTTTTTCTTTTCATACAGGAAATGAAGCAGTAAAAAAGGAGAGTGACTCAATTGCCAGAGAACTGAAACGAATACTGGGTAAAGTGGATGAAATGCGACGCCAACGGAGTGAACTGCACACGCAACTCAGAGACTCGATAGCTCAAGACGACTTGACTCGACTTTTGGTCACCGCCAGCACAGAGCCAGGATCGCTGGATCGTTTGTTCGCGGAGCAGATAAGCAAGCACAATAGACTGGTAAGTGCAGCCGTCCGTCAGTTAACAAACCCATTTAGAATCATTTTGGGTCAGATTCAATACACAAAATTTGATCGACAGATCGGCCTGATAGAGCAAAACCTCGCTGCCCAAGACAACATCCTAACAGCCCTGACGGATGTCTATGCACGAAGCGCGGACTCCCGCAAGGCCGTTGAGGAGGTTCTGAAGCGACGTGACGCGATGGTAAACTCGTTGATCTCGTCCTATGACGCATACGAAGATTTGCTGGCCAAGTCGTCCAAGGGGCTGGAATTTTATCGAAAACTCGAGACGAACGTCTCGAAGCTGCTGCAACGGGTCAAGAGCACGTGCAAAGTACAGGAGGAGGAGCGTGAGCAGATACTCGCGCGTAATAACAAGACCAGCACAAAAGTGGTCGAGTTTGCCGCTTCAGAAGAACCGGCGCCGACCAGTGGGGGCCTCAAGCTGAAGGACTATCTCGCCTCCAGGCAGAAGGGCACGATCCCCACGGCAGCGGCAGTAACAGCGCCGACCTATCAGAATCCGTATTACGGTCCGCAGCATACAATTCAGTCGGGCTCGCCGCAGCCGCTTCCGGCTGTTCGGCCAGCGCCTGTAGGACAGGAAGGAAGCGACGCGACATCGGCCGGCGTCTCGGACTCTGCTGATCCTACAAGGGGATATCAATACCCTATGGCTTATACTGACTACTACACTACGCAGCGGGGATCCAGCGACTTGGCCCATGGCTATGGTCATTACACTGAATACGCCGTCGGCGGGTTGAACTCCAGCTTACCAAAGTCTGGTACTACTAACACATCCAGTACCTACCGCCAGGCTAACGGCGCGACCGACACGACGGAGGTCACCAGCTTCAACGGACAGTATAGTAACTACGAACAATCGCGCTATCCGCAAAATGATCAGAATCAATATCCATCTGCTGCCATGCAGCAGTTGCACTACAATCCAGCCGCTTATACCTGTTATCCAGGATACTCGTACTCCGAGCAGGGCTACCTGCCACAGAATTCAGTGACTCCGCCGCAGAGTGGTCAGCCTGCACACTCGATTGCTGAGAATACTGATGCCGCTAAAGGAAATCCTCCAGGCACATTAACGCTCGGTGATAATCACCAGAATATGGTACAAGCCGGACTGCCTCTTAGGGAGGATCAGCAAAATCCGAATCAGGTCTCGAAGACACAGCCGCAGCTCAGCCAGAGCCAACAGATTGCTGGTCAGTTACTCCAGTATGAAACGCAGAACACCCAGCTGCAGCACAGCTTGCAGCAAATGTCTCAACAGAATTTACAAGTGCCGCAGACACCAGCTGCTCAGATTCCACCTCACAGTCACCAGTCCTATGCAACTAATCAACAAGTGACATCTCAATATCAAGCTGTGATGCCAAGCCTGCAGCAACCAGTTTCTCAATCTCAATCTCAACCGATCTCTTCTCAATCTCACAATCTCCCCCCACTGAGCCACGAGAGTGCGCAGTCGTCGATCGGTATTCCAACGCAGTATTCGCAGTCCCAATACTCTAGCAGCACATACACAAATCCATATCCGCCAGGTGTGCACCAGAATCAACAGGGCTATTCAAACTCCACGTCATCCCAGCATCAGCAGATTCAATCACAGCTGCAATCACATCATGGACAGTCTGGAGCCCAGGTTCAACCGAGTAACATAGTACAGGGGCAAAACACACACGTCACTCAGAGTTATTCCAATAGCCAGCCAAGCTATGAAGGCTATCAGAATGCTTACGGTGCAACGGGATATCAAACGCAAACTACACAGAATTCGACGATACCACAAAGCTATGTAGCAGACAGCTACAGTAACCATTCCGAGATGATACAGAGCCATGCCAAATCGTACTCCACTGCACAGAGTTGTTATCCTCAAAATTATCCTTACTCGTCTCTCCAGGGCAGTCAGTTTCCTGGTCAGATGCAGTACCAGGGCTACTCACAGAGGTACGAGAACACTTACAATGCACCTCTGCAAACAGATTCGTACAAAGGTCATCCTGGCTACACTTATGACCCAATGACCGGAGGCTATCAGTATAGCTCCGGCTACCAAAATTCGCAGATTGCACAGCCTGAGGTAAGCAGTATTGTTGAAACCAGCAGCGGCTCGATATTTCAGCAGAATCAGGCGTCCAGCAATTATGCGCCTCAAGATGCCAACACGCAGTACACCATCGCCAGCAATAATAATGGCACCAATCACACACCATCATCTCAGTACAATCAGCAATCCTACCAAACACCGAACTACGATCAGGCCTACTACACACCACCGTACAGCCATCAAGGACAAGGTGAGCTGACGTCATATTTTATTACTGCACGCTCAGATTCCTCTACAATTGTAATTGTTCTTTTTTGTATATATTATTATATTCTGAGAGGTAGTTATGCCCTGTACATAATTCATAGATCTAACTTTATAATCTCATGAATGTAGTGTGTTTTGTTAAATGGAAAAGACTGACATTTACCAGGGGGGGGGGTTGACCTATGAGTTATATTGGTAACTATTGTTACCACCTATTCACCATTAATTTTTTAAATATTTAGAGTATTTTGAAAATATTTTACTTTTCAACATACTTCAATGTGGGTTATTGCTATTTCCGACAGTATCCTAACATGTCTCCAAAACCCAAGAGTAATTATTGCAATGTGTTGTTATGGACAAATAATTGTAAAAAATCGTGAAAATTGAAGGAATAATTCAATTGCGAGAAATGACCCCTATAAGCATATAAATATTCTATGAAAATTGTATGTGTTTAAGGTTACTGAATCATAATTTGAAGTCAGATTTTGAAAATTCAAGATGGCAAATCCAATATGCCAGTCGAAAATTTCAAATTTGATTAAATCTAGACAAAAAACTGTCAGGGGTTTCTTGGGTCGCTGATTGAATTGTTAATTTGAATTCCGACGATTTGACTCCAGATTCACAGTCGGCAACCCCAAAAACCCCAGATAAAATTAAAAAAAATTTTCCGCCATATTGGATCTGCCATCTTGATCTTCTTGAATCCTGAATTTTCAAAATCTGACTTCACATTCGTAATCAGAGTTTCCAAAGACCCTAAGAAACCATATTGTTATAAAAGTTGTCTCAGCACAATAATGTGTAACTCAAAGGATCAATCATAAATTACAAAGAAACAGCGTGGCCGTGCCTTTGATTTTTTTTTTCTGGTTTGCTATTCAGTATCGTAATGTTTTTTGTCACAGAAAGTAGTAGATCTGACACAACAAACCAGAACGGACGTACGCAGACGTACATGCAAGCAACGAATAACGCGACGAACACGACAACGAGTCGGTCGGTGGAGGAGAAGACAATGGAGATACATTCGGACAAGCCGAAGTCCAACATAGATTTGTTGGCAGACCTCGAATTTAGCATAAATCATGCCCCTCTGGTTCCTGAAGTGAACCCCGTGAGTAAACCAGACGGTAAAAGCAACAGCACCGATGGTGAGAAGGTGTTGAAACCTTTGCCGAAGGCCAGTGATGAAGTGCCTACCAAACCGGAACTGGAGATTGAAACGAAAAGCGAAGAAAAGATGGAAAATCTACAGATCGTTTGGGACACCTGGTACAACGATGTTCAACCAAAAAAGGACCCGCTCGGAGATCCACAGGCATTGCAAAAGTTTGCTTATGATGTTGAAAAGTATGAGAAGTTTATGGATAGCTTGCTAACGAAGACGCTGAGCGGTGCAACGACACTGGACATTAAATGGAAAGAAGTTCGGGACTTTCAGGTGCGTGTGCAGCCCTATTTCCTCTGGTTATTTCATTCTCAAATTGCCAATTTTCGATTTTTCTATGCTGATGTGAGTAATATTCAGAACGGTGATCGTTTTTTAGGAACGAGAGGAACAAAAACAGTCCACGCTTATTGCGCTTGCTCACACTGCAGAAAACAGGTCCCTGGGGTCTGTTCCTTACGATTCATCGAGGGTCCAACTCGACGTTAAGGATTTTTACATAAACGCGTCCCACGTCAAAGACATAACGCCGTGCATACCAGTTGCTTTCATCATTGCGCAAGCTCCAACCGCCGACACAGTGATGAACTTCTGGACAATGATCTGGGAACAAGAGTGCGAAGTTGTCGCTTGCCTGGCCTCGAATTTGCAGGTTCACAATTAATCGATACAGGCTTGATTTAATAATGTTTTCTAGTCTTTATACCCGAGTGAGATTTTATGTACAATAATGATCTTCTATTACATGCAGTTGAATAACGAAATTTACTGGCCAATGGCAAAGGGAGAAGACTTGATCGTTGGGAATTTCATATTGTCATTGGAGAGCAGCATAGACCACACGACTTATGTCCAAAGAATAATATCCTTGAAAGACACAGAGAAGAAAACGTCGCGGATTGTGGTGCACATGCAGTTCACTATGTGGCCAGTTAAGTTAGTATTTTTCAATGGCCAATAATAATTGATGCCACATTAGTATCCGCGTTAAGCATTCGCTAAAGAACAAAATCTACCCTTTTTCAGCGGTTATCCAAGCAGTCCTGGGCCTTTACTTACTTTTTCGAATGATACGCTTTCGGAACAGGCCTTGAGACGATCTCGTAGGCCGATCGTGGTACACTGCGTCGACGGCGGTACACTAAGTGGGTTATTCTTGCTGGCCGTAGCTTCTGTGTGTAACGTGCGAGCTGGACGCGGACTTGTCGATGCAGGTCTTGTGTTTTCAACCCTAGTCAGATTTCGGAAGTCCCTTGTCGATCAGGACTCTCTGTTGTTCGCTTATCGTACGATTTTGTACCACGCTCAAGACACCCTCATGAAACGTAAGTGCTCTGCTCTCTAGTGTTATTTTGCACTAGGAAAACTTTTTTTTTTCGTGGTAACATGACGCCTGATCTGTAATTGCCCACAGGCGGAATTTTGTCCTCATCACGGTCAACGTTCGAGTGCTTCGATGGAAACAAATCAAGGAAGGGAAGAAGCAAGATACAGCAGCGGCATCCTTCGGATGACTTTCTTCACAACCTGGCAGCGGGCATGCTGCGCACCTCGCAAGATTTTGTTACAGGTATTATTCTTTTTTCAGTTACACAGTACGCACCTATTAAACCTTTTTCACTCTACTGTTTCAGGTGGCTCCAAAGGCTCTTTGTCTGACAGTTTGTCGTCGACAACATCTATCGAAACCCGTGAAAAATCCGAGGAAGTTAAACCCGTGGATCCTCTGAGTCAGCTAGACCCTATGTGGTCGATTAGGAAATAAGGAACGGATGGATTGTTTGATTGAAATGTCTTCTTTTTCGGCACTTATATTCGAAATGATTTTTGTTATAGAAGAGACCGGCTCGATGATTCATTTTAAGGAGATTATTACGTTAAACGTATGTGTGCACGGTATAAAGAATCAGTATAATTTCTTAATTTATATGAAGTTAATGATATACATTGTACAGTTATAATTTGTACAAAATATTAATTGACCAGTTACTCTGTTGAATGATAATTTTGATCCAGAATAATGCTATCATTTTACAATCACACAAATGTATATATCAATATAATATTTACTAGGGTTGTGCGGATTTCCGAAATCTCAGAGAAAATAATTCGGGTTCGGAACGGGTTTGTATCGGATTGGGTTTTTTCCGAAATCTTTGGAAAACGAAAAATTTTTGAGAAACCCGAATCGTAGCTAACCTAACTTACCTAATGTTTTGCTGGACAAATACTGAATAGTAATGGTAAATATTATATCTAAATGACATCAATATTTTCAGTAAAAAGTATATCACCTTTCGTCGGAAGATCCGAGAATTTCGAAAATTTTGACGTTACTGATGTTTTCGTGGATCCCGAGATTTCCGAGAACTCAACCCGGAACAAATTTTTCCCGACCCGTCCAAAAGAATTCTGCTACCCGCACAGCCGTAAAATTTACTATAATAAACATACAGGCATATGCATTTCCTCTTACATAGGTAATATAAGGTGAGGAAGTTTTTCAGGGTTATTACCAGACACGATATTTCCAACTCTAGCCTAGACTTGTTGAACTTGGTAATTTCGGTATGTAGTGTTGGGTTATTCTATTATTATTATTATTATTTACAATCCAATCCTCTAAACCAATCAACACGCATACTTGACTGAATTATTATTATATGAATTATATGACGTATGTATGTAACCACACACTACGGAAATAAATCCTGCTAGAATAATTGAAATTATAAAAATTACTAAATTTGTAACAGGATTAGTCACCGAATAGTTTTTTTCTTTTATTACTACGCAGATAATATTCAAACAGGAATATAGTAAAAAAAAGGTTGAAAAGTACAACCAAAGCTCACTCAGTTTGAAGTTTATTAAAACTTTCTCAGTAGAGAAAAGTAGAACAATGTGATTTCTCTACAAAGTTCTTAGCTTTTTCAAACTTAATTCTCAGTTTTGAGAGAAGCTGGGTAATATGCTTTTTCTCGGCCAACACGTTTAAATCTTATGGAATCTACTTAATACCCGCAAGACCGTGCTCCTGGCCCTCCTGGCCACAGGCAACATCACTGACTGAATATATCGGTGGGCAACATCGACTTTTTCACAGCGTTCCTATCCACAGGCACTGTAAATTTTTTCTTACTCCACTACCAGATGGCGGCTCAATCGTCTCTAAAATTTACGCTGCAAGCGGGGGGTGGCGTCGTCAATAGTCAGTTGCGCGCGGGCATCGGATCGCGTCGTACTGTGTTAGCTGACGTGTGATGGCACTTGATGTAACGGCCATAGCGGAGTACAACGACGACGAAAAAAGCAAAGAGGCGTTTGTAGAAACGGCGACTGGAGATAATAGCGAAACTTCGTCAGCGCACGTCGGTCCCGTCAGCAGTTGTCGGGCTGCGCGGAATATCGCCGCTGATAACGATAACAGTGCTAAACGAGGAGTACGGTGGTGTGCGGTGCGAAGTGCTGGTGCTAGTTTCAGTGACGATAACAACAACGAGCAGAACAATAATGATGAGAACGAGAATGACAATGATGATAACAACAACGTTGACGATAACGCAAGGAGGGGAGTGAACGACGGTGATCGTCCAACGTTCGGCGCTCGCGGTGAGTTTGAATCGGAGTTCGATCAAAGCGAACAATTATCGTTCAAAGCGTTGGGCCGTAGCCATTCGGCCTCCGGAGATAAGAACAATTACAGCAACAATAATCGTAGTGCGGAACGGGTTCACGTGAATGAGCGTGGTCGTTGCGCGGGGGAGGAAATCAATGGTAGCATCGAGAGCGTCAGCGGCAGCAGAAGCATCGGCTTGTCGGGCCGGACCGCAACAACCGGCGAATTAGGCATGATCGCAGAGTCCCCCATTTCTAACTCGGGCGGTAACAGCGGCAAGAATGCAAACTGGAGAAACAGTGAACGCCTCGCGGAAGTCGCGATGACCGCCGCAGCGGGCGGCGACGAGGAGGAGTCAGCCCTCGCCCGCATCGTCTCCCGAAACGAGCGCGACCACCGAGCTACCAGGTCCTGCGAAAACACCCCGGTCACAGCCAGCTGCTGTCCGACGATCGTCCGAAGCGGCAAGAAGCTTCATCAGCCACCTAGGCCTCGGTGTAGGCTTAACGCCGACAATTGTCTCAGCCTCCGCGACATCCTTCTGTCGTTTAATGGTCCGATCAGCGAGGAGCAGGCCTGGGCTCTCTGCTATCAGTGCGCCAGGTGCTTCAAGAACGCGATTTTTTCCCACCCTCATCCCTCACCTCGGAACGACGACCGTCTCTACCACGTCACCGAACTCTCCCACGTCCTCCTCCACAGGGACGGCGACGTGCATCAGTCAACCATGCGCAACCCACCGAATACTGCCGATACAGGTAAGTGTCGACTGTTGATTTGCCTTCGCAGCGTGCAGCGATGCGTGTTTGGAATTGATCAAGGATGTAACGAAAGTTGGTGTAGTTGAAAATTTTTAATTCATTTCTGCAAGTTTTCTAACGTATCCGTCTGCCAGAAGACAGTGTCTCTCAATAGGGCCGCTTTTCCTCGCTTTCGTACTCGGTTGCTGTCCCACGCTCCCCATCCCAAGTTAATCTTTGAAGCACAACTCTCAATAGGGCGAAGCCGCAAATGCAATGGCTGTGTCATTTATTTTACCACATAAACAAACTCATTCCCATTTAAATACACGATCTTTCGTGTAAATCGTTTACACGAATAATTATGTATAAAAAAAAAGGGATATGTTAGTAAAATATTGACACACAAGTATTTTTCCAGGTTAAAATAAAATTAAATGATGTTCTAACCGATGTATACAATTAAATGTATCGGCGCGTGCATGACCGGCTGCTGGCCCTAATGAGAGAATTTTCGACTTTTTCGTGACATGACGCGACGCTCGCGCGAAGTCGACACCACGAAGGTGGTGGACCTTCGATTCCTGGAAAAGCTCTTACCCTCTTGTACCGTTGCAGTTCTATTGAGAGAGTACACGGTACATGCGGTATTTTGGTAGTATCATCTGTAATGGAAAGAAATCCGTACGCCTGTATCGTGCAGGAATCGCGAATAGAATTATCCGGGACACCTGCTCGCTCGCCTGCCCGGCGCGCCGGGTAGAAGAGGTGTTGTTTTGATTCCGGTCGGATAGTAGGTGAGATCCTCCTCTGGGTTGGGTCAGGTCGCACATCCGGTTAACGCACTTCGCCCACGCCGCGCATAGTATACAATATAGCATTATATACATATCAGTAGATACAGAGAACATCGAAGGAAGCGAATCTGCAGCGAGGCGAGGCACTGCTAAATCGGGTGAGCGGGAACGGATTTTCTGCAGGCAAGGTCGCGCTTCATCGATCAATACGGGCGCCCACACCGGATCGTGTCACAACTCTTGTACCTACCGGCTAACCTTATACGCCAGAGTGCTATGGTGATAGTTTACGGCGTGTCTGGAAAAGGTTCCTTGAAATTTGGCAAATATCGGTTTCAATAATTTTTTACAAATAACTTATATACCGTATGTACAGTAAATAGTTCATGGCATTCATTAATGCCTTGGGCTTCCGGCTAGCTTGTTTTCGGTCCGAAAAACAAACGGCGGGCTCGATTCTAAACGAATTATGTGACAATGACTCTCAATCTCTCGACTCAACGTCGGCTGCATCGCCAGTCATTGTCACATGATTCGTATAGAATCGAGCTTGCATTTTTATCGGACCGAAAACAAGTTAGCCGGAAGCCCAAGGCATTAATGAACATTACTGTATATTATTGTACATGCTCTAAGCTCTACATACATACATATACCTATGAGCATGAGCATTGTACGTATGCCCGTACATACGATTTATTGTACATAGTATGTTAATAATTGGTACAAAAGTAAGGTTCACTAGATTTTCATTAACTGCAATTGCTTCTATCGACTAGTGATTATTCACTTATGACCATTTAAACGAGCATTCATATGAAATTTCACAAAATTTCTCTCCTACTCTCACCGGAAATTTTCTCCATGTGGCAGGCCTGTATACCTTAGCAATAATTCAAGGAGACAGTTTTCGGTAACAGGATGTATAGAGGATCGTAAATGACCTCTTCTCGGCGTATCGTAGGCCTTCCAGTTGAGGAGTTGAGTAGGAGTTTGTAGATTTTTTTTGTCGCTGGCAAGTGATGCAGTCGAGAAATACAACGAGAGAATAGACAAATAGAATTATAATAAAGAAGAAGAAGAAATGACCCAATTACTGGGAGACGAAATCATAGCAACCTCGTGTGGTCAACAGCGTGCTTATAAAATTTTTCCGCCATGCCGTAGCGTTTGTGCATTGTATCTGCTGTAGTATAGTACCATTGTGTAACAGAAAGATTGTGTCTACAGGTATCTTTAAGTATGTGTTTGTTACATGTACCCGATTATATCGCGCGGCGCGCGCGTAGGACTGCAGAGCCAACCCGAGAGCAATGGGCGTTGGATGATAAACTCGTGATAAGGAGGAACCTTGCAAGGTCGATTAGAGAAAGAAAATTTCGCGATAAGAAGTTAATAACATAGCATATCGCAAGGACTGAACTCATCCCTGTCCAGGCTTCATTATATCTCTGTCTATAACGATGACGAACTCTCATACCTGTAAATTGGTCGTCGTAATATTCTTATAGCCAATTAACCCGAAACTTGGACGTTGTACGGTTGACACGTCGTATACTTCAATGAAATATCTTTCTGTGTCTATTGATATTGATAACAATGCATTTTCATGACTTAGTGAGCTGGAGGCTAGTCGTCAACGACTACCGTATGAAAATAAACAACGGCTTAGTCATCAACCGTAGCCATATTACGATGTCGAGTATTTACGTCAGCTTTGGGAGATTAGCTTGCCACTCAATTTCGCTATCGACAAAACACATCGTCTCCACGTCCTGTTAATACTTTACAGTATAAAACGGTCATGTTCGTTGCGAATAAACTGCAGAGAAAAATGATCTTCAGCCGTGAAACAATATAATTCTGTGCAACGAAATGTGCATGGGAAATTTTTTATTCGTCATACGCATAAAATGTTGTAAACACTCGAATATTTATATTGATTGTATTTTTCTTCGTTATGTTACAGATTCGAGGGAAGCGTTCACATCGGAACACAAGGTAAGCTGATCACTCACCTGCCTAGCGATAATCCTCTATCTTCTCCGACACCACGCAGCCTGAGTGCTCGCATTCGTATTGTAAGGACTTGCCGCTATACAGGACCAGCAATTCACCGTTTCAAGCCTCCGAGCGTTCGCTTCTTCGTCTTCTCCTCCTTCTTCTTCTTCCGCTTCTTCTTCTTCTTCTTCTCAACTCCCCCTCTTTTTGTTTCTCTTGTTTTTGTTGTTATACTCGAACCCGCTGATCTGCTGCTTCTTGGCACGCTGACCCCCATTCGCTCTTACATAGCTGTACGCTGGTCATTCTCCGACCTGGTTGATTACGACGACGACGATGACGATGCCGTCGGTGTGGCTGATCTCTCTGCATGTGTCAAACCTACGTATATACGTATGTACATAAATTGTACTACTCGCTCTGCGGAATCTCCAGCTCGTGGCACACTTTGCCCCTTTTTGAATTGCACGCTGCAAAGATATTTTGCTTCTCTCTTCCTCTTGACTTCGTTTGCCTTCCATATTCCTCCCACGAGCGTTATCCGCGTTCTCACGGCCCTAAAACTCACCAAGCTACGAGGTGGAGAATTATTATTATGGGTGCAAAGATCTTCTCACTAACTCCCATCTACCGTAACATATTTATCAAAGTCCGATAATAGCTGCCGGATGAACTATATAATTTTTCGTCATGTATAATTACATACAATTCACAGTGCAGGTAATTCTTTTCACATTGATCTGCTCAATCACAAAATTTGTAATGTTTCTTGCAATGGGAAAAATATTTTTTAACTACGCTTCTACGACAGGATTCGGACGTCCTTGCACCTGTTCACAGAACCCATTGTATATATTTCGTTTTATGTACCAAAGTACAGGACAGCTTTAATCTTGATCTCGGGATTGCAGAGCGGCGCGTTTCAAACGGCATAAATAACGGAACCTTCTTCGGCTAAAAAATAACGCAGCACCGGCGCGAGAGCGTTGATAAATGTTCGGTAGGCGATATTCCACGCGCCGGTTGACCCTGTAATCCCAAAAACTGCCCCCCTTCTTGCTCCTCTCGCCCCTCTCGGCCCTCGTTCGTCTCATTCTCGCACCTGTTTGGTCCTCGTTCGGGATATGGATACCTGTAGTCCTGCACCCACGCGCACGAGAGGCAGGAAAAAAAAACATGAAAACCGGAATGATCGTACTTGTTGAAAGTGTATAAAAAGAGAGAAATGAAACATGACTATATACCGGAATAAGTTATTTAATAATATGCCGATGATGAATGATATTTCTCATATTATATGTCTTTTTTTTTTATTTTCTAGTTGGTGTTCTCGCTGGGTATGATAGTTTTCGCCGCTCTAGACTTTGGTCTGGACGAGGAGGAGGAACGACGCGTAGCTCCAGATCTCGAAGCCCTAATAACGCTGATGACACAACCCGGTGAGCATGCGGTGCCGACAATTTTTCCTCATATTGCCACATGTACTCTAGCTTCCCACCTTTGGGGAAAACAAAAGTAAACACGTGAGCCTAGGGGGATGAGAATTTTCCGTAGAAAGTCCTTTTCTGCCTTTTTGCAAATTAGCGGACTCTTGAGAATCTGGTAGTTTCTTCCAAAGCTTGAGCTTCCTACGGTATTCTTGAAATTTTTACCCCATTACTAGTAGGAAACTCGAGGCAGGGTCAATATTTACGACCCGAGGGCGCAGGACTTGCGAACCACGTGTTGAGCAGCTCACTCGTGGGAAAAGAATACCGGGTCTTCTCCTGTCTCGAGTCGTCGGGTGGGTGGGTATAAGGTATTAGCTTTAGAAAAGCATAATAACGTAGCCTGGCAACTCAAACCACGGGCGTGAGAATTATCAGGCCCGGGTCTTGTTGAGTATCCTGCTATGCGAACTTCTTTGCAGCGGAGTCGCAGAGTTAATTCTGCAGAGAGGCTGAACGCGAGGATAGACTCGCGGGCGACATAGTACCGTCATTATTACTGCATCGGCTAATTATATAGCTTCCCCTTAATTACACTTTGTGACTTGTGTATGGGTATGAGCTTATAATTGGCACAATTGTCGTACCACTGGAACTCTCCTTCGGGGAAATTGTTCTATGGGATTCGCATGAGGAATGTGCAGTAGAATGTTGTTATTGAAATACGAAGACGCTCTGCAGTGTGCGAAAACTTTCATTTTTCAAATATCTTTGCTTAACGCTGCCACTTGTATGAGATTTTCACGAGACGAGGATTGGAAGAGGGAAAATAAAAATTCACACGCATAACGATATTGCAGAACTTAATATGCCGTATGCACTGCGGAAAAAAGTTTAGCCTTATGTTTGACATTCCTGAGAATTCTGTTATTACAACTACAGTTGTCCGTTATAGGCTATTCGGAATATTGAATTGAATGTTGTTCTTTGTTGATTGAGTCATTCTATTCTATACATATATTGTTCTTCGTTAATTATCATTTAGAAACGGTCAATGTATTGTACAATTAACCCTTGAGTCACGCATTGTTGTGCTGAGTCAACTCTCATTACAAGATAGTATTGTATGGTTTTTGCGGTCACCGATTACGAATCTGAGATTAGATTTTGAAAATTCAAGATGGCGGATTCAATATGATGGACCAAAATTATAAATTTGATCTAATGCGGCCAAAAAACTGTATGCAGGGGTTTTCGGAGTCGCTGATTGGATTCGCCATACTGAATTTTGAAAATATTATTTCAGATTTGTAATCAGCACCACTGGAAAAAAAAATCGACATAAAATAGGTGGTAAGATTACTTACCACTATGACTCAAAGGATTAACTGGATTAGACCATTACAGAATATGAATTGTGTTCTTCAATAACAATATTCTGTCCGTAGAAATTCTATCAGTTATGTGAATGTTTTTATACGTACAGCGATTTTGATCGTGTACATTTATAATCAAGGAAGGGTCTGCAGGCACATTGTGCCGTCTATCGTGCGTCGCGGTTCGTAGGCACCGAGAGGCCTCAGGCGGCAAATAATTTTTCACGGTGAAAAAATCCTGCATGTAACATGGAGTGCCGCCGGAAGTAGTTAGTATCTCGCCAATGAATCCGGTTCCGGCGCCATCGCCCTATCCATCCGTTGTTTGGATTATATCAATTTGGCGCAGCTTTAAAGTCATAAATATATTCCGCTTCAAGCTTTCAATACGTACGATCGTTTCAGAGGATGAATCCGAGGCGGAGGACCGGCTCCAGGAAACCGACGACGAGGGTATCGAACGGGATTCTGGGGAGAGCGAGGACGACCCGATTCATCAGACTCCCGATGCTCACGGGGTTCATCCCGCTGGCTACATCCGGAGGGTTTGTACACCACGCGCCCCTGCACCATGCTCCATCAACACTGTGATACAGGTCCGTTTTTCAACTCGCCGCACCGCAGCTGTCGATGCCGGTATTTCACGATGCGGCATTGAGAATGAAAAGACATCTTTTTGCCCATTTTACGAACGTATATCGTGATATCGAATCAATGTATCTGTGTTACTTGAACTCAATTGAACCATGATGTATTATACTCACTGGAGCTCATTGAATGGGAGCTACAATGTTTCAGGCTTCGAAAAAATGGAGGTCACCGCATGGTCCCGTTTTATAGATGGCGGATACATTCGATTTAACCTCTCGTGAAAAGAAAGTAACTACATAAATTCTCGATTATACCCGCTTGAATCGCATAATCATGATTATAGTAAAAAGGTTCGGATATCACGGATACTCGCGTACTTATGGAACCGAATTTTGACTACATCGATTGCTCTGTTCGCAGCTATGCACGAGGCATCTTCAGGGGACGTCGGAACAGGCGGATACTCACTACAAGGCGGTCGTCCGCGCTCTAGTCGCAGAGGCTCTGGAGTTGTCTCATTTTCTGGAAAAGGTCGCCGCCGACAAACAGGGCAATAATTCTACGTCGACCGTAACCGGTGATACAACGGAGCGGAATCTCGACACCCTCGACTTCAACGACTGGGTGAGTGCCCGTCCTTGATGCAGATGATCTTTTTTTTCTTTAGACAATTACGCGGGGTGAATTGTAAAGACAGCCCAACGACGTTTGGTATAATACGCATACTGGTAAATTATCGCTTCTTGCATACTTTTTCAAATTGTATCCCCTAAAATCTCGTATCTGTCGTTGCGCGTATGCATATTTTGGCATTACAAAATAATGACTATACCCTTCCTCTATAATTATAGACTAACGTCAGGATATGGCGGGCGCTGCAAGTACGTAGGTATAAGATAGCCATGAAATACCTACCCTTACCTAATCTAATCTTGATGTAGTGCATATGCGTGTAAATGTTAATGTTCTAACCCTATATGATACGAATTCATACAAGCTAAACCCTGGTAATACAAAGCTTGTCTATGGCTCGTTTCATGAATTCACCATTTTTCACCATGCAGTATATATACGTAGCGATTTTCACGTGGTTTCGAGAAAACGTTCTGACAGTGCGTGCATTTCATATGAAGCAACACTGTATACATGTACAATACATACCTATGCAGTATCCAAACACGATGTGTTAGACTTTTGAGAAAGCATTTATCTACTTGCATGCGGCACGTTCAATACGTATTCCGAGATACACATGCACGCATACATATCTTCCGATGTACAGAGGCTGTGATAGAATTCAATGTGGTATGTGCCGATGGGTTAATTTATTGCCTTCGTTTTTTTCCTTTCTTGTGAACCAGATTTATATGATCTTGAATAACCGCAGAGTATTTACAAATCTAATAGAATTGGATATCAGATCTCAAGGATGATGAACCCCTCGGCACTGCACATTTAATATGCATATCTAATCCTTTGAACAACTGCTGATTGCCGTAGGCCAGATTCTGGGTCCAAGTTATTGGAGAGCTGCGGCGTGGCGTGAAGTTGAAGAAAGTCGAAGGGTCGATCGGCCCAGGAGGTGAGGGAGGAACCGGAGGTGGACATCCCGGTGGAAAGCGTACTCGCGTCACCGGTCGAGGTATAGAGTTCGAATTGACACCTTACGAGATTTTGATGGACGATATCAGGGCACGCCGGTATCGACTGCGGACAACACCATCACCGTCGCCTGCTCACCTCAGGAAGGACGCCCACGCCGTCATTCTCGACTTCATTAGGAGTAGACCACCCCTTAAAAAGGTACGATCATGGAAAAAAATGTAGTACTTGATCACTTTTGCTGAAAAGTTTATATTGCAACTTTGAATGTCTTTGTTTGCAACCCTACAGGTATATAAGTAACAATCTGTGTGTCTATGTAATCAATATAGGTAAACATGATGTAATATGTAGTCACTGGCATCTAATTGACGAAATGAACTGTATCGTATAGGTATGCGTGTCAGCATCTATAATTCCGTCTGACACCACTTCATCTAATACGTGTTTATCTATTTTACTTGCCGCACGTGATAAGTATTAGAGGTATATATTTTGCCTGGCGGCTTCCGCGTACTTCACGCAAACGGAGCTATCATACGCTCGCATATCATTATCAACGCGTGGAGATAAGATATAAAAAGACCGCAAGATTAAAGTTTATACAATCGTAGGAGGAGATCTAGTGCAGGGTATTTTATATCAGCTGGACACTTGACAGGACTGAGAGAGATACGGACAGATTTCATAGATACTGTGGAAAAGAAAAATAAAAAAAATAAAATAATTACAAGAATAATTTCCACAGGCGTCCGAGCGGAAGCTGCCGCCGTTAAAGCGACAATCGACGCCGCATGAACTGCTGATGGAGAGTATAAAACGACCCCCTAAACCACTTCGGCCGTCCTGCAGCCCGAAAAGGCTCGGGAGAGACGACGCAACGGAACAGAGGACGCCAACGCGGGATTTCGTACTTTCAGGTAAGAAATACAAATTCGGATTCGGTTTCGGCTGTCCTTTATAGTACACAGCGGTTAGGTAATAATTGTAGTGGCAGAGATTAGCGGTAAATTGTACGAGTGTGTACAACTCCGCCTGTCCATGTATGCACGTAGTCTGCACATCGATGAGGGAAAGGGATGTGAAAGGAAAGGAGAGGTGAGCAGAGGAGGGCCTCTTGCGCGGTCCATCCGTCCCGCATGCCAGTCGCCGCAGTCGTCGGGGACACTTTGCACCGTTCGATATCCCGGAGCTTTCGGTCTCAGATTCGTATATACGTATATACCTGTTAAAATTGTGACATTACTCGCCGGAATACGCGGTTAGTCCACTCGTGTCGATTGAAACTTTATCCCGTGTACATCGTACGTGTGCGAACAAGACAACCCGCGCACATATTGATAGTTGGAGTCTGTGTTATAATTGTAATCCGTATGTACGTACGGGAATCGACTTTCTCTGCCGAAAACTTTGGATCATGTTCAATATGGCAGTCGAACGGGATTCGAATCGCGCGTAACTCCAGTTGCGTCATCACCTGCTTGTAATAGCCATTCCGTATATGAGTTTCAAATTTAATCGAATGTTGTGCAATATCCGATAACTGGGTTGTTTGGTAACGAGATCGCGCGGTTTCGCTAATTTTTATACCCAACATTTTGTAAGTGAAAAACGACATCGCTACCGCAACGTATATCTGACATGCAATTGAAGATGGAGACGACGGAGCGCGATGACGCGTTGAAGAATATAATAGGTAAAGCAACACGAATCATTGATTTTTCCATGGTATTTAGTAAGGAGTACAAGTCGCAACCCTTCAGCTGGAACTTTTATCGTATAAACCGTGAGAAGATATACGTATAGATGTTTGTTTTTCCCACGCGCTAGATTTCCTTCCGTAGATAATTTTTACTCACGGGCAGGGGGGAGGTGGAATGCAGTTGATTGATACACGGAGGTATAATACTGTTGAAAAATTCATGTGAATCCCAGTCCATTGTCCTGTGCGTTTTATGAAATTTGTTTGTCAGCATATGCTGTAAAGAGAATTGGTTCAGTTAAATTTGTTCTTTTCAAGTAGAATTCCATAAACAGCGACTTGTCTCAATGATGTGAAATATATTGTAGAGGTGATGAGTCGATAAAAATACCGGTAGGTGCAGTCCAAGATGCAACTGCATTTAGCTCTTAGAGAATATATCGGAAATTCACATCGTACTGATTGGGATAGTACAAGGGTATTTGCATGTAACGTTCTTTGTATTTATCATGTATATACTTATACCTACGACTACCCTAACGGAAGTCGAGCGATGCGTCATCGACGGCAGAGCGCATTACAGATATGCTATATACGTATCTAATAACAATGAGCATGCGCATTTTCGAAGGGCTTAAAGTTTCGTCCGGGCGAGTTTAGTCTGGGGTGAACGTCAGTTGAGTCATCTACACCCTCGGCTCGAGCTGATACCGTGACCTTACCGTGCAGAATAGTCCAAGCACATCGATGGTGCAGCGTTGATAAAGATTCGTAGGTCCGCGGTATCATTGCGCCCGCTAACGTGCAGCAATTCCTATAAACATTTCTCTCAAGACGAGCACCGACAAGAGGTGAAGCTGCAAAGGATGTGGCTCCGGGTTTTTAAAAATCAATGAATCCGCGCAAAGTCTGCACGCGTTCCATCTGGTGATATCCCCGTTTTACTTGTAATTGAATTCCCAAGGTCCCAACCTTGTACATATCTTTGACCACCTCTATGCCCGCAGGTTTGATTCAGTTTAAAAGTGATTTCATTTATTCGATGAATTGTTTTTCAAAATTACGCGTCGATAAAAATCCTGTGAAGTTGTTGAAAGAAGTGCGATATCTCGGATGAATATAAAAGAACTATAGTCTCTTTATTCGAGTAATCATTGGTATATGGTATCTCGTCGACGTCGTCGGAGAAGATGGACGGCGCGATGACGAGAGCGACTTATATACACCCAGCTGTGCGACGCGATCAATAATCCACCTGACCGCGTATATACCTATGTATGCGGGATCGAGTAAATCACGTTTTACGGGGTTCTGATTCGGACCAACGTCTCTGCAACGTCGCGATGAACTCGAAGCGTCTTAATTCCTCGAGGAAGAAATCATCGTCGTGATTTCGACTCCCGTTCTCTGCGTCTGATGCACAGTGATGATCCTTGGAATGCAGGATCAGACTTATACGCAAGAATTCGAATCCAGGATCAAGTCTTAACAAAGATAGTGACTAGGGTTTTCCTTGCTGCACAATGCTCCTCGCGGTGGGCGGCGAGTCGCGTCGCATCGTCCTCGGCGAGGTTCCGCCCGTTCAATCCGAGCAGGAACAGGAGCCGGCTCAGGACGTCGCGGCGCAGTGGCGCGTTCACGAGGGTCAGGACACGTCCAACTCAAGGCGCGATTCGTTTTCTCGAAATTTAAAACCGAATGCAACCGGCGATAAGGGCGATCAGCAACAAGGCGCGGCTGGCTGGGACCGCAAACCTCACGCGAATAGGAATTGTAAGTCGCGTTGTAGGAGGCGCTTTAAGGTACCAGGTAATCATCCGTTCATACCTCATCGTACGTCGTCTGTGTTTTTATAGGTACTATTACGCTTCATCCACCATCTTTTCGCCATTTAGAACGCTTTTAATTAGCTGTGGGGCATGTACCGTACACCAGCCTCTGCCTAACTTCCTGCCAAGCCCACGCACTCGATACGGACTTGAGCGTGAATTTAGGCGGACGCTGGTTCATATACCTGCATGTATGGTACTCTGTAAAAGGTGAAGTTATTATTGGTAATCGATTTTATCGTTTCACTTCAGGTACTGGAACCAAAGATGATGTCGAGACAACGAACGCCGGACTCGATACAACACCGAAAAGTTCTAGGCGTGCATCGAACGATCTATCTCGGCCGCCTCACCATCCACCGCGCCGTTTGATCATACCCGACGACGTCAAGGTAACGTAATTATTCCACTGCTGCATGGTGCGGTGAATTGAATGCACCGATTTTCCATAAACATTTACCCATGAGAAAACTAGAGAAACAAAGCAGTACGAATAAAAATAAACTTGGCAAACAGCTCGACGGTGAGGATGACGACGACGATGACTGCTGGGGCGATGGGAATGAGATCGAGGACGACAACGACGAAGCTGAGGTTGAAGGGGAGCGACAGAGGGCCGGTGAGTCGGCGAATCCGTGGCGACGGACAGGTGGGCTCAGACTTACAAGAAACGAGTATCATCGTTTCTGCGACACGCAACTAGAGTGTAAATAATTTTTGTAAATTGAAAAAGATATATATTATCTATTTACGCATACAATTATGTGTACTGAGTTTAGTTACATATTGTTAAAAGTTTTTTTTTTGCATGGCCTCATGAGTCACACGTAGTGTGGCGTTTTGTAGATTGTTGCATTGCATTTTACCGTGCAATTGTTTTTTTATTTTTTTCTTACACCCTCGTTGTATGTCTGCACTTATCGATATACTTTTATTTAATTTCACATTTTCTCGTATTATGTATAATTTTTCCTAAATACACCAAAATACCTATCTTTCCTTATAATTCGTTCAACTTCCAATTAGACAAGGTATCTGAGTGTAATTCCTTTTAATTTCTTTTACACTTGTTAATTCAACATATGGCAGGGTTTCGATTTCATCACGTTTACACTTATTCCTCATGCAGCTTACGACCTAGCGACCCAGTGCCCGACAAGGAGGATCTCTAATCGCCGGCACACAGTGACTAGCGTGACCAGCACTGGACTAGGGACGCTATCGCTTCCACACTCGAGACCACAGAGTCGGCTGTATGAGTCTCGGAATCTCAGGGATACGACTCTTCCCCGTGCGCCGAGATCGAAAGACCGAGATCGTTTTATCGAGCCGGAGTTGCCCTCCAGTGTAAGCAGCTCGCAGGACGAACTGGGACAAGAGGTATCGATGCTGGTCAGACTAAATAATTGCTAACTCTGAGATTTGAAATTATCTCGAATAAAAAGAAATACTTTGATCAACCATTCTGAGGCCTGATAAAAACTTGAAACTATCTTAATTTTATCACCAGAAGTCGTCAAGCAAGGGGGGAGGAAACTCGTCGCTCGGCAATATGTTCCTTGACGAACGTCTCTCGCTTACTCTCGAAGAGATTGTTCACATACGCAGCGTTCTGACCAAGGCGGAACTCGAATCGCTTCCGGTTGAGGGGCGGGTCAAAGAAGACGTGGAGAAGAGGCGGGTTTGTTTCTTATGCTTGAAAACCAGGTTCGGCATCCTTGGTCCGTGGGGCCAGCGCTGTCGGCTTTGTGAACGGACCGTTTGCGGAAAGTGTTACATCAAGGTTCGCTTTTGTGAAAATCACATAAATTACTATCTCCGTCTGTATGATCGTATACTAGAAAACAATAGAAAAAAAGACTACTACCCATGAATTTTTCGAGTGTAGATGCGAATACCAACGGAACATTTCGCCCACGTGCCGGTCGTTCTCTTGTCACCGAGTTTGATGTTGTCACCGGCCTCCGAAGTGGATGGAAAGGAATACTCATCGCCGAGCCATGGCGCGGTTCGAAATCTCTGGCCCAGGCCGGCGGGCGGCGTTGGATCCGCACCAGCATCTCCGGCCACGAAACGGCGTGACCCGGCATTGAGAAACACCCCGACACCGACCCCAACTCCATCCTCTGTTAATATTTCGCATCGCGAGGATGACGGGACGGCCTGCAACAGCCTGCCGCCGAGCAACAGCAGCCCTGCCGCATCTTTCCAAAAAATGGACAAAAGGTAGGAGAGGGATTGGGGTTGATGTCGTTCTGGGGGTACAGCTGGCGGTGGGATTGCGAGGAGAGTGAAAATGAACGGTTAAAAGTTCCACGAGCATTCACTACGATATAAAATTATACCGAACGTCGTGACGAGAGCAATTTTTTTAATTTACCTGTACTCAACTGAATGGTAGGGGATCTTTTCGACTTCGCAGAACCGATAGAAACTCTTTGTTTTCCAGTCGGAGATTTTACTGCAGCAGCGCGAACAGTAGCCCGGCCCGGACGTCTGCATCGTCGGCGCGTTATGGAGCTGGTGATTTACGGGTCGCCGAGCAGCTGCGAGGTGTAGCAATGGTCGTTTGCCAAGACTGCCGGATCCTGGTTCTTCAAATAATACAGAGCTCCCGTACAACGCGAGCAACGATACGCAACAACGTGATCTCACGACTGACATTGAACTTGTCTCCCATTTACGTTTAACGCCGTACCGTGACCTGAACAGTTGTTCGACGGCAGCTTTTTTAAAATAATTGAAGACCCTGGTAGGATAAGCATGGGTGTACTGCCTTAGCTTGGATTGGTTCCATATTTTTACAATACCCTTCGATTGTAACCGTTATGTTCTGGAAATTTCACCTTCCAAATAATTTTTTTCTGAAAGTTACAGAAAAAAAACGCCAAATTTTTTTTATCAAAATTGAAATTTGCAGAACATTAGAATTATAATAGTAATAACGTACTCTGTTGATATTTCATAAATGTGTGGTAAACCAATACACCCCTGCTTATCCTGCTATGTCATTTTAATTGCGAATTACATTTTTACTTTGATTACATTTAAAAAGCAATTGCCAATTTCAATTGCACGAAGAATTATTTTTTCTTTTCATTTACGATTTACAATTTGGATATGATTTTTGATATCGGATAAAAGCTTATGGTCAAATTTTCAATTCGCTTCATTTATTTCGAATTACATTCTATCTATCGAAAGAATTTTCATGATTTTTTCAAAATTTTTATCTCAATTTGTTTTACAGTTATGAATTTTGTTTAAATATCTTTTTTCAACTTTCCAAATGAATGTAACTCAAAATGGAAAGATAAAACGGACTAAGAATTTCGAAAAACAGCGAATCTACCTTTCGGTATACAGAATATGAGTTTTAAAAATATGAAGCAAATGAAAAATTCGAGCTTAAAATCTTCTCCGATCTCACAAAAAATGCGCTAATTGTAATCAGCAATTTCTATGTCATTAATTATAAAATGTAATTAGTGGTGCTCAACACTGCAACTCGACGGTTCCGGTGATTTCAGATAGGGCTTGCATAGCGGGTGCAAATGTTGCACGCAGATGTTGCACATCAAGGTATCGGAAAATCAAAAACTTATTATATTCCTTGCCGATCTGTCCTCTGGTAGTTATTAATTTTGAATGAATATTCCAGTTCATATAGATCACTCTTGGTCTACATTTACGTCATTATTTATTTTACACACATGCACACACCACGGTAGAAATAGAGTAAAAGAGAGAAAATAAGAACGAAAGAGCGAGACAGTTTATCCATTTTCTTGTTTGCAGTCTCGCTATTATACCACCCGAATCTATGTTATACCTAAATCATATATATATATAAATATTGTTACAAAGGTAACTTTAAAATAAGAGTTCGCTGATACAAAATGAAGTAAATCCAAAAACGTGGGCCGATTCTGTATATTCACAAATATGTGTTCTCTTTAAAGCCTGAAACATAACCGTTTTTATAGGCAAACATCCATTACATGCCTATATCTTGCAGGGTTATTCCCTTGTTCAAGTATACAGGGTGAGAAAGGGTACCTTAGTTACAATATTTATACATAAATAGGTATATCGATCATTGAAGAGTTTTTACATGTCTCTCGATGCTATTGTTATTTATTATCATCTGATGTCCACGATGTCGTTTGGAAAGGATAAATAACGAATCAATCGGGTGTCGGCAAATTAACGAATATATGTATTTAATCAGATCGCTTTGGAGCGGTACACTACCTAAATCGCTAACACTATATATGTATTTATATTTGTATATATGTATACATATGTACGTATATGTACATGCAGTTTCTGTGAGACTGTGCGATCCCCAATATTTTTCTGTTTTAGGAAAACGTGTGTATGTATAATATAGAGATAATTGGCTCCTTTTGTAGCAGTTCATTTGCATGTTTTTCGCGTCTTTAGTTCGTCTCGTCTGCCTTGCTTTTTGTTTAAATATTTAAGATTTGATTAAGAACGGCGGAACATCCTTTAGAATCAACAAAATTTCATTTTCGTTTCGTTCAATGTGATCTATTTTTTATTTTTTATTCAGACTTTGCAGAATATAATATTTAACATACGCTCTGTAGATATACATAGTTACAATTCAGAGTGCGCGTTTCAACCATATGTATTATGTGTATGTGAAAGTTTGTGTGAAAAGAGAGTGCAGAGCGTATATAGAAAAACAAAAAAATAAAATAAACGATACAGTCATTGAAGATCGCAGAATCCTGAGGGAAAATACACTATGTATTTATATGTATATGAAAATTTGTAAAGTATTTTGAATTTTGAAGATGTATCATATATTATACTATATATATATATATATGTGTGTGTGTGTATAATATATACACATATATAAATATATACATAAGTCCTTAATCAGATGTATCTACCTATTTTTCTTATACCTATAGAGAATTTAGAAGAAGAAAATCTTTTCTCGGATCAGAAATACTCCGCATGAAGATCCATTATACCTAAGCATATAATAAAAATGGTCGAAATAAAGTATCTGTTATTGGTTCAACAAAGATATTGAAGGAACAAGCCGCATTAAAGAGTAGAGATATTAAATTTAAAAAAATTGTAATTAGTATATGAATTGAAACGAATTTCTCTTGGAAATTGTTGTAATTAAAGAAACTAAAAAAAAAAAAATCGATAGATTGTAAAACATAGCGAAAAGTAATATCGATTTAGGTGAGCATAGAAGCACTACGATTTATTGAACTTTAAAATATAAATATATAAAATTAACTTATGACATTATATCATTGTTGAATAAACCCAATTAATATAGTATAATTACTTGTGGGCTGTATCATTCCTTACAGACTGACCGACTTGCTTTCTCATACTCCCTGTACCTGAGAGACTGCCGCAGGCTATAGATGGTGACAATTTCTGCGGTGAAGCTGAGGGCAGTATTTCGCAGAGGGATGGCAAAGAGGCATAGCACGATACTACTCTCCACGCTCGGTCCTTGCCCAGAGCAACACATCCTCGTCTCGAGTGTGGCTCCCGCTGTGCCCATCCCCGAAAATCGAAGCAGTCCAGAAGCTCATCTGCAGAGATTTCTTTTCAAGACTGAGCGACACTTTTTTTTTATTTATTTCTTCAACGTTATATCCAGTCGAGTATATCGATCATTGCAATATTATTATACCAAACTCGTTCTTCCAGAGCCGCTCTTTGCCTTGACTGCTGAGTCCTACAAACGCTCTGCTGATGTTCCCGGTCATCAACGTAGCTAGGAGATCTGTGCGAACAGCACTGACCACATGCGCCAATTTTCCACCCCAAGCTGCGCACTTCTCGCGAGCTGTGCTGTAGTTTGATGGGGTGTCTGCGAGCCTGAACACTCCTAATGTTGGTAGGCAGCTTGCTTTTATTCCATGTCCATATGCTATTCCCAGTTTGCAACATAGAGGCAGTTGAGGGGCACGGAATCGCACTATTCTGGTCTTTCATTTTAATTTATTTGTCAGGTGGAACTAGCAATAGTTGTGAGTACACCAATTTTTACTGGTACTTGTAAAGATCTTAATTTTGATTTCGCTTTAGTTTCCTGTGAGATGCTTGAGTAGATATTTCTTTCAAGTTATTATATATAACGACGAATCTGAATTGGGTATTTGAAAATTGGTGGACTTAACCCTGCAGCATGTTTTCATAAGCGCAAATGTGGCGTTCCATGCCAAATCAACCTGCAATCTCTGCTTCCTAACCGATTTGATTTTTTATTGCATTTCTTCGTATAAAGGAAATACCCAACAATTCCTTATAGACTTTTTATCTGCTAGTTTTGACTACATGAAGTCCTTAATATATTGACTACATGTTATTTTTCAAACTTATTTTTTTTTTTCCAAAATTTGTTTCAATAAAATTATTCGAAATGTACAAAATTGCAAGAAATGCTAAGAATTCATTTCATCTGGAGAATATTATTAGATAATTAGGTAAGGGTCACCCTGGTGAAAATGATTTCTACGATTTTCTACGATTTTTTAGGGAAATTGGGACATTTTGGACAATTTCGCACAACAAATTGTTTTCGTACAAAATTGTAAATATGCAGTTTTTCATAAAAACTTGTAGAATTTCTGAAAATGTGTATTTTTTCAGTAAAGAATCCACAAGCTACTACAATTTTTAAAGAAAATTAAAAATTCTTTCCGATAAACTACGCATACTTACAGTTTTGTACGAAATAATACGAAATGTTACAATTTCTGTAAAAATCTGTAGCAGTAGAAATTTTGACCAAGGTAAGCGTTGATTGAATTGGCGTAGAATGCCTTGATGAAGCCCTTTATTCATCTGCAATGTTATTCTCACCCACGTTGCCGCCGTACGCGCTATAGTATTCGAATCTCGAATCCTTGACAAAACTGGTCGATTGAGGATGCAGTTCCATCGGGCATTCCAAAGCGATGCAATTATCTGATGATTATAAATGATGTACGAATTAAACAGCCGCGGTGTAATTTAATTCAGGCAGAATTATTATATTAGCTGACCGCTGATCGTGATGTTTGAGGCATATTTCTTCGGACGAAAGTTGAACGCCAAAGCCTTTTTAGAAACGGCAAATTCTTTGCAGCTTTTCAGGTCCTCTAAATTACTTCTCGATATCGGTGTTGCGGTCGACCGGGTACATCGTTTCGTTAAGGCGTAAACCGGGTCTTTGCGAAATGAAATCTGCGAGCACTGAGCATTCGCCGGAGTCCAGCTCACCCGGCTCGCGACGACGAGCACCAGGACCATCCAGAGCATCATGTCTGACTCAAATTGTAGCAACTAAACTTGCCTGAATCGTTTCGTTATACTCGACCCTTGATATATTTACAGTTGACGCTGATTTTTCACGACATTGGCGGTTGCGGATACGCAACTACGGTCGCAGACAATGCAGTGTTCAATTTACTCGTCATTGTCATGTGGATGCGTAATTAAATGGCTGCACATCCTGGCTGTGGACATTGGACGGTAGACAATGTCACCTGATAATGACAGACTCGCGTTCATTATCATCGGGTCGGGATGTCAAACTTTAGTGACGCTGCCCACTGTCCTTGAAAATTGGGCAACCGACGTCTATGATTAATATTGATTTTTTTGGATTTTAATGAACAACAATTGAAATTTTCAACTAATCAATATCTTTATTCGTCATTGGGGTGTAATTGTGCGTGAACTAGTTTCGTGATATTACGAAAGATACGTGAATAAATAATTTGCTATAAAATCCTATATTATGTCTATGAGATGATGAAGGGGAAAATTAGGGAACTTTTGCGGATTCTAAACCTTGTTCACGGCATCGATGGCTTTGCTCGCTTCGGCGAAGATGTCCTCGACCGCGCCCTCGGCATTTATCTAGCAGAAAATGTAACGATAAATCATTAGAGTTAAATATCGGTGTAAGAATTTATTGCAGCTATGAAACTCCAATGATCACATGCATTGTACATATGTACATACGTACCTTGACAACCTTGTCCTTGTAATGCTCGACGATCGGCCCGTTCTTCTCGTTGAATACTGCTATGCGTTTCTTGATTGTCTCCTCATTATCGTCGACTCTTCCCGACGAGGCCGCACGACCCAGTAACCTCTTTGTCAAAGTCTCGTTCGCCACGTCGAAGAAGAGCACTAGGTCCACCGGCCCGATCTACGATGGAATAATTAGAGGATTGAGTATATGCGTCGCGGATGCGTTTGGTCAACTGGAAAATATTATGGAAAGCAAAATTCTTACTTCTTTCTCAAATTCAAGCCCTTGGCTAAGTTCCCGTGGGTATCCGTCGATCAGGAACCCCGGGACCTTGTCCTCCTTTCCCTTGTTTATCTTCTCTTTGATCAGTCCGAGGACGACGTCCTGTATAATTGGTGATTAACAAAATAAACCATTGAATACCATTTTTTTAAAGACATATTTTTGACTTCATATGCAACGTTTCATATTGCAACTAGAACGCGCTAATTTGATTTGATGTTGTCCGAAGACAGACGAGAAGACGAAAGAGAACTCTTTAGGAATTCGGGCCAAATGTCCCGCAACTTACGGATGGTACGAAGAGGCCTTGGGACATGAGCTCTTGGAGTTGGGCGCCCCTTGGACTGCCACTGGCGACTTCGTCCCGAAGAAGATCACCGCTGCTGAGATGAAGGAAGCCGTACTTTGCAACGATTTTCTCGCACTGGGTGCCCTTCCCGCATCCGGGACCGCCGACGACCCACAGTGTAACAGTCATCCTTCTCGATTTTTTGCTAACGTGTGATTCCTGGTTCGGCGCCTAAAAAACCAACAGCTGGGTCAGTAGTCGTGGGTTTCTGAACCACGAGCGGTATAAGAGTAGAGCTGATAACTCGCACAGCTAGGAGAATTTTATTTTTGAATTATACGATCTACTGGCATCCGTCCAATTCCGGCTGTTAGATGATTCGCTTTCGCATGAATTTATACGTTCGACGATCGCACGCGTGTTCTTAATTCATTGAAAAATCCCGAGGCCGGTCAAGTTATGTAACTGAACAAATTGTGTTCGAGCAATTACATTAAAAATTACAGAGCACCGTTGCGAGGCATGATTATTCCGGCTTACAAGCTGATGATTATCATTCTGTGCCCAAATCGGCGCGAGACCTCGCGTTACGCAGGTGCAAATTCGAACGCAACTAACCGACGTACCTCGATTGTTGCACCTTACCTGAGCGTGGTTGATCTTCGTGTTCGCGATCAGCAGATTAGAAGCCTTGTCTCGATAGTCGGCGACGAGAAAAAACGAGATGAACAGCAGCAGCGGAAGGATGCTCCACCAGAATAAACGTATGTCGGCGGCAGCGGTGGCGAGATCGTGGTTTAAATAATTGTGCAAGTTCTTACACGCGGATATACATATAATTATTGCCGTCCCGCGCTAGACAATATCATACAGCGCGCGCGTTACGCAGAGCTGCGTTTATAAATAAGTGCGTTATAGACGCGCGTTCAAGGTTTTGACGAGCTTTTAACATCTCTTCGCTGTTCTATTATACCTATTCGTTCTTGCAAACTGGTGTCATAATGCCAGAATGCATCAGTTTTCTTCGATATACGATAAAGAGGCTTGCAGAAGAGGAAAGCAGCATTTATCCATATTCTATAAATTTGAAATACGCACCCTTGTTTATACTGTATGAGTCATCCTCACAGTAGGCATGGTTCATGTAAAGTATACACGCATATCACAGCAAGAGTATAATAATTAAGCGATCAAAATACCAAAGGTGACGGATTTTGACTCCATAATTGCTGTCTGTACTTGTTTAATTGCCATTTTTACTGAGTAATGCGTGAATTATTGGTGATGGATGAATTAAAGTCTTAAAATAATATACAAAAATGAATTTAAGAGGAGCTGAGAGGAATCGATAGTCGGGTGCATGTAGAAGTGTACGTGTATAATCCGCATCTAATTGCAGAGACGATGTAGCTGGTAATTCCATGATAAAACGGAAGAGAAAGTATTCAAAGTGTGTTTGTTTACCTCTACTACTGGAATTATTTTACAAACAGCACGGAAACTTGGTTTTCGCTGCTTTCATTGCAAGCGAGATATCATTTGGAAGGTGAAACTGTTCAATCCTAATTCCTACGGTTGACATTCGACGACGGGACTGCCGTCCTCTGGTGTCTTTACGGTCACAATAGATTCGGAAACAACTCAACGATTCCCCGTCTGCTCCGTCTGCGTCTGTATCATTTTGGTAGTTTCGGGTTGTTTGACGCGGTATTACTTGCTAAGTTAGGTCGTGCTATACAACGCTATACGTGTTACAGTTATGTCGCATTGTTATTAATTTGAAGAGAATAAAAGCCGGGTCTAGTCATTACTTGAGCAGAGATGATGCAGCGAGAGGATTCTGATGGGAATAGTTACATCTTCGTGAGTATAACCTTTAAATATTTTCGGTAACTAAACCTAACCTCAAAAAACAAATCAACAACCTTCGTTATCTCTCGCAGAATGAGGAGGATCTGCCTTACGAGGAGGAAATCCTGCGGAATCCTTACTCTGTTAAGCACTGGCAACGCTACATTGATCACTTGAAGAACACGAAGAGCGTTAACCTCAATATTGTCTATGAACGAGCCTTGAAAGAGCTGCCGGGAAGGTGAGCAAAGAGTTGCTCTATACTTTGAACGATAACTAAATGAAAATATTTTATAGCTACAAGCTGTGGTATAACTACTTGCGTCAGAGGGTAAAACAGCTGAAGGGACGCTGCGTGACAGACCCGCTCTACGAGGATGTAAACAATGCTTTTGAACGAGCACTTGTATTCATGCACAAAATGCCTCGAATCTGGATGGACTATTGCACCCTGATGACCGATCAGTGTTACATCACGAGGACCCGTCAGGTATTCGATCGCTCGCTTCGGGCTCTTCCCATCACGCAGCATCATCGTGTCTGGCCACTTTACATTGGCTTCCTCAAGAAACACAATGTATATGAAACAGCTGTACGCGTCTTCAGGAGATATCTGAAGGTGAGTACTCCCCGATCGATTTATTTTCATACTAACATGAAATGGTACTCAAAGACTACACGGATTAAGTCACATGGTTGCAGTTAGCTCCAGAAGATGCAGAGGAATACATAGAGTATTTGATATCGACGGGAAGACTGGACGAAGCTGCGCTCAAATTAGCCCAAATCGTAAACCAGGACGACTTTGTGTCAAAGCATGGTAAATCGAACCACCAGCTGTGGAACGAGCTCTGCGACCTTATATCAAAGAATCCTACCAAAATAAAATCCTTGAACGTTGATGCAATAATCAGAGGTGGATTGAGGCGATATACTGATCAGTTGGGTCCACTGTGGAATTCATTGGCTGATTATTACGTTCGTAGTGGCCTTTTTGAGCGCGTAAGTATCTTCTACAATTCGCAAAACAGTGAACGAGATCTTTGTACTTGGACCAAAAGGTTGTTTTCTCCATAGGCCAGAGATATCTACGAAGAAGCAATCCAGACAGTTTCCACTGTCAGGGACTTTACCCAAGTGTTTGATGCGTATGCCCAGTTTGAGGAACTCAGCCTCAGCAAGAGGATGGAGGATGCTGCCAAAAATCCCAATCCAACCGAAGAAGGTGAGTCTTAAATACTTGGCTCATTGACACAAGTGAGATTATCTATTGTCTACAATTTCTATGATTTTATAGATGACATTGAACTCGAACTTCGATTAGCAAGATTTGAACACCTCATGGAGAGAAGACTGTTGCTGCTGAACAGTGTGTTGCTTAGGCAAAATCCGCACAACGTTCAAGAATGGCACAAACGAGTCATGCTCTATGAGGGGCAACCTCATGAGGTAACCAAAGTCGAAGAAACGTCAACATCTCTGCTTGGTTGATCAACTCACTAACAGATGAAATTTCTCAGATAATCAACACGTATACAGAGGCTGTTCAAACGGTGTTGCCGCAACAGGCAGTTGGCAAGTTGCACACATTGTGGGTTGCGTTTGCCAAATTCTATGAAGAGAATGGACAGATCGCAGATGCCAGAGTTGTTTTCGATAAAGCGACGCACGTCGCATACACGAAGGTTGATGATCTTGCTTCCGTTTGGTGCGAGTGGGCCGAAATGGAGATCCGGCACGAGTAAGTATTGATCATTACAAATAGTTGCAATTCCATTTTAGGAATTTACTGTAATTATGGTGTTCCATTTTCTTGTAATTAGCAATTGCAAAGAGGCCTTGAAGCTTATGCACAAGGCAACCACCATGCCCTCACGCAAAGTTGCGTATCACGACGAGACTGAGACCGTTCAAATGAGATTGTACAAGTCACTTAAAGTCTGGTCCATGTACGCTGATCTCGAGGAGAGCTTTGGTACATTCAAGGTACACCATGTAATATATCCATTGATTGTCAATAAAACTGGTCAACATTGAGTTGCTGATTACAGATGAATTTTCGTCTTTCAGACATGCAAGGCTGTGTATGACAAGATCATAGATCTCAAAATTGCGACGCCGCAGATCATCATAAACTATGGTCTATTTTTGGAGGAGAATAACTATTTCGAGGAAGCCTTCAGGGTGGATATTTCTTTTTCTCTCAGCATATAGCAATACACCTTGTATCTACATATCGCGGAATATTCGACGTTTACGCTTTTTTCTTTCAGGCCTACGAAAAGGGTATTGCTCTGTTTAAGTGGCCAAATGTATATGACATATGGAACACGTACCTCACAAAATTCCTGAAAAGATACGAGGGAACGAAATTGGAAAGAACTCGCGATCTGTTTGAACAATGCTTGGAACATTGCCCACCAAAGTATGCGAAGGGTAAGTTTGCTCTAAAATTGAATAGGTATACCAAATTTTACCTAAAGCCTGTCCGTCTTGATTTTAAACGACATTTAAATTCTTTTTGTTTATCAAGCCCTTTATTTGCTGTACGCGAAACTGGAAGAGGAACATGGCTTAGCAAGGCACGCGATGTCCGTATACGAGCGAGCGACTAGCGCTGTTTTACCAGAAGAAAGATTTGAGGTGGGTAACGGTGTTTGAAAGAATAGGTAAAAGTTTGTTGGGCGTAGTTGTTTCAATTTTTCATTCCTTTTAGATGTTCAACATATACATAAAGAAAGCCGCTGATATATACGGAGTGCCGAAGACGCGGCAGATCTATGAGAAGGCGATCGAAGTTCTGAATGAAGAAAATACGCGGGAGATGTGTCTCCGGTTTGCAGAGATGGAAACTAAGCTCGGTGAAGTCGATCGAGCGAGGGCGATTTACGCTCACTGCAGTCAAATATGCGATCCCCGGGTTAGCGAATTGCTTAACTTTATTTTAGTTATCTTTCTCAATGCTCTGTACGAGCAGCAAATAAGTAACGCAGTGGTTCTTGTTCCTTAGGTAACGTCTAATTTCTGGCAAGTTTGGAAAGAGTTTGAAGTCCGCCACGGCAATGAGGACACGATGCGGGAAATGCTGCGAATCAAGAGAAGCGTGCAAGCAATGTACAACACCCAAGTAAACATGATGTCAGCACAGATGCTTAACAGTGCGACAAATCTCTCTATCGATGACAGTGCTGGCACCGGTGACGCTATGCGACTTTTGGACAACAAGATACCCTCAACCAGTACAGGTCAGTTTCTGGTTAAGTGTACGAACCTAAAGAAAAATTTGTAAAATGACTCATGTCTAATTATCGTTCCTCCTTCCAGACGCTGCTGTGCAACCCGGATTCAAAGATAATATCAAATTTGTACGAGGAGTAACTGAAGGAGCTGGAAGGTCCGAACGTCAAGTGAACAATCCAGATGAAATAGACATTGACATGGACGACGACAGTGAAGATGAGGAGAAAGAAATTGAAGAGGGTATAGTATTACATCTTCTTGTTCACTAGGAACGAAACTCCTCTTACACGAATATCCCTAGTTTGATGGTGTCTCGTTTTTCTAGATGTACCGGTAGAGAAACAAGCCATTCCATCGAAAGTTTTTGGAAGCCTCAAGGCCACCAAAGAGGACGAGGACGACTAAAGATTTTTCAATACGACATATTTGTTGTCATACGAGCATTCACCACTATGGTTTGATTCGAAGTGGAAAAAAAAACAAGTAAACTATTGTACATGTCGTTCATCTGTTTGGCTCCGAGCATTGCCTTGCACGTGGAGAATTGAAAATAAAATTCTGATTCGCGCCTGTATTGTCCGCCTTACCGTTTCTGTATCAACCTTGCATTTTGGAAAAACTTATGCGTAATAAAATATCAAAATGAAATCCTACAGATCAAGTTACGTTCAACACCCTAATGGACTGCCTGAGTGGTTTGGATCCTAAAATTTAAATCGATTGTATTCCACTACGTTGAAGAATATAAAGACTGTTACCTCTAGGTAAATTTTTGTGACCAGTTTTTGGCGGCCAAGTGAGTCCGGGTGGGCCTGGGAGCGTAGAAGGGTTTTGCTCTATCGACTCTATCTAACGGGCTCTCGCCGACATTCCTAGCAACTAAAGTAGTGTCGGTATGGAAGCTTGAGATTGAGTCGGCACAAAGTGAGTACGTAAGACTGTTGACTGCGACTTAGAAATGTTCATCAGCTCGATGATCCCCGTGAGGAGACGCGTAACCGCGTCCACCGCCAACCGCCTCCGACGACCGCCGCATCCACCGTCAACCACTCCAACTACCACCGAGCACCTCCAACCGCCGTCAACCACCTCCACCCACCTTCGTGATCCCCCCGCCCCCCGCCGCCTGCTCGTACTCGCCCAACCCCCCGACCCACGTCTTCCTCGTCGACCGCCGATCACCTCCAGTTACCGCCAAACACTTCCTGCCCTCTTCAACCTCCGCCTAACCCCGCCTGCCACCTTCAAACACCTCCTACCACCCCCTGCCACCTCCTACTAGCACCTACCGCCCCTGCCACCTCCTGCAACCACCAACCAGCTCCTACTACCTCCTACCTCCTCCTGCCATTCCGAACACCTCCTACTATCCCCTGCGGCCGACAGCGATCTCCGACTACCTTCTAGCGCCCCCTACCACCTTCGACTAGCGCTTACCACCTCCTACCATTCCCGAACACGTCCAACCACCTCTGACCACTTTCGTCCACCTCGTCCACCTCGACACCGTCCTCCTACTCGTCGCCGGCCATCGACCGCCACGTCGTTATCGTCTTCCTCGACCTCCGCCGATCACCTTCAACCACCGCCAAACACCTCCTACGTTGACTGATGAATAAATAACGACAGTTACCCTAACGCTGTGCCCTGAGGGGCTTTGGTGTGACAACCGAAAATCGTCGTGCGTTTGCGTGGGCGATTTTTTTTTTGGTAAGGAGAAAAAGAATGAAGCTTCTCAAAACTTCAAGTGTATTTTAACACACATTTGAAAGGTACAAGCAAATTTGTATCATCCAACTGTCGCAGAACGGCAGCGTTATTAGCAGACCCGTTAAATGAAGAATATATGTCTTTAGTCAAGGGCTGACCATCGAAGGACCTAGCCGCTTGAATCGGCAGGAAAGATAACGTGCATATTTCTTGTGTGTAATGTGTGAACTAAAATCATGATACATCTCGTCATATCATGCATCATACATCATATATCATACATGGTATTAAAGTTCAAAACCATAGTTTGGATGATCGGATTTTCAGAAAGTGACGTCTCCCAAAATTTTTCTTCACTTGACGTCATCGATCTACAGTGATCAGCTAGTCGAATTCCTCAGTCTGGAAACAACCACGCAGTAGAGCGGACGTATGAAAATCGCGCTCCGCAGATTTCGGGTACCGGGTTCTTTACCTTCTGGGTCCTGCGCTCCGAGTCCGCTTCCTGGTGCACCTCGAGTTCCAGGACTAGCGCTCCGTAGTTTCTACGCTCCAGGTCCGCTACCTGGTGGAACGCAACTTTGGGGACAAGCGCTCCGTAGTTTCGGCGCTCCAGGTCCAGTACCTGGCGAAACTCGACTTCTAAGACAAGCGCTCCGTAGTTTCAGCGCTCTAGGTCCGTCACCTGGTGAAACTCGACTTCTAGGACAAGCGCTCCGTAGTTTCTAAGCTCAAGGTCCACTACCTGGTTAAACTCGACTGTTAGGACGAGCGCTCCGTAGTTTCGGCGCTCCAGGTCCGCTACCTGGTGAAACTCGACTTCCAGGACAAGGTGGAGGAGAAGGATTTCTACACAGTGAGTATATTTTTATAATATTTAAAGGCAATTGTAATTATATTGTATCTAACATTATCTTAACTTCTCATGTATACAATAAATTATTTCAATTGATTTTTCGTGCAAGCCCAAATTCAGAAGCTATCAATGCGTTTGCCAAATTTCTAATTTTTCATAATTTTCCTACGATCTTCTTGGTGAAATCTGTCAAAGAAAAAATTATATTAATCCTTCAGCAGTATTCTTCATGTGTTCTAATACTGAAAATATTTTTTAGTATTCGAGATGGTATTATATAGCTATAAATGCGCTAATGAAATTTATTATATTGGATGAATTGATTGATTATACTAATCCTTACACAATATTTTCGATATGTTCTTATACTTAAAATATTTATGACTATTGAAGGTACAACCCAAGGTGGTTATCGGTGGTCGTTGGAGGTGGTCGGAGGAGGACGAGGAAGACTAGGAGAAGAAGGTGGCTGAGGATTTGTGCTCGGTGAGTAAAACACTTTTATAACATTTGATGGCAATTGTAATTATATTTCATCTAAAATATTTCAAACTTGTCATGTTTACATTAAATTATTTAAATTCATTTTCCGCGCAAGCACAAATTCGGTAGATATAAATGCGCTAATAAAATTTATTATATATTTGATTAGTTAATTAATTACATCATTCCTTACACAATATTTTTAATGTGTTCCTATACTGAGAATATTTATTACTATTCCAGGTATAACCCGAGGTGGTTGGCGGTGGTTGGCGGTGGTCGAGCTGGACGAGGTGGAGGACGAGGATTCGTGCTCGGTGAGTTTAACATTTTTACAATATTTGACGAAGTAGAATCAGCATCAGGAGTAGGATCAGGGGAAGATGTAGAAATAGGAGTAGAAGTAGGAGTAATGGTAGGAATAGGACTCGGAGTAGGAATATGAGTAGAAGTAGGAATAGTAGGAGTTGGAGTGGGATTAGGAGTAGGAGTAGTCGGAGTAGGAATAGGAGTAGTCGTCGTAGTAGGAGTAGGAGTAGGAGTAGGGGCAGAAGTAGGTAGGGCGGGGTGGGTCGTGTGCGGGGAGGGGAGGGGTGGGAAGGGGATATTATCATATCAAGTTATCAGTAATAAGCAATTGCGGGTAAAATATTAGCTTACTTTTGTGAGTATTTATGAATATAGCCTCTATGAATATTCATTGTTGGTGTATAAGGTCTGGAAACGTACCTACTTTCTGTAAGAGATGTTGAAGATTTTCAACATAATTATGTTTCAGTTCTGTGCCCCACCTAGTGATCCACTAGTACATATCCTCCGACGTGACATCGCTGTGCTACGTATAAAGAAGAAAAGATTTATTAAGATGCAAATCGCTCCTCTCTTCTTGTCATTGTACTTTCAGCCATTGTTGTGCTGTGTGTTTAAAATTTAGGACAGTATATAATATAGAATAACAGGTACAGCTACGAATATAGCACTACAATAAATCTTATAGAAATGAGCTCTCGTTGAGATTTCTCTGTATTTATAACTCGACGCGAGAAGGCAAAAATCAATGTAATGCCATCTGTAAGGTAATTGGACTCGTATTTGCACTACGAGAACTCGTTGGGCATTTTGCGGTGAAGTTTGAAAAATTGTTGTACAAGACATTAAATAACTATAAAAATGGATAAAAAATATTATCCCCAATTGTGAATGTAGCTAATACAGCTTTAACCGTATATTGATTATGTTAATGATCTATTGTTACAAGATCGGAATTAGATAAGCTCTCTAAATACTTTTGTCTAGTCTATTAATTTATATCATGTATATGTAAATGTATATTTCTTCAGTTTATACAATCACTGCACTAGGATTACCCTTGCCACGTTTTATGGTGCGCTTGTGTAATTTGTATATTATTAACCTTACGTTTTACTCTATTTGCGACAAGTTGTGAGTGTTTCTAATTTCTTGGCAATTATTTATGTACATGTATGTGTATATATGTATATGTATACATATGCATGTGTATATACATATATAGACATGTTTAAAACTAGATTTTTACAATAAACACAGAGGTTTTAGTATATTCACATACGGATTTCTGTGTATAGGTATACTTGAACTAAAATATCCTTATCTCTAATACGGAATTCTTCGTAATTCGCATTTGTTCTTGTAACCCAATGTCCTACATACGATAGCAAAAATCGAGATTCAACTTAACTGAGTCTCAAAGCCCTGTTGACATAAAAGCAGCTATTTGATAGAAATTATAGTTTATAGTTTACACAGCCTATTGCATGATATTTCATCATAAATACGTATGTTTCAATGTATTTAGGAATAATTTATCAAATGTACAGAGGTCATGTGCAAATAATAAATGAATTCTACCGCAGTTTGATGTATTCATTAGAGCTTTAACAATAAATTTAAGCTTTGTTACTTCTTTTATTTTATTATGGATAATCAAAAACATTTCCGACTATTCGTGCTGTGGAAGCATGGGGATTAAACCAAATGTAGCAAAAGACTAGAAACAGTGTATGTGGAGTACGGGTATTTTTCTAATAATGCAAACACGTGCCGCTAGCTTAGTTTTGACATATCTAGAATACCACGCCTTGCGAATTAGCTTTCCAGACAGAGATGAATGATGAATTTTAAGGACTGTATTATCGTTGTTGAATACTCTATGCCTCGTGGGAAACGAAAATCTGTAACGATAAAATTGGTGCACCGGATCATCGTCGACTTTAACTTTTGAAATGTCCTACCGTTTTCGAACACCTCCTACCTCCCCCTGCCACCTCCGACCATCAATGGCCACTTTCGACCACCCCCTATCACCTTCTGCCAGCGCCGACCACCTCCTACCATTTCCGAACACCTCCAACCATCCTATTTACCTATATTACTAGATTAGCTATGATATGAAAGGAGAAGAATTATTCATTCCGAAATGGGATTCTATTCGACACGCGCTCGATGTATCCCATAACACTAATATTCAAAATTATTCCAACAACTTTTCATTTGCTCTCTCGATCTTGAATTTTCATAGGCATAGAATCGAAACGCTGTTTTAGCTGGTCGCAAGTGAAGTATCTGCGTTGGGTGAAGTAGCAGAATTGTTTTTCGAAAAGTATTCGGATGGAAAAAAATTCAGAGTAACTGTAATACATCACGGATGCGCTAATTTTGAACGAGACGAAATGGATGCTCCGTATATGAGACAGTATTTAACGCTGCGTAGTGATTTAAAGACCTAACAAGGTGATAGGGAGAGAAAGAACGAAGCTTCTTAACACTTCGAGTGTATTTTAACACACATTTGAAAGATACGAGCAAAATTTTTCATCATCCAACTGTCGCAGAACGGCAGCGTTATTAGCTGACCCGTTCACTGAAGAATATATCTTCAGTCAACGGCTGACCATCGAAGGGCCTGGCCGCTTGAGTCTGGAATCGGCAGGAGAGATAAAGTGCGTATTTCTTGTCTGAAATGTGAAAACTAAAATAATTATACATCATATCATATCATCGTACATCACACATCATACATCATCATACAGAGTATTAAAGGTCGAAACCAAAGTTCCGATGTCGGATGTTCAGAAAGTGACGTCACCAACTTAGAATCAGCTAGCCGAATTCCTCAGTCTGGAAACAACCGCGCAGTAGAGCGGACGGATGAGAGTCGCGCTCCGCAAATTTCGAGTACCGGGTTCTCAACCTCTCGGATCCCGCGATTCGGGTCCGCTACGCGGTGAAACTCGACTTCCAGGACAAGCGCTCCGTGGTTCCTGGTTCATGTTTACTGTAAATTATTTCAATTCGTTTTTCGCGCAAGCCGAAATTCAGTAGCTGTCAGTCCGCTAATAAAATTTCTCGACTTCCAGGATAAGCGCTCCGTGGATCCTGGTTCATGTTTACAATAAATTATTTCAATTCGTTTTTCGCGCAAACCCATATTCAGTGGCTGTCAGTCCGCTAATAAAATTTCTCGACTTCCAGGACAAGCGCTCCGTGGTTCCTGGTTCATGTTTACAATAAATTATTCCAATTCGTTTTTCGCGCAAGCCGAAATTCAGTAGCTGTCAGTCCGCTAATAAAATTTCTCGACTTCCAGGATAAGCGCTCCGTGGTTCCTGGTTCATGTTGACAATAAATTATTTCAATTCGTTTTTCGCGCAAGCCGAAATTCAGTAGCTGTCAGCCCGCTAATAAAATTTCTCGACTTCCAGGATAAGCGCTCCGTGGTTCCTGGTTCATGTTTACAATAAATTATTTCAATTCGTTTTTCGCGCAAACCCATATTCAGTGGCTGTCAGTCCGCTAATAAAATTTCTCGACTTCCAGGACAAGCGCTCCGTGGTTCCTGGTTCATGTTTACAATAAATTATTCCAATTCGTTTTTCGCGCAAGCCGAAATTCAGTAGCTGTCAGTCCGCTAATAAAATTTCTCGACTTCCAGGATAAGCGCTCCGTGGTTCCTGGTTCATGTTTACAATAAATTATTTCAATTCGTTTTTCGCGCAAACCCATATTCAGTGGCTGTCAGTCCGCTAATAAAATTTCTCGACTTCCAGGACAAGCGCTCCGTGGTTCCTGGTTCATGTTTACAATAAATTATTTCAATTCGTTTTTCGCGCAAACCCATATTCAGTGGCTGTCAGTCCGCTAATAAAATTTCTCGACTTCCAGGACAAGCGCTCCGTGGTTCCTGGTTCATGTTTACAATAAATTATTTCAATTCGTTTTTCGCGCAAGCCGAAATTCAGTAGCTGTCAGTCCGCTAATAAAATTTCTCGACTTCCAGGATAAGCGCTCCGTGGTTCCTGGTTCATGTTTACAATAAATTATTTCAATTCGTTTTTCGCGCAAACCCATATTCAGTGGCTGTCAGTCCGCTAATAAAATTTCTCGACTTCCAGGACAAGCGCTCCGTGGTTCCTGGTTCATGTTTACAATAAATTATTTCAATTCGTTTTTCGCGCAAGCCGAAATTCAGTAGCTGTCAGTCCGCTAATAAAATTTCTCGACTTCCAGGATAAGCGCTCCGTGGTTCCTGGTTCATGTTTACAATAAATTATTTCAATTCGTTTTTCGCGCAAGCCGAAATTCAGTAGCTGTCAGTACGCTAATAAAATTTCTATAACTTTATAATCTTCTCATAATCTTTTTGGTAAAATACGTCGATGAAAAAATTGTATTAAACCTTACACATTATCTTTGATTTGTTCTCATGCTGAAAATATTTATTAGTATTCGAGGTATAACTCGAGGTGGTTGGCGGTGGTTGAAGGTGTTCGGAGTTGGACGAGGAGGAGGACGAGGAAGACAAGGAGATGAAGGTGGACGAGGATTTGTGCTCGGTGAGTAAAACACTTTTATAATATTTGATGGCAATTGTAATTATATTTGATCTAAAATATTTCAAACTAGTCATGTTTACATTAAATTATTTCAATTCATTTTTCGCGCAAGCACACATTCAGTAGCTATGAATAAGCTTATACAATTCATTATATTATTAAACAATTATTTAATTATAACAATCCTTATACAATATTTTTGATGTGTTCCTATACTGAAAATATTTATTACTATTCCAGGTATAACCCGAGGTGATTGGCGGTGGTTGGAGGTGGTCGGAGGTGGACGAGGTGGACCAGCAGGAGGACGAGGACCAGGAGGAGGACGAGGTAGACGAGGAGGAGGCGGGGTGGGTCGTGGGTGAGGAGGGGCGGGGGAGGGGGAGGGAAGGGGCAGAGGTGGGTGGGGGAGGGGGTGAGGTGGGAAGGGAAGGGACGGGGAAGGGGAGGGGGAGGGCGAGGGCGAAGGGTGAAGGGGGAGGGGCGGCGGTGGGCGGCCGGGAAGGGAGGCAGGGAGGGAGGGACGGGCGGGCGGGAGGGAGGGAGGGAGGGAGGGAAGGGATGGTGGGCGTGTGGGGGGGCGGTTCTGCTCTATTAACTCCAACGGGTTCGCACTGACATCCGTCCTCCACCCCCCCGCCCACCCTTCCCTCCCTCCCTCCCACCCTCCCGCCCCCTACCCCCCTCCCCCCCTCCCCCCCGCCCCCTGCCCTTCCACCTCCCCTTCCCCGTCCCTTCCCTTCCAGCCGCACCCCCTTCCCCGCCCACCACTGCCCCTTCCCGCCCCCTCCCCCGCCCCTCCTCTCCCACGACCCACCCCGCCTCCTCCACGTCCACCTCGTCCTCCTCCTGGTCCTCGTCCTCCTCCTGGTCCACCTCGTCCACCTCCAACCACCGCCAACCACCTCGGGTTATACCTGGAATAGTAATAAATATTTTTAGTATGAGAACACATCAAATATATTGTGTAAGGATTACTATAATTAATCAATTAATTGATTGTAGAATAAATTGTATAAGCTTATTCATAGCTACTGAATGTGTGCTTGCGCGAAAAATGAATTGAAATAATTTAATGTAAACATGACTAGTTTGAAATATTTTAGATCAAATATAATTACAATTGCCATCAAATATTATAAAAGTGTTTTACTCACCGAGCACAAATCCTCGTCCACCTTCATCTCCTTGTCTTCCTCGTCCTCCTCCTCGTCCAACTCCGAACACCTTCAACCACCGCCAACCACCTCGAGTTATACCTCGAATACTAATAAATATTTTCAGCATGAGAACAAATCAAAGATAATGTGTAAGGTTTAATACAATTTTTTCATCGACGTATTTTACCAAAAAGATTATGAGAAGATTATAAAGTTATAGAAATTTTATTAGCGTACTGACAGCTACTGAATTTCGGCTTGCGCGAAAAACGAATTGAAATAATTTATTGTAAACATGAACCAGGAACCACGGAGCGCTTATCCTGGAAGTCGAGAAATTTTATTAGCGGACTGACAGCTACTGAATTTCGGCTTGCGCGAAAAACGAATTGAAATAATTTATTGTAAACATGAACCAGGAACCACGGAGCGCTTGTCCTGGAAGTCGAGAAATTTTATTAGCGGACTGACAGCCACTGAATATGGGTTTGCGCGAAAAACGAATTGAAATAATTTATTGTAAACATGAACCAGGAACCACGGAGCGCTTATCCTGGAAGTCGAGAAATTTTATTAGCGGACTGACAGCTACTGAATTTCGGCTTGCGCGAAAAACGAATTGAAATAATTTATTGTAAACATGAACCAGGAACCACGGAGCGCTTGTCCTGGAAGTCGAGAAATTTTATTAGCGGACTGACAGCCACTGAATATGGGTTTGCGCGAAAAACGAATTGAAATAATTTATTGTAAACATGAACCAGGAACCACGGAGCGCTTGTCCTGGAAGTCGAGAAATTTTATTAGCGGACTGACAGCCACTGAATATGGGTTTGCGCGAAAAACGAATTGAAATAATTTATTGTAAACATGAACCAGGAACCACGGAGCGCTTATCCTGGAAGTCGAGAAATTTTATTAGCGGACTGACAGCTACTGAATTTCGGCTTGCGCGAAAAACGAATTGGAATAATTTATTGTAAACATGAACCAGGAACCACGGAGCGCTTGTCCTGGAAGTCGAGAAATTTTATTAGCGGACTGACAGCCACTGAATATGGGTTTGCGCGAAAAACGAATTGAAATAATTTATTGTAAACATGAACCAGGAACCACGGAGCGCTTATCCTGGAAGTCGAGAAATTTTATTAGCGGACTGACAGCTACTGAATTTCGGCTTGCGCGAAAAACGAATTGAAATAATTTATTGTCAACATGAACCAGGAACCACGGAGCGCTTATCCTGGAAGTCGAGAAATTTTATTAGCGGACTGACAGCTACTGAATTTCGGCTTGCGCGAAAAACGAATTGGAATAATTTATTGTAAACATGAACCAGGAACCACGGAGCGCTTGTCCTGGAAGTCGAGAAATTTTATTAGCGGACTGACAGCCACTGAATATGGGTTTGCGCGAAAAACGAATTGAAATAATTTATTGTAAACATGAACCAGGATCCACGGAGCGCTTATCCTGGAAGTCGAGAAATTTTATTAGCGGACTGACAGCTACTGAATTTCGGCTTGCGCGAAAAACGAATTGAAATAATTTACAGTAAACATGAACCAGGAACCACGGAGCGCTTGTCCTGGAAGTCGAGTTTCACCGCGTAGCGGACCCGAATCGCGGGATCCGAGAGGTTGAGAACCCGGTACTCGAAATTTGCGGAGCGCGACTCTCATCCGTCCGCTCTACTGCGCGGTTGTTTCCAGACTGAGGAATTCGGCTAGCTGATTCTAAGTTGGTGACGTCACTTTCTGAACATCCGACATCGGAACTTTGGTTTCGACCTTTAATACTCTGTATGATGATGTATGATGTGTGATGTACGATGATATGATATGATGTATAATTATTTTAGTTTTCACATTTCAGACAAGAAATACGCACTTTATCTCTCCTGCCGATTCCAGACTCAAGCGGCCAGGCCCTTCGATGGTCAGCCGTTGACTGAAGATATATTCTTCAGTGAACGGGTCAGCTAATAACGCTGCCGTTCTGCGACAGTTGGATGATGAAAAATTTTGCTCGTATCTTTCAAATGTGTGTTAAAATACACTCGAAGTGTTAAGAAGCTTCGTTCTTTCTCTCCCTATCACCTTGTTAGGTCTTTAAATCACTACGCAGCGTTAAATACTGTCTCATATACGGAGCATCCATTTCGTCTCGTTCAAAATTAGCGCATCCGTGATGTATTACAGTTACTCTGAATTTTTTTCCATCCGAATACTTTTCGAAAAACAATTCTGCTACTTCACCCAACGCAGATACTTCACTTGCGACCAGCTAAAACAGCGTTTCGATTCTATGCCTATGAAAATTCAAGATCGAGAGAGCAAATGAAAAGTTGTTGGAATAATTTTGAATATTAGTGTTATGGGATACATCGAGCGCGTGTCGAATAGAATCCCATTTCGGAATGAATAATTCTTCTCCTTTCATATCATAGCTAATCTAGTAATATAGGTAAATAGGATGGTTGGAGGTGTTCGGAAATGGTAGGAGGTGGTCGGCGCTGGCAGAAGGTGATAGGGGGTGGTCGAAAGTGGCCATTGATGGTCGGAGGTGGCAGGGGGAGGTAGGAGGTGTTCGAAAACGGTAGGACATTTCAAAAGTTAAAGTCGACGATGATCCGGTGCACCAATTTTATCGTTACAGATTTTCGTTTCCCACGAGGCATAGAGTATTCAACAACGATAATACAGTCCTTAAAATTCATCATTCATCTCTGTCTGGAAAGCTAATTCGCAAGGCGTGGTATTCTAGATATGTCAAAACTAAGCTAGCGGCACGTGTTTGCATTATTAGAAAAATACCCGTACTCCACATACACTGTTTCTAGTCTTTTGCTACATTTGGTTTAATCCCCATGCTTCCACAGCACGAATAGTCGGAAATGTTTTTGATTATCCATAATAAAATAAAAGAAGTAACAAAGCTTAAATTTATTGTTAAAGCTCTAATGAATACATCAAACTGCGGTAGAATTCATTTATTATTTGCACATGACCTCTGTACATTTGATAAATTATTCCTAAATACATTGAAACATACGTATTTATGATGAAATATCATGCAATAGGCTGTGTAAACTATAAACTATAATTTCTATCAAATAGCTGCTTTTATGTCAACAGGGCTTTGAGACTCAGTTAAGTTGAATCTCGATTTTTGCTATCGTATGTAGGACATTGGGTTACAAGAACAAATGCGAATTACGAAGAATTCCGTATTAGAGATAAGGATATTTTAGTTCAAGTATACCTATACACAGAAATCCGTATGTGAATATACTAAAACCTCTGTGTTTATTGTAAAAATCTAGTTTTAAACATGTCTATATATGTATATACACATGCATATGTATACATATACATATATACACATACATGTACATAAATAATTGCCAAGAAATTAGAAACACTCACAACTTGTCGCAAATAGAGTAAAACGTAAGGTTAATAATATACAAATTACACAAGCGCACCATAAAACGTGGCAAGGGTAATCCTAGTGCAGTGATTGTATAAACTGAAGAAATATACATTTACATATACATGATATAAATTAATAGACTAGACAAAAGTATTTAGAGAGCTTATCTAATTCCGATCTTGTAACAATAGATCATTAACATAATCAATATACGGTTAAAGCTGTATTAGCTACATTCACAATTGGGGATAATATTTTTTATCCATTTTTATAGTTATTTAATGTCTTGTACAACAATTTTTCAAACTTCACCGCAAAATGCCCAACGAGTTCTCGTAGTGCAAATACGAGTCCAATTACCTTACAGATGGCATTACATTGATTTTTGCCTTCTCGCGTCGAGTTATAAATACAGAGAAATCTCAACGAGAGCTCATTTCTATAAGATTTATTGTAGTGCTATATTCGTAGCTGTACCTGTTATTCTATATTATATACTGTCCTAAATTTTAAACACACAGCACAACAATGGCTGAAAGTACAATGACAAGAAGAGAGGAGCGATTTGCATCTTAATAAATCTTTTCTTCTTTATACGTAGCACAGCGATGTCACGTCGGAGGATATGTACTAGTGGATCACTAGGTGGGGCACAGAACTGAAACATAATTATGTTGAAAATCTTCAACATCTCTTACAGAAAGTAGGTACGTTTCCAGACCTTATACACCAACAATGAATATTCATAGAGGCTATATTCATAAATACTCACAAAAGTAAGCTAATATTTTACCCGCAATTGCTTATTACTGATAACTTGATATGATAATATCCCCTTCCCACCCCTCCCCTCCCCGCACACGACCCACCCCGCCCTACCTACTTCTGCCCCTACTCCTACTCCTACTCCTACTACGACGACTACTCCTATTCCTACTCCGACTACTCCTACTCCTAATCCCACTCCAACTCCTACTATTCCTACTTCTACTCATATTCCTACTCCGAGTCCTATTCCTACCATTACTCCTACTTCTACTCCTATTTCTACATCTTCCCCTGATCCTACTCCTGATGCTGATTCTACTTCGTCAAATATTGTAAAAATGTTAAACTCACCGAGCACGAATCCTCGTCCTCCACCTCGTCCAGCTCGACCACCGCCAACCACCGCCAACCACCTCGGGTTATACCTGGAATAGTAATAAATATTCTCAGTATAGGAACACATTAAAAATATTGTGTAAGGAATGATGTAATTAATTAACTAATCAAATATATAATAAATTTTATTAGCGCATTTATATCTACCGAATTTGTGCTTGCGCGGAAAATGAATTTAAATAATTTAATGTAAACATGACAAGTTTGAAATATTTTAGATGAAATATAATTACAATTGCCATCAAATGTTATAAAAGTGTTTTACTCACCGAGCACAAATCCTCAGCCACCTTCTTCTCCTAGTCTTCCTCGTCCTCCTCCGACCACCTCCAACGACCACCGATAACCACCTTGGGTTGTACCTTCAATAGTCATAAATATTTTAAGTATAAGAACATATCGAAAATATTGTGTAAGGATTAGTATAATCAATCAATTCATCCAATATAATAAATTTCATTAGCGCATTTATAGCTATATAATACCATCTCGAATACTAAAAAATATTTTCAGTATTAGAACACATGAAGAATACTGCTGAAGGATTAATATAATTTTTTCTTTGACAGATTTCACCAAGAAGATCGTAGGAAAATTATGAAAAATTAGAAATTTGGCAAACGCATTGATAGCTTCTGAATTTGGGCTTGCACGAAAAATCAATTGAAATAATTTATTGTATACATGAGAAGTTAAGATAATGTTAGATACAATATAATTACAATTGCCTTTAAATATTATAAAAATATACTCACTGTGTAGAAATCCTTCTCCTCCACCTTGTCCTGGAAGTCGAGTTTCACCAGGTAGCGAACCTGGAGCGCAGGAACCACGGAGCGCTTGTCCTGAAAGTCGCGTTCCACCAGGTAGCGGACCTGGAGCGTAGAAACTACGGAGCACTTGTCCTGGAACTCGAGGCGCACGAGGAAGCGGACCCGAAGCGCGGGATCCGAGAGGTTGAGAACCCGGTACTCGAAATTTGCGAAGCGCGACTCTCATCCGTCCGCTCTACTGCGCGGTTGTTTCCAGACTGAGGAATTCGACTAGCTGATTACTGTAGATCGATGACGTCAAGAGAAAAAAAATTTTAGGAGACGTCACTTTCTGAAAATCCGATCATCCAAACTATGGTTTTGAACTTTAATACCATGTATGATGTATGATGTATGATGCATGATATGACGAGATTTATCATGATTTTAGTTTACACATTACAGACAAGAAATACGCACGTTATCTTTCCTGTCGATTCAAGCGGCTAGGTCATTCGATGGTCAGCCGTTGACTAAAGACATATATTCTTCAGTTAACGGGTCTGCTAATAACGCTGTCGTTCTATGATAGTTGGATGATAAAAATTTTTGCTCGTACCCTTCACATGTGTGTTAAAATACACTCGAAGTTTAAAGAAACATCGTTCTTTCTCTCCCTGTCAAAAAAAAAAAAATCGCCGACAATCACCTCTTTAGGTCTTGAAATCAGGATACTGCGTTAAATACTGTCTCATATACGGAGCATCCATTTCATCTCGATCAAAATTAGCGCATCCGTGATGTATTACAGTTACTCCGATTTTTTTCCATACGAACACTTTTTGAAACAATTCTGCTTCTCTACCCAACGTAGATACTTCACTCGCGACTAGCTAAATCAGCGTTTTTATTCTACGTCTACGAAAATTCAAGATCGAGAGAGCAAATGAAAAGTTTTTGGAATAATTATGAATATTGATGTTATGGAATATATCGAGCGTGTGTCGTATAGAAACCCATTTCGAAATTAATAACTCCTCTATTTTCATATTATAGCCGTATTATTGTAGATAATAAAGTTTGTCTGCTGGAAAATTATAAAATTTATAGTATGCATCACGTATTAATCGTAATACATATCAATATCTTACATGGACCGCACATACTTGTAGCATACTTTTCGGTCTCTGCATCATTATTACATCTGATCTATTATGATTTATGATCTATGTATACATTCTTCTCTCGAGTACCTATACTTTAATTGAATCACTGTTTTGCTACGAATTTTGGAAGAAATTTATTCTCATTATTAATTCCTTGTATCGCCAACAAGTTGGTAAGTACACACAGGCTAAGTACTGGCTTGGGCTTAAACACCAAATACCATTACGGCAACTGTATATTCTTCAGTCAACGGAACATCTCAGGGAGCGCAAGCGCATGACGATTTTCATTTGTCACACCAAAGCCCATAATAGCAACTGTTTTTATATTCTTCACTCAACGTCCAACACAATCCGATCGTCTTTGCCCTGAGTATGGAAACGGCCCCCAGTGAATTTCAAGAGACCCTAAATTTTGAACTTCATAGCCCATCCAACTAGAATCCCCGAAGTGTCATCTGGAGGAATTCTGGCCATACCAGGGTGATCGGGTAGGTGGCGTTACAGATCGCGTTCTCGGTTAGTTCTCCGCGATGAGCTGGGGAATTTTCCGACGTGGTATTAGCGGCAAGTCGGTGTCGCCGCATGACGATCGGCTCGGAGGTGCTTGCGCAGCGATTCATTCGTTCGGCGGTGACAATGGCGGCAGACCTCGAGCAGTTCCAACAGCTTTTAAACACACTCCTAAGCACCGACAACGATGTCCGGACGCAAGCCGAGGTACGTAATGGCGTCCATTATTTCCCCTTTGCGAAGCCGACGTCCCAGTTCGACCGGGACACGTCGTTGCTTTTGAAATACAAGCGATACAACGCAGCTGCAAGCCCGTCGGCAACGTGTTTGTCACGAAAGAAAAGCTAACATGCGGTCGTCTCGCAAGTCCCCGTCGCTCTTTTTTGGTCCCAACGCCGCCGCCTCGGGCACGTCTCGCAACACCCTCGCCGCGTCTACTTATATTTAATGACCCTTCGAGGCCTGACAGGTGGCCCGGTTTTCGCTTAAAGGTCAAAATGGTGGTGCGTGCCGCGCGGCCCGCCAAACCGCTCCTACTCACGGCCATGGCCACGCCGCATGCCGTCCTCCATGCCGCCGTATCCCTTAAGCCCCGATTCCAATTTCCCAATAAGCGCATCATCGGCATTCAAGATCACCGACGCGCAATTCATTGCCCGAGCCACGCGCTTCGCGCGATTTGGCACAGTCACGCACCCTGAGTCTATACATACGTACATGTCGCGAGATACTCGCGCGCCTCGCGCATCCACCTCACTACTCATCGCAATTCCCGAATTCGCCTTCTGTCCACATGATCGGACCGTGTCCCTCGCCCATGACAGACTCACACGATCTTGGTGATACTGCCTATTGATATATGCTATATGTTGCGTGATGGCTTGATAAAAAACTCTTACTCCCTATTCGTATGTGCGTACAGGAACCGCAGAAGGTGCATGGGTATGTGTCTGTCAGGAACCATATGTATGCACAACGATATGTGAGAGATAGAAGTCATTTCAATCTTTGATTTTCAACTTGACGTGATGCATAGTTTAAAGACAAGACATGATTTGTTTAGCGCAGATCAGTTTATAAGTAACCCCTATAACTCCTTGTTTTTTTAGGAAGCGTACAACAGCCTGCCAGTGGAGAATAAGGTGACATTCTTGCTCGGCTCGATCTGCAATGCTACACTTGCCGAGGAAATGCGCGCAATGGCTGCAGTCCTACTTCGAAGATTGTTTTCTTCAGAGTTCATGGATTTTTATCCCAAAGTAAGTGAAATATCACTTGGTTTCAATCATCCAAACTATTCAGCAAAGCAAAGCCTCTGACCAACTTTGTCTTGTTGACTAGAAACTAGTTGCCTAATTTTTTCTGCATTGACCATTTGACATTTGCCTAGAATAAGTTTGATAAAAATATCCATGGGCATAAGTGTTGCGTTTGCATCCTCGTTTTAGCTTGCCATGTGGAGTCAGCAGTCATTTTCCATTAATGAGTTTGACAGCGTTACACCCATGGCAGATGAACTTGCTAGTCCAGTCTTTCTCCCATCTGTCGTTTTGACAGCTGGGATAACGAGGCCCTCGTAAGGCGTTTCTGAGAGTTGGCTGCGTGTTTCTCATTGCGTAGTCATAGTTTCGAAACATACACCACCACACGAATATTTCAAATCACTTTGGACCACACATCATGTCGCTGCTACAACAGTCTCAAAAAATTTCTTGTTCAGATTCCACCAGAAGCTCAAATTCAGCTGAAGGAGAGAATCTTACTCTCTGTTCAAACGGAACAAGCTGATACAATCAGACGTAAGGTATGCGAAGTTGCTGCCGAAGTTGCACGAAATCTTATCGATGATGACGGAAACAATCAGTGGCCAGAATTTCTTCAGTTCCTATTCCAGTGTGCCAATGGGCCAGTCCCTGCCCTCAAAGAGAGCGCTCTCCGCATGTTCACGTAAGATTTGTTTTGTTCTAAGTTGAGACGTATTCTGGCACTAAAACAACTGACTATAACTTGAATGTACTATTTTTTTTACTTAGGTCTGTACCTGGTGTTTTCGGAAACCAGCAAGCACATTACTTGGATCTAATAAAGCAGATGTTACAGCAGTCTGTGCTGGATGCAACGAATTACGAAGTGAGTCGCATGTATATAATGCATATATATCGGGAGGAAGATACGTTAGCGGATGTAAAATTGTATCCACTGTTCACAATTTCTCCCAAAATTATATCTGCTTTCTGATGACTGTAACTTGTTGAGTGTTAAATTACAGACAGATACGGAGCAAATAAATGATCCATATACAAATACTGATTATTTACAAATGCTTTTCTTACTTGCATTCTATTTTCGTACATGTATATGTATTCCGAAGCAAACTTTTTTAACATCGCTTATACTCTACGGGGAAATATAGGTGAGATTTCAAGCAGTCCGGGCGATCGGCGCCTTCATCATGCTTCACGAGAAGGAGACAAACATCCAGAAACATTTCTCAGAGCTGCTGCCAGCAGTGGTCCAGGTCATGGCGCAGTCAGTCGAGAAGCAAGATGATGAATTTTTGATAAAGGTTCTTATCGACCTGGCAGAGTCGACACCAAAGTTCCTGCGACCCCAGCTGGAAAACATTATGGAGATGTGCATGAAAATATTCTCCAACGAAGAGATGGGAGACTCCTGGCGCCAGCTAGCGCTTGAAGTCTTGGTTACACTGGCCGAAACCGCGCCAGCCATGGTGCGCAAAGTTGGAGGAAAGTACATCGCCGCTCTGGTGCCGCTCGTTCTCAAGATGATGACTGACCTTGAGGAAGATGAGGAGTGGAGCTTTTCTGATGAGATTATCGAAGAAGACAACGACAGCAATAACGTCGTTGCTGAGAGCGCTTTAGACAGGCTGGCATGTGGCCTTGGCGGCAAGACGATGCTGCCGCAAATTGTACAGAACATTCCAACGATGCTTAGTAACACAGACTGGAAATATAGGTGAGATTTTGTCAATCTTTTTATCTTTGCAATCGATGCACACATCATGTGGAGTCAGCAGCTATGTTCGATTAATGTGTATAGCAGCGTTACACCCATGACAGATAAACCTAGGAGAACGTTATCTTATCCAAGTTCGTCGTTTTGACGACACGGATGTGAAGCTCCTCTTGGGAAGTTTCGATACGCAGACCATGATTCTTTCCGTCATAGCCAGCACTTCGAAACAAACAAAATAACTTGTATTTCAATCGAATAACTTGTACTCGTCATTTTTAAGTATTCAAGCTATGACAAATTTCTTATTTGCAAATCGCTTAATACCGTCTTTCAGACATGCAGCTCTGATGGCCATATCGGCAGTCGGTGAAGGCTGTCATAAGCAGATGGAGGCCATACTGCCGCAGATCATGGATGGGGTCATACAATATCTCCAGGATCCTGTAAGTAATAACCAGGAATACTTGGAATTGCGATCTCTTCTATCGGGTAAATGTGCTATTAATTATCTTCTCCGCATTATTCTTAGCATCCGCGCGTCCGTTACGCTGCTTGCAACGCTGTGGGGCAAATGTCAACTGATTTCGCACCAATTGTTGAAAAAAAGTTTCACGACAAAATAATACCTGGCTTGCTAATGGTGCTAGATGATAATGAGAATCCTCGAGTGCAAGCGCATGCCGGCGCGGCGCTAGTCAACTTCAGTGAAGACTGTCCGAAGAACATCATGACTCCTTATCTTGATGTTATCATGGCAAAGCTCGAATCTATACTCACGGCAAAGTTCCAAGAACTGGTCGAAAAAGGCACAAAGCTTGTTTTAGAACAGGTAAGGAAGAGATTCTTCACAATTTTCTTAATCTCGTCGACTGTTAGCAGAGAGCGAGGCCGAAAAAGTACCTCTTTACAATCCACCGATGAGTTCGCTTCAGATTTGATCGGTCACTTATGAAGAGGATATCAATTCTTTTGGTTGCTGTAAGCGGTTCGTTTTCATGCCTTAGAATTCTGCCGCCACGATCAAACGATACAGTGCAATCCTTGTTTTCTTTCTGCTTTGTACACCTTAGTTCAACGTTTAGTTGATTGTCCCTGATCCGAGATACGATTTTTCCTGGTAGGTTGTGACCACGATCGCTTCGGTTGCCGACACGTGCGAGGAACAGTTTGTGGCTTACTACGACCGGCTCATGCCGTGCCTGAAGTACATTATCCAGAATGCAAATCAACAAGAGCATAAAATGCTCAGGGGAAAGACCATTGAGTGCGTCAGCTTGATCGGCCTGGCGGTTGGACCAGAGAAGGTAGCAATTGGTTTAATTTATTTCGATAATGGAAACTGCATTGCTTGGACCTCGCTTAAAAATCTCAAACTTTCACCATCCAGTTTATCACCGACGCTAGCGAAGTAATGGACATGCTGCTGAAGACACATTCAGAGGGTGAACTTCCAGACGATGATCCTCAGACTAGTTACCTCATTTCCGCATGGGCTCGGATTTGTAAAATTCTTGGTAAGTTTATCATGGCTCGTTTATAAGCCTCAAAATTTTTCTCAAACCGTAAATCGTGTTACTGGTGAAGTTTCTGAACTTGTGTCTTCCTTGCACCAGGCAAACAGTTCGAACAATACTTGCCACTGGTGATGGGTCCGGTCCTCCGTACAGCTGCGATGAAGCCAGAGGTAGCCCTCCTGGACAACGAAGACATGGAGGGCGTTGAGGGAGACTTGGACTGGCAATTCGTTTCCCTTGGGGAGCAGCAGAATTTCGGCATAAAGACCGCGGGTCTAGAGGATAAGGCCTCGGCCTGTGAAATGCTTGTTTGTTACGCCCGCGAATTGAAAGATGGTTTCGCCGATTACGCCGAAGAAGTCGTCAGACTAATGGTCCCTATGCTCAAGTTCTACTTTCATGACGGCGTCAGAACCGCGGCAGCGGAAAGCTTGCCGTGCTTGTTGGACTGCGCCAAAATTAAAGGTGTGTTACCTCGGTCAATCTCGATTCGTTCATCGCTGAGGTTTGTTTCAACTCACTTCGCATCTTGTTTCAGGACCTCAATACCTGGAAGGTATGTGGGCGTACATTTGCCCCGAGTTGCTAAAGGCCATAGATACGGAGCCAGAATCTGAGGTTCTGTTAGAGTTGTTATTCTCCTTAGCTAAGTGTATTGAGACTCTGGGCGCCGGGTGTTTGGGTACGCAACAAATGGCCGAACTCCTCAGGATTCTTGACAAATTATTGAACGAGCACTTTGACAGGGCCGTTGCGAGGCTGGAAAAACGCAAAGATGAAGATTACGACGAGGTACGTTTACGAGGTCTCGATTTCGTTGCTTATTTTTTGCATATTAATTATGGTATAAGTTTTTTCAAGAATTCACATCCATTCAAGGTACTGCAGTAATAAATATGTGAAGAGAAATTTGTTTATATTTCATAGATGGTAGAAGAGCAGCTGGCCGATGAGGACAATGAAGACATATACACACTGAGTAAAATCGCTGACATACTACACGCTCTCTTCACAACGCACAAGTCCTCGTTTTTCCCATACTTCGATCAAATTTGTGGTCACTTTGTGAACCTTCTGGCGCCTGAACGTTCATGGCCGGATCATCAGTGGGCCTTGTGCGTTTTCGACGACGTGATAGAGTTCGGCGGATCGGACTGTGCCAAGTATCAAGAGTACTTTCTGCGGCCGATGATACAATATGTCTCCGACAAGTCCGCGGAGGTGAGGCAGGCAGCCGCCTACGGTTGCGGTGTGCTCGGACAGTACGGTGGTGAGGCTTTCGCTCAAGCCTGTGCCGAGGCCTTGCCGAGGCTGATGGAGGTTATCAACGACCCGGAGTCCAGGTCGCCGGAGAACGTCAATCCCACGGAAAACGCGATTTCGGCGGTTACGAAAATACTGAAGTATAACAGCAAGGCGATCAACGTCGACGATATGCTACCTCATTGGTAAGTTTTATAAACAGATGTCCCGGGTTTCGCGATGCGTCACGTCGTCCGTTTTTTTTGTGTCACTACCAGGTTGTCGTGGTTGCCGGTCGTGGAAGATGAGGACGAGGCGCCGCATGTATACGGCTACCTCTGCGACCTTATAGAAAGCAATCACCCCGTGGTTCTCGGACCGAACAATTCAAATTTACCTCGACTAATCAGCTTCTTCGCTGAGGCGCTTTTTAAGGATGCGGTGCCGGCCGAAAATCCCGTAATGGCCAGGATTCTCAGTATCGTTAGACAGATCCAGGTGCGCAAATATTCGTTGATATTTCTTTGTTATCGTAATATTTGTCAGGCAGTAGACAGGTAATGAACCCTGTATTGACGCATCGTATTTTTTTCAGAACAACGAGACAATGTTCCAGGCCTGCATAAGCGCCCTGACGACGGATCAGCAGCAGGCTCTCCATGAAGCACTCAGCGGCCAGCCAGTCAACTAGCCCCACTCCCTGTCCTCTTCTTCCTCCTCCATGTTTCGCACCGCCCGAAGACTCCGTTCAACGAATGGAAGTCCTAGTTCGTAAGCGCTCTATGCAGTAAACGGCAAACTTTAGGTAGATAGATTTTACTTTATCTGGATACCGAAATGCGTTTGCCCCGGGTTATGAGGAATTTGCGCAACCCTGAGGCAAACGCATCGGTCGTTTGTTGTTACACACATCATTGGATGACGAATATTTTGCTGCCATACGAATTTCCCCGTTGATTTGTTCTTGTTACTCTCATCTCACACTGAACATTATTCTGTCTCTTTGCGTTTTTACAAATTTGTACCCCCTCTTAATCGATTGTGCGATGTCGAAACGCGGTCTTGTAGAAAAACTACTATCGCAATCACGTCGAAAATGACACTCGTTCGCATCGGTGACGACGGTCGTCTTGCGACGGTGCAAGGGGAAAATAAACGAGCGTTGACGATCGAGGAGAGCCCGTTAGACTGGAGGCCACCGTCGCGGCAAGCATAAGGTGGCGGCACGAGATTGTGATTTAGGTATTTTATATTATTAAATTTAGGTACAATAAATGTTATTTAATGAGATAATGTCGGTAATATTGCACTGGTGAGAAAAAGCTAGACCGGCTTAAGACGCTGATGCTATTTAAATGAAACAGCTAGCGCATGTTGACTTTGGAGCACTTGTCTGACTTTTACTTTACTAAATATGTCGTGCCGTATGTAGATACATTTTAACCCTGGATCCGACGCTCCTTATAGATTTCTTTCTGTCTTTCTCACTCTCCTTTTCTCCTCTTTCTCAAGACAGATGAGATCTTGGGAGTGAATTTCGTCGGAGGTCGTGTTGATTTTGGCACCACGAGCGAATTGATGTATGTTTACACATATTATACGAAGGCAAAGGGTGAGTGATGTGTTACGGGGTTTCAGCATACTTCGTTTCAACCTAATTTGAGAAAAATACCTAATAAGAATTGAAAGATGCTTTAGAATAGCGATCCCAAAGCGTAGCTTTTTTATAACTAATTTTATACGTTATCCTGGAAGAAAATAAAGAAAAAAAGAAAATCACTATTTCCCTAATCATGACTAATTGCGTAGTTAACGATACGTGCATTCGGAAGATGCGTGCACAATTTTCATGCAATTGCCAGTGATCGTCCGATCGTTCTTTTGATGATACAGAAAAAAAATCCCACCAACTTCCCAATTTAAATTCACGATTAACTTGGAAGACAATCGCTATAAAATACAGCGGTACGCATTGCGAGTACATACATTTGTGTAGATTAATTATAAATTTTACATTTCACCACGCGCAGCATCTCTTAATCGTGTCCAACCCGTCTAATAGACCTCGGGGTATAATCAGACTAAAATTGAATATGCGCGCGGCGAGCGGCTCTCCTTAACTTTGAATGATATGAGCAATGAGTTTTTATTCAAACTGATTTGTAGAGTAAAAGAGACGCACAGCTTGAATGTCGGCAATTGCTCTATCGATTGCGCCACGGAGGTGAAAGACTTTGGAAACGATAAGCGTCTACTAAATACAACAATGTGACATACGTGCGATACGAGCATACAGATTTGTTTCAATTCATTTAATCGGCAATCGCATATACATGCATACTATAGTAGGTCTTGATGAAAAGCTTGATGCAAGAAAATGAAAAACGATGAAAAGGAAATAAAATATAGAGAAAATAGAAAATCGACTGTGAGAATTAAGTGTGACTAACTACATCTCGTTCTCGTTGCTATTTATTTAAACTTATTTACTACACTATTATTATTGTTATTATTATTATTATCTACCATAAATCGTAGCTATTATTACACCGTTAGAATTAATGAGTGTATACTCGAAAAATTTCACCACTGACCGCAGGCGTAGTCAATTGATTCCGATAGAGGTTCTTTTTTCTCCCCAAACGATCGAAGGTATGGAGTAATACTAGAAAATCTTCTGTGTTTCTTTTGCTCCTGTGTCGTTTTTAATATTATTAATAATAAAAAAAAATTCTACCATTATTAAGATTCTTCTGTACATATTGAAGGAATGTACATAAATGTTAAGGAACACATTGAGTGACCAATTGCAATATAACGTATTGCAGGTGTTTGGGATCGATCGTGTTTGCCCATGCAGATTTTAGACAACTAGTTGAGTCTTCGAAATATTGTACTGCTCAGGCAACAATGCCGATTCCTTGTTAGATTTGGACAAATATCTTCTATACACGATGTATAATGAAAGTTGGAACCGATCGTTTACGTGCGAGTACATCGTAAATAATAAGAGACAGAGAAAGAAAAAAATGAGTTATTAAGAAACCATGATACCGATGGAAAATTATAAATATAATTATTATATAAGAGATTATTTTATAGTTATTATTCACTGAAATAAATCTCAGCTTTATAAAACCATTGTTCTCATTGACACGAATATACTTTTGTTTAACTATATTGTAATTATGCACATTTTCTTGTGCTGTTAAAATTGTATAACGGCTGAATAGTTTTTCATGAAGGAGTTTGGAAATATTGCTAAATTCAACTATGAGATGGATCAATTCTATGACTTTCCATTCAATATTATTTACTGCATTCTTGAACCAACTGGCTCGCTAGGTTTTCGTTCATCAAAGTGCGATCAGATTATCTTTATCTTACGGAGTAAATACACCATCGCTGCTGTGTCAATAATAACTCAACGATAAGTGATTCTAAGGGCCTCTGTATTTTTACCTGATTGTAAAGTCCAAGAAGTACTGACTTATCAAACTTATCCTCGAACGCGTACCTATTTTCCATTCCATGACATATAATCATACGACGTAAATAGTCGAATGGTTGATATCTTGTCACTCGTGAAGCTGTTCCGACGAACTCGTCTTTCTCCCTATTCACAAATTCTATTTGTAGCCACATAGTTGAATGCTTGTTAAGTATTACTCCACTGTAATAATCCTCATATAACGCTGTCTGATATTGTAAACAGTAACAATAACAGCTACATCAATAACGAGATTATAATATTGTTTGTCCAGCAACTTCTTCGCAGGCTGGAATCGCATATGGTCTTTGGCTTAGATAGAATAATAAAATCCTTTGATTAAGCAGACGCGGAAAAGTTTCCAGACAGGATTCGATCAAAACAGAACGACGTCTGGTCCACGATTGTCGATGACGAGCGTGGCGGTTGGACCGCTCCGTGTCTCGTCGTCGCTACCGGAAGTGCTTAATTCGAGCTAATCATTGCGAAGACAGTGCAGGCTGCAGTGTGCAAAGCACGTCATGATTTTGGTCTAAACTTTCAAAAAGAGCCCAGACAAAACCTCAGAGTAAAGATATGAGGATAATCATCGTTCACGAAGAACAGGGTGGCAAGCAGAAGAACACAGAAGCCGCGTCCACCGCTTGGTTGGAAGCCCGTCGGGAACATGGTGTAAGTGTGGCAGCACACTTGGAATACGTTGACAGTTTTTTGATAACGGCCAAGTACGATATGTGTCATATGGCAGTGTTTAACGTCCAACTGATCCCCTACTCCGTCGCCGAGTACTGCATGTACATACGTTCATTGTAGATACGATGATACATACGCATAGCAAAAACTGGTCATTACGCATCCGTATACCTGTGTGCGCATACCACGATGCGGCTTAATATAAGCTTGAACGGGAAGGGTTTTTATACCATTCAATCAAGTAGTGCCGATCCGACGTTTTGTATAATTTGCACCACTGAAGTGAAAAAGATATAAATCGGACGTCGCCACGAGAGGTTCTTTGACAATTATTCACACACATAGATAATTACGATGGCGAAACGGTACGAATTTTGTGGTTGTTGGTTCGTTGTTATGAGTTTCGCGGTCTGCTACACGTGCGGCTCCGGAGACAAGATTATCCCCAATCAGGCACACCGTGATCACCGATTCTTCCTTCAGCAAATTTTTGACAAATACGGAGACAAGGGCATCATCACTTTTGAGGTAGGGCCTTAATTCGCGCGATCACTTTTTGACTTTCGGCACCAGTTCGAATAAATCCAGGATTCTTCTTTTCCTTTTTTTCATGATCATCGGCGTACAATTATTCTTGCAGGGCTTTGAACATCTGCTGGAGAACCTTGGACTCGGGCGGTTGTCATTTGAAAAGAACCACAACGTCTCGGCGCACCGCATAAACGGCTCTTTCCAAGAAATGCACGATGCCCTCCAACTCCACGACCATCGCCACGGCGCCCAAGAGTTTTCCGAGTTTTACGCGGACGATGATGCAAGTTACCAGGATAACGGACACTTTGTCAAAGCCGACGAAGTCTTCGCCAAGGCTGACGATTTCTCGACATCCGAAAGAAACTTCGGACAATCCACGACAAAGTTCGCAAAGAGGAATTTAGCTGAAGGTTGTTATGAATACATAACACGATATCTGTGCAATCTAAGACCTTCGGCGAGACCTTCACGTTTTTACACTGAAGTATAATCAAACGATTACCTACCTATAAGGCCATAGATGACTTAAGTCGGGGGAGATAATCTGCACAGCTGTGCTTTCAGCGATAACGTTGGCAACTTAAGTGTAGCTTATTACAGATAATATAAAATGTCATCAAAATAGCCTCAAGTGCTCCATGAGACTACGTCACCGACATTCTCATTTCTATAACAAGGTGTTGATTCCTAATAACGTACATTTTTAGATTTTCTTCTTTTCCGGATTTCAGAAATATCCGGAGAACAAGTCGAGCAGTATGAGGACAGCCTGTGTCTCTCGCCTCAAGCCCTGCTCCAAACTTTTGGTCTGAGACCAAATCATTCCGTTGCGATTAAACCGCCGCGCTTTTTGCACCTCTGTCCGGCGATCGTTTACCAGCTCGATCGCAGGGCTTGCGATGTCAGAGTCAATTCGACGTTGAGCATCAAAGTAGGATTTAGTAAAAGGGTGTCGCAGACCGAGGGTGAGTTCTCGATTAATTCTTCCCAAGTAGCGCTCTCGATACACCAATATTCTCTCTGTGGGATTAACCATTCTTGAAGTCCGGTGTACACGTTGCTCAAAGTCACTTGACCTCACTCGAAGTCAATTAACTCGCTTGAAGTCATGTGAAGCCACATAGAGTCACCTCGAGTCACTTGAAGTTACTTCAAGTTATTTAAAGTTAGTGAAGTCACATGAAGTCAATTGACTTCACGAAGTCTCTTGAGGTCTTGCAGTCAAGAAGTAAAGTGTAGTCAATCGACGTGGTGATTAACGCCTCGATTCTCTCTAATCTCGATAATTGGCAGCCTGGATTCACGCGACTTTGGCCACTGGGGTGATCAGCTCCGTGGGACTTTTGGCCGTTACCATGGTGAAACTGACTCGGCGTCCGTCGTTCCTTCACTTCCTGGTTGCCCTGGCTGTCGGCACGCTCAGCGGGGACGCCCTGCTGCATCTTCTGCCGCATGTGAGTGTAATCGTTGTGAAGTCAGCTGACCTACGAGTAACGTAGACAATTAATAATTTCTAGGCTCTGCTTTCAGAGGATATGGATCACGAGACCGCTGCGCTCAGATGTAGCGCAACTTTCTTAGCCGTTGTACTTTTTTATGCACTGGAAGCCACTCTCTTCCTCGTTAGGTCTCCTAAGGTGAGTTGATTGGCATTGGGTTTCCTGATCGAACTCAGTAACTGTTATACCTATCTATAATACTGATACGTTTCCAGCTTCGGAAGAAGGAGGCTCCCGGCAACGAACACGACGTCTCCTTTGAGCTAGGAGCCTCGTCGGCTGCGAATAAAAGTGTGGAGGAGGCTGGCTCGATGCTGACGCAGCACGGCCACTCCCACGGTCTCCCAGAGGGAAAATCGTCCTCTCTGGTCCTCCTCATTCTCGTCGGCGACGGCCTCCATAACATGGCAGACGGCCTCGCAATCGGTGCCTCCTTCGCCAGCGACCCGGTCGCTGGGCTGGCGACAACAATCGCTGTCTTTTGCCATGAACTGCCCCACGAACTCGGTAACGCTTCCAGAAAATCGCGTATCGCAAGGGCACATGCAGAGTTCACATGCTTATCGTTCTTCGAATTCTTACAGGTGACTTCGCGGTCCTGATAAACACCGGAATGAGCGTGAGACGGGCTCTGATGTATAACCTTCTCTCTTCAGCACTCAGCTTCGTCGGCGCCGCGGTCGGTGTGTGCCTCGGCGAAATTGGGAACGCCAGCCATTGGATATACGCTGTGACCGCTGGCAGCTTCATGTACATCGCTTTGGCCAATTTGGTACGTATCGACTCATCGTATTACGTTTAGGAGGGAATTCTGGTCTTACATGGTAATAATGTTGCGATTCAATTTCAGGTACCAGAAATGATGTCGTTTGTGAAAACCGACGCGAAGGCACAAGGAATTCTTATCCAGCTTTCGGGAATCGCTCTCGGAGGCATGTTGATGTTGCTTATCGCTCTACATGAGGAAAAGCTTATGGGTCTTCTTTCGTAAAACGATTCTACTTCGTCAATTGACAATTATTTTCGTTGGTATGCGTTCGAATAGGATCACGAAAATTATGCTGAATTAGCACCAGCAAAGTCGTCACACAGGAAAACAAAATTACCCGTTATGACTCAGGGTCGCATATTCCATACCAAATCAGAAACCGTATATATACTCAACTATACGTTCGACTCGTGCGTACTAAACTAAATATTAGAATATAAGCTGTATGATATTTCATTCGCTTAGGTTCATCCGACACAAACATGCAGTTGTCAGCACGAACATCGTGTGGATATGGTGTATCCGTGTAAATAAAATTCTATTACGTACTGAATATTAATTAAATGAATAGAATCACTCATAATAATAATACAATTATAGCACCGATAATATTAATAATCTTGGTGGCCAACGGCCGGCGACACCACAGTGGTGTCGTGCGCACAGTATCGCTCGAGGTCGGTGACAACACTTTAGTGTCTTTAGCTTTCTGCTGGTGTTTTATTTCGGTAACAATAAGTTACACAAGTGATCAAACTTTTTATTTGTATGAGTTCTTATGCCCTTTTATAATGGCAGACGAAAGAGACGATGCAAATATTTACGACGAATGCGCGGACGATTTGTCTGACGTTCCGGACGACTTGGCCGATTGGGAAGACATTGAAAATGAGAACTAACGACGAGATTAGTAAAACTTAACAATTTATAATCTCCCGATAATGTCAAGAACGGCCGGCGACAAGTCAAGTGATCCGAATAAGCGCTGCCGGCGCCAGGCGAATAAATATTTACGAATCGTGCGGACGGCAAAGTGTTAATGTTGAGAATTTCCTGTCTCTTGGATAGAGCTGCAGGATTCGGTCTCTGGACTCGGAAGGAAGGTGGAGAATGATTACTTGTCGATTGTGTGATCAACTCCTGGAAAAGCTTGAACAGTTTGACCGCTTCAACATGGTTTTCGAGATAGCCTCAGAAATTGTTTCCTCACCCTCATGTGCAAAGGCGCGAGTGGAATAAACCCATCATCATAGGCCGTGTAAACGGTTGAGGGTCAAACTTGATTTGTGTGTGTGAAGCACGCACAGATCGATCGCTATGAGAAGATGTCTCGTGATGCGAGATATTTGTTTCCGAAAAGGAAGTATTGAAATGATGAGTGAATGTTTTGTTCCCGTGAGGCGGGACAAGAGACAGGATGTGAAGTTTTGAATTTATTTTTCTTGTGATTTTTGAGAAATTTGTGGTAACTTATGAAGGGATAGCTCTTCCTGATTTACTTTAATAATAATTAGGTTTGCCTACGGCAAGACTGAATATTATATGCTTGATAGCATGGTGGTCAGAAGGACGGTATTTGACAATGCTGGATCGTCGTTGACAAGTCGGTTTTGATATTGATAATGATTCGTTTAGTTAGAACTAAGACAGAATATTATTTCGTGATAGCAAGGTAGTCGGAAGGACTTAGATAATAGTTCGGTTTACCTATGGTTAGACTGAACATTGTTTACGTGATAGCCTGGTCGTCAGAGGGACGGTGTTCGACAATGCGGAGTCGTCGCTGACAGTTGGTTTCGATATTAATAATTATTCGTTTAGTTAGTACTAAGACGGAATATTATTTGTGTGATAGCATAGTAGTCAGAAGGACTTGGATAGTAGTTCAGTTTGCGTATGGCAAGACTGAATATTGTTGGCGTGGTAGTCAAATGAAAGGGAATTCTACGCAAACATACCTTCACCTGTATTAAGACATTCAGTCGCAATGACCGAGACTCTCTACAAGTTCAAGTGCCCTACCTATGGGTCAGAGGATTGTGAGACGATCACCGTATCTGAGCTATGAGGTCAGACGCAATGCTGTTCTTCACTCAGACACGGCTCCCTAGTACCTAAGGACTTTTTATTGAAAACAAGTAAAAATGTTAATACGTTGAATGCCCTCCTTTGATGGGAAGTGGTGTGTGAGGATTCCTGGAAGGACAACTCCACGTCTCCTGATCGTGGGTCCGTCGATATCCGGCTCCTCGTATACGTGGGATGCTCCGTGAATGTAACCACGGATGGGTCCTCGCGTTGAATCGTTCGTAGATCTACCTGGGCGTGTGGCTCAATAGATGATAGATAGCTAGATCCACGTTTGCGCTCGTCTTTTATGCTCTTACTGTCTAGTTTCGCCGTTTTCGGGGATAGAGATTGGTCGCGTCCCCTGAGGAAGGGGTACGGTAAATCATGCGATTTGGTTGGATTACCGGTGTGTGGTGGGGTTATCGAGTGGGTAGTGAGGTTTGGGCTTGTCACCACCAAGCATAATATTTGGGGGCACGCGCCGAACTCTAGGTGTCGGTACGCCAGCCAGGCGTCCCGTCACAGTCGTATGCATCCGTATACATGATAGGTACATTATAAATACACAGATATATACTTATGCGTCTTTATTGTTCAATTTTGTACGCAAATAGGGTATTTGATAGACGTATTTTTAACATTATTGATACCATATCACTAATTAAACGCGCGATGACGATGCCGATGTCGACGACGATGACGATAATGACTATAAAGAGTAATCAATTAATTATAGCATACTTCATTTTTTTTTCACTTTTGTCTTTCGTCTTTACGCAAAAAAATTTTTTTTATCTCCGTTTACATTTTATTAATTTATCATTACATCTCACTCAACAGTCTTGTGTACATCTTTTATTTTACCTTTTAACTATTATTTATGTCGTTTTAATTATTATTAATATTATTTTTATTAGAGAGATCTCACCGAATCATCGATTATTACTATTCAATCCACGCTTCTGATAATGCAGTTTTACGTACGGCGGCTCGGTTAATTTCAAAACTCGCTTAAAAATCGTCACATACCTACATAATAAGTTGCTAGGTACAATAATCGTATGCATGTATGTATAACGTTACGCTCAGAGAATCATCAGGTGCCATTTCTCTTCTCTTTACATTATACATTTATATTTAAGATCTACTCTTTATGCTATACCATTTTCAGTATATCGATAATAATATTCAATTTTCAGATATAATTGTGTTTTTGTTCCTCCCCGGATCAATTGTCAATGATTTTATTACGATGCTACTTTTTATACATAGTACATATTTTATACACAGGAATCTAATTAATGCACCGCTAAGGCTCGCACATATAACAAAATTGCTTTATTTTCGACGTTCACTGTGTACATATACATACATACATATAATGATACACTCGCGCACGCAAATACATATATATATATGTGTGTATAAATACATATATACCTATGTGTGTATGTATATATATATATATATATATGCGTGTGCGAGGATGATATTCATTCAAGTAATTACAACTAGCTACAATGACACATGGGCGGAGGGGGGATGATAACGCGATACCCCATTTAAATGTTTCTTATAGCATTATAATATCGTGATACGCGTCGCGGGGTACATTTGAAATTCGGCGCACCCAGTATAACTACTAATATTTATACCTTTTAAATAGTCGGATATGAGATATTGCCCTGGATTACGGCACCGTTTCTTCCCCCCTACTCTGACAATTTTCTCGCGTTTTACGGTTAGTGTTTCAGGTCGGGATGAAAGTGAATTGGTGGAGGTCATCCTGGCCTGAATTTCTGCCGATTTCAACGAAAGAGATGAAACAAATATAGTTTTAAAAAGTACACGAATTAACAGGGAAGAGAAGTGGTGGCGATATTGCGGAACATACACGGATGGATATAATATTCGTTAAAAGGGAAGAATATTCACTGCGAACGCTATTCTCTCTCTATTGATTCATTTGAAAAAAATTATTTCATAACGAATTAGAGAGGAGAAAAAGATCTAGTTCGCGGGACAGACTCGACAATAATAAACAGTTTCGCACGAGTATTTATGTGTATTTATTAACTGCGTAAATATCATTAGAGAAATCTCTGTTGACGCCTATGAGGCTGGTTAACCCTTACTAACGGCCAAAGACCGAATATTAGGGTACAATTGTGTATTCATGAAATGTAGACAATGGTTTACTCAGAATGAATTTTCTCTGGGCTAAATCGTTCGAATTAATGTAATAAGGTCGCATTGTGTTTCCGTTTCCGCTTTTTTTTTCTAAACCTCGACGTTGAGATTCTGTTACACACATAATCAATAAAGGATTATAGCATTTTCCTTAATTGTTTGATAGTTGAATAATCATTTCTCCTGAAATTTTTGACCGTATATCGGGATCTGGAAGATCGTTGGGTTTCGTGTAGGCAAACATGCAAAAATACCTATTTGCGTCGCTGTATGGTTCGCCAGGAATTGGCGAAAGACTCACTGAATCCTCCCTCGCTTCCTGACTTTTTCGCTTACTACCTTTCTACCGAATCTTTCTAATATCATGGGTCGTTGAAGAAGTTTGTAATACTTATCGAAGGCTCGATATTATATTAATTTTTGCACGTTTGCAAGTTGTATTTGAGTGATAACTGCGTATGAATCGAGCCGGGCCACGCGGACCTGACACCAGATTTAAATTTTGGTAGTTTTTCTATGCCCGTGAGCCGGTGCAACGATGTATCGTTACAAGCAAAGGTAGCGAGTGCCAGTTGGAATTACAATTTTACAAAAGAAACTATAGGCTTCCATACTTTTTGCTAAACAATTGCAATCGACTGATCACTGTTTGTAATTACGAAAAAAAGCGAGGACGTATGGATAATGAGAAAACTTATTCTTATAATGAACAAAATCTTCAGCTGTACAAGTAATGTTCTACACAAAAACAATAACTTTGCCTCCAATTTTGAACATCCATCTTTGGCACGGTAGATTATTACAGGAAACAAAAAAAAAATAAAAATAAAAACTATAATAATACGCACGGGGGAGCGTCACAAATTTTCTTGACATTTGCATTGACTGGGCGTCGTAAGACGAAACACCACAGTTTCATTTATGGCCAGCTAAGTCAGCAAGCACCAATGCAGCCCCTTGGATCGTATGATTATCGAGTAAATTGATTGAAAGAACTTAATTCGAATACAACACACTCGACTAGTCATCTGAGCTTTTACCTTGCACTCCTTTACCCTTAAGAATTGCAGGAGCCATGAGTCAAGCATCGCGATATCGTACGCGCATTCCCAACTCTCTTCTCTCCTCTCTGTCTCTATTTCTCTACTTTTCTTTCCCTTCCAAACCAACCACTCTCTTTCTCTTTTTCGTCAGTCACGCATTGGCTCAAAACAACATAAATTATGCACACCACGGTCTTGCCACTTTGCCACGGCTACTGCTCCGCTCTGGCGCGATTGTCCGACACACATTAAAATAGCACATCGTATTTGTGTTGTCTCTGAGAAACGTGAGCTAGCACTCTCAGGCGACAAAGGCAGATCAGTTCCAGCTTGCGTCGCTGGCGTCGCCTTCGTCATCTGAGCCCATCGCGTCATCATCCGGCACCGGCACTATCTCCGGCGGAAAGGCACCGGTGCAATTGCCGGTCCGCTTGTTTCCCGCCAGGCCCCGCTTCTTGATTTGCAGGGCGAGCTGGTCCTCCGGGGTTCGTTCCTTGCGAAACTCGTAGACTAGTGGAAAGATGTGTTCGATCGCTGCCTGTACTGCCGCTACGCTTGGAGCTGCAATAAGGTGATTGCTGAGATGCAAGTAAAAAGTTTTTCAGAATGATAAAGGCAGAGTTACCCATCACGTAACTAATTTTATCAATAGTCCAAGCTTTTTTTGAACATACTATATGTTGAGATATCCCTAAATTGAACGCAACCAATTTTACTGTTACTATTGTTTATACTTAAGTACAAACCAGTCACAGTAACGCTTCCCGTTGAGAATATCTTGAGAGTGGCCTTTGGCTCCTTCAGTTTGTATGTAACTCCAGGATGAATCTCCGGCTCGTAACTGTTGCGGAAAGATTGAAGAAGGTATGCAAATGTTAGGACTATATATACAGAAAATCGGGGATTGTACAAGCTTCTGATTGTGAGCCTCAAATATCGTCAAACTTACTCCGCAATATCCTTGTGCCGGACAGAGAATGATGTGATCTTTATGGCGAATGGCATACAGCAAGTCCCCAGCACGTTGACTACCCGGAAGTTGTTGAAGCGGACTTTGAAGTCAAGCTTCTGCAGGGAGCGGGCAAAACGTCGGGCTGCGATCTTTGCTTGGTCCTCGCTTGTTGCTCCTGTGCATGTCACTTTGCCTGATGACCATATTGATGCAGTCGTATAAGGCCGGCGCAGTTTCATGGTTATCATCTGTGTAACAAGTTGGTCAAAAGTTTTTAGAATGTCTTGATCTATCAATAAGAATAATCATAGTAAAATTATTTTCGAGAAGAGCAGCTACCCCATTTTCTCTCCGGTACTCGACGTTTGATCCTTCAAGCGCGATCTTGCGCAGATTAAGGTGGCATCTGACGCTGAAACTGCACACTACGTTGTTTATCACAATGTCTATCTCGGGGGCCTCCATTTCAGCAGCCTCAGTCTCGCGAACTTCCATGTCCCCCTGTATCTCAGGCTGTTCCTGTTCCTCGGCGAGCATAACATCCTTGCTGTCCGGGTGCATTCCTGCCCTTTCCAGACTGCTGACATTGTCGACGTGATTTAGTGCTCCGTTCGTCAGGTGTTTCATGCCATTCTTTTGAATAGCAGTTGCCATAATATCAGCCACCTGAAATGTTGGACAACGAGCATAAGGATCTGGAGCAATGTCCAGGACTCATTGAAATTAACAACATATACACATTCCTCGCAGCACCTATTTTGACCTTGCTTATCAGAGCCACATCTCTCACCTTGGCTCGATCAAGCAGTTACGACCTTTTTTTATTCAATTTCGCATCATGGGGATAGTGCCTGTCGATGGGTAGTCGCTGTGCATAATGTACGGAAAGAATCCGCTGAAATAAAAACAGTAAACTCTGATAATTTACACTCTATCTCGTCGGATTATGGTTAAGCGAAATACAACAAACCGAGTATAACACAGGAAGCAAAGCAGGAGACTTTGTTGGCATTAGTGAAGCTGGGGGGTTAGATTATCAATGCAGCGAGGGTAGGAACTTGAGCCAGGTGAACAGCAACCAGAAAAAATTGATACAGAGCCACAAAGGAAAGTGGATTCTGGATGATTCTGACGAAGACGAAAGAAACGCGTACAACAGATATCGGTTAGGGTACGCAAAAAGTTTAAGGTTGACGGAAAGGAAGGAGAGCCAAAGACGGTTGCGAATTGACCACCCCTGTGAACCGGCAGCTTTTTTTAATTGATTCGAAAATCGAGAACCTCGCCGCAATGCTTGCGTGAGTGTATCTGGTGTATGTGCATACCTGCGTATTTGAGGTGAAGAACTCAATAACAAGGATCGAGGGGGCGGAGGCCCGAGATGGGGATGTCCCACAGGAGCGACGATTACTCTCTTTGCAGTCGGACAAACGAGTTAGCTTTCAGGTTTTATTAGAGGCTTCCGCTTCGGTACTGACAAGTGTGCAAGGGATACAACAAATTCGAGTCAGTAACTATTGCCATTGTTTTCGGCCATGTTCAATTGACTCGCGACACCACTGAATGCGCACAGCCTAGACAGGCCGATAAAATGATGAACAAAACAACCCGTGAATAGTGAGAACCAACCGACGTATATCGGTAAGAACTACCGACGTATATTGGAGGACTGGCAACTCCCGGCAATATCGCGCCCTCCTATTGCCCACTAGTAGGTGCCTTCACCGTTGTGGCGCTGGTAGTTTTCGGTCTTGTTTTTTTTTTTTAAGTTTTTAACCTATTAAGGTGGTCACAGTCGATTTTCCTGAAATGGGAACTAAAATAACCATACTGTTAATCCATATTTGAAAATCGAACGTATTTTAAATTCCGTTTGTTTATATCGTTTGCACGGTTATGTTGAACACCCAGGCAAAGTGACTACTAGCGCAACACAGTCAAAACGACAGTACAACGCGGAACTAGCCGACAATAAGGGAGACCGATTATAAAGCTGCTTTTTCACGAGCAGCAAACAGCAGGATGCTACAGCAGCAAAAATACTCTGATTGGTCAATGATGGTGTTTCCATCATATAGCCAAACTTATTCTAATCTTTCGGCCTACGTACGGCGAGGGCATAACGGAAAACACACACCCCATTATGTATGAAAAACGCAGAAGGTGGCTGTCGCCCAATGTTGACGTCATAACTCGAACTTTAATGCAATTTTGTAATTTTAATAAATCAGAACAAGGTGTTGATTATCAAACAATTCCAACAATAAATTATTACGCTACGAAAAATTCTCTATCGATATGTGATGGAATTTATTGAAAATATTCAAATTTATGTATGACTGTCGGCTAGATACGTGTAGAATTTTTTATTATTTTTTTAAAAACATAGGTTCACTATCAAACAATTATAAGTGCACTACAATCATCTACAGACGAACTGCGAATGATTTCATTAATTATATTATATTACATTGATGGTTTGTCGGCTAAATTCATATTAATATTAGGCATGCACTTGTAATGCTGGCTGCATTAACCTTCTAAGTAACACAGTCTTCGCAATGGTAAGCCCAAGCCAATACTTAGCCTGTGTGTACTTACCGACTTACAGCGTTACCGACTTGTCGGCGATACAAGAAATTAATACCGAAAATAAATTTCTTCCAAAATTCGTAGCAAAACAGTGATTTAATTAAAGTATAGGTACCTGAGAGAAGAATGTATACATAGATCATAAATAATAATAGATCAGATGTAATAATGATGCAGAGACCAAAAAGTATATAGGTATGTATATGCGGTCCATGTACGATATTAATTAATATATATGATCCATTTACGATTAATACGTGATGCATACGATAAATTTTATAATTTTCCAGGCGACAAACTAGATTATCTACAATAATACGTCTATAATATGAAAACAGAAGAATTATTCATTTCGAAATGGGATTCTACTCGACACGCGCTCGATGTATTTAATAACATCAATATTCATAATTATTCCAACAACTTTTCAGGTTCTCTCTCAATCTTTAATTTTCGTAGGCATAGAATCGAAACGCTGTTTTAGCTATTCGCAAGTGAAGTATCTACGTTGGATAGTATTTAACGCAGCGTCCTGATTTAAAGACCTAAAAAGGTGATTGTCGGCGATTTTTTGTTTTTTGATAAGGAGAGAAAGAACGAAGCTTCTTAAAACTTCGAGTGAATTTTAACACATTTGAAAGGTACGAGCAAAAATTTTTATCATCCAACTGTCGCAGAACCGCAGCGTTATTAGCTGACCCGTTAACTGAAAAATATATCTTTAGGCAACGGCTGACCATCGAAGGGCCTAGTCGCTTCAGTCTGGAATCGGCAGGAAAGATAAAGTGTGTATTTCTTGTCTGAAATGTAAAAACTAGAATTATTTTTAATTCGCACATCATTTTACTATCGATGTACCAAAAAAAGAATTGGCTGCTAATTCTAGCTGCTATCTTTAGCCTCGTGGAACTTTTTTTTGGACGACCAACGCGAAGCGAGATAATCGACAAAAAACAAAAACACGAATGTCGGCCAGTTGATGGACATTTTTGAAACCTTCCGACTAAATCAATTCACCAACATTATAACATGTTACTGGCGGCGCCTACCTGTACCTATTGAAAAAAATTCACGACTCCGTTAAGTTCTTTGCACCATTTCCTAGTTTGATATGACTACGGCACATGAGATGACAATTGGAGGTGGTTGGCGGAGGTGGTCAGAAGTGGTTGGGGGTGACCAAGGAGCACGAGAAGGAGGACAAGGACGAGGTGTATGAGGAGGACGGAGGTGGTAGGAGGTGGTAGGAGATGTTCGGGGGTGGTTGGCGGTGGTTGTTGGAGGTAGTTGGCGGTGAACGCGGTGATCGTTGGAGGCGGTTGGCGGTGGACGCGGTTTCGCGTCTCCTCACGGGGATGATCGAGCTGATCGAAATTTTTAAGTCTGTATGTGAAAAGTCGAAGTGTATCAACGAGTGGACCCACGCATACCTGTCGTTTGATCGGTTTAACCGACCCTGCAGCAGCATGCAACCATTATGCCCAATTCTGTCGTACAGCACTGCCGATTACAGTCATGCACGTTCTGATGCTACGGGAAATGTTACCTGGGTCCTGTCAGCTGAGCAGCAGTGTTGGACGGTTAAATTCAACTCCAAAATTGACAAAAACAATTCTTTGACGTTCACCACAATTTCAGCACAGGAAATGTAAAACCGAACAAACGCCTTCTGCAAGCAGTTATAGCGGTTCCGACGTAGTATTTCCTGTAGCATCCGATCATGCAAGCCTGAACGACAGACGAGTCTGCTCACGGATATACTTCGACTTTTTGGCACATCCTCGATTGGGGAATAGCCACCGGGAAGAAGAAAATATATTTCGACTTCTTACATACAGGTGGCGATTCAACGGTTCTTCCTTGTTACTTTCTCACGAATGCACAAACTATAATGAGATTCGTACATAAGCTTGATTGATGCACGTTTATGTATGTGAAAACAGCGCTATAGTGAACAGCTGTAGAAAAATGGTGGGAAAATGCTGATTGCATGTTAATCAGAACGTTTATGGTGAAGTGGCTCAGTGATCGGAGATACTTTTTTTTTTATGCGGTAGAGCGTAACATGTCATTTGTCGCAAATCTGCAGCAAGCTTCTTTCGAAAGCTCACATATGCAAGTCTTCCTACAACTGCGGAAACAGACAAACATAGTGGTCTGCCGGCAGAGTCATGCATGCGTCCAGGTGATGGCTATTACGTGAATTTGTGACAGAACGCTACCTGGGTTGTAGTTGACATGGCACTGATCTAAATCGAGCTGAAGGAGCCTCAAGACCTGCTAGCAATTTCTGGGTAAGTTTTTGTCTACCAACAGACTGTGACTCAAATTTTTCTTTATTTTCCAAGCGAACCGCTCAGGAAAATATTCTGGGCACCACGCAACCAACTCTAATCTTTCTTATCAGGGAATGATTTTTGCAAGGCGCAAGTTTGCCAGCTGGGGATTTAAAATGCATAAACAGAAGAATAAGAATTGACTGCAGAGTTTTGAATGTGCTGAATTGATATTGAGAATTCAAATACTGAACTGATCGTATTACTCGTTCAAACGTTGTGCATACGAGGCTGCACCCGCAGTCAGAAACCGGTAACACACATAATATAAGATACCGAGATAATTCCACGCACTGGAATCACCTCTTCACAGTTCGTTTTTCAATCCAAACAATCAAACAACCATTGTGATACTTGAGCTATATCATGTACTGGAATCACTTTCTCGAATCAAGTTACATTAAATAAACAGTAATACAGAATTTAATCCGGGTAGCTACCGCTGATATATAAGGTAATCATGGCATCGCGCTATTCCAGACTGCATCAGACCGCTTGGGCCGCATATTACCGGCTGGTTATCAACCTAAGGTCCTTACAACGTTACAAAAAATGGCCAAGTATCTCATCTTCGTCGTAACTATATTTCACATCGTTGTATCAGCTGTGTAAGTCCGTGTCCATGTACTTTTTACAAGATACATACACGTATCTAAATGTACGTATAATTTTCGAAAACTTGTCAAATGTTATTTTTAGCCAAGCGCAAGCGGCCCAAAGTGGATGCAACTGTGCAGTCTTTCCGATGAACAGTCAAACGCCAATAATCGAGCAATCGCTGCAGTACAACGTGAGCTGTGACGAGGAGGGGGCTGAGATCTGTTCCCAACTCTGCGTGGCTCTGGTAAACATTATACTTGAGTGAAACAAATAACGTCGGAACTTAGAAAAATGTTCGTTTCGCTTGAGTTCCCATGGAAAATGAATAAGAGTAAAATGACAAATACCGTTTTGATGAAATAAATTGTATTTGCAACGCAGGCTCAAGGTGCAAAGGACAAGGCACCGGCAATGATTTGCGAGAAGTTTGGCGCTCTTGTGAGCAGCCTGACACCTGCCGTCTTCGCGAGATCCTGCGGCAGCAAAGACGAGTGGAAGTTCACCGGGCTAAAGAGCCCGGAACCGATTTGCTGTCTTGACGCGAAGGAGACAGCGTGTGAGGACTCGAATACTTCAGCCTAGTGTCGAATCTATCGTATCGTGTAATGCCCACGTTTGTAGTAGCTTGGAGCGCATCTGCCCGTTACACATGTATCATTAAAACAAAAATAAACTTTATTAATGCACATTACACATGTACATGTCTTTGCACGATAATATTTATAAGAGACGATGAAAATATTTACATAGACAGATAGAATCGATATTATGTGTGTGTGTGTATATATATATTAAAGCGGTTCATAAAAGAAAGATTTTTTTCAGTGCGGATTCGTCATAAAACTGTTGTTTATGATGGAAAAAAAATCTCCTGAAAATTTGACTTCGATCGGATAAGATTTCGATGTCCAGCTTTCGAGTTTTCATTTTTACAGCGTATTAAGTAAAACATGAAAAAAATGCTTAATTTAATTCACCGTCCATTTCGGGTGAAAATATAGACAAATATGAAAAATATCAAGAGACATTTGTAGTCAATAATATTTAGTACAAAAAAAGTCTCTAGATATGTTATTCAATTTTGCATATTTCGAGAATTACTGTAACTTAAAACTGACAAAAGTGAAAAATCAAAAATAATTGTATTGAATTCAGAATAAATAAAGGTTTTTATCATTTTCTGTTTCTAAAATATCCTGTTACCTATAACGAAAAAGGTCTCGTGATATTTTTCATTTTCGTCTATATTTTCACACGAAATCGACAATGAATTCGGGTAAGCATTTTTTTTACGTATTATTTCAATGTAAAAACGAAACCTCGAAAGCAGGACCTCTAAATGTTATCCGATCGAGCTCAAATTTGCAGCAGATTTTTTTCATCATAAATAACAGTTTTATGAGGAATGCATATTGAATATCATTTTTTTTTCCGGTGAGCCACTCTATAGACACACGTACACACATATATGTGTGTGTGTGCGTATATATATATATATACCTTTGTAATACTCGGAAATAATATTAATTTGAAAAGAAAGAGGATATGATTTTTTTAAAGTCAACCGCAGTTAAATTTATTAGGATGGAAAATAAAGCATCTCGTGTTAGATTTACCTGCGTTTTTTGTTTCACATAGGTATGTAGTACGAAAGTATGGTACGTTGCACAGGGGATGAATCTGCGACGGATACAACGCGTGGCTACGAATCACCTTTTGCATGATATACAGCTTGCGTGTCCTCGACGATACAGCAGAAAGCGACGAAGATAACGGGCTGCATCGATTAATTCTATTTTGCACATCCTTACAGGATGACAATTGGCTGATGATTATCTATATAATTATCTGCTATATTTGCATACCTAAAATGCTGCCTGGAAGCTATTCCGTATATTTATTGTTTTTTTCCTTTTTCATTTAAAAAAATGTTTGTTTACGGTAGTAACCGTTACCTCACCACTTCCACATGATTACAATATGATCCTACATCGTATATTATACGTACACGCATAATCGCAGAAATTGACCGATTCTAAGTCCATTCCATGTACAACTTAAATCTCCTCATTATTACACACTGTTCTTACTAAAAAATATATCATATTTCTCCTATATAGGCGTTGCGTTAGGGAAAAAGGGTAAAACACAACTACCGTGCGAATTTATGGTGTCCCAAGGGTGGTATATCACGATAAATCCGCAGATACCGGTTTGAGCCTGAAATGAAAGTAACGTTGAATTCTCATTGGCTTTCGGTTTCCTCTTCAAAATCCCAACACCTCCATCGTGCTACTTGTTATTCAACGTTCAGTTTATATTACATTCACTACGCATAATATAACTATCACGCTATAAGTCTATAATAATATAGTGTTTAGAGAGAAAATGAGACATATGTGTCGTGTTCATATAATATGTATGCAAGCTGCGATTGCATCAGGGTCGAGGGGACTCTTATGTACAAGTTGCACTTTTGTTGAAATTTATTGTTAGATTTCGGAGTTCATCCGAAAACCCAACATATACGCCATCATAAATGTATTCATCTGCTTTTTTCAGGAATCTTAAGACAGTATAACCTTCCTTGCCGAATGGCAATATTCACCGCAACTTATAATGTTCAGGTTCATTAGTTACCGTTCGACTATTGTCCGGATGACGCACATCCATTTTTTCTTTTTTGCGACACCACCAGTGAGCCGAACGATTTCCTTCAATAAAATTTTCAATCTTTTACCTTGTATAGTCAACTAACATGCGTACGGTAATAATCTATTTAACACAATAAAAATCAATTCACGCCGCTGTCGGTACACCGGCGATACATCTATGTGCGTATGTATGGCAAGGAATTAGACGAAGTATGTGTACCGCGGTCTCTCGTCTCCCCTGCCAATCAATGCGCTTTTCAAGTTGCCAATGAACGTCACTCGCGGTGATCTTCGTCATTAGACACACCGTCTTCGAGTCACACGGCGCTTTTCGTTTTCCAGCATGGAAGTCTCCTTCCCTTGGATGCGCAGCTGCTTGCTGAATCGGTCTCTGATGCCGACGCCGTCAACTGCGAGGACCTGCTCGATGTTCCTCGAGTTGAACCGACTGCGCCGAGAACCTCGAGTACGCCCGGAGATCCTCTCCATCTCGTCGAACTTTGCCTGCAGCCTCTGGGCGAGCTCAAAATCCTTTTTCTCCTGCAGGAGCAGCCTCTCTATCCGCCGCTGCTCTTGTACTTCTTCATCTTCATCCTCCTCCTCCTCCACTTCTTCTTCTAGGTCTGAACATTGCATTTCAGACTCTTGGTGGGATTTCGTCGTCGTAGTTTTTTCGCCTTTCAACTCCCCGCCGCTTCTGGTCAAGGTTCTTGTAGACTTTCTGCTACCGTAGATCGCACCCGTCTCAACCACAGACTCCGAATCAACCTGCAAATCGGTGTCCTCGTCCTCGGATCTGGTACACCTGCCTTTCTTCTGCTGGGCACCAAGTCTCGGGTTGGTCGTTTGCTTCGTAGCTGACTTAGTCGTTTCTGTGAGCGGTTTTCGTATGGTCGCACTCTTTTTTTCAGTAGCCGTGCAACGCTGCTTCTCAGGCGCTTCCGTTTTCTGCAGTTTACTCTTAACACCGCGGGACATCTTCCGTTTTTTTATCCTCTCGGCAATATTTTCGACGGCTTCGTTGGGGCCATCCAACGGGAGAGACCAAGAATTGTTACTGGAGGAATTTGAACTTGACGCCTCGTCTCCGGAGTTGTTCGTTTTTTGGTCCGTATTCGTTTCCTCCCGGTCATTGCTGGACGAGCAACGTTTCCTCCGCTTGAACTTTGCTGGGCTGTCGTACTTTTGATGTGCCATTGAAAGTGCCACGTCCTCATCGAGGATCAACTTCTTGCTCACCTTAGTACCGTTTATTATCCTGTTTATGTTTTTTGCATAGTTTTTATTACCATCGTATGGAATTTCTGTGGACAAATCCAGCCTGCGGACTGTCTCTGACACCTGAGATTTTGCTAATTTGCTCGGATTTGGCTGTGGTTGGTTCGGACAGTGTGATGTTGATGGTCTGCTTTCCGGTTCATCTTTCACAACATTGCTAGTGGTTGGACGATGCTCTAGTTTCAACATTTTCTTCGTTTTTCCTGAAAAATCAAATTTATTGTATAGTTCGGGTGGAATGTGTCACAGTATAAATGATGTGGGTAGACACAGAATAAAACATTACCTTTGAACGCGCTGTAGGACCATGTCGACAATCGTTTCAACTCCATTGCTACTGGAGGTTTGGGAATGGCGTTTTGTACTTGTTGCAATGTGGCGACAACTCTGATCAGCTTTGGGTCAATTGGGCAACCATCTGAAAACGATTTCCAACTGTAAGCCTTGCATTGTTTACTATCCAGTTCTTTTTCAATAACATGTGATGATAATTTAACATCCAGCATTAAAAATTACCTGGCGTTACTCCTAGTGGTGTCCTCGGCATTGCTTTAATGGGTTTGAAATGGTGTATCTCTATGTTTATGCTGTCATGGCTGCAGCTACTCTCTGCACTTCCAATGCGCTGGTCATCCCCGCCAGTCGCCAAGCAAACCTCAACACCGAGACTTTTCGGTTTCCTGTTTAAGACGTCGCTGGGCACATGGAGCTCCTCCTTGCTCTGAGTGCCATAGATCTTCGAAGTCGAGCAGCTGGGCTTGGACGCATAGCTCTGGGCTGGCAGTGACCTGATCTTGGTCGCGACTTGGTGTTTGGTTGACTTACTTGTAGGGCTCGTGAGCTGGTCGCATTTTGGGGACTGGAACTTGTCTGTAGGGCATTTATGGGAATTGGACATGCCTGCTTTTGCATCGGAAGCATACCTTTCCGCGCGCAGTTTAGAGATCAGAGCAATATTCGAATTCCACTCTACTCGCTCTGTCAACTTGGTCAACTCAGTCGCAGTCGACTTGGAGATTTGCATCTCTCTGTCGCATCCGGCTTCTCGCTCGTCGGCATGTTTCTCCCTCACCTTGACTTTGTCTCCAGTATGTCTCTTCGCTAAATCTTTTGCGACTGCGCGATCCTTGACCAACCGTGTGATATGTTGCCGCTCCTCTGCCTGTATCTTGTGAATCAACGCCTCGCTCGCAATTCGCTCCGCCTCTCGTAGCCGCCTTCTTTCCTCTTCTGCAAGTTCGAGTTGCGCCTCGTATTCCCGCCGAATCTCACCAGCTGCGCTCAAAATTTTGTTTGTCCTTCCAAATCCTAATGAAGGAAAAATAATGGACATTTTAAACTGGTTTGTTTACAAAATGGAAGTGGGAGGGGGAGTTGGCGTTATTGTCAGTTGCGATACAAGATTGCTTATTTGCATTACAATTCGAAGCGAGATAGGACAGCTGGAGAGATGCATGAGATCCAAGAGCGAAGCTGTGGAGCAAGCAGACTAGCCGAGGGTGAGAAAATTAAGACTCAACTTATTTTTGAACGAGATATCATTTAGAGGTTATGTTTGTTTGTGGAGTCAGGACCTACCGGAATCGAGGTCAGTGTCAACGCCGTCGTGTTTAGCTTGTATTTCCTTGGAGAACCTGGTCTTGATCAGCGTCCATAGTTCGCCGTTGACGAGAGTGTCCGACTTGGTAGCCGTCCTTAGCCAGGAACCTACTCTGACTCTGCAGAGGGGACAGCTTAGGCTGTTGTGCTGTATCGTACCGTTGAGGCACCTCAGGCAGAGGCTGTGGGCACAAGGAAGGGTCACAGGCTCGATCAGGATTCCCCTGCACACGGGGCACATCAAGTCGGCAAGATTCAATTCCGCGGACGCGCGCGAAGGAAGGTCAAACAATTTTGACGTTGGTTTCAAATACGTCGCCATTTTTCCATCGCGAGTTTTTCTCTCAACTTTTTCAACTGCTCGGGATAGCAGAAGGAACGCTTAAAACTGGGATGGCGGCTACCGCGGTCCTCGTTCCGCCGTTCCGAGCGGATCCTGATTATTTTTGACGGAGGAAATTATGAAAGCTATACCCTCTGATCCTCCTGGTCTTTATTCTTTTATCACTCGACGTGCTATTCGATCCGACTTGAATTACTTCGTATTTACACATGCATGTATCTCTTGCATAGGGTCTTCTTGTCCATGTCCACTGAAGCCCAGTATTAACGCGAGGGAATCCGCCTACAGTGTGTAGGCATTGTTTTGCTACTTCTTATGACCTGCATTTTGTAGGGTTTATGACGAAAGCAGTGTCAATTGCTTATACACAGGTGGATTTAATTTGCCCAGATACTCATGAATACTTTGCGGACTGTTATATCTCTCGATCTGTTTCAAGTATAAGGTCAGGTTTTCTATATTACCTATGTATGCAATTTTACAATGTCGGTACATATCGCATAACTTTTTATTTCATCAATTCACTTATAATAAAGTTACTTTTTATGGAATGTACAGTTTTCTGCAGAAAGACGAAACCCTAGAGTGTTGCTTATTTACTGCGTTTACGATTTTTTTCGGTCTCGCCCCCCAAGTTACCTTCAAATAATTCAAAAGCAATTACCTAATTTTTTCAGATATTTACCTCAATTCCAACACGTGCCACCAAGAGGGTGGATTTCCCCATTTAAAATACACGTGTTTCGGACACATTTTTAGCATATATTTTATTGTAAAAGTAATCATGTTCAAAGAAATCCGTATCTGTGAGGTTTTAGTGGCATTAGTGCTACTATCTGAGGAAAAATTCACATCATCATACCAGGTAATCTAGACAAATTGCACTTCCTTTAAATAAAAAGAAAAATGAGATTTCGAGGGTGTGCACTTCGTCTAGATTGCTTGATGATGACGTGAATTTTTTCTCAGTTAGTAGCACTAATGCCCGCTAAAACCTTCCAGTTACGGATTTTATTTGAACATTATTACTTTCACAATAAAATATCAGCTGAGATGTGTCCGAAACACGTGTATTTTAAATGAGGAAATCCACCATCTTGGTGGCACGTGTTAGAGTTGAGGTAAGAATGTGAAAAAATTAGGCAATTATATTTGAATTCTTTGAAGTTGATTTGGTGGGTGAAACGGAAAAAATTCGTCAACACTCTAATGTATAGCCTATTTCATACAATTGCATGATCAAATTGCTAAATGGTACAAGTTTGGAACATGTCGCACAATGTATACCTATATCGCGGTATGTCTATTTTGCAACTTTCTTCAAGGATTGGCGCAGATTTTAGCTCGCTGTATATATACGCTTGCAATCGTATACAGGTAAAATATCTAACTGCAGTAGGTCGAGCAAACAAATTTGGAAAACGCATATAATGCAATCTGGACTGATGTTAATTCCGCTGATGTTATTATTCTTGTGGAAAAAAAAATAGCATTGCATACAACAATTGAGTAGCATTGTTTGCCCGTGCGGAGCCTGCTTTATATTGTGTTGCAATAAATTGCCGTAGATCTCAGTTCTTTAATATTACATGTGTTGGAACGAAAGGACGGCGTCGACCGACCACGGCGAAAGCAACGTGCCGAGCTCCCACCACGTGACCCGGTCAACGAATCACCCAGCATAATTTCTGCGGTCACGTTGCATGCGGCGTGGTTCGCGGCGCCCGCCGTCCCCCGTAACCCAGGAGGTGAACAACGTCGCTCTGCAGGTAAGCTCAGTTGGCTCAGTCACGGCGACCGAGAAATGCGTCAGTACCCCGTCAACACATCTCCATACTCTTAGTGTTCGTGTAATTTGCTGGTATCCCAGCTGTAACGTCGACCGACGATTTGCGACATATATTTTTTTCCTGTGCAGAAGCTGATTGATGAAAGAAAGAAAAAAAAAATTCACGAGCCGCAGTTAACTAGGAAACTAAAATACTGAAAAGCGAGACGTTGCTTTTTCTCATCTACAATATCGTGACCTTACTCGCAGGATCATTTTACGATCTATTGTAACGGATTAATCGTTTGTCGTGAGTAAAAAATTATTTAGCTATTTTTTTGTAAATTTTCTGTCTCTGAAAACTGAGTGTGAGATACATTTACGACCTGGAAAAATTCGCCACGGTTCAGAAAATTACAATCAATTTTTTTTCCAACCAAAGTACATATTAGTTGGGTATTGGACAATTTTTGGCCAACTCTTTCTAGCTAATACTTGTGATTGAATTGTGATAAAAAAGAAAATGCAAAAATGTTATTTTGATTTAAAAACACGTGATCCATGCCCTGAAACGACGACTATATTATAAGCATACGTACTAAGGGCACAGCCTTCTTAACGCATGTAGGTGGGTGTAAAGATTTGAGAATTTGACAATATCGAGGTATGCGGTACACCGTACCTAGTAACTAATTGTAAGCGCTCTGTCAGAGAAAGCTCGATGCGATGTATATCTAGGAAGAATTCCGTACCAAGTCCGGCAACATCAGATTCTACGACACTGTATAAAACTTAAAATATTAACGTCATTCACTGATCAGCATACTTTTAATTGACTAATATTTCAAAGAAATATATTTGAGTTACTGCAGTACGTTCAAACTGATAATCAAATCACTTCAGATTTTGGTGAATTTTACACACAAATCTGGAAATGTTATGATAATAATGCACCAAGCAACTCCAAAATTAGAAGGCGCTTACAAAAGTATTTATAACTACGATAAAAACTGTACCTTTACATTGATCGGAATGAATTCACTGCAAAAATCCATAGCTAATAACTGAAGAAGCCATGGAAAGACGTATTTACCTGTCGTCTAAAAGTGTTGTACCTATAATTATACTCCCAGAGAAGGGTCAGTACAAAATTATAAGGGAGACACGTAACGTAGAATCAGCAGCTCAATATACATGGTCCCCTTCGCCGAAGGGTCACGTTTTCTCAACCTTACAATTAATCTGTATCGCGCTACTGTCAACATGACGATCGAGCTATAATTTTAGCGCGTCGTATTCATTTCTAGATATTTGTTATGTATATAATAGAGATCTAAGGATATATTTACCAAATAACAAATATTTATATATTTATTTATTTTCGTCTTAATAGAACCTGCGATAGCATATTTATCAGTTATCAGCGATAAATCCAGTGCGCAGAACAATATACCTTTAATTGTGTAATGGAATCTACTTAATTAATTGTAATGTCTTTATACATACCGGGACATTACGTGAATGCGCAACGTAACGACTCTGAACCATAGACTTATTCTGATGTCTCGGTATGTATAAAGGCATTACAATTAATTAATTAGATTCCATTATACAATTATAGGTATATTGTTCTGCGCGCTGGATTTATCACACATATCTGAGAATAACTTCAAATAACTGATAATTATGCTATCGCAGGTTTTATTGAATCGAAAATAAATAATTACCGTCCACCTTGCACCCATGTGCTACAGTATTGCGCAAAAGATATATAAACCTGCATAGGTGCAGTTCAACCGAAGGAAAAAATAAGCACAATCGTGGAATTCCACGTAACGTTGTAAGCGTCCGCCCGAATTATGGCTAGATATATAAGTGTACTCAGTTACACAGGAAGTACCGCAAAGGCTTACGCGCACCGAGACCTAGTGGAGAAGATGACCGACGGTGAGAAGGCTCAGCACGGGGGTCTGAAACCGTTCCGGAGGGACGGCAAGAAGCACATCGTCCACTGGTTCCGGAAGGGGCTCAGACTCCATGACAATCCGGCCCTTAGGGAGGGACTTACAGGCGCCACGACCTTCCGGTGTGTGTTCGTTCTCGACCCGTGGTTCGCCGGCAGCACCAACGTCGGCATTAACAAGTGGCGGTATGATATTATCCGTATTGGAGAGATGCATTGAGCACACCTTTGCTAAAGAATCTCGGTTTACACGTTGCGACTGCCGCAGGTTCCTGCTGCAGTGTCTGGAGGACCTCGACCGGTCTTTGTGGAAGCTAAACTCGCGGCTTTTCGTTATTCGCGGACAACCAGCCGACGTGTTACCAAAACTCTTTAAAGAGTGGGGCACCACGGATCTCACCTTCGAAGAGGATCCCGAGCCGTTCGGACGGGTTCTCAACCAGAACATAACGACGCTCTGCGAGGAAATGGGCATATCGGTGGTGCAGAGGGTGTCCCACACGCTCTACAAACTGGACAGGTGAATAATTGTATCATGGCATTAGACAAATCGCGAGTAATTCTATGCGCGTCCAGTGTTTTCAATAATTTCTCATTATAGTATCATCGAGAAGAACGGAGGAAAGGCGCCTCTGACTTATCACCAGTTCTTGAACGTCGCAGCCGCAATGGACCCACCGCCACCGCCCGAGGCTTTGGTAACTTCCGAATTCACGACTGGAGCTTACACGCCTATCATGGTGAATCACAACGACGTGTACGGTGTGCCCACTCTAGAGGAGCTAGGTATGTGTATCAGGGTAGTTCTTATTTTGGTTATGTCGGAATTTTTTTGCGCTCACCCCCCAAAACTGATCACATTAAAAAAAAAAAAAAAATTGGCCGCAACGCCGAATTCGTCCGAGAACTCTAATACGCCCCGCCAAGTTGCGGAATTATTATATGGACAAATGCGTGCATTTGAAGTTTTTTTCGAGAGCAACTGTTGTTTACTTTAACACTATGTATTATGGAAAAATTTCCTGCGACCATTTTGTATGAATACTCTACAAAAAAGATATTTCGGAAAAATTGTCGTACATCTAATATTTATCACGTTATCAGCGAAGAACTGTCTTTTTTTCGCTAATAACGTGAAAAATATTAGATTTACGAAAATTTTTCAAAGCATCTCTTTTATAGAGCAACAAATTTCTTGAACAATAGGCACAGAAATTTTTTTTATGATGCACTGTTTTAAAGTAATCAACAGTTCTTTAAAAAATTTCAAATGCGTTTTCCATGTAAAAATTCGACTGTTTGGCGAGACGTGTTAGAGTAATCGGACAAATTCTGGGTTGCGGCCAATTTTTTTTCTATGTATCTTGATTACTTTTGGTAGGTAAGCACAAAGAAATTCTGATCTGACGAAAATAAGAACCACCCTAATGTTTACCGATAAATAACCGCTGCCCTCTGCGATGGGAATATGAGAAGGGATCGCCTGCATCGCAGATTCTTTCAGGCTTCGAGACCGAGAATTTGCTGCCTCCTGTTTGGATCGGCGGCGAGACTGAAGCCCTGGTGAGGCTTGAGTATCACCTCGCACGTAGATATTGGGTGGCAAGCTTCGGCCGTCCCAAAATGACCCCGCAATCGCTTCTCGCGAGTCAGACAGGCCTTTCTCCTTATCTCCGTTTCGGCTGTCTCAGCACGAGACTCTTTTTCTACCAGCTCACGGACTTGTACAAAAAGGTTTTGCGTGTCTGTTTCTGAGGTAAACACAAATGTGGATGATTAAAAAGGTACATAACGAGAGGTGGTGATCAATTTCGCAGATTAAAAAAGCCGTGCCGCCGTTGTCGCTTCACGGGCAGCTGTTGTGGCGGGAATTTTTTTACTGCGCCGCCACGCGGAATCCGAGCTTCGACAGGATGCAGGGTAACCCGATTTGCGTTCAGATACCGTGGGACAAGAATGCCGAGGCGCTCGCCAAGTGGGCGAACGTGAGTTTGCTATACGACAAAATTTGGTCGCCTGTATAGTGGCTACACAGATAAATCTCCACGGCAGGGTCAAACAGGGTTTCCCTGGATCGATGCAATTATGACTCAGCTCCGAGAGGAAGGCTGGATTCATCATCTGACGAGGCATGCAGTCGCGTGTTTCCTGACCAGGGGGGATCTCTGGTTATCCTGGGAGGAGGGGATGAAGGTATACATATATCGTATAAGATTTGTTAAGATTCAGCCGATTGGCAATAGTCGTCTTATCTCAATGTTACATGGATTTTTTTTATAACAAACCCATGATCCTGCACCAGGTATTCGACGAACTTCTCCTGGATGCCGACTGGTCCGTAAACGCCGGTATGTGGATGTGGCTCTCCTGTAGTTCGTTTTTCCAGCAATTCTTCCACTGCTACTGTCCTGTCCGGTTTGGCCGTAAAGCCGACCCCAACGGCGACTACATAAGGTGAGAACAGCGTCGACCCGCAAGCGATCGAGCATATAATCAACCTGGCTCTTCGCTTCTTCAGGCGCTACGTGCCAGCCTTGAAGACCTTTCCAGCAAAGTACATACACGAGCCGTGGAACGCGCCGCAGGGCATTCAACAGACGGCCAAATGCATAATTGGGAAGGACTATCCACTGCCGATGGTCGACCACGGGAAGAGTTCGCGGATAAATATCGAGCGTATGAAGCAGGTCTACCAGCAGCTCAACAAGTACAGGGGAAATGGTAGGTAGCCTTGCACCCCTCACTGTCGATATTCGATAACGTAGATATATTTTTGACAGGACTCCCAGGCACGAGGGGAGAAACAATAGGTGGGTTAAACACGATTTGCTCGTGGATTGTGCACTTAATTTCACAGCTACAGCATGGTATTATTGTGTCTTATACATAAACTGTGTGTATATAGTAAGACAAAGTACCGTTTTACCAACCTTTTCTTCTCTTTTGTAATTACTACGGCGTAGTTTCGAACGATTGGCAAACTTATGACAGTGAGTTTTATTCTTTCCGATCAAGAAGGACTGCTAAATTGTACGCTAGCGACAGCCACACTCCCCCAGTCTGAAGAAGATGAGAAAAATAAGCATCAGACGACGAGTAACCCTTCCCTGAGTCCCGCTAGACACCAGAAAACCATTTGCAGCATCCTATCCATGGTCACCCTCCGCCAGCTAGACCAGACCGCTGAATTCCCATCCTCTGAGATGGACTGATCATCGCATCTTCCTACTTGCGCGGATTCTGTTGAGCCGTGTACATAAACAGCTATAACATGTATGTAAATAATAATATAAGTATACATATAGTATTGTACATTATAATTGGTGCTTCACCGGGTGATGATGCATCAGATCTAGATTGGCGAAGATTTGACTGTTCCAAGTCGATCTGCTCGAGATTCTTAATCATCTTAGAAAATTCTACTCCATGAAGGAACTAAAAATTTCATTGTCAAGGAAATTTTATAAAATTAACAACTAGAATAAAAGGTTTACACTGAAATTGCCGTTGGTCTTGTATCTCGAATGCAGTTTTCTGTAAGCTGTAAAGATAATTCGGCAAGACGGTAGCGTAAGATATTTCTACGCTCTAGACATACAGTGACATATAAGTTGTAACATGACTCATTTTGGCAATTAATCATGATACTATTATGTCTGTATGTATGTATAAATATATGTATACACGTGGATACTACTGGATGTCCGAACGGCATTTATTATATGTATTCATATGTATATTATTTACACGAATAACGCTTTACATTATTGTATTATAATATCAACTTTTCAAATGGTTTTTGTTCGTGGGTTTATTTTTTTTTAAGTCTTTTCTGAAAAAAGGTTTGCACAAATCGACCGACAATTCAATCCGCAATGATACGATCTTTCGTAAGAATTTAAGTTGTAGAAATGCGCAAGTTTTCCTTATTAAGTTAGATTTAGCGTTACAAACACCGATAGTTGAAAACGATTCGAAATTTTGAGACCGAGCAAGTCGCACGACAATTCGTAAAATCTTGGCACGCAATCTATTTGCACGGGTGAATTCACTCGGTTCGCTAAATTGCGTATCGTGCATATCTGTGGCTATGCTATCTATGACTTATGAGGCTTTAGAGGGCCATTTGACTTTTATACAAAATCTCCGATTGTTATTCTCACACAATCATGTATTACTATCAGTGTGTTTTCGGTTGAGTAACGCAATACATACTACGTATTCCCTATCTGTCTAATTAATAATTTACTTAAAGTTAGTACCTAAATTTATGTACTGCACATGTATACAGTAATGTATGTATGTATATATCCAAATTTCTGATATATTGTACATACGGTTGTGATTAAAATACAAAGAATACAACATTCATGATCCTAATATACTTCCGTGATATATATATTATGTATATATCGTTACTTCATTACTTCGAATAGATATTATATGTATACATTATGCACATACATATCGTGTGTGTGTGTGTGTGTGTGTGTCCATAGATTGATAAAAACATCGATTTATATTTACACACACATCGAGAGTATGTATGAGTACTTGTAACAACACAGGTCTTTACAGGAAGTGTGCACCGTTTTTCGCACTCGGATGTTTGAGATTCATGTTCATTGTTCAGACTCGAAAATCGATTCTCATTAAATCTCAAGCATTCAAGTAACAACAAATGAACGTAGAATCGTACATATCTATTATATACTTACAATTACTAAAATATATTTATACAAGACTTGCAATACTGATCTATGGATGTACCGCTGTGTGTATACGGACCGAACGGCCAGTGTTTACGTTTCGATCTAATTCTGAATACCCGTCACGTTGCGGTAATTAATAATAAAAATAACAGTAATAAAGAGGAAAACCCGTTGCGACGTGAGAAATGTAAAAATATCAGGAGCGTCGACGGAAGAAGTAACCACGAAACGATACAATATTATACAAATACACACGATACATCGCTTCGCATTGGCTCGGTTTTCTTGATCATTAATTTAATTTAATAAGTTGTTCTTTGGTCTCGAGATATCGAAATGTAAACTTGCTAATTTCGAATAATCTTACTATATATTGTTGTAATTCGTTCTTCTGTACGTTCCTCGCATCACTGTCACACACCTACTTCTACTATAATATATTTTCATTCTACGCACAAATTTGTGAGAATTTAAACATCTTACTGAAGGTACATAAAGATAAATTGAATCTCTTCAATTAATTTTCGTACATTCAATTTCTTCAAATAATACGAGTCGACGTACCCATGATGCGCGTGCCGCAGGTTGAATATCGTGTGACGTTTACGTTACTGATTAAAGTTAGTATGGCATAAAAATAAACTCGATTATAATATTCACATTGTGACGATTTGTGACCGATATATGTATATTGCATATGTACAGAATACTTTTTTTTTTAGTGTCATGCATGGTAGTGTTTGTCGTTATAATTAATTGTTCACGAGTAGGAACACGATTAATACTTAAGTAACGTTCCTCCCTTTCCCTCATCTTCTTCATTTGAAATTTACGATACAGTTTTCTCTGTGTCCCCCTATCCCTCATTTCCTTCTCTCAATCTCTGGATGGTTCTCTGGAGCATAAAATGCGTTAAAGCACCCCTAACACGGTGGCCAAAACGGGTGGAGAGAGAAAGAAAGTTTCGTATCTAATGAATGTTCGACCTGCGGGGGATGGTCTGGCCATCTTCGGATTTTCTTACACCATGTCGCGTGAGGCTCATCGATGATGAGCGAGTTTTTCCGGAACAAGTGCTACGTCCGTGTAATCGAACCATGTCAGATTCGTGACAGGTGACGTCATCACCCGAGACGATCGAAGCCAAGGAACCGAGGCTCGCCGAATGTTATTCCTGCAGCATGTGGACAAAGCTTATAGGGAACATGCCTCGTCTGTCCGGTTGCCGTTCGAGAGCACCCTCCATCCAGTTGTCGTCGTCGGTGTGCTCGTTGGTCACAACGATTACTTCGCCCTCGCGAAATGAGAGCTCGTCTTCGTTGTCCGCTTCGCAGTCGTAGAGGGCGCGACACCGCCGAAGCCCGCCAGTGGAAACCGAACCACCGGTTCCGGATCCTCCCCCAGGCGACGTTGGCTGCAGGGAATAAAACAGATACGGCTGTCCCAATAGGAAGCGTTAATGTACCCGCATTATTGGCATTCGTGATTTTTTTTTTTGTACACATTTCCCATTCCCCATCGACAAATCATGCGCAATGATGTAAGGCCGCCGCCCGCGTTTATGAAGGAATATTATTGCCAGTGTGAAAAGCATCAGATTCTAAAGCGATAATGAGTGGCCGATGATATGGCGTATGAGTTGATGCAGCGCACTTTTATGTTACGCTGAACATGAAGCACGCGAAACACTTCAGAACAAGACTAATTTAACTACTGAAGACAGGCTTGGTAATGTCTGGGGCATGCCAAGTAACAAAGAATTGTCAAACTACCAGTGTCATTCCTTTTCGAGTCAAGTTATGAGAGGAAAAAAAGCTCGTAGATAAGGCGATCATTGTTATTGTTCTTGTTATCATAGTTACGAATTAATATAATTCAAGCACACGGCGTACATTCAAACCTCAAAGCAATCTCATATAAAATTTCATATATAGCATGTGATTATTGTTAATGTTACCGGATTGAGATTGATCGTGATATTCGAGAGCAAAGATGAAGAAGAAGAAGAAGAAGACTCCTCGGTACCCCTCTCTATTCCAGATCGCTGCTCCCTTCGCTGTACAATCAATAACCGTCAACAACATGAACAACAGCATTACAACCGACAGTGATAACGACCACGGAGACAACATCAATAACAACAACAGCAGCAAAAACAACAACAAAATCAACAAGGCGTATGGTATGTATCTAGAGTGCGAAAATTGCTGGCTTCAATTGATCATTCATATTTATGTCTACACAATTTTATAGGTAAGTGAATAATAGTATGATTGATTTTTATCTGATGCACTGATCGTATATACAAACACAACATAAAATTGGATTGCATCAACAGCACAATTAAGTCTCCTATATATTTTGTAGAGTTTTTTTTCAGAATCGGCTCAAGAGTCGAGTCAGAGTGATGATGCTTCGATAGTGCAAAATTTCACACGGCCAATTAACGAGCGGGATGAATATGTATAAGCGCAATACCCGTATGCCTTAGTCACCAAGCGTCGACATACGAATATCAGAGTTGTGAAAATAGTTATGTAAATGTAATGCATTACCCATTACTTTGAACAACGTGTATTGGTCAAGTTCGCCATTACAAATAAAAAAAGTAATGTGTAATGGATGAGTGCTCCATTACAAATAGAATAATTGCTCCATCATTATTTTATTTCGCTCACTAAAAGTTTCTTCTGGGCAAATTCGTTTTTTTCTGTTTAGAGATCAATACGTCACGTAGAAGAAAAAGGCTAAAATAACAAACTGGCATACTGCATTCTCATTGTTTTATTGCGCTGACAAAGTTATCTATGTGAGATAGCTATTACTTGAAAACCAACTTCTTCACTCTACACTACAAATAAAACACGTATTTCAGCATTTCCCAAAGTTTAACTCTTGACAGATTGTAAGGCGGTGAAAAAGTTAATATAGAAAAACAAATTTAAAGAAAAAAAAATTTATTGAATATCCTAGATCACAAATTACTTTTTTTTTTCATTTGTAATTTGTAATGGATCACTTATCAGTTGCACATTACTTTTTTAAATTTGTAATAGAGCACTCATTCATTACATATTCCTTTATTGATTTGTAATGGATCATGCATCCAGTACACATTACTTTTTTATTTGTAATGTATGATGCACCCATTACACAGTACTTTTTTATTTGTAATGGATCACTCAAAACCATTACAAATTACAAAAGTAATGTGCACAAAAGCACTCATCCATTTCACATTACGCAGTGTAATGTGTCACGAATACAGTAATGCATTAGTCACAACTCTGATGAATATACAATACAAGCGTATACGAGCGAATATACGGGTAAATACCTTTCTCGGTGGTGGCACGGGGTTACCCAACGCATGTTCGGAACACAAGGATGTGAGGGACTCACTGCTCCGTCCATTGCTCAGTCTCGTCGTATGCTGAGCATTTGGCCCTGGTGCTGGCGGTGGTGGGTTTCGCGGCCTCTGGAGTGTAGATACCTTCTCTACACCTGAGGACATACATACACACATCGATAAACGGGACGGAAAGATTACCGACAACTCGACAAAATAATATTTAGCGTATAAGTAGAGATTTGATGACATAAAATGTACGATAACGGGTCTTATCAAAAGTCAAATACTTAAATGCCTAATGACAACCGAATCTCCCGAATTGAGAAATCAGGAGGACGCGACGAAATCTTAAAAAATCCCGGTGAACGAGACACTTTCGCACGGGTGAGTAAATGAATTTGAGAGTAAGGGTGCATTGCCTATAACCGAGAAAAATGTAAGCACCGTGTGCCGTAGAGGAGGATGAGTCGCCACTGGGGGACCGCTTGTGATGCAGGTGGTGTTGGGTGTTCAGGGCATTCAACGAGCTCGGCAGAGTATGGAGCGTGTGACCGGCCAGAATCGGCTCACTGGTTGTCCGACTGTGAGAGGAAGTCGAAGTTCCGGAAGACGGTAGGGTGCCGTAGTGGGAAGGTAAGAGATTCGAGCTGGCTGTCCCAATCAACGCCGCGGGCGGAGGAGGCGCGACGCGTTTCTTCAATGACCCGTGAACGTTGCCTGCCGCTACAATCCCGATGTCCGAAGATGCGATCGCAGAAGACGTAACTGAATCATGGAAATTTGGAAACAAACATTTACACGCGTGTTCAGCGGCGACTCAAATATGAAATCGTTCATGTGACGACTAACGTGCGTAAAGCAAAAAAAAAAAAAACATAGCGTGGGACGGCGGATGTCTGATCAGGGATATGAGCGACTCACCAGTTACGAGGGGTTTCCGACTCTGCGGTGGTGGTGGCGGTGGCATTTGTTGTCTATTCGACGAACTCGGCGAGGAACCACCCTGAAGACTTCCGCATGTACTGCTTCGACTTCGCAAGGTCTGGGGCGAGTCTCCTGGTCCGCCACTTCCACCCCCGGCGTAAGACGGTGGCCTGCTACGCGATTTTTTCTCTGGTGTCGAACATCCGTTCTATGGCAAAGTATCAGCCACGTGTTAGATTCAAAGTAATATCAATTCAATTTTGTGTTTTGAATTGCGTTGTCATACTCTGCGTTTCAACGTACTCTGTCTTCGATGATCGTATCGTCGTCAGAAAAATCGGTTGAGCCCTCGTCATGCGACAAGTTCCAGTCGATGTTCACATTATCAAACAACGTTTTTTGCCTCTGAAGAGCATGGCTAAGCTAAAACATAGAAATAAAAGGTCGTTATTTCAACTTCATTGTCGCACATTCGACAGATTTTTCGCGATCTAGAATCATGTTGTATTGTAATATTCCGAACGTTGAATTCTCGTAAAAGTACAAGGTATGCATTACCAGTTCTTTACACGTGTGATGCCCCATCTCCTGTGCAATATCAAGCGGTGTCTTTTCTTGCTTGTTCCTCAGCATCGGATCAGCTCCAGCCCTGAGAAGGAGCTTCATCGCCTCAGCTCTGTCGTGTCTTGCGGATAAGTGGAGTGCCGATTCACCCTCAGTTGTAGTTCTGTCGATGCTGCCAGCGTGCATATTTTGAACAAGAAAATCGACTAGGTGCAGGCTGTTTCCCATTTCACGTAGTATCGCCAGGTGGAGTGCCGTCTCGCCGATATCCTGGATCCAGATGAAACGAAAAACAGATTAATATACAATAGCAATGCAGAAATATATGCCTACTAATCCTGATATGTCATATCTGCATGAATCAAATCAACGCACCGAAGTAGGGAGCGGTGCCGATAGATCCACATTTTCAGCAAATACTTGGAGTAACTGTTGTAGGTCCCTGTTGTTCACGGCATGTTCCAAGTCCGACAGAAGATCACGTTCGTCGGCGCATGTGCTCATAACGTATCTCTTCTCGACATACTTGGCGCGTATGAATTCGTACCTCTCCTCCCTACAATAGGACGCAGAAAGATGGTATCAAGATCCATGGATTTAGGGAAGAGTACGTCACCTGCAATACTTACATTGTCGAGGTTGGAGTCGGTTTCAGATTGTGATGCAGTGTAGCTTCCATTACTTCGTTGAACGACTGGTTCGTCATGTGACGTGCAAGCAACAGCTGCGCCGTCCCGATGTTGTCGAGAGTCAACGATTGTATCCGCGATATATGAACACCGAGATCCCTGTGAATACCGCTACATTCGATGCAGACGATTATCCCGAAATTTGTTGACAACCACGTAGCATCTGTAACGAATACGATGTCAATATAATTGGGCAAAGCTATGACATTGGACAATGATCGAGGAGGAAATGATCACTTCTAACTACCGTTCTGAGAGGAACAATCGCAACAATGGTCGTTCCCTGGTAGTCGAGTGACACATCTAATAACGGCCTGTTGAAGTTCAACCAAGCTAGGGTTTCCTTGGCCCGCCTCAGCTTTGCCGCTAGCGTCAAAAGCTCTGAGCAGGGCTCGTTCTTTGCAGTTCACCAACACCGACATCCAGGCCCGCTGATCTGCCTCATCCTCAGCTTGGAAATGATACGTCCGGTTGTCTGCACAGAGTTGACGCAATGTTAGATACGTTCCGTGGCCTATAATATAAGGAATACGAAGAATAGCTCACAGCTTATCAGATCAAATCCCCGCTTGTCGTCGGGAACAAGTTTTATTTGGCACGTTAGCAAGTTGACTCTAGTTGGCGGTTTGTTTTCATCTGCGTGACATATGTCGAGGAAACCCTCTGCTTGCACGGCACACCGACGTTTCTGCCATACTCGACGCATCTTTCCCTCGCTTTTTTTCAGCAAATGACCTGACCGCGTAACGCCGTGCTGCTTGTCACCCTGGAGCTGGTGCAGCGAATAGCCTACACTCGCGTTCACGTTCATCTGCAATACAAATACAAGTCATTGGATTAGTAAATTTCATGATAGGCAATAAAAGGTACGTGCATCGTTAGCTTTCTTACTTCTTTGTCACAGCCGGAATTTCGCAGTAAACTTCTGAGCTCGGTTAATCGCTTCCGTTCCTCATCTTGAGTCTGTCTGATCTTCTGTAATTTAACGCTGAGATCCGCTACGTAAGAACCGAAATGTTCTATTGTCTTCAGGCCATCTTGAAAGTAACTGCAAGTAAATGTAAAGTATCACGAATAAATCGTAACAACGGTGGTGTGCAAATGCCGCGACTGTCTTCTTTTACTTACTTCGTTTGAGCGTGATAATACTCTACTAAGTGCTGAAGCAGCTCGATCCCTTTCTTAGTTTTTATCTCGTTGACTTTGATGAGGTACTGAAAGCGCCAAAGGACATTTGTAAGATACCGTGTTGAAAGTTATATCGACGTTCGTCAACGAATGATCAATCGAAGTGTTCCTATATACTAACAATAGGTCTAACAATAAGACGACCGGAGTAAAAGGTTCGAACCTCGCACATCTGGAGCTGAAACATTCGTCGTTCCTTCTCCATTTCATCGGCGATTTCCGCCGGCGTCACTTCAGTCCGTATAAGTCCGGCCTCTTTGGCATGCTGCTTCTTTTCTTTCTCAATCTTGGCATATTTCGTCTCGTAGTCTTTCCACGCTTTCTCAAATGGGCGTTTCAAGTCCCCCTTGACACCTCGGAGGTCACCCTTCAGTACCGAGTCCAGTGGGAACATCACGATATTGTTTATATTCTGCATCTACGGAGATATGAAAATCAAGATAATGTTTCCGTCATGACTTCTAAACTTGAACTTGGAGAAATTTGGCAAGATTGCATTTCCGCAAATATATATATTTGTTTAATGTTTTTTCAATTTTTTTTCAGTAATCTGTACATATGTACCAAGGTCTTCATCAGCGCGCTGAGTTCCTTGGTGACTACAGCGAACTTAAGAAAGGCAGCGCCGATATCCGGTTCCTGTTCCTTCAATGCCGCGTCCCCAAGTTTCTCCAGTGCCCGACCGAGGTACACCTCGTTGTCTACGTGAGCTGAAAAAAAAAATGGGAAGCGAGCGCGTGCAATTATACGATGTATTGTTATAGGTTTGCCGAATATTGAAATACAGCCGTGTAGCAGCACTGGTTCTGACTAGTTATATCAAAATTAAGAATTGTTCACAGTTCGTGTTATAAACGAGAGCAAGAGCAATATCTGCACATGTGCTTAAAAAATGTCGATGTAAACTATCGCTTAGCTTGATAATAACAATGATAACATTTGATCAGTCATTTGTTCATATAGAGTAATTCTGGATGAGATGGCCATAGGTAGGAGATGGCCGACAGTACAGTTTCTTACGTACTTTACTGTATTGGACTATCTCACTCCAAATTACCCTATACGAAATTCAGGAGGAGGGTTAAACAGGATAGCTACTAAATCTCTATTACGAAATTCGATGACTTATCGAGCTTTTCCAAACAGTAATTTTATAATTTTCCCTGACCAATTCGAATAAATTCGTTATAGCAAATTGGTAAAAATATACGTATTTTCCATATAAATTTTTTTTTTGTATGAAGGTACGAACTGTCACATGGGTCACACGGACTCATCTAGCCGATGCCCACAATCGTTTGTAAGGTAGTATTTAGGAATATTTAAAGTTTGAAGAGAATCTTCCGCCGCTGGTGAAAAAATTTGTATTCGATTTAATTGATCAAAAGCTTAAAAAAATGGTGGGACGTATGCGTATGAAAAAAAAAATATAACAAATGATTGCTTGACTTCCCGCAAAAACACCTGACATTTCCCTGACTATTTCATAATTTCCAAATTTCATGACAAGTGGCCACCCTGGTTAAAGCTGCGGAGCTCGAAAATAAGGAATCTTAGAGGGCATTGCGGCCTGCAGCAACGGAGAGTTTTCCCTGCCTGCCATCGTTGCAGCGGTACCGCGGCGGTGTTGCAGGCGCCGGGAAAATCGATCTGTCTGTCGAGTTCGGCGCACATACACATATACATGCATAGCTGGATACATAACATATACATATGCTAGGAGGCACGGTACATGCCCTGAATCTATTTCCCGCATCCCCCGCATCGGAGTGCCTATATCCCAACGATTCTCCATTTCCTTCCTGCATAAAGGCAGCTCTTAAGGCAGTTATGAGGTAGACTCGGTGAAAATGTTGTTTTTGAAACGCATGCACAATTTTCGCGTTCTATTGACCCATTGAGCGGGACTAAAGTGACCATTTTCAAACCGGAAGGCAAAAAAAAAAAAAAAAAATTAAATTAATGACGACCGCTACGCCGAGCAGCGGGCGTTGTCATTTTTTTTTGCCCGCTTATGCTCACCTTCGAGTCGTACTGAAATCTCCACACTAGATTTAAAAAAGCCCGCTTTACGCCCTGGGTACACAATATACTATTATTTTCGACTCGACCATAATGTTCACTTTGTTGACCTGAAAAGCGGGACGAAAGTAACATATTATTCCCTCTTTACTTTTTTCCCTCACCTCAGGGAAAAAGTAGTACTTTTATCCCACATTTGCAGAAAATATGACCTCATTAATAATTTTTCAGTCTTCCTGGTTTTCTCTCCTTCTTTTCCATTTCAAACTGCATCTCTCTGTATTACTATAAACATTCAGTAATATTATAGTTTTCAGACTGATAGATCACACTTACATGTAAACGGAAAATACGGGAATAAAGTCCTATATGTAAACACAGGAGTAAAAGCCGATTATTTTCATGTTACATAATGTACTATTTAAACTGATTGTGAATCTTCTGTAACTTCTTGCCAACCAATTACCTAGTCATACCGCTGAGTACGAAGACTACGTGTGACGGCTGGCGCACCGCGCACGTGTCAACGAATTTCCGCTCAACAACCGGAAGCCTGGAAGCCGGAACTCTGCAGCCCCCGCATGTGTGCACAATCAGTGCGGGTGGTGCTATGGTATTTTAATTTCGTTGCACGGGTGTAAGTCACAGGCAGTGAACTGCAGGCTTTATACCCACCATCAATCACATATTCACATCAACTGATTACAGGTAATTGTTAGTTAGAGCTAACGTTGTTTACGGCCCATAACTCCGCAAGTAGAAAATACACAACACGTTCTATGAAAAATAACTGTTGCACGCATAAAAATATAATCAAGAAAATAAAAGAAAAGAATCGATCTCGTGGCTACGATATTATTACATATCTGTGCATCCTTACCATTTCCCGAATTGTGTATAGCCTTTATGGCCTTTTTCAGCTTCGTCAGACCATCTCTGTCAAAGTCCAATGTCTGTAATGGATATGAAAAAGATTGCTTTAGTTGAAGCTTAATCAAAACCTTAGACAAAGATTCGCGTCCAACGCGTATCGTCGGCCTAGCATTCCGGAAGTCGGAAGAAAGCGAAGACTTCCTCGGTATGGGCGGTGAGCTCATATCGCGGACATGCAGGGTTGGTTCAAGGTCACCGGTACGCGGGACAGAATTCCGCGTGAACGCATAACATTAACATCCTTGTTTCAACTTTTTTTAATTATATATCTAGAGAAAAGTATGATCACCGTTGAGATTGCAAAAAAATAAAAATAAAAATAAAACAGAATTTAGCTTTACCTTCAGCATTAACATACTATTATTATTATTGTTGTTATTATTATTTGAAATTCTCTTGCATTAAAATTGTAATATTTATGTTCATTGGATTAAGCTCGCTAAATCTTAAGAACAACATATTTTAAGCGGAAAAAATTCCTTAGAACGAATTAATTCGTCTGAGTAAACTAAGCTACGTATGATTTAATTCACATTTTTCTTAAAACATTGTTTAAAGTAATTTTATTTTTCAATGTAAGGCCATCATCAAATATCAATTAATTATATCGATTCAATATTCGATTTATAGGGAGAAAAATCAAATCCATTCGACCAGTTATAATTGTTTAAATAATCCTTGGCTGTTTAAGCCATCGCGGTTTTCGACTGCGAAAGCGGCGTGAAGCTTATATTATTATATGCTGACGCAATTACTAACTAGGCAAATAACCCTGTGATGAATGTAATACAACATGTATATATACGTACATGTATAGGTATGCATGTCATTGATACGTAAATTACAGGCTCAAACAGAAAATTTCGAAATGTATCGTTATCATCGAGCTCTCAATAGATTACTATTATAATTATTAATATATCCTTTAATACCAAAGATTGTCCTGATGTTTGCATACCACATATTGTTATACCGTTGACAAAAGTTTGCAAGAAAAAATTTTTTTCAACAATACGCCGCAAGACACTGCAGCAGCTACCGAACATACTGCATATTGCGAAAACGACCGGGTGCAGCAACGACTCGTATATTAGGGGTGGGTAATGAATGACCAAGTGAAATAATTCATATTATATTCTAATTGACGAGGGAAGGCTTAAGTGTGCGCTCCACTATTGTCTAAATGGTATATACTATTAGTAAATATAGGCAAAATTACTCTATCGAATGATCGACCGAGCGGAAGAACGGACACGCAGGTAGGCGTGTAACTTATCGATTCCTCCCGACCGCGACCTTGCGTAACTTTTACATTCCGCAGTTACGCCCGCGGTATATATATATATATATATATATATATATATAGATATTTATATATATGTATATACATATACATGACACTGTTATCATAGTTCTTATATCACCTTCGTCGCTATGCATCAACATCTGCAGGTCAAACAAGTCCCGTCGGGTGTGAGTTGGGTGCAAGCGACGTGTGTACAGATAGTAAGTAAGTGGAGGGTGAGAGGAAGGGGGCACGTAACAGCTGATTGTCAGCGGGAAGCAGACACAGCGGTTTACATCCGTTCTACCGCTTTATTCACCGCAGCCGCGGCACGCCGCGTATATCCGTAATCTAATTATAAACAAATACACGGAAAAATTTGTAAACATTATCGCTAAGTAATGAAAAATTTAAGCAGTTTCTGATAGTATACTAACGGGTTTTCAATATTCGAGAGTACTTAATTATAGCACTATAATGAAAATTGAAGGTACAATTCATTTCCGTAAAACATGTTTTACATAAATTATAAGTTTTTGGGGTCGCTGATTACAAATTTGAAATCAGATTTTGAAAATTTAGTATGGCGGATGCGATCAGCGACACCGAAAATCGTAGATTACTATCTTGTTACAAAAATTGACCTGGCATAATAATGTGTGACTCAGAGGGTTAACGTATCAAATTTTGCTAACCAGTTTCATGTATTATAGCGAAGAAAGGTTTGGTATACGAAAGGAAAAATGCAAACGGTTAAAATATATATACCTCATAGCCGCCACGTCTGCATGACCCAGTTAAGAATGCCTACATATTGTTCTGTATTAACTATTTCGTGGTTTTAGGTACATGGCTAGCGGGCACGTAGGCGATGCAGGTGCGTCGGCATCGACGGCTAACGAGCGATTACTAATCACCGCTCTGACGAGCAACGGTTACTTTGATTTAACTAAGTAAGTAAGATGAGGCTCTCTCGAGATTCTAATCTTGCAACACTGAAATTGGAGCAACATTTAGACACGCAATCTGCTTGAAATCCTTTGTAACATGCGAAAACTTGCGCGGTTTTTACGTTAAAAAAAAAAAAATGTAAAGTAAAGGGAAAAAATCTACGATACATCATCTCTTTCGTGGTTAGAAAGGCACGGGAAAATGGATGAGGGGTTCCACCGGAGGTTTAGCCCTCGGCACGTTCTTCGCCAATTACTTATGCCTGCCTATACGTACGTATGAATACCCAGCGAGACAGAAGAACTCGTTCGACCCGAAGGGCTGCTGCCGCTGCTTGGGGGGGGGGGGGGGGGGGGGGGGGGGATAGTCATATAGAAAAGAGGGAGAAGAGCTAACCGTTCAACGCAAGGACGGAGAATCTAACATCGAAGGGAGCCGCCCCGGCATTTCTGCTAACAAAGATGACATCATAGCACCCTTCTTAATACTGACAATAAATAGCAGAAGGCTATTACCGCGGTGTCTGCTTTAAAATCAGCACACGTGCGATTAGTTGTTATCATCACACGTCGCTGGGTTCCGCACACCGTACAACCATGCCTCGCGATACCTGCTTTAACAGCAACCAAAAATATTGCAAACATACTCCGCCGTTTACATGTGTTGTTATTTCATTATTTGATAGACATCAAAGACAATTGAGAAAAGTCTCAGAGGTAGAATATCGTTGCATCGTATAGCTAGATGTGTATCTGGCGGTCGTGCCGTATCTACCCTTCCTCTCCCCCCTGCCGCTACGTACAACCGTGCATTTTACTTACCCTGCACACACATGCATGCAAGTACGGCCTTAATTCTCAACTGTCTCATGCACATGTTATGGGCACGGATATCGATATCGTGGGTTGAGAATAACCTATGACGGATATGTACGTGAATACAGCAGTGACAGTGGGGGCGGGTAAATGCATCGGTGTGAAATAATGATGACCGTACCTACGTGATAGATATTTGCTAATGTATGTACTGCGCGAGCAAGCGAAGCAAAGCGACGAATGATTAATGATCGTCCAACGAGTGGACTGGTAACGGATGTCAAGAGGAAGCGGCAGAGGACGAATTAAGATCGGTATAATCATGTGCGCATTTCGGTGTGTGTATGAGAATAAAGGCATACATCACGACGACAATAAAATTAGAAGAACAGATAAAAACGATGAGAACTTACTTCCTCCAGCGATGTGATGGTCTGCCTGCACTGAGGCATACGCGAGACGAAGGTGGAGGTGGTCGGGGAGTTGTAGTCCTCCTTGGTCTCCTCGACGAACTCGCCGACCGCAATGAGCCCTGGCATATTTGGCGCGTGCGATGTCGTCGTCGCGACGCTTTACCAGGCCGGCGGCACCGAAACGGATACTCTTCGCGTCTGCGATTAGGAAAAATCCGAAAACACAGCCAACTACGTTGACTCCACGACAGGTCGCGAAAGTCGAGAAACTGTCAGATCGTCACACGCACTGCTCACTTCACATACACTCACTGACGTCTCTGTATCGCGAATCGGGCGGACAACTTAACCCCTGAATCTGATCGGGGCCGTTCATTTTCTTTCCTCAGCTGCGCGTCGTTCGGCAATGATTGCGCTTTCTATAGCCGCTCCCGTCTAAGGGCGAGCATGACACTTCGACTCACTTGCGAATCACCACCGACTCTACCGCGGACGCATCTTTTTTATCCAGGGCTCTATACATGCGCTGTCTGGGCAGCCCTGGACCTTATAGCGAGCGCCAGCAACGATGCACGTACCTTGGGTTTATTGTTACTGATTCGTCCTCTCTTCGCTGCCGCAGTGCCGCCTACCACCTCCAATCGGCGGCCATAACTGCCGCACTACTTTTACCCTACCCAGTGTTCCTTGCGCGAATTACTGTACCCAATCTTTTTCTAGATTGCCCTGCCATCTACAGTGTTTCACGCGCGCAAATCCGACTCGGCCGGCAACAAGATTTCTACCTCTATCCCAAACTATGCCCGTATCGATGTGTCAGTTGACCATGCCGGTACTGCAGAATGCATGCACTGTTGAATTTTTCTGGCGCGCCAACTTCCACAAGATTGGCTCTGTTTATTGTAAATGGCATGTGGTCGGCCTGAAAAAATGGGATTCAAAGGAAAATAGGGGGATATTAGTCATCAAAAAATATGTCACAAATTGAGCCATTGATCTAATGTATCGATTTGTTAAATCTACATGTTAAGTTTTCAATCAAAATGTCTTTATTAAAAGTTATGTAGATTGGCGAGATTGTATTTACAGCTCACATACTCAGAATTGAAATTTTTTACTTCCTACTAAATAAGTCAAGTTTGTAATGAACAAAAGAAATTATAAACAACTCCGAGAAGGAATAATTATTACCTGGAAAATAAAAATGTTGAATGATGTGACTAGACTCAATACCATAAACATTTGCGCAGGTGTATCATGCATGCATGTGTAGCATGCAGATCTTTAAACGCATAGAGGGTAGACAGCGAATGATGGAATGTTTTTGACACATAGACAGCGTGCGTTTGCAGTCATAGTCTTCGATAGTTGTCTCGTTGTTGACCCCGATTTTCGGAGAAGATGGTCGAATAGAGAAATGGTACGACGGAAGCCAGCGCCAGACACAAGCCGACAATGGGTCTGTACCATACCCAGGCAAAACCAATGACCAATAAACTGATGGACATGGAGACAGATATGTTTACAGATTCAATAGCAATCACGCCGCATAAAAATGTAGAATTCAAGACGAGCGTGCGTATTATGTTTGCCAAACATGTAGCAGCGAGAAACAGCACTAGCCAACCCAGACCTCTGCAAGTGATGAAATCATGACTCAGTAAGTCGTAATTATCGTACCAGAGCGTTTATCATTTTCAAACAAATTTGCCAGTCCAACCTTATAGCCCAGGTGCGCCAATAGTTGTGCACATGTTCTAGGTGAAACATCTGATCCACGGATATCACGTCCTTTCTTTGGATTAAGATTTCTTCGCCATGCGAGGTCGTATAGGGAACGATAGTTCCATCTACCTGCATGCCGATAATTGAATAGATGTCATCGCCCTTGCCAGCGTACGAAAATTGTATTCTGATATCTCCGACCTGATTGATGATAATTAGAAAGGATTAGTAGAAGTAGAAATAATGCAAGAGCTGTAGTAACGGAAAGCAGTGATTTCAAACCTGAGGATTCCATAAGTCATTACTGTGATAGTAGAGGCCAGAGTGCAATTTGATGTCTCTACGCTCCGGCCTCTCATCGCTAGTAATCTCAACAAAGTGATTGAATTTCTTTTTTAACTCTTCACCAAGAGTCAAGGCTCCAATCTTAACCTCATTGGCAATTTGTATCTGACTCCGCACAGGCATGATTTTGGGATTATGGTGACCAGTTCTGATATCGAATGAATCTGAATCCACAAGCTTGTCCTTCCATTCTGTCGTATAATAGTAGTGCTTTTCATCTTCGGTAACACCTCCAAAACTGCACAGGGTGAAATCAGACACAATGGAAATGAATCAGTTTATTTCTAACTGGGTGAGAGAAGTTGTAGATTGTAGTAAAGTAAAAATTTCAAACCGTGAGAAAACAGTATGAAACGAAACAGATGAAGTACAATTCAAGATTTACCTCACCTACGTTCCTCTTCAATTTCGATCCATTGATACATCTGTACCCTTCTCTTCAGCTTTACGCTGGCCATAACGATTCCATAATCAGGTTCAGTGAGCGGTTCAAGCACTCTCAGTGGTCCCGAAAAATGAACAAGTCTGTGCTGATGCTCAGGTAGCACATGGTTCACACTGGACAGCGGCACAATGTTACGCAGCGCCTCATTCAGCGAATGTGCTGTTCTAACTGCACGGCCCTAAGGACAAGCAGCAAGGAGTAAACAGGGAATTGCATGTTCTCTGAAAGCAGACTGTTCCTATAACAAGCTAGGCCAATGGGGATTTCATAATTGCAAAGGTGTTTGGTACAGCCGTCGAACAATGTGCCCGTCAAAGTCTAGTGCAATACCTCGTTCCAAAATAGCAGGCACATCCCAGCTGCGAATAGAACTGACCCAATAATGGCGGTCAGCCAAGATTCCTTGAACTGTTCGGCAACGGTCATTGGTGTGTGAGTGGGTCCAGCTTGTTTGAAACCGGCCGATCTATCGCGGTATGCGTTATCAACATCGCCTCTACGAGGCTGCCCATTCTGAAACGAAATCCAAACAATGTGAAAATTAGGATTACGTTAGGTTAAGTTAGGTTAAATTCTACAGAGAATAAACAAGGTTGAGGCCGGTCGGATGACACGCGAACTTACGTTTGTCCGATACATCCCACCTGTGACAACAATCACCATAAACTACGCCTGACTCGGCGTTTGTATTCACGTACAACAACACGGTGTTCATGTAATCTGGGACATCAACTTAAAAAAACATTCTCCAACAGGCGACTACCGGATACTCTGGGTAAACCCATCTGTACATGGAGGTAGCATCCCCATTTTCGCATGCGTGACCGTGTAAAGGAAATACCGGTATACTGTCTCTCTCGCTCTGCGCCGTGATTGGCTTAGCGTGCTTTCTCAACCAATCACGGGCGCAGGGCGACAGAGGTAGAGTTACTGGACCCTGATTTTGACTTGTTTTTCACTTGACGGAAAATCTTCTCATGAGTGAAATACACGGTTGTACGTGATATATAAATCAGACTCAGGCCCCATATTGCCCTTACCGTATAAGCTCGATGAGTAAACATAAAACGACGAGGGAACGACTGATGCCGCCACAAATCCTCAATTTCCTTAACAATTTCTGCAATTTTAGCACAAAGCGGAAAGAAAATGAAAGGAAAATAGAAAAGCGAGGTTAAGACTTACAATTCGGAAATACAAATGACAATGTCACTGAACTGGCCTGAACTGCGGTCGCCTCGTCACGAAACCTTTCACAGTCACGATAGTTGATAAATGTTCATGTACTCGGAGGCGGAGATTTTTATTGCTCTGGAATTCTCTGATAACTTCATCTGAGTCTTAGGGGTTAGAAATGGTAAGAATACAATCGAGCGGCGAAAAACTGACGCTTAATTTACAGCATATGTTAGGACGCTTGTCCCAATTTCGGCATCGCTAATCCGTTTACTTGAATGTTTTTCAAACAGTCACCTCCATTGTGCCGAGGCTGTGCCAAACAATTAGCTGTTGAGAACGCGGGATTCGATGTATTCGCTGAAGAGGCATCGTCAAGTCTCAGGGGAAACAACATCAGGACTGGCATCGAGCTAATCACTGGGATGGCTGTGAGTAATTGCTATAACACTGAGGCAACGATTCACCAGAGTGCTTTAATAGAAACATGTGAAAAATATGAAGAACTAATCAGTACCTATGGTTAACTTTTTGGGGTCAGAAAATCGACGTGCTAGCACCAAAAGTCTGCATGAAACTTTTTCCAATAACTGTATGGTTGGCCTTCAATTTTTGATTCTAAAATGGGCTGACGATCGATCACAGGTTTCACATACTGACGGACTCCCCAGAAGATTGTGCACAGAATGCAATGACAAGCTGGAAGCGTTCATGGCCTTTCGAACACAGCTGTTAACGTCTCTCAGACTTTTTCTAAGCTCTAGAGACAGTCGAGCTCCTACCGGAACCGAACATCCGCTGGAAATATCATTACCCGCGTTACCTGTGCCAATACTCAATCAAGAAGGAATCGGACTTTCTCATGTTAGGGAGAATACATATGTAACGTTAGAGTCAAATAGTTTTGTTAGGTATAGCAGTAGTCAGACAGAGCATTATGTGAAAGTGAAGAGAGCAAATGTGGCCGAACGGGACGACGAATCCGAGATTGATGTGTGCTCAGGGGATGACGATGAAGTTCTCGAACTAGATTTTCAGAGCAAAAAGGATGAAATCTATGAGATTGATAGTTCTGAGGAGTCGGACATACAAGTCTGTGACTACGAACCAAACAGGTTATGAGCTTGTCTTATCACCAAGCTGTAAATGTTGCTCAAGAGAAAAAGCTTCAGGATTTTCTTTGGTATATCACAACAAACTAAAATAATTAAAAGTAAGCTTTCATTAAGCAGAAGAATTTGATGATAAGAATTAACTCTTGAAACGATTCACAGTCACTCTATACATCCCTGAACGATGTGGCTGCATAAGTTAAAAACAGCTTACGGAATACATGGCTTTGTTGACGCAACTCATTATCTTATCTCAATATTCATGACGACGCTATTACGAGACCGTTTGTACGTGTCAGCAAAAAAGAAATGGTTTGATAAGAAATCGTCTTGATCGAGTGGTTGGTAAAAATTGCGTCCACCTTACACCGAAAATTGACCAAGGAAAAACGCATTTTTTAATACGAGAATTTACAGCTATCACCAAGTCATGTACACCCTGTTGCTGCGGTCGGTCTGGCCTGTTCATAAAACGTAAGGAGTACCCGTTTGTCGATAAGATAAGGTCAAATATATTCGTCTACACATGCATGTGTCTTGATCGTGCTATATTTACAGGCCCTGGCATATAACCTCGTGGATCGATCGGGAATTTTCATTATCGACCGTACACAATGGAAAAAGGCTTGGGAAGGTATATGCACACAATATCTATACGTATAATATGTACAATGCATAATTTAGACATCAAATTTTAGCAAATCTCTGATGAAATTATAAAACGCAGCTAATTCTGAGCGATTTTATTTCCCGCGCGCAGATCCTCATCGCAAATCGCGGCGAAATCGCTTGCCGAATTGCAAGAACCGCTCGTAAACTTGGGGTAAAAACGGTGGCGGTATACAGCGACGCGGACCAGGAGGCCATGCACGTCCGTTTGGCTGACGAGGCCTACAACATTGGACCCGCGGCTTCGACCGAAAGTTACCTGAAGCAGGATAGTATAATTGAGGCTGCCAAGAAGTCCAAGTCCCAGGCGATACACCCCGGCTATGGATTTTTATCGGAGAATACTGAATTCGCCGAGCTCTGTCAGAGCGAGGGGATCACCTTCATCGGGCCCCCGGCGAGCGCGATCAGGGACATGGGGATAAAGAACACCTCCAAGGCCATTATGGCCGCGGCCGGCGTACCTGTAGTTCCAGGTCCGTAACTCCGCTACCTGCGGCGGTCCTATTTTCGTCATAAGAAAAAAAAAAATGTTCTCTCTACGCAGGTTATCACGGAGAGGATCAATCCAACGACAGGTTGATGGCAGAGGCAAGACTTGTCGGTTTTCCACTGATGATTAAGGCGGTGCGAGGAGGTGGAGGCAAAGGAATGCGCATAGCTTTTGAAGAAGGGGATTTTTTCACGGCATTGGAGGCGGCTCGAACCGAATCGGCAAAATCGTTCGGCGACTCGGCCGTGTTGTTAGAGAAATATGTTTCCGAACCCCGGCACGTCGAAGTTCAGGTATTCGCTGATCAGCACGGAAACGCTGTCCACCTGTTCGAAAGAGACTGTTCGGTTCAAAGGAGACATCAAAAAATCATTGAGGAGGCCCCCGCGGTTTGTTAATGCTACATGTATAATGTATATTTATACATTACCACGTGATCCTGATAATCAACGTTATTTTCTGCAATTTTTCAAAACTTACAGCCGGGAATTTCGCCCGAGTTGCGGTCTGAGCTAGGTGCAGCCGCCGTCCGGGCGGCAAAGGCCGTTAAATACGTGGGAGCCGGGACAGTGGAATTTATTCTCGATCGTTACACTCACAGTTTTCATTTCATGGAGATGAACACGCGGCTCCAGGTTGAGCATCCCGTTACCGAAGCAATTACCGGCACTGACCTCGTCGAGTGGCAGCTCACAGTGGCTGCCGGAGAGAAGTTGCCGCTTACTCAGGAAGAGATAAAGCTGGCGGGACACGCTTTCGAGGCGAGAATATACGCCGAGGTTGGTTTTCATCGTTGTATTTCGCAATACCTCGCGAATGACTAGTGAATCCTGCGTTACAGGATCCGAATAACGGGTTTCTACCTGGTGCCGGTCCCCTGTTACATCTAACGACCCCGGAGATGTCGGCTGACGTCCGAGTCGAGACGGGGGTGCGGCAGGGTGATCAGGTTTCCGTGCACTACGATCCGATGATAGCGAAACTGGTCGTTTGGGGGAAGGACAGGAGCGAGGCGATCGGGAAACTCGGAGCGAAACTCGCGGAATACAATGTGAGTAATGTTTGTCCGCGCCTAAGCGGGGGAAAAACGTTTAAAAATACATTGCGATGTTTATTGTAGATCGTCGGCGTGGAAACAAACGTGCAATTCATCATGGACCTCGCTAGCCATCCGAAATTCGCCAGCGGTGATGTTCACACCGGCTTTATAGAGGAGAACCACGCAACTCTTTTTCCGAAAATCGAAATCACCAACGAGATACTGACCCAAGGAGCATTAGCCATGATCCTAGAAGAGAGTTTGTCCTCCTTGAACGACGCTATCTTTACCCCGTTCGCAACAAACGTCGGCCTCAGACTGAACCACGCGCTTGAGCGTAAATTTCAATTTCTCTTCAAAGATAAGGAATTTGTGGTTAACGCAAGGTACCTTCGACCAGGTGTCTTTAACATGAGAACGAATGACACGGGCCCCTGGAGAAACGTGAGCGGTTCGTTGATAAGAAGGAACAATGTTCTCGAATTATTATCGGAAATCGACGGCGTAATAACCCGCGCTAGGATCGTTAACAACAATGGAGAGCTTTATTTATTTACGAATGTACGTAATATTCTATATTTAATTTTCAGTATTGTTCCCTACATCTACAGTGAAGCCCCATTGGCAAAAGATGAAAATGAACACGTGAATTTTGTTTCAAAGGAGCGCAAGTGGCAGCTGACGATACCGCCGCCGAAGTTCGTCACCGCTGTATCGTCGATCAGCGGTCAGCATCGAGCGGTTGGTTCTGCGATGAGCCCAATGCCCGGTGTCGTCGACAAGATTCTCGTTCAGCGAGGTGATATTGTTAAAAAGGGCGATCCTCTCCTGGTGATCGTTGCCATGAAAATGGAGGTGAGTATGCCACGATTTGCTTTTCTTTCTATTCGAGAGCTCTTGAAACTTTATAACACGCATTATTTTTTTTCGCCTCAGCACGCGATCAAGGCCGCCTGCGACGGACTTGTCGAGGAGGTCCTTTGCACTGCTGGCGAGAATGTTGCCAAGAATAAACTTCTCGTTAGGATGAAGGAGGAGGAATCAGCCTAGCTTCTGTTGCCGTACAGGGCGGAAAGTTTAATGATACTTGATACGATTGGAATCTTTGAATCTTCCTTTTTTAACTAATTTTTAATTTTTTATAATACCCATAAGGCCAGTTCTCTGGATTTGTTAATGGTTGTTTACAATGCTAGATATTTTTAACGAATAAATGTACATAATACTCCTCATACGCAAAGAATCGATTGTATATCCGTAGCTATATACGACGGAACCTGTCCAGTTTATATCTCCCCTTCTCCTTATATATCTTGGTCGTATGCCGAAAAACTGTAAAAGTTATTTGTGGGGGTAATCAATCTCGGGGCGACTTCGTGGCACGTAATTAACGATCGCTCAACGTAATCGATCATTTCTTTAGCGGGTTAAGGTGGACTGGCGGGTCCGTGTGTTCGATGCATCATAGTATCACACGCATCTATTTACACTAGCTTACGTTAGTTTTTGCCGGTGTACATACGCACGTATGTACATACATCAACATGTCGTGTAGTGCACACAGAGACCATTCCCGACTATTGTATTTCGCACCTGGCACTAGTTCCCTCTCTATTACCGGGACGTATTAACGAACACGGTTGTATACAGAGTACAGGCATGAACCCGATAGCGTGCCGCGAAATACCACGAAATAGATCTCCAGCGGCGCGAAACCCCCGGCACGTTCTCTCGCAAACTTGGAACAACTTTCTTCCTCGGCCAATGAGAGTATATGACTGTAGGATAGGTGTAAGGTATATCAAAAGTTTCAGGGGCAGTTCAGCCGGGCGAGCGTGCCGTGAAATCCAAAGAGAATTTCGAAAGCGGCGGTTAAGGAGTTTAATAATAACGTTCGCAGAAAATATGCGAAACGCGAAACAAATTCTCATCAACGTGTTCACTCAACATCGCCATTCTCATAAATATCTTTCGCGATATACGGTTCGGTGGAATAAGGCTAGATATACCTATCGATCAGAGTTGCAACGCGGATTGATTGTGAGCCTGAAAACTTATTGGAATCGACTGATGGAACGAAGGGTCGACGCTTCTTCGTTCCCACCTATTCACACATCCACACACTGACAACAGGGTGTCGAGGTGTGCGAGGAGAGGCGGGTTGAAAATTTCGGAGTGTTTAGGGTAGGTGGTAACAATTACCGCCTTACACTACCCCCATCCGAGGAGCACAACCAGCGTAGCGGCTGCCTGTCAGTCAACAATTCTGCGCCCTGCTCGTCGGTGCGGACGACCTGCACGTCCCGAGTAACGGAGCCCCTGAAACTTCGTTATTGTCTTGCGGGACGGAGAGAAAAACGCTGAGGTGAAAATTCCACTGACTCTGCAGTCACCGCAGCAGGTTCAATTCTTAATCAAAAGTCACACCGACCATTTATTACACGTACTACGTTCACCGATACACGTCTACTTACAATAATAACCCGTATCCGGTAGGATGTAGCATTATATACATACACATACGTATATTCAGTGATTCGCGTGATAGTTTGACTCATGCATATAACTTTATCTATTTGTAATTTCACAACTTTTCGGGATTAAATCGTGTGTATGTCGGTGTATGTTATACCTGACGGAATGGGGTCGGTTGTACAAGGAAGAGGAAGACACTTTAAATTGCGGGGAGTTTATTTCAACAACTTTAGGAATTAGTCTTCTTTTTGCCGATTTCACTCATTAAATCGAATATCACGTACACAAGTGTAACTTCGTAGTCACCTTCTCTCTATAGACAATGTATCGAACAATTATAGCCATTAGACCCGAACATACCTACACAATACCTGGGCAATTTTTATAGTTACATGTCCTGTCGAACAGGCATGAGTGGAGATCGACAGACGACGAGTCAACGAGTACAGCGTATCGAAAGCCGGGGAATCCCCGAAAGAATCGCACCGGTGCGTCTTATGCAGCATCGAGACGTCAACACGGAGAAGCCAACTTACCTCAGAGACAGAGGTAGGTGCAAATCGCGAATGCTATACCGTGAATACGGCCCTTTCTTGCAACAAAATATAATTTGCAATTGAGCAGGTGTACGTATGATAATTTAAACAGCACGTGCCGTCGGTGGGAGGTGATAAACAATGCCGTCTGGTGTTTATGACGCTTGGCTGCGCGACAAGCGACTGTGTCGTCTCCCTAGGGAATAACCGATTATTCCTGTAATAAAGAATGGAAAATAATTCGAGCGTGAGAATATGTTATAAACCATTTTGCTATCTTGTCACTAATTTCTGGTTGTTAGGTATAAATTGGTTGCCTCTGCAGTACGAGCTGCGCGGTAATTCTGAGTAGATAAATCGCCGTGTTTCAGCTTACGTGAAATTCAGCAGAGATCGCTTGTGTCGTATAAAAAAGTGTTTAAAAGGCCTTGGCGAGCTATAGGCAATGCTATTTGCACGAACGTATAAGGTGTGCTGCGATATGATCCAAAAATAGCTTGTACCCGGCGATGGGTCTTCGCGATAAGATCGTTTACCGTCGAATTTTCGAACAATCTCATCGAGCGCAGGCGGTAAGTTCCAACGAACAGTTCTACATGCATTACCGCATCGTTCGATCAGATTCTGATTTATGACCGTCGGCTAACACGCCACGGGACTCGCGAGGATCGACTTTAATCCCACATGCAACAGTGGATCGGTCAACCGATTAGGATATTTTAGGTATGAAGCTATCGCAGCGCGCGAAAGTTTTGTTGAAATTCGAACGCGAGAGGGAATGTTTTGCACGTTGAAGAAACTCCCGTTGCACGTGCCTATGGCTATATAATTGGTTACAACAGTGTATCGCATAACGATGGTTCGGGAAGATGTTAGTGGGTCATGTCGGAAAACCCTGGCGAATTGACATTGCGAGAAACCAACTTTGTCTGCAGATATATGAGCAGGAGTAGGGGGAGGGAAACGGAGCCAAGACATCGGTGTGCAGGCGCATCGGATACCGCGGAATTTTTGACGTCTCGCGATGATGTTCGGTTGGTATAAAACCACGACCATCCTCCACTCCGATTACAATCGCGGCGGTATCTCTAATCCGGCCGGAACGATTCTTACGGAGTGAAGCAAATACGCGCTCGGATTTTTTTCACGATTATTCAGGCATGCGGCCTGCACCTACGAATATCCTGCAGGTACACACTCACCTCGTTTGCTAGTATTGGAAACATGCTGCTATTCACCCGCACCGCGAGGTGCGCCGAGCTGATGTCCGAGCCCGACGAGCTACAGCTAGCAGGTCTGGGTTTTATCGCCAGTTTTTAATTACTCGGTTTCACTAGCTGCTTCACGAGCCTTCTTTTCCTCATTTTCAGAGCGGGTGTTGTATCCGAGAAGCACCAAGACCCTGGCTAAGGTGCCGGTGATCGGAGGAACCCCGATAAGCGAGGAGACGTGTACGGTGGGTATGATGTACAACGTAACACCGAACACCCACCCAACTAACGTATAGCAGATTATTCTCGGGATTTTCTGCAATGCAGGCATTACGGCAGTTGGTTTTCGGCTCCTGCGCCAGTCCGCCAAGGAGCGAATGGACTAGGACAGGTTTGACCCTGAGGCCAGGGGGGCAAAGTCTTGCCTTCGGTTTGAGGGCGGCGAGGAACTCGACTCGGAGTTTGGTCACAGCGGTACAGGCAGTGATGCTGAAGCACTTTCTCTTCAGGACTAACAAGATCGTCACCAGTTTCGCGAGACCAGCATCCCCGGAAGCGTGAGCGCAGTATAACAACAGTATTTAATGATTGCCCGGGAATGAATCCGATATAATAGTATAGAAATTTGGCTTCTGTTGCAGTCTACTGAAGCCGAACCACGAGCGGCAAGTCGAAGTCCTGAGCTTGTCGATCGCTGAAGTTATATGGAGGTGTGGAGGCGGCGACGCCAAGCCCAGCAACGCCGCGACTGCTGTCAATCTCGCTTCTACAGGCGGCGCGTCCTCCGGCGTGTTTGTGCCCAAGGCCGTTGTTGTTCTGCCACAGGAGACGCCCTACGTTCAGCATAGCGTGCAATACTTTCAGGACGGGATTACCGAAACGGTATGGTGTTTACGCGTACAGTAGTCGGATTTTTTTATCTTCTCGAATTTTCGGATTCGAATACAAAAGAATAAGAAAAAAAAAAAACCTACAGCACGGTGATCTCGAGTAATGGCGACTAACGAATCTTATTTTCTGTTAATAATATATGGTGAAAATCGGTACAGCTACATCTCTACGAATTCCATTCTCTTGAAGACCTCCAGATATTTGTCAAGAGGTACCTTTACCTGGTAAGTCGTTCGTAATTTCCTTTGCGAAACACTTGAGAGGAGTACCCGTATTATATTTTGGTGTCGATTTAGTTTCACGACGAAGGTGGACCCGGAGCGATAATTCTCCTCTACAGCGCCGTGCTGTCTCGAGGACTTGCCAAGTGAGGATACGTATACACGTAGTCGCATGCGTGTTCCTGTACACAAATTACACGTATCGTCTAGAGTGCGCGTTATGCAAAATTAATATATACTATAATGAGACTATGACAAGACCCTAAGGAGATACGTGTAATATAAAGAAATCTAACGAAAGGAAAGCGACCGACCCTCTGAATGACGAAATTCTCGTAGAGTGCGGACCGACTTCGAAGACCAAAGAACCTCGATGCTGGGCGGGTCGCCGGAAGAGGGACCGATGAGCGTCGCGACGCTGCTGTTAACCGGAAGGTGTTCGCCGCACCTCCACAACGGGGTGCTTTACGTCGGTGACGAGAACACCTACGTGAGGAGGAGCCCTTTGATATTGACAGATTACGTAAAACCAGGTTCGTCGCAGCGTGTCTCACACACCTTCGTCCTCTGTCAAGGCCGTGCCGAGATGGGGCGTCCTGGCGAGGAGCGAGGTCGGTATCCTGGTGCACGAGGGTGACGGTGCAGACGCCGACAGGCAGCCCGGTTCCCGACTCAAGACTCCGAGCCTGCCGATCTGGCTGACCCTTTGCCAGGGCCACTACGGCGTACTTTTCAACATGAACCGTGAACTTCTCAGAAATTACCACGCCGAGCGGAGGTGAGATACGATCTGCAGCGCAAGGGGGAAAGTCGTGAGACCAACGCGTTAATCCCGGATCTATCCCCGTTCTAGGTTCGAGATTCAATATTACACATGCGGTGGAAGCCACGCCACCCTGACGGTCGACACGAGAGCCAGCGAAGACTCGTCAGCGGACAACGCTGCCAGGGACGATCAACTGGTCGACGTCGCCTCGACTCCCTTGGAGAAGCTGATTCACACCAAGTTTGTATAATGAGATGCTATATCTACGTCTTAAATTTATATCTTTCATGCAGATATCTTATCTTATTAAGACGTAGGTATATCTTAATTTCGATCTTCTCCGCAGGTGGCAAGACGCACAGATTCAATGGAACGGCAGCCCGGTTTTATAGATATTATAATTGCGTAGACGCAGCGACAAAAGGCAGATACGTATCGTCGTGAATATAATATATGTAGTATACCTATGCATGCACGCATATAAACGGTAACGATGTTTCTTTAAATGTAAATTTCATTGTACTAAACCATGTTCTAGTTGTAAATTAGCAATCACTGTGTTAAATGATGTAAATATATATGTATGGTTTATTTTGGTAAATGCTGTACGTAATGAAAATTCTGTAAACAACAGAACTTCGGCAAATCGATCCTACGCCTATGACATGGCTTTGTTATGTATAATTTTATAGTTTACTATACATTCGATTTGTAAGCAGAAATGAATCTAGGTGCCAGGTGTCTACGTAAATCTACGTATGCATATATCCTAGGTAACGTTACAGGCATGTAACCCATGCGCATCAAGTTGAGAAACTTGAGAGAGACGAAATAGGCAATTGAGGTACATCCTGAATTAAATTTCAACTTGAAATAATAAAGAGAATATAGAATTTCCAAAATTCACGGCTTGAAGCAATTTTTAAAAACGCCTCACCCGTATTTATCTCATACTTTACTTTACGCGTCGTCTCACGTGTCGCGTCTAATAATTATTTCATCATTCGTTATTCGATCGACGCGATGATTGTACAAACGGTATATATATTTAGGTATAGATATATCTGTGCGCAAACACCGAATGGGTTCATCCATCCTCTCGCCCTAGAAACGTTCGTCGTCACGCTATCTTTGCACTCGCATGTAGGCAGAGGGTGAATTCGCGCATAGTTTTCTTTTGCTCGACTCTATAATATGTTATACACCCCAACAACACACTTCTCACAAATCTAAGGTATTCAGGAGTCGAGACAATGACTCGGTAAATAATGATAATTGGAAGGATCGCACGTACGGAACAAAGCTTACTTTAATACGAATAGAAGATAAGAAGTAAAGGAAAACGAAAGAAAGCCACTTTTGCGAAGAGGTGAAATTCTCAAACGATATACGTATGTAAGAGGTTACAGCTGAAATACTCTGGTGCACACCGCTCGTTCACTTTCTTTTCCGGGATCAAACTCTTACACACTTGTTCCAAAATAATACCAACCTATAAGCGTATACCGCGGAAGGTGTTTCCTGCGGAAAGAGAGTGACGATAATTTATCTGAAGTCGGGATGAAAGTATCATATACACACGTTTAATCAATTAGGAACTAGACCGTTGAACAACTGCAGCGTTGTCCCAGTTTTGATGCAACTATTTTTAATCGTCACCGGTGTGAATTAAACATAAACGGTCAGGTATAGCTCTGACGAAGGTAGATGCGAACAGGTGAATTTAACACTAAACTGGAAAAGGAGTCGGGGTCATGGGAACCGGGTTAATCCCGTTTCGTCTAAAACTTAACGCGATATGAGCATCGCGCAGCTACGAAGTGGAGGAGGATAAATGATCGTTTGACCGAGGCGACGATGACGATCATTCTGGATCATTAAACCGTGAAAAAAGATTCCTATTCGTTTCGCTACAACTTTTTTACCGGTACCCGTGAGAAAAGATCCGCGATCCGATGCGCATCCGGACTCCGTGAAGGTAAATACTGTAACAACAGCACGCAAGCCATTGTGATCGAATTAAATGATCGATTTTAATCAATCGTTCTTCACGAGTATCGTGGAGTAACTTAAAAAAGTAAGAAAGAAAAAAAAAAAAAAAATTACACCTATCACACCGTAGTCCCGAATCGAGTTAACCTGCTGCAGTTACGAACAAAGAAATGTACGCGTCGTCGTAGCTGCTTATGCCGGTAAATTTGTGGATGGATACGGGTGCAGGGTTAGACGTTACAGTTTATACGTAGCGAGTTCCCCCGTTTCAGGAACACCTGTCGTCATCGTCGGTCCCCGGCGATCGTGTAGCCCCACTTCCTGCCCTCTCGGCTGTATACCTTGTCCGTACCCCTCGATGCCCGCTTACTATTCTCCGGGCTCTTGTTTTGTACAGAATACACACGCCGCCGCCGTGCAAGACCCTGTGATTTTTTCACCTCTTTGTGCGTAAAATTCACGAGTCTTCCTCGACCTAAAGCTAGGTTTTTTTCGTTTTTTTATTTTATGTATTATAGTTTCGTGTGTCAAGGGTGTAGCCCAACTATGGGTATGGTGGTTCTTCCTCGAACGATTTTGCAATGACGCGGCACCCCAACTCACGAAGTCTGGACTCGCAGTGAAAATTGGATCTTACGAATAATTTGACCAGCAATTCATGGATATTCCAGATGACAATTTTTACCGTGGTGAGTATACCCAAAGTATAAGCGTGTGTAAAGTGATCACCGTACGTAAAGGCAGCAGTTTTTCGGCTTTGTTATATCGCTACATTCCCAGAAAGTTTCATCACCGCAATTTGTCAATCTAAAGGCGAAGAAACGGAGGATAAAGTACTTGACCATTTCAATTTTCAACAATACCGAAGCTGCCCGTAGCATGGAATACCGGAATGTGAGATAATTGCCTTGACTCTTGGTCATGTAGGACACGCGGTGCCGTTCTCGGTGGGTAGAATCCTCGGAGCGTGTATCGAGGATTCGCCGTCGTCACGGTGCGTCGACCACCGTCATTACATGCGTTTACGAAGTATAAGGATTGAGGAGGCGAAAGAAACGTTCGGTATGATGAATATCGGGTACCTGCACCGATATGTCAGTTTTCCGGTATTGGTCGTGGGGAAATCACTGTCGCAACTTCCGGTTCCAGCATTAGTCATAGTAGGAAATACGCAGCAGGAACTCAAACCGAAAATTAAACCGTGGATCCGGCTGATGTGGAGAAAAAGAAACATGTAAGGGGGAAGAGAAATTACGAAACCAGTCACAATTAAGAGTGGAAATTAAATCGTAGCCGCGATCAGGAAACGCTCGGCAGCAGCAACTAGATTCGGAGAGACAATCGCGAATACAATCATCACCCACATATTTAACATCCATATACAGGCTCATAGAATATAAGCCCACGTATCGCTGCACAAAGTTTCTCTCCGCATGCTTTCTAGCCACGCGTGTACAATAGTACACCGGCTCTATTTTCCCTTCTGCAGCGGCACATTTTATTTCTGCAGATATGTTACATATAGATGATGGATGTGTAGGATCATCCGAGGTGTTCATTAGGGTGGTCCTTATTTGGGGTGTTGACGAATTCCGACAAGTGCGCCCCCTAGACACGTTTGAAATAAATAAAAAAAAATGTGTGCAAAACCCCAGCGCTGTAGTCCTATGAGAACACGTGCCTGTAAGCTCGTTTTGTTTCCCATTTAGATAACATGGCATTTTTAGACCAATTCAGTCACTATTTTTTCTAGTCATCCCTAAGTATGTTAAAAATTATTTATCCACATAAATCTATTGTTAATAGGCATGACTACGCGCACATTCTTTTACAAAACCTCACATGTATCGTATTTCATTATAAATTTGATATGAGTTGATTAGAGTTGCATTCAAACTATGGTCATTCAGTTTCGATTGTGTATAATATAATATAATATAAAAAGAATGTGCGCGTAGTCATGCCTATTAACAATAGATTTATGTGGATAAATAATTTTTAACATACTTAGGGATGACTGGAAAAAATAGTGACTGAATTGGTCTAAAAATGCCATGTTATCCAAATGGGAAACAAAACGAGCTTACAGGCACGTGTTCTCATGGGACTACAGCGCTGGGGTTTTGCACACATTTTTTTTTATTTATTTCAAACGTGTCTAGGGGGCGCACTTGTCGAAATTCGTTAACACCCCAAATAAGGACCACCCTAGTGTTCATGGTGCACGTAGAGTGAAGGGTGCGGTACAAATTGGGCTCGTGATAATACAACGATTTGCAATTTTATTCGACTTGTTGATATATCTAATGCTATACTTCTTTTTTGACTGTTCTCACGCATACAGATGAATGAAGAAATGTTCGTGTTCGTGGATGGAGACTTTGATACGATATGGAGGTAGATATACTGATAAAGATTATAATCTCGCTGATCTACTACCGCCTCATCCTGCATCAACCTGCTGCTGCCCAACGTAAGTCCTCATACATTTACGTGCTTACTAATCGCCTTCCTACAAGCCCAACCTATCGTTGTAACACACGTTGGATTCGTCATCGCGAATCAGGATCGTTTATTTGCACATCTTGAACAATCACCGATTCCCACGATTCGCAACGAATCTTTTTCACAAATTTCCTCACTAGCTATCGAAAATATTCAAATATCAACAAGTAATTCAGTTGATTTAATAATTTGGATAATTCTCGAACGAGGGATCATTTATTTCGACGGCAACTTTTCTCATATTTGCAAATATTAATGAAAACCAGTTATAGTTTGTTGATACCTAGAGAGCCTAGTCGAAATTCCGCCTCCCAGAATTGGCAATTAGTAACGGTCAGACGGTCCGTTCTTACACTAGCGACTGATTAAACTATTATGGGAATAGCGAAACGAGTAAAAAAATAACGGAAAAAATATCGATAAGGAAATAATGCTCGCATGTGTACAATAAATCTGGTAATAATTAGCGCCATTGCGAGTTACGTAGAATCCGCGTATATAAGACACCCATAGAGGGATATTTCTATACCTGTAGTCGTATACATGCGTCTCCCCAGCAGGCGAATGCGAAGCGATCAGCTCGAGGTATGAATGCGGCTGGCAGACGGCCCAGCCAGGCAGCTAGCCCTGCCTTAGCCGGAAGTTCGCTCCAAGGAACCGCGAATGTATATAGAATATCCACAATCAGGCACACACAGGCGCTCAAACGTATAGGTGTTTGCTGTTATGATATACAAGTACATAGCACATCGTGTGGGCAGATGGCCGAATGCGCGTGCGTGTGTGCCTCGCACCAAGTAAAATATCATTCTTGACACGCACAAGTATACCATTGTACGAAGTATTACTCTTGTTGTAACTTGTACCCTACTTCTTAAACGCGGTATGAGCGCACGCGTATCATCCAACGCCTTCATCATACGTTTCACGCAATATGTGTATTCTTACTAATACGCAGCCTGCGCGTATGTTTTACTCTTAACTTGGCGCACCTTCGTTCCCAAAGTTCTTTCAATTTCACTGTGTGTTCCGTCGTAATAAAAATAGACTTTTTGTGAGTATCGTTATAGAATTATTAATCTCTTGTTGACAATATTTTATTCACTTTTGTATTAACTTAAGGGATCGAATAACGTACGGATATAGATTTTTGGTGTATCATTCAGTCAGATAGTTTCGTGAACCCAAATAATTTTTAAGACTGTTTTTTTTCTATCGAACGTTTTGTACTGTAGTCGACAAAACGCGAGGAAAACGTGACGGAGTTACGGAAGAAGGAAATGTGTAAATAAGGGATCAACTGAAGGCATATTCAACTTTGACGCAACGGTTACAGCTGATTTATCTAGCAGTAAACGCAAAAAAAACCTTTCAGCAAATCTTCGCAACGATTGAAACAATTAGAAAAATATTGAAGCGAGCCCGATCGTTTATCTGGAAATTGTTCAACTTTCTTGTTTGTTCTATTTGGGCTTTTATCATTAATAAATTTCTTTTATTTCTCTAATTTTTATTTTCACATGAGCCAATAAAACTAACTGAAAACACATGGGATTGAAATCAGAAATCAAATAAAATAAAATTGCCATCGAAAACCTACACGAACGAAACAAGACTAAAGTAAAAATGTCGCAGTTTGTATTATAACGAAAAACGATAGCCGCCTATGATCATGCAACTTCATTGAGACTAAATCTTAAGCGCCTGAGAGAAGGCAATCTGAGTGTAGTTAATAGACGCCTAAGTGTAAGCAACGCAATATTCATTACAGCAACGTTGAATGCCATTCGCAAGGGGCAAGCCGAAACTGAATTTATTAAAAAATGACGGATCCCGATACAAAAACCCTATCAAGAAACCAACGGAACCAATGTGCAAAAATTATTATCTAAAAGCGTAGGACTTAATCCTTAGATGTATAAAAATATTTTTTAATGGTTGATCAGTGATACGCGACACAAGATGTTTTCTCGAGAACGGGGCAACAGCGGCCCACCTTTTCGTCGGAGAAGAGCTGGAGGTCGGCGGAGTCGTCGGTGCGATCGGCGTGATTGGGGATCCTGTGATTCCTGGGGATCTGGGATCCAAGGGAGATATTGAGCTGCGGTTGCAGGAGAAGGATAGCCCAGTAGCAATTTATCCCGGGTCAAAGAATCTCACCCTCACCAGGCCATTGGATAAGGAGGGTGTCCAGGGACCGGCCAGTGTTTATGTCAACGTTATTTGTGAAAGGAGACGAACTCTCGATCCGGTTTGTATTATTTGAAGTTTAACTTTCATCTCGCAGAACGAGAATAGTTTTAATAAAGAATATATTGTGTAACATCAATTTTGTCCAATGTCGCAGGGTTTCGTGATACCGGTAAATATACGAGTGACGGACGCGAACGACAATGCTCCACAATTCGTCAATGCGCCTTACGTCCTTAACATTTCCGAGGTAAGGAGGATCTGCGAGTTAATTGATGCGTATTCACAAGACTTATTCTCAGCGATTGTACATACACCCAAATTCTCGCATGGGCAACTCTTGACCTACTGTTGTAAAAACCGTTAGATCACGATAATGAAGCGGCCACTTCTTCGCATTGTTGAAGGTGACGGTCGTCGGCACAAGAGTGCTTCAAGGTGTTCGAGCGATCGACGGGGATCAACCAGGCCCATACTCGACGGTCGAGTATACCGTACTGCCAGGACCGCACGCGGTAAGTTAGATATTCAGACAAAAATATGGAGATAATTATCGATATATTATTTGTGAATTCCCTTCGTAAAACTTGTAATCAGTGAAGATGATTATGATGGGTGATTTGATTCACCGAATTGATGACTATAACGAAGCTGCAGTTACCTATAGCTGATAAAAAACTAAAATTTGTCTATCAGACGTTTTATGGAAATCTTATGACGCGAATTTCGGCCTCCAAAAGACGTCCAACGTCACAAAGACGTAATTTGGATATAAGACCTCCTTTAGGCGTCAAAGTCACGTTATAAGACTCTCATAAGACGTCTGATAGACAAACTTCAGTTTTGTGTTACCTGGGTAGCGCAGATGATGAACATTGCATCGACGACAAATTTCGTTACTTTTAGTGTTATGTACAGCCAGCTGTGTTCGTGGACGGTGAGAGACTCCGTCTGCAGGTACCCCGAGCACGTGCATGACCTTAGTAGTAGAATCAATAATATTAGTCGAAGTGTAGTCGAGATCAGTCATTTATTACGCGACACACTCGTCATTGCTCGATTATTTACCTACCGTATATAACTGTCTATCCGCATAGGACTACTTCGTGTTTGTAAACGCTCTGGAAGGCACTCTGGTATTGCGCAAGCCACTGGACTACGAGACACTGAGCAACTTTTCCGTTGGAATTCGAGCCCAGGTTTGCACGAGATGATGTTTCTCTCTCTCAGGATCAGTACATGCTAAGGTACATCCTTATGAGTGTTTCTTCCTATAGGACCAAGGCAACCCCCCGCAGTCGACGGATACGGCCCTTCGGGTGAACGTGATCGATGCCGATGACCAAAATCCAGCCTTCCTAAACGACCAATACAAGATCACTGTACCAATCGGAGAAAAAAGCGTAAGTAGAAATATTCTAAACCACCTGGAATTAGTGGATTCAAGAACCGAACAATACTCGTAGTATATAAGTTCACCGTTTTCTATATGAGAAATATAGTAGAAAAGAATCAGAGAATAATGTATACCTCCTCGCGCGATGCAGGGGACGACGTTGGGAGTGGAACCAGCGGCGATACGGGCCGTGGACCAGGATACCGGGATCAATTCGCCTGTTCGCTACACGCTTCAAGGGGGAGCCGTTTCGTTCCTCTCACTGAACCCGGGGACGGGGGACGTGGTGCTCACCAGAAGCCTGAGGGACCACGAGGTCGTCGCACCCACGACGCTGGTGATAAAGGCGAGTCGATGTTCTGTCAAGTTTGCAAATTATAGATTATCGATGTCTTGTGTATATCATCGAGTTCGGGGAAAATTACCCAACGCACGCACACCTTATAATGTCTATGTTGTTCCATTCATGGCAATCGCAGGCGACCCAGGTTGACAATCCGGATCGATACGCTCTGGCAACTGTCGTCGTCGCCCGGGAGGGAGGACTCGGCGCCGGACCCACAGCCGGTAAACGGATCTCTTCACACGTTACCTATTGGAGAACAAAAAGAAAGAAAAAATTAGACAATCATTTTTATCTTGGAGGCAGTAAATTAAATTTTTGGACATTTATAAACAAATTTGAAGTCATTTTTCAGGACATATTTCTCAACTTTCAAATTCTATGACCTAACTGTGGTTCGGGCACGTTTATACAAACGGTGCAATAAATAAATGATCGCACAGGTGGACGACTTCCGGTGAGATTCGTACTGAAGGACTACCAGGCTTGTATCCCGGAAAACACACCGCCAGGAAGCATTCTCCTCACAGCGGGCGTTAACAAAATAGACCCGGTAAGATTTGTCGTTATGTGATCATAGATGTAAGTTGTGAAACAAGTAGCATGTCCGTAATTCTTTACCTAACTGTAGAACTTGAGGTTCTGGCTGGTCGGGGCGGGCGAGGATCTCGAGAGGTTCGCCATCACAAGATCCGGTGAGCTCATCCTGAAGGGTACCCTAGACTACGAGCGTCGGATACAGCACAGCTTCCGGGTTCACGTGACGGACGGGCACCACGTAAGGCGTTGGGTTTCCATTTCTGTCTCTTCATTTTAACTTTAGCTCCATAATCAATTTTCCAAATTGCTACTGTTCAGAACGATACAGCGAGAGTGAACGTCTCAGTCGAGGACGTCAACGAATGGGAGCCAAGGTTCCGTCATCCAAGGTACGAGCTTCATGCGAGGAGTCTCCGTCAAGGTTCTATTATAGGTCGGTACAAAACAAATTTCCCGTACGCCGAATTTTTATGCGGAGCGATATCTGCATAGAGAACTAATTCTTGCTTACAGGAAGGCTTGAGGCAGCAGACGGGGACAGAGGGGACAGGGTCTCGCTTTCGCTGAGAGGGCCAGACGCGAGGTATGAGTTATATTTTTTTAAATGCTAGGTCTAAGCGTCAACAAAAATGTACTTGTCTCCCATGACAAATCTTGACCATTTTTGCACAACGTGAAAGACAAAGCTGCACTGCTGAAAATTAAACCTTCGCTTCCTACCTGTGACTTTGTAATATGGGACATGTCCGCGGCCGGCGAGATTTCTAAACTACCATTGGGGTCGAATGAAATGAATAGGTATGGGAATTTGCTTGATGATGACCACAGCTTATCCTATGTAATGCTAATCCATATCACTGGCTAGACTGAGTTGTGCTGCCACTAAATATATCTGCAAGTCAAAACATCTATGCGAAAATTTGTACAACTATACATATAATCCTTACCGGTTTACACTTAATAGGAATTCAAATACAATTACAGATTGGGCTAACACTAATTCATACACATTTTGATGCATTCGTATAAATTCATGCATTTTACAGATCTTTCGAGATTCGGGACAACGGAGAACTGATACTGAGGTCGTCAGGCCCTTTCAATGGGACAACGGCTCGACTGGTCGCCATTGCCTCGGACTCAGGTCGGCCACCGAGGTGAGTTATTTTCCGATATTTATCAATCACAGGATTGCCGAATGGGCGTATTACCTGAAGTGTTCAGTAGGTTATTCAATATCAACTCGTATTCAGGTCCAGCATGGTGCCAGTAATCGTTCATCTTCCGAACACCGGTTCCCTGCCAATTGCCGCAAGGGCCGCACCTGCCTGGCTCGGAAGTAGCGTCCTTCTCGTCGCTGTTTTTGGCGCGGTCTTGGGGCTTCTGGGCGTCGTAATACTCGTCCTCATACTATACATATACAAGCAGTACGTATACATATATACCTCCACACACGCATCGTGTTCCTTTTTTTTCAATATAGTAGGAACCAGGATAACGAGGCTGATAAAGTCTATACCAGTTAAGCATTATTCTCTTTAGCAAACGACCGAAGAGTAGCAATTCGGTCAGCTCGTCGGGTTCGGGGTATCGGGACAAATCGCCAATTCCCTCGGCGCTGAGTCCGACGCCCCGGGTGCTAGCTGCCAGTGCGTTACGGGACGCGTCGGAAGGCCGCGGTGTTGCTAAAGGGACAAACGACGTGGACAACCCGGTCTTCGGCGACGACAATGACAGCAACTACACAGCAACAATTAAAAGTACGTCCGCACTGACATTGAGCGCGGCATTCCTTCATTTGTGCAATTTTCCAACTCGATTTTTACAGGTGTCACCTCGGCGCGACAGATGCCCCAGGTCTGCGCAAGGCACAAGGTAGCTCCGATGGTCTTGCCCCCTGTGGCCCCAAACCTGGCAGCCATCAGCCACATTCCGAACCTCGGTAGTCTCGTGCACAACATAAACAACCTTGCAGGCAGCGGTCTTCACCGCGGCAACGCGAGCTCGGTCAACGACTCCTCGAACTACTCTGCCGATCCTCCGGATTCGCTGCAGGCTCCAGTGTCCGCCTGGCCCGCGGGTTCCATGTCCCGGAGGGTGAAGAAACTGTCCTGGGACGACGACGACGTTGACGAGGCCGACAACGACGGTCACAATAATAACAACAATAAGCATAGGATCAACGACGCCGACAAGGTGAGTCTACGAATGCAGATTGATATTCGTACGAACGGATTCGTGGAGTCGACGAGATTTGCGTGCGGGTGATTCTTGGCCGTGTTTTTTCAGGCTGTAGACAGTGTCGACGTTGTGCCGGATGTCAGAAAACCTGGAAACGGTATCAACGGTAGTGAGCAACTTAATCTGACCGTGTACTTTTGAACACCATGCGACAGCTTAATTGCAGTCTCTCACCTCGACGAAGACACATATACGGAATTATTATAATGAAACTAAAGACTTTATATTGTATATTTATGATTACTATATACTGAATAAATTGTACCTACATGTACTCAACGAAGTGAAAATGAGTCAACAATTTTCCATATCCTGGGTACAATGTAAGACGTCTACGATACGGTGTCGCGTAGAACCAGTCAAGGTGTAACTGGGTCAATGGGTTATTGGGTCAGCCGGTCATCAGCCTTGCACAAATCGTGTACGAAAACAGCACAAATTTGCGGTACATATCCGCGTATGACGTTGAGATATGGTTGTGCAACGTTTTAAGTCCGTTCTTAACACCGCAAAGATTTTATACTACCCAAGGAAAGAAAGCAGCGTATAGCGTAGGCATCGACGGTTCCCCGAACAACACTCGGCAAAGACATTCAGGTGGGGAGAAAGCGGGCCGATCGTCATCACAGGTGAGGCAGATTGCAGACGCTCCGGAACCGTAGTCACAGTCAGGGAGCGAAAACAATTCAAGGATCAAGTGTAGATCAGAGGAATCTCTCAGCAAGTGCACCTCGACAAAATACATTGTATACAGGTAATCTCGCGTCCGTTATTCACAATCTTTTTGCATATTCATCTGCTTGGAGCATTCGTCCTGTAAACTGAGGCTCAGGTTCCTGCCACGTTAATCGTTGAATTCCGAAGAACCGATCTCAGATAAGGTCCGCAACGACATGAGTTGCAGGTCGTATACTGTGGCTGTATCAGAGTGTTGGAATTTCCGGGAGAAAGTTTCAAAGTATACGCACGTATATACGTGTACGCATATATGGAACGAACGCAATAAGCAGTATGAATTTTGAATAATCGTCTGTATTTTTTTTCTTATGCTTAATATCCAAATTTTTACAGTTTCGTTTGGATCCCAATATCAACGCGACAGGATGCTAGGGGTGTGGATTGGGGTTCTGACCCCTCTACTGACGGTGTGGATTACATTGCCGTGTGTGAGTGGTACGTATGCCTCAGAAGTGACGAATTGATATCGCTACTGCTTAAGATGATGATGAAGTGATTTTATAGCGCAATAGACACACCAATACTTACTTACTTATATACTTACTTACAATAATACTTACAACACCAATACTTGTTCTTCACACAGCGATATACCTACCCTCAAACGTGTCAATGTCGTCACCTTGGAGAGCCGACTCCCCAGGGCCCTGGAGCGAAATTCTGGAAGACTGGGTTCTTAGTGATGGGGCTTCATCTCGTATGTCAAGGGTCATGAAGATCGGCGACAATGCCCTGACTGTCTCACCATCTGGCAACTCGCCGAACAAGCGGGATGTTTCCGAAACGGACCTGTACCTTCTGGGTAGGTTTCATTGAAATACTGCAGATAATAGCATTATTTTTGTGTTTACATACAGTATATGTATTTCATATCTGGCCCCTGAAATTCATAACCAGCAACCTATATCAGTTAAAAAGTAAGATTAAGTATAAACGAAGCATAAACTACAGCCTCAAATTAAATAGTCAGCACAGCATCAATTGCTGTGTTACGTCCGGCGTACCACCTCTCTCTATTGTTCCTACTCGCTGACTCTCCCACAGTTCTTATATGAATATCATATCAGAAGCAAACCACATTCACAGACGTAACAGCTGTTTTTTCCTAAAATTAATAATCTAGACAGTTCGTAGATTTCATTATCATTTCCCATAGGAGCGATAGAAAAACTCGTCTACAGGGTGGATTACATGGAAAAACGCTTAAGAAGAGCAGAGGAGCTGCTCTATTATGTGGTTTCTGGAAACAATCAGGCTAAAGGTAAAATTCCGTCAATTCATTTCAAATAACTGTCCTCTGCTCACCGCTGCCTCAGCTATGGCCCAATACTTTTCCTTGAATACGAATCGGGCTTATCTCAACGAAAGTTTGACGCATCGTTCGCGTTATCGCGGTCATTAAAAGCCGACTTGACACGATGCTCCTTTATCAGATCCGTGCCCGAATAACTACACGCGGGTGGGCAAGAACTGCTACCACTTCAGCGTTCGCGAGTTCGACTGGAAGTCGTCGGCGAGCATGTGTAGAAGTTTCGGTGGCAACCTAGCGGAGTTGGAGTCTGTTGAGGAGAACCAGGACCTGATAGCCCACCTGCAGTCGGTCAAAAAGGTCCGGGGCAAGAGCTTCTGGACAGGGGGATTAAATCCTGGTCTCCTGTGGATATGGGCTGGAAGCGCACGACCTGTCCACCAGGATACTAAGCAAAACGTCACCGGCGACGGGAGGTGTCTTAAGCTCGAGTACAACCCGACCTCAAGGATATATTCGTACAAAGGCGATGATTGCGGGGCGAGGCACAGCTACGTCTGCGAGTTTTCTACGGATGATGAGTCCGCAAACAAACTCGAGAGGACAGCGCGCGAATTGACGATGCGCCGTCAGAATGTAGATTAAAGTTTTGATTTACTCACTTCTTTTTTTACGACGCTTGAAAACCGACCCAAGCCTGGGGTACAGTCACTACCGCAAGTTGATATTTATATTTATTATTTTAGCATTTATTATCGTTATATAGTACATACTTTGCCTTGCCCGTAGCATAGTGATATAACACACGGAGATACGCTCTATTGTACATATATAAATAGATACATACATATGTACGAATGCTATGATTGATTAAAGACTTGTGTACCGTTACATAATAGTAAGTAAGTAAGTTGTAATACCTATGCATTATTTGCGAAGATGAGGAATAAAAATTAAATTAAATTTCATCAAACGCCACAGTTATTCACGTGCAGTCGTACTTTGTGCAACCCTATAACTGCAGTCGCGGCGTATGTTTGTTGCGGCGATAGAGAGACTAGAGAAAAATACTTGCCTAACGCACATGAATGAACTCACGTGAGGAGATAATTCATCCAAAGCGGTACGCAGTTCAAATTTGTTTAAAAACCAGAGAAGACTACGGAGTGACGCTACAGGTAAGTAAGACGTGAGTAGCAAGCACGGGGAGGGGGAAGGGCAAACTCTGCAATGGTGAGGTGGGTTGACAACGAGCGACGCCACGCTACATCCGATGCAATTATTCTGCACGAGAGACCACGGCGCCATGTTTCTTTGCCATTGACTTGGCAAGCTGCAGAGCCATCACGAGACTGCGGGTATCTCCGGTGACGAACCGCGGCACAGCTTGCGAATCGGTCAGCAGGCCGCCACCATCCTCGATAAGGCGCCGTGTGTCCTCGACGTCGACGGGGTTGACGCCACGGCAGCAGTCCTCGACGACGGCCAGCCGGTAACCGAGTCGAAGACCGTCGAGGCAAGTCGCTTTCACGCAGACGTCGTAAGCGAGGCCACACACGTATAGGTCCGTCGCTCCGACCTCCTCCAGGATGTTCAGCAGCTCTCGCGAGTCCGCACAGTTGTTATCTGAGAACACTGAGTATGCCTCCATGTCCGGATGCTGGCCCTTTCGCACCTGAGGGTGGATCATTTTACGTATATAATTAAAGTGCAGTCTGCATTTATAAGCTCAAATGAAAGCTTCGTGCGTATAGTGTACAACATGCGACATGTTCTGCGGCATACGCGCTTGCAGATTATTCGTTGTTTCTTGAATATCAATGACATGTCATAAGTATTCACGAAATTCCGAAGGATTCCAGGTAACTGAACACCTAGATCGTTCCTACCTTGCCTGATCCTGGCGCTATCACCAGATCCTTGTGCAGCTGGGCCCCCCAGGAGTCAATTACGCAATGCTTCGGCCACAATCGCTGTTCCAAGTATGGATCGCGGAATACGACTGTGTCAAAGAGCTTGGCCTCCTCTTTGGAGATCTGCAACGAGACAATGCAAAGATTGGGTAGCTGCCGTGTAATGACTTGAAAATCTCGCGTAAATTTTAAGGTGCAATTTTTACCTTAGAATCTGAGTGGAGCTCGCGAAGGCCAAGGTTTTCATAGAACCCAATGTGCGTATCAGGGTGCCAATCAAGGGAGTAGACAACTTTGTGCCACTTTACCTCAGCCAGCAATCGATTTATCGGCTCGATTACTTCAATGCCGTCTTGCCCCTTACCGCAGTGTCGGAGCGCGAGCGAACCATCGATGAAATCGTTTTGCACGTCGACCACGATTAAAACATTCACAGGATTCACCACGACCAACGTCCATTCGTTGTAACACCTACAAATCATCCCTTTGTGTGAGTGGGCACCAACGTGCACGATGATAAAACAAATCGACAACATATTCAAACGAATCAATGCGGAAGACAGAGAATAAAAAATTTTTATTTTCAATGATCATTGAGGGTGAATTTTAACGGTCGCAACCGGCTTACGCAACAAATGTTGCTTAGTCGGTAATGCTGCCTCGTACTTGTTGCGCGGTATACGATTTACATCGATTCTGCTCGGCCTTTTTCAGAGTGACGATAATTTAACCGAAATTCATTTCCTTGATCTAAAAATATACTGGGCAGCTTTGTGTACATAAAAATTCGCACGCTATGTTTCTTTAGTCGAGAATTCCTGGCATACTATACAGACTGATTCCGAATATTTGTAAATAGACTACTGAATATTGACGTCCGACAATGACTCGCCGAGGAGAGGCACTTTCCTTGACTGAAAAACGTAATTTTCTTCTTGGCTTGCCGTATCTGAAATAAATTGAGAGCGCATTAAATCGGCGAGATCGACGTACCTTTCCCATTCCTCGCGATTGAGGTATCCGTCTTCGTCGAGGTCAAGGATGTCGAATATGTCCCTGACCCTGTACTCGTGTCGCTCAACCTCGTCGGGCCCGAATAGCTCGACGCACATGCTCCTGAACTCGTCATAGTCTATGAGGCCGTCGTGATTGGCGTCAAACTTGGCGAGCAGGGCATCCGAAGAGTCCCAGGTTTTCTTGTCTAAGACCATGGCTTTCTGGCGAATAAGAATCAACCGTATGCAATACAGAAACATACTCGTGAAAGGACGCGGTGAAGTCAGAGAGAGAGCTAGATCAGTTACACTAGGCTCAAATAATCTACCTACTTTTATTGTGAGAAAAAGAGAAGGAGGGAGATGTGGCCGACTCGGTACTGTCTTTGGGGCCTGAGATGCGCGATCCTCGATCTCTGAGGGGTTCGGTTAGAGTGCTGGCGCGATTTCGAACGATGATGGCAGACCCCTTCCGCAATACGACATAAATGAATGGCGAATACACGCAGAGGCGAGTGAGTATCCCCGCACGGGCGGGTACGTTTATATCGACAAAACAAATCTGGTTGCTTGCGGTTGGGGGAAGTCCCCTCTGAAGAGGCGCGCGCAACTTCCAACCGGCACTGCGGCGAAAACCGAACTCAAAAGAATCCGTTGGGGGGATCCACTGACTACGATCTTTACAAAAGAGAAGCACCCGGTGGGGGGGGTCGTGACTCTCCTTGTGTTCTTTTCTGCCTTAGTTGGACACTTTTTAGCCGTTCTCTTCCTTGTTCAGATAAAATTAGATCGCCGCATAGTCTTTTCATTCTGCATTCGCCGTTCGAATGGTAAAAATGAATAGCAACGGCGATATTGGATACCCTGTGTTGGTGAGTATCCTACGGTCACAATACAGATTACATAATATATCCGTGACGCTCCAGATCGCGTTACGGCGGAGAGAGGGAGGGGCGGGGGATGTATGTGTAATACAAGGCTACACTGGGATGCAAATTCATTGCATAAGGAATATTGTTAAGCGCTAGTTCGGTATCCGGTGTATGTAAATATACTTTACAAACTATGGTATGGTATACATATATAGATAAAAGGTACGTACATTTCGAGGAGCTTCGAGTAGCCTCGCCTATGTAAACCGATTCCGCACTCCTCCGAACTGCGATGAAAAAAGGTCTAATAATCAGACGTACGTGTTAAACCGGCATAAACACCGGAGAGGGTACTCAGATCTTTGAACTGGTTTTCTTTCTCTTTATCCTTACGAAAGACCATAGAAAACCCTTAATTTCCTGACAATTCCTTGCTCCCCAAATTGGTCTGACAGCTACCCCAGACATACCCTGGTTAAATAAAACCATTTCTGACTGAGGAAAAACTCACGGAACGACGAGCGGTGCTTCCGGTAATTTTGGGCCGGTTAGCGTCAGGCCCCGGTCACCCTGTGTCAAGTATGGCGTTCGCCGGTTTGTCAGGGATCCTCACCACCCTCGACGAGTGGCTCGACTTCGTCTACGACCAGAGGAAGAACCCGATTAGTGATCGTTATCCTCTTCTTTGGTTCCACCCTATATTGAGGGAGATAAAGAGAGAAAAAGAAATAAAGAAAAGGCGTTAAGGTCGTGAAATTTGGTGGGGCAACACGAGATACGTCACGGCATAGCGTGTGTGGAAGGTACAAAAACGGTATTTTGTACTGCGGTCGTTGGCCTATATTAAGGTGTCGACATAATCAATGCGGATATCTAATAAACCGCGCGTCTTTGTTTGGCCACCCCGTTTGTGATTTTATTTTTCTTTGTCTTGTTTTCTTTTTGTGATATCATGTAGAGCAGTTTTTCCTGCACGACTTCTGACCCTTAGAGCTACGTAGCTCAATGCCCCGAAATTTGCTTACGGAAAAGCTCGGATTTGAAAAACTACCACTCCTGGGGCTAGTAAAGCATTAAAAATTCAAAAGTTATTGAGAATCCGCTGTACATTGCTTCACACACATACTTGCCCGCTGCAGTTTTCCTGCAGCTTTTTTTAGGTACATAATAAGCTACTATAAGTTAGTCCACTGTGTGATAGGTATAAGATACAAGCGGTTTTTTTGGAACGAAGAAAAAAAAATGACAAAGATAAAATAAATAAAGTATGTTTATACACCTGCCATGCGATTCCGAGAATATATTTTTTCTTCACGTCATATTCAATCGATTAGGCTATACTTGTACTCCCTGTACAGTTTTGCGTCTATATTTATTATCGTATCCTATGCCTATATTTTTTCACTTTCAATTTTACTTTTTCCCTTGGTATACGCACAACGTGCATACACAATAAGCATAAATGGCGGTTATGCATATTTTTCATTTATTCATTTTATATATATTCTTTTTCTACGACGAATCGACACAATGACATAGACCATCGCGTGTGCTTTTGATCAATCACGAGGTACGGACTCGTGGCTTTCAGTGAAATTACAGGATGTGTATACGATTAGAGAACCACAGAAAGAAAATTTAAAAAAAAAAAAAAACGTCGTAATAGTAACAGGCTAGCGTTCAAAGAAAACACATGGACGCCATTGGCCTTTTTTCGACTATACGCAATAAAGGTAATTATACGAACGAACGACTAAATGAACGATAAGTGAATAAATGTATAGGTATATTATTTGGTTGTTTTTACTCACCTGAGCTTTGGCTGATTGTGAGTGAGGTAAGAGGTAAGGTAGAAACTCGAGGCATTTGACTTATAAGTATATCGATCGCAGCCAGAAATTTATGCCAGTACATACAACGTGTGTCTCGCAAATAAGCCTCGGCCCTTTTCTGCTTTTGCTTTTCAATCGCACTTGGTCGTGCTCAATTATTACACTTCTTTACTTTCGCCTTGTTTCGATTTTTGCACGTTAGTTTGAGGATTTCTTTCTTTATTTATTTTTTTGCCTGCGTAGAGAAATTCTACAAATAAAACAAATCGGCCCTCAATCCCTCATCATATTTTAATATCGTGCGCCGTAAGTGCTCCCGATGTTGCAGCTCGAGCATCATTTGTATTGCCTTCTTTTTCATCCAACCAAATACGAAAGTAATCAAATAATTGTTAAAATTCATGTCTGCGTGATATAAATGAATAGTAAAAAGTATTATATTTTTGGCGTCGAACAGATACTAATCGACGCAATTATTTGGGCATCTCTACGAGGCATTAATTCGTTTGCCGGGTTATAATTTTCCCTGAACAACAACAACAACAGGAGAAACAGCTTATTGGAAGTTGAAAAATATAATTCAGAATGGCCACGAAAAGTGGTGAAAATATTTTTCGGTCATTTTCTACGGCTTTCATATTCTTCTGTCAAGATATATACAGACTGATATGTGTAGCTAATATCCTGCCTTTTCAAGGTATTCTCGTGGCCGTATTTACTATACTGTTTAGTTCCGTTTGAAGGAAAAAAAATAATATGTCATGTGTTCTGATTATTCCAATGATTGGCCACGATAACAGGCTTCACAGTGTTCAAGACAGGTAATTTTAGAGGAAATAAGGAAAAACTTTATGAAAATAAGGGGGTATTACGGTGCCGATATTTTTTCATAGTACTGACCAAATAGAGAAAAATTAGATACACGCTAGAGTGTCCGTTATTTTGGTCGTTTTGAATTTATTTTCGATTGCACGACGAAAATATCTTCATGTTATAGAAAAAAAAAAAATTTTCTATGTATATAAAAATTTTAGTATAATGTTAACACGTGCCGGGGGGATGATTACAATTTTGAATGTAAATTACATAGATATTTTTGAAGTTTTTCACAAACTAAAATCAACTGAAAACATCAATTTGATGCTTGAGAATAATTTTTATATTTCTAACTAAATGTGGGAACAAAATAATTTGGGATTAGCACACGTATCCAGTAGATAACGATACTCAATCAAACCATAAAAATTATGGTTTTGTGAAACATAAGTTCTTTTTTTTCCTCCCCATGTTAAATTCGAAGTATAAACATTGTTCTCAAGCATCAAATTGATATTTTCAGTTTATTTTAGTTTATTTGAGGGAAAAAAAAGCGACTGGCTTGCAAAAATATGGGGGTTTCAGGGGATAATTGACTGTAGTTAAGGATACATTTAGGGGAAACCTTCAGTTTTAGAGTGCATAAAGGGGAAAAAATAGGGTAGATTAGGGAAATAGGGGACCTACTGTGTAGCCTGCAATGAGAATTGCAGATTTCAAATTCGCCGAAAAAATCATACCGATTACCCAGTGACTTCAAAGTCGGGTGGTCATTTTGGCAATCTAACTTTCTTTAAAATTTGTACACAGTTTATTGCTTGTAATAAAAGTCCCAATGATAGTAAACAACGTTAACTATACCAACGTAATACACAGATTTCTTTTGCTGACAATGAAGGCACAGTGTCAGACCTCTTAATGGATTAATCTGTATTTGGTTTTTTTGACCTCATTATTTTAACTTTCCTTCACTCTTTCAGTTTCTCAGGTGGTTGATTATTGTATGCACACCTGTGAAATAAACTTAATTTTTGTCATCATATATATAATATATATATATATATATATATATATATATATATATATATATATATATATATATGTATATATAAACATTTTTTTCTTTTCAATTTGAAGATAGATTTTGAAATTTTCGTACTACGGTATACACATAGATGATAAAATGATAAAAAGATTGGAAAAAAAAGAATCGCGATGTGATTGAACATGTTCATATTGTGAGAAAAAATTCTAGCCAGGGTGTCCGCTTAAATTTTTTTTGTTAGACCTTGATTCTTCCACACTTTCTGACCTCAAAATAAAAAAGCATCGTCTTCTTATCCTTCGCAGTGAAATAATTTGAAAATGGCGAGGTAAGACAATGCAACAATGCAAATTTGTTGAATTAAATAATGGTTGGTTTCTTAATTATTTTTTTTTTTAGATTATATCGCAATTCGAGCCTTGAAATTCATGAATTAAGCTTCGTTGTAGTTTCGGCAGAGCGTAACCTTGTCGTATATTTTGCAATTTTGCAGTTCAGCGATTTCTAGAATTGCCTGACATTTTCTCCGCCTATAGACACATCCCCTAACGTTTTCGAATTTCGCCAGTTGATTAATAAGATCAAGTGCAGGACACCCCGTTTTCTACCCTAATTCCCAAAAAGAATTTAAAAAAAGTATGCGATAAGATCGTTACTATTTACGTCTCCAGATCAGTTTTCTTATTCTATTTTGTATTAAAAAAAAAATAATAATATGAATGCTTTTTTTAATTCAATAGAAGGAAAATAAGGCAACTAAAGAATAAAAATGAGAAGCTTCAGTTTGAAATATTCTGGTGAAATCGAATTGAAAGAAATTGTGAAACATTTTTTTTATTTAGAGTATAGAAAAGTTTTGTTTTTACCTGCGCACCCTTCTCTCCTACTCGAAGTGGTGTGATACTTGCATTTAGATACCTACGTCTTGTGAGATTTGTCATCTCTCATCTCTGTGGTGTGTATTTTCATTTCTTTTTTTTTTCTTTTCTTTTTTTGCCTTTCTTAGTCTCTTGTTTTTTGTTTGGTTTGTTTGCTCTACCTATTTGTCGCCAATGGCTGATTAGGACTACATGTAGAGTATTGGAATTTGCAGTCCCCCATTAATTGGTTGTGTGCTGGTATCCTAAGGCAGTTGCTGGTTATTTATTTTTGTATCCTTTATTTTTTGTTCAATCTCTCTCCTCGCGTTATCATTTTTGCGAACAGCAAAAATTGTATACGTATAGAAAATCAGGTAAGGTAACAATAAATATAAAAGAATATGGTATGTTATTTTCCTTCATCATTTTTGTTCTTTTTTTTTTTTTAGGATATTACTAAATTTTTGTTTTCTTCATATTTTGACGTTGACGTTCGCTATGTTGATTACAATATATATAATGTAATATATTGTAATCAATATATATAATAATTGTGTCTACACTGATACATATATGTATATATATACATTAATGAAAAAGAATTCAGGTAAAAAATGCGTATTATAAAAATGAAGAAAACAATGATGTACGACATTTCATTCTGTACAAGATTATTTTTTAATGGTTATCGTGTAACCGAATAACCATTATTTTGATGACATTTTTTAAAAAATATATGTATATATAACTGTCATATTAAATCGTTATGCATATGGAATTATCCCTCCCTCATCAAGTAGTTTAAATACTTATTTAAATCCCTCTTGATTACTCGCCAAGAAATGCCATACTAAATATATAGCAGTATATATGTATAATGTATACATACATATAAAAAGAAAAAGATTAAGAAACCGAGTCAAACTAAAAGAAAAGAGAAACATGTCTTGACAAACGCATGTATTTCACCGATAACGTAGTCAGTTATCACAATTATCATTATTATACTTTTCTTTAATTAATAAATTATCATGTAAGGTACATTTGAACGACTGAATTTACATAATAATGTGTCGAGTTCGGATATTAATATACAGTTGATATTTTGCGATTTTGTTTCTTTATCGTCTTTCTTTGCCTTTTGTATTCTTTGCTTCTTCTTGGTGTGATTGTTAATGTTTTCACTATGATAATAATTACTATGTAAGATGCCAGGGATTTCACTGGAAAACTCCCATTGCATCATCGCGGATCCTTAATTATATAATTTTCTCGCAAACGCAGTTAATTTATTCATTTGCTTTTTCCTTGAATCGGCCTAATTAAATCTTCCTTCAATATTTTGGAATTTAGGTAATTCTATTAAAGTATATATGTAATGCATAGTTTACAACAACACATGTCAGAATTACCACACAACTTACTTAAGCCTAAAATGATGAGCAGAATAGACGACAAAATGAGAACATATCTCCGTCTCTGTGTATCAGTTATTTCTATGTGCTGTTCTATTATCTATTCCTATTTTCTCGCTGTCACCCTTTCTCTATTTCAATTTCTCTCCGCCAGTCAATGGTAAAAGTTTATCGTCGGTTTTGCATTAGTTTTTTTTTCTGTGTATTATTTTTCTGGTTACTGTGAATCCTGGTTGAGAATTCCTAGCACAAAATTATTTCTTGCACCAGTAACACTGTCGTTTTTCAAGAGTGCGACATACACCTGTGTTCCACCTATGCGTATACTATATGATTTCATAGGGTATGTCTCACAAGTAAATAATCATACACATTGCATGCATAAAATATCGAGGAGACAGGGGGGAGAAGAACTGCTCATTTGCCAAATCCCACAATAGTCCTGATGCGTCGGAATGCAAAAACGTTTCGATTGTATAAAACCTATCATGATTGACAATTCCTTCGTTCTGTTTTTTATGTTAAAATAGAACAGATAAAAAAACAAAAAACAAGAATTTGTCGCACGCTTGAACAACAGACGGTTCAGATAATTTGGAAAAAAAAACTCATATCTAACATTTACACTTTAAATAGTTGAATTGGTAATAATTAATAGCGTCGCTGAGACTGGGCGTTTTGGTAACCAGCACTGCCACCTGCAAACAACCATACCTCCTCCGTTCAATCACTTTGGTAATTTCATTGAAATTTCTCTATTAAATATTATTTTTTAATTCAACTTACACACGAACGTGTTAATTTTATACCTTATTCACAGGTAGCGATATTATAATAATATAGTACATTAGTCTGTATGGGATATAGACGAGCATGTACACGACTACATGTTTTAATTGTGTCATCACTTAACGACAATTGTCTCCCCACAAGCAAATATTCTCTTCGTCTCGCTTTCAATCTCTGGGCTTTGTATTGGTACAACGCTGCATTGTATCGACTACTACAGTTATAATAAATATTCGGTGTAAAGGTACTGTGATCAATGAAGATTAACTGCCTGACATTGCAAAGATTAACGGCTGCTTCCCCGTGTTGAATTATTTATGATTTTCGAGGAGCAGTTATGTTTGACAAATCGAGCCACCTTGCCACACAATGTTATTTTTCATTTACTCACTGTATTTCATAGTATTATATATGAGTAGAGTACGACTTGCAATGGTGATAACGCGTTGGCGAGTGCGCGCGCGAGTCTCGCTGTGTCGGTTTGACACACAAACATGATCATGATGGTCAATCTTACTATCTAGGGTGATATTTTAAATTGCAAGCGTTACTTACCATAGTCCTGTTTCCCATACCCGCCATCTTGACTCGGATAGTCTGTAAGCAGAAAGAAACGTTCACCTTCAGTATGTTGTAGTGTACAAATCATCGGCGTTTACCTCCGTGTCAGTCTGTCCGTCCATCCGTCTCTTGCAAAGGTTCAAAACAGGGCTGGGTAACTTTTAAAATGGTTATACTATGTTACACTGAACGTGGATTTAAAATGCCATATGCCAATCCTCTGTTGCTTTGCTGTTCAGTATTGAGAATTTTACAACATCGTTGAATGTCGAATTGTTTTTTGCACCCATCAAACATTTTACATTTCACACATAACGATAAAAACTAATTTCACTTATATATTTCAAATCCGTTAGAGGATTTTACCCAGCCCTGGGTTCAAAATATATTTGCGCAACCAAAGGGCTACGTCTAAGAAAACACGTTTACAATCGCGAATATGTTCAATGCCGTTGTAGTTGAGCTACAACGCATTCCAAGCAAGACAATTGGTTGGCCAAATAAATTTTAACACTTGACAAGTTTCGGCTCGAAAATGAATTGCACACATCTACAAGATTGAGATACACCGTAAAACACAAATAAATACGAATAATCCCCTAATGTAAGCGACGGTTTCACAAAGTGAACGACACACTCAGCGAGTGAAGACTGGCGTATCTTGAAGCTATTGCGAATTGCTATCGGGTGGAAACGGGAAGATCAGGTCAATAACCGTAGGGAATACGAAATAACTAACCGTAGGACTGCGTAGAGTAGCCACCCCCGGTTGTTGCGGTGGTGGCGTTAGAGGATCGGTCATCATAGGGGTTGGCAGGGGCGTAACCGCCACCCCCAGCTGCCGCACCCGCTGCAGCCCCCTGCTGGTAACCGGCTGCGTACGGGTCACCTGGTATTATATTTCATTCAATGTTTAATTGTTGTACTTCCCTCAATCCGACAGTTTGTTATATTCTATTCGAATCCTGAGAAACTACCAAATACAGAAAACTTTGTCTTGGCGATGTATGGGTAAGATTTTGCTGCGACAAACCCTCGGACGTTGTCAGTCACGAGACTTTATTATTTTCCATCATCGAGGCTTGTGCGGGTGAGAAGAAACCAGTTTAGCCAGGATATTTAAAACACGCCCGAGAGCCAGAAAAACAACATCCGGTGGTATCCGGGCGTGATACACTCCATTTATTATTTTTTATTAATTTCTGTCATTCTCACGTACCAAATTATTTTTTACAATAATCAATACCAAAAATGTTTCGGCCGAATATATGGCAACTCTTATATGACCATGCGCGCACAGTACGTGTTATAAATATTACCAAATACGATAGAAATAGGAGGAAAGTCGGGACATGGACGGTAGGAATCGAGCCACCATTGCAAATTGTCAAATGTGATCAGTTGAAAAAATTATTAAGTAATACAGTTAAGGCTTTTTTGCTCTCACATATTGCTCTACTTACCCGGTGCAGATGCTTTTCCATAGCTATAGGGGTCGGCCGAGTTGTAGGCAGCTGTAGGTGGCACGTTGGGTGCTCCGCCATACCTTCCGTCTGTTGGCGCTGGTGCTGCGTATCCCTTCAGAAAAGACAAATCAACGTACGCATGTACATGCACTTAAGTCTCATGTTATTTTGTCATTTTTTTTTAAACTAAAGAGACTTTGCTTCCAGCACTCGTAGAAACACGGAACATTCTATAACTGTGCGTTATCGTACAAGTTTTGGCAACCCTCCCTCCTTCGGAAATAACGCAATGGCAGGGAACGTGACGATTGAAACATGCAAAGACTTACGGTAGGTTGGGCGTAATCAGGTGCCTGCTGATAGCTCTCATAGCCAGAATAAGGCTGCGCATAGGGTCCCTGCTGTGCCGAGTATCCACCATATCCTCCACCTCCTGGCTGTGGTTGTTGCTGTTGTTGTTGCGGCGGTAGCTGCTGCTGAGAGTAGCCATTGCCGGGTGGTCCACCACCGCCATAACCCTGGCTGTTTTGTTCCAGGCAAATGGGAAAAGAGAAGAATAAAACCCATCAAAGTTTGAACCAGCGAACAACAAGTTACCACAGCGTTTCAGCTCAGCAACAAAGGTTACTCACTTATTTGGTGGGGCAGAATAACCGTTTGAATTCTGCGAGGGTGCCTGATCGAACCTGGGCCTCTTTGCCGGACCACCAGCTCCCATTGGACCACCACCCCGCTTGATAGCACCTCCTCTGCCGCCAATGCCTCCTCTACCACCTCGATCTCCAAACCCACCTCTGCCGCCCGGACCACCTCTTGGGGGACCGCCACCACTGTGAAACAAGAGGAGTTTATATTGGCAAGCTAATTCATAGTGTCGACTTGAAATTCATTGTCGATAGACAAGAAACTCACCCACGGCCACCCCCCCTACCACCTCCTCGGTCCATACCGCCTCCACGTCCTCTGAAGCCTCCACCACCACCGCGCATGTCACCTCTACCAAAGTCGCCTCTGCCTCTCCCACCTCGGAAGCCGCCAACTCCACCGCCGCCTCGACCTCCTCTTGGAGGACCTGCCATGCCTGGTGGAGGAGGGCCACCTCCTGGACCCGCTACCATTCCCACATCTGGTGGACCTCTGCAGAAAATATAATGTAAGGATATTGAATGAGTCGACATCAAGTGGAATTTATGCCAATAGTTGGAAGACAAGTTGCATAAAGCCTTTGCACAAAAGTAATGATGTATATGATATGAATTGTAGACTAACATTAATAAGTAACACTTTTCCCGAACTGTTTAATAAAGCTGTTTACATGAATGAATCAATTTATTTCAACAAGTTCATTAGGAGAACACGGAACAATAGTAAAAAGATCAGTTATCACGAACTTGTTGTATTTTTATACAGTTGTAACTAGTGCATTGGCATGCAAAGAATATGTTAAAAAGTTTAAGTCAAATTTCAAAAGCTGCCAACACAATTGATCATGAAAGATTAATCTGGAAACTACGCAACTATTATGGAATAATTTGGAACTTATTAGAATAGTTTGGAATATATTTAGTTGATAAAAAAACAGATTGTCAAGATCAACCATTTTCAGTCAGAAAATATATTGATGCTTTCCGGGATTCAGAAAGGTTCAAATCTAGCTGTCTTATTGTTCGTATTATACATCAACAATGTCAACAAACTCATTAGGTACTCTAATGCATTATTATTTGTTGACGATATATTAGTTTAAAAGAATTAAACATATTGATGAAGTTAACAAGTTACATGAAAATATTGGAGTCATCGCGAAATGGTGACTAAACAATGAAATGACCTTCAATCCAAAGAAATGTAAAACAGTAGCATACTCATTAAGTGAACTAGAATGTCATGAAATGCTTATTTATTTTCTAAAAAAAAAAATAAATAAACTGAGAAAGTAGAGGAAATTAAAGATCCAACGATTACATTTCAGTAATCTTGAATTGAAAAAATGTCACAAACGTCAGAAGTACTGTAAGGAAGAATTGAGATCTTTTGGGACTCAAGTGTCATAAATTAAAAAATTCAGAAACGTAGATGATTGTATATATTGGTTACGTAAAATCCATTTTGGTATTTGGAAGTCAAATATGGTCATCCCGCCTATATTACAAAATGTATTTAAGATAAATCAAGTCCAACACTTGTCTTATAAAATAAATGAGTCAATGGATTTGTTTAAACCCGACTATTCTCTACATGCAACAAAACACAGAATACTCTAGAATTAGCAAGAAATTATAGTAAGCCATTATATTTGTACAGGGCGTTTAATAACATGATTGATTCTGTGAAGATCTTATGACAATTCGAGTTTTACATACCATCAAGAAGATTTAGAAACAAAAAAAATAATAGTTTCCACAACATTGAATTTAAGTAAAATTAAAGCAGTCTTCTAGTTAAAGAACGGGTCTTATAACAAAATAAAATCTATAAAAAATTGATAATTTACAACTGATAGTACATTATTGAAAATCAATTGTAAAAGTAAATATTTAAATATTAATTAAACCAAGACTGTTAAATTAGTTGATTACTTTTCATATTATTGATAAATGTCAATATACCAATACATATAATCAATTATAATTGGAATTGCGTATTTAAATCTGTTTTATAACTGTTTAAAATTTGTATCTTTTAATACGACGTAAGTTTGCAATTATGACTTGGGTCTAAACCAGTTTTTGGTGAAATAAAATAAAATAAAGAGATATGCTCCAACGCAGATCAATGCTCAGGAAACAATTATTAAAATAATGCTACAATTAATCGACCATTGAGAAGAATATCAATACTGCATGGCAAACTCTGGATTTTCAAGATCTTGATTATCATTAGGTTTCCAAGTTTAAAAACCTTGTTAAAAAGAACAACCATGATCATGATCTTACCCTGGGGGAAAGTGTCCGCCACGTCCACCTCGACCAGGTGGCCCGCCTCTGCCTCTCATTCCAGGGGGTCCTCCTCGCATTCCTCCCGGTCCGCCAGGACCTCCCCCTCGGCCACCTCGCATCATGCCACCTCTAGGAGGTCCACCTCTGTTTGATATTGGACAGAAAAATCCATAATAAAGCTTGCACATGGCATAAAATGAAATAGAGCAAAGGGAGAAATGTATAGAGGTTGACGGAGTAATTAAGATAGTGAATGAATCTTACCGTCCTCTGTCGCCAAAGCCGCCGCGTCCCCTCATCGGCGGTCCGCCGGGTCCTCCACGACCGCGAAATCCTCCTCTGCCGGTTGGTGAGCCGTCCATTAAGCTTGGGATTCTGTCAAACAACAAAAAATGCTAATAACGGGAGTAAATCAGCAAGAAGTGACGCCGACGAGAGTTAAGGCGCGAATCAGTCCCGCGTTCCCGGTGTCACGCAATCCAGGGAAGAGACGCCATGGGATGCGCGAGGATCGTCGTTCACGCTCGGCGTGAAATTCACTAAAATAAAAGTTGTTCGAACCCGCGTCTCGTCCAGACGTGACGCCGAGGGTGCGAGCTGTCAGGTGATAGGTGCTTTTTTGGGTAACTTACGTCTCTCCAGAAATTGTTGAAATACTCGCGACGTACCGACAAGAACAGGACAACGCGCGGAAAATGGACGCCGGAAGAAGATGGACGCTAGTTCCCGGCTAGGCCACTCGCAGCGCTACCGCTTCTCTTAGTGCTCAACCGTAAAGTGAACATTGCTTAAGATAGCGAACCATTGGTGTTGTCATGAACTATGGCGACAGTACCCTACACTTACCGACTCACTTAACAGCTTAATTGTTCGGTACGGATAAGATCTTTCTGTACCAAAACTCCCCGCACCGTCGCAATCTGCGATTCGGCGGGGTTACATATAAGCACAAGCAACTGACTTCGACACCTTGAACCAATGGGCCAACCGATAGTGCGACAAATAGAACAGCCCGACGAAGACCTCGCGGGCGCGGTGAACTCTGCATGCCTTTGCACGTACACTGCTAGTACAACTGCTACGTACGTAAGGACATTTTTAGCGACCGATCTTGCCTATTGTTTGTCGCTGCGCGTCAATAAACGACCGTAGTCCCTATGGAACAAACGCACGTACTGTACGCACGCATGATCGTTTGACGTTTCTCGAGACGATCGAACGGAGCGGATGTCGAATAGCCGCAGTTTTCTTTCGTGCCGAATGAGAACCAGGGTCTTCTTATCATACCTCAAACTTTGTAATAAATTCACAGGACTCTTCCGGCGACGGGTGACGAGTGAAAGTTTAGTCCCAAGCATCTCTGTGACGTTTGCGCCGTAACCTCAAAACAGCTATGCGATCTAAAAGAACAATCGTCTGACACGTCAGCCGCGAGTTGTCGTCGAGGGTTTATCTGTTTCATACCAATAAGCTAGATAGGTAGGCCGTCGCCTATCTTCAAAGATGTCACGATTGGATCTAAAGAATTGGCCAATATTTAGTTTACTGGAACCGGAATTCGTAACCAAGATACACCTGATTGTCGTATACGGTAAGAAACAGTAAGAAACCCGCGGTAAGGTATAAAATTGAAGGGTGAAATCTCGTACGTTTTGTATACGCGTCTGCGGCAGATATGCGTGCACCCACACAGCCAGAACAATTGCTACTATAGCTTTTATTTTCTCATCTTTTGATGAAATGGTAACCGTCTAATAGTCGCTCTTCGAACGGTTCGAACGCGAGATTTACCTTTAAACAACGACAGTACAGTATAGTACAGCTGTATTCGTTCTCGCAACATTTCTACCATCGTACTTTTCCGTGACGAATCACAGTAGACAAAGAACTTCATCGTGACGCTTGTTGCCTACTGCCAGGCTGCACTCTTGCGATATATTGCGCCATCTGTTAAACGCGGGAATTTTCGAAACGAGGCAAGCTTATGACAATTTTAATTTACTCACATCCCTATTTAGGTAATCTGGGGAACGAGGCGTTGATCGTCACGAGGGATGACATGGTATACGCCCTTGGTAGCAATACGACCGGCTGCCTGGGTACTGGCGACTCCCACAGCACACTGCATCCAAGGAAGGTCGAAGCTCTTTGTGAGAAAGGGGTAAAGACCTTCGCTTACGGAAGCGGTCCGCACGTGTTGGCTCTCACCAATGCTGGGGAGGTAAAATCGTATTAGACACACCCGTTCACTGGCCAATATCTTACGGTAATTGGCACCAGAATAAAATCTGTCTTACATGATGGTACGTTTGTAACAGATTTATTCCTGGGGGCACAACGGTTACTTTGAATTGGGAAATGGAACTTCCAACCAAGGCCTTACCCCAACGATCGTGAGTCTGCACCCTGGAGGAAAAATCGTAGTAGACGTTGCTTGCGGCAGCCACCACTCCTTGGCCCTGACCAATGAAGGAGAGGTATAATATATTAGTGTAATAAGGGAAGAGGGAATATCTAAAGTGAATGGTAGATGCAAAAATTGTAAGAAACCGTGTAACGATAAACTGATTGATGCCAGAATTAACATGTCGCAGGTGTATGCCTGGGGTCAGAACAACTGCGGGCAAGTTGGTAGCGGAATAAGTTCACACCAGGGAGCCCCACGCAAGGTCAACTCGGGTCTGACCGGAAAGAAGGTTGTGTCCATTGTCTGTGGCCAAACGTCAAGCATAGCCGTGACTGATGGTGGTGAGGTGTACGGGTGGGGTTACAACGGGGTCGGCCAACTCGGAATAGGAAATTACGTAAACCAGTTGAATCCGATCAAAGTCACCGCCCTCGCCACGGTGGTTATCGGTAAATTTCTAGATGGGGGCTTTCTCTGCAGGGGTATTTGAAACTGTGAATTTAATCATTCTAGAAAAAGTCGCATGCGGTTACGCCCACACCCTTGCTCTGAGCGACGAAGGAACTCTGTACGTCTGGGGCGGTAACAGTTATGGTCAATTAGGACTCGGCAATAAGGCGAATGCCTCTAGTCCCGTCAAGGTGAAGTTAATAGGCAGATGAATAGGCAGGCACAAACTCAACTCGATATCACCCATTGTGACTGATAAATAATTTTCTCATTTTTTGCCATCTCAAGGTGACCATGGTAGAGATGGGGAGAGTATCAGACATAGCAGCCGTTCATTACAACCACATAAGCGTTGCAGTTGGCCAAGGAGGATGCGTCTACATGTGGGGGCAGTGTCGGGGCCAGAGTGTTACCTGGCCGACGCCAACGCGGCTGCTTCATCCTCACGACGCCCTCGCCTTTTATGCCAACCCAAGTGTCATGCACCGGCCGCTTCTTCTCCATGCCGAGGAAGAAACCGGGATACTCGACTGCCTAAGGCAAGCCTTTGACGACGCGGTACGTTGTTTGTCAGTATTGTCATTTGTTAGCGCAGTTCCGCAATGTATGATAACAAATTTCCGCGTTAATAGACGACGAGTGATCTAGTGATACAAGTTCAAGGAAAGGCAATTCACGTTCACAAATCGGTACTGAAGATCCGATGTCAACACTTCAGATCCATGTTCCAGGAACACTGGGCTGAGGACAGTCAAAAGTATGCAGGGCATTTTCTAGTCTTCTATTTACTGTTACTTTCGACATCTAATTATCGTCACTTAACTAAGTTTTCGTTAATGTACTTTTCAGCATTGTTCAGCTGGATCAATTCTCACATGCAGTCTATAAATCTTTTCTGAGGTACTTGTACACTGACGAGGTCGATCTACCTGCTGAGAACGCATTAGGTTCGCCAAATTTCTTTCATTACCATTATATTCATAGCAAAATCGTTGAAGTTGATCCATATTTTGAACTGTGATTGCTGATACGTTCCGTAGAACTTCTGGACTTGGCAAACGCGTACTGCGAGACTCAGCTGAAAAGACGCTGCGTTCAGATGATCAAGCGAGGTATTACCGTCGAAAACGCGGCGTTCCTTTACAGTACAGCAATCGAGTACAACGCGCAGGTGTGTTCAAAAGTTTCGTTCGCTCGATTTTAGTATTAAAAAACTACGATAACAGAATATTAGGAATGTGTCTCTTACAGGAACTAGAAGAATTTTGCTTCAAGTTCGCCCTTAACCACATGACGGCTGTGATACAAACTCAGAATTTCTCCAATCTCGACGAAACTACCTTGAAAACTTTTATACGCAAAGCTGCTCAAGCGGGAGCCTTCAAAACTTAAACGAAGGAACGATAATACAAAGTGGCTGTGCATTCCGTTAGACAGCGGCTGCTGCAAACTTTATCTTTCAAACCTAATCAAGTTGTAGATGAACACGTTCTGCGTCAGAAAATTTACTTTAGCAATGATTCTAGCATTATAGACATCCGCGCAAATCTTTCCTTGAGTGCGTTGTCTGAGCAAAACAATCCTGTATATGAATTATTGCCATTTGATTATGGGTAATGATATTTTTTATACAATGTATGTAGATAGGTAAGCCTACAGAGTCTTTGTTCGTTGCTGAACACGAGTGCGACAGACACAGCTATTTTACCTAGTGCCCGCATAAGCGGCACTCTCATTGTAGCATTGGCATTCAGCACTCAATAAATAACTCCGCGTAAAACAATGATTTTTTTATATCTTAGCGATTAGCATAAGAATGATGTTTTGGAGTATTGCATCGCCCGTCATTCCAAACACTCCTTATATCAAGCATTTGCGATATTGATTAGAAAAAAAGTAAGTAAACACCCTGTGCAATACCCTTGGTATTAGTTAAATTATTAGCATACAACTACGTTCATCAGATCTAAGTTTTTATACTGCATTGTGCTTTATGTATTATATATAATTGTCTTATGTAAATATTTATACATACAGTATATGTGTGTAAATATTTGTACCAATACTGTAGTATAATGCAATACATGCTTTTTTATATTTCAACACTTTCTACGACATTTACTTTCCATAATTTACGAAGTATACCTACCTGTGATTAACGTACCAATGCCAATGCCGTAGTACGGAGACGAGCCTTTAGCAGAAAATTAAGGTCTCATCAAGGTCTTCCAGAAATTTGGTTTCAGGGTCAAAAAATTCCTTGAGAGGGCTGCGTCGCTGTTCGATCATTGGACTAAGATTTCGTGAGGCATGTTCTAAAATCCCAACATTTTCTTTTTTTTCGTTTTTCTCTGGAAATCGTAATACCCGTCGATTGACGAATTGTTCTTTTAGGCCGGCAGAATTCCGAATCATGTGTCAAAGTCCATTTTGTCGAATTTTGGTCGGCTTCTTGCAGTGAGACTCCGCGCGCTTTGCGTAATTTGTAACCGACTCCGATGTACCCTGGTTGTTTGACGAATTCAGTTTGATTAAATTTGAAGTATGATCCGCATTATTCGCGTCTGTTACGCGCATTATAGAAATTTCCATGCCATACATTCGACTGCAGATTCACGTGTAAGATTTGTGAAGCCAGCATTTCCGTAAGTTATATATTTAAGTATATATACAAGTAGCATATTTGTTTTCGTCGCAGGAGGAGAATGATATGAGGCAAACGATTGCAAAAATTAAATCAAACATTGAAAAAATAGATTGCATATTATAGATATCATGCATGAATATTCCTGTTAAGAGAAAAACTTTTACGCACATGCTGAGAATATGTATTGTAACAAAGGGCAATCTAGGACCATATTGCAATAAGATTACGTCGCGGAAGGCTTTTGACCGAACTCGCTCGAATCAATAAAACAAGGCGGAAGCGAATGGGAAACCGTGTCACGTGCCTAAATGAACAGTAATTACTATGACAACTTGAACGGCGCGAGGATGAAGCAAATCCATTGAATTTCGGAAAAAGATATTATGCCTACAAGCAATTGAGCGCTCCCGCACGAGGCATGTATATAAAGTATATACCAAATTCGCTGTAACTTATACTGCAAGAAAGTATGCTGTCCATATAACTACCGTCGTACACGCAAATCCAACAGATTACTTTTTTCCACGTGTACGAAATTAAACTCTTCGCACAGAAGTTTATTATGCAGAAGAATATTTTGCGGCACTGATTCTTGCATTGCGCCTCAACTTGAAAATCACAGTCTCTTTGAATATTGAAAGATTAAATTACGGTGGTTTCAACAACATAGAGAGTCGGTTTCTTTCGTAAAGCATCTAACTGTTATAGTATAAACATCAATCCCGACAATGATCGTAGCATTCGAATTTTTGCTTCAAATTTAACTTCACGACAAATTTATACGCAGTTGCGATTGACAGAATTCTCCAACGCGTCCAAAGCACGAATTAATTAGTATATATATGCCCACAAGTGGCAGATTGTTAGGCAACAAGAAAATGCCGGTTATAACATGCTGTCGCTAAATTATTATAGCTTTGTGCGAGTCTGCGGGTCACGTGAAGTCTAAGGAAAGGGAATTTCAGAGGGGTAGACATAACGGCTCAAAGACCCAAACATTTTATACAACACATTCTACATTCAATTCGACAAGAATATGATTGGGGAATATTTTATCGCATGAATACCACGCTCCAATTATTTGGACAAATTCCCATCCATGTTTGAGTTTAAACAATTAAGGGGATGCTATACATCGTGGAAAGACTTCATACATACTACCCGATCCTGTTCATTTCAATGGTAACCATTTTTTAGATTTTCATAAACTTAACAATAAAATAAGCAGTCTGCTACAGCACCATGATTCGCTGCAGCAAATCGCTGAGAAGTACCCGCACGTATACACATACTCGGCGCTAGAGGAGCATTATTTACCTGGCCCAACTTAGGCCTGAAATCAGGATGTAATATTTCTGGAACGATTGAATATTTTCTAACGAAACTCACGTAACCGAGAGAACACGTCCATTTGATTAACAGCCAAAGTTGATATAAAATGAAAAATCTTCCGTTTCTTCTACTTCTTTTTCTTCTCGACACCTTGTAAGAACACGACCTGTGACCTCAATATCTATCGAACGACTACACGCTACGCATTGAGTTCAAATTTCAATGTTCAAAGAGTTGATTTTCAATCGAGCTGTGTCCAATAGTTCTCGATGTCCAATCGGGCTACGTCCAATAAATCTCGTATCCAGTACAGCTCCTGATTATTTTCGAAGTCCAATTGGCTGGTGTCCAAACCATCGACTTATGGAGATAGACTGCGCGGGCTTTGCACCAAGCCCACCGAGCTGAAGTCACAATAACAAAGAGAGAGCAACAGCTGGAGCCGGACCTCTCGCTTTAATCGGTGTCTTGGCGGGGGAAACACATAGACTCATACAAGTATACCTCACCACTTATCTTATTGCTTTCCCCGCTTCGAGTCTGCTCCCCACTTTTTCGATCGTGTAACAGAGAGGTTGGCTCCAGCTGTACTCTCTCTTTTTAATTACGGCTTCACCTCGGTGCACACACCGCGGAGTCTATTATATCTCTATAAGTCTGGCGATATCAGCCGCGTGCGAGCAAAAGACCAATGAAGCTGCTCAGTTCAGAGTGTACTTGTACCATGATTTGCCTATAATTGAGGTTCAATACGTGGCTCTTCAAAGGAACAACCCGGTACAGGTATGTAGAGTTGGCACCTTCGCTAAGGACTCTCAGGTTATTTGACAAGATACCACGTGTGTTGAATTGCCTTTCAAAAGCGCGTTAGGCGTATCATGGGATTTATGTCCGTTTAGGCGCACCTTCCATCCGACGTAAAATTCTCATACACCGAACCCCAGGTAACACATAATGAAGCTACAGATAATTCGAATGAAAAAGGATCGTACGGTACGCGTAATTCCAATTGAAAGAGCTGATTCTGAACATTATACCCGGCTAATTGTATGTACAAGCAATAAATTACTTTATTTATTGTATAACATGTACAATACGTGTATTATATACATATATCCACACACGCGTGCATACATCTATGTATGTATGAGCTCATACATATGTATACATGTACCGGACAGTTACGGGAACGTGGCATTGTGTACGCACTTTTTTCCGCTTTTGTAAGTAACAAGGTATGCATTATATACACACGTCGGTTATAAGTATGCATATGTGTATATTATATGTATAGGTATACTCATTAGGCCTGTGGGCTACTGTTTCTCGAGCGAATGTCTATAGGTATGTATGTATAATGTCATGCGTGTACAATGTATGTTGGAATTTTTGATCTCGTCACGAGACTCAAACCGAGATTGCACTGATGTGGATGCAATCCACGAATCGTTGCTCATATTTTACATTCATTTTCTATCCTTCAATGTATTGTGCAGTAGGTGTCAGCTATGCAATGCAATGACGTATAAATAATAACGATAATAGTAATGGGTGTACATTATATGCAGATCCATCATCTTACAAGTCACATCTACTATATTCAAATATACAATCAGTTTTTCATAGCTCTATAATGGAACACCTGCATACGTAGATATGATAGGTGCTATACACACTATGTACGTATGTTGATTATCATTTTCTTATATTAAATTTGTGTGTATGTATACATATATAAACGCGCAATTTTGCGACAGCCAACTTATCAAGCAAATAATCGGTAATCTTACTTCTTACAATTAGTTATATTATCTGAAAATTGAATTGTCAGATGAAATTGTATCATAGTCTTATATGCTGGATATTTCATTTTCCGAGTATTACAAACAATGGTGAGAGAAATTATAACCCTCATCTAAAAAAATCAATTGGAATACAATCACTGCAAGTTATGGCAATGACTAAGTGATAATAATTCGAATCGAAATCGAGGGTAGAAAGGGAGTTGCATGAAGATGCAAAAAATTAACAATCGATAATACTCCCCACTTGGATAATCCACCAGGTTCGAACCCTTTGCCGCTTTCCGTCTAGACGTACGACATACCTGTAAGCTGTGATATTGTGGTATGTCGGTACTTTTAGACGCCTTAAAATAAACAACTGCATTTGAATTTACCGAGAGGCGTCCGATATTATAAAAAAAAAGCAAATGTAAAAAGCATCTGCCAAAAGCTGCGTATACGTGCATCTGTACAAGCACGATTTGCATTGGACTCTAAATTTGCCGCAGCCTGTATATCTGCATAGAGTGTGTATGTGTGTGTGAGAGAGAGCGCGCGAGAGAGAGAGAGAGAGATGTGGTGTAATAAAAAAGAAAGTTTCAAAGTAACAATGATTTCTTTTCGTTTATGCCCCTGCTTAGGGGTGATTTCTTTCTAACATTCTTCATCTTTTCTTCTTTACTATGCTATATACCTAATATAATCGTACATACGTTGTGTTAGGTCGGAATGTTGCATTATGTACTATAATAATAACTATATGCCTATAAGTACATTATACAGGGCCGAATTCACTACTATACCGAATATTCTTCTATTATAAGTATAATATCATATTTGTAGTTGTATTTAAGGCAGCAAGAAACTTTTTATAGGATTATATAATTATATGACAATTTCTTCTACCGATTTGATACTGGCAATAATAATAACAATAACAATGATAACAATAATAACAGTAATAATGATAGTGATCATAATAATAATAATAATAATAACAATGATATTAATGATAATAATGACAACTATAATGTTGATGATAATGATACTCAAAACAAGAGAAATAATAATAGTAATAATAGTAATGATAATAATAGAAATAGAAGTAGTTGCAATAATAATGCGAAAAATAATAGTTATATTAATATCAAGCATACTTGTTGATGTCGTCAGTATTAGTATTAGCCATATTATTTCACTTTACTGCGTTCGTTATATTAATTTTATGTTGCTATTTTTCTTTTTGTTGTTTGTAATTAATAGCGTATACCTATAATATACATAATTATTGATTTATAGACCGGGATCTTTGCCTAGAAGTCGAGCGCAACATCATTTGTACGATCAATTAGTTTGTGATAACTATACGCGATCGAAAACCTTACGTGCGTAACTGTGCAATTAATGTTGCGTTTTTAATTTCCAATGTGTTCATACATGCAGTGCATATTCCACAATATATGCGGAGGTGTCGAATTGTATTTGAATTCAGGTACACCTGCAGTCGACATCTTATTTACCTAACAGTGTGAGGTCTCCAGATTCCAAGTATGCGGTATAAATAATATTGGAGTAGGTATATTACGAATTTACAGACAGGCCATTCATTTACAACTCTCGGGGTGACGGAAGATTGGGTCACTTTGTTCTTCTCCCCTTTCTTTCCATATGCTTAAAATTGTATAAATAATAATTATAATATTGTATTCTTAAATCGCCCTCTAGCTACAATCTATGTGTATTTTATATTATAATGAATAATTGTAATTATATTATATATATAGTATATGTTATTATACAAATAAATATATTATATATATGTGTAGTATAAAGCTTACTAGTAGGCTCTCGTTAGTATATGTATTATATATGTATATTTATAATAATGTCGTTAGTTTTCGGTATAATAATTTTGTTCTCTCGTATATTTTCTTTTCTTATCTTTCATCATTTTCTCTCTATAGTTTATATTCATATTCATACTATAGATATAATATTATAGCTTGGTGCGGTACGCGTTCGTTTTTTAATATAATCTGCATTTTTTAGAGTTTGTATGTTTGTATACATACCCGTACCAGATTTTATGGGCATATTATATAAAATTAATCAAGCAAGCGATTCTACTACCAGCTAGTTCAGGAAAACTCTGCTTTTATTAGTAATCAGCATCTTCTCGCTGTTTCGCGATAAGAAGCTAAAATATGTCATGGAAGCTCAACTACGATACCGCGATATGAAAAATGAAGCTCTGACCTAACCGATCGCGTGCTGAAACTTCCCCATACATCTGTGATAAATGAGCAAATTTCAAACGACACAATAACACGGTACATCGCATACGTGCGAGACTGAAATTTCAGCTTATCGCAATTCGAATTATTCAATATTGGCCAATTATGTACGCACAGGTATGTATACGTTATACGTACAACGTGTGACGCGTACTTGCTTATTTCGTCTTTCTAATTCACGCATCCGTGCAACGTATATACCTACACACAGTATCATTATACGTATTAACAGCTTGCAAAGTTGAAAAGAAACCCGCGAAAAAAAGAAAGTGTACCATCCCCGTATTTGTAAATGCAGTCATCATATCTAAAAGAACCAGTATACATTTATACGAATTATTAATGACATACGCGCGCACGGGCTGCGTGCATTGTCAAGCAATATCATAGGTATATGGTATAGGTATATTTTGTATTATGTGCGTATGTATGTACGTATGTTCGTATGCGTGCATATGTATAATTAAGTATTTGAATGAAATTTTTTTTTCCATTTTTAGGGGTGCATAATGCAGTGCAAGCCAAAATAAGGAGGACGTATTTTTTGTTTTTCGTTAAAAATGATAATTTTTCATGTTATAGCTGATTGAATTTCACTGATTTTAATATAGATATATCTTAACATGGGTGACGTCACAATGTTATAGTTTTCAATCTGTTATATTTTAATGGCAATTTTGATTCAATCGAAAAAATAAAAAATATGTCCAAAATATTTTTTTCCAATCTACAAGAATATGAAATAAAAAAATTTCATTCAAATACTCAATTAGTGAGTGTGTTGTATATTACCGGGCGCATTGGCAAAGCGTATCTTTTTTGTTAACACCTGCCTATAATAACCTGATCCCTATATCCTACATATCATATCATATGTATATGTGTATTATATGTGGTACGTATAACGTCTCTATGTCCCTGGGTCCCCCGTATTATAGGGTGGTCGCGAGGGTGTGTAAAACGGGGATATCGCCCCATCCTCGACCGACGACCGACGACGAGGCATTCGGTCCTTACTTCTCGTGCAGCGAGGGCGAGTCTGGGGGCCCTGAAGGCAGCTGCGCTCCGTACTGTCGCATTATTATACATATACCTACCCTCTGTGGACTCTGCGGCCTCCCGGCGGCCACGTGCTTCAACTACACTGATATGTTTGCAATTTGTCGTTTATTTTTTTTTTGTTATTTCTATTTTTTATTTTTTTTTTATTTTCTTTATCCTTTTTTTTCTCTTCTCCTTCGTTGACACGCGCGGCGCGTGCATATACACAACGAACGTGCGACGTACACGAACCGTCGCGTACCATTATATGAGCAATACACATATACGCACACCCATAGTATACGCCTCCGCGTCTGGCATAGGTGTATGATACATATATCTATATTACGTGGGGCATCTCTCTATAATGTGATGCATACGTCGAAGGTACAAAGGGTTGCGGCGCGGCGACGGAGTCGAGCTACACGAGGCCTCGCGCGTTCGAGGGTTTCGACGCCAGGTGAACCAGCCGAACCGTCGGGTATAACGTGCTACGGTGCCATAGAACGACTCCGAGAGCCGTCGCCAGCAGCAGGCTCGTCACCCCGTCGCTACCCGTAACTTCCCGCATCCCCGACGCTCCGCTGGTGCATTTTTCGCCGGGGCTACTCTTCATGTTCGCTGAAACACATAGGATGCAATAGAGGATCATGGTTATTTCGATCATTTGATAATTCTGGGGAATCTGGTCTCTTCGTGCGCCAAAATTTCTATCTTGCAGCCTATGCATACCGAGTTATTTTCTTGATGCGCCCAACAGTGATGCCTAATTATAGGCAATTCAGGGCACTCACACACTCTGAGCAGAACTAAGCTCAGAGTTTCATCGGTAGACCCTGGCTGTCGGTCTTCTGCTAGCCATAGACTTATAACTCGGAGATCTGCTCAGAGTGTATGTGTACCCTGAATTGCCTATAATTAGAGATCGCAATGAGGTGCTTTACGGAAATAACTCCGTATACACAACGATGATTGCTGACACAACAGTCGTACGCTACAACGCATGCATAATGTACAATGAGCTACAAGACGAAAGTTTGATTGATCAACGAAGAGCAGAAATTAGGTAATTCTGTTATAACGCTTGGATGTCTATGCGGCATATAGGAAGCGATTTCTAATGACGCATTGCTTCTTAGAGTGGACTTTTTCGACGCAATTCATGCGCACCGCAGTGTCTCACGTTATTACCGCACATATGGGGCGGCAATGACGGAGGTAAATTTCGCGGGCGCGGAAGTATCGGCAATGGGGCGGGAGGGGGGGGGGGGCGTACAAGGGGGTTCCCCTTGCCATCGAATGCGTAGAACTACGCGCTATCGGCTTGACCCGGTCCCATAGCCCGCGTATGTATGTACGTGCTTCGGTCTACAGTGTGTATGCCGTGACGGCATTGATCCAACTCGGGCCGCCGGTTCGCCGCTGCTGTCTCCGCAGGGTAGGGGGGTGTATTGTAGGTCGGATACAGGCAGATAGGGCACATTTCGGTCTCGGTTTATCACCGCTTTTTTCGGCCTTTCGCGCAACGAACGAGACATTGCGAACACTGCAGCAGCTTGGACGCGATCAAACCGACGTCAATAACTCGACGCTCTATAATCGTCCTTTATACCGATACACCTTCAACGCAAATTAGACATATACCCATCGTTAATGAGTGAGCCTATCCTCTTCTGGATTATAAGACAATCATCGTTCGATATGACTAATGTTTATTTTTCCAAGAAAAAGGTCGCTATAATTGCATGATTTCAGTGTTATCACTGTCTACAAACTGATGGTAAATGAACTCATATAGTTAGTTTGTCCCATTGACCAAAGAGATTGCAAGAAGAATCTATAAGAGGGATGCCTGGCTGCTAGGGTGCCAAGAACGGATGGGGCGGGAGGTGCTAGAGAAAGGAGGGACAGAATTTCTTTACAACGCAATACGCCGGCCGTGGGGTCACAGACGATTGGCAGTGATTCGTTTGCCGCGACACGTCCCACAATGGCGCACATAGCCCAGAAAATGATGCCTTTGTCCAAAACCATCGTCCCACCACCCCGACTCTACAACGTGATCGGTACGAAGAAACCCTTTCTTTCGTATTATATTCGTTCTCTGGTTCGGTATTCTTTTTTCTTTTTTCTCTTGAAAAAGCACCAAATTTTCTACCCTTACGCTCTATAATTATAGTCGAACTCCCCGTGCTACGGGTATTCGTGTATGCGCCTATGACGTAGTAGGTATCGGAAATTTGCAGACGTCACACCGACGCGACTGCATGCCCGTGTATGATGGTGTCCGACGTCATAACCCAGTTTAACTCCGGTGTCAACCCCTCTATACGTATAGCCGGCCAGTGACGTCGGCGCGGAGGTAGCAGCGTCATAGTAAACGCAGGGCCAATGACCCCCTCTCATTCCGTTCCCCTTTCTCTTCCCTTAAGCCACCGCACCGTGAAACACACACACATACGCGTACGCATTTGCACACATGCCACGAGGTGCAGTGATCCGCGATCTAGGAACTGCAGGGACCGTATTGCGGAGGGTATGTGTCTGGTACCCGTGGCACCTGCTGCCGTTACTCAGGTTCATATCATGTAAAAATCGGCCTGAGGATATAAAAATAAACTTATCATCACCGCCAATGACTGAGTGTGTATGTCAAAACTGCACGAACCCGTAAGGTGCAGGTCTGCAGTCTACACTATGCATGCCGAGTTGCACGTAGATATGCACTATGCAGGCACTAAGCTCCTTAGACGATATAATACCAAGAGCCTGTGCATACACGTGTATACATATAATGCACATACGTAGGTATGTGTTTTACGAACTCTGCAACCGGCTCCGCAGTGAAGTTAATGCCATTTTTACGAGGGCTACCGCGGCGATGTGTCCATGTATACGTAGGTATACAAGTATCTACCTATAGCATACGTATACATATATTTATGTTGATGGTATACCTGCAGCATTCCGGTACCGACCTAAATTTCCTCTTTGGCATCGCGAATATACGCTGCAGCTGGAACCGCAGCCCATCCCCCCCGCTCTCGGCCTGCACCCTCGCTCTACTTCTTTCAAATGTATAATAATGCCTAATAACTTAGCCGCGCATGGAACGAGGGTGGGTGCGAAGGAGTGAGTTGGTGAGAACATGATTATAATCACGGTGCAAGTAGTGGGGGAAATCGTGGCTGTATCTTTCACGGAATACCTTTGAACATTTTACAGATATATAATATAGGTATACCTATACATATACAATATGTATATCTATATACGATACTGCAGATTTTACTGTGATACAAGAAATATCGAACAGGAGAGTAATTGTACATATAGCTTTATATACCGCACTCACCGGTGGCTGCGATAAGCTGAGGTAGATACTTCTTCCAGAAGGCGCATTGCTTCGACCTGGGACCATATCCAATTTCGGTAGAGTTCGTCGCGAGCGTCAGATACTCTCTTTTGGCGAAGGTGTGTTCAGGCCAGGTCGTCTCTGCCCATGAACCATCGTCCCCCATATTAGGGTTCCTGAAAACGATCGTTTCTCAGTTTCGCGGTTTGAGCCGAAAATTGCCGTCCGCGCGGACGTATGTATGTTACGTTGGTCATTTATTCACGAAGATCCATTCATAATGCATGCATTACCGCGCGGCTGCTGTAGTTCGATTTCGGACCGATGTGAAACAGTTAATAATAATGGAAAAAGAACCTAAAGAAAACACATGTCCTCATGATTTGTCGAAACAGCTCTAATGATTCACGCTGTATAACGTATGATATGTTACATAGTGTCACACACTATAATTACAGGATCGCACAAATTTTCTCACGAGTATCAAGAGCCGTTTTCGCGATCCATATTATACGTACGTTTCAGTTTGCCTTTTTTTTCTTTTGCACACACTTGATATGGCTCTTGCTGAAGTACGAATTAGCTGGAGGTGTGTAGTTGTTATAATTTGCATGCAGCTTACCCAGTTTTAGCGAAGTTGGCCCAGTACCTCATCATCCGTTTCGAGAGGTATACTTCTTCCCGGGTGTAACCCCGAGAGGAATCAAGCGGCTCGCCGAATATGTAGCTTATCTCGTCGGCGTGCATAACACCGGTCCACGAGGGCCATGGATTGTTCGCCGATCTGAGTAGAAGTTATATACGCACGCAATGTTAAAATAATAGATAGGTAGGTATATTGGTGAAAAACAAAATTTTTTCACCGACCTGTGGGTGTAGTAGTACATGTAAACCGTATTCCCGGTCTCGGCATAGCGGGCCGCGAACTCGTTCACGTTGCAGGTGAAGTGATAGTCGCCGACGATCTTGTCAAGGGCGTCCCGGTTGCGGTAGGGATCGTCGGGTCGGAGCCAGTCGGTGTACTCGTAGACGATAGCATTGCGAGCTATCTGGTTGACGTAGGGATTCAGCTCCCTCACAGCCCGGAGGAACTCATCCCGGCTAACCTTGACGTCCTCCGTACCGTCAATCCGGAAGAGCTCTGTCAGGTAATATATGATGAAATAGTAGCCCTCTTCCGTGTTAGAGCCCATAAGGATGTTCGCCCGCTTGAATGAAGGGTTCGTAGGGCTTGAGGCGAGCGAGCGCTGGGGGGTCTCGTCGAGGAAGGCACCGTCTATCACTGGGACGAACGGGAACTCGCATATGCCCAGGGTGCCCCACTCGTTGTTCACCAGGTCGAACGGGTCCTTACTTCGCAGGCACTCGACGGCGCTGCCGAGGGCCGACTCTTCGTGGGGGCAGCCGAGGGCTTCGGCGAGTCGCAGACCGCGGACCTTTGATTCCTCCCTGGAGATCATCGCCCACGGTGCCGTCGGCGAACCGGACTGCATTATCGCCTGACTGAAGAGGTTTCTGCGGAATGACGAGGAGAAGGTTGAGTCTAGCGATCTTCACTCACCGCGCGAACGACCTTGATTATACCTCGACAGGGGTGAGAGCAGGTGGAAGGACACGGAAACTGCGCCGGCACTCTCGCCGAAGAGGGTCACGTTGTCCGGGTTACCCCCGAACGCTCCGATGTTATCCCGGACCCACTGGAGTGCGAGGACCTGGTCGAAGAGTCCCGCGTTTCCGGGAACGTCGCCGGTGCCGAAATAGAGAAAGCCCAGACTGGCCAGCCGGTACTGCATCGAAACGAGGATCACGTTTTCCTCGGAAACCAGCGTCCTGTGATCGTAAACATCGAGTGTCGCGGTTCCGGAGTAGAATCCGCCTGCGAAAGGCGACGGATGGCACGTTAGACGGACTTTTTCCCGAAACCTCGGTGGGAGAATCTGTAGACTGAAATTGACAGGACTCACCGCCGAATATCCAGACCATAACCGCCGCGTTAGTAGGCCGGGGTCGAGGCGTTACGACGTTCACGTAGAGGCAGTCCTCGCTCAGGGGGGTGTTCGGGTTCCACATCGTCGCCCCGGGAAAGTCCCCGAATACGGTGTCGAGGATCTGGACGCAGCTGTTGGGAGGCGTGGTGGTGTTCAGTATTCCGTCCCAGCGTTCCGCCGGCCGAGGATGACGAAACCTGAGGGGGCCTATGGAGAATCGGAGCGAACCGGTGAATCGTACATGTAACTTATAACGAATCACCCTCTTTCGCGTCGAGTTTCATACCTAGCGGCTTCTGGGCGTAAGGGATGCCCATCCACGCGTCGACCTTCTTCCCGGTTGTCGCTGTCAGCGTGACACCTCGCACCTTTCCCTTTCTAGTGCGCACCACCAGCTCGTCATCGGGGTTCAGGTTCAGGGACTCGGGCTTAGGCAGCGGATGTTCACCCTTTGCAATGTCCTCGTGGGAGATATCCGCGTGGTGCCTCCTACCCCGGTGGGGTGGCGAACAGCGCCCTATCTCTCCCATCAGCATCACGAGGAGAACAGTCAGGGCGATCGGGGCCCCGGCCACGAGAAAGGCCGTGGGTCTCCGGCTCCTCGACATCTTTCACTCTTCCAGACTGCGGAAATCGCAAAATTGATTATATTATACTCATTTTCACGATAGCATAGAGTGAAGCGAAGGATGAAAGTTGTACCAGGGCCATTTCAAGTGTGTGCGTACCTTATGAAGTTTTAATCCGATGATCGCGCCCACACTTAGGCAACTGAAGATACACTCAGTGACGTACCCGCTTGCATTTAAGCAATTCAGTCGGCTTTTTATCGTTCGAACTTTGTTTCGAGCTATTGGTTGCATACGGCCCTGTCTTAAATGGATGTCGAATATCCTATGGTGCGCATACTCGAAATTACCCTGCATACATTATACTGAATAAATAATCCCATGCTGTCTAAAAAAATGCACACCATGCGACCTCATTGGTGATATGCAATGGATATTGATATAATACTCCAAGGATCTTCCCCCCTTGCAGTGCAGCATTCTTTGGCATATGTTGCGATGAATAAGTCGCACGAAGGTTCGATGGCTCAGGTCGTAAGTCGGCGGAGTAGAGACAACAGCTGTTTCGCCCACGCTCCAACCCCCCGACGTAGTAATACTCCTCGTACTACAGATCAAAAGCCCACGCTTACGCCTACGCTTACGCGACTGCACGACGCCGCGGCGTCGCGGTCGTATAATACAATATGTGAACTAGTATAGGGAGAGTTGGTCGTTTGACAGCTGAATTTCCAAATTATCCATGCGCGAAATCATGACATAATTCGCATCCTCGCGTGCAGTGTGGAGGCAGTCACCGAAACGAAAAAAATCTGGCACACCAAAGTAGGTGTGTTTGATACAGGGTATAGGGATGGTCGTGTACACGCAATACTGGTCAGCCTTGCGTGATGATGTGTAGTACGACGTCCGCCTCGTTCACGGATTAAGCAAATTTATCCGCGGAGCGTGACGGAAACAGAACTGTGTATAGCTTGCTTCGAACATAAAATTGAACAGATTTATAGAAAGACGAGCCGTGAAGAGGAAAACTTATTGTTAGTTTAGCCAGGAATATTTAAGATTGATCCAGCCATATCTTATGGTTTCCACGACCGCAAGCATATATCTTTCTCCTCTCTCAACAAGAAACACTCTCACGGGACGCGATTAACGGGTCATTTTAGCTGTATACAAATAGTTTCACATGACGAGTGTACGGCTGATTCTACGCATACAACAAAAAGCATCCCAAAAACGTTTACGAAATAATTCTGATTCACGTGTAACGTCCACTGAAACATGTTGCACGGCACGTGCGAGGGCATAGAATCGTATCCAAATTTCGGGAAGCTTTCGTCTCAAAACCGGTAAAACATCCTTTCCGGTCGGAACACCCTGTATATCGATCGGAAAGGACCTACCCCCTGTGGACATACATATATACCTTGATAGCGGTTGGCGACGGTGTCGGGCTGCCGCGTAGGGAAGATGTATAGCCGGGAGGATTGGGAGGGAGCCAGGGAGGAGAGGTAACGGTGGATATTACTGAACTCGATTCGATTTTCGATACTTATTGACCAGTAGTGTGCTTCCTCCCCTCTTACACGCCCAGGTGTACACGTCTGTGACGTGATGGTATAGATTGATCATCACATACCGCGCACACGTGCAGCCTCCATCCCCGGAATTTGGTTTTTATCGTCCGAGCTTGCGCCTACACCCGCAAAACGCAGAAAGCACCGTACACCGGCAAACACCGGATGAAGAAAGCGCTGGCCGATACGTCCGAACACGCGTACCTGCACGCGGCGTATACTATAGGTACATCGTACATTAATAGTATAGGCATTTATAACTGGTATGCAGGAACGGGCCGGGGGCGGGTGGGAGATGACCTAGAGATGTCACTGGGTTAGCGTGCCCAGGGGCCATCTATAACCCTGGAGATATACCCGCACCCCCTGCCGCCTATTCCAGAGCATAGATACGCTCGCCAGTCATCTGTTTTATGATTGTACCTGCCACTCGTCCGCCTACACCCTCGGCACTCGCGAATACATAATACATGATGCAGGGGCAGCGTGTGTCGCACTCGCTCCGCGTGCACGTTTCCCTCGAATTGCGCCGTACAACTCGAGGAACGAAGATCTCAGGCGGACGGACCGCCCGAGTCTTCCGAATCCGCATTGTCAGTCACGCGTCGAACGAGCTCCTCTACGTGCTCGCTCGGTAAAATACGACCGTACGTACATGGATGTAAATATGTAACATGTATCGCGAGGGTACGTATAGGTATACGTACGTGACTTTGCGCGCTGAGCGGCTACCGTTGCAATTTCGTACGCATGTGCCTAATTTATGTACGTCGGCAGTCAACCCGGATGATCCGTGTGACTTAACACCGGTGCCGCGGATATTCCGAACAGTCAGCGAAATGTTTAACAATGCAAAATCCCAACCCTCTGGCACACGATGTACAGGTATTACTTTTACACGAAAGTTTAGCATCAACGGCTGATTAAACGGCACGTATATGGAACGAGGGGCCATGTGGCAAAATCTACCGCAGACGTGGCAGCAGCCAGCAGGATTCGTCAGCACAATTTAGATTCGGTCGGACAGAGATAAACAAAAATACAGTAATCCTTGCTATATTCGTATCTCCCCCTCGTCATTCGTGTGTGCAAAAGCTGATGTGCAGGATTATACGATACCTACCCAAATTCTCAATCGTTGCACATGCGGAATTTTAGTGCATGTGTGTAGCTGTGACGTTTGCGAAACTGCCAGCCAGCCGGCCATGATCAAACTCAAATTATAACTTTCTGTATACACATGATGAAACAAGTGTTACATTCACAGGTGCATATTGTGCGCTGGCTCGCCGCATGCATTTGACGGCATGAGGCGGATCTAGCGGACTCGCGTTCGATCAACCTCCACACATACAGACGTATGACTGTACCGCGTAATACTGCGGATACTCTGCGGCTCAAGCTTTCTCGCGGCGGGTGTCAGAGCCAGGGCCCTTGCTGCACATTTACATATACACCATGGAACTGATAGGGGGGGGGGGGGGGGGGGGGGGGGGTATTCCTACGTCCGCACCGTATTACCGTCACTTGACGAGTCTCCCGAGCCCCCGGCTAATTGCTCGAGTTAATTTACACACCTGCAGAAATTATACACGCAACACAGACCTGTGTGTTGGGACAGCGACAGTAAAGCGAAACGCATTCCTGTGCACATACTTATACATCGGTGATAAAATACGTTGCATTCCTGTATACTTGGGCAACGGTAGCAAGGCGCAAGCAAAGATTATTGTTCGTATCCACTTGTGTAAGGAGCGACATACCTATTCCTACATTCCTGTAGTACCGTTTAAAAACAATAAGGAGCCTGCCAGAGGGGCAGCAGCCCTTGACCCGGTTAACTCAAGTGACCCAAATATTGACCCCGTCCGTTCGCGGCGCGACGCGACGCGATCCCGGATTTACCTGCACCCACCTCCTAGTTGGGGTGTGCAAGCAGATTTACGGATCTTCCGTCTTTTTTCTCGCCATACCTCCGACGAGACACACGGTGGAAAATAGTGCTAAGTGTTACAGCGGGCCATATCAGGACACTTATGAATGTGTCCCTCAATGTCCAGAATTTTAGGGTGATATTACACATTTACTAGAACCCATCATATTGTCTATCACAATCTATTTGCCTTGCGTATTGTTCATCCAAGTAGCACTATTGTATGCTTATTACGATATACGAAATTTAGTATTACGTATTTTGAATAGAATTTGTACTAGAATAATCTCCATACGGTGTGCATACTCAATGAAGTCTATCAAAAATGCCCCGTACGTAATTCTTTGTCAGTACAGGCCAATATTCTAATTAACTACTAGCAAGAGGAGCACATAAGTGGAAGCAAGCCGTTTGCGAGTGCCGCGAGTAGCCAGACACTCGGGAACAAGCCCCATGTCTCACCGACGTATGAAATATGTGTCGCGAATCGCAAGGATTTGCAGGCGGGCACATCCAGGTTAGCGCGCCGGGTGTACGTACGAGTGGCATTGTTTCACGCGGCACAGTAGGAAATCAGGATGCGATCTATCAAGCCGGGAGTCGGCGTGAGGGAATAGAACGGAGACGACGAGGTGCGTGATTTTTTCCCCTGCCTACCATGCGGTATCTCCAAGTCGACACAGGGCCTCGACGCGGCACGCGATCTTTGGCGGGCGCCTGTGTGCGGGCAACCGATGGCGCGTTGGTGTATAGCGATGGTAGGCAGCTAGGGATGGGCCCGTTTGCATCCCCCGCTGACGCGACGCCGGGAGTGTAGAGGATGCGATAGATTAACCTGGTTAGATAATAATCCGCCCTGTACAGACGTGTAGACGTAATTCTATTCGTGGCACACATCCGATTTGTAGTGTGCGCCGGGCGGCACATGCACGCAAGCACCCGCTCTCCGCAGTTTAGAGCCCGCGAGTAGTTTGTCTGACGGCGGTTAACTCCGCATATACCTATATACCCACCTACCTGTACCAGAGTGGGAGCCGACTTAATTTCCTTCCAGTGCCACTTAAACACGTTACGTTGCCGCGATGGATACCATCGCCTCGTGCCCCCCAATCCACACACCCTATACGCCGCCTGAACGCTGGACCGAATTCTTCGACGCCAGCAAAAAAGGTCGGACAGGGTCGAGAACTTCGAGAGCACCCTCAGATAGTACTCTAACTAGCTGTGGGAAAATATTATAACATAGTGGATCTTCTAACGTGGAAAGTTTTCGCCTCAGCGCTGAACCTCTGACCCTCCAATTTACCTTTCCCCGTGCGACGCTCTGCTATATTTCCTCCCGTCTCCCGGCGTTCTCACGTATACAATAAGTCTGCATTAATGAGACGAATTTTCACGGGGACGAGACAGGCAGGGCCGGCGCAGAGGGCAGAGGGCGACAGAGGGCTGATTGAATGATGCTTCTATACCGCGCGCGGGCTATCCGACGGTGGTGGTTTCTCCGGGGAACAGCCACTGGCTCAATATATACATATTACACGCTGTGATACATGCGCATGAATATATGTATCTATAAGCATAGGTACGCTCGACTGCACATCGTCTGTGTACGGAGCATAAGCCCGCCGCTATTGTGTTGTATAACGCCTGAAATGTACTGCCTGCGGCAACAACCATTACATTGTTACATACGATATACCGCGTTGGCGCTATTATTATACTCGTTTCTACGCTGCTCTACGCCACTCGACACACATGCCTATGTATATACGTACATACGTACAGCATGTAGATTAGCGGAAACATTAATTTTATTTGTTGGATGCAGTCTGCCTAGTGACACGGTCACGAAACCGGAGTGAAACTATACTCTCAAACGCAGCGTGCAGCGAAGTTCCAAAAACGTTTTTTTCTTTGCAATGTGGCGGATCGTTTTGCACTTGAAGAGAATCAAATCTGATAATCAAGTCTCTTACTCATTCCTTTTTCTTTTTGCCGCATTACGGTATGAATATTATTATAGCTGGATTTATCTAAAGTGCGTGTGATATCAGCTTTCGATTTGACTCGCAATCACTTTAACGTAATCGATCCAAACAACACCAGGAATGGAAAAAAACCATAACAAAAGCGATCAAGATCCTTGTCTACTACGATTTAAAATGTGATCGAACTATCGGTACGAGAGTTACAGGCATCGAACGTAACGACACAACAACGACAAACGTACTCGGCCTAAATACAATAATCGGAATTCCGAGTCGAGATGGCGCGGTGTTTACGCGATGGTGAAAAGTCTACCCATCGGACCGAGGAACTTACGCGCGTCGGTGGACTGTACAATTCGCCGGAGGACGACGTGGTCGGGTCGAGTTCGGGTCAGCCGGCAGGCAGGACGTTCGGTGCGCCCGCGCCGTGCCGGGCCGGGCCAGGCAACCCGCGTCGCCCCTCCGCCGTCCGCGTGCCCTTATCGAGGATTCTCTCCTCCTCACCCCGACCCCACGCTCCCGTAAATAATTAACGAGCAATTTTTAATCTTTTCAACCTTATCTTTCACCGCGCGGTAAATTATGCAGCCAACCACGCATACCTTATCCCTCGGCGATCGTCCTGCACGCTTAAACGACGCTCCGAGAGTGAAGACCAGACAAGGTAAGCGGTGGGGGCTCGGCGAGCCAGGCTTTATACACACAAGTGTACACGAGCCTATATCTCCCTGAACCACGCACCGAGATCTGGCCGGAGTTCTTCACGCAATCTATTTCGTGTTCTGCCTAATTTCATTTTTATTATCGGCTCGGTTGTAGTGCCGCATTTAACTGCCTAATTTAATCCGGACATTCCTGATTAACGAGCAGATTTGTACACTTGCACATCCAAGCTCATTCGAAGGGGGACTTATTTGTTTTTTCGCAAATCTCACCCCATTATTAATATTAGGATATAATTTGCAACGAGGTCCATGCATGTGTGCAGCGCCTCGATGAAAGGTTTGTTAGAAATTTTTCAATCGCCGGATGGGTAATTATACCGTGTATATGTGTACAATGCAGGAGAGGAGGGTGGATGCAAGCTTTCTGTGCGGGCAGGTGTAGGTGCATGCACCTATTCTATCCTATTTTCGGTGCAGCAGCTCAGGGGGAGAAGGCCAGGGAGTAAAGAGAAGCCGTGAATAGCGGAGGATGAAAGATAAAGTTGGAGTGCAGTCCGGGTGTTATTGGATGCAGTACTCGACGACTCGACGACAATTAAGGCAAGTGGATACCGGATGGAAGTGGGTACGGGATAAACATCCCGTCGAGTCGTGCAGGCAAGAGCCGAGTACGCGGGGTTAAACTGAGGCGAAGGTGTGGTTGGGCCCCTAATCGTGCACCATGCAAAACAAAACAGATTCGTGAATACGGAACGGAACAGTAGCCGAATGAAATATAGAGAAAATAGGAAGGAGTCGTCACCTGGCAACAGCTGATCCTGGGCGACGGTTCACCGGAACGTCGGGCGCGACGGTACGGGGAGAATGACGACGCGACCTGGGGTGGTCGGGCCGCCCTGCGACTCGCCCGGGGATGATTTTTTCGCCCCGCCGGGGGAAACCACGGGTATCTTTCCAAGGGTTGCCCCCGGGTGGCAGGGATCGCGGGGTCCTGGGACTCGACCGGGGCCACGGGGTTTTATCTGCAGGGAGGTCGACGAAAGATGCGGGAGCGAAAACGGCGGACGGGCGAGACTGGCGCGAAGGGGGTAGACCGGGTGTTCGGGCCACACTGACTGCGGAGAGAGCGAACCTCCGGGCTTCCACCCCCGAACCTCCTCTCGGCCCCACCACCCTCTCTCTCTCTCTCTCTCTATTTCTCTCTCTCTCTCTCTCTCTCAGCCCCATCTCGCCGCGGCTCCTCCGTCTCCCTCGTACCCGCTCTTGCGCCCATCAACGCCGAAGCGATTGCGTACGTATCGCACCCTCTTCGTACCAACCAGCCCCCAAACGACAGCGCCTCTGCCGCCGGCGCGGGGAGGTCCACGTCGAACCTCGGGATGGGTACGAAAGGCTCGGAAGGACTTCCGCGGCATCGCCATCCCCTGCAGGGGAAAGTCCGAGGAGGCGTGACGCGTTTTATACGGCTGTCGCGCGGTGCTGCCGGCACGCGTTCAACGGGGACCAGCCTCACCCCCGAAGCGAGCGAAGGTGGGGCAGGGTGGGCAGGGTGGACAGGGTGGATCTTAGGGGGCCACCCTCGAAGCCAAGGTCGAGGCGCTACCCACGGTGCCGCGAGACTTCCGGTATCGGAAGCGAGACACATGCCGTGTGTGCGGCGTACTCGGCGGAGTTACGGACCTGGAGGGTGAACGACAGAGAGAGAAAGAGAAAGAGAAAGAAGGAGAGAGTGGGAGAGAGAGAGAGGGTTATCCATCAGACATACCCGCAACGCGTGTACACGCTTGTGGTGGGGCATTATTGAAATTATACGAATACGTTACATCTCGACTAGACGTAGTACGTGAATTATCGGATGAGATCGTTAAAAGTTTATCCAGTTATCCGCATGTTCTGCACACGGACTCGAAATAATTGTAACAACGTACGATGCAGATAACGACGGCATACCCGTTATCTAATACGTTATTGTTATAACGATTGAATTTTTCTTGTCACATTTGACCGAGATACCGATCGTTTTGATTTGCGCCGCGCTTTGATGCCTGTATACTCGCGATCGTAATTATACGATATGCCTATCTCTAGAGTACGGTATTGTGTATATGTTTCCGATGCCGGCGTTTATCTGAATCATCCGTACATTCGTGCCGCGCTAATTGGCAATCTCCAATTAACGATCGATTCCATTTACGAGCCGCAACCCTCATCATTCGTACCACGATATGAATTTGCATTTCGCGAAACGCGTTTGCTGCTTTAGCGATGTGTTCTTGAGGCGAACCGGGAGCGTGAAAAGAAAAGGAACTCGTATACATGCGATACACTTCCCTGTAATGCCCATACATGGTATGCTCCTGTATCTGTACCTTATACAATATCGGTTATATTAGACGGTATAAGAGTTGGATAAATTATAGGCGCCTAGCGAGCATTAATTATCGGGCCAAGGAGCGAGACGGTTTATTTACACAGGGTTGGTATACACCTGTGTATATAATGTACCTCGTTTACACGTGGAGAGTTGGCACCGAATTCGATCGCAACCCAGGGTCGATACTCAAGTGCGACCCAGGTGGGAACCGATCCAACCTTGTGGCTCTCCTGCTCGTGAGGTGAAGGGAGAATGAATTTGGCGCCTCGTTATGCCGAGTGGCATTGAAAAATTGTCCACGTACATAAAAGAAAACTCCCTGCGACTTGCGTGCAGACGAGGGGAGCAAATGATCTCTGCAGCCTCCGGTTGTTAAACTTTCGGGGCGAAAGAGAGGAGTCACGATTAATTGTCGCATATTGCGATCGTTCAGGTGGTCACCCGGCCGAGATAAGCGACAGATGGATATCTCACCCTCAGGTGCGTGATTATGATCGTGTCGCAGAACGTATATATATATATGGGGGAACATCGTTCGACAAACCAGCAGTGCGTGCCTGTGGTTACAGCTCTACGAATCCCGCGTGAGTATAATAGTAGGTTACAGTTCGTTCGACGAATCTATGAATGGTCAGGTTTTGCCGTCAAAGTTCCTGCACGCATCTCGGTTGGACCTTAACTTGTATATTTCATTGCAACGGGAAGAAATTGATTTCCGTCTCTACGAAAATTTCTACTCTCGCCCATCAGTTTTTAAATACCCTGCGTATGAGTCACGAATCTTTTACACGTTCATCGCGGTTTAATTTCAATTTTGGGATTATTTGGCGATCGTAAACGCCCGTTGAAACCCTTACGAGAGTTTTGCTCGGATATAATTCAGGGAGGAAGATTCCGGTCGATATTCCAGCTTATAAACGTGGACGAGCCACCGTCATCCGTTAGGTGTATGCCCACATGCTGTATTATATATATCTTGACGTCAAAGAAATCTGATACGCGTTCTCCATATCCCATTCGGTAGGTGAGTAAGAGCGAACGCGAAAACTAATTGAGAAACAATTATAGCGGCATGTTATAGATGATTGATACGAAGAAATCAATTCAACCGATCGAAACGCGCATTGAACCTGATTAGTCCGAGCAATCAAGTCCCAATTAGATATGGAATCACGATATAACTGTGAGATGATCAGTGATAAGAAGTGTTCGGTCCGTAACCCGCTCCCTCCTCCCTTACAACCCAGGCAATTATTTTCATTAATTAATTCTATCAAATCGATTTTCACGCAGAGACATGAAATTTTACGGCATAGTTGTCTTCTTGGCGTTTGCCGCCCTTGCCCAGGGAGTGCCCAACAATGGTAAGTTGAAATCAGCTCAGTTTATCACGCTATAATTTGCAATCTAAATAAAATGCGATGAATCAGTGTAATTAGGTAAACGGTAATATGATTTTTATCCTGGCTGATCAACAGCGAGAACGAAGCGCTCGATTAGCGATAATCTGGTGACGTTGGTCGAGAGCATTCAAGCGTTAGCGTCGGCGGCTAACGAAGATTTGGGACTCCCCGCCTTCGACCCCTATACGGCTGATTCCCTTGACATTTCGATCAACCAGACTTTGGCAAAGTGTGTATAAACTTAGCCGCATCTTGATTACCGTCCGCATCTCTGACCGATGTGATGAAAATTGTGTTCGTTTCACGCAGATTGGAAGGCGGACTGACCGACTTGAAGATCACGGGTCTGTCGGACTTCTCGATCGACACATTGAAGTTCAGTCTCATAGGACTTAAGTTCACCTTCGGTTTCACCTGGCCCAGTATTACCTTCAGCACAGGATACTCGATCGACGGCACGGTCGCCAGCGTGATACCGATCTACGGTGATGGAGATGCATCGTAAGTTTTGCACTCGTACGGAACCATTGCTAAAAACCCTACGGGACTTAAGAGGGGATTAAGATCCACAAGAGAGAAAACAGAGAGAATGCCGTGCCCTATGTTTTCTCTGAAGCATAATTGCATGGCGTGTTGGTGACGGTCGGTAAAAAAGAATTCTGGCATGATCCTGCAATGCTTTTGTACCTTAGGCTAGGGTTTTCCTGACCAAATCACCTGGAACATTCTTACCACTGACGCAGGATATTCAACTTGCGTAAATTTCGTAACGCCTCCAATGTATGTTGCAGTGGTGAGATCACCAGCCTGACCGTTTCCGGAACCGCTGGGATATCCATTAAGAATTCGTACCTGTACCTTAAAACTTTGACCAGCGCAGTCAGTTTGGACGATTTTGATGTAAGTGAATTGTGATTTTTACGCCTGTATAAGGAGGGCGATGCCCGTTCGCAGCAGAGTTCGTGGCTTTTTCCGTTAATGACGATTTTTTTCACAGCTCCAACTTACCGGACTCGTGAACAACGACGACGCATCGGCTCTCATAGCAGCCGTGGTCAGTGACACAGTCCCACAGATCCTCGTGGACTTCCAGGAGCAGATCACCGACGCCGCCAACACCGCGATCACCGAATACGTCGACGACTACCTCGGCAGCATGACGTTGGCTGAACTTCTGGCACTTATCAACAGCTAAATTAATTCCTCACGATCTGCGGGTACTTGGTCGAAATTTCAGTGTAGAACATTGCAACAACCAAGCACCAATCCACGCTTTGACTGCAGGAAATGTGAATGAATAAATAAATCATCGAAAATATATACATCATCTTAGCTTGAATGAAATTCGGTTCAAACCAGGGATTACGGGATCTATCGTTTTCGCAGTAAAGGCCATCAATGCTGTACTTCCGTTACTACGACTTCCGTTTGCAATACGAGAATGTTGGGTGCTCGCATCAGGCGCTTCTAATAAACGGAAATTTGACTGCCCGCGAATTAAAAATATATTTTCATTCTACTTGTGAGGTCCAATTGTCTCGTATGCAATTGAACCTCCCGTTGTTCGTCTCATTTTCAGTCGCTATATGGCCCGTGTTAAACTGATCTTGTGTTTATTCGGAAAGTGGTGAAAAAAAAACTTGTGGCTAATACAGGGTGTGATTTTGTCGTGTGTGCAAAATCGTTTGGATCCAGTCGATAGAGAGTCGTATTGAAATATGGTCAACCAGATTTCGTATCAGTTCTTTGATTACAGCATCGAAACTGCATCAGCAATCGCCTTACAAATGGCAACATTTCATCTCACAGCCCCTTACGACAGGCAATTTCCGAACGTTATATTTTACTTCTTTTTCATACCGAGCGATGGCGAGACTAGTCAGTCCCTCGTGAGGGCTTGCTGTGAAGTGAGTTGCGATTGTGGTAGGATGAAAAAATACTGCAGCTATGTGTGCGGGTGTCTTGCACCTCGGATGTAGGTACATAGGTAGATAATAATTTAAGCTTCACTTCCCGGGTCTTGCACCTCGGATGTAGGTACATAGGTAGATAATAATTTAAGCTTCACTTCCCGGATGATGAAATTGCAGTGACTACCGTGCCATTACGTATTTTACGTGGAGATCACGCAAGTCTGAAGTTCGAGATACAGTGCGTCTTGCTGTATATAATTTTCCCTCGACAGGCCGGTTTCGCGGGATCTGCGGTGTAGGTAACTTCCATTTTTCATTTTCCAACGAAAACCAAAAGTGGATATATGAGTTACTGATCCTCACTTGCAGCGTGCAACAGTTTTCCCATCGCCACAACCAGCGAGCTTCATAAATACCATACATACTCAGCAACGATCTTACGCTATTGTCTATCGTACGACAAAACGCGGCCCGCGAGAGCCAGACCTCTTCGGGACGGATGGCGAACCCGAACGGGGCGGGGTTAAGGCGTGGAGATCGTCGCTTTGGTCTGACGTTTCGTTGGAACGAGGACGCGCCGCGCAGTCAGTGCGAATATCCCTGCCGTGCTAAGCCGGCAGTACATCGCCGACTTTCGAAGTGTGAGGGTCGCTGTCGTTCCGAGTCGTAGAGACGAGCCGGCTAACAAGCTTTAACTTGAGAGGTTGCTTGACGTCGGTGGCCAATCGCGTTCCTCCGTTGTGCGAATATAATTAACGGCAAATAATACGTGACAGAGATGCAGATTTCTTTGCCGACGATTTCGCGGTATTGAGTGAAACTTCCTCGAGCTTTTCACGGAAAAATTGTAATCGTCCCAAAATAACGTATTTCCAACGTCGCATCGTTACGCGGAAGTGAGAGGGGATCGGTTCTGTACTCAGCGAAGCAGTGCAGGTTACAGTTCCGTCCGTTGTCTGTGTTTGCAACTCGGCGCGGTGTGTTTAACGACAAATAGCGGACGAGTAAGCGGCGATACGTGCATAGAAACCGATGTGTATCCAGCGTATCCGTCGTCGTTAGGCATACATCAAGGTGGTCACGTCCCTTCTTCTTCCCCGAGTGCACAACGGCGAAAAAGAATAAATAAAGCGGCCGGTCTCCCTTTACGCGTGCACGGGGCGTGGGAAGGACCGAGATTAAATCTTGCCGACTGTCTTACCAATTAGACGCGAAGCGGTAAGTAGTTGAACCAACCGCCCGGCTCTGTGTGTACACAAATTATAACCCCGTATCAACACCGCGTGTCCGAAAAGGATAAGAAAAATAAAAGGATATCCCGTACGACCTGTCTAATGCCGACCGGCCATCTACGTGGGTGAAATTCTGAAAATGTAAACTTCCGAGGGAATATAATAAAATTCTCGATACTCTGTGTTTGCGCGTTGGATAGTGAAGGTGTGCGATCGAAAGGGAGAGAAAGAGAGAGAGATACAGTGCCTGCATCGATCGAGCCTCGTTAAAGATGCGGGAAACGTCGTCCCACGTGTTAATCGCGATCTGCATCACCGTCTCAGCCTGGACATCATGGGCCTTGGCTGAAGAGAGCAGGGACGTAGTGCTGATGGACTATTGTTCGGTTAACAACTTTGAGGGACTCCCGGTGGGACTTGGATTTACGAAGGAAGTCGTGCACGTCGAATATGCGAAACTTGGAGCCTTCAAAGCCATACACTGCTGCCTAAGAGGGTACAGGAGCATAGAATGGTGAGTGGAGGAGGGTTTCTTTCCCCTCTTTTCTTTTCTTTTCTTTTCGTCTCGCTCGTCTCTCCTCGCTGTCACCTTTTCAGCGAAACGGTCTTTCCTGCAATCGCCGCTCCCTGCAGTCAACCGCAGCTGTCGCAGAATCTTGCCGCTTTCGCTTTCTCGTTATAACATTGTGAGTCACGATTTGCCGTTAATATGTGTATATATGTATAATTTATTTGCACGTCGTGCCTTGCAATCTGACGCAACATCAAGGATATCTACTCGCTGAGCTCGTCACGTGAGTATCTACGTATGAAACTATGAATGTACACTAAATTGCATAAAAGCCTTAACCTTCCGGCTGATTTGTTTTCGGTCCGAATCAAAATGCAGGTTCGATTCTATAAGAATCATGTGACAATGACTGGCGATGCAGCCGACATGAAAGATCGGGAGTCGTTGTCTCATAGTTCGTATAGAATCGAAGTCGCATTTTGTTTCGAACCGAAAACAAAGTAGTCGAACAGAGAAAGGCATTAACGACTATTATTGTGCATACATGCATACTTAGATATTTACATACATGATACCAAACGCGGAATAGATTTCGTCCCATCGCGATTTTCCCAAGCTATCGGTTCCTCTCGGCAATGTGCACATGCGTCTACCTATATTTACCTCACCAATTTTGAGTGTCTAGGCGTAAAGGAGAAGTGTTTTATTTCCATCGTCGTTGTCGAAGTCGAAAGTCCGGGTAGGTAGGTAGGCAGGTATGTGGGTAGGTATACGCGCACGGAAATTCGTAGAAAATATCATTAGGCGGACGCGTATCTTACACCCATACTTGCCCGAGCCTAAGCACAATTTTCAACTTCTCGACGGACGTTAAAAAAAAAAAGCGTTACTTATATGCGGTGAAATTGTCTGCTTCCGCATCGTAAGCGACGATTTTTCAGCAATCCCTTGGGATTTCTTATGTGTGCAAATTTTTCGGCGGAATGCAGTGATGACGCGAGGCAACTGAAAGGATTTCCGTGCCGAATATGAAACGTGAATCATAATCCATGTTGGATACAATCCCGCGTGCTTTACAGCCGATCGGACACACGCTACAAAAATTTACTTTCGTCGTGAAGAATCTATAAAATTATAGACGTGGTAGAACAACTCCGTGTTGCCATGTCGCGTCGAATCCTGCCTAACACTGTTCCGTTTCTCGTCGAGTGACCGCGCGGTCATCTGTATAATTAGATGCATTATTATACTCGAGAGTTATTTGTGCGCACATACTTATAGTATCGTATGGCAATACGAATGATGAAGAAAGATGTACCCAAGACAGCGGCAGCGGATACGATTTCCCCGTTATTTGCTCGCGGTGCCGCGACTAGCACGCTCATGTATGATACACCTTGTTCATGAAACTTTATGAAACGATCATGATATCGACAACGAATTCCCGGTAAACATAATAACACGACCGAATTGGCTCACCGACGGTATTGGCCGCGCGTTTTTCCCTCCGCATAATACAACAACTTTAAGTATAGTATAAGAAGGGTGTATATATATATATATATCTCAATATGCCCGCGCGATACCTTGTAGTGGTATTATAATGACCCTGATATTCTCGACTCTCCTCGTGCCGCTGGCTTCGGTAGGACCTCTCATTCTCGAGAGTCCTCGACTCCGATGATCCATCGCTGCTCGCTATCGTCGGCACGGTCGGTTCCCGTTTCTCGCCAACTACTTATTATCCTTCGGCCCTTCGGCTCGTCTTATTGCGCGTTGCCCCTCACCGTCACTGCAAGCCCTATACTTTCGTGGACGACGGTGCAACGGGCAACCTTCGGGGGCTCTGCACGTACATGCACGAATATTACGAGAAAAAAGAGCAATTCCCTCCGAATGCGCAAGCTCGTCTACAATTATCGCATCCGTCTAATACCCGCAGACCGTTGGTATCCCCTCCGGTTTGTTCGTATATATTGTTACGAAGCGGAAAATTAAAAGAGGAAAAGGATCTATTTTGTGACGAAGCTCTCCTTTTAAAGTCTCGAGATAGACTGTTTTTACAATAATGTAGGTGAACGCAGCAACCTTATTCTTTTGAAAGACATAAGAGGTTTATAAACGTCTTTTATCTATGAAGACTACTAGATCATTAAAAAGGGGACAAAACGGGTGATTTCACCCTTTGTAACAATATCTTCAAAATTTCTGGACCATGCGAAGAGTGCAACGGTTTTAATAGGAAAAATTTCTCCATCACTCGCATACTCGACGCTTTTATTACTCGTTATCTCTTGCGACGATGAACATCATAAGCAGGTACTGCTTTTCCACGACAACTGCATCCATACCTGCAATAATTATACCAGGAAGCGTATCACCTCCTGTGCAGTTCAACTACTGAAATGCCCATCCTTATACCCAGATACTACGTACGTACGTATATACACCTTGAATCCGAACCCAGGCCAGAATCTTGATACACCCATACGTATATGGGATAATGGGGAGGGGAGACACGACGGAGGAGAGAGTCGAGTGGCACCGGCACGTCAGGGCGCTGCTCGGCAAGTTTTTGCCAAGTCTCCGATGCCGACGTGCCGCCCTTATAGCTTGTATCAGAAGCAACGTCGTTTGATGGTCAACCTACGAGTTGGATACGAAACGTGTACGTAGGACGGCAGACGTTAACGGTTGAAAGGATCGAGGTTAATTATCGGAAATTCACGAGGTTCAAGTTAGGAACGTTAACGTATCGAAGCATTGAAACGAAAAATTATTATTTCGTACCTTTAGAGGAACTGCAGAAGTTGAATTTGCAGAATTTGATTTTGTTGATGCTGTGTTAACGGTTTGCCAAATTTCAGGTAATCCTAAAGGTGCATCATTACAATAGCGTTAAGGACTTCGATCTAATGAAAATTCGTTGAAAGCGGCTAACGTTACTGCCTAAAAGACAAAAGTGTGTGTTGAATAAATCAATGTAAGCAACGTACTAGAATCCAGTAGGTCACGTGTCATTGTCACATTCTATTACCGTGTCAAATGATTAGAAATCCGAGAATACACGGTCGATCGAGAGGAGGACGTCCGCTGTGTTCGACACGCTGGCATCGACAGCTGCCGCAGGCGGAATACAGTATGGAACAGGTGGTCGTTGTAAAATTGTTTTACCGGATATGAGAACGGGACGTCATTTCCTGTGTTTTACGTGGTCAATACAGGTACCCCGTTCGTTCTCACACCGCGATTCGACTCGACTCGTAACACCTTTCGCTACAACGTACAGTGCACCAGCAAAGCAAGGCTTTTGAAAAAGCCAAGAGCTCGGCATAGGTACACCTTCTTAAAAACACTTCTGCAACCGTTTCACCCGGGACGGTACGTATTAATTTCCCATCTCTATTTGTATACCATCAGAAAAGTTGGTAAGTGACAGAGAGAGAGTGAGAGAGAGAGAGAGAAAGAGGTCGGTCTCTCTCACCTAGTCAGTTTCCTCTTCGCTATGCAAATTGGTCCGTCCGTGCCTCCAGCGTCGTGTATCTCAACACACTGCTATACATATTGGTCCTCTTTATTGCATACCTATCTTGCCTGTGCGGTGGGCATGTATTATATGCACCCCATAACATGTTATACACTGGATATTTTTATATACTTTTTACCTATCGAAAGGAGAATCGCAGTTTTATCTTCCTTGAATTGCCCTCATTCCGAAAAGAGTATGTACGATATAAGAGATGGTTAGATTACCGCATACGATACTCATTGTCACATGCTTATTATATAAGCATCTTCATTGGTATGATGTACAGCCTAATTTTAAACATACCTGTAAATACGCTCTTTTCGCCCATCATCATTGAGTAGGTAGGTATAGTATATCCGAAAACTGGAACCACGGCAGACGGCTGGTGTACCTAATGCAGTTCGTGCATGTATGTGGTAATCGTTTTCGCAGAACCTGCATCCACTACACACTGAAATGACGTGCGAATGTCGGCGAGGCATAACCGTATAACTCTGCCTGCACATGTATGGCGAGCACGAAACGGCGAGGGAGAGTTTACGGTGTAGGCTCTCAGGGTTCGCTCACTTCTCGCGACTCCCACTCTTCGTACTCTTTATCCTCACATCCTGGAGAGTGTTTCACGGTAAGCGCGGCACGGGTTAATACCAGTCGCCTTTGTTCTCCTCGTGCCTTTTCCTCGGCCGACCGTTAAACGCAGGTACAGCTGCCCATCTGAAGTAAATTCAAGTATAACACCGATCCACGCAACTTGGGGATTCGTTGAATAATCGTAATGTTCACCGATCCGTTTACCTCTTGAGATACACATTATTGTGCTGAGTTAACTTTTGTAACAAGATAGTATTCTGTGGTTTTTGGTGTTACTGATTACAAATCTAAAATCAGATTTAAAAAATTCAAGGTGGTGGATCCAGTATGGCGGACGAAAATTTCAAATTTCATCGAATACAGTCAAAAAACTTTATGCAGGGGTTTTCGGGGTCGCTGATTGGATTCGCCATCTGAAATTTTTTAAATCCGATTTCAGACCCGTAACCATCGACCGCAAAAACTTATAATTTATGTAAATCGTGTAATTTTCGGGGAAATGAATTATTCCTTCAATTTTCACGATTTTTTCAATTACTTTATTTGCAACAAAAATAATTTACATTATATCGCAACAATTACTCTCGAGTATTAAAAACCTATCAGTACACTATCATAAATAACAAAAAAATAACCGAAACGAAACGTGTTTAAAGGCTCCCCAAATTTACAAAAAAATGGATGTAAAATAGATGGTAAGAATACTTACCATCATGACTCATAGGGTTAAGGGCCGTATAGATCAACAAACCTATAGGTGTAACTCGTGCACCTTATTAAATTATACCCTACGCGAAGCTGATTCGTAATTAAAATTGAAAAAAATAAATAACACACACGCGCACACAGCTTAATGGTTTCTATACACGAATCGGAATTAATCTTGAGATGATGATAAAGAAAATAAAAAGAAAGTTGAGAAAAACAGCACAGAGGTCACGTTACTTTTTCCTCGCGAAGAAGAAAAATGTATAAGTTGTTCTCTGTGTGGCGGTAGTTCGTGGAAAATAAGATTCTCGGGAAATGCCGCGTGACTAATGGAACGAAGCGGCGGCGGCGGATACGCAGAGGGATATAGAATGTATATATGCATATGTAACGTTTGTATGTGTATCGTAACGGACGCCTACTTGCTTGTCGATTATGTATTAAGGGGGTGTTCTAGTCGATTTGGACATGTCGTGTATATACCTCCAAACATCCAAGTCCACGTATTTCAAACGTGGACATTTACAATTGCGATTTCGCAGAATCCGTGCCGTTTATTTATTTCTGCGTGAAATGAAAATGTATTGGAGTGTTTTTGTTTAGAGTTGCGGCTGTGAGCCCTTTTTCGCGTTTCAGATGGGTGGACTTCGATATTTGAAGATATATACGTGAACGTCGAAATCGACCAGGCCACTCCCTCAATGCGGGCGAACTTGGTGAAATCGCCCCCGAATAACTGCTGCATATATCATGGCTGCTCGTGTTATACCTACGTATACACGAATCGTGAAGAATACTGTATAATGGTGGCGAACATGCTTCTCGTCTACTGGTTATGCGACCGTTCACCCATCCATCATTCCTGCATGTGTCGTGATGCGCGGTGGAAAAAATTATTTCTCTTGTCCCGTTCTCGGAACCAATCAGCAAGCGATTCCCCGAGTAGAATAGACCACGACATATATCCGTGCATGCAGGCCCCTGGGTCCAGTGTACGTACATATATACATACGCATGTTCACATAGCTGAGAAAGAGAAAAAGTATGTCGGTTTGAAGAGAGCAGGGTGTGCCTTTTCTCGTCCAGCCTCCTACCTTATAAACTTGTGCTACAAACACATGTATACAGCACAGGACACTGTCTTATACATTGATTCTACACGCGTGGATACTTGATGGTAAATTTGTGTCCGGCGGTGGCGGCGAAAGAACGGATAACATGGTGTAAAAGAATTGCAGACACCGTGTACAAAACGTATAAGAGACATGATCTTCAAGAGCGGATCCAGGCTATGATAAATTAATCTACCGAAGGTCAATTTATAACGTGATATTGGGTGGTAGAGAGAGTAAATGCTCAACAGTTCTCATTGTTGAAGTTTAATATTATTCGTATTTTTTGTAATTGGCGGGTATACATTTCGGTGAAACAATGATTGAGGGTAATTAAAAAGATTTGAAACTGCACAACTTTCACACACCTACTTGCATAAATTTTATATAGGTATTGGTATAATAGATATACCTATAAAGCTTTTGCTTATTTTACGCTCGGATTTCAACTCTATACGGTTTGACGGAAGATTAAGTCCCTCTTCAGCTTCTGCCGCGTATTGACTGGACAACAATACACTTTATCCACAGACGACTACACGCAGTAGGGCTTTGTATGTGGATAATATTTAGGCGGCCACCCCTGCAGTGTATAGGCTTCACTTCACGGAACATCCCCTTACTTGCAGGTATGTACCCATTTCCAACGATCGTTCGTTCCACCATTGTCATGGTAACACCAGCACCCCTCCTCACTCTGTCCCTTCCTTTCCCTTGTCGTCTCGCTGCAGGGGTCCCGACGAAGGGGAATCGAGAGCTGATATTCCCGGCTGGAAACACAACTTGTATACTCGTGCCGCTGCTATACAGCCTTTGTACGACCGAAATTCTTCCTTCACAATTTTGCGTATACAGCTACTAATGGTAGAAAAAAATTTCTACATGCACGTGACGCGTTCGAACGTCAGAACATTCAAGTATGCACCGCGGGAAAGGATTAGTTGTGTCAAGTGATATTTGTCTGACTCACAATTAAATGCTGTAGTAAAATGCGGCGAACATCTTATTCACTTGATTCAACAAAATACTTTTGTCGTACGATCGACTTGGGACAACTCGATATCGAATTGAATCAAGCCCGTAAGGGAGTGTCTTACTCGATTTCCACGTTGTCGTGTGTATGTATCCAAATATCGAAGTACGCTATCTCAACCGCGAAAAATGGCTTGATAGCCCCATTCTATATACATTTCTGGACAAAAACAATCTCCAGTACATTTTCATTAGACGTAGAAATTAGGAAATGGCACGCATTTTACGAAATTGAAATAGGAAATTATGAACATTAGAATATTTCACTCAAAACGAATTCTTTGAATGATATCTTTTATATTTCTGTTGACTCGAAGCTTTGTGGGGTTTACTCGATATTTAATGGGTAAAATCCGAAATCGTATTGTTGTATACGTTTAAATATACGTTGCACGTGTGTCAATAGGTTTTGATTATTTGTAGCCAATATCAATTTTGATAACGACAAACTTGGTATTATGCTCTCTTTTTTGTAACAGATCCAATTATAAGCTCTTCTCACGTCATCCATATTTGACTTCTTAGCAGACTGCCTGCTTTTATAACTATTTCGGAAGCTACTTCTATAGCGAAAAAGTTCACCGCCTGGTAGCTGTTTCTAGTACCAGTATACCGATGTTTACGATGAATAATATATTCTCTACTTATTTCAAAGCATGTGTTCTTTCTTTCACCACATGACAAATTAGTGCAACAGATCCAACCAGTTGCGCCGCACACAAGCTCCTATTGTAAGCTACTATCACAAGCTCCGGTTACATCAACAAAGTATGGTATTCAATCGATGTAAATTTTTCGTTGGCTAGATTCGTGTACTTGTTTCATTTGAAGTACCTAATTGTTTCTGTCAAAAAACATGCGACTTGGAGAACCAGTACATAAACTTGAAATGAAATAATATTTAGCGGACTCAATGATGGAAACACATCAAAAGATTCGGTCGAATTCACGCTTCACCCAATCGCGATAAGAAAGGCTTTTGCTGAATCAAGAAATTAGTTTGATCAGCTCATTTTGTCACACTAACTAAATCGAAATTGTTGAATTATAGTCATCGTATTTGGAACAAATAAGGGATACTTGTTTGAAGCAAACAGACTCCAACAAAATCTAAATTGTTGGTTTAAGAATTTCTCTGCTTCCGTGTAGCCTCTAACAATGAGCTCGCAGTACCATGACAGTGTGCGATATGTTATACCGTGGATATACGATGCAATCGATGTAGCAATTTGTCGTCGTATGTACATACATGCATACATAGATACGTGTAACGCATGCTTACAGTACACAATGCCTGTGTTATACTTGTATGTAGGTACATGAATATCAAGCATGCAGACGACGTATCGAGTTCCGACAACTGCTACGTGCACAGGAAATACTGCAGTCTATTTGCTTCACTCTAAGAAAATAACGTTTAAACTATGACTTGGACCGACGATGGTGATAATGTTGGATGAAGCGACATGCGGTACACGATGCTAACTTTAATTTGACGATTACAATGAAAGCGGAATTGGAAGAGTTGCTTTGATCATCTTCATCGGAATTAAAAAAAGGATCAAATCCCAATCGGTCTTCGAGGAATTCATCCGTCGTAACAATAACTACCCTTAAGCCTCTTACAAGCTTTCCTATGTATACATTCTACTCAATTTGCAAGAGTTCCTCTAGTCTGTCCAATATGCAGGACGAATAACGAAGGAACTATAATTTGATCTGCCTGCGGTAGCGTTGAATCGCGAACAACCGTCGGCAGCACCGACGGTGGGTCGAAAAAAGAAACGAAGAAATCGAAACAAGAAACTGAACGAGAGACGAAGCAAAGTGAACAAAAAGAAAAGGAGGTGATAGGTATAAGCTGAGTGAAAGAGAACAAACCCGAGGAATCTCTTTTTCGAGATGTTCGCTCACATTATGTTATATACATGTATACCATACACCTGAAAGACCATGCTTCTTCTTCTTCATTTTCTTCTTCTTCTTGGCAGCAGGGTGGGTAGGGGGTGTCAGTTTTTTTCCCGGAACCACGTCCACGCCACCGTCGTCGTGGCGGGTCGTTCGAATTGCAGTAGAAAAGAATGGAGAATATAGCGGACAGGTACGGGGCTAGTCGAGTCTCCCGCTACTTCGACAAACAGGCCCAGCTATTGGGTCCGCGCCCCATTCCTCCGGTTGAATGCCTTATATATGCGAAGAGTTCCTCGCAGGGCGGCAGATATGGCGGTATCGGATTTTCTAAACGTGTGTATACATGTAGGCAGTAGGTATGCAACCTACCGCTCTTTATCCTCGCGCCCGTGCAGAACATCCTGGTTGTTGGTATCCATAAATGGTCCCGTAGGAACGACGAACTAACGAAAAGAGTCCAAGAGAAAAGAAGCGATGAAAAGATAGCCGGGACTCTGAGTATTTATATTGGCTGTGAGGGAAGGGAAGGGAAGGGAAGGGAAGGAAAGGGAAGGGTAGGACCCTGACCCTCGAAGTGTGGGAAACAAAAGATTAAGTCGTCCGGCAGACCATCCCTCGTTCTTGAAACTGTTGGGTACATATACAAGCTCGCTACAGGTATTTTTTTTTTCTTCTTTTAAACCATCAGGTACAGGTCTCGCTACAGGTATAATACCGCACCTCTCTTGCTTTTCCAGCCAAGGTAGGTAGGTAGATAGGTCAAAATGACGGGGTGGGTTGACTGACTGAATGACTGACTGAGTTAACAAACCTGTTGGAACTCGCCGAGAACTACCGCCTGCGCTGCAACGACGACCGATGCGGCGAAACACAAAGATTTCTCAAGCTGTTCACCGCCTGCCTGCGACAAGATGTCCCACAGCTCTGTAGATATAATCATGACAATGAAGAAACGATGTGGTCTTTGATTGAAAAATCTCAGAAGGTTCCTAATTTTGCACTTCTTAGGATTCGAATTTGCAGTCTCGAGAGAGATGAAAACTGCCCGTATTTCATTATACTTTTCGAAAGTTCCGGAAGTATAGACATTACTGTTGTAACCTGAATGCAAAATATTTACACTGAGATCCGATAGAGAAGCTAGACACACATATGTGTATTGAGACGCCCTCTCTAAATAACAAACTTTCTTTGGCCGACGCCAACCGGCGCCAGTTGATAATGAAACACAAAATGTAAATAAATGTAAAAGTCTGTCATTCGTTAATAAACATCATTCGATACGATACCAACTCCTGTGGGACTTTATTTAGGCCAGACGATTCATATACCTACAGCGAAATCCGATGAAGTAACGACGATTGAACAAATCCGTCTCTGTAATGAAATACCTCGAGACAACACCCCATTTGAGCTAGTAGCGTGTTTCCCAAATTTATTTTGTCATTTTCTCATTTTGTCATCGCCATGGTCATTATCATCGCAGGTCACTCTTCAATTCCACGTATCAATTAATCGACGGAAAATATCTACATACATCGAGACGAAGATACATGGCTGGATATAATGAATAAGAACACGCAGAGCGATTCGAAGAATCGTTCGAAAAAACACTTTACTGTAATGAATATAAAATTATAGTACCAGAGTTTGGTGCGCAAAATTGCAGACACGAGTCTTTATATTTTCAATGTATATGATATTGCAATATCGTGTATCACGGAACATTTCCCAACATAATTTCGGAGAATCCAACTAAGGTTTTACCCCGAACATGCGTCATTCCAACACTTTAGCTTGATCCTTTGACATAACCAACTGCCGCCCTCGCGACTTATTGTCAGCGACAGCAAGGTTAATTATTTCTGTACACATTATAATTCAGTATGCGAGGTAACTTTAATCGTGTTTCGAATAATTTCGAAGCACAGCTTCATAATTTCTGGTATCGAAATGCATCTGGCGAATTTTATTTTGCATCTTATCGTTGATCGTATACCTACACCTATGCTTCACGCAGGTTTGAAAATATATTTTCTTCCCCTCGGGCGAATAGTCGAACAGCGAATTAATCTTACACGGCAGAGAGGGTAATAGGAACATTGTGCGCAGAGAAGAAAATTTCATTTGATTCCATGAATCAATTTTGCGATCGCTGCATGCGACCTGCGGGGATCATTATCTAATCATTTGTCTCTTGCCAGTTCCCGGTAGAAGTTACAACCGTGAACGAAGTGTATTACTAGGCATATTATCCTCCATCGCTATATAGTCGTCCGAGGCTTACGTGCGCGTGACGCTGTCCACACCACGCTGCCGATTTCACGTACGAGATCGTTTTACCGAGAATAAAATTAACCTCTATGCGTTCCCACGCACACATTATGATGCTTGTGTGTATATATAAAATGTAATGGAAAGATTATAAGTGTATTCTGGACGTTAGGACTGGCAAGCGGAAAAAATATATTAGCTTCGACATTTTTTTAATTCGTAGCCAATCAAGCTTTGACTGATAAGACTTGTTGGAAACTGGAAATTTTGTTTTGGTAATAACAACAGCAGGTTTTGGATGGTCTTCTAGCGTTTCGATAGTGTATTCAACGAATCAAGTTTCACTAATTTCTATCGTAAACAACCCTCCCCCTTGAGCAGTTTTACGTAAGTTATTACGTAATTAGCTCGTCTTCAGCCCTAGGTTTTTTTATATACCCATCTATAATATCGCAAACTGTAGAGTTTTTTGCCCGGTTCAAATGTACAGCAAATCGATCCTGCACCTCTCCCTGGATAGTAACACGCTTCTTCTTTTTTAGGTACAAAGGCAACATACCTTACCCCTGGAAAGGTGACGATAGTCACTTCATCCTCTACCCGGAGAGCAAGAACCAGACCATATACACCAAGAATCTCCGACAATCGGATGCGGGAAGTTATTCCTGCCTGGCACTAAACGACACTACCACCCTCAATGAGGAAATCGCTCTCAAAGTCATAGGTAAATCGATCTACTTATTTATACTTATATAGCCGCCATACTCGTCTTCGCTGGAAACACGAAATTGGAATTTTTTTCTATCGTATTTCATAACTTGTACATTGTTTCCGTTCTTACTTGTCTTGAGCCATCGGTGAACCGAAACACGAAGGAAAAATATCAACCCAGGGCTCTGCGACACTGATTCGTCCTTGAAAAACGGTTGAGACGACCAGCTCCAACATAGTATTGTTTACAAATAATATCCATCAGAGACTCTATAGATTCTGACCGAAGTCCAGACGGTAACTTCATACTGTCGTTGATTATTTTGCGTGACCGTAAGATTTTTATTTTCGTACTCATGCTTGTGCTGTTTCCGGCGAAGCGAAACTCCGCACATTGCGTGATGAGGTAGCATGCCCTCTCATCGTCGTATTCTTCTTGTATCGAAATTCGAATATACACGTACGTATTTACAATCATTGATCGTTGGGGAAAATATTTTTAAATCAGTGTACAATTTCCACCCATCATCGATACCGTCCGAACCGGCTTAACGTTACAATGCGAATTGCCATTTGAATAATTGAACCATCGGCTTCGCGCAACCGCGACAAGAGTTTCTTATCTCTTCAGTCTTACCGAGAATATACCCGTCAGCGTTACGCCATGCCTTATCGAAGTACACACGTGGTACGGGTCTGCTGAGCATATAATAATTGTGGGAGTACACCTCTTTCTACTACGTGGAAAGCGTAACAATATATTGTCCAAAGCGGGCGATAACCCGCTGCAAGTTATTCACCATAGTTATAGGTAGGTTGGTATTAACGTCTCGCCTACCCAGGCGCGGATCCAGGACAGTTTTTTGGGGGGGAGGGGGCAAAGCCGAGTCTGATGGGTGAGGAGACAAAAGTAAAATTACCACAAAATGACCAAATTTTTATAAATAAAAAAAAAAAAAAAAATACTAGATACATGACTGTATTTTACAATTTCACACTTTCCGTTTTTAAATTTTACATCTGGGTTTGCCTTGATCAAAATTATCACCGAGTACTTTTTCAGTAACTAACACATGAGGCGAGTTAGTAATATAACAGTGTTGACCCAAAAAATTGTACCAAATCGCTCGGATCCGATTTTTTGGGGAAAAATTAATATAATAAACAGAAGTTACCTTTGCAGTTGATATTCAAATGACATGCAAGTTGTAACATACCAACTCAGCCCAGTCTTCCGGACTGTTTAATTAATCTATATGAGATTAATAAAAATCGCAAATTTACAGTAATAAAAACCAAAATATTAATGTGACCATATTTTACATTGTTGAGATAGCTTTAAAAAGACTTTAGGAGGAAAAGTAAAGTGAAAATGCTTCGCGCGAATATCTGAATGATATTTTATAGTAGGATATTGGATAAGTAGGTACTAATAAAATATTAAGATCCTGAAAGTATCAGACTTCAATCTCATTGTCAGTTGTATTTTGTTGAACCTGCAATACTCCTTTAACCAGGATTTCGGCGTGGCTGCCGTGCAACGCGGGTGTTTAACTCGCAGGCGTTTCGGCGATATTATGTAGTTTCCACACTGGAGAATACAAAGTAGATAACAGAAGATATGCAAAGAATGTTATAATATCAAAGCTATCGAGTTTATACTCGTCATCGTTGACCTACCGGATGGATACCGGTATATCTTTGCGTTATTGGAACTCCGTGTTAACCTGATATGGAAGCGAGGAGTGCCCATCCTCCTGACGGAGAACAGAGATCACTCTCTCGCTACCCGAGAAGAAGAAAAAGGTGCGGGTCTGCAGAGCATTATAGGTATAGGTAGACCCAGCCTTATACCCGTCTCCGACAACGACGTTGACGACGACGATGACCAAGCCAAATATCTGTTCCTTTCCGAGAAATCGTACGTCAGCTATTAACCCACCATTATCATCCACAGAGACTCTTTACACGGGTATCTATAACCCGAGTGCATCGCAAGGCACAAAGAATCTCTCTTTTTCGAGGCGTCATTCATTGAAAAGAAAATTATGTGGGTGTATAAAATAAAAATTATAACAGGTTGTGGTCTGCGGTACAGACGTTTCGGTTATTGAATCATAGCATAATCATCGTGAGGCATAATTTGTTGTTTTATTCCAGACGAGGATACCCCCTACACCGGGGAACCTTTGATCACTCATCAACCCAGGACTCAGTTCGCTCCGCTCGGCGTTCCTACACGGCTATTTTGTGAGGCCTACGTTGGACATACCCATCTTCCCGACGTCAGGAACTCCGTTCTGTGGTCCAGGAGCTTCTGCAATGTGACGATACCAACTGACGGGAGAATTTACCAGCACAAAATTACCAGGTAAGTTTTTCGTCTTTAATTTTTACCTCAAAAAAAACATTGTAGCTCCGGGCCGGCGTATATACCGAAAAACTCCGCATAGAACAAGGCAAAGAGGAACAAAACAGACTGGTCGGATTATACAAATTTTTAGTGACGTAGAAAAATGGATTTCGTCAGAGCGATCTACCGCCGTGCACTTGCCGGTGGTTTTCACGGTCCACGGAGCTACTCGTTGTTGCGTTCGGTATATGTGTTCTATGGTTTACGCAACGGGTTCTTGTTGGGGTATAAATTGACTCGCATAAAAAAAAAGGACGAAAAAGAAAAAAGAATTGCCACGGCACGTGTTTCAACATCACTCAATGCATGCGATGGATCGTTTTGTTTTCATGGAAGTAGACGTACATTTATGAGAGAATTTCGTAAAACTCAATTTAATCTTCAAACTCATCGACAGTTTTTGTTTGGGATTCGGTACTTTCGAAAATTTCAAATCGTTTCCAAGAGCTAAATCAGCTACAAAAAATACACGTGAATTCTTGCACAGTTTTCGGAACAATCCAAATGACCGTGGAAGATGAGGATGAGGATCAGGAGGTCATTGGCCCTTCGTCACCTTGTAGTATGCTCTACTTACTTTTCCTGTATATCTATGTATACCCCGAAGCGAATTTGCCACTGATTGATTTCTCTTCAAAGTCGTGTTATGTAAATTGTCATACCGCGTTGATTAGGGTCTTATGCTCGGCCACTGGTTGTTTTACAGGGCAGTATTTTCAACGATCCAGACGTTTTCCAGACGCATAACTTCTTTGAAACCGTTGCCGGTTTTAAATAATTAATAAACATTAAATTTGCAATTTGCCAAAACGAGCTTGTCTACAATTGCGACCGTTTGCAATAGATTACGGGTTGCCAAGCGCGTGATATGCGCGGTAGAAGCGGTATAAGTCTAATAAGGTTCTGCCCCGCACCCTATATGCAGTTCTATGAACCCGTAGATTCCTTTACTAGTTACATTGCTGGTGCAGATCAGCGAAAACTGCCTACAGTGCGAGGATTACACGATTTCCTAGCTTGCTTCGGTTCAAGTATTACAGGTACAGCGATTGTACCGGTTCAACAAAATTTTTATCAGGACCCATCGACCTCATTCTCAACGTGGTGATAATGACCCAGCAATATTTCCGTACTTCTGATATTAATATTAATGATGATGATGATGACGATGATGACGATGATGATTATGATTATGATGATAACGCTGATGATGATGATGATGATAGACATGATAATTAATAAAACGCGTGTGAATTTTCTTTTCCAGAGAAAATAACCAAATCGTTGGATCGTATTTGGTGATCAAGGATGTGAGAGCCGAAGATTATGGGGAGTACAAATGCGAAGTTAGCAACAGTATCGACCAGCTTATAGTCATAACGGCATCTGTATTACCGGAAGGTACGATTATAATTACTTATGAGACGTAGAATTATTATTGATTGTGAGTAAACAGATCTTGATACTGGAAATAATTTCTTGTTACTCAATCGCATCGATGAACATTTATAGTTGCATGTAACTGTTTTACTGCGCACGTACATAATTTAACGACGATTGATTCACAGAAGTGCCAATACGCGGGATGCAGGTTGGATCTTGGCGCAAAGTTGTGCTCCTTGTTGCTCTGGTCATGATCTGCACTCTTTCCCTGGGAGCTTTCTACATCCGATGCTGGTTACCGGTCACCCTGTTTTTCCGCGATAGGTTCTCACCGCTAGAAGAAAATGGTGACAATATTTTGAAATAATTCCATGTTTTTTTTTCTCCTCAAAATAGTGTGGCTAATGATAATTACTTTCACCCAGAAATCCAACTACTCGTTATTATAACTATACTTACCACCACGCAACCTCTGAAGCTATAATTAATAAGAGAAGTTATTTCAATTCTCCCGTTTCACAGATGGCAAGGACTGCGACGCGCTTGTCTGTTATCACGAAATGGACGCGAGTCTGGCCATTGGAGTAATAATACCAACTTTGGAGTCAAGATATTGTTACAAATGTGCGTCTCTGGAGCTGTCGCAAATTACCCGGAATTGTAAGTTCATGTGCAATTGGCATAATTAGTCCAGTGTTCTTGACACCCTGTGGTATACTCATATCCCTGTCCTCTCCAGGGTCCCTCGAGATCGGTCCCAAAAGCAAGACAGCGAGGCGTGTGATCGTCATCGTGAGTCCCGCTGCGGTGCAGGGAAGCACCTGGAACGACGCGACCCTACGAACCGTCTTCTGCCAGCTGGCTTCATTGCACCTGCCACTGAACCGAGTAATCGTCGTTGCGCTGAAAGATCTGCCGATCTCGCTGACGGCACCGAAACTCGCGTCTTCGCGTCACGTGTACGAGGAAGGGGCCGGCATCGGACGGGTGAAAACCCTGAGATGGTGCGACAAAGACGAGACAACGGGCTTCGTCAAGTTCTGGTGCAGGTTGCGCCTCTGCCTGCCGCCCATTCGCCCCGGCGCTCGGAAGACTCAGCAATCCGTCGCGCTGATCGTTCAAATGAAGAGCGGTGCCCAGACAACTACCAGATCTCGCGAGAGCCTCGAGGTGCTTGTATGATACATCAGAACGTCGTGTTGGCATCAGGGAGATTATGGCAAGGCTGAATTGACGACTTCACGGATCGCTAGTAAGGAGTACAACCGAGCTAAGAAGTAACTCCACTTGATTCGGAATGCTCACGTGAGGGTTGCAGCGCTACCATAATTTTCGATATTGCTATTATATGTAGTAATTATTTCTTCATCGGACTGTTTATAATTTATGTGACGTAACAGGAGTAGAATATTCTTACGGATTATGCTAACGGTGTCGCAATAAGAGGACGGATGATTGTGGTTGTCGAGTTAAGTGTGGCCAGTTTTCTGGTGCTTCTGAATAGGCGCATAACCTGGATTTAACTCGGTTGTTACGTATCAGAAGAGACTTCGGCAGACCGGCAAATTGCCACACTAATAAGGGTGAATAAAAATAATGGAATTCGAGGTGTACGTTCATACACCCTCTCATCAGCGCAAACCTCTGTAAACGAATCTTCACTATTTTTTCATACAAATATTTTGCAAGTATAGTGAACATATTATATACGTGTACACTTTATAGATATTTAGATATTATAAACAGACTCTCATTACAAGAGACTCATCAAGGCTTCCATGGAAAAAAAATTCCTAAAATTGAAAATAACGTAAGAACTGAAAAAAAAACACTTCCACGTTTTGTTACAGTAAGAAATTCACTCGCGCAGCAGAATTTTAGAACGACTTGAATACTCTTTCGATGGTCTGAAAGTTCGTAAAGTGTATTCCTTGCATCGTAATTACTTCGTGAACGCTTTTATTTCGTTAATTTTTTTGATCTTTTTTACTTTTCTACTTTTCATGACCTTTGGTGATATAATAAAAGTATTGGTTTCGGTCAAAAATCACTTTTTCTAATTTCGACAAATCTTTACGAGTTCGAAATTCTAAAATCCGAAAATTAGAATTTTAGAAAATGTCTGACAAACTCCTGCGATGATCTCGGAAACAGCTCGATGAAAAAAATCTAAAACTTACAAACTTTTACAACGAAACGATGGGCATGAAAAATTGCCATGTCCCATTTAATTTGAACTTCCAGTTCTACCGGGAATAAAATTATTTTCAATGTTTTACCGGCGAACATATACTTTTTCTAAATAAAAGATTGTTTTGCCCAGTTTATATATTTATATTTAAAAAAGTCTAAATGTTTTGTTTTTCAGAATTTTTTTTGTACCGATTTTTCCTTTAAAACTTTTTCATTTGACTGCCAAGTTCTATCAGTTTCAGATTTTTCACCTGGCCGTTTTCCAGATGATCGTGGAAGTTTGTCAGATAGATTAACGGACTCTTCCCGTTTCATGGTGATGAAAAGCATCGCGAAACAACTGCTTTCAGTCTAGATTTTTCTTCCTAATTTTCGGTAAAAACCTACGTAATTTGTTTACTGTGTGTGTACATACTATACCGAAACCCATAGCGTATGGTTTTCTGTGTATTTATTTAGTTTTTATTATTTATATTATAATACAAGCGTCACATCGACCGTGATATGTATAAATATATATCGTAGGACAGATTATGCGCTACTCTGTGGATGAGTGAATCTTTGATATGAGAAAATTTTTTACAGCCACTGTCGAATAGCAACAAGTTCATCTTTTATTCTCAAACTAATCCTTGGGGACTCGAACTAGAAGTTTAATTTTTATGCTAAAATTAATCTCTTTTGAGGCATATTTTTTATCTATTAATCAAGCGTCGTCGACCATTGAACTATCGGAAACGAACCTCAGATTAAAGATCTATTCTATCCGACAGTTAAGACAATAAATATCACAGTAGCGTACTCGAATCTCAGATATATCGTATACTTATGTATCGTCGCATGTGGTAGTCTCTTTACCATCAGTATTATAAATTGTAATATGTAACAGCGTGTTTTGACTGATAAAAAATTTGCTCAGCATGTATAACGCGCATATTTTATGACAAATATTTGCAAGTAAAGTACATCTTGAAAAAAACAGAAATATATGTTATAGACAAAAAACGCGAGTGTAGTTTTAGTAGTTTGTCCGAAGTGATGGTGTAAGTCGAGGTACAAGTATGTGCGTATAGGTATGTATGTGTGTATGTATAGAAGACGGTTCAAAAGAAGAGAATGCAAGTACGATTGTATTATTATCAAACTAGGATATCATTGAACAATATGAAAGCATTTTCTGAAACTACTAGCGTTTCTCTCAAACCCGATTCAACGATCAGTATTCACAAGCTCGAATGTCTCGCAGTTGACGTGATACGTGCCTCCAACGTGCAGGATTCGAGAGTTAATCACACGTGGCTTGATGATATGCGCAGTGTTTGTAGCCTTTATTGATACAAATAATTTGTTCTATTTTTCTACCTAATTAATTACAAAATCGTGTACTTAAGTCGGATGGAGTTTATCGTATTCCGTCCGTCTGTAGCACCATATATTAATTATTATGTAAATTACATGCGCTACGCGTGTGCAAGGGCAAATATGCACGAATGCACACTGTATTATACATTAGGGTGCTTCGTTTGATACGACTACTTTTTTTCACTCCATAGACGAAATATCACTCTGAACATATAAAAAAAAATTCCCACCAAAGCCTAGCTCTTAATTTTAATTTTAAGTACTTGCTAAATGAATTTGAAATTTTCCCATTTAATTAACACGTAGAAATAATTTTTTTTTGTCAATTATCTATAGCATTGCGAGTTTTCATACTATTTAATTGACCATGGCCGCAAGTTTTAGAGTTTTATACGATGTACATGGAAGAATTGAAAGTTTTGAGTTCGATTCCCCGATGCCTCACTTTTTTTTTTTAATTGATTAATCACAATAAATAGCTAGATTGGAAAAATCTTATCGAGAATATTAAAATCATTAAATGTTAATGTAAATAATACAAAAAAGTGGTCAATAAAACAGTTGGAGGACAAACCTATGTTCTCTGGTTGAGAGTAGCAGTAATTGGCGAAGACCTCAGAATCGTCGAGCGAAGACATTTGAAGATTAAGATACATTACAATCACGTCTATTTTATTACATTTATAACAATTTGGGTATAAAAATTGTCAAATATGCGGATAAAATAGTGATATTTATAGTTTTCTTATGATTATTTAATTTTATATTGGAAACTATCAGTTCTACAGTTTCAGCTGATGAAATTTTTTTGTAGGAAATTAAATTCTCTACAAAAAAGGTTCTCTATAATTTTGCTGTAAAGTTAGTAGTTTAGGAGAAAAATGAAAAAAACCATAATTTTTTAGCAAAAATCAACTTTACAATTTTTTACTGGCGAGATACTTCATAAATTCTAAATTAGCTCTAGGAACTTTTAAAGAGGAAGGATCCCTCTAAAACTTCCGGCCATGGTCAATTAAATAGTATGAAAACTCGCAATGCTATAGATAATTGACAAAAAAAAAATTATTTCTACGTGTTAATTAAATGGGAAAATTTCAAATTCATTTAGCGAGTACTTAAAATTAAAATTAAGAGCTAGGCTTTGGTGGGAATTTTTTTTTTTATATATTTAGAGTGATATTTCGTCTATGGAGTGGAAAAAAAAATAGTCGTCTTAAACGAAGCACTCTATTATACATGCTATATATACACATATATGTATAGATATGTACAGTAAAAATTGAACTTATTATCCTGACTTGTAAAATCTCAGTTGGGTAAATAACTGTCACTTTCTTTTCCTCCCTCCCGTGCACTGCTGACGATAGGGGCCATCCGCATACAATTACTAATCTGTGGCCCAATAATACAAAACATTTTCTACGGATCAGAGTAAACTTGCTTTAGTCCAATACTCGGAAATGTATCTCGAACGTAGCGTAGCACAGTTAACAATAACATATGTCGGAAATTTATTTAAACAGTGATCATGTATAGTATCTAATTGTAATCCTGGACTACGCGAATGATGAATCGTAGTTTTTCTGGGCGATCACGGTCAGCGTGTCCGCCATCGATTTACCCGTCTGATCCACCATGCTGCGGAGGTATCCGTTCTCCTTTTGCAGCAGCACGTGCGGATGATCGTATTCCTGAAAAGAGAAGAAATTTTTCCACAATTATAAGTTTGTATTTTCGACCGTGGAGGATTAAGCATAAAAAAATGTAACCAATGTATTTACCACAACAAATCCAGCGTCCATGACCAAAACTTTGTTACTGTCCATTACCGTGTTCAGGCGATGAGCGATTGTGAGTACTGTACAATTGGCGAACTTGATGCGAATCGTCTTTTGGATAAGCTCGTCGGTACGAGGATCAACGTTGGCCGTCGCTTCATCGAGTATCAGTACGGGGTTGTTGCGAATGATTGCTCTCGCCAGGCACACCAATTGCCGCTGACCAACGCTGAGATTCGAGCCGCCCTCCGCGATATTGGATTCGAGACCCATCTCCTTGAGCTCGACTTCCTCGAGCGCTTGCCACAACGCGCTATCCGGATATTCGTCGAAAGGATCCAAGTTTCGCCTCAGAGACCCGGAGAAGAGGAACGGCTCTTGAGGGATGATGCTTATCTTCGATCGAAGGTCGTGCAGGCCGAGCTTACTGCTCTCAACGCTGTCTATTACTATGTCGCCGTCTATATAAGCCAATCGAAAGAGCGCCGAAACCAAGGAGGACTTTCCTGCGCCCGTCCTGCCCACGATACCGATTTTCTCCCGCGACAAGACGACGAAATCCAGGTCCTTCAGTACATCCGGCTCCTCAGGCCCATACCGCATCGAGAGCTTCTTGAACTCGACCTTCCCGTGGGCGGGCCACTTTGGGTCAGGCTTGTTTTCCGGTGTGCTCTCCAACGGCGGTTCCTGGTCGACGACGCTGAGTATAGGAGAGGAATTTAGCCAAATGATATACATATAATTAGAAATTTCATGGTTGTGAGACTAGTCCCAGCGTCGCGGTCGCCTTACCTGTACTCGCAGATACGCTCGACGGATGTCATCTGATTTTCGAGCTCGGCGCTCTGCCGCATGCCCCACTGGAACATTCCCGTGAGACCGATGCTCTGGGTAATGGCCAGGCCGACGCTACCGCCCGCCGAACCCTGCATATCTGGTAACACGAGGAAGCTGAAGACGACCAAAGCTATGTATATTACGCAGACGATATCCAGCCAGAAGCCGAAGGCACGAGCCGAAGCTATAAATATGAACCAGGCAGAGGAGTGGAGGTCCTGGTGGTGGTCGAACTCCGCCGTGAGTGTTTCGCCGGCTTGAAACGCCCGGATCGTCGTCAGTCCCTGGAGCGTCGCGTTTAGGTGAGCGAAGACCGGGGACCGAGCTTATCGTGTGGAGGGAAAAAAGAGACCGATCAGTTTTTGCGACTACGGCGCGACGACAATTAGACAATTAAATGATAATACGGCATTGATACTGACTGACACCCTCTAGTCGTTTCACACTGCGGCTCGTGGACATGTAGATTATGCGGAATAGGTAAAATATGAACCCAATAACGACGGTGGGTATCATCAGCCAAGGATTGGCTATTGCGACGACAACAATGACGCCGATCAGCCCCAATCCGATCTGCACACAGTCGATCATGGCCGTGGGCAGGAGTTCATCGACCGCTCCCATGTCTTTCGAGAAACGGTTCAGTATCCGACCGGATGAGTTCATATTGAAGAATCGCATCGTAGCACGACTTATGCCACGGAACATCCTATCGTGAAGGCGCTTCGAGGCCCGCATCGCCATACCGTAGAAAGAGAATGACCGGAGAAGAGTTAATACGATCGTCCCGATGACCAGAAAGGTGTATATGTATATGCAGATGTCGCGGCTCAGCCAGCTATCCCAGTCCATGAGCCCTGCCTGTGAAACAGAAAGTGAGCACATAAGCGAAAATTAATTTCAGTGCGCGTATTTTCATTCCGCGACATGAGACTCACATTTGCTTCTTCCAGGTTAACCCACGTGGAAAGGAAGTAGTCACCACCGCTCGCGAAAACCTGACTGAGGGAGAAGAGGAATAGTATTGCCGATATGGCGCACCAGTTGCCAGCGGAATTGAGGTAGGCCGCATACACCTTCCCGTCAACTGTACCAGAACTGCGTACCTCTGCCTCCTGGAGGGGAAACACTGTTATTAGTCATCAGTCGATAGCCTGTACTTTCTAATTCTGACAATTAGGAACAACCGATGAACTTACCTCCAGGGGCGCCTCCTGCTCTATCATGTCCCCCATACCGATCGAATCTACCGAGGAGATGCTGGAGTGCCGCGAAATCAATCGACTCAGCGGTCGTTGTTCGGGTTTATTTTCCTCAGGCGGCTCGAGTACCTGGCCGAAGTCCAATCCTAATTTTTGAAGCTCTTGGTATGTTCTGAAGGTAGAAACTTCCGATAAGGTGAATTAAAGTACAGATTTCAGATACCGCGCAAAACACAGAAATCGATTATAGTATAATTTCTGGCTATTTCGAACCACCCTGTCAACTCGTGCATGTAGTATACAGTTACAGCTTTCTAATATAACTTTAGTTATGCGTTACCCTTGTCCCCATATGGCTCCATCTTTCAACACAATTATCTGATCGACGTGTTTGAGATACTGCAGCTGGTGAGTGACGATAATGCGAGTTTTTTCTTTCAAGTATCCATCCACGCACTCGTCGAACATGTGCTTGCCGACGTGAGCGTCAACAGCACTCAACGGATCGTCCATCAGGTATATGTCTACGTTCGCGTAAACTGCTCTTGCCAGGTTTATTCTATGGGAACGAGTAAACAATAACTCATATATATTTCTCTGTATACAGGAAAACCGTACCGCACCAGCGGCTTGATTGTTCTGTCGAAAAGTAACGGGGATCTAGTTTAGTCGAGAACTATAAGCCGTCTTACCGCGCGCGTTGACCACCGGATAAACTGACCCCCCTCTCGCCAACAACTGTTTTGTCGCCGTAGGGGAAGAGGGTAAAGTCCCGCTTGAGCTGGCACACCTTGACCACTTTGTCGTATCGTCGCGGATCCATTTTGCGCCCGAAAAGTATATTCTGTCTGACCGAACCACCAAAGAGCCAAGGCTCCTGACTGGCGTAGGCTACGCTGCCGTTAACCTAAAACGATCAGCGAATGTCAGACTTCGTTGGAGGGCATAAAGCTGAAATCGCTGTGAACCGACCTTAACGGTACCGGAAGAAAGTGGCAACTCGCGCAAAATCGTGTGGAGGAGGCTAGTTTTGCCGGATCCCACTTGTCCGACGATGGCAACCAGCTGACCGGGCTTCACATTTATATTCAAATTGACAAGAGTATTTTCCGACGAGTTCTCCACCCACTTCGCTGATACGTTGTCTATTTTGATGGACCCCTGGCCATGCTCATCAGATTTGTCCGTGGATTGGGGATTCTTGACTACAACCGCCTCATCGTATCTCATGAAAGTCTGGAGACGTTTGACGGAAACCATGACTTCGGCGGTTTGCGTAACTCCTGCAATATGCAACGGTCGTTTAGTCTTTACTAAAACGGGATACGTGAATATGGATAGCGTATGTTCCCATAGGTGTAACAAATACGCCTCTCGTCTCGCGCGTACCTTGAGGAAAATACACGGTCATAGTTTGCCGTAAGATATTGTAGTAGGCTGTCAGCATGAACACCTTTTCCGCAGTGATATTATTCTCCATTAAAATATAGGCGACTATGGTTATGAAGAGGCTTAGTCTCGTGTTGAAAATTATGAAGGACATCGTTATACCCCTGATGTACGACATGAGCCTTATTTCCTTTATCTCTCGTCTATTGCCGAGAAAAAAATGAATATATTGGATGTATTGGATGTATTCCTGAGAACCATATTTCCACATAACCAATTAATAAGAACCGCCTACTTTCTAGCCTTCTGGATTAAGTCCCCAAATGGTTTCTCCCATGTGTACATCTTTATCGCTTGAATTCCGGATATTATTTCGTTCGTGAGCCTTACTCTCTCATCAGTTTTTAGCGCCGTTCGCAACCTCAGGACGGATGATCGCTTTGCCAAATATCCTGTAAGCATAAATAGATATAGTAACATTACAATTTGTATAAAACGCTGTGCTTCGCAAATCACGCATCGCCCGCATTATGTTTGCGCGCATACAGTGTCTACACGACTTTTGCATATACCTTGGAGGGGTATGAACATGAGAAGCGTCGCCACGCCGATGATCGCGGATACTCCGACTTCGGCCCACATGAAGTAGCTGATGATGATCGTCTCTAGGGGTGCGATCCATATGTAGTTCAAGAATACAATCGCGACGTCAAATCTGTTTACATCGTTAGAAAGCAGATTCACAGCCTGACCAATTGTCGTCTCACCCAGGGCGGTTTTCGACAGTCTCAGCGCTTTCCTGTATATCAGGGTGCAACAAGCGACCCGGATTTTCATTCCCATGTGCAATATCGCCATCATATACGGATGAAGGATGAATATGTTCGCCCCCGAACAAACCACGACCCCTAAACCATAGAGGTAAGCTTCAAGCGTCGACACGTCGCTGCCGTCTGTCGTGCTGAAGTATCGCAGCAAGCGTCCGAGAAACAATGGCTGGACAACCCTGTACGGTGCATGAGTAAGAATATACGAGGTATTCCACACCATTTCACCTAATCGGTGAAGGTCACCGACGCCGATCTTGGTGTCAATTTTTTTCTCAATTCGTCTATCGAAAAAAAAGAACACGTGGTCGGCCGTTTTTCGATTAGGCCAACTGTGTCGATTTTATGAATTTGCCGATTTTTCAACTTTTTCGAAACAGACTTTTTTCAACTGGTTCTATCTTCAAGAGCTTTCATTCTTTTCAAAAAATGATACAGGTATAAAATGTGTCAATAGTCTGAGCTTTCTGAAAAAAATATTTGAAAATTTTTCCAACCACACAGTTCTAAAATTTTTACGAAAAAAAAAACTTGATTGTAACTGGTCGAATGCAAGTAAAAAGTTTCAGGAAAATCGAAGGTGTCGCAATTCAAATAATTTTGATTTTCTTTTTTTTTCGTAAAAATTTTAGAACTGTGTGGTTGGGAAAATTTTCAAATATTTTTTTCAGAAAGCTCGGACTTATTGACACATTTTATAGCTGTATCATTTTTTGAAAAGAATGAAAGCTCTTGAAGATAGAACCAGTTGAAAAAAGTCTGTTTCGAAAAAGTTGAAAAATCGGAAAATTCATAAAATCGACACGGGTGGCCTAATCGAAAAACGGCCGAACACGTGTACGTTTTTTTCGATAGACGAATTGAGAAAAAAATTGACACCAAGATCGACGTCGGTGACCTTCACCGATTAGGTGAAATGGTGTGGAATACCTCATATACACACTCTAGGTGTAAGATCAGATCGTACAAAATATGTCAAATAACTGTCAACTTTTATCACGTACGGTAGGTTATATTAAAAAATAATAATAATAATAAATCGATTTACTTGGTGACGATAAATGACACGCAGATATTATTATGAGCTGTGCAGGCAATTGGAAAATCTGTTAAGTCGTAGCACACGAAGGAGAAATTGCTTATTTCGGAGGTACTGGATTAGTGAATACCAATCATGATATAAAATGATATTGGGTTGTAACATTTGTTTCTTATGTCTCATATCATTGAAAGTCAGGCCTTGAAATTAAGCTCTGCTGCAAGTAGCTATCTTATTGTCTCGAGCCAAGGTGATAGTTACGATAAACTACGGTGTTTGAAATATCATTTATCACAGTTAGGCGTGCGTCAGGGTGGATGGTTTGAACACACAGGAACAAGTACTAGTGTCATAAACAACCCCTACGAACCACGAGATAAGTCTATATTACAACCCAAGATTCTTGGTACGGATATAAAATTCGAGAAATGTATTATCAACCGAAAACGATATTTTAGAGGTAAAAGGGGTGGACTCCGCGCTCGGAGAACTTAACGGTCTGGCTGTATGATCTCGGTCGTAAATGGACTCGATCCCAGTCGCATTCTGCAGGTTGGGTACTGGGGTCAAACGCCGACGGCTTAGTTCTTGGGCAAAGTGCCGGAGAACCAGGGCGAGGAATCTTGGTTGCTGCAACCTGCGTATATAGGCATATACCCGTGCTCATTATAATTACAATCAGCCAAATATCAGGTGCCGTTATGTACCACACGAATTGTATACATGTATTATTGTCGTACGAACCAAGGGTGCCATGCTCGGGCATCTAGATATTCTGTATGGAAACTTGGATGTACCAGATCATCCTTACCTCATCGTTATCTCGAGGACAGCTAGGACGACGCCGTAGAACAGGGTCTCGGCGCCGAAGACCTTTATTAGCACCCGCAGTAGACTCGGATGCACCGGCTCATCTTCGTCTTCGTCTTCTTTCGGGCCCTTGGCCTTGCTCTTCTTCGAATCCCGCTTGGCGGTCAGTCTCTGAATCTCGTTCTCCCATGTCTTCGTTATCTTCTCCCCGAGGAGGCCACTCGTATGCTCCTTCAGCGGAGTGTATAGATCTTCGACCTCGAGGTCACGCTTATAGCCGAGCCAGAAGGTGCCCAGGATCCATCTGTGTTCAAATACAAGGAAAGAAATTTGAAAGCAAGAAAAAACATGCACTGTCAGAGGTTTGTGCTGATTGTTTTAATAGTACACGTATAGGCCCTTTTTGGTGCATGTAGAGAAAAATAAAATAATTACGTTTCATATTTGATTTCACTTATATGAATTAATCAAAAGAACAATGACTGGCAAACAAAATGATTCAGTTTTATTTTTATCACACGTGCATGAGAAGTGGGACTTTGCGTAGCAGTTTAGCGGGATGAAAGTAGCCAATTTCATCTCAGTTTTGTAAAGATAGGTTCGCGAATGCGCAGTCCACAATTGCTTCGCTTTAATCCCTTGGTAGATTTTTTACCACTTTTTCACCACTTTTTTTCACTTGTTATAAAAACTATCGTGTGTGACTCGAGCCAAAAGTTGGCGATCGCACCTCGTGCGATTGCCGCCCTCGTTTCTTTCGGACGCAAACATCGCACTCGTCGCAATCGCTAACTTTCATCCTTTGTCACACAATATACTATCACTGCTCATCACGGTTATCCGAATATTCCATTTTTTTTTTATCCATTATCTCCCTTGGGAGTATAATAATGGATGTTACCTCCCTAAGGAGGTAATGTAATGATGTTCACGCTCAAAATAATAAATTTCCCATCCACTTTAGATGTAAGATAAAGGGCCTATTTTACGCCCGTATGGAAAAAAATATATTTAAAACTATAATTTTAATCATGCCCGAGAAGCAATATTACAAACATATATCTATTGACTTACGAAAAAGTAAGAGCGCTGAGACAGTTGGCCTTCGCCCGCGGATTCTTCACCTTTTCCTGCTGCTCTCTGCCGTCCATGACGTCTGTCAAAGTGTTGTATCCGCCGGGCTGATTGCTCAGCAACTGTGAAAACACACAAAAGAAAAAGAATTTCCAAAAACCCCCACTTGCCGTTCCACCAAAACTATAATTGAGACTGTATGGTCAATCCATTGCAAATACAGAAGCTGCAGAAGATAATTTCTGACGTTATCCCGTCGTATAGGTAGGTGAACAATATCTGACGCGGTATGATAAAGTGCGCACGTTTCTTTGGACGAATCGCTGTGGCACGACCGCCTCTTCGCCGTAAAAGAGACTAAGAGAGTTGAATAAATCCAGGTTCCGCCAACGATTATATATCCGATCGCGATGAGTAGGTGACGCGCGTTACCAGAGATAACAACATACATAGGTGTGACATGTGAATATACGCGCAGATAACAATTTCCATGTCACGAAATTATATAAGGTAAACTTACATACTTATGAGGAAGTTTTTGGTACAGAAAATGTAATTCGTTTAAAATGTAAAACTATTCTATAATTTCTGATCTACGAATAAAATTGTGCATGAAAGTGTATTCTTTTTCTATGTATATTGAGAGCCTCATAATATATACAATCGTAATCTCGCGATAATGATAAATAAATCGTCTATCAGTCAAACAGATGGAAAAAAGTTCACAAAAGATTCACAATTGCAGTTGGAAATAAAATCTGCTGTAAAATACTCGCCAAAATATTGTTAAAGTTACAATTTATAATACATGGATGTTAGGAAAGTCAAAATTTGCTTCATGAAAGATATCAAATATCAAAGGATTTAAAGAGGACCTTGAAACGTAATATTGTGAAATAGTAAAACCTTATCTCTGTTTATTTATGTAGAGGCTATTCGAAGGCAGTGTGGCATGGCTATACTGAAAACTATTTAATCGACAACCAAGGATTACATCCAACACAATGCTTACCGCAAAAAGAAATATTTTCCAACATCACTTTATGATTAACGTGATACTTTGAAGATTAAGTAAAGTAATTAAAATCAGTATTTTCGTCCTATCGAAACTGCAGAAATACTGCGAAATAGACATTGCTATTTGTCTTATATGCAAAATATAGAACAATAAATATAAGCATTTTAGTTCTCTACAGGATTACTAATAAACGAATACCGAAAATTACTAGTTCTCCCAGGGAGAAGGTTACTGATAAATGACTAACAAACGTTACTACTTTTCTGTTGTGAGAAATTACGAAAAAAATCGCAAACATCACAACTACTATTTTATTTCAAACAGATAATGTCAAAAAATCAGTAATAAGCCGAAATGCTTTTCCGCTTGTAACCAAGTTCATCTAAATTAGTATTTTATTCAAGCTATTGATGGTAAGAGGAAGTACTACTTTATTGTGCAAAAGATGTTGCAGAGTTATAAGATTTGTACGTAATAATCTGATAAGGCGAATTAGCAATGCTATCATTTTCGATGTGTAATTCTTACTAAGAGTTTATGAATTTTGTTATCTCGGTGCACACTGTTAATACTCGGACAATATTTATCACCCGCTAGTGGAATATGGAAAATATTAATTATATAACTTCTACTATCTGTGTGATTTACGGAAATTTCACCTACTCTGATCACATTTTTTTTTTTTTTCCATCACTTATAAGTAATTCAAAATATTGAGATGATCTGCCGGCCTTGGCGAGAATGTATTTATGACTGTGTATACATCCGTTCAATTAATCTAACGAATTTGTGCTGTGTCACTGCGGGCTGGCTGTGACGTCATTCGTGTACGAGGTATACGATTTCTTCATCTGTATAGGAGTACGCGCACTTTGTTTCCTTAGGAGAAACTGCTTCCATAATGCTGTACTAACTGTTATATCACATTTCGTTTTACACATAAATGTAGCGATCGACCGTGGTAGCCTTAAAACAAAAAGATAACGAGCAAACAACACGACTCGCGCTTCTCCGCGTTGATTACGGGCTCGACAGATATTACACACCCATAGACAATTCTAAATGTTTCAGTATTATGCGCAAGATGATGAAGAAAACGTGTGAAATGTCACACGCACGTTTCTGCTCTGCACGTTTTCTTTTCGCGCTAAATCCCGACAAGAATCTAGCAGAAACGGCGAATTGTACAACGAATTTTACAACGCACATGATTTTTGAAAACATGAATTCAATCGTTATCACCATAAAGTATGCATGTACGTACATCGACAGAAATTTTGGGTACTACTGCGGTCTGGAATGCGAAAGAACAGTGAAGAACGCAAGTCTTATTAAACTACTATTCTGTCAGATTTGCGATCAGATTAATTTTTCCTTTTCCTGTTATCACATCGTTTCGTGCAACCTCGAATATATTTTTTGCTCTGTAAAAATTTGCGATAAGATAAAATACTTTTTATAATCATGTACGATTGATTTGGCGTGTGCTAGTTTCCCACAATTGCCAGGTGCAGATTCACACAAAACCTTTCTTTCGTGTGCGAAAATTTCTCCCTCAAACTGGGATGAAATTTGTAATTCTGATATAGATTTATGTGCAGTTTGCAATCGTTATCGAGATCTCGCAGTAAAGCCGGTGGCCGCAGCTTAAATAGAATCACAGTTTCAACGGCGTCGTTCAACAATTAGAAGCGAGGTAATTTGATCAGTCAAGAAGAAAATATTCCCCATATTGTTAAATTATACGGAATAGTAGATGTATGTTGAATTCCAGAGTGAGCTCAACGAAATTTCAAGGTACACAGTACCTTGGCTTCGGCCATGATTTAGAGATGAGAAATACACAATAACAATGATTCGTCCATACATCCAGAATTATGCATCGCTCTATGCAGGGGTTTTGCAATCATGTTATTCGCATACTGGTGGTATATTTTAGAATTATATTCCGACAAGGACTTCTTTCAAATATCTATCGTCGATCGTCGCTGTCAAGGTAATTACGCAACAGGATACATGGTAGGTATTTGAAAACTCGAGTCGACCTATCAGATCTCGTCTGCGAGCAGCACAAACGACGCATGTTGAGTCCGCAGGGATTTGATTTTCGCACGGCAAGTCATTTGCCTGAACACCGCGACGCCTTTGATCTTTCCGAAATTATATTACTGTGTTTACGTCCCGTTACATCGTGAAAGCCTGCGTTTAGTGCACGGGCTGAGTAAAAATCACTCGAATATCACGAAGAATAAATGACTCGAAGTGGAAAAACATACCGAACGAGCTTTCGCGGCATAATTTTATATTACTCACTAGTAGTGCATTGCGGCTTCGCCTGCGATTGGTTTAGAATATTTTTTGTGGCAAAACTATTACACACAGCCATATGCTCTCTCGGATGCTTTCCTAGAACCCATCGAGACCTTGAAAAATCTTGAATTAGTCGATGTTCAGATAAGTGTGTTACCCCGTTTCGAGGTATGGCTACGAATCCACGCGCGAAGTGTTGCTGTTATTCTACGTCGGAAATTGTAATAACTTTGACGTCCCTGAAATAATGTTCAGTAGATGCAAACGATATCTGTGACATTAACAATCGTCCGTCTTCGTCATATCCAAAGTCACGTTTTGCTTTTTGCTTAAAGTAGGTTAGGTCATTTGGTTAGTAAGGCGGTATACTCACTGTAATACAGTTGTAACAAAATCAGAAAAAGAAGACGTCCCGAACCACCCAGTTAAGATATCTTCAAATTTAAGCTGGCCTGCATACCGGCACCTCACGAACAGTTTCTTGCTCCGAAAACCCCGGTGCACGCCCACTTGACGAAAGAATCTGAAGCCGATTGTAGGTTTGGCTTCGACCGTGATACTCTCTAAATCACCGGTAAAGACAGAAGCGCCAAGTCATCGTTGGCTCGCGAAAAAAAAATCCCCGCGTCGTAAACTAACAGCGATAAGAAAATGGATTGCCCTAGTTACGTGACAGTTGTTTTTTTTCTTTTTGCTTTGTCTGACCGCTGGTCGTCAGCGAATTAAACTCCCCTTGTGAGTTTCTGCCGTTTTCTAAATTATTATTTTTTTTTTTTTTATCATCTTTTCACTCTTCTTTATCGATACATTCGATTGTGCGTATTCTATGACAAATCTCTCACAGATCGCGCTAAAAGCTAGTCTCTGCGCGCTAGCTGGCCTCGGATCGGGAGGCGGCAAACCGTTTGTAACAGATGTTTCGAGCGGGATCGCACACAAGTTAAACGACACTCGCGAGTAGCCGTCTGATTGTTTCCCGCCAACGAGCTATTCAGCCACAGTTAGTTATCTGATTGGCACCAATTGTGAATCTATTAAAAACTTACCCTTAAATTCAGCATTGTCACAAAAATTTTGTCCGCTGGTGAACAGAATGTAATTTGGACGTGACAAGGGTACCTGTCAGACCTAGAACTGGACGTTGTTTACACTTTTGGGTTTGACAGCTTCACTGAGGAATTGATGTAACGCACTAACAGTGAACATAAGATTCCTCGGTTATTTCTATTGTTATATAGACTGTGGAAAGCGGGTGAAGTGGGAAATTATCGGTCGGGGTCAAAAGTCGTGAACCGTGATTATCGTAGTATGTTTGTTGTTCACACATTAGCGCTCGCAGTGATTACACTAGAGAACACACGTTGGCTCAACATGTGGAGAAAATTGTTATTTTTGGCGTTCTTGGCGGCCTTGAGTTATCGTGGTAGAACTAATGAAAAGCGTTGTTTTGAGAGAAGCGCGTGTAAACATACCTACATACTACGCCCGAATTTTAGATGCACGGTTGTTTTCAATGTTCAATATCTCCATTAATTATTAATATTCATTTTATAAGTACCACAGATTTTCATCCATAAAAATGTGGCAAACAACTTAAAAATGTGAAAAAATGCGGACATTTTTTCAATTCTTCATAAACGCGAATGAAATTTTCACCCCATTTTCAGCTGTCAAAGCCTTCCTAATCCTCCTGAGCTCAAGTCTGCTAATTTTTCAGTTGTTTTTGTGCCAAAATAGAACATTGTACTTATAGGATAAATCGATACAAGAAAAAAATTTCTTTTGTGGTTTAAGCCTTCCTAGTTTTCTTAACATTATTTTATTCCCGAGTTGCTGCTGATTGGTTTAATATTTCATGTTTTACGGTCCGAGCATTTCATACGGTATATTTACGTTGACGGAAGATTCAATTATGCCGCCCAAAGTCGGGAGTAGAGACTAGTGGCGCCTCAACGGTAGAGATGCGCATTATTTGATAATAAGGCGGCGCATAATTGCCAGTAGCGTTGAGACAAATCCGACAAATCTAAATTAAATGTATAAATTGTTTTCACGTATATCCAACCATACCTATGGTTACAGCACACCGATAAAACAGTCAAGCAATGCTTTTTCTTCCGACTTAATTTACACACATTGAGAATTAAAACTAAAATCTTATTTTCATCAAAATAAATTACAGCTAATGTTCCTCAGGGATAGTTCATCTTTTTATTAGTGATTAGTGAAAGAATACTAAACCTATTTTTAAAATAGGTTTAGTAGTTCCAGAGATTATCCCCTACATACGCTAAACAATTTTACCCCTTTATACATTAGTATCGATAACATTAGTATACATAATATTGGTATAGATAAGACGCTGTGCATTGAAATCGGTAATGGACACTGTGTAAGCTAGACGGTGGTGCAACTCGAGTTGGATGTATGATTATTTTACTAATGTAAAGTTTACGAGTTGAGTCCAAGTGTCAGATGCGCCGAAAAGCCACTGCCTGCGAAAATTTAAACCGTCTTTCGGAACACTTTGTATCCATGCAAAAGTTAACATCAACATACAATTCGTCAAGACCACTTTCTAAATAAATTATGATCTTTGAGAGAACCTAACAACGATATGGTGTTTCCGAATGCCGATACCCATGCTGACAGTCGGGTACACAGCAGTATCTTCCCATTTTATTATACTGTAACAACGAGGCAATCGAGAATTGCACCTGACAAATAAACGGCTTCGTGAGCAGAAATGATATGACCAAACACCCACGACATAAAGATACAGGAAAAATGCGTTTTCATGACCACTTATTTTTACACTGTGCCATCAAAGCATATGCGTGTGAAGCATTCAGCAAAACGACGCCATTATCGTTCCATTACTGTTTACATTCTGGCTAGAGTCCCTACAAAACCAGGGACTCTAATTCTGACTTTTTTCATATCATGACGAAATAAGATAAGGTATGTTTCTCCGACGGACGCATTTTCGTTCCGTTTAGCGCTGATCGTATTTGACTATGAGACCAATGGAAGCCATCTTCATAATGTACAACGCTATACATACATCATGCGAAGATTTCCACACTTTAAAATGTACGCCAAATGATATCGAATGCGATTGGTTTAAAATCCAAGATGGCTGTCAATATGTGTGTGGGATGCGATTGCAGGGTAGCGCGGGTAGCGCGATTGGTTCTTAGAGATGGCTGTGCAAAAAAACACATTGGACGTATGTATTTCGAAGTGTGTGATACAATTATAGCGTGTTTACCATGGCTCGTGTACATTTCATTCTCATAAAGGAATCTATATTATAAAATTAAATTTGACCACGCGTAATAACAATAAGTTTAAGGATCTTTCGCGACCTCGTCGCAATCGCTGGGGTCCATTGCCTGCGCCGTCGATCGGACGATAGTTCAGTTTCAGTGCGATCACAGTGTGATACTGCTCCGTGGTCAATCGACATCGAACCGTCGACCTCGTGGTTGTCTCGACACTCCGCGGCAAACTGATGTACATGTAGGTATGTCAGATGTGTTTCGTGTGTATGTATATATATATATATATATATATATATATATATATATATATATATATATATATATATATATATATATATATATAACTGTAACAGTATACATATATTATACAGTGAATAGCCCGTGGTTAGGATCGACGAGCCGGCAGCCGCAGAGCGTGGGAGCGTTACAGATAGTTACATCACAGTCGTGCATTCCAGTGCTAACTCTCTCACTTATCCTCTGTACACTTAGGTATGTTGGAATAGACCCATTGCTTATCGCTATGTCGGATTCGAGCTCCTTGATAAACCCCGCTCTTTGTCAGAGTTACCGTCTTGACGTGGAAGTATGAATGTGCACATCCATGACACGTATTTCAATGCGTAAGAATCATGTTGCGGATTGCAGGTGCCGCGTGAACGAGATCTGAGCTTTACAGATCTCTCCTTATCGCCGAAGTTCTATCCTGCAATATAATTAACAGTTGATCTTGACGAGTACCTTTCAACACGACATGTTTGCCTCGGTATCAATATACCTGTTCGTGTTTGTGCGTCCGTTTACGATAATTAGCGTAAAAAATTAATGTACGTACGTACGTGTGATATATTGAATTTACTTAATTTCGTTACTGTACGCTTATCGTGGACAGATAAAGTTGTCGTCGGAATTGTACCAGTTATCGTCGCGTACGAATTACGACTACATTACATTTACGATTACATTTATGGAGGTAAAGCAAATTGTAATGGATGTACGAGTATACCTATTGTTATCATAGTAACTCGCTCAGCCATGCTCTCGCGTCGACAATTTACGTGACACTTAACGCGGGCACGCGTTAAAGTAGTTGAGTAGTGGTCGCGACTCGATTAAATTACGTATATTGAATTGCAACTCTCGCGTTCGTATATAATCGTACTGTACACGCGGTTCTCAGTTGGTACTGATGTCGACATGTGCACATCTGCACCGTGTATAGTTACATACACGAACTTCGACTTTCCTAAACGATCGCATGCAACAATTATTTAAACATAGACCGCTATATCGTGTACTTTTCTGTCAGATTCATTTATTTTTATATACTTTTTCCACTATATCAGGCGACACTCGCAGACAACCGTCGGAAATCGTGATGTTACTGTGATGCGCGAAATGCGAAGCCTCTCCAGTACCACGCGTCGCGTGCCGAGTGGAAATTTTACAATCCTGATATGCCTTGTCATTCTAGGCTAAATTGTTTGACGACGAATTCGGGAAGCTGGAATCGGTATAAAGATGTATAAATACACAAAACAAAGCACAATGTCTACAAGCCCCCAAATCTTCATAGTCCCCTCTTTCCCCCTTATACCCGTATTGCAGCGTATTAATTCTTATATCATGCTACGTATTATCGTAAATTGGGGGCGTAATTATCGCGTCACGCTTCAGCCTCACCGTCATCACAAGCTCGAAATATGTATAAGTATAGTTTTCTGAGGGTCAAACGAATTGTCGGTCCGATCGAGGAAATTACTTGAAAGATTATTTGACGGAGTTTGAGTATGCGTAGAAAGATTATGGCGCTCGTTTTTTTTCCGTCTAATTCAGCTCATTCCGTAAACACTGAAATGCGGCTAGAGTAACCTTGTCGAATTCTACCTGCAGATACACTACCATACATGACGTTTTAAAGCAGGTAGTAATGACTTGCAGTTCTTTCGTGATTGGCGAATGACAACACTGGTGGGTAATTGTTCCGTAACGACGGTCGGCACAAGTTTCTCAAACTGTACTTCATCCTTACTAACAGTACAACAGTTACTAAATGGCACGAGTGAACGTATGTATTACGTATGTGTGCGCATAAATATAGTCGCGTGTATGTGGAATTTTGGCCTTGACAGGTTAGGTTAAACAGAGATTCAGTTAATGTATCTCCCTCCTCGTATTCGGATCGTTTCGCGTGTGCCAACAGTTATTTATCAGCGCTAATGCACGCTAGCCGATATATTGAACGACAGTGACTACTCTGCTTCAGAATTAGTCTGGTTGCTTTGCCTCTCTACAATATTTCGTTATCGACCGTATGTCCTGATACATTCTTGAATTCAATTACTCCCCGTGTCCGCGTACTTTGCTCGTTTGAACGATGCCTCCACATCTGCAAACAATGGTCAATCGAGTGGCCTTGGCAGCTGAGAGCTATCGGTTCAGTCTTGACTAGTTTTTGATTAATTAACTCTGGTGAGTGGCGATCATTGAAGGGTTAATCAAGTGTCCTTGTTTTATATTTTAGTTACTTCCTGCCTGCATCCACCGAAAGGCATCGCAAGTCGTTGTGGATTTAAGGAAGAATATTCTGCCAACGGGAAAACTTGTAGGTCACATTGTATCTCGAGACGAATTAAAAGACAAACGAGGAATGACTTGAAATTGTTTTACCACTGTCTGAGGAGATCGATATATTTCAATTGGGAAGCTGGTTGGTATTATTGCTTTGTTAACAAGCTTTGATTAAGTATTATTGTAATGCTGATTCTTCACCCGAGTTGGAACATTGTACAAAGAATCTAGTAACTTGCTTCACATATCAATTATTAAAGACAAGATTGGGACCCTTCTGTTTAGTTGAGCTTATCCAGTTCGCCTTTGTGTAGTAGCAATTACTCAAAATGAATGCAAGTCATCTTTGCTTGAACAATGTACCTGCCGCGTACTTTTTGTTGCATACCCGGTCGTTTAAAACCTGCTTACTCATCTCGGCGAATCCGGGTAATACTTGAAACTATTTTTCTCAGCCTGGCACAAGCATGGTACATCTAATTTTATTTAGATAACATTGCGTGTGCTTGTAAATTTTTCATTGCTCGCGGAAATTGCATCTTTTTGCTTTGCTCGGATTTTGAATAAAATTATTTATTATTTTGCTACAGAATTTCTACGCCTTCAAGACTTTTTCCAATAAATCTAAGGCACTCTAGCAAACACCAGATTTCAATGAACAAAAGAAGCACTTCTGTGATTGCCGAGAATCTGAGCAAACAAGTAATGAAACGTTTGAGATAACACTCGTTGTTATAAATATACTTGTCGTCACACTGATTCTATTAGAGCTCTGAAACTTCCAGGAACAACAATCGTGATAGTCAAGCTGAGAAACTTCAAATAAATTTTGTTTTCAAACTTATTATTTAAACAATACAGTTGATGTAAAGTAAAGCAGTTGTATAAATTCTGTAAACTTTGGGTGCTTGACGGAAATAGTTATCAACGAGCTGAAGAAGCATCCTTGTTTACTGATATGTAACAAAGTGGTTCAATAAGTTTCATGCAATAACTATAAAGTGTTTCATTTTTTATAATGAAGCTTAATCAATGAACATACGATAAATGAATAATCTGATAATAGAGATCAATATAGTTGAAATTAAGTTTCTTTTGTGCGACAATAATTTTACTGGTAAATTATTTTTGTCCCATTATCCACGCATGTATAATATCTTCGACGTGTTATACTTGTGGTAATTTGTCTACACAAACACTGAATGGGAATGCTACAGTTGAGATATGGATGCAAGTAAAACAAGGAGCACACCTAATCCTCGAAAAAAGGCGAATATTGTTTCTGTACTAACATGGTGGTGAGTTATATCTGATTTTTTCAATTTCTTTACACCTGAAACAAACCCAATATTGAATCCATGCTGATCAGTCACAGCTGTAAGATTGTTCTGTTAGCCGTTTTAATAGCCACGTGTAGTTCTTGTTTGTATATAGCTTTCATGTAATATCCTAGAGGTGTGCAGAATTGGGCAATAGAATTTCGAGACACACTTGAGTTAGGAATCATTTTTTTTGTTAGCTGTGGAAGTTTCGTCAGCTTTTCATTAGGAATCTTCAAATCGTGGGTAAACTCTGTCTGAATTTTTTTCTCTTTTTTTATCCTCTACTCTAGGTGGACGATAGAATTGTTCAAGAAAGGGTACAGAAAGATTTTGATTGCCGATGACTTACACGATCCTCTATCAGAGGATAGGTCAACGGCTTTGGGCGACAGACTAGAGAAGTAAGTGTGTCAATCCTTTCACAGATGGTTAGTACTGAGAGTCACAGACTGTTTACTTGTGCAGTTTAAATTGGAAGATTTCACATTTCGTTTTTACTAATAAATTGTCTGCCCCATTTTCTCAGGCAATGGAACTACGAATTGGAGACTGCCAAGAAATGGGGGCGGCAGCCAAGCCTTCTCAAAACGATTTTCCTGACTTTTCGCTGGGAGTATTTTTTGCTCGGTTTGATGCAAGTTTTGAACGAATTTGTCATACGGTGAGGAGTTGAAGAACAAATTACCTGCTCATTGTTTGTCTGGATACCAGATACCTATGGCAGTCACAAGTTCTTATCTGTATTGAAATATGACTTCTCTTGTCAACAGACTGGGTACGCCAATATTGCTGGGAGGTTTGCTCAGCTACTTTAAGAAAGACTCGAACGTCATGCTTGAAGAAGCGCTCTACTATGCAGGCGGTATTGCTTTAGCGTCGGCGGTCAACGTCATCACTTTGAATCAAGCCATATTTGGTGCTTTTCACATTGGTGGCAGAATCAGAGTAGCTGTATGCTCTCTTGTGTACCGAAAGGTAGGTTATTTTCTCATGTAATTGAAAGGTGGTGAACGCATTGACAAATCACCAGTAAATATAACCCAGAATTTTGTTCCAGGCATTGAATCTCAGCATGACAGCCCTTGGAGAAACAGCACCTGGCAAAGTCGTAAATTTGGTCGCCAATGACGTCAACCGATTCGATGTAGTTTCTGTTTTCTTGCATTATTTGTGGTCCGCCCCTATCTCTACACTGATAATTACCTACTTTTTGTACAACAAAGCTGGATGGGCAGGGATCATTGGTATAGCTGCGGTTTTCATCGTTGTTCCTCTACAATGTGAGTTGAAGCGCTTATTTTTTTCATTCCCATCCCAAAATGATGCCCATGCCTAATTGATGATTGTTACCAGCATACTTGGGAAAACTCTCTTCAAAATACAGGCTTCAAACAGCGCTGAAAACGGACGAAAGAGTTCAGCTGATGGATGAGATCGTATCTGGGGTTCAGGTGATAAAAATGTATGCCTGGGAAAAGCCGTTTTGCGCATTAATAGAATTGGCCAGAAAGCTTGAATTGCGAGTTGTCACCAAAACTTCATATCTTCGTGGAATCTACATGTCGTTCAATCTTTTCACCACGAGAATGGCATTGTGGGGCACCATGATTGCAATGGTCCTTTTTGACCAAGAGCTAACCGCAGACACAATTTTCGTTATTTCCGCTTATTTCAACATCTTGGCCCAGACAATGTCCAGCATGTTTGTCCGAGGTGTCGCTGAGACAGCCGAATGTATGGTAGCCGTGCGACGACTTCAGTACTTCCTCATGTATGACGAGTTTCAAAAAGTTATCGGGCACACCAAATATTCTTCTGAAAATAATATCAGCCGTGGATCTATGCAGAGCGTTAATCAGGCTCCAAAATCCGATCTTCCGTACATTGATGATGAATTGACGGATAAAAGTGCAGTTCCTGACGATTATTCTAGAGAAAAAGCAAACGGAGTGGCAATACTTGCCAGCGACCTGCTGAAGGATACCGTCGATCTTGTCAATGGTTAGTGACTGTTTACCATTCAAGTATATTGTTTTAAATGTTGATAGTTTTATTAACAAAACATGTACCTTGCCAACTTACATCCGCATTTGTATTCGTGTTTGTTTTTATTTCATACCTATGCAAGATGGGTTCTGAACTCTACATGTCAGGTTTGATTGCACAGAAAAATCTAAAAGCGTGATGGACAACAAGATAGCATTGAACAAGGAGCAGTGGGCAATAAAGTTGACCAACGTTACCGCAAAGTGGGAACCCTATAGTCCTGAGAACACGTTGGACAGCGTCAACCTGCAGTTTGACAAAGGGAAACTGTACGCTGTGATCGGAATGGTGGGAGCTGGGAAAAGTTCGCTACTATCAGTGTTACTGGGTGAGTTACCTCTCTCAGAGACCAAGGAGTTCAGTGACGTCATAGTGAAAGGTAGCCTGAGCTACGCAGGGCAAGATGCCTGGGTATTTGGTGCTACCGTTCGCCAAAATATCATCTTTGGTCAGCCGTACGAACGTCAGCGTTATCACAGAGTGACAAAGGCCTGCGCCCTTCTCAGCGATTTCGAACAGTTTTCTCAGGGTGATTTAACCATCGTCGGAGACCGTGGTAGTTCTCTTTCGGGTGGGCAACGCGCAAGAATCAACTTGGCCAGAGCAGTCTACAGGCAGGCTGATATTTACCTCCTCGACGATCCACTGAGCGCGGTATACCCACTGCTCCCATTAATATTCGTGTCCTTTTATGTCAAATCAAATTTGACGATTTATTTTATCCTTATTAATTCCGAATTTCAGGTAGACGCGCACGTGGGTAAGCATCTTTTCGAGGAGTGTATTCAACGCTACCTCGCAGGTAAGACAAGGATACTTGTAACGCACCAGCTGCAGTACTTACAGGGGGTTGATGCTATCATCTTGTTGAATCAGGGAAGAGCAGAAATATTTTCTAACTATCACGAATTATTGGCATCATATCCCGACTACGAAGCACTTGTCGGTACCATGGGTGAGGGGGATGGATCTGCCAGCGAACGAGGCTTACCGAGTGAAAAGGGTATGCGTCGTCAGTATTCTAGCACGAGTCATCGAGTAAGTTCAATTATTTCTCGTTTGGTTGGAAAAATATAAAAATTAAGCAGTCATAGAGGTTCATGTCCTAGACTCAACTTAAGCTCGTTGATCCTAAAAATTTAGAGTCAAACACCCGATGCCAGCGGCAGCATTGACACAGATATGGAAGATGAGGAGGAAGACAGCAAAGGCCTAGATACAGTAGAGGGGACCTCTCGTGGCACCATTCAAGGCTCCGTTTTTCTCAAATACTTTCAAGCTGGCGGTAGTTTGTTCATCGCCTTCATTGTCGCGGTGCTGTTTATCGCCACTCAAGTTGCAGCCAGTCTTAATGACATGTTCGTTTCCTACTGGTGAGTCATAAATTTGCCACCATGATTGGTTCCTAATAATTTCTTTAATCCGCTTGGCAATTTGGTAATGTATGCAGTTGTGCACAAAAATAATTTCCAGATAGAAAGTTACCAAGTATGTCTGTACATGGTCATTTTTCTACAGGGTCGATAAGGAAGAATCTCGTAGAATGATTTCACTCTCTTCTCATGAAGGCCTCGACATAAACGATACCGGCGAAGGAACAAACACTACGAATTTACTTCAGCTGTCTAGAGACACGCAGATCTTGTTATCGACGGAAACGTATATGTACATATATACGGGGATATTGGTCGCCTTGTTTGTGGCCGCAATCGGCAGGTCTATGCTTTTCTACAAGTTGTGCATGTGGAGCAGTCAATCTCTCCATGATCGAATGTTTGGGAGCTTGATAAGAACGAGTATGCGGTTCTTTGACACAAATCCCAGTGGCCGGATCCTGAATCGCTTCTCGAAGGATATGGGAGCTATAGACGAGTTACTGCCCAAAGCACTTCTGGATGCTGGTCAGGTCATAATGTTGATGATTGGTTCGCTGATTGTTGCTTCTACCGTTAACTACTTGTTCCTTATTCCGGTGGTTATCATGGGTGCTATTTTCGCCTGGATACGCAAGATCTACTTAAGAACCAGTAAAAACGTGAAACGACTGGAAGGAATCAGTAAGTAATCAATCGTCGGACCTGAGTTTGCTCGCAGTTTTATCCCACAATGCTTACACTCTTGTTATTTTCAGCACGATCCCCAGTATTCACTCATCTGAATGCAACCCTTAATGGCCTAAGTACAATCAGGGCTTACGGGGCGCAGGACATACTTAAATACGAGTTTGACAAACATCAAGATCTGCACACCTCATCGTGGTATATGTTCATCACAACCAGCACGGCTTTCGGCTTCTCACTCGATTTCTTCTGCCTGATTTTCATAACTCTGGTTACATTCAGCTTCATACTTATCAAAGGCAGTGCGTATTCCTTGTGTTAAATGTGTTATTACAGGCTAGTGATCAACCAGGAAGAGTCAGTGAACTTTATGCAAGCAAAATTGCCGCCACCCTGTTATATAAACATTGAGGGCTAGAAAAACAGGCTTAAAAACTTGTTCATCTTGCTTGCAGATTTTTCGGGGAGTCAGGTCGGTTTGGCGATAACACAGGCAATGGCGCTAACCGGAGTCATTCAGTGGGGAATGCGTCAGAGTGCAGAAGTGGCCAATCAGCTGATGTCCGTTGAGAGGGTAATTGAATACACTCAGCTGGCACCAGAGCCCAATCTGAGGGACAAGGGTATCACCAAAAAACGTAAAGCGAAATCAATGTCCCAGCAGCCACCCCCACCACCCCAGGATTGGCCGAGTTACGGTTGCATTCGACTCATCGATGTATATATGCGATACGTTGAGGACGAGGCCCCAGTGCTCAAAGGATTGAATCTCGTTATTCGCCCTGGTGAAAAGGTTAGTACACACTTGTCGAACTCATAATTAATGTAATTCAGTTGATCCATGACATCACTGAAATATACTCTACTTACAACGCACGCCGCGTATGCTTTATCCTAAAGTGGAGCGGGCCAAGAGAGATAGCAACTGTTAGGGTTCAGATAGTGATGTTGCCTTTTTTTAATTCGCTGCACGCGCATCAAAATACAGCAAATTTAAGAAGTAAGTTAAATATTCAAGATTCATCAAATATATACGTATGAGATGCACCACAATCTTTAAAGGAATAATTCAGTCGGACAACAACTAATACTTGCATTCCATATTATCTGTAACGCATTGCTACGCATGAGTTTGATCTAAGGTGCTTTTCATTTAATGGATATGAGACAAAGATTTATATTTGCGGGTGGTTGTAGATTGCGAGTGGAGATAACTCAAGGTCACGCTAAAGCTGCATGCTCAAAATGGGCTTTTTTGCGATCCAGTTAGGGTATATTTTAGTGCTACACATTGACGATTTTTCGAAATCCATCTCACACTCTTATAGGTCGGTATAGTCGGGCGAACTGGAGCGGGCAAGTCCTCGTTGATTTCAGCATTATTCCGCTTGGCAAAGATCGAAGGATCCATGCAAATTGACGACATAGACACAGGGTCCATCTGCCTAGAGGATTTGCGTGCACGGATATCCATCATTCCTCAGGATCCAGTTTTGTTTTCAGGAACACTGCGGCGGAATCTTGATCCATTTGAAGAGTTTCCGGATCGACTATTGTGGGAGGCTTTAGACGAGGTTTGTTAACTTCATTTTTGCGTTTTTTCATAGTTCTTTATATTCGAAATCTTGGTCTACGCCGACATCCTGAAAATGTTTCATTCCCTTCGCGCATGAACATACAGGTGGAGCTCAAGGATGCTATAACGACTGGTGCTAACGGACTTGACTCCCGGGTTTTGAAGGGAGGCAGCAACTACAGCGTCGGTCAGCGGCAACTGGTCTGCCTGGCTAGGGCAATACTGCGGAACAATCGAATACTTATGCTAGACGAGGCCACTGCCAATGTCGATCCTCACACCGACGCCCTCATCCAGCGTACCATAAGAACCAAGTTCGCGTCTTGCACGGTACTCACTGTCGCTCATCGCTTAAACACCATCATGGATAGCGACAAGGTCCTTCTAATGGACCGTGGCCGAATGGCGGTGAGCTTTTGTGAAATTATCGTTGTTCTGATATAACAAGGACCATCTCCCTCCTTCCATCACTTCTAATCATTTTGAAACACGATTTGTTTTTGTAGGAATACGACCACCCATACTTACTTCTGCAGAACGAATATGGACACTTCAGCTCCATGGTGAAAGAAACCGGTCGCGCGATGTACGAGCAACTAGCCAAGATTGCCGAACAGTCTTATAAAGCTAAGTAATTACTCTAACAATTGGTAGTGTTCAATTTTTAATTATAGTTACGATATTACCTGGCGCAATGAGAAAAGGTATGTTTATTCATGAATAAACATACCACGAAAGTAGATAGAGATCCGGATATCCAATGTAGGTCAAATATTCGTGCTTTGTGAAATACTGTATTTTATCAAATTTTAAATTTGGTTTACGGGTTTTCTTGACAAGATCTTAATCACCGCTTAGTTCACGTACCTTCAAACAAATGATCGCATTCATTGATCTGCAACAATCTAGTTTAGTTTTGGTTTATTTTTTCATAGATCCATCCATATACAGCTATTGCAAAATTTACATCTATCACTGACATCAAAAAGATGACCGAATATCCAGTTGCGGTAAAGACTCCGAAGGGGCAATAGTGATGATTATTGCATTGCAAATAGTACCTGTACCTACAGGGTAGATAATGTGGATATCTGATTGTTAGGAGTTAATTTTTGCAAATATATTGGCCCATGCTGTCCCATTGCAATATTGTTACCAGAACGGTTATCAGAGTGAATGATCATGTAACTATGAATCGACTGTCTTGGACAGCTGTAGATGAATGGTAGTTATGTAATAGTCAAATCTGTACATTACGTATGCAGGTATATTTTATACTGATGGAAACTGAAAGTTTTTTTTTTTTAATAATTCTTGTAATATCGATTTCGGGCAGTTTAAACCATTGTGCCTTTGTTACTTGTTAAATAATCTGTGGCTGTCATTAATTTACCCAGCTGTTTTATAGACTGCGGTACATATTTTCTTATTACGATCTTGTGTGATGTACTTCTAGTTATTATTACCATTGTACGTGCTTTAATAGTGTATTTTTTACTCATTATATAATTACGTAATATTAGTATTCATCCAACAGTTACTGATCCCTGATCTTGTAACTGCAGTGAAACTTCCATGTATAGGAGAAACAAACATGTCTAACGTTGTTGAATATACTTAATGAATTACGGCTCTGTGTACAGTGATCCGAACAAGTTCTCAAAGAGTGTGAACCATTAAGGCCGTAGATACACAATAGGGTACTTTTTTTTGGACTATTTTTTTTTTTCGGTCCCATCGTGAAATTTTGTTGGAAATACAACAAAAAAAATTTCCTGAAAGATTGAGCCCTTAATATTAATATTAAGTGCTCGCCCAAGGCATGTAAAGATTTCCCGCTTAAAATACACGTAAACTTTAATTTTTTTCTTTAAAACATCTACAGTTCAGAGGCATTCTATGGTGTAGTCTAGGACGTCAGTAGGTTTTCTTCGGAATGAAATGCTCTACAAAAGTGCTCAGTGCGGTGAAGTCGTAACTCACACCGGCGAAGTCGTACGGGCCACCCAAACCCAATTTTTTCATGAAATTCTTGTCTTTTTGCCCGTATCTCGTAAATAACAAGAGCTACAAAAAAAAATATTCAACAAATTTGTAGGAAATTTAATTTTTTTTTTTTTAAGGCTTTTAAGGTGAGGAAGTATGGAATTTTGATGAATTATTGAGTTAAATTGTTGAATTATTGATTGTCGAATATTTTTTTGTTTTGTAGCTCTTGTAATTGTAATGACAAGAATTGTAATTGTAATGACAAGAGCTACAAAACAAAAAAATATTCGACAATTTAAGTCAATAATTCATCAAAATTCCATACTTCCTCACCTTAAAAGCCCAATATCTCAATAAATATCGATGTTAGCAATTTGGTTTTCTGGAACTTTTTTGTAGGAAATTAAATTTCCTACAAATTTGTTGAATATTTTTTTTTGTAGCTCTTGTTATTTACGAGATACGAGCAAAAAAACAAGAATTTCATGAAAAAATTGGGTTTGGGTGGCCCGTACGACTTCGCCGGTGTGAGTTACGACTTCACCGCAATGAGCACTTTTGTAGAGCATTTCATTCCGAAGAAAACCTACTGACGTCCTAGACTACACCATAGAATGCCTCTGAACTGTAGATGTTTTAAAGAAAAAAATTAAAGTTTACGTGTATTTTAAGCGGGAAATCTTTACATGCCTTGGGCGAGCACTTAATATTAATATTAAGGGCTCAATCTTTCAGGGAATTTTTTTTGTTGTATTTCCAACAAAATTTCACGATGGGACCGAAAAAAAAAAATAGGCCAAAAAAAAAGCACCCTAATACACAAAAATGGATTTGTTAACTGGATCACTGTATGTACTTACAATTAGTGATTGACTACTGCCGCTGCATAACTGTATGTATGTACATTATTACTCTTTTAAATTATACACGTATATATTATATGCATAGTATGCATTACTGTATGGTACTGAACGTTGAAATAGTAACTGGTCACATCTCCTGAAATTATATTCGGCGAATATGAACGGTTTGATTGAAACGATACAATACTCTACCGAAATACGCATGCACTTCAGCCGGGACGCGGTAGGTGCAAACCCACCTTATCGGGTCGCACGTTCATCGTAGTATGATATTTAATAATGTTAAAGCAGTGGAACCGTTTATGAATAAGTAGTTCAAATGGAATGAGGAAAATACTGGTACCTCTTCGATCGCACTTTTATTCAATTAAATAACGAAACAAATTCATCGATACACATAGTTGCGGTGGAAAAATACAAGACAATCATACCGTACAAAACGTTGTAAAAATAAAATCTGTACATCTTAAAAAAAACATCTACCGGCACCGCCAGTGGCGATGAAATCAAACAACTCATGTTTCATGCCACAATAAATATTACATGCAATATGTATAACTGACTTCGTAGAGGCCGAGCTTTGGGAACAAAATTATCTTACCTTTGGCTCTATGAACTGTCGCTGCTCTCCGAGAGCTCGGCCTCACTCTTGATTTTGCGGGCAGTCCGTTTGGATCGCTTTGCGTATCCTGGGCCCTTTTTTGATTTTCGAAAAACCTCGATAGCTCGTAGCTTGTTCTTCAACGCGTTTGCTTTGTCCTTTTCCCGTTGTGGTATGCACTCTGGCTTGACAATAGGTAGCTTTGTAGCCATTTCCGTTGAAGGAATTATCTTAACAACGCCGACGGCGGATGATTCCTCTTTTTCCTCGATTATAGGTTTTAGAAGGTTCGGCTCGCTAGACTTTGGTTTGCTTTTTCTAGTGCGTTTTTGCGGCACCTCGAAGTCGGCAGTTTCCTCCTCGCGTTCGCTTCCACCTCCCAATCGCTCGACCGCCTTCTGAACTCGTTTGCTAAGCGTTCCTTCTATACATTTCCTAGAAATCTTCACCTGGAAGTAGTCGTCGATCCCTTTCTGCTTCTTCGACTCTGCCTGTCGCTTCATTATTGGATTGAATATAACTTCGAACTTGGTTTTCGTCCATCCGAATTTATTTCTCGTAAAATCGGCCAGTAGCGTCGTGTTCGGCTCGTTCCATGTGAATCCCTCTTTTGATTCGTCGACAGTCGGGGCGAGATATGCCTGGACAACAGCTTCGCTGGGGAAACCTGAAAATTAGAAGCAACGACGCGTTCGTGACTTGAGGATTGAAAGTTAATGTAGCGAACGCCCACCTTTCTCGACGTGAACATTCTTCAATTTCGTACGTAGAGATGCTTTTCCGGGACCTGCTGCCCTCCCGGAATTTACCCAGTAGCGGAAATTGGTCAAGCCTCGCAACAGGTTGCCCCCTTCGGCCGGAAAAGCAGCGAGAATTTCGAGCCCTGTGACAGGACCGATTCCCGTCACTCCTACGGTGTAGTCACTGCCAACTAGAAGCGCAAGTTGCACCATTTGCTCTCTGGTGAGATCTGTAAAGTGGAGAAAACACAAGAAATGGTTGGTGACCGTGTACAGAGACGAAAAACAAAGTCACCGTCATTCGGCACTTACTAAAATGGTGGCGAATGTCGCTGGAGCGGAATTGCATGACGTGTTTGTTCAGGTTGAAAAAGTTCTTGTACACGCAACGACCGCCGAACAACCATATATCTGAATCGTCTGTTATCGTGCCGTCGGTTAGGTTGATCGTTTCCAAATAAGCACACTGAGCTTCCGCTTCCATCGGCGCAATCACGTAAGGAATTCCGAAAAAACGTAGAAGCTCCTGAGACACACGAACTTAATTAGGCTAATATAGAGTGGCAGTGAAGAACGTTCACATATTTTACCTTCAATAATTTTCAAAGAATTTTTAGATATAAAAATTTGGGTTCAGAGTTAAACAAACGATGATGATTAATCATACTGAAGATCAGTAACACACTTGAGCTTCCATACGCATCTGATCCGTAATATCAGTCGCTTGTCTCTCTAGGCGACCGAGAGTTCCGCTTAGCTCTTTCTCCTCGGTCTCTAATTGCTCCTGCATCGTAATGAGTTCTTCCCTCCGGGTAGGAAACTGGAAAGCTTTCTTCTTATCCTCATCCACGACGCTTGGTGCCGGCTGCTGATCATCTTTCGCTTTGTTGTTGACAGTCAACGCCTCGACGTTTCCGGCTTTTTCATCGATTTGAGGCGAACTGATTGAATCAGCTGCCATGTATTCGTCTGCTGCTCTGTTCTCCTCACTCGTAGTCTGAACCGATAGTTCTAGTGGTGTTTCGTGTACATTTTCGTTCACCTTTGATTGCTCTGGTGACGGTACTTCAATTTGGCTACGCCACTGGTCTGCGAGATCGCTACCGCGCCGCATTTCATGTACTGGAGGCTGTGTAACTTGAACCAGGCTCGCATTGTTAGCAAAAACATTAGCAAACATGTCATCTTCGGACTGTAAATTTTGCACAATTGTTATTTCGAGCACGGGTTTGTTTTCTTTCATTGCCGAATATGAGATATTTGGTACAGGGACATCTGTAACCTCGACAAAGTCATCTGATTCGGAGCTTGACGTTGTGACTGCTTCTTCGTTAACCGTCACATTCTCGATTGCGTGATGAGCAGCGGGCTTAGGACATTTGTTGTTCGTGGATTCGGAAAACTCTGTAGCCGCAAAATCGGGACACTCAATGGGAACATCGATTGGCGAGTAGCTGCGAGAATTCGTGCTCACGGGCACGTTATCCGTATCTGGCTGAGATTTTCCATCTTCGCTATCGGCGGGTTCGGTTTTAATGATGAAATCCAGAGCTTTCGAACATCGCTTAGAATCTCGGGGTCGATTGCGGCCCGACGACTTCTTAGACTTGTTTTTACTCTGCTCAATGATACACAAAATTTCCTCTTGACTTAAGCCGCTATGTTCCAGCATATACATCATCGCAGGATTGACGTCGCTGGATTTCATCAGCTTTTTTAATTTTTTCGATTTCATGACTGTGACTTCTGGCTCATCGCTAGATTCCCAGTCACTCTCCCAGTCTTCGTCAAGCTCGTATTCCTTCAAATTTTCAATTATCTCCACATCATCGTCTTCTGACGGAATCCCGTTACTCTCTGAGTTTGAACTCAATGAACTGACTTTGGTAATGTCAGGTTTTTTGGCTGTCAGAACGTCCTTATTCACACCTGAAAATCACAAACAACAGTAGCAACTGTTCAATATGAGAAAAATATGGGTAAGATATTTACCATTGATATACACAAATCTTGTCAAGTTGTCAGCTGCAATGCGACTCGCATTATCAATCTTTGTAGTTGTAGCGATCCCCTGTTCAGTGAGAAGGACATCCAATTCTTCCAAAGTCATGGTCTTGCCTCCCATCTCTCGCTCAGCTTCCTCTAAACATTCCTGAACATTTCTCCGCTTAAGCAAACGCTTCATTTGGTAGTTTGAAAAATCATGAGTATCCTGAAAAGATTTTTCAATCATTCTAAAATCATCCCTATCTTTAAATATTTCGTTTATATAGTCAAGAGCAAAGCAAACCTCAGGCATTTCATGAAGACATCCCCAAGAGTTTTCCTTCCTCGACGCCTTTAGATCGGTTAGTATGTCGTGACGGACATCCGGTGGCAATGCCCTAAACTCTGTGCTGCTGACATCAACACTGTGGATGTTTCCTTTCCATTTGGCTTGTTTCCTCGGACTAAGTTGAACAGATGATTCGGTTTCTGTCTCCGGATCATCTTCGTCCTCCGAAACAAACTCGCTGCTACTGGGAATGACGGGTAGCTTGAATAAATTCAGAGACGAATGTACAGAGGATCGATCGACTTTCTCTCTGGTTTCCCCCTTTTCCTCCTGCTTCTCAGCACTTCCAGCACCCAGGGCACCCTTGACTACCGTACGTTTAAGCAAATTATTTATCAAGTCGTTCTTCATTTTTTGCGCCTTACTAGATGCCATAGATTTCTGCTTTCTGCGAGAAGCCTGGACAGGGGGATAAGACAATAGAATAATTAACTCCGTTCTCTCACTACCTTATTCCCACGCTTAGCCTAATTGCATTTTTACATACTTGCATTAAAATCAAGATAACAAACTATATTCTGCATATGATATAGCATGTGAATGCTCGTATGTTATATTCGTTTTAGGACATACAAAATAGAAGTTTGAAACTTTAATTTTGCCATACCAAAAGTAGAAGAGAAGGTGTCTTATGTGTAGCTATATTTACTCAACAAACATGAAAATCTGCACCATCTATTCTTGACGAAACTTACAATCGTGTTCTTCTTGAGCAGAGGTACGCCGCCATCAAATACAAACACAGGTTTGATCTTATAATACAGTAATTTACATATTCGATTGAATAACCCAAGAAGATGAGCATTGGGCAGAGGACTTCCGTGCCCATCCTGATATCCTTGCATCACTTGATGCAACCAAATGGAAACATCTGAAGGTTTAAGTCAAGATAAATGTAGAATGCAGACGTGGGTATATGAGTATCATTGCCATTGAGGTAACCAATGATCGAGTTTGGTTGATAATGGGTATTGAAAGGATACCGACGGCGAGAACTTTTCCCTCCAGTGTTTCTAAAGCCACTGGTTTTCCAGCAGCATCCAGCAGTCGCCACAGACCATGAACGCCCATGGTGAATAATTATATATCATTAATTCTGAGGAAACAAATTTCATATAACACTTGTCGGAAACATTTACATCAGTTGTAAGTTATTGCTTTCGCGGTTTTAGTATAACATAACCTCAATTATTGATGGTACTGACACGGATGTTATGGTCGTTATTCACGATTGACGTTACTCACCGAAACGACAGGGACGAGACGCATCTTTGCTGATCGTCGCTCTGCGTACTACGTAAAATTATTCGCGGTTAAAAAAATGTAGCTCATGTGCGAACATACCACCCCAGTAGTCTATGTCGCCACGACGCGATGCGCAAAGAAGTAGAGGCATTGAATGGAAGGAAACCAAACATTGAATCCTATGTCTTTATAAATGAATGCATATCACCCGGTACATATTCAAAAGCTGGGGAGGATACATACAGACCATTCGGAAGAAACGATGAAGCGATTATCCGACAAATGCAGGCCTACACGCAAGCATCGCATGTTACAGGTATACAGTATAGGCAACTTTGTATGTATCATAACTACTAAGTATTCATATGAATAATGGAAGTATGTGGCATAATTATCGTTTTATGTATTACGATTTGTCAACGAATTCATAGTCAGGTTTACCCGAGTCGAACAGCGTGTTATATCTTACATGGTAGCATCAAGCGAGCAAGATGGAGCGCGTTGTATGCATACACACGTCACACGGTAAATACTGTACATACGGATGTACATCGACACGCGTGTGCGTGAATCGTGGTCATCATAACCACGCAGCTAGAAGTGGAATGGAGCGGACCGGAGTGGAGTGAGTGAGGGAGTTGAGGCCACCCACCCACTCTTTCCCACAGCAGGTTTTTCCCACGCCCTCGAGGGTAACCCCAACATCCTTTTGCGGCAGCAATTCCAGGCGTTGTAGCTGGGAAGTGGGGCCGGCGGGGTCGGAGTAGAGTGGGAGACGAGTGCCCAGGCCAGACCGGGGCATTGTAGAACAGTAAAACAATAGAAACTTCAGCCACTTACGATGGAATAATAACTCTACGCCGTCGCGGGGGATTGTTTAGTTCCATCCCAGACTCTGACATTGAACCATCATTGTCCAGGCATACACACGTCCGTATGTATGTAGCATACATGTGATAAAATGTTACACACGGCTTGGACCACTTTTAACTAATAAAATCTATCGTCGCTGCCGCGAGGTGACGGCGGCGAGTCTCGCGAACTCCGTTTTTAATTGCCGTTCAGCGCAACACTCGCCGTCCCCTTGTGAGTAATTGTTCTCTGTCAAAAGTTCTTCGGGTCGGAGTGTCTCGTAGCAGTTTTCTTCACCGTAGAACCGGCGACGCATGTGTGTAGTACGTACGTATGTGATACATGCATAGCTCATAGATACGCTCGTAGGGCCAATCGACGTCGGATGGTGCGGTGAGTTTGCGCGAGCGTTGGCAGAACTGTCGGAAAACTCGTAAAGTGAACAGGTGTTTTTTGAATGGATTAATTGTTAGGAAAAGACAGGCAGGCAGGTAGGCTACAGTTGTGTACAGTGTATTGCAGTCAGTTATTCTCGGGACCGCCACAATGCTTCCGAAATAGTAATAGCTAACGAAACGAGGTATGGATGCCGAAACGGGCGTCTCTACCGAAAACATTTCTCACCCTCGTAGTTACCAAATCGAAAGAACTGACGAACCACGGCTGGACATGGATAAAGCCGTTCGCAGCAGTGGGAAATGAGGTAGGCCTGTTTGTTACCCGTACGTTTTCACCCTGTCTGCAATGCAACCTATCGTAATCTCGCCGTAATTCGGTACAATATATTAGTAAACAAACGTCTCGTATATGAGTACGCTCGTAAATACGTAAATGCATAGGTATAGAATACGTGCGGAATGATATATGCATTCACGTGTATATTTGGTACAAGTGAAAGCATGTTTTTTCCGAGCAATCCTGTTTCTTTACTACTTTGCGATGCTTGGATGATAAATGTTAAATTCAACATTAAATTTGCAAGTACGCTTGAGAGTAGAAATAATTAAAAATATTGCGTTGTCATTACCGACAGCGTGCTCGTTAGGGCCAGTAGAGCAAACGTAGCTAAACCCGCTCCATCTAGGCTAAAGCGAGAAAAGCTGGCAGTGTCTCGGATTGTTTGACAACAATTAACCGTCGCGCGTGAAAATTCGTTTATCTGCACGCATGTAATTTCTGTGATTTAATTCAGATGCTTTCATTCGCCGGGTTTGATATCAGCTGGGTATCGCCGAGCGATGGTTGCTACCGCGTGTGATACGCGCGTTTTGCCTTTTAACATAGTACGTTTTTAAAAAGTGAGATTATGTAGGTTTAAATCGTACAAAAAAAATCAGAAAAATAAAGAATAAGCAGCTGTATCTTTGTCTGTAACACGTATTGTTTTCCAGATGAAGAGCTGACCTGCGGGCAAGTGGCAGGGATCATATCCACACGTGCAAAGATGTAACTGGTGCTCTAAAAAGTGGTGCTCAGAAATTAGTTTCCTGCCTAGATAGTAACGAGTGTAAATATGCCGCATCAGTTTGGGCTGCCTGCAATGGCGCACGGCATGCAGTCCCCTCCATCTCCGTCAGCTGTGTCGTCATCCTATCCTAGATTTGCCTCCTCCGGAGTGTACAGATCTGATACAGACCAGCGGCTGACGCGTGAAGCGATGGAGCGCTACCTCCGCGATCGAAGTGACATGGTGATAGTGATCCTGCATGCCAAGGTGGCACAGAAGTCGTATGGCAATGAGAAGCGGTTCTTCTGTCCTCCACCATGCATATACCTCTTTGGGGATGGGTGGAGGATGCGCCAGGAACAAATGCTACGCGAGGGGGAGTCCGAACAGTCGGCACAGCTATGCGCCTTCATCGGGATTGGCAACTCAGACCAGGACATGCAGCAGCTGGACCTCAACAACGGGAAGCAGTATTGCGCTGCTAAGACTTTGTACATATCAGACTCTGACAAGCGAAAACATTTTATGCTGTCGGTTAAGATGTTTTATGGTAGCGGACATGACATAGGTGTATTTCACAGCAAGAGGATAAAGGTGATATCGAAGCCTTCAAAGAAGAAGCAATCCCTCAAGAATGCCGATCTATGCATTGCCAGTGGCACCAGAGTCGCCCTGTTTAATCGTCTCAGGTCCCAGACTGTCAGCACCAGATACCTCCATGTCGAGAACGGCAATTTTCACGCCAGCTCAACCCAGTGGGGTGCCTTCACTATACATCTGCTCGATGATAATGAAAGCGAGTCCGAAGAGTTTCAGGTATGCTATCTTCTATCCTGTGAGATTAATTTTACACCATACACAATGTCATGCAAGATCTATCATGGTATATTGTGAGATTTGCAGGTTCGAGATGGGTATGTTCACTACGGAAGTACAGTAAAGCTGGTTTGCTCGGTAACAGGCATGGCCTTGCCACGTCTGATAATCAGGAAGGTAGACAAGCAGATGGCAAGTTTAGAAGCAGATGACCCAGTTTCCCAGTTGCACAAGTGCGCCTTCTATATGAAAGACACGGATCACATGTACCTCTGTCTGTCCCAGGAGAGAATAATACAGTTTCAGGCAACGCCGTGCCCCAAAGAAGCCAACAAGGAGATGATCAATGATGGCGCCTGCTGGACCATCATAAGTACAGACAAAGCAGAGTATCAGTTTTTCGAGGGAATGGGGCCTGTCCGTTCTCCCGTAACTCCAGTCCCCCTGGTTCACAGCCTGCACTTGAATGGTGGTGGCGACGTAGCGATGCTCGAACTAACCGGGGATAATTTTACACCAAATTTACAAGTGTGGTTTGGCGATGTTGAGGCCGAGACGATGTATAGGTGTCAAGAGAGCATGCTGTGCGTTGTTCCAGACATTTCTTTGTTCAGGGGGGAATGGCTCTGGGTTAGGCAGCCCACACAAGTCCCAGTTTCGCTAGTCAGGAATGATGGGATTATTTATGCGACGGGACTGACGTTCACTTATACCCCTGAACCTGGGCCACGGCCACACTGTCCTCCTGCTGACGAGATAATGAGAGCGCCGAGGTCCATGCATGATCCGAGTCTGCCCCCTGCAATTGCCGATGTTCCTTGGAATATTCACCATCAGCAGCCTCAGTCGGGACTCTGATGTATCGCACACTGCCAGAATCTGAGCAGTGGATCGGCTTCTAATGACAGCTACAGTGACAGTGACGGTGAGAATAGCTCTAGTGGTGAAAGTTTTTTGCGGCAAGCTGACGAGACTTAGGGAGATGAGTGTGACATGTGCAGCGACAATTTTAGGTGATGCCGAATTGTAAAAATGCTTATCATCTACAAAATTTGTATGAATCTGGTCACTAAGTACAGTGCTGCTGTTCGTAAAAAAGATATAGAAAAAGAGGGAACAACAGTTATGAAGGGAAGAAAAAAAATATAGAAACGGTGAATAAACTTTATCCTCATCTTCAGCTTCATTGTTCTCCCTTATACTCGATCTGATTTTCTATGAGTAATTCTAGAATCTGCATTGTATGAAAACTATTATTTCTAATAAGTCCCCCCTGCCATTGAAGCAATGGGCCGTAACAGGCCGGAAAAACCAGGAATCATTGGAGAACTTTCTTAATCTAGAAAAGTCCAGGAATTTAATATCACCCGGTCATTTATTGCCACCCTGATTATGGCTCCTCGTAAGCGTGTGGAGTAACAAACTCGTATGTACAAGAAATAATACCAAGAAGACATTTTGTAATATTTTTCTTACCATATTTATAATCTTTTAGCTAAAAATGTGAATATCTGTTATTTCTTCTACACACGAATCGAAAAGCGATACATATGCAATTAGCCTTTTCGTAATATACGGTGTAGATGTAATATGTACGATATACAGAAATAATATGCAAAAATCTGAATCCTGGCCGAGAAAATACTTGTATAAAAATACCTCAAGGGTCCATTAGTATATACACGTGGTATGAAGTGGGACACGCCTTGTTTCAATTATTTTTTACGTCTTCAAAAGATATTGAGAAAAAATATCCAATTAGAATACTTCTTTCTATTTTCAAGTTATAATTGTAGATATACATAATGCATATAACATGTGTTTGCATAATGGAACAGCACCATTTATAACAATAATACAATGATGAATACAGATAATATTTCAGTATATCGCAGTTTATGATTGAATGGATATGTATCTATGTACATATATATGTACGTACCGACACCTCCGCGAATTTCCACAACACTTTATGTTGCAAGATTTCCTGTATGTATAGTATATACATATTGGAGTTTTTTAAATTTTTCTCAAGGCATATTTCCGTTTTTTGAACAGGTATGTATTGTATATTACTGGTGAGGAAACGAGATAAGATCGACTCGAATCTGCCTGTCTCCATGTGATATGCTCTATTGTTAGCAAGGAATGGAAATGTGGCATCCCATGGGAATTTACCCACAATTAACATTCTCGTTGCCTCACAGTGTCGGGTACTCGACAACAGCAGTGAGGCACGTTTATCTTTCTTATTCGCAACACGGTTAAATCCGAGCTTACAATAATTACATCCTCCTAGTGTATACATAATTGTGCATAATTCTCTGTGTCTCTCTCTCGCTCTCTATACACACACACACACACACACGCACACATACATATGTATGTATTTATTTATTTATGTATAATAACCCGAGACTGGACGGATACAATTTGTATGGGAAAACCTTAGAGCATTGTATATGCTCCAAGGGGAAGACTTGGATGGGAAGTATGACTGCTTGCCCTAATCAGCTGCTTTTCATATTTTCTCGTTTTCCTTTCCATGTTGTATGATTAATATATTAAATATACTATATTTTAGTTGCATAATCGAAATAGATTTAAATCCTAAATAATAATAGTGATAATAACAGACCATGGTAGAAAAAAACAATTGCACTTAATAATACGATCGGTTTATATCGAGATATAGTATGAAAAATAACATTCTCAAAAATGCGTTGTTATACATCGTACTGTCGGTAATATTTCCTTTTGGAATGAATTTTTGCGAACCATAAACTTCTCAACCAAACGTTATTTTATTCTCATTGTACGCTGCTTATTCATATTTGTTAGCATTAATGATATGTACGATGTCAATAGGTCGTCCATTTTGTAGCCAAGAGAGGTTTCGCACAGCAATTTCGACCCTCTCACCAGGTTACCGATGGTCATGTGAAAGTATGTGTTACCTGACGACCAGTTTGAGATTCTGGTGAACGGATGTGTAACTAGGATATCCTGGAAGGTGGTGGGTAAACAAAACTAGCGTTAGTCTGCGAAATTAATTACAATACTTAGCGGATATGTTAAGAAACTTAATAAATCGACACAACGCACCTTTGTCTGCGGATGTATCAAGCTCACTCCATGTTTATTGATAGCAATCAGCAACATTTCTGGGTAATTTGGCTCGGTACTTTGCTTTACTTCGAAAAATGCAGATCCGAATGTCGGCCAGCGATATACTATTTTCAGAAATGTTATTTTCGCGTCCTCTGGACTCATTCCTGCAACGTGTATCGTCATTCATGAATCCCCGGTGCTTAAATATCACAATTTTGAACTTAAATTATCAATCTTATGCCATATAATTACCCGCGTCTTGGTTGTACGACCCAACGATCGATCTCTTCCAATCATTTGAACTCTGAATCTTTACCAAATCCGCGGGCACCAATTCTCGTAGCATTTGTCTGAAACGGTATTATTATTATTATTGTTGTTGTTGTTGTTGTTGTTGTTGTTGTTGTTGTTGTTGTTGTTGTTGTTGATGTTCGTATATTATCCTTAATATTGTGCATTCGAAGAAATACTTACGGGATCGCTTGTAATTCTTGTTTACTTTCTCCGAATCTTACTCTGTAGACGAGAGCTGCAAGTCGCGAGGCTTCCTCCTTAGTACATTTATGATATCCTGCAACATGCAAGTATATACAGTTTATCTGGGCTTCGATAAAATGATAAATCAATTTCCTCCAAGTATTTCCTTAGCCATATGAACAATTGAGCAACTTTCCAGTCTCACCTCTCAAGAGCTTTGGTAGTTCTTGATGAAAGTGAAATATCAGGTCGGCGTTTCTGTCTTTCCCAGGTACCGTGTTCGTCCATAACTTTTTCATGAAGAACACTTGATACGTAAATTGAGGAGACACACCTGTTCATTGAAAGTCAAAATATTAGGCAACTCCCGGAGAAACAGTTTTCTTAACTCATATATATCTATATATAATCATATAATATAATATTAATATACTAATTTGATAAACAGAATATAACCAACCGTCTCTCGATGGTCGGGCTTTTCTTATCCAGTCAGTCAAATGCCTGACGAAATCGAAGAAAAAGTCACCCTCGGGCACGGAGATCACTTTGTCGGCAATTTTGACGAACAGGCTGAATCCTTCCCCCGAGCGAAGGTTCAAACGTTGCGCTATGTTCTGGCAGAAGTCTTTCGCCCTTGTTGACGAATCCACCTCAAACGCCTGGGCGATAAAATTTAAGCAAGGCAAAATTTGCATTATAATCATAGTTTTGTGGATAGTTTATCAATTTATTCAATAATAACACGACTCACCTCGTCCGTGTCGTCAGGGAAATAAACTTTGTGAAATATCTGCGTCGTCTTATGCTGGATTGCTTCCACCTCAACCTGATGAGGGGGATATTTTCTCTGACCATTTCGCAACGTCTTCTGCAGCCTCTGCAGGGAGTCTTGCGATATCGGATGGCGTCGTGTCCGCAGAAACAGGGTCAATTCCTTGAAAGTAATAAAATGTAATCTGCTATTCGAGGGGCGAAATACTTCCATGGCGAATAACGGGCAGCTCTGAATACCTTGAGAAGGCTTTGACTGCAGGTGAACAATCCGGTGGCAAGCCACATCAGCTCCCAGCCGCGTTCCTCGCTGAGTCTGTTTCTGTTGTCCGTCAACTGCTTCATTATCTGGCAGTATATCTCGTCGCGAAGTATCTCATTCTTTAACGGGCCGTCGAAAATGTGATCTGTATACTCGTTACCTATGCGCGGTCTCTTCGTCGGCAAATCTCCCATGTACTTTAGTATGGCGTTGAAGGCAAAGCACGCCTCCTCCGCGAGCTCCTCCTTTGATATCAGTTTCTTCAGCAGTGGCTGTTTTATCGGATCCCTCGAATGTCGCCATAACTCGTCAATGTGACCACGGCGTGCTGTCGTCAACGTCAATGCTTTCGACATCGTCCGCTTTGGCGGTGTTCTGGAGAAATACATTTACCAATCAACTTTATTCGGAAGTGCCGCAGTGAGTGGCATTACCATATCGTTGCAGGATTTTCTGGGGCGATATACGACACGTACCTGAAATGATCTATTGCGTATTCGGCCAGAGTGTGCAGCTTCTCTCGAGATTCCACTCCATTCATTTGCTGTGGATAAAGACGGCGCCCATGTTCCGGCCCTTCGATGCTGAATAGTGCCTGCAGCGATAGGAAGAAATTCAATGAAATTAGAAAGCTGATTTCTTCCACGATGAAAATGCACCTGATCCAATACGTTCATGCGTGTGGTGTGCATTACCAGGATATCATTCGGTGGTTTAGTCAGGGATGGCAAAACGTAAACCGTTTCGGCAGGAAAGTCTCCCTTCTCGCCGGTCCTCTCACAGCAACCGATACACCATCCGGAATTGAGAACTGTTTCGCCCGTACTCTCTTCCTCGAGAACGATTAGATCGCCTTTTTGGAAACTGAGGAAAGACGAGGCGTCCCCGGGGGCCTTATAGTCTTGCAGTGCAATTACGTACTTGCTGCGTTTCTTCAAACCTTCGAGGAAGTAAACCACCAGATCACGGATATCTTCCGCGTTGGGACTCTGAAATGTGAATTCTTCTCCTCGCACCGTTGATAAACTAAACGTCTGGGTGAAGACCTTGTTTGTTCTGAAAAATAAAGGACAAATTGTAAGTAAACGATTATCCGCATCGTTGGACAGAGATGCAATATGTTGATGTCGCTGCATTCCGTAGAGCAGATAATTTACTTTTGACTAGATACGGTGGTGATTTCGGGAAAGGATAACTCCAGGAGCACTTTTTCTTGATCGTCAACCACATAGACACCGGTCCAGTTAACGGCTATAATAACGTCGTTTTTAGGCAAGTTTGGTCCGGAATTTCGATACGCCTCGTAAAATCGCGAGAAGAGCAGAGGCCACTTGAACTTGGCGTAGCTGACAACGTCCTCCTTCACGCGAATCGAGGGTACCTTCTCTTTCAAGTAATAACTCTGATAAAACAAAAAATATGTCAGGATTAATTTCTCCGTAAACGAAGGAAATGAATCTAAATTATCACCACCAACGAAGCGAACGTTACCTTTTTATACGCTTGAACAACGAGGTGTCCCCACCTGTCTATAGCCTTATCAACACCCGTAAGGCAGTAATCCGGTATGTAGTTTGGTAGCAGGGTGAAAAGTCTGTCAACGTTCATGTCAGTGAAGTATTCGATGTAGTATTGCTGGGCAGCTATCATGGCGAGGTCTTCCTCCTTGTCGCACCTGTATTCTCCGAATTTCACGCCTCTAACGACCTGCTGATATATCAGATTGGTGGCGACCTGATCCTCGGTGGGTTCGTGCCACGGGGCGAATATTTCCTTCCTGAAGAAAAGCCTCCAAGGCGCGTTTCTCTCCTGCGCCCCTTGCTCCTTGGCATACTGTTCGCACTGAGATATCGCATCCATCACGTGATCTCCGCCGCTACCAAGGGATGAGACTTTGTCAAACAACGCGATGTACAGAGAAAAACCGAACTGGTCCCTCAAGGATATTTTGTCAGAAAGCTGGTTGCATAGCTCCCTGGCGGTCGTCGCTGAGTCGGCCAGCAACGTCTTGGTATTGCCATCCATGAAGGTGATCGGCAACATTATCGGTTTCTTCGACTTTGTCGCCTGGAGTTCGAGCCAGCTCGGCGGCTGGTTTCTAGTTCCGTTGTTGAATGTTCTTTTCAGCCTGTCTTCGCAGTAGGGCGCGTATCCGGGTGGTCCCTCTCTGATGAATGCGCGTAAATAGCTCACGAACTTTTCCGATGGCGCAAAGCAACCGACGCAGAGAGACAGGAGAATCCAACCCCTGGCGTGCGATGATTTGGATGGGTTATTGGAAAGCTGCTTGCATATCTGACAGTAAATTTCGTCTCTCAATTCGGCGCGCAGGATACCGTGACCGATTATAAAGTGGAGTTTTTCAAGGTTTGACGTTGGCCTCGCCTCAAGCCAAGACTGATAGCTGTCCGCCGTGTACTCGTCGTCTTGCAAACGCCGACGCACGTCCTCACCAAGTTTGTTTTTTCGCTTTAGGGTCAGCGACACGAGCTTATGCCGAATCGAACGAGGCTTTTGTTTTAGGAACGTCTCCTAGAGAGGGATATACGTTAGGGCTTATTATTAGAATTTAAGATAGTTTTGAAATACGGTGTTCCATCATATTAGAGCCCCATGGCCGATACCGAAAAAATATACAACTCACGGGATCCATTCCGATCATTTGCGCCTCCTGGAACTCTTTGCTGCGTATGAAATTTCGCCCCAACGTCGCCGTCACCTTTGACATAACAGACGTGTTGTCCCTGTCCATCGTGTGATAACGGGGCTCGGGCAGGTCTCCGGTGAACCGTAATATCGTTATCCACAAAGCTTGAGCAGCCTGGAGGAAATAATTAAGGATAAAATATTTTGTTTACCGAGAATCATCGGGTTATTGCTTACCAATTGATCTCCCTGCGTGTGCAGCGGTAGCAACGGATGCTTGAGCGGCTTCCGGGAGTACTGATGAGTGATGTTTCCCTGGAAGTAGGTGGCGGCGAACTTCTGGAACTTGTATTCCGAGAGATCCTCCTCATCCTCGGATGGCATTTGGATGGGGCTGATCACTTCGTGCTGATCGGCTTTCGGCGCTGGTAAATCCTGAGTAAGAAATCGTTGTCAATTCAGGGTAAAGAATTCTTACTATTGCCCGATTTTGTTCCACTTGGTGCAACATTCACTTTCAACGCATTTTGCGGCGCACTATTTTACTGTAAATCGGATTCGCTATTATAGATTCAGTCTCACGTTAAAGACAGAGGTTTCCCTGGCCGGAGTCGGGGCCTCGCTACTCGAGTCTGGAAGAAAATCGAACATGGCTTCAACTAGCTTGCTGTCATCGACCGGCTCGTCCTGCTTCTTCGCCGCGTCGTTTATGAGGTTTTTCTTAATCTCCATTCGTCGCCTATCCTCTATCTCCATCTCTATCTCCTTTCTCTCCAGCTCTTGCATTCTCTCCTGCGCGATAGAAATCAAGGTTTAATAAATCGCACCTCGTATCGGGCCCGCTCTGAATAGGAGGAAAATATGACATTACCCTGTAGTTCTGCTCGGCAATTTCCTTGGCCCTTTTGTTACCCTGGTCTTTGAGCTCCTTCTCTTCCTTCTTGCGGAGCCTCAGCACTTCAATATGATGCCTATAATCGTATTTAAGCTTTTTGAACCTCCGCTGAGCTATCATCCGTCTGACGTGAGCCTGGATCTTAACGATAGCCCACATCTTCTTGCGATACATTCTGCGTGTCAAGTAACCCCTCGCATGTGCTTGCAGCCCGACGATGTGCCCCCTGAGGTGTCGGAACCTGTGGGATAGAACCCTCGACCGAATAAGAGCCTGAAGCCGCATATACCCGATGCGCATTCGCTTGTATCTCTGCCGCTGGGCGTAGCCCCTCCAGCACTTTTGGATCTTGACAGCAGCAGCCCGCATCCGTAGGAATCTCCGCCTATATACCCAACCACGAATGTTCCTTTGCAGAATCAGTATTTTGCGCGTGAGTACGCGGTCCCGTTCCTGCTCGAGGAACAAGTCGTGCGCGTCCTTTAGGAAGACTTTGGTGTGCCCCAGCTGATAGTCGGATCTCCCAAGCACCGCCTGACATATCCTAAATGTTGCAGCTCGGCATTCGGTCTGCAACGAGTTAAACACGTGTGCGGACATTCAAGGGCTATATTCTTCGATGGGGTCATTAAAGAATATACGTTCTCAACTACTCGTTTACGATCATACCGACCTTGTGAGCTGGAGGGATGCCGGCTATGAGAAACCTATATCTTTCGACAAATTCGTTGAAGGAATGTCTGATTGGGTAGCCAGCTCTTCGTATTCTGATGGTCTCCATCATGCCCGAGTATCTCAATTGACGACAGCAAAGACCTCGGTCGAACATCTGCAAAATACGTGGAAATGAGAGTAACTTGTTTGTACTTGGTCAAATAATAGAGTATGAAAGAATCGTTTTGTTAATTACCATTGGCTTTTTGTACTCGTTCGGCTTGATGCACCTTATGAAAAACGGTTGGCAACTGCACAGGGTTTTCATTAGAGCATCCAGCGACTTTTTAAACTGGGTCGACAGTGTTGGAGCCCTCTTGCGCGTCTCTGAACCCATTCCGATGTCCTCGGCGAAACAGACTTGCAAAAATTTGTTTGTTGATATGTGAATAAGCTGGAGTAAATCGGCGCTGAAAGTATCTCTGTTCTTCTCCAGGAAACCTCGAGTATCATAGAAAACGACGCCAGCAAAGTGGTTCAGACCAAACGACGTGTTTATATCCGATTTTGGCTTCAAATAGTTACGATGACTGCCGTGGGTTTTGTGAATTTTAGCCAGCATCGTTTGGTCGGTTCCCTGAAATTTAGCACGGGTGTACAATTGATAAGCTGCAATGTCCGTTGTGAAGGAGAAAGGCGAAAGAGCCGATTCTTGTGCCTTACCTTGGGAAATTTCGACTCCTCGTCTATCAGGGCCATGATATTGAGCTGTTTGATGGCTATCAGATCGAGAGCATCCTGATTATCGACAAACTCGATGTGCTGCCAATTGATGCCCTCGTGGTTGTATTCCTCCTGCTCGAGCTTGAATATGTGCTGAACAAAAAATTGTTGAAGGTTCTCGTTGGCGTAATTTATGCAGAATTGTTCAAAGCTGTTGTGATTAAAGTTTTCGAAGCCAAATATATCCAGCACTCCGATGGCGCTTCTCGCCATATTCTTCGGCCGGTATATCGCTTCGTTTATCTTCTTCACGATCAAAACGAACAGCCGGCCGTAAATGCCTTTCACAAAAGCATCGCGGATGTCGACTGACTGATCTCTCGATAACGTGGAGACCTGTTGATCAGAAAACTGTTGTCGAGGTACTTGGGATATCCACTCAGAAAATGTAGTTACAATAACAACAACAATAATAGTAATAACTACCACCCCCTCCCCCCAAAATACCCGATAGAGTATATTCCCATGAGCCGTTAGGCTTTTGCGGGTTAAAGGAAGGAATGGATTACTGAGCATCATTATGCGACTGCAGACGCCGATCTCGTCTTCGTCTTAGGCCAAATTTGATTAATTATAGGTATAACGTACCACTGTTTCTCCATGAGCGAATATCGTACGCCTCGTCAGTGCAGCTATCAGGGGTTGAACAGGAACTCCTAGAAGGCTGGCGACTCGCTGCACATTGGTTTGCTCCGGTATTTCGGTTGCGTCAAGATTATCTACAAAAATGCAAAAAGTAACGTGCGTTAACAAGAATCCTATGCAAGTTTTGTTGACATAATACGGGTCATTTTTTTAAATATCTTTACGTACCTACGACAGTTGCTTTGTATTTGATGTTTCCGGTATGCAACAATGCGGCCAGGAGTTTGAGGATTTCCCATATTTCAGCGTCAGTGAACAGCAAGACTTTCATCGCCGATCTAATGTCTGCGAATTCTGCAGCATCATCTCGTCCCTCGCACGTGATGCTTCCACCCTTCCAAAGCCCAAAATTTTCAGATTATCATCAAGTAGGTAATGATTTGATTTCTATAAAAGTCTGCATGGCAATTGATTATACGCATTCGTTTCACGGTAAGAGAGGTAGATCATCAACGGCAATATGTAATATTTACCCCTGTCAAGTATTTGTATGTAGAAGCATCGTCCAGTTCTAACTTTGTCTTCTCTTCTCTGGAAAGCCCGGCGAGTATGCAGTAGAATATATGATAATTCCTTTCATCGGTGCTCTGCGATACGATGCGTGATTTCTCAAGGAGATACTGCTCTATCTTGGCTCCCTCGATCACCCCGAGCTCGTTGAAATGGATGTCAATGTATTTGCCAAATCTCGACGAATTGTCATTTCTTACCGTTTTTGCGTTTCCGAATGCTAGAGACAGCGATTAAGGTTGATCGGGTAAGCGATTGATTAGCAGAACAGTTTAAGCATGATAATATGTAAAGAAATAGCATATTCGGAATCTCCTTGCCTTCCAGAATGGGATTAGCCTCGAGTATCTGTTGCTCTATCCAAGAATGTTTGCCGCTAATAGCAGCGAGGTATTGAAGTATTAGCTTGGTGCTCTCAGTTTTTCCGGCCCCGCTCTCTCCGCTGGATGAAAAAAAAAAGAAAAGGAATATCACGGCCTGAGTAATTTTTCCCTAATTCAGCATGCCCGGGCTTCATGATCTCGATTAACTGTAAGTTTTTGGAAGTACCTGATCACAATGCACTGGTCCTGCCCATATCGTTTCATGTGCGTATAGCTATTGTCTCCTATGGCGAATATGTGAGGCGGCAGTTCGCCTATTTTTCGATCTTTGTAAAGTTTTATTTGTTCTGCGGTGTAGATCGGCAATATTTGATAGGGGTTCACTGCGACCAATATGGACCCAGTATAAGTCTATAAAAGAAAGTGAGGATCATTCGGGTGCAGTGAAACTATTAATTGAGCCCCACTGGTTACTCTCGAATTTGATACTCCACAGCGTTAGTTTATTATTTAGTCTATTATCAGCAACACAGCGGAGGGAGGGAAAATATTTAAGCCCTGGTAAAGACTCGCTCCTAGTCCATAATCGTCTCGAGCATGGAGCAAAGATATGTGTTTGCTTTATGAAACGAGTGATAAAGTTATAAGTGAATTGCACCGTTATGTCTTACTCGGAGCATCGTCTTACGTGGAAACCTGCGGAATGTTTTATCTCACAGATGGGTCTAGACTAATGAAAACTGCTTACATATATGAGATTCTCGTTGTAGCGGATGAGAAGATTTCTCAGAATACCAGCTTCGTGAAGGTCTCCGAGGCTGATCATGTCTTCTACGCCCTGGACGGACGTAGCGTGCATCGCCTTTATCCTCCGCTCTGGGGTCAGCCATTGTTCCTACAACAAGGATAACTAACGAGTATGAATAACCGATCAACGATTACCACCTGCAATATTTCGGTGTTCTGCGAATACCTTATTGTCGTCGTCTTTGACCTGGATTCTTCTACCCTCGGCCGATACGACGCGAGCCCCGATCGCTACGTCGAACTCCCTTCCAGATACGGGCTCGATCCATATGTAATCTCCCTATGAAATTAAGAACTTTTAAGGTTTCGCGCGAGCGCCGATTGAAAAGGTAATCGGTCAATTGGTGTTAATTGATAATCAACGAAGCAGGCTTCAAGTAACTGATGTAAATCATATCTTTCTCCACAGTATCGTATCATACTAGTTATATCAATAGTGGCGTGTAAACAGATCTTGACAGCAGTCCGAGCAGCGAAAGATCCTCGTTAATTCCTCGGCCCATTTGCTCAGCCACCGGAACATCGGAAGAGCACTTCCGCGCTCGGAACTGCTGCGGAGGTCGCCATTGCGGCCCACGCCCGTTCGGCATTCACCATTTACAAATTCGGCTGATCACTGTTTATTTTTATTTTTTTATTTCTTCTTTTCAATGGGCCAATAATCCACAGAAATCAATGTACACGTATAGCTGCATGATATAATGCATAAAACGGAGCGAATCAGATAATAAATAAATGGAGTGAATAATTTGTACACAACGTCGGGTCAACCTACCCGCGTGACGATGACCATCTCTCAAATCTTGGCCGCTGTCCCGCCACCTGAAACAATAATCTATAACGTTATTTCACGATGATTGGTACACGATTGTTTCCCTCATCATCTCCGAGCGCGTAAAAGTGCGTATACTACGTATTATAATAATACGCGCAGTAAAACGACATTTATGGCACAAGCGTATGTAACGCGACAAGGCTGTTTATCAGGCAGCCTTCGAGTATCATAAAAATCCATCATCATTACATAGATCCCGCATTCCCGCGGCATATCTTACAGCCCACAGCGACTTGTAACGGGCACGGGTTTAATTCAAGATGCGCGTGTACTGTAAGCCTGTAACTTCGACGGTGTTGAAGAGGATGAGGACGTCGATACACGCACGTATTGTACGTTGTACGCGTAACATGCATACGATGCCCGGAGTTTCGGCCTCGTACGCAAAACAATCACCGGCCACGAGGTGCAACGTGTTTCAGTGTCGGGCGTCGGGGATGTAATTACCATAAGCAATTATCGCGCGAACCTGCACCGGTACTTACAACAGTAGGTTGCTGCTGTTGCTGCAGAATACCTAGATCGAACCTAGATATTTTATTCATTTAACGTGCGCAAACGGGCCCCTTTCCGTTTCTCATACCGATGCTGTTCTTCGAGACCCGTCGCGCCGCGGCGAGACAGGGGAGTTGTTATCCTGGTCAATCACCGTTAGCGCTCACGGTATAAGAGCCAACTTTAAACCTGTTGCGAAGTGGGTTAGATATTCTGCCTGTATACATTTATACACGTACAGTAAGTGTGTACACAGCCGCGCAACCCGGCTGGATAACACCATCGTCGTCGGTTATATCCGCTTACGCGTTTATACATATAAGACTCGATAGTCGATAATTCGCGTCAACTGTACCTATGCTGAAAAATGAAGCGCACATCCGATTCGCTGACGACGATGTTTACGTGTGTGCGTTATGTCTAGTGCTCCGGACTAAATTGCAGATCTTTTCTTTTCCTTACCCTCCTGCGGCTCTCTTCCTCAACCGCGGTTCATTTTCAATATAGCTAATTATCACCAATCTTCATGGTACGTGATTCTGCACGTCGAGAGAGGGATGGTGAGAGTTCGTTGTATTGTTTACACAACGCGTAGGTATATCGGAGTGCGTGCGGTCATATTTCTATGCACTGGTTTATCGGATATATTATATGTCTTGTCTGCATGTGGCTGTATGTGCAGGAAGGTACTAATGAGACTGAAGTTAGTAACGTTAACGCCACGAAACATTCAGGGAAACATGATGATTTTCGCTAGTTTATAGTGACTTTGAAATAGTTCAGTTTTCGAAATATGAATGCGTTTTGTCTTATAATGATTTACTGCATTTCAGACATTTCTGCAACTGTGTAATAACGATTGTTTCGAAACGTAAATCATTACAATAACGTTACTAACTTCAGCCTGATATGTACTACGTAACGCCGCGCGCACGTGCGCGACCCGAGTTAAGCACGACTCGTAGATGTGAATGTATAATTCATACCTAGGATAGGTATGTACATGCATACATACACATCGAAACTTGGATTTCGAGAATATCAGGCATTCAAATCACATTCGGAGCTCAAAATAATGTAATTAAACATACAGCTAACAGGTCTCAAAGTGAATCGGGATGGTTGAAACGGTCAACCACTACATCGGGTGGCGCGTTTAGTTGCTGTTATAAAAACATGGAAAATCTCAGTAATTGAAGCAATCAGAGGTTAACAAATACTCTAATAGATATCGAAGGATCGTATACTTGTATGTGCATTATAAGCACACGCGCAACTGTGCCAACATTGATCATATGACATAACGAGCTGATCTGACCGAATGCCGCGTTTCCTGGGTACCTTATAAGTCATACCTAATGCATAGTATACATGCTTACATCACAGTATACATACGTACTGAAATTGCGGGATCGTGGCGACGCGATAATTTTACACGACGTTTAATTATTACTTTTCTCAGGTATGTATGACTCATACTCATAATTGTTGTACCAAAAAAATTTGCACGCAACTATATTATACACCGTTTAGTACTGTAGGGAGGAAGGAAAAAGGTGTCTACGGTAGAGAAACCGGAGTCTGAAAAAATTGTTCTCCGAGTGTACTTGGCGCGAGAGCTTACCGAGTCTCTCGATACGCCCGATCGGGAATCCCGTACAACAGCCAAGGTATTAAGCAGCAGCAGCAGCACAGCAGTCATTGACTGCAAAAATATATGGGGAATTCACGATGAAGGAAGGAACGGTCAGCGGTAACGGTAGGCCTTACAGAGTTCGATTCCTGCTAGACGCGGCGGAGCGTGAGAGAGATGAGAAATATAATATTTTCTATACACACGATCGTGTATCTAGGCGAAACTATTGAAAAAGCAATTGACCGAGCTTCAAAAATCGGGCGTATCAGTGTATAATCCCTAAATGAAATACAGATCGCCGTAGTAATTTTCCAGTGTCTCGTGCAGAGATCAAGGTCCCTGTCGCTTCCCACAATATTACGTGTATGTATTAACATCGATTTGTACGTAACAGATGCTTAGCTCACCTTGTTGAATACGCGTAAGTAATTGCGGGTGTATTAATCGGCTAAATCCCAAGACTCCATAAGGCGGCACACTGCAGAACACTGATCGGTACTCGGCGACCTTTCATTCCCAAAATATTCACCGTCTATTACAGGTGTGGAAGATCGAATCGTTAAAGTCGCGGCGATTTACGTAAAAGTACAGCGCTAAGAAGGCGCGCGTCGCGTCTCGAGACCGAGGGTTCGCCGATAACAAGATAATTGTAATGAATCAAGGGTAAAGGAACGATCGAGAATAATATCCGAGCAGTTTTTAACGCCGAAGTCTACCTTTAACCACTTATACGGCTACAACGGGCCGTACGGGGTACGCGGTCACCGGCACATTAACACCACACTCGCTCGGGGAGGTTCGGTTTAGATCGGAAAGTGACTGTGGCTGTCGCCTGCCTTATGCCTACCTGTAGCCAGGTGGAAGTGGCGGCGTGCTGCTCGCTGTGCTAGGCGAGTAAGGCGAGGCGCGGCAAGGTAAATAGCTGACTGAATGTTGACTGAATGGAGAGCGCGAGTCACGGCGACTCGACGACCGCACCGCGTTACGGCAGGTGAGCGAGAACAGGGGCAATGCTTCGAGGACGAGAGGCCCCACCTGACGTCCCGATTTGAACTCACCAGGGGAAGAAATCCGGAGAAGGAACGAGGATGCAACGACTACCTGCCTGACCTACAGACCGCCTCGCTCTCACAAGGCGGATTCCCGATGATGATGATGATGATAACTGATTCGAGGATGAAGAAGAAACCGAAGCTCGATCGGGAGGCAGTGTTTAGATTACACGCGTTTCTTAATTCTTTCCATTCGTGCTATTTAGGCATCGCACTTATTCCCGTATGCGAGTGAGGAAAACTTTCTTCCTCAGCCTCTTGCGAGATGAAGACAATTCATTTGCGAATTGTGATCAAAGTAGATCTTAAGGAATCGGAGCTTAATGTTAGTCAAGACGATACCGATTCTTCAATAAACCCAAGTTTTAATCATTGAAATAAAGGGGAACCCCAGGCCTACTGATGTATCGACATTGTATGTGGGCATTCACATTATTGCGCATGATGAATCAATTCCACGCAGTCCGAAAACGTTGCGAGCAACATATCAAGATTAGAGCCGAGAAACGAAAGATTTCGTTGGCAATTCCACTGCTGTTGGACTCACGCTGTTTTTGATGTCTTTTTCTGCTTCCTGACGGTCCAATTAGTGGAATAAGAGCACTGCAAAACGAATCTCAGACGAAAACTTTCCGAGCTCTGAAAATTGCACAAACGCAAGGAAAGAAACCCCTTTGGATTTTTTCAGTTGAAATTTAGCCGATTTGAAAAAATGGTTAAATTAATTCTTTGTGCACTATATCGACGTAATTTTTCGAGAGGAATCGATTGCACACAGTTCGAATACGGTGCGAGCATCTGATCAAGAGTTCCAGCCGAAAAATGAAAGATTTGTAATCTCTCCATTGCTGGTCTGTTGCTCGCTTTGCTAATATTTGTGGTCCTGAGGGTCCAATTAGTCTACAAAGAGCCATACAAGACGATTCTAGGACGAAAAAATGTTTTGCTCGAAAAATAAGACTGAATTTTTACTGAAAGTTTTGACAATTTTGAAAAATGCTGGAATCAACTCTTTGACGCGCTATAGATCATACATAAATGGGGCAAATAATAATCGTAACAATTAAGTTAACAAATAATTCTTTACTGTTCAGTATCTAGTATACAATATAATACAATTTATTTTTCACCATCCTTGATTCATGTGGAAATTTGCTGAGTATAATTATATTGGTGTGATTAAAGAATCACGGGTAATTATCCTCTATCGTATGTCGATCAAAAATCGTTTTCTCAAAGATAAAACCCGCATTTTTGTGATCAATGGGAAATAAATCCTCTTTTGTGATGTGTCAATTTGGATCACCGATATTGAATATCCGGGCAGTGGAGTCATCCGAGGTGGTTAGCATTGTCTTTCCATCGCTATAAAACCGAATCGGTCAATTAATTTAGCTTTCGTTTACGACCGTATAAATCGTTGATTGATTCTTACCGAGAGATTACCAAATCGAGAATATCCGCGTGATGTCCCGTATAGGAGCGAAGCTCTTCACCAGATCTTGCGTCGAACGATCTCACCACTCCGTCAAGACCCGACGAATAAAACCGTGTTGTGTTCAGGTGCCAAACCAGCTTGCTTATGCCACTGCTCTGCTGGATCTCGTGCCGAATCATCTGAGTTAAGAAATTCCCACATTTAGGCATAGCGAATGACAAATAATCTTGCGATTCCACCTTCACCATTGGGACCCACCTGTTTTGCGATGTCCCATATGAATATCTGTCCGTTTACTGTGCCTGAAACAGCAACTGGATACTCTGGATCTTTGCAAAATGACACCGCTTCCACCCAATTTCCTTCGTTTCCCTCAGCATCTTCGTCGCCATCAGCAGAGACATTTGTTTTCAGGTCTTGAAGGACACGGGTGACCTGATATTTGTTATTTGAACAATCAACGGACCGAGTTTTTTAATAACTTTGTTTCGAGCCGAATGAAAAATTAAGAGCGTTCTTACCTTGCCAGACTGTGAAGTAGTGAGAATAGTTTTTCCATCCATTCCACCTGATATTAGCAGATTATTATCAGAGTTACAGTCAAGGGTGGTTATCGTAGAGCTGTGACCAAATTCACAGGAAATTGTTGACAATACTGCTCCGGATTTCAGGTCGAATACTCTCAGTGTACCGTCTTCATAACCAACCGTGATCCGTTTGCCTGTTATTGTATTGTAGAGATATAAGTAGGTAAATCTCGATGCGGTGATAAATATCTGATATCACCTTACCATCATGCATAATAACCCCTTGTTCAACCCGCTGACCGTGACTCTGAAATATTTTACATTCTCCACTAGGTATTTTCCACATGTATAAAACCCCACTTGATGCTCCAGCAAATAGAATGTTAGCCATCGGATGCCACCGCATCCACTACAAGATAAATGAAATATAAAGAAAACTTAACCATCCAATGATAATGGAGAAGTTAATTCTGAGATTGCTTGATAACCGGAAGGACAGTAACATCGTATTTTGTGCTGCAATTCAATTGCAAGCATTTCCTATTACTTAATTTTTCAAATTTGTTCAATAAATTTCAATTCAGCAGCAATCCAATGTAAAATTTACCATTTATTAAGATGGAAAAAGTTAGGAATGTGATAAATAAGCCTACCGTCATATCGCCCATGTTGTAGTCCCAGATAAGAATCCTGTTGCTCATTTTCCACACCTGAATAATGCCATTCATATCTGCAGTTGCCAGATAAAACCCATCATGGTTGAACTCCGTAAAAGTGACACTATCCGAATGACCGGTGCAATTGAGTACAACTCGTCCCGAGGAAACCTCCCAGACATATGCTTTATCATCTTCCCCACCAGTCGCAGCTAGCGTTCCATCTTTATTCAAAGCTCCGCAGAATATAGACCCTGGACACCGGAGTGAAGGCTTGTGTAGACGATAATCAATGTTGTCAGAATTACGGGATCAACAAACCTTGACAAATGGCATAAGGAGACTTACCTTCGTGGTTACGAAAAACATAGGCAGCGTCGTCCTTAATCGGTTGTTCCTCGTAGCTTTCGGCCTCTTCCTCGGAGTCTTCGGTTCTCTCATCTCGTTCGAGGGCTTCTATGACTTCGTCAGCATCTCCGACGTATACCAGCTCATCCTCGTCCATTTCTACGTCGACAGAAGGAGAAGACGGCGGCGTGTCCATCAGTGTCATATTGTTCGCCGTTCAAACAGTTATGAGGCCACGTGAGATTATGCTTTACTTCATCAGCACGCGTGTCTGGTGTCCTTTGTGGAGGTTAGAATACCACGCGACTCAACACGGAAGATCAGTTTAGGTTAAGCATTACACATATACAGGGTGGTCGGTAAAATCACCCAGATGAATATCTCCGGAACGAAATGAAGTATGGTACATGAAAAAGTTTGATACAAAACTTGGAGGGTTTAAAGGAGGAAGGATGATGCTGATGTCATTTGGATTTTGCAAGTAACGTCTGATTTCAGATAGGGAACACGTATTATGGGTATAATCAGTTCTGCTTTTGAAATCAAATTCTCTTGCACACGCTCTGAAAAAACTTGAGTGTCTTCGCATGGAAATACATAGAATCCCACGCATGATAACACGCCACTTGCCGCCCGCTAGGTCAGTAAACTTCTTATATGGGTGAGAGGACCTAACTCTCGCCTATGGAGCTCGACCTTGCTCTTATATTTTATATACGCAAATTAAGCACAGAAAACTGCCACACTTCGGTCGCGTTTTCGTTAATTCCGATCGAACGAAAATTGCAGCGAATACCTACACCGGATTCAAAATTGTACAATCACATGACTTATTGCTGTACTTGTCAATCCATTGTGACGCGTACGGAATTTTTGTTGACTTTCCTTGATTAGGCGGGGGCGAGGGAGGGCGGAGGACGTCGTAATTCTACAAAACTATTCACTACGTGATAAACAAAGAAAGGTCAAATTATATTAGAATATTCTTTTCTTTTTATTCGGGAGAGATAAAACGAAGCTTCTTAAAACTTCGAGTGTATTTTAACACATAATTTGAAAGGTATGAGCAAAAATTTGTATCATCCAACTGTCGCAGAACAGCAGCGTTATTAGCTGACCCGATAACTGAAGAATATATCTTTAGTCAATGGTTGACCATGGAAGGGCCTAGACGCTTGACTCTGGAATCGGCAGGAAAGATAAAGTTCGTATTTCTTGTCTGAAATGTAAGCACTAATATCATTATACATCATATCGTATCATCATACATCATACATCTTACATCATATCATACATCATACATGGTATTAAAGTTCGAAGCCAAAGTTTGGATGTTCGGATTTTCAGAAAGTGACGTCACTCAAAATTTTTTTTCTCTTGACGTCATCGATCTACAATAATCAGCTAGCCGAATTCCTCAGTCTGGAAACAACCGCGCAGTAGAGCGGACATATGAAAATCGCGCTCCGCAGATTTCGGGTACCGGCTACTCTACCTCTTGGATCCTGCGCTGTGGGTCCGCTTCCTGGTGTGCCTCGAGTTCCAGGACAAGCGCTCCGTAGTTTCGGCGTGCCAGCTCCACTAACTGGTGAAACTCGGCTTCTAAGACAAGCGCTCCGTACTATCGGCGCTCCAGGTCCGTTACCTGGTGAAACTCGACTTTAAGGACGAGCGCTCCGTAGTTTTGGCGCTCCAGGTCCGCTACCTGGTGAAACTCGACTTCTAGGACGAGCGCTCCGTAGTTTCGGCGCTCGAGGTCCACTACCTGGCGAAACTCGACTTTTAAGTCAAGCGCTCCATACTATCGGCGCTCCAGGTCCGTTACCTGGTGAAACTCGACTTCTAGGACAAGAGCTCCGTACTATCGGGGCTCCAGGTCCGTTACCTAGTGAAACTCGACTTTAAGGACGAGCGCTCCGTAGTTTCGGCGTTCCAGATCCGCTACCTGGTGCAACTCGACTTCAGGGACAAGCGCTGCGTAGTTTCTGAGCTCAAGATCTACTACCCGGTTAATCGCGACTCTCGGAGGACGAGGAAGACGAGAACAAGGTGGACGAGGATAACGAGGATTTCTGCACGGTGAGTATAACATTTTTATAATATTTAATTACAATTTTGATTATATTCTATCTAGAATTTTTCGAACTTGTCTTGTTTACAATGAATTATTTCAATTCATTTTTCGCGCAAGCAGAATTTCAGTAGCTATAAATGCGCTAATGAAATTTATTATATTATTAATTAATTAATTGATTATATTAATCCTTACACAATATTTTTTATGTGTTCTAATACTGCAAATATTTATTAGTATTCGAGGTATAACCCGTGGTGGTTAGCGGTGGTCCTTGGAGGCGGTTGGCGGTGGTTTGAGGTGGTCGGAGATGGTTAGGGGTGGTTGCGGGTGATCGAGGTAGACGAGGAGCAGGACGAGAAGCAGGAGGACGAAGAAGACGAGGAGAACAAGGTGGACGAGGATTTGTGCTCGGTGAGTTTAACATTTTTGTAATATTCAATGGCAATTGTAATTATATTTTATCTAAAATTTTTCAAAGTTGTCTTGTATACAATAAATTATTTCGAATCATTTTTCGCGCAAGCCCAAATTCAGTAGCTCTCAATGTACTAATAAAATTTCTATCATTTTCTCATAATCTTCTTGCTAAAATGTGTCACTTACAAAATTATGCAAATTCTTACACAATATTTTTGATGTGTTCTAATCCTGAAAATATTAATTAGTATTCGAGATATAATCCGAGGTGGTTAGCAGTGGTCGTTGGAAGTGGTTGGTGGTGGTTGAGGGTGATCGAGGTGGACGAGGGAAAGGACTCAGAAAAGGAGGACGAGGATGACCAGGATTTGTGCACTGAAAGTGTAAAATTTATATAATATTTAATAGAGTAGAAGTAGGAGTAGGATCAGGAGTGGGATCAGAAGTAGGAGTGGGAGTAGGATTAGGAGTAGGAACAGAAGTAGAATAGGATCAGAAGTAGAAGTGGTAGTAGGATCGGGAGTGGGATCAAGAGTAGGATCAGGAGTAGGATCAGAAGTAGAAGTGGTAGTAGGATCGGGAGTAGGATTAAGAGTAGGAGTAGGAGTAGAATCAGGAGTAGGAGAAAGAGACTACCCTACCCTACTCGACCCTACCCTACCTTACCATACCCCCTACCCTACCCTATCCTATCCTACCCTTCCCGCCCCTACCCTCCACCTATACTTCTACTTCTACTCCTACTCCTACTCCTACTCCTGATCCTACTTCTACTCCTACTACCACTTCTACTTCAATCTTACTCCTACTTCTACTACGATCTTACTCCAATTCCTGATCCTACTCCTGTTCCTACTCTCACTCTTGAACCTACTCCTGATCCTACTCCTACTCCTGATCCAACTCCTATTCCTACTCCTAATTCTGAATATTATTGTTATGTAATATATAGACTGCGTGTCGAATTGAATCCCATATCAAAGCGAACAATTTTTTTATTGTCATATTATAGCCGATTATAGTAGATAATCTAGTATGTTTCCTATGAAATTATGAAATTTGTAGTATGCATCACGTATTAATCATAAATAAATCATATATATCAATGTCGTACATAGACCGTATATACATTTATACTTTTTGGTCTCTGCATCATTATTACATCTGATCTATTTTTATTCAAGATCTATGTATACATTATTCTCTCGGGTAACTATACTTTGATTAAATCACTGTTTTGCTACGAATTTTGAATGATATTTATTGTCATTATTAATTTCTTGTATCACCGACAAGTCGGTAAGTAGACTCAAGCCAAGTACTGGCATGGGCTCACCATTGCAAAAACTGTGTTACTCTGAACGTGAATGCAGCCGGCATCATGTCGAAATCGGAAACTCTGATGTTCTGCAATCAGTTCTCAACTCTACCATTTGAACATCTCACGGAGCAATTTTCGGTTGTCAGATCAAAGCCCATGAGGGCAACTATCTTTACATTATTCATCCAATGGTAAGACTAACCCCTTTGTATTTTTGGCGAAAATTTTGGCGATTTTGAAAAGTGCCGGAATAAATTCTTGAATGCACTATTCCGACGTAGTTTTGCGAGAGAAATCGATTGGGCGCAGTCCCAATGAGGTGCGGTCAACGAATCAAAAGTGACAGCCGAATAACCTGAACCTAAATTTTCGTAATTTTTCAGCTTGTACTCCTTCCGTCGTTATTTCTCTGCTGTTGGTCCGACGCACTTTCTGCTGCGTTTTCTGAGTTCCTGGGGGTCCAATTAGTCAGAAAAGGTTCATACAAATCGAATCTGAGACCAAAAATTTTTCGTCCAAAAAATAAGTAAGGCTAACCCCTTTCCATTTTTGGCGAAAATTTTGGCGATTTTGAAAAGTGCCGGAATGAATTCTTTGATGCACTATTCCGACGTAGTTTTGCGAGAGAAATCGATTGGGCGCAGTCCCAATAAGCTGCGGCCAACGAATCAAAAGTTACAGCCGAATAACCTGACGCTAAATTTTCGTAATTTTTCAGCTTGTACTCCTTCCGTCGTTATTTCTCTGCTGTTGGTCCGACGCACTTTCTGCTGCGTTTTCTGAGTTCCTGGGGGTCCAATTAGTCAGAAAAGGTTCATACAAATCGAATCTGAGACCAAAAATTTTTCGTCCAAAAAATAAGTAAGGCTAACCCCTTTCCATTTTTGGCGAAAATTTTGGCGATTTTGAAAAGTGCCGGAATGAATTCTTTGATGCACTATTCCGACGTAGTTTTGCGAGAGAAATCGATTGGGCGCAGTCCCAATAAGCTGCGGCCAACGAATCAAAAGTTACAGCCGAATAACCTGACGCTAAATTTTCGTAATTTTTCAGCTGGTACTCCTTCCGTCGTTATTTCTCTGCTGTTGGTCCGACGCACTTTCTGCTGCGTTTTCTGAGTTCCTGGGGGTCCAATTAGTCAGAAAAGGTTCATACAAATCGAATCTGAGACCAAAAATTTTTCGTCCAAAAAATAAGTAAGGCTAACCCCTTTCCATTTTTGGCGAAAATTTTGGCGATTTTGAAAAGTGCCGGAATGAATTCTTTGATGCACTATTCCGACGTAGTTTTGCGAGAGAAATCGATTGGGCGCAGTCCCAATAAGCTGCGGACAACGAATCAAAAATTACAGCCGAATAACCTGAACCTAAATTTTCGTAATTTTTCAGCTTGTACTCCTTCCGTCGTTATTTCTCTGCTGTTGGTCCGACGCACTTTCTGCTGTGTTTTCTGAGTTCCTGGGGGTCCAATTAGTCAGAAAAGGTTCATACAAATCGAATCTGAGACCAAAAATTTTTCGTCCAAAAAATAAGTAAGGCTAACCCCTTTCCATTTTTGGCGAAAATTTTGGCGATTTTGAAAAGTGCCGGAATAAGTTCTTTGATGAACTATTCCGACTCGGTTTTGCGAGAGAAATCGATTAGGCGCAGTCCCAATAAGCTGCGGACAACGAATCAAAAATTACAGCCGAATAACCTGAACCTAAATTTTCGTAATTTTTCAGCTTGTACTCCTTCCGTCAGTTGAGTAAGGCTAACCCCTTTCCATTTTTGGCGAAAATTTTGGCGATTTTGAAAAGTGCCGGCATGAATTCTTTGATGCACTATTCCGACGTAGTTTTACGAGAGAAATCGATTGGGCGCAGTCCCAATAGGCTGCGGCCAACGAATCAAAAGTTACAGCCGAATAACCTGAACCTAAATTTTCGTAATTTTTCAGCTTGTACTCCTTCCGTCGTTATTTCTCTGCTGTTGGTCCGACGCACTTTCTGCTGCGTTTTCTGAGTTCCTGGTGGTCCAATTAGTCAGAAAAGGTTCACACAAATCGAATCTGAGACCAAAAATTTTTCGTCCAAAAAATAAGTAAGGCTAACCCCTTCCCATTTTTGGCGAAAATTTTGGCGATTTTGAAAAGTGCCGGAATGAATTCTTTGATGCACTATTCCGACGTAGTTTTACAAGAGAAATCGATTGGGCGCAGTCCCAATAGGCTGCGGCCAACGAATCAAAAGTTACAGCCGAATAACCTGAACCTAAATTTTCGTAATTTTTCAGCTTGTACTCCTTCCGTCGTTATTTCTCTGCTGTTGGTCCGACGCACTTTCTGCTGCGTTTTCTGAGTTCCTGGTGGTCCAATTAGTCAGAAAAGGTTCACACAAATCGAATCTGAGACCAAAAATTTTTCGTCCAAAAAATAAGTGTGGCTAACCCCTTTCCATTTTTGGCGAAAATTTTGGCGATTTTGAAAAGTGCCGGAATGAATTCTTTGATGCACTATTCCGACGTAGTTTTACGAGAGAAATCGATTGGGCGCAGTCCCAATAGGCTGCGGCCAACGAATCAAAAGTTACAGCCGAATAACCTGAACCTAAATTTTCGTAATTTTTCAGCTTGTACTCCTTCCGTCGTTATTTCTCTGCTGTTGGTCCGACGCACTTTCTGCTGCGTTTTCTGAGTTGCTGGGGGTCCAATTAGTCGGAAAAGGTTCATACAAATCGAATCTGAGACCAAAAATTTTTCGTCCAAAAAATAAGTAAGGCTAACCCCTTTCCATTTTTGGTGAAAATTTTGGCGATTTTGAAAAGTGCCGGAATAAGTTCTTTGATGCACTATTCCGACGTGGTTTTGCGAGAGAAATCGATTGGGCGCAGTCTCAATAAGCTGCGGCCAACGAATCAAAAGTTACAGCCGAATAACCTGAACCTAAATTTTCGTAATTTTTCAGCTTGTACTCCTTCCGTCGTTATTTCTCTGCTGTTGGTCCGACGCACTTTCTGCTGCGTTTTCTGAGTTCCTGGGGGTCCAATTAGTCAGAAAAGGTTCATACAAATCGAATCTGAGACCAAAAATTTTTCGTCCAAAATATAAGTAAGGCTAACCCCTTTCCATTTTTGGTGAAAATTTTGGCGATTTTGAAAAGTGCCGGAATAAGTTCTTTGATGCACTATTCCGACGTGGTTTTGCGAGAGAAATCGATTGGGCGCAGTCTCAATAAGCTGCGGCCAACGAATCAAAAGTTACAGCCGAACAACCTGAACCTAAATTTTCGTAATTTTTCAGCTTGTACTCCTTCCGTCGTTATTTCTCTGCTGTTGGTCCGACGCACTTTCTGCTGCGTTTTCTGAGTTCCTGGGGGTCCAATTAGTCAGAAAAGGTTCATACAAATCAAATCTGAGACCAAAGATTTTTCGACCAAAAAATAAGTAAGGCTAACCCCTTTCCATTTTTGGCGAAAATTTTGGCGATTTTGAAAAGTGCCGGAATGAATTCTTTGATGCACTATTCCGACGTAGTTTTGCGAGAGAAATCGATTGGGCGCAGTCCCAATAAGCTGCGGACAACGAATCAAAAATTACAGCCGAATAACCTGAACCTAAATTTTCGTAATTTTTCAGCTTGTACTCCTTCCGTCGTTATTTCTCTGCTGTTGGTCCGACGCACTTTCTGCTGTGTTTTCTGAGTTCCTGGGGGTCCAATTAGTCAGAAAAGGTTCATACAAATCGAATCTGAGACCAAAAATTTTTCGTCCAAAAAATAAGTAAGGCTAACCCCTTTCCATTTTTGGCGAAAATTTTGGTGATTTTGAAAAGTGCCGGAATAAATTCTTTGATGCACTATTCCGACGTAGTTTTGCGAGAGAAATCGATTGGGCGCAGTCCCTATGAGCTGCGGTCAACGAATCAAAAGTTACAGCCGAATAACCTGAACCTAAATTTTCGTAATTTTTCAGCTTGTACTCCTTCCGTCGTTATTTCTCTGCTGTTGGTCCGACGCACTTTCTGCTGTGTTTTCTGAGTTCCTGGGGGTCCAATTAGTAAGAAAAGGTTCATACAAATCGAATCTGAGACCAAAAATTTTTCGACCAAAAAATAAGTAAGGCTAACCCCTTTCCATTTTTGGCGAAAATTTTGGCGATTTTGAAAAGTGCCGGAATAAGTTCTTTGATGAACTAATCCGACTCGGTTTTGCGAGAGAAATCGATTGGGCGCAGTCCCAATAAGCTGCGGACAAGGAATCAAAAATTACAGCCGAATAACCTGAACCTAAATTTTCGTAATTTTTCAGCTTGTACTCCTTCCGTCGTTATTTCTCTGCTGTTGGTCCGACGCACTTTCTGCTGCGTTTTCTGAGTTCCTGGGGGTCCAATTAGTCAGAAAAGGTTCATACAAATCGAATCTGAGACCAAAAATTTTTCGTCCAAAATATAAGTAAGGCTAACCCCTTTCCATTTTTGGCGAAAATTTTGGCGATTTTGAAAAGTGCCGGAATAAGTTCTTTGATGAACTAATCCGACTCGGTTTTGCGAGAGAAATCGATTGGGCGCAGTCCCAATAAGCTGCGGACAAGGAATCAAAAATTACAGCCGAATAACCTGAACCTAAATTTTCGTAATTTTTCAGCTTGTACTCCTTCCGTCGTTATTTCTCTGCTGTTGGTCCGACGCACTTTCTGCTGCGTTTTCTGAGTTCCTGGGGGTCCAATTAGTCAGAAAAGGTTCATACAAATCGAATCTGAGATCAAAAATTTTTCGTCCAAAATATAAGTAAGGCTAACCCCTTTCCATTTTTGGCGAAAATTTTGGCGATTTTGAAAAGTGCCGGAATGAATTCTTTGATGCACTATTCCGACGTAGTTTTGCGAGAGAAATCGATTGGGCGCAGTCTCAATAAGCTGCGGCCAACGAATCAAAAGTTACAGCCGAATAACCTGAACCTAAATATTCGTAATTTTTCAGCTTGTACTCCTTCCGTCGTTATTTTTCTGCTGTTGGTCCGACGCACTTTCTGCTGCGTTTTCTGAGTTCCTGGGGGTCCAATTAGTCAGAAAAGGTTCATACAAATCGAATCTGAGACCAAAAATTTTTCGTCCAAAAAATGAGTGAGGCTAACCCCTTTCCATTTTTGGCGAAAATTTTGCCGATTTTGAAAAGTGCCGGAATAAGTTCTTTGATGAACTATTCCGACTCGGTTTTGCGAGAGAAATCGATTGGGCGCAGTCCCAATAAGCTGCCTACAACGAATCAAAAATTACAACCGAATAACCTGAACCTAAATTTTCGTAATTTTTCAGCTTGTACTCCTTCCGTCGTTATTTCTCTGCTGTTGGTCCGACGCACTTTCTGCTGTGTTTTCTGAGTTCCTGGGGGTCCAATTAGTCAGAAAAGGTTCATACAAATCAAATCTGAGATCAAAAATTTCTCGTCCAAAAAATAAGTAAGGCTAACCCCTTTCCATTTTCGGCGAAAATTTTGGCGATTTTGAAAAGTGCCGGAATGAATTCTTTGATGCACTATTCCGACGTAGTTTTGCGAGAGAAATCGATTGGGCGCAGTCCCAATGAGCTGCGGTCAACGAATCAAAAGTTACAGCCGAATAACCTGAACCTAAATTTTCGTAATTTTTCAGCTTGTACTCCTTCCGTCGTTATTTCTCTGCTGTTGGTCCGACGCACTTTCTGCTGCGTTTTCTGAGTTCCTGGTGGTCCAATTAGTCAGAAAAGGTTCACACAAATCGAATCTGAGACCAAAAATTTTTCGTCCAAAAAATAAGTGTGGCTAACCCCTTTCCATTTTTGGCGAAAATTTTGGCGATTTTGAAAAGTGCCGGAATGAATTCTTTGATGCACTATTCCGACGTAGTTTTACGAGAGAAATCGATTGGGCGCAGTCCCAATAGGCTGCGGCCAACGAATCAAAAGTTACAGCCGAATAACCTGAACCTAAACTTTCGTAATTTTTCAGCTTGTACTCCTTCCGTCGTTATTTCTCTGCTGTTGGTCCGACGCACTTTCTGCTGCGTTTTCTGAGTTGCTGGGGGTCCAATTAGTCGGAAAAGGTTCATACAAATCGAATCTGAGACCAAAAATTTTTCGTTCAAAAAATAAGTAAGGCTAACCCCTATCCATTTTTGGCGAAAATTTTGGCGATTTTGAAAAGTGCCGGAATAAATTCTTTGATGCACTATTCCGACGTAGTTTTGCGAGAGAAATCGATTGGGCGCAGTCCCAATGAGCTGCGGTCAACGAATCAAAAGTTACAGCCGAATAACCTGAACCTAAATTTTCGTAATTTTTCAGCTTGTACTCCTTCCGTCGTTATTTCTCTGCTGTTGGTCCGACGCACTTTCTGCTGTGTTTTCTGAGTTCCTGGGGGTCCAATTAGTAAGAAAAGGTTCATACAAATCGAATCTGAGACCAAAAATTTTTCGACCAAAAAATAAGTAAGGCTAACCCCTTTCCATTTTTGGCGAAAATTTTGGCGATTTTGAAAAGTGCCGGAATAAGTTCTTTGATGAACTAATCCGACTCGGTTTTGCGAGAGAAATCGATTGGGCGCAGTCCCAATAAGCTGCGGACAAGGAATCAAAAATTACAGCCGAATAACCTGAACCTAAATTTTCGTAATTTTTCAGCTTGTACTCCTTCCGTCGTTATTTCTCTGCTGTTGGTCCGACGCACTTTCTGCTGCGTTTTCTGAGTTCCTGGGGGTCCAATTAGTCGGAAAAGGTTCATACAAATCGAATCTGAGACCAAAAATTTTTCGTCCAAAATATAAGTAAGGCTAACCCCTTTCCATTTTTGGCGAAAATTTTGGCGATTTTGAAAAGTGCCGGAATGAATTCTTTGATGCACTATTCCGACGTAGTTTTGCGAGAGAAATCGATTGGGCGCAGTCTCAATAAGCTGCGGCCAACGAATCAAAAGTTACAGCCGAATAACCTGAACCTAAATATTCGTAATTTTTCAGCTTGTACTCCTTCCGTCGTTATTTTTCTGCTGTTGGTCCGACGCACTTTCTGCTGCGTTTTCTGAGTTCCTGGGGGTCCAATTAGTCGGAAAAGGTTCATACAAATCGAATCTGAGACCAAAAATTTTTCGTCCAAAATATAAGTAAGGCTAACCCCTTTCCATTTTTGGCGAAAATTTTGCCGATTTTGAAAAGTGCCGGAATAAGTTCTTTGATGAACTATTCCGACTCGGTTTTGCGAGAGAAATCGATTGGGCGCAGTCCCAATAAGCTGCCTACAACGAATCAAAAATTACAACCGAATAACCTGAACCTAAATTTTCGTAATTTTTCAGCTTGTACTCCTTCCGTCGTTATTTCTCTGCTGTTGGTCCGACGCACTTTCTGCTGTGTTTTCTGAGTTCCTGGGGGTCCAATTAGTCAGAAAAGGTTCATACAAATCAAATCTGAGATCAAAAATTTCTCGTCCAAAAAATAAGTAAGGCTAACCCCTTTCCATTTTCGGCGAAAATTTTGGCGATTTTGAAAAGTGCCGGAATGAATTCTTTGATGCACTATTCCGACGTAGTTTTGCGAGAGAAATCGATTGGGCGCAGTCCCAATGAGCTGCGGTCAACGAATCAAAAGTTACAGCCGAATAACCTGAACCTAAATTTTCGTAATTTTTCAGCTTGTACTCCTTCCGTCGTTATTTCTCTGCTGTTGGTCCGACGCACTTTCTGCTGCGTTTTCTGAGTTCCTGGTGGTCCAATTAGTCAGAAAAGGTTCACACAAATCGAATCTGAGACCAAAAATTTTTCGTCCAAAAAATAAGTGTGGCTAACCCCTTTCCATTTTTGGCGAAAATTTTGGCGATTTTGAAAAGTGCCGGAATAAGTTCTTTGATGAACTATTCCGACTCGGTTTTGCGAGAGAAATCGATTAGGCGCAGTCCCAATAAGCTGCGGACAACGAATCAAGAATTACAGCCGAATAACCTGAACCTAAATTTTCGTAATTTTTCAGCTTGTACTCCTTCCGTCAGTTGAGTAAGGCTAACCCCTTTCCATTTTTGGCGAAAATTTTGGCGATTTTGAAAAGTGCCGGCATGAATTCTTTGATGCACTATTCCGACGTAGTTTTACGAGAGAAATCGATTGGGCGCAGTCCCAATAGGCTGCGGCCAACGAATCAAAAGTTACAGCCGAATAACCTGAACCTAAATTTTCGTAATTTTTCAGCTTGTACTCCTTCCGTCGTTATTTCTCTGCTGTTGGTCCGACGCACTTTCTGCTGTGTTTTCTGAGTTCCTGGGGGTCCAATTAGTCAGAAAAGGTTCATACAAATCGAATCTGAGACCAAAAATTTTTTGTCGAAAAATGAAAAAAAAGCAAGGCCAACCCCTCTGTATTTTTGGCGAATATTTTTGCGATTTTGAAAAGTGCTGGAATAAATTCTCTCCGGCACTATTCCGACGTAATTTTGCGAGAGATATCGATAAAGCGCAGTACAAACACGCTGCGAGCAACGGGTCAAAAGTTACAGGTGAAAAACCAGAACCTGTTTTTTTCACATTTCTCAGCTGGTGATCATCTTGTCGTCATTTTCCTGCTGTTGGTCCCATAAGTAGATTAACCATTTTTTTTATCAATCAATTGTTTAATTTAAATGCCCTCATTCATATTCAATTATAATAATGTATAATTTTTATATATTTTCTATAAATTATAATTCAAAATTATTTTTGTCAAGAAGAGTATGAGGAGGAAGTTTATTATTCAATATTTTGTCAAATATATATATATACATATCTATTATAATTTTTAATAAATTTTCAAGAAAAGAGAAATTCAAAAAAAAAAAATAATTTACAATAATTAAATTTTAAAAAAATAAATATAATTATCAGAAAAATCTTATATATTTTTTATCATTTGCTCACATTTTAATCAAAATAAAAATACATATTATTCATTAAAAAAATGCCATATAATGTACTTTATGGAACGTAAGTTGTATCATACATACAATGGATTAGAACTTATTGAAAAGTTTAAAGAAAACATACAGATTGATAAATAATTAATCATTTAATATTATATTTTTAATTTTCCAAAATTAATTATCCAATAATCTAAGAAAAATAATTTATTTAGACTAACAATTTTTCTTATTATCAAATTATTTAATTCAATTGCGTCCATATATATTCAATTATAATAATGTATAATTTCTATATATTTTTTACAAATTATAGTTTAAAATTATGTTTATTAAAAAGAGTATGAGGAGGAAATTTATTATTTTATATTTTATTATAGATATAAATAATACACACACACACACACACACACGCACACACACACACACACACACATATATATGTATATAAAAAAAGATAGGCTATTTAAGCTTATGGGTTTATATCTCGCAGATAAAAATTAAAATTTTTTTATTTTTATATAAAATGCCTGAAAAAGAGTTATTCTGATGGAATAAATTATGTAATATAATAATCACATTCATAGTTATATGTAATATAAATTATTATAATTTCTAATGATAAATTTATTTTTTTTTAAAAATTCATGCAATTAATTAATTTAAATAAATATTTGTATTCAATAATAATTTTTGGTATTTCAATTACTGATAATTCTTCTTCATGAATTGGTGCTTGGATAGGAATGGAAGTTAATTCATTATCATTTATTCCTTCAATTATAAATAGTAATAATAAATTATTTAAATTTCCTAATTCCTCAATAATATATGATATTATTCAAGTTGGAGCTTCTTCCTTTTTATTTATACGAATTTTATTAATAAAAATAAATTCAATTTTCATAAATATCAATATTTTTATACTCTTATTACAAATTAGATTAGTTTTAAAATTAGCTGCTACTCCATTTCATTGATGATTAGTAAAAAGTATTAATAATGTTAGATGAATAAATTGTTTTTTGAAGTCAACTTTACAAAAAATTGCTCCATTATTTATTCTAATCAATATTAATAATAGATTAATTATTCATATATCAATAATTTTATCTGGATTTATAGGTTCATTATTAGGATTAAATGAAACATCATTAAAATTGATTATAGTTAATTCTTCTATTAACCATATTTCTTGAATGTTTATATCAATATTAATTGATTTCTATATTTTATTAATTTATTTATTAATTTATTCTCTAAATAATTTAATAATTTGTATTTTTTTTAGTTATTCTAATATAAATTATTTGAATCAAGTTTATAAATTTAATAATATGAGTTATTTTATGAAGTTTTTAGTAATGATAATATTTTTATCAATAGCTGGTATTCCCCCAATATTTGGATTTATTCCAAAGTTTTTTGTTTTCATGTAATAGTAAAAAATATATTTTTTATTGAATGTTTGATATTTGTTATTTTTACATTAATTGTTTTATTTTATTTTATAAATTTAATTTCACCTTCTATATTACATTTAAAATTACTATTTAAATTAAATTTGAGTAATGTTATAATTAATTTTATTTTTTGATAATTGTTTTATTCAATGTTTTTATTGTATGAATAATTTATTTTATTTCATTATATTTTAATTATTAATTTTTAAATGAATTTCAATAATTTTTATAATTTTAAATTTGCAATTTAATGTTATATATTTAACTGTAAAATTAAGATTTTAAGTTAATTAAACTAATAACCTTCAAAGTTTTAAATAAAAAGTTGTTTTTAAATCTTATTTATTAATAATAGAATTAAACTATTTCTAAAGATTTCAAAAATCTTTGTGCTTATTACACTAAATAATATACTCGTGTATATATATATATATTATAATTTTCATTTATTTTTTATTAAACTTCGATTTTGTTTTTTATATTAGTATTATTTTTTTTTTGCATGTATTTTTTTAATTAATTAAAAATATTTTTTGCAGCATTTAATTTTAATAATTAAAGAAATTTAGAATTATGAATAATATAAAGTATAGACAAAAAAATTGTGCCAGCAGTAGCAGTTAAACGTTTTATACAAATTAATATTTTTAATTAATAAATTATATTAATTTATTTATTTAATTAAAAAAAATTTCATGGTGAAATTAAATTTTTTGATTATATATATATATATATATATATATATATATATATATATATATATACATATATATATATATTATTTTATGAAATCTAAAATTCAAACTAGGATTAGATATTCTATCATTTTATATGTTAATATTATATTTTAATAATTAATAGTTATGTTCTTTAAAATTAAAATAATTGGCTGTATTTAAAACTAATTAGGGGAATTTGTTTATTAAACGATAATCCGCGATAAATCTTACTTCAATTAATTGAGTCTATTTATTTTCGTCAACAGAATATTTTTTTAAAATTAATAATTTTCATTAAATTTTATAAAAATTTCATTTCAGATCAAGATGTAGCTTGTATTAATGTTTAAATGAATTACAATAAAATTTTAATTTTTGGATATCAAATTGAAATATTTATTTAAAATTGGACTTAATAGTAAAATTTAAAATTATATTCATTTGAATTAAGAATTAAATATGTACAAATCGCCCGTCACTCTCATTATAAAATGGGATAAGTCGTAACAAAGTAAATATACTGGAAAGTGTATTTAGAATTCAAATTATTTAGAAAAAATTTTTTATTTACAATAAATTACATAGATGTTTAATTCAACGTAATTTGAAATTAATAAATTCTATTTTTCATATTTAAAAATATTTTGTTAATAAAAATATTTTTATTAAATTTTTAATTTTAGTATTGTTAAAAGAAAAAATAATTTTAATTATAGTTTAATTATATTGATAGAAATTTGAAATATTTTGAAAAAATACCGTACCCCATATCCTACCCTACCCTACCCCATATCCTACCCTACCCTACTCTACCCATACCCTACCCTACCCTACCCTACCCTACCCACCCCACCCCTTCCTGCTTCAACTTCCACTCCTGATCCCACTCCTACTCCTGATCCTATTCCTACTTCTACTCCTGATACTGATTCTTCTCCTCAACCTTCACCTATTCCTGATTCCACTTCTGATCCTACTCCTACTCCTACTCCCACTCCTGATCCTATTCCTGATCCTACTCCTACTCTTACTGATCCCACTTCTGATCCTACTCCTACTCATACTCCCTCTCCTGATCCTACTCCTACTCCTACTCCCTCTCCTGATCCTATTACTGATCCTACTCCTATTCCTACTCCTGATGCTGATCCTAATTCATCAAATATTATAAAAATGTTAAACTCACCGAGCACAAATTCTCGTCCTCCTCGTCCACCCTGTTCTCCTCGTCAGCCTCGTCCTCCTCCTCCTCCTCCTCCAGCTCGACCACCTCCAACTACCACCAACCACTCCAACGACCACTGCTAACCACCTCGGGTTATACCTGGAATAGTAATAAATATTTTCAATATAAGAACACATCAAAAATATTATCTAAGGATTAATTTAATTAATTAATTAATTAATATGTAATGAATTTTATTAGCGCATTTGAAGCTACTGAATATGTGCTAGCGCGAAAAATGAATTGATATAATTTATTGTAAACATGACAACTTTGAAACATTTCAGATGAAATATAATTACAATCGCCATCAAATATTAGAAAAATGTTAAACTCACCGTGCACAAATCCTCGTCCTCCTCGTCCACCTTCAACCACCACAACCATCGGCAACCACCTCCGGTTATACCTTGAATAGTGATAAATATTTTCAGTACAAGAACACCAAAAATATTGTGTAAGGATTAACATAATCAAGTAATTAATTAATAATATAATGAATTTCATTAGCGCATTTGTAGCTACTGAATTTCTGCTTGCACGAAAAATGAATTGAAATAATTCATTGTAAACATGAGAAGTTTAAAAAATTTGGAATAAATATAATTACAATCGCCATTAAATATTATAAAAATATTAAACCCACCGAGCACAAATCCTCGTCTTCCTTGTCCTCCTCAACGTCCACCCTCGACCACCGCCAACTACCGCCAACCGCCTCCAACCACCATCGGTAACCACTTCGAGTTATACCTAGAATAGTAATAAATATTTTCAGTATAAGAACACATCAAAAATATTGTGTAAGGATTAACATAATCAAGTAACTAATTAATAATATAATGAATTTCATTAGTGCAATCATAGCTACTTAATTTCTGCTTGCGCGAAAAATAAATTGAAATAATTCATTGTAAACATCACAAGTTCAACAAATTTTTGAATAAATATAATCACAATCGCCATTAATTATTATAAAAATGTTATACTCACCGTGCAGAAATCCTCGTCATCCTTGTCCACCTTGTTCTCCTCGTCTTCCTCGTCCTCCGACAGTCGCGATTCACCAGGTAGCGGACCTGGAGCGCAGAAACTAAGGAGCGTTTGTCCTGGAAGTTGAGTTCCACCAGGTAGTGGACCTTGAGCTTAGAAACTACGGAGCGCTTGTCCTGGAAGTCGAGCTCCTGGAGGTAGTGGACCTGGAGCTCAGAAACCACCGAGCGCTTGTCCCTGAAGTCGAGTTGCACCAAGTAGTGGACCTGGAGCGCCGAAACTACGGAGCGCTTGTCCTAGAGGTCAAGTTTCACCAGGTAGTGGACCTGGAGCGCCGAAACTACGGAGCACTTGTCCCTAAAGTCGAGTTTCACCAGATAGCGGACCTGGAGCGTAGAAACTACGGAGCGCTAGACCTGGAACTCGAGGTGCATCAGGAAGCGGACTCGGAGCGCAGGATCCAGAAGGTAAAGAACCTGGTACCCGAAATCTGCCGAGCGCGATTTTCATACGTCCGCTCTACTGCGCGGTTGTTTCCAGACTGAGGAATTCGACTAGCTGATTTTCGTGTATATAGATCGATGGCGTCAAGAGAAAAAAAATTTTGGGTGACGTCACTTTCTGAAAGTCCGATTATCCAAACTATGGTTTTGAACTATAATACTATGTATGATGTATGACGTATGATGCATGATATGACAAGATGTATCATGATTTTAGTTTACACATTACAAAACTTTTCTGCCGATTCAAGCAGCTAGGTCCTTCGATGGTCAGCCTTTGACTAAAGACATATATTCATCAGTTAACGGGTCTGCTAATAACGCTGCCGTTCTGCGACAGTTGGATGATAAAAATTTTTGCTTGTACCTTTCAAATGTGTGTTAAAATACACTCGAAGTTTTAAGAAGCTTCGTTCTTTCTCTCCCTATCAAAAAAAAATCCCCGTCAATCACCTCTTTAGATCTTCAAATCAGGACACTGCGTTAAATACTGTCTCATATACGGAGCATCCATTTTATCTCGATAAAAATTAGCGCATACGTGATGTATTACAGTTACTCTGAATTTTTTTCCATACGAAGACTTTTTGAAAACAATTCTGCTTCTCTACCCAACGGAGATACTTCACTCGCGACTAGCCAAATCAGCGTTTCGATTCTATGCGTAAGAAAATTCAAGACCGAGAGAGCAAATGAAAAGTTGTTAGAATAATTATGAATATTATTGTTATGGAATACATCGAGCGCATGTCGAATAGAATCCCATTCCGAGATAAATAATTCTTCCATTTTCATATTATAGCCGTATCATTGTAGATAATATAGTTTGGCTCCTGGATAATGGATCCCATATATTAGTATTGTATGTACGTGGACCGCATATACATACATGTATACATTTTGGTCTCTGCATCATTATTACATCTGATCTATTATTATTTATGATCTATGTATACATTCTTCTCTCGGATACCTATACTTCAATTAAATCACTGTTTTGCCACAAATTTTGGAAGAAATTTATTCTTATTATTAATTTCTTGTATCGCCGCCAAGTCGGTAAGTACACACTAAGTCCTGGCTTTGGCTTACCATTGCGAAGCTGTGTTACTCGGAAGGTGAATGCAGCTAGCATCTTGTCGAAATCGGTAACTCCTGATGTTCTGCAATAAGTACTCAACTCTACCGTTGTAACATCTCAGGGGGCGCAGGCGTACGACGATTTTCGGTTGTCACACCAAAGCCCATTAGGGCAACTGTCTTTATATTCTTCAGTCAACGTCCCAGATCATATGACCGACTGTTACGCGTGTTAGGTTGCCTCTCGAAAGTGTGTCAGGCGCATTGCACTATACAAGTCTATTTCGCGACGTTTCACAGAAATGAGGGACAAATGCTGTAAAACATCGTTGACAAACACTGACAATGTGTGAAATTTCTTCCCTCTTCTCTACGGCCGTGTAGGAATCCGGTATTAGTTCGAAAGTTGTACTGAATTTTTGAAAAAATCTGTACTGTGGTCATGGTACCTAAAGATCCAAACAAGCAGAAGTGATTTTCACCTGATTTTACGTTGAGGACTTGGCTATTCTTTCCCTTACATGAATTGCTTCCGATGGCTATGTTTTTTCAATTTGAGTTTTGTGTATGTCTAATTTCTAAGGAAGAGCCCTGGTCAATGGGCCGAAACATAAACGAGAATTTTGTGTCTCTGTCTGATGTACGAAACCGAAAAACATTACTATACATCCTGGAAGTCAAGAACCCTTAAATATATTGAATGTTGCTCAAAATCAGTAACGATTCTTTCGTTGATGTTATCGATAAACGAAACGTGTTTTCGATTTGTCTTTCACTTACAGTTTGTTTCGTAAATTTCAAGCATATTCGAAATACGCAGAATCAATTTATGCAAATGGATTATACTGCAACCGTAATTTAGATGAGAGAAATCTTGCTGTATTTTGCCAGTCGATGACCCTACGATGTTTTGCCAGCAAAAGTCTAAATCACAGAGTATGAGTATAATATGTGTGTAATTACTAAAATTTGATATCCTACATCGACGAGTAAATTTAGAGCTGAATATATATCATATGTCGCGTCGGCGTAAGTCTTGAGTCGACATTCAGTAGGCATTCAGACATACAGCATCAACGATACAATTATTCAATTATACAATCCCCTTGTGTGAGTCACTTTTTCGGATGTTAATCGCGACGTGATGGAAAGAATTGTGGGTGTTCCGACGCCTGTTATATTTTTTGATCACGTTCAAGTACCACATCACAGCTCTTCGGTCCTGTGCGTGTGAGAAGTTATTTGGCGAGGTAAGACGACCATTCAGTCTCTACCTTAATTTGGTCTTATTCCCGAACGACGTATAATATGTCCAAGTTTGTTTATGCCGCCTTCCGTAGTCTCTATTCCATGAGACGCAATATCCTCACCTATCGCCTTTATACAGGAAACGTAGAGATCACGTACCGCTAAGGAGAGTTCGAAGAAAATTCTTCAACTTCGAATTATAATGCTCATAGATAAGGGACACGTCAGTCATTTATTTCTCAAGTATTATAAGTTTGGTTTTTCTTTTTAATGATATCGTACACAGTATTGGCAACGACTAGACGTCAGACTGTTAACTGCATCCAGTGAAACAAGCACACGGATGGCAGATGTAGCATAACAACTCGCCTTTGTGATTGACTCCCTGTTGTGTTCTCCATCCCTTCCCTTTTCTCTAATGTCTAAAAATTTTAGATTACAAACATAGAGATTATTCAATCATTCGTCAAATCATTCAATCGTGCTACTCCCCGGTACATTATCCGTTTCTATAACGTACGAGATGCCCAAATTGAGAAATAAACGTAGGTATAATCCTAGTTGGTGCACTGCTGGTTGACCGATCAGCTGCACACAAATACCTAAGATAATATACGCAATTCTACGCAGGAACAAACACTTTTTCATCACTTACACATTATACACACACGATTGCAAGAGAGCATGTGTTGCAACACACTTATTCGAGTAGTTTTTCTCAATTTCAATTCCAAGCACCTGTTCAAACGATAAATCAGCCTTTCATCCATAATGTATATCATTATTATTATCATTAATAACAATTGAGATTCGACATAACGAAGACTAGAATTTGGTTTGATCGTTATTATTGATACTAAATATATACTTTTTCTGTTCGAGCCAACCTCAATGTAGTATGATTAATTTGTAATATACCTATTACGTACGGCGGTGGAAGAGGTCGATCCGACTCTTGGGATAGGTACGAAGACGCTAATATAGTATAATATAATATAATATAATATAATAAGCTGCGTACGTTAGGCTTCTACCGGTATCGACAATGGAAGAATCTTGCATAGATACAAATATTGTTGCACTCGAGTCTCAGAGTAATTGTTTCCCGGGGATATACCGCCTGGTTGCAGGGGTAATCAATCACATTGAAACAAAAATCGAACTGTTTTTCGTAATTCGACAGACGGTACGAATATAGTTATTTGTGTGTTTCATCGGATCTGCCGGTGCCTTAAGTAAATAGGTTGGGTATTTATTAGGTACTGTAATTGGCTTGTGCTCGACGCTGTAAGTACTCTGAGCTTGTATTATATATACATAGTTAGTATGAATATCATATCGCATGTATATAATAATGTGTCAAGGTATAATCGTATAACACTAAAATCACAAAGAGAGTATGGAGATGACTTGTACGTAGGAAGAACATAGATACATGGTGTAATAAGTATTTTACATACAGATTCAAGAATATATTATAAATATAGGTATGCGTATCTATTCATACGCATACATTAATAGTGTTATCATTATATTTTCTAATTTATTCACACCGTCATCCGAATATATATAACGTGTATAGGTGTACGCATCTCTTCTACACATACTCACACCTGTATGCATTGCCATATTCGAATACACGGACCTTAATAAAGATTAAAATATCTTCAAAAAATGGACAGATTTCCTTACAATTATATATTGTTATATTTTCAATGGTAATAATTAATTTCGCTCGATGTGTACGCGTATACGCATATAGATTATGTATTATACGTATATATACCTGATATACGTGATATCGTGTACGCGAATGGAATATATGTTTAATCCATCTGCAGCGTATGCATATCGACTAAACTAAGGAAAACTTGTATAGTTTGGAAGTCATACTTTCTTGTCAAAATATAGTAGTTAGTTAGTGTATATACCTAATACATAACAATATATATACGTATACATAACAATATTTCAATTCGGCTCAGTACTTTTTGGACAGCCGAGTGTACCTGGTAATTTCACGTCGATTTCATAGAACCGCCAAAACACTCGATCCAAACAATAAATTAACAACAAATCTGGGAAGATGTACATTTGGCACTGGGGATTCATATCATTTTTAGAAACTAATCACGTGGTTGGCGACGTCCTCGGAAGTGCGCGCGAGACAAAACTAAAAATTTATAGTTATTTCGAAGACGTTTCAACAACCCGAATTCCCTATATACAACCGAAGCGAATCCGAACGAGCAAATAGATGAATAGGTAAATAGACAAGCACACGGTGGCTTCGAAAATCCAAGTGTGGGTATACGTTATTTCACAAATTGTATCCATTATATACTTGCGATACAGCTTGCAGCTCGATCGGTCGATCGATAGGCGCACAGGGTGGGTATACTCGTTACCCATCACGTATAACGTGTATACCTACCGTTCGAATAATTATTGAACAAAAATATTCTCTTTCTATTCTAGTAAAGGTAAGTAATATCCGGTATATAAGACAATTCCGCTTATTTTCATTTTACACCTAGCCGTACCCTACAGGCTAACGGGCGATGATTAGTTTAATTTGACACAGCGATTCGCCGAATTAATTACAATAGTGTATATAACGCATGGTGGGAATTATAATCAACCAACGGCGTTCTGGAACTTTCCATGTTTCGTAATATAGGTAAAAGAACACAGTTTCATTCGCTTTTCCGTTTAAATCAAGCGGTACAACGTATCTATGTACCTGTGCACGTACATACGCTTACTTTACGTTATACCTGTAGTCTGAAATATGTATAGGCGGAACTATGCACTTGCGTACCCGTACCCATCTGTAAGATACGCGTAAACGTGTACGCGTATCATTTAAATTTTGATTATCGGCTATGCCGGCACTCGAGTTTCTGAGCGACGGATTTGTTACGTAGGAATATGTAGGAAGAAAATAAGGGAGAGGTACCTATTACAAATACCAAGGATGGAGGAAATCGATACGCACGAACGGAACGAGATTGCAAATAAATTCGCTATAGAAAGGCGAAAATTATTCCGATTTCGAGAGAAAAAGGCGCATCTTCGACACACGTATGTATGCACGTACGCGTGTATCACACGACTGTATAGATTGCGTTGCACCTGATCGTGTAACGTCGTCGGGTGGATAAACGGACCGTGTTTCTCGCAAAGGTTCCAGCGATTCAGCATAGAAATTTGATCTTAATGAACCTGTCTTAGCTGTTCATCACCGTTGACCTTCTTGAATATCCCCGCCTCGTGACCGTCTCCCCCTGAGCCTCGCATTCCCGCTTAACTCTGTCGATTATGTCCGCGACAAGTTTCTCCTCCTTTTCCCTCTGCTGTTCCCAGTCCGGGCCTTTTCCCATCTGCTGTAATCGACAAATCGACGCTTCGATCATAGTACATTATTCATTATTATACAGGCTACGATACTGCAAAACAACATAACCAATAATTATGCGATGTAATATTACTTAATACACAGATTAACCCTTTGAGTCATAGTGGTCGGTATTTTTGCTACCTATTTTATATCCATATTTTTTATGTTCAGAGAACTTTTCAACATATTTCTTTGCAGTTTTTTGCCATTTCTGATGGTATACTAACAGGTTTTCAATACTCGAGAGTAATTATTACGATACAATGTGAATTACGATTGTTAGAAAAAAATTGATTGAAAATATCGTGTAAATTGAAGGAATAATTTATTTCCGAGAACGTTATCCCTCTACACGTATACATGTTTGGCATAAATTACAAGTTTTTGGGGTAGCTGATTACGAATCTGAAAGCGTATTAAAAAAATTCAAAATGGTGGATCCAGTATAGTGGATAAAAATTTCAAATTCGGTCGAATCCGGCGAAAAAACTCTGTCCAATGGTTTTTGAGGTCGTTGACGACGAATTTGAAATTAGATTTTGAAAGTTACCATGGCGAATCCAATCAGCTACCACGAAGGCCCCTGCATAGAGCTTTTTGAACGGATTCGATTTGAAATTTTCGTCCGCCTCATTGGACCCGCCATCTTGAATTTTTTAAATCTGCTTACAGATTCGTAATCAGTAACCCCAAAAACCAAAGAATACTATCTTGTTATAAAAGTTGACGTAGCACAATAACGTACGACTCAAAGGGTTCAATTCCGCGATATCGTAAACGCCGCGACGTCATATGGCGCGCTTTGCGCAGGAAAATGCGTGTAACGTGTTACAGGTACGTATAATGTCTATATATATATATATATATATGTATCCGAGCTCACTTCGGAGGTTCTCCGCGTCTTCTTGTTCAGCGGTTCTTCCCTGTTCTCGTCGTTCTCGTTGTCGGAGTGCCTCGAGCTCAGGTGCCCGATGTATCCCTTCCGCGACTTGAAGTAGGCGTTGCAGCTGTGGCACTTGAAGAGGGGCGCCGGCTGGGCGACCTGGGTCGACACGTGGAGCTTGTACTTGTGCCTGTACCACCGTGTTCGAGAGGGTAGGACCTCGCCGCACCATTTGCAGACTACGGAACCATCGTTTTGTATGAGGTACTCCAGCAGCTTGTAAAATATATGTTCCATTCTGGATATTTGTATCTCTTTCAACTTTCTCGACTATAGACCGATAGACAGCACGTTTAGAGCCATAAATATTGACCAATAATTCATGTAAAATTCCGAGGAGCCCCGCTCGTTACCCCCTCTCGTTACCGGCGCGGCGGGAATCCGGGGGACGAACGAGCCTCCTCGGAGGTATCCTCTCATCCATACGTCCATCCATGCATCGGGATCACTCGGGACTCGGGACCAACCTGTTTCCGGACCTCGGGCTCCGTTTCCACGCTCAGCTCGGACTTCCCGACAAGATCCTGCCGCTGGTCCTCCTCTTGGTCGGTCAAAAAGTGGACCCCGCTTGCGATGCGCTCAGTTTTCACGAACGGCGACGACGACGACGACGACTCACCGACCCCCGCACCGACCCCCGTCTCCGCATACAAAGAAGCGTCGTCTCGGCTGGCGGGCGAAGTGCATATCTCGAACGTTATGTCGCTCGGCAAATTGCAGGGCAGGTTGTCTGTAACATTACCGAAAGCAAACGGCGATGTGTAATCTTTTCTGCATTCTTGTCGGTAGTTTACTTCTTTTTTCGTCCCCTTTTACCCCAACCAAGATTTATTTTTACTTGGCGGGCAGCTGTTGCATACCAGTAGAACCTTGATTATCCGGGAAGATGAGACCGGAGAGTCCACGGATAATTCGAATTTAAAATATGTAATAAGTTTTTATTTCGTACAGTAATATGAACAAGTAATACATATACGAGCTCTTGTGAAGACTAATTAAGACTACAATGTAGTTTGAACAAGTTTATACTTGTCTCGATTGAAGTGTGGAAGTATCAGCAGCACGTCGTGTAATTATTCACGGTTAATCAGCTGACCGGTCAATCGAGGTTCTAGTGTACATATGTTGAGAGCGTGGAAGATATGACAGGTATTCGTAGAGAATAGAAGCGTTGTCGTGGTTTTATTTGTTATCAATTCGATATATATATATATATTTTTTTTTCTTCTATGGAGAATGTGCTCAATGATACAGAAAAAAAGTTTGGGTCCAGTAGATTATTGCAATGTATATCACAAAGAGTTACAAAGATACTACAATTAGATAAAAACAAATGAAAATAATATTACTTGTATCATTATTATTGTTGTTGTTGTTGTTGTTGTTATTATTATTACTAGTATTGTACGTGTATATATATATTTATTTATATTTCTTTATATTTCTTTGTTGTTCAGTTTATATAGGTATATATACTTATATATTTTCTTGTTACTGTCATACTTTATTTCACTTCTTTCTTGTTTCTTTGTTATTTCTTTTCTTTGTTCCATAATTTTTATTGTTTCACTTCACTCTCTCACTTTCTCTATTTTTTCCTCTTTGTGCTTTGGGTGAACAGTAGTCAGCAATGCGGATCGCCGCGGCAGGCACCGAGAATTAGGCACATCATACGATATATAATCGATGATAACGTGGTACATGCATGTGTATGCATGGATGTATATACTATATATTATTATAAAAAAATACCAGCTAACGAATACCAGTAGATGATTTTTGTAATGTATTTACTTTTTTTTTTTTTTCTTTCTTTATTATGTTCTCGTCGAATTATCAAATAATCTATTCTTCTGCAATATCTTGTGTGCATTTGCGAGTGCATGTGTAGTAAATTAGTTGATTCTCTTATTTTATACAATAATAAAAAAATAAAATCATAATATTGACCCTTCAAAAGGACAGGTGTTATTCATTACAGCTGGTAGTAGTAGTAGTAGTAGTAGTAGTAGTAGTAGAGTAGCGGTTGTTATTATAATTGTCCGATAACAATAATTTTGTTAATATAAGCCAATTATGAACAGTTATATAATTTATACTTTCGTTTTGCCCTTTTTTTTATTGTTGCTTTGTTTCGTTTAGATGAAATATTTTACTTGATATTTATGTACTCGTAACAATAATAACAATAATAACAATGACGATGACGACGACGATGACAATAATATATTTCTACTATAACGACAGAGTAAATAGAAATAATACATAAAAGAATTAATAATTGGTATTAAAGTAGTAATACAATACGCCTTGATCCGTGTGCACATGTGCGTCGTATGAATGCCTTTGCGGAACAATGATAAGCGTACGGAATAATTATTGGAGTAGAAAGAGCGGATCAGATCGGTTTTATGACCATGCCTCCTCTGTTATTTTTTTTTCCAAAAACTACAGATTACCCCGTAAATTCGATCGTAATCCTACACAATATCCGGTACACCAAATTCTCCCCGTACATTTTGTTTCCCGCTATTGCATTTATTTACTATTTGTACTTTTCTTTACCATTTCTCTCGGCATTACATCAGCTTTTGCGACCGTCGAAGAAATAATACAAAAACACGGCAGGGAAATGTTCCGCCAGGTTTATATTCATATTGTGGCGTTTGGCAGGTAATTTCAAAAGATCATTACATTATCTCAAAAATGTAGGAATATTGACAGAGGAAAATGGAAAAAGAAAGAAAGTATAAGAGAAAGAAAGAAAAAAAAATAGTAAATCACCTTCAACGTTGAATAAAATATTTGCATAGAAAATTAATATAATGGTACTTGTTTCTTTCCCTTCCCTATTAATTCTTCTTCCCTTGTCTCGATGCATGCCAACTCTTAACGTTTTAATATATATTAATAACAGACGAAAATGATATAATAACTATACATGCGCTAGGTAATACTCGACGTTACAATTCAAGTTAGAAATAAAACAATAAATTTAACGTTTTATAACATAAGATTAAAGATAAGAATGATAATGACGACGATGATGATGATGATGATTGTAATAGTAACGGTAAAACTAAATAATAGAGAACAGGATGGTCACACTGTTGTGCGTAATGTGTGTAAGAACTAAAGAAAATCATGTTCAACATGTGTATTTATTTAATTCTGCGTGACGAGTATAATTATTCAGAATGCACGAAATTTAATAAGAAAAAAAGTCAAATGTTTCAACGTAAGTATCCTTTCGACGATAATCCACCCTTATTCGACTGAGCCCGGCCTGCAGAAGCTACGGTACGATAGAAACGATCGAAATAAAAACACGAGTGAAAGGAAGAACAAGAAAAGTGAACTTAAATTATGTTTTACTATGCGTGTATAAATTATAGAAATTTAGAAATAGTAGAAATCTTTAAGTGGAAGACAATTAATTTTTTTTTTTAATTCATTCTCCTCTATGCATACATATAATACGTTTGTGCGTATTGTCGCGACAAGTTGAACGACACGCTCTCACATTTGTCGGTAGTCATTAAATTTTGGATAAGAAAGATCCCCCATTCCCAATAAGGTAATTCAGCACCGATGCGATTCGCGCCACGTTTGGCGCGACTGAAGTTGCCGTCGCCTATACGCAGAGTGAAGTCCTAACTAGTACGCGGTCCGTGATCTAAGCTGCTAAAATTTAATGTCCACGCGCTAAAATCCAAGAGCGGGTGTTTGCCAGGTTACTAAGTGTCTCTAACCTCACAAATTTTGACAGTTGTGAATTGAGTATTAATAAGGATAACTGCCACCGACAACTGTCAACATTTTTGAGGTTACATGTACGCGACAAATTGTTGTTTATATTTATGACTGTTGGTTGCATTGGCGAACAGCCGATCTTGAATTGTAGCGCATGCGCATTAAGTTTTAACAGACGACGGAGATTGCAGTCTTTAGAAATTCGCTCTGTATAATTACAATTACGTACCAAATCGGATAGAATAGAGTAGGGACGTAGATACGAAAGTGAAAAGAAAAAGTAATTTCGGAATATAAGTAATATTCGAAAGTATGAATACGTTACAAAGGAGGTACACTTGGGAACAATGAATCTGAGACGGCTATTTTTTTATACTAGGCAGTTATGTTGGCAACACAGAGGAACCTGCAGCGCCACAGTCGGCCGAGCGCGAAACAAACTCAATCTCAATAAACGTAATATAAACCCATGACCGTCGAATCTAACCTTAGAATACGGGTCAATCCAACAAGTCATTATCCCCGCGGTATTCTAAGGTTAGATTGGGCGGTCAAGTTTGTTTGAGATTGAGTTTGTTTCGCGTTCGCGACCGACTATGGCGCTGTAGGTTTCTCTGTATTGCCAACGTAACCGTCTAGTGTAAAAAATTAGCCGTCTCAGATTCACTGTCCTCAAGTTTACCTAGTCGCTTTCATTGTTTTACACGGCGGTTTAGTGCTGAGTCGTATCCTCGTTGCATTTCTCTTTTCCTTCGACAATTTCCACGTACCCCTCATGTTATCCATCAATTCTTAACGGCTCACGCATACTGCATTCAATATATCTACATTCTCGTCAAACTCATAGCATGTGTATATACATGTCTACATTGACGTAGGTATATGTATGTATCCATAAGATTGACCCGATTTTGAGAAACGTTTGTCCCGCGGTTTTCTGTACATCCGCATTATATTAATTGCTATTTATAGGTACAGTAATATTCATTAATGCCTCCCCCTTCCGCCTACCTTGTTTTCGACCTGAAACAAAATGTGAGCTCGATTCTATACGAATTATGAGGGATTGGCAGTCATTGTCACATAATTCGTACAGAATCGAACTCGTACTTTGTTTCGGACCAAAAACAAGGTAGCCGGAAGGGGGAGGCATTAGTGAATATTAGTGTACATGTTATTAATACATCATCATTATTATTACAAGTATAGAAACTTATACCTATGTTATCATTATGTATATATTTTTATAACGTTGGCTCCAATAACAATGATAATGATGATGATGATGATGATAGTAATAGCAATAACAAAAGTAACAATAACAACCGCGATGATAATGGTGATGATGATAGTATTAGTATTAGTATTAATATTAATAATAATAATAATAATAATAGTAGTAGTAGTAGTAGTCGTAGTAGTAGTAGTAGTAGTAGTAGTAGTAGTAGTAGTAGTAGTAGTAGTAGTAGTAATAATATTGATTTGATACTATAATTTAAGTGTGCGCTAAATCCTTTTAGTTTGTCGCCTTCTGTTCTACTCGCTCGTTATTTATATAATAAAGTGTATTAAGCATTGCATCTGGAAGAATATAATGGAATCGATTGTGCATGAACAAGCATGCTAAATTGTCCGCTTTAGGTAATCGTCTCGACTAATAAATTCAACGTGCTTTTCATTAGCATGTACTACCTACTGCATACATTAAGTCATCGGTGCGCAATACATTAGAAATGATATTGATACACCGATATTCGTGGGTGTATCTGCATACAAAAATGTCTAGATATGTGTGTGTATGCGCGCGTGTGTGTATTACTAATCATATGTATAATACCGTGGCCCAACACCATTAATTTTGCAAAACTCGCAAGAAAATGATTATCATTATCGACATCATATATTTTATATCTCTCTATACTGCAGATCTATTTTTTTTTAATTTCTTTTTTTTTTTTTTTAATACAATTGTATATCGTATGTGTGCATGATATGTAGATATATGTATGTACATACAGTTGACTGCAAGAGTTCGTCATTCTCTTATAAATATCTATCGAATTTATCCGAATATACGATCAAACACACGCATATAAAAATACCTTCGCGCGCAGCTGCGTATCAACATCAGCCGAGTCTTTATAGAACAATATTTGTCTAACCGTAATCGAAGAGAAAACCAAAAAAAATGTAAGTAACAAAAACTAAAAAGTGACCAAAGGTATACAAATAGGAAGAACGGAAAGAAACAGAGATGACGTGTTTTTACTCATCTTTCGTAATTCAAACAGCATACTATGCAGTTGCGTGTACCTAATACCTACAGGTATGTGTGCAGTGCGGGTATAAGTTACATAACACGTACGACAAAAACGCTGCACACGTAACACGATACAATGTATAAGCGTATAACGATGTGAGTGCGCGTGGTTAAGTATAAATTATAGTTGTTCGATTACTACTAACGCCCATATGCCCTGTAATTTAGATAGTAGTTAAACGTCGTATGACTAAAGGTTGAATGATCGTATATAAGAGAAGCAAAATCCGTATTCTCGAGAATTATCGCCGTGTAGCTATATCAAAAAATACACGCATGCTGCTAGGATGTAAAATTTCACCGTTCACCTATTTTACAATTAAACTTCATCATCATCGTCATCATCGTCGTTGTCGTCGTCGTCAAATATCATGCAGTATAAGGCACGTAAGGATGGTTCGTTACTCACTTTACGTAAGTACTGACTGATAGGGAACTACTGATTATATTCAATTAATGTGAGTGATGCGAATGAATGACATCTGCGCCGTGCATGAGGTCTCCCATATGTAATCCGTTTGTTGCTCATGCTGCTGCTGCTGCTACTACTACTGATGCTAATTGTAAGCTCCAATTGAGCGAAAGAAAATCGCTCATACGTATTTATATCACTGTCTTACGTGTGTGGGTTTCACAGATGAACTAGCTTGACCTGATAAACATTTGCCGAAGGTTTCCTACACCAATATGGGACGTGTAAACGGCAGTCGCTGTAAGGTATGTTGTACGTATACTTTGAAAATTCCTTTCTTCCTTCTTTCTCCTGTGACTACTTTGCATCTTATTCGCTTCTTACCAATATACGATCGCAATATTATACAGACACATAGATTTTTAGGTCAGTATTCTCTTTATATCGTGTAAAGTGATGTAATTGTTATTTCCATTATTATTATCAATGGCTACTTTTATTGTCATTGTCACTTTCATCGTCCGGCGGAGGTGCGCTTCGTTCAAATGAAATGAAATCACAAACATAAAATGTGTGCCAGTAAATGGTTGATTCGCGATTTGAATGATGTTCCATTTTTCGTTCCTCGTCGCATGTTGTATCGTGTAGATATCTTCGAATAAATTGTCATACCGAATCCCGGTGCCATAATATATTGTCGTGTGTGATTCTTGACATTCGTGTAAATACATCCAGTGGCGCATTGATGTATGTATGGATGGATGGATGGATGGATGGATGGACAGATGGATAAATGAATGAATGAATGAATGAATGGATAGATGTGCGATATAGATAATGAAACGCTATTAATTCGTTTTGAGTTCTCTCCACTATTGATGATTAAGAACATTAACAAAATAAAAAGGTTTTTAGAATCATTGTGTCATTGTCATAACTGTCACCTATACTAGATGTTATTGTTGTTATTCAGAATATTAGTGTTGTTATTATTGTTATTATTATTATTATTATTATTATTGTTGTTGTTGTTGTTGTTGTTGTTGTTGTTATAATCTTCGTTGTCATAATTGCGAATAATAATCACAGAGGCCCGCACACACTCACATTCTCTCTCTCTCTCTCATATTGAGTCAGCTCCCTTCCCTATTGCTTGTATTCAAATATTCATCTATCATGTTTAGTTAATTGTTTATTTATTCTTATGCTCGACTGATTATCATTTGTTAGTCTCGTTATCACTACCTTTCAGTGACTTTTTAGATCATATACAAATTTAACAATAACAATAATAATAATAGTAATAATAATAACAATAATAATAATAACAACAATAATGGTAATAATAATTATGGTGATAACGATGATAATGATAATAATAACAACAGCGATGATGATGATGATGATGATGATGATGATAATCGGTTTTCAACCAAACTCTATCAAACCATGTCGTTCCCCAAAAACGTAACAGTGATAATAGTATAGATTTTCCTTTCTTTTCCGTTTTTTTTTTCTGTTCTAACCATCAGTCTACTTTTTGCAGACCGCAGTGTCGCTTTTCATAACGTGCGTAACTATCCACCCTGTAACACGTGCGCGTCATCCGAAAGTATATACACAGCATGTGTTTATTGTAGGATTTCTAACTGGTAGGTTAAATCGTACACGGTTTGGTTTTTTTTTTTTTTTTGTATTATCTAATCGATTTTTTAATTTTTTTCACCCTTCCTTTCCCGTTTTTCATTAATTACGGCAATTTAATTGCCAGGTATATTTAATATTAACCATTAATTTATTAATATTTTGTTTTAGTACGGATTGCGTGGTAGATTAATTATTACACAATATTAAATATACGAATCACTCGAGCAGAAGAAAAATATAATTTCATCCGTCAATGCTTATCAAATATTCTTCTGCCACCTCTTATTTTCTCTTTTGTAATCATCACATTCATCATATATGTTTTCTATATCTGAACCCGTCGACTCTATCTGACGATAAAATTTTTTTTGTATTCTCATTATATGCATATTTGGAGGCTAATCGCCACTACCTACACACGCTGCGCGTGCAATTAAATGTAAAAAATTAAAACAAAACGAAAAACTACTTAATCCTCGTGCGTTAAGATGACAATAGTAATAATAATAATAATAATAATAATGATAATGATAAACTTACTAAATGGGTACAACATACTATTTAAATTTTATAATAGATAATAATAGATAATAATATTAATAATAATAGCAGATATTATTAATAATGATCATATTAAAAAAAAAAAAATAATAATAATAACAACGTACATGAATATATATATAAACACACACACATATATATATATATATGTGTGTACATAAACATATATGCATATGTATGTGTATATATATATATATATATATATATATATATATATACATATGTATGTGTATATATATATCGACGAAGGAGGTATAAATTAACTAATTACAGAGACAATACGTGGTTCTTCTTCTTTACCCCTAAACATTATAGGACGTATTTGATACGCGTTATATATTCCGTTTTTAGTTTTTTTCGACATTTTTGTTGTTTCCACAATCCATTCGTTCATATCCTAAGTTAGATAATACAGAGCTCGATATTGCTGAAATTTCGCCGCCCCTCCCTTCAAATACTCTCGCATTTTCAATTCTAATCTGTATGTAAATGCCTAAGTATATAATATATACATGTGTATGATATATATATATATATATATATATATATATATATAATATATATTAGTAGGAAGCTCTTGAAATGGAAAATAATTTCACTTGATTGTCGCAACGCCGAAAGTAAAGAGCAAGGGACTCGTTACTGTCCAATTGGTGTACTCGAACACTCGTATTCAAGTATATAAAGTACTACTCCAGATCGCAGTGACTGATACCCCGAACGCTGCGGTGTAGAATAAAAAAAAAAAGTAATAAGGGAGGGAATCAGGCGACAAAGGTACGGGTATTGCTGGCTTAAAGCACGCGCATGTTCGTCGTCGTCATTATCGCGCGTATAAGAATGTATGTGTGTATACGTGTGTGTGCGTGTGAACGTGTGGGTTGCGTGCGCGCATCTCTAACGAATATGAATAAGATATCGTGTATAAAATATATTGTTTGACATTGATAATCTATATATAATAACAGCGTTAGTTTGAATTTGTTGTTGTAAATAATAATTTATATACATTTATTGTGCGCGCGTGTGCGTGAGAGCGTGTATGTGCGTGTGCGTGTGCGTGTGCGTGTGTGTGTGCGCGTGTGCGTATATATATATATACACACGTATATATCTATAAACATATATACACACACGTATAATATAAGCCGTGAAAGAAATCGCGGTTTCCATATCACCCCCACGTCAGCACCCTTTCCGTCGGCTTTGCTAAGGCTGTAGGTAAAAGCCAAAGGGCATGACGCAATCTTTGGGCATGAAGCAGTCGTGGACCGTCTTCATGTGATTTTTCATTTTGTCGGGTCGTGAGAACTCCTTGCCGCATACGGGACAAGGGAAGACCTTCCGCTGGTGCCCCTCGTGGTAGAGGAAGGCGTGCCGTTGGAAGGAATACTTGTTCTTGAACGTCTTCTGGATGTCGAGTTTCGCGCACTCGGTGCACTGGTAAACACCTTCCGATATCGAGGCGTATCTGAAGAGGTTCAACCCCCTGACCGACATCTCCGTCAGCTGCTCGGCCGGGTCCTGGCACTGGGAGTTGGCGCGCCTTCTCATCCGTCGCTTCGCAACCTGCCTTACCGACGGAGCCGACATCGGCGTCGAAGCCGACGTCGTCTGCGTACCGGGGGTCGTGCCTCCCGACGACGCCGTTTCCCACTGCTGCTGCTGCTGCGTCGACGCCGTCCCCGTACCGGTCCCGGAACCCGCCCCGACCGGACTCGACGTCGCCGTCGTCGTCGGCGTGCCCGACTTACAGCTGCTGTGACTCTCCTTCGACGATGCTTCCGCAGCACCGGGCGTACCGCCCTCCGTCGTCCTGCTCGACGTCGGCGTCGACTCTGCGAAAAGATTCCAAAAACATACCCTCGGTTATTCAACTTTTCACAAACTTGCTTGTTTTACTTCTCTTCTTTTTCGACACTAGTTTCGATCGAGGCCGTTATCGTACTTTATACTCAAGGATAAAATTCAAAGTCTCAAAAGGTCGACAAATTTTATATACAGAGTGAATTCCTAACGACTGCACGTTCCGCAGTCCGCTAAAATTTAATGCGCGCGCGCGCCACTATTCGAGAGCGGCTGTTTGCCATGACAACCAGCCATCATAAATATAACCTCAAAAATGTTGACAGTTCTGCACAACCGACAACTGTCGACATGTTGAGGTTACACACATCGCGACGAACACGTACGTACACGACGGTTGGTCATCCTGGTAAATATCCGCTTTCTGATTGTGGTGCGTGCGTATCGAATTTTAGCAGACGATGGAACGTGCAGTCGTTAGGAATTCACCGTGTATAACAGCGTAATGGTACACAGGTAAACATACGGCCTGTAGATACACGTTATATGCAATGCGGATGAATTTAATACCGAATTTATATCGTTAAGCCTCGGGTGAAGTGAAAAAGAAAGAAGGTATGTACTACTACTTGTACTACCGTTTCTACTACTGCTGCTAATTGTATAAATCATAATAATACCGAAAAAATATAAATGAGCAAATGAATACTTGTGATAATGTCACGCGAGGTGTGCGTATAATATACAACGACTATGTACGTGAGATGCGTGTAGTAACTTATCATACACTGCGAATCAAAATTAATATATCTATAAGTATATATATGTACATTCTCCATGCTCCTATGACATAATGGATATTCTCGTTGCAGGAAAATAATATACTATCGAAACCTTGACGTGAAAATATATATAACTTGCTTATCCATGCTTGAGAACTGATGCACACGGTGTATTTAAAAAGAAAATGAGATAAATCAATTGATCTATGAAGAGTTATCATTGTAATGTGGTGATAATTATATGTGTATGTAGGGGACTGTTCAGGATTATACTTAATAATACAAGTGAAATGAAAGAAAACAGGGAAACTGCGGAAATGAAACTCACGTAAAATCAGAAAACAATTTTTTGGATTCATTTTTTTTTTTTTCAATAATGTGTGATAATGTATGCATATATTTCATCTCCTTCTCAAATATATGTATATGTTTCAAGTAATGATGGTAATAATAATAATATTAATCATATGATAATATAACCTATCTACAAAACATATATGTATAGCAAAATTTTACTTTGAATAATAATAGTAATAATAATAATAACAATAATAATAATAATAATAATAATAATAATAATAATAATAATAATAATAATAATAATAATAATAATAACAATAACAACAACCATAGCAATCATCGCAAAGTCGAGTCAAAAGAAACCTAATAATAACGACGATGATGATAATGATAATCATGATAATATGGTGTCTGAAGCAACATCTCAACGTAAACAACGAACGAGTTCTACGAGTAGTTTTTTCTACGTGTCAAATGAGTTTTAAGAGAAAGAAGAAATGATGTTGCGTATATGAACGGCGGTCAAAAAAAAATTTCCCTTCTGATGATGGATAAAAATTGGGGTAAGTGGGGATAAGGGGGGGGGGGGGGGGGGGGAACGAAACGATTATTATCGAAAATGTAAAAAGAATGAACTTTGTTCAGCTAGAAGAGAACATATAATTACAGATATATAATTCAAGTGCATACTAAGCTACAGCAGCTATAAATTGCATAAAAGCATAATTAATCGCGGTGTATAAAGCAAACGCAACGTGTCGCGGAAATTGTGTTTCGTAAAAATTTTACCCGAGTTTGAATATCAGCCGGCAAGAGTATTGGTAATAATAAAGATTGAAATTTCGTAAAAATTTTCTCTATACCGATTGTTACAGGTATTATATTATAGTAGGTATGCTTGTCAGCATTGGGCGTACATATGCGTGAACATTTGTTGTAACACCGTGACTAACAATATGGATAGACATAGCGGTGGATTTTTATTGAATACGTAACGCGATGATTCGTAAATATATAAAGTATAAAAGTAGGAGAAGAAGTCCTCAAAATTACTCGTTCAACAATTTGTACTGGCCTTGATAATGGCTTTGCACGACTTCGTGTTTTTATATATATATATATATATATTGTATATTTATACATGCTAAATCAATATATGTATATATGTATAGTGGATATATATATGGATTAGATGTATGTATACAATAATTAATCAATGATCATAGCTCTCTGTATTTGTACTACGTGTACTGATAATGCACGTCACACGAAAGGCATATTAATTTATTATTTGAAAAGCGGAATGCTTCACAACACGGTACCTTAGATATTTGCTAACGATTATAAATTTCTCAGGTTCATGTCTTATACACTTGCAGGTGCGGTGAATATGTATAAGTTGAGTGAAGTGAAGCTTGTGATAAGTAGTTGAAAACACAGATAGATGAATTTTATACTAACAATAAAAGTTTATATTTGAAAATAATATTATGTTTCGTAAGTAATCTTCAAAGCCGCATGATATCAGAATCGAGCTGGAGAAATTGTGTTCAAGGAACGTAGCAGGAAAAACCAAACGTGCAGTGATTTCGTTCATGTTTTTTACGTCCGCAATCGAGGAAGAAAAAATACACGTGCATGTACGTATATTAGGGTGATTCAAAAAAATCATAATTTTTTTCGAAAAAAAGTCGTAGTGAAAAAACGATGCGAAATGACGAAAAAAGTAATGCCTGCACGCGGGAAAATTTTTTATTCAAGATTTAGAGGTGGCGCAAGTCGATTTTATGTATTTATTTAAGGTTGTTTTTTTAATTAATTAAAGATCTACTAGTAGATCGAGATCTAATTTTTAAAGTTGTCTGAAAAACACACTGTAAAAAGTACAAACTTTAAGCTTCAATTTTCTTTTTTTTCGATTTTTAGAATTTCTTGAAGGGTAAAAATATACTCGCCAAGTTTAGTTGATTTCTTTAAAAAAAATGCGTTTCCGAGAAATATCTCATGAAATACTGAACTATGTCAAATTTAACAAGATAGCTTTTTTTTTAAGAATAAATCAATCTACAAAAAAGGTGTCTTGTGGTTTTTTCGTAAAATATATATTTCCACTGGCAATTAGGATCTTGTCTAAATTTTACAAAAAAAAAAACCTTAAATAAATACATAAAATCGACTTGCGCCACCTCTAAAACTTGAGTAAAAAATTTTTCCGCCCGCAGGCATTATTTTTTCGTCATTTCGAATTATTTTTTCACTACCACTTTTTTTCGAAAAAAAGAATGATTTTTTTGAATCGCCCTAATGTATATGCATAATGCATACATTAATCAAATCTTAAATAGTATAGAGTTATATTGCACTTCAATGCATCAAAAAAATAGATCATGCTAGCTAACAATGTCACGGCCTATACATCCTATATATGTATACATATGACGATGACGGGAGCAATAATGATGATAATAATAATAATAATAACAATAATAATAATATACCCAACATGCAAAATGAAAATTCCCACCTATCGATTGTTTTTTTCTTTTGCTTTCGTGTTTCCTACTCGCTTTCTGTTGTTTCCTCTTCCATGCGATAAGTCGCGTTGAACATTGACGCGGCATGAAGAAAAAAGTTATTACAAACGTTATAAATACAACCCCTTGTTCAATGTATACATTATGTAGAAATAACAAGGAAACGGGAAACTAAGTAGAATAATTTTTGGCTAATTGTAAAGTTAATAATAAGGATGACGATGATGTGATACTACAGCGACTACTACTAATGATAATAAGTATAATAAAAACAACAATTATGATGATATGATATTGATGACGATGATAATAATAATAATAATAATAATAATAATAACAACAACAACAACAACAACAACAATAACAACAACAGCAACAACAACAACAATAATGTATCTAGTAATGTATAATGTATATGGCTGCATATAATATTATATTACATTGAGGAAAATTTAAAAATATGCCGGGAAAAGAAAAGAGAGAAAACAAAACAATCTACATAATTGCATTTATACCTTAAATGTATGCGTAAAATATTATAAACGTACATAAAACTCTACACATTCGCGTATAAAATAACAACGATGATTATGATGATAATAATTATAATTACTACCACGATGGAGAAGGCGAAAATGATGACTATGCTGATGATGATAGTAACAATAATGATAATAATGGCGACAACAACAACGGCAACAACAACAACAACAACAACAACAAAAACAACAATGCCGGTATATTAGTATAATTATTAAAGTAGTTACCTTTCTCTCATGTTCAGTGCGATTAGTTCTCCTCATACAGTATAACATATTATCTATTATATCGTATGTAACATATAACGTATGGTAGAGTGATGATAATCGATATTGAAAATTTACAATCAACGACCACAACAACAACAACAAAAACATCGTCGAAAATCATCATCATATAATGTATACGCGCAGTTACGTACCTGAAATTATATGCATCTATATACATTGCACATACCTATGTAAATATGTATCATATATTTCGGACTGTTATCGGATGTGATTATCATAAATAATTTACTTTCTATTTCGTTAGATTTTATCTCATTTCTTTTCCCACGTCTTTTTCTAATTCCTTCCACCGAGGTAGGTGTGTATATTACTCTTCGGAATACCGATCGACCGATTGTCTCCAATTTTTCCTCGCATCGCTTCGTACACATAAATAGGTATTATATATCGAAGGTGCAGCTTTCCTTCTTTTCATCGTTACAGATTTTACTATTCTTCACTTTCACATCATCTTTTACCGCTGGGTTCAAGCCATTCATTAGCGACACGGGTGCACAGTGTATAAGGTATAAGGTATATATTATACATTACGTTGCATGTATATGATGTATTTCTTCTTTTTTTATTTGTTCTGTTTTTGTTGTTTTCTTTACTGGATCGATGATGACAACGAACCATAGTAATCACAAGCTACCAACATTCATAAATTCAGATGACAGGTCGCCGCCAGATGTGTGTAACCTCAAAAATGTTGGTCATCCTGACAAAACAACCCGCTCTTACTCTATAATATCAGCGCATGCGCATTAAACCATCCAGTCGTTAGCAATTCACTCTGTACAATGTACATATAATAACGTAGCGAGCGTTAATGCCTCTTGTTATTTATTTTATGTGCGCGAAAAATGTAATAAATGAAAATAGAGAATTTGAAAAATGATCAGTCTGTCGTTTTGTTATCACTATAATTGTTAATGTTGTTGTTGGTGCTCTCGTTAACGACGAGAATCCGACGTCGCACGGAGATGACGACGGTAGTAATCATACGACGATCTCTACAATTTGTTGTATATACTCGTATACCTACAAGTATTCGCACTACTGACAACTATATGTGTATGTATGTATGTATATTTATATATATATATATATATATATATATATATATATATATATATATATATATATATATATATATATCTGTAGAAATTCTAAAAAAATCTTTGAATTATATTACTATTGAACACTGTTCGTTTTATTATCAATTAGATATTATAATGATAATGATAATGATAATGATGGTAATAATAATAATAATAATCACTACGGTACACCTGTGGTATACTATAGAAAATACCTATACGTATATGTATATACACCTAAATAATAAACATATTTTGTGTATCTATGTATGCATATATATAATATGATATACCTGTAGTACAATTAGTTAAACAATCAGTGCATATATAGTAAAAATATATTATCTAAAATCTACCCTGCACAGCGTCAGAAAAACACACCCCCGAAATCAATTGATAATTACATACCTATATATACACATTCTACGTGTATATATACGTATCTACAATCTTAATACAATTTATATTCAACATTAATAATAATAATGATAATAATAATAATAATAATAATGATGACGACGATGATGATGATATAACACGTATGTATGTTTTTGTCGATTTGTTTTTTTCTGGTTTTTTTGTCGTATTTTTTTTTTTTTTTTTTTTTTTATACATATCATTCAATAACCACCGTATAACAAATTTTCACCTCAAAATGATTCATCAAATTTTTATTTCTTATTACAGTGTAATAAATTTATTCACTAAATTATTTAATTTAGTTTAATTTAGTTAATCAATTAATTTTTTATCTATATAATATATATTCAATTATTATTTGGCACTAGACGGCGATTGAGAACACCTGCGCAACCTGCACGTTTTTCCGTGATGAGAAAAAAAAAAAAAAAAAAAAATACACAAGATAAAGTTTTCATTTTTCTTTCTTTCTCTTCTAATTATCCGTTATATATTTAATTTCACATATTGTTTTCGAAAAGGCACCAAATCACGCGAATCGCTAATCGATCCTGCCGAATTAAAAAATTTATATACGACAGTAAATTCGTCTTTTCCTTCAATTTTACAAAAGGTCAGTTTTATCAACGTCTTTTCGTGAAAGATTACAAAATACAGGTCTAGTAATTTGTGTCAATTTATTGATGTGATCTTTTTCTTGATTTCTCTTTGCCCTCGGTAATTTTTTTAATTTTTTTTATCTTCTTTCACTGACCCTTAAAAAAATACCCATACATAACAGAAACCCATACACGTCCAGCTACAACGTGTATTTATCTCACGTATGTATACGGTATTACTTACATATTTGTAAAACATATAATTTTCATGCGTTGGAAATCCCAACGACTTATTATCATTACGCCTGCAAGGCTATTTCTTTCTTTTATTATCTTCATTTCTCTCGTTCGCTCTCTCTCTCTCTCTCTCTCTCTCTCTCTCTCTCTCTCTCTCTCTCTCTCTCTCTCTCTCTCTCTCTCTCTCTCTCCAAGTATAACATTCGATACGATATTATTATCATTCATTTTGTTTTCTCGTGTTGTCTGTTATATTGTATAATAATTAATAATATAATATAATATATGATAATAAACTATGCTTTTAATATAATTTCATGTATATATTAAAGTTTCTATCCAATAGTACAGTCTGCTTTTTAAGCCTCGGGATTTTTTTTTTCATTAAAATTTTTTTTGTTCATTTTATATTTATATCTTTCCCTTTGAACATTTGTTGTTGTTTTTTTTTTTTTTTTTTTTAATTTTTTTTTTCCTTAAATTCGTTAAAATGAATATATTCTTATACATAATTCAATTACGCGTTGTTACGATCGTGTTGTTTCAACTTTCTAATTTATTAATTTTTTTTTAATTTTCTCTCTTCCACTCTCTCTCTCTCTCTCTTCCTTTTTCTTGGCAAAGGCTGTGCGAAACAAACCATTATATACAACACCCCTGCAGCACTAGCAGCAGCAGCAGCAACATCAGCAGCAGTTGTATATGATATATTACATAACATTCTTAATTCTGTTAGTGACTGTATTTTAATTTATTTAAACAAATCCTTACTTGTTGTTCAATTTTCCTTTGTATCGTAAAGAAATATTGAATTATATTTCAAGGCGCGCTCGCGGGACCCCAACCTTCGCAACATTTCTTCCCATAAACATAAATAGTAAACGCTCATGTAACCAAACAAAGAAAAACAATAAACAATTAATTAACAATACGTGAACAAACCCCCCTCCCCTCTCTGTACTCTCTTTCACCGCGAAGAAATAATAATTACGATAGTAATAATAATAATAGTGATAATAATAATAATAATAATAAACCCTACGCGCCAACAACCACGCTTTGCATAAATTTTGTCATCATATTAAACAAGAAATATAATTGATAATTATAGAGTATCACCATATCCCCAATGAAAAATTTTATAATTCTCAGATATTTGCTTACAACGGAAGGAAAGAGGGAAAAAAAAAAAAAAAAAAAAAAAAAAAAGAAAACAGAAGTTTATCGCGTGTGTTAATCAAGATTTAATATACCTAAATTCGCAAAGCGAATTATACTTTTTCCCCTTTTGTTTCTCATTTTCCTTCTTTTTTTCCGCTCCTCTTCATCATCAACCTCCCCTCGCCCTTATACAATATGGTAATTGGTATAGGTATATTTATATATATTTGGATAAACATAGTGCGGTTGTGAAATGCCCAGTTTTTACATATGTATATATATATATTATATATTACATAGACTCTTTTTAAGTAAGTTTTTTATATATATATTATATATACATATATATTGTACCTATAATCTGTGTGTAAATCAGTAACAGGGTTAACGTTCAATATAAATTACGAACAACGTTTCTTTTGTTTTCTTTCTTTTCTTTTTTTTCTTCTCGTTTTGTTTCGCGTATTTGCCCTTCTTTGCTTCCTGCACAACGACGAACGAAGAAGGGAAGAAAAAGAATTCAACAATTTCATTACGTTTCGCTTGTCTTCCTCTTTCGTTTGGCCTCTCTCACGCCTAAAATGTTAGTCTTAGCCTCTCAATGATTATCAAATGTTTTCATACATGCACATTATGAACACATACATATATAATCTATTATACATATATAAGCTGTCGAGCCGCTGCCATGTTTTGTTGTCTTGGGTTTTCAGTTCTTTTTTTTTTTTATTTGTTTGCGTTGTCTGTTTTGTTTGCCCTACCGCGTCTTTGACCTTGTTCCCACGTATAGTATTATATCGTACATTAATAATACACTGAGAAAAAAAATTTGAATCGAATTAAATTATTTAAGCGATTTTTTTCGATAGTCCTAAGGGTAAATTTGTTAACAGCAAGACTTCATCCATTTTCGATTGGAACAACTTTTGGATTACTCAAATGGTCGTTCAGTCAGACTCGAGAGAACTGCATAAGCTGGTTTGTTGAAATAAATAGAAATATCAGTCCCAAGTATGCATTCAAATTTACCAAATACGCACGGCTCATCGTGAGGTGTAAATCATCTTTCAATTTACTTTACCTGCGCTACCTCAGTCAACAAATCGACTAATTTGTAGTTTTTATGAACACTGGTGCTCATAAGTACCATAAAATATTCTCGTTTTCAACAGGAGGTAGCACAGAAAATAGGATTCGTGGCACGTGCGCACATGACTTCTTGACTCATGCGAGTGGAACTTTACACTCGTTAAGAAATATCAACTTTATGCGCAATTGCTACGTAAATATAACAATTCCGTTGTTCCAACTGATTGATAGTTTCTTGAATCGGAGGTTTAAAAAATTACTTTTCTGGTTTGATGAAGTTTGTTTTTTTTTTTTTCTTAGTGTATACATAAGTCACGCATACCCACCCCTCTACGCATGTGTGTGTGTGTGTGTGTGCGCGCGTATAAACGGTATTGTAGGAATTGATCATTTTCTAAAATTGCATGTTAATTGTCAAGTGAGCCGTGTTACGCGTCTGTGCAATGCATGATGTATAAAATGCGCATAAGGTATAGAGTTATTGGTATTATATGCCTGAACATCGTACGGTAGCGGAAAAATAAAGAGGGATGGGGGATTATTTACTTTGATATTTTTATTCCGTTTTTTTTTTTCTATTAAATTTGACTTGACGCGTTGGACAAAGACTATATTGACTGACTATGTAGCATCCTTTGAACGGGACTCCGATAGCCATCTCATCGTTATATCTTGAACCCCGCACACCCCAAATATACCAACGTTGGTGTGTAACACATATATCTATATAACCTATACCATATAATGATGTGTTTGTTGTATCTGTTTTCTTTATCGATTTATTTCATTATTTAATTATTTATTTATTTATTTATCTAATTGTTCATTATTCATAATTAATTTAATCCTTCATTCGTCCGTCCGTCTAAACGTTGGAAAATGTACCTACTATTCTGTTCAATATGTTCGACAACACTGTGCAGTATACCTATACATTCTATCGAAATTGGTCCGTAACGTGCAGTGGACAGACGAGAGAACAAAATATCGAATATGTACTGCTGAATTTTGTTTGTTTCGTTTTTTCAATTTTATACTATTAAGACTTTGCAATTTTATCATTTAAATCGTATAATTGACAGGGTGATTCTCATTTACATCTATATATACATACGTTGCGTGGGTTTATTGTGTGTGTATGTGTTTTTAGTATATATACTATAAATTATTTAAAAAGAAACGTAAACACTTTGGAGCGATTTGTCACGATTTGATTGTTGATGCTTAATTTTTTAAGACGGTCCCCCTATTCCCTTAGAGATCCCGACCGGTTATTCCGATGCAACCCTGCAGTGCGGAATTTCACATACGACATACTAATATTTCATTTATTTATTTTTTTTTTCAACGACTTCTACACGATGCATTATATGCATTGATATATTATGTGAATATATACATTTTTATTTCTTCTCTAAGTCTAACGACGTTATTCTTTCTTTTTTTTTTATACCATCGCACGCGATTTCAAGTACATATCTATATAATATGACGTATAGTTTGAAGTACAATATTGGTGACAAATTGTTTTATAGATATTTGGTTTTCATTTTCCGTTCTATTTTTTTAACATTAGTATTATTATGGTTATTATTGTTATTGTTGTTGTTGTTGTTGTTGTTGTTGTTGTTGTTGTTGTTGTTGTTGTTGTTGTTGTTGTGGTTGTTGTTGTTGGTGTTGTTGTTGTTGTTGTTGTTTTTATTATTATTATTATTGGCACCGTTCATTTCTACGTTTTTATCCGGAACGCGAAACTTTGTTGACTTCGATTTAGTCGATAGAAGAAAAGAATAAATACATGATGTTAGAAAGAATGAGTGACAAAAGATATTGCACCCATTTCGTCGTCTTGTATTATTTATTAACAAAGGGTGCAATTTGTGTATCAATGTAATGTAGGTTGGTTTGTAATATTTTTGAAAATTGTCAATCCCCGCACGTATATAAATGCTGCACTATTGATTCTTGTTGTGTGCGAAATTTTCTGCTTGACTTCTGTGTGTGTATGCGTGCGTGCGTGTGTGTGTGTGTGTGTAATAGATATTCAAATGATTGGAACGATCGGAAAATGAAGAAGGCTCCGAAGTGTTAAAGTATTCCTAATTGTAAGATGTATAATAGACATATACGCAAGACGAGTGCGGGCTTTTATTTATTATAAAGTAAGTATATATGGAAAGTAGCCTGGTTAATGTGTGTCTGTGTGTGAATATGTGTGCGCTGGACTGTTTCATAATAGGGCAATATTTTTATCTAATGTTTTTTTTCTCCCGAAGAAGGATATATATATATTGTTAATTTTGACTGAACTGAAAATTTTCCCAAGCTGAAGGAATAATTTAACTCACGCGTAGAAGAGGTTTTTCTACTAATGCTATGTTCGCGTGGTTCTTTTCCATTTGTAAAAATAATCGTGTAATGTGGTTTGAACAATGGGACTGGCGCAATTTTAATATAAATAGTGACATGCTATTGTTGTTTTTCAACAAAAGATACGAAAATGCCTGCTCTCGCTAATATCTGATTTCCGGTATTGTCGACGCGTAAAGAAAAGTTCGCTATAAGTTTTGAAGATAATTCAATCATCTCCAAGATGGCGTCTATGAAATTTTTTCAAACGTTATTCAAATGGGGAAAAGACATAATACGCTCTTGATATGACTTGATCTAATAACCCTGTGTTTCGGAAGGATTTTTTTGTACAGCAAAAACGAATACTTAGACCCAGATTCCGGCTGATAAAAAAAAAAAAAAAAAAAGTAAATAAAAATAATAACGTTGCTCTAATTTAAAACAGTCTAACATGTGTATTACAATCTGTGATCGCGTTACCGCTTCCGGTGATTAATAGATTGATTTCTATTTATTGTTAGATATTATACCGGATTTCTAAGCTAATAGCAAAGTCCCCGCGTTATATCCATATATCAGTCTATCCAATGTGTCAGTGCCTGCAGGTAAATACTACCTCGTTACATAGGTATATAATATTTGGTGTCGTATATATGCGTGTGTGTATATACATACATATGTATACATTGCATATAATGTACTACGTAGGTATAATATAATAGGCGTTACACGCGCGTACGCAGGCCTGGGTCGTCTAATCGTAAGTAAGTCGTATTAATCGCCACCTTGACTACCTAACAAGTCCGTATGTTCCAGACCATACCGTCTTCGTGCCCAGTATCAACACCGTGTGCCGCTGCAGTCTTTGAAGATGGGAAATTATGACGATCGGGTATAAAATTTTAAGGAGCAATGGTAATGATTACAAACAATTATTAATCCCTGGTTTTGTCGAGGGTGCGCGGAATCATGCCAGATACACATTCACAGGAAAATACGCCTGGTTCTTTTTCTGTTCTCGCGCGTTTGTCATTGGTATAAAAGAAAAAGAAAAATTGCGACCATCGTTCTTCCAAGCAATTGTCAAATATATTTCCGCGCGCTGTTTTTTTTACCATGGTATTAATTCGTGTTCATCTATATAATAGACATATATTCATTATTTTACTTCGGGGTATGGTGCACGTGTATTTATCGAATAACCTCTCTTCTCCATATTGCATGTATCTGCGCACGCGCGCACAAACACCGACACACATATATAAATATCTATATATGTATATGTATATACGGTTCGGATCGTCAATATGTACAATATTGCATTTCATCAGTCTAAATGGTTACCTTATTTTGTATGTATATATGTATATATTATAGGGTGTCTCGAAAAAGAAAAAAGAAAAAAAAAACGTTTTTCATACTCCTGCCCCTTAAAACTTGAGTTTTGATAGAAAAACGTAATTCTTGCGTAGGGAGTGCTCTGTGGCCTAAGTGTTTCTAATTACAACAGCCTCTTGACATCTATGACGAAATTTTTGGAAGGAAAAATTCTAGACCGTGAGGATTGTGTTTCAAATTAAGAGAAGCAAAATTTCATTAAGTACATGTTTTTTTTTTATTACTAATTTCTGTACTTGTTTTTCTCTCTCTCTTTTTTTTTTTTAATTTTGAAATTACAAGGAATTAGAAATTGGGAATAAAAAAGAAATTTTATGTAATGAAATTTTGTTTCTCTAAATTTGAAATACAATCCCCATGGTCTCGAATTGTTCCTTCCAAAAAGTTTGTCACGGACGTTAATTGGCTGTTACAATTCGAAACGTCCAATGAGCGGCGGCTTCCACTTAAGCTACAAAGCCACCTCTTCCCGAGAATGTTTTTTTCTATCAAACCTCAAGTTTTGAGTTTGGTTTATATTATTTTATTTTTTTTTTTGCCCTTATGAGAAACCCTAAGACATACATATATATATAATATATGTATGTATATATATTTATTTACTTATTCATTTATTTATTTATTTGATTTCCTAGTTTTTGACGGTCATTGTTCGTTACTATTAGAATTTTTTTAAATTTCTTCATTTCATGATTTTTATTACAACTACGGTTCAGTCCTCGTCATTGCCATATTATCATTGCAATTCATTGCGGAAAGAATACGGGACACTGCTGTACGAGTTTCATCGCACACTGCAATAATTATTGACGATCGCACGCGTCCATGATTATTTTTCCTGCCTCCCTTTTCCTCGCCCTCCAACCATAATTATTATTTCATGAAAAATCATCGTCATACGATCAGAAATTTTTTTAGCGATCAGTTTGTCATTCAAAAAACAGTTGCACATTTTTTTCTCCTAGGTCGTAATGAGAGAGAATTCAGAAGATACTAGTAGTGATAAAATAATCGTCGAAGAAGCGGAACGCGATGCGACACTTGCTTTGAATATACGCATACATACGGTAACTAATTATCGTGTGTTGCATTAACCGCAAAGTCTTTGATGCATCGGACGATCGTCAACTTTGGAATACAATTACTGACCCATTCGAAGGATAAGACAACCCTATACGTATAATAAGGGTCGGGTAAATATCTGTAGTATGACCTCTGCGTTACACGATAATAATCTACAATATCTAAGCTCGATTGTTTGCTGCGTTCCCTTATACCCTCCCATTTCGAAAATCCACCTTTCTGTCGTACTCTTCTGATAATAATGCACCATGAGAGTGAGAAAAAGAGATTGAGAGAGGGGATAGATACGTAGGTAGATAAAATATTTGTACAGGAGAGAGAATCTTAATGTGAAAGGTGTAGAACGAACATTCAACTTTTGTAGATTACAATGATAACTTATTCATTACACCCGCATCGTGTCCGAGTTCAGATCTAACAGGTATACAAAGTACACGCGGTATTCAAATAAAATCAATTCTACGCAGCAACGACGTCGTCTCCCCTTATCGTGGCACAAAACGAAACGTCAAGTTTCCAATGTTTATCTCTTTCTCTCACTCTCAAGGTGCGTCACTATACTATGTATTGCGAGCAACGTACACGAAGCACACGCGCTCACCATGCCTACCTATGTATGCATTACTGCCACGTGGTTAATTTTAAGCCACCTAAAGAGTTTTCTTCTCTCTTCCTTTCCATAACTTGTTCTCTAATTATCTATCGTCGCCTGTTTCCTCTAATATTATTGTACCTGCCCATTGTACGTAGGTACACCGAAACCCCGATTTCGACCACAGCATGGGACCTCTGGTGATGAAAAAATCGGTATTGCGTAGACCCCCCACATTGCGAAATCAGGTACGTCGGAATCGGAGTTCCAGCACGTGTATCGGAGCATAGTGTAAGGAGTACGTTGTGTTCCAATAGAGGACCAATTTTCGTACAAGGTCGCGCAATCCGCCAGTTGACGTCACGGCGAGTCACGGTTAGCCTACAGCGCACGCGCATGCACGCGTAAAAAATACAACATAACCTCAACTACAGCGTTGATAAATGCATTGTTTAGTTAAGGGTTGTAAGAATCATGGTGGGAGCTGGAGAGGTGAAATTATTCGAATTTCCACTACGCGTGGACACAAGAATTTAGTCAACGTTTCACGTGTAACATTCCAGCCCATCTCTGAATCTTTCAACAGCTTTGAATTGACCGTTTGTTGTGACGTCAACTGTGGGAACTTTTCTATTGGTTCGTCCGAAAAGCTGCGTTGTACCACACCTGACTCCTCGCACCATGCATCAGAGCATCTTATATGAATAATATTTCGTAATAACGACTTTAAAAAAACCGTACGAAAAAACAAGTTCAACTTTTTAACGTTCGCGATATATTAAATTGAATACCTACATCCCCTAAGTCTGTTTTTTTTTAAACTTTTTTTTTTTTTTTTTCCTCTCATTTTAGCATTTTTTCTGATACCTAATTTTTCTTAAATTTTAAATTTAAATATTATATAGGTACTACATGAACACTGGTTTTTCTTAAACTTATGTTTCAGTGAAAAATCAACCATATTAATCTATATGATATAGCTATGTCCTATATGTATGTATACATACATGTACTTAGTGAAATCCCTCAGTTTTGACACATTATATGTATGCAGATATATATATATGTATATTGTATACATATTTTTTCTTTTACAATTATCATTTTACTTCTATTTGCAACGCTTCTTTAATCTAGAAACCCATTTTTTTTGCATTTCGTTTTTTCCCTTATTTTTTTTCCTTTTTTTTTATTTTTTTTTTTTAAATTCATTTTTTCTTTTTGTTCAACATTTATTATCATTTATCACTTTGGTCAGCTGCAGTGCATGTAATGAATAATCCCACGAGCGACGCACATACGAAGGTATATGTATTATATATATCCGATTTTGAATCGTTATTATTGATATTTTTTTTTCTTCCTTATATTTTTTTCTTAACTCACCTAATATATGTAATCCATATCACGATAGGGATAGTCTTTGTTTTTATGTATATATTTACTTACTCGTTTATTAATTTATCAATATTTCGCAAAGTAAAACTTTCGCGTTTTCTTCGAAATCGCGCCGAAGCTGAAGGGTTTACGGTATCCTTTGAATCTAATCGCAACAGGGTACCCGTGAAGTAGAATTTCTTTTCAATTCTAATATTTGATCAATATACTTCATCTTTCAAGATGCATGTTGTCTCGATTAAGTACCGTAATGTATTGTACAATATAACTCTACCTCCCTCCCGATATAATACATGTATATATATTATATATTATATTATATATTATATTATATATATACACATATTTTATATTCCTGCTGCTTATTGTGAAAAGTGAAACAGTCCTTATAACTCGCCTACGGTTTGTTATCTACAAATAAATCGGGGACCAGATTTGGCTAAGGGGTTTAGGCTGAGGGTGTGTCGAATTTGCGCGTGATCCCTTCAACGTACGACAATAATAATAATAATGATAAAAATAATGATAGCAATAATATTAATAATAATAATAATGATAATAATAATAGCAATATTGGCGAGAGAGAAATTATGCTCCTTTCGCATCTCGTATGAATGGGGGGGGGGGGGGGGAACCCATCTCGCACTCCATAGGCTCTGTCCTTGTGTACGTGTGTGTGTGGGTGTGTGTCAGAAAGTGTTTTGCGCGCGGGTGTGTACTTATGTAGAGACAAGGAGGATATCTCTCCTCTACCGTTGCTGTCCGGCAGCGCCGCCAGATCCGCTGCTCGCGGTGAGGTTATGATGGGGTTTAAAACTATGAATAATCTTGACGTGAGCAACCATATTGTCCTTCCGCGTGAACTCCTTGAAGCATACGGGGCAAGGATAGTACTTGACGTTCGGTTTGTGGGAGGTGACGTAGTGACGGCAGAAGTTGCTTATGTGGGTGTACGTCCTCTGGCATACGGTACACCTATAGACGTCGCCCTCCTTGACGCAAAAATCCCTAACCGAACCCTCGGACCGCTCGTTCTCGACCTTGAACGAACTCTCAAAGTCGCTTTGACTTATCTCTGACTCGGCCGATACCAAGTTGAATATGGCACTGCTGCTTAGATTATGCTGATCTTTGGATTGTAATTTTTGGTCGGACGACGACTCGGACTCGAAATTATCCCCCGCCGTCTGGTGGAGCTGCTGATGATGAGTTTCGCTTCCCGGTTGCTGCTGTTTCGAGCTTATCGTCGCGTCGTATTCCTTCCGGAAGCAACGCTCGAAGTCTATGCGGATCGACGGCGACGATGCGGATGCCTGCTGCTGCGTGTGAACCCCGCTGCCGGCACCAGTCGACGAGTCTTCACCGATTTCTGCAAAATTTCATCAAACTGATATGTCTTTAACGAACGCACCATCGCCACATAATGCAGACCAACAATCTTTACATTTGCAATGGATCTGTACACATGCGTTTAGACACACCCCGCGATTCCTCACCCCACGGTTGAAATGAACTTTGAAAATTCTTCCAATAATCGAAAATTACAGATGCTCGATACTTGAACACGTTTCCGACCGATGGTCAAATGGAAAGAATCATTCCTTGACTCTCGTTTATCTACTGGTACTACTACATTATGATTTTACTCGAGGGACAGAAATTTCGTAATACGAGTATTTTTGTGCAAAAAGACGTGCACGGTTGATTCCTTTAGCTTATTGGTTGTTCGAAATAAAATTTTATTCCTTCTCTTTTCTCGTTACTAGACGATCGGTTGTCTTCGTATGTGTAAACGCATATACAGATTCATATTCTTTTAATAAAGACCACTGTATAATAATGTAAAAATTTCAATAATAAATATGTAAACAAATCAATTAGAAAAAATAAAAAAATAAATCAAATATATAAATTAAGTAATTTGTGGGGGGAAGCAAAAGGAAGGGTAGAGCCAGCAAAAGTTACTGTGCTTATTACTCCACATGTGTTTCTTTCTTTCCTTTAATTTTGTTTAATTTTATTACATTTTCTTTCCTTTCTTTTTTTTTTCATTTCGTTCCTTCGTTAAATTTGCCTTAAATATTTTTCTCTTTCTTTGATATAAATCAGATTATCATTTAATGTTACAAGTTTTTTTTTTTTTTTCCAGTTTAAACTTTCCCTCTCTGATCCTCCTCGACTAATACAGAAAAGCTACTTCTTTCTCTCTCTCTCTATCTATCTATCTATCTCTCTCTCTCTCTCTCTCTCTCGCTCTCTCTCACACACTTTTTTCTGTTTCTCTGTAGTTCGCATTTTTTCTTTCTCTTTATAACTCGACATTCGAAAAATAAGTAGTAAGAATACACGTATGGAAAATTCTATCGACAATATGAAAATTCATTAGAATAATGAAATTAACAATTTCATCTCTTTTGTTCTGTTTCTTTTTTTTAAAACGGCTGGCCTTCCCCTATAGTCTTTCGCTTCCCCGCGTAAAGGCATCAAAAAATGTGACTCAATTCTCAACTCACCTGCGCAAGGAAAAAAAATCATGAAATATATATATAGATATATATATAACAAATATCACTGTATTGAAAAATCTTCGATCTTCGTTATCATCATATATATATATGTGTATATATATATGTGTATACATATATCTTTGTACATCACTTATTTTTTCTTTTTTCATTTTTCTTTTCTTTCTTTTCCCTTATTCTCGTCGTTTGAACGGCCGATAAAGTGATACCGAGTAACGCGCGGGATTTTTTTTTTTTTTCAAGCAACATACAATTGCAATATATTGTATCGCCGTCGTTATACCATTATGTATAAGCGACGTAAACGAGCGTTATACTATAAGTTAACCAGCGTTTATAAAAAAGTAAGCACCGCTAGCTGGCTCCACCCCCTCCTTTTACCAACAACCAATGACAAGAAAAGTGTTTGTATTTTTTGTTGTTTGTTTTGGCATAGAGAATTAAAAAGGTTGGCTATATATTCATTAATTTATTAATACATTAAATAATTAATTAATCAATCAATCAATCAATCAATCAATCAATCAATCAATCAATCAATCAATCAATTTGTTCGTTTGTTTGTTTGGGTTTTTCAGACTATCATTTTCTTCTCTTCCTCATCTTCTTTCACGTTTTTCATTTATATAGTTGGGTTATTTTTCTCGAAGATGCTGTACGTGTGTTTGGGCGAGATATAAATTTGCAACTGTCTGCAAATTTTATGCGAGAGAAAAAAGATCAAAAAATCATATACGTTATTCGAAAGGTAAATTATTCCCATAGACGGACTGTATCAGGGTGTTGCCTAGCTGTCCTTAACCGCGGGGTGAAAGTACAAGGTTGGAGGGGGTCAGGGGTTTATCCATCCATAGTGATCGCCTTCCACGCCCTTGAAACCGGCGGAAGAGAAGCAAGAACCCCGTTCTTTGCGTATAATAATGAAAACGAGCCATTCATTGCGATCGTTTTTTGAATCCCACCTGCCAGTGGCATAAAAATATTCCAATTTCTTCTTCGAATCTTTAATCGAAAATGAAAAAGAAATCTGTTTCACCTGGCTTTGGTCAAATCTTCAAAAAAAATAAAATCCCTCCTCGCTTGTGACAAGTATGGACTAGGATTGAACAATTTTTCCCCCAAATATTGAAAAAAAATTTTCCGATTTTACCAGAGTCATAACACAGATTTAACCTCCAACTTCAACACAAGACCAAGAAATTGACAGTCATCAGAATCGAACAAATAAAGAAATGAATACGAAAGATCTGAGTGAGCAGATGGTACGAGAAGGCTTACAGACAACACCCTTAATTTTTGCAGCGATTGTTGATAAGAAAATTTGAATAATCATATGATTTAACAAGTAAAAAAGGGTCAACAAGAAGATGGTGATTTGTGAAAATTGGGGGGGGGGGGGGAGATAGTCTATCACGCGTCGGAGAGAGGCGACCGTGACGACGAAAAATTAAGGCAAACAAACGAACAACCAAACAATTCATTATGCAATCGTAAAATTCCAGTATTAAAAGGTAGTATTGTGGGTTGGATGATACGTGCGTGTGTGCATTTGCGTGTGTATGTGTGCGTGTACACTTGTATGTTTATTATTAGTGTGTAGTGCGCGTGATTATTGGTGTTTTTTTTTTCTGCTTAAATTTTGATCGTGTTTTCCTCATTGTTGTATAAAGGTTAATAATTATTACAACGCTTCGAATAAGCTAAGAGTATGACCGCGGAACTGTTGTAGAAAAAATATGTTGAAACGTGTTGGGTCAATTAGGCATTTGCAAAGACTGCGGTCCTTCTTCCCTCCCTCCCTCCCTCCCTCTCTCTCTCTCTCAGGCCCTTACAAAATTCATCTATTTCATTAACGGCATAGCTTTCACAGAACACACGTATCATACTCTTAGCGTAATAGCGTATAGCATATAAAAAGGCATTAATTTTACACACCATGCATGGTATAATAATGATAGTAATAATAAGAACAATAACAATAATAATGGCAATGATATAACGATAAAAGTTATTTTTATATTTTATGGCTTTTTCACTGACATTTTCTTCTCACACTTGGTTCTATTTTTTTTTTTTCCCAGGTATAGAAGGCTTATATACGCAATATGCATCACGTACGTACAAAATTACATCTATAGTTAATTGCACTTGATATATACCATCATCGTCCTATAACATTAATAATAAACGTAGTGGCGTAGTTGCGTATTAGTTCATAACTAATATGTCGTATTTTAAACCACTTCAATTTTACTGAGAAAGCAAACAAAGTCGATCGTCAAATGTGTTTCTCCTTATAAAACAAAAATCACATCCGTACATTTAATGGAGATTGCAACTAACGAACCGGTATATAAATTAACTTCCCGGAAAAAGTATTCATATAACCAATGAAACGACGTTACACACGTATGATGAATAACTTTCCACCTTTTCTCGACGAGACTTATTACATACAGTCTTGTCAAGTCGTATATGCTCAAACTTTTCCGTATTACCGTACAGGCTGATGATACAAGAGTAGAAAAATAAAAAGTCACGCTCATTGATTGAACGCTGATACAAAAATATAGAAAAAATTGTCTACAAGGGATAGGTACACTGCTTGAAATTATTACAACCGCAGGGGGGGGGGATTTTTAACTTTAGATATAGTTGGTAAAAACTTCGGGGTATAGATTTGGGGGGGGGGGGTTCATCTCCTGTAGGTATGTACCCATCTGAGACCAAAGTATCGCCGGATGTTTAAGTCACGCACAATATGAACGCGAGCGTATTTGTTGATAGATCGGTTACATATAGAATATTAACACGCTACTACACTTTGATTTGCATGGAGTTTATGTACAGATTATATCCGACGACAAACGTTGAATTAATAGGTAGGTACATATTATGTTAGGTATATTATACGCGTTGCGTACGCTAGTCGGGGACCAGGTTAGTAATACATACTAATAATAATGATGATAATAATAGTAATGATGATGATGATTATAATGATCATAACAACAACAACAACAACATTACGGTGTCATCGAAGTATTATTTCAGCTGAGTATGAAAATGATGGGTTATATTATGTATTTATCGTTAAATGATAAGATGCAAGTATCTAGTGTGTCGCCTCTTACCTTGCTGGAAACCTTCGCTTCCCTGTCTACTAGGCGGCCGAGCAAATGTCTCGTCTGGAGCTGAAATTAAAAGTAAGAAACGAATCGAATTATTATTTGTCTAGAATCGAGGAAATTCCAATAACAGGAATTTACCGAATTAAAGAGAAACCAATTTGTGCGGTGGAAGAAAAATTGTGTAAATCAGTATTCGAAATTTTGATTCAACTAACCAACTCGAACGCGAATGCTTATCGTAAAAACATTTTCTTTTCCGTTTTGTAACAACTTTAATCGATCCACTCACAATCAATCGTGGTGAATATCAATCGCAGTGGGTATATGATACAGAGGTCTCTAGATCCCGCCTACAGACACTTTTTAACATCCGCATTTATGCAGTCCACGAAACAAAAAAAAAAGAAAAAAAAGAAGGTTCAAGAAAAAACAAGGAATGGCTAAATATTTTCGACCTGGGGTAGATAGATTCAGAGTTTATCTTGCCACCTCCTCCTTCGATAACCAGGAAACATCGCCATCGTGTCACTTTCCACCCGCGAACTTCGCAACAATCCACGTTACGATAGATGTAGATGTAGGATGTATTTATATATGTATAGTGTGAATATGTAGATATAACCCACTACTTCGCAAGTAGGTAAAAACCAGTTTATCTACTTTTTCATTCACATAATTTCGCATCCTGCTTCCCTGTCTCTCCCCACCCTTTTTTTTCTCATTCGCGACCGAATATCTGTAGGCGACGATGCTCGGATCTCTTACGTACGATCCGTGCAAGTTGGTTTCCTAATCGAAAGACGGGTATAGGTACGTAGCCAAATGAAGATACAAGTATTGGTACACAAATTCTTTTAAAGCAGTATGGCAATCGGAGTGAATGTAATTTTTGAAATTTATCTACTTTCATTTGGTCAATCAGAAGATAGATCCTCCTTTATAAATTCCGAAATTGTCACGAAGCTTGGAAATTTTTGTCAATATTATACTATTTGTCAAATTATCGTGAGCTACGCGAGATTCTTCGCGTGGAATTTGAAAACACTGATATCGCAATCCATATTAGGGACCGCATCAAGTCTCGAACTTAAAAATCTCCAGACTTACGATATCGCAAACATGACCCATACACAACCCGCATTGCTATTTGAAAAGTCTTGAATATTAACAGTTTTGTAACAAATTCGACTAGTTTTTTCCACCGGTACTTTGCCGCAAGATAATAATCCGCAGACACTATACAAAGTTCGAAGCTCAGTTCAACAAAATACCATGAAAATATGAATTTAAATCCAATTCCGATAAAAAGGACGCGAACCACAGTAATTCCTGCGGATAATCTTATATTTTTAATATTTTTCATCGTTATTTGCAAATTCCTCGTCGACCGAGAGGAGTTTCGAGCATTGCCTGAGAACTCTTGAGAGAACTCGTTTGCGCTGCATTGCGAAAACAATTTTAGTGGTTCGGCAAACCGTGTGACGTCGTGCTCTCTCAAAGCTCCTCAGGATGCAAGCTTACAACATCGATGAACCGTCTCTTATTCTCAATTCTCACCTTGCGCCGAGGTACTAGGCGTTGGCTCTGGTTCTCGTTTGACTTTCGGCGTGACAGGCTCCGGTGTGTCGGTACCATTTTCCGTGGGCTCGCTGTTCCTCGTACTGTTGGTCTCGCTCTGGAAATCAAGTCCCATTTTCATTTCCATCATCTCTGGCGATCCCTGGACGAGATCGCCGCCGGATCCCTGGCCGTCACCCTTCGAGTCGAGGGGTGTGTCGGACGAACCGCTTAGTTTCCTGGGTCTGCCCCGTTTCCGTTTCGGTGCCGTGAGTGCCGAGCCGAGCAGAGGGTGGCTCGACATCGTCTGAAACCTTTTCTGCGAGGTGACGTGTTGCTGCTGTGAACCCGCCTGGTTTATCCGGTGCAAATTCGGCGGCGGCGGTGCGACGGAGTTTTGGTTACCGTACAACGACGACGTTATACTAGGCAGGTCACACTTGTCCTCGTTTACCTCGGTCAACCCTTTGATCCTCAAGGACTCGGCGACCCGGAGAAAAGCCGTCAGCCTGTCCTGGTCTACGCTCACTTCACCGCGATACATAAAGTCCAGTAGGCTTCGCATATCGACGTACGGTACATCCTTCAATATCACTATTGGGTGCTTGTCGGGATGTCCGACGAACAGTGCCTGCGGTAAATAAATGCAAATTTTAGCTTAATTCACACAACTCGATGACGTACAACGCGCGGATCGTTGTATGCAGCAAAGTTTATCATTACAGGTACGTTATACCAAAAGTAAGTAAAACGAAACAAATATGCGTTTGTGTACCTGGAAATAGGGACTGCATGCGGAGAGGACCATTTTGTGAGCTCTGAGTAGCTGGCCCTCAACGGCCAGGGTGACGTCCACGAATGATTCGTCGTGTAGTAGCTGATCGAAAACGGATAGCAGATTGCTTTGGTGGTTGTTCCAGCGGAGACAAAACCTCTGCGACGCCATAGCTTCGCTTCTCAGATCCGCCAGGTTCCCGTTTATGTCCGCTAACATCAGACCTTAACTCTTGATTGTTTTAAGATTTTTCTCTCTTCCTCCCTTCCTTGTCCACGCCCACTTTCTTTTACCTTTTCCGTTTCCTTTTCTTTTTCTTTCTCTGTTTCTTTTTCTTTTTCTTCTTCGTCGTCGTCGCCGTCGTTGTTGTCGTCGTCGTCTTCGTCGTCGTCGTCGTCGTCGTCGTCTCTCAGTCCTTCTTCTTCCGGTTGCTTAATTTTTATAACCTAAAACATAGGGAAACATCGAAGTGATTAAAATATAGAATATATCTGTGACATGTGTAATAACATCTGCAGTTAAGAGTTATCCCGTAAAACTCACTACTCACAATCAGCGCCAGCAATTAGGCAACCGAAGTGACATTTTGAAGTCTGCACTACCATTTCCAAAAAAATCGGGCTCCGCAGCTGACGTCGACTCTGTCAGTCAGCCAGATGGGGATATCTTTTCATAAATGGCAATACACACCTCAGACATAGCGTCGATTGCCCCTTTAAAGAGCTGAGCCATATATAATATATACACACACATTAAACCGGAAGTATTTTGGGAAACTTAATAGATCTGTATTATATATATATATATATATATATATATATATATATATATATATATATATATATATTAGGGTGGTCCTTATTTGGGGTGTTAACGAATTCCGACAAGTGCGCCCCCTAGACACGTTTGAAATAAATAAAAAAAAATGTGTGCAAAACCCCAGCGCTGTAGTCCCATGAGAACACGTGCCTGTAAGCTCGTTCTGTTTCCCATTTAGATAACATGGCATTTTTAGACCAATTCAGTCACTATTTTTTCTAGTCATCCCTAAGTATGTTAAAAATTATTTATCCACATAAATCTATTGTTAATAGGCATGACTACGCGCACATTCTTTTTATATTATATTATATTATACACAATTGAAACTGAATGACCATAGTTTGAATGCAACTCTAATCAACTCATATCAAATTTATAATGAAATACGATACATGTGAGGTTTTGTAAAAGAATGTGCGCGTAGTCATGCCTATTAACAATAGATTTATGTGGATAAATAATTTTTAACATACTTAGGGATGACTAGAAAAAATAGTGACTGAATTGGTCTAAAAATGCCATGTTATCTAAATGGGAAACAAAACGAGCTTACAGGCACGTGTTCTCATGGGACTACAGCGCTGGGGTTTTGCACACATTTTTTTTTATTTATTTCAAACGTGTCTAGGAGGCGCACTTGTCGGAATTCGTCAAAATCCCAAATAAGGACCACCCTAATATATATATATATATATATATATATATACGCACACACACACACACACACACGAATCTAGATGATCGGATCAATTAGCCATCATTTTTTATCGTCATACAAATAACGAAAAAGCAATTGCACATCTCTTTAACGATATAATATAAAATTATGCCTGCCATTGAAGACGGTTAAGACTCCCCGTAAGTATCATACTTGAATGCATAGTGTATAACGACATTACCAACACCGCGCGGAGTTCGGCACTTTCAACACATATTTCTTCATCGTTTTACGGTATTTTTTATTTATGTTTTTTTCTACAAATTTTTTTCCTTTATTTCTCTACGAAATGTTTTTTCCTCTCTCTTCGAAACCGAGTGTATATAGGTTATACGCGACTCGATGTACGTGGGTGTATGCATAGAACGCGACCCTGGACCGTATAAGCTGCGGCCACAGCTCGACGGAATCAAGTTGAGTTGCTCGCTCGGTTGATTCCTTTTACATAATTCTCCTCTCACCCCTCGCCCCTCGTACAACGCCGCTCGCCCCGACAGGCAACCCCACCGATCGCCGAGGATAATACAAAACAGCAGGTATATAACGTAAGTCACTCGAGGCGAATTATTGTAATATACAACATATACGCATCGGTTTCGTCGGTTTTTAAGCCAGAGGCCTCATCCAACAAACTTTAAGATACACACTTCCCCAACAGCCGGATGATAATTTATTATTACAACGATACGTGGTGCTGGTTTGTTAACCGTTACACGTATAACGATACCGTTCGTTAATTTTTTAATAGAAAATTAAGAAAATATAGAATATAGATGGATAAATTGATAAAAAATTTAAGCATTTCTCAAACTGCAACAGGGTACAGTACATTATCACACGGTTCACCTTTGGATCAAACCAGATCCTTTCTTTCAATTTTTGTTTCCCCTGCGTATGGGTTCGCGCTTTAAAAAGCCGCCCCACCTTGCGCGCCGTCTGGCGCAGGGAGAAGAATCGGAGTTCTGCAAGGATCGATAAGAGGCGACGCGGAAGCGAAATTTTCGCGTATAGCTATTCCTACGATACATGTTATATCGCTATATACGAGTACACCTACACTACATGAACGCGGCAGCCAGCAGCCAGCAGCAGCAGAAACAGACAGCAGCAGCGGCTAACCGGCTGCTGAATCAATAGAATTTTATACGCACGGTAGAATCAATACGAAATTTACATTCGTATGCGTGTGCGGGTATAAGGTGGGTAGTGTATACATGTTTGATAACTTGCGTACGGATCACGTGTCCCTGCCTATATATGTACTTGTACGTTTATATACCTTTTTACTTGACGCCATAATGGCACCATCGGATCTTATAGGTATTGATGCCGCATGATAACGGTAGGATTGAAAAACTGTTTAAGTATAACAAAAATAATCTAACAAATGAAAAAATCCAATTTTGATAAAACAATTTTCACGAGGTAATCGTCATTCCCTTGATGTAACAAAGTAACATATTATAGACGACTGAATGACGCTGAAGCTAGCAGCCAGAGTTAGCGACCGAACGTGTTAAGACTTTTTGGAAATAGAAAAATGCAGTCAATTTTTATCCTCATAATTCTATAAAAGTATTAGGGGTTCAAGGTATTTCACAAAGTTTTGAATTTCGGACTTCACTGCCTTATTCGAATGAACATTGAAACGTTTGGCTGTTAATTCTGACTGCTAATTTCAGCCTCGATCGACTAATGTTACCCGGGAACGATAACCGAGCAATTAAGAGACAGAAAAAAAAAATAGAAAAAAAAACAAAGATAACCAACGAAACGAGTCCCTCCATCGAGGCTGCTTCCATGCCGAATGAGACAAGTTTCGAAAAAGGTCGAGCATCACAGGAGCAAGTACAAGTTTATCGACGCGTCATCGTGTCCAAAACGAGGAAGCGCCTTTTCGCTTCGAGTGGTCAACATTCCGTTTTGGTAATCGTTGGAATCCCTTTTCGAAATTCGACAGTGTTCATTCCCATTAGACCTATATATGATATACCGTTAAATTCTCATTCACGACCAAGCTGACCAAAGTTCCAAGTTATCATTTGACCGATAATATCACAGGGCACATACCTAGCAAGAAGATACGCTACTGTTCGTTTGAAGAATGAATGTCGTGTAGGCAAAGTGAAATATCCTTGGATTAAAAATATAATATTTTCAAATTCGTTATAATCGTCAAAAAATTTCATCACACCGCATTCGCCGACAATTTTTGCACCGTGAATGGAACGTTGAATGATTGAATTATTAAATAACCAGACTATATAGATTAAAGGTGATATTATACCTAATTCGAAGATAATGACTACCTGAACACCATTTTGAATCAACAATTTTTTCTCATTAAGAATATTTCGTCTGTTTTGAATGTCCTTGGAGGGAGAGTGTCGTCGTCGACTAACAACGGGCCACATAATGTTATAAGAGAATTTGCAGAGTATTATATATCTGCAATTGTCAATATCGAAGATAAATAATTAAACACGAGGTTGAGGTTTGCTGCGTTCATACGTCAATTAATTACAACGACAGTAAAAATTGTTTGAATACCAGGGGTCTTTTCATCAGTTTGTCCGTATGTCCGATATATGCGTGCAAGGTAGACGGTGTTCGGGGAACTGATCGTCGGACTCGCAAAAGTCAAATCTGCATAATTTCAAGTCGTAAATATAACATATATATATACCATTGAATGATTCCGTGATTAGGAGGACCCTTCCCTCCCCCCTCCCCCCTGCCACCCTTGACTCCTAATGACAACCAGCAGCATACAGAAGAATCACAATGTAAGATTGTCAAAAATATGAAAATATGTTTCGTGAACTTACAAAATGTAGAATGGTCAAATTAGAGAAAGGTAAAACAGACTCGGTGGAATGAATAAGAATATTGCAAGCCGATCCATGGAATCGTCAAAATATTGACGATTCTATTACGTTTTACTTTATTCTGCTTAAACTTTTTTACATCTTGCCTTTACTCTACTCTTCACGTTTACACGTTTTGAAATTATATAAAATCTAAATTGTCTTCCCATGTTGAAAAAATCAACACGGGGCGAATAAAAGAGCCGACGAAAACTGCAAAAGAGAAAAGGAAGGAGACGTCAGGTTTTTTGGTAAAATATATTTTGTAAAATCTGCTACATTTAGAGTTAAAAAAAAAATAAAATAAAAATGTATAATTGACGTGGGTATTTTACTACCAAAAACCTTCATGTGTCCCTCTTTACCTACAGTTTACAGTAAAATCTGCAATTTTCCATCTCTCCGTGAATATCGTAAACCATCACGTGGCTATTTTAGTTTTTGACCTGCACGCCGGAGGCAGGTCAAGGAGTTAGAACGGCCTCGCTCAACGGTACGTCAAATCCTACAACCCACGATACGATGACTCATTGACAAGGGTTTCCGAATCATTGCCAGGACTATGCAGAATATTACCTTCGTAAATAATCCCTAATCCCTACATGCAAATTTGTTCAATACCGTTACTTCTTACAGGGAATATTGACATCTGTAACTATACGGTGTGAGTGTAACACGATGAATAGACTAACTGACTAAGGGCTTGCATCGAATGATCGAGAACTGCAGGGGATGATGACAAGAAAATGGCAAATAAACGTTGTAAATGTCGATGTTATTAGAATTAATTAGCAGTCTAATGGGTCGCACGTGCCCATTTAATGTTCCTCCCCATTCTTTTCACAATCCCTCGAGTATATTGATATTGCAGTAAGTACGGCACAGGGTTGGTTGGATCACCGCGTTAACGACAACGGCAACGACGACGACGACTACGAAAACGAAGAAGAAGAAAAAGAAAGAGAAGCGGAAGTAGTTAAAATAATCAACAGTAAAGCTGTCAAGTCATTCGTATTCTACTGGTCGCGTACTACATCCACATCTCATCGTCAGCTTTTTCGGGTTACATCCCTGCGCGTAATTATTGGTCTGCAAAGAGGGAGTGAAGAAGAAGAACGCGAAGTACAAACACCTGTAATAGATACAAAGAGAGAGACATTGTTCACCGAAACACTCGAAATTTCTTGAGAAAATTACACAATAATATCGAATACAGGCAGACCTGAACTATTCATCGAGTTCTCGAAAAGAAAAATGCTAAAAAATTGGAAGAACAGATTGAAGAAATAGAAAAACGTCTGATCCGCTAGCTTGCCTGCCCACCTATTCAACCTATCTACCTTTCTCTTGTTAACCCTTTCAGCCATAGTGGTGATCATTCTTACCACCTGTTTTATATCCATTCTTTTTGTATGTTTAGAAAACTTTTCAACATATTTCTTCGCGATTTTTTGCTATTTCTTATAGTATACTAAGAAGTTTTCAATACTCGAGAGTAATTGTTGCGATATAATGAAAATTATTATTGTTAAAAACAAATTGATTGAGAAAAATCGTGAGAATTGAAGGAATAATTCGTTTCCGAGAAAGTTACCCCTCTACACATATACATATTTTGCATACATTTTTTAAAGTTTTTGAAGTCACTGTCAAAAATCTGAAATCGAATTATAAACATTCAAGATGGCAGATCGAATATGTCAGATGAAAAGTTTGAAATTTGACCGAATGCGGAGAAAAAACTCTATCCCAGGGTTTTTGTGGTCACTGGTCACGAATATGAAATCGGATTTTGAAAATTCAGTGTGACGAATCGAATCAGCGACCCCTAAATTTTTAAAATCTGATTTCAAATTCGTAATCGGCGACCCCAAAGACTATAAAATAAAAATTGCTGTAAAAATTGACTCGGCACAAGAATATGTGACTCAAAGGGTTAAGTTAACGGCTGATGATCGGCGCGTTGGTATTTAGCCGGATCCTATTCGCGTGTGGGTTTGTCGTTTGGAGACGCAGCTTATATATACATAAGTATAGATTTATATATAGATATATATATGGAAGAATCACGCTCTGCAGGAACACGGAGAAGTTCAGTCTCACGATCACTTACTGGCGAGAAGTTTCATGGTCGCCGTTCGCCCGTTCTTATATTACGTGTGTACATACACGTTACGCATACCTACAAACAGACACTTGTATATTTATCGTATACACACAAATATCGTTTTTTATTTTCCTACTTTACGCATCGCATGTAATATTCTCATCTGCTTCCCTCCTTGCTGTTCGCTACTGCCTCTGGGCTTTGTCTGTCGCCTTATCTATAATGCCTATCCTCGTCTGTCTCTTTCAACAAAAACTAGAAACTAGTATAAATATTATAGACGAATATATGTATAGACTTGCGCACAACACTCGGCACATACACGCAGCTACGTTTTGAAGATGCATACAAAGATATGCTGCAGCATACGAACCGTACAGCGCGCTGCTTCTTTCACTCGATTCCCGCAAAACAAAAAAAAATGACGAGTATCTTTTCAAATACTTTTCTCTCGTTTTCCCCTTGAGTGACGTTGTATTTTCGGCAACATATACCCATCAATCCGTTTCAAACTTTTTAATACACCGTTCTTTGTTGCCTCTTGCACAACCCCGTTGCACGGTCAGAAGAACAGACATACATCTGGATCTTCGTCATCTTGAGAATAAATCTAGTAATTTTCTTGCCATAAACCACGGTGTGTACACCGATTGGTACCGATGTTACATATTATTCTACATATCGAACAACGCAGTAGCAGAATGCACGCGTCAAAGTTTATACCAACACCACGGCGATGCGTCAGATAGGCGAAAAGCGAAACAGCTGATACTCGGCGCAGTATATACGGAGGTAACGTAGCGACATGGTAATAGTTAATGCGCGACGGTGGAAGGAAAAGAGAAACGAACGAACGAACAAACCAACGGTGCGACGGTCGCGCTGAATTGGTACACATCGAATCGCACAGGTGGCATCGAGTCTGCGATGCTTGTAACAGAGAGAGGCGCAAGTTGTATCGGTGTGCCTCATACCATCCTCCTCCTCCTGTAACCACCGCCGGTAGCCGCAGCAGCACCACCACGTCGACGACAAGCGTACGCACTCACGGCCAAGCGTTGCGTAATCTCAAACTCACCACCACCTCTCACTCACACACACACACACACACACACACACACACACGCACGCCATGATTAGTGGCATAAGCTACATCGTAACAAACAGAACAGCAACCACCAGCGAGCGCGAATCGGTGTAAAACAACTAGGAACGAGCGAACATGTATCGAATAAAAAGACTCGGATCACGGCGGAGGTGGTTTCTTGATCGCAGGATCCCTCCCGTGATCTCACCACCCGGCGTATAATAATCCGCATCTGCAATACCTAGTCGTCAAATATGACTTCCATACCTACAAGTTGATACGTAAGCAAAACACACCTACGCCTAGGCCTGTACAATCCAGTGGGATCACGTGTCCGCGGTGTGTTCGTATGCCCCCCTTCGATATGTATGTACGTACATGTGGGGATAGGCTATGTTCCTACGTGAACGGTATTACTACATGCGAATGGTTGTGTGCCGTGTCGCTGCTGCTGCTGCTGCTGCTGTGCCGGGTATAATAATTATTTATCAAAACACCCCGACCTTCGCGACGCGGACGAAACCTGACTAGACTGGCGCGTAGCCGCGAGAAGGAAACTTACATCGTATACTTGTACGCACACACGTATGTATGCGCGTACGATACGGGGAAAAAAACCCTGCGATGATAATAACGACGGTTACAGCATCATTGGAATATCCATGATTATACGGGTATGCGTATACAGATAATACGCACACGTATCGCGGTTCGAGGGGGTATTCGTTCGGAAATCAAATGAATAATTCCAATTCGTTTATATAAAGTTTGATTCGTGTGATTTTCACCGATTTCTAATTTTACGTCTGATTTTCCACAATTTCCGAGCGTTAGAAGAGACTTTCAGGTATATCCGGATTGAACGGAGTCGCGGTAAATTGAAACAAATCACTCGAAATAAACAAAATCACTGCACGATAGGATTTGATAAAAAAAAAAAAAAAAACTGAAGCCTCAACGAATCTAAATCATTTCGCGTTCACCGCCAGACTTACGTGTCGTCACTGACGATTCGCATTGATTTCCAATGATTTCTCACTATTACAAACAACACTTCAAGCGCTGTAGTTCCTTTGATATCAATACTATAACTTCATTTCGAAGGGTTAATAAATTTGAAACTTTTTTTCAACGTTGAATGGGCCCGTCGGTTACATTTCATAGACACGGATGAACAGCAAGCGCGAAGCTCATTGTCAGAGTGATGACTAGGTGAAGAAAAATACAGTCAGAAAGGATGTTTATCGTACGATGTTATAATTCCGTAAATACGTCGTTACGCATCGTCGAGTATGGATATGTAAATTGTACATAATAGACTCACACGAGGATAATGCATTATTTTATCCGGGGTGCCGCCCTTTACTTGCCCGCTACATTTTCTACACTATACTTCTACACTCGTAATTGTTTCATCTGCAACGAATACCGAACACACACTATTCCTCGCTCGTCTAAATACATACATACATACATACACACGAGTAGGCATCGCACGTTAGTGGAAAGTTTTTTCAAGGATATCGCTACACCATCGCAGGCTTAACGCTTGAGGTTATAGGCCGTAGACGAGGTTGAAGTTAGTAACGTTATCGTAACGAAACATGAGGAGAAAACCACTATTATCTTAATTTTACAATGATTTTAAAATCGCGATATAACCGTTTTTTCTCAGCATGAATCGTTACGATAACCTTTGGTACCAACTTCAACATGATGCCCATACCAGCAACTCTACGTAGAGGTGCGCATACGTCAAATGCCTACGGTAAGTATATTCCCTTCCCCAACCTGTGCTGCACCACCACCTGGTGCCGTCGGTCAATTCGCGACACGTATACTCATTCGCACGTCACGCATATACATACGCACCCACACATACACATCGTATAATAAACATATATAGACGAGAACTGTTTCTCGCAGAGAGCGCGCGCGTGTCAAGAAAACGCGGAATCAAAAACGAACCACAAAGCGATTGGAACACTGCGTATAAGGCATCATCTCGTCACCCACCTCCCTACTAGGGGAGTGCCAGGATGTGCTTGGAACGACCCAACGTAACGTCGTTCGTTGTTACATGTGTATATATGTATGTGTATAAATATATATATATATATATACACATATGTGTGTGTGTGTGTGTGTGTGTGTGTGTGTGTATATACGTACATGCATACATATAAATATATATATATATATGTCATGTATCCACCGCTTTGCGGCCGGCAGTAGAGACCAAGTAGCAATCCGGCCAAGAGTCAGAGTCCAAGCATCCGTTCCGGCAAGGGTTTTGCGGTAATGGGGAGGGGCAGAAGGGAGTCAGCTCTATCGTTCGTCGGTCGGTCGGTCGTTCGTTTGCTCGGCAAGGCGAAGCGTGGCCCAGATTTTCGAACACGACGCCGCCGTAATCATGGTCGTATCCTATGCGGCGTATAAGCTAACCTAACCTAACCTGACCTGACCCGACCAACACAGACCTACAGCCATCGCACTCTCTTCCTGCGACACGAGTGTCCCAAAACGTGTTTGCGTATTTTGCCCATCGTGCGAATGTTTGCGAATGTGTGCGCCTAAAGCCAGTTCTCGAAAAATTTTCGCAGGGGCTTCGAGGAGGGTCACGGAATTGCGGAATTGCCTACTCGTCATCATTTCCAGAAATTCCGCTACCGCTATACCGCTGGTTGGCAACGCCGCCCTCCCTGTTGCTACTTCTGCACGCTGCTGCACGGCAATATGCTCGGCGGCTAGCGGAATCGCATATTTATACCTAATAACGTTGGGATACCACCGCGGCTACCTGTTCCTACCCCATCGACCGATATGTGAACCTTGTGAAATGGCTTGGTTGTTCCTCAATGCTTGAAAGAGTTGCACGATATTATAAGTGAGAAAATTGTCGTACACCTAGATGTCTTTTCTATTCGATTCGTTATTCTTATAGATCGGGATTATTTTCAGTCAATTTTTTTTGTATCTCGATAATCTTCACACCTACGTGAGATGCAGCAAGATTTTCTACGCACATCGTTAACCCTTTGAGTCACATTATCGGGCTGCGTCAAGACTTGTAACAAAACAGTATTCTATGGTTTTTGGGGTCACTGATTACGAATCTGAAATCAGATGGCAAAACTTCGAGATTGCAAATCCAATGTGGTGAGCGAAAATTTCAAATTTCTTCAAATACCGTTAAAAAACTGTATTCAGAGGTTTTCGGGGTCGCTGATTCGATTCAACATACCGAATTTTAAAATCTGATTTCAGATTCGTAATCAGCGATTCCAAAAACTTATAATTTATTTAAAATATGTATCTCTGTAGAGGTGTAACTTTCTCGTAATTGAATTATTCCTTCAATTTTCACGATTTTTTGCAATCACTTTGTTTGTAACAATAATGATTTACATTATATCGCAATAATTACTCTCGAGTATTGAAAACCTCTTTGTATACTATCAGAATTGGTAAAAAAAAACTGCAAAGAAACGTGTTGAAAAGTTCTCTAAACATACAAAAAAAAATGGATGTAAAAGAGGTGGTAAGAATACAAACCACTATGCCGCAAAGGGTTAGAGAATGAGAGAAAGCGAGAGATATGGAACAAAATAACGTGAACTCAAAACCAGAAATAACACCTAATATATATATAACAGAATAAACGTACGGATCTATTCGTATGATAATACAGGTACGCGTAAGTTGTGCATAGTTGCGGCCAAGCCACGTGTGTGTTTCGTCTCATGAATGAGATCTGAAGATAGAAAGATCTTTTACGCGATACATGTACCCGCACACGTAAAATTACTACGCGAACTCGCGTGCGTGCGAAAGTCAGCCCTTGTCGTAGGTATTACGGTGTTTATTGCTAAATAAGTAGATATGTCCCGCAATGTGATACGTTACGTACCTATCTATCAGCTTAGAAACTCAGGGATCGTGTGGATCGAGTGTGAGCGCGAAAAGAACTTTTTTTGCTTCGCAGGGTGTTTCGTGGCAGACGTATACCTACTTGGAATCCTACGCAGAGAAGCCTGTCTCGTAGCCAAAGCATACCGAGTGAATAATTGAACGGGTCAAGTCTAAATGAATTACATCCACAACTGATCAGCTGTACGATATGTATCAATTTTCAAGTTTGGGACTTACTTTTTTCCATTACACAGAGTACATTGCACGTATCTCGAGTTCAGTTTCGGGTTGTAGCTCATCGATCATTTATTGGTTCGAGGACACAAATTTCCTAATTTCGAGTCGTTAGTTTGAAACCGACGCGCACAAACCCACACACATGACCTCACTGCACACAAGGAATCTATTTCACACGACACTGATATACTACGGCTACTATCACGCTAATGATCATCATCACCACTGGTACGAAAATACGTGTACGCATGTAGCACAAAAAAGGAAAGTCCACCTGTGCAGCGCGAGGATCGAAGGTATCAGTCTCAATTACGTTCTCGTCGTCGAATACCACTGTACGTACGTATGCTTCGTGAGCACATGGCCTTTATCTCCCGGCAGCGACGTCACAGGGCGAATTCGGAACGAGTAAGTATGATAGGTATATATCAAGTCGGAGCAGGCCGCGACGGTATTACAACCACGTTTACCGCACCATCATTTTCCAACCGTATAAACCTGACCGACGGCTAACGTCCGAAATCGAGGGAAGGTAGTATCGTAAAAACACTCGCCTCTCCTTTCTCCCGCTTAACAATATTCGCGAAAACAACAGTTGTCAACGGGTAAAACTGATGATAATAACTAGAAATACGGACGATTGGTTATGTCTGAAGAATGGACGGACGTGCGAACGTACCAACGGACAGCGGGGAACTGACGATGAGCGAGGGGTGCACGGAGTATCGCCCGGGGTTCATTCGTTCGTTCGTTCGTTCGGTTCGGTTCGGTTCGGTTCGCCTCTTCCCGCTTGCTTAACGCAACGCCGCTGCTTAAAGTTAGTGTTCGAGTTCCATGCCGTTATCTGGCTGCCCTGCCCTGCCCTGCCCCTGACTGTTCTTGGTCGCCGCTGTTGCTGCTGTTGCTGCCTCCTGAGCACAGCCACACCACCGCCATCTTGCTATTGCCTCCCCTCCTGCCCCCTGTCCCTCCACTGCGGGCAACCCCCGCCCGCCCCGCCGGACGAAAGCGACGTCGGCGGCGGCGACGCCGCCCCTCCGCCGATCAGCCGACACTCCGATTCCACACATAGGCGCTCACCCCAACTTTTTTTTTTTTTTTCTCTCCCATTCTCCTCTTCTTCCTCTACCCAATTCCCTGATACGAATTGCAATACATTATTTTTATTTCAACATTAATCTTACTATCGCTGTATTGTTTGTTTGTTCGTAACCGATGATACGACGCATCGCCGGATAAAAAACATGACGAATAGTGGTTGGCATAATTGATTACGTTTGTACGACGCTTTTGTGTCACGTTATGGTCGACCATAACCGCGTTATGGAGGTGGACCAGTGTGTTACGATGCGGGGCCTTGCACCCGGAATAATGTTACACCGGGAGTGAAGTACCGTTTGCACGCGCTTTTTAAATGCGAATACGGCAGCTACGTCGATTCTCAGGGGATAACTGAGACGAAGAAGCGTCGTTGTTGCTTGACGCAGGCTGCGAGCGGATCGATTTTTATTGATTTTTTTGTTTTCGAGAAACACGCCGAACCGGATGCGAACTGAAAATTCCTCGCGTAAAAAAGAAAAGAAAAAAAAAAAAAAAAACCAGCGCCTGGCGCCTACTGACGACGGAATATAATTATTCCGTAGGGAATAAAGAACCGTGGGGAAAATTTTGCGGGTTTTACTTTTGATCCGTAGGGTATAATAGCTATACGGACACTTGTGATTGACACCCCGACACACCATAGATATTATAGGCACTAGATGCATCGACCATGTACGGAGGTAGAGATCCATTACATATGCATGTGCTGCGATACACGGATAATAGAATGTTATAATGTTTCCATATTCGTTATACGGGAGCGTGCAGGGAACCGGAAAAGATTATTACACAGACACTGTTTGCGTTTCCTCTTAAAGTAGAGTTAATAACTCGGTGATAAGGAAATATGTGTATATGTAGCCAACAACGAAAAGTAATTAAATATTTAGCAGCGGCAGTATTACGACTCATGGGGGTGGGGTGCGTAGATAACGTGGTATAGCGGATAAGGGAGGTCAGCTCTACGGGTTTTGGCCAAGCATATTTTTCCTCCTCTGCGACGGGTTTGCAATCGTCGGGGAAAAAGTTTCAAATAAAAAAAAAAAAAAAAAAAACGTCAAGGAGATTAGTGGAAGAGCATGAGCCCGCATTGGTCAGCAGGCAGACGATATAAACGAATGAGAGAGTGCGAGAGAGTAAAATTGTAACCGGGAAAAAATGACGAAACGTCAGGACGATCATTGTGGTTGTGTGGTGACGGTGGAAGTTACGAGAGATACGAAGCTACGAGAGGGAGGGATGGGAGTGAAGGGGGGAGGGGAGAGGGAGGAAGGGAGGGAAGGGAGATGCCAAGGATGTCGCAGCGCGGGAGAAATATATAACGTAACAAAAATTGCGTCTATGTAGAATTAAAGAATAAATGTGAAGAAAAAATGTTATACATATACTATCGTAAGAGAGATAGGTCGAGACAAAAGGTAGAAGTAAGGATATATGGAAAGTAAGTTGCAATAAGCCACGTGGCTGAATGACAAACGAAGGTATTGGTATAAATGAGTTTCATCGGTACATCTCTAGTGGTTTAGATAGTTTCTTTCACGGAAGAGACGTGTTTTACAGTCTCTCTTACCCTGTGGTATAAACACGTGTTTGGCCGGCACGGATTGTTTGGTTTCGATCGTATCGAAAGCGTTACAAATACCTGCGCGCAGCGACGTTGTGGGCGAATTACAGGACAATATTCCCGATACATATGCTCCGTGATACTATTCAGCGAAATTTATAATCAAGGGGGAGGGGGGGGAGGGAGGGAGAAACGCTGCTTGATTGCGCTGCAAATCCTCTTCGCTTACTGGTATAACGTATGTCTATTTATTATATTTGACACTTGTTAATCTGTTGAGTAAATGTTGAGAAAATAATCGGATTGCAAAAAATACAAAAGTCACGTAATCGGCGACCACATCGACAAGTAGGTATTCGCGGCATGAACACGATACGTATGCACGAATGCGTAAAAATTGTACCAACGTTGTAACGTGCATATCGTAGATGCAGGTATAACGTACACGTGTAGCGGAGCAGCGAGAGAATGCTGAATGAGTGGACCTCTAATACAATTTAACACGCAGCGTCTTTGAGAGCGTAGTCACGCAGGTATCTAATACCTCTATACATAGGCATGCTCATTTGAGTATCCTATGTACGCCTCGTCGTTGCTCGAATAACCCCGAGGGTTGGGCGCCTATGCCGACTGCTTTGCTCCTCGCCACCACACAGGCGATCGGGCACGACGCACACATACGTAAAGAGAGAGAGAGAAAGAGAGAGAGAGAGAGAGAGAGAGAGAGAGAGAGAGAGAGAGAGAGAGAGAGAGAGAGAGAGAGAGACAGAGGGCGGGAGGGGGAGAAAGAGCGGGAGGGAGGAATGGAGGGAGAGAGGGTGGGAGGGAGGGACGCAAGGAGGGAGGTAGAGAAAGAGGGAAACACAGAGGGCGGGAGGGAGAAGGAGAGAGATAGAGACGACGACACGTTGAGCTGAGAGAGAGAGGTATTTACGCAACCCTTTCCTGGCAGTAAAAATTCGTCGTATTTAAGCCGCGCGCGATAGCTCGGTTGCCTTCGCATCAGCAATAAGTACGTACACACACATACGTCTGCGTAATATGTGTATTAAAGTCGACACCGTTAAAATAGTAGTCAGGTCCTTCTCGAATAAAATTCCTCGAGTTGTTCCCGACTTATTACACATACGTAACGTACACTATACACACGCGCACCTTTTTCTCCGTCTCTCTCTCTCTCTCTCTCTCCTCTCTCTCTCTCTCTCTCTCTCTCTCTCTCTCTCTCTCTCTCTCTCTCTCTCTCTCTCTCTCTCTCTCTCTCTCTCTACATATATACATATATACACATATGTATATATATATATATATACACACACACACACATATACAGACACACACACACATACATATATACATATATATATACATATATGTGCGTGCTGCGTGCGTGCGTGTATAAAATATCTACGTATGCTGAAAGTCCTCAACTTGTTTATCCGCGTATAATCTCGGCTGTCCGTACATACCCCGGGGGCCGAAGAACCGACCGACGAAGGAAGAGAGGAGTAAAGCAGAGCCCGAAGCCGGGACGTCCCTCAAATATTGATTTTCAAACGACGGGGCGGTTATGAAGAGACCCCGCAGCCAGCCGATGGGCAACGACCCTTTAGGAAATGCGTATATTTTCAGATCGTCACACCGACTATCCGCCGCAACCCGTGTGGCTGCTGCTGGCTAGATAGGACCTAGCGAGCGAACGGACGATATACCGCACACACGGAACAGATACGTGTATATATACATATATGCTTATATATATATACATACATATATGCATACAAATACTGTATACGTATATAAAACACACGCACACACATACCCGTGGGTTAAAACACGTTCGAAAATAACCGATGACACTTTGCCCCGTGGATAAAACCGACCAAACACCATTTGACGAGGGGGGAAAAAACGGTGTGGAGAAAAAAAAAAGAACCTCCGAAAATGACGAAAAAAAAAAACAAACAAAAAAAAAACAAACAAACAAAACGAGATAAAAAAACAAATAAAAAAATTAAAAAAAAATTTAAAAACAGAGAGAGACGAGAGAGTTGATACGAGAATTGGAAAAAAAAAATTAACGCACTTTTTTCGAAACACTTTTTCAACCACCACTTGACAAGACTCACCTCGACATTTTATTTACGTTCGATACGATATATCCTACGGTGATGATCCTCCAAAGGGGACGTGGGATTTCACCGTGTCCGCTGACTAGGACGCCATGTCAGCAAGTTGAGCAAGTCTCTAGTCGCGGCGACCGCCGTTAATTCCTGATGCGCCCGCGCCCCGACTGCACGAAACTGCGCCTACGCCCGACTCCGCGACGCCAAGCGGGTTCCGTTCCCTGTCCGTTCGCCGCTCCGCGAGCCGAAGTAGCCCAACCGTTTCGCGCCCTTGTTCAACAATCGGGAATATACGCGCACGGACCTGCCTTGGCGAGTAACACCCCCACCCCCACCCACCGACTCCCCCTCCTCCTCCCCCCCCCCCCCCCGCCGATGGACGCGAGCCGCGGATATCATCGACACCTCGAATCCACAACCTTTTCAGGATTTCCCGAACATTATCTCGGCCGTTTCTCGCATTTCGTTTCACGTCGTCGTTACGATCCTCGCTTCGCCCTCGAGTCGAGGCGGTCGTAACCCCCGATTGTTTTCAAATAACCCGCGTCGTCGGTGCCGCCCCGTCGGTATCGCCGATAACTACCTTACCACCACCGCGTGTAAAGTATTCGCATTCGTTCGCACGTCGAGACCCCACTACTAGCTACTCCCGACAACACTGCCCGATCCCCCGCAATCTTCGCGCAAACAGATTTACTTATACGCGCCGATGCGTGATCGTGGCAGCAGGTTGTCCGTTCCATCGGTCTAGCTGATCGGCTGGCCAGACTTTCGCAACCGTATCTGTAAACCTGTAACCGACTAAGCCGCTAACAAACCACCGCGCCCCCGACGGTCTGACCAATTAATTAATTGCTCGCACTTCAGCGAGCGTATAACTCGTCGGCACGGAGGGTTGAATCTTTTCTTACACCAATTCATACGTTCTCTCGATTGTCTCTTCTCATTCCTCCCCGACTCCGCGACACAGCGTAAATAGTAGTCGTTGATGTCGTTGATTGTTTCATTTCTTTTATTCCATTACACGCGTACGTTCGCCCGCGACACTTTTTTCTTCAAATTATTCTTACATGACTTCTTTGGTACATATTGCATAGGTATAATGTTTTATAAATTAAGCTTGGTCCTGTAGCAGATATTTGCAAAATACCTAACCCGTGCACAGTTGTGTTCATATCGTCGAGGACAATTAACCATGATCCTCGCGGGAAAGTGCGATTGACGGTGATTGCTGATACGTACCAACAACTGGATCACGGGCTATGTATATGATCCGGATCCGCGATGCGACAAGAAAATTACCTATTCAGGCGAGGGTGGTCCGGGACCAGCGAAGGGTGGTTTCAGACTCTATTGCTGGTACTTCTACCCTGCACCCAGGCACACCGAGGCATACGAGGAAAGGAGAGAAGGCCAGAGAGAGCGAGACAGAGAGAGAGAGAGAGAAAGAGCGGTCCCACGAAACCTTTTCGGAGGCTGAGGGCCGATAAAAAGCCCCGTCGTCGTCCTGGGGCCGCGCAGCAAAGCGAGATGGACAAAAAAAGTGAGTTGAAGGGGGCGAGGAGAGAGAGAGAGACGGATCGAAAGAGGGTAAGGGGGACGGAGCGAAGAGGCACCGAGCGGGGGCCGCGATGCCGGTGGCGGGCGGTGCGGCCACACGATGATTTGACTCTCCTCTACTTACACAGCTCCGTCGGCTCTATACGCTAACGCGGAGTCTATCCAGTGTCCTTGGTTTCTAGCACTGTGTGCAGTATCCACCAGTGCCGCGGCTCTGGTCTCTATAGCTTCGACTCTGACTTTGGCCTAGCCGGTTACCTACATACGTAGCGTGCACACGACAATGTATCCACGTAACGTGGGTATAACAGAAACGCCTAGGTTTGATGCGTGCATGACTCTTGGCCGCAGCAGTGCCGTGCCGAACAGGGGTGAACGGAGGGTGCGCACGGCGGCATATCAGGCCTGCATATATGGCCGTGTAACCCGCGAGAGCTGAAAGCCGAGTGCCGAGTGCCAAGAGCCAGGGGCCAGGGCCGTATTCGCCGCGGCAACGGCCTCGTCACCGTCACCCTCCCCTTACGCCGCCGCCGTCTTCTCATAGTCCTACTCCTACCCCTCGCCGCACCGCCCTTCTTCGATTCACGCGATGTATACCACGTCATCCGCTTTACTCCTCATGCAGGCTTACGCGTACCTGTAGAGGCAGAGGTATTCGATATCACGCGTATTACTTTGTTTTCTTCCTTTTTTTTTTATTTGTTTTTCAAATCTCATCCGTCCTCAAGCCGAATGTCTATATCCACATATGTGCACTGATATACATCGTTAATTAATGCACGCGTATTATACAACTCCGTGACTTCTTCTTATAAAAATTCGAATCCGCGTTATAAAACCTGTGGCAGATTATCGCGTTGTATCGCGCATGAATTTAAGTATCGGTGGTGAAAGAAGTACCGACGATGAGCTTGTTCGTACGGTACCTTATTATACATATGCATATGTATACGTATCTACCTAAAACCTGTACCTATACCTATAATACAAACTTGGTGAAAGTATCACACGACGGTTCGCTGCTAATAAGGCACGTATATACGCGTATACCCAATTTATCCCTCGGTATATTTACACACGGTTTTACCCCGAATCCATTTCGTCAATCGGTTTCAAAAATTTTCACGCGCTGGCGTTCATCCGCAATTTTTGTACACACACCCAGCTTTCGTTGAAATGCTTGTCACATTGAAATGTTATATGCGCATTGTGTATAATAGGTATACGTGGAAATAGTAGACGTATTTAAAATTCACAATCGATAGTCCAAAGACTCCCTGCTTTTTCCGACTTGGCTACGTAATACAATATTCCTCGTGATCATGTGACGATCCTCGTATTATGAGTACCTACTACGCGTGTGTATCACATACGTTTAACGAATACAGGCATACGATATATTGGCTTTGTGTATATGCGACTGTGGCTAAAGGAGTTCTTTGTGCCCGGTTAAGGGTCACGTATAAACCAGCCCCCTCATCCGTACTCCAAAACAATCCACACTCTGTGTAATACACATTATAGGTATGATATATAGGTATATCCATTCAATATTTACGGTATGATTTCACTCCCCCAAACATGTTTTTCACGACAAACATTTTGACTGCAAGAATGCTATTCGATGCGGCCGCCATGCGGCACGCCACAATCTGATGTTGTATATAGGATAGATCGGAGATACTAGTCAAGTATTTTTCACACATGATAGTAAGCTAAATCTTTGGTTAGAGGGTCGTCATCGTCGTCAAAAAATTCGGAATTACACACCCGACGACGATTGCACGTTCCCTGTAGGTAGGTAAGTAGATAGATAGATAGATAGTTGGGTAGATAGGTAGGTACGGCTGCTACGACCCTGGCCTAGCTCCTAGCTCCTAGATCTCCCTCGAGTCCGTGATGCAGAGAGAACGAACGTAAACTCTAAAGCCTCGTCGTTGGCGCGTTGCGAAGCGTATAATACCGGCAAGCGGGCTGGCAACCATGAGCTCTCGACTAAGCTAGGCTAGACTAGGCCAGGCAAGGCTAGGCGTAGGGCCTGGCTGCCTCTGCCCGCTGTCCGTTGTGTGTAGAGAACGCCGCTCCGTTCTAGGGAGGTTGAGAGGACGGCGGAGGGGGGCCAAGACGGGGCTCCACGTGTCGCTGCGTCGCGGGGTGTTGACCCCAAATAGCTTTTTTAAAGTGACGTAACTTCGAAGGGTTGAGAAAGAGACTAGAAGTCGGTTCGTCGGCTCGTTGGTCGGTCGGTCGGTCGGTCGAGCGTCAAGCCGAGCCGCTCCAGGCAGTCAGTCGAGCAGTTTCCAAGCCCTTTGCTTTATGCACTACCGATGCCTACCGCCCAGCCCTGTTCTGCCCTGCCCTGCTGCCTTCCGCAGATCGCTGTTGCTTTCCTATTTTGTGGCCCCCTAAGTTGGCCAGCTCACCAGGTCCAACAACACTGCGGCTGAGAGTCGTCTCTAATACCAGGTATATGGTACGCACGATGAACGCAAGTTGCGACAAGGACAGGGAAATTCGAAGTGATCGGAAGGACAACGTCACCGGTCCGCGAGCCCTTGATACGATGTATTTCTATACGAAAGGTGTTGCCCGATTAATCGGAGAACGCTTTCGACTGTCACCTCTGTACCTTGTACATCCAACACCTTCCTATATCCGTGTCGTAGAGGTATTCGTCTCTGTGTCATCATTTTCATAGTGTTTGTAATTGGCTCGGGCGCCAGTTCTGGCATATATGTGCATATATCACACAAGCGGAAATCTATCGACTCCTCTGTCCTTTCATTCGGAACATACTTGGCCTGCGGGAACTTGTCGCGCCCATCTATTACGCGCATGGTCGTGTATACGCACTTGTTTCATGGTGTGCATGCCCTGACAGTCGAGTAGGGTATCATACAGAGTCGGACGCACACTGTGACACACACGCGGCACACGTTGTGTACACACATACTCGGTGTATTGCTCAATTCGCTGGAGTTCCAATATCGTTGTCGGTCTCTTCGCATAGTTCGTGCCGTAGAGAATTGGTTGATGTTGTAAGGTACACACAGCTAGTAAAAGCAAGCGGCCCTGCGGGGTGCAACGACGACGGATGTACAGTCTGACACACAACACGTTTCACTATTTGCATTGCGTACCTGCGTTTTACATACATACCTATTACCTACCACGTACCCATTCAATACTGCACACGTTCAACCTCCCATTCCCGCGCAGACGCTCCAGACCCTTGCCATTGCCATCGCCCGATTAGGGGACGACATTTTTAGGGTACCTCACGTGGCATGTGTACAACAATAAATTTATATACACCTGTGTACAGTGTCACAATACCTTTGGACAGCAGGTTCACTTTAGAGCTGTTGCCGAGCCTAGCTCCCCTCGCTATCGCCCGAAATCCGCGTCCGGATCGTCTGTGAATGGAATTATAACAATTATACGTCATTGTATGCATATTGAAAAAAAAAAAATTTCTCTCTTCACCCCGATATAGTTTTTCGTTGCATAAACGACATTCCTCTACGTTTGCAACGCGTAAAACGATTTATCGCAAATTGTGAAACAAATATGAAGGAAAAGGAACAGAATTTTTCATCACTCGTGCAGAAAAACTGGGGTTCTGCGTAGCAGCGTAGCAGAATGAGAGTAGTCAACTTCGTTTCAGTGTCGTAAAGATAGATTCGCGCACGCACAGTCCACAATTGCTCAATTTTCGTCTCTTGGGAGATCGCTTTCTTCCCTAGGGAGAAAAAATTGACCAATCGGGTTCCGCGAAACTACCGCGCAAAGCCCCATCACTTTTCACCCACTTTTTATAAAAACTATCGCGTGTGACTCGGGCCAAAAGTTGACGATCGCAACTCGCGCGATGGCCGCCCTCGCTTCGCTCAGACGTAAGCTTCGCACTTCTCGCAATCGCCAACTTTCGTCCCTTGCCACGCAATGTAGACAATTTAGTCTTACCGTCGCCCTTGCTTTTGCCAGGATTTTTCACGTGGATGCTATACGTATACCAATATAGACCTACGAACGGGATGCACTTGCATCGCAGCAGTGTGTACTGTACAGGCTGTAGGTACAGAACTAGCCCCGTGTTATCTTATCTCGACTGCTCCGGGCACGTAGCTCCACCCTAAGCGCGACGTTGATTTCCTATTTTCTTTTTAGCTTTATGCGTAATGCGCGATACGCTTACGGGTATGAAATCAGCGCGAGTCGAAATTTTATCCCTTATTCTTACCACGCAAGTACAGGGATACAAATTTATCACGCACATACCTAAACGAACTATTTTTAGGTTAGGTACGCCTAAAGGCGCGTGAACCGTGCTCTTATCAGTTAACCGCAAAGGAAATTTGAAACCGCTAAACGCCACACGGCCTTTTCGTTCGATAGTAAGTTCTGTATTGGTATATTACTAACCTATTTAATATTCTAGAGTCCGAAACTCTTTGTCTTGCCAGCGACTGAGTTATATCAAAATATAGGAAACTCGGTTGTGAAATTAGGTACTGTTTGATAAAAACTTGACTCAGTGTGTCTGGCGGCAATGACATATCAAGTTCCCTGACATTTACTCGGACTCGTTTAAACCTAACTTTACTAACGAACTCACTTTTTTCATGCAAATTAGTTAAAAATTATAGACACCCAATCACATGTCTTCATCGTAAGTTAAAACAGTCCAATGTTTTCTTTCAGTTCAATTTTAATTAAACTCAATTACCAAACATACCAATGAATTCTTCATCTTTAAGAAACTAACGGAAGATCAGGATTAGCCATTCTTTCTTAACATCAAGGCAGACACGTCAATCTAAGAGTACTGACTGTATTCGCTACTTGTTTATAGTTTATAGAAATTTTACACGGTGCTCAACGTCGATTCATCAATTCTTGACAGCTAGACACCCCGATTACTTGTATCCATATAACTATTGTTCCAAGTCCGAACAGTGATCCCGAAGATTTTCATCAACGTCTCGCGACTGCGGTAAAAGTGGCGAGGTTGCCTCGATTTCGCACACGGAGGAATCGACGAACGGCTTGCCATCGCGGCGATATTGCAGCCAGTGAGGGGCGTCGATTAATCGGCAGGAAGCAAGGGTGCGGCTGGCCAGTCTCCACGATTCTCCTGACCGCAATAGCGCGTTGTACATTTATTACACGGCAGGCGTGTCACGCAGTGTCGCATGTGTACACTGACATACGTAGGTCAGAAGCGACGAGGACGAGAAGAGGACGACGGAAGATGGTCTGGCAGTCTGGGACCCGGCCACGGCCACGGTCCGCAGTCGAGGGCAATTAGGGGAGATTTTTTTGTCGGATAAAAGCTGGCCAACGTCCACCGTTCGAACACTGCCGCATAGCGCCGCATCTCCGGCCACAGCGCTGCAGTTTATACCGAGTACCGAGAAGGGTGCACCGGAGGTACAATCCGCTCTAAATGCGTGTACGTAGGTACGTACATACATACATACGCGCGCACGTGTAGGTGTAGGTGGTGGGTAACCCGACAAGCCGCAACCACCGAATATTCCCAGGGTTACGCCGCCCGCTCTGCGCGATCGAGATATTTAAATTCAACTTCCTCTGCTGCGCCCCCTTGCCCCCGAAACCCTTAATGGCGGGCTACTAATCGAGAGGAATTATACCAAAGGGCAAGGAGCACAAAGGGAGCAAAGAGCGTATGAGGGCGCAACGACAAGGACCCGGGGAACAGGATGCACGACAGCGACGTTTGCGTAGTTATCTTACGTAATATCGCACGCAATTGGTGAAATGGTCGTTGCAGGGAAAATAGATTCCGGCAATTTCGACGAAGAACGCGATCGACGTTCGTTCGAAAGTTTGAAACCTTGTCGATTTGTTATGCGGACATTGGGGCGTTTCAGAAAATAATTATTTACGATTTTCAAAGACTTTGTCCAAAGATGAGCGTTCCACGTTGTGTGTGAAATCGCGCTAATTTGATATTTCACTTTTGTTGAATTTCTGAAGAAACACGTTGTAGCACTTCGATTATTATTTCTTTCCTGACATTTATATTCAACCCAAAGATTACGATCTATAACACAACGATATATCAATCGGGAATCTTATTCTCCTAGATTAAAAATTCATATTCAATTATAACTATTTTACAAGATGGAATTAATAATGAAAAAATCGTCAGATACACTTCTCAAACATCAACTGGAGACTTTATATTACAAGTGTGGGTGTTCTGTGTGACGTAAATTGATATTGTGATTGATGAAGGCGATAAAAAATAAAAAATTTTACTCGCGATTCTTTATAATGGGAATAATCAACCGAGCGCGATCTTCCGCATAACGTAGAACGTTCATCCTTCGAAAAAAACTTTCTTTTAGCCTAATCAAACTTTTTAGAAGGTGCCATGGTAAAAACTCGCTAATTAGTTGTTTCTGAAACACCCTGGTATACGTGTTTGCGACTACCGAAGTCATACAGCGAAGTAAAAGATACTTTTTCTAATAAAAATTCTCGTGTCTTCTTCCAATACTCGGACATATACTTTTGACGATGTTTGTTAGAAAAATCAGAAGAAAAGAAAAACTGATATTTTCACAGCGAACGATATTATAAAACGTGCAATTTATCCAGTTAAAAATATTACCTTTTCCTATTTTTACTGATAAATCGAAAAATTGCCAGACACCAAGGGAATTTGTCTTACGAAAAGTCTCTCCGCGTGCCAAGTAGATACGACGGTCTTGCGTTATACGTCATAGTTTCTCTTATACCCAGAAATTGATCTCGGCGTTTCACCCCACACGGAATGTTTTCATAAAAATTTACCACCTGCAGCATCGTCGAAGGTTCCAGTTGTCACAGCGGTGCTTATAAACTTGCGTAAAATATATTTCGGCAATGCCTTGTGACCTATCTCGCAGTAACACGCGGCATTGATGGCTGTATATAAGTTTCGATAAGGGTTGGAAACGAAGGAGAAAAAAATAATTCCAGGCTTCTCGTGCGTTCAATGCAAGCCTGATGTAACTTCATGCCGTCAGGGTGCCATTGAAAGGGTAATATTCATGCTGTCCCATAAGAAAATTGTCAAGTTAGACCTTCGCCGTTACATTATACAAAGAAAATTACATCCAGAGAGTCAGTTGATCAGCTGTATATTGCTATTGGCAGAAGGAATAAGTAAATAAATAAAACTGAGAGGACGTCGGAGCTCGACTATCCCTCGCAAGAGAGCCTTGGGGCTTAGAGAGTCGATCTTGCGGAGCAAGTTGAGCAGACCTCGCGTTTCCTGATATTTCCCATGGGCGGCGACGAGGATATTCAAATTTAACTTCCTTCCAGAAATAAAGCCCTGTGCCTCGGGGAGCGTGGTCGTGGTATACGAGAAGGCGTTTAGAGCCGGGCGTTCGGAGGAACGAGCGAGTTGTAAGCAAGGGGATTCGGGAAGGTCGTCGGGTCTCGAGTTCCTTCACAGCCCCTAACAGGTGGTTACTATCTCTGTTTGAAAAATAAAAATTCCACTCGAGACGCGCGCACGATAGAAAGATAGTTGTACCCAATATCTCCATAACTGCACGCCACCCCGGGTGAAACTCGACGAGTAGCTGGAGCTCGTAGTTCGTAGACCCGTGACCATGCAGGGACCTTTACGGGTGGGTATAAAGCGTCTTCTCTCCCTCCCTCCCTCCCTGTACTCCTACACCCGCGTGCGTCGGGTCTCCCTTTCTTAGTTCTTGGTTCTTCTTACAACCGTTCCGTGCATGCCGACGACCGTCGACTACGGAGAGCTAGGCAGCAGGCGGCTCTCTCTTCTCTCCCCTATCGCGCCGTGTATAACCAGAAACTTGGGTCTCACAATCAGGACCGGAGGGGCGCGTCCCTCGGCTGCGTGCCTCTCCCCTACCCCGCCCCCGCAGCAGACCCGTCTTACCATCCCCTGTAGGGTTCCTTGAACCCCGAAGGACAATGACCTTGCGCCTGCCGCCGTGCCGCTGCTGCTGCTGCTGCTGCCGCTGCTGCTTTTGCTGCTGCGGTCTAACGCTGCACCAGCACCGCCACTAACTCGCCTGTGTTTGTGTTGGTATTGTGTCCGTAAGAGTTATACCTGCCTACGGATGCACGATACCGGTGCGAGCACGCCGAGAGGTGACGTTTTAAAACTATTGTGTATCTGGGTAATTCCGTGCAACCTAACCGTAGGTAAGAGATGGCCTACGGTACTGTACCGTGTTGGATTATTTAAGAATCACCCTAATGCCCGGATTGAACAATTGTTGCTGTTGAATGAAAGCAGCGTTTGAATACAAATGATGGAAAAAAAATTCACTTGAAATGACAATTTTTTGTCAACGTTATAATCGTTTAATCTGTGATTTCAGAATTGTCCTTTTCACAATCACCTGTCGTGACGTGTGTGCCCGTGTGCACTTGCGCGGTATCTAATCGCTATTGTATATATACACACACATATATATATACACACACGATATGTAGTATTTATATCTTGGAACCGAGAGTAACGCCCACCCTTATCTTGATCTATCAATTCACTAGAGGCCCCCAGTTAGATGTACTTGTAACGTTGCTGCAGAGGGTTACTCACTTCTTCGTACGTATAATAAACTTGACGTTGCACTGTTTTATTCGCCTGTGGAGACGGGTAAAGAGAGGGAAAAACCCACGGCAGGGTCGCATTGCGTAGTCAATCATGGGGGCATGGCGTAGACGCTCGAGACGTATTACGTACAATGCGTGTATGCATCTGTCGTATTGTTTATCACGTCACTTGAATTTTCCGACTGTTGCCTGGAGCAGCGTGTTGTTGTATGCGTATTCGATGAACGGAGTGTGGTGGATAGGGGCGCGTTCAATAGTGATTAAACTGCAAACTCGGCGGAATAGGAAACAGTGCAGAGGGAGAAAGGAATCGAAGGGAAACCAAATTTAGGAGGTGGTGTGTACAGGACACGTGTGTCAGATAAACCTCCATACGTGTATTGAAACTTGGGCTGTAAATCGCAACATTGCACAAGTATCGCTCATCCTTTTCTAGTGCCTGAAGCTGCAGATTTTCATATGCTACCCCAGAAATTAATTCAACGATCATCGTCGCAACATTTCTGACGAAAATGATATTTCTAGCTTATTAGCGACTTTTCCAATGACTTGACGGAAATGTATGAGTACGGTTATCGGTTATCTTTCTGTATTCTCGTTTCAAGCTAGTCTTGACCGTGCAACGAGTGGCAAAAGTCGAGTATTGAAGAATGACGAAGTGATAAAAAAAAGAAAGAGACAGATGGATACATAAATTATTCATACTACTATAAAAGATTAGATTTCTTTTGCGTTGCAGGTTGAAATCATCAATACAAACCAGGAAACTATAAGAACAGAGAAAAACAAACAAAAAACAAAATGGAATAGAAAGAAGAGGGGATAGGGGGTAGAGAAAGTTGACGAGTATACGAATTAATGTGCGCATTACATACTCACTTAACCTTCCCCTCTTTTGAAATTATAGACGAAACAACCTGTTGCACACTCGCAGCCCAAATGTACGAGCACATGCAGATGTGTACCTGCTGTTTCACGACAACAATAGCAGGAGCGTTCCATGATACTGTCCTACACATACGTGTAACAGGTGTAATATACTGATTTGCATACATAAAAAAAAAAAGCTAACACAGGTATAATGATGTTTCCGCACGGTACACGCGACTAATTCAATGGGTAGCAATAATTTTATACGAAGGGCGCTACCGTCCGTCGGCCACTCGATTCATTATACTGTTATAATATAGGAACTCAACCCTCCGTCACCACTGTGTACACTTTGGTGCTAAGCGGAAATTTCCATCTTCCATAACTGTCTAATATTAAAGAATTATTTACAAAGAATCAGCAAAAGATTTCGATCAAAAATCTATTGGAATATGAAATACATATAGTGAATTTTTTCGAAATTTTTTGACGAAGGATTCTCTGTAAAATAACATCCGAGCACTAGTGTGTAACACACAGTGGGAACCGTTTATCTATGGTACATGTATAAATACGTGGAAGTTTTGGCAATGTTTACAACGAATTTTTGTAAACAGATAAAAAAATGTGTTTCTTCCGCCTTAGCAAAAGTTAGTAAGCCCGTGATACCCTAGTGAAAATAATTTATACGTCAAACTACATTAAAAGGCAGTTGGTTGAAAATTGTGGGAAATACTCGAAAATCATAGGAAATCATCGAAAAGCGAACAACGTTGTGGAAAATCGTTAAAAATCGTAGTATATTGCATAGAACATTACTAATTTCTGCGAAAAATTATAAAAATCTACAATTTTCTGTGAAAGATAAGAAGACTGATCTTCTATTCTTCCGATCGTGAGTATGATCTGGAAGGATTTAGAAAATCTGTCGTATATTATATTTTTGAACTCACTTTATCTCAATAATTGAGTCTTATCAAAGACTTAACATTTGTTACTTCACCAAACCAAGAAATCCACAATATTTTACAACAAATTATATCCATTTCCACCGTTGATATAAGAAAAACAATCGCGTAAACGCGAGCGATTCTAACACAAACTTATCTATTAAAAATGACGATAATCTACAAAAAATTCTATTCCAAAACCACGAAAGTGTCCGTAATTCACTGATTAATCGTAGGCTTAATTCGTAGTTAGGCGTAAAAATTATTTCCACCAGGGTACGCTTGTACAAGGATCTTTCAAGACCACAATTTTTAGTACGTACGTCTCTAATGCAGGATCAAAACCCACATAGATATGCGTATAATAGCGTTATACTCGTTAGTTTAAACTTGTGTAGAGAGACATTTAGTACGGGGACTCAAACAAGGGTGTCGAGGTACCGGAAGAATGAGTCCGACAATCGGTCCCTTCCCGATTACCCCGGATGGGATAAGGTATAGGTGCACGTGGACGTATTCCGTATACGAAGCAATGGTGCAACCGCTACACGTAGCTGTACGTTCATAGATGCCGCGTATAGCGTATGCGTGTGACGTGCGTGTACCTGCCGTGATATCCCGTCTACTCGTCGTCACGCATCACCCGGTCGAGAGGGGTGGGATAAAGTAACCCCGGTGGAGACCGGTGCACACGAAGGCTTAGAATATGCCTACATAATAGCATAACATGGTCTCGTGGGTCGGTCACAACGCGATCGTGATCGTCTCCCGTGACGCTGGGCTACCCCTTTTCTCTCCTCGCCTGATGCACAGGTGTTTGTCTCGCAGCGTAGGTTGGGATTTTCAGCCCCAACCGCGTGCACGGGCACGTTTAGCGAGTCCATTACTCCAAGTTTCATGCTTAGGGGAGGGATGGGTGACGAACGTGGACGACGAAGGGAGAATGCTAGATGATCACACAGGTGTATTGGATGACGGCGCAGATATAGACAAATAGATTCGCTGTTGGTTATCTAGCTTATGACGAAATAGCTAACGGGCAGGTGCGAACCTTCGTCCGTAGTCTGTGGATATATTATAGTCTCCCTGCATGCATGCGTCGACAAAGCACGAATGCGCAATGGAAGGGGTGAGAGGATCGAAAACCACAATGGCACTTGACTGCTCCAAAGAGTTTAAAAGCTTCGCGCGAGCCCGTCGCGGACTGGAATGCGCACCAAACTTTCGTATACGTTATATACGTAGGGTAAAGTAGGCTATACCGTACAACCTGCAGTTAAATCGTACCGCTATATAGGAAATACATCACTTGTCCTATCATTTACTGTAGAGTGGTACGATATAGCCTGCTTCCTCCTACACCGTGGTTTACGCGCGAGGAGATCGATAGATAGATAAATAGATGAATAGATAAATGAATAGATAGATGGACGGATAGACTTGTTCTTTTTATTATTTTGTCCAGACCGATGTTGGGCGAAAAATGGCGAGCATTATAAACAACGAAACTAAAACTGAGCTAACAACTCAAGACAAGGTATGGTCGGAAACTTTGGAGACGACACAGAGCATTGCAACTAGCCGCATGTTAACGAAAGTTTGGAGCGACTTGATTTCCTCGATTGGTATCACACGTGGTGCTCCTTGCCAAAACTGCGAAAGTGGAACCAGTGATGAGCGATCTGTATAAGAGGACTAAGGAGTTTTGAAATGAAAAAAATTCACTTCTTTTTAATTGTCCACAACAAGATCAGGAGTGAATATAAAACTTTTTCTTTATAGCGACCATAGCTAAAAATTCAACGGTAAGAACTTTCCCGCGATACGATATGAATATAGTTTCTAAGTACACCCAGCGAGGTTGATTCTGTCACTGTCAGCTGTAATTTCCCATCAGACCGCGTAATATAAAACCACCTAATAGGTGACAAATATAACCTTGTTGAATGTACGTGCAATACGGCATATCTACCTCAAACATACACGTACATCTTACATAATAGGTATATGAAGAAGAAGATGTTGAACAAGAAGAAGAAGAACAAGAAGGCGAAGAGTAGAGGGTGGGTGTCGGAATGTCAAGCGCAGCTACCGCGCTGCTCTGTGGGATATACCGTATGTAAATGATACGCGCATATGCGGGGGGTACTAAACTCGTGCATACGCACCGCTAGGTGTAGGTATACGCATATACGAGACGAGAGCGTTTGTATAATAATATAGTACATATTGTGATTTCAGTTGTATCCAATAATCGAACGCCGGTACAAATATACATAAGCAAAACATCGTAAAAGGGTTGTTGGACCCAGACCGCACCGACAGTACGTGGGTAACGCGAAAATGGATGAAGAACATTGCAGCCATTGTTGCAAAATTCTGCATGTGGTTGTTGATTCGGGTAAGACAAGGGTCGTGTAGACATGTCGGATGTTAAACTGAATCAGGTTCCGAGATAAGACAAGGTAAGGGGAAATTCCTCCCGCAGTTATTCTATTCGGTAGTAAGTTTGCAAATGCGTATCGTTGTTACGCCCATTTCATAAGCAAGCGATAGCGCGAAAAATAAATTTCGATAACGTAAAGAATAGGATGTATATATAGAGAATATAAAGATACACAAAGATTCAGGCACATCACGCTCCGACAATTATCGTAAAAATGAATGGATTGTATGTAAAAGGTATGTATATATAGTTTATACCTGGCACAGAGGCGTGTACGCACCACACTCGGAATGAATGAAAATTATAGAATGGGCGGCGCGTCCTCGAACACACCTGTCAATATAGCAGGCTTTACAGTGTTCAGGCCAGGTAATTTTGGGAGAAATAGGGGAAAGTTTTGTGAAAATAATGGGGTATTACGTTTCCAATATTTTTTTCACATTACTGATAAAATAGAGCAAAATTAGATACACGCTGTAGTGTCCGTTATTTTGGTCGCTTTGGAACTTTTTCGATTGCACCACGAAAGTATGTTCATTTTGTAACAGAAAAAATTTCCTGTAAATTTATAAATTTTCAGATAATATTAACACGTACCGGGAAGCAATTGAAATTTTGAATGTAAAATACATTGAGATGTTCGATTTTTTTTAATTATTTATTTTTTGGTAAACTAAAATGGATTGTAAAGATCAATTTGATGTGATGCTTTAGAACAACGTTTATATTTCCAATTAAAGTAGTTAGAAAATAATTTGGGATGAGCGCACATATTCCGTAGATAACTACACTCAATTAAACCGTAAAAATTATGGTTTTGTGAAATATCAGAGTTTTATTTATTTTTTGTTCCTACGTTGACTTGGAAGTATGAACATTATTCGCAAGCATCAAACTGATTTTTTCAGTCCATTTTAATTTATAAAAAAAAAGTAACTCACTGTGCAAAGATATGGGAGTTTCAGGGGAAAATTGACTGTGTTTTAAGAAACATTTTGGGAAAACCTTCGATTTAAGAGTGCTTATAACAGAAGAAAAAATAATAGGTTACTTTTAGGGACGCACTGTACAGTTTGATACAGGTATAGACGATGTCAATACGCGGAGAATGAATTTTCCAAACCAAATTGTCAGAAAAAACAAATTTTTTACACTTCTTATATATTATATATATATATATATCTTAATATATATATATATATATATATATATATATATATATATTACATATATTACATATACGCAATAAATACCCTGCAAAATATGTAAGAAAAAAATAACACCGTACATGTTTGTATAAAATTCAGCCGCATAGCGTGACACCGACGCGATACGATTCGGACCAGCTGGTTTGTTCATCGGGCAGAAATGTCACGGAGGTATATATATATATACCCTGACCCGTGATGGTCGCGTTATGCAGCAGAGAGGAAGGAATTAGGCAACAGGACGAGGAGTCGAGATTGCATCGCATCGCATCGCATCGCATCGCATCGCACTTACGCCCCCCGCTGTTTCCTGCTTCCTTTCACCTTTGGGAACTCACAGCGCGGGGCAAGTTACCCGGCCTCGGCCTGCAGCCAGCCCTTTCCCTACAAGTTATATTTACACTACTTGTAGGCATGATATACCTAAACAGGTGGATACGTGGATGAATTAACAAGCGCGAAATTCTCCTTCATTATTATTACATCCATCTATTCCTCACACGAAGCGCACTAACAATAAGATGATTGAAGGGTGCGTTGGTCGATTTCGACGTTCGCGTATATATCTCCAAGTATCTAAGTCCACGTACCGAAAACGTGAAAAAGGGGTTAACATCGCGATTCTCTATGCAATTTTAAACAAAAACACACAAACGCATTTTCATTTGACTCAGAAATAAAGAAATGGCATGGCACGATTTTTAGTAATTTACTATTTCGTAGAATCCGTGCCATTTCTGTATTTCTGCGTCAAGTGAAAATGCATTGGTGTGTTTTTGTTCAGAATTGTGTATAGAACAGGGCTATTGAATCCTTTTTCACATTTGAGATACGTGGAATTTGAGGGGCGGGATAGAAGTTCCGAATTTGAAAAGCTTTGAAAGCGCCTAATTCCGAATTATTTGGTAGCGAAATTTAAAGCAAAGGAATCAAACTTTTACGAAACAACGTTTCGAATGGTCGGAAATACGACATCTCGAAGCTCCGAAATGCAAGATTTCGAAAATTCAAGTTGCGATAGAGCAAAATTCGGAAAAGTAAAATTTTGGTAAAGCAAAATTCCGAAATATAAATCTTCGACAGAGTAAAATTCCGAAACTTTTAAATATACTTACGCAGCGTAACTCACTCAACGAGTGGATGTAAAAGATAAAAGTATCGAAAATCAAAAACAAAGAAGGATCAAAATGGTGAAATTTCACCAAGCCAAAAATTCACCGATCTAAAGGTGTTCGATCATTCGGAATTTCGATGCTCGAAATCTTTAAACTTTCACTTTCGAAACTTTGACTTGTCGGAGTTACGCCCTTTCGAAACTTTGAGCGTCGAGTTCCGGGACATTCGAAACTTTGATGTTTCGTCAAAGTTCGATTTCTTTACTCTTAAGTTTCTCCACAAGAAAATCGGAATTTGGCACTTTCGGAACTTCAACCCCGCCCCGTAGTACACGATACAAGTTACAAAACCTGGCACTACAATACGACGGACGCGCACACCCTGACACACAACGACACGTATACCCACCCGTACCCAGATGGTAATGTACCGACCCGAGTAGGCAAGTGTATTATACGTAGTTGTTCGTTGGTATGTACGTACCTTATAGATATACAGACGTGGCGCGGAGCTGCACGCGTGGAGGAGACTGAAGATGTGTACAATACGGGACGCGCCTCGTGCCACGGCGTGCGGTGCTAAAGTGGGTTGCTTGGTACCCCTGGCCGTTCAACGACCCCGTCGAACGAACGAACCGCCGCGCCGCGGTGTCTCTTTCCATCTCAGAGAATCGGTGTCGGAGTCAGAGTCCGAGTCAGAGTCAGAGTCAGAGTCGATTGCCTGCTCCGTGCGGCCTGCAGCTCCTGCGTCTTTGGATCCGAAGCATGGTGCCCATCGCCACCTTTATATATTCCTCGAAACTCTTATGCCCTGTATGACGGTGAAAACCCGCGCCACACGTGACACCGATCCGTATTTTGGACCATCATCCGCCCGACGACGCCCCTGCAGCTAACCCATTTATTCGGTCGTTTTATAGCTCGACGATGCGTTTCCCTCTCTTCTTCTTCGTTCTTCGTCTTTGTACTGTTTGGATACATTGCACTCACGAATTGCAGGCGGCTTGATATTTCGTTACTCGGGAATTTTAAACCTACTCTAACGCAGCGAGTAACGAACCCCTCTGCCCAATATTGACGGATTTAGCAATCGACAATCATGCGAGTGATCGTTAACCACTGCAGGGCGCATTGAATTTTACATACTTTCGATGCATATTATACTTGTGAATTTTCTACGGTTTTCATCGGAAAGATTATTTGCTCGATATTCGGTGTACACTTATTTACAACCCTTACTAAAAACTTTATACACCAATTGGGATATTATAGCAGTGAAAAAGAGAATCCAGCGTTTCCCTACAATGTTTGAGTAAATGATAAACCTGAGGAAAAGAAAATATCCATCAATCGGAATAAACGAATTATACGTTCGTGAGTTAGTGAGTCAAAATAGTGGCTATAATACGTTTCTCTCTTTAACTTCCTGTTTATATATTTTTACAGAAAAGAGGAAGTTGTTGCAATTACTCCGAAAATGAAAAGTTGAGTTTTCACTAGATCTCGACGTCTCGAGATCTAGAAAATTACCTTCGACCATTTTCGAATGGACGTCTGTGTGCATGTGTGTATCGATGCGTGTGCGTGATCAATTTTTTGTCCAACGATATCTCGAGAACAAGTTACTGGATTTCAATGATTTTGGTCTCAATCGACGCGGCTATTCCAAACTTAGAGCTGATTGGATTTTGGCGTTGATCGGTCGAGTACTTTTTAAATTATTTGAATAACAAGATTCTAAGAAGTCAAATAAAAATTATGATATCTTGAGAATTGATTTTTCGGGTCGGTAATCACGAACGTGAGGTCAAATTTTCGATATTCAAAATGGTGAAATAAAAATCTGAAAAGATTCCAATTTTAGTAGAAATTAGTAGGCGGTGATGTTTGGGACACTGATAACGAATCCTAGATCAAACTTCCAAAATTTGTAATGGTGGATTCATTAAAGTGGTGTAAAATAAAAAAAATCCTCATATTTTCATGTAATATGGTATTCGAGAGCTTTTAAATCGTTAATCACGAATCTGAATTCGTACTTTGAAATTCGAATTGACGATTATAATTAATATTATTTTTTTTCTGTGAACTTAGAACCTGTAATGTGTGAGAACGGGATGTTGGAGGGCTGGCTCATGGCCAGCCTAAAGCCGCTTGTTGTTGAGTGTAAATCCAGATCAACAGAAACTCTCCCGCTGCTTGCATTCGCGAAATTATCTATGAAAATCCCCAAATGATTTTTACAACAGATGTTCTTTCCCTTGCTAACCGCTGTGCGGCCAGTTCGTAACTGATCAGCTTTTACTTATTGTGAGCCTGAATTGGAACGAGTGGTATTAATCATCTATATGTATAAGCAGACGAAGATATTCCGAGGAGTGCTCGATAGAAACGTTTACACAGGATTGATTCAAGCCGGGATCTACGGAAAGAATTATCATGGATAGATTTGTTTCGGTCGGACGAACCGACGGATTGGCGGAGGATAACGGTCGCGGTCGCGTTTTCTGGTCATTTCCTGGGCAGATCGAGTTCCGCTTGATCGCCATGTATACACATTTCGAACGAACAAACGGACGGTTGGCCGCGTTTCGTTATGTTCCGTTCACTCTCGTCATCTTCAGTTACTCCGTCGTTTCTAAATTCGCGCGATTCAGCGTGACGCAACTTATGTAGGAGATAATCGAAAAAACGGGGTGCAGGATTTCAACAACAGCGATAACCAGGCTATCCGAAGCTGCAACTCCGCGATCCATCGAGGTGTAATAGGTGTACCTACGCGAGGAGCGAGCTGCGAAGACGTATAGAGAAAGTAGTAGGTAGGTAGGTAGTGTAGGCCCACCAAGGAATTTCAAATAAATTTAAAACCGTTATTATGCCCTCTCGTAGTCGTCGTCGTCGACGTCGTTGGATAGAATTCGTGGAGCCACACAAAATCTCGAAGCATAAGTGTGGGATCTTTTCTCAACCATGCTCGATCAAGCCCGAATCGGATCCAGCTGCAGAGTTGTACTTCATTAAATGTATCTGTAACGCCCGGTTCAGAGGGGTTACCCCGGCCTAACGATGACGGAGGCGATGCGGAAATTCAGTTAAAAATAACAATTCTTTCCACTGGTTATTTTATTCAAGCCTTTCTATTAAAAAAAAAAAAATTTAATCGTTTGAATTCAGGTGTCATGAAACAGGAAAGTACATCACTAGAATATGACGCCATTCCCCTTACAATAAACCTAAAACTAGGTTTTATCGCAAGTCGTGGTGAAAATTTAAAAGAAAGATAGTGCTATGTAAGTAATGAAACGAAATGAAATTAAAAAAATAGAGAAGAAATAATATTTATCAACATTTTAAATCCAAACCTTATATTTTTAACAGTAACTGTGTGACCCATGAGACTTGTACATGAATATTCTTAACTGTGTATGGGCATCAGGATTCGGGCAAAAGTCTAAGGACTATCGCCTAGCGACTAGTAGGCTGAAAAGCTAATTAGCTAGGTATCGGCAACTGATAGGCATTGTGAAGATAAAAACAAAACTCCTAATGATTCGCTTTTTAAAATTCTTCAACGGAACTTCCTTGATATCGCGAGGTAGTTTATCGAAGGTTTTTAACCCCAACGTAATCGTAACGTAACTCCCTAATGCTAGTTCTTCTTAAGGGGCAATTTCATAGCTTTGTTGGTGGTAGTACGCGCACTGCATTCGGTATACCTGATATCCCATAGTAATAGTAATTATTACTATAGATTAGTGCTGTGCGATTAAACGATTGATCGAAGTTGCCTCATAATAAATCTGCAGGTCAATCGGTATATGGAATCGAAGCCGCCGATTAATCGATTAATTAAAAAAACGACTGATCAAAAAACTAAATTAATCGATTAATCAAAAAACCGATTAATCCAAGCTGTCGATTAATCGCACAACACTACTATACTGTAAACAGTAATTATACGGAACAGTCGTTATGTTATTCAAGAGTTGCAGTCCGATGACCCTTTTTAACGGTAGAATGGAAAGCACATCTGTGTGCATGAAAGTCAAAGATACTTTTTCATCCTAAATGCTGTATTCTGAAAACGTTTTGAGTACCTATTCTTTTCACTGCAATGGCCGAGACAATATTCAGAATTCGAATAAAACTTAAGAGGAAGTCGTAACTCGAATCGGCTCAGGTTGGGCGACTGCGGGCCGCCGTTCCAGGCTTCCTAACAGGGTCAAGGGGGTTAAACACGATTAAGCAACTCGCCGAACTACGCGTTCTACATATATATATATATATATATATATATACATATATCTTACACTCATACCACGGACTGACTCGTGATTATACATCGGAAACGCAAGTTCCGTCGTCCGAGGGCCGAGCCAACCGATCCTAAGCTTCCTGTTTTCCAATAACAGTGTAATTTTTTCCTCATTTTCTTCGCGTGGATTAGACATATCTCACCCGTTTCCAAGTACCTGCTCAATACTACGTGTTCGTCGAGTCCAAACCGTATTTAATTTGCCTGAACGCTGTTTCTCGTGAAATTCTCACACGGGGAATATTACGATATTACAATGATGAACAATTACACTATGCTATCGCTATTCAGCACGATTAATTACGGCAAGACGTAGTTCAACGCTGCATGCCTGCTACGGGGTGTCAAGTCATTCACTCACTCTCTCTCTCTCCCTCTCTCTCTCTCTCTCTTTCTCTCTGCAACACCAATTCGAAGTTGCCCGACATGATTCACGCATCGCGTATTGAGAAAAACTGTACAAAACACCTGTGGTGCAGTTCGACCGAGTGATAAGGGACACACACACACACACGCGCGCACCTAGCATTACGTCAAGTTTCCACACTATACCAAACCGACATTGTTCAAATGTCTTCCGGTCTCTAAGGATCTCCGTTAGAGTTGGCCGCGGGTATTTTCTCTCTTTTTTCCTCTTCTCCGTTCCCTCTTCGACTCAACGTCGTTCTTGTAATATTGTATTATATACCGCAGAGTGAATAAGGCAGAAATGCGGGCTGTGAACCGAGCCTAACGCTCCCCTCGCGAGAGATAGTGGCGTGTCGACGAGAGAGTGGTTCGTGTGCTCCTTAAAGTGCATTGCCTTTACAGTCCTGTCCCCGTTACACCCCCGTGCCAGAAGACTGAATCGTGCAGTGCTGTACTCTCCGCATGTGTACGTTCAGCGAGCATGCACGTATACCTATACAGTTAACGTTACACCCAATCCGACGACGTCAATTTCATACCTATACGCAGTATGCTCAACGTGGTGTTGACGTCATCATCGTCCAGGGTTCATGTTCCAAAATCAGCGCAAGATGTACAGTATGCACGTTTTACACAGGGTGGCGATCAATTGGCTCGAACAAAGTCACTCACTTTTTCTTTTCTCGGTTTTCTCAGTTTACCGGACTGCCGCCTGCACCCCAAGATGTGTTTCTCGATGAGGATGAAGTCGGCAACGTTACTGTAGCGATGCATGTTTAGGAAAAATCGTTACTTCGCACCTTCAGGGATATCTGAAATCAAGTAAACCATGATAAATACAATATACTCATATTTTGCAAAGCCAAAGCTCCTTGAAAGTCATTATAATATTGCGCGGTAATGATTTTTTTCCTGATGTTGAGTTACAGTAACGTTAACGTTACTAACTTCAGCCTCATGATTTCTCGTAGGTGTATAACTTGGACAGAACGGATGTATACCAGTTATACGATTCGATTTTGTCTAACATATATCGACGCAAACGGAGGAAAAAATAATATCACATTGATATCAGGTACGACGAAATGATGACAACGCGAGGCTGAATACGATTAGAGGAGGGAACGTAGTAGAGGTAGAGAAAAAAAAAGCACGTCCGTCCTACAGCCCCGTCGTCGTGCCTTTTACGTACAGGTGTATAATAGGATATCTTACACCGCAGGTCTCTCTGCAAAGTTTGCTTTCCGGTATTACGAGACTTGGATATCAGATTATCCACTCCGTCATCCCTTCTCCTCATATTTTTGCGAATCCCGCATGTATGAATGATGCAAACGTGGCAGCAGCGCTCCACGCGGTTCAACCCGCGAAATTAAAAGTCCCGCAATACTTGTCAATTTCTTCCAGGGGGAAATACTAACGTGTAAGCATATACCGAGTGCGAGCGGTGTGTCGAGGAGGAGAGAAATTAACGGTTCCATGAGGACTTGCGCGTCCGCTACGCATGTACGTATACATGCATACCGACCAAGTAGTTCTTCTATGAAGACAACTTCAAGGAAACGTCCTAGCTTCGAACATGTTGTGAAAGCTTGTAAAGTATCGAACGTCACAAGTATAAAATTTAAGAATCGGTTGTCGGATGTACCGTAAGATAAGAGAAGGTGGTGGAAAAAATTTGTTAACATTTTCAACACACAGCCTTACGTGTGTGTTATAGGCTCAAATAACGTTCGTAAATAAGCAATTTTTATTTTCTCAAGAAACTCAAAATTACTCGAATATCTTACAGATTAAGAAAATTCTCACGTACGATACGAACTTGTACGGGGTAGTGAAGAGGGCCGTATCTGATAATTATCACCGCTTCAAATTCACCAATGGAGGTGATTATTCGAAAAGTAGTTGCAAAAATAAAGAAAAATAGGAAAAAAAAAAGTGATTCCTCGGTAATAAAATATATCCTGGATTACTTTCAACGGCGACCCCATTTTTCACCCTGTCCGTGAGATCGACGAGCTACTATAGGTGGCCACATAATAAGCAATGCATCGAGTGACATCTGTGTTCACGTGAAAATGATCATCCAATTCCTCCGCTTCGGTGACCGCATCGTATGTTGCCATCTATCGTTGTGTGCCCAAGCTTTGGTAGGAAAGTTGCCATGGAAATGAGCGACGCTTGACTTCTGATGTCGGCCTCCTTCCTTTCCACAAAAGTAGGGTGTTTGGTTTTTCCCACAACTTTGTAAATTGCAATTCGAATGAAAAAAACTGCAACATGGCATTAATTCATGATGTTTTGACGGAGCTGGGTTGGGGTGATGGATTTCACGTGCCTGTTGCTAACGAGGAGAACAAGAGGCTCGAGGAAGAGGTACCTGAGTTGTTCATACTGCTAGTAGCGGAAACGAAACGCCTACCTTACTATCTACCTGGAATTGTTAACAGATCGACAGAAAGACAAAGTACAAAAGCTCGCTGAGCCTTGAGTTGGACTCCGTCACCCGGCGTATCGATACGATAAAGAAGCACATTGGAAATGTCGCCCTGGAACACGAGAACAACCAAAAATTGCTCACCGCTCACTCCATGCAGCTGGATAGCGAGGATCACTTGTTCAGGTTGTGCAATAGCACAAATTCCAAGATGTGTCAGGAGGTGAGGCAATACAACAAGGAGCGGAATGATGTCATCCAAAGGATTCAGAGTAAAAAATGTGAGCTGAGTAAGCTCACGGAGAGGCTTGAGGAACTAAAGAAAAATGCCAAGTTTGATAACTACCAGCTTGTTCAATGGGAAGAGGCTTTGAGGCGGGGCCAGGAGGACAACCAGCTTATTGAACGGTATATGAAAACTGATAGCCAGAAGTTTAAGGTGGGTGTTTGGGTGGGTTTCTTTTAAAAATGTGAAAAACACTGCAACACCAATTCTTTATAGGAACTGGAATTGAGGCGGCAGAAACTGCAGACACAGGTAGAATGTTGCCGGCAAACCGTCGTCACTGCTGTCAATGGTGTTTTTGAAATGGAGAATGTAATGGACAGGACAGCCAGGCTGTACGGCGACGCCTTGAAGGAACGCCAGCAGCTCATAAGTCAATGGACACAAAGCGTACTCGTGCTCAAGCAGAGGGATGATGAAATTCACAAGGCCTTGAGGGTCAGGTCGACGTTGCTATTTATACACATTCGTATCTTTCACCCTGCTTCAAACACAGACATTCTTTACTTCTTGTCCCTTCCTTGTTAGTGCAGGAAATAGATAAGCTACGGGAAGTGGCTAGAGAAAAAATGGAGGTGCTGCAGGAGGCTGAGAAGTTTATCGAGAACCAGGTCAAGAATAACAAACTGCTCGAGGAACAAATCAGACAGCTGGAGAAAAAACTCGTTGCAATTAAAGACGAGCGATTGAGGCTCTCCGAGAATTTTAATACGTATACAACAGAGGTGGGTCGTCATTTTTTAACAATCTTTCACATTGAAATTTAAAATTGTATTCCAGCTTCACATGTACAAGAAAATGCTGGCGCATGCGGCGCAAAGGACACAGAGTGTGAGGGCGAAAAGAAAAAGGGCACAGGCGGAAATTGAGAACAGAAATAGAAAATTGGAGGAGTGGCGAAAGCAGATACAAGAGCTGAAGGAGACTTATGACGAAATAGATCATCGGAGAACTAACATAGCAGAGAGAACCAAGCAACTCGAGAATATGATTGAGGTAAATAATATATGGAATTTGATGTTAGACAACAGATTCAAGTATTTTCTTTCCTTATCTTGGCAGAAGGAGGAAAAATTCCAATCGCTCATCAATAAGGAAATTAATCGAATCCAAGGAATGAATATGCGGAGCACGAGTCAAATATCTGAGCTTGAGGGCGAGATAAAAACATTGGAGCTACAAATTGAGAATGAGAGGAAAAAAGTTGAAGTACTAGAGATTTTGCATGTCAAAGAGAGACGAAAATTGAAAGAGAAAATAGATTCTGCCTATCATCGTGACTTTGAGATACAAAAGGGTCGGATGAAACTCGGACACCTCAGTGGAGCCGAGCAAGACGGAGCAGAGTTAGAAAAGAAAGAAAAAACGATAGAGGAATTGGGAAAATGTTTGACTGATAAAAATGACCTGTTGAAGCTTCTTCAGTCTCAGATTAAGACTCTGGAGGTAAATTTCAAGTGTGCAATTTACCACCTTGGATCTGAAAACAATTCCTTACAAATGCAACAATATTTCAGCACGACATGAAGAAATTATCGACTCATATAGCTAATGACGAAGCGCAGTTAAAACTGCTGAAGAACAAGAAGCAGGATCAAGTGCTGCTTATGGAGGGAGGTGAAAAACACTTAAAAGTAGCCAGAGCTCGAAACGAGGAGACCCAAGTGAACGAAAACATACTTAGGTTAAGAATTTACCAAGCGGAACGAACTGTATCGAATATCAACAACAAAGTATACAATTTGGAGAAGTACAAACTTGAGATACAAGCGGTGAGTGATTGTTACTAGCGACGTCAAATTTCTAGTTTTTTGTCTTTATGTTCATTCATTATTAATCTGTAATTTCATGTAAAAATTGTATCAGACAATGCAAGAGAGAGAAGCTGAAATAAAAGCTCAGAAGGAAGCCCTTGCCGTGAGAAAAAAGACAGCCAGCACAGAGACGTCAGAATTACGCATGGCGATCGCCGAGCGCAAGACGCGTATACAACAGCTACAAACTAGGTACGACAAACTGATGTCTTGCTTGGGGACGACAGCAGACGGGGAGCCCTTGACAACAACTTACATAAAAATTAAAAGCGCGCAAGAGAAGTATGCCCTTCAAGAGCAGGGGGACAAACTTGACGAATCGATTAGAAAAACTGAATGTGAGATTCAGAGTATGGAGAACACGTTAAGGATTGTCAATGCGTCCAATGATAAATATAAAAAAAGTTTGGGGCTAGTCGAAGAGCGAGGACCCGAGCAAATGGAGCAGGAAAGATTGGGCGAGGAAATGTACAATGAGACGGAACGCTTCAGATACAGAAGGGCACAACTGGTACAGGCTAAGGCCGACATAGAGGTGAGCTAAAAATTTTCATATACATATACAATTTGGTAATAACTCTACATTAAATGGCAATCCAAATAATATTTCCACAGGTAATGAAAGATAGCTATAAACAGCTATTGGAAGACATAGAGAAGGCAAATGACAAAGAGACATGTAAAAAGCGTTTTCTGGAAACCCTGAAGCATCAGATAAGCGATCAACTGGAAAAGCAGTTGAGGGCTGACAAAAGCCTTCACAAAGTATACAAGGACATTCAAAACAAGAAACTCTGTGCCGATGACAGTTTGATCCTAATGCAGGAGGTAAGAATTGACTGATGATTTATTTCAAAGGTATAGACAGCTGCCGCATAAACCTGACGATGCAATATTTTGAAAATTTCACAGAAGGATATTGCAATTCATGAACTTGAAGAGCAGAACGGTCTTGCCCTGCAACACATCACTGAGCTCACGGTTCGTCATGCCGAGGCTGAGCCCTATATAAAGAAATTACTGTCGGACAAAAATATGGTATTGCCCTGTACCAACTATCTCAAGCCATCACCAACATCTAGTCGATGCCACAGCAGCGCCAGTTCCATATCGACTAAAATGGCAACGAGGAAGAGCGAAAATGTGTTTTCAACATTGTGTCCATCGACAGAGAGTTTGGGATCCATTGTCAATATACAGGCAAACTTTGAGGGTTTGTTTTCACGTTTCGTTCTCATCTAATTCGCCTGTTTCAGTACGATTCGTTGCTTTCTTAGTAGTTTAATAATATTTGAATTACAGATACAAGTTTACATGGAAAAGCTAAGAGGTGCACAGACCCTAGTACACGGCCTAAGAAACCAATCTCTCAGTGTAGCACTCAATCCTCGTCGAGTGGTAAATCCGGTCTAGCTAAAAAAAAATGAACAAACGTTCATTTTTATATAATCAAAGGTAAAAATTATCGATATATACACCGTGGAACTACAAACTTCTTAAATGTATTCTTAAATTGAAAATAAATAAATAAATATACTTCAGCATTTAACAATATATTGGTGCATCGCTTTTATCCTCCTCCTCCATGAAACTGGGTCTAGTATAGATACTTGAGACTTTCACCATTGAGTTTTATTCATAGCTGGTAGCTCCATTGTGCTTTATGATTTTGATATTGGATTAGAATCGATCTTTCTTGACTTTTTTTGTCTCGTGGAACAGGGTCGAGATGAAAAAATCACAATGATATTGGAAAGAATTAAGTATCGGAAGGTTTGCAAGATGCTGCCGCGATTGTTAACGCGCATGATTTTAGTGGAAATAAGATTTCACGTTACTGTTGATAGCAGTTGGCTCCCACGACGTCCGTGATTTGCTCCAGTGTGTCCACTCTCAATCACTAAAAATGCACGTTGTCAGTTAGAATTTCAAACTTACTCGAAACCGCAAACACAGCAAGGATTACTTATATCGCGCGTACAAACTTGACTCACTCTTTATTATTCCAACTTTTTGGTTAACCATCTCAGACAGTCGGGGAATTATGAACTCAATGTTTGTCACTGCTGGCTGATATTTACACACCATTATAGACGTATTATTACGTACACGGAACATTTACCATCAGCAAATCCTTCCGAACTCGAGGAAATGGAATCCGCGATACCTGCACAGCCACATCTGACAGTTAACCTGATATTCATTCGCACGTTTGAATAAAGGTTTATGTAGGTATATTCTGATCAATGCTAAGCCCGCTGTTCGTTCCAAAAGCTCACGAAATTTATTCGAAACAACGCTGCGTTGAAGCCGTCACGGATAGTCGCCATTTGAAATTCTGCCGGCAACTGTTTCTTCGATTTTGAATTCATCGAATAGCGATGCATGTTGCCAACCCTACGGATGTTGAATGATGACCGCGAGTTCTTGAAATCTGAAATCTGTAATTCTAAAATGTTCAAAACCAAAATAATTAAATTGGGAAGTGTACGTTATGATTATTTAAAAAAGAACGAAATGTAATTATATTTGTTTTTTTCTTTGATTGTAACGTAAAATGACACCCGCAAACTGTACCAATCCAATACCAATCGAGCCTATTTATCCTATTACACAGGGATTCTGTCATGCCGATCAGATAGTGCTGCACTCTATCACAAGTTTAAATATTTACATGCGTACACAACGATTCATTATAACCTCAAATTTCATCAAATGATGTCGAGGTCCCCTGTCATTTCTGAAAATGTCAAAACGTTGGGGTAGCGATTATGTGGTCGCCGAGCACCGGGATTTGCAGGTAAGCCAAGCGACTCGCGTCGCCCCCACTGAAAAACTAACTCAAATTAACCACTGTTGCTCAAGATCTTTGTAATCGAGCTTCGCCCCAAACCTCAAATAATTAGCTTTCTCCATATGCACCAGGCCAATACTATGGCGGTTGACACAACCGGGAGCTTCGTTCTTCTGGCCGGGTGAGTTTCAATGCTTTCGACCAGATTCCTATAAAGCCTCTCAAATATACCGATTCATTGGCTCTGCAGGCGAAGATGCTTTGCCGTCAAGCACCTGGACGAAGGCACGGACACCCTGCGAAAATTCCAACGTCAGAGCAAGTACGAAGTTGGCTCTGCCGAATGGAATCCCAACTCTCAGAATTGTCACCTTTGCGCTATATCCGTAAGTCGAAAAAGCATCGATAAATAAGGAGAGGCTCATTGTTTTCTTTCTACAGAGTAACAACAGAGTCGAAATACTCAATTTTGTTGGTGGAGATGGACGTGATCTCACAACGACGCATAGCCTCAGAGCACATACGCGTGTTGTTAGCGACTTGAACTGGCATCCCACTGAGCCTGACATTCTCGCCTCGTGCAGCATAGACACATTCATACACATTTGGGACATTAGAGATCAGCGTAGGCCCTGCTTGTCGCTATCTGCTGTTGGTAAAAGTCCCAATTTTGTTTTTATGTTTCAACAATTGTTACATAATAGTTATTTGATGAAAAATCTCATTTTAGCCGGAGCATCTCAGGTCAGATGGAACTGTCTGTCTCCACACATTGTGGCCACTGCGCATGATGGCGACATCAAAATATGGGACCAGAGGAAAGGGAATAGTCCGATGCAGTACATAGCTGCTCATTTAACTAAGGTATTAGTTTGGTTTTCTTTCCCAATTATTTTTGTGTGAATGCTTATAAACCGAGGACATTGAACAGGGGAAACTGTAACTTGTGTGGTGCTTGGTTTAAAATGTATAGCATGAACGTCCGAATGTTGTGAATTTTCACAATCGTTTCAACAATTTTCGTATTATTTACTGACTTGGTACATTTGGGATAAGTGGCCTCTTGTCTTTCAAGATACATGGCCTGGACTGGTGTCCTTTTCAACAAAATCAATTGGCGACTTCTAGTCAGGACTGTACAGTGAAAATATTTGATGTCAGTAATCCACGACGAGCAGAAAGCATTTTGACAACAAGTGCACCTGTGTGGAGAGCCAGATACACGGTAAAATTTAATCATCTGTATTGCTAACTGTATCAAATAATTGCAAGAAAGTCGTGAAAGATTTTCAAAATCTCATTTACATCTGCTTGTAGCCATTTGGGGAAGGTCTGGTTACAATAGTTGTGCCACAGCTCAGGCGAGGGGAAAATAGTCTGCTACTGTGGAACACCTCGAATCTTACAGCTCCAATTTACACGTTTATAGGGCACACTGACGTTGTGCTAGAGTTTCAGTGGAGGCATCAGAAAAAAGGTATTCCAAGAGGGGTTTTTGCAGTAAAATATTTGATTGCGCCGTATTAAATAATGTCAAAGGGCAACAATAACTTATTTTCCTATCGCAGCACCGAATGACTTTGAATTGATAACTTGGTCCAAAGATCAATGCCTGAGAATATTCAAAATCGATCCATTTCTACAAAAGGTAATCACTATAATCATCATATAACTCAGTTCATAACTCTGTATTGAGAATTCACAAAATCTAAGACTCATGAAACGACGATGTTGCTACTAAAAATTACTTATAACACAAATAAAATCAATCCTTGCACGTTTTAGCTATGCGGACACGATTTGGATGATGGAACATCTGTCTATACTTCGTACACAGAAGACAATAACCTGAGTGAGTGTATCGCAAGCTTCAAATACGAAATTATGAGGAGAATCGCTATTGTATTTGCAATGACTGGCTAATAAAATTCTCAGGGACGTTACGTTCTATGCAACAGCTCGAGCTTCAAGATACACCGACCGACAGAGAAATGAATTTTGTCATGTCAAAAATTGACGGAGGTAAAATGGGCATAGAGTCGCTCACTTACTCAACAAGCGACAAAGATGTTTTGTCGCCGACTCAGCCGAAAACGTTACAGCAAGAATTTTCATTGATCAATGTGAACATTCCAAACATTGAGGTAAATTTACTCGTGATTTTTGCATCATTTCGATTATTTCCAGACTCACTTGTAATGTATTCTGTGTTTCGCATCTCAGGTGAACGCTATGGATGCAGAGCAACGAAGCTGTACGGTCACAGCGTCAAATAAAAATTACAATGTTATATTGAAAGTAAACTTTCCTGGTAATTACCCATACAATGCGTCACCAACCTTTCAATTCTGTCCTGGAACAACCATAGACAATACAGCGATGGCAAAGCTCTCGAAGGTACTGAAGCAGACCGCTCAACAACGAGTTAGGAAGAATCGATCCTGCTTAGAGCCCTGTTTAAGACAGCTGATCACAACTTTGGAACAGGTATTTCCTTTTGATTTGGTTGTCGAGTTCTCGATTTTTATCATTTGAAGATGATCAATTTCATTCTGCCTAAACAGATGTGCGTCAGCGACGAGACTGAGGGTAAACATCTGGGATACAGGATGCCACATAGTGCTAACTTTCTCAATACGACCGGTGCCATATTTCCAAACTACCAGGATACCTACATTCCTTTTCCGCGGACTTCAGGTGCTAAATTTTGCTGCGTAGGTAAGGAGTTCTCAAGCCAGGGTAAAAACAAGGGGTTAAACCCGTATTTTAATCTACACCAATCTTTTCCAGGAATACTAGTTTGTTTTGGCCGAACGCTGTACGCCAGAAGGCCGTCCATAAAGCCGGAAAGCGTAACGCCGCGAGCTCTCTCGGCGTTAGGATCGGGAGTCGGTAGCAGTAGTCATTTTCCCCACGTATATCCGGCTTATTCACAACCGAATGCAGCTGACAACATATCTATAAGCTCATTCTACTTTCACGAACGGGTAAACTTGTCATCATTTGTATATACTTACATAAAAACTTTGCCAGTAACTTGGAACTGTTTCTCTCGTGACGTCTCATCTGCAAATAGAGAGGGTCCAGACGTAGTTTGCACCCATCGACCAGGCTCCACTCGAAAACACCTAATAAAAATCATCCGATGGTTACAATCTATGACGCCTCCCCATTGTTCTTTGTTAACAAAGAACTCGCTGAAAAGTACATGTGAGTTTTTTATCATTTGTATTGAGTATTTGAATCACGAAACAATAAGAATAAAGCAACACCCCCACTGTAGCATCAATATTACAGACATTCCTGGAATGTGTCAGTATAATGCCGGAGTGGCAGCTTTGCTTGAAAGACCGGACCTCGTTCAAGCTTGGTGCCTAGCCGCACTCGTCATATCGCAGCCGATGCCCTCCAACCTCTCCTCAAACGATATCGAGACTCCGTGGCCCTTGCATCCATTTGGTCAAAACTTGATCCATTCTCTGTGAGTTCAGGATTCAAGATTAGGCAGACCCTTGATGATCAACTTTATTCGCTTTTCAGTATACAGCATTACGCCAGCCAGTCTGATATACAAATGGCAGGCATGCTGAGCTGTACATTTACTTATCGTTCTGAAAATCAAGATGTTGGGCAGGGACGTGCAGTGAGCAAGTCTGTAAACGTCAGTGTAAGTAAGACACAATATTGTTTTAAGTGCCAAGTAGACTATACAACGACTTGTGATGAAAAATTCAATTGGCAGGTAACTACTGTGTAAATTATCATCGTCGCCATTATAATTATTACGTTTGTTTTTATTATTATTATTGTCATTGCTATTTTTATGATGCATGCTTTGTGCATTGCTAACGAAGAAAATGGCTATCAAAATCTATAAATGAAGATTTTGTATTTTCACTTAGACAGGCGTTCTCTGTCGTTTTCTTTTCTTTAATTTTGATTTGATCTGCCCTACCAGATTGCCAATGCCGCTACTATTGCTGCTCCCCTTGCTGCTGTTTGCGGTGCTTTCTTGATTCCTCTGTCCCTTTGCTTTTGCGTAGTGTATAACAATTTGTCTGCCGAGCATGCATTGCTTATCCAACTGACATTTTATTATCTCTGTTGTAGAGGCTTTCCACTGGGAAATGGTGGCAGAAGGTAAAGTATAAATATTATTCTTTAGCGTATCTATAGATTTGTATCAACGACAGCTTTTGGTTTGCAAATTACTCTTCTTTGGTTCTCGGCAATAAAAATTCATATCTTCCGCTTCGGTTATCACACCAGGGCTTACAGTATGTTGTGACTGATTAAAGTTTTCACCTGTGTGTGTGCGTGCGCGTGTGTTTTGACAAATATTAAGCTAATGCAAAGAATCTATGCCTTGCCGAATTCGTCGACTTAGAGCTTCGATTAAACTAAGTTTTCTGCTTTTATTTGGGTACGTAGATACATTCTAGATGTAGTTTCCACTTCTCTCGACAAATATCCCAAAAAAATCTCATCACAATCATATATCGACGGTGAAACATGATGTAACAAGAAGCGTTACCGTGACATAACTTGTAACTCATGTGTAACAAGTTATGCTCCACTCAAAGGTTTGTAGCTCTAATATGACATTTACGTAACATGTGACACGCATTACGTAATAGCAATAATGTTTTATTCCTAATATTGCAAGGTATACTGATGTAACATTGATGATTGACTGCTACATACATGGCTGCTACCAGCCTCAATGTATGTATGCATGTACATTGGCGCTACATAACATGGTAATAGCCACTAAGGCACCCCCCCACCTAGCAAGCATAGTTACTTTGAAGCAGTGTAACGGCAATGGGACGGGTTGTTACACTATGATAATTCGGTATTTTGATGCATATGTACGTCAGAGTTTGGTAGCGCATATTCGATAGGCTTGTAGTGTACTATAGGTTGCTGAAAAAAAAGGGCCTATGATGTTTTTGAAATTCCGCCCAAATAAAGGTACAGACATGCATACATGCATTTCGTTAAAATATGATACATGAGTTTGCATGCACTAAAGAATAATTAATATACCAATTGATAATATTTCATAGAGCTTGAAGCTTGCCAATAGTTTGTTGCGTGTTCGCAGCTGTGGCACTCGTTAATTTTCTCTTACCTTTCGCTGTAATAAATGAATAAGTATTATACCTGTGTGTATAATAAATCTTCTACTCGTCATTCAATTAACGCTCAAACATAACAATTTTAGCCTGGCGGTTCACCGTATCACACAATACATCCTGCAGATACGACGCTTGAGGGATGGAATTTCCAAAATCTCAAACAACATAGGTCAAACTCGTGGTCTGAATCTCTCGACGACCTTAAATTCGTTCAAGAAACATTGGGTGATCCCGTCCGAAACATTAGGTGACAATTTTCAATTATTAAAGAAGTAAGGTCTTGTAGAGAAAGAAAACAATCGAAATTTCTCCCACTTTGGGACAAGGATGAAACATCGTCATTCGAAAGCTAACACGTACTTCTCTCTTTCAGGTTTCTTGATGAAAAAAACACCACCCTCTACGATAGCTATAAAAAAGCATATGCTGAAGTCCTGCATAGTTGGAGGCTCCTTGATGCCAGGGCACAGGTACTAAAACACGTCAGTGTACCACCGATCGATTCCCACAAGGCTGTAGAGTTTCAAATTGAATGTTATATCTGCAATAAATCTAGTCGTGGTCCACAGTGCAACAATTGCAGGCAGTTGGCATTTCAATGTGCCATATGTCACATATCCGTTAGAGGTATGGAATTAATTGTACAGCTTTCAGTTGTGACATTCACTCTGATATCCTATGAAAAAATCACCTAAACACAGTACTCATCGATATTTCAGGACCCAGCAACGTGTGTGTAGTTTGCGGACACGGAGGTCACACCGAACACTTGGCCGCTTGGTTCACAACCAAGACACTGTGTCCAACAGGCTGCGGATGCTACTGTCTCAACGAGAGCACTACCCTCATGAAAATTTAATCACCATTACACTGTTACATCGTAACCACGCACCAGTCTAAAAGTTATGCAATCCCAAAACAATCGACACGTTACATCGCATGTTCTTTGTACAAACCATGCACGACATCACCTAATAGCAAACGGCGGTGAGGGGGAGGAATTTGAACAAGTTCCCCATTTTCTCTACATGGACCATTAGCTTCCTCGGCTTGGTTTGTATAAAATCGGTATCGTTTGAACATGGCTATTATAAGTTAAGTAGAACAGTTTTGGGCATGTATTACCATTGTATACAATTGTATAATTATTGCGAATTAGAAAAAAATACTAAGATCTCGATGTCGACCACGGCTACAAAATATAGATAGGCATCAAATTATTATTTGTGCATTTTTTATTAGCAATCAAGTTTTCAACGGTACATGAATAAACTGTACAGTTTTAATTTCATCCTTCAACTCTTACACGTAGGTCTTTGCACGGTAATTGATGCTCATAAAAAATAATCCTTACCTTAAGATGTAATTTCTATATTCAATATGGCTAGAGGTATGCGTGTGCGAATTGCTGTGTCAATCATGTCCCCAAACTGGCTGTCGATCTTCATTTCACTCTACAGGCGCGTTGTTCGATTATAACAGCTACAAAAAATCCAAGAAGTTAATTGTCACTGCCATCCTACCTAGTTCAGCTGCAACGCCATATAAAAGTATATACAAACATACATCAAGCGTGAGTCTACCTTTCAAGGAGTCGCCGTTTCAGCTCAGGTGGGTATGCAACATATATGTAATGATCGGGTGTTTCAGCACTCCCTGCGGAGGGCGTGTCTTGTCCGGGTTCCAATTTCCCTTTGCTATCTTTCTTATTTTGGTCAACTTTCGAACCATGCTGCGGAGACGTCATTTCCTTGTTCCTATTGTTGTGTGGTGAGTGCGAAATCCCTGACATTCCATCAGCTCTCATTTCATGCACAGAACTGTCATACGAAATTGATTACTTGCACATTCACAATATATAAACTAATGGCCATGATTAAACTGTATCAGTTTGATATAGAGCATTTACAGAACTGACAGATTGACATCAAGAAAGCAAGGATTTTTCGTGAAACCCTTGACGTATTTTGACAATCCCATCCATTGCTTGGATCAAATCGAAGCGTTGCATTCGTATAAACTTACTTAACGGAATTGAAGAAAGTAGTGCAAGCAAACGATCCGGAAGGAAAAGTCTATTATAAATCTAGACTCTCCTTGGGATTCTTTTTATTAATTACTTACTCAAATAATATCCAAATGATGTAATAGCACATTGACATTCCCAGTGATAAGAGCATGGCTAGTATGAATAAGAGATGCCACGGTATCTGACGTTGCTGTCTGCGCGTATCTTCCCAGTATTTTTCGCATGTCAAATACCAGCAAACGGCTCGATTGAGTTCACCTGTTCTCAAAAAAACAGCGAAAAGCAGAGTGAAACGCGTTTTAGAATTTTAAAAGAACTTAAAAACACTGCTGCCCAATCGTGGCATGAAACCACGCACCTTCAACTTCCGTGAAATCTTGAACGGACAGATTAACAAGCAATCCTGCGATGCAGTCACGTACCAGAATCTGAGGGGAAAGAAAATCAGCGTGGTAAGGGAGTATGAAAATTGATATGAAGAAGTTGTAAAAAATGTATAAATTGTTGGTATTAGTACCTCACATCTTATTTTCAATTTCAAAAGTTCCTCAGGCTTGCAGTTTGATTTGAGTTTCTGTAGCTCGGCGAGCCGCTGCTGATTTCTATCGATAGCTGGTAGAGCCGAGTCTACGAGATGATTACTGTCACAGATGTCATGTGTCTTATTGTTTTCTTCATCCTCAGAACCGATCATTTTCTGCTTCTGATGGTTAATGGTGAAATGATTCTCAGGGGTATCTCGCCTGTCGCAGTAGTGATGGAACGTTCCTCTGTTAGTGCCACCGCTGGTCTGCGACTCTTGAAACTTGTCACCGAATACCCTAGCCAAGTCTCTGGATCCGGTCGAAGGAGCTAGCGTTGTTTGACGAGCCGTCGTTTCCCTCCATACCTCGATGTCCGTATTGATGGTACTCGAATCGTCTATTGATGACCCCTCAAAGTCTTGAGTTATCAGAACGTCACACCTCATAATATCGCAGTAGTCGGCTAGACAGACAGCATCCTCTGCCTTAACAAGGAAGATACTAACGTAAATAAATGTAGTCAACTAGCAATGATAGTACAGTTAATAACAATTAACATCTGTACTGACAATATTGATGTCGCCTTTGTGTCTATTATCAAAATGCATGTCCAGGTGACGCTCTTCGTAAAATGATTTTCCGCACAACCCGCACGTCCATTGGGAAGGTCGATGCTGATATTTGGCCGTCTGTTGAGGGTGAAATATGTCTCTGGTTCTATGGAACGGGCACTCGAGGGGCAGCTCGACTTGGTATTTGTTCAGCACGGGGATCCATTTCTGTAAGAGGGGAAGTTTGCGATTAAAAATTGAAGCTGATTAAAATAAGGAGAATAACAAATTCAGCCAGCCACTCCTCCTTTACCTTTTGTACTATCCTCCGTACCACCGAGGCACTGTCTCGAGGGCATGATATTTTGAAAACACTCGGCCCTGGCCATGGTATTTGACACAGCAGCAGCACTGCCAATATCTGTGAATCATGCGAGGTGATATTTATTCGTTTTCTCGTTACACGCATCTCATTATCCCTGAATTGGGAATTGAAGAAGGTAAGTGGTGAATTGGATTCCGTCGGGTCGCGTTGCGGTGCGGAATGAAAGAACAGAAAAGGTTGCTTTTTTCGCAACCCTGCATAACACAGGTCGGGAATTGATTTTTTTTCCTTTCCTAATTTACGCCGCTGTGACACGGATGTTGCGCGTGATTCTGCCGTGCGTGTAGTTCGATCGAAAACTTTTCTAAAATATTCTAAATTATTACCTCCGCGTGAAGGGATTTGGTCTTCATTCATATCCCATGTAGAGAGCTCCACTCCACGGAATCACCTAATCGTCAAACTGTAATAAACCGTCGAGGAGAAATTTTCTACATAATATCGCGGGAACGCGCTCGTTTACCCCTGCAGTCGTAGTGCGGTACGATTTTAGAGGAACCTCCCCTTCCACCAGGACTCCCGCGGACGCAAGCGCCTTCATTAGCCTTCCGCGCGTGCATCTGCACCCGCGCACTGCGTCCCCGCGATCCTTACAGCATCAGTCACATTACTTGTGAGAAATGAATATTTTTTCTACTCTACCCGACAGTGCGGTATAAACTAATTGTAAATTAAATCAGGACAATGTGAGGGTGGTACAGAAATAACAGACGAAAAATATTTGAATCGCTCGTTTATTTAGTCGCCCTCAGTCAATCCAAGACACTCCTATAGTTTGTTTCAGATCAAAATCCGCACTTTTCATCTTCCGACTCGCCGTTTTCTTCTTTCTCATCCCTTCGCGCTTCAGTATCTGTAATGGTCGGATTTGTATGGGCCATCGACGGGAATGTCGAGATACTTGGACTGGTCGGTAGTGAGTTTAGTCAACTTCACGCCCAGGTGGTCGAGATGCAGGGCGGCGACTTCTTCGTCGAGCTGTTGGTAGGAAAAACGGGATATAGGTAACTTTCATCGTCAACGGTATGCCGTGATTGATGACAATGACGATATAAACAATGATTGAAAACGTTGAAGCAGAAGAAAAAACCGTAACCGTAGCATTTTTTCACTCACTTTCTTTGGCAACATGTGGACACCGATTGGATACGAGGTAGACTTTGTCCAGAGCTCTATCTGGGCTAGGACTTGATTTGTGAATGAGGTACTCATTACGAAACTCGAATGCCCTGTCGCGCAACCCAAATTGACTAGTCGACCCTCCGCAAGGAGAATGACATGCCTAAAAATATTTTGCTATAGAATATTGATTTGCTACTCAAATCAGAGATGATTTTTGTTTCTTAATTGGGCAAAACGAACCTGCCAGTGCTCAGTTCGTAACGATCGACCTGGGGCTTGATGTTTACTTTTGATTTCGCGTTTTTTTCCAGCCAAGCGACCTGGATCTCGCAATCGAAATGCCCAATATTGCAAACAATAGCATCTTCGGGCATATTCAAAAAGTGTTCTCCTAGAATGATATCTTTGCATCCGGTTGTAGTCACATATATCTGTCCCTTTTTCGAAGCTTCATTCATAGTTGTGACCTGCAATAAAAGAAATTAATAAACAAATTGTATCGCTCATCTGATTACCCAACAAGACAAAACTCTGGTTATTTAATCGAGAAATCCAAAGACGCCAAATCCAAAATTTCCATATTCACCTCATAGCCTTCCATTGCCGCTTGTAAGGCATTGATGGGATCAATTTCTGTTATTATAACTCGACCTCCAAGAGCTCGTAAACTTTGTGCGCACCCCTTACCAACGTCACCATAACCTGCAACTACGCACACTTTTCCAGCCAACATAACATCGGTTGCTCTCTTGATTCCATCGATTAGAGACTCCCTGCATCCGTACAAGTTGTCGAATTTACTCTGTGAAGAAACATCGATCGTGATTGCTACCGCGCTACGTTAAACACGTTTTAATTGTCTTCTGTTTTCCGTACCTTTGTAACAGAGTCGTTGACATTTATCGCAGGTACTTTGAGTTTTCCGTCTTTAAGCATGCGGTAAAGATTGTGAACACCAGTTGTCGTTTCTTCCGAGATGCCAAGGCAGTCTTTCAGATATTCAGGGAACTTGGTGTGCACGAGATTGGTCAGATCTCCTCCATCGTCTAGGATCAGATTCAAAGGCTTTCCATCTTTGAATACCAGGGTTTGTTCTATACACCACATGTATTCTTCATCCGTTTCACCTTTCCATGCATAAACTGGCACGCCAGTCTTTGCTATAGCTGCTGCTGCATGATCCTGTGTGCTGAAAATGTTGCACGAGGACCATTGTACCTGAAATCACGAAGTAAGGATAATAAGTAAGAGGTTGTCAAGTTGCATAAAGAAAAAGAAGTTATCACAACCGAATCAGTCGTGATGTAAGATTAGTAAAATCATTTGACGAGCGAATAACCTCGGATGCATGAGTTAGAAACTCCTTGAGCTCTGGTGTAACAAATTACCATTTATCTTACTATTGAGCAAGCCAAGTCGTATTCAACTGCCTGGGGTCATGGATACACAGATAACGAATCATTGGCATAATAAATCATTGTTTGTTTAAAATAGATTATTTTAAAATTCAGATTAGATCACGAAGGCTTTTATCTGGAAGAGAAGGTATATTCTTTCTATAATTTACATAATTTCTTTCTTTTATTCTTTGTCCAACATATTGAAATGTACAATTCTTTTCTATGCCATTGTCAATGTTTGTGTATGGATCTTTTGAGTCATGGTATAAAAACTCAGCAACTGCATGTGGTTTCCAGAAATTTAAACCTCCCTCACGCAGCATAGATAAATATAATTGAAGCTTTCTGTAGAGTTAAGAAGTAACGCAAATAGCGAATTCTTGTAATCAAGGATTCAGAATAGTGAATTGAGAAACTATACTCTACCTCTGCGCCAAGCTCAGTCAGTGTTTCGATTAGCACTGCTGTTTGTACAGTCATATGAAGGCATCCGGCAATCCTCGCACCTTTGAGCACCTTGGATGGTCCGTATTTACGGCGGATGGCCATGAGTCCAGGCATTTCATTTTCGGCTAGCATTATCTCCTTCCTTCCCCATTCCGCCAGCGAAATATCCGCTGTAAATGCGTGAACAAACAATAAAGACTCCAATTACATAGCTATGGTATAATTTATATGGGAAATAGTGCCAAGGTGGCCTTAACTACAGCTCGGCCGTTATACAATTTTCTCAATTTCGTGTTACGAGAGCCGCTCGCTATCTTTAACCGGCTTCTAATCAGCCGGCCCACGTGCAGCGCAACTAACCTAGGTCTCGGTGAAATAATGGTTTACGCATAATATTGGCAAAGCCGGAATATTGACAGAATAAGTGTCGCGTAACAAATAGATAATGAAACAAGAGGGTACAAGTTTATCAGAATTTATGGTGAACACGGCGTTCTTATTTTGTTATCATTCTAGGCTAGCAATTCTTAATTCACAAGTTATGAGTGTGTATGTATGTACATACGTAGATATTGTCTTCAATGTGATTAAACTTACCAACTTTGTACAATGGTTTTGTCGCCATTCTTACAGATATTTTGGGTGTATTTTTACAATAGAAATAAAAAATTAGCTTGATAAGTAAATGTTTTTAAGTATTTCTGCGAGCACGAAACCCGCCGGACTATCAAACACTTTGTATGATTGTATGTCCAAAGGAGCGCAAGCCCTACGCGCAGACGACTGTGCAGACGGTGGTAGACTGTGGAATTCTACTGGTTATCAGACTTCGGTGGGTGGCTTGCAACCCGCATCATAGAAGTATAAGGCGATAAGTACTGGGTATGAAGATAGAGTCGATCTCGTGGACCCTACAAGTCTATGGCCTACTCCCACCACCGTCGTTTCGAGCCTGTATGTCGACAGTGATCGCAGCTCGCGAGACTAGTTTCCTGAATTAAACGTTTAACGGCCGTATTATATAACGGTCCGTTATAATGTTCTGTTTTTATCGTTGTTAACCTATTCAAACATATAACCAGAATAAATGTGACAGTCTAGAACAATAAGAACCGATGATTATAACGGGTCATTATATATCCCGCCCATTAAACGTTCATCGATACTTTTTCAAAATTCGCAACGTAAGCGAAGACGTTGCTGTGATGTTCGGTCGATAATAGCATAGCTTATAGAGATAGACCGCGCAGTGCGCGGTCAGTACACCGAACTGAAGACATAATTAAAAAGAGAGAAAACAGATAGAGCTGGACCTCTCTGTTGCACGACCGAAGGAGTGGGGAACCAGGCATCAGGGGAGGAACGCAATAAGACAAGCGGGGAAGTGTACTTGACGAAGTCACCGATTAGAATGAGAGGTCCGACTCCAGCTACTACTCTTTCTTATTAATTACGGCTTCAGCTCCGTTCACAGACCGTGCAGTCCATCTCTTCAAGTCTATGAACAATAGTAGATGCACTGTTTTTTCTAACACATGAAAAAGAATCAGAGGTGTCAGTGAGCCATACCACCACTACGCTACAGATCGCGTACTGATCACTGAACTTGAGTTTAGACACTCTAAACTTGAGTATAGTTCAGTGGTATTGGATCTGGTATAATCGTTGAGCTCGATAAGTTACCATTCGATTTTTGTGTCACACCACATACTGAATATGTAGAATAGCTTGAAATTAGGCGCTTGCACTACGAGGATGGCTTGAACAATTGGTCTATCTCGAACCGATTTTATAACTGTTGCCGCAGTTCATGTCAACATGAAAAAAATTGCACCGGAATATATTCAAGAATTTACTGCTATCTGACTGATCAGGATGAATAGGCAAACGTTACATTATGGGGTAAAGAGGGTATCGGCAGGTCTGCCTCCTCCATGTGAGGTTCATCCGGGAATCAAGGTGTAACATATAAAATAAGTTATTAAAACATTCACGACTCGTACCGTGTAATTTTATTGCCGGTGATTTGTACGATTCAATGTACTCCTTTTACAGCTGTATACTACGTCTATCAGAATTCACAATAGTAATTGTAACATATCTACGTCGCAACGATCAGATGCAAGAAATATTTACCAGTTTTTTAGATGGGTATGTCTGATCGCCGGGATATTTCATGGTGCCGATAAACTGAAGAAACTTAAATTGATTGAGGAGCCCCTCCAGACACAAGCCAAGATAGCGAATGAACACCGTCAGAAGCGGCTGGCTCAGGAAAAAGCAATCGCAGCGAAAGGTAGTGTAATCGTGCAATAAATTTGCGCAATCGTTGAGCGCAGTGTCAAATATTATTTATTTACATACATAAATCATCTAGCCGAATTGGCTGCGTTGGAATTACTTTTCCTTGATGATCCCGCGGCGTCGGATAACGATAACGAATAACCCCAGCCTCTCTCGGTCCTAATGAAACCAGTCGAACTTGAACGAATAGACAAATTAATCAAGTGTACAAAGTTTCAAAGTTAATTGAAGTGTAGAATTCAATGATAATGGTAATAAACGATGTTGACCTATTTTTTACGCGAATTCATTTCATATGCGACAGCAAGTTTCTTACCTTTTTTGGTCACGCGATTTCTACTTGTAACTATCATATGGTAACATCATTATTACTTTGCTTAGAGAACCGTGCGCGATTAACCCGCATAGTCAAGCTCGCAGAAGCTGAAATCGCGGCGCTGAACGTGACAACTGACGACGGAAACAAAACGCCAAAGTGATCTTGCTGCGAGGAGGGACGTATAATTATTTTCCCGACTACAGCGGACTCGCGCCCATGATATTCCAGCAAATACCAATGTAAATCAATAATTCTGCAAAATATGTATAATAATAAGCAAATCAAAATCAGTAAGCTATCTTTGTGCGTTGACTGAAGGTATTTCAATCAACGCTTCATGTAGACGTAGCCGTGTAGATCATGTGCGTGGTGCAATTTTGTTTCACCTAATCCCCAAACATTATTATATGAGTTTACCAGATAATTTACTTCCCAAGATTTTTTGGGATGCGATGCCAAACATTTTGTCGTTGACTGAAGAATTTAGAGACGGTTATCCCTGGGCAAATTTTCTTGACCAATACTTTGCGGGTAGGTAGGCCTGGTGCCAAGAAGCTGCGTTAGCGATCCGATAGCTTCTTTATCGGTGGAGCCATTTTCACAGTTCGGTCAACGGACCTTGCAACGGATTTTGTTTTAAAAAATGGGTTAAATCAAAGCACGGTCGTGTATACGTGAATCGTAGAAGCTCCATGATCAGAGATTTGCAAGGACCGCCATCCAGGCTTAATACATTACGTCAACGTGGTGTAACATCCGACCGGAACGACCGTATGTTTTATCGACTATTATTACTGCATGTTACTTTTATCAACTAACCAAACTCGAAATACGAGAATCTTGTAACCATAAGAAATTAAAACAACTGTCTAACTATTTGGAATATCCCTAGATGGAAATAACTATGAAATTTACTAGCCGAGGCTTAAAAACCATGTTACGAGATCTTCGTACTACAGAGAACTATAATACTATTATGCGTTATTATATATCATATTAACACTATAATTAACTAACACAATTATACCCAATTATTATATAGCACTCAACAATGCCATTTGTGCATTTGGAGCTGAGAGCTATACTATAAGCAATATACGCTTCACTATATAGCCTGGAGTATAGAAGACTGTAAAACCATAGATAAACGCATAACCAATATAATGTAAAGATAGCACTGCTGCAATAACCCACAAAACCAGAGACTGCAAAACCATCAAACCGTGAATGCTAATTACCCAGCATGAACTATACCTTATTCCGCAACGCCGTATTGTAGGCAACACGCGCTACGTTTTGAAGGCAATGCAGATCTCCAATGTGGAACCATACAGAGCCTTACCTAGAGAATACATTAGGAAACTTACCGACGAAACGAAAACGTTCTAGAAGCTTCCAAGCCGATTCATATCAATATAAGAATGAACAACTACAGAAGGGAATCATATACAAAAGCACACATGTAAACCTGCTCTAAAGCTATGAATCATCAAACTACTAAATACTCTAAATCTGTTAAGATAATTATAACACAAACAACTAAGGATATTCGCAGCAGCGCGATTCTAATAATGTTAAACAAATAACAAACTATGTTCATAAACAATAGCTATTGTACTCCAGGTTAACAACGACAGTAGTCGACTATAATACATATGTAATTCTATATAGATATAGCTGTAAAACTAACAAACGACAGGTAACCAGAATGAAATATGGGCTTTGTAACGAACAAGATAGCAAAAACATTAAGAGGTAGGCAGGAAGAAGTTAAGTGGCTGAGGGGCGCCAGAAAGGGGGCTGGCGCCACAAAAGGGGCTGGCGCCACAAAGGGGGCTGGCGCCACAACGAAAAGCCCACGCAGTTCGGAGAACTACGGAACCAAGTCCACGCACCTACACCACCGCACCAAACAGCGATACACCATACGTAAAAACCTACGATATAGTAATAGCTAAAGAACTAAGATAACGGGCGTGTATGCGCGAGGATGTCGTGACCTAATTAGAAATTCCTAGAAAAAGAGGGGAGGTGCGCAAAGGTGACCAAAAACTAGAGAGGGGGATCGTTCTGCGCAACGATCGACCCCTATAAAAAGGGCGACCGATCACTCGATCGCTCTCTTGTGTTTCTACCTCCAGATTCGTCATCTAGTTCCGGTACAGTCTCGCGGTAAAATCCTTTAGCCTTTTGCATTAAAACTTTCATACAACGTTACTCTGCCCAAAAGTTCAGCGAACTTAAAATCCATTTTGTCATACTAAGTTTAAGATCTTACACTGTGTAACTCTGCGTTTGTGACTTTTAAATATCAAAACTTATAAAATAAACCAAACTTAGTCAAAATATCCAAAAATATTAAAGTCAGTTATTCCGCTAAAACCTCTCACCAATCTACAAGTCATCGCATCCAGAATATTCTCAAAAAGGTAAGCCAAATTAAATCTTTTTATCCAACAATTTCTCCCTCTTCGGTTCGTTCGACTAGAGCGACAGAATGCCCGTTGTCCGGTGTATTTCAATACTTAATCGGTAATTGGTGACCCAAACTACTGATGTGAGTCTGGCTGTAGCTGCGTGTGAATGTTTCCGGTGTCTAACATCTGGAGATTTCCACTAGGTACCGTTCCGACGTCACATATCATATAAAAATTTTCTGGTGCATCGGCCGGGAAACCAAACGTTATAATCGCGAAAAACTTTTTGTGACGCGAGTAGCGACCGACGGACGGCGGAATTTTTGCGCGCTACCGACACGAGCCGAAAATCACCCTAATCTCGCTCGATTTAATAAAATGACTAAATAAACCCGAATTTTAATACCCGTTAACTCTCATCCTAATCTCGCTCGATTTAATAAAATGACTAAACAAACTCGAATTTTAATACCCGTTAACTCGCCAAAATCCTAAAAATCAATGAGTCAATCAAGAATTTTTCCATCCGCTCTGGAAATTTCCCATTCAAATATTTCTTCAATATCGCAACTACTGGGACCTTGTATCACCGAGATCCCTCGTTTTCATCGAAATACCCTGTCGAACCAAGTTTTCAACCTTTGATCGAAATCTCTGACAAATACCCTTTGTTCTCATAACGAATGCTCCCGAAATCGAACGAAATAAACGGAGGAAAACGCGGAACCATAGCGAAGCTTTGGGAACAATATACTCAGCCGATTATATTAAGCGATCCGCACGAAATCCCAGACTCTGTAAAGGAGCCTTATCTCAATAAACCACAGAATTCTAACCACACCATCGGAACTTCTGAACATATTTGCTATTACGAGGGAGATACAGAAGAACGAATAAAAGAAAGAAATAAGCTGTTCGAGCCCCCAACGCGACCCAGAACGATTAGCGAAGAAGACGCAAAGATTAGGAAAAAGGCGAAAATTCTTTCTAAATACCTCCCGTTCAAACCTCCAACGATTACTACCTCCCTTTTCTCCGACACGGGATCTAAAATTTAAAATAAACCTTATTAACAAAAGATTGTGCAATCCCAACATTAAATGGGAAAGGAAGACCCTCCTACCGATAAAAAACGCACGGCCGTAGTACATAGTCCGCCTTCAGACCGACGACTCAGATCACAAGTTAGTACGCAGGGCACCCGATTATTCGAAGGACAATTAGAAAATTTAGTGGAGACGAACGCGTCGGGAACCTCAGGACTAACTCCTGAACAGTCGCAAATCTCCAGCCAAAACTCTAATTCAACGAATAAAAATTCTCCGGAGAACTCGAGAAAAACAGAAAAACCCACTCAAATACTTATTCAAACGCCTGATTCGGAAAACCAATCCCAAACACATATTAAGATTCCTCAGGAATTTAAAATGGTGAGCGAACCCGTTGCAAGTACAGGCGCAACCGCCTTACCCGCACCGACTTATCATTATATCTCAATTAAGGATGCCTTAGAGGCAGTCCCGGTGTTTGACGGCAATCCGTCCCAGGTTAGAAGTTTTGTGCAGGGATGCAAGGATGCACGCGAAATGGTCCCGCCTCAAGTTGAATTAAGCCTCGCGCGAATAATACGTAATAAAATCAAGGGAGTAGCTCGACGTGTGATCGAGAACGAACGGTTCGACACCATAGACGAATTAACCGCGCGAATAAATGAGCTTTATGGACCAGCCAAATCCGTTAATCTGTGTCAGGGTGAACTAGGGAAAATTTTCCAAAGACAGAATGAAGACGTCGTGACGTACGCCTCAAGGGTACGCGAAGCGATGGAAAACATAAGACAGGCATTCTTGCAAGAACAACGTACGGACGATTTCGAAATTTTTACGCGAAATACCGAAGCGGACGGCAAAGCCGCCTTTCTGCGCGGATTAAGACCTGAAATCGACGGAAAAATCCCCACAATACCCGGTACTCTGAAAGAACTGGTCGACGCGGCAATGAAAATAGAAAAACAGGAGAAAATTAAAATCCAACTTAGACGAGGAGATCAACCTAGCACAATTCAGGACGCTACAATAAATTACGCGATGTTCCAACCATATAATTGCGTTGTATGTGGAGCAAACGACCACGATAAATACGATTGCCAATACAATTCAGATAAAAGCTATTACGACCACCGTAAACCTCGGAATCAAACTTATGTCATCCAAGGTAATCGAGCAGACTATCGGAATAATTATAATTCGAGAGATACTTATTCGGATCCCCGACGTAACTCGAACACCTACCAACTTCAAAATAATACTAACTCTAGAAATCAATTTCCGAAATATCAAAATCGTCAAATAAATTACCAACCGCAACCCGGTTACGATTCAAGAGAAAATCGTCCCAATCGGCAACAGGGACTTCCGAATTTCAGTAACCAAGACAATTACAGTAATCGAAGGTCGATCTCCCCTAATCAACAAGGTTATCCTAGAAATAATCAGTATCGCGAAAATCGCTATCAAGGGAACAATCAATACCGCGGAAACATTTATCCCAGCAATAACTCGTACCGCGGAAGAACTTATCCAAGGGACCCCAGCCCACAGAGGTCACAACCAAATTTCAGACAGGGAAACCAGCGTCCAAATCAGTACGACGATAATCAAATGTTTAGACAAACGCGTTATACTCCGCAAACAAATTATCAGCCCTACAACTCGAACCGACCTGACGAATACCCGACAGATCAACCACGCGAACACTGCCGATATTGCAGAAATTACGGTCACTCAATCAGCGAATGTCCAATTAAACAGCGAAATGATAGATCAAGTCAAATACCGCGAGAAAATCGAGTCTCATTTTCGGGAAACGGGGAGAGCCTGCCGAACGACGGTGCGACCTCGGAGGCTCTCAAAATACCCAACCGCACCTTATCTATTATACAGGGCATACCGATAGAAAACTAGTGACGTTGGCTACAAGCGATATGGAACAAATAATTATAGATCCGCCTCAAAATTCCGATGACAAATCAATCAATACGATCATAAATCCAGAGAGTACAATCCCTACGATCAAATTAGAAGCGAGCGAGTTACAAAATCCGAGTACTTTCATGTTGGATACAGGCTCCGACTTGAACATTATAAAAAATAACTGTGTAAGGTCAGAAATTGAAATAAACGAACAAAAGAAATTTAATCTTAGCGGAATAGTCCCCGCGTGCATAGAAACTATGGGGGAAGTTCCCATAAACGTAATAGGAACCGAAGCTCAATTCCATATAGTTCCGGAAAATTTACCAATCCCACAGGACGGAATAATAGGATCCCAGTTCTTCAATGAAAATCGAGCTCAGATAAATTTTGATAAAGGCACATTAGAATTCGGTAACGTACAAATCCCATTCCTAAACCAGCAGGAAAAAACGACTCCGTATAGAGCGCAGACTGGCAACTGCGACAAACTCGCGGAGACCGAACTAGGCACCGAGGTTTTACCGCTCCTGGATGTAGAATCTAATGGGTGTGTCGGTTATACAAAATCCGATTTAACGGCGGAAATTTCCGAACCTCTTAAAGGAAAGGAAAAGGTCGAAAATCCGGAAGATGTTATCGTAATTCCATCGAGGACACGGCTTGGCATCCGTATCAATCTCGAAAAAACTGAGTTAACCGAAGGGTACGTACCTCTGATAGACGCAGGTGACAACGTCTACATAGGGAACGCGTTAGTGACAAACCGAGATGATAAAGCGTACCTTTATGCAATTAATACGTCAGACTCGGAAGTAAGACTGAGAATTCCACCGCAAATCCTGGAAGAAATAGGTGAAACAGCGGACTCCTTAAAATCAGATACCCAAAATTTTAAAATCAAAAGTGAAAATGCAAAAGGCTAAAGGATTTTACCGCGAGACTGTACCGGAACTAGATGACGAATCTGGAGGTAGAAACACAAGAGAGCGATCGAGTGATCGGTCGCCCTTTTTATAGGGGTCGATCGTTGCGCAGAACGATCCCCCTCTCTAGTTTTTTGGTCACCTTTGCGCACCTCCCCTCTTTTTCTAGGAATTTCTAATTAGGTCACGACATCCTCGCGCATACACGCCCGTTATCTTAGTTCTTTAGCTATTACTATATCGTAGGTTTTTACGTATGGTGTATCGCTGTTTGGTGCGGTGGTGTAGGTGCGTGGACTTGGTTCCGTAGTTCTCCGAACTGCGTGGGCTTTTCGTTGTGGCGCCAGCCCCCTTTGTGGCGCCAGCCCCTTTTGTGGCGCCAGCCCCCTTTCTGGCGCCCCTCAGCCACTTAACTTCTTCCTGCCTACCTCTTAATGTTTTTGCTATCTTGTTCGTTACAAAGCCCATATTTCATTCTGGTTACCTGTCGTTTGTTAGTTTTACAGCTATATCTATATAGAATTACATATGTATTATAGTCGACTACTGTCGTTGTTAACCTGGAGTACAATAGCTATTGTTTATGAACATAGTTTGTTATTTGTTTAACATTATTAGAATCGCGCTGCTGCGAATATCCTTAGTTGTTTGTGTTATAATTATCTTAACAGATTTAGAGTATTTAGTAGTTTGATGATTCATAGCTTTAGAGCAGGTTTACATGTGTGCTTTTGTATATGATTCCCTTCTGTAGTTGTTCATTCTTATATTGATATGAATCGGCTTGGAAGCTTCTAGAACGTTTTCGTTTCGTCGGTAAGTTTCCTAATGTATTCTCTAGGTAAGGCTCTGTATGGTTCCACATTGGAGATCTGCATTGCCTTCAAAACGTAGCGCGTGTTGCCTACAATACGGCGTTGCGGAATAAGGTATAGTTCATGCTGGGTAATTAGCATTCACGGTTTGATGGTTTTGCAGTCTCTGGTTTTGTGGGTTATTGCAGCAGTGCTATCTTTACATTATATTGGTTATGCGTTTATCTATGGTTTTACAGTCTTCTATACTCCAGGCTATATAGTGAAGCGTATATTGCTTATAGTATAGCTCTCAGCTCCAAATGCACAAATGGCATTGTTGAGTGCTATATAATAATTGGGTATAATTGTGTTAGTTAATTATAGTGTTAATATGATATATAATAACGCATAATAGTATTATAGTTCTCTGTAGTACGAAGATCTCGTAACATGGTTTTTAAGCCTCGGCTAGTAAATTTCATAGTTATTTCCATCTAGGGATATTCCAAATAGTTAGACAGTTGTTTTAATTTCTTATGGTTACAAGATTCTCGTATTTCGAGTTTGGTTAGTTGATAAAAGTAACATGCAGTAATAATAGTCGATAAAACATACGGTCGTTCCGGTCGGATGTTACAGTGGGATGGCGCGCACTTGGCAGATTACAATACACCTGGTTGTAGTTTTACTACACTCGTGAAATCGGGCTGATCGCTGTGCGGACGGACAGCAAGGTGCAGGGCGTCGCACGTGCCCAGATTTGTCATTTCGGAGGGGGAGCTAGGTGATTAAGCATTTAATCTCGTTCGTCCGTACGTATCCATACATACGTAAATAATCAAGTCCACTCCAAGAATTGGTTAATATGTTGCCATCTATGTATGCATTTACACAGTACATACCGATATGCACGACACGCAGTGATACATATTTCTCTGGTTTAAAACAAGTATAAATGTATTGTATTGGTGAATCTAATTCCGAACAACAACTTCGACTGAGAAACCGGAGTTGAATTGTGGAAGGCTATAGACGGAAAGTCATGTAAGTTCGACTGGTCATTCTTAATAATAGCTACGTATGTATGTACCCACTAAGTAAAATGAAATCGAACAGTGCACGAGTGACTGAAGCGTCCATAATAAATCAATGTTATTAATCCCTAAAAACTGACCTTCATTGCCTCACGCGTCTCATATTTGGTATTATTTTCCGTTCTCATATCATCCCCCCACTCATGCTTTGAGGCTCGATTTCATGGTATATTCGGACTGAAATTATCGGATGTCCTAGCAGTAAATAGGATGTGATTTGGCAATCTGCACACATTACATACAGACGTTACATACATGCATAGATTCACCCACCTGTGATGCTTAATTATGACACAGGGGAAATACACATGTTTTTTTTATTACAGGATTATCAGATGCCTATCGGCGTATTATCTCCCTCCGTTAGGCAATAGATAATGTGAAACTAATCTACCTTTGTACATGCACATCTATGCATACATACATAGGTAGCCAAATACGTACATGTATGCATATGTATAAATCTGTATATGCACGGCTATACGTCAATATACTTATATACATTCAACATACTGATATAGTCAATGAAATGGGCCAAAACGGAAGTACGCACCATGGGCATCGGGGACGTGGTCGAAATTTCAGACGAGCAACCCTTAGCATGTTGGGAAAAAAACATTCTCAACCTAGCAAAATCCTGTCGCACACATTTGCATATGATGATGAGGGTCTTAAGGTATAAATATCACTGTCCATAGTCATGCGAATCGTTACCAAGAGAGATAGAAACTTTGCTGTCGTCACGCTTATTATCTTATCAGATCAGACTAGACTAAAGCTAGTGATCGATTGAATTTAAGTTGCACTCGGCGATTGCTAAAGTAACACGCAAATTGAGAGAACATTTTTTTTGATAGTTTGGTGCAAGCTTTTGCCGTTTACCAATGAAACTCTGTTACCATTATTAACAGCTTACAGTTTATTCAGTAATAATTATCTGCCTAGGTTGACCGGATGAATTTGAACACAGCTACGGAAGAAGAATTGATGACATTGCCAGGAATAAGCAGGGCAGTGGCCAGGAATATAGTTTGTCATAGACAGGCGATAGGGAGATTTCACAGGGTGGAAGACTTGGTCTTAGTTTCAGGAGTGGGAGCTTATAAATTGGAATTGGTTCGACCTGAGATCTGCGTAGCTTCCGCCAATGCCAGCACAAGTTCATCTCAAGCTTCCATAAGCTTGAACTCTTCGGGGAATACGGGGAGTTTGCTGGATATCAATAGTGCGAGTGTTTTTGCATTGCAAGGAATCCCAGGTTTGAATCAGGTATGCTTATTTTCTCTAAAATTTCACTTGAATCACGGCTAGCAAGACAGTTTCAAACCCAGAATTACCGGTAAAAATGTACGCTCAAATACAAAATTTATGCCAACTGTTAAGGGGCCATCCATAAATTACGTCACACGATAATGGGGGGGGGGTATCACCGTAATGTGACATAGTGTGACAAGGGGCAGGGGGGGTCAAAAGCTTTGTGACGTCACATGTTAAAATTTAAAATACTAAAACACGAAATTTATATGTGAATAGAAAATTTTTAAAATTTTCGAACTTGATCGACATTTTTATTAATAATTTAACACTCTCGCTATAAGATTACCTCTCACGCAACAACATTTAACTTCTAAAGCGGCGTTGTAATGCAAGTGAAAAAAATGAAAATAACTGTTTTCTTTTGATTATTTTTAAATACATGCATAAGTTTCAAAAATTTGTGACGTCACATCAGGGGGAGGGGGTTCTAAAAATGTGACAACTTGTGACAAGGACAGGGGAGGGGTTTAAAAGTTCTAAAATTCGTGTGAAGTAATTTATGGATGGCCCCTAACATGATACATCAACTTTGCATCTGTGCAGGAATTAGCAGCTAACGTCGTTGAAAGGAGACACAGGCGCGGATTTTATCAATCGCTTGATGAACTAGCAAAAGTCCGAGGGATTGGAAAGCATCGGTTGGCGATAATTAAGCCTTATCTAAAGATCGTCGTTGACTCGGATGGATCCGTTACCCCAACCCCTAGCAACGGTACATCGTCTTCTTTGGGTACCAATCCACAAATGACAAGTACCCCTGTTTCCAACGGTGTGGTTAGAATTTCGAGCAAGGTGCCTGGAGTCAATGGAATAAATCCAAGTGCTCATGTCACGTGAGTCTAATGAGAACATTTCTTAATACATTCTTCCAGGGTGTGATGCTTTTATGATCTTATACAGTCGACATTGTAATCAGAGAGGCAAACCTTCTGCCGAATACAGATTAATCGAAAGATTCAGGGCAACACGAATTGTTTCAGCAATGACATTGAAACGAGCTCAGGAATAACTGAAGATGAAATTTGGGAGCTACTCAGTGTTGCCAGTCCTCGGCCTTTGACGCCCAGTAATTATTCTACCAAACTCGAGGGAAGGACCTCCTTCAGGATTGCCACATGGAACCTAGAGCGTTTTAGCGTTGACAAAGCTTGCAACCCAGGTGTGCGAGAAGTTATATGTCGGACTATACTTGAGAACAGGTAAGCGCAAGTTATCGCCATGCCAAATAGGTGATATAGTATATCGTTTGTATAACATAGTATATAGGTTGAATAGTTTGATGAAAGTTTGTAAGGATGATACAAACGTTCTCACCATACTCGATGAGTCTTGGTTCCCTTTACTGCTTGTGCCACGTCAATTCTACCAATTTTTCTATCGAAGCAAGTTTCACCTTCAAATTTCAATTTCTGTTGACAGATTATCTTTGCTGGCATTACAAGAGATTGAGAGCAGCGAAGCCCTGGCTAAAATAACGCTGGAATTGAATAGTCCAATTCTGAAACGGGTTCGCGATTGGCAAGGAAATCGCAAGGTTTGGCGATCCATATACTTAGGACAAGGCCTTGCTATCCTATGGGATACAGATGGAAAAATTCGTATATCCCTTCAGCATCAGTCGTCGGCAGCGGCGGATTCAGTACCCGCCGCTGCCTGCGCGACATTTCACGTGGGTTCTTGAATGTGACTATTTCCGAAAAGAAAGGCAAACAACTCACGAGCAATTTCGATTAGTTACATTCCAGTTGACTTTATTTTTCATTTCATTTCTAGATCAACAAGGTTACTATAACGGTTGTGAACGCGGCACTGCACGGCGTCCGGGATCGAAGGGCAATAGACAATTACTGCAGATTCCAAAATACTCTTGTGCTTGGAGATTTTTCCACAATGAACGGCGTGGAAGATCTTGATCTCGAATTACCGCGCAACGAAAACACAGCGGTTCATCCTGAAGAATTATTTTTCAACGATAATATCGCATGGAGCCGTAAATCCAGAGCGGTGCTGCGAACCGGGCATTCAGGTATCGTTAAGCAGGGTCTAACGCATCTGGGTATACCTCGAGGTTGGAAATGGGGTGGCGCAGTTTCAACCCACTGCCCGGTTTGGTGCCAGATATATTCACAGCTGGATGAGTAATAACATTTCATTACCCATCCGGCAGTCTTCCCGGAGAAAAACGCGCCAAGTTACAGGCTAAGGAAGATCCACTTCATGCTTTCTCTGACAATGAGACTTTTCCAATAACGGATCAAACTGTCTGATCAATCATCTTCCTGGTACAACATTTGTTCTTTCTCTTTTTTTTTCATTTTTAGTTGAATTCTTCTGCTCATTTTATAAATGTTGATAAGTTTAGGAGGTATGATTGCAAAGTAATTTGCAATGCAGCTAATATTTAGGCAAACGGGAAAGTTCCATACTCAAATTATTGAGGTGCCTCGCTTATTCCATCTCAAGTGTTTCATAGCATTTAGTGCTCTATAAACATTGAATCGTCTGTATAAACACTTATACCTATGCATGGTTGTGTGATAAAAATAGCCGCTTGTGTCGGAGACGTTGTCTGGTTGATCTTTGGTTCACAATCAGTTTTGTAGTCTTCACGGGGAGTATTGAAAAACAAAAGCTAATTGTAAGTTACGACGAGTGTACGGGATGTGATATACATATGTACATACATACAAAGATAAGTATATGTATATATTTTTCTTTGGTTATTTTGTTGATTAATTTTTATTTCGCCTGTGGGCACTTAACAAAATGAGGAGTTGAGAATTCCAATGAAATCCACGATGCTGGTCAATCGTCTTCACTGATCTCTGTTGTGTGATAGAACGAGATAATTAAAATAAAATATTGAAATAAATAAAATCTATTTCTGGAATCCAACTGTGAGTACAAACTCCCTCAACTCTGATAAGTTTGAGGGTATTATATTGCCTCCTGATTATGCCAACTTATAAGTAAGTATTTTAAGTTGAATGAATTTATTGCTACGAGCTATTCACTGATGATCTGGAGAAATTTAGCCACCTCTGGATAGTACGTTTCAGCAACGCTGATACAATCCTGTAAAAAGACACGGTTAATGTACATGAAAAAAGAGAACTCGGTAAACGAACAGAGCATGAGAAAGGAAAAGTCATTGGTGAACTTTAGCAACGTGCTTTCTTTCTCAACAACAAATTTTTATTATACGTAAAGATATTCCCATATTACCTCAATGAAAACGTTAATTCTTGCGTGTTGTCATTGAGAAAGTTAACAGTGTTCTTACCTCTGTTGTTACAATTTCCAGTCCCATATCGATTAGTGAAAATTTGTAGGGCAAAATGGCGAAATGATTGCTAATGTTGAGTGCTGTGTCAAACGCACACGAAGTTCTGAAGTCGAGCAGTAGAGGTTCAGGGATTCCCCTCAGAAAACATCGGTCCTCAGATTCACAAAATGCCTACCGAATATATTGTAGTTTCATCTTTCGTAAGTAATGTTTAAACAGATCTTAAGATTTTTTCCTCGGCAACTCATTGTACTGCACAGAACGTATTTTTGTTAATGTCAGTGAATAGGTACGAGTACAAACCTCATTGTACAACAGACTCTTTGCTATGTCAGTGGCGTATGTGTCGATTATTTTGATTTTTGTTTCAAAAAGATCGCGACGGTTGAGTTCTCGGAGTTTTGCGTTGATACCACGGTACCTGGAATGAGTACATTTTTCGTCCTGATTAACTGTTAGTGAGTTTCAAGTGACAAACTAACCAAATACGTTGGAAGTACAAAGCAAGCTTACGAAATGTGATTCATCCATTTATCTTACCTCAACAACAAAGCGCAGACTCCTGACAAAATGGCCATGCTCCGACTGACAAGTCCACTGTAAATAACGACTGATGGTGAGATAGTCCAGCATGGTAGGTCACTGCGTTTCTCAAGCTCAGACACATGCTGGTAAAAAATTAATGCCTCGGAGACCAAAATACCATTGTTTGATTCGCTGTATAGACCCGAAACAATTAGATCACTCGTGAATTTCATCAGCGGATCTATAACGTCCGCAATGTCTAGACTTTGTGCATCTGTTTCTAGGAAAAGTGGAGCTTGTCCAAGATCTCTATCTTTGAATTCATTTTTCATGAACTGCAAAGGTATAAATGTTTGAAATTAGCTAGGTAAATTACGTTACTTTATCGTTAATCTGGAGGGAATTTTTTGCATACTCACAAGATTCGTCAACATTGATCTCAGAGTCGTGAGGATCTCGCACTTAACGTTGATCGATGAAGACTCCCACATTGTTTGAAGGGGCAAAAGGATGTTCCTGTGTACGTCTAGATGAGTAGACAGTTTAAACATCATTTCATATCTAGTTTGATGCATTGAGATGACAATTGAAATGCAAAGGCGAATTTACTCAGAATAATATGATTTACCGGTAAACGATGAGATTGTGATCCACTGGATTAGTGCGAAAATGCTGTCTCGGTGGTCCCTCGTATTCCAAAATGGCAGGTAATTTTTTAGGAATCGTGAGACAAGAATGATTTCCTGCTGCATATATCGCGACAGTTGAGCGGTCATAAAAAGTAGTCGTTCACGGTCTTGGTAAGAAAACTTTCCAACTTCGTATATAAAGGCTGAGAACAGAGATTACCTACAGGCTAGTTTTAGTGTGCTCAGTTTTACCACTTCAAAATCTATCTGACTGAAGAAAAATCTGTTTCTACTGAGTTCACAACAGAAGACACATCTTATCACCATTTTGTAGGGTGTTGTACAGGTTGTAACAGAATCTACTCTGATAGTCAGATGATGCAAACGTCAGAATATGTAAGCCTGCGTTGTTGGCTAACAGCGACAGCGCGTTGCACGGTAGTTCCAAGCTTAGCTGATGCTTTCCAAGTTCATCCAGTCTGAAAATACAACTTGGTCAGTTCGATTTATGATTCCATCCTGACCTTCGGTTTACACTTACGTTCTAATTTCGAAAATTGACTTCGCATCCGGTTCCTTTGAAATACTCGAGCCAATATTGATGTAGCTAACAGTTGGGATGGGCATCTTTCGCTGTTTCCTTGATTGCTATGTGAAAGCACACACAGACATGCTCTGATGAGAATAGTTAACTTATCCTTTAATAATAATTTTACATGATTGCAATGAAGTTTTTTCTTACCTCGCCACTTGTTACCGGATTCCACACTAAGTCAGGTTGCCACGCTGTCAAGTGACTTGCGTCACACCTCTTGGCAGCATCCTGAAGGTCAAGTCTCAGAGATTCTGGAAGTCGCTTCCAAGCACTTTCGACATTTGTCGCTGGAATCTTCTCGGGCACATGTTCTGGTTTGTAAGACTTGAACAATCTGTACGGTATTGGAACAGACAATAATTATGCAAAAAAATAAATAAATAAATGCATAACCACTTGCAAGATTCTAAGAAATATTTGACATCTTTCAATCATTGACATTTTTGTTCAATTAACTAAAGAAGGTATGGCATTTCAGAATTTTTGTTTGATATTTGGTATCCGAATAAATCCAGGTTATTTCCAGACTTTGCATCCTATAGGAAGAATATGGTAAATAATCATAAGAGAATATTACAATAAAATGCAACATTTTCAGATGAATCTACTTACGACAACAAAGCAGTCAGATGTTTCCTGGGTTTTGCGTACTGCGATTGCAGTTTAAGAATTCTCGACACCTGCCTGCGGGTGACGTCTTCAGGCTTAGTTAAAACATAGATTAGTTGAGCAACGAAGGGTTCCTACGGCGAAATATAGAGAAGAAGTACATTATTTTTAGTTGGCAGTCTAGTATTAATTTTAAATGCATTGAGATTGATTTCAGGTGCCTGCCTTATGCAAGGAAAAAAATATTTAAAAAAATTAGACACAGAAACGAGCAAACTACACAAAAAATTCACTGGTAGGAAAAAAGTATCTCACAAATTTTGTATTCTTCACGAGGATGAAAAAAAAGGCATCATAGAAAGCGTTGATAGTCACAGCTTCGACAAGCCCATAATTCAATAGACCTGTAAATAAGGGTGATTGATAGCACCAAACTTATTGAAATACTTAAATAAGAAGCGGAATAAATTGGCTTAAATTCCAAAGTTATTGAATTTACGGACTGCTCAATTAACCGTGACATACCAGTAAACCATTGAAGTACAGCTATACCCGGTAGAACTGGGATGTTCTTTGATGTCGATATAAACCATAACCCAATGTCTTGGACAATCTTTTCGGTCATTCTATGGATAGGGATCAAACATTTGATCAAAGCTGCACGATGTGTACTACCTAAAAAGAAAATGGTAATGCTGATTAAAAATGCAATCTACCATGGCCCAATTGTGTGGGATGTTACAGCGGAACCTGGGTAAAGCTGCTCTACTTGTTCGTGTTTCTTTACCCTACGTTTAAACGACAAACTGAGCAGAGGAACTTAAAAACACAGGTGGAGCGACTGTGTAAAAGCTATACCCATAGTGATTTTAGTGATGATGTAAATCAAGAGCTGAATCTGGTCGTCGGGAAGACCACTGGTCGAGACTTCAGCCTTTAACATCGTTAGCATTTCAGAAAATCCAGCAAGCAGTTTTCCAGCATCTGCAGAATATTGGACCAGTGAAAGTAAAAGCATAATACACAGGCACGAAGATAGATCCAACATACCTTTGCATCTCTTTAAGTAAGACGTGTACACCTCTACGTTTTCTGCAGTCATTTTTCCAGGCTGTTTAATTTAAATCTAGCCGGCATTACTCCTCGTTTTACTTGTCATAGCGAAGATAGCTAACCTCGTAGAATTCTATGGTCCGCGATGTCCGCATCTGACGAGTAAAGTGCGGAACACTGGGGGGGGGGGGGGGGTTTGTTGAATACTACATAGGCATGTATTGTATATATGAATGTACGCATACTTAACTATTATATTTCGCGCCAACCGCCACCATCGCTACTCAACAGTTCACATCAATTCAATTTGCGTATTGCCCTCGCAATACGGTTCTCGCAATAGTTTGCATTTTATAATTTGCTATATAACAATTTCGTTGCGTTCGGCGGTGAGTGGGGAAAGGTGATGTGAAGATTGTCGAAAAGATCCCGCTCAAATCCCACATGCCGTCGGCCGTTATATCACCGAGTGACATTTCCGAAAAAGAGAATCTCCCAGAGGTAGAAAACGTGGAGAATAATGATAGGTTATCTGTGAAAAATAAAATGATCGCCAGTAGCCCTGGCGGGGATGGAGTTTTATCTCCACCGCCGAGAACCAGACGGTACGCCGGAAGCCTGCCAGAGCAAAATGTAGCCGGACCTTCGTCGCAGCAGGCAGGAAGAAACACGAAGGTTGGCGTTCGGAAGCGGCCGGCTCGTTCCGAGCGAAAAGGGATGAAAAGGCACGCCGGAACCGTCTCCGTGGATCAGCGCACCCTCGACGGTATGTTTCTCAAAGTTAAAGACGGATCACCAGAGGCTCCGAAGTCCCCCCTGACCCGCATAGTCAAGGTCGAAATTGCGGATGAATCCGCTGAGGACCTCGTGAAGACGGACGACAATCTCGTCGTTGAAAAGAAGATCAAGTTGACCGACCGCTCGGAGGTGTACATGGATGAGGGTGAGGGTGGGAAGCTGGCTGCGGTGCCAGCTCCGATCGACAAACCCAGATCTCTTCCAGAAAAGTGCCAAATTTGTCGTCAGCTGCTCTTTGACGACGACCTTAAATTGTATCAGGGTCATCCGAACGGCGCAGTGGAAGAATTCATTGCTCTAACAGACCCCAGACTATCGCTGTTCACTGGTGAGGAGTCTATGATTAACGAGAGTGATGAAAGGCCACAGAATAAGCTCACTCATTTCAGGTATGATGTCCGAACATTTGAGAGGAAAGAAATTGTGACGACTAATCTAATCTCAAAAACCAGTTTTATTCCGGGGATCCTGACTGTTCTCATTATTTTGACAGATCCGTTATTTTCGGTGGTCACTCTGCCTTTTCAGTAAACATGATCTTTGATTAATAATAATGACAATAACGATAATGGCAATGTTTCAGCGTCTATGACAAAAATGGTCATCTTTGTCCATTCGATACTGGACTCATAGAAAGAAACGTGCTGCTCTACTTTTCTGGCTATATGAAAGCAATTTATGAGGAAAATCCTGATCCAGAAGGGGGTGTCCCAACAATGGACATGGGACCGATAAACGAGTGGTGGGTGACAGGGTTTGATGGTGGCGAATTGGCACTTATAGGGTTCAATACAGCGTTTGGAGAGTACATTTTAATGGAGCCATCGGAGGCTTATGCACCTTTTATGGAAGCAGTGAGAGAAAAGATTCACATCAGTAAGTTGGTAATCGAATTCTTGCTCGACGAAATCAATCCAACTTACGAGGATTTGCTCAACAAATTACAGGTGAGTGTTAAATCAGATCGATCACATTTCCTTATTTCTTAAAATTACGTGAGACCAATATTGTTACAGACAACTGTTCCACCCAAAGGCTTGTTCAAATTCACGGAAGACTCTCTCTTGAGGCACGCTCAATTCGTTTGCGATCAAGTTCTGTCCTTTGATGCTTCTGCGACTCCGGGAGAATCACTGCTACTTACAAGTCCGTGCATGCGAGCACTGGTCAACTTGGCAGGTGTGACAGTTGGGAAGAGATTAGCGATGCGAAAAGCACACCGTAAATATCAAAAAGATAAAAAACCTGCATGGACAAAGGCCACTACGACGCACCTGGTTAAAAATGTGTTTGAGACGTTTTTTACCGATCAGTTGGACAAGGAAAATGACAGGGAAAAAGGCGTTGGTGTAAGTTGAGCAAAATCACAGTTGAGAAGCGTATTTTCTCTGTTAATCTATAATTAAGCATGTGTAAAAGTAGATATTGCATACTGAATGTGCAAACAGATGTAGAACCATCCAGGAAGAACCTCTTTTTCAATCCCTGTTACGTGTTGACAAATAAAACTGTGTACATTGCTGTAGAGTTTGCTATTTCTAGTTACAATGATCAATTCATTTCATGTTGCTCAGGGTCCCAAGAGGCGAAGATGTGCTGTATGCGAGGCATGTCAACAACCTGACTGCGGCCTGTGCATCCATTGCAAAGACATGACTAAATTCGGGGGCTCCGGAAGAAGCAAACAAGCCTGTATCCAGCGCAGATGTCCAAATATGGCTCTTCAGGTGAGCGATCAACTTTTAGCAACATCTATCTGGATTCGTGTTCTTTCTCCTCCACTGGACGAAACAAGGAGTGAATTATCAAGCAAACAAAAGAATATTGAAGTATTCATACTTTTACAGGAGGCAGACGACTCGGATCCGGAAAACGAAGAAGAGTATGAAGCGTTGGCAGTATGCAAGGCTACTGTGACTCAAAAAGTGTCGAAGGGATTGAGAAATGTTAGAAAAGAAATAAAATGGATAGGGGAACCGATCATCCAAGATGGAAGAAAGACCTTTTACGAATCTGTTATGCTAGGTGACGAAGAAATACACCCCAATGACTGCGTTCTCATTGAGCCCAGCGACCCAGCAGTACCTCTCTACATTGCTCGAGTGGTATACATGTTCGAAACAAAGAATGGAGACAAATTGTTTCATGCAAATTGGTTCTGCAGAGGCAGTGATACCGTCTTGGGGGAAACGTCCGATCCCATTGAACTATTTCTCATAGACGAATGCGAGGAAACTCCGTTTGCTTCCGTCAAGTGCAAGGCCAACGTCATTCGCAAACAGATACCCAGTAACTGGTCAATGTTAGGCAAGTCGTGCTGTGTTAAATCTATGCAGATGCAAACGATTCGCTAATTCGTCGCATTACTTCAACTTCCATGTTTTCCTTACTTTGACTAATGCTGGCTCTATTTATTCTTTGTTTAGGTAACGAAGAATTAAAACCAGAAGACGATATCAAAGATACTGACGGAAGGACGTTTTTTTATCAGAAACAATACACGGCGGAAACTGCCAGATTCGAAGACCCTCCGGTGCCATCGACTTGCTCGCGACCGGAAATTATGCACAGATTTTGTGCAGCCTGCGATCGATTCAGTGCAAATCAAGGCACAAACATACCGAAGGTCAATTTTTAGCCGTGAAACGGCAAATACTTCTTTTATCGGCAAACCTGATCGTTTTATATTGGCGTTAAGCCGTTTAGATTGTTTTATTTTTTTCACTCCTTATCAATTTCAAACTATGGCAGGTGGACGAACGCGGCGAGCAGAAGAGTAGCAAAGAAGTGATATACGGAATCGTGCGTTACAAAGGTGATGAATTCAGAGTGGGGACAACAGTTTACTTGATACCCGGAACATTTAAATTCAGATATGGTATAACTAAAACCGATTCGCCCAAGACGAAAAAAGAAAACGTTGATGAAGACATGTATCCAGAGTTTTACCGTAAATCTTCTGACCACGTAAAAGGGTCGAATTATGATACACCAGAACCATTCCACATCGGTCATATAAGCGCGATCTATGCCTCAACAACGGACAAACTTGTATCGTCTAGTGACATCTGGATCACGGTTACAAAATTGTACAGGCCAGAAAACACCCACAAAAAGCATACTCTGATGGAACAAGCGGATCTTAACGTACTGTATTGGAGCAACGAAGGTCAGTTTTATTTACCTGATACAAATGAATGAGATAAACCTTATGTATTTGACTAAAATCGGCGAATCTGAGAGTCATTTGAACGTAAACAAAGACAATAATGTTTGTTCAGCAAAATGGCTTTATATGGCATACAATAGGACTATATGCCGTTCAACAGTATATAGTGAAGGAGAGAACTTCTCATACGCGACCCGACAACTATCTTACCTATCACTTACTAAAATAATTCAACAATCAAGATACATTGCTACAAAATACGACAAGTTCTAAAGCCCGATCTTGGCTCTAATTTTTTTTTTTTTTTTTCCATTTCTGCATATTCATACCCTGCAGTGTGCAACATCCGATTTGAGAAAGTGGTTGGAAAGTGTTACTTGATGTACACTGAAAATTTGAATCAGTCGATCGAAGAATGGTCAGCAGCCGGACCGAACCGTTTCTACTTCTCCCAAGCTTACAATGTAAATGAGAAATTATTTGAAGAACCACCTTTGCATGCGACAAATATTGGTCAACAAGGTAAGGGCAAAGGAAAGGGTAAAGGAAAAGGGAAGAGCACAAAGCTTCAGGATGATTCGAAAAAACCGTCAACTGAAACCGCTCCAGACTATCCTTTGGTCGATAAACGCCTGCAAACTTTCGACGTTTTTGCAGGATGCGGCGGTAGGTACTTGATTGTACGAATGGTATTCCACAAAGCTTTCGTATAGTTTGATTTTTACTATGAAAAAAAGATTTTATATAGAAGTCATTTAATCTTCATGTATTCCATCAGGATTATCCGAAGGCCTTCACAGGGCTGGCATCGCAGAGAGTCGCTGGGCAGTGGAGAAAGAAGAGCCAGCTGCACACGCTTTCCGTCTAAACAATCCCAACGCAATTGTCTTCTCTGAAGATTGCAATCGGTTGTTAAGAATGGTTATGGATGTACGTATTTAAGGGTTAGCATTTAGTGAAATTGGTGAAATGGGCCAATTCTCAAGTTTTCCTATTTCAGGGAAATCTAAAAGATGAGCACGGCCAGCCGCTTCCGCAAAGGGGAGCAGTTGAGCTACTGTGCGGAGGACCGCCTTGCCAAGGTTTCAGCGGCATGAATCGCTTCAATTCAAGGCAGTATTCGCTGTTCAAGAATTCTCTCGTTGTCTCCTACCTGTCGTTCTGTGATTACTATAGGCCCAAGTTTTTCATAATGGAAAATGTGCGAAACTTTGTCACATTTAAACGGAGTATGGTGCTAAAGTTAACGCTTAGATGCTTGGTGCGAATGGGGTATCAGTGCACCTATGGGATCCTCCAAGCTGGAAACTACGGAGTACCGCAGACAAGGCGAAGGTATATTACTTGTACCCATTGAATTTCAAGCATCAACGCTTAGTTCTTTATTCATTCTTGCAAAATAATCGGCCTCTGCCATTATTTTTCCGCAGATAAATCGACAGTTCTCGTATTCGATCACGAGTCGAAGGACTACTATAGATTATTTAGTTATCACGTTTACATATGCTCCCTAGGCTGCAAGCTCACTGTTAGTTTAAATAATTACCTATTTTGTCCGGTCGAGACGCAATAGTTGAAAGTGTAAAAATATGAATTATGAATGGTAGGAAATGGAGTCTGCACATTTCCTAAATATTTTACGAACTTATTCTGAATTGATTATTACGATCTTCAACTGTGCAGTTTTAAACCAGTAAACTAATTTCGTGTAATTTAGGCTGGTCATTCTAGCCGCTGCACCTGGAGAGATACTTCCCAAATATCCAGAGCCGACCCACGTGTTCAGCAAACGTGCCTGTCAATTGAGTGTCGTTGTAGACGATAAGAAGGTAAGGTTTTTTTGTTGTTATCCCTGTTTTGCCACATTACTACCAGTCATAAATGTCGAGTGTTATAAGAATAACTCGCGTTAGCAAAACCTTACTTGGACTTAATACACTCCTTATTCACAGTATTCCTCGAATTGCGAGTGGACAGAATCAGCGCCGTATAGAACGATCAGCGTTCGAGATGCTATGTCCGATCTGCCAGACATAAAAAATGGTTGGAACAAAGAAACCATGCCATATGGCGGCGAGGCACTTTCACATTTCCAGAGAAAGGTAGAAAAACGTCAAAGTCTTAGCTTGAACTAAAGAGAAAAATGAAGAAATTTTATCCATACTGATTCAAGGCTTTTTCCGCAGATGCGAGGATATCAGTATCAGCCAGCCTTAAAGGATCATATTTGTAAGGAAATGGCACCACTTGTCGAGGCTCGAATGGCTCATATTCCAACGGCGAGTGGCTCAGATTGGAGAGATCTACCAAATATCATCCTCAAGTTGAGCGATGGGACTTTCGCCAAGAAATTGTAAGCATCGAATATCTTACCTGGTATGAAATAAAATGACGAATGTGTCCAGAGTTTCCAAACAGCTCGTCTTAGAGTCTGGAAGACACTATCTTTGACTGTTCTTCAACTTTCAGACAATATACGCATCACGATAAAAAAGCTGGCAAAAGTTCAACGGGGGCTTACCGAGGAGTTTGTAGCTGCTGTACAGGGAAGATGTGCGACCCAATGGATAGGCAATTCAATACACTCATTCCGTGGTGCTTGCCTCATACAGGAAACCGTCATAATCACTGGGCCGGTCTCTACGGACGGTTGGAATGGGACGGATTTTTTAGTACAACAATCACGAATCCTGAACCAATGGGCAAACAGGTGACAAGTTTCTTTCATACGTCATTACTTAGTGCTTAAACCTACTCTGAATTAAGTTCTGTACACGTGTACATACTTTTACTGTGACTTGTACAATGACTTTTCTTCAAGAGCGAAGCGAAAACGAGCGCTTCGCTGGGGAGGATCGAAAACGGGCGATTCTCGGTTGGTGAAACGCGGAGGATTGAAAATGTTTCATAATTTCGCATTGTTTGTAATATTTCTAATTCGATGTAAAACAATCTACGTCTTCATTTTCTTGTTGAACAGAGTATAAGTTAAAAATTCAATAAAAATCCAGAATCATGACATTAAATATGAGGGATTAGATTTAAAAGAGGAAGCTTTATCTCGATAGTGTTCCTTTCAAACAAGAAATTTGGTGAAAATTGAAAAATTCGGAAAAATACGGTAACCATTCATTTTAAATACGTAATCTCAAGAATTAGCAATGAAATGTTCGTATAACTTTTAAATAATGGATATAGTCAAGTCAAGAACCCCTCGGCTTTACCACGGGAACCTCTACTTTGTACGTAGCGAGCAAACGCACGTTTTTGCTCTCAGTGCACAATGTACTATTCCACTTACCTTTTCTCTGTACCGCAGGGTCGAGTTTTACATCCTGAACAAACTAGAGTGGTCAGTGTCAGAGAGTGTGCCAGATCACAGGGATTCTCGGACACGTATCGGTTCTTTGGCAGCGTACTTGACAAGCACAGACAAGTGGGGAATGCGGTTCCCCCACCGATGGGAACAGCAATAGGACACGAGATTAGAAAGTGTTATCACAAACGGGAAGCGGAACGAACGAAGACTGCAAACGAATTCGGTATCAAGGTTGAATCCTAAGCAGAAAAGAAACCCGACAAATATTTTGTGATTTTTAAACAAACAATGAGTGACGGGTGTTGAGGTGATTTTATGATATTATTGAGTATCTCAAAGACTGCGAGTTGCTTTTCCCATATCAATTTAATTATACTGCGTGCCTGCTATGACGTAATAATGAAGGAATTGTCTTTTTCAGTAAAAAAAAAAAAACAACTAAAACGTATGGAATCGATCTGTCAATTTTATCGTGTGACAACTTGTGAACCGACAAAGTCGCATATAACGTAATTTCAAACAATTTATTTCATTTACACATTTCTCCTGCAAACTCTGAGCTGGATCACTTGAATTGCTGTGGCGGTGGACCAAAGATACTACCACTCTGCTTGCTCGCCGTCCTTGATGGGGCGAAGCCGAGGAGTTTTTGTATGTTCTGTAAAAGTAGTAATGACAAATTTAGATTTAATGCACAGCTTATCTGATTCATTTCATTTAACATACATTTCAATGAAATCTATTCAGTCTAGCTGATATCGCGAATGGTATACCTGTCTAATGCTCATGGTACAGAGAATGTACAAGAATATGAAAGAGCATTCCATGTAGTCGTCGCCCGGTAGATTTCTGTGTGACAGTCCTTGTATCCAACTGATGGGTGTGAAGGGGAGCCTGGCAACAACTCTACCGTCGAAGATACTGTTGAACATGCTCAAAAGTGCGGTGAAAGCAAAGCCAATCGCAAACATAGACTTCATTTTAACGAGGGACAAATCACGATTGTTATTCTTGAGTCTCTCTTCTTCACGTTCAATCTTTTTCTTTTGCTGTTTATCCAATGAGTCCCCATGCGCCTCTTTCCTCTTCTCAACTGTAAAGAATCAAGCGAAACCTCTGTTATCAGCTTTTCAGAGGCAGTCACCTCCGTATATATTAGCACATCCACTTATAGAAAATGTATATAGAAAAGACACATTAACCTAAAGGCAAGTTCAAGATTACACTGTAGCTATTCGCATTACAGACTGAACCTGTATTTGAAATTTCATCAATGGTTCGCCCATGACAATTTGCTTATCGAAATTTGAGCATTCTGAATGATTATTCCAGGTCACGTAAAAAAAGGTTAGATTTTTTCAGATTATTTATGTGATACTATTGTAGAACTTTTATCAATTATCGTATTACTCTCCGGAATCGCAACAGGTACATTATGTACAACTCGCACTACAGGTATCTTTAATCTTTGAAGAATGAGTGACCAAAAAATTCTACTCATCAAAATTTGGGATGCTTCTATAACTTGTTCGGACACTTTATTTCTGTCTGAAAAATTCGCGACATTCGAACATTTGGCGTATTTGGAGCCTTCCATGTAATAGGTTCATTTGATAGTACGAATTGCCAGTGTTAAGGCTGTGTCTTATTTAGAGATGTTACGTTTTTTGCTCTGTTTTTCTACTTCCGCCTTCAGCTTCTGATATTTTTCCGTCCTGTAGACCATTAACCAGGTGAGACCTTGAACAACAAAATAAAGGGCAATGATTTTTGAGGACATGTATAAACCTTAACGTACAGTAAAAAATACCGTAGTCAGAATTTGATGTCAACGATGTTTACCTTCTCCGAGGAGTGCAGTGCACACGCTGATAAATACAATTAACACTGTATCAGCCCACATTTCTCGGAAACCGTTAGCCTTTCTTCGTTCACCACGTTGGAGTGATAGAAAATAGCGAGAAGGTATCGAAAAGTATGTACTAGGCTGCAAACCTTATTCTTTTCAACTTGGTTATGGGGTACCCTTGAATCAGAGAACATGCGCGACTGTGCGCGACAATACGATGTAATAATTTTTTTAGTTTTATTTTCTCCTTTTTTTATTTGCCCTTTAAATGGATAACGACGTGAGTAGCTTCGTAAATAAGCCCTGCACGTATTATTCAATCAGATCCATATATACGTTTTTCTGACCATGCAATTCGTCAGTCATCAGATAATATATATCTTAATCAGCCATTATCTCCATTCTCCATTACATATTACATTAGCAATATTTGTGGTGCTACCCCACCAGACCTGGTAGTGACATGGTAGGGACAGTCGGAATCTGCATCTTGACAGAGCTTTCCATCGGTAAGGCGACAACCATAATCCTAGTTTGAAGCGCTATCTGCTACAGTGGCAGCGCACTCACGTCGTGTCAGGTGTCGCAGCGCTCTACTGGCGTTGGCTGAAGATATAGGTATAATATCTTCAGTCAACGTTACTGGTGGCCACTGCTCGAGATTTGAAAACAGCTGAAACTTTGGTTCGGATTTGATTGAAACGTGAAATAAATAATTGACGTACTATAATTATGAGCGCCTCTCGCAAAAAACGGATAAGGTATTATAGTTTACCTGATTGTCAGGCTGAGTTTACAAATTATAGTGTGTTCCACACGTGCTGGAGCACATCAATTTTTTTAAATTTCATTTTAACGTTATTATTAATAATTATAATTTAATCAAGTTCTTTTCAAAGTTTTGGCTCGCGGCCACCAGTAGGGCGCTGTCAAACGTAACACTAGGGAACCTAACATGACGAATACTATGGATAGGTTCAACCCACGGTCTTACATACAGATCTGGTAACGAAGGTAGTGGGGGTGGTTCATTTCATGGCCGGTTATTTATCTCACTTTGTGGCCGCCAGGCCGGCATTGTGATCGAGGGATGGATAATCAACGCGTGCGCAATGCAGCGCCAACCTAATAATATTATTATTGGCACATTTTCATCCCTACCATCCCTAACCCACGTACATCCCTAGATAGCAGCGCTGCGACATGACTATTTCAAACACTAAAAACCACGGACAGCAAGAGAACCACGCCGCTCTGTAGAAAATTGGCTTCGTTGCCAGACCTGTATGTAAAGACCGTGGTCCAAAGACATGGTCCAACCTACTCATCTCTGGTACAAATGCCTGTGCTCTTAACTCACTTCCGTACCGGAAGTTGTGGTAACAGCGGAAATGGAGAAAATTGAGCGGGATCCAAGAGATGGCGCTGGTTATCTATGATCGTTTGTCATACACAAAATAGTCCAAGGTTGACCGTTTAAAATAGAAGAATAATTACCGGGTCGTTTTGTGAATGAATACAGAGAGTGAAGCTCATTGGCAACGTGACTCGACATCTTTCGAGTGATCAAGGAATCTGGGAAAGAACTTTCCCGTAATTTAACAGATGCATATCTCTAGATCCCTACGCTGAGTAATCGGAGGTGCTGTATTCATACGCACCAGTCTGCCAGAGACAAGAGACGTTTTCGGTTGGTGTGTACGGCTCTTGTGCGCTGTACGTCGTTACGTACCACATACATATCTATATGCATACGCACATACATACATGCATCCATGCATATAACTTGCGAGGCGCATGCAGTGTGCATGAGTAACATATTTCACCACAAGCTTACGTACGACGCATGCATAGGAGTAGCCGAAGTAGCGGGCGAGAGGGAAAAGACAGGAAGTGGAAGGGGATACTCAACTGACTGGTGGAGACTCGGTCCTACATGTGGGCAACCGCCGGTTTACAGTGAACGTAATATTGGGAAATAGATTGAAAACCGAGGACTAAGAGCCCAGATCGCAAAGCAGAAAGAATACAAATGGATCCGACCACGGTGCAGCTGATACAGGTCCTCGAGAAGACCGTATCCCCGGGTGAGTGACGCGGCCGTTTAATCATTTTCTACCCCGACGACGCCGCCGCGCGCGGCAACGGCGGTTGTTTGGCCCGAGCATTTTGCAACCGTTGCATGCTCTTCGTATCCCGCTCTGTGTGAGTATGTACATACGTACTGTGTACATATTTCCTTAGCCATCATTCCCGCAGCCGAAGGCTTCGAAAAATGCCTCGAGTCTACCCTTTTGCAATCGGTTGCGATCTTGCGAACCACTCAACGACCGTTACGAGTTGGCAATGTTTCCCAAATATCTACGTTGGGATGCAGGCATTTCGCATCTCCGCCGCATCGAGCAACTGCTATGTCTAGACTCACTCGCCTTTTCTTTATTCAATTCTCGCACCCCTTAACTTAGATTCTCCCCAACAGTTTGGCTGCCCTTCCTCATCTAACCTGCTCAGCTTCCGAGGCTGACGTCAATTCAACATTCTTTCATTACCGGAAACAGTTGCGATTTTATCAAATTCGTTTTATCTCATATTGCAAACATGATTGGTTGGGAAGATGAAGTTTCTAACCCATGTCAGACGAAATTCCACTAAGCACACTCCGGCTACCCTGACACACGTCAAGTCGATTTAAGTTCATACACACGTTAACACTGTGCTTCAGTTCTCCTTGACAACCATAAATAATTAGCGGCTAAACTTCCCAATTAATACTTTACTGATTTGTTACATGATTATTTTTCAGATCAAAATGAACTTGAAGCAGCACAGAACTTTTTGGAACAGGCTGCACAAGCGAATCTTGTAAGCATTACTTGTGATATCTGGCTTACGCACACTTGTCTAAATAATGTAATGCAATTTTACTTTGGCTCTTTCAGCATGAGTTTGTGCAGCGTCTCAGTGGCGTGTTGGTCACAGCAGGAGTCAGCGCCGTTGCTCGCATGGCTGCTGGTCTGCAACTCAAAAATCAGCTGACATCCAAAGATCCAGCTCTAAAGATACAGTATCAAGAGCGGTGGCTCGCCATACCGGCTGAGTCTCGAGACTATATCAAGAAAAATGTGAGCATTGCAAGGAAAGATATATAATTGAAAGAAGGAAAAGATATTAAAAGATTTCTCTTACTTCCTCACGTGCTTTATTTTTATGCAATTTTTATTCATTTTTCATTCCTTCCTCCTGTGCTGTTTGTAGATCCTCGGTGCTTTGGGCACTGAAAATAACAGACCCAGCTCGGCTGCACAGTGCGTCGCCTACGTCGCTGTTGCAGAACTTCCTGTTCAACAATGGAGCGACCTGATACCTGTCTTAGTGAACAATGTGGCCGATCCGAACAGCACAGAAATGATGAAGGAAGCGACATTAGAAACGATCGGATATATCTGTCAGGATATTGACAGAGATGTGCTTGTTGCTCAGTCGAATCAGATACTCACTGCTATCATACATGGCATGAAGGGTTCGAGCACTTCGAATCATGTTCGACTTGCAGCTACCAGTGCTCTCTTCAATTCCCTGGAATTTACAAAAGGAAATTTTGACATTGAGGTAAGTTGACAGATTTATTTTCAAAGTGAAGGTAGCCTTGCAGTACAATTCATTTTTCACAATAATCTAGGTTATACAAAAGTTGCGAAATATTATTTGGTAAACTTACAAAATAATACAGTTACCATTCTATGAAATTTATTCCAGAGTGAGAGAAATTTTATAATGGAAGTAGTTTGCGAAGCTACCCAGTCTACTAATACCCAAGTACGAGTCGCAGCTTTGCAGTGTCTGGTAAAAATAATGTCTCTCTACTATCAGTACATGGAACCGTACATGGGCCCTGCACTTTTTCCCGTAAGTCTTGCAAGTCATGTTCAATTTATTCATTTATTTGATATAAATCGCAATTAGCCCAGCCAATTGAAACGGCGCATTCAATATGGTCCCAATTTATAACACATGTCTGACCGCGTATCAATTTGCATCGTACAGATCACCCTGGAGGCGATGAAATCTGACATAGACGAGGTGGCGCTTCAAGGAATAGAGTTCTGGTCCAACGTGTCTGACGAGGAAGTGGACTTGTCTATGGAGGAGGGGGAAGCGTGTGACGGAGGTCGACCTCCACTGCGAGTCTCTCGACATTACGCAAAAGGGGCATTGCAGTTCCTGGTGCCGGTACTTATGCAGAAGTTGACTAAGCAGGAAGAATTTGATGACGAGGATGACTGGAATCCGTCAAAAGCAGCTGGTGTATGTCTGATGCTCCTTGCGTCCTGCTGCGAGGACGCGATCGTCCCCTATGTCCTCCCGTTTGTCAAAGAGCACATAAAAAGCGAGGACTGGAGATTCAGGGATGCCGCCCTAATGGCTTTCGGTTCGATTCTGGGCGGCTTAGAGCCGAACACTCTGAGACCTCTGGTTGAGCAGGCGATGCCCACTCTAATCCACCTGATGTATGACAACAGCGTAGTCGTGCGGGATACGGCTGCCTGGACCTTCGGCCGGATATGCGAGATAATACCAGAGGCAGCGATAAGCGAGACGTACCTCAAACCTTTACTCGAATCCCTGGTGAATGGGCTCAAGGCGGAGCCAAGGGTCGCCGCGAACGTCTGCTGGGCATTCACAGGGCTTGCGGAGGCGAGCTACGAGGCTGCTGAGGCAACTGATGATGGAACACAGCCGCAGACGTACTGCATGTCTCAGTACTTTGATTTTATTATCCAGAGACTCCTGGAGACGACGGATCGTGTCGACGGAGCCCAGGCGAACCTCAGATCCGCGGCATATGAAGCGCTTATGGAAATGGTCAAGAACTCGCCCGTTGACTGTTACGTCACTGTGCAAAGGACAACGATGGTGATTCTTGAGAGACTTCAACAAGTTCTTCAGATGGAAACCCACATTCAGAGCCATTCGGATCGGGCCCAGTACAACGACCTTCAGTCCCTGCTCTGTGCTACGCTGCAATCGGTACTTAGGAAAGTTTCGCCTGAAGATGCTCCCCAAATTTCGGACGCCATAATGACTGCTCTACTCGCTATGTTCAACTCAAACTCCTGCAAAGCTGGCGGAGTGCAGGAAGATGCCCTTATGGCTGTATCTACGCTCGTCGAGGTGCTCTCTGAAGGCTTCCTCAAGTATATGGACGCGTTCAAGCCTTTCCTTTGCCTTGGCTTGAAGAACCATGCTGAATATCAAGTCTGCTGCGCGGCAGTCGGGTTGACAGGTGATATTTGCCGAGCCCTCAAGAGCAAGGTCTTACCATACTGCGATGAAATAATGACCCTCCTTCTGGAGAACCTAAGCAACAATACCGTGCACAGATCAGTCAAGCCGCAAATACTATCTGTATTTGGTGACATTGCGCTAAGTATCGGCCCTGAATTCAGAAAGTACTTGGAAATTGTTTTACAAACTCTAGCCCAAGCATCCCAGGCGAACGTCGACAGGAGTGACTACGATCTAATCGACTATTTGAATGAGCTCAGAGAGGGTGTCCTCGAGGCTTACATGGGTATCGTCCAGGGACTCAGGGGTGATGGAACTTTGCCTAGTCCTGTCAGTCTTGTCGAGCCACATGTTCCGTTCATCATACAGTTTATCACCTCCATCGCTCAAGATCGCGAACATTCAGATAGTAATATCGCTGCTGCCGCTGGCCTCCTCGGTGATCTGGTTACCGTTTTTGGCGTCAACTTGTTGCCCATGGTCGAAACTGAGCCGATAACTGATTTGTTGACCAAAGGACGCAGGTCTCGAACTAACAAGACTAAAACTCTGGCGACGTGGGCCACCAAAGAAATTCGCAGGCTGAAGAATGTGCCACTTCAGTCTAGTTGGTGAGTTTCCATGTTGCTCGTAACTTTTTTACTTTTTCCTGTTTCGGTTTTACCTGACTTCAAATTCAGCAATGCTCGTGACGAAAATCTTCCCCGATTACTTCAGTTCAATCCTACGAGCAATCCCAAACACTCTGATTATTTATTTTTTTTTGAATTCATTCCATGGTTCGACCAGCAAGATGTTATCCATTTCCAAATCACAGAAAGCTGTAATTTCTAAAACCCGAGTACAGGGGTGCTACTTGCCTATCGTTACCGAGTGCCTGCATGCGTGCCATAATGTGTGGATGAAAGTATTTTTGAAAAATTATGACTCGACTGGACTGATTTCGTATTGTATTCAGTGAAACATCGGAATCAAAGGGGCTCATGTCTGTACCAAATGTTCGGTACTACTGTCCGATAACTCTTATGAAGAGTGAATATGACAAATTGAAAATTATCATCTTCGCTCGCACACTGTATTTACTTTAGTTCGTTTTTGAACCCATCGATATCTCAGTTTGCATATTTTATACATTTCGTAATGCACGAATCTATAAGAAAATCCAGCGAGTCTGAGCAGTTGCTAGACTATTTGAAAAAAATTAGATATCACATGTGTCCCTTAAGTATATTCGACATATTAGCAAGTCGAGTATCGTGAGAAGCTGTCGAAACGGCTTGTTAGGAAAAATCTTAAAACTATAATAATAAAATAATATTGTCGTTAGGTAACGATTGCAGAACATTCGTGACTGATGAATATTTTCAAACTTTTTCATGTTCACAGATCACCTCGTGGTTGTACTGTCGTGCAATTTGATTTGACTAGAAAACTATCAAACACAATACAAAGACAACAAGATTGGATAGTACGGATGCGAATTGATAGATGTGCGTGAGTTCCAAAATGATGGCGTCTACTGGTAATGTTTAAATCTACTGGGCCAGATCTACCGGTATCTGACCAGTCCATGGTTGAATGCCGAAAACTGCCTGCAGTAGATCTGCTACATGCCGACCGAAGGATTACGGGAAGTGGATGTTGCCGATGAGTGAAACAAGAATGAAGATGAAAATTCTGATGATGTGAGTGTGTCTGAGACCAAACTTGACTCAACTAAACTGAACTGTACTGTACCGTACTGTACGGACTCAACTAAACCGAACCAAACTGAACTGAAAACTGTACTGAACTGTACTGAACTAAACTGAACTGAACTACAGCCTAACCTGCGTAATTACGACGGTGAGTTCAAGCCTGAGAAGACTTCAAATTATAAACCTGAAACCGAGCGACGCGGTAACTGTTTTCTTTTGTTGTCTGATGTAGCGCGTGTTGTGTGAATACTCCAGTAAGTTTATTGGGTAAACTTGAATTCCTGCTCGAGAATGTTTGTAATGTTGAACCATTTGTTACGAGAAAATAATGATTATGATGATGATGATGATGATGATGATGATAACCATAGCGATAATAAAGTATGAGCACAAATAGTAGGAAAGTTTCTGAGTAATGGGTGGTTACGCCAATGAAATGTGTCTGTGATGATAGAATGTACGATAGGATAAATTTTCTGTGTGAATGAGAATACGGTAGAGTTTCACTAGTAATTAACGGTCGGAGTGAATGATTTTATAATCCAATGAATGATGTAAGTCATATTGTTTCGTATGTGCTTGTCTGCTGCTATCGATGATACATTAAAATCTACGTGTTTTCTTTTTCGCTTCATAATTAGTTCTTTATTCAGTTATGTAATGCCTTGTCCAGCCTGTCCAATCATCCACAAGTGAAATTAGAAACAAATAAAAAATAGTTACGATAAATTTTAACAATCCAGAGAGCAGTGTCGCTGCCACGAACACCTTTTTCCACCGTCCGTGGTATAATGATTCAAGTGCCAAACAGTTGCGATAATTGTATTACGATTAGATATTAAATTACTAAAAGTGCCTAAAGGGTCTGGGAACTAGGAACTGTACAAGTTATATTCAATCGTCAACGCTCTCAATGTGTGTACAAGTTGCATTTAATTATATCCACACCTTGCATTTCAAAATAATGGCCATTGAACAGCGTCGACTACTTTAACTATGAATTTATGCAGACAGGAAAACTTAGACGAGGAAAATGATTAAACTATTTCTTCGCCCACCACATATATTTATTACATCTTCTTTTATTACTCCCTGTTTTCTCTTTGTAATAGCTCTCATCCACTTTAGTTTATGTTTATTGAAACCAAGAATATATAACGTGACACAAAATTATTACTCAGGAAACCTGCCAAATCTTGCACGAGCAGATATAACATTTGTTGATGTTATAGGCTCGGCAAACTTGGCCCTTGTCTTGAAATATATGTGTTGTTTTTGATTGTTACATACTAAAAATACACCTAAATGACAATTGTTATTATTGGATCATCTGAGTCCTTACTTCAACCACTCAAAAACGTCTGTGCTTATGATCAGATCAGGTAATCGATTATTTCCACGTGTACTCCAACAATACCTATATCAATACGATTATTAAACTGACTTTCGTATGGCACTTTTCTACGTCGTGAAGCGATATTTGGCACTCTGTGGTAATTGTTTCTTTTTTCATCAGTGATTTAAGTTGCTAAATTCGGTTAAAGAAAAAAAAATTTACCGAGTGAATAATCAAAGAACAGTGGGTATCTCCCATATGGATTCTGAATAAAAACATGTAACTAATAAAAGTATAGCGTCATTTTTACCATGAATTTGGCATCCCATCTATCGAATTGTCGATGGATCTTTATCAAGAGCTATGTATCACTATTACAGGTACACGAGTTCTTACCTCACAGTCACTGAAAATAAAATTTCCCCTTGCATACTCTTCGTTCTGCCAATCGACAGTTCAGTTTTGTATTGATGTAAACTTTTGTATCATCTGCAATTAAATGGACGACTGTATGCCTACTCATGGAATGTAAAAAAACATGGAATTGATGGGCCAAGGCAATCTGGCTCCGATAATTTCACTTTTACGTATATTGAGTCTGTATGGAGCTTTGTTTTTTGTGAGTATTGATTCGGAATTTCAAGATTATGTATCGATAGTCAAAAGCTTGATAATTTCACTGTAGACTGCTAAAATTATCCAAATAGATAATTATTTCCAGATTGTATGATGTGCACGGGTGCAGCCTGAAAGAATTTCATAGTGAGAGTAATAAATGATTGAATTACATTGCATCAATGGTGGCGTGGCGGGTGTAAATGATACGAAAGAACGAATAAAAATTTTGCATCCAATAGTATGAAATGCGCCAATCACTTAGAGGTCCTTTGAGATTTCTAGAAGTAGGATAACTTGGCAATACCGGGATGAAATCAAATTCGTCAGAAAACACTGGAATATTGAAGCGTTTAGGCCTTAGCCATTATTTGTAGCATCCTGATGCTGAAAAGATGTGCATCACCTGTATAATATGTGCATATAAAGCCCTAAAATTCCTTCACCATGCTGTTCAACTAATCGATTTCAACTCGGCAGCTTGACAAGCTGTCCTTAAATATAACTTGCATTTTGTAGGGTGAATTATATTGTAATTACTATTTTGAATAGAAGAAAACCAGCCGCTATATGTGTGGGGTGGTTGCGCACTGCCCCAGAGGTCAGTATGACGAATTACGTGTGGTAAATTAGGATTAAATTTTATGGTAGCCAATCCATTTATCGTACGCTGTTATGTTGTAAATGTGTATAACCGAGTGGTCGAACGAATTTATGCCTACACGGCCTGGAACAAATAAACAATGATTAAGATTCTGCCGGCTGTATGTCGGGATATATTTTACTTTATGATGGACATGCAGCCTAAAACATTCCTATTTAGTCAGTAAATCGTTATTATTTTGATTACTAAAATGACAAGTACAAGTTGCGAGAGGTCGCGGGGAGGGGGGTTCTTTACCCGTTGTTTATTTGTCTGGACGAGAATCAAGGGCGATTCCAAGCGAGGTGGGGCGAATGATATTCCGGTGTTTAAACGTGCTATTGTGTGACGAGAACAACATGTGACTACGTGCAGATGATAATGAAACGTAGACCTGTGTTGTACAATTGTCAAAGAATGTACTTGTAAAATCTGCAATATTTAGGAAGGTGATTGATGTACTTTGCAATGGCAGTTGTGGCGCCAAATATATTTTTGAATGGAAAGATCTCAAGGAATGCATAAAAGAGAGTGTGCCATACAAAGTGTATTTCCTGCTTGTGAGTCTGTTTTTAATATATACATATATTTTTTCTTTAATTCGAATGACAAGGAAGTTGAAAAGACACGTGAGTGAGATGAGAAAAATGAATGTAGTAATAATCAAACTTATCGCAGTCTTCTCGTTAAATTTGCGTAGATTCATCTGGTGCAAATTTTAATTAAACTGATTCAGATTGTAACGCTACGATTATTATCAAAGATATTGTTTTCCAAATTTGGCACACCACCTGCTTTATTTTGGATATGTCAATACAGACCGACTCGGTCTGCTGAGCTCGAATCGCACCAACCAGATACAAACGAATATGCATCTGAATACGATATTATTTGTCTGTTTTCAATCACTTGATCCTTTTTTTTTCTTTTTTTTTTTTTTTTTTGTAGAATACTAACTTGCAGAGAACCAGAACAATTATGACATGTAATAAAGAATCATTCTCCAAGTATCATTGATAATCATTATTTCCATACCGAGCATGAAATCAATCCTCTCTAATGCGCTGTGTGTCAGCAGTGCCCTTAATCTCTCTTAAGCATCTCCAGCCTAATTCAATTATAGAAGAACCACCCCAGGACTGGATATTTTTTTACACGTCATCGTTGCCATTCGTCTAGAGTGCCACCCTATTGCCATTTGACACGGTTCCACTATTTCCTGAAACTCTTGGACACCTTTTTACTGAATCCACAATTTGTGGCTGCCACAATCACAGTTTTCGTTAGCAATTTTTTGTATGTCACGTGTATGAGACACAACTAAGCTTGATACATGTTACCTGACCTTTTTCTAAGGCTTCCTTGAGGTTTCAGTAGCCTGAGACCAGCCCCTCATCATTGCCAGTATGAATGTTCAAGATAACTCGGGGCCAGATGACAGGCAAGTACATCGTGTCGACGACGACGACGTGAGTATGCATCTAAATCTCACTCAGTTTATTCGTACAGAAATTTTTTTCGTCTATCCATTCAGTGGTCTGGTGTGATAACAAAGTTTGCTAAAACTAGTAGGCTCATGTGACATAAATTGGTTTATAACACACCTTATTACACCTCTACACGCTTACCAGATATAGGTGCCAAAATATCCCTGAATTTGTTGTATGCCAATTTTCAATGCTCAGCAGTTCCATTCGCCAAGTTGGTAAATGGTAAAGATCACCTTACAATTATTACTTTTCCTGAACGGATTAAAATGCAAACAAAATCCAGGTATCCTGCAAAATCTTGCAAGTCGCTCGCAATACATAGTCTGAGCCAAAATACCAAAATACCAATTTGACATGTTTAGCCACTTTAATTTCCTCTGGTAGCCCGATTCCTTGCCATTATTAAACTTGTAAGTCATCACTGCTTCGACTCTCTCACAAACTTTGCCACAGGATGGATTCGACCTTGACGATCTGTTACCCATCGTCGGAGAGTTTGGTCGTTACCAACGGCTGCTTCTATGGTTCGTCTGTCTACCAGCATGTTTGCCATGCGGATTTTGCGCCTTCAATCAGCTTTTCATGTCTGAAACTCCTCCACACTGGTGCAAAGTACCTGGACTCGAGGGTCTCGATCCTCCTCAGAGACGGCATCTTGGCATCCCTAGTCAGGTGCGTCAATAAGAGACCCTATTAAAGTCACCTCAGGTATTACTTGCTTGTCCAAATCTGGTAAGTAAAATAACTTTGATCCTCTGCACATACTACACTTGTTTTAGATCTGTATGTACATACCTACTCGTAGCGTTGAATGGGATTCATTTCTTTCATTACAGCAAACTCTTTCCTTTCCTTTTTTCCATGTACCGATGATAAACGGTCGCTTGGTAGGGGGACAACGAATCTTACAGCCGTTGCACCCGTTACAACATTAATTGGGAAACGCCGGCGATGCTAATGGCCGAGTATCTTACACCCAACGCTTCCTGGTCTGTAATTCCGTGCGATCATGGCTGGGAGTACGATGAGTCGGAGGTGACTTCTTCCATCGTTATCGACGTATGTTTGGTTGCTACGCGTATTCTTGCTCTATGGTATTATATGGCTCCTGTAAGTAAAGGTAGATACACTGATTTCGGAGATTAACTAAACCTGTCATGTGTTACTGTTCACAGTTCAATCTCGTCTGTAATTATTCCATCTACCCGACATTTGGACTGGTTGCTCTTAACACAGGAGGACCAATTGGCGTTTACCTTTTCGGCATGTTGAATGACAGGTAAAATTTGAATTCACTAATGTTCCCAATTAGTGTTTAATTGCAATATCAAAAATCGTACGACATCCATTTTCTCATTTTGAGGGCAGAATCGGACGCCGACTATCGTTCTTCATATGTTTGGCAACGCTGATCACGGGTGGATTCCTAACGTCTGTGGCAAACTCCTTCTGGACTTGGGCCGGAACCCGATTCATTGTGGGCCTGACGATTCCTGCAATTTATCAAATACCGTTTATTATTTGTAAGATCATTAGGATCGCTCTTTAAATCAGATGCAATCCGAGCTGTGTGAGCAGAGTCATGAATTGTTCCACCATAATCCAATTGTCTAGGACAGAATTATCCAATCTTTGGTGGGAAAAAAATCGGTTGGCTTAAACTCGCACCCGTAGTCCTGCACAATAGTAGCCATGGCAGAAATTCTCAAACAAGTTTGGTTATTTTTTCACAGCCCTGGAGCTCGTAGGGCCAAATTACCGCTCCTTCGTCACTGTCATGACCTGCACATTCTACACTATCGGATTGTGTACGCTGGCAGGTGTTACGTATCTGGTTCGCGACTGGCGACTCCTCGCCCTGACGACCAGTGCCCCGTTCCTACTGTACTTTCTGTATTGGTGGTCAGTAGCGTAAAACATAATACTTGAGCCCTCCCCACATTCAAAGAGAACAGTGAGAACATGCCAAATGGCCAAATTAATACTCGTAAGCTTCTCGGTGTTATTGAATAGTAAGGCCAACTATGGGCAAAGGTTCCTTCCAGAATCTCCACGCTGGCTGCTGGCGAAGGGTCGTCTGGAGGAAGCGAATGAAATTTTGGAAACACTAGCAAGGGTGAATGGCAAAGAGCTTCCTGATTCGTTCACCCAGAAGCTTCGCCAGCGGATGACCATGTCACGATCTAAGAGCGAAGAGGAACGACTCCGCAGCGGACCCGGCATCCTCGCACTTTTTAAAACGCCAAATATGCGTCTGAAAACGTGCCTGATAACTCTGAACTGGTAATTTTGAGGTGTATTAATAAAACGCGTACCAACTATTCGAATCACGATACAACTGGTGGTACGTGTAGTCAACTTGAAAGATGAAGTCCAAAGGTCATGTGTTTTTTTATTAGTCTTTAAAAATATCTATCATAATTCTCTCCAAACTGTGCATAGGTAGATAGAAAGAAAGCATTTTGAGAAAGGTAGCCCAAGTTTTTAAATTTTCAATTCGAATCCCCCGTTTGCAAAATATCCCGAATTCCATGTCAACTATATTTCCCTGTCTATTTCACGTCTGTAAAATTGATGGGATCGGTTAGCATTTGAAAAGCATGATCTCTGTACAAACCCGAATTACACAATTATAATTTAGAAGCGTCGTAATATCGGGACCATTTATCAACTATGACCAATGCTTTGCCAGATACCCTTCTAATCGATGAACCTACCGATCAACGATTTTTCTGCATCTTTTTAGGTTTGCCAACAACATGGTTTATGTTGGCCTCTCATATTATGGGCCAGCACTTGGAAGTGAAGAGCATTTGAGTTTCTTCTTCTCATCGTTGGCAGAAATACCAAGCTACATGGCGTGCTGGGTGGTCATGGATCGTTGGGGTAGACGGTGGCCCCTGTGTCTCTGCATGGTCGTAGCTGGCGCGTCGTGCATAGCGACGGTCATTCTTCCCGAAGGTATGTGTCAAATTACAAAAGTATCCCTCTGATCCTGGTAAAGTTGGGAAAACGGTCGACTGTCAAGCTCGCGCCAATGTCTGGTACCTTTGTATTTCGCAGCGCTCTCCTCTGCCTTGCAACAATGATCCCCAATATCACTTTCCGGTTTTTAGGCGTATGCCACTGCCTGAAGCAAATAGATTGAAAAAGTTGTCGATAGAAACAACACCGACAAGATTGTTGTTGATGTAAAATGTAGAATGATGATTATGGCTGAATGAGGTTGACGCGTATTTTTCTCTCACATTAAACTAACACAAAAAAGAACAAAAAAAAAACAAAAAACAGACTTTGATAAAGCTGATATTTTTGCAGTTGAGCTACTTCCACAACAAATAAACATACCATCCCTGGCCAAAAGCAAACTGAAGACGATGTTGTCGAAGAATAGCTGTTCTACCTTGGCGCGAGCTAAACATGGCCAAACTGCCCTTCAACGCTGTGGGATTACCTATTGTAGGGCAAAGAATTTCGACCTTGGATAAAAATTAACCGCCACAAACTGTCCTGTGTACGACCAACGACTTTGTTGTCGAAATTGGTAAATTTCGGATATTTCCGAAACCTGAGATTGTTTATCCTCGTTTACTAACTGGACACGAAAATCTGCAATATACTTACAACCACTTTCGTACTTGCAGACGCCGTTACAGCTACTCTAATTTTATTCTTGCTGTCCAAGTCCGCGATTTCAGCGTCCTTCCTCATTATTTACCCGTTCGCTGGAGAACTTTATCCAACTCAACTGCGGGGAGCTGCCATTGGATTTTCCGCTTATGTCAGTGGATTAGGATTGATCATCATACCGTTCATCACCTACTTGGCAAGTGGTTCAGATTTTTGATCAATGTAGGGAATTGAAGAGAAGCAGAATATATTATTATTGACCAAATCTGGGTATTGAAAAAGATCTTCAGCTCTTTGATGTTGAAATGTATCATGAGCGCATTATTAATTTTTAACAGGGCACAGAAAACCTCGTCCTCCCTCTGATCATTCTCGGAATGGTGTCGATGATCGGTGGGCTGTCGGGGCTCCGTTTACCGGAGACTTTGCATTACCGTTTACCACAAACAGTGGAGGAGGGTGAGCTGTTTGGGAAAAATTGGTCGTGGGCAGATTGTATACGGTGTATACCGAAAAGGTAAATTTTTACAACACTACATATACTTTGCATAATTTTACTCTATCCCGAACCCTCTTATCACGCGCGTTTTGGGTTCTCATCACCTCTGAGAAGAGCAACATGTGTTTCTAGAAGGGTTTAAATTACAATGTGTCTAGTTGTAAAAGTTATTCGTTTCTGGCTTCCGCAGGCCATCGTCGACGACGACTTCGTATGAGGATCTTTCAGCCGGCGAGACAGTTGAAATGCAGCAAACACCAGACCCGTTTCATGCTACCGAAAAAACTGCTTCCGAGGAGTCTCCTCTCAACACTGGAAAGGATTGCCGCGATTCTCATGCCAGTATGCGGCGACTTGTTCGCCAATCAAGCGTAATGGACACACAGCGAGACTCTGATGGAGCCATAAAGTTGGCTTACTGGTTTTAGAGTCAGGTAAATAGCTATAATTTGAAGCGTTGTAAAACGGAGAGAATTTTTCTCAGCTTGCTTTGTACAGTTTACACTGATTCCATCAATAATGAATAAAACGTTATTCTCCTAATAGTTTTTACGAAAACTTGCTTCACAGATCTCTGGAAATTCTTCGAATATCCGCTAAGCGATCATTCTCCGTCGGTCTGGTTTTCCAACAAACGAATTAGAGCGTCATTGGTTCGGAACATTGGGCCGTGTCCGGGGATAATGTAATCAGCATATTTCATTATTCGCAAACGTGAGGAAGTCTGAATTTTCCGGAGTGCAAAGGTACCAACTTCTTTCCACAATGATGGATCTGCGACGTCTTCTTCCTTCTCAAACAAGTCACCTGCACGCCGACCGTTACATTTTATGTGAATATATGTAAATAAGATATACAGAGGATTAAAAGAATTATTCGGGTTTTATACCTCCGCTAAGTTATTTCATGGATTAAATTAAGAGCGCGATCTTTACCTGTTATAGCATACTTGACAGACTCCCTCCCTGTACCAGCTTCTACTAAAACTGTGACATCCTCGTAAGTGTGCCCAGGTGTTGCGGTAATACTGACTCCATTGCAGAGTTGGTAATCTTCTGTGGCAGAGATGAAGCAATGTCTTATTTTATATACTAAAAATTGATATTCCTGCAGCTTCAATCGAAAATTCAAGTCGCCACTAATTGGTGTGCCAATAACAGAGGTGTTTACCGTCCTGAAGCTGCTTCTCATAAAAAATAGTCCCTTGGTGAACATTGTAGCCAACAATGTGTTCTGCATTGAGAAATAAATTATTATTTCCTATGTGATCCGCGTGGCCATGTGTGCAAACAACATAATCAATGTTTCTTGGTTGTACGTTGTGTCTCTCCAAAGCTACGTAGAATTAAACAAAGCGAACAATGACATCACGTGATTATTAGCATTAAGATATCGAAATATTTGTCTCTGATATGTTCATGGTTCTCAGGATAACAGATATAATATTCTACCCTCAACGAGACGTTCTCGGTCCCAGGCCGTCATTGTATCCACGATAATGATTTTTGGTCCTTTGATAAGCGTGCATGTGCAGTTGGCCTCTGTTCTGTTGTGACTGAGACGTTTCGAGTAGCCGTTAAATAATACAACTACATCCAACATCTCTGAAAACTTTGTTTCTTCTTTCACTATATGTGATATTATTGAAACCCTTAACCTCGAAAGAAAATGAGCACGGAAATAGGTGTAATAGTTTTAAGTTACGCTAATAGACTCTACTGAAGTGAATTCTATGAAAGCCTCATTAGATGACGTTGTAAACGATGGCACAGATTTCTTATCCTTCAACTTCCTACTTATGGAGCGAATAGAAGAAAGGCACTTTTTAACGGAAGGCGTGTTCAAAATGTGGTTAAAAAAAATAATCAGTGTGTGACAATTCTACCGTCACCTTCGTAATGATGGCTCGGTAGTTGTCATACGCACGAGTAGATGGCATTGAGTGTTACTTTTTAAAAAATTTTTTTCCACTGTTATTTCGTTGGAGCTTTGATCTCAGCTGATCTTCGGAGTGAATCCAGTCCGTAATCATCTGTAACGGATTCATTGATATTGTACATACTAATATCCATGAATGAATCCCGTTGTTAACAAGTTGAGCTTGCATGGAAAAAAAGAAGGGGAAGAGTTATCGATTGTCATATATATCAGTGATAGTCGCCTAAAGTCAGCACTTCGGCATTCACAATCGGTCGCACTCAAGTCGCACGTTCTGACCATCGATTACGCCATACCGGCAACAGGGTGACGAGGTTGAACGCAACAGTAAACCAGACTATCTTATCCCCTTACTGACAAAAGTACGGAGTATGAAATGTCATCCTGGTAGACAATTAGTGACCCGTGTCTATCTTACATGCAGTAATAGCAGGGGCAGAAACGCCGAGAAAAGATTGTGCTGTGCTAATCTCGTAGCTCGAGAGGCATCTTAGATACGCATACACAATCATATGAATATTCGAAAGTGAATTGTCTACATATATAAATTACTACTAGCTGGTATGTATGTACCAGTCAAGATTCAGTTCCCTCGCCCGGCATATCTACTGGTAAAACGGTTGTAACCAGTTTTTTCAACATGCTGCGCCGTGTGATTATATCTAGAGCTAGCAGTCACATTAATCCGTTTTGCTGCCCACGCTTCTACCCACAGACTTCTAATTTTCATTCCACCAAGGTAAATACATAGCCTAATGTTATTATAATCTCAGTAATGGTTGGCTATTCTTTAAACTTCATATTTGACAAATTATACAAAATAAAACTCAACTCTTTGCTACACTTAAAAACTATGAGTAAATGTCACCTAATTGTTTCCTTTTTGTTAATTTCTATTATCAACTTTTCAGCAACTCAAGCATGATAGTAACAAACCTGACCCAGCAAACCCAATTTCCCGCACCCTGGGAGCGCTCTCATACGACTTCAGACAGCTCAAAAAACGCCTGACCATGTCACAGGCAGAGCGTGAGCTTGAGGATAACACGGAAGGTGATGTTCCGTATGATTTCCCAAAGCAGTGCGACGTCATTATCATTGGTGGAGGTGCGATGGGCAGCTCTATTGCTTACTGGCTTAGAAAACGCGCTCTTCATGGTCTTCGTGTAGTTGTAATTGAAAAAGATCCCACAGTAAGTGCATAAAAATTGGATTGCAAAGATAATACATACATAAATACTTTCCATTTCGAAACAAAATTGCCCCATGCATATTGCATGTATAAACGTAACAAAATCGATATATTTCTACGTATGTGTATGAACTTTCCCATATCCCTAACGAGGGATGTTGAACCTTTGACAATGTTTGAAAAATAATGACATCTCATTGCAGTACCAGAAATGTTCCTCAGTTTTGTCCGCTGGAGGTCTTCGTCAGCAATTCTCTTTGGAAGAAAATATTGAAATGTCGCTGTACGGGGCAGAGTTCTTACGTAACATGGGTGAATACTTGAGTATCGAAGGAGAGCCGCAGGTAGATCCGCAATTTCATCCATATGGATACTTATTTTTGGCATCTGAAGCAGGCGCCGATACACTTAAGAGAAATTCTGTACTGCAAAATTCTCTGGGGGCGAAGAACTTGCTATTGACCCCTGAAAAATTGACACAAAATTTTCCTTGGATCAACACTGACGGTATAGAGCTTGGCTGCTATGGTCTACAAAACGAGGGTTGGTTTGATCCATGGACACTCCTTAGTGGCCTGAAAAACAAAGCTATACACCTCGGAGCTGAATACATCGCAGCCGAAGCTGTAGGATTTGAATTCAAGCAAAACCCTAACATAGAAGTATCCGGCATTCCTGCGGGCCAGTATGTCGGACTGGACAAGCTAACAGTAAGTTAAAATTTGTGACGATTGTCGTTTACTTTCATTATAGGATTATTTTTTTTATCGCTGTGTCTGATTCAAATTTGTCGATATTTTATCCTAAAACATTTTCCACAAAAGAGGCGCAAATTGAAAAGGATAATGCGTAAATAGACTTGGAGAACAGTCTTATGTCAAGTATCGTTTATCTTTGGTAAAAAAAAAAGGATTCTCAAGTCGCGCATCATTAATCATTGCAGGTAAGAACAAAATAATCCAAGGACGTATTCACCTCAGCAATTTGAAACAAACCTTGTACAAAACCTAGGCTCAGATCTCTGTTACAATAGGCATCTTACTAATTTTTAGGTAAGAACCCAATCTGGAGAAGAGAGGAGCATCCAATTTGCAATAGCTATCATAGCTGCTGGGGCACACAGCAACGATATAGCGAGAATGGCAAAAATCGGGACTGGGCCTGGAATGTTGAGCGTGCCATTGCCTGTCGAGCCCAGGTAAGCCAAATATAAAAATTTTCAACTACCGTTGTTAATCTGTGTGTATTCGTCAGGAAGAGGTATGTCTATTGCTTTCACTCCCCTGACGGCCCTGGACTCAACACGCCGCTGACGATAGATCCTACAGGAACGTACTTTAGGTGAGCAGACGTGACTTATGCAACTTATCTTCTCGCCTTAATCTATTTCACTCAAACACGTTGAAACAGGAGGGAAGGTTTGGCTGGCAATTATATTTGCGGACGGTCTCCAGAACTGGTAGATGAACCGGCGGTCGACAACCTCGAAGTCGACCTTGAATACTTCGATCAAAAAATTTGGCCTATATTAGCGAAAAGAGTCGAGGCGTTTGGGAACTTGAAGGTAAATTCCAACCCATGGTATTGTCATATCTAAATATTAAATTAATTTATAGGCATTCAGAATTCCCTGAAAATTCCAAGCTTATTAGTGTCTGTTTAAAAATTTTAGCTGGGCTTAAAATCTATTTTACTACTTGAATTAGTGGATTATGCAAGTGCAAACGGAAGTAGATTGTCCAAAATATGTCGCGTATCTAATGGTATAAAGATGCGTGGGCTAAAAAGACGAATTTGGTGGTAAAAGGGTGTATAATTTTTCGTTTCGCAGCATTCGCTACACGAGCACTCATTACATAACACTCAATTCTACGCTTTTTCATCACCAATATACATTTTTATTTATTGCATTTATAGATCGTACAAGGTTGTATTCGCCGTTTCTGTGTTTTTATTTCGTAAATGACGCGAAAATTTTCGAAACCTAATGATTTGTCGATTTCGGGAAAAATGGGTAAAATTTTTTATCTTCTCAAAAAGCATTATTGAACGGAATGCTATAAGGTCGCATGTAGACGTTTTTGTCCTTACACCATTAATGAACATGATTATTTTTCATAAAGTTTATTGATCAATTTTTTTAGTTTTAACGGTTTTAAATATATTCTCATGTTTTTCGCGTAAATACAAAGGGTGAAAAAAAATACGCTTTTTTACCATTACGCGCGGTAAAACAGGTGAATAACGCATTTGCAAAACAAGATGTTTTAAATGCATTGTAGCAATGAAACTCTAGTAGATAATAATATCAAAGAAAGGAAAAAATTTCACGATTGCCAAAAAACGCGCACTATTGGCCGACTTTGCTGGAAAATTCAAATACCCTTTTAATTTTCTGAGCACGAGGCAATAAATACTTCATTATTGACTTATTGTGCCCTCTAATTACCACCTATGCTTGCTGCATAGGCACGGGGCACTTTGCAAGGCAATATCCATATATGAATAGATATTACATTAATTACGGATGTGCATGAAAATTTTGTCTCCAGAATTAGTTAGTGCTGGTACTTTAATAATATATATTTAATAATTGATTGTTATTGCAGGTAAAAAGTTCGTGGGCAGGTTTTTACGAGTACAATAAATTTGACGAAAACGGAATCATTGGCATGCATCCGTACTACCACAATTTATACCTGGCAACTGGATTCAGTGGCCATGGAATTCAACACGCACCAGCTGTGGGTCGAGCTATATCAGAGCTCATTATAGATGGTCGATTTGTAACGATAGACTTAACAAGGCTAGGTTTCGATAGAATAATTACGTTAGAACCAATGCTAGAAGCGAATATCGTCTGAAAGGCTATCTATAGATAGAAAAAAACAAAGGATATGCTATTCAAGTTGCATTCAATTTATTGGTACAGATTAATAACATGGTCAGAGGGTCTGCCATACATTCATATTTTATCCAGTTTTATCTCAGTGGAGATGGATATGTACTGTTACATAAGTATGGTTACACATACAAAAGCGGTTCGACATGGTTATCTGTCAGAGAGCAATATAGTACCACACTTGCACGAAATTTTTACATCTGCTCTTGATACAAAAATAAAAAAAAAAAACTTGAGACTAATAGGTTATCCAAAGTACCAAATCTGAGTTTGCTGACAGGTGTCTCATTTTAGAAAATAAAGTATCCTTTAAACATAAAACAATGTCTTGCACTTGAATATTTGTACCCAGTATCCTCCGTATCAAGTTCTCAAAACCCTTGCTCAAAACCAGATAGCACGGTATACACAGCGCACGTGCAGTGACCAGTTTTGTCTCCAACAGGATACATTCCAGGGTATTCAGACAGTGTATGCGTCCCGAACTTCCTACTGTGATTCAAATAAGTTGAGCCTTTGTCATACATTTGCAAAGGTTTTCAGGAATCATTATATACATATGTACGTTGACGGAATAATTTAAAGACTATTACTCCTGGGCAAATTTTAGTGACCCGTTCTCTGCCAGTGAGGGGGCCGGGGGCGCCGGGGACCATAAGAAGCTGTATTAGCCATCCGGTATCTTCTTTATCGGCAGAGACGTTCAACATTCTTCCATTAAAGTAACGAGCGTAACCGTACTTAGTAGTCTTCGATCAAAAATTGAGACAATGAATGTAGACCTGTACAGAGAATAGAGTCCTTCATCGATACGATGTCCTTGATAAATTAATAAATGAAACCGCTTTCACCGCAAACTGGACGAACGAATTTCTTATATGAGATATACTTAGTTTCCGCTGGCACCACGTAGTAACGAGAAGCAGAGAAGCTACTCAACACTTACGTGATTATTTTACTAAAGTCCCCTGGCTCTCCTCTTCAGTCAACTTTGATGTCACGGTGAAAAAACAAGTATGTGTGAAAACGCATTTTTCGTGTATCTTTACTTCGTGCTTATTTGATCACTTGATTTCTGCTCAAGAACTCGTTTATTTGTCAGGTGCCATTCTCGATTGCCGCATTGTTACAATATAATAAAATTTGAAAGTGCTGCTGTGTACCCGACTGCCAGCACGGTATTCGCATTCAGAAACACCAGTATCACTGTTGGGTGCTTCTAAAGATCATAATTTATTTAGAAAGTGGTCTGAGAAAGCTTGAGGAATTGTACGTTGACTGTAATTCCTGCGTGGATACAAACTATTCCAAAAGACATTTTAAGTTTTCGTTGGTGGTGACTTTTCGGTGCATGCGACACCTGGACTCGACTGATGTACTAGTAAAGTAAAGTAATTGAAGCATTCTGAGCGAGTCGAACTTATGTACCTCCTATTCTTACACCAAAAGGTTTTCTATGTCTATGGTTCTCCCACTGCCGCCAAGCGTAGATAGCACGGGATAGCACTGGTACGACGCCGGGTACACTTTGCTTCGCGTGTATTTAATGCGATCCGTAACATACATCATAAAGAGGACTCCGATCACATATTAAAAAATCAATATGAGTGCTGAAGAGGAAGTGCTAAGGATCCAGAAAAAACTGATTAAAATGTCGAGCGGCGACGGGACGGTGAGTCTGCCGTGAGTAAATTTGCAATCGCGGCTTCCCCAATTCTGCCGGCTTAATCCGTGATTCTTAAGTTTGTCCTGTCCGCTCGCCATCGACGAGGCAGCAGATTATTTACTTCCGAATCTATCAGTAATCGACATTTACATTGCCTCAAAACCTATGGGGATAACGAACGCGGTTATCATATACCGTAATATTTTGTATCGTAAAAAGCTACCCGCATCATCCCTGCAACTACACCGTTAAAGCATTTATGTTAAGCGTAGTCCCAAAGTTGATCCAACATAACCTCAAAACGTTACCGTGTTGATGCCGTTGTTGACTCGTGGATTTCTGATTCTCTTGGCCCGATATGTTTCTAAATGAAATATCCTAATGAGGATAATCAATTTTTTGTTTATTGATTAAAATTACTATTAACAGGGCCAAGAACAAGCCTTGGAATTATTGAAAGTTCTGCAAAAACTACCAGTAAATTTGGAACTCTTGACAAAAACGAGGATTGGCATGACGGTAAATGCGCTGAGGAAATCGAGCAAAGACGACGAAGTTATATCCCTTTCAAAAACGCTCATAAAGAATTGGAAGAAATTCTTATCTGGTGAGGAAGTTGTCTTTGCTTCGTAGAGTTTATCTAGCGTTACATTACATATAAATCCTTAAATTATCACAAAAAAAGCTTCAAAGTCTAGTCTAAATAACAGATTTTCGATAATAGACGTCTCTAATCTTTTCCCTCTCCGGTCTAGGTCCTAACAAAGACTGCAAAGATTCAAGTTCTTCAAGTGGATCAAAAAAAAAAGATGAGAAATTGGACAAGGTCAAGGAAGAAGGGGATCAGAAGAAGGAAAAAGATGGAGTTGTTGATGGGGGAGATTCTAAATCCAAGGAGGATAAGACAAGTAAAGATTTGTCAAGGAAACAGTCTTCTTTTCCAGCCGCCACCACCACAGATGCAGTTAGGTTAAAATGCCGAGAACTGTTGGCTGCTGCACTAAGAGTTGACGGAGGAGCCATTGAAGGTTGTGCCAGTCCAGAAGAACTTGCTGAGGAGCTGGAGGAAGCAATTTATGCAGAGTTCAAAAATACGGACAACAGATACAAGAACAGAGTAGAGTTTTTGAAATATGTGTAAAGCTAGCCTAAGGCCCCACAGTGTACAAACATTTTTCTTTCTTTCAAATATCCTAGTTATGGTTCAGGAAACGAATTACTGCATCGAATCTTTATATATCTATTATTAAGAGCAGGGCTGGGGATTGTTTCCTGTAAGTGTTTTGAATTTGCAGGTACGCAGCCGAGTCGCAAACTTAAGAGATGCGAAAAATCCGACTTTGAGAACAAATTTTCTTGTTGGAGCAATTCCTCCTGGCCGTCTGGCTGTAATGACTGCTGAGGAAATGGCAAGCGACGAGATTAAACAGTTGCGGGAGCAGTTCAAGAAAGAGGCCATTAACGATGCGCAACTCGCAACTGTCCAGGGGACAAAGACCAGCTTATTAAAATGTGGAAAGTGCAAGAAGCGCAATTGCACATATAATCAGGTTCAGACACGATCCGCCGACGAACCTATGACAACATTTGTCTTGTGCAACGAATGTGGGAACCGTTGGAAGTTCTGCTGAAGCTTCCTGCCGCGACGTCGCAGCTCCGTCTCTACATTATTTAACCTACTATAAACTGAAGTTCATCGTAGCGTTAATATGAATGGTGAAAATCAAACATTGGCCAACGAATTTTCGGATCATATTATTATCACGCATTCAAGTAAGGGATATCGTTTCCTTCGCTCAATGTGTGAGGCTAGCTGTGAACGATTATCGATTGATGTATGCATCTTGTTTCTATCTATATAGGATACATAAACGTGCCGATGCTTAGAGCAGATGTGGCTTGTCTATTGGGTACAAGAAAATGAAATTTTTTTTTTTTTATTTCGATTGGAAGAAAAACGTGGATCATTTAATTCCAAACTTGAATATGTCAGTAATCATACTTTACAGAAGACAACATCACGACGGTATACAAATACTGGTGCGCATAGGTACATTCACACGAGAATGGCCGAATTACAGTTACCTGACTTGATTGTTGTCTGCTATAGGCATATGTACCACAGCCTGCAAGCGCGGAGAGACTATCTTTTTTTTTCTCCTTTGAAAAGTTCGATTGGAAACAGCTGAAAAATTTGTAAATAAATGGCCGAACGCTGACTGATTTTTCATAATTGTCGGAATCGACGCAATTTAGCGCATGTGAGAATTACGTCAACGATAATTAGTTTCAAATGACGGTCGTTTTATTGAAAAGGTGAATGCTAGTAATTAGTTATACATATAACACTTGTGCAGATTGGATTTAATGGTAGTTAATAAAGTAAAAAATCGTTAGCTACTCCTTATCATGTTTGAATAAACAATCTGTAAAAGTCAACCGCATACAACGCTATAAATCATTTTCTACCTGCAGGCGTGACTTCTAAACACGTTGTGTGAGTATATTTCTTCGCAAACTTGGTAATATAAATAATAAACTTGTACCACAGAATCTTATCTATGGTTAATTCACATTACCCATAAATATCCAAATGCATATTTATTAGTAACTTCCACTTGCCAAAGAGTATCTATACTGTATCACTACATTGTCTATATAACAGTATTCACTTCTTCGTAATAATATTTTCACATTCTTTCAATATTAGAAAACATCTAGTCTATGTGCTTGGGATCACACCTACATATCACAGATATTCGTCTGGATCTGGGGATCTTGTTCCCTTCAAAAGTGGATTCATCTGGACCAAGGATTTCGTGATTGTATTTATATCTGGCAGCACCGCTAAAATAGTATCATAATTTGATCATAAAGTTATTCTAAAATTTTATACGTGGTAAAATTTCAGATGCCAATGAGACAAAAGCAGCAACTTTTAGATTTTTATCTACCTCATTACGTATAGCGATCGTTGAAGGAGCAGGTAATCTTTAAAGCATTCTTTTTCATAACCAACCATAGTAAGTCGCATCACACTGTCGCTTAAGAGGCTCAGTCCAGCTATTGTATCACCACAAAACTGAAAAAATTAAAAACCAAATCTGACATAGTTAGCATAATGTTCGAGAAATATTGTTTCAACCTTTATCTCATGAGTGCTAGTTTGCTTGGAAAGAGGCAGACATAGATATGCTCCGTGTGCCGTGTCGTGCAAATTTGTAAGACGAATACCCAATGATTTAGCTTCTTTTTGAAACATCCGCATCTCCTATGCCGGTGTGTTTGTTTTGAGTAGATACAATCATCTTTGTCAGACAACTAGTTAATGTGTCTAAACACACGTCAATGGAAACCGCGTTTAGTGACAAGTCGTACCCTGACACTGTCGACGTGAGGTTTTATCATTCCGTCACCCGCCAGGTCCAACACATGAACATGTCCTAGAAGAGAGGTATCGGGTGGAAATGCCGTCTTTTGAATTTTCTGTATGACAGCAGAGTTCCCTTTGTTCCACGTCGATTTCTCAGTCTCCCTGTAACTTTGTATAGCCTATCGGATAACAGAAAGATAGAACTTTAAAATTTTAACGGGACAAGTTGGGACTCAAGGTAATTAAAAAAAAAATAATTGATGCAACGAGATCTCACGTTATCCCAGTGCGAAGATTCGTATCTGAGTCTCTTGAGGTAGGGTTCAATTTCCTGAAATAGAGACTCTTCTTCTTGGGGAGTTATGAAATCTGGAAAAATACGCATCGTGGCAGAGAGCTCTGACATCCAGTCACTCGACAAAGTTTTGGTGGATCTCCGGGATCCCGAGTTCATGAGGTTAGAGCCGAGACTCTTCATCCATAGGGTTTGAGGCCACGCCGAAAGCACAGAACGCGACAACATTCCTCTACTGATAAAGTATGTACGTCTATAATGTTACAGTATATCTACATACGTATCTACAATTACGAAGATAAATAAAGCGTGATATTAAGTGATAGTATCTCGTCCAGTTGCGTGGTGAGTTGTGTCGGTAAACAGACTGCTAATTAGGTTAGTTTAAAATTGAAACTAAATATTCGCCCGGCGTCTCTATGTCTGTTCACGGAGATTGAAAATCGGGGGTTACCGCGTGTTTGCAATATCTTCTTTTTATTGTTTCCCGGTTTTCACTGATAGTAACTGATGCATCGCGTCCTGGCAACTCGCTTATCTTCGGTCAGCGTACGTAGTGCGTGAGTATATTCTGTGCAAAATCATGTGCGCGATATAAACAATCCTTGACCATTTTTCAGCTCCTCTTTTGCGAAAATTGTAATGAACACTCAGGCAGCGGAGACTCGGGGCGCCGAGGAGTCCATCGTCGTCAGGGAAGGAATGGCCGAGATATTGGCGAATGAGAAAAAAGTCTTCTACAATCCGGTTCAAGAGTTCAACAGAGACCTCAGGTAATCGTTCGTCGCTATGCCTTAAGGCAATGCCATATTAGCGTTAGAAGGATCAACTTGGCCTCTTAAATAAGAGTTCTCTCAATTTTTTCTATCAGTGATGCTGATTTGTTCCACCTATGCAAACCAACATCACTCTGTCTAACTGTCTGAGTTTAAGTGTTTAAGCAACTTGTTTAAGCGTCAAGGTGACCCTAGTGTCACTCCAAAATTTGTACTATTGATGCATTGCTTAAATAAATATTAAGGGTTTCTATTGTTCATGTCTCAGTGACAATTCATTTTTCTTCCAGTGTCGCCGTATTGTCAATTTTCACTGAAGAAAGAAAGACTTATCAAAAAATTGAACCCAGCAAGAAGGCTGCTCAAAGGTGTTCGGTGAGTTGGGATTACCATTTTGATGTAATTGATTTCTTTATTTTTGTGTGTTCAATTATCCCATCTACAGGAAGGCATTACGATCTTGGAAGCTCTGTCTGCTACAGGGTTACGCAGTATCAGATATGCCAAAGAGGTTCCGTTCGTTCATCAAATTACTGCCAATGACATTTCCGCCGCCGCGGTAGAAAGCATAAAGAAAAATGTACTCCATAATGGTGTGGGGGACCTTGTAACGACCAGTCACGAAGATGCAACGTGCGTGATTAATTTTTATTCCTTCTATTAAAGAATATTATCTTGACCTCGTATTAATTTTTCCTAGCAACGTGTAATCGCAAATGCTTAAATCTTTGAATTCTCTTTCACAGTATGGTTATGTACCGGCACAGGAGCGATCGATTCGATGCTGTAGATGTGGACCCTTACGGTTCACCTTCGGTTTTTCTGGACGGTGCTGTACAATGCATTTCCGAGGGGGGCTTACTTTTGATTACAGCTACCGATATGGCGGTTCTTGCTGGGAACTCACCAGAAACGTGTCATGTTAAATATGGCGCTATTTCCTTGAAGTCAAAAGCCTGTCATGAAATGGTGAGAGTCATGAATGTCTTGCGACGTTGTTGAATTGCTATGGAACACACGAACGCGGCCTTGACCTGGTAAAGAAAGTAAAATTTTCAGGCCCTGAGGATACTTTTGCAGCATATCTCATCTCATGCAGGACATTACGGCCGGTACATACAGCCATTGATATCGATTAGTGTAGATTTTTATATCAGGGTATTTGTGAGGGTCTACACAGGGCAAATTGTTTGCAAGGGAGTAGCGAGTAAATTGGGAATGATTTACCAATGCGTCGGGTGCGAGAGTATTACTACGCAACCGCTCAGCATGACAAAGTCTGACAACAAGTACGGCCTGCCAGCAGGACCGCCAGTTGATAAACTTTGTCACTATTGTGGTCACAAACACCATGTAAGCAAGCAAAAATTCGTATCACAGTGTTGTAGCGATATAACGATAATTTTGCCAAGGAATGTGAAGCAGTAACCTTACTCTTACAGATCGGTGGGCCAATTTGGCTTGGTCCTTTACATGATCGCCAGTTTGTTTCGCAACTTCTGTCCAAAGTGGATACAGGTGAATTTGGAACCAAGAAAAGGCTTCAAGGCGTCTTAAATGTGATTTACGAAGAACTAGACGTACCGCTCTACTACTTACTTGATCGATTAGTAAGAAGACACACAGCATTTGAGTGTATTTATGTGCCGAATTCCAAGAGTTTTAATCAATCATCTATTGATTGTCTCTTTTTGCAGATGTCTATAGTAAAGTGCGAGGTACCCCCCATGGTGACATTTAGTTCTGCGCTGATAAACGCCGGTTATAAAGTGTCAATTTCACATGCACATAAAACATCGGTTAAAACCGATGCCCCAAACAGTGTTATATGGGACATAGTTCGAGCATGGGAAAAGGTGGCATTATATTAAATAGTTAATTATTTGTTAACTGGCTGTATTATTATATCTCATTATGTTTTATTTGTGTTCTAGTTGCATCCGGCCAAAAAGGAAAGGTTTGAATCGGATAGCGCTGCGCTGGCTATTCTTAACACCTCGTCTTCACATGAAATATCTTTTCAACCGCATCCCCTTGCTAATCCGGCATCGAGGCAAAAGAAATTATCCAGGTTTCAAAAGAACCCAACCGCATACTGGGGCCCCGGTACAAAGTCGACAATGATGTATGTAATTTGCAATTACCTGACACTCTTCACCGTTCGTATACCTATGTAGGTCTCTCAAAGCTGTGAACTAAGTTTAAACTTTGGTCTCCACCTAAAATTGATGCGGGTATTGACAAAATACGTGTATCCGCTTTCAGGGTGCAGACAAAAGATTCGATATTGAAAAAGAAGAAGAACCAAAATAAACATTTCAAAAGGAAACAACGCTCAGCTTCCTCTGACGAATCTGGCATCATGAAATCTTTCGATTCACCAGAAAAAGGCGACGTAGTTCCAGAAGACGATCAAACGAAACCGTCACCACAGAAACAGTTGAAAAGAGACTGATTAGTTTTACAAACTTGTACATATGTGTTAACATAACTCTGAATGGACATTAAAGTTTATAATGAAGAACAAGTGATTTCATTATATTGATAACACTACCTCTTTTCTAGTTGAATACTAGTCGTTGAAAAGTATCCAGCTTGGCTCATTTCTGCTTTCAAATAACTTTTATACATCAGAGCGATCAGACTTTAAAACACCTGCCCAGCAACTGTCGCCTTGACAACGAAATGGCACAACTGTGAAAAAATATTGATTCGTGTTGATTACATTTACAGCTGTTTCTAGGGTGATGTGAAGTCGTATGTGCGGTGAGCTTGTTATTCTTCTAATACTAGGCTTATTCCAATTGTTTCAAGGATGAGCAAAGATATCAAATTTATCATAGCAGAGCTCAATAAAGTTTTAGATCGAAACTACAATTTGATCACCTTCGATGCATTGCGTTCTGATGATCTATTACAAGTGAGTTTGTGTTATTATTAAGCATGCACAATTTGAATAATGAAAGCAAACATTATCTGACCCTAACAATTTTTATAGGTTCTCAGCGATGTTTTGTCCGAAATACAACAAGATGGTCCCCCGCACGATGTTAGAATCGAAACCCCGGAACAAAACTCTGTACGCATCTTTTCCGCCCTGAGAGTCTTGAAGTATCAACCTCAAGGTGACCCAGCGTTATTCAGGTAAATGCGATATTGATGGTGATTGAGGATGAATGTAGAGACTGACTTTTCTATATCAATGTTTGCTAGTATTTTGCTAACGCTCTGTCCCCTTTTTTCGACTTTCAAGGGCTGTCTACCCCTTCAAGCTAGTTGAAAATGATCAAATTCATTATTTCCCTAGACGCTGCTAACTTGTGAGAACATATAACAAACAGTTGCATATTTGCGAATATCCTCAGGCACGGACTGGTGAAGGGAGAGTCCTCAACGATACATGCCGTTCTAAAATGGCTTCTATCCAACATGGATATCTCACGACAAAGAGCATATCTGGCCCGCTTTTTGGTGAAGGTGACGATAAATAAAAAGTTTAGGTCATATAAGAATAATAGTTTTTGGCAATATGGCTTTACACGAAATACACACATTTGGCTAACTAGTATACACCACAGAATTCCATATAGTTAGATCATTTAACGGTATATCTAGAAAGAGTCAACTCCTTTTACGCAACTGGAAAATTGCACTAGCTTACCTATAACTTACTAAACACGTGATTATCCAATAAAATTTAAAAAAGTGTCACATATATCTTTTTTTTTTTTTTTTAAAAACGTGTGCAGCTCATATGTGGTAGAAGTGAAACTTTTAGAAACTAAACTGCGAGAGAATGAAGAAAATGCAGTATCAGGAGTGGAATAACTATTCGTTTCATCGATAGTCGTTTCATTTCGTTACATCGATAGTAGTTTCATTTCATTACATCGATAATCGTTTCATTTCGTTTCATCGACTTTCAAATCACTACCATGCTGAAGAAGTTCAGTTTTCGTTACATTGATAGTCGTTTCATCGAGTTTCATCGAGTTTCAAATCACTACCACGCTAATTAAGTTAAGTTTTGCATTTCTGTTTCATCAATATTTCCGTTACATCGATCGTCGTTTCATTGAGTTTCACATCACTCCTGTGCTGAAGAAGTTTTCACCAATGGCGCTAAAGAAGTTTTCACTTCAAAAATGTCAAAATTCTGCTGTTGACTAAAAGTGTTTTAATCCGTATGCGAAAGTGGAAAAAATATCACTAGATTTCTTAGACAAGATAAAATTCCTTTAGGTAAATATTGAGCTACTAGATGAATAGTGATGAAATGTTATGTTTGGCTGATTCCCAAATTACACAGGTAGAAGTGCCCACAGAGTATTCAGGTGATCCTGAATTGACAGGACTGTACGATCAGTACGTGAGATTGGTCGACGAATTCAAAGTGATTCACAAAGAGCGAGAAGCGGGAAAGAAGGTAGAATATTTTAACAACATTCAACTAGACATTACAATTTTCCCCCTCTTGGCATGATGAATAATGTAGGTATTCACCCATCATTTTCTTCAGGGTGGTGAGGCTGCGGCAGAACTGAAGAATGACCTGGAAGCGATGCAAAAAGAGCGCGAAGTGATTCTGGGAAGAGTGGAAAAAATGAAACTAAGGGCTGAGAGTGCACCCCAATTGCTTGAAGCTGCTCGGAAACTTCGAATTGAAAGAGATAGGGAACGTGAGCTGACGTTGCAAAAACGCCAACAACAAGAATCTACAGCTATGTTGCAGGTGAAACGACACGAACATTGCTTCTTGTGATGTCTATAATTCGATTTATTCTTGAAACCTCCCCCACCCAGGTATCATTGCAACGGATGGAACGCGAGCTGCACAATTTGAAGGAAGCTGGAGCAAGTCTTACACCCCAAAAACTGATTCAACGTTTGTCGGAAAAAGTTACCGTGCAAACAGCCATGTCAAGAGATCGACTACCTGCCGAGATAGCAGCAAAAAAGTCTCACGTTGATGCCTTAAGGTTCGTCGCTCGCTCAGTGCACCTGGGACCAGATGATATTATTGCGTTGCGGAATAAACTGGATGTAACTGCTCGCGAAGTACAAACTCTAGCTGAAAACAAGGTGACTAAAGGATATTGATCAGAGTTACAGTATTATACATGTCAAATTTAATGAAGATTTTCATTGTGTTAACGAGATACAGTAACAATTGAATTGGTGATATTTTAAATCGAATTTCGTTTTCTTGGTAGTCACATTTATACCGCATTTTTATGGTTATTGGAAACATAATACTGCACTGGGCGCTTTACGATTATCGCAGGCTACTGGAGGTACAGACAAAGTGGCACCATTCAGGCAGCAGGCAGCGGCAGTTGTTGGAATGAAGCGAACTGTGCTGGACAAGCTGAAGAGATCTGAAGAGACTCTAGAGGAAATGAATGCTCGGTTAGCCGAGCGAAGAGAGGAAGCAAGACAGCTCGCTGAAGAGCCAGCGCCGAGAGGCGACGAACTGAAGCGTTACGTCACGCACCTCAGGGCCAGGAGCACCTTATACAAGCAACACAGAGCGGAGCTTGCTGGCCTTCGAGCAGAGGGAGGAGTCCTAAATCGAACCCTGCGTATATTGGAGGCGCAAGTAATTGTTCCTTTTGTTTTAAAACTCGTTTTCATCTATGCTGGTGATACTGGCTTCTGTGACATCACTCTTTACAACTTAGCTCAGCCGCGTCCGGGTCAGTATCAGCCCCGTGCAAATGGGACCTGCGAAAACTTTACCCAATGGATTCACGGCAGAAAACGTGATCTCAGCCAATGCAGAACTGGCGCGGAATATCTCTGCATTCAGGGCTCAACTAGTCTCGCTGCTGAACGGTAATTACTATTAAATTATTATAGTTCTTCAGGGAGCTCCCAAATTTCCTCAATTAAAATTCTCTGACTGTTCATGACAAAAAATTTAGAATTTCCTTTAATGTTGGGCAACTTTTATGACTTAAAGCTCCAGAAATTGTGCAACTTCGATATATAAATTTGCATTTAAAAATACACAAATAATTAAAAATTGAACAATACTATTTCCGACAGCTAGCTTAGCTGAATTTACGAGACATGGCTGAAATTTGAAAACAGTTTATCAAAAAAGTACAATGATTTTCCCTGTCGTTCATCATAATTCTCGGACTTCCCAAAAGACGAAATTCCTTGACTATTCGAGATTTTCCCGGTCTTTCGCAACTCTGTTTTTATAGCATTCACTATGGGGCATGTATGCATGTACAGAAAGTTAGTTGAAAATGTGAAACCTCGGCAATATTTGATTACAGACCTGAGACCACTAAGACAGAAGGCACAGGAAGTAGACGAGCAACACGAAAGAGCTAAAATTAGCCATGGCTCTGTAGAAACGAGCTTGGAGAGCTCTACAGTCGCATTATCATCTGAATTGAATTCTCTCCGAGATAATAATGATAAGGCAGGTTTGATAATGCATACACTATGCGTGCATCAGAGAATAAAATACTCGCTACATCCCTAGCATAGGTATCCAAACTACTTTGGTATTCAAAGGTAAATTTATCCCTTTATATGCAGGAGATGGAAGAAATCAAGCAGTTGCGCATCAACATATCAAAACTGAAAATTGCTAAAGACAAAATTCAGCAGGAGATGAGGGTGTGTAATATGTTGATTTGCTTTGGTCTCTTCGCACTTCTGTATCAAACAACTATAATCATACTTGACTTGCCTTCCAATCGATGCATCATTTACAGCGCTACGCGAGCCCCAGCAGTGGATCAACACTAAGGGATGAGCTCAACGAAGCAATTCAAGCAGAGGAAAAAAAGCTTAATTTTTTTAAGAATGAAGAAAAATCGCTGAAGGATCAATTGACTAACTGTGAGACGCAGATTCGTCTGTGGGGCAACTTGATATTGTAGGTATATACTTGGAATATCATGCAGAATGGAGTGCTTATAACAACTGGGACTCTTTCAGGATTTACGAGTGCAAATGGCAGTCCGCCGAGGAAATCAAACGCAGAGACGGGGTCGTTGTACGTGGACAAGGAGCAGAGACCTTGATTTTGCAGTAATGCAACTATTTGTTCGTGTTATAGTTTTATTACAAAAGTAGAAATGGATAGTTTCAAGTAGGTACAAAACTTAGAAACGAGTTTTAAACAACATCCAAGTCAACAGTCCCAACCCGCTGAGCGTAGCAAAGTAAAAAGTGGTGCTCCTTGAGGTGCCTCCGTCCTGCAAAAAAAAATATTCATCAGTTTGTTATACGCTTAAGTGCGGTAAGAGTTGTACATTGCCGGTAGAGTCAAATCAAAAGTGGAGTTCCGTACCTCTAGAAACAATTTCAGTTCTTGCAGAGCCGATCGAGCTTCTTCGATCTCAGAAATAGTTGCTGCAACTGCCAATTCCAAAGCTTGGCTACTGCGCAGATTACCGTTTATTTCTATGAAAGAATCCATTTTTTCCTTGTTAAGACGCAATCTGGTATACGTAACAAACGCGTTGATGAGTGATAAATGTTTACCATTATTTTCCAGAGATTCTAGTAGCTGGTCTAACCTGGAAAAATCGAAAATTATATCTGTACAAAACTTGTTCGAACGCCATTTATCATACATATTCATTCCTATGCATACATGTTTCAAATGAATACCGACTTTATATACTTTTACTTCATAAACCTACTTTTGTTGCGGTGTTAACACCGTTAAACCGGTACGCCTCAATATTGGAGACAACTGCTTGAGCATACGATGAGCAAGTTCATGACTTGCACCTGTGACAAAAATTTAAGCATCACATAAGCTGTGATCCAAATAAATGGAACATTAGCACAATATTGAAAAAGGTAAAGATATCGAGTACCGAGTAGCACAAGGTCATCGTGGGTTAAATTAGCTAACATTTCAGTCGATATATTTCTCTCCCTAAATTGCGGTACAAGTTCTTTAGCTCCCATTCCACTCAGCAGGACTGCAGTCTGATTAGTAAATCCAAGAACATCCTCGCACTCCCTAAAGCCTGCCAATTCCATTTTCTTTAGGTGTTTTTTTCATCCAACGACAACTGTGGAACGTTCATTTTTCGAATTAGCTTGATCAGATCACGTGTTTTTATTACAACACCTTGTGCTTTTTTTTAATTATTATACGGTGTAATGCATGTAATTGCAAATACTGACAATAGTTGATCGCTAACCTTATTTTCTACGGTTTGTTAGCCTCAGATTCCATAGTCTTTGGCCTCAGGTAGAAGATACCCGCAAAATGTACCGTTTGCCTGATTCGCTGGAATACAACTTATAGCAGTTTCTATTCACGCAAGATACAGAAAACCAACAGAAGTGGCCTAACTTCGGCTTTCTAGAAATTCGTTATTCGCAGCGCACTTGTATTTACAAACAACCATTGCCGTGGTACGTAAACATGCAAAAACGTGTATACGGTGTATACACTGATCTGTATACTATCTGGATTATAAAAATAGAGCATGGACTGCGCATTCGGGCCGTACAGAGCATATACAGTACATGCTCTAAAGCTAAGACTCCATGTTGACCTCCGGCAAACGCATGCGGAAGGCGACTCCATGCACGCGGCAGACTTTAGCGCCACGCCACGTACGGAAATCGAAGATGCGTTGTAAAAATGTGTACAAACGATAGCTACATAACCTAAAAGAAAGGAATACTCTATCCCATAATTCCGGGCGGTTTCTCACGTAATGAATTACCAGTTCATTCACGTCATCACAATTATATTCCATAGTGGAATGTTTTGTTGATGTGATTGGGAGCTTTCCAGCAAGGAGACACTGTGTTAGACGGTCGAACACTGTGCCTTGGTGCTTGTTGGAACGCTTTGAGGTTCTTAATTCAGTCACTAGAGTCCGCTCATGCATTATACGAAAAATCTAGGATCGTTGAGCGCTCCAGGAAAAAAAAATTTGTGAAACGCGTGTAGATTATCATTGCATTCAATAAATAAATATAAATAATACCATGCGTCGAAAATAAAATCTCTAACTAAAAAATTGGCAGCAATGAATCCGACACAGTGTCCAACCATGCTCCGCATCTGTGTCCGACTGTGTCGTTCTGTGTCGTTGTTGGAAAGCACCATGTTCGACACAGTGTGACGTCGGAACGGTACCTAGTGGAAATCTCCAGATGTTAGACACCGGAAACATTCACACGCAGCTACAGCCAGACTCACATCAGTAGTTTGGGTCACCAATTACCGATTAAGTATTGAAATACACCGGACAACGGGCATTCTGTCGCTCTAGTCGAACGAACCGAAGAGGGAGAAATTGTTGGATAAAAGATTTAATTTGGCTTACCTTTTTGAGAATATTCTGGATGCGATGACTTGTAGATTGGTGAGAGGTTTTAGCGGAATAACTGACTTTAATATTTTGGATATTTTGACTAACTTGGTTTATTTTATAAGTTTTGATATTTAAAAGTCACAAAAACGGAGTTACACAGTGTAAGATCTTAAACTTAGTATGACAAAAAATGGAGTTGAAGTTCGCTGAACTTTTGGGCAGAGTAACGTTGTATGAAAGTTTTAATGCAAAAGGCTAAAGGATTTTACCGCGAGACTGTACCGGAACTAGATGACGAATCTGGAGGTAGAAACACAAGAGAGCGATCGAGTGATCGGTCGCCCTTTTTATAGGGGTCGATCGTTGCGCAGAACGATCCCCCTCTCTAGTTTTTTGGTCACCTTTGCGCACCTCCCCTCTTTTTCTAGGAATTTCTAATTAGGTCACGACATCCTCGCGCATACACGCCCGTTATCTTAGTTCTTTAGCTATTACTATATCGTAGGTTTTTACGTATGGTGTATCGCTGTTTGGTGCGGTGGTGTAGGTGCGTGGACTTGGTTCCGTAGTTCTCCGAACTGCGTGGGCTTTTCGTTGTGGCGCCAGCCCCCTTTGTGGCGCCAGCCCCTTTTGTGGCGCCAGCCCCTTTTGTGGTGCCCCTCAGCCACTTAACTTCTTCCTGTCTACCTCTTAATGTTTTTGCTATCTTGTTCGTTACAAAGCCCATATTTCATTCTGGTTACCTGTCGTTTGTTAGTTTTATAGCTATGTCTATATAGGATTACATATGTATTATAGTCGACTACTGTCGTTATTAACCTGGAGTACAATAGCAATTGTTTATGAACATAGTTTGTTATTTGTTTAACATTATTAGAATCGCGCTGCTGCGAATATCCTTAGTTGTTTGTGTTATAATTATCTTAACAGATTTAGAGTATTTAGTAATTTGATGATTCATAGCTTTAGAGCAGGTTTACATGTGTGCTTTTGTATATGATTCCCTTCTGTAGTTGTTAATTCTTATATTGATATAAATCGGCTTGGAAGCTTCTAGAACGTTTTCGTTTCGTCGGTAAGTTTCCTAATGTATTCTCTAGGTAAGGCTCTGTATGGTTCCACATTGGAGATCTGCATTGCCTTCAAAACGTAGCGCGTGTTGCCTACAATACGGCGTTGCGGAATAAGGTATAGTTCATGCTGGGTAATTAGCATTCACGGTTTGATGGTTTTGCAGTCTCTGGTTTTGTGAGTTATTGCAGCAGTGCTATCTTTACATTATATTGGTTATGCGTTTATCTATGGTTTTACAGTCTTCTATACTCCAGGCTATATAGTAAAGCGTATATCGCTTATAGTATAGCTCTCAGCTCCAAATGCACAAATGGCATTGTTGAGTGTTATATAATAATTGGGTATAATTGTGTTAGTTAATTATAGTGTTAATATGATATATAATAACGCATAATAGTATTATAGTTCTCTGTAGTACGAAGATCTCGTAACATGGTTTTTAAGCCTTGGCTAGTGAATTTCATAGTTATTTCCATCTAGGGATATTCCAAATAGTTAGACAGTTGTTTTAATTTCTTATGGTTACAAGATTCTCGTACTTCGAGTTTGGTTAGTTGATAAAAGTAACATGCAGTAATAATAGTCGATAAAACATACGGACGTTCCGGTCGGATGTTACACCTCCCCCCTTATGCAAGAATGGCGAGCCTCTGCTCGATCATTCTTCCTGACGGTCGTTGGGTGCTGTAGGTTTTTCAATCCATACGGTACTTTGGTTGTCCTTGGGGTCCATGGTCGATGTTGAGACGTTTTTTGCAATTGGTGATTGGGTTGCTGGCTTCATGTTTAAATTGGGGTATATGGGTATCGGCATTCCTTGGGGTGCTTTGTATTCTCCGTCTTCTTCTGTTGTTGGTTTGGTCTGGTTAACGTTTCTCGTGTTGTTTCCCATTGATACATAATATTGTGTGCCCGTGGGTTTCGGCGTTGGTACTTCTTGCTTGAGGGATCCGGGTATCGGCATTCTTTGGGGTGTTTTGTATCCTCCGTTTCCTTCTGTTGTGGGTTCGGTCTGGTTAACGTTTCTCGCGTTGTTTCCCATTGATTCATAATATCGCCCGGCCGTAGGTTTTGGCGCTGGTGCTTCTTGCTTGAAGGAACCGGGTATTGCGTATTCGTGTTTGATTGACATGTCCATGTGTATTTCAGGGATTCCGGAGCAGTGTTTCGGTTTTGGTTGTTCCTGGTTCCAGGATATGTCTAAAGGTTTTGGTTGAGGCGGCGGTTTAGCTTGATTGTTAGATGGTCCTTTGGATTCCGTATCATCCTCTTGTTTTTGCCTGGCTAGATGTAAGAGCAGGTTGGTCAAGGAATTCCATATGGCTCCGAACATGTGAAAGCTGCACCCGTAGGCTTTTCTCAGAGCATATCCGTGGATTATTGTGTCGAGGATGAATTTGGTTATTTGGATGGTTACCCAAATCCCGATTCCTCCTGCGGTGAGAGTGCCGAAGCTTACGAACCAACCCCACATTTTTGTCCATGTGTTCTTGGCTATTTTTTGCATTGCTTCTTCGGTTAGGAATTGCATGATAGATAATTGTTGATTTGCTATGGTTTGTCCTGACATTCCTCTTGCCATGTCGTTTAGTATTCCAGATTTCTCTGCTGGGAACATGATATGATCTCTCAGTCGTTCCAGATCTTCAGAGGAGTAGATTCCACTGGTTGCTAGGTTATTGGGGTTAATGTATTTCCATGTTGGTGTGGTTAAAGGTTCTATTGTGCCTGGTTTCACTGATTCGGTCAATTCTGGTAGTAATTTATACCATTTCTTATCGAGATTGAACATTACTGGGATGAAAGGGTTACACTCTATCTGTACTCCGGTTTTTAACAACATGCGGCTCTTCGGTGATACAAACATGCTGGCGTTTCCTCTGAATACTGGTAATTCTTGGTAACAGTTCTTCGTCTTTCTAATTTTTACGTCAACTGGTATGCATTTGATTATGTGGATTACTTCTCCTGCTATTGTTGCCATGTAGCCTGGTCCTTTCATTAATTGGTGCGCGAAGTCGTCGGGCGTTACGGCTGCGGTTGTCAATAAGTTCCGTAAAACTTGTTGTTCCAATTTGCATTTCTGCGAGAGTACGTCTCGGTATAATGCTGACATCTGCATTCTCATATGTCTTTCCACGTATACGAATTTCGAATTTACGTAGGTGAAAATGTCCAGGTTGCTGGTTGCTATGGGTTTTTTGTGAGTGAACGCGTTTTTAGTTGGTTCTTCGATGATGAGTAGCTTTGGGTGCTCGGTCCGAATCAATTCGTACCCGCATACTTGTTGACGTCCCTTTTTCGAAAAGGCGAAGGTTATGTCTTGGGTGGTAACTGTATACACTTCGTCATAGGTTTCGTCGCTGTTTTTGATTTTTGTGGCTTTGCCGTCGTATAAGACGTCGTATCGGTCCAATTGACAGGAATCCTTTGGCAAGGTTTCCCAAAACGTGTTTCCTCCTTCATTGTCTACGCAATTACCGTTGCTGAAGTCACACGTTGTTCCGGATCGAAATATGATTTTATTTGAATTTAGGTTTATTTTTGCAATATATTCGGCTAGACTGATTTTTACATATCCTTGAACTATTACGTCGCTCCATGTTCCGTATTCGTCGGAGTATTGTATGCCTTCGCAAGTCCCGTCAAAATTCGTTGCTCCTCCGAGTGATATGGTTTTTGTTGTTGTTCCATTTGGTTTTAATGAGGATATGACGCTATTAACTCCGAATCTCCATGATTTATACAGGTGCATTTGTATGCACTCTTCCTTCGATACAAAGTGTATATATTCGAGTTGTCCGTTGCTGGTTGCCGAAATATGCGAATGCATTCCGCAGTGGAAAATCGATCGATGTATCTCCACCTTGCATTGTATGATTCGTGCCTCTGAGTAGTCGGTGAGTTGTAGGAGCTGCATTTTGATGGTGCTGGTTACGGGTTGTAGCTTTGGCAGGTCGCATGTTCCCACTTCAAGGAGGGATACCGTGGTCAGGTTCATCATTTTTGATCCGCAGTCGTAGGCGATTAGAGCCGTGGTCATCCAGATCAGTTGGGGCAGGATTGCCAGCCGGAGATCCATCTCGATCTTCTGTGGTCGTAAAAGAAAATCGACGGTGATTAATGAGCACTCTGGTGTTCGATGGGATTGTCTTTCGTTCTGGCGGGGGTGCACGGTTGTGGAGGAGGTTGGGACATTTTGGTGGTTGTTGTATTTCGTCAGTGTTTGTGAGATGGCTGGTTTTTATTTTAAACTTCGTCTTCCTTAGTATTGCAGTTAATTTCCTTGATTGCTTCGACCACTTGTTCCAAGACGTCTAGCCTTCTCCTTGTAGTGAGCGCGTGTTCTAGTTTCGTCGGGTCTGAAGCCACAGGTGGTTCTGAAGCGATGTCTGCGTTGGGTTTCCATCGGCTACAAGGCACCGGTCCACAGAATTTTGTTTTCATCCAGTACATCATGGCTGCGGTGTTTTGGTATGAACAGTTGAAGTCTGGGTTCAAATTTGAATGTTCGTCGCACGAGGTTCCGTAGTTCTTTATGTCCGGAATACCTGGGCATCCATAATCTTCTAGGTTGATTACCGTGGTAAAATATTCACGCATTATGATTTGTTTCTCTTTGCCTTTAACGTACACGGTTTCATCGGGGTTTAATGAGTTTATTAATTCTTCCAGTTGAGCGCGAGTGTTCGATCCAGTTTCCCAGGAAAGGCCGTGGAGGCACTCCTTCAGCCAGCGATTAGTCTTCTGAATTCTTGCAGGTAAATCAGCCCCATTTGTCTTTGTGATGAGGATAAGGTGGTGTATTGTGGTTCCGCAGCACCTTCTCACGGTGATTTCTTTAATGATGAACGCGCTATCTTTCCCTCTAAGTCCTTGTATGTCGATAATGTACATCTTTAGCCCTGTAATGTTACAACGTATAGGCGTCAGTATTATCAATTTACGAGTTCAACAAATTCTTTTCGTGGTGCAAATGAGTTCATTATGTCTGAGCTATCGAGTGGGCATAGTTGTGGGGTTTACAAGCCTGTTTATCGGTTTGGGTATTTGGTTTGTTGGAGGGTTGGCGACGCGTATTCGTTGTTATTCTCTCCTTATTCTGGGTTGTTGCAAACTCTTTCGATTGTGTCGACTATGTGTCCCAGTAAGTTAAGGGCTATTTTCTTATGTGACTCGGGCACCCTTCTTTTCGGTGTCTCCTGCCGTCGTTGGCAAGTTGGCATTTCTATTTGTGGGAGTAGATTAGGTCCGTTTGTCCATTTTTCGCAGTTTACAGGTTCGTGGAAGGATTGTTTCATCCAGTAAAGTAACGCCGTGACGTTGCGGAGGGGGCAGTTGAATTTGGAATCCATGAAAGAATGTTGGACGCACGGTACTCCGTTTTCTTTAATAGTCGTTAGGGGCGGGCAACCGTGGTCGTCCAGGTTTACTATGTCGTTGAAGTATGGTCTTAAGGCCTCGACCTTATCTGGGCCCTTTACGTAGATCTTTGTGCTCTTGTACAGTGCCCCTAATGCCTTAGTTACGTCACTGGCAACGGCTGTGCCATCGTGCCAATCGAGACCGTGGTGATGATCTGTTAGTTGCTGGTTGAGCGTTTGGATTTCCGGCGGAAGGGTAGATTTCTCCGTTTCCATACGGACTATCGAATGGTGTATTGGTCCTTCGCAGCAACTCATCACCGCGATTTCCTTTATCATGAAGACATGGTTTTCCCCGTGAAATCCTTGAAGGTCTATGATGTACATTTTGGAGCTGCAATCACCATAGTTTCGCATCAGTTCGATTATCGTTTGTTTCACATTGTGATAGCTCCTTTGCACACAGGTTAAAGTGTCGTTCTCATATGGCATCATTTCTTTTAAGGGGTTGGTTTGATGTATGCTCTCGCTGTACATTGGCTGTCACTCCCGCATAAGGGTTGGGTGTTTCCTTATTCTTATCTTATTGTTAGAGGTATACTAATTTATATATGTATATATATATATATATATATATATATATATATATATATACATATATAAATTAATACATAATACATAATAAATTAATACATAATAAATTAATATATATATAGGTATCAGATGTACCTAACTAAAGGTATTTATGTGCGGCATGATTAGTTATGATAATGGAATTAGTTAGTAATGTGCCCGACAATGGGTCTTGTTATGGCTTTAGTTTATTAATTCATCGTCGCCGTTGTTAGGAATTTCGATTGCCGGATCGTCGATCATAAAGTGTTGCTTGACCTTGTAATTTTGATCGTCAAAAACTATTGAAAATATATCGCCATCTACGTCTTTGATCATTACTATGCTATTCGGATAATTCCCGTAATCGAAAAGATTAACGGTGGTGTATATATCGCTAACGATGTGGTCGGTATATATGCTATAGTTATAGGTTTTTGGTGGCAGGTCATCGTTCCACAACAACTGGCGGGTCACGCTCTTTACCCAATTTGGCATGATTCTATTGCATATTACGGCAATAATATTACCAGCTCGCCTTATTTCTAAGGTTCGCATATCTGGCTGAAATCTATCTGCGAATATTATGACAAAATTTTCCTGGTTTGCCAAGAGCTTCATCTGCAAAATCGAAATGTTGATATAGTAGTTGAAATCATAGTGTTGATGAGGATTATTAATTGCGAGCGGTTGGTTTTTAACGGGATTTGTGTGGTTGGGTATGTCTTCTTGGAGTAGGGGAAGCGTGAGTTTTAAAATTTTTGGAGTTTATTCCTTAAGAAACTATTTGAGTTATAAGGCTTGGTACGGAAATTTTGTGTGGGGTAAAATCAAGTGTAACGTTCGGAACCTTGAGGCGTTAAGTAGAAAGAGACAAACATATATATCTATAAGATTGAACGTGCAAAAGAATGAGATGGGATATATTACAGAGCGTATCCTATACTCGGGGTCTCCTCTTTGTGCGGTGCTTCGTAGTCTCGCTGTATAGTTCACTACCTCTGGGCTGAGAGTTGAATGTGTGCGTATGTTTGTACGTGTGTTGTGTGCCTGCGCATTACGAAGTTCTGCCGCAACTTGTACGTTGCTGCTGAGTACAGGGTATGTATGCTTAGACATCCTAGATTATCGCCTGGTAGGTGAAATATATCTGCGTTTGCTCGGATTAAGTTATAGATATTCTCTTTTTCCTCGGTATTTAAGTGTTCTAATCTCAAAAGGATTCCAAAAGCTCGACCCTGGCTTTGATTAGGTTGTGGGAATTTTGAACCATAAATAATCGTTTTATTTTTGGGATATCTACTTCATTAGGTTGATTCGTGTTTTGCGTAGAGATATTCCGTGGGGTTGCGCACGTTGTCTTCCTTTTATACTCGTCTTCGGCTGTTTTCGTATAGGATTTAAATTCGGATTCGCGTAGACTTCTTTATTTCTTGTCTTCTTTTATATTTATTTGTCTCTTGGTTTTTATTGTATTGATTTGCCTTTTCCTTAAATATCGACGTGCGTTTATTTATTACAGCCTCGTTCGCGTTGTCAGTAATATACTGTCCTGTTAGTTCGATTTTATTTAATTCATTCGTTGGGGGTTTATTTGATTCGCTCAGGTTCATTATAGAATTATCATTTCTTATGGATTCGTCGGAATATTTATTCTTATTTTTCTCGGACTCGTCGGAGTTACTTTTACACTTATTGTTCGTAGTTTTATTTTCGTACTTCGCGGATTCATTGGATTCACTTGGTATTATCGTAGTTTCATTATTATTTTTCATGGATTTATCATTATCTTTCATAGGCTCATTGGATTCACTTGGATTTATTGTATATTCATCATTAATTTTCATAGATTTATAGGAATATTTCGTGGATTCATTATCGTTTTTCGCAGATTCATTGGATTCATTTGGATTTATCGCATTTTCGTCATTATTTTTCATCGATTTATTGGAATATTTCGTAGATTTATTATCATTTCTCACGGATTCATTGGATTCACTTTGATTTATCGCAGATTCGTCGTTATTTTTCACGGATTCATTGGAATATTTCGTAGATTTATTATCGTTTTTCACAAATTCATTAGATTCACTTTGTATTAACGTAGATTCATTATTATTTCTCATGGATTTATTGGAATATTCCGTAGATTTATTATCGTTTCTCACAGATTCATTGGATTCACCTTGGTTTATCGCAGATTCGTCATCATTTTTCACAGATTTATTGGAATATTTCGTGGATTTATTATCGTTTCTCACAGATTCATTGGATTTATTTTGATTTATCGCAGATTCGTCATTATTTTTCATGGATTCATTGGAATATTTCGTAGATTGGTTATCGTTTCTCGCAGATTCATTGGATTCATTTGGATTTATCGCATTTTCGTCATTATTTTTCATCGATTCATTGGAATATTTCGTAGATTTATTATCGTTTTCCGCAGATTCGTTGGGTTCATTTAGATTTATCGCATTTTCGTCATTATTTTTCATCGATTTATTGGAATATTTCGTAGATTTATCATCATTTTTCACAGATTCATTGGGTTCACTTTGATTTATCGCATTTTCGTCATTATTTTTCACGGATTTATTAGAATTTTTCGTAGATTTATCATCATTTTTCACAGATTCATTGGATTCACTTTGATTTATCGCATTTTCGTCATTATTTTTCATCGATTTATTGGAATATTTCGTAGATTTATTATCATTTCTCACGGATTCATTGGATTCACTTTGATTTATCGCAGATTCGTCGTTATTTTTCACGGATTCATTGGAATATTTCGTAGATTTATTATCGTTTTTCACAAATTCATTAGATTCACTTTGTATTAACGTAGATTCATTATTATTTCTCATGGATTTATTGGAATATTTCGTAGATTCATTATCGTTTTTCACAGATTCATTGTATTCACTTAGATTTGTCGCAGATTCGTCATCATTTTTCATGGATTTATTGGAATATTTCGTGGATTTATTATCATTTCTCACGGATTCATTGGATTCACTTAGTATTAACGTAGATTCATTATTATTTCTCATGCATTTATTATTATCTTTCATAGATTCATTGGATTCGATTGGATTTATCGCGTATTCTTCATCATTTGTCATAGGTTTATAGGAATATTTCGTAGATTTATTATCGTTTTTCATAGATTCATTGGATTTACTTTGATTTATCGCAGATTCGTCGTTATTTTTCATCGATTTATCGGAATATTTCGTAGATTCATCGGATTCATTGTCGTATTTCATGCATTCGTCAGGATATATTTGATATTTTGTGGGTATATTCTTATAATTAACGGTTTCTTTTGCATTTTCACTTTTGATTTTAAAATTTTGGGTATCTGATTTTAAGGAGTCCGCTGTTTCACCTATTTCTTCCAGGATTTGCGGTGGAATTCTCAGTCTTACTTCCGAGTCTGACGTATTAATTGCATAAAGGTACGCTTTATCATCTCGGTTTGTCACTAACGCGTTCCCTATGTAGACGTTGTCACCTGCGTCTATCAGAGGTACGTACCCTTCGGTTAACTCAGTTTTTTCGAGATTGATACGGATGCCAAGCCGTGTCCTCGATGGAATTACGATAACATCTTCCGGATTTTCGACCTTTTCCTTTCCTTTAAGAGGTTCGGAAATTTCCGCCGTTAAATCGGATTTTGTATAACCGACACACCCATTAGATTCTACATCCAGGAGCGGTAAAACCTCGGTGCCTAGTTCGGTCTCCGCGAGTTTGTCGCAGTTGCCAGTCTGCGCTCTATACGGAGTCGTTTTTTCCTGCTGGTTTAGGGATGGGATTTGTACGTTACCGAATTCTAATGTGCCTTTATCAAAATTTATCTGAGCTCGATTTTCATTGAAGAACTGGGATCCTATTATTCCGTCCTGTGGGATTGGTAAATTTTCCGGAACTATATGGAATTGAGCTTCGGTTCCTATTACGTTTATGGGAACTTCCCCCATAGTTTCTATGCACGCGGGGACTATTCCGCTAAGATTAAATTTCTTTTGTTCGTTTATTTCAATTTCTGACCTTACACAGTTATTTTTTATAATGTTCAAGTCGGAGCCTGTATCCAACATGAAAGTACTCGGATTTTGTAACTCGCTCGCTTCTAATTTGATCGTAGGGATTGTACTCTCTGGATTTATGATCGTATTGATTGATTTGTCATCGGAATTTTGAGGCGGATCTATAATTATTTGTTCCATATCGCTTGTAGCCAACGTCACTAGTTTTCTATCGGTACGCCCTGTATAATAGATAAGGTGCGGTTGGGCATTTTGAGAGCCTCCGAGGTCGCACCGTCGTTCGGCAGGCTCTCCCCGTTTCCCGAAAATGAGACTCGATTTTCTCGCGGTATTTGATTTGATCTATCATTTCGCTGTTTAATTGGACATTCGCTGATTGAGTGACCGTAATTTTTGCAATATCGACAGTTTTCGCGTGGTTGTTCTGTCTGGTATTCTTCAGGTCGGTTCGAGTTGTAGGGCTGATAATTTGTTTGCGGAGTATAACGCGTTTGTCTAAACATTTGATTATCGTCGTACTGATTTGGACGCTGGTTTCCCTGTCTGAAATTTGGTTGTGACCTCTGTGGGCTAGGGTCCCTTGGATAAGTTCTTCCGCGGTACGAGTTATTGCTGGGATAAATGTTTCCGCGGTATTGATTGTTCCCTTGATAGCGATTTTCGCGATACTGATTATTTCTAGGATAACCTTGTTGATTAGGGGAGATCGACCTTCGATTACTGTAATTGTCTTGGTTACTGAAATTCGGAAGTCCCTGTTGCCGATTGGGACGATTTTCTCTTGAATCGTAACCGGGTTGCGGTTGGTAATTTATTTGACGATTTTGATATTTCGGAAATTGATTTCTAGAGTTAGTATTATTTTGAAGTTGGTAGGTGTTCGAGTTACGTCGGGGATCCGAATAAGTATCTCTCGAATTATAATTATTCCGATAGTCTGCTCGATTACCTTGGATGACATAAGTTTGATTCCGAGGTTTACGGTGGTCGTAATAGCTTTTATCTGAATTGTATTGGCAATCGTATTTATCGTGGTCGTTTGCTCCACATACAACGCAATTATATGGTTGGAACATCGCGTAATTTATTGTAGCGTCCTGAATTGTGCTAGGTTGATCTCCTCGTCTAAGTTGGATTTTAATTTTCTCCTGTTTTTCTATTTTCATTGCCGCGTCGACCAGTTCTTTCAGAGTACCGGGTATTGTGGGGATTTTTCCGTCGATTTCAGGTCTTAATCCGCGCAGAAAGGCGGCTTTGCCGTCCGCTTCGGTATTTCGCGTAAAAATTTCGAAATCGTCCGTACGTTGTTCTTGCAAGAATGCCTGTCTTATGTTTTCCATCGCTTCGCGTACCCTTGAGGCGTACGTCACGACGTCTTCATTCTGTCTTTGGAAAATTTTCCCTAGTTCACCCTGACACAGATTAACGGATTTGGCTGGTCCATAAAGCTCATTTATTCGCGCGGTTAATTCGTCTATGGTGTCGAACCGTTCGTTCTCGATCACACGTCGAGCTACTCCCTTGATTTTATTACGTATTATTCGCGCGAGGCTTAATTCAACTTGAGGCGGGACCATTTCGCGTGCATCCTTGCATCCCTGCACAAAACTTCTAACCTGGGACGGATTGCCGTCAAACACCGGGACTGCCTCTAAGGTATCCTTAATTGAGATATAATGATAAGTCGGTGCGGGTAAGGCGGTTGCGCCTGTACTTGCAACGGGTTCGCTCACCATTTTAAATTCCTGAGGAATCTTAATATGTGTTTGGGATTGGTTTTCCGAATCAGGCGTTTGAATAAGTATTTGAGTGGGTTTTTCTGTTTTTCTCGAGTTCTCCGGAGAATTTTTATTCGTTGAATTAGAGTTTTGGCTGGAGATTTGCGACTGTTCAGGAGTTAGTCCTGAGGTTCCCGACGCGTTCGTCTCCACTAAATTTTCTAATTGTCCTTCGAATAATTGGGTGCCCTGCGTACTAACTTGTGATCTGAGTCGTCGGTCTGAAGGCGGACTATGTACTACGGCTGTGCGTTTTTTATCGGTAGGAGGGTCTTCCTTTCCCATTTAATGTTGGGATTGCACAATCTTTTGTTAATAAGGTTTATTTTAAATTTTAGATCCCGTGTCGGAGAAAAAGGAGGTAGGAATCGTTGGAAGTTTGAACGGGAGGTATTTAGAAAGAATTTTCGCCTTTTTCCTAATCTTTGCGTCTTCTTCGCTAATCGTTCTGGGTCGCGTTGGGGGCTCGAACAGCTTATTTCTTTCTTTTATTCGTTCTTCTGTATCTCCCTCGTAATAGCAAATATCTTCAGAAGTTCCGATGGTGTGGTTAGAATTCTGTGGTTTATTGAGATAAGGCTCCTTTACAGAGTCTGGGATTTCGTGCGGATCGCTTAATATAATCGGCTGAGTATATTGTTCCCAAAGCTTCGCTATGGTTCCGCGTTTTCCTCCGTTTATTTCGTTCGATTTCGGGAGCATTCGTTATGAGAACAAAGGGTATTTGTCAGAGATTTCGATCAAAGGTTGAAAACTTGGTTCGACAGGGTATTTCGATGAAAACGAGGGATCTCGGTGATGCAAGGTCCCAGTAGTTGCGATATTGAAGAAATATTTGAATGGGAAATTTCCAGAGCGGATGGAAAAATTCTTGATTGACTCATTGATTTTTAGGATTTTGGCGAGTTAACGGGTATTAAAATTCGAGTTTGTTTAGTCATTTTATTAGACCGAGCGAGATTAGGATGATTTTCAGTTCGTGTCGGTGGCGCGCAAAAATTCCGCCGTCCGTCGGTCGCTACTCGCGTCACAAAAAGTTTTTCGCGATTATAACGTTTGGTTTCCCGGCCGATGCACCAGAAAATTTTTATATGATATGTGACGTCGGAACGGTACCTAGTGGAAATCTCCAGATGTTAGACACCGGAAACATTCACACGCAGCTACAGCCAGACTCACATCAGTAGTTTGGGTCACCAATTACCGATTAAGTATTGAAATACACCGGACAACGGGCATTCTGTCGCTCTAGTCGAACGAACCGAAGAGGGAGAAATTGTTGGATAAAAGATTTAATTTGGCTTACCTTTTTGAGAATATTCTGGATGCGATGACTTGTAGATTGGTGAGAGGTTTTAGCGGAATAACTGACTTTAATATTTTGGATATTTTGACTAACTTGGTTTATTTTATAAGTTTTGATATTTAAAAGTCACAAAAACGGAGTTACACAGTGTAAGATCTTAAACTTAGTATGACAAAAAATGGAGTTGAAGTTCGCTGAACTTTTGGGCAGAGTAACGTTGTATGAAAGTTTTAATGCAAAAGGCTAAAGGATTTTACCGCGAGACTGTACCGGAACTAGATGACGAATCTGGAGGTAGAAACACAAGAGAGCGATCGAGTGATCGGTCGCCCTTTTTATAGGGGTCGATCGTTGCGCAGAACGATCCCCCTCTCTAGTTTTTTGGTCACCTTTGCGCACCTCCCCTCTTTTTCTAGGAATTTCTAATTAGGTCACGACATCCTCGCGCATACACGCCCGTTATCTTAGTTCTTTAGCTATTACTATATCGTAGGTTTTTACGTATGGTGTATCGCTGTTTGGTGCGGTGGTGTAGGTGCGTGGACTTGGTTCCGTAGTTCTCCGAACTGCGTGGGCTTTTCGTTGTGGCGCCAGCCCCCTTTGTGGCGCCAGCCCCTTTTGTGGCGCCAGCCCCTTTTGTGGTGCCCCTCAGCCACTTAACTTCTTCCTGTCTACCTCTTAATGTTTTTGCTATCTTGTTCGTTACAAAGCCCATATTTCATTCTGGTTACCTGTCGTTTGTTAGTTTTATAGCTATGTCTATATAGGATTACATATGTATTATAGTCGACTACTGTCGTTATTAACCTGGAGTACAATAGCAATTGTTTATGAACATAGTTTGTTATTTGTTTAACATTATTAGAATCGCGCTGCTGCGAATATCCTTAGTTGTTTGTGTTATAATTATCTTAACAGATTTAGAGTATTTAGTAATTTGATGATTCATAGCTTTAGAGCAGGTTTACATGTGTGCTTTTGTATATGATTCCCTTCTGTAGTTGTTAATTCTTATATTGATATAAATCGGCTTGGAAGCTTCTAGAACGTTTTCGTTTCGTCGGTAAGTTTCCTAATGTATTCTCTAGGTAAGGCTCTGTATGGTTCCACATTGGAGATCTGCATTGCCTTCAAAACGTAGCGCGTGTTGCCTACAATACGGCGTTGCGGAATAAGGTATAGTTCATGCTGGGTAATTAGCATTCACGGTTTGATGGTTTTGCAGTCTCTGGTTTTGTGAGTTATTGCAGCAGTGCTATCTTTACATTATATTGGTTATGCGTTTATCTATGGTTTTACAGTCTTCTATACTCCAGGCTATATAGTAAAGCGTATATCGCTTATAGTATAGCTCTCAGCTCCAAATGCACAAATGGCATTGTTGAGTGTTATATAATAATTGGGTATAATTGTGTTAGTTAATTATAGTGTTAATATGATATATAATAACGCATAATAGTATTATAGTTCTCTGTAGTACGAAGATCTCGTAACATGGTTTTTAAGCCTTGGCTAGTGAATTTCATAGTTATTTCCATCTAGGGATATTCCAAATAGTTAGACAGTTGTTTTAATTTCTTATGGTTACAAGATTCTCGTACTTCGAGTTTGGTTAGTTGATAAAAGTAACATGCAGTAATAATAGTCGATAAAACATACGGACGTTCCGGTCGGATGTTACAACAGTGTCGCTCTGTGTCGTTGCTGGAAAGCTCCCATTGATGGTTTGTTTTCATAGACAGTTTTGTACGACATAACCTACGTCACGTCGACTATTATTTGAGCCATATTTGAGCCATGATTTGAGCCTTGCCAGATTCCGAATGGTCCCGAAGATTCTCGACTTTAGCCGAATGACGTGCGGTACTGCGGAAAAATTAAAATATTTTGATTTCAACGCAGTGCGGTGCGGCATGCCGGAGGTTGCCGCTGCCGGACTTGCGCCGGGCTCTGATTGGTCACCGCAGCATTTGCCGGAGCTCAACGCATACATGGAGTCTTAGCTTAAGGCCGTACGTCGTTCAGTCCGTAAAAAGAGACAGCAGCGTACGCGGCCAATATCTGTTTCTTTCTAACCAAAACGTAACGTAAATGAAGCGCCTCTAATGTGAAATTTTCTCTTGAAAATTGATAGAAAAAAGTCATTGAGTGTTGAGTGCGGAAAATGTATTTTTTTATTATATTTATCTTATCAGTGAGCAGTTTCATTCTTTTGCTCATTATATCAATTAATTATTAATGTTAACGTGTTTGAATACTGCAACTTAATCTCACGATATGACATTTTATCTACTTATAAAACGACCTTCGAGGTTTTTCATCTCGCAGTTATAAACTCTGGCGAAATATATGGCATTTATTCTTAAATAATCATCCGTTAACTGAGGATATACATATAAAGGCTAGAAAAAGAAGTTCTTCATAACTAATAACTATCGCGTGCAAAACGTTGGTAACATACCGTCGTCATAGTGAAATTGCAAAGTTGAGAAAATTCCGTTCAAGAAATATCTGTAAGTGGTCGTAGAATTCGTACTTCACCTGACGTCGCACATTACGGCAAAGCTCTAAACATATCTTGATCGCGTTGTGCGTAGCTTACGTGGTGTTTTCACCCGGCCGTTGCGACCATAGGGATATATAAAATAAAGCGTAAGCAACGGCCTGAGCGTCTCCTGAACGCATTTGAATCGGTTTCTCTAAAGGACAGAAGATAATAATTCTTCCGCCCTCTCGGTTGGGGGGGGGGGGGGGGGGCGACGAGAGGAGAAGAACAGCTAGGCGGGCTGTGCAGCTACCCCCACTCCATTGGAAGAACAACAGAGAGGGTGGGAGGATTATTATCTTCCGTCCTTCACAGAACTGATTTGACTCTTCTGAACGCCGTGCGGCATCAATCGTTCCCGAGCGATCGGAGTGAAATGACGTGTTTTCAGTATCAGTTCAACATTCAGACCGCGTTGTTCGATCAGTGTACTTGCACCATACTCATCTGTGAATAATACACGAAGAGCTGTGTGTAGCCTGAAAAGAAACCGAGTTACTGAAATAAAAACCTCCTACGAACGTTCAAGGAGAGTTTCGTGTCTCGAGTTCCATTTATTCAGTGATGTCTATTTTTGTCTCTGTGCGTCGTGTGTCAGTTTTATTTTTTTGGTTGCTCATTGGTAAATGCGCAGTTGCATTGTTAGAAAGTTTATTCACTCTGTTTAGACAGCTGCAGCAAACAAAGTGAATGTAGGCTCGAGTGTTATTGCGGTGCGGATTCTTGGACTATAAGAGATTAGTGAGGATCTAAATTATGTGAAAAGTGCGTCGCTTCGCCAATAAACCTCAGATGCTGCAAGAACTACTACGTATAAAAGTGTGGAGCAGCCCAGAGTCGAGGTAACAATACTTCTTTGATTATTCATTGATAATTCAAGGTAGTACACATGAAGCCGAACTTTTGTTCTTGCATAACATACAAAGAATATGAAATTAGACAACAGTAATAATTAATTTGCAAACTGAAAAGCCAATTTGTTAAATCAATTCAAGTATTCTGTTTTGTTTCTCACAGATTTAAGCAGAGACTTCCGAGTAACTTTTCCATTTCTCGGCAACGTTGGTGAGTTTGCACGTGTTAGGTTACGGGTATTTCCCTGGGATTCCTTTGTCATGTGGCGTGGCGGTAACAATTGTTACACAAATCATCGATTTCTTAACTGCATGGATAGGTTCATTCGCGATTGCAACGTGCTTGACTTACAGTCGAATAATTTTTTATTCGCAATTTAAATTGCCATAGCTTAGAGTTAGAAATTTTGCACGTTGCTAAAAGTGGAATGAGCATCGCGACAGGTAACCATCGCTTACTCGGCACTCGCGAGATCGAATTGTGTTTCGTAACTGACGTAATAATCTACGTTTGAAATTACCGATGATACCGTTTAAGTGGTGGGTTCACCTGAGGTTTGAACGTATTCAATTATTCACATTACTATTAAATCGATAAAATACCAAACTCTGGTATAACGTAACTTAATAACATTGTATCTTATATTATATATCATTTTCAATTTTTCAACAGCCGACAAGTATTGATCAACTGCAGGCTTAGTTCGCTTAGAAAAATGCTAAATGGCATGCAGCATGTTTTTAATCAATTTTACAAAAGGTTAATGTACCGATAGTCTGCTAACATTAAACATTAAAATAATACATACAATATTAGGGTTGGCGGGAACAACCGCGATACTGTATTCTGAGTTGGCAGACTATGATACAAAAACATTTTGCTTCCAACAGGTAACCAACGAAATGTAAGTCAGTGACCACGGCGCAAATGATGAAGAATGAAGTGTGTTGGAAAAAATGGAGAATCGTTTAGATCGAATATAGGTAACCGGGTAGGTGGGTCGACGTTTTGGGATACGTCGCGGGGCTTATGCATGCGTGTGTGAGTCTCTTTTCCGTTGGGTGGTTGCGTTGGGAAACAGGCAAGGGTAGGAAGGTCGCGATGTACCGTGATGTTACTAACTTTTATAATCCACAGCGTCAAACGATCACAGAAATTGTTTACCCAAATGACTCCGTATTCGAGTCTCTCGATCATTTGTGAGCATTTGAATATTAAAGAGATTGAATTTCCTATTTCTTGTCGCTTTGCAACCATTTTTCAATCGTCACTCAATTCAATTTAATTCAATTATTTAGTCATTAGCGACCATTATTGCATGAGGTTGATTTCTCTGATCGTCTGAATGAGCAAAACGCATCTCTGGACCATCTATCGCGTTCCGTGGTACGCTAGATGGAGAGAAATGCTGAGCTCGAAAACTTCGCGTCGAAGAGGACCGCCGACCGTCACGCCACACAATAATGCATGCCCTCCTACCTCCCTCCCGATTTCGATTCGATTTATGATCTGAGAAGAACAATCCGCATAGCAATGTACCTAATTCAAAAAGATACAGATGTGGATTGGGTTTCTACAGAATTTTTGGGACAAGTCCCAGGTAATACAAATTTTTTGACAGTTTAATCTGTCGCGCCTTATTGCGCGTAGATTAATTACGAGAATTGGACGCAGCCTTTTGCGCGTAAATTAATAACGGGAATCGGACACGTCGTTTTACGCGTCGATTTTGTAAACAGTATATAAAAGAGTTACCTACTCTAAATGTACTGATCTTCCAACTCTTCGGTCAATTTTTTTACGAATAATAACATTTTCAAGTCCCACGGCGCCTTTTGCGCGTGGACTTGATACCTTTCAGTTATGAGAGAAAGCGCGGCAGTTGAAGCCCGGCGCTCAAAGCCCAGGTACAAAAATATCGGTAGTGTATAGTGATAGTAGAGAATCTTGGCGTACAGAAACACTCGTTTAACGGGTGCGATCACGATTTAGATCGTTTAACGGATATTATTTTCTGCTTCAGGGCAACATAACCAATTTTTTTAACAAATGCACTTAGAACTAAAGGGAGCTTTCCAGCAAGGAGACACAGTGTGACACTGTGTTACACGGTCGAACACTGTGCCTTGGTGCTTGCTGGAACGCTTTGAGGATCTTAATTCAGTCACTAGAGTCCGCTCATGCATTATACGAAAAATCTAAGAACATCGAGCGCTCCAAGAAAAAAAAACATTTGTGAAACGCGTGTAGATTATCATTGCATTTAATAAATAAATATAAACAACATCATGCGTCGAAAATAAAATCTCTAACTAAAAAATTGGCAGCAATGAATCCGACACTGTGTCGAACCATGCTCCGCAGCTGTGTCCGACTGTTGGCTGTGTTCGAAAATTGACTGGCAGTACTGTCAGCAATCTTTCATCTCGTTTGCGCTTCCAAGTTCATGGATAGCTCTGACTCTGTCCTAGGGAATTTTCAGCACTGTCAGTCAATTTACGAACACGGCCTGTGTCGTTGTTGGAAAGCACCATGTTCGACACAGTGTCGCTTTGTGTCATTACTGGAAAGCTCTCATAGAATGTTCAGTTGAAAAACATATTCACTTTAATAACCCAAAGCAGAAAGCGATTTTCATTCAAAAAATTCATAATGTTTTTTATTCATCCATATAATTAATAATTGAAGCAACGAATATTAAGGCGAATATCATGTTGGACTCGACCCATTTGTTATCAGTATGTGGACTTGTGTGATTGTGCCTACCATACCTTCGTCTGTTTCAGCTAATGAAACTTTCTGTCTGTTTCAGCTAACCAAACCTTTTATCTGTTTCAGCTAATCAAACTTTTTGTCTGTTTCAGTTAATCAAACCTTTTGTCTGTTTCAGCTAATCAATCCTTTTTCTCTTTCAGCTAATCAAACTTTCTGTCTTTTTCAGATAATCAAACCTTTTGTCTGTTTCAGCTAATCAAACTTTTCTGTCTTTTTCAGCTTATCAAACTTTTTGTCTGTTTCAGTTAATCAAACCTTTTGTCTGTTTCAGCTAATCAACCCTTTTTCTCTTTCAGCTAATCAAACTTTCTGTCTTTTTCAGATAATCAAACCTTTTGTCTGTTTCAGCTAATCAAACCTTTTTCTGTTTCACCTAATCAAACTGTCTATCTCTTTCAGGTAATCAAACCTGTTGTCTTTTTTAGTTAACCAAAACTTTTGTCTGTTTCAGCTAATCAAACTTTTCTGTCTTTGTCAACTTATCAAACTTTTCTGTCTTTTTCAACTTATCAAACTTTTTGTCTGTTTCAGTTGATCAAACCTTTTGTCTGTTTCAGCTAACCAAACCTTTTTCTGTTTCAGCTAATCAAACTGTCTATCTCTTTTAGCTAATCAAACGTTTTGTCTGTTTCAGTTAATCAAACGTTTTGTCTGTTTCAGTTAATCAAACCTTTTGTCTGTTTTAGCAAACCAAACCTTTTGTCTGTTTTAGCTAACCAAACCTTTTGTCTGTTTCAGATAATCAAACCTTTTGTCTGTTTCAGCTAATCAAACTTTTTATCTGTTTCAGCCAATCAAACCTTTTGTTTGTTTCAGTCAATCAAACCTTCTGTTTCTTTTAACTAATTAATTTGTCTCTTTTTTGTTAATTATATATTTTACTTATCTGAGCGAAGTATATTTTTGTCTGTATCGACATATGTCACGAATTATATTGTCATCTGTTGCAGGTAACTGAGTTTCATTTGCTATACTGAAAAATTAACGATTAATTTTTTAGGCTTGGGTCTGGTTCGAGTCTGATTCAGGATTACTCATCTTGTTTTCACCGACGCATAGATTTAGTGATGTGGTTAAGAATCATCATGATCACAAAGTCTGGTAAAATTTATTCAACTGTAGTTTCTTTCATGGTTTTAGTCTTTAATTGCGATTGTTTAGTGTCGGAGTTTTTTTTCTCGAGTCGCTCATAGGTCATGTTCGGTTTGTACTTCACTGTAGAATTATACAGCTCTGTCGTATTTTGGTGGTTGTACTTATTCTACTCCGATTTGTTTCCATTTCTTCAAGGATTTTTGCATCGTCTTCCGATAGGTAAATGCCAATGTATAACAGCGATTCGTGTTTTCGATCTTGGTTTACTTTTTGATTGCTTTGCGTATTCACCATGTTCTCCACTTTAGTGATTATCTCATACCTCATAAGAAAAAAAACTCGTGTGCGAATATCCAAAGTCAATCACCGTTCACCTATAAGAGAAAAACAATCACCCTTCATCTATAACTAAAACAATCATCTTTCATCCATAATTATAACAGTCATCTTTCATCGATAATAATTAGTTAGCGGGTTATATGAACTGAAAAATTTCTAACAAACTGCAAATATAGGCGAGTACAAATTGACTGGGGAAAACAATGTACCATAATTAACATGTGAAAAAACGTTATCTGCAATTTTTCGAAGAACGTAAGATCGATCTTGCAAGTATTCTCCGTGGAGTAGGCCTACTGGGGATACCACGTAAAAAAAAAACGCGCCGTGTGCTCTACCGCTTGCGGTGGTGTGGAAATGAGCATAAGTGAACTTATTTTCACTGGTCAAATATTAACATATTGTAGTTTTTCAAATGAAAATGTTATTCTTGCGTAAATTTAACTCATTGTCAGTAAAACTCATGCTTCGACAATGTGTAACGCGTGTGGAATCATAATACCTTCGGATTTCTCTAGTTTAGTCAGTGAATTCCACGTAAATACCTTTTTCTTTTGATAAATTTCGTTTCTTAATTAAAGTCAACAAGGTGCACATACCTTTGGCAATTTACAGTATGGTAATTCCAGCATTTTTCTCCCCGAATTGACCTTTTGCAGTCGATACAAGTCGTTACAATAAAACACAATATTTCCATACCAAATGAGCACGTCTTCCGTGACAAATGATCAAGAATAAAAAAACGAAGCTCATTCAAAACCGGCTACTAAAAATGACAAAAAGAACCGTGTTGAAATTTTGTACGTTCAAGATACCGGTAATCTGTCTGAAAAATCTATTGTTCCAAATGAAATACAGTTAGAAATTAACTCCCATCTTCGCTTTGGAATCTATATTGTAGAAAAATGTTTTTAAATTTTTATGACAAATTTGTATACTCGGTTGATTTCTAGATTACTTAACCAAATCTACTGTCAAATACATTTTTCAAAAACTCATTACTTTCACATACATAAACAGAAAGGCAACTAATATGATAACTTGCATTTTATAATATTATTAATCGGTTTTAGACTCAATGAAAAACCACAAAAATGCGTTGTCACATTATGCATATAAATTTATTACTTCCGACCGAAAGGAAGTGATGCGTCAAGAACACAAATCACAAATCAGTTAAAATAAAAAATATGACTCTTTGAGTGGGAAAGATTTTCAACGCATGATTATTGAATTATTGTTACTTACAATGTAATTGTGAATAAAATAGTGTGTACAAAAGGTTGTACTGAGTAAGATAATACATAATACGAGTATGCTATACATAATTTTCTTATACCCCGCAGATACTTGCCGAGGAAACTGTGAAGGCCGCACTTCCAGAGGATACATTCGTAAAATGTGAAAAAAATGATGCATCAATAACTAAACGTTTTACGCATAAGTAATCGGGAATACATATTCTCTCAAACTCGAAATTCCTAACAATCAACACAGGCACTGCCGTAAATTTATAATGAAATGAACAGATATGAGTAATTATAATCAGGGCACTTGATAATAAATTTTTGAACAATCTTGTGTTTGGGGGTTAGCGGGCAGAGTCGCAATCTAACCAAATAATGTGAGTAAAAGTTGAAAAAAGGAACCTTGATCTTCTTTAAATTTTTTTCAATTGCTTTTGTGATAATGATTGCCTGAAGTTCATTGGGGTTTGTTACAGCATAGATTCAAACATTAATAACAATTGAGTCCTACCTAATTTACAAAAAATATTTACAAGTAGTATTTTTGTGTAGAAAGGTCTGGGTTTTCCTCTGCAAATACACTGTATTTAAAAAAACCACGGAAATCTAACGTCAGTTAAGAGCTTATTTTTATATGTCAGCTGTACTTTCCTTGGGAACGAAGATATGAGCGTTGATTGAAGATACACGAGTTAAGTAGTAACCATAGGTATGTACATAAATTACATACGGTACATATAGGAATAAATATATATCTCCATTCTTTGATTAACTTCTTTGATTCTGGCTCCCATCCTTTGCATCAAGAAAAGGTTTCTAACGTTGTTAACCGTAAACCGGGTGCATGTTTATTGTACATTTATTTAGATGATATTATTTTTGTTAATCAGATGGAGTTTATTTGACATGACCGAGCAATTGATCAACGACCAATCAAATGCTTAGAAAGAGACAAAACATTGGCCGCGTGTGTTTCCTTCTCTCTCACTTTTGGCGCTGCCACAAGCAGTACCAGTGAGTGCGCAGTCTATGCTCTATATTTTACGGCTATGCTAATACTAATAACTAATAAGGAAAATGACGCAGAGGGAGGTACGCGGGGTGTGTAAGTGTACCCAGTAAAACAATTATTTTGAAGTAAACTTCCACAATTATGTATGCAAGTCATTAGTCAGCGGCAGTGAGTCTTGACTGGTGGAAAGACGATTCGAGCGATTTAAGTGCGATTAACTGGTGGAGGTTATGCGCATAGCCGTATATCCGAAGTGCGAAAAGTTCTTAACCTCGATTTGCGAATGGGCGAAGGGTTGCTTAAAAGTAATCCAATTGCAGTTACAATCGTGCGCGAAAATGCGAACTGCGTTTGCGATGTACTTTATACAGGCGTTGATATTGAGTGCCATAGGAGATGTCGGATTCGTTTCCTGTACTTCCGACGTAGATGATGCCTTCAACGAGGAGCTTATGCTGAAGCCCTTGCCAAGCGGACACGTCTACGCACATTTTCAATTTACTACCCTGTGGCGGACTGACATTGAGACTGAAACCTGTATGTACTACGTATAATCCGTACATACGTTCTTCTATATCAGTGTAGATGCATGGCCAAACGTCATAACCTGGAAAACGGCGGTACTAAGGTGAGGTCGGAGTGCTGACCAGATGAGTTAATCGTATTTTACAATTTTCTTCCCTCTTGAATAAAAAAATCTTTGGGAAATAATAGCGTGCACTATTGTGCTTGGGTGATGATTTGAGTAAGTTCGAAAAATTGACGCAAACACTGAACATAACCAGATTTTCACTCACTTTGAGGTTATGGTGTACTGATATCCGAATCCCATGGTTTGCGCACTTCTAGATCAATTTTCGAATTTTTTTTTGTCCCAATACACAAATACGATCGCAAATACTGTCATTCCCCAACATTTGAAGTATTTTCCTTGCTCGTGAGAGAATAGCGTTCTGAAATTAGATTTTCTCACTTTGTTGGTACTTTAACCTCGCTTTAAGTTTGACACTCTATTGTTTCATTATTTGCTCATTCTTTGTTTGATCGCTCTATTCTTGAATGCAATTGATCTATCGAATTGCATACATCTTTCTGTATACAGTCCAACATTCTCGGCTATTTCCTCGTGGGTTAGGGGAAATAATCGGCCGGCACAATGTCAGAGAACTTCACGTCAGTTTGACTGAAGGATTATGGCGTTACGAGAAATGGGGATATCCTCTTCAAGATACCGGTTCTGGCGCCGAGGTTTATGCCTGGTTCAACGACGACCGAAGGTACAATAACTTACTATTATCTACCCTAACGACAATCACTCAACAACCTTGACATTTCAAAGAGTTCTCATCTTCTTTTCATCGATTGCCTTTCCTTGGGAAATTTGTATTAGTACCATATTTGATGATAATATACTCGATATTCTTGCTCTTAGGATCGATGAGAATTGGAAAAGCTTGACTAATGCTCTTGCGGGTTTGCTGTGCGCGTCGCTCAATTTTGTGGATGTGTCCAACAGCTTGTCACCTGATTTTACCTTTCGACCCAGCGGTGCTGTTCCAAGACCGCTAAACTCTAGCTGTCTTCGATATTCTTCGCTGCCAAGAGAAATAGTTTGCACAGAAAACTTGACACCGTTTAAAAAATTACTACCGTGCGACTCTAAGGTATGAACAAGAAAAAATACTCTGACAATATTTAACTAACGTCGAAATCACAATATTTTATCATTTTCGTCTTTGCTCGTATAAACAAAAAATTTTAAACCTATTCAACATAGTTTTATCCCTTAGAAAGGATTGGCTACTCTCTTGAATTCAGCATATATCCATAACACTAATTACCACTCGATAGCTGTTGATGTACGACCTGTATGTACCAATGCAGCATGTACGCAAACTACCATTGAACTGCGGCAAACAATTTCATTGGTCTACGACACTATGACAACTGATTCGCAGGTACGTACATATGGCATCGAATAGCAGGCACATTTTTATGAAAAACTCATTTTGGTTGAATCTTATTCTTTTGTATCATTCTTGATCCTACAAAATGAAATAGACTGAACCTTATCTATGAATTACCAAGTTAAAAATGCTGGATCCAACGTGATATTGGAATCCTGAAATAATTTTTGGTTCACAAAATAATATGAACATGGCCAATACTTTCTGACCTGCAGGACTGGTCGGTGCGAAAGCTTTTCGGCATTGGACTCCGAAGCGCTTGTCCATTGGCCACCCTGAGCCATGTATATGTAGATGTAACCGATAATGAGACATCTGAAACTTATCGGCTAGTGCCTGAGCCACCAGAGACTCTAATCAGCTTACGAGGAGGTCAAGAAAATAGAATAGCTGTGTACGATATTAAATCTTTGTCCAATGCCGGGATGTTCAATGTCGCTGCTGTCCATAGCAAAGCCAAAATTTATGGAGTCGAAATTCCACCGGTGCTCTTTGCAAACAGATATGTAGTAGGTGTGTCTGTGTTTATACTGTAATGGACTTGATCTTTATTAAACTGTAGTATTATGAAATGGACGGTCATTGTTCTTGACATAGCAGGATCTGAATAACTCGTGACAAAACGCTGTTCTCAGGCTATGGTCAAGAAAGAGGCGGCCTGGTGACAAAACTCCATAATAATTACTGGAAGCCATTGGATGTCGTGCTCCTGGAGAACATTCCATGGTACATACCGGTCTACACTCATACCATAAGGATCACCTGCCAGGGGAAATTACTCAAGCCTCGTATGTCTAGATTTCAGCGAGTATCGTTTGTTCCCATCTCCATTCTGTAAATAATTTTTTCTAATCCTTGGTTCGTGAATTTTGCTCGTGGTTTCAGTAATCAAGCGATACGTGCCTGGTAGAGAAAGGGAACGTCCTTACTACCTCGAAATGGTTCTGCGACTTCCCCCGCGTTCTGTAACAGAGTTTTCAATAGAATTAGACTATCTTTTTCTCAAGTGGCAAGAATACCCTCCGGACGCTAATCACGGGTTCTACATGGGCCCTGCAATAATAACCTCTCTTCTCCCAACTGCGAGAAATTACACCGCTCTACCTCAGGACGGAAGTACTATTTCATCCAGGTAAGGAAACAATGATCGATCAATTATTGAACAATATTCCGTTAAGCTTCGAGGACCAGTAGGTAAGAAGAGCATTACCCTTTAGGGTGGCCACTGAGATGTTGAACCTGGCAAATTGAGTAATTTTTTTTTTTTAAACTGGCCAGCACGGGACGTTAGTCTGAAACATCCGAAGCTGTTTCCTGATTGGTCAATGCAGCGAATATAATACAACCTAAAGCCATCATTATTGTGTGGTTGCAGTTTCAATGCATCTCGGGACGGTTACCTGGTCCAATTACGGACTGAGATTCTACTTGTCAGTCTGCCAACGCCTGACTTTAGTATGCCTTATAATGTTATTTGTCTGGCTTGTACGGCCGTGGCACTGGCTTTCGGACCCCTCCACAACATAACAACAAAGAGGCTTGTTCTCAAGCCATCTAAGAAAAATAAACTAGTTTCTTACATCAGAGAGAAACTCTCCAAAACAAAGGTAGATAAGATAGAGTAGATATGCAAAGTTCTCTTCAGTCATATTTGCTATTTGCTCCAAAAAAGAATACTCCATACACACTATTGGATCTGTCGCAAAGGCCTTGGCGACATAATATCATGAGTTGTAAAAATAAAAACTTGAAGCAATTAGGTAAATAAATCAAACAATCGATTATCTGGTATTTCTTACATAAAATGTTGGCATATTTCATTTCTGTAAACACAAACCTTTTGAAATACCGATATACCTCTGTGACGCAAGACGGAAAAAATTCAAAACTCGACAAATTTGGAACGAATCTGTGAGGCACAGTAGAGAACACAAATATAACATATAGTTAGATTTTATTATGAACAATTCCGATACCAATCTCATTGTATACATATAATATACAATTGGGTACGTGACAAAAACGAAAAGATAAATGGACGGCTGAAAAAGTTATTCGAATATCTCGAATTGCATGGTATTATAGTATATTACTTACTTTGGTTATTTTTAATCGTAATTGCTATAATTTAATCTTGAAAAGTATTAGGTACAATTATAATGGAATTGTATAACGTACGGACAACTTGATAAATAATCAGAAGTAGAAGGATGACTTTGCAAACATAATGACAAACAGTAGAGCAGGCGACGAGAAGTGGTACATGGTGCACGCACTCCCCCTCGAACCGTCGTTTTCGTTTTTCTGATTGTCCAAGACCCCTACACAAACATTACCGCAATCTTCGCCATCGCAGATATCGCACAGCGTAGCCTTCTGCGGTTCATAAAACACTCTCGCGCGTCGACCTGAAGTTCAAAACAGATATATTAAGCATTTTGTCGGTTGTTCCCTCTCAGAATGCGATATTCTCCCACAAATTGCTGATAATAGTAAGAATATATGCAAAATGCTGTCTTACTTGAGTCGTAGTAGTCATAAATTGAGACTGGAACAGGCTTCTGTTTGGCAACCTTGTGAGTCCTGAACGCGGACACTGTCGGGCAATACTCCTCTCTTATCATCTGCGAATTGTTTTTTACTAAGTTATACTCTTGTAATGGATATATATAATAGTACATTGGTCTGAACTATAGAGATTCTGCACGTTCGTCTTTTTTTCACCTAATTAATGACTTGCAAATCGCTTACCTTGTCAAAATACAAGACTACCATAGTTTCTCCATTTTTGGTCTCGACTCGTTTAACATGCTGCGATATTTCCAAGCTCGGGAGGGAGTCAATGTCGACAGTGAATCCTGACGGTAGACTTACTTCCATTACAGCCATGTTGCTTTCGTTTGCTTCTTTTGTAGGGACGAATCTGGTTGAAGGGGATAGTGAATGTAATTAATTTTACTCTAATGGCTATCGTTTTGCTAATGCTACTTTTGGCATTGTACGTCAGACATTTTGTCGTACCCAGAGCAAATTGAAAGCTGCAAGTGATTAGCATTTGAATTTTTATCCACTTGAGGGTCGAGGGTGAATAGGGGCCATGCACCGGTCACATTCAGATTGTAGCTGTACGATACTTGAATTATTGCAAATCCAGTGCCGGTAGCCGTCAGGTTCACCTCTCTAGTTTTTCTGGGCAACTAAACGAGACACGGGATGTGGTCAAAAATCTAGTCCCATATTTACCAAGTAAAAAAAGGGCGTGACCAAAAAATATACCATATGCTTCTGAAGAATCATATTATTGCCTGGGTTGATATTGATATTGCTTTGACCTCCGTCTTCGTAGACAAACGATATGGCAATGTTGCTGTTCTTGGATGATATTTTTTCACTCAACTTAGATAGCGCATAAATTCCGATTACCGTGTCCTGCAAATAAGGGTGAGCCATCCAATAAGCAAAATGTGCAATTTTCTATGTACTATCGACTTGAAAAATCCTTGTTTTCTCCATGAAAGTGGATGATAGCTCTTTCACAGTTCTCACCAGACATTTTTTTATTGCATGAACACTAAGTTATTCCATGTTCATTTTGTTTAACTATAGACCTATGTATCTGGAATTAGCATTTTTCACGTCGATGATAGATGAAAGAGAAATATTGCAACTTGCAAAATCGTATCGCGAACCTGTGTTGAGGCGAATCCTCCATCTGCGTTTCTCTGACTCACGAGCCACTTCATTATGGGTAGTGAATCGGCGACCATGTTTCGTCTGAGGTACGTAAGCAATGCATATGAAGTCATCTCAACATCTACGGAACTTGGTAACGAATACCAAGGATTCTTGTTGTCCTCTGGGATTGGTTTACTCCACCACATGTAATCCCCGCTTTGTTTGGCTTTTGATTCCAATCGATTAAATGCTGTGTCTTCGTAAGGATTCTTGGCTAAGTTTAAAACGTAGGTGCAGAGACAAAGTGAATATACATCATCGAGCCCTTCGAGATTCCGCACAATATAATCGACTCCCTTGTTTACGACATTGCTGTATTCCTCAAAATAATCCTGCAGGTGAAACACACAGTGTTAAATTTTTTTTTTGTAACTTTTCTAGTAGGTAAGGCTGTCGGTCATTATCGATCTTACCCGATTTTCAAGGAAGGCTACCAAAGTGAATGCAGTCAAAGCCAAGCCTTTAGCTGCGCCGCCTTGCATGTCGCGATGACTCACTTTTCCTACCTCAGGAAAGCTGCCGTTTGGTGATTGGTTGGTGGTGAGCCACTGAAGAGCTTCCTTTATAATTCGATCTTCTATCATAATGTGTTCTGCAGCCTGGGCAAATGACTTTGCCACAAATGCGGTCAGCCTACAACGGAATAAAATTGGTAATACAAATTGGATTGCGACTCCTGTTTCAGGGCAGATGTCTGTTAGCTATATCGCTACTCACCATGTGCTGCCACTGTGATCCGAGGTTCCAAATGCGCTAAAAGATCCGTCCTCGTGACGATAAGTCAACTCTTGCTGGTAACCAATTTCCATATATTTGAGTGCTTTTGCTTTAACTGCTTGCGTGAGTTGATCGGTGTTCTATAATAATGAATTACAGTCCAGATAAAAATAACGAATAATATCAACATGGATAAGGAATATTATTATAGAATTACACACCTTCAGATAGTTAATCACCACTATATTGGGGACAAAGTTGAGCATGTTCTGTTCTCCACATCCAAATGGCATTTTGATTAAATTCGCCAGATTCGGTATACTGGGTCCGAGAATATCCCCTGAGAATAAAGATCGTAGTGTTAGCTGGGCGGTTTATTCCTCTACCTGCTTTCAATTATCGCAAGCTTCAAATCCCTGGCAATATCTTACCGACGGCAGAAATTTCCACATGCTCAGAGCCCACTACAGCATTTCTTGGTATATCTACCGTCAAGTTGGTTTCAAATGTTTTTGCGTTTCGCAGATCAACAAATATAGCCTTGTTCCGATACTGAGTTTCTCCTTCAGACTGAAAATCCATAAAGCTAATGAACCTTGGAAATATATGTAAAAAATTTTATTTTACCATTTTCTAATAAAATATTTTTGATAATATTTCTTAAACCTAAATTTACACACTTTTGAATAAAACAAACTCAAATCAAAATTTATAAAATATCGAGTTTTACCTTGACAAGTAGTTTCTGCTCAATGCCATCTCCAGCCAAGGTACTGCGCGCAGTGGCCTTAATGACAATATGGCCCAAGTCCCTAGGAATAATCATGAAGGAAACAGATGCTTGCGAGTTAGCCTTGATATCGATCGTCTTTCTGCGATATAGTTCCAGCTCTGCGGTAAATAAATCAAATTGTTTATTTGCGTTGAGAATACATATTGCGACACCTGCGACCCAATCTACACTTACTCGGTGTGTCATGGATCTCGTTTGATATTTCAGCAAATTCAAACTGGTTCATGTTTTCCAGTACGACCTCCGCTGTGAGATCCTTGTCCAGGTAATTGAAAACTACAATGGGTATAGCAACAATCTCTCCTCGTATCACAGAGTACGGTAGATCAAGAGATACGAAAAACGGTTGGAAGACTTTCAGCTGAAACACGGATATCCCATGTTATAGTCAATCACATTCATCAAGTCTGGAATAACTGAGTGTCAAATACACACCTTTCTTGGAGTATCAATGAGTCCCAACCCGTGAACGGAGTCAATGGAAAATGCAGTAAGCACCCAGGAGGTGATGGTGTCAGGAACGGACCGCCGAAGAACAGTTTTTCCTTCGGGCCTGTTACATTAGAAAAACTGTTTCAACATTTATCACCATTAGTGTAACGAATTTTATGTTAATGAAAATGATTCAAAATAACCGATTGTGGGTGTAAACATGGCATACAGGGTGGGACGAACAAACAAAAAAACAATAAACAAAAAAGAAAGGAAGAGGCACCATATAACTACATGAATACGTAAGCGTGCAAGAAGACATGAATAAATACCCTGAAGAGAAATTCGCGAAAAGCCAGGTGTTTGAGATGTCATGCATTGGGAAAACATGGGGCTTGTTCCATACCGGGGTTGGAATACGAGAGAAGGCGTAGGGACCCGCCAATGGTGGTCTGGTTGCTATTCTGTACGTTACCGGTGGGCCGATGTCTGGCCTGAGCGTGGAGACACCAGGGTGGAAGCCATCTATTCTACCACCAACAATTCCTGGCTGGCCTGCAATCCAACTCTAACGGTATAGGTAGGTGGATAGGTCATGGTATTATTTTCTCCTACTTCATGCTGAGCTTACACACCTCGTCACTTATCGCACTTATCTTTACATTATCAAGGCGAGCGTTGCCCTTATACCAGATAAATATGACTGTTATTACGAGTTGAGATTCACGCGGGGTTAGCAGTAGTGGGAAAGTTAGCAGTTCGTTAGTTAAAAACTTTCCATTGCTGTAAGGTCTATTTCCGCCACTTGCTTCATGAGACAGTCATCTTTGATGATAAGAGAGAAAAACAGAGGTGAAAATTTTATACACACATATATGGGTGTGCCTGTACATAATAGTATAGATATATATTAGGGCAGTCCTTATTTAAGGTAAGTGCAGCAGTTATTCACCCTGTCCCAATTATTGACCTTTTTTGATTGTATCTGTTTGATCGTTAGTTCTAAAATTACCAAAAAATAAATTTGTAGTGTCTAACCCTCTAGCAATCGGTTTTAGTCAAGAAATTCACAATTTGTGCCGTCAATTTATAATTTTAGAAAATAAAAGAGTCAACAATTAGGTCTAAACGTGTCAATAACTGGTGGAAAGAACGAATTGCATACCCTGTAAATGAAAAAAAAATCAGATTTAGAGGGTGTGCAATTCATCTAGATTGCCTGGTATGATGACATGAATTTTTTATTGGATAGTAGCACCAATATCCATTAAAGTCTCGCGGTTATAGATTTTTTTGAAAGTCATTACTCTTACAATAAAATATATACTGTGAATGAAGAAATATAACCAAAACACATGTATTTCAAATGGGGCCACCCTCTTACAGGCAGGTGTTAGAGTTGAGATAAAGATCTGAAAAAATTGGGGAATCGTTTTTGAATTATTTGGAGTCGATTTGGGGGGCGAACAATAAAAAATTCGTCCAAGGCCTAAATATGGACCACCCTAATATACTACACACTTGTGGATAAATCGACCCGTTTTACCCAATTGTACAGTCATTGACCATTGCCATTCATTTTCATGACTTATTTCCTAACAGTACCGTCAGAATGAGCGTTAACCAGTCTGATCATTCACTAATGACTTCCAATTCATCAGAGACGCGGTTTTTAAGGATTTTTCCAAGGATTCTAAGATTTTCCGCACATTATACAGAAGTTACAGTACCATTACTCGAAAAGTTTGCAACTTGGATGCTGCAGGCTTTATTTATTCCGAATGCCGATACATTTGATGAAATTGAGAAACGTCGACCTGTGACAACACTTATTTGACGCTACCCTTGTAGAAAAAGATTCTGGAAAAATGTCGGTGATGGCAAATTTCCGCTATTAGGTTTAATATAAAAACCGTTCAATCCGTATAGGTATGTATCACTTATATACATATACTATACCTAAGTTTGTATAAATATTGTGTTTATGGAAAGATTACATTCTAAAGCGCTAAGAAGTTAAACTCATGAAACGATCTTTTGCAACAATCAGCCCTTAGGGTCGGGTCCAAGATGAATCGAAATAATCAAGAATCCATTCACCGAACTGAGGGGAGTCGTGAAATGTAATCAATTAATTATCGCATACCCAGCATCAAGCATATGCCAAAGCCAGGTTTCAGGGAAGTTCTTGCGCACTTTCAGTTTCCCAGGTTGGATTGTAGTCGGGTCGGGGCTCGCCGCCGCACTTTCATACATCTCTTCGTCGAAATTAGCTCTTTGGTATACTATGCAATATGTTCTTTGTTATGTAACAAGTGGGAGGGTATCATTATTACTGTAATAGGCAGGTGGTAAACCAAGTCCTCGAGAAACGTTTACAACTTTGTTTTCCTTGACGGATCATCTGAATTTGCATATTGAGTACACGATTTGATTAATTCGTCCTGTCGTTCTCGTGAAATAAGTTTTCAAAGGATCGAGAACTGGGCCTAATCATTTTTAATTCCGTAAAGTCAGTATTTTCGAAATTCACAGTCAACCCCTAGCGAATTTTTTTTCTACACTCATACCAGCAAATTTCGTGGATACGAGAATGCATACTTTTCAAGTGTTTGGTTAAAAAATTATCCGGAACATAGAAACGTCCTGCGTGAAATAACGTTTAATAATCTTAAAATTTGCGGATCTAGGGGAAAAAACTATTTCAAAACATTTGACCAAAAAAATCGAAAGCTCCTGCAAAATTGGTAAAGCCATCAGGTATAATTTTGCGTCAGAGTAAATGACAGCTACACATATTAAAATGGCATTTCACCTTCAAGTATCGGAGACTTAAGAACTGAGAATACTGTGGGTAAAGATCACTCGTACGTGTGGAGATGTGTCGAAAAAAAATCGCCTTAGGTTCGATCTTAAACGAGCATTTGGTTGTCACATGTACCGTTATCTATACATGCCAGGTTATTGCACACGAATACAAGTTTATTATACTGTCGTAAAGAGTATTGGCGCTTGTTCAGGAAGTAATTTAAACATTACTATATTTATACTACTTCGAAATTCTGATGCGAAACTTACTAAGTGGGGACATATCGTGGACGTAGCCATTGGTCAAGACAACCGCGCCAGATTCCTGAAATACAATTATTTGGACATAATTTTCAACAGTATCTCTGCTTTCTATCAAATTTAGAGACAGATTTATCTGCAAATCGTTATACATACATTGAAGACGTCGAATGCAGTAGATGATCCAGGGCTCCAAGAAGAACTACCCCATGCCGGAAAAACAGATGAAAACTCGTTGTTCATATCGTATGACTTCAGTTCGTTCAATATTTGGTCCTGCAAACGGAGTTACGACATTGCCAAAATTCAAGCAATTGGAGATACAACATATGAAAAAAAATATTATCCTTCTTGGTTTACAAATGTGCGATATTAGTTTTCCTCTCTCTTTTTTCTAATATGACGAAGAAACTGTTCATATAAAAAATTCAACTGTGCGTGATGCATCGAATACTCACATGTGATATATCGTTGCCAGACTTCAATAGAATTGAGCTTTGATCAACGCCGAGAAGTGCAATATAAGAATTTGGCTTTGATGAGATAACAAGATCTACATTAGCTCCAGGTGTTGTTTCGTTGAGCATAGTTTTGATGTCAACCTGCAACACCAAAGATTTGGCCAAATTACCATCATATCGAATGTTTTTCACATTCAGGATGAAGTTATTCTTTCATTTACTACTTCGGTGTGTTAATTCAATTCGTTACATACAAAATTTTGAAGTGCGCCATCTAGATCGACATTAAGGGAATCAGCAACTATTTCTCCATCATCGCGCATGTAGTAGACCAATATATGTGCTGTTGGTGCCATCACGTATGTGGCAAGGAATCTATGGGTACGAATAAGACATATAGAAAGATTTACTTTTGAAATACAACACGTGCACTGTTAAAGTTGGATGATATCTCACCTAAATTTGACAGTGTATTCCTCTGGGACTTTGACAGAAGCTGCATTGAGAATGTCGCCTCGTCCCAATACTTGGTAGCTCAGATATTTGAGGGGTGCTGTGGAATTTACTTCGATTTCGATGTTACTGTTTACCTAATTAAAGTATACCATTTTTTCACATTCTGGGATAGAATTTTCGAGTGCATATCTTCAGGAAGAATGGTTCACACGTACCATGGGTTTTTCGGTCTTCAAAAGTGCCTGTATGTAAGTTCCGCTCGGCGACAGAGCTTGATTTATTGTAGAAAACGACTCATGCAGAGTCAAGTATTGTGCCTTTATAAAAACCCAATTCATTCTTCCAGTAATTGTATCAACTAATAGATATTAATTATTTCGAAGCAATTGAAAGCTATGTAAATAACAACATACCTGGATATTCAACGCGGCTGAGGTATCATTTTCCGCGAGGGGTGGGTAAAAATCTAATTGTATCATTCCATGTTTGTCCAGCATGCGAGTAATGTTGGTGTAGGCAGATTGATCATGGCTGAAGCCGTACCATATCTGTACTGGATTTATCTGGTCCTGGACAGGTGCTCCGTCATGATGAGCGATTTTTATCTGCAAATTAATGGCATCGCTTTTATTAATACACAGACATTGGTTAAGCGAAAATGACATCTGCACTGCATGGACAGACATAGGTGCATATACACAAATATATGATTTTTGCCCACAGGCGTAATTTATCTTTCATTCAAGCCATTATTCATTCATATTCCAGCCAAGTTACATCCAGAGTCAATACGGAGTCAGAATAATACGTCATACTTTCACACATCGATTATATCTGGTTATGTAAACTTACAAACGCAGTGTATTTCAAGCCTGGCTTATAACTTTTTGCTGTTTGTATGAGTTCCATTGTATATTGATGCTTATGCAATATCATCTGCGCGGAGGTGTTTTGTATGCGGCCAGTCAATGCCTCCTTGACAGCTACTTCCAATTGTATAGGTCGTTTGTAATCGTCCGTGAGCCTGTGAATAAAAATTTTCAATCATTGACAACTCATTGATGCTGTAAGACCTGCGAAATTCTAAACAACAATCCATCAAGTTGCCCATAGGTAACTTCACTGCCAGAAGTATGTATAATAGTAGAAAACTGTAGGTTTGTCACATCAAGATCACCTTAGCTCATTGCCAATGTCGAAATTGACTGTAACATTTCCATCTATAGGCACTACTTTCCGGACTGGCGCTTGGAATATCGGCTGGATCACATCAGAAAATATATCTGGGTATGCTGTGATGGTCGCTTCCCCTTTTACTGGTTTGCCGTAGGTGTACCTAAAACGTTTACATCTAATTATTTCGAGAAATGAGTTTGAGAAGTAAGTGACGATTTCAGTTTTCCAGAGATATTGTAGATTGACTTTGTCGTGTTCACGACGAGAAGTGCAAAGAGTATCATTGCAAAAGTGTAAAAATTTCATCACCTAGCACGCACGGTCGCGGTTACAGAGGAGTCTTTGAAGGTGGCATGTTTCGGTACATCGATGACCACCTCGAATTTAGGCAGAACATATTCGGCAACCTCAAATTGCTTTTCAAAAGTTTGGTCCAATATGTTGATAAAGATCTTCCAATTTCCTAGTACTGGTGATTCAGAGAGCTGCAATTCTCCGACAAAGACACCTTTACTATCCGTGCGTCGCTTCCACTGTTTGATTCGGTTGCCCTGCCCATCCTGGCAAAGTGATTCATATAATTTTAGTCAATGCTCAAGTTATGTAGAGGGTATCTCGAATCGATTCGAAAAATAATACTCTCTAAACATTGTCTGATTAAAATTGTTAGATTAATTACCGTTATGTATATATCTAATTGAGCGCTGCTCAGTGGAGGGCGGAGCCTTGAGTCTAGTATTACAGCGCGAAACAAGACTTTGCTACCAGGTTTATAGACCGCTCGATCGGTCTGCACAAAAACAGAATAGCTTTTGTGGATGTATCGAAGATCAGTAGAGTTCGAAAATATAATTCCAGCGAGTCCTCGCGATACCAGCTTGTAATTTCCAGGCGTCGTGTCTCCAACCTACAGACAACATTTTCGCAACCATTTAAAAGGTTATCATTTTTCACTCTCCTCCTCACTTTCTACAATACTTTTGATCATGTTACCATTTTTATTCTCATTTCATACCAACAGAAGTATCAGATCAAGTATGGCACGTAAAAGAGCATGTGCACTGGAACAAACCTCAAGCCTGACAATACGAGTTGAATAAGGTTCCACCGTAATGGTCTGGGAGACATTGAATACATTTCCAGAGTCCAAATTTCCGCTTAACTCTATGTAAATAGTGGATGGCTGAGATATCTCTGTTGTCCCAATAGACACGTGATATTCCGAGTTTGGCCGGACAACTTTTGGTCCTATAACTGTGTAGTACCTTTGAAGAAAAATATCTGTGAGATGCGAGCAATAAAACATAGAATGATGTGTTCGTCATTGATATTATTTTGCACAATTAAAGATGCCGTGAAAAATTATCTCTATTAGACAGAACCACGATACATAGCTGATGACTGGAAATACATAAACGTACGGAGAAGATGTTACGGTAGCAATTGTCCCCAGCATGAGCAGTAACGGTGGCCATAGCGTGTCCATTATTTCTCGACGGCACTACAAAATTCAAAACATGATCATATTACGTTATCATTCCTGTATCGTTAGGCAAATTTACTGTTATGTCCGTTTACTTTTCGTACGAGTACAAACAAGTTGCCATATTTCCCATATTACGTATCAACGATATGAAAATGTTGCAGTCAGCGCAATTCTACTTGCAATGCCGAATACAAATATCCAAAATACGTTTTGCTTTACACAACATTAAGGCCGGAAAATATATAATTTGAAATACCACTTATCGCCGGAATACATTCGCTGGCGTTAATTTTGCATGAAATATGAAAGTTTTTGGATATTTTTGTTCAGCAGCTTATGTAGAATTACGCTGAGTGTTGGCCTTCACATCAGTGATTCGTCGGCTTCGGTAGTAGTAGTGAAGGATAAAAAAACATTTAACTCGGTCGGTAAATACTGACTAAGCATCCTTTCTACATTTACAGGCACTCGATACACCTGTGCGTCAGAGCGATAGTAGGAAGCTACGTCTTTGCCGAAACAGGAGCTATGTCTCACTGATATTGAACGTGATGAGCATAGCTTTACAGGTAACTCGCTACTCACCTCAAAGAATTTGGGTCGGCTTTCCCTGATTCTCTACTAAACGCAGCTTTCTAATATGGAACAAAGCTATCGGGATTCTTTGCCGAAAACACAATCTTCCGCAGGCGTAGGATGATCAGCGATCCAGGAAATGATGAACCGCGAAATGTACAACAGGAGCAAAGCAATCACAATTTGACACACGCCGATGAGTTAAATACTCGTAGGACGTATAAATAAGGCGCGTCGCTGTACACGGATCTTTTCGGATTTTGAAGGTAATAAAACAGAGCACACGAAGAACCGGGCGTGTCGAAGCGAACAATGAATGTAGTAGGAAATTAGCGCGGCGAAACTGGTTTTCTCTGAGCGACGGCGATCACACCTTGAGAAGATCTGTGGGACCGATGCAGTGCCAATCAAGGTAGCCGTTGATCGCTAGGAATCCTTTCTCTCCTCCGCATTCCCCACTTTTTCCTCGAGTATGACGCCCCGTGACTTTTTATACATATACGTATAATGTATTCTTGTAGACTGCCGATCTAACGTATATACATGGGTATAAACCGTTACGATTACGCATATTGAAGTACGGTGTAATACAATTTAAGTTTTATGCAAGTGGTACGACATAACTGTGCGTTTGGGAAAATCGCAATTATTCCCGGACATTCGGCCGCTGTTGCTTATGCAGGTTTATGTGTTGCAACTCCTAATTCATAATGATTAAATAACCAGCTTATTATCCTCAGTCGTAAAAAGGACTATATCCTACAAATTATGACGCTCCAAAAAGCAGGACTGCAATGAGCCGCGCAATGGCCGCTTATAAATTGAGCCGCCCATGTTTCTCATCTATCTCCTATTCTTTAATCGTGTAGTCAGATGCGTGTTTTCTATTTCTTTGATTCACCTTGCTCAACACCTGCCCACACAGACATCGCATATTCAACAATTGGTAAAATCCACTCGGTAATATCGATATGAATACAGATTCGTGGTTGCAATTTAAGAACTCTCTAACTGAAAAGAAAAAATGCATTTCGTTCGGTGATTTCATCATTTCACCTTGCATACGAAGGTCGCCTGCACAGACTTTACGTGGGTGTCAGTCACTGCCTGTACTGTACTGCATATGCTTGCTGTGGGACCTGCCACTATGCTACCATCCCACTGATCGTCACGTAACTTGAATGCTCAAACGGCTCTGCAGTGTTGCCACCCCATTGATTGTAAGGGGTTTAGGTGAGTTTCCAGTCTTCATCAAGGTGAATTTTTAGTAGGAATTGACTCAAGATGTATACATATAGGAATAAAGTCTTTTAAACCTTGCCGAGTTTGCTTCGCGGGTAAAGTTATGGTAAGGGGAGCTGAAGGGCCGGAGAAAAATTACTGCGTTCTGCTCAGATGCTGACTCGGTTTAATATTGAAATTCCATAAGACGAGTTGGTAATTAAGTGCAGAGCAAGAGAATTACCCCCGGACCCACTAAAACCCACGTGTCCCACGCAGCCGAAGGAAATATATAATTATGCCAGAGCTTGACGTCTTTATGTATTTTCAGTTACAGCTGAGAGAGCGGAATCCACTGAAATGTATATCTCTATTTCAGTGGCGGAATCTTAGAGCATTTACAGTAATATGCTCCAAGGGGGAATCTGATCGTGAGCCATCTTGAATTAAGGGACGAGCGGTGAGAGAGAGATAGGTGTGTTTGAAGTTGGTAAGTCTTGTCGCACTCATGGCGACTTCCGGCAACTATCTGTCAGGACCGTCAGGCCAGAATTGTAGCTACGCGCCATGGCTACGCGTTGTATCGGTTGCGTGCACTGAGCTCTACTAGCTGTTATACAGAGTTCAGTAACTTGGTTCAATGTTCATTGTCAGATTGCGTTATTTTGGTGGTATTCTCTAATTGATATATAGATACATCAATCAACGAAAACCAACGCCAAAATCAAGCGGAATCAACCTATTTGCACAATAATGTAATCAACTTCTCAATCAGATCTTATCACACAAGATCAATCTATATTTATACGAAAATGTAATCAACTTCTCAATCAATTTGTATATACGTCATTTATTCTTAATATTATAGCACATTCATGTTTATTAGGACTCATTATATGATTTACACTTTCACATTTACATAATTTATACGCTATCTTGACTGCTTTTGCTACAATTTACATTCGAACAAATCGAATAAATAAAAACAGAAAATGAAGAATATTTCTGCGTGTCTACGCATAACCATACCCGGAAGACATGCTTGGGATCAACTGTCGAAACTCAGTGGACCGATGTCTGTGTTTAGTCAGTACATATCGTGTGTGACAAGTGCATACCAACTTCAAACAACTATCTCTGTCTGACACATTCAACCACCCATCACTACCATACACTTGTTCCACTCACGGAGTAGAATAACTCCGTGGTTCCACTATTATTAGAGTTCAGTGCCCGAAGTCACTGCAGCACAGGTTGGTATTATTGGACATACATTGTAATCCTCAGTCGACGCATTGTATATATTATTGAATGGTTTTCAATGGTTGCGAGTTGCGATAGAGCAATACAGTACCTAGAGTTCCAAGTTACGCCAGCGTAGCGCCACCACCGAATCCTTGTTTGATTTTTACAACGATATGCTCAATCTCTTAATCTCTCTACTTCATGTGGTTCGTGGTGATTCGTCGTTGTTCGTGGCGCGAGTGCGGCATCTGCAGCGACAATAATCACTTTTCAGCTAATAGCGTCACCGGACATAGACATATTTGTTTCTCTATATAACAATCAAATAATACACAACTAGTCGAATCGTTTTTTAGACTGGGTTGATTCTAATCACGTTGCACAAATATAACAAATTGTTTTGCGATCCATAGTTTTCCTTTGGTAAGTATCATCCTCCGATATAACACCGCGTTGATTAAATTTCTCGTCGCGTCGAGTAACCACAAATCAACATACCCCTGGGTGAGCGAATTGTGCTTGGGCATACATCGCAACTCAACTCATTCGAGCTCTAATTAACTTAACCTAACTTAGCCGAGTCTTTCCTAGCTTAATTTTATCCCCTGCATAGCCCAACCCAGACAGCCCAGCTTGGACGCAGTAAAGCTTTTTCAAACTTATTCATCAGATTCGCGCATGAAACGTCGACCCAAGTATATTTCACTTGACTTTGAGTGAAATCCCTCAAATGAAATGTAAACGCCTGAGACTGAGTGCAAGCAGTACTTCCATCATCTGACTGTGCAAATGCTCATCGCTACTTTTTTTCTTTGATTCCACAAAATCTGTTTGGATTGCCAAATTTATTCAGCACTAGGATTATCAGGTCCTGTGAAAATGAAAAATCTTGTAGAGAAAATACGCAACATGTAGGCACAGTACTGAATTCTACCCAGCATTTTCTCACACTTGATCAATGGGCAGGTACCCCTAAAGTTCAGCAACTGGTAATTAATGCTGCGTAGGTACAAAAAACGTTGATTCAATATATCCTTTTATTCGACAGTACCCTAACTAAAATACATGAGAAAAGTTTACAAATGCATTCAATTCTATGTCATGGCAGTGGAAATAACAGGTATAGGTAAATATGTGTATTAAGTACCCAAAATCAAAAACCACCAGTGATTATACATAACCAGTCCGAGCAGCCGTTTGAATTATTTTAAAAATGCAACTAGGTCCGGGAAATTCTGCTGAGGCCAGAGATTACATAAGTCAATCCTTTCAATAATAGCAACACTGCCATTGTCGTTGCTTGATTTTCAACCCTCTTCCACAATGAATTTGACAAAAAATTTGTACCAGGTTCTAACAACATATCGTACATGATTCAGCAAACCAGGGAATTGACAGTTATCGTTGTTTCAGAAATGAGGCGCAAAAGTGAGAGGAACAAATCCAAGGGATCTCCGGAGAAGAAAGTGGAAAAGGCAACACGAAAATCTACACGGAAACGTGGTAGAAGGGCGACGTCGTCATCGCCAGAAAGAGAGGAATTTGAATCTAAGTCGGTGGATTTGTCAAAGGAACAAGAGAGCATACCAGAATCGATGACGTCGCTGCCAGCCACAAGGCTCAAGATCAGAGAGTTGAAAGCAATAGCGGAAGAGGAGTCATTGGCGAAGCAGATAAGCAGCAGCAGTAGTGCCCCGCCCTCGGAAAACCTTGAAGAAGGCGGAGGGGAGGGAGCTTCGGTTTGGAAGGTAGCAAGGGCGGATGCCTCACCAGGTGAAATCCAGAAGCTCAAATTATGCAGGCAGCGAAATCCATCGGAAGCATCGGATAGTTCTTCGTCTAGGAAAAAATCTCATAAGTCGTATGAAAGTGGTGAGGGTGACGGCGAGGAAGGTGACTCCACCGAGGAACCGCTTAGGTCACGGAAGCGGGACCTTGGTGAGGAGCGGCAGGATGATCCCTCCTCCCCGAACCCGGGTCAGGACTCCAAGGAAGAGGTAAGTCATTGTAGGGAGATCCTGCCCAGAACCACTTCAGCCAACTTCACCTTGTCTGACGATAAAAAAAACGTAGATCGGCTAGCCGACAACAACGCCGACCAGGCTATTCGTTACGACCAAAACTGTCCTGTCCAGAAGTCGCCAAAAGCAGATACCAACGAACAGGAGGAGCCCAGCTCCAACGGAGATGATCTAGATCAGACAAAGGCCCCTATAGTCGAGCGACAGGCTTCCGAGGATGTTGATAAAAACTTGCCAGAGGGAAGGAAGGGCAAGGAAGAGGTGGAAAAGGTGGGTGAAACTGAAGCTGAGGCTGTCGTTCGGCTTAACGAGGTGCCGATAAATGACAGCCAGGCTGATGAAAAAGAGGATTCAATTGCTCCCGCTGAACTTGAAACTAGAGAGTCGAGTACTGACGAAGATAGCTGTAGCAAGCCCATTGCATCTTCGGTGACAAGTGAGACAAAGATTCAAACTAAAAGGTCTGAACTACTTACGTCATTGCGTACAGTGCGGCGGAAGCATCGTGATAAGTATCACGAGTCCTCAGACTCTGACACACCTGAATCTGAGGATGAACCCAACGAGAAGAAGACTAACGATTCTCAGCAGAGAGAAGAAACAGGGAAGGAATCAGCTAAGATCAAGAGCAGCAGATCCCCGTCTCCAGTGAACAGATTTGGTTTCTGCGCAGAAGTTTCAGCGGATAATAAAACTGAAAGTTCTGGAGAGATAGAGGAGAGGAGAAATAGCCCGAACGATTGCAGACCCTGTGACCAAGTACCAGTTAATTCACTTTCAGCTGATTATAAACCTGCAAAAGTCAATTTGAAGCGATCCTTGTGAGTAAAATGCTGTTTTGTGTGTTATTTTGTTTTTATTCTCCTTTTTCAAAGCCACTTATCTGATGGAAAAACGTCTCTAAATGTGGCATGACCACCCGAATACAATCGACTAAAATCTGTATGGAGATTTAGTGCTCTTTTGTTGCTAATTTATTGTCTGTGTCGCGATATTGTTGCTTCAGCCGTTTCGGCAGAATCAAAGCCAATGCCAGGTTGGAATAAAGTTGACAGTGCTTTGAGAAAAAATTTAAAAAAAAAGTAAACATGGTCTATTAATTGTAAGTTGTTATTTAGTTGATTGAATGTCACGTAAATATAATTTCAAATTAAACCTTTATTTCAGTAACTATACAACCAGCATCCACTTTAAGAATTAGTTATTCTGGAAAACTCCACCGCATCATTTTGTTATTCCCCTGCATTTGGCCAAAAACTCCTTTCAGTGTGATGAAAATACGCAATTCCGCAAAATGTCCTTTATTTAAACGATTATCAAACCTATTTCTACTTTTATAATTAACTGCGCTGGAAGACTCCACTACACGATTTTGTTGCTCACCTGCATTGGGCCATGTAATCGCTGAAATAATCGACATTTCGAGTAACTTGGTATTTTTATCACACTAGGGGTGGTTTTTGGCCAGAACAAGGTAAGCAACAAAATCGAACTGTGGAGTTTTTCAAAGCAACTAATTCTAAAAGTGTATATTGATTGTAGAATCACACATATAAAGGACATTTTCATAATTTAGTATTTCTTATCATATTGGAGGGGGGGGTCTTTGGTTAAATGCAGGTGAGTAACAAAATAGCGTGGTGGAGTTTTTCGGAGTTACTCATGCTTAACGTAGATGTTGGTTGTATGATTACTGAAATAAAGAATAATTCGAAATTATATTTACGTGACATTCCAGCAACTAAATAGCAACTATACATGTTTTTTTTTATCATCCACCCATTGCAGTGCTAATTTTTTTTCACCTAGCATTGCCCTTCATTCTGCCGAAACGGCTGAAACAAAATCGGGATTTTGGCAACAAATTCATAATAGAATAGATGTAAATCTTCATGTGGATTTTATTCGATTTTGTTGACGTCGTCATGTCACCTTTGCAGACATAATGATAAATGCAATGTAAGCGATCATACATTTAAAACATGTTCTTGCTTCAATTACTTTGCAGCTCTGTACGGTTAATGGAAGCCGAGGAGTCAATAAAAAAAGATGATGCCGAGAAAAATGGAGAAAGCGAAGTGTCTCTTCGAGTCAAGGTAAGAATGCGGTGTACCGTTTTAACATTCTTGATGGGTATTTTTCAGATTCCAAAGAGATTTTGCTTTCACTATCTTGCCATACAACTCAATGCTTTCAAAGCTTTTGAAATCTTACTATAGCAGAACCTTGATAATCCGAACTAATTGGGACCGGGGGTGGTTCGGACTATCGAATCGTTCGGATTACCAAAAAAAGTGCTTTCCAGGCATAGTAGCATGCAAAAAATGAACACTGACATACTATTTCCCATAAAATAAGAAGCACGTTGTATTGTTAAAGGTAAATAGTTTGTTTTATGAAATACTACTGTGCTACAGTAAGGTAATTATATTTTATGTAATGTATTGCACATGAATTTCGTAATATTTTTAGTATACAATCTTATACACATACAGAAAGTACAGTACTGTACACACAAAAAAATTATATTGTACAGAAAGATAAAAAAATTAAAGAAAACAAAAAACTCAACAAAGAACATTCGAAAAACCAACACAGGCTCAATAACAACACACATGATGCAATGTTTACTACGGTGATGCTCTGTTTACTGTAGCAGTTAGAGAGCGATTCTGATTACTATTTTTATTTTTTCCAAAACGGCGTTCGGATTATCAAGCGTTCGGACTACAGGGGTTCGGATTATCGATGTTCTACTGTACTTACGAATAGGTTGACCAATTATATGTCATGCTTGGCCAACAGGAAATTCACAACGTAGCTGAACAAGCCGATGGTAAAAATTTGCCCCGCAAGCGTCGCTGGGGAGTTGCTGTTACAGCAGAATCAACCCCAGCTTTTACGGTATCGACTGATTCCTTGAAGGTATGTTTCATCTTTCCTTAAAATTTGCTAAATTGATGTCTACACTCGGGAATTTCGTAAAAAATGCTTGTCTGATTTTCTCTCCAATCGTTACGCAGGCTTTGGTACCCGGCGCAAAGCCACTGTCGATTACAGAAGTCAGATTATCCAAAGACGATGATGAGCCAAGGGAACGACGCAAAGAGCGGGAAAAACGGCGTTCGATCAGCGCCGACGCCACGGAGCCGAGAGTTTCCGAAGACATTGCAATGACAAAGAACGAAAATACGAAAAAGGGAGATCTCAAACACGATAATCACATAGGTGGGTCGCAGACGCAGTTTAACACGCAATTAATTTTAAACACAACCTGTATCCAAAATTTGTAGTCCCTCCTTTTCATTCAATCGTATATTTAGATATACTTGATATTCCACAGGTGCAAAGCGGAAGATATCAATACTGAAAGAAGCGCCTCCCGTCAAATCACCAAGCCCGTCATTGGCAAAGGCAACAAATGTACTGCTGATAAAAAACCTTGTTCGCCCATTTACTTTGAACCAGATCAAGGAACTGCTTTCTCGAACAGGCACCATTATAGAGAATGGCTTTTGGATAGACGGGATTAAGTCCAAATGCTACGTAGTGGTGTGTATTAAATTTTTAACTTCTCAATTTCGGGGGAGCTCGATATTTATCTTTTCCGTTATCTTAATTATCAACAGTATGCGAACGAGGACCAGGCATTCGAAACCAGACAAGCCCTGCATGGAATTTCGTGGCCATTGTCAAATCCTAAACGTCTTCAAGTCGAGTATGCAACTATAGAAGATGTGGAGAAAGCACGCGAACTGTTCAAAGACCAACCCGCCCTCCGCGCTGCAGAGCCATCGGTGGGTGGCGATACCTGGCAACAAGTCTGGGCCCGTGAGGAGAAGCAAAATGCACCGGTCAAGGTAACCAGTTTTTCAAGTTGCTCACAAAAGACTGATGCTTTTGGAGTCACTGCTGTTTTTCTTTCCTACATATCATTTTGCCCACGAGTTGAGGTCGTTTCTTTTCTTGGTTCGGCCTTGCGTTATATTACCTACCTACTTTTTTTCTTTCTTCTCCATATCATTGTAACATAACAATTTACACATCGTGTAGGTGAATACTGTCCGTGAATGGGATCTGGGTAAGGAAGATGGCCATCAAATGAAAGAGAAGGAACGGGGAAAAAAGGATTTGGAGAAGAAAAGAAGGCAAAGAAGTCGCAGCCCACCGATAGAGCCTCACCTACCTCCACCTGCTCGGAAATTCAAGAAAAAAGAGGACGACCCACCGCCAGCCAAACTCCTCGACGATTTGTTTAAAAAAACTAAGGCCATTCCATGCATATACTGGCTGCCACTTACAAATGAACAGGTAAAAGAGAGGTGATGTTACCACACCTGTACAGGTTTCTTATTCTTTCATGGAGAAACGCATGACAATGAACCGTTTGTTATTCGTGCCTATAATACCTATGATCGAATTTCAGATTGTGGTAAAGGAAGAGATGCGTCGGCAGCATATGGCCGAACACGCGCGTAGACTTGAGGAGATGAAGCGCGCGGAGAGAAGCAGAGACCCTGCCGCACGTCGCCGGCGCAGCCCCAGAAAATAAACTCTGTTGGTTTTATCCAACAGTTGTATCCTCCCCGAGCAACTCAAGATTACATTTACGACTAGACAACAACACGCGACCGACGTTCAGGTCTTAGAAGCTAGAGTCTGTATAGAAATCAATCCAATGACTTACCTATTCCACGAGACGATCGTTGCACGCAAGAGACCAATTAACCATCTCTTTCCTCTATTTCTCAACCCCACTTTTTTCCCCAGCCTTTCCTTCGACTTTTTTCAATAAACATGCTTCTTACTCGTTACTGTATCTCAGTTGTGATTGACGAGCAAATCGTTCCAAGACTTTCACCGGGTTGCAGACTTTTGGTGCATAAACTAACTTGTAATTCCCGTACGACCGACGCACGAATCGAGTCCCATCTCTCCAGTCCATTCCTCAATTTCAGCATTAAACCGTATTTCTTACAGGTCTACGTCTGTTCATAACCGTTCACCAAAGGCAGTAGAGATAGTGATATTGTACTTTGATAACTGTACCGTAAGGGGACTGTCGCCGGCAAGAGACATGGTATTATTTCGACTAATAGCATCGATATCACTATCAGGCTTTGGCCTTGGTAATAATTTGCCCCCGGTCCGGGTGCGCCGCGTCGTGGGAATAGGAAAGACAAAGACATTGAAATGGATATAAAAGGAAAATCGAGAGACGTACCGGCATTGCTAGATCGACACTCGAACATGGGGGTGTGTAACACAACCAATACTGCGCTTCAGTCATGCGCCGCCACCCGCGTAATGCTAGTTCCAACAACTCGAAATACATGCAAAGAACGAACAACTTGTACTTCCGATGGAAATTTTGAACAATGTGTATTACGTACAATACATAGTAATTTTCGTTAGCCGACATTGGCACGTTTGGACAAATATAACGCGCAATCGGTGTGACACCGTTAAATGTCGGCGAACTTCGAAACGTGACGAATAATGTGTTATTTCAATAAATTCACACCTGCCATGAATCAGGTAGCAGCTGTTATTCGCCGGCGATTTATGCGCAAGTGTAACAACATACGGCACGTATTGCCGCCCCGCCTTGCGGAATCACATGTATATATTATACTTGATATATCCCAAAATGTGGCATGTAAAATTATTCATCAATAAAAGTAAGAGACCTCAAAATACAATCTCTATACGCGCTCTTTATAACACAAATAATAATAATAATAATAATAATAACAACGACTACAATTTACAGAAGATTTGACATTTGTTGTTGTTTCTTTTCGGTCTTCATAGTTAATAATTCACAGAGAATGCCCAGATTTATTCAACTGTCCCAGGTATATGCAAACAGGGTATGCCGGTAATCTATTGCAGGGGGGCACTATTGTTCACTGCCTGGGTATTGATTCAATGACAGTGGCAAGTATTCTGTTTGATAGTGCAGTAGTTATTTGTAAATAATTTTTGGTTCTCCAAAAATGCTTGGAATTCGTCACCCCCCCCCCCCCCTATGGTGTTACATTTTATCAACCCACAATGTTATATTCCTCGATACCAAAAAATGATATTGACGAATTGTCGGCAGGCTCTTTATTCAATGTTACTGGGTGATCCCTATCTTCAGTCACCACAGGGTTTGTATTCATACAAAACTGTCGATCTCAAAAACTGCTATTTCGAAAGTCTTTGATACAGCATAAACGAAAGCTAAAAGTAGGTAATTGGAAAAAATCCCTAACATAATGACCGATTTGTACAAATTACTCATACATATGAATATTAATCTTCATATATGTATATATACACGCTTATAAGATGCACACTTAACATTAAGTGAACTATATTATCCTTATCGTTATTGTTATTGTTACCAATAACATAATTTATGTAACACGGTATGGTTTACCCGTCTTTTTTTGCCCCTTACGTCGTAGTACTTAAAAGTGTTTGAAAGAAAAAAGATTAAAAAAAAAAAAACCACACTTATAAACCGTACTTTTGTTACATAAAGTATCTTGTGCACCATGGAAGCAGTATTTGCCTCGCTTATTTCTAATATTCGTCTTTGGCTTGCGCAAGCGCTCGCATACGACTCATATTGCAAACTTGGACTTTGCGTAAAAAGATCTATTTTGCATCCTTGGTACACATTCAACTATTTTTCTTTTCAAACTCTCGAAAGTTAGTGTGTCCTTGGACGTTACCGGACCGATATACTCGAGTAGTTTCGTGCCATTATTATAGGCAATGAATTATTAATTTTCTTCAACTTCTCACAACAGCCACCGAGAAGTAGGGTACTCTTCGGGACTTGATAGAGTTGTAACAAGCCTTGCACTAATCAACTTTCACTACGCTGTAGATTTTACGCACGAACCAGAAGCAGGCAAAGAATCCAATGGAACCTGAAATAAATATGCAACATGGATGTTGGCAATCTTTCACGATGACGCAGAACCATTAAAGACTTGACGTATCCTCGCCTCGACTTACCTGTGAGTAAGAAAAATAAGAACACCATAATAAGGGTGTATCCGAAATACAGGAACGTCGATGTTGCGTCTTCAATATTAAGTTTTGTGACAAAGTAGTGGATACAGTAAACTAGAAGATAGAACGCGGTGAAACCTGATGTCAAGAAGCTCCGCCACCACCAGTGGTAATCCTAGGATGCAGAATATGTGATATTCATTTAGGGATATTACTGTAAATAGTAAGTGCATTGCCAAAGTAATGCTTGAATTTACCTCTGCGCAAAGATGGAAGTAGCAAAGAAGAATTGTTGTCTCTGAACATGTTATGACAAGAATGAGAAATACCAGGAACAAGAATCCGAACATGTAGTACACCTGACTTGACCTGGAAACGGAATGTGTATACATAAAGCATGAAATAAAATATCTTACTTGGATTGATAACTATGTTTGTTTGCAAACGTCTCATTTACCATAGGGAATTTAACAGAAAGAAGAGCTGAATGAATATGCATCCAAAGGGCAAGACTCCTCCCATCACTACTCCAGGAACAGCTTGTGTGTAGAAACTTTGTTCCGGAATCTGCCGTGGGATCTGGTTGGTCCTTACAGGATGTTCGAGAGGCTGCGGGGATGAAAATTAAAGAAGACCGTTACTCGATGTGAAGAATTTACGTTGTGAATCAAGGCGGAAGGAAATAACAATGACTGTGAAGACAATGATGGAAACAACACCAGAGAAAGTAACAATGATAACACTACTAACCCTTTTCCTAAAGCCAAAATATGATCCAACGAATGTAAGAGGAACAGACACACCGAACCACAATGCCAACAGGGCGACAAGTGTGCTGAAAGGTACAGCTGCGGAGCTGTCGTTCATCCAGAATATCAAGTTCATTACAAAGAACAAACTGAAGACAATGCTGGAATACAGTTAAATCGTATTAATAATAACATTGGTTTTTTTTTTTCAGCAGATGCTGGCTGCAAACAGTTAGGTTCTAAAAAAATGCGTGCATCTATCTGCAACTTACCCAGGGCTAAGCATAGAAGTTAGGAGAACGTTCGACTTCCACTTTTCGCCGCCAAAACTCTTATATACACGAGCTGAGACATATCCAGCTGGGGTGCCGAGGCACACATATAGAACCATGGCGCAAGTCATTAGGGCACCACGATTTGCCGGTGAAAGGAAGCCAAGACAAGCAAATGCTTGAGAGAACGAACAATATTGAGTAATTACTGTTTAGTTCCAATATTATCCTATTATGGCTTTCTGCTCTTAACCAAGACTCAAGTTTCGACCTACCTAAAGTAATCAGTGCCATAAAGAAAACCTGAATGCCAGAGCCGAGAAGTACCGACAGCAGCATCCCTTTCCGCGGAGGGCGAAACACATCACCGTGTACCAACTTCCATCCAAATTCCTCCTGCGCGTCCTCTCCCGACTCTATCTGAAAGTAGGCCTGCGTTATCACAACACAGACATTGCATAATCACTATTTCATAGGTAGGACTTCAATTTTGAAATTTGTCAGGCAACAAATTCTAAATTTGACTCGATAGGTGCTTTGTAAAAAACCTGTGCAACAAATGTGCAATGAAATGAGTAATTTGCAAACATACCTGGTTATATCGAGCAATATCTTTATTCAGCGTGCGTAGCATAATCATAGCTACCATCCCAGACAAAAAGAGAACAATCACTAGCGAATTTAGGATACTAAACCACTGGATGTTTGTTTGTGGCATCGACTCGAGAATATAATCCCATCTCGATGACCATTTGATTGTGTTATTTTTCTGAAAATTGAATTGAATTTTATTTATTAGATGCACAGATACAGGAAGATTTTTCCATAATTGTAGCAATCACAAAAATCCTTTTAGCTCTAGCCATGACAGTTCATTACATGTAGCTTATGTGATAGGATTTTCAAGCACTTTATGTGTGTCGCAGAAGCCCAAAACTAGGCTTGTTCGCGATCAGACTATTCTATAAATTCGTACTTATAATATATCTAAATAAAAGAAATAAATAATAATACTATAAATCTAATTAAAATAATTGACTCATTTATTTATCTTAGAGATTGCAGATCTATAGGAAAAGTATTTTACAGTGAAGGTAGCGGGTAACGGTCACGAGTCATTCATTCGATTGTATTAATAATGCCAAAACCTTAGCATAGAACATCACTTGGAAGTGTGGAAATAGTTGAAAATCATAGTTGAATAGGGCTTGTTCTTTGTTCAGCTCACCAAGTACGTAATGCGGTATGTGTAAAGCACGTCAAGTTTTTCCGAAGGGCTCAAGTCTTCTCTTTTTATTGCCAATGGACTTCTGCTATCGCAGTCAGGCAAAGACGGATTGTGATTTATGCTGCGGGGCTCCACCTTGACAGCTATAACACGCAAGCGCATAAAGTTACCTTTTGGTAAGTATTCGCAGATTGCTAATCTTCGTCAAGCTACCATGCCAAAAGTGGACATTTGCCATTCCTGCCAATGCAATTTTTTTAGGCTTTAATCAATTATTCCGAATTGTTTGTCAATTTTTATTGCTAACAATATCGGTAGATCAGACTTTGAGATAAAACTTGTTATTAACCGAAAATGCTAGGTGCACTATATATTTTTTAAAAGGTTGAATTCACGAGAATCGTTTTTCTGAAGGAACTTACATATTATTCGCCCTACTTTCTGACTATATCCTGATCCCCACTCTTCTTTGTCACCGCTGTGATACGTTATGGTCAAGTCCACGTGATTGAACAGGTAGTACGTATTCGGTTGGTTGTAGCCAATCTGTAGAATTAAAAAAATTGTCAAGTTGCAAACATATGACTGTTAATTGTCCTCAAATATATTAGATCATACAAGGATGGTAGTGAACGTAATTTCTATTCATTCCTTTATTCTGGCACAATAACGTGTTTAGTGATATAGGTATGTGAAATGTTAGCGTCTTCCTTGATATTTTTACTCACATTACACATGTCTGTTGGAGAGCGAACTTCTTTGGATAGGCAGCCCATGGGGAATCCAGTACTGCAGTATTGGCGCGAGCTTTCTAGTGGGTAACACCATGTAACAGGCATGTTATCTGAAACAGGAAGTGAGCTGGAAGTGAATTTGGGTCGTGTGAAAATTCTTAATCACATTCTATGGGTGATTGTTGTGAATATCTTATCAACAGACCATTGTGGGTGCAATATCGTTACAACCAAGATATAATTACCCTGCATAGCAAAACAAAAAGAATTTGCTAAGATGTAATTGTAAAATATGCGTTCTACGGACCAACAATCCAGTGATGCTGGTAATTCAGAGCCATGCCTTTCTTCAGTAGCTGCAACTTCTTTGCTGATTGCTCGTCTCCTCCTGAGTACGTCTTTGTGCATAACAGCTTGCAAGTTTCATTATTCATAAACTCGAGCTAAAAAGTTAAGATTGGAGAATTACGCAGTCTGAAAACTTGATACGAACAGTTATATCGAGATTTATGAAAAATAAAATTAAAGGTTACACGGTAAAGGATGAAAAATTGGTCTTAGTAACCTGGATTGTGGCAATGACCGGTATATCGTTGTTGTCATCACTACGACGATCGACCAGCAAAGGTAACCTCACAACCAGTTCTCGGAAGCAATATGTAACAAACTTACCTTGTAAGGCGACAGTCTTATACGCTCTCCAAACACCACTTGACCCAAGTTTTCTACCGGCGATTGGTCATTATTAGCAGGGCAGAAATCGAAACTGAAAAAATAGCATAAACGAGTAATAATACGCCTCGGTCAATCATGCAAGCAAATTGCACCAAACATAGAGTACTCACTGGTTATACTCATAAGGTATAACTGATTGCTCTGTATTAAGTCGATTGACGTACAACTTGATCTCTGACTGAAACAATTACAAAGTAGCAGTGGTGAAAACCGTGAAATATGCCAGTCAACGAGGGGTAGAGACGGTGGGCTGTCAACGTTGCAAAGACTAGTTCAATCTCCCGGTATTATAAGAAGTATGCCGCTTTAATCGTGTGCACCAAACAAGGTATACAGGCCATGTGTCGCTGAACCACCATGGCACCATTATTATCGTTACGATACGTGGATTTTATCGGTTATGTCCAGTCATCCGGAAAACTGCCACGCAGTAATATCGAGTTAACAAATCTGCGGTGGTACATACCTTGCAGGTATCCGATTGTTCTCCGACATGGCAATAATTGACGGGTGCTAAACCTGGTAAGTAAAACCCGTTGGACGCAGTTAATGCGCACAACCCAAACAGTAGAGGCAGAGTAAATTTCTTCGCCATTTTGGCTTTTCACTAGTAAAAATTTTTCTTATAGCAAACGCACGGGATTGCTTGCTTATGTCACATCAGGTCACTTCTTAGCACATAACTGCCAACCACTGTCGTTCGAAGATATTTTGTGACAGCCCGGAAACGTCATACAGGGTATTCCGGAGCCACGGAATAGCAGCACTTCCGCGCACTGCCGCCTCCACCGCCACCGCCGGCATGACACGTCACAGCGACTGAACGGCTCGAGTAAAGAAACCGACTGCCGGTCAAAACCCGTTTCGAATTTACCAACATATATGTGTGTGTACTTACGCGACGAAACGCCGTTTTTGTCATTTTCCCTCAGAAATCGTTTGTAAATCGATCGTAGGTATCTATTAGTCAATTATAAATATTTGTGGGTAATTACTTCAATAGTATTTAGTAAAATAAAAATAAGAATTTCAGTCGAAAAAATTATTTAAAAAACGTTTTCTCAATAAGTGAAAAGTGTAATCGAAAGGAACACGTTTGTAAGTAACGAATTCATCAATTTCTAGTATTGTTATTCTATAATTATCCGGTAATAAGTTAATTAATATATTTATGGACTTAGTGGCGCAAACCTCATACGTGCAGCTACTTATGCTGCCACTGAAACATACTTCACCTTTTGGAACACGTACCGCGTATGCTTCCCGTAGAGTGGAGCGTGCTGAGAAAAACAGCGACTAGCAGATAATTTTGTCTCTTTCTAATTTGCTGCGCACGCAATAAGGTACAAAAGCCTCAAGAAGTAAGTCAAACACTCGATGCTTTATCAAATACATAAGCACGCAATGCGCCATAATCTTCAGAGGAATAATTTAGTTGGGGTTCAACTAATACCTGTATTTCATATTATCTGTAACGCGTGTAATGCTACACTTGGCTTCGATCGAACTTGTTTTCCATTTGATGGATTTAAGACAAGGAGTTATATTTGTAGTTGACCGTCGATTAATGCAGGCAGCGTTACGCTGCGACAGCGAACCTGCCCGTGAAAATGTGTCCGTAAACACATCACTGTTAATGCTTATGGTCGAGTAAAGACATCACTTCGCATTTTTTCTCAGTGCTATTCTTCATCGAGGCTTCTTATTTCATAAAACCAATTTTTTTAAACAAAGATTTTTAATGTGGGTGGATAAAAAAAAGTTTTTTCACAGATTCATAGATTATTCTTGGGATCGATGAGGTACCAACTTCGGTTTTGCTTCCAATCGTTGCGCATTCAAATACTTCAGAAGGTATTTCAGCATTTTTCGAAATTTCACTCCGACAGGATGAAAAAGTATAAAATGTGTCCTAATTGATCGCTCGATATCTCTTAGACCAGATGTCATATCGACTTGGATTTGCTACTAGTTTTTAATGTGGTTAACTATAATATGTGGTCTCCACTGACAATTTGTGAGGTGTAAATACGAGTGTAAAGCACCAGCGGGGTGGGGGCACAAGGCTCTCATAGTCCTAAGCCTTCAGTGTTCTTATAAACCTAAAATTGAGAATTTGGGAAATGGAGTCCAGGGTAAATTGATGAAACAAGAAAAAAATGCGTGATGTAAAGACAACTGTGTCCAATTGTTACGAGGCTTCGAAACTTTAATTACACATTATCTGAGGCACCAACGATTACAGTAAAAAATTGGCTTCATGACATAACGTACAGCTTGCTAATTGTAACATTAATCATTTCATCCTAAGCATTTATTCATCTTCATATTTACAATCCATTTTCAAATATGCCACAAATTTGTAATACTGTCGAATGAAGCTTTCAAATCTATCTTGTCTTGGCTGCGATGGCTTCCATAAATTCCTTACACGGTTTGGTTGCAGAGACCAAATATTGGAATGTCACCTCAGCTGAGGAATTGTACAAATTTAGCGGCTTCGTCGACACGTACACAAATAGATATTTCGTACTACATGGATAAAGTACAATTTAAAAGGCAACTCTTCGACATAGAGAAGCTGGTATTTTTATGTGAAAGCTAAGTTGTACTAAGCAGCGCTGAGTAGTCTTCGAAGTCGAACATTATGTGTATGATATTCATCTATAATGAAAGATGATACAATTCAGGTTTCTTTGAGGTGATGCAATAAACCGTACAGTATCGAACTAAGCTTGAATATAGGAAGAATATGTACAGAATTTTTTCACATCTTCAGACCGGAAGACATAGTAGAGTTCAAGTCCGAGGACGAGAAACGTTAAAATTTTTAAATGTCTGTGCCTCTGCTTATTGTGGTGGCCAGATTCATCGAATCTAAGATAGTAAATAATAATGCTTGCAGTTGTGTTAAGAATGCACCAAATGCACAGTTCAGTCAGAGCTATCAAGACAAACATATGCTCTAATGGAAGTTTGCAGGTGCAGCTGAAGTTGATCAGGTTCAACATGGATATTTGGTGCATCTTCAAATGAAATACCCAACAATCATATGGTACAGCGGGAATTTCATACAGAAAATTTGAGAAATCGACTTGTGCTCGCTTATACCATCTGTTTACGGAGACCGGCGATTTTCAGGCTAAATATCTGTGGCATAAAACTTGGCAGTAGTCGCGTATCCTCGATTTCACGCATTTCAGGCATGAGTGCTTTCTATGCAGGACTGGGTAATCGAGAAATAAATCTAACTTTACCAACAAGATTGCTCACTGGTAGTCCTTGGCGTCTCGGCTCCCGGCTAGAAGTTCCTGCCAGCGTTCCTTAGGATGTTCGTGTACGTACAACTGATACGCATAAGTTGGTAGAAACGAGACTTTTCAAGTCTTTGGGAACTTGAGGATTGTAGCTTCAACATCATTTGTCATCAATAAAACTCGGAATCTGAGCTATGTTGAGAATCACCGGATCGACTTTTCAAGTAGGCTTCCGAGGTTTGCTGAATCGATGTCGGTTGATCGGCATTCCAGTTTTGACCTGATGATAAATGATATCAAAATTATTGTAACTGAGGTAAACAGCGTTCGCCTGGCGACGGGAATGAAGTTATTTTATATTGAGAAGAAAAGGAAGAGAATGAAAATGCAGACGTGCGATAAATTCACTTACCGTTCGCTGCAAGTATTGTAGCTAAGCAACGAGAGACGGTAGGATTTGGAGCACAAGCAAGTGCAGGTGTAAGCCCGTCTGCATCAACTGCAACAACACTGGCCCCTTGTTGCAGAAGTCGGCGCGTCACCGACACCAAACCATTTCTTGCTGCAAGGTGTAACGGCGTTCTCAACTGCTTATTCGCCATATTTATTATTGCCGCTCTATGCAGTTGTTGCTCCTGCAAGTTTTCATCTTCGACGCATATACTGTTTATGTGATCAAGTAGGACCAGAGCTGCCGGTGATTGACGTCGTTGGCAAGCCAAGTGAAGTGCAGTATTTTTGTTAGCATCGACAGCACGTACGTTCGCCTGCCATTCCAATAATAACTCTGAAATCAGGAAACCTCTTCGATTATTCGTACTAAACCTGTTGTCATCTATCGTCAGTTGTGAGCTGACAAGATAGTGCGTGACACCAACATAACCAAATTACACCGCTACTTGTGACTGAATTATGGTGATATTATATGATTTACGAATACTGATCAGGTTTTTCATTGAGCTCAAAAAAATATGGCTAACCGATAGCGTTGCATTGCCCTGTTGCCGCGGCGCTTAGCAAAGGCGTTCGTCCTTCACAATCTGGTGTTTCAAGGCCGGCTTCTTCTGATCCGACTGCAGTTAGAATGAGACGAGCACATTCTGCAGAGCCAGCGCTGGCGGCGACATGCAAAGGCAAACGACCACCAAGAGTATCCCTAGGTGTTGCTACTGCTCTTCCTCCAAACTTGCGTATCAATGATATCAGACAATTGGTTGAGCCTTGATAGACGGCACAGTGTACCGGAGAAAATGGATTACCTGCGAGTGAACAAGATTTTCAAATTACAATTTACTATCGTTACGTTACATTTTTATTATTGTAACGTTTGACAGGCACTACTATTAGCGAGTGAAATCTTCAATTGACTGGCGAGACTAGCTTACCTTCCAGCGAGTCGATCACATTCTGTTCCAAAAGGTATGCGACACAATCGGAATGCCCGTTGTAGCATGCCCAGTGTAGCACGTTACAACCTTGATCATCCTTTAGCGTCGCTGCTTTAGGGTCAGCCGCTATTAACGCTGCTAGAACTGACCGTCTGCAAAGACTTGGACTATATACATTCCATTTTATGCATTATGTAGAGTTTTGCTTAAAGCTATCGCTTGTTCCATACCTGCCGCATGCAGCTGCCAGGTGTAAAGGTGTTTTTCCATTACCATCCTGGACTGCGACAATGGCACCATTTTCTAAAAGAAGGTCTCCAAGCCTGTGATGTAGTCCTTGAATTGCTGCGCGAAACAATGGAGTATGCTTATTTATGTCAGGCAAATTGCAGTCGGCTTTATATTTTAAGAGCAATATGGCACAATCGAGGTGTGCATTTGCTACCGCCAATGCCAATGCGGTTCGTTGCTTGGCATCGCAACGATCCACAACTGAGGGGTCTTCGGTATTTTCCAATAATAAAATCAAGCATTCGGAATGACCTGCTGCAGCGGCACAGTGTACAGGAGTTCTTCTCGTGATGGAATCCTTGAAATAAGTTATCAAAACTGTCGATTATCAGCTTTATACTTGTCACCCGTTAGTGTTGTCTAATTTTGTCATCTATGGATGACGTGTGTATCATCAAAGGTGTAAAAATAATAATCATCAAAAAAAAAAATTGCATATGTCATTTGTAAACTCTTAATAGAATGGGAAATCTGGTTTATGTAATAATAGAATATGTTTCATCAACTTCACTGTTGATCACAACAAATGTCTACGCTTCTGCGGTTAAAATGAGAATACATGCTGAGCTGCAAGTTTTACCTGCACCGATACGACAGCGCCGCATCTGAGTAAGAGTTGTACACACTGCTTGTGCCCTTGGTATGACGCCAAGTCTAGAGGCGTCTTGCCAGTTTCTTCTTTAATGTTGGTATTTGGGAAAAGCGGTAGCAGAAGTCTCAGAATTTCTCCGTGACCATAATGCGCCTGTTCAATTGAATTTGTCCTCGTTTAATCGTAAACGAAAATCTTGATTTTCGAAAAGGTATTTCTGGATATATATTTTATTAAATCAATCTGTACCGCGAGATGTAACGGTGTAAGAGCTGGACATTGCGGATGATCCCCGTCCGCCGTGGTTGTCGTAAATGGGGCCGTGGAAACCAATAGATTATGAGGTGTGGATGCTCGGAGTAACGCTGCGAGAGCGGGTTGATTTCCTCCAGCGACGGCGTAATGAATCGCTGTGAATCCACGTTTATCTCGAACTAGATGGTCAGCTTTATGCTTCAACAGGTATTGCACACACCTAAGTCGAGAAAATTGCGTTCGGCGATCGTTACGCCGATTGTGGAAAACAAAATCATTTAATGTCGGATACCAAGTTCATTGGTAGTTATTACAAAATTAGAATACGATGTGTTTTTTCATAGTAGTTTTACCCACAAGGCAGTTTGCATGTGTGTTGCTGGATGGTACAGTTTAATTTCAATTACTGATAGTTTTGCCACTAATGAGTAGTACGAAAGATTAGCTTTACATACCGCGCTTCAGAGTCCGAGGGATCAGCGGCTGCAGCTGCGAGATGCAAGGGTGTTGCACCCTCTGTGTCCTGAGCGTTGACGTCACTGACAAATCCCACTAGAGTGAAAACACAGAGATAATGACCCTGGCCTGCGGCGTAATGGAGTGCAGATCTGTTTTGATTGTCTGGCAATCGAAAATTGGCCCCGCTCGAAAGTAATAAGTCCAAGCACTCGACCGATCCCTGGATTAGATAAGATATTAATTTACCTATCTGTCTCTTTAGTTCAAAGACAAATAAAATGTGTCAATGATGGGGAAAATTTTTGAAGCTTGCGTGGCAGGGATAATTCTTGTTATATGGTGTACATACAGGTGTTGGAATGAGAATGAAAACTTGCAGGACAGAGACTTTGGACATATAATCTGAATTGATTAATTTGCGGCCATACTTTGAAAGCAGCCAAGTGTAACGGTGTTCGACCTTTGATATCCCTAGAATCCATACGCCGACTGTCCGCTTGTAATAGCTTTCTGCAGACCTGAAAAAATGGGCATAGTACATTTCTGCGATTGTTGCGAAAGTACATTTATTCTGTATTGTACCTCTATATGCCCTGCGAGACAGCTAAGATGAAGAGGTGTTCTCTGATCGGAGTTTCGTGCCGCTGGTGAGGCGCCGCGCTCAAGTAAGGTAGTCGAGAGACATTCGTGCCCGTACCTAGTGGAGAGAATTTTTGCTCAATCAAAGGACAAAATTGTGCTGGAACTAACAAAGTATTCATTGGACCTCAAATATTTCCTACAGATATAACTGATAAATACCACGCCGCGATATGCAAAGCTGTGTTTCCATTCTTATCACGGGTGTCAACCGACGCTCCTCTGTCCAGTAGACTCTTGGAGCGTGTAAAACGACCGTGAATGGCGGTCACATGCAACGGAGTACGACCATCCTGAGATTGAACGTTGATTTGGGCACCAGAAAATAGTAAAACCTCCAAACATTCGACACCATGCACACTGGCGGCAGCAACGTGTAGTGGTGTTTGACCACGGTAATTCAATGCCTCTAGGAAAAGGATAGACGTAATATCGCTTTATATTGATTTTTGGAGGTCACACGTTCTTTGATTATGCAATTTCTGATCCAATTGAAAGTTGTTTTCTAATTGGGACAAGCTTTGTACCAGCTTACCAATATTTGCGTTGTGGTTGATCAATTCCGTCACAGTGTTCGCATGCCCATTAAAGCAGGCTATGTGCAATGGCGTATTTCCATACACATTCTTTGCCTCAATATCTGCTCCGGCGGCAATGATTATACGGACGCAGTTCACTTTTCCTGAAGCAACGGCGGCATGCAGCGGAGTATATAATTCACGATCCTTGGCAAAAGAGGTTGATGTTTATTGTAATGCGATAATGGGAGTGTATATAAATTATGAATTCGATATTGAGATGTTATTGAGTATTTGTGACGTTTGTGAAATCAGGGTTGCTTGTATTAATTTTTGGGGAACAAAAACTTGATCTGTACCTTAACATCGACCGATGCCGTGTTTTCCACTAGTAATTTGACAATAGCATCGTGACCCATGTGGGCGGCGTAATGCAAGGCTCTCCGATCTTTCTTGTCGCAAGCGTTGAGAATGCACCCGGGTTGAGATACTAAAAGCTTCGTCATTTCAAAGTGTCCATTGTAGGCGGCATGATGTAAGCTCGTTCTTCCACCCCTAAACAACAGTTTCAACAGACTGTACTTACATTGTCTAAATTTTAAATGTGATAATATAAGAATGAATAAGTTAAGAAGTAAAAATAATGTTGAACAACTAATTTTGTTAGCACTGTTAGCTGTTGGCAATAAAAATAGTTACATCAAAGCAATTAGAATATTCGATGGTCTACCAAATGATCTAAAAACGTTTCAAACTGATAAAAGAAATTCTAAGAAAAAATTAACAGATTCGATTAGATTTAATATATAGTAATTAAAAAATAACTCAAGGTTGTAACTGTTGACACATGGATATTAAATAGCATATTGCTATATGATCAGATGAATACCCTCTAAATCAAACCAGTAGGTATTTAGTTGTTATATTTAGTATTTAGGTCAGTAGTATTATTATTTCTCAGATCTATGTATAGGTGATTTCAGTTATATATTACACCTCTACAAGGTTTTACTTTGCAAAATCTATATCTACACTGAGAAATGTTTGGTCAAATAAATAAATGTAAGTAAATGAAAATGTCACACCAGTCAAGTAATTTATGATTACTAAAAGAATAAATAGTCAAAAAACAAACCACTAACCTGTCTGTGACGTTTATGTTTTGCAGAGGGATGAGACTCTCTGCGCATTGTATCGCATTATTAGCAGCAGCGACGTGCAGCGGTGTTTGCCAATTGCGGTCACGAATATTCACATCTGCCTCATACATCAGCAGTACATTAACGGCGCCCCAATTACCTGAACGGCAGGCTCGGTGCAACGGTGTTAGCCATCTGTTGTCTTTTTGGCTGACAAATGCTCCCCAAGTTATTAACGACTGTACGACGGCTGGATCTCCCCTGCGCAGAGTCAGAGTTTATTCGTTATGTCCCACTGCCACAGGATATCTTTATGATTATAAGCTTTACACGTCGACCCTAATATATTGTTTGTTTGAACCAAACGATGCAGTACTGAAGGAATATGTAAAAATAGTACGATGGGAGTATGGGTTAGTGGGAATAAATATTATCTCAAAGAGAAGATCTGAAAGAGATGAAAAGAGTAGCGATAAAAAGACCAGAAGATGCAAGACGTCATACTGGTGATAATGCTGACACAATGATAAGGGCAGATAATAAGTCATTCGTAACTCTCGAGGACATTCAGCGTTAGCGGTAGACTTCTAGGCTTATAGACTATCGAGTTCAAACCAGAATAGATGAAAGATATGGTAGAGTGACATATTTAAATGCATCGCTCTGATCGATTGGACACACACGGTTGTGTCAAAGTAGATGCGTAACTTACATGTAAGCAGCTGCGTGTAGAGGAGATCGTTGTTCAGAATCTCTCGAATTTACACCAACTTGTTGCACCAGCAAAGCCTTAACCTCTTCCAGGTTGCCATTGAATATAGCTTGGATCAAGGGTGGCTGAAAATGCGAAACAATATTTATGAAACTAAATGAGTCATACTGAATAATTCTGACTAGTGGTCATATTGGTAAATTTTTCATTTCAGGTATCCATATGTTGGTCTGAGTATCGAAGATACATCTGTTTTCGTGTTAACGGGATGTACTCAAATTTTGAGTTGTCTGGTCAAGTTTGACTAATATATTGTCTTGATATCTATACTCGATCGCATCTGCGATATATAAAGATTTTACCGGTCAGCCAATGATCAGGTGCGTAACTTGAAAATTTCACATTGATTCTGCTCACCATTAAATTACTGTACTTTTCTTGCAATTACAAGGATCCTGGCAAGTCACACTGAATGAACAATATTCAGAAATGATTTGCCCCAGTTGCCTTAATACGAGTTTGCCTGGCAACCGTTGTGATTGACTTTATTCAAACATATAAATCTATCTCCGATTACAAGTATGCAGGTAATTTGAATCTGCGTCTAAATTAAAAGGGCAAAACTTTACTTTATGTAGAGATGGACCCTAACCTAAAAGATGTAGTTTCGTTTGATATTGGTAACAATTTTCTGCCACACCTTTGAAACTCACCTCGTCGCGAAACATTTTTAACATGTTTGTCAACTAATCAACGTTCATAAGACGCATCCGAAAGTTATTGACAATTAAGTAAACAAACTGTTATCTGCTGTCACGTACCGCACATTGGAAAAGTGAAATTTGAATTCTCGTCGCATACGAGTTTCCCGATTTCAATAACAAATTGAACGATGAAACAGTAATTACTTGTTTTCCACGATCGACTCATGAAAATTTTAGACGGAGACCAACGGTAAATGGTATCCGAAACCACACTTGTGTGACAAGAATTTCCAGTAAATTGTTCATTTTTTATTTTTATTGCAATTGACTATCAATTTAGCCTCAAGCACAGTCGCGTTCACCGCGTGACAGAAGAGCGATGGTGATTCATACAGGACACACAAGAGAGTCCACGCTCGGATTTTTGGCATAGAGATAATATTGAGGTAGACTGAGCAAGGCGTCGAAAACCCGAAACGCGCAAGGAAGGAGGGGCGCCATTCAAAAGCAAGCTAGACAAAAATAGAGAGTTGCCAGCGGAGCTCCTTCTCTTTGTATGCGGGACTTTAGTTTCTACTTACACGCGTGCCCATACCATTGAAATATAATAATCATAGACATGTAATCACTGAACTCTATATTATAATATTATAATATAGATATAATATAACAGTACTGGAACGCTCATTACGTGGCTCGGTATACGGCCATAGATTTATCGAGAAAGACTGCGTGGTCTGAGCACCGAGCTGAGACCCTAATTAGAAAGAGAAAGTAACAGCGGCATCGTACCTCTCACTCTAATCGGTGACTTGGCGGGAGAAACACCTAGCTTATACATGTTATGCTCTTCCCGGCTGGCGGCTGCTCCTCACTCCTTCGACCGTGCAGCAGAGAGGTCGGATCCCACTATTGCTTTCTCATTTTAATTAGGGCTTCAGCTCGGTGCACGGATCGCGCAGTCTATCTCTATAAGTCTATGTATATGGCTCGCCTTCAGGAGAAAGAAATAGCTTGGAAGTGAAGTTCTATCTCTCTTGAACCGATACAGTCTTTTAAAAAGTTTGTACACCGGAGATTAGTGCCCCTTTTGCACGCGTTTTGTTTTGCAAATCAGTGACATTACATTTTTGCTTAGACTGTCCCTCGTATGCGCAGTGGCCAGTAGAAAGACGCAACACTTCACCTCCGATGTATTATAGGGACTGTCCTCCAAGCTATCACTCTTTCTGGAACCCTCGCTGCCGCAGTGAGCGTTTATTTTATCTCCTATCAGAGAACACTTACCGTGGCGAAGTGCCGCAGTCGTCGTCGAAACTGAATAAATTGATGGCATAACAAAGGATAAAACTGCAGCATGAATAAATATTTGACGAACTTTGTAAGCTTGCAATTTACTGCAAAACATTGTCTATCATCTACTACTCAGCAGACACAGTTATGTAACCTTAAAGTAACATTTATCAGTTATCAAACCCAATATACCATGTTACATAGCTGTTTAGTTCCTAGTTACCGTCGCGTTACGTATAACTTCCCGCTCAGTTCAGGGTGACAAACAGTAATTTAACATACATGTAAGCATGTTATATTTCCAAAATCTAACAGTAGCATCGCAGTTAGGTGATGGATAGGTGGGTAGTAACATATCTTACATAACCTTGTGATAAATATGTTAGTGGGCCTGTTTGGGCTTTAAACCTCAACTTGAATCGATTGAGAAGAATCCGCGCACAAACTCGAGCGAATATACCCAGAGGTTCGGTATTTTCACTGGACTTTTGTGGGAAATTCTTTTCAATGGAATTCGAGTGAAGCTTTTTATATTTGTACCATACACTTGAAATTATCTACCACCGTATCGTCCGTGCGATCAGGAAGTATGTACATACACACTTTTAAGTCAACAATGTAGCCAGAGTTGAGTCGGAAATAAAGTCCTGTATGCAACACAGGAATAAAAGTCGATTATTCGCTTGTTGCCTAATACTATTATACATTACTACAGTACTGGTTCGAGCAACGGTGCATGTTTGCGTATGCTGCTTATTGAAGTAGGTACATTTGAAAATAAAATATATTGAATGGATACTAATAAAGCTATTCGGTCCAAACGGATGAAACAGAACTCAAATTATGTATACCTATCCGCTATCGGGAGATTGTATGGAAATCAAATTACACTACCAGCCCGCGAGCGGGCAACTCTAATGACAAGCCATTAATTTCTTCTTCGGTAGCAGCCATCAGTTAGCGGTTTTCCGCTCGCGGGGCGTAGTGTGATATTCCGTTTTCACTTAATCTATAATTCTGAATGAAGATGTACGTACGCAATGGATTCGATTATACTCACCCATACTCAATGAAACGGGAAATTCGCGAAACAGGTATCATTCTTCGTCATCTAACTTAATCGGATAGGGATAAAAGACGAAATTATAGTTGTACGCAGTCATGAAATAATTTATGCAGAAGATTTATGCCCTTTTCTTGGAGTCTCGTCCGAGTCTTCTTATGGCTTTGCCTTTGTAATCAATTTTCCATATGTACGTCATCAGGGGGCGACGAAGGGGCGTGAAAAGTGCTACGTGAGGGTGCGGTCGTCTCGGCTGAACTTTTCTAATTGACCCACCGAGCCAAACGAAGTGACTTCGTGTAGCGGATCAACCGCTGTATGAGGATTGCCACCCACTCTTCCTGAGCAAGAATGGCCCACTTCAAAAAATATTTCCTGTATGTAGTATGGATCATGCATGTACGCCTCATGTAGATAAGTATTATCCAGACACCAAATCACAGTATCCACTGGACCTCCTGAAACGAGTCCGATTATACGATACGTATATTACCGAAGCTCCGGTAGCTTATTAAAACGACTGACTTGCCAGACCGTAGAGTCGGGAATGTACGATGAATGGGACCCTGGTGCATCGTAAATGTTGTCCAATTACTGCTGATATCGCGTTTCTCGTGTTAAATGAAATTTGCACTTCAGTAGTATTAGTCGGAGACGTCATTTCGTAATTCTGTAGGTAATTTAAGTAAGTGCAGGTAGTGATAATACACTGTCAAAAAATTCACGGCGTCAATAAGAGTCTACACCGATTAGTGTAAAATTAAACATCAGCGGTGTAAATCGTTCGATTCTTGACACCAAGTGGTCTTAAAATTAACACCAAAACGGTGTAGACTTCTATAGAATATTTTCGGTATTACATTTAACACCGCATTTCTAACAGTGTAAGCAAACAGTCAAGATAAAAGGTTCGGTCGCACAAAACTATCAATAACATTCTTCACAAGTGGCTTTGGGGTCGGACAGTAATTTAACATTGATGTAAAAGGATCGTATGCACGTCTATTTCAGCCGAAGCGTACATCGGTACATGCAACATTTTTCTGACCCGTTACACACGTACGATCATCCAACGATACGATGGCGTTGACGTTGAGATTCTTTGTTCCAAATGGCAAAATTCCATTCTACTGTAAATTGTATCGTGACTGTCTATCGAAAGAGCCCCTTATCAATTACACGGATACCGCCAGTGCCAACACATGTACAACTTTCACCCGACGATGAGCCAAATATAATGGACAAATGCTGCGATCCTTTCAAGGGACACAGACTTTACGTGCAACTTGGTAATGTGTTGAAACAAGTTGTCCCTGAATAAAGATTGAAATTCCAAAAGATGTCAGCGAAATTGATATATGCCATTTTATATCCACCGATCGCTTTCTAAACGATATTGGTAATGGAATTGGAAATTTTTTCACAGAAATTAAGCTGGTACTGCTGTTAGAGGGGCTCAATTGCCTTCTGTTTAAATTTGTTCATGGTTAAACACGGAGCAGCTGCAGAGGAAGTGATATTTCAAGCTACAGTGTTTCCGATCGATTGTATATTCATTGTGACGGAGCACGGTCGATTGTGTTTACCGATTATGTATATATATGGACTAGGTACATACATATCAGGTTGACATGGGACAAAGAGATGCCGGACGGTATTTGAAAATTCCTGGTACGAAATTGGAGAAAACATCCCATTTATAGAAGGTAGCAAAGGCCCGAGAACTTGTATCCTCAGGTGCCTGACCGGTACAATTAAAATATCTCCAGGCATTGTTACTCGTTAACTCGGGGAACCTGAAATTAGTTACAAGTCCAGCACATCGTCGAAACATGGTCAGCACGTTCGCTGCAGATAATTCAACTGTTGTTGAGTCAAATTACTGGCGATGTGCTAAAACTTAAGATCAACCTCTGAGGAGGTTACACGAAGTTTCGTCGGTAGCAAACGAGTTAAAACCCTAGAGGACGGGTAAATGGGACATGAAATGAAATAATAAAGATGGACACGTTCAAATCAACCGCAGTAAAGATAAGGGGTATTCAAACGACTGACAATCGGAGATTCCACAGCTTCTCTCTCCTTGTCAGCCCCGAATCTCCCAGAGTTTTGTCAGTTATCTTAATTAGATCTGAATCTGCACGTGACAGGGCGCTCAGTCTTGGTAATAGTGGCTTCGCGGCGAATTCAACCGATAAGAACCACCCACGACCAGGACCTCGAAATTTGCCTCTCCTCGGCTGGTGGCTGTCACTTGATCTGCGGCGACGCCACGCCGGCTCACGCGCGTATTTCTGTGTTACGTCATACGATTTCAACTCCGACTACCATCGCTCGGCTGGGGAGAGGCCATGAATTAATACTCACCTGTCGACGCGCATACGCAGGTTATGATTGACAACTCGTCGCACACGTTTGATCTCGACTGTGTAAGCTGCTTCGTCCTCGTTAGGTAGATCCCTGGTGGATTCCATCCCACTGAAATTGAACTCAATTTACATTCATAGATATCACTTCGATTATACTTTGATTTCACGGTGTGGTTACAAATTTTTTACCCTGCATTTTCACTGTAATTGCATTAAAAGCGAACCAAAATCCTACCAAAATATTACTGAAATAAAAATTTTCCATTCCACCGCTAGAATATCACTGAAATGGAAAAGATTTCTTACTCAGCTGAAATTACACTGAATTCTAAATTCATACTTATAACTGAAATCACACTTGAAATCTACTGAAATTAAATAATGCGCATATATTTTATTTTAAAAAAAACAAAAAACTTATAGTGGTATTTTGATGATACCAGAGTGGATTTTTCGAGTTTAATTTTGGTAAAACCGCAGTACAAAAATTTCACAACTACACCGAAGAATTGAGTGGAATTTGTGTGATTACTTGGAACTTTACTCTAATACCACTGATTTTAGGATCTACGAAAAAAATGTTGTAATAACACGGTGAGACCGAATTCGCTAGGGCGAGCTCAGCATCAGCATCATCCATCCCAAGTGTAAAGCGGGAAGTATTAAAGAAATCGGTACATCCCCTATGTTATTCATTAATGCCTTAACCATCCGGCAAACTATTTTCGGTCTGAAACAAAATGCGAGTTTGATTCTGATTCTATAAATATTTTGCGACAATGCCTAGCGATTCATTCACGTCAGCTGTATCGCAAGTCATTGTCACATAATTCGTATAGAATCGGAGTCGCATTTTGTTTCAGATCGAAAACCAGTTAGTCGGAAGGTCAAAGCATAAATGAATATTACTCTACATGGATGTATGTACGTACCTACGTATACACACACCCACACAAGCCGCGCCGATTAACGTTTTGCAATGCAGATGCCTGAACGAGAGAGAATCGCTTCGCCGGAAAATTCAGTTTCCTTGATTGATTAAAAAATTGACGACAGATGGCAGGATAAGAAGGGTACATACATACAGATGAAAAGCTGCGGCGGATAGAAGATCGTAAAAGTATCCATGGCAACCCAACCTCTGACGTCGGTCTTTCATCCGCAATTCTTTACGCTTGACCATTAAATGATATAGGTATGACGCTGGGTGATTTGCTGCCTCAACACTCGTCGATACTCGATTCGGAACAACTGCGAGGATGCAGGACTTGTTCTGCCGTATCGAGTATTCAGACCGATGACAGCTGTTATCGATTTCTGCAAGGCATAACGACATTACGTCCGTTCGTTCGCGGTACCTATCATTTATTACTAGCTATTACGATAACGTTTCGATTCGTTCTGGTGCGTGATTCTCATTAAGAGCCAACCACGGGGACGAGACTGGATCGTGTCTGTAATACTCACTTACACAAATTTTTCTAGTTTTGTTCACCGAAATAGTCTCAATACGATTAAATGATAGGGTTTATATACCACCACTCGTCCAATATTGGCTCGACGTAATCGAAAGATATATTGCACATAAGACAAAGGTATTTAAGTCCTTCGAACAAAAGGGTTTGGCACCGCAATGGGAAGGGTTCTGTTGCAATTGCAAAATAAGATTTGCATGGTAAAAGCACTGTATAAAGATTGCAGACAGATTCTTCTGTCATTGTAATTAAAAAATTATCATTTCGGTGTAATTTATGCTACAAGAATTGAATACAACATCCAAAAAACGCCAAAGAAATGTGCCACAGTTAATGGTATGCTCATTCAATAGTATTTGACCAGTGATGCTTCAGCTGTGCAAATCGGACTTTAATACAGGTAGTCGGAGCCCATTCTACGTATTAACTACTTACGTTACTGCTCTTGTGAGTAGGGATTCTGGTGCCTCAAGGGAAGTATTTTTCCACTCTGATAAAATATTTTTTAGATTCAATATGCAACATATCCTTTCATTCCAGTAACCAATTAACGACTCATATTACACGGTAATCTTTACTCCATTTTGTCCACCGAATAGATTTAGTATGAATTTCACTTCATTACTGTGATAATATCACGAATCAAGTATAGTTATTTCATTAGCTTTAACACATCAATGTCGAGATATCGTATGTGTAAGTATAGATACTTTGTTAAATTGAATTATTTCATAATCTTAAACCAATCACCGATTGATTTTGGTATTCGCAATTTAACCGTCAACTTTGAAAAACTTTCCACTGAACGCGTCTGCGAACTGATTGAAAAAGCTACAAGTTTTCTCTGAGAGATATAACGGATGCATATTTATAGTGCTCAGTGTAACTTGCGCCTTTTGCGAGGTAAAGATTAAAATTAAAGTTGGTCCATTCGGTTCAGGGAAGCTGCTAACTAATTACTTTACTGCAGGGTGATATTTTAAACAAACCTCGTCCGCCCTTTATCGGCTTAACGAAGAAATCCTTAATTGGTCCTTCGACCGATGAATATACATTGTGGCTTGTTGACTGTATTTCTTTTATCCTTTGTCGTTCGAGGTTCAGTTAATAGTGGAAAATGTTTATTTAGATAATTTCATGCAAAAGGAACGCGGGGCTGTTATACCAAGGCTACTGTTGCGTAATATTTCATCAGTCTAGCGGTATAAAGGATTACAGGTAAACAATGTCCCGAGCCTCTATCCAATTACTTCCCATGTATATAACCGAAGGTATAACAACATTGACTAACAGATCTTCCTTAATATCTGTAAACATCCAGATACCAGGAGCAACAGCACGTTCGTCTACAATGTATATATTATAACATCGGCCACTTACTTCCCGGGGTATATTCCATTGGTATGTCACCAGTTGCTCCTCTCCTTACATTCATCCTTTATACCCGTTTCAACGCAGTGATCGCGCAGCAAGAGAAAGGCGACCGGGGTCGGGGTTTGTGGAAGGGTAAGATGGAGGGGTTGAAACATATCCCATTCTATCCCATTCTATCCCATCCCATCCCATCCCATCCCATCCCAGCCCATCTCATCCCCGTACCACAGCACCCACGGAACCTCTGTACCAGGCCACGCCTCCCGTGTCTATATAAAGGTGGATTGAACTGGCGCGCGTCACTCGCAACTCTGGCAGCAACCCGCCAACGAGTAATAAGACTAAAAATACGAATTAAAAGCCGAGAGGAGGGAAAGCGTCAGGAGGGTAGACAGGGACCTAGACGTACAAACGAGGGGGAGAGTGTGGAAAAAACAGAGATAAACAGAGTGAGAGAAACATTGACTAATCAAGAGAATCGCAGTGTTAGGCATTATAGGGACAAACAAAGCGCGGAACACCGTTCTGAAATTTAAGAGAATCGTGGAGAACGAAAAGGTGTGTGAATGTGCGTTCGTGCGCGAATGAGAGGGAGATCGAGAGAAAGAGAGAGAGAGAGAGAGAGAGAGAGAGAGAGAGAGAGAGAGAGAGAGAGAGAAATAGAGAAAGCGTGGGGTAACTTGGTGCGTCAGAGATGCGGTAAATACCGCACATATGTGTAAAGCTGCATTCATACATACACGTATTAATGATTGTATCACATGTGTTGGCTATGCGTATTAGAGCGACCCTTGAAATGGACTTGGGTGAATTTTAAAGCTCAGTGCCAAAGCGCAATTTCGCATCACAATTAGTACGAATCTAACGTGACTGCGAGTGCTATTTCTGAATAAAAATCGCCCTTGACGGGACATGCCAAGTTCTGCAACCGTACGAGATATCGCATTAGGAGTTTCCAAGTTATTTTCCCACTAGTATCAACAATATGTTTTCGATTCGTGTGAGTTTAGAATTTTTTGAACGACAACTCAAAGTCAATGTTATTCAACCGCTGACAGGCAAACATCCAAACCGTATACCTCTCGTGGCAATGAGTGTAACAAATAGCCAGTGGAAATTAATTTAAAATATCTCAGCTTCTAATAAAGCTGGCGAGTCGTTTTTTTATTCAAATTAAAGTTCAAACAATTCTGCATGAAATGGTTGTATTACGAAAGTAATTAAGTTGAACTAAGCAAATAAAAATGAACGTTAAAGGGGTTCAATACTTACGGTATACTCCAAAAGTACAAAATTTTTGGGGGGGATATTTTATCCTCATTGCCTTTCAGGGGTTAAATGAAAAATAATACGTACTTACAGATACCGGTTTTAATTTATTGACCAATTTTCATTTATCTATCTAGACAGCTGATTTGAATTCACTCAAACTGGTTTTAAGGATCATCTTAATTATATGTATAACGTATTCATGAACAGATAAAGGGGTGCAAGACAAAGACAGAGTGAGATAGAAGGATATTAGAGTGGCAAGGTGTTGATCTTCTGACAACACGTACAGGTCGTAAAAACTTTCTTTCATACAAGCCGAAGAAGAGACGAAAACGGGGGAAAAGGCCGAAGCAAAGCCTTAGTGCGCAAGGTGACAGTATTTAACGAGATAGACTTCGATGTACAAGATGAAGACCAGCTTACTTATTCTTGTCTGTGCAATTTTCATCCTCTTGGTTGATCGTGGTTGTGCAAATCCTTACTTCGAAGATGGTAAGTATGTGTGTTTTTGTTTAAATTTTTTTCTTCTCACTTTTGAGAATATATAGCTACGTACCGATCAACTAGTATAATTCACTACTTTTTCGCTGTCTAAGTAAATCGTCATTCGTTGGTAAATCAAGTCGAATTATACACTTACACTAATAAACCAACAAAAGGGAGTGTGTATCGCCTGCTGAAGGTTCTTTGAAACGTTCGAAAAATTTCAAATTGAACGCTTGATCTGTAGCGAGATTATGTAACGTCTTAAAAAATTAACGGTACGTGGGTCAGGCGAACGTGAATCGCTGTGAGGACGATGATAGATCGTTCGAATTTTCACAGGTACGGTTGTGAGTACATTTTAATATACCTGTAACTGTGCACGCAGGAAAAGACAATTCGACGAACCAGCATATTTTTATGTTAATATAGTGGTTACAAGAATTTTCGGTGAAATAGCGAAGGTTATGCAAGCATAGCGAATTACAGGACTTCCCACTGTAGTAAGCCCATTAGTTACACTTGCAAAATTCTCGTTGTTGCAACAAATTTTCTTGTTGTCTCTACATTAGCACTTAAATTTGCTGCTCCAGCAATTTGTTTTTTTCCGTGTGACATGAATCTATATGGCGTACATTGTACCTAAAATTTGTCGTAAAGAGCTCTGACGGTGCGGAAAATTGTCTTTTCGGTACTGCGAGATAAGGTGATGCGTGGCGTTTTTTACGAACTTTAAATAATACAAAAACGATTCTCTAATTTTTTTCCCATTTTTATCTCAACTCCTGCCCGTGCCTATAAGAGGGTGGATTACTCCATTTAAAATACACGTATTTCGGACAAATGAATCTCAGCATATATTTTATTGTAAGAGTAATAATGATGACAAAAATTTGTAACCGCGAGGTTTTGGTAGGCGTTAGTGCTACTATGTGAGAAAAAATTTACATCATCATACCATTCAATCTCGACGAATTGCACACCCTCGAAATATAACTTTTTTCCATTTAGAGGTGGTGCAATTTGTGGTGAATTTTATATGTGTATACCTATATCTGTTCCATGTATCGGTTCGTTTCTAGACGAGACCGAACGGATCGCAGAAGATGATGGACTCACCGAATCCGAGTATACGGACAATGCATTGGACCGTTTACTTCACGCAGCTCAACAGAAGTGAGTGGGCCAACCTGGTCAATGAATCAGTTCTATCACTCGTTCTCCATCCACATCTAATCTCTGGACTTTGTGTTCCATACGATGCAAGAGATACAATTTTTCCGATTTTGATAGTTTTCCTTCTATCCCCCTTCAACAATGCGTTACGCCCCATATCACTGTGTATGAAAATTTATTTTTCTTATTCGCATTTTAATTACGATTTAACTTAATCTCTGGTGGTTGCACATCTGTCTTTACAGGCGTGGCTGCGTGCGCCGCGATGGTAACTGCGATCATCGGCGAAACGATTGCTGTTACAATTCAAGCTGCCGATGCAACCTCTGGGGATCAAATTGCCGCTGTCAACGGATGGGCATCTTCCAGAAGTGGGGATAAGCTATTGGGTTCGTCGCAAACGCAGAACGGCCCTACCCTCCGTATCGCGAGTAAATCGCAGACATCCTGCAGGCTCCAGGCACCTACTCGCGTAACTCGGTCTTTACTATAATATATATTATAGATAGGATATGGTAATAATGTGTGATACGTATACAAGTATCGTCCGTATAAAACAACGTAAAAATCATTTTCTCTTCGTAAGGCAGACGTGAAATCAGACTGCGAATTACGTTCTTTGTGGTTTTTTCTACAATGCGGAATTTATCCGCGTGCTGGGTAACTTGGGGCCAGACGACCCTGCCGAGGATTTGCGCCGGAATTTCATTCGATAATATTTTTGGGAAATTATTTTTGCTGGTGCAATTTATGTTGTTGAAACGTTAGTTTGCACACTAAGTGCAGGAACTATAATTTACGAGCTTTACGAGCAGATTTGAATTGCTTGCTGTTTCGTTAACATCGATAGTTTATTTCTTTTCCAACTCCAGTTTCTTTCACTCTCGGAAATACAAAACACGAACCTTTATCGTTTGACTGGCTTGAAAAACATTCCTCGACTTGTCTATCCATGTGCTAACATTATACGATGTATTCATCTATTATTAGTGTTACACTTGATGTCTAATTATATTAATAATCTACGTAAATATAAATAGAGCCTAATAAAAGATATGTATTAAAAACTGGTCCATCCTCGCGATTTATTTTCGTGTTCTTGCTATTCTTACATGTCTACCTGGCAATCACCGACGTGTGTCTTCTTATCGTCAGATGACAGATCGTTTTATGTTCATTTCCAATTAGCTGCAGTTATGCAGCTTGGGTAGGTACGAAGTTGGAAGATGCAAACTCGTTTAGTTGGTATCACAGACTTGTTTAGCATTGGCATACGTGTTGATAATTGTATCGAGACGAGCTGATTTTGATACTTCGGTTTGGCACGTCAATATCATGCCTATAGGCGTGTCGTTTATTACACATGGTAGATGTATTTACCACAGGCCATACTTAGCAAAGTTCAATCGTTATGACAACGAGTTTGCAATCCAAATATTGAAATCTAATAATGCTATTGCGAGAAGGTACAAATGGCATGAAACGAACATAACCACGTGTACTAAATTGCCGTTCCTGTGATAGACTGATGGTACTGACAGCTCATGTGGACAGTATCACAAGGAGAGTATCAGACCTCCGGACCACAGATTAATTCTGCTGAAACTTCCGGGAATGTTTCTTTGGGCCCAAAATATGAAGCTTCTGATGTATAGTTCCATCCAGTGGGCCTTCCTTCGGTCGATTTACAGTACTGTTTGGTATGTCTAAAAATGAACGGAATTATTATCAAGATGATCCCGGGTGGTAATTTTATCTCCCGTACATTTCTCTATTGTCTTTTCAAAATACAAGAGAGACATCAAAAATCGTGACACAGGTAACAGTTATTGCTAAGAATTTCAAAATTGTATCATAGGTGATGAATCATGAAACGTATAAATTAAATCACTCAAAGATTATGCACATCACGTTGAAAAGAAACGTGCAACGACATACACTTGATATTTAAAGGGGTCGTCTTGTGTGAAGGCTGTTTATGCAGAGGTTTTTTGGGTATTTTTTAAAGATAAACCATTGAAATCAAATTTTTCATAATTTTCACATTATATTTATAGACATTCAAACAAACTTTGTACATTTTTTTGAGATGAAGTAGCAAATATAACCTTATGTCTACTGCCCGATAGAGGAACGTGTGTGAAAAAAACTGTAGGCATGATATCTCAAAAAGGACTAGACCGATCCTGCTCAAATTTTGATAGCATCTTTATTATATCTATACCTATCCCGTGAATTGGAAAATCATAATTGCTTCGGTAGTTTTTTTTTTTTTACAAAACAAATTGAAATTAAAATTTTTTTCCATTTGTTTAACTCGCGAATGGTTTGTCTTCAAAAAATATCCCAAAAAACCTTTAAAGAAACACCCTTCACACCAGACGACACCCTTAACATGGAATATTTGAGAAAAAGGGTTTAAAGACGTTACAGGTGCTGTGTAAGTGTGTACTTGGCTACATTTTCGTGCCTTGATAGATTCAGTTGGCACACCTGACATCGCTATCGGTACTGTCACGAAATTAATTCCAATCACCGATTGTGAATAATACCTTTTCTCTTTCTAGAATGATGCATCTCAGATATTGTGTTCCATATTCACAAATCGGCCCTCGCAATTGGTTAACACGGATGAAACAATCAGACCAGGCTTTATTTGGTCAAATTCTCTGTGTTAAAATAAGGTTCTGATACCTTTAAGCCTGGTGATTTTGAACATCGGCTGACTTGCGATATGGTGTGCACCTTTAATATAAATTTATTCAAACACACGCACATGCACACACGCTGTATTATTTGCAGATTAGGTCGGCAGTCAGTTGTCAGTAACAGAAAACATGCAGAAAAGTTCGGAAGACCAATGAGGTTTGGCGCTGGCCTAAGGCAACTGGGAACTGGTAATTAATTTAACTTGTGAGTCTGCTGCGAATAGTCCCAAGAGAAGGGAGCACGCGGTAGCGACGAACGTCTTTCTCGATGGCAATCCGAGCTGGGTTAGGGTTAACTTGGTTAACCCCAAGTTTTGACCTACGTAGTGCGATATCATCAAGCTTATGCGTCATAAATGTATGTACATATCTATATTATATGCCCTGCACGCGCGCCTTCGCGATTGCGAAACGTAAGAAGGAAATACAGTGTAAAAGTATACGCGTTAACCTATATAAAAATGAATCGATTTTTCAAAAGAAGAGAAAAATAATAGGCACGTTCTTCCAAAGGTCAAAGTACTACACACACTACCCAACGGATTGCAAACAATTTTCAATTGAAGCAATCTATGGCGATATGTGTTGAATGCTTCTTAAGAGAAGGTGTAAACAATTTTTAATTAATTCATTAAAGCACGTGAATGGCTGAAACATACTATAACGGTAGTAATTATTACAATAATTGCACCGTCTCGCCAATTAACCGAATAATTCGGATCGCATTGTCTCCTATTTGGGTCAATTATTTCACCAGGTTAACCCGCTGTAACGTAGATCTAGTTTCTGAGGAAAAGAAAAAAAAAATACTGGCCTAGTATTTTGTAGGTGTAAGTCGAAGAAGCAAGGAGAAGGGCTTAAAAATATCATCAATCAGGGCTACGAAGGTTGAGCCTCAGGTCACAAGTTCACAAGTGTCACTTGTAATTGGCATCTGTCTTGATCCCGTTTATTTTGTCGAAGCTGAGGTGACGATGAAACTTGCTTTTCCATGAGAATTAGAAGCTGGCAATTAATCGAATTGGTAAATGAATTTCATTTACTTGCTGCAAGTATTGCAAAACACTTCGTCTGCAATCTGTGCCTAATGCCAGCGCCTGATTTATAATACAGAAAAGTTCCTTGTCCTTAATCTGATGCGGTAATGGTGAATGACTCAAGCAACTTTTCGCTCAATTCAACTATGTGTTCAACTTTGTAGTCATTGAGAAATAACCGAGACGTCGAGTGACCCGAAGAGACGACGGCTTCCGGAAGGGTAAAGGAACCTGCAGGACAGGACTATGACCTGTGAGTAACGGCTGTTTTACCTGTACCTGTAAGTCGCATATTACCGACTTCGTTACTTTTATGTTGAAAGATTTTTTTATCCCCATAACGAAAGATCTTCATCGTGAGATTCTTGTTTTTTTTTTGTAGCAAAAGCTTGACTAATTCCTAAAGTACCAATATTTACCAAGTGTAATTCAGTCAGGTGACTGCAGTTTTATTCTAATTTTCTTCTTCGCAATAAGAGCAGTGTCGATTTCTCTGGACGCATTATTATGCCCTTGTTTGTCTGCAGTCGGGTTCGAGTGATAAATAAATTATTCGTTTGCTTGAACGTCGTCCCATACAAATGTGGCTCTACTGATCGGATAAAGATCAAACTGTATCAGCAGGTGTGTAATTGAGGTGGGAAACATCTTTGAAAGTACCGAGTACAAATGTCGCAGGTTTGACGCGTTGCCATAACAGGGTGAGTCGCAATCCAGCGCATTGTTTCGGAAAGTCGGACAAGTGAAAAAGTTGGCTACATACGCCATTCCACGTTTAGTCTAGACTTTTGCGCATCTGTAAGCGATTCCATCCTGCAAGTGATGCTGGTTGCCACACGCGATCCTCGACGTTCTCTAATGTGTCGCAAGCGTTATCGGCTTTCCCGCTATCCGCCCCGTCTTATTGTGTATAACGGTATTGTGTTTCGGACCGATTGCGGGTTCAGTTCAGCCGAGATTCGTAGCCGCGATTCCGTCGTTCGCCAGCGAGTACGGACAACGACATGTAAACCTACACCCGGTGCATAACATAGGTAGCCAGCTACTCTCGGGCCATGATTACCTGCATTGATAAAACAGGCACGGAGGTACTTGCATATCGTACAGGATCTCGCCACCGACAGGTGGGGCTTAATTAGTATAGTACACGCAACAAGTACAACGAAAACCGAAAAAGTCTCTGGAATGAAAAGTATCGTTCGCAAATGCCGCACCTTCGTAGCCGTACTTCGTCGACTTCTATTCCCCACCGTCACGCTTCCTCGGCTCTTACTCAGTTTTCCCCCGTCGCTGCTCCTCGCCACGCAGCTCTGCCGTTCGGCTACTCTCGCCAAGGTGAGGAGGAGCTGGAACGAGGAACTCTAATCCGACAATGTACAATACATACATACAAATAGGTATGCACGTTTCTACGCTGGTATAAAGTTGTATATACCCAACGCGGGGAGTGCCTGAGCGAACGTGGCGGTGCCTTGGCACCAACGGCATCAACTTGCAACATCGGTTCAGTGCTGCCCATCGCGCAGGCCTGCGCGCACGTTCTCGTCGTTCTCAATACGCATTTACAAACACGGTGTTTCGTTTACAAATTGATATCACGGTTGAGAACCCCTCAAAAATTCTCAGCAGCTAACGAGACCAGATAGTGACGAGGTGACGACGTGAAACGCTCGATTTATGGAAAGGTGAGGGGCGGTGATGGGGGCGGGAGGGTGGGGGGGCGGGAGGGAGGGAAAAAATAATATTCTGTCAACTATTACAACTGCAACGAGGGTCGTTACCCATCAATTTTCCATAGTTCATCCGTACTACCTGGAAGGAAGTATACCTTTAACGTTCCTATAATGAGGTTGGAGTAAAACATTGGAGTAAATAGAAGCAGCAAAAATGTTATTTTCGATAGCAGCCCAAGTACCGGCTGCACACGTATTCGTCGAATGACACGGTTATGACCGTTGGTAACCAGGTGGATACCTGCACCAACCTCCGATTGTTCCACATGCTTTTCCAATGCGTGGCTTCTTCTGCAACTTGGTCCTCGCACTTGTCATTATGCAGTTATCAAGAATCGCCTGATCCAGCGATACATCACGGATATGCTACTTCGGGAATGGCAAACCAAAGACAACCTGCTACCGCGCGATCATTCGTTATTGGCCTGCAAGTGGTAGCGTTTAGTACAAGCACGTTTCGGTGGGAGAGCGAACGATGCAACGTCTCTAATTGGACGTTCAAGCTGACAAACAAGTAAGATCATAGATTTCGTTACCTCTATAGGTACTGCAAAATAGTAAAGGTCAAAACAGTAACAAAAGTCAACTCGTCAGGACGGATATTTCGTATATCGTAGGTACCTTCCTATCGTATACGTTGCAGTTTGTCGCAAGAATCGTTCGAGTAGAGTTCGTCACGGCATCCGATGCCCCCGTACGCTGAAGACGGTCTCGCTACACGGCCACTGGCTGGTAAACGTCAATGCAGAATGTGTTAACAATAAGGAAAATCGGTAATTCCTTCGATTCGAGACGTAGTGGGAATAACCGAGTCATTTGGGTTAAAATCGCGGATCGAAGCATCAAGCAGTGGGTAGAGGTCAACGAGAACGTTTTTTTTCGAAAGAAAGGTTACCGAGTGAACAAGTGTCGGGTTACTGGAAAACGCGCTTCGATAGCGGTACAACGATTAAAACGTGCACACCTTGCCGAATCAAAATGGCGTGCAGGCATGACAGCTAGAGTGGGGTACGTGAGAACTATTATAGCGCATCTCCGACAGGCTGACTTCGCTCTGGCGAATAACCGACACATGAGAAAAAAAAGTCTTTCGTCGCTACGTCTTTAGACGGCACAACGAGTATCGATCGGATTTTGTTGTCCGGAAATTTTCCCAACGGTCAAAATCATTTTCGAAACACGCGTTCAGCACTGGCGATATAACCGTGTGCCGGTTGACTAACGTTTATTTTTAGCAAAGGCGAAAGATCGCGAAAACCGGTTTCAAGTCCACACTCTGCAGGTTATCCTTTGAGGACGGGGTGACTCGAGGGACGATATTATAAGAGGAAAAAGACGCGAGAAAGAAGTCGAGAGGGAGAGGAAGGGAACCCGATACAAAGGTACTAAGCTGCGAGAGTACGCGGAAGAAGAGGCGAAAGTAGCAACCGACTGACGGACACTCGGTTGTCGAGTGTGCAGCCGGGAGGAGTGGAATCGTTTGAGAATCATCGCCTAACGGCCGTTGCGGGCTGTCCACCGCGTGGAACTTACTATGCTGTACATATTGATTGCAGTTGGGGGAATACCGTATAGGTACACAAGTTAGGCGGTAGCCCGAGGCCAATCAGGTTACAGCCGTACGAACAAAGTCTCGAAAGTAGGCGCGTCCCAACGTCCGCCGCAATCCATGGTATTTATTTTCTGACAATCGGCCAGCTTTCGTTGCACAGGCATTGGGAAAGCTTCCAAAACGTAACGGAACCTATCTTACACTATCGTCGACGAGGATGAATGATGCAGCGTTGTTGTTTTCGACGGAACACGACTCAGTGTTTGATAATTCACTCGCCGCGTGTATGTCCGATCCGACGGGCGATCTGGCAGGTGTTGTTCGTATATTTTGATTAAAGAAAGCAGCGACGGAAGAAGGAAAATCGAGGAAACAACAAGCAAATGCGTATACGCTACAAATGGAAACTCTTTGTCACATATCTTTTACGGAAAAACATGTGATTCTTTTTTACGAAGCATAAGAAAACGGTCCTTTACGGAAAAATAAGAAGAGCTAATACGGAGAACAGTGAAGCCCGATATTTCAATGATCGACTTGTATTTGGCTTGAGGCAGTCCACGAGGGCGGTGGGCACGTCAAAGGGTTGAAAACCTCCAAAGCATTTCGAGACCCAAATCAAGATAGAACCGAGTTCTCGAGTTGACCAGGAAAACTGCTGTGGTATTGATAGAGGACAATAGTTGGCAGCGTGCCTTTGTGATTTGTGTCGCGGCGGTGGTCAAAACTTAACTCGACTGTGATCAGTGGAACTTGACTAATAAATATTAAAACACCGGTGAGTCTACATCTGTGGACTGCAACGGCTAAACTTCAAACTTATGCCGGTCGATATCTGTGGCGTTCAATTGTTACGGTACCTGCAGCCTGCAAAGCCTGTTACGGGTTGATAAATAACATTTCAAGAAGACGAGAAGAATAGTGTAAATTGAAAAGCATACATACTTAATATATCTGAAATCGTTGATGGATATTTAAAAATAAAAAGTACAATCATATTTGCCGTGATTTTGAAGATTCATTCTGTGGTATGCCTGAACAAATAATAACAACTGAACAGGGATAAAAGTTTTAAGTGTTTTTGCGTTGGGTTTTGAATATACCAAATGTTAATTCACTTCGGGTTCAAATTAAATGTCACAGGGCTTAAAAGAAACTTGAAAAACTAAATACCGACGTGGATCCGCGCACAGGCATATATTTAAAAGCAAATAGCTCGGCGAAAGGAGGAAAGATTTTGCTTCGGATGAGAGGAGTCGGAAAAGAGGCTTGAAAATCAACGGAAGAAAATCAAAATACAAAAACAGACAAAACGATTTGACAAATCTTGGTTTTCTAAGTCTTACTGAGGCCTGAATTGAAGATTCAGTATCGAACGGTATGAAGAATGGCAGAATCGAACAACCACCACCAAAGTCATCGAGGTATGATGACTGTGCAACCAACGTTGGATGAAAAACGTGCAGTAGCAGCACGTGGTGCTGCTGGGGTTCTGGCCGTCGGCGTTTTAGCTCTCGTTCTGCAATCTGCTGCGGCGGCAACGCCTACTTGGGGTTACTTCTCAAATCCTGATGGTAGGTAAAAATTGTCTCTAATTTGCTAATCTATAGACGTTCATGTTTTACTCCGTTTTCGTTCTAATATTTCTTTCCTCTTTCCACGTTGATATTTCTCTGGCCTCCGGTTTGCCCCGCGATGGATATGACTAGGACGTCATAAATAATAATCAACAGATCAGTCAATCAATCCGTCAATCAGTTAATCGATTCCCCCCTTCGAACGACTACGCTTCAAAAATCTTTACCAGCATCTGCTATAATCTCAGAAACTCTCTACCTCAAGCCATCGGAGAGTCAGCCACATATTATACTTTCAACAGACTTGCCCGAACAGGTTATAACCCGTCATCGTCTTCATCAACATTTCCTATCAGCTTGAGATATTCTTGTTACATAATACTCGAGGTGTGATTTTTCTTTGGTTCGAAGGGTAGTGCTTACAAATTTTGTTGATACCACGTGTTTTATTTGAACATTTTGTTATTTTCTCCCGAGGTTCTTACAGTGCGACGATACTAATTATATCCACACTTAATGAAGCTGAATCTGGCAACGTTAACATAACGAAACGTCTGGGAAAAAATTGTTATTACGCAATTTTAGAATAACTTTCAAGGAGTCAGTTTTTCAAAGTAAGATGAGTCTAATAAGGCGGTTTACTAAATTTCAGACATCTCTAAAGGTGCGAAGTAACGATTTTTCCTAAACATGCATCGTTACAGTAACGTTACTATATTCATCTTCATTAAATTCATTCTCTTCCGTAATTGCTTTTAGTGATTCTCGGGATCAGAACACAAATAAACGTTTATCTTTGTGATGCGATGTTCCGAAGCGTATAGTTGATATCGGTGTACTAATATGGCCCGGATGTTTGACGCGTGCGTTATGTTTAGAGGACCGTATATTTTACAGCACATTGAACGATACTCTATTTTCTATACAAAGTGTCATTGAGCTGCATGGCAGATCGATAAAGGTTCAAGACCAAGGCTGTGACATTATGCCGGAATTGTGCAACTATGGAATTCTGCGGCGTGAGTCAGATCTGAGTGATTTACGATTGCAACAGCTCGGATCACGGACGAGCGAAATGTGTATTCACAAAATCAGGCTGCTCTCGTGCCAATCATGCCGGTATGAAGATACTTGTTGTAGAATGATCAACGGAGATGGCATTTAAGTTAAACGTACGGCCAATGTAGAGGAGTAAATTTACCTATCTAGGTAAGGTTTCCCATTTTAGTGTGACCCACTTTAGACATCGCTCTCAGCTCTTTGAACTTAATTATCATCCATGCTGCCTGTATACGCCTCTCGCCGGTTCCTAACCTTGACGCTACGTGTCACACCACCAATAGCAACAGATACGCGGGGGCAAGGGTAAAGGAATGGACCCCTTTGGCAATACTGTTATCACATTAGATGTAGGGAGCGTATAATGTACGTGCGCATCTGTATAATCATTCGCGTACGTCGCGCAACAGTTCGTTTTGGTGTTAATGTGACCCTGCGTTAGTTGGGTCTGTATTTCTACCAAATGTCTGTGGTATAACGATACGTACGGACATTTTGCAACGTTGTGATCTAGCTTTAAATTCACCACTGCTACTCATAAGGTTTCGACTGCCACTGATTTCTTATATTGTTACAAGTAAGTAGGTATAATTTACCTACAACATCGTTATGCCGAGAATTCGGTGAAACAGACTGCTGATATAGCCGTTCGTGGTGACTGCGTCTTGCGCTAACCGCTGTGGGTTTGCCGACCTTCATCGCCGTTAAACTGACAAGGAGAGTATCAGACCTCTGGACCATCGATTCTGCTCAAATTCTTAGGATCGTTTCCTTTGCTTAAAATATGAAGCCTGTCATGTGTAATTTCATCTCATAAGCCTCCCTGCACTTTGGGTAAAATTTACAATATCAAAAATGTAACGGGTAATATGCTATGACAAATGAAACCTGTTGTGTATTTTTGCCTTAAATATCAATTCTCATTGTTCTCCGTTAAAGTTTCGATGACAGGATCTTGTAGATTCAAGTGTAAACGGATCTATTATTATTCCACAGTTATAGTTAAGTATAAACTGCGAACTATAGACAATCTGATATATTGTAAATTGTGCGAAGAATGGCCCGGTAGATATAACTATTTATTAGAAGCTCCATATTTTGGGCCTAAGAAACATCTTGGAAAGTTACACCAGAATCCATGATTCGGAGGTCTGATACTCCGCTTGTGAGTACTTTGCTTTACCATTTCGTTCATCGTCGTTGGTATACCTACATGCATCGCTATAGTCAGTGCGTGTTCGTTATAAATGAACTAACGGTGCATCAGTTACGAAACGGCTAGAATTTCGAAAGGTATATTAACGGTATACTTTCTAGCCATGAGATCTCCCGTAATTCACTTCGCGTCGTTATGATTTGAGGGCGTTTCCCTGCGGCCCTATTCTCAAATTTTATCACTTGTCACGGTAAAACGTCGGTATGAGTAATAGAGCTCAATGATTTTGGGTTGGTTAATATTTTTATGCTCTATATTCCTCGTCACCCGATTTCGATCGTCAAAAAGTGAAAAGAATAAAAAAAAGAAACTCGTGATAAACCGGCTTAATCAAATCATCGTATTCTATGGACGGATAAAAAATTGTCCACGGGATCAAGTGAATGCCGCGATTTGAAACAGTAAAACATTCATCGGTTGAAAAGTTCCAAGTGGCAACTGTGGATAATTTTTAGAGATCACCAAAAAGAAGTTCGTTCATATTTGCAAAGCTATTATGATACCCTCAAACTAATGATCATCTAGTTGTTTGTCATTGAAATAGATAAAAATGAACGTCAAGGTTATGTTGTTTCAGTTGGAAGAATGCCGTAACATGTGGAGATACTATCTAACCCAAAGATATCAAGCTGTATTATTTATATCACCGTTTCGGTCGAACACAATTGGAAAAAATTCAAATTTCGAACCCCAACCGCGGGTCTATCTTGCCACAAGCGACTGACTGTGTTGCAAGATTTTTACCATCTCGGTTATTGCGTAACAAAGCCATCAGCCAACGGTTCTCAACTGTATCAATAAAAATTGCCAGCGATGAGATCACCTTTCCAACCACACCCGCACGCAACACGTTCTCTTCTCATGCATTATACAACCTCTACAACCTACATCGTAGCCGATAGGATTCACATGTTTTAACGACATGAATTCCGATGTAACAAAAACACAAATTATACCCTAAACAAAAAAAAAACTGCGAACAACATAAAGAAAGACAAATAACCGTCGCAAAGCTCGAGTAACTAACAAATTTCGAGGTCGCGACATGATACAGCTGGGTGCGACAGAGAAATGTGAAAGAATGTGCGGGACATTGTGTTTCAATTATCGTAGAGTTAGTTACTGGATTATATATGTATACTTCGTATGATTACGTTACATCGCCGTCACGTTTATAGCTACCTTGCACCCTGATATTGAACTAGGAATTTATTAGCCACTTTCGAATTCGTACAATACCTTGTGTTCACAAATATGTACAAAACTCTAAGCCAGTGTTCATATGCACGGGTTGAATTTTACCGTTTCCAGTCGTATATGAGCCTTTCACTTTCGGTCATTGAACCCACCATCAAAGCTGGTGCCAAAGTATTGAAAAGATTCTGCCCGTCTATACATATCACACGTGGGCTTACAATAAATTTTGTTCAAGCGCGTTTGTAGGCCAATTAGGTGGGCATGTGAAATATAAAAAACGGATATCCTGAAGTCAAGTTGATAAAAAGAGCTTGTGCGCGGGAATAACGACGAGGGGGAGCCGATTAATGAATTTCAATTTCAGCGTTGAATCCAATAGGCAATTTTTGTTTTTGCAATTTTCTTTTGTTCTAGCTGGTTCCGCAGCAGAAAACGGATACTTTGGGCCTTGGCGACAATGCAAACAGCTGCTCTACGGCAGAGAAAGATGCGGTTCAGCGGTATCCAGGTTTCAACCGGTCGGTGAGTTGATCACGATCTCATGAATCGGGATATAATATAAGGATGTTCCAGCGTTGGCGTTTGACTAAAGATTAAAAAATTATGGATAATAATTATGCGGTTGGTGCGGTAAGACGCCATTAATACAGACGTACAATATTCCACGTGATCGGATTACCTATATCACATCTTTAATGGAACAAGTCTACTGCTCCAGTGAAGGATATTATTACAGACTCTGAACTAGAAACGAAAAAATGAACGGGGGTCGAAGTTAGCTCCTTGTTGATTGCGTGCCATAAACATTCCGCCAGTTGCCCGTTAACACGGTAAAATTTGGGGTTATGCATTTAAGCATAAAAAAAATCAGATCACCGAAATCCAGGGATGTGAATCGTACAAACAATAGTCCATTGTGCTGAGGATGAGCTGCAATGAGATTTTATCCCGTCAAATTTCGGATCTACGTCGACGATTCTTTTCCCTTGGTCGCGTCAAGTGTTTGGCGGGTTTCGTCTGACCACTCGGATCCTTTTCTACTCATCATCATTGCAGTAATGGCCAACCGTAAAGACTACCTACTTTTGAATTATAGGGGCTCCGCCGAGATCAATTTATCGCGTCGCTGTTGTCCGAACTTTCGTATGTATAGGGTAACGTGGGGCACGACGGACCACCTAAGCTTCTAGTTATTTTTTAGTATCTTTTGAGTATCGGGTACAAGTTTTTTTCTTGGCCTAAAAGAATGTTGCATACTTTAATTCAACACATATTTAACAAACTTTCACTGCGCCGAAATATCGCACAGCTCTATGCTTGGGGCGCGCTGATGAAACACGTGCTCGTGGTATGAAATCTGTCGTTGTGTGTACACAAGGCATTCCACGTCAATTGTATCGATTTTGGCCCATTACCATTTTTGATTTTGTTAAAGAATTTTATGCGATCGTCCCAAATTTAAAACTTAAAAAAATTTTTCGAGTATGTAAATTTTATTATGATTTTTGAAAACCATCATTTCTTATGACATATTTGATTTTAAAATCTGAAAAAATTCTATAAAATAGATGTCCGAATTCTGAAGCCTAGGTCCAGAGTGGATCTGTGATCACTTCTACTCTTTTTTGAGTTTTTTAAAGCACAGAAGCAACCGTCGGCTGACTTTGGGTCTGAGTTTGAAGATTTTGATATCTTACTCAAGATTTTTGAGAATTTTTTCAGATTTTTAAATTACGGAATAAGACATGTTGTTTTGAAAAAACTATAAGTAATACAGATGTATTTCGAAAAAATCTGAAAAAATTCAGGGTACTATTTTGGAGTTGGGAAAATCGCATAAATCTTTTTGAATAAATTCAAAAATGGTAAGGGTCCAACTTTGGTACAGTTGGCGTGGAATGCCCCATACATACGTAAAGTACATTTATGGGATGTCAAGTGGGGTTATATTAAATATAATGTACTTTCATACGGTTTCGCCAATCGACCATTACAACCTACCTGAATCGCAATATTTTCTTCATTTTCAGTGGCTGTATGGGTGGCTGGTCTTTCAGCAACCGGAGCATCCGTTCTATTGGCGATATTTGTCGTCTTGAGTGTTATTCAATTAGCGATGGCTTCTTCGGCGAAGAGGATCCTCATGTCCTACAGTACGGCATTGATTGCCAAAGTGGCGCTCGCTACTCTCGCAAGTAAGTATTTAAAAAATTTTAATTATCACGGAAAATGTTATTCCGAAACAATAGAATGGTATGGGTTTGGAGTTGACAAAAAATGAGAGAGATTCCTGAGATCTAGCTCACAATACTATACATCATGCAACCGTAAATAATCGCCGCAAAGTTGAAATTATCGCATTGGTTTACCTTTTGGGAAACTAGGTGCAGGGCGCGCGTACGCACACTGAGAAAAAAATTTTTACGCATTGTTGACAATTTGTTAAGTTAAAAATTTATAGTCCAGTCAACCAATTTTATGATATGCTTTACTATAATTTTCGTTTGGTACACTATAAATAAATGTCTCTTCAAACGAACTCTGTTAGTCAACATGTAACGGTTAAAGATAGTATAATAATTGTGCAACTAATTATATAAAAAGTCAGAATGTCGACTATTCAAGATGTTTAGTTAGATTATTCGGTATCGTCGGAGGCACACCATTTTAATGCGGGCCTGTAACAAGGTGTATAGTTGGAACAATTTCTTCATGTTTGTTATTTACAAATATGTGCATTTTAATTATCTCACATGGTCAATGATACGATAATCCTTTTAAATAATTGTTTTCTTCGTCTGTGTGTCATTTCATACGAGGGTTCAATTGTATAATCAAGATGTGTAATATGTGTACAGTATGAGAAACCATAAATGTAGTTCCAGTGACTATATCTTCATTGTTGCATTTACCATAAATCTAGCTCAGCTACTGATATATCTTCATCCGTGATTTATTATGGTGTTCAAACAAGTGTCCAGGGTTAAAATCCTTCCGAGTGCGGTGACTTTTCATAGGTTAAGAATGCGTATTTCATTATTGGCGTTGATAATAGGTTACTAGGAACTTAGTGCGTATGTGGTATGTTGCATATCAAGTAAAATTACGCGTAATTATTAGAAAAACTTATTTTTCCTAGCACATGGTAACAACAACTACAATGTTCGACTTGTGATGCAAGTATAGCTTTGGCTACCATGTCTCCACGATTTTTGTAACTATATTTTATAGTAAATGTTTGTATTATACTTTCGGAATATCGTGACTCAGTACGTGTTCTTGGCATCCGAATATGCAACATCCAAATTACATCGGTTACATGATATTCTTCGAATTATACGTAACGAACCATATAACACAAGTTATAGGTACATAATAAACCGTACGTCTACGTTCGTGACAAAAGTCGATAAGTAAGCCAATCGACGTGGGATACATTGTACCTATTTAGGTGTTTAACACATACACGCATGTTCGAACGTATCCAGGATTATAGTTGTATGGTTATATTTAAGTATTCACGGATATGCGTCTAAGAGCATCTTGAGAGCACCTTTATATGACGAATACAAATAACACCCGAGGTTTAGATTGAAAAGTATGCATATATGTATGCGTGGGTTTTTGTACGTTTTTCGCTTCAAAAAAACCGAATATACGATGCGCATATTTTATGAAGTAAAGACGATATTGTACAAGTACGCCGTTTGATAACCACGCTAAGCAATGACCCAACAATGTTTTTTCTTGTTCCAGCTCTGCTTGCCATCGTAGCGTCTGGTTTATTCGCTCTGCAGACCGACGATAGAGCCAACAGTTTTCTCATCACACGGGGAGAAGCTTTTTACATGCAGGTAATACGCTTTCTATTTATATTTAATCCGAGTCTGTGTACCTAAACATACGGATGCCACATAATTGCCCGATAGGGTATTTCGTAGGTATAATGCCGCACGGCACACGTGATAGGTGGTACGTAGTAGCAAGTTTGGGGTTGTTGGGTTACATTCGGTCCTGTATGCCAAAAAAAATTTCGGCGACTTATGAAAATCAATTACGATTAGTCCCATCTCGGTAAAGGGTATAACGAGGAAACAATCTCAATCGGCAAACATGCCTCTGTAATTGTATAGTTCTACAGAGTCCATTCTAGTGTTGTGCGATTAATCGATTAATCCGCATCTCCGATTATTCGTTTTTTCCTATTCACCGATTAATCGACGATTTTGACGAACCGAGGTTAATCGTATTTCCAATCAACCGATTAATCTTGGGCTTCGATTATTCGATCGATCGAAGTTGCCTCGTAGTAATTCAGCAGGTCAATCGATATACGAATCGAAACCGTCGATTAATCGATTGATCGGAAAAACGATTCATCGAATGCCCAATTAATCGAAGCACCAGTCCATTCTGCTCGTCCGTATCTTGTGTTCAGGCAGGTACGAGCGAGCCTCTATATTTGTAATAAAGACTACCCTGTCAGTTTACGGAGTAAAGTCAGCCAAAAATCGACGAATGCAAATGATCCGCTGCAATCGGGATGTTGATAAGAATCGATCACCCACAGCTGTTAGTTTCTTCGGTTCGCTCACACCGCGGTTCACGGGCACGTGGCTTCATACAACACTGCACGTGTGGGTGACGAAGAACACGGGGGCGCGTCTCTGCCAACTCGACGAATCGTGCGAACCATTTCAAGATGGAGACCGCGCAGGTGTTACAGGTCACGTGCCACACGTATCAAAGTATTACGGGTGCGCGTCTATGTGTTGACGAATAATAAAAATATGATGTGCCCGGAATAACGACTGCTACGATTGTTATTGCTATTGTTGTTATTATTATATATATATATATATATATATATAAGAGCGATCGGGCTTGACATTAAAAACAATCGGTAAGGTCGTCAAACGTGCAGTTGCCATGCTGCTAGGAATGGAACAAGTCTGTCAAGTTGGTACGGTGATTAAATTTATTTGTTTTTCATTCGATGTAAGAATAGAGGCGGGTTACTGATAATCGGAATGATTCCCGTCGCCGCGGGCGTGTCATGTGTCAGGCGTGTGTTTTTCGTTGTGGTTTGCCCGCTGGATATGTTGGATTTCCAGTATAACCTTCGACGTGTAATCCGATATTCAAAATTCTTTATAATTTGCCAGGAAAGTTAGAGGAGTGAATTGTTTATTCGGCTGGCTCGTTTCTTTCGTATGTTCGTTCTTTTTCTCTCTCTCTCTCCCCGACAACTCGAATTTCCAAGCTTGAGACTCCGTGGAGAGACAATGAAAAAAGTGCCAGTCTCGTCCCGGCACGAGTTAGCATTGTGCCGCTTGTGCAAGTTTGACCGATCTCATGGGTGGTGTGTTTAAAAACTATTATGAGTGAAAGAAAAAAGCGACGATTATTGAGAGAAGCAAAGGATGAGATCAAGCTGGAACGCAGCCGAACGAAACAACGCGGAAAGGTATGATGATTTTTTGACAACCGGTATTGTGAAGATTATCTTGCGTATCAACTGTACTGAAAAATCTTTAAATGTGTGTGAAAATCAAACTGAGCAAATGGGGAACACGGAGACAACAAGAATAAGAATATTTGACGTTCTCCATGCGAATGAAACGTCAGGTAATTCGTGAAATAGTTATACCCTGTAAGGTTTATACGGTAGTGAATAAATGGGCGTGGTATAATTAAAACTCCACGACACGAAAGTCTTATTTGTTTTCGGCCAGTTCGTAAGATCGCGTTCGTGCGGACAGTTGGGAATAGAGAGTGTATTTAAGTGACTCTCTTTCTGCCGGGAAATTCGATGGGGGTGTGAAGAAAAGACTCTCCGACGTTCGGGCGCGCAGTACCTTCAATTTACAAAATACTCTGTAAATTTGAATAAGTGAAAATTCACCGATTACCAGTTATATTAAGTATAACCATGACTGGAACAAAACCAATGCATTGTACACACTGACGATTCACTGACTTTTCACGGATATTTCACTGATTTCCAGAAATACACTTATAACTGATTAATATTCAGAGAGTATACGCTCTGATGGCAACACAATGTTGGGCGTATTTGTGTAACAAGAATCTAGGCGTTTCTTTTTTTTTTTTAGCTGTGTTATAACCATTATCATTGATCAAAAGCTTCTGCACTAGGGTGCTCTCGGGTTTATCGAAATACCCAGAACGCGTTGACGTATACATTATAAGCCCATTGTCACACGGCTGAGCTGTGCAAGCCCTGATCCTTTCTACGTATATGTATGTACATTATAGGTATATGCTATCGACGATACTTTCAACATGCACCAACAACTACGCGTAGGCGTTGGAAAACAACGATTAATGACCTGGTATGCTCGATTTTATCATGTTATATTAGCTGGCGGCAATCGCATTGAACTTTGGCGTTCTGGTGTCCGCTGTCTACGAGGGCATTTACGCACGGAGAGGTGGTGACCCGACTAAACTTCGAGACGTTCATACCTCTCATGGTAACACGATTGACAATCCGGGATACCGGGAAGCCCATTACCCCACGAATGGTGAGTTACTCGACTTGTAAGGCATATCGCTACGTGGTATTTTCGGATGATTTTATTCCATGAATGTTGAGATGTAAAATGTCTGTATTATTCGTATAGAAATATACGTTCAAGTTCCGCATTTGCGTGAATAAAAATTGACGAGCGATTAGGTTTATTTCGAGGTCTTGAGAGAAATAGTACACATAAGCTATTCGGAAACATTATATTTCATTGAAAAAATGTAAAATAATATACCCGTAATGAAATCCATTCAAATGTCTTACGGGTTGCCAAGTTCTACTCTTCTAAAATATGTGAATCCGTTTTAACAGGTTTGACTTTGCGGTGCATCGGCATCGATAACTACGTATATACCTATATACATTATATCTATAGAGACGATATGGATTTTCGATGGCAGACCAGGACCCGTTATATTGACGAGATATTATTTTTAGGGGGTGGTATTTCAATGACCGACGCCAGTGGTAAGCCTCACCCCGGTGGTGCCGGAAACGGATCGATGGCATCGGTGGCAACGTCCGGCAGCGCAGCCAGCACTTCATCCCCCCTTAGAAGCTCCCTGAAGAAGCCAAAACCGATGGGTATACCGAATCCAGGATTTTCCTCGCACAGTCCGACTTTATCAAGAAATGGATCTCAGAAAAAGGTACGAATTCAGACACATTCCACGGAAGTTTGAGACCCGACAGGTAACGATCGTCAAAAATAAGCTAGCCCAAGTTACTCGCTATAAATCTGGCTTAGTTAGTTATAGGTACGGATTCGTTTTGCACACTTGGTTGGATGGTAGTGGTTTGACGCTCGTCAACCTATATTCAATCTAAAATCGAGCCTTGTGATCATAATAAGGGGAACATTAGACGGTGTTATGAAAGTAAGTTTACACGTTGATGATTTGATTGCGGTTATACAGCTGCAGGTATTACAACAATCATGTGCGTGAAACGGATGCCGTCGTCCGAATGTTAGAAATATGTTTATCGTTATGTTGTTACACGTACTGTAAGTACGTACAGTGATCCGAAAAATCTTATGAGACATCCACAGCCATCTTTTGCTTCGAAGTCTAGTTTCAGCCTAAGAATCGTTTGTCATCAAAAAGCCTCGAAACCCTGCGAGAAATTTTCGGGCTATACGGCAAGACCATACGGGGTCATTTGGTCGTTGCATGAACAGTGGCAGTCTTGTTCACCAAATGAATAAATGGCCGCGTATAATATATGATTAATATGGGTCTAATTACGAACAAATGAATATACGGGCCGATATACGAACCTTCGGCTAGCTTTTTAAGGTCACTAACGATTCAGCTGAACTTTGGGTACGTCTCAGAGTCCAATTCTTCGGCCTTCATTCCTCGTCGTTTTCGAAAATACTTCGATTCATTTTATCACTTTTTTCAATTGCAAATTTGTCTTCGAATTTTTAGGATCTTCTGCCGTCGGAAAAAAGTTATGACCTAATGTGATTTTTGTGTATAAAAGTCTGATCTTTCCGAATAAGAAATACTTTGTGAGAGTCATTTATATGCAAAGGGTCAGGAAATAAATTGTTCTGTTTCGACTTTGAAAATTTCAGGATATACTTCAAAACGTTTGCTTTTTGAAACAAGATATAAAACCAGTTTCCAGGAAAAGGTAAGCGGTAGAATACTAAAAATTGAAGTATTTTCATAACTCAGCGTACACTATACATATTTGAATCTAAAATTTTATCCTAAAAAACTGGCCGAAGGTTCGTGGATTGGCTCATACACAGGCACACATGCATCTACGGGACAGTGATTTTCTAATCGTGCAATATTTTAAAACCTGCGATACAATTGAAGAGTAGTCAAGTGTTACCTTACCTATCAGATTGCATTAGAAATGCTCGTTGTGATCCGAGTGATAATTTTCCCAACTATTCGTACCTGGCGCACTGGTAAAAACAGAATTACATGCAAATACAGGAACATGTGCAGCTATCCAACTATATCTATACATACATTTTCGTACGCATTATGCGAATGTTGCGGTTAACGAAAACAGAATCATTGTTATATTTCTATTTATATACGACTTTTTTCCGTAACCAAGTAATATTTAAGATTCGCGTACTTATAGGATAAAATATATGCCTTTGCTACTTACTCGCAAAATATCCGTCCAGTCCGAATAAGGGCAGCTACTGTTTTGGCTGTCATACGGGCAAGAAATATATTACACGTTATATGTATGTCTAATACATAGTGTATACTAGTATATATTTATATTATTACTAACTCATGTACCTACATGTAGCATGTAAGCTTCATTCAAAATTTAAAACGGAAAGAATTTTTATCAACAGCATCGTTGCTGTTATCATTCACGTCGAGTATTATTATTATCAATATTTGTCTTATTGCTATTTTTTATCATTATTATTATTATTATTATTATTATTATTAAATATTTATTATTCTTCAGCGACTTTTTCGTAAGTTACCTCACACCTTTTATTGGGAGCCGGTCTCATGATGTTTGAATGACAATATTGATTTGACTAGAAAATAAAAATAAAAGCGTTATGCGTATGTAGTTAACGTTGAGTATACGGATGCTTCACCCTTCAACCCTTCACGAATGAATGCGACAATCGAAAGGTGTCAAACACTCATCGATTTTAAACGGACGTATTTTCAATTGTTATAATTTCTGTAAGGTCAGGTGAATAAATTATATTGGAAGCAATTGTAATGGATGATAAAAAAAAACAAAAAAAAAAAAATAAGAGTAAATATGATTACAATAAGCGTAAACAAAAGTCATATCCCGTATGTCTTGTTTTTTGATGTTATGCATACTTGTACTGTTGTTACACGCTTACATGAATATTACACAGTACGGCGGTGTTTACGTATGCACCATAAAGTTTTTAAACTTCCAAAACACCTTATAAAAAAATCACTATTACCTACATAAGGTGTTGGGTAATACATCTATCTATACAATATCATATATGAAAATGAGTTTGAATTATGCAAACGTTAAACTAAATAGAATATGGAGAAAACACTTTATCTTGTACACACTCGTTTCAGGCGTGGGGTGGGGGGGATTTGTTTTGCATGATTAAAGAAAACACGGAAGTTTGTAAAAAAAATTAATATTTAATTGTATATCAGTTTACAAGTTAAAAACTTGACGACGAAACTATTGACTTGCGTAACGTCACGGTATAGTAGTACAGGTAATTATTCTCACCAGGAGATAACTGGATACGATTAAATCTGACTCTCGTTATGTTGAAATTGACCGTTTCATGGCATCCTAGCTCGCATGTACAATAGAACCATTCTTATCACCGGTTGATGTCCCGTGACTTTTCGTCAGTTCCGCGTTACAAGAACTACCGAGCCAAGGATCGCAGGTAACTATGTAGGAAAGTATTTATTATACACTTAAATCTGGACGTGTTGATCAATTCACTCCAATTGCGTTGTACTGTAAAATATCGCTGGAGCATTAATCAGCCAACGTGATATTCACGGTTCACAGTGTATGTCGAATCGTTGGATAGCTCGGATGCTTTAATCTTTGAGATTCCATGATGATACGCGCATATAATGGGCTGAGATAATACTCGGGAATTCACGCAACCCGAGGCGTGGGACGGTTGTTCATTACGAAATAGGTATATAACTTATGGTTAAGGTTCGAACTTGAAGTCCAGCTCTTTCGACGCGAAAGAGGAAAGAGTAAAGGTCTGCTGGGTGAGAGGGAGAGCGTAAATACACACAAAAAAAAAATGTTGCTGAAATTGAAAATATCAGTATCGTGAAAAAATAGAAAAAACTATTGCAGTCACGCTATCGTCATGTCAACGATACTGATCTGTTTGTGCGAATATTTTAGTTACGAAACTACAGTTTAGCTGGTAACTTCGATTGTTCGATTCACTACAGCATGTCGGGACAACAGCAATAGTTTTTACGATACCGCTGTTACATTAGTCCGTTTTAAGATTACAACTGCAATGCTACAAGTTTTACCATTCAATTGTCCTGTAACATCAACAACTGGCGATAATCCAATTTTTGGAAGACACTTTATAATTGTCGAACAGATGTAGTAGAAATAGCCTTGATCTCTAGTTGATATTACATCACCTTCATTATTTAGTTTTTTCACAGATCAAGTAGACCAATGAATTAATGATATGGCTCATTTCTGTTTTCATTCTAATTCTCTATTTGCAGTTACTTTTTGGCTGTGGTGCAGCAGTTATATTGTTATATAGAAGACAGCATGTGCGGAACGTACTCCAGTGATGTAAAGTAATACTTGCAACAGCATAAACACGATTTGTACGTCAAGGTAACAACACAACATTGCCGAAATAATGTGATAGAATTGACTGCATCACAATACTACAATATTACAAGTACACAAAAAATGTTCCGAGTCTTTCGGTTTTTACGTGAACTCGTATCTAAAACAATCGAATCATTCCCTCGTCCCTACAATTTCTCATAAAATTGGATGATTAGCAACAATTTTTCAGCAACAACAATAACGTACAATTACCGCATCCGTCGAAATAGTTACCTGTAATTGAAGTCAATTATACTACAATTTGAGTTTCTTTGGCAATTCCTTTTTCCCGTGCTTAAGCGTCGAAGATTCGTGATGCTTGATCACCGCACACCTTGATCGATCGTTACTTAAAAAATATTCTCAAGCGGTACACTAGAATCCATCTGTACATTTCGTAATCACGTTCACACGATACACATGTACCCATATGATAATCGTGTAATACGTATTTCCACGCGCAAACACAGCGTCAGGTGGGTGTAGAAAGTTCTTTTGGACAAGATTTTTAAGTAATTCTTTCAAGTCTATGGTACATATTAACATTACCGTGGGTATCATGAATAGGATATACACGGAGCCTGTATTGCACGATATGGGCAAAGCTACGGGCGTTATCAGGACGACGTGCATTGGAAATGTATCTAATCCAGAACCAGAATATTTCATAATGGTATGCGAAAAATCTGGAGCCATGAGTTGGTGCTGCGAGTGTACGGGGTGGCTGCGGATGCTTATCCACATGCATCCTACCCGTAAATGCGGTAGTATTATATACCTATGCCCTGGAAATCGGACTTATTATCAAAAATAAGTCTCTCGGTCTTTGGGAGCGCTGGATATCAGCTCTCGACGTTTCCACACAGGTGCTGGAATCACCCTGGTATTTTGCGTGGAAGGCGTCGGCGTCATTGACGTCGACATCGTCGTCGTCGTTGTCGTCGTCGTCGTCGCCGTCGGCGGTGACTTGCCCGCGAGGGTTTCAGCGTCAGGTATGTGCCTTGTTTGGTGCCGCGAGTCGGTGTAACGTCTCTTTGTGTATTTCTTATTTTCGTTCGACGATGAATTGATATTTGACTGTTGCTGCTTCGGTGACGGGCTCGCCGGTGAATTACTAGTTTCCGGTTTGGTGATGTGCAGCATTCTCTCGATATCCGCGGTCTTCGACCTGTCAGGTTAAGCGACGTGAGTATACCGATTCTGGTCTGTCATTCGTGTCGACAATCTTGGTATTTGCTCTACAATATTGCACGCGCAAACGGAAATCGTTCAGAAATCGGCGACAACCGAGCTGTTACAACGTCGCGAGTTAGCAGACGATGATATACGCGTTTCATACACTTGTCGCCAATTTCAACGTACAACATTGATCACGCAGCAGGATTGTACATCACCCACCTTAATACTGCACCGCCGATACTAGTGATGCTTGGCGTGTAAGACCCAACCGAGCTCTTCGGGGTTTCCAAGGATGCAGCCGTTGACACGGCGGTCTGACTGTTCTGACTGGTTGACCTCGATATTTGGCGAACTTCGCTCGAGGTAGTAAAGGACACCCTTTGCAGTACAGCGTGATGATCAGGGATGTAGGAAACTGCAGTGACCGCGCTATCGGGACTCGCCGGTGGGCTGGATGCCCACGAGGGTGGCGAGCTTGGGGGTTGATCGCCCGACAGGGTAGTCGAAGATCCCACCGCGCTGTCGCTCCCGTGTCTACCGCCACCTAGGGGGCCAGATTGTTTCTCATTAACGTCTAGCCATGCCATACATCGATGAGCACATCGGAATCGACACTGGGTTCCAGTGCATGCTTGCGTGATGAATCAACAGGTGTTTCACGAGTGGATGAGCAGTACATGAGAGAAGTGTAAGAAATGCTGGCCAGTTGGGTGATGGTAATAGATCAGTTGGACGTATATACTAATTTAAAGTGTGTTTCCGTATTATAACTGTCACCTTCGCTGCAGCCGGATATCGATCGTTGTCTTTGCCGCCGCGGGGGTGCGCAGGGTTGTTTCGGTCCTTCCTCGATGTAAGGTATGTCGGGATCGTCGAGGTTCAGGGTGAACCCGGACATGGGTATCGTCAGGCTGGCCGTGATGACCATGGGTGACGATTTTCGCCTAGGATCGGTTGGATCCTCGCTCGAACCGCTGTCGACACTGTTGCTGCGGGTGCTCCCGTCCTTTCGTCGAAAACCGGGACGTTTCGACCGCCTCGGCCTTGGCCCGATGTCGCCCCCGACGCCGGCTGTCTGATGAAGACACTGTTCCCGCGTCCAGACCTTGCGTGGCGCTACGGCTTCCTCGGAGAACGTCTCCGTCTCGCTGCAAGGATCACCATCGTCCCCGCATTGCCTGTGCGCGAACCTCGTTCAACAATCAATATCGAAAACGAAACGCCGTGTCCCGCCGACCATGTACACTCGGGGACAATGAATCTGAGACGGCTAATTTTTTACACTACAGAGTTATGTTGGCAACACAGAGAAACCTGCAGCGCCACGGTCGGCCGAGCGCGAAACAAACTCAATCTAAATAAACGTAACATAACCTATGACCGTCGAATCTAACCTTACTATTAGAATACGTGTCAATCCAACAAGTCATTATCCCCGCGGTATTCTAAGGTTAGATTCGAGGGTCATGGGTTATGTTACGTTTATTGAGATTGAGTTTGTTTGGCGTTCGGCCGACTGTGGCGCTGTAGGCTTCTCTGTGTTGCCAACATAAGTTTCCAGTGTAAAAAATTAGCTGTCTCAGATTCATTGTCCCCGAGTGTACATACGTAGATATAACAATACGATACAATATCGATACATGATACATGTACGAAGCATCTTACACTGTGTATGCTCGATAATGGATTTATTGTACCGGCTGAGAACAACAAAGTGACAAGGTATGATTATACTAAGGAAATCGTTCGCTATCTCGAATCGCACAAGTCCCTCTTCTATCCGCATGGTTATAGCTGACAATGAGGTAGGTGCAGTAAGTTATACCTACTATATATTTACGGAAAGTGAAAACTTACTCGTCTGCACGGCGGGTCAAAGCGGCGTCCAGGTCGGCGGGATGCGTGTCCATCATGTGGAGATATAGTTCGTCGAGAAGCGCTGCGGGTACGGTGAACAAAACTGAACTATGTTCGAGCAGAGCGCGGACAACGTTTATCACATCGATTCGTTCTTCAGCCCTTTCCGCCGAGATTTCCGGTCGTGTCTGCCCCGGCTTAACGCAGTGCAGGATGTTTGGCGCAAATACCTGCTTGGTCGGTGCAGAAATAAGGTTTTACACAGCTATACCTACCGAGACAATTCGATTATTGGAATGGACAAATTTCTCATAACTCATCATCGAAATCAATAGAACTGAGTTGAGACTTTTGACGGAGTACAAAATTTCTCAATACTCAACAATGAGACCTGGACTACGTTTCGTCGCGATGTAAGAAATGAAGTGTAGGAGAATTATAAAAACCAGTCCGTTCCACCTGCTTTTTTCCTTATCCATTAATCAGTTTTTTTTTTTGTTTTTATTTTTTACAGGCAATTTTTGTTCTTACGGTAGCCAAGTTGGTTGCATCCATCTTGTTACCGGCGATCCATTCACCGGCCTCACTTTTGTGGTCCTCGCTGTTCCCAGCAACTTCACCTAAGAAATTGAGCAAAGCCCACAGAGTGTCACGATTTGGCGCCGGCAACAGTTGAATCAAATGCTGCAGAGCTTCCTGCTGCAGTCGTCTGTTTCTTATCTCTGTAATTTACATGGTAACGATAAATAATTAATGAGTAAGAAATCGTATACATTCAAAGGGTGAAGGACAAAGAATACGTTTAAGGAAATAACAGCCTCGACAACATGGTGGTAATTGTCGAAAAATGAAAATGAAAAATTGACGAAGCATTGATTTCAGTGAAGCAAATTTCACGTTCTAGAACCGTATTTCAACATTCACGAGTCGGGTTATACAGTTGCATCCACACCAATGTGTCCCATGCCAACCTACTCTGTGTGTGAACGAAAGCTTGGTAGAGATCTCTGCACAAAAGAGGATCTGGTAAATCCCGGAAGTATTCCTTCAGCAGAGCAGCCACATCGTGCGGGCATTGGTCAGGGCCAATTTTCGACTCTCGGCCACAGTCGAAATCTTCTCGCAGCTATAACAATGCATCAGTTTTGAGTTAAATTCCGAATACGGTGCGCTTGAGCCGAAGATGGAAGTAACTCTGATAGCAGCAACATGTGAAACGACGCTGAGAAATTGGTTTTGAAAAGGATACCTCCGTTTTGGCAGGTATTTTATTGAAACAGTGTTGCTGTGTATGACATTACTTTGAGCTTAAGTTTATTTATGCCCTGGTAAACTATGGTGCAAGGAAGATTTAGCCAGAAATTAAATAAAACGATACACAGATCCATAAAAACGAAACTAAAAACTAACTTGAAAAAGAAACAGAGTAAAATAATTCTCAATCCAAAGTTCACGATAAAACATAATTGATGAATAATTTTATAAAACATTAAATATATTTGGCGAGATGAAATGAAAGTGGGTAGGCGTAACAGAGTAGACGATAACTCACCTGCCGAACTCTTTTCTTAGAGGGAGATACGCGAAATATACCGAGGGTATGAAGTCCGCTGACTTGGAGGTATTTGATGCATTGTTGGACAACGGCTGGAACGGAATCCCATTCACCCGGAAATCCACCACCGCCACCACTGTCGCTCAGCTCTAGCAATCCCGAGTCACTGCTGGTCAAAGCCCCAGCTTTCGACGGTAATGACTCGCAGGAGCCACCCTTGAAATAATATCAATGCTGTATCCGTACATAATCATCGACATCGTACTCGCTATATAATACGGTACTCAATTTTACGACAACTCTTTGCCGTTAACAAGTTATAACCGGTGCCGACAAATTGATTTTCAATTCGAGAGAAACCAGCAAGAACCTTTTTTTCAAGTGGCTGGCTCTGACACGTATTAACTAGGGCTGTGCGGGTTTCCGAAATTTCAGGCAAAAAAGTTCGGGTTAGGGACGGGTTTGTGTGGGATCGGGTTTTTTAGCGATCCCAGAATGGTTGCGATACCCCAAATCTTCGGAAAACCGGGAATCTTTGGTAAGGAAAGCAGAAATTTTTGAGAAACTCGAAACGTGGGTAACCTAACTTATAGAATATTTATAATATTGGACAAATACTAAATACTAAATACTAAATACTAATAGTAAATGGTATATATAAATGACATCAATATTATCAGAAAATAATACATCATCTTTCACCGGGAGATCCGGGAATCCCGACATTTTCCTGAATCCCGAGGTTTTCGGGAATTACCGGATTCGCCGGGGAATCCCAAAAATTTCGGGAACCTGACCCGACCCGAAGAATTCTGGCACTCGCATAGTCCTAATATCAACTATGCAAATAATTTTGTTATTGTAAACTTGTTTTCAGATCGCTTGAACTTGCAGGCACCGACACTGCAATTTGACAAATCTACAGGTTGTTTAAGCTTGTCTTCGAAGAGAAATATTGCATCAGTATCTGAGGTACCAAATTTTTTGTTTAGCTAAACAGGTATAAAATTTAAGATCAGTAACGGTGATCTATATTCGTATAAACAGTTGTCACGGTATACTTATTTGACGCGTTCTGGTTACACTTACAAACATGTCACCGCAATACAGAAAATTGCACATGAGTTTGGTCCAGGCATTCAATGGTGAACATTGCTTTTCATAATGTAGTAGTTCCACAGATCTTGCGCATCATCTTGAGGATGTAGAGGCGTGTAGGTCGAAATTGTGCCAATGAAAATAAAATTATACAAACAGGTCTCATTTTTATTTTCGACACCTGTGTAAAATTCGGAAGCGATTGTCTGAACCATACCGGAGTTATTTTACTTTTAACTGTTTGTAATCTTACATTGATTCTTACGGGAAACTGTTAGGCTGAATGTAAAATCACGAAAAAGAAAAAGTAAGATAACGCCGGTACGGTTCAGACAATAGCTTTTATATTTTACACCGGTGTTTAAAATAAAAGTGAAAACAAACTGTGTAATTTTCCTTAATTTAGCACTATTTTGATCTATACGCCTGTACACCCTTAAAAGTCGACAGGTTCACTTCTCCATTTATTTCTTGATATACTTTATGCGACGAAGAAAGGGATAAGAAACGAGCGGGCGTTACAGACGGACTGCAGATAGTTGCGCATGCGTACCATGCGTGGTTCCGATTGAAACTCTTGGCGCAATGTTACAAGCCCTCCTTTAAATAAAGCCTCTTACAAAATTAAGCGGTCTTAATTAACCCGACGGTAAAATTAGTCCCTCTGGCCCTGTTCTATTCTCGTCCACGATCTGTGACGTCACGTTTCGCCTTTGCGATGACGATCAACTGCATGCAACGTAGTTTCGCTAGTTGCCAGTTTGAATCGGTCAGGTGTGCCGACGTAGTCTTATATATACATGCCACGAAAATTTAGAATATTAAACTACGCCATGCCTGCGCGTAATATATTTCACACCAAGATCGTCGAATTTACTATTGAAGTGTAAACCTATATTAACCTTCCTTATTTCAGTCTCCCGTTATAAATACCTGTACGTATTTATTTTTCGTCGAGTGAAATCGCTAGTACGAAAACAGTCTCTCCTCGAAAGAATTTAAAACGCAAAACTGTCCCGCACGGTGACCCGGGTTTGGATTGTTGAAGGTAAGTATTGCTGAAGGATTGCACAAGTTTGTCAAAAGTGTCAAGAGCAAGATAATCGGCTACGGGTGCAGCGATCGAAATCGTTACTTCAAATAAATTTGAGTCGACTACCCCTCATGTGCAGTAGACATTTACGGGGACATTCACGTAGATCACAGCAGTAAAAATGATGCTGGTAAGGACGAGCATGGGCATTCAGGGAGTGTGAAGGTGGGCATCTGCGGTGGCATGCAAGGGTTCAACATCTTTGGTACGCGCATACCTCGTCTGTTTTCGCAGCGACGCTGGGCACTTCAATGAGACTGGTAAAACTGGCCCTGCTTCCGTGTCTACTGTTTCTCGTCAAACTCCCAACGTCGCTGATCTCTCCAGCTGCAGCGGCGATCCTGGCGATCCTGTCGTTTTCGAGGCACTGGGACAGTGGGATTCCAAAAACCAGACCACCTACGGATTCTACAGACGAAATGGATCATCGGTAAATCATACTGCCAATGTTGGGACCAAATGGGAATATGGTATTACAGCTTCGGCATTTGCCACCTTGAATATTGATCTACGAGACATTGTCGTGGTGAGGGGTTGGCTATGGAAAAGAATGAAAAAATGCTTGGAGCAAAAGTTAGTCGAGTTGAAGAATTTCTCGCATCATCTAACGTTAGCTCTGTTCATTTTCTGCGGTGTTTTATTTAAGAACGATGACGCATTCCGTGAAGATTGGTTCTTTTGAAAAAGGGTTCGCTTCTTATATCCCGAGCAAAGACTTTAACGACTGCTTCAGAGGTAACGGATGACGATGACGTCACATGTTACACTGCCGACCAAACAAAGGTTGAATATAGCTGTATATTTATAGATATCGTGCGATACAATATCGAGGTTCAAGGTGGTTCTGCCGTGTATCTGAATTTTACTGTCGACACGCTACTTGTGAGAACAGAATTAGTTGGGAGGTGATTTTCGGTAATTGGGATCATACAGGGATCATTAATTGAGAATTGTGTTTCCAAAGGTCTCGAAAGTTCAGATAATTCGGTAACGGTCCCAGACCCGACTTGCTGGACCGTTGCTTCGTCTAACTTTCAGCACGCAGCGACTCGATGAGTTGAGGTTTTCATTGACCTGAAATGGCGCGGCTCGCAAGAACTTCATCGGTTATCCCGCAGACCATTGAGTTTTTTTTTTTTTTTTTGTCTTTCATCTTCTGCGACAAAGTGACAAGTGCCATTTTGATAAATCGACAGGCATAAAGTGAGGTGTGCCTGTCGACGGTCGACTCACATCTGTGTAGGTAAATAGATCGTTATATAAGATATCCTATTGTGGATCCAACCCCTTTATAACTTCACAGCTGTACCGTGTATTTACCTCCGCTATTCGGTTTCATGTTCGCGAAGGTCAACTTAGGATAAATTGGTAGTAACTGAAAGGAGGAGGATGTAGACGCAGACCTGCCACTACGAGTTTTCTCTGAATTTTTATGCTTTCCTCGGATACGTCACATCGCGAGAGAGAAGTCAGTGCTTTTCGGATATCTCGGTCCAGTATTCGATTATCGGTGCAACCCACCTGCTGACACGTCGTCATCGACATCGACAAGATCACGTCGAAACGTTCCAATGACGAAACCGTCCCGCGAAACGCCGCGATGGCTGTACCGGTGGACTCGACGTCCGCCAAACTTGTATGATATAGAAACGCTCAACATGCGTATACGCATCCCGATATAGAACGCAATCTGGGACATTGACGCTTGCAAGTTCCAAGCATATTGTTCGATATTATATTACGATACGTTCACTCAAGTAAGACGATCCTTCAAATTCAAGTTTTTCCCACTCACACGACTCACGTACATGGGTATAGTTTCATGTCATGGATATCTTTTAGGTGAATTAGGTACTCCCGAGTCCAACACTTTATAAATTATTCACTGTGTCATGCACCGTGTCTTAATCGAATGATTTTAAACCGCATTGAACGCAAGCCAAAGCAAAAAAATCTAATCCCCTATATTCGAAATACCTCGTGAGTTTCGTACGTATTCGCAATGATACGACTTCACTTGTAACATTACTCTGCGCTGCGCAGGTAAATTTAACCACTGCGGGATTATGGTAGCCAAAATTCCGTGAATTATTCACTTGAAATTGGGACTAAAGCGAAAGAACATACAGGCACAATTCTCTTGAATACAAAGAACGTTACGAGTTTGAAAAAATGTTATTCCACGTTCCCGATCGTCGCTTAGGGTATACATACATATATATCATATAATGCGGCACGTAGTATTTCAGAAGAAGGGCAATAACGATCCTAGCAAAATCTACTAACGGTAACCCGGGTGAAATAAGAGACATTTTCAGTGTCTAAATTTACCGAGACCGAGAGAAGATGCGGTGGTATTGCATATTTCTAGATATACGTATCATGCACGCTATGTATTAAGCACTCGTATGCGCTTGCGTATAAGCGTGATGCACAGGTATACGGATACACGTATATTCGTCGGTTGGTTTACTCGGGGTTTGTAAGTGCCGGGCGTCAATCAAGACTCTCTTTGGTGCGCGGTCACTCACTTGGCATGTAACCGGTCATCACCTTTAGGACTGACAATGAAAGTGAGTTATGCATGGTGGGTTGCCTAGGCCGATCTCCGAGTTTCAGCGAATCAACGTGTGGGGGAATAACTCGAGTGTAATCTTCAGTACTGGGTGTCCCTTGACTTAAAAACTATAATGTCTGAGGTCCTCGGACGAAATTCCACGACTCGTCGTAGCAACGTTCGATCAATCTTGTTGTTGGATCTCCGTATCAGAGACGGACAAGTCAGCCGACGCGGATGATGCAACAGTTGCCAAGAAGTATTCATCTCTCAATGTTTCAACGCGAGACAAAAATTTGATCGTCCCGAGAAGCGTTAAATTGCGATCACATTTCCGGTAAAAATATGCGAAGTGGGTGAATGCGATAATGGTAAAACAGTATAGGACCTATTGCTGCGGACAGTGATCATTGAGATGGTATGCGATAAAGGCGCGATGCGTTGCCGCTTCGGTCTATTTCAAGATATTTATATATAGGCCTATACTTTGGAGCCCGTTTATACTACAGGCCACTCTATTCAGAGCATCTTTCATACACATTGATGCGACAAGGAAATAAAGGGAGCCGTGCGAACGTTGAAAGTCGGTACATCCAATGACAACAGTACTCCCACTGCCTATTGAATTCGGGTAATTTAAGGCATACGTAATTTGCACGCCTTTGCACGATTCTTTTCTAGCGTACTCTATGGCATTTGAATTACAAACCTGGAATGTACGGCGGTTTTCGAAGCGAGTCAGCTTACGGCCGTGTGTTTCTATACCTATATGTATACATACAACACGTGTAACAGCTGTAGGCATGATAGACGTCACATCGGTGATATCATTCTCGTGATCGATGCGTGCTTTCTGTACCCCAAACGTCACAGGTGACCCATAACTTTTTCTTTTCTGCAGCATGCAATTCTACCCTGACTCACACGATTTCGGTACCATGTATACCGCCTGTCGCATGCAAGAAAAATTCGAAAATCTTGGCGCGTTTCATTAGTTTGAATGGCATACTGTAAGCGTACTTCGTACATACGTCAAGGTGTGCGCACACATGTCCGCGACTCACCTTTATCTTTATCATCTTTTCCCTTGTTGTCGAAAAATCCGGTTGTGAGAGCCTTGCGCTTCAGTAAATAAGCACGACGTTTCGGTTTCGTCGTTACCGAGCCGCCCAAAGTTTCTGCAAACAGAAAAATTATATCAGGATTCGTGCATTATTATCCGTAGCATCTGGTCTGAGATTACATTGGTTTTTCGCGTTTTTAACGTACTATTCTTCATTTTGTTTCAGTTAGAAAAAATAGGTAAGCATCTGTAACCGTGGATGTCTGCTTGGAGAGTCTGATTACGCAAGTATGAGGTATCAGCGTATACCTTATAGCATTCGCTTCTTTGCACGAGTCCCGCCTTATCTTTAAACTGCAACGGTGCAAGTGATCAAGTCTTTCTCAGATCTTACCGTGGGTAAGGCGACAATACGTTTCATCATGCAACACTCTCATACTTTCAGCTAAAATTATTAAAAGTATCTAAACGTGATTCACGCGTTCACCCATTTCTTGAAATCCATGCACGTTGTGTGTGCGTTTAACGTACGTGATGCACCGATACATCGTCAAATGAATTTTAGGTACATCTGTAGTGTCGAATTATTGATTGATGAGCAAATCGTGAAATTCAACCACGTCGCAAGTTCCGCAATTTTTTATTGTCACGGTATATCGTTGCCGTGTAATAAAAAGAGTATAACAAAGTTTCGTCGTCCGTCTTCTATCGTCGCGCGGACTGGCAATGAGAAGTGAACGTGACCAAGTCGAAGGCATCGCGTAGACTTACCGGTAGGTGGACGAATGTGGACCCCAAGATTTAGGGCTTGTAATTTCGCGACAGCCACTTGACAAAGCACGCGGCGTTCAACGTCCGAGAGCGCTCGAAGTGGTGCATCTTGAAGAGTGACGCGGCGACCTCCAGCCCCAGCCCAAGTGCATCTTCCCTGTAGATAAGCCAGCGAATGGAAGAGAGACAAATAAATCAACGAATTAAGTTTAACTATTCGACGGTGAGAAATTGTAAAGACATAATATTTTACATGATTTGCAATATATTTGTAACAATGTTTAATCGTGTGGCATTCGATAGTCGTCATCGTAGTCGCGTAAGGTTTAAGGTACGGATAGGTATCCGTGTACGCTGTTTTATGCGATGAGCATTCGTAGCGCTGCCGCCCGACGGTTAAAGTCGGAGAATAAAAGGAGACACGTTCAATTTGAACAGCAAAGCTATGTGTAAACTTTTAGAGGCTCGTATAAAGCGACACTTTGTTTTCCAAGTGCTTGCGGGAATCATCGAAGGATGTTACGCAACGGGCTATATCCGTTTCAGTCGGTCAGTGTGGAGAAAATATACCTCGGACGGTCACCAAAACTTGGAAACCTTCGGAAGAGACGAAAATTACTGACGTCGTTGCATTGAACTGACGAATTTACAGTATAAACGGACTATGAAGCCTTTCCTCCTGCTGTATAAATCATCTTCAATTAATAAGGTGAGGTTATGCAGTATAAAAATATATTAGAACAGTATAATAGTTTGAAGTTTATCGCCATGCTCATCGTCAGTTAACCCTTCGTCCCACTGTGCGCCTCTCTCTCCATAATAGTATCAGCTGTCATACCTATCTATAAGACAAGTATACTGTTTTACAGCTAACAATAAACATCAGTTTGATATCACCCTCCAATTTCGTTGCAACTCGTGTATGTTGCAAAGCATTGAAAACTAATAAAAGACAGGTATTTCTTTATAGGCGGGAAAACGGTTTAAAGGGGTGATGAATGGGTGTTAGGTGAAGAATGTCGAGGGTATAATCTCTCTTTTACTGGGTTGTACACCCGAGTAAAATCGATTTTAAGCCGCCTAATTTTAGCGGGGTGGAAATGAGGTTGGCAGCACTAGCGGCCAATTTATTACGCCTATTGAATTACGCACGTAGTATCTGCTCGTACGCCGATATGATTGGTTAGAGGCTGCCGGAGCCAACCTTGTGTTTGACGTGCTTATACGTGGTGGGTACTGCTAATCGACTTCGCTCGGTTGTACACCTAACATTCTACTACCGTAATGGGCCTAATTAATTTCCCACGGAGGGAAAGGAATTCTTGAACCACTAAAATAAATTTGGTTGGAGTCCATTCTCTGCGATCTAGTATCCCTTATTTATTTCAAACACGATGACTTCGATTCGACTATTTCGATTTAATTAGTTGGTCAAAATGATTTGGTCAAGCAAATTCCTGGATTCAACAAAAGCCTTTTTTGTCGTGATCGAGTGAATTATTGATTTGAATGAAGCTTTTGATGTGTTTCCGAAATTGAGTCAACTAAATATCGTTTCAATTGAAGTTTATGTATTGGTCCTCCAAATCGCATGTTTGCTGACAGAAACAGTTAGGTACTTCAAATAAAATAAGTATACGAATCTAGCCAGCAAAAAATTTACATCGATCGAATGCCATACTTTATTGTTCTAACCGGAGCTTGTTTGGCCGAACTGGTCGAATCAGTTACAGTAATTTGTTTACGAGGTAAAAGAAACGCCACATGCTTTGAAACAAGCAGAGAATATATATTCATTGTAAACATCCGGATACTAGTGCTATAAACGACCACTAGGCGGCGAACGTTCTCGCTACGGAAGTTGCTTCAGAGATAGTTATAAAACTGGGTAGTCGGCTGGAAAGTCAGATACGGATCACGTACGATAAATTCGTGATCGGACCTGTTACAAACGATGAAATCATAGTAACAAGTTACGCGTCATCAAAATTGAGATAGACTACAAATGTACGAAAACTATATTGACACGTGATCAATTTATACTACTATATATTTAATAATAAGTTTGCGGATTTCAACTATTGAATATCGAGTAAAACCGATGAAAATTTCGAACGAACAGAATTATACATGATATTATTCGAAGCATACGTTTTGTACGCTTGAATAACTCTAATGTTCAGTCAGTGCAAAAGATTTTAGTAACAACAAATTTCGTTACCTGCTTCAACCAATAAACTCTTGAATCAACAAAACATGAATCAGAACAAGCTCAATTTGTTTGGATATTAATAATTTCAGATTTTTAAATCAAACCGATTAAGGTGCGTTCAGTCAAATTTTTAGTCATTTAAATCAGACATTTTCTTGATACAATATTCACATTATTGCAAGAAACACTTGCACCCTGTTATCTTGAATAAATTGTCAATCAGCACTATCATTCAGAGGTTTGATTCAATTCCATATTAAGGTTGTCACAACTATTTCCTACGAAAAAAGTATTTTTTTGAATTAAGTAAGTATTTTGTTTACCGCATTTGACTAGCATTTAGTTAAATCAAACAAATATCACTTGACTCAAATAATTCTTTTCCTTCGTGTAGTGTATTTTGATATGTATTCCTGGTAAGACGTGGGACGATGAAATTCTTTTTCGAACAATAGACTGGGTTGTTAGGATAAAATTTCTTTACACACAATCACCGTGTTAGCACTGTTGATATATTTCTAGGTGACCGAAAGTCAACTCTCCTGAAGACTTGGCCCGAAAACTATACACATCTGTTTGTGAGTAATAATGCGTAAGAATTCACGTTACCGTTCTTACGTGTATAAGTATAATATTTAAGCCTATTGTATATCAGTCAATTTTCTTCGAAATTTTGCTTCCAACGATACGTGAAGATTCTTTCCTTCGTATTTTTGTCCTGTTTGAACCAATACCAAGAAATTTCGTTTAAAAAATGGGCACTTCTTCGCTGTCTCTGCCAATACAAATGTACAGTGTTTTAAACGGGAATGGCTTCCCTCTGAAAATAGCTGTGTTCAAATTCTCGCGAACCCAAGCCACGGTACGAGGTAGAGATTGAGAGCGAGGAAACGTTTCGTGTGTTATTCAGTAACTTGAAACTTGTGGTATATTTTGATCAATTCATTTTCCTAAACTTGACGCGTTCATTTGTGGTTTTCGGTTCAGTGAAAGTTAGCCGTAACTGTCAGCACCGTCTATTTGGGTTTTTGGCATCACTGGGCTAGACCGTGTGTCTTTGTATGTAGGGCATTCCACGCCAAATCCACCCGGGTCTGGCCCTTGACCGCTTGAAATTGGTCTGAAATTGTTTATGTTGTTTTTATAACTCTAAGAAGCACGCTAATGTTTTTCAAATTTTATTTTCAGTCAAATTGTTGTACTTCTCGTTTTACAAACCCACATGTCTGTGGAGCCCGTTGAAAAATCAAGAAAAATTCTCAAAAATCTTGTGTCTGATATCAAAATTTTTAAATTCAGACCCAGGGTGGGTCAGCGTTCGGTTCTACACTTATTTGTGCTTAAAAAAAAAAAAAAAAAAATTGAAGCAGTAGTCGGTCTATCGTGGGTTGCTGCTTAAAAATTGTTATATATAACCCAGCATTTTTAAGAATATCCTCAGATTTTTACAAAGTTATTCTTATTTATGTCGATAAATAACTGAAAACAATTTTCTTCGATACTTTTTTTAAAAGCTCAAATAAGTGTAGAAACGAACGTCGGAACACTAACTCTAGACTTAAAAATTTGATATCTGATCGAAGATTTGTGAGAATTTTTCAGATTCTTAAATCACGTCCAAAGACATGTTCATTTTCAATAATCATAAATCATACAAGTTTACTGAAAAAAAATCTGAAAAACGTTTGAGTGCTATTTATAATTGGAACAACAATGTAAAAAATGTGGTCCAGATGCAAGAGGTCGAGGGTCAAATACATGCATAGGAATATGAACACGTTTCTTAGTTTATAAAACTACGCAGCTATGCAATCTTCGCAGCACTTCGCGAATATTTGGGAATCGTTGGGTTCGATGGATTGAAAAAATCATTTTCGCATTAATTTATTCGCTGTATGTGAATAACGCGTATCTTACGTACCGTAATAATTTGAATCATAGATTTTTTAGTAACCGGTCGTAGCATTCGGGATATTTGCTCGCCACGTGGGGGGTCGTATCGAAGCGCGGCAAACTCACGTAAAAATACGTAGCCTGTTTCAAACTACCTTACAGATATTGCTGCATCCTGCATCATACATAGGTACATAGCTATATAGCACACCGTGCAGAGGATCTACATATTACTGTTCCAATATCTCGGTATATTCATTAGTCATTCTGTCATGCTAAAAATTGATAGTTACATATCGTGAGGGGTGACCCCTCGAGGGACCACGAACATTTGGAGGGTGCACAGTATTCGAAGTATAATGCCTTGATTACACTGTGTTCATAACCAGATCACAGTACTTTCCGCTGCACTTGACGCCTTCCAAAGTGTCGATGACGGTATCGCAATGAACCACCGAAACTGACTTTTTTAATCAGTGTTGTGCAATACATCGATTAATCGCCAGCTCCGATTAATCGTTTATTCCATTAATCAATTAATTGATTAATCGTTTTTCCAATTGATCGATTAATCGACGGTCACGATTCATAATCGCACAGTACTACTTTTAACCTATTGCAGAATGGAATGAGAATGAGAATAAGGTAATAAAAGACGTATTTGCACGGTTCCGTGGTGCCACATATTTTCGAACGGGAGGTTCACGTACAGTCGCGTCTGCGACATGGTACACCCTGCATCGCTTTGAAGAAAATGATATTTTTCATCCAACGTCCGATCAATCAAGTTGTTACGCACGTTAAAATTAAGGGCATGCTAACGCAACTTTCATATCTTATTCTGTATTCCATGCCGATGTAGGGACCTAAATATTTTGAAGCATGTAGGATGATGACAATAAGTACCTAAAAATGTATTCAATCCGTATTTAAATTTGGTAGCAATTACGTAGGCAAGTGTGCGAAGGAAAGCATCCTCGAACGATTGATCCCTGTACAGGCAATTTGCAGTTTGCTGTTCTTCCTTAGGGAGAAGATGAACAAATGGACTAGTGAATTAGGTAATTAAATAAAATAAAATTTGACCTGTCCCGATTGGGATCTCGGTAATTGGCAATTCCTTTCAGCGAATACAGCTGGTGTACGCATGCATCACCCGTTCCCTGTAGCGGTGAAGGGTGTTGTGGAAATAGTCCAACGCTCGAGCTGGTAATTATCTTGAATCTTTTGCAAACACTGAAATAAGTTAAGGGTCGGCACAAAATATACTTCGATGGTTGAGAAAATATTCATTCCGAATGAGAGAGGTTCACGGGGCACGTACAAGGCGAAACTTTGAAATAGCGATCAAAGACGAGCGCATAGTGATTTGTGCATGTTAGACGTGGGTACGCACGGAGGCATGTCTGCCACACGTTAGGTAGGCATGCGTTTATACGCATACGGTCATAACGAAGCGTGTATGTAGGTTATAACATATGTATAATTATAAAGCACGCGGAGACGTAGAGCTCACCTGCGGTGTCCATACGGATGGTTGATTGGAGGCTCTCGACGTGCTCTTGCTCCTCGATCGCCATATCTTCTTGGCCACCAACCTGCTTCCGTGATGCACCACGCTGCTCGACGATTTACTTTTCTGCATCGCTGCGCCACCTGCGGAATTCGAGGACGTCATAGCTGGAGAACCTGGCGCTGAATGCGGCTTGTCTCTGTTAGGATTGGAACCATGCAGGAAATGGGAGAGGAAGGAATGGTGTTGTTTCGGTGTCGGGGGTGTATCTTCCGAGCCTAATCCAGCGTCAATACTACTACGTGAACTAGCGTTACGACTCCCCGGCGACGTGGTCTCCGGATCCGACAAATTATCGACGATATCGAACATTTCACGGTAATTAACGGCCCAATTATCCTGTGTCTGACAACCCTTGCTGTTACCGTCATCCTCGCTTGGTCTCGCACTATCGTCGCACCTTGCTTTAATGTTTCGCAAATTTCTGTCATAGTTTACCCTCTTGAACCTATCGACCTTCTCAGCGTCCATTGATTTCTTCCGTGCCATTCGAAGGTATCGTTTTATGGTATCGCTGACGGACGGTGAAACATCGTCATTGTCCACGCTACTCCTACGCCGCGACGATCCTGCGGGACCACCCAACTTTTGGATGTCCTTGCTGGTCTGCTCGTCCCGTTCTGGCAGGCAGGATTCGATGACGTCCCGCGGTATCGGGTCGGTTTGGACGATGTCGTCGACCGGTCCCCTGTCCGTGCTCGGGCCTTGAACCGCGATCAGCGGCGGCGGCGATCCGAGATCCCTTTTTCTGTCCGGCCAGCCACCTCCAACGTCCTTCTGCGGTCTAGCCTCACGATCAGTGTTGAAACGCCACTGGGATGCGGGTAACGCGCAAGCACCCATGGACCTCGGGCCCCGAAAGCCCCGTGTACACCGTAAATCGAAGTACAATTTTTCGAGAAGCTTACGGTCCGTCAATATGTCGGATATCACGTGATCGCGATTTGGCGATTTACTGTAATAACGGCTAAGGGTATCGAGCAACGACTTGTGCACGTAGTCGCCCTGGTAAGGTAGCATGGTCTTCGGTACGCCACCGCGATGAATGTTCGAGACGTCAGTTCCGCGACCCTGGGCCATTATAAGGTCAAGATGCTGCTGAAGCTTGTCGATAAGATTTTGGTAATTAAATGGTTTGTTTGACTGACTTGTATCTTGGTTGAGGGAGGATTTTACGGGACTTGTCGTACAACCCTCTCCTTGCATATTCAAATATTTTTGTAACATGTCCGCCAGTGCTTTCGCCTCGGTATCCTCTTGGGGTAATTTTCGCTGAGCTTCCGGTGTGACCGGAGAGCTGCCGATACCAGCACCGGCCTGCAGCCATTCCCGTTTCATTTTTGTTATGTCAAATCTTCCCCCGGACGTTGCCTGGAGAAGGAACGCCGGACCGGGTCCGCGTGTCTCGTTTACGTCAGCCTCGTCGGCGGAACTCGCCTTGACTCGACAGCTGCCACCCCTTCCGGTTCTCCGGCGTCGATGGGTACGGAAGCCCAACGAGCTTGGATACGAGGCTTTCCTCAGGAGCAAAAACTTTGGTTCCTTTTGGCACATTTCCTGAAAGTATTCCTCGATCTTTGGTATATCCTCTTGGCGGTTGTGCACCCCGTCGGGTATTAGTTTCCTTCCCGCATCCGCCATGTAGCGCCAAGTCTTTCGAGTCAGCAGCCATCGCTCTTTCGTTGGTTTTATAGGCCGCTTCGTGCGCTTATCTTTGGACGTTGGAGTGGTGTTGCGAGAGGTACCTGCTTCGCTGCTGTCCCGTCGTGACCTTCTTCGGGCACCGGATCGCTCCGCCATCGCGATACCTCTGGCTCCGTCCTCCTTTTTAACCACGCGAACCACTTTTGAACACTCGAATCAACCTAGCGTTAAATATATTGCAACCTTTACGGATAAATCAGCAAGACACCCGTACTAACGAGTAACCATTGCGGCGTGATTCAAAGGGCAGAGAAGAGGGAACGGCGGGGAGGATGTGTGGGGGGGAGGGCAAACGTCGGTGTCTTTCACGTCAACGTCAATCGCGCACTCCACCACCAGGTCACAGTGTCACACCAAGTGGAATACTACGAGTATCTCACAATCAGTTTCCCTGCGGAGCAATCGAACCGACGATATTGCGCGAGTAAAGTTTTGCGTTATCACCGTTCGCTTGTTCACCTGTATCGGATATCTCAGTGGGGAGGTCGAACCATTCGATACGTTTAAGATTTGTCACTTTGCAGAATGAAACTTGGGGAGACGATCTCGCGACATGGTGGTTCATTCCCGAGCGTCGCCGGCGGAGATGCGGGCTGGGCACACCATGGGCCGGTGAACAGACGATGTGGCGCGAGGGGTGAACTGGGTCGACCTGCTTCCGAACCCGAAGTACGTCCGAGAAAACTTCGGCCCAATACCCGACGAACAACAACCGTAATAAGGTCTCCCGATGACCCGCCACAGCCGAATCCACTCCCAACAGCCCGGCTGACGGCCGTGTCGTTGCGTTTTTAACGCATAGCTAGTACGTAGGTACTATGACGCATGCCTATCAACCCGGTGCCTGGGCAGAAAAGTTGCCGCGACAAGGACAACAGTTTTTCAGCATGCAAGTTTGACTCGATTGCCTCTAATCCTGCGATCACCGCACACACACTATTGCCACTTTCATCGTAGTCAACCTGAACGGGTTTGCTGTTGAACTGGGACTCTACGAGGACGATAAGAGGCGACGAATTCTCCCCTAGAGTGAAGTTCGAATCGCGTCCACCATGTTACGGTTAACGTCTGTTGTCTATGTTTCACTTGAGCCGGCAAGGTGGAGGCTCGCCAAGGTACACGACTACTGCTCAGGGCGCCGCGACGTCGTGGACGCTCTGTGTCTAAAAGCGTCTCTGGCCCTCCCCTTAGCCGCTTTTCCGCATCTCTCCTTGATTCCATCGTCAGCCGGGAGTGCTTCGCGCGCCAGGAACGGTTGAGCCACCTCACTCTTCTCCGTCTCTCCGCTGGGAGGATGAAACGTACCTAATCGACGAGACACAGTGATCGGGACACTTGCCGAGAGGAAGGTGATTGAGAAGCGTGGGCATTTGCAACTGCCGTGTAGACCTATACCTACGTCTTTGCTAGACGTTCAGCATGTTGTACCCCACCTCGTCGTTCACGGGTCAAGAGTACACACGGGCAAACGCGTGCGTCTCGCATTGTACCAAGTCTCTGCCCGACGGACAGACGGACCCAACGCGATCGTCGATAGATATCGTATACATGCTGGCATATCGCGTATGTTGCGTGTGCGTGCGCACGCGCGCGCGCTCGTATGTTTGTCATGTGTGCGTGCCTGCGTCTGCGTATGTGTGTACATGTGCAGCGGGACGTTGTGTTGCAAATACACTTCCAGCAATATTTGCAGCTCTTGAATTTCATTTTGCCCGGAAAATAAATAAAATTACTTTCCACGAATTCTCAAACGGGTGTCTCGAAATTCTGTGAATCTGCTGCGACGCGGATGACGGTCTGAAACAACCTTTTTTCAATCGTTTCGGATCAAAGTCATTTTCTTTCGCTGACTGATATCGTGTGGCGCTTGACGCGAAAAAGCTCCCACGCTACAGATCACTTTCTTTGCAATCTCTGTCACTCCCTGGCTGTAACGTCTTGCGTTGATACCCTCTTACTAGCACTATATTTGTATTACGTTCCCGCCTCACAAATAAATATTCGACTAACTTGTGGCAATTTAAGTTGCCGTATGCGACAACTGTGATGACGTTAATGTGAATGTCGTATACTGTCAAGAAACAAATCAAATACTAACTTGACAGTATAGATTAGTTTTAGACCAATGCTCTTGCATCAAAAATACTACCACTGCGCAAGTAATACAGTTTATAATGTTCTGCGTTCTTCGTCGTCTTGTGGGAAATAAAGTGTGACTGTCGTAAAACGTTCACGGTTGGCTCTGATGCGTTTTGAATATTTCCTTACGGTGAGGAATTTGGAAGATGGAGTAGGAGGCTAACGTATAGAAGTGAAAAATAAATCTTGAGCAACCCAAGGAAGAGCTCTCGAAATATACGACGCAGGAAATATCTAGCGGTGGTTTTAGTTGAGCAACGCAGCGAAAAGTGACGTCACGACGACAAGGGCCAAATGAAAGCAACTTTTCAACTTTATTTTAGGACGAATCTCGAACGAACGGTGTAAAGCTTATATGGTTGCCCGAACTCGTGGGATACCTACCGCAAACTATAATATTTTGGTTAAGGAAATACAAGACCATAGTTCGTAAATGGATCGGGTGTATCTACGTGTACGTATAACGGGTATCTCTATACCGATTACCGGTAAAAGAGTATCGTATTCTCGTTTCTTCCATCACCCTGCAGACACCGTATGATAGTCGCACAGCTTTGCAGAGCTTGCGATCAACGTGTCTGTTAGAAATTTTTAAACAAAGATAAATAGAAATGTCAGATGGAAAAGTCGAAAACTATGAAAATATCTTTGTGATTCATAGCGAGAAAAAATTATGTACAGCACGACTGCCGGCAGCTTCACCCGTCGCGCCATCGACTCTGATCGACTATAATTATCGGGGCATGGCGTCGGAATACTTGGCAAATGTTGAGGATTATAAACACATTAGGATAGACGCGTGGTGGTCCTAATCCTACCGGTTACGCGCTATGAGTATCATGATTATAAAGAAAGTGCGGCTCTTAGGATAGATGCGTAACATCTCACGGAAGTGTGAGACATGCGAAACGTTTCCAACGTAAATGACGTTGCTGCTTCTCAGTGCATTTGACTTGCGGGACGCCAAGTTTTACAAAACATCTTATAAAAGCCACATTGTAATTAATCCAAAATCATTTACAAGTTAGCCCTATTGCACTCGGAATGTATATACCTTAGAAAAAATAACTGTTTTTTCACTTACGTTACATGATATATTGACAAAACGATAACCTAAACAAAATGCGTCAGATCTCAATGCGAGAGAGCGTTTCTCTTCGATTTTTTGAACCTGTTACCAGGTTGAGGCAATGATTGCCCACGAACGGATCACACATTAAGACGAGTGAAAGATAACAGAACATGTGAATGTTTCTTCAATGTAATTTCCTTCGGAAAATATAGTCTAGTAGAATGTCTATACTGCACGTTACTATACATTGTATGTTATACTTTGTGTAGTTGAATCATATAATTCCGGGCCATTCACAATCTTCACCGAAGAAGAAAATTTTTGATAACTGTACAACGGATGAACGTACATACTAAGTTTGCACACTAATTGCCTCAATTTTCAACATGACTTCCCACTTATGTGCAATTGATCTGCTCCTTTCGTAAATTGAGCGTAAAGCAGACATTTGACTAGAATCCGAAGGCAAACAGGTAACACACGCTACAGAACTGTGGGTCCGTATTTTCATCTAACTTAATCTTATGAGTATAAATATGTGGTTAATTGAGATGTAAATTCCTTAATTTTTAAACGAATCCCAAAGGTCTTGTTTTCATTCCTTATTTCCATAGCAGCACCGGCGGCTATAGAATTATTGGTGTATGGCACCAGCAGCACAAGTTCTAACCAACGGAATTTAGTTTGCCTTGAATGTGCAGTTTACAATTACCCCTGGTGTATATACAATGATTGTTATTGTTATTTCGCTACCGTGGTGTGACGATCTCAAGTGATTGTCAGTAAATTTAGGACTTGCAGCATATACGAATAATTATTGCAGCAGACCACAATCGAAGAAATATACAATATGTGAAAAACTAGCTGCGCAGGCATTTACAATTTTCATCCTCGGAATATTCTGTTGATACTTTGCACAAATAATGAAAATAAGTAATGAATAACGCAAGTCTTGTTTTTTTTTCATACGATCTGGTGTATACCATATCCGTATGCAATCAATTTGGAGTAGGAAAAATGGCCATATTTGTCGTACAAATGTCACCGGCCTTGGAGCCAAGCATTTCTTTAAGGTAGGTTAGATCCAGACGATGTACGCTGCGACGAATGATGAGTGACCGTCATGTGAGTGTACCAAAATTAACGTGGTGGCCATGTTGGTATTTCTGGCTCGATTGTCTGGCGAGAAATAGACCGGCGTTCGGATTAAAAGACGGCACGAGGGTAACATACTGGCGAGACTACAAAAACTGACGAACTCTGTGGTGCGTTACACCTGTGAAACGGATTGTCAAGTTATTTTTACAGAACAGGGCGAAGAAGCTGGATACGCTCGGTTCGAGTGTGGGAGAAAAATGATGGAAGTTCAAAAGGGATGGTCAATGAGACCAACAGCTATTTGCGTATGATGAATAGATTATTTGAGGATACAGGAAATTTACTGGATGTTCCCAGATCCTGCACAATTGTTTGTATGTTGAAAAATTTAAAAAACCTGTAATAGAAAAGTCGTCAGGCTGAGGAGAAAAATGCATGCTGTCGGATTTCTGTTTATAATAGATCTCACCGGGAAGTAAACAGATAATTTGAGAAGCTTTACATGTAGAAATGTACAAGGTCCACGAATTTCGGGTTAAATTCTAGTGCCCAAGCTGACAATAAGTTAAGAAGGTGCCGAGAGCACGACCGAGGATTTCGCATGCGGTGATATTTCACGTTATAGAAGTGTGATTAAAATAGCAACACTGATTGCGTGTTTCTTGTTCAAGAGAAGACATGCAGATGCAAAATGAAACATCGATTCGCTTTCCATATTAAATGACGTGCTTAACTGTACTGTGACACATGGCTTACGGACATGCTTGCAACATGTAAAATATAGGTATGTAATATGTAATCTAAATTGACCGTTTGATTTTTTATTCGTTGAATTAACCTCAGGGAACGTTTGGTGAAAGTGAGGTAATTATACGTAAGTCCCGCAAGAAATTTCTCGGAATTATTCCACTCAGACGAAAGACATCGATTCCCTTGACGGCGACTGCGCGGGTTGATGACATTTGTGCCAAATGATTTCTCATCTTTGAATAACACTTGCATGCACGTACATTTGATGAGAATTATCAGAGAGAGGAGTGTTGAGAATTCGAGGATCAATGAAATGTCTAGAGACACGAACGATCAGCGGCAACGCCCATTCGGGACAATTAAAGAACATGTCCGTATCAACGAGTACTTAAAAACGCGTAACCAACCCCATTTACTACGTGATCTGAAATTCATATCGTGTGAAATTGTATACGTATAACCTGATATTCAATATATTTGTGAAATAAACAGTTACGAGTTTTTATTACGAGTTCGTTATTATTTCGTGACTCGTTGTTTGGTTCAGCGAGCGCAGCAAACGCACGGATTCCTAGTTTCTATTGCGGTTGAAACCCAGAAGGATCGTACCAGGCGTGCACCGTATACGGTGAAACCTTAATGCTGCAACGTTAAGAGTTGGCTTTGATTTGGGAATCGGTGAATCTGTCCGTCTATAAAACTAGGATAGTCTGGGCGATCAGCTTTGCGTAGCAGTTATAAAATGCGCGATTATTTTTAGTTGCGCAAAAATATCGCAAGGTCGCCGATGCTCGCAGACCGACTACTGGCTCCGACCCTCGAATACATCAGTGAATACATCGCAATACCGGGTAGCTGGTTATACATAGATATACATAGTTAGATTCTGCAAGCTGAGCTTCGACCGTGTCGCGATCGGGACGCCACCATCCGGCAATGAGCTTGCGCCAATTGATTCGTTACTCGAACGATAGATGAAACGTTTCCTACACTCTTACCGCAAAAGGGTGTACACCGGGTTACTTAACGTCAAAGAACTTTATAGGGGCCCTAAATCATAGGCAACCCAGGGTACACAGTCACCCGCAAACTCGGAGCTGCTTAGAGTGAACTTCTCCTTGAATTGCCTATAATTAGGGGCCCCTATGGGGCTTTTCGAGGAAATAATCCGGTATATTACCACAGCGTTCGATTTCTGCTCTTGATTGAATGTTCAAAGATCGGCTGACTGCGAAAAAATGAAGTAAAATGCGAAAGGATTAAATAAAACATAACACGCTAGATACGGTAGGAGGTAACAAAGTTGAAGAATATTTTTTCCGGTTTCCTCCACCTGAGGTACGACACGGTCCGGTCGGTCAGTCGGGGAGAAAACCGTCGTTCCTACGTCAGATGCCAGATGGCAATCGTATCCAACGAATAACTTTGATGACGCGATGAATCGAGTTGCGTCGAAAACAGGAATCGGGGCAGCGAGTGTCCGTCGTTCATTGACGGATAGCTCGCTTACATCGTCGTTAGTGTTTTTTATGTGTGTACCTGTAAGTAGCAGCCTACCGTTATCAAAAGCGGGGGGGATCTTTGAAAACTAACTAAATTTACATCAATCTTTCCATAGTGTTCATGCTGAATGCAGAATACCACCAACATACAATTATGTCGCAATGCTCGATACAATTTTATTACATCTTGACTGTATTATAATAAACCCGTCGAATGTGAACATATGCCTGTGCAATAAAGTGATGGGCAAACGTAATTACAGTCATGCGAATGCAGAAGGTTTTTACGTTAGTCGCACGTTTTCTCATTCAACCATAGAACCAAATTGTCATTTTGGGCAGAGCAGTTCCTGTCAAAGGAAACGGGAAAGTCACAAAAAAATTAACTTTCAAAAAATATTTACTTCAGAGTATCCAAGAAACGCAAAATCGTTTCACACACACATTGCAAAACGCTTGATTAACCGAATTCCCAAAAATTTGCGAAAAATTCAATTATCAATCGTTCAAATTGAAAGATTGTTATACGCCAGGTTCGAGTAATTCAAAATAAAACAATTGAAAATAACTGTAGCGTAAGTCCGTGCTGTAGCGAATAGATAGAAAAAATTGACTACCTACATAACACGCGAAATGTTGTGAAACACGATCTCAGTACAAATCATAGAATACTTAAATGAAAATTTTGTGGAATGCGCGCAATGTTCAGGTGAGCGCAACATTCTAAACTGCTATCAAATCAGTGATCCGTGTACCAAAAGACGAATGATGTTACTCCAGGAATTGAGTTATTTATCTTGTAACGAGTAAGGAACACCGCTCATCCTGCGTCATTGCTAACCTTATTTCTAACAGACTTTCGATCTTTCTGGATATTACTCATCAATATTTTGGGTGAGTAATAAGCCTACTCTTATTTTGATCACACTTGGACGATCTTTAAAAAATCTTACACATAAGATACAGGGCTGCGATTCTGTAATTTCACTTTTCACATTTTCCACCATCCAAGCATTCCGATTGGTTGAGTAAATTTTGTAAACCAATTAGAATACTTGGATGGTGGGAAATGTAAAAAGTGAAATTACAGCATCGCAGCCCTGTAAAAACGACATCATGCTTAGAAGGGAGAACTAACGTAAAGAGTATATACATAACTTTAATGATGTAATCACGAACGAGGCGTAGAAGAAGATGGAAAACGAATTGAAACTGGGGTTGAGACTGTACCTTATACTTCGGTGTACATTTCGAATACATCCGCGACTCTGTTCAACCTAAACCTCTGACCGTTCTATCAATCAAAATACTTAATTCGCCAAGGGTTGGTCATCTTTACCTATCGATTACGGTCAACAAGAGCACCGTGTCGAGACGCATTGCTTGAAAGATCGGCAAGGTTTCGAACCGAACTATTTCGAAAATTGCGAAGAACAAAATCCTAACAATTTTGCAAATCGATAGAATGACACTTCCAGACCCAGAGTGTATGGTAATTTTTTATTCATAATTACCAATTATCAAGAACGATCTTGGGTTCAGAATAGACGAAGGCTTGAAAGCAACTGACCTTACCAGCTGAGTTACGTTGGGACTAAAAATTGGTCGAGTATCGTTTGCTCAACCCCGTATTAGTACACATAATGTTGTATTCCGATGAAATATCTGGAACATGCGCATCGTGGCTTGAATATACTTGGGTGAAATCTCCATCGCTCGGTATGTTAAATTTATATATATCCACGACGTCTGGTTCGACGTGAATCGGAGAGCGGTGCTATAGGCTATTTCTGATCCGCGTTATGAACCTACGTCGACTAGCAAATGCTGACGCTCGTTCGACGTGCGTCTATTCGTTTTTATTTCGGTTAACAGCACGTGTTGGAAAACCCGGCTTGGAGTGTAGTGATTTTCAGATCTGGTATTAAGTACTGGTATAATACACACACGATTCTCACTCCGCCAAGTTGCCGTTTGCAGTCAATGACTGCACGGACTATTATATCGAGATACCTGATGCACTCTCTTTGCCTATAACAATTAAAACCGCCTACCGTTATAGCGGAGGATAGTCGGAGTCTTACAAAGTGCGTGTTGCTTCTGATCTCTTAGATTTACCATCTATTCCTATGTCCAAAGTAAGAATGAAACGTCATTTGCGATGGGAAAATACATTTCTCATAGTCAGATAAGGCAAATATTTAAACTCTATTTTAGATACATAATAAACTATTTATTTGCAGGAAATAAAACCTAATAGATTTACATATTATACGGACAGTGCTTTTTTTTTATATAAAAATGACAGGGATTGCGGTAAGAATTACTTATCAGTATACTGATGTTAAATTCTCTGAACTTATGAATCGCCACAATCCCGAAAATTTTCACTGCAGTAAAGCGCTCACCATTTGAATACCGTCGCGCATGTAAATCCCATATATTTTCCCCCGTGTTCATGCGTATAGTCGCCCGAAAAGATTTCGTCAGATTAAATGAAGTTTTAATCTGAAAGTGGATCGCTAAATGAAACCTAGTAACACGTGATTAGTTTCTCTCTCTGAATCTAATAAATCTCCTTTCCTGCTGTTATATTATCTTCACGGTATATTAAAGAGTATTAAAGTTATGCATGTATTTTCGTAGGTCCCCTGCATGTAAGAATCGACCGTTACCTGCGAGCCTATTCGTACAAATCGATGGGTAACAATATTTTTCGGATGATCTGTGCTTGAATATGTGCTGTTAAAATTATAATCAACAATTTACTAGTCGATAGTGTCTTATGGCAGCGACGCGACTAACCAGACTTGGGTATTGTTCGCCGGTGAGAACAAAATTTTATTGCCAATATTTGCATTCACAAATTCCTTGTCAAAACGCGGGAAATTGAATGATGCGACGAGTTTTCCCGATACCGTTTCCATTTTTTGCGGTAAATACGATTCTGTGAAGATTCACAGATCGGGATGAGCCAGATTGATGGGTAATCAGGGTGTGAGTGCAGGTTCAAATGTTACAGTGAAAATGCAAACATGTTACGAAATTAGGAACCAATCACTGTACACACGATTACTTATTAAGGTATAACATGCGTCAGAGTTGGTCGATGGATCCATCGCAAGGAAAGCTTAGCTATAAAATTAAGGGAAACTTTCGTCTCTGCGTTGAAAATTTTTAAAAAAGTTCCGTCAAGCTTGCATGCAATGCGATTTTCTCGAAGGTATGTATAACCTGCCTAATGCAAATACGACATCTTACCGATAATATGGTGGTTGTTTTCGACGAACTGCGTGGTAGTTTGAATTCCCATGAGTACCAGATTTTCTCCCTATGTATAAACATGCATGTGTACGTATGCCAGTCATATGTACCGACGCAAACTGGCTATCCCGTAAGCCAAAAAAAAATCCACCTGAGCAGACCTAGCGAAGCTGGATTGTTGGTTCACACACCGCGGGATGATATTTCAGCATGCCGGAACGATGCATTATTTTAAACGTATTCTTCACTGCCAAAACTTGAAAGTATTTCAGGCATCTACGCACTTATTTGTCATTCTCTTCTCATTATTTCCCGTGGTCTGTGTCCATTTTTATATTTATGATTAGATCGGGAAACTAGAACAAAGTCGGACCGTCGTTGACACTGCGATGATTCATGGGACAGATCTTGGGCGCACAAGTGTTAAAAATATGGAAAGAAAAATTATTTCCTCGTTTACTTTTTGTAGCATGTCCTCGAACAAATCGAACCACTGCTTTTAATAGTCAAAATCTGAACGATTAACGCAAGTTTACTTCTGTTGTAGTAAATGGAACTGCAATTGAATGGCGAAGGTAATTGCGAAACAATTGATATTGATCAAATAACGCGTTCAAACTATCGCGCGGATCGGATACGAGATCGATTTCTGAATGTCCAAGTCAAATTTATTTCAAATGTATATTCTTTGAAAATAAAATGTAAACCGCGAGAATGGAATTATTCCGTTTAATTAAACACAGCGAAGCGTTAACGTCTTTGTACGTACGTTTTACGATGTTGGTGCAGTGCAGCGATAATGACGATAATTTTACACACCCACGTTACAGGCATATACGTACGGCCACAATTCGTCGCAGAAGTTTAATTTTGTCACGCGGTGTAACCAAATTCCCGAAATTTCAGCTCCGCGAGTGCCGTAGGTATGCAAAACTTTTGCCGGAATAACGAGTGGTTGGTTCTAGGTACGTAGTGGAAAAGCCCAAGTGAACCTCACCATCGGAAACAACGTGTAAGTATCCGTTACGCCGGCAACTGAGGACCGGCTTTTAATTTCCGGATATACGAACTTTACGGTTGATATTCTCACTTGGTCACCATTATACATTATATTGTGTAAGCCTCACATGGTTTTATAATCATCATTCAATCCAATGCGAACGAGACAATTGTATAATCACTGTATATCCGCCCACTGCTCACAGTACCGGCATCACAACTGCATTGAAAGAAGCATGTATATTGTTTAATATTACTATACCGCATGTGTTGCTTGTATCGTACATATGCCTATGCATGCGTCCGTCCTGTGTACAGTCGTACGTACATACGTGCATGCATGCATGCGTGTGTGTGTGTGTGTTCGTCTGTTTCTATGTATTCGCGTCGATGCCTCTGTGTATATCGTGTCTGCGTGTACGTGGATTAACATAGGTGTGTATGTACGTAAGTATACTATATGTACAACCGCGTACACACGAGCCCGCACTTCTGCATACAAAAGATGCGTCTATATCATAAACATATGCAATGAAATATAAACTCTTCTCGTAGCAATGCTCAATGCTCGAGGAGCGACCAGCAACTGGCATCTGCACCGCTTTCAGAGTTTTCATCGCTAGTGCCAGCTGGGGACGCTGACTATTTTAAAACCAATGTCCTTCTAACGCTACTGCTACCGAGTACCAAGGTGTAGGTAGTGTGTAGTCGTGGTCGTCATCGTGCTCAAGATTTGGCAGGCGCGACTTTGAATTCTCAAAACTTATGCAGTCGAAAGGACGACTCGTAGCGGAAAATCGGCGAAAATCTTCGTACCTACCAAGAAACGCCCTGTTATCCGATACGGAAGTAATTATCACACGACATGGGTACACTAATATGGTGGTATAGCATACCGCGTACAGTGGGCTGGTTTATTCGGAGCGAAGATCGAGGTCAGATAATTGTAACGATTATCGGTATACTGTTGTAGGACGTAAGATATTTGATTAAACATCATTTTCACCGGTCAGTTATTAATGCATAACTGCTGATTAGTTATTGCTTTTCTTACTGTTGCTTTGGAAGTCTGTATCGTGGAAAGGAAGATGCTTTGTATCATAGCTGGCGAGCTACAATGCTGTGAAAATAGAAAAATAGTGATGTTCAGAAACTAATGTCAGATGCGTTGTGTTCATATTACCTGCATTCGGGTCAATTAATCGTAAGAAATTGTTACGCTTCATAATGTCGGAAAGGTACACTTGTTGACGAATGAGGATGCAAAATTTGGTGGCAGTTGGCACGAAGAAATGCCACCAGCCATTTAACGTTCCAACCTTGTAACCACAGGACTAGAAATTTGAAATGCCTTTACTGACACTTGTAGCGAAATGTTACGTCAACTTGTACAATGGCTAACAGAAATATTGAAGAGAGAATCTCACACGCAAATGCTTAAACGCCGCTATAGTCGCCTGTACTCATCCAAACGATTCTCCATTCTTTGCAACACGCATCATTCTTCCTCATTTTCACCGTGAAAACTGTGTCTTACTTTCTCGTTGATTGTCTGCACGAAGCAAAATGTTTTTTTACCATAGTTAGCGAGCTCCAATGCCATGGCACTGAAGAGAGTGACGTTCAAAAAACGACAGTAGCTGCTCATTCCACTCTCAGCAGCATGCAATATCTGTAACTTTGAGTACTCTACGGAAAAATAGGTAAATCGTAAATAAAACAAAAATAAAAATAATACGACTGAAAGTCAAACACCGTTGCGATCGCCAATGTGGAGCTAAGAAAACGAAGATATGTATAAAAATTGTAAACTTAAACACGTGCAAACTCATCAAAATTGCCAAGTAACGGGGGGAGGGGGACAAAACTCGGATGTTTTTACCTAACTCAGGAAAAACAAAAATACGAAACTCCAATTGATCTGCCAAAAGGTGTGAACAACAAATAAACAAATAAAGTGCGGAAGTTTAATGATAGAATACTAACGAAATAAGCACGAGTGTTAACTAAGTGTTTCGGAAAAGTGACCAGAATTTAGTATCAGTGAAAATTGAACGTTGAACTAATTGACAGTTAAAGACTATCAATTGATTAAAAATTGTCAATTACGGAAATTTTATTATTGTTTAACTAGATGATGGATTTAGATTTCCCTTTGCTTTCGCAGATTGATTGATCGGGTTACTTGATTCAGGTTATTGTTAAATGCGGCGAATACTGCCGCAATTTCGTTTATCCCTGTAACCACTTTACAAACAATAACATTTTCCCAGTATTTTATCGACCAACTCTAGGTACGTAGCAGTGAAAATTTTTCTCGTAATTTCGCTCGAAGTTTCTCCAACAGCTTGGACAAATTTCACAACGGAACAAAGTGGAGCAGCCGTTGTTTTTCATACTTCAATAAAATTTTAATATTTCAGTATCAAATGTGTGTGTAGTTAATTTTCAATTCATAGTAAGTAATTATAGTTCACATTCGAACCAAAAATTATAAATCAAGTCTGAAAATAGATGACTATTTTTATCTATAATCGCAAAATATTTTTAATTAAACTATGAATTATCCAAAAAAGTTTTCTACTATTAAGATTACGTAACGAAATTTACGAAACTTGTTTTCAAATACACCCTTTTAAAAAGTTATGAAACAATTGATTAATCGATGAATTTTTACCGATTGAATCGCGTCGTGTTCAATTTTTATTTTGAACTCGATTAATCGATGCATCGATTATTTTTGACCGAGTGGTCATCCTTATCCTAGTGTCCCTCACGTGTCCGTATATGTTCCGATTTCGTAGCGCCCTCTGACACGAGACTGGTCTTTCGAACTAATTTTTGATGTGCACGGTCAGTAAGTGCATGTAGATAACCACCAACATTCTGTCGTATCGAGCATCAGTAAGCAGTGGATGTTCATAATCTATTCATTTTCGACTACTGATCGCCACAAACGTGTTTGTTCTCTATCATTCTCGTCTTCCCGATGCTAGACACGGTAGAGTATCGGCCGATTACCAACACGCACTTACCGACCGTACACCTCGAAAGTTAGTTCCAAATCCCACTCCGCGTCAGAGAGCGCTGCGAAATCGTAGACACGAAAAACATTCTTCCAAGCTTCTCTCCAACGAATATCTTTGTAGTCGAGTCGGCTTCCGTGGGTGGCGCTGGGAGCGGGCGGACGCCTTGCCCCGCGGCTTAAATCCAGTCGCGCGGGCAACTTTGCAGCGTGTGGTTGCGTCGTGTTGTATCGTTGTCTCGCTTTGCGTCGCGTCGTGTCGTGTTGTGGTGGTGGCGGTGCCGTTGACGGTGACGGAGGCGGCGGCTGCAACGCTGACGGTGGTTTACATTCGGGGAATTTTCTTGTGCGTGACAATATTACCGAAACCTAACTCAACTCTAAACCTGATACAGCGTCTTAACAATAACACGCGCAAGTGTGACGTATGCGTGAATTCTTTCGGTGCCCTCGCGAAGTTGTGCAGTGTCGCGTGGTGTCTCTTTCCGCTTCTCTCTTTCTCCGTCCACTTATCCCTCCGGCCCTTTAATTCCCCCAAAGTATAAATATTATCGATCGGTGCGACAGGATAGTTGGAAAAATTAAACATAGTGTCAGGAAAAACTGGGATTGGCGTTGCCTGGCGTGTAGCTGATGCCAAGGTGCTGTTGAGGCTCACCATCGATCTCTGAGGTAAGAAAGAGCTTATGCACAAATGCATCATGAATATGTATTACGTATGTATTTGAATCTTGTCTTCCGTCGATTCGTGCTGCTCGTTGAATAACATCGTATCAACTGGCGTCATTATCGAAACCGTTGTTTTTTTTCCCCCTCAACGAATCAGCATTCAAGCACATGCAATGCCAATATCATTCCGTTCTCAGCGACACGCATGACGATGGGGGATGGGAGAACGTCAAAACAGACCAACGACCATTAGCGGACAGCGTGACCCAGGAAATTGTAGTTAAGCTGGTCCTTGGAAGACTCGCGCTGTTCCTTTCGTGGTTTTCACCTTGACTGGAACGACGAGTGCCATTTTTTAAACACGCTTGTTTCTAAGCGCAGACGGCCAGTAGCGCCTGCGTGATTGATTGACATTGGGAAACTAGCTAACTATAAACCGAGTGCAGATGCAGACCTTACCTATCGGTACATTCATTGTGTCTATTTTCGCGAACCATCGCCTAACTTGTGAATGTTCATAGCCGTATTACAGCCTAATACACAAAAGTCACTGGGGCGGGGTTGAAATTTGAAAATTTACCAAAGCGCTAAATGATAAATTTTTTGGTGGCGAAATTTGAAGTAGAAAAATCAAACTTTGACCATACATCAAAGTTTCGAATGATCCAAAATTGCTAAAACTTTGGAGATCATCTCCGTCGGTTCCGTTCCCCTTTTCTAACGTTATTTGTATGTGATTAAATACGACCCCCTGAGATTTCACATCAATTGAGCGACAATTTGTTGGCCCTCTTCTAGGGATTGCAGCTCGGTGTCAGTAAACTATTGAGAAAACGGATTAAATTTTTTCACTTTATTCTCTTACGGACGAGTTTTGTACTTTTGTAAAAAGAATTATTAACAGCTGCGACGATCAACGGCAACCTCGACCGTCATTCTCCGTGGCTAATGGTAGTGTGTATTTGCCCTCTTCATTTCCTTTCACCCTCATTAAACCTGTGCTAATAATAATCAACGAAGAACAAATTGTGGAAGGCCTGGCGGCTACGGTTAAAATTTATACTACTACAAATTTTTACAGAAAATGGAAGATTTCATATTATTTCGTACAAATTTGTAAATATGCATAGTTTTTCATGAAGAATTGTTAATTTTCTTTCAAAATTGTTGTGTCTCGTAATTTTTTTATACCGAAGAGATACGAATTTTCATGAAAATCTACAAGTTTTTATGAGAAATTGTGCGTATTGACGTTCCAACTTCTTTAAAAATTCGTAGAAAATCTTAATAATCATTTTCACCAGGGAGGGGGAAACCGATATCAATGACTCCGATGATTATTGCTTATTTCCGCAACAGATACAACACCGGATTAAAAACCGGTGATTAGCTCCGCAAATAATTTCGATATAATTAGGTAATCTGCCTGAGAATGATGAGGAATTATTTCAACGATAAGACCTCTCATTTAAAATTATCCGGTTAGCCGTCCACCGTGCGTAGGTGTGATCTCGTCATGTACCATAATGAAATTCAACAGCAACTGATTATGCGCGAATTGAATGGACTGCCGCAATTCACTTGGCTCTCAGTGTCTTTTACGTACCAAAATTAGATTAGCAATAATATAATTACGCACTATACGGTATATGATAAGCGACGAAAAAATTTAAGGCCACAGTAGGCCTCTTTTTCACCTGTAATCTCTAATCGTCCTGGTATCACAATAACTTAGATAATATATAATAATGACAATAATAATACTGTCGTTTAAAATAGGTATGTATTATAGATTGTGAAGAGTGTAGATAATACGCGTTGTAAATTGCTGTTTGTTTTTGGTTCCATGCATCGTTGTTGATCGACGTATAAATTTTCCATGTCCCCGTTGTACCTCTTTTTCTATCTACTCGTTTCGTTTCTATTATATTCGTTATTGTACGTATGGACATCATCGATTAATACCGGAGAATGACAACGTTTTTCTTTACACGTGTCATACGGACATCAGCACTCCACGCGACGCCTTAAGCCTTCGTGAACTTCTTCGGAACAGAGCAGAACTTTCGACTCGCGAACGAATCCAGTCGTCTTCTCTTCACGCTATTTTTCTTCTTGACTGATTAATGGCGACGAAACAACTAGGATCGGTACCATCTCAAATAATTATAACAATGATAATTCGACCTGGTAAAACTTTCCTCTTTGTTTCTCGACTAGACGATGGGTGTAGTTGTGTTGGTGGTAGTAGTAGAAGTAGCAGAAGTAGTAGTAGGAAGAGTAGTAGTTGTAGTAGTAGTAGTTGGCTTACGGGCCCCGGGGCGTTTCCATTGTTGTGTTACTCGCCGTGGCGTTAAACGTTGCCAATCAATAACAGAAGACCCGTACACGACTTTCAAGCTTTGCAAATCAATAAATAACGCCTACCGTAGCGGATACCTTATACAGAAGCCATTCAATATTTATGCGAGTTCGTATTTGTTGCGTTACACGCTCTTCTTATATGCGGTATAATGTGCCTGCAACACCCTGGACGCAGTATGCGCAGGAACATTTTATAGCCAAAACTATACGGTGTTGCTCGTGAATCTTTCAATTCACGTGGGTGTAGGAAAGAAGGAGCAAAAGATTGAGAAAAAGTTTCACGGGTCTTATGCGCGATGCATCCTTGCGGGGCGAGGTTGTAGTTTCGAATTTGAAAACTTCCAAAAGCGTCTAATTCCGAATTATTTGGTGGCGGAACTTGAAGCAAAGAAATCAAACTTTGAAGAAACAAAAAGTTCCGCAATACAAGGTATACAAGTAATGTTTCGATCGGGCGAAATTCCGGAAAATAAAGTTTTGATCGCGTGAAATTCCGAAAGTTGAATTATACTCATCACGCAGCGTAGTTTACTCAACGAGTGGTTGGGAAAAATCAGAAAAACCGAAAATCATAATGACCAGGATTTCGAACGTAAAAATATAGAAAATCTAAATCAAAGGAAGATCAAAGTGGTGAAATTTCAAGATGTTATGGATTTTTAAATGTTCCCATTTTAGCACTTTTGGCACTTGGAATTGTTGGGTTGATTTCCTTGACTTTGAGTTTAGCAACCAAAAAATTGGGAATTAGGTGCTTTTATAAACTTTTCTAATTCGAAATTTCAACCCCGCCCCATCTTTGTGGATAGTCGGTTATTCTGAGAAATTATACCTACCTCAAGTAAGGTTAACGTAACGGATCATTGAAAAAACTGCGGAACCTATTTTTCAACTTTGGTGTGATTTTGGAAGTATTTAGTTTCTAAAACACGTATTTCCTTCCGTTGGCTTATTGGCCTGTAACTTATATTCACGATCTGAAAATGGGTTTTGACCAAAATGCATCATTGCATCAACGTTAACAAAACCGAACGTTACATGAAAGATCATTATTTTGCCGGCTGAATATGACTTGAAAGAAGTTTAGTTTGTACAATTAATATCAACCTCTTAATACCGTATGAGAGTGTACTGTACTTCAGACAGTATGAAAGTAGCGAAATAACGAGATTTGCTAAAAATTTATCGTTACATTAACTTCTTCTTCAGCCAACAAGGACAAACTTGACATGCATATTCTTATACATATCATATTATTGTTGCTGAAACGATCGGCTGTAAGGGAGTATGGTACCGTTGATATGTATCTGTAGATAAGTTCTTTGAATTACGGTCTAGACTCTGGATTCGATAAGAATAGCTTTTTGTAATCTCTAAATTAATTAATTTAAGAGAGATGTGCCAAGGTCTTGAGATTATACAGATCTCTTAGAAGTGTAATTATACCGTGCAAGCTTAGATCGATTTTAACTTATTTCACTCATCTTCGGTCAAGGTTGACCGAAAAGAGTTTCGATTGTTCACAAATAGCTCAGCGAATTATTTACAATTAGCCATCAATTTACCATCTCGCGCGTTGTTGGATGGCTCATCAGGTTTCATCATTTATCCCGAAAAAACATCTCGTCGGAGTTTATAGTAACATCGGCTATACTCGAATACACAGTTACTTCATCGAGCACGGTGGATCAAAACTTCGGGTTCGTCTTTACTTCACGCATCGCGACGTGACAAGTTATATACCAAATGTAATAATATCGCATAAGTACGCGTCTTATTCGTTATATACGCCGGTGAAAAACTACATATAAACATAGTTGCTGGGTACACCTTCGTACAGGTAGGATTCGTTGAAGGTGAACGATGCGCGAACGACGCTTCGCCGGCACGTAGGCAACCGGTGTTACGTATTTACACCCGTCTTAAGTAGCCCGGATTGACCTATGGGTTGCATATCTTCCGGCGAAGCGTCGTTCGCGCATCGTTCACCTTCAACGAATCCTCCCTGTATCACGTATACCAAACAATATTCCCAGCGTATACAATTATACTTGTGAAATATCCCGATGTGTTCTAGTCGAGAATAAATGTAGTAAAATTGAATTCCAAGCATTATTACGGGTGTAGACAAAAATTTCAATTTAAATCTTGGTCCATTATTTCTTTGACACAGCGTATAAGGCCTCGGCATAATACCGTTTGCGAGCAAGGTAGGCACAATGCTTGCATACATGACTGAGCCTAGCACGCACGTATTTCGTACACGCAGGTATTCCGTACACCTCGCTCGCTGTCTATGAATGCGTGTCGTGTCAATAAGAGGCTGTACACACCGCGAGTCGTTGCAAAAGGAGCAGGAGAAGCAGGAGGACGACGATGAGGATGAGGAGGAGGGCGAGGGCGAGAGCGACGAGGTTATCTCGCTCGCGCGTGTTCGTACGGGACAAAAAACCCTTGCGATCTGCAGGACAATCACCCCGTATATATCAGAGGGGGTCCCGAACACCGGACCAAACAGGCGGATCGCGCGTGCGCGCGAGATAGAGATAGAGATAGAGACGGAGGGGGGGGGGGAAGGGAGAGAGAGAGAGAGAGAATGATGCTGCCCAGCAGCGTTGATCCCGCGTGTATGAGAGTATATATGCCTTATGAGTAAGGAGTTGAAATTTTTTGTTTACGTATTTATATGCATACAGTACGTGCCTCGTATGGATGCGGGTAACCAAGTTATTATTTCGTAACATTCGTTATCGGTTTTCGTTTGGCATTTCGTGCGGAAATTTTTGTTTGTCACTTTCTCGAGGAGTTGATCTTCCGGTGTACAAAAGTATTTGTTTCGTCAAGTAAATTGTAAACTTATGAAGTGTGTACGCGTGTATCGGGTTGACGAAGAATCCACTTGCGAACGTGTATGATCTAGTGGATCGGGGTCAAAACTTAGAAGGGTCAACATTTCGAATGGCCGATGTGTCGAAATTATAAGGAAGCGAAAAATGAATTGTTCGAAATATTGATGTTTGAAAGTGTGACCGATTGCTAGTAATTCTAATCAGTGACACTTTCGGGAATCAAGATTTCGAACAATTCATCTTTCGGTATTTTATTTTAGCATGTCATTCGAAGTATTGACCCTTTCAAGTTTTCACCCCCACGCGATTTATCTCATGTCATATAATGTGTAGCAGTAGCGTGCCGGAAATAAAAGTTTATTATTTTTCCCACCGGCTACTTCGTGAAACCGTAGTTGATGAATAAACTCCTTTCCATGTATTTGACGGGTTTTATTCAATATTTCACTATGGCCTACTCAAGGAAGCGAGAAGTTTACCGTAGGTATCGATTTTTATAAAGGTAAAGTACTGCGTTTTACACCATGTTGAATATCTCGAAGATCGTTGGACTTCGAACGTTCTACGATGACTCGATTTGAGGGACACCGAACGAGCTGTCAAACGCTACAATGTAAAGTTCACTTTATTGTATAGAGAAATAATAATCTCCATCCAACCGTCAGAATTGGATTTCTTGCGTGTTAATCAAATGGCGAATACAAAAATTTTTATGCGTGACCTCTAAAAAAAAGTCCCACGGCGTTTTCCTTTTAGGAGGTTTAACATTAGGTTATTGACTATGTTTTCACGGAATGACCGATCTAAAAAAATTAAGTGTTTTTTGAGGAACTCTAATTTAGCAGTGTAGCTATTGGATGGCAAACCAATCCGCCTACTGTTTGCTATTGCATAGATAATACGAAATTCGTATCATCTAGGATGGAAAATGATGGAAATTTTCGTTTTTCATGATTATCTCAACATTGGTAAAGAATTTCGAAAAAAGTTTCCTTAGAAGGCCATCGGAAGTTGATTTTCGTTCAGTATTTACGAAGTGTCAACGAATTGTTATCTGTTTTCATTAATTTTTACGATTTCCCGGGAATTTTTAATCCTGTAAATTTGTGTGTAGTATTATTGGGTACAAAACGAAGACAAAAATCAAGTTCTGCTACGACTTTCAAAGTTTTGAGGTTCGATCCTTGCTTTGCTCTGGACTAATTTGTCACACTGACGGAATCACAACACTACGATAGAATACCAGGGATGCCTATGCCGGAGGGCACGTAAAGAGTTTCACTTGAATTTATTCGTTTGATCTTCATCATTTTTCATCCAATATCATTTAACAACATTTCTTGGTCTGGAAATTCTAGCCTGGTTGTTGGATAGTGTTGTTCCGGATGTGTAAGAAGTAGCTATAATAATTCGACAAGGTTACCGGTAACTTTTAAGATTAATAATCGCCGTTCAAGCATACCAGTTCCTCCCAGCGCGGATCCTACATTGAATTTCGATTTAGCGTTGCAAGTTTAAAACACCGAATCCCACCTGTCGTATAAAAGTATAAGAGATACCGTATAAGTAAGAACCCGGAACTGCGGCGTTTCGCTCTTGGATGGATACGGATCACTGTGTGTGTATGTATAAGATATCCCTAGATATCGCTCGTACATAGACAGATGTGTATGCCTGTCTAATAAACTTCTGTAAGGTTCTGAAGCCACCATGTCGAGGCGCGTCACTTTTTTTACACCCGGCATTAGCCAATCTGCAGACAATGATTTGCCGGTCGCCACCGCAGCCATTGTGACTGATTGCTACTCAGCTACGCTACGTATTGCCTGTCACGAATCGGTTCTACGTACGTAAGACTTGAAAGAAACAAGAGGATTCGATCTTGATCTTGAAAAACCGGGTGAAAAAATTTGAATATCTCAAATACAAACAACCGTATTGAATAAATAATATTCCGTTACACGACGTGAGCATGTTTTACGCGTTTTTCCATGCGTGTTTTCCGTATACAAAGCACCCGTTTCTATGACGCTAGAGTAAGTCTGCGACAGCGCATGCGCGGAGTACAAAAAGGATCATTTTTAACTCCTAGGAGTTAGGAGTGGACTTTTCTGTACCGCGCGCATGCGCTGTCGCAAACAAATCTGACATTACGCGATCCTAACCTCAATTTCGCACTTCGTGACAAAACGCGTAAGATACGCTTGTTGTGTAAAGCATCGTGTGTAACAACCAGGCAACTGCCTTTTCGCCTCGCGTATATGTGTTTGCAATTTTTCGTATTCGGCTCACCTACGACTCATATTGCAAGTGCGTATGTATAGCAATAATAATAACAACAACAACAACAATTGTAATAATATAATAAAAACGATGATAACGATAATGGCGCGTTGACCCCCGACACACGACAACCTTTGACATGGAGCCCCATGGTGGTTTCTTTTCTCGTTTCCTTTCCTTTTCTTTTTCCCTTCAAGTCGTCAATCATCGTGTCTGTAGAATCAATAGTATCTGTGCGGTGTGCACACACGCGAAGGTTAATTGATTCTAGAATGGCAGTATCGCGTCTTACAGGGCACTGACTTACCTACCCTAGTAATACTGATTACAAACCAACAGCGCTTTTACACTTCTGGCCGCTACTGGTTTGTATTGCGATATTAGCAATCGGTACCGTGGACACTGCGTCGGTTTTAGAATCAACCTGACGAGGTGTAGGCACCTTATACTTATCACATAATTGCAATATGATCGATTTCATTCAAGGCAACTGATATACATATTGATATACATGCTTATCAGTATACCAACCCAGGTGCTTGTAACTTTTATTCGCTGGTGCCATATCAGCGTAGTATATAATTTCATATCTATCGAAGGTGAATCATTTCCTATTCTTGTTGATGATTCTTACGAATTATACAGTACAGTGCGGATACTTGAGAGATGATTTCGACCGTGCACCATCGCGTTTTTGCCCGTCTCTCTGCAACGAACGCAGCACAACGAAGCGCAAACACCTCTAATAAAGTCCTACTTCCCATGGTTTTATTAAATAGTACCGCACTCTATATCCAATGTTGGAGGGAGAGTAGCGGTGATTACTACTTCCGGCGTAGCTAAATGATTCCATGCTTCACGTTACGTCATCCTGTGCGTTGGCACTACTAGCTGCATGATGCGGTAGAAGGGGTTCATCGTGGTGGCAATCATTCGCGCTTCGAGGGCGTTGCTCACGTTTCCACTTCAGGCGGGGACCCTTCGTTTAAACTGATAAATTGAGATGAAAATGAAGCGTACGAAGCCTTTAGAGGTGTTTTCAATGAACAGGAAAGCAGTTCCATACGACACTACGTCTCGATGTCAACCGATAATATAAAACTGTAATGGTGTATTCCGCTTCGCGTGCTTGAACTTACATAACCGCAAGCGAGCATTTCTCAATAAAAAACTCTATGACTGAACAACGTTCTTCGTAGTTGTGCCTTGAAGTTTCCGTTATCTCTGAGTTGCTGCTGCTATAGCTTGCGAGGTGGGGATACACACTTTGTTACACGTGAGGCATGCGTATACAGGGGTCATTTATTCGTTCCTGAACACGAGTGAGACGTATGCAGACATTTTACCTGATACCCTCTCCCTATCTCTCTTTTTTCTTTTATATCTCTTTCACCGAACGGTCAGCGTTCATTAACCAATAAATGACCTTGCTGGTATGTACCTATGTTCTCGCATTATCTATCCTGCCAAGATTCACAATCTGAATACGTGGCTATCCAGGTATGAACTAAATCAATCTTGGACGATCGGAAGATAATGTTTTAGCGAGTAAATTGACCAAATTTCGCGTTTTTCATTCATGCGATGAACGTAATCTTCTGATCAGGTGTACAGATGAGATCAGATCTAAGGGGAAAAAAGATGTAAGGGGTTTTGTAACGATTCATTGCTTCGGTTAGAACCATGATTGGGCAAACGGCATGCAGAGCTAGCGATCGAACGCCATTTATATTCTACTTACTGGTATTACGCTTGGTATATATGTGACCTATAATGGGTACAATAAAAAGCTTGTTATGTAAGGTATGATTACTACACGTAAGTTACCACACGGAATGATGAAAAATAAAATTATTTATACACCAAATAATTTTTTGTACTAATGTAGCAGTATTACGTAAGTAACGTGTTTACGAGATTGAAGTTAGTAACGTTACTGCAACGATGCGTGTTCGGGAAAAATCGTTAACTCGCGACTTTAGGATTGTCTAAGATTTAGTAAATCGTAATAAACAGAATATACTCACGTTTTTTAAAGCCAACTCCTTGAGTCGTAAATGTTTGACTTATTGTTAATATGGTGTAATTTTGTATGGTACGATTATTTGTAAGTATAATTTTGTGTAGTATCGAGCGTGTAGGAACGGTGCGTTAACTCGCCTGTCATCTGTCATTGTAAGGTTTTATTCTCAAACGACGTAATTTCCAATTATTCGTAGGAAGGCAGGAAGCTTAAGAGAGGAGACCCTTCTTCCTTCGAAGGACGAGAAGTAAATGGTTTTTGGGAATTTTTTACTAGTTTCAATTAGATCTGCTAGTATTTTCAAATCATTTGTACCGTAATTGATCAAGTTATTAACTAGGTCCCATCGCTGGTCTTCATTCGTTCTGGAGAATCTTTTAAAAAAACGTGTAAAACATTAAATTTTCGACTCTCATCGGCAGATTTACATTCACGTTTTTGAAAATAATCCAAACAATAAAAAAAAATTTAGTTTCGTTTGTTGCAGATCAAAATTACGTTCTCCAGAATGTACGCAAATTACCAACGCGAATGAAAAGCTGCGGTGGGACGTAGTTAATAACTCGATTAGTTATGGTTCAAATGGCGTGAGAAAATTTCCAGATGTACCTAATTCAATCTATTGACAAAAGATCCTCAGAGTTTCGAAAATATCCATTCGTTCGATTCTTTCCCGTGAAAAAAATTCCCGAAAACCACTTACTTTTCGGCTTTCCAAGGTAGGTGGTTCCCCCTTTAATAGATGTTGGACGAACAAGTTTTCTTCTTTACCGACGGCGTCGCGTCTCAATGATCTATTAATATTGTGATTTTCACTGTCTCGAGAGTCAACCGGTATTCAGTTCTCGTTATAGATCCTTACCTGAAAAATAGCAAAATCAAGGTAAGCGTACCTGGGGCTGGGGTAATATATACGTGTGGACATTAGATCGACGTCGCGTGATTACCCGTCAACTCAAGAACCGACAACCATCACTACATCCGCGTATAAACTTATCGATCCGACGATCAACGTTATTGATCCGGATCCACAATAAGACCGGGGGAATGATTTGAAGGAAGTAAAGGAAAAGAAAAACAACGATGCGTTTTGCAACGAATCAATTTTTAACTCTGTTATATCAGCACAAAATCATCCTGTACAGACTCTTTTCTCATCTCTCGACGTTTTCTCTTCCTCGACTTTGCATCCTACAGTTTCCTTTTTATAACTTCACTTTTGCCGTGGCAGGTATTCGGTATTGAAAATTCGTTCCGTCAGTTGTAGCCTCGCCAACGCTGCCCGCAGAGTCGACCCGTCTCGATACCTTTTTAGGAGAATCTTTGTCGGACGACTCGATGCTGTTCGGTGGTCATAGTGAGAAAGGCCGAGAGAGATAGAGCAGTCAAGTTTTATGTAACCAAATTCTGATGTTGTTGAATCGAGATTGAACGATGTGTATTTTTATCAAATTATAATATAAGTTTCAATCGCATTCCTTATCCATCCGTTCGATATCGTTTCTATGTGCTTTGGTTCACCTTCTAAATTGCAGTGCAAGATTTAGTTGGAATCTACGGTTTGCAATGGTCGACTCTTTTGATTGTCGATCGATGGCACTACCAGATATAACGCCATCATACTTACTTGGGTGTCTTATCACATGGTAAAACAGACTTGCTTCATCATGCCAACTCACTTGTGCTCTCTGAAGATACTGACGTTCTTTTTTTTTCACTTTCTTTCTCTACTACTTATTGTTCGCTTATTGACGGGCATGACGTAACCATTGAATAAGAACAAAAATCTTGATCCGTTCAAACGAACGTAGCGTGTATCCCACCACTCAGATCCGGTACTAGAATTACTATATGTAACGTCCGTCTACTGTTTACCCACCTTTACACTTCCGTAAACCGATTCTCTCCCTTAAACCATAAATGCGATGAGTCACATAACGTATTATATAATTTGATGTCGGTGACGGTCTGAAATGTAGAGTCGACTTGGCTACAGGGTGTATAAAACTCAGGCATACCTACTGCGACTCGGGGTACTCAGGGTACGTCAAGTCGCTCGATGTCGCAGGTTCCCCACCGTTAAAGTCGTTAAACCTGACCCTCAGTCCGACCTCCGTTCTTTAACTGTTTGCTCAACTTTGGTCCCGGGGATGATTACAGTTGTGCCATTCCAACCAGCGGTTACATGACCGTTTGACCTCAGTCTTTCTTTTTTTCTTTCGTTTTTTTATTTTGCAGGTAATTCGAACCGAAACCCAAGTGTTCCGTTCGTACAGTCGCTTGTCGGCAGAAAAGTTAAACGCGATATTGATAAGGTTGGAGGATCTCGGTTCGTCGATGAAGAAAAAAAAAAAGAAAAAAGAAAAAATGGTTGAAAAATGCAACGCTGCTCTGCTTTATCGTCCTAGTTTTTTCAGAATAGAGTTGCTACTACAATCGCTCTGGGTTACAATTACAATCAGGGTTACTGTTACGTCTTTCTCGCGTGACTCGCGAGGTCGAGCGCGGGGTTTTCTCAGGACAGACGTTGACGTCGGTTTTGTTAGACATCTCCTTCGGTTGACTCAAAGTCTCCTTCTCCGTTACGGAGATTGGTGCAGGCGGCGAGAGTTGGAAGTATAGGTAGAGACCGTATTAGATGAAACGATCTTATACCGTTAGAAAACGCATTGGAGGTATCGGTTATATTGTGGCCGTACGAGTATCAGCGAGGTATAACAGTGCCTCCGTATAACCGCTGTATATTACAACGCGTGTAAGGATATATGTGTGTTATGCAGTTCTGATAACTAACTATTCGAGGTTCCAAGGGGTGTTTCACTCAAGTGATCACGGTGTCGATAACGTTCGAAATTATTTCGTACTCGCCGAAAACACAAGTATTTGAATAAAATTCTGATGCGTTACAGTAATCATTGGTGGTAATGAGAAATCACTTGGGATTAGAAAAAATATCTTTGTCATCTTGAGAAGTTATATGCAAACTTGGAATTCATGAGAAATCACCTGATAAAAGTAGAATTTATTTGTCAAGTAATCTTTCTTAATCGTCACTTAATAAAATTTTTAAGTAATAGTTGTTTCTGTTTTTGCTTCACCGAAACAACCCTGGAAAGAGCGATGTTGAAGTTCGTAACCTTGACGCAAAAATTCGAATTCAGGAAAATGCGTTATGTACCTGATTAAAAATCTTTTGGCGACTGTCTGATATTCAATAATTGTTGTAATCGGGTATTAACATATATTTAATTGCGTACTGGCATTTTGTCAAACTCAATAGTGATTTTTCCTCTACTGTTTCGTTACGCTAGCGTTACTTACTGACTTGAATTTCTTGCGAAAGAGAGCATACCATTTTTCATTTCGTTAGTAATTAACTTTTGTTTCAGCCTTCGCCTAAACTTCTGATACGCAAGTATGCAGGGCGGTCTTATTTAATCGCGTAGAAGAGATACGAGAAAAAGTTTGATACGAAACCTTGAAGTGTTTTAAGCCGAAAAGATCATGCCGATATGCGCTGATTCGTGGGTTGCGCTATTTTCGTGATTTTAAACAGGGAACACATATTTTGGCTACGACCGGTCTAAAAAAAACTACGAATCGTGTTTTCGAGGTGATCAAGTGTTTCCCATAGCCCCTTAAGCTCTTATGGGAAGTATATTCCTAACTAAAAGTGAGTCCCGGTGAGAATATTCAACACTTCGCGATGAGATAAAAATCTGCAAAAAAATCAATCATAACCAAGCTGATAAGATAATTCGGTTTGAATTATAACAATAATGCCAAAAAGCTCTTGGTGAAATGAATTAATGAATTCATTGATTTTCCTAAATACATATCCATTTTTTTAGAATTCCAGACGATTTTGAAAAACCCGTTTGCGAGAATTTTTTCAAATTTGAAACGTGGATCCTGAAATCTTGGATGGGTTTTCGTAAAATGGTTTTACTTACATCGAAGAAATCCGAGGCATGAAACGAATAGTTTCATAAATCGAGTGTTGGAAAATTTTGGAAAACGGAATATTCAAAATCGCCGAAAATTCCAAAAAAATCCATAGGTAGTTGGAAAAATCAATGAATGCATTTTATATTAAACTTAAAAAAATTTCACTAGAGATTTGTTCCACAAATTTTTTTTGAAACACTTCATCAACAACTTGTTTGCCTTATTATTATTTACGTAAATTTTAATTTCTTTCTGATTTTAATCTCATTTCGAAGTATTCAATATTGTCACTGTGACTAACTTTCGGTTGAGAATATACGAGAAAGTAATGAAACTTTGAGAATTAATGCCTTGTCCGAGTACAAAATGACCAAGTATCTCACTTTTTGAAAATTTAGAAAATTTTGAAAATTTTTGCAACCTCTAAAATCTTTTGAAAATTATTATTTTCTTATTTTGCGTTTTTAAATTCGTGTTCAAACTCACCATCAGCCAATGTCATAGAGTCAAAATACGTGTTCCCTATCTGAAATTACGGATTACATACATAAAAAATCTCGAATTTGGCGCAATTCACAAATCAATCCATAGATTATATCGGCATTATTTTTTCTTTTCCCTCTCCTTCAAACTTTTTCTCGCACATCGGTTCCACAGTCGCCGAGATATTCGCCTGGGGCGATTAAAAAAGACGATTCGGTAGAAGCAATGATTGAAATAGATACAGTAGGTCGTGAATTGATCGATTGTGATTCTTCGTTTTTCCCTCAGCTATCACGCTTGTGCTTCACCTCCGTTCTCAGCATCGCTGACACGACGGATTGCAAAAGCGCAGATGCCGCATGGATATTTTGAGCTTACCGATCGCGACTGTATAATGGCTATATATAATATACCATTCTCGTCGTGGGCCATATTTTTCTTTTTTCTCATTCTTATACACGTATAAACATCATATAAGGTAGAAGAACGTAAGAGAGAAGGCTGCGACGACGACGGTGGCCGGCGTTGTTTTTGACGAGGCGTTGTATGGAGTTCTCAGAAACGTGCTCGTATTCGAATAACGAGATAAGGAACGGGCACCACTACGATGCTGACGACGCTGAGAACTCCACCGAGGAAGGAACTCGACCGAACGAAGAAACGAACGAACGACCTGCATACGATGGTAATTCAACGCCCGACGACGGCCAAGACCAAGACCAAGACCAAGACCAAGTCCAAGAGCAAGATGCCGACGTTGCGGGTGGGGAACGAAGAGAAGTTGAAAGAATAATAATAAATTAGCCAACCGTGTGACGAGAGTGCGTCTTAACGAATCTCAGTCATCCGCCTGCCGTCATCGAATCAAGAGGTTGCGGTCCTGCCCTATATTATTTTATCATTGTACCAACATCGTCGTGTTCCTGGGATCTTTTGGAGAATCGTTCCGTACGTCTGTCGGTTATTTGAAAAAAATTTAATCGAATTTCCTTGCCAATTATTTGATTGTTTATTTATTCGATTTGAGGAATTCGCGCGAATAATGACCTGACGATGTTGTCATCGTTGCATCCGTTTTGATCTTCCGTCGTTGGTAATCGAAGTCGAGAATCATTTATATTCGAAACGAAGGATCTCCGTCCGATGGCCCGAAGAAGAAAATCCTATTCCCGCAGATCGACGACCTGTGCAAGGTAATCGTAATCATATCATGTGATTGGTCAAATTTTAGTCGCATATTATTTCGCAATTTGTTCAATCTTTGTGCCGTTCGTTTTCTCTTCAACAATGATCAACATTCTCTTATGCTCTATTACAGGCATAGTCTTGACCTCAGTCCAACTCACGAAATTACGTAATCACTAATGAACGTGCCGATAAATACTCGGGTGCGTTGTGAAAAATCGATTTTCGAAGCTTGCTCGTGTGGTTATAAGATTTGGGGACGATTCTTTTCTGCAGCGTTGATCCAACCCAGTGTAATACGTGATCTAATATTTCTCGAGACGGTTTCATAATTTTTTTTTTGTACGAGCATGTTTTCGGCACTTAAACTTTTATCAAAATTAGTGATGCAAAATATACGCCGTACGAGTGACAATTACAAATCGGTGTATGCTTCAATATGAAAATGATCATTTGAGAATCGTTACTTTTTGTCAAATATATTAATCATTCGTGCCTCGGTCTTCTGTTTGTGAAACGGTGATTCGTAGGAAAAAAAGCTTGTGCATATTATACCGTGCAATCGTATGTATCTGAAGGTATCATCTCTGTAATGGGTATCGTATAGCTTAGCGTGCAGATTGAAGGCGTGTGAAATTGATAGCCTCGTCGTTGACGCGCGTTAATATTAAATATCGCTATCCGTTCTGTTTCACTTTTGTCGTCGCCCGTTAGTAAAAATATGCATCCATACTTTTCGTTCACATCCGTTTCCGCCGATGGTTTTTTTTTTTTTTTTTCTCTCGTACAATTATTGAAAAAATTCGCTACTTCGGGATTGTCTGAAATGTTTTGGGTAAACAGTACAGGTGTATAAAAGAAACGAATCATTTTCATATTTTGAAAGTACAAGTGCTACAAAATTGCAAAAATATCGCGAAATAGTGAAGTATATTTTCAATTTTTTTTGTTGCGTTAAACGTTCCAACTTCCAGCTCTCTCTCTCTCTCTCTCTCTCTCTTTCTATTATTCTTTCACCAATGCATATTCTTCGACGAATTAAAAATTTTCACGCAGTTTGTCGAGTCAAACGAAGCATATTATTTTTAACTGTAATACCGACGATCCGAGTTCCGATAACAGTTGGACACTGTTTCAATAGCTCTGTTTATTTGTTATTAGTTTCTAAAAGCACTTTTCTATTTTCCATTACCTTGCTTAGCTTTTTGAACTTAAACTTGAACTTTAATTCTGGTTTTTTAGTTTTTTTTTCGTTTCGTTACCATGATAGATCGGTTTTGATTAGCATCTGACTGTCAGTACGAGATATCAGATAATTGCTTTTGTTTTACAAATCATACCCCGTAGTTAGTACCGCCAAGAAGTATATTATCTAACGTGTCGCACGTATCTTCCAATTGTTTTCACTTCTTCTTGGAAGTAGAACCTCATTCGATTTCAGGAGGGCATTTTTCCGTCATGTTGAAGTTGGTAACGTTATCGTAACGATTTGTGTTCAGGAAAAAGAAACCGTCGTTTCGCGATTATGGAATGGTTGGAAATTTAGTAAACAGTAACGAAACAAAACATACTCATATTTTGAAATTTTATTTCCTCGAAAGTTGTCGTAAAAATAAGAAAATAGTGAATTTTCCACGATGCCTCGTTACGATAACGTTACGAGCTTCAATCTCGTCCTTTCTCTGAACTCTTGACGAGCTCGCTTATCGCCGTTTCGTTCTTTATCTGTCTTCCTCTTCCTCTGCATCGTCGCCGTCTGGCTTGTTCTCACGATCTCTATCACATGCGATTCTACTATCACTCTTTATTTTTTCTTCTCCGTTTCGATTACTTCATTGTGTTTTGGTAAAGAGCTAATTCATTTTGTTTTATCCCTTCTTCGTTTAATCTGCGATCGGCGAGTCCTTGATTGGTTGGTTCCGGAGGTGTAAACAAGCGACCGGTCGACCACTCGAAATTTCCCGACGTGGATTCTCGGACGACAACGAGGCCGTCGACGCCAATCGTAATTGGCAAAATTTGACGCTTCGCATCTCTCCGAGAAGCTGGCGTCGCCATCCTATCAACATCGTCGTCATCGTTAACAGCATCGTCACGATCGATCATCATTACCAGCGTTCATGCGGCGCAGGGAAGGCCACGACGTCACACATACACCTGAGTTTTATCGCCGATCCCAACGCACCGTTGTGGTGACGTCGTTATCGGCCGAGAGGTGTGATGTGCCGTAGTGGTATTTTCTGTGCAGCGATTTCATCACTATACATAACGATCATATTCATAACAGACGAGTTCAAGGCATAGAGATTTTTATCGACCGCAGGTATAAATTATGTAGTCATCGTTGAATGTAATATAAATATATATACATATATATATTTATACATAAAACATGACAACGTTGAATTATTTTTCTACGGTAGAAACGAAGTCTGAGATCTATACTATTTCCGTTGAAACGGTCAACTCTCGTGTTATACGATACATTATATATCCGTTCTACTTTACCAACCGTTGCAGCTTGCTGCCTTAATTATTTTAACTGTTCTTCGACTATGAACTGGTTTTATTTGTAAACGTGCGACGGTCTCTTTTTCTCTTCTTCTTGACCTTCGGTATTTATCGTAAATATTGTCATTTTTTTTTATCGCGAAAAATTTTAGTATATATTATAAACTAATTATGTAACGTTGCATATTATACATATTCGTGTAATTAGGTGCCATTCACGGTAAATAATTTAAAGATCCTCTACACGCAGGAAAAAACGTGATTATGTATCTTGCTAGATGAAATGTTTCAATATCCAAGCATTTCTATCCTAGAAATATTATATTATTAGTCCCGATCGATTATATAAATTGCGTGTTACATTCTAAATCTAGGCAGGAAGAAAAAGATCGATACCGACAACCGTAGTTGACGACTGAAGATGTAACGATCGATACATTTTTTACAGAAATATTCTTAATAAACATTTTTAACACCGTGCGATGTATTATTATACACGTCAGCTTGGACGTAAACTACACCTATATGCATTATAATGAGAAATAAACTCAAACTTTGTCTAATTTTCAAATAATATATTATAATATTACGAGTGTGATTTTGATTGAATGTTTTGCGTGCAGTAATAACCTCCAAGGTACAATAATTACGAATTCCGTATCGTTTCAAACGCTTCTTTCACTACATACACCTACAGACTCGACATCGTAATTTGTTGACAGAGTCTTTGCAGGCTAGAACTGTATTTGAACAGCTTGCAGCTTTGGTGAACGGTTGAGTATCGGCAGTTTTATCGGCAAGTATTGGAGAACATCTCGTTGTAGGTACGTTCTGCAGCTTACACGAGTTTCGCTGGCAATTGAAATATTTAAAATAATGATAATAAAACCCGCCACGCTTTTCATCGATTAGTTATATTACTATATTCCATTAGGTGTTGCCTGTCGGACTTAATTAAATACGAAGTGAAGCACGTGGCGACACAATACTGCAGGTATTTATAACATCACTTGATGTCTGTCGAAATATCTCGTAGATTTTTATTAGGTATAGTAAATTTTACGGTGGATCGATGTGTTTGTGGTTTACCTTAGGTTGGTGAGTGGCCACTGTTTCTACAATAAAAAAACAAAACAAAAAAAAAAAAATGCTTTTCGCGATTAGAGTTTAGCGTACACTCTCGTATCCATGAAACTTCCCATGTAAACAAAAAAAAATCTCATTTTATTCAGATTTAATTCCGACTTTTCGATACATTTTTTTTTTATTTACAGATTCTTTATTTTTGTTAAATTTATATTCCGAGCTAACGACAAGTCTCAGATTAGGTTCGCCGATTTTTATGGCTCACAGGTTCATGTCCAATCGATAATGTCAGAATTCTATAACCTATAATAATATTATGGTCACTATCTGTGTACCAATCTACTCAGGGTACATATATTCATTTGTAGATCATATTTTTTGACAGTGGCTATGACACACGAACCTCACGTTATCGCTAACGCAGCCAAAAATTTTCGTAGCTTCTACATATCTTCTCGAAACTTATCAAAATAGAATTATACACCATGCTTTTAGCTTTCATACGTCGCGCTCGGTTTTTACTCTTGTGGTTTTTTTTTTTCTTTCCCCCTTTTCAATGACTGTGATAAATATTGTAGTGTGAGATATGCGAGAGTGGCGAACAACAGCGTGGGAAGAATTTATCGTTTATACGTTACGTGTACAGCGTGAACGTAGATATAGGTATACATGATACCCAAATAAGTATAGACGTAATTCTGTTCGTGGAAAGGAACTGGAGTGTCAAAATCGCAGGCGTGAGATGGTCTTTCTTTAAGCTTCGTACGAGCGGTCATACGAATATTATGTGAGTGAGTTTGCGCGCGCTTCACGGACGGCGTCGTGCCGGCTCTTGAGAGAGTGAAAAGTAAAAGTGACCGGCCTAGAATTCGCCTTTGGGAGGGCAGGGGGAGTTACTACTTACCATCGAACTCCTCTGACGCGGCACCAACGCCAGAACGAGGATCGAGGGCTATGAGGAGAGAGAGAGAAAGAGAGAGAGAGAGAGAGAGAGAGAGAAGTTATTATCTTTATTATCTACTTGACCATCAACCCACTTCAAAGTTTTATGGCCACCATATATTATTTATCGTGTCGACTAGACACTATTTCAAAATCTTAGCACGCGATTTGAACAATGTAGTTTTGCAGGGTTCGTACGCACAGGGAAAACCTGGAAAACCGGGAAAACTCAGGGAAAAGTTAGGGAATTTCGAAAATAAGACTAGAATTTTAAGATTCTTGAAGAAACAAACTCGTTCTTATACGTACATTACTTGATATCAAACCTCCTTTCGTTTTTTTTCTTACTGAAAATCGCTGGCTGTTGTTTGTAAATTAGTAGTCTGACAGTAAATTAATTACTAGGTAATATTGAAGGTATTAGTATTAATATGCAAAAAAATTGTCATTAATCAGCGGCATATTTCTTGGAAGTTTACTGAAAAAACATCCTATTTTCAGGCTGGAACACCTGGAATAGTCAGGGAATTTCGGGTTCCAAAAAGCGTACGAACCCTGTTTTGAAACACGCTTTTGCAGCAACGCTGTTCCGTTGTGTGTAAAAGATATTTCAAGATCTATGCGCCGATGCAAGGCCGATACGTCACTTTGAAAAAAAGTATTTATCATTATATAACCCGTCCAACTACACATTTGGAATTTTTGACGATTCGTCACGGACTTTTTGCGATATCCGTGTTACGCAATCGTTCGTTACTGTACAGTAATATTCATTAATGTATTTACCTTTCGGCTAATTTGTTTTACGGCCCGAAACAAAATGCGAGTTCGATTCTATACGGATCAGGTGACAATGACTGACGATGAAGCTGACGTGAGAGATTTGGAGTCACTGTCACATAATTCGTGTAGAATCTTACTAGTATTTTGTTTCGTAGCAGAAAACAACGCATTAATGAATATTAACTTTACCTCACTTATCGAAGTAAACTCGAATAACAAAATTCGAAATATTGCTTCAAAGCTTCGAAGCATTTACTTCGAAAAGACATTATCTACCAACTTTTCCTCGGTGTACGTAGAGAATCTTTCCACCCGCTGATTCATCGTCATCTTCATGCTTTATTTTTTCTTCACTCTCCTCGTTGTCGCAGGTATACATTCCTTGAACAACCAATAGATTTGCAGACCTGAACTGACAATGTATTGTACACAACTAGACTCCCAAACGGAACGAAAGTAGTCTGGGTTCCTTATTTCAGACCGATGGCGTCTCTATCTGCTGGTCGCTACTGGTTTGTATTACAATACCAAGTTTGCTGTGGGAAAATTGTATTCGAAAACGCGAGGTTACAAATATTGAACATTGTCGGAGGCTAGTTTTTTCGTATGTTCAAGGTTGCTGTGATTATTTATTTTCTCTTTTGCTGCACGAAAAAATTATAATTAAAGTGCAACTTCATTGGCTTCGTGATTGCTCTGTTTATTCACTTGTTTATTCCTCCATTGGGTACGACTTAATACGATATGTACAGTAATGTTCATTAATAGATTCCCAGTGACCTACTATTTTTCTGGAATGAAAAGTGGATCGAGTTTCCTTTCTAAAAAAATTTCATATGCCAATGACTACAACGACGCAAGTTACAAGAGAAACAAACGATACGTTGTTCCTAGATACGTAAAATTTCTATATAACGAAAACACGTTTCTGTTTTTATTCCAAAAAAAAATTACCCAGTTAGATGCGCCAGGGTTTAAAATTATTACGAACGTGTCAAGACTTTTAATCCGTCGTCTGAAAATTTCCCTTTCTTTATGATTCAAGATCCGGGGAATGACAAAAAGCCGGAGTCAACAGCGGATGCCTGAAATGCGTGACCTGCGTGTCTAACGGTAAGATTTATTCTGTTACCGGACGAATGCCTCTGTCCCTCAGGTATACAGGGTATGCTGCAACACCCTGAGAGATTTGCATTGGCGCTCATGTCGACTTCTGCTACCCCGCAACATCGAGCTGAGCTGACAATGAGTCGCGGTTCGGTATAAAGTCGAACGAACAACGTGGGTGTTCGGAGCGAGTGGGCAAGGGAGGCGGTGGCGCGTTGTAAATACATGTAAGACGTACACTTGGGGACAATGAATCTGAGACGGATAATACTTTACACTAGACGGTTACGTTGGCAACACGGAGAGACCTGCAGCGCCACAGTCGGCCGAGCGCGAAACAAACTCAATCTCAATAAACGTGACGTAACCTATGACCGTCGAATCCAACCTTAGAATACCGCGGGAATAATGACTTGTTGGATTGACACGTATTCTAAGGATATTCCGTTCGCCTACAAACGTGATTACCATTTTGCCAATCGTTTTCTGCAGAGCTTCACTTAAACGGACGTACAGGAGTCAGTTTTTAAGGTAATATAAAAAATTTTGTGGCGTTTTAAAGTGAAAATCCGGAGTTTTCAAATATATTCTAGTTCGCTCTGTTCCGTCCATTAGTCTAGTCACAATAAAAGATAGTAATTTTTTTTTTAATCTTGTTCCTCCATTACTAGTACTGTTTACTTTGGTGCTAAAAAGCCGTTGTGAAATAAATAAATACTGTTGCTCATTGATTTATTCTTGTATTTATCATTGATTTTCATATTTGTCGATGAATTTCGGGTCATTGATAAGGCGATTGTGTGTATGTTGCGAAAAACATCATTCATTCTATAACTCAATTATCTCACAATGAAGTTCACTTTTAAAAGTCCGTAATGAAATCGTTGGGTACATTTTTATAGCAAAATTAGTAGTACTAAAGATTTTTTGACAAAATAATTGGTACTTTTCTTGGCTACCATAACGTGTAATTAAGTATTTTCGTGTGAACATTCTTTTCGCTAAAGGGGGTTTCGAAAATTTGAAGCCAGCATCAGGTGACTCATCGCAATATTGGCGATGAGGCACCTGTTAGCATTGATCGCTTGATGCTATCTTTCACGAGGGTCATTATTATCCACAAATACGCACATATCCGCGGTCGGAAAAAAAATGGAAGTAAATGTTAATAGCTTAATTATTACCAACATTTTTTTATTCTTTACTTATTATACCACATGCCAAAACAGCTGAATGTCACGTAATATTTCAATTACCGAAAGGGGGATGCTGATAACCAAGTTTAAAAGGTGCCTCATCAGTGTTAATGCCTATAGTCGAGTGAAACACCATTTCGCACTTTTTCTGTGTCCTCTTTCAATCGAGGCTTCTCATTTCACGAAACCAGTTTGATATTTTTAATGTGGGAGATTCGAAAAGAAAAAAAAAGAAAAAGAATTTCTTTCTGGCACACCCTAATTAATATATATTACCGCACCGACACGTGTACGCGGAATACGAGAGAGTGTTTATAACTTTGAGAGCTACGCGATCTGATATCTTATAAACACATAACAATTACGTTGGCTTTCATTATATTGCTGGGCAGCAATATAGTTATAGCCCATGTATACTCGATACTCATACATGCGTGGGTTTATTTAACTCGGGCACACACGGTGAGGTGATATTAGTACACCGCGGCGGATTGGTATATAATACGCATTTTAACCGTGTGCGTATAATGAACGGCAACCGCGGGGCTTGTATAATAGGCATAACGAGTTGTACCTAGCCGGTGGGAAAAGGTATGCGGGAAAAGTTGTAAAAGGTAAAACTCGGTTGGATGTAACGTCTACAAAAGCCGTAGGAAGAGATAATCGTTCGTGGCACGTATTATACATATACTAGTAAACCTGTCTGTTGGTGTGCAGTTGTACACATACCTCCGGGGCGAATTTCACTTTACGTAATTTGCGAACAGTTTTCTGTGTATTCGAGCAAGCTGTATATTGGTACATCGATGATATACCGTACATATAGGATACAATGACACTGACCAGTCTCAAGAATTACTATCTGATATAACTACTGATATTATAGGCATAGGAATACTTGGGGACAATGAATCTGAGACAGTTAATTTTTTACACTAGACACTTATGTTGGCAACACAGAGAAACCTGCAGCGCCACGGTCGGCCGAGCGCGAAACTAACTCAATCTCAATAAACGTAACATAACCCATGACCGTCGAATCTAACCTTAGAATACCGTGGGGATAATTACTTGTTGGATTGACACGTATTCTAAGGTTAGATTCGACGGTCATGGGTTATGTTAGTTTATTGAGATTGATTTAGTTCCGCGCTCGGCCGACTGTGGCGCTTTAGGTTTCTCTGTGTTGCCAACGTAACTGTTTAGTGTAAAAAATTAGCCGTCTCAGATTCATTGTCCCCGTGTGTACATTGAAAGACTATCCCAGATAACATCGACGAATTCGCCATGTGGGTCGCATAGTTGTAACAAGAGAAATTTTGCACCGTAGATGCCCACAGCGAAAGTGAAAACTTGGTATTCGCATTTTGTGATTCCTTCGTATCGATCCTTAAATCGCGAAAATTGGCCAATCGTATTTGGATTCAAACTCATTTAGCCCCAGTATGTACTTTTCATTCGTCTGATGTCTTTTTGTTCAGCTTACACGTTATTTCGTAAGAGTAATCGGCGACCACCAAGAGCGATTCACAATCACAATCCGTGTCTTGAGAAGCCGATTTGAAGTAGGTAATTCTCAGGGGATAATATGAACGCATCGTTTATCTACGCTGTGTTGAAGAAATCGATCAGGTATCACCGATCTCGTAGACAATACCTACAGGAAATATTAGGCGTATCGTATAGTAATCGCCTTTCTACTTCAGCTACCTACGTTTATACGTAGTACGTACAAGATTAAGAAATCGTCGTACATGTTAAGCCACGCAGCCGTTCTCCATTGGGTCCCTTTTATGGCTCACCAGATATCGATCTATGTATCTGATAGTTAAAGGGTATAATAACTAAACCGCTAGGACGAGAGTATGTTGGTATAACGGAGGGCAGTAGTTTCAGGAAAAAATGAATCCATTTCTCGTGGATGGTATTCGATTCTCACCTGGGTACTCATTTCGCATATCGTCGGGTTCTCACCAAATTGATACACATCCGGAATGTTGAAAAATAATAATTTCATTCTTTCACCATTGTATTTCTTGAAATTCTCACGTTATCCAGCAACACAGATAAACACGGATATCCACTACATACATGCTACTGTTCTGCACGTATTGTTTTCTCGTGTACATAATTCGTTTTTCTTCGTATTGACATTGCGGACGTGTCGTATCTATATTGTCGTTACGACGAATTGTATCTATCACGCATTAAAATTATCTTCACCCATGTATAAATATCAGCAATGAATAAAATTGTGCAAACGAATACCGTGATTTTCCGTTCGTCCTTCAATCATGCGGTATATAAATCTTATATTGCACATCAAGCATACATGTAAATGTCCGTCACTACTTTACGGAAATTTTACATAATGGTACCGAGTATCTGTCCGCTGCTGCCACGCGCATTGTCAATCGCGAATGTCTGTAAGTTATGGACGCGCTCTTTCTGATTCCTCATTCTTTTTCCTTTTGCACTTTCATCTTTTTCTAAGGAACCTGAAGTCACAGTGATTACGATCTGTTCCGGAGCCCTCCTTTCCATGTAAAAGGAGAAGTCTTTTCCTTCTTCTTTATGACTATCGTCATCACTGCGGTAACATGTAGGTACCAAATACGAGATGGGAAGAAAACCGTACCGCGGGCAAGTGAAATTTTTGCTTCTTTTTCTGTAGGCCGAGTTCATTTTTTCTCACGACGTGTGCAGTTTCTTCTTATTGTTTCGCGTTATGCAAGTATAGTTGTCTGCATGCGTGGCGTATTGTTCGGAGAGGGGACGAGGCCGGAAGGGAGATGAGAAGTAGCCTCGAATTTGACACCGGACATTAAATTATAAGCGTTTAATGCGTTGGATATGATATTTACAGAATGGGTAAATATAGATAGATTCAATTCATACCCTAACTACATAGATGTTAGAGGGACAAGAATGTTGAAACGTATATAGTTGGGAATTGATGTATTCTTTATAGAGTGAAAAAACTTGCAAAATGTAAACGGGGGAACTATACGTAAATTGCTATGTGGAACAACAACGAGAACGCATGAGTGCTGGGTTGAAAACCGGTCGGTTGGCCGACTGTAAATCTCTTCTGTGTGTGCGTTATGCGGTGATTCGACAGGGAACGAGAGAGATACAGAGAGAGAGAGACTGAGAGAGAGAGAGAGAGAGAGAGAGAGAGAGAGAGAGAGAGGGTGGGAGGGCGAGAGAGATGAGGGGGCAGGGGGGAGGAATGGAGGAAGGAAGAGAACTCTAGCGATATAACCTCACTCCACCTAAGCAAGTTCGCCGAAACCAATCGTGTCTAGCCGCTGGCAATATATGCGAGCCGCGTAGGTGTACGTACAACGGATGAATATGGTAGATAGATACCTATGAGGTACAAGATACCTCGTCCAACGTTGTTGAAATTAATCTTACTCAATCTTGCTGACTTTTGAACGTTTTTTTTTTTTCGCACGTGCAGAGATGATGAAGTGCATATTTTACTCTAAACTGTAGGAAAAAAGGGATACGTCTTTTCGTCAAAAAATACCCATGTTAACTATATATTTTTTTTAACCATAAATGTAGTGGTTTTTACCGTTTCTATGGTAAATTCGGCATTTTACGAAGTATATTTCACTACGAAACCTGACGTATCCATCCCCCTTTTTTCCCGCAGTATTCAGTAAAATCTACTCTTTCACTTTCTCCGTGTTTGTCACGGTATGTGGTAAATCGTTTGAATCAGGGATATCTATGTAACCTGTGAATATGGAAGATTGAATATTCACGAGTTTGAGATTTTTCTGTTATTATCATTCATTTCGTTTTCACGTTCCGGCGTATCATCGCTTTTCATCGCCTATGGCGCAATCCGTTATGGCCAGTAAAGTTACACTATTAATAAGTATTTTTACGGTGGTACTAATTGGAAGCTAATGGGTCGTTGATGTTACATAATTACGGCGTATTCGATGAGTATGTACTACAGGCCACAGGGAGTCATGGTGCATGGTCTGGATCGAGGCAGGATCGTTTGCTTTTAACCGCACTCCGCGTCACGCTAAAGAAGATCTTGAAGATAATTGGTACCTGAAGGAGCAAGGCTAGGATTAGAAGCAGGTCACTTGAAACGATATAAGAACTTTTTCGGGTTACCGTGTGCAGGTTCATACATGTAATATTCGGTGTACTGCAGCATCTTTACATGGTACAATACTGAAGTTGGTTACGCGCTTGTCCGCCGCGACAATGGTTGCAGGTTTCAAGGGTGTGCGCTAAAATCTATAATTCAGGTAGGTTAGGTTCTCCGTCTGGCAGATAATTTACCACTTCATTTTCCATGTTGTGTGTACTTAATTACTGTACTGGTAGTAAAATACTGCGCAACCTGATAAACAGGGAATCATGATTATCAAGATTAAGTACAGATTCAATGGTCCCGGTCAAAGGTGAAAATCATTCAAGTTCGCGATGAGCCCGGTGATCTCACGATGATCGTCAAATCTCGGAGTAGCCGCTTCGTACTCGTACTATACTTCACGGCTGTATTAAAACGTACCAGCTGTGTGCACCTACGTAGGTTGTCCAGACGCCGAACCAGTTTCTTACCGGTTTCCCATACGGAATTCTGACGTCACTGCAGAGTTAGCGCGAGCCACCCGACAACTCTCAATGATTAAAATTGCTTAATTGTGAAATAACCGGCGGGCATATGAATCACCAGAGTTCAATTCTTGAGAGCGGCGACCTTCGAGTACGCTCACCAATGGGCAATCTATCGATTGACGATCAGTGCGTGCAGCCTTTTATCCATGTTTCCTGATGGTTATGGAGCTAAGTATTCGGAGGCGTACTGGCGAAACGCGGTGCCGTGCTTTGGGCCTTGTTGGCTCCAGCAATTATGCACGAACGAACGAACGAACGTACGTACGTTGGTACATGTACGCGGGTTAACTGCCAGGGGAACCGAACCGGTCCCTTGTAATTACAGGGTCTGCGCGGGCTCTGGTTCGTTGCCGTGGCAAGGAACGCTCAATGATGCAGGGAGGCGTTGGCCAGACTATTGTGCTGTGCCGCGCATGAGCACCCTACAGACTGCCTACCGCATCTTATACCTGTCCATGCACGGTAGTACCTATAATTATCGATCTATCTATACGTTAAATATACATACGTATGCCCTCATCCCCGTCTATAACTAGGTACCCCACGTATATCGTATCCATAATTGTCGGTGAAAAATTATATTTTGCCATCCACCAGACGCCTCGTTTCAACTCGGCACGCGTGAATCTTTTTTACTCGGAACACCCGGACCTCGCGTAACAGAGTGTAGAGTTTTACTGATTGGTGTGGAAGATGATGCGAGGAACGGTAACGAGACAACGGCACTTGCTCCATTTTATGAATCAGTGGATCGAGTAATATATTGTATACGGGGCATTACATGTGAAATCAAGCAATTTCAAGCCAATATATTTTTCATTCATCGTCAGTTGAAAGTGTTTTTTTTCTTTTCTTATGTATTATACACACGTAGCATGTGTTATTAAACCTCCAGTTATTCTTTTCTTCTTATGAAATAATCCCTTGAGATACAAATTTTTTTTTCTCCTCTTCAAATGCGACGTCTCTCTGTAATCTAAGATTAACGTCAATTTATGCTACGAGCGGCAATCATCGTTGAAAATGATCGGGAAATTGTATACTTGTTACGATACATCAAAGTCGTTTTTTTTTTAAAGCGGAATTGTAAGCGTCAGTAGCTGAATCAGCCTCATTCAGTGATCCAGGTACATTTTGTATCAGATATATACAGGGTGTTTTCGAGCAAACGCCGCAGTATGTTGAGTTGCCTATCACCGAGGGGAACAGTTATCGGTAAAAGAGACTCACCGAGTCATAACCAATTTAGTAAAGTCAAATTATGTGATCACTTCAACGTGATTTCGGAACGCGATCACTGAATGCTTTAGCATGAGTTATAAACAGCGAAACAACTATTTGGCCCAATACACACAATTTTGCAACACGAGTAGTTCCAATTCACCCGCGAGTACTTTGAACGCGATACTTATCGATAACTCGGCAGGTCTGTATTACCGATATTTCTTCCCCTCAGTGGTAGGCAACGCAACATACTGCGGTGTTTACTCACAAACACCCTCTGTACCTTTACGGACGTTACTAGGGCTCGATCGAATCAATCAATCGCATGACTGAGCGTTTACGTTTTACCCTTATTCCGAATTGAAATGAAGGAGACGCTAATGCGCATACCTGCAAGCTATCTGTATGCACTGTGCCACGTACGTTGAGATGTGACCGAATCAGAAACAGGGTGCAATGCAGTAGTTAATAGTTATAGGTACTCATTTAGACGTGACCAGAGTAGACAATACAATAATGTGCTGGCCTGTTACCTATGGGATCGTCCAAATTTAACTGTGTTCTTGTCGTTTACTTGATTTTTTTCCATATTTTAGTTTTACATTTGGTTTTAGCTCATGGTTGTTTGAAAACAAGCGTCAACTTGGAACAACGTTTAAAACATGCGACATACTCGTCGGAGTCAGGATCCTATCAATTTGCGTATTCGTATAAGATACTCACCATCTGTTACCTGCAGGCATACCTAAGTATTTTATCCCGTATGAGCAATAATAATACAAACATACCTATATGGGATGCCTTAGCCGACAAAGTACGCATAAACAAATGTAATTTTCACAGTCGTTTCGCAACCTTTCATTAAGCTAACATTCCCTCTTTTTCTTGGTTTCATACTCGCTGTTGAACTGCTCTCTTCGTTCTTTTCTTCTCTTTCTCCATATCTATACTTTCGTTTTTGCTGAAAACAAGTGTTCATAATATGTATCCTCGTATAGCGCTGTATATACATATAACACGCAAGTATGGTACTCGCATACACTCTAATTGTAAGCTTACACTGTTTGTTCCATTCCCATTTACCGTGTACACAAGTCCATTGATTTTTCAACGTATCAACACCGTAAGACCAACGAGATGGTATTGTAACCTAGTTGATACAATTTCGAAAAATGATCAAGTAACTAGATATTGGTGAAAATTCAATTCTGTGACTTATAAAGATTAATTAACTCTTCATTGTTGGTGATTTGATATCAATTGGAGGCTGCCCGATAAAAATTTGCTTACGCCCCAAATAACGAGCATCCTAATAATACCCACAGATTGGAAAGATAAACTGACAAGATGATGTGTAACGAGCTGTAGCTTGTTACAAGTCCTTTTTTTAAATTCCTTAAAATTGTAACAGGGTTACAAGCGTTAAGTTCAGTAAGCAATACTTTGAGCCATATAAATTTTAACTTGTCCAGCTGGATGGACTTTCTCGTTGTTACTATTATTTTACATCTCTGCCTGCAGACTCGCTCGTTAACTTTTAACGCTACTTTGAAATTTTTTGTCATTATTACCCATGTTAAACATCGTTTACCGGGGTTGTACTTGAAAGAAAAAATATCCTGCTTCCTTAGACTTTCATCGTGTTGGTTACACGGATTGTAACATGTATAGTATTCATATAATACTTCATACGACCGCGTGAGCTTTCTTATATCTCTCTAATTTGCTCGTAATTCGTCACTAACTCGCGTTCGCGTCGGTTCTTGCAAAACGAATGTCTGTGGGGGTTTTTTTTATCGCGTTTTATCGGAAGTTTTACGCTAACAATAAATTCACGGTGTGGTTAGCACCTTGACCTTATTTGGATTAAATTTATCCAACTTTCTGGGCGGCATAAGTCAATAATAAATCAAACAAAAGGGTCGTTTGGCATTTCTGGCACGGAGAGTGTCTTTTTCAGAGAGAATATTAATTGTTGAGTAAGCAGAAAGAAATTAAAGTTAAATAAACCGAAATGAGTTTCGTACACTTCCTTAGTGCAATACGTACGTATCTAAGTTACAACCGTCGTGCCCTCTTCATCAGCCCAAACAACAAACAACCCTTTTGTTTATTTTATTATCGACTTGCGACACCATTAAAATTCAGACGAATAAATAATAAAAGTGCTACTAATCATGTGGCTGTGCTTTACTGTAGGATTTTCTTCTTCTCATCGAGCCACTGACTCTGGCGCACTACTGTACGCTCTGGCGGATCAATACTCTGGTCCAGGACAGGGCTGGCACTAGTGGGGCTGCCTCGTGTAATCGCATACCTGTCTGCTTATCGGATAAAATAATTCCTAACAACGGTTATAGTGGTTGGGGCTCTTTTCAGAATAACAGATTATAAATTGAAGAGGAAGGAAAGAAAGAAAAAAAAAAAAAAACACCCGAAACGTCATCGGTATCGCAGGGTCTTTGACCAAATTTCAAAGAAGCCACAGGCAGCTCGTTCTGAAGTCACGGAGGGGTTTGAAAATAATTTTTTACTTCTTAGCAAACTTACTTGCGAATACGTCCCTTGTTGATAACTAAAGTTCATTCGACCAGTGCAGTCTGCGATTAGCTATTTGCACCGTTCAAAATTTACACCCTTTATCTACAATTAGTTATTAACAGAACAACTGGCCGAATGAATAATAGAAATCGCACATTAGTCACAACCTGATCACATTCTTAGTTCACAATAGCTCCGTTAAGTGTGTTAGTTGGGTGTTCAGAGGGTGTGGGTTAAAGCTTAGATAGACCATTACACTGAATGGCCGCAAATCCGACTGGTAAAAATTTCGAACGACCAACATTCGAGTAGCCAAATATCCAGGTGTTAGATCGACGGTGTTTACGTTGGTGATGATCTGGGATATTGAGGTTGATGGATAGATCATTGCAGTTGCAGTCTCGATCGATGTCTACCGGAATATTTTAACGGTAGGTACCAACAATATTTGTGATGAAATCGATTGTTTAAACCCGTGCATATGCTTATGGTAAGACTAACTGCAATCACTTTCGATAAATCTGTCGTAGCGAGAGTCGCGTAGAAAATGTCTGTACCTATTCGCCGTTCAGCCGTTTTACAACCTTGAGACAGACCTGAAATTCTTCTATAGTTGGTTCCTCATATGCATGTCCCCCCCAACGCCGGTGGAGTCAGTGCAACACTATATTGTGTCGTACACCATCGCGCTAGCTCGGCTACAACTCGATCCAGGATCGGATTGGAGTAGCTGAAGCAGGCAAAGAGCTACGGCCAGTCGCTCGTAGTTTAAACTCGGATGTATGGATAAGGCATCGGTGAGAGAAAAAGAACATGACTGAGTTGCGAGCGTAGCTTTGGGGACGAGAAGGGAGATTTTGAGGCTCGACGCCTCCGGCAGAGATTTCTCTTTCTCCTACTCCTCTTGTTACCCGCATCGCTCGGCGGATATACGAGGATACGGCCCTGGATCTTGACCGTAGAGCGAAGAGCCAAGAGCCAAGAGCCAAGAACCAAGAACCGGGTATCGTACCCCCCGCTATGCCATACTGCCTCTGATGTGCTAGCGAGATATCCGGCTAAGATTTAGTACATCCTTCTACCGCAGTTCTGCGGAGAAAATCTGCAACAAGAATCTTCTTTGGAACTGATCGAAATAGTTCTTCTACCGTCCTTGAAATATTATCATTTTTTTTACTATTGCTATTTTTCTGATACCGCAAGCATGGATCCTCAAAGAGTATTTCGAGAATTATATTTCTTTACGTAGATGCATTTTGCAGAGGTAATTTAATTCTCTACATTATACTTGCAGGGTGAAGTCCGTATTAATGAATGCAGCTATGTGGCAACAACTCGGAAGGTAATTTCATTATTGCTTCATTACTTGGAAGCGACGTTAACGACGCTATTTATATCGGAAAACTTCGAAATCCTAGCGTAATCTTTTTAAATTGGACTTAAGTGATATCCCTTAGTGAGGTTTCCTTGTTTACTGTATCCATCAAGCGTTTCAGGTAGGAGTGAAATAAAAAGCTGCTTCCAAACGGTTATCTCTCGAGTTGGGCAATTTCATGTTCGTCGAGTACAGAAAGGTTACTACTGCTCGATGATAAATCGTGTGCCATGTATAATATATTTTAGCGTTCGTAGTTATCCAGCAAACATAGTATTGAATAGGCAAATGGACGTAACTTTCCATTAATTTGCCTGCCTCCTCTCGTTAATATGGAGTTCCATTTGCACGCTGGAAACGAAACTGCTAAGACGATATTACTTTCGATATGCCCGGCGCAAAATTATGGCACACGCGTGTGTATGAACGTACCGGGAGATTGTGTACAACAAGAAACGTTATGTGGAAATGAATCACACCACCATAAGGCAACCCATTAGCTCCTCTTGGGTTGCCTGCTCGCGGAATGGTGCTGTGATTCATTTTCACATAATTTTCTAACATTACTTCATACTTACGATTATAAAGTGAAGACTCTCCACAAAACTTAGTAGCTTACTTTACAATTAGACGGTTTATATGTAATCCATTTGCTGTGGTGCACGCACAGTGATACCTCTTCACAGATCTTGGGATTTTTTCTTTTCCATCTAGCCTGATTTTTTCGTTGCCAGTTTATGGCTGCCAACGATGTTTGTTGAAATTGCAGCACCGAGCAATCTCGCGGAGAAAATGTGTGTACGTGATGGAGAAGCTTGTTCTTCATCCACGACGATCATGCGTTTCGGCGCTAGTCTCTGATCCAAATAGAAGGATCTAAGATGGATAAAAAATATTTATGAAGAGAAGAAGGGGAACAATCCCTCCCCCTCTCTCCCCCCCTACATCCCAATCTTCGCATCACCTCTGTTAATGAAGTGCTAAAGAATGACTGACAGTTGACTATAACGACGACAAACCGGACTGAGAAGGCATATTACATTACGCTGCACAAATCGAATCTTGATCGGTCGTTGCTTCGCATCTGCGTAACTCTCTGATGTATTGTTTGAGTTGGACGCCGCCAATGGAGTTGATCGAAAGACGCGAGGACTTGGTTGATACGCCTCGGTATATGTCTAACCTCTGCGGTAGAACCCCGCAGGCTATCATGACAGAGAAAGTAGCCTCGCCTCTCATGAGACTACAATGTCAGCGTTCCTTATATACAGTACGAGATAGGCACCTACTTCTTCGGGTGTTCTGTGTTCAAACAATATCTTTACCCGCCATCGCGACACATGTGTGAACTTGGCGTCTTAAATTTTTGCTTATCATAAATAAATCATAGTTCCATTTGCGGACAGTTAGTTAGTTCTATACTTACCGATGAGTTTCGGCAATAGTTTCTTAGAAATTTGCAAAACACACTTATATAAAAAAATGATATGACAACTTCGCGTCAATATCCGACAGCATCTCAGGGAAATTCGATCACTTGACTTTGATAGAGCATTAATCTGATCAGTTCTACAGCTCTAAAGCAGAAATGCTCTATCGAAAAAATGATTAAAAGAAAAACATGTTTTTGACATTTAGCACAACAAATCTTAGAATGTCATTATTGAGCTGTTGGATTATTGCCACTCGGATTACTTCTGTAGTTCCACACGGGTTAATAAAACAGTTCGTTTAAGTTTCTCAAAATGCAGCATTTCAAAGAGGTTACTGGTGACACGTCACCAGCATTTGATCATTTGACATCAGTAGAGCAGAGATGTAAAGAGTTTTACAATCTGGATAAGATACGTCAATAGTTCTGTCGAAACACACGAAACACTGGAATCTGAACAAGGAGACATTTGAATAACAAAGACGTATCTCGCTCAACAATACATCAATGTATTAGGTATTATGTATAGGATCTAATAGGCAATACTATTATTATATTTATGTGGGGATAACTATATATCGCAACTATCGTTAGCAACGTTTCCGAAATACGAAACCAAAGAGCAGCATCACCATCTCACGTTTGAACGACGGTATCTCTCCGTCGTAGGCTTGCAATGTAAAAAAACAGATTTCGATAATTGATTAAGGACAACTATCAATCGGAACTATGTTCGAAGTCAACAAAACTAATACCGTCGAAGATCTCTTCGGTCCAGAGAACCGAGTTCGAAGCACCAGCATTTCACTATCAAATACCAATATCTCGTCGTAAGCCCGATATCTCAAAAAAAATACATGTATCATAATTTGGAGAATGACTAGCAGATGAAAGTGGTTATAATTTTGGAAATCACTTAAAGTCGCGTTGTGGAACCTTTTGCGATTGCATTACACAAATCCTAGGAAATAGCATATGACTTCCTAATACTATAACAACGTCTTATGACATTGGTTCGCATCAATCATTCATTTTTCACCCATTCAGCGGCTATGATGAAGTTTTCGTCAGGTTGAAGTTCGTAACGTTGATTTAAACATGCATTTTCGAATAATCATTGTTTCGCAAACTTTTTGCGAACTCGGCTCGTTCAAAGTCATTTAAAAGACGCAGAATAGTGATATCTTGAAATATTTTCTCGGGATTAACATTACTATCTTAAACCTTGTGGACTTTGCACGGTTATCAAATATCTTCACTTGTTAGCGTTATCTGGAACCAACAACGACAACGACGTAGTGAAATCTGGTCCCTTTTTTTGCTTATCTATGTTTTTTTTTTGTTTTTCAGCGAGAATTTCAGTGAGAGGTTATTTATATTCTCTTTTTGTGACTTATTCAGTTTTGTTGTTGAACTTTGTCTTCAAGTTTTATTATCCATTTTTGTCATCATTATTTCATACCGTACTTTGATATTATGCTTAACATCATCATGTATCCATTTTTTTTAAACCTGGTTATTTGAAAAAAAAAAAAAAAAAAAACATCTCTGATTACAGATAGCTGAAAAATAGTTTATGCTGCATTTCGAGAAAATTAAATGAACTGTTGTACTAATTCAGGAGGAACTATAAAACTAATCTGGATGCCAAGAGAACGTCGATTTATTTACGATATGCTAACATTAGAGATGCACACAGGTCGTTGCGACGTCATTCTACACGACACGCGTGCCGTAAATAGTTAACATAGTCATTTTTTTGACCACGAATGTAGTATTAAGGAGAGTTATCTTAGACAATGATCATATTTATCGAACTATTTCGACACCTCGGACGGGCCCAGCCGACCATCTTCAGGAAAGGTCCGTGACCATCTTCACTTTCTCCCCGAATGGCGTCTCGTTAACATCTTTGCCGATCAGGTCACAGTCACATTTTCTGAAAATGGTCGGCTGGGCCCAACCGAAGTGTCGAAATAGTTCAATAAATGTGACCATTATGGAATAAAACTCTCCTTTGTACATAGTTAACGTTCGCCTCTCTTACATAAATCACAATATATTCCCCTCTCATTTGCTATTATTCGAAAAGCAAATACAAGCTTTTGCCGAACCTAGTTTTCTTCGTCGTCACTGAACTTACTGTACGATGAGAAAAAAGTGAAATTACAGAAAAAATTACGAACAACATATTGCATTGGCATAAAGCTGAATTTCGTACTTCAGCGAATTATGTAACTTGAAGATTGTAGAAGTTACGAATTCTCCAAAAGTTTGAAGGGTTGTCATTTTCAAATCAAATGGGAAAAGAAGTCTGACAAAGTTACATGGACATTGTCTCGATGTAGACAATTTTCCTTCCAAATTTCAACCAAATCGGTCAAGTAAGTGGTTTGTTTGGCATCGTGTTCACAAATATTCTATACTGATCATTCGGAACATTCAAGCGATTTTGGAAATATTTGTAAACGAGCTTGTAGATTCCAAAATATATATTTTTAATACAGTTTCACAATTTTTACTCAATCGGACGTTGTTTGCGAAGGCAACCGTAGGTATAAAGCACTTCGTTTACGAAAGGTCGTGCCAGAAAGCGATTGAATCGGGATATGGCATATAACTTAGCCTTCGCTTTCCAACCCTTGGAGCTTCTACGCCGATGGATCGCCCGCTTTAATTTGTCGCCGATGCCACGTGCCGTTTCGGACGTTTCGGGGACGTTACAAGATCGAAAATCTGTAGCAACACGGTTCGTTGGGCAAGGAATACTACGGGTTTATTCAATTGAAACAACTTTACACACATTAGTTGCATAGTATACGTATACATGTGAAGTTGGTATGAATAAGTCAGCGGCCCGTGAGGTGTAGTATTGATACCGCAGAACTTATACAGTAGAACCTCTCGATAGTGCCGCTGCTGAAATGCATACATACCTTCAGTGATTCAGTGGTACGTACACTTGGGGACAATGAATCTGGGACGGCTAATTTTTCACACCAGGCGGTTATGTTGGCAACACAGAAACCTACAGCGCCACGGTCGGCCGAGCGCGAAACAAACCCAATCTCAATAAACGTAACATAACCCATGACCGTCGAATCTAACCTTAGAATACGTGTCAATATTGAGTTTGATTGGCGCTCGGCCGACTGTGGCGCTGTAGGTTTCTCTGTGTTGCCAACATAACTGTCTGGTGTAAAAAATGAGCCGTCTCAGATTCATTGTCCACAAATGTACGCAAATGGAAGACAAAAGTACGAAAGTTACACTTTTTCGCGCGGTACTATTGAAAGGGTCGAGAATGAGCGTTTGTAGTCAGAGTGGGGGAACCGAGAATCTGAGAAATGTATTCCCCTCGCAGCCCGTGAGCGGCTCTATTGAGAGATTGCACTGTACGGCCGTAATGCTGCAATGACTAAATGATGATATGAACTTGTTTATCCCTTCGGATTTTGTATTAACATTGGTACAGTGAAGCGATAGATGTAGCTGGTACGCGTATAGCTACCTATATGCTACAAATTGGTAATTGATTTGATAAATCAGCGCATGGGGATCCAGGCGTATGGCGCAATTGACGCGTTGACGTCAATCCAACGAGCTAACCAATATTCATACTTCCTTTTCCTTTACCGGTTGTCGGTACAACGAGGACCCATAACTATACACCTATAGGTGCGTACATACTTACAAGCACATGAACGCGTATAACGTACAGATATCCCCCTTTTTTAACTTGTGAATTAATAACTCGCAGAGTGGATGTTGTTCTCCGCCCTCTAGAATGGGGATCACTCTGATTGGCGGACGTTAATTGGACAAGCGGAGCGGAAGGGCAGAGACCTATAGAAATTATTAAACGGGGGGAAGGCTCCGCGAGGAAATGCGTCACTCTTAGGATGACATATTTTTTAGGGGGTTAGATCAATAGAAAGAGGGTCACCCTTCTTCGTCCCGTTATTTCCTTGCTTCCTCTCGCGGTGGAGGTCTCCGAGTTCAATGTTGGGCGTCAGGCGGCATAGGGAAGATCGACAAGAAGCGCATATTATTGCAGGGGAGGGAGTGATAAGGGTAACCTGTTACCGCTTAGCGATCCTCCTCACTATGCCTGCACTTGAGCAACGATTAGTTTACGTTATCTACCGTATACATTCTTTCTTCGCATTACATTTATCAATTATCGATCAGTTTTTTATCGTTGAATGATATTCGAGTCGTACTATCATAAGAGATGGTCCACTGGCTAGTGACATTCGAATATTAAGCTTCTGGATCATTCTCATCTGAAACTTATACGTATCTACTTACCTACCTGTTTACATTGCGTCTGTTTACTCTGCTGCCCTGATGCAATCACTCGATACTTCAGCACAAAGAGAACAACGTTCAGAAAAGATCGGAATATCGAATGACAAATTGACCATTGTACAATCCGCGATGCCTAACTTCAATATTCCAATTAGCCGATCTGATTCCCTGATAAATCCAATTAATTCAACCCTCGATATATCTCTTGTTAAGATGTTAATTTGTTTATAGGTCGGCTGCAATTGTTTCAGCACTCCGCAGCAAGTCGGAAAAGCTGCATAATAGATAACCACTGTCCGACGGAGATTGCAGGGAAATGTTTTACCGAGTGGTCACGGTCAGTTCGTTGGCCGGGGTTCCTCATATTACAGTCTTGTGATTAACAGACCATTTATACAACACCTCTCTCCAAAACTCTACTGTAATGTAATTCTTAAGCACTACTTATGTGATTGTAAAAAATGTGTACAATTAGGAGTTTTGGTCATGGGACCCCAAACCCTATTCGTCCCTAGAGTTTTACTTATGCATGGCCGCTAACTTCAACCTCGTACGTTTCGATACATCAGTTTGAATATTTGTAGGTTTTATCCGTTGTGTCCCGCAATCGCATAATGCATGGCAATCTAATATCTTCTGAAGCTTGCCACTCGCGCTTACCGCAGTGGCGTTGCTTTACCGTGCAGCTTAACGCGAGGCACGAAGTCACCTCGACTGGTTCAATCGACATCCGCTTCAAGAGATAGTCACGGGATACGGTGCTCGATGTCTATGTATATGAAGCGCCCAGGGTAATAACCACATTAGTCCACTCGGGTGATTTCAAGAAAAATGCAAATTCAGGTTTCCAGTGGTATTTTCTGAAAGCACTCTCTAAGGCCACAACAATCGTATCGCTAACTCGTTCTCGATAAAATATGGACTGAAGTGGTTTTTCCCTTGGACCTCTGCATATTTACTCTGTAAAGAATGTGATCTTAACATTTACCGTCTAACTACTATCGAACAATTTTTCCGCACAATTCGGGAATTGAGTATTAGCTAGTGTTGGATTGACTAATGTCGGATTAACATTCACGGTATACCGATAAGACAATCTTTCAGTGTAAAAAGTGGTAAGATCTTCAGGCAATTGTCTACTCTGCAGAGAAACCGGTTCGTTTTGACGATCTCAGTCTTAAAGTGTGGTAAGACGAAACATCTTCGTATAGATGAGCAGTTTCGTTTATTCCAATCTTTGGCTGCTGCAGATATCCACACTAGGAAAATATTGATTACATATATCTGCGGAAAGGCCCATGCGCGAGTTGTGAGGAGAAAATCGGCGCACGAAAAAGACCCACAAGATACAAGAGCAAAGACGCAGCTGCAGCGAGATGAAATCGAGTTGGGCGAGGTTCGTTCGTAGCTTTTCCTACTAGGCGGGAATTGCGACGAATTGACGCGTAAGCGAATCCGGGGGCGGCTTCCATCTCTCCTACAGGGGTTGTACTCGGTCGATCTCTCGGCGTTGCCGGGCAACCACATCCACCACCCCCCTCACTAGCCGCCCCTGCGGAGCTCTCTGATGGCGCCACCTTGGGATCGACGAGGCACCGGTAGGGATGTGTTTTTCCCGAAATGCCGTACGACTAAACCTAAGAGGGCTGTGCGCTGTTATCAGGTGTCGGAGTGCGGGGTGCCGTTTTATTTAGTGCTTGACTGGATCAACAACGCCGGGATTACTCTTTCGTTCTTAAAAATTATTTTATTCGATAATAAGACGAGTTGGTATAACCCTCGATCCCTATTTTCGTTTGTTACCCTTCTTATTCGTACTGCAGATCATGTAACTTCGGTTTGGATGATGTTGCAGAAACGATTGGAACCGTGTACTGAAAATGTCGTACCGTAACTTTTAGTATTTGATCAGTCTTTATCCTTTCTTCTCGTCGTCTTCTTACAGTATCGGTATAACAATGCCTTTTCCCAGTGCTACGTCACGATCGTACGTGTTTCACCGAGTTACAAAAATCTGGAAACTACAAGGTCACCTATAATCGTATTTTCGTTAAGTGTACCGACGCAGGTTAGATATTCGTCTCTTGGATTATGTATCTCAGCGTTTGGATCAAGACCAAAGACCAATCCTCGTCAAGGGTAAGTGCACGCAAGTGACCGTAAAAAAATTCTTCAATTCAATCCGCTGCAAATGTCGGGTGTACTACCGAATCGAGGTTGAACAATTGATGAACCAAATAAATCTCTTGAAAATTTATTAACAAGATAAATGCGGTGTTGTAAGAAATGACTTTGTCTGGACAGTGGGCTACGTCAAGGTGGGCGGTTACGGATAGTTGCCAGGTCGAGATCATAGTCATATATTCGAGATCTTGCCTTTTCCGTCATTCTCTTGCACACATATCTCTTCGGGATAGTCTGAGGTTTTTTTTTTGCTGTTGCGTATCCGAGGGTGCAGTACGGGCCTGTTATCCCCCCACTTTCCTCGGCGTCAGTTATCTGCGATTCACGTACCTTTGTCACTATACCCGTGGAGGGTGACCACCCCCTCCATCATCCTCGCGGTGCCTCGCCTCACTTGTTCCGATGCAGTCAATGTAGGACCTGGAAGGTCTGGAAGCGCTTGCAAGCTCGACGACAAGGCGTCGAATCTCTACGTGTATTTGTTCGTCCCTTACGTAGCGGGTTCACTCTCGTGCCAATTTTATACCCTCGTTTCAATGTCGTCGTGACGATGGATCTAGAATAATACTAGATAGCTTTGGATTTGGGCTTCTGAATGAATTAATGAATATGAATACTAATAATGGATATTGATAGTCTGTCATTAGTCGATTTCTTTTCACACGGTCGGATCTATTTTGTCAATTATTCGTGTCACGGTTGTTATGCGATCTCCTTTGCAATGCGAGTGTCGTACACCCTCGCGAAAAATCTTTGGGTACCTATTATCGGCGGGACACGAATGTCGAGGACCATATGAAACGCGAACTGGATCAATAAGCTCGGAATCTGTTTCTGAGAATAATATGCCGAGGCGAGACAATACCCCGAGCGATGGACCGGCGCTTTTCCCTTGATCATGTCGAACCATACGTTCCGTAAGTGTACGGTTCAAGTCGGCGACTAACGCCCACACCTAACGTGAATTACAGACGGCGTGAAAGGGCGGGGGGAGAAGAGGATCGAAAGTCAGACGTAAAAATCTCGACCTGCTTGTATTCGGAATGTTCGTTGAGCCTGGGGCAGGCCTATAAAATTATGATTTACATCGTGTCACTGTCAGACAGACAATCGATGTTCGTAAGTACGCGTACAGACTTCGCGAAGAGAAGGTAGAAGAATCTTTTCTGTCAAACGTCGTAGGAGGAATCGTACAGCGTTATTGTCTTTGCTATTTTCTACATATCTGAATATAATAGTGCTTATTCTCGCTTTGGAATAACGTTGTTGAATCTTTTTCTTTTTTTTTTTTTTAAATACATCGGTTGGAACAGGCGTGGTTTAACAGTGTCGATATCACTCGACGTGGTCTGTGGTGTATGCAAAGTTTTAAACCCATCAGACATCAAGGTTGGACAAAACTGTGTTTAACTGCAGCTTCTCCTGAGGCTTTTGCGGTTTTACGTAAAACTTCTTACGCCCACGGTAGTCCGCATTCTCGACTCGCGTCGACTTCTTGTATATATCTTTGAGCGTTGAAAATGAGATGGCAAATATAACGTGAATATAAACGAAACGTACTAAGAGGGTGAAGATGGGGTGAAGGGTAACGCGCAAAATGGGTGGAAAAATCTATATCGTATCTTATATCGCGTGTCTTATGATATATGGTCGTATGCGCCAAAATGACGAATTTGGTGGTAAAAGAGCGTATAATTTTTTTTTTTTTTGCGGCATTCGCTACATAAGTACTCAAAATAGCTTCAGGGATCTATACATGAATTTGAAAAATATTGAATAGCTTATGAGTATTTCAAGTTTTAACGAAAGTTGAAATTTTTGTAACAACGGAAAAAACAATTTTTTTTATAACTATCCTATTGCCCATGTAAACATGCCCAAGGTTTAGAATAAAAAAAAACGTTTATTTATTCCTTTCCTTTCATCGAGAAAACATATATTGACAGCCTTACGACTGTGAGGAAATGTAAAAATATATTGTGTGAAAATAGGTGCGAACAATAGACGATACATGAACGAATATGGCTTACGGTACCAACCAAACGCGAGTGTTGTAATAAAACTAGTCACACGCGATATTTTTTGCAACAACTGTGCGTAAATTTTCATGTGAAAAGCACCGAAGGTGCCAGTGACAGGGCGTATAATATTGACGTTAGGTAACTTACGCTGCACGATAACAGAGTGCGTAAAATTAAGTTATCCGAAAGTGCGCTTGCGTCGAAGAAAACCCTAGTTTGGAAAATATAGAATTTTAATTACGCACCTGCGTCAAAGTTTAGATATTTTACCGCACTTTTCGGATATGGGGAAATTCATGCACGCTTTGCAGACTTGGAAAATCGATATTCATAAAAAAAGACGCAGTATAGATGTAAGCGTGTAAATTCGGTGTTCATTTTTATTGAGAGTACGATAATTGATCGTTCTTCGATCCCTAAATCTCTACTCTTTTCGCGATCTCAAGTCATTGTCAGAGACATACATTTGTGGTTGATAATGTGGTCGACCAAAATCTAATCGAGGGTTTTTTTTTCTTGTTCCAGCAGATGTAAATCAATGAATCTGGGATCCTAAGTTGGCTGATCGCGAGCTTCGCGATGGACGGAGGATTGAAGCAATCCTCCGCAAGTTTCACCGCGGGCCACGAACTCGGCTCGGAGACGACGGGTTCCGCTGAGGAAGGCATCCTCCTTGCCAGGGTGCACGTGCCTGAGCTCAACGTCAGCAAATGTCTTCAATTCCCGAAGGATCAGCTTGTCTGGGATGTCAAGCAGCAGTGTCTCGCCTCGCTACCCAAGGTATGGACCACGCGTCTCTGTAACTCTCGATCGATATTATTATCACACCTAGAATCTACCCAGTTATGTCTTTGCCGCGATTGCTTACCTGCAACTTATCACTAATATCACGTGTATGTATACATGTATAAAAATATTCCGTACGATGAAATTTAATGCTATTTTAAAAATTGATTCAGTACAGAAGAGGAACGGTTCCTATCTTATTCTTCTTTTCCTGAGAAGAAGAAAGCAGAAGCATATTTCGTTGGTCTTGCATCTTCTCTCGTGCGATGTGCTACAGTGTCTATAGATCAGTCCAATTTTAATTACTGTTTTTGTCACGAGCAACGAATAACGAGCTGCTTCATAGTTATTAGCGAAGCTTTTCAGCTTTCAGACCACGCAGGGAGGCGATGTTGAAACGGCACTCGAGTCGTTGTACCAATTTATGAAATCAGAGACTTTGTCAAGTAATTAATTTTTTACAGATAATATTGTAAGTATACCGAAGCGTTTTAATTCATGGACGATAGTACAAGGCTATTTGGTTACCGAAATATTACGTCAAATCGAAACACCTAAATGAAAATTAGTTGCTTATGGGTCGTCGTTTATGCGTAGCCTGCTTGCACGTGTGTAGGGTGTTTAGTTTTCGCACAATCACTCTGTACAGTGACAGTTTCTAATTAGAAAATCCGAGAGAGGGAGAGGGCAGAGTTAAAATTTTCATTTGTAAAAATCTTCAAAAAATCGTGTTATTCTTGTTGTTCAAATATCTTTGGGTGATTCAGATTTCCGTTTACATCGGACACAACCTAATGGAATAAAAAGCAATTATTTCATGTGTATTGTTCGATTATTATATGTATACTTGTAATCACATGATATGCACACATCGTGGTATTACTTGCTAAATATATATACGTTAGGGTGGTTAAAAAAAAACCGACTCTCTTTTTGCCCAAGTCACAAATTTAATAATTGTGTAGAAAGAGGAAATAAGATACCTGTTAAAATTAGAGCCCTTAATGTTAACGTTTATTAGTTTCTGAACGCCATTTTTCATTGTTCATTTGATTAACACGCGAAAATAATTTTACTTTCGTTCTGAATTTTGTATCTCAGTAAGGAGGCAATGTACGTAAATGTCCAATACGGTGTTTTTGTAGGGAATTTAAGGCTTTACAAAAAAGGTCTTCTATGATTTGTTGATAACTCCACTCTTTCCAAAGTTATTCAAGGTTAAAGTTGAAATCATGCGAAAATAGTAAACTTATTGTAAAATATTGTTTTTTTTTTGTTTTTAACATAAAGCATTTCGAACGCTATGAAGTCGTGTCATTCAAATAATTTTCAACTCGAGAAAATTTATTTTTAGCCAAAAAACGCTGCTTTTACAAAATTCAGAATGAAACTAAAATTATTTTCGCTAGTTAAACAAATGGTAAATGAAAAATGGCGCTCAGGAACCACTAAATATTAGAATTAACGGTACAAATTTTCACAGGCATCTTATTTCCTCTTCCAACAAGTACGGAAGGTGGGACTTTGAAAAAAAAAATATTTGATTTTTCGAACTTCCCTAATACACACACACACATATATATATATATATACACACTCACTGCAACGTATTTTTTTTGTTCGACATGCTTGCCTTCGGAACTCAGGAGGTATAGCACCACCCCACTAACATCCTGCCCTCTATTTCTGTAATTATTATGTGTCTTAACGATTCTTAATCGTAACTGTCGCATTATCTTCCTGATTTTTCAGTTCTATCGTCATTGTATCTTGAAATGCAAGAGTTTTTACAGTTACTCGTCCGGCGTTCAACAGACGAAGATAATGCAGCAGTTTTAAATTGAAATTATCTTTTTTACTTTCCTTAGATTATTTTAATTTCTATTTATGTGTTTTCACCTTTATGCATTTTTCCCCTTCTTCTTCACGGGGTTAATGGTTGTCTTTACTGATGGTTTCTAGTGGCTCAATTTCAGGGTCACCGGCAATCTCTTGAAAATATTGAGAAAATATTGACGATTCAAAATTCATTCAATCATTTCTCGTAACTGTTTAGATTTAAAAATATTCGGAAGTATTTGAATTTGCGTGGGAATTATTTTGGTAACTAGTAAATTTCCAAAAATTAAGCTTGAAATTCGTGCCTATTTACTCTTGGTTAGTTTGCCGTCACATCAGGAATACAAAATGTGTTAAGATCGAGCAATTCGTTGAAATTAAAATTTAAAAAAAGAAAAAAACTGAGGACGTTACTTGTACCTGGACAACCATTAGCGCCAAACTACGATTTTCATTGCTCCTCTCACCTCATGTACAATAGTCCCAATTGCAATGTCCGAAACTAACGGGGATGGAAAAATGTGACGCTGTGTCTGACGTTTGTGGTGTTTTTTTCTTTTGTTTCGCTTATCCACGCTTGCACATTGGGGGGTGCACACGACGTGGTCTACGGCAACAATTATTACAACGTGTACCTACCCATACCTACTACCGTCTCGTGGGCAACTTCGCTCCGCTTCACTTCACCTTCACTTCACTCTTCACCTCGCTTCACTTGAATTCGCCGCCACCTGGTATTGTTTCTGGCTGTCTGGCTGGCTGGTTGGTTGGTTGGTTGGTTGGTTCTTGCTGACGATGAATCTCGTTCGTCCGAATCGGCCAACGTACGATGTACGTCTTCCCCGTCTCACCTTTCCGAGCACTTGATACCAGGTGGCTACTTGGTACAGGGTACGTCCAATTCACTAATAGCATGCACAGTAATATACTCTCGATACATTTTTTTCTTAATTTTTTTATTGTAACGTTAATTGTTAGCACGTATTAGTGATGCGCGATTAATCGATTAATCGACGATTGCTATTCACGTACCGATTGACCGGCAGGAATTAATCGATTAATCGAAAAAACGATCAATCGAGACCGTTGATTAATCGCTTAATCGAAAAAACGATTAATCGAAGCTGCGCGTTAATCGATTAAATGCACAGCACTGGTACGTATTACATTATACTTGTATACCGTAAGTTGTCCTGTGATTCGGACACTTCATGTGGCGTAGAAGGTCCACCACAGGCGTAAAAGGTGTACGTGTGGCTCGGTTTGGAAGGGATACGCTGGAGTAGGAGGATCACAAGCTGCAGCTTAGGTACGCGGTATGCGCTTGCAGTGGACCTTGCTGCAGGATGTGGAGTGTCAGAATTCGCATAAAACACGAAGCATGTATGGTGTGTTCCATGCCAACTCGGGCAGCGATCGACGACGACATTTTTTTTATTTTCACCCGTGATTTTTCCATTATGGTATAACCCCCGAGAATTGGTGGTGGTCAAAACTTGGAAGGATCAATATTTCGAATGGCCGATATATCGAGATTTCAAACGTGCGAAAATAAAATAACGAAAGACGAATTGTTCGAAATCTTGATGTTTAAAAGTGTCACTGATTACCAGTCATTCTAATCTTGATATTTGTAAGTGTCACTGATTACTTAGTCATTTTAATCAGTGACACTTTCGGGAATTAAGATTTCGAACAATTCGTCTTTCGTTGTTTTAGTTTCGCTTGCTTGAAATTTCGATATATCCGCCATTCGAATTATTGACCCTTCTAAGTTTTAACCTTCACCCCCGAGAATCTCGTAACAAAATTTCTTTTTAAATTTTATTTTCTATTTTTGAAGCACTAGTTTTCAGCCTATGATTTTTCGAACCTTTCCCAAAAACTTTTGAATTAATTGTCAAAAACGACAACTTAAATACAACGGGTTTTGCTGATTTTTAGAAAATTCTCGCAGAACATTTAAAGTGGTGATAATTGATAGGCTGAAAGCTGGTTGTCGAAACAAATTAAAAATTTTGTTGAATAAAATTCCTCACGAAAATAATAATGTCACAGTCAATTGTTTACTGCATTGTCATGAAACACCTCTTATGTAATATATGCAGAGTGAGTAGCTAACGGTGACTGATCTAACGCGCATGCGCTCAAATTCCAGAGCAAAAGCAGTTGTTTTATCAGAATGACCAACATTTTTGAGGTTACATACATCGCGGTATCCTTTCATCCGTACTTACGACGGTTGGTCAACCTGACAAAACAACTGCTTTTCCTCTAGAATTTTAGCGCATGCGCGTTGGAACGTTCAGCCGTTAGCTACTCACTCTGCATATTATGTTTGTGTGATTGCTTTGTTCGTATTACGCGTACCGTCATTGTAATACATATCAATATATTCTACGTAGTATACCGACCGTAGCTACTAGCGTGTGTATATACATACATTCACAGCATGGCCGTGCGAGCATGCATCACACCTCTGATGTGTAATGTAGTACGTGTAGATATAGGTTTTGGTAACCTGCAATGCATTGTTCGCTATTCACTAAAGAAGTGATAATGACAGCGGAAGTTGCACAACGACGAATAAATTCTCTGTACATTCGTCTGATGTGTATTCAATCTCGCCGTGGGGGCAGAGATTCGTATTTGGCCGGATGCGATGTTCGAACAGCCAGTTCGTACTTCTTGTGTTATTTTATCATGTCACCGAAAGCTTATCATCGAATACCTTCGCACAATAATAACTTGTTCATTCGCTGTCAGCTCAATCATTAGCTCGCAGTAACCAAGATACGCGTGTACCTAAATATGTGCGTCAGAAATTGAAGACACTAAACCGATCCATCTCTCGATATCAGTAATTTCGGTCAAGCCTTTTGATTCTGCAAACATACGACGTTGTTTGGTTATCTCACCGCGGTGTCCTACCGAGGGGTTAATTAATACCGATTGGAATCACCGTTGTTAGACCATTGTTTATATTATTATGATATTTCAAGTCTGTATGAAAAAAATGGGCGAAAGAGGGTGATGAGCTACCTTCGGGATCGTCTGGAATGGCGAAATTTTTTTAAACGGCTGTTCTTGCATTATAAAGATGCACACTATAAACTCTGTTTTGTAGTAACCCTAATGAGATAAGTACGGTACTTAACGGACGGTGAACTGGTTCTTTTATTTCTTTGCGTCTCACGATTCACCCAGAGCCCGTGGGAGTACTTTTTATTGGGTTGCTGCTGCTGCTGCTCCGTCTCCCCGTATAGTCCTGGCGTCGGGTAAGCCATCGATTTTATGAGTTCTTCCATGGTTTTTGCAACTTCACAACCAGCCGTATAATATTATTATATTTTTGTGCATTGTATACACGTAATGATTACCCTGTAATATCTCTTCGGTATTTCAAGACGTGACGAACCTCGAGGCGGCTCTTCGATCCTACCACGTTTCAAATCTTTTCATTTACGAAGAAAACATTTCACTGTCGTTATTGATGTGGTTTATTTATTGCCGGTAGCAAAAAATATCAACGTCAGCTCTGGGAAGAGAAAATCTTTGTGAAATTAAACCGGTCATTTGTTTCGGATATCAATTAAGTGGTTGTCAACGAGGGAAGCATCATTGTTTCTCGAACGATAATTGTCATTTAACAAGTATCGCATATTGTTGGTATAAGTTCGGAAACGGCAAATTAGTGTGCATGCGTAAGACAGCAAGAACAGCGTATTTAGAAAACTGGAAACTGTTCGCATTTGAAATTCTCTCCAGCGTGTGAGTCAGCTTTACGAGATAGTTAATTAGAATTTTGCCAGACGCTGAAATATCCGGTTTAATAACGAGAAGTGAAATACATTCACAGTGCATCGAGCATTCCATGGAATGACATTACGAAGCGATGTAAGCTATAGTGTTTGATCGCGCTTGTGTAGCAAGCGTTTTGAATCAATCTTCAATATCCGATGTTATCGACAATTTATTCCGCATCCCGTGACTCTATCGTTCCGCACGATGGGAGAATTACTACTGTGATTCGTGAACGGACCAAGTGATTTCCAATTCAATTATTTACCAGCAGGTAACTCTACCGGAAGATGCAAACTGTCTCTGTCGCTAACGACGTAGTTAACGGTTTTGATTGAAATTAACGAGAACTGAACTTCATGGTATACGGGATTGCGCGTTTGAATCGTGTTAACTATAGCTTCCTTCGCTAAATCGTGCAGCAGGATCTGCTTATTCAGCCCAATGTTCGTCTTTTGCCGAATGGCATTCTGGGGCTATGTACGTATTGCCTGTTAACAACTTGTTGACAAGTTGAAAAACAAATTAGATTTTTTCCCCTATCTTTGACCAAATACCAGATTATACCAACCCCGGTAACGCACGTGTTACAATGTCTAATATTATTCAACTGGATGTTGAAAGATTGCTTGGAGTCAATGTAGAATATATTGACGCAGTATCAAAGGCACACTCGACGACTGCGAGAAGAAAATCAAGAGAGAAATTCAACATTCTCAAACGATTGTGCGACTACCACAAACGACTAACTTAGAAGATTAACAAATATTTAAGCAAATTCTTCAGTGATATTTAGATTGCACTGACTCGAGTTTCAATTGAATACGCGGAGATATTGTGCAAGGTGAATTTCATTTTAAAAGCGTATAATGAAGATCTAATAATCTTCCACGAATGTATCTGCTGCTTAGTGTTGGACATGGTTTCGAGATCGAGGTGTTTGTGTAAAAATTTTCTTGTTTTTTTTATTTATTTATTTTTTTTTACCTCGTTTTCTATACTTTTGTCAGTTCAAGGCTTAACCGAAAATGCCCCGTGGCTACGGCAAGTGCTGTTCGTGCACAGATCACGAATCGTTTCTAACACCCGCGTTACAACACGAATTGTAGCGTGATATGGTACGACGTTGTTCTTTTGCAACATCGGGCCGAGCGAAGGTTTACAGCTTGATCTCACGCGATCCGTAGGTATCCTAAGTCATTGGATGACGACGTGGTCCAACAGACTTGACTAAGTACACGCGATAGAACCGATGGATGTCAGCCATACTCAATCCATTCCTTCCTTCGTCTTGCGAAGATAGAATCCTGCTCCCGATGCACCAACAGCACACCTCCTTGTCCAAGCCTTGTTCGTCGGGAGTTTGGCTGAAAAACTTGAATTTGTCGGTAACGAAGGAAGCTTGAAACAATGAGATATAGCTCGTAACAGGCTGCTATACATATTGCAGATATTCGCGTCAACGTTTTTGAGTCACACGTCGTTATACTTACCTGGCATTAATTCGTCTTTTACCTTCTTGGCTATGATAGTCATGTGGTTCTCAGCATGTCTTCGTATTCATTGTTAGTTGAATTAGCCTGAAAAAGTAAGCTACTCCATCAACTCTCTACCCACGTCGTTTCGAATGAGAACTTTCAATTTTCGTTCCAACTGGTTCTTAACTTGAAACTAAGTCACCCTTTTACCAAACGTATGTTGGAAGCGTGCAATCTGCCCGCCAATATGTTGCCTTATTTTGTTCTTCCTCTGCTTTCCCCTCTTCCTGTTCTCCTACTTCATCCTGTTAATCTTTTTAATTATTTTCCATCGACGCCATACTGCACTCTTGAATACCAGTCTTAACCTCTTAGCGGTATGGTGAAAATGACATCTTCATTCCGCTTTTGCGTCAGAAAATAATGAATAGATTTATCCTATCATATCAGTATTACGGTATTTGAAGTGTATGTGAAGTATTTAAGGTCACTGAATTTGAATCTGGGATCAGATTTCTAAAATTGAAAGTGGCGGGTCCAATACGGAGGTTGCCAATTTGAATTTTGATTTGATCGAGTTGATTTGGATGCGAGGGCCTAAATGCTATAAAACATAACACAAACACTGAGGATAAAAATTTTTCGAATTTTTTCCCGCCATATTGGATCCACCATGTTGAATTTTGGATATCTGATTTCAGATTCAACTGCCGCAAAAGCTAAGATTTACCATACGCCAGCCAAATCGATACAGTAAACACATGTTTTTTTTTGCCAATGCCTACATATGTATCATAATACAAAAGTGGTACGACTTTTTTCCGCCCAACAGTCAATGGTTTAAACATCGCACTTCTCACCGCACGTTTTTGTATGATTAATCTTAATGTAATTCTTGAAAATATTCAGCATCCATCCCGTTCCTCGTGTAACAGCAGACCTTGGTTTATTTCTTTTTCATTTTTCCTGTGATCACAGATATTGAATCCCAAAAATTTTCATCTTACAGGAACTCAAGGAAAGTTTCAACTATGGGCTGTTCTGCCCACCAGTTAACGGAAAAGCGGGAAAATTCCTGGACGAAGAACGTCGTTTGGGGGATTATCCGTTTAACGGACCAGTGGGCTACCTAGAGGTACGTAATTGGAATATTGCATTCCATAGCATTTTTGCAATATACAGCCGTTGGTAAACAGTAATTATCTGTTTAAAACTACGGTAAAATGAGCAGCTAGAATACTTGCTACGAAAAAATTCGAACTCTGTATACGTCCGAGGCTGCTGAGCCGCCAGAATTAGTCAATCGGGGTGGTTGTTTGTTGATATGTTATTTCTTTTTTACGCAAAAACCGAGTTCGTGTATTATTTTTAAAGTATTGTTTCTTCTCTTCTGCTAGGGTCGTCTTGGTATGTTTGTAAGATAGAATCTCTTCGTTTCGCTGACAACGGTCGGAGGGTCTGTTTCCCTCGAGATATATCAGTCAGAACTTTGAACAAATCCTCAGAGGATTAATTTGAAATAAAAAAAATGGAATATTAAACTAGTGAGACGGTACTCTTCAAGTTAAACTTATGAATCGAATTGTTTCTTTTCAATATTCATCAAATCAAAAAAAAAAAAAAAACTAACAGTTCGATTGTGTCCAAGCCTTTTGATTTTATCCTGGACCATTGTTGGGCATGGGTACTTGAGTATAATACGCAACAGTGTAGTATAATTAAAATTGCTCGCTTGCCATCACATCGATTATCTTTGAACAGAGATCTACGGATGCAGGAAGGGGCGAGCACCGTTAGAAATGCCGTGTTTCGCCAGTTCTTCATACCCGATCAAATCGCTGGTCAATATTCGATTGTATACATTCGTCCCTTCACATCTATGCACCAGCGTTCGGTCATGTACCTCGCTTTGTCTCATTCCTATACAAGCTCCCAATGTCACATATTAATATCGTGTTATCCGCTATTGTTCCCATAGGTATAAAATAATACTGTTGCGGGTCGAGAGCATGAATGCAAACATCTAGCAAGAATTATTTATGTTTCTTACGTTACCGTGGAGGTGTACCATTTGATATCCTTTTCGGTATTTCCGTGATGCGTAATGTATGAAAAACGAGAAACGTAACTGTAGTAGGTCTAGACAACTGTAAGTATCAGCGATTAACGAAGTCGTGTTGTTTGATTTTGTTTCAGTTGAAGTACAAAAGACGTGTGTACAAAATGCTTCATTTGGATGAGAAGCAACTAAAAGCAATGCACACCAGAGCAAACCTCCGAAGACTGCTGGATTACGTAGCTAATAGTCAAGTAGAAAAAATAGCTAAAATGTGCAGCAAAGGACTCGATCCAAATTTTCATTGTCAAGAATCAGGTGGTAAGCTTTACGAAATCATGCATGGTATTCGATTGTGTATGCATACCGGCTTCTTGAATCATCTGCATTGCATGATGTTGCATAAAGTTAAAGAACTTCGCTCATATTGTTATAAAGGTTTCTGTTCTATCGCCGCCAAATTATTTCAATTATGCCGGTAATCGTCAAAAATCGATTGAATAAGAAAGTTCTTGTTAATTCCTGTTAGAAACAGTTACTCTGATGAAAGACGGTAAAAATAAAATCAAAGATGAACGTCTGGTAGTCATTTGGATCCACCGCAACATTTCTAGTTCTACCACTGCTCATTTCGTACTTGGGATATTACACGTATCCTGAAGATGATATTATACCAGTATTATCTGAGCATGTCCGAAACATGTTCATTACATTTGACAGTTCTGTGGAGTAACTTTTATAACGGTAAGGCGACATGTTACATCGAACAGAAATACTTGAGGCGGTCTCCAAACGACCCAATACTCTTCAGTTATTGTTGCTACGAAAATTAGCGAGAAAATGATACTGAATTCATCACTGGGCAGTGATAGTCCAAAGTGGGCGAAGTTCTTTGTTAATTCTAACGAAAAATATTTACCGATTTCCATTGTAATTTTCCAACGAAAACAGAAACCCCGCTAACGTTGGCAGCTACCCTAAAAAAACCGTCCAAAGTGATCATCGCATTGGTGAATGGTGGAGCCCTCCTAGATTACCGAACAAAAGAGGGACTGACGGCTATGCATCGGGCCGTCGAGCGAAATAGCTTAGACGCGGTGAAAACGTTGTTGGAACTGGGGGCTAGTCCAAATTACAAGGACACCAAAGGCTTGACACCGCTTTACTACAGCGTCACGTACAAGACGGATCCTATGCTCTGCGAAACTCTCCTTCACGATCACGCCACTATCGGTGCTCAGGATCTTCAGGGCTGGCAGGAGGTCCATCAGGTAATTTGACGAAGGTCCCCCGTCACGGGCACCTTGGCTATGTTACCTCAGACCTAAACCCTCGTACCTATCAATCACGTTTTCAAATGCTCCGGACAGACTCTGTATACACATAATGATGTCCTCGGGTATATCAGTCAATTAAAATGAAATTTTGATGCGACGCTTTCGTTATAACTGACTTATATACGACCGAGAACCTCGTCACGTTTTCATACCTCGCAGTCAAGAAACCTCACACTATCTGTACACACAAAAGCACACGCACACACATGTATGGTATATTACATACACATCATCTCAGCCCCGAGGACTACGGGTGTTTTTTTTTTTTTCTTTTCTTTTTTCTTTTATTGCTACACCACATTCCGGCAGTGACTTCCCGCCTATCAATTTCCAACTATTTTAATACTCGTAATACCATGTGCAACAGGGTAGGTAATATTTCAATGTTTTTATAGGCCTGTCGAAATAATTTAGTACAACACCTTGACCACCTTCTTTTCTACGGGGCTGATATGAATACAAGAAATGCGTCTGGGAATACTCCTCTGCACGTATGCGCTGTCAACAACACAGACTCGTCGTGCATTCGACAACTTCTTTTCCGAGGTGCTCAAAAAGACAGTCTCAACTATGCAAATCAAACACCGTACCAGGTCGCCGTGATCGCTGGTAATATGGATCTAGCGGAAGTTATTAAAAATTATCAAGCCGAAGAAGTTGGTAAGTGCTCGTATTTTAACCAGCATGTCGAAACACGTAGGCATTCCTCTTTCAGTTACACTCCTTGATACCATTATTTTTTTTTTCTCTTGTTCAACGACAGGCTTTGTGGAGATTTCGGTGACCGTTCAGAGTCGCCCTGCGACGAAATCTCCCCGGATAAAATCACCTCGATTAAATCTTCAGGACGAAATTCACCCTCCATAAAATTCACGCTGGAAAAAATCACCCCTGATAAAATCCCGTCTGGACAAAATTTCCCCAAATAAATAAATAAATAAATAAATAATTGTACGAACATGAATAAGCGTACAATAATATTGGGGAAGGGGACTTTTTTGCAGGGGATTTTCGTGGAGGGAGGATTTTATGCAGTCGAAGGTTTTGTCCAGGGGAATTTTGTCAAGGGAGGATTTTGTCCTGGGGTATTTTGGAAAAGGAGATTCTGGATGAGCACCGAGATTTCGATTAAAAATAAAAAAAAAAAAAACTTTGGCGTACGAATTTAATGCCAATAAAACTACTCGATAGTACTTTCAAATTTCTTTTTTCAATTTTATCAAGCATTAGATATCGAAGTAACATCGTCACAACAATTCCATTTGATTATCGGTTGCCTGGCACGAGCATGAGCACGCTCTAGTTTTTCTAATCTAATTAGCACTGTTAACTATTTTTTTGATAATTGAAAATGAATCGTAAAGCGTAGTACCAAGTTCTTACCAAGCGATCAAGCGTAACCGTATATTTAGGAATATCGACTTGACTGTGTGTGGGATTTGGTGGTGATGGTTGTCCGTCTAATTTTGTATAACGTTGGTTTTCTTGTAACTCATATGTACATAACAAATGCTTGACTGGTACGTATACACCAGATCACTATAGACTCGCCACGAATTTTTTTTTCACCTTTGAATGCAACCGCAGTCCACTGGTCACATCGGCCGACACTATAACTTTTACTATTATTGCAAAAAAGAAAATATAAAGGAAGTTTTCCAACCTTTCGTATACCATTCAAATAGTTTCGATACAATTTGAACATCACTTTTTCCGCCTCTCTTTCTTACTGCATCGTCACGTACTGCAAACGGTGTAGGTACAATTAAAATTTGTACACGTATTGTTTCCAACCTGAAACGAAAGTACAATATGGTGCGTTTTGACGCAATGTAAGTGACCCAACAGATATTTGCATGCCGCTACAGATTTGAATATTTTTTGGACCAAGTATGCTTATTCGTGAGCATAGATATTTGTCTAATAAACGGTGGATCGTGTCAATCTCGAATAAGTTTGACTGGTCGACGACAAGGGGACGAGTTTTTCAATACTCGTACTTCAAGTTGCAATATCTGATCACCAAATACAAATTGACAATTGTTTATCAATTACCAATGGACTGCAGGTGTCGTACTATTAATGCCAGCTATATGTAATTATACAACATTTGTCATTAATTCTTGATAACTCCTTCATACATTTCCGTATACCTTTATGTATTGTAATTATTCTAGAAACAGGTATAAATATGAGTGCGTTACTAATCAATTTACTGTGCTTCACTGCTTTTCAACATATATTACAATCATTGTTATTGTCATTAATATTATTACGAGTCCATTGCAGAGGTAGCTTATACATATAGTGTGAGGATTCGGCAAAGCAGGCCAATCCCGCTAAGTCGCGTAGGGTTGACCTATGGCTTTATAAAATCCTCAGAGTATGTATGTAAATTTCTTGTATTTGGCGCGATACGCATAACAAGGGAAATGAATTTGTGGCAAAAAAAAAAAAAGAAAAAGATTCGTTGTCCGAATTTTTAAGGAAAAAACGTAGCAAAATTTTGGAAGAGGTATTAGCTAATGAAGGAACAAGAATATTTCTAGAAATTTTCTATCTGAACTGTGAGAATATCTTTGCTGATAGGGCGCCAACGAAGCGAAAAATATGGGTTAAAATGATGGAGAATCTTTAATCGTGCTTAATAAGAGTTGTACGTTATATTTGATCATAGAATAGCGATGTGTTTGTCTGCATCATATTTGCCAGTGATATGACTACCTGTCGCATCCAAATGGTACATACATTAATGTAATACATGTCGCTTGTGTCAGCGGCACGCCTACGTACTACACACCTGCGTATGTACGATTACATGTATGATAAATGTGATAGAATATAAGCTGAACACTTGTAAGGCTAAGTAACCTTTTATTTACTTAACCTTGCAACCTCCTTTTCCAGTACCGTTTAAAGGGCCTCCACGCTACAACCCGAAACGCCGCTCTATGGCTTTTGGCGGTATGACGACAAGCTGTTCGGCTAGCAACCTGGGAACTCTTACCAGAGTACCGTCTACCGATCAGCAGCATGACGTGTCGGGTCCTCTCATTACGAGAACAATTTCCATTGAAGAGTATGCCGGAGTGACATTGACGAGGATGCAGCACGCGGAGACGCATAGCGGTATAAAAAATATCGCGGCTAGAACACCGTTCGCCGAAGAATTTACTGCAGGCACTTTGACCAGAATTCCCTCGATCGAACAATACAATTCTGGAGTTCGCACGCTGTCAAGAATCCCATCAGTCGAACACTACCCTCCTACGAAAATGAGCGAATTGCGCAAGAGCAGCCTAACCAGGTTACCGTCCATGGATCAAAGTGTCGGTGTGTCCAGAACAGAATTTGGAACCCTCCAAAGAATCCCGTCCGAACAACACTTGGGAGCCCTGGTCAGAATACAATCTGATCAGCCTAACCTTGGCACCCTGGCTAGAACCGAACAGTTGAACACGCTCGACCGGATACCGTCCGAATACCAGAATCCTAATAGCTTAAGAGATCCGAACACAAGGTAAGCATAAACTGTCTTTGCATTTGGTGCGAATAAGTATGATTGGACATGTTGTGTACACGTATCGTGAGAGAGCCAAATGGGTGGAAAGTAACTTCCAACTGCTGCATACTGTCGGGCTAAACCGAAACCATTGCAATGATGATATTAAGGATTCCCCTCTTTATGGGTAAAAAAGGTGTTATGATGTCGGCTCAAAAAATTGAGTAGACAAGTATAAATGTACACGATTTTCGGTTGTTAATGGGTAATAGAAAAAATGTATTTTCCTTACTTTCACATCCGACGTGTCAGACATCCTGAAAAATAACGTGATCACGGTAAATTTCTTTACCATCTCAAAAACTTCTCTCATTTTATGCAAATAATCAGCCAAAATTGAAATTTTGTATGAATGGTGTCGAGTGTAAAGAACAATTTTGCGAATTATCCATGTTGCAAAGACAATTTATGCCGATGTCAAATGCACACAAAAATTTCAAGATTCCCACCTTCGGAGCACTATCAAAACCTAAGAATTGAGGGCCTCTCAAGGTTACAAGAGCATAGGATCGAGTTACAGCATCGTCTGGACATTCATCGGACGATGGACCTTCCACCATCTCCATCCCCAAGTAACAGAAGTCTCGCCCCATTCAGCTCTGCTAGTTCTAGCCTGTCAGAGGGCAGCAATCAACCGTCCGGCGAAGACTCAGCCAGCATAGTTACAGGTACAAGAGTTTTTTTAAATTTTTTTTTTTTTTCCACCGAAAGAATACAGCTAGGTGCCAAATTTAAACGTGCACGCCGTACTATGTGCACAATTGAGCGAGAGCGCACATACACTTATGATAAAAGTGTTACGATACGTGTTTACGCAAAATAATCGACAAGTTTTGCATACAAATGCCAGTCAATATCTAATCATGGTATGGTCGACTTTGACGTCGATTTTGAAATCATCACTGGCAACCAATCGCGATTTAGCTAAGTGTAGAAACGTATTTAGGAATGTAAAAACCGAAGTTCCTGTTCAACGGCAAAAATGATCTATCATTTTATTCTGACGTTGCGTTATAAAATAAGTGGAAAGTCTGTCGGAACGTTCTTTTTGTTATTATTCGTTTGGTACTTTACCCATCACCACCAAAATCAATTTTACCTATGCACACAGATGACTATATCATGCATGTTTGTTCAGTGTCTCTGAAAGGGATGTTCATCTTTTTTCAATCGCTTATGGCACTAATCGTCCATTGGTATATGTACTCTCAAGAATATACTTGCGATCGCGCGGCGGTCAGATTTTTACACGCATAAATATATTTATATATAAAATGGCACGTTTTTAATACCCTAGTGACAAATAGATGCAATCGTGTACGTATACCTAGATCAACTTGTTCCCATATGTGTATGTTTTCCATATGCTTTTTGACGATTTTTTTATTCGGACTATGATGGCGAGCTGAAACTAAGTTTTAGTCGCAAACTGGTTATTTTTTTTATCATTAATTTGAATTTTGCAATGAGAACAAGTTTTGTTAAGAAAAAGTTTCTTAGATTAGCATATATTTGTTTGACTGAGAATGAACCCAAAATGGGGAAAATCCGAGCTTGATAGTGCGCAGGCTTCCGTCGACATGGGAGGTCGAAATTTCGTATGCATTATATTTAATGATTTGGAATAACAGGTTTGATAACTATCACAATGAAAATTTCTCCGAAATCAAATCAAAGACCATCCTAAGACATATATGTGCATATAGTGTATAATGTTGAAATATTGTAATATCTTATTCCGTCTTTGTCTGGTTTGCATGTATTTTTTTAAATTCATGTACAACCATTGCTGAATCGCTATCATTCACCGGTTCGTTGTGGCAACGTTATATCTTAGCAACCTTTAACCACCGTATGTTTCTCCATGACTTGGTTTGCATTGGCCTGCAAAGCGTCGTTTAGTTTCAGGGAAATGTTTAAACACTAAAAATTGCTTTGGTACATTGTCAACGGGACTTGGTTTGTAGACAAATTTCATAGGAAGCAAAAAAAGTTTTTTCGGTAATTTTTCTTAAGATCATTGAACTAGATAGATTTTCATTTATTGTTACCCAAGTCGGACACCTGGCATTTCGAAAAGGTAAAACTGTTTGAAAGTTTCACCTCAATGCATCTGTATTCTCAATTATTTCAGACAAAAGCTTGGGTGATACAGCATCCGACGTTATCAGCGATAGCTCTGGTGTCGGTACATCGCAATCAGACACAACAAACTCTCTTTCAATTCCTGGAACAACGGTCGTTTGTGTCGAAAGTTATAATACTGGTATTAACGGGCACCTCGCAATCAACCAAGGGGATATTCTGGAAGGTACATATCCAAAACATTCTATTACACAGGCTGTGACACACTTGTTACACCTTCACATATCACATCATATAATTGTTTGTATTGACCTGATCTATCCAAGTGGTGACGTTATTTTTGCTTTAGTCACAGGAGCCACGGATTGCGGGTTGCTGGAAGGAATTCTAAGGGGGCAAGGAACCGGTCTATTTCCAGCGCACTGCGTACAAGAAGTGAGGCTGAGACATACGAATATTCCATTGGGTCCGCAAGCTACCAGAGAAGGACGAAACAGGGTATTGGGACGTAGAGAATCGCAGCATAAATACTTTGCAACCGCTCCACGTTTGAAGAAACCGTAAGACGAAGAATCATATATCAATTATTTCACATCTATTGTTAGTCGAACAACCCGGATTAAATTTATGCGTGTCTGCGTGTGTGTGTAACAAATTTATTTCCTTCTCCAGAGTGACGACGGAACCTCGTACCGTCGTGCTACACAGATCCAGAAAGGGCTTTGGTTTTGTATTACGTGGAGCAAAAGCCACCTCACCACTAATGGAGTTAACTCCGTCGACCAGATATCCCGCTTTACAGTATCTCGATGATGTGGATCAGGGCGGTGTTGCAGATATTGCCGGACTGAAAAAAGGGGATTACTTGATCCAGGTAATGTACAATCGCTCAACAGCCTAGAGTATCCACTTTTGACGTGCTCTGCTTGTATTCCAGCAATTTCTCATTCAAGTACTGTGCCAAATCACAAATTCATACTCACTTTATAATATAAGAAACAGTAGCATACAATAAAGCATTCATAATATACTAAATATCATTGGATATATAGTTGACTTGAAGCTTTTTACACTGTAGATAAATGGCGAAGATGTGACAACAGCTTCGCACGAGCACGTTGTGGATCTGATAAGAAAATCTGGTGAACTTGTTCGTATGTGCGTTGTTTCGGCTGTTGTCGGACTTCCAAATTCTCAGTCTGCCGCAGCATTGCCCATTAGTCAGCCAATCCAAAGGCAATACGCGACACTGCCGAGGAAAGGAAACAATAATGTGGTCATTGGTGGCACTCTTGGTAGGTCACCGGCACCAATGCCGCCGAGAAGAGATCCTAAAACAACGTTAAGCGTCGGAAGGGCTAGAGCTCGATCCATGGTCGCTGGATTGGGTGAGTCATATTTTTCGATCGCCTGAGCGTGACCATTGAAAGAAATTTAAGAAAGAAAATAGCACTTATAACTGTTTCTAACTCACCTCGTCAAATGGTCTCTATTTAAAGAGGGCGGCGGAGAAAAGGATGATGGAGATGAAATAGCTTCCACAGGTGCCAAGTCCAGTAGTGCAGAGTCGATACATTTGCCCCAACAACCATTGACAGGATCGAACACCGGGCAGAGTACGCCTGTCCAACCGAGAACGGCTAGCATTCGTTCAAGGCCAACGTCTAGTCGTATCACTGCTGCCGAACTTGAGGTAATAGATTAAATCGCAGAGTGAAAACTTTGATGTTGCATTGAAGTTACTAAAGAATGTGAGATGAAGAAAAAATGTTCCTACTGAAAGTGTACAACGACATATCAAGCCTGCCGATCGTAGATAGCCCAACACATACTTGTACCGCAAAAGCATGTCCGCTTGTATATTATTATGTTTAACTCCATTTTATGTCCAAACAACAGTTCTTTGATCCATAAATGTGCAAGTAGAATGGCAGTTCATCGTCAGTCAATGAAAAAAAAATTCCAAGAAACACTTACTTAAATTAACTGGATAATATTTAAAACTAGTACGACAGACTGGATCCTACTGAAGAAGTTGATGTGATCTCTGTTCTCGTCTCGGAGAAAAAGAAAACTGTTCAGCTCGGGATCAAACTCACGTCCGTCGGAGTTCGGAGCATTTACTCTACCATCTGAGCCATCGCAGTTGTAACCGTTAAGATTCAGTCTTACAGTAATAAATCTCAACTGATTTCAGGGAACTTTAGATAAATTAGAATAATATTAAAATATTTACATGATGAAAATAATACCAATCATCAATGATATACATACGAGTAGTTGATTTATTACTTATTATTTTTTATAATAATAATATCCAAATTTATTCTAAGTTTCCTCAACGCAGTTGAGATTTATCATTGTAAAACTGAATCGTATCATATAAGTGCAGTGGCTGAAGTAGTAGAGTGACCATTTCGAACTTAGATAGACGTGGGTTCGATTCCGACACGAAGCTTTAATTTTCTTCGAAATGTGATAGTATCAAAAATTGTCCGATAAATCAGATATTAAATGATATACTTTATATCAAGTTGATAACTCATATAACAAATCGCAGAATAAAATACATAATAAATTACACTTGGTCAAGGTGGAGCTGATTTCTTTCATAACTGCATACGATTTCTCAGAACATTTATCACATGAACTTTTTCAGTAACAGGGCAGTGATTGTTTGCAAGCTTTGCACACAGGAATGTATCTAGATTTAAACTTTGCTTGTAGGAGTTGTTCCAGCGACAACAGGGTAGTGCTACTGGTCAGTATGGCTCGTCAATGATGAGCTCCCACTTTCAAACTGGAAACCATGCGACTAAATCTCACCCTTCATCACCGGCAAAATCTGGTCGTGTATACGCCAGTGTGGCAGACATGAAAAGGAAGGGAAAGGTACAGTAACCGTTGCCTGGATGTTTAGTAGTATTTTTCATGTTTTCGTCATTCTTTTTTCCTTTCGCTGAAAAATAGTCAGCATGTCTACCTAATTTACCCAGTATTAGAGTTGCATTAGATATATATGGGGCGACTGGTATTTTTTTTTATGCCTAAATTCACTGCTCCTCTAATATTAACGCCTACCACACCATGTACAGGCATATAACTCATGAAAACTAACTTTGAGGGATTGTCTAGATATTCGTTGGGGGAGTAACAAGTATAATAAAAGCTTTGTATTCAAGGCCAATGCTAATTCAATGCGGATATTTATCAGCTGTGTAGACATTTGTTGGACTGCTGTTGTATTATCTGATTTATCTTTTAGACTTTACAATCCCGTGTTTATCTGACATGTAGCGTATATTCTGATCCGTAACTATTGACGCCATTACTGATCAATGAATTGCCAGTGCTTTGCGCTTCATGTAAATTATACTACATAGTCCAGAATAAGCAATGGCAAACTTATTTATATACAGCTAATGCATGTATGTGGATAAAGAATGCAATGTGCATGTTTGTTATAGTTTTCACGCAAACCACGAGCGTACAACAGACCACAATCCTGGCACGGGCGAGATGACGAGGACTTCTTGTATTACTGATTGAAAAACAATTTATTTATAATGCATCTGATACTTGCATGATTCCAGGTGAATTGCGTTTACTAACCAAATTATCCGGCTTGATATTCGTTTCTTATTATTCATACTGGTTTGTAAAGAAATACTCGAGATCTTTATCGTGTTATTCGTGGTACTGGTACTAATCAGATTGTTGGTATAAAAATGTATGAGTACGATTAATTAAGGGAGTATAATTTTTTCTTCATTTCACATGCCCAATCTATATCAGTCATGAAAAGTTGAACTTTTTCTGCAATAGTTGTTTCACGAGTTACATATTTCAGTTGGATACGTACAGCCTCAGCAAAAAACTAAAATGTTTGCAATTGATGTTTTTAACAACCACAAATTGCATACCGCTGGGCAGTTAGTGTTACATTATTTGCTCGGTCCATATGAATATGAATAAATTAATTGTTAACACACAATTTTACAGCTACGATTTTTTTATATCTTGTGTAGGAACATAAGTCTACCTGTTGGAACAATTGGCAGTGCGATTGCTAATAATATGCTAGTACACTATAAGTAACAAAGAACAAAGTAATCGTTTCTGGACGTTACTAAATCAAGATTCTTTCTGTACATATTTTTTTTATAACAACCATTATGTCCTGTGATTAAGTAATAAGTGAAATGATTACTTTATTTGCCAAACTATACACAGTTCGAATAAATGATTAGACTTTCTCTACTTGCAGTCGAACTCGAAGGTACGGTTCTTTGGTGGATTGGGAGGTGGTTCCGATCTTCACAGGGATTTCCATAGCACTCCGGATTTGAACATACAAGCGCATTCTTATATTATCGTCCCAAAAGGTCATCGTAGTCAAGAGGATGTGAATGTGCTCGCCAGCAGAAATGCTCTACCTCCACCAAATCATCCTCCCCCGCCTCCACCTGTTGGTCAGGTTGTCAAAGTGAACGTTGGCACTAGTGCGTCCGATGTGGTAACACCGGCTGCATCGGTTTACGATAACATAGCGCATATCCAACAAGTCAAAGGTTTGTCTTAATTTTATTTATTATTATTTAATTAATTTACGAGGGTAACTTGAGTAACTGCTGGAGTAAATGAATCTTTGTTCTTCCTGTTTACATTCTATCTATCTAAATAGCAATGGTGCTGGAAAAAAAATTCTTCCGTAGTGATACCAATTCTGTCCGTTTTCAGAATTGGCTGCAGCAACACCAGAATCTGTGTATGGCATCATGTCCAGCTTTCGTCCAACCAATAGTGCCAAGTTGTACGCGTCGCCTGAAGACACAAAGACAGTAGGCTACCGCTCTCGCAGCTTGCCGGCGCACTCGGCAAGGCCGCACGTCAGGAAGTCTCACAGTCTCAGAACTCCGAACAATTCAACATTCAAACCACCTGGCCAGAGTAACAACCAGTTGACTAAGAATCAGTACGCCCAGCCGTTGAAAACAAATAGAAGTAACAATACCGCAGGTCCTAGAGACAGGAAAAAGAAAGGTGGCATGACAACAAGTTCGTCCGCAACGAATTTAGCAGCACCGCCTATACCCGAGCCAGATTACAGCCTCTCAGAATCGGAAAATGATGAAACCGACGGTGAATCAGACATTGCCAAGGCGTTGGAAAAAGCGGCAGCGAGGGAAAAAATAGAATCTGCCAAAGAAACGTCGGGGAACTCGAACGACTCTGGCAGCTCTTCCGGAAGCAGTTCGATTCCACATTCGTTCAGCGTTGATGAAATTCAAAAGGTCAGGACGCAGCTTAAGTCATCTAAGAGCTATCCTAATGACTTTTTGTTGCAACAGACCCAACAGCTGATGGAAGACGGTGACAACAGCTCTAGCGGTGTGAGCTCTGATCAAGACGTGCCGGTCGGACCGCCGACAGGGTTTGACGACTCCCGGAACGAGAACAATACCCACCCCATGCCAGCGGATAAAGAAAGTAACCCAAAGAGAATGAGCTACAGCAGCGGGATGCTGACCAGGCATGCCGTCAGCCTGGCTCAGCTACCCCCGCCGATAGAAGCCGAAGCCGACGAACAGAACAACGATTTATTTGTCCCACCTCCACCGGAATTTAATGCAGGGCCATCGTCAGGCAGTAGCGACGAGCCGGTGTTTGCACCACCGCCTCAGTTTTGCGACAACAGGCAGCAAAACCGTGTAAAAATAATCGGAGCTATCCCTAAAGTTGGAAATAATCAAGTAAAACCGCCCAGTGGAAGATTGCACAGTCAGTGAACGGCTTGTTGGTGTTATGACTGCAGAACTGCTGTGCGCGTGTGAATGCTGTATACGTACGTACATACATAAATACACGGAACGCGCAGAACTTGATGTGCATATACGTATGTGATGCCTGTATACATTGGTCTTGATGGACAAACTTATATTCATATTGTCCTTGTACGGCACATATATATACATTGTAGTTGTTTTCTTTACTACAGACACCGCTCAAGAGCCTAATAAAACTGCACAATCACAAAGTCATAAAAAATGTTTGTAGTTTTTAATAATATAAGCAAATGCATAATTATTACCATCAACAAAGCATGAGCTTATCGCGAATTCTCGCCGATACATTCTTGTACTGCAATACTCGACTTGTTAAATAGTAGTCTTTATTCCTTCCATGCATAAATCTGTTCCTAAGAATTATTTCATTGTAAAGTAAACTATCATAGTCTGACAAAACTATTAGTAAATGTGGGAAACTATTTATTCCCGGCTGAAAATTGATATTTGATTGTGTTTCAAGTTCTCATATCTTCTGTTGAATTTTCGAAACAAAATATCTCTGCTCATACTTAACTACTATCATTGTCATAGAGTTTCACATTCATAGACTAATAACTGCCCAGATAAGCAGTTCAACAATCGATGGTTCTTGGGTACAGTATCCTGTTTCATTGTATATTTTAATATACATATATTGATAATGAAGAATATTGGAATGCACACAGTTGTATGTTTGTCACTAGTAATAACTATAAATAAGTATTGCTTTAAACGTGAGTTATTTCTACAAACGACGTCCATGATGCTTCATCTCTCTGTTGTAAATTATTTTTTTCCCATGTGCGTATCAATCCAACTTTATAATAATTCATTGTACATGTTCAAATAGAGTCAAATCAGGGTCGATAAATATTCATGCGCAAGCAAAAAAAAAAAAACAAGAAAACAATGTATAGGTATGCAAGTGTGTAAGTACGCATCTTACGTAGATACATGATTGCGAGGAAGAATTATGGTGATACGTACCATGTATACCTTACAATCAAGCCTACATAAATATTGTACTATAATTGAGTAGAGAAAAGTTTATCGAACTGTACTTCGTAATACTTTGCATACGGTTTTTGTTAACCTCGTTAATAGTTATTTATACAGCTATTTCCAGTTATTGCATCACAACAATAGAAATTTCATTTGTTAGAATTCTCTTTTAGTGTATATTTGTGTGTAATGTATAGTACATGCCTACACCATAGCAACTTTATAAAGAGGCAAATTAGATTTGCGACATGTGCATACAGAAGTTCGATCCAAGGGAATTGGTTTGACATATTTGATTCCTCTGACGAGACTCACGTATCGAAAAATATAAGTATGTTTGAAAATTTATTGATCTTACCAAAACTGCAAGTTTTTATGAATCCTGAAAACGAAAATGATTGTTTGTAATAATCGAGAAAATTGGCATATATTTGATCCAATGGGGTCAATGTCACAAGAAAAATTAATTAAGTAGGGTAGGGGAAGGGTCAAGGGTGAGTAGATTTGGCACAGAATTCCAGGTGTTTGTTATGTACCTATATATAAGTATAGCTGGCGTTCCCTGTGGAATGCCAAATCATCCGCTGTTCACCATTCGAAGAATAGTTGTAGTAATGACATGCCATATTAGTGAAAAGAGTATTATAAAAAATATATATAATATAGTATATAATTTAACATAATATAGTATGATATGATATACCATATATATCGGGTACAGCCACTGCAATTATGATTCCAGCATTGACACTTCCTTAATAATATTAGTACTCATTGAAGCTGGAGTGAAACTGAAGTAGTGTACTATATTATAAAGTGACTGATCGCAACTACGATATATAGATAAATGCCATTTTGGATGAAACTGCAATTATACCTAGTATGAATAACATTTGTATTATGTAATACGGACGTGATTTTCGCTACACTTTTTTCACTTCAATGAAACCTACACAGTCTCAAAGTCATATACCTTCTGTAAAAGAAAAATGGATATCCAAGAGATAATTATAGATATAAGTATCTAAAATGCAAATATCGGTATGTATAAAGCATAATGCATCTACGCATCTATCAAAGAACTCTGCGCATCCATAATGATAGTTCATTCAAGTCTCTCTGCGGTTCATCCTCTTGTTTCGCACGATCTAATTTGTCCATCGACCCACGCAGTTTCAATTTATGACTTGATTTTAGCCAGAAACAAGTGTTATTGTCAAAAGCAAGTCGTGTAAGTGGTATATAGTCGAACAACTTACCACAATTACATATATAATATACTATGCATACATACATACATACATACATACATATATAAATACATACATCGTGTGACTTGCGAAGTAATCGCCGAGTTTACTCATACATGCGTCCTTTAAACATAACTAAACCTCGTATCTGGTCTTTCAATTGGGATGAAGTTCGTGGCATGAACATGTGTTTGAGTAAGCGTCGATGTACGTTTGCAACACTGCGTGGCTAGAGGAATGGAATAGGACCTCAGATTTTTTGAAAATTCGCTATAATCGATTCTTCTGCCAATTCCTGTGTAGATCTTGCACTATTTATATGTATATTAATGACTCAGAACTGAAAAAAGAGATCGAACTTGAAGTATTACTGACTTTCTATGAAATGAATTTGATCGCATTGCACAAAGGGTCAAGTTTGGTTTAGCCATGGATAAGTGTATGCTCATAACTTGGATATCGCTACGAAACGATGATTGGGAAGATGAGAATTCATTTTATTCCTTCTTCTTAGCGGAATTTCAGGCAACAATTATTATTATACACATGTACACAGTACAATATAAGACGTTAATCTGTGAACGTGATCATTAAATACCATACAGAGCAATGGTTATAGTAAAATAGCAACTAAAAAGCGTATCGAATGGTATTTCAAACGACTGAACATCGGAGCATTTATTTTATTTAACTTTTCTCTTTCCATTATGCCTATAATACTATACGTACACACTTTAGCAAATTGCCATCTAGTACTACGTAATACATACACGCATATGTCCACTTTTTGATTATGATTGAAACTGTTGCTGCTGCTGTTGTTGTTATTCTTATTATTCTAATTTTTAATGCCATTGTCATCATCATCGTCATTATTATTGATACTTTCATTATTATTATTACTGTAACTGTCGCCATCGGCATCGTTGTCACTATTATCGTCATCATTCGCGTCATTATTGTTACAATAGTTATGGTTCTCATTGTAATTATTATAATTAATATTGTATTTTGTATGATAGTATTAGACTGTAAGATGCAGAGGTATGTGCAATTTTTTGAGAGTGAATAATAACACAGATGTTCAATTCCAGACGCTTATAATTACTTTATAACGTAATTTTGCGAAAGACATCGATTGCTCCTAGTTTGAAGTGACTGGGAATGGCATATCGGAAGTCACAGTCGAAACAATAGATTTTTTTCGTAATTCCTTAGCTGTTGGTTCTACAATAGTTTTTGTTGCCTTTTCTAAATAACTTGTGGTCTAATTCCCTTAAGAAATATGGATTCAAAGAGACAATATGGTTATTCATGTTTTGAAAACGCTTGTGAGGTGCTTGGACTATCGCTTCTAGAGCGATGGTGAAGGATTTTCGAAGTCAAAAAAATTGGTCAATAATTCAGACAACAAATTCAATTATACGTAACTCGGACAATATTGCTCCCAGAGCGATTCTGGTGGAGTCTTGGAGTGGAAATAATACAATCAAAAGTCAGATGAAGATTATCGTTACCCAGTTTCTAAAATCATGATTAACTTGGGAAATCTTGCTCCTAAAACAAATTGATGGATTTTCGGAGTCTCAGTTCGAGGAAGGAGAATATCGTGAGGTTTTCAGAAAGCTCTTAACTGAAACTATGGCTTCTGAAGTGATTCTGATGGATTCTGGGAGTATGTCAGAATAATATTTTGGAACTGAGCCCGCTACGAGAACCTCCGGCCCGTTGTCTGGTACGTAACGTTAAGGGGTTAGGTGGGTTTCAAAATTTTAAAAAATCGAATTTTTTTTTGCTTATCTTATAATTGAATATGTTGAGAATATTCCTTTAAAATTTTAAAACAATCCGAGTCATATTCTAAGAGATATAGCCTTTGGATGTTTCACCCATCAGGCTATAACCAAGCGTGACGCAGGTATATGGAGGTTGTCTGCTGCAAATCAAGAAAAAAAATTAACGTGTGATGAAAATAATGTTGAAGATACGACAGATGTTACCGTGTCAGGTGATGGCACGTGGAAAAAACGTGGGTTTGCATCATTATACGGTGTAAGTACGATTATTGGCTACTATTCTGGAAATCTTCAATCGCGTTTTTCTCAGAACTACATTTTTGAAATCGGTAGTCACGATTTCTCGAAAACTTATGAACCGATCTCTTTCAAATTTTGCACACTTCTTCAAAATAACATTATCTCGTGCTTGAACGAAGGATTTTTTTTTTTCTATTCCAAGTAATTTTTCAAGGCCATGAAGGGTGCAAATTTTACTCAAAATAAGGGTTTTTTGTTTTCAACGCCGCCAAAAATGTAATTTTTTTTTTTTTCCCTCCTCCGAGCACGAGTTTTAAACATCTACTAACAGAAAATTTTTGGTTTTGCATTTCAGATGAATCTGTCATGAGTTATCCTGACTACGCCGAGAAAACTTTTTTTTGAGGGGTCATAGCAGACGACGTGTCCACGTCTTAATTTGCAATATTTTTCAATGAAAATTTCACAAACTACTTATAAAATATGTATCTTTTATGGGTTAAATTGATGGAATAAAATATTCTGTTGATTAAATAAAAAAAAATTCATGAAAATGTACCTATTTTGAGCTTTTGAAACCCACCTAACCCCTTAACTGCTGATGCGGCTGTATATCGTGATGAAGTTAAATCAACTGGAATGTGATCCTATACCCATAGATGCAACTTGGATCAAGCCTGCAAATGTCCAGCCATGAATGGCGATGGGGTTGGAAAGTCCCGCGAGAAGGTGATTTTCCACGTGACCATCGAATTTGAATCTTTCAACTTTGGAAATCGATTCGTAATTTCTGAGATCGGCTGTTCGATTTTGGTGAATTTTTTCAAATTTCTTGTAGCCTACCCCTACAGCATATTTTCTGAGATGGAATTGAAGTATGACGCCCTTGAAGTTTTGCTCAAATTTAGAAATTTAAAACCTTGCTGAAATGAATTCTTTAATGCACTATTCCGAAGTAGTTTTGCGAGAGAAATCGATTGGGCGAAGTCCCAATACGCTGCGGTCAACGAGTCAAAAGTTACAGCCAAATAACCTGAACCTAAATTTTCGCCATTTTTCAGCTTGTACTCCTTCCGTCGTTATTTCTCTGCTGTTGGTCCGACGCACTTTCTGCTGCGTTTTCTGAGATCCTAGGGGTCCAATTAGTCAGATAAGGGTGATACAAATCGAATCTGAGACCCAAAATTTTTCGTCCAAAAAATAAGTAAGGCTAACCCCTTTCCATTTTTGGCGAAAATTTTCGCGGTTTTGAAAAGTGCCGGAATAAATTCTTTGATGCAATATTCCGACGTAGTTTTGCGAGAGAAATCGATTGGGCGCAGTCCCAATACGCTGCGGTCAACGAGTCAAAAGTTACAGCCAAATAACCTGAACCTAAATTTTCGCCATTTTTCAGCTTGTAATCCTTCCGTCGTTATTTCTCTGCTGTTGGTCCGACGCACTTTCTGCTGCGTTTTCTGAGTTTCTGGGGGTCCAGTTAGTCAGATACGGGTCATACGAATCGAATCTGAGACCCAAAATTTTTCGTCCAAAAAATAAGTAAGGCTAACCCCTTTCCATTTTTGGCGAAAATTTTCGCGGTTTTGAAAAGTGCCGGAATAAATTCTTTGATGCACTATTCCGACGTAGTTTTGCGAGAGAAATCGATTGGGCGCAGTCCCAATACGCTGCGGTCAACGAGTCAAAAGTTACAGCCAAATAACCTGAACATAAATTTTCGCCATTTTTCAGCTTGTACTGCTTCCGTCGTTATTTCTCTGCTGTTGGTCCGAGGCACTTTCTGCTGCGATTTCTGAGTTCCTGGGGCTCCAATTAGTCAGATAAGGGTCATACAAATCGAATCTGAGACCCAAAATTTTTCGCCCAAAAAATAAGTAAGGCTAACCCCTTTCCATTTTTCGCGAAAATTTTCGCGATTTTGAAAAGTGCCGGAACAAATTCTTTGATGCACTTTTCCGACGTAGTTTTGCGAGAGAAATCGATTGGGCGCAGTCCCAATACGCTGCGGTCAACGAGTTAAAAGTTACAGACAAATAACCTGACCCTAAATTTTCGCCATTTTTCAGCTTGTACTGCTTCCGTCGTTATTTCTCTGCTGTTGGTCCGAGGCACTTTCTGCTGCGATTTCTGAGTTCCTGGGGGTCCAATTAGTCAGATAAGGGTCATACAAATCGAATCTGAGACCCAAAATTTTTCGTCCAAAAAATAAGTAAGGCTAACCCCTTTCCATTTTTGGCGAAAATTTTCGCGATTTTGAAAAGTGCCGGAATAAATTCTTTGATGCACTATTCCGACGTAGTTTTGCGAGAGAAATCGATTGGGCGCAGTCCCAATACGCTGCGGTCAACGAGTCAAAAGTTACAGCCAAATAACCTGAACATAAATTTTCGCCATTTTTCAGCTTGTACCGCTTCCGTCGTTATTTCTCTGCTGTTGGTCCGAGGCACTTTCTGTTGCGATTTCTGAGTTCCTGGGGCTCCAATTAGTCAGATAAGGGTCATACAAATCGAATCTGAGACCCAAAATTTTTCGTCCAAAAAATAAGTAAGGCTAACCCCTTTCCATTTTTGGCGAAAATTTTCGCGATTTTGAAAAGTGCCGGAATAAATTCTTGGATGCACTATTCCGACGTAGTTTTGCGAGAAAAATCGATTGGGCGCAGTCCCAATACGCTGCGGTCAACGAGTCAAAAGTTACAGCCAAATAACCTGAACATAAATTTTCGCCATTTTTCAGCTTGTACCGCTTCCGTCGTTATTTCTCTGCTGTTGGTCCGAGGCACTTTCTGCTGCGATTTCTGAGTTCCTGGGGGTCCAATTAGTCAGATAAGGGTCATACAAATCGAATCTGAGACCCAAAATTTTTCGTCCAAAAAATAAGTAAGGCTAACCCCTTTCCATTTTTGGCGAAAATTTTCGCGATTTTGAGAAGTGCCGGAATAAATTCTTTGATGCACTATTACGACGTAGTTTTGCGAGAGAAATCGATTGGGCGCAGTCCCAATACGCTGCGGTCAACGAGTCAAAAGTTACAGCCTAATAACCTGAACCTAAATTTTCGCCATTTTTCAGCTTGTACTGCTTCCGTCGTTATTTCTCTGCTGTTGGTCCGAGGCACTTTCTGCTGCGATTTCTGAGTTCCTGGGGGTCCAATTAGTCAGATAAGGGTCATACAAATCGAATCTGAGACCCAAAATTTTTCGTCCAAAAAATAAGTAAGGCTAACCCCTTTCCATTTTTGGCGAAAATTTTCGCGATTTTGAAAAGTGCCGGAATAAATTCTTGGATGCACTATTCCGACGTAGTTTTGCGAGAAAAATCGATTGGGCGCAGTCCCAATACGCTGCGGTCAACGAGTCAAAAGTTACAGCCAAATAACCTGAACCTAAATTTTCGCCATTTTTCAGCTTGTACTCCTTCCGTCGTTATTTCTCTGCTGTTGGTCCGACGCCTTTTCTGCTGCGTTTTTTGAGTTCCTGGGGGTCCAATTAGTCAGATAAGGGTCATACAAATCGAATCTGAGACCCAAAATTTTTCGTCCTAAAAATAAGTAAGGCTAACCCCTTTCCATTTTTGGCGAAAATTTTCGCGATTTTGAAAAGTATCGGAATAAATTCTTCGATGCGCTATTCCGACGTAATTTTGCGAGAGGAATCGATTGGGCGCAGTCCCAATACGCTGCGGTCAACGAGTCAAAAGTTACAGCCAAATAACCCGTACCTAAATTTTCGCCATTTTTTAGCTTGTACTCCTTCCGTCGTTATTTCTCTGCTGTTGTTCCGACGCACTTTCTGTTGCGTTTTCGGAGTTTCTGGGGGTCCAATTTGTCAGAAAAGGTTCATACGAATCGAATCTAAGACTAAAAATTTTTCGTCCAAAAAATAAGTAAGGCTAACCCCTTTCCATTTTTGGCGAAAATTTTCGCGATCATGAAAAGCGCCGGAATATATTCTTTGATGCGCTATTCCGACGTAATTTTGCGAGAGGAATCGATTGGGCGCAGTCCCAATACGCTGCGGTCAACGAGTCAAAAGTTACAGCCAAATAACCTGAAACTAAATTTTCGCCATTTTTCAGCTTGTACTCCTTCCGTCGTTATTTCTCTGCTGTTGGTCCGACGCCTTTTCTGCTGCGTTTTTTGAGTTCCTGGGGGTCCAATTAGTCAGATAAGGGTCATACAAATCGAATCTGAGACCCAAAATTTTTCGTCCAAAAAATAAGTAAGGCTAACCCCTTTCCATTTTTGGCGAAAATTTTCGCGATTTTGAAAAGTATCGGAATAAATTCTTCGATGCGCTATTCCGACGTAATTTTGCGAGAGGAATCGATTGGGCGCAGTCCCAATACGCTGCGGTCAACGAGTCAAAAGTTACAGCCAAATAACCCGTACCTAAATTTTCGCCATTTTTTAGCTTGTACTCCTTCCGTCGTTATTTCTCTGCTGTTGGTCCGACGCACTTTCTGCTGCGTTTTCGGAGTTTCTGGGGGTCCAATTTGTCAGAAAAGGTTCATACGAATCGAATCTAAGACTAAAAATTTTTCGTCCAAAAAATAAGTAAGGCTAACCCCTTTCCATTTTTGGCGAAAATTTTCGCGATTTTGAAAAGCGCCGGAATATATTCTTTGATGCGCTATTCCGACGTAATTTTGCGAGAGGAATCGATTGGGCGCAGTCCCAATACGCTGCGGTCAACGAGTCAAAAGTTACAGCCAAATAACCTGAAACTAAATTTTCGCCATTTTTCAGCTTGTACTCCATCCGTCGTTATTTCTCTGCTGTTGGTCCGACGCAATTTCTGCTGCGTTTTTTGAGTTCCTGGGGGTCCAATTAGTCAGAAAAGGTTCATGCGAATCGAATCTGAGACCAAAAATTTTCCGGCCAAAAAATAAGTAAGGCTAACCCCTTTCCATTTTTGGCGAAAATTTTCGCGATTTTGAAAAGCGCCGGAATATATTCTTTGATGCGCTATTCCGACGTAATTTTGCGAGAGGAATCGATTGGGCGCAGTCCCAATACGCTGCGGTCAACGAGTCAAAAGTTACAGCCAAATAACCTGAACATAAATTTTCGCCATTTTTCAGCTTGTACTGCTTCCGTCGTTATTTCTCTGCTGTTGGTCCGAGGCACTTTCTGCTGCGATTTCTGAGTTCCTGGGGGTCCAATTAGTCAGATAAGGGTCATACAAATCGAATCTGAGACCCAAAATTTTTCGTCCAAAAAATAAGTAAGGCTAACCCCTTTCCATTTTTGGCGAAAATTTTCGCGATTTTGAAAAGTGCCGGAATAAATTCTTGGATGCACTATTCCGACGTAGTTTTGCGAGAAAAATCGATTGGGCGCAGTCCCAATACGCTGCGGTCAACGAGTCAAAAGTTACAGCCAAATAACCTGAACATAAATTTTCGCCATTTTTCAGCTTGTACTGCTTCCGTCGTTATTTCTCTGCTGTTGGTCCGAGGCACTTTCTGCTGCGATTTCTGAGTTCCTGGGGGTCCAATTAGTCAGATAAGGGTCATACAAATCGAATCTGAGACCCAAAATTTTTCGTCCAAAAAATAAGTGAGGCTAACCCCTTTCCATTTTTGGCGAAAATTTTCGCGATTTTGAAAAGTGCCGGAATAAATTCTTTGATGCACTATTCCGACGTAGTTTTGCGAGAGAAATCGATTGGGCGCAGTCCCAATACGCTGCGGTCAACGAGTCAAAAGTTACAGCCAAATAACCTGAACCTAAATTTTCGCCATTTTTCAGCTTGTAATCCTTCCGTCGTTATTTCTCTGCTGTTGGTCCGACGCACTTTCTGCTGCGTTTTCTGAGTTTCTGGGGGTCCAGTTAGTCAGATACGGGTCATACAAATCGAATCTGAGACCCAAAATTTTTCGTCCAAAAAATAAGTAAGGCTAACCCCTTTCCATTTTTGGCGAAAATTTTCGCGGTTTTGAAAAGTGCCGGAATAAATTCTTTGACGCACTATTCCGACGTAGTTTTGCGAGAGAAATCGATTGGGCGCAGTCCCAATACGCTGCGGTCAACGAGTCAAAAGTTACAGCCCAATAACCTGAACATAAATTTTCGCCATTTTTCAGCTTGTACTGCTTCCGTCGTTATTTCTCTGCTGTTGGTCCGAGGCACTTTCTGCTGCGATTTCTGAGTTCCTGGGGCTCCAATTAGTCAGATGAGGGTCATACAAATCGAATCTGAGACCCAAAATTTTTCGTCCAAAAAATAAGTAAGGCTAACCCCTTTCCATTTTCGGCGAAAATTTTCGCGATTTTGAAAAGTGCCGGAATAAATTCTTTGATGCACTATTACGACGTAGTTTTGCAAGAGAAACCGATTGGGCGCAGTCCCAATACGCTGCGGTCAACGAGTCAAAAGTTACAGCCAAATAACCTGAACATAAATTTTCGCCATTTTTCAGCTTGTACTGCTTCCGTCGTTATTTCTCTGCTGTTGGTCCGAGGCACTTTCTGCTGCGATTTCTGAGTTCCTGGGGCTCCAATTAGTCAGATAAGGGTCATACAAATCGAATCTGAGACCCAAAATTTTTCGTCCAAAAAATAAGTAAGGCTAACCCCTTTCCATTTTTGGCGAAAATTTTCGCGATTTTGAAAAGTGCCGGAATAAATTCTTTGATGCACTATTACGACGTAGTTTTGCAAGAGAAATCGATTGGGCGCAGTCCCAATACGCTGCGGTCAACGAGTCAAAAGTTACAGCCAAATAACCTGAACCTAAATTTTCGCCATTTTTCAGCTTGTACTCCTTCCGTCGTTATTTCTCTGCTGTTGGTCCGACGCCTTTTCTGCTGCGTTTTTTGAGTTCCTGGGGGTCCAATTAGTCAGATAAGGGTCATACAAATCGAATCTGAGACCCAAAATTTTTCGTCCTAAAAATAAGTAAGGCTAACCCCTTTCCATTTTTGGCGAAAATTTTCGCGATTTTGAAAAGTATCGGAATAAATTCTTCGATGCGCTATTCCGACGTAATTTTGCGAGAGGAATCGATTGGGCGCAGTCCCAATACGCTGCGGTCAACGAGTCAAAAGTTACAGCCAAATAACCCGTACCTAAATTTTCGCCATTTTTTAGCTTGTACTCCTTCCGTCGTTATTTCTCTGCTGTTGTTCCGACGCACTTTCTGTTGCGTTTTCGGAGTTTCTGGGGGTCCAATTTGTCAGAAAAGGTTCATACGAATCGAATCTAAGACTAAAAATTTTTCGTCCAAAAAATAAGTAAGGCTAACCCCTTTCCATTTTTGGCGAAAATTTTCGCGATCATGAAAAGCGCCGGAATATATTCTTTGATGCGCTATTCCGACGTAATTTTGCGAGAGGAATCGATTGGGCGCAGTCCCAATACGCTGCGGTCAACGAGTCAAAAGTTACAGCCAAATAACCTGAAACTAAATTTTCGCCATTTTTCAGCTTGTACTCCTTCCGTCGTTATTTCTCTGCTGTTGGTCCGACGCCTTTTCTGCTGCGTTTTTTGAGTTCCTGGGGGTCCAATTAGTCAGATAAGGGTCATACAAATCGAATCTGAGACCCAAAATTTTTCGTCCAAAAAATAAGTAAGGCTAACCCCTTTCCATTTTTGGCGAAAATTTTCGCGATTTTGAAAAGTATCGGAATAAATTCTTCGATGCGCTATTCCGACGTAATTTTGCGAGAGGAATCGATTGGGCGCAGTCCCAATACGCTGCGGTCAACGAGTCAAAAGTTACAGCCAAATAACCCGTACCTAAATTTTCGCCATTTTTTAGCTTGTACTCCTTCCGTCGTTATTTCTCTGCTGTTGGTCCGACGCACTTTCTGCTGCGTTTTCGGAGTTTCTGGGGGTCCAATTTGTCAGAAAAGGTTCATACGAATCGAATCTAAGACTAAAAATTTTTCGTCCAAAAAATAAGTAAGGCTAACCCCTTTCCATTTTTGGCGAAAATTTTCGCGATTTTGAAAAGCGCCGGAATATATTCTTTGATGCGCTATTCCGACGTAATTTTGCGAGAGGAATCGATTGGGCGCAGTCCCAATACGCTGCGGTCAACGAGTCAAAAGTTACAGCCAAATAACCTGAAACTAAATTTTCGCCATTTTTCAGCTTGTACTCCATCCGTCGTTATTTCTCTGCTGTTGGTCCGACGCAATTTCTGCTGCGTTTTTTGAGTTCCTGGGGGTCCAATTAGTCAGAAAAGGTTCATGCGAATCGAATCTGAGACCAAAAATTTTCCGGCCAAAAAATAAGTAAGGCTAACCCCTTTCCATTTTTGGCGAAAATTTTCGCGATTTTGAAAAGCGCCGGAATATATTCTTTGATGCGCTATTCCGACGTAATTTTGCGAGAGGAATCGATTGGGCGCAGTCCCAATACGCTGCGGTCAACGAGTCAAAAGTTACAGCCAAATAACCTGAAACTAAATTTTCGCCATTTTTCAGCTTGTACTCCATCCGTCGTTATTTCTCTGCTGTTGGTCCGACGCAATTTCTGCTGCGTTTTTTGAGTTCCTGGGGGTCCAATTAGTCAGAAAAGGTTCATGCGAATCGAATCTGAGACCAAAAATTTTCCGGCCAAAAAATAAGTAAGGCTATCCCCTCTCCATTTTTGGCGAAAATTTTCGCGATTTTGAAAGGTGCCGGAATAAATTCTTTGATGCGCTATTACGACGTAGTTTTGCAAGAGAAATCGATTGGGCGCAGTCCCAATACGCTGCGGTCAACGAGTCAAAAGTTACAGCCAAATAACCTGAACCTAAATTTTCGCCATTTTTCAGCTTGTAATCCTTCCGTCGTTATTTCTCTGCTGTTGGTCCGACGCACTTTCTGCTGCGTTTTCTGAGTTTCTGGGGGTCCAGTTAGTCAGATACGGGTCATACAAATCGAATCTGAGACCCAAAATTTTTCGTCCAAAAAATAAGTAAGGCTAACCCCTTTCCATTTTTGGCGAAAATTTTCGCGATTTTGAAAAGTGTCGGGATAAATTCTTTGATGCACTATTCCGACGTAGTTTTGCGAGAGAAATCGATTGGGCGCAGTCCCAATACGCTGCGGTCAACGAGTCAAAAGTTACAGCCAAATAACCTGAACCTAAATTTTCGCCATTTTTCAGCTTGTACTCCTTCCGTCGTTATTTCTCTGCTGTTGGTCCGAGGCACTTTCTGCTGCGATTTCTGAGTTCCTGGGGGTCCAATTAGTCAGATAAGGGTCATACGAATCGAATCTGAGACCCAAAATTTTTCGTCCAAAAAATAAGTAAGGCTAACCCCTTTCCATTTTTGGCGAAAATTTTCGCGGTTTTGAAAAGTGCCGGAATAAATTCTTTGATGCACTATTCCGACGTAGTTTTGCGAGAGAAATCGATTGGGCGCAGTCCCAATACACTGCGGTCAACGAGTCAAAAGTTACAGCCAAATAACCTGAACCTAAATTTTCGCCATTTTTCAGCTTGTAATCCTTCCGTCGTTATTTCTCTGCTGTTGGTCCGACGCACTTTCTGCTGCGTTTTCTGAGTTTCTGGGGGTCCAGTTAGTCAGATACGGGTCATACAAATCGAATCTGAGACCCAAAATTTTTCGTCCAAAAAATAAGTAAGGCTAACCCCTTTCCATTTTTGGCGAAAATTTTCGCGATTTTGAAAAGTGCCGGAATAAATTCTTTGATGCACTATTCCGACGTAGTTTTGCGAGAGAAATCGATTGGGCGCAGTCCCAATACGCTGCGGTCAACGAGTCAAAAGTTACAGCCAAATAACCTGAACATAAATTTTCGCCATTTTTCAGCTTGTACTGCTTCCGTCGTTATTTCTCTGCTGTTGGTCCGAGGCACTTTCTGCTGCGATTTCTGAGTTCCTGGGGCTCCAATTAGTCAGATAAGGGTCATACAAATCGAATCTGAGACCCAAAATTTTTCGCCCAAAAAATAAGTAAGGCTAACCCCTTTCCATTTTTCGCGAAAATTTTCGCGATTTTGAAAAGTGCCGGAATAAATTCTTTGATGCACTATTACGACGTAGTTTTGCGAGAGAAATCGATTGGGCGCAGTCCCAATACGCTGCGGTCAACGAGTCAAAAGTTACAGCCTAATAACCTGAACCTAAATTTTCGCCATTTTTCAGCTTGTAATCCTTCCGTCGTTATTTCTCTGCTGTTGGTCCGAGGCACTTTCTGTTGCGATTTCTGAGTTCCTGGGGCTCCAATTAGTCAGATAAGGGTCATACAAATCGAATCTGAGACCCAAAATTTTTCGCCCAAAAAATAAGTAAGGCTAACCCCTTTCCATTTTTCGCGAAAATTTTCGCGATTTTGAAAAGTGCCGGAAAAAATTCTTTGATGCATTTTTCCGACGTAGTTTTGCGAGAGAAATCGATTGGGCGCAGTCCCAATACGCTGCGGTCAACGAGTTAAAAGTTACAGACAAATAACCTGACCCTAAATTTTCGCCATTTTTCAGCTTGTACTGCTTCCGTCGTTATTTCTCTGCTGTTGGTCCGAGGCACTTTCTGCTGCGATTTCTGAGTTCCTGGGGGTCCAATTAGTCAGATAAGGGTCATACAAATCGAATCTGAGACCCAAAATTTTTCGTCCAAAAAATAAGTAAGGCTAACCCCTTTCCATTTTTGGGGAAAATTTTCGCGATTTTGAAAAGTGCCGGAATAAATTCTTTGATGCACTATTACGACGTAGTTTTGCAAGAGAAATCGATTGGGCGCAGTCCCAATACGCTGCGGTCAACGAGTCAAAAGTTACAGCCAAATAACCTGAACCTAAATTTTCGCCATTTTTCAGCTTGTACTCCTTCCGTCGTTATTTCTCTGCTGTTGGTCCGAGGCACTTTCTGCTGCGATTTCTGAGTTCCTGGGGGTCCAATTAGTCAGATAAGGGTCATACAAATCGAATCTGAGACCCAAAATTTTTCGTCCAAAAAATAAGTAAGGCTAACCCCTTTCCATTTTTGGCGAAAATTTTCGCGATTTTGAAAAGCGCCGGAATATATTCTTTGATGCGCTATTCCGACGTAATTTTGCGAGAGGAATCGATTGGGCGCAGTCCCAATACGCTGCGGTCAACGAGTCAAAAGTTACAGCCAAATAACCCGTACCTAAATTTTCGCCATTTTTTAGCTTGTACTCCTTCCGTCGTTATTTCTCTGCTGTTGGTCCGACGCACTTTCTGCTGCGTTTTCGGAGTTTCTGGGGGTCCAATTTGTCAGAAAAGGTTCATACGAATCGAATCTAAGACTAAAAATTTTTCGTCCAAAAAATAAGTAAGGCTAACCCCTTTCCATTTTTGGCGAAAATTTTCGCGATTTTGAAAAGCGCCGGAATATATTCTTTGATGCGCTATTCCGACGTAATTTTGCGAGAGGAATCGATTGGGCGCAGTCCCAATACGCTGCGGTCAACGAGTCAAAAGTTACAGCCAAATAACCTGAACCTAAATTTTCGCCATTTTTCAGCTTGTAATCCTTCCGTCGTTATTTCTCTGCTGTTGGTCCGACGCACTTTCTGCTGCGTTTTCTGAGTTTCTGGGGGTCCAGTTAGTCAGATACGGGTCATACGAATCGAATCTGAGACCCAAAATTTTTCGTCCAAAAAATAAGTAAGGCTAACCCCTTTCCATTTTTGGCGAAAATTTTCGCGATTTTGAAAAGTGTCGGGATAAATTCTTTGATGCACTATTCCGACGTAGTTTTGCGAGAGAAATCGATTGGGCGCAGTCCCAATACGCTGCAGTCAACGAGTCAAAAGTTACAGCCCAATAACCTGAACATAAATTTTCGCCATTTTTCAGCTTGTACTGCTTCCGTCGTTATTTCTCTGCTGTTGGTCCGAGGCACTTTCTGCTGCGATTTCTGAGTTCCTGGGGCTCCAATTAGTCAGATGAGGGTCATACAAATCGAATCTGAGACCCAAAATTTTTCGTCCAAAAAATAAGTAAGGCTAACCCCTTTCCATTTTTGGCGAAAATTTTCGCGATTTTGAAAAGTGCCGGAATAAATTCTTTGATGCACTATTACGACGTAGTTTTGCAAGAGAAATCGATTGGGCGCAGTCCCAATACGCTGCGGTCAACGAGTCAAAAGTTACAGCCAAATAACCTGAACATAAATTTTCGCCATTTTTCAGCTTGTACTGCTTCCGTCGTTATTTCTCTGCTGTTGGTCCGACGCACTTTCTGCTGCGTTTTCGGAGTTTCTGGGGGTCCAATTTGTCAGAAAAGGTTCATACGAATCGAATCTAAGACTAAAAATTTTTCGTCCAAAAAATAAGTAAGGCTAACCCCTTTCCATTTTTGGCGAAAATTTTCGCGATTTTGAAAAGCGCCGGAATATATTCTTTGATGCGCTATTCCGACGTAATTTTGCGAGAGGAATCGATTGGGCGCAGTCCCAATACGCTGCGGTCAACGAGTCAAAAGTTACAGCCAAATAACCTGAAACTAAATTTTCGCCATTTTTCAGCTTGTACTCCATCCGTCGTTATTTCTCTGCTGTTGGTCCGACGCAATTTCTGCTGCGTTTTTTGAGTTCCTGGGGGTCCAATTAGTCAGAAAAGGTTCATGCGAATCGAATCTGAGACCAAAAATTTTTCGGCCAAAAAATAAGTAAGGCTATCCCCTCTCCATTTTTGGCGAAAATTTTCGCGATTTTGAAAGGTGCCGGAATAAATTCTTTGATGCGCTATTCCGACGTAATGTTGCGAGAGAAATCGATCAGGCGTAGTTGCAATACCTTGCGAGCAACGGATAAAGTTTCAGAGATGAAAAGTCAGAAATTCATATCCTCATTCCAATTCAAAACAATTCGAGCAAACAAATCCGCGAATCAAAGTAGCCTTTGAGATAATTTGAGATTCGACACTTGTTGTCAGGTTTCTCACAAGAGGAGTATTGTACTTACCAATCTGAATTCGATGTAAAAGCAGTAACAGTTGTGTTATTCACTTTGTCGTTTTATTCTTTGAACAAATTCATGCCGTAAAATTAGGATACGCGTATATTCATAGAATCGAGATAATGTTGCACCTATCATTAGGATTACTGGTATTTTATAGAATTTTGAGGGACGAGAACACAGAATTGATTGGTCAGAGCTAGTGAACAATCGCGAAAAATTCACCGACACTCAAATGGACGAGCTATTCGAATTGTAGGCATGCTCGAAGCTTCCGTGCAAGCGTTAACTGCTAGATTAGTACTTGATAAATGCATATAATTAAATAAATAAATAAATTCCCTTCGCAATTGACGTTATGATCAAATATCCGCTTCCTCAGTTCCAGAATTCTATACTTAAATGTTGCATCCCATATGATGAACGGCACAGTTCGATCACATATTGTTAGCCTGTTCCATAACACTAAACTTAAGATCGATCCCGTGATTTCCCTCTCATCGTTGTAGTACTCATCTCGTAGAAATGAATGAATCTCAGGTCAATTGTGATTGACTAGTGAATACCACACATATATCTAATAAGGTATAAGTTTTCTCCAGTTTCCATAAATATTGAAGTAAGTACCTGTCTTCTAAATGTTCTCAAAAAATATACGTCGAATATCAAAAAGCTACTCAAAAACTGAGGTGTACGAATACAAATATTTCAGTGTGTGAAAAATCTGATCAAATATTTTTGAAAGCGTTCACACATCTCTTCATAAGACTCTAATGTATGCAGAAGTTTCAAATTTCTGCACAACTTTCATCTAGGAATGACAATTTCAAAACCGTATGTCATCGATACATCAAACACATATTCTCACATTGTTTAAGGTCTTTTTTGATTTCATACTTTCATCTAATACGGGCCCTTTGTTGAAGTTACATGAGCAGTCGCTGAATATACTAATTTCGATAGCATTGTTACAATTCCAAATAATTTTATTCTGAGTATTCTAACACTGAGTACAAATAGGCATAATATAATACATTGTGTGTATTCAACGATTCTCTTTAGTACCAACAGTAAGAAATCATCCAAATTATCAACAGCTTACGATATCTAGATATATATGTATAGGTACAGTATAGGTATTGTATATATAACCAATATTTATATAATCGTAAAAGTTTCAAACAATAACAATCATCGTACTTCACCTATATGGAGTCGTGTATTTTTCTAAGATTCTCAATATGACATTTTTGTTTTTTTTATGCTTTAATACTTTCCTCAGTAATTCATTGCAACACAAACCACTGCAATGATGATTATATTTTTCTATTGGGAAATCAAATTTGCAAGTAAGAAAACAAATTATTCGTGTTATTGCTGATATGTATATGAGCTGTATGAGGTTTCAAATAATCGGCATTTATACAGAGTATTTATTACCGAAGCAAGAAACTTACTCCACCATTTAGATTTATATACATGTTTTTGGCAAAGGAGCAGAAGTGAGAATTAGAACGTGAAAAACAACAAAGAAAAAGAAATCGAGGAACTGTGAACAAACAATTTTGAAACCGTAATTTTGATTCATAAATAACCTGTTAATCACATTACACAACTATTAATCGTAATAAAAATCTTCATCTTATTCATTATTTAAGAAAGTATTACGTAATTGATATACGTAGAACATACCTATAATACGTATATTAAATTTAACGGAGTTATGTACCATTATAATTAGCATATTTTATTCGCTTTGTTCAATTAATTAATTTTTAACAACGACATTACTTGCCGAGTGATTCAGTATATAATATACGTATAAATATTGTAGTGCATGCTGCCTCGCTTATTGTTAGGGTAATTCAGAATTTTACATAATCCAGTTTATTTAATATATGTATATACTTGGCGACAATTATTTAATTTTTCTTTTTGTAACCTCTGACTTCGTTCCTCTGATCAAAATATACCACAATATCATTACTGACATGTTGTTGTTTTGTTTTTTTCTGTTAATTGTTCAACAGTTTTTTTTTCACCTCCAACTTCTTCAACGCGGAAACTAAGTAAATATTTTTCATTCTAACATGTAATACACATTCATTTGACATACGTATACATACATATGTCCACTCTGTGTACAATCATGTGTTACATGTACTGTTAGCGTTTGCAATTTGTGAGTATGTGCCTCTGTGTGTGTGTGTGTGTCTGTGCGTGTGTGTGTGTGCGTGTGCGTATGCGTGTGCGTGTATGTGTGCATAGTGCAGTCAAACTTTGGGGGTGGGCATGTTACAATAATAAAGGTATACAGACCGGTTACGTACATCTTCCTAATAATACAAATGCATCATGACTATACAACGGAGCTCGATCAGAATCGAGTGTGTTATTTATTTATTTAAAGTTTTTATTTATTTTTTTTTTGTTCAATTTATATTCCTCTTATATATAAATATTTATATATTCAATTTCAATAAATTTTCATTAAAACGGTATCAGGACAACGGCTGGCGCGTTGTGTTTGGTAAACCTAAGCACATCAGACCTCCTCCTGTTTTGGGAAAAATGGAGAAAAAAAACAATTACAATTAGTCATCAGATGCAAAATCAGACCGGAAAGGATGTTGAAATAAATGTGTGAGTACATACCGGCGCCTCTTACGAAAAGTAGCACGTTTCAGATACCTTAAGATGACTGGCATGTTGAGGTTTTCACCGTGAAAATTGGCACCTTTTGTTTTTCACCGCGTGAACTGGCACGTTTTGGTATACATATACTGTGAAAACTAGTACGTTCTTAGAATTAAAACGAATAATATTTCTATCTTGCGAAGTTTTATCATTCTTTGACTGTGTACTGTAAGATTTACAAATTACGTATTAAAGATATTTCGACGACGGGAAACCGTACAAATCTTCAGAAAATCCTTATTGCATTAATCGAAACATGACAGTTTCGTGGGGATAACCGAAACGTGCTAGTTTTCGCGGCAACAATTTGAACCTAGTATAGTTTTCAGGGTGAAAATCGAATCATCCTGGTTTTTCGTAAAAAGCCGAAACGTGCTGGTTTTTGTAAGAGAGGCATCGTCACGTGGATAAATGGTGAGAATGAAACTGCAACTTACCGATAAGAAGTGCGGCGACGATAAAGGTGGGCGCTGGACAATACGTGTCCAGCAGCTGAGCAATGACTATGTTACCGATTATCCCACCCAGACGGGCTGCCACCATTGAAATTGCCACGCCGGTGGCGCGGAGGTTTGTGGGAAATACCTCAGTGATCAGACAATCGAGGGCGGCGTTACCGCAGCTTATCACACCGCTGAAGAACGCTGATACGATCAAGTTGTGTGTTTTGTTCGTCACGAAGTATAGTCCGGTGGAACAAAGACCGGCGGAGAAGGTACTGAAGACTGGAAGAACCAAAAAAATTTAAACAGATCAGTTGAATTCTTTCGTGCAGTTTTTGCTGAACAGAGGTTACTCGGTTCCTCGAGAATTCAACATTTTTTGACATTAGACTTATTTTTTCGCCCAACACTGAGCTATTATAATTTTTGAGATTGTAATGACATCGAGGCATTCAAATCTTTCGCGAAGAATGTTGTGAATCTGTTGGATAATTTGTATTCATGGAGTTCATTGTTCACCGATTTAACATGGAATCGTTCCAATTTGACATCTTAGATTCTAGACTTTAGATATTTCGTATGAACTTTTCATCCGATTAGGCTGAGTTTTTCTAAATAATTATATCATGTTGGTCTGAGTATTTTTTAGCCCAAAATTTGGATCTCAAATTTGCAACCATACGAGCTGGTATTGATAACGATGCATGTTAAGTAGGAGAAAAAGACTAGGATCGAAACTCTACTCTATTCCAGTATTTTGTGCTGAGAACTATGACGTCACGGAGTTTAATAGAGGAAGGAACGGAACAGAGCTGAGGCTAGTTGTTGTATCTGCAACGAAAGATTTGTCCTGCGAATGAACGTATCGCTGATAAAACGGAACAATCGGCCCTCGGCGCGTAATGAAGTGTATAATTCTTACCGAGGAAGAACTTGCGACCAAGACGGTCCATTCCAACAACAGCCAGGATATTAGCAGGTATTGCAGATGCGACGGTAATGAGAGACTCTTGGAACACTTGGGCAGAGATTTCGTTCGTACAAGTTACGTTTGATTCCTGTGTTTTATTATTGACAACGAAGTCCGTAACCTCGCAGATGCCTATCGAGGTGACATTTGGGTGGGCCGTTTGGTACTTGTCGAAACGGTTGAACAGTTCAGGGAACCACATCATGAGCCCGTAGTACCCGATGTGGAAGGTGAAGTTAATTATGATGGATATTAAAGTGAAACGGAGGATCGGTGAAATGAACAGCTGTTTAGTGTTTCCCAATATGTCACCGAAGAGCATTTTGCATTTGCTCTGCGGCTTGGTGCTCGCCTTTTCCGACCGATGCCTCGAGTCGTCGAATATCAGCTTTTTCACTGGGTACATTGTTCGCGATTGACCAGTGTTTATCGCGTATATGCCACGGAATATTTCCAGAGCCTCCTTCTCTCGTCCACGGATGAGTAAATACTTGGGGGATTCGGGCAGGAGCAGCAGAAGCCCTGCCACTAAAAAGGACGGTGCAGCGCAGATCAGCAGGAAGATTCGCCATGAGTTATACTTGAATGCGAGGCTGTCGAAACCGATCCCGGAAGGGATAATGAGCCATGCCAGTCCTGTAAGCAAATTGAATAAAATTAGCGCTTGGCCATCATCTGAAAGAAAGCCAGTAGCTACTGGCATATCGGTTGTTTGCAACTATAAATAATCACGCGAGTATCAATTGGACTCGAAAAACGTCACTTTCTGGTACGAATAGAACCCCACTTTGTTCAACCATAGTGATACAACAAAAGGTACATTCGCATAAAGTACAGCTGAAGTGACTTTACTTCTCTGCTGAAATGAGCAGAAGAATTGCCAACTACCATTAAAAATTGGTGATGATTTGAAAGTGGTTTGTTGGAAACTGGGGAGTACATATAGGCAGACGGGCAGAGGGTATACACTTACCAGCAACAAAGAGGTTCCCAAGGGTCCAAAATGCCGCCATAAACGACAACATGGAACCTCTTTTCGCCTTCGGCTGGAATTCAGCAAAGTAGGACCAGATCACAGGTCCACTGCCTCCAAGGCTGCAGGAATGAAAAGGATCGTGATAATTACAGGATATCAAGCTTGCAATGACATGGCGGAGAAAAAATCCACCACGTGATAATCGATCTTGATGGATAACCTCCTTGGATATCTCTAGGATTGTTCGCCGCTTATTTTATGTACTCGGCTGCAATTTAAGTAATTCAGTGACTTACGCAGCACCGTTGAGAAATCTGAACAACAAGAAGTATTCATATCTCTGGGTGAAGCTGGAGGCGACTATGCAGACGGCGTTCATGATGGAGATGACGATCAGAACCTTGCGGCGGCCCAGGGCGTCTGCCACTGAACCCCACGCGTAGGCACCGACCATCATCCCTATGAATATGATGGAGCTCATCCATCCCTTCCTGTGGGTATCGAGATCCAGGTCACATTGTGCACTCGGCAAAATGTAGGACATGGAAATTACATCCATCTCCTCGCTCGTACTGACCAACCCGCATACTGCGAGCAGGAAGTAGTGGAACTTGCCATATCCTGTGGACGATTGAAACAACCCCATCAGTTTCGTTTATTCATCCTCTATACATGGTATAGTTGTATTGTCAACGTTTATTGTTAGAGATAAAATGTCTTTGAGAAGATATTGGACTGCGATCAAACCATGAATTTATTTTTCGCTCATTCTTGCTCGCTTTAGGGTTATGGAATGCTATTGTGTGGTTATATATCCCACATATTTTCCACACTTTTTCATTGATTATTTTTACGAATTTTTTCATATCAGTGACTATTGCAGAAGTACGGTCATAAACCTGATAATTTCTCAAAGAGACGAAGCGAAACTACTCGTTAAAAATTTTCCACACCTTTTCTATATTTTTAGAAAATAAAAATTGGCTAATCAAGATCGCGGCGAAACGTAGTATGAATTTGCGAATGTTGCTTGTGGTGTTTATCCTTATTCAAAATTGTACGGCTTCAATTACCTGAACCGATAAAAGAACCCCAACCAAACATTGAGCGTGTTGATACAAGTGTTAGGTATCGTAATGCGAGATCGGAACACCATTCCAGACATTGGCAATCATTTTTCTATAATACGCCTCAAATAAGTACAACATTTCAGCGCAACACGTGTACACATGAACGGTATGTATGACTTAGTATGTACATAGTTGTGCGTACAAAAGAATGTTTATTGAAAACGTTAAAATACGATGGAACACGAAAAGCGTGCCACGTGTGTGGATACCATCTAATGCCTCGTCTTCGATACACGTGCACCGGTCTGATAAACTTTGAGGAATTTACGTGGTACTAGTGCAGTTATAATATACATGTATATACCGGGTCATTTCGAGTACGCGTCCCGTAAGATTGATAGGACTAAGTTGACCGAATTGCCTAAATGCAGGCGGGTACGTAGCTGAACGTATCTTCGGTTGCCTATATGCGGGCGGAATCGTCGTGTTGAATCTCCTATGACGCGCATACTCGAAATGACTCAGTATACTCGTATATTTATGCGGATTATTTTTGACGACTGATTATAGTTGCGCAATTATCGAATTCATAAGATGGAATATTTGTATTGGTTTTTAAACGTGACGGCTAATTGACCTTATGTAAATGTTCAACCATTGGCCTTGCGTTCTTATTAGGTACAGAAGCTCAATTTTTAGTTGTTTTTTTCCCAAATAAATAGAGAAAGAAAAAGAGGGAAGTCAAAGGAACCCATTAAATCTGATAAATAATACATTTTGCTATATATTAGTCTTGAAATTATAACCTCCGTATTTCAAATTTTTATGTAATTATAAAACTTTTTCACCAAATATGAACTGCGCACGGATACATTTCTTTCATTCAACATAAGATTAATCACAGCTGTGTCTCACAAATATTTTTCTTTCAGGTTTATACGAAACGTTGAAGAAAGTAAGAATTTTTTGACGACTACGATCAAATGTTTACGTATAACGTTGTGAAGAAATCAATTATATCCTCGACGTATCGATTTAGTCAAGTATGAGCGTTATTACACAAGTAAAAAATGACTGCTCAACCGCATGCACTTGTGCAACCACGGTGGTTATGACAAACAGAAATATATTGATCAAAACAGGTACTCACCGGTAAGTTCGATAGCCTTTTCGAAATCAGCTTTTTCAAAGGATCCTTTCTCGGGATCGAGAGTCTTGCCCTTTGTCCCTAAACCTGCGTGAGAAGAAATAAGTTAATCACTTTTATGGTTGTAAAGAATAAACAGCAACGGATTACGTATATTTAAGAATGGTAAATAATTACAACACAGTTCTTCAATATCGTTAATACTGTACATTAAACGCGTGTCAAGAGATGAAAGAAACGGTAAATCGGATGCTGTGGTAACATTCAGCTTTAATAACTTCGTCATTTCTAATTATCGCTCTCTGACAGAACACCGTAAATATACGAGTTTTTTTTCATCCACAAGCAGCAGAACAATTACTTCATGGTGAAAATATACACTTGAGTTGACGGAGGCATATGTAACGGGACATTTCTGTGTTTTCTTGCCAAGAAACGGAGGTTTTTTTTTTTTTTTTTCCTCAAATATCATTGAATCGAGAACAAAATTCATTCAACAGATTCTATACTGCTGGACTGATTCTATTTTTACGCGAGTGACACACTTTGTGTAAAAAAAATGTCATCTTCCTTATTCCGCGGGGGACCAAGGGTAAAATGATTTTCAAGCCCCGCTACAAAGGAGAGAGATAGAGAGAGAGAAAGAAAAGGAAAAAACGATTCATTTTTAACCATTGGAAAACGCATAAGTAGGTATAACTTAACGCCAGTGACTTCAAGACTTTTGATTTTGAAACTTACGTGCGAGCTCTAGGTCTTTTGAACCACAGCCGTTTGGGCGATCGTCCTTTACATCACTCTCTGAAAAATAAAGTTAACGGTAAAGTTATAGAAAAAGAAGACGAGTATATGGGAAATGCAAACACAGATAAAGTTTGGTCAAAGTCGCCGAACTTGGTCCAAATTGAAAGGCTGCAAAGAGAAAAAATTGTTTGCTCTCACGTTTTAAAAGCTAATAACACATCTCGCCACGTTCCAAAAACGTACGCGTATCATCATATAGATGCGTATATATACCAATATTAATAGTTTATTACCACGCATTCGGCGGATGTCTCGAGTTAAAAATATACACACAGAAATATCATCATATTTGACGTCAAGACTCGGCCACAAGAACTTTATATTCTTTTTTTTAGGTGTATTTTTTGAGAATATTATTATTATGAACGTGTTACACGTGTATGTATTGTGGCCGATTGCAAATCAAGTTCAGCAGAGGATAAAATTGAAGCAAATTGTTGCAAAAATGCCTGACGCATTTAAGTCAGATTATCTGCCAAGCTATGCGTAAGAAATTTACAAGGGAAATATTTTTTTATACATTATTCTCGAAAATAGACATTTGCGATTTTCTTTTTTTGTCAATCAAAGGTAAGAATCTTCCGATACGTTTCGCAGTGATGTTCTGTCAATTTTAATTGACAGTCTAAAGAGTATTTTCGATTTTGAATTCGAATTCAAATTCCTTGAGTAACCTTCGCCGCAACGCTCGCTGATTGTTTCGTGATACGTGAAATAATCTGCGACTTATTGGATTGCGTTTGAGCGATGCATGAAAACTATAAAATTGCGATGTAGTTTGTTCCAGTTTTAAAACGAAACAAATGAAGAATATATCGAACTATCGATGAGACAAGATACATCGCGACTACAGTTCAAAGATCAATTATTTCTCGGAGAGTACATAAATATCAATCACGCAGGCGAGCAAAGTACGAAAACGTTTAACTCCTAAGGTGTATCTTTGATTCATGTTAAAACATCGTGCGTATCTGGCAGGTGTTACGGATACGGTGTATCGGAGTAAAAAAGAAAAAAAGAAAAAAAGAAAAAAAAAAAGAAGGAAAAGAAGAAGAGCAGCTGTGCAGAGTCTCGAAGGCTCCGAGCAATGTACCCCGTTGTATAACGGTCGCGTCAAAACATTCGAAAACCGAAAATAATCACCGGCTAGAAAATAGTTCCAGTGCGGCATTCGCCGTCAATGATTTTTATTTAAAAATACTACTCGACAGTGCGACTTATACCTACAAGCGAAACATTCCCGATTATAAATTTAGTTTTTGCTCTACATCTTCGCGTAACCGGCCATCGTAGGTGTAAATGAATGTTTAAAGGTCCCGACGTTACTTTCTTTTATTATGCATCGTGTCACGGGTTAGTAATATACAGAGTGAATTCCTAACGACTGCACGTTCCATACTCTGTTGAAATTTAACGCGCATGCGCTAAAATCCGAGAGCGGCTCTTTGCCAGGCTGACCAACCGTCTCTAACCTCAAACATTGACCACCGATACAACATTCGTGACATCTCCGTAATTCGTGTTTTATAGCGAAGGCTTCTTCTTTGATATACAGGGTAGGCGACAAAAAATTGAAACGATTTAAAACGTGATTTTCAGAAACATTTTCGAGCTTCATATTAGGAGAATAAAACTTTTGTTTCGCGTTTGAAAATCCGAAGAATCTTTATTCCTTGCTGAGATATACGATGTTGAAAAATGGGGTTTGAAAAAGTCACTGGGAGTATGAAAAAAGACTGATATTAAGGAATGATTAACTTAATTTTCATCCTTAATTGTGTCTCGAATTTTGATTCTGGGGTAATATTAACGTTCAAATTAGCACATTAAGGTTAAAACTCTGTTTTCGGGACATTGTCAAGAAAGTTCAGTATCAAAAAAGTCCGCTGTATACAAGATCACCAAGTTAATCAAAATTGATAAGCATGAAGTAAGCGATCTGAATACTTCAGCCAACGGGCAATAAGAATTCTTTCATGTTACAAGAAACGTTTCGCGTCATGTGAATAAAATTGATGAGAATTGCTAAAATGCCAGAATCAAACTACGAATCGCGATTTGAAATGAAAATTAAGTTGAACATTCCTTAACATTTTTGTTTTTTTCATGCTCCCAGCGATTTTTACCAAAATCTGTTTTTGGCGAGCGTTTATCTCAGCACGGAATAAAGATTCTTTGAATTTTCAAACACGAAACAAATGGTTTATTCATCTCGATTCGATCAAAAAAAAAAAGTTTCTGAAAATCGGTCAACGCGTTCGTATTTCATTAACGTTTCAAATCGTTCCGGTTTTTTTTATCCCACCCTGTATATCCATGAGCTATTAAATTGTTTTCGTTTTTTTTTTTTTTTTTTTTTTTTTATCGACGGCTACATAAAAATCCTCTCAATTACAATTTCTTATTTTCGGAATGATAAGATTGAAAAATGCACGAAGGCGATTATCGAAATTACTCTTCTTTTCACACCGAATAAATGTGATTATTGTGCCGTTTTCTACACGAATGATTATTAAACATTTACACAATACTTGATACATTTTCTCCAGAGCTCTTCTTGGTCCGTTTTAATATTTACCGTGCTGATATAACCGACTTGAGAGATATTTTTAACTGCGGTAGACTTTTGGAGGACACTTTTAATTTCAAGGTTCCCAGCAGAGCTGATTCTCAATCCTCAAGGTATGCGAAATATTAAATGCCACAGGTCTGAAAGGTATCCAAGTCAGATTTACTGGTGCGCGGTACAATTTGCACGATTTATCACCGTAATCGTAAAGCGATTTATAATTTATGCTGCGTATAAAAATACAATAACATAACGGGACGCGGTTGAAAGACCGTATCGCAGTATGAGAACATTACTGAATTGATTACCGTTCTGTATTGTCCATTATTTTACATAATGCGTGTACGTATTGTCTGAGGTTACACATTGCCATTGATCATTTTTAATTAATTTTTCTTTTACGAAGCACATTCCAATATGCTTTTAGAGAATACATACACATGCCTGTATCACTCAAACGTGTATATATTATTATACGTGTATATATGTTATATGTTATATGCGTAACATGCTTGCAAATGTAAGCAATAAGGAGAAAATGGATAAAAATTGAAGATATTTGTAATTTATGAAACATTGATTTCTGTCATTTTCGAGGCAGTCTTGAAACGGTTTGATAAGATATAGAATACCGATGCCTAAATGACTTTAGGAATTACGTGTGTGAATATTTTCTATTTTCAATTAATCTGGACTTCGAAGTAACGAAAAATGTATTAAAAAAAAAAGAACCGCACAATTGCTCTAGAAAATTTTTAACCCGAGAAGCGCAAATCTGTGACTGATCAAGTTATAAACTAACTTTTTGACGCCTCAGCTTTACAAAAAAAAGGAACAAAAGTGTCGGTTTACCGTGCTTACAATTGTGTGCGAATGTAATTATGTTTATTAAAAATCGATCTTATTGTGAGGCGATTAGCAGATACAGCAGTCGTTTATTAATAAAATGAACCGTCATTGATCCAATGGGAAGTGTTTTATGATTGCAAAGAGGAAAAAAGATAAAAATTCGTCGCTTGATAATGAAGTAATTTACTCTGTTGAAGTTACTGGTTTGAAAATTTTTCAATTAATCAAAGAACATGTTTCTGCAATTAAATTTCAACCAGGTTTGAACGATCTATAAATTATAATATGTTATTTAAAACCATTTTACGACAACGTACGTATTTGGTTCAACACTTTTCACCATCGAAGATATATTTCACGCATTGTTATAGTAATTTGTCAGCGACGATAAGAAAATTTGATCAGTGAATCTATGCGGCGAGTTCTGAACGGTTTCTTCCATCAGCCGTTCGCCGATAATCGTATCGATAGTGGAAAACTATTTAAACATTTGTTGTTCAATGCATGGTCTGTGGCATAATTTCCAGCGTCGATAAGTTTCACACATTTACTGACGTAAGTAGGTTTCGTTGCTGTTAAAAATATACGTGCGTATAACAGACTCGTAAAATTAACCTTAAAATATTGAAAAGAGGACGAGAACGCATTCGATAATAAAAATGAATTCAAGGACGTTGGAAGAGAAGACAGTTTCTGTAAATGATTACGTTCACACCTCTTCAGCCGCCCTGAATCAACTTTTGGAAAATGTTTTTAATTGAAGGTTCGTGACAAAAAAAAAAAAACAAGCAGAATTTAACAAATTTTTACCAATACGAAAGGAGAGAGAGAGAAAAGAAAAGACTTCATCTTGCAGATTATTTCTGAATCATCGCGGGAGTTTTTCGGACAGACCGAGAGACTGAAATTTTTTCTAAAAACGTGTTTCTCCGATTCTAGTGTTTCGAAAACGTAAAGATTCGCAAAGTTTGTTCGCGTGTAATGAAAATCGAACGATTCGACGGCATACCAGCTTGTACGTCTCGTAATTAAAGGATTATATTTGTACTCACTACGATTGTGCTTTGAGTCGGGTTCACCTTCTACCATCCTACGATGTCGGCGCGGTGTTTAAATCTGGCTGCGGTAAGCGAGCTAAAAGAAATTACTCCGGTTAAGATAAGCTGGGAAACGGTTGGCTATGATCTGGCGTAGTCTTCCTGCTGATCCTGCGCTGCACTGCTTTTTGTGGGAGGGATTGGGTTCTGAACTCGCTGCCAAGCTGAAACATCACCGTGAATACAAACCGATAAGAAACTGTGACAATTGCGAAGGCAAGGGAATACGGGGCTTTCATTGTAAAATCGACAAGTGATTTTCTTTCCAACCGCTAATTTGTTAGGATCATTCAGGCGCGTCTTAAAATCGGTCTTTTCTAAAAATCTCAACGAGTTATAAAAAATTTTGTTTTTTATTTCGATCATTTTGACACCCGCCGCATCATGGTATTTTTCTGAGAATTTTTAAAACTTTGAAACACGGTGTTTTGTTTGTTCAAACTGCAAGTGCTAAAAAGGATAGAAAACAAAAATCGTCCCATCGTGGGACGGGTATCAAAATGATCAGAATGAAAAATAAGATTTTTAAGAAGTTTTCCAAACTTTCGAAAAAGGTCAGTTTCGAGATGATTCTGGATGATCGTAAAAAATGAACGATTGAAGAAAAAAATCTGAAATAATTCAGGAGTAAAATTATTGATCGGGTTAACAAGTAAAGCTCTATATACATGAAACGAGAGAAAAGTTAATAGATGTAGCACTCAGGTATAACAAATCACGAATCAGAAAACGTTAGTTTGAAATAAATTCCCTACGCATAAATAGACGCCGTTGATTAAGAGAGAAAACATTTATTTTATTTTTTTTAGTCATCAACAGCACGTATTCGTACTTTTTATTTTTCACACCCGTTATATCGTTGACATGAAAAGATGCTGCTGATCGAACTACGGACTTACCAATATCTGATCTACTAGTCGCCACTTTTCTTTGTGGACTTCTTTTACGTAATATTATTTTTCCCCGTTGTTTGGTTTTTTTTTTTTTTTTTTTATTTTTATTTAAAATTTCTGACAGCGAATTGCTCGGCGATTGTAACGCGATGCAGGGCTTGAGATAATTTGCGAAAATGAAACGAGGATGTAAACTGTGAACGAGGTTTTGGAACCCGCGGTCTTCTGGTCAGCTCATTCCCGAATAACAATTCAATTTCTTTATACAAAACATTAAATACATTTGAACTTTGTTGTACAAGCCCTGATTCTTGAAGCAGTTTCGTACGCGGGAGCGCAACGTGGACTATATTTCACTACTCCGGGCTTGAGAAAATGATAAGGAGAACACTGAGCAAACCACGGGCTAGCAGCGTTGCCGAAATATTGACGCTCAAAGTTCAGTGCGCCTCGTTATATATACGTATCCGTGTGTCGTACGTACGGAAGGTAAGATCGGTAACCACAATCCAGGCACGTGAAAAACATTGATATAAATATCTAAAACTGACACATCATCAAATGTTTTCTATTATTCGCATATTTTTTTACTTCCCTCTCAGGTGATCGTTGCCTATTTTAAGTATCCTTATTACGTTTAGATACACTTGTTTCAACAGAACCCGAACACGTACCGCATACACTTGAAAACCATAATTGTATAATCCAAGTGAACGTGATCTATTACATTCGCAGGCCGTGAAAAGACTGGTATAATTTCGGAGCTCGCGAAACGGAATGAATGAAAAAAAATATCATCCACGACCGTGACAGGACTCGAACCTGCAATCTTCGGATCCGAAGTCCGACGCCTTATCCGTTAGGCCACACGGTCTGTTGGGGGTGTTTCCATACCAGTAAATTTCACCCCTTACTAGCCTACTAAATTTCGTATGGATCGATACCCTTGGAGCGGATGTTTTCCGGACTGAGATTGCTTTAGTCTCTCGTACCGGTACAGCAGGGATTTATCGGAATAAAAATCTCGACATATTTCGAAAATCTAAGTTCAGTCAGATCGGATTTTAGTTTAGTTTCGACGGTAAAATTCTTTCGTACAGGAATGAAACGACAGCTGACGATGAACAGAAGAACAGCAAATAACTGTGCGTCAGTAAAGCGACCGGACTGCAATAAACTATATTGATAGGGAAAATAAAGTTCGACGTCAAGCGCAATGCATTAAAAGTTTTCCACGAGGATGGAGGTTGAAACGGAACGTAATTATCGACGACAATGACGAGATATAGTTTATTTCATTGCACTGCGAGCGACGCACACGCGCTTGTCTGTACCTTGTGTAAATATACTTATTACTATACTTGTAAGCGGGGTACTTGGAAACTACTTTTTGTGGAGGAGGCAGAGAGCTTCCGCTATTGCGGCATTACGTGCAGTGCCTAACGTGAGCTGCGAAAGCTCAATGACATAATGATAGGAAGGCTGACGGTACTGGATTTTGAGCTTGTTCCAGAAAACTGCGTTAAAAGAGACATCCGGCGGTAAATTTGCGCTAAACGAGTATCGTCACGCTGATCTTCGGTATGTCAGGTATTGCGACTTATACGGTATGTATACATTACACACACAGTATACCCTTACAGGTTCTTTCAGACTAGCAGAGGATGCTCAAAGTTAAATGCCACTTTTAATGTCAGTTTTTTCACGCATGCGTGCGAGCGGTTTGTTCGAAATTCATGAACCTTACGTTTCCATTCGGCTAATTGAAATCGGTATTCTATTCCTCCTGCGCATTACGAAATTGCTCTTCCCCGTTGTAAGAATCTAATCACTTACAGAGTCAAAAAACGCGTTGATTCTTGATATAAACGTAGTGAAGAGTCTAATGGGAGTCACTCGGTTTTGTAATTTCATACTCAATCCTGGTATTGAAAATCTAAGAAGGGATAAAGATTGAGCAATCTGAACCTACTTGACGTATCATCGTGTATTCGAATACCTGCTCAGGCATCGCCGATCAGTGTGTTGTTTTTTTTTTTTTTTTTTTTTTATTCATTACCTTGCACCCGCCCTTGACCCGAGCGCAAACTCTTAGTATTAAATAAACAAGATTTTCCCCGCCTTTATTTTCCAAACTTCCAATAACAAGAGGCGCCGGCTAGGTGCCGCGATTATAGGTATATGGAGTTTGCGCATGAGTTCCTACACACTTGAGGTGATGGTAGTACGAGGCCTTGAAACTCAACCGAGCATATTACTACACACGCCTTAGCGTCTCGCGGAGAGACCCGTTATATTGAGCACAATTAAGACGTCTCTCCCGAATCAATCACGACTACTATAGTCATGGCTTGTTACTACAAGTCAGCAAGAAAAAAAAAAAAAAAACAAACTCTGAATGCCGCACGATGAGACTTGTGTAGTAAAAAAAAAGAACGGGGAAAGAAAATATTCATAGAATGTGTGTGCGTGTGTGTAACTAGACAACATTTTTTCTGCCGATGCAAATATACATGTATGTACGTAGCAGGCGTGTACGACTGGTGGTCGAATCTAATCCAATATTCGAGAAATTCGAATTAATCGAAAAAATCAAATTACTCGACAAAAACCGAATTACTAGTGATTTCAAACGATTCGCACGCCTCTGGTACGCGAGTAGGTAACGGATACACGGAGAAGAATCGAAGCGATGACAAGGAATGAAAGAAGGAAAAAAAAAAAAGAAAATAAAGTAAAGGAATGGAAAAGATGAAACTACGGTCATGTTTCCATACGAAATGCCACGTGAATTCTCGACCCCGAAATATTATAGAACGGTGCATTCGATGAGCGCGTTTGCTGTTGTGTAAACGAAATGATTCAGCTACGATCCAGGGTTCAATGATCAATTTATTAATGCTAAGGCCACGCCTGTGACTGTACATTATTCCGACAGTCGCGGTTATCTTATAGAGATTTTAGAATGCGTCGATTCGTGTTTATAATGCCGTTCAAAACGTGGCACGAGAAAGCGCCACTCGTGTTCTGAAATCCTGCTGTGAAATTACGTCACGAATGATGCGTGCGCAGCAGCCTTCGAGGCCGAGGTTCACCTGCGTGGACTCGAAACGTCGTCGCTCTGAATAATGGACCGAGAACAAGAATCGTTCTATCGGAAGATTAGAATAAAAAAGAGAAAACGGCTCTGGAGTAATGCGATGACTCTTGGTCGACGATTGAAACTACTCCGATTACACAGTTTTTGGAACCTTTAGCGTCTATTAGTACCATGTGTTTGATTGGAGGAAGCAATTTACATTGTGTTAATTGAGAACATTTGATTCACATCAAGTCACGTTGTGCCCGATACAACGTCAAATGCAAAAACAAGAACTCATTTAGTGCTGCGGTTTTCAAGTTATTCAAAAAGTCGTAGTCTCGGTTACTGATTGATGATGGAGCAATCCTTGATAAGTATGACATCTCCTTAAACGGTAATCACGCTACTTTAGGCAACGAAACGACAAGAACTCAAACATAAAATTCATAGGCCTAGTAGGTACAGACAATAATACATCAGTGACTAGAATCGCAATATAAATCAAACTCCTCGTTCCAATAATATCTTTTAATCAATTCTGACCCGCAAACGAAATTCTGCTGCAAAGAAACAGGTTCTTTTGCATTCTTCCTGTCCTAATCAATCATCAGTAGTATTTATTCAGATTATGTGCATGCACGAAATATCTAATATTTGTATGTAAACTAGAGCGTTACTAAATAAATATAATCAGATGCGTGTGAACTTGCACTGCACAACAAAGTCTCGTGATCATATTACGTCGGCAAATGCAACGGCACATTATTTAGATGCTTATCGCTCCGGGTTCTCGAACATCGTGACGAGGCCGAGAGTAGATTGAAATTATACCCGAGATTCTAACTAGCAATGACGTATCTGGCGCTTCGCTGATAACTTAGCTGTTACGAGCATCACAAGACGCATGGTGTTCCATGAACAAAAATGTTGGAAATTTTGCTGGTCTTACCGACGATCCCAACCGTCCATGAAACGATAAGTATGTGCGTGGAGCTGAAACTTATTAAAGGATAGTCGAGTAACGCCAGGGCGCCACCATCCGCCATGTTTATTTTTCTGCTTTTAGCTTCAAGAGCACGCGATTGACGTTTTGCCAAAATGAAAATTTGCCAATTTTTCTATCCGCCGCTGGGCTGCTGCCGTGTTCAAGAAAACTGGGGTATTTACTCGGGAAAGGGTCGAAAATAATGTTGCAAAACGCGAGGTGGTAGACGGGGCGTTCCATCGGCCCGCCATGCCTTTCATCGTCATGCAGAATTCATTACCAAGCTATTTTTACGATCCAGCCATAATTTTTCACTCGCGAGAATTATTATCAGCTGTTATACAAGTCTTGTCAACTTAAGTTGTGTGTTGAACGCTACATGGAAATTATTTTTCAACTATTTATTGCACTAAACACGCAGTGTGACTTCAATAACTTCGTATTACATATTCTCAGAGTTGATCATACGTCGAAAGGTAGACTACACAACAAGAAGGTTACTACAAAGAAACTTCGGGAGACGAAGATATTTTTAGAATTTTCTGTACAGAAATGGTACCTTGTTTTCCGTGATAAATATTTGAAATAAAACAAAGTAGGTCACGTGAAAGTTTGCAGGTCACGGCCGTGAAAAAAATATCCGTCAAATATTAGCCACACGCATTCCAGCCGTACGGCATCGGTGGAAAATCAATATCGCATTGATCGTCGCAAAATAGCGGTTGAGTTTCAAATATTATACAACTATTTCCAGCATTCAACAATATCACTACGTTTTCAAAGCCAATATTCACGCATGAATGATTCAGTTACCATTTCAACTTCGATTGGAAAAACCTTAATAGTGAGAATACATCTAACGAGATCCATTGGTACCCAGTTACTGTTGGGCCTATCTGTGTAAGCGTTGAATTTTTTTTCTCGAAATTAACACCTTTTCGGAGCTTATTTTACGTCTCTTGTTTACAAAAACAATTCGCAGAAAATTGTTAAGCCGTAGGTTCAACAGATATTCGCAAACTTCATCTCCGTCAAGGTGTCAACAGGTCTTCACAGATAAAAACACATCAAGCTTCTACTGTCTCACTGACGAAATACAAAATGTGAGTCACCACCAGATGTTACCGAGGTCTGAGCACTCTTGTGACGCAATGAAGTGGAACTCCGCGATAACTACTCGCATCCCAAACCCCCAAAAATCGTTCGTAAATATCCGGTACCTTGTCGTTATTTTCAGTGCAAAATCGTTGTCAGTGAAACGTTGAACTAGAAGTATTCATTTTGTACAAATTTCAAACTGTTGCGCTGCGTGTAATTCGTACCGGTTGCGAATCGACGCTATATTTACTACGTCTACTGTTCCAGGTACGGTGAGTAGTCGAATCAGAGTCGTAGATATGCATCTGCGAATTGGTCGTTCACATCAGAGTGCAGTGAGTTCAATTAGCTGGTAGAAGTAACCCAAGTGGCCCGAGTGTAACTTGTAAGCCAGCTCTCTGCGCAGCACGCTTGGATCTACTGCGCATGTGAACTCTCGCACGTGAACAATTGTCCACCGCATCAGAGAATCGTTCGTTCGGATCGTGTGTACATATATTTATTACGCCGCATCGCGAGAGATGTCAGATGCAAGGCTAAGCGAATTTTACACGCCTGTGAAAGGGCAGCCACTCGGTCCGCAGTCTCTTCTCGGCCGATTGATTGTAGCGTACCAATTTACAGTCCCATACTCGACACACATACACTTGCGCAAGTGAATATTCTTTCCTGCCTTAGCACAACATCGCCGGCTCCCAGAGTGCGATAGGTATGTATTGAATATCCGTTTACGTGGTACCAAATCTCCCGGTGTTGACTTACAGATGTCAGCCTGTTGGACCGACCGGCATACCTTGAATCGGATAGCCCTCGAATATGAGGTTGTTGAGATAAGAATCCCTGGTACATTAAGCTGATCCGAAAAGACATAACGAAACGTGGGAGACTGGGAAGTTTCATTACTTGCATACCAGACAAGTTCTGCTTCGAGGATTGTTCGATTCGAAACCTTTCGCCGCATTTTTTTTTACACGTATTTCACAGACTCAAAATCCGTACGCTATAGGTATTCGTGATATTTCGATAGTGTTTGTCCGCGTTGTTCGATCAAAGATTGCATTCAAAAATTGGTAATCGAATAGGTGTGAATTCGTAACAATACGTCGAATTTTTTCAACGACTGATGACCGAGATGCGAGTTGCGGAATTGCAGTGCTCGGTAGTTGGAACGCCGGAAGCTCGGATATTCTGCAAAGCGGACGGCAAATGGTGAATTGCGCAGCGTTCCTGTTCTGCTTATAAAGAAGTACTTGCTAATCTCGTCGAGAATTTATACCGCGAATTAAGGTTAGCTCATTCTACGTAGTACGAGATCAGCTGTCCTTCGCGCGGTGAATTGGATACTTGTACGACATTCGCATTCGTCAACTCTCGAGTCTCGTGTTACATCGAATTCCGACATTCATCGCTCATCGTAGAACGAAAATCTTGCTTGATACAATTAACAAATCAAATTTTAATCGCTCGGATCCACGTTTTACTAGAAAATTGTGTTTCGACATATTTTTCAAGTGGATTTTGAAGTTCAAATAAACGATAAAGATGCTTTCGGGAGAGGCAGAAATTGACCGGTTCATCGCATACGAACTAAATGTGGATAAATTCAATGAAGAAAGTTTGGTTATCGGAAAAACAATTCGATTTTCAGATGAAATGCGAACAGAGCAGTACTTCAATTGATATTCCTGACGTTGCCGAGATGTGTAAAGCTTTTAATTTTTCATCTTCCTCGCGCAATAAAAATTCAAGCTACGTTATCAAATTTGTCACTTTTCAACTGCGGTTAGCGAATCAAAAAAGTTCAAGTATCGTTAATCACTCATTGGTAAGTAAGAACGGATTCCTATTACGAATTTTAAGTCCAAGCTGAAAGTCCAACCTGCGTCTCATTCTATCATAACTTATCCCATACGTCATGAATCTATTGTCAAAGCGGTCAAGACTTGCCACCATAATAAAAGGAATGAAAAAAAAAAAAAAAAAAAAAAAACACTTCTAACCTTTTCTCTTCACTATTTACGTTAGTAGTAAAGTATAATAAGAGGGACACTAACAAAAAGACATTGCATGTCAGTCATAACAATAAAATATATGCGACACGTATAGTGACATACATTATAGATGCAGCAAAACAAATATAAGTAAAAAATATGTACAGGCATAACGTTTGACATAAATGTAAAAAATTTATGTAGCACACGATATTAGAAACGTGGAAAAAGTGTGCAGTTCTTGGTAAATGTGACAGCAAATAACAATAGGTAGTCTATAAGTAACATATCTTTAGTGTGTATTTCGCTTGTTTTATGCTTCCGTTTTTATATATATATATACATATATATGTCAGATACAATACACGACTCAATTATACGTCGAATGCTGCTCAAATACTTTCGTGACAGACGCAGGCACGATATCCTTCTTTTATCACGCACACGAACATCGTACGAATGTACCAAACGCGAATACCGCGGCCTGATTTATGTCAACAAATACCACGCGCATACAGAGAAACGGGCAAACAACTTGTCGGAAGGTTCGTCCGATAGAAAGAGAGAGAGGGGACGTTGGCCTTGCCGCGACACGATAATTTTTTATCATCCCTGAATATTTGTATAAAACTTACTGTTAATCGTGTTTACGGTAATATTAATATTTTTACCGATTCTGTCGCAGGTCTCCGTACGTGTGTATTTTTACGGTGAGCCTATCGAATGCATGCGTGTAAAATCGAAATTCTTTGGCGATCGTGCTCTGCGGACGGTCGAAATGAATGAAACCGGAAGTAACGTCGAGCCGCTTGGCTGCGACGCGTCCTTGCATTAGACTGCTTGCGCTATTCGAATGAGGACGATATTTTTAAACGGTACGTATTCGAACATCGATGTATGTATAGATTCAAGTATAGGCACTGGACTCTTTCAAATTCAGGATGCAATTTTTTTGTTTCTTCATTACTCTTTCTTCCGGTCGAACTAGATCCGAAAAACAGCATGTGCCTTGCAAAAATTACTCCGGAAATATGGGATTTTTGGCGCACGTCTAAGAAGTGCCTCAGAGTACGTGTGACTTTTACCTATTCGAATGACATCTTAAAAAAACATGCTTATTTCGAAAAGAGAAAAAAAAATCGTAATAATCGTGACTGCCATCTCATGTGAATCTAATAGTCATGGAGATGATTGAATTACCTTAAAAAATTATGAGATCCTTTTTTCACATTCGGGCAACCATGGAAACCAGATACGTATTACAGAATCAAGAATTTTCGTATCTTCTGTGTGGAATTGCGGAGAAAAGCTGACTTTCGGTGAAAATGTGGTCAGTGCAACTGTAGAACCGTACCGTACACAGACGATCAGGCACCTCTAAGACTTGAGCTAAAAATCTTACACTTCGGTAGGATTTAAAGTTCTGTAAAAACAATCGTTCAAATACTGTTCACGCAAAAAACAAGTAAAAGAACATCGCCTCAATTTTAAACAGTCTAATAACTCTCTTACCGAGTTTTTTATTCGATTTATTTTATTACTATTGTTTGTTTTTTTCAGTGTGCAGAGGGATTTTGCTGTAAGACACAAGCTAACAGATCGACAGAATAACAGAAACGTACAGAAACGGAGAACTGATATTGCGTATGTTCTATATTTTGATGGAAACGCCGTTACCGACAGGGTAATCCTTTAAACACGTGGACACAATAGTTAGACATAGAGCGCTATTGAGAACCATGCCTTGTGCTGTTTTTTTTTTTTTTTTTTTTTTATGGTCTCAGAGCCGAGAGTCGATACTTGAGAGAAGCCAAGCCAATCCGTTTGCAACAATTTATCCTACAGTGAATACCACAGAATTAATGTTAAAAAGTACTTGACGTTTTTTCTGCTTCCAATCTCTAACGTATTTTGCCAGGGTAGTGAAACGCGAACGACAGATGAACTCGCGGGTCTCTGAGTATAATTAATTTTGGATAAGAATATAAGATTTGCACTGCAGATTCGAATTCCGCAACGGCCGTTACCCCGTAACTATTTAACGCCCGAATTGTACGAGGGGATCGAGTGGCTTGACTTGATTATGTTAACCAGGCAGCGGTTACCTGACACTATAATTGAACTTACCTAACACGCTAAACGCGCGGTATATACGCGAGCATATTACTGGGTAAGCGGTGTACAAGTATCGTATGCACCTTGATGCGATATGCCTTAAGTCTACAAAATTGTATCATTTAAGGAGGCTTAGCTAACGCAAAATACAATTTTTTAATGAAAACTCAGATCTGGCCACACCGGAACCCAAGCGGATTATTATATATATAGATATATATGTATATAAAAAAACAAACGAGCAAAAGAAACGTGTTTTGAACAAAATTCAGTATTCTGGATTAGTGTTATCGACTAAGAATACGTATATATTGTATTTACGTTTAGCATGTATTGTAAGGATGTGTTTGTGAATAAACTTTGACGTGATTTTCTTTATTTCTTCGTCGACGAATAAAATTCACCCCTTCAGCGGTAGATGTTCTGGTCAATTCACAATCGTCAAATTTTTTTAGGTTAGAGACGGTTGGTCACCCTGGCAAAGAGCCAATATCGGATTGTAGCGCGTGCGCATTAAATTTCACCAGATGACGTACCATGCAGTCGTTAAGAATTCGCTCTGCGTGTATAACTATGTACGAATAAGCTTTGCCACAAACTGTAATAACTTGAAAATTGTCGATTTTATACCTGTGGTATAAAAATTACGAAAATGTATTGATACAATCGGAGCTTTGTACACAAAACAAGAATGGCTTGAATTTGATAGGAGAAAGGAAAAGAGGAAATAAAATAAAAACCGACAAACACTCGAAAATTAAGGATTTATGTTCATCTAATTGCACGTTCACCTACTTACGATTCGAATAGCGAGCCGTGCGTTCTTGTGATACCTATTATACCCATTACTAGATGCGTTGTGACCAAACGTAGGCCCGCGCGGTCGTTTCAATATGCTAAAAAACGCGTTCTTGTAAGATAAAAATACTTGACCCAAAACGCAACGCACTCTATATAACTACATAAACCACAGAGCGCGCGATCAGTTTACCCAACGGCTATGACACCGTGCAGCCGTTGGTAAGAAATATAAAAATAAATTCATTTCAAAATACGTCTATACGTATACACGTATGATCGATTCAATGAGAAATTCGGAAAAACCAAAAAAAAAAAAAACGAACATAAAATCCATGAAATTTCATACCAATTACGATCCACCGACACGATAGACGCATAAAGATCAGCGTTAATGGAACATCAGGTCAGATACGTATTCCTGCCCAGATGCTCATGCGAGATGATTAAAACTTCTCACTAATTGAATAGTTAAATACCTCTAAGTGTACTGCATAAACATTCCCGACCATAATTCCGTGACACCATTTAGAAGCTGCTGCGGTGTTAACGCGCGTTTGCGGAAATCTATAGTAAGGCGTGACGATGGTTGCAGCAGAGAAAAAACGGAATAAGATATATGTATATATACATATATATATATATATGTGCATATGAAAACAACAACAAAAAAATTTACAATAAAAATTGATACGCTGCAGGATATATACACACACATACATATATTTCAACGGTTGTTATGTAACTCGTCTGATACGGTGTATTATACGAGAAACCGTTCCACCAGTGTAAAATAATCACGTGACATTAACAGTCAGTATCGCGGACTATCCATTGTCCTATTTTATTATTGTTTTACCAGTTGTGTTTTTTATTTGTTTTCATTTTTCTCGCCTTTGCAATTATTTTTTGTGCTACATAATATATGTTACGTAGGATTACGTATATAGCTATGTATACATATATATATATATATATATATATATGATATACATGCACGTGTTATTACACACGGAAAGATAGGTATTATAGATTAGTGGGTAATGTGTTCTACGTGCGGAGATAACTGTACAGGTATATTCATTTGAATAACCATTGTGATTATGGGCTGTTTTACGTACCTAGATCTTAATATTTATTTGTCTCATTATACACGATCTGTCATAGTTATAGGTATGTATATTAATGCGTAACCGACCGCTATACGTACGTATTATACATATGTATATGGGACGGGCGGCAATGGTTTTTCGAAACGCACGTATTGATTTCGATCGATGAATAAAATCAATAAATCGGTAATTTATTAATCGTACGGTGAAACCGCGAAAGATCGGAGATATGCATGATGAAAGTAATCGGCTGTATCAACTATTCAAGCTCTTATCTGACGTAAAAAATGTTAAATTAACACCTACAATATTCATTTTATTCCATTTGGTTTCACTGATTGAACGGCAGAGACTTTACCGATTCAAAATTTTATTCGACACTTCTTTATGTATAATAATCGCTAATTTTTTTCCCAACAATTTTGTTCGTTTGATATTTCACGCGACGTTCTCACAATCACGCAGAATTAAATTATATCTATAATCATCTTAGGTTTTCATCGATTGAGAAATTTCGATCGATCAATATTGTAACAAATAAAGTTTTCGTCGTTTAATTATGCTTGTAATGTAGGAATTTAAAATCATCAAGCACGAATTATCTACCGGTTGGATTACTCACGAGTGAAAATCATCACGGGTTTCACGTTTAGTTTCATCTCCCGCATCCCTGACCACTTCTATTTGTTTACCAGTCTGGCCGATTATTACGGATAACATTCGCTTGGTTTACGACATTTTTTCTCCTTATAATTTGAAATATTTGCGGAAAAAACGCGAGGAAAACGTTCGGGACCCAAATATTTGACCACTGGAACTCGATTAGCGTGATTGTTTTTTCCGCCCGTGTACCGGAAATCCGGTATCGGATTCTCCGGTTCGTTATTTACACTCGAGATAAACGCGGAGGTTGTAATCGAGTATCCTTGACTCGTGAACTTTATCTACTCGATAATGGCGGTTGAGATTGCATTACGGATGAACAATGACGTTGATTCGAGAGCCTGCGTGAACGGCGCCGAATTCGTTGACCGACTAATCAATTACGCGTTTGCAAGCTCACCTTGTGAATGTTCCTAAATTAAAGTTTACAACAACGCGTCGATTGAATTTTCACGAACGTAGATCGAGATGTCGAATATTGCGTGATCGGTTGGGACGATTCTTTGGCGTCGAACAACTCGGCTTTATTTCAATGTTTATATCGGAATAAAATCCACGATATTGTCTAATAACTGTCGTTTTATTTGGCACGAGAGTTTAAGGACGTATAAATTGATGATGTAACGAAGCAGCCCTCGCGAGGATTATAATAATTCATAGATAGATCGCACGTATAGATCAAGTCTATAATATGTATATTATACGAAATTGACGCGTTTTACGGATATTATAAGTATTCTAGACTTTTAGACTTTTAGACACTTAGATTTTATCTGGGAAGTTGACCGAACGCCGCATTTCATTCGTCACTTGAATTTGAAGATCCACTATCGTGTTGCAATACGTGTCAAGCATGCTGCGAATATTATGCAATTTATACGTTATTTTTGCTAAGTCGTTTCATTTCAATCAAGACACATAAATATTCTTACATTATAGGTAACCGTGTATCTGCGATATTTTGAAATTGCGGAGATTTGCATCGGCAGTTATGTCGCACGGGTATATTAAAAAATGTCGCTATAAAGGAATAAATCAATAAAAAATTTGCACAATAACGAGTATCGAATAAAACGAGTATGAAGAAAGAAAGAAAGAAAGAAATAAAGAAAAAAAAAAAAACTATTCCGCCTCAAATGACAACCTTTACCCAAAAACTGGGACTCGACGATTCTCAATTCAACGCATAAAAATATATTTAAAATAAATCCATCTTCCTTTCATGCGGTCGAATTTGCGGTAAAATTCAAGTCATAAAAACGAACGTCAACCGTATCAATGAATTTGATAAAAACATTGGAATTACTCGTACTAATAATTATCACCGCATACTCACCGCAGTGCGGTCGGAAGTTGTGCCTTTGGATCGGAAACTCAGTAGTAAGTCCTAATCCTTGGTGCGACGGTGTTGGGATAGTTGAAGAAGGGTAAGAAGAGAAGGTAAAGAAGTAAAAGAGACAGAGAGAAAGTGTTACTCTTGCTCGTTGAGCAAAGGCTTGAATAGAATCGGCGATCAAGGAAGGGATCAACAAACGATTTTTACACTCGACGTTCTCTTCTCCGTTATCACTTTGACGATCACAAACTGCAGCACTTTTCACCGAATAATTTACCGCAGCTGGTTTCGGTCAGTTTGACGTTTGAAGTAGTGAAATTTTTAGCAAACATGTGAACTTCGTTTATACAAATCTTTTTTACGTTAAAAAACAACTTTATTTCTTTATTTATTTATTTATCCTCTCGTCGCGAATTATTTAATAACGAAGTTGCCTCGTCGCGTTACAACAACGAACTTTAATCCCCGGATTATTTACACCGTAAAATCCGCCGTTAGCTGTACATGTACAAATACATGAACATGCCTTTAAATTGTTTATTAATTATAAAAACCAAGGGCTCATTATCAGCTGCGACTAACGAGTCTATGGTACAATATTTTTGCTTATTCGTATAAATAATGTGCGCGTGTAAAAGAGAGAGAGAGAGAGAGAGAGAGACAGAGAGACAGAGACAGAGAGAGAGAGAGAGAAAGAGAGGGATTGTTTATATACACCAGCCGAGTGAGAGGAATTACTGTTTCATTCACAATTTGCGTTTATTATTTCCTTCGGTTCATCCGTAATTCAACGTTCGCTTGTCTTCCGTTAATTTGTTTATACGTATATATTAGATATATATATATATATATATACATATATATATATATATTGACGCGATCGTTTTTTCTTCCTCGGTGTACGACACAAGGTCTTATATTTTCAATTAAATTGTGTATTTATTGCGTGGAGTAAACGCGGTGTCGGATATCGCAAAGAGATTATTGGCGGTGCTGGTGATCCGTGAGAGACAGCGAGTCGAGATGAAGTGAGTGTCGTTTCGAATACTGCACACGTTTGTTCAACCAGCTAAATGCTGCCTACCTGAGCCGCACCTCCCCCACTATAATATCACGGTTATACCGATGTTGTGTACTCGTGCACGCCTTTATCGTACATACGTAGGTACGTAACTACACGTAACGCATACTCGAAGAGTGGTAGGAAACGTGTGTCGGAGAAGCCGCCTGCAACCCGCGGCTAGAGCACGATTTCCAGTGTGATTAACGCTCCGAATTCTAGCCTCCTTTACGCCCAGGAATAATTGCCCGAGGCTATCGCTAGCAGCCGGTCAAAAACGCGAACCGGTATAACGTTCGTTACTCGTTTACTTCATTTTTTACACAGCCGTGTCGGAGCTCTTGTATCAGTTATTCTGTAATTCGCAGATAACGCGGGTCGACCCCGAAAAAAAAAAAAAAACAATTATTTTCATCGAGTTTGTTTCATTGAATTAAATAAATTTTGATTTTATATCGAATGATAAACAAAATCTTCGTTTAGCACTTCATGTAAAAGTTTGCGTTTCTCTTTTTTACCTTAATAAATAGTCTTGAAGTTTTCGGTTCATAGCTGTGAGAAAAAGATTCAAGACTTCTTTGTCAACGTAAAAAAGACAGAAGCAAAATTTATAAGTAATAAACCAAGATTTTCGTTATTATTCGATGCGTAGAATTGTAATTTGTTTGTGTAAATATAAACTTCCGAAAAAAAGAAATCAGTTGACCTCCGATTAATTGTTAATTTTGAATATTAAATCCAAGTTTGTTTAGCTGTTGTTTATAGTAAATTTTTGAGAAGATAGGTTGATTTTCTTAAATTTCCAAATATCATTCCGGTTTCTGCAGAAGCAAACTTTATCTAATGAAACCGTTTTTTTATTTTATTAATCACGTGGAAGAAATGAAAATTTTGTCACGTAGAACCCAGACTCAAAATTCCCGTTGAAAAAATTAGTAATTAAAAAAATGAATTATTCCAATGACTAATTGACATTTCGCTACATTTAGTTCCGACAAATTGGTGTACGGAAGATTCGTCTACCAAGCACAAGAATAAATCGCAAATGACCCTAAAAGTTCGTTACAAACGAACCCGTAATTTTCACTTTCATATTGCTTGGAAATATTGTTACACAATATTCGATGGAATCAATACACAAACGCATCATTAATCTGATTCATTTTAATTGCATCAATTAAATCATGAATCGATCAAATTATGTGACATAATTGAATATAAACAAATTCGACTATAAGCCGAGATGTGGAGAATTTGTGAACCGGTTTCACGACTAGGATGTTAGAAATGATCGAACCTGATGGTTTCGATATAATTCTACCGTTTTTCGACTTGTCTTGTTTACTTATCGATATCCAGCGGCCGTGTGAAAAAAATTTAACAATTCAAAATTTCGTTTCGAGACATTGATTATAGCGTTCCTAATTTTTTTCACATAGGTTTTCCTCACCGCAATGCGGTTTCCCAGCAGTGTTTCCATGTTTCGCGCTTATAACGTCTGGTCTATTCATTCGTTTGTTTATTTCATTTTCTTTTTTCTCTTTATTTATTATTCAGATTGATGCACAATTTACACGCAGACACAGTGCGGCTGGTTTCGCAACCGCGTGAGCGATCTGTTTCTAAAAAAAGCATTTGGAGACTTCAGTTACGAAATGAAATTCGTCCGTGAATATGTAGCGCCATGAAATTGTGCTACGTTCGAGTCTCCGATATTTCGTATGTTACGGTACATAAAGTTCGATTTATGTATCTATTTGCTGCTTTTTTTCGCGCAATACTGTCTCAACATATTCAGAGGTCATTTCATTGATGTTTCTATTTCTGCGCCATTTTTTTTTTTTTTTGGTCACACCATTTCGCAATTCGGACATAGTTACCGATTTATGTCGAATTCTCAAACCGTCACGGTAATTGTCCTATTTTCAAACGGATTTTCTTTACAACCTGAAAGTATGCGAGTTGGGAAATTTTCAATTTCCAACGCCTTCAAGTTTTCTCCTGTAGCACTTGGACTACATTTTGCTATAATTGCACGCGGTCCGAACCATGAATATCAAGAGAATTGTGAAATTCCAGTGAAAGAAAGTTGCAAAGTTTTATGTATCGCAATAACGAGGAAAAGAAGATTTCAATTTTCTTCGTCAAAAATATATATATATAAAAAAATAGACGACTTGCAGGCAAACGAGTACCCGGGACGAAGTAACGATACTGTAAATAGTGAAATTTTTGTTCCATTTTTTACTTCGTCCCAGAGCAAAAAAGGTGAAATTTTTCAAACGATTTGAAAAAATCGCTTTCGAGTCCGGAGAAGGAAGATGAGACCTATAAAATTTTCTCGAATCCCGAGGTTGACGACTGCATTTAATCGACGAAATCTGTTTACCGCGGCATATTCGCGACCTCCGAAGCCGTAAATTTGCACTCTCGTAACCTCGGCGAGATAAGTTGTAGAGGACTGGGTGGCTGTCGGATGTGTACGGAGGTGAGTAGGCAGCGGTGTGGAGGGTATATAAGTTGCACGATCGTGACTGGCGCGAATTGTCGCAACTATTAAGGTCAGAAGACCATTTGCGCCTTACTCGGAGCGATGTTCGAGATCTCGGGAGCTCGCGAGGACGGCGTTCGCGATCAGTAAAGGCTAAATTTACGTCGTGACGCAGCCGCGGACCAAAGTCTGCAATAAACAAAAATATTTTCCTTCAATAACGTAGGCAAAAGTACCGGACGTAGGCGGATGATCGGTATTTACCGAAATCATCGAACCGCTTAGCGCTGCTCGAATCTACAAGTTCCGACCCTATTCACATTTTGCGGAGTGTCGAGAATGATTATCGTTAGGAAACGGTACTGAGTTTTACCGGTTTTTCAGTCACGTTGGGTGTTGTGTGTCTGACTCTTGATTTTTCCGATTTAGCTCACCGATTTTTTGTATTATTGCTTTCACTCTCGAAGGCGACAAGTTTTTACATCCATATTTTTTTAACCGATTTTAATTAGCTACAATTTTTCGAAGCGACGGTATTGATCGACGCGATTATGAATATCTGAAATAATTCTTAAGAATTCTGTGTCGTGTATTCAAATTTTTCAGCACCGAGCCGGTCGACCGACTTTCTCATCAAATTTGAATGAAAATAAAATTTCTCGAAAAAACGTCAAGAATATATACCGAATTATTTTTCAAATTAGAAGGAAAGTCGGTTCATTTTAGCTTAATGCTCGAAAATTTTTACGTCTGATGTACAGTTTTTTTTATAATTATTTCAGATTTTCAAAACGTGTCGATCGGTATGGTTTTTTTCAAAAAATGATAGTTAATTCAAACCGATTCGGAGAATGTCGAAAGAAAACTTAGTACCTTCGAGAGTCAAAACATTCGTACAAAAAAATTGCAAGCCAAATTGGAGAGGTCAAGAGTCAGTCCCAGGTCGATTTGTGATGGAATGCCCCTTACATTTCACCAAAATCAATTTATATTGACCATCGGCACTGTACTTTTATCATTTTACAAGGAATCACTGTCACGGTGTTTCGCAGAAAGTCAAAAGTAATTTTTTCTTGTATCAATCAAATACTTTCTCTTTCTCCGTTGATATTTTTCCTTGTTTATCGTTATAATGAAAAAAATTAATAGCCGTGCGTGCGATTTGACGCCCGCGATATGTGCCTAGATATCGTGAATTGGTACGGATAATTCCTGCATTGACGATGCAGCTTCCACTTTCAAATAACTTATCCGCTTCGTATAATTTTATACAGCAGATTTTTTTACAATGCTGAATCAGCTTTCACAGGTAAACTGTAACAGTGATATTCCATAATTTATTGAAGTTTCGTTGATAACGCATAAGATTCCGGTAACTTATACTTGGATCGAAAAAAAAATCGCTACCGCTTGAAATCAAATAATGCGGAAAACAGAAACCACGACAGTAAAAACTTGACTTTTAATTTTTATTTGAAAATCAGCGTACTTGATAATCACTTTTTTATCTCTTTCTCTCTCTCTTTCTCTCGCGATATCTCGGGAACGTATCGCTCTCTCGATAGAACTCGGAAGAACACATAATTATCGTTTATCTACAGCTGGTGCATGCACGAAATTCCAATGTTCGCTCGATCTCGGTACGTATGAAAAACAATGCAATCACGATTCTATCACGTTTATTAGAATGGTGTATGCAAATTTTATGACTGCACAAAAATTACAATACACATACGTAAACCGAGAACGAAGAAACAGATATAAACAGAAAAATTGGTACATAAATATCGGGATTATTGTAGCACTTGTTCGCGATAATGCATGCGCGCAGTGCGGAAAAGAGGCCTTTTCAGCACTCCGCGCATGCGCATCAGCAGACTCACTCGACCGTCGTAGAAACGGTTACTTTGTGTACGGAAAACACGTATGGAGAACCGCGTAAGACATTCTCGTGTTATGTGAAAAAGTAAACAGGTATCGCGTAAAAACCCTCTATTGAAATTTATTTATCGTAGGCGAAAGTGATGAAGAAATGTAAAAAACGGAAGAAAAAAAAAAAGAAAGAAAAACAAAGTTAACAATTAATTACGATTCCCGTATACTTGCGTTTCAAAATCGATTGACGACCAGATGACGATGATCACGCATCGTTGATGATTATCGACACGCCGGTGATTTGATGAACGTGAACAGAGTCCTACGACTCTCTCTCTCGCTCTCTCTCTCTGAAATCTTTGCTTTCCAGCATGTGAGTGAATATCGCATGCGTCTACACGCAGTAAATATAAACGATAGAAAAATGGATTTGAAACAGGCAGACAGCTGCAGAGGTCGAGAGAGGAGACCTACGCAGGTCGGCCCTCGCCTCCTCGACGGAAAATGATTCTTTTTTAAAAATAGGCATCGACCTTGAATACGCCAAGATAGGTATGTGTAACGCGGCTTCGGTCGGTCCAGACATAACAGTTTGTCAAATTCTTCCTCTCTTGTTCTCAAACTTATTTCTTACGCGTAGATGGACAAATCAAACTATTTGCCTGGGATAATATTTTTCAGTAGGATTTACCGTAATTGGACCGACTCGGTAATCAATGATAGTTTTCCTCCTTTATTATTTATTTTCAATAATTTTCATTGGTTAATTATCGCTCATTTATACAATTTAAAGATGCGTCGGGATTAGTTATCAAGATTTTTAGAAACTTTTGTAATACTTTTGAAATTGTGTAAACGCGTTCTTAAAATTGCATCAATCAGAGTTTCAATTCTCGCCTACAAAAAGGTGGAGAAGAATACGATCAAAAAAAAATTCGAATTTGTAACGTTGGATGCGGTAGGTAAGGAAAAAAGTAAAATTTTAAAAAACGTAGCCAAAAAATATAAGTCGGTAAATGCGAATTGTTTTTCGAATTGTGAGTGTTCAGCGTAAAGTGAGGTTATGAAAATATCGAATGAAGCAAAGACAGAGAGTAACGCGGAAGAGTAAATAGCACATAAATTTTACAATGTCGACACGGAATATTATTATAAACAAGTTTCTCGCAAGCTGCCAATGTACAGCATGTGGTAGCAAGTGATTAAATGAAACGAATTGTTGCCGAGGGGGGTCAACCGGGCATCGCAAGCAGCCATCTTTAATTGATATATGAGCTGCGAAGAAGCGGATCTAACCAGCTAGTCCCGATCTCTTTGACTTGACTGTATGGACGTATCAGTGTGATGTACTTATAAAATGATCGTCTACATAAGTGAGTGTATTGAATGGAGCAGAGAGCGCTAATAGCGAAGGAAAGTTACAATTAACCGTGTGTCGGGTATATTCTTCTCCAATAGCACAAGTACATACGAATCAATTACCAAAACGCAGCTAAAACTGAATTCTTGACACGATAAGGGCGATTGAAAAATGTCTACAGTTTTTATCGTTAAATATTTCTGCCGCGAGTCGAGACGCTAGGTCAAAGTCAGCATGGCCGCCGTTTACACGCTTGCGATTATTTTTCGGTTGGGCGGAAGTTTTGAGATCTCATTGTGTATCGCATTTTATTTAACGTTGAACCAAATCGTGGCAGAAATAGTTCAGTTGCGTAATAATATGTGTGAACCGTGAGAATAATTGAGACAAATTTTATAACCTGATCATAGTTACTTCTTCCCGTTCAAAAAATTTAGCTCTACGAGTGTCTGTACGATGCAAATTTTTCCGGTAACTGGTAGATAATCAGAAATAGTAAGTTCCAGCTTGTTTACTTCAACATTACGCAGTAATAGTTCGTCACTTATTACGCTTTACAAATTATTCAAAGTACATATTATCACCAGAAATGTGTGCTTAGAAGTATGCAAATATTGAAAATCGTAGGACCCTATAATGTATGATTATAAAATCTCGAAGGTCAGCGAAGTTGCGTTGCTAACAAAAATTCCGTCGCGTTGTTTTCGCCTTGAGAAACTTTTCACATCAAGGATTTTCATACTGACTCGTAATTTCTTGAAATCTCGTACATTTCGACGATATTTCTTAGTGAGAACAGAAAAAGCTAGTATTTTTATATTTACCGGTCAATTCGGAATTCACATTCGTGAATTCGTGTTTCGAAAAGTTTCTCCATGGGTGGTAAACATGATTTAAGAAAGCTCGGGATACATTTTAATACACGTGATTTTAGTGGTGTGTGTGTTATATTATCTGGTGGCGTTATGGAATTCTTCAGAAATAAAAGTAGATACATTTTTTTTTTTTTGTAATAAAGTGCAAGTATTTTTCAGTTAATTAACTTCTTGAATTATTTCGCAATTTTAAGGACTGTCGTTCTACGAGTTTTTCGATGAATCGTGCATAGCTCTAAATACATCTTATCAGAGCAAAAGTTATAGGAAAAAACCGTCGATTTGGACAAAGAAAGATAGTTGTTATTTTTTTCAAATATCATTCAGGCTGACATTATAATTACCGCATAAATATAATACATTGCGTTCTGTTCGCGACAAGCTATAATTTTTTTCTTCATATTTTTTTATACTCTCATGGTAGGAAACGTGAACCGGTCGCAGAATGACGTATGGCAATATTCATTGAGCTCTGAATTCAGCATTATCATAATTTTGATAAAACCTCCGCTTGTGTTGTTGTTAGTCATCGTGGTGTAGTGATATTTCGTACTGCCGATGGTGTGCGCGTTGAAAGGAGATGTATGAAAACAGAATAACAATGTAAGCGTAAAAAAAAAAAAATAAAGTGCTATGTACGGATCGTGAAACTTGTTCAAAATAAGTGAGAATAAACATATCACCTCGTAAAGACGGGAATAAAAATACTTGAGAAATTAGGTAAATCGATTATACATAATTTACGCGTTGAATATAAGCACAGTTAATTGTGTACGTAATACTTGTTCGACAAATAAAATTTCGCCTGTGGTATGCGGGCGTGAGTAGGGTAAACTTAGGCGATTGTCTAAACTGCATAAAAACTAGTATAAATACGTGCACCGTACGTAAAAATACCGCATAATATTAATATTTGACATTTAAATAGATGTAAATTATGCGCTGTGAAAGAGTGTATTCTACAAAATAACATTTGTCAGTGCAGTAATGTCACGCGTAAATAATTCATAAGCTTGTAAGATTCACGACTGTCTTGAAGCCTATCCGATAATTATATTAACCGATGGTCAATCGCGTTTCGTATATATTACTTGGAGTAATTTATTACTTCATTGACACTCGATTTCTGTGAACTTGTATCCGCAGAACGTGACGCTGCGAGTCGTTGGATATGAGTTTGTTGGGAAATAATCATGTACGAACGTTGTTCTAAGGCCTTATCACTCCGTGGTATCGTCATTAAACACGTAACCACTTTACACCCATACTCCCGATTCCAGACAGAAGGATATTAATATTTACACAGTTGACTTCCGAGCTTGCAGCGAGACCACAAATTTGTCAGTCTTACATTTACGCTCTATAAACAATACGTGCGGTTAATCAACGCCAGCTAACATCCTGCACAACGAGTCGTAAATGGCGCACACAGATAGTAGCCCAATTTGTATACATGATTTTTGAAACTTTCCGTTCGTTTCGAAATTTGTTTTTTGCTAATAATAGTTACATAATTTTCTAAACCAACGCGGACGCTTTGTTCTCAAATGATTTATTAATATTTTATTCTAGCATCAGTTTGTAGATGAGATCGTGACGAATCCAACGATATGCCACAAAGCCCTATTTGAGTCATTTGATCAGGAGTTATCTTGTTTTTAACAATAAGCGCCAGAGCGTTGAAGCAGACACGCTTACCGTAGCACGCCCGTTCTGCGGACCATCATGCACTGGTCGAACGCTGCGCTGGCTGCGCTCTTACGCATTGGTACGCAATATTTCGGTATTTAGGCACCGGGATGGTACTTTGTTGGGTATCGTTGGATTCGGCTCAATCCCCGTTTCAACGCTGCTGGCAAGAAATTCGCCTATTTCAACTTTGATTCCTTTCGTTACACTTCTCCTCTCACCGAGTTTTAAAAATAATTGTAAGGTCGGTTTGGTGACATCTGACGAATTCCAGCGTTTTTATAACCGCTTTGTGTCTGTGTACTTTTTTCTCTCGTGCTGTACAATTTACAGATGCATACGCATGCGATCATACATGTTTTGTACGGATATCTCAAGTATCACCGGAGTTTAGTATAGCCTGTATACTTGGCCCATTCGAAGGAAGATTGATCGAGGATTTAACAAGCGGGAAAGATCACCGCACAATGCCCGTAAAATGAAATCATGCCAAGGTTTGATTGCCCATGTCGGTGCGAGACCCCGAGTATGCCTTGAATGAACTTCTATGATCGGCGGTTATTATATACGCTCGCGTAAACAAAGACAGCCAGGCTATCTCTCGCGGCGGCTCCGCCCTCGAGAAGGCTGCTCTGCAAGTTCAGAAGTGTAAACGAAAATATACGTAATAAATAACGGAAAATTTACAGGTGGAAAGAAAACCAAAGAAAAGTAAAATAAAATAATCGCGAAGACAGAAAAGGACGAGGTTATAGATACGTTATTTACGGTACCGGTTAAAAACGGGTAAATGTGAACGATAAAATGACAACGATGATGGTAATAGTATGAGAAGGGAATAAATTATTCTAAATGAAGCGGAATACAGGGAAAAATAAACATTGTGTAAAAAAGTGAAAAAATTGAAGTTTGAAAGGAAATTTTTTTCGTCTTTATATACGGTCGTGAGAAAAAAGAAAAACTTACAGTGGTTCCGGCGTTTGCCAAGTCTCGGGAAAGTTGCCCGTAGGGGAACAACCAAAGTCTGAGAGAATGATCAAAGCTTTATATACAGGGAGGCGGCGCGCTGAATGTCGATGCGCCCCCACCACCGCGGATAGCTGTGACCGGCTAACGTCAGCGTTGTTCTTCATCTTCGTCTCGGTACACGTTTTGTCGCCGATATCGCAATCCGGGGTTTAAGGGGTGCCACAAATCACTGCCGAGATATGGACGGCAGTTTGATTGCCGAAGGAGGCGTATCGCCGTACTCCGTACGAAAGTCTCGAAATTTTAACGAAAAATCAAATTCCGTTATCGCGATAAGAGCGGACGCCATTTGCGAGCACACATCGCTGGGACGCGGAAGAACGTGCCTCACACACTCGCGCGGCTAAAATCGAACGAGCGAAAGTCGAAGCTGCCCGCAGCTGCAGCTACTCGCGCGCGCAGCTGCGCAAATCGTCGTCGTGCGCCAACGCGAGTTGCAGTTGATTGCGCCGACCTGCTGCAGCAGCGGCTGCAGTCCTCGAACTCGCAAGCGAACCGGACAAACTTATTGTGAATAACCCGGGGTGGGGGAGGGGGGGGAATCCGAGGGGCGGTAGGTATGCAGAATGCCCGCGCTCATCGCGGAACTGTCGTTTTCCACGCTATTTGGGAAATGCAGAAGCTCCGAGAGTCGGCGATCGGACGCGATCGCCTCGCTCTCGAGTGCAGAATTCCAAAATGGCCGCGCGTAGTCGACCGCCTCTTTCACGCCTGGCATGATTACGTGATTCTTGCCTCTCGTCACTGGTTCCGAAGAATTGTTGAATCAGTCGACTGGCTTCCGAGGAACTGGAGGATGACGGCTGTGGAAACCCCGGTGAACGGGGGACGCAGAAACCGCGGAATAAAACTGTGCCAATTATTGACCACGCGCCGTCTCTCTTCCTCCTTCTAAATACATTTCGCATTTGGTACGCGAGTCTCTGCTCTGTATCGCCCGTCTCGCTCTAAAGTTTCATCTCATTCTACATCTCGTTCTTCCCGCCGACCGAGATATATACATGTTTCTCCACTAAATATAGATCGAACGAGACTGCAGAATTGACTTCGTCGGAGTTATTCCGCCTGTTGGGAGGAAAAAAATATGACGATGAGAAAAAAATTCCCATTCTCGATTCATCTATCCTACTCTTACTTTAGCGATAATCAAATAAGTATGATACTGATTGTAGTACTAATTAGGAAAATTGAACGAGAACATCTGACGCCTTAGCCTTACTGTGTATGAAACACGTTTTCCGGTCCATTCGATATTACTGTTCAGATGTACCATATATAATATGTTACGGAATATGTGTATCCTGAGTAATTAAGACTGATGACAATTCGGAATTTCAGCTGATCAATGTACTCGCAATGTTATGACGTTTTTTTTTAGATGATTTCGAAACGGGAATGAAGCATGAGTTTTATATTTATTTTCATAGAATTTCAAAAATGATCCCATATCCCACATGGGTAAGCGATACGGGACATCACAATTTTAGCAAAAATCATCAATGTCGCAATTGATTACCGCACTTGACGAAAGAAAAAGACGCGATGAGCATTGACGACGTTTCAACTAGACACTCACGCATTGTTTTTTAAGAAGAAGAAGAAATAAATTTTCATAATTTGTGTGACGTTATGTTATCTGTTTTCATTTTTTACGAGCGTGAGTCAATTTCATGAGTAGTATTTCTGAATCCGCGGTACGTTAAAACTTGAATGTTTCCGCACAGTCCGCAAAATTATGAGGCACTCCTTCTATAATGATTTTTTCGATTCCTGATTTCTCTTTTGTTTTCATTTCCCGTTAAATTGGTCGGAGGAATTTTTAAACAAAGTCTAATTTTCCGGACCGGTGTTTATGGCATTTTTTGACAATATTCTGTCAAACCTTGGACTTCGATTTACGCGGATCATTGTATTGTCTTCTGCATTTTATATCTACACCATCTTCGATCTACAGATGCTATGATACAATTTTTTCGTTCGAACTTCTCGGCGTCTCTGCAATCGTGTTTCAATCTCCACTCGACTGCGACCATGGTTCTGATTCCGCGATGCAAAAATCTTATTCAGCATTGAACTTGAATAAAAATATTTGCGCAAACAGAAGTATGTCAGAATGCAGTCAAATTGAGAATTAATCAAAAATCGTGATAGCAATTGCGTGTTTATACTAAACTGCGAAAATTCATTCCAAAATCGTTGACTTTGATTATTTCCATTTCATGTGCTTCTAGCTTTGCAATTTCTACTCCATCGTAGAAATTCACCGATACATGAATGAAAACGTGCTCAATTCATATTTATAATCCTGGATGGCATAAAAAAGGGTGAAATTGATTAAGATGTTTACCGTCTCAACAATTAACGGACTTGCGTAATTATACATCAATTAACCTAGCTAGCCAGCTACCACAATCGCAAGCAAAGTCCCTCGACGAAAGAACGACTCGTTAACGCCTTGTTTTTCAAGCCAATCTCTTTAAGTACATATTATTGCGCCTTACATATATTCGACTGTAAAAACTACTAGTGTATGCGTCCTATTCGAGAGCGCAAGGAACAACTGGAACATGGCATGTCTGGGTTTTTTCCAACCCTTACCGGACTACGCATGGAAGCACAGAAATCAATTTTCGTCGAGTGTTCGGCTGGTAATACATTTTTTAACGATGCGATTCATTGGGAACAATTTTACTCTCTTACACGAATGGAAAGGAATATTTGAGTCAAGTGATATATTCGTTTTATTTAACTAAAGGCTTCATAGTCAAATGCGCCGCACACAATGCTTACTTAATTCAGCAAAATACTTTTGTCGGACGAAACAGTTGTACCGACTTTAGATAGAATTGAATCAAGCCTTTGAATGTTCATGCTGACTGTCAATTTATTCAAGATAAGACGGCGCGAGTTCCTTGCAATAATATGAATTTTGTATCAAGACAATGTGTGATGGAAATGACTAAGGATTTGATTGAACGCACCTCAATCGTTTTGTTTAAAGAATATGATATTGTTGTAACAAAACAAATTGAGCTTGGTTTAAATTCACGTTTTGTTAAGTTACACGTGTTCAATGGTTGAAACAGGTGATGAAACTTGTTGTTACAAAAGTCTTTTGCGTAAGACTGACCATGAGAATTGTTCAAGCGTAGAAAAATAGAATTCTCCAAATGATATTTAATAATTTTTCTGACTTGATATTTTGTGGGATTTACCCGAGATTAGTTGGGTAATACGCGGAAAATTATCGTTGTTTACGTGGATGTATAAATATTCAACGGGTGTCGCGACTAGTTTTTGCTTATTTGTACTCCGTATCAATTTTGATTACTCGAAACATGGCATAACGTGTTCGTCGTGCGTATTCGATCTGACGCAGAACTTATCGTACAATGTCCGTAACCGATTTCTGGGTCGACTACCCAGTCTTACAAGTATCTCTGAAGCTACTTCCGTGGCGAGAAAGTTCGCCGCCTAGCGTCAGTTTATAGTACTAGTAAGACGGCTGTAAGAAGGTTTACTGGTAGGGAGTTAACAGAGCTGACATAGCTAGGCGTTTAAAAGGGCGAACGTTACATGCCTCGTTTATCCCTGCCCAGTTTGCCGAATCGACACCCTGATTAAACCGAGGCAACTGTTCAATGCCCGAATTGGACCCACAACCGTACTAAATATCTATTCTGGGCGACAATTGGCGTAACGATTTTTTAAGGACAGTTTGTTGTTTCAAGAAGTTGTCAGAGCTGTTAGGCACGCTTTACGTATAAGACGCGTGACGAACAAGGCCTGTTTTACGTACGAGGAAAAACGAGGAATTGCGAATCTCGGACACGCACAGCGAGCCGGTAAAATTGAGTGAGTCATTGACAGGCTTGACGTCACAAGATGATGAGGAGCAATCAAGTGATGATTAGAGCGCATAAATACTTTTATGTGTGAGTATAATTGTTGTAAGTATTTGCGCGTCGGTTTTATCAAGATTACAGTGGCGATGAGAGTAGTCAGATATTTCCTGATATTCCATAGGTATCACAGAAGCTTCTTGATTTTGTAGGTTTTGTTTTCGGGTTGATGGAAATTCGCCTATCAGAACAACACGAATTTGGTCACACCTTAATTATTTCATAATCAATTGTGTTCTTTTTTCTTGGACTAGTAAGAAAAATTTTTCACCAAAACGAACGAAATTTTTATGCTTTTTCTGACGTTCTATTAAAAGAGCTTGTTTTTCAGACGCTTCTCATTCTTTTTACAAACCATCAATTTGGAAGTTCTGAAACATTCAGCAAGTTTTTTGAAAAACTTGTTTGCTTGATGTATCATCGTTTTTCACACAATCGCTGAATCTTTGATTCCAAATTTTAGCACAAAAAAAATTTGCAGAACGATTCTTGTATAATTCTGTGATATGTTTTCCTTGAAAATTAAAAATTGAACCGGCATTGAGTCGTAATATTAAATTAAAAGAAAAAAACATTCATTCTGAAAAACGTGGCGATGATTGTTCTTATCAATTGACTTTGACTCGGTGCCATATATAATACGGAGAGGTGTTTCACGAAACCCAAGTCTAATCTCGCTTCGCTGGCTTTGTTAATTGGTCCGAAAAACCAATTTTTTCGTAAAATAACAAGGACCCAAATGAATCTTTACTTCAAAAACACGTCCTTGTTTCCCCAAGCGAGCTAAATCTATTTCGATGTATTTTTTTTGGAACGAAGACGCGACAGTGACGAGTCGAATGTTATACGCTGATAATGATAAGGACGCTTACGCACGTTTATTCCATAAATCGGTCCATCAGTAAAATGAGGAGAGAGAGAAGAGAAATAAAAAACATCGAACAATAGTGCAAACAGTAGGATCTTAACAGCAAACCGTTATTGTTTACTTATGCATTTGCAGATAGCGAGCTGCGATAACGTCGCCGCAGTTATACATTCTAAAAACAAGTGCGCCTAACTTCGCGTTTTTCTGCTGTTCCCAGCCATTCGTATGGCTTGTACATAAAAATTTTCGTGTAACTGCGGCTAAGGCTCTTGAGTGAAACGTTGTAAAGAGTAGTTAGCCAATTAATACCAGTTATATTTGTACAATTTTCTGCGTACTTTATGGCCTTGGATACAGACCGGCTGAACTAAATTAGGCAGACTTATATATACCGAATAAGATTTCGCAATAATCCTTTGGCACACTCACCCGTGTGTATTACATGTATATAAATAATATGTGCGTGTATTCTTCCTTAATTTAAACAATCTCGCGATAATTTGTCGCCCGTGGAATTAATTGATCTAATCTTCTATTTCGTTTTCGTTTTTTCAAGATTTTTCTAAAAATCTTTTAAATCGTAGCAAGTTCTTATTCGCGAAAAATGCGTTATTGTCGGATTCTTATTTTTGTTTTTTTTTTTTTTTTCTAATCACGTTGAGTGAAACAATACCAGTTTTATATTTTAGAGGTTGTAAAAAATTTTACTTGAATGATTTCGGGTGGACAAATCTGGGGATAACATTAACGCGTTGACCTAGAAATTTTCAACCCATGTTTCGATGACCGGTGTTGCGATGGATTTGTGTATCGTGATTCTAAGATACCCGTTTTGTTCATGGTCATTCTCGATTATGTAACGATGTAAACGGGGTTAAAAATATGATTGGGATCGAAAGAGTGATACGAAAAACGTGACGACGACTCGTGATAAAATCTGACGTCATCATCATTTGCGGTGACGTAAATACATTAGGAGGAGAAAATGTTTCTTTCACAGTTATACGAAACAGACAAGAATCTTGTCTACGTATTCAAATTTTTCACTCAGTCTGTGATACAATTTTATCAGTAGAATTACTCGTCCGAACGTGACGTACATACGAGTAACTGTCACTAGAACCTAAATGGCGATTTTATATTCTATCCACTTAAAAATCACCAATTATTCCAGAAACTGCAGTTTTTCAAATTTTGAAACTTTCAAGATTATATTATATGTTTCAAAAAATTTACTTCATTTTGTTCTCATGTCATTTAATTGGGTTTCACGGATTACAGAGGATTTAAAGAAATTCAGCAAGATGTTAGTAGAGTTTAGACGGACTTAGCAACAATTCGCCAAATTATGTAACATTTCATGGATTTCAAAATATTTTGGCAGCTTTCGGACTGAGTCTATAAGAATTCCTGTGGTTTTCGAGGGAAATTCATATGTATAATTTTACGGAATTTCACATAATTCCATGTGATTTTATGACTTTTGGAAAAACGTCAGAAGATTTCACAGATTTCGTCAAACTTTAACTTTTGTAGATAGTCTCAAATGAAGCATTAAAAAATGTTTGGTCGTCGCATATCAAATTTGAAAATTCTTTTCAATGTTTCTGCAAATATCGTATGTGTGAAAATTGGAACATAAATGAAAAATTTTCACCATTTTCCACGATAAGGGCAACCTTTGTCAATAAATATGTTACATCAAGTTTAGGTCAGGAAACATATTTAGGAACGGGCTGAGTTTCTATAAGGCGTTGTAAAAAAGATTCTGAGAAAATTTGAGGGTCAGGTTACGTTTTCAGTTATGCAAATAGTGCCAGCTGATTTTCTTATTTTAAACACTTCATTTAACAGCTAATAATAAATTATTGATTATAAAAATAGATGGGTTATTTTACAACGACTCTGTATATCTAAGAAGCGCTGTACATTTTAATGTGTAAAGCCCGACACATTTTCTATCGGTTATAAATTGCAGACACTAATTGTACGGAGATTGAGTAGCCATTTTAAATATTCCGATCAAGAATGTATAATTTTAATCATCGCCGAACAGTTGTGCTACTCTTTAAATAGATATTGAACATCTGCGGAATGTGTGACGTAAAAATTTGAACATTTTTCACATATTGTGTCACTACCAATTTCATATATTATTCATACCAACGTTTATCTGGGCTTCAAACCTTCCAATCAAAGCTTTCGCAAATATTATGTGAAATTAAGTTGCGTATTTTTCCATCGACTAACAGACAGCTGTGTGAGAATGAGCTATGCCTCGATGGAGCTGAAAAAACTCTGTGCTGTAAGCTCTCGCCGCGATGCATGTACGTACATAAGTGTGCGAAGATAAGTGGTTACTAATGCTATTTATAGAAAACAGACCTGCTAAACACCGTCGTTAACAGTTTAAGTTTCCCTGATAATTGCAGAACAGCCCAACCTCGGTAAGCATGATTATACCGCCCTGTACCTACTCTTCACGACTCGTCGTCAAACACATATATATGTATACACATACAAAATTATGTTCACATTTTTGACGTGCAACGTACATTCCGTGTATAATATTCTCTTTTCTCTCTTTTTAAATGAAAAAAAAAAAATTAAAAAAAAAAAAAACAAAAAAACAAAAGACGGTCAGAGATGCTTGACGTTTAAGTAATTTATACTGAAAGTTTCATTTTTCATGTTTTCCAAAAGCTTTAAGGCATAAGTAATTTTTCGAAAAGAACATCAAAATTATTACCTTTTTTTATTTCTCACTACTGTCGTTATATTCGAAAACTTGTGCCGCATAAGTAGTGTATACTCGCTATGGTAACGAATTATTTAAAATACACTCGTGCACCCATATTTCATCCACGTATAAACAATGCTTTCAATCCGGTAGCGTTCAACGGCCTACAGCATATACATACATACATACCTCTAGGTGTATTTTCTGTAACGAGCTAGAAATACACATTGATTGCGATAGTGAGAAAACATCTCTCTGATTTAACCCCTTAGCACCAGCGACTTCTAGTCACCGTCGACAAATACAGTTCGATAATACTTATCACGTATAGCTACAGTGAAGTATACTTGATTCATTTACCACCCCGATCCACATTTTATTCCCACAATAATAAATGACAGTATAATTATAGTGCCTCAAATATAACTGCGGATAGTGCTTGTCGTATTTGCTGAAGCGAAGAATGAGGCTTCAATTTTTAGGAAAAATGTATGACTTAAAAAAAGTTCGAGAAACTGGTAAAAGCATGAAACAGAAAAAGAATATGTGGTAAAAAAATTCTTTTTTTCGGACTAATAATCATCTGCTCGATTCCTTGTATTGACGGAATAAGTCTTCGCGCGTGTAAAAACTAACCAGGCGATTAAACCTGACGAGAGAAAACGATGAAAGTTAGCAGCTGATTGTGAGTGACCTCTAACGTGCATGCGTAAGATAATTGAAATCTATCGGTGGGCGAGTTCATGCCGCGGCAATATTTTCATCCGCATGAGAGATATACCAACTTACAATTAGTCAAAACGAGGTATGAGCTGTCAAACTCTTGGGCGTAAAGCAGCGAATTGAGGTTATGTTGTTACGATGACTCGTAGCGGTCATCGGATGATTATGCCTGATCGCTCAGTTAGCAATAAAACTTTGCAAAGCACTGATCTCTGTACTAACTTGATGACTGACTCCTATGCTTTCAGCGCACGGCATCTTATGTCGATTAGAAGCTCCAAAAACCGACACTAGCGCCGCAATACCTGAAGTTGAACTAACGAGTCACGTGGGTAATAGCCTGTCATAAACAGACTTAGTCACATGGTGCAACGTGGGAAAGTTTGAATTCATGCGCCTCGTCTACAAAATGACAATGTCTTTCCTCTTTTCATTAGATACTTACTTGAAAAAATGCATTGACGAATGTATTTATTCGATTTTCATACAAAACCAACAAAACCCCGTTTCTGCAGGAACGTTTACGTGCTGTCTGGCAAGTTCTGGCAAGTCACGTGACTCGTTAGTTCCATTTAAGCTATTGAAGCGCTGGTGTCGATTTCCTCTGCTTCTAACCGACTCAGGACGAGGAGGCTAGTTAAACATCCAGTTGTTACAGAGACCAGTGTCGCGAAGCCTCCTCGAGTCACTGTATCGATTACTTGAGAAATTTTTACTCCGAAAGAATTTGCAACGTCTTTTTAATAACCTTTGTACGACGAGTGTGGTAGTTGAAGTTTGCGTTGGCCAGCCTGCATGACCAGACGACAAAACCTGCGCGCGCACATCCAGTCGCTCAGCGTGTTTGACTTTCACCATTTGCTCACCATTTATATTACATAACCGCGCATAACCGGAATGCAATTCGACAGAATTATTATTATTATAAATATAAATATTGTTGTATTGTTGTTGCTATTGTAATAATTTATTGCCATTTTTTTACCCCCTGGTAGTTTTTCTTTGTTTAGGCTTTTTCTTTACTTCGGTTGTTATAATTCTCCCGCAGCCTTGACCCGTTCCTTGACAACAGATGTGGTCCACAGTTTTAACGTCAGGTTATCATACGCTAGTATAATACATACCGTTATGCAAATAAATGAGAAATTTACATAGCATGGCTCAATAGAGCACAGATTATATAGATAGAATTCTCGAAGAATATGTTGTAAGCATCAGGTAGCGGCCAATCGCTCGGTATTATAAGGTATAATATATTGTATGTGTACATTGAACGTCGACTGATCTGAGGCATTCGGCATATACCTACCGACATATATGGGTAAAACCGTTATGGTTGTGATATGAATGATTCTCTTCTTTTTAATACTGCAAATGGGAACAAGAATGGTCGCTGAAAAGAAAGAATTTTAACATTGTAATGCGATAAACTTGAAGGATGAGCCTCGTCTTCTGATTTCCAAATTTTCCAACATTTTCGGACATTCTTCTTACCATCCTTAATATAATTTTTGTTACATCTCTACCATTCGATCATTTCCGTCGAAATAATTGATGATTACCGTTGTTGTCTTGTTTCACGTCATTTCCTTCATCCATTCTTGCCCTTAACAGTAAACTTTTTATCCTTTACATTCTTTCACCATTTCAAAAGTGTTCATGTAGATTGTATTTATTATACCTTCTCGAATCCTATTTTTACAAGCTTTACGAAAATTCATTTCACGCAACAGTTGAAAATTTTGTACTTTAAATATCATCAATAACATCATCGTGGACCAATTTGCGATTGCTAACGTTATTCGCGTTCAAGTTAATTAACATGTGATATATGTGAGTATGTAGCTATCTATATTAGGAACGAGTTGTCATCACTCATATGCCACGCATTAAACCGGGCATTAGACTAATCCAGTCAAAATAGGTCTGTATTAAAAATATTAGGGATATAACTGCAAAACAGCAAAACTTGACGTTTTTTGTGTTTTCCTCAAAAATTGCTATTCATAGATGAAAAATGATTTGACGATCGTGCAGAGTGGAAAATTCTACATCGAATTATGTCCTCACATATCGGAAATGGAGTCGGATTAAAAAGTTGAGAAAAATGACATTCTATTTATCGACGGTATCTCGGGAATTTTGGTGAAATAATTTTTTTTTTCTCAATTTCTTATCCAACTTCATTTCCGACATATGAGAATATAATTCGTTGTAGAATTTTTCGCTCTACGCGACGGTTAAATAATTTTTCGTCTACGAATAGCAATTTTTGCGAAAAACGCAAAAACCTTCAAATCTTGCCGTTTTCTCTAACGCCAGCTATGCAGCTCAAAAACCCTTGAACTCAAAAACGCAGCGACATCCGGAATATTTTTAATTCATATCTATTTTGATCGGACTAAGATTCTGGGAGCGTCGCTTGATAAATTACTATTTTTGCCAACGGATGAGTCAGTACTTGAAACATGGATTCTTCCCTACCCGTTATCTCTCCGTCGATTCCATCGTATTTTTTAGAATCTCATAATCACCTTGTCATCTGATGCAAACCTCTCCGCGCAGTTCTGCAGAATCGAGTCTCTCTTATCTTCCAGACTTCGAAGCTAACCGCGATCTCTACACCCAGAGTAAACGTCCTCGTGCGCGAGATTCACGTCGCGTGTTTGTACAGCGGATGTAAAACATACATACTTAGGTGTTAGGTGAAATGTACGAAAAAAGAACGGAAAACAACCCAAGCATCAAACTGTTACGACGTAGTAGAAAGTATCACCTAATATGCCGGTACGCGTAGTATCACTGATATTATACAGCTGGTTCGCAACTGTTGCACAATTTCTCAGTAGGTACCCAGTTACTCCAACATCTGGCAGTTGCAAGGTATTATTATATCTGCTATCGCAAAGCTGGTATTCAATAGGTCTTTGCACTGTTTATAACACAGCTCGCGATGAAAAAAGAATTTTTTTACTGCCTTAATTTTGGTGTTTGAGAACGTAGAGTTTATTAATAATATCACGATTATATCAGATTGGCTCTAGCTTTCATCATACTGTAGAATTATGAGAATAGGGGGAGATGGGATAGTTTCGGTAGGTTTTGCAAATGAACACGGAAGGTAGATGTTGAAGCTTTCGCCAGGATTTGAGAGTGATGTAGGAATGATTTGCTTCAGGGTCGGTGGGATAGTCACGTGACGCTGGATTACTGCTGGACTCTGTAAAGTCATAGGTCCCAAAAATTTTATAAATCAAAAGCTTATAAGAGAAGTTTCTGAAAAGCGTTATATTCTTTGTATTATTTTCACTTTTGTATGAATAAATTAAGTACGACAAAAGTCATTGATAGTATTTTGTTCGTAAACTTTAGACATTAAGAAAGATCGTCAAATTTTGCATCTAAATATCGCTTTTTCGCGTCATGTACGAAAATGTCGATAAAATAAATAAGTAGAGCGAATTTCGAAAAATTACTCTTACTATCAGGGTCGATGACATTAAATCTGTTTAAGACCACTCAAATATCGAAGCCAATGAAACCACTGTTGATCGGTATACCTAATATATTATAAATTGCAGCGGTATAGAGACTTGAAGAGTCGGGAGATGAATTGGGCGTAATTTGGTTCAATATTTCATATTGAACCAATCGGATTTTTCTACCTTTACTTAATAATGGCGCAACTTTCACATCACAGCATTTTCCACCCTTGAATATATTACAACGGTTATCGATGCTAAGGGTACGCATTTTTGCAATTTAAAAAAAATATCTAGCAACTAGACGTTTTGAAAAATTTCGTCGATAAATGTAACCACTTATGTTGAATCTCAAATTTGCAGGTTTGAAAATTGCAACTTTTGCGCAAGACCGTGCAAAATCTTAAAAAATATTGATGGAATTTTTAAAACGCGATGTATAGTTTCATCTACGTTCTCTTGGCTATCGTGATGCGTTATACGAGGCCAAGCGCGGTCGCAAGCTCTTCACTTTCAATACCAATTCGCCCCTGACACTCTGGCCCTAACACGCACGTTTCAACTGTCCATCTAGATTTAAATCCTGAATTACTTGATTACTGCGGGGCAGTTGGTGACGGCGAGTAAAGAAAAGGAGCAAGAAAGAGAGAGAGAGAGAGAGAGAGAGAGTGAGAGTGAGAGAGAGAGGTGGAAAAAATGACCCAAGAATGGTTTTATCACGTTTTGTCTCCCAAGTTGATAATCTTCCGGTGACAACTTGTGCGTACGCATTAATGAGAATTCACGTGACTATCAACCGGGCTTTTAACCAGTCATGAACAGGTTGGAATGAGTTAAGGTTTTGAGCGAGAGAAACTGCTAAATTGATAAGGTGATCACGTAGATTTATACGTTCAGCTTTTTGACACTTGAGACGAATAACCGATTCGGATCACATTTCGTACGTGTAAAAAATGCACAAAATTTAGTCATCCAACCGTCTTCTCGAACGTTGAAAAGATTTTCACCTCCGAAATGATTCCAATTTGTAACAAGAAAAATCTGTGCGAAATAACAGTTCTCCATTTCAATAGAAAATCGTGGTTGCTGGCACAAGATGAATTTTTTCCCCCAACATTCACGTTTTCGATTTCATCATTTTTCGAAACAGTCTATTTGAGGTTGACAAAAAAAATCAGATCTAGGGCACAAAAAGTGCGATCAATTGTGTATTTAAAAATTTATGTTTTAGTACTTAAATTCTGATCATAATTTAGAATTTTTTTGCTATCGCGAAAAAAGAATTTCCTTCAAGTCGATTTTGTTCGTTGGGATTCCGAAGCAGTAAAAATCGAAATATTCTACGAAAAATATATTTTCACACGATTTCGTTCTGAACGTACAAAGTTTATTCCTCGGATACGCGTAAGTTGCGAATCATCATGATTGGGAATGAACAATTTTGTTTACATGTTTTATGATTTGAAGTCAGTAAGATATTTCAAAAACGTTTCAAGTCTTGCAATTTCCTGTTAAAAACCTGCACCCGTCAGGGTGAGTTTGATAAAAAAATTGTTTTTCTAATTATACGAGAGAAGTAAAGTCAGGCAAAGGATCGCGTTATTCTGCTGAAGACTAAGTATCGCCACTTCCAAGAAATCGTCGCTAATTTTTTATAATCAGAGGCCTCGTCAAAATTTTCGTTGATCGAATCGTTGTTCGATTTCACGAGAAAAAAAAGAAGCATTCGTTCGACTAAATGACTGGATAGATAACGAGTCTCGATATGTGTTTTCCCCTATTTTCCAAAGAAAATTTAATTTCTTCTAGCTTCCAATTAGATTCAGAGAATTGATTAAAATTAGAGGACCGACGTATAAGAAATGAAAACGTATAAAAAGGAGATAAATTGACAAGGTGAAGCTAACAGCCAGAATTAGCAGCGAAACGTCCTAATATGCATTCACGTAAGGTAATGAAGTACGAAAATCAAAATCTTGCGAAAAACCTTGAACCCCCGACACTGATGTAGAATTATGATGATAAAACCGAACTGCATCGGTCTATTTCCAAAAAGTTTAACACGTTTGGCTGTTAACTCTGGCTGCAAGCTTCAGCCTCGTGTGTAAAGCGGCTGTTTAAACGGGGCTCGAGGCTACTCACCTAATCATAATATCTTGCCTTGAAGGGATAGTACTGTAGCAGAAGCTCACTCATAGAGGACAAAGGGCGCCTCGATAGGTAGATTTCCGTTATAGAGCACACTTTCCCGACGTGGACAGCCTGCGACCTGGCAAAGCGTCGATAGGTACCGTACGTGGTGACTAAATAACTGAAGGGGTTCGGTCGGTTCGCGACAAGAGCGTCTGTCAATCTGGTGGCCGAAGCCACCTCTCGAGGACGTCAGACAGGGCCGGCGGCTTGTCGGCCCTTCGAAAAGCCCGCGCGACGTTTGAATTGCGTTCCGAAATCCCGCGCGGTCTCCTCAAGTGGCGGCGTCGAGCCTCGAGTGACTTCGGAGGGTGTTTTCTCACCGCCCGATTCCCGCGCTTTTTCCGTTTCCGCCGTCTCAGGAAGGAGAGAGGCAGGGCTCCCATAGGCGCAGCCCTGAGCCCCGCTCGATTTAAACTAGTGGCACTGTAAAGGCTTTATCCACTTTAGTCACTGCCCGCCGCGGGCAATCATTCTATTGCTGCATTATCGTATCATGAATGAGACGGTAAGAAAAGTAGCCCGAATCCAGTGTCATGAGCTCCCCTTAAATATATCGAACGCTGTTTACGCCCGGATGACGATACTTTTGATTATGCGTATCCCTTATAGGTACCCCTCTGCGACTGGAACATCGACGCCCGTTTTTCACATCGCCCTAAGGACTCTCTCGTAATCGCTGATGATCCCTGGGTTGTCTGTCGGCCTCAGGTAAGGCGACCGCTCACGATGCGTGGGTGGTTACAGTTTGGCCGGAAATCTAGCCGATTTCAGAGATGCAACTGACGCAATCGGGCCCAATTTTGGCGACACATAATACCTGTATCTAGAAGAATATCGGAAAATCATGAATCTTAATTACGGTGGCGCAGTGATCAGTAATTAATTAAAAGAATTCATCAGATTTTTTTAAACGATCAAGTATTCTCGTCATTGTTATCTGGAATGAATTGACGGATCGTGCTTTTTATGCCGTCAAGTGAGATTTAGGTGTATCAAAGCAGTGTTGGAACTTCGTTTCAGTAATATTTTTCTCAGTGTACAATTTCACGTTGTAAGCATAAAGGAAAAGCAATTTCTGATTGATTTGATTGCAAAATTTTGACGTAGTGTGGATGATAAATGCAACACCAAATGAATCCAAACGCGATACTGTTTTCAATACAGTCTTAAGCAAGTGTTTAATGGTTTGACGAGCTTATTCGTTAAAATTTATTCTAGATAAAATTTCTTTTTCAGTGAATTTAGTACCTGCTATTCCACAGGCTGATGAAATGGACATTTTTTTCTTGGAATCGAGAAATTATTTTTATCGTCGGTCTCGTAGGAGACTTGCATACAAAATTCATAGACGTCTGTAAAAGAAGTTAAAAATTTACCGGAACAAATAAACTTAAAGTCTCCTGAATTTTCAGACTTTCCCCACAAATGACAAAGTCCAACATTTCGAAACTGCAAAATTGGTCAAATTAATCAGGCCGTCTGTAGAAAGAAATGAGGTTCCACAAGGAGGAACCGGGGAAAGCTCATTTCAGAAGAATCCGGATTTGGCACAAGAAGTAAGTCATTGCCGTCACCTCGGTTGAACGATTTGTCGAGTAAACAAAAAATGATGTTTTTTTTTTTCTTTCTCAATACATTACCACGAAAACATTCGTGTCTCGTGGGTATGATTTATTTCTGAACAAATTTCCCGAACGGTTTTGCCAAAATATCTGCGATGTGAGATTTGCAGAAAAAATTTTCACACAGGTGTATAATATATGCGACCATAACAGCACCGTGAAATTCCAATTTGTTTTAGGTACGTACGCGATGACACGTCGCACGAGTTGACTTTAAGCACTTAAATATTGCTTTGTAAATTATCACTGTGAATCCGGCGTGGTTCAACTGTGAGTTAGTTAATAAGCCAATTATATGTCATTTACACGTTAGTGACTCATTTCATCAATTTATCCATGTCCGGTGGTGAGACTGCAGATACGAATACGTACCTATAGGTATCCCGAAGAGACAGACTTGGGTATGACGACTCGGCTTTCCGCCCGCCCCATTCCGCATGCGTTGCCATGTTTGCGTTGTAGTTGAAATAAAAAGTAATGTTAGACGCATTGTTGCATCGACGGATTGAATATTGTCGAGAATATGCAAAAATTGGATGCTGGTAACCGTTTAATTTGACTATAGTTTTCGTAACTAAATTTTCTGGACACGGTAAGGTTAAAGTGTCTGATTCGGTGCATTTTTTTCACGCAAATAATCCCTCGAGATTAATTTGTTGTCGCACCAACGTGAAGTTATCGCAATAGTTACAAGAAAGTTTGGCACGAATTGCCATAATCAAGAAGATTAGTCATGTAAATACGTATGTTGATTTTCCGATTACGATTGTACCGAGAGAAATTTGTTGGTTCCGGTTACCGCTCAGTCCTCAACTTTTTTCATTTTTTACCGCAATCGAAAAATATAGTTTTAGGTACGAAATGAAAATTAGTTTTGTAGCTTTTACCGGAAACTCTAGTATCCGTTGCTATTCTTTTTCATTACGGTCGCTGTTGCTATATTTTCTTGTAACTGTTGCGAAAATTTAATGCTTGTGCAACAATAAATTGACGTTAAAGCCTCGTTTAACTAAAAAAGTAGAGTAAACCTCACAAACTGATTTTGCGTTGCAATTACCAAAAAAGGATCGACAATAGCGCAAAATGGTTACGTGTACCTCGTTTTTCGTAATCCCAACAATATTCGAACAGTTTTTTTTTAACGATATCTGTTTTACTGAATTTTTCTAGTTACTCTAAGAAATGAAATTTTTTTCAGTGTGCAAAACTAATTTTCATTTTGTACTCGGAACTATATTTTTCAGCTGTGGTGGAAAATGAAAATACTTGACTGAATACGTAATAACTTTCAGATGATTCTTCAGTTTACATTGCTAAACGAATTTTCGATAGCAATTATCGTTTTTCCGTAAGTAAGCATAAGTCGATTGTTATTTGCTACCTTTTAAGTAGTAAACTAATTACATTTCATGGATTTTGTGCAAATCGTATGCATTTGCCGTTGAGAACATCGTAAAATACTGCAGTTTCTTAAAATTTTTTTTAACAACAAGACATCGCGGTTGGAATATTGCAATTAAATACTTTTTCACCTCAATTAATTTTATCTCTAGTAATTTCATTTGACCTTTCAAACATTGTTTTATGTTGTTTTGTGCCGGCCGAGTAATAATACGTGCAGTTAATTCGGCAATTCCAGCATAAACTAGCCAATTTGCGTAAGCGGATATTCACTGACAATCAGGTTTGTAGCCATTGGTACACGATTGCCTTGCGAGCAACGCGGATAAATTATTTCGAATGAAATTACATTTAACCATTGCAACAAGCTCTATTTCGCGTTATTTTCCACGCAGAGCTCTATATCTAAGAGGCTGTATTGTTTAGTGCTTTTCCTGAAATAATTATCTTTTCATTACTAGTATGCAAACAAGGCAATTTGCCTTGAGTTTCAATAAATTGCAGGATCTCATTCACATACGCCTGCACTTCCAGTATTGGTATACATAATTATTATTCACGTATGACCCGCGGGCAAGAAGTTGAAGTGAATCATGCAGTTCTCTGTCTAAAGATGTCGTGCGTATAATGGCGTAAGGTCGTAAGCGTCACTTTACGATCCTTTGCTTCTGAGAAAAGGCAAAGGGGCGTGTATGTTTCGTTTGATCGTATCTGGACTTAAACCATGAAAATATGATTAGAGACGTTGACATTGAATAATAGTTTAATGAGGAACAAAAGGTCTTATGTACTGGTAGATACGACCTTCTGCTACTGATTCAACTTAAGAAATCTATGTCGACCAATTCTGTAAGGTCGTATGTGTTACAAAGATCATTTTTATTTTCACCTTTCTAGGGTTCAAGTATAAATTCATCGACTCAAAGCAAAAGGTCGTATGTGCTGGTAGATACGACTTTTCGGTTCCGATGAAAATTGAAAAAATTATCTACTACGATAATTACGTAAGAGTGTAACCGGCACAAATTATTGTTTTTATCGTTATCACTCCGATACTTGACGATTTGAATAATCGACATTCAGAAAATCGAACAATTCATTTGTTTTTTCAAGGGTATTCAGCATTATCTATGATTTGAGAATTTTTTTTTCTAAAGATATCTGAAAATTCGTAGCTTCCAATTCATTTATGCGTTTCAATGAATTTTAGAACGGTTTCAGAAAAACAAAAGTGACGGTTACGACCTTCTGTTTTGACCTTTTTTTTTCCACCTATGAATGGAAAAAGGTTGTATCTGCCGAACCTACGACCTTTCGCTTTTGTATTTTCAAACGCTTGATTTCAATCAAACTATAAGTTTTCATCATTTTCAGAGTGAATGGTGAAAAATAAAATTATACGCCCTTTTGCCACTAAAATCGCATTTTTGGTGGTTACAACCTTATGCCATTAGACACGCGATATTTTAACATATATCCACATATTCCGCACCAAAAAAACGAAACGTTGGCGTATTCGAGTCAGCCTATTCAAAGTTAACCGTCGAAACTTGATACCCAGACCCTTTTTTGCAAAAGCCTTGGATATTTACAATTTTACCTTTGATTGAGAAGTTTTGCGTTGCCAGTTTTGTATGCTTCGAAGTCGCCAACGATTCAATGGTGTGATACTGTTCTTTTTACGATACTCCTATTACTTACTATTACTCACGTGTTTTTGTAATACCTACGCATGACTCAGGTTCTAGTTAACGCGATCAACTTGTTTCACACACGAATGAAAACTGCTTGGAGCACTCTTGAGTATGATGCAAGATTCTCGTTTAACTTGTTTTAGTTCTTTAGTGCCTGAAAGTTGTTAAACTACATTTGTTAAAAAATAAATAAATGATAAATAAGAAATACCCTAATCTACATCTGAATCATTCCCTCTGAGATACGAGAACTGATTTTCAGTTGAACTCTTCTTTGATTTTAATCTACGGTTGATTTCACGCATGAAAATTACATTTCATTTCAATTTTTTCTATCTCAAATGCTGAAACTACAGTTATATAACCACTGAAACATTCGACTATAAAGTCCATGACCACGAATCACTTGCATGATTAGTATTAACATTTTATGGTTAAGAACTTCCAATTTCATCAATCAATCATCTTTATTAGCATAGAATTGCTAGAAATAAGTTGTCTCGTTGTTCCAGTGTATATATGATGCTGCAACCATAGCCACCGTTGTATATTTTAACAATTTCCGATAACAGCACCGTTAATAAAAATTTCCTGCCAAACAACGGTTGGCAACTCGGATGTCGGTAAGATATAAAACATGGACTGGATATAAGATGACACTCGCAATGTCTCTGATCTTTTGCTGCTGTTCTCACAGTTACCGCCAGTCGCAAAAAGCAAACTATTTCAATATCGCGGTTTTCATAAGCTCGCGAGCTTTATAAGTCGGTATTGCCATTAGTCGATGTGTGTTCAATTTACTGAGATTAGCGAAACACAAAGGCAAGTGGAGAGTTCTTTACGAACTGCTCACTTATCGTGCAAGTGAAAATTTTCTGACGATCCGTAAGCGAGCAGCCTGGCAGTCGCTAACGTCTTGTCTGCTGGTAAGGCTTCTCTGCAGATCCCTGCAAAGTTTCGAGGTATAAGCAACTGCCTGAGGTTCTTTCTCGGCCGACTGCAATTCCCTTCATTGGAGTTTTACCTGCAACCATTACACGTCGAACAGACGTGGAATCGACTTTTTTTTTACCGCATCAGATTTTTTATAAATAAAAATAGAATCGATTCAGGCAAAATTTTCGGAAGAACATCAGTGTACTTTGGAAAGAGTGTAAGTTTCCGGTATGGACGATACGGAAAAAATAGTTCACTTCTCGTTTCAATGAATGGCTCAGCTTCGGCGCACTTTTTACGAATAATAAGATATCAGCAAAAAAAGTGTTACGAGATTTCGCGAGCTATTCCTTCCGCAATCAACTGTGGTCTCGAGCTATCAATGATTCGTATCTAACGAGTAGAAGGTCGCGTTAAGCTGCCGCGCAGCTTTCGCATTCGGGCTTGGTTACACGATAAAATTGTAACGTAAGCTTAGACCTGGATTCCTATCCGAGTTAATAATGCCGTCGCTCTTCTACCTCCGTGCCCAGCTTTGACTGATCCAATACCTGCTTTCGACAAATCTAATTCTAATGTTGGTATCTACTATAATGAAACCTCAGTTATACGTTTCGGACTTGTATGTTTTTCTCGTTTGTACGTTACAATTTCTTGGTCTTAAAAACTTCTGTATGTAAACCACGTGAAGATAATTCACTTGTACGTTTTTCTCGTTTATAAGTTAAGATTTATTGGTTCTAAAAGTTTCTACCTATAAACCGTATGAAAATATTTCACATTTACGTTTCTCGTTTACACGTTTCTTGTACTTATACGTTAATACTGCCAGATCCCTTGAAAAATATATAACTGAAGTTTTACTGTATCTATTCTGTTTGTGGCAGTTATTGAAGCAAAGAATGAAAGGTACTATTTATCAAAATTGTGATAAAGTTAAATTGAGCGTGGTACTAAAACTTTGCAAATACGAAACCCCTTGCTCCTAACATTTTATCTTACAACCTTACCACATCAAAATTTGCAGGACATTACAGGTTCGGAAATTCAAGTAACACCTCACAGATTTATGGTTTGAAAGAATCAATTTCTAGTCAAATGTGTATATACAATTGTTTATAATTCACACGCGCATCTTCTACGAGAAAATTGAGAAAAGAAATGTCAGTTTGCTTTCTGTCGTGAGTAAAGAGACGGTGAATTAAGAACTTACCCTTGGATCATCCATGTCCATTCTCCTGGTCACTTGGGAGTCCATCTCTGCGTGGAAAATGCGTCCAGAAAAATTATCCGCATGACCACGTGGATACCTCGACACGTTCTTACTCGGCTTTTATTATGGAAGGCCTTTATTCGCCTACAATCAAGATGTGGTCAACGTCTTCGAAGCGTCTCAAATGCCAGTGAAAGCGTCGTGCGGTGGTGAAATATTACGTTCATTAGTTCCAACGGTACGATCGATCGACAAAAGGGTCATTTACGTTCGGCGAGCGAAAGGTTGGCTTGTCTGTCGGTATTGACCGATTCGCAAATTTTCTTCCCTCGTTTATTTGCAATCAATTGCGAATGGAAAAATAAACGTAAGCGCGTTAGTTCGTTACGCACGTTCATTGTAGATTCATCAGCGACTCAACGATCGCACTTTTGCGATGCAACTTTTTACAAACGTTTATTTCATCGTCGCATCTTGCCAAAATGATATATATTTGTTGAAAATTCGTTATTCTGCTGTTAAAAAACTTGTGTTTTTAATATCTTGAAAATTGACCGTCGAGTTTAAGTATATAAAAATAAAATTTTTACTTCGGAACCTTGCTTGGCTGGTTGGTTCATCACGAGTACGATGACGGTTGTTACTCATTTCTGGTGTTATAAAGGTGATGAATTTTCACCACAACGAAGACGCAGCTTTCTCTCCCGAGAGGTCGGTATAACAACTTTTGAAAAACAGGATCGACTGTATCGCCAATAACACGTAATTAACGCTGTCGTCACAGATTCCATGAATAATTCCCGGAGCTAGGCGACTAAACAACCCTGCGGTATCCCTCACATAACAGGCCATATTGAGCATGCATGAATTTCTTATGAAACCGAACGGGCAGGTGAAAATTAAGGATCGAGCTTTGACGACGTCCTCTGCGAAGCCTTCGGCTTCGTTGTTCTCGGCAGAGGTTGAACCCGATCCCCGGGGATACGCCGATGCTCGACTGTTGCTTCGTTAGGGTAAAAGCACATCGCACTGGCCGTCTATTGAACGGTCTCTTGCTTACGGCACGATCCTGACCACCTTATTCCGCATAGATGGTAAGGCGTGGGTAATTGCCAATATTGGTGGGTCGGTTTACTCACTTTAACGTCTCTGCAAAAACGAATATCGTACTTGCTCAAATACTCAATACGGTACGCTCTGTGATAAATATTTACTCAACGATAGTCTCAGTTTCGTGAAATTACGATTTTAGTGAATGCATCTACATTGTGCAGCAAACAAATTCTGAAAGAAGTTAACCTAGGCCAGGAGAAACATGGAATATTGATAAATAGCTCGCTGCTGCTGCTGCTGCCAAAAAAAGAATATCTCTATTTCTTTACGCGACCATTCTGATACTCGTGGAATTCCTTCCATCGATTTACACCATCGTATTTTATAGATATAATACGAATATACGGTATAGCGATGTAAGCAATGTGCCTGTACAGCAAACGAAGAAAACAAATCGAATAAAATTGTCGAAGACGGTTGATTAACTTGCGTGAAAAAAATCTGCCTACGTCGAATTCAAGCTGAGAAACCGAGTCCAGATGTCTGTCGCGGTACATTCCTGAGTTATACATTATACGTGCATGCGAGAGAGAAAATTCAACTTCCGTGTTTCCGTTGTATGCGCCCGCCTTTATTACATTTGACGCGTATATGTAGGTACGTTCGGTGGCGAAGAAGGGGGATGAATCGGGAGAAATTTAATCAGGTAATGCCCTGGTGTAGAAAAGAACCACCGTAACGTCGTGGAAACAAGCGATATTAGAATCAGGGCACAGGTTTCGCGGACCAGCCGATATTTTCCTCTCTGCAACAGCTCGCAAACGTTATGCCATCGTCGATTGATAGAAATACGTGTTTCGTATATTGGTGCAATTATATCCTTGGCTGAATATTAAATCAGGCTCGTAACAATTCATGTTTGAGTACAAAATAGTGGACGAAATAAAAGGTTCGCGATTTTTTTTCATGTTTTCACTCCCTTCTACGGGAAATGTCCGGCTTTGTGCGAATATTATTATCGAGACTGCAATGATTATTGTCCTGCATTACTGACGTCACTTAGGTGTAATATGGGATGAAGTCATACAATTTTGTAACGCATGCACGATTTTCGCGCTTTGCTGGCCCATTAAGCGTTTTTTATTTGTTTCAAATATGTTTGTTTTCCTAGTAAAACTGATGAAAAAATATTTACTCAATCTTTTTCTCTCAAATAAGCGAAATTATTTCAAATAATCTAATAAATGTGTGGCTACTGTGTCAGAAAACATATCAGCTCCGCTTAATATGCCAAATAAACGCGAAATTCTGTACGTGCGTTACAAAATATAATGTTTCATCATACGAAGCTGAAAACCGGATTTTACGCCTGCTTAGGATAAAAAATATTGTTCGCATTACGGGCATGATAATTTACGCCCTTGGTACGAAAATAGCTGATTCCTTCATATTTCATATATCTATTTGCGGGCGCAAAGCTGAACTTTACGCCCAGTAGGCGTAGAGTAATGAATTGTTAAAATGCGTGATTTAACGTGAAAAAAATGATTCAAAGAAATAATTTCAAATTCAAATGAACACGACACGATCCTGACGCGCGTCGCACGATAAAACGACCGTTCGTGTGTTGCGCATTTCGCGTCACAGAGGCATAGCATTAGCTTTTAATTAGTCATTTTCGCGATTCAAAATAGTCATTATGAAAGATCAAAGTGTAGACAGCGATGACGTCGTCCCTCCGAAATCACTCGTGGCTGTCGATAAAAATATGATTATATTGAACAAAATATATTTTCGTTCGATACATGTATATTAAACATTTTTATTTGACTTATTTTTATTCACTCGTTACTTCTTTCTCCAATGTTTCACAGAGTATTTTCGTCCAGGTGCGTTAAACAACCACGTGCACCACGTCGAACAACGTGGCTGATTATATCCAAAATCTTCGAAATCGATATCAAAACCCATCGGATTCATCGGAACGCCAATAACACATGGTTATTCAAATTACGGAGCTGCTGCCGTATTCGAAGCATACGGATGAGTTATTTTCGATTTATTAACGATTTTTTAATTCTTCCCGATGTCGAAAATAAGAAAAACGTAATATTCCGACGCTTATCCCGACGTACCAAACTTGATTCTCACTTACGTGTTACATGTGATAAATTCTGCGGATGTCACAGCGTACTTTGATGCGTGTACGATTATGCGACGTATGAATGTACGAACGTATAATTTTGACTTTCATGAATACTACCGATTGAATTAATGCGCGAGTCTATTTTCGTCGAATATTCCCGATAGATATTGCCAATTGAGAATTAACGAAACAAATATACTGATTGTGTAAATATACAGGGTGTCCCAGAACTAGGTGACCAAACTGATAGGGTTGATCTGAGTAAATTCGCGTTCGCGAGATACGACTGGTTGAAAAATCGTCTCGCAAAGACTGATTACAGTAATGATATTTGATTTAGAAAATACTTTCGTTCGGAATTCTTAAATCTGAAACCGTTATCCATTTCCATCGTACGTCCTCGTCGTTGTGTTTGGCAAAAATTCAATGTCAAGAGTGTTTTCGTTTGAAATTCGTAAATTTGAAATCATTTATCAACCGAACGAATCGAATCAAATTTGAGAATTTCAAACGGAAGCATTTTCCAATATCAAATTTTATCACAAAAACCAGTCGTTACAAGACGAGTTTTTAAACCAGTCGTATCTGGCGAACTTGATTTCGAAGAACGTGTGTTCTTCAGGTGTATTTACTCACTTCGATACCCTCTATAACTCCTGTCAGTTTGGTCACTTGGTTCTAGGACACCCTGTATATGACTGACGAAAGTGAAAACTTGATATCGAATCGAATGACTGATAAATAAATACAATGCATACGTTGACGGTTGAAGCGACTATTCTGACATTCGCTGCATAGAATGCTGGCACATTTGACCGGAAGTTGAGAGTGATCGCAGTTTCAGTAGACGCTGAGTTCTTATGGCATGGCACGATGGTTTTTTACCAACGTGCTAGGTGTACAAAAGTTAACGAATCCAGTTTCTTTGATTCACAAATCGTAGGAAAAGGATTCCATCACCTGGAGTTGTGCAGTGGAAGTTTCACGCGAACTCGATTCATGATTTACTGGATGGGTGAGGGAAGTGGCTTTGAGAAACTAATTGACGGGAATCATAGTAAAAATAATAAAAATCTGTCATTTTCAGCGTTTGAACACTCGCGAGCAGAAATACGCACGTATCACAAATTTCCTCTCCACGCAGAAAGATGTTTGATCCGACTACAGAATTTCTTTTGACACGCAAGACGGTTTGAGCCGCTGCAATGACATCACGTACAATGAATTTCATGGGTTGAAAAATATCAATTTCTTACCGCTGACGGAATATTCGTGACTGAATTAGTGTCAATTAACTCCGAATACCGCGTTAAAGAAATTCTGACGCACAAGGATCGAACGATAACTAGCAAGCTGCTTGCTGTACCTCTGATTTCAAAGGCAAATCGGATTTCTATGAAGCGCATCAAGTGACTTGAGGTGTCCCATTGACTGATTCTGTGTGAGCGATAAGTAATTACTGGCCTTGAGTGGATAGTGGGAAGAATTTTCAATGATTCTGGGGGGAATACGTGATGCGTTGTTTCCCGACTCTATAAAAACGGTGAATCCGAACTCAAGTTCCACAGATCATTTCAAACCGCGCGAAGACAGGGATCTTGTCTACCCTCAGCCTGTTGTATATTATAAGACAGAAAGGTGAGTTCAGTGAGGACAAACAGAGATAGGTGTTGCGATACTACAGGCCGATTTCAATGAAATTTCATCGACACATTTCGGAGGAAAATAAAAAGAGCCGTGTTTTCGCTGAATCGCAGGATGGACCTTTTGACGGTAGCCATGCTATCGGTGGCATGCTTCGTGTTGTACCGGATAATCAGCTTTACAGTCAAGCTGTTGAAAGTTGTATTGCTCTCCGAATATCCGCCTAATGCCGATGAACTGCCGAGTCTGCCTTTCGTAGGCCATGCGTACCTCTTAGTCGGTGGCACTGAAGGTAAGCAGAATCCTGTTTTTGTCGAATTCGTTGACCAATCTTAAGTAACGAATAATATTATTCTGAGGCTCTGTCAAATGTGCAATTTCAGTTGTCTTGAAGAGGATACTTGAACTGGGAAAAATTTATCCTACGTCGTTTCGATTTCTGTTTGGTAACAATTCGGTGTACATCACAACTTCTCCTCAGCATATAAAGGTAAAGTAGTCTGATGATAATCGAAAACGGATGAAATTTTGAGATCTGAGTTAATTCGTCATTTCAGGAGATACTCCTCAGTCCGAAGACCATTGAGAAAAACTACTTCTACGAATTCGGGCGACCTTGGATGGGGGACGGATTAGTCACCGCTCCTGGTAGGTGAAGATTGTCACTTTGTTATCTAATTTCATTTGAGATATCGGAGTCAGGAAAGGATTGCCTAAATCTCACGAAATTTTAAATCATGTTCAATATATCGGAGTGAAATTTGTCACGTAAAGTCAACATTCTTCACAAGTCGATTTATATCTCAAGCAAACGGAATGACACGATTCTTACTCATGGTCCTCACGTTCCAGTGAAGTTCGTCGAGCTAACAAAGTGTGCGATATCAAAAACGAGTGACGCGAAATCTCACCTCTGGTTTCTCGAATTGCTTTCTGAATTTATAGATCATACGTTGGCTAGAGCGAAAAACTTTTGTTGCGAATAACCTAAATTAAATTCTGGTGAACAGTAGTAACTTCGAACTTATTACCGATCCGGCTGCACGCTTCGCTTCACATACGTAAATGACAATTCGTGTCTCCTTGTACTTTCATACAAATTTTTCCAGCACATTTCACCCTATTTCGTAACGGTACTGATAGACCTCATCTGTTGCAAAATCGTGATAATAATCACCATGATTACTGACGTAAATCATTAGTGTTTCTGCGTCAATGCGTTGTTACGATTATAATCACGTTTATCAGATCATTTCTCTCAACATCTCAACATCTCAATCATCGGCATCGTCATCATGGTAAATTCGTTTTGCTGCCAGGGGTGGAAGATCGAGGATGAATGGGACGTAGAATCAGGTGACAAACGTGTGCGATCGAAAACATCGTAAAGAGAGTTAAACGGGGCAATTGAAGCTAATCAAGTTGAATCTAATTCAAGAAAGTCTTTGACAGCCAGACGACATCGTTTTGACTCTGAATTTTAATTATGAATACATTGTTATTAAGATCGTTAGAGAAAACGTATTGTTCAATTATTTTTCCACTAGAAAATACGCAATGTTCTTCACGTTGCATTTGAAAGTAGCTCGTTTTATTCGCAAATCAACTTCCTACAAATCGTGTCAGACAGATTCTTTGTTCATTGCGTCACTTGGCAAGGAACTTCCGGTATATGCAACCGTAATAATTCGCCGACGGTAACTTTGTGTTTTAATAAAATATACGTTACTGTTCATTACCATTTGACTAATTGTTAAAGAGATTAATTGAGAATTCGTTTGCGAATGAAATGAGCTATTGTTTATTAGAATAAGACAAGCATTATGAACTTTTTGGTGAACCAATACTAAGATACTGAGATTTTTATGATGTAATTGAAATTATCAGGTGAACGCAGTCGAATTTCAATATTTAAACATCTTCTCTGCCATCACGGAAACCTGTACAGTCGAACATCAATCATTTCCTCACATATAGTTAGCTTCGGTGACACTGATTCAAATCTCTGTTTTATCACGTTTTTGTTTCCACACTTCTTCAACCTTACTGTACGACCCGTTCGTTCTTGAGGAAAATGGAATTCCATACGTCGCATATTGAAACTGAAAACTATCCATTGTTCGTCGCATGTGTGATCAGACTCTCCAATCGGTCGAAAATTTGGATTTCACAATTGAGAATAGTTGACCGGTAAATGTATTCAGCCGTGTCTCTACGGAGATGCATCTATTGGGGGACTGGTCCGCGTCGATGTACGAAATTGTTGCCGAATACTCTAGAATCTTTCATTACAGCCTCAATATGGGAAGTGCACCGGAAGCTGCTGCAGCCGTCCTTCAATCCCGTGGCCCTCAAGTCTTACGTCAAAACATTTGCCACTCAATCAGTGATAATGACCAAGAGGATGGACGAGCAATTGGACGGACCAGAATTTGAAATATACAGATACGTTTTTCTGAATTCATTGGACACAATTTGCGGTAGGTCGGGTGCAATTTGGGGAGACTCAATCATACCTATGTAAACGATACATTTTTTCTGACCCAAGGCTAGTACATATCTATTTTCCGTGTCACAGCGACGGCTATGGGCATAAATTTGGAAGCACAGGTGAACGAAGAATGTCAGTATGACGAAGCGATACGGAAGTAAGTCGATTGAAGCGTCTTTTACACGCTGACACATCAACCTCTCGCTCAATTACACCTTGTACGCAAAACCCGAAACCTAACAACTTTATTTGAAACACAACGCAGTTTCAAGAATTCTACCACAATTACGGATTCGTATTTTGTTAAAGTCATCAATGCAAGCTTTCTGATTATGCAATGATTCTGTTTTCACAGGGTGTTGGCTGGTTTCACCAAACGAGCCGTTAGCCCTTGGCTGTACCCAGACTTTATTTTTTACCGTACGCCACTTGGCAAGGACCTGATGAAACAGGTCAATTATATGCACGAGTTGACGGACAGCGTAAGTGCGAGACATGTTTATTAATAAAATTACGGCAGGTACTGGTTGAGTGATTTTGTGGACGAAAAGTATCCCATTACCCGAATTCTTCGCACAGTACTTGAACAGGGAATTAGACGGGATTACTTTCAGGGCATGACAATCTAGCGTACGGACACATCATTCGCCAAAAATTCATTTCTTTGATATGTTGAGTTGCGAATTTGACGTGGCGTAAAATGACGATATAGGTGATGATAACACTTGAAGATGGATTTGGATTCAACACTCGTTTCTTTCGGTATTCTCATTTCTCATTATTTCCGTTCCGCACATTTTTGTTCCGGGATTGCACACTTTCGCAGTAAATTTTTTGTCGTAACTCGTCCGCAAACATAGTGTTTGAGCTGATTCGAAGGGTAGGTTCATAGATCAAATAGAAATATGACATTCTTCGGTAAGTGTAACGATTCATGACGTCTACGGTGACGTTTTACGCGGGCTTTTGCCGCGCTTGACAATCTCGAAGAAGTTGCAAAGCACTCATCCCGCGCGTGATATTTCGGCGACTCGCGACGATAGCTACAATGACGAAATTGACTTCACACTTTGTTGCGAAACTCAGACAACGGCCACCAAGCACAGATAATGACATGCAGTTTTTAGCACGCAAACTTGAAGATGGCTAACCCTTCTTCGACACGCCGTTACTTCGTGTCTCTTGGAATTCGATCACTGGAAATTGAATAAGCGACAATTCCGTTGTCGGAGATTTCTCGCGTCTCACAAATTAGGCAACTTTTGGAATACTGTTCTGTCCCACTTTTACTTTTCACTATTCGATCCGAGCTTTCGTTCAGAGTCAAGCGAAGAGCTACGCTATGTTGATCCAAAAGCTTGAAATTCAGGCAATATTATTCGCGGTATTGCATGATTATTATTGGCTGTTGGATCTTAAAATTCTCAGATTCCAGCGTGACGCACCGATCGTCGCTCGCTGTCGCGAAACGCTTGTTGGCTGATGAATTCGCCGCTTTTCCGTTTTCGGAATTCGCGTCGCGGTGTCTTCCCGATGCGGCGATAACTACGGATTTTCGCGGGGCGACACCGACGGAAATCCCGTCCGCCTCGGTGTCCTTTGCTGCAGAGCTTCAAGTCCGTGCTCCTTCCGTAGCCTCGCAGAGTCGGAAAGGTGAAGGCGATCGGACGAGGAGGAGTGTCTCGCTATCGGAAAGAGAAAGAAGTTGGGTTTCACCCTCTGTCAGGAACTTATCACGGCGCGTCTGTGTATGGAGGGTTTCTCAGTGGAAAGTGAATCGATGTGACAGACACAGAAAACCGACACGCGGTAGTTTTCGGAGAGCGCGCAACGAGCTGCGGTAGACACGCAGAGCTGCGCACGGCGAAGTGCCGAGTTTTGCTTCGGGTATATTTATTTCTAAGATGTAGATTGGATTATTAGTATTAGTATTATTTTCGGCATAATTCTATTCAATTATTAGCAGAGAGCGAAAGGTCGTGGTCTTACATTTCATTTCTCTCTTCCAACAGGCCGTAAACTTTCTTTTAGCCGCCTTTCCTCCTCTATTCTTATTTCTCTAATGCTTGTCGTCCTTCTCTGTTACAATCATCGATCGATTTTCGAATCGTCCTCACGTATTCATCATGTGACTATGCTGACGTCACCGTTGATCCTTAAAAAAAAAAAACAAACAACAACTTCAAAGTTTTATTCATACACCTGTCCTCACAGCGTTTCCTCTCAGAGTTTCAAATTAGCAACCATCGTCATAGAGTACATTTTTAGTTTGTTTTCAATCGTTACCACGGATTCCCTAGCGTAATTGGGTTCTCGTTCAGGGTTGGGGGAGTCGTTTGTAACAGGCAGCCATGATGACGCGTTGCTCGTTACACACGACAAGCATATTGGGGCAATTGTACGTTGTTACCTAGAACACGCATGAATACTCGGTATCTGAACTTGCTCTTTAATCGATAGATATCTGAATTGATACGTACGTCTAAAATAGTTGGTATAAGCTCCGTACAAGTTACCACCTCGTATTGTTTAATTTCAGGTGATACGACAGAAGAAGGCAGAAATCGTCCGGCATGGTGATCAACGAGTATCAGCCGATGAAGAACGAGATGCAGATGGCAAGTATTACAGAATCCGGATGCAGTCGTAAAGTGCCACGATAGAGTTTTTGTTTCGTAGGAGTGAGTTGTACTCGAGGCCTTCTGCTTTACAATTTTGATGAAATGCATACGAAAACCCGAATAATTGTAGATTTCCGGGGCCATTTGTGCATGAGTTAGGTGTGGTAGCTGTCTTTTTTTTAATTACCTAATCATTCATGGTTCAGATGATTCCACAGCTGGACCTCAGATACTGATAGAGAATCTCTTCAGACTGTCCGACGACAACAAAACGCTGACGGATAAAGAGGTCCGGGATCATGTTGATACTATGATCGTAGCTGTGAGTATAACGTACTTAATACTGTAATTACAGCGCAGTTTTGTAAAATTGTTGTACATGTAAGTTTTGTAATTCATTAAGAACGGAACAGTAGGTACATGCTACATCATTGTCAGCTCGCAATAGGAGGCATCAATGAGTAATTTTACGATTAATGTCCTCTCTTAGGGCAGCGATACAACGGCCATCACGATGAACTACGTGTTGTTGATGCTGGCATCCCATCAAGACATTCAGGTGTGTTTGTTATTCAACTATACGTTACGTAGTGATCTTACGGAAACAAGCATTGTGTGTGGTGCACCTCTTACAAGGCTCTGCTTACAATTAGTCGCTTTTCTTATAATCGGGCAGGAAAAAGTGTACCAGGAATTGTGCGACATCTTCGGAGAACATGTATTAAACGACGACAGTGAAGAGTTGCACATCACGATGGACGTCTTGGCGAGAATGGCGTACATGGAGAGAGTGATCAAAGAAACTATGCGCCTGTTTGTCATTGGACCCGTGACCTTCCGGAAGACGACGGACGATCTGAATTTAGGTTTGTCAGCTTTCGTCAACTAATTCATTCTTCTGACATTGAATGTTTCTGAGTATCGCCCGTGAAATTAAGTTACATGTCATTTGTAGAAGGTGCATCAAGTCACTTCTCAAACGATCACCCATTTTATAGGTGGGCATACTGTGCCAAGAGGAAGTTCGGTCATGGTCAACGTTATGGGAGTTCACAGAAGTGAGAAGTACTGGCCCGACCCTCTAAAATTTGATCCAGACAGATTCTTACCTGAAAGATTCGCAAAACAGGAACCGTACTCTTACTTGCCGTTCAGCGCTGGTCGAAGAAATTGTATCGGTAAGGGAAATTGTGAAGTTGACAATGATTTTTAATTACTGTTTTCATGATTCATCGAGATTTTTCGGAATCTTTATTCTGTTTCATATTTACTGTATTTTTCAGTGAAAAAATGTTCGGAATGACATGAATATGAAACTGAATATATGAAGAAACGAAATAACTTTCAATGATTGGACGAGTTCTTTTTCATTTCAGGAGCGAAGTACGCTATGATGTTCATGAAGACAATGACCGCAACGGTTCTCCGAAAATATGTTTTAACCAAGGATAAAGTGGTACAAGTCGAAGATGTGCGGCTGAAACTTGAGTTTTTACTGAAATCTGTCCATCCTGACACTGTACGGATTAAGAGACGAGCAAAACAGCATGCTTCTTAGGAAGGGAACATTGCCGGCGAATATAATACTTTCCACAAAAGGAAAGTGATTTTACTTCGTGCTGATGCGATTAAATAAAAATTCCGCACTCGACAATCCTACCAACGTTGAAATTGTATGATTTTACTCCCAATCAACGGGGCTTTCTAAACTTATGAGTCATCAAATTCTGGATATGATCAGTCGTGTGGTTGTTGTTTTCTTGTTCTTGTTTTTAATATTTTGTGAGAAATGTTCTGTTTTTCTAAGAATTTCTCTGAACAACCGCATATTTTTCGAATATTTAACACTCAGCAGCACGTATACATTCAAGCAAATATGACTGTACAAGCTATGATACATGTGGCTGCAGGGTGCAAACTTTCATTTCATTGTGATATTGCTGAATAAAAATTGATCAGTTGAAAGTGCAATGTTGAGTAATTTAAAGAACAAATGGAAAAAAAAACGGAAAAAAGAATGACTCTCGAAATTTATTGATTTCAAGTGAATAAATTTGTTGTTACAATATTAATAACTGATTTAAATTCATTCATTATAAATAATAATTCGTATAAATTGTACGGCCGCAACTGCTGGCATAATTTCATAAGTCTAAATTACTGTCATGGTAAAAATTAAATGCTGAAAAAAATATTTTTCATTATCCGACCAGAGCATGATTATTAATATTTCTTATCACGATAATGTCTCTATCTTCGGAAATATCGACTTTTTCATTGTTTTTCGTGTCCAACACTTTCCAAACAGTTTCCCAACCTGTTTCCAAACACGATGTTTTTCAATCATCAAAACAGAATATTAATCGATCTTGTTCGACTTTTACGGAATTATTTACAATCCACTGTTCAAATAATCAGCGCCCTCGTAAAAATATGTGAAATTCATTTTCACGAACAGGCAATCTGTATATCATGTATGCAGATCTGTTTACGCGCTTAGAAGTAGTCCAGTAATTATCTTTCTGCCAGAACGAAGTAAATTAAAATGCCAAACAGTCATTCCGTGTATAATTACAATGTGAAACCAATTGCCGTGGTAATGATTAGTGGGTTTCGAATCCATTACTCATTACTTTGGTAATAGATAAAGCATTGCTATTTGAATTATCGTACTTTCGCAACCTTGGTCCCTTATCTTATCTCATTATTCCGAGTAAGTAGAATAATATAATCATCAATCCGGACACCACTGTAGTACTTTTTAAGGACCTCAAGACATTCAAACGGCTCTCATATGAGAGGAGCATCACAGAGAGTACCAGAATAGGTATAATAAGGGGTCCAAGTATGAAAGAAATAGCTCTCTCAAGTTTCCGAACAGGACGTAAGGACCAAAAAATACTAAATAATGCTCTGTGTAGTAGCTACAGGCTTATGGAAGGGTCTAAATTTTGACTCGGGTCAAAATTGCTGCTACTTTTTGACAATATTTGCGTTGAGATGCATTTTTTCTCTGCTGTCTGCTTATTCTTCTTTCATTTATGCTGCCTACTTCTTTTACTTATATTTGAACTCGTAGTGGTAACTTCTGATGAACATTTTTTAGGATCTGGTTGATCGATCATTTCAAGATTATTCGTCCTGTTTCTGTTGAGTCATTGAATAGGATGACTCGTGTCTTTATTTATAGCTGCACCCGTTGCCAAAATCGAGCCGAACCTGGCTGCTTTCTCACGTTGGTTTCCGAATTATCCGATACGTCGAAATCGTTGATTCTTTGAACATTCGCAAAATATGCGGAATACGGATGATGAGGCGATCGTGAACCCGATCCTGACAACGAGCCAGTCACGGTCTTTAGTATGGCTTGGTATTTGTAGTTACGAAACGCGGAGCGATAGACAAGCGTCACGGTGAAATTGGGTTCAGAATAACCCGTCACTTGATTATTAGCGGAATTGACGTGACGCGCGATTCTGGACTGATGTCTGTATCGATTTAGGTCCAACTTTTCACGTAATGTCGTGCCAGTATAGACTACTGACTCTCGTCTACGACGACTGAATTGCTCACGACTGGCTAAGAACAGAATTTCCTGTGTGAATACGACGATTCTCCGTGAATACCTTTCGACAATGGATGAAGTGGAAGCGGCCAAAGGTTTGAGGGTGGAAAATGATACTGTGCTAAGGATCTGGGGACTCTGTTGCGCTAAGAATTAGGAGACTCCCAAAAAGGCATATATTCCACTGGGACAGCATTTAAAATGCGTGATTTAACGTGAAACAAATGATTCAAATGAATGATTTCAAATTCAAATAAATTCAACATTATCCTGACGCGCATTGCACGATAAAATTACCGCTCGTGTGTCTTCGCATTTCACGTCACAGAGGCATAGCATTAGCTTAGTTATTTCCGCGATTCTAAATAATCATTGCGGAAGATCAAAGTGTAGACAGTGATGACCTCATCCCTTCGAAATCACTCGCGGCTGCCAATGAGCTTATGAATTATATCCAATGAAATTTACTTCCGTTCCATATAACATGTTTTTATTTGACTTATTTTATTCTCTCGTTACTTTTTTTTTCAATCGTTCACAGAGTACTTTTGTCCAGGTGCGCGGAGTTCCGCCCCCCCCCCCCCCCCCCCCCATCATGACCACGAAGCTTTCCTTCTTTTATTGATTTGAAATCATGTTCCACCAAATTGACAATGCATACGTTAACAGTTGCAGCAACTATTTTGATATTCGTCGCTTGGAATGCCGGCACATTTTACCGGGACTTGAGGATGATCGCAGTTTCAATTGTCACTGCGTTGTGACAGCATCACACGATGATTTGTTACAACCGTGCTGGGTGTACAATAGTCAACGAATCCAGTTTGCTGATTTGACAAATTGTAGAAAAAAGATTCTATTACCTAAAGTCATAAAGTGGTGGTTTGACGCGCAATCAATTTACGATTTACCGGATGGGTGTGGGAAGTATGGCCGCTGGAGGAAATGACAGGGATGAAGTATTTTTAAAACGTGGCTTTGAGAAACTATTCGATGAGAATCACAGCGTAAATAATGAAAATCTTCAATTTTTAGCGTTTGATCATTCGCGAACAAAAATACACACGTATCACACATATCGCGGATGTCTATTTTTCATAGATAACGTACGCAGAAAAATGACGGATAAAACTAAACTTGGTGTTTACAGCTTGCAAACATGCTTTTTAACGCTTGAAATTCCGTGGCATGAAATTTTTCTGTGTCATTGTTTTAACGGTGTTTTTATTTCCTTCCGTATTGTCAGTTGAGATGCGATAATACGTGCCGATATTTTCTATATGACGTACATACATAGCGATTGAACAGGATCTTGGAAGTCTGCCGATGCTTCCGATATGCAAGATGATTCAATACGCTGTAATTACGTAACCCTCAATAAATTTCTTGTCTTGAGGGATATCAATTTGTTACCGCTGACGGGATATTCGTGACTGCATTAGTGTCAACTGACTCCGAATACCGCGATAACGAAATTCTGACGCACAAGGATCGAACGAAAATTAGCAATCTGCTGGCTGTACCTCTGATTTTAAAGGCAAATCGAATTCCCGAGATAGGCTTCGAGTAAATTCAGGTGTCCTAATCACTGATTCTCTTTAAGCGGTAAGTGATTACTGGCCTTGAGTGGAAAGTGGGGAAAATGATCAATCTGGGGGTAATATGTGATGCGCTGTTCCCCCTCTGTATATAAACGGCGAGTCTGACTTCAGGTTCTAGAGATCAGTTCAATCAGAGCGGAGACAGGAATCTTATCTGCCTTGTAATATTACCCGACAGAAACGTGAGTTTAGTGAAGACTAACAAAGACAGGTGTTGCGATACGACAGGCCGATTTCAATGAAAGGATCCTGCGGAATCCTTATGGAAATTGACTCCCGCTCGGCTTAGTTGGATTTTCAGTATATTATAGTACATATCTTCCCGATCAAAAGTTCGCACGCACACAAGTATCAAAAACTCAGTAGTTTCCGAGGTATAGGGTTCGGAAGGAGGGGTTAATGGACTTTTCGATGTCTACGGATTAGACGATCTTTACGAATTACAAAGCTTCAAGGGGGATTTGAAATCGAATGCATTATTCAAAAACTGCACAGCCGATCCGTAGAGACTCCGCACAGGCGTGAAGAACAGGACAAGTCGATTTTCGCAACAATCGGAGGGTCTCGCTCTTCACGCGAAATCTGACGTTGCGTCTCCTTCCAGTCAACCAACGAGTTTATTAATGGAATCAATCATAACTTCCTGCCTATCTTTGAGAATCAATCGTCAAGTTTTTTGAGTGATTTGTTTCATTTCAAGTCTCCTTGAAGCTTTGGAATTCATGAAACTCACGGAAGCCGTAGACATCAAAACCGTCTGGGCACCTTTCTTCCGAAGCCTGTATCTCGGAAATTACTGATTTTTGGGACTTGTGTCAAAAAGAACTTTAAATGAAATCCAGCCAATAAAACGGGGAGCCAATTTCCGTGAGGATTCGGCGGGGTCCTTTCATCTCAGGGAAAAATGAAAAGAGCCGTGTTTCCGGTTTTCACTGAATCGCAGGATGGACCTTTTGACGGTAGCCACGCTTTCGGTGGCATGCATCGTGTTGTACCGGATAATCAACGTCGCACTCAAGGTGTTGAAAATTGTATTGCTCTCCGATTTCCCGTCTAATGCTGAGGAACTTCCAAGTCTGCCTTTTCTAGGTCATGCGTATCTCTTCATTGGCGACACTGAAGGTGAGTAAAATCCTTTTGCTGTCGAATTGGCTGTCCAATCTTGAGTAACAAATAACATTATACTGAGGCTCTGTCAAATATGCAATTGCAGCTATGTTCAACAGGGTTATTGAACTGGGGAAAATTTATCCTACAACGTTTCAACTTTCGTTTGGTCACAATTCAACGTACTTCACAACTTTACCTAAACATATAAAGGTAAAGTACTCTGATGATAATCGAAAACGGATGAAATTTTGAGATCTGAGTTAATTCGTCATTTCAGGAGATACTCCTCAGTCCGAAGACCATTGAGAAAAACTACTTCTACGAATTCGGACGACCTTGGATGGGGGACGGATTAATCACCGCTCCTGGTAGGTGAAGATTGTCACTTTGTTATCTAATTTCATTTGAGATATCGGAGTCAGGAAAGGATTGCCGAGATCTCACTAAATTTCAAATGATGTATAATGTATCGAAGTGAGAATTCGTCTCACAAACTCAAGATTCTTCACGAGTTGATGAATATCTTAGGCAAACGGATTGACATGAATATTACTCATGGTCCTCATGTCCCAGTGAAGTTCGTTGAGCATGGAAAGTGTGCGGTTTCAAAAATTTGTGACGAAAAATCTTATCATTGTTTTGCGGAATCGCTTTATGAACTTATGAATATTACGTCGACTCGAATAGAAGACTTTTATTGTGGACAACCGAAATCGAATTGTGGTGAATAGTGGTAACTTGGAACCTGGGAGTGATCTGGCTGTAAGCTTCACATGCGTAAATGAAGATGCACGTCTTTTTATATTATCATACCAATTTTCCCAGCACATTTCACTTCATTTCATACTGCTACTATAGTGCACCTTATCCGAGGCAAAATCGTGATAATAATCACCATAATTGCTGACGTGAATCGTCGGTGTTTCTACGTCGATATAATGTGACGACGATAATCACGTTTATCAGTTCATTTCTTTCAACATCTCAACCGTCGGCATCATCATCGTGTTGAATTTGCTTGCTTGCCAGGTCTGGGAGATTGAGGATGTACGAGATCTGTAATCAGTGAAAAACATAACGTAATGAGAGGTGAACGGAGCAACCGAAGCTAATCAAGTTATATCTGATTCAAGAAAGTCTTTGTCATCTAGACGAAATCGTTTCAACTTTGAATTTCAATTATGAATACATTGTTATTACCAACGTTACAAAAATCATAATCAAAATCATATGGCCATGTCTCTCTATGGATATGCATCTCTTGGAAGACGGGTCCGCGTTTGATGTCTGAAATTGTTGCCGAATACTCGAGAATTTTTTCATTACAGCCTCAAAATGGGAAGTGCACCGGAAGCTGATGCAGCCGTCCTTCAATTCCGTGGCTCTCAAAGGTTTTGTCAAAACATTTGTCACTCAGTCAGTGATAATGGCCAATAAGATGGAGCGGCATTTGGACGGACCAGAATTCAAAATATGCCGATACGTTTCTCTGTGTTCATTGGACACAATTTGCGGTAGGTCGGCTGTCATTTGAAAAAAATCAATTATACTTATGTGAATTTTACATTTTTTCTGACCCAAGGCTAGTTCATATCTATTTTACGTGTCACAGTGACGGCCATGGGCATAAATTTGAAAGCACAGGAGAGCGAAGAATGTTGGTACGACGAAGCGATTCAGAAGTAAGTCAATTGAAGAGCCTTTTACATGCTGAACACATCAAGCTCTCGCCTAGTTAGACCTACATTGCAAAACCTCGAAACCTGATGGCAACATTCGAAACACGACGCTGTTTTCACAATTCTACCTGAATTATGGATTCATATTTTGCTAATGTCAATAATGTAAACCCTCGGATTGTGTAATGATTCTGTCTTCACAGGGTGTTGGCTGGTTTCGCCAAACGAGCCGTTAGCCCTTGGTTGTACCCGGACTTTATTTTCTACTGTACGCAACTTGGCAAGGATCAGACAAAATACATCAAGTATATGCACGACTTGACTGACGAAGTGAGTGCGAGGCATCTTTATTAATACAATCATGGCAGGCATTGGTTGTGTCGGTTTGTGGACAAAAAGTATCCTATAGACCGGATTCTTAGCACGGTACTTCAACTGGAAATTAGACAAGATTACATCACGGGCAACTTCAATCTAGGGCACGAACCAATCATTCACCCAAAATTCATGTCTTTGGCTTATTAAGTAGCGTATTTGATATGGTTCAAAAGTACGATTTAAGTGATGATCAAACTTGACGGTGGATTTGCATTCACCATTATTTGCGCACATTCCGGTCTGGTATTGAACATCTTTACATTCAACTTTGTGTCACAACTTGCCGGCAAACATAGTGTTTGAGCTGATTCGAATGGTAGGTTCATAGATCAAATAGAAATATGACATTCTTCGGTAAGTGTAACGATTCATGACGTCTACGGTGACGTTTTACGCGGGCTTTTGCCGCGCTTGACAATCTCGAAGAAGTTGCAAAGCACTCATCCCGCGCGTGATATTTCGGCGACTCGCGACGATAGCTACAATGACGAAATTGACTTCACACTTTGTTGCGAAACTCAGACAACGGCCACCAAGCACAGATAATGACATGCAGTTTTTAGCACGCAAACTTGAAGATGGCTAACCCTTCTTCGACACGCCGTTACTTCGTGTCTCTTGGAATTCGATCACTGGAAATTGAATAAGCGACAATTCCGTTGTCGGAGATTTCTCGCGTCTCACAAATTAGGCAACTTTTGGAATACTGGTCTGTCCCACTTTTATTCTTCACTATTCGATCCGAGCTTTCGTTCAGAGTCAAGCGAAGAGCTACGCTATGTTGATCCAAAAGTTTGAAATTCAGGCGATATTATTCGCGGTATTGCATGATTATTATTGGCTGTTGGATCTTAAAATTCTCAGATTCCAGCGTGACGCACCGATCGTCGCTCGCTGTCGCGAAACGCTTGTTGGCTGATGAATTCGTCGCTTTTCCGTTTTCGGAATTCGCGTCGCGGTGTCTTCCCGATGCGGCAATAACTACGGATTTTCGCGGGGCGACAGCGATACATAGAGTACATGTCATAGAGTACATTTTTAGTTTGTTTTTAATCATTACCACGGATTCCCTAGCGTAATTGGGTTCCCGTTCAGGGTTGGGGGAGTCGTTTGTAACAGGCAGCCGTGATGACGCGTTGCTCGTTACACACGACAAGCATATTGGGGCAATTGTACGTTGTTACCTAGAACACGCATGAATACTCGGTATCTGAACTTGCTCTTTAATCGATAGATATCTGAATTGATACGTACGTCTAAATAGTTGGGATAAGCTCCGTACAAGTTACCACCTCGTATTGTTTAATTTCAGGTGATACGACAGAAGAAGGCAAAAATCGTCCGGCATGGTGATCAACGAGTATCAGCCGATGAAGAACGAGATGCAGATGGCAAGTATTACAGAATCCGGATGCAGTCGTAAAGTGCCACGATAGAGTTTTTGTTTCGTAGGAGTGAGTTGTACTCGAGGCCTTCTGCTTTACAATTTTGATGAAATGCATACGAAAACCCGAATAATTGTAGATTTCCGGGGCCATTTGTGCATGAGTTAGGTGTGGTAGCTGTCTTTTTTTTAATTACCTAATCATTCATGGTTCAGATGATTCCACAGCTGGACCTCAGATACTGATAGAAAATCTCTTCAGACTATCCAACGACAACCAAACGTTAACGGATAAAGACGTCCGGGATCATGTTGATACTATGATCGCAGCCGTAAGTCTAACACACTTGATACTGTTATTACGGCGTAGCTTCAAATAATTGTCATACTTGTCAGTTTTGTGAGTCATTGAGAACGGAACAGTAGATACAAAATACACTATTGTTAACTCGCAATTGGAAACACGAATGCGCAATTGTACTCTCTTAGGGCAACGATACAACGGCCATGACGATGAACTACTTTTTGTTGATGCTGGCATCCCATCAAGACATTCAGGTGTGTTTGTTATTCAAGTATACGTTACGTAGTGATCTTACGGAAACAAGCATTGTGTGTGGTGCACCTCTTACAAGGCTTTGCTTACAATTAGTCGCTTTTCTTATAATCGGGCAGGAAAAAGTGTACCAGGAATTGTGCGACATCTTTGGAGAACATGTATTAAACGACGACAGTGAGGAGTTGCACATCACGATGGAGGTCTTGGCGAGAATGGCGTACATGGAGAGAGCGATCAAAGAAACTATGCGCCTGTTTGTCGTTGGACCCACGACCTTCCGGAAGGCAACGGAGGATCTGGATTTAGGTTTGTCAGCTTTGGTCAACTAATTCGTTCGTTTGACATTGGATGTCTCTGAGTAATAGCCGTGACATGAAGCGATGTATGATTCCTCAAACGATTACTCATTCCGTAGGTCAGTGTACTTTGCCAAAAGGGAGTTCGGTTGTTATTAACGTTATGGGAGTTCACAGAAGTGAGAAGTACTGGCCCGACCCTCTAAAATTTGATCCAGACAGATTCTTACCTGAACGGTTTGCAAAACAAGAACCGTACTCCTACTTGCCGTTCAGTGGTGGTCGAAGAAATTGTATCGGTAAGGAATATTGCGAAGTTGACAATGATTTTCAATCACTGTTTTCACGATTCATCGAGATTTTCCAGGATCTTTATTCTTTTTCATATGCAATGTATATTTCAGCGACAAAATGTTCGAAATGTAATGAATATTGAATCGAATACATCGAGATGGTTTGGTTTTGTTTTTCATAGTTTAGAACGGGATTACGAGATGCACCAAATGAAATAACCGTCAATAATTGAACGAGTTCTTTTTCATTTAAGGAGCCAAGTACGCTATGATGTTAATGAAGATAATGACCACAATGATTCTCCGAAAATATGTTTTATCTAAGGATAAAGTGGTACCGGTCGAAGATGTGCGGCTAAGAATTGATTTTTTACTGAAATCTGTTGAACCTGACACTGTACGGATTAAGAGACGCGCAAAACAGCATGCCTCTTGGAAAAGCAACATTGCCTGCGAATAATCCTTTCCACTAAAGGGTAGTGATTCTACTTTGTTTTGTTTTATCAAATTATTTGTTGTTATTTACTTGTTCTTGTTTTCAATATTATCCGAGAAACGTTCTGTTTTTTCAAGAATTTTCGCACACAATTTTCGTCATTTCTCTCAACTCTCTCATATTTTTCAATTATTTGACACCCAACAGCACATAGATATTCAAGGCAACATTACCGTAGAATTCATGATACTTGTGGTTTAAGGGTACAAGATTTGCGTTTCATAGTGATATTACTCAATTCAAACTGCTGAATTGAAAGTACAGTGTTGAGCAACTCAAAGCGTACCAAAAAGTAAAAAGAAAACAATCAAAAAAGAATGGTTATCGAAGTTCATTGATTTTGAGTGAACTAATTTCTTCTAATTATATTATTAACTGAATCTAATTCATCAACTAGACATAATAATCCATGTAAATTGTATAATCGCAACTGTCGGCACAATATTTTTTTATATTCAAAATATATTCTGTAAATCCAAATCATTTCCATTATAAAAGTAAATGCTGCAAAACTGTATTCAATTTTCCTATAATCACCATTCGGTGAAATGCCAAAACCTAAATTCCCTTGGGTTCGGCCAAACATCAGACGACATTTTTCTGTTGAATATGACTGTTTTTATCTCATGACTTCTCCTTCTAACAGAACAATTAGTCGTATTTTCTTCACCGTAGAAGCTGATCTTCACGACGGCTTCCTATCGCAGAACGGAGCCTCGGCCGCAGCCGCTTTCATAGTGGCGCGTTTCACATTTCACTTTGGAAAATCGGATTTCTCTCCGAATTCTCGTCCGATTGTTGAGGGATGAGATTGAGTCTCGACTTGACAAAAATCATTTTCTCTCCGCATAATAGTATAGCTACTTTTTTAAGAACATTTCAGCTCAAAGCCGACGTCGAATACTCAAACTTTGATTCTCAAAATTGGTCCTTAAGCCTGTTTTACGTCTGTCGAAAAAGATACAAGTCGCTTCAGGTGACGCGGCGTCACGGCGAATTATGGCTCGGAATAACCAGACACTTGACACCAAGAGTCAAAGAAAATGATACTCTGCTATGATCTGCGGACCATGTTGCACTAAGAATCAAGAAATTCCCAAAAACGTATGCATTTTACAGGGACAACATTATCCACGTTACAGTACTCGGACAAGGGTTGAAGGTTTCGTATCATTCATCGCGGCCAAGCATATTAAAAATGTCGTCATCACCCTCAAAAATACTTTACCTGATAAAATATGTAGTCATGTAATTACCTCGTACGAAAAAAGATCCAAATTATATACTGCTGCCAAGTACATCTCTGTTAATTCACAATGAAAGCATGATTGAAACTGAACCTTTAGCTTACACATCCCTCTGGAATTACACAACTGCCACACTGGGGTCAAACTGAGACGTTAAAAGCTAATGAATCCCCATTCTTCGTAGTGATCACATAAATCTCTTTATCAAATTTACCGAATTTAAAACCCTAACTTCACCCTAATCATTCATCGGTAATAAGCAACGTGTCATCGACGAATAAAAGAAAGTCACACATTCGACCGAAATTGTAAAGTTAATAACCTGCTGCGTAATTTGTCGGATAAGCCGCCACGTATACAACATCAAAAAAAAAAAACGTGGCTGTGCTAATCGAGAATTTGCGAGAACGAAATCAATATCCATCAGAGTCGTTGTAAGGTCAGTAACACCAGGCTAATCAAACTATAGAACTGCTGCCATAACCGCAACATATGGATGAGTTCTTTCTAATGTATATCCGCTTCTTCAATGTTACCGATGTCATAAAAGACAATGTAATACTCTGACATGTTTTTCCCCATCTACCGAACATGAAATACCGATTATGTGATCCTTGATAAATTTTTAAGTACATTCTGGTGTATTTTAATGCGAGTATGATTTTATAAAGAATGAATGTGATTCTGCAATTTGATGTAACGAATGCTGTTGTTTGAATTAGCGAAACGGTTTCTTTATGATATAATATAATTTATACCGAATATCCGCTACCAATATCTTCAAATTGAAAAACGTAACGGAAGAAATTTTCTGATAATGTGCATGTATGATTAACGAAAGTAAAAAATTGACATGCCACTGAATGATGGATCAAAGAAACAATTTTTCTCATTGTCAGTGCAGGATTTCTTTTTCTTGTATGTTTAATTTACCTAATTAATTCCGTCCCTGTTACCCATGTATTCATTACTGTTTGTGTCTTTTGTAATTCCGGCAAATTCATTGTTTGAAGTAGCGATGTAAATTCGTAATCCTTCCCTATTTATATCTGTCAAATCAAAAAAAAAATATTCACAACACTGACCCTAAACTTAACCAACTACAAATGATAATTAGATATGAATAAAAACAAGATAACTCATACTGACATAAAAATACTGACGGGATATTATTGACTACATTAGTGTCAAGCAACTCCGAATACCGCGTTAACGAAATTCTGACGCACAAGGATCGAACGAAAATTAACAATCCGATGGCTGTACCTCTGATTTTAAAGGCAAATCGAATTCCCGAGATAGGTTTCGAGTAAATTCGGCTGTTGCAATCACTGGTTCTATGTGAGTGGTAAATAATTACTGACCCTGAGTATGCAGCGGGGAGAAAGTTCTATCATTCCGAGGGCACTACAAAAAGATACTGTATATAAAGAGTGAATCTGACTTCCGAGCGGAGACAGGAATTTTATCTGCGCACACGATCGGTTTGTCATATTACATTTAGAGATAGAATTTGGAAACGATCCAAAAGGGAGTTCGGTTATTATCAATGCGACATCTTCGGAGAAAATGTATTAAACGACGGCAGTGAAGAGTTGCACATCACGATGGACGTCTTGGCGAGAATGGCGTACACGGAGAGAGTGATAAAAGAAACTGTGCGCCTGTTTGTCGTTGGAACCACGACCTTCCGGAAGGCGACGGAGGATCTGGATTTAGGTTTGTCAGCTTTCGTCAACTAATTCATTCGTTTGACATTGGATGTCTCTGAGTAATAGCCGTGACATGAAGTGATGTACGATTCCGCAAACGATTACTCATTCCGTAGGTCAGTGTACTTTGACAAAAGGGAGTTCGGTTGTTATTAACGTTATGGTAGTTCACAGAAGTGAGAAGTACTGGCCCGACCCTCTAAAATTTGATCCAGACAGATTCTTACCTGAAAGATTCGCAAAACAGGAAGCGTACTCTTACTTGCCGTTCAGCGCTGGTCGAAGAAATTGTATCGGTAAGAGAAATCCTCTGGTGCGAAAACCTTTTGCCAAGTACATTAAAAATGTGGTCATCACTCACAAAAATATCTTCTCTGGTCAACAATGTATGCACCTTCTACAAAAATAAAAAACCTCTCACAAAAAGACATCACACATAAATATTTTCACCTTTTGTAAAAAAAAATTTTAATCACATACTATTGCCAAGTACATGTCTGTTAATCTACAATCAAAGCATGATTGGAACTTGATGTGACTAAAGCGAAATAGAAGCAGTCTATACTTTTGACGCCCAACTATAAGTGTGGTAGCGAACCTTGCTGCCATTGCGTTATTGCAAGCAAAGGCATGGCAACTGCTATCTAATGGAATTGAAAATCCAGGGGAAAAAAAAGTAAATCAGTTCGTGGTACTTGGCGGGCTTTTTTCAATTTCCAAGGTGCTATAGATTGTCAAAGTTCACCCGATTACACGAGTATAAACTTGCTATTCTCACAGTTGTCGCTAGTCGCAAGAGAAAAACGTTTCAATATTACGGTGTTCATAAGCTCGCTGGCTTTACAATTCGGTGTTACCATAAGTTGATGTAGTACGTTCAATATACTGAGATTAGCGAAACACGAATGCAAGTGGAGAGTTCTTTACAAACTGCTCACTTATCGTGCAAGTGAAAATTTTCTGACGATCCGTAAGCGAGCAGCCTGGCAGTCGCTAACGTCTTGTCTGCTGGTAAGGCTTCTCTGCAGATCCCTGCAAAGTTCGAGGCATAAGCAACTGCCTGAGGTTCTTTCTCGGCCGACTGAAATTCCCTTCATTGGAGTTTTACCTGCAACCATTACACGTCGAACAGACGTGGAATCGATTTTTTTTTACCGCGTCAGATTTTTTATAAATAAAAATAGAATCGATTCAGGCAAAATTTTCGGAAGAACATCAGTGTACTTTGGAAAGAGTGTAAGTTTCCGGTATTGACGATACGGAAAAAATAGTTCACTTCTCGTTTCAATGAATGGCTCAGCTTCGGCGCACTTTTTACGAATAATAAGATATCAGTAAAAAAAGTGTTACGAGATTTCGCGAGCTATTCCTTCCGCAATCAACTGTGGTCTCGTGCTATCAATGATTCGTATCTAACGAGTAGAACCTCGCGTTAGGCTGCCGCGCAGCTTTCGCATTCGGGCTTGGTTACACGATAAAATTGTAACGTAAGCGTAGACCTGGGTTCCCATCCGAGTTAATAATGCCGTCGCTCTTCTACCTCCGTGCCCAGCTTTGACTGATCCAATACCTGCTTTCGACAAATCTAATTCTAATGTTGGTATCTACTATAATGAAACCTCAGTTATACGTTTCGGACTTGTACGTTTTTCTCGTTTGTACGTTACAATTTCTTGGTCCTAAAAACTTCTGTATGTAAACCGTGTGAGGATAATTCACTTGTACGTTTCTCGTTTATACGTACTCCGCGGCCTATCGCTGTTCTTTGTTGAGTTACACGCAGTTAGAGCTGATTTTTTAGTCGAATCTTCCGATTTGACGTTCGACTTGCCTACCGCTAGTTAGTACGAGCGTTCTGATGTTTCGTGTAATTATCTACCGCTGGATGGCGCAGCTTAACCTATGTGCTCGTTGCTGTTCCAAACACGTTCTGGCAAGTTCAGGTCAGCGTCTCTTCATGGAAAAGTGAATCTCCACTACCGTCACTAGATTAACCTTAACCCTTTGAGAACACACCTGGTGTTTCGATCATGGAGAACACTTAGGGTCAAAATGATCCTGGCCCACTTTTGATGCGTTACCATTCCAAATGTATGAGTCCAACCCACCTGAAAAAATTTAGGTCTGTACTTTCACTATCTTAGAATGCGATAGTGTAGTTTAGAAGTATACATATAAGTCGTGAACATGGATAAAAAAAAATCAGGTGAACGGGAACCGTATGAAGAATCACTGTTTCGGAAGAAAAAGGTTTGGATCAGAATGACCTAGTGTAATCACGAAGAGTTAGCCTAGCGCACGCTACGGTGAAATGTTGTGATTCACAGTATCAGTCGACTTCGTTACGGTGAATGAAATGACAAGATGATACCTATAAATCCACTGAAAATTATGCATTTTTAATTTTTCAATCATGAAGGTTCAAAATATTTAGATATTTCATTTCAACGTTATTCTTACTCATACGTCAATATTACAATATCATTTGGAAAACGTGTAAATGACGTTTCACCGTATCTATTCTATTTGTATCAATGTATGAAAATAATGAAAGTTGATATTTACCAAAATTGCGATAAAGTTGAAGCCAGCATCATACTAAAAGTTGACAAATACGGAGACCCTTCCCAGATAGAACACACGTATGTATAAAATTTAAGTGACCGTCTGAAATACGTATAATATCCGTAGAATACGTTAATTACGGGTAATATAAATATTATAGACGGTCATCAGACATTATCTATACGTGTGTTCCATCTGGGTGATCTTTACGTTTCAGCTTTCAAAATTAGCACATCATGATTTGCAGAACATTACAGGTCGAGAAATTCAAGGAATCAATTTGCAGTTACACGTATATAAACTAGATTGAAATTTACACGCGCATCGTCTGTAAGGAAAGTGAGAAAAGAAATGTCAGTTTGCTTTCTGTCGTGAGTATAGAAACAGTAAATTAAGAACTGGACTATTACCCTTGAATCATCCACTTGAGAGTCCATCTCTGCATGGAAAATGTGTTCGGAAAAATTGTCCGCATCACGTCTACATGACATGATATTGAAAAGGTCAGTCCGAAACGGTTCCATGTCACGTGAATACCGCGACAAGTTCTAACTCGGCTTTTATTATGGAAGGCCTTTATTCGCCTATAATCAAGATGTGGTCAACGTCTTCGAAGCGTCTCAAATGCCAGTGAAAGCGTCGTGCGGTAGTGAAATATTACGTTCTTCAGTTCCAACGGTACGATCGATCGACAAAAGGGTCATTTACGTTCGGCGAGCGAAAGGTTGGCTTGTCTGTCGGTATTGACCGATTCGCAAATTTTCTTCCGTCGTTTATTTGCAATCGGTTGCGAACGGAAAGATAAACGTAAGCGCGTTGGTTCGTTACGCACGTTCATTGTAGATTCATCAGCGACTCAACGATCGCACTTTTGCGATGCAACTTTTTACAAACGTTTATTTCATCGTCGCATCTTGCCAAAATGATGTATATTTGTTGGAAATTCGTTATTCTGCTCTTAAAAAACTTGTGCTTTTAATATCTTGAAAATTGACCGTCGAGTTTAAGTATATAAAAATAAAATTTTTACTTCGGAACCTTGCTTGGCTGGTTGGTTCATCACGAGTACGATGACGGTTGTTATTCATTTCTGGTGTTTTAAAGATGATGAATTTTTACCACAACGAAGACGCGGCTTTCTCTCCCGAGAGGTCGGTATAAGAACTTTTGAAAAACAGGATCGACTGTATCGCCAATAACACGTAATCAACGCTGTCGTCACAGATTCCATGAATAATTCCCGGAGCTAGGCGACTAAACAACCCTGCGGTATCCCTCACATAACAGGCCATATTGAGCATGCATGAATTTCTTATGAAACCGAACGGGCAGGTGAAAATTAAGGTTCGAGCTTTGACGACGTCCCCTGCGAAGCCTTCGGCTTCGTTGTTCTCGGCAGAGGTTGAACCCGATCCCCGGGGATACGCCGATGCTCGACTGTTGCTTCGTTAGGGTAAAAGCACATCGCACTGGCCGTCTATTGAACGGTCTCTTGCTTACGGCACGATCCTGACCACCTTATTCCGCATAGATGGTAAGGCGTGGGTAATTGCCAATATTGGTGGGTCGGTTTACCCACTTTAACGTCTCTGCAGAAACGAATATCGTACTTGCTCAAATACTCAATACGGTACTCTCTGTGATAAATATTTACTCAACGATAGTCTCAGTTTCGTGAAATTACGATTTTAGTGAATACGTCTACATTGTGCAGCAAACAAATTCTGAAAGAAGTTAACCTAGGCCAGGAGAAACATGGAATATTGATAAATAGCTCGCTGCTGCTGCTGCTGCTGCCAAAAAAAGAATATCTCTGTTTCTTTACGCGACCATTCTGATACTCGTGGAATTCCTTCCATCGATTTACACCATCGTATTTTATAGATATAATACGAATATACGGTATAGCGATGTAAGCAATGTGCCTGTACAGCAAACGAAGAAAACAAATCGAATAAAATTGTCGAAGACGGTTGATTAACTTGCGTGAAAAAAATCTGCCTACGTCGAATTCAAGCTGAGAAACCGAGTCCGGATGTTTTTCGCGGTATATTCCTGAGTTATACATTATACGTGCATGCGAGAGAGAAAATTCAACTTCCGTGTTTCCGTTGTATGCGCCCGCCTTTATTACATTTGACGCGAATATGTAGGTACGTTCGGTGGCGAAGAAGGGGGATGAATCGGGAGAAATTTAATCAGGTAATGCCCTGGTGTAGAAAAGAACCACCGTAACGTCGTGGAAACAAGCGATATTAGAATCAGGGCACAGGTTTCGCGGACCAGCCGATATTCTCCTCTCTGCAACAGCTCGCAAAAGTTATGCCATCATCGATTGATAGAAATACGTGTTTCGTATATTGGTGCAATTATATCGTTGGCTGAATATGAAATCAGGCTCGTAACAATTCATGTTTGAGTACAAAATAGTGGACGAAATAAAAGGTTCGCGATTTGTTTTCATGTTTTCAATCCCTTTTACGGGAAATGTCCGGCTTTGTGCGAATATTATTATCGAGACTGCAATGATTATTGTCCTGCATTATTAACTTCACATAGATATAATATGGGGCGAAATAATTCTAGTGAAATTCGATTTAACATTGCAACGAAATTTTGAAGCACACGGATCGTTTGAGCGAGTGAATTAGCTCTGGTATTCACGTGGGGTACGTTTTGAGGAGGTTGGTTGACGGGAAGTCGAGACTTTTTATTGATTTCATTACGAGATAATTGTGCATTGAGTATTTATCGAATTATTACATTCGTAAGCAGCGAAGATTTCTTTGAAAATGCAAGTGGAGAAAATATTATTGTAATAAACGAAAACTTGTTGTTAGATATCGAACGTCAGCCTAATGCAAGATGGAACTCTGAACAAAATCAACGGATCAATCACTTTTCAGTAATTTGAAACGGATTTGAAATTAGGCATCGATATTGAAGCTTCTTTTGTTATCACTTCAGTAATTTCATATTTCAAAGAGACGTTTGTAACTGACGAGTATAATAATATCATAGATATTTGATATCCAACGATCTTCTAACATGATTAAGAAAAAGTATTCCTAAAAGTCAGTCCTCGGGACGTTTAACCCTTTTTGTCATACAGCGGTGAGCATTCTTAGCACCTATTTTACATCCATTTTGTTCAGAGAACTTTGAAAACATATTTTTTTGCGGTGTTTTGCTATTTCTGATAGTTCTTAATATCTAGAGTAATTATTGCGATATAATGTAAATTATTATTGCTAGAAACAAATTGATTGGAAAAAAAATCGTGAACATTAAAAAAATAATTCATTTCCGAGAAAATTACCCCTCTACACATACGAATGTTTTGTATGAGTTGTCAGTTTTTGGGGTCGCTGATTACGAATCTGAAAACAGATTTCAAAAATTCAAGGTGGCGCATCTAATATGGCGGACGTAAATTTCAAATCCGATCAAATCGGGAGAAAAAACTTTGTCCACGGGTTGTTGAGCCCGCTGATTACGAATCTGAAATTAGATTTTGAAAATTAAGTATAGCGATTCCGGTCAGCGACTCGAAAAACCCATGCATAGAGTTTTTTGACCGTATTCGATCAAATTAAAAATTTTCGTCCACGATATCGGATCCACCCTCTTGAATTTTTAGAATCTGATTTCAGATTCGTAATCAGGGACCCCGAAAACCATGAAATACAATCAAAGAGTTAAGTGGGGAGTAACATCGGCAAAAAGGGAGACAGAGACAGAAAAAGGGAAAGGAAAGGACAGAGCAGTTTTAATCGCTCTGATTAATGACGCTCAATCAATATTGCCGGAGTTGAACAAAAGTTATCCAGCAATAGAGGGTCACGTACGAGGTGTCGTAAATTCTCGGCTTGATGTGGTCGACCCTTTGCCTCTATTAGCCTACCAACAGCCCCGATCAACCGATCCCAAGTTGAGACAACTCTGACATATTAATTATCAGTCTGGTAAATACGGCGCGACATCGTATCAAATATCCAGACTTAATGGTATCAGATATCTACGTCTGCATATTCCTTTAATTTCAGTATATTCAGTAAGGACTTGGCAGTTCAGGTTTCTACGGAAATTTCAAAGACAGTAATTATATGATTGTAATCCCAACGTTTGATCGTTCCAATACTTCTTACACTGATTGTGAGAGAAATTTTTAGTTCCGATTGCCGCTCAGTCCTTAAATATTTTCATTTTTCACCACAATCGAAAAATATTGTTCTAGGTAGAAAATGAAAATTAGTTTTTTAGCTGTTACCGGAAAGTCTAGAATCCGTGACTATTCTTTCTCATTACAACAAATGTTTCGTCAATTATGAAAAATGGTTCAAGAATTTTAGCCTCCTTGGCCGGATGTTGAAATATGAGAATGATTGGTTGAATATTTTGAAAACACCTCACGAATCTCAATCGGATCGTGCAATATTGTCAAGTGTAATTGCAGGGAATTGGAGCATCACGTGCGAATGTTCAAGAGGGCGAAAAAGGTTCAATGGAGTTTTGATCTAACTTTAGCTGGTTCAAGCGGATATACGCGAAACAGTGCAAAACGGACTAATTAATAACTCCAAGTTATTAACATCGCGATTAGATTGTTCGAGGGCCTTGCCTCTATACACGACCGAATCACCCCTCAGACATTTACATCGTTTAAACGTTAATGACAGAAAGTGATGAAAACCGTCATGGTGTTAATTATACAAACACTTGGGGGAGAAACGGTTGAGAACTTCGGATCTCTCTTGCGCTTTGCATTTCGCATTTCGTCGCGTCGGAAAATACATTCTTTCCACCGAATTAACTAAGATTTTGATAACGCTCTTTCAAACATTAAAGAGCGTCGCGTAATGTGTTTCGGGAACAGGGCTTCGTTTACTTCCATTGTAATTGAATAAATAAATCCTCATCTTACTTCACTTGCGAAAAAAGATTTTTACGCGTCACGGAGAGCGTTCAGCCGCTCGTACAAAAAATTTTGTAGTTTCACGATCGAACGTATTATTTGAAAGCGGTGATCAATTAGTATTAGCTCTCATGATTTTGTAAATTTGACTAATCTTTATCTGGTTGAATTTACCAATAGAGAGTAAGTATTCGAATATTTCGATAATGGCACAAAAAAAGTATTATTCTATTAAATTGATTGAATGAAAATTAAAATTTTGTATTTATAAGTATATTTCATTCAGTCAAATTTTTTTGTGATATAAAAACAATCATTTCATTCATCTTGGTATTTATAACAAAATATTGCGTTCCCATAAGAAAATTTTCCACGAAATGCGTATACAAATTGATTTGTTAAAAAAAAACGTTTTATGTGTGTATTTTTTCACACTATTCATGAGTGGAAAAACAAATAAAAAAAAAAAAAAAAAAAAAAAAAAAAAACTACTCGAAAACGACAGGTAACGATGATTAAGAAAATAACAAAAATTACTAGAATATGGAAACTGTCGTTAAGTGGGTTGTACGTTCTGTTCAAAAAAGTTTCAACAGAAATTCAAATCGTAATAATTTTATGAAAATTTTCCCTACACGGATGCAATAAAATGTTTTAAAACCATCAGATTTCAATTTGAAAAATTTCACACGCACTAGTTAATTTGTGTATACCTTGGAATTAGTCCTAATCTATAATCATCATAATGTCAAATCTACTTTTTAAAAATTATAGCTCATTTTGTCGACAATTAGTGAACTATTTACAAATATTTAAATGTAACATTTCCCTCGTCTTGTCAGCTTTCCAAAAAACTGTGGTATATGTAAAGTAATGACAGATCATAATCAGTATAATATAATTAGAATCGTCAAGTGAGATTTGTACGTTTTTTATTCAATAACGTTTGGCGAATAATGCTTTTGGAAATGGACGATAAACTTATTTATAAATTCACTTTTAAGGTAAGAGTTTTAAATGTATCGCGACTAGAACTTCGCATTTATCAAAGGACGAAGAAAAGAATTCTTCAAATAAAATATCTTGTCGCATATCACATGAAAACAGAATTCCTTGACGCCGATGAAAGTTCGTGACACGTGTTTCCACAATATCCCGAAAAATCATTCGACGAAAGACGGTCACCGTGCAATTTTCTTTTTCATCTTCCGATTTCTTACCTATTTATCCGCAAATGCCAAAAACAGACTTCCTGTCAGAAACGAGAATTTAATGCGACAAAGCAAAAGAGACTGCGAAGAATATGGATTGGTCAATCGTGTCGGAAGCATCAGATTTTTCCGAGAAAATTGTCACCGAGAAACCGAAAACCTTTCATTTTTCACGTACGAGTGAATGGGCAAAAATGTTACAGCGAGAGGTAAGATGAGATAAAGGTGAAGTATAAATTTGCTTCCGTTTCCGGAGAAAAAATTTATCGAAGCTTGCCCAGCGCCGTCTATATACCGATATAAATATAGCGTACACATACACAGGGGTCTGCTTTTGGGAATATAGGAATTCAATTTCTGTCATACCTTGAAAGGTTGAGCCCTTATTCTTGTTCTTGCGTGGCTCGAGGGTTCGAGGAGAGTGGAGTTGAAAAGCTGCGAAAGATAGAATAGGAGAGGAAACGAAGAGAGGAAAAAGGGAAAGCGAAAAGTCCGGTCATCACGCACGAATTCCACGCTTCTTCCTCTTCTCCCCACACAATCAATTTCGTACCCATCTCTCGCGTTTCCTCATCACCCTTTTCCCCTTTCCCTTCCCCTCGTTACTCTGGCTCTTATTTCTCGCAGACGCGCTGCTGACAAATTAAAGAGTAATTTCCTCCCCCTCTCTTACCAACTGGCTTACCGCGTTCATCCTTACACTTCGGCCAGCTTCGGTAGGAAAAATAAATAAGAACCCTCACGGCGGTAATATTATATAGAGTGAATTCCTAACGGCTGCATGGCGCGTCGTCTGCTAAAGTTTAATGCGCGTGCGCTATAATCCGAGTGAAGCTGCTCACCAGGGCGACCAACCGTCGTGAACCTAACCTAAATATTTTTGGCATTTGTCGTTGGAAGTTGTGCGCAACCCAGACTGGTGCGAAAACTTTTGAGGTTACGTTCGTCACGGTTGGTAGCCCTGGCAATCAGCTGCTCTCGGATTGTAGCGCCTGCGCGTTAAATTTTTTGCAGACGACGGATCGTACGGTCTTTAGAAATACACACTATACACGTGCAACATGTCAATAATCTACGTACACCGAAGTGTTCCGTAAAAATAGAGTACTGTAGAGTAAAAATTATATATTTCATGAGATTGAATGAATGAAGAAATATTCGACAGATACACTTCTCAAAAATTAACCGGAGACTTAATATTACAAGTGTGGGTTTTCCGCAGGAGGAAAATTAATATTTTCATTAATGTAAGCTATAAAAAAGATTTCTTCAACAATTCCTTACGAATTCAAAGAAATGTTAAACAAGTGAAAAATCAAACGAGGACGATCTTTCACGTAACATAGAAAGCTCACATATTTCCAGAATCTTTCTTTGAACCCAAACAAACTTTTTAGGGAATGCCACGTTTGAAAATTCGACATTATTTCTTTCTGAAAACTGAATTGTTTTCTCCTGTTTTGCTATATATTCTACGGCGTAACCCTTTCCACCACCGATAGCTCGCCTCGGTCTTTAAGCTCCCGCTTTACGTGACTCGGCTTCCTAACGATTCGGTTTAAAAATTGCGGGCAGATGTATAGCGAGTCGCCAAATTACGAGCTACAGTACCAGCTGCCGCTGTTCTCTTTTTCTTAGCTCTTGCAATGTTTCGTTTGCGTTTTTTTTTTTTTTTTTTCTTACGCTTTAAAGTCGACGCTTCGCCCGGAGTTTGTCACGTGGAAAATTATTTATTTACTTACTCGCGCCGTTGAAAATAATTTCTGCAAAAGTTGATGAGATTTTGTTTTTTTTTTATTTCTCAAAGCCACGAAGGTTAAATGTTTGAAAATTTGAAAAGCGTACAGAAGACCCTTGATCTTTTTCGTTTTTAATTCTGAAATTATGAACAAGTTCAAACTGTTGTAAGACGGTTCGACTGATTTTTGAATCGATTCTTTTCACAGGATTTAACGAAGCTCGTTCGAGTTTCTCGTCTCATCTCTGTTTCGCACCGAATCTACTGCTCTTTTCTTTTTTCTTTTATTCTCGGTTGACGTATTTTCCGGTTCAAAATTGCCCGTCGATAGACCGTTAGTTAAGAATCATGCGTGCCAGCACGAATATACCGAGAAAATCGGGGGACGTGCTCTTCGTCCTGACGCTTGCAGATGACAAACGCCAACAGCAGGGTCAAGTTTATAGCTCACGGTAAGTTGGAAAGAAGAGGCCAGCAGCCAGCTGTGAGGGTGCTGCTGGTGCAGGGAAAGAAGATGAAGAAGAGGATCCGGATGGGAATCGCGAGCGACAGAGAGACGAGAGAAAAGAGCGAGATGGAGAAGCAAGGCAAAAAAGATGATGAACGGATGGAGAATGAGGAAAAGGTGGACATGATATCATCCTTGAAAGTCGTGCAATCCGTACAAATAATTTCTACCAATTTTTCACTACGTACAAACGTATAGCTCACGTAATTCCTATCAAGTTTACACAATATTTAAACCTAACTCGATCATCCAAAATATAGAAAATTATTATTTCAGGAAACAATTACGCTTGGAGTTGGTAAGGAAAAAATGATTTCCTTACATTCACGATCAGTAAATGTATCGTAAATCTGTAATTATCTTGTTCGTATGGTATATTTTTAAAATAGATTAGGTTTTCGAACAAATTTCTTGTCGATTTGCTCTCTTTTTTCAACAACCGAGTTGGACGATTAGAAAAATTTCGAATAACGTGTCGTATGAGAATTATTTCACGAATAAAGATTTCTGTATTTCATTCGCTAGTTTCAAGGTATATAAATCATTTTAAACATATCATTCCCATACATCAAGCGATGTGACGACGTTTCAATCGAACACGAGCATTTATACGTGTGTCTGTGTGTGTGCGATCGCATATCTCGTACAACATTATATCCCATGGAATACCGCGTTATTCACAGTATAAATAAATACGCGTGTATTCTTATTCGTTGTATAAATTGGTCGTGTATTTTACCACGGAAAAACTAGAGATTATACACGGATACGGACGTATGTACGTGTGTGCTCGTATGTACCTAGAGGATTAATTAATCTACAGGCAACTATAGTATATATACCACATTCTATGTGTACCGTATATACCGATCGAGCGTTAATGGAGCGCTGGGCAGTAGTTCAACGCTTCGAAACTACGCTATAATTGAAAATACATGTACACGTATAAATACATATATGAGGCATTCCACTCCAAATCGACTTACGTCTGATCCTCATCATTGGCGATTGTTTTTTTTTTTTTTTGTTGTTTTATTTTTAAGTACAGTGTAGAGCGTTCAAAAATATCTTTTTTCGAGTTTTAGATTTCTTGCACCACGGTCGTTGATTTTTATTCCTCCAAAAACACGTAAGTCCAATTTTCGAATGGAATGCCCCGATCGATTCGGCTTCGAATTATTCTCACAAATTCTTCGTTAAAAAATGAGAATTTTCAAATCGAGGTCACTTTTTATCAACAAAATCTGATGTTTCTAAGTCGTTAGCACGTTAATTTTCAATGCGGAAGTTTTTTTTTTTTTAGGCGCACACACCGTGCGGACTACTAAATTGCGTCGTGTGTTAAGAATCGTCACGTTCATTACTGGAATTAAACAGTTCAAATGGAAAGTCTAGAGAAAATTGATTACCTTTTTTTACAAACTGTGAATTGTCGAAAAGCTAACTTTGACCACTGAATGTAAATTCCTGAAATATTACCAAATGTTTTCACGTACTGCGACTTTCGAAATAATTCAAATCCAAGAGAAAAAAAAAAAAAAAAATTGCTTTGCGGATGACAACTTATTCGCAGAAGATGTTTTGAAGAAAAGTGTCGTAGAAGATGAAAAATTCCATACTTTTTCAAATATCAAATCAATAGAGATCAGCATTTTCATGTACTTGGCGAAAGGTTTTTGCACCCAAGGTGGAAATTTAGGGGAATTACATATATATATATAGATACGGAAGAATGCAAATGAAATAAATGTTTTGCAAGGCCAAGCATCGAAATGAGGCGTTTTGTTTTTTTTTTTTTTTATAAAAAAAAAAAAAAAAATACATTTTGGTAATAAATGGTGCTTCAAGGTTGGCTTAGAATATGAAATTTTGAAACACGCTAGCCTTTAAGATATTATACGAGTGATGCAATAAATTCTAACACGTATACGATAAAATTACCGATACGAAGGCAGAATGCTTTGAATTCGGTTCAAAATTCGTGACTTTGATTTCGAATTTTCCGCTACAGCCTGCCGCATGCGGAGAAGTTGCAAAATTTTTTTCAACGAAGAACCGACGTTCAAGTGATAAATATTTATCCAATAGGTATAATTGCCTAGTACATCGTTGAAAACTTTTCGTGAAGGCCAGTTGTTAAGGTTATTCTTTTCGGACGCAAATAAAAACGCGGCTAAAGTAAATCAAGGAGTTCCTTTCTTCCGGGACAAGTCTTTTCGGTTGTTACTCTCGCTCTTCACCGGAAATAAACTTCGCGCCAAAATCGGGCAGAGAAGCTTTGAATATATCGGCCACGCGTCACCGTATATAAATAATTACGTATACGCGGAGAAAAAGTTTTGTTACTCGAAATTTTCACCCGGCTTCGGGAACGCTGATTGGAGCGATTGTTGTTGTTATTCAGTACGATGAGTTTATAACTCTGTTGAATATTTTTTTTTTTTTTTTGAAATGACATGGAAAATATGCCACGCTGTTCAACAGATATAATCGTTCGTGCAATAATTAGCCGCCCCTGGATTCAAATCACGGTCGCCCGAGTTCCTGGAGGTAATACATTATAATTACTTGTCTGGTAAAGCAATGCGGAAAATTTGAGCTTTCAGCTCGTTCGTTGCCGGTATTAACCAGCTGCAGAATGTTGCGGAATGCGAGCGGTTAATTACACACGCGAGGACAATAATTATTCATCGAGGGGGGATCCATTTTCAACAAAAAATTCTCCCCAACTTCGTTATTAGGCGTCAAAAAGATGAAGATCGTATAAGGATAAGATCGGAAGCATTGGCTAAAAAGAAACCTACGTTAACTATTACAGTCTTACTAATAATAATTGATGGATTAACTTCGAAAGCTGTACATGAACATCCACAGCTTTGAAAATCAATAGAAAATCTCATTGCACGCTTCTGGGAATGATATTAAAGCCGAAAGACTAGTTAATTATCCAATAATTCAAATTTCACTCCTTGTCGAAGCATCGAGGTATTGAGACTTGAAAAAAATGCGAGATACATGTATTCAAGGCATATGTTGAACGATTAAACGAATCGCTCAAATCGTTTCAAGGATTTCAATAGCATTCTGATATTTTTCAATTAAAAACATTCAGCGAGTTGGCGGGGGATAAATTGGCAAATTTTATCCCACCAAAATAAATCCACTTTCAACATAGTGCGGTGATTTTGCCAAGAGAATAATGACGTTCGTATGAAACTGGAAGTACAGATCGTGCAGCTGGCAAGACAGATTGTGTGTTCAATCCGGCGTCAGAAACGACATTAACCAACCCATACCTGCCTGCATTAGCTTTCATCCTTCACCCCCAAAAGCTCGCACGCCTCGCGTCCCTTTCGCCTCCCCCCCTCATCCCTTCAACCCCAGGTTGATATCACCATTTTACCGAGCACTTGTTTATCGAACAAATTATTGAAATGCCATGCAAACGGTATGCGCAAACATGTACTAACAGAGCAGAACAAAACTGAGCACTCCTCTCTCTCTCTCTCTCTTTCTCTCTCTCTTGGCTTACGTCTGGCACACACATACCGATGATCCTTTCTTCCTCCCTCGGTGTATTTTTTGTGTATCACGTTTACCACTCCAAGTTTTAACTACGTTCCCATTATGCAAAGTGATTGGCAATTCATGCCGAAAATAAGTAACGCAGACACGCAATGTTCTAGTTCGTATAAAGAATTGCAACGACTGTAAAAATGAACGTATTATGTCGATATCTTGATGTGATTTTTTCTTCTTTTTTTTTTTTACCATAGAACTATAGAATAGAACAATATCGAACAAATTCTCTTTTGTTGTTTAAACAAGAGATGGCGCCCAATGTTTACAACCAATTTGTAAACCATTTCGATAGACTAAAAGGCTTAGGTTTCTTTCCACCTTTGCAAGACCGCATAATCACATTCGTAGCCTTCCAAAGGCACGAATACTTAGGTTTCTCATTTGCAAGTAAGTAAAAATCAAATATGAGAATGAGCTTCCCATGAATTGATTTTCCATTATATCACTGTGGATTTCAAGAATACGCGCAAAAAAGAAAAAAAAGAAAAAAAAAAAAACAACCATAATAATAATTCGCTGAAAATGAAATCGATAAACGATTTGTAGTGTAATTTGAGTCACGAAACTTTTTCGCGAGTTTGAAGTTAGCAGCTTTAACGTAACGAGACATTGAGAAAGAAATCGCAAAATTACAATTTTAGAATAAATTTGGGTGAGTTGAGTCGGGCTTTTGCCAAGTGTGAGAATTTTTTATTTTGTTACGGTTCGCTGATTTTTGGACAATTTTTAGAATGTGATAATACGATTTTTCAGCCCCATGTAATTTCACGGATCACAAGCGGCTAACCAGCGGCAAATTTAAGTACTTGTCACTAACATTTAAATTAAAACTCTGTCTATAATTTCGACAACAAATGAATGAAAATATGAATGAAAGTAATAATTATACGTGTACCAACCGTGTCTGTGATTATCCGGCGAATTCTTTTTCATCGGCCGGCTCGATCGTCTCGATCACTCATTACACAGCCGCAGGAAAGATCAAAACGATCATCGAAACGTATGAAATCGAACCAATTCAAGAATTACTCTAAAAATCAGATGACTGTCACTGTCAGTTCGGTTGAAATCGTAAGTCTATGGAATTAGCGTTAAAGAGAGCGATTGTAATTTTGACGACAGTTATGAAGGATTTGACTACGAAGATGGAAAATCTGATCGAGAATTAATTAGGAGGGATTTGAAGATCGTCTCTCGGGAGAAGTCGCGCATCTCTGAGAGTTGAGAAATAAAGAAGACGACGTGAAACTCGAAAGTGGGAAAAAAAGACACGAAGAACCCTCAGCTGGCACGATAATTATGCAAAACTCATATTTCTGCAGAAGCGAGAATAAAAGAGGGCAGAGAGAAATTAAATCGGCAGGTGGTCTTCTAATCGAATACGTAACGTGCTTCTTGGAGAGAATGAGAAAAGAAGCCGGAGATCACGATTAGTTACATCTTCGACTCCAACTTTCGAAAGACCAACGATGTATGAGCACGCGTCATAATATCTTTTCACCAGACTATGGATGAGAGAAAAAATATTCAACCGTCACAAGACAATTAACACAAATTTGTGATTAACTATGTACATGGATTGGGAATAATTCGTCAGCTACAGACACATTCTCATAATGAGAATTAATATTTCGCCCTTATACTTTCTTCGTTCATTATTTTTCCCCCCACATTCCTTGCTCATATTTTCTCTTTTTTCATTTTCAATCTTTGTTCAAAACACATACCTTATATTTGCTCATTGTATGGTGGAAAAAGGTAATCGCCGTATATTAGCAAAAGTCGAAATGAGAAAAAAATTCATACAATATTCTTTTTAATTTATTATATTACAAGGAAACTCTTTTAACTTTTTGTAAGGAAGCTCATGCCTGTCACTGATTTTCGTTGAATGATAAAATTCTGGAATACAGCGAGATGGAAGAATAATCAACGTTTATCAAAAAATAAGGATTTGGATTTTTTTTTTTTGGGTGCTTTATGAAAATAAATATTTGTTCTGCTCATTCATCGCGATATTAACCTTTTGTACTGGACAACTGATTCTCTTAGCTTGCCGCGATGACTCGTACTTGCAGAAAATCGTCTCGAGATGCTGGTTTATCTCAGCGAAAAGGGTCTCGAGTGGAAAGGGTTAACTTCAGATAAATCCACACGAAAACCCGGTAGATCATCATCGGAAACCGAAATTTGAAACTGGAAGAGTCGTGCCATAGCGCAATCGTACTAGTAAAATGAACGACAGAGCGATAATCCAAAATCCATAAATACAAAACAAAAGGCAGTTGCTGAAGTACGTGTGAAAGAGATGATATTTAAAAAAAAGAGAGAAAAAATAAAATACCTGAAGATTCAACGGTAGCTAGGAATAAGATAACAGAAAGTTAAAAGCGTTCTTCCCCTCGCGGGTCTTGGAGAAAAGGATGGAAGATAGGAGGCGCTGTTGTTTGAACTGGAAACAAGATGGCCGCTAGATGGCCTGACAGGGCTCCGCGGTGCTCAGCGATTTTGCCTTGTCGCTGTCGAACTTTGTACGGGCTACGAAATACTTGGTTAGTCGCGAGGTTGAGCGTCTTTGGAACAGTTGCGATACATCGTCGGTAGATGGAGCTGATTTTCAGATTACCGAAGAGAAGGTAGCGAACGTATCCACAATATGCGTAAGTCAAACTCAACGTTGCAATACGTGCGTATAGAACCGAAGTGTGGAACAGGGAAGGAAAGGGAATGAAATTCGCAACTAATTGAAATGCAGAAATGATCCTAGTGGAATTTCATCCCGATGAAAGGAATGCGTTTATTACATAACTCACACCGTTCCCCGCGCCCCAACGTGTTCCAGAATTCCTTCGATTTTGGTGAATATTAATAATAAACTGCCGCGTCACAGCGTTCGCCAAGTTAAAAATATTTCCATGTATACGAGGTGTTAACAACTCTGCGATTCGTTTAGCTGTCGAAAAAGAATTTTGTGTCACAGCAATTTTCAAACATCGGACTGATCGAAACTAACATTTCATTCAAATTGTTAGACAAATTGTTGTCAGAGGAATAACTTAAACCACGGTCGCGTGGTTCAAATGAGATAAAATAGAACCTTTCTTTTTATTGTAAAACGTAAGTGCTTACGAAAGTTTTTTCTGCAGCTAATCTTAAATTCACTCGTGACAAGAGTTGAAAAAAAAAAAATATTGCCTCTGTACGACGAAACTTAATTATATTTTTTGTCGCAATTTTATAATGTCTCCAATTGGTTCTAGAAGCATTAGTGGATTTAAAATACCAAACGGAACATGACTGGCAAAATAGTTCATTCGAAATTACGTATCATTAGAAACCGAATATTCAGTTTGCTCACTTTATTTGAAGTTGCATGAACTTGTTAGTCAAGGAGAGTGAGCAATAAAATTAACTTGGATATGTGATGACAAAAAAAAAAAAAAATCAGATTTCGCATACAATCCGTTTTGATCCTTTCTTTATTTCTAAGCTTTCAACCCTTCGTATTCACACTACCAAATAATTTCATGGTAATGACACTGTATCGATTTTACGCAATCGGTAAAAAAAAAAAAACATGACCGTGAGACAACTATCGATTCGGTGTGGATCAAAAAATGACGGTACATGCTTTAAATATTCTGAATTACGTACGAAAAGTCGGTTTATAAAAATCTAATGGCAACGTGTAAAAAAAAAAAAAAAAAAACCATACACTAAAGAGGTCAATGCGCTAAACGGATACTTTTATTCAAAAAATCACAAGTTTGTCAATTTTTTTTTTCACTAAAATAAGGAGATGGTACTCCTTAGATGTGATACTTTGGAGAAAAAAAAAAAATAGTTGCATAGTGCGCGTTTCAAAAAAGGTTTTTCTTCTTCGCGCACGGTGCTGCTTGATCGGCTGTCAGGTCAACACCGACGCTTGATTCAAGTGACTAACGGTCCGTACTTGAAGGGGATACTTTAAACCCCAGGCACATGGCTACTGAAAACTCGTTTGAAGCCAAAGACTATTATATATCAAGGCCGAAAGTTGATGGACGGATCGATTCTACCCGGTGTGACTACGAAGGGTTAATCTAGATTCATATTATAATTCAGAATCGTTGTTATTATTTATTTACAAGAATATTACTGGTTTCTGACATGAATATAATAATGATATGAAATTACGTAGCTAGTACATGAAAATGTTTATCTGCGTTCCAGATCGTTCTCTTTCCGAGAGTGATTCACAAGGTTCTTTAGTCACGAAAAGCAGCGCTGATCCTTAACCGCGCATACATCACGGCACACCATTATAATAATATATTGTGTAACAAGGAGGCAAACTTTTTTCGGGCCGAGTGTAAATTTGCAATACGAGTCGTAGGTGAGCCGAAGACTAATATTGCAAGTACGCGAGGCGAAAAAAAAGTTGCCTCCTTGTTGCGTGCGATTCTTTATATAACGAGCGTATGTTACGCGTTTTTTGACGAAGCACGAGATATCAAAGAAACGGGCACTTGGCTTTGTTTGATGCTGCATGTGAAAAAAGATCTACCCCATTTTTTCAACAGTGGCCGACAATCGCAGTGAAAATATTCGACATTTACGGTGAGAAGGGTTTGATTCGACGCATTCTGGTACGTAGCTCAAATGCCTTGAGTGTCGTTTGATTTCGCAATGGATCATTAAGCCGTTCCCCGCGTATCCGCGTTGCGGAAATCCGAAAGAGCGACAATGGTTAAATTACGACAATGATAATTTCAAGTAAAGATAACAACAATACAAGATATAATCTTAATGGAAAAGAATCGCAATGAAAACGGTAATAATATGAATAATGATAACGAAAATAATAGCAGTGTCACATCTGTATAAGGGCAATTTCAAGTCAAGCAGGACAGATTTTGAGCTTTGCTGAAACTTTTTTTTACGCAATGTATACGTGAAAAAAGGTGACGCGTACTTTGTTGGGCGTCCGAAAAATTTTTTCTTTCGAAAATTGCTGGATAATAAGTTTTTTGAAAAAGATAGCGCACAGTTTAACTTGGTAATTGATATCCCAGATTTAGTCCAAAATAATTAAGAATTTAAAAATTACATATTAATCGTTCACTTGTCGATAAAAAAAAAGAAAAAGAATATTTGGTAATTTTTGGAGAAAAAATATTTCAGAGGAATGAAGAAATACGTTTTTGCTTTCGTCACATTTACTTCGTTTGAAAAAAGTGTTGATTGACTTAAAACATGCGTGGTAAATTTTTATTCGGTTTCACGACGAATTGCCCGTGAGCGATAAAACGTGAATACGGTATGAACAATATAGTGATGAACTCATGTAATGCATTTACAGCGTTAATGAGCCATTCGGGGGTTTCAATTTTGATTTCAAAACCCGTCGTTCAAAGCTCGTTAAATATCGTGCCTCCAAACTATCCAAACTATTTTTTTTTTTGCTATACGTATCTCGTATTTTTTTATATTGATAAATCCTGAAATGCGATGGCAAAATAACGAAACGGTTCGTTTGAAAATGCAAACCACGACACAGTATCAACAATCTTCTGTTGAAGATGTTTGCTTTTCCAACATAGGTCCATTTTAAATTACCATTTCGTATTTGTAACGGAACAATTGCAAATTCTATTTGTTACGTACTTCAGCATTTTTTCAACCGTCGAATGATTCTCATCAACTGATCCGGAAATTTTTTGATAAATATTCCGATCAAACCAGTTTCAACGATACGTATCAAACACCTCAAACTTGTGCTAAAATCATGCAGCTCCCACTCTGCCAAAAATGTGCATTATAGCGAATGAAAGTTAAGGTGGGATTTCCTTCTTTTTCAATATACAAAATTTTGGCTACATTTTCTCTGGATTTATGATACAGAAATTGTGAAACGACACTTTTTTAGGTTTTTACAGAGTTATCAAAATAATGTTAACGGAGTTGTGAAAAAATAAAATATTTCCAATTGTTTTTATTAGCTGAAAATACATTGTTTCAACCAATATTAAACGGTCCACAGTGCCTACCTAATTGTGCCTAGAAGATTAAGACGTGGATTTTTTGGATGACGAGATTGCTCATTGACTGTGTAAAAATGGCGGGTAATTCACTTGATCCTGGTTCGCCACGTGGCGGGTAAACTTGACGTAGGATGGACATGTGCGTAAGGTGGGCAGCACAAGCGAAACGGGATATTCTCACTCTCGGCAGTGGCCATTAAGTATTTTTGTAACCTGGCAGCAGCTGATGTCGTTGTATAAGTCAATTAAGTACGTCGTCGTTGATAAACGTAGTTTTACGTACTTCTCGTGCGCACACACCTTGTGTACATATACCGGGTTATTTCGTGGAAACGACACATCGGTAATTCGGTATGAAATAAATCCATTCGCATTTATGCAGTTCAGGTTAAACATGACAAAGAAAGTATTTCTGGCTCTCAAAATTCAGGCGTATTTTAGTAAAAATGTGTCCTAATTTGCATAAATGCAGGCAGATCTCGGTAAAATGTATCGCGAATTGCATAAACGTAGGCGGACTTTGGTAAACATGTATCCTGAATTGCATAAATGAAAGCGGATTTTGGTAAAAAACTTGTTGTGAATTGCATATATGCAGGCGGCTTTTGTTGAAATGTATCACGAATTGCATAAACGTAGGCGGACTTTGGTAAACATGTATCCTGAATTGCATAAATTAAGGCGGATTTTGGTAAAAATGTGTTGTGAATTGCATAAATGCAGGCGGCTTTTGTTTAAAATGTATCACGAATTGCATAAACGCAGGCGGATTTAGCCCGTGTTAAATTGCATATGTGACATTTCAACGGAATATTCCAGCATGTATAAATAGGACAGGCCTTTTGCGTATATGCATACGTATATTGTAACGTTTGCAGTTTTGCTAAAGTCGCCGGCTCGTGCAACCTCGTTAGTGCGAGTAGTCTTGGTCCTTGATTTGAACTAATTCAAACTAACGAAGAATCAAACGAACCCCTCTTTTGATCCGGAAGAAAAGTTATAGGTTATGTCTGTACAAAATATCCTGTGTAATTAGCTGAATCGTGAATCAAGTTTCCCCTTCCGCTTTCTTGTTTGAGAACTTACGACATTCTATTACCACAGCAAAAAAAATAAATGTTAAAAGTGAAATTGACTGGTAGGAGTGGTGGCATTGATTGTAATAATAACAAATAATGGAAATTTGTTCGCTTTTCTATCTCGAGAGTGCGCTGCGAAAAAATTATGTTACCAACAAACGTTGGGAAAAATTCAAAAGTTCTACTAACCTTTGGTTACTTTATGAGAACGACCAGAAATAATTGATTATTTTCTTTGCGATTAATCGAGTATAACCGATTATTTTTCAAACTCGACTAATCGACCGAATCGATTATTTTTCCTTGTGATCGGTTTTAATTTTTTATTCCCATGAACTTGCAGTACATCAATTTATGCGATTGAAGTATCAATGATTATCATTGTCTTACTTACTAAGTTCCTATATTTGACACAATAAGTGAAAGATAAATGAATATTTTCACCTGAAATTGAAAATTCTTTTGAACGAAACTATAAATAGCCAAACGACTTTTTTGCTATTAAGACTGCATACTAAAATTTACAAAATGTTGGTTCGATATGGACCGTTCCAAGGAGAAAAAAAAAAACATACGAAATGATCGAGTAATCGATTAATTTTTACCGATTCTATCGAGTCGTGTTCGATTATTTTTTTTTTTCGACTCTATTGATCAATGTATCGATTATATTTAGCTCAGCAGCCATCGCTGTAATAAAAATAAATACTTCGTCCCCCAGTTTGTTTCAGGTTGTAACATTTTGCAATAGGTTGTCGAATAAGGGTCCTTTACTAAAGCATCGAGTGTCAACCCGCCGGGTTGAATTGGACAATAGAGTACCGAGGCTGTCGTGCCTAAGCTCTTGAGTACGAGCTTTTCTACCTAGAGACCAGGACGTCAGTCGTGACTGTCCATCAAATTCGGGATCGAGATCTCCAAATAGATGTCATCGTACACGGATGACTCGGTGCCGTACACATTTATCTGTTTCACCGTTGCTGTAACTACTCGACGCTATTCGAGCTTTATGAAAATTAACCAATAGTGTCGTCAAATAATTTTGTTCGACTCTAAATCTTAATAAAATAAATTGAATTCTAGCCCTCTGGTTTCACACGTATTTGCGCAATCAAAAAGTATAACGCAAATTGATGCGAAGAGAAAAGAAATCATCACGGAAACAAGCGAAACTAAATTTTACATAATTTATCGTATAATTTTTACGTACATTACGTACGTTGACTCTCTGTAAACTACGTGATTCCTATACTTTGAAATTGTATCTTGTATACTCGTAGACAATATAGCGCGATCTTATCAGTCTATACGTGAAATAGGCGAATTAACGACTGCGGTAGACGCGAAGAGAAAAGGGGAGGGTGGGGGGGGGGACAAACGTGCGTAGAAAAACTGAGAAAAAGGCGAAAAAGAAAGTACAAATAAAGGCCCCACACCCTAGAGTCGCAAAACGCGGGGACCAGTTTTTGTTGCCAGAAAATATCCACCGCCCATAACTAGATCCGCGATCCCTTGCACGCACTTCACGTTAATGCTGTAAAAATGTCTGAGGATCATGCAGTGCCACGCCAAGAGAATTGCCTAGTTTTTTGCCACTTGATACATGTACAGGGTGTCTGAGTTTCTGAATCGTGTTCAGTTTGAGCATCTCTGGGAGCGGTAGTAATTCTGTACTGTTAAAATATCGTCTATCCTCACAATTCTACCATCGATAATGAAAACGTGCACGAAAATGTATGTTTCGCTCGTGCTTGGCAAAAATTTAACGATTCGTTGTAAATTTATTTAAAATACAGCAATCTTAATTGCAAAGGAAAGCCATTCACTTGAAGAATTATGTTATTTCCCCGGCTGAGTACACTGAAATAATTACTTCCGTAGACTTGACTTTTTTTCTTTTAAGCAACAGAGTAGAGTATTGACAAATATCGTCAAGATATCGTGCATGAATGTGCAAGACCCTTTTTTAAAGTCAGTTTACGCAATTTGAATTTGAACCTTTTACAGTTTTGTCGCGTTATTTACACCTAACCCAACAAATAAGTGTTCGCTTCAAACCATTACGACTCGAATTCGAATATCTCTTCATCGAGAGAAATTTTTATTTCCGGTTACCGCTCGGTCCTTGAATATTTTCATTTTTTACCACGATCGAAAAATATATTCCTAGGTAGAAAATGAAAATTAGTTTTCTAGCCGTTACCGGAAAGTCTGGTATCCGTTACTATCCTTTCTCCCTACGATCGCTGTTGCTATATTTTCTTGCAACTGTTGCGAAAATTTAACGCTTGAGCAAGAATAAATTGACGTTAAAGCCTTGTTTAACTAAAAAAAGTAGAGTAAACCTCACAAACTGATTTTGCGTTGCAATTACCAAAAAAGGATCGATGATAGCGCAAAATGGTTAGGCGTACCTCGTTTTTCGTAATTCCAACAATATGCGAACAGTCTTTTTAAAGATACCTGTTTTACGCAATTTTTCTAGTTACTGTAACAAATGAAATTTGTTTTCAGTGTTATATAATATCGAACATATGGGTAATTTTATTCTATATTTTTGAAATGACTCGTGTACTCAAATCAACGAGTCTCATTTCGGGACACCGTGTACGTGTTTTTTAGAATACGGTATTTACGCGAGTAAAATTGGCTACCTGATAATATGTCCCCGCAGAAACGTATCTGCTTTTATTACTGCCTGTGTGTGCGTGAGTCGAATTTTTTAACGACGAGTGGGCGGGAGACTTGAACGTCGTACTTCGCGTCATGTCCTTTACTATGATGCGCTTTCAGTTTATTGGAGTCCTCGTCAAACGGACTATTTTTAATTTTATATCATCTCCTCTACAAATATCACGCCATTCGTGCTCTTACGTTTTATTTCGCATGAATTCTTACACGTTACACGTATGACGGAAACTTACATCTCTTCATTCTCATGTTATTTCTTCTGTTTCGAATGAATAATGAATAAATGTGAAAATGTTTGCAAGGAGCTGGTACGAGGTGAGTTCAAGACTCAAGAAAATGAGAACAAAGTCGATTGTACAGCGAGTGTTTTTCCACACTGAGAAAAATTTCATTTGTTACAGTAACTAGAAATATTTAGCAAAACAGGTATCGTTAAAAAAACTGTTTGAATATTGGTGGAATTACGAAAAACGAGGCACGCCTAACCATTTTCCGCTATCCTCGATCCTTTTTTGGTTATTGCAAAATTAGTTTGTGAGGTTTACTCTACTTTTTTATTCAAACAATCGTTGCACAGGCATTAAATTTTCTCAACGGTTGCAAGAAAACATAGCAACAGCGATCGTAGTGAGAAAGGATAGCAACGGATACCAGACTTTCCGGTAACAGCTAGAAAACTAATTTTCATTTTCTACCCGGAACTATATTTTTCGATTGTGGTAAAAAATGAAAAATTACTCTCAGTGCACATATCTCACCCTTCAAGTTAACCGAGAAATTCAATCGCTTGTCTGCATCGAGCAGACTTTTGTTTAATTAAATTCATTAAATTCAATTAGATTACCCGAATTCGTAGCTCCCGAGCTTTGATTAAACAATAATTTTTCCCTTTCGGATCTAATTTCTTTCAGATTCCACATCAATATTCCCATTCATGCAAATACATCCCGTACAGGAATTCGTTCCGATTGAGTGATCGATTTTTTCCCAATGTTCATCCCTGTTCTACACATCTATTTCAATGTTTGAATAATAATTTATCACACCGCTTCGAGAAAACAAAGAGGCTGTTCGCTTTATCGCCTTCCGAGATGCGTCCATGTATACATGGCTGTACGTATGTGGCGTAGAAAAGAGCCCGAAAGGCGATATAAACAATGGAATACCTGCTGACGCGGTTAACGATTATTGCAGGGAAAATTATTATCCGACATTTACTAGTATTCCCATTTTCATAAAGTTGCCTCACTGTCTACTCCGAGAGGCTGGCGTGTTAAAATATTATTAGTCGTAAAAAAAATAATAATTAAACGCGGTTTTACTCGACCGTTATAACCGTCGCGATATTGGTAGCAGATGTATGACGTACTCATATATATATATATATATATTAGGGTGATTCAGAAAAAAAAATTTTTTTTTTTTTTTTTTCCAAACAGGTTCAAAAGTTTCATTTAGGTATACAAAGACACCAGTTAAAATTTTAGATTTTAATATTAATATTTAGGGGTGCCTCATCGCACTTTTCGATTTTCCATAAGAATAACATAGGAAAAATGTTGTTTGCTTCTTATACTTTTTATAAGTAGCTAACGAAGCGTTGTAAAAAAAATCTAAAGACATATGTTTGTAGGAAATTGAATGTTCTACAAAAAAGGTCTCTTGTCAAAATTTCGTAAAACAAACTGTGTCAAAGTTACAGCCTGTCAAAAGTTGAGTTACTTATAATTTGACCTTTTTTGAATGTTATAGCGTAACTACCGGTCTTATAAAAAATTGTACATGAGTTTTTTTTGTAAAGCATACACTCGACTTCAAACAGATGATAAATGATAATTCATTTTTGCAACAATGAAAAAAAAACTATTTTTTACCATTAAAAAAAAAAAAAAAAAATAATAAAACGAGAAAAACAATTTCAGAGCAGATTTCTGCTAAAAATTTTTTTAAAGTGTACGATTTTTTCATTGTTGCAAAAATGAATTATCATTTATCATCTGTTTGAAGTCGAGTGTATGCTTTACAAAAAAAACTCATGTACAATTTTTTATAAGACCGGTAGTTACGCTATAACATTCAAAAAAGGTCAAATTATAAGTAACTCAACTTTTGACAGGCTGTAACTTTGACACAGTTTGTTTTACGAAATTTTGACAAGAGACCTTTTTTGTAGAACATTCAATTTCCTACAAACATATGTCTTTAGATTTTTTTTACAACGCTTCGTTAGCTACTTATAAAAAGTATAAGAAGCAAACAACATTTTTCCTATGTTATTCTTATGGAAAATCGAAAAATGCGATGAGGCACCCCTAAATATTAATATTAAAATCTAAAATTTTAACTGGTGTCTTTGTATACCTAAATGAAACTTTTGAACCTGTTTGGAAAAAAAAAAAAAAATTTTTTTTTTTTCTGAATCACCCTAATATATATATATATATATATATATATATATGCGATACACACGCGATGCGATATTGCGAATCTGAGACCAAGCTTTTCAGAAGCTTTTAGACACTTTTTGCACTCGTAACGAGACGTTTGATGCGGTTATGCATCTACAAGTAGTCGTGTTTACACCGAGGTTCACATCCGGCCCGTTGAAAATCTCATTTTGTCTCGGATTTCCGGCTTTCCGTAAGTTTAACCCTTTGAGTCATAGCCGTAAGTATTCTCACCACCTATTTTACATCCGTTTTTTGTACACTTACACATATTAACCATCGTCGTGCTTAAAATTGATTTCCGTTCCATTTTAAGTTTCACTTAATGAAAAATTACTCGTCCAAAATTCTGAAACTCGCCTTTTTCGTCATCCCTAAAAGCAGAGATTTTTCTGGCTCTCGAACAATTTTCTTCTCATATTCGCAGGAAAATTTTTTCATTCAACCGTATCGCGTATATTTGAAGCAATATTACAAAATCTCTGTACAGATTTATTTTTCTCTACTGATCTTGTTTCACTCGCGCGAATGTCTTCTTTTCAGGTGATAAAAAAAAAAGAAAAAAAAAAAAGAAGTCCGTTCTAACTCCGAGAACGTTATAATTTTGCGAATAAATCGATCCAAAGGTTGAATAAAATTTAATTACGCACGTATAAAAAGAGCCGAGCAACGCTTTTCTCGACTCTCGGATTATTTTCGCTATACGGCGGTGCTTCCGTTGTCTTTTTCAACCACCGCTCTCCACGTTTCCTTCATTTATTCTTCCCCGTGTAAACTCCATTTAAAATATCTACGTTAAGAGCAACCGGAAACCAAGGATTCTCAGCTTTGTTGTGTCGGTCGTTTTGCTCTCGGAAAATCCTATGCGCGGTGGTCCAGTTGGTACGCGTCTTCCGCAGACCGGCATCAACTTCCGGTCGTCTCAAGAGCCTCGCGGTAAGTGCACGATCGTTTTGCAGAGTTATTTTAAACGGCGGTGGAATTCGATTCATCTTCACCGTACAAGTTTCTCGAAATGTTTTCTTCCCACTGTTTCGACATACTCGGATATAGATATTTGCTTAGATATTTGCTTAAATATTTGCGTAGAGAATAATCTAAATATTTACAAAACCATTGTCAGGCCAAAAATTACTTACGCCTGTCCAATTTCGAGTTTTATGTCCATGTCGAACTTCAACAAGTTACAAAATCTTTTCACAATTAATTTCTGAGGTTGATAGAAAAACTTTGGAATGTTCACGCGAATTCGTGAAATCCATAATTATATTAATTTATGCATATTAATGTATTCTCGGTATAAACAAGTAATGTATATTGTGCACAATGACCATTGCAACTGCATTATTATACTTTGAAATATCTATTTCCTTCGATAAAACATCCGATATATGTCTATAATCCTAGATACTAGCGGAATATGAAAATAGGAAAATAAGTATAAATTGGAGCGACTTGATATTGCGAGAAAACTGTAAAGAAGTGGATGAAACTTCGACAGAATAAAAAAAAAAAAAAATGGTCGACCTGAAATTGAGGAAAAAAAAGTGATGACATTGCGATATATAAATGCCGTAGCAAGAAAGCTCGGGATAAGTCTCTTGGGGTGATTTTTGAAGCGTCACGAAGTCTTGCGCGAGTGTCAGCTGGAATAATCGAATTCGCGACTCGTCCCGCGGTTGAAGTTCTGCAAACCAAAGGTTGATAAAATAAAATATAAAATACAATATAATTTATATAAAATAAAATATAAAATAAATATGAAAGAATTTTTTTTTAATTTGCAAAAAATGAAATTGAAATAATTGTAAATAACTAAAAGCATGTGATTTATATTCACAGCAATAAGCTTATGTTTGATGAGTAAAAACAATGCCTTATGAGATGATGAATGAAAAAGGCGCCTCGCTTTGCGTCTCGCTAATAATTTTCAAATAATTGCCGAGTCCGTGAGACAATAATACATTAATTCAAGATAACGAGCAAGGAGAGTATTCAAAATTGCCGTGAACCTTATTGGTGCTCTTTTGAACAAATACAATTACCTTTCGGTAACGGCAAACACTGTAAACGACAGAGAAAAATATTTATTTAAGATTTGCGTGTCGGCGTTTTAGGTTTTTCAAAGCAAACGCGGAGAGAAAATTGATAAAAGAAACTGGAACGATTGTTCTTATTATTTTTATTGTTATTATTGTTTTCGTTATTATTCGTCTGAGCGAAGGAGAATCTACCAGAAAGCCGCAGATATTCATCAACGTTTCTCTAAACTCTGTAGTGGTATTCCCAGCAATTCCACAGTCAGACAACAATCCAAACTATTTCTAACTTCTAGTTGTTCAACTGTACATTCGAGTTTCCTGTGATTCACAGCCTTTTATGCAGCCTGAATTCAAAGCGCGCTTTGTGCCGTTATTAATTATGACCTAATTGTGTCTCGGCGTTACGTTACAGGCGCAACATATACGAAGAGTTGTTTTAGATATCGAGGCGCCAATTTGCAATTGCAATCACGATTTAGTCTCAACTTTACCACGGAGAGCAATTTCTTCTTTCTCGAATTGTGCATTCTAAAAATTGGCGACGTTGTGTAGAAAACAGTAAGAAGAAAAAATAAAATCAAACAAACATGTTCAATTACTGTGAATAGAATTTTCCTTTTCCATTTTGTCGATAAACTTATTCGTTCTATTTTAACCTTTCTACAATTCCTTCGCTTCATTTTTTTTTTCTTTCTTTTTTTTTTATCGTCAAGCACGAATCTCCACTGCCAAATTGTATCCTCTACGGATATAGTTACGAACGATCCGAATAAGACGCAATAGTGAAAAAAACTTTCAGCACTTTTCTCACACGCCTGAGAGTTGGATATGCTACAATTCTAACATTCAACGTGCACTATTCTTTAAAGCAATGAATTTGAATGGTTTAACAATGGAATCGATTTTCAAATGTGCCGGTAGATTTATCTTCGATTTAGAAGAACATGTTCACTTGAAATTTATCAAAATTTCGAATCCCGAAGAGAGCTGAACGGATGAGGAAACGGAAGAAGAAAAATTGTGCTAATTTTTATAGAATCAATCAATGTCCAACGTCCCGTATTGCGAAGGTTTAAGATCCTTCATTTCAGCTCGTGAAAAAAAAATAATTATATTTCTGCTATAATGAATAAAACGAGCAAGTGCGATAATGGATTGAAAATTGAAAGCGAACGGCACATCGTTCCCAAAATATCCACTTTCATACTATTGTCTTGTTTTTAGCGTTTAGGAAGCCGGATTGGGAATTAGATGCAAATAATAAAACAAAATAAATCGAAAAACATAAAAGACAGAGTGGCTACGTAGGTGAAATATAAAAATCCGCGACGGGTGGAACGAATGGGATGCGACATGTTTCTGCACTTAGAATATAACGACGGTACTTTGGATCATGAATTGAATATATGCTAATCAGGGAGGTTCGGTAGGCAGGCTGTAGGAATGAGTTGACGTACAGAGTCTGAGTAAGATGGGACACGATGAGGAACGAGTCATTTGCAAATTTAAAAATCAGCTCAACTCTTATTTCCCTCTCTTTGTTTCCCTCTCGCCATCTTCCGGAACTTTGATTCGTTGTTTTTCCTCGTCCGTACGAATAAGCGCATGTCAAGTTTTTTCCTTGTGTGCGAGTTACGTGAAAAAAAAAATTAACCTCCCCCCTCCCCCCCTCGCCGCTCCTGTGAAAAAAAATTAACTACAAGACACTCGTAAAATCGTACACGCTTTTTCTCATCCCCTCCCATATTCTTTTTAATTATTTTTGTCTGTGCCTATAGGAAGGAAAGAAAAGAACGCGAAAGAACATCTTTCCAGGTACAGGAAACCCTAGAAAAAGTTTTCACTTGCAAAGCTTCCGTTGCAGCGGATGAAAAAAACTTTTCTTTGTACTAACAGCGCGAAGATTCGTTCGTAAGGGTGAGTCGAAGAAAAAATGAAGTTGTGTAGATACTGTTCAATTAAAACTTCAAAATTTGGGAAATTTTGTAGGTCTTCAATTATTGGGAACGTAGATTATGTGATTGGTGAGAAGCCAATTTTTATTTCACTAATTTATCGAAAACTTTTCAGGGGAGTAATTTAAGATACATGGAAGTTTTTGGAAGATCCAATTTTCAACTTTCGCATGACTGGTAAGAATCGATAATAACAGAATGGAAATGTATACAGAATATTATCATGAGTTTTACACTTTACATGTTCAAAGAAAAAGTTTCCGATGTCATTGATGTATATCGTTAAAATTTCCCCGAGTATCTTTTCATTTTAACACGATCGGGCAATTAATGGAACACGATGCTGTCATTTAAATCTTTGGCACGCGTGCTTCTACATTCGTTATTTCGTTTCGAGGTGAAAGAAGACACAGAGTGACCGTACACTTGGAAAATCTGGAATACCTGGAAGTGTCAGGAAATTTCAAAGGGGTCGCGGAAAACCTGGAACTGTCAGGGGGTTTTTAATTTAGTCATGGAAAAAAACTGAAAATATCAGTTTTGTATTATGGGAGTTGGAAATTATTATTTCAGATAACAAGTTTCCATTTTTCGTCGAGAAACTAAATTAGCTCAGACTGGCTTTTTTCTACAATATATTTCTATTCAATTAGAATTGAATTCAAACCGAATACAGAGTTAATAAGCTGAACGATTTAGGTTCTAGTAACTTGCTGTAACTGGGAAAATGTCAGGGAAAAGTAGGTTTTAGATCCTGGAAAACTTAGCAACGTCATGGAATTTTGTTACAAAAAATTTCTGGTCACCCTGATTAACTGAACAGTTTCAGCGAATTAACTTGAATTCAAATATTGACAAGCTGCTTGCAAACAAGTTTCGAAAATGGCATGAAAAATTTCATGATCAATTGACTGTCAAAGTTGCGTCGAAAAATATTGACTCTTGAAATAATTGTACGAATATCGTAGCGGCTGAATGAATAAAACGAGTTTACCTCGAGGCGTTGACTTCGAAGACCGAGAACTAATTTACGACAGTGTTTTTCGATCCGAATAGTACTGTAACAGGAAGGGTAGTTAAGTATCCGGTTTTCTCTTGCTCAGCAGTTCTTGGAAGAACTTTGAATTCTGCTGCATTTACGGGAATATTCCGTAGGGAGAGAAAGAAAGTTCGAAAGTCCAGAAGCCAGTCAGAATTCTTCGGGAAGGGTCAGAGAGGCAATCGTTAGATATTGCGATGAGTAGATTAGTCTACCTGTCAGCCGATTCGAGAAGTGATCTAACATCATATTTCTTTGTCGTTGTTCGATGCGGCGCTTAATTCGTGCAGCACAAATTACAATCGAACGATCATTTTTTTTTCAGTCAACACAATTGAACAATCGTTTTTCTATCTTTGCAAAATAATTTCACAGACAAAGAGTACGATCCGATTTCGCAATCGCAACAGAATCTACGGGATCGCGGTGCCAAACCTTTTCTTACATACTATTGAAACAATTTTTTTTTTCACAACCGTCGATAGATTTGACAAATTACTGTTTAACCTTCTAGATGACGTTCTAATACAGTTTTGACGTAATTTAATATAAGTTACAGCAACATATTCCTGTTATCCTTTCCGTTTCTCTAAACAATGTCCGCACGACGCTGCAACTATGTCTTCTTTTGTTGATAATTTTCGTACAAAGGGCTGTTTTGTTCGATAAATTTTAATTCCGTGGACATCCCCCCCCTTCCTGTTCTTTTGTTTTTTTTTTCTTTAAACAAATGACCGAGGACACCGGGAAACACCGTAAATTTTTATCCAAAGTTTTGATTTAACACGCAAGATTGTCCCACAGGAATTTGTTCGGAGAAACGGTTGAAAAATCGGCGGCAGGATGACGAAGGACTGGGTGGATCTAAGGGGGGAGGGGAAGGAAGGCACGCGGAGATTTGAGGATTGGAAGTAATGATTAGAAGGGTGCGTTTCCGCGGGCAAAATGAGAAGGTAGTTCTCCGCATGCTGAGTAGGCGGAACCGGTGATTGTCATTCAGTTCGTCCACTGCGGGTAATCGCACCTCGCTCATCGTCGACGCGACGAGTCGCCCTCTGATCGTCAGGATTTCATCCCCCAAGCTTTCGCGCGCTAACGGATTGTTCGGTCATCCCCAGTTTCCGGATTTTTCGCGTGTGATTTTTTCCATTTTCTCTCTCTCTCTTGTTTCACTCTTATCGCTATCGTACCAAATATTCCTGCACAGCGTTGCGCGGAGCACATGATTTTGGGGTATAACCGACCTCGTTGTACCAACACGACGATGCAACGTCGCGGCGCCCTTCAACTTTCTTATTACATACCGAGAAAAATTTCATTGGTTACAGTAACTAGAAAAATTGAGTGAAATAGGTATCGTTAAAAATACCAGACGTTAAGGATATCAGACTTTCCGGTAACGGCTATAAAACTAATTTTCATTTTCTACCTAGGAATATATTTTTCGATTGTGGTAAAAAATGAAAATAGTCGAGGACTTAGCGGTAACCGGAACTAACAAATTTCTCTCAGTGCTGGATTGAGAAGGTCCGTACAAATCTCTCTCATTGTTCAGCCTGTCACGTCTTTGCGAGGCTGCCACTGTGGCCGCATTGCGAGGCACATTCACTCTGGAACCGAATGGTCGGCCGAGTTAGGGCCACTAATTTATGCACCTGACTATTAATATGCGAGCTGTTACGTTTCGCGTGGCACAATGCCGAGTTCCATCCGCCATGCGTGTGGCTTCTACGCGGATTCAACGCCGGCCATGGTCATTTAATTACTGCCGTTAGAGGGAGGAGGAAGAATTCTCGAACCGACGAATTAGATTTCGTCCTGTTTCTTTAATCTCTGTATAAGACAGCGTCGACAAGAAATGTCAAGAAAACAAATCGGTCAGTTGATAGCGTTTGGAATGGGATGGACGCTTACCTGATTATAGGATAGATTGGTTCTATTGGGTACGAAGGTCAGGTGTCAAAAAAAAATTTTTATCACCTTGCCGAAACGTTTTGTTATTAAAAATAAAAAAACGCAATCTACTGCGAAGGAAAATTATCTACCGCCGAATCAATTTCCGTACATGCAGCCATATTTCGTCAATCAATATCAACGTCCTGCAATTTTTACGTCAATGCAATTGCGAAGTGTTGTCATTTTATTTGCAATCTATGATACGAAACATAATCGACACCCGTATGCGGGTAGTAGTATGCAGTTGCAGTATGCAGTATGCAGTTGCCTCAATGAAAAGCATGTTATTTTACGCGTTGCTGAATCCTAATTGTGACAGGATCAACAGATTTCAGTAAAGTATCGAACGTCAGCCGCAAATCTTCGACCGGCATTACTTTATCCTTAGTCAGAACGTAGCGTCGGAGGATCGTTGCGGTGATCGTCTTTATCAACATCATAGCGTACTTCCAACCTGGAATTGAAAGAAACTCGTTGAAAGTCATTGCGTCCGTACCTCTGTAATCCTGTTTCAAACTCTGAGCAACATTCTTCGCTTGAAAATACACCAAACATGAAGACGAATGATGATGTCGGAGGATCTCATTGAAACAACAGTATACTAATATGAGATCATTGTCAACTCTTTTATTTTCCTTACCGACACAATTTCTTCGTCCCCCACTAAATGGTAAGTATGAGTACGGTTGTTGTCTCGCGAATCTTTCGGGTAGGAATCTGTCTGGATCAAACTTCAGAGGATCGGGCCAGTATTTCTCACTCCTATGGACCCCGAAAATGTTGAGAACGATCGAAGTCCCTCTTAGAAATGTACGATGACCTGTAAAACCGGTGATCATTTTAGATGTGACCCGATCCACCTTCTTCGAACAATATACCTATCACTTGCTTTTCAGGCCAGTACTCAGATGCGATAGCAGAGAAATGGATAAAATGACCGAAACCTGCGAACCTAAATCAAAATCGTCCGTTGTCGTCCGAGACATTAGGGGCACAACCGGGAACAGCCGCATAGTTTCTTTGATCACTCTCTCCATGTACGCCATTCTCGCCAAGACGTCCATCGTGATGTGCAACTCTTCACTGTCGTCGTTTAATACATGTTCTCCGAAGATATCGCACAGTTCATGGTACACTTTTTCCTGCCCGATTATAAGAAAAGCGACTAATTGTAAGCAGAGCCTTGAAAGAGGTGCACCACACACAATGCTCGTTTCCGTAAGATCACTACGTAACGTATAGTTGAATAACAAACACACCTGAATGTCTTGATGGGATGCCAGCATCAACAACACGTAGTTCATCGTGATGGCCGTTGTATCGCTGCCCTGAAAGAGTACAATTGCGCATTCGTGTTTCCAATTGCGAGTTAACAATGGTGTATATTGTATCTACTGTTCCGTTCTCAATGACTCACAAAACTGACAAGTATGACAATTATTTGAAGCTACGCCGTAATGACAGTATCAAGTGCGTCAGACTTACGGCTGCGATCATCGTATCGACATGATCCCGGACCTCTTTATCCGTCAGCGTTTGGTTTTCGTTGGATAGCCTGAAGAGATTTTCTATCAGTACTTGAGGTCCAGCTGTGGAATCATCTGAACCATGAATGATTAGGTAATTAAAAAAAAGACAGCTACCACACCTAACTCATGCACAAATGGCCCCGGAAATCTACAATTATTTGGGTTTCCGTATGCATTTCATCAAAAGTGTAAAGCAGAAGGCCTCAAGTGCAACTCACTCCTACGAAACAAGCACTCAATCGTGGCACTTTACGACTGTGTCTGGATTTTTTGGTACTTGCCAGCTGCATCTTGTTCTTCGTCGGTTGATAGTCGTTTATCATCAGGCCGGACGATTTCTGCTTTCTTCTGTCGTATCACCTGAAATGAAACATCGGAATTCGGTAATTTATTCTTCGTAGCTTATGCTAATTGTGTTGAACATTCTTATCAATTCAGACGTCTATCAATTGTTGCGCAATGCGAGTACCCTGTTTTCATGCGTAGTCTAGACAAGAACCAACAATTGCTCTAGCATGCTTGTCATTTATAACTTGTAACATGTGGGTTGCCCGTGATAAACGAATCCTTGAACCCTTGGCCGGAACCCAACAGTACTCACACGGCACGAAATATGTCGGAAATATTTCAGAAATGTTCCAACATTTCAGATTCATTACATAATCTCGGGAATATTTCTGAAACGTTTCTGATGTGCAATATAATATTTTTGACATTATGAATATATTTCTGAAATATTTCAAGTAGAATGTCATCACTGAAACTCTCGGATAAGTTTTAGTAATACGTCAACTGCAACGTAACACTTTGCATACATCTGAAATGTTTCAAAAATATGTCACCTGTAACATGACATTCTGATATTTCGAAAAAACTTGAGAAATATGTTATTTCAAATGAAACAGTTTTATTGTTTCGAAAATATTTTAAACAGTTGACGATCCAAACATACCGTATTGAATATTTCTGAAATATTTTATACATATTTAAGGTGCTCCCTAACATTTTCATTACTTTGGACAACTTCATTTGAAACCATACTCCTGTAATATACTATACATTTAATATACTGTGCGACTAAATTGAATTTTTTTTTTTTTGAATACCTAGTTATTTTATTATTGATGAATTTCATTATTGCTTGTGCAGAAATAATGAAGGGAAAATTGGAGAGATTTTCCAAACGGTAGTATAGCGTAGTGGTTAGGACGTGCGACTAGTGATGCGAAAATCTCGGTTCAAATCCCGAGAAGGACATAAAAATGCAAAGTATCACATAGAACTTTGAATAGGCATTTTATTCGATATTTGGGACCATAGATAGGTTAGGGTAATTCAGGAAACCTGCTGTTAATTCAGAAACACGTTCTTCATTTCGCATACTAACCAACCGCATGACGGGAAACACATCATAAATGTTTCAGAAATATTTCTGCAACGTGTCGAGAATGTGTCAGATACGACATGTCCGTATCTGCGTTTGTTACTTAGGAAATATTTACGGGGAATATTTCGCAAATTACTTACGCACGTTCAATATCAGAACGAAAATGTGCGCAACGGTAAAAATGCGACATCAGATTATCGTTGGAAACAAATGTCGAATCTAAATTCATGGTAAAGTGTTAACATCTCGTATATCAGACTTGTCAGTCACGTCAAATTTTCTAATCAATATGTCAAAGAAGTGAATTTTGGACGAATGATTGTTCCGTAATCCGAATCGAAGTTACCCTGCTGCTATTATTCTTGCCTAATTCTCTGTTGAAGTACTGCGCAAAGTATTTGGGTGATACGGTATACTTTTCATCCACAAAATGACTCAACCAATGCTCAATCACCAAACCATGATTGCATTAATGAAGATGTCTCGCACTTACGTTATCAGCAAACTCGTGTATAAACTTTATGTGCTTCCTTTGGTCCTTGCCAAGCTGCGTACCGTAGAACACGAAGTCGGGGTACAGCCAAGGACTAAAGGTTCGTGTAGCGATACTAGCAAACACGCTGTAAAGACAGAATTATTGCACAATTCAAGGGCTTGCATTAGTGAGTTTAACAAAATATCAATCCGTGATTAGGTGTCGAGCTTTGCAAACAACGTGGAATCAAGCGAACCATGTGGAAGGCATTTCAATTGGCTTACTTCCGTAATGCTTCGTCGTACCGACATTCCTCGCTCTCCTGTGCTTTCAAATTTACGCCCATAGCCGTCACTGTGACACGTAAAATATGTATGTATGTAATCGTACCTCAGGCTGGGAAAAGTGTATCGTTCACTTGGGTATAATTGATTTTTTGCGAAATTACAGCCGACTTACCACAGATTGCGTCCAATGTACACAGCGAGACGTATCTGTGTATTTCAAATTCCGATCCGTCCAAGTGCTGCTCCATCTTCTTGGCCAGTATCACTGACTGTGTGGCGAATGTTTTGACGAAAGATTTTAGAGCCACGGAATTGAAGGACGGCTGAAGCAGCTTTCGGTGCACTTCCCATATTGACGCTGAAAGGAAAAATTCTCCAATATTCGGCAACAATTTTGGATATTAACAGGAAACCACCTTCCACGTAGAAAAAATGATTTTATTTTTCTAACATTTTCAACAACGAGTTACTACTATTTACCGTAATTTGATTTCGGTTGTCCGCAATAAAAGTCTTTCACTCGAGTCGACGTAAGATTTATACATTTAAAAAGTGATTCGGGAAACCACTGATTAAATTTCGCGTCACTCGTTATCGAAATCGCACACTTTGCTAGCTCGACGATCTTCGCTGGGACATGAGGCCCATAAGTATTATTCATGTTAATCTGTTTGTTTGAGATATGAACCAACCCCTAGCGAATCTTAAGTTTATTTGACGGATTTTCACTTCGATACAACAGACACGATCGAAAATTTACTGACAATGAGATCAAGGCAATCCTTTCCTGACTCCGATATCTCAGATGAAATTAGATAGCAAAGTGACATCGTTCACCTACCAGGAGCAGTGACTAATCCGTCCCCCACACAGGGTCGTGCGAAGTTGTAGACGTAATGTTTTTCAATGGTCTTCGGACTGAGGAGTATTTCCTGAAATGACGAATCATTTCAGATCCCACTGTTTTATTTGCGTTCGATTATCATTAGGCTACCATACCTTCAGATCTTCAGAATGAGTTGTGAAGAACATTGAATAACGTCCAACGTAGAGTCGGAATAATGCAGGATACATTTCCCCCAGTTTAAATAGGTTCTTTGATGTAGCTGCAATTGCACGTTTTATAGAGTTCAAGTATAATATTATTCGTTACTCGAGATTTATTGACCAATTCGACAGCATAAGATTTTCACTCACACTCATTGCTGCCGACGAAGAGATACACATGGCCTACGAAAGGCAGATTTGGCAGTTCCTCAGCAGTAGGGGGGAATTCGGAGAGCAATACAATCTTCAACAGCTTGACCGCGATGTCGATTATCCGGTACAACACGAAGAATGCCACCGCAAGCGTGGCTACCGTCAAAGAATCCATCCTGCGATTCGGTGAAAACTCGAAACACCGCTCACTTTTTTTTTTTAACCAAATGTGTTCAACAAATTTCATTAAAATCGTCCTGTCGTATTACAACACTGCTCTGTGTTAGTTTCTACAAAACTCACTTTCTTGTCGTATAGTGTTGCGAGTTGAGGGCAGATAAGATTCCTTTCTCCGCTGGTATTCAACTGAATTCTGGAACCTGAATTAAGATTCACCGTTTTTATACGGTTGGGCAATAACGCATCACATGTTACCCCCGGAATGATCGGACATTCTTCTTCCTGTTTGACCAAGGCCGGTAATTGTTTACCAGTTGCATAAAATCAGTGAATGCAATATCCAAATTTACTAGAAGACCTTCGTAGAAATCTGGATTGCTTTTAAACTCCAAATAACCGTGTCTATTGATTGGGTTCATTTGGAAGCTTGGATAGTTTACACCTCGAAGGGGCGCATGCCATAGTATTTGATATTGATTTCAACGTGATATCTCTATGCGTTCCTGAGAAAAAATGTCTTGACACACGGATAGGTAGACGGACAACGAACCGATCTTATAAGGGTTCCGTGTTTTCCTTTCAAGGTACGGAACTCTGAAATATCAACGATTATTAAAAAATCGTAACAACAATAACTACTGAAATAATCCCGCATTCATAGCAGTACATCAGAACCTCGATCAGCCGGGAAGGACAAAATCGGTAGCAAACCGGAAGTACGAAATCATCGGATCATCCGAACACGGAATATTACATGATTGCTGAATGTAGAAAAAAGGCTTTAACGACTCTGCAAGTAATCACTACAGTTCATATATTAAAAATGTATTATTCACGACCATTGAATCATTATTGTATAGCTCAAAAGAAACACAACTTTTATATATTTTGAGTGGATCTAAAAACCTTCGAGTATTGGTTTCGATTCACCTTCTCACATGTTCGGCAGACTCATTCAGTGTACATGTGGTCAGGCCTTCCACGCTGAAATGTCTATTTATAATTTAAAACAAAAAAACAAAAAAAAAAAAAATCGTTGCGATTAATTTGCATTCCGGATGAACCGGACTCGGTTAATCAAGGATACGTAAGTATTTATTTATTTATTTCACAGACCTCTCCGTGCCAAGCCGCATTACTTTATACTGTCTCAATTTTTTGATTTTTATGTAATTAATCAGGCTCTTCTAACGTGATATTAACCTTAAGTTCCTTTTGAGTTTGTACAGAACTGGACTAAGTTATGAGCAAACCGGGGGGGGGGGGCTTTACTCTATGGCTGACCTCTTGGATTCGCGATTTGTCATTCTAGACATTAGTCGAAGCGACTTTTGAGTTCCTTCAAGAGTTTGAATGGCGATGCAGGAGTCGTAGGAACGTGGTAGTCGTGAGAAAATAATTATTAGTCACCCTCTGCATGGGAGGGGGTCGGTCAATTTCCACCAATCTGTTTTGCAAGAAAATGCGCTAGTTTTGCAGAAAGACAGAGTATCGAAAGGATCGTCAAGGCAATCATCTATAATATATATAAACTTGGAAGCCCGTCATGGGGGCAATACGAAACAATATGAATAAACTTGACCTTTGTAAAGCTATTAAAATGGGTATATCTCAATTTTCATACAAAATACATTAACGGTTGCAGCGACGACTCCGAAGTTCACTGCACAGAATGACCGGAAATTTCATCGGGACTTGAGAGTGATCGCAGTTTCAGTGGTCACTTCGTTCCGACAACATCATACGATAGTTCGTCACCACCGTGCTGGGTGTTCAAAAATTAACTAATTCAGTTTGTTTGATCGACAAATTGTAGAGAAAAGATTCCATCACCTCAAGTCACGCAGTGGAGTTATCAAGCGTACTCAATTCACGATTTACCGAACGGTTGTGGGAAATATAGCCGCTGTTGGAAATGACAGTAATGAAGTATTTTTCAACAGCGGCTTTGAGAAACTAATTGATAAGAATCACGGTATAAATAATAAAAATTGTCACGGCCAACGAATTTCTTGTCTGAGTGATAACAACTTGTTACCGCTGGGATCGAATGCAAATTAGCAATCTGCTAGCTGAACCTCTGAGTTTAAAAGCAATCCAGATTTCTACGAAGGTCTTCTAGTAAATTTGGATATTGCATTCACTGATTTTATGCAACTGGTAAATAATTACTGGCCTTGGCCAAACAGGAAGAAGAATGTCCGATCATTCCGGGGGTAACATATATGATGCGTTATTGCCCAACCGTATAAAAACGGTGAATCTGAATTCAGGTTCCAGAATTCAGTTGAATACCAGCGGAGAAAGGAATCTTATCTGCCCTCAACTCGCAACACTATACGACAGGAAAGTGAGTTTTGTAGAAACTAACACAGAGCAGTGTTGTAATACGACAGGACGATTTTAATGAAATTTGTTGAACACATTTGGTTAAAAAAACAAAGTGAGCGGTGTTTCGAGTTTTCACCGAATCGCAGGATGGATTCTTTGACGGTAGCCACGCTTGCGGTGGCATTCGTGGTGTTGTACCGGATAATCGACATCGCCGTCAAGCTGTTAAAGATTGTATTGCTCTCCGAATTCCCCCCTACTGCTGAGGAACTGCCAAATCTGCCTTTCATAGGCCATGTGTATCTCTTCGTCGGCAGCAATGAGTGTGAGTGAAAATCTTATGTCGTCGAATTGGTCAATAAATCTCGAGTAACGAATAATATTATACTTCGACTCTATGAAACGTGCAATTGCAGCTATATCAAAGAACCTATTTAAACTGGGGGAAATGTATCCTGCATTATTCCGACTCTGCATTGGACGTTATTCAATGTTCTTCACAACTCATTCTGAAGATCTGAAGGTATGGTAGCCTGATGATAATCGAACGCAAATAAAACAGTGGGATCTGAAATGATTCGTCATTTCAGGAAATACTCCTCAGTCCGAAGACCATTGAAAAACATTACGTATACAACTTCGCACGACCCTGTGTGGGGGACGGATTAGTCACTGCTCCTGGTAAGTGAACGATGTCACTTTGCTATCTAATTTCATCTGAGATGTCGGAGTCAGGAAAGGATTGCCTTGATCTCATTGTCAGTAAATTTTCGATCGTGTCTGTTGTATCGAAGTGAAAATCCGTCAAATAAACTTAAGATTCGCTAGGGGTTGGTTCATATCTCAAACAAACAGATTAACATGAATAATACTTATGGGCCTCATGTCCCAGCGAAGATCGTCGAGCTAGCAAAGTGTGCGATTTCGATAACGAGTGACGCGAAATTTCATCAGTAGTTTCCCGAATCACTTTTTAAATTTATAAATCTTACGTCGACTCGAGTGAAAGACTTTTATTGCGGACAACCGAAATCAAATTACGGTAAATAGTAGTAACTCGTTGTTAAAAATGTTAGAAAAATAAAATCATTTTTTCCACGTGGAAGGTGGTTTCCTGTTGATATCCAAAATTGTTGCCGAATATTGGAGAATTTTTCCTTTCAGCGTCAATATGGGAAGTGCACCGAAAGCTGCTTCAGCCGTCCTTCAATTCCGTGGCTCTAAAATCTTTCGTCAAAACATTCGCCACACAGTCAGTGATACTGGCCAAGAAGATGGAGCAGCACTTGGACGGATCGGAATTTGAAATACACAGATACGTCTCGCTGTGTACATTGGACGCAATCTGTGGTAAGTCGGCTGTAATTTCGCAAAAAATCAATTATACCCAAGTGAACGATACACTTTTCCCAGCCTAAGGTACGATTACATACATACATATTTTACGTGTCACAGTGACGGCTATGGGTGTAGATTTGAAAGCACAGGAGAGCGAGGAATGTCGGTACGACGAAGCATTACGGAAGTAAGTCAATTGAAATGCCTTCCACATGGTTCGCTTAATTCCACGTTGTTTGCAAAGCTCGACACCTAATCACGGATTCATATTTTGTTAAACTCACTAATGCAAGCCCTTGAATTGTGCAATAATTCTGTCTTTACAGCGTGTTTGCTAGTTTCGTTAAACGAACCTTTAGTCCTTGGCTGTACCCAGACTTCGTGTTCTACCGTACGCAACTTGGCAAGGACCAAAGGAAGCGCATAAAGTTTATACACGAGTTTGCTGATAACGTAAGTGCGAGACATCTTCATTAATGCAATCATGGTTTGGTGATTGAGCATTGGTTGAGTCATTTTGTGGATGAAAAGTATACCGTAACACCCGAATCCTTTGCGCAGTACTTCAACAGAGAATTAGGCAAGAATAATAGCAGCAGGGTAACTTCGATTCGGATTACGGAACAATCATTCGTCCAAAATTCACTTCTTTGACATATTGATTAGAAAATTTGACGTGACTGACAAGTCTGATATACGAGATGTTAACACTTTACCATGAATTTAGATTCGACATTTGTTTCCAACGGTAATCTGATGTCGCATTTTTACCGTTGCGCACATTTTCGTTCTGATATTGAACATACGTAATTTGCGAAATATTTCCCGTAAATATTTCCTAAGTAACAAACGCAGATACGGACGGACATGTCGTATCTGACACATTCTCGACACGTTGCAGAAATATTTCTAAAACATTTATGATGTGTTTCCCGTCATGCGGTTGGTTAGTATGCGAAATGAAGAACGTGTTTTTGAATTAACAGCAGGTTTCCTGAATTACCCTAACCTATCTATGGTCCCAAATGTCGAATAAAATGCCTATTCAAAGTTCTATGTGATACTTTGCATTTTTACGTCCTTCTCGGGATTTGAACCGAGATTTTCGCATCACTAGTCGCACGTCCTAACCACTACGCTATACTAGCGTTTAGAAAATCTCTTCAATTTTCCCTTCATTATTTCTGCCCAAGCAATAATGAATTTCACCAATAATAAAGTAACTAGGTATTCAAAAAAAAAAAAATTCAATTTAGTCGCACAGTATATTAAATGTATAGTATATTACAGGAGTATGGTTTCAAGTGAATTTGTCCAAAGTAATGAAAATGTTAGGGAGGATCTTAAATATGTATAAAATATTTCAGAAATATTCAATACGGTATGTTTGGATCGTCAACTGTTTAAAATATTTTCGAAACAATAAAACTGTTTCATTTGAAATAACATATTTCTCAAGTTTTTTCGAAATATCAGAATGTCATGTTGCAGATGACACATTTTTGAAACATATCAGATATATGCAAAGTATTACGTTGCAGTTGACGTATTACTAAAACTTATCCGAGAGTTTCAGTGATGACATTCTACTTGAAATATTTCAGAAGTATATTTGTTATGTCAAAAATATTATATTGCACTTCACATATGTCTGAAATATATTTATACCATCGAAAATGTAATATTGGACTTGAAATATTTCTGTAAGGTATCTCAAATATTGGTAATGTTATTACTGCAATTGACATATTTCTGAAACGTTTTAGAAATATTCCCGAGATGATGTAATGAATCTGAAATGTTGGAACATTTCTGAAATATTTCCGACATATTTCGTGCCGTGTGAGTACTGTTGGGTTCCCGTCAAGGGTTCAAGGATTCGTTTATCACGGGCAACCCACATGTTACAAGTTATAAACGACAAGCATGCTAGAGCAATTGTTGGTTCTTGTCTAGACTACGCATGAAAACAGGGTACTCGCATTGCGCAACAATTGATAGACGTCTGAATTGATAAGAATGTTCAACACAATTAGCATAAGCTACGAAGAATAAATTACCGAATTCCGATGTTTCATTTCAGGTGATACGACAGAAGAAAGCAGAAATCGTCCGGCCTGGTGATAAACGACTATCAACCGACGAAGAACAAGATGCAGCTGGCAAGTACCAAAAAATCCAGACACAGTCGTAAAGTGCCACGATTGAGTGCTTGTTTCGTAGGAGTGAGTTGCACTTGAGGCCTTCTGCTTTACACTTTTGATGAAATGCATACGGAAACCCAAATAATTGTAGATTTCCGGGGCCATTTGTGCATGAGTTAGGTGTGGTAGCTGTCTTTTTTTTAATTACCTAATCATTCATGTATCAGATGATTCCACAGCTGGACCTCAAGTACTGATAGAAAATCTCTTCAGACTATCCAACGAAAACCAAACGCTGACGGATAAAGAGGTCCGGGATCATGTCGATACGATCATCGCAGCCGTAAGTCTAACGCACTTGATACTGTTATTACGGCGTAGCTTCAAATAATTGTCATACTTGTCAGTTTTGTGAGTCATTGAGAACGGAACAGTAGATACAATATACACCATTGTTAACTCGCAATTGGAAACACGAATGCGCAATTGTACTCTTTCAGGGCAGCGATACAACGGCCATCACGATGAACTACGTGTTGTTGATGCTGGCATCCCATCAAGACATTCAGGTGTGTGTGTTATTCAAGTATACGTTACGTAGTGATCTTACGGAAACAAACATTGTGTGTGGTGCACCTCTTACAAGGCTCTGCTTACAATTAGTCGCTTTTCTTATAATCGGGCAGGAAAAAGTGTACCAGGAACTGTGCGACATTTTCGGAGAACATGTATTAAACGACGACAGTGAAGAGTTGCACATCACGATGGACGTCTTGGCGAGAATGACGTACATGGAGAGAGTGATCAAAGAAACTATGCGGCTGTTCCCGGTTGTGCCCCTAATGGCTCGGACGACAACGGACGATTTTGATTTAGGTTCGCAGGTTTCGGTCATTTTATCCATTTCTCTGCTATCGTATCTGAGTACGGGCCTGAAAAGCAAGTGATAGGTATATTGTTCGAAGAAGGTGGATCGGGTCACATCTAAAATGATCACCGGTTTTACAGGTCATCGTACATTTCTAAGAGGGACTTCGATCGTTCTCAACATTTTCGGGGTCCATAGGAGTGAGAAATACTGGCCCGATCCTCTGAAGTTTGATCCAGACAGATTCCTACCCGAAAGATTCGCGAGACAACAACCGTACTCATACTTACCATTTAGTGGGGGACGAAGAAATTGTGTCGGTAAGGAAAATAAAAGAGTTGACAATGATCTCATATTAGTATACTGTTGTTTCAATGAGATCCTCCGACATCATCATTCGTCTTCATGTTTGGTGTATTTTCAAGCGAAGAATGTTGCTCAGAGTTTGAAACAGGATTACAGAGGTACGGACGCAATGACTTTCAACGAGTTTCTTTCAATTTCAGGTTGGAAGTACGCTATGATGTTGATAAAGACGATCACCGCAACGATCCTCCGACGCTACGTTCTGACTAAGGATAAAGTAATGCCGGTCGAAGATTTACGGCTGACGTTCGATACTTTACTGAAATCTGTTGATCCTGTCACAATTAGGATTCAGCAACGCGTAAAATAACATGCTTTTCATTGAGGCAACTGCATACTGCATACTGCAACTGCATACTACTACCCGCATACGGGTGTCGATTATGTTTCGTATTATAGATTGCAAATAAAATGACAACACTTCACAATTGCATTGACGTTAAAATTGCAGGACGTTGATATTGATTGACGAAATATGGCTACACGTACGGAAATTGATTCGGCGGTAGATAATTTTCCTTCCCAGTAGATTGCGTTGGCAATGAAGAAGTTCAGGCCCGTAGCACGCTGCCCGAGCGGTAAGCTTCCGTGTTCTTGTAATGTGTTCTGTAAATAATGACCCCGCACCGTCAAGGGAGAAAACGAGACTGGAAGAATAACTATCTCGCTTACAGCTATAAAGTCTAATAAAACACTGGTAAGTTTGTCACGGCAAGAATTGTGCATTTTTTGTACCTCTTGAATTATAATCAGTACAGGTGTACAAAAGTTATGTCGATGCGAAAAACGTCTCAGGATAAAACATTATTGCAAAGTGCAAGTTTGAAGATGAAAGGAATAAATATGCCTAAAAATTAATTAGGATGAAAATAATCAAAAAAAAAAAAAAACTTTTCAAAATTTCATAACAGAGAAAGAAGTTTTCTAATGTTGACGAGTTTTTTATTTCATTTATTATGTGTGAATTGAAAAATCATTTCATATGGTTATTGGAAATTGAAAGATCTTTACAAGAGGGAGTTCTGTAAGTAAAACATCGATGATCACAAATGTAACGTAACAATGTCAACGAAATTCTACTCTTGAAACAGCAATGCAAAACATTTCGCGGAATGAAAAAATTGGTCCAGCTTTAGCAGTAATTTTATTTATCACGTACAGATACGATATTTATACGCAAAAAATTGTCAAAGTTTCCGATACATTCTCGTACATTTTTGAAAATCTGAGTGTCAGTATCAACATTAGATATTTTAATTACGCGCGTTTATTGGGATACAGATCAAGGATCTTTTTTGTTTGATCGAAGTACTTTCTGGCTAGACTGTGAGCATGACTTGGAAAGACTTTTAAAGTTTCTTTCCAATGTTCCTATATGAACAGTGTACACGTATACACGCGTATATGTGTATGTATTATATACGTAAGCTCCGGTAAAGAGGACTACATTAATATCATGCTGCAAGCATACGATAAGTTTTCCCGCGCGTCAGCTCTCAACCGGGTAACTTTTTTGCTTCATCGATTTTCATGAAGCCCAAAGTATGTTGTAGACGAACAGCTTGTCGAGTGTTCCTAGTCCAAAACTATTAAGACTCGCGCTGAGCATGCGTCTTATTCAACATATTTCCTGATCGATATGCGGCGATGCGTATATTTTATTTGAAAACCTGAATCATTGTGCGCTTCGCTAACTCGATTTTTGTGGAATCCGGGTGCAGCGCCAGGTGTATTGACGTGGGAAAACGATCAAAAGAAGACTGAATTAGATAAATCAACAGAGGATCGAGGAGGATACTGCACTAGAAATTTCGTATTACAGCGCAGGGAATTTTTAATCCTCATAAGCACTGATAATGTTACGAAATGGTATTCAAAACTTTCAGAACGTTTTCTCCTATTTCATTTTTTTGAGCATTTTGGCACGATTTTTCGAAAACGGAGCTTCCGATTGATTTGAAATTTGAACAACATGTTCATTATTTGCGTCATTTTCGAGCCATGCTCGAAAGTTTCCGAGATTGCAGGGTGCAAAAAGTTTCCGGTTCAGATGTCAGCAGATAATACGTTAAAAAGAACTTATTCCTTCCATCAGAATTAATCAGTAGAATATTTTTCACAAATCTTTTTTCCAACGAGTCTCTTAACAGAGCGCTAATTAAAACCATGATGCGATTTAACTCAACCAGTCATCCATGCGAATTTAAAGCATGCCAGTTCTGCATATTATTGTAACACACGATGTGAACTTACGACTTTTTAATGATTTCTCGCTCAAATGAGTAATCGTCATCAGAACAGACACGTGCATTTCCTCTTCTCCATTTTGATTTCCTCATCCGGCACGCGTGAGTGCACGCATCCCCTGTTTGCAATTATAGGAATGACTTGGGGCGCATAAATGCGGCCACGTCGTAGTCCCTCAAAGAGAGCCAGAAAGCCAGAAAACTATCCGGTTACCTACAGTGAGATTCTGACGTAGGTAGTCACGTTCCAACGTCAACGACACATAACTGGCTTCTGCATGCTGCAGCTGTCGGCTTACACCGTGTAAGCATGGCTTTTGCTGTGAGTGTCCAAACCCATGCACCCCATGCCAGCCCTCGGTTTCAGTAGGGGAAAATCTCTGGGGGTGTATTTATAAGCGGAATCCATTCACTAGAGGGATTTTTCAAGTAATTATTCTTCGTTTATTTCTGTAAATGTCTGTACGTCGCTCGTGGCTCCTTCTAGCTATTCGAATATTGGAAGGGAGATAAGATAACGTGGTTGAAAGGAAATAGACTCGTAACAAACACATGAGACATCCGGAGATCAGACGGCTTCGACCTTTTCGAGGTAAGTACATTGATTCGCTGAAAAAAAGCTGACCACAAATGACGGTGTGCAGGTTTATGTAGTGTTGATTGGGCAGTTTTAGTCCCTTTGATGAGGATGGTATCGAATCTGCATCACCGAATTTCCGTTTTTTTTTTTTTTTTTTGGATAGCGGTGCAACCAATTGTTGGACATCTGTGAATTTTATGAAGCGCAATGGCGAGTGATTAATCAAACTCGCATATATTCCGTACTTCGGAGAGCTTTCATTGTTTTGTAAATTCAAAAACACGGAGAGGAAATTTTACCGAGTATAAGAACAAACGACAGTGTCAAGTAAGAGTTGCAGGTTCACCGGAGTTCTTGAATACCGTGCACAGTACAGGTTAATGAAACAAGCTCTATGGTTTTTGGGGTGAAACATAGTGTCTGAATAAAGCAAGAGACGGCGGCGGTTCCAACAGTGAATCCAATTTAAAAACTGAACTAGAATCAACGTGAGAAACGGCTGAAGTTACGCCCCACCGCTGCTTTGCGCTTACCGCAGAGACAATTTGCCCCTAAACGTACCCAACGTAGAAGGGTTTTCAACCATGGACACTTTGAGCGCACGTGTTCATGGCTATCCGACAATATATGTACGTGTTTCGGTTCTAATTAAGGCAACAAACGAATGAACGCTCGTTCTACAAGGCGAAACAAATTACAGGTGAAGCCTATGAAGCCTAGTAGTTGGCACTGAATACACCACAGACACGAAGTCCGTGCCTTTGCACGTGTGTGAATCACGTGTGGGCACCACAGGAGTTTTCTCTAGTGTCGAGCACCCCTTCGTTTTTCATTGACGCGTGTTCACCCCGCGCAAAAAGTACTTTTCGCGATGTCAACTTGCAAGTGTCTAAATTTTTTACTCGCCTTCACGATTCTCTTTCCGGTTGTCAGGCCTGCACGACGAATTATTCATCGGCCACTGTATGTTTGATTACCATCGGCTGTCGACAGTGTCAAAGAATTCATCATACAGAGTGAATTGCTAACGACAGAATGGTCCGACATCTGCTACAATTTAACGCGCATGCGTTGTAATCCAAGAGCAGCTGTTCCCCAGGGCAACCAACCCTCATGAACGTAACCTCAAAAATTTTGACAGTTATCACTGGGAGTTGTGTTCGACTCGGCCAGTTGTAAAAATTTTTCACGTTATACATATCGCGGCGAACTGTCGTCTGAATTTATGACGGTTGGTCATCGTGGTCGACAACTACTCTCGGATCGTAGCGCATGCGCATTAAATTGTGGCAGAAGCAAGAAATTGAACATTACTCTCACCACCCTAAGTTAATCCAGTAATCTCAAAGGATTTTTTTCGCCATATTTCTCTTGCGAAAAATTTAAAAATTTACCAGGATACGTATTTTTTTCTTGCCCAAATTATATGATTCTCACATGTTAAATAAATGAATATCGTAAACGCATCTGACCGTTCTAGTCGAGGCGCGCTGAACGATGTAACGTTGAAATCTCGGAACACGTGGATCCCAAAAGAAATTGAATAAAACTTGTCGGAATTACTTTGTAATACAAATATAAGTAAAGTTTACCACCTGAAAACACTTGCTTATTATTGGAAATTAAAAAAATTTCACGAAGAAAAATGTTCAATTAATAAAAAGCAAGGGCATATGGTAAGCTTTGATTCTAATTCGATTTCGAAGGGATTGCGAAAAGTTTCATGAAAATTATACGAACAGACGGTGAAAGATTTGCATCTTCCGCCGTTAAAAATTATTGAGACTTTGCTCAGGGTTACTTAAGGTTATCCTTGAATTACACGCGTGTGTTTTGACTTTTTGATCCGCCAAATTGAGTGCTCTGGCAATATCCCGAAGGAACAGTCGTTGCGTGGAAGTATTGTGGTGAAGGCTTACCTTGAGTAGGCTTCCGTATACCAATTTACAGTCTGAGCAACAATGAACACGACACGCATAAAGGAATACACCTTTCATTCCAAGTCCCTCCCAGGAGATTGACAGTGTCCTTGCTTTTTGCTCTGCGTTGATCACAATGACAGCTGCAGTATTGGACGAAATTGACACAACCACAGTTTGATGTTGCACTTCGAAACAGGATTTTAAAAAGAAAGTTAGCGTTGACTCGAGCTCACTCCGAAATATATTCCGGCGCTTTTCTAATCGGAGAGATCTTCCCGGGAAGAATTCTCGTCGTTACACTTTGGAAGGATGTGGTAGTTATAGAAGGTGTGCATTTACTTAATTTACTGTTAATATTTACAAGTGCATTTACTATTTCACCACTTTAATTAACGGGACAGAAACAGAACCAACTGTGACAGCGACACTTGACAACCAAAAATCACTATTACGAAAAGCAGCAAGTTGCCAATACAACGACCGATTCCGAAGCCCGTCACAGATCAACTGATCTAGGTCAATGCTCGAGCTGTCGAACTCGTCTGTGTTGATTCCCCCACTATTCCCGGCCTTATTTACATACTTCCCTCGAAGCGATCAGCTGATCGTTGGTCGCACGGCCATATTGATACAATGACACGGAAACTTCCGAATCAAAAAATCAACAATCAATATCGTATCGCTTGGGTATTATCCAAGATTTTTTAACGCTCATTGGACGATATTTTTTGGGCCAGAATGTGATTGACCTCACTTCGGTTCCTGTTAAACGGTTAAGATCATTTTATTTTCTACTCCGAGACATTAGAGCCACCGCGACCAGCTTAACGTAGCCATGGCAACGTCGAGCTAGAGACGAGAATTCAGCTCGGCAGCTGATCTACGTCTCTAAAATCTCTTTTTCTCTCTTCTTTCCTTCCTTCCTTTCGTGTACTCACTCGCTTTCCATCTTCCGCTTTGCCATTTCTACATTTGTTTCCCTCCCCATCATAGTTCTCATGCCTTCAAAAATCCCGTTTCATTATCAAATAATTCACAACTTGTATACTCAAAGCTCTGCTTTCGATCAGAAGCCATCGTAGAGTAATCGATTTACCGATTTGTTACAGGACTTCAAAAGATACACCACGAATAAATACATCGAAAGTTTTCTGTGACACTTCTTTCGTTGTTTTATTCTTGTCATATTATACTCGAATATTGGGCAATATTTCCCCTAATTATATTTCGAACGCTTATGTGACTGCTCTTTGACAAATCATTTTTCGTTGACGGGGTGCTTGGAAATAATTGCTGTTAACACCGTTCCTTGAAATAAAGCAAAAAATATTATCTTGTTATTCGAACAGTTTTGACAAGATTGAGAATTACGAGATATTCCTTTGTGGGCACATGTCTTGGCAGATTCTACGACGACTTTTACCGAAGTAGCAAGATAACTAACGTAAAATTTTGCGAATAGTCTTTTTTTCGATGCATTCTAATATTACTTTCTTCCTTCTTATTATTGATTCTTAACCCGATATTTATACCGATTGTTGTGGTGTAAAAAGAGCCTCGTCTCAATTTTTGGTAGTTTCTAAAGTCATCCGGGATTTAAAACGACTGTAATATTTATATGCAGAATAATGAATAGCAAAATATTCAGGAGATTATTTTTGGAATCTGATAATTGCAGATAAACTGTCCTCCAATCTGATCAGTACTGCATGAATCGCCCTTTGAAGCAATATCGAGGCTGCTTTCACACTCTCAGATGGAAAGACGTAAATTTTCACGGTTGGTTGATAAATGCCTGGTCTGATCAAAACACTACATTATGATGAAATTCTTCGCAGGTTGCCTTACTTTGCGTCAGATTTTCTTGCTTCTTAGAGTTCCAAGTAACGGGCATACATGAAAGAGAAAATGAAGAAAGACTTACCCGAAGTATGTCGGAACCGGATTCCCTGGGGGTTGTAAGTTTTCTTCAACAAATTTAATACACGAATAGGTAACATACTCAGAATATGTGTTTTCTCCTTCTTTCGTATCTTGTTCGTGAATTCTGAGAGACAGATTTCATCCCTGCTTCTAAATTAGCTATTTTACTGATACGAGTGCTGAGTATCGAACGCGGCCGATATGGACACATTTTCTGGGATACGTAAAGACTTCGGTAATCGATAGTAACAAGTACGGCGATCGAAAGAACGTTCCTCAGAGATTTATTCAGAAGGTGATTGGTGGAACACAGTCGAAATCTTTTTCACCAAAGCAAACACATCCATGGACGCGTTGATTTTATTGTTTGTATCGGTTGATAATTGTTTTCTCGCCAAACACGAAAAAAAAGTTACTGTTGCAAATTACTTCTTCAATTCTTGTAACTAACTGCATTTTTTTTTCTCATTTGTTAATTGGAACGTCGAGCTACAAGCTTGGAGCATTTCTGTAGTAACTGTAAAAGAAAACTACGATAGCTTTGAGCGAAAACTTATGAAATGAGTGGTGAGGTGAAATCTTATTTATACATGTGTGTCAAGTGTTATGATAATTATAATGTATAATTCCAAGTAACGTTAAAGTGAATTTTTTCTCAAGACGTCATTCATTCTCAATTTTATTTTTCTTGCGTGTAAAACGTTACTTAATAATCCACTCTATTCAATCTTTATTTATTGCTGATTGGTTACATACGTTATTCGGTGAGTTTCTAAATTTTTACCAATATACGGAGAAAAATCTATTGCAGAACTTATATGATAGAAATAATGGGATGTTGATTTAAATCAGCGTAACCATCCACCACAAGTTTTTTTGTTTTTGGAATAACACCAAAAGATCAAAACGAATTCGAAGCATACTATAACCAAAACACAAATTTCAGTGTCATGTAGTATTTAAATATTGTAGGATTCGCTATTATTTCATTCGATCAGTCCTCGATCTATGTATCTAATTTACATTTCGACTGTAGCTTCTAAGATAAATTTAGTAATAGGCATATGAAACATCAGAACGCGAGACTCGACTGAAAGATCAGCTGCGTTAAATGTGTAAGTGAAAATAAAGGGTGTGAGGGACCGGAATAAATGAAACTTGAGTGTTAAAATCGTATGAATAAACGATTGACGTACAAATGCAAATGAAACTTTTCAACCCTGTTTTATTGGCAAAAACCTCCGGGACTAGAATAATTCATCGTCCAAACAAGAAAAACGTACCTACAAAACAATCTTAAAAATGACTGTGAATTTACAACACATTTACCGTACCAAAGAGTTTGTTAATTTACGAAATTAGGTTGCAAATTTACAAATTCGGTGCAGTGACGTAAATTACCATATATTTGACTTGAATTAGCAATGAAATATTTTGATTTTACTAAAATTTATAGGAAAATTGCAAAACAGTACTTTGAATGTACTAAATAGTGTAATAAATTTGTTATGTTTGTAAATGAAATAAACAGTAAGTATACGGTGAATTCACTGTTCTGTACCCGAATAAAACTTCCGAAACAATGTAGGAAGTTCCGTACAGAAATTCTTAACAACGCGTGTACGTGTAAACAAGGTTTCGATGTACCGAGTTACATCACTGGGCACCAGGTGCGCGGCTGTCGGCGGTTTGGGCGGGAAATTTGAAAAGTCACTATCCATAACTCGTCGTGATCGTCTTTGGGTACGAAACGGTTAGATGTAAAACGTCCCCAGGAGTACAAGGGTGCGTCCCTTCCACCCATTAAGTGTGTATTATATATATAACGGACCATTAGGGATGGTCGAGCATTCTGCGAGCGATTGCCGGACGGTAATGGGTCCTAGGCAAGGATCATAGACGCCAGCGGCACACTTCCTGCATCGGCGGGAAACCGGGCGTGGGGCTAATTCGTCTGAGGAGGCGCAGTCTGTCGGAAGGGGTGGTTGGGGGTTGGAATGGGGCGGCCATAACCAACCCCGCGGAATTCTCCACGCGCGTATTGCCAGCGACAGCTGAACCTCGTCTCGTCACGCCTTTGCGGAGGGTTGCGGTACTTGGCCAACAGCCCTGACCCTGGCCTCGTTGAGTTTTCACTCCCGCCCTACGTGTAACAGCCCCTCAGATGCGGCCGTCGGGCAAATAGACCGACCCTCTGCCCCTCGAGTAACGGATGTGGCTCTAGGGTTATACCGGCTCGACAGACGGGTAATGAACCTTGCGCCTATCTGTGTACGTTCTGCTTTATTGCGTCTAGGCTCCTTCGGCTTACCTATTTTTCCTCGTAATTGGGACGGATCGGACTGATTTCGGACACTCGTACACCGGAAGCTAATCACCCTGACGTTAATAAATAACCACGACCTACTCGGGATTCTGGTCTTTTATTTTCACCCTCAGACCGAGAGGGTGTAAGTTACTTTAAGGGTTCATCCTGCTGTAAGCAACCTCCAAGAGGCTAATTTTTGGAAATTTTGTTCGGAAAAGCTTGAACCGCATTGTTAAAAATTTTTTTTCACGTCTTGTTGTGTGTGTTAAAACTTGGATCGAAAAATGTAAAAATTTTCAAACGTTAGTCGTTACTATATATAAAAAAGTTTGGGATTTTTTTTTTTTTTTTTTTTTTAACCTAAGATGAAAAACAAAAAAGCTCCGTCACTCCATAGCGAAAACCATGTAGTTGATGTGGATATTTTTGTTTCTTGATTCGGACTAACCATATTTGCAGAATAATTTTTTGGTGAAAATTTTTACACACACTCCTTGAGATGTACATAAAAACGTTAAGAAAAAATTATTAAATATTTCATTTGTGGTTTTTTCCGAAATGAATTCCCAAAAATTAGACTGTTTGGACACTGGTTACGGTATAATAATCCCTTAATTCGTGGTGTTACACAAAAAAGAAAAGAAATTTAACACTTTTACCAAATGTGCTGATTAAGCATTGTTAACGGTATGTTTTGAATAAATGCGGTTTTATTTAATGACACGTATTCATTCGTTCACTTCTTTTTCTTCGTATTAAAAAAAACATTTTGTCCGCCACAACGAATTTCCTCTCTGTGTGTAGATTTTGCGTCAAGCGTGATCTTAACTGAATCAAGCTTCTTCGTTTTAATTTCATCTGAACTTTGGAACAGTAATAGGTTCTTGTATTTCGAACCTGTGTTGATAAAAATCGACCTTCAAATTGAGATCACTATTCACCTAATCAAATGTTAGCTCAAGTATGGCATTAAGTCGAGTCATATATATTATACATTGAATGTTAATTTACGTCAGTAGATCAAAATCCGAACGTACTTCTGCATTCAGCATTTAGGTTCATGAAATAAAAAAATATATTTTGCAACTATGCTTGGTTGAAATAATGACCAACGTAACTGTGATTTGCAAGAAGTCATAAATAATTTTCTCCGTTACAAATAAGTGGTATGAAAAACAAAACAAAAAAAAAAAAAAAAACTCCACTTTATATCAATTACAATTGAGAAGCAAGAAATTTGTTTTTCTTTGAGAAATGAAAAAAAACCTTTCAATTAAGAGGAGAATGTGTGATTCGTTACAATTTATTAAATGAAAAACATAAATTGTAAAAGAACGCAATTCAATGTGACTCCTGTTGAGTTAGTAGGTAAGAAAAACTCGACTAACATGTTTTCCTATGAAAATTATTTTTTATGGTAACCCGTAGAGTAATAGATTGGAACACGCAATTTAATGAGAGTTGAATTAGTGATATTCTGCACAGAATTCCTCCAAGGATGAGGTAATTCAATCCGTTTCAGTTAGGCGACCGGTGGTACGCGACTAACTTTTAAAGACCGCATGAATACACGAATCTCGCTTGCGTATGAAAGCGTAATTATTTGTTATACCGGCAGGTAGGTATTTAAACGATGCCTCGTTACGCAGTCAACTGGAGAGCTTTAAATATTGAAGAATTAAAGCAGCTTCCTCCTAAACTTTCGCCCAGCTCCCGAGGCTGCTATTATGCAAATTCTTGTTTTGATGCGCTGCGTCGATAAGCCGCACGGTTAATAACTTTTTTTTTATAAGATAGTCATAAATTTTTTAAACTGTGTATTACCGTCGAAACTTCGAAGAGCTTCACCGGAATGTCTACTTTCCTTCCTTTTTACCCCCCCCCCCCCCCCCCCCCCCACCCCGATGTCTGCCATTTGTACGAAAAATTTTCGCCACCCATGCTCTGAAACACTTATCGTACTTAATTTGTTATTTTCTCAGTGTTTTACCTTAATCCATATAAAATTTAGGGTATAAATATTCAAGACTGTTGCGTCTGCAAATACAAAATTCAGCGTTTCGTAGACTTCTAATGATCATTCTGAGAGCAAAGTTGTAGTAGCTTTTTTTTTTTTGTCAGCCGATTATAGACGGGCGGTAATTTTTTTTCTGCTTTAGAATCGATAAAAGGTCCGTTTTTTTTTTTTTTTTTTTTTTGCCAAATTAGTACTTCGGCAAGCCGTATTTTCGTAGCGATTATTTTGAAAGCAAAGTTCAGCCCGACGTTTTTTTCCTACGTAATTAGATTATCTAGTGGAAGTATTGGAAAGAAAAAAAACAAAAAAAAATCGCGTGTGCGTAGGAAGAAAACCGTGAATATGTAGAAAAAACTACAAGAAAAACAGTTCGACAGAACTTGGCCTTCACAATCATTGTAATTCCGAGGGTATGGCTAATTGCTACGGTCCGTTTCTGTAGATGCAGAAATCTTGAATGTCGTATGCAGGATCAGAATACTCAATAAGTATGGAAAACGAAGACTGAAAAATGATATCATACGATGAAACACAATAATTGATTAAAAATCACGAATCTTCGACAATAATACGTGTATAGATACTTTTAAGAGAGAGAAATAGAGAGAGAGAGAGAGAGAGATTCGGATATCTAGCAGGCTTACAAAATTTGAAGGAGATCGGTATAATTTAAATCTATGTGAGACTAGAAATTCCGAAAGTGTAATTTAACAGGAAAATCCTGATCAGATAATTAATCACAAACCCACTAGATACGACGATTAATATGGAAACGGAAAAGAAACTGAGAAATTATTTTAAACAGTTTAAATAACACACAATAATATTAATTATTGACCTTCTTTCAATACATCGCGACTTCATTAAAACGCTCTATTCTCTAATATACATATATTCTAATCGTCAGTGTTTAATGTTTTATATTTCCGTCTGTTTGTCGGTTTTTGTTAAAATTCAATTATACTTTCACTTTCTTGTAAAACTGTCAAGCCAAGTTTGGTGGCTTGCAACGAGTAGGGATATTTAATTTTTATTTTTCCACACTTCTCTGGCATGAAATCACTAATAATCATAGAAATAAATTATTAATATATTTTTCAACAAACTTTGAACAACTTTTGCGCGTTGTTCTTTATTTTTCAAATTATTCGTTTATTTTTATAACCTTGAAACCTGTATAAAACGTTACACATTCAAAAACAAAAAAATGACAATCAGTGTGCAACGAATAATAACTAATTCATCACGATTGATAACCGACAAATATCCGCTAGTGTGACACGAATAATCGCCTTTTGTAATTGTAATTCAAAATTTGATTCCCAACTGTTAAATTTGCTACTTTTATGCTCAAAAACATGAAAGTGTCAAGCAACATTTTCGCCCATAGACGTCATTCGTCACACAGGCCGGTATACGACGGGGGACATTAATTGAGGAGCAAGCGCGTTATGACCTCAGCGCTTTCACCTTGTTTCGTGAATATGAGCTGTACCTACCGTCGGTATTGCGAAGCTCCTTCGCCCCTCCATCAGGCTGGTCGTTTTTCTTCCTGCTTATGCGCCCGTCTTTACTTATTAAATTTTTCCCTTTCATATCTTACCTTTACGCTCCCTCTCTCCCTCCCACGCTCGCCGCTTTCTCACCGTCTCACCGACTCACCTCGTTCCTTTCTCACTATTTTTTTTTTTTTTTAAACCGTTTTTATTTCACTCCGTATTCTCGCACATCTTATTACACGCAGCGAGAAGAAACGGAAAAACTTAGCAGGCCTAGCAACCGACTGCTCATGCGCAAAACAGTCGGCCTCGGTTGGTCGGGAAGATCTCACCGCGGCAATATTCTTGTCCGCAAAACAGGGATGATAACTTAATCGAAACGAGACATGAGATGTCAAACTCTTCCGCTTTAGGAATAAAACTTTTCGGAGAATTTTCGAATCATGACATTAACTGTTTGAGATATACTCACCCGAACAAAGTTCCCATCCGCTACGTAACATGCGTCAGCCGCGTCTGACGGCTAAAGTTTGAGTTGGCGAGCCTGCTTGGAAAGACGAGAAGAGTTTGCGCATGCTCAGTCTTGACAAGCGCCTGCTAAGACCCGCAATTTCCTCTCGGCTTACTTTGTGTTTTCCTGAACAGGCAGTTACACTTGGGGACAATAAATCTGAGAAGGCTCATTTTTACACTAGACAGTTACGTTGGCAACACAGAGAAACCTGCAGCGCCACAGTCGGCCGAGCGCGAAACAAGCTTAATTCCAATGAACGTAACATAACCCATGACCGTCTAATCTAACCTTAGAATACGTGTCAATCCAACAAGTCATCATCGCCGCGGTATTTCAAGGTTAGATTCGACGGTCATGGGTTATGTTACGTTTATTGAGATTGAGTTAGTTTCGCGCTCGGCCGACTGTGGCGCTGTAGGTTTATCCGTGCTGCCAACGTAACTGTCTAGTGTAAAAACGAGCCGTCTCAGATTCATTGTCCCCAAGTGTACATTATCTCTGGTTATTTTCTTATCATCAACGATTGCTGGATAAGCAGCGAAGGCTTCCTACGAACGAAGAATCACGGATACGCGGTGACGTGATCGGTAATGGCAAATTTATCAAAAACCGCACCACAACCGCGGATACATGTGCGTTTGTGGCCTTTCATATACTTGCGGGCAGAGCGTTAAACTGCGCGGATTCGAAGCATGGCGGCTTCCGGCGAATCCTCCGCATCCGCATGCGGGCGGAAGTTGTGTCTCTCGACCGCGGCGAAAGGGATAATTCTGCACCGCTCGCACGGTGCTCAAACCATTATTCCGATTGGCTACAAGCCTTGTCCGTATACATATATCTATAGCCGACTATCCACCGGGTAATTTGACGTACCAGCCAGCAATGCCGCGATGTAATTGGATTGCCGATCATTTTCTAAAGCTTAATTAACGCAAACCGCCCTTCGCTCTGCATCCCCTGTTTCCAATCGTCGCTGCAGAATGTGCGCAGCAGTTTCGGTAGCGGTTTAACAACCGACCAGTTTCGACTACCGGTCGAATACCGTACGCTTTTGTCACTCAGAGATACGGCCTAGGCAGTAAATAATTCCTGAGTGGAAATTTATTCCCTCTCCTCACTCAAACTGAGGAAATTTCATCGTTCTTCACGCGAGCTCGTACAGCGATGAAAAATCCCTGAAAAAAACCCTGAAGATATGTAACAATGTCGTTCGATTTACGCACCTTCCAAACGCCTCGTCAATCTGATCTAGACCACGGTTACAAACCTCTTGCCTGATTCTTTCGCTGGTCGGAGTTTTGAAATGGGCTCAAGATTGATCTTTGGAGAGATTTGACGACCACGCGAGAGTTTATGGAACAGCCGACGATTCAACGAGATCTGCAGGTATCCGTTAAAATCTGAACGACAAGAAGAATGAAAACAAATTTGGTCTACGGTGTCAATCACTGATCCGGGTTCAGGGATTAGAGAGCTGGAAATTGGATACTGCTGTTTTCCAATCAAGCGCAGTGTTGCATTGATTTGTACTATTTTGCAACTGAAAATAGTTCTCTGCAGCCAATATACACCTACCTACATTTACACTCGCGTGTATAGCCATTCGATACGCGATTCAAGCAGCTGTAACAATTAAGCTATGCAACTGCGGCGCTTCGTAGTTGGACTGTAAACCGAAATGGCAGAACTGCTCTTTACCACTGATTATGGTATGGGTTACCATGTGGACAATGCTGAAATGCCGCTTTATTAACGACCCATGAAAAGTTGTCTGTCACCGTAACCCGTGACAAAATTAGCCTAGATTTGTTGCTAACTTCTGAGAAATGTATAACTGGTCAGAAACGGTATTAGCATTTGTGCCGACGTGGGTCCAAGTGAGCCAATCTGTAGATTGTCCATATATGGACTTGTTTGTTAACGAAGTCTCGGTGCACGATCGGAGTTTTTTGGAAATCTTGCTTTTCGACATTTTCTCCTTGTCACGAGTAAATTATGTATACATATGTGTTTGTACAAGCGAAATTGAAAGGTGTTTCTCCGCTCTTCAAGAATCACCGCTGATTGCTCAAGACCTGCAAAACGTATGTAAATTGTTCGGGGCGCTCGGAGCGTCTGCGACCAAATAAAACTCGGAAGTTTGATAAAAAAAATCTTTGTGCAAAGAAGGAATGAATAGTAAATGAGAAATGACTGAAAAAATTTTCCACGCACATAATAGATGTGGGTTCCGAAAATTCACCAACGTAGGCAGATCTCGAGAGAATCTCATAAATATATTTTTTCCTCGAACAGAAGGCACCGTGTATAAAATCGATTTTTACCAACTTTAATTGTGTAGTACAGACTGGAGCAGAGTTTGCTAAAATCGTGAAATGAATTTTATCTTGTGATACAGTAAAATTAATTCAACAACTATCCTGATTTACGTGAGTTGAGACTTGGGGAATGCGTAGAATAAAATGGTCAAAGCCGTATAATCCGCATGGTGAAGATATTCTTGGAGGATTCGTTATATTCTTTTCTTGACCATTATTTGTACTTTTTTTTTTACCTAAAAAGCAGAACAAAAGTAGCATATGATTCTCTCTAAGACCTTTTTCCCCGCAAACCTACTTTTTTCCTGCTAATTAGTTTTCAGTTTGTCTGGTTTTCTCAGTTCGTTTTTTTTATCAATTTCGAACTACTTTTCTCCGTATTTTTATAAACTTGCAGTAACATTGTAGTTTTGAGACCAATCAAATCACGACACTTACAGATGAACGAAATATTTATAATCATTGAACAAAAAAAAAAAAAAAATTACTCCATTCGTTTATTTGAAATATTTGACATCTTATACATAATATTTATCGTCTAATTTGTCCCTAGAGTAATTACAATTAGATTGTATTATAATTTTGAAACTCAATAGATTCTTCGAAAATTAAGCAAACGAGAATTTACGTATGTTTCGTAACAACATATTAGATACATATACTTCCATGAATTCATTTTATCTAACTTAATTTTGACAAGTATTTTTGTCTCGCCTTACTCAGGCAGTAAACCCATCCGTGGGAATAATCTTCGACTTTATTCCCGTTTTTCCGATTCACCTCCAGATTTAGCTTCATAAAGATGCTTTATGAAATTGAAAATTGCGTCAATCAAGGCAGATTTAAAAAGACGCTACCTCACTGCAATGACTCAAACAAGTCCTTTGAAGGTAGAGTAAAACGTTGTCAATTCTCTCGCGTGTCGTTAGAGTCCAATCGCCCCTCGCACATGCTATGTAAGCAAGTCTATCCTACTACCGTGGCAAACTGGGTGCTTGCGCTGAGGAGGAAAGCACCACGTTCCCGGACATTCAAAGTGTGTCACGTTATAAGGCAAAGTTGCCTGCAGAGACCAAGGGGACCCGAAATTATTGGACTCGAACGACACGATACCAAAGAGCTCTGGAAGTACCAATGACGGAGCCAATTTTATGAATTCATTTGAGTCAAGTTAAAGTGAGGAGATTGAAGCGACTGAATCGACAGTGCGATAAGACTGTCCATCTGAAAATTTTTGCATACCTGAATGGCTCGTACGTCGTCGATATCTAGCTTGAAGTTAGGGTCGTACCCCGTTATATACGGCCACATGGCAGCCGATTCGACGCTGCTGTGATGGATTCCAAGAGCATGACCGAACTCGTGGTCTGCTACTTGGAGTAAGCTGACACCGCGATGGCTGTCGATGGTCCATGTTTCAGCAGCGTCAAATTGATCCCAGCAAATACCTTCTGGACTATTTGACTGACCCAAGTCCACTCCAGATCCGTCCAATTCGACGAAGCTGATATTAATGTCAGCCTGGAATTGTAAGGAACGTCAAGTTTCAGAAAATTAAACACGTCGTACTAATTTCTTATAAACTGACGAGACATCCAATGGAAGATCATAAGAATCAAAACTTGAAATCGAGTCTCTCATGTGGTCTCAACAAACTGTTTATATCCTCCCGTCAGTTTTGGTGAAGTTCAGAAGCGTATGTTCAGCCCACAGATTAAAGGCCTTGCTGATTTCTCTATCAACTGTTCAGGCTCAAGTCCTCGAAAGGGTTAGTTGAACATCTTCTAAGTCATATTCGTATGAGGCCACTTAGTACCTGAATAATACGAAACTTCAAGCTTATGGAGCATTCGTTGAATCTTCAATTTGCAATTCGTGAATGGGATAAGGTGAAACGTTGAACTATGAAGATAGTGCAATGGTCAGTTTAGAACAAGAGACAATTGCATAGTTTGATAAAGTTCGTGAATGCCCACTCTGCATTTTCGTTGAACCAGTTCAAAGAGACTCAAGTCTCTAGTGATGTCTTGATTGTTCACAATGTCTAACAAAATTTATTCTGAGGTGCGAAATAACGGCGAAAGCAGGATTTGATAATATTTGTGACGTACCCAACAGACGATACTCCTTCCATTGGGCATTCCTGGCTACTCTATGCTTGTCACTGACGCTGCGCCTTGGAATGGAATCTGTCGAATTATTGCACCATCCATCTCGCCTGCGGATTGTCAATTATTCGAATATGTGAAATAGAATATGAGTATGCCATGGACATGTGAATCCATCTATTCTACTTCCGAATGACTCGCAAGTTGTTGTCTGCATTGTAAGAAGTATCCAATTGAATCACCATAATCTTATTGAAAGGTTTACTGAGATTTTTTGACAACCAACTTATTTACGGTTCGATCAAGTATAACGATAGAATAACCACCCACGACACAAATCAACTACACGAGTAGTCAAATATTCCTGCCATATTCCAGTATTAGGATTCCCGACATCACTTCTTTTAATACGTCGTCGAAACCACTGATAGTGGTAGATTACACATCCCACCAAGAAAATTTTTTCAGTTGCCCTGATTTTATTTAACCTAAATCGTGGCGTACCATTCGTATGATTTAGCCCGCGAGTAATAAATATCGTCAATTGATCTGACTGATATATTTCTGACGTTAGTTTCGGAGTTGGATTGACGTTCACTCGACAATAAGATCGCGTTGTGAATTTCGATGGATCATGGCTGGGTCAACAATCAGGTGGGTGATACAAAATTGAAGCTGAAGAACCTAGTGCTATTCACCGAATCAAATGAAATATGCAAATGTAAATTTTGATTTGCAGTAAATTTCCAAAATTTCTACGCACCGGTCACAGGAATCCCAATCCATCCATATTTGGAGACTGCATCAAAGGTGCATCTGCAATTGAGTAATTTTTACGTTCGGGCTGCTGCAGCATTGTGAAAAACTCAAGGCCCGAGTTACCTATGACGCATGTTTATATCACGTTCGTACAAGCAACCAATTATGGGAGTTTCTTTGACGTCAACAGATTCAAAACGTCGTTACAATTTACAACGCATGGCGTGACTATTGTTCAAAGGGAAAATGAGTTTCCCGCGGGGACACACGCAGAGAAATCGCGTCATGCTGCTCGTGAAATCGGAGTTTATGGGAAAGAGAGAAACAATCATTTGGTCCGTTTTTAGTTGGTTCTTCATTCCCGGCCCCGAGTTTGTACAAGTATGCACACGGGCAGGTATACTTGTTGATTTTTTTCCGCTTTAATTGTCAATTTATTACCGCTGATAAAGTTGAGCTTTCCATTATAACGTTTGAACAAGCCCGCCTAGCTTGAAACTCAATTTAACTAATTCAGTAAACCTATAAGTGACGGCTTGACCTCTGTTGTCACGTTGACGATTTCCATTTTCACCAACTTTCTCACTTCTACGATAACGACGAAACGACCGACACGTGTCTTAAAATATTAATTGCATAGTAAGCACAAGTAAAGGGTGGGGGTGGAAATCTCGAAAGATCGAACAATCGACTGGTCGAAGACCCGAAATTTTCGAGAAACGAGTTTTAAAATAAGAATCCAAAAGTTCAGAAGCAACATATCCTGCAGACAGATTATTCGACTCAAAATTCGAGCCATTGAAAGTGGTAATTATAAATAACGTAGAAGACGCAGCAGCAGCAGCAGCAGCAAGTCGTGCATTGTGCCACGTTAGAGATTGTAATCGGTAAATCAAAGCAAATATACTGGGAAAGCTTGGCTATAACTGCAGCACCGAATGCAGTTCGTGCACTTTCGAATGCTGAGAGAGGGAAACGGAGCAGGAGAAATCCGCTAAGACCGAAATTTCAAAGCAATCGGTGCGCAATGAGCGAAACAATAGTGAACTTGGGACACGCCAACTTTGTGACCGGGCAACTTTGCCCCCGGGCGTTCCTGCAAGACTGCAATCTCTAATTTCCCTCTCAAGCTTAGCCCATATTCTGGTCTGGAGCATCTTACGAGCTGCGAGTTGCACAATAACCCGAATCACGGGATCCTGTGACAAAAGATAGAACTAAAGAATGTGATATCAATTCAGAGCTTTCTTGAATATCACAAAAATACTGTCACGGTATCTGTTCAAACATTTTCTTGAAAATTGATCAACTTTCTAATGCATGCATTTTATTGCACCTGCGAAATAAAGCGCGTTTTTTTTGTTTTTCGTAATATCACGTGAATCAGTGATGAAATATTTTCGTTCATTTGAAAGATGCTCTCCTTTGCGAGTTTTTGAAACGACTATACCTTGAATCGGGAAGAAAAGAATGTGAGCTAGATTGAAGCAAGCCAATGGGTGAATACGCCTCTATCACTTGTTCTGTAACATTGACCGCTTATCGTTTAATTAGTTCAAACGGCAATCAATTGAGGATAAAACAACGAGTATCCGCTGAGATGGTTTTTCCGGACAAATAATGAATAGCTGAAACGATTGACATTGAATGATTGAGACATCTGAAGCGGGAAAAAAGGCATGAGCGTGATAATAGGAAGCCAATGGGTCAATACGCCTCGGCTTTTCTCCATTTTTCATTCAAATCAGACGAGACGAGAAAAAAAAATGGAAAATTTTAGAATTTTTTTTCCTCCCGCAAGCAGCTCGACTTATAAACTACCCAACAACAGATTCTTACAGGAAATTCGACGTTCGATCAAAAAGTACAGATGTAGTATTTTCCTAACTCTAACTGGTTGAGAGATATTCGCCTATGAAAATTGATCGAGTCATCTCGGATACAGCACTGAAATAACATAAAAACTAGAGTCGATCCAAAATAATCATGGTTATATTTGTGAATTCTACTTTTTGAAATACCGAAATTCTTTGAAAACATCACACTAACAATAGATTTCGATTGACGTTATGAACAATCGAGACATCAGTAACGACTCAAGTCTCTTTGAACTGGTTTAACGAAAACGCAAACTAGGCTTTCACCTGAATTATTGAAACTATGGAATTGTCTCTGGTCTCAATGCGACCGCTGCACCGTCTTCACAGTTCAACGTTTTACTTCACCTCATTCACGAACCGTATATTGAAGATTCCTCTGAGTCCTCAAACAATGACGAATCCTCCATAAATTTGAAATCTCATATTATTCAGGTTATAAGTGGCATCATACGAATCTGACTTACAAGATTCTAGGCTACCCTCGAGGACTCCAGCATAAAGCAGTCGACAAAGAAATCAACAAGGCCTGTAATATGTGGGCTGAACACACGTCTTTGAGCTTCACTCAAATTTACGGGAAGGTATAAAGAGATTGTTGAGACCATAAGAGAGACTCGACTTCAAGATTTGATTCTTATGATCTTTTGTTATGATTTCTCTTCAGCTCATGAGAAATAAGTAAGATGTATTTGATTTTCTGAAACTTGACGTTCCTCACAATTGCAGGCTGACATCGACATTAGCTTCGACGAATCCAGATCGGACGGACGTGGAAGGCGCTTGGATTGGAGCCATGGTCCGGAACCTGATGGTCGTGTTCACTTTGACGCTAATAAAACCTAGACCATCGGCAGCCATCGCGGCGTCGACCTATTCCAAGTAGCAACCCACGAGTTCGGTCATGCACATGGAATCCATCACAGCAGCGTCGAATCGGCTGTCATGTCGCCGTATATGACGGAGTACTACCCTAACTTCAAGCTAGATATCGACAACGTACGAGCCATTCAGGAATGCAAAAATTTTCAGATGGACAGTCTTATCGCACTGTCGATTCGGTCGCTTCAATCTCCTCACTTTAACTTGACTCAAATGAATACCTAAAATTGGCTCCGTCATTGGTACTTCCAGAGCTCTTTGGTATCGAGTCGTTCGAGTCGAATAATTTCGGGTCCCCTTGGTCTCTACAGGCAACTTTGCCTTATAACGTGACACAGTTTGAATGTCCGGGAACGTGGTGCTTTCCTCCTCAGCGCAAGCACCCCGTTTGCCACGGTAGTAGGATAGACTTGCTTACATAGCATGTGCGAGGGGCGATTGGACTCTAACGACACGCGAGAGAATTGACAACGTTTTACTCTACCTTCAAAGGACTAGTCATTGCAATGACGTAGCGTCTTTTTAAATCTGCCTTCATTGACGCAATTTTCAATTTCATAAAGCATCTTTATGGAGCTAAATCTGAAGATGAATCGGAAGGGTCCGATATGGGAGAAGATAACAACGTCGACACGACCAATAAAAAACCGGAATGCGATCTAATTATAATTATTGTATATACAAATTAGACATTAATTATTATTTATAATTTATCCGTTATTTCAACTAAACGAAACACTTCGTCTGTTGTATAAAAAATCATAATACTTTTTTCTTTCCTGTAAGTGTGATTATCTTATTGGTCTCAAAAATAGAATATCATTGACAGTTTATATCAATACAGAAAGAATTAGATCAAAATTGGGATAAAAGGGAGACAGCCAGAAAAAACTTTGAAATTTACCGGCGGGAAAAAAGTAAATTGCGGAAGAAAAGGTGTAACAGAGGGAATTATATGCTACTTTCCTCCCGCTTTTCAGGTTAAAAAAGTGAACGTTATGATCGAGTCACGAATAAAATGAATCCTCCAAGAATATCTTCACCATGCCGATTATAGCGTTTCGACCATTCATTCTCGATATTCCCCAAATCTTGACTCGCGTAATTCAGGATAGTTCTCGAATCAGTTTTACCGTATCGTAAGCTAAAATTCAATTCGTGATTCCAGCAAACTCTGCTGCAGTCTGTACTACGCAATTAAGCTACGTAAAAATCGATTTCATACACGGTGCCTTCCGATCGAGGAAAAAATATATTCATGAGATTCTCTCGAGATCTGCCTGCGGTGGTAAATTTCAACCTTGACTCCACCAAAGTGATCATGACTCGTTAGGTCTGTTAAACCGATATTTGTTCCCCTCGGTGGTAGGCAACTAAACATATCGCAGCGGTATTTTGGAGACACCCGGTATGCAGTTCTCCGACGATACATATCAAAACTGTTATCTGGTAAGTTCATAACCATTACCGAGTATCACGTCATACATGCGTCTGTTACATAACTTGCAGCCCCTGAATTATGCCAAGATTAAAAATCACCCTGGTTTCAAACTTTCAAAATAAGGTACATACATTATTCAATGTACCTATATACTGCCTTTACATATGTGTGCGGGTATATAATATGCCTGAATCTCAGCTGCGAGGCAATTAACAATTAAATAGTAGATATTCAAGGGAACTACACACGTGGGAGGCGATAACAATTCCGCAGAGAGAATGGACGGAAAAATGGCTTGTGTCGATGATCGGAGTTGTACGTGTAGAAATGAGGGAAAAATTTCTAAAATTACGTCGAAAGTGATATTCACGTATCATCAATTCTAGCTCGCCTGTTTTTTCATGCCAAATATTCACGCGATAGAACTTTTGACAGGACTAGTTTTTTAGTGCAAAAACTGTAGATTCATGCTTCTTTCCAACACTTGCTTGGAAATTTTATTTTTCGCAGCCTGAGGTTGGTGTGAATTCATGATTAATCTCCTCAAAGAGAAATTTTTATTTCAGACGTTGTTTATTTAATTGAAATGTAATATTTTTAGTCGTGAAATAAATAATTCTTTTCCACAACTAGACGTATTGACGTTTTTCAAACAAAAAATACTATTCGAAATTAATTCGATACATTCAAATAAATGAGGCAAGATCTATTTTTTGAAACAAATATTTATTCATGTGGAAAACATAAATGCGCAGAATGAATAAATTGCATATACTCGTTGAAGAGAGAAATACGACTTGAAAAATAAATGAGAAAAATTTTTTGGATAGTGAAATGATTAATCTTTAATAACGATTGCTGCAATTACACCAAAGTTCTCAATTTTAATTTGAATCAGAACTACTCCTCTTAACATTACATATATATACATATATAGGCCACTTGAATACGATATTATTCCGATAAAAAATATATTTGCCAAGAAGGTGAGAAAGATTTATTCACCAACCAATAACAGAATTGAAATAAATAAGTAGTGCTGAGATGAATAAATGTACATCAGGTTCATATGTTAATATTTATCTTCTTTGTACAGAAGAAAACAAGAAAAAAAAAATAAAAATGCATTTGAATAAACAATATTTATTCCGATGTATTACTCAATATGGATGAAAATGATCTTGTACAGGGGGAATGAATAGTTTAATACATTCAGTTCGTATTCGAACAATAAACTTCTCAACTTCCATTATCCTTCATCTGTAGCGGTTTCTGTTGATTTTTTTCTGCATTTCATTTTCATTTTAAGCAATATCGAGATAAATCGCAATGCGAAATTTATTCAGTATTCGCCGTTAAGCATTAGGAAGATGTTACATTCATGCAAAATCGTAAGTACAAGAGCTTTTACTCAAGCCATTTACTCACAGAAAATGTTTCCATGTTCGGAAATTCTATAAATGGGGCATTCCGTGACATTTCGATCAAGATTCTACATCGATGTCTCAGATTGGTTTTTATAATTTTTTGCACGAAAGTACATAACGCAAAACGTATTCGCAATTTTTTCAGAATTTTTCTATCCAGCGTATCTGAAGTATGATTTAAAAAGTGGAAAAAAACCCACTTTCTAAAATCTGAAAAAACTTAATTTTTTTTTCTTCTGAATAGAAAAAAAGCCGTAAATTTCAAAGTACCGTGCCTAACGACGAATTTCATAAATCATGACTAGTTAATGATTGGTCAAGATTAAAAAAAAAAACGAAGAAGGAAAAAAATCTGATGACTGCAGCACCAGCAGAAAATACCGTAAAATTCTAGTAATTTCAATCCGCCGTTTTTAATTATGCTTCCATCCTTTATTCGACTAAACAAATCTGTCCCGTTTCTTTCTTTAGTTGTATAACTTTTTTTGTTACTTTAAAACGTGCGAAGCAGTTTTTTTTTTTATCATTTCTTTAGATCACAAACACTCTAAAAAGAGAAAACAGATATACGATGCGTTGAAAATATGTAAAGAGCGAATATCTGGGTTATTGCTAATTTTATATTTTCGTGATTTGATTAAGGCCTGCAGCTTTTGCTTCAGCAAGAACGTTAGCTTTTTTTCGGGAAGCTTTGTTCACGTTGCAGGACTTTTTTCCCCCCTTATTTCTCGGGGCGAGAGGGGAGTATCTATATAAATATTACCGATGCCAAATCCTGACCGAGTTTGAGGGTCTCCCCAAATGTTTGGCAGCCCGCAACCCGCGGCAAGGTAAAAGTCGCGGTGCTTTTGTCGTTGTGACGATCGGGGAGAGCTTTGAAGTCGAGGGAGCGAAGAAGTGGGCGGCGAAAAAAAACAAAAAAAAGAAAGAAACGACGACACTGGAAAGGGAAAAAAAGTAAACAAGACAAAAATGGAGAAGAGTTGAATGAAAATCAGTGGTTTTCTTCTATCTCGCTTCCTGCGAGAATCGCCGAGCCAAAATTGTCATCGCTCACAAATTTTTATGGCGTATGATGTTCGGTAGAAAATGAAAATGATAACGGAATCAACGAACGTTTACAAAACTACCCGATACTTTTGATACAGTTACAAAAAATTAGAACTTCAGACGTGTGGATTGTTATTTTTAGAAATATTTGAAAAATGGCTGGCTGAATAAGTTTTTGATTATTTCTTCAATTGACTATAACTTCCGAACGCCGAATCAGATCATCAATGTTAAACACTCGAGTTGTTCAATTTTAGTGCAATTTTGAAAAAATTGTAACTCAAAAGTGTGAAATTGGTTTAGAGTTACGAATTATATTCTCAATGTTTACATCCGAAAGTTGAATCCATAATCATTACATGGTTTTATCTTGTACGGAACGTTTTTATAAAATAATAATTAATTTTGAATCGATTATCCGATCAGCTCTCGACATAATTTTCGACCTGAATCTTCAAGGCTACAAGCACTTTTCAAACAGATCATCAACATTCCCGCACAACGAAATGGGAAAAATTCGAAGATCGGCAGGCTATCGGCGCAGGGTGGTGGAGAAATCGGGAACGCAAATGCTTGCGGATTAAAAATATCGGTTGACCGAAAATCTTGTTTATGGCGGTCCCATGCACTCCTGCAGGATGCAAAGCTCTCGTCATAGATAGATCGGAGCTTTTAAGCCGGGCTATAAAACGATTCGGGGATAGCGTAATTTATCGTTTCAAACCTTGGGGGCTAGCACCGCGTTAAGCTCGCGCAGCGGACGTCGACAATGGCACGATGACCACTGGCCAACCGGCACCAGAGAAAATATTACCACTGCGCGTTCCATTGTCGAAGGCTTTTAGTCTATTAACCAGCTCGTACTTTTCACTTCGAAACCGGTTCAAACGTCTTCTGCATGTTTCCGAAAAATTTAGGAAATGCGATTTTTTATTATGTACAGTAATTTCAACACTACAATTTTACTGTTATTAATATTCGATGTTAGAAATACAGATGACATCATTTTTCGTCGGAGAGATTAGCGTTTTTCAATATTTTTCCAAACTGCGTGCGCAAAGCCCGATTTTACGCACGGATTTGAGTGCGCAAAATGCCTCGTTCCCGCTCTGCGAAAAACTTTTCATTGTCTTGACTGGAAAATAAATGATCTGTGAAAAATATCATCCATTGAACAGGGTTGAAATTGAATGACGCAATTTCTTGACATTCGATATTAGTTAGCTTGACTTTACACGGTTCTACGCAAAATTTTTTCGAAAAAAGCAGCCCATAACGATCTATGGAAATTAATCCGGTCATTATAAATAAAACGTATTATTTACGGCAAACATTGAAACGTTTTGGCATAATTGTCTATTTCTTTTTTCCATCAAGCCTTTGAATTGCCTCCCTGTTATATTAGGTCTACAACTTTGCTCCCGCCGTTTTCCAAAAGATGGCGCTAGTAGCCAGTAATAGTTTAAATAAATAAATCACAGTTGTTTTCCATCAGTTTTGACATCTATAAATATAACCTTACATCGATATTAGTTAATTTTTGTTTGCGTCATATAGTTACACTTAATTAAATATGTCAACTTATAAACCGAATTCACGTCATTTGCGGGAGATTTTACTTTTTCATTTCAACATGAAAAAATCGGCGGCTGAGGCTCATCGGGTTATTTCAAGTACTTATGGTGATGATACTATTAGTGAAAAAACGTGTCGCGAGTGGTTCCAGCGCTTTAAAAGCGGTGATTTTGTTGTTGAAGATCGGCATAGCGGTGGCAGAGAAAAAACTTTTGAAGATGATGAACTGGAGGCTTTACTTAATGAAGACTCGTGCCAAACTCAAGAACAGCTAGCAAAATCATTGGGAGTAACTCAGCAAGCAGTATCAAAACGCCTGGAACAGCTGGGGATGATCCAAAAACAAGGAAAGTAATTTTGCAACACGACAATGCTCGACCTCACGTGGCGAAAGTAGTCAAGACGTACCTCGAAACACTGAAATGGGAAATTCTACCTCACCCGCCATACTCTCCAGATGTTGCTCCATCTGATTACCATTTATTTAGGTCGATGGCACACGGCCTGGCGGGCCAGTGCTTCGATTCTTTTGAAAAAGTGAAAGAATGGATCGATTCTTGGATCTTATCAAAGGATGAAGAATTCTTCCGACGCGGGATTCGTTTTTTGCCTGAAAGATGGGCCAAAGTAGTGGAAAGTGACGGACAATACTTTGAAACAGAAATAAGATACCATTTTTTTTTTATATAATTTTTAAAATTAAAAAAAAAACGGCGGGAGCAAAGTTGTAGACCTAATAACTGGGACGCTTGTCTCATCTAGGTTTTTTTTTTTTTTCTTTTTGTTTTAAGCACATTTTCAAGTCTCTTTTTCGAGACAATGAAATTCATCTTCGTGGAATCTCCGCCAGCTGGTGTAATTAAAATCGAACAACAATCCGTACACCGCACTCTGATCCTCAGTGTCTGCAAGGTGTGTATTTCGATCTTTACAGCTACCAGACAGCTCTGCTAAATGAGTTTCAGAAAACAACAGTGAAATCTGGTAAAAACACACGGTTCAGGCACAGCCAGACGGATAACAGACCTTCTAAACGTTTCGAAGAAGAAATAATAAATAAAAACATTTATCCGCATCAAAGCCAGTTTTTCCAGTTTTATTATGACTTTATTATTAAACGTTAAAATTTCTCATTTCAAAATTAAATCGAGACAAATTTCTAGTTGCGATTACTTTTCAACCCGTGACTATGTTCATTTTTTACGTCAACCAAAAAATGTAGTTCCGGGTAAAAAATGAAAATGAATTTTGTAGCTTCTGTCTGAAAATTCAGTACGCGTCACTGTATTTTTTTTTTTTCTTTTTTTTTCTATCGCAGTAACTCGTGGCAAATTTTTTCCTATAAAAATGAAAATATTGTTTCAATTTTTATTTTTTTCCCATTTCCAACAATATCCTAACAGTTATTAAAACAATATCTATTCAACTAGAATTTTGTCTGTGACTGTAACGAGTAAAACTTTCCCGAGTAAATGTATCGGGCTTTTTTCAATGTCCGCCTATTTCCTATGAGGACTTTTTCGAAAGCGAGTGAATATTTCATCGTGCGCGGCCAACTCGGTTGTATTCCACTCCCGTTTCTATCCTCTCCAGGTTTTCCCGAGATTCTCAAACCCTTCGCGGAGGTTGCGCGACCCACGCAGTGGATATAAAACATTCACGGGTTTTCTAATGGACGAGTGGTGGGTTCGAGAGGGTGAGTCCTGGACCAGAAATGAGCGAGGGGGATAAAAAGAGAGGAAGGGAAACTGGAAAGGGGGAAGGAACAGGTCGCTGCAGAAGAGGACGAGTGAAGAGTTACGAATGGAAACTGAAGGAATAAAAAGGAAATCCGTAGGGCATATTATCGCTCCAAGACGGTTTTGCCCTCGGTTTTGCCTGACAACTTCCGTCCGCCGCAAAATAAACACCTGCCATTTTATCAAAATTTATTTCATGCACACGAGAATATTGGAGAATAATTTTGAAAAAAATTTTCTCCACCATTTTTATCTCGAGGAAACTTTATTTTTTTCAACAAATCTTTCTCGATTTTTCATTGAATTATTTTAGTACAAAGCCGAAAAACTTTTAATCCAGGTTTCACGAGAATTTAAACACATTTTTACGTAAATTAAAATAATTTTATACATATATCACTGTCGATTCGGTTCGTTAGTTCGAAAATTAATAAGGATTATATTTTTATGCAAGTTGTAAAATTCGATTTGGTTGCGACTTTTTTTCTTTCTTTTTGCCTCAATTCTAAATTGTTTCAATTCTTCACCCTGCCAAGCTCAACTTGATCTTCTGTTGGTTTAACTTGACTTAAGCTGTACAAGACGGATGAACTCGTTGTTTTTTTTTTTGGTTCCTGTTGGTTAATTTTTTCGTTCGTTTATCGATTCAGAAGCCTCAAGACACATGTAAGTTTTGAGATTTCATTGAACTTGCATTTTTAGCAATGATTTTTGGTTCTCATACAAGTTATGCAATTTTCACCGTTTTCTACTGAAATTCCGATTAAAACACAGTGCAAATAGCAAGCGAATTTCAAATTACAAATATTGAAACCAGTTTCAGGAAATAATGTCAGCGTAAATTTCTTTTCTGCGTTATCTTATAAACTTCGTTGAAAATTTTCGTTCCGAACTCTCTTTCTTTATCGTCCGATGAGTCTAAGACAAACTCGGTTGAATCGCGAGTGAATAATTTACCCTCTAGTGTTTGCTGAACGTCTTATCAACGAATTAAACTTGGGTAGGTACTTTACAACTGCGTGATGAAAAAAAATATAATTCATTTCAGCACACAGAAAATTGCTTCACACACAAATTACAAGAAATATCAACAGCTTTCGTATGTGTATGGTTTAAAGAAATACAGTGAATTCTTGTTGATTTAATTCGGAAATTTTTTTTCTTACCACGTTCATTGAAAATCACATCGTTGTATCAAAATAAAAATTCAGTCCCACAGTGAGTAAAACTTAGTTATTCAAAACTGCGCATGCGCCAAACTTTGGGTTCGTCGAAATTCGTCCCCTTTTCCCACTTGTATCAAAAAACAGTATTTATTTATGAAAATAAAATAATATCGCTGTTTTTATGAAATTATAAGACAATAATTTTAAAGTTTTCCGATGTTCTCAACGTATCTCATAAATTTTCACAACTCAAACTTAAAAATAGGCGATTTTTGCCGCCCGTTGGAAATGAACAAATGACGCTATTTCTCAACGAATGACGCGAGTGTTAGAAAATGGCGAGTCTTTTCTCCACCAGTGGATAAAAACTGTTTTTCCCCACTAGTGGAAAAATATTTCATTTCAAGCACTTCATTCATTGAGAAATAACGTCTTTTGTTCGTTCCCAGCAGGCGGCCAGAATCACCTGTTTTTACGTTTTTATTGTGAAAAATATTATGTGCAACGAGTGGGCAAAATGGGTAATTTATTTCATAACTTTCGATAGAGAAACTTGAATAATTCGAATGCCGAAATCTCAGACTATCGTAGAAACTTTACAATTTCCATGCGTAAATCTTAACGCATCTCTAATATTGTGGCAATCCAAATAACAATTTAAAAAATTCAAAACTCGCAATTTTCAAGGGAGTATGTCAAAGGGGTAAAGGTATACCCCTATTCGGGATTGAGGGATGGTCAGGAAACGGGGATAACGTCTTTATCAGTCGCATTCAAGCGTTACCAACTTCAACTCGACGTGCCCAGTTGGCCCAGCTGCGACGTCGCATCGCATTCTTCAGGCGAGAGTGATAAATGTCTTTTCCCCCTAACCACACCCTCGTCCACCGGAAATTCTAGAAATACCAGCCCCGTCGAGATAGACGCAAATCTGATGTCAAATCAACCGCGAAAATCGTTAGTAAACAGTTTTCAATATGCGTCGGTTCAACGGAGCGCAAGAAGAAAAAAAAAAAAAAAAAGAAGCGCCCAAGGAACGACATTTTTGCTGGGGGAAATATTTTTTCTTCACGTTATTTTTCTCGTAGATATTTTTGATTTTTTTTCCGCAGCACTAAGATTGAGATTCAAATTTTCCCTTCTAGAGAATTTCCTTTCATTAGAATGTTTAATTAATAGGTATAATATAATACTGGTACTGATAACTTTTTTCCATTTTCATTTAGCAGAGTTTTTAACTCTAACAAATAACCAACACAGAACTTGAGATCATCGCTGCTAACGAACTGTTTGTCGTAAAAGGTTTTTTTCATTCGAAAGTTGAAAGACCTAAGAGTAGAATAGTTTACGCGAGAAAAACCTTGATATGAATTTTTTACCATGAAAAATTCGATTGAACAAAGTATGAAAAATGATTTTCGCGGGCCTTAAGAAATATAGCGAAAATAGGCCAAAAATGGGATGAAATTTAAATGGCATTTGCGAAGGACTTCAAAACAATATACTTACATTTTCTTTTTCACAACGTTTTTATTGAAGTTTTGACTATAAAATTCGGTGGTTCGAGTTTCGAAAATATAAATATGTAAGGGAGATATGGGCGCATAAGCAAATCACGCGACTCACACTGAGAGAAATTTGTTAGTTCCGATTACCGCGCAGTCCTTAACTATTTTAATTTTTTACCAGAATCGAAAAATATAGTTCCGGGTACAAAATGAAAATCAGTTTTCTAGCTGTTACTGGAAAGTCTAGAATCCGTTACTATTCTTTCTGCTATATTTTCTTGCAACTGTTGCGAAAATTTAATGTTTCTGCAATAATAAATTGACGTTAAAGCCTTGTTTAGCTAAAAAAGTAGAGTAAACCTCAAAAACTGATTTTGCGTCGCAATTACCGAAAAAGGATCGACGATAGCGCAAAATGGTTACGCGTACCGCGTTTTTTGCAATTCCAACAATATTCAAACAGTTTTTTTCAACGATACCTATTTTACTGAATTTTTCTAGTTGCTGTAACAAATGAAATTTTTCTCAGTGAAGAGGGGAAAAATAAAAACTAATACGAGCAAAGGTGAGCCGGCTCTTTGTTCCGCGTCTACAAAAGTTGTGTCACAAGGTTCGCAGTCCACGTGGCTCGTCTGGTCTTAAGATTCATGCCAGCGAAAACTTTCTCGAGTCTGTCTTTTAAGAGACACTTACTTATCTTCGATCTAGTACTAAATTCGACTATTTTTCCCCCTTTCGTTTCCTCGGTGGTCTTTTTTTTCACGCTGTTTTCATTCTCGTTCCTTCTCTTCTGCTCCTTATTCTTTTTCCGCCGCTTCTTCTCGCGACATTTAAACTGTAAAACGGCGTTAACGCGATCGACTCTTATCCTCTTCCTTTCTACTTTGTACCCGCTATCTCTTCCCCGATACCTGCAACTAACTGAACCCCCGATTTTCTCTGCCACTTTTGGAATTTGCGAACTTCAAAACTCGCTTGCCTCTTTATCTTCCGACAATTATCACGCTGCAGCAAGTTCGCTAGAATCGAGATTTATAGTCAATTCTTACTTGCTGCGTCTCAAATTCCGAGATTTTCAACTGTATGATAAGACGTTCGACGTGAATGCTGCTGAAATTTTTCATCAATCTTTTTCACGTATGAAAAACACAGTTTTCTGTGTACAATTTATTAAAACATACCCAGATTTTATTTTTTTACTAAAACTCTTTAAAACGTATACTTTCTATCCATTCTGAAAGTATCGAATGCTCGTGAATTTGTTTGAATTTCATTGGAACGTGAAAAATCCGTTAGAAAATTTGGCCACTAGTAATGAAGATATATTCTTTTTTTTTTTTGACACGAAAAGAATTGCAAGAGAGTTGACGTAAACCAAGGTATCTATTTTCTACAAATTAAATAGTGAAAGAAAGAAATACAATAATGCGAAAAAAGATCATGGTCTTGATTAAAAAAACGTTCGCATTACATACGTTGAAAAGTTGGAAAAGAAAAAGGAAAAAAATGCTAACCATCTGATGAATTTGAAAATGCTCGAGAGTTAGAGAATCGTTGATAAATATTCGACACTCTGATTCTCTTTGCTGGCAAAAAATTTCCAGGATGGAAAGAAAGATAGCGGAATAGAATAATTAGATCGCGTGACGCTTTACGGTCAGGAAAACGCCGCAGGAAATTGTTAATTTATCTTGTGTGAGAAAAGTCGGTCCAAATGACGAAGAGCACGGCCCGTAGCGATGATAGTAAGAGAAGAAAAGACAGAAAACAGAGAGTGAGGGAATGGAGGAGGAAGAGTCTGATGGACGTTAATTTTGATGCCAAAATTTTCCCCGCACTAAGGGAAACGTGCCATCTGTTCTAGACGCTCGTCTTCGCGCATCTCGTTCCTTGTTGCCAAGCTTGCGGCCAAGCTTTGACCCGGGGAATGATAAACAGTAATGGTTCACCGCACAGCAAATCGACTAAGTGAAGTTGTAATAGTTTTCGAGCGTAATTAGACCCCGCGTATATATCCGGTGATTTCTGCCGAGGATTGGAGAAATTTTTGTTTTGAAATTATAAAATGATATGCGAAAAATCATCTGTTTTTTCCGGGTTGTTTTTCCAGTGCGCATATTTGTTGCTGTGAAAATTTTACGCGTCCGTTGTGTGATAGAATATAATAGAAAAAAAGTCTGGGATCATCCCTTAAAATTAACTTCAGCCCTTCTACCGCTTTAATTCAAAAGGATGAAAGGATGAGGTTTAATTTTCAGGGATGATCTCGGATTTCCGATCCTCTCTACAATGTACTTTTTCACGGATAACGAATTAATGAGAGGCTCTTCACTTCCCTGAATTATAAACCACACTTGTGTGTCACACAAATAGGCTAGTTTAGTTTGAGTTGGTGGCGGGTAAAGGAATTCCTTTCTTCCAGTCAAATTCAGAATTATCCCTCGAGGTAATAAGTTACCGAAAGTTTCATGCTTTTCCGATAACAGTGATTATAAATATGACGTTTGATTTCAATTTCAAGGGAAAACGTGATCAATGTTTGATACAAATAAAATGTCTAGTGCTTAAAATAGATGAATCAAATTATGAAAAATCGTGCAGATCTTGAAAGTACGAATAAAACTGCATTTGTACCGTATAAACTAAGATCTAAATTACTATAATTAAAATAATAAATAATTATAATCCTACAGATAAGTGACGAATTAAATATTGTACACCGAACATCATATATTTTTGTTAACTTGTAAATTTATTGTACTCTCATCAATGGATGTTACCCTAGTTCAAATTTATTTTGTTTTCATTTTTTAATAGTTTTAGTTTTAATTTATAATTTTTTTTAGTTTATACTCCAGTCCCAAAAACAGGTAACAAAATTTACCTCTGTTGAAATTTATTGTATTTACACTCGTAAATTTTAAACTGAAAATAAATGAACGAACGAACGAATCTTCGACAAAATGATAGAGAAGGATATAAAATTACGCGCAATTATCGAAATCAGCATTCATAATCATTTCAAATACGTGATACCAAAACGAGTTGACCTGAAATAAATAATCTCGAAACACGATATGGTAATCTCATGGTAGAAGCTCGCGTGAACGAACCTTTTCACTTTTCAAAACAGCTGTCCATTCCAGTGAATATACTTCTCAAAAATTCGTAACAAAAGTTTCACTGATCTTTATTTAAGCTGAAGTGGTGGAAAAGAGATGCGTGGGTATAATTTTTGTTCTCATTTATAATTTTACAGGCTATTTTTTAAAATTATTCTTTGTAAAGAAAAATATATATATATATATTAATGTTTCCAGAACAGTCTTAAATGCCACGGAAAGAAAGCAAATTTCTCTTTCACCGCTAGAATGAATTCATTTCTCAAAGAGTTATATCTGAAAACATGGTTAGAAGAAAAAAATGTCCCAGCAGGTCGGCTAAGATTTTTCGGTTGATTAATCCATTTTCTAGTGTATTACTAAGCGAAAAAGAAAGTACAAATTACAAATGAAATGTTGATATGACAATAATTTGTTTCATATTCATTAGCAGAAATGTAACAAATAACTCAAACATAAAGTAGTCCCGCCGAAACATTATCTTTAGTCAAATTTTTCCAACAGTGATAAATCACACGATGTGTAAAAGTCACTTTAGACGTGTGAAGTCGATTGTGTATATTTGTACGTTTGCTCTTGTATACAACGCGTCAGCTAATACATGTACGATTCGGATGACCCGAGAGACCGATGGGATGAAAAGAGGCTTGGCGAGCATTTCGAGCGTAAACATCCAGCGATAATTAACATATTATTATTAACGTCGAGCTTATCGTTTGCGCATTTATTTCGCTAAGATAAACTTCTCTCGTGTCTAACAATGTATTAAAAAGAAAAACGAAAATAGCCAAGGACCGAGCGATAATCGGAACAAAAAATTTCCCCCAGTGTAACACGTGAATTATTTTTGAAAATCGCAACGACGACCCTTCACCCCATTTGCAAAACAGGGGCGAAGGGGGGAAAACACACACACACGCCTTACCGGGCTTCGAGTTGTGGGGGAAATCGGGGCGGCGAGCGGGTTTCGTAAGTGGGGGGCCGGAGGGTGGGAGGGATGGAGCGATAAGAGGAAGCGGGAACTGGCGGGGTGCGCAGGAGTGTGTGGGTGGCGAAAAGTTCCCGGGGTTCCCACGGGCGCCGCTACCGCCGAGGTGCCGTCAGTCCGCAACCGCCTCGCGTCGTGGCCGCAGTTCAACCCCCGAGCGCACGTTGCGCCCCGCGTTACGTCCTCGACTATAGCCGGGTTTATACCCCTTGGGCCAAGGACTAGAAGCAGTTTCTAGGATCGGGCGGGATGTTTTTAGAACGAAGAGAAATTCCGTGGAACATGGAAGTTCCGGATTTTTAGAAGTAAGGGTTGTTTCATCCCCGTCTTTCGAATCGACGCTGTGTCTTTGGTTTACTCGATCGTATCCTTATTCTTATTCTGACCGGTCTTCTCGGTTTTCTTTCTTTCTTTCTTTCCTTTTACGTTGATTCTTACGTTTCTATTCGTTCTTCGAACGACCATTGGTCTTGTCCGACTACTTACCCCCGGCGTTATTATACTCCGAGTGTCTTCCGGCTCCCGCGTTACGGTTATTGTGCACTACTGGACTCGAGAATACGCGGAATAATCCAAGGAGGTGAAGAAGCAGAGAGGGAGAGAGTGTTTTTAGAAAAAATGGTACCCAATGTGCTGCGAACAAACGTTGTACTCGCGGCGGTCGTTTGATAACGCAAGAAAATCAGGTGGGACAAATGGAAAGGCAGGAAAGCGGCGCAGAGAAAGCGATCGGTGAAAAATGTGGATCGTACGTTGATGGTGGGATTGTAATAATTCGCGAGCTTCGCGCTTGCAGTGTGGAGGTGAAAGTTTTTGGATAAAGTGTCGGCCGGAAATCCGAAGCACGAGAACGTCAAGCAAGCATCGTCGATCCGAGGAATGGATTTAATTGAGACTTCGATTTACGGGTCGGTGGAAATTCTGACTGCCCGCGGGTTTTGCCGTAGATTTTGAGTGCGTCGGTTTCGTCGTTTCGATCATTGTCGTTAATCCGCATATCGTGTAACGAACGAAGAAATATCGGTGCATTGCACAAGGCAGAGAGTGGATTACGATAAATTAATATTGTGCTCACCGATGAACGAGTGACCATGCAGTGAGTGTCCCAGACTTGGATTATCCGAGTGCCGAATCATGGTGGTCGAAGAGTGCCGATGATCCTTCGAAGGATCGAGTGACCGATTTACCGATGGATGCGCCTCACCGAAAGTGTCACCTTCCGTTTCCAATTGGTGAAAATCCGGCGTAGTTTTGGTATTTGGAAAGTTTCTCGGGCGCGGTTTGCCTGCGGTGTGTTTTTGGATATGATACTCGACGTCTGCCTACCCTTTGTAGTGTTACGTGGAAAGTAAACACACCGCACGTCGAAGCTCGTCGCACTGTGAACCAGATCTTCGGTGTTGAGTGATGAATAGTGTAATCGCGTGATAACAAGCGTTCCCAAGGTGATTACTGCAAACGCTTCAACAACGCCGAAATGTACGAGTGAAAAAGGTACGCGCCAAAAGCACTTTTCAAACGTCACATCACCTTTTACCGGTTAATGACAACGTTCGGTTTTTGGATAGTCTTATCGCTTACTTGAGCACCTTAAATGTACCCAGCTTTTCGTTCCACTTGACACGCACGAGTACCTTAATGCTCCCGAAGTATCTCGCACTCTGGATCTACCTCCGGTATGTCGAAAATATTTCTCCGTCATTGTCGTAACGTTCTCGTTGAAAGGTAGAGTGGCAGCCTGCGTGCCATTGCGGAATGAACGCTCAGGGACGAACCCTAGTCGAGTTTCTGGAATTCATATTCCGTCGCGAAGGGATTTCTTGTTCAAATTCATATCAGGGCCCGTGTCAAGAGTGTCTCCGGTGTGTCAGATTTCGTCGAGTTGTGGATGTGTATTCAAGGGAGCATCGTTAACCACCTCGTTGAATGAGGAAGTAACGGTGGTTCATGTAGGTTTTGCCGAGGAAGTAGAGAGCTGTCGAACGACCAAAACCTCAACAATTTGAATCATATTCTGATTACCGGTGCAGCTTTTTGGAATCCTTTCTTAGGTCAGCAGTCGCATTGCGGTAAAAAATGAAAATAGTTAAGAACCGAGCGGCAACCGTAACTAAAAATTTCTCTCAGTGTGACATTTCGATTTCACCCTTCACAGAAAATTGTTAGTACGAGTATTCGTCACTCGTGATAAGCGAGCTCAATAGTCGTTGTTACAGTGTTTATACTTCGGCCAGAGAAGTGGTTTGAACTGCGCGATTTGCCGGGGACGTGTCCATTAATCATTGCGTCGTACGTGTGATATAATTTATATTGAGAATAAGTACCACACGCGGTAGACGTTCGAGAAATAAATGTGATCGTAGGCACGCTTCTGCTGCCAGATTAACTGGTCTGAAAACTCTTCGGTCTGTCCAGAATTTGCTGCGTACGCGTGAAAGCGATGATTAGTATCTTTTACTGGTGGACAATTGTGTCGGGAAATGTTTCAACAAAGTCAGGCGATTTTGCGCAGTTTTAATACTCGGAAAAAACAAGGTAGGCAAAGCAAAAAAAAAGTGGATTTGAAACGTGAAGGAAATCCGAACGCGTTGACCAATTTCTGAAAACTTTACTTTGTTTGAAACTAGAACTATGGATTTTTCAGATCACATATGGTAATATGAAAAATTTTTATTCATTGCTGAGATACGTGTTCTTAAAAACTGAGCTTTCAAAAAGTTGCTGGGAAACGGAAAAAAATTAATATTAAAGAATCTCCAACTTGATTTCGAATTACGTATATAATTTTAAATTATGATTCAAGGTCTGATTTATTTTTATTCAATCGTTTACAAAAAATTGTACAACACTGCGCTTTTAATTTATTTCATTGATTTTTAATACCTAATTCAAAGTTTTTTAATAATTAATATTATCAACGTGAAAAAACAAGTGGGGAACAGAATTCAGCTGTTATACGTTTCATCGTGTCCACCATTTACGGTTACTACTACCACCAGAAAGGAGGTTGAAGCTAGTAACGTTGTCGTAACGAAACAGTGGGGAAGGTCACTATTTTCTTAATTTTACAATGATTTTTAAGGAACTAAGATTTCTAAATATTAGTACGTTTTGTTTTATTACGGTTTAATTAATTTCAGACTATTCCAAAATCGCGAAATAACGGTTTTTCCTCAGCATAAATCGTTACGCTAAAATGTTCGTTATATCTGACTGGTGGTTTGTGTTTGGTCATTGGCTCAATCAGTTTTGGTCAAGTTCTCGACGTCATTCACAGCCGAATTTTTCGACGGTAGACCTTCTTTACAATGTCTCCGGAAAACAGAATTTCAACTACGAAGCCCACGTTTCGATTATAATTTTACAAAAAGCGTTTCACGTCATGTGAATAAAATGTCGAAGAATTTGTAAAATCCCAGAATTAATCTTCGAATCATAATTTAAAAAGAAAAATGAGTCGAGCTTTCTTTGACATTGATTTTTTTCAGTCCCCCAGCGAATTTTCCAAGGCCTCTTTTTCAAGAGCGGGTACCTCAGTAACGAATAAAAATTTTCTAAATTTTGACACGGGAAATGGAATGTTCGTTCTTATAAAAAAAAGTTCATGAATATCAGGCTTCGCATCGATGCCGCTTTTATTTATTTATTTATTTTTCTTTTTGCCCCACCCAGTATATATTTTAGTTTATATATTTACAAAGACTGTACGAAGGTGGATCAAAGAATTCACCGAAGGAATCCCGAAGATCTTCACAATCGAGAATATCTATAAAGTAATCGAAAAATCGAACATTTTTTTCTTAAACATTCCCATAAATTTTCTTATCAAGCCTGTTGCTGTAAACTTTATTCGTTCAAACCAGAGTGCGCGGTTTTGGTGTAGATGGAAAATTTGATCCCGAGATGGAAACTGGGATGGCTGGCGGGTTTTGCACCTGGGTGAAAGTCTAAATCCGTATAACGTATATCTTATATGCGTAATGTGCCTCTCGCTGATTGTGAGGCGAAGGGTAATCTGTTAAATGTACTTTATACCGAGTTACGCGCAAAGCGAAGAGAAATTCGATCGTACTCGTCTCCGTATTCTCCGTATTTCTCGGTGCGTATCTTTGTGCTTTATTACTTTTGTCAATTACAAAGGTCGGCAACAAAAAAAAAAAAAAAAAAGTATGTCTTTTTTCAGTTTATATTTAAATGAACAAAGTTTGATTTTATACATCGAATGATGACCAAAATCTTCGCTCGTTACTTATAAAGTTTGCTTTTGTCTTTTTTCGTTGATAAATGAGCCTCGAAATTTTTGCTCAATAGCTAACAAATGAAGAACAAGAAAAACGTCTTCACCGATATGTGATCGAACTTTGAACGACGTAATCAGGGACGGTATGAAAATCCGTAGATAAATAGAAGAAGTACGAAAAATATTAATTTTTTAACATTGTTTATCAAGGCTCTTACGTTCGTAGTTTATTATTAACTATTATTTTTGGGTAACATTGATTCAAATGCGAAACTAAAGTTTGTTTCAGCTTCATTCACAATAAATGTTTGAGTAAATAGGTGATTTTTATCAAAATTCGAAATATTGTTCTGATTTCTACAAAAGCAAACTTTATCTTATTAAAACTATAATTTTTTTTTGCTAGAGCTTGTGGGAATTCAAGAACATGTGTAATTTTTTGTTTTGTGGATTCGTGAACAGCATCGTCAGAAAATTGCTCAATTTAGCCATATTGTGTCGCAATAATTGACAACCTGGTTGTACAGAGCCCAGTATTTTTAAAACTCGGTGATAAAATTTTATTGTCAGTGAAATTTTAGTGTGAGTAATTATCCATTCCATTAACGCAATAAAAACTGGAACTTTATCGAGTTTTCGGATAGCTAAAAAACGTGGAAATCGAATACGTAGTAATTGAACATAATGCATGGAATTTGAATTTGAATAGATTTGAATCTGAAGGGGAATTCAAAACTGGATATAATTGCATTGAAACTGTGTAATTTCGATACATTCAATCATTACTTGAAACGCAATTGAGTTAATGCCGTAATTAAAATTCGAACTATGCGAAGCTGTACCATATATTTTTTTTTTAAATTATCCATACAGCAGTAGGTGTATAAATCGTAATATGTCGTGGCGAGAAGGTTGATTCCACAAACCAGCACTCACGTAATTGAGTGGAAAACAAATAAACGACCAGGAATTCAAATGAATAGAATATAACGGATCCACCGAGGTTCAAAATGACCAATTAAACAAATGGAATTAACGGAAAAATGTACCTATACAAATCTGTAAATTGTGCGCACTATTTACTTGCGCTCTGCCACACGATGTGTAAGTAGGAATCGGGCATCGACTATACATGCAAATTTATGTACGGGGCAATCCGTGCCAACTTGATCGAAGTTTTAATTTTGTTCAAAAAATTTTGATGAAATTGTCCCAGCTTCGAGACAGTACAAGGAATTTTTTCAGATTTTTCAATTAACAGCTTAATTGTTTATAATTATTTAAAGTGATTTTCAGGCGTCTTAAAAAATTCTCAAAAAATGTATTTTATACTTCGAACATTTCAAGACCATTCCCATGATGAAAAGATTTTATTTTCTGTTCATCTCCATGATGGAACAATTCTATAAATGTTCGCATTAAAAAATAAAAGTTTAGAAAATTTTTCGGAAACTTTCAAACCGCTTGACCATTGTTTTAGTTGATCAAAAAAAATTGACAGAGCTCATAAAGAATCGACTAAAAATACAATTTTTGAGAATTTCTTTGAGAATTTAAGAAACGATTGTTCTTAAAATCGCTTTAAATATTTTTTAAATTACTAACCGGTTGAATGAAAAATCTGGATAAATTTAGGGAACTGTTTTAGTGTCGGGACGATACTGTAAAATTTTTTTTTAACACCATCCAAAGCGGTGAGGGTCCGATGTTGGTCAAGTTGACACGAAATGTTATATTTATTTATTTTTGTTTTTCCGTACCATCGTGATAACACGGGCATGATTGATCGACGTTCTTTGTACTTAATAAAGTTTACGGCTAACGGAATACCTTCGCGTAAGTTTGTTGCTTACGTCACGTCTGTATTAAAAGGAACCTTTATCTCTGCGTCGTTGGAATGATTTCCTGAAAATGACAAACTGACACCGAGTGACATAATTATGTGAGTATATTTATTATTTATGCTAAACTTATTTTTCACCCAATACACTTGCAGCCTAATTTCTTCCAACTTTTTATATAATTAGGATAATTCTATGACCGAAAAAAATCTCCTCGACTTTTTGACGGTGAAAAAGAATCCTGAAATCGGTCTGTAACAGTTTCGAAATAGAAAATTCAGGTTGGGGTAGAAAAATGCGAAAGACCAAAAAAGGTCGACGGGACGAAATCCCGAAAGTCAAACTACCGGCGGTTGAAAACGTTGAATAAAACCACAAATACGAAAAGATGTTTTGTTGAAAGATGAAAATTGAGAACGCAAAAATTTATACCGATGTTTTTTTTTGTTTTTTGTTTTTTTGAGAGAATGACCAAGATTACGAAGGGCACAATACTGAATTGCTAAAATACCGAAGAGTCAAAAAATCGACTTTTCAAATATCAGACTCGTGCCTTTGTAGAAAATCTACAAATCTGAATTTATCAATAACGATTCACCAAAGACTCGGAAGGTTGAAATCCTGAAACTCTCTAATAGTTCAGTCGGAATGTACAGAAACCGACTACCATCGAGAAAAAGAACGTATCTTTGAAACTTTTTGCAGAGGTTGAATTGAATGGCCAGGAAGGTATCCCGAAGTTTTTTACAAAAGTTAGGTCCGGGTTTGAACACTAAAAATCATTAAAAATAGATAAAGCGGTGATCCGGCGAATTTCTTTTTCTTTTTTTTTATTTTTTTAGGTTTTGGTGAAACATGTTTTTCACAAAAATTGTGCACCGTGTTGACCTCTGAAAAATAAGACTTTCGCAGAAATCACGCAGCAGTGTTAGTTTAAACCTAAATTTGAAGTAAACAAAAGAAACGATTGTTTTCTTTATTGAAAATTATTCGGTCAACGATTAACGCAGTTTTCTGAATCCCTCCTCGATAAACGCGTTCAATGTTTACTCAACTACGCCGCATAGTTTAGCAACTATAAGCGATGTGCGAAAATTCCCCCCTTCCTCGATCGCTGATCATCTGTAAATCCTACAGGCTACCAAAAAATTACGGTAATGGTTTTCAGTACCAATTTTCGGAATATATGTAGATAAAATTCTTTTTTATTTACATATTTGAGAGAGGCATTACATTCGAAATGAGAGCATGACAAAAGTTGTGAATTCCGAAAATCTTTAAACTACTGACCTCGGTTGTTCCAAAAAATTCGACAAACTGGAAAATCTGAAGAAACTCTTGAATAAAAAGAGGTGAGACGAGAAAGAGAGAGAGAGAGAGAGAGAGAGAGAGATTTATTGATCATGTTCACAACAATATTGGACAATATGACATATATTTAGAAAAAAATAAAGAATAAGCATGCCTCGGTGATGAAAAGATCAGTACAGTTTAGAGAAATGGAAAATTGAATGACAGGAAAGTACAAAGAGTTGGAAGATAAATTTAAATAACTAGGCAACAATATAACTGAAAATAGAAATAGAAATAGAAAAATAACCGCCAAGTGGAAAAAGAAATATAAAATATCGAGAAGATTAGCGAGCTAATTCGGTGTCGAGAAGGTGCTGCCGGAGTGAGGACCTAAAAACCGATAGAGAGCGACTCCGAGAGTGAGAGAGAGAGAGAGAAAGAGAGAGAGGTGGAAAGAGTTGAAACGCTTTCCGGCATTTAATCATTCCGCCGTCCGCCTTTATGTGCTTGACATTTGGCAAATACCAAACTGAGCGAGAAGCGGAAACAGCGAGTCGAGTCGAAGGGCCTTCTTCGGGTGTAGCATCGGAATCAAGGCGGCGAAAACGCTTCCACGTGAATCGGAAAACCCTCACCTGAAAGCGGGGAGACACATCGAACCGTGGCGGATACTTGGAAAGGGGCAGAGAATTGAATCATCGAACAATTCACTCGCGGATCTCGAGATCCCTTCCGCTACAATTTAACCTTTACCAGTGAATTCGAATGAAAAGGTCTCTCCTCTCCTCTCCTCTCGCAATCAGCTTCCCGGCTAGGCACCCGCAGCTAGCTTGCTCGAACTCGGCTTATTGAGTAGCCTCGCGTCTCCTGCGGAGAGGGAGAATTTGAATTTCATTAGACGGCGGTCCTAATGCAGACATTATTTAAAACCTCCCTTCGATCTGGCGAGCCTGCGTAGGGGGCGCGATGCTCCAAGTCATTTTTAAAAAATTAAAAAACTCACGGATTCTTCTTCAAGATCGTTCGATCAATTTTTTAATTACGAATTTGGAACGAATAAGCGGCTTTAGACGGCTCACGATCCGGCACTCGATTTTTTTATTTTTTTTTTAAGCTACGGTTATCGCTCAGCCCTTATAAATATTTTTATTTTTTACCACAATCGAAAAATATAGTTACGATACCCGTTTTACTGAATTTTTCTAGTTATTGTAAAAAATTAAATTTTTTTCTCAGTGCAGGTTCCAAGTTCACGGAGAAAAAAAAAAGAAGAATAATATCCGATGTGAATTGTAACACATATCCTGCAATATAACACTATTAAAATATAATACATATTCAAGTATTCATGATTTCGGTGATATTCTGATAAGTTTATTTTCGCTCTTTCTTCGGTGGCGAAAGCTTATTGTTTACCCAACTTCGCAATCCATCACTAATGCTAAATTTATTCGTGATTGAAAAATTATATTGTATCCACACAGCCACGTGATCAGAGTAATACAATGTTCAGAGTAGTGAGATAAATTGATGGATTTTCAAAAATCGTCCGACACACTTTGTCAAAAAAGTACCCGATGATGAATTAATACAAGTACATGCCACTAATTATATATCCGATAGAAAAATTGTTGAGAAATGATGAGAATTTTGGTCAGAGGGAAAGAAGAAGCCAAACTTCGGTTTCCGAGTCCCTGAAGGATAATCAACCCACTTTATTCCTTTTTGGTCGTGCATCAGGATAATAAAACATCAAAACCGTACGAACCTTTTCCTCCTATAAAAAAAAAGAGGAAACAATTGAATAAATGAAATCGAAAAAACGTAGAACGAGAAGTGTACAAAAAGTGAAAATAAAAAAACAAGATTCAAATACACCAGAGGTTTTCACGTGAAGTAAAAGGTTGAAATTTTCATGTTTTTTTTTTTCACGAGAAGGGAAAGATGCATAATTATCCGTGTTGTCGGGTTGAACAGGAAGCATTTTTTACTTGTTTTTTTGCGTAAAGTTCAAATATTTGCATCGATGTCGGTTTTTGCAAAGAGAATAATTTGTTTTCTTTTTTTTTTATTTTTGTTGTTTTTTCTGTGAAAATTGAAGATAAAAAATCAAATCCCCAAATGTTCTGCAATTGGAGTTTTATATTTTTCGACTTTCTATCATTGAATATCATAATTATTGATGATTATTATTTTTCCCCCGAGTGCACAATTCTAAATAACCCAAGTTATAATATTCGATGACACCTTTGTAATATATTTCTGTCGAGTACCATGCGTTTATACTTTTGAAATCGCATTATTTTCACTCGCGGATGTTTCATTTGTTTTTTAAATCTAAAAAAACGGCGTACAGATCATTTTAGAATTGTATAGATAATCGATTTTTCATTGCGAATTTCAAATTTGCGGTTTCACGAGAATCTCCTTTTATGGGTTAGGGGAATCGACCATCGCTCGTTTTTGCGCCATAGATACAGATATATAGAACTATGTAACTAAAAATTTCTCTCAGTGCACGTATGACAGAGAATGTAATTCCTCGAACACTGGTTCTTACAATACTTGATGAAGGAAATACAGCGAAATTCAGGACATTCTATTATTCAGCATATTCAAAGTGTGAATCTTTGACTAGAAATGCAATTAGAGGTGATTGAGTTAGGAATCTCCTTGCTCACGGCGAAGGTATGTATTGTGTGCCAAGTGAATGAGCCAACTCTATGAAGTACGTTCCAGGTTCGCCCGTGAGTCACGAAGTCCGTCTTGTAGTCAGTCACCTAGATTACACAGTATAATTTTGTCGAGTCAAATTTACGACCCTAAAATTATCGAAGACTTGCTAATTCGCTGGATCCCACTTGCTGTAAATTACAATTTTCAGAGTCTCGACTGCTGATTCACTCGAAATATCATCTTTTACACGCCGTAACGTATCGAGAGTATGTCGAATGAAAAATATAAAACTGCAGTGTCATTCACGACTTATAAATTTCACCCAACTTTATCCGTTCGAAGCAAATTGAGCGAATGTAGAAGCTTCGAGTGCCCAGTTTCTTCACCAGATTCTTAAGCAGAACGCTGATTACGAATCTGAAATCAGATTTCAAAAATTCAAAATGGCAGATCCAATATAGCGGATGAAGATTTCAAATTTGATTTAATCTGGTGAAAAAATTCTGTGCGGGGGTTTGCGGGGTCTCTTATTGGATTCATCGTACTGAATTTTGAAAATCTGATTTAATATTCATGATCAGCGAGCCTAAAAACTCCTGGACACAGTTTTTTCTCCGGATTCGATCGAATTTCAAATTTTTCTCTACGATATTGGATACGGTATCTAGAATTTTTGAAATCTGATTTCAAAAACATGTATGTAATGTGCAGAGGCTCAACTTTCTGGGTAATGAATTATTCTTTCAATTTTCACGATTTTTTGTCAATCGATTTACTTGCAACGATAATTATTTACATAAGATCGCAACAATTACTCTCTGGTATTTAAAACCTATCAGTGTACTATCGGAAATGGTAAAAACCTGCAAAGTGATACGTTGAAAAGTAAAACTGTAACTAAATATCCAAAAAATGGATATAAAACAGACGGTAAGAATAATTACCACTGTGACTCAAAGGGATTATTATAAATTACAATAGCTCAAAATTCGACTCTAAAATCATTACATCCCAACACGCGCAGACTTTTATCTGTTTCCGAATTAATCTCATACCCTACACCCGCATCTTTGCAGAGGTAACTGCGTAGTATGTTGTTCTAGCACTCGATCATACCGACGTCGATAAAACTACATATATATATTATACCCCGTAATGAAACGATGACGTATCGACGTGTGGGATGAACTTCTTAAATAAATGAATACGAATCGCGCTGTTCACTTTTCCAAGTTTTACCACGAAATTGATGAGTTTACAAGAATAATCTATTTCAATTAAAAACGAGTTGTCTCTATTTTCGTTTTATCATTTTTATAAACTCATTCGATATTCGATACGCCCGAAGATCGATTTACTTTAACCTCGAACCTCGGGCAATCTTATTCCGTTTTTGGGGTAGTAATTTTGCGATTAGCCACATAAATGCGCTAATGATACGACTCTGGTGAATCTGCATGGTTACATGTAAAGGCATGGGCATATTATATTTACCCATGTGAGTGAATGTGTTGTACAGGCCACACGCATAATATCATTCGGAGAATATCACGACGTCAGTACCAGCTGTAGAGGTTGATTAGCTTGACGGGAAATGAGGGGTGATGTTGAAGCTCCGGTTTCTGACAGCTCTGAACAAACATACCGCGTATCTTGAATTCATCTCTGATGTACCGCGGGTGAAGAACAAAAAAATTATCCTCATACGCCGCGTTGAATGGAGAGCTTTTTCGATTTTCGAACTACGAAAAAACCTTTCAGGCAGATAACAATATGTAATAAATATACATGATAAGTATATTGTTCAGGTTCGGTGTTGATCGTGATGATTAAAGAAGAAGTGAAAAGTCCTCGACTATGCCGATGCGATGCTGTGGAGAAATAAAACCCGAGACATCCGTTATTCCTCCATTATTATCAATTAGTAATTTAGCTCAGTGCAGATTTATTAACAGAATATCAAAATTTTGCCATCTAAAAATTTAAAAACATGAAAACGGAAGCCCTTTGAATCATTGCGCAGAGATAATGATTTCTACAGACCATGCTCGATTTTGTTCGCGGTTAAAAACCACGCAGGGGAGAAGATAAAAAGAGCGAAACAAATCAAGATTTGATAAGAGAGGCGAAGAAGAGACAAAGGATTTCGTATCTAACCGGTGATAAAATAAAATTAAAACTGTGTAGTTGAAGTGGGGTGAGAAAAGCTGATATCCAAACCTCGAGCTCTTGGCTTTCTGAGAGCTCAATTTCGCATCCGGGTAGAGTCAAATTCGCGCAGGAGTACGACTATATATGTAGACACACACACACACACGCACACGCATGACGCATACACGCAAGTTTATACATGGTTCGCGGAGCTGCGAGATAGCTTCCTTTTCGGGCAGGGGTGCGTTTTGACACGAAGCATCACATGTGATTTGAATAAATGGCGTGTCACGGTGCCGGCGGTTACAGGACACGAGGGAAAGCTGAAATGGAAGTAAGAAGAAGAAGAAGAAGAGTAATGGAGGAAGGAGGCCGAAGTAGAGGACGAATGTCAGCGCTTACTCCGTGGATACCTGCACTGCCATATAAAATTTCTCTCACTTTTCCTGCTTTTCTCGGAATAAAACCTGCCAAACGAGCCGCGAGGCGAACTCTTACTTTCGCCGAGTGTCTCTTCCGCAAGCTCAAAATTTCAGACTTTTTATACATACACCCTGATTTCAGAATATCACGTCGAATAGATTGAATTGGGGGCCGGATGGACGTGTCAACTCTTCGCGCCGTTCTTGTATGATAGAACGAACCGTACTGGGAACAAGTACCGAACAAAAATCAACCCAAGATAAAAATAACACGAAACAAAAATATCAGAATTCAAGCTTAATGTCATGTAATTTCATTCAATGTGATTTAGTTTCTTGTAGGTTCTTTTTTTTACATATTTTCTAAAGGGTTATTTTTGTTTTGGGTTCTTTTCGTTTGCAATATTTGTGACAGGTTATTTTTCTGAATGTTATTTTTACACAAAGTACTGTTTCCATTAATCAACACTATTCGGATAATGAGGTTACAGTATGGGGAAAAAATTGAATACAAAAAAAAAAATAAAATAAACAATATGCATACCACCAAAGCGATTTTAACGATCGATTTGTACTTTTGGAGCAGTCGAAGATTCGTATCTTAATCGCGTTCGCCATTCGCACTGTTCAGAATTCACTAATGTCTGGTTTGTATAACGCGAGTACCAAAAAGGAAAAATAATATGTAAATTACCACGAGTCGAAAATGCGTAAGATTTGGCGTGCTGAGAAATATAACGACTGTCGGATACCTTACGGTGAATAGAATAACAGATGATCCAATTATCCTAATATACACCCTTGTCTCAAAGCCCGGATCATCCTAATTTAAATGATGAAAATCTCTGACGGGAATCGCTCGAAGTCCAATTACGGCTGAGCTGGTAAGTTCGGCGCGATGAAGATACGGAGGAAACGAAATAAATAAATAAATTAAAAATAACCTGAAGTAGGTACGTTTTATTTGATTTTCCCTTACATCCCGTCGCGATATTTAAAATCGATCGAACAAAGCTTAGTGTCAGTCAGGCGTGTGACGGGAGTCTTGTTAAACCCTTTGAAAAATTGTGGATTGACCCGGACCTCTTTCCCCGTTCTCCAAAATTTTCGTAATATAGTTATAATATCCCTTTTGTTATCGACCATATATAGCGCTTTGACGCGTTAATTAATCGTCGGCAGGAAGTTGAACGTCGGTGACCGCAACAAAGCTTTGCGTCGAGCTTTACGAGGGCCTTGGAATAAAAATAAAAAAAAAAAACGGATTCATCAAAATGATAACAATAGAGAGTAAATACAAAAATAAAGAAAAAAAAAAAAAAAAACCAACGAACAAAGAAGAATGACAGTAACGAGCGAACAATTCAACCAGAAAATTTGTCATTCTTCAAAATGTTCACGAACGAAAATCGCGTGAGAAAAATCAAGATAAAATGAACGTGTGATTTCCATTTTTTTTTTTTTGACCTTCACACTATCGATAAGCAATCAATTTGTCAAATCACACGATTGACTAATTTGCAAATTACTTTTTTTCTGTTCCAGATCCGACCGCGCATTTTATACAGTGATACAGTGTGTCGATATTATGTGAATTACGATTAAAGTGTGTTTCGTTGATTGAGAAAGAAAAATGAATACATCGAAAACCGGACTTGCGATGTGGCTGGCTGGGTTTGTCATTCTTTCGATCGTCAGCAACGGTGAGTTTACACAAATTTATTTTCACCTTCGTTCCCTTACTCCTGGATCACCTTTTACGACGTTTCTATTACCGCAAACGCGCTAATTGCAGACACGGTGTTCCGGGAATCCGTTCCAAACTCGGCTTCACTTAATCTGATTAAAACTATTCGATATCGCTGAGTATCTCTCACGTGAATCGATTTTTCAGTGCTGACGCCGCTTCTGAAGGTACAGCTTATTAGGGATAAACTTTTTTCGTAAATTCAAAAATAAAAAAAAAAAAAAAATTTCCCGTGTTATTTGAATGGAAAATAAAGAAATGGATAGAGGCAAGCCTTACTATTGATATCAGGAGCTCATATTGGCGCCAAAATTTTTATTTTCAGGTATACTATCAATTTTTGGACACCATAAGAAAAAAAAAAAAAAAATTCATCTTTTTTTTGAAACACCCTGAATTATATATATATATATATACATACAGGAATCCTTGTGTACATTGTCTGCGAATATACGGTATGTCAGTACCAGGCTTCGCATGCGACGTTATTAACAAATCATTTTTCGATACAGTTTACGGGATGTGCGCGGGTGAAATCTCCGTGCATGCAATAGCATAAATACATATGTATTAACAACGCCCATACTATGTATACTCATGCACATGTCGGAATCATTCTTCATACGGTTTTATTTACTGCATAAAAGTCGCAAATTTTTATCGATGGCGTGAAAAATTTGCAGACACCGTTTTCCGGCGAAAGTCTCGAGCACTTTGATCGTTAAGTTCAGTTTCTTGCTATTTTAAATTTATTTTACACAAACATGAAGTTCGATGAATGACATTTTTGTTGATATTGATGTACGAAGGCAATTATGATCGTGGAATTATGGGAAACTACAATTGTTACTGTGTATTATCCATGAAAATATTTTGTTGTTAAGACTATCGAGAAGTTGAGCTTCGGAGAAAGATTTTTTCGTGACGTTCGATCGATTTGACAAAAAAAATAAAAATTCAACAATTCGGATCACCCAATATTCTAAAGTTACGTCTATTAAATTGGAAATCCATGAAAATCAGAAATAACCATGATTAGCAATATTATGTTGAAAACTCGGGAAAATACGATAATTTTTTTAGTTTTCACCTGCAACGATTTTGGGTATTTTTTAGTTCGAAAGTTCAAGAAACAAGCCTCGATAGAAATGAAACTGAGAAGCTCGAGAAGAAAAAAACTGCACCACAGAAAATTTGTGAAGGAAAATGAGCTTACATGATTCACCAAAATTTGAACATAGCGCAAACAATGCGATTTATCAGATATTATCACAGTTTTCATTTAGTTTTTTCAGTAAAAATTCACGTTTCAAATCTTTGTTCCGAATTAAGTGCCGCGTCTTTTTTTCTTACAAGTAAATTAATATCCTGGTGGTTTCGATCGCGTGGCTCAAACCGTTACGCCTCTTAACAATTTTTCTCTAGGCAAAATAAAATTGGAAGTGAACAAGGAAGCAAAAAAAAAAAAAAAAATAAATAAAAAATTTCAAAGGTAATTTTGAGCGCATTATATCCCAATAAAATAGACTAAACCTCACGAACTTACAGCGACACCATAAATGTCTAACCCCGTACATAATGCCGTCCCTCATAAACGTCGAGTGCTTAGACATAACACTGAATCCTTGTTTCCGCGGTTCGTAAAATTATATATGACTTCGACGACTGTTATTGGCAATAAGAATTAATTAATTACTTACGCACGGACGTTTCGCGTTAGTTTCCTTTTCTAAACACGTCGCGAACTTACACGGGTGCATGCACTGATTCAATTGCATTTATATTCTACATATGCTTGCAGATATGCACGCGTCATATGCCGTATGCAGCATGCCGGCTTTGAGTGATTTAATTAAATCTATGACCGCGTCGGGTAATTGAATACCGCTCACAACTTCTGCGGAAATTGATTCGATTAAACGCGAACCAAGAGAAATTTCTAGCGTTGCGTTTACTTTGCAAACATTCCTAATACCCAATTGTTTTCATTTTTTTAACAATGGTTTTTCGTATTATATTGAAACAAGTGTCGTTGTCGTTGTTGTTGTTGTTTTCTATACGGTCATTTTTATCCGTGATATTTTCTCGTCACTGTTACGTTAATTTAATGTTCGTGGGACGATAATTTGTTGCTACGCTGAGAGAAAATTCATTTGTTACAGTAACTAGAAAAATTTCGTAAACCAAACAAAGTGATTGAATAGCGAGATAATTAGAAAGTGCGGTGTAGATAACTGAATTTCAATAATCTTTCAAGCGTTTAAACGCAGCGATGCCCATTTCACTGAAATTTGATTACAACCGCAACGGATATGACATTTTTTTATTCACGTCAGTGCAATAATTCAGGTTGCAAAGAGGCATAATAAGCAGAAATTATTTTGAACGTGAAAAAGGAATGAAAAGAAAGTGAGGAACGAAAATGACGGAGGATCTCGGAAAATATATGCTAATTCTTTTTATTTTTAAGGGTGGGCCAGGCGGAGTGGCGTTGTTTCGTGGATTTCCGAACTTTTTCTCTTTTTCTACGCACCGTTCTGCTGATTACTCGTGATACCTGTGAAAAAGTTTCCGAGATTGACAATCGAAAGTATGAACAAACATTTCTAAATCTACGGCTTCCTCGTACTCATGTAAAATTAATTTCGTCTCACGAACAATTTCGGTATACCTACGGAAAAAAAGTTTTTTCCCCAACCGCGGAATTTCAAAAGTATATACAACGTATATGGTTCAACCAATTTCAGACCACGGCTGCTGCTCCATTTCGATACAGCAGCTACTTGCCTTTATGAAAGTTTTTCAGACGGGGAGAGAGCCTTTATTCGTCTTCAAAAATTCACAACATTGTTTTATTCTTTTATATATAATCGTCGTGCCAGTTGTGGTATTTTTGTTTTCAACAATTTTCACTTCGTTTAAGCTAGCTCTCTTGTCGTTGTAGTTAAACAATTTTTACTAACGAATCACTTTCGAAACAGATGCGAATTTTCGAGTATTACATCGGATTTTTGCACATTCTGTTTATAATCGTCAAACTCAAAATATACAAATATATTGTTTTCGGTGATCATCGAGTTTTGAATGAGTATCGAGTTCGTGCTTCTGAAAAGTCAGAAACCGCTGTTGACACAATACTCGTTGTCAAAAATCAATATTATCAATTTTGCATTAAAAACGTACATGTCCGTTGGTATCTTGTTTGTCAATTTATCTTTTTCTGAAACGATTATTTTCTTGCCAAACTAATCGGTGGTTAATATTTAAACATTCATAATTCAAAAATCTTATAAATTGTCCCGGAATTAATTTTCTAGAAAGAATCGGAAGATGTTAGAAGAAAATTTTCAAAAACATTTCGTTTCACAAGCCTGACAATGAAAAAAAAAAAAATGAATTTCAAATCGAGGGAAGATAAAAATTTTACGTAGGTACGACGAAAATGTGCGCGGTTGAAAGAAACTCGAATTACTACTGCGCGGAAAAATACCGTCCGTTTCAAAAGAATCAAAAAATATGAAAATGAAAACAGAAAATAATCAAGCGCCCAGAATTTTGCCCTTAAACGTAGAACGAATGGGTTGCATAAATCCATTCCACGAATTCTCTCGCAGGTATCTTGTTGCCGAGATTTTTTGTCTCTGAAACTTACCTCCCGACTAATTGTTGCTTTTGAACGTCTTCTCAAAGCATCAAATTCAAATTCAGCCCGAGCTTGACGGTGGGCAAGTCCGAAAAAGTTCCAACTTGCCGACAGGCGAGTAATTCAAGGTTGAGTTCAACTGTTTCAGTTCGAGGGAATAAAGCATCGACACGAACGCTTATTTGCGAGCTTTTCCTTCTTGCGTATGAGAAATACGCACATATTTACCTAAAGGTACAAAGCTTTGTTCGTACGCCACGGGCAGCTGTGGCACGGGTTTGAATCGCGTATATATTACACCTATATAAAATAAACATGCCCGCATGTGTGTGTGTGTGTGATACCGACCCTAAACCCAACTTACCGGTTCTCGTTAAATTAAGACTACATTCACCGCATACAGAGGGGGAAAATGTGTTTCTTCATTTATTATCATAACTCAAGCCAAACCAGAAACTCCGAGGAAGCAACGTGTGGAAAGACAAGCAGCGGAAGGTATTGATGTGACGGATGAAATCATGAAAGAGTTGTAACCGCGGATAAGGTGAAAATCGTTTCGAAGACAAACTTTGTCCGCGCTGTTGAGTTTCATAAACATACGTGTGTATTTAATATCACAGAACGCGTACAATTTTTTTGCATGGTTTTTTCTCGTCCCAACTCTTTGTACGAATGAATCGATTTTTTTTTAATACAAATTCCTGAGCAATTTTCACCGAAATTCGTTGATGAAAATTATCAATTGCAAGATAGGAAAACGAGATTCCAAGGAGAAACTGTGTAACAGTCATTTTTATTAAATGATCTTGGTTTTTGCACCATTTTCAAAATAACATCTAAACGTGTGTTAAAATTTGCACAAGAGGAAGATTTTTAATCTGCGTTATACTTCGGATGCATCGGTTTATGTAATCGAAACTATCGCGAGCATCTGCGGATTTGATTAATCGAACCACGAATTAAAATTTAAAGGGAGAATCTAAGACTCGACGATGCTTCGATTATTTTATTCCATCCTTTTTCGAATGCCTTGGTATTATTTGCGAACAAACAGGCATTATTTTCTCGTATTCGATAAGTCGTGGCCAAAGTGACCTTCCAAATAACTGCTTTCGGTCTCTTCATCGCCAGTCTTTATCCGTCATATGAATATGACGAACGGAGACCACGCGAAGCGCCACTCTAATTCCATACATTATTCATACGCGATCCTTGATTACCGTCTAGTTCTGTACATAATATATCCAGGCAATCCTGTATAATTTTTTTTCTTACCTCAATTTTTTTTCTACCTCAACCTGCAGCAAATGCGACTCGATATTCGTGGTCTTCGAGATTCTACGATAAGGGATAGCGAGGCGAGGTTGAAATTGCGAATTCAAAGAGTTCCGAAAGCGTCAAATTCCGAATTTTTCGCTCGCGAAACTCAGAGGAAAGAAATCAAACCTTGACGAAACAGCAAAGTTTCGAAAGGGCAAAATGCCATAAGGGTGTAACTCCGAAAAGACAAATTTCCGAAAGTTATTATTATTATTTCACTTTATCATAAAAATCTAGGGGAAAGACTTGGCGAATATTGAAAGTCTACGCCCCGAGTGCTTCTGCGAGAGAAGTGAAAAAGTGAAAATTAGGAAGGAGGGTGAGATTAAAAAATTCAAGACTAATTAAAATGTCAGGGAAAAACAATGTTGTCGTTTATAAATATGATTTAAGATATTGCGGGTTGACTCATCGTAAAAAACGGAGGCAAGTTTTTAAAGACCCGTCCCCGCCGGGGTTCGGCATCAGCAAAGTTTCCTCGCGTGGTTAATTTTTATGCTCGTTAGCGTAAAACTCCTGGTAATGCCGAGGAAATAAAGAAAAGCTTTCACATTTTTACGCGGTCTGAACGGTTTCAGGTGGCATGAAAAGGCCTGTGTATACGTGTAAACAATGCAGTGCGTTTCAAAACCGGGATGTAAGGAAAGGAAAAACGGTAAAATTAAATTGAAGAAAGGAGAAAATAAATACACAAACGAACCAAACAGCGGTAGAAAAAGAATTTCGACCGAGAATGTTGAGCGTGATTGTACAAACTTTTATTCAAAACAATAAAAGCATTTAAACGGGCCTCGAAGACAAAGAAATAAATTACCAAAATGAATAGCTTTGCTCTGGTTAAATAAGATACTGCTTTTCGCTGCAAGCTTTTTTTTTCTTTTTTTTCTTTCTCACATTTACGTTCAGAAATGAATGTCGCTGCGCTGTTGGATTCACGCGATCGTTCGTACAGTTTGCATAATATTATAACCCGTGTACATAATATTTCACTAATAAATTAGGTTTGGATGATTTTTTTCGTGCCAAAATCTTGCAAGAATTGATCGTATTTTTTATGCGGCTTTGGTTTTATCTCGTTTCGTCGAACGATGTTTTTCTTTTTTTTTTTTTTATTCGCCTCACTTCTACTCCAATTTTTACTCTTCTTTCTTAATTACATGTAGGTGGAATTTTCTTTTTCCAAGTTGGCCATAATTTTTGCACTTAATTACATATTTTTACTTCTATTAAACATCAATAAATATTCAACAAACATGAGGTCGAAGCAAAAATATGAATCGAAGAGAAAGGTGGTTAGAAAACTTTAACGTGATGCTGATCTACGTTGGTTTTTAAAAAATCTTGCCATTTTCCAATGATATATTTTACGAAAATGAATCGCATATTAATTTTCTTACCAGAATCATAAAATTATTTTGTTCAATGAAAGAAAGAAGAAAATATTGTTAATAATTCCAAAATTTTGTTCGACGTAACGTCCCGCAAGAATTTTCCTTCTTTCGCAAACTCAAAGCGATACGTGTTACACACACACCCACACACACACATATATATATATATTATTCTCTTTTATGGATTCGGTTATTGCTTTAATACGGTTTTAATGCGAAAGATAAGAATTTAGTACGTCCGCTTGAAACAACAATAAAAAATTTATTGGCCGGTAGACGAAACGAATGAGGACCTCTCGGACATTGTTTGACACATTTAATGAGTCTCGCGCGTGGATTTCGATGAGGAATATCCCGTGAAAATACCTTTCCTCTTGCGATATCCGAAACATTATTTGACGGAAGAGAACAAACGGAAGGAAATATCGCGCGAAAAGTTTCGTTGAAAAATAATCATCGCCCGTTGGAATCGGACGACAAGAAGGAACCGAATCCTATAGACCAGTACTGTGATTGTGGATGTCCAAAAATGAAATATCTCGGTGTATGTTTTTGGAACTCTCTTTTTTTTTTTTTTTGGTATTCAGCCTGCACGACGTGTCGAATAAACACGTCATTTGATATGCTCGGAGATTTGTGGATCAAAGGTTGATACCATGGCTCGAGGCGTCGGAATAACAATTATCCGTGCATTTCTGTGCTGCGGATCATTTGCAGGTTTGCAATAATCAAACCCCTCGAGGGGTTAAGCGCTGATTTAATGAAGTGTCAAAACAGCGAGTTTCCCTTTGTGCCAAACTCCTAGCCAGCGGGAATTAATGCCTCAATTTTCATTCCCTCTTTTCTCTCTTTCCCGAATTTTGGCGCGATTCATTATCAGCTAGAGTGAAATAAAAAAACGACAAAAAGAAGAGAAAAAAATACATCAAATATGAATGAGATCAAATGTTGCTGTCAATATCAACGAGCGGATATACACGTAAATATATCTCAAGATTTTTCGTGTCGAACGATAACATTCATTGAGAAAAAATTTTTCTCACACCGTGTAATTATTTTATACCTTTTCATTTGCAATTATTGAGGGGAGAGGTTCTTTGATTCTCAACTGCTGAAACAAAAAAAATGTCGCGTAAGAAAATCTTTCCACCAATTTTTCGAATATGGTAGTATATGCTTTGAAAAAAAATAAAAAATCGTGCAGTTTAAGAAAATGTTTTTCATGGCCGTGGAATGCAACTGTGATAACGTACGGGTGGCTTTATTCCATACAATAAATTACCAGAGTCAAGTAAAGCTGCGGGTCTGTTGTTATGTACGGTGTTTCAACGCAGAAAATTTTCCTCGACCAACGTGCTTCGTTTACATCTCCCAGCTTTGGATGGAAGTCGAGTATTTGGTTATATTTTCGCATCCCGGGCCGCGGCAGCCACGCGAGAGTTCCATTATATTGATTACCCGTTACCTCCGATAGCTGTTTAAAAATAAAAAGGAAAAAAAAAAGAAAAAATTTCACGTTTGGGTGAAATACTCATGAATATTTGATCGACGTGTTTGGGGCTGGTTGCATTTTCGAGCGTTTTTTAATGGATCCCTTTGATTCGCTCGATTTCTGACCCGCCTCAAAAATTCCGCAGCATCGTTGATAAGAACGGAGGCAGAAAAAAAAAAAAAAGGCCCAAAACTCGAGAGATACAAAAAAATTTAAGGGCCACGAAAAAGAAACGGATCGATGATGCGCGCGAAACGTTGAAAGAAAAGTTTTTCGCAAAGTTATGCAACTTTTTGTAGAGTAGTTTTTTGAAAATTTCTGGTAACTCAGGAACTACGGAGCTTAAAACTAAATATCAAGGGTCAAAATAGTTAGATTATCTCGTTTCGAAAGTATCACAAACTTTTGGTATTTTTTTTTGAAATTTTTTTTACGATCATTCCTTGTCAAAATTCCTCAAGTTGTCTTGTCAATATTAATAATCTTGATTTCTGTGTCCGTTTTCCAAAAAGTTACGCACGACTCTGTGAAAGTATGAAAAAACAAAAAAACATGTTCAACATCACCCAGTGATTGGTAAAAGGTCCTAGAGAATTTTCAAGAAATTATAATTAAGCTGATTCTTTCTACTTTCAAATGCGATCGGGAAAATTTGGCTAGGCCTATTTCTTGCTGAGATATCTAACTTTTTGTACCGATCGAAAAGTCGAAAAGTAATCCCGAAACTGATGAAGGGTAGGGTGTGATTGATTTTGAATTTTTATGCTCCCAGGATCTCGAACGCTTTCCAATTGACAAAAAAAAAAATAAAAATTGCCGATCTGTCCGTGGATGGTAAAATGTGACAGCTGAAATTGAACGGATTCCGTCACGATTGTACGAATAAGCAGTTCTATTCGTTGCACAGTTTTCAGGGTTCTATTGGACTTGATTAAACATTTTCGCGACTTACCAAGCAGTCATCTTTGTGCTTTTAACGTCTTTTCATCAGTGTCGTATGTCTTGAGCAACACGTGGAGCGTCGAAGGGTGAAGAGACCCGATCGATGTGGCAATTCTTTTCGCAATGTCATTCACGGTGATTAGCTAGCGCTTGAAAGATATTAGGAATAGAATTGTAAGCTGGAATTAGTGCAGAATTTGGATAATTGACACTTGTCAGAAGTATACGCGGAAAAATTTTAGTACGGCTCTTGACTTTTGTGAGTTACTTGTCAGGTTTTAACGACGTTGAATGACACTCTCATTTCCTGAAAGCCGTAGCTGGAAATTTACGAAAATCAACTTGTCTAACTATGTCGGACAGTTCTTGACATTGAATAACTTATCTACGTACAGTGAACCTTTTCCTCAATTCACCGGACGAAGGTTTCTCCGAATCGTGGTAGTGTCGTAATTCATTTCTTTCAATTCTACATTTTCAAGTAAATCCTCTTGCTGCCCGAAAAATATCATCTCTCGTGTATTTAAAGGATACGAAATTCTCGATAAAAATGAAATGAGAAAATTGTATCATCAAGATAAAAACTTTCGTTACTTCCGATGGGACAGAGAAGAAAATGATAATATTGCGGTTTGAAAATCGTAACACATTTTCACGTATCAAATGTTGTTGACCTTGTCCAAGGTCAGCAAGTACCTCTACTTGTAAACTTGGAAGATACCAATCAATTGTTTAGAAGCGTCGTTCTGTTGTTCAATTTCAAGAAATCTGTGAATTTTTTGAACTACGGTACGTGAAGATGCCTTGAAATATTTCTTGTTCCGTAAGAATTTCGTAATAATTCCTTTCCACAAAATGTCAGTAGTAGTTTGAGAATTCACGTTGCTGTTAGATCGAATTCTAGTTTCTTCACCCTTCGACCGAATGAACCAAAAAACAAATCAGTGATACCAGTATTCTGAAAGATGATGATTCTGTGAAAAAAAAGTAAAGAAAACAAAAAAAAAAACAGGATTTTCAGAAGTAAAATTTTCAACAATCTACTTTCTCCATCTGTTTATTCTTTCACGTCCAATTTCCCCGGCTAAAATTTCTAGACCTTAGCACTCCGGTGGCTCGAGCGCCGATCAGACTTCGGAAAAACGAGAAAAAAAAATGAAGTCGAAGTCGATAAAAAGGGTAGGAATCGCTTCGAGCCAATTTCCCAAGTTAAGCATTACGCCTTGGGTTACGTGATCAGAGCTCCGAACGTCACTGCCTGCATGTCAGGGTGTTTTCCTGTAATCTGTACCTACGTGTATGCGGCCCTCTCCGCATTCCCAAGGCTAATTTAAGGGGGGAGTCGGTGTGAATTTGTATAATATCGAGTTTTTCAGTTTGGGATGACTGAAAAAGACGTGATTGAAATTTCCTTGTAATAAAATTTACATTATGGTAATACGGTGAAACTTCTTTTAACAAACACCTCTTAACCCTTTGAGAGACATGTTTTTTCCTTTTTTTTTTCTTATTAGAAATTAAGAAATTCCAAGAGATTATTATTCTGAAGCCATTACTACGAAACTTGAAATGGCGGTGAAATAATTCATTTTTCCAAATTTTTAAAATTTTTTGTGAAAAGACTAGATTACGGAAAATTCTAAAAAAAAAAATATACATCACAAAACTGTGTATGGAGAGTACGAAAAAGAACGTTCAGATACTCGGTTGTTACGTTACAAAAAAGAAAAAAAGAAAAAAAAAACGTATTTTTTCACGTTAATTGTTTACAGTATACACTTTTACTGCGCAAGATTGAATATTTTTTTTTTCATACATTTTCATCGAAAAACATTGCCTGTATTTCCCAGGACACATGCTACTATAATTTTAATTTTGTTGGGAGGAATTTTTGGTCGCATTTTTTTTTTCCATCAATTTCAAAAATGAAAAATTCGATATTATCGAAATTTCACCGGAATTCCCCCTGAAACTGGATGAAAAATGAACCGAAAGACGGATTTAAGAGTGAAAAAAAAATTTTCAAAAAATGATAAAAATAAAATACTGCACATACGTGCAATTTTTTTCACCCTCAAACCCTCGGGCGGATACTTTGCATTGTGTGCGGATAAGCGGCGGTGCGTTTGTGTCGAGGGCATTGTCTCTCCTTCGTCGGGGGTGTCGGGCTGTAATTACGGTGCGAAGAGAGGATGTTAGGTCGCAGTAGCGTCACTCGGTAAGTGGGATGGATGCTGCGGCTGCGGGCTGCGGCCTGGTGAATTTAAATTTCAAATCCGGTGATCTAGCCCCGAGGAAACACCCGGAGCCGGACTTTTTCTTCATTCCGCAAATTTTTTTATACACACCAGTCTAGTCTTCGCAGTTTTTCCCAAACTCGACGCGTTTCGACTGTGTAACGTGTAGAAGAAAAAAAAGAAAGGAAAAAGGGAAAGAATAAAAGAAAAACACCGTAGCTTTATGCGTTTTCATGATCTCGCGATCAAGATCACGTGTGCATTTTAATGAAAGTTGGCTGAACAATCAAGTATCGTTTGGAGATGGTCTATGAAACTTTCCAAACTTGAGAGATATTGTCGGTTGTTGAATAGGGAATTTTTTTGAATTTTGAAATTATTTTTTCGTGCATCACAGTTCGTGGAGAGATTCTTCGGTAAACTGTTAAATATTTGGTAGAGACGTGTCACGAAATTTTTGAAAAATCTGCTTTGTCTGGTTTCGTATGTATATAATTCTAAATTTCGAACAAACGGTGAAATCGATTCAAACGTAATTTGTAAAGCGAATCTGATGTTCGATGGAGATACGACGCAATTTTATTGAATATCAATCAACTTCCGGTTACGAAATCGTGGTAACTCGAACTTCAAAACAAATCACGATTCTTCGAATTTTCCTAGAACTTCTCTAGAATTTGTATTTAATTTAGTCGAATATAATTAACTGTAATTTACTCACAATTGGGTATTATTTGTTACAAAATATTTTCTCGACTGTCAAACTTGTTCTTGCTTTTCTATCCGATTCCTCCTCGGTATCGTTCACCATTTAGACATTTTCCTCGTACGAAACTTTGCCATGGTTTTCAATATTCGAACATCCCGTAACGAATCGGACCGAGGTATTGAGAACAGGAACGCGATCATCATTTCGTGTCTATTAGGTACGAAAAGGCTAAGCTTTTTTGATCATCCGTCTCTTTTCAATTAGTTTTAACTTGATAGATCACCGCCCCCAACCCTTCTGACATAATTTCTTTTCCCTTCCAGCATACACTGAGAGAAACTTTTAGTTCCGGTTACCGCTCAGTCCTTGACTATTTTCATTTTTTACCACAATCGAAAAATACAGTTCTAGGTAGAAAATGAAAATTAGTTTTCTAGCTGTTACCGGAAAGTCTGTTATCCGTTACTATTCTTTCTCGTTGCGAAAATTTAATGCTCGTGCAACGATAAATTGACGCTAAAGCCTTGTTTAACCAAAAAAGTAGAGTAAACCTCAGAAACTGATTTTGCGTTGCAATTACCGAAAAAGGATCGACGATAGCGGAAAATGGTTAGGCGTACCTCGTTTTTCGTAATTCCAACAATATTCAAAGATTTTTTTTAACGATACCCGTTTTACTCAATTTTTCTAGTTACCGTGACAAATGAAATTTTTCTCATTGTATTTCGTCGCGGATCGCGAGCTCGATGAGTCCTTAAAAACCCGCCTAGCGAACTCATCCCTCTGTGAACAATTGATCCTGGCATAGCCAAGGAACTCGAACATGCGGAAGACAAAGATGTAGCTTACGAAGTAACCGCACTGTGAGTATGAAAATGAAGTATGTATGGAGAATGCCGGTGGCAGCAGCAGCAGCAGAAGCAGCAGCAGCATCAGGTATGGGTCATGCATATGGATGGAAGTCAGCGGCGAGCAGGAGTCGCGATAATAATGAACAACACACCAACGGGTTGTTTATGCTACGACACACCGATGCGAAATGTCCTTTGCGCTTCGGAACAACCGCGCAACGCGTTAAATGTCACCGGCGTTTAGAACCCTTCGCGTTAATAATCCTTGCACAATTATTTTACACCCCACGTAAAGCTTTCCAGCGCTTGAGTCTTCTCCTCGCTTCGACCATTCACCGTTCTTTCCGCGACCTTTCCTTCCATTTCTTCCTCATCCGTATATTTTCACTCTTTTTACCTCGCACCTCGTCTCTGTAGAAACGGCAGTCATGGATATGTGTGTCACGCGATGTAATTATCTTTTTCGCTATCTTCGCGGGTGGACGCGCTAACAATAATTCACAGCTTGACACATATTTGCATACTTTTCTTTTTCCTTTTTATCGCGGAGAATAACGTTTTCACCCCCTCCTTCCCTTTTTTTTCTCCTTAGTCAACTTCTCGTTTATTCTTTTGCTTGACCCTTTTTCTTTCTCATATCCAATACTCGAGTGTGCTTTTTGAAAGCTTCTTTTTGTCGTTTGCGTATACATTGTCTGGGAAAATATTTATGCAGCGTTGTAGTTTTATTCCCCCACCCGACACTCTTCCTCGTATCAATATTCTTTATTCTGACTTTTTATGAATCTATTTGTAAACCATGTTGCAAGTCTTTTAGGAAAAGAATTCTTTTTTTCGAAGGAGCACTTTCGTACAGTGTTATTCGACATTGGAAATAATTTCTAATTTTTGTTTACGATACACTGTTCATTGAACAACTGAGAGCACATTTTCTAGTAACTACGCAAAATAAAATAAATGATATTTCTTTCAGTGCGCTGACGATGATACTCTCGATGAAAATAGTTGCTGTCGTTTTGTTTATTCTGTAATTATAAGATATCGGTGTCTGTGCAATCGGTTGAAAGTACTCACGACCAAAATATAAAGAGCAGCGAACCGAAACGAGCGAATTGATGAACATAATCAGTATTCATATTATCATTCGGATACATAGAAAACTATATTATAGATTTCAGAAACCGATTGCAGACTATTCTATGAATCAACAAAACTCTAGCAATTTTCACAAGGCGTGTAGGTTTCGTCGGCAAATTGAGGAAATCTTCGCGATGCACGCAACTAACCTACGTCGAAAATATACGGGTATAAAATAAAATTAGTATTGTTATTACTATAATCATAAACATCGCAAACTACCTATAAGTTGTTATTTCACGGGTTTTTCGTTGGAATTAAATCGTGACGTGCGTCGGGGGAATTCGTGTCGGCGTTTCGACGCCTTGGTTCGCGGGTGAAACGGGATGTAGGCATGGAATAAGGGAGGAACGGCGTCGTGTGCCTCTGCCTGCCTATCTCTATCTCGTTCGCGATTGCATTGTCGAGAAGGCGTGCATTGTTTGAGCGGCGATACGACAGCCTCGGGCTACCAATCAACGCCGCTGCTAGTCGTGCCTTATCGAAGATTCTCCCGCAGTGCCTTCCCTACGGCGGAATCACGGTCCTCGGCCCCGATCCAGGTGTTTAGGAACGCGGCTCGTGTAGGGTACAGCTTCGGAAACTGGAACGAGGAACAAGAGCCCGAAATAAGACGGCTCGAGGAGACCCAAGAGTAACCGATACGTGCCACTCTCTGTCTTATCGCTTCTTCGGAGATAACCCGCGTCTCCTCGAACACGTCGGTCAAAGCGTTAATTTTCTGAAAAAGTGAAGCTGCGCACTTCTCGACCCAACGAGCATGTTCCTTGAAAAAAACTGAGTCGACTTTCTATTTGCGAAAAGTTCAAGGGTCGCACCGTTTTCAAATGAGAGCCTGTCGAAGTTTGACCAATCACAGCGCTGCGGCCATCTTGACTAAACGCAGCCGTTACGTCGCGACGCGTCGTGATTGGCCGGTAGTTCGAATCGTTCTCATTTAAAAACTGTCAGGTTCTCGAGATTTTCGATTTAACGATTTTGTCTCGGATTTCTGCGAGGAATATTGTCTGATAAAGAGGAACTCGATTCGAGCAAGTAAGAATTTATGATGCCGGATAAAAATGTTGTAGTTTTAATACGAGAGTGGCGGTTTTACGATCGCACGAATATAACTTTTCGGAATCTCGTTTCTCGGGAGACGCCATGCTGTCATCACGATGTAATAATTCGTGATGAAAATTTTGCAATTTCCCCAGACCAGAGCGTGGCGAAACTTTAGCCCGAAACTTTTTTTTAACTTCTACGAATTTTTTAAGCGCGCGCTTGATAAGGCTTCATTAACCTACGGCAGTGGGTGTGCTGCAGTTCAGTCTGCAAAACTGAAGCGTTAATATTTACAGGAAAGTTTTCGTCTGGTGCGAGCTTGGCGCTGAACCGCCTGGCATGGGTGTATGGAAATAAATAAACTGTAGGAAAAGGGATCTCTTTTTTTTTTTCTCTAGTCCCATTACGCAGCGCGTTTGAAAATTTCAGACTCCCTCGAGGTCTTTGCATAATTTATGTAACGGACTTCCCTCTCGTCCACTGGCTATCTCTATTTTTACCTTGTCTACCTAGCTCATGTTTGCTGGTTCGACGTTATTAATCACAAAATTAGTTCCCTGACTTGATGATTGATTGGACGTACAGACCGAACATGAAAGAACCAAAATTACAATTATTGTAGGCATAAAATCAACACTCGATAGCTTAGAGTAACGAAAGTAAAGTTGAATCGAACGAAGTGATCGTTTCCAAGCAAAAGAACTCCATTTCCGAAAATGTTGGGACAATTTTTTGATTAAAGAAAAACGTACCGTTCGACCAATTCTTATGAATTAAAACTAATTACTTTTCCTCGATGAATTATCTCCAATCAGCTATGATCAGGTTTTTCTGGGGTGTTCGATTAATCACAAATACGTTTTACGTACTAAATTGATGCTTTACCAGTGAATTAATTCAAATCGATCGCACGATACGTTATATTAGTATTGAACGAATGGAAAAATAAATTAAAAAATCTATACTTCTCCACTTTCATGGTTTCAATTTCTGATATTCAATTTTTTGTCCGACTTGTAGAATGTTATCTCTGACAATGAGACTCAATAGGCATACCAAAATTAGAAAAAAAAAAATAAATAAAAATACATTCTTCACGTTGCGTTATAAAATTTTTCTTAATGCAATCATTGCAGTTCCCAGGAAATTAAATATACGTACACAAAAGAAGAAAGAGAACTGAACACAATCTCGATGTTAGGTTGAAAACTGTACCCATCCAGTAGAGTCTTAAAAAATGGAAAATGAACCGTTTCCTTAGCCACTCCTAAATTTTCCAAACACCTTTGTTTTTGTTTCTCATCCCGCAGCGTACTTGGTTAGGTTACAAATCAGCTTGCAGTCTCAATGTATGTATCTCAGATGAGCTCCCTTTCTTCTCATTGATTGTCCGAGTAATTTGATTCTCTCTTTTTTTTCCTCCTTGTTTTTCTCACACATCGAAGTCAAGCCCCCTCAGCTCTCGCCTCGCGGTCTCATCCGGTTTCGAAATGGCATCAAATATTCATAGGTTCTCTCCTGGCCGGAGGTAGAGAAAATCGTTGGCGCATAAAGAGCCGGCCGAAAGAGCCTGGATGTAGCGCGAGGTAGAAACGGGATGGAGAGCTGGTTCATTAAGGTGGCGCAAGGACACTGCAGTTAAGTGACATTTCGGTTAGTACAGTTATACATAAGATATGAAGTGAGTAACAGATGTCGCGCCAACATTTATACTCGATGTTCGACTACCCCGCAAAAGGGGTGGTGAATGGTAAGAGACGCCAGCTATACGGTGAAGGACAGAATTTCATTTCGTTCGAGGGAGCATCAATTCTCCCAGCCTTTTCTTTCTCGCTTTTTTTTTACCACCCCATTACCTATCATTCCGCTTCGAACGATAGAAAGATAACGTTCGATTTTCTCGTTGCGAACGTTTTTTTCTCGTTTCTTTTTTCTTTCGACTTTTTTTTTTCACCAACTTAAATTTCAATTCATCTTCCCGCACACGAATGAGGCACCGAAGGACTGTACATCGACTTTTACAATTTTGTCCGCAAATTTATCACTCTGTTATCGCGTCCGACTGGAAGTGTCATATGGATTAACAGACTTTTCGATATCGGAGGACGTAAATTAACTCGTTGTACTTTTTGTGTCATTTGTGCTTGACTTGAACACTTGGCTTTCATCAACGAAGAATACTTATCTTCACTCTCTTTTCTTATTATTGAGAATTATTGGAAAATATTAAGACCGCTAATTTTGCAATTCGATTGAAAGAATAAAGACAAAAGTAGCAGATACACCGATAGGTACGAACTATTTCTCACTCAATTACTAAATTACTTCATTCCATTCAATCCGATTGCAAAAACCAGATGACGATGACTCGACACCCGTTTTCATGGATATCGAATTTTGCGAATACCTATTTTAAACATATCGAGTGAACTTTCAAGCTTGGACCAGAAAAATATGCCAAAGTATCTGCAGACCCAGTATAGTTCACAAGGGTGTGGAGATTGTATTTTCGTGTTGTGAAAGGCTTAGCCCGTAATACGCCCTTGAATTTCCGGCGGCGGTGTATAGCTTCCGGCGATGAAAGTGATTCGAGCGATAAAATGATGTTGTGTAGGTATATAAAATACCCCGTAAATTTCAAAGGTAACCTCGCTCCTAGTCGAGCGAGGGAAATTTAGCGAATTTGGGGGTGTCTGTGGCCAGGTTTTGGTGGCGCAGCCGCCGCTGTTGCCTTTTCCCCCAACGCGCGTCGGTCCCGAAATGGGCGAATGAAAAGTACACACAAAGGCGGGTCTAGAAGCGGCGAGATAACACAAAGCCAGCACCCATCAATCGCACGCCACGTACGAATGATGCATGTTGTGTAATCAATCCATTCGCTATGCGAGTCGTCAAACGTTGATGAAAAAAATCACAGACTAAACAAATTTTCAATTGCAAAAAACCTGACCCGAAAACTCTTCGTAGTTTCCGAACGGCAGTCGGTAGAAATTCATCCGGAAGCGCCTCTATCGGTGGCGTCCTGAAGTTACTCGTCGCGCTGCGATTGGCTGAAGCTTCGATTCATTCTTACTTGAAAGTCGTCATAACCCTGGATTTCCCGCCAAAACGATGTTGTCCAATTATTTACGAGGATTTCGGTCGACGGATCGTCGTCAACGTCCTCTCTTTTCGTCCTCGCGGTTATCAGCGGTCGGTAAATCCTCGAGAGTGATCCGGAAATCGTGGCGTATCCCGTCGCATCGCTCCTTTGGGACGTCTGTTGCCGCCTACCACGACGTCAGACGCTCCTGAGAGAAACGTAAGGGTGACGTCAGCGCGAGCTGCCTGAACTGAACTGATTTTTTTTCGCTTTTCCCGCAGGTCGACCCACGCTTCTCTAAATATTCTGGCTTTGACTGACAACCGGAGAACGCAGAGCTACGCCCTTCGCCAGTCGCTTCTTCTTCTGCTTCTCTTCACCTCGTTGACGTCGGCTCTATTACTTATTCATTCATTCATTCATTCATTCTTCCGTTCATTCTTTCGTTCAACTAATATTCTCGTCTTTTCTTCAGCTTAGACGTCGACATTGGTAACTTGTCTGAAATTTTTTACACCTCTTCTTCCAGCTTTTCATTCCGTTCTCTGCATTCTTGTCCGTCTTGTTTTTTTTTTGGTTTTACTGCCACTTCGTTCCGTATATCGAACGCGAATCCGTCGAATCGAGAAATCAAAAATTCGCCATCGTGTTATAGTACAAAGAAAAAGAAGACTTTAGTGATATGGACCACAAAGTATAATTAATCGCTCACGAAAGTCAATCTAAATCATTTGTACCCTGCATGCCCCGCAATTTGAGTGAAATCCAATTCCAATGCTTACCCATTTGAAATTGGATGCGCGAATTTTATACTTATGGTTGGTTTAGGGTAGAAATTTCACGGGTGCGGGCGTAACGTTCAATAAATACTTTAGATGGGATAAAACGAGGTGGAATGAGATTAGGATTCTCGGTATCATTTGAATATCAGTCTGGAACTACCCAACTGTTTGTATTAAATTAGAAGTGATGTAACGTTCACTTCGATCTGTTATTCATACCTTTTTTGACTTCAAACGCACTTGAGGTTTTCCTCTGTTCGCGTACCGCGCTCAAACGAACGTATAAACGGTTGATCTCGTACATCGCTGGGTGAGAATCGAACTGTTGAGGCGTCAATAACTCAACAGACTAAAGCGATTATTCACATAATGGAGCATATTGCTGGGTTACTTAAGGTGCCTTGATCTGCTATTGTTAATAGTATTACTTGTACTGATGGGTGGGGGGGGGGGGGGGATTATTTCCGTAATTTGCCTAATACAGTAGTAATTTTCTACAGTTAGTATCTAGTTGTGTTCTCAAAGACAAATTCGTATCCTTGGAATATGCTATGATTGACGAGTACTGCCGTATCTATAATTCTTTGCATTCTACCTTAAATCGGCAAAGAATAGACAGACTGCAGAGCTTCCAGAGCACTTAAAATTTGTCCAAATCGACCTACTGCGCAAGCGCAAGTGCGGGAAATTTAAAAAGTGCGCAGGTTGCAATGCGCAAAAATACTTGATCGGCTAGGCAGGGGTAAGGAGGGAAATTGGAAATGTGAGCAGGAAGAATGCGCGTTAGGTCGATTTGGGGACTCATTGGGGACCTTCGGGGAAAAAATTTTGACCGTCCCGAAATCTCTGGCAGTCTATTTCCAATGAAGACTTCAAATTCTTCTTCACACACTAGTGCTGCGATCCTTGGCCAATATTTAAACGTTTGTCAGAATCTCCGACGTTTATTTCACGGTTATAGCGAGAATATAAGGTTGGCGAAACAAGGTCGACCGTGCATATCCCATGGTCGATATTAAAAGTTTCCACCGAACCGGGGGATTCCCCAGGAGCTTATTTAATCGTTGCTAAAAACTGTATGAACGAAGTTCAGGTTCCCGTCCGCCATTAGATACGCACATTAAGGCGCGTAATACGTGTGTAAAGGAAAACTAGCTGTTTAGCTCCGTCGAGCTGCGTTACCGTTTTACGTAACCAGACCTGGGGGTTAAAATTAAATAAATTTATCTCTCCCTCGCCGCAATAATCAGACGCCGTTAGATAGGACTACGCTCCCTGTTCTGTTCGTTCTCCTCTACCTCTCTTTCTCTCTCTCTCTCTCTCTCTCTCTCTCTCTCTCTCTCTCTCTCTCTTTGAGTCTCTCGCTCCGTTTCTCGCCAGTAAGATTCACAACTCGACGTCTGTAGGGACGCCCTTTTCCCTTGGTTACACCAGCGAACCGGGGAACGATGGGATCCACCCTCGATCCCCAACGCTGCGTCTCAATCCACATGATGAACTTTTAGCAAAAAATCCTTGTACTGTACATGGGAAGACAGGCAAGAATTTTATTACGGGGCTCAATGGAAGAAAGATTTTTTCCTGTATCGTTTGCAGATTAAAAATCTCTGAATAGATGGAAATCTCACGTATTAAAGCTGGCTGCTTGAGGAAATTAAGTCGCAGTGTGTGTGGAAACTCCCTGATTTTCCTTGAATTTTATTTGATATATATATATATTCGACGTGAATTGCAGTTTTATTGGTAGAGAAAAATTTGTTCAATTTATTGCTAGAAAATATTATATTTAAATCTTTTTAATTCCTGGTAGAATAACAATAACTATTTCATGGATGCACTGGCATTAGTTTTTTAGTGACAATTGTATGGAATTGTAACTGAAAATTTTATTTCGATTCCGCTTTTGCATGCAATATCAACTGAGATTAACAATTACAGTTTCAGCCAAATTTTGAACATTTCTGTTTCGGGTTCATTTGTGAAAAATAAAAATTAATAAAAAGGATACACGTGGATCTGGTGATACGCAAAGAAATATAAGAAGAAAGTGCTTTCAAACTTTGAAGTGGAATTTGCAGCGCTGCAGTTACATTATTGATCAGTGAAATTTTCACGTTTTTCCAAAGTCACGAATAACACAAGAACGCGATGAAAATAATCGTGAGCGAAATAATTTTTCAGAGAATTTTTGATGAATATTGCATTTACAGTAAGAAAACAGCGCGTTCAAGAAATTTTCCACCAGTATATAAGTACCTAATTTTATCAGATTTTAACAACATTTGTCATCGTTTTCTCTGCAATTTCACCCCGTCATATGAAAAATCGCAGGCTGGCACTGAGCTTATTTCAGGACGTTTGTAACTAATTTAAAAAATGACGAAGCTCTTACGTAAGGCAGGATGACAGGAAAAGTAGATGTACACTTAAGATCTTAGGCGATCGCGTGCTCCGTGTTTAATTCGGGTGAAGCGAAGGAGGGGTGCAAAAGCTGTTGGAATCAAATGGGCCATGTCGCGTGGACGAGGTTCGTTGGTATAACTGTAGAAATCCAGCCGCACTCGCGAGTCTCGTTTTACGAAATGACGGATACGGTTCTTGCCAGAGGGGATTTTTTTAATTTCGCGAAAAACGCCCGAGGGGCGAAGCGTACGAACGTCAAAAATAGGAAGGGGGCAAAAGAAGAAAATATACCTGAAAAAGAACATCGAATAATCATCCTACGCGAATACGTTCGGTGGTTTGGCTGTGTACGTGAATTTCTGCACCATTTTTCATAATTCTATCATACTTCACAGCTGACAGTAATTCGAAAATCTTTCACGTCGAAAGATTTTTCATTGGAGAATATATTGGGACAATTGATGTATGAAACGTACGTTGAAAATTTTTACTTATATTCCGCAGATAATTTACGGTATCACGAAAGTGGTGAAGTAATTTTTAATTTATTTTTTTTACTAAGTTTATCGAATAATTTTGACTCATATCTCAATAAACACAAGTAATAATGATAATATTGAAAAACAAAAAAAAAAAATAACTCCTGTCGTTTGATGGAAAGTAGCGGGACGTCTAAACAGACAATAAAGACTCTGAAATAAAAGCTGGATGTAACATTTCCATTAATAACCGAATACAATGGCGTCAGAGAGAAATCTCTGAGGATTCAAAATGATTGCTGTTTCTTCCTTGTCTTTTCACCGTCCTCTCCCTCTCATCAACATTGCATTCAAACGTGTAAATATTTACTTATTGTCGAGCAATGCTTATCTGCGATAATGAAATAAATTTCGCAAAAACTCTTTCATCTGATTATCGAAAGAAGAGCTCCCCACCTTACTCACTCCAAGGACCAGAGAAGAAATCCTTGGAATTAAAGCGACATCGGAATTAAATAACAGAGAATAAGACGGAAAATAAATTGAGATAAAAATTGATGATTTGAGAAAAATTTAACATTAATATGTCATTCGTGCCGAGTGAAAGGTAAGAAGCTCGTATGTCAGTGGAAAAAAAAAATACACAGATTTTGGGTCGAGACTTCGCTATGAGTTGGGATGAGTAGTAAGGAAAATATTTTGACCTTTTCGTCCCTTTCCTTATTCTCTCTATCTTGCAATTTGATTTTCCCACGTCGTTTGATTCCTTCCGAGGTTTAGCCGATGGAGAGAAATTCTGCAGAACCAGACTGACAACGGACCGTATGTCGATCACGTATCTCCATTGACTTTTTTTTTCTGCTTCTCTGCTAGTTCCACAAAACACGATACGCGCAGCTGTATAGAATCGGGCTGGTCTATCGTTCTTTGTTACGTTTTCTATACCGCCTCTGGGTATATCACTTTTCTCCATTTTATCTCTCACGCTGCAATTCAACCTCCACTGTATACCCATTCGTACATATTTATCTCTACAACGTAGTTCCTGCATCAATTTTCCCCAGACATACACGGATGCATAGATTACGTAGCTTTCGCCTGCGAAAGTCGCAGGGAAATGTGTACGAAAATGATAACGATTGAATTCAAGAACTGGAAAATCGATTGCCTCCTCGAGTTGTGATAGGAAATTTGACAATTGGGTTTTGCGAAGGACTGCAAATTGTAGCGATCGTTGCTATAAAATATAGTACGAGTAATCGTGTAACGGAAAAAAGAAATCCTGACACATAAGTACCTGTTATGTTTTATTGTTACAGCTGTAAATTAACTTCCTTATGTATCCAAAACCACATGTAAAAAAAAAGGAAATAGTCAGGAGCTGTGGAGTAATCGCGTGTATACTCTGACACGAGATATTCATCTCAAACTTTCAAATTTGAGAATACAGAGAGTGATTATCTAACGGCCGAATGGTGCGTTGTCTGCTGCAACGTATTGCGCATGCGCAAAGAATTCTAGAGCAGTTGTTTGCCAGGACGACCAACCGTCGTGAAGGTAACCTCAAAAATTTTGACATTTTTCACTGAGAGTTGTGCCAAACACCGACAGATGTCTGAATTAACGACGGTTGGTCATCCTGGCAAACAATTGCTCTCGGATTTCAGCGCATGCGCATTAAATTGTAGCAGACGACGGTCCATTCGGTCGTTAGATAATCACTCTGTGCATGAAAAAAATAACGATTCAGAGGAAATATCCGTAATGTTTTAGTTTATCGCGCGATTCTTGAGTGGATGAACGTTCGGGAGTAAAGCGACGCGCGAGTTGACGTAGCAGCGAGGCGGCGGGTTGGGGTTAGGAAAATACGTAAGTTATGGGGTCGTTGGGTCACCGCGGGTCTAGAAGACAACAAATGTAAGGCGTATACGAAGGGCATATATCAAACGGTTTTACTTTATCTTTCTTATAGGTCCGCGCAGACAAATGGGCGCATTTACATACCATAGCCTCGAGTGCGGCGCTAAAAGCATTCCCTCCTTTTTTTCACTACTTTTTTTCGTTTTCCTTTTTCTTTGTCCTTTTTTTTTTGTTTTTCCTTCTTTCCATTTATTCTCTTTCTCGCCACCAATAACGCGTCACTTGTTTGCGTGAAAACCACGGATAATTAGGTAATATTAGGTAATGAGCTTTTTTCATACTTTTTTCACTGCGGAAAAATATTCATAGAGGGGTGAGAATTTTTTTTTCATAGTCGTTCAGATTTCGACCCTATTTCCTTACTTCTCGTCAAAGAATATTTAAACTTCGTTACATCTGGAGAAAATTCTAGTTGTGGTTACTATTTAATCCTTCAACTATTCCCATTTTTCACTGTAGATAATCGAAAAGTATAGTTTTTGGCTATTGGTTTTGACTGACAATTAATTTTATTGCAAGATCGAATTATAATTAAGACGAAAATTCGATTGAAAAGAATTGAGGAAAATGAATAAACAGGTTTAATGTCGAGATAAGCAGAAAATGTTGTATTGGAAATTGTAATCAACTGACTGAATATCTGATTCTACTATATCTCCTTGTAATTTCAAAAATATTCATACAATTATTATATCAATACCACTTTTTGAATTTAAATATTCCTGTAACCGTAACTAATGAAATTATTCTCATTGATTAAAGTTTTAAAATTATTCTCAGTATAGGTAACTTGCATTCAAATAAAAAAAAACACAGAGCAAGCGGCTTTACACTGAATATCGGCCAGCCCTCGGTCTTCCTGTTTTCGCACTGCAGATTCCAAATTCATGTCGACAAAAAAAACAATATCCAATTCGAACTAAAAATTCGCGATTATCGATATTTAAGACCTCGGATACCATATTACATGAAAATATGACAATTTTTTTCATTTTCGATGACTATAATGGATCCGCCGTTACAAATTTTGAAAGTCTGACCTTGGATTCGTTATCGGTCGCCCAAAAAACTTCCGCCCATCAATTTCTACCAAAATCGGATTATTTTTAGATTTTTTCTACCATATTGAATCGCGATTTTGGATTTCGCAATGTGACTTGAGATTCGTGATCAGTCACCCAACAAACCGACTAGTACCAATATTCATCATAATCCAATTATTTTTGATTTTTTTTTTCAGCTTATTGAATACACCAAATTTAATTTTGCATACGCAACCTTAGATTCGTGAATTTTCGGAATTTCGTTAATCAAATAATTGAAAAAGTACCGAATCGATCAAAGCCAAAATCTGATCAGTTCTAAGTTTGGAAAAGGTGCGTCGATTGAGATCAAAATCATTGAATTCACGTAACTCGTTTTCGAGATAAAGTCGACACAGAAATTGATCGCATACGTACGTTCCATCCATATACACACATAGACCTGCGTTCCAAAAGGCTCGGGAGTAATTCTCTGAGCATCGAAACGTCGAAATCTAATGCAAACTCACCTTTTCATTTTCGGGATGATTACAATAATTTTCCTTTTGCTTTGTAAAGAGAAAAGCGGGATGTTGAAAAAAAAAATGTTGTCATTGAAACGTTGTATATAGATCATTAGTTTGAAACTAAGCTTTTTTATCTCGATAGAAAGATTACAGGCAAAGTACAAAGGAGCTTTAGGTTCGAGCATTGTAGCGTTTTCTATCCCGTGACAAAGCTCATTCCTTAGAGTCTTGTGCATCGCATGAGGTAAAATGGGTGGGAACAAGAGGGTGCAAAATGCAAATATTAAACGATGCAAGCCTGCTATCGTAAGCTGTGACAGCAACTAAGCAAATAAACATATTTGCGCAGAGAGAGAGGGGGGGGGGGAATATGGGTGAGCCTGACTTTACCCCGAAGTTTCTCTGCCTCCGGCAAGGCAGTCGACAAGCGCCATTTCACAACGCTCACTCGGGATATATCCGCGCCTCGAAAGCATATTCTTCTCAAGTATACAACTATATGCCTTCTACGTATAAGTGCTATACATATTATATCTGTATACACGGATACATGTACAGGTATAATATTCTTCGTGTATATGTAAAGCCCTGAGACAGGTTTTCAAGGAAAATGTAGAACTAACGAAGAATAATAGTCACCCGCTGCTTCGTACCCTTTATAGAAAATGAGCTTTGGGGAAAGAATGTTTGTCTTTTTTCTTTTTTTTCTTTTCGATGCAGGGATTAACCTCTAGTAATAAATTTCGTATAGTTTTTTTCCATGAAAATTAACTCTCCAAAAAGTTCGGGACACTTTTTGTAGTCAGGTTAATGGGAAAAGGGTGATTTCGAAAAATTCATTATTCACACGACTTGTAATTTTTCTTTCTACAAATTGAACAGATTTTTGCTGATTTCATTCCACGAACAAGTTACTTTAGTTAATTATGAAAATTGCGTTTCTTTTTTCTCAGATCTTTGAGGGAAAACTTTAGCTAAATTTTCGTTGTGTATGAAAATAAACAAAAATCAGTTAGCTTAGGTTATAAACCGAGTTGCTTGGAAAACTGGAATAAAAAAATTCTTGCGTCGATTTTTAGTTCATGGAAGCAAGTGTTTCGCACTGAAATTTTAAAACTGCTAAACGTTTTTGAAGAAATCTAGGCAAAATATTCTCAAGTTTCAAATCGCTCAACTGACTGAGGTCGAGTTTGTATCAAATTCTGATTTCAGTTTTCCGGATAAACAGTAAAAATTTCAGATATATTCACCCGAATATGCGAAATTTTCACACGTCACGATAGTTTCCCCATCCAGAAAAAAACAAATTTCCTTTTAAAAAGAAGAAATCACGAACTGATATTGGAAATAAAATGGGGAGAGATTATCCTAAATTATTGTTGTTCTCTTCACCTGCGATACCCAATCATTTTGCCACCACGTTAATAACGGGACTCGATTTTTTCCCTACTGATTAGGTAATTCTTTTAAGATTTAGTTGACATCGGACATTGTTTGGCCCCTGGGGAATTTAAAAAAAGTTAGGAATTTAAAAAAAAGATGCGTATAGTAAGTGGGATAAAATGCAAAAAGAAAATTTTTGGGCTAGTGTATCACAATATATATAAAACACTGTGGCGAGATGAACCGGTGTACATTGTACAAACGGTGATATTTTACTCTTTATCGCAACAGTTTTGCAATATTTCGTGAAAAAGACGGTGTATCATAGTTATCTATCGAAAAGTGCGCGAGCTTGCGGGCTGAACTTAGCTCCGAACTCTGGGCAGATAAGGGAAAATACATTTTTTACCGCCCCTCGAACAAACGGACAAAATTATAGGCTCTACGTGGTCCCGAAGAAGAAGAAGAAGAAGAAGAAGAAGAAGAAGAAGAAGAAGAAGAAGAAGAAGAAGAAGATGGAGGAGGAGGAGAGAAAAAAGAGACAAAACACTAAACACGAAAGTAAAAACTCGCAGATAACCTCGGAGGCGAATCGCGTTCCAAGAGCGAACTGAATAGATTCATCACTTGCTAATTCATGACTATCAATTCTTGCGAAACGCAAGTTCCTTCGCTGTAACGGTCACACGAGTGTTCCACAAAAATTTACGACCATCAAATTTAGGATTCATGAGAACAGTGATAAAGAAACGTCACTCCCGAAATAGCTGTTCAACTTCGGCGTTCGAGTGATCGGATTTTCTTTTTCGGAATTCGATCGCACGTACCTGCTTGGAAAATTAGGAGATCAAACTCGCGTTGTTTTTGCTTTTTTATCTCTTTTCTTCCTTAGTTCGAAGAAACAACTCGCGAAGTTCACATTAGAATATTCTAGCCGTGTAAATTCAAATAATACAACGGCCTCTGAGATTTGAGAAAAAAAACTGCAACCAAATCAAGGGTAAAATTCGCAAGCTTGAAAATGTTGAGTGATTGTACCGTAGGTCGATCGGTTGTTCGTTTTGTTCCAAAAATCTTCATTTGTCGATCGACAAGACGTAAAAATTAATTTTAAAATGAAAATGAAAACCCTTGACAAATGTCGATGGTTTAACGACTCAAGTTTTATTTCTCACAATCGTGCCTTTAAAGATCATTCTCTCACGTTCGAAATAAATACTATAATAAATAATATATCGTACACTTGGTTTCTAGTTCTTGTTGAAGATTTTTTTATAACTCAACGATCGATGGATTCTTGGAATGGAATGGATATCTTTAAGCATCAAGGGCGAAAAACGACGTCGATTTAGGTGCTGGATGAGCGATGTCTTTTCCAGGTGGCGCGCAAAGCTTCATTAAAGTGACACATTTCATTATTTTTTTCACTTTGACGACGTACACGTATAAGTATATATACCTGAGGTCCCTGCACTTTCTCATTCTTCTTCACGCCACTCGTATGTATACATCGGGGCGTGGTGGAACCGAACAGGGCTGCTGAAGCTGCGGCACAAAAGAAAAAGCTCCCTTTAGCTCCCACCGTTAACTCTTTCTTATCCAGAAAATGATACATGATCGTTCATCCAGCTCTCCCTCTTCTCACCACCTTCCGACAAAGCTATCTCTAATTTCGTACAAGTTACCGGTACTTTTCCTCACACGATATAATAAAAGATCGAGACGTTGAAGATGTTCTTCGGCGAAAAATCCTGGCCCTTCAAACAATTTCATCATGAAATAGTTGTATCCTGAACATTTGTTGAATAGTTATATTCGTATATTAGAAAAATCTTACTGAAAATATAAAATACTTGAACTGTAAAGGAACGCTTGTAATATCGATGCTTCATTTTATGTTGCTTTAAATTTGTTAGAAATCTAGTACATTTGTTCAATCCAGTTGTAGGATGGCATATTTTATTCAAAGTATGCTATCATTTTCTAAGAAATCCTCGAACCAGATTTTCTTGTTTTTTATTAGTCAATTTTATATTGCTATTTGTTGATTATAATAAATTTTGATGCAATATTTAAAAATTGAATATTCCACGACTCCAGGATAATAAGAAGTAAAACGTTTCAATAACTTCGTAAAAATTTGTCCTCCGAAAAAAGCATTTTGAAACTATCTAAAACGATGCGTCGATATCCTATCTTTTGTTTTCAATTTCAATATATTCTATTTCTATATCTTAAAACAGATCTTCGTAGCTCATGCATATAATAATTTGATAAATTTGCGTCGGCCGGTTTTATGTGTCGTGATTATGAAATGTATATCATTTTTCATCACCTTTGGTGATGTAAGAAAAGTATTAGTTTCGGTCCGACTCCAAACACAGATTTTGAACCTTTCTGTTATCATTTTTTTTATTTTCCATCCTGTTCCGACGATTCTTTGGCCGATAAATTCTTCAAAATCAACAATGAGAAAAATTTAATTTGTTACAGTAACTAGAAAACAGAAAACAGGTATCGTTAAAAAAAACTGTTTGAATATTGTTGGAATTACGAAAAACGAGGTACGTCTAACCATTTTGCGCTATCGTCGATCAGTTTCCGAGGTTTACTCTACTTTTTTAGTTAAATAACGCTTTAACGTCAATTTATTGTTGCACGAGCGTTAAATCTTCGCAACAGTTTTAAGAAAATCTACTGACAGTGATCGTAATGAGAAAGAATAGCAACGGATACTAGACTTTCCGGTAACAGCTATAAAACTAATTTTCATTTTCTACCTAGAACAATATTTTTCCGAGCGGTAACTGGAGCTAAAAATTTCTCTCAGTGAACAACCGTCCGAATAAAAGACTGCAGCTAGTCTGCTCGTGGTGAGAATTTTGTTCAATTTTGAATGGTATTCGATGTAGCATCGAGGGCGATGAGATAAAAATGAGGGAAAAAAATTATCGAGAATGCGAGGCAGGTTGAAAATTCGCTTCAAGTAATTTCTTGAGAGCCTTGACGCGTGCTCGATAAAGGATCGGTGTACGCAGATTGAATGAGCCGGGGGTTTTAGCGTATCATCGACGGATCGGGGGCGGCGAGGAAGCAGGTAACTCAATTAATATTTCATACAACTTGATTCGCGCTGTACGTGCTCGGAGCTTCTCGCGGTTCCCATTACCATACCCACACATAGATCTCTCGCCCACTCCACCGAACTTAAACGTCTAGGACCTCCTCAAGGCCCAAGCCTCTCCCATAATGCAACTCCATAACAACGTACCTTGAATCCAGGGCCATTAGCAGTAACTCTGCCAGACAATTGGTTCTCCACATCTCCCCAAATTACCGACATGTCTGTAGATGCGTGTAATTCCAAGGCGTTCGTAGCGCCGCGCCATCCGGATCGTTATTCCGATTGACGTTTACATACGCGGATGATTTGTCTGTTCGATTTTTCTCACCCTTAACCCCTTCGGTCAAACATTTTTCGACCTTATGTTTCGGCCTGAATTTTGTCACTCGGGGGTTTTCTGGGGACGCTGATCACGAATCTATAGTCAGAATTTGAGCATTTGTAAGTACAAGATGGCGGATCCGATATAGCGGATGTAAAATCTAAAAACTATCGGCATTCGATGATTCTGGCAGAAACTTGTTACTCAGGGATTTTTGGGGTTATACGAAGTAAGTAAGGTTATATGAGGGGGGTTCTAATTCGATCTACCGTACCGACCGGCAGATTGGTCCGGGCATCCTCCGGGCCGTACTTGGTCGGTAAAGCAGATTGGATTAGGATCTCCCCTGATATAACTACTGAATTAAAAAAGATCATTTGAAGTTTTAGATAAACTGCGATAACACTAGGACATGGAAATTTTTTAGGTGGGATGCTGAACATTCCACTGTGACTGGAAAGGTTAAATTATTTCAGAGTTCGATCAAATTACTTTACATCCACACAATTATCCATTCATTATTACATCGATACTTGGGCTTTTCAATCTTTTGGATATCAAGCGAACTTTTTTTTTATTTTCTGGCAACGGAATCACCGTCGGTGTTTTACCGAGATTTTGATCCTCAATACTTATAAATGATTGAAAAAATTATACAACGTAACTAAATAATTCGTATGGATGATAAATCAATATCTTTTATTCGGTTGAATTTTTTCCAACCAATATTGATCACATTTTCTGTACAGGTTGTTTAGGTGATTTATATTAAAATATGAGATCGCGATGATTATCAGTTCGTGATACGCGAAGTCAACTTTTATGCCTTCCATGTAACTTCTTGATAACTTTTGGCCATTTAGATCACCTTAATTCGTTAATCTGATAATATTTCTTTTTCTCGTTGGACCCATTTCATTTTTATCACTTCGGAAACAGCGCGAATGAATGAACAATCGGTGCATACATATAGAACTTCATTTTCGCATGTTTGCCTGATACAATTGTGGTGGAAATTTTATCGACACCCGTGTATTCTATGTATTGACAATCGCTCAGTTCGTATTTGTACGGATATGCGGAAGGGAAGGCGAAATCGGATATTGACGGGTAATAACGCCCAAGTTAACCGTATAATATCGTATTTCAAACTGCTTGGAAACACAGAAATGAAAGTCATTACACGCGTGACCCTGCGACGTGAAAAACGTATTATACTTCGGCAAGCTCGATGCTTTTATTCGGATGAAAACGAAGTAGGTAGATACTAGGACTTTTATACAAGCGGCAAAAGCCGATACGTTGTACGATAAGGAAACAGAAAATCAGGAAAACGAAAATATAACCTTTTACATCACCGTGATAATTTGATTATTTCTATATGGATATTATAAAAGATTCTCTAAATCAGTTCCGTTTTTCGATTTCTAACAGTTGGTCGGATCTTATCGTCACGTGAAAAATACATTTTATGATTTTTTTGCAATTGTTATTCGTTTTTGGGAGTGAATTTATTCCAGATCGCGATCGATCTAGACCAGAGTGAGTCACACAAAAAAAAAATAGCATCATAAACGAGTTTTCCTTTTTCTTATGAACTTTCGATCGAAACAGAATTCTTTGTTTTTTCTATTAATCCCAGACCCCAAACTGAATGTAAGAAAATAAAAAAATTAAACTCTTTTTTTTTCGACAATCAAAAGATGTCCAACGAAACAAAGTTAAGTAGAGAAGAAAATCATCTTAAAGTGAGTCAGTTACACACGAATATGAAGACATGTGACAGCTGAGCTTAAACGGATACGTATCAAAGTGATCCAAACGGTTCAATTATTTCCCAAAACGCATAAGCTAATTGATCGACTTTTTCGTAAATATAACTGACCAGATTTTCGTGAATACTGCTTCCACGTCTTCTGAGATTTCTTGTGCAATGACGTAACATGACACGAGGTTTTCTGAGGGAAAAACAGCCGCCGCCATCTTGAGTTTTCCGAATGCACCTCAGCCAGCGTCACCTATAGCCGAAGGTGAATGGGTTGGATGCGAATTTGAATAATTATTCATTCGCTCGGTGCTGAAATTAAAATACAAATCGAGTCTTGGCACCGAGAGGTGTAATCCCTGAATTAAGGTTCGCGGCCTCTGCACGAACCAAGGAAGGGGCGACGCGACTTGGCCCAGGCTCTACGGCCGTGGATATATAAATTGTTTTAACGCTCCTCCGATGCGATTAGACAAGGAAGGAGTCCCTGGTCGTATCCCCGGTGCGGGAGATAAAGCGTGGCAAAGGCATGCCCCGAGACGTATAGCCGTTAAATAAGGGATTTCCACCCCCGAGCAAACGCCCCCGTCCCTTCGACTCGGGAGCGTTATTTGCATAACGAGTGCAGAGTGACAGCGCTGTCCCCCGTTTAGTCCAGATTTCATCCCGAGTAGCGAGTTATTATTTAGACGGTGTAAATGTGTTTGTTTGTTTGATTTTTTTTTTTTTTTTTCTTTTCAACTTCCCGTTTCTCCGTTTTCAGAGAAAAAAAAGACGTTATTGCGATCACCCCGAAAATGAAAATTCGAGTTTTCCACCGGAGCTCGACGATTCAAGGCGTAGAGAATCACCCCCGAACCTTTTCGAACGCACCACTATCTGTGCATGTACGTATGTGATCAATTTCTTTGACGACGTTATCTCGAAAACGAGTTTTTCAATGAGAATTCAATGATTTTTATCTCAATCGACGCGAATTTTTCAAACTTGAAACTGATTAGATTTTGGCTTTGATCGGTTCGGTACTTTTTCAATTATTTAAATAACAAAATTCCGAAAAATCAGATAAAAATGATGATATCTTAAGAATGGATGAATGGATTTGATTGAAAATTGGTACCGTGAGATTATTTGGTTCGATTATCACGAATCTATGGTCAGATTTGCAAAATTTGAATTTGGCGTATTCGATAAGTAAAAAAAAAATATTTTTTTTAATCTTAAGAAAGGTCCGTTTCAAGATCGCTTTAAATATTTATAAATGTTTGAGCAGTTGAAAAAAAATCTGAAAAAATTCAAGGTACCGTTTCAGAGTTGAGACAATTGCAGAATTTTTTTTAAACAAAAGCAGGAATGGCGCGGTTCAGACGTTGGTCGGATATAAGGTGGAACTGTGACGTGGTGGCGGTAACGTCTTACGGAAGACTCTCGACGTCACGAGGCTTACCAAGTCTAGTAAGATTCCCGAGGGAGCGGGTGAAGCGGTAAAGAGAGGGCTAGAAACGAGCGAGATATCCGCGCCGGCTTTATGCAGGGTTACTTGCACCGGCAACGGCGAAGTTTCACCCTTGTCAAGAGGAGTAGCATACACGAGGTGGTCGCACCGGGCCCCCTAATAAAATCTGTGTTTCCTACTTCGGTGAAAGTTGGAAAGCTTGCGAGCTTTCGACTCCCTGTGCTTCGCGGGGTAATTTGTCCTCCGTGCGAATTATTGTCAAGAATGAGAAAAAGTTCGAACTGAAAATTAGTACGAAAAGCGGGTGAAAAGGTACGATCAAAAATTGGGGTATTTACAGAGATGGCGAAGGAATGGAGAAAGTAAAATGAACGAAACGAATCGAGGGACGTAAAAATAAACGACGAGAACGAGCGAATTGAGAGAAGACTTTGGGAATTTAAGTTGCCCCTTTATTCCGGGCAGTATTTTTGTCTTCTACACTTTTGGCCCGGCAACGGTGCCCACGACCTTGACCTGAGTACTCTGGTAACTCTCGGTAACTTCTTCACATTGCAGGGAAGAATTCCTGGCATGATTTCGGCTCTGCAGGGTTTCCGACTCTCTGCTTCGGTATGTGTGCATGTGCAACGCGAAGAATTAGCGACTTTCGCATCTTTGTCACTCTTATAAACGTTTGTATTTAACTTTTGAACAGAGCCGAGAATGAGAACCACTGATGCAGCGAAGACGACGGAAAATGTAAATATTCCTTGCTCTGGGGATATCACTCAGCTGAGAAAAGAAAATTAACTCGAAAAATTTATTCGTTACTTCTGTGAACGGATATCTGTATAGATATACGCGAAGCTCGGCGAGGAAAGAACTCGAGTCCGGAAAGAGGGTAAAGTTCGCAGACAACGTACTGCAGGGACGCATGCAGACTTCTTTCCGTTTTTCACAAGGCTCACTGATTTTCGATATCCTATCGTTTTCGACGAATTTCTTTGTTTTCCACGCGTTGTTTGTTATTTCTATGACCAAAACAATTCTATAGGTGTTTTTATTCAGCTGCTTCAGTCAAAAATACCCGATTTTCGTTGAAATTTATCCGCCACACATTTCAGCATTGTAATAAACAAAAATACAGTTTTCCATTTATGAAATAGACTTTTGAAATTTTTTATGTTCTGCATAAATGTACCTCAAAGTTCAACGTGGTGATATAAATCTAACTCCAGAAGTAGTTTCCAAGATAATCCTGCTGTTAATATACCGTGAAATTTTTCGCGAGCGAGAATATTCTTACACATTAGATGATAAATTACCCTTCTGAATTTAAGACAGAAGAAATATTAGTCCGTGTGAATATATGCACGAATAATGTCCTGCAGAAATCGCAGTTTTTCGAAAGTGACAGGTGATGTGAAGGACTATGAACGGTGTAACTATCACTTGTCATATGAAATATTTATCCATTTCTTGACTTTTAGACCACTGGCATGACCAGCCATCCTTAGATATTTCGGACTTCCAACTTTCTAGCAACATGCAGTTGTTCATGGTTGGAACGACAGCGGAGGAGTGACAGGATGCAAGCTCTCCCTTGACTTCCCCGTTTCCAAAAGCCATCTTGCATTGAGTCCTTGAATCATCGGACGCTTGGAAAGAGCATTAAGACGGCGTAAAAGGCACTCCGTAGATTTCATTTTAATAAATTTGCATACACCGAGAAAAGCATCCGACACCCGTTCCGTTTGCTCGTCTTACCGTTCCACCACTCGGATCCTATTGTTACTTTCCCTCTTTTAAGAGCTAGCGAAGAAAGCTGTTCGCCAAAGCGTGATTTGTATTTTAGGTGCCATTCCTTATTTCATAATACAAGATGAGAAAAGGAAATCGCATCCATGTGCAACTTTGTGGTTGCAGATGACTGCGTGCATCCGCTTAATTGCTAGACATCTTATCAGGAATGATAATGGAATGCAAAAAGGCATTTAAGGGTCTGGCTTCGTTCGATCTCTTCAGGCACCTTTGAAATATCATCAATTAGCTGGTAACATAAACGTGACAGATGGTGCGAATCTCATGAACAATGTTCTGGAAATTGAGAAATAGTCTTTTTGAGTTGACAATGTGTCCGCAAGACGTTTGAAACCTCACTTGTCAGTGGAACTGGGACGAAATGTTTAATCCTGATCATCAACAGCTTCAAAATAAATTTTACATCGGCATTGGGAAAATAGCCGCTTTTACTATTAGTGAAATAATCATCAACACAGTTGAATGATGATCTATCCTCTTCGCTCGAAAACACTTTGAATGGCTGCATCCAGGCGCTAGAGATTCTTCTTCCATAGTATTTGAGGGTGCGTAGTCCAGGTTGAATAGCAGCGTGGGACTCGATGATAGGAGTAAATCTTGAGCCGTTTTAAGGAAGAGGAGTTTAGTGTAGCCACCGAAATCGCCCAGCCACGCTGCTAGAGGACCTGACGTCGAGTGGTCACTCTGCAGCGAAGAGGTAGGTGGTTGAACTTCGCGGACGTCTGAAGGTCTTTGGTTCCTTTGTAAAAGAACGGCAGCGGTATAGATTTTGCTGTGTAAGTTGCGACTTACGTGCAGAGCCTGTTTACAGAATAAAGCAAGGGTCTTGGAAACTTTGAGAGAGTCTCGACGATGTTAGACATAGCGATTGGAGCGGCGTATTTGATTCTCCAGAAGCGAGGCACCGAAATCACTTCTCCAAGGTGGGTTGAATGATGAGGAACGAGCAGAATAACGGACGTTAAGGAGGTTGGCGAGATTGTACGGACACATATATTGACTGCTAAGAGTGTAACTTGCATCTTTGAATCGATGACTCAAACATCTCTTATCGCTTCTGCACATGCAGGATACCAAAACAATATGATCCGATTTTAAACATATTTTGCTACAGTGTCTTTAGCTCGTACCAGCAACGTTCTTGGTTTTTTTTTTTTTTTTTTCATGACAGCAGAATAACTATCTTCAACGTTCCGAGATTCTTTCATTCGATTTCCCGGGTCCGGTCTCAGCTCGGCAAATACCGATTTCAAAAATTTAGTTCCAACGTTCCAGTTTTATCGTTTCACATTTTACTCCCCAGATTGAGGGGGTTCATTTTTCTCAAGCCTTTTCCTTCCACGGTTCTTTCTTTCCCTTCAATTTGCTACTTGTTTCCGCTGGAAAATTCGTTCTTCTGCAAGCGGATATAGCAGACAAATCCTGACAATTTCATACGAAGCAATCTATCCGGTACTTATCATTCGACGATGTATTTGTGATGAATTGGTCATGATGCAATCTGGGCAAGGTACAACAATCCATTGAAATTTGGAACAGTATTGAAAGTAGTTTGAAAAAATTACGTTTGGATCGTGTATGAAAAATTTAGTGGTACGATATTGGAATATGGGTGACATCTTGTTTTCGTCCTTGGTCTGTACTGACCACTCATACGCTCTGCATCTTCATTTATGCCCGACACTAGCTCGTCGACCGATTGAGTTTCATGGAACACGCAATCGAACATAGGCTATATGGTATTCAAAAGCCGATCGGGTATTGTCGCATACATTTAGGTTTGTTCAACCGAACAGTATAGCTATTGACGCGTATCTTTTGTACGAGATTTCTTTTTCGACTCTCCCCCTACAGTCGAATGTGTTTCCTCCTCGATTTTCCCCTGACGGTCGGCATTCCGTCCCTTATTGTTGGGATTCCCCCACTGCAAATCAGCTGGTACCAGTCGAACCACACGCTATTTGCCCCAGTCACGAATCCACAAATATGGTCGGTAAAAAGAACTGAACTCGTGAAAGAAAACGCGAATACATCGTGTTTGATAAAACAATACGCGAATCTCCCTTGTTGTACATTTGTAAAGGTATTAGACTCACGTTAATAGCCGTAACGATAAACCGTCGAACAGGAGCATCGATAAGCTTGGTGCTCGTTCGCTCTGTGCACAAAAAACTAGACGCTTGTTATATAAATCCCTGAGCACCTGGTAACGATTTCTTCCTCTTTCTTCTAGCTTGCAAAAGTTTTAGGGATGATACGAAGCGATTTTGGCGGTAAAGAGGAATTGCGTTGAGAGGGAAGGGGAGAAGTTCGACTAATTTGTTGTCTGCTATCCGGAATTTAATCCTAGCCTAGGCCACGGAACTTTTTTGCAACATGACTGAGCCGCGAACGGATGTCATCCGCTTAATTGAAGAGCCAAGCTTCTTTCCCCTAGCTTCACTTCTCCTCCCGTTGGCACTATCCCATTAACGCAGCAACGCCACTCAACCTCCTTTTTTCCATCGTAAACAATAAGTGGATCTGCGTGCCTCTTCTCGTCTTTCCGACGGACAACTCGCCTAACTGGCAGCATCTTTTGCTCCGCTAAACGAATGAACCCAGTGTCCAAATAAACGGCGTACAAGATCAACCATTTGCTGAGCTGGGCACTCATTGTCAGCTTCAGAAGCCAAGGCTCTCTACCTCTGGGAATGGATTCAAAGCATAATTAAAGTCACGAGTCAAGATTTTTCAAGTCATTTACCCGCCAACCGAGCATTTTGAATGTTGAAAGCATTGAAACAGCAAATTACTACCCGGCTTTGCCTGTTAACGAGCAACAAACGTTGATAGGACCAAATTTCTTTCCTCTGCTTGTTCAGCCACTGTCACAATATCCGATTTGCGGGTACAAACGCAGACGCGGCCGGTTGAAAAACGTCCCGATCACTGTTTACAACCACTGAGTAAACCAAGCCGGAGTCTTTGACGTCAAGCTGCGATTAGTTTCCGTGGGGTGAAAGCTCTCACTCGTCACGGGTTGCGCACACTTGCGCCGCGTGGCGGTCGATCCGTTGGCTCAAACTTCCTTCGGCTAAACTCAAATATATCACGATCAACAAAGCTCTTCCTTCGCTACGTCTTGTTGCCTCTAGCCACACCGCGATGAACCTTCCAGGTAGAATCTAAGAATAAGCTTGTCTGATGCTATGTGGAATAGAAACACAGCTGCTGAACCCTCCGGCTCTTGATTGTGAGTGTTTCCAAGCGTGAATACAATTATCATGTTACTCTGTGTACAATTGTTTGCCGGTCTTTAATGACGTTCTGATAAATTCTGGAATATGGATACACGCGGTTTTCACTTAACTCTGGGGGGTAGAAAGTTTTGTCATTTTTTTTCTCTTATCACTTGTTTACGAGATGAATCTTTATTTTCTTTGCGTTGTTACAGATTCACAAATCAGGATGGTTATTTTGATACCTTGACTCCTTTTGTTTTATCATGGTTAAAGGAACGAATGAAAGACCTTAAGCCATTTCTGGAAACTCGAATTGGAATGAACAATTCAGAGCCTTCTCCAAGTGCTCTGAATTTGTCTGGTCTTATTTTGTAAAATGACTGGAGTAAAAAAAAAAAAAAAAATTTTGGGATATCAAGTCACTTCCGACTACGCATCTTTTGTACCAGATTTGATTATATTTTTCTTGCGTTTCTCTGGTGTCGCATCAAATCTAAACTGTTGATTTCGTAAGAGGTTGAAAATCGAAAAAAACGTTTGTCGCGAGTACATAACCGTAATTGAACCCGCAAGTATTTCAATGTTCACAAACTTTGACTGAAAGAGTTGGCTGAATGATTGATACATTTGTCAAAAATAGAATGAAATTCTGATTGTTCAAGCACGATATTTATTTTTCACGATTTTTCATGGATTCTGGAAGGCTCTGATTTTGTGGAATATTTCTGTGAAATTTTCGAAATTGACAACCAAATAAAGTTTTTACAAATGGCTACGAATGAATATTCCGACACATTCGTACTCCCCAAACTCGTTGGAGTTGATAAAAGTTCAGAAGGATTCCTGAGTTTCCTGAGAAAATCAGAGAAGTTCCACCTACTCTGAAATATTTATTAATTTTCTGAAATTTTCATTACGGAATACAATTTCAGTCTCGAAACGACTTGAAACGTTATATTTTCTAGCCGTTATTTAATTTACATGGTTAACCGCAGTACCGGCACGGCTATAAATATCAGGTTAACATCTCGTTACCCACGCAATTGGAACCGTAATTAATCAGCCAGTAGTTGAGAGATTGAGAATACGCTGACTTCTGGATTATATCGCTCGTGCAGCAGGAAGACTTGCACGGTAATCGCCCGTGACGTCAAATATCATCAGTCTATGGCACACTTAATTATATAACTGATCGACGAACGTTACTGAATTTCAGGAGAAATCATCAATAATCAGGAAACAAATTTCACGGGATTCAAAAGTAATACCATTGAAAGGTCCACATGAATTCAGTGTTATTTTCTGACAGTTACGTAGAGGCAAAGATTTTTGTATGTATATTTTTAACAAATTCTAGATGAGTATTTTGAGCACGATATTTTGCCAACCTCATATTTAACGCTAAACAAGGTGTACGCAATAAATCTTCATTATATGCCCTCATTAATTCGTAACCTGATACACTTTTATTATTCTTCGTTAAACTTATTTTACTGAACTGAGATTAAAGAATTTTGCTCCCCTTAACTGTTCGGAAAAGTTGACGGTGCGATGCAGAATTTCAGAAATTTATTCACGGACATTGATCGTTCAAATAGCAATGCGAATAGCAAGATTATGTCGTTCCGAATAAAAGAGATGATAATTCTGTTTGTCAATAACATCAATTTTCTCTCTTTTCCACTGTCCAGGTTAAAAGAAATAAATTCCGTCTTGCGACTCTTCGTTGTTGAAAAAAATATGGCGAGTTCTTTTTTTTTGGCAGTAGGTCATTGTTCATTAGTTTTTATAAACTGGGCTGTTCGTTATGAGATACGCGTACAATTAGGCTTTGCCCTCTAGAGTTGCCGAGTTTGTTGCCCACAACTCCAGCGCATTGTAACCGACAATTCACTCCGGAATTACCATTTAAAACCACCATCACCTAACAAGTGCCAACAGCAAGTCTCGCGATTCTGCATCGCGTCGTCGAGTTTTTGTTACGATTTGTTTGTGTCCTGAACACAAATACGACTGCGAGATAACCTCGGCGTAGACTATTTGCTTGGAAAACCAAACTGTGATAATCATTATAAATGGCCTACAAACCGTGGCTCCAAAAGCTTATACTTATAACCCAACGCCTGAGGCGGCCTTTTATGTTATTTATCATGCGACAAGGCGTGAATTTTTTACCTTTCCTTCTTTGTCTTAAATCTTTTTTCTTTCGGTGCTCACATCTTTAACACTCTTATGACTTTCATCAGAGTAAACTAATTTGTACCCCAGTCAGTTTAAAGCATTTATTACAATCGTTTAGATTCGATATAAGTTACAGTAATTTTTTTGCAATAATTGAGGAATCCAAAATTAGACTAATGGACTAATATCATTTTCATGCTTTATCAAAAACTAGACCTTCTATTGAAATTGATATTTATAAGAATGTATAAAATGTCAGAATAAACTTCAATCAGGAGATTGATTTTATCATACAGAATTTTGTTATAGAATTTTATAATTCGTTCGTCATTCAAGAATCACTCATTCTGAGTTTAAATCACTGAAGTTATGAATACTTCTTTGTTTGCGTACAAAGTACATTTGCACTGATCTTTTAACCTTCTTCGGAACATTTGATTTAAACTACGATTCCCGCTTACTGGAGAGCTGACACACAAAGTTCTTAAAACTGACGTAAAGGAGTGGTGTATTGACGAGTTTAAAGGAAGATAATAGTTTCCTCTCCAGGAAACCGTATGAATGAGATAAAAAAACTTTGGCTAGACTTTACCAACTTCTTACGACCATTCACATCCTGCGATATTTTTTCGCATCCCACCGCTGTCACCAATTTTACGTTCCGTTTACTGCCTCGAGTCGCCACGTTGAACTTGCGAACTTGTTTCAAGCTCGTCAATAACTTAAGTGAGTCTCTGAATGGTTGTTCGTTATGAAAGATAGAGATTTAAAGTCTCCGGAGTCTGCCAGAGAGATGTTGGATTTACGATGAAAGAGGAGTTTCATGACGAGAAATGGAATAACAACAACTTTAAGAGAACGTCAAACCGCGTATCGTTTCAATTCTTAGTAAACAATTACGGCGAGAGTTTCGAGAAGCTGTAATACAGCTTTGAATATATAATACAACAAAACCCGGCGATCCGGTATTTTGGATCTCCCGTTTCCCGACAGCCTCGGCTATTCGCATCGCGCGCTTTATCTTGTCGTAATAATTTTTCTTTCTCTTCCCACTCACGTCCGGAGTGATTGTTAATCCTGGTATTGGGGTTGCCCACAATCAGTCGTGACTCGATGTTTCCCGGTACGCTCCATGATGCATCGGGATAGGAAGAATCCCCCCCCATCTTTTGTCGCAGGATCGAGGGGGAGGGTCCTGGATATCGATTTGTCCGAGGCGCGAATTTGGCTCCTTAGGTAACCCGGCATTGCGCTCCTACGTAGATGGCCCTTTTCCATTCCCATTCCGTTTTCCTTCGCCCCTCGAAGAACGCTAAGCACGGGCTTTTCCGGCGTAAGTGCTGTGTTTAAACACACAACGAAGGGTATTAGCGCGGGCCAACCGTCGAAAGAGCTTCACCGTGATTTTGCCGGGTTCATTCGATTATCGACGAGGCTATATACCCGGCAATCGGTTCACTAACTCGATAAAAGACCCGGGCGTAACCCCGACCACCCATTAGACCTCTTCTCTTCATTGTTCGCTTAGATGTCGCCATCTTCCTCGCCCGCCGATACACACTTTCGGACAAACTACCCACCGCACTTGGTGCACTTCACCGATCTTGTCAACTCGTTACACGCCGTTTCAGACTAACCGGGAATTACTCATTTCTCCACCCGAGAATTATCCGAAACTTTTTCCGTCAATCTGTTCTACCGCGACGTATTCCGATTTTTGGGTAACCGTCAGTGAAATCCACGAAATGAAATTTTCAATTCCAGTTAATTTACGGTTCTGTACTAGATTAATTCTGTAACGTGATGGAATAATATCGTCCTCTGTACAAGATGACATTTTTTGTTTTAGGTGTACCTACTCAAGAACCCGGTATGGGTTACCATTTTCTTGCAAAAATATTTTCAATCACGTTACGTGTTCGTTCTTCGTTACCTCTGAGAAAACAATTCGTCAGATAAATTGTGAGAAGCGAAAGTGCTTCGGAGAAACGTGACATCTCCCAGAAAATTTGATACCGGTCTGAATTTTTTTTTTTTTTTTCCTCCAACGCAAACCTTGAAGCTAATTGATTTTTTCTTCAAATTTTGTTGTAAATTTAATTTCCTAGAGGAACAAAACTTTCCAACACAACTGGGAATAGCTTCCTGAGGGAGCGGTGAGTCTTCTAAAATAGTTCGAAACCCTCTAAAACTTGGCTTTGGAATGCTCCAGAGAATTTTCTGACAGCCAAATTTTCTCTCAACGACGCTGTGCGTGTAAATTACTCCACGAAACCAAGAGAACAATTTCAGACTGATTTCACGGGACTTTTTCAAATTCGTAATCTCAGCTTGGCATCAAACTTAAAAACTTTCACCTCAATCAGCGCAAAGACTATCGATAAAATTTTCACAAGTTTACCAAAAATAAAAAAAACATAAACTGTTGCAATTCTGATGAACTCTCAGCAGTTGATAATCTGCATGCAAATGTTCAGGCAAAATGGAAAAAAAACGGCTTTAACATATTCCTGGCTTATTTCAAATCACTTTCGCATCTCAATACATCAATGTTCGAGAAATTGTATCAATACTCTCTTTTATTTCAAATTCGTGTAAGCATGCACTTGTGTCTTGTAAAAAAAAAAAAAAAAAATCATGAAACTTTCATATCAAATTGAGGAAACAGTAACTAAAATGATAAAAGGAATGTCTTGAATTTTGCGACTTTTTACTTAACTCAAGTAATTTATTATTCAAATAAAGTCTTGATCTAAAATCCGGGGCTTCCACAATTTAAAAAAATTTCATCATGTAAACTTACCGTATTTATTTTTAATGCTGACCATGATGCAGCGCGCGTGCATTCCATCGCGATAAAATTGCACAATTTTCCAGAATCGACCAGACATGGGATATCGACGATCAAAGGTGTTCCAATTTTCTCGATCCTCAATTTTAAGAACTGCTTATTCTTTCGCAACACATTCTTGCTTGATTATTTTCTATTTCATTCCTTTTTTCTCACGACCCAGACGAAATCTGATCCCTGCAGCCAGACGTCGGACGACATTTTTTAAATTGAGCCTCTTTGCGATCCCGAAATCTCTGAATTTCAAGAGTTAAGAAAATTGTCGGTGCAGACTCGGAGGTAATTCGAAATAGTCGATTCGATTTTTCGAAATTTCCGTTTATGGCGTCTGTCACTCTTCACGGCTCAACCCTTTGAGTCACACATTATTGTACTGAGTTAACTTTTATAACATGATATAAAATCTATTCTATGGTTTTTTGGGGTCACCGGTTACAAATTCCAAATAAAATTTTGAAATTTCAAGATGGCGGATCCAATATGGCGGACGAAAATTTCAAATTTGATCGAATATGGAACGAAATAAAAAACTCTCGGCCGTGTTTTTCGGGGTTGCCGATTGGACTTGCCATGCGGAATTTTCAAAATCTGATTTTACACGCGTGATAAGCGACTCCAAAAACCCCTAAGTAGAGTTTTTTCTCTGGATGCGATCGAATTTAAAAGTTTCGTCGTCGTATTGAATTTCTAAAATTCGATTGCAGATTCGTGAATTAGTAACCCCAAAAGCTTATAAATTATGTAAAACATGTATATATGTAGATGAGTAGTGTCTAGGAAATGAATTATTCCTTCAATTTTCACGATCTTTTTCAATCAATTCTCTTCCAACAATAATAATTTACATTATATCGCAACAATCACTCTCGAGTATTGAAAAGCTATTAGTACGGTATCGGAAACAGCAAAAAACCGAAAAGTAATATCTTGGAAAGTTTTCTAAATATACAAATAATGGACGTAAAATAGGTGGTATGAATACTTACCGCTATTACTCAAAGGGTTAATCCACTGGCCTTTTTTCCACTTCTAATCACATTCGGGGTTCCGATCCATTATTTTTTCGAGCCAAATATCGATCGCCAACCTTGTCATTCGCACGCTGCGAGGCCTCGAAGCTTCTCAGGCATCCGAATCTCTCAACGCTGGATTACACACGCTGAATTTTCACCGCCTACCGACCGCTTCACCTCCTATTCGTTATTCCCTTTGTGTTCGGAGTTTCCCGGGGTCAGCAGAGCCGCCGTACCCGTAAAATAAAGATTGAAATATTCACCGTCCCACCGAGGCTTTGCTGGATGACCGCCTGGACGGCCGAAACGTCACGGACCCGTTAAAATGATAATTTTAGGTGAAAAAATGGGAGATGAAAAAAATACTCCCTCTCTCTTCTCCGCGCCTCGAATTTCGTACATCTGTTACGCTGGCCGGTAATACCAGCTTTTTTTTTCCCCCAATTTCTGATCACTTTTTTCTTTGACCTCTGATCCGTCGAACAAAACGACCTTTGAAAATGTATTTTTTATTCGCGTCCGAATTTATATCCTACTGTTGTACCAGTTTCAATACCTCGGTGTAGTTTTTCATTCCTCTCTTCATTTCAACTCCGATTTTTTTTTTTTTTTTTTTTAACATTTCATCGATATTTTATGCCTGCGAATCATTCTCTTCTTTTGTCGTTTCAGTCCAACTCATAGACAACATATAAGAAATATGCTCTCAGGTTGAAATAACAATCACGGCCAATTGTCAGGGATGTTGAAAATTCTTGAAATAAATTGTTACGGTAGTTATTAAAAATTCTTAGCGTACATCGTGTAAAGTTTAAACAATTTCGTATTGTTTTGCTCATATTTCATCAATTATTTACGTATTCGGAAATTTTTTCCGTTCAAACAACCGACGGTTTTTTTTCGGTTTTGAACTCTTCGTTTTTCTTTTTTTCTATTTGTTTATGGGTCATATATTTGTTGAACCGGACGACATATGCTGTGTACAACTTTGTAAATTTTTTAGCGTTGAATCTAGCATTGCATTTTTATTCGTTTTGAATGCACCAGTTATACTATTTTCTTTTTTATACATTTTGTACTTGGGTCGTGACCTTTTCTCATATTTCATTAATATTTTATGCCTGAATCTTGCCTTCCAGTTCTCGTATTTTATTCATGAAACGGCATAGACTCCGTCTGAAAACATATTCGGTATTTTTACTCAAGTTCGATTCCTGTGTCCATAAAAAAAAGAAAAAAAAAAAAAAAAAAACGCGCTCTGTTAAAATGAGTAACGTTTCTGCTTTTTTTCCAATTTAGTAGCAATACCTTCAGCACACTGATTCATTGAGCATAATAAAATCACTCTTACGGATGTTTTTCGTTTTCTTTCTTTTTCTTTCAGAGATAAGAAAAATGTCTGTCAAATAAATTTACCGACAACGTTGACGTACATAAAAAATATTTCCTGTAATTATGAGGTATCTATTGTAAAAAATACGAACAAAAAATACATCGATTTTATTTCGATTCAACTTTTAAAGAACCTCAACACTTCTCTACTTAATTTCGATTAAGAAATAGAGACATCGATGACAAATATTTTATGGAATTCAAACCTTACGATAGCGAATCTCTGTATACGTAAATAGTAACACATTGTAGGTAAATAGAGCAGAATCAAGTTTCCTAATCAGCGAAATTGTCTCAATCAAAGCTTATCCATCGTGACGTGATCCAGTCTTGAGTAAAGAAACCGAGTATTGGGCCTTGTACGAAAATGTTCCGCGCGCACTGTCCAACAATCAATTATTATCTGTTTGCCATGCGCCGCGTGTGTGTTCGAGGTAAATAAATTCGAACCGGGTATTAAGTTTACATATGACAATTTACAGAGGTTTAACAAACAGTAGAAAATTTTGTTTGATCTGGATAAATTATTTACCAAGTTTGTCTGATTGCTCTTGCTACGAATGTTGAGGGAATAGAACGAGAGAAAGAGAGAAATAGAGTGAGAAGGGGAAAACGAGAGAGAAGCTTTTTCAATTTTCCATCTCTCGCCAGACTCGACCTTTTTTCTTCCTCCTCTTTTTATCAATTAAAAAAAAAAAAAAAAAAAGAAAAAAAGGAACGGAATAAAAACGACCTTTTTTTCGCCGGTATATATGCATAATTTAATTTCAATCGGTGGTCTCAGCGAGACCTCCTTTGGCTGTAATCCAAACAGAGGCAATCGTATTCCCGGGATATATCGTTTCAGCTTCGCCGAAATCTTACACACACAGGCGCACACGTACATATTTATTTTTCTACAGATATTCAGCTCTTCGGTGCTGTTTGGGGAATTTTTTCTAATTTTATATTTAGTTTTATCCAACCTTTTTTCCTCCGTCTCGTTCGGCTCTCTTAAGTGCTTCCTATTTCACTCGCGTGTTCTTCGCTCCGATGCAAGCTCTGACAGAGAGAAACAGAGAGGAGAGAGAGAGACAGAGAGGAAGTCTCACTCGGAATAATATCAAACATGAAAATATCGGCATACCTTCTCGCCAGGATATGCTTCCAGAGTCAAATGTTGCCGGGATTGACGGATTACAGCTGTGATACCAATTCGTTTCATTTACTTTTCTTTTTATTTATTTATTTTTTTCTTTTTTTACTGCATTCGCTTTTCCACTACGATATTTGCTTCGTCAAAGGAAATTGTACAGCCAGTTTAGAAACCGGAGAAACTGTCATTTCTCGATAACTGCTATAATTCCAATTAAAAACCCGAAAGGGACTAAGAATAACTGCTAGATGTATTTTTCAAAATTTGTTACTAAAACAATTTTGTCTATGTGGTTGGTGTCGAATTGAACATTTTCTACATTTCGTCTTGAATGACTCAGGAAGCAATTTGAAATAATAGAAAAAAAAAGAAAAAAAACACCACAACAGCAAGAACGAGATCCTCGATTCAAGAAATTGAATATTTCTGTTCAACTTTGCTTAGGATTAAGTTCGAAAAATCGACATACATTCGCCTTCGGAACTCGAACTATTCAAATCTGTTCGGCTCATTAATAATACAAATGTATGTTCATTGATGATACAAATGCCGTTAAAAAAAAAAAAAAATAGTTTTTACTACAGAGGTGAAAACATTCGAGCAGCAAAGTTCAAATAACGAATTAGTTTAGCAGTTGTAACCAGAAAATCTAGTATTTGTTATAATTCTTTTTGATTATGGCAACTGATTTCTTGTAACTATTGCGATAACTTGATACCGGTGTGGTAATAAATCGATGTTGAGGCCTCGTTCAATCGAACAAATTTAGTAAACTGAAGAAACAATTTTGACATTGCAGTATCCAGACAATTTTAATTACGATAAATACTTACTTTGACATTTTTTTTTATTTCAACAATATTCGAAGCTTTATCGTAACGATACATATTTCAGCAGAATTTTCTAATGACTAGAGAAATTGAAATTTTTTTCTCCGCGTCCCTTGCCTTTGGATTTGCAATTATTTTCCTTGTCATCGATTACGAAAAAATGGCTCATATCGCTTTGCTGGTTTCGATTCGTCCGCCTCTTTCGACAGAAATGGCGAATTTTTTGTTTTCGTTTTTAAATTTCTAGCTGTTACGTTTTTGTTTAATTTTTGTTTTTATTTGTAATTTATTTGTTTCGTGCCGTGCCGTTTTTTCTTCCCAATTTGTCACGGTAGTAATTCTAACGAATTTTTTCACTTCTCTTGATTCAAAATTTTTCAATTTTTCCACCCGCCTGGCGCAACAACTGCTACGGGAATTTGTTTTCACTCCGCACGCGAGCAACGGAATAACAGAAATGGGTGACGAAAAATTTTGAAATAAATAAAAAATGAACCGACGGCAGGAGGCCTTTTATTCAGCACCGCGCGGATCGATGGGGTTTTATTTAAAAGCGACAAACAAAAAATCACAGGGACTTAAATCGCACTGACAAATGCCTGTTCGCCACTTTGCTGAATCGAAGCGAACAACCCTGTCACCCAGCCTACCAATGAAAGGGTGCAATCCCTCCCAATGATAAACTGAAACACCCCAAGGGACACGGGGAGAACAGGAGTCGATTAATTCCACTCATAATCAAACGATTTCTTTTGCCCACTTCTTTCGATCGTAAAATGAAATTTCACACGAATCAGTTACACTTTTTATTCACTTTTCTACCTTACTATTCGCTTTTTCTTTTATTTTCGCTCGATGTTGATGTTTGATTCGTATTTTGTTCAGCGCGTACATACCAAACGATTTGAAGAGGAGAATTGAAAATAGTTTTTTTTCTAAATAAAAATTTCACGAGATAAATAACCAAGCAACGAAGATAAAACTGTTATTCCGTTTTCTTCAAATTTTTGATGCAAGGCGCATGCAACATTTTTTAATTCTTCTCTTAAAAAATTTGTTACTTGAGCTGAAAATTCATTGATTTCAAACAGTAACCGTTCAGCAACGAAGAATGCAATATTATTTTTCTTCGTTGAAGCTGTTTGTATTCTAATAACGCGATATGTAGATTTCAATCACTCTTAAATCTCACCAGTAATGTTTCATAATGTAAATAATCATTAAACGCAATGTGCGCAGATAATCCACTCTTGATACAAGCACACAGAACCTTTGAAATTATTTGACTTATTTCTTGGCTATGAAAGATGGAAAAATCAACAGAAGCCGAGAACAGGTCTCATCAGTATGAAGTCAGTTCGAAAATTACATCGTAATTATTTCGCTCACATGGATGATTCGCTCGGTCAAATTGAAACTGGGGGATACGTTTGACCATGAATAATTAACATGGAATAATACCATGAAAATTGCGTTGAGAAGAAAAATTATTATTCCGTATTAAGCTGTACTTCATAAAAATATCAAGATTAGTGTATAAAAGTATGAATTTTATAGATTCGGAAAAATTCCTAATACCGAAATCCACAGCCTTCCGAATATTGATAACAATGGTAAATAACTTAAAGAAACCTAAGCTCAATAATTACCTATTTCTCCATATAATTCGTCTCTATCTTTCTCTTTTTCTCTCTCTCTCTCTTTTCGGTGATTTCCTAAGAGCAGAAGCTTACTCAAATTGCGGAAACGCTTCGGCAAACGGGGCATGCGTTATAGATCCGCTTCGCGGTGGATTTCAATGGGACAAATTTCCAGCAGGTCAATCCTTTCCCCTTTATTCGTCCTTTCCTTCCTACTGGCTACACTACACTCCTCAACTTAAAGGCAGCGGTCTTTCGCTTATACACGGCAGTCATTCATCGTCTCTGCGGGAGCGAGATGAATAGGCATCGATTCTCCGCAACCTCGTCATCGATTTCCCAATCACAAACAAACCCTGACAGTTTCTGATATTTTTTCACTCTTATTTTCATTCCTTTTTCTCTTTTATCTTCGAATCTTTATTATTCGTTTGTTGGGGGAAAAAAAAAAAAAAAAAAAATGTCGCCACTGATTCACGTTTCATATTTGTGTTGGTACAATCAATATCCTCCGCTTGTACCAATATTCCCGCAGGTCATAATATATATAATTATATCATATGTATCAGGATGAAATCAGGATATATCAACTTGACCACCATTACCGTTTTCAATTGCGTACATATTTGTAGGTCGCGTAGGCTCAGAGAAAACATGACGTGTATAATTTTTCAATTTGTAGACAATTAATTTTTTACGACAAACACACGACTAACGGAATCCTTTTTAATCATAATCAATTTTGACGAAATTTTCATGCGTCCGTTATAATGGAAGGATAATAATTCAAGCCCAGAACAAAGACGGGTTTACATTCAATTCAAAGGATAGAAACAGATTGATTAAGACAAAGTGAGAGGCACAGTTAAAAAATCCGAAGTGACGAAAAACAGGTTACCCGAAAAAAAATTTACCTTTCCAACTTGAACAAAGATCGAAAAATTTTCACCTTGAAGATTTTCATAGAAAATTAATGCAATCTGTTACTAATTGTGTGCTTTCAATATCCGATATCCCTCAATTACTGCAAAGATATTTTCAACTTTCGAATACGTTCAAAGTTGTTGAAATTTGTGAAATTTCGTACACTCATAGCGTTTAGAAAAATGAATCAGGTTATGTAATGCTTGTATTAATCATTGTTGGGAGGGACATAAAAATCTATCGGTACACGAATGCTAAAATTATTTTCACAGAACAGTCGGTTTCCATCAAAGGAGCCAGTTAAATATTACGTCACACTGTTTTCGGCCATTTTGGACCCCACGTCCCTCGTCATTTATTCACATTTTGCAACACTTGAAGCGGTGCGCGAGTTAACAAAATATCGCTACAAACGATGACGGGACCGATTGAAACAACTAATCGTAAGTGCGCGATGATTTTCTGCGCAGTTTTTTTGAAATTCGCACCGTACGCTGTAGATAAAGAAGAGCGCTGTCGATAAGACAGAGCGAGACGTGACTATGCGAGTCTATTCCCCTCCACACCCTTTTTAAGCATGACGCGTGCTCGAGTGGCCCCAAAGCAGGCCCTGGCACTCGACTAGATTCTTTTAAAACAGGACGTCCCGTTATTAGTACTAGTGGTCACCCCTTACACTCCCCACCACTTGTAAATTTGATCTTTGCGTTGTTTCTAACCTTAATGCGACACGTGACTACTGGCGCCACGTAGTGGCGACGGACATTAACGGGGACTCTGTACATCAGCAGTTCCAGGGGCCTGCCCAGAAGACAATTTCCCAGCAAAATGATGAATTATGGTAGTGACTAAAATCATGTTTCTCGACGAATGTCGAGCGACGTCAGAATACTTGACTAATTCTATCTTCTCTCAGTGCTTACCAGTTACCGGGATCATTATTGTGCGGCATGCGTGTTGTGTAGGCTCCATTCTCGAAGCAGAAACTCGGCCTGACATGAGAGTGATAATAATTTTTGTCCGTAGTCTGAACACGCTGGAAAAGCGTGCGGATAATTTATGACAGTTTACTAAGCTGACTATAGTATGCCGTCATGGAACTCATGCACAAACATCTGGAGGGTGGTAAGGTAGCCTAGGGCGGACAGTTGGGAACTGGTTTGCCTCCAAACCCCAAACTCATCATCCTATCTAAATAACGTAATCGAAAACTATGAAAATAATTACCGAGGTGCTGGACGCTTAGCACGCTTGTGATGAGTGTGAAGGAAACGATGCTGAGGAAGACTTTGGAAGACAAGAAGTTGCAGCTTTTCGGAAACGATATAATTTTTTATTGGAGATGTACGTGGAGATGGATGGGCTTTGCAAAGTCAAAACAAATACAGAGTTTCCGTTCAACAATTTTTATTAATTTCATATGATACGGCAAAGAGTATCTTTTTAGTCACACAAATATCGAGAATATTCAAAAAAAGCTTGGACATCGATGTTTCGTTCGAGAACGCTTCGAAATGTTTGAGAATATAGTAGTTTTGCTAATTTTGAGCTGACTTTATTTGGAACACGTGACTTTCTACAAAATTACTGTGAGGATTTTTTTTTTCCAGTAATCAATTCAATCTTGTTGTTCGTTATTCATAGTCGACATCGATGCGATGTTATAAAATTAAATAATGGACGATGTCAACTTGAGAAAATGAGAAAAACTCTGTAGCTATTTGACAAGAAAAATCAATATCTGAGCTCTCACTTACAATGCCACTATTTCCTATTTTATATGTCTTTAGGATCTTTGTAGATTTATATAATTTGATCTATACTCAATGTACGACAATCTTGTAATTGAATTAGCAAAAAGATTGGATTTTGCGCCACCGACGTCCCTTTACGTTGTTGTTCAAAATGGTATCGGTATTTGAAATTGGTATATTCAATTTCTAGATTCTTCAATTCGATTTTCAAGAAATCCGATTCAATCTGTGATTCACTGCTGGAACAAGATTAATACTTGGCCAGTTTTACAATTTGAATCTGATCTTTTGACCAGATTTTTTAGATGAAACATTTTTATTTTTTCTTGTTCAAAATTTACGATATTAGTTTTATGAAATACGAGATTCCAGTGGTCCCACAAAATTAATCACTGCACGGTATCTAACATCAAGGTCGATTTACACTTTCAAGAAATAAATTGAACCCACTCTTGATCGGAAGCAGATATTCTGAAAGTTTGATAATTAAGCATAGAACTTGAGGGTGCCACTATCAAATTTCATGGTTCACCCTGATAACTTTTAGGTCGAAATGGCCACGAGTTAACGTCTGGTCACTACTAACTTTGTTGCTGGCTCTTCCTCTCAATTGTTGAAGTTTCCAATTAGTTATTTGGAACATTCGCAGATAGTATCTTGATGAATACTGCTAGCCACTGATGGCGGTTATTGATTAATTGTTTTTAAAAATTCATTCGTCGATCGGCGCTATTAACAAGTCGGAGAAAATTATTAAATCATGAAAATTGAACGTTACATAACGGCATGACGATTATTGAAAGGATACCTGCAATGTCACCTCATCCGATTTCCAAGTTTTTTCATTCCTAAAATGTTACTCGTTTAGCAAATTGCTGAAATTCATCAGCTGTACAAATCCGTAGGACAGTAAATTAATATTGAACAGGATAATGAATAATGATTGAATATTATCAGAAAAATTGAGACCGACGTCACTTTGAGAGACTTAGGACACTTTGTTCAAAGTTCATAATGTTTGAAATAAGCTTTGCATAAGCTGATTATAAAATTCTTTCTCAATATTTATCTTACGAATATTTTCCAGGGACTGAAATTCAACTGAGCATTACACAAAGAAAAAACATTTCAGCTCCGTTGAAAAGTTTCAGAAATGATAATGGAGAGAGGAAAAAAAAAAAAAAACACTTTTCAAATTATTCAAAGGTAGAATATCAGCCACAAAGAATACAACCTCGATTTTATTTCTTCAATTTCTTTTCACTATCTTTCGACTTTATTAAGTAAGCGGATTTAATTGTACGAGAACTTGAGGAAAAATTAAAACTAATATTCTTTTTTGTTTTTTTGTAAGAGTAACAGGTGAAGACAGAATTCTTTAAACATGACCCGTGCAATTTCTGACTGAACAATAATTTTGAGAACTGATCACAAAATCACAAATGTTTAGATCAAACGTGAGATTTAATTCTAACAGTAAGAACGTTTGTCGACAATTTTCAGAACAAAGTATCGAAAAATGTATTGAATTTCACTATCATCAGAAGTTTGTTGGAATTTTTTGAGAAAATATTTAATAGAAAATCCTTAGAAATTTGTTACACAAAATGACAGAATTTGTATCAATGCTATCAAACTTCTGATTTCTTTCAAACCAATTTTTCAACCAGGCGGTTATTAAAGAAAGGCCTGAAAAATCATTAAAAACGTCCTTAAATCCACAGAAAGAAGTTTAATTCACCGCATCGATGGCTTAAAATCGCGCTTGTTTTTCTGCGCTTATTCCAGCCCGGATTCCGTACATGCGGAGTTCTTTTTCCGCTTTATTCAACATAAAGAGAGACAGTCGTGCATGGCTGTATAATTATATTTAAAAATATGCGGAACTTAATTGGGAAATAATGGAGGGAGCTTTCAACTATGTACCCACACACAGGGGGACGAAGTCTGGCTGGCTCACGTCGTTATGAATATTAAAACTCTTGCCAAAGTGCACACGCTCGATAATACACAAGCAGCCCCATTTTCCCTCAAGACGAGACCGCCTAACCCGCAAATTGTAGCTGCTTGTCTCTTCGGAAAAACTGGCACAACTTTACCTGGCTAAGGTTCAAGTCACGATATTTTTCATCGCTTGAAAATCGGAATTAACTCGCGGTTTTCAAAAATTTAAAAGCGTCCTTGTTAATTATCTTCTGATTTTACAATGCTTATTTCATTTGGATCGAAGTCGGACCCCAATTTATAGCAATTCTTTCACGTAGATTAATTGTAATCTGCGTTACGCGAGTTATTGAATTTATTTGGATCGATTTACTTTGGAGTAATTCAACCCAACATTTTTTTTTTTTTTTACTTCCGATCGAAAATTTCAACTTCATTGTATGTACTGCTTAAAAAATTCTGAAACGTCTTCGTAATTTGATTTGACGGAAAAATTTATCATTCTTTAGAAAATACGAGGGTGATTGAAGACTTTTGTCGATCGTTTGGAAGCAATTTTGAAACTAAACGTTGAGAACTTTCAGAGGTTCTTCATAGTTTATTACAGAAAATTATACCCAGAAGTATCAACATGATTCAATTTAATAGAAATATTTTAGACGAATTTTCAGAAATACTCGCGATAATTGTAAAAACGAAGCGCAGAAATTTTTTGCATCTTTTCAAAAGATCCAAATTATTCCCAGCATATAATTGATTGAATACAATTTTAAATACAGTTCATTAGCGAGTCGGTTGATTGTACAAAACCTTGAATCGATGATAAAAACAAAATGTATCAGCCCTTGAAATTATCAGTACTATTTATTTAAAAAGCTACTAAAGTTTCAACGTTCTATTCATGTGTATTTAACTTTCATGATCATAACAACAAAAAATAAAATAAAAAACTCACCCGACAATTTCCGGACTCCGGATATTATCGAGTTTTATCGCAAGGCTCTGTTTGATAGGTACTTATTGCGTCAAAAATATTTGACGTCAAATCCCAATTTTGTGATCAAAGTATGGTTCATCGAATACCGTCCATCTCTCTTTGAAGCCCCACCTCGTCACGTTCCAATCAATTTTAAACCCATAACAATGCTGAAATTTTGAATCAAGTGAAAATTAATCGATCACAGTCTCGAACAATATTCGTATAATAATTCTCGAATCGGTTCAATCTTTAGGTCTTGTCGCGTTCCCATTGTAAGGTAATGAATTTTTCCCCCGCCCCCACTTGCTAAAATTGGATACGGTTATATATCTTTCTCTTCTGTCATTCATCTTTTCATTTTAATATGAAATAAGAATAATTCAAAGCCTGAAATTGCCATTATTTTACGTCCTGTACTGTGTTGTTCAATTATTATAACATTGTCAACTTAGCTTTCGATGCTATTGAGAAAAAAACTTAATCACTCAACGGCACCGATTTCAATTACCGACATCAATCATAACGGATGTAAAAAATTAAAGACTGATTATAAGATCGTAGGAAGAGGTGAAAAATGAGTTTGTAGTATAACGTGTTTCCTATCTTTGATTTCACATTTGAATACTAAAATTGATTTCTAGTTTCATTGTTCAGTTAAGATAACGATTTGGGATGTCAAACCTGCAAATTGACAAGGTTCGATAAAGTTTATGTGTTTCTTGTTTGGTTCAATTTTTATACGAATAATATCTCGCACAGACAAAAAATGTAAAAACAAGCGGCTTTGGACTGGCCATAAGCCAGACCTCGAAGGTCCAGGTTCCAAGTTCATAGAAGAAAAAAAAGAATAATATTCAATCTGAATTTCGAACTACAAATTCAGATTCGTCATTAACGATTTTAAAGCCCTCGGATACCATATTACATGAAAATATGACGATTTTTTTTTATTTCGAACCATTTTGCTGGATTTACTATTTCAAATTTTGTAAGTCTGACCTTGGATTCGTTATCAGTCACTCAAAAAACCTCCACCCACCAATTTCTACAAAAATCAGAATATTTTTAGATTTTTTTATTCCACCACGTGGGATCACCATTTCAGATTTCGCAGTCCGACTTCAAATTCGTGATCAGCCACCCAATGAACCGACGAGTGCCAATTTTCATCAAAATTCAAAAGTTTTTAATTTTTTTTTTTTACCTTATTGAATACGCCAAATTAAAATTTTTCAAATCTGACCGCAGATTCGTGATAAACGAGCCAAAAAATATCACCGTAGCAATTTTCATTCAAATCCATTCATCGTTTCCGAAGATATCATCATTCGTATCTGATGGTGAACGTTTTTTTTTTTGTTTTTTTTTCCCTAGAACATTGAAAATTAAATTTCTCTCCTCAAGCGCCGTAATACAATAATTCTTAATAAAATATTTGATCAGCAGGTTGTTTGATGTTTGTGTTCGCCTCGGCCGGCGAGTTTGCCGGCACCGCGAAATGTTGAGACACCAGAGGCGAGGCTAATACGGAGCTGTATTCGATTACCCATATCAGCTGTATATATTATACGGAGCATTTATTTCCCCGAGTCCAGATGCTCGATCCCCGCAGCGTTATGTACGGTATAAACGGTAAATCGGGTAGTTGCTGGTTGCATCCGCAGTTGTATTTCCAAACAGGATAGACGAGGATACGTGGCTCGGGGCAAGAGGTGAAAACCAGAACGTGGATACGTACGAATTTACGTCACGTATACACCGCGATATTTCCAATTAAAAATGTATCAGATTGGCAATTTCCCAAGAGCCGTCGGGAAACTCTCGCTGAGAACCGGAAACTGATGTAGACGCTCAGCTATTATACTTTACTGCTGTCCCCTTCCTTCGCACTTTGCCCATTTCGTGGTGTTGGGAATTTCAAATTCCCCTCGGTCATTTGAACTGCGGTAGCAACGTAACAACAACTGCATACATTTTGTTTTTTTTTTTTTTTTTTTCTAATTATTTTAGCCGTCATCCATTTTTCCACAAGATATATAACGCGAGTCGGATATCAAACGGTTCGTCTATTGAATCGCTTTCGTTTAACGAGTTGACGATTCGACTGACCTTGAGAGGGCGGCTTAAGAACTTTCAAAAGTTAGTTCGTTTTAAGTGAACATTAGCTACGTCGACTTAGCCCGGAATTATCGTAATCCGTTCACCCATCTTCGAGATATAATTTTTTTCTATTTTTTTCTTGCTTTTTTGGTGCTCTTATTCGAGTTATTTGGTAACTACTGAACCAATGGAATGCAAAAATTAGTTTGTCTTAAGCTAAGAAATGCTGCGTTGGTTGAGACTAGAATCATCAAAATCTGATGATAAATTTTCAAGATATCGTAATTGTTACTTCTTTTTTTGATGCTTCCGTTCAAGTTACTTGAAAATTACGTGTCCGATGACGTCCAAAATTTAGTCAGCTCTCGGGTATAAAGAGCCGTTGATTGAGATCAAAATCATTAAAATGCATGGTCGTGATTTGATGAAAACTCATCTTTTTATTTTCGCGGTGGTTTTAGTAACTTTCCGTTATCTTTTTTTTTCTTCGAAAAATGAACAGCAGGAGTTAAAAAAGGAAGCAGAAATTCATCAGTACTTATGGGGCAGTTGAAGAATCAGTCCTCGTTAAAGATCGTCAAAAATCTTTTCAAATCATTCACCTGGGTTCACCGATATGAACTTAGTTTTCATATCATTGTATTTTCCGCTGTTTCCTTTCCGGCGAATGAAATTCTTTTACGTTCAATATAATTCTCATGCAATTCAATTCAATGCCACGAGTTTTCTAAAAAGAAGTAAAGAAAGTCATCTACAATATATAAAATAAGTTTTCAAGGTTTAATATTCATTCACGCATTAAAATTTACATTTCTATTCACTTTTCCTGCTTTTCGTTCTTCTTGTTCTACTTCATTCAAATTAAAAAAATAAAGTCGCGATATTTTCTTCCTATGGTCAATATCTTTTACTCGGGTTTTTAATATTTTTAGAACAAGAAAAACTCCAAAAAAGATACATAGAGAAATTTAAGTTCGTTTCTAATAACTGATAATGAGGGCGAATGAATCGGAGGAAACTGTCATTCTGTTCACGAGAAAATAACCGCACGGAGAGTCGATATTTCAATTTCGTGAGTGTGTGATTCGATATTCGTACTCAGCACCGACATCTCGTTTGCATATCGAAAATAAATGTGTCCATCAGGAAAATAAGCTTCGGTACGCCTGTCAAAATCCACGAGAAGAATACTCACTGATATTTATACACACCCCTTTCGAAAACCGAAGCTAATACAGAATTCACGCATTCCATGAGCGGAAATGAATTTACACCTGTGTAATAAATGCATGTATGCACATGTATACTAGGGTGGTGAAAAAAATCGACCATTCTTTTTTTCGAAGTCATACGTTTAATGGTTGTAGGAACAGGAAATAAGACGCCTGTTATAATTTGAGCCCTTGGTGTTGATATTTAGTGGTTAATATGCGATTCATTTTCAACTGAAACAAATTTATTTTTTCGCTAAAAAAGGTGCATTCAAAGTGAAATTACATATATTACGTATTATTACCTGCAGTAATTACAACATAAATGTGCTCAAGTTGAAAATTAAATGAACGATATGATTTTGTAACGGTTGAAATACTGTACAAAAAAAAAAACAAAAAACCACAATATTTTCTGATAAGTCTAGTATTTTTTTGTGTTAAACTTCAAAAAAGTGAAGTTTTATATGATTTCAACTTTAACCTTATCTTATAACTTTTGAAAGAGTTGAGTTATCAAAAAATTATAAGAGACCTTTTTTGTAGAGCATTAAATTTCCTATAAAAAACGTGTATCCGACATTTACGTACATTTCCTCGTTACTGAGCTACAAAATTCAGCAATAACCAAAATCAGTTTCACTTGTTAATTAAATGAAAAATTGCGTTCAAGTACCACTAAATATTAACATTTAGGGTTCAAATTATAACAGGCGTCTTACTTCCTCTTCCACACAAGTATTGAACGTGTGACTTTGAGAGAAAACAAAGAGTAGATTTTTTTGTAGCATCCCAATGTATACAGCGCATGTATGCAATCACGTCGAAGTTCTGTTGCACGCAAAATTTGGCATTGGCTTCGACAAGTTGAACGACTTCATGCAGGGAAAAGTTTGTCGCCGCTGTTTCTCTTCGCAAAATTTGCAACTTTCGTACATTGGCGGTGCAGGATTGTTACATAGCTTGAGAGAAAACCGGGTACGTGCCACCTCCGTAAATTTGAACGCTAACTCCGTCGATCCGGCTGAGCAGAACGAGCAGAAACCCTTGGCGTATGTCCAGCCAGTCGATCGGAGAATTTTTCGGTTAGATCTTCCTCCTCACTTCACTCCTGCGACTTTTTACCTTGAAACATTTCTACGTCTCCCGGTTTTGCATACGTTCGCAAATTTCTCGCAATTTTTGCCATTCTGATCGTCACCATATTTCTTATCCCGATCGCAATCGGCCGGCTGAGTCATGAAAATCACCGATGAGAATTCTGGACAACGTGTCATGAGAATTTTAGTTGTCCAGACTTCGGAGAAGACAAAATTCAATCAGGCTATCATCTCATAAAATCACTTCACTTTCGTCCGAATAAAGGAAAGGAATTCCAGATTGAGATTGTCATTCGTTCATAATTTGACATACGTTTTATGTAAAATATTTGTAGATTTTCAAACACTTTCTTTTATTGTTTGCGTTCCAAATTCACTTTATAACGGTGTGCTTTAATCTTCACGTAAAACAGGAAATAAATGAAGCATTCTTCGAGAAGCTGACTGGTCAGTACGAGAATCTATGTCAAATAATGTGCAAAGGGATGTCGTATTTGAAAAGAAACACCCCTTGAAACCATATTTTATTCCATAAATGTACACCGTAAGTTTAAGTCAGTGTCTTGACATTAGGTCCGTGTGGTTCTCTATAAATCTAAAGTATGATCCAAAATCCACGCAGTGAATAAAGCCAACGTGTTAATCTTTAACGGTGACTGGTCATTGTTCGGACCTATTGGCGCTTCGGAGGGCTCATAAGAGCTTCAAATTTCAACGTCTGGGTGGCAAAAGCAACGAATGACTTGAGAAAGAGCGGAGAACCATTATATATCGTCAATTTACGATGCTCAGAAAAAGAGAACTCTTCAGTACTCGCAAAGCTAGCTAAAAAATACCAGGAATGAAAATTGACGACTCTTTATGTAAAGAAGACAAGTGTATCTCCCCAAGAAAAAGGCAAAGCAATGGGAGTCAAAATTACCCTCTCTCTTGGATATTTGTATCCGTAAACAGAGCCTTCATGCCAATTATTTGAAAAACTCTAAGTCAGTTGTAACCAAACTAGTATTAGGTCAACATCAATTATCCAGAGTAAACACATCACGAATTACATACCTTTTATATTTTATATGAAATTTCCAATCGAATTCAGACACTCATCAAACATCGAAACATTAAGAACCCATTGCGCTTATAAATAGGAAAATATATGTCGATTATAAATACCATCTATTGTTAGTATGCAATGGGGTTTCAAATTTATGAATCACATAGAACCAGTAAGCTCGACAGTCATTGTCAGGATAGAGAGAACGAGAAGTGAATCCAGAAGGGTGGAATCAAGGTGCAGAGTACAATGGATAGAAATCGGTGAAAAAGTGTGAGAATTGATGAAGAACGGGTGGCGAAATGATCGGAAATACGCTGCGGAAGAGAATGAGGATATCCATGACGAGGAGGAAGTGGGAAGTGGTCGGTGGTCTCGTGTGTTTGCAATCTCCGCGTCGCGTCGCGTCAAGACGAGACCTAATTCCACCGGCCCGGAATCTATTGGCGACTAAGTAAACCGCCTTCGAGTAGAAGCGTTTTCGCTCACGCCCGCACAGCTCGGCGGAATAATACGATGAAAGTGGCCGACCGAGTCGTTGGTGGGACGAAGACGAGCTCGAGTTATTTAATTTTCGCAACGACGCTGACTTGGCACCGCGAATTGCGGCGAGGAGAATCCTGGAATGGATCCCAACCTCCGACCGCCAACCACTGTCACCCATCAAACCCCGGACCGCTGGCCTGGTCTCGAACCGTTCAAAACCAACACCGACCCGAGAGCCCGTCGCACTTGTGGGGATGGTATTTTCTTAGGATCCCCGGCCTAAACGTCACTCGTTACTTTTGAATTGATTTTACCGACCTGGCGCATGCAGTATGGATCGGATCGGATCTGGTGGGATTTGTGACCGAGGTTGACAGCTGAGTTGGACAGCGTGAAGCGGTGCTGTGCTGATAGTTTCGCTCAAACCCCTCCAGTCAAACATCCACCTTGAGTTGTTAACCCTTACCTACGCTGCACACACTCTGTGTAAAACACTGATCCAACGACATCGGAGTCGCTTGAGAACCCATGTCAAAAATCGTTGCGTAGAAACGGAGAGATCGATTCAAATAAATTGAAAAAATTCCTGGATACTCTTTAACTATGACATATCAAGGTAAGTTGGCTGTTTTGAGCAAAATAAAATTTTGTATATGAAAAAAAATTCATAAGACAACAAAATACCGAAAAATGGATCATTCAATTCATCGAAAAATCATAACTCACTGAATTGTTAATATTTTAAACTGAAAATTGACCGAGTAACTCTTAGGGCATAGATATTTGAGAAAAAAAATATGGAGATAGTGCGCGATAAAAAAAAAAGTATTTATTTTAGTGAGGGTTGTTAAATTTTTGACGATATTTCGTCATTTATTGTGAATATAATCGGATTATGTTTCATGTTTTTCATATGGAATTCACGGTGAAGACCCCATGGGATCGTTTTGACCCCGGTGTGCAGCGTAAGGGTTAAACTGTATTCGGGTTACCCGTGAACATCAGGAAATTATGGTGACCACAGAAGTGAATTAATTGACACCATTGATTTTTGTCGTGATTTTATCCGTGTTTCGTGAAATCTTCGCAGTTTCCAAAGAGATTCTTTTACCATATCACCGAATACTTGGTCTTTTATCCACAAAGGCAACACAGGGTTGGACTGACGGTATTGTTTGATATTCCAGTGTATTTGTTGTGACGAAGACGTCACAACGTACTTCAAAGACTGGTGGAAATTTCCACCTATACGATTTTATAATTCTTTCTTGGATTTCTCTACGACGACTTGGTTTCTGAAAATCGATGTCACTTCGTCTTGGTACCATACGTATAAAGTATTGCACCGCGATGTTGCACAGCTCGAAAGATCAGTACAGTTTATACTATGTACTTTACCTTGTCTTCCATGAAACAATAATAGCCACTCTTCTGAGGATTTTTTTCTCGAGGAGTACGCGATTTCTTTTGCATACCGTATGTGCATTGGCATAGGTAGGTATGATATAATGGAGTCGCCGAGCAGTATAGTCGATATAGTTAGTATAGTAGTATTATTTAGTTGGAAACACTTTAATGATGGAAGTCGTACTTCCAGAGACTCACAACCAGGTTCAGTCCCTATTTTTGAAAAGTATCGATTACTCGTATACGTGAATAAAATAAATCAATAACAACTGCAGATGACCGAGTTGTCAAAATTGCTATTCCGACTCACCGCTGCGTATTGCGTTACCTATTAGTGCTTGTTTATTCGGCTATTATTCGTACACAAATGAATTTTCCATTAGAAATTTTCCACCGTGTAAACAATGCGGTGCATTCATCATGCGAAACGTGTGCGCAGAAATAAAAAAAAGTTTAACATCAGTTCACATGCTGGTGTCAAATTGTTACGCAAAGCGAGACGAAGAGCCAAAATTTCAACTACACAGTACCAAATTACAGTGAAAAACAATACACCTGATATAATTATGTGGAACTGTTTATGGTGTATGATTTTCAGTGTTCTATGATGGCATTGGGTATAGAGTTTGTAAAATGCAGAATTACATTGTCTAGCTTGATCGAATTAATGGTTCCGGAAATAATAGAAGAGCTGGGAAGAAGAGATGAATTGAACAGAAAGTAGGAAGGAACAGAATAAAATGGAAAATTACCGGGGATTTTCGCCCGCAAGGCTTTGTCGCTGTTATATCGTGGGAATTTCGAGGCAACCACAGGGCACCGGTCTGAAATAAACCGATTGAGTCAACCATATCGCGTCAAGAGACAGATCACTTTTCGAGATTTTCTTAAAGCCCTTATACCAAATTCTATCATCGAAAAGAACCACCTCGTGCCAGGCTACCTTACCGTTATAATATTGGGAAAATTTACTTTCCTCAAACCACTTAAGTGGTGTTTGTATTGAACATTGAATCTAGTAAGTGAGTTCTTTATCTTATCGAATCAACTTCAAATGGATTTTCAATGAAACTGTCCTTCTTTTCCACCATTTTTTTCAGTTTTTTTTTAACATCCCTCTACTTTAGGAACTGATTATAATGCGAAGACGACGAAGGGCAGATTTCCAGCTATTATCCTGCCCGTTAAGGTCGATGTAGCGAGCACTCCATTTGCAAGAATTCAACGAAACGAAAAGAAAGACGTTGCCACGATTCGAACAGTTTCACTGTTCCTTCTCCTCTTACTTGGTAAAGGATTATTACGTTGAAATGAATTCTTCACTGCTATCGTAATATCCAGAACATGTTATACAACCGTACACTGGTCGAAAACACGATGCTGCAAAGGGCAAATTTATTAATCTAGAAACCATGCGAGTGTCAAGTAATTTGCCATCTACCATCGCCTTAGCAATGATGAAGTCTCTGAATATCCAGAGGAAAAATGTCCAGCGGTTAAGCACTATCAATCACCGGAGTGATCAACGAGAGTGTGTGTTTGATCAACCAGATATTAGATACTGTAGGGAGAAATCCAAGGGACCAGCTCGAACTAACGATTGCCACGCAGGTAATCTGACAAAAAAAAAAAAAAAAACACTGACCTAAGCCCGAAACACAGAGAATGTTTCACTATCAACCGTCATTTGAAAGTTGGAATTAAGCACATTAGTGACCCAAGGGAATGATTTTCAGTATTCGTAAAACTCGAGGCAGTGAATGTGGTACATGGCGTGGGAAAAATCGGATCATAACACGTACGCTTCGTACTTCATACAGTGCTGAGGAAACTATCGCCACATAGTTAAAAGACACAACTACATTGCCTTGGACATTTCCGAGAGTTACGATGGATTGCACATACTTATAGAGGGTTGTCCTTTCACCTATGCCAGTGCTGTATCTACAGTGATCGATAAACTCATGGGGGATTCAACGGTAGAGGTATCAACGCACAACTGAGATATGCAAACGACCTGGGAATCGTACTGCGGGGTTAAATTCGGCCACCACAAGAGCAATTCTCACTGGGAAATGTTGTTGGGTAGTGTAAGAATGTGAGCCATCAGTCTATTCTGACAAAAGAGAGAAGGTTCCCTTTACGGGGAACGGAAACTGGGGAAACCGAGAAATTCAACCTTCAGGGAAAGAGCAGCCCTGAAGACTGCTGAGGTAGTCACAAATCCGGAAGTCGTTCTAGATGTGAAATATAGTGATCCACGACCTGAGCGCGGTTCAGATATACCCCAGATTATATGTACATGATGATCAAAACGTTGCAAGTTATGTCACGTTTTCGGATATGCTATAACCTCGTACTTTATGCGTTGTTGTAGAGATTGTAGCCACGCAGTCAGTGGAGATTATTGTCTTCGTGCGGGGATAATTGTTGAAAGTTATTTTTTAGTAATAATATTGCTACAAGTTTCAGGAATTGAGTTCCCGGTTGCAGAAGTGATACAATGTCGAAAATCACCCCTCTGTTCGGAGTAAATGGGAATGAAGCTGCTCTCGGATCTAGCTTTGACTGGAACTGCACAAGTCTACGAGGGTTCGAAAATCTGCTTTCGAATCTTCGCGAACTGATGGATATCTGTCTTTAAACAGTTTGAAGCATACCGTACCGAAACAGTGATCGTAAAATAAACGGTCACTATGTGAGTGATATCAAAAAAGATACATCCAGATCCCCTCTAGAACCGGATATCCAATTGCCTCCACTAAGGTGATTGCAGAGAGTGAAAGAAACCCCGAAACTCCTAACCTTGAATCTCGTATATGTACGTACACTTTGCCCAGCTGAAGGTGGTGAATTACGTTCGGGATTCGGCAGCAGTGGTAGTAGTAAGAGAAGTGGCTGGATTACAGTTGGATCTTCTTTAACGTATCAGAAAAATTTCAACCCCACTAAACCTTTAACGTTTTTTCGCCTCATTGACACGCACAGCACACCAATTGCCGGAGATATTGCATGGACGGAGGCGAAGGTCCACGTGTGGGTTCGGGGTACATGTGCCCACCTGACTATACTGTACCATACTCGCTAAAAAGAAGTCCATTAAGGATGACGATCGTCAGGGAGACGAGATCCTCCACCCACCTGCGACGGAATGTGAACACACAGGGGTTGGAAAGGGTGAGCCCGGTTTGGCTTAAAGCTGATGCCCCAGGGTGCACGTGGCTGTGACCACCGAAGTGAGTCTGCTCTCTAGTTACCCACTCAATAATGCACTAGCTCCGAGAACTTCGCTCCAGACGTGAGCCAGGAGGCGAACCTTACGCCAATAAAAAAGATGGAAAAAAAAACAGACAATGAAAAACGGGAGGAGAGAAAAAAAGTTCTTACCACTCTTACCAATGGTCGTGGGAAAGGGCGTTGTTGTCGAGATGCAACAACCCAACGGACTTTGTATTTGCATGGAAATTCGAACCGAAAGTATTCTCCGTTCATCCTTTTCGGGCAGACCTTACTTATCGTAACACCGTAACATCGATAGACTCATAAATGTAGAGTCGTTACACCTGTTTATTCTTTTATCATCTTGGTATCAGGCTGCTTCGCGTTGTCCTGAGGGAAAAAATATCATATCCTTAGAATAACGGCTATTGCATAAGAATCGCGTTGTCACCTGCTCTCGGCAAATTTCGCGTGGGTCGCGCTTTAATCAATTGAAGACAATAGTCAGGGGCGCGTCCTTGTCCAGGCCAGGCCAGTTCGTAGTTAAGGCCTTGGCAGCTGGTAATAACTCTCATTCCAGACTCTGGACGGAAAATTGTGTGTTCGCTAGTGGTTCATAGCCTATGGAATCCCCTGCTGAGAGGGTACCAGAGGACCGTTCGCAGGGTCGAAGAACAACCGATGGAAGTGAGAGAAATGGACTGGTCGAGTTAATGACTGCTCCGATGGCTATATTTTCACGGAATATATCCACACCATTGTACTTGAGCGTGATTACTTCTCACAATCGGACATGGAATTTATCCACAATTATCATGTTTCCTGTCAACTCTAAGCTGCAACCTTGAGCTACATTTGCCATTTGGAAAAAATGAATTTCCGTGACAAGTCTTGTCGAACTTTCAGCTTGATCGAGAACGTTTTTGCCTCGTCTTTTTCGGAACGAATGACGTTGTCAGGATGAGCCTGAGGGAATACGACGCTTCAAATATAATGGGGAGATAGAAAATAACGAAAGAATAAAAGAAGATGACTCGCTCAGATACGGGGGATAAATTTCGGCACTGAGCCCGAAGCGAGGTTGGCGGGGCTCGTGGCAATTAAAATAAAAGTAATGCAGATTGTTCTGTCGTCCCTTCGTTACTCCATTCTGACTCGACCAAGCACTTAATGGTGTATCGTCATATATATCCATGACATAATATATGCTGAGGAGAAAATTCATAAATAATCTTCTCACTAAATTAAATTTTTCTCTCGTTAAATTCTGCAGGCGATTGAATCCAACAGTAGCTGTGTTCATCTTCACACCTCATTTTCGGGCCGAGCCTCATTTTCTGTAAGCTAAAACTATACCAGAAATTGCAAAACAATTAGAATGCTGCAAAACAATTAGAATGCTGCAGAAAATGTTGGAGCAGGTTCAAAATTTAGACCAACTACTAATAAAATTTCAATTAATAAAAGTTCAATCGAACAAATTCTACTTCCTGCGAAGGAGTTTGGGACACTTATAGGATCCAACCAGGTTTTATGGAGTCTTTATTAGTCAAGCATAGATCCTTCCACGCGTGCAAGAGTAATCGGCTTCGATTGAACGACAGCCTTACACTGCGGTGTCAAAAGGATATCAAAGTGGTGAACGGTTGGAAAAATAGTTCAAGTTATCGTAACAAGAGTCGGCGAAGAGTTCGCGCGTATAAAAAGTTTGAATAAAATATGAAGCCTGATTTATCGATCACTAAGGATCGCCTGACGCCTGTGCGTGATCGTAAGCGAACGACGTCTCGGCGTATAATCTCGATGATTTCATCTCGAAGAATTTCGGTCCGACAGCTGCCGGTAAATTGTTGAGTGCCCACTCACAGGCGGAGGGTGGTGTGATAAATTCATTAGGATTCTTTCAGTTATAAAAGTTTGGGGATCTGCGATTCCGTCCGCAGTGAGTCCGGGGCTGGATCAAAGTTCGGTTAGAGTAAACTTGTTTCTACTGTGAGGTTGAAATTGAACTGAAATTGAACCGGAGTTTAATTACTTTCCGTTACACGGCAAGTTTCCGAACGCGATTCGGTTTGTTATACAGTTTGCATATACGTGCACTCCGTGTACGTATAACTAATGCTTACTCGTGTGTACCCTGCTATTTCTCGTCGTCGTTTAAGCTTAACTGCGCTCCGCACCTGTGCAGTCTTGCTACAAACCGCATGATTGCTTCCTTGTTATCACGATAGCCCCTTAAATTACTCCGATCCGCAGGATGGGATTGCGGAACATATGAAACTGCTAATAAATTCTGACAACCGAACCTCGGTAGTTTCGCCTATTATATGACTTTGCAGATTAGTCATACCGTGGATTTGCAAGTGAATATTTCTCATGCTTTAATCACGTCTTTAATATCGATTCTCTGATACGTTTACAATTACGCTTCTCAACTATGCAAGTAAAAATACAGACTGAATTCTATTCTGTTATCTTGCCAGTGAACGCAACTCTGTTCTATCTATAGCTACGTACTCGCCCGTCGAGTTTCAAATCCGTCAGCTAAATTGGATTAAGTATGTAGTAAATGAAAATGAAACTACGTTCGTGGCCGAACAATTTCAAATGTGATACCGTGATTATCTAATGAAGGTCTCTCGGATTGATTGGCAAAATTTATTTAAAATTACTAATTGAACTTATTTCGATCCACATCTTCTGATACTTGATTTCTAATCAGAAGTTTACATATCAAAAGATTGATTCTGAGAACCCCGTCTGATAGTCCATGCCGATATTTTTCAAATTGAAAAGTTAGGAATAAAGATTGAGTGTGGTTCAACAGAATATTTATTGGATTGAAATGAACTTCTTTTGCCTGTACATTTTGGAATTCTTTAGGTGTAATTCCATGCCAAAATTACAGAGACCTTACTGGCTGCAGGGACAGGGTATAAAACGTATTTCCAAAATTTAATGGGATTGAAGTGAAACTCGATTCTTATCATATTTCTCGGCTCCAAACAGCGTATCTCATGCAAATATATTTCGATTCGCACGGTGGAGCAATATTCTTGAATAGTTTCAAAACTTGCTTCTCATAGAATTCAAACACACACACACACACAGAACGAGGAATACGATCTTAGCATCCCGTGTATGAAATTTGTGGAAAAATTCATCCGCTCATCTCTGACTTATCTTCAAAGCTTCGGTAGCTTTTCCCTGTGTAATATTTCCAAGAGAATTTCTCATTAATGCAACTTCTTGTATGTATTATGGCTCGAACGCAAGTTCGTCTCGCTGGAAGAGACAACGATTCAGTATGCTCTTGAGCTAGAATTAATGATAATGTTTTTACCGTTTCGAATGCAGCAGTGGCACTCAGCGACCTACCTATCATGGCAAAACAACGAGATAAGCCGGCGGTGTATAACCTGCGTGTATATATATATATAGGTATATATACTCGTAGGACAGCGAGTTATAAACCGTCGTTAAATCATTTTTTTAATTACAAGCGAACTGGAATAGTCGAAATAGATAACACAGGCCGGTACCACTGTACACGCGTATAACCGAATGTTACGTTTCTACATTTATAATACATGACTCTGTCCGGCCATCAGTTGTATTCACTGGCACCGAAGCTCAGCTTGTACGTTCGACGAAATAACCCACCCCAATTCGTTTAATCATCTGGGGAATATAATTTATGACACCGTTACCTCCCTCCGCCAGTTTTCACGGCTTACGCGCGTAGGAAACATTCATTTTCATTTCCATTTTTATTTTTTAATTTTTTGTTCATTTTTTTTCCCCCAAATACTCCCTTTTAATGACTTGTTCTTTTTTTTTTTTTTTTTTATTACAGTTCCATATTCTCACTTGTCCTTGCTTGAGTGTGTTTTGTTTTCAGAAACTAGCGAAGAGTAGGTGAAACGAAAGAGCATGATACAGATAATTTTTAACGGTACTTGATCGTTGGATGACCATAACCCAAAGTATTCTCTATAACTTTTTCCTGATGAAAAGAGTGCGATTCAAAATAAATTACAAGTCATGCGATCCGACCACTACTCGCCTCTCGTGTGGTCGATGAAAAATTTGTCTAAATGTTTCTGGCCAAAATTTAGTAATATTCTGACGCTTATCACTCGAACATTTTTTCTCTTCTCGTTCGATCGAGATTCGCAAAATTATCGACTCCTCGACATGTCGGGTTCATTTGTAGTAATCCTGATGGATAATAATATGTGCAAGAAATCTTGAGCTCTTATTTTTAATTTCTCGATTGCAGGGTAAAAAGATTCCCAAAAAACGTCGACAATTTTAGAAGTTTGAACGCTCATGGCTAAAACAAAGCCGGAGACATGGAACGATTGCTTATCTCTCGTGCTTACGCTGAGCGAGCCAGTCATAACGTCGATCATTTAAAGTCCTGCTTTGGGCTCTGGGTACTCTGCGATTTAGCCCCCAGTTTACCAGACGAAAATCAAAAGTTAGAGGTGCCCTGCTTTGTTTTTTAATGGCGACTGCCGATAGAATCTTCGTCCGGCCCACTGCAAGACGGTGGAGCTGCCGAATCTGGGTCGTATACGTATTTTTTTGTTTTTTTTTCCCTCAGAGATCACGAGCTCCGATATACTTGGGCACTTCGTTCGGTAACTTCGTTTTATAAAGCTCTGCCACGCAGAGGAGGAAAGAGAAGGCATTCGGACTGAGAGAGAACGGAAGAGTCCAGAAAGAGAAAAAATGAGAAGGCATTTACTCACAAATTCATATCGATTGTTTGTACAAACGAAACTTTGCAAAAATATTCCGGAAAAAATATATCAAGTTGTCGATATCGGGTGTAATTTTACAGATAAAGTTATTATTCTTTTGGCAAATGATGAAAACTCTTTTTTAAATAGTTTTAATAATTATGCTCGGCGGCATTGTGTTTTTCGGAGAAAATTTTATGTTCGTATTGAAAGAAACAAGGATATCTTAACCGTGTTTCATTGGTTGTATCTCATTTTATCTAATATACTGTCTAGTTTTTTTTTTTTTTTTGAGAAGTATAGTATGAAGAACGAGTGATAAACTATCGAATCAAAATTTGCTGATACTCACAAATTAAATCTATCAATTTGAAGTCAGGAGATCACGGTATCTCCGAATTGAAAGAAACTTCAGACGCCAATCTGGTATATTCCAAAAGTTCTACAACTCGTTGGATAAAGTACCTCAATTCTTTTGACCAAAAAAGGGTCATCTTCGACGGGCTTGTATTGGAAATCTAGTTATAGTTTATGAGCATGCGAAGTAATCGCGTCAAGAAAATCTTAATTGAAAAGTTTTTGACAGATCAACCGTATAAACTCTATTTCTGGATTATAAAAATTTGAAAACCGGCGTATGATCCGCGATAATTTACAAGAATCTATAAATTATTGATCAAATTTGTCCGAGACTCTCGAAAATCGGTCTGACTTGAATTTCTAGAAATACTGTTTGCGAAAGGTGTAAACCGATCTGAAAAACTACAGTCACGATTATGATGAATTTTGAGGAAATAATGAAACGGTTTCAACCAAGGAGGAGAGAGATTGTTTGATTGGTGCATTGATAAAATGATTCTTATCTTTGAATTAAAGTCACTAATACAATTCATACAAACACGACGAAAGTAACGAACAATTTTATTTGTAAACAAATCGACGACCCTGCTTTGAACTTTGAAATCATTACTCGATACGGTTTTGCCAGCGCACCCTCTGACATCTTCAAAATTTCATCCAGTTCATCCCCAAGATTATAATACGATGATGCATTAAGTTAGGTACTGAAAATCACAGCGACATATCGTAACGACTAATCCAATTTTGAAGACGTTATTACCACGCCCGAAGCGTGTAATTACACGGTGATGGCGCCCAAGGCGTGTGACGTATAACACGTAAAAGTGTATAATGTCACGATGTTCGCAAATGGGGCAAAAAGAGGTTGCGGTTAATTCTTTGAGGCCTGGCGATGAGTGTTAATACCACTTATTTTGTATCCATTTTTTGGACATTCGGAGAGCTTTGATAAGACACGTATTTGCGATTTTTTGTTATTTCGGATAGTACACTAACAGATTTTCAATACTCGAGAGTAATGATTGCGATATAATATAAATTATTATTGTACGAAACAAATTGATTGAAAAAAATCGCGAAAATTGAAGGAATAATTAGTTTCTCAGGAAGTTACCCCGTTAAATATACACATATTTTACATAAATTATGAGTTTTTGGTGTCACTGATTACCAATGTAGAATCGGATTTCAAAAATTCTAGATACCGGATCCAATATGATGGGCAACAATTTGAAATTCGATCAAATCCAGAAAAAAAACTGTGTGTAGAGATTTTGGAGTCACTGATTACGAATCTGAAATCAGATTTCGAAAATTCGGTATGGCGGATTCAATCAGCGACCCCGAAAACCTCTGCATAGTTTTCGGACCGTATTCGGTAAAATTAAAACGTTTCGCCCACGTTATTGAGTCCGCCACCTTAAATTTTCAGAATTTGATTTCAGATTCGTAATCAGCGACTCCAAAAACCATGAAAAACCATCTCGTTATAAAAGTTGACTCAACATAATAATGTGTGAGCCAAAGGGTTAAGAACCCGGAGTAAAAACAGCCGGAGCAGAAAGTGAGAGAAATTTCATTTATCATAGTAACTAGAAAAATTCAGTAAAAACAGATATCGTTAAGAAAACTGTCTAAATATTGTCGGAATTAAAAAAAACGAGGTACACCTAATCATCTTGCGCTATCGTCGATCCTTTTTTGTTAACTGCAACGTAAAATCAGTTTGTTCGGTTTACTCTACTTTTTTAGCTAAACAAGGCTTTAACGTCAATTTATCGTTGCACGAGCATTAAATTTTCGCAACAGTTGCAAGAAAATATAGCAACAGTGATCGTAACGAGAAAGAATAGTAACGGATACTAAAAAACTAATTTTCATTTTCTTCCTACAACTATATTTTTCGCTCGTGGTAAAAAATAAAAATATGTAGTTAAGGACTGAGCGGTAACCGTAACTAAAAATTTCTCTCAGTGTATCTCCTTTTCCGTCCTTCTTTCTTCTCGCCCTCGAACATCCTGAGAGGGCAACCTTAACTATGGGCTTTGTTAATTAGAAGGTGTCACGGTAGTAGAGGACCGCCGGTTCCTGGGCTCGATTCTGGTTGTGTCTCTCTGTCCTTTGCCCCAGACTCGGTTTCACCCGTTTCACCCCTCCCGCACCGCCTTTGGTTTTCCTCGGCTGACCGACCGCAGCCTCTGTCTTCCAAACGAGGGAGCAAACAGCCCGAGGCTCAGGACTGGTCGGCTCAATGTCATACGTAATGAGGGAAGGTGAGAGGGAACTGGTTACGCGTCTTCGCGAGTCGAGGCGAGGTAAGATTTCGAAGGTGAACTCGAAACTCGTTAATCGGGAATTTACAGTTCACCGCGTCACGGCTTTTCCTCGTCCATTTTCCACGGCATTGTGGTAGGCCACTCCTTGCTGTTCAAACAGTGTCTATTGATTATCGATGACACAATTAAGCGGCGCCGTCATCTCGGGCTGAACCCCTTTGACGTGGAGATATTTTTAGACTCGGGTATTAGATACGGGCCGTTATCCACCTTCCATGAACTCCAAGGGACCAGGATACACGGATTCACGTTTCTACGCGGCGATTGCTTCTCCATTTTTTTTTTTTTTTTTTTGCCGACGGCGAATCGAGTTCTTTTACGAGTTACAATTACCGAACAAGATTTACTCCTTCGATATCGAATATGTAGATACATATACGAGCCTCGATGTAAGTCGGAATCTGAAGGAGAGAATTACTATTCTTTTACGATACGTACCAAGCAAGCGCGGGAAAATTGAATTCGAATTTGGAATGAAATTTGTTAGCAGGAGAAAATTACGTTAATTTCAGTGGCTCGGCAAGTTCTTAAACGTAACTTAATGCTCCGACTGGTTCGAAGTTGAGCTGAGAATTCAAGTTTTAAGGCTCCAAAGTTCCTCTAATTACGGTCCTGCGATCGTGACAGACATCCTAGTGAGGCGGTACTAACATATATATATATATATATATACACCTACACTTTACTTCTACAGAATTGGTATGCGTTTCAGTCGCGTGATGAAGAGAGAAATGCGGTGCCGTACAGATGAAGATAGCTACGACCAGGAGAAGGAAAACGGAACGAGAAACTAGAAGAGAGAATTTCCTGCAGCTAAACTAAATCTAACTACACCAAATATCAAATATCCGAATATGCATGTATATATGTATGTACATATGTAGGTTTGATCTATCTCGAACAAATTAATTGTTATATTGCCATAACTTCAAAAAAAAAAATTCTGTTGCACGACGGACTCCCTCTAAAAAATGTTAATAAAAATTATCAATTATTTTTTTAACGACTGCATCCATTAATTCTGATTCTATTGAATGAATCATTAAACATCTATCAATATGTATGACCAAATATTTAGAAACTGGGTAAACATATCAAAGTTATGAAAATTTGAGTAGAGCGAAAACAAAAATTTTTTGGAAAATTTTCAAAGGGTTGACGAATAGTAACGGATACTAGACTTTCTGGTAACAGCTACGAAACTAATTTTCAGTTTCTACCTAGAACTATATTTTTCGATTGTGGTAAAAAATGAAAATTGTTAAGAACTAAGCGGTAACCGGAAGTACAAATTTCTCTCAGTGCAATTGAGTGAATTTTTGGGAAAAAAAAAATTCCAAAAAAAATATTAAATTGCTTCGTTACAGGAAGCAATTTTCGGTTGGGGTTTCAACGACCCCAAAGTGCCAGCAATGTTATACCAGATAAAGGTGCCAACTAAAGGTTAAACTATTTTCAAAGTAATTCGGGATTCACATCTTCCCGCCAAACAGACGTATATATGTGCGGTAGGTACGATCAGAGAGAGCGAGAGAGAAAGAGACGGAGGCAGGGAGGTTGGTTCAGAGATGAAGATCGAGACCAAAGGCAAAACAATTAATGGTCGAACGGTGTTCACCATCCACTACACAGGCCGAGGCATTTGCCAATAACAGGAATAAGGGGCGCACAGGAATTCGGTATAAGTACGCCTCGGCATCTTCCGGCATATTGCTTTACCATTGGCTGGTTGTGGGTCGGAAAAAATTTCACCGTGGATCTCGTTCTCGGTAATGGCGAAAGGGACTCGTTCCGAAGAATCCGACCCCGCCGCTTTCCAATACCCAATATAATTATTTGCTCCATCAGTTTAAACCCTTCAAAAATTCCCCGCGTTCACTTCATTTCCTTCAATCGATCATCACCGGCATAAATACGCGACCGTTGTACACATTAGACGGCAATTTTCAGGAAAAGGAATTAACCGACTGGACAGTCGGGCGGAATTTATTCCCAAGTCTTTGCAGTTCATTGCTTTTTCATCCCAGAAAACGGTGGCTCGGTATGGTGCTGGTGGAAATCATTAATGCTCGTCTGGATTCTGTTTCAAAACTCTGTACTTGTTACACTTAGAACACCACGAGCCATCTAAAATCATTTTACAACATCCCTGCGGGGTGAAAATGGCATGAAAACGAAAAATCAATTTTCGTGTCCGAAGATGATACTTGGTTCCGATACAATTTACCAGCTTATGCTTGTATTCTTGGAAGCAAATCACAAGCTAATCCATGAACATTTATTTCTTGCTTCCGATTGAAGTGCTTGTGTCAACATCGTGTATATGGTTTTATCCGCGCATGCTTTTTCAAAGTCAAGTTGGAGAGCTCCACGTATTCGCCATGGTGATATTGGTTCGAAATGTAGGCCACACCGAAGTCCCGCTACGAGCATATACAGCGTTCTGTGGGATATTGACAGTGCCGGCCATATTGGTATCCCAAAAGCAACCGCGATTAGACAACTATCTGTGCAGAGTTAATGAATCGATCCTTCGCATTCATTCGTCCGTATACTCCTACGAGCATTCTTTGATTGGACTGCTTCTTCTTTCTTCTACCCTCTTTCTTCATGTTCTCTATTCATTCTCTTGGTAATGAAGCCGCCATACGTTGGAAACAGAGCGGACGATTATAGCACGAACGGATCTGAAGATATTACGACGTATTACGAGATAGTTTTTTCGAGACAAGTCTTCCATCAAACGAAATCCAAGGACTTTGAAATGCGGCGAAGTGGGTTTAGTCTCGGTGAGGGATAATAATGAGGAACGCACGGTGCCAGAAACATCCGTTGAGGTTATGGCAGGGCTTGGGGTAGCGAAAGCTAACAAAGCCTTATCACATGAATCAAAGTTTAATTTAATCCAAGCAATTCCTGGATGGTTTGAAACTGCGCAGAGCTGTTACCGTGTGTGGGGATGAAAGAAACGCCTCTGCATTCACTGTCCATAGTCAGCCCGGGTGCGTACTGTACGAACCTCCCGTTCGAATGTTAATTCGAAGTCCCCACCTTGCATCGTTGTCATAAAATGGAAAATATTACTCTGCCACCTATAGCTATATACCATGTTGGCTTACAAAGCCATATTTCAACCTGTGTTACAACGCTTCAACCCCGAGACTTGAATGGTCAATTAGCTAACTGCCTGCAGAGCTTGTACCTATTTATTTCAGTATCGATTCCATTCGAACATTGACTTTTTTCTACCTCTCGATTTTCTCTTTTTCATCAAGAATTAACTGGAGAACACGGATCGATGATAGCTGGATGCTCGCATGGTACTCGGGTTGTGGGATCCTGTCTCATTCCAGCTGCATTATTGAAATACAGGATGTTGAAGGCATGTGAGCCTCGAGGAAGTCCTGAATCACCCTCGACCTATTTTTCGTGCTCGTCTTTAATTTTTTCGGATTCCTTTCTCCACTCCTGTCATGTTTATCCCATTTCCCACTCAACGAACAACCGTGAGCAGCATGTATAGGGCTGGTGTGTGACGATATTCTAAATTCGAAATGCCCGCGAAGTGTTACTGGACACAGCCATCCCGATCCAGGCGTCAGGCGGGAGAAACGGTTGAACGTTTCGAAGACTCTGCGGAAAGACACCAACCCGTACGGCCCGACAATTATAATACTCCGCAGAAGTCGAAAACCAAGTCGATTTTAAGCTTTCCTAAAGATCCAAATACCCAGTACCAGTTCACTGAATTTTCGACGTCATTACAATCCCTGCTGTTCTCATCTCCCATCTCAACGTGAATAAACGACGCAACCTGAAGGTGGACACAAGATTTCTAAGCATCCATCAAACGAGAGTGGAGAAGCGCATAAAACCCGGATTGGCAAGTGATTCATCTGGTGCAACGGTATTCGACGACAAAGACAAGGGACAAGTTAATTTTGGTGTTTTGTGTATTGAAAGCGTCTTTTTAAATTGTGTGAATGTTTGGATGTGTGAATGAATAACTTTTAACCTTTTTTTTATATGTAGACTTTTGTTTTTACCATTTATCAATCTGTTTATTCGAACTATTTTATCTATACTATTTTACCTTTACAATTTTGTCGACCATTTTACGTATATTTTATTTATATTCCATTTACATGTTATTTATATTTAATTTATTCAACAGAGAGTCAAACTCGTATTTATTATCGTTCTCTTAATATTGCCTTGTAAGCCTGTCCATCGAATTCACGTTTTTTTTTTTCTTTTATTTTCACAAAAGAAAAACCGAGTAATTACATTTGGCGCCCAACGTTCAGGCACGAATTAGAGTCGTGTTAAGCCTTTAGGAATAACAACTTAGACATAGAATGACAAACATTGTTGATGGGTAAAAGTAATGCTAATATAATCGTTACTAGGTCGAGAGCAAAAACGCTTAGCCTGCACACTACCACCACACCGTTGACTATTGATAGACGTAGGAAGACAACTCAGTCTATTCCGTTAGACAAGGTCATGGAGGAACAACTCAAACAGTTACGATTGGAGAAAGAGAAATTGGAAAAACTGAAAGATGATCTTAAAAAACAACAGGAGGATCTCAATTCTCGTAGTGAACTGGCAAAGCAAGTCAGTTTGTTGCAAAAAGAAAAAGAAAGTCAAGCGCGAATTTTGAATGAGCTACGCAGAGGTTCATCAAGTCAACAGGTAGATACAACAACTCAATTGATGGGTGGATTGATGAATCATTTTCAATGTTCACAACTTGAGATTAAAGCCCCTAAATTCAGTGACGAAGAGAATCAAAACCCTTTAGAATTTTTAGCTGATTTAGAAAATTATTTTAATGTGAGTAACGTATCGGATATACAGAAAGTATGGGTATTCAATAATTCGTTGATAGGTAGAGCCAAAGTATGGTTAGATTTGAATAAAGATGTGTGCGACACCTATGAAAATTTCAAAAAATATTTTAAATCAGAATTCTATTCCGTGCAGTATCAAGTTAAAGCAAAGAGTAAATGGGCTGCACGTAGATATAAATCACAAGAAGGTACGTTAAAAAGTTATTTTACAAAGCAAAGTAAGGAAGCTAAATATTTTGAGCCAAGGTTGTCGACATATGAAGTAAATTATGCGATAATACAACAAATGCCTTTTAGAATAAGAGACGTTTTAGCCACTGTAGATTTTGCTGATACCCAAGTCCTTTTACAAACCTTAGCCAATTTGGATAGTACACACGAAGAAAAAGAAAGTTCAAATAGATATCAAAATCAGGGTCACAAATTCAGTAACAATAGTGGTCAAATACGGAATTTGAGTTATCAAGGAGGTAGGAATTATAAGCGACAGAAGATTGATAATCAACAACAGCAGTATCATCAAGTCACACCAAGAGCAAATTTTAATAATCAAATGGCATCACATAATTTCATATTACCAAACACTCAATTGCCACCACCAATAGCTAGTACTTCACGACATCCAGACCAACGAACGTCTTACAATAATCAAGGTCAAACTTATCATCATTTAAACTAATCACTGATGCGATGAGCAGAGGTCCTACATCGTATCATGGTTATTATGACTTAGTAGAGGACCTAACAGGGAATATTGTAAATAAACCAAAACAACAACAAAAAAATGACAGTTTAAAATGTCCTCACTTATTAGTATCTATCGGTGGATATACAGTACAAGCTTTAATAGATTCGGGTAGTCAACTAACTTGCATATCAGAAAATTTTTATAAACAATTGTCGAGTCATTTGAAATTGACGGAACTACCAGTGTCAAATTTAAAAATATTTCCCGCATTTGGCAAAACTAGCGTAGGAATTAAAAGGCAAATACTTATTGATATGTATGTTGAGCATCGAAGAATGACTTATGCATTTCTAGTCGTACCTAGGTTATCTGTCCATGTTATATTGGGAGACGATTGGTTAACAGTGAATCAAGTTATATTAGATTATAACACCGGAACTATTGATATTAATGGACTTCGAGTTGATAGTAGTATTGTATCGTACAGTCGTGTTTCTTCGGAGAAATTCGGGTCTTCATGTGAAGATAATATTACACATATCCAATCGGTAAATCAAAATCAGTACAGGAAGAATCGAGAGGATCACAGTAATCATCACGTGAATCAATTGTCTGAGGAAAGGAATCATGAAGTTAATTTCAATTCTCTAGAGACTCATAACTTACCGAATTTATCTGAAGATAATAATATTGAGCTAAATGTGTGTAAAAAAATTTGCAATGAAAATGTAATGTGTAATGGGAACCTGCCTATTGTAGAGGAGGTTACTCCCGGAATTGTTTCTGAAGACTTGCCTATTGAGGAAGTTACTTCGCATATTATTATTGAGAACCTGCCTATTGTAGAGGAGGTTACTCCCGAAATTGTTTTTGAAGACTTGCCTATTGAGGAAGTTACTTCGCATATTGCCATAGAGAACCTGCCTATTATAGAGGAGGTTAATTCTGAAATTCTTATTGGAAACTTGCCTGTTGAAGAGGAAGTTACTTCACAATGTTTTGCTATTGATAATTTGTTTAATGTGCCATGTAATGCTAGTGATAATGTAATTGTTTGTGATTCAAATGTTTGTGAAAGAGATTCCGATGATGACACAGTTGATCAGTATGAAAATGCTGATGATGAGCTGTGGACTGTCGAGGATTCAGGGGGGTTTTTACGAAAACAGTTAGCAATTAGAACTCGTTCAGTGGAAATTCCAGTACAGTGTAATTTGAATGTAAGTCCGGAAGACCATAATTTCTTTGAGGATTTACGAATGATCGCGTCTCAACTAACGTTACAAGAGGATTGTCAAAGAGAAGCCGTAATCAATTTAATTTCACACCATAAAGAACTTTTTTCTGAAAAACCAGGATGCACCAATATATATGAGCATAAGATAAGACTAATTAATGATAAGCCATTTATTCGTAGGTCATATCCCATACCAATAGCATTGAAATCCGCCGTTGATTTGGAAATACGAGAAATGTTGAGATCTGGAATTATCGAGCGATCGATAAGCCCATTTTGTAATCCCCTTCGTGTCGTACAGAAGAAAGACAATCGTGTACGTATCTGTTTAGATGCTCGTTATTTAAATGATATCATAGAATCTGACAACGAGTCACCACCTTTAATTGCAGAAATTTTACAAAAATATTTTGGAGTTGAATATTTTTCTAGTGTCGATCTAACACATGGATATTGGCAAATTCCACTAGAAAGAGAATCAAGACCTTATACCGCTTTCTTGCATGGATCAACTCTGTATCAATTCTGTAGAATACCTTTCGGCTTAAAAACTGCTGGGTCAGGCTTTATTCGAGCGTTGAATATAGCATTTAATAACGATTTTACTACATTTTTAACACCATACGTAGATGATTTACTGGTAGCTTCGAATAATTTCAAACAACATTTAGAACATTTAGATTTAATATTCACTCGACTGAAACAATATAATTTCACTCTTCGATTACGAAAATCGACATTCTTTAGTAATACCCTACCGTTTCTTGGATTTATTTTATCAACCGAAGGCGTATCTCCTGATCCCGAAAAACTTAAAATCATTAGAGACTTTGCACAACCAGAAAACAAGAAACAACTACAAAAATTTTTTGGCATATGCAACTACTACCGACAATTTGCTGTTCGATATGCAACTTATGTGGAACCATTTAGAAACTTATTGAGAGATGATACCGTGTGGAATTGGACTGAAGAACATTCCCGAGCTTATACTGAAGTTAAAAATAATTTTATCAACACCGTGATCCTAAAACATTTTAATCCTAATAATCCGATAAAATTACAAACCGATGCTAGCGATAAAGGAATTTCAGGCATTCTTTACCAAACAAATGATCGCGATGAACAAAATTTGATAGGTTTGGTTAGCAGATGTTTATCTAGTTGTGAAATCCACTATACTACTACCGAAAAAGAATTACTAGCTATCGTTTATTCAGTTATTAAATTTAGATATTATCTGATTGGTCGAGAATTTGAAATAATAACTGATCATAAAGGACTCACATTTTTGAAGCAAACACCTTTTCTAAATGCCAGATTAATTAGATGGAGTCTCTTACTTCAACAATATTGTTTTAAGGTGAAATATTGCAAAGGAAAGGACAATATAGTCGCAGATTTCTTTAGTCGTAACCCAGATTGTAAATTTTATGAAGAGACATCTAATGACAAGATAATCGCAGTGCTAACTGTATTTTTATCGCCAGAAGTTTTAAATAATGACCAGTCGTCAAATCCACTAATACAATCGGTAACGATAGATATTGGATTACCAAAGCAGTTTAGACAAATTGGAAAATTACAGCGGGAGGATCCATTTTTAAAAAATAAGTTTAACTCGAGCAATCAAAATAACACTGATACTGCTTATGAAATTTATAATGACGTGTTGTTTATTAGCAATAAGAATAATAGCAAATGGAGAATCTGCATTCCTTATATTTTGACCAAAGAATTGATTAGCTTAGTACATAATAAATTAGGACACATTGGTCTATATAAGACGCTTTATTATTTAAAAGAATTTTATTATTGGAAAAAGATGGCAAAAGAGGTAAAAAAATTCGTGACGACTTGTGATTTGTGTCAGCGTACAAAACATTTGAACTTTGCTATGGAAGGTGAATATCAATTTGTAAAATCCGATAGACCTGGAGATTTGGTTACTGTTGATTTTTATGGTCCCTTACCCCGATCAATTGGTGGAGTACAATATATTTTAGTTGCCCTTGATGCTTTTTCAAAATATGTCACATTATATCCTATGAAAAAAGCCACTGCACAAATGAGCCTAAAGAAAATTGTTGATTGCTATATTCCCAAGTTTGGAAAACCAAATCGTATACTCTCGGACAACGGAACACAATTTACATCTGGAAAGTGGAAGAATGGATTGGAACAACTAAATATCAAAGTTTGTTATTCGTCGATACGACATCCTCAGTCGAATCCTACCGAACGAGTTATGCGTGAACTTGGAAAATTTTTTAGAATCTATTGTGCAGAACAACACACTAAATGGGCAAAATATATACCGACGATTGAAAAAATTTTAAATGTGACAATTCACAAAAGTACCGGATTTACCCCATATCAACTCCAGTATAATAAGAGCCATACCGACAAGATCCAGCAATTGATTAAATTTCCTGATTCACAACCAACTAACGCAAATTTACAATTAGAATTAGCTAAAGAAAGATTAGTAAAAAATTTTCATAGACGTCGTTCACAACAGAAAAATAAATCGAAAGTAGAGCTTAAAATCAATGACTTAGTACTTATTAGAGTTCCCATGCAATCTAGTGCAATCGATAAAGTTACGCAGAAGTTTTTCCATCTTTTTCAAGGTCCTTATAAGATATCAAAAATTGTAGGTGTGAATGCGTATATTCTCGTCGACACTGACGATGAAAATAAGGTGAAGGGTACATACAATCGAACTATGTTACGTCGATATTATCAATCCACCTAACAAATGACGAATTGTTCTACGATTAGGTAGATGCGAACCAACGTCCTGTTTGATTGTTCCTTCATTGCTGCAGGAGATTTAGATGTAAGAGAACCTGACGAAATCTAAAATGAATATAGATTAAGAAATGTGTAAATAATTTTATGGTATGTAGTATGCAGTGTGAATGGCCTAGTTTGTAAGAATAATTGTGACGAAAGTGAGTGTTTTTTCACGAGTGATAACCCATCTCTTGAAAAAAAGGGGGGTAAATGTGACGATATTCTAAATTCGAAATGCCCGCGAAGTGTTACTGGACACAGCCATCCCGATCCAGGCGTCAGGCGGGAGAAACGGTTGAACGTTTCGAAGACTCTGCGGAAAGACACCAACCCGTACGGCCCGACAATTATAATACTCCGCAGAAGTCGAAAACCAAGTCGATTTTAAGCTTTCCTAAAGATCCAAATACCCAGTACCAGTTCACTGAATTTTCGACGTCATTACAATCCCTGCTGTTCTCATCTCCCATCTCAACGTGAATAAACGACGCAACCTGAAGGTGGACACAAGATTTCTAAGCATCCATCAAACGAGAGTGGAGAAGCGCATAAAACCCGGATTGGCAAGTGATTCATCTGGTGCAACGGTATTCGACGACAAAGACAAGGGACAAGTTAATTTTGGTGTTTTGTGTATTGAAAGCGTCTTTTTAAATTGTGTGAATGTTTGGATGTGTGAATGAATAACTTTTAACCTTTTTTTTATATGTAGACTTTTGTTTTTACCATTTATCAATCTGTTTATTCGAACTATTTTATCTATACTATTTTACCTTTACAATTTTGTCGACCATTTTACGTATATTTTATTTATATTCCATTTACATGTTATTTATATTTAATTTATTCAACAGAGAGTCAAACTCGTATTTATTATCGTTCTCTTAATATTGCCTTGTAAGCCTGTCCATCGAATTCACGTCTTTTTTTTTCTTTTATTTTCACAAAAGAAAAACCGAGTAATTACAGGTGATAAAACGGTGAAAGTCATGCGATGTGTAAGCATAATAATTTCGTTATCTCTTAAGTTTGAAACGTTTTTGCATATCTCAAATCAAATGAGGAATCAAGATATTTTCACTGACTAAATGATTCTGGTAAAAGAAGTAGTAACAGGGATCAGCGAAAAATGCAACAAAAAGTTGACCCATAATGGTTACGAAACCATACATGATCTCATCACCAGTCTGATCACCAGTCTAATCGACAAAACCGTCACAAGGGTTGCCTGAGTATACACCCTAATTTGGTATAGCTCTGCAACGACTTGAAAAAGTATGTGAAACATAGATAAAAGTAATTAAAGAAATCAGGTGCTTTCGTGAGAGAATGATCGCAAATTTTTGAATTTAGGCACATTAAGTGACGACATGTTCATTGGTTGGTTCCCAGTGGCTTATCATTTTGTGGTATCAAAACTGAAACAATCTCTCTTTCTATAAAAATTTGATGCTTTGTTTCTCCTGTCACTTGAGTCGCTCGTTATTGGTACATAAAGATTGCTAATTTTTTATTAAAAAAAAAAAAATAGTGAGCCACTAGGAACCCATTAATGAACATTACTGTACATCACAGTTTAAGTTCACTACCAACAGAGTTGATGAGTTTGATACTTGGTAGGCTGTTCTTGTTTCCTTATCGTGTTCACCGGTCTTTGAACACAGTGAGGACTGATTCCTTCCGCGCAGGTGGTACTTAGGTAAATACAAATATCCGCCCACGTCCCGATGCAATTACGAATACGTGAAAACAAGCGAAGCATGAGGTATTCATAGCGAACTAGAAGCCACGGGGAGTACAGATGGGCTGTGCAAACGAGATTTGATACTCGGGGCTCTGAAGGTCCTGATAAATTATTAGCTCCCGCTAAGTGAGGCGCGGAAAGACGGCCCTGTTTTAGTCGTCCCAGACGGGCCTCGAATCAAATTCCAATTTGCAAACTCAACGCCGAGTTCAACCCTTCGCCTTACTACAAATACGCCAAGCACCACCCTTTCCCACCAAATTGTCGAGGATCATGCGCAAAATCGCTTATAAGTCCTTAACACTCTGCCTGGACCTTTGCCCGCCTCGTTGTTTTTGTACCACCGTCGCTCTCTCTCTTTCTCTCTCTCTTTCTCTCTCTGGAGACGAGTCAACTAGAAAAACAAACTCTCGAGACGGACCTACTTCTCTCAACTGACAATTGACTCGAATTGACGCACAGTGGTAATGAAACTATTCTAGATGCTTCACTTGTTAGAACGACTAGATGAACTTACTATCAGATATATACATTAAAAAATTAGCTGCGTGCTTATTACTGTAGGTAGCTTCATAAACGAGGAACAAGTTTCAACTCCCATCCAAGTTTTCCAACACTGGCTACTTGTCATTAGCCCACTCATCTTTTTAGGATGAAACTACATTTCTATGATAGTGCAGATAGAAGTCACAAGCATCACAGGCTGATTGTCGTCAAGTGTTTACCAACTTTTTGGGTCTTTTATTGCACAGCGATCGGTTGTTGTTGTTTTTTTTTTTCACCAACAAGTAGGTTCATCTTTCAACGAGTTCCTTGCATCTCACTTTTTCTCATAAAAATTTTGAATACTTCCACAGCTGTACAGGCGTAGTACTAAGAACAAAATTTGACGTTTAATTTGGAATCCAGGATAGCTACGTATTTAATTGTACCCTTACCGATTTTTGACGCGATACGACCCGACGTCGCAAAAACTTAATGAATAAAATCAATTGAAACAGGCGGGAAAACACTCGTTTCACGAAACCTTACTGACAGTCAAAAGTTCATGTTAAGCGAAAAAGTTTAAGAGTTTCAGTAACGGGTCCCCTTAACACTGTTCATGGTCACAGAGTGTTGATTACCTTTTCACAGTATCTGAAGGAGTAACGCCTCGCGGAATATTACACCGAAGGTAGACCAAACGAAGTTTGAGGCAACCATAATTAGTAAGTTATATCGTTCCGTTTGAAGAGGATACTTGAGAGATGAGAGAACGCCGGGAAAACTAACCCGCTCGAGTTCTGACGGCTGCTGCACGCGGACTTGGGATGAGAACCTTGGGCGGGGTGAAAACGTCGGTGAAGCCCGGCATGGCGGGATCTTCGGGGGAAGATGATAGGTCCAATAATGATCCATCACGCGAGTCGGTCCCACCGGGAATCGAAGTTCCGTACCTTTCCAGCCTGTTTGGACGGCATGACGGGCGTCTGGGACGGTCGGTCATTTGTTTGAGGACCTGCACGTGCTGGGCTGTCGGACTGTCAGGATGACAGCGAAGGTCGGAAAAAATCACCGAATTTGATTCAAAATGTTTCCGGACCTGCGACAGGCGGCCCTTCGTCCCGATCCGAGGTGCGCTATCCTCATCTCAAGCTTCCTAACTCTTTTTCCCCAATTCCACCCGCTCTCGCTTTCCCAACGATGAAAGCCCGGACGGAGAGGAACGATGGAGATAAGAAAACCTTCAACTTACCTTTCTCTCTCTCTCTCTCTCTCTCTCTCTCCCTCTCTCTCTTGCGAGTCCAACAGACGTCTGAATTTTTCGCTCTTGCTTCGACACGATTTTGCACCATGTTTCTACCTTGGGGCGTTTTGTCTCAGTACGTTGGCACGCCTTGTATTGCTTTTCATCGAATATGCCAAAAATTTTCTCTGGATAATTTCAACGGCTCTTCTCGTTGCGCATGCGCTTTCCCACCCACTCTGGATTTCATGGCGCACGTCTCTTACCTGCTGTCATGACACGGTGATTGTCTGGTTGATCACGCACACTCTCAGGCTGTTTTACAAGTAACTCTTCAACATCCTCCTTAACGCTCGCGAACTGTAGGCTGTCCCTCATTATATCCTCCCGTTGCGGAACCTGCAAACGCTTTGTTGGTACTGAAGGTGATTCGCTTACGTGTACTCGTGACTGTGGTGAGTTTCTATCAGCGTGCGTGCGTTGCTGATAAATATCGGTATGACCCAACTAGTGCTCTTGCCTTTTTTTGCGATCAATGTGCCATGCAACACTCAAATATTATCCAACGTACGCCGGATTCTTTACCCACTCGCTGCAATAAATCCAATACTGAACACCTTGGCTGTTGAAAGTAATTATGTATTTATTTGTATGCGGTTCAGTACGATCGCTTGATAAAGGACTACTCGTATTCTGGTTATACTTTATACTATACTTAAAAATCGTATTACATCATATGACGTTATGTTAAAAGCACCTGCATTATAACCTGCCATCGGTGTAATATTCGTAATGCCATATGAACAATTCATTCTCTTGATTATCACGATATTGCCATGCACTGTGCTTGCAGAGCATTGTTAACTTAATATTACTGTAATTACCATCATTACTACTATTACCTTTACCACTACTATTATTATTATTATGAATAAAAAAAAAAAAAAAAAAAAAAACAACTATCAATAATCAACTACGAACTCTCTCTCTCCCTTTCTTTCGCTTCGCGTCTCTATTTTTATTTTACTGTTATCCCCACACATCTATCTATAGACACACGTCTCACAGGAGGTCCCCTCCCGTTTTATTTTGTATTTTCATTCCATTCCAACCGTTTACTTTCATTCGTCTCACTTACCTTTTCACTCATCTTTTTGCCTAGTTGTAAAATAGCTCAGTTATTTCTCTATTTTTCATACCCACGAGACGAATAGAAAAAAACGAGAAGAAATTTCGATCGAAAAAATCATGGATCTCTTTGACAGCAGTAGATGAATTATATTGTAACCGGTTAACATCGCAATTTCAAAATCTTACCAGAGTTACGAGGCTGTACTTCACTGCACTTCAAATTAATGTAAAGCAGTTGACGTTACGCGATGGCCATACACTAGTTGAAAATAATTTAACGCCAATTGTCTGAAACTACTATAGCATATAGTAATGCGTATAGTGTCGAATTAAGTACAAGTTATCCATGCGATATGCAAGATATGATTCTCGTCTATAATCAAGAGCATACAATTGTATCTCGTACACGTTTACATGCGACGTAACAGTAGAAACGACGTTTTCTTTCATCCTTCAACGACGATATTCGTTTTCCATTACCTCCAGCCTCTCACCTAAGTTGCAATAGAAAATCAAAACCAGCAACGGAATGTGGCACCGCTTATTTCTGCGGTGGTCGGCGTATGGGGAGGTAAATGCTTCAGCATAGTATAAGTAATTGAAGCTGCAGGGTAAGCAACGCTGGCAACAAAGAGGGGTGGCACGACGACGGTACCTCTCGAAACGGCGAACGGCTGAAAACTTCAGTTCTGCTGATCTTGCTCGGGCTGATGTAAATGCGTGTTTCCGAGGCGCAGCGATCTTCTTGATAGTTTTCCCTGTAGAGATATAACATACATCGATAGTCTTGCCTGTGTACGTGCAATGCCTTGCACGTTCGCAGTGTCGACAGACCAGGCGAAAAAAAATCGATATCCTCACCGTTCTCTTACTTCTTCGAAGACCTGTTCAACGTTTGAAAAACTCAGTTTATCAACTTTCACTGTAGAATTTTGCAAAACTAGATTAAAGTGAATTTTAAGTAACTAATTCATCTTCTTCCGTTGTGTAATTAATGGACGGTAAAGTACTGTACGGTTAAATTTTCTAAGAATAGTATAACCATTTGAAACTGTTTGATAGATATTTTAATAGTGGAGTTACGCTTCTACATGGAATCTGGAATGACAGACAAAAGTTGCGAATCGAACCTTTTCAAATTCTTTCAAATAGTCAGAGGCTTTCATTTGGGAGTGGTCGTGACCCGAGAACTTAAAATAAAATCCTGAACTCCAACTAATGTAAGATCAATAACATCTGCTCAATATTGATCAAGAGTATAAGTCTTGCGGTGAGGCTTTCTGGTTATTGACACAAGCAGAAGAATATAAATTCTCTTTTCTAATGGTATACGACAAGATATGTGAATAAGGTGGGAAAAACCCGCAAGGATATCGATAGAAAAAGGTTTCAGAGTTGACGTGAAAAGCCCCGCGTTGGAAGTTCTGGAAAAAAGGTTCTGAAAGCTCGATATTTCACCTCCAAAATACTCTTCCTTTTCTAATTTACCAAGTGACTGGGGGAAGAGAGCGCAAAAAGCATTAGAGGAATATTCCGTACGCAAGTTGACCAAAGCTTGGCGTGTCATAGGCTGATTCCAAACAACCGGTTGTTTCCGTTAGCGTCTTAGCGCCGCGGTAACGGTATATTGCCTAATTAAGCACTTGGGTGGGTGGAGACACATAACGGAAGCGGTATTAATCTCCAATTCATCGATGTAGGCAGGTACTTCCGTTGGCGCTTGTTCCCGCGATTATCTTGACTCGATATTCTCGCATCTAAGGGCTGAAGATTGAGATCGAGCTCGAGCTCGAGCTCAAGCTCAAGCTCAAGCTCAAGTTAGGGCTTTGGGGCAGATTGTTCTCAGACGGTCTATAACCTGCGTGCCTGAGTTGATTGTATCTGGGTACACACGTTGGTAGTGTGTATCGCTTTGATGATATGCGAAAGACTATGTTGTCGAGTCAACGTAATGCTCGGCGCTAACGCGGATCCATGAGTGTTTGTACCCTCTCCGTATATTTCCTCTTTGAAGAGATCCACGCGGATGAGAATCCGGATACTAATAATCCACTCTCATCTCACTCGAGCTTACGTCTTTCAACGGTTTACGGGTACCTCTTCAAATTCCAATTACATGACTCAACTCCAATTTGCAGGGTATTGACGATGTGTACCTATACCCACGTACCGAGATCAATGGGATTAACATCTCACACGAGTCGTGTCGTTTTCATTTTCTAATCGAATTGCATAATTCAAAAAAGAAATGGCTGATTTTTTTCCTCTTCCAATTCCACTTCCAAACTATAATTTTAAACCGTATTGCTGCTCCAGTTTGTTCTTATTTCGAAATCGAAGGTGCGAGTTTAGAGTGTGAAAGGGGATGAGTGACTACAAATTCTAGCTCAGCTTTAGTTTTCCTATCGTTGCCGCTCGTGCTGCTGTTGCAATCGCGTCTACGTTGACCCAGATTGACGTTGACACCCTAACAAGACCAGCGATAGCATCGTACTCGTATAAGATTCTCTGGAGACGATTTTCCGCCAGGAATACCACTCGTACTCGTACTTCGGTCACAACTGTACGGTTCGATAAGTACGTCTCCCAGCCAGCTCTCCTCACCCCGACCACATCAACTTCGGATGAAATCCAATCACTATACCTATACGCTTACCTCTTCTTATACTCCCCGACGTAAATGGTGCTTTGGAAGATTATTCGGCTTTATATCGAACCTCCAAGCCGGTGGAAAATGAACGAGATACGTAACTGTGATAAAAATCTAATATGGTTTTTTTTTCAAAGGCAACTGCGCTGTCGCGTACATTGTTCGGCCCTTCGAGGGTTGTGAGTCACACAAACTGTTAACGAGACAGAGTTAATTATGAAATATAACGTCCTTATAGAATTCAACAATGTTCCACTCTCTTACTCTCTTTCGACGCTATGTTTTCATACTGGGGTTTGTATAAGACCAATTTACTTGGACTGCTGCGACATGTCTTTTATGTTTCTTTTATGATTTGGAAGTCAAGACTATACTTTCATGAATTCGGATTTTCAGTCCAAATAAATGAGACGAAAAATCCGTAATTTCTCCGAGACCATACTCATAGTTCGAAGATAATTGCCATATGCCATTGATCTACGCGAGGGTGTTTCGAGGCGGGTAATATGCCGTGCATAATAACAAAGCAGCCATCTTCGTCGACGGGCGGAATGTAGGAGGCTGTAATCACGGGTTAGATGAAGAGAGTGGCAAGGGTGAGGGGGAAGCACTAATCGAGCCGGTGGTATTGGTAGCAGGGCGATTACTTGCGTTATCCAACCTCAAACAGGTCGGTATCGAAACCGGAGCATCAGATTCGCTCTCTGAGCAACTGAGACTGCATCGTCCTCCGCGTCATCGACTGCGAGATTCTGCTGATCAACACCTCAAGGATCAACAGTAATTGCCCATGTTCCTGCAACAGGATCATTGTTCCCAAAAACTATCCGTGAAGTATCATTAGTGGAAATTTTGCGGGTGACACCCTTGCAGTTGACAACTTTCCAGAGTACATGCCATGATCACCAACGGATGTCCATTGGGCTTGCTCTCCTCCTTCGTGGAAGCTACTATCGTTCATTGGATATCCGTAAATATTCTCATGCATCATGTGGAAGGTGGAAGTGTCTGTAATAATTGGGTACATTGGACGTCCAGTGGATGGTCTATAAGGGGAATACTTAACGTTGCCGTAGATGTCTCATAGACGAACGCTGAATATCTTGTAAACATTTCTTGAACGTCAATAGGACGTACACTTAATCCGACCATGAGTGTACTATAGACGTCCAAGAAATGTCATAACCGGATAGTCAGTGAAATGTGGATAAAACATTCTGAGTTTTTGGCCATGCGCGTTATCTTCACATGTAATGAATATGTTATGCACTATTCGCAATATTTCATCGTATAAAAATGCATTTACAGTAATTTGAAAGTATGGCTCATTGTTGACGGGACTCGGACCTTGATGCTGCAACCGCTCCGATTACAAGACACGCGATTTCACCACTGAACCAACTTTTTTATTGGTAACAGTGACAACTCATTAGCGCCTCTATGAAGTTTTCTAACTGTTTGAATAGCATCGACAGTATGATCAAATGCATGAATTGTCGTGAAACTCCGCTAAACGTCCGTAGTAAATATCCATGGACACATGCAGGATGAATGCTACATGGATATCCGTGAGTGGTGACGCAGTGAGGACCCAATTTCCGATAAACTGATTCTCCTGCAGTCTCACTACTGGTTTTACAGCGAGACGCGACTGTGGTTTCGAAATCAAGGGGTCTCTCTCAAAGTTCCCTGGAAGAAATTTTAGGCGTGGATATCAATAAGGAATGTACTCCACGCACGTCTAAGGTCTGATTTGAAAGACTCGCCATATAACGGCAATCGAGAGGCTGAGAACACCTGATCTCAGCCGTTGTGAAGTAAATGGGTCACATTTCGGGCAAGTTCCTTGGTTTTCCTTGCACAAGTAGGCCGATTTACGGCATACGCACCCAAGCATGGACTTCCTATGCGGAAAGATTGGTGCGTGGATCAACTAGTCGAGCAGCATTGTCCACTATTTTAGATTAACCGCTCGACGGTATTTGAACGAAATGAAGAGGCTTATGATCCTATTTTAGATACAAAAATTATCATTTTCAAGCTGACGCAAAGAGACTGGGTTTATCAGAAGCTGTCTCGTAAATTCTAAAAAAAGTCGTACAAGATGTTACGCGTTTAACATGAAAATTACGGTGTCAAAGAAGTTGAAGACGATAAAATTTTCTATAACTATAAGTATCGATCGTAAGTTTCATGAAAACCTTTGAACTCGAGAATCACTATTGTTTGAATTATTGGGGCATAAGTTTCGACTTCCAAATGAAGAAAATTTGAAAATTAGTCACTACTTCTGGAATCAGTAGCGGGATTAGTTATTTGCGTTGTTCGCGTGTAACATAAAACCGAACGAACGATATAATAAAATATGAAAATAAGAACCCCCCGGCGACGGGAAGAGAAATTTTGAAAACACGGGCGTCTAACGATGCCAACGAGTTTCTCTTCGGACCCTTGAGGTTACACGGTAACGTACGTCAGTCGGATTAACGAGGGTATAAGGCAAGGTACAGCAGCAGGTGGGAGTAAACCGCGTGAGCCTCACCGCGATTCATCTATTCGATTTGAAACTTTCATGCAAGGAGAAAGTTAGGTACCTACATCTGGTGGCGTGCGAGGGATCTCGCAAGGACGAATGCCTGTAGGGACAGGACGAGGGTTTACCTAGCCCACGTGGTGAGATATAATATTAGCAATAGCCGTCCTAGGATGTCTAGTCCAATGTTTCGCGAGTGCTTGTAACAGCCGGGATTCGGGTCATGTCCGATGAGAATCAGGTACTCGGTACGTCCGACAGGGTCACCGGCTCTTGGGAGTTGCACCCGTGTTAAGGGGTGACTCGTAGGACAGGAAGAAAAGTCGAAGGAGTTCGGGAGGTGGAGAAAAGAGATCGCGAATGAAATAATAAGAGTGCGGAAAGAGGCGACAGAACAAGGTAAGACTGCTTAATCCGCTGTCAACCCGGCGTCAGTTCCGCTTCACCGTCTTCAACAAAGTCGTCGATCAGAGTCCCATGATTTCACCAGGAAGTTTTCTATTCCTGTGGGAAAATTAGGTGGGAAGTGGGGAAAACAGGGTTCCATGAAATTGATGGAAGTTTAGCGTTTCAATAATTTCGAGACGCCCCTAGATTCACGCTGATTTATTAGTAAGAAGAAGATAATTGAATAGGAATTGAAACCGGAACAGAAGAGAAGTTCTTCATTGACTTAATAAAATTTAGGACAATCGATTATTTCGTTCGTTTTTCGATCGATTCATAATTCTGTTCGTTATGTGAGTTTCGTTGGCAGTTTGAGCGGGAATTTGGACAACGAGCACTTGTTCATTCTGCGTAGGATTTTTTTCTAACTGTGTAACGTCAGAATCTGTTTTCTGGAAATTTAAAGACCAGCATATCTCATTAGAGCTGTGAAGATTGCAGGGTAATTTTTAACGTAATTCCGATTCCATATCTTGATGCAAATTTGGGATGCTGGATGAGCAGCTACGAGTCAGGAGCTTGCTGTAGCATTCGAAACGGTTGAAACGTTAATTGGAACAAATCGCCTCTGCTTAATGCCTTCGTATCGTCTAACGAACGTTAAATACCACTAATTAGTACCCACCTTAAAAGCGAGGTTCGGAAATCTGTGCGGAATCAATGCGGACCTGATTCAGCGATTGCGCATTCCGCGACTCCGAGAATCCTCTGCCCAGGTTTCTACAGCCGAGGACCAAACAGCGAGTGAATTAATTTTTGTCAGTATGATTTTTTTTTTTATCTGCCTTTTAAGTTCATTTTTCTGCCTCTTTTTTATCATGCTAAGAATTCCGAGCTTCTCAGTCACTATCGATAAAAATAGTGCCGAGTGTATTTCGCTAATTGTAACGAATTCACACATTCTCCGATTGTAAAGTTACCGGGTACTTTTTTGATCATATTTTTCTTGCCTTGTTTATATGTACTTTTTTTGAAATATTATCAAGACCCATCACCTCTGGTCATAAATAAAAAGAGAGCGTTGTGCCTCGCAGTTATTCAACCAGAAGACGGATAAATCGATTGAGCCACTTCTCAAAAATTGACGCGGATGTCTAGACGAGGGGAAGTCCAAATTTAGATACAAGTTGAAGGTTGGGGTTGTCGGACACGCATTTTATGTATTGTCTTTTATGAACAACTGCCGATACCTGCAGAGAAATAAGCTAATCGTATTTTCTTTTGCCGAGATTCAAATTTAGCTATAATTACGAGGTATCAAGCGGTTCTGATTTTTGGTCTAATACGAATTACCACGATTTTGGCATTTCGAGAAAAAAAAATGCTCTGTTTCACGCGAAGAACGATAATTTTTACAGTTACTTATTCCACGGTCAAAATCATTCATCGAGTCATGCGAATAGGGTAAAACTCTTCGATGATGATCAGTAGAGTGAATTTCACGAAGTCTGTAACCTTCATTTCTCATCAGTAGTTAGGTACCGATTATTTTCGAGAGTCTTCGAGAGACCTTGAAAACTCTTCAAGCATAACTTTCCTCTACCTGTAAGCATTTGATCAGCGTTCGCATAAGTTTGCGATCCCATTCTGACTTGACTTGCGAAATCGTTATACCTCTAAAACTATTGATGTAATTGTAACGAAATTTGGCCTAAAACCTAGTCAGACGTTGAAGCTACCCACAAAATAAAGATTCGATTTTTCAAACCACGTTTTCTAGAATTTTCTTGACTCATTCTGGCTTCTCCAGTCTGTTTAGCCACGTTGTAATGATTAGAATGCCTCGTAACTGAGATGACTTACTAATTGCTTCATCCGCAAGCAAACTACAATGTACAAGTCTAAATTCGTTAGCAGAATATCCACAATGTAGATGAAGTGACCGCAGAAGAGTCTCGTTTCACGTTTTTTTTCACTTTTTGCTTTTCTATTGTTTCCTCGGAAACTTGACAGTGGTTACGAAGTCACCGTGGACCATCAGATACTGCGGCAACGGTACTTGGGAAAAGGGTATCTAGTCTAGATAGTCGGTGACTTTTGTGTGGTTGGTATGAAGTAATCCGTATTTGATTTATACTGATTATAAAGCTTCCATAGCTCGGAAAAGCAACGAAACACATTTACAGATTGGAGACTATTGGTAGGCGAAAACCTGAATGGAATGAAATTAAAAACTTTCGAAGATTATTATTTAGTCGGTAGCTTCATTGCCTCGAACTTTCTGCGTATCTATGTCTATAGAAATACTTCACCCATTTGCATTGCGTCCAAAATTCATTTCTATTTTTTTTTTCGAGAATCATTCCATTCATCCCAGCATCGTCTTGCACCGCAAGTATGGACATTTTTATTTTTTATTTTAAAGAGGTATAAAACTCGTGTCTTAGATTGATAATGGTATCCAGATTGATTCGCACAGCGATCCATTACATTCGGGTAAAAAATGTAAAAAATCGGAAAAAATTAACCACGATAAATACAATGAGAAAATTGAATTTGAGAAATAATAATGCCCAAAACTTATCAATATATTGTTGAGACAAAACATTGTTTGACAAGTTTGTGGGAGACGTTTTTTTTTTGTCGTATAAAACGAATTCATTGATTTTTCTGAAAGCACATGAACTTTAAAAAGATTTTCTCATTATTCTGAAATTTCCGCTGTCGGAAATTTGAAATTCTGAAAAGTGTTGTGCTTTACAATTATAGTTTCCGGAGCATTGAATGAATAGTTTCGTAAACACAGCCTTTACAAACGTTCGAAAACGGAAATTTCGAAACAATGTGAAAATTCTTTAAAAATTCCCGTGTATTTAAAAAAATCAACGAATTAATTTTACACAAGAAAAACATTTCCTAATAATATGTTAAACATGGTTTTGTTCAAACAATTGATTGTTAACTTTTAGGCATTATTATTATTTAAATTTAATTTTCCCAATGCCTTTGCTGTGCTTGATTTTTATCCGATTCTTGTCTTGTCACAAAGCATCCAACTTTATCAACGATGCGACACTTTTGGTTGAGAATGTACAGCCGGTACATAACATCCTTAATCTAGGTACACTCCCCGCGAACTGTGTGAACCATGTACTGTTCCAGGTTCTCAACCACACACACACGCATACGCACACAAACGAGTCGAGGCTGAGACAATGGCGGTAAAAGAGAAAATAAAAAAAAGCTCCTTTTCAAATGCATTGCTCGTAGCTCGGTGGACATCTCGCTGTTTACTCTGCCAAGCAAAATATAATGGATCGGGGTCGAGGCTAGTTGACCAGGAGAGACGCGCGTCAAGAAATTCAGTCTCAGACAAAAAACCCCTCAAGACAGCCCCTCGAAGATCAGTTTCAGAAAGTGATCGGTCAATTCGGTTTGCTCCGTTTTGCGTCGCGCCTCGATCAGACGCCTGTCTCTCTCGATCTTCTTCTCCACTCTCGTAATTCTACGATCATCTGGCTTTGACACGACGCGACGCCGACGCTCGGAACACGGCCTTTATCAATAGTCATGATTTCAACAACGCCTCTGAAGTCTCAACCATTTCTCGACGCTTGGGTAACACGGACTCTTTTAATATCTAATCTGTCAATTACTCGCAGGGATTATTGACACGCGGTTTTCAATCGTAATTTATCTACTTCGGCATCATTTTTTATTTTTTTTTTTTTTTTTTTTTTTTTACACAAATGCTCTTGAATGGTTTTTCAATTCAGCTTCATTTCAACGTGACTCTGGAACACTTCTACTTTGTCTCGAAGTGAAACTAGTCGAATTTCAAAGAATGAATCCAAATTTTCGGGGCGAAAAGTATTTAGCACGTTCAGAAGCCTTCTTTTTTACAAGAATCTAGATTTTAGTATTCATTTTCAAATCCACCACAGACTTGTTAACAGAGGCTGAATATTTAGCGATTTTTTTTTTTTTTTTCATTTAATTGCGTTCCCGAGTTGTCTTGACTCTCGAAAAATTTGAAATAGTACTTTTCCTTGTTTTCACTAACTATGTCCAAAAGAAAATCACTCGTATATTTTACATGCCAAAAAATTATTACGGAACAAATGCAGGGTTGCATTTTTTATAATTTTGAACATTGAAATGTTACGCCTTTTTCTTCAGTTATCTTTTGTGTTGCGAATTTCATTTGAATTGACTATTGAAAGAGAAATAGAGTAAGCGGGTAATTACGTTCGAGTAATTCTTGAATTATCAAATCGGCCAATCTCGCATGACATATTCGTAATGAATAAACCTAAGTACCTCAGAGGTAAGCAAGCGGCGGATGTTGGGTTACATTGAGGTTTGACAATTAGGGTCTCGTGTTCGGTGGCTGCAGAAGCCTGAAGCTGTGGTTCCTGGGGTGGCGAGTGTGATTAAAAGTGTAATTTGTCAAGTCCCATTTTTCGCTTTGCCGAGCCGAGGCGAGGTTTGGGGGGGGGGGGGGGGGGGGGGGGTCGGAGGCCTTCACTCGTGAAGAACCGTGAAAGCTGGCAACGCCTTTTCAAGATTCGTTAAGCTTTGTAGTTTTTTCTCCCATAGAAAAATATATTTCAAGCTTTGCCACCTCGCTTTGAGCTCTCGAAAACCCGACCGAAGTCGACCGTCGCCGTGGGATTATCAAAAGGGAGGAAAATAAAGTAATACCCACAACTGAGAAAGTGGAAATAAATAAGAATATGAAATGTTGGCGTGCTTCGAAGGGGCAAAAAATTGCCAATGAAAAACAGCGAGGAGTAAAGAACGAAGCCCAATCTCGTCTGACTATGAGCTTGAAACGAAACCTCTGTCTTTCAACAATGCAACCAAACTTTCTCTTTTCATCTTATTCCCCAACGCTTTTATTCGAGAGGAATTTCGTGTACCTCCAGTGCGGGACAAAAAATTTCTAATCAGTAATACAATTTTCTTACCTTGTCTATTCTACTCCCCCCCGCCCCCTCTTTTTTTTTTTTTTTTGCCACAGAAAATTTGTTACGTCTGCAAAGCTTTATTATCCGCTTACAAGCTAAGGGCGTATTTTTTTTAGGGATCCTGCAGAAGTGATCTTTGAATGGAACGAAAATTAATACGGGATTAACTTTATCAACAAATCAATTTGTATCGTTTTTAATCGCGTATCTAGAGATGTGTGAAGGGAAGTTGGTCTGTTTTATTTTCGAATAAATTGGCGGGTTAAAAATCGTGGAGATGTATGAGAAAAAATGAGATATATATATATATATATATATATACGGCAATATAGACGATTAGTGTTAAATTTACTGAACATATCGAACCCTGCGATACTGAATATCTTCATGTTCCACTCGATAGCGTCTGATTTGATAAAATTTCCAGTCATGACTGAATGAAGCGAACAGACAGAATTATAGAGAAAAAAATGAAAGCTTTTCACTCTTCTTGATGTAACGCTTTTGATCAAATTTTACTTAAAAATCACCATATCCCAAGACACAATTTTGAATTTCATCATTTTTATGGTATATTTGGATAAAGCATCCCAAAATCGGTTGAAAGTTAAAAAAGTTATTCAAATTTGTACATTATACATGATACAACACCAGAATTGGAACGATTTTTTGTTCTTTACGTATATGATAAAACACCAGTTTACCGGTTGAACAGTTATTAAAGTTAAATGAAGTCAGCTGCCCATCTTGCTCAAAAGGTAAGGGTGCAAGATACTTGTTCAAACGAGACTACGTGCTCAAGTAAAGGACTACAGGGTGTCGGCTAAGCCAGCCCCCAGTTTCGATTTCCGGCTGGGGTAGAAGGGCGGATGTGTTTACACGAGCGCCTATATCCACGGTTTTTTTCGACTCACACACAGCGTGGGACAGCAAAAAATAAGGAAAATAAAAAACCGGCTCGATATCAAGGGGACAAGTATTTCCCTCGGGCTTTTTCTTACACCTATAGGTGTATTTAATGCGTATGCCTGGGCTATGACCAACATTGCGCGGTATAAATCAACCCCCAAAATAGACGTACGCCACCGGATCACAAACGCAGACATACTCAGGAAGCCGGAATGAGTGAAATATGCATTTCGGGTGCAGCGCAGCGTTTGCCGACTATTTACGTTGGATTAATTTGGCCCCGAGTCGTGCCCATTATGCGTTCAATTAACCGCGAAGAGATTAGAGAGAGAGAGATAAATAGATTGATAGATAGATAGACATCGGATTTTATTAGGACTTGGCCCAATCAGGCTTTCAGGCAAATAATATTACATTATGTAACAAGGGAATAAAGTCGACTTTTATTCCCGTGTTTCATACAGGACTTTACTTGCGACTCAACTCTGGCCGCGATATGCATTTGAAAATTGGGACTTTTGAATTGTCCTCATATTTCCTGCAAATGTGTTTTAGGGATAAACATGCCATTTTCGTCTCGCTTATGAGGTCAAAAAAGTTAACCTTACGCTTGAGTCGGGAATAAATAGTATTATACGTAGGTAATACAGAATAGCAAAAGAGTACAAAAAGGAGGAGAAATATATACGATAACTAAAAATGAAAATTTGAAGGTAACACCAGATACCAAAAACAAAAAAAAAAAAAAAAAAATTTATTCATCAAAAAGTAAAAAGAGTAGTTCAATTTGCCAGAGGATAGCGATGGCAATTGACGAAGGGTATTAGGTACGAAAAAGATACGTAAGTGAGTAAAGATGAGTAAATAAAAATAGAGAAATAGATAAATAAGTAAATAATGGAGAGAAAGCAAGGAGCGAGACATTCGTTTTGATTTTTCATGCTTCGTCTGCTCGGCACTTGCACACGCATCGCCTCAAGGGGTGAAAAATTACAAAGCGTTGGTATATTGCCCCGTGTAATTACCACCACCTTCCACCCTCGGCGCGATTTTATTGCACATTCGCGTGTCGAGTGCGCGCATCTAATTTACACGGAGATTGAATTTTGCATAGTTTGGGTATACATGCCGATTAGTCGAACTCGTACTCTGAGGGACGTTGATTATTTTTACGCAACGTCGAACTCTGTCGATACACGGGCGATGAAAACCCTATCGGAAAATCTGAAGTCAAGCTCTCACGAAATCAACGAACGAGAAGAACAATGTTTTTCAAACTTTGATCGCTCGCTGACTAAAACTCATTTTTGGTTGTATAAGCATTCTTTCGATTATGTTCGACATGATTCGTCTCGATGTTATTATCAACAAAAATTCCGAGGATTGTGCGTATTTTAAAATTTATCGGAGCACGAATGTTTCACATTTTTTGTCGTGTTTTTTTTTTTTTCAACATACAGCGCATTTTTTCAATGATCCCAAGTGGTATTCCAGAGGGATATTTCTGGTGATTTCTCGTCATTTCAAATCAATTTTTTGTCTGTTTCATCGGAATTTTTTAAATTCGAAAACAATTATCTGGAGATAATTTAGACGAAATACTTACTTCGAAAATCCTGGGTAGATAGTTTGCATTGAAAATTCTGAAATTAATTCCATAACATTTCTAACCCTTTATAGTATCTGTTAAAAACTATTGAAACAAACAGTTTCTTGGATTATTTTCTGGCGTGGCTCGAGTTTTCAATGAAACTTTCCACTCTACGCCAACAGATAGACATCCGGAGCTGCATCTCGTATCGTTTCATCTTCGGAACGGAGTTCAGATTACCGTTAAAAAAATCTCAGTACGTATGTCCGAAAAGTTTAGGTCATGCATTTTTTCCGTACAAAATTTTCCTACCTTTTTTTTAATTAACGGTACGGCGCAAAAATATTTCTCGCTGATTTTCCTTTTTGTTTCTTCGTTTTGCCGTCCGAGTATTTACGAAGTGAAATAAATACGTTGTTAAACACCGGCTAACCATCGAGATTCGAGGCCAACATCGCCATGGCACCACCGACCGACCGGCGGTCAATACTTTGGGATAGGAAAAATATTTGCCGTCCGATTCGGCAATATATCTTCTAATGACACAGTGTGCGTCTACAAATACGCGAATGATGAAAACGTGCGACTCCGGAACGACACGACGTGAATTAGTGGATGTATGTTCACGCAAACGTGCGTAGCTATGATATTCAACGAAATGTGTAAATAAATTGGGTTCACAATATGATATGTAAACGGGTACATATGCTATAAAGTTTAATTAGAGTGACCTGAAAACGTCAAACAAAATTATACCTGTGTCATGTATGTTTATACATGAACGAAACGAGAAACGGAAAGATAAAATTATTCAAACTTTTCCCTGCATTTTGCTGAGACAGATGTGATAAAAATGGTGAAAAGAAGAAAGAGGGTAAAAGCAAAGAAATATCTGTACTTCAATTTCTTTCATCGGACTGTACCGTCTTAGATATCAAAAATTCCAGACGTTTGGTTTTAGACAGGTAATACCTAGAAAGGATCGCAATTTCTGAAACGGAACTTCTGCGGGGATGCATTTTTTTTTCCGTAGTGCGATTTTGGAACGAAATTCAATTCGAAAGTAGAATTCAGAATTATAAGATTACGTTTAAGAATAAAATCTTTGAAGTAAGATCGAGCATTGAAAAAGAAAATCTGCATGTTATTAGAGTTTGAAGGGCTGACAGGAACTCGTTGAACGAGATGAACATTAGTTGTAAAACGATGTTTCGCAAATGCATTAATTATTCAAACTCAGGAAAACGGAACACCTTGAGATAACAACTTTCGAAAAGTCGTATTACTTTCACGTTAACGTTGAAAATTGAATCAATCATCTGAAAATCGATTAAAATTTTTCGATTCTTCAGAACAATGATGTATTTTTTATTAAGGATAATCGAGCTAAGATCATTGATACACGCTGCAGAAAAAATTGGCTAAGTTTAAAAAAAAAAAAATTAACCAAACGTCAATCAATAACTCATTTTCGTCATTCACGTTGGATTTTGGGAATTCCTAGGTTTTTTCTGTGTCCGAACTATGTGGCGAAGTTAACGAAAGATTGTTGGTTGAAAATTTAAAACCAAATTCGAGTAACGTCGTTTTTTAAAAATATATGAACATAAATAAGATTACGTACACATTAAATGCGGAAATCAGATAAAGGAAAATAAATGCCCGTTTTCATTAAAAGTTGTCAAGTGATTTGCCGATTTATTCAAACTACTGTATTATCTGATAATTCACAACGTTTAATCATCGTATTACGCAAGGTCGATGAATTCCTATTGCTTGTAGTCATACGATCTTGGACATATTTTCGTAAAAACACTCGTCAGCCGATATCCCATCTATAATATCGAATATCATCTGATTGGTATTTGTACATTGTACAAACACACAGTCAACGTCCATATAACGACGTAATAATACGCACAGATGAATCGGTATTAAATACGTCATGATCGCCGTTACTTGCCTCATGACGAAGATCATACAAATATATATTTGTATATATATATATATATATATATATATATATATATATATATGTAAAACGTATAATCTTATATAGCCTACTTTTTACACGCGATAGGACGATTATTATTCCGTGATAATAGTTTATTGCACGAGGCCCACATCGCACAGGTCTCTTTGGACTGAGTCCTTGAGTCAGCGGCGTTGATCCCTTCGATTCGACGCAATTTCTCGAGCTCGTTTAGCTCGAGTTTTATACTTTCTTGCTTCACTTTTCGTTTTCTGTCTTCGAAGCCCTTTCTCTTCCCTGGATACTGCAGTTTGTGTTTCTTTTTTTTGTTTTTTTTTTTTCTTCTTTTTCTTACAACCCCGTTTTCACGAACACGGAAATTCATGCTTTTCCCACGTGGTTGTTATCACAAGTCGCTTAATGACAACTCGCACGAGACAAGCCATCGATCAACGCACGTATAGAATCACCTCTATAACCGGTATCTTGGCAATTCCGCAAAGCTATGGCATAAATAACTAACGAATTGCTCTTCAATCACGCTGTTGTTCACCTCTGCAGGCGTACCGACGCTTTCTTTTGTTAAACCCGTGCTCTAATCGGGACTTCGATAGTTCGAAAACCGATTCGCCGATCGAGATTTAAGTCTAAGTAAAAATATCCCAGCGAAGTCATGGGCTGTTTTCTCGATCCCGGGTTCTATTCCACCATCGCACCTCGTTTTTTAGCACAATTATTTTTTCCCTCGAGTTCCAGGGTGAAGATTTCGGTGAAATTGAACTGCTTTCCAAAAGGGGGAGCATTAACGAACTCACGTCACAGGTCGGGGTATCTCTAGTGTCAGAGGTCAGACCGGTCCTCGGTCATCTTGTCAAACTGTCCTCAAATTTTCGGCTCGATTTGATTGATTGTCTTCGAGCTATCGCCCGCGTCGCGTCTTGCTTTTTGCTTCACACAAGCACCGCCAAGGTTGGATATATCGCATTTTCCCCATCTCAATTTAACCGCTGGTTTCACTGGTGATCAATTTGCAACGAATTTTTAAAAATAAAGTCAACTCCGCAGCAACTGAATTTTTTATCATGCAATATTATTTGAAAAATGAATATAACCATAGAAATGATCAAACAGAGGTCAAGAAGTCGTGAAACTGAAGTTAATTCACTTGAATATTTTTTGCTCAAGGTTCTCGCCCGTACTTCGAGAAAAAATCATCACGTGCGAATTCGTTACTTGAGAAAAATTCAAATCTTTATAACTGTGCAAAAATCACATTATTGCGCTGTTTTTTAGGGTACGCGCAGGTTTGAAATAAGATTTCGGGGCTTTGATTTTCGCGGTCACGAATAACGGAAACGTAATAAATTTTCGATCCTGAATTTCGGTGAAACGCATCAAACGCAAACCGTGTACAATTTTTGGGGAAAAACGGAGTCTGTCGATTTCCGACATGGCTGCTTCTCTCCATGCACATCTACAACACGCGTAAAACGGATAATAAATAATAATTGTAAAAACCGAAGTCAGACAATTGGAGAGAAACAGATTTTACACGAGTCAAAGCAGCTCAATGCGTGTTACGAATGTCTGCCAACCTAATCTTCGCAAAGATAAACGGGTATGTTCGTAACTCGTCAACAGCATGACGGTCGTGACGCAAGAGGTTAGAAACGATTTCGTCAAGTAGGTTGGCAGCCGTTCGTAGCGCGCATCGAGCTGCGTTCATTCGTGTGAAATCTGTACATTTGTCGGCGCACGCGCACTCGAACTTTCCTGTTCATCGTAAGTTCACGGTATATAAGAGATGGAGGCGGGCCGTGGATTAATAATAAAAAGGAATATTAAAATGCCGATTAAAATTCGAATAAAAGAGGGAAATGGAACGATAATTCCGCGTATACTAACGGAAGTTATAATTGAAGATTTCTTCAATTACCCTCGACTGCCGTTGGTATATATACTGTATAACCTTCCTACTTAGGATCATTCTCATTAAGAAGGGGAATTTTCCCCGGTATTCCTTGTATTAAAAACTGCCTTTAATTTTCCTCACGTTTAAAGCTGCGCAATCAGCAACTGAATGTGTTAATTTGTTGTATCAGTTTTTTCAAACTTTCATTTCGGCTACGCGTTTATTCCGAGAGAGTTTGTACATTTCATAAATAAGTATGTAGTATCTGATTCACAACGAACGGTAACTGTTTCACGAACCGGTATTCTTCTCAAGTGAGAGATACGTGAATTCTGATAGGATTCAATAATCACTACGGATGCCTGTTCAATTTTTTTCAGAACTATGCAACCTCGACTGAATTTTGGAACCTAATTACCGCCAAAAAGTTGTTACTCAACACCGATCACAAGTTAATATTCACATCTCGCGAATGAATATTCATACTCCATTATATTGTGTCGATAAATTTTTGATCCAGTTATTCATTGACGTTATAATTAGATGATAATTATGTAATTATGCTAATTTATCATTATCGCATATTATTATTTATACACGTATAGTAATTATAATTAAAACATAAGAAGATTAGTACTTCAGGGTGAAATATTTTCATTACAATTAGAATAGTTCTCGAATTCTTGAGGCGAAATTTTTTATTATACAAACATAGTACCGAAAGTTTTCAACTTTTCTCGGATGTAAACTATTTCCACTGGCTTTGATTCTGGAAGAGTTGTTCAGTTTTACAATGTTAGAACCAGTGTTTATATACACGGCAGCAGTAACGAATCGAAGCTGACCAACCCTCTGGAAATGACTGTGCCTGGTAACAAAAGGAAAGTAGAATTCATAAATAATTAGGGTCAGTGTATGGTTGAGTATAAATTATATATATATATATATATATATACATATGATATGATACATATACGCCGGTGATTACAGACCATGGTGTTTTACCATTCTTATGGTCAGCGAGATAGCCGGGGGTCAACCTAACCTAACAATAATTACGAAATCGCGTGAAAAGTGTTTATATCCGTGGCGGTTTTGGATATATGCTAATTCACATCGTAACAGAACGAATACTCGGGTTTATCCGCGGTGTCGGCGTTTATAGTCAAGTTTGACAAGTTTGTCAAGTTTCCCAGTCTATATCAACCCGAGAGATATTCCGGATGTGGATTTAGCAAGAGAAGATGGCGGCTATTGCGCCACTCCATGAACGCTGGAGGAAAGCTCAAGAATGTCAAGTGTGTTTAAGTTCGCGAAGCTTCAAGTTTCCTCATAATAATGGCTTCACATCTCCATTCTATTCAACCTTATCTTACCCTCTTCTTCTTTCCCCGTTCAGTTCACTCTATTAATTGTTTTATATTTGCAAAGTTTCTATCTTATATTTCTTATACCTCAATAACCGTGCGCATTTTGGCGTGAAGAGGAACTCTCCGCCACACCAGGAAAAAAAAGGACCGATAAAAAAAAAAAAAAAAAAAAAACGCTTGATGCAGATTTTTAATGTGCAAAAACGAGACGTTTCAACCAGTTCTGAGCATTTGTAATTTTATATAATGGGCAATTCCAACTACTTTTTTGATTATTTCGTTTACCTGTAATCATATCAAACCATTGGAAACGATTTTTGACTATTTATGAACATCATCGATCCTTTCGCCACTTTCCACGGTTATAGAACATTATGTTTCATCATGTTTTCAATAATAAATTCCCATAAAAATGTACCGCAATGCTCCAAAATAAAAGATCCATTCCTTTAAACTAATTCGATATATATTATCTCTATAAATGGTATTTGTAATTGGCGTAAAAAAAGCTGAAGATTTATCGTGTTTTTACTGTAAAATTTCTACAATTGTCCAAAGTCACTCAACTCATCGTTAACTTTGTCTGATTTCAGGTGAGTTCCATGCCTCCGACGTCTATCCAAAATTGATAATATATTAAGACCAGCAAAAGATAAGTAAGTATAAGAATCTGAATAGTTCATTTTTGTGACGTATCATTCAACGGCGCGATTAAATACTTCATAACGTTCGGTACTCTGTATACGAGAGGAAGTTTTATCTACGCTTTGAAGATCGGAGGAGCTCATTCCCAAGATGTAGGTATTCAGCTGTGGTTATCAAGGCGTAGTTAATTTCAAGAACGCAATTAGTTTTCCCTCCAGGAAAGGGATCCTCATTTTCTAATGGTACCTGCCTTGTAGCTATCTTTGCACGCGCTGGCATCTTCGTGTACGTTCATATAATTTTAACGCAACGTTGAGTAACAAAATTGTTTCCCTTCTAAATAATACAAATCTTACAGCGAAATAATACCCGCGTGATATATCTGCGCAAACTTTGCTGCGGTATCGACAGTTCAAAGTTCTTTCATCAGCGGTAGGAATATACTTGATGAGAATAAAATCACCCCTATATACAAACTCGAATTTTCATCCCGCAATTCCGTCGGTTTCACAATAGGACCCGTGTCTGCCCAAATAAATTGGGGAGCGAAAGAGAAAAAAAAAAAAAAAAAAAAAAACGGCGAATTAAAACTCGAGTTAAACAACGGCGGCCGTTATACGTATATGTGTATATTTTAACATTGAACATTGGACTGATTAATTGAACGTATATAGGTGTCAGAGTGGGCGAAAATGAATGACAGATAGAAGTTGGCAACTTTTTGCTGCGTATACGGACTGAGATATTTCATGTGCTTTTATGCACGGAGATTGCCGAATATTTTGGAAATATACTCGGAAAACGATTTTTAGCTTTTCGCGCCTACGGTTGTAATTTTTGTCGTGCTTTTTAAAAAAAAGTATTGGGAAATTTAGCCATCGCAGATTTCTTCCACAGAAATTTATCGACTAACAGTATTCGCTAATACTATTATTAATGTCGTATTCACTGTGTACTGAATGCTAATAATTACCGATCTGGAATTATGACTCGATCCGTTTTGGTCAGTTTTTCGGAATGATTTTCTTCATCAATTTTCAGAACCACGAATCGATATTTTGAAGTCGAGTTAAACTGCCGTCCTAAGGAAAGCTGTAACTTTTTCCACCACGATAGTGAGATAAATTCATCGATAACTAAACATTTTCCCTTGATTCTCATAAATATACAATAAATAAAAATTCAAAAAACACTCCTTTTTCAAGGAATCCTCCACGCTCTCGTAGATTTCTCAACTCACTTGTTTTTGGTTCTCAGCCTTCAGCAGAGTTGTTAATACATCACGAAAATGAACGAGGTGATAATTAATTTTTCATTTTCATCTGAGGCGGTTATTTACCATTTTTTTCTCCGCATTGTTCAATTTCGAGTGAAAGTGAGGAGAGAAGTAGAAAAAAAAAATAACAACAATAATAATACGAGTTCTGAATTCTGCCTGAATTCATTCCTCGTTCCTGAGTTTTCGCTCCTGCAGCTGGGATAATAATAATTGTAACTAGAATGCTTAGGAGATCTTTGAAGAAATGTCAATCGTTGTTAATAAAGTTAATAATAAGAGTCGTTTAATTAAATTCGTCCGTTGTTTAAATAAAAAATAATGACAACAAAAGAGAAACCTTTTCCTTCGACCTGCTTTTTCCTAATAGCAGGATGCGCCCGACTGCCCATCTATAATAATGATAAAATATTTTTCTGCTTTCTAACTACTATGACGATAGCGGTAGGTGGGTACGTGTATAATTACGCAGTTGAAAAATGATTGAGAGTTAAACCCACGGGTAGCTACGTTGTCCAGTGAGGGTGGGTGAATTGATGGCAGACGGATAGGTTGGGAGATAAGATAATCGTACAAGCTATACAAGGTACACGCATATAAAATGTATAACGATTGCAGCGAAACGTCGAGCGAAGGGAATGGTCAGGATTGCGTGTCTCCTTTTTACTACGCAACGAAACTGCTCGTTCATGTCACTTTGTTTAGGGTAATAAAATTTCCCGTAGGCCAATCCTTGGCTCGTCCGAAATTATACGAACCTGTATACAACCACGGTAGTATAGATTGTTTCGCCTAGTCAAGCTACCTTCATGTCTGATATGTACCTAGATAAAATTCCCAATCGAATCTGTTGAGTCGGAAACACAGACGAAAGAATAATAAAATATCTATTAGCATCGGGAGCCAGTGAGGAACGTAATCCATTAGCACACTGATCAAAAACATCCTTAATTTGTTTTAAAATTCGACATCCATTCGGTCGGACATTTTTTCGATGATCACAAGTCACTGGAAAATTGCCGATATTGGACCGAAGGTCAAGGTACGAACAAATTTCCTGGCCAAATAATTAAACAGCTTTCGACCACCGGGCGAATTTTTCGTCTAACAGTTTATCACGAGCCCGCGAACTCTCCGTTTGCAAATCTGAAATCTAGGCGCAAACTTATAAGATTCATAAGATCGATTCAACTTGGAGGCATGAAATTAGCCCAGTGGCATGGAAGGCTTCGCGGACAAGATTTATGCAAGAGCGCTTATGCACATGTGAGTATTCGCAAATGCAATTGAACTACAAATCTAAGATAGATGTATATTGCACATCACGCAAAGCCGTCGGGCGAAGAGTTTGCGAAAATATAATGTTCACTCTGCGTCAGGGTTGATCAAATCGATTCGCATGCTTCATAATTTCCCGGTCCTCGGCCAATCTTTCATGCAAGTTTCTGAAAAACTTACTCGCAGACACATGCGACACCTGGCGGTGGTAATTTTCACTCGCTCGATTTTGGGTGTTGCAATTTTTGTCAGTGATGAAACGGCATGCGAACCATTCATGCCGTCTTCTTCTTACGCGTGAAGCGATGCTTGTCAGCTGGTGAGAGTTGAAAAGCATCGTAACGCCGATTTATGATCGCAAGTGTGTCAACAACAGCCATATTGATTTCACGTCGGCGCGCAATTTGTCTGTCTGTTGCTGATGCGGTTGGAATATCTTACACACTTCTCTCGATAAGCTCGGAATGTATCATTACCATACGCAAAACCAAGGTATTTCGTTTCTCACACACCCCGAGACGAATAAAAATTTCGCTCTGTCATTATCGTGGGTATGAAATTAGACTTGCGAAAATTGTAGCCAAACGGAGGCTTGTCTACATTTACATTTCTAACTTACGCATGGATTGAAATAAACAGCTACCAGTTTTCGCAGTGACATATCACCCTTCGATTATGGTTCTCCCGATAATATACTCGAGGTCGCATGTTTTGTAATTTTTCAAACGGTGACAATTTTCACGGCAGTGTAACGTTTTCTACCCGTTTTCCGTATTCTGGTTTGAAAAGTGATTCCTTACACTCCTCACGTCGATGCCGCGGTTATGTGTTCGAAATGCACTCAACACACATTCCGCAGAACCTATTTTTCACAGTCTTGACAAATGGAAGATTCTCAAAGTATATTCTACACGTTGCTGTGTTCTGGAAATCTTTGAAAGAGTAAATCTCTTATAATTCACATCATGTAATTGTTCCGTCTCATAAGCTGCTTTGCATTTGTTTCCGGAATGCTGCATAAAACTGTTTTACGAAACACTTGGTATAATGATGAATGAACTGCAGCCTGCACTTCAATCTCACGCAAGCTTACTCCCGCTTGGTCCTCGTCCGTTGTAATTTCAAAATGGGTTCACGCTGAACGAGAGAAATGTGTGGTAGAAAATGAAACACTCGGATGACACGAACGGTTCTCAACAACTCTGAATGCAATTTCGAATTACAATATTCCAAGTCCTGTCCGCTCGAATATCCTTCATTTCACTTACACGAATGTTTTGCAACAGTTTCAACGGTGTTCCATATTGCAATTATGCATAATAAAAAAAACAAAGTAAAAAAAAGAAAAAAAAAAACAATGAGGGCAGACGTCTAATAAATAAAATTCTCATTAAAAACAGAACCTACTCTACAAATTGTATTTGCTATTTGAACAAGCGGTTTTGCTTTATACATGTATAACTAACGAATGCTTTAGACTTTAAAAAAATTCTGTATCATCAAAATAATTATGCTTCAATTGCAAGTGAAAAAATATTCATTACGACGAATCTTGAATATCTCGGACGATGAAAGCACTTTTTTTTAAGTTTGAAAATGTCCCCGTTAGATTCTCGTCATCACCCCCCATTTATCTGACAAGGGATAGGCAGTCCTGGATCGGTTCACGCGTGTCTGAAGGGCGCGACAGCGGGACGCGGCGCCTGCTGGCGGTGGTGAAAATATCAATATTTCATGCACGTATCGCCCGGGCAATAGTTTGTACACCGAGCGACCGATATTTCAATATATTGTCTGAAAATTTGGAACGAACAGGCGGTGTCAGGGCCAATTTACCGTTCGCTACCCATTACATAACCAGCGAGACGTTTACGCTTATTCTCCGGTTGATCCGCACTCCGCGAAACCTAATTTCACCCCGAGCCGCCCGGGGATCTATGCTGGGAATTATTTATACCGGCTCGCTCCAGCTCTCTTCCCGCCAGATAACCAGGACCTCGAGTCCTGAACAATGGCTGGCGGCATCGGGGCGAAACACGGGACGCCATCCCCGATGCTTTTTCTTACCACGTTGTAACCCAGGGTAGCTTATACTTTTTGTCCCGGATTCATTTTCGAACCGTAATCTTGCTCTTTGAATAACGGAACTGCATTTTGTCAAACGCGCAACCGTGTCTGTAATCGGGAAGGCTGATATTTTCCGCCACACTTTCTACTGAGATCCTGCGAGGGGACGCTTGTTCAAAAAAGCTCAGGTCGCTCGGATTTTGAATCGTTTCTTCATGCTCAGGCTGTAACTATACAAGAAATATCGTATTTCGCAGCACTGTGATTACTGTACTCTACATAGCTATATCACTGGAACAATAATTTGGAAATCTAGTACCTACTGAATGGTAGTCATATTTCGTAAGTTGATATGTTGCGATAATTAATGAAAACTTTTCGGTAAGCTATTAGAAATTCAACAATTTTTACACATCTGATTTTGAATCCATACTCAATCGTGTCAAGTCATTGCTGTAACTATGGCACGAAACTGAGTTTCACAAACGAAATTTCGATGAAATTCGCGCAATGATTGCTTGTTTTGCCATCTCGGTTATATCAATTTTTCTTGCAAGAAATTATTTTGCGAATCGAAAAATGTTCAAGTATTTTGCTTTGTCGCCTTGACCACATTTCCAAACCATGTTTATTGTTCGGAAAAGTTAGCCAAGTAGAGCTGCTTAAAGGAGATGTAAAAAAAAGTAAGAATCAATGGCATATTAAAGTGAATTTTCAGTGGTATGTGCATTTCAAAGAGTGAGTAAAGTAAAGACAATCGGTGGGTTTCATTCCAGGGATCCAAATCCCGAGGTCACAAAGTTGTTCTCAGCGGTGGATGCGCTTTTTTCTGTCTTCTTTGCTGGCTTTGTCTCTTTCGTTCTTCCGCTCGACGTGGCCGCTTCTTAGAGTCCACAAGCAGGAAGCTTTCCCGAGCGTAATTTGACGGATAATTGCAAAAGTCCAGTGGGTAACTTTTTGAATGTTCGATAATTAGCATTAACCCATTTTCCTCTTTTATCGCATTCCCAGCTTTCCTTTCCACTCGTCACTCCTCTCTGCTAGCCACACTTTCTACAGTCGCTGCTGCTTGCGTCGGGTTAGGAGCTGTAGTCAGTGTTTATCGACCGAGTAAAATGCCACTTATTTTGGCTATTACCAAAGCTTACGCAGCACCGCTGTGAAAATGCCGCTGTCGGTGCAATTTTACAGGTAACGCCAAATAAAAATATTTAGAAATTATTTTGTTTCATGCGAGAATAGCACGAAAAAACGTATTCTTGCAATCAATGGTGATTCAATTATAAAAAAATTTTTTTTGGCATTAATGTTGGGTGAAAAGAAACCTTTTTTTGGATTTTTATACTTGGCATTGCATTTACAGTTGCGCTGTTTGACTTTGATAGTAGTCAAAATAAGTGACATTCTACTCGGTCAGTAATCACTGACTATACCATCCTCTTAAGGAATACGTGACATCTTATTCAGGCTCGATAACTGCCAAAATCGCTTCATCTCTGTAAGCCTGATACGAACAGTGGCAAGCTCACAGATACAGAAATTAGCAGCACCTCCTCAGGTGCGCGGTTCTCTCCTCGTGATAAATCCCCGCTTCGATCTTGCGAGTTGTACCTAGAATCCACGTACCTTCTACCATTTCCAAATTAACCCCTTCTTCTCTTGGCTCTGTAATCACTCTTGCTCTGTGTTTGATCAGGGGCTGATAGAATTACACGATTGCGTACCTGCGAACAATGGATAATCAGGCATAACCCAGCGATTTGAGAATTTACATAATTTTGATGTATTCAGATTCGCATTAAGGTGATGGAGCCGCTAATGCTCTCCACCCTTCCTTCATGTGTGAAAAAGAAGTATCAATAAATTGAAACGGCAATGAAGTAACGGTTCCCGAAGTGAAACTCAAGTTAGACTTCAATTTCCTTAGATCGTATTCAGTTGTTACTGACTTCAGAACAACTTATACTTACAATTAGTGTCAAGATCACATTCTTCGTCTATGATTAGGTTCTTTAAAAATGAGCAAAAATGAATTTTTGATAATCTCAATATATATCTCGGTTCAGTATAAATTCTTCAAATTTAATCGAGATTTCATCTCGGGTAGAAATTTTTGGAGAAATCTTTCACTAAGAAAAAGAACTAGCAATTACAGTTGAAATACAATGAATATTACGTTTTTGGTGTTAAGAAAATAGCTAGACAACACAGTAATCACTGTAAAATGATCGATAATGGGCCTTTATTTGTTCAAGTTCGTAGCTTTCCACATTTTTGCTCTGTGATTAAAAAATGGAATTTCAAATGAGTTTCATTTACTGAACTTGAGTCAAACGTTAGAAATTTAATTTATCGAATCTTTTTCTTCTTTGCCTTTATATTTGTACACTATGATAACAAATTGGCTTTAGAGAATGCTATTGAAGGTGATTAAAGAAAATTTGGCAAGATGAGCCTTTTTCTTGGACGATTTTTCCAAATCTATAATATCAAAAGCATACTGACTGACAATAAAATGAATAATCGTTAGCAATAACGATTTCTCGACAAAGAACCGTCCGATCTTTCAATATATCAAAACGTACAGACATCGTGATGACTTTCTTCAAATGTTTTCTTCGGATCAGCCAAGCCGGCACTTTTGACCATGCGGTTCTTGCGCGATGTCTGCGTTCCCGTCAGTGATCAATTGTCGGTAATCGTACCTGAGATCCACTGTTTCCAAAGAGCCGATTCACCTAGTTCCACTGCGAGTATCCCCGAGCGATTAGACACGCCTGAGGAATATTCGGAGCCATTAGACCAGGTAGGGGGAGGGAAGGGGCAAAAAATTTCTAAATGGGAAAAGCGTTCGTCACGGTTGATATCGGTATGCCGTAGGAAACAAAGAGAGAATGCCATCCATCCCTGCAATAAGCCTCAAGCGCCCTGAGAAATCGACGCAAATTGGGGGAGAAACGTTGGACGCATACATCAGTGCGTTATGTATAAGCGTGGGGTATTAAAAGGCAGCGCTCAATGGTCCGTGCGGTTTCCTCTGATCGCTCCTCCCGGCCTCTCTTTGTTCCGAAGGGCGAGCCACGGGGTCGCCGATCCAGTCGGTCTTCGCATCCCTTTCATCATCCCTTTATCGGCGAGTCTGCGCCGCCTGGAAAGATTCTGCACGAATGATATACATGATTGATCAGTGCGGTCCGCCTCCCATAAACATGCACCCTTGATTTTCCCTGAGCCCTGCTAGCCCCCGCTCACCCTCGTACGCGTATATACGACGGAAATACCTTATTTCCGGATCTAATGTGCGCACCGAACCTTCGCATTTATTCTTAAATTTTGAGAATTTAAAGAGAGATTTTCATCCCGTCTGGACTGCAAGTAGTCGAATAGCAAGTCCGGTTCTGGGCATAGATTCCGTTACCGACACTTGAGCCAAGACGCAAACCTTTTTCTCGAATGTTCGGTGGCGGAGGGATGTTCCACTCTGGCCCACTTTTTCGTCGTGTCGAAACATGTCGGACGATTTCGTAAGTCGTCAGCTGTAATTCCGTGGATTCTTCCAAAGTCAACATTCGTTACAAGCCTCGAACCGATGATGGATAAAGTCGGTCACAGTGGAGATATTTCTCAACCGCTGGAAATTCTAGAAAAGGGTTTGTGTCTTGGCTAAAGTCTCGTTAAAGTGTCGGTAACGGAATCTGTATTCAAAACTGATTTTGCTATTCTACTAAAAGCGTAAGCTTGTTATCATTAGGAATCGGCGACTTACAACGGTCCAGCTAGAATATATGATTCATTCCGTGCCAACTTGGATCAGATCCATGGTTTTTCTGCATCATTGTTTACAAGGTGGGGCATTCAAGTTGACAAACGTGAATAACTTGAAAATAAAGTATTTTTGAGGAAAATGTACAGGCAAACGTTTTATCATCTTCTTGAATGCTAACTCGTCACATTTTAGTGACAAATTTCAGACGGCTGCGAATTTCGATAGCTAGCGTCTGGCCGCAGCTGAGTTAGTCAAACCTGACACTTAGCAGACGGAAAACCCTGTGCAGAGTAATTGAACCTACTAATGGAATCACGCGATTTGGCATATTTGTATTCGGTTCTTCAGTTTACCGATACCGTCGCATTATGAGCACGCGAAAAAACCAGAAAACAGAGAGAGAGGGAGAGAAAGAGAGGAAAAATGTGAAAAACACAGAGGAACCGTAGGGATAATACGGACAAAAAATTGTAGCGACGTTGACCGCGGGGCATGAAATGCCGAGGATGGTGCGGCGACAAGAGGAAAAGAGAGAAAGGAGAGAGGTAGAGAGAAAAGGCTCTTCTCGCGGATTAGGGAGAGGAATAATAATCACAGGATCGGCACGAGCGGTGGATCTAGCTAAGGGTGAACTAGCTTGCGGTATCGGGAGCGGGGGAGGAGAGGCGGCGCTCTCCTTTGAAAGAAAACCAATTTGGCGTCTCCTGTATTACGTCACGTCCTTTTATTAGATATCCGCCTTTCTAGCATCCCGGAGCACATCGCCCGCCCCCCCTACCGGCCTACTATCTGCGGTATAAAGCATGCATGTATGCATGCATGTACGCCTAGTACGTCATATCGCCGCGGGGCGCGCATGAAAGGATCGTGTGGCTCATGTGGTCGGGCCGTAACTCACAATCTGCGTTCGATCGACCCTCTGGCTTAAATCCTTCTCGCTCTCTTTTTTGTTAATTAATTTTTTTCCTCTCACTGCTCTTCACTTCTATTCAGCAGTTTTGATTTTCTTTTATTTTTTTCAATCTCGTCCTTCCGCTAATCTCGCTTCTTGAACCCCTGCAATTTTGCACGTATATTGAAAGTCGGCTAACCCTTCGATACGGCAGGTGGATAAATATTTCGTGTTCGTAGGCGAGCGAAATGAAAACTGCTGGATAATGTATCGCAGATATTTGAAATTTCATAACTTTGAGTGCGGTGCTCTTGCGGAAAGAGTATTTGCGAAATTGACGCAAGACAGTAATGTCTAATAAAAATTTGTTGATATAGGTGTTCAGTTCAGTCAGGATTGAAGGAAAGTAGATGAAGCGGAGTCAGTGAATACGACGAAGGTTGGGCGTGGACTATTATTAGGGTGAAAAATCGAGCTTGCGAACTTTAAATTATTTTGCCCCGCAGAGCGAGAGAGATATCGAATGAGTATTTTTCGTCTTCTTTTACCTCTTCTTCGTACTCCTACTTCTCATCCCTCGCCTACCACTCGGTCTGTTTTTCTTTTCGAAACACGTATAAGCCGAAGGGAAGTTATCTCCGTTACGCCTATCGAGCAGACATTTCGTCTGATTGCCAATCTGCTTACGATCCTCGTAGAGGAGGGAACTTTCCACGAATAGGAAACATATTATTCTAGATTATAAATTCTCCATCCCCATACGTAAGCCAAGGTTAGTGCCCCTTTTCTAATTAAGGAACGCCTCGAAAACATGTGCTTATGCATACCGGGTGTTCCACTTCAATCAGATTACCAAGCAAAAATCCTCAATTTTCGGAAGACGCAGTTTGAAACCAATTACACGTCTTTGAAATAATGCATCGTGAAGATTTGGCAGATGAACTGCAGTACTATTTTTATCATCGAAATCAAACGTTTTTACCTCGATTGATTTTTAACTGATGTCAAACCGATTCTAACGATTCATATGATGTTCTCGGTCACAAAAAAAAATATGAGAAAAAAAGAAAAGACTTAATGTTCTTCGTTATGAGAAAGTGATTACAGTGGTGTGTCAGTTACAAAAAGGTTCAATATATTATCAACGTTTGCGGGCTCATTCATCCCAAATCTGGTATTCAAATATTGAGATTCAATGTGACGGATCCAGAATGGTGAACAAAGATCCAAAAAGCAATTGCGATTAAACTGAAAATGATCCTTCGTTGCATCTGATCAATTATTTGAAGTCCTCTATTTTCAGAATTGTTTTTAAGATTTTACTATGAACCATTACGGTGCATTAATATCTGTACAAAGCCTCTAAGAAATTTCACCGATGCTATCTAAGTTTTCCTTTAAAACTGAGCAGCTCTGATAACAAATATTTTACTGTGTTTCTATAACTTTTGGAGATACCTTAGTGAATCGATTAAAACGGAGCACCCTGTATATGTATAATGTATATGTGTATACCCAACACCGCTGCAGCTCCGTAAACTCTCAAGCAAATTGAGAAATATTAATTATAATTAACGAACCCGCGCCGCGGACGTGAAAGTTTGCAAAAGTCGAAGGCTACCAAATGTCTGTAAAATTTTCATATCATTTTCAACTTCGCGAGAATCATTTCGTATATACTTGGATTAATTTAATAATCCATCGGACAGCTAAGAAGACGATGAAATATTTCTGTCCAATATGCAGCATCGTCTTATTACTTTTTCATTATCTTTTTTTGTTTACTTTTCTCATTCGTTATTCTACTCTACCGTTAACCGACGCATAGGGATAAGATATTTTTGTTGGAATCGTACCGAATCCATCATAAACTCAAGATCCGTATACTACTGAACAGAAATGTTTGCACAGGAAGCTGGAGAATTATTCCACGTCCCACGCTAAGTACGTTTATCAAACGTGATCTGGTTGGTATACACTCGATGTTTTCATCCGCAGGATGCTGGAATTATGGATTAGGTGTATATCTCTACGGTACAGGTGGAGCTGTGTGTAAGCTGAGTTATTGCATCTTAGAGCTTCTTACTTTACGCGGCTGACGCAGAAAGTCACTCTTCAGGAACGCTTAATGAAATTAAACATAAATTACGCTCCAAAATTGAACAGCGTGCCTGTCCATTACATTAGCGTAAGTCGAAAGTTTCAAAAATTTTTGTGACTTTTTTTTTAAATCTCAAAATATTCCACATAGGTACGTAACGATTCTGAAAAATTTTGAAACTTTATCCGCACGATTACAAAATATTCGCGACTTTCGAAATTCGTTCTACAAGTTATTTTCTACGCAGTATTGCCTATCTATCAATCCGACAAGGGTCAATTTCATTCGTTGAAATAGCAGCGTCTCGTTGAAAGCAAGATGAACAGCAGATATTTTCATTCAATATTTTCTGCACGCGTTGGTCCTTCAAAGAAATGCGGAACGACGAGGCAGGTCGACGGAAGTTTGTCTTCTATTCCGCGGTCGTGTTTATCTCAGATGTTTGCTTTACTTGCTTTTTGATTATGCAGACCGTTAGTCGTCGCTCGTTCGCCATTCTCGGTCCCTCGAGATATCTTGACGGGTGTATTTCATTCCCGTATTTATATTTATATATTTCCCATTTGTCTCCTTTCTTCCACGTCGCCGAATTTGACGAAATTAAAATCACCGTCCCTTGTTTTACCCCCGAAGAAAGTTGAAAAGAGAACGATAGAAAAAGATGGAAATACGGCCCGTGACAATCGTTGGCTCTTTTGAATATGCAAATAAATATAACGCGATATAATATGCATTGCGCCCCTTTATACACAATGTACCATCGGTATATTCAATACTTCGAACTGTCAATAAATTATTGATGGGGAATTATTATCAACAATATTCCGTAACGAAATATCCTCTCACCGAGGTAGCGACGATATTTTTTTTTTTTTTCTTCATCAATTAAAGAGAAAACAATATTTCCAGTGATCAACAACCTTTGTCGTCGTTTCTTCCCCCCGTGACCGCTTCTGCGTACGGCAACACACACAAATCTACGCACACTCTAGGACGAAAATTTACATACAAACGCGTGCTTTAATCCCTGTAATCTGACCCTAGGAGCGGGCAAAGTCCTCCGCGATAAATTGACTCCTTTTAACAAGATACTGCGCCAGCATCAGGGATTCTGGGTTAATTGCTTGGGCCAATATCAACCTTCCGCACGAAATCATGCAAAGTAATAAACGTGGACCAGAAACGGGAAATGTTTCGGCAATAACCAATCCAATCAGGAATAAGGCTGAAAAAAACACTCCCATATACTCCCTTACTACTGTTTTCGTTCAGTGATTTAACGATGCAGGTATCTACTTCGTTTTTTCTTTTTTTTTTTTTCCTTTATCTTTGTAAGATAAAACTGGCACGTGACCAGCGTTGCCGAAAAAATTTCACCCAAGAATTTTTTTTACGCATAAACCCGAGGCAGGAAGAAAATATGAGAATAGTTCTCCATTCACTTAACCCTTTCACTTGAACATTTTTTCACTCAACATTTCGGCCTGAATGTTATTACTCCGGGGTTTTTAAGGCCGCCGATCACGAATCTGAAGTCAGAATTTGGATACATCGCCATATTGGATCCGCTATTTTGAATTTAGAAATCATCAAATTCTTACTTTAGATTCGTGATCGGTGACCCCAAAAACCCCCGAGTAACGAAATTCAGGCCGAAATATTGATGCGAAAAATGTGTGACTGAAATGGCTGGTAAGATTTGAAAATTTTTGAGGTCGGACGTTGAGCATTCCACTGTGACGAAAAGGGTTAGGGAAATCACCCGAATTGTATATTTTGTCGTTCATTAAAAACAGTAGATACGTATGTTTTTTCATGCGCGAAATCAACATTTTGCGGAGTGAGAACCGCCCCTAAAGCTCACTTTCAAAAAATGAGGGATGTAAACTCTAAGGGTAAAAGCACTACGCATATTATCGACTGTTATGGTGAATAATATCCGATTGGTTTCGTCAATGATACTGTCACGTGCTCAGAACTCAAACTCATTCTTCGTCTCTCATGTCTACACTGAGAGAAATTTTTAGTTCCTGTTACCGTTCAGTCCTTGACTATTTTCATTTTTTACCAAAATCGAAAAATATAGTTCTAGGTACAAAATGAAAATTAGTTTTCTAGCTGTTACCGGAAAGTCTGGTATCCGTTGCTATTCTTTCTCATTACGATCGCTGTTGCTAGATTTTCTTGTAACCGTTGCGACAATTCAATGCTCGCGCAACAATAAATTGACTTTAAAGCCTTATTTAACTAAAAAGTAGAGTGAACCTCAGAAACTGATTTTGCGTTGCAGTAACCAAAAAAGGATCGACAATAGCGGAAAATGGTTACGCGTAGCTCGTTTTTCGTAATTCCAACAATATTCAAACAGTTTTTTCAACGATACCTGTTTTACTGAATTTTTCTAGTTACTGTAACAAATAAAATTTTCCCCAGTGTAAAAGCCGCGTCGTTTTATTGGAATAAAAAATCTCTGGCACATCCCGTTCGTACCTGACCATCTCTCCTCTCATTCCCAGAAGCCTGATCATGCGCTCTGCTTTCTGCACTTACTCACGCTTCGTTCTGCTCATCCCAAGTCACTTCAGCTTCACCTCTCGACCTGCGCACTTCTCATTTACCTTCGAAACTGTTAGCTTCGTCTCCACCTTTCAATCCAATCAATAAATATCAAACTTGTGTTCTAATAATATCACGCATTCGTTCAACCTTATTGCTCGACTTCACGGCTGCCCTTTAGCGCAAAAGCGAAGCTGAACCCCGTCGATCCCTCTCTTCCTTAGCACTCGGGAATAAACGATCCTCGAGTCGTTACATTACTCACTTTTTTCTCGAGAAATTCTGAAAAATCCGTTTTTTAGGACAATTCTAGAGGGAATTTTCACCCCTTGAACAGCCAAATTGGCACATGATGAAGACAAGAAAAACGTGAATGATGTTTTTCAATACATATATTACAACATATCGGGTCACTTTTCTTGTGAAAAAATCTGTTCTTTAGAGATTTTTAGTCTTAAAAGTAGGTTCGATTATGAAAAATGTGGATTTTCTACAAAAACTTTGATTCATTTTTTATGAAGGAAAATATCATCAGGCTTGGAAACTATCAGTAGGTCTCGATTCCATTTGCACAACCTTTTTTCCTTAGTGAAAGGACAATTGACTGTTGTGACTTTACTATTAACTGCAGTACCGCAAACTAGTAAGAATTGACGCCACAAAGATTTCTCGTGATATTAGCGAATAGCCTTGGACAAAAGTAAGCTGCATAGCGGTGCCTGAACCTTCTTTGAATATAAAAGCTTCGAGTATAAGTTCGATCCAAGCTATTGGCTGGTAGATTGAGTGGAAAATATCTGGCTAGCAGCTTTGCCTTTCTCACTCCTTTTCACTCCCGACCGATCCGACCGGCAATACCGTCGAAAAAGTATAACTATTTACCAACTCAGACCTCAATTTATTTCTTACGCTTGTTCTCAGAGCCAGGGTGAAAATTCACAGGGGGGTGGAGAACTGTTCTAGACGCGGCGACGATCGTCCTCCCTCCCCCCCTCCCCCTTCCGCCCTTCTGAAGGGGGGAAAAAAAAAAACACAACACATATCGAAAAACAAATTGCGTTCGTTTCTCACGGGTTGGAAAAAAGCTCGACTTACAAACGAATACCTCGATGATCCGGGCATCTCTGCTTTAGGACTAATTTCTGGATACAGGAAAACGGGGTTAAATATTTCGGGATGGCATTGAAACACCATCTGCTCCCATAACCGTAAACGGAGACGGAAGCGGAACCTGGTGCTCAATTTTAATGCTTTTCGCGGGTGGCGAATGGCGGGAATCACAATCGGAATTCGATTCGCAGTGCGAATATGTACGCCCGAATTTTCTCCCTGACCAGCGGTCAAATGTCAACGCTGAAGACCCTGACTCCTGCCAATTTGGAATTACTCCAACGGCACTGCGCGACCGCATTTCACGCGCTTACTCACCCAAACACTCCGATTGCCCAAACCCACGGCTGCATTTTCATTCACCGCCACAAATCGATCCCCGGTTTGTACAGATATGCCACCGAATTTGGCGAAGCTCGTTTCACGATTTTATCTCAAATTTATCCGCGAAAATCTCTTTTCGCCGCTCACAATCAGCCGAATTCGCGTGATTACAGTCTGGATCTGTGATCAATTTTCTGCTGTATTCACCGAATCGTCACGACTGCTCACCTTCGATTTCACGAACGGTTGTATTCAACGATACTTGAGACATTAATTTTGGAGTGTTAATTATATGCGATTCTCGCGCTATTTCAACTCTCTGTTTTTATCGTTACATTTCACTTGGTAGAGGAATAAAATGTTTTCAATTTTTTAAGAAGAATTGAATTTCAAATTCAAGAGGTCACCGCTTTGTAAAAAAACAGAACGTCGGATCCTGGCAACGAATTACGTACGCGAAGCTGTTATGATCGATCAAGCTTGATCGAAAATTCTAATTTTCATTTCTGTATTATGTATTTGTGATTGCAAAACGGTGAAACTGTAATTTCGTTTGCTATTGGAAGACTTTTCAACCGAGTTTGATCCATTGAAAATCCAAGCACCTGACAAAGATGATATCTAAACTATCCAAAAATATTTTCTCCAAATTTGAACGTCAATCGGAATATTTTCGATTAATTGATTCTGCGGAGAAGGGAAAAAAAATGAAGATGAATACGTGTACTTTTGAATAAAACAAACCCTAGTTGAATTGAATAATTGATTATCGAGATATACATTTTTCTACCCCGCAAATTAAGTGATGAAATACCAAATCAAATGAAGACCAAACTATAAGACACTTTATATTTTCCTCAATGATTTATAATTATACTGCAAGACTGATTGTGGACCTTTTTACGATTGCAACCCATCTAAAGAATGCTTTGAAGCTAATTTCACGTCGCGATGAATTGTAACGCATCATGATCCGCGTGTAAAGATATTTAATTACAAATTAGGAAGAAAAACGTCTGATCGAATCGTTCGTTATCTACTCCACCATGATACTGAATCAATGTAGTGATAAAAGTGAACTACAGATGAGTTTTGAGGATATCAATCTTCCCGTTATTGGGAACCGATCACTTTTCTAACCATCAGGTGACGAAAAAAGAAACCATTTTCAGTTCGCACCCAAAGAAATTGCTTTAGCGTTAGATTCGTTTAAATGAAATAAAAAAATTGGGTGATTTTTTTTTTTTTTCAATAGTATGGAAGTTGAATAAATGAGCACAGACTGTAAATAACCTGACGAGCTTTACGCCGCACATTATAGTTAACCATGTTTCTTTTCGAACCCTCCCCCCCCCCCCCTCCCTGTCAATTCCCAGTGTCTTTAGATTTTCGCGTCTTTTGTGCTGACCACAGAGCTATTTCGCCGCTGCAGTATCCGAGGCAATTAAAGAACTTGCGGAAGGAGAAGAATTGCTCGTTGGTCGAGGGACAGCTATAAGAGAAGCTGTGCAGCTATGCTGCACGGAACGGCGTGGATGCAACGGCAAAAAGTGGCGATGCCTCAGCCGGAATTTAATCTAAACTCCTGCAGGAAACTCGGCTAAGTCGTGGTCCTCTCTTTGGCCGGAGAATTCCGGTACACAATCCGCGGTAACTGCGTCTATCTGCGAAACTAGGAGGATTATCCTTGTTGTTTCTTTTTTTTTTTTTTTACCCTTACTCAAAGCTCGTAAATACCACGAGGGAAAAAGCGAATAGCGCAGGATTTACACGCGTGGTTAATTATAAAGATTCAGTTTCACTGATTTGCCTTACTTATTTCTGATTTACAATGCGCCTCTGAGTGGTTATTAAATGTCTTGTATTCTTTGGACGATAACGACGTTTCACGGTGCTTGAAAACAATTCGCGGATGGGATACTGATTCCGCACCGCGGAAGAATCTGGATCCTTTTTTTGTTCCTCATTACTTCGTACTTTATTTTTCATTTCAATCGCGGGATGAAGTGAGACCAGCGGAGCTGATTACTCAAAGCGTGTCGAGGTGTATATTATCTCGGTGCTTCGATGGAATCGCATATACATACGTAAATGTATTTCAAACCAGCCAGGGCCTTATATTCTGCAATGCATATACGCGCGTACATATTTATACTACATATCCTTATGTACATACATCAGATACCGGAAAACGATAGGATGTTTGGGAGTCGAGTCAGCAGAAGCATCCGTATATACGTAGGTATAAAGTTACAGAACACAGTCTGAGAATAATAAATGTGAGCCCGTTCCCAGAACAAAGTTGAAATCTTGATCGTAAACAAACATTTACACGGTATGTGTATGTATTACATATACATACATGTATATATATACTTTCTCGGGGTCACACAACACACGAGTAATATGGATATTCTCATTCAATTTTCTTGCGGATCTATTTTTTATTTCTATTTTTTTCTTCTCGTCTCTCAATTCAAACTTCGGTCGCAAAAAAAAAGTTTCCTATCCCTTAATAGTGTGCTGTTCAAAAAACTGTCCAATCCTATCGCTTAGCAGAAAATTTGGACAGTTTAGGCAGTTTATTTTGGAACGGATACGGATGATGGAAAAGTCGAATGGATCGTTTAGGTGATTTTAGATTTCATTCAACTCGTTGCTAATAAGACAAAAAAAAAAAAAAAAAAGAGCCGTAAATTTCGTCTATTTTTAATAAAATTCAAAGTCCCTTTCTCAGCGCGGATATAACAGTTTCTAACTTTATACCTCCAAATCTTTATACGATTCTTTCAATCATCTTGCGAACTCTGGGTCGCACTTTCAATCCAGCGGTAACAGTAAAATTGGCGATTTCTACGCCTCGCGGGGACCCCCGAAGCTCTTGACATATCGAAAATATATATATATATATATATATATATATATATATATATATATGTGTATATAGTCACTTACTGAACCCTTCGTTCCCTTCCGACTTATGTCAGCTTTTCTCAAAACTATTCACTCAGTCTGAAATGTGTCAGTTCTATAGACATTTGTACTGTAATACATTTTCTACCCATGGAAATCTACGATTTGAAGCATAAAGGCACGCAGGTTCGAAGTATAAAGCGTACAAAATGACGAGTGAGCAAATTTGACCTGCAATGAAAAAAATGCCCAACCCAGTGAAATTATTTTTTATGTTCAAAAATGTCACGAGGATCGTGAACGAAAAATTGTAGAAATAAAAGCAAACGAAATTCCCGAGCGATCAAATGTCAAGAGTGAATGCATGATTTCAATGCAAATGTGTAATTTTCTTTCAATTTTTGTTGCCGACACTTCGCTGTCTGTTGGTAAATTGATTCTATGTAAATTCGAGCCCATTCGGATAAATCTTTTATCAGGCTCTCACAGTGATGCCTGTGATAAAAGCGTTGCTTGCGAAATTATTACAGCTGACGATCAATTCCCGACATTTGCAAATGACGACAGATATCGAAAAGCTTATACTTGCATAATTATCGATAAAAAAAAAAAAAAAAAATAAGCACGAAGAAAAAGTATACAACTAATCAAAATCAGGATTCGTTGTAGCGATTCGAAAGCGGTTATTCAACACACGTACAGACCAACATAAAGTTGAAAAGTGTTTCAAAAAATGGGAAGGGCAATGACCCGTTACGGTTAAGGTCCCGAAACGGTTGACAAATCTTCGGTAAATCTGGTTCATGAAAATATACGTGCCGCAGCGTTGTAGTCGGAGAAATATCAGGCAACAAGGATCAAGAGTAAAGTGTGTGAGCGGCGGGGCACCGGTGACATAATGCCAGAAGTGCCGGGAAAGAATGAGGGTACAGGTATACGCATACTCCGCACTATACACGTATATAATAACTTAAGTGAGAAAAGTCAAGGCAAGGGGGAGGAGGAGGGGGGGGGGGGGGCGTGATGGGAACGGGGAGCGGTGAATATAAAATAAACGGAGCTTTGATATGGCATAAGTTAGGACGGCGGCGGATCGCGAGAGCTTGAGACACTTGAAAAAGTTCGGGGCCGATGGTGCGGGGCCGGCTTTATTTCAAGAACAGGGTACGAGGAGGGTCGAGAGGGTGGAAAGCCTGGCTGCAATATCCTATGATTTATTATATGCTCAGAAAGTTGCGCCTCTCGGCACAGTGATACATAAGTTACCCACAGATTTCACTCCCTCGGTTGAACAGTCGGGAGCTTGTTGGTCCAATTAACTGTTTTACTTATGCCGCCGCGGTCTCGGATTACATCTTTCGATATGAAAATCCTGCGATTCTTCACGCTGTTGCGAAGTGGTAAAGAGCAATTTAGCAGGGTGAGGAAAAAGCGTTGGATCGAAGAAGAAAGTTATCTATTGGAGGAACATGTTTTTTGTTGGGAAATCCTTTAATGTGTACGAAGTTTTATGTCATCCCACGGTTTGCAAAATGTCAGTTTTCTTTGCGTCAGAAAGAGACGGATTTCTCGAAGCAATTCAGTTGATTCAAAAAAGGGTACGTTCTATATACCAAACCGAATGAATTAGTCTTACTAAAAAAATTATGTGCTTGGTTTTATTTAATATGTAACGAGTCGCTGAAATAAAGGGAAGAAGGATGCGCAAGATATTATTTTAAGTCGAGTTAGAATTTTTTTTCAACTGCATAGGGATACAAATATTTTTTTAGTAAATTGCGTCCGCTTTTTTCCGAATGTGATGTAACCATTCTAGAGTAACAATTAATAAGTTATAAGTTTCAAGAATTTCGTACCACTTTCGCAGATTTATTCACTACGTAAATAATTTTATATCAACATTTATCCCGATCACTTACAAGGGAGGAAACCAGTTTAGACCGATCGAAAAATCGTCTTTTTTTTTAATTACATGAATCGTTAGTATAACTATTCAAGAATATGTGGTCAAAATTTCAAAGCAAAATTCCCATTAATGTTAGACCATTTGTTTGTTTCTGTTTACGTCTGTTCAATGTACCTTAGGAATGGAATATTTTATTTCCATTACTCGATCGAGATATGAAATGGTTCTACTTTTTTCACGTCGAATTATATAGTTTGAAATTCTGTCCCGTAGACTGAATATTTGCATCGAACCTACGACTCATAACGTCAGAAACCTCAGTGAAAACGGTACAAAGAGCGCGTGTTACGCCATGCGGTAAGCCGGAAAAACGGTGAAAAGCGTGATGAAAATCACATGAAACGACGCGCGCGGTTCGCTCTTTTAATCGTTGGTCCGTCCCTCTTGTGTATTCCAACTTATTGCAATTGTCAAACCGCGCATTCTGTCAACCATGAGTGAAGGTATTCTTTGTTCTCGAACCCTCGATGAATTCGCCGCATTCCGTGTCAGTAAAATCAAAGGTACTAAACAAAAAACAAGAACAAAACAAACAAATTTGTTGTTTGTTTCAGCCTTTCTGTTCGCTATGATTATGAAAAACAATTGTTCTTCTAACACGCGTTCCTTCTCCCTCTGTTCATTGACAAAATTGCGGTCTGTAAACTGAGATACGAGGAACTTGTACCGGAGCAGAAATTTTAGACCTAATGTAAACCTACAGAGTTGTACCTTCGGCAGCGAGTAAATGGGTAATAGGACCTACGGAGGACTATTTTGTATTGAAAAGAGATCCTCTTTTCTACGCCTAAGCTTGGCTGACATTTCAATCCCTTCCACGGTTTGGTTCAAAGTAGGACATCTTTAAAGCCTTTGCAAAGTCCTCTGTATCCTTTACCGAGTAAGGATGCAGTATATTCGGTACAAATTTATCGCATACGGGTAAAATATCGATCGGAACAATAAATAATTTGTCAACTAGATGCAGTTAAATACGTAGCGATAGTTATTAAAAATGCCTGAGGCTTCTTTCCGTGTCTTCATTTGTAACAAAATTCATATCCTTAGTTTACAAATATACATTTGGAACTGTTCATTTCATTTTTAGCTGTAATGAAGTCTCGAAATAAACAACTTCTGCTACCGGTAGATGGCGGTTATCGCACGCACCTCATATTAATCCGCTGCTCGCTTTCAGAGGCGGGAACGAAATGCTATTCAGCGCCCTTAGCGGCAGACGCGCGACTTAGTCAAGAACGACTCACAATTCCGAAATGAAATCTGCCGGTTAGACACTCGGCAATACGCGAGAACCTCATGGTCACGAATAGACTCTTTCACCACGTAGAAAGCTCATTTTCATTTCTAGTTACAAATGAAATCTCAAATAACTATCATCATGCCCCGCGGATGAGAACCAAGCTCGCTCATTGTACGTCACGGTCCACAGAGGTGGACCTGAGGCTAACGGTCAACGCACACAACCCATATTAATCCGCTGCACACTTTCAACAGCGGGAACTGAACGCTCTTCAGCGCCTCTAGCGGCAGACGCGCGAGTTGGTCAAGAACGACTCATAATTCCGAAATGAAACCTGCCGGTTAGACACTCGGCAATACGCGAGAACCTCATGGTCACGAATAGACTCTTTCACCACGTAGAAAGCTCATTTTCATTTCTAGTTACAAATGAAATCTCAAATAACTATCATCATGCCCCGCGGATGAGAACCAAGCTCGCTCATTGTACGTCACGGTCCACAGAGGTGGACCTGAAGCTAACGGTCAACGCACACAACCCATATTAATCCGCTGCACACTTTCAACAGCGGGAACTGAACGCTCTTCAGCGCCTCTAGCGGCAGACGCGCGAGTTAGTCAAGAACGACTCATAATTCCGAAATGAAACCTGCCGGTTAGACACTCGGCGATACGCGAGAACCTCATGGTCACGAATAGACTCTTTCACCACGTAGAAAGCTCATTTTCATTTCTAGTTACAAATGAAATCTCCAATAAATAGCATCATGCCCCGCGGATGAGACCCAAGCTCGCTCATTGTACATCACGGTCCACAGAGGTGGACCCGAAGCTAATGGTCAACGCACACAACCCATATTAATCCGCTGCACACTTTCAACAGCGGGAACAAATCGCTCTTCAGCGCCTCTAGCGGCAGACGCGCGAGTTAGTCAAGAACGACTCAGAATTCGGAAACAAAACTTGTTGATTAAACACTCCGCAATACTTGAGGCCTCAATCTCGTAAATAAGCTTTCACGTAGGAGGATCATGACATGTAAGGACCAAAATGGATTCTAGTAAGATGTCGAAGAACGTGATAGGTATAAATATCGAGCAGACATGTCTCTCAAGGTTCTGAATGGGATTTGAGGGCCAAAAAGGATTTAACAATGCCTCACTTAGTAGCTGCAGGTCTACCGTGGGGCCAAAATTTCTACTCGAGTAGTGAATTTTATTTTTCAAAAGCTTGAGTCGTTCGCGTTACGGTTCGCTATTGGATGGAAAGAGGATGAGCCCTAATTTACCGGAATGTCGTCGGCGAGTATAAAAATGTAGATTTTACCTCGACGACTGGGGAGGGATGGCTGCGTGTGAATACGGGGTGATGATACCGCGCCGTCAAAAACCAGGGTAAGCGCCCCTCAAGCAGGCGGCAAAACCCGCGCGGATTCGCCACTTTTCCAGCTGCAGAGACGCAAAGCTTCGTCTATTTTCCAGAAACCTCCTAAATTTTCATCTCATGATGCCTAGCCAGATTTTCTACCGTCGTACAAGGCTCATTTTTCTCTCTTTTCTTTACTACATTTTTTCAAATATCTGCCTGCCTCCAGGCATGTCAACCGTTTCAAACTCGTCAGCCAGATAGAGTAGAGCACCAAATTCACGTATTCAACCTCGCATCCTTCGCCTACTTTAAATTTCAAGATTCTTTATTCTGCCTCTAAAAAATCGGTATCATTAAACTCACATCTTTTCAAGACTGAACAATTTATATGGGTCGATCTAATAATTTTTAGGCAGCTTCTAAGGACCAATTTACATAAAAAAAAATATGACTGAATATGTTTTTTCTGTAAAACAGTCTGATTTTATAGAATCTGAAATCGATTTTGAGGTGGCTTCTCAGTAACTGCCCAAAAACAGGTTTGTTTTAGTAGGAGAGCCCGAAAATTAAATTGTTTATTTTTTCTATTTCAAATGTGGACATTTTGAAGCATATACTGAAATATTTAGAGTGAGATGAAGAAGGGATCATAATTTAACCGGTATAAGTATTCGAGGTATAATAGAATACAATAAATATTTAGATGTTTAGAGATCTCGGGAATATTGACACTGATTTGATCATGATCCCATTTCCATTCCACTATAAAATTGTACAGATATACTCCAAAACTTCTACTTTATCACATAAAAAAGAAAAATCAATTCATATTTAGGTCCAACTACGTATCTGTTTTGCGGTTCTCAAGAATTCATTTTAAAATAGATTTTACATTCGGACAGATCAAACATTTGTGCACAAAACACACATTGCGTCATGTTTTAACTCCGACCGCACGAAGTGCTGAAAGTTCGAAGACACAGGTACGATTCGAAAAGAAAAGAAAATTAAACAACGTGTGAAATGCCAGCGATAAGGTTTAGAGGTTCAAAAAATTGTAGAATTTTCATACCTGCGTATAAGTTTAACGCATCTAAATTGCAGGTGAAAAGACACTCGCACCCCAAAGAACTACCCTAACTTTTCCTCACTCCTTGGCGCATTAATTCCTTCACGGAATCCCGTATTCCGGGTGTCGCAGGACTGATAGGTAATGATAAAAATTTACACCCTCTCTCAAAAGCGGAAGAACACTTCGTCTTATCGTGCAATAAATATTCGTAACCCGTGTGTATTCACAGGAGCAAAAAAATACCCCGCACGACACGTGCCTGTTACACACCAACACGCACATAAATCTGGGCAATCATGCAGACTGCGGATCCTGCAGTGCCGGAGGATCTGTTTACCCCTTCTCTCCCCCTCGGTATTGAACGAAAGGCAAAAGTAGGGTGGTCTCGAATCTCGAGGCGGCGCATCGATGCTATCAAAAAATTGGCTGGCTCGCTCTGTGCCACCCGCTTCTCAACCTCTCCTCGCGTTGTTTCGAGACTCGGATATAGTCAGGGGCTCGAATTGCCAACAACATCTTTCCTCGGTTGAAAACACGTCGGTATAATTCCCCTGTTTCTCCTCCCATATTCTCCTTACTTCTCTTTTATGCCTCTGTAGGGGAAGAAGGGAATCACCGCAAAAAATTCATGCTTGTTCTTTTAAAACGGTATTTCGGTCACCCCGACTCGCATGAATCTGAATTGTCGAAACGATCCCGTTTCCCCCTCGATCGCTACTCGGCCTCCTCCCTTTTTTCTTCCCTTTTTTCTAGGCCTATACTAGACATAAGATTTCAGGTTCCTACAACCCTATCCCCCATCGATATGGGATATCAGCCCGCAGATACAGTTAGCCAGATGACGAGTACTACCCTTAAACGTGAATTTTTTTACTGGCATGCGCTTGTCGATCGTTTTCGAGATCGTCGATCTTGTTCCGGAACGCACGTCGGAAACGGTCTCTGTGCCAGAACTTACGGAAATACTTCAAATACCGTCTCATCCTTCTTCGTGCTTCGAATGTGTTTACTTTAGTTTACGACCGACACTTGGAATTGTAATTAATCGGGAAAAAGACTGAGGAGATTAAAGGAAGAGCATAGATCTTTGTTCAAGTATTTCGGAGCTTGATGATTTTTCTCAAATTGAAAGTCCGTTACGTATCGAATTATTCGCGCAAAATTACCAAGGCATTAATTATTTATAGACAAGGTATTCTGTGGGCTGAACAACGAAGTGGTTTCTTTGGAATAATTTTAATCACTCAATTTTTACTGTTTCAAAAAGACCTGCAATCATTTTGCGTATTTAAAATGTCTTCAACTCTTTCCAATAATTTATATCTCTTCAACAACTCTTTACTCGTAAACAGTTTTTCATTTCTTCTTCTTCTGACTACCCGAAACAGCATGTTTTAAAACTATATTACTTTTTAATATATCCAGGGTGAATTTCTAACGACTCAATGATCCGTCGTCTGCTACAATTTAATACGCATGCGCTAAAGTCCGAAAGCAGTTGTTTTCCAGGTCAACCAACCGTCATAAATTCAGACGATTGTTCGTCGCGACGTATGTAACCTAAAAAATTTCTATAGCCGTCGGTGTTGAAGACAAATGCCAGTGAAAACTGTCAAAATTTTATAACATTTAAGTTAAAAACGTTATCGTAAAGATTCATGCCGGGGAAAAACCGTCATTTCACGATGTTGGAATTATCTGAAATCCAGTAAACCATGATAAAACAAGACACACTCAAATTTCGAAATCATAGTTTCCTAAAAATAATCATAAAATTAGAAAAATAGTGTCTTTTTCCCCAATGCTTCGTTGCGGTAAAATTAATAACATCAAGTCTCGTAAAATTTTTCACGACGGTTGGTCACTCTGGCAAACAACTGCTCTCGGATCGTAGCGCATGCGCAGTTAAATATATCAGACGACGTCCCATACAGTAGTTAGAAATTCACCCTGTACAGTTGGCCCTTCCATGAAAATCCACACTTACCTTTTCCGTCCCTCGTATCCCCGAAAATGATTCGCGATAAAATGGCGAACCGATCGTTCTCCGCGTCTTATAAAACCAATTGTTTCGATGAAAAAATTCCCCAGCTATCCCAAAGTCTCGCATATCGTCTGTCGTTTCCTTCGGACGCGGTCGAGAGTTCAGGACCTTGCGAATAAGGGAAAGCCCTACCAGTGGTAAGGAATTTTCGAGACCGGATGCGGGGGTTGGAGAACCGCTGCGGTGGATTCCTGGATGTCCGAAATCGCGGCCAGTCGGGTGAGAGGGTTCCATAATTCCTGAAGGCAATTCACGCCCTCTGCGTTCCTTATCCCCTGTTTTTTTCTTTCCTCCCGTGAGGTATTTTTTTTATTCCGTCGTTGTTTTTTCTTTTTTTTTTTTTTTTTAATTTCAAATCCGCACCACCTCCTCCCTCGTACCCTTTTTTGAATTTTTATCTCTCGATTATTTAGCCCCGTTACTTGTAGTGACCACCACGAGGCTAAAGCGACGGCAGATAATGTCCGCGGTACAAATTTACGAACTTGTTCAAAGATTGCAGGTCTGCAGAATTTGTTACGGACAAATTTTCCCTGGCAGTCGTTACATGCTTTTTTACTCCCAGAGGCACGTCGTCGTCGGTGTCGTGACCTAATCTCATCGCCCTGACTGACGAATCGCATTCACGTCCGAGTGAAATATTCCACCACTTTCCAGAGACTAGCTTTTCTACTGTAACGCAATGGTTCAGCGTTATATGGTAGGTGAAAAATATTACTCTCAACGAATATACTATACGAACCCGTGTGTAGCTATGAGCTGAACTGTGTACCGATACTCGGCCAAGCCACTTCTCGCAGTGCTGGACATAAAAATTGTAATTGCATTTAAAAGCTATTTCAAATTTAACGACCACTCTGACCACTCTTACCATAGCAAATAGGCACTAAAAGCCTCTTCTTCGTTTCGTGGGTATTTTATTCAGGAAAAACCAAGTTCTCATTCAATGAGGGGAGGTCAGTGCTGTTGTAGGAAATGGCGTTTACATACGAAAATGTACGAACAAAAAAAAAAAAACAACAACATTTCAATTTTCACATGTTTTTATCTTATTCGCCAGTTCTAACTGTTGTCACTTGGTATTTTACATTGCTACATTACGATGATAGTTTGTTGTTCCGTCTGGTCTTGCATCAATCGTGCATGATATAATATACGAAGACACTTGAGAAAGATCATTCCAACGTACTGGCATACTTATTTTTCAAACTGATTCGATGTTACTTGAATTTCAAGTCACATATAAAGGTAGAGGTTGTATCACTGAGTCATTCGAAGTAACTCAAAGTGCAACTCGACTACTTTAAAATCTGAATCAAAGAATAACTGGTATACTTTTGAAGCCTGCGATTTTAGACTGATAAATTTCATTGCGCGTGCAGTCAAAGAAAACTAAAATTTCTAGAATATTCTGCAATTTGAATACTGCTTCTTTAATTTTGTGAGCTCATTTTACGTGAAACCGAAAACCCTATATGTTATTTTACGGGCAAATATTATCCCCGAGTGCTTAATTCGAGTTCAAAATAATACCCTCGAAATATTACTATAAAAAAAAATAACCAAGTATAATTTATGTGGACGAGCTGCACGCTGCAAATGAGGCATGGTCAGAGCATGCGTACAAATTGATATGAATTTGGCTCAGGCACGTACATAGTTGACTGGGGGTTTACATGGCAACCCCTGTCATCGGCTTTGCGTCACCATCAATTGTTAATTAGTAATTGATTGGCGCTATCGTGGCTATAGAGAGACATAGATAGAAAGAGAGTTGGGTTTAACGATCAAACGGCATTTGGTCGATTAATCATTAATTACATACATAATTTAGTCGTTTCAAATTTGGATTCTCCTTTTCATTAGGAACATACAGAGGCCGCTTCTCACGATAGTGAATAATTATACAGGAAAAGGGAATCGATGAAAGATAAAAAAGAAAAATGAAAAATAGCAAGCAGTATAGTAAGTCTGCAATTTGCGATCGCGGTATTGTTCATTTCTGGAATGATTTTTAAATCGGTGATGTATGTTCTTCAATCAAAATCCGAATGTTTCGTGTCGAGATGCAACAATTTTTTTTCCTCTCTCACCGTACGAGAAACGATCGACGATTTTAAAACTCCGTTGGCATAACGCAACGCGGTGTAACCTCTACGTTTCATCGGGTAGATACGTACCTTATACTTTCATCGCCGATGCAGGCTGCGGAAGTAAATTGGTTTCGTTCAGAGTTTTGATTGGCCACGGTTAGCGAATCGTCTTCAAACTTATACCCGTACTCGACGACTCTCTACTTACAATAATTAGTTCACAGTTCAGTAGCTGTTCCACTTCTTCTTCTTCTTCTTCTTCTTATTCTTCCTCGATACGCAGTTTACCCGTTACTTGCCTACTTGTTATTGGTGAAAAATATTCCCGAAGAAGTTATAATGCCACTACGAGAAGAATTATGAAGTGATCTTTTTTTATTTTTTAGTTTCTTGAATTTTTTTAATATCACAGATTTGTTAGTCGACTTCACAGACATTAACGGCTTTTGAACAGAGGCTTACTTTAGCAAGCGAAGAATCTTGGAATAAATTTATTTTGAGTCGAGCCAAGCCACGTATATATATATATGATGATGATGATGATGATGATATATGAAACTGAAACTTATTCGGAGTAATTTGCAAGCATTTGAGATCATTCAAAATGATCTATGGATTGAACCTTAAAGACATGTTGAGTCACGTGTGAAGCATATACTTGAAATCATCCGAAATGATTCGAGAGTTGTTTAAATTCATCTAAAGTCAAATTAAGTCAGGTTTTGCACGATAACTTTGATTAATTTGAAATAACGCTGTCGCATGAAGTTGTACAATAACAAGTCCTCGAAAGTTTTTGCGTTGCCTGTTAAATTTCCGTACGAGCATTCGAGGAAACCTGAATTATATATCCCTCTTGATATAAACGAATCGTAAACTTTTAGTGGCACGAAGTGGTGTTTTAGACCCCAAAAAATGTGGCCCCATTCCTACGGTTCGTGCGCGGAATCATGTTTCTACGTTATCGCTGAAATAAGCCCTTTGTTTACACGAAGCGGCAACTGACGATGGCACGAAGGTATTTCTGTCTTTTGTTTGAGTTCGGCTCCATTTTGAAGAAGGGGTCATTTCCGGCCACAGAAAGAGCAAAGTGAGGTCAACCTCTTCGCTGCCGGGATCATCCGCTTCACACGTCATTCCTGAAGCTTTATAGCCGCTTCGGCGAACGGAAGCACAAGCAAATAGAACATTGAGCTGAAAGAAAAACGGGACGCGGATTTTCAAAAGATCCCTTTACGGATAAATTATCGCTTCCTGCCTGTTATTCGTACCCTTCGAAAGCTTCGCGACTCGAAAAAGAAATGAGATCAAATTTATACACCGAAATTGAAATTCACACCCGCAAACTTTTTCACATCGTTTCGCTTGTTTTTCACCAGAGGGAAACTACATCAAAGCAGACTACTTACTTGATTGAATGTTTCATGGTTCATGCCAAAGTTTATCGTCTATTCAATCCTTTTTGGATTCTTTCGGTTGTTTTTCGTCGAGTCTACGTCTTAGCGAAAACATCGCTTGGCGTCATTTCGATGAAAAAATTGGAAAAAAAAGTGACAAAAAACAACAGATGACGCGCAGGTTATATCTTTCACCTCGAATTAAACGGAAAGTATTTGAAAATTCGGCGAATTGCTGTTGTAATACAGCGGTCAAACATGAATACCGAAAGATTCTGTCGAGACACGGTATCAGTCGTTCGGAAAAAAATGTCCCCGTTTCGCTACTTCAAAGAACTCTTTGATAGAATTACGCTTCTATTACAGCATTTAGGTGAAAAATCTTTATCGATACCTCCTTGTACCTGTCGAAAAACATGCTCAACTTTCAGGCGCTCGAATTTGGGTCACCTTCGAACAAGTATCCAACTTCAGAGGCGCCCAAATTTCATCCTAACAACTCCAGGTTTTTCTACCCTGTCTTTCCAACAAATTGAACTGTTTTCACGATATTCACGAAGTGTTTACGCTTTGGGATGAACTTTAATACAAAAGGTAACCTATGTTATCATCGTAGCAATAACTCTAAATCTTCTTTCTCGGTGATGATGAAATCAGTCGAGATAACATTTAACCACGCATGAATTCATAATTTGATCCCTTTTTGTTGAAAATTTTGGAGACTTGCGTATTTGGATCAAGATAAATGTTGATTTGAAAAAATCCCATTGTCTCCCAACAGCAAATTCGAGTTGACAAAAAGTAGAATCCATGACATTTATTCGTTTCCGCGTCAAATGAAAATACATCGCACTCTTATACTTGAGTGAGGAGTTCGTCGGTGAAGGTCAATTTTGACAGGAGAAAAACCGTCAGGATTATTTTAGCGACGTTTCGCTTACGTTTAAAAAAACGTACCGCAAATCATAAATGTGATATCAAGTCCCATGATCCAGATAAGTCAGCGCTGGCATTTCATACACTTACCGAAGGCAACAATTTCAATTTCGATCATGTCAAAATATTAGGTAAGGAAAACAATTGGTATAAAAAATTAATCAAAGAAATGATCCAGATCTCCACAAATGATCCAGCGAACAAAAGAACTGGCACAGAAAATCTTAGCCATCCGTATTCTGACATCATAAACAATGGAAATTAACTGAAACCATTATATCAAACCTCCGGCTAACTTCAATTCGAATTTCGCATCATCTTGACTATGTTTGACTACGTAATACAACATTTTTAACACAGAAATAATGTCGACCATATGCAATACTTGTTTAAAACCGCACTTCCTCAACATAAGTCGTACGATGAATACCCAAGCGCTTAGGAATGTCTCTCAACGTAAGTTTCCTCTGTTTAAATTTTACTATAAAATTACATACAAATTCTGAACATGTTTATGCTCGATGAGCAACTACCGAGTTCTCTGCAATTATACAAGTTCTTTTTTGTTTTATTCTTCAATAAATAGCCTGACAGCCAAACGTCGCTAAAAGAACCCTGACGGTTTTTCTCCCGTCAAAAATGACCTTCCCCGACGAATTCATCGCTCATATATCTTCTCGGGTCACGAAAATCCACACCTACTCTTACAGTTGAGCACTATTTCGCGTTCGAGATACGCGGACTTTGATATTTCGAGACATAATAACAATAGAAAAGTTTCGTTAACGTTTCAGCCCGATTAGAAACGATAAATTATTTATTTAACTGCCAAGAACATAGAATTCATCAGTCAGAAAATGAAATCAACGGATATCACAGTATTAAGAATTATCATCCATTCTACATTGGAGAGTAACATTCCAAATATCTATTCCAACTAACAATGTGTATAAACAATTAAGCGGAAGTTTACCTTATGCAAGAAGAACAGACTATAAAACATTGGTCAGGTATCATAAAATTCAAAATAGGAGAGAGACGGAGAGTGTGTGTATGTACTAGTGTGAACACCTATACAAACAAGTGTGTCCGTGATGCGCGTAGCGTGAAAACCGAGGCGCCTTATGCAGGCGTCGCGACGCCTCTCGTCCCGTCGCGTCGGGACGCTTTCTTGCTCGGTACACCGCGTAATTATTCAGGCTTTTGCCCGCACTCCAACAGAGCGAGGCCAGCGGGAGTTTAACGCAGCCCCGTAACTAGAACAATGTGTTTCCTTGTTACGATACGCGTAGGCAGCTATTTACGGAAGACCTCGTGAAATTTCCCTCATTTTCTAAGGCCCGGGGTGATTTTACTCCGATTTATATCAATAATGGAAGGCGTGCTTAGTCCGCGTTACACGTAACGGGGAACGTGGTATAATGAACCCGGAAAAAAAGGTTGAGAAAGTTATTGCAATATCGACGGATCTAAGGTATCCAGTGAACTAACGTCTCCTTTCACCGTTCCGTTTTTTTTTTTCGATTGAAATCTTACTTTTGAACTGAAATTAACCTTTTATTTAATTGAGATAATCAAGCCTGGTGACCTAAATTTTTTTAAACTTGCGAGAGGTTCGTACTTTTGGAGAATCTTGGACATCGAATCTTATTCTGATGTTTCGTTCGACCAAATTCAATGACCTTGGATTTTAACTGGCTGCTGGAATTCACTTCATTGCGGCTTGGATATCGGATATTGTGATAATCTGTGTTTGAAGATACAGAACCTTGTAATGGGAGAATCTTTTTCTACTTTCTTCCTGTTTATTTATGTTAGGTTAGGTTAGATTAATTAATTTCGAGCGATGTTTCAATATTTATACATTAAATTATGTCAAGTTAAATCCTGGACCTAAATTTTTCGAAAGGCTATTTGAAAAATTAAAGAGTTTTGCAGGATCCCTCAGATGGAATATTTCCTTGGAGAAGGTAAAAGGTTAAAATTGAAAAAAGATTTCCAAATAAACCAAATTCTTGTTTGACTTCGTGATAGGAAAATTATTTATTTCAATTCGTTCACAATAAATATCCTATATTTTTCCGTATTATTACTCTGTAACAAAAGCAGGTTGTTTAGGTACCAGCTTTGAAGAAAGTCATATCCAATAAATTACACCAAGAAACATTTTAAGCTAACTCTAAACAAATAATAATTCTTACAAATTAACAAAATTATAAACGCGTTCTTTTAGGTATGGTGTTGTTCCTGAAATTTAATGTAGAATTATTTTTTTCCTCTGGAGATGGTCCAGAGATCCAGGCTGCAAGGTTATTGATAATTATAATTGACGGGATTTGAAGAAGAAAAATTTTCATAATTTTATTAAGATTGAAATACAAGGAAACAAATGATATTGATAAATAATTTAAATGACAAGCGATACAAAAGTCGAATGAAAATCTTTCCTTCATTCTTAACCCGACCTTACTTCGTGCTAATCATACGCTCAATTCCAATTCGCTCACTAGTAGATTTTTCCATTCACCACATCGACATTTACGGCTTAAACTTAACCACAACTATGAAATCACATTGGTGTAAATTATCTTCACAATTTTTGAGATTCGAAAAAATGCGATGCTGCAACGTTTCGTAGAATAACGATTAAGCGTCGGTTATAATGACGGTGCTTAAAAAAAAAGTGCAGCTTTCACCTAACCCGAACATTTGATCCAAGCCCTCTCCACAGTCGTAAGAAATCTTTTCTAGCCTCCAGTGTATAGATTGATTCATGAAAAAATCCTCACAAAGCCAAACACGGAACCAAAGCAGGGATCGAGAATCGCGGCTACTGTATAAAAACGGAATATCTCCGGATGTGTTGTGGATTTTTCTTCGCCTGGTTTGGAAGTTTCGATTCCATATTTTCCCCGGTGATATTGAGCGTGGGTCGTACATCGAATCGACAGTCATTCCCTTCTGAAAGGTTCCATCCATACAGCCGAGCAACGCCGAGGCGTGCGATGATGCTTTTCACTTTTCTAGGATCCCATTTGCCATCGACAGTCGGTTCGCGCTTCTACGCGAGGCGAAAAAATTCGAAAGCTCGCGAAAATCTCTCGAGCTACGACCTTTTTCGATTCGAAAGCAAAGGTGCCACAGGACCGCGACGTATCACGGTGTTGATCCATTAAAACTGAAAGAACTGTGAGGGACAAGTCGAGAAAATATATTTAATCAAATGAATTGTGGAAGTTTTCATGATTAACGTTTTAACTGTGCGTTACCTCGTTTATGGGTTTTTTGCTATTCGACATTACACCGAAACTCACTTACCTTGAAATACGGAATTCGCTGTGAAAGCAACTCTCACGTGATCCGCTGAATTCACAAAGCAATTCTTGGTTACGGAGCAGCCTGAAAGTCCTGTTAAAAGTCGTTGACGCCAATTTTAATCAGCTAATTGTAACTGTGCGGAGAAAGATTTCAATGTTCTTGAAATATATCGTAAGTTTATCGAGTTTAGAGGTTCCGTGAAAGGCTGCAGTCTTGTTTTTTTTTTTCAAACCTCCATCTGCGGAAACACTGAGAGTTTTTAACTTTTGACGTAAAATTTATCGTTCTTCTCTGTCATCCAAAATATTTTAATCGCACGCAAAGGTGGTGACTAGTCGTCCTTGCGATTTAAATACTAGTATAATTATAAGAGACTGAGCGTGTATGAAAATTTCATTGTAAAACAATGATTATCATTTTAATTAAATTATGTGAGATCGTTTTAGCAAATGTCGTGATTTTTTTTAGTATCAGTTACACTAGACACGATGCGCGAAGACCAAAACCGCATTTTGTTGTGGATATAAAATTTGCAAAAAGAAAACTCGCGAATTCAAGCAATTCAAAACAAATACACCGATGTTTCGGTAACAATTGTACAAAGGATAAGTAAATTGCTGGAAAACAGCGTTCCGTTATCATTAAACTACGGAAATTCGATTACGAATGAATGAGAAGAAAAAAAAAAAAAATATATTCAAATCTTCCCACAGTTAAAAATACAATACAAGAAAAAAGAATCAAAAATTCCGGAATCGTCAAGAGAAGAAACTCTGAGCAGATACGAGTTTCTATTCTTAGTTCCGTGACGGTACGATCGTCAATTTGGGCGTATAAAATTATTTTGGCGGGGCTTGGAAATCTGTTAAAAGCATCAACCTTGAATCCCAAATATTTGATGAAGAAATAATTAGATTCACGAGGAACTCGTGCGTCTAAAGAGTGGCGCGAACGAGTCGTGCTGTATCTACGGTTCTGCCAACCTTCTCGTACACGTCGTACGTATCCATACGAGGATTTGCATTTTAAGGAGAAAATTAATGAACGGCTATACAAGCTCGTACAGCGGGGATGAGAACAGAGGAGATGGGAAAAGGGAGACGGTATTGAGCGACACTGATCACACGTCATGATAGCTTGAAAACTCTGTTTCGGATATGCGCGCTTCCCGATCGCGAGCTTTATTCACACGACTCTGCGCTTTTGCCACGAGCTGATAGTTTTCGTTTCACGATCTTATTTTTTTTTTTTTCTCTATTGTCATCAGCTTGATCGATGGACAAGATTGCCGAATAACGTGTGTCGGTTTTATTGTATTATCCATTCGTCGTGCCAAATGACCCATTGAATAAAATTTAGAGCTTTAAGTAGAAAAAGCTACTGCTTATTTACCAGAATTGGGAATAAGATAAATGCCAAGTTTTATTTCTTTTCGCAAACAGCTGTCTTCTATACAGCTTTTGCGATATATTTGCTTTCCCGATATAAATAACAACATGTTTGTTAAAGAATTTGAGAATCAGTTATATCAAAATTGAAATGAAACGATGATATACGAGCTTTGGTGATCTGCAGCTCGTGGACACCGTTTCTTGGGTTCTTATTTTGACGATCCTTCGAATAAACAAACAATGACTAAAGTTGCGAAAACTCATGGTTTGAAATGAACTCGAGCTATAGTCAGTTGTTGAATACTAAGTATAGGGAACGATTGATTCTCCAAGTTTAATTATTTTGCGTAATATTCGTGGATGCTGAAATTTCTGAACACTTGTACCTTTCAAGTGTTGGAATTTTATCTCAAGTATTTCCATAGATTTCCATTTCTGGCAAGTACCTCGCGAAGCTTTGGCAAATCGGTTAATGAATCATTCAAAAGATGTTCAAATGGAAAAAATACGACACTTCGAATTTCGTTTCACGATGCGCGAAGAATTCTCCGCCGGTAATATTTAAAAAAAAGAAAAATACGCTGAAATATACGAGGCGGTGCATCGGACGAGAAATCATCGCATATCAGATGTCTCAAAATTAACCCATAAATGCCTCAGTTACCGATGAATTTTTTTTTTTTTTTGTTTTCTCAAATCCCCATAACGTTTCATCGCAAATACAGAAGTAAACCATAACAATATAAATTTTTCCACGATCGCAAGTGCGAAATAAAAATAAAGCAATGTGTATTTCTTTCTATTCCAAGCAAGAAATTGGAATGATTTAGTTTCCTCTGCACAAAGTTACTTACCGTCTGTTCGACGGATTCTCATTACGTTCGAGTCTTGAATTTTACCCGCGAAAAAATGCGTACAAAAAATTAGTTGGATCAACGATCGATCAAGCCTCAAGCCGCCGCCGCCGAACGAAGCGAAGCCTCGACGTGAATTTGAGCGCAACTTATTTATTGATCCCGAGAAGTGGGAGGGAGTAAAGTTCCGGGATGAAAAAGGCAATCCGTTAAAATAGCTCTGCGGGCTTATCTCCGGTTCGAAATTATTCGCTAAACAACCCGGCGGGTCGTCGCTTTGCTCGGAGCTGCTGCTGCGGCTGCTGGAGCTTTCAGCAGACTGGCTAGAAAAGTACGTGATCCGAAGGGTGAAACGTATACGAGGGAGGATCCGGGGGGGTGGTGAGTGGTGGCGGAAGACAGGAAGCGGAAGCGGCGGCTGGTGTAAGTGAAATAAGCAGGGACATAAATAAAATTTTCCACATGGCGCCTTAACGAGCCGCAAAAATAACGCGACGTGTGCAACCAGGTATAAGGTGCCCACATCCGGTTCAGTTCCATTCCCCGTTTATGCTGGCCGCAAAACCCGGACCAACTTACAACGATGCTTCAGGGCGGAATACCCCCGCAACACTTTCACCCCGCAATTCGTTTCTTTTACGACTCTGCGGAGCTACGACTTCGATCAAAATCTAGCGGGCGAAAAGCCGCTCTATACCCCCTTTTAACAAATCGTGAAAACTATTTTACGGAACACGCGTTTCGTACCCCTTCTGAGGCTTATACTTGCGAACAGAATTTTCAAACGGTTTTCAGATACGAAAGACGTTCGGTCGGGGAATTATTGACGTTACAAGTTGTTAGGTTATGTGAATGAATAAATTCCAGAACTTTTTGAGAAAATAAAGATGGATTTGAAAATTTTTATTCAATAATAATAATGGATATATTGGATATATTCTATCGTCATGTTCTAGCCATATTGGATCAGACAGTTCGATCGTTCGATGTAAAGCTTGCGTCTATCGAAAGCGCCATCTATCGATTTTTAAGGAAGGTCGCGTGTTGACCCGCGTAGTTTAAAACGGCATTTCAGTTGCGTGCATTTATGTAAGTAGATTTAGCAGAAGTTGCGTAGTGTCCTGGATAAAAATGCTGAGATTATTGCAAGTTTATTTCCGTCTTCAGAAATGCTTCGATCATTTTTGTTCCGTCATAAAAATAGGTAAAAATCATTTTTCACCCCGTGACAACTTATTTCCGACAGTCGCGAAAAATCTCGGTTGACATAAATTTTTGACAATCTGATAATGCGAAAACCAAAGTCTCTTACTGTTTTCATGGAAACCGTGGGGGTTAAATTTCATGCAGGCTAAAAATTTGCGACGCTTGATTGACGCCACAATTTGGAATGTACTTGGAAAAAATCTTGTTCTTTGAATAACCTTGGATATAAACTTCAGAATATATAATAGCGAATGTATTTCAAATTAACGAAGACGAAGTCTTACCATGGATCTGTTAACCTACAGAAACCGAAAAATTGATTGTCATTTATCAAAATTTCTCGTATGAAAATTAACAATGTGGTTTTTTTTCCGATTTGTGGATCGGATAAAATTGTATTTTGAAAATTGTAAGAATAAGGAGAAGAAGATACAAAGTATTTGAGGGACGCGCAAAGTCTGCACCCCTGAGAATTGTTCATATTTTTTGCAAATTTAAAAACGGTTTTTTACAGACATCTGAGCTAAGAATAACAACGCTCGGTAGCCGTGAGGCAATGATTTTCATATCTAAATGTTAATTCGAATCGGTAATTAGATACCTTTAAAGCGGCCTTAGAAAGGTATCGCATGATTTTGCAGATCCCATTTCGCCTGCCTTTTCTCTACAGTCATTTTATGTTCAAAGTATTCTGAAGCAAATACGAAATGAAAAATATTGAAAATTTTTAGGGTAGCCATTTTAGCCGCAATTTCCGAATTTCTTAGGCAAGGGCGCGTTCAACACTCGACATCGGTCAGGTAATAATTTGTAGACTCATTGATTAAAACCAGAATTCGAAGCGTTAATTTCTCAAGCGGTGCCCGCTTTGCCCGCCCTTCGACCACATTATTTCCGTACATCTTGGCAAATTTTCTGAACCAGTAATCGAACTCTTTCGTAAATATCGAGCGGTCGTGAAAGTCACGGGATATCTGAGCCGCGCGACTGTAACACAGGTACCAGGAGATGAACGGATAGTGTCTCGCTGATTTTGAGAGAACAGTAGTTTCGAGTGTTCGATAATAAGGAGCCGCCGCCGGGTCGTATAACAATCTCGCAACCCCCGAGGCACTCGGATTTAAGCCGATTCGCGAACCTTATACGTCTCCTCGTATTTCGCCTCAAATTTCGCGTACCTAGTCGCGGGCGTTGGGAATGGTCCATTGGACGCCTTCATGGTTGCGTGACTACAATACACGCGGCAAAGTTTATACGCGTGTTCGCCGTCCCGAGGACACCCAAGGGCGACAGAGGCGAACCTAGGGAACCTGCCGCCAGAAACGTACACAGAGAAACTTGAAATAATTGAGCCGAACTCCGGCCAAAATCTTAGCCCGGGGTCTCCCGAGTATTCCGGACCCCTGCGAAATCCTAATTAGAGGACTCAAATTACCGGGTGACTTTCATTCGTTCGACGGGTGAAAATTCCGTGGTAAAAGTAGCGCGGATTTGCCGGAACTCGTTCGCGCGAGACATTTTTATCACAAGGTCCATCAACCGCGGATAAGTTTGCTCTTGATCGAAGAAAAAAAAAATCAATCTCAGCACAACGGACGACAGAAGGGAGATGGATAGATAGGTAGATAGATGTATAAATAGATAGTTGAATAGTTAGATGGTCGGATAGTTGTACGGTTAGTTAGTTAGATACAGGAAGATAGTAGTTAGATAAATAGTTAGATAGAAAAGTAGTTAGCTATACGGTTCGATAGATGGATAGTTAAACAGAAAGTCATATAAATAGTTAGATTGATAGATACTTTGATAAATATATGGATTTCATGATGTCCGCAGCATTGTTGGACGAGTACATAGCAAGCCGGAAGAATGTTACAAGATACTAAAAAGAAGCAAAATGAAAATAAAATTGAAGCAGAAAAAAGCAAGTGGATGGAAAAAAACATGTCTGCAATCAAGGAGTGAACATTTTTTAGTCAAGAAAGTCGATTCAACTGAATAGGCTAGTATTAGAATAAGAGAATGGATTACTGGATAAATGGTAGTCGAATTTTTGAAAGAAGTACACCAAGTTTGTGTAATAATTCAATTTTGAAATATCACGAAATCGCTACGAAATTTTTGACAAGATCAAGGAACTTGTGTGTTAAAGTTACGAAACCATAAAAATACTTTGTATATTCTTAGCTTCGAAGAGATTTTTCGACTGCGGAACAAGCTTTGAATTGGATCTGATGTTAACTTGTTTTTTACTGAAACTAATCAGCGAGATTTTTTTTTTGAACTTTGACACCGCATTCAGTGAAGGTGTGAGATCTCTTTAACTTTTGGGCTTTCTTTTCCGTTATTGTTCTCTACTCTTTCCGTTTTTTCGTTTTGATGAGTTGTGATTTTCACAGAAGATTAGGGAAAATCGTTGATTCGAACAGTACTAGATCATCCTTTAACGTTTTCTCACGATAAAAAGTTCATACGACGGTGAATAAACATGAAATTTTTTACCTGCTGTTATAAGAATCTTACTCGAGATTTGAAATTGGTCTGGCAACAGAGATTCAATAATATTCAAGATCCTGCAATGTAAAATTCATCAAGTTTTCCACGATTGTGATATTTTCGGTAATATTTAATCATTCGTCTTTCAATCATTCAACAGCAGCTAATAGCTGAGGTTATGATGTAAGCTACTATGAATGGTTGTGAGAAATTTATGACATAATTTGTTTGTGTGAAAATGTTTGATAAAACATTCGTGGGTTTTATCAATTAAACGCATCCAATTACGAAAATTGTCAAACACTTACTGTTAAAAGTGTAAGTTCCGTAAAAAAAAAAAAAGATTACAACCAAATTTGGCAGGAATTTGTAAATAATCAGTGCTAAAATAACATGACCTGGTGAAATATTAGATGACGTGGTTGTATGCTGATAATAATAACTTTATGGATTATATGCCAGACAGAAAACCTGTGCATTAACCACTAAATTAGATCTGTTTGAAAAGAAACAATTGTAAAAACCGTCGCCTAGTCGAATATTCTGCAATTCAAGATGAAGAATTTCGATATGATTGTGGTTTTTAAAATCTCTAACACGACTCGTATTATCCACCGTAACCGACGATGCGTAAATAACACATAAATTTGAGAAGGATATGATTTGATCCGGTTGAAACGCGCATTGCAATAACATTAATCCGTTCTCCTTTCAGCGGCAAATTAATCAGATCGTCATTCCGTTCGATAATTGTTCGTTATAATCCCGTTTTTATCCCTCTAATTACAGACGAACTTGCTTATTTTCGCATAAACATTACCATGTACAAAATTTATGCGACCATTACAAATGGAATTAACTATTTAAGCAAACCCAATGTCCCCGTTTCCGTGTCGAATATATTTATGAAATTGGATTTGATTCACGTGATTATCCTCTTCAATGACGTGATCCATATCAAACTGTGGTTGAAAAAATTTTTCAATATAAAACCAAACGAAATCAACAAGTTATCACAAACCTACCACTCGCAAAAATTTGTTTTCACTGTGTGTGTAAAAGCCATTTACTTACAATTCATGCGAAAGTGTGATTTTATCCATGAAAAAGAGAGAAAATTGCATAAATTAGCAAAGTGTTAACTATTTAAGGGTGAATTCGACTCGTGCCTTTCATCTTTTTTATCCATTGCCTCATTTCTTGCCGTTCTGACGCTCTCCCATTTCCTCGATTACCGTTCGAAGCCGTTAATATAACGTGGCTGTATTTGGGAAATATTTATACGCCTAGGCAGTCGTAAATTGTGTTCGAGAGCTGTTTTCGATTTTGCGAAATTTTCCAACCGTGAGACCCATTTAGCTTCGGTGGTGGTTAGTTGATACCGGTACATATACGTATATATATATATATATATATATACACACATACATTGACGAACTAGATTTATCATCGCAAATTATTCAACGCCGTAACGAGAAACACTAGTTTAACACCACCACCGGCGATAATACCTCGCCTCAATTTTCCTCAAACTGCAACATGCTATACAGCGACAATCTCTTGAAGCTTGAAAATCAACCGCGCATGCGCGAGTTTTATCGGCTGTTCGCGCAGGCTGGCCATCCCGAGTTAGTGGTTGATGCGAATTTTCGAGGTTATAATCTCAAATAATTGAGGCAGTGACTCGGAAAGTTTCGGGAAGCACTTGTTATTGGGTCGGAAAGTTGATTCTTCAAAGAACGGTCGGCATTTGATGCTCAGGCTCTTTGAAAATTGAAACGTACACATTTTGTGCAGTTTGGCATGCCTGCTTCGTAGCAAGGAATATCGCTGCGGGAAGATTTCGCCAACCAATGAGATTTAATTATTTGGCGCATGCGCGGTTGATTTTCAAGTTTCCAGAAATTTTGCCGATATAATTCATCTCAATATGCACGCGCAACTTATGAATATATACCTAAAAATATGGAAATATATGCGATCACATATGACCCAAGTATTAAGAATAAAAAAGGTAAAATGGGGCTGACGGTATAAAAAACTATACCTCGAGAGATTTTGAACATCTTTAATTTTTTCATATTTGTTTTCCTGGAACGTTCAATCTTTTTTTCAAATTTCTTCAATTCAATGTTGTTATTAAAATGAGACACCTTGGATCGATCGTACGAAAAAGAATGTAAAAAACCGAAGAAATAGAAGGAAGTAGAAATAATCCATCAGCCGTAAAAGGGCCGGATATTTTGCGCGGAAATCTTGCATCTTTACCGCGTGTCAATAATACGTGCTCGTCTCTGTATTCTCTGGTTATCCGAAAAAAGGACTAAAAGGGATGAAGGGTGGATAGACAGTAAATCCGTTTTCAAACAATGCAAGTGAATCTGTCGGATACGTGATTTACCTACGGTTGTGATCTGGTAAAAATATGTTACAAGAGTGCTTTCAAGCTTTCAGTCGAAGCGCTGAGTTTTCTTTTATTTGCAAAAATTGATTCGTCGGTGTGTTTTGCATTTTCAAGAATTATCAATGAAACATTTCACTGGATTCAATGTCATTGTGAAATCACTACGCTGCACGATTTTTTAAGTATTTTTTCGTCCATGAGAAATTGCGCAAACGTGAGAATTATATACGAGACAGATGTTTTCTATTCTTGTAATAATGTTCACGTGCGATAAAAAGTTGTTCGTTAACAGTCGGGGGATGAAAAATTTCGCAAATTTGACATCATATAAATTTTATATTTTTTTTTAGATTTATAAATATCTTACAGACCGGACGTAACCAAAAAACTCGGCTATTGTTACCGAAAAAACAGTTCAATGGGACGCTGCGCCCAATATATTCGGATCATTTATTATTGCATATATGATGTGTGATTGCTCCAAAACTATCCTAAGTAGAATTTATTATATCATGCGGAGAGATAAATAATCAATTGAAAACTGGTTAAATTATACGTTACAAACTGTATCGATATTCTCTTGTTTCGTTACTCGTACTTTGGGAACTAGACGTTCGCTAGTCTGTATAATAATCTTTCTGCGATACGAGCTGTTCGGAGAAGTTGGCTAGAACCGTAATTAACAATAATCTCTAATTAAAAGTTATACGTTTTATGGGAAGGCACGTGCGCTCAAAGCAAACCACAGCAAACTTGACCGTTAATTTGTAATAACCTGTAGTATACCAGAGGTCGGTGGTAACTATATGTATGTACCTACATCTTGCGGGTCGTCAGACTGAGAGTTATTAACGAATCTAACAAGCTTACGCTGATTACGGGAGAGACATAGCGAAACGAGCTAAAAATTATACGGAAAACAAACCCACTCGGTCAATTTTACAATCACTGAATGAACACAGTGGCGGAATTTCTTATATATCCGAAGAAATCGAAACTCTCTTTTTTTGACTTTTCTTCGTAACAAGAAGGACGAAAATGAATGGAAAAAAAAGAAAAAGAGAACGATTCGTTTTCTCTATTTTACCACAGTTTTTTTCATTGGTTCAATGTTTGTTGGTCATTGTATTATCATTTTGCTATTTTTTCTGTTGTTCGAATATTTCGTTATTTTTACACGGTCTTTAGATTATTACCAATATTTGAGGTGCGATTTCTTTACGTGATATCTGGAAATCCCCGAGGCCAACAAAACGAGTATAACGACGTTAGAATTATATAAAAAAACACCAGATTTCAATAGTTTTAATCGATCTTATTACAAATTTCTTACTCCAATTATCAACAACTTAGCTTGTGCCTTTGAAATTCGTTCGAACTCGCTTCTAGTCACAGTAAAATTTTTGTTTCACTCGTATTCACTGTCACCGGCACAAATAATACTGTCAAAGATTACTTGAACACTTTTTCCTATCCCATTTCCGGATTTGTGCAGTTCCTTCTGTAAGAGGCAAACCTGTGATAGTCGATGAAAATTCTGCAAGATCTCGAAACTCCGAAGAAGGTATAGAATTAAAAATTTAGCCACCCTTCGTTTGAAGGTGTTTAAATTTTAACTTCTTCAACGTACAGATCTGCGTTTCTTTCTCCCGAAAATAAACAATCTCATCAAACCATCGAATGTTCACACTGCTAATCAACGAATGTACGAAATCAACATTCTCGGGGAATTTTTGCATTCGCAATATTAGTTTTTTGTGACTCAGGCGGTGGCAATCGGAGCTTTTCGTCCTCGACTTGGTGCCTGATAGGCGTATACCTACATCCGTGTTCAGTTGGCCGCCCTAATTTCCCAACTTCGTTCCTTCCCTATCTTTGCAGCGACGCGCGGCACTCCGCAGTTAACCGGGCAGCGATAAAGCTCATGCTAAAAGCTCTAATCGTTTTCCCATACGCCCCGTTCTCCAACTTTTTACCTTGAGCTTTGGTCCTGCATTCGCTGTTCCCTGCCTGATATGCCACGCAGAATTTTTTCTCTCCCTTCGCTCCGCGTCCTTCCGAGATTCTTATAACGTTTCGGAAGTGTAGACAAAAAATTTGCAAAAAACCTGGGAGTTTCCACAGAGAAGGAGCAAACGAATAGAGACACGTACACCCTGCTGGGAAAGTAGTCTTATATTGAAAATTTTTCAACTCTCGTGTAAAAAGAAATCGTTAATTTCCAAAATTTATATGGTCGTCGGAAGCCGTTAAAAAAATTTTACCCTGCACTAGTCATTTGGCAAGAGCCAATTATTTTCAGCGTTTGTTAAAATAATTCTATGACACGTTGTGACATTTTTATAGTTTTGACTCGGTTATAAATTCAAGATATTGAGTCTCTGTACGGAGTAAAAATGAAACGCGTTAGGAGAAAAAGAAACGCGGCAAGGATTCTGAGATTGTAACCGATATCAATGAATCCAAATTAACTTTGAGTCTAAGCTTAATTAACTTTGAAGCTTAGTCACCAATTTCGATTCATTGACATCGGTTACACAATCTCGGAATCTCTGCCACGTTCCTTTTTCTCGTAACGCGTTTCATTTTTACTCTGTACAGTCAAAGCAATTTCCTTTTCCCGTGAAGAGAACTTGAAATCCATGAATTTTGTCTAAAAGATGATCTGTTATTTTTTAGGTATACTTCAGAGCAATCACAGTTGTCAGTTTTTAATGCAAAATATTCGATTCCTAAGGTCATTTTGTCGGAAAATAAATTTTCTACTAGTCGTTTGACTTCTGATTTTTCCTCAGCCTATCAATTGATCACAAAATCATCGTATCCTATAAAGAATCACTGCAGATCATAACCGCAATGAAGTTGCGCGTAGTTGAAAACTCATCGCAAAGAATTCCCAGAAATTTTATTTGCAAATAAACTCAACCCTGTCGCGTATCAAAGATTATAGAAACAATTTAAAATTCTTCACGACAAGATCGATCTTCAACTTCTTTCTACAGCAGATTTACTCTCAGTAAAACATTGCCGAAATTATAAATGTTCAAATATCAGTTTCGTTGCTAAAAAATGGACCCTAAATCGAACCTGTGAATTCCGAAAATTCTAAATGCAGTTGAAAAATGATGTTCAAAACTTTTCGAAGACACAGCATTGAATTAATTCAGGATGTCACCCTTCGGTATCGAACCCCGATTCATAGCACGCGAGGTTTTTAGTCGCATAGCTTCCTGTCTATGCTTCATACACATACGTATGTACGCTAATTAATGGGCGGATTGTGTAACAGGGCTGAAAACGTGGAGGGCAAGGGTTCGCTAAACCGCAGCAGTGCGGCCGAACCGGGCCGATGCGAAAGCGTGTCGGCATTATATTATTGAGAATTATTTCCACCCTCTCTAATTATTTTATTCACGGGAGCTATTTCACGATTAGCTGCAGAAGTTACTCCCACCCATTATCCGGCCAACTCATTACACACTTCGCTCTAATTGTTGCAGCTTACGCAATTGTATTAATTCGTTCACGTCCCTGCATTCTCCGTTCCATAAACCTGACAGTTTTTCGTCACGCTACAATCAATGTTCAGACCGAAATACGTACCGTGGACTTGGATTACTGAAAATGCGTTTCCAACTTTCTTTTCGTTTTATTTCTACTCACGAAATTTCAGAATAGTGTATCATGTTGATGTGTAAAATGTGCGATAATAATGGGAATTCAAGTCGTCTGTAAAGCACAATTAAAATAAGACGTGGAAATAATTTGCAACTTTGATTGTATGTGAAAAAAAAAAAAAAAACAACCTCTAATTATGTTGACACCACAATATTCGACGCCATTTTTTTTTTTTTTTTTCTTTCAGTTCATCCAATTCGAAAAATCATAGCTCAGTTATCAATCAGCCTTGCGGTTGGTATTTCGCGACGAATTTAAACAGATTCATGAATCGTAATTCGCATATAAAATACAAGATTGTAGAAAAATATGAAAATCACTAATTAATACTGATATTCGAGATGTTTGATTTTACCACTAATTTCCTTATTTTCCAATTTCTTTCTGAGATCAGGGAGAATAAATTCCATGTGTCCAGGAGTCCAGGCAGCCTAGCCATTAATGTTAAAAATTATTCAACCACTTAGGGATCGCGTATTTATATAATCTAAGCGACGGCTTTCAGTATGAAATGTGAAAAGTCGAGATTAGGCCGACATGGCGTTTTCTACTGCGGATTGCGAAACCAGATTATACTAATTAAGAGAAAAGCTTTGAAACGTCAGCAGATTAATAACGAAGTATATACGTGCACAACACACGCTGTGCACGCATACACGCATGCTGAACGCGTGAGTTCAAAACGTACCGACGTCGAGCTTTATATGCTACCGGATACTCGTGTGTCTAGGATCTATTTCGCCTAGGCATACGTAACTGGAACGATGCGGACAGGAAACCAACTCCTCGTGTGTAAAGGGCGGACCTTGCTGCAGGAAACGTTATTTAGCACACTGCATTATTCCCGTCGTTGTATATATATATATATATATATATATATATATATATGTATATCAAAAGCCTTAACAAGCTTGCAGAAATGTGAGGGATATATGTCAAGAAGGTACGCGTGCATAAACGAGGGATTTCAGAGGAGAGGAAATTATACGTCGACAATCGTGGAATTGAAATTAATTTTCCGGAATTTAAAGAATCGTTCAAAGTCAGAAAAGAGTTTTAACACTGAGAAAAATTTCATTCGTTACAGTAACTGGAAAAATTGAGTAAAACAGGTATCGTTAAAAACAAACTGTTTGAATATCGTTGGGATTACGAAAAACGAGGTACGCCTAACCATTTTGCGCTATCGTCGATCCTTTTTTCGGTAATTGCAACGCAAAATCAGTTTGCGAGGTTTAGTCTACTTTTTTTGCTAGAAAATTAATTTTCATTTTGTACTCAGAAGTATATTTTTCGATTGCGGTAAAGAATGAAAATTAAGGACCGAGCGCTAACCGGAACTAAAAATTTCTTCTCAGTGTAATGAGTGAAAATTATCAGCAAGAAATAATGCAACTGTTAAAGAAATTGCATTCAGAATTTAGAGTTGTATCTATACCTTTTATCCGTGCAAATTTGAAGTGTTCTATTTTTTTTGATATCTCGTTTAGAACACTTTTCACATGCCGTGGCCAAGCATGCAAAAGTGTCGATAAGAATCTACTTGTTGTAATATGTTTTCTAATTTACATTTAATTAAATGGCCAGTGCATTGATTCGAATTAATTTGTTATGGCTAAATTGAAGTTTATTTCTAAATCAAATGTTGCTTCCTTGAATCTAGAAAAAAGTCAAAATTCGCAGAAAATATCATATCTGATATTGTTTGCTTTTTTTCTCGTCTCCGCATTTTTCTCGTAATTTTCCATTTCAAACGGAATGCCAAGTCGTGGTTTACCTGAGGGAAATTTGAATCGCGAATTATTTCGCTACTCAATCTACTACTTCATCTTCAGCGCAGCTAACTCCTCCAAAAGTTTCAACCCTTCGTTATGAAACCAATTTTGTGTCCGAAAGCACAAACATTTCCAACATCAATTAGTAATTTCTTTTAAAATCTTAATTCGTTATTAATCGTTAATTTTTGTTTAATTTTCTTTTCACAAATTTCAATATGTGTTCTTGTCTCGAGGAAGAAATTAACTTTAGGGTATCGAAAAAAAAATGTTCAAAAATTGGTGGAAAGGTGTATCTATTTTGGCTATATCTGCTTTAAAAAAATAAATAAACTAGTTTTACCTTAATTCGCAGATGATTAACAATTTCGTTCCTGAATTCCTGTTACCTTTTCTTAATGTTGTTTTAGTTACAGTTTAAGAAAAAAAAAGAAAACTATTCAGTAAAACAATTAACGGTAACAAAAGTAGAAAGAAGATAATGGAATATTTTCCAAAAACTTGCAAAATTCATGTACACATTTATTCCAACGAAATTCCAACCCCTATTATTCGTTGATAGATACTTTTTTTGCAGCAAACAAATTAAACCCTCCAAATTTTAACAATTATTTGCGATAGCAGTTATTGTCAAAGTTGGGTTAGCAAATATTAGTGTGAGTTTTTTCCAATAAAGTAATAATCAATGACTTACGAAACTATTTCAATTCATGGAAAAAGCTGAATACTTTCTCTAGAACGTTGGAACTTTATCAATTCACAACAATTAATGACCCGTCAATGATCTAGTTATATATATATATATATATATATCAAGAACTTGGGGCTGGTTCAAAAGCTTGATCAAACTTTTCGCAATTTACTTGATATTTTTCGGTAAAACTACTCGAGGGAGATGAAGTAAATTTAGACAGATCGAGTCAATCGTCTCCGTTTCACGTTCACCGAGGAGCGAAGAGAGAATACTGATAATAACAATAACGTCATGACAGCTCTAACCAAGCATCAATTCGTTTTTGAAGTGCGAAGACAAACTCTTATTGTTAGCTGCGAAGTCTCAACAAGTTTCCGACCATCGTGGATCGTGGCCACATGCGCTGTACTAAAAACGAAGGTATCATCTCGATCAAAGTACGAGGAAAAAGAGCAGCAGTTGTTCCAGGCGGATATCAAAGAAACACAAAGTCGGTTATTCTGTAAGAACTCGCGTCTCTTTTTCATTTCACATTGTCAATTCATTTCTTTCATCCTTACCCTCGTCGCTTTATTTGCTTGAGTGTTTGATCTTCTTTTGTTCCGCCTTGTGCTTAATTGTTATTCAATTCTTTAAGAAGCTTGAGGTGTCTTTAAGCTACTTTCGCTGAAAATTAAGGTGTACGTTACGAAACCCTCAGATCGTACCCTAGCAGAAAAAAGAGGAGTCTGCCAATCGTTTATTGAATATAGATTTAATTAAGACTGGAACAAAACGGGTTAGTCATTTTTTGACAATTTGTTATTTATTCAAAAAGACAAACATTTGTAAACAATTGATACACAGTTCTGGAGTCCGATTTGCAACGTAAAATCTGCTTCTCGAGTTAAATAGTATAATTTTTGCCGTTAAATGAGGCCTTAACGTTGGTTTATTGTTGCACTGATATCAAATTATTGCAACAACTGTACAAACAAATATAGTACGAGTGAACATAATAAAAAATAATAGTAACACATGCCAGATTTTTTGGCAATGCACTACAGTGGTTCTTAAAAAGGTCATTTTTGAATTTTGACCGTCTCACCTCCCAAATCGGTTTGAAATAATTCAAAAATAATTCCCTTATTTTTTCAAATTTTTATCTCTTTTTCAAACCGTGCCGCCTGAGGGTTGTTTTCCCCATTCAACCATTTTCGAGGGAACGGTAAATCTACCAAACAGATTTCGATGAAATTTGATATTGCGAGGGCTTAATTTTTGGGTCGCCGATTACGAATTGTGCTCAACACGATTTGGGCTCGAAATTTTGAAATTCTAAATGGCGGGTCCAATATGGCAATACCAAGTGACTTTTGGCATGTTTGTCCGCCGTATTGGAACCGGCATTTGTAATTTCAAAATTTCGAGTCCAGATTCGCAATCAGCGACCCAAGAGACCCGCACAATATGAAATTTGATCGAAACCCGTTTGGTAGATTTATAGTTCCCTTGAAACGAGTTATATGATGAAATAGATAAGATGAGATAAGAATGAGAAAAATTAGGGAATCATTTTTGAATTGTTTCAACTCAAATTGAGGGGTCAGGCAGTCGAAATTCAAAAATTACCTTTTTAAAGACCATCTTATTATACAACGATGAAAAATATTGCTCTTTACAATTGAACGGCACTTGCTTGTTTTCCCTGATTTTTTACATTAGATCCATTATTTCTTGAATCCAAATAAGACGTACTACTAGAATCTAATGAACTTATAAGAAACCATGGAATAGCTGTGTGATTCAATTTTTGTTTTCCAAAACCAAATAAATGTTAGCTACGAAGTATTCAAATAATTAAGGCGTTTATAATCTCCAAAATCTTCATTTGCCTTGGTTTCGAATCACTGCGATCATCCGGGGAATTGAAAACGCTTGCAATTATTAAAATACTACCAAACCAATAATCACTTGTTATTGGAAGTGGAAGAAAAAAAGAAAAAAAAAAAAAAAAAAAGAACGACCATTGCACCTATGTTAGTAAATAAATTGGATCCAATTACGTCTCAGTTGATAGGAAAAAAATATCGTGAAACTAAAATGAAACAAGACGGGGAAATCGAGTTAATATTTTTACTCACACAAAAAGCAATTTTGTTGCTTGTTTTTTTTTCCCTTTTTTTTCTTCTTTACATTCCAGTTACAGAACTTATTTTAACTTTCTACCCGGAACCACGTTTTTTCGTCAGGTTAAAAACGAAAATACAAAAAATACTGCGCATCAACCACAGCATTAAACTCCTCTCGGTCTGAGGGAGGTGAAATCCAACCCCGCACAGACTGGCGTGCGTAAGACGAGTCTGCTTTATACGCAACACGCGAAACGGGGAGGAAGCCGAGGAGCCAAGGGTTGCATATTCTACGTACGCGAGACGGCGAGGCGGCTCAACCCCATTTGATTTAATTGGATCCAGCAGCCACGTCGCGATGCAACGAAGTAGCTTTGCTATAACTCGACACGCTGTTGCACCGCGCTGCATTTGCTAAATTAAATGTTTTTCACGATTTTCCACTTGCTAGACCTTCCGGAATTCGTGAAAAACATGCTTGGTCTTACACCGTTTTCAATTCAACAAAAACGGAATTGACACGAATTAAAAGAAATTTAAATTAAATTGAGAAGAATTGATGCACGTGAGTTTTTTTAATTGGAGTTGTTTTCGTTTTTTTTTTTTTTTTTTTTCTTTATGTATTCAAAGGTAGGCGAGAGCTCAGCTTGCTTTTTATGGGAAACAGATTTTGACTGTCAATGAGATTCGTTGAGTTTGTCAATTGTGTTTTTGAAATTGGATATGATTTGCTTACGGAAATTTTTGAGACTCGTATTCTAAATCTGCACTTCAAATTCCCGGATTCAAAGGTTTTTCTCGAATTTGTTTGATCTAAATGTCGAAGAGCTGAAAATATTGTAGCTAATAATTGAGTGAAACTGTATTTAAGGTAATCCCTGCACGAATCCGGATATTTCAAAATTTACTGATTTTTGTCTAAAATAAAGTACAAATAAATACCTTTGAATTAGAAAAATTTCAAGCCTGGTTAACGAATGATCGTCAAAAAGAGAGAGAGATAACAATAATTTGCGTACTGAATAATTCTAGATGTTCGATACAAAGTGACACCTACGCGTGTAAAAAATTCCGAAGAATCCGTATCCACGATAAAAATCGGGGAGTCACCGAATGTTTATGCAAATAACAGTGACAAAAGTTGGAAAAATGTGAAGCACGCGTTTGGCAACGTAATTCGTGAGAATGGGCGGAGTTGGATAGAAGTTTCCGGGAAAGGTGATTTTCTTCCTTTGTTTTGATCTGCAGTCTTAATTGCGTGTAACGAAGACCAAAAACAATTCACTCCAACCGCAGAATCGTGATCGTGTTTTCAAACTTTGGAGCTTTTCACTGGCTGTCGCTCATTGTCTGATTCTGGAGTGGGAATATCTGTTCCAGACGTTTTACCCGCGACGTAACGCTGACGATAACTTATTACTGTTTGGAAAATCTTGCTCCGACTCTTCAAACTCGGATCTATATAGATTCGGGGCTAAGATGGAGATATTGAGAATAGAGAAGATTGTGAAAAAATGGAAAGAATGCGCGAGCCGAAAAGAACGTGACGAGATTTTTATTTCCAATGGACAAACGGGGGGGAGGGTTGTTTTTTTTTTTCTTTTATTTGGCAAAAGAATTTAGATAGGTCGAACGAGAAGAATAAAAGGAATATGACAAGAATACCTGCGGAAATGGGAGAGTGTGCTTAATTTACGGAAAACAGATCGAAGGATGGAATGTATTTTCTAACGCAAGCGTAAGAAACCAAGGGGTCCCATTTCACGCCCGGTGCATTTCATCAATTTTATATACATCATTTAATCGAAATTCAATTATCTGTTACAAAGACACGGACAGGGGAAATCGATTTGAGGTTATCGAAGCGTTGGCTAAATATCTATCAGCCCTCTTGTTGAGAGGAGAGGAGACGACGGACGCGAAATTGAAAAATTAACGAAACGTTGAAAAGTAAAATGCCTTCAATTCATCGCTGACTTTTCTTACAACGTGTCGCTAAGCTGAGGGGCGTTAATCAGTTTACGACATAATTAGGCCTACAATTATCCCGCTATGAGAAAAAGCTAATGAAGGAACGAGAGGGAGAGAAGATGTTTAGAATATTGGTAAAAAACGTATTTTTATTCCCTGTGATTTTAACTCGTTGCAATTATTCATGTTTCATTTTCTACTGTAATCAGAAAAGTGAAAAATAAAAATGACGATATCAAATAAGTTTCTTGAAGAATGAAAAAATTCAATACAACAGATATGTCGGGTACTGAACGATTTAAATAATTCGTTTCATCGCAGTATTTAAAAACGTATAAGACGCATTCAAATTCATTCAGTATTTTTGAACCAGTTTCTCGATGATTCTTTTCAAACCATATTGTCTGGCCACAATTTTCAGGTATTTTCGAGCATAATACTGATTATTTCATTCATTCACATTTACTATTTCAAATAATTTTTTTTCCATACGATTGCCAACGAATTCCTGAGTTCTTTCATCAGAATCTTCTCCTAGTTCACTAGTATTTTTGTATAAAATCTGCTGAAAATCATCATATTTCAACGAAGAGGATTACAAATTTTTCAAAAAAATTTACACGTCAAATTCATGTTAGTCCAATTTTTTCACTTACTTCTTTCGAAAGTATATTCACTTCGTATTCTAAAATCTTGGTATCCATAGCGTTTCATTCGCCTATCTTGAAATTATTCAGACCAATAAAAGAAAGATTTTGGAAACATCTAATATTTACTTTCAAAATTTGTAGATCGAAGTTTTGACATTTATTTTGCAATAAAAAAATAAAAAAAGTGAAGGAAATTGTGTGGAAAAACAACGGTCAGGATTAAACGTCAGTCGAGTCGGCAAAAAATGCCCGCATTTATACAAGGAGTCAATTTCCACGCAAACTAATTGCTAAAAAATAATAAAATCATTATCATTCATTACTACAGTTCCATTAGGCTACGGTATTCTGTCTAAAATATATTGTAATAAATGGAGAAATTTATTTCATACATACCCAAAGCGCAATTGTCAGGGTTTTACATACACGTGAAATATTTGTGCGGCAACAATGAAAGCAACAAATTATGACGAATGGGCCGGATACGCTTCTCGTTATTTGTTTTTGTTTCTCTCTTTTTCTCTTCAGCAACAACTTTTCGTTTCATCATTATACGTTACACTTTATTTCCGACTTCATATCCCGTACAACGCGCGCTCCGATATTATTAATTTTTCTCCAGTTTTATAACGGCAGCGAAGGGCTGCTGAGAATAAAACAAAATCTGCTCGCATGAATTTCGAACCGATTTCAGGGTAGATTAAATTTTATTTAAGAAACAAAGTGAGTGAAAAAATTGGCTAATGTAATTATACGTCATTATATCGTCTAAATTTATGGCGGTTGGTCATCCTGGCGAACGATCGCTCTCGGATTGTGGCGCATGCGCATTAAATCTTAGCAGACAACGAGCCGTGCATTCGTTAGGAATTCACTCCTTATATTACGATATACAACAAAATGCGGTAAACGTGGAATCAATTTTTGGTAAATATTTGGTGTGAAAGATAAATTTGAAAAAAAAAAACGAATTCAAAAAACGAAAGGTCCGGGTTGTTTCTTCACGTAAAAGTAGTGTAGTGTTTTGTTTACGGACTTCTGCTTCTCGCCCTCTTGGCCAACCCTCGGGTACCCACTTAGCGTACCCCGCGACACTCGCTCGCCCCTCGCCGCGTATGGCGCACCCTCTACATAAAACATAAGGGTGTACCGGGGGATATCTTACTCGGAGACGACAAGGAGAATAACAAATGTGTTTTAATTACCGAAAGCCGGGAGTTTCTCGTCGAGGATAGTAGCGGATGGATAAGGGGGGGATGAGAAGGATGGAGGGAGGCTTAAGTCCGGGGAAGAAGAATGCAAGTCGGAATAAAAGAAAGGGTATCTATCCCATTTTATGGTCGAACCAGAACCCCCCCGATGCCTTTGTAACGAGGTCAAAAGTTGTAAAAGTTTCACGTGGACGGCTGTACTCGCGCCTCCCGACCAACCCCCGCAGGTTGTTACATTTATTTTCTTCTGACGATGGAACAGCGGCCCGCTAGGTGGTTGAAAAATCGAATAAGCGAAAAATTGAGATTCGCCATGCACCCTCTGGGCCACGCTTCCCTTCTTCCGCTTCTCGAACAGCTCAGAATAGCGTCGACCTACCCACTCTAGGCACAGAATACCGGGGGCATGAAACTTTGCGAACTTTTTTCGAAGGGAACAATTGAACCACCGAACCTGAAAGGAGAGACTGGATGATGGAGGGGAGAAGAAATTCTAACAATTTTTATCTCGACTTTTTGATTGAAGACGTCTGTGCGTCTGTCACTGGTACGTTTTTTTCAGGACATTTTCTACTTTTCTCTACCCCTATCGTTTTTCGTATACTTTTTTTCGGACGGTTTTTCCGTCTCGCAGGTAATCCAATCGTTCGTATCGGAGCTTCGGAGAAATATTTATGCCCGCGTTTTCGGTGTTAAATTACAAATTGATTCTACCCAAAAATTGAGCGTTTGAAAGAAATCTGAGTACAAGTCACGAGTACAAAAAAGATGTGAGCTTTTTTTTCACAGGCTATAATCCGGCATTGAAATCAAAACAAGTGAAGCTCGAGATGTTTTCTAAAGTTTTTGTTGCATTCGAATCTTGTCTCGCGATGATATTGGTAGAATAAAAAAAAAAAATAATAATTTATAATATTTAAAAAAAAACTCTCCGAATCCAAGTTTGGATCATCTGCACTCAAAATCCAAAATCCCTGCAACTTGTGCTTTAAATTTAGTCTGCTTCACCAATTAAACTCGATCCTTTCATATTTCTGGAATAATACTCTGTTCCTTGACAATTTTCTTTTATGCTTCATTCATATCGAGGCGAATTGTCCGTCCGTTGGATCCGAGCTATGACAATGGAAGCATATTATTAATCACCGGACGCGGTTCGGATTCTAGGGTCAAATTCTGCGAGCGGTATGCCGCAATTTAGCATCAAGCTCACTCAGCATGCTGACACTGCAACGAAACCAGGAGAATATCAGACCCTCGGTAAATGCACCGCGCATTCTCTATTTTCATTTCGATCATGCAGCCAAGTGCGAGTGATTCCATGTCGTAAAAAGTGGTCAATATTTGTTTCCGATTATTATTCGTCTGGAGAAAATTGCGTTTCGTTTTTAAAGTGTAAAAATTGTTACGACGACGATGAAAACTACCCTGAAAATGTGCGTGTGCGAGCAGATATCCTATTTTTCGAAACGAGTTTTACTCCTCGTCACTAGTTGTCCTGAGGAATTTTAAAGAGGTCAACGGATTAACGCGGACGGTGAGCGACGATGGGGGCTCTCGGCGAGCCTGAAGTGGTTATTAAGGTTAGCTTAATGTCACCTAAATACCGCCCAGCTACTCAACCTGCAGCGCATCCCTTCGCCTCTCGTTCCCCAGCCTCGGCGAACCCCGTAAGCCCGGCCTAACCCGGCCCGCTATACATTACACGTGATAATGCAAGAGCAAACTGCCGTGAAATAACCCAATTACTTAAAAACCCTAAATCGTGCTTTCAATTCAATTCCCTCCACCGTCTGGAGTGGAGAAAAAAAATCCCTCGCCTTCTTTTCTCTTTATTTTATCACTCCCCCGTTTTTTCACCCCCCGGCTGTATTCTTTCTCTCTCCTCACTATATACAATACGCGCTTCGGGGTCAAGAAGACCTCGTGATACTCGGGGTCGGACAAAAATTAGCATCCCTCCTCAACCCGGTCCTTAAGGGGTCGGCAAATTGGGATGGACATGAGTTATGCAAAAAATTTTGCAAAACAGCCCGCCCATTTATGTAATTTGTGCTAACACCGTCTTCTCAGCTCTATGTATATGACTGAAGTTTCGCTCCCTTTGGGAATGCATCAAAATGTTTACTCTGGTCGTTGTTCGCGCAGGTTTGTTAAGAAAAATATTTCACAGTTTACATTAGTTAGAATCAAGTAAATAGACATTTCACAGATACTTTTCTTATAATTTCTAATTATACGTGGAAAAGTCACGCTGTCAAAATATTTACAAGGTACCGACCGAGTCGCAAAAGCTCTCTAGGTTTCTCACTTTTTAACTACACCAATTGTAATCGTCGCAAGATGTGGACACTAAAGAGTTCATTTTTCTGTACTCGGCACGGCCTCCTTTACAGCGATGAAATGTACGTAGAACTTATTCAAAGACTTTAATGACTGGTCACGATTTCACCACTGAGTTCAAGCTTTGAACTAAACGATGAAAAAAAATTATAAACACAATTCTGAGAGTGAAATCTGTGTTATTGGTTTTTTTTCCAATTTCTACCTTACACTGTACAACGTCTTTTGCAAAAACCTAATCTCGTTTGGAAAGATTGATATTAATTGAATACAACCATGACAATGTAATTCGTGTAACGTAATCAAGAATCATCAAAATTTCAAGTTGGATGGAAAATCTTACGAAATCTCGTCAAGAAATCAGTGTAACATACATTCTGACTAGTTAATGCGTTTCGTTCAACAAGACGATGTTTCATTATCCATGAAGAATTAGCAACATGAATATTACAGGTTTTAGAGAAGTAACGAGCGTGACTAAAATCTTGTAAATTTTACATACAACAGCTTTGACTACAAAGAGCGTAAGGTTTAATGGGGATTCAGGAGGATTGCCGTACAGCAAGAGCAAGAATTTAGTACCAGTTTTACAACCATGTATCGTGTCTGATTAAATTCCGAGTTTCAATTCCGCTGAATGATTCATTTGTTCCCCCTGACACCAATTTTACCTCTGATTTGAAAATCATTCCCCACGTTGCACCGTAAATATTTCGTAATATGTTTATAAACCAGTTGAACAACGAGGTCTTAATTTCAGGCATGGAAACGTTCCACCGGCTTGCCCCTCCCAGACCTTCCCTGCCCTCGTTTTTCATTTCAATCTTATTTCTTTCCCTGCTTTAAATCAGCCGTAATGAAATAACCTTGGAAATAACTTTCTCGCTCCTCAGGGAGGCTGGAATGCGCACTGATAGCTGCGACGTCGCTCAGTGCGCATGCGTTGTGACGGATGCGCGCGCAGACGCGACGCGTTGACCGTTGAGGTTAGAAGCTGGAGTTGGGAGTTCTGAAAATTTTATACACCGATGTAGATACTTATGAACTGTTTTTTTAACGACCGATTGAAAATCGTCACGAACTCAGCGCAGAACGACGCCCGATAAAACTTGTCCAACTTTTTGGGGCATAATAATTTTCCTCGACGGTAATTAACGGCTATTAATTATAAAACAGGGTGGACTGATTGAAAAAGGGTACGTGGGCGTAAGATCGCTGGCAGTTTGCAGCTGTAAATTTTGAGGAGTATATTTTCAGAGGCGATAACGGAGGGGCAAACTGTTACCGAATTTCTTTCAACGGATATTAATTTTTTTTTTCTTTATTATTATTATTAATTTTCACCCAAACGAAAGTCACGTCTACTACCCTGATACTTCCAAGATAGGTTACTCGGAGACCCAGTGAATTTGAATAAAAGACCCTCAACCTCGGCTTCCGACTTCTCGACTTGATTTATTGCGATATCTGCGCTGCTTACTCTGCTTATCAACTTCTCGTATATATTTACTCACCGTATCTGTGTCCCGTATCCAGCGAAGATTCTTCTTCTTTTTCCTCCTTTTTGCAAGTTTTTTTTTGTACGGCAAGAGAAGTAAACGGGAAAAGAGAAAAATTATACCCGATCCAGATATAAACAAAAGAAGAATAAGGAAGAGAAAATTATCCCAACGTGAAGAACACTTCTCGAGTACGGTCTATACGCAGAAATTGCGGAAATTTACGATTCGCAGAACTCGGAGATTTCACTTTGGCAAATTTGTTTCACTGCGCTCGGCTTGTAATTGAATGATTTGCAATCACACGGTTACAGAAGTACTAGTGTAGGAATGCGCAATTGCTGAATTTACCCGTTTAAAAAGCCGCTCGTTAATTAGGCGAGACAGTTTTATTTGCCAGTTTTATGCAGGCGTTTAGTAACTGGCAGTAAACTTTCACGTTTTATTTTCACCCCGCTCGTCAATCTTGAGGGCAGAGTTTTAACGCTGATACCAGGTACTTTCAAGACTTGCTCTGAAAATGTGAGTGTATAAAAAACGTCACACTTCTCTTCCGCATGGGATCTTCGATTGGTTGATAAATTCGTGCATGACTTTGTCCATTTCATTTTCCATCCATAGCTCTGATACTCTTCGTCTTGAAATAAATACACGGAACGCGATTTCTGAAAATGAACTGCATTCATATTTTTCATGTATGCTAAGACCCCGGATGAATTAGGTTTTTTTTTATCGAAGACTCACGAGTTTGGTATTCGTAAGTCGGAAAATGACAAATAGCCGGCCAATTCACAACCTTTGCAATTTTTATCGAAGATGGCGGCCCTACTATTAGAGACTGTCGGTGGAGGGCCGCATATTTATTCAAAACCAGAGAGAGGAAAGACTTTGGCAAGTCGCAAGAGGTCTTTCAGACTTCTTCGAAACTTTCCGATTCCAACGAATAGTTGAAGCGAACAAGCCATGTATTATAGCCTGATCATATCGGCTCTAATTATTAACATACGAAAGGTCGAAGGTAAGAACCAATTTCGTCAACTTACAATCAGACTGACTTCAAGAAAAATGCAAATTAAGATACATTCGAAAGCGATTCTTCTGGCAAGTTTTTTTCATATTGATGCTAGTTTTTTCATTCAATGGCAGTATTTTCTGAAGGTACTCTCTAACGCCAACCACTCGTTTTCGAAAAGAAACGGAGTAAAGTTGTTTTCCCTCCGGACCCTCCATAAATTCAGTTCGAATCATGAAAGTTAACGAAAACAGTCTATAACCTACAATTATATTACTCTGATCCAAAGTCACAAAGCAATTTTCTAATGAAATATGGCCGAATCTTTTCGTACCTATCGTTACCGCAAACAGCGCCATCTAGCGGTGGCGTCTTGTACCAGCGTGACCGTCATTTATTCTCTCGAACCGTGATTGATTCGCAACTTCGTTTCTTACACTTATTCAGAGACTGATTTTACATTCAAATGTAGAAACTGAATTCCGCAAAAATTATCCCGAAGAACATGATACGGGTTATTACAATAAACTGATCGTGATTCAAAATATGTACTTTTCTTTTATAAAAATACTCCCTGATTAATTTCCTTTTTTTCATCCCATCGCATACTTTTGCTTGACAATTGAATTGGACTACTGGAATTCAAGCGTACTTTCTGAAAGTTTTGATCTGGATAGGAGGAAAAAAAATCTATGCCTTTTCCGTACAAGTCGAGTAACGATTGATTATCGATATCGCGGAGGGCGAAAATCGGGATGTAAAACGTGCATGTAATAAGAGTAATCGTTGATTACGTGTGGTGAAAGTTAGCAGATGACTGCGCGCCCTGGTTAATCCGTCTAAGTGAACCAAATCAAATACAGAGAGAACTGGCCACCTGTGGCACTAGCCGAATCAACGTAGAAACGGGCCAAATAACATTACGAATTCAGAGTATCTCGAGCGGTCTCTTTCACGAAGGCCGACCCTTTGATCTGCGAGCTTTCGTGAATCGCTAACGCGTTTAACCTCTGCATTCGTTCGTCATGCACTGTGCGAGGACGTCGAGGTTCTCCAAAATTAAAGGTGGTCGGAATTTTAATTTTATAAAAATTACGGACCCCTTTATTCGCTCCGCTCAATTTTATCGGAACATCCAAAAAAAAAACATAAAAAAAAAAAACTAGAATGCCTTCCGCCCGTATTTTACCATCGGGATATTAGAACGAAGTTTTCCTACAATTTTTTTTCTATATTTATCGCCTGTTTCGCGGCGGAATAATCTTGGGATAACGTTCGACGATATTCGGGGCTTCGAGCCGTTCAAATCGGTCATCATTTTCGCAAAGCAGCCTAGGTTCAACGTCTTGGCTTTTTCGCACAAACTCCCCGAGACGCAACGTTACCGAGTGTATTTTACGAACTTGAAACCTGAAATATGATTCTGGACGCCCGAGGGCGTCACCAGGCCAAACTTGTTCACCCGAGGAAGGCACCCCAAGTTTCTCACTGTGTGTCGCTAGTCGAGTTCGTCGCGAGAATTGTCGCAGCACTTGGCGGACACTTTCTGCTTTCTTGAATTTTTATTTTTGTCGTCTCCTCCGCTTCTTATTATTCTCCTCTCTATTCTTTATTCTTCTTTCGTAATTTAATCTTCTGACTTTTTCACCCTCGACTTTCGTGCCAATTTTTCACCCGGATTTTCGTCTATTGTCACACATTCACCTTACGTAATATTAATCGTGCATTTTATTTTTTCAACAACTTTATATGATTTATCGATTTTATCACGAAGATGCTCGCTTTCGGTTACTTTGAGAACATTTTCGACTTTGCGTAAACGATGAAAAATCAACCTTTGCTGACAAGAGTCTTTTACCCACGAATATGGTTCGATTAATCATGCACGTTATACTGATGTGAATAAGATTTTGGCGCGAGATCACGTACTCGACGAAGATGTGTTGGAAAACTTTGCTAACTCTCGTCTAACTTCAAGTTCGAAGATGGCCCCCGTCGGGCCTTTTGAAAAATTGATATCTTTTACGGTTATTATAGGGTCGTGATGAATCTTGATGTCGCTACGCATGTTCCTAAGTTCTTTCAGAATTTAATAATCTTTGTGTTAGAAAATTAGCCACCGTATTAATCTTTTTTACGCTGCGGTAGGTCAGATTATGAAAGAAAAACACGTAGCTTCAAAATATTGAAAACATACAGATTTTCAACACTCGATAATAAACATCAAGAAAATTCAATTTGCCAATTTAAATAGTGTAAATTTGATACAATTTAATTGGAAAAATTCAATGCTCGTTGAGAATTGAGAAATCATTACGAAAATGCAGAAACTAATAAATATTCCAAGAGTGTCGAAACTCTGCAGGAGATTGAAAAGCACATTGGAAAGTTTCAGAAACAAAAAAAAAAATGTGTCGGTTAAGGTACATAATCGCTTTAAAAATGTGTAAATTGTAGGTACTCAGATGTATAAAACTGAAATGTTCAAGATCGGTAATTAACAAGATTTCGATAGTCCAAAATTATAACGCATCTACTCAGAATTTAAAAACAACGGTAATCAATCAAAAATTGAATACTTTTGGAATCAAACAAACTTGAGAACAATTCCTAAAAATCCTTGGAGTTCCCGATTTTTTACCGTAAGAATTACAATATTTACAAGAATTTCAAGCTTCCGCAATGTTCTTACAAAAACAATAAAAATTTTTACAATCTCCAATTCAAACACCCGATAATTCCAAGTGAAAGGGATCAGCAAATATTTATACAACGATTATTAAAAAAAAATTTCATATCTGCACGGATCTGTGTTCCATTCAATTATGCTATTTTCCATTCAAGCTTTGCTTGCGGCAATTGAATATAAAACGCGTGTGACATTCAGTGGCTCGTTCAATCACTCGACGATTTCACAGAGTGCAAAATTATTGCAGATTCGATAGCAGCTGCCACTACGGGTATTCATCAATCAACTGGAAAGAGAATAAAAAAAAAAAAAAAAACGGAAGAAAAATAAAACAAACAGACGGTTGTAGGAAAGGGGAAAGAGGGGGGATGGGGGGGGGGAGGGGAAGGGGGCAGATCAATTAAACAGGCAAACGATGTCTAACGCAAACATATTGTACAATGTACGTACATATGACAGCCTGTCTCTCGCAGTAAAATCCGATTAATAGGTATCATTTACTCGCGTGTTTTTCACGACATTTCGTTTACTTCTAGACCAATTGTTTTACAAGTATCTTCCCACGATGCTTTATATGTTGATATAGAAAAATGATCGCAATCGCGTCTTGAAAAACGTATCGATTGCACAGATTGAAAAACCGTGAAACACAATTTGTCAACATTACATGTGGAAGAAGAACGATTAATCATGAAAACGAATTAGGCTCAAGTATTTTGAAACACTTTTCAGATGACCGATCTTCGACAAATGATGACAGTTACACATAAATAAAGAACTGATCGGTTACTCGGTGAAAAATTACTCGGCTGTCATAAAGTGTCAAATTATTCGTTGCGTGATTCGGAGATTATGCTTTTTACACATAACTATTCTTACAAATGTACTAAACTTTTTTGGATAGTCACAAGTTTTGCAAATTATAATCGAGACGAAGAATCTTACGACGGATGATTAGTTTTACTGCTGATGTTTGAACGTGATATTTTTCCTCTCGAGATTTTGATATCGTTATTAAAAAATGTTAGCTTTAGCAAAGGATCTAGGAATTAAGTGAAACCGTCATGAAGTTGGCTGAATCGTATAAACGATGGACCCGAAATTGCGTAGAATTACACATGTAACATAATTCGACGACCGAACTGTAAATGAGTTCTGCATACTCAAGACTATTTGTCTCCTCGTTGACTAATTCCGTGTAGGTATAAAAAGAAAAATTAATTTCCTGAGAAAGTTATATTGCGACGTGACTGAGCCTACCGAATAGCCCCCATTTGTCCGGGGTGATTCACATCCCTCACCGCAACCCTTATTTGTACCCACTCGAGGTTTACGTGTAGAGTGTTGAGTCGACATCATTATGTACAACCTGCACGTAGCTAATCGATGACTGGCTAAAAATGTATGGGGAGTAGATAGTATTAAGTACCAGCCATAATTCAAGCCGTCAACCGCGGGCAGTCAATTTCGTATATCGTTTGTTGGCTTAACCCTTTCAGTTAAACATTATTTTACTTGGCCAACTTTTATAACGAGATAGTATTCTTGGGTTTTTTGGGGTTGCTGATTACGAATATGAAATCGGATTCCAAAAATCCAATATGGTTGGCGAAAATTTCTAACTTCTTCGAATACGGTCAAAAAATTATACACACAGGGGTTTTTGGGGTTGCTGGTTGGTTTTGCCATACTGAATTTTCAGGATTCGATTCCAGATTTGTAAACACCGATCCCAAAAACTCCTGTACAGAGTTTCTGCTCCGGATTCGATCGAATTTTAAATTTTCGTCCGCCATATTGGATCCGCCATCTTGAACACTTTACATTATATCGCAATAATTACTCTCGAGTATTAAAAATCCATTATTATACTATCAGAAATAGCAAAATACCGCAACGCAGTATTTTGAAAAGCCTAAATGTACAAAAACTGGATATAAAATAGGTGGTAAGAATACTTACCACTATGATTCAAAGCGCTAACGTCAGGCTCGCCTTAATCCTTTCAATTTATAATAAAACTTTAACTCGTCAAATATTTTCCGAAAGAGGTGGGTTTATTCAACAGTTCCCATACCTATCTTAGAAAAAATATCTCGAATACTGTACCTTCATTGAAGTATGTTTTTAAGTGCAGCTTAAGTAGATGAAATAGATTGGTACCTGTTACATTCGTTATCATTTCTAATTTTATAGGTCTGTTGATATTAATGTTTTTTTTTTTTTGAAAAGAAAAATATTCGTGTTCTTAGAATAGTCTCGAATGTTATGGAAAAAAAAGTATATAAGCTCGGCACCTGTTAATGCAAAAATTGTAAACTTGAAACACACTTAGTGTCCATGATAATGGACACGCGTATAACTTCCGATACAGATGCAGAAAAATTCTGAAAAAGTTCAGACATCCGAGTTGAAAGATACAGAATCAAAATATGTTGAAATTTGTCTTCTTCGCCGTTATATTCGATTCACGCTGCGAGTGTTTAGGACAGAAGTAAAAGCGCTATTTCCCTTCAGCCGATAAACGATCTATCATTAATTACGAGTAATTAAAACCGTTCAATATTATTTACATATGACTCGATTGAGATTCGCATTGCCATTTTTACACCAGCCATAATTGACACGAACAGTGACGACTGTTTAAAAATTTTCTATCGCTGTATTTTTGACATCGCGACAGCTCGAATTATCTTACTCAATCACTTGCGGTTTAATCCGTTTATCTTCGAATCGATTAGCGACCACCTCTTCGCATGTGTGAATTAATTTTATCGTAAGCTTATCTTTATTCTCCAATATTTTGACAGCCGATTAATTCCTCGCCTCAAAATAGTGCCTAATAGTCAGACTATATCCAAGAATCTTGTCGCAAATCGACAACAAAGGATTGTTAATTGCGATGGTAATCTATCGATCATCACCGGTGCAAAATCGAAACCCCGATTGATTAATATTCGTGAAAATAAAGGGGGAAAGAATTTGGAAAAAACTAATGGATTTAACCGAAGTCTGGAAGAAGATCGGAGCCCGGGTTTTAATCATTCGAATATACCCACTCAATTAGCACAAAGAGAGCGGATGATATTTGAATCATGGAGTGAGACACGTGGTGTGTTTCTTCACGAATTTCGAATATATTCGTAAGAAGCGAGACTCTTGGAGGAAGGAGGTGCTGAGATTCGGGTCTCCTGTAATCGAACATCAGACACCGAAGATCGACGAACGGCTTATGAAAGCATGGCTGACCATAAAGACAGACATTCGATACTAAAAAGTAACAAAACTCCGAAAACCATATCAAAATGAAACGAGAGACGATGTAAAAGTAAGAAACGCAATAAACCAAGTGAAATCCAAGATTAAGGTGCATCGACGAAAGACAATTATTTACAATTATATACAATTTTAACAATACACACCATATTAAAGAATTTACACATGGAATGAACGAATGATGGAACGGACAAACGAATGAATTTTAAACTCAACGACCGCTCGTGTTTCATAAAATCGATAAAGAAAAGAGAATTCGCGCTACGTTCGTCGTACCTTATGAAACATACGTGATGTTGAAATAATTTTAGGGTTTTTCTCTACTTCCGCTAAATGTTGCGGCCCATCCGGTGAAGCCAGTCAACCGGAGAAGTTCGTCCGTCCGCCGTCAGGGGGCGATGCGAAGGTTCGGCAGGGATTGTCGATGGGGTCGCCCCTCTTTCCACCGGCCATCTATCTAGATTGCCCATCTAAATTATCTCGCTAATTTCGCCCATATCGATTGTACACAAATTGGGATTCCCCGGTTATCTTCACGGGCATCTTAATTGTGAATTGGTAGCCAGGCTCAAGGGTCGCGGAAACTTATGGATGGATCGTAGGTGCGTGCAATGCTCGGAAATTGATTTTCATCCCCCTCCCCCACCCCCCGGCGGTTTGGATTTCGACGTGCTTGCACAGAAGTCGCGAAAACTTGCCGGTTTACCTGTTTGGAAACCGTGCAGCCTCGACTCGCTCCGGGTCTTAATCGCGGGTTGAGAAGTAATTAACTGCCTACCATTTACTTTGGAATTGAGATTAGACCGCGGGGTTCCTTCCTCGGGCTAACAGGGGAAATAACGAATGCTTATGACTCATTTTAAACTGCCGCTTCTCGCTTACGGCAATTTATCACTAATTATGTTGATGTTACGCTCGTAATCATCAACGAAACGCGCACCGCCGACATTCCCTCGGATATTTCAGTCTATGAACCTGAGGGTAGAATAATTCGTTTTTGGTAAACCGAACCCGTAATTATACAATTTTTATAATTTACGCGTATTATGAAAAATCTATCCGTCGTACAAGTTTCGTAAAACTTTTATCTCACTCGTTGATAGACTTTGTTCGGTTTACTTCGAAATGACCAATGAAACTTGTTCCAGAAATTGAAAGAGAAGAAAAAAAAAAAAAGAACAAACGAGAATTCTTAGCTCAAGATTCTCTCGTTACGACAGAAGAACGTGCTTTTGTCGTTTATGAAGTTAACAACAATTTGAGCAATTTTGACAATTGGTCGTACGAAGAAACAAAACATTTTTCAAACTCTCTTAAAGTTTGGAGACTGGAAGATTTTCTTTTTTTGTTGCTACTAAGATATTTTGAAATTCAAGAACTTCTTTTGTTGAGATTTGGAAATATCGAGATAATCGGAAATCGCGTTCGTTTCTCCGAGAGCGTGTGATACAGGTTGAAATTTCTGGATCTCTCAAATGCATCGGATAAATTCGTTGAGGTGAAAAATTTCACCTCAACCATCTAAAACGTAAATATTAATAAAAACACGAGAGAATTTTTTCCATCTCAAATCGTTTTAATTCCATTATACAAGTACTTAAGCGTCTGGTAGATACGGACAAATAAAGTAAACGCGGTATCCAGACGTGATTCAAGGGATGAATTCTGCATGGCTCAGATACTGCAAAGCTCTAGCAAATTATACTCACAAAAGTGAAGTTTGGGATCGCAACGCGGCTCGGCGATGCAGAGAATGAATAATGCCTGGTCTGCGGGAGAGTAGCAAACGAGAAAAAGATGGCCAGAAGCATCTGCCTTTGCACCGTAGCCACCATCTGTGGGTGAAACTGATTCCCGAGAAGGAAGGAAGAAGGTCGATTGGAAGATCGGCTGAGGGTAGTTTTCGACTGTTTCTTCAATTTGCGGATCTGTAAGTCGGCATTAACTCGGACGTAATAGATCTTACGGAGAAAATGCGGCTAGGACTAAGAGGACGACGATGACGAAAACTGGTAGCTTCACCCCTGCAATGGCTTCCCTTGGTTATGGGGTGGGTGAGGGCGTGCAGGTGCTCGCAACGACCTCACGTACCTACTTTCTTCGAACATAAACATCCACGTGATGCTAAGGTCTAAGCGATTGCCTTTCATCGCCCTTGTTAACGGGGGAAGAATTTACGGCAAGAATCTAAGCGAGAGTGCACGCCAGCGATGTTCTTTTCACAGATATTCTACAACGTCTCTTGAGTCGTCGCATTCTCCTTTCTGACTCTTGTAAATAATATCGGAGTTCGTTACCTTGAGGCACTGGCATAAGGGAATTCGGTAAAGTTCCGAAAGCGCCAAATACCGAATTATTTGGTCGTGAAACTTGAAGTAAAGAAATCAAACACTGAAGAAGCGTCAAAGTTTCGAATGGTCCGTAACACAACGTTCAAAATTCCGAAAGGACAACGTGCCGAAGGGGCATGATTTCGACAAGTCAACGTTCTGAAAGTGCGAGATTGAGAAAATTTTACGGAATCTTGCTCGATCGGAACTTGAATATTCGGAATATTGCATTTTTGAACTTTGAGCCGTCGGGTTCACGAAAGCTTGATTTCTTTACTTCAAGTTTTGCCATCAAATTATTCGGAAATTCGGCGCTTTCGGAACTTTTCAAATTCGCAACCTCGCCCCGCGCAAGGATTTGGTTCAAACGATTTTGAAAAATGTTAATTCATTTGTCAGTAAGGAATGATTATTGAAGTCGTTTTTTTTGGTCGAAAATCGAACCTATCTTTCACTGACTTACCATTTCCAAAGTTGAGCAGTATTTTTCAAGTATCTGGTTATTCTATAGAAAATATAACCAAAAACCTGTCCAAATTCCAAGTCAATCGGAAAAATAGATTTTGAGATACGATCCGCACTGTTTTGAAAGACAGTTTTTTTTTTTTTTTTATCACAGTCAATCGATATTTTCTCCGAATGAATCTAAAACTTCAACGTGCTTCATGTTCAAAGTGTTTGGTTATTTCATTTTAGTTAGCCAGCTAGAATTTTCGAAGAATCTCTGATTCTTGATTTCTTAATCATTTGAAATTTCGAAAATATGTTCACAATTAACATTTCAAAATATTTCAATAGAATTTCAATTTCCAGTTGTTCGATAGTCTAACTAGAACAAAACGTCGATTCCCTTGAACTTGTCAAATGTTCTACACAAGGATAAAAAATTTCTAATATATTTGGTGCGTAAATTTCACAGGCTTCAGAATTTTTGTGAAATTCGTATTTCGTTCATTAAAAAATGTAGTAGGTGTCTAGATACCTAGAAGGAAATCGTTTGCTATCATGGGTCAAAAATATCGGAATAAAATACATCATTTCTGGTATTTTTTTGTTTTTTTTTTCTTCACACTTTATAACAAGGGAGCTTTTTCACAACATTTAACAGCCACAGCTCGTAGGGGATTTTTTCAGAAAACTATAAAAAAATTAATTTACGCGTTATTGTGGACCCGCTACGTTTGTAAAATTTTTTGGGGAAAACAAAGAATATCGGAGCAGATCAAGCAACTGTAACCATAAAAAATTCCTCTCATATCATATGCACATGTAAATCTCAGGATGAAAACACGAAAAAATCAACAAACGAGAGACGAAGGATGTCTCAAAGTTCACGAATACAATTTCGCATCAATGTACTGTTCGCCATTAATCCAAGTATAGAACCTTAATTCCAATTCAATCAAACTGTACAATTTTCAACGATATTCGTCCGTCCGTAATCTACGCGATAATTGAAATTGCGGTGTTATTGATTCGTAACAAAACAGAATAATAAAAATAATTTTTTTATAAACGAAGAGTGTGAGTCGGATAATAATTCAATGGACAATAAATACACAACGCGTTATACATGCATGATACAGATTGAGACTGGTATTATATGCGTTATGCGTTATGTTACCGTATCTTGAAAACTATTCACCGATCGGAATTTCGGTTTGCCAGACTCGATTAAACCCGCCCGAGCACATTAAAGTCAAAAGGCACGTATTGGCACGTAATTAGCTCGCGGTAACTCAAGACGCAAATCAGTATGTTCAATTTCGAGGACCTGCATCGTTATAATATAATCTTCTACGATCCGATTCACGAAGTTCTTGTTTCCATGCTGAAGCCTGGAATCCACGGCTTCAAAGCGCCGAAATTGAGCTGCGTAGTCTCAGAAAAATAAAATTGTTCAATGTCGGAGCATCATCCAGGGACGAGCCGGAAAAACAGTTTTTTCGCAATACTTTTCATCAATGTGAAAAGGAAAGAGTCTGTCAATCTGTCCGACAAACTTCAGCGATAGTCTCGGAAACGACGCGACGAAAGGAAATCTGAGACTGACAAGACTTGGCGGTCGAATGAAAAAGTATTGATGGAAAAATTGTGAACAAAAGAATGCGTGAAAGGTAAGACAATTGGAAATTGTTCTAAAAATAAATAAATTAACCGGGAAAAACATAATCGTTCGTTTATAAAAATTAATATAGATGAAAATTACGGGTTTGTCGATAAAACATTAAAAATAATTGAAATTAAACGGGACTTGGCAATTTTTCATGCCCGTTATTTCGTTGCGAAATCATGCAGCTTTCAGATTTTTTCATCAAGAAATTTCCATGATCATCGCGGGAGTTTGTCGGACAGGCCGACATTTTTCTAAAAACCTGCTCTTCGTAAGGACTCGTTTGCAAATCGTCTAACGAATATTTGATTCGGATGATAACTCGTGGCTTAGCGACTCAGATGTTGTGCTTGGTTATTTTAACCATGAATAAATCACATTAATCGCGAGCGCGGTTTGTGCCTCATTAACCGTTTAGCCAACGGTGAATTTTTCACGGTACTCAGATCGGTCGACGAACGAATGAATAATCTTTCTGGGTAATTGATATTGATGCATTTATGGCAAATTACCCGGGAGATAGATTCATAAGGTTATGAACATTTATAAGGCATTTACGAACACTGCAGCTTAAATCTGATCGAAAAATTTCACGCTGTATTTGTTCCCAAAAACAGGTGACACGCATAATATAATTTTCCGTACATTGAGCGACTCACGTCAAGCAATTATTCTTTCTGATTACAGGTAAGAATCCTCTCCTTCGTGTCGAAGGTACACATCAATCCATGTAATAAAAAAATCAATACCTACTTCACTGACGTTGAGGGCGAACGGTAAGTCAAAGATTGTCAAACACCAACGACGTGAATTTAAGTGGACACGTACGCTTTATTTAAAATTCGAATCCCTAATTTTCAGTCAGGCAATCTCACTTAACAGCCTCGATTCTTACTGTAAATGTAACACAGCGTGTTGAGTTTATCGCAATGCGATTGGAAGACCTTTTATTAAGATATTTAAAAAATATTAGTCGGTGTCGAAATTAATTCAACTCGGTTTATCGAACCAAAAGTTCTGAAACTATTTTTTCAAGGCGTTCAGCTTTCGGTACGAATTTTTAGTGAATTTCAGAAAGTGTTTGTACCAATTTTTTGTTTTTACTTTTGCAGTATCGATCGAATGAACTATTTCTTTGCATTTTTGCGGAGATTTTTTTTTAAGATCCGTTGAAAACTGGGCTCCGAGGTCTTTTGTACAGATGTTGCGATTTGAGAAGGAGACGAGGTAGAAGCTCACAATCAGGTCAATAATCCCTTTCCTGCATTTATTTTACAGTTGTTGTCTACCATCCAAGACTGTTTGTGTAACAATAAAATTCGTACTTTCGTTGCTGGTATTATTATTAATTATTAATGTTCCAAAAAAGCTTTCGGTCCAACATTCAATGCAAAACTTGAATGTCTTCTATATTTGAAACGGATGTTATGAAAATGGTTTTCGTTATTTGTTATCCATAATAGAATTTCTTAGGCTGATTATCAACGAACAAAAATCCCGATCTGCACTTGAGGGCTTCAATCGAATCTTTGGAAAATAGAACCTACTTTGTAAATGTGAATCTGCTACGAGTATACCGCTGGAGAAAATTACTGTATATGTGAAATTTCATGCGAACCCAACCAACGTCTGACCCTGTTTTTCATTTTGTTTAACTTTTTCTGCAATTGTTCCGATTCTGAAACAGTACCCTGAATTTTTTCAAATTTTTCATCGAGCTGGTCAGTTATTTATAAATATTGCGAGTGCTTTTGAAAAGGGCCTTTTTTAAAATTCTCAAAAACTGTAAATATTTTCTCTTTCAAATATTTCAGGACCAGGCCCATGATGGACAGATTAATGTTCTGTTTTCTTTTTCCACACTTTTAACTTCCTTTTTCTGTCGACTAAAACATTGTTTAAACGGTCTGAAAATTCACATTCAAAAGCACTCTCAAGATTTATAAATAATCAATCGGTTAAATAAAAAATCTGAAAAAATTCAGGGTACTGTTTCAGAATTGGGACAATTGCAGAAAAAAAAAAACGTTGAACAAATCAACAATGGTAATGGTCATCGGTGAAAGTGAATATACTGATTTTTTCCAATTGTATACTCATTGCTGGAAATCGGTGAATTTTTGCTGATTAAAACTTCGAGACTAGTCGTTTGTGATTTCGAGGGAAACTCGATGAAATTTGGTTCCTTGGTAACCGGTGGACAGCACGTAGCCTCGTTTCAGGGTTTGCTCTTTGCACTACGGCCAACAATTGGCTGTAGAACGAGCTACTTTGCTATTCAGCGTTGTATTTTGGCCGATGGATCGGTGGACTTGTACCGGTTTTGCAAGTTGGGCGTCTACCAACCCGGAGTAACACGGAGAAAATCCGAAACGAGCAACATGTCGAGCCGTTCTCCCGCACATGTTTCTACTCCGTGTCGCGTTGTAACCGCGTAACGTATTCCTCCGTGTACCAGATGTGATTAGTATGCAGTTTGTTCTCCGCCAGGTACCAGATGCTTAATAAAACCCATACGTATCGGTCCGTTTCGAGGCACGAGGTCTATATTGCAGATGGCTTCTGTTGCCTGCACGAGAAGCCAATTTCCCAAAATTTCCTACAACGCCTTGGTGTATAAGTGGGTCAGGTATACTAGGTGAATTAATTTCGTGCTTCGAGTCCGCGTCGTTTCGTTGTTTCGTCAGCGGAAACGATGCTTCGCTCGATACTCTTTAATAATATATTATATGTGAAACTCTTCAACTTATCGAATTTGATTCTTCCCAGTCGATTATACAATTACTGATCAAGGAGTTTTTGTGATAAATTTAACCATAGGTTGTCATAGTTTTCTCATCTGATATTTAAGAGTGGAATTCTGTACCGACGGAATTTGATTCGAAGAGTTGTACCGGAGGCGTGAGGGTCTCGAGGATATAAATTTTCGATTTTACCGTCCGCTCTATCAATGTTCTCATGTTACATTTCTTCTGTGGAATTTTCTTCAAATCATCTTCGTTCGTCCATCCGTTAACGGTCGATTTTGTAAGTAAATTTTACCTCTGAGCATGATTTTGACCCCAGAATATTACACCGGGGTACTTTTTTACCCCACGGTGATTTCAAATTTTTCGCCAAACCAGGGAGCCTTCGGAATTAAGCCGGATTCGGGTCAAATTTCGACAAACTTTTCGAATTTGAAAAATTTTTTAAAGGGTACCATCGTTTCAAAAAATTCTTTATTACGTAATTGGTAATTTCGAGACATTTATCTTTTTAAAGAAAATTTGAAAGTTGACAAATTTTCCCCTTGCAATTCAATCTAATCTGCATTGACCTGACGTATTTATCAACAAAAAAAAGAAAAACGTCAAACGATAGAATCAGTTTCGTTGTGACTTCTACCGATATTCACCTACCAGGTTTCCAATACTCAAAGCGATCGCAAGGGGGTGAAAAAAAAGGTTCAAAGATACCGTTTAATTGCGGACCACCTGCAATATCCGCGAAAAATGATTAATAAAAATTCACGGACTCATCCGTGATACGCGTTTCGGTGGAATTCGGATCGCAAACGCTTGGACAGTTATCCAGCGAATTATTCATGCCTAGATACGTATGCGTGTATTCGGGGCAATACACGTACTTTGCCTAGTCCAGGGTAGGTAAGGGTTAGAGAGGCTAACAGCAGCGGCTCTGGCGCGTACGGATCAATGAAACGGAATCTCATATCGGGCCACGGCCATGCCAGTGCGGCCGGGTGCGTAAATACGGAAATACGCGTCCTGCAGAGGCCAGGATAGACCAAAGGATATTAATAGGACGTCAATTATTCCATTCCGCACTGCCAATGAGGAATTGATTAGCCCAATCTCGGTGCATGATTGATTCCACCACTGAAAAGGGTTTGCCTCTCTCTCTCTCTCTCTCTCTCTCATCCTGCAATCCCTTTTATTCAGGACCACGTGAAACGAGGTTATTGACGTATGCAACCAGATACAGAGAGAATGGTATAAACCGAGTATCGAACGAATATCGATTGCGAGATGAGCTTTTTGTAGTTTATTTTCATCCTAGAGTAGCGAAAAGAATACGACGACGTTTGATATTGGCAGGGATCCAAAAAAAAAAACAAAAAACCCTCCGTTTTTAATCACGTGAGATAAAATAATGCGTTTCGGATTTATTTTTAAACGTTGATTATCCCATTTCCGAAATGAATCTGAAGCATTTCTTACATTCCGATCTTAATGATAAGAGCTTTAAATTCAACTTCATACTCATCGTGAACCACAATTTGGGTTTTGGTTAAAATCTTCGATACATTCAATTTTTAATATTCCAAACAAATGTACAAAGTCTCTGTGAAGGAATTTATTGAAAAAGGGAAGAACCGTTCGCGCAATAGTTGTTGTAAGAATTTGTAAACTTCATTCGACGAGAATTTGCGAGTGCCTACTTGATCCAATTCGATATTGCACTGATACTGAAGCACACGTCATATTCACACACACATCCACAGTTCCCGGAATCAAGTAACAGACCGATTTAAATAATTCATTCTCCATTAAAATGTGTATTTTTCAAATTGTAGAACTTATTTTTCAGCGTATCGTTTACCTAAACTGTGAGATAAAGAAGTACAGGAAAAATCGAAAACCCTTAAACGATAATATTATTTTTTACTAGCTATGATTTAAACGACGTTCACAATTCACAATTCTTCTCGCTCCATTGTGTTTGACTTTTTCTGATTTTTTCTAGACAAGTTTTGAGGCATCGAAAACACTGCCAAGTTTATATTGGGTGAGGTTGAAGTTCCGAATTTGAAAGCGTCTTATCCTGAATTATTTGGTAGTGAAACTTGAAGTAAAGAAATCAAACTTTTACGAAACAACAAAGATTCGAATGGTCGGAAACCCGATGGCTCAAAGTTCCGAAAATTTAAGTTACGAGAGAGCAAAGTTCTGACAACTAAAGTTTCGAAAGTGCAAAATTTGAAAATGAAGTTTCGATGGAATAAAATTCCGAAAGTTAAAATATACTCGCACAAGTGGGTGTAAAAAATAAGAAAAACCGATAATCAGAATGATCATGATTCCGAACGTGAAAATGTGGAAAATCCGAAACAAAGAAAGATCAAAGCGGTGAAATTTCACCGAGCCAGAAATCCACAGAATCTTCGATTATTCGGAAAATTTTTTCATTTCCGCACATTCGGAACTTCTATCGTCGGGTTTCGGACCATAAGAACTCTTTGATGTCTCGTCAAAGTTTGATTGCTTCACTTCAAGTTTCACCGGAATGAAAATTACAAAAATTTGAGAGCTTCGGAACTTCTCAAATTCCAAATTTCAACTGCGCCCCGTTTTTATAATGTGCTAGAATTTAACGAAACAAGATATCTGACATTTTGACACTCTCGTTGAAATGTCGGTATTTCCTCACAGATAATCGACGTTTCAGATGTTTCTCACCGTTCGAGTGATCTGTTTGTTCATTTCCATACTTCCGTCGTAACCGTGATGAATCATCCTCGTTCCGGCACCCTTTCGCACCCGTCATTTCTCATCATCCGGAGCTTCGGTCCGAGGATATTGCGATACGCAAACGCGGCAATTAACCGAGACCGAGTGAGGCGTCATCGGGTAAAGGCACCCATCCCAGCTGTTACGATTTTCAATTGATTACATCGAGAAGGATCGGAAGATCCAAGTGACATTGGGAATTGGAATTAAATTAGATTAGTTTCGTTTTATCGGCACTTGCTCTCGCCTCTTTGCAGCTATGATCGTTTCAAAATGAGTCCCGTTCAGCTTGTCTTCATTTTTCGCAAAAATTCACACTTTTTCTACAGCTAGGAGAGGCGAAATTTTTTTCACACATGTATCACTTATACTCGAAATTTTTTGTATGCACGCGCTGTACGCCTACACCTGACTTATTTCTACGGAGGCACTCGTCACGTCGGCATTTCAACTTCGTGTCTCGAATTTCGGTGGAATAACCTTCCGTGCCGCAAGGTAGTACGTGACGCATAATGCGCTTCATACATGAGACGACAGTGGAATAAAGTAGTACGTATGCCGGAGCTTCGATGGCTCCCAGGGATACACCCATGTCTCGATCGAATCATTCGTAACGAATTCTGCGAAAGATCGATTAACATACGACGGAAAAGACGAACAAAAAACTTCGTTGCCTAACGCGGGCCCAGAAAACAGCTGAAAAATTGAACGAATTTTTCGTTTTGATTCGATTTTTTTTTATACATTATGGCTGTGCGTGTCGAATGATATCGCAGAATTGAGAACGATTAATTAAAAATTTACCGTAATATTCCAATTTTTGGGCCATCCTTTAATCTGTGACAATGAATTTTCCATTTTTGATAAATGATTAAGTATAATAGAAAATTTTTAAGTGCGATTCTTGGTAATAATTCTTTTTCAAAATGGTCGTCGAATGATTAATAATATCTGTGAAACATTTGTTGTTCAAGTTGATCGTAAGTTGTTGAAAAGAAAACAATTTGAAAGCCTCTAAAAAAGTATTCACTTGCCGTCCTCGAGTACCTAATAAGGTTTTCCACTCGTCAATAATTTCCGGATTTTGATTCTTAAAAATAAAACCAAGTATGAATCCTGTTAGATCTAACGGTGATTCATTTCCAAGAATGTTTCTCAATAAGCGGAGAACAAATTCACCCTCAAAGTAACAATTTTTTTGTATTAATCCACTCGAAACTTGACTCCGAAAGTCTATCCGAAACGCTAATTAACAGAATTAGCAATTCATCCGGTACGAAAGTATTCGCTATTCTCCAGTTTCAAGAGTTCCTTCGATGTGAAGTACTGTACATATATACATATATATATATATTATCGAATCATCAATGAGCGTCTCGGAAAAGCTCAAGTTTAGTTTCAACTCTCCACAGTTTCAAGTATGAGAAGAAAATCGGCTTTTCGTCAAAAGATAACAGCACGTTTACCGGCGGGTGGGCAGAAAACGTGTTGCCAAATTATTTTCGGAATGAAAAACCAGACGACATTCTCTCGCAAGATTTCTCCGACTCACGAGAGACTCGCGTTCGGTCTATTCATTCAATTGTGCGACCGGTGAAAAATCCGTATCGATTTTTATCCAGGGCAAGAAACGTTTCACAGAATTTTTTCCCGCGGTAGGATAAGATCGTGGCGGCATTTATCAACGCCGCGTGGTCAAAAGCGGAGATGAAATAGAGGCGAGAGGGGGGGGGTGAGGTCACGAATTTCGGCAGAGAAGCGAGAATCTGTCAGACAACAAGTGGCAAATCCACTTCGGGATCCGTGCCACCAGCTTCCGCCTTGGGGAAAAACGAGAATCGATTAGGACAGAGGTCGCGGAGAAGAGCGTATCTTCCTTAGACCGGCAATCGATACTCCGAACGATTCGAGCCTCCGGGCTCTCTGTCCTGATGACCATTGTCCGAACTGAACTCTGCGACCTCCGAACTCGAATGGCCACGATGCGAGAAAATAATTTTCTCCTCTATTTACCATCGCCATATGCATGCGTTCCCACGCCCAGTCAGTCGATGCATCGTACCGATTTTTAATTTTTGATGACATTACGGACGTAACGAATCCGACTCTCTTTTCATTGATTTTCGTCGTTATATCTTCGATTGTCGTGTAGAAATTCGTATGTTCGTGAGTCACTGAGTCGCGAACGCCGTCCTTGATAATAATTCGTCTTGTCGACGGATTGTTCAATATCGCCCTCTAATGTCTAATCACATTTTATGTGTGGAAAAGAAAATCCAGTAATAAACTATAAGAACGAAGAAGCGCGAGCCATTTTCGATATCAATAAAATTACAATCAGGTGGATAGATAAACGCTTGTAAAACGGATAACGTGTGTTAAAAGCATATATTGATCGATAAGTTACGCAAGAAAATCAGGTTGGCACCTTGCTTATCAAAGTTACGATAACAATGCAGTAATCGCTGTTATCAGGGGTATATTTTTAAAGTGGTTGGTATCAGTACTATTGATTTATCAAAAATACGCAAGAATGTTTAATCGTATTGATCTTCGATATATCGCTACGTACATACACACGAACACGTTGTTTCAAGTTTCATATCGAAAAGGGCTAACATATTGACAAGCGGGAAATTATCAGTTGCGAACGAATGTACAAGTGACTTAGATGTTGATATTACTATTCTTGCTAATGTCAATCATTTCTTTAATGTTGCGTTTATATCAGTTTTGTCCAGTTCTTAGTACAGAAGAGTTTTTAAAATTTCTCTAAATCTAAAAAAATGAAAAACAACTCCGGAAAAATCTTTGCTATTTTATAAATTCATACTTTTAAACGAATTAAGATGGAGATACATTTTTAAATGAATCAAAACCACTAAAGGGCCGTTTTTCGTACTAACAAGCTTCTCAATTTCAGATTTCCTAAATTGAGATATAGATCCAGAAGTAGCCAAAGTAGCGAAGTAAGACGGGAAAGTCGAAAAAAAAATTTACAATAGTGAGATTTGTATATTCATATAAATTTCATTCTTTTTCGTTCAAAAATATCAATTTAAAAAATGGTAAAGATTTTGCCGGAATTATTTTTCGACGTGTAACATCATTTCTTATACAATACCATGTACAACAAAAAATCAACCTTGTAGCATATGCATATCTATCGTAGAGCTAGAATTTCACTCGCGTGTCCCCTTGAGTTTTGAGTCACTGTTATTCAGGCCAGAACTCGGAGTTGATTTATCTCGTAAGTTTGTTTCGAATGGTAATCGTGCCATGCCTATTTTTTAGCATACCTACTTCTTACATAGGACAAGAGATGAGACTGTTTTCCGGAAAAACGTGCATTCTGCCAATATCGATTCAAAGAATTGAGAGATTTCTGTATTTCCAAGAGGGTTCGTAATTTCGAGCAGTGGCGTTAGCTGCACTGATTGAGGGTAGAAGAACGCTTCCCGTAATCGAATTATTCCATCCTGTGTATTTACCACATGTCAAATTATTTTGTGGCTGATACGAAATCATTAGTCAATAACGTTCCGCGAATTACTTGTCAGCATTACGCTAATTGACTGAATTAATTACCATCATCGTTCGCCGCAGAGTAACGTAGACGAATTGTTTCCACTTGAAAATTTAACCACTTAACATTATCACGATACGAGATATTCAATTGCATCAGTTGACCAATTCCATCAACGTATTTTATTCGCCAAATCAACCATAGAACATTGGTCATTCTTTGAGCAAGGTTTCAGCCAGCTCTTGGCTGCCGAGTCAATCGAGTATAAAGTGACTAACAATAAGAAGCACATAAATTGAAATATGTACGTATCAAAAGAATGTTTTTTTGCGTGGATAACAAAAAGTTCATTTGTGTGCTGTAAAACAATTGTACCTCAATTTTAGAAGGTCAATCACGCGACTTTTGTATCCCTTATACAAAAAGTTCTTTTTACAAATTTTTCGGTGAAGTTCTTTAAGAGTTACAACCAAACATCTTATCGGGTGGATGGGAATTTCTGCTTGATTCCGAGAAAGTTGAGCTTTTTCGTTCGTTATATTTACACGAGTCTTTCGAACGCTCGGCTTTGGCGAAGTATGGGTGCGGAAAAAAAAATGTTAAAAACTTATCGATTTATAGGTAATTGATACTTCTCAATGAGGTCGCCTTGCTCACTGAAACGGAATTCTTTTCCTAATCAGATACGGAATACGCAAGTCGCGTGAGCGACCTTTTAAAACTGAGCTAATTCGTCTTTTCACAGGAATTTCTTTTAGCGCACAAATAAACTTTCTCGATCCACGCAAATAATAAAAATAATTTTCGGGCCACCCTAAAGTATACATATACGTAGAAGCGTGATGTCGAAAAGTCGTTTGCCTTCGACTAAAATTATTCTTCCATCAGCCAAAAGTGCTCGCTCGTATTTTCAAGCCTTGCGGTTCCTTTTGGGGTAAGGTCACGTCAACTGGTCGTTACTTGGTGACAGCAGTCGGGTGACGTGAGATGAAAGAAAAATAAAAAGGACCAGCAATACGGAGGGGAGAACGAGTAGGAAGTGCGGAACGGCTTCAGCCAAATTAGAAAGCGTTGTAATTGCACATCGTCGGCACGCAATCAACGACAGCTGACCACCCTAAGCTCGAAAGAATTTTATTATACCGGGTCCTGTCCGTGAGGTCGTGCCAAAGCAGGTATGTAGCATAAAACGTGAGGCTTGAAATATGGCAACGAGCGGATCCTGAGCTTGTCCGTAAAATTGGAAGGAACCATTACGGAAAAGTTCAATTTCAACTATGATTTTTGCACTGCTTTTCGCACTGTGATTGATCATTGAAATTTTTCGCAGACTCAAATAGCGATCACTGGGTCAAGCAAAATGAAATATTCGTTGACTGCTTGAGCACTCGTGTCGTTGAACTCTATTGATTGATCTGTCAAAACGCTTCGAAATGACTTTACTTCAGCGTCAAATTCACCGAATCCGTATTACAGTTTTGAGCATTTTAAAAGTAAATTCAACAGTGGTCAGTCTTTGGTGAATTAGTTTTAACAAGTTGAAACTCGATAGTTTTCGTGCAAAAATTACTGGACTATTAGAAAACATGTCTGAATGTCTAATCAGGATTCTTTGATTTTACATGCACATTTTTAGAAACTTTGTATAGAAAATGCGGTGAATATGCGAAGAAAGATTCTCAATTATACGACATCCAAAAATTGAGTCTTTTGGAAAAGAAATTTCTTTTTTCTAGGAAAACTTTGAAAGAAACTTAGACTTTGAATTCATCCGTGGAGCAAAGTTATTCAAGAAATTCAAACCCGAGATTTGTCGATTCAAAAAGCGAAGTTCAGAATCCTAAAATATGGATGTACGTAAATGAAAATGTTTAGTAAAACTTGAGAAAAATGGAAAGCCCTGTAAAGACAATGAAAGGAATTTTTCAACATCGGCTGTTCGTTGCTCGGACGGGGCGAGGTGAGAATTTATAAGGGAGTGAAACCGGTCCGTCGAACGAATCTACGATTTAACTCGGTGGTTCTGGGTCTGATTGCGAGTGATAATTCAAGGCAAGAATTTCTAGCGCCAGGTTAATACGCTTGTCACGTCGTCCTTACACGTTTTGCCTGGACTTTAGCCAGCTCGGATTTTCAACTAACGGTGGGGATGTGCTTGCAGTGAATCGAGAGAGCTTGCAGAGCAAGGGGATGATGAAATGAATGGAGGGTCCGAGGATTGGAAATGACTAGCTCCGTCGATGCAATAGAACCCGTAATGCTGCGACCCATTATATCGACGCTCAGACAATGGAGTATTCCGTTCTACGAGTACCGTGAAACCCACCGAAAGGATGCACTTTGACATCATTCCGTGGCTCTAGCACAAAGTATGGACGGTCCTCGAACCTGGGTTCGAAGAATACTTCGGCCACACAAGGCTTCGTCACATTACCGCAGAACGGATTACGATTTTTCGGAACTTGATTCGTTACGTGTCCATGCATCCTGTTGGCTCTTTGTTGCGTTTTAGATTTTTTGAAGCTTCGATTTCACTGGAATAGTTGAAATTAGTACGGGTGTGTTTATTCGTTATAACGACGTTAACATCGACTAAACTAACGCCATGAATAAATTGTCACCTTGATTCGCTGGTACACTATACGCCCGTCAAGAGAATTCAAGGCTTTACATCGATCGGGACGGTGATCTTTGCACCCAGTTCACGTTGAATTTGTTCCAATGATTTTCCTTTCGTTTCGGGAACGATGAATATAACGAATAATACACCACACGCGCAAATCACACTGTACATCCAAAAGGTAGCGTAATTCCCGAAGGCTTCGACAAGGTCGTTGAATGTCCTTGTTACCAAAAAAGCCATCAACCAGTTGAAGGAACAGGCACTGCTACCAGCGATGCCTTTTATTTGTGGTGAGAATAGCTCACCTACCATCATGAATGGAATTGGCCCGAAACCGAGACTGCTCATGAGGATGAAGAGGCAAACAGATACAAGCGGGATCCAGTTGACCGATGAAACGTCCACTCCGTTCTCCTCCAAGTAATAGTATGTACCCAAAGCGAGCATGCCGACCGCCATTGCACTTATCGATGCGAGAAGCAGAATCTTACGGCCCAGCCTATCAACTATGAGCAGACTGGTGAAGGTAGATACGACCTGTAGAGCTCCAACAATGATCGTGGATGCATCGGTGGAAATGGCACCGTTCTGACCAAAAATACTTCCAGTATAGAATACAATCGCATTGACACCGCTCATTTGCTGGAAGAACATCAAACCATAGGCTATTATCAGTCCGTTTCTTGCTACTTTCGACCTCATTGCTGCAAGAAATGAACCTTTGTACTGCAACTCTTCCGCAAGGACTAACTTCCTCGTGATAAGCTCACGCTCGACGTCATATTTAGGGCCTCGTACTCTGAGGAGACTGTCCCTAGCCTCTTCTTCTCGGTTCTTCATCAAATAGTATGTCGGACTTTCCGGCATGAATGAAAACACGACGAAGAAAATGAGCGGAACGGCCGCGAAAGTCATCGATAAATAGTATATCGGTATCAGGGTGCCGAGAATGTACGAAATCAGAATTCCAGATGTCAGCATCAACTCGTGAAACGCTCCTAGCCTTCCTCGGATCGTCTTCTCGCCTATTTCTGCGGTGTAAACTGCCACCGCAACGCAGAATCCGCCTCCACTGAAGCCGAGTAGAAACCTTCCGACACAAAACATGGCTACCGAGTTGGCCCAGATGACGAGTGACCATCCAATGGTGTAGGGAACGACTAGTATCAGCATGCTGCGCTTTCTGCCGAAAGCGTCCATCATCAATCCCATGGGAATACAGATTGCCGCTGATCCCAAATTCGTCACCGAACCGATCCACGAAAAGTCCGAGGTGCTCATAGTGATGTTGTACTGTTCTGCCAATTTTTCTCCGGAATCGCCACCTGACGTCGACCATCCCAAGACTCCACCGAATGCCAGTGCTCCAAGGGTAGCAGACAGTGCGGCAAAGTATTGGGGCAGCTGTTTAGCTGGAACGGCTGGTTTTGAATCATCGCCGCTTGACACCGATAATGTCAATTCTGACACAGTTATTATCTTCTCGGTCATCATGCTGGTATGTCTGCTTGCACGAACGACGTCCCCTTCCTCACCTACATCATAAATAATGGATTGATCATCGGTGGCCAAAACGAATCATTTGACAATACAGACTTGTACACTTCTAGCACATGACTCGGATGAAGTGAAATAGACCTAGCATTTCAACTTCAACTATTTTTATTTTGTCTTTCAATTCATCAAATTGTCAATAGTCTGAGACTACTTATATCCGTACTGACCGATCCGTTTACCAAATTAGAAGAGACGTTAGCTTAGACTATGTTTGTGATAAAATTCGAAATCTAGAATCTAGCACATCTGCTGTTCAAACTTTTGATCACAGGCATAATAGTTTCGTACAATTTCATCTGTTGACCATATGTTCGAGAGTCGCACAACGAATTCAGAACTTTTGGAAATTAGTTCTTTGTACAAATTCATTTTGACACGTACAGAAACCAGTTTGCTTGGTATTCTCATACATTTCACTGACATCAAAGTTAAATTCTTTATATACGTATGATTATGATTAAATTATTATATACATTGATCCAAAATTGACCACCATTCATACATTAATCCATCGAGTATTAAGCAATCTTAACAGCACGATAAGAGTATGGGTGAATATCGAGGGCGAACTTTTTTTTCTTCACAACACAATTGAAATACAAATAACTTCCAGTGCAACAACTTTTTTTTCTTTAATCGTAGTCACCATTTTCTGCAACGTAAAGAATTAACATACACGATTCAAGTGTTTACAATTATGACACATCTCGACATATTTATAGAGCTTGATGAAGAAATTTCGGTCAACTTACATTGCACAAAGTTCGATTGTTTGGTAAGAATACAATCTTAATGCATGTACAGCAGAAGTCAAACCAATTGTGAGTGACTTGAAAATTGTCGATGCGTTTATCCGTATGAAAAATTGTCGAATCGCTGGTAGTCATTTTGCATTTTTAAGCCGATAATGATCAGTTTCTGTATCGCCACAGTACAACATCAAATTCCACAAACAACGTACCACTGATTGTCAGGAGAGCGTGCGAAAAAACCTCTTTCTCTCAAAGATTGTCAGAAAACAATTCTTTTTTGGCCTGCGGTAAACATTGACCGCAAACGATAAACCGTCACTGACTAACGAAATTTATGCTACTGTAGATTTATCCAAGCAAACATCTTTCGAAGCTTGTTCATACTTATCTTATCAGGCTCATTTTCAAGTTTAAGTGGAATTCGCGATCTAGACACATGCTTGGGAAACCTATTGCAGGTCAAACTTGGAAATTGTGTAATTACTTATCAGTTCGCTCTTTGTTGTTTCATAGTTTCAAAAGTTTATTATTCTATAAACCTAATCAATGTGTGGATAAGTATTATCTAAGTTATTAACTGTACGAATTGTATCACGTACGTCGTTTCACACAAAGTCGTGTACAAGATGTATAAAATCAGATACTGGGAAGTATATATCGGATGGTAATGTTATGTAATAATCTACGGTAATCTAAACGTTATAATCGTATAATAAATTGAACGAAACTTGCAGAAAATGAACATATGAAAATATTGTATAGTTCATAATTATGAGAATATAAAACCAAGTAGAATTTTTGTTCTGCCGTTGTAAAAACTGAAGCTTATGCAAAGTTTACGCTTTTAATGTTAATCATCTATCTGTTACTGCATGAAAACTGTTAATGGCACAGTTATGGAAGACCTCGGAAAAGAATCATTTTTTTCTTCAAAAATAGGTCAGCATTGCTTATTTATCAGTACTTCGGAGGATGCACGTGTAGAACGAATAACTGCAAAGAGAAAAAACTTTTTGAAAGAAATACTCGCATTTTTGTGGCTGTATAATTTTCCTTGTGAAAGGAGCACGTGCAAGGAAGAGTGGGTGATGTTTTTGGCATATGGCACAAGAAACTGAAACGCGTCAAATTAAAATGAAAACCGGAAGAGTATTCATAGCAAATTATTCGAGGTTCAAAAATTTTCGTCATACTTTCATACGATTTGAACATTTCCTTTTCTTTCGAAGTTTCCCTTTACTTTGCCATATATGTACATATTATATGGAAGTGCGGCTTAATGTTATCTTGAGAAACATTCTTAATTTTATCCTGCTTTGCGAGAAGTTAAAAGTCCTTTTGGCACTGTATTGATGTCGGTAAAGATAAGAAGTTTATTATGTTTACGAAAGAAGTTTAGGTTAACAAAATTTTCGTTTATTCAACAAAATTTTCGATGAAAACGGAGAAATATCAATATTCACTAGTATATGCTTACTAGTCTATTTATGATGCCAGCGAGAAAGAAATTGGCTTATGAAACAGCGCAATGGAATGAAAAAATTCACCAAGTCAGGTGATTGCAGAATTTAAAGTAAGAGGTTTCTTGACGTTATTGCAATGCAAGAAAAGTAAAGTGAAACATTTGAAGCCAGAAAATATTGCAGTGTATAACCAAAGTGATAGATCAGTTGGACAGCTAGGCTGTCATCGAATACCTTAGTGAAACTTCAATCGAGTACCTATTAATTAATAAAGATACAATTAATGTTATTTAAAATAAAATTTATTTCATCTTACAATTAGTTTCTATCATTTGAGTCATTTCTTTTAATCGCGATCGTGGAAACTTGCGTGAAAAGCGCCTGAATCCAATGATCAATGAATCAGTCGAGCCAGACAAAGCTATTTTTATAATTTTTATTCTAGACAAATCTTTTACTTACACGTCACAGCACCGCCTGGGGCATCAACCACAACCCTTGGCATAACCGTTTAGGCTAATCTCAGACTGACAAATTCTGGTTGATGACTTGAGGCAGAGCTTACCCTGCAAGTGTAAGAAGTAATGAAGATATAAATTTGATAAACTGGTGAATTCGAAAAATTAACGACGGAGCCAGGAATCGAACCTGGTATCTAGAGATGCTTGACCAGTGCCTTACTGCACTAGACCACCTAGCCGCCCTGACTCTGTTGTCGTTAATTCCTCTCATCACCAGTTTAGTTCAAATTTGTTTTCTTGTGCTTTGTATGTGTGAATAGAAACTTTTCGTCTCTTAAGCACCCGATGTAAGAATGTATGTAAGGAATGTTTACATGTTGGAATCTTACGCTTCTGATGGGAAGCACGTGAGACGGTCAAAGACCGTCTAATAATTGAAATGCGGATATGCATTATCATTAGTTACGAGACAATTCATTGTTGAAGATGATCCACTAGGTGGTCTAGTGGAGTAAGGTTCCGGTCAAGCATCTCTAGATACCAGGTTCGATTCCTGGCTCCGTCGTTAATTTTTCGAATTCACCAGTTTATCAAATTTATATCTTCAACAATGAATTGTCTCGTAACTAATGATAATGCATATCCGCATTTCAATTATTAGACGGTCTTTGACCGTCTTACGTGCTTCCCATCAGAAGCGTAAGATTCCAACATGTAAACATTCCTTACATGCATTCTTACATCGGGAATGTAAGAAGTAATGGTTGTAGAAGCCTTTCAATTTTTTCTGAAATCTGTTCGATCAATTGAATAATATGCGCCGTCGATCAGAAAAAAAAATCTTTGTCAGCTGTGATCGGTTTTTTATCTTTTAGGTACAGTCAGTTTCATTCTCCAATCTCACAATTGTGCCAAACATGTTAGAATACGTCATCGTTGATAGGAAAATTATCACTTTCTGTCTTACCTGTTTGTACGTTGGATGATACGTTTACAATTAAAACATGAGTTTATCTCGAAAGTTAATTGAAGTTAGACGGTTCAAGATTGAATAAAAAGGTTAAAGTCGGTGATGAAAGATGATTCGTTCGTTTAGTTTACAGTCGGCAAAAGCCTTCGAAGATGAGCCGAACGACGCGTTTCTGTTGTAAAAATTGATCGAATACCGTCTGACGTGGATCTCGAAATTATTGATTAAAAACTTGAAAAATTATTCACATTGCTGGTACGTGATGACGACTGTTGCAGATATTCACCAATTTACATTCTGAATTGAGTTAAATTAAATAACGTGTAAGAGGAATATCGACTTGCTGATCTGACGTTTTCTCGTTGAGTGCTTTGTAACTCCTCTTTCCACCGCTGCCCAGGTCCTCACTAACTAGTAAAAATGTTAATGGACGCGTATGCGAACACTTGTCATGCTACAGTATTCGTAAATAGAAGGAGAGGGAAGATACGAAATTCCAGCAAGCACAGCGCGTTATCAACCTGGCCGATAAACAGTCGAGTGAAAAGTTGGAGCGATAGAAGCACCTGATTTATGACGCGGAAACATTCCAATACATCTGTGTAAAGATGGATTTGTCCTTTGTTAATTCCGTATTGCCATCTTTTGCGTTGAATAAAACGCGGAACATGTAGTTGATCGCAGTTTACTTGCACGTGTAATTAATCGGATTTTTTTTTCGAATTGATTTTTTTCACACTGAATAACTTTTACAATTTCAAATATTTTTGAATAAACTTTGGTTTTTACATTCAGTGTAATATGTACTTCTGAACAGTGAGGCCTTTCAGATTTTCGATATCTAGTTTTCCGTCAAAGTTGGAAAATCAATCAGACTTGACAAATAAATAAATTTTTTTACTCTATAGTGCGGTAAATTTAATCAGTCAAACAGTATTTAGAAGAAAATTGGCAAGCTCCTAAGATCATTATTTCTTCTACGTAGATACGTTAGCAGGATAAGCCCACCCTTACGTAGCTGGAACGTTCAATTTAATTGGTGATTTTCAAAAATTTCATATTTTGCAACGCCGCACTAGTCATGAATCCAGTTTCCTTATTCGGTTGAATTCGTTAAGGTTCGCAGCTTATAGAAATGAAATACGTAGTTGATTACTTTTGAAAATCAACTCTAAAAGTACGTTTTCAGTCGTCTTCTCCCACTGTCTGAAATTGAAGAAATAAACGTCGCACCGTTCCACACATGATTTAAATTTTCATTTTAATTTAGTTGCTTCGAAAATGTCGAGCCTCTGAGCCTGCTTTTCGATGTAATGAATTTATGAATCTGCGAAAAGAACAAGTGTAAGAATTAGGCTTATTTTAATTGTTCGTAACCCCGTTTACATTTGAATAAGTATCAACGGTGTGAATAATGTTCAATTTTATTTCCATATTCTTGTACACCAGGATTCTAGAATACACTGAAGAAATAATGGAATGAGAAAGAAAAATTTAGTAAAAAAACGTAAGAAACTTATCAAGCACCCGATAGCAACTACAATCACGATAAATTTTAACATTACGACTTTTTTTTTCTCAGAAACAAATACAATTGATTAGATGCAACTGTCATGAAAGTCAGAAAATTCGATAAATAATAATTCCCAAGTTCGGTGTACAAAAGTTACCGCGTTGCGAAAATAGCCGGAGTCCATCGCTGACTTTCAAATGGGTCTGCATTTTCGTGAAGCTTCTGGTCACCCATATCGCGGTTGATTTTTCTAAAAATAATTTTCAGCCCGATATCTCCTCCGCTAGTGTTACATTGGAAATATTTCGATGTTCAGCAAAAGTAATTTTTCCCTGTCATCATTGACAAACTTGTTTCTGTTTGATTATTTAAAACTAAAGGGCTGAATACACCAGTGAATGAATATGAATTTATATACTCAGGTAACGATACAGAGCGGGTTAGTGTTTGCGTGAGAACGAGTTTTGTGAATCCGTACTGGTATTCAAATGCCTACCGCGACAAGATAGTCGGTGATGAATTCATAGCGAAATTGGATGATCTACGAGTGAGTCAGAATGATATCTTCCGAAGCGGGAATCGTCTTTGCACCCAGCTCTCGCTGAATTTGCTCCAGAGGCTTTCCCTTCGTCTCTGGGACAATGAATATAACGAATATTACACCGAGTGCGCAAATAAGACCGTATAGCCAGAAGGTAACGTAGTTACCAAAGGCCTTAACGAGGTCATTATAAGTCCTTGTTACTAGAAAGGTTATTAACCAGTTTAAGGAGCAGGCACTGCTACCAGCGATGCCCTTTATTTGCGGTGAGAACAGCTCGCCAACCATCATGAATGGAATTGGCCCGGCACCAAGACCGCAAACGAGAATAAAGAAGCAAACAGATACAAGCGGAAGCCAGGTGATCGATGAAACGTCGACTTCGATGTGCTCCAGGTAGTAAAAGATTCCCAGAGAAAACATGCCTAACGCCATTGCTCCCATTGAACCCAGAAGCAGAACCTTACGCCCAAGCTTGTCGACGGTGAGCACGCTGATAAAAGTCGCTACGACCTGAAGAATCCCGACAATGATTGTCGATAGATCCGTAGAAATGGAGCCGTTTTCACTGAACATAGACCCGGTGTAAAAAATGATCGCATTGACGCCGCTCATTTGCTTGAAGAACATCAAGCCGTAGGCAATGAACAGGCCCCTTATCGCCACCCTCGTCTTCATTGCTCTGAGAAACGACCCTTTGTACCGCAATTCTTCGGCAAGAGCCGACTTCCTCACCTGCAGTTCACGTTCGATGTCATATTTGGGACCTCGCACTCTGAGAAGATTGGTCCTGGCCTCTTCTTCTCGGTCCTTCATCAAATAGTATGTTGGACTTTCCGGCATGAACGAAAACACGGTGAAGAAAATCAGCGGAACGACCGCGAAAGTCATCGACAAATAGTATATCGGTATTAGAGGACTGAGAATGTACGAGATCAGAGTTCCGAAGGTCAGCATCAGCTCGTAAAATGCCCCCAGCCTTCCTCGGATCGTCATCTCGCCTATTTCCGCCGTGTAAACTGGTACCGCAACGCAGAATCCGCCTCCACTGAAGCCGAGTAGAAACCTTCCGACACAAAACATGGCTACCGAGTTGGCCCAGATGACGAGTGACCATCCAATGGTGTAGGGAACGACCAGCATCAGCATGCTGCGCTTTCTGCCGAAAGCGTCCATCATCAATCCCATCGGAATACAGATTGCTGCTGCTCCCAGATTAGCGATTGAACCGATCCAAGAAAAGTCCGAGGTGCTCATAGTGATGTTGTACTGTTCCGCCAACTTTTCACCCGAGGTACCACCTGCAGCTGACCATCCTAAAACTCCTCCCAAACAAAGTGCTCCAAGGGTTGCAGACAATGCAGCAAGGTACTGAGGCAGCTTTTGTCCTTCAAGCACTGACTTCGATTCGACATTTGACGACAGCGTTGTCTGGGATACATCCTTTACCATCTTTGTCATACTGGCTTCACTTGTTTGATAAAGCGGTATCTGCTCAGTCACCTGCAAGGTCAACATGTCAGCAATTCGGTGTTGGAAAGTACATATGAAAAGTAAATAATGCATGTATGCACGATAAGATTTCGACAATCAGGGGCACAGGCACCGTAAGCGGGGAAATTGACTTTGACCTTCACACCTTTCATCTTTGATTCTTATTCGCATAAGTTTTAGAACACGTACTCGCACGTTTGGTAATATTTCTCTGGCTTCATACATCTGCAGGAGGTATTTTCTCTTTGGATGTTTGGAAGTCAGCTTGTAATTTTTTTAATTACTCTGGCGCACATTTTAATGCCTTGCGGATGATCGTGATCGGTAAGCTCTATCCGTTCACCTTGCAAACCGAGCAAACCTTGAATCAGCCACAAAATAATAAATAAAAATATCGAGGACAGTATAATCTCGAAGTGGTTGTAAATTTCTTGTAATATGAGCTGTCGCTATAAAAACATACCAGTTTGAAGAATGCGGTGCAATGAACGCCTCAGTTTCGGAAGTTTGCAAAGTCAATTGTGTTCCTTTACTCGCTGCAAACTGATCGCAAGTAATCATCGAATATACGTGAAGGCGGAACTCGTACGATTGTAAATTAAGACCGATGTATCCGATGTATTGCAGTGTTTTTTGAAGCATTATTGCGCTAATCTTATCTGTCTGATTTCAAGATATTGTATGCATAACTAATGCACCAAGCGCTGGGCACTATGCTCCGTAAATATCAACGCGTGACAAAAAAGAAGGGAAAAATGGCAGCCGTAAATGCCCTATAATTTCTCGCTTTTCTTATCAATTATAATGTCAATAATACGGTGCTCGTTATGAGTCATTCAAAGATACTGCACATGGTGCAGTCTTAAAGAAGATTAACATTAATGTGCACAAGCGACACAAGTACGTCATAAATCTGCCGAGAGGAATGTACCCAAGGTCACAAATTGGAAAAAATTCAGCGTCGTAAAGAGCAATAATTTGGAATAGTACTCGTTTCCGAGACCTTATCGAATCCCACTGTAAACTCCCAAGAAGTCTTAGCTTAATGCAAGCTTTGGTTAAAAACATAGAAAAGTCAAACATTTCTTCCAAATTCAGGCCAAAGTAACTAATGTTTTGTAATACTTTTTGCGTAAAGTCGTCTAATTACACGACGACCTGATCATTGAGGATAGACGTTCTATCTTCGACCACCTTAGTACCGTATGTGACCATCAATCGTAGCATTTGTTACCATATTCATTACCTATAAAAAAAAAAGAAAAAAAAAAAATGCCTGGCCACAAATAGCGCAAAGGTCCTATTTGTTTCGTTTTGAGTGCTGTGAAATTTGATTTTCAAACTATCGAGTAGTCATAAGTTGAACTTATAGTTACTGCAGAAGACATTCTTCTGGCTGGATTAATAACTGAATGGATTTCTAGTCCTAGAAACAACAAAGACGCTTTAAACGACTGTCCAAACATGACGTGACTAAAATGATCTGGATCTGGAGTTGAAAATTGATTAAAATTATTGTTGGAAATCGTAAAAATAAAAAAATAAAAGAAAAAATTAACGAAATTTCAGAATTTGAGCACATTAGGCAAAGAAGTGTGCATTCAGTAGTTCGATTATGATTAAATTTTCGTTGGTTGGCAGTTCGTGCTCTACTTTTGGATGTTCCAAGTATTAGCTTACAGCATTCAAATTCATGACGTGGCGTGATTGTCTCGGGCGCCTCACTGCTGGCTCTTGATTTCACTGATTCAATTGTTTCTGCATGCACTTTCAGCGTTTCACCAACTTGGCTCTCTCTGTCTCTTTCTCTCTCGCTTTCTCTCTCTCTCTCTCTTCCCAGTACACTTCTACGTTTCAATTTCATTAAATTCAGATGTAGTGAAAAAGCAGAAGATTCTTCTCGTTCATTTTAAGTATTTTCTTATTTTGATGGGTGTACGTTTTCATGATTATCATTTCACCTCTTTGTCCCTTTGATGTCGCTAGGATATTAATCAGAAAATTCTTTCGTCCTTAATCATTACAACTGCCGTGCGACGACGAGGAAAGTTTCCCTTCGGAAATAACTCTTGTTTTTTTCTTTTTTTTTTCTTTGCCTTTCTCCTCGCCCGTGTATCTTTCCGTCCATCCTATAAAGTTTGATAAAAGCAAGTTGAAATTAGTTCGATCCTCAGCTCATGCCCGACCCAGTACTTCATGAAAGCATAACTGGAGAAAGAGAAGAACTGTATATCTTTTTGAAAAAGCAAAATTATGATGGAAACAAACGTCTATACAGGGTGAGCCGAAAAAAAAAAACAAGAAAAACAGGAACTATATGAAACGTAAATAAAATTCAAAGGAAAACAGAAGAACGAATCTTTGATTTCGGGTTTGAAAATCTGGAAAATCTTTATTCGTTGTTGAGATACACGCGATTGAATAACAGGTTGTGAAAAAATCGCTTGAAGACTGAAAAAAATTAGTATTAAAGAATGTTTAACTTAATGTCCTTGTAAAATTATGATTCGAGTATTAAATATGGAATTTTAGAAATTCTCCGAAATCTAATTCACATGACAGAAGACGTTTCTCGTAAAACAATAATGAAAACGCGCGCTCCAAAGTAAAAATGTGGACACAGTTGATCGTATAAGTGAAATCCGCTCCCCATTGACTATTTTGCGTTGATCGTATCAATTGTTAGACAACTAAAATATCAATAATCGATGAAATAAATGAAAAGCACAGTGTTGTAAATTTTGCTGTAACCGACTGAACCAAAGTAAACTAGTCCTCGAATCATAATTTAGGACCGAAATTAAGTTGAACATTATTTAATATTAATTTTTTTCAGTCTCACAGCGACTTTGTCAAAACCCGATTTTCAAGAGCGTGTATCTCGGCAACGAATGAAGATTTTTTCGATTTACAAACGCGACATGAAAGATTCGTTCTTCTAGTTTCAAGAAAAATAAATAAACTTCCTGCAATCGGTCAACGCGTTCGGATCTTATTCACGTTTCAAATCGATTCCCTATTTTCGGCCCACAATGTAGAATTCATCGAAAGTTCGACGAAGAATAAATAGGAGCGTGAAGTGAGAAAAAAAAAAAAAAGAAAATAATTCAAAACACACTCGAGACTCAATATCCTAGTTTACGTAGCTAAAGCGGAACGGCGAAACGGAACGTTGTCCAATTAGGAGCTGCGCCGTTGCAGGGTAGAATAATTCGCGCAATATCGTCCGCCGCGCTCCAAGGGTGATTCAATCTTTGCTTCTTGCTTCGCCTGGCTCTGCACCAGCTCTGCAGCATCCGTTAACGAGTTCTCCGCAGGATCGAAGACAGTTACAGAATTCCCTCAGCTCTGCTTCATTGCAATCCGCGCGTGGCCGACAAACTCGGGGGAAAAATCTACCTACCTCTACCAGATTACTCGATAATGTTATAACCGAGAGATTTCTCGGCGGTAATGTCTATGCGCTTAATGCTCCGCGTAATCAGAAAAATTGTCGCGAATTTCTCGGCATAATTGCACAGGAATAAAATTGCTTACCAAGAAGCAACGGAAATAAAACTAACCGGTGTTACTCCTAGATTTTTAAGGGGAGACTTCGGTGAAATTTTGAACAAGAGTCTGTTTTTTAATTTTCACGAGATTAAAGAAACGGGTGTAAAGAATCCTTACACCGGTATTTTGGTCACGGTATTGTATGCATTGAAAAAAAGTTTCAACTTCCTGCGATGAAAATGTTTACGCAAAGAATTTTTCCAAGACGATTCTGCCCACCACCTTGCGAAAAATTCATTGCGCATAAATTTTCATCGCAGGAGGTCGAAATTTTGGATCAAGGTCTATACCGCCGTAATATGAAATGGGTAAAACGATTTTTCATACGACTTCTAGTAACGATTTTCGAAATTTCACCAAAGTTCCGCTTACAAAATTCAAATTTGAGTGTTAAGTTTTACTAGCTCGTTCAGTGTATTCAAAAATTGAATTTGAAATCATGAAAATAATGGACTCGAAGAAAATCAACTCAAATTACGGAAAATTGTTCATGTAACTAAAAATGTATGAAAATTGAGGAAATTGTTGATAATTTTCGACAAAATAAACAAAACAATATGTCATATAAATGGTGTCGTGAACTATTCCTTTTAGGAAGCATTAAATGAGGCTATTTTGTAAGAGTAATAGAATCTTCTTCAATTTTTAGAATTCATTCACTTCTTATTAACAAAAGTAGTAAAGAATATTTCCAAATTGAGAAAAATTTTCTCATCCACTCATTCAATTAGAAGTACCTACACTCAACGAAATGTTTTCTGCGACATGCAGAGTTATACTTAGTCGGATGTGAACCGGTTTGTCTAAATTTCGTACAACTGGATGAAAATTCATCAAACGAGAGAAGTCCGAGGCGATGAATTCGCATCATCAGGTGTATTCGTACCGCGCACGCCGAAATTTCTGTACACCGAGAGAAATATTTAGTTCCGGTTACCGCTCAGTCTTTAACTATTTTCATTTTTTACCACAATCGAAAAAGTATAGTTCTGGGTAGAAAATGAAAATTAGTTTTCTAGCTGTTACCGGAAAGTCTAGTATCCGTTGCTATTCTTTATCATTGCGATCACTGTTGCTATATTTTCTTGCAACCGTTGCGAAAATTTAATGCTTGTGCGAGAATAAACTGACGTTAAAGCCGTGTTTAACTAAAAAAGTAGAGTAAACCGCGGGCTCTCCGCGTCTCGAGAAGTGCGAAAGCATCGCCGGCATCACTGACGCGTGAGCATAACGATATACTCAGACGTACGCGGGACGTGGAAAATCGAAAATTCGACCCGAGTTAGGGGGAAAGTTGGAGGATCTAACGCGGAAATAATGAGGCGTGTAACCACGGTATCCTAGGGAAGTTCCGCTATCGAGAACGTACGAACATGATCTCACGTGTAAGGGCCATCCATTTCTCCTATCTGCGGCCGGCCTCGCAGACCGACGACCAACTCCTCCTAGATGCTCGACGGAAGCCGAGCCCAATCCTCCCCTCGATATAACTTATACACACCCGTAGTCGATATTATATACTGACCTCAAGCCTGCAGCTATACGTTCGGCCAGTAAATAATAACGCCCTCAACCGTCGGCCCTTCACGCGTGGATATACTTCACTTTGTCGACTGGGTGGAGAAATTGGCCCGCCGATGAATTTCGCGATTTATTACCGTTCGTTCGTTTTTCGATTACATCGAAGCTCATTTGCACGATTTTTGGCTATTTTATTTGCAACACTTCGCTCTTGAAGAACGAAACTCCATCTTTGTTGCGTTCAAAAAAAAGATGATGCTTTTCAACCGAAATACGCACCTACTGTCAAACCGCATGTTCAAGTACTCAGGGTCGATCGTTCTTTACTTTGGCAATTGAGAGTTGCTACACCTGATTTTTCCCGAAGCACATTTTGATCTACTCTTTTACGGACTGGGAATATCATACTCCGAGAAAAATTCATCAGTCGTATGGTTACTAGAAAATTTGTGATTGTCCTCTCAATGACCGTTTGAATACTTTTGTATTTACAAGAACGTATAACTATGCTAGTAAAAATTTAGCGTATGATTATAGTCATCGATGAGTATGAATTAGTGTAATATTGAATATCTTCTTTTGCGTAAAAACAGCGTACGAAGTGAGTTTTTTACTGTTTGGCGTAATTTTTACCGTTGCAATTGTCCTAATAAACGGAAAATTCGAAAAGATTATTAAACTATACAAGTAGGGCTATGGTCCAAACTATGATCGATTCATTCGGTTCGATAAAATTATTTGAGGGGCAATAAAATGTCAAAAAAACGTGAGAAAATGATATTTTGACTTTGAGATAAATTCAAAATTATCAATTTTGCAATATCGACATGATTATAGCTGAGACCATAGCCATACTCGTATAATTTAATAATCTTTCTCAATTTTTTGCCTATAGTAACCATTTTCTGATATTTTGCAACAAAAAGGTTTTGAACAATAGTCCAAATTGTATATTATTGTTCACAAGCCCTGAATCCCAAAAATTCCGTATAGATTTTGAGAAAAAAATTCTAGAAAATGAGGTAAAAAATCCAACGCTGACCCAAGAATTTTCCCCTTGAAGATGCAAAATAACTTATTTTCATTTTGCACCCAGCACTATGTTTTTCATCTACGGTAGGAAATTAAAATTGCTGAAAACTGTATGGTAACCGAAACAAAAAATTCTTTCAAGTGCCGGAAGGTTGAGTCATGTTTCAAAAGATGAAGAACAGTCGTGATTTCATTATTATTAATTGAAAGTCGAATTGAATTGCCATTTGTAAGACCAAGTGAGGCCAATGTACGAAATTTAGGAAACCCTCCTCATCGGTTCAAAAATTCAATTCACGATAGTTGCAATGACATATTTCACGGTCATTGATGATTTGGTTCGCTGGATACTGGTTATTCGACAGCCATAATGTACCGGTAGTGGAGGGATATGCGAAACCTATGAGAGCAGTCTCTCAACTCTTTTAGATGCAGAGGGACGTGTACTTTTCATGCGCCTATAAACACTTTTTAGACTTTTGGGTGCCCGAGTCATTGAAATTTCATGCAAAACTGCAATAATTTATTTACTTAAATGTTTGTTACGAACGATTACCGTGAAAAACTCGTTTTTTTTTTTTTTTTTTTTATCGCTTCATTTGTAACGTGGTCAGCTGAGGCTGTGAAATTTTTTTAAAATATTTTCCATACACAGTTTTATGGTATGAATTTTATCAAAATATTCCGTAGGCTAGTTTTATGAACAAAATTTTTTTCCTTCATTTTGAATTTCATAATTCTGATTTGAGAATCGTAATCAGCGATCCCAAAAACCTACAGATTACTAATGATTTTCCAATTTTCCTTCCCGGTTGCTGACGTTGAAAATGGAGAATTTCTATCAGTAGCGCGTCGCTCGTTTATCGCTCGGGCGGCGTGCTACAGGACGAACGTCTCCATTGCCAACGAAATGGACTGGGAAAAAAATTAGCTGTCGCAAAATCATTTTCCGCACGTGAACAGTCATATTTCCCTAAGCAATATCTACGTGCTCTTGGTTGTCAAGTATGTAGAGAATATTGGATAGCTGGAAAAAGTGACCGGAATTTTGTACGAAAATTCTCAGTGAATCGGACCGTTTCTCAGAAAATATTATAACTAGGACAAGGAAGACCGATCGTATCTAAAACTAATCGCTTTTGAGTTGAGAAAGGCCCCGTTGATTGGGATCAAAGATCAGTCGATTTCAACGTCAATGAAATTGTGCAGTGTGGTAATTTTATTTGCAATCTTTAATACGAAACATAATTGATAACCGTACGTGGGTTGTACTATGCAGTAGACGTTGCTTTACTGAAAAGCATGCTATTTAACGCGTCTCCTAATCCTGAATTTCTCAGGATCAACAGATCTCAGTACAATGTCGTACGTCAGCCGTAAATCTTTGACTGGTATCACTTCATCCTTGGTCAGAACGTACTTCCAGAGAATCGTTGCGGTGATTGTCTTCATGAGGATCATAGCGTACTTTGATGCTGAAATTGAGAGAAACTTGTTCAGTCATTGGAAGTCATGGCATCGGTACGTCTGTAATCGTGTTTTGAACTCTGAGCAATAATCTTTCGCTTAAAATTACACCAAATATGAAATTGATGACGATGTCGGAGAATCTCGATGAATTATTAGTATAACGATATAAGTTCGTTGTCAATTACAGTACTTTCCTTACCGATACAATTTCTTCGTCCCCCACTGAATGGTAAGTATGAGTATGGTTCTTGTGTCGCGAATCTTTCGGGTAAGAATCTGTCTGGATCAAATTTGAGAGGGTCGGGCCAGTATTTCTCATTTCTATGAACGCCGAAAATATTAAGCATGACCGAAGTCCCTTTTCGCACTGTAAATTGGCCTATAAAAAGGTTGATCATTGTAGGAGTAACTCGATACGCCGTCTTCGAATGACATACCTATCACTTAATATTAAGGGAAACACTGAGATACGATAGCAGAAAAATAGACTAAATGACGAAAGCTTGCGAACCTAATTCGAAATCATCCGTTGCTTCACGGCCGATTATGGGCGCACCCGGGAACAGGCGCATAGTTTCTTTGATCACTTTTTCCATGTACGTCATTCTCGCCAAGTGATCCATCGTAAACTGTAACTCTTCACTGTCATCGTGTGAGACATTCTCTCCAAAAATGTCACACAATTCCTGGTATATTTTTTCCTAAACGATGATACAAAAAGCGAATCATTGTACGTAGAGCCTTATAGAAGGTAAACAACACGCAATGCTTGCTTCTGTAAGATCATTACATAATATATACCCGCATAACAAACACACCTGAATGTCTTGGTGGGATACCAGCATCAACAAACCATAGTTCACCGTGTTGGCCACTGTATCGGTGCCCTAACAGAGAATATTAATGGTGAGATTGCAAATGATGCATCTCATAGCGAGTTGACAATGGTCTTGGTGGACCAACTGTTCCGTTCTCAATGAATCACAAAACTGACGAGTATAACAATTTATTCAAGCTACGCCGCGATGACAGTATCACTGTGTTATACTTACAGCTACGATCATCGTATCAACATGATTCTGGATGTCTTCGTCTGTCAGCGTTTTGTTGTCGGTCGATAGTCTCAGGAGATTTTCTATCAGTATCTGAGGTCCAGCCGCGAAATTACCTGATACAAAAATGTGAAAGTGAAAGAATCGGCATGCAGCACACCTCACCCATTCATGAACGGCACCAGAAATCTACTGTTATCCTGGTTTTTAGATGTCAAAGTTGTTGGGCAGAAAGCCTCAAGTACAACTTACGGCCAATAGAACAGAAACTCTATCGTGGTACTGTAAGACTACATCTGGATTGTGTGGTACTTGCCAAAAGAATCTTGCTCATTATCGGCCGATACTCCTTCATCACTACGACGGACGATTGTTGCTTTCTTCTGTCGGATGACCTGAAATGAAACCGTACTATTTGTTGATTTATCCCTCAGAGTTTACACCAGCGTTTTGGCCGTTTTGATAAATTAAGACGTCCACCAATAAAATTGTTGCTCTGTTCAAGTACTTCGTTTTAATGCGTATCCCAGACAAGAAGGAACAATTACGGAAATATGCTGATCGTTCATAACTTAGAACGGAACATGCGGATGCCCGTTACAAACGAATTCTTGAACCCCTTGCGGGAACGCAATACCAGGGAATACGTGTTAATAATTGCAAAAAAATTGGAAAATAGCACGGAGACGAGGGTCATGGATCCGAAACTCCAAGAGCGGAAATTGTGCAGGCCAGCGGATAAGTGAAACTTCAGTATTGTTTCATTTTTTTCAATCGAATTTCGGCGGCACTAAGCGAAGAATCGACGGCAACATCATAAAAGTCACGCGTGATGAGGACGTCACGCGTATGTGGGAATCTGTCGATGATTTTGTAAGCTATCTTAATTCTTGTTGCAACCTTGAAAGCGACATTTGAAAAACTAACTGTACAACTAATTTTTACACTGCCCCGGCCGTTGCCTGAGTTTCGCGACGAAGCGTGAGCTCAATTTCGTTCTTGCAGCTTTTACCGCAGGTCGCTGAGATATTATATTATGCAAGTGTTCAGTGCTTGGTAACTTCATCGGGTTTGGTCAAGTGGAGCAAAAGTGCGCGTAACAAACGTCAGTGTAGATGTCGTGAATCGTTCCAACTACAAAATAACGTGTTACTTCGTTCTGTTCTATGAATCTACCTCTTTCGTCAGCTCAAACAATATGCTTCCAAATACATAGTAACAAACAATCGACTGCAAGAACTTTCAATATCGGAACGAAACTGTGCCGAACGGTAACAACGCGTAATCAGAATACCAGTGGAAATGAATGTTGAATCCGAATACATCGTCAAGTTTTGTCATCGTTTATATCATATACTTAATATGTCAAAGAAATGAATTTTAGGAGAATGATTCGTCCGTACTCTCGATTGAAGTTGTCCTGCAGGTTATCTTGCCTCATTCCCTTTCAAAGTACTCCGCAAACGATTCGGGTTGTAAGATCTCCTATTTCTAACCGCTGTAAGCACAAGTATCAGTGATCCCCTCATTGTGGGAGGGATCACGGTTGACACCCATTTTGGAAATGGAGTGGGGAAGCCGGCGCCCCACTCCAAACTCAAAATCGAGATCCAGTGGTGGAGAAGTTAACCCGATCTCGCTCTCTTAACCCCGGGACGTCAACGCAACCGGTTGAAGGAAGATACTCCCGCAAGGCCCTGGAGGACTGGCAGCCCAAAACGAGACGATCGTCGAATCCCGTCATCACCAGAAACCTCCGGTCCCGGGGAGAGAGCCACCGAGGGACTGACCATACCGACGATTAATACGATAAGTCGAATCCAATACAAAAATAGCTTAATTTTTAACATATTTTGTGACGTCTCGTCAAAGTTGATAAAAATCGACCGCCACTTCTTTATAATTTGTTTTGAGATGATACGAATGGATGGAATGTGTGTGTATGTGTGCATGTGTGGTATTTATTGTTAATCCATGACAAATTTCCAAAGTCAAATTCTACAAATTGGTATGATCACTTTTTATATGATACGAATAGATGAGTGTGTGTGCGTATGTGTGGCAGTTATGGTTAATAAATAGAAAGAAAGAAAAATAAAGTCTTACAAATGGCGCCCAACAAAGAGGCCTGAATTCCATATTTTTTACAGAATGACGGTTAACGACTATTCAGAAAATTGAATCAATAATTTATTTTATCGTATATTGAGAATCGGTGAAGGTTATGTGGTTTGAATGAGTTATATTTGACGAGTGACGATAAACTTGCGAAATTTATTGAAATTGTCACAACTGACTAGTAGAATTCTCTAGGAAATATTTTAGTTAATGGGAGATAAAAACGAGCAAACGTACGTTACGAAATCGGGTCGTCCTGTAAAACAGAAATTTGAAAGTTTAAATTTTACAGTAAATAAAAAGATGGTGCTCACTCGAGAGGACGAACGTGAGAAAGAGAGCAATACGTCGCGAGCGAGTCAAATAGAGGCGGAGTGGCAGAGATTAAACCAAGAGAGAATAAGACTGGAACAACTAAAAGCGAGTCTCGAAGCCCAGGAAAAACGATTACAACCATCGACACGTGTTGTAAATGAAAATGCAGACCTGGAAAATGCACGGAACATCACGGAGGGCCTCACCGCGATTGTGAGTAACGTGAATGGTATTAAATTTGACATATCAATTCCAAAATTTAGCAATGAGGTTGAAACTCATCCCATTAAATTCGTGGAGGAGGTGGAAAAGTTTTTTAAGATTAAGAATGTCCCGGAAGAGAAAAAATTAATAGTCATCGAGCACGCTCTCGAAGGGAAGGCGAATTCATGGTTTAAATTAAGAGGAAATATAGAAAATTTTCAACAATTCAAAAATCAGTTTGTAGAGGAATTTTATTCAATACCCATTCGCGTTCGATATAAAAAGAATTGGTCAGAAAAGCGATGTGAGAGTGGCGTAAAGTCACTGCAAGCTTATTTTTATGAGCAACTGGCCGAAGCTCGTTATTTTATACCCACACTCTCGGAATTCGAAATTAATTACAATATTATTCAGCAATATTCTCCGTGGGTAAAAGAAACTCTTTCAACACTAAACTTTGCGGATACAGATCTAATCGTACAAACATTGGGCAACCTTGACGTTATTAGACTAGAGCGCGAGAAACAAAATAAAAAATCAGGCAACAGTTATTATCCCAGAAATAACGAGGTCAAAGTAAATAGCCTGAGTTCAAATCATCACGCTAACGGGTTACCAGAGAGGACAACAAGGCAAGAAAGGCTTAATCGTCGAGGCCGTAAACAAACAAGTTATCAGAACAATACGGGGAGATTAGGCCAGCAATATCATAGCGGACACAGGTTCGCGATGCCCGACACTCGCTTTCCCCCACCGTCACAATATGTAAATAATCAACCTTGGGAAACTGCTAATTCAAATAATTCAAATCATTTAAACTGAACATGGGCGCGTTGTATTCCGGTCCGACATCGTGCCAACAACATTATGATTTTATAGAAGAATTAGATGATGGAATTGAGAAAGGAATAGAACATGCATGTAGAAAGGGAACTCGTATCGCCAAAAGCCCACATGCCCGTACGAAAATATTAGAAATGGATGTGATTGTAATGTTTGATACAGGGAGCCAAATTTCCGCGATTTCCGAACGGTTGTACAATCGGTTAATAAAAAAACATAAAGTTGAAGAATTGCCTGTTTCAAATATTGTAGTGTCCACGGCGATTCGGAAAAAGGCAACAGTCATAAAGCGACAAATTTTCGTTCCAATAAAAATAGAGAATATAGTAATTGGAACGCTGCTTTTGGTAATCCCCTTTTTGACCTCAGACGTTATACTCGGTCATGATTGGATGTCGCAGAACGAAACCGTTATCAATTACAGAACGATAGAAATCGAGGTTCAAGGAATTTGCTTGTCGGAATCAACTGCGATATTTGATAGGGGGGCGCCAGAGGCCTTAGTGTGTTCGCGAGAAAAGGAAAGAACGCATATTTATATAATTAGCGTCGAAGAATCGAGTTATAATGAAAATTCTTTAACGATTAAAAGTGCCCAAGCAAATAATCCAGAAAAAAGGTACGAACGCAGCGTCGTTCCCGTGAACATCCCCGATGCTTCTGTCACTCCCCTCTCATTCGCGTGTAAACTTTTATCGCTAGGGGATAGTGATAGGCGGAATCTCGCGAATCTTTTACAGAGATATAGCTTATTATTTTCGGACAAACCGGGTTGTGCTCGTGGGTATGAGCATGAAATTCGATTGAACTGCGAGAACCCGAAAATTCGCTTCACGTATCCAATTCCTCATCAATTACGTCCTGCGGTAGCTCAAGAAATCGAACAAATGTTGAAAAATAATGTGATTGAAAGGACCGTTAGTAAATTTTGTAATCCGCTAAGAATAGTAAGAAAAGAAAATGGCTCCGTAAGATTGTGTCTAGACGCGAGACATTTGAACCAAGTCATTGACGATGATCAAGAGTCTCCACCTCTTGTGTCAGATTTACTCCAAAAGTTTCATGGAGCCAAATATTTCTCGAAAATTGATTTAACACACGGGTATTGGCAAGTACCCTTGCGCAAAGAATCTCGCCCGTACACTGCATTTTTATTTGAGTCAAATTTGTACCAATTTCGTCGTATTCCTTTCGGCTTGAAGACCGCGGGTAGCGGCTTTATTAGGTCATTAAGTTTCGCCATAGGGAAGGATTTGGACAAATTTATCTCGTGCTATATAGATGACATATTAATCGGAACAAAAAATACAGAGGAACATATTTATGTATTGGAAGAAATTTTTCGACGTCTCTTGCAATTCAATTTTACCTTAAAAATATCAAAATGTTTGTTCTTTCAAGAGTCGATTCCCTTCTTAGGGTTTATGCTATCTGAGCGTGGAGTTGTGCCTGACCCATCGCGCTTGTCAGTTATTATTCAGTTCTCGGAGCCGAACGATAAGCGTCAATTGCAACAGTTCTTAGGCGTATGCAACTATTATCGACAATTTAATCCTCGCCATAGCGAATCCTTGGCCCCGTTGAGGGAACTGTTGAGAAAGGATGCAGTTTGGGAATGGACTCCCGTACACGCGAGAGCGTTCGCGAATTTGAAACAAGATTTCGTAAAATGTATTTCTTTGAAACATATCATTCCTAATGCGCCTTATCGAGTGCAGACCGATGCGAGCGATCGAGGAATAAGCGGTATTCTTTATCAAATGACGGAGACGGGAGACCATAACGTTGTGGGCGTGGTTTCGCGTTGCTTAACCAAATGCGAGGTGAACTACACTACAACAGAGAAGGAACTCCTGGCCATCGTCTATTCGGTGAAAAAATTCCGTGTTTATCTCGTAGGAACGCATTTTGAAATAATCACCGATCATAAATGTTTAACTTTCTTGAATTCAATTTCTTTCGGTAATTCTCGCATAGCTCGGTGGTGTCTCTTTCTTCAGCAGTTCTCCTTTTCTGTTTCTCATTGTCGCGGCGCAGATAATTTAGTTGCCGATTTTTTTAGCCGAAACCCGGATAATCGTTTTCACGAGGATGATGAACGGCGGTTAATGGTTGCAACGCTGTCTCAAAATCTATTGCCAGAGAAGAGCAAAGAGCTCCCATCGTTAATTACAGTCGCCATGCTTGATTACGATGCGAGCCTCCTTCGTATCTTTAAGAAAATGGGCGAATGGCAGGTCCAGGACCAAGCCCTTGCAAAGATTATTGAGAATTGTTCTTCAACCAATCCTCCGAATGATTTTTTCATGCATAATCAGGTTCTTTTTCATCGTGAAAAGGCTTCGTTGTCATGGAAAGTCGTGATTCCCAAAGAGGTGCAACGTCCCCTTATCGAAGAAATTCATGTTAAATTAGGACATCCTGGAGTTTTTAAGACGGTATCATATCTAAAGCAATTTTACTACTGGAAAAAGATGGGCGTTCAGGTAAAGAAATTTGTTCTTGAATGCGATATTTGTCAGCGTGTAAAATACCTAACTTTTTCCATGGAAGGAGCGCATAAACCCGTAATCTCGAAGGGTGTGCTCGATTTGATTAGCGTGGATCTTTATGGCCCCCTTCCAATTGGACGAGGGGGTTTACAATATATTTTTGTGGCTCTTGACGTTTTCTCCAAATATGTCCGACTTTACCCCATCCGAAAGGCAACTGCGAGAGCCTGTGTTAACAAGATTCTCAAGGACTTCGTCCCAAGTCTCGGTACTCCAAAACGCATTTTAGCAGATCATGGGACACAATTTACGTCGGAAATTTGGCGGAGAGAACTTGAACAAGCAGGAATTCAAACTTTATATAGTTCGATACGTCATCCCCAGTCTAACCCCACTGAGAGAGTGATGAGGGAGTTAGGCAGGTTATTTCGCACTTGGTGCTCGGACCGGCACACAAAGTGGGTTCAAGTTATCCCGAAAATGGAGGAAATTCTTAATATAACGGTGCATCAAAGTACGGGAGTTTCTCCTCACGAATTGCATTTTGGTAAATCGATTCAGGATAAGATTTTGAAAGTCCTGAATTTTCCGGAACCTCGAGGGCGCTCTCACGATTACCTAATTACGCTCGCCCGTGAGAATATGACGCGGTCGTTTAAGAATAGACTTAAACAACAGGGCCAAGTTTCGGTCATCAAACTTGACATCGGAGATCTTGTTTTGCTCCGAGTTCGACATCTGTCTAACGCATTGGATAGAGTAACAAAAAAATTTTTCCACCTCTACGAGGGTCCCTATAAAATAGTCCGTAAAATTGGCGACAACGCCTTCATTTTGGCTGATCCAAACAGGAATTATGACGAAGTAGGGACTTATAATCGATGGAATTTACGAAAGTACCATGAACGTTCCTCATAGTTTCCGGTGACGGAAATCAAACTCGCGAATATATGTGCTTGTTATGAAATGTATTAATCTTTATGTATTTTCTTTGTTACATGTCTTATTCTGCCTTGGTAAATTGTTTATCGAGAAGGGCCTTGGTGTCCATTGTTGAAAATATTGTGTATGCATCTAAGTAAGACTGATGATTGTCTGATGCGTGTTCTGAAGGGATAGAAAGAAGAATCACCCTTTGAAATTTGCTGATTCTGTGTACGAATATGTTTATATGTCGAGAATGTTTTATATGAATCTACATTTGATGCGCCATGTTGTGCTTATTATATTGTTCTTCAATATGTTGGAAAATGTCCTTGCGAATGAATTTGAGTGAATGGTATGATAGTGTGTGTATGGATGTATCAAAGAACCACGAAAGGCAATGGCCGATTTAAAAAGAATTGTGATGTTTGGAGTTTGAATGCATCGAGTTTTTCCCGATCGTTGGTCTCCCTCACTCTCGTGAAAAGGGGGGAAATTGTAAGATCTCCTATTTCTAACCGCTGTAAGCACAAGTATCAGTGATCCCCTCATTGTGGGAGGGATCACGGTTGACACCCATTTTGGAAATGGAGTGGGGAAGCCGGCGCCCCACTCCAAACTCAAAATCGAGATCCAGTGGTGGAGAAGTTAACCCGATCTCGCTCTCTTAACCCCGGGACGTCAACGCAACCGGTTGAAGGAAGATACTCCCGCAAGGCCCTGGAGGACTGGCAGCCCAAAACGAGACGATCGTCGAATCCCGTCATCACCAGAAACCTCCGGTCCCGGGGAGAGAGCCACCGAGGGACTGACCATACCGACGATTAATACGATAAGTCGAATCCAATACAAAAATAGCTTAATTTTTAACATATTTTGTGACGTCTCGTCAAAGTTGATAAAAATCGACCGCCACTTCTTTATAATTTGTTTTGAGATGATACGAATGGATGGAATGTGTGTGTATGTGTGCATGTGTGGTATTTATTGTTAATCCATGACAAATTTCCAAAGTCAAATTCTACAAATTGGTATGATCACTTTTTATATGATACGAATAGATGAGTGTGTGTGCGTATGTGTGGCAGTTATGGTTAATAAATAGAAAGAAAGAAAAATAAAGTCTTACAGGGTGATGAGGTACTTTTTGTCCGCAAAATGACATGACCAATGCATACCGTGATTATGTTAATGAAGATGTGCAGCACTTACGTTGATACCAAACTCTTGTATAAACTTAATGTGTTTCCTTTGGTCCGTGCCAAGTTGAGTACGATTGAAAATGAAGTCTGGGTACAGCCAAGGGCTTTTGCCTCGTTTGACGATAGTATTTATCAACCTATGAAGACCGAATTATTGCACAATCTGAGAATTAGCATTGGTTACTTGAAAAAATATGAATCCAAGATTCAGGTAGGATTGTTAAAACAACGTTGTGCTCCATATAAAGTGATTAGGTTTCGGGTCGTGAGAACAACGTGTAATTGAGCAAGATAATGTGGTGACCACGAAAAATGCACTCCAATTTACTTACTTAGTTGCTGCTTCGTCGAACTCACATTTCTCGGTCTCCATTGCTTTCAGATTGATGCCCATAGCCGTCGCTGTGACACGTAAAGTATAATTATACTTGCCTCGGATTAAAAAAAAAATGTATTGTTCACATGGCCATAATTGATTCTCCCGAAATTACAGCTGTCTTACCACAGATTGCGTCCAATGCACACAGCGAAACGTATTTGCGTACTTCGAATTCCGATCCGTCCAAGTGTTGCTCCATCTTTTTGGCCAGTGTCCCTGACAGAGTGGCAAATGTTTCGACGAAAGACTTGAGAGCCACGGAATTAAAGGACGGCTGAATGAGTTTTCGGTGCACTTCCCATACTGACGCTGTAACGAAAAATTCTCTAGTATTCGGCAAAAATTTTGGATATCAACACAGACCAATTGCCCAAGAGATGCATTTCGATGGAGAAACATGGCCAAATGTATTCACTGGTCATCTATTCGTATATCTGAAATCCAATTCCCATAGCGATAGGGGAGTATCTATAATACATGTGTCAGTGGGTGGTTTTCAATATCAATATGCGACGGATAATATTTCGTTTTCTTCTAGAATGAATTGGTTGTCAAGTAAGGTCGAAGAAATGCGAAAACAAAAAAGTGATGAAACCGAGCCTTCAATCAGTGTCAGTGATGCTAATTGTCGAAAGAAAAATTAGAAACATTCAACTGTAAAAATTTTCGAAATGGCGGCGAAGATGTTGACATACTGAAATTCAATTGCAATCACCTTACTATATCAACTAGATCAGAATTATACACTTGTTTTTTTTAAAAATCGATACTGCTTGTCTGATTCTAATAAATGATAACCGGGTTGGGTTCTGATCGAATTCTCAACAGATCGTCTCACATCAAGTCAAACTGTAATAAACAATGACGTGTTTCTGGTCCAATCAGGAATTTACTATCTGTGAGTGATTAAGGTCACATGTACCATACTCTCATTGCGAACCGACGCACTGAAAAAAGAATCTGTCTTACACGATTTATAAGAAGTTGATTTGCGAATGGATCGGGCTATTTTTGAATGCAGCATGACGAACTTTACGGATTTTTCAGTGAAAAAATGATAAAATGATGCGATTTCTTTTATGTGATAACAACAAGATATTCATAATTGAAATTCCGAAATGAAACGTTTTCATCTGCCTTGTAAACACTTCCTTGAATCAGATTCGACTTGATTGGCTTCATTTGCTCCGTCTCAATCTCGATTCGTTATGTTTTCAATCAGACAGATTTTTAACCTGATCGTACGTCACGTACATTTTCAATCTTTCGGATCCGGCAAATGAATGAATCCAACACGGTGATGATGCCGACAATTGAGATGTTGCGAGACATGATCCGATAAACGTGATTATCATCGTGACAACGTACGTGTGGACGTAAAAACACCGACGATTTACGTCAGTAATCACGATGATTATTGCCATGATTACGCGACAGATGAAGTCCACCAGTACCAGTAGTAAATGGAGTTGAATGTGCTGGAAAAATTATTATGAAAAAAAAGACATGCATCGTCATTCACGCATGTGAAGCTTACAGCCAGATGTCTCAATTCGATTTCAGTTGTCCGCAATGAAAGTCTTTGAGGCTCAATATATCTCGCTTGAAGTCAAATAGTAAAGTAACATCGTTCACCTACCAGGAGCTGTGATTAATCCGTTCCCCATCCAGGGTCGCCCGAATTCGTAGAAGTAATTTTTCTCAATGGTCTTCGGACTGAGGAGTATCTCCTAAAATGACGAATTAACTCAGATCTCAAAGTTCCGTCCGTGTTCGATTATGATCAGACTACTTTACCTTCAGATGTTTAGGTGAAGTTATGAGGAACGCTGTATTGTCACCAATTGAACCTCGACAACACGTAGGATAGTTTTTCCCTATTTGATTTATCCTGTTCAATATGGCTGCAATTGCACATTTTATAGTGCCTCAGTATAATACTATTCGTTACCTAAGATTCATTCACCAATTCGACAAGAAGAGGATCCTGCTTACCTTCATTACCGCCAATAAAGAGATACGCATGGCCTATGAAAGGCAGACTCGGTACTTCCTCAGGGTTTAGCGGGTATTCGAAGAGCAAAGCAACTTTAAACAGCTTGACTGTAAAATTGATTATCCGGTACAATACGAAGCATGCCACCGCAAGCGTGGCTACCGTCAAAGGGTCCATCCTACGATTCAGTGAAAACCCGAATCTCTGCTCTCTTTATATATCTCAGATATTTGTGCATAAAATTTCAATGAAATCGGCCTGTCGATTTACAACGCTTCTCTCTGTTAGATTCTACAAAACTCAAGCGGTATTCGAAGCTGAGGGAAGATAAGATTTTTGTATCCGCTCCGATCGAACTGATCACTGGAACCTGAAACCAGATTCTCTGTTCTTATATAATTGGAGAACAACGCATCACATATCACCCCCAGAATGATCGAACATTTTTCCCCCTCCCTATTTCAAGGATAGTAATTATTTAATGTTCACATGGAATCAGTGAGCGTAGAACCTGAATTCACTCGTAGCCTATCGTACAAATCCGGTTTGCTTTCAAACTCAGAGGTGAAGCAGCTTGCTAACATTGTATTCGTTTTCTTCTTGTGCGTTAGAATTTCATTAACGCGGTATTCGGAGTTGGTTGACTACTACTTGTAGTCTTGAATATTGTATCAGCGGTAACAAGTTGATGTCCTTCAACCCAGGAAATTCGTTGTACGTGACGTAATTACAGCGTCCTAAGTCATCTCGCGTGTCAGAAGTCACCACATTTCGAATAACAAGATTCTTTTCAATCGTGTGTATGGTTGTTCGCGAGTGAACAGACTCTAAAAATTACCGATTTTTACTATTTATACTGTGAGTGTGATCAGAAGCAATCGGTTTCTCAAAGCTACTATTGAAAAATATCTCATCCGTGTCATTTCCGACAGCGGCCATTTTTCCCACACCCATTCGGTACATCTTACATTGAGTTCGTATGGATCTTCCGCTTCACGACTTTACGTAATACAATTTTTTTTTCTACAATTTGTCAATCAAACAAACTGGATTCAATAACTTCCGTACACCAAGCATGGTTATAACAAACCATCCTGTGATGCTGTCAGAACGCAGTGACTACTGAACCTGCGGTCACTCTAAAGCCCTGGTAAAACGTGCCGGCACTCCATGCAGCGAACGTCAAAATAGTCGCCGCAACCGTTGACTAAAATATCAATTGCCATCGTATTATTCGCAATTAATAATCCGAAAGCTTCAACTCTTATCTGAGTACTATCACGCGGATTATGCTGTCCCGGTAAAATGCATGCATGTTTGAAAGTTTCTTGATTCTTAGAGCAACAGGCTCCGTAGATCTTAGCAGAGTATCATTTTGGGTACTTCGACTTTATCCATTGTCGGAACATATTTACGAGGAATCGTTGTATCCATGCAGGAGTTTCTGTCTGAGTTAAGCCACACTGGCGACTTTGACTGACTCGTTGTCAGGATCGGGTTGATGACCGTCCCATCATTGGTATTTTGCATATTTTCCGAAAGTCCAAAGAATCAGCCAATTCATCGTATCGGATAATTCACAAGCCAACGCGAAAAAAAAGCTAGGCTTGGCTCGATTTTGGCAGAGCAATTCTTGAGCGTTTGATGTTAGAAAAATTTTGATAGTCACTCGGAGAACGAAACAGGCCACTCGAAGGCAAAATTGAAAATGTAACGCGACTCGTCGAAAAATCAAATCTAATTGATGATTACTTGTACCTTTCTCTGCATTGGACTTGTTGTCTTGGCAGTTACAAATAATTGGTGAAACGCACCCTGGATCAAAAATTCCGTACCCACTATGCCACATGTATATTTCGATAACCACGCCAAGCGCTGATCTAAGAATCGTCCTTCGATATCGACTTAATTTCCACATTGCATATAAAGATCTGATGATACTTTACAAACTCAAATGTTTATCGGACCGCAACCTTGGCCTGTTTGATAGATGAATAATTATCAGTATAATCGTGATCAACCGAAACCGGTTGATCCGGGATTCAAAATAATCGGGTTTACAGCAAAATATTCACTTCATTGGATTACAAATAGCCATCCTAACGTTACAAGATGGACTAGTTGACCTTAACACGAGTCTGTCGTAGATATAAAAAGATAAAATATGAGCAATACTGGAAGTTTACTTTGTAACCGGTTGAGATAGAAAAGTTGAATAAGTCTTCGAATCCGCGTTGAAGACGCGTTCGGAAACAGTTTTTTGCCGACGTGTCGTAAACGTTGCAGTTTACCTCATCAAGCCGAGAGTCAAACTGATACCTACTAGTTGCTTCAATACAGGGTGCCCTAATTCATCCAGAGCTGGAGTCGACCGTGTGCGACGTTTCCGTTGAGTGGATCTGACCAATCGGGTGTCGTTTCAATTGATTGGCCAATCAATAATAATACTGATAATTATGTATTTCCTTTATAAACAGTCGTGCCGTTGACTTAGCCTCGTGCGCATATACTTGAAACAGTAGTCATTTTCGATTCGCGTAGGCTCTTATTATTTGAATGAACAATTTATTACTGATAATAAAATCATTAGGCCTTTCCAAAGTGTGATTTTGTCAATATCATAAGTTTTAAAAGCGAACGAATGATTTTCTCCGCAGTGCCTTAGATGCACACAACGATACAATGCTTCTTTTTTAAGACCTGTGTAACGCCGTAAAGCGAATGAGCCTTATGCATTCGCTTGAAGATCAGGATGAGATTCAACCATCAGCATGACGAAGAATCCTGCAATGGCCGTTAAATCGCTGCCCGAAAGAATAAAATTGAAACGCCTCCCACGTTGGATCAACGTGATCCCGTACCGATTTTCCTGTGGGTGTTTTCTTGTCGTCGGATAGTTTCCAGAGATTATCTGACAGTCGTAAGGTTGAGGGACCAAAACGTCTGAAGTAATCATTCGATCTTTGGTTAGTGATCACAAACTATTGGGATGTATCTACAGTCGGTTTGTTGTTAAAAAAAAGACGTTCAAGATTTCCAGCCATACGATATTATTGAACCTCTGTGCTTCTCGCGAAACTAAGCAGTACGGGTTATAGTGGCGAAGCGCCATATCTGGAATTAAAAATTCGAAATGTATCTCAACGTAGATGCCAATAGTTATGCTTCACCGATCGGGGTTTTGAATATTCTAAAAATGAGAAATGCATGACGATTTGAACAGAATCGTCGCCTTTTAAACCGATAATCACCCCTATTTTAGGTATCATCGAAAAGTAGTGAACCTTACCGAAAAATCCAATCAAAAACGCGTGCAGAATCTGAAAGGAGTGTGTATGCGAATTTTGAAGTTAATCCATGAAACGGTGTTTGAGATAGAAGCCCCATCATACCGGAAAATGTGGTTCAGGTATAAACGCGTCGGTTTTGACTTTTGTTTTAACACAAATTTCGTAACGGATAAAATTAAAATATCTGTGACCTTCAATCGGCGATTTCTCAGTCGCATGGATGACCTTTCGCAATAACAGCTCAATCACAGGCTGATCAGTTTAACCGATTTAGTAGCTTGTTCGACTCGGACGTTACTTGACGCAGCTTACATCTTCTTCTTCGGTACACGTAATGTAGTCACGGGAACCAATTTTGAAATTGGAAATTTTGAAAATTCCACGTTAGCTTCGAGCAAAAACATTCGTAAAAGATGTGACCAGACTATTATGTAGAATAAGAATAATAATTTTTGATAAGTTTGAACTGGATGTAACCCCTTAACATCGGACGAGAATTCCGAAAACAATTCGATTTTCGGAAGCTCGACTATAATCTCGATTACCAGGTAAAATATGAAACACGCCACCACGAAAGCGGCTACCGGTCAAGATTCCATTTTGCGATGGAAAGCCTTCGTGAATATCACCTTCTACGGCGAAGAAAACGTGACTATTGAGTCCGTCACATCGAGAAGTTACGACAGTAAACCTGTCATATTTCATAAACATAAGTCGACTCAAGTTCGGCCAAAAACAGACTGATTTGTGTTTTGGCATTTCGTTAAATAGGCTTTTCGCACTGGAAATGAGAAAGATGACTCTTTATGAATATCTTTCGAGAACCATTCGGTTCCGTTTGTTCTCTTCTACTCTATGTATCGTTCAACACTACACGTTCAGTTTTGGCAATTTCATGTTTAGCAATATCACTATGGAATGAAAATTTTCAACCATATTGATACAAGTATCATGGCTTGCACCTATAAGTAAGGAAGTTGATTTTGCGACAGCTAATTTTTTTTCCCAGTAGCTAACGTTGACAATGGAGAATATCTGCCGGTAACACGTCGCTGTTTATCGTTCGGGCGGCGTGCTACAGGACGAAAGTCTCCATTGCCAACGAAATGGACGAGGAAAAAAAATTAGCCATTGCAGAATCATTTTCCACACGTAAACAGTCATATTTCCTTAAGCAATATCTACGTGCTCTTGGTTGTCAAGTATGTAGAGAATATTGGATAGCTGGAAAAAATGACCGGAATTTTGTACGAAAATTCTCAGTGAATCGGACCGTTTCTCAGAAAATATTATAACTAGGACAAGGAAGACCGATCGTATCTAAAACTAATCGCTTTTGAGTTGAGAAAGGCCCCGTTGATTGGGATCAAAGATCAGTCGATTTCAACGTCAATGAAATTGTGCAGTGTGGAAATTTTATTTGCAATCTTTAATACGAAACATAATTGATAACCGTACGTGGGTTGTACTATGCAGTAGACGTTGCTTTGCTGAAAAGCATGCTATTTAACGCGTCTCCTAATCCTGAATTTCTCAGGATCAACAGATCTCAGTACAACGTCGTACGTCAGCCGTAAATCTTTGACTGGTATCACTTTATCCTTGGTCAGAACGTACTTCCAGAGAATCGTTGCGGTGATTGTCTTCATGAGGATCATAGCGTACTTTGATGCTGGAATTGAGAAAAACTTGTTCAGTCATTGGAAGTCACGGCATCGGTACCTCTGTAATCGTCTTTTGAACTCTGAGCAATAATCTTTCGCTTAAAATTACACCAAATATGAAATTGATGACGATGTCGGAGAATCTCGATGAATTATTAGTATAACGATATAAGTTCGTTGTCAATTATAGTACTTTCCTTACCGATACAATTTCTTCGTCCCCCACTGAATGGTAAGTACGAGTATGGTTCTTGTGTCGCGAATCTTTCGGGTAAGAATCTGTCTGGATCAAATTTGAGAGGGTCGGGCCAGTATTTCTCATTTCTATGAACGCCGAAAATATTAAGCATGACCGAAGTCCCTTTTCGCACTGTACATTGGCCTATAAAAAGGTTGATCATTGTAGGAGTAACTCGATACGCCGTCTTCGAATCACATACCTATCACTTGATAATAAGGGAAACACTGAGATACGATAGCAGAAAAATAGACTAAATGACGAAAGCTTGCGAACCTAATTCGAAATCATCCGTTGCTTCACGGCCGATTATGGGCGCACCCGGGAACAGGCGCATAGTTTCTTTGATCACTCTTTCCATGTACGTCATTCTCGCCAAGTGATCCATCGTAAACTGTAACTCTTCACTGTCATCGTGTGAGACATTCTCTCCAAAAATGTCACACAATTCCTGGTATATTTTTTCCTAAACGATGATACAAAAAGCGAATCATTGTACGTAGAGCATTATAAAAGGTAAACAACACGCAATGCTTGCTTCTGTAAGATCATTACATAATATATACCCGCATAACAAACACACCTGAATGTCTTGGTGGGATACCAGCATCAACAAAACATAGTTCACCGTGTTGGCCACTGTATCGGTGCCCTAACAAAGAATATTAATGGTTAGATTGCAAATGATGCATCTCATAGCGAGTTGACAATGGTCTTGGTGGACCAACTGTTCCGTTCTCAATGAATCACAAAACTGACGAGAATAACAATTTATTCAAGCTACGCCGCGATGACAGTATCACTGTGTTATACTTACAGCTACGATCATCGTATCAACATGATTCTGGATGTCTTCGTCTGTCAGCGTTTTGTTGTCGGTCGATAGTCTCAGGAGATTTTCTATCAGTATCTGAGGTCCAGCCGCGAAATTACCTGATACAAAAATGTGAAAGTGAAAGAATCGGCATGCAGCACACCTCACCCATTCATGAACGGTACCAGAAATCTACTGTTATCCTGGTTTTTAGATGTCAAAGTTGTTGGGCAGAAAGCCTCAAGTACAACTCACGGCCAATGGAACAGAAACTCTATCGTGGTACTGTAAGACTACATCTGGATTGTGTGGTACTTGCCAAAAGAATCTTGTTCATTATCGGCCGATACTCCTTCATCACTACGACGGACGATTGTTGCTTTCTTCTGTCGGATGACCTGAAATGAAACCGTACTATTTGTTTATTTATCCCTCAGAGTTTACACCAGCGTTTTGGCCGTTTTGATAAATTAAGACGTCCACCAATTGTTGCTCTGTTCAAGTACTTCGTTTTAATGCGTATCCCAGACAAGAAGAAACAATTACGGAAATATGCTTATCGTTCATAACTTAGAACGAAACATGCGGATGCCCGTTACAAACGAATTCTTGAACCCCTTGCGGGAACGCAATACCAGGGAATACGTGTTGATAATTGCAAAAAAAATTGGAAAATAGCACGGAGACGAGGGTCATGGATCCGAAACTCCAAGAGCGGAAATTGTGCAGGCCAGCGGATAAGTGAAACTTCAGTATTGTTTCATTTTTTTCAATAGAATTTCGGCGGCACTGAGCGAAGAATCGACGGTAACATCATAAAAGTCACGCGTGATCAGGACGTCACGCGTATGTGGAAATCTGTCGATGATTTTGTAAGCTATCTTAATTCTTGTTGCAACCTTAAAAGCGACATTTGAAAAACTAACTGTACAACTAATTTTTACACTGCCCCGGCCGTTGCCTGAGTTTCGCGACGAAGCGTGAGCTCAATTTCGTTCTTGCAGCTTTTACCGCAGGTCGCTGAGATATTATATTATGCAAGTGTTGAGTGCTTGGTAACTTCATCGGGTTTGGTCAAGTGGAGCAAAAGTGCGCGTAACAAACGTCAGTGTAGATGTCGTGAATCGTTCCAACTACAAAATAACGTGTTACTTCGTTCTGTTCTATGAATCTACCTCTTTAGTCAGCTCAAACAATATGCTTTCAAATAAATAGTAACAAACAATCGACTGCAAGAACTTTCAATATCGGAACGAAACTCTGCCGAACGGTAACAACGCAAAATCAGAACACCAGTGGAAATGAATGTTGAATCCGAATACATCGTCAAGTTTTGTCATCGTTTATATCATATACTCAATATGTCAAAGAAATGAATTTTAGGAGAATGATTCGTCCGTACTCTCGATTGAAGTTGTCCTGCAGGTTATCTTGCCTCATTCCCTTTTAAAGTACTCCGCAAACGATTCGGGTGATAGGGTACTTTTTGTCCGCAAAATGACATGACCAATGCATACCGTGATTATGTTAATGAAGATATCCAGCACTTACGTTGATACCAAACTCTTGTATAAACTTAATGTGTTTCCTTTGGTCCGTGCCAAGTTGAGTACGATTGAAAATAAAGTCTGGGTACAGCCAAGGGCTACTGCCTCGTTTGACGATAGTATTTATCAACCTATGAAGACAGAATTATTGCACAATCTGAGGATTAGCATTGGTTACTTGAAAAAATATGAATCCAAGATTCAGGTAGGATTGTTAAAACAACGTTGTGCTCCATATAAAGTGATTAGGTTTCGGGTCGTGAGAACAACGTGTAATTGAGCAAGATAATGTGGTGACCACGAAAAATGCACTCCAATTTACTTACTTAGTTGCTGCTTCGTCGAACTCACATTTCTCGGTCTCCATTGCTTTCAGATTGATGCCCATAGCCGTCGCTGTGACACGTAAAGTATAATTATACTTGCCTCGGATTACAAAAAAAATATATTGTTCACATGCCCATAATTGATTCTCCCGAAATTACAGCTGTCTTACCATAGATTGCGTCCAATGCACACAGCGAAACGTATTTGCGTACTTCGAATTCCGATCCGTCCAAGTGTTGCTCCATCTTTTTGGCCAGTGTCCCTGACAGAGTGGCAAATGTTTCGACAAAAGACTTGAGAGCCACGGAATTGAAGGACGGCTGAATTAGTTTTCGGTGCACTTCCCATACTGACGCTGTAACGAAAAATTCTCTAGTATTCGGCAAAAATTTTGGATATCAACACAGACCAATTGCCCAAGAGATGCATTTCGATAGAGAAACATGGCCAAATGTATTTACTGGTCATCTATTCGTATATCTGAAATCCAATTCCCATAGCGATAGGGGAGTATCTATAATACATGTGTCAGTGGGTGGTTTTCAATATCAATATGCGACGGATAATATTTCGTTTTCTTCTAGAATGAATTGGTTGTCAAGTAAGGTCGAAGAAATGCGGAAACAAAAAAGTGATGAAACCGAGCCTTCAATCAGTGTCAGTGATGCTAATTGTCGAAAAAAAATTAGAAACATTCAACTGTAAAAATTTTCGAAATGGCGGCGAAGATGTTGACATACTGAAATTCAATTGCAATCACCTTACTATATCAACTAGATCAGATAAATTCCAGAATTATACACTTGTTTTTTTTAAAAATCGATACTGCTTGTCTGATTCTAATAAATGACAACCGGGTTGGGTTCTGATCGAATTCTCAACAGATCGTCTCACATCAAGTCAAACTGTAATAAACAATGACGTGTTTCTGGTCCAATCAGGAATTCACTATCTGTGAGTGATTAAGGTCACATGTACCATACTCTCTTTGCGAACCGACGCACTGAAAAAAGAATCTGTCTTACACGATTTATAAGAAGTTGATTTGCGAATGGATCGAGCTATTTTTGAATGCAGCATGACGAACTTTACGGATTTTTCAGTGAAAAAATGATAAAATGATGCGATTTCTCTTATGTGATAACAACAAGATATTTATAATTGAAATTCCGAAATGAAACGTTTTCATCTGCCTTGTAAACACTTCCTTGAATCAGATTCGACTTGATTGGCTTCATTTGCTCCGTCTCAATCTCGATTCGTTATGTTTTCAATTAGACAGATTTTTCACCCGATCGTACGTCACGTCATTTTCAATCTTTCAGATCCGGCAAATGAATGAATCCAACACGGTGATGATGCCGACAATTGAGATGTTGCGAGACATGATCCGATAAACGTGATTATCATCGTGATAACGTACGTGTGGACGTAAAAACACCGACGATTTACGTCAGTAATCACGATGATTATTGCCATGATTACGCGACAGATGAAGTCCACCAGTACCAGTAGGAAATGGAGTTGAATGTGCTGGAAAAATTACTATGAAAAAAAAGACATGCATCGTCATTCACGCATGTGAAGCTTACAGCCAGATCACTCAATACGATTTTAGTTGTCCGCAATGAAAGTCTTTGAGGCGAGGCTCAATATATCTCACTTGAAGTCAAATAGTGAAGTAACATCGTTCACCTACCAGGAGCTGTGACTAATCCGTTCCCCATCCAGGGTCGCCCGAATTCGTACAAGTAATTTTTCTCAATGGTCTTCGGACTGAGGAGTATCTCCTGAAATGACGAATTAACTCAGATCTCAAAGTTCCGTCCGTGTTCGATTATGATCAGACTACTTTACCTTCAGATGTTTAGGTGAAGTTATGAGGAACGCTGTATGGTCACCAATTGTACCTCGACACCACGTAGGATAGTTTTTCCCTATTTGATCTATCCTGTTCAATATGGCTGCAATTGCACATTTTATAGTGCCTCAGTATAATACTATTCGTTACCTAAGATTCATTCACCAATTCGACAAGAAAAGGATCTTGCTTACCTTCCTTACCGCCAAATAAGAGATACGCATGGCCTATGAAAGGCAGACTCGGTACTTCCTCAGGGTTTAGCGGGTATTCGAAGAGCAAAGCAACTTTAAACAGCTTGATTGTAAAATTGATTATCCGGTACAATACGAAGCATGCCACCGCAAGCGTGGCTACCGTCAAAGGGTCCATCCTACGATTCAGTGGAAACCCGAATCTCTGCTCTCTTCATATATCTCAGAAATTTGTGCATAAAATTTCAATGAAATTGGCCTGTCGTATTACAACACTTCTCTCTGTTAGATTCTACAAAACTCAAGCGGTATTCGACGCTGAGGGAAGATAAGATTTTTGTATCCGCTCTGATCGAACTGATCACTGGAACCTGAAACCAGATTCTCTGTTTTTATATAATTGGAGAACAACGCATCACATATCACCCCCAGAATGATCGAACATTTTTCCCCCTCCCTATTTCAAGGATAGTAATTATTTAATGTTCACATGGAATCAGTGAGCGTAGAACCTGAATTCACTCGTAGCCTATCGTACAAATCCGGTTTGCTTTCAAACTCAGAGGTAAAGCAGCTTGCTAACATTGTATTCGTTTTCTTCTTGTGCGTTAGAATTTCATTAACGCGGTATTCGGAGTTAGTTGACTACTACTTGTAGTCCTGAATATTTTATCAGCGGTAACAAGTTGATGTCCTTCAACCCAGGAAATTCGTTGTACGTGACGTAATTACAGCGTCCTAAGTCATCTCGCGTGTCAGAAGTCACCACATTTCGAATAACAAGATTCTTTTCAATCGTGTGTATGGTTGTTCGCGAGTGAACAGACTCTAAAAATTACCGATTTTTACTATTTATACTGTGAGTGTGATCAGAAGCAATCGGTTTCTCAAAGCTACTATTGAAAAATATCTCATCCGTGTCATTTCCGACAGCGGCCATTTTTCCCACACCCATTCGGTACATCTTACATTGAGTTCGTATGGATCTTCCGCTTCACGACTTTACGTAATACAATTTTTTTTTCTACAATTTGTCAATCAAACAAACTGGATTCAATAACTTCCGTACACCAAGCATGGTTATAACAAACCATCCTGTGATGCTGTCAGAACGCAGTGACTACTGAACCTGCGGTCACTCTAAGGCCCTGGTAAAACGTGCCGGCACTCCATGCAGCGAACGTCAAAATAGTCGCCGCAACCGTTGACTAAAATATCAAATGCCATCGTATTATTCGCAATTGATAATCCGAAAGCTTCAACTCTTATCTGAGTACTATCACGCGGATTATGCTGTCCCGGTGAAATGCGTGCATGTTTGAAAGTTTCTTGATTCTTAGAGCAACAGGCTCCGTAGATCTTAGCAGAGTATCATTTTGGGTACTTCGACTTCATCAATTGTCGAAACATATTCACGAGGAATCGTTGTATCCATGCAGGAGCTTCTGACTGAGCCAGTACAGAGCGATTCGTTGATCGTCGCGTCAGTGCTCGAAGACGAAAGTCGGTATTCGGCGCGGGCACGACATTTTGCGAAAAGATTGATCTGAATCGACGCAAACATAAGTCAAGAATGGAGCGTCACTTCGATTTGACCAATAGTCAAGTGGCGGGTTATTCTAAATCTTTCGCCGTGACGCTTTTTTATTCATCCGCGTTTCGGAACTATGAATGTTAAGCCACACTGCAGACTTGGACTGAATCGTTGTCAGGATCGGGTTGATGACCGCCCCATCATTGGTATTTTGCATATTTTCCGAAAGTTCAAAGAATCAGCCGATACATCGTATCGGATAATTCACAAACCAACGAGAAGAAGAAGCTAGGCTTGGCTCGATTTTGGCAGAGCAATTCTTGAGCGTTTGATGTTAGAAAAATTTTGATAGTCACTCGGAGAACGAAACAGGCCACTCAAAGGCAAAATTGAAAATGTAACGCGACTCGTCGAAAAATCAAATCTAATTGATGATTACTTGTACCTTTCTCTGCATTAGACTTGTTATCTTGGCAGTTACAAATAATTAGTGAAACGCACCCTGGATCAAAAATTCCGTACCCACTATGCCACATGTATATTTCGATAACCACGCCAAGCGCTGATCAAAGCATCGTCCTTCTATATCGACTTAATTTCCATATTGCATAAAAAGATCTAATGATACTTTTTATCGGATCGGAACCTTGGTCTGTTTGGTAGATGAGCAATTATCAGTGTAATCTGGATCAACCGAAACCGATGGATCCGGAATGCAAATTAATCGGGTTTACGTCGAAATATTCACTTCATTGGATTACAAATAGCCATCCTAACGTTACTAGATTGTTTACTTGACCCTAACACGAGTCTGTCGTAGATATAAAAAAATAAAATATAAGCGATACTGGAAGTTTACTTTGTAACCGGTTAAGATAGATAAGTTGAATAAGTCTTCGAATCCGCGTTGAAGACGCGTTCGGAAACAGTTTTTTGCCGACGTGTCTTAAACATTGCAGTTTACCTCATCAAGCCGAGAGTCAAACTGATACCTACTAGTTGCTTCAATACAGGGTGCCCTAATTCATCCAGAGCTGAAGTTGACCGTGTGCGACGTTTCCGTTGAGTGGATCTGACCAATCGGGTGTCGTTTCAATTGATTGGCCAATCAATATTAATACTGATAATTATGTATTTCCTTTATAAACAGTCGTGCCGTTGACTTAGCCTCGTGCGCATATACTTGAAACAGTAGTCATTTTCGATTCGCGTAGGCTCTTATTATTTGAATGAACAATTTATTACTGATAATAAAATCATTACGCCTTTCCAAAGTGTGATTTTGTCAATATCATAAGTTTTAAAAGCGAACGAATGATTTTCTCCGCAGTGCCTTAGATGCACACAACGATACAATGCTTCTTTTTTAAGACCTGGGTAACGCCGTAGAGCGAATGAGCCTTATGCATTCGCTTGAAGATCAGGATGAGATTTAACCATCAGCATGACGAAGAATCCTGCAATGGCCGTTAAATCGCTGCCCGAAAGAAGAAAATTGAAACGCCTCCCACGTTGTATCAACGTGATCCCGTACCGATTTTCCTGTGGGTGTTTTCTTGTCGTCGGATAGTTTCCAGAGATTATCTGACAGTCGTAAGGTTGAGGGACCAAAACGTCTGAAGTAATCATTCAATCTTTGGTTAGTGATCACAAACTATTGGGATGTACCTACAGTCGGTTTGTTGTTAAAAAAAAGACGTTCAAAATTTCCAGCCATACGATATTATTGAACCTCTGTGCTTCTCGCGAAACTAAGCAGTACGGGTTATAGTGGCGAAGCGCCGTATCTGGAATTAAAAATTCGAAATGTGTCTCAACGTAGATGACAATAGTTATGCTTCACCGATCGGGGTTTTGAATATTCGAAAAAATGAGAAATGCATGACGATTTGAACAGAATCGTCGCCTTTTAAACCGATAATCGCCCCTATTTTAGGTATCATCGAAAAGTAGTGAACCTTATCGAAAAATCCAATCAAAAACGCGTGCAGAATCTGAAAGGAGTGTGTATGCGAATTTTGAAGTTAATCCATGAAACGGTGTTTGAGATAGAGGACCCATCACACCGGAAAATGTGGTTCAGGTATAAACGCGTCGGTTTTGACTCTTGTTTTAACACAAATTTCATAACGGATGAAATTAAAATATCTGTGACCTTCAATCGGCGATTTCTCTGTCGCATGAAAGACCTTTCGCATTCACAGCTCAATCACAGGCTGATCAGTTTAACCGATTTAGTAGCTTGTTCGGCTCGGACGTTACTTGACGCAGCTTACATCTTCTTCTTAGGTACACGTAATGTAGTCACAGGAACCAATTTTGAAATTGGAAATTTTGAAAATTCGACGTTAGCTTCGAGCGAAAACATTCGTAAAAGATGTGACCAGACTATTATGTAGAAAAAGAATAATAATTTTTGATAAGTTTGGACCGGATGTAACCCCTTAACATCGGACGAGTATTCCGAAAACAATTCGATTTTCGTAAGCTCGACTATAATCTCGATTACCAGGTAAAATATGAAACACGCCGTCACGAAAGCGGCTACCGGTCAAGATTCCATTCTGCGATGAAAAGCCTTCGTGAATATCACCTTCTACGGCGAAGAAAACGTGACTATTGAGTCCGTCACATCGAGAAGTTACGACAAAAAACCTGTCATATTTCATAAACATAGGTCGACTCAAGTTCGGCCAAAAACAGAGTGATTTGTGTTTTGGCATTTCGTTAAATAGGCTTTTTGCACTGGAAATGAGAAAGATGACTCTTTATGAATATCTTTCGAGAACCATTCGGTTCCGTTTGTTCTCTTCTACCCTATGTATCGTTCAACACTACACGTTCAGTTTTGCCAATTTCATGTTCAGCAATATCACTATGGAATGAAAATTTTCAACCATATTGATACAAGTATCATGGCTTGCACCTATAAGGAAGGAAGTTGATTTTGCGACAGCTAATTTTTTTTCCCAGTAGCTAACGTTGACAATGGAGAATATCTGCCGGTAACACGTCGCTGTTTATCGTTCGGGCGGCGTGCTACAGGACGAAAGTCTCCATTGCCAACGAAATGGACGAGGAAAAAAAATTAGCCATCGCAGGATGATTTTCTGCACGTAAACAGTCATTTTTCCTTATAGTAGGGGAGCCCAAGAGGGGATTTTGGGTGTTATTCAAGCGCGACAGAACAATATAAGGGAGGAAACCTTGCACCCTGTTATGAACGACCACCATATATGAACCCTTAATATACAAGGGTGCGTCTAGGGTAGCCAATCAGATTAGTAAAAAAAAATCGATCCTCAAATTAATTCGAGCTCGTCAGATTAATAAAAGGTAAGTTAATTACATGGAAAAAAGCGTCAATTTCAATATTCTGACGATTTGATCATGGTATAAGAGAATAAGCGAGTAATTAGTTTGCAAAAAAAAAAACGTCACCTGGAAGTATTCGAGCGCGGTTATTTTTTTTTTTAATTTGAAGGAAATCATGTAAAAATTACGGATATAATATAATTTGACGGTTTCTACAACGTAAAAAAGCTAAAATTAGTGATAAAGTGAGGTACGTGCAAGTGCTGAGAACTATGTATTTCCCACTCCGCGCCTCTCTCCCCTTCTCACTCTTTCTCTATTTCTCAGTCTCTCGCACCGTCCCCCCACTACTTTCTGCGGCTGATCACAATACAACGCGGTCGTGTTCGTAGATTTGTGACGCTTTGGTTTGTTTATTGTGTTTTAAAAAAGTTAAAAGTTATTTTATTTAATAACAGCCATATTTTTCTTAGGATTGTTTTCAAAAACTGAGAATTATTAATTGAGGATATAACAAGTAATTTTTTTCAAAAAAAAACATAAACAAGCAGTATTTATTTTTTTGTAAATAATTTTTAAAGTTGGTGACTTGCGATGATTCACGTGAGTGGAAGTAAGTGAGCGATAGTCGGTAAAGAAAGACAGCAGTATAATAGTGAGTGAGAAAGAAAACAATAGCCATTGACTATTGGTGTCCTTTACATGTCACGGTACTACCTTAAGCTGTCAGAACAATGAAATTCCTCCACATAATTATCAGATTATAGGTTAGCACAACAAGGACATCGAGCTGAACTGTCTGCATATAAATCTGATGAGCTTGAGTATTTCAAAGTCACTATTTTTTTTTTTACATTTTCAAAAATCGGCTGTGAGTTCTGACTGCATCCAAATCGTCAGTCTTTTGAATAGGATACCTTTTAGAGGTCACTTAAAATTCCCCCTGAATATCTGACGAGCTTGAATAACTTTTTTTTTTTTTTCATTTTCTACCCCTTCGTGCTGCCACCCCCGACTTGTAAGCCGGCAGATTAATACTTCTCTGTTACCGGAAGCACATAGGGCGTATACGATATCAATGTCTGACGCGCTCGAGTATTTCTTTATAATAAATTTTTTTTACATTTTTGAAAATTAGTACCTACTTTCCCCGGCAGTAAAAAAGCATATATCATATGAACTTTTTGTCTTTTTAGTATCTAATCTTTATGATCCAATAGGTTCTCGCAGCGCTCGAGTGACTTACCATTTAGCCTCTTTTCCTCCCCTACTATTAAGCAATATCTACGTGCTCTTGGTTGTCCACTATTTAGACAATATTGGATAGCTGAAAAAAGTGACGAGAATTTTGTACGAAAATTCTCAGTAAATCGGACAGTTTCTCAGAAAATATTATGACTAGGACAAGAAAGACCGATCGTATCTAACACTAATCGCTTTCGAGCTGAGAAAAGCCCCGTTGATTGAGATCAAAGACCAGTCGATTTCAACGTCAATGAAATTGTAAAGTGTGGTAATGTTATTTGCATTCTTTATTACAAAACATAATTGATAACCGTACGTGGGTCATACTATGCAGTAGACGTTGCTTTACTGAAAAGCGTGCTATTTAACGCGTCTCCTAATCCTGAATGTGTCAGGATCAACAGATCTCAGTAAAATATCGAACGTCAGCCGTAAATCTTTGACTGGTATTACTTTATCCTTGGTCAGAACGTACTTCCAGAGAATCGTTGCGGTGATTATCTTCATGAAGATCATAGCGTACTTTGATCCTGAAATTGAGAAGAACTTGTTCAGTCATTGGAAGTCATGGCATCGGTACGTCTGTAATCGTGTTTTGAACTCTGAGCAATAATCTTTCGCTTAAAATTACACGAAATATGAAATTGATGACGATGTCGGAGACTCTCGATGAATTATTAGTATAACGATATAAGTTCGTTGTCAATTATAGTACTTTCCTTACCGATACAATTTCTTCGTCCCCCACTGAATGGTAAGTACGAGTATGGTTCTTGTGTCGCGAATCTTTCGGGTAAGAATCTGTCTGGATCAAATTTGAGAGGGTCGGGCCAGTATTTCTCATTTCTATGAACGCCGAAAATATTAAGCATGACCGAAGTCCCTTTTCGCACTGTACATTGGCCTATAAAAAGGTTGATCATTGTAGGAGTAACTCGATACGCCGTCTTCGAATCACATACCTATCACTTGATAATAAGGGAAACACTGAGATACGATAGCAGAAAAATAGACTAAATGACGAAAGCTTGCGAACCTAACTCCAAATCATCCGTTGCTTCACGGCCGACTAGTGGCGCACCAGGGAACAGGCGCATAGTTTCTTTGATCACTCTTTCCATGTACGTCATTCTCGCCAAGTGATCCATCGTAAACTGTAACTCTTCACTGTCATCGTGTAAGACATTCTCTCCAAAAATGTCACACAATTCTTGGTATGTTTTTTCCTAAACGATGATACAAAAAGCGAATCATTGTACGTAGAGCCTTATAAAAGGTGAACAACACGCAATGCTTACTTCAGTAAGATCATTACATAATGGATACCTGCATAACAAACACACCTGAATATCTTGGTGGGATGCCAACATCAACAAAACATAGTTCATCGTTGTGGCCACTGTATCGGCGCCCTAACAGAGAATATTAATGGTGAGATTGCAAATGATGCATCTCATAGCGAGTTGACAATGGTCTAGGTGGACCAACTGTTCCGTTCTCAATGAATCACAAAACTGACGAGTATAACAATCTACTAAAGCTACGCCGCGATGACAGTATCAACTGTGTTATACTTACAGCTACGATCATCGTATCAACATGATTCCGGATGTCTTCATCTGTCAGTGTTTTGTTGTCGATCGATAGTCTCAGGAGATTTTCTATCAGTATCTGAGGTCCAGCCGCGAAATTACCTGATACAAAAATGTGAAAGTGAAAGAATCGGCATGCAGTACACCTCACCCATTCATGAACGGCACCAGAAATCTACTGTTATCCTGGTTTTTAGATGTCAAAGTTGTTGGGCAGAAAGCCTCAAGTACAACTCACGGCCAATGGAACAGAAACTCTATCGTGGTACTGTAAGACTACATCTGGATTGTGTAGTACTTGCCAAAAGAATCTTGTTCATTATCGGCCGATACTCCTTCATCACTACGACGGACGATTGTTGCTTTCTTCTGTCGGATGACCTGAAATGGAACCGTACTATATGTTAATTTATCCCTCAGAGTTTACACCCGCGTTTTGGCCGTTGTGATAAATTAAGACGTCCACCAATTGTTGCTCTGTTCAAGTACTTCGTTTTAATGCGTATTCCAGACAAGAAGGAACAATTATGGAAATATGCTTATCGTTCATAATTTATAACGGGACATGCGGATGCCCGTTACAAACGAATTCTTGAACCCCTCGCGGGAACGCAACACCAGGGAATACGTGTTGATAATTGCAAAAAAATTGGAAAATAGCACGGAGACGAGGGTCATGGATCCGAAACTCCGAGAGCGGAAATTGTGCAGGCCAGCGGATGAGTAAAACTTCAGTATTGATTAATATTTATTCATCGAATTTTGGCGGCACTAAGCGAAGAATCGACGGTAACATCATGAAAGTCACGCGTGATCAGGACGTCACGCATATGTGGGAATCTATCGATGATTTTGTAAGCTATGTTAATTCTTGTTGCAACCTTGAAAGCGACATTTGAAAAACTAACTGTACAACTAATTTTTACACTGTCCCCTCACACATAAATTTAATTTGTAACAATATCAGATCACGTACAAAAGTTCTGAACACGACCTATTATAAGGGATAGCCGTACAATTTTTTTTACATCTTCCTAGTTTTTGTATTATTGCAGCCCGAAGATGGCTGGCCGGGCTAGATCGAAACGTCGACTCAAATGCATTACATCAATAACCATTTCCGACGAGTTCATAATTTGATCAACTACCATGGTCACAAAATCCAAATCAATCTACATAAAAGTGAGAAAGACAAGTGTTGAAACAGTTGCCTCATTTGCGAGAAGAGAGAAATCTCCCACAACGAAGATAGTGAGATATTCGTAGGGCTGCGGAGTGATAAGCGCTGATTTCATTTCCAGCGATAGAATTTTTTGAGACATGGAGTAGCGGTTAGTCGAAGAAGGGAGAGCCATGTTTCAGTTTGTGTGTCGAAAAGTGGGCGTAGGATCACTCAACCGATCTCAATGTTTAGTGGCCGTTGCCTGAGTTTCGCGACGAAGCGTGAGCTCAATTTCGTTCTTGCAGCTTTTATCGCAGGTCGCTGAATTATTATATTATGCAAGTGTTGAGTGCTTGGTAACTTCATCGGGTTTGGTCAAGTGGAGCAAAAGTGCGCGTAACAAACGTCGGTGTAGATGTCGTGAATCGTTCCAACTACAAAATAACCTGTTACTTCGTTCTGTTCTATGAATCTACCTCTTTAGTCAGCTCAAACAATATGCTTCCAAACAAATAGTAACAAACGATCGACTGCAAGAACTTTCAATATCGGAACGAAACTGTGCCCAACGGTAACGACGTGAAATCAGAATACCAGTGGAAATAAATGTTGAATCCGAATCCATCGTCAAGTTTTGTCATCATTTATATTACATACTCGATATGTCAAAAAAATTAAATTTAGGAGAATGATTCGTCCGTACTCTCGATTGAAGTTGTCCTGCAGGTTATCTTGCCTCATTCCCTTTTAAAGTACTCCGCAAAGGATTCGGGTGATGAGGTACTTTTTGTCCGCAAAATGACATCACCAATGCGTACCGTGGTTATGTTAATGAAAATATCCAGCACTTACGTTGATACCAAACTCTTGTATAAACTTAATGTGTTTCCTTTGGTCCGTGCCAAGTTGGGTACGGTTGAAAATGAAGTCTGGGTACAGCCAAGGGCTAATAGCTCGTTTGACCATATTATTTATCAACCTATGAAGACAGAATTATTGCACAATCTGAGGATTAGCATTGGTTACCCGGAAAAATATGAATCTAAGATTCAGGTAGGATTGTTAAAACAACGTTGTGCTCCGAATAAAGTGATTAGGTTTCGGGTCGTGAGAACAACGTGTAATTGAGCAAGATAATGTGGTGACCACGAAAAATGCACTCCAATTTACTTACTTAGTTACTGCTTCGTCGAACTCACATTTCTCGGTCTCCATTGCTTTCAGGTTGATGCCCATAGCTGTCGCTGTGACACGTAAGGTATAATTGTACTTGCCTCGGATTACAAAAAAAATGTATTGTTCACATGGCCATAATTGATTCTCCCAAAACTATAGCTGTCTTACCACAGATTGCGTCCAATGCACACAGCGAAACGTATTTGCGTACTTCGAATTCCGATCCGTCCAAGTGTTGCTCCATCTTTTTGGCCAGTGTCCCTGACAGAGTGGCAAATGTTTTGACAAAAGACTTGAGAGCCAGGGAATTAAAGGACGGCTGAATGAGTTTTCGGTGAACTTCCCATACTGACGCTGTAACGAAAAATTCTCTAGTATTCGGCAAAAATTTTGGATATCAACACAGACCAATTGCCCAAGAGATGCATTTCGATAGAGAAACATGGCCAAATGTATTCACTGGTCATCTATTCGTATATCTGAAATCCAATTCCCATAGCGATAGGGGAGTATCTATAATACATGTGTCAGTGGGTGGTTTTCAATATCAATATGCGACGGATAATATTTCGTTTTCTTCTAGAATGAATAGGTCGTCAAGTAAGGTCGAAGAAATGCGGAAACAAAAAAGTGATGAAACCGAGCCTTCAATCAGTGTCAGTGATGCTAATTGTCGAAAAAAAATTAGAAACATTCAACTGTAAAAATTTTCGAAATGGCGGCGAAGATGTTGACATACTGAAATTCAATTGCAATCACCTTACTATATCAACTAGATCAGAGAAATTCCAGAATTTTACACTTGTTTTTTTCAAACATTGATACTGCTTGTCTGATTCTAATAAATGACAACCATGTTGGGTTCTGATCGAATTCTCAACAGATCGTCTCACATCAAGTCAAACTGTAATAAACAATGACGTGTTTCTGGTCCAATCAGGAATTTACTATCTGTGAATGATTGAGGTCACATGTACCATACTCTCTTTACGAACCGACGCACTGAAAAAAGAATCTGTCTTACACGATTTATAAGAAGTTGATTTGCGAATGGATCGAGCTATTTTTGAATGCAGTATGACGAACTTCACGGATTTTTCAGTGAAAAAATGATAAAATGATGCGATTTCTCTTATGTGATAATAACAAGATATTGATAATTGAAATTCCAAATGAAACGTTTTCATCTGCCTTGCAAACACTTCCTTGAATTAGATTCGACTTGATTGGCTTCATTTGCTCCGTTTCAATCTCGATTCGTTATGTTTTCAATTAGACAGATTTTTCACCCGATCGTACGTCACGTACATTTTCAATCTTTCAGATCTGGCGAATGAATGAATCCAACACGGTGATGATGCCGACAATTGAGATGTTGCGAGACATGATCCGATAAACGTGATTATCATCGTGACAACGTACGTGTGGACGTAAAAACACCGACGATTTACGTCAGTAATCACGATGATTATTGCCATGATTACGCGACATATGAAGTCCACCAGTACCAGTAGGAAATGGAGTTGAATGTGCTGGAAAAATTATTATGAAAAAAAAGACATGCATCGTCATTCACGCATGTGAAGCTTACAGCCAGATCACTCAATTCGATTTCAGTTGTCCGCAATGAAAGTCTTTGAGGCTCAATATATCTCACTTGAAGTCAAATAGTAAAGTAACATCGTTCACCTACCAGGAGCTGTGATTAATCCGTCCCCCAACCAGGGTCGCATGATTTCGTACAAGTAATTTTTCTCAATGGTCTTCGGAGTGAGGAGTATCTCCTGAAATGACAAACCAACTCAGACCTCAAAGTTCCGTACGTGTTCGATTATGATCAGACTACTTTACCTTCAGATGTTTAGGTAAAGTTATCAAGTACAATGGATTGTCACCAATCGAAACTCGACACCACGTAGGATAGTTTTTCCCCAGTTGATTTATCCTGTTTAATATGGCTGCAATTGCATATTTTATAAAGCCTCAGTATAATACTATTCGTTACATAAGATTCATTAACCAATTCGACAAGAAAAGGATCTTGCTTACCTTCATTACCCCCAATCAAGAGATACGCATGGCCTATGAAAGGCAGACTCGGTATTTCCTCAGCGTTTAGCGGGTATTCGAAGAGCAAAGCAACTCTAAACAGCTTGACTGTAAAATTGATCATCCGGTACAATACGAAGCATGCCACGGCAAGCGTGGCTACCGTCGAAGGTTCCATCCTACGATTCAGTGAAAACCCGAAGCACTGCTCTCTTTACATATCTCAGAAATTTCTGTATAAAATTTCAATGAAATCGGCCTGTCGATTCACAACGCTTCTCTCTGTTAGATTCTACAAAACTCAAGCGGTATTCGGAGCTGAGGGAAGATAAGATTTTTGTATCCGCTCTGGTCTAACTGATCACTGGAACCTGAAACCAGATTCTCTGTTTTTATATAATTGGAGAACAACGCATCACATATCACCCGCAGAATGATCGAACATTTTTCCCCCTCCCTATTTCAAGGATAGTAATTATTTGATGTTCACATGGAATCAGTGAGCGTAGAACCTGAATTTACTCGTAGCCTATCGTATAAATCCGGTTTGCTTTCAAACTCAGTGGTAAAGCAGCTTGCTAACATTGTATTCGTTTTCTTCTCGTGCGTTAGAATTTCATTAACGCGGTTTCCGGAGTTAGTTGACTACTACTTGTAGTCTTGAATATTTTATCAGCGGTAACAAGTTGAAATCCTTCAACCCAGGAAATTCGTTGTACGTGACGTAATTACAGCGTCCTAAGTCATCTCGCGTGTCAGAAGTCACCACATTTCCAATAACAAGATTCTGTTCAATCGTGTGTATGGTTGTTCGCGAGTGATCAGACTCTAAAAATTACCGATTTTCACTATTCATACTGTGAGTGTGATCAGAAGCAATCGGTTTCTCAAAGCTACTATTGAAAAATATCTCATCCGTGTCATTTCCGACAGCGGCCATTTTTCCCACACCCATTCGGTACATCTTACATTGAGTTCGTATGGATCTTCCGCTTCACGACTTTACGTAATACAAGTTTTTTTTCTACAATTTGTCAATCAAACAAACTGGATTCAATAACTTCCGTACACCAAGCACGGTTATAACAAACCATCCTGTGATGCTGTCAGAACGCAGTGACTACTGAACCTGCGGTCACTCTAAAGCCCTGGTAAAACGTGCCGGCACTCCATGCAGCGGACGTCAAAATAGTCACCGCAACCGTTGACTAAAATATCAATTGCCATCGTATTATTCGCAATTAATAATCCGAAAGCTTCAACTCTTATCTGAGTACTATCACGCGGATTATGCTGTCCCGGTAAAATGCATGCATGATTGAAAGTTTCTTAATTCTTAGAGCAACAGGCTCCGTAGATCTTAGCAGAGTATCATTTTGGGTACTTCGACTTCATCAATTGTCGAAACATATTCACGAGGAATCGTTGATCCATGCAGGTGTTTCTGTCTGAGTTGAGCCACACTGCAGACTTTGACTGACTCGTTGTCAGGATCGGGTTGATGACCGTCGCATCATTGGTATTTTGCATATTTTCCGAAAGTTCAAAGAATCAGCCAATTCATCGTATCGGATAATTCACAAACAAACGCGAAAAAGAAGCTAGGCTTGACTCGATTTTGGCAGAGCAATTCTTGAGCGTTTGATGTTAGAAAAATGTTGATAGTCACTCGGAGAACGAAACAGGCCACTCGAAGGCGAAATTGAAAATGTAACGCGACTTGTCGAAACATCAAATCTAATTGATGATTACTTGTACCTTTCTCTGCATTGGACTTGTTGTCTTGGCAGTTACAAATAATTAGTGAAACGCACCCTGGATCAAAAATTCCGTACCCACTATGCCACATGTATATTTCGATAACCACGCCAAGCGCTGATCAAAGAATCGTCCTTCGATATCGACTTAATTTCCATATTGCATATAAAGATCTAATGATACTTTACAAACTCAAATGTTTATCGGACCGCAACCTTGGCCTGTTTGATAGATGAATAATTATCAGTATAATCTTGATCAACCGAAACCGGTTGATCCGGGATGCAAATTAATCGGGTCTACGGCAAAATATTCACTTCATTGGATTACAAATAGCCATCCTAACGTTACAAGATGGACTACTTGACCTTAACACGAGTCTGTCGTAGATATAAAAAGATAAAATACAAGCGATACTGGAAGTTTACTTTGTAACCGGTTAAGATAGATAAGTTGAATAAGTCTTCGAACCCGCGTTGAAGACGCGTTCGGAAACAGTTTTTTGCCGACGTGTCTTAAACGTTGCAGTTTACCTCATCAAGCCGAGAGTCAAACCGATACCTACTAGTTGCTTCAATACAGTGTGTCCTAATTGATTCAGAGCTAGAGCTACGTGTGTGACGTTGCAGTCGAGTGGATCTGACCAATCGGGTGTCGTTTCAATTGATTGGCCAATCAATAATAATACTGATAATTATGTATTTCCTTTATAAACAGTCGTGCCGTTGACTTAGCCTCGTGCGCATATACTTGAAACAGTAGTCATTTTCGATTCGCGTAGGCTCTTATTATTTGAATGAACAATTTATTACTGATAATAAAATCATTAGGCCTTTCCAAAGTGTGATTTTGTCAATATCATAAGTTTTAAAAGCGAACGAATGATTTTCTCCGCAGTGCCTTAGATGCACACAACGATACAATGCTTCTTTTTTAAGACCTGTGTAACGCCGTAAAGCGAATGAGCCTTATGCATTCGCTTGAAGATCAGGATGAGATTCAACCATCAGCATGACGAAGAAGCCTGCTATGGCCGTTAAATCGCTGCCCGAAAGAAGAAAATTGAAACGCCTCCCACGTTGTATCAACGTGATTCCGTACCGATTTTCCTGTCGGTGTTTTCTTGTCGTCGGATAGTTTCCAGAGATTATCTGACAGTAGTAAGGTTCAGGGACCAAAACGTCTGAAGTAATCATTCGATCTTTGGTTAGTGATCACAAACTATTGTGATGTATCTACAGTCGGGTTTTGTTGAAAAAAAAGACGTTCAAGATTTCCAGCCATACGATATTATTGAACCTCTGCGCTTCTCGCGGAACTAAGCAGTACGGGTTATAGTGGCGAAGCGCCATATCTGGAATTAAAAATTCGAAATGTGTCTCAACGTAGATGACAATAGTTATGCTTCACCGATCGGGGTTTTGAATATTCGAAAAAATGAGAAATGCATGACGATTTGAACAGAATCGTCGCCTCTTAAACCGATAATCGCCCCTATTTTAGGTATCATCGAAAAGTAGTGAACCTTATCGAAAAATCCAATCAAAAACGCGTGCAGAATCTGAAAGGAGTGTGTATGCGAATTTTGAAGTTAATCCATGAAACGGTGTTTGAGATAGAGGACCCATCACACCGGAAAATGTGGTTCAGGTATAAACGCGTCGGTTTTGACTCTTGTTTTAACACAAATTTCATAACGGATAAAATTAAAATATCTGTGACCTTCAATCGGCGATTTCTCAGTCGCATGGATGACCTTTTGCATTCACAGCTCAATCACAGGCTGATCAGTTTAACCGATTTAGTAGATTGTTGGGCTCGGACGTTACTTGACGCAGCTTACATCTTCTTCTTCGGTACACGTAATGTAGTCACGGGAACCAATTTTGAAATTGGAAATTTTGAAAATTCCACGTTAGCTTCGAGCAAAAACATTCGTAAAAGATGTGACCAGACTATTATGTAGAATAAGAATAATAATTTTTGATAAGTTTGGACTGGATGTAACCCCTTAACATCGGACGAGTATTCCGAAAACAATTCGATTTTCGGAAGCTCGACTATAATCTCGATTACCAGGTAAAATATGAAACACGCCGCCACGAAAGCGGCTACCGGTCAAGATTCCATTCTGCGATGGAAAGCCTTTGTGAATATCACCTTCTACGTCGAAGAAAACGTGATTATTGAGTCCGTCACACCGAGAAGTTACGACAGAAAACCTGTCATATTTCATAAACATAGGTCGACTCAAGTTCGGCCAAAAACAGAGTGATTTGTGTTTTGGCATTTCGTTAAATAGGCTTTTCGCACTGGAAATGAGAAAGCAGACTCTTTATGAATATCTTTCGAGAACCATTCGGTTCCGTTTGTTCTCTTCTACTCTATGTATCGTTCAACACTACACGTTCAGTTTTGGCAATTTCATGTTCAGCAATATCACTATGGAATGAAAATTTTCAACCATATTGATACAAGTATCATGGCTTGCACCTATAAGGAAGGAAGTTGATTTTGCGACAGCTAATTTTTTTTCCCAGTAGCTAACGTTGACAATGGAGAATATCTGCCGGTAGCGCGTCGCTGTTTATCGTTCGGGCGGCGTGCTACAGGATGAAAGTCTCCATTGCCAACGAAATGGACGAGAAAAAAAAAATAGCCATCGCAGAATCATTTTCCGCACGTAAACAGTCATATTTCCTTAAGCAATATCTACGTGCTCTTGGTTGTTCACTATTTAGAGAATATTGGATAGCTAAAAAAAGTGACGAGAATTTTGTACGAAAATTCTCAGTAAATTGGACCGTTTCTCAGAAAATATCATAACCAGGAACAAAGAAACAACAACTACACGATGGATCGTATCTAGAATCTAATCGCTTTTAAATCGAGAAAGGCTCCGTCGATTGGGATCAAAGATCAGTCGATTTCAACGTCAATGAAATTGTGCAGTGTGGTAATTTTATTTGCAATCATTAATACGAAACATAATTGATAACCGTACGTGGGTTATACTATGCAGTAGACGTTGCTTTACTGAAAAGCATGCTATTTAACGCGTCTCCTAATCCTTAAGGTGTCGGGATAAACAGATCCCAGTAAAATATCGAACGTCAGCCGTAAATCTTTGACTGGTATCACTTGATCCTTGGTCAGAACGTACTTCCAGACAATTGTTGCGGCAACTGTCTTCATCAACATCATACCGTACCTCCAACCTGAAATTGAGAGAAACCTGTACAGTCATTGGAAGTCATATCATCGGTACCTATGTAATCGTGTTTCAAACTCTGAGCAATATTCTTTCGCTCAAAAATACACCAAATATGAAGTTGATGACGATGTCGAAGAATCTCGATGAATTATTAGTATAACGATATAAGTTCGTTGTCAATTAGAGTACTTTCCTTACCGATACAATTTCTTCGTCCCCCACTGAATGGTAAGTACGAGTATGGTTCTTGTGTCGCGAATCTTTCGGGTAAGAATCTGTCTGGATCAAATTTTAGAGGGTCGGACCAGTATTTCTCACTTCTATGAACGCGAAAAATATTCAGCAGGACTGAAGTCCCTTTCGGCACAGTTAACTGGCCTACAAAATAATTTTAAATTGATAATTTTAGGAATAACTTCTCTGAATGACATACCTATCACTTGATTTTGAGGACAGTACCCAGGTACGATGGCAGAAAAATATATTAAATGAGGAAAGCTTCCGAACCTAACTTCAAATCATCCGTTGTCTCCCGGCCGATTATGGGCGCACCCGGGAACAGGCGCATAGTTTCTTTGATCACTCTCTCCGTGTACGTCATTTTCACCAAGGCGTCCATCGTGATATGCAACTCTTCATTGTCATCCTCCAAGACATTCTCTCCAAAAATGTCGCACAATTCCTGGTATATTTTTTCCTGTCCAATGATACGAAAAGCGAGTTATTATACGTAGAGCCTTATAAAAGGTGAACAACACGCAATGCTCGCTTCTGTAAGATCATTACATAATGTATACCTGCATAACAAACACACCTGAATGTCTTGATGGGATGCCAGCATCAACAAAAAATAGTTCATCGTGATGGCCGCTGTGTCGGTGCCCTAACAGAGAATATTAATGGTCAGATAGCGAATTATGCGTCATACAGCGAGTTGACAATGGTCTAGGTGGATCTACTGTTTCGTTCTCAGCGAATCACAAAACTGACACCTATAACAATTTATTGAAGCGACGCCGCGATGACAGTATCAACTGTGTTATACTCACACCTACGATCGTCGTATCAATATGACACCGGATCTGTTCATCTGTCAGCGTTTTGTTCTCCATCGATAGTCTCAGGAGATTTTCTATCAGTATCCGAGATCTAGCCGCGGACGTGTCTGATACAAAAATGTGAAAGTGATTAAAACATCGGCATGCAGCACACCCCGCACATTTACGAATGGCCCCGGAAATCCACCGTTATCTAGGTGTCAAATATAATTCATCAAAGTTGTAAGGCAGAAGGCCCCAAGTATTACTCACAGCTACGAAACAAAAACTCTGTCGGGGCACTGTACGACTACACCTGGATTGCGTGGTACTTGCCAAAAGAATCTTGTTCATTATCGGCCGATACCCGTTGATCACTACGCTGGACGATTTTTGGTTTCCGCTGTCGGATCACCTGAAATGAAACCGCACTGTTTGGTAATTTATCCTTCAGAGCTTACGCCAGTGTTTTGGCTGTTTTGATTTAGACGTCCATCAATTGTTGCTCTATTCAAGTAATTCGTTTTAATGCGTATTCCAGACAAGAAAAAACAATTGCTGGAACATGCTTGTCGTTCATAACTTAGAACGGGACAAGCGGATGCCTGTTCCCATGAATCCTTGAACCCTTTGCGGGAACGCAATACCAGGAAATACTTGTTAATAATTGCAAAACAATTAGACAGTAGCACCATAACGAGGACCATCGATCCGAAACTCCAAGAGAGGAGGCCCACTGCACAGGCCAGCGAATAAGTAAGACCAGTGTTGGTTCATTCGTTTATCGAAATTCTGCGGGACTAAACTAAGGATCGACGGTAACGTCGTAAAAGTTACGCGTGATCACGACGTCACGCAGATTTGGGAATCTATCGATGGTTTTGTAAGCTATATTATTTTTGTTGCGACCTTGTTACTACCTTAAACGCGATATTTGAAAAATTAGCTGTATGACTAATTTTCATACTGTCTCTTCACATATAAATTCAATTTGTAACAACATCAGATCACATACAAAGTTCCGAACACGACCTATTGTAAGGGATAGTCATACAACTTTTTCATGTGTCTGTAATTTTGTATTATTGCAACCCGGGGATGGCTGACCGGGCTAGATCGAAACGTCAACTCAAATGAATTACTATGATGACTATTACAGACGACCTCATCATTCAATCACTCACCATGGTACCGAAATCCTGATTAATCCTAAGTTGCCTAATTTGTGAGAAGATAGAAATCTCCCACAATGGAGATGGCGAGATATTTGTATGGCTATGAAGCGTGAGCTCAATTTCGTTCTTGCAGCTGGCATCGCAGGTCGCTGAATTATTATATTATGCAAGTGGTGAGTGCTTCGTAACTCCTTCGGGTTGGTCAAGTGAAGCAAAAATGCGCGTAACAAACGTCAGTATAAATGTCATGTATCGTTCCATCTACAAAATAATGTATTATTTCGTTCAGGTGTACGAATCTACCCCTTTAGTCAGCTCAAACAATATGCTTCCAGACAAATGGTAACAAACAATTGACTGCAAGAACTTTCAATATCGGAACGAAACTTTGCCGAAAGGTAACAATGCGAAATCAGAATACCAATGAAATCAAATTTTGAATCCAAATCGATCGTCAAGTTTTATCATTACTTGTATGGTACTTTTGAGCCACATCAAACTCGTTACTCAATATGTCAAAGGAATGAATTTTCGGAGAATGATTCGTCCGTACTCTCGATTAAAGTTTTCCTGCAAGTGATCTTGTCTCATTCCGTGTCGAAGTACCGCGCGAAGGATTTGGGGGATAGGGTACTTCTTGTCGACAAAATGACATGACCAATGCATGCCGTGATTATGTAAATGAAGATGTCTCGCACTTACGTTATCAGTGAAGTCGTGAATAAACTTGATGTACTTTGTTTGGTCCTTGCCAACTTGCGTACGGTAGAAAATAAAGTCTGGGTACAGCCAAGGACTGGTGGCTCGTTTGGTAAAACCAGTCATCACCCTGTAGAGACAGAATTATTGCATAATCCGAGGGATTGCATTGGTGATTTGAAAAATTATGAATCCATGATTCAAGTGAGATTGTCGAATGCGTTCTGCTCCAAATAAAGTGATCAGGATTCGAGTTTTGTAATGAACGTGTAATCGAGCGAAAGGATAATGCGTTGACCACGAAAAATGCACTTCAATTTACTTACTTACTTACTGCTTCGTCGAACTCACATTTCGCGGTCTCCATTGCATTCAGATTGACGCCCATGGCCGTCACTATGACACGTAAAGTATAATTGTACTTGCTTCTGATTACAAAAAAATGTGTTGTTCAGATGCTCATAATTGATTCTCCCGAAATTACAGCTGACTTACCACAGATTGCGTCGAATGTACACAGCGAAACGTATCTGTATATTTCGAATTCCGGTCCATCCAAGTGTTGTTCCATCTTTTTGGCCAGTGTCACTGACAGAGTGGCAAATGTTTTCAAGAAAGACTTGAGAACCACCGGATTAAAGGACGGCTGAATCAGTTTTCGGTGCACTTCCCACATTGACTCTGTAACGAAAAATTCTCCAGTATTCGGCAACAATTTTGGAAATGAACATGAACGCATCGCCCTAGAGATGCATTTCGATGGAGTCATGGACAAATTTATTTACTGGTCAACTATTCGTAATTCTCAATTCCAATTCCCACAGCGATAGGGGAGTCTCTATAATACATGTGTCAAACAGTATGTGCTTATCAGTTTCAGTATGCGGTGTATAATATCTGGTTTTTCTCAACAATGAATGGGTTGTCCAATAAAGTTGAAAGGATATGAAAACAGAAACATGATAAAACAAAGCTTTGAATCGGTGTCACTGAAGTTAATTGACGGAAAAAAAATGGTGACATTCAATTGTATAAGTCTTGGTAACGGTGGACAACATATTGAGGTACTAAAATTTAACAGCAATCACCTCGTTATTTCAACTACATCATAGAAATTTCAGTATTTTACACTTGATTTAACAAAAAATCCATAGTGTTTGCCTGATTTTAATAAACAATAGCCAACTGTATTCGCAGATGAATTCTCAACGGATCATCTAACAATGAGTCGAATTTTAATCACCATTAACGTGTTTCTTGTTTAATCACGAATTTACCATCTGTGAATTATTACCGTCAAATATGTATCGGATTTTCTTTGGAAATTGACGCACTCAAGAAAAAATCCCTCTCACACAATTTTTCGGAAGTTGTTTTGCGAATGAAACAAGCTATTTTTGTATGCAACAAGACGATTATACGAATTTTTGAGCGAAAAAAAGGATTAAATAATGTGATTACTCGTATGTGATAATAACAAGATATTTTTAATTGAAATTCCGAGTTGAAACGGTTTTGTCGGGTTTACAAATACTTTCTTAAATCAGATTCAACTTAGTTGGTTTTAGTTGCTCCGTTGAACTCTCCATTCGTTATGTTTTCGATCGGACACACTTTTCATCTGATTATACGTCTCGTAAATTTTCAATCTTCCAGATGTGGCAACTGAACGAATTCAACACGATGATGATGCCGACGATTGAGATGTTGAGAGAAATGAACTGTTAAACGCGATTATCATCGTCACAACATATTGACGTAGAAACAACGACGACTTACGTCAGCAATTATGGTGTTTATTATCACGATTACGCATCAGATAAGGTTCACAAGTAGCAGTACGAAACGAAGTCATATATTCTGGAGAAATTCGTATGAAAATAAATAAGATATGCATCGTCGTTTATGCATATGAAGTTCACAGCCGTTTCACTCCCAGGTTCTAAGTTATCAATATTGACCGCAATTTGATTTCGGTTGTCCACAATAATAGTCTTTTGCGATTCAACAGAAGATTCATGAATTCCAAAAGCTATTCAGGAAACCAGTGGTCAGATTTCGCGTCATTCGTTATCGAAATCGTACCCTTTGCTAGCTCGATGAACTTCGCTTGGGCATGAGGACCATAAGTATTATTCATGTTGATCTGCTCACTCGAGATATGAATCAACCCTAGGGAAACTTGACTTCATGTGACGCAGGCTCACTTAGATGCATTTATACATCACCTCAAATTCAATGGGATCGAGGCAATACTTTCCTGACTCCGATATCTTACATAAAGTGAAATGTCAAAGTGACATCATTCACCTACCGGGAGCTGTCATTAATCCGTCCCCCAACAATGGTCGCGCAAAGTCGTAAAAGAAGCTTCTTTTAATGGTCTTCTGACTCAGGAGTATCTCCTGAAATGACGAATCAACTCAGATCTCAAAGTTTCATCCGCGTTTGAATATCATCAGATCACTTTACCTTCAAATGTTCAGGTGAAGTCATGACGTACACTGGATTGTTACCAAATGAAATTCGACACCACGTAGGATAGTTTTTCCCCAGTTGATTCATCCTGTTTAAGATAGCTGCAATTGCATATTTTATAGTGCCTCAGTATAATACTATTCGTTACCGAAGATTCATTAACCAATTCGACAAGAAAAGGATCTTGCTTACCTTCATTACCGCCAATAAAGAGATACGCATGGCCTATGAAAGGCAGACTCGGTAATTCCTCAGCGTTTAGCGGGTATTCGAAGAGCAAAGCAACTTTAAACAGCTTGACTGTAAAATTGATTATCCGGTACAATACGAAGCATGCCACCGCAAGCGTGGCTACCGTCAAAGGGTCCATCCTACGATTCAGTGAAAATCCGAAACACTGCTCTCTTTATATATCTCAGAAATTTGTGCATAAAATTTCAATGAAATTGGCCTGTCGATTTACAACACTTCTCTCTGTTAGATTCTACAAAACTCAAGCGGTATTCGACGCTGAGGGAAGATAAGATTTTTGTATCCGCTCTGATCGAACTGATCACTGGAACCTGAAACCAGATTCTCTGTTTTTATATAATTGGAGAACAACGCATCACATATCACCCCCAGAATGATCGAACATTTTCCCCACTCCCTATTTCAAGGATAGTAATTAAATAATGTTCACATGGAATCAGTGAGCGTAGAACCTGAATTTACTCGTAGCCTATCGTACAAATCCGGTTTGCTTTCAAACTCAGAGGTAAAGCAGCTTGCTAACATTGTATTCGTTTTTTCCTTGTGCGTTAGAATTTCATTAACGCGGTATTCGGAGTTAGTTGACTATTACTTGTAGTCACGAATATTTTATCAGCAGTAACAAGTTGATGTCTTTCAAGTCATGAAATTCGTTGTACGTGACATCATTGCAGCGTCCTAAGTCATCTTGTGTGTCAGAAATCACCACATTTCTAGTAATAAGATCTTGTTTAACCGGTTGAGTGCAAGATCTTTTGACGAGCAGCAGCTCCAAAAGTGGTACGACACAGGTTTGCGAATAAATGGCTGAATTTCATTACTCGGGGGTTTTTGGGGTCGCTGAAACCGAATCCGGTGTCAGAATTGGCCAATTCCTAAATTCAAGATGGCGGAGCCAAGATGGCGGATTCGGTTTCAGCGACCCCAAGAACCCCCGAATAACAAAATTCATGGAAAAATTCGTATTTCTTGGAATTCGATGTCCGCCATCTTGGCTGCGTCATCTCGAATTTGGGGAGTTGTCAATACTGACACAGCAGGCAGATTTACAGAGCCCGAGAACCCGGACCGCAACCTTGGCCTGTTTGATAGATGAATAATTATCAGTATAATCTTGATCAACCGAAACCGGTTGATCCGGGGTGCAAATTAATCGGGTTTACGGCGAAATATTCACTTCATTGGATTACAAATAGCCATCCTAACGTTATAAGATTGACTACTTGACCTTAACACGAGTCTGTCGTAGATATAAAAAGATAAAATATGAGCAATACTGGAAGTTTACTTTGTAACCGGTTGAGATAGAAAAGTTGAATAAGTCTTGGATTCCGCGATGAAGACGCGTTCGGAAACAGTTTTTTGCCGACGTGTCTTAAACATTGCAGTTTACCTCATCAAGCCGAGAGTTAAACTGATACCTACTAGTTGCTTCAATACAGGGTGTCCTAATTGATTCAGAGCTAGAGCTGTGTACCAACGTGTGTGACGTTGCAGTCGAGTGGATCTGACCGATCGGGTGTCGTTTCAATTGATTGGCCAATGAATAATAATACTGATTGTAGCATCTGATGTATAAGTGAATGCTCATTCAGTTTATCGCATGGCCCGAGACTTACAAAATACAGCTTTGAATGTTTTTTGTATCGAAGGCTTTGCGGAGACGATTATTTGTTCGCTTTCAAGGGATATTTCAATCAAGAAGCCGCAATTGGATGGTCAGAATAACGAATTTTCAATGAATGCAGTAATAGTTGTCAATAATAGATTTTTCAAAACATTTATTACACATATGCGCTAATACATTAGTGGCCGATCAGTTAAAACGACACTCGAATGGTCGAATCCATCCAACTGAAACTTCGCACATGGTTGACTCCAGCCCATGATGAACAGGGACACCCGTGGGAGGAAGCGGTATCAGGTGGACTCTCGCCCTGATAAGGTCAACTCCAATGTTAACAAAACTTCAGTAACAAACCGTTTTCAAACGCGACTTCATCACAGAAGCCAAGTCTCATTCGGGATCTAACTGCGGAAGCATCGAAAACCTTGATAGAAAAGTTGCGTCTCTTCTTTCTCACATAATGATGACGTGATCTCAAAACTACAACCCTTGATGCGGTGTGACTGATTTCTTCATAAACAGTCGCGCTATTGATTTGATTCACTCTCATTGTCTAATACACGTTATCCGAAGATGTCACAGAATTCTTGGTACACTTTTTTCCTGTCCGATGATATGAAAAGCGAGTAATTCCACACAGAGCATCATAAGACGCTCACAACACGCAATGCTTGTATTTGTAGGACTCAGATCAATACGTTATGTAAACAAGCATAACGAACACATCGGAATGGTGATATGCAAGCATCAACGTGAAGTATAATACTTCACCGTGATGACGCGTTGTATCGCTGTCCGAAGAGAGAATATCAATCGTGTATCAAAAGAAACGGCAGGCATCATACTTGACTCGTGCATAAATTTAAGGGCCCCGGAAATCAAGAACTTTTTGCGCCCAAATCTATCATCGAATAGGTTTTCAGACGTATTTTATCAAAGTCGTAAGGCGGAAGGCCCCAACTACAAGTCACAACTACGAAACACAAACTCTATCGGATCACTTTACGACGAAGTTTGGAACTTATCAGCTGCATCTTGTTCGTTATCGGCTGGTACTTATTGGTCCCTACGCTGGACGATTTCTGCTTTCTTCTTTCGTATCACCTAAAATCAAGCCGCACAGATCAATAATTCATCCTCCAGAGTTCATCCTAACCGTTTTGGCCATTTATATTATTTCGGCCGTCTGTCCATTGTCAAATTTTGATTGTGAACAACTAATTTTGTCGGTTTTGCAGCTGTTCGAAGTATTTGCCGCTCTAAATTTTCAATTTCGGAACTTTTATTTTTCTATACTTTCACATTTTGTGCTTTGGTCATTCGGAATGCCGACTGTTGGGAAAATACTTTTCCGGATAGGAGAGCGTTCGGATAAATGAACTTCCGGGAAAACAGTTAATCTACTGGATGATTTATCGAAAATCCCAACTTCGTAAATAGACAATTTCGACTTTTCGAGCAGTCGGCTTTTTGATCTGTCGGGATTTCGACCCTTACCCAAAGTTCCGAAGGAGCGAAATTACGATCCGCAAAATGCAGAAGGGCCGGAAAGCCGAAAGGCCGCAATACGGTTGTCATAGTTATGCAGACAGATATACATATCTATGGGGAATTCCATGCGAACCCAATTAACGTCTGATCTCACAATTTTTGATTTTCTTCAAAAATTGGTGTGCAATTGTCCCAACTCTGAAACAGTAACCTCAGTTTTGTCCGATGTTTGCTCAACTGTTTATTTATTTATAAATATTCAGAGTGATTTTGAAAAGGAACTGTTTTAGAATACTCAAAAAATTTTCAGAAACTGTATGCGCACTCAAATTTATTATTCTACAAATCATCTTTTCGTGTTCATGGTCTGTCCACGTCCTTAACTATCGGTAATTTGACTTTTCGCATCATGGATTACCCCCAGAATTTTCCAACATTCCACATACCGTATAACCAAGGCCAGTCATTTCCCACGGTTCCCATAACATAGAATCAGTGAGTAGCCACACCTGGTACCCGGATTCCTTTCACATTCAGAGCGACAGCTAGCTACTCGCTAATTTTTGTTTGATCATTGTGTGTGAAGAATTCAATAACGCGGTATTTGGCTTTAGCTGACTTGACTATTCCTCTGTTTCTTTTGATCAATTTTCTCTTGCCGATAGGTTATCTCACCTCTGTGAATGCAGTTACTTTTCTCTCGTTACTGTCAAACATATTGGTTCCGAAACGTGGGCAGTTCTTATCGGGGCACAGAGAGCTCTCTACATTCTTGGGATCGATATCCGCGTCCAAGCATGCAGACTGCCCAGTACATGGTTGGAAGCATTGCGTGCGAAGTATGATTCCCCTCGTGACCAGCGTACAACTCTCTCTCTCTCTAATCGCGCATTCAACGATCGTTGTACAAATGCTAATAAAACCATACTTCTGACCCGCAGGAGTATGTTCAACTCGCGATTTCCGTCACGAGTGTATTATGATTGAACGGTATGGTTTGTTCACGTGGTGCTCTCACGTTTTCTTGTTTTCTTGTTTTCTTTTTTTTTTAGTCTACCATTTTTACACGACATCAGAGAAACTGGAAAGGTAGTAGAAATTGAACTAGTATTCTACCCGCTAATAAGGCAATTTGTCATCATTTTCCAATCGAGTAGCCGGAACGTTTGGTGCCGATTCCAGAACATTCCCGTCAAGTTGATGTTCCTCGTACACCCTAACCGGTCGACTCGAAGTACAGTTAAAAAGATTCTCAGATTCATTCCACACTACTCAATGATAGACCAATACGTCCCCTAATTCACACTGCTTTTGATACAACTGTTAGGGTTCTTCATTAAGCTTTACTAACGGTTTTTGGTTTCGCATCACCACTGACTTATCCTTGATCTTATCCGAAGACAAGGATGAATCTGAACTATGACAAATGCCATTACATTGTTTCAATATATCCATTATGACTTAACGATGTGTGTATACTGTATAAGTTCATGAAACCATTGTAACTCACGCTGTTACTGGTCCTTAAACATCGCTTATTGAGAGTAAAAAGAATGCTATTCAAATTTCTACAAAAATAAGCAAACAGGGAGCAATAGGTACTGTAGCCTTTGTGCAAACGTGCAATGGTTTGGTTAGTTATCGTTGTACGAACAAGAAAGACTGACTGATTATTGTATAACTTACTGAATGATAAAACAAGCCGTTGGATGTTTCAGCGGTAAATAGTTATTATGCAGAATATTGCCAACTTTCAACACGCGAACGTTGAATTGGGGTTACGTGGCGTTTCGACGTGCAGTTTGGTGGCTGCGTAAATATATTTTATCGCAGATACGTCGATAATTAAACTCAGCTCGAATCGGTGAGGTAATTTTGCACGAGGCACAAAACAAAGCATAACGCTCCCATGTACACCTGGTTAAAATTTTCGCATGGATCCTTTCCCTCAGGGAAAACTGTGGGCGATATCATTCGATGTTTGAACGTGAAAAATTAGGTGCGCATGGCAAGAAGTTTTCAAAACTCAGTGAAAAAAAAGAAAAAAAAAACGTAGCTGCGTAATGTATGGATTGCGCAAGAGTATTCTGTATATTGTTCTGCATTTTTTTGTGGAATTGCACTCGCTCTTCTAGAGTCTGAAAAATAAATGTCATGAGCTGAAAGTGCGGATTGCAGAAGTGCTTTGCTCGGTTTTATAAGGGGATGAACAATTACGTCTCGTCGGGATTTCACTCTCCGAATTGAATTCACCGTACCTATATGCAGTTGAACGAAGTCTGTGCACCCCTTACTACGTATTAGAGGCATTAGAAAGCCGCCGTGCCACCTCGTGATTACTGTATTATGACTATCGCTTATTACAATCGTCACTGCTATTACTGCGTAATAATCGAGCCAGAAGTCTCGCTTATGCAAGTATGTGAAGCGCCAACTATTCGCCTGCGGGAAAACGGTTTTCAATATCAACGAAAGTAGAATTTCACTCATCGCGTACGAAGTTACAGTATTTCTGAAAATACGAAATAATTATGCTTGCTTTCGATGGAAATTGACTAAAACAGCAGTGTTATTTCAGAAAAGTTTACACTGCTTGCACGGGTATTAATGGAAATTTGATGTTAATTTGCATGTGAAACCTGATGCGTTGAACGGATGAATGATTGGGTGAATCAGTAACAACTGTTCAGAGAGTGAAAATTACATGCATATGAGTAAAATCGAGAAAAATTTAGGTGCAGTTCACGTGATAAACAAGCACAAAATTTCCGTTTCCATGTTGAATAGATCAACGATTTTTGTAGCTCGGTTAATTTTCCGATATGAATAACGAATCCACTTACTTTTCATACATTTTATATTGATGAAATCGTAAACAAGAAAGGTTTTATCCTATAGCGAATCTGATACACCTCTGAGTCGCCTTTATTTTGAAATTTATTGGTTTGTTTGACCGATGAACAATCGTGTTAATCTGGTTATAATTTTACCTCGCAGTGTGTATGAAAATTTTGAAAGTTGTTTCAACCGATGAGATGTGTTGGTGACGGATTCAAATATTTCGCGGTATATCCAATAAGGAAGAATCTAAATCCGAGAGAAGCGAGACGAATGATTACAGTGTAGGCAAAGAAGGATGTCCAATTCATTACTGACCTCAAAGAATCTGGAAGATGGTGGTTATAAACAAATTTTCACATTCATTCCCAACTCGAAATTACGGCCCTACTGGATCTTCCACCCATATAATTATCGTGAAAATGCCGGTGATAGGGAGGAAGATACCTTCATCAGTGTGCGCAAAGCTACGTTTGCCTTTCAAATATGTAGAAACATGCGTACAGTCGATGGTAATTGACTCGTTGGGTGGATAAGTGGGGCGTAGGTTAGGAGATATCAACGATTCAACTTCAAATTATACCTTTAGATAAAATCGAGAGCTGACGCGAATGCTCAAGGAAACGTGGATCTTAACGAGAGTATAATTGCGCTCTTGACATTTCCTTGAACCGAGGACTACGTAATCTCTTACCTAACGTATCTAGCTGAACCGAAATGGTTTGGGCATGTATATGTGTGAGAAATATTTCGTTTCTACGTGAGTAAGACTAGCTCAGGCATATTGCATCATGCGTATAATTTCACCTGAGATTGCAGGCTAGCCGGTCGCGTGAGAAGCCCACGTATCGTGTTTTACGGTCGTATACAAACGACACCGAGTTACCAGAGCTGGGAGAAGAACTCAGTTCGAGAAAGTACAGTGCAAAACACGCGAGATATTTACGTAAAAAATATACCCCGGTAATCCCTCGTCTTGGGGTTATAATAGCAAGCAAAATAACGACGTCACAGGCGTATGTCTATGACGTGGAAATAGAGTTGAAAGGTTCACTATCCGAATTCGTACAGTGTCCTCTATTTTTTTTTTATCGGAATCACTTTCCCACTCTGTCTTTGAAACCCATCTGTAGTCCCGATATCGACTTGGAAATTGGTATAGTTTTGTCGTTACTGGGACACCTGGAATGGATCCGACCAGAAAGAACAGTGTGCTTTGAAAGTACATACTGAGAAGTTCTAGACGTGAACCATACTTTGAATAGCTAGCTGTAACAATTCGCAAGCTTGTCATGACATCGCGGCGTCTAGTTTGACGACAATACCAGCTCCTATGCATCCATTTCATAAATCGATTACTCCAGCGCTGTTGGATAGGCATCAACAATTATGGGCGCCGATAAGAATGGACTTGGTATGCGTAGGAATGCATGTCGTGGTTCCTGATTCCGAATTTCCGCTGAGGCAGTTTCCACATTGTGTCATAACTACAATGGTCTGGTCAGTAGCGACATTCGTTTAGAAAACAGAAGACCTTCTTTGGTTTAGATATTTTGGAAGGCTGGTGAAGGAGGTAGATTCAGATGTCAAGATATATGGTCACAATTCGAAACGAGTAAAAAGACTTTCTCTTCCAATGTTGGCGTTGTTCAATCATTTCATCTTTATGTGTTCAAAATAAAGAACTCTGAAAGATTGACACTGATTTTCATCGGTTCACTTTATACCCAGGGACAATTTTAGGTACGATCTTGACGATCCATTTCGAAATATGTCATAATGAATTGTGACTACATTCTTACAAATACAAAAAAAAAATTACGGCCTGGACTATTTTTTCATTTAGACTGAATTATAATACAATTATTAATGACATTTTATTGCCATTATCATATTTCAGAGTGATGACTTCATATTTTTTCCTGCATACTCTTCTCTTGTTATATCGAAACAACATACAGCGTACATGACTCCTGAGGGTCCACGATATCCTCTAGGACAAAAATTTTTAAAGTCAGCCAGTTAGATTTTGAGTTATTGGTTAGATTGAGACACAATTTCATGTAGCAATATAGGTCAAAATCTCACTGTCAGCCCGATAGGCAAGCGATTCTTTATTACGCGGGTGAAATCACGGTGACATACTTGCAGGCGCATTTTTATTTCTCATTGTTATTGTTATTGTTCAACTCTGGCGCAACCGATCGAAATAAAAGAAAGTGCAGGTCGCATTTCAAAGATTTTACTACAAAACAATGCAGGGTTGATTAGAATTGGATTCGTTGTTTTCGCGCTACGTTGAAACAAAACCGAACAGCGGGAACTTTTATTGATACTATATCGAGAAATTTTCTTGAAAAAACCTGCTCTATGCGTAGTCAACTATGAAAAATGTTACTAGCATGATAGGCACAGTAATCGATCCATAGTGGATCGTAGATGCGCCGTGAGCCGATCCTTCTTATCAAGCGAGAGGTTAGGTTAACTTGCCAACCGGTCGATTCTAGGGAATTTGTTCTTGTCACTAAAAATTTGCCTGAAGTCTGCAAGCACGGATGTCAGTCAATGAAAATTAAGCAAGTTGAATAGCGCGCCTTGAGAGCAGGTCCTTTCAAGAAAACCTCTGGGTCTACCGATAATGCTACAACATAAGAAAGGATGAATGCGACTGCTTCATCGTTATAATTTTCAATTGAGGGAATTCTTCTGAACAGTACCGTTCTTCATTTTCCTTCCAACGAGAATTAGCATTGAAAAATGCTGTCAATTTTTCTACTCTCTTTTCTTTCTCTTTCCTTTTTTATCTCCAACCTTCTTTATCCGCTTAAAAGACCCTTCTGCACAACCGGTATGTAATTCGTATCCGGAGTGTGGGAGCGCTATTACGCGTAACCATTTAGAACGATGGTAGTTTCGACTCTCTCTCCAGGGCCGTTAGGAAACTTGAGCCATTCCAGATGCAAAATGAGAAACAACTTGGATGGAAACCCTGTGGAACAGGGAATTGTGCACGCGCGTGTGTGTGTCGGCGTACTCTGTGTTCTGTGCACAGGAATGAAACGACCTGACCTTCAGCCTCACCTTTGTGGCCAAGTCAGTCGATTCGGGATGTCTTGCTGGCGGGGCAATATCCATGTAAATTCGTAATCGATTGATACCCAACCAAGCCGTTCTTACCGTGAACCGCACCGTCGCTTCGTTCTTACACTGGAATTTGTACTTTTACCACTGGCTCCTCTCATGTCTGTTGAATTCCACGCCTGAGATGACACCGCGTTTTGTCGTTTATCAAACTCCGGCGTGCGCATCACGGTTTATAAAAAATTGCGTCTCACGCACGGCTCGCTTACTCGACTTATTAATTTATATCACTGCAACCGTTTACCCTTGATTCTAATTTTCTCATTAAAAAGTAAAGCATCAGTTATACATGTCATTCCTGTTTCTCTTCTAACGCTCAACTAAATATTTTCAGCACACGCAATCCACGCTATAAAGCTCAACCGCGGTTTTCGTGTCCGTGATAAAGATGTTAATTGACTACGTTATTAATGATAAACGTGCTTCGCGGCTGCAAGATAAAAGGAACATAATGTACAATTTTATTATAATTATAATGCCAGGTTGCTGAGCATTGAAATTTATTGATAATGGCGATACGTACCATGTATCATTATGCTTTAATGCAGTCAATTCAACGAACAATAAAATAACACATATTATTTTTTAATAATCTCAAACTTGATAAGTAAAGCAAAACAGGGAATAGAACGAGTGGCCGGAGCCAGTGATCGTCCAGCTTGCTACAGTGTTCTAGAATCTGTGTGTGCTGGTTCAATTTCGAGTTCCTACTACGACAATAGTTCGCCAAAATCTGTTAGTTTTATTCGATAAGCCTTGTATGGAAAAGAGTCGACATGACGTGTAAATACGAAAAGCCAGATTCCCAGAACAAAGTTTGGCCCGTTGTTGTCATTTTTCTGTTCATCGTTCACTGTGGAATTTTCATTGGATACCTGACCGTCATGCAAAAAGGTTAGTGTAGTAAGGGTGAACAATGAAGTCCTCAAATTCTATCAACCAATTGATCAAATTTTACTTGCTATGAAATTTTTGGCACCAAAATTTACTATGCTTTTCCCATAGTTCTACACGAAAATATAAATAGACGCGTACTTATCATGCGTCCATACAAGTGATTGAATAATTTTGTATTCATTGGCTGACCTACTTCAACGTGTGTCAATGCAATTTCAGCTATTCTGTACAGGTGTAGTGTAAAGTTATGTACCTGTGTAGTATCGCGGACACATTGACTGGGCTTTAAACGGACGTCGATGCCATTCGACGAGGCGCGATAGGTACTCGAACGTTATCGCTAATTCACTATATTGTGCACTTCGTGCTGCTACTATTCTGCATTTACGCAGCAGCGTATAGATTTTAAAGAAACTCACCGAAACCTCTTACCACAAACCAACAATCTTTATGAATTGTCACCAGATATTCGTCTGTCTGTAACGATGATCTAGACGGTAAAAAATGATCACTCCAAGGAATTGAATAAAACTAGTTTCAGAGAGATTTCGTTGTTGCAACAGTTTGATGAATGTCCGGTATGAATCGATATTGGCTCAATCAAACTGATCCATTTGAGACTACTCGACACGTTAAAAATGATAATCAATATAAGGTCAACCGTATCTCTATTTGCAGCAACCCATTCGACGATTGAATGGAACGAATCAATTGAAACAATGTTACTTTGATTAGTCCCACAGTTGACGATGCTTTGTTCGTTCATTTGTAGAGAAACACTCGTTCGAATTTCGTTATTTTTTCTGGCAATAGCATATTTGTTTCTGTTGTTGTTGATGTTTTTGTTATTATTAAGTGGGGGTGACCAGGTATTTAGCCCTGCTGAACTATTTTGCCCGGGCCTCTTAGGGCACCCTAGAGTGTAGGAAACAACGTGAGGCCAGCCAGCTTGGTGAACTGAAGCAGCCTGTCCACCCCCGTTTCCTCGATTTTTTCCCCGTCGGTGTAGCTGACCCCAAGGGCTTATTTATTTCTGTTGATCGAGGATCTATAATGTGAAAAAAAAATCACATACAGCTGGAGTGAAAACTCAGTATCAATAATCGTGTCACATTTACGCATCAGTAACAAATTTGAGTGAATTTTATGTGTCAATTCATCTCAACTGATGAAAAATTATTTGCTTGAAGCATTTCGGGCTGCTTAGGCTAATTGAATTGTTTGTTGCCACTAAAACGCCCGTAAACAGATCATTTAATCAGATCAGCTAAAATGAGCTTCAGCTCACTTGTTTATTTCATTCATTGTCAGTCTATCACAGTTAGTATTCGTGAACGCTGAGTATACCCTTCTCTGATTAGTTGTTGATAAATCTAGGTATACTGTTTCTGGTTATAAACCAACTCCGAATAATTTCAAGGACCGTATTATTCAGAATCATGGTTGCCATAATTGACGGGGGGCTTCGTGGAAGTCAGGCAGCAAACGAGCTTATCTGCCCTTTTGGAAAAAATCCCAACTTGGGTTTAAATTCGAACCCCCAACTCATAGATAATGCTAAATTCTCACCAGAAAAAAGTTGAATATGCGAATTTAAACCCAAGTTAAGGGTCTTTTCCGTGAAGGATTAAACCCCGAATACAGTATCATTCCAGTCTAATCCCAAAATTTATTATATTCGAGGTATCGGAATTCTTGTTCCTTACTGTTGCCTATGACACAAGACATTGTAAAACTCGTATCTAGCTGTAATAATACTAAAGGCGACGGTGCGTGTCGAGTTCAATATTCCTAAACAAACGTGCCACTTGTGTAGACTCGTTATTAGGAATCATCATCCGTGTGATGAGAGTTGATGTCAACTTTGTATACACGACCGCCAGAAACACTTCAATATTAATATTACGAGGTGAAGGTTTCAAGTCAATGAAAGCGCATACTTTTGTTGTTTTTGTTTTTCGCGATCATAGTCGGCAATCCCATCGACTAAATGTCTCCAATGCTAATGGATTTGTCACTTTTGGCTCATCCGTCGGTGAGTGCTGTATCAGTTTGTCGTTAGCAGCGTTCGAAAATGCATTACCGACATTATTACCATCCACTTTTAGTTTGTAGTGCCAAAACATTGCAAACACCGGTTTGTCAAACGGTGATTCGGACTCAGTGAAAATTCTCGAGAAGTTTTTGTGATTTTTCATTGAGCACCTTGAATAACAGGGTATCCATGACCTGGACAGATATTCTGTCGATGCATTTTTCAACTTTTTAAACCATACTTCAGATACACCGAGTCGAAAAATTCTGAAAAAAAATTGTGTTCGCGTTTTTCGTCATGTGCTTTCATACAAAAAAATTATAAAGCCAATCTGAAACATCAACTTATCGTTAGAATTTTGATCTACATGTCACGCAATGTTCCGTATATATCTATTATCCGTGTTTTTCCATGAAAATTCTTCATTGTCCTTCCTTCTGTTCACAATTAGGTAAGAGTGACTGTAGATGCGTCGAAACTTGCTGCGACAAATTTTAAATTGTCGATGACGAAAGCTCCTTTAATTGTTAAAAATTGGTATATACGGAAAGAAACAGTTGTTTCGAAGTTCTTTCTTTTGTGAAAAGAATGAAACCCTATAGGAATTAGAGCCGAAGCTCGAGCGTAGAATCCTTTGCGTAAACTCGGAAGCACGATAGCGAGAAGTGGAACAAAACAATATATCTTCGCTCGTTCCCCCCTCTCGTCTTTCTATTGCCTTTCTGCCCCCGTCGCGTTTTAATTAAGAGAGAGACAATCGATTACGACTGCTGACGGTCGACAACGGCCACGATACATTCTGGGGATGCGCGATTCAGCCGAACGGTCGTAAACCAGCCATAACTTGGAACGGAAATGCGACATATGCGCGAGAGATACCGGCGATTCGGGTGTCTTTCTGAGTGGCATTTTAGCCGCGAACGCACGCCGTCTTCGTACACTATCTACGCGTGGATACACGTACGTAGGTTGGCATGTGCCCGTAGGTGGAGGCCTTAAATAGGTTTATATCGCTTGCGCTCATAAAACCGCCCCACGAGACCGTCCTGCGAAAATTAAACGTCCTATAGCTGCTTGGGAAAGCCTCTTCGCCTATCGGCACAAAACTGTTGCTACGAGGAGCGATGCACCCTTCGATCCAAGTACCCACGATTGACATCGCGGTCTCTGTTAGTTATTCGGGTAGATATAAAAACCAAGTTCCTCGATCCTTGGAAGGAACGCTTTGCTCTGCCCTGCTTACGGGTTATATCCATAGACTGTATCAGCGGATGATGGTCCCCGTAGATCGAATGTACGTACAAAAATTGACTAAAATTTTACGTTCGAAGGATGGAAGTTTAAGAGGAGAAGTAAAAATGCTCGCGGTTTCTGGAAATAAAACCACGGACCTGTCATCCTGAAGGAAACTCCACTTCAGTCTCGGTCCTTTGAAGCATCGGTTTCTCTAATCCACTTTGGAAGCTTTTCGCCTGTCACTCGATCTCTGACTTTTTTCTTTTTTGTTTATTCGAAGCTGCAAAGCCGCATGTATGAAAGCAGCCGATTTCTGAATTCACGAATCCGCGAATTCACGGCATAAGAAACCGGTTGCTTTCGTCTCGATTAAAATCTACACACAAAACAGCGTAGTTCATATTCTTGCTACGGGTGCTCTGAAACTGGACCTGTTGTGCTGGCGACGTCTCTTGGTTCTCTAATTTCACTCCGTCACCGAAAACCACTTCAATCAATGAATTGAGAGGGTCTTTACCCTTCTCATCTGACGTGAAAGTAAAGTTTTTTCAAGTCACGACTTTACAGATTATCAGCAAAGATGTACCCGTATCATAGAATTTAAGTCTCAGCCGTCATATCCGCAAGCACTTATAACTGAGCACAATTAGTTTGTCATTGTTCTTCCTTCTCCTCTCTCCATTCTTGAACTTGTCTCTCTAGCTCTAGCCAAGCACGGGCATAAACCAAGCGATATTTGCGGCATGTTTTATAATTAAATTCCAGACGATGCATGGAAGGCAGCGACGCATAGTGTGCAGCTTTATTGCGCATTCATTCTCGAAACACGCGATCGCCGCATCGTGCCTCGCCCCAGTTTTGACCGTCTATTGCCTCGGATGTCAATGAAAGGACTTGCAATGAATTTCGTTTACACGCGGTGCTGCTCACATGAGAAAATCTCGCTTTTCTAATTCGAAAACTAACATGGTACGAACAAATTTAGACCCCGTGCCGAACCAGGTGGATGACCATGATACTTCGAGCGTGATGATCGACTCAACGCCTTCCAATCTTTTTCCAATCCTTTTCGCTGTAGGTACTGCTTATTCAAATGGGGCAACACAGACCCGGTGTCAACGGTAATCGAACCGTGCATTCCCAATTTGCATTGTGGAAAGACCGGCCGAGCTTTCATCGCTGGTATTATGGATCCCGTGTACGGTGTGCCTGGGTCGAGTTATTCGCAAAGTAAGTTACGTCCTTGACTATGCGTATGCATAACAGACGGATCTGTTTGCTCAACTGCAGCCACGACTGCGGCATACGCGACTCCACACTCCACCGCGAAATCGTCCACTAACGAAATTATACCTCTGGGTATTCGGATCCAAACTCGTGAGAGCGCGACTAATGCCGCACCATCGCCACACGGAGCCATAACCCTGGACTTGGAGGGGGATGGGATGTCTGACGCCAACTTCGAGCTTTGTATTTATTGCACACCGCTGTACACTGTGTTGCTGGGCTTTACCAGGCTAGTTGTAAACTATCCTAGCATCGGACATCACACGTGGTCACACTCGACCAGTGATTCACTTTCAGATAATTTGATGGTAATTTTGAGGCACCGATCAACCCTTTTATGCAAATTAAAGAGGGGAGGAAAGAGGGTTTTACGTAGATGCAAGCGATCATTGTTCAAGACGAACCGGGTAAAGTAACAAGGTAAAACTATGAGAGTAGGGGAGCAACATCGCTGAGACTTGATCTCGCCTACTAACATCCCTGCATTAATTTTCTATGCCTATTTACCGCAGGCCAAGAAAGTGATAATCAGACCGTGAGAGGCAGGTTTTAGGCATGTAAGTGTACGGAAAAAAAGAATCTGCGATTTTTCACCATGGCATCCCTTGACAAGTTTGTTTAGGTTAGAAGAAATGTTTCGGCAAAAGATGAGCGTTCTACGTTATGTGAAAGAACACGTTCAGTTGATTTTTCACTGTTGTACATTTTATTTATATTTACGAACAACCGTGAATAAATTTTTTTTTTTTTTTATCGCTTACGTAAATCATAATATCAATTTACTTGACTAAGACCTATACTTGTAGTATTAAGTCTCCAGTTGATGTTTGAGAAGTTGTTTGACGATCTTTTCACTGGTAATTCAATCTCATAAAATAGATATAATTCAAGTGTGAACTTTTATTTTAGGAGAATAAGATTCCCGATTGATATATTGATATTTCACGGATCGTGATGTTTGGGTTGAACATAAACGTCAGGAAAGAAATAATAATTCAAGTGCTACGACGTGTTACTTCACAAATTCAAAAAAATTTGAAAACAAGCGAAAAGTTAAATGAGCGCGATCTTCCATATAACGTAGAACGTTCATCTTTTTACACAATCTTTCTTTCGACCCAAACAATTTTCAATCAGGATAAATATAAAATTTGTTTAAACTTCGTTCCAACCATCGAGATTATCGCATCTTTGTATCGAATCAAGAATTGAATTCTGAAAGAACAAAGGCGGCAAGTATGAGAAAGTCGCACTGCTAAATTTTATCTTCAATATTATACCGAGTTTAAAAGATTAAAAGAAGAATGAAAATGAAATTTGAACTCGTGTAGAATGTTATTTCTCGACATTGGAACGACACGAATTATAAACTCAACCGAGCCACAACTTCAGTCCTACCAGATTCGTATTATTTTTCACCAAGAGTTTCCTTCTTTATTTCCATCCCTCATTTGACCCCCGGTTTCTCCCCTCTCGGAATAGCGGGATCTTGTTCACCCTCGTATACTCACAATTCCAGCAGCCGTCGCTCCTCGTATTGCACTCACCGGCGTTGCAATGACAGAAAAACAATACGAAGCCCTGTAAGCGACAATTTCGCCCTACGAGCTCGGCGAAAGGGGTGAAACCGGATACAGGCTAATCCGGGCATTGCCAGGTTTTCCCATTCCCTGTCTCTCTCTCTCTCTCTTAGTTTCAGGCTGTCTTCAAGCCTCAATTTTCCATTCTTGCGTTCTTCCTTGGTTACCTTTCTTCCCCCACTCTCTTTCCATTCCTCACTATTCTTCCCTCAGTCAGGCAAAGCTGCAGCTGCGTACACGTCGCGTTGCAACGTGGAATCGAATTGGTCTATGATCTGTGAATAGTCGACGATAATCAGATTAGAACGAGGCTGATCCTGGTTCCTGATCTGTAATTTGGAGCGAGGAAAAGGGGGCGGCAGAGGGCAGCTGAAGAGCTGATCGCCATTGAACGGCCAGTGAACGCGAGCCTGGCCCTCAAATCGGGCACAATATCTGATAATTGCAACAGCCGTCAATGCTATCGTTGATTCCGTTAATTCGGTTAATTCCGGTGAAGCGTCAGGCGTTCAATTCTGGGGGGGGGGGGGGGGGCAACTGACGCTAATAACAACCCTCGCGCGGTTGCTTTTCGTACAGAGTTGATTTCCAATATCCGCCGATTCAAAACCCTCTGCCGCATTCAGTGAAGCTTCAATCTCATTCACTTAAAACCGTGAAGCTCGTTCCGTAGTTACTTTTATCGTTCTTTGCGAAGTTGACAAGTTTTCAAGGAAGATGATTCGTCATGCCTGGCGGCTCTAACATCCGGCCATCAAATTTACATATAAATTTTCAAATCGACACCCGATTCTCGCAAGAGTGGGGGGGCGTTATATGACAATTCTTCAAATCCCATGAAACCCCCCACCATTGAAAAACGTCAAACCCCATAGAATTCCGCATAACAATCCTTCAATCCCCACAGAATTCCCCATAATTTACCTTCAAATTCCATAAAATTCCCTCGATTCCCATAGGATTCCCCATAACAATCCTTCAACCCTCATATAATTCCCCATAACCATTCCTTAAACCCCACAGAATCCCCCCCCCCCCCCCTAATAATCCTTCAAACCCCATAGAATTTTCCATAACAATCCTCGAAATCGTGTAAGGATTCCTTTGCCAAAACGCTTGAAACTCGGTAAAATATCTAAAACCCCATATACAAGTCTTTCGCAGTACTTCCGGAAACTACGCAACGCAGTCAAATCAGAGATCCTGATATCTGGCATCACGTGGAATCTACATCTTTCAGAAATTTCCAGTTTTAAATAATCGTGCAGAGAGGTTTGTCGGCGTCCCTTTGTTAAATGAAATATCGTTTTTTACGGGTAAGAAAAATCGTGTTCTCGAAGTGGCTCGGTTCTTTTTTATTTATTTCATTTTCATTTTTTTTTATCCAGAGTGCGAGGGGCGCGGCAAGTTGAGCGCCAAAGGAAGAGAATCACTTTGAAAAAGACTGCAGGGAGCTTTTTTGTGTTTTTTTTTTATCTTTTTTTCTTTTTTCGTCTCCTATCCAGCAGAGTAGCGTCGTGTGGCTGAAGCAGAAGCGCGAAACGAGATACTCTTCGGCGGAGGCTTAGGGGAGTTCAAGGTAGGCTGATATCTGATTATTGGATACAAGTCCCTCACTCGGTCCCGTATATTGGTTCATTTTTCATTTTGGGTGATGGGCCAAAGCCTTGCCGCGACTCACGGACGTTCGTCTCTTGTCTCGTGGATCTGGAATCCCCGAGATCATGCAGCCCGGTACACGTCTGACTTTGTACCTAATCGCGTTCAGCCCGGCACATGTCGGGCCTATCTTTCCGATCTAACCTTGAAAGCGTTAAGGGTGTTTTCCTAATTAACCGTCGCATTTCATCCGCGTTAACGCGTTTCTATGAAAATTCAGGACCACCCGCGGCTCTCTGAATTAATACCCAACCTATCCTCCTCCGGCCTTGAACATCATAACGTCTATGAAACCGAGTCGCTTTAGATACCGCTTTCACCTATCTTGATCCACGATTCGATCCTCTTCTATTGTTTGCCTCACTCCGGGTATTAGCGTCAATCTTATTTCTTCCCCGTTTCAAAATCATTGATATACCCAAAGAGACGAGTGCTTTTCGACGAATAAGGATCGATACTTTTTTTTAACAAAGTTCGAATTTTGTTTTTTATCTAAAGTTTCCGTACCTATCCGGGAAACTGGAAAGTGGGCGTACAATTGATAAATGTCTGAAACATGTATAACGGTTTTGTAAAATCGCAGAACTTTTCGGAAAATATTTAATCACTTTTTTTATCGCATGTTCAATTGTGAATATTTTTCCAACATCGTTTCCGAATAACCAAAAGAAACTCGAGAAAAAAAAAAGTCAACATCTCTCGGTCGGAATTGCAGTTGAAAAGCATTGAGATTTACGAAACATTAATTTCTCCCAATGTATGATAATTTTCTCACCTTTTGTACTGAATTAATGTTTGTTGAACGAGTTAAAATTATTTTCCCGACAGTTGACGCCAGGCTGTAAGTTTTTTCTCTTCGTAAAAAACTCTCGTAATAGGTCGTACCAGAAAACTATAAGAACTCTTATAAGAAAGAAATAATAAATGTTTTCGAAGATACTTCGGACTCGAATACGAGTTGCAGCAAATCACAAACATATGCGGTTATTTATTGAAATAGTAAAGCGACTACGACTTTCTATCGAAGAAATACAAGTTCCGTGACTTGGATATTACAAAAATTATTCAGTTAAAAAGAAACACGATATTTACACGAACGTTAAAGGTTATTGAATGACTAAAGTGAACGCGGTGAGTATTCGGCGACCAAACAACCGATTTAAAATCGACGAGAAGAAAGTGTGATTAAAAACTGTAAGTATCCGTAGTACCTACAATACTCTGAGCAATTTGCATAGAGAATTGATAATTGGTAATTTGGACAAAGCCAAGGGGGTGAGTTTACGGGGATTGACGACTATTCGAGACTGGGTGGCGCAGGGCTGCAGCTGGTTGGTTGGGTGTACATATATAACCTAGTATACGGTAATATGCAAATCTGTTGCCAGTAACAATGTAATCCCGGAGTTGTATTCCGTTGCCGTTGGACCAGCGCTATTATCTCAAGCTGACCGTCGTTAGTTGAACGGGGTGTACGCGCGGCCTGCTTAACAATTACAACCTAATATCTATTCTAATTTCGCCGGCGTAGCCACCCTCGCCTCGCTGATGCACCCCCGAAACGACAAGCTGGATAAAGTAGAAACTGAAATTCGTCGAGCAATTTTAATAACTGTTGTTCAACGCTCGGGATACGATACGCGAACACGCGTATACTGGGAGAAATTTGTAGTTTCGGTCGGTCCTCAACTGTTTTCATTTTTTACCACGATCGGAAAATATGGTTCTAGGTACAAAATGAAAATTTGTACATACAAACAGTTTTTCTAACGATAACTGTGTTACTGAATTTTTCTAGTTACTGTAACGAATGAAATTTTTCTAAGTGTGACTTTCTCACTTATCGGTGTCTCGGGAAATTCTCATTGCTTAAACATTTCTACCGATCAATCAATTGAAAATTTCGTAATGAAAACTGTTGGAATATCAAGTAGGCACTTGAAACTGATCACCTGGATTTTTTGAAAATTTTTTAAAAGCCTTGAGTGTGGGAAAAATAGGCCGGGACAAAATCTTGCATGCTAGCCGACAACGTCAGTAAAAAACGACATCTGTTTGTTTTATGATTTTTTCAACGATTTTCCGTCAATTATCTAATTCAGTTATACGAAGCATTGAGAAGTTTATATTTTTTATTTCACGTTATTACGTTGAATTGTGAAAAATATGTGTAGCTAGTTTTTCTCTATTTGAGATAACTCAGAACAACTTTTTTACGCTCTCCGGTAATATTTTCATCTCATTAAAATTATCCTCTTGAGTGATTTGAAGAATTATAGAGCATTATTTCATGTTTCATTCTCATTCCACAGAACTACCATCTCCGATATAAGAAATTAAACTTGAAACAGGTTTTCCGAGCTCGTTATTTTTTTAATTGCAGCTCACGGAAAGTACGAGTACGTTTAATATGGTAGGAAGAAATCAATTGCTGATTATTTACTCGTAATCAAACGTCGTTATCCGTGATTTAAAAGATGGGGTATTAATAGTTACTAGAAAAAAACAAGCCTATCTTTTGCAGTTGAACCAACAATTTGACAACAATACTAAAAACCGGCTGAATCTATTCTACACCAAAGTTCAATCCAAAATCCAAGAAATATTTGTATGAACTGTACATTTTTTTTTTCTCAAACCAATTCCAGATTAAAAAGAATTATTCATCAACGATAATACTAATAATTAATTCTCCCGTGTCGGAAGTTCAAATAAACGCTAAACAATTTCTTGAAAAACATGAAAACCTTTGATGGCAAATTCGCTGTATCAAAAAAATATAAACACTCGGGCTACTTGCACCACAAAAATTAGCCGGGATCGTTCTTTGCCGATATACTCCGATGTAAAAAAGGAAAGGGAGAATAAAAACAAATAAAAAAAATTTAATCAGGAACTCGTTTCATTCACCCCTTGTTACGTAACGAACAAAAGCGAATCCTTGGAGTAATTCGCACATACTCTGTATTCTGGGTAATCGTTTCAAATCGCGCTCGGAAGTCAGAAAATAACCGGCGAAGGATCCAAATTCACATATTTCATTGTACAACGGAAGGTAGGAATACTTTGTTCACCCTGATTGTTCCCGTTGTAATTTTTTTTCATTCATTTACCATAGAAATTCTCTTAGAGGTCTCGGCGTTAAAGCAATCTAAAAACCGTGCAACCCCGAGAAAAGATCCGTTACCTTTTCACTGGTGAAATGAGAAGGCGTAAAAACAGAACAAGCCGATGAGGGAAAGAAATTAAACAGGTTGGTTGGCCAAGAATCGATACTTTTTAATAATTTTATCACGAGTTAGCCGTATGTACGCATATTTTTATTTATAAAAAGATTATATCCGTGAGATTCCTAGGTCTGTTCAAAAGTAAGAAAATAGAAAAGAAATAACGGAACTGTTTGAATATGAAACAACTAAAAAAAAAACCGTCAAATCACCTCAAAATTGTTGAAAATCTGGCAGACCAATTTTGACTTCATACTTTACGATCGCTCAGTTTATTCAAAAGGCTGCATGGAACACTTTTTTTTTATCGTATCATCGTCGTTGAATATTTAGTTTTACAATGTTGCATAGAGATATATTGATTACAATCATCTGATTGGAAGATACGTTGAGTTTATTACAAAAAATAAAATAAAATAAAATCCGGTACAGTGATTTTGTAGTTCTGAGAGTAAAGTCGAACAAACGTACGAAATTTTTAACCGTAGCAGCTACACGTAAGCTTTTCTTTGTAACTTCGGTGTTCTTGTACTTTGATAATTCTGCAGCGATCTCGTCATAAAATGATTAAAAAGGCATCGATTTCGGGGCCGATTAGTTCAGTGCCGTTCGAGACAGTTGCTCGTTCTCCAAATGAAATTGAATTGCCCCATAACTTCCAGGTCTATTAGCTAGGGGGCTCGCCTAGTTTACTCGTAAATCTTGGTAGTATCGGGCAGGATGGGGCCGCGATATGGGACGTGGGATGCCGACTCTGCCGCCGACAATGCTCCCGGAAGTTGCTAGGAAATACGCAGGCGTCGTGTAGCAAAAGATATATATTCGCTCATGAATTTGCATGCACCCAACTGCTCTTTTCTACCGCTGTATCAAAGACTGCCCGTAATACGGTTGGCATATTTTTATTCACACCTTTCCCGCCCGGGTACTGCAAATTTTTCCATTCAAATTTCTCTCGCATCGACGTATTCGCGAAGACGAGATCGTACCTCGATAGAGAAAATATCTCGGAGGGTTAGATTCGGATATGCTGAAAAGTACGTCAAACTTGTCGTTCCACTTCTTGTATGTGCTTCGGAGCTTTCCGTGTCTACCAACGTAGTCTGAATGTTTCATTGGACCGTTGAGTCGTGGTGGCAAGTATTTATACCGCCTATTTCGAATCGATTTTTTTTTAGATTTAGAGAACTTTGGAAACTTATTCCTCGGCGGTTTTTTAGTATTTCTGATTGCATCCTGAGAGGTTTTCAATACTCGAGAGTAGGTATTGCGATGTGATGTGAATTATTATTGCTGGAAACAAACCGATTGCGGAAAAACGTGAGAAGTGATGGAATAATTCATTTCTGAGAAACTTACTCCTCTACACATATACATGTTTTAAATGAATTATAAGTTTTTGGGCTCGCTGATTACGAATCTGACAAAATGGTGGGTCGAATATGGCGCCTGAAAATTTTTAATCTGATCTAATCCGGACGCAAAACGCAGTCCAGGGGTTTTTGGGGTCGCTGATGACGAATCTGAAGTCGGATTTTTATAATTCACTAAGGCGAATCCAATCAGCGACCCCGAAACCCCGAAATTTTCGTCCGCCATATTGGATCGCCCGTTTTTAATTGTTTAAATCTGATTTCAGATTCGTAATCATCGACCCCGTAACTCCTGGAATACTATATTCGTATAAAAGTTGACTGAGCACAATAATGTGTGCCTCAAAGAGTTAAAGTCGAGAGTAAACTGCTAGCTTAATAGAAATATTGAACATCGTCACTGAAAAGTTTCAACTTGCGCTTAAAGATTTTCACGAATGTGAATATTGCCTGCCTCGCAGAAAATCCAACGAAATAAATCGTTCGTAGAATTATTTAAAAAGCTTTCCATGCAGATCAAAGATTTGTATTCTGAATCAAACACCTTGACAGTTTAAAAGCCGGGTAAAATCAATCGACGAACAATGATCTCCAAAACCTTCACGCGCCTTTTTTTCGTCCATAACCAGAGTTTGACAAAAATGTTGAATTTCTGATAACAATATTCCGCGTAGAATAACATCATCGTTATAAAATGTCGAGTTTATTCGACCTCGAAAATCTGAACGAATGTCAATTTAACAGTTGTGATCCAAACCTGAAGAATCAATTGGCGAAATTGCAACTGCTGATTTTTCTTTCACACTGTACAAAACTAAGAGAACGATTGCACGGCAATTAATTATTTTCCAAGTGTCCCGAAAAATGTGTGAAAACAATTTCCCGCCTACACTTTGCATCGCACTTTGATTTAAAACAGAAACGTCAGGCTATCGGTTGAACCAGTTGAATATCTTTTCAGTTTCGGCAAAAAAGACCTTCGAAACGTGATTAAACAGCAACTGGTGTTTATTTCCTCCCACAGCTGAGAAAAGAGTTTGAAAATTTTCAACACACGTTCCTGGGGTGTCGCTTCGTCGTTCCGCTCTAGTTAATGCGGCAGAAAATAACCTGATTTGCCCTGAAATCACGATCAATAACGCCCATCAATGCGATCGGCAAATATTTACAAGATTGGCGCACCCAAGGAGGATGCGAACGGCGAACCGTGTTGACGATTATCTCCCGGAATCAACATGATCGAGTTCGATACCTCACCGTGTGGATATCGCAATATTAGCCTAGCCCAAATGTTTACCAAGATCGATAAGCTCCCGACGATTTTACCCTACTTCAAACATCGATATAGTTTGTACACAATTCCCTGTCACGATCATAACTTGGCCGACTCACATCGGTGTAGTTTGTCTCATTAATAAATCGACCAGCGTGTGTTCCGGAGTTAATTTAATACACGGTGATAAATCGGAATTGAAGAGTCAAGTCTGTAGGAGTTGGAGAAAACAGGTTTGAAACAATACAATATCATTTACATCATTTCAATTATTACTCTTGTTTGTCTCAAGTAATTTGGAGAGTGAAGAATTTGACCACCGGGCAAAATAATTAGTGAATGAAACTTATCGTTAGTGCAAATTGATTTCACCTGGTTTTAAGAGGAAATTACGGATAAGAAAACGATCTTTAACGACTGCAGTCTTCGTACTCTTCGTGCCAACAATTTTCAGTAACAAGTAACGATACCTGCGTAATCCATCGGCTGTAGAATTAAATCCGATGTCGTTGAATACTTGCGAAGAAAAATCCAATCTTTGCGAATACGTTCCACAAGTCAAAAGTTTTCCATTTTATATATGGATGCGCGATTCTGTACGATGCTCAGTGGGTCAAAAGAATGGGCATGTTATTTACATATATTACAGCGAGACGAATTTATGCTTCCTCGGTCGGTGGGCTTTATCTCCTGTCTCTCCACGTCTCCACATATCTCTGCGCTACCTCAGGGACTGCTGCCTTTCATCTCAAGAATTCTCGTGTATACACATTCGGATGGTATATAAACCGGTGGCGAATACCTAATCGAGTTTTCTTTCGGAAATATAAGAATGGATGAGATCAGATCTAGAACCGAAATGTTTAAGGACCGGAGTTTCAAAATTCATCTGCTATTCGTAACGGAATGTCTTTCAGAAATTTTTCTCATTTGAAATAAGTGCAAAGCATGATTTTTAAATTCAGGGGCAACACCGCTGTAAAAACGAAAGAAGAACGCTTTCCTCGTCATTTTTTTTTTTTTTTTTTTTGTATGGCGTAAAAGGTAATGAGATAATAATATTTAAGGAAGTTATCGGGAATATATTTAAGTATAATACAAAAAATTATTATCAACAAATATTAAAAAAATTGTAACACCGGAGCCATTCTTGCGAGGCAATTTGCAAATCTAAAGAAAAAAAAACTACTCAATCTACATGTCTATAGTCAGAGAAGTGCGCAAGGGATTTTGAAAATATTAATATTTTGTGTAATAGGCGAGTATTTGAATGGAAATGTTCAATCTTAGACTAAAGAAAGTGCACTTATTCGTTAATGAATAATGTTTGAATTCACTTATCGAAAATCCCCAACGCATTTCCATAGCTATTAATATGTAGATTGAGTAATGTTTCATGTTTTTTTTTTCGAAATTCAAATTTGCACCAGTTACAACACAGTTACAGTGTCATCATTTTGGAATATTTGTTGATAATAATTTTTTGTATTATACTTAAATATATGCCTAATAACTTCCAAAAATATCATCATCTTATTAACTTTTCTTTGATTAAAAAAAAAAAAAAAAAAAAAAAAAGTGCATTTTTTAGGTTTTTAGTTACAGTGATGTTACTTGATTACTTTAAACTTCAGTGTCATGCCAAAATTTTGGCCAGTGAAAAATGTCGATCATCTCGTAGCGGTGGAATGACTTTCGCAACGAGAAGTGAGAATATTACATTCATTTATCAAAATTTTCGTCATTTTAACGTGCGTGGCTCATTTTCGTCCAATAGCATTTAAACTTTGGGTTACCGCAGCTGAAGGAATATCATTCGAATTTTTCATAAGAAAGACGTGAGTTATTACCGGCTCGAGAAGCAAAGGAACATGAGAAGAAAATTCGCCGTTTGACTTATCGTCGCGAGGGATTTTGCCACATGACCCACAACTTCACTCATGATCTTGTATTCCTTTATCGCGTTGCGTTCTGCGGGATTAGTTTTCATCCGTTTGCTTTAGGCCTTGATTTCTCTACCCTGTTTCCTTACCCGCCAGAAATCTTCTTCCGACAGCGGAAGAAAAAATATCAAAACAGGAAGATGAAAAAAAATGCTAGAAATCTCAGTGACAATCACATTTCGATACTGCCGCGCACCAAAATATCAGGAAATATTGGAAAATCAAATCTTCCAGCTACACTTTTGTACGATCTCGCACAGAATCTGGTCACGTTTGCACCGGAAATTTGTGCCACAAGCTTCCAGAATTCTTCATGCAGTTCCGATCCGGTTGATTTCGCTCTGAGAGCCAAATAGAAAGCTGTTTGTTCACGTTACGCACGCTTTTCCAAATTTTACTGCGCTTTTCAGAGGCTGAAGGTCGCCTGTAGCTTGGAAAATTTAAACGTCGAGATTTTTCTCTTGTAACGATAAAATATTCCAGGCCTAAAAGTAACAATCAATCCGTACTCAAATCGTCGTTTACCATTTTTCAATCTCACTTAAAATTATTAGGTCCTCGCGATAGTTGTTCAGAAACGTATTTCGCAAGGAAATTGTTGAAAATGCTTGTGCATGACACGCGTGAAGTTTACAATAATTGTTCGATGTAACTTATCGAAATTCTTGCCGTTTTCAATTCATTTGCAATGTAGGTACGAAATCTGTTTCTACTTTCATTAATCGTGTTGCACGGTTCACTGAAATTCTCCAATGTTGTGTGAATAATTTGTCCCAATCAAGATAAAAGCTGGGAAGATATATCCGCATTATACGCATTTTCACCGATTGCACAACCTCTGCTGAACGTGCTCACTTCGTGAAATGAAGTAATTAAATTCTTAGTCAATTCGCGTACTTCGCGTACATGCAACCGATTCATTCAACGAACGGAACGAACAATATTTTCCCTTTGACGTAACTACTCGTATCATTATACTCATCGATATTGGAGTGAAAGCCCGAAACGACGGAGAAATTTAATTTGATCCAACGTTTATTGTAACTTTCGGAGGAAACCGTGGAACATGAAACTGAAATTACGGAAGCAGAATGAAAAACAATTGATATTCAACTAAGGATTTGAAATCCCGGGATTCTCCGGTTGTTTTTGATACGTTTCAATCATCCTCGGAAAATCCTGCAGGAACTGCTGCCTATGATTATAATTGCAAAACGACCGAGCAAGAATTTACCTCGAATATCCATATTATGCGCAAAAAACCGGCGAACGTTCGTCGTAACGTACGATTCGTGGACGAGAAGTTATTTGTAACATCCTTGGGATGGTTTCGCAAATACCGTAAAGAAAACTGGCACCGTCTCCGCAAAGCGGATCCTTAGCGTTACATCCGCTACCAAAATACTTTGAACGTGTGTGTCGTTCTTATGCCCGTGAGAAATCGGCTGGCTTCTTGTGCGAGACTAAGCCTTCTGAAAAGATTTCACTGCCCACGCAGCAACAAGAAGTGAAATGTTAATGCGACAAGATCCTTTGATATATCATCCGTAACGAATATTGTGAGTTTTTACCCGAGGTTCACCAAAATATACCGGGTCTGGGGCTGTTTTCGTTTTTTTTTTTTTTTTTCACGAGAAAGTGGAAGGAAAAACCTCCCCAAAATTTAACCAATGTCTTTGAGAATATACGCATGAAAATATTTTCATTGCGATACGCTTTGTTCCGTGAAAATATTCGCCATCAGTTCAGAATTAATCAGAGCACCGATACGTCTTCGCAGTTTTTCTCCGGCCTGCAAAAATTTCGCATTATTGATTAAAGAAAGAAAAGCAAAGAATCTAGTTCCGAAACGATGCAAAATTTTCTTTCAAAAGCTTTCTCCGAGGATATATCTCGTGGAAAAAAAGACGAATGCACTAAAAAGGAAAGAAAACAACACGCGTCAGATTTGAAATGTGAAATATTACTCTAAAATCTAAAATATGCGTACAACATTAATTTTGTCACATACGTATTTCATTTTGTCGTCAACAAATCTACGATTTGATTCCGAAATAATTGTTCGGATTGATTTTAACGACGGGTCGTCTCATTCACCTCGATAAACGAAGAGAACGGGATGGTTAGGGTAAGGATTGAAAATGTGTTCACCTTCGACATTCGTACATGTCCCACAACTCGTCGACGTAATCGAATCGTTATTTTTTCACTCGACTTGTCAGATCGTCGAGATGCCTATTGGATTTTTCACGGAAATACGGAGCTTTCTTGTTAGCGCTTGTGTGCTTTCCGCCCAATCTCCGGAAGAATGGAAGAGGAGCGCAGCGTCGGATCGACGCGGCGAAATTTCCTGGCCTTGAGAATAAAGCTTCGGATTTCTGGGCAGGTACGCGAGGGTCCACCTTTAATTAAGGAGTGAAAGGACGCCTCGGATTCCGCTCAGCGTCGTCTCTGGGCCGCAGACAATGAGGCGAATCTATGGCGGCCTCCGAATCCCCTGAATTATTCCTTATGTATTTCACGCCAACTGCACTAACCGAAATCGCGATGAGATATGGAATCCGAAGTTACTCATTTTTCAGGGAGCGAGATTCGTCGGATCGTTACTCTTCCGCGATTATTTTCCTCATTTTCACCAGCGTCCGAATACCTTCGAGCAATCGAGAACTCGGTCGTCTCAGAATTTTTCTTCACCTTTCACAAGCGAGACGATGTCGTTAATCTTACCCGATTCTTTTTTCATCTTTGACACCTTCTTTTTCTGTGTTGCCTGGTATTGATAGCGGGGATATACAATTCGAGTCGCCTGGTATCGCCAAAAATTTTTGTCAAACCGGTCAGACGGAGCTCTCAAAATCGGTTGGTCATTTATTCTGAACGGGCGATAGGCATCCGGAGAAAAAATTGCTGGAATACGGGAGAAAATTACGAAGACGTTCGGAAGGCTTCTCTGTAACATTTTTAGCTGAACTGTCGAGTTTCGCGTTTTTGCGAAAAACATGCGCCATTTTTTTGCATTCTGCTGATTTCGATACGCAATCTCACACATTTTTCAACAGAATTTCTGGTTACAGATGCGAAAATCGCGCGGTGATGCGGAAATTATTTCAAATTTGCAACAATTATGCTTGTCAAAACAATCAATAGCAAAGTTCAACATTTCTGTGAAAACTTACGAGACTTTGCGTTGAACTGGAGATGAAAATGTTGCACAGAGAGAATTTTTACCGAAGTAATATAAATAATAAAGTAACATTCCGAGCTTCTACTCTGGTTGTATAATGCAGGGTGAAGCATCAATTTTAATCCGTTTAGCGAATGAGATTGAATAACGGATTAAGAGAGAATTACACACCGATTAGACTGCAAGTATAATTCAATTCGAGCAAAGTCTCAACGCTATTTCCAAATATTTCAATATCAAAGATAGATTACCAAGTAATTACGAATCAAACCTTGAAAGTCGATCTTTTTATACTGCCCTGATTCGACTCCGCGAAATTTCAGCACTGACGTTTCGCACAAAAGGTGAATCAAGCGCCGTTCGAAAAGAAAAAAAAAATCGCATTAAAATTTTGTAACCGAGCAAAACCCAAATCTGAGCATAGTCACCCTTTTTCAAATTCACAATCACTCAAGTACTACGCTATGTCAAATGGCTACTTAAAATTCAAACCATTTTTCAATCAATTTACGGATTACACGTCGTGTATTTCGATTGCGATAGCTATCACGTTTTTCTGGGCGAGTAGTTTAGGTTAGGTTTTCATAAATTGACGCAAAACAATCAGTGCCACTTGATCCCTCGCGTGTTTTCTTCCATTTTTTTTTCTCCTCTTTTCTTTTCTCCTTTTCATCTCAAAGCTGATTAGTACCAACAAGCTCTGCTCGAAGGTGATGAATGGCGGACGTAATGAAAGTGGTAGTGAAAATTAATCCGATTGGTTTCTCGCCGGGGAATCAACGCTTTAATAAATCTCAAGAAATGATAAGTTATAGAGTGTTGGCAGGGTGTGTTACCGTTTCTTGGCCAGAGAGATTTACGTGTGCATCGTGCATGTGCCACGATACGGCATAAACGGGAGGGCGGCTACTACGTAAGTCTGTACGATGATATATGATTGCTTGGGTCAGCTTATTTATCGAGGTAAAAGCTCGGCACGTGGCCGAGTCCGAGTATATCTCACACACGGGACTCTCGTTCCGAGACTTGAGAGGCCTTCGTAACAACCGAAGCCCCGGCAGGCCGAAAAAATATCACTGATTGATTGAACCTTGTTGTTTTCCCCACGGCTGATGATTGAATTCGATTGTTTCACAGGATTCGCTCTGCTTCCCAGATTCGCGATTACAATTCCCAAACCCTCCGGAGATCTTGCTGGAAATTATCATCACCTCAAGTTGTACCGTGTTCGTGATTTGACCTTTGAATTTTGGCTGTTGTTAGATGTGTTTTCAGAGAAACGTCATTCGCACGAGCGGTTGAATACCAGAAGCAGTTGACTTGCGTAGCTTAACCGAAATTTGAAAAATCTCTCGGAGATTCCTTGGAAATAGGAGCTTCGTAAGGTTGTTGATTTTTCAACTTTACCAAACTCCCTTGAATGATTTGAAAATATTTTCATGAAAAACTTCAACGTCTTCGTAAATTATTCTAAAAGTATCGCGTGTGAAATGAAAATTCTCACCATAATACGCGGTGATCTTAGACGTTCCATGAACAAACCGAGACTCGGGGAATACTTTTAAACTACTTCAAAATATTTGAACAACGTCTTTGCAATAGCCTGAGATCATTTCTGACTTGAGAACCTCTTCGAGATACTTCGAGATAATGAATCGTCTACCAATTGACTTCGCGCAGTGAAATATCGTTGCGTGATAAATAATTGTGAAATACGAAGTTATACCGGTTAATTCGGGTCTTACCTTGTCAAATATAAAGATAGACCTAAGAACAAACGGTAAATAAAATAGTTAGACCTAACAAAAACATCTTATAAATTTTGCATAATTATAATGTAGAGTAAAAGCTATGAATCATGGTACATAACATACCAATTAGTTAATCAAAATGAGTCGATTTTTGATGAAATTTCCTTTACGTCAGTTGAATCACTCAGCCGAAACAGTAACTTGCGTTTTGAATTCCGAAAGATTCCAATCTGCGAATTCAAAATTCTTCATTTTCCTTGAATTTGATTACTTGAAATCATTCGCACGTGCTCGTGAAGTGCAGTGTATATTCATTACACGAAGAAAACAAAGATCAGTATTTCATTTTAAATTACATATTGTCATCGCGTCGATCTAAGAGCAGACGCTCTTTATTTTTTTTTTATTAATCAATTTTTGGCATATTTTGCAAAAGCGCAAGTTTCCTTCGGCGAAAGACGAACGTAAACGCAAAGATATCGAGGATGAACGAACGCAGCGGTATCTTTTCCACTCGGATGACCAGACGTGGCTAGTTTTACATACGTCCTGCAAGATTTACCCACCACTCCGCTCCATCGTCTCCGTCGTTCACCCGACGTTTGAGTAAAAGTTAGAAATATGAATTTTAAAACAGGTGCGGCGTCTTCCGACCTCCTCCGCTCTGTACTCGCGATCCTCCCATAGACTAGATTGAAAGATAACTTCTCCGTTCTGATATTTTACGAAACTCCGATCCGGCGGTTCGGAGCAAAGCAAAGAATCATGAATTTCAAAGGTGAAAACACAAAATCGGAGATTTTTCTAGCCGGTGTGCGGTGAACTCGTGCAGCTGTTCGATATCGAGTTTTCTTAATACGAGGAAAAGCCGACGCGTCGCTGCCGCCGAAATGAAAATCGTTAACCGATATTTCAACGCCCGTGATTAAAAGCTAGATCCACTCTTCGCCGTTCGCGTTGCTCCTCCTCGATCCCTGTCTTTGCTGTTTTCGCTGCCAATTATTCCGCATCCTCACCCTTGACGCTGAATTGAATTCCAACAATATTGAAATAGTTTTTTTTTTTCAAAGATACCTGTTCTACTCAATTTTTCTAACGTAATGTAACAAATTAAATATTTCTCAGTGTGATTTGGCGAAAATTCAGGGCGGTGATGCCTCTACGATTTCGGCGGTAAACCGAACGGCGAGAATTGTACGTAATATCATTTCTTCTCAACGACGAGCGGAAGCCATCTTAGATTTTAACCAGATCACGCCACGCCGTTCTCGTTTAAACTTTAATTGACTCGTCCGATGGTTTTCAGCCGGTATGAAATTGCTCGGCTCGCTGCGGGAAACGTACCTCAGTCACGATTCGAAAATCAAATCATATACTCGCTTGCACATAACCGTGCGGCGATTTCCTCGAAAACTTTTTAAACGATAATTCCCGCACGTGCTTCGCAGGCACCGCAGCTGAAGTTCACTGCCTTTGCATTCCGGTCTATTCTTCTCATTCCATTTTACCCTATACCCATCATTTTTCATTATCCATTTTCCTATGAATTTATGTTTTATCATACGAAGGTTCAGAGCGTAGGCACAACGCTTGTCTTATTTTATTTTTTTACCAACGATATCGAACCAGACTTTGTGCAGAATTATTTATGAATCGTGAAAAGCTTGACTTATCCGGTCGACGTGAAACACGTTTCGTACAACTGATCGCGTTAGTTTTTTGATCTGATTATTTTCTATTAAATGATTGTTCTTTTTTGCCAAGTCTTTATCTTGGGATATCAGACAATTTGAAAGGAGCTTTGTAACGAATTCTGTTCTTAGGTAATAATATTTTATTTCAAATACAGGCAAGTCGGTTAATAAAATCTGTCGAATGATTTGCAAACGAGATTTTTAGTTCCTGATTTTCTTTTACTTCAGGCAAATTTTTTGGGTGGTTTTAATCACAATCACATTCGTCCGCCATCATACATTCATCGATAAAATGAAAATTGAAATGTAAATTTGTATAAAGAAAAATCAGTGTACAAAAATTATTGATCGAAACGGGTCTTTATGTAGTGATTGGTTGAATTTTTCTCCCGCAACTGCCGCTTAAACAATCGTGAAATCCAGACCGCATCCGAGCGTTAATCACTTCCTATTTCCTATTCATATCAACCCTGATAACATGAAAATGTTCGTTTGAGTCGTAAGCAAAAGCGTCGATGCATCAGCCAAGGCAAGTGCTGAATGAACGAACGATGAAAGATATCGGCCATGAGAACGTGTGACGTACGCCATTTTTCCGAACCCCTGCGAAGGAAAGTTCGATTTAAAAAGCAAAGAAATATAATATGGTACTTCACAAAAAGTACCACAAGAAGAACCAAACATAAACGTGCAAACTTAAGTTTAAACTCAGCGCGATGACGTCATTGGCGGTGCGTAAAATTAGGTAACCGGAATGTGCGCATGCCTCAGGAAAGCCCTAGTGTGTAAAATTGAGAGTTTCAGTCAAGCGTATGCACCAGCTTCGCTTTGTCGCACTTTTCGGAAATGAGGCATTTTACGCACGCTCCACAGACTTTGAAAACTGTCTTTCCGAGCATGTGTTGGAAAAAAATTAATTTCCAAAGAATAACAGAGAAGTAAAGTTTTCAGATTCTTGTTGATTATGAAACTTTCTTTTTCCGTAATATCTAGAGAACGGTCATAGATACGGAGTTGAGTGCGGACTCGATTCAATGGGAAAATGTTGGGACATTATTGATGAATAGATAGATTAAATATTTTTAAACAATCTAATGTCAATTGTTCCAAGTGGCAAAGAAGGGTGAGCTGCTAAATAGCGATTTCCGTGATACTGCACTTGTAATATTGAATGTCAGATAACTGACAATATTCTAGTGTTTTTGATTATCGACTTTACTCTATTGTCTGATAATATTTCAGACACCTGATCGTTTCATTTAGATTTCAATACCTCGTATGAGTCCTATAACATCATATCAATGTTTTAATATCTAATCTGACAATACGGGCCAACGACCCGAAGGTCTCCCGAAAAGGTTATCAGTCAACGTTGCAAATTGTCACGCAAATATCTTGGCATTCGCCTGGATTATCATTATATTAGATACACAAAACATTGATTCACTGCAGCATTTCGACGTTGAACGATTAAATTACAGAAATGCAATTTCATTAACTGCTAATGAGCAATCGGAATGAAAGAGATTACACTCTCCATGTCCGTATTCATTTATTTGTCCGTTCATTTTCTTCTCGTCAAATGACGAATTAGAAAAGTCGTTTTCGATATTTACACGTAGAACATGTCGAGCGCAGATTTACAATTTGCTAATGGTTGATTCTTGTTTGCTTTCGCAGCTTCAGGAGCACAGGGAAGCAGCGGGAAGAGTTCGGAGGGTTCGCAAAACGCCTTGGATAATGCCGCGGCGCGGCTTGGTCCGTATTTTGACAAGGCGGCATCAAAAAACGTGACAGCCCTTCTGGGCAAAACCGCATATCTTAATTGCCGCGTTAAGAACTTGGGCAACAAAACGGTGAGTACAAACAACTGCTTGCCGTCTTCATTCCAAAGTTCGCCTGCTTATGTAATACAGCTTGGTTGATAAAAGGGGGTTAAAAGTTGCCGAAGAAAAACTCAGGAACACCAAAACTTCGGGAATTCGGCGAAGACTGGAAACCGGTGAAAAAAGAAAAAAAAATAAACGCCCCACAATTTCATTCTGAAAATCAACTTACTCTCTCGCGTTAAAATATATATTATAAATATACATACAGTTCGGAACAAAATAGAAACGTGTAGAACGGGGAGGGAAAAAGATTGGATCAAATGGCGACGAAAAAAAATGTCATCTCGAAGATTTCACGAATGCACGCGACCCGTGAATTTGATACGCGTGCCACTCCAAGTGAATATGCAAGGAAATTGAAAATTCAATATTGTAGCTTTTTTTCGCGAAATTCTGCCGCCCGACAACACTGATCATCATCCCCTTTGTGCCGTAATATATTTCCCGCCTACCCACTTCAAGGACAGACTTTTTTCACAAAATTTCATTTCACTCCTCGGTGACAACGCCCGTACGTAAATTGTTGCGAAAAAATTTGTCGAGCAAGTATTCCGATCGACGAAGAAAATCGTAGAATCAAAGTCGAAGATCTCCGTAAGTGCGAGTACAGTTTTTTGCTCGATCGATCGCTGCGTCGAATCTCATGAATTCGAATTCACAATATTCCGAATGATTACCCAGTTTCCAAAAACTTCCTTCGACATCTTTCCCCCAACGAAAAGCCAGAAGTTTCATCCTTACGATACGAATCATTGTTTCCTCGTTCTCTTACATCCGAATGCAGTTTGTAAATTCAGTTTCAATCCCCCCTGAGAACGGTAAATTTTCACGTTGAGGCAGGGGGTCGAGGTAATTAGTAAATGGGCTGCGGACAAATTCCAGCCGCGTTTCGAGTGCCTCACTCGATTACAAACGCGCACTGCGCAAAGTGATGGAAGCGGCAGAAGCGGCATCGAAATGAGATCAAGTGTCAATATTTTACGCGAATACAATGCAGCCTGCTTCACGTGTCTCGAGTACACCGACGGTACTCGGCTCCGGAAGCTGAGTCTGATGCCAACTCTAGTGCCCTGAACCCATTTCTGCTTCTCCTTCAGTTCCCGCATGACCCTTGCACGTGTATTCAAACGGCCCCGTAGCGAACTCGGTTATTAGAACAAAGTATTTCAGTGCAGTCAAGACTGGGAGGAAAAGTCTGTACGAGTGTGTCTTTTTCCAGTATTTGTTTTTGAAAAAAAAGAAAAAAATTCCATTTCACTTGAGTGCTTTGAACCGAGTTGCACGATTTCAACGACACGTGCAATTGGAGTCTAATTTTTCGATCGACTCGTGTTTTTTTTTTTTTTTTCTTCCACTCAACTTCCATGCATTTCACTTCAGTGTTTCAGACTTCACTGCGAGCGCGCTGATTAATAACGTCGGTTTTCGTTCAATGTTCGTACTCGAATACTCTGCCCTTTGGCCTTAGGCTTTGCGTTCGATAACTAATCGGTAGCTTAGACCGCCACGGGGGTAGAATGCTCCGTTAAATTAGCCGTGCACCTCTTGTTCCACAGCGTATAACGCATTCCGATAGCCTGCAAAACCGAACGAACGCAATTTCTCTTGTAATTTAGACACATTTCACATGCGTTTGTGCAATTAGCAAAGTTCCGAAGTGAAACGAAACCGGATACCGACGAAAATTCCTGTATCAATGAAACGAATTGACGGGTTGACAAATTCTCAATGTTATTTGTATCGTTGGTACGAACGCGTTAAGCGAAAGAGAGAGAAAAAAAAAAAGGAAATCCGAGATTTTATTCAGCGTACAGAGAACGAAAAATCGCCAGCTTTTATCGCGTAAACAACTTTGAATCATTGCTCTGGGTTTATTGCAGTCCATCCTGAGTATAATAGCTCTGTTTTTGAAGTTTCGTATAAATTTCTGCTCGAATATATATATATATATATATATATATATATATGTATATACATATATAGACTCTGCAGCCGCGTTCACGAGCTATCACCTGCACCCTGTTATGCCGAGAACGCGTGTTCTCTTAGAAGAAAAAATGGCTTATTACCGACAATTCATTGACTACAGCTTCGAGTCCGAGTCGCAAAGTGTGCGTAATGCAAATAAACTTGGAACAAATACGCGGGTGGTAAGCAGACAGTTAATTTCGGTAATTGCTTGGTCTGCAGATATCCTGGAAACGGTGGCAGGTTGGTATTCGGTATTCCTGAGCTAATAGAGTCTCGTTTCGAGACGAGCGAGAGCTGACTGAGTGCCCGGAGGGGTTTAAATCGAGTGAAATTTTGGTTTAAAGCCGCGCTGTAAGAGAACGACTTTGGCTACTTCCACGTTTGGGGGGAAGGACGATGGCATACGGTTGCCAATTTTCATCGACTTAGCCGATGAAATTACGCCTCGTTCCGCGTTGCTCGGGACGTCGATGAACGCGAAGACAAAAAAAAAAAAATAAATAAATAATAACAATAATAATAATAGTAACAACCAAAACAATAATAATAAAAAAACAACCGTGGTAAATACCGACGAAACCAAAGCATTTCGCGACCCCTTATTTGAAGAGTAGCTAAAGTCAAAGTTCCGGAAGAGTCAAAGGAAAATAAAGGAAAGCACAAACAAGCCGCCATTCGCTGTGTAATTTTGTTGAAAGAAAAATTGCCGACCTCAACGGCTAAAATTACCATACTGCAAGGAGCTTTTTACAAATGGCCGTTATAATCGAGCTTTCAAAGATATCCGTCTACCGTTCGCTTTATAAACCGTGAGATTCCGGATGTTCACGCAAAATTTATCCCCGGATAAGCTCACCCTATTTTTCACATGTATTCAGAAATCTCGAGTTTCCGGTTTGCACGGGATTTCACAACTTTATTGTCTTCTGGCCACGTGTTAAAGCCTTCGAATAAGAAAACAGTCGTCGTTGGAAGAGGTTCTTAGATTTCACTCTCCGACAGCCTACATTTAGATGAAAGATAAATCTCTGATACAAATTATTGCAACAAATCACAATCTCATTTTACTCGGTCGAAGATTTCTGATAAATTGTGTGATCATAGCTCATACTTTTCGTAGTTATAAAACGATCCTTGAACCGTGAATCACAGGCGCGTGTACAATTTTCTAAGCATTTTTACGAACTCTGATAAATTTTCCCTCGACCTTCGTATCTATTTTTATCTTTCTTTCCTTTTTGCCCACGTTTCTTTGGCATATTTTAAGGATAATCGTGCAGTGTCGGACCGAAGAGTTATTCACTATCGCGCGGTAAATTTATACGGTCAAGTTATTCCCGGTCCTGCGGTGAGAAAGCGAGAATTTCGTGATGCATGAATATCCTGACTATATGTATATATAAATACGATGCTGCCGAGGGCTCGAGTAGCTACGGCACAAATACACGATCCGATCGAGCTAATTTATTAACGCAATCCCGGCAAACTCGGCATGATTTCAATGGTGCTAGACGTCAAAAGCATAGAAAATTATTTAGAACCCCTTACCGGTCCCGATTTCTCTTGCTTATACTTGCCTCACACTGGATTACTTCCGTTAAAATATTTCGTCCATTCAGTGTCTCGGTGAAAAATTTAACGTAGAATTATTTTCTCAATTTTCGTCGGCAGAAAGTGATTTTCTGGCGAAGAGGTAAAAAACAAGAAGAAATACGGTCATTATCTTGCATCAAATGCTATATTGCAGTCAAGTTTTAGTTACTTTCGTGGATCATGAAATATATTAAGATCAGACGGAATGATTAGAAAAATTCATGTAATCAGTGTGTTAAATTCTATACCTACACACACACACACACACACACACATATATATATATACATACGCCACTTTTCTCGTTTGTTTCTACAGAAATTCTTAAGAATTCGAAGATTCCCCGGGAAGGCATTTTTAAGCTTATTAATTTTTACCGGTTTATCATCATCGTGCTTTGCTGATGAAATTTATCTTGACAATTTAGTGAATATCGTGGCTACTTTAACGTTCGTATATCGGAAAACTCTTGACGAGGGTTCGCGGGAACGCACGAAAAGCGAATGACAGCTGTCGGTTCGATTGTCGTTGAAAATACAAATGAAAATTGGTAGAAATTATATTGGCTTGTTTTACCGACAGTTGAATGAAAATTCATCTATCAAATCTTTCGTTTCATTGTTTTCACGGTAAAACTCCCTCGTAACGTCAAATCGTATTTTACGCGTTGACGAAGACCGGAAACGAACTACAGAAGCAAAACCGGGACCACTAAGGATCAATTGCACGAATTTCAAACTCTGAACAATAATAGAAATCCGCGAAAAGAAACGAGGAATCGGATGGCTTTTCATTCGGCTGTCACCGTCCCTCTGGATTCTCGAAAAATTTATCCCAAACATTTTCTCTTTTTTCGTTCGATAAAATCTCGTTTGTCATTTTTGGCCTGATATTTACAATCTCGCAATAATGCTTTTGATGCCATTTAATACATTTTTACAATCTCGTTTGGTTGTCAAGTTGTGTAAAGAATATTCACTATTTTGTTTCTTTTTTTAACACTGTGGTAATTATTCATTGAAACTAATAACATTGATCTATTTTATACATCGATGAAATTTCTAAATATTCCACATTTTGTTCCTTCATTATTTTTTGACCATTGTCAATAACGGTATGGCCGTTATTTTTCATATTTCATTTGTAATACAACGTTGATCAAACCAGCCGTCAAATCCAACGAAACAAAATTCGCTTTCGTTCGACTGAAAAAATCTGTTGGCATTACAAGGCATCGTTTTTACAGTTTCATTTTTTTCTTATTCACTTTGGACAACGTCTTATTTGATCGATCAGGAGTTTCAGATGACTCGGCATCAAGAGGTCATCGTTCTCTTGGGAAAAAAAAAATAGTCATTCGGGAGGGGTTCTGAACAGTTTGATCATATACGTATGCAGGTTTTCAGCAAGCTTTTAGACGGCTCGAAAATGATCGACTGATCCGAGGGAATTTCACGCGAAAGCTCTTGAACGGCACTTTTCCGCTCGTCCATCAAGACTAACCGCTTATGGGCATGCCGGGGGGTCAATTCGTCCTGATCAAAGATCTGTGACCAGCCTTGGTAGATTATCTGACTCAGCCGGAGCCGGAGAAAAAGATAAAGGGTCGGAGACGGAGAGGAGGTAGCCGAAAAAAATGGAATGAAGAAGAAGAAAGATAAAATTAATCGCGATTTTTCTCCCTCGCTTTTATATCAACGTCGAATCTCTTACGTTTGAAGGGCCACCCCCCAAGGGGCCGAAACGTCTGCAAACAGTTGACGGCTTATTTACCAACCTTGAGCAGTGAAAAAGTTTTAACCAAATGACAACAATTCCCGAATTCTTAGGGGAAAGAGAGAAAACGTGCCGCTGCATAAGTAAAATCGACAATTTTGAGGAGAAGCGCAAGTTTAGTCGTGCCACGGAATTCGGTGCCAAGTTTAACCGAGAAATTTGTAGAGTCGTAATACGAACGCAAACGATTCGACGTATTTTTTGGGGTTCTGTACAGTCGAATCGAACAATTAACTTACCCCTCTCCGTTCTGTTTTCGCAAAATGTTTGAAATTCTTCCAACCTCCAGAATGATCAGAGATTTTTATCATCAACTGACTCCGCGTGTCGACTTTTCAGCCTGAAATCTAAACAGGGGAGAAGAAAAGTCTTCAACTTTTCTGGAAAGCATTCAATTATACTATTTACTATTCATCGCCGGTGAAATAAAAGCGCTCCCACTTTCATCCATATTTTCTTGTACATCTAATATCAGAGCAGAAGTTGCAACGCGTGTTGTTCGAATCCCGTTTATCTTTTTTATGCAACAAATATTTCCGGTGTTGTAACGGGGGTTGAAATGGTCGATAAATCTCAATAATATCCGCGGAGGAACAGAAAAAATTCCACCCGAGAGGGTGTCGCGAGCTTTGTTTCGCCGGGTTTACAAGCTTTTTCGAGTGAGTCTCTCGATCTTTTTTTCTTCGATTATCAAGTGAAATTACGCCGTCGGGTCGTCGTTGCCAAATTGGATCAGTTTCACCTCGGCGACCGCAAAAGTGCGAGAAGAGGGCACGGCTAAAGGTAAACTTGAACTTTATGCAATTAGTGTGCGTTCGTATACTGAATAAATCATCGCTACAAGATTTCCTACGGGGATCAGAATTACCAATTCGTTTTGTAATTGCGCAATGTCTGATGACATGATCTCGATGTTGATCAACTTGCATTATTGATACGCGAGTTTATTATCTCTGAATCTCTTGGTCTCTTTGTTTCATTTTTTTTCCAGCACCGCAGTGGGACGTGTAAAACGAATTGAGCCAGTTTTTTTTTTTCTAGATATTTGTATTTAGTTCAAGTTCAAGTGCGAGGAAACGTTTTCGAACATTTATTGAATTGATTTATAACCGTGCGTAATTTACGATCGTAAATATGGTATACGGATAACGTTTCATTTTCAAAGTTCCCGACGCAATAAACAAACGTCCTTTTGAGAATAGTTGAAATTGCGATAATTTTTAATTGACAACACTTCAAACTGAAAAATTGAAATAAAATATTGAAAGGAACGAAAAAATGCAGAAAATGAAAAATAAAACTTTTAACGATAAAAATGAAAACGAACTTGTAGGCATCGGAACTTCAATCAGCTCTAATTAGAAAACCGTTGCTCAAAAAAAAAAAAAAAAAAAAAATTGTCAAGAGTAATTTCAGTCTTATTTTGTTTGCAAGAAATCAGTGAGTGTCCGGTAGTCACCCGCTTACTGGAACACCCTGTACATGCTCATCAACGATCCAACCAATCAAAAATGGCGGCCAAACAAGAAATGTTATTTTCCAACCCCCCCACCTGACCAAATGTTCCAACGTTTTCTAATCTTGGCGTTATCCAAGCTAACGACATTGATTTGGATCATCGCTTCGAATCTTTTACAAGTCACGAATGTGATATGCAAGAGAAGTCACGTGAGTAAAGCACCCCAAGAAAGTGAGAGGCGAGGGGTTCTCATGTAAATAAAGCACCCCTGAAGGGATGGAATCTTCAAGGCATCCACGTCGTTTATCCTGGGTAAGGCCAAGATTGGGGAACAGGTGGACATTCACCGATGACCCTCTTCCTGCGCGCGCTTCTATCACAGTTGGAGATTTCGGTCGAACAGCGGGCGGTGAATATAAAAACTTAAATCTTTTTTGTCGGTCGTTATTTTCGATTGGCATCATTGATCAAGCTGTTGTTAGATTTAACGAGGATCTTCCGCTTAAAGAGACCTTTCAAACGAGCCATCACTCGAGTCCCGTGTCATTATAAGTGATTTTCACCCGCTCCTCCGAATATGAGGGAAAATCGTTCACCCTGTTGACAGGACAGATTTTTTCCTCTCATGCATTTCGTCCGCTACTTTTTACATACCCGTTGTACGGCTGTAGTGGTTAATTAAAAGTTTACCGGAGCAGAATAACAGAAGCGTCAGATATATCTTTGATATCAATAAGGGACTCTCGGTGACTCTGATTAATTGCCAATTTAGGGAGAGAGCACTCGGCGAAAACGTTCGACTAATTGCAAACGACTAATTTGATGCGAATAATTACGAATTGTCAACCTGCTACGGAATCAATAATCCCACGGATCGGTATTAATTCCAGTCATAATACGTACTCGTTAATCGATACATATTGTTTATAACAGGGTGCATTGACGCAAAGAGTTTGAACAATTAGCCCTGAGGATTTACTCGACTATTGAGCGAAAAAATACTTTGGCAACTTTCTATGGCTGTGAAAAAAGAGACCAAGAATCCTAATTCGAGTCAACGTAATATAACATCGATAGCAAAAACCACCTTCTGTTCATTTTTTCTATTTTGCGAACAAAATGTTGCATACGGTTTGTTTACTTAGCTGTAAGCGCGTTATAGGTATTGAAAATAAGTTCAGAGCGTTCCTTTTATAGGCAGGCATTCCTGTGGGATTTGAATCGAACTTGAGAAGATTTCCGACAGCTGTGTGTGAATGATGGCACCCTAACGTTACGTGGAATATTGCTTCAAGCTATTTCTTCGATGTAAACATTTTGCGATAGATATGTTCAGTTAGTGCATCGTGATTTTCGTCGCAAGATTCTTCTATCCCATTCGAATAAGCGGCGTTAAAAATTCCCGTTCAATCGTGAAAACCGCAATTGATATCCAGCGAGCCGATGAACCTGTTTCTTAATTTTCCAATTAGAATTACAGGGGAACGAGTTTCCCGATTTCATTTACTTCCACAAAACTTTAACGGTCCAGGTTGAAAAATCGTACGTATCTCATCCCCGAAAAATTGAAACTTTTGAAAAAATAATCGTTCTAAAATCAGAGACAAGTTTGTTCACTCGCGTATCTGGTTCTCACAGTTCGTCGAACACTTTTCATTTCCGATGCGAGAAAGAAAAAAGGACGAAAAGCTTGCCGATTTTCTTTTTTACGTCTTCAGACCCTAATCCAAACCATTCTTTGAATACAACCGATATTTCGTTAAACAATTTACGATATCAAGTGTCAAAAAAATACACACACGCGCGCGCGCAATTTCACAATATTCCGACTGTCCGAGAAAACTTTCGAGGTACAAGCAAGAGTAAACGTGGTCCTGAATCCAAGGTGTCGACAAAGCTGGACAAGCTATAACAATAGAAAAGAAGTGGGTCGCCGGCTGTTTTACCGCTATAAGTTGCATGTGTGTATCCGGTTGTTCTTTGGAGTTTTCGACTGACGGACGGGTGGATTCCCGGGGTAAATCCTCCTCCTCCTCGCCCCTCCCCCGAACCTTTTGCTCTTACTTAGTTCTCCGGGTAAGCTCGAGGACCTTGCGGCAGTAAAATCCGTCCAACCCTCGAGGTGGCTTGGAGAAGAAGAAGAAGGAGAGAAGAAGAACGAGAAAACAAGAATAAGAAGAAGAAGAATACTTTTTCCCCCCCTCCTTCCTCGGCTCCCGCCCTCTCGCTTTCATCCCTTATACCCACAACCCGTCACCGCAAGCGTTGACCCACAATAATACAAGCTTACCGGCCGAGTAACGACGCCTCGCCGCAGGATAACGCCCCGAATTTCCTTCGTCCTTTCGGCGTCCTGCCGCCAGGCAATAATTATTCCTACTACGGGTGACCCATCCTCGTTACTCCACCCCTCCGACCCAGGCGTTCCAAGGTCAGCCAATTTCTGGAGGTCTCGTCGCGTCTTTCCTCCCCTTCGATTCCGTATCGTCCTCTACCCCTTTTCACTCCTTGTCTTCGCCTTATTTTCACCGCCCTCCTCGCTTCCATTTACTCGGTTTTATCTGCCTCCCCCGCAGCTTTTTTCACTTCTTTCCTCTCCTCGTCATCTCGCCGCTCGAGGCAACGCTGTACTTGACCGATTGAAATTACCCTTATTATCTTTTTTCGTATTACTTACGCTGAACCGATTTTCTTCTCGCACGTTCGGACCTTCGTGCGGAATTGCGGCACGTCGACGATTCTCAATGATGCGATACAAGAAATTACTTTCTCCTTCGAGGCAGCTCTGATTCCCCCGCGCAAGCATCGCGGTTCGTTTGTCAAAGATTTCTCATAGATTTCTTCAGAATTGTTCTTGTTTCGAACTGTAATTCTCTGCGATTAACAATTCTGTAAGCGTAACGTATACCTGCAGATTACAACGAATTCTTATATTAGTAAAGCATCACCTGGAGACTGTATTTTCTTTTTGGTCTCACTGCTCGTTTCTGAATCCACAATTGGCTCCTTCTCGATAGATGATGAAGACTGTGGGTCATAAGCCAGTCGGGCGAATATATTAAACTTGGTCGACACTTTGGCCTCGATAGATTCGTCGATATCGTGCCAAGTGATCGCAAACCTGATCCCGATTGATCGTGTCAGTTTTACGCCCACTGAACTAGAATAATCCCGTACCATCCACACAGATTCGTAATCGCGTCGGTATTCATTAATTTGTAGGAAACCTCGTATGAAAATCAAATCAAGCTGACGGAACGCGTGTTTACCGGAAACAAGAGGGGAAAATCAAAAAGCACGCATGTACAACAAATAGTCTTTGCGTTAGAGAAAATAGACAAAAATATCGATAATCGTGAATTGTCGACTCATTGTCAAACTTGCGTTGGTTTTCTGCATTGCATTTGTGCGGATCAAAGTTCGCAATGTCAACGTTCCTTCTTGCAGTATTTTCAACATGTTATAGATCGAAGCTTCGGAATGGTTTGTAAAAAATTCTGGAAAATGTTGGTGCCTTGTCGTTTCCACAACCACAAAATCTCTTGTAAAGCAGTAAAAATTACACGAACGACGTATCGCCGCTGTTTTGAACTTTTTACACACCATCGCCGGGTTTTTTACAATAATAAACAAATGTGTTGTTACCGCGGTTCGCGCAGCGATGCAAAAAGAAAAAGATTGCAAGCAAGAATTTTTTATACCTTGGATATTTAGCGCTCCACGTGCCGTTAAAATTTACAAAATTCAATATATCCGAGATTTTTATTCATTTGTTGTACATAGGAGCGATTTATTGGATCGTGTTATCTTAGCGTGATAGAATATGCATAAGGTTATACGAGACGAGAATCGATATCCCGGTGAATAAAAATCAGCGAAGAGTGTAACAAGAAAATAAACAAGAAGAAGAAGAAGAAGAGGAAGAAGAAGAAGGAAAAGAAGAAGGGGGAGCAGGAGAGGGTCTAGAAAAAAAGAAGAAGGACTTTTTCAACCAACGACACGGTCACATCCTTCAGAAAAATTTCTGTGCCCGCTAACGTGAGCGATAAAAACACGCTACCAAGGATACATCCCTCATTTTATTCAGTTTGCCAAATTCACTCCGGATATCTTTTTACTCCTACGCAGATCGGCTCTGTTTATTTTCACTTATACGTATAGAACGCAGGTTGAGATCCTCGTAAATCTTCGGGATCCGTCCACTGTTCCAGGTCACCGCATATCGCGCCCCTGTTAGTTTCGGGCGTTTTTAAAATCGTTGAATCCCGACGACTTCCGGGATTCGAGAGCTCCGCTGTCACCCGCTGGCCGATCTATGGATCCACTATTTATCGACTGTCGATAAATCCGAAGTGACGAGTCAAGACTAACCGATCTCTGCATCGACTATTTATCGACTGTCGATAACTCTCAAGAGACGGGCAGAAACGGACGGAAATACAACGCAACGCTCATTCGTATTTCGCACGATGAAGCCGAAGTTCGGAACATTCGATGAAATTAAACTTGCCGACACAAAAATTGGTCACTTCGCATCTGTTGCGATTAGTTGCGACGTATTTCGTTCGTCTGCAAGATCTTCTACGTGTGATTTAATGCCTTTTGGGTGACTTCGTATCTTTCGCTTACATTATCGCTGAAGTTAAAAATAATTGTGACTGCGTTACACGACGATAAAATGTTTCATATTTTTGAAAACAACGAACACTGCTTCGTTCTTCTGAGACATTCGAATGATTAACTTGCGATAATTACGATTAAAATGTGAGTTTGTACGACGTAGGTATCTGTTGACCTTTCATTTTCTTCTAATCAACCTGATTAATTGAGACGCTTCGTTTTTTACAATCACTACGAGGGAACGAAACGGAATAATAACAGATAAATACGTAACGTGTGATGTTTCATTTACGCAGTGTGAGAAATTGAAATGTTGGTATGATGATGTAAAACAGTGTTTGAGAAAAACGTTTTATTCGGTGAAAAAAAAATGTCACTCTCAAAGTCATTTGGATACTGAATCGTTTATCTCATAATTTAAGGAAGACGTGATCGAAAAAAAAGTGAAGAAGAAATTCTTAAAGTAGATGGATAAAACTGTTACTTGTCGAATCGGAATTTAAGAATTCGAATAATAAGAATATTTTTTGGATCGTCGCAGTTCACTGGTTATGAAAAGAAAAAAATTATATCAGGGGTCGAAAAAACGACTCAACAAGTACTAGAATATTGTGTAAAACATAACTGTCGATTCAACTTGACTACAAAGTCAAGTAAACGGCACTAATGTTCATCATTGCTGCTGAAAGACAAAAACAAACTCACTGATAAAATCATCATTTCGATAAGAAATTTACAAGTCAGAGAACTCGACAAGAATTTCTGGTAAAACAAAAATTATGAGGGTCAGAATTGAATTTCACACATTCACAGTTATTTTCCACAAACAATTACTGTAAATTTGAAATGGCCGTAAAAGTAAACTGTCATGTTTATTTATCACGCATTTTCAACAAACATGTTTTCACAGAAACGTCATCGGTAGCAGATTATGTTGAATTTTCTTATTCAACGAGCTTTGAGTACCAACCGTATAGAACGGTGGATCACAAGTAGAAAAATCAAGCGTTATGAAAAATTTATTTTCACTTGTCGCAAATAACGATCAGTTTCTTAAAATTTAATTAAATCCATGATTTATGGTTGACGAAGTGGGTTAATTATACAACTGACGATTCGACTGCCGAAAGCACTAAATTTCTTTTTGCATTTCTTTTTGTTCGGTGGAACGCTTGCGAGGTTTCGGAAATATATCGCGATTCGGCATACGCGGAACACGGAGAGGTATTTACGATAATGGCAGGAGCTAGTCATGAAGGCGGATATATAACATCTGAATAAATACGGTGTGCGGAACGGCGAATATCGCGGCGAGGATACGGTGGTTCAGTTTTAAATATAATTTAACCCGGGTCGTAAATCAATCCTGACCTCACCCCCGTCGTTCCACGGTTCCATAGAAATGGGCAGCTGAAAATTTATCGCAACTCTCTCTCTCTCTCTCTCTCTCTTGCCTTTCCGAACGTACTCTTACCACGAAAGTTGTTAGAACTGTTATATAATGCCTACATGCACCTTTATATTCACACGCGAAAGACGGTGATCGCAGGGGTGGCTTAGCTCTGAGGTAATGCGGGCATCTGTCTTACCGACACTCCGGACAGCCGCCCATCGCCACCCTTCGAGTCCTTCGACTCCCTTCTGTCGGCTCTACACGATGGTTAATCATTGCCTTCTCTCGGCTGCGGCCACGTGACCTTAAAGTCTAAAAGACACGAGCCGTGAATCGACCGAGAGACGTTATTCGGGAATTGTTGTGAAATTTTTAAGATCAATTAAATCGGTGAAAGGAAAGTGACTGGGCGGGGGTGAAAATTCGGAGATATCGAAAGGTCAAGGCGTCACAGTGGCGAATTTTCACACACGCAATAATCTGTTTTGTAAGATCTCGCAAGGTCGAAGGTCAAAGTATAGATAAACGGAAGTATGGAATCGTCGGAATGAACAGGAACAAGATGAAAGATAATTCTTCACTCTCTACACTTGATACTTTACGTTTCCACTTTTTGTAAATTTCAAAATCCTGTAAAACAGATTGTCACATAATTAAAAGTTGAACATTACAACCCTTATATTTTCTCATTCTTGAGGGCAGAAAACTCACTCAAGGATATCAAATTAAACTTCTTGTATCGTACGAAAATTTTTCAGCTCATCGATTGGGTATAAAATACATCGATCCATCGATACTTCGAAAGTTGAATTGTTATTTGGACATGAACCATTACAGATACTATACTGTACACAAATTATTTTGTTTGTTAAAATGAATTTCGCGGTTAGCGAGTCTTTCGTTTTATCTGAAATGGCCGTATTTCATTCTTTGTATTTTGGATCGTCGTTTCGTTGTAAACTGGAAAATCGGCAAACGTGCACGTTTCATCGTTTCAGGCATCGGACCGATCAGCATTTTCGAAACTTGGTTTGCACGGTACATTCTACATCATCCCATCTAATTAAACCTCATCCGAAACAAAGACGCGTTTTTATTTTCATAGAGCTGTTTCGATCCTTCCGAATTTGTATTCGCCATTCGAAACCAGCGAATTCCTCGTCGATGCTTGACTCCTGTTTCGTCTTTTGTGTCATGAAAAGCAAGCCACGCGCACACGGGATGAAAATTTCACGAATGTCACTCGACACCCGTACAGTATATATATTATTCGTAAACAATGTGTACAATGTACACAGTCTTGATAAATAATGACAGGACCGATCGTCGGCTTATTGGCGCCGAATTCATGCCTCTTAGTGACACTCGACAAAGTAAACGAGCCGCGTGAATGGCTTCGATTTCTGGGTAGAACGAAAAACTCCAGCGCGATAGGTATGGGATCTGATGAGAAACGGAAGAGTCGTATTTTCGGAGCAATATCAGATTACTTATCTTTGTTACGTTTGCCTCTCGATAGTCGTTTGTTTTTCCGGAAGCCAAAGGCCAGCCAGCCAAAGAGGAGGAGGTATCAGGGTGAAAGCTCTGAAAGCACTAATTGCGACATCTCTGATATTCTTCCTGGAAGTTTACTTCGATATCTACGCCTTTGTCGTTTCGCTTTCAATGGACAGATTGTTTCGGGTAGCATTTTGCGAACACAATTAATTACAGGTTAATAATAATAATTCACAGGTTCATTATACTTTGTCCGAACTCCTGCATCGCTTCTCATAATTGCGAATACGACTGGTACGAAAAGAGACGGAACATTACGTATACAATTTGCCTGTAATCAAGGAAGGATCAAAGCAATCAATGCATTCTGTTGATTATTAGATGCAAATGACGGATTTGTCAGGCCTGTCTTGTCGAGAAACAAAACTCGCATATATTTTTATAAAATCTAGGTCAAAGTAACCTGTTCTTACAAATCAATCGAATCATCGTTTAGTTTTCCTGAAGTCGAATACTTTCGTTGGATTCTACTTTTCTCAACTTTTGTTTCCCACGCAGAAAAAAAGATTTTCTTTCCTTCAATTCAATCCTCTCGATTTTCGCTTTGCTTTTCAACCATTCGATCCGATGATTAATTTCAGTCACCTTGATTACTTTTCAAAGTATCCATGGCTTGTACATCCTTAAATAATAGGTGAAATACCTTTTCAATTTTGCAATATGAACACGTGACACGGTTGCCTTAAAATATTTCAGTCTCACGATATCACAAAAAGAATTTTCAATGTCTTTTCCAATGTCTATACGCCTTGCTTCCAGCGACTGATGGTTCGCGAAGAACCGAAAAATGAATGATCGATCACTTTTACGTGACACTCAATCATAACCAAGTCACACCAAATTACACCGTCCCGCAATGTAAAAAGTCAAAGTAATCGAGATATACACTTTTAAAAAATATACACGTTGAAAATTCAACGCAGTTCGTATAAAATTCTGAAAATACAACACCGAATAAGCGATGTTAACCAAAGTAAAACACGGTCGACCGATATTCGACTTGTTGCCGGCCGAAAATAAAGCCGACTAACCGGAGACTGAAGAGTACAAATATTTGAAGCCAATATGGTTTTGACTACGTAATACTTTAACCATACGTTCACGAATATCCGCTAGGTTGTTAATTTACAGTGAAGAACATACAAGTCAAACTGTAAATTGACTCGTCGTGATAAAAAAAAATAATCAAACTAAACTTTAAGATGTCGATAAATACCAGATTTTTTTTTCATTCTATTACGAGAAGTCAGATTTATAATCACGAATTATTTCGACGTTGGTAAAAATGTTGTTCATTTCTTCTCTCCCTTCACGTTTGACGTGGATACAACCGCTATTAGTGAGTCGTTTTAACCGGCGGTTGTAGTTATTACAACACGAGCTGTTGTCCAACGTTCGTGTTCACAACAATTGCCGCCGGAAACAACCCCATCTTTATTTCACCCCCGGAGTTTCTTTGCTCAAGAAACTACCGGGACGTGAGCTGAAAGAATATAACGCGGACTCCCCGCCAGCTCTCACCAACTAAATACACCCGACGAAAAAAGGGAGTATTTTAGGGGGAAGGTTTTAGTACCAAGGCAGCCATCGAGCCTCGATCGAAACTATCGTTCGAACGGTACCAGGAGTGAGGTGTCATTATAATTTTTTAAATGGTGGACTCCACGTCATTCGTTGGAACCGAAAAGGATCCGCTTCGTGCACTGAGAAAAATTTTATTTCTTGTGGTAGCTAGAAAAACTCAGTAAAACAGGTATCGGTAAAAAACTGTTTGAAAATTGTTGGAATGAAGAAAAACGAGGTACACCTAACAATTTTGCGCTATCGTCGATCCTTTTTTGGTAATTGCAACGCAAAATCAGTTTCTGAGGTTTACTCTACTTTTTTAGTTAAACAAGACTTTAACGTCAATTTATCGTTGCACGAGCATTAAATTTTCGCAACGGTTGCAAGAAAATATAGCAACGGTGATCGTAATGAGAAAGAATAGTAACGGATACCAGACTTTCCGGTAACGGCTAGAAAACTAATTTTCAATTTCTACCTAGAACTATATTTTTCGATCGTGGCAAAAAATGAAAACAGTTGAGGACTGAGCGGTAACCGCAAGTAAAAATTTTTCTCAGTCGGTCTAAGTCAGCCTAAGGCTTGTCGGTGTCATTGATTTTTCACCACCCTTTTCTTGCGTAAAACAACGATATGCACTCTGGGAATTCATCGAGTTTAGCCCCGACGTTTCCCAATCACCCTCTTACGTATAATATATTCTTTCCCGGGGTTTTTTCGCAAATTCAGGATATAGAAAAAATTTTTCCTCCCTTTCGTGTCGCACATCCGGTCAATTTCCGCCGAATCTCTGTCGATTTGATTTCGTCGGGCTGTTCAGGATATTATATCAAACGTGAAATCTAATCGAAAGAAGTGTGATTTATCTAGTCGAGTTTCATAACACGATCCTGACAATGAATAATCCGTGCATGACTACGCAGGAAAAGTTGTTGATGGAGTGAAAGGACTACTCGTAAGACTCGTCACCGTTCTCCTTACTTCTAAAAACAAACAAACATCTTGGAAAAGAAATTTTCACTTTCAGAAACAAGCGCAAAATGGCTTGAATGATTTTTATCAAAATACGAAAACTGATTTCACACGACCGGAAACAACAATAATTCTTCAGACCTGAAAACAAGATCTGGAGAAAAATCATTAAATTTTTCATGTACTGTACGGTTATGATCTTTTTTTCTGTTATAAAAAAATAAAAAATCATGAACCCGAAGCAAAGAAGTTATGTTCAATAATGCTCATTGTCGAGATTGCTTTATCATACCGCATAATTTTTCAAATAAAAAAATGTCAAACCGTGCAATCAATTTCAATTTATTTATTTTCTAATATCACAAGCTTTTAACTCACGTGATATAAACAAAACGTTCCAATCTTACGATTGTTCAAATCGCTTGTTTGATTTCATCAGCCGGTGCGAAGAGTCAGACCGTGAAACTCCCGACAATTTTGGAGTGTCTGATGGAGCGAGTTTCGGGCAAAGGTTAGCCGATCCTAATTGTGAAGTTGTGAAGTAAAATAAGGTTCGCACCCCCCTCACCTTTTCCCAGATACCTGCCATCCTTCCATTTGCGTTATCGTGATCGGTAATTAGTTCAAACTTCAACTCGTTCGTGCTGCACTAACGGAAGGGCGTGGGAAGAATTGAATGGAGAAGAACTGGAGGACTTTATGCGCCGCGAGCCTTGCCGACAAAGTAACTTGGCCAACTAATAAATCAGCAAGTAAAATATAGATCAATTAAGTCCAATAAACGCGCCTCTCAACTATTTCCCAACAATTTTGCAGGCCATTACTTCAGAAAAGTCCGTCAAACTTCGCGAAAACAAGGCTGACAAATCATGGTTATCAAACCTGAGATCTGCCCGGCAAAAATTGAACGAAGATCCGACAGAAATGACAGATTTCTTCATTTTGTTGGCGGTTCATTTATTCCGTGAAAATCAACGTCGAAAGATATCCGATTTTAATACCGTTTTAAATTGAACTGATTTTTTTCGTTTCCCCCACAAAGTTTTTGCAAGTACTGAACTGATTTTCAGAATTTTTTTACCATTCCAATATCGTCAACGATTTTTTCATATTCGGAATATTTTTTTCTAGCATTGTAGTATCGAAATTTCCTTTGAAACAGAGTAAAGCGTACGAGCAAAGGTTAGAAATGAGGAAGAGATTGTCGTAAATATATTTATTCCAGAATACGAAAGGCGACGCTTAAAAAATGCCGTTGGAGAGAAATAGCGGAGCCCCATTTTCCATCACCAGATGTTTGAATTGGGAAACAAGTCGTCTGGGATTGAGGCCGCTTAATCGTTTCAATTATGTTCACCTTGAGGACGTGCGATGAAACTGGTACAGCCGGATAGAAGATTCGATTAGATTTTAATTGGATAGTCGAAGGATGGGGAAATTGCTGCCGATAACTAGGCGTGGGTGTCTGGGTATATAAAAGGCGTTTTCTAACCGGGGATCTCCGTTCGTTTTAATTCGAATTTAGAACTTCGCTTCTCCCGTTAACGATAGACGGAAGAACCAAGGTGTGTAAATACCCGGGGTGTACGTATATATACCACACCTGATGCAGTCGCTAAAAACTCTTTGTTGGCAATCTATCGCCGATTTTGTTTGCGCGACGCTCTTCAGCCGTCCAACCAGTGTGAAATTGATACTTGAGTACACGCGGTAGAATAAAACCGATCCTACCACCTGCGGCATCGCTTCCGACGTTTAATCGATTCTTCGGTTAGGTTTGTCAGCCAATAGACGAACGCTGAGTAAAAATTGCATTTGTTACAGTAACTAGAAAAATTCAGTAAAACAGGTATCGTTAAAAAAAAAACTGTTTGAATATTGTTGGAATTACGAAAAACGAGGTACGCCTTTCCTACAGATCCTTTTTTGGTGATTGCGATGCAAAATCAGTTTGTTCGGTTTACTCTACTTTTTTTTAGCTAAACGAGGCTTTAACGTTAATTTATCGTTGCACAAGCATTAAATTTTCGCAACAGTTGCAAGAAAATATAGCAACGGTGATCGTAATGAGAAAGAATAGTAACGGATACTAAAAAACTAATTTTCATTTTCTACCTAGAAGTATATTTTTCGATTGTGGCAAAAAATGAAAACAGTTAAGGACTGAGCGGTAAGCGGAACTAAAAATTTCTCTCAATGAAGATAGGAAACCTGAAAAATTCGTCTAATGCATCTCAATGTTTCACTCAAATCGGAGTATTTTATATTCGTTTGGACTGAGACGTTTTTCATTCGAATTTCACGCACTTTTGAAATATGGTTTTTACGTGTAGAGAAGTTCTTGAAAAGATGATTCAGGGTCACTGTTGCAAAATGGTGAGTTTGAATGGATCGCTTGGCCCGAAAACAATATCTGTTTCAAATAATTTAAAGATTCCTTCACACCATCCATACTCAATCTGATAAGTTTGATAAAAAGTATCGGTTTTTCAGCCAACCAGTACGCTTAAATTCTCCAAGACGGATCGCGGGTGTTCCTACGATTTCAGATTAGCTACTTTGAGCGAAAAAGGTCCCACAATCCGTGGGTGATCCCATTCTGTAAGCGTGTTGAGCCGATAGGCATTCGAAAGATGGAATTTCTGAGGAATTCAAAGCGGGCTCTTCGTACGTTTGCAGTTGAATGCATGAATAGTCAGATTTATGGGTGCGATAATACGTCGAAACTCGCAGACATAGATCTTCTTGCGAGAAAATTTCCTGGGCCATCAATTCTGGGAGAATTTTTCAAGAGAAAGAGGAGGTGAAATTCCCCCTCCGGTAGCCGGGTTGCATCTTGTTATTCCGACCCGAGTGCATTTCCGCAATATATCCAAAACACCTCGGAAGCTGTAGGAAATGCAGGTGAAACGGGGCTTCAGACGACGGGCGAGAAGAGAAACAAAGGCTTTTCCTGGGGCGCTCGAAGGGATGAGGAAACCTTTTCATTCGAATGTTCAAATGCGATATTCACTCTCACACTTTACTTTTTCCCGAGGCGAACAAGGGCGTGGAAATTTTCTCTATTGACATTTCACCCCGACTAACTCAACTTCACCCTACAACCTGCACTGCGGTACGCCAGCCTGAATTCCTCGCCGAACCAAGCCACGTCTGTATTGTTACAACGTTTCCTTGGGAATAATTTCGCCGAAGTCGACCGAGAAGTTTATGGACTTACGAATTCGTTTATATAACGCGAGCATGTTTTACGCAAATTACGTATTTTCACGACGGTAGAATTATTCTGCCGCTGCGCATGCGCGGTGTGCAGAAAAGAACACTCAAGTTAGCTGCCGATTTTCGGGATATCGGTAACTTTCCTTAATTCCGCTACGAAAGAGCGACGCACCGTCGATATTTCAACCCTTTCCGTTCGTTCGTTTGTTTGTTCAATATACGAAGAAATTGGGTGAGTTTGCTCGGTCGGTAAGGGTGGGCGTACCGCGTACCCCAAGTACTGGGAGTTGAAAGTGGTATTTTCTTTACTGCGCGCATGCGCTGTGGCGTACAAATCTGACATTACGCGAGCCTAACCTCAATTTCGTGCTTCGTTTGCCTCTTTGTTAAACAATATGCTATTCTATTCGAGATGGTAACGTGGGTTAAATTGTCGCTTAATTAGATTCACTTGCCTGCGGTGACTAATCGAGAGAAATTTCAGTTGCGCGGATTATTATTTTCATTTTTGTTCATATATATTAACCGCAAAATATAGTTTCGAGTATAGAATGCCAATGAGTTTTATAGCTCGAACAAAATAATCTACATCTAGTTTATACTATACTTTATTCGAGCCGGTACAAACCTAACTCCGACTTCAGTCAATTGTGATATTTGTTTTGAATTTAAAACTAAGATTTCGTTCAATCAAGTCTAATTTTTGCCCATACGCAAGAAATATAAATTGAAGTTTCAATGCATGTATACTTGGATGAAAATGAGAGTAAGTGAAAGTGAATACGGCAGAAAAAAAATGTGTATAGAATTGGAATGAGTTAATATTCGCCTTGTCGTATGGTTTTTTCGTCACGGAGAGCGGAAAAGGTTTAATGACGTAATCCCGTAATTCCGGAGGTTAAAACGAGCGTAGCCCCGCCATTATTACTATTTTATTTTCACAGTCTGTACATGCTCGACTACATACGGGGAATTCCAGGCTAAATAAGCCAGCATTTTTGCGAATTTTTCCCATCTTCGCAGATCTACTCAATTATTTTTCAACACAGATAATCATATAAGTAAAACGAATTTGCCAGAAAAGGAATCTGAAAAAATATTTCAGAGCTTCTTAGAGTTGAAACAACAATATAAAAAATCGTGAACCAAATCCAAGAGGTTGCGAATCGGATCCCGGTCCACTTAGCGTGGAATGCCTCATATCGTGCAGACACGGATGATATACGTCGACGGGCTTGTGCGATTATACTCCGTAAAATTGTTGTGTGCCCCACTTTAGGGAAATTTTCGAACGACGGAAATAGAGTGACGAGGAGCCTCCCTTTCCTACCTAGCCGGTTTAATATGCTCGGAAAATTACAGAAGTACACTTTAGCCCAGGCGCGAATTACAGCCGGCGGTTTTATCCAGTGCTAAATAAAACGCTCCGGCTTCAATTCCCCGCCGTTAAAACGTCTCGGTGAAAAGCCCTTTCCCGGCTGTAATTCATCCCCCCTGTTACGTTGAAGCGTGGTCAGAAATCGCATCATTTTTCAACGGATCCAAATCTCCGTGTATCTGGTGAGAAATTTTTCGAATTAAACAACAGACAAAATAAAAAGGAAGAAAGAAAAATCACGTAAAATGTGAATTAACATCCGTTTGTTTTATCATACCGCGTGATAAATCCCTCGCGTAATATTATACAAGCATTAATTTGCTATAAAAATTAATTTTAACCTTGTACCTTACAATCGGATTAAGCTCTTCTTAAATTTAACCCCCCTTCCCCTTCTTCACTCTTTCAGCGCCCACGCATCGAAGTAAAACAGGCAATCATAATGTATATTTTTAATTTTCTTTTGTATTCCCTCGTTTTTCTTGAACCGTGCGCTTTTCTTGTTCCTTGTTTCTTGTTTTTTTTTTTTTTCATTATTCATCCTCCTTTCTCAAGATTGTTAAACTGCTTTATCAAGCACGATTTAATTCACCCTGCCCGCGGGGTGCTCCTGCGAATGAACAAAGACAACGTTCTCCACTCGAGACGCGTGCCAGAAAAGCGTGTGGTGGAAAGCAGATTTCGGAGATAAAGGGATACGATGAAAACTCTGAGGCGTTCTCGTTTTTTGTACTCGTTTCAATTTTAGTTGGTTGAATTTCGTCGAGTTATTAGCATAATTGATTGTAATGGTCGTACAAAATATTATTATTAACAATTGTATTTTCGTACTCTAAACATGTTTATTTAATAATCAACACGTATAAACGTTGGAATAATCAGTCATGACGGTAAATTATTCGCATTATAAATTGGCAGGATTGACGATAAATCTTTGCTAAACTATTTATTTATTCACGCATGTACTGTATATAATTTATCACTCGTACTGAGGGTGTATCGAAATACTTTACTCGATTACATTTGTATAGTTTGAAGATTTCTTCTGATTTTTTATTGCAGGTATGTCTTCTGCTACAAAATTATTTCTCGTCAAATCGTATCCGCAGATCGCAAAAATTGATGAAAGAAATTTTTCCCAGGCAATTAATTATTCGCCGACGTTGAACCGTTTGAAAACACAACGTCAACACGGAAGTACACAAATCCCGAGACGTGCAAATAAATTACGAACAAGCATTTATATCTCTGAGATCATCCCTCAAAATTAGGGTCAGTCCCTTTACCTACCCCAATTTTAAGGGATGATGATACGGAAATTAATTTACTTCAGGAACAATTGAGGACTTTTAATCGTAACCGTGTTTAAATAAACATGAATATGAATAAGGAAATTTCAAGTGAAGTGAACCGGAGAAACGTAATTCGATAGAAACAATTCATTGTGAAGAAAATGAGACGGTATAAATAGATCAAGAATTGCAAATTTCTGATTCTTCAACCCACCGAAACGTCACTTTTAGAGCCGGGGAAGAAATGTAGAAACGTCAGAAAATAGATGGTTAACAACCTTGAATTTTCAAAATGTAGAAAGTTCAAAGTATACAAAACCGAAGTACAGAATGATCGTCGGAATGAATAAGAATATATCAAGTTGAAAGAAAAAGTTGCCAGAATTCGAATGATTCGGTACTTTGGGTTTCTGTACTTAGCTTGCCCACAATTTTAACTTTTCCTATAAATATTTCAATCTTCGAGAATTATGAATTCCGTCGAATGGATATTTGCGTTTGTTGAAATTTCAACATTGCGAATCTTCTTTTCGTTGTTTGTCCAGGAACTTCACCCCGACGCCGTGATTAAAAATTCGCGATCTCGATTTTTCACGGGTGCAGCTGATTTCAGCGAGGATCAATTAAGCGCAGCAAGCTTTCGGCCACCCCCGGTCTAAATCTAGGTCACCTCGGGCTGCAGGGCGTGTATTTCGAAATAGCGCTAAGCGCTTCGTTTGAAACTAACTCGCTTCGGTACGGAAGCAACGAAGCGATAGTCGAGAGATGCTCGCCCGTTTAAAGATGCGGGTTGAGTGCTGCAGCCGGATCAAAAACTTGGCCGAGCGGGAAGTTGATATTAATTTTCACTTTGCCAAACGTAACCGATGACCTTTCACGATCAACTTCCAAGACGTCGTTGACAGACTTGATTGCGAGAAAGCAGAACGCTCGCGACATCCGACTGTCGATAATGGCAGTATCAGCAACGTGTCGTACGTGGTTTTAATTTTTGGAAACATTGCTTGATTGGTGACAACAGCGAGAGTCCAACAAACAAACGTTAAAGAACAGATGAACCAGTAAGAAACAGATAAATTCTGAACTCAAATTAAACAGAGAAAAATGTATTTGATCGATTGGTACAAGAAAAATCGAAGATTCATTCAGCAAACGCCAAATTATATGAAATAGCGACGTATTCTTCGTCTAACAAATTGATTATGATAAAATACAATCCTAATTTTCCCAAGAACGTAGGTAAAAATTGTGACTCGTACTTTCGAAAAAATAATTCAATCAACTTTTACACTTCTGCAGTTCACTGAATGTTATTCAGTAAAATCTTTGTCGAGAAGAATTGGAAAAATATTTATCTATCTATGGCAGAAATTACAAGTCTTATACGGAATACTGTCAATTTTCATTTTGTGAATTGCTAGCTGAATAATTCAAAACGATATCTTGAAAAACATGAATGTAAAAAGAACGTTTAACATTGAGGTATCTACAAGCTTTTTCCGATAATCGCTTCAATTTATTCATCATCTATAATTGATTATAAAGTTTTGTTCGAACGGACAGTTTACAATATCGTATTTTGAAATTTCCATGATCTGTTTTCCCCCAAAGAGAAAGTATATTTACCGCTTCAATCAATTTCACGAATTTTTTTTTATCAAAATTACACAAATTTTGCTTCGTTGTAACTATAAATATATACCGATGATAAAAAATCACCGCGATTTACCGTGCTCAAAAGGTTAAAATGTTTTTTACAAACCGTTCGAGATCATACAGATCGAAATGATGTGAAGGATCATCCAAGGATCCAACGTCAACAAAGTAACGTAATTCTGTAAAAAAGTGAAAATTTCCTAACTTACGCAGAACTGTGAAATTTCATTCTTATTTCCATGTTTTTCATTTCTTTTGCTCGTCTAGTATATTAACTTTTCAAAGAAGTAATCGGACCTAACCGTCACGAGTCTTCCTTCATTTATCAAATATCATTATATACATATATATATATTTGAATCGGCCCAAATTCAAAGAGGCACAACCACACCGAGAATAAATCGTCGGCGGATTTCTGTTCGTTCCGCGTCACAATCGTTAAGCGTCTTATTATACGTATAATACAGACCCGAACACCGGCTTAGCGGCTTTATACTCTGGTAACAATGCTTGTTTCGATAACAGCGAGTTACAACAGGTAAAGAGTGAAGCGATGCGACAGTAACGTCGTCTCCGATGTTTTTTGGGAAAATATCTGACCCTGGAGTCGGTTTGTGTACAAATACCTTGTACCCATTCAGCAGTGAAAAGTTCTCCGAATCTCCGTTTCTCAGAGGTTAATGAGCCGGAAGCTTTGGCGCATTATTCTCCGACTGTTCCTGTTCCTTTCTTCCGTCTTATTCCCCGCACCTCTCGTCTCTCCTCATCCAGCAAAATTCGTTTCTCCTTGGCAGGGATTCGTTTCGACGAACGAACCGTTTCGAAAAATCACACCAGCTTTTATTATCTCTGCATGCATCGTTTCCAACGATTCGTGAAAGGCGACGACGTGCGACGTGACGCTCAGATAAGATCGCCACTCTTGAACGGCCTCCACTCGAGACGGCAATCAATGAACGGAAATTCGTTACACGACAAGGAAGCTCCGAATTGCCAGCTGTTACAACGCCGGATTCGGCGTCACTTGAAGCCGGAAACTCCTGGAGGGGGGCTAACTAAGTGAGTTTTCCGGCCCGAAGAGCATGCCCTGGTCTTCTATCATCCTTCGCTCTGCTCCTTGGCCGCGTAAATACCCTGCGAAGAACGGTGCAAAAATCTTCCGCACGCACCCATCCACCGGCAATAAATTCCCATCCCTTCGCGCGAAAGAGAAACAAAAGTACAATACGTGTACGTATATATGCGAAAGAAAGAACAAAGTGAAAGTTGAAGGTACTGTTCGCAACTGTATCGAAACAAACTTCGCAGTTCCAGCAGTGAACAGGAGCCGCACCCCCATCAATGATGAGGTGACACTTTGGGCACCTTACGTTGTTTTTCTCTGAAAACACACCGGTTATATTTTTTCAAAGTGAAAACCTATTTTTACCCTTCAAGTGATCTGTTTTTTTTTTTTTTTGTTTTGCATTCACGGGCTGCATGCTACGTTCCGATATCAAATGTCTGAGGAATTAGTGACGGAAAGAAGGTTGCGAGAATTAAGTCTTCGAACATTTATTCAACTTTCTGTACCTTTCACTCTACACCTCGGTCATCCTGTATTTTTTTCTTCTTTGAGGTTTTCTTCAGCGAAATTCTGTAAGCCTCGAATGGACTTTACTGAACATATTTATTCAAGTTGGATCATATTATGCTTATCTGATTTTATTTCAATGGATTACCGCTGGACAGCTTTTCAGAGCTTTTGCATGACTTGTTTGAATAGGTTTCCCGACCAGCAGAATATCGCAAAGAACCAGAGTTCTTATGTTTCTCAACGTTCGCATTTCCAGCATGAGTTACTGCGCAGTCATTTCGAGTGTACAATGAGAGTGCACTTTTGAAAAGGGCTGGGCAAGACTCAAAATGTACAAAGTAATGTGGATGACTTTAAATCTGGAACGAATCTTCCAGTCAAATTGTAAATCACTCATTGGCAACACACACGACAAGAATAATGCAAATCCCAATGAGCGGCGATTTCGAAACTGGTACAAAAAGCAGGGATTCTTTTTACCCAAAATTCTATACCCCAAGTCCAGTAGTATTTTCCGTGCCAATGACTCGCGCGTAGCAAGAAACTGTTTTCTAGCCATACATCAAAACCATCGGAATCCCACGAATTGTGTTTCCTCCGAATAGCTATTTGCCCCAAACCGAGATGTGAGGTTAGTTCGAACTTCAAACAACTCCGAATCACGCCTCCATGACTCTGAGTGTCTTTGGACAAGTTAGACCGATCCCCTTAGCCTGTCGACCAAATCTGTGTAACTTTATACTTCCCTGAAAATCAGTTTCTAATTGCATACCCGCACAGCTAGCGAGGAACAGCAGGACGCTTTGATCTGTAACATCTGACGTCCAGTGAATTCAATTGGTTTCAAGTTGATCAGCTCGTTTGTTCACACGGCATTCTACCCCCAAAAATTTCTTGAGAAATTTACAAGTTTTTACTACGAGGCTGTACAAATTATTCATTCCTGATATTCCGAACGATTGAATTATCGTTTAACAAATTCGACAACTCTTAAAAGATTTGGATATCATAACACCAAACGGAAAGAGAAAAGTATCGTAGAGTTTATAACTTCTGTAGCGAATGTATGGACGGTACTTTTTGGGAGTTAAGATCTACATGAATTGTAGAAAAAACTTACGAATCCGATAACAAGATTTGACTGGAAAAAAGTGATATCCGTATATTCACCACACAGATGTAAAACCTTCGTTACATTTTTTTTTTTTTTTTTTTTCCAAGTAGCCACTTCTTCACCAGAATACCAGTCATTTTCCTTGCGGAGGTTTCATCATTTTTCCAAACACTTGCAAGAACCATCAAATCATACGCCGGATAAACTCGTCATAAATCGAATCCCATTAAAAGTATCCTAAACGACAAGCATCGAGTCAGCCATCGTGGGTGCGGGGCACACATGCCTTCCAACAATCGGGCATTAAGGCTAACTCGAATTTAAGGCGTTCCAATGCTGGCCGCGGACTGTAACTTCCGGTTAGCACGCAGCCCGGATCTGCCGTAACGATCTTCGCGTTGCGGAGTCCTTCCTTCCCCGTTTTTCATCCCCTTTCTCTCAGCTCTCCCCTTGCCCTCGAGGACTCGGCAAAATAGCGGTCGTCTCTCATCTCGGTGCGGAGACGAAAATTGCATTTATATTTTTGGTAACGGGCTCGTTACTCCGGAAGGAGCCTCGACGTCGCGTCGCGTCTGAGTCCTGCAGGTGCGGTTGGTTCTCGCCCCCCCCCCCCTGTCTCCCCCTCTCGTTTTCCCTCCGTTTGACGCTCTTCCACATCGCAGACCTCGGCGGCCATTAAGGAGAACACATTGCCGCGGCGTGCGGCCGAGTCTTTCGTGTTTTCTTCGTCCTGCTTTTCATTCTTTTTCGCTTTTCGGGTTTTCTTTCTTTCCTTCGTTTTTTTTTTTTTTTTTTGGTTCCGTTTTTTTCATCCGTTTTTATTCACCGCTTCATTCCCCTTGTTTGAGCTTTTTAAACACTACTTACGCTCGTACCTACGCCAACCTTTGACCCTCGAGCTTTGGCACATTCCCTGTGCTTTTAACGAGGGACTCTCGTGTTCCTAAAAGCAACCATCAACTCACCCAGCAAATTCATACGACTCGCACCCGTTTGCCGCAGGTTCTTTCTTCTCTGTATGAGGAGAAATTCGATCACACGGTGCAAGGTTTTCAAATTAAAAAAAAAAATCGAGACACTGGGTAGAGAAACATGTCGTACCCACCTCGGGATGTTTTTTCGATTTTGGGCTATAATATTGAAAGTTTTCAACATTTTCATTTGAAATTGGTATGATATGAAAGAGCGGTATTTACGTAACGAAACGGACTTCCGTTTGCTTTTTCAAACGACTTGATTTTTTTCATAGATAATTTGAGAAAAACATCGAAATGTACACCAAGGTAGAACACCCTCATGTACCTTGAAACGCAAATGCGTCAAGTGAGATTTGTTGCGAAATAATTATTATAAAATCGGCGATTAATTATTATTTCTGTCTAAAACTTTATTCAAGGTAAGAAGGGTGATGGTTTTTTTTTTCTTGTCCGAGTTACGAGATGCATGATCTATATTCAGCCATATTTAGATTCTTATCAAGTATCTGTATCGTAATTATTGCCAAAATCGGTGTCATTTATCAGAGCTTTAAAAATCGACAGCGAAATCACAAAATAGTTGGTTTTCGATGCTCGATTCTTTAAATGACGTTACACGTCAAAACGTCGAAGTAAATAACCAAAATTTAGCTTCGTAATTCGTTGTATCTGACTATTGATAGCAAAGTATCGCGTTTTTTTCAACTACCATCACTACACATCGATATCGACGACACATTTCAAGGTACAATATTCGTCTAGATACAACACTTTCACATAATTAATTTCAGTTCATATTTTCTGGTTATTCAGTTTATATATTTAATCTTTTCTTATTTCAATTTACTTTGGGGAATAATAAAAGAGCAGACACAGTCGGCTCGCAATATGCTTGAGGAGTTTTTCATGTTACTCTTTCATTCATATTCCTCAAACGGACGAAAAGAGATTAACTTTCTCTTCGGTAGTTTTTCTTCTACTTTCATCTGATTTATATTATTATTATTATTATTATTTTGAAGCTCGTGATATCCTATAGTGAAATATTTTGCTCTTTGAAGGTGATGAAATACATTTTTAAATCAAAGATAGAACCATTTTATAATTTATTCTTCAACTGTATAAAAGATATGGAAACTGTAATATCGAAGTTGACCTGACTTTCGGTTACAATTAAAAATAAATGAGGCTTAAACATAGAGGAATCCCATTTTGCACATTACCGTTAACGCCCCACTCAAGTGGTAAAAAGTAGAAAAACAAGAATTAGGTGGATTTTGTTTGTCTGCAAACTTGGGACGGTTTTGTCGTCGAAAATCTATTCAAGAGCTTGAATTCAGGGAAATTTCGTCGTCAGCAGAAACCGATATCCGTTGATTGATTGATTGCATTTGGCTGTATAGAACTGATGGAGTTTTTGTTTTTTAGCCAACATTATTGAGTTGATCGAAAAAATAATTGAAATCACCAAGATATATAATCGCGTAATCAAGATATAATTCAACATTCATCAAATCTATATTTGAACGTGAAAAATTATGAGCGTTACGTGCTTGAGATTTTAAAACCACTCCAACAGTGAAAATCTTAAAGGTTTCATATCAAAGGTTAAAGTATATCTTCGTTATATTTCTTGGCATTAATCATTCTCACGCAATTTAATTTTCCACTGGTAAAGACAGGTGATAATTTTTTCATTCTTCTCAAAAACGTTTGGTGAGGGATTTTTCTGGAACACGAGATGCAACAGAATAATCTTCTGTATCGAATTTTTTCACTTAAAAAATTCACTACAACTTATTGAAAACTTTGTTTCACTCGACTGGACAATTGATGATCTTTTATACATAATTCTGTAGCTTAAACGTTCGCTTATAGAAATTAATTAATTCTAAAACAGAAAGTCGGAGTTACTCTTTTTTTTTTCTCAGGCATTATTAATTTTGATGCTGAGAAAACGATGCCAATGATTTTTTCAAACTTCAACGCGTTCATTCGATGACAGTATCAGAGAATATTCTCTTTCAAATTTAAGTGGACGTCTACCGACTCTGCTCGATGTTTTAGGCTTACCGATAACTCACGACTATCAAATTGATCGATCCTTATTCAATTTTGTTTACTTTCGGTCCTTCATTCGCCTCATTCCGACAATGATCCCACCAAATTTCCTTACTTCTCCAACCAAAAATCCATCAGCCTAAAAGACTATCCGTTAGAACGAGCCTTGCAAAACGAGTGTATAATGAACATCAATCGCGTCACTACTGCGTGAAGATAAATCGCTTGTTGGAGAAGATCGTCGGGATGATACGACAACGATGGAGGGAACTGATCCTTTTTTTATTGACTGGTCGAACGAAAAAGTGACACCGAGACTTTCGGTGGACGGAAAATGAGATCAAAGAATCTGCTAATTGCTTGGCAAAAAGCAAAGGGGAAGCCGGTGATCCCCGTTCGTCCTTTCTCAAGACGGACTACGGGGATTCGTAGAAAGGATCTGAAGAACGTTTCCTCCCGTCGTTTGTCCGGATCCTGACCAAGCGCATGGCTGTTTAACCGGACGTGGATTCGTCCTCTTGTTCTTTTCCTATATTTTTTTATTTTTATTTTTCTTTTTCTTCTTTCTTTCTTTTTTTCTCTTCGCTAGCAGCGGGGAGGATTTGTTGCCGAAAGTATACAGTCGAACCTGATCTGGCGCGATGATATTGGCTTATACAGCCGAGCACTGGTTGCCAGAATCCGAGCTCATCCTTGCTCCGAATCCTTGACGTTTAGCTTGTGAAATGCCTTGAGTCGCACTAACAAGCTGAACTTGAATTACAGGAATTCTCATCGCAGTTTGATTCGGGAAAACGATCCATGTCGGATAGACTGGGAAAACAAGGATGCTGAATATTGAACATTGTGGAAAGTATGAAACGTCGAGTAGTCCGTTTCAGCAGAAAAAATTACCCAGAAACTCGAGCGTGGTTGAAAAAATTTTTATCCAAAATTTTGAACGAGCTTTTTTACCGAAGGGGAATGATCAAAGCACCGACATCGAATCATTAGAGTGAATGATAGGGATTATGGGGAATAAGCTCGTATACATCCGTGTTTAATTTATTTCCTGTATCTGTGGTGGTTTTAGCATACAAACGCGTAATTGAAAGCACGGTGCGGTGTCTTATTTAGAAGAGCTTAACACTGGCTTAATTATCGCGTCACTCAATGTAGGCAGCTCGTAGTTAGCTCAAGGAATACCCGCAAACTGTTGAAAACAGTACATAATCCACATATCCAGTTGCGTAATTGAGTCTCCTTCTCCAAACTCCAGTAAAAGCTCCGTAAAGATTATCCAATTTGATCAAAGTATCTACGCAATGTGCAAGCTGTAGAATTTTGTTCTCTGAGGAGATTGATTGGCTGAAAATCGATACCAGTATACCAGTTCGATTTCACTTTATAACGGTTGATTTTGTTCAGAAAATCATTTCCTACAAACATATTAAATTAATTTTACGCATCAGGTTGGTAGCGTTAAATTTTTAATTTTACCACGTTGCCCTTATATTGATTAAAATCAACGTATGTTAATATTGGATAAATTACTGAAAGAAATAACTGAATCTTTTCATTGACTTTATGGAAAATAATCTTCCGATTGTGAGTGAGATGAAATCGAACGATTTTACTACATTTTTTAGGCTATATAAAACGGTCTGAAATGAAGTATCGATATAACAGATATTGTCGTTTATAATTCGAAAATTTTATATTTTTTGTGTTTTTAAAAGTCTCCGTAGCTTGAAAATATAACAAGTTCATGGAATACTATGGAATGTACGATTATCAATTAATAAAATTAATACCAACTTCTGGCCAAACAACCCTTTGAATTGTTGTCGAATTTCGTTTCTATCGTCTACAAAAGCCTTCGTTTTATTTACAGCCGTTCATTTTGTCAGTTCATCACATTGAAAAATGTCACCTTTTCTAGCACTTTTCCTTTCCATTCTCATCTCAATTGTGCCAGAAATTTTTGTATCACCTTAAATATATTTTTTGAGCGTGATAATAAAAACCTTGATTAACAAATCCCAGCTTCTGAGGCAGAAAGAAAATTACGATTACGAAAAAATTGATAATTGAATCAAAAAAAAAAAAAGATATAAAACAAAATACGATTAGCGGGTCAGATTTATTCAGGCGTTATAGTTGACGTTGAAAATTTATCACAAAAGAAAATTCATACACCGAGAGAAATTTTTAGTTCCGGTTACCGAGTCCTCAGCTATTTTCATTTTTTACCAAAATCGAAAAATATAGTTCTAGGTAGAAAATGAAAATTAGTTTTATAGCCGTTACCGGAAATTCTATTATCCGTCAATATTCTTTCTCATTACGATCAATGTTACTTTATTTTCTTGTAACTGTTGCGAAAATTTAATGCTCGCGCAACAATAAATCGACGTTAAAGCCTCATTTAACTAAAAAAGTAGAGTAAGCCTCAGAAACTGATTTTGCGTCGCAATAACCAAAAAAGGATCGACGATGGCGCAAAATGGTCAGGCGTACCTCGTTTTTCGTAATTCCAACGATATTCAAACAGTTTTTTTTTTTTTTTTTAACCATAACTGTTTTACCGAATTTTTCTAGTTACTGTAACAAATGAAATATTTCTCAGTGTGTATTCTTCGAACATGGTATAGGTTACGTTCTTCGGCGTGGATTGAAGGGTTGAAAGTATCAGGTAACAAGGAGCGATCGAATATCCCAGAGCGTTGTCAAATCTGGTTATAATCCGGCAGACAAAGCGAGCATCTCCAGCTCCTCTATACATGGTCCAAACCCTCCTTCCTCGATCCACTTCGACTCCATCCACATCCATCCATTTTCTCATCTTATTAAACGTCTGCCGTATTCGCTCACTTTTATCCTCGAACGTAACCCTCGTCTCTTGCACCTCTTCACCCCCCTGCCCTTCCCATCACACCTCTTTCTTTCCACCTTGTACGTTTATTCTCCTCTCGCAGAGTGCGTATCGCCAATTTTCTCGAAAAAGATTCGATGAATTTCCAAACGGCCCTCGGCAAGATGACGGCTAAAGCTTCCTCTCGGATATTGTATTGCTCCTTCTCCTCCCTCATTCACGGCACCGCCAACCACCCCACGTATCTATTCCTGCCAGGAGATATAAATACGCCCGTCTAATTAGTTATATTACGCTGTCTACAATTCCTGAATTTTTGTTCATTTTTGTTGAAACACTTTGAGCCAAACCAGACCGATATGAAATTTCTCTCATTATCCCGGTTGCTCTTCTACCTCGGGGCTGTATTTTTTTCTTCAATTTATCGACTTTTCTCTCGTCGTATCAGGAACATTTCATCTTTCGGTTATGAAACATGGTCCTGCAACCGAGAATCTTTGAAGGATTATTATACCTTCTTTTTTCAATTTAGAAGACAAGAAATTCAACCCAGAGTAATTCACGGTGTTTTCACATTTTTTCGTTGAAAGAAACAAAAAAGTTAGAAACGTTCTTACTAAAACACCATTCGCATCACTGATTTATCTCAGTAAAAACTTTTACGTTATAAAATTTCGCTGAAAGCCTCAACGAGCTAAATATATATCCCGAAGTATTATACACCAGCTTTCATCGCTGAATTTCCGTGAATTTCATCAAGCCTTTCTCGTCGGCAAGTAAGTGAGATGAAATTCCTTTTTATCTTCCCTTCGAAGATTTTTCCTGCCTGCAGGCGCTCTTGTAAAACATTTTTTCTCGTCGTTTTTTTTTTTAGTCTCTTCCTTTTTCAATTCTTGTGCGAAGAATGTGAAAATTGTCGTGACGAGAATTTTCAACCTTATTGAACATATATTGTGAACTCTTGAAGTATATTCTTTAATATTTAAAGACCTGAATATATTTTCTAAAGAAATATTCGAAATTCACATGAGGTTCTTGATGGTCATGCGGAAAATTACCTTAACCATAAACTTTTCTGAGCCTAGTACTGACTGCTGGTTGGGAGATTGGTATTAATGTTGTAAAATAAGCGGCAACAATTCCTTTAAATGAAAATAAAATTACACTGGATCTTGGAATTGTTAAAATCTAGAAATTATCACAAACTTGCGTCGTTTAATTGTGCAGTGTTAAAAATTACCTTGTACAGATTTAGCGTATTTCAAACTCTGTACGAGCCCACGAAAATTTTACCCCGCGGCTCGTAAGAATTCCCACGAATCTCACCAAAAATATGAAAATTTCCGCAAACTAATAATCCAAACTGATAAAAATGTTCCGAACGAAGAAAATTGTTGGTTTTTTTTTTTGTTGTTGTAGAACGTGTGCGTAAATTTCACACCGAAACTACCCCAAATATTGAACAATGCGAAACGAGTGGAAATATTTTCGAATCACGTTATTCTGAAAGGCACCGAGAACCAAACTTGCAATTCGCGTATCACTGACCCTGTAATTCGACAAGATACTTGGCGTATTTGCAAATAAGGGGTGAAACGGTGGTCCGGGGATAAGCGAAGCACGTGTTTGTACGCTCAGGGATGCTTCTCGTAGACAATATATCCGTACAGAAACGGTGGATTAAGCGACATTTTCGACGCATCGTCACAAGGCTCCATTTAGTCCAGACTCGCCCCTGGGATTCGGCCTTACCGCCTCTACGCCAAACATGCAGGGTGTTTACCGAGGGCGAAATATCTCGTCAAAGACCGGATCATAATCCAAGGATACCCCGAGGGTTCGGCGTACCTGTTACCAGAATCCAGCCACCATGGATCGGGGAAAGCTGACCCCCCGTAACGCGATACGGTCGATGTGTAACCCACCCTCTACCAACAACGGTTAGTGTTACACGTCTCCTTGGTACATCGATGAGGGTGGGGGGGCGAAATTCCGAAAAGCCAAAAAGTCGATAAACGATCGTTGTACCGAAATCGGGATTTTCGACAAATCATCCAGTAGAATAAATGTATTCCCGAAAGTTCACTGGACCGAATGCTCTTTTATCCAAAACAGTATTTTCATAACGCAGCGCAGAGTATGAAGATTATCGAAGAAAAATCGATAACGGCTAATACTTCGAACAGCCTAAAAATGAAAATTCAGAAGGAGCAAAATTTCGCAATCTGTAAAACGCAAAAGGACCAGAATCCCGAAAGGACGAAATGCCGAATCTCCTGAAGATTCCGAATTTGTGAACTTCAGTGGTCAGTCGTTGATAAATCCGGATTCGTGAATTTTCGAAAAAGACACGAGTCTGACATTTGAAAAGTCAACTTTTGACTGTTCCGGATTTTCGCAAATCAATATTTGTTATTTCGCAATCTTATCCTTCCTAAAAAAAAAAATAAAAAATTCCGTACAAATTAATTATACATTTTGGTGATCTTAATATTTATTTTTCTACAAGACAACTTCCCGTTTCCAACTGTCGGTAATTTGACTTTCGGTATTTTGTCCCGTCGACTTTTTGGTCTTTCGTATTTTTGTACCCCACCTATTGGCTGACGATTACTATATCGGTGTGCTGACGACATTCACAAAAGTTTTAAATTAGCCTTTCTTCGTTCTTTTTCGATAAAAATCCCAAGAAAATGTCATTTGTAACCTAGCCACAAGCAAAAATTTTTGAATTTGTTTACCGGTATGATTTGTGCTTTCAATTGTAATCCGAAGCTAGTCAACACTCGAAATAACGTTAAGCAGGGTCCAAATTTTTTATTCGCCAAATTAACGATTCATCAAAATTCTGAAACTTTCAAATACCGAAGGCCGTTATTACGAATGAGATGAATTCAAAAGATTCATAGAACAGCACTCATCGGGGGGCGAAAATTCCAAATTGTCGAAATTCAAATTAACCGCATTGTGCAGAACTTCATCTGCCTAGATAGTCAAGATTCCTATAGGTTCGAGTATCTGTACTACCGAGTCTACAGGGTCAATATTACGGATAGTTCAAACTTCTAAAGGTCCAGAGTTCCACTGTTTAGAAATTTCGGACGGTCCGCAATTCGGAACGGGCACCTAATAAATTGCGAAAACTTTCTTTCAAGCCGTTGTGAAGATTATCCGACAGAAGCACTGTTAAACATATTGTTAGTAATGTTCCATACTTCAATCAGAATGGATCTTTTAACATTTGGATTAATTAGATTTGACGGTTCGCCAGAATTTTGAGTTTCCGACACCTGGACCGACAACTTCACACGTGATTATCTTTTTCAGTGAATCTTTCAAAAAACCAATTGTTTAGTTTCAAATTAGCTTAGAAGCTGTAAAAGTAATAAAATTACAATTAATTCTTGTTAATTAAATTGATTTGGTCTTTCACCGAAAATTGTTTTACTTGTCGTAAACTGTACTTTGTTTTTCTCGTTTATACATAAATCGATAAGTTGAAGTCAATGGCGAATAAATTAAAATTCATGATTGAATATGAAATGTATAACTAAAGTTTCATACTTCACCATCGTATTTTATTCCTAGCACGATACGTTTAAACTGTGCGAATATTAGTGTTACTGTCAACTTTTAATTAAGGTGAAAAAATCGTACAATTTTTGCAAGTCGAAGTTAGCGAAGAAGAACATGAGTAAATTATTTCATATGCAAAACCTGACGAAGAAATGAATATTTTGTATAAATAATAATACTGTGAATGATATGGATGGTCTGGTAGATCGCACTCGGGCATTGTCATCTACATAAAGACAGTTCGGTATTCCTTTTTCTCATTTTATCCGTTTGTTTACTGCGTATAAAGTTCGATGAACTTTGTTTACAAACTATAAGTTTAAATGAAAGTGTCTCAGATTAAATAACCTACATTCTGATGTTAATTGAAAAGTTTCATCCAAGCGAAGATTGGAATTGTGATAGAAATTCATTGTACCCGTGGCGAGTTTCTGCGATCTTTGTAATGCGCGTATACACAGGGTGATCTTGCACAAAACCTCGAAATCGATCACGGCTCGTCTGTTCTAGCAAAATTCCATTTCTCATCAGCCAATGAAATCGGCATTAATTACACGGTAGCGACTCGCGAAACCTTTATTTCGCCTTATCTTGCTCACGTTGGTTAAAGTGACGAGTGTTTCAATCAGCTGAACAAGGGACGAACTCCTGAGCCAACCGACTTAAACCCATTACTGATACAATTGAAAATAGTCACCCTGTATTCATCGTGTCTCTGCGCAGTGTATATAAAACAACTGCGATACGGAATACGTGAAATGACTGTGGAAAGTTGAGATCGGGCAGGAAAGGGAATTAAGGCGCAAACCGGGAAATTGCGTGTCCTCCGTAGATTAACACTACTCGCTTCGCTTCGAGCCGAGTTTACAGCGATTTGACTCACTGGTAAATTGATTTAATTACCGTCTAGACTAGTCGGCTCGGTCTGACGCATTGCCGCCCTTTGCCCTCCGCGCCCTTCGCATAATGTAAGAACTACCAACTATCGTCAAGGTACATCACTGATTTCTAACCCTCGCCCTCAACTACCCGGAACCGGGGAGAGATCTCTCAGCGAATGAACGATGGCGTCAAACTTCCGAATTTCCTTAAATGTGTTCGGGCACCTTCCATGATACACATGTATAATTCCATCCGCCGTAAGGCTGGCAACATCTGTAAGTAGGAAAGATATTTCTTCCCTAATTGGTTTTCAAATGGCGAACATTCCAATGGTCTTCGACATGTCCGCCGATTGTAATCTGAGAACATTATATTATCATGCGATTTATAGATCTCTTACAAATCCGTGGATATCCATCAGCTCGAATGATACCGGTAAGGTACCATCCATACTTTCCATCGATTTCCCGAATCAGCATTAAAAGTATTCACTTGTTTGTTTATGAGTCCAGTCTCTTATGACACTTCATCCATACTTTACGTCAGATAACATGAATGGGAGACAACTCGTGGCGACGAATCCTTCATCAAGAAAAAAAAAAAAAAAAAAATGGAACTCGGTGCAGCATTTATCCTTACAGAAATATCCTATTGGATATGCCGAGCAGAAAGGAACACGCGAGTCGTGAAATTGACGGTCGCTATTCGATACGATCTGAAAAGCATGGTTCAATTCTTTATTCAATCTTGTCGATCGGTGCGCGTGAATCGAAAGAGTGCTGATACTTGAATGCTTGCTCCCTCTTTTATCCCTAGATATAGGTTATGGATTTCACGTATTGATTCACCCGTAATGGTTCGCCATTTCCGAAGACATACGTTTGCTGATTATAAGTACAGGTAATTTTGTCTCTTCTCATTTTGATATCAGGTATACGTGTCATAGTGTGTAACATTTTGGAATCACTGGTAGCTGAACTAGTCCGATATGTACGAAGTGCACCGTTGAAAGTGGCGATAATAGAGAATAAAGAAAAAACGTGTTTAGTGTGTATCGTTTCATTAGAATAAATCCACCCACAGCAACATTAACGAATCGTGAATACATCTACGCCTGAATATAAAGGCTGTAGTGAAGCACTTCTGATTTCTCAGCAAGATTAAGAGTAATGCGAATCTGAGTAGGTGAAATAAAGAATAAGAAGTATCCGAAATACCGCTGAATAATAGCTGTGAATTGAAGCAAAAGTTGGTGTGTCGGTGAAGTGAAATTATCGCTTGATACGCCTTTTGACATTTCCCTGACTCGGCCGCATTAGGCTTCATTCGAGAAAATCGGCAACTAGATTAGACGTCGCATCAACGAGCCGGGCCAAGCACCAGTGGCTTGGTGAATTTACTCCGTTTCGGGTTTCAAAGTGGCGTGTTACGGCGATAGTATCAAAGCCGTCAAACAGCGGCTGGAATACCTGACAAATTCCCGGAGTCGAGGGCAAGCGCGTACATCATCCACTTCAGGAATCGCGCAGTGCCAGGTCGATTCCGGAAGGCAGGACGAAGAGTGATGAACCGTCTGTCCGTTGGACGAAACGGAAACGAGGAGTAAGACAAAGAGAGGGATGAGTGCCTTGGAAAGACGAATGCGGAGGGCTGTCTTCTCTGGTCTAGGGTCGATGCTTATTTTCCAACGAAACAGCCTCGCTTTCCGAGGCAAGCAATCCAATTGTATACTTTTTATCCGTGTTGTTCACTCCGCGATTGTTTTTCCTGCATTCTCAAACGCGAGACGCGGTGCGTCAACACGCCGCTGGTGGTTCGCTGCAGTTTGGATTTGGATTAATTGAGTAATACTTTCTGTCACGAACTCGATGTAGCTGGATAACCACGGCAGAAATGAATAAATTAGGTCGGTAGATTCGTTTGCGCCGAGCTCCTGGTCGCCCCGGTCTATTCAAACTGCAGGGAAAATCCAATTGCCAAGTGAAGTTCTTTAAATCACAGTAACCCGGCGGTGCCGTTTCGCTTTTCATGCACTACCTACGGTGAATGGAAATATCAAACGCTCTGAGTACCAACTTCCGAGTTTATTATTAATGTGAAATACGGGGATTAAAACTACCGCCAGAACAGTGAAATTGTAAAGCTATATTCAAGGTGATAATGCAATAACAAAGTTTAAGGTTCGCAGAATGTTCCTCAGTTGTCAGTATATTCTCACGGTATCACATTGCGAGAAAAATCTGACGTCGACTTCCGTAGAAAAATAATTTCGCGTCAATTTTACACCACGTGATCTTGAATTTTCCGAGTGAACGGAAAAATTTTTTCACAATAGTCCACGCCGGTCAATTTTACTCAATTTTAATATCATCATTTTCCGCAAGGTACGTACTGACAAAATGAAAAACAAACAAAAACGCAAGTTACTCCCGATTCCTCGTCAAATCCACCCAGCGAACATTAAACGTTCAATTCTGAGAAGCCAACTAGGAGATTTCGCGGTCGAAGGAAGTTCAGCGATGAGCCTTTGGCGCAGGATTCATTGATACATCAGGGATAACCGAGGGTGACATGCTTCGTGAACTTTGCAAGGCTACAACCTTGTAATCGCATTATCAGAATCAGGCTTTATCGGTGTCCATTGAGTTAGTATCAGTGTCAACCTCTCCCGCAATCCTGTTGCTCGGACGAAGAATACGGAGTGTGGGCGCCGTCGGGAGTACTGCAAAAGGTGCTCTCATCAAAGGGGGATGATAATGGTCCTGAACAAAACACTTGGTACTGCAGCCAGCTGCTCCCGAGCTCGAGTTTCTTTTCATCGATAAAAGATTGCCTCTTCGTCCGGTGTAAATAATGCTTTCCATCTTACATCGTCGACGCCCACTTGCAGCAAGGTATACCCCGGGGCTTTTTATTCTATTTCGTCTTCTTGAACGACGTGCGCATCAGCCCAACGCTGAGCAGTAGACGTTGCCTCGTTTCTATCGGCAGCTACTGTTGGAACTTTCGTGACGAAGGCAATTATTTCCTCGTTCAAGGTCCCGTTTTGTTTTGGGTTTGCACAGGACGCCAACCGAGCAAAACTCTTGCACACGTGTAGGTATCGACGCTTTTGCAAAAGCTGGCGTGGCGCGGAATGGCGGAATCGTCCTAGGGATATCGAAACCCCATTACAGCCTCGAACCGTGTAATTGGCAGTAGTTACCCCGCTTCGAAACTAGCGCGCTAACCATGCACCAGACCCGTTCGATACCAAGCCTCGCAGCTGTGTCAAACACATCACTCCGAGGCTTCCAGCATCCCGGGATGTTTCCGGCAATCTACCAGTCAGCGATTAAATTCCTCTCCACGTTCATCGACTCGTGGGTTAAACCCTAGCGAACCGTCGACCGACAAGAGAGCAGGGCGACCTTAAGCTTGCTTGCTCCGGAAAGCTTTCACGGGCTTCGTACGGTGTGAAAAGAAACATTTTTGAATGTCGGATACTCGTCAATGGGTAATAATTCTTGAATGTCAGTAATTGGCGATCGCGATTTTTGAAGAAATTGGCTCAGCGATGGAAAATATCAACCATCGTGAGTAAGTAACGAATCTTCCCGACGAACAGCTACGACTTTTCAAAAACAAGGTCGGGAATTTTAACTGTAATCCGTAATCCAGCATAATTTATGCCACACAGAATTCGGAAGTGATTTTCGTTGACAATTGATGTCCCGAATTAAGCGATTCCAATATCAAAGATCACGTACGATTGTTAAGTGCGCACGATATGTTATCCGGTATAATTTCTTCAACTTTGTGAATATTTGTCAAGACAATCTTTCGACGAGCTATCCGAAACAGCAATTTGCGTAATAATGCGACCGCTCAGCGCGTGGATGTTTGAAATGGTCTGCAAGTCAAGGGATAGGTACGTCAAAGGAGTGACGACCGCATCCTTGCAGCAAATAGCGGCTCGTTTATAACTTGAGGTCTAGGGTCCTCTAAATTTCGCGCATCATAGTCCGCAGTAGACGTTTCCCTGGAAATGAGCTAGTTATGGGGTAATAGCGTGATGAGTTTCCACCGAGTTTACACAGCTGTGACCATTTCGCAGTTAACGCACGGAGTGAAATAGCTCACCCGTCAAAGTCAATACGCGGTTTGAAATCTCTCGATGAAATGTATGCCAGACATTGAGCTATACCACCATACAACAAACGACAAGTGTGAAACAATAAAAAAAAAAAGAAAAAAAGAGGGGAACAGATTCAATGTAGATATAGATTAATTTTCTTCATATGAAACAAATCGCCAAAATATCATTTAGAGAATTTAACCTCCTAGGAGAGAAAAATTCTGCAGTTGCATGCTGCGGTGAATACCATTGACTTCGGAACGGAATATTTCTCAACTCTTTTTTTCCTCAAGTTTAATTTCATATCCCAGCCTTACGAGGATCACTAATTCAGTTCTAAGGGTGATTCATAAGCGTTAACGATATTATCCAGTTCTGAATAATCCGTTTCCAGACGTACATCTGAGTGGTCCATTAATATGAGAATAAGAAGACCGGGGAATCGATGTAGGTATAAGTTATTTTCCTTGATTACCGCACGGAGAAGAACAAAAAGAGAACAGATTTTACTCGATATTGTAGAAAAAGAGGTGGACATCAGGTGTTTTGGTAAAATATACTCCGTGAAATACAGAATTTACTGTGAAATCAGTGAAAACCACTGCGGGCAGAGTGAAATCTGTTACATTTGTAGTAAAAAATATAGTTGACATGGGTATTTGCTTTTTTCCAACGGTTTCGCGTAAAATCTGCTCATTTTCTTTGCTCCATGAACGATATTCACACTTTAATATTAATGTTCTGCTAATTTACGGTTCGCGACATACTTTTCTCATACCTTCAACTTCTCATTGCATATGAAACGATGAATATTGGTGGTATTTATTCATCCTTCACAAGAAACCCACCGAAGCTGCGTAAGTCGGTTGAAAAAACTCACTTCGCCCTCACATGGCCTCCTCTTCATTCTCGCCATTCGTACCCCAAGAGGTGAATAATAATATGTTCACTATTTTATTACACCTCAGGGAAGAATATATGGGATGGCCAAAACATTTCTCATGAGAGGTTCTTCTTTGTATATATATATATATATTTTTTTTTCCGCTTCTTACCTTCTCTGAAACTGAGTTCCTACACTGCTAAAACAACACGAAGGGCAATGCGTAAAACTGTGAAGGGATGAGTCGGCTCCCTCCTCTTCAGCGGCCGAAGGAGGTGTGCGGCATATTAATGATAATGATAATAATCGTAATTACAACACGGTTCATAAACGATCTCAGGGTGGTAAATATTACCACGACATGATGTGTTGATGCGATGCAAACATCGCCGAGGGTGTTACTCCGGTTTTAACCCACCCTCCGAGGTGGCATCGCTGCCGAGTTAATTATGTAGTTACGTTTACGAAAGGCTGAAGTTTACAGAGTAAAGCTTTTCCATAATTTTGTCTCCGTCGGTATACGTCAGCCGACGAGACGCCGCTTCTCGCGAATAGCCTCGCACAATGCCTGCGACTTACAACAGCGAATCTTCTCTTAAACACACCGCGAAGAGAGAGAGAGAGAGAGAGAAGGGAATGGGCGTGCAATTTAGCCGTCTGAGCTTTGAAAAACAGTTATTCAGCTCACGTTCGCTCTGTTCAAGACTCATGTTCAAATTTTAGGATTTTCAGGAGGGTAAAAAAGTAAAGAAAGGAACAACGTACAATGGGAAAAGTGTCTTCTCATAATTTTTCGCGAAATTTTTACTGTACTGTGTAAAAGAGACGATTATTGTTATTATTTTTATTATTGTTCGTGACTACGCCTATTTCGCATGCTGTGAATGCGTTAACAGCGTCCTTTGATAAAAGATACCATTTTTTTTTCACCGTTATGTTAGCTCTGAAATATTTCAGTTCGCTTTTAGTATACTCTCGAAACTCTGATAGAAGATGATATTCGCAACCACGATTTAAACCCCTACAATCGTATGATACAATGTTATCAATAAAGTACAGGTTCAATAACTATTCGCAGCAACTATTGTTTGATTTAAAATAACATTTTGTACCTTGAATCGATCAGGAGAAAGGAACCCGAATACGAAAACACTGACACGATAAATATCATTTCATGACACGATTTCATTTCAATGACAAAACATGAACGGATTGGAAGAAATGATTCACTGCTTCAAAACAGCGATCAACAATTATTCGCAATCAAAATATTTTATACGCTTGGAAAAAAAAAATCAATTCAGTATCCAAAACAATTATTTCTCCGAAATTATTATTACTCCAACTTTCTCAAATGAATTTGTTAGTTACGATTTTTATTTTTATTATTTCCAATAAATTTGACCACACTGATTTTCAACCTTTTATCTCGTTCGTCGGTTCTGCATCCAATCTCGTTCCCCGTGGAATTGGTCGCGAATTTTCTTTCCGGCCTCTCTTATTCGTTCTATAAGTGCGTAGAAATAAACACTTCTTTCCAGAGATGTAAAAACCTCGCGATTTATTCCGGTCGCGTCATGTAACTTGACTCTTGTTTCAAGAGTCGCTCGCTTTCGTCAAGTTTCCGCGGTTCAAAGGGCTGCAAAAAGAAAAAAACAAAAACAACCTTTCACAAATTCTTTGCGCTCCAAGTACTGCACGTACGGGTCTCTAATTCCTTCGAATAAGAATCGGAAAAATTTTCATATTTTTTTTTTCTCAACTTCTTGTTCATCTGTTTTCAGAGGAAAAAGGAAGTTATTGTAACCAGTAAATGAAAATTTTACCATTTTTGGATGGACGTCTGTGTGTATGACTGTATGTACGTGTGTGATGAATTTTTTTGTCCGACGATGCCTCGAGAACGAGTTACTGGATTTCATTGATTTTGGTTTTAATCGGCATGGATTTTCCAAACTTGGAACTAATTAGATTTTGATTTTTATCGGTTCAGTAATTTTTCAATAATTCAAATGACAAAGTTTCAAAAAACAACATAAAAGTTATATCTTGAGAATGGATGAATGGATTAGAATGAAAATTGATACCATCAGGTTTTTTCGGTTGTTAATCGGGATTCTGAAGTTAGATTTACAAAATTCAAAATGGCGAATCTAAAAAGAAACTAAAAATATGCGGGTTTTGGTAGAAATTACCAGGCAGAGGTTTCTTGGATCACCGACATCGACGCCAAGATCGGACTTCCAAAATTTGTAATAATGGATCCATTATAGGAATTTGCAATAGAAAAACACCTGAGGGCTTTTAAATCGTTCGTAAAGAATCTGAATTTGTTGTTCGAGATTCGAATTCGACACTGATATTTTTTTTCTGTGACCTTGGAACCTGCAGTATGAAAATGGAAAGTTCGAGGGTTGGCTCTCGGCCAGCCCAAAACCACTTGTTCTGCATGAAAATATCACGGTTCATCAAAGTGGAAAAAATTTTTTTGTCTGCATTTCAAGTAGTTTTCTGATATTGGCGAAATCCTCTTGAGACGGCGAGAAATCTTTCTGATGTCAAGGCAAAAGAGAGTGTCAAATCAAGTAAGATGAAATCGCAGCAACTCATGTGGAATCAATTCAAATCGACGGTAATAGCGTAAGATCGTATCTGAAATCGGGACGAAGTGGCGTGGAATCATCCCTTGAGGCGTTGGAAAATAATTTGGCGAAAACAATATCGAGTTGCAGAATGAAATCGTATTTATACATTGAAACAAACCATCGAGACTCGGTTCCAAGTTTATCCCGACGCTTCTGATATTCGCAATTCATTTCCACATTACAATTACATCTAAGTTTGTAATTCGTTCGATTCGTGAAATTGTTCAAGTAATTCAATTGTACCAACAGTGAGTAAAAGTCAATAATCTGTCCGGACGACGAGGATATTTATCATCAAATCGGCACATTTGATTGTCAAATAAAAAGGGAATGTACACGGTGAATATTAATACGATGATTGATTTTTTTTTTTTTTTAATTCTGCAACTTTGCAGGTTTCTATCTACAGCAAACGAACCATTTGACGACTCGGTCTTCGGTGTTCCGTCGTAAAACGGTAATGAACTTTCGTAATGAGCCGTAAACGCAAGTGATATAATTATCTATATGTATATAAGTATGTGTGTGTATATATGTATATACACACACCTTCTATTCGTGAAATATTTACGACTCCGAGACATTACCTTCTCTTCACTTAAAACCCTGGTAATTTCCTTCAATTTCACCCAGTTAATTACGTACCGATCGACGCTTTGAGAATTTCTGTATAGTATACAGTATCGCTTTCAACATGATGAAACTCGAGTTTATAAGGTATACCGAATTTTAAAAGGGTATCGGAAAAACGAAATTATAAGTCTAGTCGAATTTTGAGAAGCTACGCGTCTTAAATGCACCATTCGAAAATTGAGCTGCTGATAATTAATCAATTTCGAATGAATTATTCATTCCTGTATAATATACTTACTATTAGGATTTGAAGCTATATCGAATTATGTTCATATTTTATATTCTCTATGAATACCCAAGCAGGGTTCTCACATAAAAATTCCAAAAATTATTCTTCACAAGGATCATTTTCTTCGATCAGATGCTCAATTATTATTGACGATTTATTTTGATAGTTCGAAAATTGGAAAGTCTAGAAAGATAATAAAAATATTTCTGAAACTGAGAATACTGAAAATTGAGGGTAGATACAATCAAAATTAAATGTGAGATGTTTCACGTCATGTTTAAATATAAGAATTGTAATTATTTCCTTTCATTATATTTCCTAAATATTTTAGCAATATCCGTTCATCAAATTGTATATTCATTCATCCATCCAATTAATTATTCACTCATTAAATTTACATTTTTAAATTGTCTTTCTTTAATTTTCACACGTATTGTTGAAATTTTTACTTTTTAATGCGTTGAATCATTTCCTTGATAATAACTTGACTGTTGGTGACAATTAATAAAGAACTTCTGTCGACGTTCACGTTCAAAATCGCGGGTGAATCGAATGTGATTTTTTTCGACCAATTGTCGTTTACCGAGTACGCAAGCTACACAAAAGCTCACAATTGGGAGGGATCGAACTGACGAGCCAACGTCAGCGATATCAGGCTTCGTCGATCAGTGAATGTTGGTGTGATTTTCGGGGAACATTTTCCCCGCGTATTGATCATTTGAAGGATTGTTTTCATTTACTGGCTCAACGTTTACCTCGCGCTCCGTTCCATTTGTGAATTCCACATGATGTACGTTATGTACAACGTACCCTAATTCCGATCTGAATGATGGACGATCAGCAAATCACCTCCCGCGCTCTACTTATGTCTAAAAAAAAATCCTGAACACATTCACTATCGCACACAAATCCTGCCTCATTATTCTAATTCACTTTATTCAAGACACTTCGCTCGTGGCTAGACTTTATTTCATCACTCTTCCATAACGCTTCTCTCCATTAACTTAATACTCCGATCAATCGCTTGACCTTTGTTTTCTGGAAAAAACGAATTTCGTTATTGCTACAAATGTAGTAGATATACAAGGTCGGTTTTGCGTACAGATTCCGCTACCGACATTATTAACCGCTTCACAGCTCAGACGCAAACCCTTTTATTTCGATAGAGGTTATCCCCACACTGGTCTGCTTTATCGATCATCGATAATGTTGGCCAGTACAAACGAGGAAATTTTTTCAAATTTCCTTTACATCACATTTTAATCCTTTTTGTTTTGACAACTTCATATTATCAAAAAAATTTCGTCCGATAACTTTTAATGGAGGTTTAGGAAATTTTTAAACAAATGAGGTACATTGGTTAAAGGATACAGAATCGAAATACGTTGGAAAAATAAATACTTCCACAGCTAGATTTAATTTCATTCTGAAAGGGTTGATAAATCCTGATGTGACTTTATACCCTGAGCTAAAAAGCAGAGCTTTTTGTGTCCACCTATTAGTTTTCTCTATTTTTCATTTTCTCGTTCTTCTCTCGTACGGTGAGGTGAAAAAAGATGAAAAAACCAGAGAGTAAAAACAACCCCATAGAGAGGGAGTGACAGTACAGGGGTCGACTCGCTACAAAGTGCGAGTATGTTTACACGTCGCAACTCAGTCAGCCTAATTATCAGCCGGAGGGCGTACGGCGTGGCTCTTTGGCTCCCTCTCGTGCGCTTCACAAGGGCCTGACTTTGAGATAATATGCAAAGTAGCCCTATTAACCGGAGATAAGGGGCGGGCGTGGAAGCGCACGCAGACGAGTCTGCACAATGGGATGTATATTACGTATATAACGTCGGCGCAATTAATGTACCATATCATAAAACGCCCGCCGGGCTTGCTCATGCTTGGATCCCGAAATTTTTATACACCGAAATCATTTCAGAGTACAATTCAAAATTGTTGAGAAATAATTTGCCTCAATATTCATTCAACTCTTTCTGTTGAGATTCAACCTTTTTTTAACCGTTGTTCAATCATCTTTCGCTTTTGTCCTATTTTTCCTACAAGGAAGTGGTAGCGACTGTACATTTCGACGACAGAGAAAAAATGAATAGATACGGTCTGATGTACTGAGATTCAATTACATTTAATGAGATCCGAATTTCGTCTTCAGCTCATCTGATCTGAATATATGTATATATATATATATATATATATATATTTATCTTTGTTGGGGACGTTTTATAATTGAAGTAAAATATTATGTACGATTCGAGAACGAGAACAAAAACAAATACAATGAATTAAGAAGCTAGGAAAGACTAACTGATCCCAAATCGAAAGAATGTTTAGACTTCTCTCTAATTGTAAGTGTCTTTCGAAAGAAATCTGTTTCGTTACCCAGCAGCTGAAGATTCTTGTCTTAAATTCGCGCTTTGTTCTTTCAAGCTTAATGAACATTGAACACTGACATAGGTATGTAATTTATAGACGTGATTAGATCTAATCTGCGGTAGCAACTTGTAATTTATAAATCAGATTGAACAAAGACAAAATTTGAATCTAATAAGATTTAATCAAATCAAATTACATCTATTCATTTTTTTTTCTCGGGCAGAAACTGGCGTTGAATAAAATAAGGCGATTCGGATGTTCGTGTTCGACGCGGGTTAAATTTAGGATCCGCCACAACGCGTGCAGGAAAATCAATATAACATTGAGGTAATGATATAGGATGACATTTTTTATTGCATGCGGACATTTGAATTATTGATACCGAATATCAGGATATTTAATATTAAACGGGTGCGGAAGAGTGGCTATAAATTATTTTTCCCTAGACCTGTTTTATTCATTCCGATTTCTTTGTTTTTCGCGTTTCACTCTCTATTTAGATAATTGAATGATTTTCTGCTGCATGTCTTTGCGCAGTATTACCTAATTTTTAGATTAAAAAAACGGTTCGTAGTATTAAAATTTATTTGTACACTGGATTGAAAGGAATTATTTGTAACAGGTAATAAAGCGATATTTATTCGTATAAAGTTTACTCTAAAATCATAATTTGTAACTTGAAAAAACTGAACCACTTTCTAAAATCTGGAAAAATTCAGAAAAATCCTTTCAAATTATACTGCGGAAACGCTGGGTCGAAAAATTCTGAAAAGAATTACGATTTCATTTCTCTTCATGCGCTTTCATACTAAAAATTCTAATACCGCTCTGAGACATCGACTTAAAATCTTTATCCAGATGTCACGGAATGCCCGATATACACATAACTTCTCCGAACTACTTGACGTTTTCACGTACATATTTTAATGCTAACTGTCCGATATCCTCACTGTCATTATTCTCTATTCCCTTTTACGACAATATTGAAATGACTTTAACGTTTCTTCTCGTTCAACATTAAACTGTCGGATCAATTTGGTTGGTCTGCGCGAAGTAGGGGGATTAAGAACTAATTTTCTATTTCTATTATAAATGATATTGTTTGACTCGTCGATGATCATAAATAAATGAACAATCGTTTTTAGTACTATGTTCAACTGTTTTACCACAATTTTGTTTCAGGCAGACCAGTTGCATTTATTTCCACTGTCGTACAACGAAACGTTACAAGATAAACAATTTTCCATTCTATATTTATTTCTCATTTTCTATCCACTCTGCTTTCAGATGACGCCACTCCAGGTGTCCTGGGTCAGACACAGGGACATCCACCTCCTAACGGTCGGTCGTTACACCTACACGAGTGACCAGCGTTTCAGGGCGATCCACCAGGCTCAGACAGACGACTGGACGCTGCAGATAAAGTATCCTCAGCATCGTGATAGCGGGATATACGAGTGTCAGGTCTCGACGACGCCGCACATGAGCCACTTTGTACATCTCAACGTTGTCGGTGAGTCCGAAAATCCCATCGTTGACTTTCATTCCTGCGATACATACGGAACTTTATTCCCGACTGAAATCTGGCCGCGATATTTATTTGAAAATTGGAACTTGTGAATTGGCCTCATATTTGCCGGAAATCAGTTTTGGCAAAAATATGTCACTTTTGTGCCGCTCTTGACGTGAAAAAAGTTAAATTTATGCTCGAGTGATTTGTCTGACCTTGATCGGTTAGCCCAAGAATTTTCTGCTCGGACATGCGTTTTGAACTCGTAAAACATCAACAAGTGAAATATTTCATTTTATGAATTGTTATGACGTTTTTATTTGAGTAACAGAAAAATCAAAAGACTCATCGACTCCAAGAGCTAATCGGTTCTAACCTAAAAAGTTTCGAGTAGATTCAGACCGAAATCAACGAAACCTGTTGATCTGTTCTCAAGATATAATTTCTAACTTCAGAGTACAAAAAAAAAAAGATTTAAATTCGTGATCAAGTGGGGTAAAAAATGTGATCACATACGTCCATCTAAAAATAATTAGAGTTATTTTTTTAGATCTTGAAACATCGAGATCTAGTGAAAACTTAACTTTTCATTCTCGGGGTTATTACAATAACTTTCTTTTTTCTCTGTGAATAGGCAAACAGGAATTCACGAAGCGAATGGTCGTACGAAAAAAATATTGACTTTGGGGATAGGCGCGTTTTTGGTGCTGATTCTCGCAAAGGTTAACTTATTATGTTTAATTCTTCAGTCTGAAATATATTAGTTGCAATAATTTTATGTACCTACATGATACTGGAATAACGTAGATGACTAACGACTCGTTGGATTGTCGTCGATACTCAATCATTCTGGACGAAAAAAAATGTCTAGTAATGAAATCACTTGAAAAAATTCATTACGTACAACCGATGTTGATTCAGGCCACATCCATGCCTCGACTCCTGCGTAAATAAAAAAAAAATACGATATACAAAAAATATGAGGATATTCAATAGGAAACAGCGCAAGTCTGGTCTCGCCGCGTTCATTTCGCAAACATCGTTCCCCGTTTATTTAAATTACCGCGTTGTTAGCCGACGGATTTATCGGCAGGCACGTAGGATTGATATCGAAATGAAAAAACAGTGCTCCTCTAAAAATAATATCGAGACTCTTAATTGCTTTTCGTTACGTATTGGCTTATAGGTTTGAAAAATCGTTACGCGGGTTCGATGTAACGGAAGCAGCCGCAACGTTGACTTGCGCCATCTTGATTGGGTTTGACAAATAAAATGGAACGTACCGATAAGTGGGCGAAAATGAAGTGCCAACAAAAAGCAGGAAACAGCGTCTTGTCGGAATTCCATAACAATTATACGTATAAGGGTTGAAATGTGCGAATATAGGGCAATGATTTAAACGCAATTCCGGCGGTTAGACGCCGTGAAAATATTATATCCGAGCCCTTTCTCAACGGAATTAGTTTAAACGGATTGCGGAGGGGGATCGATATACCGGCTATGAGTGTAATTCGGAATGATTTCCCGGTGAAGCCCAGCCTCTTGGCAAATATTTTGATTCCTCCAACAATCCGGTTACTTAGCCGTAATTGCATTTGCATAATTTTGACCGTTTTCCGAGAGTTTTCAACGGCCTATAGTTTCGGCCACGGTTTGAAGACGAGGGAAATAAAATTCGGCGATTTAAGGCTGCGGAAAAAGAATGAGAAAATTGGAGAATACAAGGGTCGCAGTGCCGAATTTTCACGGACGCGTCTATCTGTGGGGTGAAATTAATTTAGAGTTAAAATATATAAAATTCGAAACTAGAAAAGGTTGAAGTAGGAAGAAAACCGAAATATAGAACTTTTATAATTCATTTTGCGATCACCAGGGCTTAATCAAATTTTTGCCGACATTGCTTCAATAATATTTTAATATATAATTTAATAAATATAATAATAATTTGAAGAAGAACAAAAAATCAATGAATTCGAAAACGGTCAAGATCAGTTGCATGCCGAGTTGGCATGGAATGCCCCATACACACGAGATACCTTCTCCTTTTCAACCGAAAAGTTTTTCTCCCGACTTGAACTTTATTCGCAATTACATTGTAAATCAGCTCACGTGCCTCCTAGGCAGTATTATCACCCTGCTAATTAGTGCAAGTCCAATTTCAAACAAAAAACTAATTATAAAAACTTTGCGGAAAAAACTCCTCATAATTATTCAAAAATGTCATAAACGTTTGACTCGCTGTGTATAAAGTTCCGTACAATTGGTATAAAAATTCCGAAAGAATAAAATAATTTCTCCAAATGTGATCACGCGGTATTTTTCTATACTCATAAGTGACTGTCACCAACCAATTAAAATCAATCTTATTAAAAACAAAAAAAAAAGCATAAAAATTGACGTTCACGTTCATGTTAATACAGAGGAACAAATGTTTAGTTAAAATCATAAAATAAAAACATCTCTGTCGCGGTATCTATAGATATAGATATAAGTTGAATTACGCGCGGTAGATTTGTAGGAGTAACGGACCCTGTATAGTCAGTCAAAAGTTTCTTGGATCAGCCACTGGAGTCGGGCGCTACAATCGGGCAGAAACGAAGCGAGCCGGGCTTCAAATTTTTCATTCGAGCTCCAGACACGGCGACGACCAGAAGTGCTCGAGACCATCGAGTAGATTTCGATTTCGAAGCAACAGCGGTAGGAGGGGGGAGTCCGTCAATTTTCGAGTCGAATGCGAGTATTCGCGGATTGATATCAGAGGTGCCTGGTTCTCCGCGGCGTGATCACCGAGGTGTTCGTGTCACCGCGTAGGGATCCCGGCGTCTGATCATGAGCGGATCGCACGTGTCGAATCAATCGGCCGTTGAAAGAAAGCTTTAACCGCTCCCGCGGCTAACTGTAGCGAAGTTTTTGGGTTTGAGGCGGGTCTGCGTATGTTTGCCGGAGCCCCTGACGTCACGATCGATGAGCTATTGGCTGCGGCTGAGACTTAAAAACGTCCGTCTGACCGCGTTGGGACTCCGGCGTGTGGCGCGGCATGCACATGCGCTGCATTTCGAATTTGTGGCTCCTTAATCGCGAATCAAGGGATCTCGATGCATCGCGGCGTGTTATAAAAACCGCGTGTGACACGCGTGCACGCCAGATTGTAAAAAATTATCAACTTCGGAATGAGAGAGTGTTCGGGTGGGATTGAAAGATTTTTGTAACCGTAACCACGGTTCTCTGTACCACGGACCCGTTGAGTCCGTGACGTAAGAGGTCCTTGGTGACCTGACTCCGGCACAGAGACTGTCGTAAGAATTTTGAGAGATCAAAAAAAATAATATATACGAAATATCCTTCTCGTACGACCATAACATTTTCTCAAGTATATAAAACAGGCGGCTTTGGACTAGGCGTGCACTGTCCATTGAATCTTCCATTTTTGCATTGCAGGTTCCAAGTTTATAGAGAGAAAAAAAACAAAATAATATATCTGCCCAGCGAACTGCCGTCAGTCAGTCAATTAATAAAAGTAAAATCAATCAATTCATCTATTGTTGAGATATCATTTTCACTTGATTTTTCGCCTGTTTATTATTTAAATAATTGAAAAAGTACCGCACCAATCAGACCCAAAATCTAACGATTGCAGTTTAGAAAACTTGCGTCGATTGAGGCCAAAATCATCGAAATCCGTTAACTCGTTCTCAAGATATCGTCGTACAAGAAAACTTGTCCACAAATGTTTGGGGGTGATTTTCCGGACCTTAAAACGTTGATATAGTAAAAACTCAACTTTTTATTTTCGCGTTGATTGCAATAACTTTGTTTTTCTCTGAGAACTGAGAAATTTGTTTTACAATCGAGCGAAATGGTTAGAAAAATGAGGTCAAGCGAGGTTTTTTTTTTTTAGCGAAGAGATAGATTCGACGAAAAAAGAGTGAAACATAATTTCGGATCGTACGAAACGAGGGTAAGGTTAATGCAAACTCGATAAGAGTGCGCGGAGCGATTTTTCGAGGTGCGAACACGTTCCGCGGCAATTGATCGATTCGAAAGGTATCCGCTACTGAGCTGGGACGTCTCTGTAACCTTCCTGAAAATTTGAATAAAACGGGAACAGCTGAATTTGAGGCTTTTCTTTGTCCTGCAATTTATTCAAGCACCCACCGAATCTCACAAAGCGTAACCGCCTCCGCATATTGAACCACATCCGTGCTCAAGTGACCCACGCCCGCGATTTCCCGGAAGATTACTCATTTTCGGTTTTCTATCCACAACGCGATATTTTCCGACGTATAAAAGCGATTCGGGCTCTTTCGTTTCGTCGACGAATAAAAGAAAATCTCACGCTTTGCTGCCCAGATACGCGATTTTTTGCCAAAGCTTTATAAACTTTTATACGTGGTAAGATGATTATTTAAAAATTGTCAACTGTAGAGCAGCTGGTAAAGAAATTAATTATTATTATACAAGCCGATTTAATATAAATTCAGAGAAAAACCTCGTTTTCGGATTTTCACAAATGTGTTTATTTAATTTCGTGATTGGATTGAAGTTTCTTCATTCGCCTTAAAATGCATAATTTGTCTCGAGCAATTTTTATATTAACGAACCTTATACGAAAACCCGTTGAAATTTTCAAAAATCTTGCGTCAGTTGGAAAAAAAAAAACCAAGTATTGGCAAATTCTTCATACGAATTGTGAACGCGTACCTAAAAAATGTTCACGAAAGTTGAAAAAGAAATTGTTCGAATAGAAAATTTGATTACGCGAACGACTTGCATTTTAAATTATGGGTGCAATTTCCTTTCATTCGTAAAAATAGCATAGCCTACAAAGAATAAAATTCAGAAGTTTGCGACCCTCGAGATTGACGAGGCTGGCATTAATTTTTTACTTTACTGCAGATAACCCTCGACAAATGATCAATTTTTGCATAATCGTCGAGTCGTCGACTCCGCAGTAACTGTCTGAAAATTAGCCACAAGCTGTGCTTAACTCTCGAAGCTTAAAACTAGCGTTTATCTCCACCTAACCCGTCATTCAAAATTCTCTTCACGGTAATTAGCTTCTCCAGCGTAAAGAGTTGTGTTATATTTTACAGATAAAACGTGATCCAAAAATTGTCAATAGACTTGGAAAATTTTCGTGCAACATAATAAAAAAAAAAAAAAAAATAAAAATCACCGAATACTTCATTGTTGCATTGAAATTTATTTCATACGGCTTCTCTGATTCGCGCGAGATTTTCATCCGGTCATCCTGAAAAAATACAACGCGATTTTGTCCCCCGTTACAGATTTGTGATAAGCCTATAAATTTACGGCCATGGACTAGAAAGGCAAGCAAGCCTAGGTACGTGACTCTGGTTTATGGCATGTTGTAAAAGTTTTAACAGCCTTTGGGCTAGACGCTAGTCTAAGACCGGTGAATCAGTCCTCGCGTCTTAAATACGCGCCGCTGTCATTTCCGAAGAGAAATGAAGACGGCATTGCACCGCTGAATGTATTTCCGGTCTGGTTATATTATACGGACATATTGTTCGCGTATTTGTCACGTGAGGCAGTGGTTAAACTTTTTAGAGCGCATGAATTCTACGGTTTTATCGTTACTTTCTCGCGTTAAACTCAAGGCGCTGAGCCTAGCTAATAAAGTTACACTGCCGGTGTATTTGACACAGGGCATTCCATGCCAAATCATCCGAGTCGTGACCCTCGTTACTTTGAATCTTTCTTTCTTTCTTTTCTTTTCTTTTCATACACGGTATTCGTCGATGTGAAACCTACAGAAACTTTCACAATAATGTTTTTGTTAGAAACGATTTTTACAAAGATTTTTCAAAATTTAAATGGTAATAATACGCGCCAAAAAAATCTGATCAATCTCTCTGGAAAATAGAAACCAAAATTCCACTCTCGTTTTGTTCTTGAAATTATCATTGCATAATATAAAGTTCGTACGAATTTTTCAGAATATTGATTGAAAAATGTTACCGTTTTTGAGGCGATTTAATAATGTCTTTATTTTTTTCGATTGTGCGATGAAGGCCGTAGACGAGAAGAAATTTGAATAAAATTCGAAAGGGTCAGAGTTACAGGTTTGGTGATTTGACACGACATGCCCCATATATAATCTACTGTACGTACAACTTGCAAGTGCGCATGTTTTCTTTGCAGCTTTAAGCTCTGCTGCAGTTTTCCGTGAGCATTTTCTTACCCATACGGATCCCACAGCCAGTTTTTTTTTCTTTTTTTTCTCTTCTTTTTCTATTTTACCGTCGGTTCGCAACGCGGTAATAATAATTTTATTACACCGTCGCAAGCTCGGCGCAGCCGGTAAAATGGGAACCACTAGACCGTGAAGCTCGTCTACTATTTGTTTTCTCAAATATTGCCCACCTTTTTACGTATGATCCTCTTATCTTCTTTATGCATTTTTACCCACACATATGATTCACCGTTTTTCCCGCTCTGCAAATTATAATTTTGTGAAATATTATACAACCGTCAAGTTTTGAACGAGTTTGAAATTAAAAATTTTCAACATCAATTCCAAATTACAAGCTCATCGCGATTTACGATTTTTCGAAAAATTTTGGTCCAAGTATCGAAAAACAATCGCACATGATTATAATAGTGGGTGACAGCTGTGAGCGTTCTGATAAAAATTTGAAATCTTCTCAATTGTAACAAAGATTTGAATCGTGCGAAGAATGAAGTCGCAACTAACAGTCGTGTTAGTTCATCGTTGTTACTCAAAATTGTGTGAAAAACAACATTGATCTTTCGGTCTGTTGCCTTTTAAGAGTCCAAGAATTTGTCGATACACATATTCTTTATTCAACCTAGTTCTATTGAAATGATTAAATAACAAACGGTAGTTTCTGTTCCGTCAATATTTATCTATTTATTTATTTATTTATATATATATATATATATGTGTGTGTGTGTGTGTGTGTGTAATAATATATTTTAACTCCTTTAAAGGACCTTTGGGGCACGGGTTAATATTAAAATTAAGAGCGGATTTTACCTTTAAAAATCATTTTTTAGCATTTCGAGTCAGTTTAAGGGGCGAGAGAAGAAGAAATTTTTTTTACCATATTAAGGACCACCCTAATATAAATATATATATGTACGTACGAATAGTAGGAGGGATATTCGATGGGCGCCGGCACCACGCGATCGAAACACATAGACTGCATAATAACCGGGAAGGTTTCCTCTGGTTAGGCGAATTATTGCCTACCTCTGATGTGTACGTATATAATACAGACAAGGGTGTACGTAGATCCGTGGATAAATCGCCACCACTCCCTTACCAACTTTGAGTTGAACTGCAATTGCCTACTGTCACGCTATATTTATTACCCGCCCCGTCTCTCCCTGTCCCAGCAGCTCAGGCCTCAACGAAACCATATTTCACCACCCCTCAAGCTACGCTGATTCTCTCATTTTATTTTTCGTTTTTGTTTTCGTCTTTTCCTTATTTGCATCCCGTGACTCAAAGCTCATTTATGATTAAACATCACTCAAAATTATTCGGAAAAAAAAAAAAAAATTGCATCATTATTTTTCAGTCCGAAACAGCGTACATTTAACGTTTAACTCGACGATGTACTTCGGCTGAGGATACGAAGGATTGAAAATACGTTTTGGACAGAAGTAAAGTAGAACGAAACAAAGTCGCCACGTCAGATTTGCGCAAGTGGATAATTTGGCACGGGTGCTTTACTTGTGCAAGCTCTGATCGTCCGACGTGGGATAATTATAACAGCACGTCACAGATGTTAATTAATCGACGATCTCGGTTAAATTACACGCAGATTTGTTTGCGAAATGGGGGTTTGCATTTCTGGTTCGATTGTTTGTTCGGTCCAATATTGTGTTTTGTGTACAGCTGTTCGCGGCTCACGACGATAATCGTGAATAACAAGGATTCACTCCCCGTTCGTTCATTTGCCCATCCGACCGATCGAACTCGAAGGTTTATAACGATCGGATGATTCTAAAGCATTTTTCTTGTCTGTACACAAACGCCACAAGTACCGAGACTCTGCACACAAAATGTAAACCAATTTATTTTTCGCACTCCCCGAAAATCCTCGAATTAATGTCAGTCGTCTCGGAAAAACGTACACTCTACTACTTCCAGCGTGTACCTAACGATATCAAGGTGGAAAATATAAATGAAAAGCAGGAGAGAAGTGGAAAAGGGACTGACATTTTGTATCATTTTTCACTCTTCTTGCCTTGATTTTTTCATGCAAATTCCGAACCTCGGAAATACGTCATGCATGTAATAAAACAAAAACAAAAACAAAAACTAGTATAAAAAACATATACATCTAGGTATGTACATGATTATAACTTGAAGGCGTAAAAGCTGCGATCCAATTTTTATAATTAGGAATTCTCAGTTGTCAGTAATTAATTTTAGCAATTTTGGGCGTATTGCAAAATAATTCCCAGAGCTTTTTTCGAAATTCGACTGATCATTCGTTTGAAATCAAAATTAACAACTTTTCACCTTGAGAATAAGATTTGAAAAAGAAGAAATCGTAACTGAATCGACTCGAATTTCAATTTTCGTACGTTGATTTTGTCTTCTTTGTTTTGGCTGACTTTTTTTTTTTTGTACCCAATTACCAGACAGATTCTGCTAAATTGTATACACATAGTTGTACTTAATTGATCGGTCAATTACGCGGGGCGTGAAACGTAATTTCTATAGTGATTAGGCAACGCGATGGGAAATTGGGGCGATTTTCACTCCAACCAACACGCAATTGCAGAACTGTTTTACAGCCGTATAACGTATTCGCTTCTGACTTACACGCCCAATTAGCTAATCGGCCAGACTATCCCTGCTGCGCCATACGTGGCGACACCTACGTATTTTGCCTGACCGCAATCCGACTAACTTCACACCGTGTCTGACCGCGATATCGCTTGGTCTTTGATCTAACGCGTGAATTAAGGTCATGTAGTACTCCTACCCCTACCGACCGAGAAAATTCACGCTTTTTCTTCCTACGTCAAACAAAAAAAAGAAAGGAAAGGGTCCAAGCTTCAGAGGTGCGTCGCTCTTTTGTAGCGAAATAAGAAAGCTACTCGTATCCCGAAAAATTGTCAACAAACCGTGGGGGTTTTTTAACCGTGTTACTATTCCTGCAATGAGGAGTGAACTGAGCCATCGTGAGACTGTTTTCATGCAATATATTCATGTCGCTAGACGATAACCAGGAATTACAATAATTTTGTTAATAAATGACGCTATCACGATCGTATGGGTGGACGGCCGAACGTTTCTTGGTTGGTGGAACAGTGCACTGAGAAATTTTTAGTTCCAGTTACCGCTCAGTCCTCAACTATTTTCATTTTTTCATAGTTCCAGGTAGAAAATGAAAATTAGTTTTCTAGCTGTTACCGGAAAGTCTGGTATCCGTTACTATTCTTTCTCATTACGATCACTGTTACTATATTTTCTTGCGACTGTTGCGAAAATTTAATGCTTGTGCAACGATAAATTGTAATTCCAACAATATTCAAACAGTTTTTTCAACGACACCTGTTTTACTGAATTTTTCTAGTTACAGTAACAAGTGAAATTTTTCTCAGTATAGAATTTTTTCAATTACATATATTCCACCAAATTTTGCGAGCCATTTGTTTTTTCTTCTTTTCATTTCACCTTTCATACAACGTTCATTACGACGGTTCCGCGGCGTTGAGGCAAGACTCGGGATTCGCGTTTAGGTCAGTTGTTTTTAATGAAGTCGGTACACCGAGCCCCAGCTTTAAGCCCCGCATGTTCATTAATTCGGTTATGGAAGCTCTTTGGCATCGGAGACTGTAAGGGAGAGGCGGGGTGGGGGGCAGAGGCTGCAGGTCATAATACAGTAATATTAAATTTGTTCGCTGAAGTTTGTTCACCCCGGTTGAAAAAGACGCGAATATTAGCTCGGGCCAAGTTAAATAAGCCTTTTTGTTTTGCGAACCAACTTCCTGTTCTTTCAAAGCTTCTCTGTAACCCCCCTGCCGGGCACCGTTGCTTTACTGCGAATAATCGCCGAAAGCCTTAACCCTGAGCCCTCGTGTTTTCGAATCCTCGAGAGTTAAGACTGAATAGCTGAAATAATCTACCCCGGCTCACTTGTTATCCCCGTGCAATCACCCGTCAACGCCTGAAACATTTTCCGAGTGAAAATCTTCACCCGAATACCTGCTCGTCAATCTGCAAAACAAGAGACCTCAGATTCGCGACGACGAATCAAATTTAACAGAATTTACACACCTACACTGTGCTTGTATTATGCAAACATTACACATTTACACGATTTCTCGGTCTCTCTGTAATTTTCGTATACAAAGCGGAAGAAAAGCTCGGACACTTTTCAACTATCTCATGCTCGTTGAAAAATGGTTTTATGGAAAGATAATCTCAAATTCTTTCTCTCTAAAGAGATGATTTTGCATTACTGTACTATTGAAGATTGAAAGAATGCTGAAGCATTTTTATTTCCAGTTTCAATATCACGCAGACCAATTAGTTTGATAAAATTGATAAGATAAAATTGCTAAGACAAAATCTCGAGAGTTAAATTTCTTTATATTATGGTATCGTGTCGTGAAAAACGTGTCAAAATAAAATAAGAAATGTAGCGAAACTGATTCATTGGTTCAAGATGCTCGAGCAAGTTAACCAAGGTGAATTCAGCCGGCGCATTGATTTCTCTAACGTCGAAAAAAAAATTTCAAACTCACACTTATTCCAGCTCAAAATTACTAACCATTTTCTCAGTACCAAAACTACGTTTTCTTGTCCAATCTTTATTGGTCACGGCTCATTTTATTTGCGATAATTCACGCACAAATCGCCGAAGGTAGATTTCTTTTCAACTTATCGTTAGTAAAAATGTAGATTCTCGAATAAGTTGTTGACAGTAATAATCACTCGGATGAAATATTTCATTTTTCAAATTTTACCCATGTTAACGGGGCAGAAATGCTTTACACGATCGTCGCGACAAATATTCAGACCAACACCTGCAAGGATATATTTTTTTTCAAAATGCAACAAATATTTCTAAATAATAGCACACCTCTCAAAATTGCCAATAAATTCAAATTAACAGTTTGATTCTAATCCAACAGATCATTGTGAAGCATATCTTTCTCGGGATTTCGATAAGTTATTTCAACCGATTAAAAAAGAAAAAAAAAAAAAAAACACTACGTTTTTTTTAGTGATTAACTTGATCTTGACCCTGCTAATATTTTCTTTCGATACTGTATTTAAAGAATAGCGGATTCCAATGACTGGATTTCCACCCTCTCATCCGCCACAAAGTTTATCTCCAGATACTGAAATCGTGTTAACTCAACATTTCGTAATATTCCGAAGTAAACCCTGTAACAACGTCTGGACAAGATTGTTCATCGTGTCGTGAATTAGACTCAATAAAACCCGCGCTCGTAGAATCAGTGAGTAATTCGTCCTCAGATTGTAGAACGGTTGAATGAACCTCACGACTCCTGCTGCAGGATGTCCGCAGTTCCGCAAAGTTCTTCGCGGTGGTAGCAGCGCCTCTGTTCACCGTAGGTACCACAGTACGTAACCCCCTTTAACCCACCCACCCACCCCCGCCCCACGGCGCGTCTTATATTACTTTCATAAAGTCCCATAAAAACGGTTTAAAAGGTAGAATCGTGGCTGTTAAAAAGGCGCCAACATTCCGCGAGAGGTCGACAAGGTGGCGGGTGCGAGTTATAAAACTGAAAAGAAGGAAAGAACAGGGCAAGGATTAGGGGCGGGACGCTGATAGATGCTGGGAGTTTCAAGGATTGCGGTACCGACTTTTTTCTGCTTTGCTCCGGAGTCTGATCGCGCCGTGATGCTGAGACGACGTCGCTTGTGGTGAAGAAAAAAAAAAAAAAAAATTCCCAGCCGACAGATCAATCGAACAATAGTCCGTAAATGAACTTACGATGATAGAGAATGATGCAATATTTTTTTTTTCTAATGTTCAAACAATCTTCGTAGCGAATTAGGATCGCGATTTGTGTCCAATTGATGGAAACAAAGTGTAGAATGGAGATAGCTCAAAAATTCGAATATCATAACTCTGGGAACGCGAAGATTTAATTCATTAAGAAAACTGTCAGGAAGAAAAAACTTGCTTGTTCGAAACAAAAATATCGTGGAGTTGAAATAAACTTTCATCGAATTACATAAGTTTCTTACACTAACGTCAGATAAATTGTTTAACTGGTTTATATTCAAATAATATTCTTTATTTCGAATAATTTCAGAATTGTCAGACTATTGCTTTTCCAAACATCCAGTTGCAAAAAAAAAAAAAAAAATTGTTCTCGATTCTATCAATTTTCTTTTTTTTTCGTTCCGACGCACATTTTCTCAAATTAAAATTGTTGAATATTGAATATTGTTGAATGAGGCATTTTGATTCATCTGACTCTGTCAACATTCGACTAAAATTCCGTAAACTAGATTGTCGTGTCTCTGAAAATTTGTTGCAACAGTCCTTTTATTACTCAAGCATGCCACTTTACGTATTTATTTATTTCCTACACTCGACGTACTGAAAGAATCAGGATTATTGCATCTAATCAACGGAGATTCGATGTGGTTGGTTAAATTCGAGAATCTTCTACGGCTGATCATCGAGGTTAAAGCTTTAAACTTGGAAGGTGATAAGGGTCTTAGGGAAAGGATTCAGGCAATCTGCCAGCCATTCTCATCTTCTGGAATGAATTTCTAAATTATATGCCAAATTCTCTCTTTGACGTTCATAGAACCTGATCGCGGATTACCGTCTAAAATCTGAACCATGTTATGCCTCACCCAAGTATATTGGCATCACGTCAGCTTGAGTCACTATTTTAAAACGATCACCATCTCACTTCTTCCTCTTATATCATACTTTATAACAACTCTATCAAATTTTGGATCGACGCAATTTAAAGTGGATAGCACACATGCTCTTTTTTGGTACGCTGTCGATAATTATTGCATGGATTAAACACTCATTTCTTCAATTCATTTACTCTGTTTTAATTTTTTTTTCTTTTTCAACAGTCAACAAAATGTTGACGAATTCGCACTCGGTAGAAAGAATTTCACCTGTGACACATTCAGAAATCTATTAATTCTGTTTACATGCTTCAGTGAAGGAAAAGAGAATAGAGAAGAGATGATTTCAAAAAAAAAACATCTCGTGAAAAGGATCATTAATTGTCTCGATCATTCATAAATTACCAAAACACATTTAAAATGGGGAAGTGCTTTGAAATTTTTTTTCAGAACTTGCCAGGAAGTCTCTTGAATGTGGAATGAGAGTTTACGACTAACTTTGAAAGCGTTCACGATTCAGAACTTTTCAAAGAAATGTATTTGTCACTGAAGTTTCCTTTCATTCCAACTTCTTCACTGATTTCTTCTGTACAATGCTGGACATTTATTTCGCATTATATGACCGTCGATCTTCCTCATTCTATTTTACGCAAGTTAAATATTTGAACTTGAAGTCTGAATATTGCGAAATTAGTCAAAACGTGACAAATTCGTTGTTCGATTAAATGTAGCCACGTATTTGAAATTCACTCTCTTCATAAATTTCAATTTATTCCCAACAATTGTTAACATCTGATTTCAACAATAAGATTTATCTAAACTTTCCAACCGAACGTCGGTATTCTATGCAAAAAAAAAAAAAACATTTCGCAGAAATAATATTTTCTTCGTCGCCTGGTGTGAAATCAAACTTACCGTCACGATACAACGTCGCGATTCAACATCCACTAGTAATAGACTGCTTGTTCCACACGTGAAAAGAAATTCCGAGGATCGCACGGCGACGAAGCATAGAGCATCGCCGTGTAATCAGGAGGTTGATTATCCACCAAGTAGCTACCAACCCTCGTAAACAGACGTCGTGGGTGATAAAAAGTAACAGTCCGAGATTGCCATCCGCAAACGCCTCGCGTCGTTGCCGCTGGTTTATCATGGCGACGGCCTACAAAAAAAAAAAAAAAAAAAAAAAAAACAAGCCCACGGGCGAAGGAATAATTTGTCGATTCATTCGTGCATCGGGAAGATAATTTCGGTGTTATCAATTTTTCTCTATCACCCCGTTCGTAATCCCCCTACTATTGTTCGGGGGCGATGAAATAGTTCCAAGAAGCCCATAAACAAAGTAATTATTGGCACATCGAGGCGGAGGCGAGAACCAGGCTTCGTGTTGGTAATGATTTCAGAGCTCGGAACCAGCACGCGAGTATAATACCAACGTTGAGCACGTTCGGTGCGACCCGAGCTCACACAGACCCAAAGTCGTTATTTTTTCACCTCCGTACCTACGAGGCATCAACCCCAGAAGTCGAGCCAGCCTCTGCAGGGCCTCTTTAAATATACATGCATTCGCGACTCGTATGGGAAAGTGGGCTGCAGATATGCGGCTCTGTATGTGTGAGGTTTGTGCAGAGAGTAAGTATAACAGCCCGCCTCGCAGACAAGAGGCAGGCAAACAGAGCCTATGCGAAAAACAGCTACGCAGGTTTCGGTGCTCTCGTTTAATTAATCCAGCGACTATTTCACTTGTAAAGTCTCCGGGCAGTCATGGAGGCTTATTTTTCTTCGTCGGATAAAACGACGATGTAACAGTTATACCGATAACGATAATCCATGATGGAAGCTTCCGGTTATTAGCGAAACGATTTCGGAAATACGAGCATATTGGGTTACGGTCGAATTTCGTTCGGCGAATTCCAACCTCACCGGGCTCTTTTCGCCGGTGAAACTGAGACCAAAACTTTCTTGCCAACGTTCCCTTGCGGATTGAACGTCTTACGATTGCCAAACGGTGCTAAAAATTATCTTAGAGCGAAAATTCGTTTCGAAGTGACGTGTCAACGGCAGCCATATTGATCATGCGCGCCATCTGTCGATGGAATGTCGTACTAACGATTTTTTCAATACTTTCACATAGTTTTTAATTGACTGCGATATTTCACGGAATTCGTTATGCCAGTGACGAAATAATTTCTTCGGTGATGTCTCGTTTTTCAACCTGCAAACCGTATCATTTTTGTTTTTCATATATTACGTCTAAAGATTTTCTGAATTAATTTCAGAGTTGTCTGAACGTAGCGTCGAGTGAATTCATCCCAACTTCGTATATCCGTCTTCACAACGCACACATATTCATAGTAATGCAGGGAAATGGTTCAGAATGGTAAAAATTACCTTACTGAAATGGGGTAGGGGAATAGGGGGCTATATTCGGAGTTTGTGATCGGCCTACGGCGTCTCGCGTCTCAAATCCGAGATTTCGCTGTCAGATGATGTTCGGGGCAAAGGGACGGTGGGGTTATACTGCGGTCAATTAACCCCGGGGATAAAAAAATAAACGCAACGAAGTGTGCGAGACGGCTGCAGGACGCTGGCGCTCGGGAGTCGTAAATAACCCCATTTGCCATCCGCGAAAAGCAGAAAAACAGAGGAAGAGAGCGGCGTGCAATGGAGAAAGAGGGGACGAGGAAAAACAAAGAGAAGGTAATAACGAAAACGGAAGGGGATGAAGAGAGCGAGGAATAAGATATAAAGAATGGAGAACAAAACAAACAAAAAAAAAAAATGGAAATAAAATTCTGCAACACACGGCGCGCGCTGCGGCGCTGCTGCTGAGCTTGCAATGCTTTTAACTTTGCTCATAAATTTATTTGCTTTCTGTGATACCGCTAAAGTTTCGTCAAGGAGTTCGTTCCGCGAGTCACTCTCCTCCTCCTTCTCCTCCTCCTCTCCTTTCCTTCCCTGCAGGCTGTTTCCTTCTTCTTTTCTTTCTTCTCTTATTCTCGTCTCTTCACTTCCGCTCTTTCTCTCATTTGCTCGTCGTCGCTGGTTAGCTTACTTCGCTAATGTTTCAACCGACTTAATTACGTCTCTAGGAAGGGGTGGGGATAGAAAACCAGAAAATGTGAAAATCAGAATAACCAGAATAACCAGAATTCCGAATTCAACAAGTTCGAATAACAAATATTCCCAAAAAGCACCTCGGATGCAAAAACTTCCTTGGCGCCTAGTGCGCTCCTGGATAGTTTTGAGGCGCAGCGCGATTTGATTCTGGCACCTTCAGATTTGCCCTCCAGGGTTGATTCCTATACTAAGTGAGAGCTCACTTAGTCTCAGACAATTGCGAGTGGTTATTTAATGTGCGTTGGACGAATTTTAGGTTAGAAGTTAAGGTTTTAATGTCCTGTGAATCTTTCCGTTTCATGTCTTTTGATTTTACCTAATTATTGTTTGAATAAATTTACTTTTATCGACTAGCTTGGTCGAACTTTTCCCTCTAATTCGTGAGTGTTTTTATGCTAGGTCTTTTTTTTTTTTGTTAGATTGCTCTCGGAATTGCTGTACTTTTATTCAAATGACCCGATTGCTCATTTCCTTCCGAATTCCCCCGTTCTGTAGTATAAAAATATTCAAACCCTGCGCCAAGTGCATTAAAGTGGAACGTACCAACAAAAATTTACTCTGCAACTTCGAAAACACCAAAATGACGACTGACGACTGACTGGCAGGAAGCTTTCAACTTCTCAAGTTAAAATTCCGCGGGTATAAGAGAATATGTGTTGATTATTTTCTTCCTCTAATTAACATTCCTGCAAAGTTTCATCAAGATCGAAAGTGTGAGTGCCTCATCGCGGATGTTTCTTCCCGAGTTCAGATTCAGTAAACCGGAAAATTGTCGTACGTTATCAAGTCTGGCGGGTTCTTATAAGATCGGATGTTTCTTCACTACATCAGCTATTTTGCAATATGAACTGTCAGACGCCACATTCAAATTGGAACTCGAATTCGATCATACAAAAAGCCGTGGAGCTTCATTTTCATTCAAACTGGATTCGCAAAAATGTTGTATAATCAAATAAGATAAGTGAGCGAATTCTCCGAATGTCAAACCGGTGCATCGGACGCACCTTTTCACTTGCAAAATTTCCATCTTACAATAGAATCGAATACAACATCAGATATTTTAAATGATATTTCTTGGTTTGTACTTTGATTCGACTTATTAACTCTTCTAGGATATTGCAATTCGATTTTCTGAGCCTTTTACGATATTACGAAAACTATAATTCGCATCAATTAAAAGGTTATCGTATCTGAGATTTTGCACCAACGCTTTTGCGTCGTTATACAAATGACCTTTCCATATTTTTTGGATGTGGCAAGGATTAATACGATGTTCACGCAAGGAACTTTCATCTCTTAAAAATAAACTCAAAAATTAGGTTCGGAGGTATAACTTTTACTTGAAATGAGCAACAGCATCGAAAATTACAACAAAATTACGAGAGATTACAAAAGAATACGAAAGGTTACAGTAACTTTTCTTCAAATTAATTCTAATCAACTTTCAAATGTGGTACGTCTTTCATAGGTCATTTTTGTTTGGGTTATCATTTCCGGGTTGTTTGGTCCTAATACCATCGGAAGAATTCCAGACTCGTTCGTAATACGTGTGCTTAATTCCGACTGGATATCGTCGACACCTTAATCTCAATCCCATGAATTCCGAACTGTGTATGTGATCCAGGCACATACTGCAGGACGTGCGCAACACACACTCAACAACGCTAATCAGATCAGGTTAGTTCCGCGTGACCAAATCATAGCGATACGTGCACACACGCGTGTACTTGGTGTATGGAATTGACGCCGACGTAACTACTCACCTCAAACTTCTCACCTGCAGGTTGTTGGCTAATTTCTGTACCATCCTATTTCGCGGCACGTCACGATCACCCTGCAACTACAGATTCATCCTGCTCTGAATGTCAAAACGGAACTCGGTATTGATCTTATAAAAATAAACTGCATGAATGTTTGTTATTCACACAGCGACATTTGAAGAGCCAAAAAGACCTTGCATGGTTCACCAAAGTGTTTGATTTGTTCGAAACAATTATTGACCAGGTGATCATTGGAATGATGAGTAATTCGTGGATCGTAGTTAGGATCAATTGGGCTCCAAGCAGAACAGACAAACACCGATTTCAAAGAGTATGATTTAACACAAGCACCGTTTTTTGTATTTTATGAAATAACACTCATCACCTGTGAAATTCCATGAACAGGTGAATTATAAAATGAAAATTTATGTTTGTGGTTACCATAATCACCTACAGCGTGATTTCTTTCAAGCAACAATAAATTCAAGGTTCACAAAGATTGTCATCTGCGTGCATCGTTTCATTCAACACAATCGCATAATCTTTATGCAGCATTAAAAACCTTATGGGTGATTGAAAAACCATAAAGTAAAACATTCGCCAAGAACAAACGAATAGTGAAACATAGAGTCATTCTCGTAAGAAGGTCATGGCTGCGTATTAAATTCTCTACAATTCTTTTCAAGTTTCTAAACTATAAGCATGATCATTTGTTTTGAAACGTTGCACAAGTTGATCGCAATCTTTTCGCCTGAATTTAATCAAGTTTTCTCCCCCTGCAAGGGTTTGAAAAAATCTTAAACTCGGGTTTAATTGAAGCTTGAAGCTATCGTTTCGTGCAATGATACTTCCGTAATCGCGCAGCAAACGAGGCTGAGAACTGACGAGTTATTTAAAAAAATTGACTAGCATATTGCAAAAGTTTAGATTAAGTCGAGGGAGAAACCGAAAGTAAAATGGCAGGTTTGACCCTCGTTAGATATCATCTTCACAATTCGCCTTCCCTTACTGTGAGATCTGCCCAAACTCGATTAACTTTCATTGTATACGAGCTGGAAAACGTATAGCTGGATATTAATTCTGATCCAGCTTCTGTTCGAAGTTCTCTCACGCTCTTCGTTGCAGCAATACGATTAATAACAAAATTCCTATACCCAACAATCCGAGGAAAGAATTTATCATACATACATATAACATCCCAATAAATTGACCCTCAGCAAGACGATCAAAAAATATTTCACGGTATTTGTCACGGTTTCTTCTCTCTTCTTCTCTGGCAAACTGTCCAAACCAAAAAACCAAATAAATATGAAAAATTTGCGTCTTTCTACTTCGTAAGATCAATTTTCCACTCGGATGTATTGGAAAAATATTCGGTCAAACTTACTTTAACGCTCTTTCCATTTTTCTCCCGTAAATGTTTTTCCTAAACTTGTAAATGCAGTTAACTCAGGATCCGAAATTCGAAGGTCCGAAAATTTGCGAATAAGGAATTTTCAAAACCCTTGTGTCGGTTAGAAAAGTCCACGAAACCCCGCAACTCGTATAAAGCTGTTTTCACATGGCTTTTTCTCGTTTTATGATGTAGAAAACAACTCGCATGGTGTTTTTCTTCAGATTTTTCATTCAAGCCTATGCTTTAGGTACATATATATGTATATTTACCTATGTACATATCAATATATATTCGTCCACCTCGTTGCGACCTCGCTTAAAAGAAACCTTTTCCGGTAGGCTTCATGTATACGACTCTGTTTTTCCTAAGCCTGAAGCCTTTCTGCCACCCTTTTCTTTTTATCTCTACTTCTTTTTCTTTATTTTTTTTTCCTCTCCTGTTTTATTTTTGAAAATACTACGTGTGAAATTTCAAGATGCTTTCAACAGAACCTGCGCGTTTTTCTGTAAACGAATCGGGTGTGACTGTAATTTTTCATGTATTGAATGAAAATACAGTTATACGATCAGAAATCGTCGTAAATGAAACCGATCAGGTGTCATTTCCCTCTTTTTTATTTTATTTTCAAGAAAATTCAATTCTCGCTGGGAGAAAAATCCTTAGCAAATCCATTTTTACAATTTGGTGATACGTTTCTTTTTTTCCAGAATTTTAAATGACAAAATTCCAGTTTTCATGATCTTTAACCTAAATGAACTCTCGAATGAAAAACATTCGATACTTTCAACAAAAATCTAAGATTTAATGCTACATGTTGGAAAAAAAAACTATGAAACATATTATCCTACGAATTTTATTTCCAAATTAGTTCACTAATCGTTAGCATGTTCTGTCATTTTTGTGATCTCATTCTCAAGATTTCGAATTCATTGCGGATAAAGAAAAAAAAAATACCACAGTGATAATTAGACCTTCTCAAGACATTTTAAAATTTAATTTGCATTGCTTATTCCAAAATTGAATTTCTATTAGTTGAATACCATTAAGCGTTTTTTTTTTTTTATTTTCGAAGTCTCGTATTTTTTCACTGCGACTTCACAGAAGAAACGTGAGCTTGTATAAATGTGCGAAAAATTCTGTCCCGAATCGATGTCTTCATAAACGTCAAGTGATAAGCGATTGAAAGATTCAGGTCACATAGATTTTCATTTCGTTTTAAATGCCGAGCAAAGTAGACTTGTTTGTAAATCATTTAAATGAACCTACCTACGCATTTCGGTACCGGAACGTTTGCCCGTTAATATTTTCTCCACACGATGGAAGAAAACCGGAAAAAACATACAAACAGCATAAGAGAAATGTGGGGAATAAAAATGGTGGAGGAAACCATCGTCTGGTCCCTGTAGTCGTTGGGGAGTAGAATAACGAAGTGTATTTAGCGTGTACGTGCTTAATTAATTCTATTACAAGCTGAGCCGGCTGGAATGATGCGAGTAAAAGTGAGAGGAGGGGCAAAAAAATAAATAACAATAAAACGAGAAATCGAAACTTTTAGAGCCTTCCATTTGTCAGACTGCACCGGCTGCCGAATATTTCGATTCTTCAAACAAAAAATTGCGAAAATTTCTGTACTCAGACAAGTTGAGAAGACAGCAAATGAAAAAAATAAATAGTGCATCAGAACAATCTGATGGAAAAAAAATATATCGAAGTGAAATTTCTCATCAAAATTATATCAGATTATATCAGATTATATCCGACTATAATTCCGTGTGCTTATAATATCATTTGAAAAATGTATGACATTGATAAAAGAGGAAAAATCTGCTGGGAAATATTGTGCGAGTTGTTCGCAAGTGCAGCAAGCTTCACGAGACTACGTGAAAAGAGAGTCTGCAGATGTCTCCTGACTATACCAAGTTGTCTGTATACCATCCTTATTTTCCTCTTTACAACGTGTAAGATAAAAAATAAAAATTCTCCCCCCGCGACGTCGGCAGTATCAGCTTTTCACTAGACTTCAACGTAACACCTGTAAAAGCTACGCAAGTTGTTGTTTGCTCCTGCATTTTTTCTCCCTCTTTGATTTTCATTCCGTTTTACCTTTTTCTCTTCGGTATTTGTAGTTATAACGATGCAACGACGGAAGATCACGCAAGACGGATCAATATTCTTGCTATTCGGTTGGAGACGTATTTGTTTTTCTTTATTAACGATTGATAGTACGGTTTATCTAACGGTTGATGATTTACATACCTACCGATTATTATCACTTGTATGCAAACTTAGAACGTTAGCTTTGGACAGTTTATTGATTACATTTTCAGAATATCAAGTTATTCAAATGTCCAATAAATATCCAATTCATCTGAATTTTTCAACAAATATACATGTACGTAATTTATACATAATTACACATAAGTAACTGCACTTACGAATCGATCAATTTTTGTAAAATGATCTAATAAATATTGAAAAATTCGGTTTGATCGAATAATTAATTCTGATACCATGAAACGTGTCGTAAAATTGCGACAGACTATAAAGTGTGAATCTCGAAATTTCAACGCTTATTTTACGTAGAATAAAAATCGTTATTTCCCTCATTTCTCTCTGAAATTTTTTTCATCTAATTCAGTTGATTCTCCCCTCAAGTATCAGTCGAGTTCGCACGAAACGTACATAAAGAGCCTCGTATGTACAGAAATTTTTTCGGCGTTAGGTAGGTTAATAAATTCCGCGAGGTGTTTGCGTAAAATTGAACCGTAATTCCGTTTGCGTTATCAGCCCCATGAATCGAGCTTCCCTCCATCCATTTTCATCCAGCGTAAGCGCGCGTGAATTGTAAGCCCACCGGATTCAACCCCGCTGTATCTATCATAATATATACGTCATCCGCTCCTCTCCTCCTTTCCATTTTCCACTTTCCATTTCGCCTTTTCCCTCTCTCCTCCCACCGTCTTCTACTCGTAGCCTGGTTGAGCACAATTATGGGGTCTCATTAGTGGAATCTAATTGTAAATGTTTCGTCGGGCAACTACATTCCATTTCCATCGACTCTCCCCGCGGAGATGAAGAGGCAAGACGTAGGCGTGACATTTTCGGAATTCCGTCGGGAAGAAACACTGAAGAAAAAAAGTACGGGGATGGGAAAATCGCGGAAAACGGAAAAGCGACGTCAGAACGAAAAGGCAGAAAATGGGGGCGGGGGGGGATTTAGAGCCATTGTTATATAGGGTGGGGTGTAGTTTAATCCGGAGATAAGGTTTATAACAGCTTCAAAGAACGAGAGCCGAGGAGCATTTAGTTTAATATAATTCAATTAGGAAGAAGCGAAGCTCTAGGATCTTAAATTATGGGGTATTCTGAATCAGATCACGGGGTCATCGGCCTGACCACCCTGTTGGATTTTCATGTACACCGGAATGTGGGCTCATTTTGGCACAAGATATGAATTTCGAATTTTTCGAAATTTTTATGTAATTTCATAGGGATTGCACGAGGTCGAATATCACAAAATGTATGGAACACATGTCAAGCGACAATTTTCTGAATTGACGAAGCTCGTAACAAATATTTTTTTCATAGTTCAAAAACGGGATACGAAGTGTTTTTTTTTTTGTGTTCATCTTCGTGACTGTTCTTGCAAGACAAACAGAAAAGAAATGGTTTTCTCTAGTCAAACTTTATGTTCTTCTCAATTCAAGAGTGAAACGAGAAAATGGGATGAGAACAATCGGTATTGTCGAACTCTAAATGATCTTGTAAACCTCCACCGAATTAAAAATACGATAGCTCAGTGTTTCGTCGATTAGAGCTGTGAAACTTTTGTTATGAAAATTTTTCAGCATAATATGCCAACTTAAATTAACCACCCTGTATACATAATACGAATACACATTAGGGACAGACTGCTGAGGTTGTCAAAATTCTCAGCGTAGGTTTCAGTAGAGTGTAAATTGTACGGAATGCGGTATACGCGTAAACGTGTAGGCTCAAAGAAAGAGGGTCACGTTTCCTAATTGACATTTTGTAGCTCGCTGGCTCGTCGTTAATTATTCAAACGTTTGACCGCAAGCTCGGGTTACAGCTCGATGATTTCACCTAAGGTCTCAGTTTAATGCGGAGGTGGAATAGAGAAATTTCGTCACCAAATGCGTGGAGAGTCAGTGGAAGATGGTCGCTCTACAGCAACTCGCAAACTTCGTCATTTTTACCTAATTTCACTAAAAAGGGAGCTTCGTTTTTTCAATTATACAATGCGTATAATGAAAATTTGACAAGGTATTTTCCCCAACTCGTTCGAGTGACTCGCTCGAAGTTGACGATACAGAAAAAGGATAGAAGAAGCCAATCGTTCGAACCACCCTGAAATGTTGTCATTTTAGAGAATCATCTTCAACTACTTGACATGTCTTCAGAAACGTACCAATTGAAGTTATTCGCTGTGTTCGGCAGTTACGTAATTGGTGTAATTTTTTTAATCAAACGTCGTGATTGACACGTATGGAAAAAGATCTGACGTCAATTGCGGATCCAAAGCAATAAAATCAGTAATTCAGTTTCACCAAAATTGCTACATACTCTACTTCGTAATACTGCCGGCTCAATAGTTGCGATTTTTTGTCTCTTCGCGGGAGTGAATTTGGAATTATCGTCCTCTCTACATTTTCTCCTCGTTAATTTTATACCCCTTGGTAAACGAGACTCATTTGTCAATTTGTACCCTGCACACCGGATGTGGTCAGCGGCCGGTCTCACCCCGCGGATATGGTAGCCTTGATTTCGCACGGCTCGTAGCGCGACTCCCGGAGGCCGGTAAAAATACTGTCTTCGATCTTAATTCGAATATCCCACGACGGTGGCGACTTGCCGACAATTCTTCGTCGACGAGACGTAAGCACGGAGTAATTTGATGCCATTTAGTTAAGTGGAATCGTGCCATTGTGGTGCAAGACTCGGGAGCGACACGAAATTCTGGTTCGGTTCGTCGCGTCTCGTCGCCGAAGACATCCCGCGGGAATTTCGTCGTCTTCGGTACCGGGATGAACGAGTAAAGCGATGGTCAAATGACCCGTGCCATTTTCATTCGCGCCTCATTTTCGTTTCTTTCTCTCTCTTTTGTTTATATCCGTGTAACCCTTATTTCATGACGGACAAAAGCGTCAAAACTCATTCTCGGTATATCGGCCTGATTCTTATACTTCTCCAGAGATTTTCTCCCGCCGTCTTCTCTCGACCTTGTTATCGAATAGAGGCGGATATTATTTTATTGACTGGCGGAAAGTATGAGGGGAGCATCCCGCCTGGTCCGGAGCTTTACTCAGAAGCACGGGCTTTCACTTAGCAGATTAAACCTGCCGAAGTTTCTTTTAAGCTACCGACTCCGCAATCCTCGGCATCGACGCGTCTTTCTTCGCCCATCGGCTTCCATTCGATGGTAAAAATCGACTGGGGTTTCAGCATCGCAATCACTTCGTAACCAATACTCTTATCCATACTTTGAGCTTATTACGTTGGTCCGAGAAAATGGTTCGTTATTTGCGGGTAATTTGCCTCCTTGGTGTTTTTAATTCTAATCACGATAGACTCGGAGTGATATAATCGACTTCTGTGCTTTTAGTAAAAGTTGAAATCAAATACTCGAATCGATGATTAATCGGGACGAGATACCGGTGGGTTCAATTTTTGTCACAATGAAAGATGCCACCACAATGTGCAGAATGATTCCGAGTTCAGCATTGTCAAAGAAATTGAATAAATACACCGAAACTGTGAAATCTGAAGCTCTGATAAGATGATTCACAGATAAGTACCACGCGCTGAGATTACGAGAAATTTTTCGATCATTCCGAAAATTTTTACCATCAGCAAGATGCGTTAATTATCGATGTTTGAACATTTTCCGATTAGTACAAATGAACGATCACTGTGACAGTGATAAACTAATAATTGTGATCTTCGTTCGGGAGGATGATCGAGCACATAACGCACGTATCAGTAAGGTCCGATCCGCTTATATCAACGGAGCACAGAGATGATTAATCGAGGTTTCAGTCGATAAAAACGTACCCATTCGAGCATCGTTGAGTAAATTTAGCCCGAGAACAGTGAACCCTCGACGGGGTAAGGCGACGTAGTGATTTATAAAATTATGCACACTCCTTGCTCGAGATGAAGTGATCTCGACGTAGAAAATTCCCTCGCCGACCCTTCGCTCAGCACTTTTACGGATGAACAATAAAACTTTCTGTTCAAAAAGAATTTCAGATTCATAATGACGCCCAATTACCCCGACGGCGCTGATCCTTAATTGCCGCTCGACCTCCGGTTCGCTGCTGCAGGTGTCGAATCACGTTTCCGATATTTTTTCCCGCCGTCCCTTTCGACTGTCTCGCGTTATCTTGTCTTCTCACAATCAGTTTTCTTTGGATTCAACGATTTCACCGGACTAATTACTTCTCCATATTCAATTCATTCGTCAAATCACGTCGGGACTAAGTTAATGCCAAGGTTTATTCCCTTCTTCCCTTCTCTCATTCTGTCTTTTTTCATTCCGCATACGTTGATTAAGCTTGATTGAACAGTAGCGGTTTAATCACGCGTTCAGACCCTGACAAGTCCGATGAATTTTTTCCTGTATCGTTGATGTATATATTGATGTGTTTCATCGTAATTCACGGTTGTTATTCAACGGAAAACTCCAAGATCAAACAAACAGACTTAATAAATCAAGCGAAAAATAAGTCTACAGATAGCTGCAGCAAATTTTTAAACATACAGGGGCTGCAAAACGTGTCCTTTCTATCGGATACGGTAATTTCGTCTGCCTTTTTTCATTCCGACAGTCAGGTTTGAAGCGATGAAAAATCAATTCACAACTCCACAACTTGGTGCAGAAACCCGAATCTGAACCGGTGGATCTTGCATTAGGATTCCGCGTCTGTCCGTACAAAATGAAATAACCACTTTGTCGGGAAATTTAATTCTCGTAGCATTGCGGAGCGTGGGTGGAGAGACGAAGCTCGTAGGGTCTTTACGGAGGAAAGAAGCGCACACTCAGGTTCCAGGGCCGCAAAGGCAACCACCTCTGACCTCTACTATGTTCCCGGAATTTGATAATCGACAAAAAGTGATGAGGTAACGGCATTTTGAGTGGTTATCGAACGGTCGGCTATTCCGAACGTTGAACACATCAAGGGTTATTCAATGATAACGTTTACAGGCACAGCGCTACTTCGCTCAAGTAGAACGCGGCAAAGCAAAGACGACTTTCGAAATTCTATACCTTTCGAAGCGATTTTGATCTTTTCGTAGGACAGTTATTGCTGTTGATGTTATATTTGGAAAAAACCGAGGTAAATAAAAACTATGAAAAAAATGCTCTTATCAAAACAGCCAATCAATTTTTAGCACGCGTACAGATAAAGAACTTTTTTGAATACGGAATGACAATGATGAAGGTTGGCGAAGGTCAATGGCATTTTCTACTAATTTCATGCCCGATCCGTTCCACCGAGCAATAAATTGATTTGCAAATGATTCGACTGCAGAACCAGATGGTTCTGGTAGCAAGGCCAGGGGTAATATAACATCCCTCCTATCTCACGGATGACCTATGAAACAAATTGCACTTTTATTAGCGCAGATAACGCCCGGAGCAATTGCCAATTTACGATAGCGGCAGCCGGAGTCTTTCCAACTTCACATCTACTTCGCGCAATTAACAGTCGCAGCTTTCCAGATACGGCGACATTACAGCTTCACGTTCATGTAGATCGTAGCTTCTCTATTTTTCCCTCTTCATAGTCGTCATCTCTCCTTCTCATCCCATTCGACTCTTCGAATTACGCTGATAAACTTTTTCACTCAGCTCGCATGAAACTGCAGGTATATGAATTTATGACGATCCTGTACACGTGTAACTTCAGAAAAACTTCAAGTTCGCCATAACCGGATTTCACGTAAAATTCTCGTTTCAACTTTGAATGAAACATTCACCGGGTATCGATGTACAATACTAACTTTGCACGAGTATATCGGCTTAGCTATATTTTCCTACACTGAGAGAAGTCTTTAGTTCCGGTTACCGCTCAGACCTGAACTATTTCCATTTTTTTACCACAATCGAAAAATATAGTTCGAGGTACAAAATGAAAATTAGTTTTCTAGCCGTTACCAGAAAAGTCTAGTATCCGTCACTATTCTTTCTCATTACGATCAGTGTTACTATATTTTCTTCTAACTGTTGCGAAAATTTAATGCTCGTGCAACAATAAATTGACGGTAAAGCCTTGCTTCACTAAAAAAGTAGAGTGAACCGAAAAAACTGATTTTGTGTTGCAATTACCAAAAAAGGATCGACGATAGCGGAAAATGGTAACGCGTACCTCGTTCTTCGTAATTCCAACAATATTCAAACAGTTTTTTTAACGTTATCTGTTTTACTGAATTTTTCTCAGTGTACCTTTTATTTGCGCTCGACGTGCAAAGGGTAAGTCTTTTTACGAAAGGTAAAAGATCGTTTCTGTCCCCAACGTCACGCACGCTTTCACGACCATTCTGTTCGAAATTGATAATTAGTCTTATTGGAGCTGCAAATACGGTGATAATTTTTGATCATTCGGAAAATTCTTGGATTCGAAGATAGAATTTCAATTTTTACAGCCTGGCGGTGATTTGAAATCAGATTTGCGTGTTTTTTTTTTTTTTATATCTTCAATTGCGTTTGGCTTTCACTTTTGCAACTTCTTCCTTTTTTTCTCTGTGATTTGTGTAATCAAACTCAGAACTGATGAGACGGGGGAAATTTTGAGCTCTCTCCCTTGCTCGACGTTGTAAAGTTGAGGTTACGAAGACTTGCTAAATAACCTTGTAATAATATTTTAGCGATGTCAACTCGGTCCCTCGAGCTCGATAAAGTCCACAAAGGCAAGAAGAAATGTTAATCTTAAAACTTCCACCTTCTTCTGGGTACCAGAATTTAAATAGATTATCTGATGGAAATTACGCGTCTGCTGAATTATTGACTGCTGAATTATCGTGGCGGATAAGTGAGCGGTAAAACGGTAATCTGCAAAGCGAAAGCACTTAACACCGTTTCAGCTTTTCTTACAAATTTAATGCCAATTTCATTCGTCGAATCACTCAATTTTACTCCCTGCAGAGAAACTCTTACCCAAGTAATTATTCCTTGAATTAACAATAGGCACTGTGCGAATCACCGTTCTTATGATGTTTGAATAAATTCTTTCACCCCGCAATTCGCTGCGTGTGTTTCACTTCGGCAATCGAACTGGCCGTTAGAAAAGATCCCGTTTCATTCGTCCATTTTATCACGAGTTACCTCTGTTTCGTTTTCACCAAAGAAAGGCCCCCTACATCCATTTTCCCCTATCACTCGACCGCCTGTTTCGCAACTTTGAAAACGAGAAAATGGGACAAGAACTTTCTGTTTATCTGAACTAGAGAGCGATGAAAAAGGTTCACGGAAAGAAAAACAGAGGGAACCCTTCCGCCACCGAATTGACACACTTAGGGGACCGACCTCGGTTAATCTCAAAATTTCCCACTGTTTTTAGAGTTTTGTCAAACCCCGTCAGCAATTTCTTGACCCGTCCTGAAGGCATCGCAACGTCTACCAATTTCAACACAGAATGGCAGGCTGAACGTGGAAAACAAACTAGCCACCATAGCAGGATACCATTTTGTCCAATGTTGTTCACCATGCTGCGCTAGCCAATCGCTACGGTGTAAACCTCATCGCGTGTTACCGGAATGGATAGTTGATCAGTGAAATGCGCGACGTTTTTAGTGAAACATTCGTCGTGTACTGAATTGGTACAATCATTTGGATCAATTCCAGATGCTCTGTGCGGTGTCGTAATTCCACGATTTGTTAGTTCATCTGCATAGTATCCTTCATTCTTACATTTGACAGCTACAATGTCCAACATTTAGACGTCGACCGTGACATTAGGAAAATGTGAAAAGTGACGTAATGGCTTCACTTCAATTTGAAAGCCATTTCCCTTCGGTCAAAGTAACATTCATTTTAAAAGCTGAACTTGTAGAAACCTCTTCGGTCAGACACGAAACTTGTGATAACGATAATACGCTATCGTAAGTTCGTGTGATATTGTTTATTCTATCCCTTACGTTATCTAAACACTCTGAAATAAACATTTTCCTCAACGAAAAAATCATAAATAACATGTTTTTGCACCGCTGACATACTCTGAGTGATTCGATTAATTGGCTCGTCTAATCGACATTTTGAAAATAGTTTTATTCGGACATGGTACTACAAGCAGTACAGCTCTGGAGAGCAGTGAAGATTCGTTCTGCGGGGTGCTTGGAATGTCCGTGAGTTCTCGGTTTCTTTCGACATACAATACGCCTAGGCCACGAACGAGACGAGTTGGTGTAAAAGTAAGTTAACGGCATGTAATTAGTATGTAATGAATTGCGTTCCGACTTTTTTTTCTGACTCGTCAACAAAAACAGAATGGAATTTTACGAAGCACAAAATTAATTAGGCTGTTACTTCTTGTCATGCCACAGAATCGAGGCAGACAAAAATTGGAAAATTTTTATCTACGGTTGATACTACGGAGATCTTAATTATACGCTGGAACACGTTGGTGAGAGTTCGATCCTTAACATTTTTCTTATTTTTGCGCTATTTGACGGCTCATAAACGACGTATCTCCGTTAACGATCGTAATACATAGCCGCATTTTGCGTTAAACGTCGAATGCCCGGGTACTATATCACGTATCGAATGCAGTTTACGCGGTCAAATTTTCACTCACTGACGGAACAGGCAGTTGACACACTGCCACATCACGTTTCGTGATCTTGGTTTTTGGTTATTGACAATGACACCATCGCAGCCATATATTTCAAACTCCCCTAATTACTGACCATTTAACATTCACAAGAACCAGAGTACGTCAACCACTCGGATACTCAACCAACCGATACGCGTCGCGGAACGAGATCGAAAAATCAAGTCCCATATATTTATAATTAGATGGTGATTCGTTTACGGGTGGGTGGAGTGAATGTCAACTCCTAGCGGTGACCGGAAGAACTGCAACGTCGACCGTCTCGAACCGACCGAGACTGCAGAGTACTGTTTTACCATGCAGCATCAGAGTTCGTCACTTCGCTGCTTGTAATAATATTTCTGCACTACATCCGTCAACGACTCGACTCGAAACGCTACACAGTATTCTCGTTTTTGACACAAGTTAGCAGAGAAAATAGGATTTGTGGCATGTGAACATATTATAGAGATTTCCCATTAAAATAACTGTACGGAGAGATAACGATAGAGACTGGATCGTTGACGTGGGATCCGCGAATTGGTGATGAATGACTGTGGGCGAGGAAGCGGGATGACGATTGAAATGGATTGTGTTTAATTAACAATCAAGGATACTTTATTCGAGGAAGATGAAAAGCGATACGATCTGTATCGCAAGAGAACATAACGGCAACTGAGGAATTACAAGGTTATAATACACGTAGATGATACACGGACATGATTTCGCAGCTGTAAATAATAGGACGTTTATACAGAGCTGATTTGTTGAGTCGCGACACAGACAAGCGGCTCTAAATTTGAGGTAGAGACGGAGAGGTAAACATTGCACGCGAGTGTGAGTAGACCTGTCCTTGAGAAGGGCAAAATCGAATTTTAATGGTCTTACCCCCCAAATTGGTTCGAAATAATTAATCGAATTCCAAAAAATTGGACAAAAATTATGAATTTCGTAAACCTGATTAAATCTTGTTGAATAGTCCATAAAACAGAGTGATCTCGATTCAAACGATTGCTTCCCCATTTTTATAATCTGTTTTAGAGTCATCTACTCCATTTCTTCCGATAACCCGCGATATGTTTTTCAATCCTGAAATCCCGCCTTGTTTAAGAAGCGGTTCGAATATCGAGGCTGCAAGTTATTAGAAGTCGTAAGTAAATTACTCGAAGACAAACTTTGCAATAAGAACAAAAATTGGAGCGAATGTCTCCTCGCCACGACTTCAATGAATAATGTGCAAGAAAATCACGAGTTGATTTAGTTATTCACTTATACTTCACAGTCCCCCAAACATGAGCTATATAGATAAGAGGTCGCCCCGCATTCAAGTCAAGTGGATTCATTCACTTGTCTGTTATTTCAGCACGAACTTGAACCTCTCGGTCTTTTTTTTGTTTCCGCCACCAATGTTTCTCCCCCTCAATTACGAACCGCTGTGATATTATAACTTTCGATCACGTTAAGCCACTAATTATTATAATTTACACAAAAAGTACTCCGCTGGTAAGCAAGCTCTTTTACCCTATTTTATCTTCACCGAAATCATCTATCAAAGAAAAATTCGGTTTTGCATAAAATGTCTCTTTCGACTGTCATGTTTCCTTTCCACAATTTAACCCGTGAAATAATCAATCTGTTCTTTTTTTTTCAAATTGGAGTATTTTCGGTACGAATAGTAAGATTCAAAATATTAAATCCAATATGTTGGATCGCAATACAAAAAAAAAAACACTCACCGGTCAATGAAATTACCTTCCACGATTCTCCGAGAATACATATTTTTAATATGAATTAAAATCGAACAGACTCCAAAAGATGAAATTCTGAATATTGGAAGTTGTTTATGTTATTCATTTTCGATGAAAAAAACTGGCTTGTCAGGAATACATTCGAGTGATCGAATCATGCATTTGATTCGTTGAAGGTAAAGGAAAACTAAATTAGTATTCTTTGAAAAGTATACTCGAACTTCTCCGTTCATCTGATCCATTTTTTATGGTTATACTGTTTTCCAGAAGAAGCTCGTCAACAAACTTTTTTTTTTTTTTTTTTTATTGGCAGGCGCACCCGCGCGGTTTAATGTACCGGAGAAAGAAAGATATCATCAGAAGAGAAGAAACACACCGTCAAAAGACGCGGGGGTTGAATAATCCGACATTTGTTGGATTCCGTTTATACGCGAATCTTGATTTAATTTGGTTTCTCTACGTGTTATAAATAGACGCGAATATATTATTGTATATACCTAATGAATAACGCAGCATCGTACAACTCGCTTTTCTTGTGTATCCGGCAAAGCAGAGATAGAATAGAGATGAAGAAATGAAAAGAAACAAAGTGGGGACGGATCCGGGTTTTATTACCGTAGTTTCAATTCCTTCGGGAAACTGACGCTCCAACAACTCGGAATTCTCGCCTGTTAAGTTGCGATTAAACATTCATCGAAATCGTTGACAGCGAATTTCTCCTTCAACGAATAAACTTCTCGCACGAGATTCTATCTCTCTCGCTCAATTAGGATAATATGAAATTGAGAAGCAAGAAAATACTCCGAGACTATTACCTCAAATTTTATCAACCTTAAGCAAATACACAGAAATTCAGTTTTCAACTGTAGTTAGAAATTAAAATTGTTGTTAGTAATTATATCGCGCATGATGCATGTTGTATTCTTCTTGGATATTATTTAAATATTTTCAGGCGTATTGTTAGTCCTCTGAAATTCATCTTTCGACCCGGGCTTCAGCAAAGTAAATTCTTTAACCTGGAACAATATTCTTATTAACGGGCTAACGCACAAACATTCGCAAACTTTTCGAGGTTGTTTGTCTGATATTTGGATATTTTGCGTGAAAATTATATAATTCTCGGGTCTCTCCTCCTCACAATTTCGAAATTGGACTCTGGTCTTCGGATTTTTAACACCTCTTGCAGTCGTAAAATAGAAATGACCTAACGTGTCACTAGTGTAAAAAAATTTGATCTTTCCGAACATAAGATCGAAATTATCGAAATGAAAAAGTTCGTCGGTCAAATAAAAACACATAGTTAGCCAATAACGCGTCGTCCGCTTGGCTTCCTCCTTAGTCTTTCTTCCACTTCCTCTTCCTGGATCACTTAACAAAGGTGCCTCAAGGGTATTGAGGCAGGAGGAATCGCGTGACTGACCCATATAAAGCGAAATACCTCTCGACTAGGCCGGCTGCCGCATCTCTGATCCCTTTCTCTTACGTCGCCTATCGTCTTGATGCAGGTATGCAGAAGGGTTCTGTAGTTAGAAACTGCGAGACCCTACGAAACCCTCAAAGGAAAATCCGCATCCACTGACCAACGTCTTTGCGGAAACCGCACGTTTGAAAATCGCCATTTTCATCCATCCGTGCTTTCCTTTCTCTCTATTTACGAGCCGTTAAATTTCATCCTATTCTACTTTACACCGTACTTCGTCTGATCGTCGGCTCTCGCTTCTCGACGTTTTCACGTTGTAATCTGGCTCCTTCCTGGATTCACAATGATATTTCTTCCATAGACCAACTCGAAGAAGAAGATTGAGGGAATATTCTTTGAGCGATGCGAGATTGCTCGTCCTCTCTCGTGGTACCTCGCTTCCTTTTACTTTTCTCTTATTTTATTTCTAATTCGGATAATCTTACCTTTGTGAACCCGCTCGTGCTCGTCTCAGGCACCAAACAATGTTCGGATGACTTTCTTCTGTCCCTCTTCTCTCGGTGTGGACAACGCGGAATTCATTACCTGAGGATTCCCTCGATTCCGGATTAGACTATAAACAGTAGAAGTACCGGCTTAAGAATCGTCGAGCTCGCTTTCATCGTTAATTGACTTAAGCCTCACCTTGGTCCAATCCAATTTCATAAAAAATTCATATTTCTGAACGAGTGATTCTTGAATTATTGGAAATTAAAACCAGAACGATGTTGATGTGTGAATCGATTAGAACGTAAAATATCATGAAAATCCTATAAAATTGTCACGAAGTTGTTTCAACTGTCTAGAATCTTTTTCATAAACTTTGTGAGTTCTCATGAAACGTTAGCTCACATGAATTGTATTTTAATCCGTGTAAGGTCTGTTTATTCATTTTTACATAAATTTTCGGCAAACTCTGACAAAAAAATGATACTTGTCTAATATTGGCATTTCAATTTCGTTAAATGCCGTGCGATAGTATATTACAACACAAGTGCGGAAAGTTTGTGATTTATAGCGAGTGCGAAATTTGCAGCACGTAAAATTGGGGTTAGGTAAATTACGTTCGACGACACGGTGTATAAAATGAAGTTGCTCGAGATTGCGCATGCACCAAATGAAGCACTAGGGTGTAAAAAGTCGAGCATTTCGATTGTACGCATGCGCCAAAGTTGTTTTGACTCATCGTTTGGAAATAGAGAACTTTGGACGCGCTTCACAAACTTCTAAAAACCGAACTCTCCAAGCAGATGCTGGGAAAAACGTTTTGAGAGAAGATTGTTGATAAATCATCCCCTTTTGGGCGGATGAAAATTAAGTCTATTTATGTAATTGGATCTGTGCTTAACGTCGTGCCCTTTGTTCTGATCATCTGAGCGAAAGCTCTGAATGGTCATCATTCGTGGAAGCCAACGCACGCATCGTTATACAATGTGTACGGTATATTACTTCCATACAACTCTTGAAACATCCCGCGTAGGGTTTTGTTTTTCTACCGTGTTTTTTTTCTTTCGTCTGTTATCTCAAAAAGCACTCAGCCAATTCTGTTAAAATCATTTTTTACGCCAGATAGCATGGCGAGCCTCTTTGAACGAGAAACATTACACGGAGTATAACGTCCGCGTTCGTCGAACACCTCGTGTTGCGGATAAGTTATGTTGTGTTATGTAGGCAGCGGTAAAAGAGGTGATTTGTAGAGAACTCCAAGACGCCCGATCAATACCGCCTCGGAGATCGTGAGATTTCCTAATTCCATGCCTCCGATCACGGCATCGTTGCATCGAAACTCGAGGCTGTGTATTTTGAGCAGCTTGCGCAGCCCTTGCCGAGTATAAGCTTTTTCATTCGAAGCTCTTGGTTTCACGCAATTCATGAATCGACCTTGCCCCGTCCTTACTTCTTCTGTGTTTCAAATTCAACGTGAAGAATAGGTACGGAAAAAAGTTTAAAGTATTAAAATTTGTAAATTTTATCGAATCTTTGATGAAAAAATGTGTCCGAAAGTTTTATGGTAAGGTTTGTCATTTCGAAATATTAATTATTAGAGGCAGGACCTTCGTTTTTTTTTTTTTATACATTACATGGATATGGGAGAAAAAACAGTTGTAGAGAAAACAATTGCAAGCCAATTTTCAAAAGGCTTCTATAATTGTTACAGTTTTTATGGAAACTTGGAAAAAGTTCATAATTATTTTCGAAATCTGGCAGAGAAGTTTTTACCTCGTTCCTTCTTGTTTCTTTTTCTTTTTTTTTTTTTTGCAACATGCGCGTACGCCTTGAATGAAACCTCTACCTATCCTGCTCTAGGAAATAGACGCTAGAGAACGATTGGGACCAGACAGTTAGGGAGGATGAAAAGTGGTGGAAGATCTGGTAGACCGATGCCTGAGGTAATTTCAGCTGCGGAGGAAAACACAGCCATAGATTCTAGTCCTTTATCTCGGCAGGAAGAAAAGTTTTATTTTTCTTGCCAACGTTGGGTCGGTATAAGGTATGCCGCATATTTTGCGGATAAAAGTGCTGGCGAACGATTCATTTATTTGTTTATAAATTTTACGGACAGAAAGTCCTATTACATATGAATTCAAACAAAAACAGCATAGTTAGTCTAGCAGATAAATGTATAACAAAACTGCATGTGAAAATAACAAAAATATAATAGGAGGTGAAAACTGAGTGATTGAATTTTGTGGTATTTTGAGATCAATTTTACAGTTTTCTCGTTTAAACGATTCAAGACTGTCTAAGGAGTGAATGCTTAGAGGTAGCTTAGTCCAATTTCGAATAAGACGATCAAGTGTGTTATAATATAAGCGGTCCAACAGCCGAAGTTATGTTAAAAACTAAACAATGAGTGGAGAGCTTGATCGAAAATGGATGGAATTTTCGTTCTTGAGGATTGATTAAAAATTGAACAGAAAGAGGACATCGTTTAAAAAATCTCTTCAAACATATTATTTCCGCCAATGACACTGAACACGAATGAAAAGTGTCTTTAGCTCGTGATGGGAATGAAACTATGCAAGTTCGCGTAGTACAAGCTAAAATGTCAAACTATTTGAGAAAAGGTTTTATAACAAGAATGTTTAAAATGATCGAACCTTGGTATTTTCGAACCTATTCTAGGGTCTTGAGACTTGTTTTGGTTTTTCAGTATTTGCCATAATACCGATTCTTCAGGTATCGCCTGGGTTTTATTTGTTTTTTTCACAAATTTCCTGTCCACAGCGTATGAAAATCGATTGTTTTAAGTACGGGACAACAGATATTCGTCATAATTCCAAAGAATTTTCGAGGATTTGGTCAACGAGCAAAACGAATCCTGAAACAATGGAATCGTGACAAAAACAACAAAGCTTGATTACCTTAAAACCTTTTCTCAAATTGTTAATATCTTACTTCGTGTTTTTAAACTTTGCTCGGTTTCATTTCCACCACACATTAGATGTGTTAATAAAATTTCAGGAGATCTTTCGAACGGTTTTCTTATTTTCATAATTTTTTTTATTCGGACCGATCATCGTTTAGAGGACAAAAACTTCACCACCGCATAATGTCCAAGTGCTTTGTGTTCCTGCGGAAGGAACTCCGTCAACTTCAACGAGGAATCCGACCCCCCCGTTAAACACAAACAAGTATCTAGCTGAATTATATACAAGGAGAAGTCACCCGAACTATGCTAATTGGCTAATCAAAACTTTAAATGCGACAAATAATACGCTGCCGCTTCCCCTAAACTCGACGCAATTGTTCCTAGCCCAACTACACTGAACTCACAATTAGGTGGTGCTTCGTTCCGCCGGTGGATCGCGTGTTTAACAGGTTCAGGCATTGTGAAAGTTCCGACTTCCCGTAAAGAAAAGTTCTGAATTCTCGACATTTGTCAACACATTCTCCGTCCCATCCAAATTGCAGACGATATTTGAAAAATAGTTTTTAAAATCGTAATGAAACTCCAAAAATCCCTGGCTTCGAAGTTTATTCATCGGACAAACACGAATGCCGAAAGTTACATATCACAATCATTTGAGAAACAAGTCAGATTTCAAATTTGTCAAAACTATGCTTTCAGTCATTTGAAAGGAATTCGAATTCGAATGATTGAAAAATTGAAAAGCTTAACAGCTCTCTGCACCTTTAGCTCAATTTAAATGTTTCAAACTCAAATTCAGTACACGTTACTCGAAACTGAAACACAAAATAATTTCTAAGAGTGACGAGAATATTGTCATGCAGTTTCAAGCATGATTTTGGTTATACGAGATATTACGTACACAGCTGTGTGACTTTCGTTTCCCATCACGTAAATTCAAAATCAACCGAATGTGAACCGAAAATCATTTAAAAAAAATGAAAATTAATAAATGGAACCAAAAAAAAGAAAAAAAATTAATCTACCGAGGCTTTGGACATCCGAAAGGTGACAATTAACACAGGCATTTTTTCTTCGTTGCCAAAAGCTTAATCCTGACGGATTAAGCTCTCTTTCATCTCTACGGTTCTCTGTAGAATTACATCGACTCTCATCCCATCTCCGCAACGTAAATTAAAGGGTACAGACTCCGGTTTCAATTGCGATTCAGTTGCTCAACGCGTGTATTCGTCCGATGCACAATTAGCACGCAATCTGCAGTGCTGTAACTTGCTAATCACTACAGGCTGACCTCGAAAAATCGCACGTGATGATATAAATCGTTTGTGTTCGTCAAGTTCGATACATCGAATGATATCGCGGATGGATTTATTTTGAATCAATGTTCGAACTGAAACTTTAAGCGCAACTCTTGAGATTTCGTAAGTCAGGTCCAAACTTTAATTATACGTGCATAAAAGCTCCACGGTCGCATGAAACGTTTTCTTCTTTTTTCTATCTTGATAGTTTGAAGGAGGTTGAATGGCGATTTTATTCTAGACTTTTCGATAATTTTATTAGTAGATAATCGTAAATCGAGCATTCATCAAATCATTGTATTCATAAGTTACTTTCGGAATACAATAATACGAAATACTGGAATTGTAAGGAACAGCTCGAATGTCTCTACTATTCCTAATTTCATTCACACAACTATTTACTCTGAAGTCAGAGCAAACTTTTCTTTTTTTTTTTGCCCGCTTTTTCGGCGCCAGTCGATTCGATATCACCATTTGTTGATTACAATCAATATCGATGCGACGTTGCAGAATCAAGTGTCAAACGATGATGATCCTTGTACTAACAGGAATCGATTTTTGTCCAACCATTCCTTTTAATTCCTTGATTTAAACACAAACGTAGAGAATATGTTATTTTGTTCGTCAATACGAGAACTCAGCTGATCTGAATAAGATATAACCTAATAATGCATTGAGATAATTGAAACGCATATAAATAAAATCAGAGTGCACGGAATCTTTGTTTGAAAAAAAAAAAAAAGAAAAAAAACTCCTTTCAACAAGTGAACTCGAGTGTGCATATCAGCTGTTTTTTGTACCTAAGCTGCTTGGCAAACATGCTGACGAAATTTGGGATTCGCTAGGCCTGAAAGCGTATATTTTGACGAAGGATTTCGTCCACAAGCTGGGCTCGGCTTAACTACATTCCATCAGGGGTGTAATGTTACACAGAATTTCTCGGACACAAAGATAATGTTGTCTAACGCCCCGAGCAAACTTTGCCCTAACGAATGAAAACAGACCGTCGCTTACAAAATCCAATTCGGTAAATTAAACAATTACGATAAGGATTTCGATAGTCGTTTCATTGTGTCATTTCAAGCTGTGCGTCACGTTAATGGTGATCCCTTTATTTGGAACATTATTGTTTTGTTTTTTTGGTGTTTAGATTTGTACTGAATTTTCTAGGCCTGAAATTCATACCGATAAGCAGAATAACCGATAAATAATTAAATGTGACAAAGGAACAGCATGAGATTGTGTCAATGACAATATTAATAAACACGATTACACGTTTTATGTGACAAATTTGCGGCAAATATAATGTGGGAAGTATTTAATTGTACAAAAACGCACTGAGAGAAATTTTTAGTTCCGATTATCGCTCAATCCTTAACTATTTTCATTTTTTACCACGATCGAAAAATATAATTCTAGTGAGAAAATGAAAATTAGTTTTCTAGTTGTTACCGGAAAGTCTAGTATCCGTTGCTATTCTTTCACCGTTACTATATTTTCTTGCAACTGTTGCGAAAATTTAATGCTCGTACAACAATAAATTAACGTTAAAGCCTTGTTTGACTAAAAAAGTAGAGTGAACCGAAAAAACTGATTTTGCGTTGCAATTACCAAAAAAGGATCGACAATAGCGCAAAATGGTTAGGCTTACCTCGTTTTTTTCGTAATTCCAACAATGTACGAACAATTTTTTTTAACGATACCTGTTTTACTGAATTTTCCTAGTTACTGTGACAAATGAAATTTGTCTCCGTGCGGTAACGGAATATATAATGATCCCGAAATAAACTCTTTTCGGGAGTTTCATGGCTGTAAATGAAATCGGGAAGGGAATCGAAATCGAATATGAGCTTTCGGTCTGGTATAGATGATATTCGATAAAATCAACCTGAATAAATTAATTTTCATTTTCCCGGAAATTAATACCAATAGATGTATCAAAGAGTTCATCTCCCGAGGGTGAATTTTATTAAAATATTCCCGCGTACGTTGCTACAACCAGGAATATTATTATCAACGAAATTTTACGCTCCGATTCTCGATTTTCCATGTATACGAATAATTACAGTAAAATTACTTCGTTGAACGTGAGAATCATAATTTTTCACGTCGTTTTATTCTCTCTGCACTTCGTTTATGTACGTCAGTTGTCTGTGGCTGATATAAAAATTAGAACTTAATTTTTTTAAATTTATGAATAAAGGATGTGGCCATAAAAAAAAATTATTCAAACAAAGAACTATAAACTAGGTGTTTAAAATGTAAACCTCAATGCAGTCGAGTTTAACCATTATCAAAATCAAAAACTGCAATTTCGAAAAAAGAAAGTTCAGTCGCAGGTGAATGTAGTGAAATTAAATAATATTCGTGCTCTTTCCAATTGCCAAAATCATGTTATTGATCATATGGATCATTATGTATTCCTTTTGCGAACGGATTCTCCGTAAATCTATACATAAAACATTTCGAATGAATTTGATTTGATTTTAGATAACACATTATACAGACTTTTGACTGAACCAAACCCCAATCGATTCGAATAATTGGTTATCGAGGTAAAATTTCCCGAAATTCACTCAATTTTACAGCCATCCGTACCTTAAGTCGATTGCAAAAATTGATAGAGGGAAAAAAACGACGTTAGTGGCGCAAAAGTCTTTGACAGGATTAATCGTCTTGAAGAAGAAGCGTCCATTTTTGTTTCTTATTCATCTAAAATGACATCCGTTGTACGTCAGCTTCCGGAAATAATACTCAGCCGGTGAATATGAGAGGCTCGCAATATCCGGACTTGTGGCGATGACTGCGCACTTTCAAAAGACCGGGATAGTGACCCGGCGACACCATATTTCCCGAAAATAAAACAGTGATGACAGGCTGAAAATGAAAGTCAGAAAATGAAGGTCTTCTTTTATATGTACGCAGGCTGCCAGTTAAAGTCTTTACCCACCCAATGAAGCCCCGCTTGTTGAATAATTCGTACCCTGAAAAATGGATGTAGAACGTAGATTCCTAGTGCTCAGATAAACTCGACAAATTTTTGGTAGAAAAAAAAAAAAAAAAAAATCAATTCTATATAATCGCTTATTTTACACGAGTATCAGATATATTATTTTCGCGAGTCTTGTCGGTGAACAATTTACATCGCGAACTTTCAAAAATTGGTCTACAATATTTTATATTTTTGTATGATTCGTTTTCATGTGTTTATTATTAACCCCGAATCTCGTATTATTAATTAAAAGTCACGTTATAATTCAAGTAGAGAGAAAAAGATCAGGTATATTCATATTTGGATCACAGTTCGTGCGTTTAAAAAGTGAATTCTCCAATTTTTTATCTGTCAATCTACCAAACACTAACCATTTCATTCCGCAACACTGTAATAGTTATTCGTAATATTGCACAATTCTGTTTCAAGTCAGAGAATCTATACTGAGAGAAATTTTTAGTTCCGGTTACCGCTCAGTCCTTAACTATTTTCATTTATTACAACAATCGAAAAATACAGTTATAGGTAGAAAATGAAAATTAGTTTTCTAGATGTTACCAGAAAATCTAGTATCCGTTACTATTCTTTCTGTTTTACTCAATATTTCTATTTACTATAACAAATGAAATTTTTCTCAGTGTGTACAAATTTTTTTCATCGATATTGCGTGAGTAAAAAATTATTTGAGTATCGGTATAGAAAAAAAATATCCATATATTAGATTTAAAATTTCAATCGCTCGGTGACACGGGTCAAAATTACCCGAGCGCCTCTAAACTTGACACATATAATTTTTGATTTTTTTTTTTTGTACACTTTGATCATACTTTCAGGACCAGAGCGAAATTTTTTTTCTCCCAAAGCCGAAATAACAGCCACCCTTATACAGATATATATGTGCGTATACCGGCTGCCTAATCTATTGCGAGGAAGTGAGTATGTACGTAACTACCAACGCAACGTTTGAGAAATTTTCATTTTGTCCCCGGCGCATTTTTATGTGCGCAATAATATATTCTGGGGGAGGGTGTTTTAATCCGACGCGTAAGTACACGTGGCGGGAAAAGAGTCGGGACAGAGAGAGAGAGAGAGAAAGAGAGTTGGAGAGAAATGGGGTGAAATAGAGAAGACTGGAAGAGGAACAGAAGGGCTCAGGGTGAAAGCGGAGAAATATTCGGATTAAATTTAACTCTGGAGGGTTTTCAGAGACCGCCGTGTAAAGGCTGATTAAATAAGGGCTGGATCTCTCTTTCTCTCTCATTTTCTCTCAATCTCTCTCTCTCTCACTCTCTCTTTCTCTCTCTCTCGCCCAAGATCCACGAGCTAGTGATGGGGATATAAGGCATGCATGGAAAGGTCGAGAGCCCGCGAAATTAAGCGGGATAGACGGAGAGAGGAGAACAAGCGTCGTCTCTCTCTCTCTCTCTCTCTCTCTCTCTCTCTATCTCTCTTTCGCAAGCGTAAAACTGAAGTAGACAAGGCAGAGCCGGGAGGGCGGGCCTTTATTTCAATATTTGCAAATTGGTTCGCTTTTACTGCCCCGCGAATTAGGTCGAAGGAAAAAAATCGTCGCTCGCCTAGAAAGGATGGACGAAGCTGGAGTAGAGAAGAAGCCTAAAAACGGCTTATCAGCCACGGTTCCGAGATATATCTGCGACTGTTTCGAACCTTTTTCTTTCTCCTTTTTTTCCCAAGGCTCGTACTTATCCACCCATATTCTAGCCGCTCTTATTCCACACGGTCCGCAGCTCTGATTATTTTTATTCTTGTTGTAGCCTGTGAAGTTGAACGCGATGAATTTTCGACATCTGAAAAAGAAGGAAACAAATTTTATCGGTATTTTAAATATTTATCGCAATTAAATGCACATTATTTAATACTCTTATTCGAAATCTATCTTGGGTGAAGTTTAGAGAGTTAACTTACGGTCAAAATAGTTATAGATTTATTTAACGTTAACGTTACTCTACGGCTTTGAAAAATATCGTACACCGATTTCATCAAATAAGTATTCTTATCGCGTCGATATTCACAGCCAACGATTTTTTATAATGCTTCAAGGATATTATTTCCATTAAATTTCATTCGATAGACAAGTTTTTATTTTTTACACTTATTTTCACTCATTGTCGTGCTTTTATCACTGAAAAAAAAAAATGGAACAACACGTCCTAAGTTGAACCGTTTTTTAAATCTTGTAAAAAGTCGACTGAAAAATTCACAGGGGTGGATGAAATTTGTTTAAAGGTATAACAAGTTTAACATTAATTCGTCGCGAAAGAGTATTTATAAAATTTGTCATACTGGTTCAAGTTTTTATTTTCGAACAAATCATAAGCTTCGATTACTTCCTTATACTTTTATTTTTGTTTTTCAAATATCTGTTATCTTTCAATTTGTCCATTTCGGTATAAAAATTTTTTTAAATTTGTTACTCATCTTTGAACGTATATCATTGTGATCCTCTTATCACTCGCTTTAAGAAGCTTGAAAATTAGCCTGGAGAATGACTTGGCAACAAAATCCCCCGTATTTCAAATTTCTGTAGAGTATTCTCTAATTTCTACAAGTTTTGTGGGAAAATCATTGACACGGAATGAGAATTTTTTATGGTGCTTAAATTTTAACTGAAATCCAACGAACGTGTATCGTTTTCATCAATTTTAACATCACAAACATATTTGAACACGAATTTCTTTCACAAATAGCTCATCAAGTCGTCGCTAATTCGTTTACGCAAAACAATTGTTACAATTAAACCATTCAACATGCGTATTCTTTTCTAGAAAAAAGTTTACAATTTTTTTATGAAAATAAAGCCCAAGTGTTAAATAGTTAAATTACACTTACGTATGAGAAATCGTACTTCTTCGTACGAATAGTTTGAGAAATATTATCTCGGACTTTCAAAGTCTCGGACTCAGAGACAGAGACTTTCGGACTTTTTTGTCTACTTCAGACGAACCGCATAAACGATGAATTGCGTACAATACATGTGGACAATTCCAAAAAAATCGTTGAAGATTCTGTCTCCCATATAAACATTGTAAAAATCGTTTCCATTCGATGAACATTTTTATTTCAACAGACGATAGTTAATTCTGGTTTCTCTTCTACGGCAAAAAAATCCGATGAATAAACGAATAAAAGCAAATCAAAGTACGAATTTAGCCAGGCGAAAAAACACGTGGACAGTTACTCGAAGCGTACTGAGAAAAATTTCATTTGTTACGTGAATATCGTTGGAATTACGAAAAACGAGGTACACGTTATATTCAGTATACTCTTGGAGAACAGTGTGTAACGATATTTTAAATTCAAAGTGCCCGGGAGGTTTTGCTTGACACAGTCATTTCGATCCAGGCGTCAGGCGAGAGAAACGGCTGAACATTTTTAAGAGTCTACGGGAAGACGCCAAGGCAAACAGTCTAAAATTCCCTGTAGAATGAGCGTAGTCAATTATTAACGGATTCAAAAGTGAATTAACACCTCGGCATTGCTAATTAATCTCCGTCGTTACAACAACCTGTGATTTGATCGCAACGATAAAGCCTAAAAAAAGTCACGAAATTAACCGAAAAACCAATTTTAAAACTGTCGTGCATCGCTGAGTCAGCAGGAGGGAAACTTTCAAAAAGCCGTACACTTGAACCCCGTCGAAGAAGTCCCAACATCATTTAACAATCACACGAAGGAGCTGTTGACAAGTCTAAAGCAGAGGGATGAGTGATTTTTAACATATTTATGACTTATCAACTTTTTTAATTACCATCATAGACAATTTTATATCCCAGTGAGTGTTAATTCCGGCGTATTTTATTTCAATTTATTTGTGAATGTTTGAACGAATGTGTAATTTTTAATTATTTTGACTACGGACAGGTTTTAAAGAGGTATTACACGTTATTTATATATTTAGTTATATTTTGTCTCCATTTTATTTACATCTTATTTATATTCCCTTTACGTTATATCGATCTTTTATTTATTTTTCACTCACGTTTTATTTACATGTTATTTATATTTCATTTATATTTTATTTATATTTAATTCATTCAATTGAGGGTCAATGTCATATTTATTATCGTTCTCGTCATATTGTTTTGTAAGCCTGTCCATCGATTTGACGTTTTTTCTTTTACTTTGACATAAGGCTCAAATTCTTCATCGTCCCCTTATTTATATTATTTATGTCCTATTTGTACATGTTCTTGATCTCCCGTATCAACCAGAATAGGCAGAAACAAAAATAAAACAAAGTATTTACAAGCGTACGGTTACGGGAAATTTTGCAGACCGCTCAAAGAATGCACGAGGACTAGAAAATGAACCGAGCGCGGTCTGATAAGGCTGGCGAGAGAGAGAGAGAGAGAGAGAGAGAGGGAGAGGGCGGAAGCTCTTCTCGAAAAAGGGACAAATAGGGAACCGCCGGCGGGATAACTCGCGAGGTTTTATCAGTAAATTGCGATTTCTCCTCCCCGCAGTTTCCCCGTCGTTCCCTCGTTCGCCTTGTTGCCACTTTCCTGTTTCCCATTGTCGCCCCCGTCAAGACTTCTCCTTTTTCTTCCTCAACCTTATCTGCATCGCCGGCTCCTGTATACACTTTGCTACTTAACGAAAGAACACTTTACTACGAACTCTTCCATCGGCTTCCTAATCGCGTTGCAGTATGTATTTTTTATCCCCCGCTCCACCCCTCCTCTTATTGCTGTTGTGCTACACGGTTGTTTCACATTATTCCGTTTCATTACAGTAGAATCACTTTATTTCGTCTCGTTAGCTTATTTTTATTTAATTTAATTTTATTTTTATTATTATAATAATATATCTATATTTACGTTGATTTTCATAATTTATTTCAAGTAACAATCGCAACTATCGTTGGGCTAATTTGCCATAGTGGGTTATACTTGTCAATGTATTCAATTTGTCCCAGAGTGTTGTAGGGCATAATATAGATGATCTATTTATCTATTTCTCTATCTATCTCGATCTCGATCTCCCGTTATATCTCTCTCTCTCTCTCTCTCTCTCTCTCTCTCTCTCTCTCTCTCTCGCTTGGGGATCGTGTGTCCGAAATTGTGGAAACTACCTACTTCATCTCGGAAGGGAGATAAACTTTTCAAACTCCCCAAGAGTCGTGTGTCTGAAATTATCTCTAAGCCTGTAAATTCGATTGATCGATATAATGCACCGGGGGTAAAAGCCCAACGTTGGCGATAAGCAAGACTTTTTACTTCTTTTACTCGGGAAACAAGAAAAGAAAGAAAATGAAACAGACAAACATCGAAATCGTGGAGAAACTGTAACGTTCTCTTAATCGTCGGTAAAGTCAAATGTCACTGTAATTTCGGGGCTTCTCTGACTTTGTTCAACTCAATGGTATTCAAAATTGAACTTATTACCATTTTTACTTTTTTCCTCGAAAGTTTCAACCGACGATTTATCCTAAGAAATTCGTAGTTCGGTAATTTGGTTAGAATAAATTTACTCATCGAGCAAAATTTCGATTCTTACTGGTCAAAACAATCCCATGGCATGTTCTCCGTAAATTCTATGCGAAATTAATCCAAAACAACCTGATATTATCCAATATGAATAATAATTCGATATTGCTGTAGCAATAAATTGATGTCAAGGTTTCACTGTCTGAAAAAAAAAGTAAAAAAGTAATAAACTAAAGGAACAGATCGAGTGTGACAATGGGAAAAAAAATTTTATACTTGAAAATTAGAATCCCACACTGAATAGTTTCTTCTAGCGCATTGTCTTCTCATTCGAATGACATTTAAGCCGTTCATCTAACCAACCCCATTTCTCATCACTTTTCCGTAACATCAATATCGAATAAAATGAAATTATCCCGAGTGTGCGGGAGTCAAGTTTCAAATCCAGCGTATCGTCCTGAGTTTGAAATTTGTTTTCGCTTAAGGAAATTGTACGGATAGAACTCCGCGCCGGAAGTTGAAGGTGAGCGGAAAGTGGACTCGCTCCGGGATTCTGGGTTAAGTTTTAGTCCTTGCCGCATCTTGATTCCGCAGTCCCGTCCGGTCGGGCCGCACTATTTCGCCCCTCGCTCCGGAGGGTTGGTCGGCTTTTAGCTCACAATGGTTGGACATTAACCCGCCGCCATTACCCGCCGCTCTGCAAGCTCGTATAATGTGTTTTAACACACCCGGTACACCGTACTCTCACCGTACGCTTCGGGTATTCATAATTCATTTACCCGGCTGTACCGCGGGTTATGGCCAAGAGGAAAGAACCACTCTGTCAGTCTTACCTGAGAGAAATTTTTAGTTCCGGTTACCGCTCAGTCCTTAACTATTTTCAATTTTTACCACGATCGAAAAATATAGTTGAAATTTTTCTCAGCGTTACTTGAAAATAGCCCATCGTGGCACGTGGGTTTTGTTTCTGTACCGGAACCTCGTCGTTTTCCTTCATTACGTCAAGCTCACTTTCCTCGAACGGGATGATTTTTTGAATTCAGATTGGATTTCCAAAATAAAATTCTTTGCTAAATATTTTTTAAAAGCTTGATGGAATTCTGAATATTTCTTAATCAGAGGTGATAATGATTTCTGAACTTTCGTGTCTCTTCCAGCTTACCCGATCCACGATTTCTCGTTATTTATTCCAAGCCTGAACGTCGTTAGCTATTTCGTTTTTTTTAACCAAACCTTAGAGCTAATTTCTTTCAAAGAAGTATGATATCAGTTGCAAATTGGCGCACTATCAAGCACCAATTAATTTCACCTGCCAACGACTTGGCGCCGGGTTACCGAAACCGGAACAACAGGTGTAAGCCCATGAATATGCATTGTACTCGAGGCAGAAACTATCCGGCCCGACTAGGTATTATCAATTATCGTTATCTTACAAATAGTGCAATCTCTTGAGCTGGGATTCCGAAGCAAGGTGGCTAATTCCACCATCAATTTGTAGATAATTAAACTAAGTACCGCTTGTTACATGTATACACGCAAACTCCCAGATTTCTGCAGGCATAATCGCTGTCTCTGGACCGATCGTCGCCGCGTCTCAACTCGTGATTACAACATTTGAGAATTTTTCGATGTAACAGAAGGAAAAGCGGCGAGTCAAGTGCATCTGATCCTCGGTATAAACTACGAACGGGGATTTATCCAGGTTTATGGACACTTCCGGGCAAAATACACGATGAACAAACCTGAACAAAGTGGTTGACGACTCGTGAATAGACTCAGCGCAGTTTTACTCCCAGGGCGTTTTACAATCTCTTCTCTTTTTCTCCGACAGCTACGTATGCTTTATTAATTTAGCTTCCAATTAAACTTTGTTACTCCAACATTGACGCTTGCTTAATTAACGCCAGATGTTCCCTCTCTTCTTCATTCGTTCATTTATTTACTAACTTTTTACTCTCGTAAGGCGGATCCTACGATATCTAAGGATAAATAAAATTAAAATAAAAAAAAAAAAAAAAAAATTGAATAGGAAAAATTTCACGCGATGCGAAAGCTGTGTAATTAATTATATCGCTTATTAATTACAACAGTTATACGGAAAATGACGTTCAATATTCGCTCTGATGATTTGGCATTTTTTTTTCTCAAATAAATTGCACAGTAATTGTCGTACTCGCATAATTATTACCCGAAATCAAACCTGAGTTTCGTTCCCTTATATCTACATTGCTTCGATAATAAAACTTCAAGATCTGTTCCGATCAATAAATCTTTAAACAAAATTACTTCAAGAAGTTTGACAAATTTAGGTTAAATCATGATCAAATTGAACGCAGTTATAATTATGATCCATAATGAAATTCGTGAACTTGTATGGGTGTGAAATTTTTCCGAAAGCAAATTGTTGAAACCTCCTCAAAATAGAAAAAAGAAGGCAGTTTTTGGAATGTCTTTTTCACCACTTGCATACGCAATGTTCAATTAGACAAATGATCGCAGGAATCGACCTCTTCACAGAACTAGAGAAAAAAAAATTAAAATAAACCATGTTTCACGAAACTCTTGATCTTGATCTTCTTTGGATTCTTTTTAAGTCTCTACTGAGACGTTTTTGTTCCAAAACACATAGAATCGTGTCTAATTGTAAGACGAAGGACATCAAACGTATACCCCACCCATCGACACCCGGTTTTCTCTGAAGTAACAGAAAGGAGCTCTAAATATTCGCACAATTCCAAGTTACAACGTTTCAAAGGCGATGTAATTGCGATTCTTGAGCCGGCTTTGACTTAAATTTCCGCGAAGTAATCGTGAAAAATTTCTCCCGTGTTCGCTGGCGTATTTTCTCCCGACGAACGACGCCTTCAGGATCCCACGGCAAGTCCTGACGGTGGAAGTAAGAAGTTGCGGGGAGTAACTCATCCGGCTGGGTTCGAAGCGGCAAGCGACTTTAAAACTAACCAGGAATACGAGGAATCGGATTCAGGGGAAAACTTGCCGAGTTCAACCCTTGTTCGGCTTGTGTTAAACTCCCCCCTAGTCGAAGAACAAACATAAAGTCCAAATCCACCTGGTTTATATTCTATTCATGCGGTTACGCGTACGGCGCTTCACACTCGAATTACTTCACCTCAAACCATCCCGAAGAGAACTCTGAGAAATAAGAATCTATCGCTACGAATATCCTCTCATACGCCTCGTGTTTTCAATTCTGGTTCATCGCCACAAATGTTACACACTACGATCATCGGCTTCCATATACTCGAGTCAAAATCACACCGTTTGATTTCTTTCAAAAGTTCATTTCTTGTAAAAAGTCGTTTTTTCTTTTTGCTTAAATCCTTCAAGATATCCAAAATTGACCTGAACACAAATCATAGAAATATTAGTGAACAGTTTTGTAAAAGACTGTATTAACTCTGTTTCAATGATTGTTCAATATGTATTTTGGATTGTTTCAACTAACATTCAACCTGACATATCGTTAATTTTTAACACCACTCATAACATTTTTTCACATCTTTTAATTCCACATACTAATATATGTACTGCTATTTTGTTTGGAATCCATGGACAATTTCATAATGAAGCTCTTTTCATATAGATTGATATTTCAGAACTTTTCAACACTTCCTTTCACTGGTCAATTAGTTTCGTCTAGTAGTTGCTGTCAACCCTATTTTTGTAAAACGACTTACGGCACGTTTGTAAAAATGCAGATATTGTTTCGCTCTTCCGACAGACTTACTCGGCACTTTTGTGAAGCGTATCTACAAATATTCGTCTACCGTAAATCTTTTGAATTCAAACTACAAGCATTTAGTGAAAAGTTGATAATTCTATTGAAACATTGAAATCTCCATCGAATCGCGTATACGTAACGGATTATCAATTTTGAAAACCTGTGATCTCAAGAGCAAAATTTGATTACGCGATACACGCTCAACGTTCCTGTAAAATAGTTCCAAAGAGTGAAAGAGAATCGCAAAACCCCGCCGTGTGCGAATATCCAATATTTCTCCCGATCCCTTATTCCCGATTCTCGCTGCAGGTTATTTCCGTGGATAAAATTGGCCAGACTAATTTAATAAACCTGTCAAATTCGGTGCACGTGGCGCGGCAATTTCCTGCAGCAGACATTCGTAGCCACGGTAAGGTGTATCAAAGGTGGAGACAGGATACAGGACTCGAGTGTTCGAAGCCTCCGGGAGGGAGGGTTGCAACAAAGGGGGTGCGCGTTGCAGCCATTCGATACTTTATTATAAATTCGCCGGAGTCAGTTCACGTGTCGCGAAGCAAGTTACTCGAGAACGAAGCGCATTGTGTTTCCACCGGGTTTATTCAGGTCGAGCGTCAACCCGCGGAATACAGTCAGGAATGAATATGCTTTGTGGGCGTCTGGCAAACACCAGGAGCACCACAAAAGCGGAATGTGCTCTGCAGTCTAGCCTGCACCGCTCGGGAAATGAGAAGCATTGACGCGCCGTACGGAACCGATACATCGGATCCTGATAAACTGCATTTCCACCCTCTCCCAACGCCCGCAGGATCCTCCTCCTTCGACCTCCACCCTCCAGCCAGCCCGGCGAATAGGCGGATCCTCAAAGCACTCCACTCACGCAGGCATTTCACCAAGGCATCCATCCAACAGTGGGAATGATTATATCAGCATTGTGTGCTCACCGCAAACTTGACCTCCCATCCTCGTCAATTGTTCGTCAAGGATATCCAGTGTGTCTGAAGACGTGTGAAATATGGAGGGAACATTACCAATTCTGAAAGGTATACCGGTGCGTGTATAAAAGTGACGAAAGATCTCATGTAACCATTTTGTGGAAGATACCTCACTTCATTTCAATCCATTCAGCGACCGGATTCATCCAAACTCGAAATAATTTTTGCATTCACAATTGCTTCAAGGAGTGGATCACCATACTTATGCATAGAGTATCGTACCCTTCTACTGCGGTGACCATAAAAGTCAGAAACATGAGAGATAAGGAAGATAAGGAAACTACTGATCAACACTCTCGAAACTGCAGTTTAATGCACTTAACGCAGACCACCTGGTGCCGAAAAGCAGTCGACAACGTTTGTACCCGAGCGTAACCGAAGCTTCCAACAGATTCAACATGGTGTATGAAAAAAACTCAGTCACATGATTATCAATCCAACCAAACATTTGGCTTTATTCATAATTCATAATGACAGAGTGCAGATTACCTCGGGCGGTTTTTCTGCACGCTGTAGCTTGACATCTCTGACTCTTTCTACGTGTATCTGTGACATGGCGAGTGCAGGGTGAAAGGGATCCGAGGCATGTTATCACGCCGGTGGAACTTTGCGATAAATTATGTGTGCGAAGCGCTGCAGCCGGTATGCATATAGATATATGTCCCGGTCTATCTCTAGGCAGGCTGCTGGAATACCGCGATTAGATCGCTGAAGGACTGCAGCAGTAGAGAAACGAAGAAATATTGCGCCAAAGGTCAATCCCCCGTTGGCAGCAATCTTGGATCTTGAAATGCAACGGCGAATATCAAACGTGCCTGTGTATACATATAAGGTTCATGGATGGATCTGTGTAACCAGCTGCTTCCACGCTGGTCGAACCCAAGGCGAATTCGAGGCCAACGATATACGCCAACAGCACGATTTATCATACATATGCTGGAAGTACGTTCAACGCTAGCTTCGCCAAGAATCTCCGCAGAATCCTCCAAACTACGAGAATTTTCGGTACAATCTTTTGCCCAGCTTTCAAAAATTATTCACTTGAAACTATCGCGCTCGCTGAAAATTCGTTCCGTAGATTTCTATCCGACAGTGTCTAATGACGATCATACCAGCCGCAGGTATCGCCAAATGGTTTCTCATTTACACATCTAATGCCCGAGTATCAAGTTTCAATGACCATACTTTCCATTAACGTACACCAGAAGAATTATTAATCTGGCGTAACTTGGTGCTTTTGATAATTTATTAGGACAAATGATAATCTTCAGCTTGTCTTATCAATCCGTATCATTCTTATTCTAATGTCGATAAAACGGTGGTTAGATATTTGGACAACAAGATTTGTTATGATAGTGACAAGTTTTTGATCACAAGGTTCTGTAGATAACCAAAAAAACTCATTCTTCGAGACGGCTTCAAGTGAGTAGTTGTTGCAGCGATATGGCAACAACCGATACTATTCAGAAAGCACGTGAACTTTTAACTGTTCCACATCCCGGGAACATGAAGACCTGTCAATATGGTTTGGACAAAATTGATTTTGTCCAATACTCGACTCACTCAAAAGATACGAGGCATGTCTTTCGACTATGAGCAGGTATGAAACCTTCACGTGGGTACATTTGGTTGCGAAGACCAAGCGACGGTTTATTTTAACGTTCAGGAATGAAATATCGCCGGTGAATTAGCAAAATTGCGATTTTACGGTGAGAAAAAACCTACGTTCGATATGAGTTCACATTTCTCTGTCTACCTCATCGTTACCCCAACGTTGACGAATATACAGCTTGAATAACGGCATCGGTTCCTCACTGAGTGATCAATCCATTCGAACAGCAACTACCGATGGTCATTTATCCGGAATCCTTTCATGCTCTGAATTAGCGATTAAACGACATCCTCCGGTACGTTCGCTTCAAATTCATCGGGCTATAGTGTTCCTGTATTCTCGAGCATGTAACTCAAACACCAATATCCGAAATTGCACAAGCGTCGAAGAGACGTCATGCAATTTTGTTTTCACAAGGCTTTAAAAGGTCGATCCCGCAAAGCCTCGGAGAGCAATTTCGGTCCAGAGGGGGCAATTTCCCTGCCCGTCAAAGTCGCCGGCGCATTTCGCTGAACCGAGGAATTACCCTGCACGATCGGTTTGTCTCGAGGATGACGATGAAGGAAAAAAGGTCGGGGCTGGGACACGGTGACCGGGTCACCCATAACGTACTGCACATCAGCGAGGCGGGCCCGGTTATAAAGGCACAAAGGCCGAAGCACGCTCGACGGCTATTTCGGTCGATCCTTGAAGAGGAAGCCGGCCGGAAAATATTCACATCGATCTACGAACTGACCTCTCACCGATGAGCCGTAGATGGGATGAACCAGAACGTGAACGCGGTGTATCCTCATGTTACATGCCGGGTCACTTTCCCATTTGCGCTTTTCTAGAGACGGGAAATCCATGGCCAAGCTTTTCAAAGTCCTGTTCCTGCAGCCCGCTTCAGACTCAGGATGGACCATCGACTCTACTATTACAAACTAAGAAATAAATAGACGTTCTATCGCACGCGTTGTACCGGGATGTTATGCATCGCATTTACTTCTGACGCTCGGTCCATGCATCATTGGTATATTTCCACAGGAAGTCAGCCGGGTTGGTTGCCATATACCTAGCCCATTACCAATCGACTCTTCCCGCTAATGAACTGTCTGCTATACGTCGCTGCACCGCGGTTTCACAGGTACCGTGTTTTACTGGTAATTACCATTTGACCACCAGACAATTTTTTACCCTCTTGATCTGCGTGGTTTAGGTGGAAATTAAATGATCACGTCATAGCGATTGTACAACTGCTTCCAAAATTATTCTTTGACAGTTTTCATGTGTAAACAAACGAATCATACACTCCGAAGTCTCAATTAGCCTTTCGTGAAATCTGTTTGACAGGTATATACAACAAATTTCGGTGAATTTTGGACCGATATAATAAGAGTACGGATGTTGTTTTTGTACAAAATTAATTTCCATTGTAGTTGAATAAAAATCAAATAGGCGGTCCGTAAAACCCGTGAAACCACCGCAATTCCCAGACGTCAAATGGAGGGACTTGGATCATTAAAAAAAATTATGATTTCTGAAATTGTCATTGAAATTGAGATTGTCAGATAAATGCTACAGTAATTCACAATCATTGACTTTTGCTATCAGTTTGAAGCTTCTGATTTTTCCGACAAGAAACCAATTCATTCCTCCTGACTTAAACCATTCTCTTTCATCATCATCTTTCTTGAAATTAGTAGTTTCTACCAAGATCAAGAAATTCGTGCCTCGTACACCAGAGATTAAAGTTGTTTTTTTTTTTTTTTTCATCCCCTCTCGTTATCGTTGGCAAAGGCCAGATTTATCGTGAGGCAGAATGTATTTTCTCATCGTCTACAGAAATTGAGCTTTCACTATTTCTACGAAGACTTCCTTGAACGGTTAGAGTCAAGTGGATTTGATTGCATCCGGAAGTTATTCGGTGAAGCCTGTATCATAGCTGTTTTAGTGGAAAATATTTCACGGAAAATAGCAGGATTCTTATTTGAGCATACTCGTGTTTCGAAGCTTCCGAAGTACTTCTTGAAAGTCTAGTTACACACTTAATCAGCATTTATTATTCCTGGAATACAGCACAGCTAACAGCGCCGTAATGAATGTTATAAATTTTCCTGAAAACCGATGTTTGGCTGGTTACAACGGGTTCTAATATATTATTAACAGAACGGTACGTCGAGATGATTATTGAAATTTCTTGGGAACCAATTAGATGCAATTTACTGGACCTAGACAAGTCAGCCCGTCGATTCGATTAAATCTTCAGGTAGATATTATCGAAAAATAATTAGTCGTAGCGATTTGTATTATCATCAATAACGCGATAGAAAATTAGGAAACCTTTCAGATAAACTTTCGCAATAAAAAGAACAAAGCTGGTGACAGCGGTTGGATATAGATCTTGGGGTCGGTCAGGTAGAGAGAACCAAGTTTTTAGAATCGGGATAGACGAAGAGATCCTTTATATCCGAGGCATCTCTTGGCTGATCAGTTGAGGGATAGAAGTTTAATAAGGTAATCAACCCACTTGCACATATACATGTGTGAAATATCCATTCAGAGCCAGCTGTCTAAGCTTCCGAAAATTGAAGTATGACATTCTGTACACATGTTACGTGTCTACGCGTATATCGGAGATTTGTGAAAGAGGGATGGATCGAGGGTCTGCAACGTGAATCCATACATAAATTCGCCCGGTGGCGGTGAAGAAAGCGGAACTACATTTGACGGCGAGTGCGCTCGAGCGGGTCTGAATTTGTTGGATTGCCACTCGAAACGCATTGAATTTTTCCAGGCAAACCGAGCGAAATAAAATTGAAGTGGTTTCGCCTGCCCGATTTTGCTTCTGCAGCCGCGTTGCCGTGTCCAGTCGCTGCACCACATCGGTAACACGATCAATGGACTGCGCAGTTGAATTCCGTTTTAACGCCGATGCTCCGACCTTTCCATCCCCTTTGCAATAATTTCAAGTCCACGTTCTTTTGCTTTTATCATGTAGCATTTCCAATTCGACTGAATTAGAATTAACCAAGAATGGGACGAAAGGAAAATAGACAATGGGGTGAGAGTTATTTACGATCATTTTTTCACTTGTTCATCCAATCGGTTGCTGTTATTCGAACATTACACTATGAAATTCTACACATCAAATATTCGACATATCCAAAAATATACATTTGCCTTGAAACAGTATTTACAGTCTTTTTTTTTATAACAACACACTTGTAACCCTGACAGAGATTTTGCCATCGCTAATTTGATACTATTATTCAAGATTTCAGTTAGGATTTTCTGCAGGATGAAACTAACGACACAGTTATTAAACTTATTTATTCCATTCAAGTCGCGACGTCCAACTTTTTTGCTCGTAGTGTTGACACCATAACTATCATGGCTAGAAGAGCTTTTAACAAGCTGGAAGATGCAATCGCCCATGCAGCAGTTTCTTCGATTTCTTCGACAAAGTTTCTACCGTAAGAGTGAACAACCCAACAGGGTGTAGTGATAGGCATTACCGAATCAGTCCATCGGGGTGAAAGGATCACGTTCTCCAACTTTAGTGTCAGAGACGTGAATATTCGCGTTGTATGGGAATCTACGAAAGTGCCATCAAGAGATGACGAGAGAAACGGAATTTGGATTCCATTTCCTGGGAATCTCCGGAATGCAGATCGCTGGTGAAGAAAGAATTATGAATATTAGTAAAAAGCGTAACTGAGGATAATAAATTAGGAATCCTTTCGTACATGAAGAAACCAAAGTACGAACAAACTTACGAGTTTATCGGTGCTCCAAAAGTTTGATGAGATGCTATTCTTCGACGAGAAATGACGGATGCTGAGAAAATTCTTCCGCGCATCTTGACTTGTGAATGCATACCATGTCTTTTGATCGGTGCAATATTTTTCTCACTTATCGGCTGATCCACTTCGCCATTTGGAATCCAGGAAATGACAAATCTATCACGGCAAGTATAAAAGCTGCGTGTTTTCGCATCCCATTATATTCCTGTCTTTTAGCGATCAATAATAATCTAGATACTAAATCGGGAATAATCAATAATAAATTGCAATGCTCGAGCGGTGGGAATTCGAGGTGATTTTTTTTTCGAGACCGTCAATTTGCTTGTCTCCCAGGGTAGATTAGCCGTTAACAACAGCAATAAGGCTCAAGGGGGGATGAAAAAGAAGTGCGGGGGAATCGTGGACAACGTCAATCTTCGGGAGAGCGACGTCGAGGCGGAAGCGGAGTAACGACCCCAGGTTTCTTCGTCGCGTAAAAGTGCGAAAAGTCGTCGCTAATCCGGGACTAAAACGGTCTTATTATCTCGCTCTATCGCGGCCCGCGTGCTACAGCTTAGTTTGGAACGATTCTAATCTACCATAATGCGAGAATGAATCACGCGCTCGAGGGAAGCTGCTCTGCGTTACAAAAAGCATCCTCGAAATCGGGCGTCGTGACGACCCGAGGCGTGTAAGGCAGTCTGCCAGACTAGGAAATTTCAGGACACCCTCTCTTTTTGCCTCCGGGACAAAACGTGATCCGGTTTTCTGCACCGAGGGAAACAACTAGTTGAACAAACCTAATTTTGCATCGCTTTTAGGCCTGTTGGAGGGAAAAAAGCGTCGGCTTTCACATTCCTTCAACCACTCTTATCGTCTGCAGGTCAGAAACTGATGGTTTTAGGTTCGTAGTGAACTGCTTCGTTTCGTGTAAAACAAAAAAATTTCACTTTTTAGCAATCACATTCGTTGGTCGAAAATCGATACTTTTTATTAAGGGGTTAGGTGGGTTTCAAAATTTCAAAAAATCGAATTTTTTTTTTTTTGCTCATCTTATAATTGAATATGTTGAGAATATTCCTTTAAAATTTTAAAACGATCCGAGTCATATTCTAAGAGATATAGCCTTTGGATGTTTCACCCATCAGGCTATAACCGAGCGTGACGCAGGTATATGGAGGCAGATATATCGAGGCAGCTGATTAGCTATTGTTCGTTTATTTTTGTGATGCGAATACTGGGCTTAGGACTTGCCGGATGTAAAAAATTCTGTGGTTTGATGGATATAAGTTCCTCATTCTTGAATGCATCAACGTACAATTTTTATGTTGATAAAATACATGAGTGCGTCATAACTGTTGCCGAATCAATTTTGTTGTCTGCTGCAAATCAAGAAAAAAAATTAACGTGTGATGAAAATAATGTTGAAGATACGACAGATGTTACCGTGTCAGGTGATGGCACGTGGAAAAAACATGGGTTTGCATCATTATACGGTGTAAGTACGATTATTTACATGTTATTTGAATGTAAATCTTCAATCGCGTTTTTCTCGAAACTACATTTTTGAAATCGGTAGTCACGATTTCTCGAAAACTTATGAACCGATCTCTTTCAAATTTTGCACACTTCTTCAAAATAACATTATCTCGTACTTGAACGAAGGAATTTTTTTTTTTTCTATTCCAAGTAATTTTTCAAGGCCATGAAGGGTGCAAATTTTACTCAAAATAAGGGTTTTTTGTTTTCAACGCCGCCAAAAATGTAATTTTTTTTTTTTTTTTTTTTCCTTCGTCCAAGTACGAGTTTTAAACATCTACTAACAGAAAATTTTTGGTTTTTGCATTTCAGATGAATCTGTCATGAGTTATCCTGACTACGCCGAGAGAACTTTTTTTTGAGGTGTCATAGCAGACGACGTGTCTACGCCTTAATTTTCAATATTTTTCAATGAAAATTTCACAAACTACTTATAAAATATGTATCTTTTATGTGTTAAATTGATGGAATGAAATATTCTGTTGATTAAGTAAAAAAAAATTCATAAAAATGTACCTATTTTGAGCTTTTGAAACCCACCTAACCCCTTAATATTCTTACAAGATAGCTGTACTTTGACTATTTAACGAATTGTTCCCTTTGCGAGCTAGGTAGATCTGTTTCAAAACGTGAAGAGATAAAATACCGATGTATAAACAAAAGCTTGGATATTGATATTTCATATCAAGGTGATTGAAAATATAACAGATGCGTTCGGTTTTCGAGTCAACCCTAAACAGCCGCTATTGATACGGAAAGTTTCGCTAATGACTAAAGACTTAACGAATAAAAGAAGCTAGTCTGATCTTTATTTTAAGTCTTGGAATTTGAAAATTGGTCTCTAATAATTCTTCAAATCGTGACACCTTTACCAGGTAACAAAATTGTCACCTAAAATTAATCACCACCATTAGGATCAAACCACACTGAAAGTAGAATGTAACTCTTCCCTTTCCGTAAACGTAATCGTTAAATTAGCCAAATGGCGCGAAAATTCTTTATCTGTCCTACATGACATTTCGATATTTTTTATAGGTATTCAATTTCGTTGTGTTACTCCAATATTGATGTGATCCTTCTTTGTGTTTTAGAACCAACAACGGAGATTGTGGGTGGTCCTGATCTTTACATCAACCGTGGAAGCACGATCAACCTGACCTGCATCGTGTGGTACAGTCCAGAGCCCCCAGCATACATTTTTTGGAATCACAACAACGCGGTAAGTCTATTAATGAAGATAAATCTTCTGTCCCCCACTTGATCCTGCTTTCGGGTGCACTCCTTCCTCGGAAAGGATACTTTCCGAGGTGGGAACGTAAGTATCTGATGCCAAAGATCGATAGGAACAGTGGAACATCTATCGTTGAATTCGAAAACTCTAGTTCACCATGCTTGATGGATATGTCCGAAAAGTCGGAGTGTCGCGTGACGACTGGCTGTACACAGGATGTTTCCGAGTGAACACCGCAGTTTGCTGGGTTACCTACCACTGTAGGGAACAAATATCGTGACAAATTGTTTAAAGTCGTGAAGCGGTCAGTTATCACATTCCGGAGTCACGTTAGATTGATTATATTACTTGTTCGACCGAAGTGATAATGATTCTGTAGTTCTCTGTTTTACCTATATTTGTTCCCCCGAGTAGAAGGCAACCTAACATACTGTTATGTTTACTTGGAAACACCCGGTATATCCATGTGGGATTAAAGGTTTCGTCAGAAGAAGCAGTAAAGCTGAGATACGAGTACCGATTGGGACTTGTCAAGCTTTGGACAGTTAATGACTGCCTGTCATACGAGAATTCGAGGTACCAAAAAATTCTTCCACATACATGCATACATAATACATCCAAAGTGGATCCCTATAAGACCCTCTGCAGGGACTTCAGAACGTTTGAAAAATAAATATTCCCGTAGCAAAGTCACTTGAGTCAACCAAGATTGAAAGTCTGATTGGCACATGCAGCAACCGACATTGTTCAAGATTGTTACAGACTTTGATTAATGGATTTTTTTAGAACCTTACTGAAAGTAACGTTCCTCGATACGATTTTATGGATGCTTCTATTTAAATAACTTTATCAGATTCAAGTGGGTTTGATTTAAACAAAAAAAAAAAAAACAACAATTCAAATCTAATAGGATTACAGTTGTAAGAATTTGATTGTGAAAAGCAAGTGAACGGAATTACTTACTTTTACGCATCGTTTTTATGTCAGTGGATTGATTTGGGTTTCCATGACCTGATAAAGCTGTTTTGCTATTCATATTTTTGATTATGCGAAGACACGTTAGACTTGTGAAATTCATTGGCAGAACTTCACGCACCATAAAACCTCCGAGTTCAAAAGTTGTCATTACACATCCACATATACATTTTGAGTAACTCTCTCGCTTGGAGTAGGAACGACATTCGGTATTCGGAACGTGCAATTTTCACGCCTGGACTAATGGCATCTCTGGTATCCAGTGGGGTTCAGGATGAAAATTTTGACACTCCGTTAACTTCAAAGCTAAACTGAGGGTAGAGCACGCAATGAATTATTCCGGAGGAATTCGGGGCGAGAATTGCCGGGAGATGATCGACCCGCTATTTTATTTTTGAACTTTCATTATTGAATACGGATCAACTTCAGCAGTCCATCAGTCTGTGAATAAAATAAGGAAGGGCGAGAAAGTTTCGGAAGCTTTTTGGCCGAAACACGAGCTGATCCGTTCGTCACTGGTCAAGTTGAGTTTATGTATAGAGGCAAACGTCGTGGTCTGCATCGCGTGCGGTAAAAAACTCACTTGTCCTCATGCGATTACAACATTACCTACCCTCGCCCTCCCCAACCTTCGACCTACCTTTTCGCGTCTCTTGAACTCGGAGCTTTTGTGGGTTTAAATCAACGCTGTACGTGTACAAACGTGTTGCCAGAGCTTTTGTTCAAAAATTGCCTGAACCGTGTACCGAAATAATTAGGTTGAAAAACGTGCTGAAATTTAGAATTCACCCTGAGATTATTCATATCCTCGATAAAAAAAACGTACGAATTTGATCCACCGTGAACTTCCTTTTGTTAAAAAAAAATTTGCAGAATATCCTTTTTTAGATAAAATAGGCGGAAGAAATATTATAATAAAATTAACCGTACGGAATACATATTTTTCTAAACTTGATGAACGAAACTGAACTTTTTCAGCGAAACATAAATTAAAAAGTTGATTCGCTGTTCTTTCGTTTGTTTGAATTTTCATTTCGGTGAAAACGTCGGTCAAGTTTATTGTCTATCGAAAACAAAGGATCATACTGAAGCCAAATGTGAAATACTTTATACGAGTAAACTTTATTCTGAAACTGCAGTATACCGATTTAAAAAAAAAAAATCGTTACAAATTCGTTCGGTACCTTCTATTTTAGAAGTTTTTTCTTTTTTTCCTTTGCATTATAAGTAGCGTAGAAACGCGCGCAGCTAAAATACATTTCATGAGAAAAGTGATCCATAATAATGTAATTGACGGGAATCATACAAAAGCTCCGTGTAAAAATTGTGATTCTTTTATGAAAAATATATTCATAATAATTGGACCGAACTAAATAATGCATGAAAATTGCTTTTCATATACATATGACAACTGGACTATCCAGTTAAGATTTCTGCCCAATGCTTTCCCTACACTGCAAACGTGACTCATAAAAACAAAGTAAAATAAAACTGGAGAGTGGTCAAACAAATTACCACCGGAAAGTTTAGCCGATAATGACGAAACCTGTAAATAAAATAGCTCTGATCTAAGGTACTCTGTTTACACGAAAAATTTCTGCTCTCTGTCAGCTTCGCAGCAGAAAAAAAAAAAAATAGTAGTATCTTATTTTTCTGTGATATGGCTGAATCCTTAAAGCTCGAGCTTTCACTAAAATCAACCAAATATATTGAATTGAATGAGCATATTTTTCTTCCAGCTCATTCCCCGTTTTATTTCTATTCCATATGTTCTCGCCGAGAATTTCACCATGCTCCGATCTATAATTTCTCAATAGAGTTGAATTTCTCAAAAAATTCCAAGGGTACTTAGACGATTCTACGTTGCCTTCGAAAAATCGTTCAAAAAAATATTATACACTTCGTTTCGTACCGGCCAGTTTTTACAAGAAACAAGAAATTTTAATGATGTCTGCAGTGTGTTATCTGGGTCGCCGTATTGAATCTCACCGTTGAAATGCGGGATAATTTCGAATTCCATTCTTATTTTCATCTTTGAAACGCCCCCGCGGATACGATAGCGTTGTTCAATCGGGCGTGTCGATTCGCTCGCGATGCCCTTCCGTGTTTTCTCCTGAATTCTGAAGCTTGACATCCTCTGCAGGATAAATCAATGCGCAAAAACTATTAAAACTCTTCGTTGAAATACGAGCCATCATTCACTACGTCGCCGACTGTTCGTTTTTTTTTTTTGTTAAACTATCGATTCGTCGTATAAAATAAACTTCCAAAATAAACTGTCAAGCTTTGGACTCGACAAGCATGCTCGACTCAATTCTTGATCTATGTTGAAAAAGAAGCAGCTACATGTTTCGTGAATTTTTAAATTCAATTTTAACTTCACGCACATCGTTCGAAACAAAAAAAAAAAAAAAAAAAAAACCATTACAGATTTTCTTTTCAACTCTTTGTCAGGAGATAGAGTCCTAGGCGAGTTTCAAAAATTGTTACATGCAGTTTAGTTTTAATCATGAGGACGTAAAGCTTGTCTTTCAGGAAACCGGAAGGCGGTCAACTCAAAATAACCAGGTCGCAACCGGAACGTGCGATATTTGAAAGGTTGAATTCTTTTATCAAAAAATGATGACTGATTAAAACGTTCTTTCAATAATTCTAGAACTACTCGACTGATAAAATCCAAAATGTAATTATTAATTGCAAGTCAGGAAATTGTAGAAAATCGGGCAAATCACGAATACGATTCTCTGTGGAACTCAGGATGTAAAAATATACGCAATGAAATATCAATTTTCAATTTTTCTGGTATGTGCAGAATGAATTTCAGTTTTTTTTTTTTTTTTCTTTCCAAACGAAGAAGCTAAACGTTGGTAATCTGTGGAATCTGAGTAGACTCTGAAATGTTCTTCCATGGATCCGTAGGACTGTTATGATTGTATCGACAGCGAAATTGGAACCAGCAAATCACATTATACCTCGCTGGTCGTTAAGAAGGTACGCTGAAAGAAGTTTCAGCAAGTCTTTCGGCTTGAGATAGAATCGCAATCAAACTAATACGTGAAGGGCTGTTGCTTAATTCTTCTTATTTTTCTCTCCTCGACGAGAAGAACGACGAAGAGATGATGGAGGAATGAAGGAGATTCCTCGAAAGGTACAATATAGGTGGGTGGATATGTAGCTCTTTTCACAGACTTTCATCGAAGCTGCGAAACGAAAAGTTATGCTTCCCCAAATCCTGTAGGAGATATCTATATAAATATAACGTGGCTAACGAACAAAGTTAGCGATACAGTAATTGATTACAGTTCCAGGTACGAGGAGTGGGAAATCAACCGTGTCTTGTTAATAACAATGAAAATCACGGCGATCGTACCGATGATTGTCATAACAACAGAAACACAATCCTTGCTCTCCGAGTAAAACTAATCCATCCGCCACTCCTTCATCGTTAATTACACCTCATGTCGCAACTAGTCGTGTTAATTAACCCATTCGCTTTGTTGATTTTGATTTTTTATCATTTTCTCGAGGTATACTGTATATTGAATAATTGTCAAGTGTATGGAATAGGGGTAATATTTTCTGACAAATCAATTGCTGCTATTTATTTTGTAGAATTATTCTCACATTTCGAGAATAACGGAAATTTCTAGAAAAATATCGATTTTTAAAACATGTCAGAGAAAATTGTTTCTTCGCCCGAATAAACATATTTTAAATCAAAATTTTCATTTTTAATGAAATGGTCATGTGTAAATATGAATAAGCCTCGTCGTTGAATCCTGGGAGTTCAGAAACAGTCAAGTCCAAAAATTGCCCCATAGTATCAAAATTCTTCTTCTTTTCCATTCAGTAGCCAAAAAAATTTCTACATTTTTTTTTCATTGATCCGATGTATATATATATATATATATATATATCGGAGTGATCCTTGAAAAGGTCATTTTTGAATTTCGAACAGCCCACCCCGAAAATTATTTCCAAATAATCCAAGAATATTTTCCTTATTTTTTCAGATTTCTGTCTATTATCCATTACGTACATTTAATGTGCCTCTAAAAGAGTCGAATGCGGAAATCCACCCTCTTGGAGGCACAGATTAGAGTTGAGATAATAATCTGAAAAAATAATGGAATTAGTTTTGAACTATTTGGAAACCATTTGGGGAGTGGGCCAGTCGAAATTCAATATATATATATATATATATAGATATACGTGTATACGAAATTTCAATGAAATTTTTTTCAAAAAAAGATTTTAATCAAAAGAGTTGTGCCTGCTTAGGTATAGATTAAAATTCTAGCGAGTGAAGGAAGTTCATGGCGTAATCCGGACGAAGCGTGAGTGGCAAAGTTGACTATCGAAACTTGAGCGTGATATATCTTGTTTTACACCGAAAAGTTACGGATTAATCTGTGTTTGCTCGGAGGGATTCGAAAGTGAGGGAGAATCCGAGGTGCGCCTTCAAAGGGTGTTTGTGTGTGTTTTCTGGGGGCGGGAACTGAATGCCGGAAGGCCGCAGGCAGCTGGAAAAAGAAATGAAAAAGTTGTTCCGTGGACAGAATAAAATATCGGCTTGCCGTCGCGGTGTTTCCATCAACCCTGGATATAAGGCTTTAATATCCAAATAAACAGCTTCATCTTTTTCGGCAGCTCATTTAGACCGAGCGTTAAGACACAAATTCGTCGCTTCAAAAGGGTTCAAAATAATCCTGACGTCTCCTGCGACGTCAATTTACGTTGTGAGAAAAATTATTGTTTGCCATGGATTTCTCAAAGCGCGACGAAACGCCTTTTCAATAGTCGAATAATGTCGTCTTTCGAATATCGCGAAACCAAATACGCCCCTTTTCGCTTCTGAATTTTGTTTCTTGTACAAATGTATCCAAACGATTATAATTTGTCTCTCAGTTTTTCATGATAAACGTAAATCCAATTGAAACTATAAATTTTCTTAAGATTTCTTTGGACTTAATCCCTCGTCGAATGGGAAAAAATTACGTTACGTGCCACTCCGCGTACCTTTTCAGGAAGAGTTAAAAATCGGCGTTGTTCAGCGCACGCAACACGTGAGAGGCCAATGAACGGCCCACTTCTCACGACACGGTATACAAAATACCATTAACCCTCTGGAATTCAAATGCTAAATTAGGCGTGCCGCTCGACTCGCCCCACACATTAGTTCCAACAAATCATCTGAAAAAAAAGAAAAACTTCCGTGGCATAATAATTCGTGAAATAAACGTGAAAATCGCCAGAGAATATGACTGAATAAATGAATGACTGATCTGACAGATTCTGAAATCTCTCACTACACGAATATGTGATTCTATTTTTGTTTCACTTCGTTTTTACAATTATCATGAAACAAAATCTGTATCGTGCTCCAGTTGTGCCAGTTAATTATCAAAGCGTCGGTCAATCAGCAGGACTCGAAGCTCAGATATTTCAAAAAATGAATATACACGAAACGAAAGATTATATTTCCAGACTTGTAAGGAAAATTTGTCAAATTGCTATGAGATTCTTCCAACTTTGATGCCTACCGATCGTATGGATTTTAGGATAATTGAAGGAAATAATAAGAATTAGGTGGGTGAATCACTGGCTTTAAATACGGGCTTTGTATGACACTTCGTAATTGGTGAATGAAGATATAATATCGCAGATTTGCAAAAGAGGTTGAGACGGGTACTTAAAACGGCCGATTATACCCTCGTTCCACACGTAACGAATTTCCCAGAGTCAAAGAATATAATATGCCTTATAATCCTGTTACACGGCCTAGAGTCGGCCGAAGGTTAAATTTTATTCGCTCCCCTGAACCATAAATTGGTATTAACGCAGAGATTCCGAACAGCTCGTACGTAATTCCGTAGTCAATTCACACAAATTACTCGCTGAAATTATAATGCGTTAACTGGTGAAACCCTGTTCAACGAACGTGATTTGAATGTCACAAATTTTAACAGAATTTCCGCCTCGAGCTTTATCCTCCTTTCGAAAATTCTGTAACAGGTTTTTAAATGTTTTGTTTCAAAATAACTTTTAAAAAATGCTAATCCATCCTATTTTTCTCGCATACAGTTCTTGCTTCTGCAAACATCCCTTACTTTGCATGTTTATTTATTTTTTAGAAAGGTTTTTCAGATTGGTTTCAGCGGTAAAAAATTTCAGAACCGTGGTACAAATATTTACAGGGTAATTTTTACAAGTCCCTATAAACTTAGCCAATATATGCATATAATATATTAACTTCCATCACCTGAGAACTTGCGGAATTCAGAAAAAACGAAGTAAAAGTAACCGATGTTATCATTTCACCCCTCATTGTCAGGTTCCGATTCAATTTGAATTCACAACGTGCGACATCATCGCTATTTCATGATTACCGTCTGTTATCGGATGCAGTATACTGGTGGACGTGGGCTGCACAAGTGATCACAATGTTATTTGAGCGCTCTTGAGACAGGCATTCGGGATCCGAGAACATGTAACGCGATGCGGGGCACATTGAGAATGCTGTACATATCTGCCCCCTTAAGGGCCAATTAGAGCGCCGAGAATAAAAGCATCTGCTGTGGGTACAAGTTGTCTCCTCCGTCTCTTGGTATCCGAAACGTGCCACTTGATGCCTAAAATTGGACAGCCAAAAATTGCGAACCGCGGTAAAAATTCGCGGTATACGCTTGTACTGCACAGCCATGAGAAAATAAATGGCTGTGGAATATCCTATTCTCGCAGAACGGTAAAGTTCAGATCTTCGGAAGCTCGTGTGTCGGAAAAGATAAGGTGAAGGATATCGAATATACAGAATTACGGAGGAGAAATCAATGCCGCGACCGAGATTCGAGCGGTAAAATAATATACCTAATTCGACGGAAATACGTATTGCGGAAATTCTCGAAGCGTCTGTTTTCAACGAGATTGAATCTCACGGATCCGAGAGAAGCAGCCGTTTTGAGGGATGGCAGGTCGGACGGAATCGAATCATCGACAAGGAATGCAGTTTTACTCTTCTCACATTGTTTTAACTCGTTTCGCGTCGTTCGCGTGACTAGATTCCGGAATTCCAAGCGCTTCGAGAACTCACTGCAGAGAGCCGATAGCTGTATATATAGATCAATCGAAAACTTCATTTCAAGGGAGTTAAACATTTGGCGTGGCCAAGAATCGCAGACGTCCGACATCTCGCCCTCTATACACTACCTCTCTGTGTACCTAAGGGAAATGTGATTAATCGAAATTGCACAGAGCTCTTTCAACTCGCAGGTGAACGACCGTTTTTTCTTCCGTCGCGATACAAATCCTAACAGTGTTCGGATTCTGGTCGGGATATACTTCCTTTCCCGAGCTCACTCAGGGGGCGGTTCACAATGCAGTTAATTTGCAAGGTAAATGAGAGGAAAATTTATGAACGCCCTACGAGCAGCAGATTTATCCAACTCATCAACGAAAGTAGGCAGCTTCCACTATCTTATACAAACATCTCAACGGTCGCTTATACAGTGCAGCGCTCGACGTTTGTTTATTATCAAGCGTAACTTAAAGTTATGCAGCTGAATATCTCACCGGCCGACTTCGTAGTCGCCTGCAGTGTTCATCGCTCTCATCTGTTCAAAGTGCGCCTTAAATCGTGCGAGAACGTTTATTTTACTCTGCGTCAAATATATTCATGCCTTAACTGGCAGGGAGCAAAAACCGTGGAAAAATCACTACTCAATTGGGGCAATTTGATTTTGGGGATAAAACATTAGTCAGTTCGAACGGCGGGATTCCGATGGCTGAGCAGAGCGGCAAATGGGAATAAACGTTACACGGTGAGCGATTGCGATAACGGGGAAATGAATGAGATCGGCTGGTACTCAACAAGCTGAACAAATATTTGTGTAGAAGATGAACGAGTGGTTTTGGCTCCGAGCGAGTCATAGCTGCGAATGAATTTAGCAGTTCAAACAGAAGAAGGTATAGGCATAGATTGGAAACAAGAGCGGACTGATGGGGTGGCGTTGGCCGGTAGTATAAGGTGGATGGTCTCTCGTCTAGATTGAGATAGAAGAAGCTCCGGCGCTGAGCGGGCATACACAGATAAGGGTGCTGGAACCAGGGAAACCATTTCAAGGGTCGAGCCGGTCCTAACTGCCGTATTCCTTCGTGCTTAATATTCCTTGTTTTCCAAACTTCCGCGACAGCCGGTCGCTTGAATGAGAGAACGGATGCCGGTATAGACGTCTTCCTTCGAGCCCCGAAACTCAGGTCACACCCTGGTTTCCGCTAACGTTGCAATTAACGTCGATTTCAACAGGGTCGCTATTACAACACAGTAACCCGATTTTCCGTCCGGACTACCCGACGGTCGTATCGTTTCGCAAGAATCGCAGAAGCGCCTCTATCGAGCTCCATTTTCATCCGTTCGCTCAACTTGATCGTTTCCGCAGAAGTCGATCAGAGATTAGTTGATATGGAAGATGAGTTCTAGACGCAGATTCCTATACCGACGTTTTACCGACGTCAGCGAGAGTGAGGATATCCTACAACCTCGTATATTCTAAAAAAATGTTTGCGTCTAGGCTAAGTGTCGGTAAGATATCGGTAAGGGAATCTGTCTCCAGACAACTTCTCGTATATCGACTGGGATTGCACTGCGGGTACGAAGAGTCACTCTTGAGCTCTGATTTCAGGGTGCTCGAATCATTCTCGTTTCTTCTGCTTGCAGATCATCAACTACGACTCGCCAAGGGGCGGCGTTTCCGTCGTTACCGACAAGGGCGACAGCACGAGGATCTTCCTCCTGGTCCAGCAGGCCAAGCCGTCCGACTCGGGCCAGTACACGTGCAACCCGAGCAACGCGCAGTCAAAATCTGTTATGGTCCACGTGCTGAACGGTGAGAAACTCGAACCTGCAGGGTTTACTTTAATCATCGTACACCTCGTGCAAATTGGACAATGAATCCATTTTACGGTGGGATTATCAGTGAGTGCGGTTCAAATTTCAGCGGCGCAAATGGAAGTAGAGAAGCTCCCGTTTATATCCTGGCGACAAAATTGGAATACGATATTCTTGACCTGTACGACGCATTTGTTTCGGGGAATTTAAGTGTCTCCTTTGTTTCAGGAGAGTATCCTGCGGCAATGCAACACGGAGGACAAGCCAAACAGCCAAGACTGTATTCCCTGTTGCTCTGTTTGTGTCTGTTGCTCTACTAAACTATCGAGCAGCCGGCGTACATCGGGAACTGAAACTTCGCGCCGCTCCGTGTCAAGATTTTCGCTCTTATGCGAAGTAAATCTGTTGTCTTACGATGTTCATCTCATATGGAGATGATTCCCTGTACCACGAACACCTTCTTAAATCAATAAACGATATCATCCAGAGTTAAACATAAACATTTGTTACGTCAAACCCTTAATCAGGCCAAAGATACAATAATATTTTATCGCCCGTAATTGGCTTAACGTCACGTCGATTTCGTTTCCGTTTTTTTCCCCGACGATCATCGATTTGTGCCATCGTTATTACCGAAAGTCAAAATATAGGTAGCGAGCCGAGAATAATTGCTTCAGAACCAGTGCGATGTAGGTTATCCATAGCCAATGCCGATAATCAATCAGTTCATTCGAAACAGTAATCATTACTGCTTAGCGGATAAATCTGTCATCTTGCTTGTGAATTTTTTTTTTCTTTTTTTATTGTCGCTCTCCTTTTGTCACTGTCCTAAAATGATAAACAATTAATGAAAATCGCAAGGATTGTAGACGCGTCAAATGACGCTGAAAAATTCGGTGCTATTTTTATTTGATATTACTTAAACAATCACTGTGATAAACGGTTCACGTATAGACTTTAGAAAACCAACCGTGTGACTATTGCACAAAACATATTTACAGCTCCCTTGGTTGATTTTCGGAACAAAATTATTCCGCCGAAGGAACGATTTTTTGAATTTAAACTCCAGCGTGACATGATTCGTTTTTCCACAAGATACTCGGTGAAACAGTTGTAAATTTGTATCTTGATTTTATATTTACACACCATTTAACATTTGAACGATCTTGGCAATGTTTGAATGATCTTTTACAAAATCGATCGATTTATTTCACTGAGATTTTATCAACTACAACGATTTTCCATAAAATCAGGAACACTGTCTGCAAATTTCACCTGGAAAACGTGACTTATATGTCTACTGTGTTTATTTTCGTTTTTCCTGAAAAATGTAAGTTCGCCGATATTCTACTTAGTTTTACCGATCCTAAAAAACACCTGGATTCAATTCATACAATTTAATTCGTTAGCTCGAACTTAGATACGGTTCCATCAATTTGACGGCTATCAAATCTCGATCCGCTGATTTTATTTTTAACTGATATTTTGTAAAGTGTTCCGATTTTTCAATTTACCGACTGCAGTAGCAAATTTTTTATCAATTTTTTGAGTATCTTATTCGATATATTTTCTTAGGCTTAACCGGTCTTGTCAACATTTCATTACTCGGATATTCCCTATTATTTTATGATCCCTGTTGTTTGTACAACAATTTAATTTTACGTGCGCATTTACTTCCCAAATCATACAGTAAATTTGTGACGTTGACTCATCGTTCCGAACCCCACGAACAACAGAAAACTAATCACTATCCTCAATGAAATTATCTAATGCAATTCAAAATACGCGCTAAGCTTCCTGGCCCAACATATCAATAAATAATTCAAATCTTCAAATCACACAATTTAATGAAGGGAATAATAATGATGCGGTGACAGCGTTTTGCAAAAATGAAAATAAAAATTTCACATCAAAATCACAACTGTACATGCTCATATAAAACTGTACGATCTATTACATAGTGCATATGTTTGTTACAGATAATAATAATAACGATAATGATAATAGTAGTAATTTTAATGGTAATGTTAATAATAGTAAGAAAAATTCTTTGTATACCTATCTGAGCATGGTATGAAAAATTGTCGAAAATCAAGCATAATTATTTTAATATTCTTCATCGCTGCTCCTGAAAACCAATGTTTCGTGTGACGCTCGAATCGTATTATTTTCTTCCGTTTACTTTCAGTGTGTCGTTACTATAAAAATCCTGCAGCGTTGTAAGAGTGTTTAAACAGAGAGACAGTCGTTGAAGAAGGGTGCGAAAAAATGGGGTAGGGAATGGAAATTTACCGCTCATCACACAGCTTAGCAAACTTTCGTATAATCGATATGATATATCGCATTATTGGTAAAAATTTAATGTGTACCTATAACTAGATCACATTGATTCTTCTATGTAAATATGTATTAAAAAGAGTTTAGTTATTTAGTTGCTCTCGACAATATATAATGAATGATATATAGCAATTATTACACTGTTCTACTGGCAGCGGTTCTTTTTATAAATAACAATTATATATATATATATATATATATATATTTTGACCAATATGACACACGGCGATATGATATATATATATAAATATCTATAACATATACATTGTATATGATTATACGAGGAACGAGAATTATATGTTATTGGATATAACGTATGTGACAAACACACGTATATACGGCTATAAACGATGTACACATACGTGTAGCTTAATATTATTTGAAATCATTCCACATACTAGTCGTATGAATTTGTATACATTAACATACTATATATGTATATATATTAATATTTATATGGACAACGTTTACAGGAATTACTCATACGTTCGTTCACGGTCGATGAATACGCTCATTGCAAAATGAAAAACGTCAAGTTCTTTCATGATGGTAGAAAAAGTAATCAAAAGTTCGATCGGTGTAGAATCAAAAAGAGCTCAAGGAATTTCATTGTTTGCAGCGCCATCCTCGATTCCGATATTTACGATAAGGTTACAAATATTAAGATCCCTTGAAGAGATACTAGAATCTAGATCAAGTTACTAGATTTGAAAATTTACCGTAACGACGACTTGACACCTCGGTGTCGAATTTCAATCAGGAATGAATTTGACGGGAAAATGATTTCAGCGCCAACTGGTGGTGGCGTCTTTCAGCAGCGCGACTTTTCGTACCGAAAGCTTTAATTCGCTCATTGTCCGATGAAATATCGCCGAGGTAAGCATTTGTCAAGGAGAATATACAACGATACGCAGAGCAATGTAAATGAGTAATGCTTGTGATCGTTGGAACGATAAGAAAAAGTGTAACATAAAGTGGAAACGATGAAAATAATCTAAATAGTGTGTAATTATAGTCCGATGATCTGTCGAGATTATAAATTAACGCGCCGTTACAATTAGAAGGCGATTACCATCACATGACACAATCGTGGCGTATGCGTATAAGTTATATGTGTAATATATTACGTGTGAAGAAAAAAAAAAAAAAAAAACACAAATGAAGAAAAACACGCATTAACAAATAGAAAAATACACGGCCACTCTCGTTACGTTATAATGAAGATGAACGCTGTGCTGCTAGGGTGAAAAGTTTATTTCTAAAATTTGTTGGAAAGAACTACAAAGTTTTTGAGTATCCACTTAAACTCTCTAAAAAAAATTCCGCGGCTTAGGGAATTTTGAATAGTTATTCAGATAATTATCTTCAAAGCGGGAAAGTATCAAGAAAAAAAAAAAATGTCGATCAGAAGTAATTATTCAACATTTTCCCGACACTGCAGTTTGCACATTCCAAGATGAACTGCAACAAATCAAATATTTCGAGCAAAAATCACTGAAATCAATTTGACCCCACGGAATTTCTTCTCCGGTCAGAGAATCGAGAATCAGCAAAATAAGTCAGAGAATTTGAGTGTTTCTTGGAGAAATCTTTAGAGTGAACTTTTCAACGCATTTTTTTATGCAATACACCCCGCGACGTTGATCGCTGAATTTGTATAAATTCAAAATACGGTTGACAGTGGAGAAGCATTTCGAATTTGGTGATTTGTATGATATGAAATAGCGAGATCCATAAAATAAATCGAAAATCAACGTCGCGGAGTGTGCGTGGGCCTTTGAGTCGAGTCGAAAATGATCAGCGACACATTCTGAACAAAATGTGTAAATATGTAATATTTTGGTAAACCACCACGACGGAACGAGACTCGTAAGATGCGTGCGCGGTGAGTGAAGATCTACCGTTGGGTACCCGTGCGAGTGTAAAGACGAAGCACATTTCAATCTTGATTTAAAAGTTCCTCTCGGATTTATGAGATAGCTACAAACTACGACTGCATTACGTGAGTCGCCTGAAACTCGGATATGTCACCCGGTGTGTGTCGCCAAAGTGTCGGAGAGAAGAGAGAAAGAAGAATGTTCAGAGCTGGGAATTATCCGTAACAGTGACAGAAGGCTCGGGTTTAAATTCAGACACATGATTTAGGGTGGAAAGGAACTTGTGCATCTTTTTCTCAGGTGAAGATAAAGATGTTTAGAGTTACGTTGAATATTTATGGTCAAAAAAGATAATTTCGACAAGGCTGAATTGCAAGAAGGCAGTGCAAAAGGTAAGACTGAATTTACCTAAAATAACAAAAACTTTCGATGATAAAGTAACAAAAAACGTGAATTAACAACGTCGGTGGATATTTGAGAATCGTCCGAGAAGCGCTCGGTCGGTAAAGCAGATTGAATTACAACCGCCTTTACAGATCTACCAACATCCGACGGTTGAAGTGCAAAAATACGGATGTAACTTACTTCCAATTGTTGGGTTAGCGTAGTTTTTTTTTTTTTTTTTATTTAATGCTTGTGTGATTTTCTAAGAAGCTGAGTCATGAAGAATTTTCCTGTAAAAAAAAAAACGTGTTGTAATTCATACAAACTGAAAAAACTGTTAATACGAATTTACATATGTTCTTCGTAAAAATAAATCAATGTGTGATATTTGGATGTTGATTGGAATTTTTTTTTGCTTAAATTTTCTCTTCAAAATTCGATTCAATAATTGAGCACGGCGGCGGTACAATTTTAAGAAAATTCATTGCCAGCTTGACCAAGTTCACTTGCGCTTTTCAACCATAACTTCATATTCCTATTCAGACAAATTTTGACTGAACTGTAGACGTGTCACGCGAAGCATTTTTGAGGAGAGTGAAATTAGAATAAAAAATGTTTTAAAAACGTTCTGTGACAAAAGCATCGCCATAAAGATGGTGAAATATTCTGAAAGAGGCTAAAAAAGAAACGAAATGTAAATAAGTCCGTTTAACGATCTGAGCACGCAGATCGTTCAAAGTTTGCTGAGGTGGTTTAGAGATATACGTGAGATGGAGAGAGTCCGTAATGACAGGAAATTCTCAAAGAGCTAATTTGACGTAACATGAAGTATCACATATGCAATTTAATATGACGATAACGAATTTCTTTGGCATATTAACGAAGCTAAGAAAACTCGGTGATTAAAAATGCAACTGCAAAAAAATGATAAAAGCTCGCTATCAATAAAATGAAACATACAGCCTTGTATAATATATCGTACCAGCAGACTGCGAAGTTGTTATCCGAAGGTGATTTTTCACGGTTAAAGATCCCCGATTCAGTCTCTGGAAGTCCTAACGAATGAATTCGACAGAAAAGTAACGAATGAATTAGTAATTAGAAAATTTAATTTCTCGTTTCAAATTCCTCGCTGAAATAATTTTCAAAGTTAGCGAGTGGATAGGTAAACACGTGTAAATAATTATCAGTGAATCTCTCACGAGGCTCTTTGTTGGAAAGAGTGAACGCTATACCTACATAGATATAAGCTTAGGATAAAATTTGGAAGTGCATAAGTTGATTACGAGATAATAATAACGTTATGCGTAATACGTGACGTATAATATATAATATATACATATAAATAAATATAAATATATATATGAATATATTGTTATAGTTGTTGATATGTTAAAGAAGGTACCTTACATCAACTATCGGACAGACGTAAATTTCGTGACTAATAAGAACTAATTATAAACTGTAACCGCTGAACGTTACGTAAAATGAAAAATTAAGACCAGACGATAAGACGGACGCATAATAATAATGATCAAAATGAACAAATTTTCATTTCGCAGACGTGCAAAAACGGCTAGGTTAATAATATCAGTGTTTCAGCTAGCCTATGATGTATATTGTGACTAATTATATGAAATAAATCATCAACAATAAAAAATTTGAAAAAAGATACGTACAACATACACACGAATATATAATAAAGGTAATCGAAACTATGGTTATTAATTTATTCCGAGTTTTCTTTCTGCACGACTGGCAATTGAAAAGAATATATGAGAATTAAAGTACTACTCGAGCTGAGGTAAGTTGACCGTGAAACTTTATTAACATTTGCAAATCTTTTCGATATATATGTATACATACACTCGAGGTAACTAGATAGGATTATATAGGTGATGTATATTTACAGACAGGTAGAAAAACGAGTTCACAATCCTGAAGATTGCCTTTCTTCGATGTTCTACAACTTCCACAACTCTGAAGTTATTTACTCGACGAATATCATAAAATTGGGTAGGAAAAATATGCAAACAACAAACAATTGTAGAAGAAAAATTTCCAGACGTATGAAAAAGCGGCACAGATCAGACGAACGCCGCAAATCCAGCATTATTTTTTTTTTTTTCGTTTTTGCAACTGCAATATTCGCGCGTTTCCTCTTTCATTGGACGATCAATGACTCGTCATTTCTACACGACGAATTCACCGTCATATAATGAAAATTCTAAAACAGAAACAAGTGATTATGCGAAAATTTATATCAAGTTTTGTATGGAATTCAACGCAATCAATCAACATATAAATGATTTAATAACGATTCGACAATACACTTTTCATTCCTAAGCCGTTTCAGCCGAAATATTCCACGGACATAAATGTGAGGAAAAATGCTGAAATTAATTTGAATTCTATGTTCGTATTCTCGGCGAGTTTATAGGTATGGAAAGCTCTTACCTGTGCCTCGGGTGCACCTCAATTAGATACTTAAATTCCACGCAAAGATGTTACCGAATTTAATCTCTTCTATACGTACCTCGGAGCGATTTTAAATCACGTCCCTGAAGAGGCCAGAGAATAAAAAGAATAAAAAATTGACCCTCTTCGCAAGGATGGTTCGTCTGTCTGCTTTTTTCAAATCGCAAATTCTTTACGTCTGCTTTAAAAAATCCTGCAACAAGTTGAAACGATTCCTGTGAAAACGGCTCCGATAATAACAACGAAAACGTGAAAACTGTTCACAAGAAATTCTGACTTGACCTGATTCTTTGACGAAAATTAGATCAACCAGATGAGTATAAGTTAACTTGGACGAAATTGATTTAAAATAATGATTCTTTAACTATATATATATAAACTATTTTCATTAAAGTAAAAGTTATTACAATTTCGTTCAGGAATTGATTTTTTTCTGTTTATCACGTCAATAATAAGACTTCACGAACAAGGTTGTATATTTTCTAAAAATGTACTTAACCGAAAAATCGAGACAAGACTGAAACGTCGGACATACATATATGATATATGTATATTAGAGTGTTTAAAAAAAACCGACTATTTTCTTTTTTTTTTCAAAGAACATTGAAAAATCTTCCGAGTGTCCCTCAAAAATGACCTCGGTAAAATATGAGCTCTTAATATTGATATTTAGAGGTGGCGATTCTCAATTTTCTATTTCCCATTTAAATAACACGGAAGAAATTTTTTTTTTAAATTTAGAATTTTATTGCTCGAAAACGAATCAGTGTGAAGATATAAACAAAACATATTCTTGTAGGAAATTTTACGCTCTACAAAAAAGATCCGAATAAAGATTTGCGTAAGGTAAGTCGTTTCGGAGTTATCAGGCCTCAAACATCGAAGCGTTTGAAATAATGATGTTATTAATTTATAAATGCTACAAAACTGACTCATATCGTTGATTAATGAAATTTACTAATTAACATTTCATTACAAGTCTATAGTTTTAATTTTAAAATCAATAATATTGTGTATTCAAGTGATACGAGTCAGTTTTGTAGCATTTATAAATTAATAACATCATTATTTCAAACGGTTCGATGTTTGAGGCCTGATAACTCCGAAGCGACTTACCTTACGCAAATCTTTATTCAGACCTTTTTTGTAGAGCGTAAAATTTTCTACAAGAGTGTGTTTTTTTATATCTTCACACTGATTCTTTTTCGAGCAATAAATTCTAAATTTAAAAAAAAAATTTTCCCATGTTATTTAAATGGGAAATAGAAAATTGAGAATCGCCACGTCTAAATATCAATATTAAGAGCTCATATTTTACCGAGGTCATTTTTGAGGGACACTCGGAAGATTTTTCAATGTTCTTCGAAAAAAAAAGTTGGTTTTTTTAAACACTCTAATACATATACTTGTGATTGATTTAAATCTACACCGTTATCAATTAACTACGATCAAAGCTTTCGTTCAAATTATCGATCATCGTCGTTATTGCCAAAAATGACGCCTCGCATGTAATAATTATGCCACAAATCGATTATTTCCCCGAAATCCATACGTTCTGAGAAATTTCCACCGAATTTCTCCAACGTCTGATTCAATTCAGTGCACTTAATTCTATCTGCATTGAGCAACAGGTCTGTAACTTGTTTCCAAACTGCGACAGGGTAGTTGGGCAGAGAGCGTCCTAGGCCGAAATAGTTAAGGTGCGGTGACGACGGCGTGACGACAGCGGAAACAGCCTCGCGCAGCGAGAAGCCTCCGAACACGTCTCGAACCCAAGTTCCATAGAAATCCCCGAGAGAGGAAAGCCTCGGCTCGCAAATACCTCGGCTTTCAGTAGATCTCCGCCAGCGAACCGAAGCGCATCGAAAACCGGCGTCTTACGTGGCTTTAAAATCAGGAAAAAACTCACGAGGGACCGGAAATGGAACTCGTAATGTTCTTAGCACAGATCGATATTAAATCGGACGATTCTCAAAACCGTTTGTATGAAAATTGAGATCTTCGGATATTACTAGATTTTTTAATATCGTAATCTTGTAACGTTTATCAACTATGTGTTTCATGCAGCTGAAAATCTTCCAATCTAACGTGGCAACAACAATCAAATTTTACAACATTCTCAGTTTTTATTTAATCGAAACTTCACAAATGCTTTTTCAAAAATGTTTAACAATCATTGCTACTATGCTGTACGAAAGGGTTTAGAGTACAAGACGATTTTTGCTTTGAATCGCTCTTCCGTCCATATTTCAAACTCGTAACCTACAGTCAGAATCGTACTGTAACTATCGCTAATCTTGATTTTTAGACAAATAACTTTTCGGCTCACCTAATCTTAATTGAATTTGTATTTCAAAAAATATTTCACGAAAATCCGGATCGCGATAATTTTTTTCACCGGACTCGAACAAATACTTCGCTAAACTTATATGACGTCATAATATTTTCAAAGACTCGAGCATATTTCACAACATTTCGTGATACTCAATTAAAAATTGGCCAGATTTAATTGCTCTCAATGTATGTCCCGGAATTCCAACAATTACGGAACCGCGCAAGCTTTCGAAAGCTTTTTCCGACTGTACTTCGCTGGATTTTACGAACTCTGCAAAATCTCATGAGACCAGGACAGGATTTCACAAAGTTGAAAGGATTTCATCGCACTCGAAGCTTTCACTCGGAGCTTTCAACCTATTTCACGGAATTTAATAGACGGTTTTCATGATTTCTGATAATACTCTGAAAAATCTCAAGGAACTACGTAACATCCCGTCAATAAATGAAGGATTCGTGTAATATAAAAAATTTCAAGAGAAATTCCTCGGCTGAATTCCGTAAACAAACGTTTGATTATTCGTTCCTCTCCCCTCGGGAAGAAACCTGAGAGCACGAGATGAGTCTCGGTTTCACCAGGGTCGGATTTAACGTGTAACGGACCTGGGATTACACACATTTCTCGGGGCTCTGCGTGGGATAAAAAAAAAAGAGAGGGAAATAGAGAAAAATTATATGAATAAATCCAACGAGCATAAGAATTTAACATGTTACGATAGACGTTGAAAGAATAGAGAGTATTTGTGAGATTTTATCGCACACGCATTTTTATTTATAGCACATTTTTGTTACATTATGTGATAGTATTTGAGTGAAATAACGATAAAATTATCAACCACTGTCAGAAAAATTTAAGATTCGTTGCCTACAAAGTTTTCCTCTGAAATTTGACGCTGACGAAATCTTCAATGATTTTAGTGTGATCGATACTGTTCAGGAGAGTAATTTCAATGCAGTGAATACATAGTCTCGATAGTCTGCCATTCGCAATTAGCAATGAAAATTGACAAATACAGTCTTAAAATAATAATAAACGTATTTTTAAAAAGAGATATTAAATCCTTATCGATTATTATTTTATATTTCAACTAAATTCACACGATAAATAAAGATCGGTGTCCGCAATGCTACGAACAATCGAAAAAAATCAAGCTCACACATATCATCATAATTTCATTCAGTAATCAGTTTTAAAAAAGCCTTCGAATTTCTCTTTTTTTTCTTCTTCCAAAGTGCAAGTCGCACTTTTTGGGGCTCTTGAGCTTGCGGGGCCCGTGTTTAAAACCCCCCCTAAATCCCTGCCTGGGTTTCAGCATTGCGAAATCAACGGCGAGACAGTTTGCTCATCGGGTGGCTACATTCGCGCGGATGAAATTCGTTTGAAGAAGAAGCTGCGTCCCTCGTCGTTCTTTGTTCGGAAAAAGCTGCAAGGACGAAGGTAGAGGCCGAGGGAGCTTTACAGATTACGTCGTTAGGACATCTCGTCCCTATCGAGCCTCCCCAGCCGCTGCAGGCTATTCCGAGATTTTCTTTTTTTTTTTCCCATTTCACCCGCGCAGCGACTTTCGCGAAGCATCGCGGTGAATAAAATTTATCAAATTCGTAATTCCACGCGCGTGAATCGAGGGGGGGAAACGAAGTAGGGAACAAACGACCCCCGATCACGAGCCTCGACAAATTCCTTCTAATTACACCACCACGAGCTGGTGAAGCTTCGGAATAAAATTGCGACAATCTGTCAAACGATTAATACATAATTCTCAGCTCAAAAGCTCTCGGAAGACTCACGTTTTAATCTCTGCGGTGTAAGACGACGGAGTTTTACATGTTTTCTTCTTTTTTATTTATTTTTTTGTTATTTTCACGTGCACAAGGCGATCTATACCAAACCGACCTACTGCGAAAATTAACATTTTTTATTTCGCTGAAACTTGGCTATCTTTTTATATTTCGTGAGAAAACTTTCAACTTGTGGAATTGGCCGTGGTATTTTTAGGAACTGAACGATAAAAATCGATCGATACGCTTTGAATCGGAAGGAAACTTGAGTACGAATAAAAAAAAAAAGAAAAATCAAATTCATGTACTTTTCACAAAGTGTAACTATTTGAAAAAGAAATTATCGTAAAACATGCAAAACTTCATTTTCACGGACGGTGTGGTGAAAAAAATTTGAATGAAAAATCAAAGAATCTTTTTTGACTGTATGCAAAAATGTAGCCAAGTTTGAGACAGATTAAAAATGTCAATTTTGAACTGCCCCATATTCTTCTCGTCTCACTTACCGGAAGAATTCCTATACATACACCGAGAGAAATTTTTAGTTACGGTTACCTCTCGGTCCCTAACTATTTTCACTTTTTACCGCAATCGAAAAATATAGTTTTAGGTACAAAATGAAAATTAGTTTTCCAGCTGTTACCGGAAACTCTAGTATCCGTTGCTATTCTTTCTCATTACGGTCACTGTTGCTATATTTTCTTGCAACCGTTGCGAAAATTTAATGCTCGCGCAAGAATAAATTGACGTTAAAGCCTTGTTTGACTAAAAAAGTAGAGTAAACCTCAGAAACTGATTTTGCGTTGCAATTAGCAAAAATGGATCGACGATAGCGCAAAATGGTTAGGCGTACATCGTTTTTCGTAATTCCAACGTTGTTCAAACAGTTTTTTTTCAACGATACCTGAGTAAACTCAATTTTTCTAGTTACTTTCTGCCCGAAGAACCGCGTCCTAACCGCGCCTTTTTCCTGTACAGGTACACACCGGGTACAGGGGGTCAGGCGCAGCGCGCGCCTTCCACGCTGTATTGATTACAGCCTCCTATATCCAGGTGCACAAACAGGGGCGGTGTTCACCTCCGCTTCTCTGTCCGCCGTTTCAGCATCCCGTCGACCCCCTGCGCGCTCTTTTGGACTAGCAAGCGTGTGAGCTCAACCGGAGCTTTCTTCACCGTTAAGCTCGACGTCACCACCTTCCTTTCACCTTCGTCCTTACGGTCTCCCTTCTTCTCTTCTCTACTCTTCCTTCTTCGAATAATGGCTCGCGAGTCGGTTTAGCCGCTGATTTTATGACGTGGTCAGCGCAGTTTCGGTCTCCTTTCCGCGCTGTTCGCTGATCCTTTATCATCGGATGATCTTCGGAAGGCGGAATCAAGAACGGTGGGTGATCGTGGGAACGCTCATTTATACGCCTGGATAAAAAAGGCACTGAGTTGCATTGAGAAAAATTTCACTTGTTACAGTAACTAGAAAAATTCAGTGAAACAAGTATCTTTAAAAAAAAAACTGTTCGAATATTGTTGGAATTACAAAAAACGAGGTACGCGCAAAACGTACGAAAATATGTTGGCTTTATCCTCTTTTCTGGAAGGTTACCAAACGTGCGGTGCTTTTAAGAAATTTGCTGAGAGAAAAATTTTTATCGAACTCCTTGATTACTCGAACCTCAAAGTGTAGCAAGGTTTTAGATAGATCTTTTTTCAAAGATTTTCTAATTCATTATTAATCCATCGATGAGAATTCCCAAAACATCTTTTACCGGTCGTTCTAATCCGAATATTTCGGCTGTATTTTTTTATTTTTATTATTTTGCCATTCGACGGACTTCCAAGACTTCACACGAAATTCCAAAGTCTCTCTGTATAAAGTCTGCCCTATAATTTCTCACGCGTGCTGAACTCTCGTTCCGCCTTCTCATCCAATAAAACGTTTCGGTGTCGCCGAGAAACGTGCGAGAAGATGAATGGCGGTGGCCGTAACTGTAGAACTGGACGAGACGGTATTTTATAGATTTCGAATAGAGATCGGGAGAGGATTACTATCCATTTTCTCGTAGTACTGAAAGGCCGAGGCCGAGGTCCCGCGCTTCTTTACGAGAAGGGATTCGACGTCTTACTGCAGCCGGATGGAGTTCTCGGTAGAATTCTAAGTGCACTTTTACGTCCTGCTCTACGTTAAATGCCGCAGCTATTCAGTTGCAGGGCTGAATTGACTCGATCTGTTCGTGGACGGAACATCTAACGGGGCAAGTTTCATGGGAAAGAATTGTGGGATGATAATCGGACTTTGATACCGATTGTCAAACATGCGGGTATCGAATTTATACAATCTCAACCATTTCGAAGTTCGCTTATTCGTTTGTCCGGAATTTTAATTGATTGTTGGATTTGGTAGAATATTTTTGAAATGTCAGCAATTTGACACGTCGATACTTTGCAAAGGACAAAAGTTAAATTAATGCTTGGCAGTTGACTGATGAATTAAAATTACAGTTTTCAATCGCAAGTTGTGAGAATGGCTTGAAAAATTGAACTTTAAAAATATAAAAAGGTTCAAAATTTCGAAACGGGCTGGATGCTCAAAATCGAAACATAGAAACGCAAAGATATTGAATTCTTAAAATGTAGGAACTTGTCAAATAGTAATTGAAAACTAGACACTGATATGATTCCGTTTATCGATAAGCGATCACTTTAGTTACAATAACCTTCAAAATTCTAGATACTGTTGTTTCTGATCGAACAAATTTTTGTCTCTGTTTTCCCGCCGGAAAAATCTCAACACTCCATCACTAACTAAATTGTCACCCTCCAGGAGTTTGATACAGTTTAAATTTCCCTGTACTCAAAATGCACGCTTTAATTAATTCTCGTGAGTTTTTCTAGTTCTAATCACGTTTTGCTATGTAAAATATTGGTTCTTACATCGAGCAACGATTACGATCACGTAATTAACCCCATTTTATGCACTGAGAAAAATTTCATATGTTACAGTAATTGGAAAAATTCAGTAAAACAGGTGTCGTTGAAAACACTGTGTGAATAAAGTTTGAATTACGAAAAACGAGGTACGCGTAACCATTTTGCGCTATTGTCGATCCTTTTTTGATAAATGCGACGCAAAATCAGTTTGTTCGGTTCACTCTACTTTTTTAGTTAAATAAGGCTTCAACGTCAATTTATAGTTGCACAAGCATTAAATTTTCGCAACAGTTGCAAGAAAATATAGCAACAGCGATCGTAATGAGAAAGAATAGTAACGGATACTAAGACTTTCCGGTAACAGCTAGAAAACTAATTTTCATTTTCTACCCGGAACTATATTTTTCGATCGCGGTAAAAAATGAAAATAATTAAGGACTGCGCGGTAACCGGAATGAAAAATTTCTCTCAGTGTGAAATCGAGAAGAGTACGTATGCCGAAATTTTTTTTTTCAGAGTTTCGAGCAACGAATCGTTCGGTACGCGGGAAAATCAGTCGCGTGGAAACAGTTTTTCTACTTGTTCTTCTCTCCTCCCAGTTACTTGCGAAATAAGAGAAGTGGGCAGACGTCACTTCGCGGCTCGATATTGTGCCAAATTAGAGGAAATTTTACACGACCTTCCGCCGATTCCGCGTCCTTGACTCAACTCCGCAAAGTGCCTCCACAAGCGAAGCACTTTCGCTGGAAAATCTTATTCGGAATTCAAGTCACTCCGGCAAATGTACATTCCTAATATACCCGCCCGCCTTCCAGGCTTCTGTGTACCGAATTTTCAAGCTACAGCGGCGAGATGAGGAGACAGCCGGTGGGTGAGGCCAGAAATTAATCTTCTTCCAATAAAACTGAGTCTGACGTTGTACGTGCGTAGAATAAGGTAATTTCAATTAATACGCTCGGGGAGGTATAAATAATAATGAAATTTCAGACTGTGCCGCAAACAATACTTGGCAAATTGTGAGGGGATCATTGAAGGACGATAAACGAATGAATAATATCACCTTCCAAGTACACAACTGTGTTGTGACATTTTTTTCAACTCGAAAAACTGTCAATTTTATTTTTCACTGTAGTAAGAACTACATTTTCAGTACTGAAATTTCAGATATCATTCTCGGAATATAACGAAAAATTTTCCAGTGCTATATTCAAGGGTATATGAAGTATTCGTGTCGCATGGTTAAACGCTGAACATTATCAACTAATTTCAACGACCCATAATTCGTAATGAAACAGTCGATTTTCAAGCTGTCGGAACTTTACATCGATTTTTATTTTACGGACGAAATGGTGTCTATAGTAGTAATAGTTTTATTGCTTCATTTGAAGAAATGTGAGGAGTTGATATATTGCTCGGTTTAAATTACAAAAGTGTATATAATTATTTTTTATCGAGGGTATAACATACTAGCATCTCCTTTTATGGATTTAAAGTTAACAACTTGTCTTTGGGAATCGAGTACAAGTTTTACCAAGCAAACCAGCTTCTTCAAGTCTTTTGCACCGGGATCTTCAAGGACACCGCGTAAGTCTAGATCATTGTTATCTTTCAAATTGGGTTATGTAAAAAGTGATTTGGATTTGCTACATTTGTAGTAGAAATAGAATTGATTCGGATTGACTAGTTTTAGGTTGTGAACGATTCTGTACAATTGTTTACATTTGAGAATCTTACTTGATCAAAAATCTTGTATAATCTAAGATGCGTCTTTGGTATTTTTTCAGTGAACATGCGGCACCGTTACAAAAAAAATATGAACTTGTTTTTGGATCTTCAAATTCGAGAATATCACGGCTTGCCATTAAAAAATCGTCAGCATTTTTTCCCACCCAAACTTTTCTTGGCGGAAAATATGTCGGTTACAAGAAAACTAAGTGTGAAAAGAATTATTTCGTATATTATAATGCTGTATGTTAGGCAATGATAATTGAATATAAAAACAAGGAAGGTTAAAGAATGAAGGATGGTACAGGTCAATTTTTTCGAAACATATTATGCTAGAGAATTGCTGCTTTTTAATTGAATAATTGGTAAAAATCAGTAAATGAATAACTGAAATATTTCTGTCAAATACCTGAAAGCCGAATACCGAAATATATTTCTTCTTCACGCACCGCAGCGTGAAAATTTTCGACTTCCGGGAAAATCGATGGAGCCGAGGTTCGAAAATTAGGGGCCATTAAACGCCTTAGGCCGAACCAACGAGAAAAGTCCGAGTCCGCAATTAGATAAAGTATAGACAAACGATCGGGCCTGTAACACCATTCGTAAATACGGGGCTCCAGGGGCGAGCAAATGTGGTAGAGAGATGAATGGGAAGTGGCGAGCCACCGGCTGACCACACGCCGACCTTTTCCACTGGGAGCGCTGAGAGATTCTCAACTCCGTCTTTTCCATTTGATTTTCACTGTTCTTTGATTCCATATTCGGTGTAATTTACCGACAGAGATAGGCTTTGACAAAATCAACGATTTGCGAAAAAATTGATCCGAGCTAGCACGCGAAATTTACCGAAATCGAAAAAGTGGGCGGAGGCGAAAAAGTAGAATGATCACGAAATAGAAGTTTTACGATTGGGAAATTTCAAAACCGGGAAAACCTATTTCAGGAAATATTGAAATGCAGGAAATTCAGGTATGGAAAATTTGAAACGTAAAAAGAGGAAATAACGGAGAGCTGAAGTATAGAATCGTCGGAACGAATGTATAAGTGTAGAAGTTTAGGTGACGATAAAGAATGCCGGAACATAAAATCAGCACAATGAATGCAGAAATATCAAAAAATACAATGATTACGAAGATTCTACCTTTTGATTTTTTCTACTTTTACTCTTCTACATTCCGAAATTATACGATTAAGATTTTTACAACGTGGGAGATTCGAGATTTTGATTTTTTCCACCACGTGGCCATTCTACCTTTCAATTCCTTGCCAAAAATCTAACTCTGTTACTTGCGATACTCAATTTGACTATTAATCGATTTCCTGACGCAGTTGTTGCGCAAGGCAAACTTATTATCGTTATCTGTTTGATTTGACATTGCAATTGGTAGAATGGCGCAAACTGGATGAAACACGAGTAACTTTATACCGGACTTTAGTGAATTTCGCACGTTAGTTTGGACCTCGTTACTCGTAATCATCGAATAAATTCATTTCACACCGCAGTTTCCAAGTTACCACAAAAATTCCGCAACAGTGGCCAGTTTTCAGACGTCTTATATTACCGCTCCGAGGATCCAGACCCCATCGTCTCGCCGCACGATCAGACTCCGTCGATTTAACGGTGAGCTTAATTTTTTACAGACCGTCCAGTTCACCCGCCAGTTATCGTCGATGCCGGGAGAATTCAAAGCCTCGAAGCTCACCTTTCGGCATTGACATTGAAATGGTCCTATCCGCGAAACGCGGTCGGATATGAAAACGACTTCGGACCTCGAGAATCCATCTTCTGCAGCTGCCCCCAAACACTGCATGCCCGCCGTCTCGTCTGTAACGGGTTAATTACCAAAATCAGTCACATGGGTGGAGAATTTTCGAAGAGGGGGGAGCTTTACGACCGTTCGAAACGATCCGCCGACGATTTCATCCGATTGACGCCAATTCATCCGAACGACGAACATTCTCAGGCCTTCTTCTACATATCGGTCTGGATGGCGATGGATCACTAATTGACGTGGTTACACCGACAGCGATTATACTTTTTTACAAATGGTAGAAGCGCGCGTTGAGATAATTATCGTTACAATTTATCATCTTTTACGATTGCAAGAATGAAGCAGAATACTGAAATCATTAAATTAATACTAAAAGTTTGCATGATTCGCAGAATCCGCGCTGAGAGAAATTTTCGCGACGTCGGGAAATTTTGGAAATGCAATTCGTATGTTTTTAAGAACTTGTTGTTCCTTCAGTTGAAAGTCTTTATTGATATATCAATATACAAATATCGCATGCGTCATCATCGCCATCTTAGATACAATTTTCTTTCGTTACCACCGTCGTCTCGGATTTTATGGTCTGTACCTTATCAATTCACCATAACTTTTCGTGCCCATAAATTTCCGTGACCGATGACTTCACCAATTTTGCAATACGTCCACCTAAACATTTCCAATGTTGAAATAATATCCGAGAAAATGACGTAAACCATTTTTTCGAACTCGTGGTTTTTCTCTGTGCTCGAAGTTGATAAATACTGATAAATCCAGCATGGAATCGCAGAGCGAAACGTTCTAGCGGCTGAAGAAAAAGCATTTTTTTCCCCATTTACTTTTTTACTCTCTACCTATTCGATGCACTTCATTTCACGGTACGTCCGTATCTGGGAACAACGTCGACTTGACGTTTAGAGTATGTGGGTTAAAAAAAAAAAAAAAAGCTTCGCAGCTACACAAATATCGATCATCCTCGGTGCAAAGCTCGACACAAAAGTCGCCGGAGTTGCAGAACCGTGTGTAACGCTCTCGTTAAAGTTCCGGATGGTAATGAGGCCGGTCGTATAACCGGGATCGTTTGCATCGACGCCTCAAACGATCGTCCGTGACTTGCATCACCGGTTGCACTGCTCGAGCAAACCCGGAACGTGCCAATGCCAAAGGCTTGCTGAATTCGCACCGTTGGTCAAATCCCGCAGAACCATTCGTTGAAAAGCTCACCAGACTTAGCGATCCGACCTCAGCGGGAAAAAATTGTAATTATACGCAATGATACGGAATTTTGTTTATCGGAGATCGCAAGTGAAATCACTTCGTCGTATGTTTCTCGAAAATATTTTGCCAATTGTATTGCAAATTTATCGTGGCGCTTTGTCACGAGAAACTGGAAATCTTTACTTTAGGATTTAGAGAGGAGTTGATTACTTGTGAAATATGGTGAACGCATTTCCCTGAATCCTTTACAATCATTGAAATCCCATGAAATGATTGAAAATATTGTAAAATTCTAAGAAATCTCTTGAAAGCTTTTCAAGTGTCTTGAAATCATTTGATATCTTTCCAATATTCTGAAATCTTTTAGCATCCTCTGAGATCTTACATTCTTGGAATCAGGCGTACGTACACCAAAATCGATGAGTGATTATCCTCTTGGAATGTAGTTAAACAACTGATTATAGTTCTGAGACAAATTAAGCGCAAAAAGAAATTTCAAGGATACAAAAAAGCTCATCGGATCTTTTGACATTTACCATGTATTCTGAAAACGATAAAATCTCGCGATTTAATCAAAAATCACAAGTATTTCTTCAGGCAGTGAATTCTGATTTCAGTATTTTCGTCCTACATCGATGTTGTGATATTTGAGAGGAAGGTAAACTGGTTAATTTCTCACCGTTCTCACCGACCTTTCAAAATTTACCGTAACACCGTCAATTATTGCGTATTCATTTGTCAAATTTAATACGAAAAATGACGTTCTTGGAGGAATGTATTCGAATACAGTTGGGCTAAAGTGTAGAAAGCAGACCAGCGATAAGCAATTTTCGAGATTCGGGTGAATTTCGCTATCGATAAGAACGTTTAAATGAATGAACGCAGCGAGAAAAAGGGATCAATACCGAAAGCAAGAATGTGCGCATACACGGAAAGCTGGCATGGAATTACTGTTAGCGGTGTGTTGATTTGGCGGCGGTTGGCGATGTCGTGAGCATTCCAGTTAAACCCTGACCTATTCAGAGTGGCGTGTCGAGCTGGCTTCATTTGGACATGCAACTGAAATATTCACGAGGACTAGCCGATCCAATACACTGTGCCCTGTAGAAAGTGCGGGACTGCCGTCCGTATACACCGCTTGACGTTTGCCTGCAACTTGACTTCCAACCAAACGCAAGGCGCAGTCTGATAAGCCGAGGTAATAGGCGACCGCAAATGAGCCTATGTTTCTCGGTTTAAGAATGCTTCTTGGGTTCGTTAAATACATTTTCCCCTCATTTGCCATAACCGGGAGTTTTTACCTGGAAAACAAAACGCCACGTTCGTACATTTTGCAATTCAAATTCGTACAGGTGAATTTAATGGACGCGTCATTATTGAGAAAAAAAAGGGTATGAAACGGTGATAATGTTTTTACATTCTTCTTAGCATTAATTGTTCGTAATTGGACTTATTATAATTCATTACTTTGACACGTTTTTGCAGCGTGTATTGTAATGAAATTGGAGTAAAGTATTAAGGAATGCGGTACTTCTAGTAGATGAAGAAAATTTTGATAGGATATCATTTTTACCAATGTCTTTGAATCGTCGGATGAAATTCAAATTTTACTTCTTGATCCGATAGAAATAAATATACGACAATTCCTATTTATGCTGGCGCAAACTTAACGCGAAAAGAAAAACTGATTACACCAGACTGTACAAATTTTATGCCTCGGATTTGTCTACGTGATTATAACATCTTCGGTGATACTGAACAGAGGAGAATTGATATTTGTTGAAAAAGTTTGCTTTTTCAGACAGGAAAATGTTATTTAAAATATTTGAAGGGTATCTATAATTTTTATCGAATTGTTACTATTTGACGTAAGCCTGGAATGAAATGGATAAAACCTACATGAATTTCTCCGTAATCAGAATTGCGTATTTATTTTCGCACAACGAATTCCAGCCAGCCTTGATGTCTCTGCAATTTTTTAAGCCGAAGAAGTTTCTGCCTCAGAATTGATCCGTTCAGGCCCGTTTCCACTGATCAGACATAGAGATAGACGCCGTGAAGATCGTGGTGAGATGATGAGCTGAGAAATGATCAGGGAAGTTTTCCGTTTTACGTCCGCACCTCCCGATCCCTTGATCGCAGCGACTTCGGATCACGCGCGATCGATTTCTCTGGCAAAACCACGTTCATGTAAGTTCTCGTTAAATTATACATAGCGCTTTTCGAAATCTGTTATAATTTTGCTGAAAAACTTCAAAGGCATTCGTCTTCCTTGTTTCGTTCTTTCTCTACTGTCTCTTTTCTTCTCACGCTCAAAAATGCATGTTCTAATAATTCTCACACATTCCTGCGTTTTTCTTGGTGTACAATACGTAACGCCACCGTATATTTGTGTATCTAGGAAAGCGAGAATACAGTTATTTACTTACATATCTACGAAGAAATGATACTTCGCTTTCACTGATCGAAACGTGGTCGATAACGCTGATTATTTTTTCCCTGGATGTTGATGTAATATAGCCCGGTTGAAGCATCAATGAATTCACTCGCACAACGAGTGGCCGTCCTTTTCACAGACGACATCGAAGCTTCCGATAATTGCGGGGAATCGTATAGCGATAGCCGTAAACACAAAAATCTGTCTCATTTGATGCGGAAAGCTCCGTACAAAGCCCAAACGGCGCGATTGACAACGAAATCGGCAAAGCACACGTTCATTCGACGTACAATCGTGTACCGCGAACCATGAAAACCTTTCACCCCAAACCTCACCTGGCGACACGAAAGAAGGAAATCGAGGCACGTGGATGACGTTTACGGTCGCTGTCACGGAGGGGTGAAGGGATGAAAGAGATCGAGACGATTAGGGACGGGAAGAAATGAACTCAGAGATTATCCGAAGCAATTCACTTTGAAGTCGTTGAACGGGATCAAACCCCAGTTTTTTAGGAGCGATTGAACACCGCGTATAATCATTTCATTCAACGTAATTTTACGATTTCGTAAAAGTTTTATACGCCGGATTAACTCCAATTCCGTTCAGCATTCGAATTAGGTATTCGTTATTTTTTCTTGCCGAACGAAAATTTCAAGAGTCTTAGCGGATTATCTGAACCTCGAATGCATTAATATTTGACGGTGAATTTTTGGAATTTATATATCCCTGCTAATAATGCAACGTTTTGTGCTGGATGATCTCAGGGAAATTTTCATACAATTCAGCGTTATCAAAAGCCAGAATTAAGTCGAGTCTTGGATTCGAAAGTTATCCGATACTCACCTGGATTCGATAAAAGAAACGCTCATTTCACAAATGGGATCAAGTTACACTCTCCTTGTAAATGAACTCAAAATCTCTCAAACTAATTTGATATCATTAATCAACAGTGATGTTTATAGAACAAAAATTTGCCCCGTGTAATTTTCGATGCCTAAGATCTCCGCACCATAATTGATTGAACAAGCACTCTAGATGCGATCATTCTTGATAATACTTCTGGATTTATTGATGACAGACTGTGTATTTGTAGTAATGAACTAATAACGTGCCGCTGAAATTCTGAGTATTAACTAAATATTAATAAGCAATTGATGAAGATGCAGATAATTCAAGTCCGAATAGATTAGTATTGAAATTTTCATTAATATCTGTACAATCGTGAACGATTTGGATTACAAAACGAAGTACAGAAATCGAGCCGGTGAACTGATTGCCAAGCTAATAAAGGAGAATGAATTCAACTTGAGTGATCGAGTTGCCACTTTGATCCGACAACAAAGTTCTGGAAACTGACGCAGATTTCAAATCAACACCTGTAAGTAAAAATTAACGTCAGCGAGGAAGGTATCAACTCTGCTCTCTGTCAGTTTATTTTTCTTTTTTCTTTTTTTTCCAATACGCAGGACTCTTTTTTACCTCTCGAATCCTCTGCGCTTTGTTATGGAAAATCGAAGACCATGGGTGATAGGCGTTATACCGCCATATCGCAAATAATTGCTATAGCGAATCGGCGGTGAAAACAAACGTGATAGCGAAAGGGGAAACGACGGCGGCGTTATAGGTTGGCAAATTCGATGAAAATACGCCGATAACTCGATCAGTCGATGTATGGTCTCGTTGGGGGGGGGGGGGGGAAGGGGGGGGGGCAGGTTTAATTTACCCCTGTTTTCACGCGGCCACACAATTTCCTTTTACCTTGATGGGGAGGGGAAAAAAAAAAAAGATAAAAATTGTCCCGATAAGACCTCGCTTCACGCTCGCATTTACGTAATAATTAAACGAGGAACGAGCATTTTCTCACCCATACTGGTTTGCCAAGTTCGCGTGATAATGCGAAAACAATCCCCCCCCCCCCACCCCTCCCTTACACGGCGGCGACTCCAATTCTCACAAGCGCAATGCAGATGAGATAAAACGAGGTGAGATGCGATGCAGCCATTTAGGTTTAACCCTCACCCACACAACCAATTGCAGCACCGAGATCGTGTTCACATCCACAAGCCACAGGTACGTATCCACATTTATTAATACAAATACTCGAGACCATCCACAGTTGCAAACTCGCCCGCGAATTATCCTATAGACAAACAGAATTTGCTAATGAACTTTAACACGGATGCCTGCAGATTAAGGGTGGAATTCCGCAAAAGCAATGGCTGGCAGCTGGCTGCCGGCTTGTACAGCTACCGTAATTACTAATTCCATGAAACTGGTTAATTAACAACGTTACATCTTCTCCCACCCTTTTTACGTCGCTTCGCTTTTCCGCCTCTTCGCCTATCTTGACAAGCTATCGATTATAGGTGAGACGATCTACGATCGACCGATTTTATCGCAAAGTTAATTATTTGATTCGTTGACTGATTGCGAATTACCGGTGAAAAAATTATTTAGCATTATTTATCGGGATATTGGAAGCTGCGGACAGTGGCCGGAAAAGAATGCAAGGAAATCTTTGACGATCCTTAGGCACGCGTTGAAAAGTGTTCAACTTCAGTCTCTGCTTCGTTTCGAACTATGTTCGAGTATCTCTGATTTCTGGCATGATGTTTCAGGATATAGGTTCGATGTATTTAAACGTAACGTGGGCTTGTTATGATCTGACAAGACGGACATCGGATACACCAATCTTACATTCACGTGTTTACCAACACGATACACTTCCATGTGTACTAACATAATACACTTACATGTTTATCGGCATAGCACACTTGCATGTCTACCAACTTGACACAATTACGTGTTTACCAGCATGACACAGGATGCGGGTAGAAAATCAGAAGAACCAAAAATCGGTACGGTCAGAATTCCGAACACAAATGTATCGGAAACTCGCAATCACGAAAGAACAAAGTGATGAATCTTCATCAAGCCAGAAATAATGGACGTTGACTGAAGAATATTGAGACAGTTGCCCTAATGGGCTTTGGTGTAACAACCGAGAATCGTCGTGCGCTTGCGGTCCCTGAGATGTATGCTGATGGTTGAATCTCATCCTGATCTTCAAGCGAATGCATAAGGCTCATTCGCTTTACGGCGTTACCCAGGTCTAAAAAAAGAAGCATTGTATCGTTGTGTGCATCTAAGGCACTGCGGAGAAAATCATTCGTTCGCTTTTAAAACTTATAATATTGACAAAATCACACTTTGGAAAGGCGTAATGATTTTATTATCAGTAATAAATTGTTCATTCAAATAATAAGAGCCTACGCGAATCGAAAATGACTACTGTTTCAAGTATATGCGCACGAGGCTAAGTCAACGGCACGACTGTTCATAAAGGAAATACATAATTATCAGTATTATTATTGATTGGCCAATCAATTGAAACGACACCCGATTGGTCAGATCCACTCAACGGAAACGTCGCACACGGTCGACTCCAGCTCTGGATGAATTAGGGCACCCTGTATTGAAGCAACTAGTAGGAATCAGTTTGACTCTCGGCTTGATGAGGTAAACTGCAACGTTTAAGACACGTCGGCAAAAAACTGTTTCCGAACGCGTCTTCAACGCGGATTCGAAGACTTATTCAACTTATCTATCTTAACCGGTTACAAAGTAAACTTCCAGTATCGCTCATATTTTATCTTTTTATATCTACGACAGACTCGTGTTAAGGTCAATTAGTCAATCTAGTAACGTTAGGATGGCTATTTGTAATCCAATGAAGTGAATATTTCGACGTAAACCCGATTAATTTGCATTCCGGATCCATCGGTTTCGGTTGATCAAGATTACACTGATAATTGCTCATCTATCAAACAGACCGAGGTTTCGGTCCGATAAAAAGTATCATTGGATCTTTTTATGCAATATGGAAATTAAGTCGATATAGAAGGACGATGCTTTGATCAGCGCTTGGCGTGGTTATCGAAATATACATGTGGCATAGTGGGTACGGAATTTTTGTTCCAGGGTGCGTTTCACTAATTATTTGTAACTGCCAAGATAACAAGTCTAATGCAGAGAAAGGTACAAGTGATCATCAATTAGATTTGATTTTTCGACGAGTCGCGTTACATTTTCAATTTCGCCTTTGAGTGGCCTGTTTCGTTCTCGGAGTGACTATCAAAATTTTTCTAACATCAAACGCTCAAGAATTGCTCTGCCAAAATCGAGCCAAGCCTAGCTTCTTTTTCGCGTTGGTTTGTGAATTATCCGATACGATGTATCGGCTGATTCTTTGAACTTTCGGAAAATATGCAAAATACCAATGATGGGGCGGTCATCAACCCGATCCTGACAACGATTCAGTCAAAGTCCGCAGTGTGGCTTAACATTCATAGTTCCGAAACGCGGATGAATAGAAAAGCGTCACGGCGAAAGATTTAGAATAACCCGCCACTTGACTATTGGTCAAATCGAAGTGACGCTCCATTCTTGACTTATGTTTGCGTCGATTCAGATCAATCTTTTCGCAAAATGTCGTGCCCGCGCCGAATACCGACTTTCGTCTTCGAGCACTGACGCGACGATCAACGAATCGCTCTGTACTGGCTCAGTCAGAAACTCCTGCATGGATACAACGATTCTTCGTGAATATGTTTCGACAATGGATGAAGTCGAAGTAGCCAAAATGATACTCTGCTAAGATCTGCGGAGCCTGTTGCTCTGAGAATCAAGAAACTTTCAAACACGCATGCATTTTACCGGGACAGCATAATCCGCGTAATAGTACTCAGATAAGAGTTGAAGCTTTCGGATTATCAATTGCGAATAATACGATAGCATTTGATATTTTAGTCAACGGTTGCGGTGACTATTTTGACGTTCGCTGCATGGAGTGCCGGCACGTTTTACCAGGGCCTTAGAGTGACCGCAGGTTCAGTAGTCACTGCGTTCTGACAGCATCACAGGATGGTTTGTTATAACCGTGCTTGGTGTACGGAAGTTATTGAATCCAGTTTGTTTGATTGACAAATTGTAGAAAAAAAAATTGTATTACGTAAAGTCGTGAAGCGGAAGATCCATACGAACTCAATGTAAGATGTACCCAATGGGTGTGGGAAAAATGGCCGCTGTCGGAAATGACACGGATGAGATATTTTTCCATAGTAGCTTTGAGAAACCGATTGCTTTTGATCACACTCACAGTATAAATAGTAAAAATCGGTAATTTTTAGAGTCTGATCACTCGCGAACAACCATACACACGATTAAACAGAATCTTGTTATTAGAAATGTGGTGACTTCTGACACGCGAGATGACTTAGGACGCTGTAATTACGTCACGTACAACGAATTTCCTGGCTTAAAGGATATCAACTTGTTACCGCTGATAAAATATTCAAGACTACAAGTAGTAGTCAACTAACTCCGAATACCGCGTTAATGAAATTCTGACGCACAAGAAGGAAACGAATACAATGTTAGCAAGCTGCTTTACCTCTGAGTTTGAAAGCAAACCGGATTTATATAATAAGCTACGAGTAAATTCAGGTTCTACGCTCACTGATTCCATGTGAATATTAAATAATTACTATCCTTGAAATAGGTAGGGGGAAAAATGTTCGATCATTCTGGGGGTGATATGTGATGCGTTGTTCTCCAATTATATAAAAACAGAGAATCTGGTTTCAGGTTCCAGTGATCAGTTAGATCAGAGCGGATACAAAAATCTTGTCTTCCCTCAGCTTCGAATACCGCTTGAGTTTTGTAGAATCTAACAGAGAGAAGTGTTGTAATACGACAGGCCGATTTCATTGAAATTTTATACAGAAATTTCTGAGATATGTAAAGAGAGCAGTGTTTCGGGTTTTCACTGAATCGTAGGATGGACCCTTCGACGGTAGCCACGCTTGCGGTGGCATGCTTCGTATTGTACCGGATAATCAATTTTACAATCAAGCTGTTTAAAGTTGCTTTGCTCTTCGAATACCCGCTGAACGCTGAGGAAATACCGAGTCTGCCTTTCATAGGCCATGCGTATCTCTTTATTGGCGGTAATGAAGGTAAGCAAGATCCTTTTCTTGTCGAATTGGTGAATGAATCTTCGGTAACGAATAGTATTATACTGAGGCACTATAAAATGTGCAATGGCAGCCATATTGAACAGGGTAAATCAACTGGGGAAAAACTATCCTACGTGGTGTCGAGGTTCAATTGGTGACCATACAGCGTTCCTCATAACTTCACCTAAACATCTGAAGGTAAAGTAGTCTGATCATAATCGAACACGGACGGAACTTTGAGATCTGAGTTAATTCGTCATTTCAGGAGATACTCCTCAGTCCGAAGACCATTGGGAAAAATTACTTGTACGAATTCGGGCGACCCTGGATGGGGAACGGATTAGTCACAGCTCCTGGTAGGTGAACGATGTTACTTCACTATTTGACTTCAAGTGAGATATATTGAGCCTCAAAGACTTTCATTGCGGACAACTGAAATCGAATTGAGTGATCTGGCTGTAAGCTTCACATGCGTGAATGACGATGCATGTCTTTTTTTTCATAATAATTTTTCCAACACATTCAACTCCATTTCCTACTAGTACTGGTGGACTTCATCTGTCGCGTAATCATGGCAATAATCATCGTGATTACTGACGTAAATCGTCGGTGTTTTTACGTCCACACGTACGTTGTCACGATGATAATCACGTTTATCGGATCATGTCTCGCAACATCTCAATTGTCGGCATCGTCACCGTGTTGGATTCATTCATTTGCCGGATCTGAAAGATTGAAAATGTACGTGACGTACGATCGGGTGAAAAATCTGTCTGATTGAAAACATAACGAATTGAGATTGAAACGGAGCAAATGAAGCCAATCAAGTCGAATCTGATTCAAGGAAGTGTTTACAAGGCAGATGAAAACGTTTCATTTCGGAATTTCAATTATAAATATCTTGTTGTTATCACATAAGAGAAATCGCATCATTTTATCATTTTTTCACTGAAAAATCCGTAAAGTTCGTCATGCTGCATTCAAAAATGGCTCGATCCATTCGCAAATCAACTTCTTATAAATCGTGTAAGACAGATTCTTTTTTCAGTGCGTCGGTTCGCAATAAGAGTATGGTACATGTGACCTTAATCACTCACAGATAGTAAATTCCTGATTGGACCAGAAACACGTCATTGTTTATTACAGTTTGACTTAATGTGAGACGATCTGTTGAGAATTCGATCCGAACCCAACCCGGTTATCATTTATTAGAATCAGACAAGCAGTATCGATTTTTAAAAAAAACAAGTGTATAATTCTGATCTAGTTGATATAGTAAGGTGATTGCAATTGAATTTCAGTATGTCAACATCTTCGCCGCCATTTCGAAAATTTTTACAGTTGAATGTTTCTAATTTTTTTTTCGACAATTAGCATCACTGACACTGATTGAAGGCTCGGTTTCATCACTTTTTTGTTTTCGCATTTCTTCGACCTTACTTGACAACCTATTCATTCTAGAAGAAAACGAAATATCATCTGTCGCATATTGATATTGAAAACCACCCACTGACACATGTATTATAGATACTCCCCTATCGCTATGGGAATTGGATTTCAGATATACGAATAGATGACCAGTGAATACATTTGGCCATGTTTCTCCATCGAAATGCATCTCTTGGGCAATTGGTCTGTGTTGATATCCAAAAATTTGCCGAATACTAGAGAATTTTTCGTTACAGCGTCAGTATGGGAAGTGCACCGAAAACTCATTCAGCCGTCCTTCAATTCCGTGGCTCTCAAGTCTTTTGTCAAAACATTTGCCACTCTGTCAGGGACACTGGCCAAAAAGATGGAGCAACACTTGGACGGATCGGAATTCGAAGTACGCAAATACGTTTCGCTGTGTGCATTGGACGCAATCTATGGTAAGACAGCTGTAATTTCGGGAGAATCAATTATAGCCATGTGAACAATACATTTTTTTTTGTAATTCGAGGCAAGTACAATTATACTTTACGTGTCACAGCGACGGCTATGGGCATCAATCTGAAAGCAATGGAGACCGAGAAATGTGAGTTCGACGAAGCAGTAACTAAGTAAGTAAATTGGAGTGCATTTTTCGTGGTCACCACATTATCTTGCTCAATTACACGTTGTTCTCAAAACCCGAAACCTAATCACTTTATTTGGAGCACAACGTTGTTTTAACAATCCTACCTGAATCTTAGATTCATATTTTTCCGGGTAACCAATGCTAATCCTCAGATTGTGCAATAATTCTGTCTTCATAGGTTGATACATATTGTCTTCAAACGAGGCATGAGCCCTTGGCTGTACCCAGACTTCATTTTTAACCGTACTCAACTTGGCACGGACCAAAGGAAACACATTAAGTTTATACAAGAGTTTGGTATCAACGTAAGTGCTGGATATCTTCATTAACATAATCACGGTATGCATTGGTGATGTCATTTTGCGGACAAAAAGTACCCTATCACCCGAATCGTTTGCGGAGTACTTTAAAAGGGAATGAGGCAAGATAACCTGCAGGACAACTTCAATCGAGAGTACGGACGAATCATTCTCCTAAAATTCATTTCTTTGACATATTGAGTATATGATATAAACGATGACAAAACTTGACGATGTATTCGGATTCAACATTCATTTCCACTGGTATTCTGATGACGCGTTGTTACCGTTCGGCACAGTTTCGTTCCGATATTGAAAGTTCTTGCAGTCGATTGTTTGTTACTATTTATTTGGAAGCATATTGTTTGAGCTGACTAAAGAGGTAGATTCATAGAACAGAACGAAGTAACACGTTATTTCGTAGTTGGAACGATTCACGACATCTACACTGACGTTTGTTACGCGCACTTCTGCTCCACTTGACCAAACCCGATGAAGTTACCAAGCACTCAACAATTGCATAATATAATATCTCAGCGACCTGCGATAAAAGCTGCAAGAACGAAATTGAGCTCACGCTTCGTCGCGAAACTCAGGCAACGGCCGGGGCAGTGTAAAAATTAGTTGTACAGTTAGTTTTTCAAATGTCGCTTTCAAGGTTGCAACAAGAATTAAGATAGCTTACAAAATCATCGAGAGATTCCCACATATGCGTGACGTCCTGATCACGCGTGACTTTTATGATGTTACCGTCGATTCTTCGCTCAGTGCCGCCGAAATTCGATTGAAAAAAATGAAACAATACTGAAGTTTCACTTATCCGCTGGCCTGCACAATTTCCGCTCTTGGAGTTTCGGATCCATGACCCTCGTCTCCGTGCTATTTTCCAATTTTTTTGCAATTATTAACACGTATTCCCTGGTATTGCGTTCCCGCAAGGGGTTCAAGAATTCGTTTAACGGGCATCCGCATGTCCCGTTCTAAGTTATGAACGATAAGCATATTTCCGTAATTGTTCCTTCCTGTCTGGGATACGCATTAAAACGAAGTACTTGAACAGAGCAACAATTGGTGGACGTCTTAATTTATCAAAACGGCCAAAACGCTGGTGTAAACTCTGAGGGATAAATCAACGAATAGTACGGTTCCATTTCAGGTCATCCGACAGAAGAAAGCAACAATCGTCCGTCGTAGTGATGAAGGAGTATCGGCCGATAATGAACAAGATTCTTTTGGCAAGTACCACACAATCCAGATGTAGTCTTACAGTACCACGATAGAGTTTCTGTTCTATTGGCCGTGAGTTGTACTTGAGGCTTTCTGCCCAACAACTTTGACATCTAAAAACCAGGATAACAGTAGATTTCTGGTGCCGTTCATGAATGGGTGAGGTGTGCTGCATGCCGATTCTTTCACTTTCACATTTTTGTATCAGGTAATTTCGCGGCTGGACCTCAGATACTGATAGAAAATCTCCTGAGACTATCGACCGACAACAAAACGCTGACAGACGAAGACATCCAGAATCATGTTGATACGATGATCGTAGCTGTAAGTATAACACAGTGATACTGTCATCGCGGCGTAGCTTGAATAAATTGTTATACTCGTCAGTTTTGTGATTCATTGAGAACGGAACAGTTGGTCCACCAAGACCATTGTCAACTCGCTATGAGATGCATCATTTGCAATCTCACCATTAATATTCTCTGTTAGGGCGCCGATACAGTGGCCACAACGATGAACTATGTTTTGTTGATGTTGGCATCCCACCAAGATATTCAGGTGTGTTTGTTATGCAGGTATACATTATGTAATGATCTTACTGAAGTAAGCATTGCGTGTTGTTGACCTTTTATAAGGCTCTACGTACAATGATTCGCTTTTTGTATCATCGTTTAGGAAAAAATATACCAGGAATTGTGTGACATTTTTGGAGAGAATGTCTCACACGATGACAGTGAAGAGTTACAGTTTACGATGGATCACTTGGCGAGAATGACGTACATGGAAAGAGTGATCAAAGAAACTATGCGCCTGTTCCCGGGTGCGCCCGTAATCGGCCGGGAGGCTACGGATGATTTGGAATTAGGTTCGCAAGCTTTCGTCATTTAGTCTATTTTTCTGCTATCGTATCTCAGTGTTTCCCTTATTATCAAGTGATAGGTATGTGATTCGAAGACGGCGTATCGAGTTACTCCTACAATGATCAACCTTTTTATAGGCCAATGTACAGTGCGAAAAGGGACTTCGGTCATGCTTAATATTTTCGGCGTTCATAGAAATGAGAAATACTGGCCCGACCCTCTCAAATTTGATCCAGACAGATTCTTACCCGAAAGATTCGCGACACAAGAACCATACTCGTACTTACCATTCAGTGGGGGACGAAGAAATTGTATCGGTAAGGAAAGTACTATAATTGAAAACGAACTTATATCGTTATACTAATAATTCATCGAGATTCTCCGACATCGTCGTCAATTTCATATTTGGTGTATTTTTGAGCGAAAGATTATTGCTCAGAGTTTGAAACACGCTTACAGAGGTACCGATGCCGTGACTTCCAACGACTGAACAAGTTTCTCTCAATTTCAGGATCGAAGTACGCTATGATCTTCATGAAGACAATCACCGCAACGATTCTCTGGAAGTACGTTCTGACCAAGGATAAAGTGATACCAGTCAAAGATTTACGGCTGACGGTCGATATTTTACTGGGATCTGTTGATCCTGACACATTCAGGATTAGGAGACGCGTTAAATAGCATGCTTTTCAGTAAAGCAACGTCTACTGCATAGTACAACCCACGTACGGTTATCAATTATGTTTCGTATTAAAGAATGCAAATAACATTACCACACTGCACAATTTCATTGACGTTGAAATCGACTGGTCTTTGATCTCAATCAACGGGGCTTTTCTCAGCTCGAAAGCGATTAGTGTTAGATACGATCGGTCTTTCTTGTCCTAGTCATAATATTTTCTGAGAAACTGTCCGATTTACTGAGAATTTTCGTACAAAATTCTCGTCACTTTTTTTAGATATCCAATATTCTCTAAATAGTGGACAACCAAGAGCACGTAGATATTGCTTAAGGAAAAATGACTGTTTACGTGCGGAAAATCATCCTGCGATGGCTAATTTTTTTTCCTCGTCCATTTCGTTGGCAATGGAGACTTTCGTCCTGTAGCACGCCGCCCGAACGATAAACAGCGACGCGCTACCGGCAGATATTCTCCATCGTCAACGTTAGCTACTGGGAAAAAAAATTAGCTGTCGCAAAATCAACTTCCTTCCTTATAGGTGCAAGCCATGATACTTGTATCAATATGGTTGAAAATTTTCATTTCATAGTGATATTGCTGAACATGAAATTGCCAAAACTGAACGTGTAGTGTTGAACGATACATAGAGTAGAAGAGAACAAACGGAACCGAATGGTTCTCGAAAGATATTCATAAAGAGTCATCTTTCTCATTTCCAGTGCGAAAAGCCTATTTAACGAAATGCCAAAACACAAATCACTCTGTTTTTGGCCGAACTTGAGTCGACATATGCTTATGAAATATGACAGGTTTTCTGTCGTAACTTCTCGATGTGACGGACTCAATAGTCACGTTTTCTTCGCCGTAGAAGGTGATATTCACGAAGGCTTTTCATCGCAGAATGGAATCTTGACCGGTAGCCGCTTTCGTGGCGGCGTGTTTCATATTTTACCTGGTAATCGAGATTATAGTCGAGCTTCCGAAAATCGAATTGTTTTCGGAATACTGGTCCGATGTTAAGGGGTTACATCCAGTCCAAACTTATCAAAAATTATTATTCTTTTTCTACATAATAGTCTGGTCACTTCTTTTACGAATGTTTTCGCTCGAAGCTAACGTCGAATTTTCAAAATTTCCAATTTCAAAATTGGTTCCTGTGACTACATTACGTGTACCTAAGAAGGAGATGTAAGCTGCGTCAAGTAACGTCCGAGCCGAACAAGCTACTAAATCGGTTAAACTGATCAGCCTGTGATTGAGCTGTGAATGCGAAAGGTCATTCATGCGACAGAGAAATCGCCGATTAAAGGTCACAGATATTTTAATTTCATCCGTTCCGAAATTTGTGTTAAAACAAGAGTCAAAACCGACGCGTTTATACCTGAACCACATTTTCCGGTGTGATGGGTCCTCTATCTCAAACACCGTTTCATGGATTAACTTCAAAATTCGCATACACACTCCTTTCAGATTCTGCACGCGTTTTTGATTGGATTTTTCGATAAGGTTCACTACTTTTCGATGATACCTAAAATAGGGGCGATTATCGGTTTAAAAGGCGACGATTCTGTTCAAATCGTCATGCATTTCTCATTTTTTCGAATATTCAAAACCCCGATCGGTGAAGCGTAACTATTGTCATCTACGTTGGAACACATTTCGAATTTTTAATTCCAGATATGGCGCTTCGCCACTATAACCCGTACTGCTTAGTTCCGCGAGAAGCGCAGAGGTTCAATAATATCGTATGGCTGGAAATCTTGAACGTCTTTTTTTTCAACAAAACCCGACTGTAGATACATCACAATAGTTTGTGATCACTAACCAAAGATCGAATGATTACTTCAGACGTTTTGGTCCCTGAACCTTACTACTGTCAGATAATCTCTGGAAACTATCCGACGACAAGAAAACACCGACAGGAAAATCGGTACGGGATCACGTTGATACAACGTGGGAGGCGTTTCAATTTTCTTCTTTCGGGCAGCGCTTAAAACTTCGAGTGTATTTTAACAGACGTTTGAAAGGTACGAGCTAAAACTTTTATCATCCAACTGTCGCAGAACGGCAGCGTTATTAGCTGACCCGTTAACTGAAGAATATATCTTTAGTCAACGGCTGACCATCGAAGGGCATAGCCGCTCGAGTCCGGAATCGGCGAGAAGGATAGCGCGTATTTCTAGTCTGGAATGTAAGTACTGAAATCATTATACATCATACATCATCATACATAGTATGAAAGTTCGAAACCAAAGTTTGGATGTTCGTATGTTCAGAATGTGACGTCACCCGAAATTTTTTTTGTCTCAACTTCTTCGATCTATATAGACGAAAATCAGCCAGCCGAATTCCTCAGTCCGGAAACAACCGCACACTAGAGAGGACGTAATCCATAACTGCGAAGGATCAAGAAGCGGAACGGTTAGAACTCCGAGTAGTGATCTCACGGAAGGTTCGGAATATAGAATTGCGGTATATAAGAATCGTCAGCACGAAGTGTCGCAATATATCAGAAGAATCATTAACTCATATCGTATTAGAAGCCAAGAAATATAGATTTATGATATCAAAAGTCGTATTCAATCTTTTAATGTGATAAAAATGTTGCAGAAGAAAAGATACGCCCGATGCACCAACGAATTTTTTTGATTCTACATGGAAAACATTTTAAAAGTCAAAATCGATTAGTCAGATAGACTCGGCATGTGAAATTCTGGTGGTAAGCCATCTGTACGGTCACTTTCGGAATACCGATCTTTCCGAATCGTACGATTCTGAATAACGACCCTTCTACATTCTGGATATCCGTTTTTCGCCGTTTCCAGACGACGAAGTTCCAACTTTTATTTTTATAATCATTGGACATTCGAGAATACGAATCTTTCTCCAAATTCATTCTCCGGAACATTGACTCTGTACATTATCAAATTCTGCGTCTCTGAATCCTTGGATCAACGTTTTCTGAAGTGAGTGGTTTCGTATAACAGAGCCCTCTACCAAATACATTTTAGGTAAGCTGCGGCTTTTTATTCGGCACCATTCGGGACATAAAATTTCTGACAGTATCTGTTCTCACATATTTGTTATCCAAGTTTATTAAATTCGGAATTCTGGCCATTCTTATTTTGGGTCTTTCTGATTTCTCACCCCCACCCCATCACGCAACATCGTTAGTCTCGTCGAAATGATCGCAACCATCTCGAATCGTCCGCAGCTGAGGAGTGAGCAGCGAGAAATTCGGTTTCATTTCAGTTACCTAATGGAATGCCAAGCAGTCGGTCAGTGCCGTGGAACAGACGGTCTTTATCATTTTTGAGATTCCCCGGAACTCCCCGGCAGTCCGATGGCAGGCAGCTGCCTCTTTCTGACACGAAACCTGTATATACTCGGCAGTTCATCGTCTATCTTCTCGCGAGAGGAGATCATTGTTCACGGAATTGAATACCCGAGTCACGCTTTCGATGCGAGGTAGCTCTCTCTATATATCAGCTCGACGATCTGTGTACGTAGTGTGTTGCTGTACGGAAAGAAGTCGGGAATAAAAGAACATGGCCGGATCTTTCGATTCGACCTCCGTCGGGTGTACTTTTATAAGTGCGAATGTTCGTCAAACTCAATTATGTGCGATACGCGATACATAATTTCGACGATAAATTATACGTAACTCGTTAAACTCGATTTTTTAATGAAAATGTTTTCCATTAGGAGATTAATATTAATGGTCAATGGAATTTTTTCCGGTTCAAGGATTAGTAATTAATGATTAATGGAAATGCCAATGCATTAAAAAGGTTAACGCATTATTTATAACCCTGTTTGCCATGCAGATCTTGAAACCTCGCGGAAAAATATCGCAATGATCGAATCAGGACTCGGTCGATGCAACTATTTCATCGGGCTTGTTTTTTTTATTTTTTGTTTGGTAAAAACAAAACAATTACTTGTTACAATGACCAAAATTTGATTTCTAAAAATACAGAGACGAAATTCTTTATATGATTTAATAAAACTTTTAAAAAGAAGGATCAATTTTTCAGATCTAGAATCGAGTAGAACATTGGTATTGAACATATCTGACTCAAATATGCAGCAAACAATTAATAAACAGAACAAGTTAATTGGATCTCAGAATCAGTGTATTACGTCAATAATTAGAATATTTGAACAACCTTCAATTTTCATTTACTGTCAACTTTTCCTCCAATATTGCTGCTTCATAAATATTAATTGTTCTAGATGTCAAGTATAACTTGAGCTCTTGTTTTTCAAATTAACGTCATTTACTAAGCGGGTTAGGAACTATTCCATAGTAAGAATGTAAGTGATAAGATCGTATGTCTTACCTAAATACGGATCAAATTTCTCTAATAACTAATGAATCAATCTTTAAGAGAAAGCTTTGACAATCATCTTCTTTGATAAGCTCCGTCTTGTGAAATTCTTAGACATTTTGTGCTTGAAAGAATGTGATCAAGACGCTTTAGATATTTCATTGGATAGTCAGAAGCAGGACAAAATAATTAGAGAAATATCCTTTTGATAGAAATTGAAATAAATTTATTCGTCAGAATTGTTGCGCGTAAACTTTTCTAACGAGACTTTCGTATATTTTTCCAAAAATATATGGGGTACACAGATCTGATTTTGAATAAAAAGTTAATCCACTGCAGCAAGTGGCGAGCAAAGTAAGGATTCCGCTTGTACATTATTTGTTGTTCATTTTCATCGGCCAAATAACTTCACCGTTAAAAAAAACTGTTTGAATATTGTTGGAATTAGAAAAAACGAGGTACGCCTTTCCTTTAGATCCTTTTTTGGTTATTGCAACGCAAAATCAGTTTGCGAGGTTTACTCTACTTTTTTAGCTAAACAAGGCTTTAACGTCAATTTATCGTTGCACGAGCGTCAAATTTTCGCAACAGTTGCGCGAAAATATAGCAACAGCGATCGTAACGAGAAAGAATAGTAACGGATACTAGAGTTTCCGGTAACAGCTAGAAAACTAATTTTCATTTTCTACCTAGAAATACATGTTTCAAAGCAGTGCCTTGACAATCGATGCCCGCACGGATAGTGCATCGGTGTATTTCTCTCGGTGAAAGATCCATCGAACCAATACCTGCAGGAGAGACATCCACGTACCACGCATGCTTCGCCATCGCAAACTCGCCCCTCGGTACCAGCTACATACTCGGATGGTACCCGTTTGTCGAGCCGAGCTGGAAAGCGGGTTAATATTTGATTTCGGATTAAGGCACTCGAACTTGCCGTCCCTGCGGCGAGAACAGCTTCGGAAAAGCTTCCGAACGACGAACCGAGCATGCAGCACCATCGGCGTAACGCCTCCTGGCTCTGCCAAATAAATAGACACACAGCGATCGCCTCAACCATGAGAGACCAGAGCCTCACTCCCGATAATCTCACCCGAATTTTCTCACCCCTGACCCAAAAACGGCTATTTCGTCTATGAGCAGATGGCGACGAGATTAAACTTTGATTGCAAATCCAGAGGCACTGGAATGTTTGTGCACGATTAGGGTGTTTCTTAAGAAAGTAATTTTCGAATTTCGACTAGTACGTCCCCCAAATCAGTTTACCATAACGAATACTATAGTTCAATTTCATGGTTACGGTATATGTTTTGGAAATATTCTCTACAAAGTCTACCTTACACGCACACGACATATTTTCAAGACTTTTTTCACACAGGCTGTCTTCCAAACAGAGAATTTTTTAATTTTTTCTCTCTCTAAAACGTATCTAGTGGCATTTTTGTTCGGCACTTTCTCTCAATTCAATCCAGTGTTTTAATCAGTTATTCCTCGTAAACTTAGAAATCTAAAATTGGAAGGTGCGACCCCGATCGATGGGAATAAATTTGATCATCGAAACAATATCTTTTTGGAATGACATAAATTTGTAATCGTAAACGTCAACTAACGGCTTACGATTGTTATCAACGTTGAAGAAATCACAGCATTCTACGATATGCGATCCAAAGTGTGTGTAAACATTTTCTCCAGTTTCGGTGAATCCGTTAGTTCATTTTTTTCCAAAGCACCATAATTAACTCAAAGTCAAACATCCAAGCCAAGCCAATTTTTCAGCTCCCGTCTAGACATAACCACAATAGTACGCTGTTAGAATTTCTTGCGCGCAACCGAGAATAAAAAAGAACATGTTTAACCCTTCAGATCCGAGGTCCAAGTCTAATTCGTCGACTCTTGAGATTACACCAGTTTCAATTAGTCAAATGATTTTCGGTATCTCGTTGTCAACGAGTATGCTCCCTGAAGAGTTGCGAATCGATAAAAGGGCGATGCCTTTCATTAATGTTGTAGAGCTTGAACGAATACGTGGCCAAGCGACGCTAGGCTTTAGATACGGAGAGAAGAACCGACCTCGAGGGACGGTTGGGAATATTCGACAACGTGTATCCCGTGATACGAATCCAGCGTGAAAAGAGGCCTCGGAGAGTTCATTTTTTCCCAGACAGAATGGGCATGAACAGGGAAAAGACGGTTCATTCATTAATCATCTTGGAACTGTTGAAGGCACGTGCCACAAATACTCGAGAAAATACTTGGGGAATTTCAAACTGCTGACGCTCGGTGAAAGAAACGGTATTGCCGAATAAAGTGAATAGAATGACGGGGGAAAACGCGTGGAAATTTTTATTTTATTTTTTTCTATCTTGTTTGCACTTCGTGTGATGTATTTTGAAGGTATGTAACGATGGAAATTCTTGGGGGAAATTTAATATCACGGATTAAGATTTGCGAATATGTCGAATAGATTATTTGGTCGCTGAAATTCACGCTTCATTTTCTCACGCATCTGTATTATTCGCTTGACAGCTAAAAATGTACGTGAAATGAACAACGCCGGGAAATGATGAAAAATTGAATTAAAAATTACGAAATTACCTTCAATAATGAATTGAATTATTTCTCAAACCTACTGGAACCCTGTGAAACCTCGCAAGATCATTAATAAAATGCTCTGAAAATTTGAAATCTATTAATACCGCACGAAGTTTTCTGAAATCATTCGGAATCATTGAATATATGTAACCCTATAATCCGAAAATCTGGTGTCATCTGAAATTGAAGGGTGGTCAATTATTTTTTGCGGACAAATACAAAATTTCACAACTTCGTAGTCTAGTGATAATTTTCTATTCCGAACAGAGAATGGGTTGAAAATTCCAAAATTTTACACATTATTAAACTTTGTATTTTGAAGAAAATATAACTGAGGAGTCCGGATTCAAAAAATGCGACTTGTAGATTTTACGATTAAATTTTCAACCTTATTTCTTTTTAATCACGGTGATTTTCAACTCAAGCGCTGCGTTTTGCATTTCACAAGTAAGCGTGCTGCAAAATATTCGGTTCACGGCTGAAACGCGGTAGACTTATCATGTTTTGTACAACGAAAACTACAGTTTAGCTGGGCAATGAAGCTGCGTGACAAGCACTTTATCGAGCGTATAACGACAATAAAAGCATCATGGAAGTGGGAACAAATGCGCTCCCGTAACTGCCAGTTTGGTAACGCAGAAACCGGGCTGTTCACCAACTGAAAATCAACCCACGGACCCAAAAATCCGAGCACGACCGCGATTTCTGTGTTTCACATACCAAACGACTGCCATAAATCGGACTGAAACAATTAACCGCGTGGAATCGCGGAAAAAAGAATTCAGCAGAAGGTGAGCGTATCGACTCCGACTGATGAAGTCCCCGAACACTTTTCCCGAGGGTCGCATCTCCACATTGAGTCGGCCGTTAACTCGGAAATCGAGAAAGAAATTTTATAACGTCGAAATTGAATTCACTGTTTTTCCATCAACTTTTATTTCCTACTGTATCACAGATTTTTAAGAAGGTTCTCACATTTGGGTCCCTCTTTGGGATTCTAAGTTTTTCGATCATGAGGGTTGAGATGAGATACTTATAAGTCGAATTGTACAGATTCAGTTACTTGAATTCATCGTTTTATTAATCGATTCGTATACGAATATAACGGAGTCACTGAAACTTGTAATAAAATTATCGAATTTCCTGCATGAAAAAACGGTTTTTTCGTTTTTTTTTTTTTTTTCTTTTCTTTAATATCACGAAATCAAGTACCAACGTATAATCTGAATTCATTTTCATCCAACCAACGACAATTCAACAGTACCCTTTATGCGATTGCGGTAATTTCACGATTGCGGTAATTCGCTTAGTCGTGCCGCTACGCACAGCGCTGTGATAATATGATGTAATTCATCACCAAAGCTCACGCGATCGAGAAAACTAAAACTTCTCAACCCGTGCCGTACGGCAAGAGTTTAGAAGTTTCGTAACACTGTGACGGAACACGATCACGGTAGTTTCAAAATTTCCATTTCACCCGATCACTCATCACCAGTCAAGACAGACGAGCTTCGAAGCGATTCGTCACCTATTTTAGACCAGAAACGAATTTGGAATCTTATTGGCAAGTGACATTAAAGCTGACGGTGAAATACAGTGATTCGATAGTTGTAACTACATGAATAAATGAAAAAAAAAAAAAAAAAAATAGGTTACGAGAGTCATTTCGGATTCAACTATTTTTTGCTTTCCAGATGAACGGGTAAATACAAAAAGCTGTAAACGGTATGTGTTATTCGATCGCAGATGCGTTAGGTGTAGCGCATGGTTAATTAATGCAGGTAACGATTCAGCGGCACTCGTTACCTTTTCTGGATCAATGGAAAATTCCATCGAGGGTCGAGTCAATGGAACGCTTTCAATAAAACGTGACAGGAATTCTGAAACAAACCTGAGTGTTTCCCGTCATCAAAACCTTTTATATTACACGGTTCTGTACGCAGGATATGAATCTGAAGGATATAAAAGCTGCTCTCGATGATACGTTTAAAAAATAACAAAACCGCAAGGAAGAAATATTTTTTCCAACTTCCGTGCGGTTCCTATTGGGACTTGAAAACTTCACGAACATCCTTTTCAGAGAATATCGCGAAGAGGTACGTCAAACTTTTTTTTCATTTGAAAAACAAAGGCGGAAAGATGGAAGAAAAATAATTGCGTTTTTTTTCCAGCACCTCTTACGCACGCAATTTCCAAAAGTTTTTAATTAATCAGGACCACGTTCACCTTTTCACAGAGTTTTTTGGTTTTTCTTTCCCATAACTAGGTATTTGCGTTTACCTGTGAACAGAAAATTCTCCTCCAGCTCCACATCCACGGGTTCATTAATTTTTAGAAAACGTAGATATTTACCAATCTGTTTTGCACCCGCCAAAAATATGCTAAAAAGAACTCGCGAGAGCAGGTTTAATGTAACGTCTTCAGAAATTTCCAAAAGATTTTCAAAAAAACATTTGAAGAAAAACAACTGATTCGCAAAGAAATCGAATAAATCAAGGATAAATTTTTTAATGGAATTATCTTTCCCGTCACCTCGTAAGTCTAACAAAAAAAAAAAAATCATTCGAACATTCTGAGATGATTTTCAAAAGTATTTTTATTCGCGTAAAATCTCAAACCAACGAAAGTCTTCTATGAAAAATATCGCAGATACGTTAACAGGTATGAAAAAATTCAATGCCTTTTACAACAATGTCGAGTGAAAGAAAAGAAACCGTAACTCTTTTCCTGTTTCGGATTTGAAAAAAAAAAATATTATCGTGAAACATTGATCGATCGAAAAATCTTGGAAAGGACTTCGCGTTCTCCTCGCTCATCTCGAAAAGTCCGCGTGTATCGACCGAAGCCCTGAAAGCTGATCGCAGAGACGCGTTGCGTGCAGGTATTTTTTATCGCAAAAAGTATCAACTCCCAAGCGCACCTGACTTTTCCACTAGGTGCAAACACGAACGGTATGGAGGTACGGTAGTTATTTTTCAGGGTTTACGCGTATTACAGTTGACGCGATAAGGCCGACGTGCGGGAAAGCGCCGGAGCACAATAGCCAACGAGGATGTAAACGTGGACGCGGATGAGTCGCCGGGAAATTAGCCAACTTGAGACAGCAGTAACGGAACGGGTACCCAGATATCAGGACTCCTAAGCTGTTATGCGCCCGGCGTCACATTCGCCACAACGAACTTCCAAACTCGCTTACCCAAATTTACATTCCCCGCTACTGTTATTGTAATATTATCATCGTCCCTTATCTCTCGCTCTCCTCCCTCCCCTACCAACTTCAGGCAAACGTAACGCCCCGCATCTCAAACTCTGTTATCCGCATTCAAGTTTCGGATGCATAACCGGCACCTGGGAGGACACGCTTATCGATTAAAGTCAAAAGCTTGAGCATTGCGACGGGTATTGTTAATTTCCAACAAATTTCCGTTATCGAAAGAAATAAAGAGTTAAAAAAGCTCGCGAAAAACTTGTTATTAAAAGACACAAGGTGTGAACTGTAAAGAAAATTGTTCAAACCACTATTTCTAGGTGTAAAATCAATCAATGTTGTTTTATTATACAAATTTCGAGCGATTTATACTTTTTTTTTTATGAAAAACATAGACAGCTTCTTTTTTTATAACACTGTTGCATAAATCAGAGGTTTATAATTGGTATAAATGAAATTGTAGATACTGATTAGTTTTTGGCATTCATTCGACCATCCGTTCGTTTGCAAGATTAAAATACGCCTTTTATGCAAAAATAATGTTCATTGTAAAATAACATATCGTAATAATTCTTCTGCGACTAGTCTATTCTACAAACAATAACAGTTTTTTGCTATTTCTTTTGCTGTACTTAGGTTTTAATTTTCTTTATCGTGCTCCAAGCCGTTTTCGGATTTCATTTTCGTACATTTCTTTTCACTTTTCGTTGTGATAAACCTTTTAAATTTGTTTTATTTTGACTCGTAGTTTAAGTTTGTTTAGCGAAACAGAAACACGCGCGTTGTAAAATTGAATAGATTGACAGGTTTAAGAATAAATTGAAACGTGTACTACGGGGTATTAATTCGATGTTGATTGTTCGGCGACTTCTCGTAGAGTGTGAACTGGTAAAACTCATTCTTACACGCACGCTACGTAACTATTTTCTTCTTGGATTTAAATAGTAGGAACGCTGTTCAAGTTCTAAAGATAAAAAACAACTCTATCAAATATACAAAAGCATCACAATACGATCATTTGTTAGGTTTCTTTAAAAAATAGTATTTCCTTAGCGCATATTCATCGATATTTAACATAATTTTGAACATTTTTCCGATCTCGACCACGTGTTCAGCAGATGTTTCAGTTATGTGCAGGATTTTATGACTCACCGACGGGTTCCCGGTTGAATTACACGAACACAATTAATTACACAACGATGGCACGTGAAATACTCACGCGGTATAAGGTAACAGACGCGTAGATAAGGACACCTGAAATCATTCCCGTGTAAAGTTATGTTCAGGTGAATTGGGTCACGGATTTACACTTCGCTACGTCACGCGTCGTTCGACAACAAACACTTTGCACTGTACCTGAGCTAATCCGATTAAAAAAGCTCGTCCTTCCCGCGTCATGTATCCAACCTGATAGAATTACCCTCCAATTAACTTTGTTACGCGAACCAACACGCGTGATGGAAGAATTTCACCGTCCCTGTAAAAGGTGAATTTTTTTTTTCTTTTATTTTTACGCAGGATCCCTCCACGTTCCGTACACCTATTCGCAACATTTTTAATACCGAATCCGTTACAATTACATCGCAATTTTACTCCAAAGACATGTTCCATTACTTTTTGGATACCGTGGATGCGATAATTACCTTCAACATATAACAGAAACGTACAATATGTAAATGAATTTTGAACAACGTCGATATTTGTATCATGATGAAACATAAATGTTATTACTGGGAAATGCGAAACGTATGAAAAGAAAATTTATCTCCAAGTGATTTGTGTAACGATTCATTTCTGAAAAACGTTTTTTACGATTAATTGAAGCAGAGCAAGCAAAGCAATTCCAGCAGTCAAAAAATTATGTATTTGTGTAATTTTCGCTCTCCAATTGTCAACAGTTACGGTGATTAAGATGGAATTCAACTATTCAAATTTTTTCTCCCATCTGAAGTGGATACTGTTGGAATTGAGTTCAACTTTATCAACTTAAGTAGCAGTTTCGAACCGTTATTCACAGTTGTCTGATTTTGATAATATTTTGAATCAAGCAAAATAGATAATAATCGCAATAGAAGGCGGGACGGACTGTAACGAAAAACTATAACGTAGTGGCGTATTTACCGAACGTCGGAACTTTCCTGTTGCTGAAAGTAGAAGTAAAAAGTAAAAATAATAAAGAGAAACAGAGAAAAACGAAAACACGATAACCTCCGAACCGCCCCGCATGCAATGAAGATACGATGCAACAATAGAGATCACGAGCGGGAACTCAGCAACGTGTGCATGTGATACATAGCGTTAATAATGCCGGCAATCTTTTCAGGCAAAAAGTTAGTGCGGATATGGAGAGAACCGCGGGTCGAGACCGCGGCACAGCGATCCATAATGTAAGCTAAACTTTTATTACGCTATGGCGCGCCTATTATTCACGGAACAACCTGCGGCGAATCGATTTACTTATTCTTAATACAAAACTCTCAAGCGAGCCTTATCACTCATCGTACGGCACCCATACCGCCATAACCGACTGATGGTTGGAAAATTGTGACGAGCATCGAAGCAACCTTCGTCATGGTGTACATTTGGAACGGTGAACTCTCAGAACATTGAAGAAGGATTTCCAATTTAGTCAGAATTATTTAATGAACATTTTCAGACATTTTAAACGTTGTCGGTTAATATTTCTAGCAATAAATTGTATCACCAGTGTGGCCGGACTAAGATTTTTGTCTCTGAAGACTTTCAATTGCAACATCTAACCACTATTTTTACCAAACAGTCAAACCGTTCGATTTCATTAAAAGTAACTTGACTTGGTAGGTTGAATGATTAACAATTAACGAGGATCGTCAAGCGCTGAATGTGTTGCAAATTTCCGTTAGAACGTTGAGCGTATTCCATCATAATCGAGACACCAAGGCGGCAGGCTCTCATCTCGTGATAACGCCTTGACGCGGCGTCCAATTTCTCGAACAATTGGTGACAGCGGTGGGATGTCAATCCTGAGGCTTCAAGGGAACGGCACAATTCCTCTGACAGACCGCAAAAGGCTAATACAGTACTTCGCATGCAGCTTGTTACCGCACGGAGGACGTGCCAGGATGGAACATTGTCTTGATAAAGACGTCTCCGAGGAGGTAGCGGTGATATACAAGCTCGGTGCGATAACTCGAGGGACTATCTATCGCGGAACTACTGCGAACACGACCGCAGTGGTGTCCTGCAATTGTCAAAGCCGCTCTGATCAGTTTTCGAGATTCAATTTCGAAGCTGCAGAGGAAAACTTTTGCAATAACAATAGCTACCTACGTAGTCTGCAGGTTCGTTCGCGAAACGCGTTCCACGATCCGAGATTCTTCTGCAGTGTCTCGTATACTTAAAATACTTTACTGCCACTCTCCTTCCCAATCACTTCGAACCACCTCTGATAACAGGGGCCGAAGCTAAGCTGAAAGTATTCCAATTCGCCGGATAAACAGCGCCGCAAATCCTGCGCCACATAAAACGAGAACGCACGTTCGGTTCAATAAAATTTCACACTTTGAGCCACGTAGTTACAGACTGCCTCGCAGTACTCGTACAGCTCACGTGGTATAAAGCTTAATATTCGGTCAACGTAACCAGACGAAAATCCATTTTAAAAAAGCTCCTCGCAACATTTTATCCGTGTTAATGTTTGACGCTGTTTTAAAAATATACAGAGTATTGTTTTAATATGTTTACGGAGAATTCCAATTTCATGCTTCCCCAGTTTTTAAAAAAGAACGTTTATCCAAGAGGAACGCATCGCAGAATCCGATATCCACATTTTTGAAGAGAACTTTAATTTTCAAATTTTGCGTTGAAAAATTGAATTGTCGATCTTTTGCCGAAATATTAAATCGAAAATCATTCGGAAGATCATCTCAATAATACTTCAAATTTATAATAGGCTCAGAGTCACTCAACGTAATAGAAGACGTAAAACTTGTTACACATAATTCTAGGATTTTTTTCACTATGATGCAATTATACAGCCTGTGCTGTAGATAAAATCTGATCATATGAAATCGGAAAATCAGCCAGCTTTGTTTTGTCGTAATAAAATTACGATTCTCCCTTTCCAATATCAGTATACTAAATATAGTTCCACGATTTAAATAATGCCACCAATCACTAACCATCATCAAAATGCTTGGATATAATTCTAGCGCTCCGAAGTTCACAATAATTCTTCGTACGAAAAATTCATCAGAGCTCGGGGTCCACATGGATTGAATAAATAATGTAATTTTTCAGATTCGCGGTAATAATTTTGAATAATAATACTTTAATAATAGTTTAGTTACAGTGAGTTGCAAAACACAGACTCATTAATATAGTGTTTTTAAGAATAATCCGTTACGGTTCTATCGTTTTTCTACGTACTATATCAATTATTTTGAAATTTCCAGTAAACCTCCTCCCTGGTGAAAACGATTTCTCCAATTCGTTAAAAATTTTTAGAGAAATCGGAATATTTCCTACAATTTTGTACAAATAAATTGTTCTCGTACAAAATTGTAAATACGCATAGTTCCTCACAAAAACTCGTATATTATCACGAAGTTTTTTTTCAGTAAAATATTTACAAAAACCATACAATGTTTGACGAAAATAAACAATTTTTTGCAAAATTACGGGCAAGAACTTCGCAGTGGTAAACATGTTCGCCAGGGCTGTAACACATTTCGACGAACACCGGTCTAATTTCTTCTCGCCAAACAAGATAGGAGGGTTCGACTGAAGCACAGACACCGTAACGCAACACCGCGTAGCTTTGTGAAGCGCATGAACTATTCCCGACCCTCACCCTCCCTGGAAAATCGAGCACACACGAACCCTCCAGGGGGTTGCGATGTGCCGTGGTTTGTTTGGGCGTTCCAAGAAGGTACAAGGTATGCATACACGTGTAGGCAAGCAGGTATTCGGCGAACTCGGCTACGGATGTACGTATAAATTTCAAGAGTGTCGAAACGAGGGCAGCAAGGTGGTGAGTAATATCGGAGAGCAGCAGATATTACGGGGCGAAGGATTTACCCGGAAAATAGCGCGCCTCCAGTTTCGGCGATGATAAATCGGGCTCAACTATCTAACCGTCGCAAATGACGTCGTTGCAAGCCCGGAGACGATCCCTTCTCGCGAAAGAAATTTAAGGTTCTAAAACCTTATCTGTCTCCCACTATCCGCCGTTTCAATACGTACTTCAACCTGCTGGCCACCCGAGTCCCCTCCATTCAGAACGGAGGTCATTTGAACCAGAAACTTTTTTGCACTGACCCACGTTACGACTCATCCTTGCTGGAATTTCCTGAGTGGGTCCTACCACCTCGGCAAAAAAAAAAAACTTGCCGGACAGAGATTTGTGCGTTTTGTTTTCCAGCGAGCGTATTTCGAAAGATTTTCATGGTACCGTTACTATTCTTTCTCATTACGATCGCTGTTACTACATTTTCTTGCAACTGTTGCGAAAATTTAATGCTTGTGCTAGAATAAATTGACGTTAAAGCCTTGTTTAACTAAAAAAGTAGAGTAAGCCTCGCAAACTGATTTTGCGTTCCAATTACCAAAAAAGGATCGATGATAGCGCAAAATAGTTAGGCGGATCTCGTTTTTCGTAATTCGAACAACATTCAAACAGTTTTTTTTTTAACGATACCTGTTTTACTCAATTTTTATAGCTACCGTAAGAAATGATATTTTTCTCAATGAGGCACGTAAAAATAAAAGTGTTTTTTCCCGATGGACTAATCATACCTCCGTGTTTTTGGAGATGCTGAATCCGAATCCCGAGTCAAAGTTTCTCCGTCACCTCCAGAGTTTGGGTTAAGTATAGGATTTTCCACACTAAGTTGCGCGTCGGAAAATCTTGCATCGTTCCAAACAACGATGATCGAACGTTTCAGATAATAGTACTCAAAATCTGAGTGTAATTGATGTCAACATGTTCAAAACCATACAGGAAAGATACTTTTATTTGCGTTTCGGCGTTGTTACCATTTCATAGAACCCGATCTGTGACCAATAAAATCGAAAAGATTATTCGGAAGAAGTCGGTGTCGCCGTTAAGATTTACAAGTTTCTGTACTGCGTAAATTGTTGCAAAATACACGTTGTGACGTATCTGAAAACGAAAGACCAGCAATACAACATATCGTACCTATAGAAATCCAGAGACGTCAAGACACGAGGCTTCGTAATTCCCACCCGAGAATAAACGTCCATGTATAGGGACGATCATTAATCAAAAGTACCATTAATTACGAGGGTTAACCATCAATTGGACGCGTGAACCTACCATAAATTCTTGAGAATATTCGGGAGGGATTTTTTGTCAAATCCTATTTTCCGCAACGGTACGAAGCACGTTGAGCTCGGCTATGTTAGACGGTGTATTATATCCTCACAGAGTGACGTGAAATCCATTATAGCACAAGGTCTCATCTGCAAAAAATACACACCGCAGTTTATGTACGCAACAAGTTTACTCGCCTGCAACGTATCGCCTGATATACTCCCAAGGGCTAATGTAAGTGGGAACGGAGCCAAGTGTCTTTCGTCTTGGGACCGGTACAGCTTTCGAAGAAAGTCTTCGGCGTGACGTATTAAAACATTTCGGATACCGCACGTGTGAGAATCGAGCCTTGATGTAAGTTAAAGCTTGGAATCGAAACTTTTTTATTATTTTTTTGACGAACTTTTCGTCGAACGAGAGTTTTCGTATAATTTTGTTTCTTTGGTGAGACTCGATCAGTAATCTTGGATCTTCGAAATCCTGTCACCATTGTCAAAAAGTTTGTCTCTGCCCAACCATAAGGCTTGTCGTGTGAGTAAAATATTGAGATAATTATTTTCAATCAAATCATTACCTATTAATGTAAAATCTGACGATCGGGTTAACGATGAAACCTGCTCACGCCGTAAGCTGCATTCCTCGTGATGCAGGAAATTCGGACGTCCTAAGCTTTGGAATACGTCAGACTCAGCATCCGCGACGAAAATGCTGACTATCTGCTTACACTAATTGGACACGGTGTACATGACGCAGCGTCCATCTATCAAAAATTTCTATAAATTTGGTGTAGATGTTACGAAGCGAGAGCCACAAGTTCGATTGGAGTGAAAATTCACTCAGGAATTGACCTCGAAACTGGATGAATCATTTTTATCATATTGTAACGTTTTAAGACGTTGCAAAATAAATATAGATTCGCGAGCTTATTTAGTGAGTCTGATTAAAGTCGCAAATAAAATTTTTTGGAAAAGCTTTAATAGCAGAGAACGTGTTTCTAGTTTAAAGTCTGAAACAATACTGTTTTCACAATAATGTTGGTTGACGCAGCAACCTTATTCTTTTTAAAGACATAAGAGGCGTATAAACTTCTTTCATCTACGATGATTACTGGATCATTAAAAAGGGGGTAAGACGGGTGATTTCGCCCCTTGTAACAATATTATAAGTGATCAAATTACCACATTTGGATCATCGCATATTGAAATACGTTGAATGAATTGAAATTAGATCAACTCGCGATGTGTACCTGAGTGAATAGTAACCCTATTTGCGACGATGTGGATCCACTCTCGACGAAGTTGGTTCAAACGATGCTGCTGACCAGCGCATCCGGTTACAGCATTCCAAACTTCACTGGAAAAATGTGCACCGGCAAACAAGAGCGATAGTTAGATTACCCGAGGCGAGCCACCCTTGACATTATATTGAATCGTGCACGGAAACGTATCTCCCACTTCGAAGGATTTCCACTAGGAAGAAGGACAAAAACGCGTGTCGCACGTCACTGAGGGAAGGAATTTCCGCTTGAATATCTCGACTCGATGCTGCTTACAGGTATATGTATAAATATATCCGCTTACGCACGGAATTCGAATTGTTACGTCAGTATATTTTACAGTCAACTGCGCAGATTCGTGTTTACGGTGAAGTATCGGAATTAATTCAACTTACATGGATCAGTCGTTGCCTTGGATTTATCATCCTACGACATCTTCAAAGTTTTCTAATCCGTGAAGCTTTGAAGAGAGAAGCAAGCGGAAAGAAGGTTGTACTTTAAATTCCGATGATATGTCGTTTGTCGAAAGATTCGAAGTGACTCTTAACCTTTACGCTGTACACTGGGATTAAATTAAATGTTGCAAAAATCGTTAATTCATGCTTTTTCCAAAAATTCAACCTTACTCGCTGAAATAAATAACTTTTTCTTCATCCCGCAATACCTCCATATATTTTTCTCAGCTATCTTTATCTTGCGTTACTCGGTTAATATTTAGCTCAAAATATTAAAAATTCAGCGAGTTATATTATTTTGTATTTTGTTGTTTGAAGAATTTCTTTTTCACTATATTCAAAATTTCACATTGCTAAATACAACTAATTAATGTAACAGTTGAAGAGTATTCGAGAATTTTTTCAAAGTATTTGAATCAACGTTTCCGTTTCTACGCAATGATTTTTGACGCGTGGTCTCCGTAAGGTCAAAAATACTCTGTGCCTTGACCGAGGTTCTTCTAAAGGTTCAATCTCCGTGAGAGCACAAGTTTTTCCAATCATTCGAAATGATCCAATTGGATGAGTAAACACGGGAATGAAATATTTGATCCAAGGCGATGTAACGATAAAATTCAAGTTCGCTAAGAGGTTGAAGTACGGATAAAAATACAGGGAGCTGTGATAAATAAGAAAATTCAACACTAAAGCGTGTAAGAAAATTTGATCATCGTTTCTTGGTCCATAAATCTGAGGTTATCGCGTATCTAGGTACCTGTGCCGAGGCAACACCGTGAGCCCCATACCTTATACCGGGAGTACAATCTCAGGGGTTGGGAGGAGATGAGGGGGGGATGGACCGATATCTCTGGATGTTGTACAACAACACAGAAGAACCCGGGGAAAAGTAGGTATAACGTTTTCTGAAAGGGAAGTAAGAGGGACCGTGTGCCGTACTCGATATCTTTATGCCAATCTGTCCGCATATGCGAAGAACATGTAAATACGACGCCTCGCAAGTGGCGTGGCTGACTGGAGTAGGTGCCGTTCCCTCTATGATACAGAGGTCCTTTGACTTCGCCCAACAAAAATGTCGGGAGATCCAAGGTAATGTAATAAAACCAAATACCCTTATGGATCAGATGTATTATGGTTCCCAAGATTTCACCCCTCTCTCTCTCTCTCTCTCTCTCTCTTTCTCTTTCGCGCAGAAAAAAATATAAAAATCCCTATCCCTCCGCTCCCGTTTTATGGACGACATAAAGTATCTTTAATCAGACACAGCGCCGCGCAGGCTGCGCGACATGTTCGGCCATATAACTTTCCTCTCTATCTGATCTTTCGCAATTCATCAAAATTTCTATCCAACTCTTCACCGGCCAATGTTGGGTCGTGTGTTGCTGTTTCGTCTTCTTTGAACCTGGATACGCGTCGGGTTACACGTATTACTTCGGCATATACGCGTCGCCATTAGCATCGCGTTCCCGTATCAGTTTGACGACACCTTTGAACAATAAAGGGTCTGGAAACCCAGACGTCCGACGCCCGCGATATTTTTTTACTCGAAAAATTTTCCTCTGTGTTTAAAATGAATCCGTCGTCACAAATTATTCCAACTTTCCCTGAAATTTCACTGGCTTACAGTTCTGACGAAAACTGTTGCTTCTGTTCTTTGTTCTCGATGAATTATGATGTGAATAAATTTTTTTAACAGTCCCTTAACTCGGTCAAGTAAATTTACTAGTAACGTGCTGAGTAAAATTTTCTGCAAACTCGTGAAAACAAAGTTTAACTCCGAGCATACTGTTATACACATATTGTGTCAGATCTTGAAAATTCAGCATTGCGAATCCGATCAGCAGCCCCGAGAACCTGTGCATAGTGTTTTTCAGCCGCATTGAATCAAATTTGAAAATTTTCACCCGCCACGTAGGATCCGCTACGTCGAATCATCGAAATCTCATTTCAGATTCGTAATCAGCGACCGGGAAAACCCTGGAATACTATCTTGTTATAAAAGTTGACTAAGCGAAATAACGTGCGACTCAAAGGGTTAATCTTGTCTCAGAGTGTAGGAGTATAAACGCAAACTATCAAATGTGGGGTAATCATTCCGAGAGTTGATGTAGCATTACAGAGGGTCGAGCAACCGTTGCAGCTACCGATGTCCGACACGGAATGCCGAGTAAGAGGGTGAACATTTTTATTTGAAAGCAGGAACGACCGTAAGGGGAAAATAAAGTAGTTACGGCCAGGGTATAAGAATTAGAGACGGGCTAGAATTCTGATAATTTTCGCAGTTTACTGCCTTCCCTTTACAACGCGCCGCTCCTGGCCTGCATGTATACCGGCCACACTTCCTCCCTTGGGAACACTAGGCCCAAGAGCTTGCAGGGATAAAACAAGATGGCTACTCGAGTCCTGTTCTCGCCTGGAGGGAACGGAGCCGCAGTACCACTTCCGAGGGATGACCCGCTGAGCCCCAAACGGTCCTACGGAGTAATTTCGCCGAGGAAGCTGCAAGCTCGACCCGACTCGGAACTTCAAAAGCCGTCAGAAGTTGTTCCCCAATTTATTTTTCCTCCTGCCGCAGCAACAACTTTCGAATTAAGCATGTCGCGAACTTGTATCGCAAAGTTAACGCTACCGTCGGTAGCTCGTCCTGTAAAAAAACAATTTTCCCATCGTCAAGAAATTGCGTTGTTCTCGCTGGAAGTTCGGATTACGAAATGTTGAAGTTTCAACTCGAGTTTCAATTTTTTCACATAATCGTGATAGACTCGAGCCTTGAATTGTTTGTATTTTTTTTCTTTTCACACACCTCTGTACGATGTATGTGTTTTTAATTCACGAAATTCATGGCGATACTGCAACATGATTGCATTGATAATGACGATGGCTTGCGGCAAAGGTTTAGTGTGGACAACTCTCGTCGTGTTTGCGCCACCTCTAGGAATATAATGTCTGGAATATTTTGTGCAAACAATTTACCCGGGGGTTACTTTACGAAACGAAATACAGTTGCGCGTAACTATTCAAATATAGCATCGAGATATTCACAGCATTGAGTATTTATGTTGATACCGATATCGCCTAAATTTCAAAGAATCAATGACATCGCAACCGTGGATCGTTAAATCGAATACACAGACGAGTTAAATTGAATGGAATAATTGTAACACTTGTCAAAGTAAATCGTGAGCACGGTATTAGGTTGGAATAAAAGACGGGGTGTATAAACTTCAAGGTTCAATATATTAATGGGTATATCACAACAATCAGCATGCAACAATTATAAATCACAGTTTGTTTTTTTTTCAACTTTTTTGGATTTTTGTTTTTTTTCACAACATCTTGACCAATATTCAGTATATATATATATATACATATACATATATGTATATGTATATATACACATATGTGTGTATTATATTGTTATATAACATACAAAAATCTTCGGGAATTCTTTACAATAATATAATATGTGTACGTATAATGTATGTGGGTACGTGTTTATGATGCTTCAATTATATGAATGTGATACGATTGTGATATGTATGTGTAAACAATATCGAATTATACACACACGCGGTATATTTGATTATCCATACGAATGTGTGCATTTGCATACTTTTGTAAATTCAGTATGGTGTAAAATTCGACGTAGAGCCGCGATACGGTTTTCATTAAATATATAATACCATACACGCTATAAGTATTACGTATATCTATATTATATAAATCATACATAATACACATTGATCACAGCTTTTTATGTTTTTCTCATTTTTTTTTTTTTTTTCTTCTCCACCTCTCTTTGTATGTACGTCGAATGATTTTTATCTAAAATTTATAACATCTTTACATATAAATATATGCATATTGTGCGTATTCATGACTGTTTGAAATTGCACAACACACCTTGTTGAATTAGCTTGTCCTGCGTGAGTTAATTACTAAAAATTTGTTATAGTAGAGGATCTAATCACAAGAAAAAAAAAAAAAAAGAAAACATCAATTTAACCGACACAGAAAATCGTTATATTAATTGCGAACAACAAAAGGTTGCTTTAATTCTTCCGTAGATTATAACCTCCTTAATTTCCCAGTGATTGTCAATTTCAATTATATGTCTTGTAGTTCCTAGAATCCGTTAGAGTAGCTAGTGAACTTCGTTCGTATATATTTACAATATCTATTTGTATTGCTCGATTATGTCTAGCACTTTTTATACCCGAAAGCCAGGTTTACTGTAAAAACGTGATTATATTTTCCTCAATTTTATCAACTAGGTGTCAATTTTTTCCAACAATACCTGACACTGACACGACACTTGAAATTTCAACGGAAATTCGAAACGAATACTTCGTAGTCAAAACTCTGTACTTGTTGTGTACAGAAGTTAAAAAAAAAAATTCATATCATGCCTCAAATCCAAGTAAAGCTCGTATTTCCTATAAAACCCTGATACAATTCCTTTTCATTTTGAATTCTGAAAGAAGTGAGCGTATCGTAGTCGATGCTCTTCGAGTTGGACAGGATCGCTCTATATTCGTCTACTTTCATTTACTGTTTTTTTACCTTCGTTTTTCTATACTCTTTTTACAGATCACAATCTTATTATAGGGCTTAATCCTAGCTTATTATCTCCATCAATTTCATAACTATAATCAATCTGATTAATCAAAATAGAAATCCTCCCGTAGCAGGTATCCTAAAAGTATTCAAATAATTGCGTCGATCGAATCGCCAACGCGTGAAACTTTAGTAGGCCAAGAATCTGTATTCGCAAAAGTAACGAATAATTTGTGATATTTATTGATATTGATTTGTTTTTTTTGTGCTTCTAACAAACCAATTTGTTGAATATCAATCGAAGCTTTCGGGAGAACAGAAAGTGGTGGGGGTACGGACCAGGGGGACTGGATCGGAGCTACGAGAACCAAGCTATCTACTTTTCTTTGCTCGAAAAGTCTAACTACGCAGTTCAGTTCCGGAACGCAGCCTTGATATATAATAGCCAGTTGTCTACGCTAGAGTTCAGTTCAAAATCGTCTCTCGGCGAGACCGCGTCTTACGAGCGAACAAATATCAAGTGCGATTAATAGCAGTGTTGCGTCGAGTCGTCAATAATTTGAAGTTTGCCAAGCAAGTAGAGTTACACGTATCGGAATTGATCTGATCATTGAAAATCTGTGTTTCTGTCCCATAAAGTGTTCCTCTTGTGACATTATCGTTACGTACAAGTGAATTCTCTGAATTATCGAAGTGAGTGCATCTACTTTGCGAAAATCAACTTCTACAAGGCCCGTTTCATCCATCACCTGGTCCGGAACCCCCGGTAAGCTTCCTTGTGGATTTATCAGAATCTATCATCTTGTCAAGTTACATTCTTGACTTTCGAGAAGTTTGTTTAAACGATCAATTGTATCTATTTTATCTATCATTCATTCCTCCTGTACCTGTTATCTGTGTAAACGATCAAACTAGATCCTAGATACGAGTAAAGGTACAATCAACAATGTTTGTGCGTTTATATTTCTTACACTTTTTGTAGGTCTTCCGAGCCTATTGATAGAACACAATTTAATTTACAATACTAAGCGCGATATAAAGTAGCGCGGATTTTCAATGATTAAGAATGCAAATAAATACTGCAGATTGTACTTTGAACTTTAATTGGTGTTGATTTAAATTATCTGAACAATGACGAGTGAAAGAACAAAGGCTTGAAGGCTCGAAATAATTCTAAATGAACACAGTACTAGTTGTTCGTTTTCAATGAGCTTTCAACGAGTTGACAACGACTACGTATTTACTACAATCGTATCACTTATCGAACTTAAGTGTACAACATCGAATCAGTAACCGTTGAATAATGCATAACTCGCGCATCAACGAATTGTTCCTTATTATCATCCGATGGAACGTTAAATTACCGTATATACATTCAATCGTTCAACAGCTAACTATAAAAACAGCAATTATTTCAATGCTCCCCGTTAGATTAAAAAATTGATTGTCTGAATTGAGTTAAACAATGTACAACTTGAATATAAATCTACACATCTTTACTGCATAGATCCTCTCTGAATATCTGTAGTATCGTTACGAATGTATACGTGACACGATTTTATTTCCTCTTCTTACCCAAGTCATCGCGTCGACAGAAATTCATTCCAGACGGTTAGCTCGGCATCGTTCATGTTTGGTCTGCTAACCGGAACTACGCATTTCCTGGAAACAAAATTCAGAGCCTGAAGATTGATCAAGAAACGGGAATGTTTGTGACTATCTTACAGTTTCAACTTTTTATCAAAATTGTTTAAAACACTTTTCTCAACAAGAAATGAAAAAAGAATTGATTCAAGCGGTAACAGAGCGAATTTTCACATAAAAAATTCGAAAAAATTCGAGTAATCAAATTACCGTCTCCTTGCTCATCCACTTTGCAATCCAAGGTATCATCCACCTCATCTGGGGCATCAATGTCATCGCCGGAAGTTTCAACTTCCACTTCGGTCAAATTTTCGAGTTCCGGTTCCTCGAGCAGAGCGTCAGTCTCGGTCGGTCCATCAGCCGGAAGTCCATTTCCCTCAATATCTACGGTGTGACTGTCGTCGGAAACGTCGCCGCGACTCCCGTCCGTGTCGAGAGAAGCGTTAGTAGCGAAGTATTTCAGCTCATAAGTGGCAAGTCCGTCTGGAGTCGGCTGATTCTGTGTGTTCAATGAAAACCTGCTGCACTGCGAGTCGCTCCTGTGCTTGTCGAAGGACCTCCGCCTGTTGTCGTCCGACCTAGAGTGATAGAGCTGACGGCCGTGCCGATGACGCCTGAAAGGTAATTCCCCGGTATCGGACCGCGGGCGAAATTCCATTTCCAGCGTTCCGCTGGACAAGTGATCAGCGGCGCACTTGTCCATCGAGCACTTCCGGTAGTCCTTCTTCCGTATATCGGGGGACTTCCGGCAGTCCAAACTCGCCTTTCTGTACCCAACCGGGGTTCTGTCGGTCTTTCTCGCCTCACCGCCGACCCGATCTAGCGACATTTTTCGAAAATTCGGCGACGAGATCTTCCTGAAATCCTTCGGGCTCCGCCGGAACTCGAGCTCCTCGAGCACCCGTAGGTCGACGGAGTTCCGCTTTCGAGAGACAAAGTCGTCCGGGTACTTGGCGAAGCTCTGGTACTTCCCCGCGTGCCCGCCGGCCGCTCCTTTGCGCAGCTCCATCTGCAGATCGTCGTCGTCGATCCTCGTTTGTCTGAGCAGCTGATGGCGCTGAGCAGTGTCCGATCGGTCTTTTATCTTGAGAGTAACGGGGCCCCCCTTGTTCGGCATGTGGAGATCCATGGCCATCGAGACCTGGCTCTCGGATATCTTGTTGTACTCGAGGCTTTCCCTGCTTACTTGCGGATTGTAAGCCGCGTTATCGACCGACATCGCGTGCCGTTTGAGCAACTCGGCGTTCAGCAGCGCGCAGCCCGTGTACCGACTGGGTTTCTTACGCGGCGAGTTCTTCGCGGCAAGGTTAGGCGCGCTCGGGCTCTTCTTTATCGGCTGAGGGTTATTCTTCTCCTCCAGGTTCTTCGAGAACTGCATCAGCTCCGCCGTCAACCGTTTTCTCGACACCTCGTGCGTCGACGGACTCGGACTTCTGTGCACGCGGAACAGACCCAGCTGGTGGTCCCATCGCGTCGTTTGACACGACGTTGACCTTCGACTCCGCTGCTTGTTGCTCTTGCACGGCGTGTTCTGGTTGAAACGAAAACGCGCCGGCACCACTTTCGCCGCGCTGTCTCGCGCCTCGAACGTCATCACGCAGGCCGCCACGACGATGAAACCTTGAAAATTGGCGGTGTACGATTATTTTCAATTTATTTATTTCACACTTCGGAATTTTTCATAACGCAGGTTTTAATTTAAACTACTTTCAAGTTTGGCGAATACTTCAAGTCTTACATGAAAGTTTATTCATTTCGGTGCGTGTTCCAGAAACAAGAAATTGTAAATTAAGTCAGTGAGACACGATATCTATATCAATTTCATCGATGAAAAAAAAGATATATGTTTTTATTCCACTAATCACTGCCAATGATAAGATTTGAATCGTCACTAACTCAGGTAGCAACTATTTTTTGATCAATCCAAGACGTGAATGTTAAATTAATTTTCATCTGAAAATTTGATGTTTTTTTTTCCAAAAATCTCAAGACTCGAAATATTGAAGCTATATATTGATAGAATGACCGAAAAATCACTTCTACTGTTCAAATATCGCGAATCGGATTGAAAACAAAATTCAACGATACCTCTATTCACATTTCAGATTGATAAACGGATCTACAAAATATTGATCAATGTCGCAGTGGTTCGAAAAGTTTGAACAAATTCTGTCGGCAATCATCTACTAAATCGTTAAAAACTGGCAAATAGACGTCAATGAATAATAAATGTCAACGTTAAGTCATATCTGTTTGAAATATTACTTTTTAAACACGATATGCATGTAGCCTCCATAGCTCAGGGGTTAGAGCACTGGTCTTGTAAACCAGGGGTCGAGAGTTCAAATCTCTCTGGGGGCATACTTTTTTTTTTTTTTATTCTCCGTAATTACGAAATTCTACGCACACATCACTCTTCAGATTCATATTATCAATTGAAATTGAAGATTTCGAAATTCCGTTACCCAATAACACTATTCGATTATCATCGCGCACAATGCTGACGCCGTTCTACGCGTGTCCAAAAGCAGCTTGCGCTTGCATACGCTGTGACAGGTGTATTATATGGTGTATGGCATTGAATCTTGACCGTTTGAATGCACGGTACAATAAACTGTTATCGCGAATTGTATGCTGGCGGGAAAATCTGGACAGGTTTGAAACGTCGTCGATGTCTGTCGCAGCAGGTACATAAATTTGGTTTCTACTTTCGTAACAGAAGAATAACAAAGCTGTCATCGATTAGACGGATTGAGAATCTAGTATCGCGTATATCAATATGCCCTGTTCCATTCTGTAATTTATGTTCATTGTTTTAACTAACTACTTCTATCTATCTAATCAATGCTACAGAAAAAGAAAACAAATCAAAGGAAAGATTGAGACAGTTGCATAAGCGTTTTACAGTTCAGATAACTTTAGTCGTTGAATAATTACTCTGGTGTATTCTCTGAAATTTTTTCAACGTAACTCGTTGGTACTTTGCTTTTTTTCATTTTCGCTTTCGTCGTTGGAATGTCATATGCGTGACTGATGGAATTTTTGACTTTACCTCCCACTCCCATTACGATCGGTCCAGCGTAGCTCAGATTGTTTAGATGAAAGCCTCGAGACTCGTTTTTCACCCGGACCGTCAAGTTGCCTCGAATTTCCTGCGCCATTGACAGCTGATCAGCGTAATAACCTGCGAATATTCGACGAATGTAGAACAGTGCTCGATTTTTAGGGAATTTTGATTTGACTCAAAACAACTGTGCTCACGCTTATTGCGCGTGTAGGTAGACACGTAACATTGTTTGTTGCATTTCGAATCACTCTTCGTTGCAATTTCTCGAATTTTCTAGAACGCTATTTTGCAAATTTAAATTTCTCTAATAAGCGCAAAAAAGCAATTAGTATTCCAGAAAACGTTCACAAAAACCATTTTCACACGAAAGTTTCGATCGTAAAATGAATAGGTTCGAGTTCTCCAAGAAAAAAAAAATTCAAGTCCATCGATACAATCGATTTGAAAAAAAAAACTTCATCATCAGTGGAAACGTTTACAGTTTCCTCACAGAGAGAATACACTGCGGATATCTACGTGTAAGCGAAAGCACCGCAGCATAATATCAATTTTTACACACCTACGGCCATGTTGAATGGAAGTACATAAAAATCACGGTAGCGGTGAAATTCAAAATGTATATATACGTGTGATTTATTAAGCTGTGATAAGCCTTACCGATCGTAGCCATGCAGGCACCCAAAAGCATCAGCAAAAGTCCGATGCCGAGAGCTTTGCAAGCGTGCCATAAGCAGCGCGTCGTTACCTTCCCTCTAACGACCTGGCAAATTGAATATCAATGCCGTTCAAGGAATTGGTTTGCGTAACAAGCATGTGCCTTATAATTATACGCAATCGTGCACGCTGATGTATAAACTGATGATTCAACACAGATTTCAATTTCAATGTAATTCTTTCGAAATTATTAAAAACAACAAACTTTGTGCAGATACGAATTAACTTTGAACCATAATTAAATACAAATGGTATAAGTCGTTGATCGCAATAAATTTAGTTTAACCCGTCAACAACTTTTTAGTAATTGCAAATCGGGATATGATTAATGAAATCGTTGTAATTAATGGATTCAACTGTAGAATGAGATATGGAAGCAAATGAATTGATCAAGAATATATACATATATATATATACATTATATGTATACACATAGCAATATAGGATACTCGCTATAATCTGTTGCATTATGAACTACGAATTATATGAGACTAGTTGTTCTGTGTTCAACGGAAATTGAACATGAATAACCGTTGAAATATTCATATTATTATACACTGAGCCCTCCCAGTTTTCATCCCTTGCTTGTATGACAAGTTAAAATAACCTTCATCTAAATATTACATCTCGCCCTCCTGAATCTAATTGAAAACAGATTGGTCGGTTGGTGGACTCGTTAATTATTTAAATTATCAAAACGATTCACAGAAGTGCTGTTTCAATTACCAAATGTTTTCCTTTAATCAACTCTCAATTCTTATCACTTTTATCGATATTACGATTATTACCATTATAGATATTATTATTTTTGTTACTGCGTCTACTTTAAATTTTCTAAAATATTGCCATGTACATAAGTTGTCCGTTCTGCCGATTATTATCAAATATTATGGTAATAACTTATCAAATCTTTGCATTGCTTATGCTATCAACAACGCCCACCGATTCATTACTTTATACAGTTTTTTCGTTTTTGTTTATTAAAACTGTCCGTTCCCGAATAATTCAATTACAACTAATATAGTTAACGATCTTTGCGAATACTGAATTCAAGAATAAAAATATTTGAGGGATAAAGAGTAGAGGCAACTAGAGACTCGCACATTTCAGACATTCAGGGAAAAATCGACCTGAGCGTTCAAAACGAAAGCCCCGCGGGATAAGTCTTGCTTCTTTTTCGCGTTCTTGAGGACTCGAGCCTTTGTTACGTGCGGTACTTGATCCGCTTTTCCAGCCGTCTAACCGCGAACACTCGTAAAATTCCAAGCCCGCTTTACGTGTATACACAATACGTGCACACCTACATGCATTGATAATGGCCATCAAATCTCATGCCCGCGAAATTGCCGCGAACGCTTTGGCATGTTCGGTTTTTCCTATCTTTTCTTTTTCTTTTTTTATCTCGTTTCGTGTAAAGTTTTTTTTTTTCCTCTCTCTCTACCTCGCGTAGAGTGCTCTTCTCATTTTTTGTCTCGTCGGTCGATTAGGCATCGTGCTACCGTGGCTTAAATAATCAAAGTCAAGTTATCCTAATCTCACTTTCTCTCACTCTCTCACTCTCTCTCTCTCTCTCTCTCTCTCTCTCCTGTCTGTCTTTATAGATTTTACATACCTATATCTTAGCAACGTGAAGAAAAATTATCAACTTGTTACTAATTCACTTGATTTGTACTAAAACAAATGTAAGTCCAAATACCTTTTTCTCAATTTGTACTTTCACCGTTTCAACTTATACATAGAGAATTTCATGCGAATCCAACCAAAGTCTGACCTTTGACATTTTTAAAACTGTTCAAAATTTTTTATGTAACTTCCGCAACTCTGAAACAGTACCCTGAATTTTTTCAGATTTTTTATTCGATTGGTTAATTATTTGTAAATATTGAGCCATAATTTCTTTTCCAAATGTTTCAAGATTGGGTCCATGATGGACCCATTCATTTTTCTATATTGTTTTAGCACTTTCAATTTTTTTTTTTATCAGATAAGACTTTGTTTAAACGGTTTGGAAATTCTAAAAAAATCCTCAAACTCTTCTCCACTAATTAAAAAAATGTTTAAAAGACTTACAACACTTCGAGAAAAGATTATTTTTACTGCCACAAACAAACCCAAACTATTTCCCGATCGTTTCACCAACTACTTTCCGGCTGGCTGAAAACTATTTCAAGCACCTTGTAACCATATCAAACTACTTTTTTATTATACCTTTGCAATCAAACATATTATTTATACCAATGGATTTTTTAACACCACCCTAACTCCAGTGTTGATCTGAAATGTTACCAACTGCTGCTTTTAAGAGTTTTTCACAGTTCTGCATGTATCAAACTATTTTCAGTCACTTTCAACTTATATCCCTTGATCACTTCACTGACCGATTTTGCAACTCTTTAGTTTCTTATGTCTCGATTCTATCAACATTTCATCGAGAAGAACTCGCCTTCGGCTCATTTCCGAGTAGTTCTTATAACCGTGTAGAAATATTTTCACCGCATCTTTACTTATCGAAGCCTCGAGTGCGCACCTGTAACACAATTTCTACTCTATTCCGACTACTTCAGTAGTCAGCGTGGTCGCAAAACTTTACCGTACAACGCGCCGTCCAATTATTTTTAACTGATTCTCATTACTTCGTATCTGCATTGCAACGACTACATTTGCATATAAATATTCACGACTATGTACACCTGTATAGATATATTGTAGGAATAGGGTAGATTCCTTCTTTACCTGCACGTTCCAATGCGCCCCCGGAGCGCAAGCTCTTCTTTGAGTTCCCTGCCAATGAACTCCTCCTTGGGGCATTGTTCGAGCCTGAAATAACGATGCACTTGAACCTGATCTCCGTACAATTTTTCATAACTCGTTACCATGCTAGGTACACAATTCTCCGAATCTGTTGGACTCTGACTACCTCTGACAATTAAACGAGAAACGCTCGATCAGGTTTGTCAGAATCAATCGGGCTGAGTGTGTCTACGCGATCGGACAAGATAAGGATACGAGAGAAGAGAGAAATTTTCAGATTAGCTTACCGAACAATGTTCAATGATTGTCACATGTTACCGTATGCGAAGAAAATACAAAATTGAAACGATTTTTTTAGCTGTAGGTAGCTGAAAGATCTAGTAGGTATATTATTTTACTATTCTTTTTAATTGTGGTCAACGTAGATATGGTACTTTCTTGTAAGGATTGTGAAAACTTAGTGTTGATGCAACGCGGAATTCATTTCGAGGCCTCAAGTGACTGAACAACTGTATTCAATTGAAGAAAACAAACAAATTTAATATCTCAATAACCAGAGAATTCAAAGTATAATTCAGTTGAAGAGAAAAAAAAATTATTTTTAGCTTATATTCAAATTGATAAATTTTTATTTTATACATCGAATAATTGCGAAAATTTTCATTTATTATTGATAATATGGATGCCCATTCGGAAGAACGAGGAAAATGTTTGCACCAAAATGTGATTGACTTTGAACGACGTTATCAGGAGCAGAGCAATGAAAGTATATGATGGGAAATTAGGTTTGTGGTTTCATACGAGAAAGTCCAAACGAACATGGGAAGAACTAGGAATAATATTCATTTATGAACCTTGTTTATCAATTCTTTAGTGATTTAAATGTTTAATTGTTACTTACAATAAATATCTGCGAAAATAGGTGATTTTTCCAAAAATCTGAAATATCGTTCTGGTTTCTACGAAAGCTAACTTTATCCAATAAAACTATTTTTTCTATTATCAGTCAAAATTTGACATCCAGAACCCAGACTCGAAATTCTTGTTGACCGTTGCGATCAAAGTAAATAATCACTTCTGCCAGATTTTCTTCCAATTCCGACAGTATTTGAACTGTTACTCGTAACGATACCCATTTTACTAAAATTTCCTAGGATCTATCCAACCAACGAAATGTTTCTCAGTCAACAGACACTCTCTCTCTCTCTCTCTCTCTTTGGAGTCCAGACCGCCCCGGCATCAGAGCATCGGCGCTAAGACTGATGGAAATACCTGCCAGACTCCAAAGTCGTATAATCGCTAGATCAGAAGTCGTAAAGTCGAGTGTAAACTGGGCATTGTATAAAAGTTGGCGAGACAAGTGGAGTCAAAGCTTTGGCAGGATAGATTCGAAAGGCGAATATCTTATCGTTTTCCCGGGCTGGCTCAGCTGACACATCTCGAACGAGAAACAAATGTTTCGGTTAATAATAACCGACGAGCTATGATCGATCTTCTCTCTTTTATATTCGTCCATTCGGTCTATTTTTTCCTACACGATTTGCTACCGGACTACGAACGGCTGTTATATGGCCGTTTGCCGAGATTCTTTAATATCGATGATTATCGCAGTAGCCTCGATCCACGGACCGAACGATAGATCATGTCCGAAATTAACAACGCTCTATTGTTTTGTCGGGCTTAGTGCGAAGCGGATGTTCTTGTTACATCCGATCCCTAATTTGTTACTCCGTGGTGAAAATTTACCCGGAAAATGTCTACGGGTTTTTCCAATACACCGTACAAATTGTTTTCTTGAAAAATTTACAACACTCGTGGTAGAATAAAGTTTTACCATTTTTTGTACAAATTTTTATTTTCGAAAAATGTAGACTCTCCTGCAGCTTTCGGTTTTAATTCTCTAATATCTCGACTGGTTTTTGGTATGTTTTTGTGATTCTAGGCAAAATTTTAACAGATTTTCTTCTACAGATAGCTTTGTTTCTCGGAACTTAGTTTTTCTGCACAACTTATGAAAAATGTCATGCCTTTTAGTATTCTAACGTAATATTGCGAAGATAATACTTTGGAAACCTTAGGACTTTTCTCAAGATATCCAGTTCGATTTAAAACCATAATTAAACCTCGTTGCACAAAATTTGCGTCCTCTTCAGGTATGCAAAGAAAAAAAATCTGACATAAATTGATTATCGAATTTAATTACAACTTAATTAAATGACATTTACAGGGCAATCGTAAATTAATTCGAACTGAAGTCATGTGAATAGAGTAAATTTAGTTTTTCTTCTTTGAACAATAATAATTAATACCCACATCATTCCCGAAACCCTGGAAATTTTGTTTTAATCATAGAGTTACGCAGATACCCCGCGAATAAAAATGAACCTCGCAGAATATTGCAAGAATTTATAAAAACCAAAACCATATGAGTTTGAAAAATGAAAATGAATTGCCAAGTTTCTCGGATGAATTCACGGAGCCAGAATTCACTACAAAGAACTTACTTCGCCTAATGTAAGTTCGCCTCGATTCTCTAATAAATAGATAAAATTATGTCCAGCTTAAAATCATTTTTTAGAATTGGTCAGAGTAATTAGTGACTGCCAAATTTTTGGCTAGCAGTTTCTACTCAAAGGTATACATATTACGATAATCTTACCTCTGAATCACTCTTCCCCTTGAATTTTGGTACTTGTTGTAATTAAAGATTACTATCACATGTCACGAGTCGAAGAAGAATTCCGTACGAATACTCGTATTTATTACTCATCGAACGTTTACATGTCGTATCTACGGAAAAAGGGACTTTTTTTTCTGTGAGGTTAATTCTTTGTCAGTAGCGATAGAGATTTTCATTGTCAAATTTAACGTGACGAAATTGGTAGGCACTGCCAATACACACTGATGTATCATTAATCGCATTCATATATATATATATTATACGTATAACACAAATTGACAAAATTTAACGCTTTATTTTAAAGCAAGGAATAATAAATTACCGTGGTAAATTCACATATTTCAGTTTATCCACTTACGCTGCCGCTGAATTAATTCTATTCAATAATTCATTGCTTTCACTCACAGTTTACTTTAGAAACGTTGTGCACGATGATTTATAAATCGAGCAATGTTCACCGGTGAGCATGCATGAATTACTGTCCGCCAGACCATGGGTCCGAGTATCGTGTGTCATTACACAATTATTGTTTGTTAAACAAGAAAGTTACACGGTTACGTAATTTTGCGCGTCGGTTCGTTGGCACGAATTTGACAAAAATAGAATATCTTGGAACCGTTGAGTTTGTTAAACACGGTAGATCAATCCGGTTACTATAACGTAAACGCAAAAACCGCATCAAACGATGTAAACACTTCGCCAGATAACAGGATCCGCATTAAATGATCAATCTAGCCTAGTGAAAAATGAATTATTTTTATATACCCCGGACCGTTAACACGTCGGATAAACGACTCGCAGTGATTTTATGCTTCTTTTTACAACACGCGAGTATTATTTTAATTTTTTTTTTCTTTTTTTCTTGTTCTTCTCAACCGATGTTTCCCAACCAAATTTTGGCACTTTTCACTCGCGCGGTTGCGGCTTTGCTGACGAAATTAGGGAACGAAGGGGATGACGGTGCACTGAATATTTTGTGTTGTTTCGGGCACCGAAGACTGGGAACCTGGATATGTTGTTCGAGGGAGTGTCTCCCTCGTCACCTGTTGGTTCGCGTACCCGGTCAGGACAGCCGGAGAGGAATCACGCAGTTCTGCGCATACGCAAACGCAGATCAATGTGTTATATTCCATGCTTGATGCTTCGAATATACTTCTTTCTCATGGACCACACCACAATGACCGCGTGCAACTGGAGAATTATTGCGCCTGTAATCGCCAATTGCACACCGACAACTGGATAAATGTGCATTCATTCGTGAAACGTTCTAATATAGGCGCGTTTAAACGTCGACGGGATAGAAAACTGATAAACTTGATAAAATTGAACTATCGACGTGTCGTAAAAGGTCTGATGAAATTATTAGGTGAACCGATTTCATTCCGTAAATTATATAGGTGTACCCAAAATTGTGTGGAAAATATCTTTGAATCGGAATTTCGCTGAAATGGGAGATATTATGGTTATGCGAAGAAAAATCTCTGCGCATTTTCAAATCTTCCCCACCACGGGTTTGATATTCTATCTTTTATTTTTTTAGAAATTTTCAAACCCATTTTCTTACTTTTTGATTAGTTTGTTCTTTCAATTACTCTACTTCAAATTTTTCAGTTTTCCAAACTTCACCGTGATTTGACGATTTTCCAATTATCTGCAAAGGTGGACTTAAAATTTTCAACACATTTTCTACAATATTTACCCTAGAGATGTGATCAGCATAGATTTGTGAAAAGAAAATATTGACTGGTAGTTTCTTTGGAAACAAAATGGAGCACTATATTTAATTACTCGGGTTCTCTCTATCAGCGTATACATCTGAAGTACGTACATTAACGTGTAAAAGGGTTTTCGAGCAGGTATGTACATCATTGAAGTACAACCCGACGTACAGAGTGGAAGTAAATTTCTGAAATTTTCGACGAAACTACGATACAACTCAAAAGTCCGTAAAAACCGTAGAATTCGAATGCTCAAACAGTAGAATAGAGCTGACTAAAACAATGATCGTTCACATTTTTTGGATTGTAAATAATTCGTGAGGCGAATTTTGGAGCCGTCCCAATACCTAAGCGTGACTGCACTCGGTCAATCATGAGATTCTGATACTGTTTGAGTAATAAGACAGCGGCTCTTCGTTACAATTTAGAGTGAAGTTCGGAAATCCAATGCTATAAAAACAAACCATCTTCTGGAATTGCGTAATCGGCTACGTTGAGCGATCAAAGAAGAGAATGAAAACAGATACCAGACCAATCTGCCGATCAGATTGGTGATCTGTAAAGCTGCGGACAACCACGGTCGCGGTTCTGATCCCGTCGATATCCATCAGCCGGGTATTTTCCTAATTGGGAAATATGCAACGCATGTATTGCTATTCAAAGCATGCTGTTACGCCTACTCATGTCTGAAGCCGGTATCCGATAATCGTAAAAGCACTTGATAAGCGAGGATGCTTTTGCCGTCAACGCAAATGGACAGAGGCTAGATGACGACGTGTAGCATCGCCCTGAACATCGATTAACAATAATCCGAAATTTCGACACATGCAGGTACGAGTATTGTGCGTTTATGCGTACATACTATAAATACATGTATATGAGGCATTCCACGTTAATTTCACTAGGGTCTGACTCCTCACCCGCTTGGATTCGGTCCGTGATTTTTTACACAGCATTTTAAACTCTAAAAGTGATTCCCATTTTGACTAGAATTTTAGCGCATGCGCGTTAGATCATTCGACCGTTAGTTACTCACTGTGTATCGTATGTCATATCGACACGGGCACCTCATTGCATAATTTATGATGATCCACGTATGAGGGCACAAGCGTATACATAAATTATATGTATACAATAGCTAAAATAGCAGGTCAAAGATCCTTCTGGTCAACGTCTCGAATCTTCATAGGAAAAGATTCGAAAACAATTCGAAAAGCAAAAGCTCCACCTGGCTAATTTCAAACTTCTGCACGGATCAGTTTCGATCACTGAACCACGTGCCTTGATATTACAGACTAATTGTGAACAAGGACCTGAGCAATAACTGTGGTGTTGATTGTTATAGAATGCCTTTTAAATTTTTCCGGAACCAGTTTTTTACAAAGATCTTCGAGGTATTAGGTACCGAATTTACTTTCTAAAATCTGAATGTATATTTTGATCTTTCACGAACTAATGGCAACGGCCATACCACGTTGAAAGCACCGGTTCTCGTCCGATCACCGAAGTTAAGTAACATTAGGCGCGGTCAGTACTTGAATGGGTGACCGCTTGGGAACACCGCGTGCCGTTGGCATATTTTTTTCCAAAGTCGCCTCCCGATGATGCCTATTCTTTTTCGTTATTGATTTTTAAATAGTATCCATTATTCTCCGACCGGTGTTTGTTTGTTTTTTTCAACTTACTGACCGACCTATTGGTCGTTCATATTCTTTTTGCTTAACGATCTAGTGCAAAAACTTTGCACCAAGTACATTCAAGTAGAACCTGCCATTAAAAATTTGCTTTGCAACTTAGAATCCACAAAAATTACGATCCATATTCAATTCAAACAAGTACCAACAACGATACCCTTACCTACAATAAATATCTAACTCAAAATCTCTACCGCTTGGTGGGTACATATGTGGCATTAATGCAGAGACGGCTAGTTTTTCAGCCGAGTCGATTACGTTGGTAACGCGGATTCAGCCCGTAGCGAATGGCCGACAATGGAATTGCACGCTGAATCTGCGTTACCAACGTAATCGACTCGATCGAAAAACCAGCCATCTCGAAATGAATATCTACATGTGTACACAACTTTTTTGCGAAAATGACATATCAACACAAAATGTGTAGAATTAGGGGCTACTTAAAAATTTCTTAGTCAATTGTACTTGGCAGGTCTTTTTAGAAGAAGATAAATTAACCACGGCACACGCGTCGATCGGCATGCCCAAGATCAATAGACACACTTTTGGAGCAAGCAAATATAAAAGTTCGCAGCCATCGGACCTCTGAGAAAGTTTATTTTGTTAAAGGACTTAAATCTAGCCATTTCCGTAAGTTTGCCATGCGGTTGCCTTATCAATAATTTCTCCCACCAAACGCGGTAGCATTTAAATTTAATCTTTATCACACGAAAGTACGACGGTTAAGGGGAAAAACAAGATTAATTTTGAGATTTCTTTGTTACAATATAAGTAAATGCAATACAAAATCCGTTCTAAGGCCTTTATTGTATATATTTAGAGATGGTTGACAATTTTTTTTTTCAACATTGTTTTCAACAAAATCACCTCTCATTACGTGTAGTCTTACACCGCCGGAACACATTCTCCTCAAATTTTTGACCCAGTGTAAGCAAACAACGATTTTTCAATTCTACATGGGATTAACTCAGAGAGTACGTAGCGATATTAAAATACATAGTTTTTGTCAAAATAGCGCACGACCGAAATGAAGTTTTTTATTTCAACAAAAGATTACGTGAATAACTGTTTGTATAAAAAATGGTCTTGATATATCACAAAATCCCTACGCGCTTCGTTAGATGACGTAATTTTCAAGCTACAGTGAAATTTCAAATGAATTGGTAAAGCATTGTTGAAGTGATGTTACTGGCCAGTTCGATAGGTATAGTAGCAGACAATCTGAGTATCACAAAAGGACTTGTCCGACGATCACGACAATCGAATACCTCGAAATAGAACTGTTTCATTGTTGAATATACTGTCTCGCGCAAGTTGCAGTGACATCAAAGTTGGTGATGTATCGGGCAAACGAAGTAAGAATACGTACAACATATTAATTGTAATATTACAACAGACTCATATAACAGCATCATGAAACGAAATATTGCCATTCTCACAAAATTTTGTACCGAATGACACGATTGAATTCTTTGGGAATCCTCCAATTTTTGCAATATTCCAATTTCGAAATATTTTCAGCTCATGCATTCCGATCACGATATTGTTACTTTGATATTTGTTGTACTTGTTTGAACAGGAAACATTTTAGGATACCGATCTTGTAAGCCCAAAAACATATTTTTATCTTTTCTATATTTAGTTTCGGCGATAATGTGCGGTTTCAATCATTCTCACGGTAAGTGCAAATCAGTGCCCGCTGTACTGTGACCGAAGTTCGGTCACTAGCAAAATTGCGTGGGTCGCTCTGATAACCGATCAAAGTACGCGCATTTTATAAAGGAAAAAGTGTACTGCAAACTCTCGTCCGAGAGGATTGTACAGAGTAATTGAAAAGACAACTGATCCCAAAGAAAGTTTCATATCGAAGAAGGAATAGTGCATCGATAAGTCAGGGATACGGTTCAAGGTGTAAACGAGCATCATGAAACACAGCGATTTGGCCCTGATCTTGATGCGACTTTTATTACTTTGCGCTATTTTGGAGACCAATCCAGGTGAGTCGTAACATGGCCGAATTGAATTCCAATCAAGTATCGCTTTGGTAACACGACCGAGAAGCGGATGAATGTACTTTATTGGTACTAAGACGGAAAAATATTCAGAATTGACTTTTCCCTGATTGTGAGTCTATAGGGATAAACAGGGTAAAAATGTCTTCTTCGGATATCTTAATAACATTTCATGGACAAGTAGGTATTATTAGAATCCCAAGATTCTGAAAGTATTCGACCTCAATCTCAATTGGTTTGTCAGAAAAAAGAAGAGAACTGAGAAATTTGAAATAAGTTTTTTTTCATGACTGACTTGACCGAGATGTTTGGAAACTTATTATTTTATCGAAGAAGTCAGGAGCTTTCAATCAACAGTTTTCTTGAAAAACTTTGAAAAAGCATAAATTTTTCCAGGTGAAAATTCGACTACTTGACAGAGCATGTTGGAGTTGTCGGAAGAACACGGGAACGTGGCCAGATTTTTTACCATGTATGTCGAGTACTTTTGGGGGGATAAGTGCGTAAAAATATCGACATAACCAACATAAGAACCATCCTCCTACTGATCCATAGAATGGTATCACGATATTTACAGAAGGCATTTTTACCTGCGAAGGTCTTTCCGTGGTACCGCGGAGTAGATTTACGCGATTTTGACATAAAGAAGAAAATGGATGAAATTCGCTGGTAGAGTGCGTATGAAGCAATGATTGTATACTCGTATACGAGTATGCTCCGAGTCAGCATACTTCGAGCTAGTCGGGTGGCGGTCCGAGCGGGTGCTTAGGCAGCAGCCTGGGTAGCTCAACGAAAGGTCCCGGGTTCAAATCCCGGTTCAGTTTAAGAGGTTGAACATTTTATCCGGACTTCCGGACATGCACGTCACAATGCGCAATTTTCTATACTACATAATCACCTCTAATAGAATGAAAATATTATGCGTATTGTATACGTAAGCCTGATGTGAATTAACATTAAGGTAGAGCGTGCTTGGAATAAAATGAGTCTAATATTTAATTTAGCTGCATCGAAGTTCGTGTACCGTGACGTTTTGGTGGAAGAAAACAAACCAGCAACACTTTACTGTCACATAATCGGATCTTCGTTGACGAATTTTAAGTGGATACAACATTACTACCAACAAGTCGAATGGAGCGAGAGGAATTTTTGGAATATTTCACGTATCAACGATACATACGTTGTGATGACGCTTGAAAAAGCAAACGTGACATCAGAATACATCGGAATGAGCTACAAATGCAGTGGGGATGCAGGTGATAGTAAGCGACCAACTGAGAGTGTAGAATACCGCTTATGGCCCTTCAACGGAGAGGAATCCAACCAAAATGTCCGAGCTGTTGGAAAAGATCGCATCTACCTGAATATAGATCGAGTCGATTTTATAACTGGATCACATAATTGTTGTATTTTCAGCAATTTTGTACATCACTGCGTTACCGAGTATTTACCGCATGGTACGACTCAATGGCAATACGCAACATCATATTCGTTGAACGAGATTCCTAGTTATCACGTTATTCATGAATTACATGAAGGGACTACCTACATAATAAAAAACACGATTCCTTACGAGGATAACGCGGTGGATCTATTTAAGTGGGCTACGACGTTAGAACGAGGTACACTCAATTCAATCTGATTGTGGCATATTCACACACTTTGAAACCATTGTCTTTAACAGACTCTATTTATGATGGATAATATAGTGAAAGACTTTAATTTCTGTGCAGATATCGAATACGTTCCAGTCATTACGGTTGTCAAGGTAACTCATTATTCGATAGCGATTGAATGGACTGCGCCTCCACCGGAACTGGAAGGTTATATCAGCCTCTACAATGCTTGGATTCAAGATAAATTTCGTATTGGCGTGAAGCGGACAGAAAAAGCATCGGTGTTGAGTCACGTTTTTCGTGGACTATATTGGTTTAAAACCTATGATATCCAAGTAGAAGCTTGTTCAATTGACGAATGTCGAAATAAGTACCCAAGCACCACTGTGACTGGTGTAGCTCTGGATGTTGCAGGTGTGTGAACTATTTCGATCAGCTTGTTTCAATGAAATTTAGATTTTCACGTGTTGCCATAGAAAATTCCATGGAACATATCGACAGAAGTTTCTGAATTCAGTTGCCATATTTAATACTACATGGTGCAGAAATGTTACGTCTTCAGAATTATATATGTACAACCTAATCATAGAAAATATAACAACTGGAACTCTTTTAAATGATTCCTTAAGATGATGTGAACCCAGCGTTCACCCCGAATGTCTCTGTGCACGAATCGACGAACGATTCAATAACTATCATGTGGAACGCACCCGAAGATTCGTACAAGGGTCCAGCCATTCATTACTACCATCCAATATTGTCTGCACCGTATTATGCGGATAATTCAGTATTTCTAAATGTAACCACAAACTTTTACACATTTGTAAAACTGAGGCAGGACGTTGAGTTTCAAGTTCAGGTGGCAGCCTGTGGGAAGTACAGAATGAATTGTGGTGATCCGAGTGTTCCGATCAAAGTTCGAATGCCAGGTACGAGAATTGGAATTTCTTACAGATTTATGCTGTCATTTATTTGATTTCCCACATTCTTGACGCGTGCGGAAGAATTGAAAGTCAGAGTACAACGTGTGATTCACGAAGCTTTGACTTAGATGGCGGTTTCAGATATTCTTAAGCTTTCATTGTAGCTTTCCAGTACTTAGATATCCTCAAGCGGTGATCCACGATGCTTGCATAAAACTTGAAACTGAACTGTTGAACTATGCATAAGTAGGTTTGGGCAGACCATGAGCCCTTCTGTAGAACTGCATCTTCAAACTCGTTACAACCTCAAATAATAATGGTCGTACCAATAATGATCATCTCATCGTCGCTCGTGATCAGCGACCTGGAAAATCTTATTGTACCAATTTTCTTGAAGATCTAAAAATTTTTCATTCAATTTCAGCATACCGAATATGCCAATTTTGAATTTCGGAAATTTGACTTCATATTCGTGATCAGGGATCCAAAAAACCAGGTTATACCAATTTTCATTCAAATCCGTTGATCCATTCTCATGATATCGTAATTTTTATTTCAATTTCACATTTTTTTTCCGTTTCAATAAATCGAAAAGTACTGAACTGACCTAAGCAAAAATACAAATAGTTTTATTTGTACACACACACACACAGACACAGGTCGAGGTGTATAAAGAGATCTCAGCTTTCAATTTCCAGGGTGATTACAATAACTTCTTTCCTCCTCTGAAAACAGAAAAACGGAACGGTCAAATATATATATCCACGTCTCCCTGTAGTAATATCAGAATTCCGAAGTCAGTCATATATTTCGTCGCTAAAAATACATGCTTATCATCCTCAAAACAACGTACCGCCTGTGAGTTTGACGCCTTCGTTCGCCGTTTTATACGACCAATAATTGTGGCAAATATCGAATGACCGTAGGTGTTCCAGTGTTGCTAAAAAATACTCAAAATGACGGGAACATGATTCAAGTTGGAATATGGCTTATTGCCTCGGCACTGATACTCATTATCGTCATGAGCATATTGGCTGCCTGGAAACTTCGGAAACAGGTACCAGAAAAAATCAGCTCCGACGAGAACAACAACGGTATTCTCAGCTGACATATGAAATACTTCTTTCCAGAGTATGAAACGAAAATTGATCAAAGCGAGACTCGACTACTTCAATAACGGAAATTCAGTGACTTTGAATCCAGATGTGGCTGTGAGTGATCAGGCTGAATTACTGCCGTACTTGAAGAAATACGAGTTCCCTCGAAGTCTGCTTACACTGGGTATCGGAAATTTTTCACCCTTGCAAATGCAACTTTATTGTGTAAATCAATTCCCCTATTCCAAGACTTTCCGCCAGTCTGTCGAAATCATTCTACTTCATGAAACATCCAAGTTTCAGGTGTGAATACTTGAAACTATTTCGTGAGGTACGAACTGCAAACTGAAAATTATCAAAACCATGTGGCAGTCATAGAGTTTGAGAACGTCGAAAACTGAACGACGTTTACCTGGATTTTACAAACACGACCCTCGCTTAGATATACCGTCATTGGAATTAGTACGGAATGTCGATACCGACACATATACCTTTCTATACTTTAATATTGAGTGGCAGTTGATTGTGCGTTCACTTTGTTCTTCAGGTGACATACTGGGAAGCGGGGCATTCGGAGTGGTGAGAAAAGGACAGGCGAAGACCATTCGCGGTCGGGAAGTTGTGACGACAGTCGCTGTAAAGACGGTCCGAGCGACAGCCAGTCTGGACTGCATGACAGCCCTTCTTAGAGAACTCAGGATCCTCTGCTACCTCGGTGAACATTTGAACCTCGTCAGTCTTCTCGGTGCCTGCACGAAAAATCTAGAATACGGTGAGCGTTGTGAAATGATATAGACGATGTCACGTGCTGGGCTGACGTTACAGTGATATAAATCATGTTTCGATGAATATGCGGACAGGCCAGCTGTTCGTCATCGTAGAATTCTGTCGTTTCGGAAATCTACATGACTACTTGTTGCGTCATCGACGTCGCTTTGTGAATCAATTGGATGCCGATACTGGAGAGATCCGTGATCAAAACCAAGTTGGAGATGTGATCGAACCCAACGATCAGAGGTAAATTATATCAATAGATCCAAAACTGGGGAAACGAATATTTGACACTGTACAGCACGAAAGTAATTCATTTGCTTGACCAGCAAATTTATGTGTCAATGTTAAAACAGTTCTAAAATATGTTAACGCTACCATCTGCTAGTCCAGCGAACTATTTTTCATCGTGAAGATTTCGTTACTTCTGCCGACTGCAAGTGAGCATGGACATTGAATGATCTTTTGATTACCATAGTTTCATAACTATTCACCATAGTTATTTGAATCACGTGGACAGAGTGTGAGCCGATCGCAGACGTTCGTAACAATTCACCACTAGTGCTGAAAAGTGGATGAAATCTAACCGACAAATAGGCCTTACCCACCAAAAATTTGAAATGAGTGAACTTTCACGAAATGGTACTTTTCGTATAAAGAGTGTAAGCCACGGATTCACACCCCGAGTGCCAGCGAGATCGTACGATGGTGAAAATCGTTACGCTCGCGATGCAAACAATACTTTTTCCCCTACGAGCCGTGAAATTGGAATAAATTGTAAGAAAATCGCGAAAACAAAAACAGGAAGAATAAGGTCAGGTACGTGGGCGTGGAAGGGCTCGTCGGACGAAGCCCCCAAAAAATACAATAATACTTTACTGTTGAAAAATATTTATATTCATTGCCAGTAATGACGACATAAATTTTTGGTTTTACCATAGAAAGGTTTTTAACTAAACAAAAAAATTAACTGAAGTCGGCCTCCCCTCAAAGAAAATAATACTCAATTATCGAAAAATACAAATGAAAAATAATTCTCTTGGCAATAAACTGAAATGAGAATTCTCAAAATCGACCTGACCTCAACTATGAATGCGCGTTCGGGGAATTTAGTCCCTTTTCATTTTGAACACACCGATGACCAATAACTCTTTCATCCTATTCTCAAAGAAAAAGTAACAAAACAAAGCAGGAAGACGACGTACTTTCACATGAATAAGCCCTCCCACATTTTTTCACACCGTGAAAATTGCAGGCGCTACAATTTTCTTAACGAATGGTCGAAAACCCGGCTCTGCAGTGAAGTACTGAGAAGTAAGTATTGAGTCCCAATTTGCTGTTACTTTTCTTGTATGTCGCTGAATCGAAAATATCAAGAAGAATATTGTATGCGAATAAGTTACTCAGAAAGCTGATATAGCCAGTAATAACCCGTTTTCCATATTGTTTATCGATATTTGTATACAGTAAAGTGTTGTCAAACTTTTCGTTGGTTCCTTATGAATTGATGTAACTTGATGGATTTTCAACAGGAAAATGTTGCGATGCATGGATTCTACTTTCGAAAAGTTACCCTAAAAATGTCAGAATGTGTTACGAAAATCTGTTCATCGATGTCTTATCGTAAACCCAATAACGCCGTTTGAAAGGAGACAGTGCAAGTTTTAAGATTCATACAATTGGAATCTCGATCAGTGGTCCGGAAGAAATGCACCGTCACTTCCAATTGGATATTGAGAAGAGAGAATCAATTTTCCTAAAAATTAAAATTTTCCAAAAATCAATTTTTTTTTCAAATCAATTCAATGATCGAGAAAATATAAATTTGAACAACTGGTGAATTTGAAAAATTAACGACGGAGCCAGGGATCGAACCTGGTATCTAGCGATGCTTTACCGGAGACTTACTCCACTAGACCACCTAGCTGCCCTGACTGTCATTAATTTCTCTTATAACCAGTGAGTTCAAATTTGTTTTCATGTGCCCGATTTGTATGAGTAAGAATTTCTTCTCTGCATGCACGATGTAAGGAGACTGTAGTGTGTAGATGTTTTGTTTACCCTTTCAATCCTTTGCTTCCGATGAGAAGCCCGTAAGACGGCAATGCCGTCTAATAAATGAGATGCTGGTGTGCAAATCATTAATCTACGAGAGAATTTTGTTGAGAATATGTAAATTTGAACAACTGGTGAATTTGAAAAAATTTTATTCGACGGCATTGCCGTCTTACGGGCTTCTCATCGGAAGCAAAGGATTGAAAGGGTAAACAAAACATCTACACACTACAGTCTCCTTACATCGTGCATGCAGAGAAGAAATTCTCACCAAATTCAATTATCATTTGTCACCACATAGACTTTGAGGGTATTGTTATGAAATCAAGATCCATCAATCGTAAAATTTTCCTCTCGGACATTCGTCAAGTTATATCAATTTATGTAAACAAGATGGGAAGTTTCATAACACGTTACTTCGTACATCGATAAATAATATAAAAGACGAGTCCTTACCGTTGATTTCAGGTTCATTAATAAGTTCTCATATTCAACTCCAGAATTCTTTTTGATCCGGTTGTCCGGCATCGTTAATTACTAAGAAAGTACTTTTCTGCAGTGCCGGGTTTTCGGGGATACCTAAGAATGTCATCAAGCTTCTTACTTAATACTACCTCGTGTTTCTTGTTTCTATCGATATCCTTTTCTATAAGAATAGAAACCAGAGAGTTCTTGGTAAAAAATTGTAATTTGAAAACTTAAGTGTTCAAGCATTCGCCACAGCAACGATACGGTGGCAAACTTTCGCAGGTAGCTTCTTTACGCACAGAACAACATTTTTCGCGAAAGTATTCTCACTTCGGATTATTTGGTGAGTTAAATATCAGATTTTGTCCACTGGAGGGCACTGCAAATAGCACGCAATGACACGTTCAGAACATTCTTTTCGAATGTCGATGATACTTATCTATCAAATTTTGATAGGTTTGATAGTAGACAATTTGATAGTAGAATTGTGATACATTTCCCGAAAACGGTAATCGAACCTCACTGGCCAAGTTACTCGTGTGACGCCGCATCAGTGAGTTCACGTACAAAGCAATAGCAAATGACGAGGTCCTTGCTTTCAACCTTCGTATTATTTTCTTGTTTTCCCTACAGTGAAGGATCAGGGCCACGGTGCAATGAAAATCTAGAGATAGGCGAATCCAGTGATGGCAGTGATTCTAGCTGCGTAGGTGTGACGGCAGACGGCGTCGTGACTGACACGGAATCGGAGAAACCAAAGCTGAGATTGAGATACCTGGGCGATTACACCGGAATCGATACAGATCCGATACGCACGCGAGACTTGGTGTGTTGGGCTTGGCAAATTTCACGTGGCATGCAGTATCTCAGTGCAAAGAAGGTCGGTGAAAATTTGCAATAAGGATTTTTTGCATTGTTCATGAATTGTTACATTTCGTGAAACTTTTGCCAATGATGTGAGTCATTTATGAGTTTTGTATCAGATATTGCACGGGGACTTGGCGGCCAGAAACATTCTCCTCTCGGATAATAATGTTGTAAAAATATGCGACTTTGGCCTGTCGAAGTCTCTCCGTGACGAAGAGAACTTTAAGAACAACGAGGGTGGTCCCCTTCCGGTGAAGTGGATGGCTATCGAGTCTCTCAGAGATCGAGTATTTTCAACGAAATCGGATGTTTGGTCCTACGGAGTCGTCTTGTGGGAACTCTTCTCACTTGGCAATACTCCGTATCACGGGATAAGGCCGCACGATATGTGCCAAACTCTGATCGACGGTTATCGTATGGAGCGACCGGAGTACGCGCCTCAGAGTTTGTGAGTGTCGAGCGGTGATTTCACACCGTCATGTGGTTTTATGTCGATTCTGTAAAATTTGTTACTTCCGTTTCGTTCTCTTTTTAGATACGATTTGATGTCAGGCTGCTGGAAGGAGGAACCATCGGAACGACCTTCGTTCGAATCGCTCACCTCGAAAATTGCTGATATGATAAACGAGCACGTGAAATCGGTAAGCGAGATGTTTTTTGAAATTAGTATCTCTTGTACCCTGTTGTATACAAATTTACGCGTGATCGTGTTAGGTTTGTGAGACACGATTTACAGCTGCATTGATAGCTCAAATAATCTACCTCACATTCACCGTAATCAGTCTTCATCGACTCATTGTGGAAACACGTTTTAGTATTATCTTGACTTGGGCAATCCTTACACTGAGATGTACGCTGATGCCTGGAAACGCGAGAGGGAGACCGTGATGCACGGCGATGAACCTGCAGTCTGCGAAGATACCCGACTTTGAACGTAACAATGACGTCGTGAACGTCTTAGCATTTCGTGATCAGATACACTTCACGATCACTTCCCCAGTAAACCAAATCGATTTAAGTACGACAAAAACGGAATTGACACGAATTCGTGCAAACTGATACAAATTCAAAAAAATTGGCACATAAGTGTTTTTAATTCGCTCCAATTCAGTTAATTTCGTTTTTAGATATCCTTAATTACATTCGATACGTTTTGGTTTACTGGGTTACTAACGAGGGGAAATTACATCAGTCTGCAACGAAATCCTCCTCCGAAATAAAATTATATAATAGACATAAATGCTTTCACGTGCCAAATATATATATCTGTTTCTCATTTTTTGCTGTGAAGTATATTTTACACGGGATGATTTTATTTGTTATTGTTCAAAATTCAGAATTTGTTGTGTTTTGTTTTTACATTTACGATACGGTAATCTATTCGAATACTATCTGTACATACAAAACCAGTTCGAACTGACAGAAAGAGAAAAAAAGATACCGCCCAACGTTGTTTTCACACCAATGCACGCGCCTGCGCAGTTCTCGTTGTACCTTCATGTCGCGCAGTACGAAAGAAAGAAAACAACAAAATATCTAGAATTATACTAGTGAATAGATTGTCTGACGATTTTAATGTTTGAACCATTCAACTCTTCAACTTCTTTCCATAAATATCGTTGCTATCATTAGTGTTTGATTACAATTAGTAGGCACAAATTGCGTTAAAAAAAAAAAAAAAACATACACAAGTACGCGTGGTAAATATTTTGTATTAGTATATTCCGATTCAAGAGCATCAATAACTATCATAATTATACGTAATAATAAAAGACAGAAACAATAGTTGTTTTAGTTTTTTTTTTGCATACCAGTATTGTTAATCGCTAGTTTTACGATTATATCCAAATATCGTTTTAGATTTGGAAATTAGAAAGATTTTGATTTAAAAAAATGATTTTCGTTTTTCCAGAGTCTAAAAAAAGTCCGATCACGTTACCGAAGGTGGTTGTCGTTGACATTCTATAATCAGAGTCTATACTTAATATTTCTACCGTACGCCGGCCAGCGTACCAGTTCAATTTTCACGCGTGTTCGTTACTTTGAATAAACGATATGAATATTCAACATTCTTACGCGGTAACTCTCAGACGTCCGCGAACTCGGAGTCACGAGGTTCGCGATTTTTTCGCTTGCCAAAACCGGAAATTCTGGGCGCACGATTACGATTCGACAATCGCTGAAAGTTAGGATTGTTTTGTCATACGTTTTCTGTCTCTTCGAAAAATTTATGCGAGGTTCTAGCTCTACTCACGTGATGAAAAACAACTTTTTCGACTTACGTGTCTATTCAGATACGGTGTAAGTCAAGGTACAACAAACGAATGACAAATTTATCACCCGCATCTTTACGGTCGATTTGAGATATCCACCGATTCGATGAGACGAAAATGATTGCGCTCAATCAGGTACTCTTTGGATCCATGAATGCTATGAAAAAAAATCCCCATCAATCTGCACATGATTCCGATCACAATCGTAGAGTAACACCATAAGTATATTGCAGAACGCATCCTCGATTCACCAAGCATTGCGTGTTCTATCATCTGAGTGATATTTTTAAATTCATGAAAGTTCTCGAAATGAGGAGAATTGGCTATTGTTTCAAAAAGTATCCGAAATCGGTTGAAAGGGCCATAAATGGATGATAGAACAACAAAAATATCGATTCTCTCGTGAAAAATGTTAACGACTCCAGAGATATAAGATATTATATTGGCATGAACTTTCCCATGTATGGGGCCCGTGTTCTATTATTTATTCACTCACGTACTATTGTATCAGAAGCAATTGCTTTTTTGTCGTTACTTATTGCAGACCGTTCATCCAATTGATACATAATGTGATTCGTGCTTTTGAAATATCAATCATATTATTCAATCAATTCGCTAATATCAGGGCAGCTGTTATCGCTCTCACAATCAGTGTGCAAAATAAACGCGCATACATTACGATACGATAGCGCGAAAACAATAACACCACAACTCTGTCGACATTCATTTGCCCGTGCGAACTTCGATAAGAGGTCTTCCTTTCGTAGCCGCGGTTTGCCTCATTTGACGTATTTGTAACACGCGGACGCGAAATGATAGACATACCGTAGCTCGCGACATGCAACAACATTTTTCCTTGTCACCTTTCGCAAGCTTTCTCTGTATGAAAGATTTGATACAAAACACCAAGCGTGAATTGCGTAGTAACAATTGTGTAAAGTTATTTAATCGATTTTGCAATCATCGTCGTATAATATTTTCGATATTTTGGATTTGTTTGATGAAACGGTGTATGCTCTTCGTTTCTTTTTTAAATTAGCAAAGGAAGAGCAAACGTATGGGTGTTTGAAAATCTATTGAAATGTGCAGATATTGGAATTATTTAACGATCAGACAGGTGCGAGATACATTCTCTGTTCACGTAACGATAGCAGTTGATATTCAGTATACTCATAATAACATCGTATGTATGTTACATTACATATTGTTCATCGGCCCACTCTATGACGTGTATTTTTTATACCGCAGACTCACGCTCGACGTAAAAAGTCCTACTTTGCCTGCTTGATGCGCAATCAATCAGTTTTAAATGAATCACCACCAACTCACTTCTCTAGAAAACCATCCTTTGACGCTGCCGCGTCGTTAAATTTTTCTTCATTACGGACTATAACATTTTCTTCAAACAGCGTCACCATACCTATTTGTAATGCCACCAGGAACAATGCAAGGCAGATGATTCAAAAAGTTATATGCTTGCAAAAATGGCTCGTATGAAAACGCCCTACTTTCATCAATCCAAATAATTATACTTTTCAAAGCTACCTATGACGCCATATTTTTACATACAAAGTGTCAAACTTTCGTTTCAAGTTACCGTCAACATTGTTTCAAAATATCAAATACTGCAGAAGTTACGAATTTTATAAGAAACGTATGCATTTCCGAAATGAAATTCCCTCGAAAAGAAAAGAATTGGAGACCGATTGTCCTATTACGAGTAGCAATCGCTTGTAACTGTTGTGACACGTACTCAAATGTATCGCTGTATCATTACTGATGTTATAATTCTGTCCCGAGATTATCAATTCGTCGGGTAATTGTACTTGTGAATAAGCTTTTGGATATATACTGATACAATTCCAGCTAGTGATAGATTCCAACTCAATGACACTTGGTGATGAACCATGGAACGTCTCGCGCAAGATGCAGTGACATCAAAGCTGGTGATGTATCAAGTAATCTAAGTAAGAAAACGTACAGCATATCAGTTGCAGGATTACAATAAATTCATATAACATCGGCATGGAATAAACTATTGCCATTATCACAAAATGTTGTATTGGACGACAGGTTTAATTCTTTGGAAATGCTGAAATTATTGCAATGCTACAATTTAGGAATATTATCATGTCATGGACTGAGAGCATTCATATCACGATATTGTAACTGTAATAGTTTCTCTACTCGTTCGTACAGGGAACATTTTACGATACCGATCTTACAACCACAAGAACTGAGTATTTTTCTGTTATTTATAAATGTGGTTCAAAAATGGTTTGCGGTTTCAGTTCCTTTCTCGATTATTAGAATTCATTTTGGTCTGTGCACGCTGCGCTGTGACCGAGGTTCGTCAGTCACTGACAGGATTTCGGAAGCCGTTTTCATAATAGATGAGAGTAAGCGCATTTTATGAAGAAAAACGTGTGGTACAAACTAGAAACTGTAAGAATGGTACGATTTGTACAAATTATTGCAATGTAGAAGACAATTGATCGTGAACGAAGTTCCATATTGAAGAAGCATGGTTCGTCAATAAGTCAGGGATACGGTTTGAAGTGTGAACGACAACCATGGAACGCAGCGATTTGGCCCTGATCTTGATGCGACTTTCATTATTTTTCGCCGTTGTGGAGACCAATCCAGGTGAGTCGGAACACGGCCGAATTGAATTCCCATCAAGTATCGTTTCGGTAACTCAACCGCGGAGCTGATGAGTTTGTTTTATTGATACTTTGGAGGAAATAACATTCTGAATTGACCTTCCTCTCATTGTGAGTCAAGGCCATACGTGGGATGAACAGGGTAAAAATATCTTCATCGAATATCTTAATAACATTTCATGGACAAGTAGGTACTATTGGAATCCCAAGATTCTGAAAGTATTCGACCTCAATCTCAATTGGTTTTTCAGAAAAAAGAAGAGAACTGAGAAATTTGAAATAAGTTTTTTTCATGACTGACTTGACCGAGATGTTTGGAAACTTATTATTTTATCGAAGAAGTCAGGAGCTTTCAGTCAACAGTTTTCTCAAAAAAATTTGAAAAAGCAAGCATTTTTCCAGGCAAAAATTCGACTGCTTGACAGAGCATGTTGGAGTTGTCGGAAGAACTCGGGAACTTGGCCAGATTTTTTTCCATGTACATCGAGTACTTTTGGGGGGATAAGTGCGAAAAAATATCGACATAACCAACATCAGAACCTTCCTCCTACTGATCCATAGAATGGTATCACGATATTTACAGAAGGCATTTTTACCTCCGAAGGTCTTTCCGTGGTACCGCAGAGTAGATTTACGCGATTTTGACGTAAAGAAAAAAATGGATGAAATTCGCTGGTAGAGTGCGTGTGAAGCAATTATTGTAAACTCGTATACGAGTATGCTCCGAGTCAGCATTCTTCGAGCTAGTCTGGTCGCGGTTCGAGCGGGTGTTTAGGCAGCAGCCTGGGTAGCTCAACGAAAGGTCCTGGGTTCAAATCCCGGTTTAGTTTAAGAGGTTGAACATTTCATCCGGACTTCCGGACATGCACGTCACAATGCGCAATTTTATATACTACATAATCACCTCTGATAGAATGAAAATATTATGTGTATTGTATACGTAAGCCTGATGTAAATTAACATTAAGGTAGAGCGTGCTTGGAATAAAATGAGTCTAATATTTAATTTAGCTGCATCGAAGTTCGTGCACCGTATCGTTTATGTGGAAGAGAACAAACCAGCAACACTTTGCTGTGACATAACGGGATCTTCGTTGACGAATTTTAAGTGGATACAAGGTTATGGCAAACAAGTCGAATGGAGCGAGAGCAATTTTCCGAATATTTCACGTATCAACGAAACATACGTAGTGATGACGCTCGAAATAGCAAACATGACATCAAAATACAACGGAATGGGATACAAATGCAGTGCGGATGCAGGTGATAGCAAGCGACGAACTGAGAGTGCAGAATACTATTTACGGACCTTCAACGAAGAGAAATCCAACCAAAATGTCCGAGCTGTTGGAAAAGATCGCATCTACCTGAAGATCGGTCGAGTCGATTTTATAGCTGATTCACTATATTTTCTTAATATCGGCGATTCATCAATTCACTGCGTTGTCGAGTATTTAGCGAATGGTACGACTCAATGGCAATACGCAACGTCATATTCGTTGAACGAGATTCCTAGTTATCACGTTATTCATGAATTACATGAAGGGACTACCTACATAATAAAAAACACGATTTCTTACGAGGATACCGCGGTGGATCAATTTAAGTGGGCTACGACGTTAGAACGAGGTACACTCAATTCAATCTGATTGTGGCATATTCACACACTTTGAAACCATTGTCTTTAACAGACTCTATTTATGATGGATAATATAGTGAAAGACTTTACTTTCTGTGCAGATATCGAATACGTTCCAGTCATTACGGTTGTCAAGGTAACTGAGTCTTCGATAGCGATTGAATGGACTGCGCCTCCACCGGAACTAGAAGGTTATATCAGCCTCTACAATGCTTGGATTCAAGATGAATTGCTACCTGATTGGCTGCGGGTAAAAAAAGAATCGGTGCTGAGTCACGTTTTTCATGAACTATGGCCGTATAGTATCCATAATATCCGAGTAGAAGCTTGTTCAATTGACGGATGTCGAAATACGTACCCAAGCACCCCTGTGACTGGTGTAACTACGGAGTATGCAGGTGTGTGAACTATTTCGATCAGCTTGTTTCAATGAAATTTAGATTTTCACGTGTTGCCACAGAAAATTCCATCGAACACATCGACAGAAGTTTCTGAATTCACTTGCCATATTTAAAACTACATGGTGCAGAAATGTTACGTCTTCAGAATTTTATATGTACAACCTAATCATAGAAAATATAACAACTGGAACTCATTTCAATGATTCCTTAAGATGATGTGAACCCAGCGTTCACCCCAGATGTCTTTGTGAACGAATCGACGAACGATTCAATAACTATCAAGTGGAACGCACCCGAAGATTCGTACAGGGGTCCAGCCATTCATTACTACCATCCAATATTGTCTGCTCCGTATTATGCGGATAATTCAGTATTTCTAAATAGAACCACAACCTTTTTCACATTTGTAAAACTGAGGCAGGACGTTGAGTTTCAAATTCAGGCGGCAGCCTGTGGGAAGTACAGAATGAATTGTGGTGATCCGAGTTTTCCGATCGAAGCTCGAATGCCAGGTACGAGAATTAGAATTTCTTACAGATTTATGCTGTCATTTATTTAATTTCCCACATTCTTGACGCGTGCGGAAGAATTGGAAGTCAGAGTACAACGTGTCATTCACGAAGCTTTGCCTTAAATGGCGGTTTCAGATATTCTTAAGCTTTCATTGTAGCTTTCCAGTACTAACCTATCCTCAAATCGGTGATCCACGATGCTTGCATGAAACTTGACACACAACTGTTGAACTGTGCACAAGTAGGTTTGGGCAGACCATGAGTCATTCTGTAGAACTGTATCTTCAAACTCGTTACAACCTCAAATGATAATAGTCGTACCAATAATGATCATCTCATCGTCTCTCGTGATCAGCGACCTGGAAAATCTTATTGTACCAATTTTCTTGAAGATCTAAAAATTTTTTATTCAATTTCAGCATACCGAATATGCCAATTTTGAATTTCGGAAATTTGACTTCATATCCGTGATCAGGGATCCAAAAAACCTGGTTATACCATTTCTCATTCAAATCCGTTGATCCATTCTCATGATATCGTAATTTTTATTTCAATTTCACATTTTTTTTCCGTTTCAATAAATCGAAAAGTACTGAACTGACCTAAGCAAAAATACAAACAGTTTTATTTGTACACACACACACACACACACACACACACACACACATAGGTCGAGGTCTATAGAGAGATCTCAGCTTTCAATTTCCGCAATTACATACTATAAATACATGTATATGAGGCATTCCACGTTAATTTCACTAGGGTCTGACTCCTCACCCGCTTGGATTCAGTCCGTGATTTTTTACACAGCGTTTCAAACTCTAAAAGTGATTCCCATTTCGACTAGAATTTCGATCTGGAATTTTAGCACAAATATCCGTAAGTATCGTGATGCCATTCTGTGGATCAGTAGGAGGATGGTTCTTATGTTGGTTATGTCGATATTTTTTCGCACTTATCCCCCCAAAAGTACTCGACATACATGGAAAAAAATCTGGCCAAGTTCCCGAGTTCTTTCGACAACTCCAACATGCTCTGTCAAGCAGTCGAATTTTTACCTGGAAAAATGTATGCTATTTCAAAGTTTTTTAAGAAAACTGTTGATTCAAAGCACTTGACTCCTTCGATAAAATAATAAGTTTCCAAACATCTCGCTCAAGTCAGTCATGAAAAAAAACTAGTTACTCACTGTGTATCGTATGTCATATCGACACGGGCACCTCATTGCATAATTTATGATGATCCATGTATGAGGGCACAAGCGTATACATAAATTATATGTATACAATAGCTAAAATAGCAGGTCAAAGATCCTTCTGGTCAACGTCTCGAATCTTCATAGGAAAAGATTCGGAAACAATTCGAAAAGCAAAAGCTCCACCTGGCTAATTTCAAACTTCTGCACGGATCAGTTTCGATCACTGAACCACGTGCCTTGATATTTCAGACTAATTGTGAACAAGGACCTGAGCAATAACCGTGGTGTTGATTGCCTACAGAATGCCTTTTAAATTTGTCTGGAACTAGTTTTTTACAAAGATCTTCGAGGTATTAGGTACCAAATTTACTTTCTAAAATCTGAATCTATATTTTGATCTTTCACCAACCAATGGGAACGGCCATACCACGTTGAAAGCACCGGTTCTCGTCCGATCACCGAAGTTAAGCAACGTTGGGCGCGGTCAGTACTTGGATGGGTGACCGCTTGGGAACACCGCGTGCCGTTGGCATATTTTTTTCCAAAGTCGCCTCCCGATGATGCCTATTCTTTTTCGTTATTGATTTTTAAATAGTATCCATTATTCTCCGACCGGTGTTTGTTTGTTTTTATCAACTTACTGACCGACCAATTGGTCGTTCATATTCTTTTTGCTTAACGATCTAGTGCAAAAACTTTGCACCAAGTACATTCAAGTAGAACCTGCCATTAAAAATTTGCTTTGCAACTTAGAATCCACAAAAATTACAATCCATATTCAATTCAAACAAGTACCAACAACGATACCCTTACCTACAATGAATATCCAACTCAAAATCTCTACCGCCTGGTGGGTACATATGTGGACATTGATACAGAGACGGCTAGTTTTTCAGCGGAGTCGATTACGTTGGTAACGCGGATTCAGCCTGTAGCGAATGGCCGACAATGGAATTGCACGCTGAATCTGCGTTACCAACGTAATCGACTCGATCGAAAAACCAGCCGTCTCGAAATCAATATCTACATGTGTACACAACTTTTTTGCAAAAATGACATATCAACACAAAATGTGTATAGTTAGGGACTAGTTAAAAATTTCTTAGTCAATTGTACTTGGCAGGTCTTTTTAGAAGAAGATAAATTAACCACGATAAGTTCTCCCACCAAACGCAGTAGCATTTAAATTTAATCTTTATCACACGAAGGTACGACGGGTTAAGGCGAAAAACAAGATTACTTTTGAGATTTCTTTGTTACAATATAAGTAAATGCAATACAAAATCCGTTCTAAAGCCTTTATCGTATATATTTAAAGATGGTTGACAATTTTTTTTTTTTCAACATTTTTTTCAACAAAATCACCTCTCTTTACGTGTAGTCTCACACCGCCGGAACACATTCTCCTCAAATTTTTGACCCAGTGTAAGCAAACAACGATTTTTCAATTCTACATGGGATTAACTCAGAGAGTACGTAGAGATATTGAAATACATGGTTTTTGTCAAAATAGCGCACGACCGAAATAAAGTTTTTTATTTCAACAAAAGATTACGTGAATAACTCTTTGTATAAAAAATTGTCTTGATATATCACAAAATCCCTACGCGCTTCGTTAGATGATGTAATTTTCAAGCTACAGTGAAATTTCAAATGAATTGGTAAAGCATTGTTGAAGTGATGTTACTGGCCAGTTCGATAGGTATTGTAGCAGACAATCTAAGTATCACAAAAGGACTTGTCCGACGATCACGACAATCGAATACCTCGAAATAGAACTGTTTCATTGTTGAATGTACTGTCTCGCGCAAGTTGCAGTGACATCAAAGTTGGTGATGTATCGGGCAAACGAAGTAAGAATACGTACAACATATTAATTGTAATATTACAACAGATTCATACAACAGCATCATGAAACGAAATATTGCCATTCTCACAAAATTTTGTACCGAATGACACGATTGAATTCTTTGGGAATCCTCCAATTTTTGCAATATTCCAATTTCGAAATATTTTCAGCTCATGCACTCCGATCACGATATTGTTACTTTGATATTTGTTGTACTTGTTTGAACAGGAAACATTTTAGGATACCGATCTTGTAAGCCCAAAAACATATTTTTATGTTTTCTATATTTAGTTTCGGCGATAATGTGCGGGTTCCATCATTTTCACGGTAAGTGCAAATCAGTGCCCGCTGTACTGTGACCAAAGTTCGGTCACTAGCAAAATTGCGTGGGTCGCTCTGATAACCGATCGAAGTACGCGCATTTTATAAAGGAAAAAGTGTACTGCAAACTCTCGTCCAAGAGGATTGTACAGAGTAATTGAAAGGACAACTGATCCCAAAGAAAGTTTTATATCGAAGAAGAAATAGTTTATCGATAAGTCAGGGATACGGTTCAAGGTGTAAACGAGCATCATGAAACGCAGCGATTTGGCCCTGATCTTGATGCGACTTTCATTATTTCTCGCCATTTTGGAGACCAATCCAGGTGAGTCGGAACACGGCCGAATTGAATTCCCATCAAGTATCGTTTCGGTAACTCAACCGCGGAGCTGATGAGTTTGTTTTATTGATACTTTGGCGGAAATAACATTCTGAATTGACCTTCCTCTCATTGTGAATCAAGGCGATACGTGGGATGAACAGGGTAAAAACGTCTTCATCGAATATCTTGATAACATTTCATGGACAAGTAGGTACTATTGGAATCCCAAGATTCTGAAAGTATTCGACCTCAATCTCAATTGGTTTTTCAGAAAAAAGAAGAGAACTGAGAAATTTGAAATAAGTTTTTTTTCATGACTGACTTGACCGAGATGTTTGACAACTTATTATTTTATCGAAGGAGTCAAGTGCTTTGAATCAACAGTGTTCTTAAAAAACTTGAAAAAAGCATACATTTTTCTAGGTAAAAATTCGACTGCTTGACAGGGCATGTTGGAGTTGTCGGAAGAACTCGGGAACTTGGCCAGATTTTTTTCCATGTATGTCGAGTACTTTTGGGGGGATAAGTGCGAAAAAATATCGACATAACCAACATAAGAACCATCCTCCTACTGATCCACAGAATGGTATCACGATATTTACAGAAGGCATTTTTACCTGCGAAGGTCTTTCCGTGGTACCGCAGAGTAGATTTACGCGATTTTGACGTAAAGAAAAAAATGGATGAAATTCGCTGGTAGAGTGCCTATGAAGCAATTATTGTAAACTCGTATACGAGTATGCTCCGAGTCAGCATTCTTCGAGCTAGTCTGGTCGCGGTTCGAGCGGGTGTTTAGGCAGCAGCCTGGGTAGCTCAACGAAAGGTCCCGGGTTCAAATCCCGGTTTAGTTTGAGAGGTTGAACATTTCATCCGGACTTCCGGACATGCACGTCACAATGCGCAATTTTATATACTACATAATCACCTCTGATAGAATGAAAATATTATGTGTATTGTATACGTAAGCCTGATGTGAATTAACATTAAGGTAAAGCGTGCTTGGAATAAAATGAGTCTAATATTTAATTTAGCCGCATCGAAGTTCGTGTACCGTATCGTTTATGTGGAAGAGAACAAACCAGCAACACTTTACTGTGACATAACGGGATCTTCGTTGACGAATTTTAAGTGGATACAACGTTATGGCAAACAAGTCGAATGGAGCGAGAGGAATTTTTCGAATATTTCACATGTCAACGAAACATACGTAGTGATGACGCTTGAAATAGCAAACGTGACATCAGAATATCACGCAGTGAAATACAAATGCAGTGCGGATGCAGGTGATAGCAAGCGACGAACTGAGAGTGTAAGACACTATTTACAGACCTTTAGGGAAGAGGAATCCAACCAAAATGTCCGAGCTGTTGGAAAAGATCGCATCTACCTGAAGATAGGTCGAGTCGATTTCATAGCTGGGTTTGAAAATTATTATCCTTCTGAAGGTTTATTCAGTCACTGCGTTATCGAGTATTTACCGCATGGTACGACTCAATGGCAATACGCAACATCATATTCGTTGAACGAGATTCCTAGTTATCACGTTATTCATGAATTACATGAAAGGACTACCTACATAATAAAAAACAGGATTTATTTCGAGAATCGCGCGTTGGATCAATTTAAGTGGGCTACGACGTTAGAACGAGGTACACTCAATTCAATCTGATTGTGACATATTTACACACTTTGAAACCATTGTCTTTAACAGACTCTATTTATAATGGATAATATAGTGAAAGACTTTACTTTCTGTGCAGATATCGAATACGTTCCAGTCATTACGGTTGTCAAGGTAACTGAGTCTTCGATAGCGATTGAATGGACTGCGCCTCCACCGGAACTGGAAGGTTATATTAGCCTCTACAATGCTTGGATTCAAGATAAACTTCGTATTGGCGAAAAGCAGGCAGAAAACGGATGGGGGTTGAGTCACGTTTTTCGTGGACTATATTTGCTTAAAACCTACAATATCGGAGTAGAAGCTTGTTCAATTGACGGATGTCGAAATACGTACCCAAGCACCCCTGTGACTGGTGTAACTACGGAGTATGCAGGTGTGTGAACTATTTCGATCAGCTTGTTTCAATGAAATTTAGATTTTCACGTGTTGCCACAGAAAATTCCATCGAACACATCGACAGAAGTTTCTGAATTCACTTGCCATATTTAAAACTACATGGTGCAGAAATGTTACGTCTTCAGAATTTTATATGTACAACCTAATCATAGAAAATATAACAACTGGAACTCTTTTTAATGATTCCTTAAGATGATGTGAACCCAGCGTTCACCCCAAATGTCTTTGTGAACGAATCAACGAACGATTCAATAACTATCAAGTGGAACGCACCCGCAGATTCGTACAAGGGTCCAGCCATTCGTTACTACTATCCAATATTGTCTGGTCCGTATTATCCGGTTGATTCAGTATTTCTAAATGGAACCACAAACTTTTACACATTTGTAAAACTGAGGCAGGACGTTGAGTTTCAAATTCAGGTGGCAGCCTGTGGGAAGTACAGAATGAATTGTGGTGATCCGAGTGTTCCGATCAAAGTTCGAATGCCAGGTACGAGAATTGTAATTTCTTACAGATTTATGCAGTCATTTATTTAATTTCCCACATTCTTGACGCGTGCGGAAGAATTGGAAGTCAGAGTACAACGTGTCATTCACGAAGCTTTGCCTTAAATGGCGGTTTCAGATATTCTTAAGCTTTCATTGTAGCTTTCCAGTACTAACCTATCCTCAAATCGGTGATCCACGATGCTTGCATGAAACTTGACACACAACTGTTGAACTGTGCACAAGTAGGTTTGGGCAGACCATGAGTCATTCTGTAGAACTGTATCTTCAAACTCGTTACAACCTCAAATGATAATAGTCGTACCAATAATGATCATCTCATCGTCTCTCGTGATCAGCGACCTGGAAAATCTTATTGTACCAATTTTCTTGAAGATCTAAAAATTTTTTATTCAATTTCAGCATACCGAATATGCCAATTTTGAATTTCGGAAATTTGACTTCATATCCGTGATCAGGGATCCAAAAAACCTGGTTATACCATTTCTCATTCAAATCCGTTGATCCATTCTCATGATATCGTAATTTTTATTTCAATTTCACATTTTTTTTCCGTTTCAATAAATCGAAAAGTACTGAACTGACCTAAGCAAAAATACAAACAGTTTTATTTGTACACACACACACACACACACACACACACACACACATAGGTCGAGGTCTATAGAGAGATCTCAGCTTTCAATTTCCGCAATTACATACTATAAATACATGTATATGAGGCATTCCACGTTAATTTCACTAGGGTCTGACTCCTCACCCGCTTGGATTCAGTCCGTGATTTTTTACACAGCGTTTCAAACTCTAAAAGTGATTCCCATTTCGACTAGAATTTCGATCTGGAATTTTAGCACAAATATCCGTAAGTATCGTGATGCCATTCTGTGGATCAGTAGGAGGATGGTTCTTATGTTGGTTATGTCGATATTTTTTCGCACTTATCCCCCCAAAAGTACTCGACATACATGGAAAAAAATCTGGCCAAGTTCCCGAGTTCTTCCGACAACTCCAACATGCCCTGTCAAGCAGTCGAATTTTTACCTAGAAAAATGTATGCTTTTTTAAAGTTTTTTAAGAACACTGTTGATTCAAAGCACTTGACTCCTTCGATAAAATAATAAGTTGTCAAACATCTCGGTCAAGTCAGTCATGAAAAAAAACTTATTTCAAATTTCTCAGTTCTCTTCTTTTTTCTGAAAAACCAATTGAGATTGAGGTCGAATACTTTCAGAATCTTGGGATTCCAATAGTACCTACTTGTCCATGAAATGTTATCAAGATATTCGATGAAGACGTTTTTACCCTGTTCATCCCACGTATCGCCTTGATTCACAATGAGAGGAAGGTCAATTCAGAATGTTATTTCCGCCAAAGTATCAATAAAACAAACTCATCAGCTCCGCGGTTGAGTTACCGAAACGATACTTGATGGGAATTCAATTCGGCCGTGTTCCGACTCACCTGGATTGGTCTCCAAAATGGCGAGAAATAATGAAAGTCGCATCAAGATCAGGGCCAAATCGCTGCGTTTCATGATGCTCGTTTACACCTTGAACAGTATCCCTTTTGGGGGGATAAGTGCGAAAAAATATCGACATAACCAACATAAGAACCATCCTCCTACTGATCCACAGAATGGTATCACGATATTTACAGAAGGCATTTTTACCTCCGAAGGTCTTTCCGTGGTACCGCAGAGTAGATTTACGCGATTTTGACGTAAAGAAAAAAATGGATGAAATTTGCTGGTAGAGTGCGTGTGAAGCAATTATTGTAAACTCGTATACGAGTATGCTCCGAGTCAGCATTCTTCGAGCTAGTCTGGTCGCGGTTCGAGCGGGTGTTTAGGCAGCAGCCTGGGTAGCTCAACGAAAGGTCCCGGGTTCAAATCCCGGTTTAGTTTAAGAGGTTGAACATTTCATCCGGACTTCCGGACATGCACGTCACAATGCGCAATTTTATATACTACATAATCACCTCTGATAGAATGAAAATATTATGTGTATTGTATACGTAAGCCTGATGTGAATTAACATTAAGGTAAAGCGTGCTTGGAATAAAATGAGTCTAATATTTAATTTAGCTGCATCGAAGTTCGAGTACCGTATCGTTTATGTGGAAAAGAACAAACCAGCAACACTTTACTGTGACATAACGGGATCTTCGTTGACGAATTTTAAGTGGATACAACGTTATGGCAAACAATTCAGATGGAGCGAGAGCAATTTTCCGAATATTTCACGTATCAACGAAACATACGTCGTGATGACGCTTGAAATAGCAAACGTGACATCAAAATTCAACAGAATGAATTACATATGCAGTGGGGATGCAGGTGATAGCAACCGACGAACTTGGAGTATACTACACAGTTTACGGACCTTTAGGGAAGCGGAATCCAACCAAAATGTCCGAGCTGTTGAAAAAGATCGCATCTATCTGAAGCTAGGTCGAGTCGATTTCATAGCTGGGTTTGAACGTTATCATCCTTCTGGAGGTTTAATCAGTCACTGCGTTATCGAGTATTTACCGCATGGTACGACTCAATGGCAATACGCAACATCATATTCGTCGAACGAGATTCCTAGTTATCACGTTATTCATGAATTACATGAAGGGACTACCTACATAATAAAAAACACGATTTATTTCGCGGATTGCCTGGTGGATCATTTTAAGTGGGCTACGACGTTAGAACGAGGTACACTCAATTCAATCTGATTGTGGCATATTCACACACTTTGAAACCATTGTCTTTAACAGACTCTATTTATGATGGATAATATAGTGAAAGACTTTACTTTCTGTGCAGATATCGAATACGTTCCAGTCATTACGGTTGTCAAGGTAACTGAGTCTTCGATAGCGATTGAATGGACTGCGCCTCCACCGGAACTGGAAGGTTATATCAGCCTCTACAATGCTTGGATTCAAGATAAACTTCGTATTGGCGTAAAGCGGGCAGAAAACGCATCGGTGTTGAGTCACGTTTTTCGTGGACTATATTTGCTTAAAACCTATAATATCGGAGTAGAAGCTTGTTCAATTGACGAATGTCGAAATAAGTACCCAAGCACCACTGTGACTGGTGTAGCTCTGGATGTTGCAGGTGTGTGAACTATTTCGATCAGCTTGTTTCGATGAAATTTAGATTTTCACGTGTTGCCACAGAAAATTCCATCGAACACATCGACAGAAGTTTCTGAATTCACTTGCCATATTTAAAACTACATGGTGCAGAAATGTTACGTCTTCAGAATTTTATATGTACAACCTAATCATAGAAAATATAACAACTGGAACTCTTTTCAATGATTCCTTAAGATGATGTGAACCCAGCGTTCACCCCAAATGTCTTTGTGAACGAATCGACGAACGATTCAATAACTATCAAGTGGAACGCACCCGCAGATTCGTACAGGGGTCCAGCTATTCATTACTACCATCCAATATTGTCTGCTCCGTATTATGCGGATAATTCAGTATTTCTAAATGGAACCACAAACTTTTACACATTTGTGAAACTGAGGCAGGACGTTGAGTTTCAAATTCAGGTGGCAGCCTGTGGGAAGTACAGAATGAATTGTGGTCATCCGAGTGTTCCGATCAAAGTTCGAATGCCAGGTACGAGAATTGGAATTTCTTACAGATTTATGCTGTCATTTATTTGATTTCCCACATTCTAGACGCGTGCGGAAGAATTGAAAGTCAGAGTACAACGTGTGATTCACGAAGCTTTGACTTAGATGGCGGTTTCAGATTTTCTTAAGCTTTCATTGTAGCTTTCCAGTACTTACGTATCCTCAAGCGGTGATCCACGATGCTTGCATGAAACTTAAAACACAACTGTTGAACTGTGCACAAGTAGGTTTGGGCAGACCATGAGTCATTCTGTAGAACTGTATCTTCAAACTCGTTACAACCCCAAATGATAATAGTCGTACCAATAATGATCATCTCATCGTCTCTCGTGATCAGCGACCTGGAAAATCTTATTGTAGCAATTTTCTTGAAGATCTAAAAATTTTTTATTCAATTTCAGCATACCGAATATGCCAATTTTGAATTCCGGAAATTTGACTTCATATTTGTGATCAGGGATCCAAAAAACCTGGTTAATCCATTTCTCATTCAAATCCGTTGATCCATTCTCATGATATCGTAATTTTTATTTCAATTTCACATTTTTTTTCCGTTTCAATGAATCGAAAAGTACTGAATTGACCTAAGCAAAAATACAAATAGTTTTATTTGTACACACACACACACACACACACACACACACGCATAGGTCGAGGTCTATAGAGAGATCTCAGCTTTCAATTTCCAGGGTGATTACAATAACTTCTTTTTTCCTCTGGAAACAGAAAAACGGAACGCTAAAACATATTTACCCACGTCTCCCTGTAGTAAAATCAGAATTTCGAAGTTAGTCATATATTTTATCGCTAAAAATACATGCTTATCATCCTCAAAACAACGTACCGCCTGTCAGTTTGACGCCTTCGTTCGCCGTTTTATACGACCAATAATTGTGGCAAATCTCGAATGACCGTAGGTGTTCCAGAGTTGCTCAGAAATACTCAAAATGACGGGAACATGATTCAAGTTGGAATATGGCTTATTGCCTCGGCACTGATACTCATTATCGTCATGAGCATATTGGCTGCCTGGAAACTTCGGAAACAGGTACCAGAAAAAATCAGCTCCGACGAGAACAACAACGGTATTCTCAGCTGACATGTGAAATACTTCTTTCCAGAGTATAAAACGGAAATTGATCAAAGCGAGACTCGACTACTTCAATAATGGAAATTCGGTGACTTTGAATCCAGATGTGGCTGTGAGTGATCAGGCTGAGTTACTGCCGTACTTGAAGAAATACGAGTTCCCTCAAAGTCTGCTTACACTGGGTATCGGAAATTTTTCACCCTTGCAAATGCAACTTTGTTGTGTAAATCAATTCCCCTATTCCAAGGCTTTCCGCCAGTCTGTCGAAATCATTCTACTTCATGAAACATCCATGTTTCAGGTGTGAATACTTGAAACTATTTCGTGAGGTATGAACTGCAAACTGAAAATTATCAAAACCATGTGGCAATCACAGAGTTTAAGAACGTCGAAAACTGAACGACGTTTAACTGGATTTCACAAACACGACCCTCGCTTAGATATACCGTTATTGGAATTAGTACGGAATGTCGATATCGACACACATATTGCCTTTCTATACGTTGAAATTGAGGGGCGATTGATTGTGCATTCACTTTGTTCTCCAGGTGACATACTGGGAAGCGGGGCATTCGGAGTGGTGAGAAAAGGACAGGCGAAGACCATTCGCGGTCGGGAAGTTGTGACGACAGTCGCTGTAAAGACGGTCCGAGCGACAGCCAGTCTGGACTGCATGACAGCCCTTCTTAGAGAACTCAGGATCCTCTGCTACCTCGGTGAACATTTGAACCTCGTCAGTCTTCTCGGTGCCTGCACGAAAAATCTAGAATACGGTGAGCGTTGTGAAATGATATAGACGATGTCACGTGCTGGGCTGACGTTACAGTGATATGAATCATGTTTCGATGAATATGCGGACAGGCCAGCTGTTCGTTATCGTAGAATTCTGTCGTTTCGGAAATCTACATGACTACTTGTTGCGTCATCGACGTCGCTTTGTGAATCAATTGGATGCCGATACTGGAGAGATCCGTGATCAAAACCAAGTTGGAGATGTGATCGAACCCCACAATCAGAGGTAAATTACATCAATAGATCCAAAACTGGGGAAACGAATATTTGACACTGTGCAGCGAGAAAGTAATTCATTTGCTTGACCAGCAAATTTATGTGTTAATGTTGAAACAGTTCTAAAATATGTTCACGCTACAATTTGCTAGTCCCGCGAACTATTTTTCATCGTGAAGATTTCGTTACTTCTGCTGACTGCAAGTGAGCATGGAAATTGAATGATCTTTTGATTACCATAGTTTCATAACTATTCACCATAGTTATTTGAATCACGTCAACAGAGTGTGAGCCGATCGCAGAGGTTCGTAACAATTCACCACTAGTGCTGAAAAGTGGAAGAAATCTAGCTGACAAATAGGCCTTACCCACCAAAACTTTCAAATGAGTGAACTCTCACGAAATAGTACTTTTCGTATATAGAGATTAAGCCACGGTTTCACACCCCGAGTGCCAGCGAGATCGCACGATGGTGAAAATTGTTACGCTCGTTATGCAAACAATATTTTTTCCCCTACGAGCCGTGAAATTGGAATAAATTGTACGAAAATCGCGAAAATAAAGGCAGGAAGAATAAGGTCGGGTACGTGGGCGTGGAAGGGCTCGTCGGACGAAGCCCCCAAAAAATACAATAATACTTTACTGTTGAAAAATATTTATATTCATTGCCTGTGATGACGACATAAATTTTTGGTTTCACCACAGAAAGGTTTTCAACTAAACAAAAAAATTAACTGAAGTCGGCCTCTCTTCAAAGAAAATGATACTCAATTATCGAAAGATACAAATGAAAAATAATTCTCTTGGCAATAAACTGAAATGAGAATTCTCAAAATCGACCTGACCTCAACTATGAATGCGAGTTCGGGGAATTTAGTCCCTTTTCATTTTGAACACACCGATGACCAATAACTCTTTCATTCTATTCTCAAAGAAAAAGTAACAAACCAAAGCAGGTAGACGACGTACTTTCACATGAATAAGCCCTCCCACATTTTTTCACATCGTGAAAATTGCAGGCGCTACAATATTCCTAACGAATGGTCGAAAACCCGGCTCTGCAGTGAAGTACTGAGAACTAAGTATTGAGTCCCAATTCGCTGTTACTTTACTTCTACGTCGCTGAATCGAAAATATCAAGAAGAATGTTGTATGCGAATAAGTTACTCAGAAAGCTGATATAGCCAGTAATAACCCGTTTTTCATATTGTTTCTCGATATTTGTATACAGTAAAGTGTTGTCAAACTTTTCGTCGGTTCCTTATAAATTGATGTAACTTGAAGGATTTTCAACAGAAAAATGTTGCAATGCATGGATTCTACTTTCGAAAAGTTACCCTAAAAATGTCAAAATGTGTTACGAAAATCTGTTCGTCGATGTCTTATCGTAAACCCAATAACGCCGTTTGAAAGGAGACAGTGCAAGTTTTAAGATTCATACAATTGGAATCTCGATCAGTGGTCCGAAAGAAATGCACCGTCACTTCCAATTGGATATTGAGGAGAGAGAATCAATTTTCCTGAAAATTAAAATTTTCCATAAATCAATTTTTTTTTCAAATTAATTCAACTATCATTTGTCACCACATAGACTTTGAGGGTATTGTTATGAAATCAAGATCCATCATTCGCAAAATTTTCCTCTTAGACATTCGTCAAGTTATATCAATCTATGTATATCGTACATCGATAAATAATATAAAAGACGAGTCCTTACCGTCGACTTCAGGTTCATTAATAAGTTCTCATATTCAACTCCAGAATTCTTTTCGATCCGGTTGTCCGGCGTCGTCAATTATTAAGAAAGTACTTTTCTGCAGTGCCGGGTTTTCGGGGATACCAAAGAATGTCATCAAGCTTTTTACGTAATACTACCTCGTGTTTCTTGTTTCTATCGATATCCTTCTCTATAAGAATAGAAACCAGAGAGTTCTTGGTAAAAAATTGTAATTTGAAAACTTAAGTGTTCAAACATCCGCCACAGCAACGATACGGTGGCAAACTTTCGCAGGTAGCTTCTTTACGCACAGAACAACATTTTTCGCGAAAGTATTCTCACTTCGGATTATTTGGTGAGTTAAATATCAGATTTTGTCCACTGGAGGGCACTGCAAATAGCACGCAAAGACACGTTCAGAACATTCTTTTCGAATGTCGATGATGCTAATCTGTCAAATTTTGATAGGTTTGATAGTAGACAATTTGATAGTAGAATTGTGATACATTTCCCGAAAACGGTAATCGAACCTCACTGGCCAAGTTACTCGTGTGACGCCGCATCAGTGAGTTCACGTACAAAGCAATAGCAAATGACGAGGTCCTTGCTTTCAACCTTCGTATTATTTTCTTGTTTTCCCTACAGTGAAGGATCAGGGCCACGGTGCCATGAAAATCTAGAGGTAGGCGAATCCAGTGATGGCAGTGATTCTAGCTGCGTAGGTGTGACGGCAGACGGCGTCGTGACTGACACGGAATCGGAGAAACCAAAGCTGAGATTGAGATACCCGGGCGATTACACCGGAATCGATACAGATCCGATACGCACGCGAGACTTGGTGTGTTGGGCTTGGCAAATTTCACGTGGCATGCAGTATCTCAGTGCAAAGAAGGTCGGTGAAAATTTGCAATAAGGATTTTTTGCATTGTTCATGAATTGTTACATTTCGTGAAACTTTTGCCAATGATGTGAGTCATTTATGAGTTTTGTATCAGATATTGCACGGGGACTTGGCGGCCAGAAACATTCTCCTCTCGGATAATAATGTTGTAAAAATATGCGACTTTGGCCTGTCGAAGTCTCTCCGTGACGAAGAGAACTTTAAGAACAACGAGGGTGGTCCCCTTCCGGTGAAGTGGATGGCTATCGAGTCTCTCAGAGATCGAGTATTTTCAACGAAATCGGATGTTTGGTCCTACGGAGTCGTCTTGTGGGAACTCTTCTCACTTGGCAATACTCCGTATCACGGGATAAGGCCGCACGATATGTGCCAAACTCTGATCGACGGTTATCGTATGGAGCGACCGAAGTACGCACCTCAGAGTTTGTGAGTGTCGAGCGGTGATTTCACACCGTCATGTGGTTTTATGTCGATTCTGTGAAATTAGTTACTTCCGTTTCGTTCTCTTTTTAGATACGATTTAATGTCAAGCTGCTGGAAGGAGGAACCATCGGAACGACCTTCGTTCGAATCTCTCGCCTGGAAAGTTGCTGAGATGATAGACGAGCACGTGAAATCGGTAAGCGAGATGTTTTTTGAACTTAGTATCTCTTGTACCCTGTTGTATACAAATTCACGCGTGATCGTGTTAGGTTTGTGAGACACGATTTACAGCTGCATTGATAGCTCAAAAAATCTACCTCACATTCACCGTGATCAGTCTTCATCAACTCATTGTGGAAACACGTTTCAGTATTATCTTGACTTGGGCAATCCTTACACTGAGATGTACGCTGATGCCTGGAAACGTGAGAGGGAGACCGTGATGCACGGTGATGAACCTGCTGTCTGTGAAGAGACTCGGCTTTGAACGTAACCGTAATGTCACCGTAAACGCCTTCCCTGCCGAAAATGTTCATGTGATGATTCATAAGATGTTACAACTGAAATCATTGTGTAATTCATCACAAGATTTATCTTGTAAATTCGAGAAAAATATATACAAAATCACGTAATAAATTACAAAAGCACGAATCACGAAATATGCTATATCAAAAATTATTATGATTCGTGTTTTCGTGATGCATTACGTCATTTTTATACATTTTCCTCTAATTTACAAGATGTATTATATAATAAATTACACGTCAATTTCAGTCATAGCATTATATGATTCAAGACATGGTCATTTTCAGTAGGTTTACTAGTTCATGATTAATCAGATTGACTCCATCATCACTTCACTAACTGATCAAAAGGAGCTATCTGAAGAATTTTGGGTAACATGGTACAAGTTAAGAAATTAGAAATAATTACGTTTGAACTTTTTGAAAAAATTCTTATGATAGAAGAATTTTAATGCCTAAAACGTAAGAAGATTATACAAAAATAAATAAATAAAATAGGAAAAAGTGGTAAAACTTTGAAGATGACTTCAACAATGAGACGACCGTTCTACAGTACTTACCTCTGTCGCGTTACGTTGCCGACAGTAAAGCGCATTTCGTAACAACACGTACATTCAAATTTGACACTGTTATCAGTTCACAAAATCAGTGAACTTTCAGATTTTCTAATATTCATCTATTCAAATCTCAAGTCTAGGTAAAAGCACGCTGTACACAGTTTTTTCAATACGCGAAGTACGTCCAGAAAATACAAGACAATAAACGTCACAGGGAACAATGTTTTATTCGTTACATGATAAATTTCAATCACGGGCCAGCACTGCTTCATTAACAACGACATGAATACGATTATATTATCAGCATTTTCACATCGAAACATAAATAATTTCAATACATAAGATACTTACATACATAATCGGTAACTACAGATTCCGTTATGGCGTTGGAATTGAATAAAGTAAACGAAGTTGGAAATAAATAAAAGTATTATTGACTAGTGGCAACCTAAAACAGATGCTAACTCTTTCACCTGATCTCGATTGGCATGCATGAATGCCTTTGCTTCCCAGATCATGTTGACCAGCTTCTCATCACTTCGCTCATCCATCGGAATTTCATCCGACATTTGAGGACTAAATCTATAATACGGAACGCCAATCATGGAGCACCAGGTTCTCGCGCGATCCACAACACGACCGTCACTCGCCGTAGCTTGATCTACCAGAAGAGTTCCCAATGCAGACATTCCCATGGCAAGTTTAGCCGTATCCCAAAGACTCTCAGGTCGAAAGACATCAATTTCCCTCAACTGAGATACTGGGATAAGCCCAGTCCCCAGAGAGACGACCAAAGAAATAGGTTTCACTTCATCTTCTCTGCCCATGGCTCGCAATGCCAAATTGTACTCGTGTATTTCCGTCATCGCATCTAGTGTCGGATTGTTCGCTATCAATCCTCCATCAAGAAATCGTCCAAAAGCCCTGAAGTACGATGGTGCCGCTCCCGTCGCTCTAGCAGCTCGCCAGACAAGCTGGCGATCTGGTGGAAATGTTTCCTTGAACTTGCCACTGGGCGGAACGCCGAGCACAACACTTGGAGAATCGTAATTCCGGAACAAGTGCAGATCTACTGGCTTTCTGTCTGCCAAAACGCCAGTTATCATCAATTTAGGGTGCTGGATATCAGACATCAACGTGTGAGTGCCCAGTGCGGACTTCAGAATGTTCTCTAGTCCCTCACTGGAGTAGGGCCTTGGACCCACGAACGCGTTTTCTTTCATCCGGAAGTACAATGCTTGACATTCCTTCAAAGTCTTACCAGTCGCCAAGCCGAGAGCCAATATTCCGCCCGTCGAAGTGCCTGCGATCCAATCGAAGCAGTGAATCACTGGCTTGTTAATGACTGACTCAATTTCTAATAAGGTTTGTACCAAAACCAGGCCCCTTATACCTCCGCCATCCAGACAAAGCAAACGTCCACCTTCCACCTTTCTTTTCCTCTGTGAAGCCAGTTCCTCCATCCCAGCAACATAGAGCATTTGATCTAAGATTGTTCTAGGAACTGACGTTGGGGGCTCAGGCGGTGCTTCTCCGTCAAAGTTTTCAAGGTGTTTACATCCTATGTGGCATCCTTCCATGTCCGGAGGACACCGCTGTGCTCCAACAGCGTGAAGAATGTAGAGTACTTTGCTTCCGTCAGCGTTGGCTTCAATGGGAGTAAGATGCCGCGGGGATTCCCGTTTATAATTCGTCGCATCAATGTCCGCGCCAAAGCCAAGTAGAGCCTGAACTATAGATGGCGTCGCCTGAGTGACGGCCAGATGCAAAGGAGTGTTTCCCTCGTTATCGACGATGTTTACAGATGCCATGTGGCTCAGCAGAGCTACGGTACAGTTCAGTCTCTTCCGCATTACCATGATATGCAGTGCGGTTCTGCCATCGAAATTCAAAGCATCGATATCACAGTTCGTTTCTATCAGGGCGTCTATTACCTCTCGACTGCAGGACCAGTGTAAAGGAGTTCCGCCAAATTTCATATCCTGAGAATGCAGAGCATTTGGTTTGTCATGCAAAAAGTCACCGACATATCCAGGGCTCGTTGGCTGTCCTTCGCTTGCGGGAATATTTACGTCTGCTCCAATCAATAACAAAGCTTTAACGCACTCTGGTTTATCAGAGAGGCAAGCAACATGCATCGGCGTGTGCCCATTTCCGTTTCGACTGTTGAGACTGTTTGGCAAACCGGCACCGAGTGCAAGGATTATATCCTTGGTTGAACTGGCGGCATAATGATAAACCGTGTTGGCATTGTGGTCCAAATGCTCAAGCGAACTTTGAGCTGCTACCAACATTTGAACCATCCTCAAGTTGTTCGTTTGAACCGCTACTTGAAGTGGCGACATTCCTGTTGCTGGGTCGCTGCTGTTCAGGTGGCTGTTCACTGCTGTATGGTGCAATGCGTCATACAGCAAAAGATGGGCTGCCAGATGAGCGAGGGTCCATGTTGGGTGATCCGTAAGTACGTCGCATAGCCGACGAATCCCATTTGCGTTGCACAGCTAACTCATAGAAACATAAGCAAGATTTAGTCCATGGTAAAAGAACATTGCATCGTTTCAATACCAGAATGTACAAATAATAAAATTGTTCGATTTCTATGTCAACTCAATTCAATATTTAAAAAAATTAGAAAGGATCTCACATAGACACTTGGAGAATGAGAGGACTTTTCAACATTAAACTGTTGCTTGAGAACAAGAGTTTAGAGCATTTCACATCAAATGTTAGGTAATTAAAATAATTTAGTGCATGAAAAAATGTATAAATAATCATTGCAATCCATGTATGGCTTAACCCTTGATAGCTGGGAAAGTTTCTGTTGAACCATGCAGAAAAAATTATAAAATTGCTGGAGTCGATGATTGTTTCGATAAATTATCCAAGCCCTCACCTCTCTAGAAATTTGTACAAGAATGGGAACTTTGTCTTTATAGACAGTGAAGATATTTTCTGCTGGTTCCAAAGTATCCGACCGCAGAAGACTGAAAATTAAAAATATATAAATTATCTGTACTTTTTTTCATGAATTTCGTTTTTGATCAACCTGACAGACATTTTTTACAGAGGTATAGTTAAAACTGTCACTACTGACATAATAGTTTGGTTGTAATTTGTCCTTATCCACTTTAACAGCTATAGCGAAATGACAAATTATGCTTGTATTACAGAATATCGTATTATTGAACTAAATTACTCAATATTTATAAAAATCACAAAAAGTTTGTAATACGTCATTCATAGCTCTGGTACATGTTATTGAATACCAATTTCAATTGATCTACATTTGGTGAAGGTCTGTAATCTAAATGCAAATCAATACTACTTAGTTTTGTCAGGTAACTTCAAGACAATGTAAGCACAGGATTTGTAGCGCATTGGCACTGAACCATGGCTAATTAAATTCGAGTGTAAACTGGGCGTGACATTTCAAATATAGATTATGAAACATTAGTCGGAAATCACATTGCTCATTACATGTATTGAAAAAAATTATTCATAAGACAGATAGCATTGAAAGATGTTTTTTTCGCATCGTAATTCTGTGTTACGAACGGTACAATTTCAGGAAAAGTATATTGTTTCAAGTACTAGCGACTCACAAACCTATAGGCCTGATGTAGCGTCTCGGTGCAAGGTCTGTGCAGAACAATTTCAAACTTTTCTTTATTCCGGTTGTCCGGACCATATAAAACGATTCCATCCTCTCGACAGTATATTGTGCGGTTTCCATACTGCTCAGGCTTGACTTCCAAGACTTTGTTGGGGGGAGTTTCTGATCCGAGAATATTGCGAAGGACTAGGCCGCTGGCTATGGCTCCTAGCCATGCCATTTTTGCGATAAATATTAAAAAATTAGACTAATTGTGCTATCGCAACATCGACTGATTTTAGGTTATGTTCCGGAGACTACTCTCTTCGGCTGACAAGAGTTTCGGTGAATTGCTACAGTTCATGATCAGAGACTTCATAATTAATCTTCTTATCTTTACTCTTTATTCTTTACTCTCGACTCATAAAAACAGTGTTGATCGTTCCAAAGTTCAACTCCGGGGAGTAATTATTTTCAGCATTTGAATAAAAATAATGCGACAGACACTGAGACACATTGAATTACGACGCGAGTGTAACATTGATCGACCTGATTTTGAATTTAACCTTTGTGCTTATACATGATGCAATACGTGAGAACCCGAAGTAACGGCCGTTTATTTTTGACAGTTCTTTGATTTCGCGAACCAACTTCACGTCGATAGTTCGATTTCAACGCAGCCTCGGGTGGGGGTTTCCCCACTTACAACTGTGTCGGGCGTACAGGCTGGTCAATAAGTGATGAAAGTTCAATAGGAATAATTAATTGTACGCCGTGAATCCAGTCGATAACTTAAAAAGACCAAATTTTCCAAACATATAAAAGGTGTACAATTTTTTCTCAAATATCCAAGGTTGCTATGATATATTATTCTTCAAATTTTAATTAAAAAACAGCTTATTACAGTTTTTATAAATCAATTCACCGATGATTCATCACAATATTCACATGAGATTATACTTCAGTCAGACAAAATTATAATTCACAATCATTAAGTTGACAATTCGTCACGTAATGTGTGCAGTATTTATTTATTCAAGTGAAAAGCAGGAGAACTCTATATATTATTTGAAGGGTATATGTGGAGACTCTTCCACGGATCAAATCTGTATACGAGAATAAAGAAACCGTCATATGCTGCTTCGATTTTGCGGTAATTCCGTCAATTTTTACGTATCCCTGAAGCTGTTGCGCCTTCGGATAATTTGTGATCTCAAATTTTTTAACTAGACTGTATAATATATTTGATAGTTACATAATTCTGTTTGACGTTTAATATCTCAAACCACAGCGTTTTTTCTCATCGCACTTATAACTTCCTTTTATCTGCGGCGACTGGATGTCCTACAAAATTACTATGTCAAACCACCAACTGTCATAATCCATACAACTATATACACGATTTGTCACATCGTACCGTTATTGGAATTGCCCATTAGCAAATGAAATTTCTGTAAATCATGCCAAGACAACATAAAGTAGAGCATATAATTACTGCTAAGAAGTAAACTCGACTGTGTATATTCTTACAATTAAAAACTTCCTGCAATTATAATGAAAGAGAAAACACATCGCTTCTGTATTTCAGTATTTGATTTTTGTAATGTATCTACTTAACGTTTTTGTCGAAAAAATTCAAAATTTTCAGTTTAACCCAATTAAAAAATTTAACAAGTTAAATTTATATGTATATGCGTATAGTTATCTCAGTTAGTATAAATTGAACAGTATAAGAAATTATACAAAACAATTCTCGTGTCACTATAATATCAATTTGCCTACATCTAATCGCTATAAGCCAATTAACTTGCGAGGCAATCAAGAATGGTTACGATCGTTCGTAATTTATTGATGACCACTACATTCAAATATTCTTAAACCTGTATTATTATACTTTTTCGTGGCTCAGACTGTGGCTTATGCCCATATATTCTTATAGCAATTTGAATTGCTTGTCTTGTATACAATATGCCATGAATATTATACACGTAATTGCCTGCTAATTTTTGTACTGTTAGGCAAGAGCTCTTGGGTTTTTCCGACGGCAGCATTTTTGTGCGTCAGAAGAAAGAATACGCGATTTCCACAAACGTTACAACGAAATTCTTTTAAAAAAATGCACTGTTTCGTAACTTCAGTTTTCAAAAATTTACAAGTGACCCTCAAGTTAAGGTGAAACTATAAAGCCAAGCATATTTATTTTATTATTTCAACATGCATAGGTTGATTATAAAGTAATTACCAATTAGTGATAATGTTCATTAATGTTTCTTCGTATTCACATTTTTTATAATAAGCCTATTCTCAACGCGCTCATAATCTTCAACTCATTTTTGTCAGCTTTAACCGTCATGCCCCCAGATGTTTAATAAATTGAATGAAATTTACCTTTCAATCCAAAAATCCACAAATTGATGTTTAATCGTTGCAATTAGCGAAAAAAGATGTGGCAGAAAATTGATCAGAGCGAATAACTATCAATGCATGTATCTAAACAAGCAATTTGAATGAAAGACTATTCAGCAGATATTTTAAATTTTTTGAGAGCGATACACCAACAAATTCCATTAAACCCAGCGGATTCTCCTCATGTAGGAATATACAAGTAGATACAAGAATAGTCCGCAAACGTAATATTGACAATGTAGTTACTTTTTTCATACCTGCGAGCCATCAGTGCTATTCGAGCTCACGAAATATTATATCATCAACTCATGCAGAGGCAACACCGAATATGTGTGCAAATTATGCACAACTGACGAAGAATTTCGGTAATGTCATGTTCGCATATTAAGATTATAGAAAATTGGTGCGACAAAAAATCAACTGTAACAGGTATTCCAAATATTATTTATGTATACATTAACTCGTTTGCTTAACTAATTCAAGGATGAGGGGGTTTCCTGAAATTTCTAGTTTCTGACGTGTCTCTGGAACGTTGTATATGAGCCAATGGCTGGATGACATAAACGTTGAACTTTGTTCTTGCAATAACCAGTATGGTGGCAATAGTGACTAAACGGATATGTCCAATGACCATAGGAGTTGAGACTGGTCAAGACCTGAAAGCTGATGCATAAAAGTTATATAAGCGAATGCGCGACGATCGACGTTTCATTTGTAGCAGTGTACGCAATCACACTACATTCGCTACTCAGCGGTCAGCTCAACGCGACACGCAAAATCCTCGTTCAGACGTTCAGTGTGAAGTAGGCAGCTCCAAAGTAAACCGTTGACGCAGTGCCAGCTGCCAATAAATAACAATCCGTGACAATTCAAAGGCAAGGTGAGTGGTCAAGTACAGCAAACGTGTATTGTGTACTAACGATAAGTAAATGTCAACGTAAGCGGTATAGAATGAAGTTACCCAGCAACGAAATACTTATATCGACCAAAGTAATTAGAAAACCGCATTTAATTAAGAATATTGTTGGTATTTTCACTCTCCATACAGTTGATATATTCATTGATAAGTCAAATTAATTTTAAACGATGTTGCGAACAAAGTAAGTAACCTAGACAAAGCGATAGAAGGCAGGTTTGAAATTATAATCATTTAAGGAAATTGAGTCAAGTGCTTATCAATTGGTTTTATTGCTCGTAATGTAACACCGAATATTGATTGGAGTGGATTATAGATTGTCCAAAAATACCACAAATCGATTTGGTCGTTTTTAGCTCGACTGAATGATTCAACTCAACAAGTTTACTCAACAGTAATGTATTTTCAACATAGACCAGGATTGGTAAAAATAACCATTTTGAAATAGCTGTTGCGTGTTCCTAAATCTGAAGCGTGCAATCATTGCAAATTATAAAACACTTTTTTTTGCCATTAAAATCATAAGTGAAATAAATGTTTAATTTGTGGCTAATTTTTTTTACAGAACCTTTTGACAAAACTGAATGTTCACGTATGAGAAATTTTCAAATCACATTGGTGGTTGATTACAATTACTAGCTTGAAATTGTTAATTCAAGTGCGATTGCGGACTTGGTTGAAGTTAGTAAACTTCAGATAAAAAGTTGCAAAATAATGGTGCTTCCTAAAAATGCATTATCATATTAACATTACAAACTTTACCTTGATGATTTTGGATAATCCAAATCACTACAAGCACAAAGTGGGTCAATTCAATATGGCTGAATATTCAACATCAATAAACAAATTCTAGAAATTTGATAAATTTTACGAAATAGTCGGCAAAATTATCTCCAAGTACATGAATAGAAAGAAAAAGCACAAATTGAACGGAAATAATTTATTTCCACTTTAGAACAAACCTACTTACTTACTTTCTTCAATCGGTACTTGTTCAGCGTTGTTTCTTCACCCCTGTAACGAAAACTCTTATTGTATTGTTGACAGAATTTTCTTCATTAAAAATTGTTGAGAAAGATGGACTGGCTGGGAAATTTGACCAACGATTCGGCAGTTCTTCGTAATATCTTAGGGCTGGATGCTAAGCCAAACAAAGTCTTAGAAGTTAAACCTGAGCAATATGAAAATCGTACAGTATTGTCTCGACAAGGGAAGATCTATTTATATGGACCGGACAACCAGCGGAAGGAAAAGTATGAAATAGTTCTGGTTGGAAGTTGCACCAAGAACCCTGACCAGCTTTACAGGTGCGTTTGGTATTAATACCGAAAGTATTGCTAATTGTAGTGCACTAACTAAAACCTAATTTTTTCCTCTCTATGTTTTCAGTATATTTCGCTCAAATACTTTGGAACCTGCAGAGAAGCTCTTCTCAGTCTTCAAAGACAAGGTTCCTGTCCTGGTTCAAATCTCTAAAGATGTAAGAGTGATCTCATGTGATCTATTTATTTATCATGTAGATACTTATTTCTTATTCACTTCGCAAACATCATTTGTCGAATGCCTTATCTTTGGTTATTTTTTTACCTACATAAAGTTTCATTTACTAAAAATAGTAATATGAAGGAAAGAGAAAATATGTGATTCTGTGTTTTTCTCTAATCACTCTTGGCATTGACATGTATTTAAACGCCAATTTAAAAGAAACAATAATGCTGCTTGAATAAACATTATCTTGGGAATATTTTTTTACCATCTTGTAAATGTGTATCAAACGAAAGTTGAATGTTTATTTTTTTTTATTTTACAATTAGCTGTGCAGCACGAGTGGGATCGGTAAGCTGTGTGATCTCCTGACAAATCATCCGACATGGACCTTGGCTCACTTAGCGGCACATCTTTCACTTTATGACGCCTTTGTCTATGCAGCCGTAAATAGCCATGTAAACACCAGTGATCAGACATCAGGAGTGTCGCCTCTCCAAATCGCAATACAAGCAAACAACTTAAAGATGGTTCAGTTGCTTATGGCAGCTAAGAGTTCCCTGGACCATTTGGACCACAACGCAAACACTGTCTATCATTACGCGGTGCATGCAAGTGCAGAGATAATTATGGCCCTTGGTCCAAGTGCGCAAAACAGCCTCAATGCCAGAAACAGTAGTGGACACACACCTTTGCACGTTGCCTGCCATGCCAATAAACCAGAGTCTGTTAAGGCTCTGCTTTTAATCGGGGCTGATGTTAATATTCCTCCAGTTGAGAGCAAACCAACAACTCCTGGTTACGTGGGTGATTTCCTACGCGAAAAGCCGGATGCCCTAAATTCGGATGAAATGAAATACGGTGGAACTCCGTTACACTGGTCCACCAGTAAAGAAACGATCAACGCCTTGATAGAGCAGAATTGCGACGTCGATGTTGTCAACTTTGATGGAAGAACCGCCCTGCACATTATGGTAATGAAAAAAAAGCTAGAGTGCGTCGTCGCTCTGCTGACACGAATGGCGTCTGTGGATATCGTTGACAAGGATGGAAACACTCCGTTGCATCACGCCGTAGTTCACGCTGTTCCAGTCATAGTTCAAGCACTCATTGGATTTGGCGCGGACGTCAACATAGCAAATCACAAAGGGGAAACACCCAGGCATCTCGTTCAAATAAATGATAACGCTGACAGAAAAAAGATTCTTTACATGTTACATGCTGTTGGAGCACGGCGATGTCCTCCTGAGATGGAAGGATGCCACATAGGCTGCAATCACAATGAAAACTTCAACGGCGAAGCGCCACCTGAGGTTTCCTCAGCAGCTTCTAGAGCAGTCTTAGATCAAGTTCTATCTACTGCGAGTGCAAAAAAGCAGGCTTCGGAGGGCAAGCGTAAACTTGACGGTGGACGTCTGTTGTGCCTTGATGGTGGCGGCATTCGTGGGCTGGTCTTGGTGCAAATCTTGTTAGAAATCGAATCTGTGATCAAAAAACCAATTGTTGAATGTTTCGACTGGATTGCTGGGACTTCAACGGGTGGTATTTTAGCTCTAGGTCTAGCAGTGGGCAAGAGTTTGAAAGAATGCGTAGCGATATACTTTGATGTCAAGGATAAAGCTTTCGTAGGCAACAGACCCTACGACAGTGAAGGCTTGGAGACCATTTTAAAAAATGCGGTCGGTACTGAAACAGTAATGGCTCAAATTAAACACCCAAAATTGATGATAACTGGGGTGTTGGCGGACAGAATGCCAGTGGATCTGCATTTGTTCAGAAATTACGAATCTCCGAACACCCTGCTCGGTGTTCCACCTAGTGGAAAGTTCATGGAAACACTCCCTCCAGAGCGTCAGCTCGTTTGGCGAGCTGCTAGAGCCACGGGAGCAGCTCCTTCATACTTCAGAGCTTTTGGAAAGTTTCTTGACGGAGGATTAATAGCGAATAATCCTACACTGGATGCTCTCACAGAAATAAATGAGTACAATCTGGCACTTGAAGCTGTTGGAAGAACAGACAAAGTGAAACCCATTTCTCTTGTCGTCTCACTGGGCACTGGTCTCATTCCAGTACGAAAGCTTGAGAATATTGACGTCTTCATACCGGAAAGTCTTTGGGACACACCGAAAGTTGCCAAAGGCTTAAGTGCGTTGGGAACTCTGTTGGTCGATCAAGCCACGGCAAGTGATGGTCGCCTTGTCGATCGTGCAAAATCATGGTGCTCGATGATCGGTGTCCCTTATTTCCGATTCAATCCTCAAATGTCCGAGGAAATATCGATGGATGAAAAGAGCGATGAGAAGATTGTTCAAATGATGTGGGACGTCAAGGCATTCATGTACGCTCATCAGGATGAAGTAAAGAAACTGGCTGCTATATTAGAGGATCAGTGAAGATTATTTGTTCCACTAAAACAACTAAATTTTGAGTCTTAATTTTAGTCAGAACACATCGCATGCAACAAGCTTACTTAAATGAGAGACTACTTAACTCACTTCTGATTTTCATAGTTATCATTTTTACACAACTTCACTGCGCATCCTAAGTGACCTTATTGACTTTAATAGGTGACAAATAACTAAACTGTTTTGGTAGTCACTCAGTCTTCTTTTTTGTAGAATTTTTTCAGAGTCTTTGATAACTTTTGAAGTATACTTCGTCGTATTATTAATATTGAAACTCGGTTCAAAAGAATTTTAATCTAATATAATAATTTATCATTTTTGAAATTGATTGATTTATTCTGTTCCACTATACCGCATTTATTTTCTAGTCCTATTTCATAAGAACAGTATGATTTAATCCATGATAAAGAAATTCACTATAGATCGAGAGAAAAGTGGTTCTTAATACAATGCTGGATTTTCTTTAATCAGAGGCTGTGAAAATCAATTTTTTAAAGTTTTACTACATTGCCGTTTTCTGCAGAGTTGCAAATAGCTCTTGGGTAGCAAGCTCAATTCACAATCTTTTTGGGGTGTATATGTAGTGTCAATTTTTATAATAATCATTTAACGGTTTAGACAAAGTTCCAAGTGTGTAGGAATACGTTACATGAATACATTTTGTATGATATTGGCAGCCACAAAATTCAATATATCTCCGTACCGCAATTTCTCAACATATACATACACTCGACCTTATTCTCATAATACAATAACATACTAATTTTCATTCTGTTACAAATGGCCAAGAATGACATAATTGAGATTAATGAAAAGATGATTACTTTATTATGCACCAGACTTACGTCCCGTGCAGAAACCGTGATACATACGAGCAAGTACAATTAGCAAGTAAGTGTAATTGTAAGAATTCAACACAACGAAAACTTGAAAAGGCTTTTTTATTAACTGTATTTTAAGTCAATAGTTTAAGGAATCAATTATATTTACTAAAGTTCATTAACAATTGAATGTTTTGTAAGAAATTTCTATCAAAAAATTTCGCTATACCGTGAATAAATTTATGAGAATATTAAAACAAAAATTGTTCAAATGAATTATAAGTCAAACCTGCAAGTATGATATTCTAGTCTGGAACATCAAGATAAAGACGATATCTCGATTACAAATGCTTCCGTTTAGATGCTGTCATACGTGCGTACCTGAAAAGTAAAAAATAACAAACAAGTTGGACTTTTTTTGGTCGGAGGTTGATCATGCAGCCATTTTTGCTCAATCTTAAAAAAGCCAACCAAATCTTGCAATCATTGAGACTAGAGTACAGGAATCTGATCTCTATTGGGGAGCATACGAAAAAATCATACTCGAAAATTTGTCGTTTAGTAGTTTTAGATTTTATCCAAAGCATCGCTCTCATCGTAAAGTTTTGAGGTGAACTTGGTAAGAATTGACTATATATATATATATATATGTATATAAACATCGATCGTGACCGAAATGAAATATCCTTGGGTCTGGTCTCCCCACCAGAGAGAAACCTTCCCCACCACTCGTCGGATCTTTGCGATATCAGCGCCTTTCAGTGTCAGCCAGCGCAAACCTTACTGTGCGGATTTTTTATACTGGTTCAAATGTATGAATATCGGACTCTTGTACTCTAGTCTCCATGCTTGCAATAATAAAGCCACAGATTCTCGACATTTGTCACGTAATGCGTTGACTGAAGACTGTAAAGACAGTTACCCATATGGGCTTTGGTGTGACAACCGAAAATCGTCGCGCGCTTGCGCTCTCCGTGGTGTTCCAGCGGCAGAGTCGGGAACTTATTACAGAGCATCAGAGAGTTACCGATTACGACATAATGTCGGCTGCAATAACCTTCCGAGTAACACAGTCGTCGTAATGGTAAGCCCAAATCAATATTTAGCTTGTGCGTACTTACCGACTTATAACGTTACCGAATCGTCAGCGATTCAAGAAATTAATAATGAGAATCAATTTCTTCCAAAATTCGTAGCAAAAACGTGATTTAATTAAAGAATAGGTACCCGGGAAAAGTATGTATACATGGATGATAAATAATGATAGATCAGATGTCATAATGATGCAGAGACCAAAAAGTATATGCGGTCCATGTACGATATTAATATACTTATATGATCTATACGTGATGCATACTATAAATTTTATAATTTTCCAAGAGACAAACTAGATTATCTACAATAATACGTTTATAATATGAAATTAGAACAATTATTCATTTCGAAATTGGATTCTTTTCGACACGCGCTCGATCTATTCCACAACATTAATATTCGTAATTATTCCAACAACTTTTCTTTTGCTTTCTCGATCTTGACTTTTCGTAGGCATAGAATCGAAACACTATTACAGCTAGTCGCAATTGAAGTATCTACGTTGGGTAGTATTTAACGCAGCGTCCTGATTTAAAGACCTAAAAAGGTGATTGTCGGCGATTTTTTTTTTGATAGGGAGAGAAAGAACGAAGGTTCTTGAAACTTCGAGTGTATTTTAACACACATTTGAAAACATGAGCAAAAATTTTTATCATCCAACTGTCACAAAATGGCAGCATCGTTAGCTGACCATGCATTCAGAGTATTAAGTTAGTTACCAAGAAAAACCTGGAGGCTTGAATATGGTTGAAAAACCAAAAAATGTGGTTTTTATTTTTTTTCGAGTGTGAGAATATTTTTTTTTTGGAGATGAGTAAGGCTTCGTTTTTAAAATATCGGGTTTTTAAATTTTCAAAAGGCTATAAACATTCGAATTTTGGGCCAAATTTTTTTCAATAAGACCAATTTGTAGAGCTTAATAAATCCTACAATTTGAAAAAAAACATGTTTTTCTAGCATGAAAATTGACCGAGATATCGTCAAAATACTGAAAATCACTAAAATGGGCCCTATAACGCTCCACATGGGTTTAGGGGTCTAAAAAGATAGGAATCGGCGTTTTTTTTCATGCCATCCTATCATCACTACTGTTTACTCTTTACTACGACGATATACTAAGGCTACATACACAATCCAAAATAATATCACACGCTGACGATACAGCATTGATGACAAGAGCAAAAACATCGGAAGAAGTATATTTAATGGCAACGCAAGATATCAACAAGATCCAGAAACACCTCAATGAACGACTTCTCTCTCTCAACACAAAGAAGACAACCTACGTGGCATATGGATCCAAGAAATCAGAAGAACAAGATTTAGAGTACGAAAAGATTCAGTTACACAAATGCGCATGAGCGAGCTCCAACTGTCAATGTGACTCAATGATAAGAGTCAAAGAACAAAAATATCTGAGAATACTCATGGACGACAACATGAAATGGAGTACACACACATCACAGACCGTAAGAAAGCTGAGAAAACTATTCAACCCACTGATGATCATGAGTCAAAAACTGAACAAGAACGCGAAAAAAGAAATCTACCATGCACTTGTGCATTCCATAATACGATACGGTATCACTGCATGGGGAAGCGCTTATAGAAAACATAGTCATCATCTTGCACAGTCTCAGGAAGCTCTGATCAAGATCATATTGAACCTGAACCGCAAATATCCACCTGACAAGCTTTACAAAGAATAAAGAATACTAGACCTACGACAGCAATACCTGAAAGAAATAGCTATCAGACTACATAGAAAGCCAAGCGAAATTGAAGAAATGAAAAGGAAACACGGACAACAAACAAGAGCCATGACAGTAAGAACCCTACAGATCGAGCCAACACATACAACATATGGAAATCATCGAGAAAAAATAAAAACAAATGAATTATACAATGACCTACCAGTTGAATGAAAAATAATGACAATGACAACTTTTAAAAAACACATGGCACTTTGGCTGATCAACGAAGGCATGAAATACTACGATGAACTGAGAGCACCAATACAAGAAACCGAAAGAGGAATAACAAGAATAATTAATTCAGTAACACCCGCAATGCACACATAACACACACCAATACAAAAAAAATTGAAAATGGTATTGAATCCCCTCACAATTCTCGGAAACAAAGGCATACCAATCCTTACCCCCTCGCCCCTAGACACATGTCGCGAAATTTATGTAGGATGAACATGCCACAACAATGAGACACAGAAACACATGTATTAAATTTAAGACATATTTGAATAAACTGAGCTGAACTGAACTGAACCCATTGTGTTTTTTTTGCGAAAAGCTTCGCGATTTTGAAAAATGCTGGAATAAATTCTTTGTAGTACTTTGCAAACCTAGGTTTGTAAGGGAAATCGACTGGGCGCAGTCCTGATAAGCTCCGATCAACGGATCAGAAGTAACAGCCACTTAACCTGAACCTAGATTTTTGCCATTTTTCAGCTTGTGCTCTAGTCGTCTGAGTTTCTCCGCTGTTGGTCCTACGCTCTTTCCGCTGCGATTTCTGAGTTCCTGAGGGTCCAATTGATCAGATAAGGGTCAGTTAAATCGAATCTGAGACCAAAAGTTTTCTGCCCGAAAAAAAAGTAAGGCTAACCCCTTTCCATTTTTGGCAAAAATTTTCGCGATTTTGAAAAGCGCTGGAATCAATTCTTTGGCGCACTATATCGACGTAATTTTGCGAGAAAAATCGATTGGGCGCAGTCCCAATACGCTGCGATGAACGCATCAGAAGATACAGCCAAAAAACCAGAACCTCAATTTTCGACATTTTTCAGCAGGTGCTTTTTCGCTCGCCATTTCTCTCCTGTTGGTCCTACGCTCTTTTCGCTGCGATTTCTGAGTTCCTGAGGGTCCAATAGATCAGATAAGGGTCATTTAAATCGAATCTGAGACCAAAAGTTTTTTGCCCGAAAAAAAAGTAACCCCTTTCCATTTTTGGCGAAAATTTTCGCGATTTCGACAAGTGCTGGAATCAGATCTTTGGCGCACTATATCGACGTAATTTTGCAAGAAAAATCGATTGGGCGCAGTCCCAATACGCTGCGATTAACGCATCAGAAGATACAGCCAAAAAACCAGAACCTGAATTTTCGACATTCTTCAGCAGGTGCTTTTTCTTTCGCCATTTCTCTCCTGTTGGTGCTACGCTCTTTTTGCTGCGATTTCTGAGTTCCTGAGGGTCAAATTGATCAGATAAGGGTCATTCAAATCGAATCTAAGACCAAAAGTTTTTTGCCCAAAAAAAAAGTAAGGCTAACCCCTTTCCATTTTTGGCGAAAATTTTCGCGATTTTGAAAAGTGCCGGAATCAATTCTTTGGCGCACTATATCGACGTAATTTTGCGAGAAAAATCGATAGGGCGCAGTGCCAATACGCTGCGATGAACGCATCAGAAGATACAGCCAAAAAACCAGAACCTCAATTTTCGACATTTTTCAGCAGGTGCTTTTTCGCTCGCCATTTCTCTCCTGTTGGTCCTACGCTCTTTTCGCTGCGATTTCTGAGTTCCTGAGGGTCCAATAGATCAGATAAGGGTCATTTAAATCGAATCTGAGACCAAAAGTTTTTTGCCCGAAAAAAAAGTAAGGCTAACCCCTTTCCATTTTTGGCGAAAATTTTCGCGATTTTGAAAAGTGCTGGAATCAATTCTTTGGCGCACTATATCGACGTAATTTTGCGAGAAAAATCGATTGGGCGCAGTCCCAATACGCTGCGATGAACGCATCAGAAGATACAGCCAAAAAACCAGGACCTGAATTTTCGACATTTTCCAGCAGGTGCTTTTTCGCTCGCCATTTCTCTCCTGTTGGTCCTACGCTCTTTCCGCTGCGATTTCTGAGTTCCTGAGGGTCCAATTGATCAGATAAGGGTCATTTAAATCGAATCTGAGACCAAAAGTTTTCTGCCCGAAAAAAAAGTAAGGCTAACCCCTTTCCATTTTTGGCGAAAATTTTCGCGATTTTGAAAGTGCCGGAATCAATTCTTTGGCGCACTATATCGACGTAATTTTGCGAGAAAAATCGATAGGGCGCAGTCCCAATACGCTGATATCATTCTATGAAGAGTTACAGCCGAAAAACGAAGAATCCATCCGCCATTTCTCTCCTGATGTTCTTATGCTCTTCTTGCTCCGTTTACGAATTCCTGGGTGTCCAATCAGTTCGGAAAATGTCCCGTTAATTGATTTCGAGACGAAAATGGTTCACAGCTTCAGAAATGGCAAAACAGAAATGCTCACCTCTCTGGCCTTGTTTCAATTTCAATGTGGACTACTTTGAAAAGAGGTTTAAACAATTTGAAATCTTATTATCGACGTCTTTTGATGAAGGAATCCATTGCTCATTTTCCATTACCGCCGCGAACAACGAATCACGACGCTTGACAGATTAACATGAATATTGCAGTGGATGTTCAGAGAGGTGGAAGAGAAAAATCACAAACTCATAGCCACAATGTCCAAGTCATAGTTTATTCAATATGCACAATATTTTGTACAAGTGTTTAGGTGTGAGTGTATACCAACTACTTATTCTAGGTTTAGAATAGTATCATTATAGTATGTTATACTACGACAATATACTAATGATGATTTCCCCCAAAAGCAGCTCTGGGGCGAAAACAATTCGCCAAGTGCGTTGAAAATGTGTTACCATCCGATATAAAAAAGAATCAAACTGCATACTACAGCCAAGGACATGTCTGATTTCTGGACTTTTATAATTCCTGAGTTATATTCTTTCTCATTTTCATTCTCTTATTATTTTTTGTTGGATACGCTTAGGGTTAGTCTGACCCCAGTGTGATTTCAGAGAGATGTGGAAACCACGTGTCAAGTTTCGAACATGCTCTCATTGTGATTCAACAGACATGTACTTGGCAATGGTATGTGAGTTGATTCTCATTCGATAAAGAATGAGGACACATTTTCAACGTACTTGGCGAAAGGTTTTCGCACCAGAGGTACTGTTTCTGGAGTTATCAGCACGTTTTATACTAATTCATTCATTACTCGTTCTTATGTATAAATTACTTTTAGTAGACATTGATAACTTCGAAGTACAGAGAATTTTCTAGGATCAAAATCATGATCTTTTTAAAACGGTTTTACCACAAGATCCAGTTGGGTCGAAGATCCTATAGATTGTCAAACCGAGCTCCGCAAGACTACTAGCTCTGCTGTTCATCATAACAATTTAAAGTAGAGTAATAATTATGATTAATTTGTACATTTTTAGTCAGTTCTGAACTTATGACTACGAAACTCATGAATACCACTTTCTTTCACTATGTTATACGAATTGAATCAGTATCCACCAAATGAAATTATTACTGTGACTAGTTATGTTGTTTATTTTGCATGAAACCAATTATTCTCGTGAAACTTACCAATTCGTGTTAAGATCAACACTGCTGACTCGAAGTTGAAAAACTTTACGTTCTTATTGTAACTACCACGTGTTATAGTCGATTGACTGTAACAAAACGGAAACGAATTCCGTGAAGAGAAATTGAATAATCGAGAAGTTATACAAGTCTTATTTTTGCGTTTCAAAAAACACTCCTCGATCAGTATCCAACTGAATTTTGTAGAACCAATGTTTTCTTACCTTTTGGAAAGAATTTCCCAGCCAAGTGAACATCGATTCGAGTTTATTCTACAAAGAAAATGAACTCCGTATCTCGATAATTACAAATTCTAATCAGGCTCTTACAATATTGTCGTGTAGATATGGCTAATAGTTTCAGTGCGCCACTAGGCTTAGCGCTATGCGTTATATTAGTTGTGCGCACGTTGTATTATCGTGACGCAATATATCAATTACGAAATTTGAAACTGTGACATGATGTTATGCAAGGTAATGAGATATGCGAAATAAAAATTTGTAACACGATGATTATAACTGTTAGCCAGGAAATACACACTTAAATAGTTATTTTTATGACGTGCACCTCGTCAAAGATGCCTTTATATAAGTAGGTAGGTACTATAAAACGACTATTCTATGATATCTATCACCACATGCCTCAAGTATGGCACTATTCAGAGCTTCAGAATGTGGCGTTGTATGCGCGATCACTGTTTTCGGCTACATTCTAAACGGTAAGTCGGTCAATGGAACACTTGTTGGGTAGTGACTTTCAAAACACTGATCAGGTTTTATTTTTTGACATTTTACTTAATGATTTCTTACTTTCGCCAAGTTTCGTATTAAACATTGTTTTTCAAAAAACTCTTTTTTGCTGAAGGTATTCTCTGCCAGAGCAACATTACTGAGCTGATATCAGAAATATTCCCCTCATGCGTTTTGGGGGCAAACCAAATCAACTATATCATTTATAACAGGTAGGGTATCAAAAGTCAAAGGCAGGGGTTACAATAGCGTGTACTTGAAGATCAACAAAAGTGTACTCACTTTTCTTCACAATTTTATCACCGTGTGACAATCATGGAAGTTACGACACTGCAGGCAAAGACTGTATATGGACGCCATAGAGGAACCCCTTAGTCTTAGTAATATTAATTTTTGTCTATCTAATTCCCAGGCTTCTGAACCAACTTCCTCATTCTGGAAAATATTCAGTTGAAATCTATCATGCAATATCATTTTAGTACATTTTAAGTGAAACACTGTCTTTCATTGATCTACATTGCTGCCCTTGCAACGAGTCGTATAAATAGCATTTGATCATAAGCAAAACGTAAGCCATAAGAATGTTGTATACTTGGCACAGGGCTAAGAATCGAATGATCGAAATCCGAATGATTTTAGCGATCTTAGAGGAAGAATTTAGAATTCAGGCATTCATCCCACGCAAGCTGACTATTGACTCTCAGTTCCTCGATAATTTATACCGTTGTGAACTTCATTCTACAGAAACAACCTATCGAACGGTGTGACCGTCGATTTGGAGTCCAACAGGTTACCAGTGGAAAGTGATTTACCGGTAGTTTTTCTAGTTCACGGGTTCACTTCCGAAGCGAACAACTCGCGCTACCAAAATCTAAGTCAAGCTTGGCTTAAAAAGGTTGTTCGAAAAAGTCAATTAATAGCGTTACGATACTAGACAAGAAATTAAGGGAGTGAACTTACAGTGACCACCATATGTTGAACTGTCTTATATCTAGTACGACGTTAACATGATTGCTGTTGATTGGAAAGAAGGAGCATGTTCCGGAGGGATTTCGCTTACCCAGTATTTGAGCTACCCCAAATCTATCGAGAACGCCTACGAAGTCGGAGCGAACATCGCGCAGTACGTAATTAATTATTTTATATGGATGAAAATATTTTGGTTGCAAATGTTTTTCGAAATACTCTGATGGTCAGTATATTTTTCTAGCGAGAATCAAACACTGCCCGAAACCGAATTCATTCGTGGCTTATCCTAGACTTGCAATACCAGACCAACTCAGATCTCAACTTAATCAACTTCAGTTTTCAATTTGATTATTTCTCGCCCCTTGACATTTGTGATTTGCAAGTCAAAGTCTTTCCAAATGAGTTTCAAATCGTTTGTAAAGGTATTATAATAGATAACTGTGGGAAACCCTATCGTGAAGTGAAGACCAATCAGCATTGGGAATTTATCGACTCTTTGCTGAGTAGTTTTCTAACCTCGATTTTGTTTATTTTGTCTAAAGAATGTTAGTTTATTCCTAAATGATTCTATAACTACGCAATTGCACCCTCCGAGAACTATACTTAACACTGTTTGAATTGGTCAACAGGTTCATCGCTAAACTTATAAGGGACTATGGTATTGCCTTGAAGAATATGCTCATGGTTGGGCACAGTCTGGGCGCACACGTGGTTGGATTTGCAGGGAAGGAGTTGCAGAGTAATAAGATTGGGACGATTCCTCAGATTATTGCCCTGGACCCAGCAGGACCAGGTTTCTTGACCAGTCCGTGCTCGAACAGAGTTTGCAAGACGGACGCTGACTTTCTTCAGGTATTTCACACCTCGGATCTGGGCATCATCCGGCCTTTGGGAAACGACGATTTTTACTATAATGGCGGGATTCACCAGCCTGGATGTGAGTTACACTGTGTGCTGTATCAACGCGAATATATCTGGAATTAGCGCGGAAATATTCTTGAATGATTCGACAGGTTCACTGACAAATTTGTCTTGTTCACATGGCAAATCCGTCGACTACTTGACCTACTCATTTGAGGATTCTGGCTGCAATTTAATTGGCAGGAAGTGGGCCTGGTTTGTATCTGGGATAGTAATATGAGCTGGACTTTTTCGAGTGTAAACGACTCGTAATCACTTTCAACTTTGTCCACAGGTTCTTCGGTGTTCCTCCTAAGCCTGAGTGTTCCAACTCCACATGCTCTGTGCCTGGAATATTTGCCTATAAATACCCGGCCAGAGGAGTGTTTTATGTTGACACGACGAACCTGTCATCATCCTGCGGTGAGTATCCACAATGCGTTCGTGCATAGGACTTAGAGAAGCTTTTTTCCACAAGGAACTGGGATTGATTGTCACGGAAAATTTTTGCTGCAGAGACAAATTTCCGATGAAGAAACGTGGAACTCAACTCTTCGTTAACCTTGATGATCTGGCGATGATTCAACGAACGATGTCACGATGGGGGTTTTAATAGTGTACCAATAATTTTAAAATTGAAATGATCAACTAAGCTGTCGCAATATTTTCTTAATCCTAATCAAGAAAATTCTAGATTTCAAGGCTTTGTTTTGTTATACAGCCAGATTTGTATTTATTTTTCATCACCTTCAATTGATTACTTTTCCAGAGTGCCTTTGAAATTTTCTGTGTTTCCTGAAGTTTTTCAATCTTGTGCAGATTCGGAGTGGGGTATTTCTTTCCGAAGTTTCAGTGCATAATCGCTATCTATAGTTGAAAATGACAGGTTAGTTTTGATTCTAATACATTTTGTTATTATTTGAATGGTTCGTGAGATATAGATTCACAGAGAGTCACGAAAATGGTTGGGTCTGACATAACTTCATGCTGAGACTTTGGTCCAAGAATTTATTACACCATTCAGTAGCCGAAGCCTACTATGCCGATTTTTTAATTGTATGTTTTTACAGAGCACTGTATATTGGCTAAAAATAGAAATGATATCCAAGATATTTTATCGAAACATATTTGTTTGAAGTTTTTTTTATTAACTAAATATGTTTGTAATTACAATTTTTCTACCTGACTTACTTGAACCCAGTAATTCTGTATATTGTCGCAAAAAAGTGCATCTTCTTGTAGGTATAATTAGAAAATCTGAAAAAAATTCACAGTGACTACTTTCGAATAATACTAAAATATTTGTGGCCAATTATAAGCGACGTTCGAGCAGGTCCGAAAAAAATCCCCGATCTGATGGAAAATGATTTATAAGCCAGATCGGGATTCAATTGCGATCCGTGACAATCTAAATTTGATATCTAGCATATCGTTACAGGCCTGCAGGTGAATTCGTTGGTGAACGTTTAAAACGCACGGCAACAATTTATCACCTTGTCACGGCATAAAATAATGTAATTGTATCGTACGTGTAACTGTCGTCACGCTTATAATAATAATTATAACGATAGAGTTTAATCCGCACGTACACATTAGCGCAGCAAGCAGTGCATATGATTACAATATAGTTCCAGAATAAGAAGCTTACAACACTACTTGTGGAACAGATTATACGACGATTTTTTTCATTTTTACGCTGGTGATACTGTTTTTGACGGTTTCGTAACCACAATAAAGTCGAACCGTGTATTTATGGTGCTCTTCAAAAATAAGATAATTTTAGACGTTAAAGTTGAACGCTATCGATCTAATAATACGATTCACTTACTTGTAAGTGGCATTCACATTGCAGCCCTGAGTTGAATATTCCATCGATTCTTCGAACATGTGATTAGTACGAAAGAGAAGTCAAGGCTATGAAAGGCGTGACTATTTTTCCGTATTGTCGTTAATACCTAATACCCTTCTATCTCCTTTTTGCGTTGACGAGTCGATTTTTGTGCATCGTACAACTCTTTCAGGAAAACCAATCCGCTTATCGCGAGTCCAATCGCCAGAATGTAAAACGTTCCCTGCACCTGGCCAACTGTCATTTTCACTGGATCGTGAGTCACTAAGTTGTCTGTAGAACAGTATTAAACTCTTGTCGATACATTGAAAATAGTGAGCATCGTTGTCACGCAAGTTTAATTACCGCTGTGAACAGCCAACTGAGTACGTATATCAAAGTGCTGTTGAACGACGTCGGTTCGCCAGTAAGAATGGATTTTTGATGCCTGAGTCTCCAGTATTTTCGGCTCCTCAGCATTGATAATTGAGTAGAGCCAGAACTCGTGATTTACTGCCCATGAAATTCCACTGGTCGTTAATTCCATCACTGTATCCATCGGCGCTTTGAATCTGAAATATGATAATTTTAATAATCAGACAGTATAAAGAGATTCTCGGTCTTTCGAACATTTAAATTTAGAGTATAGCGATTTGGAAAATTAATAAACGATGTGTTTTATCGTTTCATGCTCGGTTCCTCTCCAAAACGTCAGGTTACAAACACTTGGAGTATCACCTCGACGCTGATTCCGACGCTGGTCTGCAGGATTGCTGTAATACCATTGTTTACAACCAAATGCGCGTATACATTTACTCGCCTAGGTATCGTCATAGCAGATGCTAGGCTGCTTCCGTAAGCAGTAGCAAGCAGCAACGACACGACTAGGAGAGTCATTGCCAGGGCGGCCCACGAAGGTCTGTCGGGTTCCTTGACAAGGCCCTGCAGCAGCATCACTCCAAGCACCGTCAGCACGATCTCGCTCAGGTTCACTTTGGAAGAATCTGCACAAAACCATATTTTCATATAACGCCGGACCCAATTTCTTATTCGAGTAAAATCACCGCGATAACTCGATGATATACACTTCGCGTTGAGTTGTTCTTGCACTTACTCTCGAACCTTACGAAGCTTTCACCCCGTATTACTATTCCAGTGAAGGCAATGGATACGAATATCATGGTTATGAAGGTGGCCCAGGGTGACGGGGCGAATGGAAAGATCGGCGATATCCATTGCGGGATCAGTTTTGGTTCTGGGACGAAGCACGCCATTCCCGCACGATAAAAAGCCACGGTAAAATCCAGGAAACGAAACTCGTGGTGCCAGGACTACAAGGCAGCTGGAAAACAGAAGAAAAATATAGGCATGTGTATATGGAGCATTTTTGGTCATTTAAGACTGCAAGTCACGACCCTCGGATCGTTCTCAACTTCATTCTCCTGTTCTTAATACATACGTTACATGACATCATGAAATAAAACAGTTTACAAAGTCTTAAGTTACAACAAAAACATAAATAAATAAATAAAAACTTCCTGGTAATCGTATGGGTAGAGAAATCACAGTTTGCTTTATTTGATCATTATAACATTCAAACACGAAATTTTTGGCGGCTAAAAGGCATGGATTCAGTTTGAATGATGCGAGAGAATGAATTCTAAAGAAAAAGGGAAACATAAAAAATTAAGAAGAGTGAAAGGGAGCTCAAGCATAATCAGAAGTAACGATCCCTAGTGTCGTGATTTTACAGCTCGTGTTCTCATCCAGACAAAGATACGGGGGATATAATTCGTAACACGATAATTTCAACAGTTAACCTGGAAATACACACTCGCATAGTTATTTTTATGAAGCACGGCTCGTCGAGAATGCCTTTATATAAGCAGGTAGGTACTATGAAACGACTATTTAATGATATCTATTACCACATGCCTCAAGTATGACCATTTCTGTGCTGGGCACCTCGTTAAGGATGCCTTTATATAAGTAGGTAGGTACTATGAAATGACTATTTTATAATATCTACTACCACATTCCTCAAGTATGGCCCGATTCAGAGCTTCAAAAAGTGCCGTCGTATTCGCAGTGACTGTTTTCGGCTCCATGGTAAGCGGTAAGTCGGTCAATGAGACAATAACTGGGTAACTACTTCCAGAGCATGGATAATGTTTCATTTTTGCTCTTTTTCTTAACGATTTCTTATTTTTTACCGAGCTTTATACCAAAAATTGTTGTTCAAGAAACTTTTTTTTCTTCAAGGTATTCTCTGCCAGAGCAATGTTACTAAACTGATATCAGGAATAGTCCCCTCATGCGTAATAGGAGGTAACCACATAAAATATATCATTTATAACAGGTACGGTATCAAAGGTCAAAGACAGGAGTTACAATAGCATGTAGTTAAAGATCAGAAACTGCGTATTCACTTTGCTTCATAACTTAATCACCGTGTGACGATTATGGAAGTTAGACAGTTGGTCTGACTTCTGAACCAACCTTCTTATCCTGGAAAATATTCTACGGAAATGAGGTATGCAACATCATTTCAGCATATTTGAAATGATACACTGTCGTCAAGTGTAGGAGGTTGATAAAATCAGAGCACGCACCACTTAATCTATATCGCTGCACCTGCAGCGAGTCATATGAATAACATTTCATTGCGCGCAAGACGTAAAGCACGAAAAAGTTCTGTATTATATTTTGGCACAGGGCTGAGAATCAAATATTCGATGTCTGAATGATTTTAGTAATTTTAGATGAAGAATTTAAAGTTCAGGCATTAATCCCACGCAAGCTGACTATTGACCCTCAGTTCCTCGATGATTTATACCATGGTGAACTTCATTCTCCAGAAACAACCCAACGAACGGTGTGATCGTCGATCTGAAATCTAAAAGGTTACCAGTGGAAAGTGGTCTACCGGTAGTTTTTCTAGTTCACGGGTTCACTTCCGAAGCGAACAACTCGCGCTACCGAAATCTGAGGCAAACTTGGCTTGAAAAGGTTGTTCCAAGAAGTCAATTAATAGCATTGCGATACTAGGCAAGAAATTAAGGAACTGAACTTACAGTGACCACCATATGTTGAACTGTCTTATATCTAGTACGACGTTAACATGATTGCTGTTGATTGGAAAGAAGGAGCATGTTCCGGAGGGATTTCGCTTACCCAGTATCTGAGCTACCCCAAATCCATCGAGAACGCTTACGAAGTCGGAGCGAACATCGCGCAGTACGTAATTAATTACTTTAGTATGGATGAAAATATTTTAGTGCAAATGTTTCTGGAAATACTCTGATGGTTAGTGTATTTTTCTTTGTTTTCGACTGAAAATTGTTTCCGAACTTCCAGCGAGAAGCAACCATTGACCGAAACCGAATTCATTCGTTGCTTATCCTAGACTGCACTACCAGACCAACTCAGAACTTAACTTAATCACCTTCGATTTCCAATTTAATTATTTCTCATGCCTAAGCATTTGTTCTTTCCGAACCAAAGTCTTTCGAAAGACGTTTCATATCGTTTATAAAAATATTCGATGACTCTGGAAAACCCTGTTAGGAAGTGAAGACCAATCTTAGTTAAACATGGTTCTTTATCGATTAGTTTTCAGATCTCGATTTTGTTTATCTTGTCCAAAGAATGTTAGTTCGTTCCTGAATGATTTCATCATTGCGCAATTGCACCCTCCGAGAACTATTCTCTAACACTGTTTGAATTGGTCTACAGATTCATCGCTAAACTTATAAGGTACTATAGTATTGCCTTGAAGAATATGCTCATGGTTGGGCACAGTCTGGGCGCACACGTGGTTGGATTTGCAGGGAAGGAGTTGCAGAGAAAAAAGATTGGGACAATTCCTCAGATTATTGCCCTGGACCCAGCAGGACCAGGTTTCTTGACCAGTCCGTGCTCGAACAGAGTTTGCAAGACGGACGCTGACTTTCTTCAGGTATTTCACACCTCGGATCTGGGCATCATCTGGCCTTTGGGAAACGACGATTTTTACTTTAATGGCGGGCATGTTCAGCCTAGATGTGAGTTACACTATGTGCTGTATCAACGTGAACATACCTTGAATTAGCGCGGAAATATTCTTAAATGATTCGGCAGGTTCACTGACAAATTTGTCTTGTTCACATGGCAAATCGGTCGACTACTTGACCTACTCGTTCGAGGATTCTGGCTGCAATTTTATTGGCAGGAAGTGGATCTGGTTTGTATCAAGGAAAATAATACGTGCTGGAATTCTTTCAGCGTAAACGGCTCGTGATCATTTTCAATTTTTGACACAGGTTAACCGATACTCCTCCAAAGCTTGAGTGTTCTAACTCCACGTGCTCTGTACCGGGAATAAATGCCTATAAATACCCAGCCAGAGGATCGTTTTATGTTGACACAATGAATTTGACGTCATCTTGCCGTGAGTACCCAAAATGCGTTCGTCTACCTGATTTGGAAGAACAGTTTTTCCCAAAAGAAGTGGGCTTCGTTATCGCCGCGGCTTCTGGTACAGAGAAGAAATTCCGATGAGGAAACGTGGAAATCGACTATTCGTTAACGTTGGTGATCCGGCGATGGTCCAACGGACAATGTCACGTCGCAGGTCTTAATATTGTGCTAAGAATTTTAAAACAAAAATTATCAATCAAGCTGCCACAGTCTTTTCTTAATTTCAATCGAGGAATTTCTAGATTTCAATGCTTTGTTTTGCTATGCAGCCAGATTTGTTTTTATTTTTCACCACCTTTAATTTATCATTTTGCAAGAGTATTTTCGAAATGTTCTTAAATTCCCGCAATTTTCAAATTTTGTTACACATCGGAGTATTAAGTTTCAGTGAAAAATTGCTATCTACAGTAAAAAAAAACCACTAATTTTTATTTCTAATATCTGTATATTTTTCCTATTTAAATGGTTGCGAAAGGTGTATTCACAAAGAGTCACGCAAGTGGTTGGGTCTTACATTATGCTAATAAAAAGTTCTTATTTATAACATTACAAAGTTCAGTGAATAACAACATTCGTTTGTGATTACAAATTTTCTGCCTGACCTACCCGAACTAAGTAATATTACGAATTATAACATATAAATTCATTTCCTTGTAGGTGTGATGAATAAATCTGAAAAAATTCACAATAACTACTTTCAAACATGTAGTACTAAAATATTTATGGCCAATGATAAGCGATATCCGAACAAATCCAAAAATAGTCCCCGATCTGTTGGAGAATGCCTCACAAGCCAAATCGGAATTAAATTGCGATCCATGACAATCTAACTTTGATATTGAGTATGTTGTTACTAGCCTGCAAATCAAGTCGTTAGTGAACGTTTGAAATGCACGGCAAAAATTTATCACGTAGCCACGGCATAAAAGCAATGTAATTTTATGGTACGTGTAACCGTCGTCACGCTTGTACTAATTATTATAACGATATAGTTTTGTCCACACATAAGTATTAGCGCAGCAAGCGGTGCACATGATTACAATATAGTACTAGAATAAAATGAACCAGTTGGAAAATAGTAGAGTGTGTAGCACTAGTAAACGTATGAATTTTCGAGTGATACTGAACAGAATGATGAAAAGTCTACAGCAATACTCGTGCAACACATTATACGACCATTCTTTTTATATCTTTCCATTTATGATACTGTTTTTAATGGTTTCGTAACCACATTAAACTCGAACGTGTATTTGTGGTGCTCTCCAAGAATAAGATCATTTCAGACGCTAAAATTGAACGCTATCGGTCTAATGATACGATTCGCAAACTTTTACTTGTGAATATCATTCACATTCGTACGGTTGAGTATTCTATCAATTCTTCCAAACATGTGCATAGTACAAAAAAAAATTAGGGCTACAAAAGTGACTATTTTTCCGTATTGTCGTTAATACCTAATACCCTTCTATCTCCTTTTTGCGTTGACGAGTCGATTTTTGTGCATCGTACAACTCTTTCAGGAAAACCAATCCGCTTATCGCGAGTCCAATCGCCAGAATGTAAAACGTTCCCTGCACCTGGCCAACTGTCATTTTCACTGGATCGTGGGTCACCAAGTTGTCTGTGGAGCAGCATTAAACTCTTGTCGATAACATTGAAAATAGTAAGCATCGTTGTCATGCAAGTTTAATTACCGCTGTGAACAGCCAACTGAGTACGTATATCAAGGTGCTGTTGAACGACGTCGGTTCCCCAGTAAGAAGGGATTCCTGACGCCTGAATCTCAAGTATACGCCGAGTATACCACTGCGTGTACGGTGAACTTTTTCGCAGCATTGCTACACAATATTCGAAATTAATGTCGGTTCTCATCATGTGCATTTTCTCAATAGCATCACTGCTGAGGTAGTCTTGGATGCTGTAAAGACCTACGAATAAGTAATTACTGTGATTATAACCAGTGTTCTACGAACCATCATCCTCTGCAAGGTATCGCTTTTGATCAACTTGAAAAAAGAATTCTCCGATTGGTTCTTACCACCAGGAAGTCGTTCGATTGGAAAGGCCCAATCATTTTTGGCAGCATTTCTGGCCAGTTCCGCTGGAGTTAGCACACGAAAGTTTTTTACCAGGGTCCGCATTTCCGGCTCCTCGGCATTGATGATTGAGTAGAGCCAGGACTCGTGGTTTCCTGCCCATGAAATCCCACTCGCCGCTAATTCCTTCGCTGTATCTATCGGTGCTTTGAATCTAAGATAAAATAAGTTCGATAATCAAACAGAATAAAGAGATTTTCGGTCTTTCGAATACTTAAATTTGAAATATAGTGGTTTGGAAAATTAATAATCGATGTGTCTTATCGTTCCATGCTCGGTTCCTCTCCAAAACGTCAGGTTACAAACACTTGGAGTATCACCTCGACGCTGATTCCGACGCTGGTCTACAGGATTGCTATAATACCATGTTTTACAACCAAGTGCACGTATACATTTACTCGCCTAGGTATCGTCATAGCAGATGCTAGGCTGCTTCCGTAAGCAGTAGCAAGCAGCAACGACACGACTAGGAGAGTCATTGCCAGGGCGGCCCACGAAGGTCTGTCGGGTTCCTTGACAAGGCCCTGCAGCAGCATCACTCCAAGCACCGTCAGCACGATCTCGCTCAGGTTCACTTTGGAAGAATCTGCACAAAACCATATTTTCATATAACGCCGGACCCAATTTCTTATTCGAGTAAAATCACCGCGATAACTCGATGATATACACGTCGCGTTGAGTTGTTCTTGCACTTACTCTCGAACCTTACGAAGCTTTCACCCCGTATTACTATTCCAGTGAAAGCAATGGATACGAATATCATGGTTATGAAGGTGGCCCAGAGTGACGGGGCGAATGGAAAGATTGGCGACAACCATTGCGGGATCCGTTTTGGTTCAGGGACAAAGCACGCCATTCCCGCACGATAAGAAGGCGCGGTAAAATCCAGGAAACGAAACTCGTGGTGCCAGGACCACAAGGCAGCTGGAAAACAGAACAAAAATATAGGCATGTGTATATGGGGCATTTTTGGTCATTTAAGACTGCAGATCACGACCCTCGGATCGTTCTCAACTTCATTCTCCTGTTCTCAATACATACGTTACATGACATCACGAAATAATACAATTTACAAAGTCTTACGTTGCAACAAAAAAAAAAGCGTTTGAAAAGTCATTTGACAGCTCGAGCCGTTATGCAGACAAAGAATTTTTGTAGTGACACAATTTTTGTAGTCAGGCACGGCAGGTAGACCTGATTCCTAACGAGCAATATGACGAAAATCGTTCTGGAAAAGTAGGTAAAAATTCCGTCTTTAATCTATGAAATTAATTTTCAACAAATATCACGATATTAGTCGCTGACGCTTCACCACTAATTCTTATTAGTCATCGTACCAACGGAAATAAAGTGCAATTGATAGCAATCCTTGCTTTTTCCAACTTCCACGACTACATCAAAAAGCTTTATTTCTGCTAAAGTTAATCATGAGATACTAATGAATATGTAATATTTAATGGGACCTGATTATTAGCAATTACAGGTTTTGTAATCTAAAATGTTGAAAAACGCTCCAGACAAGATATATTGATTAAAAAATGCAGGTGATATCAGCGCAGAAACTGTTCATCAATGACTGTGATAAATTGATCATTACCTATTCCCACGTCGGCTTTGTCCTCGACTAAGTTTCCAAGAACTCCATTTCCGGTGAGGTTTTCGTTGATGACACCCCACAAGTCCTCGTTGTCGACGACCGGTTTCAAAGAGCAGTTGTGGAGTTTTGCAAATTCCACGGCAAATCGCCATTCGGCACCATCAAATCGGTAGCTACAACAGTTTCCAACAACAATGCCCATGGAAAAGAAAGGATGATACACAATGACAAATGCGTTAAGATTGTCTGAATCACGACAAAAAACTTCAGGTACTAATTTTGTCTGACCTCGCAGTTCTGGTCCCAAATAACCCTTTAGCGAATATCGTAGAAAAATTAGAATATTCGAGAAATAGGTATCTCTATGACTATGGTTACATATTTTTAGAACGAAAATCTGGAAAAAGCTGAAACGGTTCAGACTTTCAAATACAGATTTGAAAATCAGGAATTGCGCTGAAAAAAATATCAATGTTAGCTGCAGAAATAAATGACAGTATGAAAAATCATTCTGTATTCTGAAGGTACATAGATTTGATAAATTTTAGGAATGACTGAAAAAAAAAAATGCCAACGGCACGCGGTGTTCCCAAGCGGTCACCCATCCAAGTACTGACCGCGCCCAACGTTGCTTAACTACGGTGATCGGACGAGAACCGGTGCTTTCAACGTGGTATGGCCGTTGCCGAGGGAGAATGATCTTTGTTTATTGATAATATTCAGAAAGTGCATAAGACTTTTAGGATCATCGTTATAGAAGAATGTTAATGCCTAAAACGTCCATGAATTCGTGGAAAAAAATAAGTACATGTGGGACAAATCGGGGAGAACGCTTTAAAAAAAATGACGATGTCAAAATTGTGAAAATGACTTTAAAAAAAAATGCCAACGGCACGCGGTGTTCCCAAGCGGTCACCCATCCAAGTACTGACCGCGCCCAAGGTTGCTTAACTTCGGTGATCGGACGAGAACCGGTGCTTTCAACATGGTATGGCCGTTGCCGATAGTAAAGCTTCTTTACTTCATGAAGTTAGTCAAAAAATATGAAAAATGTCACGGATGTCCTCGAAACAGAGCTGTACGACTAATGTTTATAATTTCCCATAGGCGTTTTCACTAAAGTCTATTGTAAGTTGATCTCCGTAAAGTTGCCGAGAGAAGCGTTTGAAGCTATACGGAATCGTCTATATTCGCATGAAATAAATAAGAAAAGCTTGACGGCATATAAAACCCTTCCAAATAAACAGTCCTATCCATCTCATAATCGTTTAGAGATTTTAGGGAATCCTTATTTCTTGTGATGATTCCAGTCCAAAGATTTCCACTTTCTAAATTCGAAAAATGAAAATGATCAAGCGTCTTTGTATTACAATTTCGTCGTACCTCGCCGTCATTAATCGATGACGAAAAGTCGATTGAAAATCGATTTTATTACATATTGTAGAGTGTTAGAAGGAGTATTATTAGAACATTCGTGAAATCATGGTTCGTGTATGCTCAACTATTGGCTTTGAATATTTGGTTTCAACGTCACGTTAGTTGCATTTCCTCTAGCCGGTAACAAGTCAAAGAAAAGAGCACTTTGCGATAGCAAGTCAAAAAATCAGTAGATAGAAAATCCAGAGTTAAATGATTCTTATTGATAGTCAAATTCAAGCGGTTATATTCGAACTGCGGAGTCATCGCTCGAGTAGTATAAAATCATTTCACTCACTTTTCGCCTTCGTTATTGATCATCACATTATATGGTGGATAGTCGAACGCTGCAATTTTCAGAATTTTTCTCTCAAGGTTTCTGACCTTGTCCGGAAAAAGATTCGCCGCAAGCTTGAATTTTCTGTTTTCCACTTCATACGTGTCCAGAAGAATTTCCTGTCCTCCCACATCGTCTGGGCCGGAAAAACGATGCGTGAACAGATCCACGTCACCGGTCCGATTATTCGGAACGGCAAAAATTACGTCGGTAACATGCTGCACAGATTCTCCGTGTAAAATTGATTGGAAATCGAAATTACCGGTATCGAGGACCTCCGACTGCAACCACGTAGAGCTTTCGCTGATCTGGACGATTGTTGGTAGAAAAATAAATCTGCGCTGGGTTCTTGATATCACGTGAACAAACGTTTTCTCTATAAGCCGAAACTGTGTCTCAGGATTTTCGGCCTGCACGAGGTATCTATGCAAATTTAAACGATAACCTTCTTTACCACTGGTATCTTCAATCTTTTCTAGAGAAGCTAGACAGTTTGTACGTTTTTTTTTTTTTTTCTCGAAATCGATCCTCGCTGGGAAAAGTTACGTTAGTTACCATTGACTCATCAATTGGACTCCAATTTTGACACGTAATGAATCCAATGGCGCTGAATTTCATCGTCGGGATTGGGAATGATTTGTTTTTATAATGAGCAATGACTAATGGGCTTGCTGATAAAAATTATATTGTGGTTCCAGAGGTTGAGTTCAATTTCATTTAGAACTGTATTCCACACAAGAGAGCCAAGTTTTGTACGTTAATAAGCTGTCGTCTAAGCCTTGGCTTGTGGTTTCAATACCATTACATTTGACCGATTATGAATTACGTGCCATAATATTTATAGTCATCCTGTTTAGATAGTGTACAACAATCGTGTCACATTGAAATCTTGAACGGAACAATCGTTAAGTCAATTGCCGAGGAGCTGATTGCTTCAAAACTTTGCTTTGGAATGAAATCGTTCACAATTGTGTTGACAGCACAACATCGCCATTGATTCTTTACACGTTCCATCTCGCAATTAAAGGTAAATCAAAAATGGACGCATCACGATGAAGCGAATCGTTACTCGTGAATGATGACCAACGTAACTATTCACAGCAATGAAATTACGTACCCGGTGCACCCTAATTCGAGGACCGGCGCTAAAACGTCTTTCTTGTAACGCTCTTCGGAAGTCAAGCTCGCGTTTGTCAAACTCTCTGCACTTTTTTGGCTATAAGCGCTCACGTAGACTGCCGGAACAGAACCGGATGCCACGTATCCACTCGCCGAAATTATAACCACGCAACGATCGTTCATGTAAGTTTCAATCAAGGTGTCCGCAATCTCGTTCAACCGATCCGGAGTTACAATTTCAATTGCGATTGACGCGCTATAAACGAGTGCAATTTGAAACAGCAGAACCGTTAACATGATGGGATCGCGACAAAAGGCTTACTGTGACACGGTTGGAAAAAAAGAGTAATGACACAATCCAGTTTCAGACACAGATTGAGAAATGGGTGGACGTTTATGAAACGTATAGACGAAAGCTGGACTTGGTGAACTGCGAATTTGCAAAAGCAACGAATTCCTTATATACCTAAACCCTTTGCGTGCGCAGACCACGCCATTTGACAAGTCGATAAAATTCATACACGTGACTTTGTAAAAGTAAGACGAATCAACGGAAACACAAAAGACCGTTCGAACACAACTTTGATTTGCAATTCACTTCTGAATAAGTCATAAGCGGTGAGAAGATAGCGATAGTGAATCGTTAAAAAGTAGGACAGGTTGAGCGAATGAGTATATACCGCCATATTTGTTTAATGGTTTTACGTATTTATTACCTTAAATCAACACATCAATTTTTATTTCCTCCAATAGATCATTAAATTGAACGAGTTCTGAGGGAGTTTAAGTTTGCACTAGATTTGCTGCACTAAAGTAATCCGTCAGAGTTACGCGATAAATATGAGTAGGTAATCGCTGCAAAAATGTGAGGATCGATCGTCGGAAAGACCGATCGTTGATCGACACCCGCAGTGCGGATGTGCAAATTCGGACACTTTGAGCGATGTATCTTCAAGTAAACTTTGGATCACGGTCTGAAGAGACACCGGATTATTACTGCATGGAGTATACTCTGTCAATAAATACGTTTGTTCTGCTTGTTAACATACGATGTACAGTTGCATCATGGTGAAATAGTTACAATACGCTAGGTTTGCGTAGGAAGGTTACGGTGAAGAAACGTTATGAATTATCTATCACTGTCTCAATTGTGTCAAAATCTTAATATTGAAAACCGAGGTCATTTATTATACATGGTATCGTTTTTCACGTCATCGAATTTTCTTATATCAATTTTTTCCGTATCTTTGACTACGAATATATTACTGTAGCAAATTTTCTTTACAACGGCGTGAAAAGGGTGAAATATTCGGTAAGAAACTCGTTTCATTCAAAAACGGTATCCGCGTCGAGAGAGAACAAGTGAGACGATACCGCCACAGTCGAAGTACGACGATAAGAAAAATAAAATTTAACAACCTACAGACTGTGATCGTTTTAATTTATTACAGGGATGAAAAATAGCGTTGAATTGGTCGAACACGACAACAAATCAGTAAACATATTGGCTTTCTTATAGAGTAATTTTCTTTCTTTCAACATTGAACCGGGATATTTAATCTGAATATCGGTTTGTTTGTGATTCAAATTAAAAATAAGGATGCTGCGAGCGATATTTCATTTCATACTACGAACTACAACTCAGAGTGTATAATAATTACAATATTTTATGAAATATCGATTAAAAAAGACATTGAGGAAAGCATCTTGTACAGCTTGTGTATATTTATAGATATATGTATATATTTTATATATATATATATATGTATATGTGTGTTTGACGTTATCACTTTTATGCCCGACAACATAAACAATGTACCTTTGCCTTCGTACTTTCTCTCTCTCTCTCTCTCTCTCTCTCTCTCTCTCTCTCTCTCACTCTTTTCAATTAGTATACACTCGTATGTTTGTTTATCTGTATACAGTATATATATATATTAGGGTGGTCCTTAAAGAGGTCATTTTGGAATTTTACCGGCTCGCCTACCAAATCGTCCAAGATAATAATAATAAAAAAAAAAAAAACTCCTTATTTTTTGAGATTTCCATCCCAACATTACGCCGTGTCCCAAAGAGGGTGGATTTCCCCATTCGCCCCTCTCACGGGCACATTTGATTTCGACGAAACTCGGTACTCTATAGTGAAAGTAGGAATTAGAAAGTAGAAATTCTATAGTGACCTTTTTAAGGATCATCCTAATGTACAATAATGTACATGTATACGTATATACGTATATTTATATAATATGTAATATGCTTGCGTGTAGCCGCATGTGCGTACACAGCACGTGCACACATATTAAGGAAATATTCACTATGAATCTTGAATATTTATGTACACACATCAAAGGGTCCTGCAATGCACGCGATTTCGCGTCCCTGCATCACAGTTTAAATTGCACTTGTTCTTCGGTAGAATATATATATATATATATGTATATATGTAGTATATATATATATAGTCCTTGTTAATCCTATTATTTATATTATTACAATGATTATAATTAGTAACCGCATCGGTATTACCGTTGTTACGCTTATCACCGGAACAATTATAACAATCGGTAATCACATTATATGTATATATACTAGAGTGTTTCAAAAAAACCGAATGTTTTTTTTTTCGAAGAACATTGAAAAATCTTCCGAGTGTCCCTCAAAAATGACCTCGGTAAAATATGAGCTCTTGATATTGATATTTAGACGTGGCGATTCTCTATTTTCTATTTCCCACTCAAATAACATGGGAATTTTTTTTTTTTAAATTTAGAATTTTATTGCTCGAAAACGAATCAGTGTGAATATATAAACAAAACATATTCTGCTACAAAACTGACTCATATCGTTGATTAATGAAATTTATTAATTAATATTTCATTGGAAGTCTATAATTTTAATTTTAAAATCAATAATGTTGTGTATTTAAGTGATATGAGTCAGTTTTGTAGCATTTATAAATTAATAACATCATTATTTCAAGCGGTTCGATGTTTGAGGCCTGATAACTCTGAAGCGACTTACCTTACGCAAATCTTTATTCAGACCTTTTTTGTAGAGCGTAAAATTTCCTACAAGAATATGTTCTGTTTATATCTTCACACTGATTCGTTTTCGAGCAATAAAATTCTAAATTTTAAAAAAAGTTTTTCCCATGTTATTTAAATGGGAAATAGAAAATTGAGAATCGCCACCTCTAAATATCAATATTAAGAGCTCATATTTTACCGAGGTCATTTTTGAGGGACACTCGGAAGATTTTTCAATGTTCTTCGAAAAAAAAAGAATAGTCGGTTTTTTTTTAAACACTCTAGTATATACACATATATATTTACTTACAATTTTTATACGTAACATATGTATATGTATAATTATACCGATGTAAAGATGTACAGACTGTGTGACAGGTGTAAAATATGGCAAATGGTGTAAAATATGTACTATGTAATTATTATTATTTTGCTCCTATCATCAATCATCATAATCGTTACAACTTCAAATTTTATTCTCGTTTTGTTATTATTAACGCTATTTTCATTCTTCCGGCTGTCATTATTGTATTAGTATCGATTATTTCATAACAATTATTACCATTATTATCATTACTATTCTTATTGTTGTTGTTGTTATTATTGTTTTCACTATCGTCATTATTATTATTATTATTATTATCAAAATTGTTGTTCGTTAGTGTTTTCATCGCGCTAATCATCGTCATATCAAACACTATCTGCGCTTCTTCCTGCCAATTCTTACAACAACGGAGCAGCGGTATACACGCTATGTATTGTTATAAATGGATGCACAGTACGATCGTAAGTCATCCATTCTACAATCTAATTACGGTATCTGTTGTTTATTCACTTACCGAGCATAATAGTACGTCTATTTGAAAGAAGGTTTTGCCAACCTTCGATTAATCCTGTGTTACCACTCAGTGACTCTGTTCGATACGATGTACGACGAAGAGAAAACATTAGTGATTCAATTTTCTGGGTTCAGTTTTTCTTCGCTAGTCAAATTTTCATAATTTTTTCACGAAATCCTTCTTCGCGCTGAGCAGAACAACTTCTTGCCTCAGAATTTTCTTCAACGTTAGTATCGTATCACCAGATGAGATTTTATTCCCAAGATTGTTTCGAATCCACGCCACTGGTACGAAAAATCTTGCATAATTGAAACAGATTCTAATGAATTCCGAGTTCTAATATTTGCGTCGTTCACTCGGACATAATGGTTAATAAATTAATTTTCTATATACTATTGTATGTCATACAATATTACACAGAAAAATCATGCAACCCGAGACTTTTAATTTCAGACGCGATGTTGTTGAAGAAAATTTTGAGATGCGACATTGTTACAGCGATACGATATGATCGATAAAATAATTCATTCTATCACTCTTATACGTTCGTCACTGTGAGTGTACGCGTGGTAGATATATACAAGTGTCTATACATTAGTTCCATAATTAATCGTATACTTATCAGGGTATACCTAATTGCTGTGTTTGAAAATTTATACTATAACGATAACAGATCCAATTAAATGATTTATCGGATCGTAATTTACCGAACAATATACAATGCGTATGATTATATAGCGAAGATCTAGAAATTTACAGTGAAATGTACAAAAATTTGTAGAAATATAAAAGTAAAAGTAGGAGTAGTGGTAGTTTTAGTGGTATTGGTAGTATTAGTAGTAATAGTAACAGCAGTAGTAGTGGTGGTGGTCGTGATAATAGTAGCAACAACAATAGTAATAATAACAACGACAAGGTACAGAGATGTAGAAAAATTTTCATGGCTTGTCATAATTTATTAAGGGCGTTATTACGTAGTAACTTGGGCATTTTCTTAGACCCGCCGATATTGAAATACCCGAAGAAGATATGGCACGACAAATGGCAATTACTAAAGCAAGACTCGCGTTATTATAAAATGTATGCGATACGATACTAAACGAACATTAAACTACCGTGCACTGATTCTATACCCGTTTTATAAGAATTTCTCACTTTGCAGATAAAGTAGACGCGTAGCGTGCTAAGTAACGAGAACTAATTTCAAGCTTTGTCGTCAATTTGGTCTAACTCGCTCATTTTTAGTCAATTTACTCTGCTTCAAAAATTAATCACGCCGTTTTTTACGCACACTGAGAGAAAAATTTCATTTGTTACAGTAACTAGAAAAATTCGGTAAAACAGGTATCGTTAAGAAAACTGTTTTAATATTGTTGGGATTGCGAAAAACGAGGTACGCGTAACCATTTTGCGCTATCGTCGATCCGTTTTTGGTAATTGCAACGCAAAATCAGTTTGTGAGGTTAACTCTACTTTTTTAGTTAAACAAGGCTTTAACGGCAATTTATCGTTGCACAAGCATTAAATTTTCCCAACAGTTGCAAGAAAATATAGCAACAGTGATCGTAATGAGAAAGAACAGTAACGGATACTAGATTTTCCGGTAACAGCTAGAAAACTAATTTTCATTTTCTACCTATAATTATATTTTTCGATCGTGGTAAAAAATAAAAATAGTTACGGACTGAGCGGTGACCGGAACTAAAAATTTCTCTCAGTGCATGGACAGCCGAGTTTGTGCCGGATTACAAATAAACACCGATCGCTCGTGAATCCTGGCTATTCCTCTAAGAAATCGCTATATCAGTATACATTGTGCAGGTTTGTATATATATATATATGTATATATGCATTCGAGAGCTCGAAGAAATAGATGTATACATACTGTTGTAGTTGTAAGTAACAACTAACAAGACCAATGTTGTGCGTACGAAACGTGAACAGTCGTGCCCCTTGTATTGAGAAAAGAGAGAAATTTTAAAAATACGGGAAAATTAGGTAAAATTTGTTGATAAAAAAGGAGAATTGCAATTTTTTGGTTCTCGGTTTTGCGTATATTCGTATGCATTTTACGCGAACGTTTGTATCTTTTTTCAAATTGACCGATAGGCGTATCTAATTAGCGACTTTACGGCATTTTGCAGCAAAGCTATCTCCTGTGTTACTGATTTGTACAAGCAATATAAAAAAATGTTACAGATAAAACAATAGTTGTGCGCGCGAAGTGGATGCTGAAGCAAAGATATTGTCGAAAAAGAACGGAACATCCGTTGGCGTAAAGTTCGAAACAGTAAACATACCGGAATTACACATTTTCGTTTTACAAAGCGCCTTTCATTTTCAAAAAAATCCAGTTCATCGTATTTCATCGACTGCGAAAGGTCTCTGTGATTGTTTTTGAATGGGAGAAACTTGAAGTTGCGCACTCGTCACAGATCAGAGATTCATTGTCAGTGCCTTCTGACATCAACTTGGTCTACAAGCTATCGGTTCGAGGTCCATCTGAAAACTGATTACAACCTCGTGTTTCTGTCTTCCGCGGATAATCCATTTTCTCAATTGAAAAAAAGGAAAAAAAAAGCACTCAAAGAGTAAACCCTGATCGCTTGTAAGCTAGTGCAATTTCGAATCGTTGAACTGCCATTTGCCGAATGGATGATGGAAACACGCGACTCAGTACAGCCTTAGTTAGCTGGAGAGTTCCGGACTGGCATCGTCGTCCCTCTCGTCGATTTGGAGGGCGGATTGCGGAGATGCCGGTTCTTCGAAATCCCGATCGCTGCTCTCCATTGGTTCGCCATCGGAAGGCCTGAGAGTCGCAGGCGCAACGACAAATCCGATCGGCTCGGAGTTGGCGTCCGAGTCCAAATTGAGGTCCTTCAAATTTTTATCAATCTCTGCCGGCATGGCAGTTGCCTTCTTGTGAATTATCGAGCTCTCCTTCCCGCTGAGTCCTCGCGATTCCATTTTACCAATGGCAAAGTCCCGCAGGTTTATCTTCAGCTCCCTGTTGAAGTCGTATTCCCTCAGGAGCGGTTTGCTCATTGTCAGGTCTCTCACCGCGTCGTAATTCCTCGATATGAACCTCGTCGGTTCCGGCGATAACACAGTTCTCTCCTGTATCGACTGCTCGTGCATCCCCGGCGTTAGGTGAGGCTGAGGAACTCGCTCCGGCGGCGCAAGCGAGAGATTTGTCGGCATCGAATTCTGCTCCGAAGTATTGCTCTCCGAAACCGACCCGTCGCCGGTCAGGAGAGAATTATTCGAGTCGGAACTACATTCGACCGACGTTCGCGGAGGTCCGGAACTCTTTACCCCTCCGCCCGACGACCCCGTCTTTGTTTTCGGCTGGGTGGTCTTCGGGTTGTTTTGATTCTTGTGCTCCGCCGCCTCGGCGTTGCTGATGTTGTCCTGTTTTTTCCACTTCGTTCTCCGATTTTGGAACCAGATTTTCACCTGCAATCAAAAACGGTTCGTTCGTCATTGACAACGTTGTTGTAACTAGCATCGTTAACTATATTGATACACAGCTACGTCAGAAAATATGCTCAATAAATCGATGGATCCTTAGATGAGCGCAAAGTTCATCGAAAGTAGGACGTGGATTATATCCATGGTTTTATTCGAGGTAGTAGTGGTGGACTGGTCAATAACGAAACCGACTGTTAACTGGAATGACATCTTTTACGTTTCAACGGTCCACTACTGACCCAAAGTTCCGTAAATACGGCGATGATGGTTGTTAATAGATAAACAAGTTATGAACAGGGTCAGAGCAATCCGGCTGACGACGAGTCAGTTCGACTCGTGGAGAGAAATTCAGGAATCATCTGACCATCCATCCCCAGGGGCCACAATCGCGGTCCATTCGAACATTTCAAAATTTCGGAAACCGATCCCGTACGTCCCCAACGCCGCGAGCAATTATGAGGCACATTCCATCGCTCAAAAGTTGAAAAATCAAACCGGGAGACAGACTTCGAGTGGATATTGACGTACAATATGGCATGCTTTGCAAAGTCAACTTGCTGCGTGATTATAAATTGCGGAAAATAAATGACAGTGTGAAATCTTAATCAACTTCGCGTATATCCGATGACAATGAAAAATTATTTTCACCTAACATAGCTTGTGTAAATGGATATATTTGAACTGTTTAATCAGATATTACCAGAACTCGGCAATGTATTTTTTTTTTTTTTTCACTATCGAAAATAGCTAATTCATTTTTCCCCGCATTGTATCCAATGACGGACCGCTATAGTCAGAGTTTGAGGCTCAATGAAGTGGATAAATCATCAAACAGTATAAAATAGACGTATGTGTTCGGTGCTCCGATGAGTTGTGTGGTGGCGCCAAAAAAGTGACTCTATGAAAACGAACAGGTAGATAGAAAACATAGACATCAGGAGTATTCACGGTGCGCGGAGTACGAATTCATGTGACGAAAAATTTACCTGTCATAAACATCAAAGCGATTAATACTGCGGGAGAATAAGCCTCGAGGCACAAGCGGAGACATCAAGATGGACGCAGTTAAAATTTGCGGGGGTTTTAAATTGATATTGAGGTTGGTACTGCAGCAGAGTCCAGAAGTGTAGATGAGAGTCGTTTTAGCCTTATTCTGTTCTGATAAGGAAGAAGATCGCTTTTGCTCGGTTTGTTTATCGCCTGTTTTTTCACTGAGTGTAACACCAAGAGGATTTTGTCCCTTTGACGGAGATTAAGCCCAGATTTGAAAAAAAATAGTGTCCCCTCTTTTTGAGTAAATGAATATCTGCAAGTACGTAATATGTACGTCAACTTCACGATATCGATATCATTCGATGCGAATTTGTGTTTCAGGTTTTGTTGCAACCAAGAGAAACTCGTCAAGATAGTAGAAAAACGAAAGAAAACAGCCAACCTCAAGCATATTCCTCGTTACGAAGAGTGCGCTAGATCTCGGGATTTGATGTCAATAATTGATACGCTATTAATAAACGGGCAAGAAAAATTCTTGTTACAGTCCGTAACATTCATTATGTTGAATTAGCTCGTTTGTTTTGGAAAAATTTCGCCGATTATTCAGAATCTATGCTTTATTCATCGAACATATCGATGCTCAGAATCGGAGAAGGAAATATAATTAATCGATTTTCAGAATTGATTCTTTTATTTTCTCCCATCACTAGCGAAAATTACTGAAAAAATATGAAAAAGTGTAGGCTCGCCCCCGAGTTGAAGCAAAGGGTCGCGTCCCGTCATAAATGGCAGATGTAGGGAATTTCCAGACGCAGCCAAATCCTTGGATCCCAGATAGCGGAGCGAGGCTTGGACACTTGAAACTTGACTGTAAAAGACATTGAGCAGGAAAAGAGAAACGGAAATAATGTTCCATTTATTTTCGTCGCCAGTTTTCCACCGCACAAGCAAATTTCTAGGTAGGGCCCAGATTCTGGAGTGAGCAAAATTTAAGACAATATCTTATACTTAAGATCCGGTAAAATGAGTTGCTTCAATATCGAATTATGTATATTACGGCATATACTTATACACATACAACACTGTAGGAATGTCCAGAAACAATTCATCGCTTATTAGTAGGGCCCGGATAAATGTGTATTAAAAATTGCAAAATATGTAAAAATATTAAGTAAAAAATAACAATTATTGTCGAGTAGAACACACTTTATTTTGACAGCATTTTTTACTCTACATTGTTTCTATAAGTCTATACTATCTGTGTGTACATATTTTTTAATCTTTAATGCATATTTATCAGGACCCTACTTATTAGATACATCATTAGTCGCTTTAATTTTTCCGATAAGCGTGAAATTTTGCACGCGTACAGGTTAACCACGCAATTGATATCTATAAGCAGATAGCATATAAACACAATACAATATTCTATTACGAACAGTGCGGAAGTTAACAGTGGGCAAGTTATTACGTCAAATGTAATATAGAATATTTATTATTAGTGCCGTACAAAGGCAAATTAAGAAGGAGAAAAAAAAAAACGGTTGAGAAGCAATTGAAATTCATCGAAATGTTTTTTTTTTTAATTAATCGTTCTACTACTTCATATTTTTTTCATCCTCTTTCACGTACGTCTGCCAAGTCTTCAGCGTTGCCGGAGAATTCTCTCCGTGTCTCATACATGTGAATTTATATGACGAATTTTGATCTTTCAGCATTGTTATCTTGGAAAGCGAACGAGTTGAATCGTTGTGAAACCTGATCAAGATAATTCAGAATTTTTAAATATGTCTGTAACATATTTATTTTTCACCAAAAATCTGTGAGGACATAAAAGTTTTTTCAAGCATGCGTGACGGATCTCGATCTCTCGTGGAAGGTTCGACTCTGCTGAAATCTCGAATGATCGATATGACTTCGTCGAGTTTCTGAAGTCAAGACTCAATGTTCAGACTCTGGAGCCGCGGGTCAGGTCACATCAACCGCGTCTCTGGCTGCGGCAACAAGTGTCTTTGGTACGCTTTACCGGAAGTGATTTTCCTCGTACGAAAAGCACTACGTACAGATTATCAATTTAAGGTTGTCATATAATATTTCTGCCGGATTTTATCGCGTACCGATAAGGGAATAAAAGTGGAAAAACATTTAAAGAGAACCAGCTTTTACGAACGTTCTTGCCGAAGGCTATAAATTACAAGAGGATAATCAACAGGTATGCAACTTCGCATTTTATGATCATAAACATTTCACGTAATGTGGACGATTGAAGTTTTTAAACCGTAAAAAAAAAAAAAAAAAAAAATTTATTTAACGCTGAAAAAACAAATGCCAGCTCAGCTGCTGCTGCGAAGTTGGATACATAATCGATTTGCGCCGTCCAACGCTCAGGTCACGATTTTCAACTAAAATCAACGAACATAATTTTTAAGTAAATATTTAAAACGCTTTGCGTGCACCCGAAATTTAGGACCATTTTTTTGGACGAATAAATACCCAAAAGAAGAATATTTATTTCTAATTTTACAATGAAATTTTAGGCTCACGCAAAGACCGGAAAGTTGAAGAATCACTTTTTAAAATATCATAAAAATCGTCTGAGAATTCAATAAATTCAATAAATACTTTTTGCTACAACTGTTTGATTTATCTTTGAGAAACTCATAAACTACTGTAGGACAATTTTTGCGGCCAATTCAGAAGTTCAACGTCAGATCAGATAGCGTTAGATTGTCGACAGGTAGTATTAGATTGAAATAAAATAGCGTTAATTTTTTAATTAAGCGACAATTTCGAAGAATCAACATTTGTTTTCTCGAAAATGACTCGGTCTAAGAAAGAAATTTCTGGGACGTGAATTGTTCATTTTCATTCGTAAGTTTAGGAGAAAATATAAACCGACCTTTCATAGTAAGTAAGGATGGGGCATTTTGAAATTCAAGCACGAAATTGAAGATCTCCGTAATTACAAGTAGATTTTGCGCGGTAAAAGCTTTTCTTTTCACTACTTACTCTTCGCCCTTCTCTCTTTTTTTTTCAATTTGAGAGTTACGAACCGTAACTACGTTCTAACATAAGTGAGCTAAACACGCGAATAGCCTACCAAAGTTTCGGAATTGCGCAAACAAGGAAAGCCTGCAAGTGACCTGGAACGATGCAACCATTTATACGTGTCTATGGATATAATATAGTTATAAGCTCTAAGATACTGGTTTTTGTATGCCTGAAACAGTGAGATCTTCACATCTTGCGCAATAATTTCTTGCCCAAGCCGCGCTCGAGTCAAACGCATTTTCCTCGTCGGATTAAAGTTGGTAACGTTAGCGGCTTGCAGTATTTTGAATAAATTCGGAAAATCCAATACAAAGGAAGAGAAGCAACTGCTCTAGTGTTTTGCAGTAGTAGATAGTAAGAATATAATCATGATTCGAGAAATGATAGATCAATATACCGAATTTTTCGTAAGTTACCAAGGACGGTATTTTGGAAATCGGTTTAATTTTCATCGTATGTTGAAACGTTGTTTTCTCAGGTTGAGAAGTTGTGCATAAATGAACGATCAGGTGTCGGAACTCTGATTTTACTGCAATTTTGTTACGTAATCACGCGTAACGAGATACGAAAATCTTTGAAATTTCAAACTTTTACCCTCCACGAAAATCACTATGAATAATTTCCCCTCGAATATTTCCTATTTTCGACATATGAACGTGCTTTTACAAAAATGTGAACGATGCTTACAGTAATTGGAGTTATTTTCGTTAATCCTAATTTGATTTTCTGAACATTTTTTCAGAATCGGTATTTGTACAGATGGAGCAGTATGACGAAGGACGGCGCATTACGCCACCGAGCAGATCCTGGTGCACCCGATATCGACCCATACTAATAATTGCCGCAGTATTTATGAAGGTCCTTATTGTAATTTTGATTGTAGTGAGAAACGCAATGCACACGACCAGTCCCGAAATCTCGTACCGAATCGAATCCGAAAAGTTCAAGAGCCCTATTATGCATGCAATCCTGAACAATAACTCTCGCAACACACTTTCAATTGACGAATTGAAGAAATATATGATTTCTATGAAATCGTAATTGTAAATTCGTAAAATTTACGCCGTTTCTTTATTTTTGCGTCAAATGAAAATGTATCGGAGTGATTTTGTTTAGAATTGCATATAGAATAGGGCTGACAATCCTTTTCCGCATATGAGCTACGTGGACTCGGATAATGCGACATATTTACGACAACGTCGAAATTGACCAAGGCATCCTCTCTTCCATTATATGTGTGCAATGTGTGCTACTACGCACGCAAGCGTTTGTACATGTGATATTAATGGATTGCATTATTCATGACAATTTTACTCACCTTTCATATTTGTATAAACATCTGTTCACAGAACATAACAAATAAATGTAAGTTATTGTAAAGGCCAATGTTGAACCTCGTATCGCTCCATTAATTTTATGATGGTATACCATAATTGTAATCGCTGACCAATATTCTCTATGCAATTCTAATATACACGTTTTGTATAACACGATTTTCTAACGAAATCTCCCGCTCATCTTATTCTAGTGAACAAATATGTAATCAAAAGCAAACTCTTCTTTCATTCCGTTTCAAGTTCGTTTTAATAAAAGAAAAAAAAAAAAAAATAATAAACAAAGAATTCTACTCAACTATAATCGATAGTTTCATCATCTTTATTAATACGGTTTTATTGGTACCCACGTTGTTATGTTAAAAACAAAACTAGATGATTTTACATGTATCCATAAATAAAAAACCTCACAATCAGTGCATTCGTGTACATTTTTTGTACTTATCGTGCCCAATCCGTTCCAATTGTGAATAGACGAATCAACAAATATACATTTTGGAAAACTGACCAACTTTTTTTATTTATTCAAAAGCCTATAACGAACTGATAGGTTCGCATCTGCCTAGAAAACCCGCCGATGAATAAGTATAAAAGTATACGCGTCAAAGAGAGAAAAATTCAACAATTCTGCTTCCGTTATCACGACGATATTAAGCCCAATAAGACGAAACTCCATTCCAAGGTATGGATCATATCCATCCAGCAGGATAAATCTATACAGTATTATGTTTTTTCCCCCAAGTTTACTATGTTAACTCAAACACTCACAAAACAATGATCCGATAGCGTTTTTTGATATCCCAGTTATTGGTATGATTCTATACAGACAGATACAATTCTTAATGAAAAATGTAACAAACAATTTGCGGCCAATGATACATTCTGTTATCACAATGGTTTTGAGTGGTTTTTTTCTGCCTGCAAAATACGATGATAAAGAAAACACAACGTTTAGTCGAGAATTGTTAATATTCTTAAATAGACAATTCAAATTTTGCGATCAGAAGAGTTTCGTTGTATGTGAATAAAATGTTGTAGAAAAAAAAATTGATCCTACACCTGATTGCGAGAATTAACCCCGAATGAAAAAAAAATCTAACCTTACAACCACGAAGAAGAAAAAAAAATAAACGTTTCGGGATACAGTTAAGAAAGGTAACTCGAAGAACGTGTTGGAAAGAAAATCTTGCGAGTCAAAGTTCGAAACGCTCTGAACGAAAATAACTCGTACGAAAGTTATATTTACGAACAGTAGCAGAAAAGATAGTTTCGATTCAAGCTGAACATTCAAAATATAACAGTATAGTTATAACGTTGTTGCGCAGTATTCGCTGCGTCTGTTAAAGAAACACAACAAAAAAGAAACATCCCAGAATTCATATTCTAATTAACGTAATCAACAATGTGACGTTCTCGGAAATATTTCTATGATTCCACTTTCCTTCTTCTCAACTCGGTAAACTGCATAATCACGAGTTTCGATACAGTAGTACGCGATTGACATTTCCCCTTTCGTTTCTTTTTCCTCCTATGACGATATCCATCCTCGTTACAACTTGTCTGCGGAGAAATCGCAAAGGCTTTGGAATTAGATAAAGGAAAGCATTGTATCAACTTTTTCGGGTATCGAGACGGCAATGCGCCGTCGAGAAGCATATAATCAGAATTTTCGATCGAGGACGCAGACTGCTTACGCTGCTTGCGGTGCTCCGTCGGTAAATAACCGATAGAGTAATTCTTAATTTTACACGCGTGCGTTTTACGCCGTCGACGATCCATGACGAATGGTGTACTGATAATATATAACATGTCTGGTAGCCATATGGTGAGATGGCAACCCCGCAGTCGACGGAAATTCAACACCTTATACAATTCGGCCCATTTCGCTGTGGCGCTAGGCAACGCTGTAAGTTGCGCTCAGCGTTCGCAGGCAAAGAAACATGCTCGTATTAGTGTGTATTCGGGTACCCACGACTCACGCATCAGCAACACCGAAAAATCCAAATACATGGCGTTGAAAGTCGTAGAGGAACACGTATGGCACGCCCGCTTGTAATGCGTACGAATTAAGAGTTCGTCGTACCAGAGGTTTGATTAAAAAGGGGGCCTCTTAGGGCTAGAGAAAAAGTTCAATAATTTTTGAGTCCTGTCAATAGTCATTTTTTATCAAAGTAAATCTATTTTTATTCTTCATTTATTTTTTTTTAAATTTAATATCGAGATCAAATTGAGATATGCGTTGAAGATTGCTTGCTAGGAGTTTCTTTCTATTTGCGCAAAATTGTTTTTAGAAATATTCTAATTCAAGCTTGTAAAACGAAAGATTGAAAATTATCAGGTTGATATTAGCTCAAGTAGTATAGGAATACTTGTACCGCACCAAATATGTATTTTATAATTTTTTCAAGATTTTTTTCCATCTGCGTATAGAAGTAGACAATTAATATTTTATCTTTCATAACTCGAAAACTGCGCACATGGTGAAAAAATTGTAATGTGAAAAAAGTTGTGTTTTCTTTTTGCAAATTGGTAGAATACAATTTTTGCCTCATTTTTTGACAACCGAGTAAGTCATCGTTTTCAGCGAAAAATGAAACAAAAATCAATTTTTCTAGAAAACTCCGTTTTCGAACAGTTTGAAAAATGTTGCAAGTTTTGTTTGACTAAAAATGAAATAAAAATGGCCGTCGTTTTGGAGCCAATTCTAAAACATTGCAAATGCCATGATCACAAAATTGATTTTTCTCAGCGAAAATGAACTCTACTCACTTTAGAACAAAATTTGATACATGCGCCGCTTTGGAAATATTCTTTTCGAGAATTATTTTTTCGAAAATATTCAAACATATCTGTAATGAATTTTTTTTATATGAGAGTGTGGTCCGTGGCTACAGTTCCTGATGACGTCTTCCCCCCAGCCGGCGCTGGTGAGTGTCTACGATACAAACCTTTTCAAGTCACGCGGGCACCGCCTACGCCACCCCACACGGACAGTTTTCAAGCGAGCCAAAAAATAGTCCAGTTGGAATGTAAATTTAAAACAGCAATTTTTCAACGCTACCATTTTTCTTCCAATAATTTGTACCGCCATCTCGAATTTATGGAAGAATATATCTTTTCGTCAAATAACTCGACCACTTTGTACGTTTTACTAAAAATGGCAATAAGTTCTAAACTTGTAGGAAGTTAAATTTTTTGTCTACGATTGATACGATCGATTGTCTACGATACTTCCCGATTCAAAACATAAATCGAAGATGGCGAACGAAGCTACCGCATAATATGGTCGAAATTCTGGAAAATCTGGTTCACCCGCGACCTGCCCCGACGATTAGGAAACGAAAATAATCGAATTCAAAGATCGCGATATCAGGTGGTGGTATTTTTTGAACGTAATATAACATTATCGGGACGGGCACAGTTGCGCAGGTGTCGCGGCGCAAGCGGTGACCGCGTAGTCTGGAAGAGTCTGTCTCAGCACACATTCACGATGAGAGATACCAACATTTCCGTCCGATCTCCGTCTCGGCGCCGCGGCGGCGAATGTGCGCGGAGGTTTCGATCCCATTGTACCGCTGATCCACGCTCAGTTCACGTCTAAGCTTCAACATGTCTCACGATGTGCCTACGTACAGCGCTCTCAATCAGGGTGAGTGTGCCAAAAGAGAGAGAGAGAGAGTAGTGATGAGCCGAGATCAATAAGGCGAAAGCGATAACTTCACGAGAGACCCGAATATCGCGGCTTGTTGTTGGTTTTTTGGGTGCGTTTCGTTGGGTTATTTACAGCGGCGATATAACCCAGTGGCTACGTGAGGTTCGATTTTTTGTGGTGCCGGCGATGGTCTGTGTTCTAAAATTAGTAATCACGCCAATCAGTGGATACTATTTGTACTTGTGACCTTTCGCGAATACGTGAATCATTTTCAAAGGAAAAAGAAACTAGTTCCAGCTAAGAATGAAGAAGAGTGTAAAAGTTGCCGAACAAATTTCCGTTTATAATTTTGGTACAACGCTGAACGGTTAGGATCGCGAGCGAGTGGAAACTTCGGAACTATTTGTGACGCTACTGCCGTACGCGAATCGTGTGTATCTTACATTTAAGTTTCTTGTAAACGAACTACGGGGGCCTTTTTAAACATTGACAGTGACGCGATATCACGTACCGGCTGAAATTATCAACTGGAATTAGGAGCAGTCGAGGGAGTTGTTAATTATTTATTAAAGCAGTCATTGAACGACAGAACGAACTCGGGCGTGACAATTTTTTTCTCATAGGCACGGACACAGGACAAAGTTACGTGGCAGAAGGGAGGGGGTTAATATGGCGTGTGAATATAAACTATAGTGCTTGAAAATAATAACGAAGGTGTAATAAAAGAAATTTGTTCAACGTAGCTATACTAGATACGTCCCTTTACAAATGTTTTCATAAAGTCGAGGTTTAAGTCTAAAAATACTGGCGTAGAGGGGGGCCTGTATATTTTGCTCGCAGGAACGCGGGAAGAAAAATCTTACAACTTTCTATGTTACTCACTTTTGTACAAGTATGTGATAAAATTTGAATATTGAAGATCAGTGGATTCGGTAATACTCATGATCGTATTTTGAAATTTCACACATTTCTTTTTTTTAAACTTCAAATCACGGTTTGCTCTGCTGATAGTTATTTTTGAGCACTGTTTCAACAACTAACAGTTGAGAAAGTTAGCATTAAATAACTTACTACGTATGTAAACATGATGTATTTCATTCGCATGATATTCGTAAATCACATCAATAGATAAATACCTGTAAGCATTCTAAAAGCACCCGACGAATAGCCTACTAATTCGTAAAAAGAAAATCTTATTTTTTGGCAGAGTAGCTCAATTTTTCTTTGAAATTGGTAAATAACTCGACTGAAGCAAATTTCCGTAGAATCATTCCAATTTGACGAACACGTACGATATTCTGGCAGCGTATCAATTCAGTTATAAAAAAAACTTAAGTTCGCGTAACGTATGATGCGTAGAAAAAATTTTCAAAAAAGTGTTCGCAGTCTCATAACCAGGGGCTTAACTAGATTGGGGAAACCAGGTCAACGCTCAATGAAGTAATATTTCATTCTGAGGCGCAGTCGTGATGTTTCGCTCCTTTGTTTTCGTACAGTATTTTCAAATCCGTTCTTCAGAAGACTATATTTCATTATTCACCCAAGGAGCCCATTTTGCGCCCTTGCCCCGGGGCCCCTAAATGCCTAGTTACGTTCCTGTAAACACTGACACTGGTTGCATGCCTTGAAAGGATAAACCCAAGCAGCGTACCGTGCGTTTTCGTGGACGACCACCGTGAGATCAAGTCCGAAGGACTTCGCTGTTCATTTTTTAGCACGCGGCCGCTCCTAGTGGACTTTTAGCCCGATCGTGAAATGCCTGTAATTAGGAGTCCCCTGGTGCCCATCCACGAAATCGAATCAGTATCCTGCGAGCGCATAGTTTTTGTGTTATGTCAGACTGTAATTCCAGCGACGTGAATCGTGGACCAATACAAATATCGTATATCACAACGTAAGCACGATTTCCAATGCGCTTTGGTGGAAAAAAAGAAATGGACGCGCCTTGGTCAATATATTACAGCTAATTTGGGCTGGGTCCTGAGTTTGTATTCAGGAGTTCACGACACAACTCGATATCAGCTGACCTCGCTCGGTATATTTAAACCCGCCGATGGCGTCACGCCATTCTCCTATCTTCTTCTTTGTTCTCTTTCTTTTCTACTGCCTCTTCGCAGAATTGGTAAAAGTGGCAGTGAACAGGCAGCAACGTTAATGATACCGTCGGAAATCGTTCCCCCGTCATACACGCCTATATTGTTATATCCAATCACACGAGTTGCCGCAGTCATTATCGGTGAATATAAGAGCAAGTTTGAGATATGAGAAAGGAAACAATTTTTACAAGTAATCAACAACGCTTCCTGTAAATTTAGACAAAAGCGACTAGAAGATATAAAACTTGATCGCCTTATACGCAGAAACTTCTACGCAGCGTATATAATGCTTTCTCAGTAGCTTGAGTTTCAAATCTGAGATGCTGAGGGTAAAAAATTCGTGGAATTCAACAAATTTTGTTTTAATCGTTTTAAATAAATAAAGAAAATTTATTTGCAACAAATTATTTGTTCTGACGAGTGATTTTTTTTTCCTGTAAAAAAAAATTTGTCACCTTGTGTATATTCATAATCAAAAGATTTTGTACAAGTAGAAAATATTTTCTGGTTGCATGTTCGTGATTTAACGCTGCCGCATGGTTTTGACCAGTGGTTCCCGAATATTTTTATCCTGTTGACCTTAACGGTGTTCAACTATACCGTTCGTTGAGCTACACTTGTACAGCTGAAATGGTTGGAGTTCTGAGAAATTTCTCGCACAATATGCAGAATGTAGAAACTTGGTAACGATCAAAGGCTCGGCAACTCAAGTTCGGAAACCATATCTTTTTAATACAGCCCAATTATTCCAGACTCGTGATGTCGACGGTGAAACCAGTTATACGTGGCTATGACATAGTCAGAAGCTCTGAGATAAATGGTTTTTGTATACCTGATACACTGAGATCTTCACGATACATTGCGCGATAACTTCTCGCCTTAAAGTCGGTAAAGTCAGCGGCTTGTAGAATTTTGGATAAATTCGAAAAATTCGATGCAAAGAAAGAGAAGCAACTATTCTAGTATTCTCATTATTCTCATAGATTAATCAATAGACCGAATTTTTCTCAAGTTATTAAGGACGATATTTTGAAAATCGATTTAATTTTCATCGTATTTTCAGAAGTTTTTATTACCTTCGGTTGAAAAGTTGTGCGTAAACGAAAGATCAGGTGTCGGAATTCCGATTTTCCTGCAATTTTGTTACGTCATTACGCGTACCAAGATACGAAAATCTTTGAAATATCAAACCCTTACCATCCACGAAAATCACTGTGAACAATTTCCCCACGAATTTTTCCTACTTTCGACGCACGAATGTGTTTTTATAAATATGCGAATGACGATTACAGTAATAGCAGTTATTTTCGTTGATCCTAATTTGATTTTCCGAACGTTGTTGCAGAACCGGTATCCGTACAGATGGAGCAGTATGGCCAAGGACGGCGCATTATGCCACCGAGCAGATCCTGGTGCACCCAACGTCGGACCATAGTAATAATAGCCATAATAATTCTGACGGTGTTGTACTTGGTCATTATTGGAATCGTATTTATAGCGCCGTTGTTTGTTGCGGCCGCGATCGTAGCCTCGGATGAGAATCTTAACAAGTACCATTGATTTTTCTTTATCCCAATCATTCTACATTTGGAATGTGTGGTACGCACATAAAGTTTTGTACATGTTACACGAATGGATTACATTATTCACATTAATTTTATTACAGTTTTATATTTGTATAATCACCTATCCACAGAATACGAAACATAGATGTAAGCTATTGTAAATTCGAATCTAAGGCCTCACTGAATACAACAACGGTGAAAATCTATTATAATGTGCACAGTCAACGTCGATTATTGTCAGATTCCTTAAGACAGTAACGAAGTCAGGTCAAGTCGTCTGCTTAATGTTTTATTGTTACTAATGTACACATTTTCACGCATATGTGAATACTTTTATAAATATAATATATATTTTTTCTAACTCAGTTTTTCGTAGTATTAAGATATCAATTTATTGACAGGTAAAAGTATCGAATAGCTTTGAAAAGTTGATTATAAGCCAGTGAAGAATTCATGATAACATGTGAAGCGAGTTATGTGTCAAATCGTAATGCTTTACATTTTTGGCTCTATTTACTTGATAACGGTATAATTGCAATCATCGAACAATATTTTCAACGCAATTGTAATACAAACGTTTTGTACGATCTGATTTTCTAACGTAATCTTCACCTTGTGTCATTTTAAATAGTAAGCAAATGTATGATCGAAAGCAAACTCTTCCTTCGTTCTGTTTCGATTTCGTTTCGATGAAACAAAACTAAAAATCAAGCACTTTACTTGATTGTAATCGACAATTTCATCATTTCCATTGATACGCTTTTATTGATACCCACGTTGCTGTGATCAAAACCAAACTGGGATGACTTTACACGTTTCCATAAATAGAAAACCGCGCGATCAGTGTATTTGTGTAAATTTTTTGTACCTATTGTGCAAGATCAGTTCAATTGTTGATACATGAATCAATAAATATGCATTTCGGAAAATCTACTTCAACTGTTTTTTTTTTCCTTCATTCAAAAGCTTACAAAGAACTGGTAGGTTCGCAACAGCATGAGAAAACCGTAGATGAATAAGTACAACAGTATATAAGTACAAAAAAAAAAAAAAAATAAAAGAATTCAACAATTCTGCTTCCTTTAATTACAACTATTATACTCGGTTCAATAAGACGGAGCTCGATTATAAGATATTGATTATATATTATCCATCTGATTGGATAAATGATAACGAATTAGTTTTTCCCCCAAGTTTACCATTTAAACTTCGACACCAACAAAACAGTTCTCTGGTTGCATTTTTTCCTATTGCAATTTCTTATATAATTTCATACCGATAGACGCAATTTTTTATGGAAAATAAAACAAATAATTTTCAGCTGATAATAGATATTGTACTCATAATGGTTTTTGAGGATTTTTTTTTTTTGTTTCTGAAATGCGATGATGAACCAAACACAACGTGTTATAATCGTGAATTGTTATTCCTGTTGTTTTTGTTGGACATTCTTTAATAAGCAGTTCAAATTTTGCGATGATAGGAGTTTTGCGTTTCAACAAAGCAAAAATTCTTATGAAAACGGAAAATATTTCTCAGCCTGATCGTGAGATTTAACCTTATATGAGAAAAATTAGTAATGATTGCATTAGTAATTTGCGATTATGAAAGAAAAACTTACCGATTACATTTATAATTTGTAATTAGAAGAAAAATAAATTCTAATTACATTTGGGATACGTAATTAGGAGAATAATCGATTCTAATTACATTTGTAATTTGTATTTAAAAGAAAAATCGATGCTATGTATTTACATTCGAAATTTGTAATCAGAAGAACAAGCGATGCTAATTACATCCGCCGTTTGTAATTAGAATAAAAATCGATACTAATTACATTCGCGCCTTGTAATTGAAATTTTTATAATTGCAAATTACAATTGTAATTAGTATTTTTTATTCTTCTAATTAAAAATTGAAATTGTAATTAATGATTTTCTTTCTTTCAATCACAAGTTATATCTCGACTAGAGCCGGAGATAACAGTGTTTTAGTTTTGTTTTGTTTATTGTTGTCTCAATTGATATTAAGAAACAACAAAAAAAAAAAAAATATCAAAATTCACGCAACACCTCAAGGAATCGCCGTGAATTATTCCAGACCTCCAGGAGCACTTTATCCGTATAAAGAAATTTTTTTTTTAAATTCGTCTTCGCAACTTGTGCTGATTGAATTTTAGATTTCATAATGATTCATTTTTACTTTATACTTTAGTCATGTGCCTTGGGAATATTACTGTAAATAATAGTTGCAAAAACTATTATTTTGGTGAATTCTGTGGTACAGTGGAAAGAGGGGGAGAGAGAGAGAGAGAGAGAGAGAAAGATTGGAAGTAGACATTCCTAAATAAACACCTTCCCCTCTCTCTCTTTCCATTGTAGATAGATACCATATATCACTTGTACCATGAGTTTCAAAGCAGTAAGTTAATTAGTCATCCATTCACAACAACAAATGTAAGACCTCAATTTTCATGGTTATTTCCATTTTGCAGCTGAGCAAATAACGATTATTGATCGAGCAAAGGCTTGTCTTTTACATTATAGAATGTTGTGACGACTAACTTTTGTATTTACAGTTCACATGTATAACCCGTAGGAAAATAGTTTATCCACGAAAGGTGATTTTTCCATTGTTTAAGAATTTTTTGCGGCCAAACTCGTTTAGGACAAATTCTAAATTTGTCGTAGCTTTTTACGTTATGTTTATGGGGGTCTAATCTACCTTCGCTAACTTCAAAGAATACAGATCTCAATACGACGTTTGTTACCTTTGATTTCAGCTGTAATCGAAATGATCGATGTTTCACTTGTTGCTCTCAGGCACTTACACACTCTCACTTATCCCGAACGACACTTGACAGCGACGCGTCGATACTTCTACTTCGGGTGTTACGATTTTACTCAGGACGACACGTGGTTTGGTAGAAGGTACAGGTGCTCACCCCTCCCCTCTCCTCCCCCCCTTGACCGCTGTTTACCTCACGATTCGATTAGTACGCGAACTCGATATCTTGGAATCGCTTTTCGCGTTAGACTGTTTAATAATTAATTAGATCTTTGTATGCGACTTTAATCAAAGAAACTTGCTGTTTCATCCATTTAAGGGGAGCGGTTACATTAGAGGCTGAAAAAAATGTCTAGTTCTTTTTTTTTTTTGTCATTCTATTGCATTTAGACGATCACTTTTTTTTACCTTATAAAACACAAATATTCAAGTACCGTATATGCAAATTTTTGCTATCAGAAAATATTGACAACGGCGCCCATGGCAGCTGGCTGAATATGACCTTTCGGCTAAACGGCTGATCTGAACTAAAGAAACCGAAAACGTGATTTTGAAGTTAAGATGTGAAAGTAGAACTTAAGGTGTGTACGTTTTTGATTTTCAAAAATTATTTAAAACGAGGACTGTATGAACAAAAAAACAATAATTTATCATATTTTTGCACTCGAGTAATTCGAGTTAAGAAAGTGAAAAAAAAAAAAATGTATCAAACGTCTGGCCGACTGAATTATGTTGTCCAAATTTCAAACGAATCGGTCAAACAGTTATCGAGTTGAAATACTTGGTTAACAAATGCCTTTCACCGTACAGTGTTGAATACCTTGCAATCCATTTGCTGGAGTTAGAATACAACGTTTTAAGCGAAATCAAAAATTGAGAGCGGCTAATACTTCGAACAGCTGCAAAACCGAAAAAATTCGTTTTCAACAATTAAAGTTCAGAAGGAGCAAAATTACGATCCGCAAAATGCAGAAGGGTAAGAAGACCGAAGGGCCCCAATACGGTTGTCACAGTTACGTAGACTTATGCTGAATGGAACTAAAAACACCGGCCATCGGATACGTGTGGCGTCGCAGAGAATACTGACGTCATTCAACTTCCAGCATTTTGGCCATTCCGTCTTGAGCGCGTTTCCAGATTTCGACATTTCGAGTCTTTGGTCAGTCGTTATTGATAAATGCGGATTCGAACATTTTCGACTAAGGCACGAGTCTGACATTTGAAAAGTCGACTTTTTGACTGTTCCATATTTTGTCAATTCAATATTTTGCCTTTCGTAATCTTGGTCATACTCAAAAAAAAAAAATGTAGGTATAAATTTATTTACACACTATTGTATCCTCAATTTTTATTTTTCCACACGTCATCTTTTCGTGTTTATGATTTTTCTACGTTTTTAATGGTCGGTGGTTTGACTTTCGGAATTTCTTCCCGTCGACTCTTTCGTCTTTCGTATTTTTCCACCCCCCACTCCTAAATGCAGTGGTTGCAACGCTACACCGACGCCTCGATCTCACTGTGCCACCAACCGACGTTCGGTTCACGTCGACGTTCAAGTTCCGGTATGTCCCACAATTTACCTCTTCACGATCCTGTCGAGGGTGAGTATAAGTGATCGACCTAGAGCAATCAAGTAGACAGCAATAATTTTTAAGTTGAGTGAATATCGCGGGTTGTTCTTAGTTCTCTTCAAAATTTTGAATAATTTTACACACTCTGTGCCGGAGTTCGATGAACAAATGTGATTCGTTGATTGAAATTTATTAATTTAGAATATTTCCAGTATATTTTTTTCGAAGTATGCGAAACTGCCGCGCAATTAAAACGTAGCATTATATGCATATATTCATCTTGTAGCTGTAATCTCTCGATAAACAAGAAGGCGGTTGTTATAGCGGTAAACGAGACTAAATCTAGAATGCAGAATGAGCACACCAAACGTTCCAATGTTCATTCTAATAAGGGTGAAGTCCGAAACTGTAAATCTGGAGTAACACGTCAAATCCACGATACTTTTATAAAATTACGAGGATAAAAGTGAATTGCATTTTTCTATTGCCAAAAAGTTTAACACGTTTTGCTGTTGAACTCTGGCCCTAGTCCAGGCGAAAAGTCGAAAATGAGCAAGTTTACGTAGAGGCGAAGCGAGATGTGCAGTCTTATAGATATTGACCTCGCGAACAGTGTGTTAAAAAGTTGCATCTCCACCGGTAAAGGGTTAGGACCATTAATTGAGTCCAGAAATCGCAATAAATCGAGACGGGATGAATGCATGAAAAAAGTTTTCAAACAAAAGTTGTAGAGAAAAAAATAGCGCGCAAAAAATTGTTGAACATTTTTTTTTTCCAAAAATCAATTTACGAACCGTGAGACGCGATTGAAATTGAAATACCCCTGAAAATGACATAAATCGTTTGAGTGCCACTGAATCGATGGTGCGTGGGATGAGGGGTTCGACTTACCCTCTCGCCAGGCAATCGTATACCTGGTTCGTCGAACCGTTATCCGTGCAAATAGCGAGTGTGTGTGTGCGTGAGTGAAATATATTGTTGATGAGACGATGAATTGTACTTTGGTTTGCTTGGCTTCCGCGCGTTTCCGTCTCTACTCCAGTAAATACGTGCTCAAAAAGGGGCTAATGCACATTTTGGTTAGGCGGCAATTTTTTTATTTTTATTTTTTTTTTTTTACTCTGGAATCGTAGGGAAGTCAGCTGTGAGTGTAAAACCGAGTTTTTCGGACCGAGGTTATTGTCATTCGGCCACCATCTTGAAATTAAGGGTGTAATTCGTTTTTCGATCTACATATCTCCGCAACCGTGAGACTGACAAAAATATTTTAGAAAGCATTTTTGTAGCTTATACAATTGTCTATTAACTTTTATGAATAAATTTTTTCCCTGTGATCGGTAATGTGAATGTTATAAGCAGAAAAAGACGACAAATAAGGAGATGAAATACATACGATACAAAGTGAGGTAACTCGGAAATTTTGAATTTTCATTCTTGTTCCACACTCGAAAGGAACAACTTGCAGATCATCGTCAAGTCTGACTGCGCGATAACTATTTGAAGTAATTATTACGGTGAAGGGGAAGGGTGGTGCCTTAGGTTTGTTTTATTCTATCTAGCTCTCAACGACTATTATTATTATCGCAGGGATTTAGAGCTGAGGAAATTGAAATTGTAACTTGTAATTCAAATCCAATTAATTACAGAAAGTAATTAATGGTTTGGTCTCTCCGCTCTCACAATTTAGAAAATCTCCGTCGTGGACACTTCGAGATCAGAAACTTGCGAAAAGTGTACTATAAGCGTGAAAACAAGCTACTTTGGAGCCTGCAAATAGGCAGCCGGGCGTTACAATATCGTTCCTGACAGACAATGAGATAACAAATTGTAACTCCGGTTGCCTATCTCTAGGCGCCGAGGTAGCTCGTTTCCAGGTTTAAACCCGGTACGATATCTGCCTATTTTAGTATTTTACAGTGATAGATGTTGAGAATCAGATCATGAGACGAAAAGTGAAAAATCAGTAGACTGAGTTTTGAATAAGTTTTTGAATGAAAGTATTTTAGAAATCGGTTCAATCATAATCGTATTCAGAAGTGTTTTTTTTTTTTTTTTTTTTCTTGGAGAGAGAAGTTGTACATAGATGAACGATCGGGTACTGGAATTTCGGTTTTGTTGTAATTTTGACATGTTATCACGCGTGCCAAGGTACCAAAATTGGCGAAACTTGAAACCATTACCGTCTACGAGAATCACGTTATTACAGTAATTGCATGCATTTTCGTTGATCTTAATTTGATTTTCATAATATTGTTGCAGATCCTGTAACTGTACCAATGGAGCACCAAGATGAAGAACATCGCATTCTGCCACCAGCTAGGCCACGCTCCACCCGCCGTCGTACCAGAGTAATAATTACCGGAGTAATTCTGTTTACTCTGACCACTGTTCTCCTAGTACGAGTGCTAGTTTTGTCACAGTTCCGTAGCTAGAGCCCACTGGGAAAGGCTTGCCGGAATAGTATAATCATGTGTTTACGGAACACAACCAAAAAAAAAATGTCATTTATTGTGAACATCGAATGCTGACTTTTATCTCAACCAGTCTTATTCTCAATTCGAAACAGTACAAATTTATTATAGGTGTACAGTTATCGTCGATTATTCTGAGTTTTTCAAAACTGCAACGATATCAGTCCGAGTCATATGGTTATCGTTCTAATTATTAATAATCTACACGCCTTCGGGCATAGACGAATACTGATATAATTACGTATATATTTTTGTAACTGAATTTAATGTAATTTTAAAACATTAATTTAGTGACGAAGAAAAAGAATTGCTTCGAGAAATTGACTACAAAACAACGTAAAACAAGAGTTTTTCAAAACCATTCATGTATTCCATTTCATCTACGTGAAGCGATTAATACTTTAAGAAATCCCAATGCTCTTGTATTTTTTGTTGCATTTATTGAATAATGGTATAATTGTAATTGTCGACCACTATTCTTAATACAACTATAATATATACACGGTCCGTATCACGAAGATTTTATAATCCCCATTTATGCGCTTTTATTCATACCCACGTTGTTCTGATTAAAACAAGACATACATGTATCCGTATATTTTTCATACTTTTTCTGCACAGGTAGTTTAATTGTGAATACATGAATCAATAAATAAACATTTGCGAAAACTGATTTGAACTCTTTCTTTTGTTTTATGTAAAATCTTACGATGAATCGGTTGGTTTTCAATTGCCGAGAAATCCGTAAATAAATAAGTAAATAAATGTATTGTTAAAAAAAAAAAGTAATTAAATAAAAATAACAATACAATTCTGTTTCCGTTTCACAACGATATTCAGTTAAATAACACGGAACTCGAATATAACGTAGGTACAGATTATCTATCTGACAAAATAGATTACAACGAATTCGTTTTGTCTCCAAGTTTAATAGTTTTCTCCATATACACAGTGCTTGAAGAGAAGAAATTTCTTATTCACACATAAACCGGGCACAGGAAAACAAATTCGAACTCACTGGTGATGAGAGAAATGAACGACATCAGAGTCAGGGCGGCTAGATGGTCTGGTGATGTGAGGCTCCGATCAAGCATCTCTAGACGCCAGGTTCAATTCCTGACTCCGTCGTTAATTTTTCGAAATCACCAATTTTTCGAATTTACATTCTTTCTTTAATATTTTCACTCCAAAATTGATGAAACAATTTTTCAGTGAAATTTTTTTCTATCGCAAGTTTTAGTATAGTTTCATACAGATAGAAACAATTTTTTTATCATTTCGAAATTTTAATATTTGATGAAAAATAAAAACGTTTTGTGAGATTTATGACCGCTTTATTTGGTGTATCTGTTCATCTTGTATTTAGATAATTTACGAATAGGCGCAACTTCGATGCTCGTCCTAGGCACCATATCCGATTGATAGACCCCTATACCTACCTACGGTTACCTCGCCCACTGACATTCATGGCAGAAGGAACCGGACGATGACACCAACGCGGCGACAAACGAAAAGCGAAAGCTCGGCTGGTAAGCGCTCTGCCGATAATGCAGAGGTCGGTATAAAAGATTCCTGCATTAGCAGGCGCGTCGTCCCCCACCGCTTAGCTATGTATGCGCGGAACGCGAAACGGAAGGGATGGCGGCAGGGGGGGGGCTCGACAGCTGATGTTTGTCGGTCGGTTAGTAGCGCTCTTTGTTACATTTTATTGAGCGGTAAATTGTGTTTGATGCGCGTTCTGTCGTAGGGGGTTCGAGTGGGGATGATAGAGTCGGGGCAATGGGAATGGGAGACCTTCCGCCCCTTAGTCAGCTCCTGCAGTCACGCCGCAATTTCATCCCTCCCGCCCTCTCATCATTCCGTTGACGACAACGGCACGAAACTACTGACACGCCGCTGACTGCGATCAATTGCTCAGCTACATATCCCCACTTCTGACTCGCCACCCCCATTGCTACTTTCACCCCCTATCGCTCCACTTACACGGCAGCCTTCAGGTTTATTGCCGCGGTAATGCATCGACGATGAACGCAACCGGAAGTGTGAGGTACATTATACGTGTGTGCCTTTACCGAATAATGATGGTGATTATCGAATCCTTCGCACTTTTGTGGGGGATTAACGATCTTGAAACATTACCCGGAACTGGAAAGATTCGTTTTCCTTGATGTCTGCCCGTGGACTGCACGGAACTCAATGATTGAGGGATCAATCCCGTCTCGTTTCGGTATATGTGAAATTTATCCGGATCTATTCCACTGACAATCAACATCGTCAACTGTTTGAACGTCGCGAATGTTGCGCTGTGGTTTGTCAGGCAAATCATCATTAATTAGAGACATCATAGAGCGACGTCCAACGTCGGTTTGCTTATCGACACAGTGATCGGTGTCCCTACGTAATTCGAAACTACAGCTAGGACTGATTGAACTCCGGACGGTCAAAGCCCGAAGCTCGGTAAATGCACGAATATTAATTACAACGGTCTACACGCTGCATGTGCGCAGATCTCACGTTCTAGATACGGCGCAGTTATCCGACTCTGTATCGCGAATAAACGCTGCGATACATGCGATTCGGAGAACAAGTGGGAAAAATCGGCATACGGATTTCCCGGTATCCTCATTATTTGCGGAAGTAAAAATTATCGACCAAGTGATTTTTGTTTTCGTAAAATACTTCATGTATGGCCCTGCCAATTTAACTCAAAATTTCTTTGGTCGATCCGTTTCCCATTTCTTCTCAAAATACGGAAGAGCGGGAAGTTAGAAAATATTTATCAGTTGAAAAAACCGCGTGTGATAGCTTTGAAATGAGAAAATGTCAGCTGCCGACCAATCATAAATCGATGAAGAATGTAACTACTGGCAGAAGCTCCCATCAGTTGGCCCATCCCTCATTCTCTTCCCGTCGCGAACTGTGATTGGTGTGGAATTTCAACTAGCTCCCACTCGAGTTGTATTTGACTCACAAAAAGTCTGGTTACATTATTTCTACTTTTGTTTTCATCCCATTTTTACTTCATCACAAAAAGTACGCACGGATCCGATCGACACTAGTAATAGCAGAATGGATTCTCTTTACTTTTGGTGGGGTCAATTGATTACTGGGAAATGGAATGCCGGCTGGGGATCAACGGTCCACACTCTTCCCACTGGTTTTGCCCGGGACAAAATCGCCACACTTACTTATAGCCCGGCAAAGTCTACGTAAGAAAGTCGGGAATCGAGATTATCGCCTTTCTCGGTGATAAATCCTCCGCCAGAGACTCCGGAGGGAGGATTTTGGCTCCTATCCTGCACAACGCGGGAGCTGGCCAAGAAGCTCCCTTCCACCGATCCTAATGGATAGTTTAGCAATTCAGCCATTTGTCAAACGCAGCTATTCAAACACCGTTAACCTGCCAACCAGCCCCGTTAGAGCCCGATACTCGTTAGAGTTCAAGCTTATAATTTTCACGGTACATTATATCCGCGCATAATGTCCAAATACTCATCGCTCGGTCGCTCTGAAGCCAGCCATCCGCCCACCTACCGTTTCCACTCCCTCAATTAGAGATTAATTCACCGCTGCGCAGGTAAAATCAATAAATCGCAATAATAGCTGGTCCTGTGGTAACATATATATTGTGTAGGGTGTATGTACCGGTTTTGGTCATCTTAGTACCATTAACTGGCCACATTTATTACATGTAATCGGAAGTTACGTCGACAAGTGGCAAAGAGCTGCTTTGATCTACATAAACATCGTCAACATATTTTCAAACAACGAAGTATTCCAATAGTAAAATTGCTTGGTCGTGATTGGCTGATTGGAGAGATTAAGGGTCAAGTTAAGAGATACATGATTTTAAAAAGGTGGCCACAAATGGTACAGCATCCACGAGTGGTGCATCTATTCTGTAACCCGACCTTTCGAGTCTTGAATGGCTTGAAAATCGTGCTATACATTTTAGGAATTTGTTTCTAGTATCATGCATCATTCACGTACGAAAACCAAGCAGAAGCCAAAGGATATCGTTCAGCATCAGGCGGGGTTTTTGAGGAATGGGGAGCAATGGGGAGGAATGGGGAGCGCCGGTGGCTGGGTAAGTGCAGTATTAGTGAGTAGCGTCCTGGCGGCCATTATATCACTGCTGCTCACCTCGCACCCTCTACGATTCGCCTGCCCACTTAATGGGGTGATTTTTATATCGTGCGGAAAGTTTCCGGGGCTTGAGTCAAACGGATGTCAGCGGTGCAAGAATACCGCGAAATAAATGTCAGGGTAACCCACGAGGGTTCCGCCAATTCAGGAAGAGACGCTAAGGATAACGAAAAGAAATGGGGATGAGATCAGGAATGAGGAAATCTCTGGTATCACGGAATCCATACACGAAACACGTGGATGATTTCTGATTGACTTCTGAAACCCCGATCAGTTTCCTTATCCAACGTTCTGGAACTGTTCAAGTAGCTTCGCATCCAACAAAAAAGTACCCACAACGGATTCGATAACTGTTACAAAATACGGCAACCATCCGTAAAAGTGATTACAATAACTATTCGAGTTGTTATGTGAAACCCCATCTATTTGTATCGACTTTCGATGTATCTTCAGTGAAGTCAATAAATTTCTGGTGTGCATGTCAGTGAGCAAATCACAGTTGTATCTTGTGCCATTGAAGCTGTCTGGAAAATAAAATGGAATCAAAGGTACCGATTTGTTCGTTCGTTAATGGGTATGACGTGCAGTACAGTTGCCAACATCAGAAGACTGAAAAGTTGAAGTATAGCCTCTTTATTGATGATGGTGATGGTGCCAACGTTTGTTTGAACATTTATCTTCTTCAGGCGAGATATAATGTTACTTACAGGGCCTGCAAGATCCCTTCAAGGCGATGTTTTCGCGCTACGACGATGCAGCCAGAATATTTATCAGCCTGACTGCGTTGTAATAAAGTGATTTACCGTTTCAACACAGTGGGTACACACTGTTCAAACTGCATGTCCCCTCGCGCGTTCTGGATATAAACGATACGACGTTTATTTTCATAGAATAGTTATCTCCCTCACACACCTACAATGCCAGCGCATTACCGGGCGGTGAAAACTCCTCTTCATCCGCCGCTCTTCAACCCCTCATCCCCGGTTGTCCCTTCCTTTTTTGATCCACCCCACTGCAAAAGATGCAAAAATTTTCCATCTCCATTCCCTTTGTTCGCCGATTAATTCACGGTGGGTTGAAGCATCTGAATGTAAGGACAATTGTTCTGACTTGTCCGTGAAAAGAGGAACAATAAATACCAAGAAAAAAGGAAACTTGAGATTCGGTGAAAGATATGACGGTTCAGGAATCTTGGTCGGCGGAAAATGGGCGAAACTCTGCTTCCCACTCAACCCGGCAGTCTCGGAGTTAGCTACTTTTCATTCTGTTCCTGGTCTCTCTCACTCGATTATACGCGGCGTCGCCCGGCCGGCTTTCCGCCGCCCAACATTTATTACATCACGAAGCCAGCCACCCCTTCATGCCAGCATATCCCACCCACCAACCCCCACCCCCAATACTGTTTCCATTCCTTTTTCGCATCCCCAGTTCCACGTTAACTTGATCCTCAGCGCTCCTGCTGCTTCGTTGCGAGAAAGCGAAGTCAAGGTGGAGTTTCGCTACCACTTCAGACGTACATTTCCTCTCCTTCTCTCGCTCTGTCTCTCTATTCCTCTTTTCTGCATTCATATGGGTTCCACCTTATTTTTCGAAGAAGAAGTTGACATTTGGAAAGTATTCCGGTTCGCGTAATAGTTGGATGCTGCTCGAGGCAAGAGGACCCCTCATCTTGCCAATGGCATTGTCTGCCGAATGTAGGGGATCCACGAGGTGCGGATGTCAATGTTTAGGAGGAGGCGGAGGAAGAGGAGGAGGAGGAGAAGGAATCAGCACTGCCACGTGACCAACTCAATGCCTTATACGTCCACGTGCCTTGAGTTTCTCCAGATACAGAAACGACTAAGAACGGGGGACGGAAAAGCTTATTGTCAGTGACAATAATGTATAAATAAATTTATACTGAGATTTTGTTTGACATTGGCCAAGATTACGAAGGGCAAAATATTGAATTGCGAAAATACAGAACAGTCAAACGCCACACGTATCCGACGGCCGGTATCGAGTTCTATCTAGCATACATAAGTCTACACAACTATGACAACCGTATTGCGGCCTTTCGGCTTTCTGGCCCTTCTGCATTTTGCGGATCGTAATTTTGCTCCTTCCGAACTTTGATTTTCAAAAGCTAATTTTTTCGCTTTTACAGCTGTTTCACAAAGTATTAACCGCTCTCAATTTTTAATTTCGAAACATTCATTTTTCTGTACCCCCACATTCTGCGATTTTGTCATTTGGAATACCGACTGTTATGAAAATACTTTTTCGGATAAGATATGATTAGGTTGAATGAACTTTCGGAAAAACAGTCATTCAACCGGGTGTTTTATCGAAAACCCCAACTTCGGTAGGCAGTTAATTGGTTGTTTTAAGATTCGTATCTCGAAAATTTCGGCCCTTCGACTTTTCGGTCTTTCGGGATTTCGACCCCCATCTCTGCCGAGTTTGAAGGAAGTCCTCAATCGCAAGATTATCAACGCCACGATATATTAGCGCCGACTGTAGTGCTGCAGCTGGAGTGTTTGTTCTGCATGGCGATGAAAACTGATGGATAACCACACGGTCGTTGGTCATCTTCAACGACTGATGCGCTCTCTCTTTGTTCCAACTGTTTGCTATATACTGGTTACCGTGGATAGATGAGTGGTAATAAATGTTGGAGAAGCCCTTTAACAATTCCGATGACAATTTTCTTTGAACTTTTAGTAGGGGAGCTCCGCGGTTGGTTAAGCGGAGCCGTCAGGCAGGCACTTGGACACGTAGCTGGGGCGGTTTAGGAAAGAGGGTGAATAAGGCGGACGCAGCGTGAGGCGGGCGAGCAGGTACAAGGGCGTAGATAGGCGCGGCGCTATTGATCAACGAGCAGGTATCAGCGTAAGCTCACGTTTTATGATGGCACGAGTGAAGTAAGTTCGCTCAGGTTCCCCGTACAGGAAAAGGGAGTGCTGGACAAGTTAGCCACAAACACGCATCGACGCGCCGCGATGCACTTTTTACGGAGAGATTACTTGGATCCCTTGGTATGGTTTTTATTATATGTACAAGGACGCGGAAACATTTGCTCTTCTCAAGTACCAGCGAGTCAGAGATCGAACCAGTTCACCGATGGAATTGGTCACATGACTGATCGCAAGTTTCAGCAAACTACCAACTCCATTTTTGTGTAAAACAATTGTCGGGTATTACTTCAACGAATTTTATTCAAACAATTATGCAAGGAGTATTTCATTCCCAACCTTCACTATTTTTAATCTGGTTGAAACTTTTTCCGGAGATAATAACACTTCCAAAACATCCTCAGTTTTCTTTCCAGCGAAAACGAGAAAACTGAATGTTGTGAATATTCAAATGTCGCCACGGTTTATTATTTTACATATTTCTCAAAACATGACGAAAAATTGTGTTTCCAATCCCAATAATTTCAAGATGGGTCGTACGATCCTATGGGGGTTTTTTTTCTTCTTCTTATTGCTTGAAGTACTTCGCAGTTTTTCAAACGTTTAACACTTTCGGTTTATCATGAAACTGACATTAAACCTTGGGTAATCAGTCCAATGATAGAGCAAGGCGCGCACTAATTTGTTGCGGCGTCTGACGGTGCAAGCTCGTATCTCTTTTCAATGAGTTCGATGAGCGGTCGGCACTGTCAATTAACTCATTGTCAGGTTTGAAACCTGGTTAGAGACTCCTGACTTCATCGATAGTATTATTTTTAAAGTTCACGCGACGAATAATACCACAAGCACCAATAGTGCTGTACGATGTTAGTATTCGGTACACCCTGTATGCAGGGTAGAAAATGCTGGCTGGAAGAGTCAGCGCAGGCAACGGAATCAAAAGTACCCCTTCTACTCTCCTCTTCGACTCTCCTCCGATGCCGCTTGCCCGCCACTTAATTGATCCTGGGATAAGACACGTTCTTATCCTCCGTCTCCCTTTTCGTGCTCATATTTCTCTTTCCTTCCATCTCTTTCTCTACTTCCGTCTCTTTTCCTCTCTCCGTTTTCCTCCTCGTTCGTTTCGTCCGATCATCCTCTTCCCCCTATAGGTCCTCGTTTCTCGTCCCTCAATTTCCCGGCTTTTCCGTGCGGATCGATTGCCAGCTGATTTATAGTCGGAAGCCGAGACAAAGTGGCACTGGGAATCGCTTCGATGAAGAGTCGGGAGGAAGTAAAAAAGAAAAAAAAACGGACAGAAAAAGGGAGGGGAAAAAATTTTATAACAATATGACTTCTTTACTTGTACCTAAATTATTTAAGCTTTAATTCACGCTTATCGTTGTTATCGTTCTGTGACATTGTTTATTTCGTCGTTACTTTTTATAGACGATTAAATTGATGGATGATCTGCTGTGTAGCTTCGTTTACTCGATAAAAAACAATAATCCGTGATATCAATTCAAGTCAATGGGCGCTCCGAAATAAGCATTGCCTTATATTTAAGAACTTTGTCACTGACAAAAGTGATGTTGGGAGTCCATTATTCGAATACAGTAAACGTTTAAACTGTGAAAATAAGTGACTCGACTATATTTTATAGTCGAATTTACTTATATTTTCTATGAATAGGTATAAAAATTGATTGTTTTGTATTATACACAGTCGAATAAGTTACTATCGACATATATTATTGAATTATGTTGGATACTTTTCACGAAATTTTACTGAATTTTATAGTTAAAAAATAGTTACTTAACAGAGTATTGTTCAGAAGAAGATTGAAGTTACCAGGAACAAATGAGAAAATTGAAAGTGACGGTAAGTTTTCTGTGCCAGAAAAAAACCAATGGTGTAAAATGATGATTTTTTTTCACGGATTGCTGCGGAATGATCCCCTCATGAATATGCAAAGCATAATAATCCCTGGCATGTGTTTTTTTTTTTTTTTTTCTATAGCTACTGGAAAAACGTTGCACTCACGGAATTGGTTGATTAAAGGGAAAACAACGATTTATGGGGTTGGATCAATCAATTGACGCGTAAAGTGACTGTACGATATCATATACCGAGACTTACATAAGGCAACGATGAATAATATTTCGTAGCTGTGCTAAACGCGCAAGGAATAACACAAGGCGAGTTTCATTAGTCCGGTCACGTTTTAAGTAACCATGCAGAAATCACGCGATGACCCGCATATATGTGGAAACGCAGACGTACGCTTCAAACATACCTATAAGCCTAAGCTTGTCGTCACAAAGTGGGATTTTGCGCGCTGTATAAGCGGTGGTGATAAGGGTCGAACAAGCAGCGAGTGTCGAGGGGGGAGGAAGGGAGGAAGGGAGGAAGGAAGAAATAAAGAAAGAGAATTGCCGCGGGTGCGTTGCTGCGAGGGAGATCGACTTATCGAGTAGAATATATACCAGCCGTGTTGTAATTGCTTAATTTATGTGTAGATGGCTCCCCAGTACATGGTATATCTATACAACACCCATATACGTTCGGCAGATGCTGCCAGCATGAACCGCCGAATTAAACGGGGCATAAACGACTACGGGTAGGTATGTTATACCGACCAATACAACCACTCGCACACACACGCACACTTCGAAACGGGTTCGAAGTCAGAGCGCGGTTAGAACCTGGTACGAAATTTCGCAAACGGTTCAAAACTGCACACTGAGAAGAATTTCATTTGTTTTACAGTAACTAGAAAAAATCTGTAAAACAGGTATTGTTAAAAGAAACTGTTCGAATATGGTTGGAGTTAAGAAAAACGAGCAACGCGTAACTATTTTGCGCTATTACCGATCCTTTTTTGTTAATTGCAACGCAAGATCAGTTTGTTCGGTTTACTCTACTTTTTTAGTTAAACAAGGCTTTAACGTGAATTTATCGTTGCACAAGCATTAAATTTTCGCAACAGTTGCAAGAAAATATATCAACAGTGATCGTAATGAGAAAGAATAGTAACGGATACTAGATTTTCCGGTAACAGCTAGAAAACTAATTTTCATTTTGTACCTGGAACTATATTTTCCGATTGAGGTAAAAAATGAAAATAGTCAAGGACTGACCGAAACTAAAAATTTCTCCCAGTGCAATCACGATGTCATTTTGCTTGTCAATTTTGCTTTGAGGTTAGGTAAGGTTAGACTGTTTTTGATTCAGTAGACGTTTCACGGATTATCGAATCTGGGATCTCTGAACGTAAAGAAGCATCTAGTAACAGAGGACCGATTAGATAGAGTCCATTCGCTCGTGCAACTGACTACTCTGACAGACTCAGGAAACTGGACAGCTCGGTGCGCATGCGCGAAGATTTACGTTTGCCAGGCCGGCCAACCTTGCCTCGTTGATTCACAGCGCGAACTGTCGATACGCGCGAGCGTTTTGAACTTATGTTGACTTAAATGCAGATATGGGACATTGATTGTCTCTTAAAATTTTTTAATGCAAAATAACCTCGAGACGCCTGCGAATTTTCATGACTCTGATCGCAGATGATTTGGTCAAACTGACAAGTAGAAAAAATAATTTGTCGATAGTTAGTTGCGATTGGGCGCATGCGCATTTGTGTGTTCAAGAAGAGAAGATGTTTGTGAGAAAAAAAAAACCGATTACATTTGTTCAACTGAACTGAATACAGCGGTCAACAACGATGAGACCGAGCATCAATAACTTTTTTGTAATAACTCGATGTTATTACTTCCTATAAGCTTCCGTTATTTTCGATCTTCAATATTATAATTACAGTTAAATAATTTCATCATTACGAATTCTCAGAGGAATCAATTTCAATCTATTACTATTGTGAAAATAAAAATTTTAACGATGGAAGAGAAACTATTATCAAAGAAAAATAAGTTTCCACCGCACCTTAAGCCGATGAGAGATTTCGGCCCGCATACTAACGAAGCTAAGACTACCGGGATACGCGCGGCGGTCAAAAGCAGTTGCAGACCCCGATGATGGCGCTGTTGAGGTCTACTTGCCTTTTTACGGTGCGATGGGCGGCCGAGGGAAGGGGGAGCTAATGCGTTCTCGAAGTGGATAAAAACGACGCGCGGCTGTTCAAATGCGTTCTTTTAGCACACCTCGGCAATTACGAGGATCAGTGGCGACTGAAGCGGCGTCTCATTTGGGACGTTTAGAAAATCGTAAACTCCAAAACAAGATGAAGACATTAATCAAGATTGCTTATTCTCTCGTTCATCTGAACCATGAAGTCAAGGGGCAAACGGCTGCCTCTTTACTTAAACTCTTACATAGATGCTAACCGAGATATGTCCGCGTATAAATAACGCAACCCAGCCAAATCTTTAATTTAAAGCTGCAGCTACAGCTAGTCGTGAAAGATTTAAACGGCTGAACACGTACAAATTGTTTTCACTGATACAGACCTGTGAGCAGTCGGTGAAACGTGTCGTTGGAATAAAAGCCATGTTTCGAAGTTCTGTACTCAGTTGATAAAGGGATTAGATTTTTCTTACTTTATTTGCAAATAAGAGCGAATAGAGTGGGAATAAAGATGAACATAGAACAAGCTCCGAAAGCTGAAAATGTTTTTTTCCTCGGGTACAAGAATAGAAAGACAATGAAGATATCCTACCGCGGTTACTACGAGAACTGCTCAGACTCGGAAGAAGCAATTAGATCGAACACGTTCACCTATTACGTAATTTTTCGTTACTTTATATATTCATAATGTTGACAAAGTACGTGACTTTACTGTTTCGATTTCTATGAACGAAAAATATTGAAAGTATCCAATTTCACAGAAACTTTTTTCAATGTTAAGATGGTCGTCGTTATGTACAGTCAAAGTCACATGTCTGAAAATGACGGAGTAACAAATATGGGCGAGCGACGAAGCGTGCTTTTGAAACGATGTCTTGGAACTGATGGGATACTAATATTTTAAACCAGGTGAACACCGAATTACAGTGGCGGTAATGTAGCAAATGGAATGAGTTGGATAATCTGATGTGCGTGATGCGATTATCACACGAAGCACCACAATACATATCGTCATATGTAAGATAGTTGTTGTGAGAATGGGTACCCATAAGCCTATGCGGGGCCCGATAAAAATACCATTAAACAATTAACACGGTCAATGAATACAAACGAGGTGCCAGGACCAACCTTATATTATAAACGACTCTAGGACGGTATCAGGACCTGCACGAGAGAGAGGTAGCGGTTAAGGTAATGGTTCCGACGTCTTACGCCATCCCATCTCCCCCACATGACCCTTCATTAATGCCTCGATTTATATGCACCGCGTTGCGCTCGATATCCAAGGCTGATATTCAATTTTATAACTACTTCATTTTATCGCCATAACGTTACACGGGGTGCAGTTATCGCCCCATGTATCAGCCTGATGGCTCTCCAGATTTCATGCCACCTAATGGATACCAAATTTTAAAGCTTTCCTCACTCCATTTCAAACACCGCCTCAACTATGAGACTAAGAGCATCGTCACAGACGAAGAAGTGGATGTAAAATCGGAGCCGTCGTGTATCGTTTGAAGCTAGGTACGTCATGATGTAATGCGAAATAAATTTTTGATAACTTCTTAAATGTCATCGGCAGTGAAATTTTCCAGCGATTGATTGAAGAACGAAGATCTGCAAAAAACGATGTCACAGGAAATGTAACACGATTCGTTTATGTAAACTGTTGGGCTTTTATGAAGCCGTTTTACCGCCAGATGGACAACAAACAGATTTTTTGATTGAAAACACAAGTTTTAGAGAAGACAGATGAAACAAAAAAAAATTTGATTCCACCGGAATTAAAAGTAAGTACATTGAAGAACTTGCTGTATGCTAAAAGCACCTAGACCAACCTTTAATTTTGATTTTATGAAATCAGGCTTGAGTTCCGGTTTTCTTTTTTTTCCTATCACTTCTTAACGACGCTATAGATTTGTTGAAATAATTTGGACTTTTGCTATAATGAAATAAGCTTACGGTTGAGCTTGAAGACTGAATAAATTTGGCCTTACAATCAGAAGATGGTAAGAATGGGTTAAGAACGTCTCTCGGTGTACCTATATTCGTGATCTACATAAGCAGAAAGTTATCAGGCCACTTAACGAGCCATCCAACAGCGAGGGTTGCTCTAATTACCGATCTCGAATCGCGTCAGCCGTGGTGTCAATCTCCTCAACAGACAATTTGTCATCGACTCTGAGAGCAACGTCTGTAAATGATATTGCGATCGTGTAGTGGATTGCCATTTGTTTTCGCCGAAGCATCAAAACTATTATAAACCCAATAAAAAAATTTAAAAAAAATGTGCCTGAATCATACATAATAATAAAATATGACTGATTTATGACAAATTTTGCACTTGAATTTTGCGATAATAAAAAATAAAACATTCTTGTTTTCAAGATGAATAGTGTATTTTTCGATGAATAATCGTGATTTTTTTTTTTTTTTCGCATAGCTGTCCGATTAATTCAAAGATAATTTTATACGTTCACAAATTTTGAAATTCAAGTGTTTTTCGGTTAGTCACGCAAATTCGGCACGACGACAGTTAAACATCAAGCTGATTTGAGTTTGAATATTTTTTCTGTGTTTATTACCCGTTCATCTCGTACGCGTCTATTTTGTGACAAGTTCTTCTGCATAGGAGAAATAATTTCTGCGTATCTGTTAATTGGGGAAAGTGAGTTTAAACTCCAAATTAGCCAGAGCGAGTAAACACCGCGTGCATATATGTATATATATACATATATATATATATATACGTGCATGTACATAGCGGGCATATGGGCCGGGGCAAAGTTTCTCGGATAGATAGAGTAGAGACGGGGCAGAGAATGTTTGGTCGTTTCTGCGCGTCCATGCCACCTTGCGCCACCCCAAAGCTGCGCTTCGTACAGCGCGAAGAACGCCATTCGGCACTTAGCTGGATCATTATCTTGCTAATTAAATTACTTTTTCAACCCCTCTGAACTCCCCCACTCCCCTCCCCCCCCCCCTCCCCACCCCTCTCACCTACCCGCCGTTCTCTTACCCTCATCAACCCCTCCGATGTCTCTGGATGCACCCTCCTTACGCTCACTCTGCGCTTATATACTAACGTTTAAACAATTCCCTTGTTACTCCGAGGGCGTGAGGACAAACCGGACAAAGTCCGCAAGTATCATGACGGCGACGCTGGGAGTCGTTTGGAGTGAAAAAAAAAAAAAATAATAATTGACTTGTTTCACTGGCCTCGATGGCAAAAACTTAAGAACTTTTCGCTCGGATGCGTTTCCAAATAACTCAGTATATCCACTTGTCCGATATAATCCCAAATTTATTCAATTTTCGGATAAGAAGAGCAGCTTCGATTAGGACCAAGTTCATAGAAATCCGTTTATTTGTTGCCGAGTTATCGTCGGACAAAAATTGATCACTTGTCAATCCGAAAATGGTCGGATGTAATTCTCTAAACTTGAAATCGCTGAGGTTTTTTGAAAAATAAACTTTTTATTTTCGGATGATTACATTAACCGCCCCCGCCCCCCCTTACTTTGTTTCTCGCTGAAAAAATAGGAGCGAAAAGTTGAAAAGGAGAATGAGAGAAGATATCACGATGTTTCAAAGTCTAAGGAATCGCTTCCGACCATATTTTTTTTTTTTTTTACCGACGGTATTTAAAGAACCAGTTAACGGACGCGGATGATTTTGGTCTCAATCGACGGGACTTTGTTTACCTCAAAGTTGAATAATTTTGTTATTCAATCGGTCGTATAGTTCTCGAGTTATACGAATATCGATGTAAAAAATTCATCTGTCAATGTTTAATGAGCTCGAACGGCATCGCAGTGAAAAAATTGTCAGGCGAGTGAATCACTTGTTTGAAAAAAAGGGGATCGGAAAATAAGGAAAATACGACTCGACGAGATGATTTAAAAAAACTTATTTATAATATGTCGTAAAACACGCAAAGTTTTACTCCAAGCTACACGGTTTTACGTAGGCTTAAGTTAATCATGCGTGAACGTATAATCCATGAATGCGTACGGGAGCGCGGGGGAAGTCGGTTGCATGCGGGAGGAATGAGTGACGCACTCTTAATTCTGCGATTGTGAAAGGCACTTAAAGCCCCCGCGCTGTCGACGGTTCGGCGAGGTAGGGTGTGTATGAATTTATGAATTTACGAATTTTCTGAATTTATGAATTTCCACGCCGACAGCGCCTCTCGCCGCTGCAGAGGATCCAGTCGACTTTCAACTTCACCCGGGGTTGGGGCCTTTTCCCCCTTCCACCCCCCCCCCCCCCCCCACCCTCACCGCCGCCCCGCAGGAAATGTTTTCCGCGTTATGAGATCCCATCCTTCCGTGTTGGCGCTCTGCAAATTAATATCTCTCCTCCACTTTATCCGTCCCTCTTCTTCCCCCTTGCTCCCTATCGCTTTTTCGCTCTCTCCACGCCTCGCAATTTCCATACCGACGGAAACACTGTTTACACTGCTCTACCTTTTTGACTCGCGAACCAGTTCACGAAGCGCGAGAGAAAACTGAGTTATTGAAATCCTTCCGCTTATTCCCGCCCACATCGACGTCGTTTCTGTAACGTGCTAAACCCTGGCGCAAGAAATTTTCCGGTCATTCTCCCGATCCGGGATCCGTAAGAGATGGCCAAAATTTTAAACGATTTTTTTCTGTTTTTAAACCGCAACGAATCAACGTAGAAAATCATTGTATCACATATGACCAACGTCAGCTCGGCTGAGCTGTCGATTTTTAGTAAGCTTCGAGTCGACGAGACTCGATCGTCCCCGAAGAAGGGTTTCGACGGCCGTCGATTTGTCTCTATGCACATACATTATACATACATAGTCGCGGAATTTCGTTCGCTCAGTTTCAGTCATCTCACGATTCGCCGGTTATTCGAAGACTCGAAGACTCGCGGAGACGGCGGAGAGAGGCGGAGACAATGAGATGAAGAGAGACGCGGAGTTGCCATGGCTACCGTGAGCTTTCCTCCCTCGCCCTCCGCGTCTACGTCGTTCCTACCCTCCCTCCTGGTCCCCCGGGGGATCGACTCGCTGGAAGGGTCTGTTACACGGGGATGATAATTTGTTCCGGAGTCTCCCGCCAGCCCCGTCGTCTCTCCCTCTCTCTTTCCCCCTTCTCGCTCTTCCTGTCCCGCCATCAACCCCCGTTGCGGCATCCCTGAGCACACGATTCTACCCGCTCTCCTCTCCTGACGTCCCGAGCGATATAGACCAAGCACCGAAAGCTACCCCATTAAATTAATCGAGGATCCTCTAATTGGTTTTTACCGATATTCCGCGTATTTTTATAACCACATGCGCACGTCGCTCGGGTGATAGAGAAATTAACAGGAATTTCGAAAATCTGATCTTGCCACTCTTCGTTCTCGTTCAGTCGAGTGAGGGTGATAATTTATAAAAAGATCGGGAAATGTGAAAGGGATCGCAATGCCGAGTTTTCAAAGTCGGGAATATTTGTTTGATAGGATTTTAAAACGTAAAAAGTCGGGCTTTGGAAAAGTCGAAATGTGGAAGGGTATAAAAGAAAGTATAAAAAGCGACAATGAAAAATCACCAGAATTGAAAAGAAAATATATAGCAAGCGGAAACATTGAATCGTCAAAATTCTGGCAGTATTCTGTACCTCGACTTTCTACATTTCGAACTAATATAAAACAAGTTTTCAAGTATTCGAAAATTTGATATTGTGATCCTCCTGTTTCTTAATATTTCTACATTTTCACCCCCACCATGATTTTGTCCTATCCGCATGGAATAAAAAAGTGATTTTCGTTATTTTACCAAAAGATTTCTTAGAGCGTCGCAGGAAGCGAATTCCGTGGGACATGATACTACGTACCAAGCTCCCCAAATTTCGTAAAGGTTCTCACGGCGGAAAAACGTTAGTCGAGTAGATTTTCGCGAAATTTTATTATCCTTGTAAGGTGACCCTCGAGTCGCGGCTGGTTTATCCGAAGCGAGGTAAGAGAGCGAATCTGATTCAATGGAGTCGGTTCGGTAGGCAGATTTCGAGGGTGGGACGAGCGCGGCCCTCCTCGAGGCGACTGAACAGACCCTGAACAAAGGATATCCGCCCACTGCACCGCGGCACTCGCTCTCCTCCTGGAAGCGGAATCCGCGCCTTTGTAAGACTAAACGTTCCCTGTCTAGCATGTAACGCATGCCGCACGCGAATCGTTTTATATACACGCAACAAAGATAATGTTACCGCGGGTTTTTAATAAAAATCAGTCACTGAGGCTGTTTTTAAAATTACGCGGCACGACACTGACAAGAATAAAAAAAAAAAAGGATGCTTGAAACCTGAACATTTGTTTGCTGCGCAAAAATGTCAATGATTGAATTGGTTAAATTTTCATCAAAGATTCACTTGACTGTAGAAATAATTTCACCTGTAAACTACTCGTTATTTCAACTAGATTAGAAGAAATAACAACATTTTTTTCACAAAAAAACCCATATTGCTTGCCTGATCCCAATGAGTGATATACGTTTCATTTTATTCGTAAATGAGCTGACAACATATTGTTTAATTGAAAGTTGAGTCGTAATTGATTATAAGATGTTTTTTATTCAATCATTCTGTAAATTATGATGAATCTGTACACGAGAGATTTCATATCGCTCGACGAGCTGAAGAAAAAAAAAATGGATACAGACCATTTGTAGAGCATTTATCGAACGAACTCGACTGATTTTTTCGATTAAAAAAAAAAAAAAAGTAGAAACATGTGAATCCTGTGACGTTTAAAAGACAACTTGTTTGCAGTTAATATTTAGATTTAAAAAAAAAAAACAGTTCTGGATCACGGACACATTTTCAATCAGATTCAACTTGACACGCTCCGATTGCAACTTTTGAATCGCTGTTTCGTCATGTTTCCGTTTCGACGCATTTACGACCTGACTGTACCCGTCGATACATCCTTAAATCGTTTCTTCATCTGTCCTCGTCGCAATTGCAGCCATGCACGGGTGATACGGTATTCAATGTGTATAGTCTCTCTCAATCGCATTACAGCAGATGCGAAGAAGAGATTGAGAGAATTTGTCGAGGATACGATGCCGTTTGTTCAAAGACGGGTGTACGTCTATGTAGGTATACGTGGATTACGGAGGCTGCAGGTAAAGATTTGTCCGGGATATTGGCTTATCGTTGATACACGGAGGCCCGTGTACGAGTGACTAGGCGCCTCTGTATCCAGGGTATAACTCGAGAATTTTGCTGCCTGTTCATCAAAGTAACGTGTATTATTTATGGTATGGGTATTACCTCGAAAGTTTCCAGGAGCGCTCGACTGGCAACCTGTCCGAGGTAATTACGTGACTATAGTACCGTGTTCGCGTGGCTTTGATCATTTTTCCAATCGATATTGCTCCCCCGCTTTGACAGCTTACCTGAAACAGACAGTATGAAAAAAAAACATTTGTTAATTATCAGAAATTTTTATCCTGTGATTTTCTACCGATACAATAATATTCTACACGTCATTCTGTTCGTTATTTTCGACATAATTTAAGCCGGTTTCTTATCCACATTGATAAGTCAGAACGACTAGGAAAACCGTTATTGCCATGTTTAATGGACCCCTTTGAAATTCCTTCGCTGCTTATTTTACTGCCAAGAAAACTGTACAGCAAAAAAAAAAAAATACAGACATATTAACTTGTTATACTTGTTTATCGAACACGTTAGTGGGACGTGAAGAAGAATAGTTGGCGGCTGGCAGATTCTGGAGGCTTCAGGAAAGTGCCTCAGTATCTGACGAGCCTCGTTTTGCAGGTTCCCGGTTTCTTCTGTTGCGTATAATGCACTCAATGGATACACACATTTACGTCCCTGGTTATTTTAATTGTCAGCGACTCGGATCTCCTCTCTCGGCACACCTCGATCTCTTTTCTTTTTCTCAACCGAGTGTCCGATGGCAACGCGACGCCGAAGGCACGGATGCCTTAGTCCAGCCGCGCTCTCTCACCGTAAGCGGATCAAAGGAAGTGAAGAAACGAACACGCTCACCAAGCTCGATCCCTGTAACGGTGTTGCTAAAACCACGGCACGGCGCTGCCCGCGAGGCTGGCGAATGTGGAAAAGCGGAATCTGTCTCTCCTCTTTCTTACCAGATGCGTTATTCATCGAAAATTTCGGACAGAGTCCAGACTTCAGTAGCCTTTACTCTTCCTTGGTGTGCAGTGATTCTTCATGTCGAACAATTGGAACTGTGATAGCTGTTTTCAAATCGGAGAAAAATGATTCTCCGTGTAACGGTCGTTTTAGTATGAGACGCCACCGGTAGGCGGCGCGCGAAACGACGATTTCTCAGTCTCCCGATTATTTTGTGGAAAAACGAAAATCGATATGACAAGACAGAGATTCCGGGGTGTATCCATCGGAGCACAATGAAGAGAAACGGTATTTGGGAAATCGAGCAAGAATCGGAGAGATATGTCGACGTCGGCGTTTCATCCCCGGGTCATTTATATCTTTTCCAACGTAAGAGCATTCCGTAAAGAACAGCTTCTCTTATTCTCCGTTCTTTTTCGAAACGTCGCGACGGTTTTAGTTACGGCCAAAGTGGAACGTGTGCAGAGACGAGACGAAACGATATTGAATAAGATGAAAATACTGTGACAAGGGAGATCCTTGTCACGTTTCAACACGAGCATGTTTGAGTGCGTGTGTGTGGTCGACGATTTGGCGCTGGCTCGTCGATGATAAGTTGTCATAACAACCGGGCTTCTGCTATCCATTATACATTATTCGGTCTAAAACACTCGTGTGTTCAAACGTGTGAGCTGCGCATATAGATAGATACACATCGGTAACCGAGTGAAATATCATTACTGCTAGACGGAAAAATAGCTCCCCTTTGCCACCACCGTTGGGGGTTTCGCCCGTTTCAAGAGCACGAAAATAGAAACGGAATCTAAAGTCATCTATAACACACGTCCGTGTAACAATAGGACGCCGATCGATACCGTTCAGATCGTAAATCTAGCTCGGACGTTACCACTTAATTCGTATTCGAATGTTCGGTTACGGATTCGAATGCCTACCGACGGCCAAATGAACGAAAGGGATAAGAAAAGCTGTTTGGATATATTTCAATGCCTTGTATGAGTAGAACATTTGCTGACGTATTTTTTTCACACTAATTGATCACTTTGGCGAATGAGAATGTACAGATAAAATTATCGATCTGTTCGCGTAGCTTCCAAAATTATCCAGTGAAACCTTAAAACCACATTTACAATACGGGTGACTGGATCCTAACATCGCATGATAGATTTTCTGCCGATAGCTGATAAGACGTTTCTTTGCGAATTGGTAACGAAAATGACAATTTTTGGTTATTGTAGTAAAAAATGTCCACACAATGAAGCAGTGTATAGTAATCACAACTACAGTTTCATTTCGCGACTGTGATATCGCATACAAAATCAGAAATTATTACAGAATTCCGAATTGTCATTTGGCAGACCGTGCCACACCATTCATGTCGGTAAATCATCATCAATGGTTGCTACTAACGTGTCAATGGAACATCTTTTGTAGCTTTTCGATTGACCTAGGGTCGATTAGGGCTTCGTCGTCCGTTTTATTTATTTATTTTCATTCGCTATTCACAGAAGTTACGTTATACGTTCCAATAGAAATGTATGTATTACATATATATATATATAAGGTATATGTGCTTGCGGTAAGAAAACACTTAGCTGGGCATGAGTTTCTCCGGTGGTTTATTGAACTGCGAAGCTTCTGATTTATTGCGAGCTGACGCGGTAGCGAAAGAATCGATTCGAAGCCCTGATTCTGACGGGACAACTATTGCCCCGTATGGTGGTCGGGGGATAAAGCGAGGGGTTGCGACGGGGCCAGGATGAGATATGGCAGACCATGCAGGCGACATGTCGATACTTCGATACCCACTCGCCGTTAGGTACAGTCGGCTCAGGGAATTAAATGGTCAACGGAATCGCCTGTGACTCAGGTGACTAGATAGATGTACTCGCGATTGTACCTACGATGCGGATATCTGTTACAAGGAGGTAAAGTCGCCATTGTTCTTTCGAGCAATTACCGTGGGACTTGCGTTGGATTCAGACTCGCAGTACTGTACTTGCCATTCAACCATGGAGCCAATAAACACTGATGTAAAGGGCTCTATATAAAAAATCCAATAGACGGGGTTTTCGCCGGAGATAAAAGTCACTCAAGGTAACTTTTGGATGGTTCACTCGTCGTTGCTGTATACGTGAAAGCTCGCATAGCTCGGAGCTTAAACTTTGTGACGTAACCCCCAGATTTATAAATCTTGAAAACTTTATACATATCCTCGACGAATCACAGCGAAGAAGTTTAAATAAAGACACTGTACAAGATCACAGAGATTGTGGCTCGACCAATCTAAATCATTGAGAACTATTTCCGATGATGGACCCCCCACGGATTGACTGACCTCTGATGTCGGTTGATTGCGTTATACGGAAATGTTTAGCGGTACGCTGAAGTTCTGCATCGATACTCGATAGTAGTTTTCGAAAGTGAAAATTCATGGAGTCATACATCCACGTAACACTATTTGTATCGTTGACTTTATACTTTCATAGAGAACAACAATTAATGCTAACGTTCAGGAAACTATGATTAGCTACACTTTTTGCTACGATGAGAGGATACCATGATAAATCGGCTAGTTTTTGAAAGGATGACGTATATTTGTCACAAAATTCACCAGTGAACTGTGTTACCCGTAAGCCTGACTAAGTAAATGAATAAACATCGTTCTGCTCGTTAAACCGCAACTTCCAATTCGTTTGAAATTTAGTGGAAGTTGAATCGGTGTTCTCTCGTCCCCCTCGCCTGGCGGGGGTGACTGCTGCTGCATTTTGCACCGAACGTAATTTGATGGGATCCGGAGGTAGAGATTCGTGATTCGGAACGCGGAGCGTACCGGTACAGTTGGTACAGACTGGATGTGTTTAGCGCGCATGCATAGCGCCGGGCTCGACCAGCTTTGGTACGGTAATTCAGGCCGACTGGACACGGTAGCAGCTGCCACCCCCTATTTTGCACCATCGAAATTCCCGCCATGATAACCTTGCTACGGGCTAGCTGAACCTGTTTGTTTACAGCGTATGGGGCGTTCCATGTTAACTCGACCCGTTCGGGATCCATACCATCTTCGTTATTCCAATTAGCGTGATGTGGAGCTGTAACTCAAGAATGTGATGCGTGAAAATTTTCAATTTTCCCGGTAGCTGGTCGTTACAACGTGTGATTACTGACTTAAAGCACGGTTCTGTCCGATCGCGTGTGGTTATCATTTTGTAGCAGTATGAAAAATTCTTTGGAAACCTTAAAAATTGCATTATTTTTGCACATGTCTGTCACATCTTAATCGTAGTGCCATTTCATTTGAAATATCGACAAGGAAAATATTTTATAAAAACTACAAGTTTAATTGCAAGAAGTAACTTTAGATTGGGCCTGGCATTAATTTAGTTTCAAGTAGTGAAAATAAGATTCCGCGTCAAGACTTGACACATTCTTCAAGGCTTCGAATTTTTAACTCAAATTTTATAGAATCAAATTTAGAAAGAATTTTATCGGACAAGGCAAAAAGAAAGGTGTTCATTGTTACGATTTCCGTGGTACTTGTTTGTTTTTGCTATCGATTCTGGTATGTTTTTAGAACAATCTCTGTTTAAGACCTGATGTTTGTAAATCATTAAATTCGACGGGGTGTAATAAAAGACAGACTCATTTACTTGTGGTTAGTACATTTTTGGAACTGCTGCAAGCGCATGTATGTCAGTACATATTTCTTATAAGTGCCTGACGGCGACACACGAGAAGAAATAAGAAATCGAAGTTGGCAAAGGTCAGAGGTAAATGGAGTCAACATGGAGGGTGGTCCCACGTGCAACGTAGTGAAAGTACACATAAGACCAGCGTATAAGGAAGAGCATTTAAGCAGTTCCAGCGGTAAACAAGATGAATGTAACACACACCGAGCGAGGTGCTTCAACGTTTAAAAGCGTTCACCGCAAAGTGTTTCGCTTATTGCACAAGTTTGCTAAACGGGCTCAGCGGTTATGGAGCAAACAGGCGGTAAGGTGGATGGGAGGAAGAAGGTGGGTCGCAAAGCGAGTATTACGCAGTTTGAGAACCTCTGTGTCGTTTGAGAAGTCGTGGAGTTTGGGGCTGGCGCGGGGTAGTGGCTGGCGTAAAGCGGAAAGTACCGGGGGGTTGGAGGTGGGGGTGGGGCGTGGGGGATAAAGGGTGGTTAGGGGGTATGTATGTTGGATTGCATAACAACAACACGGGGGGAACCGAATGTACGGGTAGCGAGCGAGTCGGGCTCCGGAGAGCACAGCGGTAAATCGATAAATGTTTCTCCATCGCGTAGTGTGCCATAGCTCGACGAAGCGGCAACATCCAACCGCCTCCCTCCCCCCCTCCCACCTCCCGCCGCCACCTCACCTCCAACCCCCTGTTCGTCCACCGCCCCCTCCCTCCCCCCCACCCTCTCGTTCCCAGCTTTGGGGAACACACGCTCGTTCTCTAACCCCTCTTTAACCTCCCTGGAGCCAGTCAGTTTGGTAGCAACATCCTCTTCATCCCACCACTGTCACCATTTACGGGGCTCCGCAACTCTTGCCATACTCGGAACTGCCCAAATTATACCAATTTGTCTCGTTCGTTTTGAAACATCCTCGAGTGGAAACACCACCACCACTACTACTGCTACCACCACTACCGTCTATTCTCTGTCCTCTGCGTTTATCCGCACCCTTGGTATGCGTGTTCAGGTGCAACACTGATTATCCCGTTAGACATGATTTTGGGGTTGGAACTTCGAAGGGAGCAGTTGCCGAGAAATGGATGGAGGAGTAGAAGAGTTACATCAATGTTCGAGAGGAGTGTGTATAACTTGAAGAGCGAGTTAAGAAATTATTTACTCTCGAGTAGTTTTCAACCTTGGTTTAGCAGATACTAGGTTTAATTTAAATAATTACAATACGTTTTTCTGGATTTAGATCCGTGATTGCTTACGCAAAGAGATTACGTTAGTAGATTATGAAAAATCTAATAGGATATTTCATCTTTACCATATTTTTCGTGTAGTTTCGTTTCATTTACTGATATGAAATACGAGTTGTAGCATTAACTAGACATTAAACCATACCTACTAAAAGTTTGTATATCTTTCTTATAAAATTCTCCTAATCCTGTCACACTGAAAGCGATTTGAATTATGTTAACCTGAGAAGGCTGGACCCCTTATTTTTTGCAACGCCAGCCGCGGTGCTAATGAAGAATAATCAATATTCACGAATAAGAAATGTCACCTCCAGCCACATTGTTCGATTTTTTTTTTTTGTTCAACCCGTCGCAAGCGAGGCTTATATTACGGTCGTGATAGTTATAAATCAGAGTTTATATTCGCTAAATTTGCTAAATGAAAAAATATTCGATGGGATTATTCTTCGTTTTTTCTTTCCTTTTCTTTTCTTTTTATTTTTTTTTATTAGCTGCTTCGCAAAGTACCGAGGAAGGAGTCTTTCGCGGTGGAAGAACTCGCCGTAAAACGTGTCTCATTTCAGGTAAATACGAGCCTCGATATCTGCGATCAAAGAAGCTCTCCGGCAGGGAGAGAAGAGGAAATCACAGCAGGTAGACAGGCAGGTGAACAGCAGCCGGGCAAAAAGGCTCGACGCTCGGATGATCGGATCTTTGAGGACTTGATCGGTATTCAGGCTCGAAGGGTTCAGGGAGAGAAGGAGAGACGTATTGACGATTTGATTCCACCCCCCCTTGACATAAATAGCGAGTTGAAATAACGCGACGTCGTCAAGGTCCGGACTCCGCTAACGACTCGATCTTAATTAGTCGACTCGGTACAATCGTAGTAGCCGAACGGATAAACCACCTACAGTTTTCTTAAAAACGTTCGAATAAATCTTGGAGGAATAGAAGGGGAGGAAAAAAAGTTGGCTGCCCGTTACTGTCGGTATATGTATAAAATGCAATTTAGTCTTTCGGCAGCTCACCGTCACCGATACTTCAGACTTCGCTTGAGGAAACTTCGCCAAAGACGAACGGACGGGACTTCATAAATCCAGCAGAACGACGCGCTAATGAAGACGAATGTCTCTCCGCTGTCCGCGCTCCTCTCTTCCTCTCGTTTTCGTCGAGGACGAAGCTACGTCGTCGCTTAAGAGCGTCAATTATACCCTACCAACGATCGATACTAAATTTTGGAGGCTTCGTACGCTGGGCTTTTAAGCGGATTAAAAAAAAAAAAAATTCACGCTAACCTAATATTCTTTCTGCCCTTCTCCTTTCTCTTTCCCCTTGAAACTGCAATCCTCCCAAGTTGCGGTTTACGCTGACATTTATTGCAAGGATGAGTCCCAATTAGAGAGAAGCTCCGGCTTTTCTCGTATTCCGATAAATATGGGGCTGTATTTTTATTTCCCCTCCCATAACCGCAACTGCAACAGGTTACAGTCGAGTCCTCCCAGACAGCAAAAAAAAAAAAATAAATAAAATCTCCGTGCCAAAATATGATCGCGCGTTTCTTTTCTCATAAAAATCTTTTTTCCCCAATATTTTAGCCGATATGGCCACCGCTGTTAATCCAAAGGGGGAGATTTCCGCATAGTTTTTTTCTTTGGTTTTTTTTTTTTTCTTTTTTTTTTATGCTCCCACCTTTTTCTCGATACGTTCATTTTTGAGGCGCGGTTCATTGTCCCGGAAGGCAATTATCGCGCCGAAGTATTCGCCACCCTCCCCCCCCCCCCTTTCATTCCTCTCGGTCGGCGAACGCGAGCGGTTTTTCGCCGGCCTAATTAGTATACGACGAAGTAATTAGCCGGATGATTAGAAACGCGTTTCAGCCTTCGAAGCTGCGGGCCTTATACGAGTGCCCTTAATGGTTCCGTGTTGATTGCCTCCTCTTTGAGTGAAACACCTCCTTCGATAGATTTGCACGCGTGCGCGTATACGTGTAGGTATTACAAGTTACGTATTCATGCACCATACGTACAGGGGATGCGGTAATGTGAGTTAAACGTGTAGAACTTTTCACGCGTTTATATTTTTCCAATTTACAGCTATTCTCATTCGCGATTTCAAAGTTCGATATTGGTTGATTACAAAATTTTGACAAGTCGGCTAGCCGACGAAACTAAATGTCACCTTCAATTTCTAATCGTTATTGCTTCTACGAGACGTTGTTTCAGCTGCTTCTTTTAAATGTCTTTGGTCACTCTTAAATGTATGAGAACATACAAGCGATAGAAAAACAAAAAAAAAATACAATGTTCAACAATTACGAGACGTATCCTCGTTTCAGCAGCCTGTGACTTCTACACATCCTCGTATAGACATGTGCAGTGTGTTTGCGCACATGTGGAACAGGGATGCATTTATTACGTGAGTTTTGCCAGCACGTCACGTGAAACGTTGCACGTGATACCGAGCGATTAAATTCAACACGGTTTGCTCGGCTCTGCTTCCATCACTGCGTTTGAGTGGTTCGCAATCCGTTTTGGGGTACTCGTAGAACGCTATTCAGCTGTGTTCGTACGTGTATAATGTGCGTTAAAGTGTAGGTCCGCACCATCGACAGCTATACGGGTTGCGTCAAACCACGCGCATCGTAATTAATGCAATAAAGTAAATGTTATTGACTGCGGTACATTTTCGCCATAATTTTACATACCCATATGGCATGTACTATACGTATACCTGCGTACGTATGTATTTCTTCAAATAATCAGATCTAATTATTGACAAGTTTTGACAGTTTTAACCTGTTGCCTCGTTAGATTGTTTCTATATATTTACTTAATAGCGCGGGGGCTTGCACAGCATTCACATTTACAAAACTTATACACGTCAAGACACCATATATAATACAATAAACAATATAACTTTGGAATGACATAAAGACACTGTTTATGAGCCAGATCACATATCGGTCCTCAAAACCAATGGGAGTGAAAGGTTCCGAAGGTGGTTGGTGAATGGTTTTATGGTGCGATTTACTTACAACTCGTACTATAATGGTCCGCATTTGATTTATGCGATATTATTATTCATTCAAAAATATAGTCTCCGTTATTTCGGCTAGAAGTTTGCGTGTCAAAATTCACTGAATTGATTTTTCCTAAAGATAAGTTTAATCAAAAATCGTGATGACTGATGGAAAATGGATCATAACCAATGTGTGCGTTAGAATTTTCTTCACTGCTCACAGTGTATAACTTTTTAAGCATCTTTAACGAGAAAGATTATTATCGTTTAAATGCTGTTAAAAAAAAAAAAATAAAAAAAAAAACGGTTTATTTAATTTTTCAAATCATTAAGAGCAACAAAAGCTACGACGAGATTATTAAAAAATAATCACAACGACGAATAAAAATAGTAACATGATGAAACGATAATTAAATAATTCAATATTACTAATTAAACGTTATGTCATTCCATTCCGAGCACCCTTCTCATCGAGATCTAATAATCTCAAGCCGAATGAATGGTGATGGCGGATAGTTGCGCAAGGTGGAAAGACGCGGGCGGTCCTCCTCCTTCCATTTCTCCGTTTCTATTTTCATTTTACAACGACGTAGGTAGGTGCATTATACTAACGGCGAAGCCACGCGATCCAAGCGCGGGTAGTCTCTTCTCTTTTTCAACAACCGGATGCCAGCGACCGACTTCCGGGTGCGCGGAAAGAAACGGTGTAAGTTAATCCCCAGAGGCAGCGCGCCGTCGCCGCTTTTATTTTCACCCTGCTCCATCTTTGATTTCCTTTTTTTTTTATTTTTATTTTATTTTTTTTTTTTATTTCCACCACTCCATTCTTACATTCCGCCAAATTTAGTCATTCTAATTTTCTCCAAAAATTTTTCCAACACGCCGCTGCCCGTCGATTCCTAATTTTTTCTTCTCGCATCGCACAGTTACAGATAGACCAGAGGGAGCATCGTCACACGCAACTCTGTGGTACCGGCGCCTCTCTCTTCTTCCCTCCACCCCCGCCCCTTCGACGAGTTCCTCGTATTTATTGGGATGACCGAACAGCAGCCCTGCAGCGCACAGACCGTGCCACCTGCACATAATTATCTCGCTCTGCTGGCTAAATAACCATTAATTATTGTCGGGCTTTACAACGCCTCTGGGAGGAAAAAATGAACGTAAAACAAAAACGAGAGAGAAAAGAAAGAAAAAAAGAAAGAGAGAGAGAGAGAGAGAGAGAGAGAGTAGAAAAATAAAATAAAAGTAAAAATAAAATACACTAACGACAAACGTACCGTTCATATAATATTAACGGTATACCTATAACTACCCGATGCTGCCCGTGGCATCGACGCGACGTGTGCCAAGCGCCCCAGTTTATTGCGCAATTATTTATTGAGCTTATACACCGCGTTAACGGGTCAACCTGAAACCTCTCAATCACCGGTATTATTCTACGAGAAAAAATCCGAAATTATCCAATACAAGGCTACGTCATAATACGTCTCGCGGGGAGAGACCGAGGCGCCGACTAGCGGTGGCGTCTCGAAGCAGAATAACCGTTACTCTTTAACGAGCTGCGATTGGCCGGGGACTGAACCTCTTGTTATTTGAAAAGTATCGCACGTTACGCGCCACGGTTTCAGCACCAATCTGAGTTGGCTTGTGCAATTTTGGTTTTTATTTCATTTTTTTCACAAATACGTGAACCCCAGCACGATAAGATGTGGGCTCTAATTTATTCCAGTGTAGACACCGGATCGTAAGTGGATTGCGCAAGCGGTACGACTTCCTCATCTTTAATCCGCGCCCGAGGGACGCTGAGTTTTATAAGCGGGCGCCCCTCAAGTTACTTCCTTTTAATTTCCTTAATGACTGGATTGCCGGAGGTTTCGGGGCTGCGGTAATATAATCGATAAATATACGTATATATTTACGTATATATGTATATATATATATATACATATATACACGTATAATACGTACGGAGTGCGTGTGTGTCAGGGTTAAATAATCGATCGTCAGTCTCCACGCGACGTTTTACCAAGTGGCATTTTTTTTTATTCTTTGAATATGTCCGCTTCCCGGCGTCTGGATGCGATGCTTTTCCCTTTTGTGCTCGAAGCCAAGGGCAAATCGAGGGTGGAAAAGGTCCCATCCGCGAAATAAAGAGAGAGAGAGAGAGAGAGAGCCGGGAGTCGGAGAATGGCCGTAAAGTTTTTCCCGGCGGCGGTCGTGTCCCTTGGGGTGATACGGGGCGCGACTACCCACGTGCCTTTCAAATTACGTAACATCCATCGTAGCGACGCCCCGCGTCGTTTTGCATGACGAAAGAACAAAGCGGGAACTAGCTTTGCCAGCGCTCTTCGACGGTGAGCGCAAGAAACTGAGAAAAACGAAAATAAGATTAAAATAAAGAGAGGGGAAGCGCGGCCCTGACAATAGCCCTTCTCGCTACCGTGGACGTGAAAGCGAGGATCAAGGCGGAAAACGTAAGGAGGTGCGATGAGTCCGGACGGAGCTTGAGAACGCGGATATTTCCGGGATTGTTGAAACACAGCTTAGGCGTGAATTTCGAGCCGCGGAGAGAAGAAGCTTTTTGCAATCTGCGCGTGGCGTTAAACGAGTTATCCGTCAATTAAATACACTCAAGGTTCGAGACCGAGGGAAGGTTGGATCACGTGGAATACTTATATACTAAACGGGACAGTAATATTTCAGCGAGGAGACAAATGCCACTTTGACGAGGGAATAGAGAAAAAGGAAAAGGGGAAAGGAAGAGGGAACTTGGGATGGAGGAACGGCCGAGGGAGAGATGCCCGGTGGAATGGGAAACACGGGGATAAAGACGGTGAATTTCTCAGGGTGAAAGATCTGACGAGGGACGAACGGCTGGAGACAACTTTACCGACGATGAGCTGAGATAGGACTGGGCTGATTGGCTGGATTCAGTTCCAGCTGCGATGATTCCAATGCCGAAGGAGAACGCTACAACGACAGCTGAGAATAACGAGATTATAGGATCCGTTGAAACGTTCCAATTGGTGTATTAATTGCCGGTGGGTGAAGTTTTACTCCGTGGAATTTACAAACATGATCCACCTCATCTTAACCTTGCGAGCTACGTACGAGTCGTAATCATCCCCACTTAAAAGCTTCCTCGGAAAACTTGACACAGCCGATTATTGGATGTTTTACTGTTTGCCGAGAACGATCCATTGGAAATTCAAATCAAATGAAAAAAGGTTTTTTTTCAGAAAGGACGAAGAAACAGAATTTTCGCGGAGGACAAAGCTGTACAGAACTCTGTCGACGGATGAAGTAATCGTTACTGGTGGGTGTCGAATGTTGGCTGCTGGCACTGCCTTCTTGGACTTTTCTTTTTGCTGTGGAAGAGAATAGGGTCAATTTAACAGTTGTTACATCCTTAGTTGTAGAACGGTAAATCCCCATTGCGATCTGTAACTGCTATGTGCGCTTGGTCTTCTGTGCCAAATGCTCACGTTGAAATCAACGTAAGCGTTTCCAAAGTTCCGAGAGCTACGAATGAAATCACGCCTCTTCCCGAGTGAGGAACGTGCCAAAAATAGCACGTACAGTGGTCTCTGATTTACCAGTGATAGTCGGTTTACCGATGCTTTGATATCGATCGTTGGTCATCCCCGTCGTGGAGCTTTAGTGCGGATTCAGACAGGGGAGCGAAGAGCGACGGAAGTTCCAGAGGGTGGAACGGGAAGGCTCACTTCTGGCGAGGAGAACTATTTGCCTAATTGGAAGTTATAGCGACGAACCCAACCCCCGAAGCAAACCTCCACTGAGCTATTCAAACCTCTCGCGGAACATGGAAAATACACTCCACGTAAACAGATGGGATTAATGCGATGATGACACAAATCACTTCATCTCACACGTTAGTTCGAAGTTTGCTGCTTTTCCGATAGTCAGATCAGAGTCGCAAGGCTACCGTCAATTGTATTTGCAAAGTAATCGCCAACAATTTGATCTTCCTGCAAGGGAACATACACGTTTGCCACGTCCATGTGAGTCGTGACCAGATTATTTGGTATCGCACTGGAGTGAAGTGACTCTCAGTTTTAGTAACGTCACAACTATTTGTGTCGACTTATGTTTCGCGTTTTGACCCACTAACGACACACCCTGTTCAATTCGACACTTGATAAATAACAGTACATCTTTCGTGAATTACGGAAACCCTTTTATAGATGTACATGTATCAAAAACACTTCATTCGAGTCGTTGAAGGTCTGTGCTGCAGAAACGACGTGATCTAGCTTTGATGCGCGAGAGCCATCGCGTTGTTTATGGGACGCTTAAACACTCAGTATACCTCGTTAGGACTTTTATGTGCTACTGAGCGACGATTAGAATTTTATGACGAACCAGAGACATCCTCGAGGAGACAAGTACGTGGGCTATTTATGAGATTCGAGAGCTACTATCAATTCTCCATATAACTGAGTGAAGACTTCTACATCTTTTGAACCATCACTGAATTTAGCATCGGACGGAAAATAACGCGATGTGCGCTTGTCGTGACTAGACTTGAACGTCAGTCACTTTTTCTTTAGGATCAGGTAAATTGTAGCTTCTGTTATTTAGAAGCATTTGATAACGATATATTAGACGAATTGGTAACGTCGCTAACGCGATCATCTTGAAATTTTCTGACAAAGAAGACGCCTCAGAAAGACAGATTTTGAATGAAAATACATGAATGTATACTGAAAGTAGACCAAACTAAGGCCTCTTTGAAATGGCGTTAGCGCAACACGGGGCACAAGACAAAAGCACCCCGTCCTTAGGATGACTTTCGCTTCAAGCCCGGATTCAATTACAATCAAGGAATAACATTACCAAGCCTTAGAGTTGTGTAACGAGACCAAAAGGGTTTGGACATAATACCTATACAACTGCGATTCAATCCACGATTCGCCGCCGTACGGATTTGGGTACAAGCGAAACACAATGACGCCGACGATAATGATAACAGTATTAATAACGATCATAATAACCGGAGGTACGATCGAAGCTGTACGAAATAGGCTCGGGCTCCTGTCACTTCGAGGGAATGGAAATCTCATCCTTCGAGCGTCGACCCCTCCGAACGATCTATTCGCGCGAGCTTCGAGGTTGTATCTTGCCACCCTCGGTCCCACACTCTACACGGTGATTCAAGTCGAGCTTGCTCAGCTGTGAATCTGGAGACAGCGGACGGCTGTTGAAGGCCAAATCGACGGGGTTGCGTCGGATAAATCGATCCTTGGATCAAGGATCTTGGACACAATTTACCCGGCGATGCGAACGGCATGTTTTCACTTTCACCCCTCTTTCAAGGACGGCTGCAAGCTACTTTGCACGGCCCTGTACGAGGGGCGAAGCAGGCGACTGTGAAGGCCGGGGAAGTCGATGCTGCGACATTTAATTATTTCCACTCTCCACGTTTCCAATATCTGCAGGGGGGAGAGAGGCTGGTCGGTCAAGTATTGTCTGGCCGATTGGGGACCGAGAGCATCGCTTATGGCTGTGCACGTCGCACGGTCGGGAATTGTGTAGCTGTATTAATACCCGTCATTCCGAATTCGAGAGTCGGATCTATGGCTACGTGCGTGGATGTTTGCGTATTGTATGTGCACGCGCATCGGACCTTTTCCATTATACCTACTATCGGTGGATGTAGGATGAACGAAACCCTTGCTGTCGAAACGTACATCACCGATCACGGATCAGTTGATTATTTCTGTATTAATATCTGCAACGACGAATCGCGATCCAACCGACTACTTCGACTCTCAATCTCGCTGAAATACACAAGCACTTTGTTGATTGTAGGGTTCGTTTTTTACACATTTGAAACATTTAACGGTATGTATAGCCATGGCAGATGTGATTCGTTTACTGATTATTGAATTCCAAGTAAAAATAGTTATCTTGAACAACAGAGAATCGTGCAATAAATGTAAAAAAATGTATAAAAATTGTAACGAGTATTAGTAAACTTTTTTTGCCTAACGTCTATATTGTATTCGTTTCGTGACTTGAGTTTTTCATGCAAAAATGTGTTCCATATCGAATACGTTGTTTTCTTTTTTCTCAAAATATTAAAGCAGGTTGGAGATAATCAAATCATTTTAGGATTGTGAAATTGTGGCCGGAAATCCTGTGCCTGAAAAATACTCTTCATAATACGTGCTGCGGACAACTCCAAAGTTAACGAAACGTGAATAACAAGTATTCCTGGGCTTTCCATTTCGAAACTCGAGAACGAAAAAACTTTCTCGTAACCTGCAGGTGACTATTAAGCAAGTTCACGAGTGACTTTCAAGTCGTTCAAACAGCGATTTCGTAATTGAAATTTTTTTTCTCCAACGTCGTTTGTAACACCAATAAATAATTTGTATGTTTTTGCGAAACAAATGTAGCCATTAGTAAGTTTATTTTTCTTCCAGGTGTGATGTTTTCTTATTTTCCTTTCTTTTCTTTTTTCTTTGGATACCGTTTTTCCCTGCGTAATCAAAATCACTTTCAGGATTGCGGCGAGGGGGCAACGAAAATAAAGCGAACCACCCGGAATACGGACGTGTGGATGAAGAGCAGAACGTGGATACTGCGCCCTCGATAAACTTAACCCCCTGCGCAAACACTCGAGGCAAGCCAAGCGCCCGTGGGATGTTCAATATGATAGAACGGGCAGGTTCTTCCCCTAACGCGGCCGAGGACGCTAATACCGCATGAGAAATGCGGCATATAATGTATTGCCGTGCCTCGCCCCGTCCTCCCCATCCTCAATTTCACCCCCGCCTACCCCCGCCGCTCTTGAATTCCCCCTCGGCAAATCCCTCTCGGATCCACCGCCACCCCCGGCATCCCCCCTCCGTATACACGTACCGACATAATGTATTAAATATATACACCGAATTGAATGTATTAGTGGCGAATGATTCCCAACCTCATTCTGTTCGAAATAAATTGGAGAATTGTGGAAAAATTGTTCTGGAAATTAGTCGTGACTGGGGTTTAGGAACGGTTAGAAATTTTGTTGATATTTTTTTTTAGAGCTTGTGCGCATTATTCTTACATTTTTTGAAAATTAACTAAGAGAAAGAGGTCGTACGTATTGATAGATGTTATGGTAGAACTATAAAAAACCTACACCGATCAATTCCATCAGGTCGTATTTGAAACAAAATAATTTTCTTTCACATTTTCGTGTTCAAGTATAAGTTCGTCAACCAAAAGCAAAGGGTTGAGTATGCTGGTAGATACGATCTTTCGGTCCTGGTGAAAATCGAAAAAATGATCTACTACGATAATTGCATAAGGGCGTAACCGACGAAAAGTGTTAACGTTATTTCTATCATTTCAAAAATTATGATTTGGATAATCGACATCTCACTCTATAGTTTTGTTAGTTTCAATTGTTTATGGATTTCAGTAGACTTTAGATCGTTTGTGAAAAACTAAAAAAAAAAAAAAATTTGCGGTTACGCCCTTCTGTTCTGATTTTCTTTTTTTTTTACATCATTTCTGAATCTTCGAAGATATCAACTTATTTGTATGTTTCAATGATTTTTAGAGCGTTTTCAAAGAAAACAAAATTGACGCTCACGGCCTTCAATTCTTATCTTCGATCCATGCTCTTTAATAGTTTCTACAACAATTGCAGAAAAAAAAAAAACTAGTTGTTACGACCTTCCGTTTTCATCTTTTTTTTTTTCATATTCTTGTCAATGGAAAAAAGTTCGTATCCGTCTAACAACGACCTTTTGCTTTTATATTTTCCAACCTTTGATTTCGATTTGATTGTACGTTTTGACAATTTTCGTAATGTGAAAGAAGAAAAGAAAAAAAATTATACGCCCTTTTGCTACTAGAATCACATTTTTGGCAGTTACGCCATTACGCCATTAGACACGCGATATTAACGCGTACATCAAAGAAATTTGGAAATTATACCTTAGTAGGTACATATGTAAACGAGTCCCTCACCTATAATACCTAGTATCTGAATGCAACGCTTTCGAAGCGCGTAATATCACGGCAGAACGTGATTTTATACGTCGAGAGATTTATCATCGTGCGGTCTCATCGGGGGATGGTTTACAGACACGCGAACGTTGAAGGGATGACGGAAGGGCCGAGGGTTGGGGCTGGAATACGTTTGGTGTAGGTATATTCATTACTTTTCATTTACGGCAAAGCCTGTCAGCAAACGCCTGCCTCCGTTAAACTGCTGTAAAACTGGCGATGCTCTCGCGGTAGTCGCGTGATTCACGAGCTGTGGGCTGCACACGTGCCAAACACATACTGCAGATCTAGCTTACGTTTGTGTAGCCGAAACCGAAATAGCTAGAGCTTAATTGGTTCATACTTGCGATTTTTCACCAGTCCCGGAAAACGCAACTGGGACGGCTCCCTGAAAAAGCTCTGGAAATTTTGGAAGATTTGTAATCGTCAAACGGAAAATCGACAATGGTAGAAGTACTTCATCGCCTGCTGCGATGTTTAATAAAGCGCGTTTAACCCGAACTGTGAACGAATCTGTCGACTTCTTGTTTCAGATACTAAATATTTCTTCTTCGATACTGACAATGAAAATAATTGAACACCGTCAGTTGGAGACGATTAACGTATCATTAATTCGGATGAAAATACGTCAATCGTAATAAGTAAAAAAAATAAAAATAAACAAATAAATTGTTTGCCAATAAATTTATATTTTTTTCAAATTTCCCGACTTCAGAGTGAGAATCGCTTGATAATTTCCCTGCGGTCTTTGTGGACAAGAAAAATTCAGTCTCGTGACGCTTGGATTTTTTCAACTGTTAGCTCGTGCAATAACCACCCTCGATAACTAGCCAATAAATGAATTTCGATTCGATTCCGCCTGCGGAATAAAATCGCAACGTTTATTAATTATCCATCCGGTAAGTCTCGAGTATTTCCTCGAAAATTGCCGGCACACGTTACAAACGCGAGTGAAGAGTGTGGTGTTATCGGACCGGTTGCCGTGGTTAAAATCGTTATTTGGTTACAGCGAAGAGGGGGTAGGACGGAGATGGGGAAATATTTGAATTGGTTTACGTTATTAGCGAGCCGATCATCCGAGTTTAACGGTAATTTTACCTGCGTCTACGATAACCGAATTGAAATTCTGTCGTTCGGTTAATACCTCCGCTGCTGGAATCTACCAACGCATGTACGTGTAATGCCGGCACGCATGTGCGTATATACCGAATACCGATATGAGCATGCAATAATCGGAAAATGAACCCTTCCAATTTTCTCCCCTCTTTCATCCGTTTCCGACATCCCTTTACCAACCTGGCGATTCCGGAAATCCAATAACCGAGTTACTGCTCCAACCCTACGTTTCACCAGCTACCGTGATGGCCGTTAAATATCAGATTTCAAACGACCCCACAGTTACACTCTTAGGGAAAAGTTTGTTTTTTTCTTCTTTTTTTTTTTTTTTTTTTGCGATCGAGCACTTCTATAATTTATTCCGAGTTAAATTGTCTTTTTTTTTTATTATACCCGGTAAAATGGAATGCCGATCGGAATTTGGCAAATCTTAACTAGATATCATTGTCGATGAAACGAGAAGAAAAGGTAAGGTAAATAATAAAAAAAAAAATTTCCAACGCGTGTGGTAAAAGTTTGTTTAATTTCCATTTTCTAAAATCGATTTAACGCGGAGATGGGAAATACGAGATGAAATTTAGCTTCGGACTCGCGCAATTGGTGCGAATCACGAATTGCCAATGTCGATTAAATTTTTTATTCACTGTCGTCAAATCGACGCAAAAGTTCACTCTGAATAGGCGGTACGTGCGTACGGATGTACGTGTGGATTATACCTGCGTGTGTAATCGTAAAACGTGTATCCACGCTTTGCGTAGATCCGTTCACATCCGTATCCGCAGCATTACATGGAAACGTATACAGGCGTACGCTTACCTGCTGTGGATATAAACGCGCGAATGCACGGCTGCACTTTACAGAGATAGAGGCTCATTCCCCACCAGGGATGATTACAAACGGTCGGGTAATTCCACATTTTAATTAACCATGTCGGCTAATGAAGGCTAATTACGGAGCTATAATATTTTGTTCAAATACGAAACGGAAATTTTAACCCCCTTCCGACAACCCCTGAGCTGCTCTGATTACACAACGTTTTCCGATTAACCCCTTCGGTAACGCGTTATTTTGCTTAGTCAACTTTTATAAAAAGATAGCGGTCTGTGATTTTCGGGGTCGTTGAATACGAATCTGAAATCAGACTTTGAAATTTCAAGATGATAGAACCAGTATGGTGGACGAAAATTTCAAAGCTGATTAAATACGGTCAAAAAAACTATGCAAGAGTTTTCGGGCTCGCTGATTGGAATCGCCATACTGAATTTTTTAAATCTGTCTTCAGATTCGTAGTCAGCGGCCCCAAAACCCTTGCACGTAGTTTTTTTTCTCCGGATTCGATCGAATTTAAAATTTTCATTCGCCATATTGGATCTGCCGTATTGAATGAGTAAAATCGGATTTTAAATTCGTAATCAGCGACCCCAAAAACTTATAATTCATGTAAAAGATTTGAATGTGTAGATGGGTAACGTTTTCCGAAATGAATTGTTCCTCCAATTTCCACGATTTTTTTCAATCAATCAGTTTCTAACAATGATAGTTTACATAATATCGCAATTATTTCTCTCGAATATTGAAAACCTGTTAGCAGACTGTAAGAAATATCAAAAAACTGCGAGAAAATATGTTGAAAAGTGCTGTAAATATACAAACAATGGATATAAAATAGATGGCAAGAATACTTACCACTATGACTCAAAGGGTTAAGGGGGGTTAACTGTAAAAGGGATTATAATTTTTTTCCTCGTAGCATTCGCTACAAAAGCACTCAAAACGCATATCTAATTAAACTTAAATCAGCGAAAAATAAAAATAAAGGTAAAAGACTTTATGTTTGGTGGTTATACCAAAATATAGTTTTAATTAACACATTCATAAGTGGTATAAGGTCGCATCCGCCATTATTATGCCTTCGAAACATAACGATTTGTCGATTTCATGATGAATGTTTGAAGTTTTTATTTTTTCAAAAAACAATATCAAAACGTAACGCCATTAGTCAACGTGGTTATTTTTCATAAAGTTCGCGATGAAAGGGCCACAACCGACACTACTTACGGCTTCTGACCATTATCTCATCCATTTTTACGTTTCAATGAATTTAAACGCATCCTCACGTTTTTCGAGGAAAAGAAAGTACACCTTTTTACCTTTAAGGGTGGTAAAAGTTCGTATAATGGGGCATACGTTCTTACGCCATTAGACACGCGATACATTATGTTATAATACCTATGAGTAGTTCGATGGTTTATAAGCTTGCAGATATTTATAGTCGGGCTTTTGACGTCAAATGGGATGGAAAATTGCTGTGATCGTGCGAAGGCGACGGCAACGATGTCTGTGTCGATGCCCGGGGTGTGTCTTGTGTGTATCGGCATTGCTGCACACCCATGCCTACACATGCACGCGCAATATCACAGCTCGGTAACCTGCGCCAGGTGATCATCGACAGGATCCATAGCTAAGCAGGTGAGCCGGGCTAATTTTTTCGCACCAGTGAAACACGGACTAACAACGCTCGCTTCTCACACGGAAAATCATCCCTGTTCTTGCCTCTCTCCTCGATATATCGATTATCGATGCAGTCCTCTCGTTTGAAAAATATCGCTTCATTCCCTGCACGACCCTGTTCCTGCCACATTTACTTGCAGCGCAACTCGGATTGCCGTGAAAAATGACTACGAAGAAAATTCTACTCAATTTATCGAAGAAAATATCAAATTACATCGGGAATTCCACCTGCAGATGTATCATTATTATAAGTTCGTTGTCTGCAAAAGCTTTCCTTGGTAGACAAATCGTAGAACTTAGGTCTAATAAGCTGCGATTTATTCTTTTTTTATCAATTGAATGTAAAGGCTTGGAAAATCCGAATGCCATAGAGAGGAAATGTGTTTTGGGATTATAATTTTCACCCCCAAATCGTGGATCCCTTTCTCCCATTACCCATTGTAACTTGAGAAGATCATTCTGCGACTTCTCAACAATTCTCAGCCATTGATAGATCCAGAAACTAAAGCGTATCAACAGCAACTTAAAAGATCAAGAACCGTTAAAGCAGAATTCTTATTGGATCGGGTACCTACTCGAAGTTCTGATCGTTCGGGACTGTCGAAAACTCAAGTTTTTATGTCAATACCGCAATTCAACGATAAACTTCTAAGGAGTGACCATAAGCCGGGCATTATTTATAGCTACATGAGAGTATGAATTGGTGATGTTGTGTTTGAATATTGCATTGATCGATACGAGTATAATTGGAAGCCTTTGATCAAGCTCGACGAATCGAAATTAAGGAAGGATAAATTTTGGATTAATCAATCAATCAATCAACCAATCAATCAAGAGACAAGGTGTCAGGCTGATATCCCTCGCAGGTGTTCTAAATCCCGGGAACCCACCCGGTACGTGACACGCGCCCCGATTCTGCAATTAGCAGCGATTCCCCGGCACCACCGACCCTATTGGCAGACCGGAAAACCCTCTTTCCTCTCTTGGATCACCGCGGCGTCGGTGCCGTAACGAGGCACGTAATTGTATCAGCGGCTGATGGCGTGGAGCTGGAGGATGAGCCGGAGCAACGGAGAAACGGACCTTCTTTCCGAGTCCTCGGACTTCCAAGGCACCAAGAGAAACGGACACACGTGTGCTGCTGGTGAGCACTGTAAAAACGAGACAGTGGATATCCCGACCATGTTATCGAGGAGATCCTTGAACGGATGATGTATGGAGGCTCGATAGATCCATGCAACCCTCTTCCAGCCGGCTGATCCTGCCGGTGAAGTAGGCAGGTAGTTGGTAGGTGGGTACTACTGCTTTTTATCACCTTATCTAGGACGTCTGATCGGCTTGGTGTTTGATTTTTTCAAACCATTGTTAGCTGGGAATGTTGTACGTCGTTTTTACCGTAAAAGGTTACCACTGACGCGTAGTACTTTAATTGGCAGATACCCACTGCCGTTCTTTCGTTTCTCCTGCCGAGATGCACCGATGTACTCACCTCCCTTTCTTAGCTATACATAAGTCAAGCACACCTTATCTTCTCCTCTCTTAGGTCGATCTCGCTACGCGAGTCGCGGTTTTGTTTACACCGTTAAGACTGCTACAACACACGAAGAAGCAAGAAACTGAAAGCCGTGGTAGCGTCATTTTTCCAAAACACGTTTACCGACATTCAGCTTTGGAAGATCATAACCTTGTAGACACGTGTCTGTATATACCCATAAATCCTTACTCTTGAAAAATTGATTCGAGCCCTCGATGAATCACAGAGAAGTTCGGGAATCCCCTAGGGAATCCCATTAGCTGGCTCATACGAGACTGTCTGGAGGGGAAAAAAAAATGTCGATCACAAATATTTTTCTTGAATTTCACGAATAGCTGACTGTGGTAAATGTAGTTTCAAATTGAACTGGCAGGTAGAGTCGCTCGCTAAAAAAATTCCGAATTGTATTTACGAACCTCGCATTAAATGTTACTTGCAGAATCTTATCTACGGATGGTGTGAAGAAACAGCCTTACTTAAATCAAGTCCATGGTTTAACCATTAACAAAAAAAAAAAAAAAAATCCACACATTTTCCGCAAATGATGTACGATTTGATATTATTCGATGAATTTATACACTACCGATGTTACGAAATCTTTTATTGTAACTATATACATGAGATAAAAAATTGCGTCGAATAGAGAAAATTAGAGAATGTTTTGAAATCCGGCAAAAACATCCGTTTTCAGTATCTCGTCAGCAAAGGCATCGATAAAATGTCGAAAGTCGAGCTGAGCTATCTCGACGGGGTATCGGATCGGAAAATACAGGGTATATGAATCATTGACGAAATTGTCGGAATGACAAGCAGCTACCCTTCGCCCGCCACCCTTCACGTTCAATTTCGCACACGCCGACGGGGCACCGACGCTATTGTATGTATGTACGTACCTATGCCGTGAATATTATTTTTTCAGCCTTCGGCAAACCTGTACGGGTGCGGACACGATGAAGCAAACCCGACGGTGTGTTATTGGCAACGGTTGACCCGTGAATTATTACCTCTCATATATTTCATCAGCCACTACAGACCATCGAACTTCCAACGAGCGGATCATGTAACACTCATGATGACAGCCCGTGGCACCGAATATCCATCCCTGCCTCATCCCATCCTTCAGCAACGATCCCGTCGATTACGTATCATTATTATTATTATAATCATCATTATCACTATTATCCTACCTTGACTATATTTTTACTACTACTCAGCTTCCGATTTCTGCTGATACGTTGAGTAGTTACAGCTAACGACAATGCGTTTCAATATCATTTCATGTCTGTTTGTTGATGAATGGGGGGGAGTTAATGACGAGGCATAAAACTTGGGAACTTGATTCGCACGAGTATCTTACAGGTATGCTCTAATCGATAAACTCGATGCTTTCGTGACAAAACTGTGACCTGCATATTTCCATCATTTTAACCACTTTCACCTTAATCGTAACACGGCCAAATACCGTCGTCCCATCATACTTTACTTTACACCATGAATCGCAGGAGCTCGGGCGAAATGCTTATCGATGGTCACGCGAAGACGGATAAGTCCGAGTCGGAAAAGAAGCACGGAGAGCTTTTTGCCTAGCAGCGTGGGATAAGGGTATAAAGTTTGTCCGTGTAGTTGTCACTGGGTAAGGTAAGAACGAGGTTGACCTTGTGGCCGGCGGGAGGTAGGATCGTCGCTCCGAAGTCGTTGCGGAGGAACGGCCCTCTCCTCTGCTCGATCTTCGACTCTGGATGCAATAGCGTGTCTCTGGGTCGATGGATAAAGAAACTGCAGAGACACGCGCGGTGCTGAGATCTCTTCTCGCTTCCGGGACACGCGGCGCGTGACCTCCCGCGGTTTATTCGAGTTCTCGAACGATATCTCAGCCGCGGAAAACGTGGGGCAAAATGCAGCATCTGAAACTTCGCACACGTTCGCCTCCGCGTCTAACCGAACCGAACCGGTATAAATACACCCGAGACACTGTGAGAGAATCCAAGATTCTTGTATGAGAGCAGGATGCGCAATGGGTTTCAACCCGGGTCAGTCAAGTAAATAAACTCAATTTATTTTATCTACAAGACTCTGTCGTAGATAATCGATGAGATGAAGAAACGGGACGAGGCGAACAAGGTGAGGAAGAAGAACGAGTGGATTCAATTAGTCTCGAAACTCCGACCGGCTTGCACATTTGTAGGTAAATCAGCTACGTGTGTACCGATAACCAAGGATGAGGTGAACAGTTCTCACTGTAATTTGGAGAGGTGAAACTAGTCGTTGGTACATTGGTAACAATACCTTAAAGTTACTGTTCTTAGAAACACGCAGCTCACGTTCCGGGTCTGATGATTTTTGCCACGGGGCGAACCAGAACGACGGAGTTTTTCGATGTTCTCCATTCTTATCGCGTCACCTTCTCGACCCATGATTGTCGATTCTAAGTTCGACTTGCCTCGGTCCAATTGAAGCGTGACGTACGTTCGTCGTATCGCGATATATGAGAAAAATGGGTACAATCTGACACCGGAGAACGTACACAGCGGATCGGACGAAACACGAAACGTCACATCGTGAATTTCTATTAGATTTTGATTGAATATTCATGCCCGTAGCCGATGGCACTATTAGCGTTCCGTCATCCGAATAAAAATCAAGTACCGGATCGAGGTCACCTCAACCCACCTGCACTCCCGTTACCACATCCCGAGTAACATCTGCCGGCAGCGTGCCTATTTTCTCTGTATGCCTGGTACAGCCAGAAAACAGGACAACCGTGTGTCACTGGAAACGGCGATGCCTCTGTACACAATCACGTATGCCGCATGAACTGACTAATCGGAATCGGTTAACGCGTCAAATGGCACCGAAATCCGAGGTTGTTGAAACCGCACTAACCAATGGCATCCACGTTTTTTCATCCAAGCTTTGCCGTTGCGGTTGGAATCGTCAACCCTCCGTTCACGTCCTCCGTTGCAGCCCTGTAATTTACGAATCAGGACTTCCGCAAAGGAAGAATATAATCGGCGGCGTGTACCATGTTTTGTCAAGCTTGAAATAATATTATCATGTTCAATAAAGGTCGTTTAATAACCATACCTGGTATCAAAATTTTATATTCAATATTTTTCGCATAAAAAATATGCTGGAAAATCGAACATCTTTTAGTCCAACAGAGTAGAAACCTCCCTTAAAGTCGAGGTACGGTTGACGTATGAAATTTTCGTTCAAACGAACGTTCGGAACTTCGGGTAGATATTTTAGACTTGGGGTTAATTTTGACACGACAGTTTTCTCACAGTGTACGAATCGTAGCCTCTAACGATCATCCCTCGGATTAATGATATTTATCTCTCGCCTCTTGGCCCGACGACCGTGTCGAGTATTCCCCTGTGCCACCGAGCCTGGATAGACGTAAACTAGACAGAGAATAATAGATGAGAATCGTTGATCGAGACAGGGGGTGGCGTTTGAGGCGTGAAGGGATGAATAATACATGTCCCGAGACGTGGGGATACAGCTTTCGATCTTGCGCATGCGCCTAATCCCGAAGCTCAACTCCTCCGCGAGCAACAGGACGCGTTGTAAGTTAATAAAATTTTCCTACCGGGTGTAAAAATTATTCGCAGAATAACAATGACGGCCTACAAACGATCAAGGATTTCAAAGATTCTACGGCTCCATAAAATCTCGGAACAATGAAACCTTGGAAAGTTCAGGACCTTTTTCGAAAGGATCAGAGCCGCCGGCGCGGAATATCAGCGGTTCGGTTTCACCCTTGACAGACCGCCCGTTTCAGGCGAGGCTTTGAGAGGGTGGCACAGAGCCGTTTAGCTCGCGGCACGAACCACAGCCAAGACGAGGACGTACCTATCTCTCTGCAGGTCTACCCATCCTGGAAGCGTTCTGCATTAGTAAATACTTGTTTGCAGGACTTCACCGGTAGAACAAAGGACGGGACCAGATGTGTCATACCGACGCTTTGTGCGGCTCACTTGCGCACGAAACGTACGCGTCTGGCTTTCACCGTGACCCCGGGCACTCCTAGTACTCTCTGTGATATACAACGCGCGTAATTGAGTAACTAGGGGCGACGCCTATGTCGCTACCGTACGAACCAACACCGGCGCGGCGCCTGTTTATTATTCGGAAATATTAATTGCTCCGCAAAATGGGAACGCGCTACGCCACGTTTGATGATCCGTTGCTCTATATATTCTACGCTGTTATTTTAATCCTTTCATCACCGTCAAACACACCGCGGTCCGTCCGCGTTTATACCAAATTGACCAAGCCCAGGTACAATCTGTATGTAATTGCCCCATTTTTTAATCCTACAAAGCAAATGACAATAGTTAAGAAGATATACGTACGCGGTAGCTGATGAAATGATAGAAATTGTCTCATCACGCGGCTTGTTTCGTTAGTTTTATTTATACAACGATTTTTTAAGCTCATGCAACTGGACTGTTTAAGTTATGCATATTCCTGATAACCTTTGTCATTTTTCTTATCGCTTATCCCATGAATTTGTATATTTAATTACGTAAGCAAGGCGGAAGCAAAAGTTTGACAATTTTCCGCTGTCTAGTTTTAAAACGTTTTTTTTCCTACGCTTAATGTAGAATGAACGGAATTTGGAAGGTATCATTGATAAATTCAATCGAAGGTTGTTACAAGTTACAAAAAAAGGAAACAGCAATTTAATAAATATAACCGAACGCGCGAAATTCGTGACGTATGTAAAATATTTTTGTTTTCTAAAACAGCGATTTCTGCAATATCTCGTATTTCTCATTTCTCCGAACCGGATTTGGTTCGAAAGTTTTTTTTTTTTCCACTCACACTTGGAAATTACTCAAACATAAAACCGTGAATATATTAAATTTTTTCTTCCATTGTCCCGAAATCACCTTTTGAATAATAAAGTAATGCCTGACGTGAAAAAATTGGGTCGTTTTGCATAATTTTTATAACATTTCAGAGGCTCTATCCGGAACGACGAGGAATGGGTTATGAAAGTAAAGTCCGCGGTGAACGTACTTTCACGGTAAACGTTACTCCTCTCGGGACGGGGCGAGGCGGAGGCGAAACTACCCTTACAACAGGTAGTCGATATTTTATCCCTTGCCCCGTTCGCCGCGCCGGCAAACTACGCCTTGCGGGCTCGGTTTTATGCCGCGCGGTTTTATTGAGCCGAAAAATTTAACGGTCCGAGTTGTTATCATCGCCCGCCCTGTAATCCCATTTTACCATGCACCCTGTAGCGTTTTCAGAATAGGTGCTTCAAAATCTCTATTGAAATATAATATCGGCACCTGGATTCTGATGCGCCACTGGCAATTGTCAGGGAAGTTGCTAGAAGTTTGTCAAAAAGTGCAACAATTGAATCAAATTTAAAAAGACGAAAAAAAAAAAGAATCTTGGATTCAAAAAGTGAAATCGAAGTTGGATTTGATTCGAATTATGTCTTTCCAACACAGACAAAAAAAATTCAAAATCGCAAATTCGAGCGAAGAAACTTCAGTTGTAATAAATTTAGAAAGGTGAAATTACTGTTTGGGTCTTTCAATGTCAAAATCGCACTATTGACTGATTTCGATAAATCGTAGCTGGTTTTCCTTCTTTGTGGATTTTCTACAAATTACGTCACCCAAATTCTTGATAACGTTAAATCGTTTTCAAACAAACAAAGCACAGGGATATTTAATAATTTAATTTTTGTGATCAACTGAATAGCTAAGGAGCGAAAAAGGGTCTGAAACGATTTGTATGAGAGAATTCATTTATGCGAATGACACTGTAATTACAATTCGCTAGGATTCGACAAATGGCACGATTTCGGTAATAAAAAAATGATACAATTATGTCATTTGTGTAAAACCACCATTAATCGTGGCTTTCTTAGTTGATCTTTTTCATTTTGATTTTCCCACCAAATTTCTATTATGACTGTACCGACTGACTTGTTCAAAAAGGAATTATATTCGCAAACTTTTATAATTCACAATTTATATATTTACTTATAATTGAATTATACCAACGAGCAATTCCATTCGTTTTCCAAATCCTCTGGCAAATCACTCTTAAACACAGGTATTAAAGAGTTGTTCGACTGTTAATAATTCTTTTCCAAAATCGAACGCTTCGCCGAGCGTTCGAACTCTTTCACAGCAATCGAGCGGTCAAAAACGGAAACGCGTAAGGTGAAGAGTGAGTCTAGATTCGACAGGTCGCGATACGAGCTGAAGCGTTTTCAACGATATAATTCTTATCCAACGGCGTCAATCGCGCATCTTTAATTACAGGGGCTCAGCGACGTGTGGTGTAATATTGAAAAGCACTTACCCGGCGATCCCAAATCGTATTTCAAGCCGATGAACAGGCCTGACTCATTAATGAATCAGTGATACAGATCAATTATCGACAAGGATTCTCTTTAGAGCCCGATCGAGTCAGGGGTCAACGGTGTTGATGATAAAGTGATAACGAACGGCAAGAGCGGCGTGGGCTTCAAAGCTTCAAATACAGACGGACAGAGAATCCAGAGGCCGGATTTTAGGGGAGCTTTAAAAGCGTCGTGGAAGAGAATAAAAAGTACAAAATACCCCGTAGATTGAAAAGAAAAAAAGTTGGATGCAGGGTGGAGCCAGCAAAAAAAATAAAAAAATAAAAATAAAAATAAAAAACAAATAAATAAAAAAATTAAAATAAAATTTAGATCTCGGTACAAAATGAAAATAAATCTTTTAACCGTAACCAAAAAATCTGTTACGTGTCACCGTTGTTTTTTTTTTTTTTTTTTTTTTGTCCATGATGGCTTGTATTGTGCTATATTTCGTCCCGACTATTGGTATGATTTATCGTTTATGTGAAACTGGAAATTGGAAAAAAAAAAAAAAAAAAAAAATGTGTAGTCGACTAAACAAACAGATTTAGTATTGTCACAACTATATTCGCGACAAAGGAACAGTATTAAAATCGTTAACGTGGCGATACCAATTTTACAATAATTTTACGGCTATAGAAAGGAACGAAATTTTCCTCGGTGTACCCGGTAGCGCGCAGCTCATGGGTTAAAGATTAAGCACACCGGGAGATATCAATTTGTTAGTGCGTGGGCGACGCCTGCGTGCAAGCGGCGTCGGCTTCTCTGATGCCAGTTTCTTCGAGCGACGCGCGGTGAACACGCTCAGCAATTATGTGCAGAAGGACATGGACCAGCCTCCTTTCTTCCTTCGTCTTCCTCTTTCTCGCCCTCCTATCTCCCTTCTTTCTTCCTTTATTTTTCCTCCTCTCGTATCTGTCGCCTCGATCTGATTTCAGCCGCGCGATATAGCTCCGTTGGAAAATCTTATACCTTGTTCGGTGTCGTATCGAGTCGTATACAGCTCAGCTGGTTCCTCGAAGACGACAATGAGCGACAACCGGCTCTGCTGTCTGTACAAGGCCGACCAATTAGCCATCGAATAATCGATGTGCGAAACAGATGCGCGTTGATAAGATTTATAAGATTGTACAGAAATGTGAAGGAAGAGAGAAGGATTCGCCTTCGGTTTTTCGTCTGTAAGGATCAAAGATTGCGTTCACACATACAAATGTGTTTTAAATCATAGCTGTAAACGTTAAATGAAAACTGCACCAACACGTTTCATGCACTGTTCATTTTCAAACTTAGGAATGTTTGATATTCTTAGTAGAAGTTTTAAGTTTGATGATATTACTAACAACGTTTCAGAAGTAATGGGAAATTTCTATGAGCGGAATAAAGTTGTTTCGAGTCAAATATGAGTGAATCAACTGTTCTAAGTTACCCTGTAAAGATTTTTTTCAACCCGATGGTTTGCGTGACACTCAGGAAAGCGCGTGTTTCGTTTAAACGTGTTATTAATTGAACGGGAAAACACAAGACGTGGAACATTCATCGGGATCACAAATCTCGGAAAGTATAATTAATCAATTTTGTTAATCTTAATCTTGAAACATAGTGGACTTCAGAAACGGAAGGAGAAGTCGAAATTCTGTAATTTACGGTCTAACTTTCATTTTACTAATCTGCTATGTACGCATATTATTTAAAATAGACCTCCAATTAGCTTTGGGCCTGGGACAAAACAAAAAAAAAAAAAAAATTCAAGACGCGAAGCAATCGATTTTCTCTGACGGATCCATCATTCATCATGCGCTAACTGTACGGACAGATTCAATTGTCCAGAAAAGTACCCGAAACGTGCATCAACGATTTTCTTCATTCTGTGACATGTTGTTGTACGTCAAAAAATATTGGATGCGTATTTTGTTAAGTGGGAATTTGGCCGTTCGAGGTGTAAAAACCACCCTAAGGTTTATTCTTTGAAAATCGATTTCTCAGGGTTCCAAGATAATTATCAAAAATTTTTAGATAAAACGAATTAGACGTCACTTCCTATGAACAGACGATAATATCCGGAATATTTTCACTCTCATACCTCATTTTCTGGGACAATCTTAAAGGTGGTCGTCACTCCTTAAACAGTATAAAATTCGCAGGTAGAAAAAATAGGTGTCTAATCTTTTTTGATGTACCAAAAAATGTCAGAGAATGAAGAAGATCGTCGAAATAAATCTCGGGTACTTTCCTTGCGCTAATACGATGGAAAGAATGAGAACGTAGAGAACGAATTTTTTCCAACAAAGCGATGTAACAGCTGGTTTCCACGCAGTGTGACGAGAGGAAGAAAAGCATGTTGTTTGGGTCGAAGATCGCGTGGGTAAGTCGATATAAACGGTTGGATAGCCGGTGGAAATGCACACTGAGAAAAATTTCATTTGTTACAGTAACTAGAAAAATTCGGTAAAACAGGTATCGTTGAGAAAACAATTTGAATATTGTTGGGATTACGAAAAAGGAGGTACACGTAACCATTTTGCGCTAATATCGATCCTTTTTTGGTAATTGCAACGCAAAATCAGTTTCTGAGGTTTACTCTACGTTTTTAGTCAAACAAGGCTTTAACGTCAATTTATCGTCGCACGAGCATTAAATTTTCGCAACAGTTGCAAGAAAATATAGCAACAGTGATCTTAATGAGAAAGAACAGTAACGGATACCAGACTTCCCGGTAACAGCTAGAGAAACTAATTTTCATTTTCTACCTGGAACTATATTTTGTCGATTGTGGTAAAAAATGAAAATAGTTAAGAACCGAGCGGTAAACGAAACTGAAAAATTTCTCTCGGTGTACGTAATATCGAGTTAACAGCGTTACGCTGATTGCGAGAGGAAGAATGGTGCGTGCCAAGGTAAGACACGGGGAAGACGACGCGAGGCGGAAAGCACTTAAGCAACCCTCGTCTCGTTGTCTGCCTTCCGCCCCTCGCCCCCAAAGACCTCGAGTTGAGCGGGGTAATTGAATGACATTCCGAGCATTCGTCGAGGCCGATCTACCCTACCGACGTTCATTAATTCCCACCAAGCAATAGCATTATCGCGTTAATAGAGGCAAATCCCGTCCGATCCCACCCCGGCAGCCACCCTTTTCCCCCGGACAGACGTTCCCCGACAACGGCGTAAAATTATCATTCGTTTTAAATATGGGATTATAAAAATGCCTGAATAGGCAATCGAGATAAAACCATCAATTACGCGGCGCTCGGCGCCGCCGCTTCTGATATGCTCCGACCTGCGACGCGGTAAAACTATTGGCTCCCGATCGATTTCAAACCGTGAGCACCGGACCAGAGATTAACCGGTCTCTGAGCCGCCCGGATCAAGCCGCGCAGCACAGTAGCGACTGTTTGGAGCTCGGCGCTAATGACATTTCAATATCTCAGTCCGGGAATTATATCTCTCGGAGATAAAACTTCCCGACCTTACTCTTTTCCTCAGCCTCCGGCTACCTGGACCTTATTCTTCTCTATACGAGATACGCGTACAGACTGAGAAAAATTTCATTTGTTAGAGGATCTAGAAGAATTCAGTAAAACAGCCGTTGTTAAAAAGAACTGTTCGAATATTGTTGGAATTACGAAAAACGAGGTGCGCCTAACCAATTTGCGCTGTCGCCGATCCGTTTCAGTAATTGCAACGCAAAATCAGTTTGTGAGGTTTACTCTACTTTTTAGTTAAACTAGGCTTTAACGTCAATTTATTCTTGCACGAGCATTAAATTTTCGCAACAGTTGCAAGAAAATCTAGTAACAGTGATCGTAATGAGAAAGCATAGTAACGGATACTAAGACTTTCCGGTAACAGCTGGAAAACTAATTTTCATTTTGTACCTAGAACTATATTTTTCGATTGTGGTGAAAAATGAAAATAGTTAAGGACCGAGCGGTAAACGGAATTAAAAATTTCTCTCAGTGCAACACTCGGCCAATCTCGACCGAGCCAACAAGATTCAACCTCAACTATGCTTCGGGGGTGAATCTGGGTTGAAATATACGAAATTCTCCTGCCATTTATCCTCGGATTCGAAGGGAAAGCGATTTCTTTCATAGGTCATTGTTTGACTTTCTTAGTCGCAGTGGCAAGTGTTCTTACCATCTATTTTATATCTGGTTTTTGGACCTTTAGAGAACTTTGAAAACATATTTCTTTGCGGTTTCTTTGCTATTTCTTACAGTGTGCTAACAGATTTTCAATGCTCGAGAGTAATTACTGCGATATTATGTAAATTGTTATTGTTAGAAAGAAATTGATTGAAAAAAATCGTGAAAATTGAAGGAATAATTCATTCCTCCTCTATACATGCACATGTTTTACATAAATTATAAGTTTTCGGGGTTGCTGATTACGAATATGAAATCAGACTTTGGAAAAACTTTGCGGTCAAGACACGATAATTATTCGCGTGAAAAAGCCACTGGCGATAATACAGCGATATTATTCTTATTATTCCAATAGTTTATTCCCCTCGGTGTCTCCTCTGATCCCGAATGTACGATTTTTATTCCAGCATTATTCATTTGACAATGTTTTCAGTTTGAACTTCGTGAAAGTTGAAGGCTGTTTGGAATGGTAATGCGATTACGGTTCGACTGTCGTCATCTTTTACCGTGACACCGCGGTGAAGTTACGTACCTTCCAACCCTCTAGCTCCCTCCCAGTGGCAAGAAGAGGAATGCTTGATGAGCTTCTTCCATCAAATCGAACCGCACTATGTTCAGGGATATTTAGGGGTGAAGAAAAAGTTTGGAACTAAATCCTCGTGTCACTTATTGCAAAAATGACAAATTTTGCAATGCATCGCTAACTCATCGGCAAGCCGATGTTCGAATCGGAAAAAACAGGTTGAGAGGCTTTTCAAAAGAAATAATATTCAGCTTATTGGGGTTGATTAATAATTTTGAAATTTTGTGACGATCTATGACTGACTTGTCACATGTTGGAATGAATTATAGATTTAGAATTCGTGACCAAGGAAGATTGATGAAAGAGAATCTTCGTCGAATTTGGTCAAAATAAACTTGCATTTTATTTTTTGTCGTTGCGACGTTTTGGCCGGTCCCTGACGATTATATTCAGGGTAAAATTTTGACACGACGACGAGAAATAAAGTAAGTGGTGTGAATTATAGTTAGATTTCGCATTTAATCAAGGTATAGTCAAATGCTGTTAACTGACATCAGAGAGAATGTCTTGAAACCTTTAAAAAAAATTGTTCCAAGTCTCTAACAATCTCTGAAATCCCACGAAATATTTTGCAGTGAGACATTACGGACAGCAGAAAACCTTTTCAAAAACCTGTCGGTTGAAAATCGTCAATTCTTTCGCGTTCAAGTTACCTTCTCGAAATATACTTGAATAATCGTTACGATTGGTAAAAGAATTTGACATCATTCTCGGTAATTAAAAATCGTTCGAAGTCTTCTAAACCTTCCAGATACGCGTAAAAAAAATTGTTCAAACTTTGCGGAAACCGTTTCTACAGGTCAATCCATGCTTTGACTCTTACAACAGAAATGGAGTAGAAGAAATATCACGAGTACGAAAACATGCCGATTGCATTAAACCGTAAATTAAAACGTACACTTAAAGTACCCACCCGTAATCATGAACATTCCATATTGACTGAATGTTTTTTGTTTGACTCGCTTTCCATGCATCGGAACAAACCGTTCAGGGGTGTTAAAAAAGCGAACCGCAGACTTTGACGTCGAGTTTGGACCAGTAGAAGGTCTGAAGTAAAGCCGAGGGCAAACAGGGTGTGTGATAAATGCAAGATCACGCGATGGCGATGGCGCCTACGAGTTTTGGTCCCATTCGTCATCTTCCTCCGGAGGGTCCGTAAGAGCTGCACCTTCTCGACGACGAGGACGAGGACGAGGAGGAGGACTGGGACGTTGAAGCGAAGTGGAAGAGGTGGGCTGACTATACCTGTGCCTCGAAGCGTCCCACGGCATCGGGCCTGACCGGCCCAACAAGGCGGCCATACATTATCTCATTAGTGCATCGCATGCGAGTGTGTTTCCTTTTGATTAGCGTCCCTCAGCGTGGGCGACTTCCTCCCACTCCCGGCTTCTCCTTGGTTGACGAAGAAAGCAAAAGCCGGGGGGAAATCGAGGGGAAACACACCGGAATGACCCGGATTTTTGCTCTTTAAGACTAAGTCGGTAAATTAACGAGGATCGAGTTAATAATGTCAACGTAATGAAACGTATGGGGAGAAATGAATTATTGTGCAATTTGAGAACGAGTATCAAGGAGTTGGCTTTACGGAACGTGAGTATGTTTTGTTTTTTATGGTTTAATGAATTTTAAACAATTATAAAGTTGCCGAGTAACGATTTTTACCGAATATTCATCGTTGCGGTAATGTCGCTGAAGTTCGATCTCGTGGCAATTACACCGGTCAACACTAATTTTCAGTCTGGCTTCTACACGTCAAATTTTGATTACTTTCACGCAACTGATAAAAGAAAAAACAGATTTATCGGACAAAGTTTGCTTTTTATTTTGAAGCGCTGCCACCTGCTGTCTATACTACCACCAAAAACTTCAAGACTTATTTATAAATGTAAAAAAGGCAGAAGTAAATTTTATAAGATTTTAGTTATTATTCGATGTATGAAATAAAAATTTATTCATCTAAATATTTTTATTTTGTTGACCTGTGTTATCTGTGAACGATTTGGGTTACACATTTTTTTTTCTCTCACTTGTTTCGCGTAAAAAAACTGCACGCTTTTAGAGAAAGACATTTGTTCGTGAAAAAATGAATTCCACGAACGGAAAGATTTGTGGATTTTTCGTAATTGAAAACGTTTTCAACTATATTTTTTATTCCGCGATAAAAGTTGTATAGTAAAAATCAATCTCTTCAACGCGACAAAATTGATCAAGTTCTTTTTCCTGAAACGTTAAACATCGAGATTTGTACTTTGCAGGGTTTCGATATCTTATTCCGTATAACTGTCAGATATCATGCAAGAAAATTGCGAAAATTGCAAAAAAATAAATAAAAATTTTGGCCTCGTATTTTTGCCAAATAATTGGTGAACCTGTCCCCATAAGCGTCATTCCGCATACAAGCACGCGAAGAAATGAGAATTCCAAAAGAGAAAAGAGATAGAGGGGAGGGGGAGAGTGAATAGAAAAAAAAAAATAAATAAATAAATAAAAATCAACTCCGTTGCATAAGTTAAAAGTGCGATCGTTGGTAAAAAAAAATTGATGAAACCGAGAATTCTCCGCAGGTCTTTTAGATTAATTTCAAACGACTGTATAATACGAAAGAGACGAGAGGAGCCCAGCGGGTGATCCATCGCTTCATTAGAAATTATAATTGACGTTCGGGGTTCGAGCTTCTGTGATCCTAAAAACCGCTAATGATTCATTTGAGGCTCGGCTTTATACACCGCGGCGGGCTATCAATTCCCGCGATGTAATCGTTAATTCGTTACCTTCTCGGTCTGATCAACGGTCCTCGAGTCCCGGGTCGAGGGGCGCCATCTCGGACCGACCTGCCCTCCGGGCCTCGTCGGATGCAGAAGCTGCTCGGACTCAGCTGGACCAGAACAATAAGTTATTCGGGACCACCAAAGCAGCTGCTAATCGACCCCCTTCAAAACTAAACCAGAATCCCAGAAATCGCTCCTGATTGAGACCGGCACTGATTGTCAGACAATTTCACTCTCAAGGTACTTCCAAGGACCATTTCTAATTCCATTTTAAACATGTATTGATATTAACTATCCATGCAAAGGGTGAAAGTTAAAAACCAGAATTGCCGATTGATAGAAGGAACGAAATAAAGGATCTTCATAAGTGCGCAAAACTTATTCGTAGAATTTAAATAAATATGTGGAAAGTCTGAGTGTAGATTATTGAAAACATAGAAAGACGATGTACGGAAAGACTAAATATACGTAGAAAGGTCAAAACGTTGAAAGGCAAAATCGAGATTCTGTATACGATTTTATATCGTCGGGTAAAATTCTTACAATTCTACAGTTTTTCATTTTATCTTTCAACTTTCAACACTTTTAAATTCTATAAATTGAGTTTTCAATTCCTTGAAAATTCTATATTGTGGTCCCTTGATTTTTCGATCTTTTTACATTTTTATCTCCACCCGTCTGCAAGGTGTTTTAAAAACTTTCTTTAGAATATCTTGCCGATGTTCTTTATTGTCTTGAAATGACAAAATTTATCGACGTTTATCCACAAGTCAATAAATAAAATATACATATTCATTGAAGCTGTTATGCTAATTTTGGCCTTTGATTCCCACGGGTAAAATATTCAGACATAAATTAGCTGTATCTATTTCGACCGTGAGATTTTGAAAATGTTAATTTTATTCCAAACTAATTGTTTGCATAGTTTCGATAATAAATCTTCTTGATCCCTGGATTATTTATAGTGCTAATATTATAAAGAATATATAAAAACACTTTGTATAAAAAAGGAACGACACTATCTGATACTTTAATTGCAGAACACTTCCCTATCCAATTCGTTGAATGACAGACTATTATTACGATTTTCTTCGTCCTCGTGTTTGAATTTCTAGGCTGATACAATTTAAAATTTGAAAATCACTCCAGAAATCTTGGACCAAATAAAAACGGTTACAATATATTTAACAAACTGATCTACCCAGAAAACTTCTTCGTCGTATAATAAAATCGATTAATATAGCGATCTCACTTTCAGGATGATTTTAGCCCGCATCGCAATTGTTGCAATCCCTGAAGCCGTTTTTAACTGTCACACCCAATAGAGTACGAATGAACCTGTAGTCGTAGTTTGGAAAAATCAAGCAGACTCAGCCCCGACAATTTGAAACAAACCGGGAATATTACCGCTCGAGTTGCAACGATCATTGTAATTACGACACCACCTCGGTGTTGTAATTATCAATGTCGTCGCCCCACGGTGGCCCAGGTCTCATCCCCATGGCCCTGTTTCCACGCGACCGACGACGGCGTGGTTATATTTATAGCCGTGGAAATAATTATGTGCTCCGAAGCGCGTTCACCCGTCACTGATTAACCAGATCGCGATGATCTCGCGAGTGGAAACAGATACATGGCGAAATCTGGATAAACAAGAATTTATATCACGGAAATATCCGCCTCCAACGGCGTGGCGCCAAGCGATTGACTGCGACAACGGGTGTCGCGCTCTTCTTTGGGTGTGTCACTTAAGCTCGGAGCTTTCTGCGGTTTGGAAAAAAAAAAAAAAATATTTGTCGACAGAATTGTCAGAATTTTACGGCTGGAGGTCCGGTAGAAAATTCGTGTGAATGAAACACCAACTGTCATTGAAGATCTCTTTGAGAAGACAAATACAGATAATACTGGAATTATGAACGACGGTTTGGATTTATATCGATGATTCGTTTCAAATCGCTTCAAACTTGTTACAAATTTAGTAGATTCGTTCAATTTTACTGTACGATAGATCATTTTATTCGGAAAACTGTGTTAATGTACCGATTTACTGAAACACTTTTATTTTTAACACGTTCGCGTAGTTGTGTATTTAATTTTTCAATATTACGACACAAATATCGATTTTGATCAATAGACGGTAATGTTGAATTTATCGTTGAAGGAAGATAATTCTTTCAGTGACTTTGTAGGAAATAATAATTTATAAAATATAACGAGCCGTCGTAGAGTGAAATTGAACAAATTTACTAGATTTTTAACAATTTAAAACGCTTTACAGTGAAGAATCGATATAATTTTAGCTTTCGCTTATAATCTCAGTATATCCTATTTCTGGACCGTTAAAGAGATCTTTGCATCTTACTGATATAAAATTCATTTGTCACTACATAATTGTGCGGATGAACATTACATTGGTACAACTATTTAGGTACTTACGTTAGCCACATGAAGGATAATTAAGGTTGCCAAGATACGTCTGAGAATGGAAGAAAGTGCCGTCTTACCTGAAAACAAGAAAACGCAATCAAGCATTAGATCTTATTACTATTTTCCTATACATAACGCTTAGTTTCTTTCTTTATTCACCGATTATCTACTTATCCTGTCAATTTAGTAACTTGGCTTCTTGCTTTTCAATTCTATTTCCCGTTTTATTACATTACTTTCAACTTTGTCGATGTTGACGATAAATTCCGAAATTGCGTTCGATCATTAAAATAGTAAACAAGACGAGATTAGGAGAAACAAACATTCGGTTGTGAAAATTCGTACGAGTAGTTTTTTCTTTTTTTTTGTCTTCGACAACATCTAAGGGTGAATTATTCCCTTACAAAAGCTCTCGTTTAATCTAGTTCTGAAATAGCCATAATATGTACAGGTATACATGCGTCTGTTGTATGTTTGTTGTAAATTTTTCACATAAATTTTGCTGCGATAAAAATTCTCTACAATAAGCACAATTAATGAAAAGGAGTAGAGAAAATATGCGTTTATTAACCAACAATAGAAAAAAAAAAAACAAAAAAAGTGAAAACTGATGTAACCTGCCGCATAAATGTTGGAGTATCGATAAAACGTCGTGCCGCAGGTAATTCTACGCCTAGATCGAGGTGTGTTATTAATAAACATAGGCATAATCTCAAAGTCTATACGCTAAGGACGCGTAGGCGTGACTACGTGTCACGCGTTGGTAATTGAATAATTGATAGGAACGATGGAGAGAAATTTATCTCACCTATTCCCAACAACGATCCGGACACGAATTCCGGACGCGGCATCTTTTAGGTTTACCGGCACAAGTTGGGGGTTGGGAAGATCGAAGGGGGAGGGGGGATAACCCGAGAATTCATCACTGGCGTGAAGCAGCTCGACTGACACACATTGCAATGCGACAATTTTAATATGCACGACGAAAATTTAGTTTGTTTGTCATGAGAACAAAATAAAAAAAAAAAAAAAAAATGAGTCGGAGAAACTAATTTTCGCGATACATCTCATCATCGTGAAAAGGGAATATTCCGTCGGTCTGTTTGACTTGAACTTGACCGAGTGAAAAATCTAAAACTGATAAGACTCGGCAGTCAGATAAAAACGTTTTGATATAAAAAAAAAATTGAAATTTTTTTTCTGCGAAACACGAAATTGATAATCGTTTTTTTTTTTTTAATAAACATATCAACTAAGAAAAGTACGATGGTTTGCTTGAAAAAAAAAGTAATATTTACAAAAAAAGTATATGTTTGTCGGTAAAACATTGAAAATCGATATATTTCCGGTAGAACCGGAAGTTAAAGTTGAACGGGATATGGAAATTTTCCATGCCTATTATTTCGTTGCAAAATCCTGTAAGCTTTACATTTTTTCATCAAGCCGTTTCGTTTTTGTTTTTTTTTCGTTTTTTAGTTTTTCATCGACCGACAGACGGTAAATTTATAACAAAAGAAATCAATAAACTAAGAAAAACATGACCGTTGACTTAGAAAAAGTAATAATGAAGAAAAGGTATACGTTTGACGGTTGAACATTGATGATAGATTCATTTCCGGCATTTTAACCGGAAGTTCAAAGTAAAAATATATTAATTTTTCCATTATTACGTCATTTTCATTGTTTATTAGTGTTGTATCTTATTTCGGATAACTTACGAGCATTCGAAGCGATTGTTGGCTTTGTTTGAATTGGATACAATTACAAGAGATCACAATAAAATCATTGAAAATGATTGTAAATCAATGGAAATCACTTGGTCTACTGGTGGAAATGAATAGAACGTTAATAATTTAAAACCGTTTGTCGTTCGACGCATTTTGATTTCTGTAACGCTGTTGTGTGGTTTCGAGTGATTAACAATGATTTCTAATGATTTCAATGATCTCCATTGATTCCCCGTTATTTCAAAGAATATTTCAGTCATTTCGCCTCCTTCGATTTATAAACTGTTGACATTATGAACGGCTCCTCGGTTTTCAATAACAATCGGAAAACTTGAGGAGAACGTTTGTTTTTTATTTCCTCTCGATTTTCATTTGAGAATAAATTTTCGCATTTTAAAATAATTATATAGTATTTTTCGATTTCCATTGAAAACGATGTTTACAAAAGTAACATGCAATAAAAATTCACTGTTTTCGAAACGCACAACACATCACGGTACGTTTTTTCAACCTTTCGTATCTGCTTCAAGTTTATTCAAAATGAGAAAAAGGAATCAAACAACCGAATTGTTTTTTTCTCCTAAACTATACTAAAATACGAAACAGACGAGAGTTGAGGAAACTTTTTTATTTCGCGTTAAGAATCTGTGACGAACGTTTCGACAATTGTTGAAAATTCAAATTTCAAATAATACGCCAATGGATGTGGAAGCATGTACATAATGACTCGAGTTGTCGTTGGCTCACGTATCATCGTCATTGCCAGGCCATCATCTTGAACGATTCCCGTTCGAGCACAAGTCCGTCGCGACTGTTGGTATAATAAACCAGAACGTTGCGGTTAATTTGTACCACGTCGCGTTATTTTCTCAGCTACACGATGCCTGGTCCATCATTGACTCGCTCCGCGCGCGGAAATCAACTCGCAACGACGGCAGCTGTACGCAATCAACATTTTTCTGTCCTCGACGTCGCCCGGAACTCGTGGTAAAAAAATCGAAACATCAAGAAGAGAGCGAGTGAAATGTTTTCAAATTATATAGGTATACAACATCTAGGAATAAAACTCGTGACATTTATTTTAATTCGATCCTGATTACACTGAGAGAAATTTTTAGTTCCGGTCACCGCTCAGTCCTTAACTATTTTCGTTTTTTACCACGATGGAAAAATATAGTTCTGGGTAGAAAATGAAAATTAGTTTTCTAGCTGTTACCGGAAAGTCTTAGTATCCGTTACTATTCTTTCTCATTGCGATCACTGTTGCTAAATTTTCTTGCAACTGTTGCGAAAATTTAACGCTTGTGCAACGATAAATTGACGTTAAAGCCTCGTTTAACTAAAAAAGTAAAGTAAACCTTACAAACTGATTTTGCGTTGCAATTACCAAAAAAGGATCGACAATAATGCAAAACGGTTAGGCGTATCTCGTTTTTCGTAATCCCAATAATATTCAAACAGTTTTTTTTTTCAACGATACCTGTTTTACTGAATTTTTCTAGTTACTGTAACACATGAAATTTTTCTCAGTGTGCGTGTTTCAATACGGTGCACAGTAAAAAATGTCTTCATTGCAACAGCTCTTCAGGGCTAAGCAAATTTTTTAGAAAAAGTAAAGAGAAATGAAAAAATAAAACAGAAACAGAAATACTTTACGTGGAAAGTATGTAACACTGTTTACCATCCGATTCAGGTCTTGATTTTAGTATCACGGAGAGAGTTTAATTGCTTGATAACAAAATCAAAGAAACAAACCTTGACTATCTGTAAGTCATTTTTCAAACGGTCGTGTTATCGTGGATATTTCTTGTAATATTCAGGATTCTTCTTTTGAAAGCTCCTAAAAGCACAAATGTCTTCTCAAAGAATTCATAATTCTGCGAGAACTGTTGCAATATATTGTTTTATCGACTAGTCCGAAAATACGATTTAATAATACCTAATTACGCTACAAAATTTTGATCTTTGAATCTACGAAACAAAAAAAGAATTCAAACACAAATCACACAGTCAAAAACAAATCGACGAAATTTCACGAGGAGTTGACCTGTGAATTTTTTTCGAAAAATTGACTCCGAGTTCGATGTTCATAAAAAAAATTCATACCTCACAAAAATATTCTCATCCGAAACTGTAATTCGCATATTTAATATACCATTCTTCTTTCACATCGAAAAGATGAGAGGAGACCGATTCATCGGTAAAACGAACCGACGATTATAAGTTTCGATAGACGTATATCAGTACGATCGGCTATCCGGTATCTAGTATCTAATCGTAGACCAAACCAATGACCATCGTCATCCGCGTACGCCGAACTGCGCGGTGGTGAGTCAAAAGGCGTTTCCTGCCGCTATGAATATGCTGCCTTGACGGCAAAGCAAGCCAAGGCACGCCGGCGGCGGGGCGACAATAATTTCAAGGCATCATTTCTCTCTTTCTCTCTCTCTCTTCTTTCCGTCTCTCTCCCATTCCATTCCCCCTCTCTATCCCTCTTTCTCTCTTTCTCCTTCTCTTCCCAACCCGTTCATTGAGCTCTTCCGACAACCAGACGCGCGGCGGCCGCTCGCTTATATCCCTCGGCACGATGATGCATTATACATGCGAAAGATATTCCCTACGTAGGTACATAGATATTTACATTATTTTGTAATGGTAATTGTTTCGCTAACAGCAACGAGAGGTTAATTTACACCTACGTGAAAAAAACCTCGTCAGGGCTTCAAACCCCCCCCCCCCCCCCCCTTTATCACCTCACCGCACTCTAACCCCTTCGCCGAGTTTCGATTTAAACACCCTGAGATATACAGAGATATACAGAGAGAGAGAGAGAGAGAGAGAGAGAGAAAGAGAAAGAGAGAGACGTGGGTTTGAGGCGTCGTATTCTCTTCGACAAATTTGTACCCATATTCTGTGTATTCTGTGTATTTCGTCTCTATTGAAAATCGCAATAATGTGGTTTTTTACTGACGTTGTCGAATGGCATGGAAGATTTTGTCCTAGACTGTTTTTACCCCAGTTGGGGCGTTTCAAAAATTTCAAAAAAAAATCGGGTAATCAGTTTTAGGTGCCTACTTGATATTCCGATAGTTTACATCACGAAATTTTCAATCATTTAATCAGTGGAAATGGTTAAATAATTAAATATTTCCGAGACACCAATAAGTGAAAAAGTCAGGGTGGATGAAATGGAAGGTTAAAAAAAAACCACCCTAACCTTCCATGGAAAAGTGAATGGAAATGGAAATCCATGGAAATAATTATAAACAAAACAAAATTATAAACAAAATCAGAAATGGTGAAGATCTGACGATGATCGGGTTTCCACGTGGTTCTCCACATGTATAATTGAGCGAAGTTGATCGTCACAGTGTAAAATCCTGTGAAAAATATTTTTCACGGTGTTACGTGTGACTTTGACGCATCGGTATACCTACTTCGTACGACAAGATTTGGTCCTTCGATATTTCGTATACTTGCAGAGTCTCCACGTTCGACACTAAAAGAACATCTATTTACCGATAACTCAGATCTTACGTTCACAGCTAACGCTCGAAGCAGTCCCTTCACCCTATATCAGAGCAGCGCAGAGCGGTGCATTTGAAGCGATAAATTTAATCGATCGGTGAAAAAGACGGGAGTCTAAACGTCCCTTTGTCTTGCCGGAAGTGCATTTGAGAGTTAAAACATCAAAGAGGCAGTCTTTGATCGACCAGGGACAATATTTCAGTTGCGAATCACGAGGCATTAACGTGCCGAACCTTTTATCCGTTCTAACTTTAGCCTCGTGTCATTCGGGCGTGTGTGTGTGTGCGTTTGTGTGACATTCACGTGTTACGTACATCGGGGTGTGTATTCATATTATACACATTAAACGCGGAGCAGCATATAGATTGTGGGTGTAAGTGAATACACGGGCAGGGTTAAGCCGTTAGACATTGTAACGCGTTGAGGAAGATCCCCGGTTTCGGAGATCGATTATTGCATGTATACATAGACACTCTCTCTCTCTCTCTCTCTCTCTCTCTCTCTCTCTCTCTCTCTCTCTCTCTCTCTCTCTCTCTCTCTCTCTCTCTCTCTCTCTCTCTCTCTCTCTCTCGGCCCCTTTTGAGCACCGTGATTAATTTCAAAGCTAACCGAATTTTCACGCACCCCACTTCTCTGCGTTTATCACACTGACGAATTTCACGTGTAGATGTGTCGTCTACACACTCCGCTTTCAAAGCGTCGACTATGCGTAAGGTTGTACGTGATATGCACGTACGTATTTTAGACACCGCAGACACTATAACGGAAAATAAGCAGCTGGCAGCGGTTTTGAACACGCGATGATCAGCTGGAGGACAAGATTGACTCCTAACATCACTCTATTCAGCTGCGGAGCTGGCATGACTTGGCATCGCGTGCTGAACTTGTACCTCGTAATGTGTACCTTCTGCTTAATCGTTCAGAGGCTAAACCAGCACCTAGACTAACTCCTAATCATTCAATTACCGCGTGCGAGAGACGGAGATAGATAGACGGATGGGTGGATTGTTATTCTTATCCACAACAATGTCGGACAAGATGCGAAGCAATTAGAGGGATAGAAGGCGAAGGATGATGTCGAGTTGACGTGACATTTTCTTTTTTTTTTCTCTCTCATGAAAACATACCACTCTCAAGTGTGTTCGTCGGTCAGATTCGTGCTTCGAATCATTCAGAGGTTAAAATTATTCAACATCAATCGTTAAAAGGTATTTTGGAGGCGCTCGAAGATTTCTGGAGATAGAAAGAAAGTAATCGAAAATATGTTGAAATTGTTCCGATATCATTTATAATTTTGATTGATAGAATATTTGATCGAAAACTCAAACGTCGCTAATACTGGGTTACATCTGAACACGATTGTTTAATTTAGTGCAGTGTTCAGCTTCAAGCTAATTTTCAAAAGATCCGAGACTGATTTACATCATAAGAATACTCATTATCAAATCTCAACGGTAGTCGCAAATTGAGTTTTCGATGCTTGATCGATAAAAATTTACAGAACACAATCGATCAAGCAATAACAAAATTGCACGAGATAAAAATAAAATGACACTAAGTATCAAATTAATCTTTGGACTGCGGTTACTTTTCCTCTTGGAAAACAAGGTTTGTGCTCCTGGTCTAGTATCGTAAAGATTTTGGGGATCGAATTGTCGATAATATATAGTCCCTGTTACTGTGATTTTTTTGTGGAAAAAGTTGTGAGAGTTGAAACGATGCTTAAGACAATGTCTTGGAATCCCGAATCCTGGGATTTCGCGTCCGCCTTCAACTTGAGTGAATAAACAGTAAATCGTTGGGAGAAGGATGTTCGGTAAAAAGAGCCCCGCCATTTGAAACGCACCCCTTTAAGCATCGCGATCCAGCAATTGCCTCTGATCCGTACGAGCATAGTCGTTAAGTGGAGCAATATCGAGACTCATCAGTGCAGCGCGGATGCCACTTGATGAGGATACCATGAGGGGGCTTCTTCCCCGAGGTACAACCTCTCCACGTCGTCTCGGTCTGATTGATCGGCGGCAACAGTTGGCGTTCGAGGGACGAGAATCCGGAGACAAGAGACAAGAGACAAGAGGCGAGAGTTGAGAGTTGGAAGCAAAACGGCGCCTCAAAGACGGCTCGGTATCATCCTGGACCGTGATGGTATTCAGAATACACGAAGCGAGCTTCGAGGCTTCGAGGCTCCGAGGACTGATCAAATTTACGACGCAAGTTTAGTCTGCGACGGATGATTGAAAAGTGAGTTGAAACGAGTAAAGGACAAAGAAAACAGAACACGCAATCGCCAGATGACGAAGCTGGTAGTTAAAGTGCATAATAAAGTCGGTAATTATGATGGTCACCACCCGAGGTAATTTGTGATACCGGATTTTACAGCTCTTAAGACTATCCGTGACATATTTCAGTAACAACGACATTACATAATCTCCGTTCGATGCCACAAGTACATCGTTCTCGTTTTCAATGACCTAGACTTACATATGCTTCAACTATGAAAACCGAGATACCGCATTCGTGGATTTTATTAACGGGTGTAATTTACGGGACTTTCTATTGAATGTTATCACCTTAAAGATTTGGTTTCGGATCAAGAGTTGAAGTTTATTGATGCTTGATAAGAGCGGAGCACAATCAGCGGTCAAAATACTTCAAAGCTACATGTAACGATCTATTACTATCGGGCATCGTTAAAATTAACATTTGAACTTTACGACGTTCGATAAAACTGTACACCAAAATATATCACCCTTAAAATCCATGAACGTTTTCCGTGGTTCTGAGCCTGAAGCTCGTCGAGGTTCGTACGTTTCCAAAGTTTTCCCCAAAAATTTTTCGCAGAACGGGCAAAAACTTTGCAGATGACCAATTAAAGTAAATCGGACCGATCGCGATGGCTGCGTCGATTTGCCTCAGACTTTGATTCTTTGACTTGGAACAGCAATTAGCAGCAAAGACGATGAGGAGAAAGTTGCGTAGGTACTGCGGAGTGTCTAAACGGATTGAAAAAGTTTGGAGAAGATCGGAGATGAAAAGACTGTTCTTTTAGCGTTCAAACGAGAACTGAACTACTCTGCACAGGTTGCCTCCACTTTGAGTCAATAATCACGGTTTCGCAGTTGCATGGCACGGACTGTACTCGTTGCAATCTGATATTCTTCTTGATGTGTACAGAAGTGGCACTGCAAGTCGCGTGTAGGCCATATCGTTAGAGTCAAAGTTGAACGAACGCGGGAAATAAGTGGTCTGAAAGTGTAGCCTGTGTTGAATCGGGTCATTCTAACGTCAGAAACGCTTCTCGAAATAAGTTGAAAATTTTCTAAACGAGAGAAGATGAATAAAAAAAACAAAAGAATTAAATAAAAACTCTTGCAAATGAACGAGTGCGTTTGTCTTGAATTTTGTGCTGTCAGGACTGATATAAATCTGAAATAAATCTGAAATTAGTCTGCTCTTAATCCCGACTGCACTGACGTTTCAAAGAAGTCTAGAATAATGTTGGACATCTCGCAGAAGTTCTTATGACATCTTGACGAAGTGTGGATATATTTCAGGCGAAAGTTATACGCATAAGTAATGGCGTGCAAGAGAGATCGTGACCTTACGATGTTCCGACATCGTCGTAACATTAGAATTCACATTCACATTCAACGTAAAATTAAATGTAATCACGTCTGCTAAGTATTTTAGAAACATGTAAACAACGCGATGGTTTTCAGTCGGTTCTAGGATCGTTTAAAAGATACCTTAAAACAGCAGCAAGAGATCAACACGATGTTTTCTCATCTTGTAAGAAGGATTTCTCGACTTATCTTTGAAATATTTTACATTCCTGGTAAAACAAGAATACTCGTTCCTTAGTGAAACAGGAATTTTGTCGCATGGATACTCGTTGTTCATCAATTGTAAATCAGTGCAAGTGAGTGATATGACGATACTGAAAAAAATCTATGGTCACATGCGTATAAGATTGAACTCGGACCCATGACTCCGTTTTTAGTTGTACGCAAAAAGTTCCGCCGGATCAAATAGCGACGACCAAAACAGTTTATAAATTGACTCTTCAAACAGGGGAGCTGAAAAGTCTTCGTTAACGTAATTCTCCAGAGTGTTGAACATATTTCTCAAGGGGCGTGTTATGAGAAGATTTCATATTCCTCATAAAATTCATCTTATAAACATTGTTCAGCATAGCTTGAACATCTTCCCGCCACCCTCCAAGTGTTAGAAAGACTTGAAAAGAACTTCGCGACTTTTATTCCACCCAACCCCATCGTCACTTGGAAAGCGCTTTGAATGACATTTCGTTACATCATATAACACAATGAAACTAATTCGCTAATTTATTTATTCATTTACGGTTTGCCCGTTATAGTATAAAAATTAAATGGCAGCAGTGTGGCATACGGCTCATAAAGGTACAAAGAAAAGGTAACATAAAGAGAAAAGATAACACAGCACACAAATGTACATTAACTGAAAGAAGAATATTGAAAAACGACTAGAGCGTTACTCGAAACAAATTAAACTGGCTACGTAATATCTTGTACCCAGAGATGGTATGGCTAAATAGGTCTAACCATCTCGCACGACATTTGGCCAACTCACTTAAGGTAAGTGTACCAGTTATTGACACCTTCAGACCCAATTATCTTACCTTATATTTTCCAAAATTACAAATTGACGGCACCAGTTGTGAATTTCTCGATAACTAAAACCAATCGCTAGAGGATTAGACGTTACAAATTTGTTTTTTGGTTATTTTAGAACTGAGGATTAAACGGATACAAGCAAAAAAAGGTCAATAATTGGAACACGGTCAACAACTGGGAAACTCACCTTAACAACGCGTCTCTTTAGGAGGAATCGAAACAAAAAATTGTTGGTAGTTATCCCTGAAAATGCATTCCAAAAGTGTCCACCATCTCGTGGCGATCTATCCAATTGTTAAACACCTTAAATAATGTATAAACATCGTGGTAAGTTCTTTATGAAGCGAGGGAACAGATATTTCGATTTGGAGTGATTCTCCAAAGCCAGAGGTCTACTCAATCTGAATTCCATCTGCCCGAAGAACTTGTGCAGCTGAACTCTTTCAACTAACATTGAATGATATTCGTAATAGGAAGACCAGATAGTACTTAGATAGAAGAACGGACAGAACTTTACAGTAAAGTATTGCTTTTTTACAGCGTTGTTCTCAACAAAATGCACGCGTGACTCGAAGGTCCGTCCATCGAAAATCATTCCGAGATCCTTCATGGCAGATAATCGACCTAACGAATAAGAGATACATTAGCTTCGCACTGAAGGAGTGTGCCAATTTGAAAATAAAGAAGCTTATACTGATTTGTCAAATTTTTTGCGCTCCATGTATCATTACCGACAGAGCACCTGACAGTGGATCAATAATGTGCATATATACATAGTTTCCAGCTACAGTGACAAGGTGTTTTGAGTGTGACTGCGAGGTGGCGAGATATAGACGGAGAGCTAGACAACGAGATTAGTATTATTATAAGCGAGAGCGTGAGTATATCTATTTTTACACGCCTGTTGGTTGCGGCAAATGTGTGTCCCTGTTTATTCCTACCTCCGTCTCTTTTTCCCTTTCGACTCTCTCTCTCTCTCTCTTTCTCTCTCTCTGTATCTTCCTCTCTGTGACCGAATGCTCGTTTTCCTTGCATTTTTTGTCCCACCCTGCGTATGGTTTGCATTTATTTGGGCCCACGTGTCACTGTAAGACACTGCAGTGATAACCCCCAACCGATGATGGACGTCGGCGCGTCGGACCCACTGGGTGGTAATTACATAAAAATTTTAACTGCTTTCTACAAACGAGAAGGAGAAACGGATCATGAGAGAAAAATAAAATCCAGTTTGGGTGTGGCTAAACATTTTACCCAATACAAAACTGATTTTCATCCCGTTTTGGGACAGTTTCTGCACATTGATTAAAGTTTCAGAACCATTTTTTTCTTCATATTTTCACCCTCCTACCAGTTTTCGACTGCTATTTGGAACGGTGTAGTTTACTGTATAAGCTTCTGGTGAGAGATTTAAGTTACTACTGAACAATATCATAAATAAGCGATTTATTTTTAAAGAATTAGCCCCGCATCTTTTTGTTCTCTCACTACATGTGATTATACGAAATCTACAAACAAGTTAGAGCATCAAGAGGTCGTTGGATATTTTATAATCTGCTTCCTATTCAATAAATTTTTCAATATTTACACACGACGGAATAATTTTCCTTGAATTTTATCGACTAAAAATGAAGGATTTCGATTCAAAAATGATTATAATCTCGACTTAAGCCGCGAGTGTAATTTTCTAAACAGATAGTTACAATTTTTATTCGATCAACTAACCATAAGCGTTAAGGAATAAACGGCAGGAGAATTCTACGCGTAGAGATCGAGAGCCGAGATAATTTATCACAGTCCTATTAAAAATTAAAAAAACACGCAAGAGAAGATTTGTACGAGGAAGAGACCAAAGAATATCATAAATACTCGAAGAATCCAAAACGGTAACGGAGAGTAAGATAAAACAAAAAAATGTCACAGGGTATAATGTATTTATGGAAATTTACTTGCTGTTAACCGTTAGATATCTGTGTAGTTATAGAATTACGAACATATAATTCAGAAAAACGTTTCTCCTCTCTTCTACACGTCTGTAAAAAATAATAAAATGAAAATTTGAACATTTTTTCAACCTCCCGGAAGGTCGTTTAACCAATTTATGCTGAGACTTTACATTTGCGCGTCGTATTGCAGCGTTTTAACATTGAAAAATAAGATATCTGGAATATAACTAAAGGACAAATAATGTTCAGGCTGCTTTTCTAGCGATGACACAGTTGACGAGTTATCCCAACATTTTCATAGTCGACGAAAAATAATAAATCCCCAGGCTAAATGACTGAATCCAATAAAAAGTTCTCACAGCCATTAATGTAAGATATCACACTAACTATATGAAATTTCTGGTACTAATCTGTCATTGAAAACATATAGAATGAAATACGTAACACGGTGTTTATTGTAAAATGTATTATGAAAATTCTTTTATCAGATTTCGCAGCAACAAAGAAGACAGAATTAAAATCCGCGAAATATAGTGACAAGTTTTTACGAGAAATTTTGATTTTTCTTCAGCGTCTGCGCAGAGCAAAGCGGCGAATCCATCTTTTCACCGGGCACGATCACTGTCAGACACTCTCCTGGGCCGGGAAATAAAGTGGCCGTATCTTTGAAGATGGTCTTTGAATTCCTGCCAGAGAGTTACAAATCGTCGCGGTCCGTTTACCGCGTATGCTGAGCGAGGAGAGGAATTGTTTGTTTTTTCGCTTTTTGTTCATCCTCCCTCCCCCTTTCCTCTCGATCCGAGAGTCGCGCAAAATCCGAGTAACGTGGCAATTTATCGCCAAGCGCCAAGAAGCGAGATCGCGCACGACGGAAATAAGGGTGAGAGAATTTTAGGAGAAAAGAGGACAGAGGGATGACATTCTTTACAATCCGTAACTCTATTTTTCACATTCCATATAGTCAATTCAAAATTAAAAAAATGAGAGTTTAACGTATAATAAACATATTGACAAAATTCTATTACAAGCATATTTTTTTTCGAAATATATTCAATTGAAATTAAATAAACTCTAAATTAAATTTGATTTATCATTTGTTTAGAAGAAAGAAATCGAACTTCCTTCGATTTTTCTAAGGTTATACAATTATAGTTGAGCCTCGGACACGTATTAGAACATTTTTTTTTGGAAAATCTAGACGACTGTCGATGCGTAACGATCTTAGATTTCAATAATTCACGTACTCGCCTATTTACGCATAAACCTTGACGAGTAGATTGTAACCACGATTGTACTATAATTTACAAAAAGTGTTGAGTGTTCGAATGTCGGTGAATTCAAATACGGTTAAAAGTGTGTCGTGTGGTACGTATTAATTTTTTATCGCAAAAAAATAATTGGATATATATTTTTGAAGGTTCAAAATATATAATCACGATTTACACTTCAAATGATATTATATGATGTATAATAGACACGGAAAATGGTTTTCGATATTTGTCATAATCGGCTGAGTAATATTTTAATTTTTTTTTTTCCATATTCATCTTAATGGAAAAAGGTGTCGTATCTGCCTAAAATACGACCTTTTGCCTTTATATTTTCAAACGCTTGAATTTCATTCAATTATACGTTTTGATCATTTTCAGAGCGAATGATGAAAAAAAAAAAAATGTACGTCAATTGCCGCTAAAATCACATTTTCGGTGTATAAGACATTATGCCGTTAGATCTCCGATATGTTATATACGGATATGTACAGGCATATTATTCGATATTGCAGGTCGAGTTGAGCGAATTATGACCGGTTGACAGACTCGATTGACGTATTACGTACGTACGAGTAAACGGCAGGTCGATTATCGCTCTACTAAACCGCGTCATGTACGCCGGAGTAGCCAGAATCACTCCAAGCTGTTATGGCCTAGAGGTGAACGAAACGAGTTGAAACCCTCGAGCTTCCGATTTGATGATTTATCACGATTGTAATTATCTTTTCATCGAACTATACTGTCAATCTGAAAAAAAGTGTATAAATTGTCAGGCTGAAATAAATAAATGACTGAGGAAAAGACACTTCGTTTATGAGATGAAATACAGTGATTCCATAGAATTGTTGACACTTTCAAATCGCACACTGTGATTAGAAATTTTCCAATACTTAATCGATGTACGAAAAAGACCTAATATAATAAAAGCGACGAAACGTTTCCCGTCCTTCGAAACAAAAGGATACTTGATTGAAAAAAATTTCAAGTACACATGCGAATATAGTCAGAATTATAACATTTGAACGTGCTTGATGGTATTTAAATTGAGGCTGACAAATGTTAGTCTTGCCCCACCCCGCCAAAGAAAAAAAAAAACAAAAACGAAACAGACCTCTGACAAGAACAAATAATAAACTTTTACCTGGGTAACTCCGTATCCAACCATCCGATACATTTTCTTCCCAACAGTATAGGTATGTCAATGTTAAGTGCAGGAAAATCCTCGAGTATCTCGATTATGTTTATTTTTGTAATTTATACGCTTTTAAAATAGCTGCGAGATTATCGTGCAACGCTTATGGAACGATGGTATGCGTGCGAGTTGCAAAGTGTGATATCGCGTAAATCAAAATTTAAGTACCAATCGGAAGGCTGCAGGTGTCCCGTACTCAAGAGGAACTGTACTCACCGAAGCGTGCGGTCACCGAGTACCAAGGAATCCGAATGAATCCATCCCGCTGATTAAGAGCCGATCTAAACGTCCGTCAGCTTAATTTACACGGTTGTTTTAAGGTTATGGAAAGCGCTCCTGGCGGCGAAATAATCCTGACTTAGCAGCTTATGGCATATCGGCTTATAAAAGTTGAAGAGACCAGAGCGCGTGATGTTGGGAGAAAATCTTAGATGTGTTTTTGGATTTTTTTGTCGTAATTACACGACTAAATAGTCCCATTTTTCATACACGTGAAAATCGTTCAAATGTGAATTCTAACCTAACCCAACCCAACTGGATATTGATCGTCAAACAATTGGGGGAACATTAACGATACGCCAAACTACTTGCCCTGTGATTTTGATGGTTTAGGATTTTTTATTCCTTCAAAGCCGATCTTTTTTTCATTACGAAGCGTCTGATTGCGATATCAGTGTGGCGCTTTGTAAGAATTCGAAGACTATACTTTCTCAAGTGAAGTAGCTTCTGGTCACGAACCTTTTCGATCGATTTAAGTTTGTATTCTTCTGTTCGGCTTCTTTTTGGATCGATAAAAATCATCGAAATATATGCCGGTCAGACTTGAGAAGATAGGAGAGGAAAAAAAATTCTATAAACATTCTGATACGTTGAACCAAGAAGTTTCTTGATTAATAAAATGAAAAAATCGAGTATCAAGCGCATCCGGAAGTCATAAAACCGACCGCTTTAACGTGAATGAAGAAAATAAGACTTGCCACGAAATACTAGTCGTGAAATTCTCACCGTTTTCTATACCTGCCAGCAAGATACTTGATTTACATAATAATTTCTACCAAGCTCACATTCAATTTCCATCTATTTCAAGGATAGTAAAAAAATTTCAAACGGTTGTTCTCAGGTCACCGAAAATACTACTAATCCGGCTGATCTGTGTTCGAAACTTCACAGAAAATCATGTGTCATGAATTAGTTTTTTAGAGCCATCAAAATCTACAGTCTGCGATTGAAAAAAAAAAAAAAAAATGGATACATGCATCCTATGGTGATCAGTTTCCATGAATAAATATCAAAAAAGCGTCAATTTATTCTTTTCCCAAAAATTCAATTCCACTCAAATAAATACCTTTACTTAACCACGCGGTATCTCCACATTTTCGTAGTCAGATATCTGCGTCTTGAATGTTACTCAGTAAATTCTTCCGTGAGTTATGATTTTTCGAGTAGAATGATGTATTTTCCGATATTTCGTTGCTGTATGAAATTCGTTTTATCATACTTGAAACGTCATTTCACTAAAGATGATTAGTTTGCCCAAAAATATACCATACAAAGAGTATCCCCAAAATTTTTTCAAATCATTCGAATCGAAATCTCCGTCTCTCCACGCAATGATTTTCGACGTGCGGTCCCCAGTGATCCCGATGCGACTGCACCCAGCGTCACACACACGCGGCTTTGAGAGCAAGGGTTAAGTCAGAGTCATCCGTCAAGTCGACTCGACCGTTCGTTCAATTGCGAAAACTGGCGTCGAGCACATGTGATCCGAGCAAAAAACGAAAGTACCCTCAAGTGAAAAAAAACCAGCAAGAACGAGGCTAGTAGTAGGAGAGGTCGAATCACCATCGATCAATGCACTCGATAGTGTGCGGCCACGCGAGTTCCGTCCGGTTGGTCCACCTATAGCATCTATACACGCACATATATATATATATATATATATATATATATATATATATATATATATATATATATATATACACTACCGGGTTGTACAGACACAGAAGAGAACGTTGCGGTAGGTGGTCCAATAAATATTCCCGGGCGCAGTTTTCAATTAACGAAACGACACGGGGCTCGGAGCGCCACTGGTGGTCCTTGCAACAGCGGCGTAGGACTTATACTTGCGCCAGATCGCAGGGCCCCAGAAGAGAGTCCCAAGATCCTCCGTTCGGCTTGTCCCCGGGTTTTATTTGTTCCTGGTCGTCGTCGTGGGGGGAGACCGGCGGGGGGGTTCGAAGCTGCCTCCGCGGGTCCCGGTCTCATTAAGCAATTAACTCTATCGTACATCGATCTCGGCTGATCAGCCGCTCCGGTACGGTTAGGGTTTGCTCTCTCTCCTCTTAGATACGCGACTCGTAATTGGGCATTAGCTTCGCACATGCGCGGCAGTGTGAGCGTGTCATGCTCGTGAGGTCGAGTATTCGCATTTTTAACCATGCTTCTTCCGAATAGCGTCGTACAGGAGTCGTAATTGCCTCGTCTATATGAAAGCGACCGTGGGTAATTAATGCTTCTCGAAATGAACTCGCGCTGGAAGCTGAACCTCGTTTAACCTTATTCAACGCAACGTTGATGGAGCCTCTGTCGTACTTCGATGTTTGTACTTTGAATTTCATCGTTAACAGATCGCGGATCGACGATTTAGGCTGGTTTAATCCTTTCGAAACGATCGTTGACGAGGACAGGTATACAATGTCACGAGTATGGAGGGTAGTGGTAAGGAAGACCATCTCCGTGTATAGAGAGTCTCCATAAAATACTATAACAAGAGTTTGAAATTTAAAAGAAAGCACAATGGAAGGTACCTCTATCCTCCATAACTTCATCTATAACCGCCAAGTTCAGGTTGAATCCTGATTGGTTATTAGCGACATTCTCGTGACTTGTTGAATCGCTATCCGTCACTTTTTGGTGGACGCTTTTTCAGTTGAAAATCCATACGAGATACTTCTCCTTACCTCTAGCCTCCGTAGTCACGCGTGTCGGAGAGGTGGATCGTGAAGAAACTGCGTTTCTCGTAAGTCTTCAAATGGCGCATACCTACGTTAAAGCAACTGCTTTTAACGAAACTAGTTCAGACAGATTTCTAACGAATCATATGAAATAGAGATTAATTTTCCAAGATTCTGTCAAACTTTTATAATTGATTGTACTGAAATTCAATCTCTGACCGAAGTGATCAATGTTATCGACCGTTTACTGAGGATTCTTTCCAATGTTTGCAAATTACTCGAAGAGTCGATATTCTGGTAGACGTTGTCGACTTTCATAAAATATGCTTGGAATCAGATGCAGTAAAACAGTGAATCGAAACTTCGATGACTGTGATTCGTATTATACAAAAGAGGCACAAGAAACGATCAATGAGTAGCTCTGTTTCAATTATGAACGTACATACAAGAAAGTACGTTGAGTACCAATATGGTTTCACTCCTCTTAAAGTATCCTTGAAGGAAGCATGTTATTCAATGTGAATAACCGCAAAGGTTTCTCTACTCGTTAATTTCTATACTTACAAGGACACAAATTGATCATGCGAAAAAGCAACTTGAATCTGTTTCACAGAGAAAAAGAGATCAACGACGTGAAATTCAAACCATATCGTTAAGTATTACACCAAGAGATTCAATGGAGTCTCGCAGCAAGTGCATTAAGAAAAAATGAATAAAAGAAATGTATAAAACTGTCAGTTCGTTCTAGAATCTACGTACTTAGCAGTAAGGATTTCGATTTCAATATTTTTCTCAGGTAAAGTTATTCTTGACGATACTCATTCGAATGTGAATTGTTATTTTCGTGATTTCTAACTTGCAAAGTAATTTTTTGTCTCTATTTTCCACTTCAATGCAAGCGCAGAGATTGAAAACCCGTAACATTTGTAAATTGGGAAATAAGAAAGCTCGATGCTGAATCTCCGTTAAATTTGTATCCCATCCCGTTTTTTGCCTCGCCTATTCCTCCATCCCCGTTCTTTTCACTGTCAAAATGAACGCGTTTCGTCCTCACGCGACGATACCGGGTATCTCTACTCTTCCCAAGTCGTACTGGATCAGGATTCACTAATCCCGAGGTCGGCGATCGCCGTCGCAAGGATCTATTAGCATACGCGACGGGTCCGGACGACACGTAGAATAATAACAATTGCATCGGTAATTTGCCAGATCAATTAGCACCCGGCGAAGAGTGCGGTTGCTTTTTCTTCTCGGCGGTGCCGTGCTGCCCTGAACATTGAAAGTCGAACATTGAACGTGGCGCGGAGTCGAATGAAATGTAATAAAAACCGCATCCCACGCCTCCGCGGGCACTCCAGCCGGCTCTGGGCGACGTGGAAACATCGCGAACACAGCGAGATTGCCTGCAGCTGGGGTGCGGAGGGTAGTTATAAAAGTCCGCAAATTAGCCAATTACTCAGCAGAACCTGAATAACGACTCTCGCTTATATCTCTTTTTATCCAAAGTTCTATTATTATAGTTTCGTCTTGATGACGAGCCGGTATGATGAATATAACAATGCCACTTTAGCGTTTTTATATCCAAGAATGTAGGGCTAATTCCACGCCAATTTTACCGGCGTTTCACCTGAGAAGCATTCCAGAATTTTTACAACGGTGTGTCAACCCGGAAGTCCGACACACGTTTTTTTCTCCTTGGAATCGTTATTTGTTGAAGAATTTTTGACAGGAGCATCCCACTCGTTACGGATGTTTGGAACAAAAAAGAAATCCGGTATTTATAAAAAAAAATGATTGATTCGCTGTCAAAAGTTTAATAAAACGTTGGTTCTTTGTGCATTATTGTAAATAAGTGCGATTTTTGCTCGATTGATCGATATATATATACATATATATACATATAACAAGTACTCGTTGAGTTTAGTAAATAATGTTTCTCGGAATCGGTTGAATGCATAAAAAAAAAAAAATTAATTTTATATTCGAAAATGGTAAAATATTATCAGTAATTAGGAAAAAAGTTTTGATATCTTGTCCTAAACTTTGAAAACATTCTATTGTTAAGTTCAGGGAATCGTAGAAAAAAATTTGAAAAATATGTGAGCGTGTCTGAAAGTTGTTGCAACGATACGATAAAAAACAGGAGTTTGTCGAACCGGAACAAAAATCTTCTGAATATGTGGTACACATTTGGTTGTTTCTTTGATGAATGGAATTTCAGTTGGGAATTAGTTTTAAAAAGTATAAAAATAAAAACGAAATACCCGAGTTTTATATTATATTTTGAAGAACAAGATTTGCTGTTTAATAAATTTCAACCGATTTCAGTACCTTCTTACATAGAATAGACAGTTCATTTTAGTTGATGAATAATTATAACAGCTTAATTTCTCAAAATGTGATAAATCTAGGACTGGACTGCAGGTGAATTTGATTATTGATTTGATGCAGCGTATCGCTGTATCTAATTATCATCGAATGTTTTCTGAGCCACGTCGCGTTAATTTAGCGTTAATAAATATGTAAGAATCCTGATCCAATTGTCTCCCGGTTAGACGAGTGTGTGAAAATCAATTGGCGCCGCCGCTCCGTGATTCTTACAAAAAAAGCAGAGAACCGTTTGTTAAGCGTCTGTCGATTCCCGCGGGATCGAAATACGGTGCTCGATACACACAAAATCACTTTCATCGACCCTCGTCTTTTTGCGAATTTCCAAATGCCAGCCGTTTGGTTGGGGATGGGATTGTTAAAAAGTAATTTGGGAAGACGGGAAAAAAAAAAAAAAAAACGGGGGAAATTGGCTTGAATGAAAGTCTTTTACGGAATAAAAAAGGTAAGTAATTGAAATTAATTTAAAGAAAGCGTCTCCAATCCGAGTCTGAAAATGATTTCGATGCCGTTTTTTGTTAACGCTTATATATAGGCAGTATCGAATACTTGTAAAATAGGAAAAAAGAAATAAGAAACCGAAATACGATTTCTCTTTATGTAATTCATTGGCCGCTGATTCTGCGTACGAAAAATTCTCTGTCTGATTAATGACATTCAAGAGCGAGTTCATTAATCACGAAGAAATTACCTCACAAATATTACTATTGACAATATTCATCAAACCATTTTGTTTTGGTACAGTAGGAGCTGTTTCTAATCCATAACCGAAAACAACATGATCCTTGGTAAAAAATGAAAATGAGTTTTCTACATGTGTCCGGAAGATGCAGTATGTATTTACACGAGTGTCGTATGATTGATCGATTAATCGGCAGCTTCGTTGAATCGTTTTTTCGATTAATCGATTGATCGAAAAACCGATTAATTAAAGCAACCGATTAATCGATTAGTCGCACAGCATTAGTTTACACACTTGAATTACATATCTTCCTGTAATTATTGCAATAATTTGATGTCGATGTCTCATTCGACTGAAAATATACTAATCACACCGAACCAAACCAATAGATTCGATGTTACGATAAACATGAAATGTAATATCAGCAGACACGATCACGCTAAATAATTCACGGTACGAAATTTTTCTGTACTTTCAAAAATGTTTGTGCCGTCAGGTAATGCAACGATACTCACGTAGAATTCAACCAGAATTTAATGGTACGAGGTTAAAAAAAGAAAAGAAAAGAAAAGAAAAATACAATTTTCCGTCGTTTTTTCCACCGCAATCATTTCGCGTATATTTATATTTTTCGCGGCACGATCGGAGAGAGTAATTATTCGTCACCGCGGTCGTTGAGTGCCTCCATCGGTTTTACGATTCCGCTTTGCTCGCCACCCACAGTTCGACGGTCGAGTCCGAGTCGGCGTTAATTGGACAATTGGATCGCCGTTCGGTTCTCAGCATCCAGCGGCACCGAGTTCGTCTCGACGTCTGCGCGGCGTGATACAAAGTGGTTGATCGAATCGTTCGCCGGTAATGTTTTGTCCGAAACACGCGTCCCGGCGATTAATGCTAATTTATACAATGGACTGACTCGAATATCTCCCGCGTCTTATCGCCTATTGCAGTTCGATTGCCGCTCTTCGGATCCTCCGGCGACTTACGAATTATACCTATTGGACGAATGCACGCACGCGTATCGCCGCCTTCGTTGAAATTGTTATAGATAATTGTGGGAAAGGGAATGGGTGAACGGTAAAAGTGATCGATGCGCACCGGGCTGTATAAATGTTTCAATGACGCGTCATAATAATGCTCTACTCTGACAAACAAGCGTCTTCACAATTCCATTGAGATGTAATTAGTTTAATAAAATGTCGATGAACGCAGAAATTGTAATTGAAAATTGTGAATTCGTGCATTAGTTGTCGTTAATCTTACCTAACCTAATCTGATTATAACCGTTGTTACAAAATTTTCAATTTGTGCCTTGGTTGTTGTTGTCGTTAACCTAACCTGACCTAATTCAGAATCGATTGTGATAGTTCCTTGAAAATTGTAGACTTGTGAATTAGTTGTTGTTACCTTAACCTAACCTGACCTAACTGAATTCAAATGCAATTATGACGGTTTCTTGTGAATTGTAAATTTATGCGTTAATTGTTGTTTTTTTTTTTTTTTCAATATTTCGTGACGTTCGTGTTGCTACAATCTCAACCTTACTGATCTTTGAACACTCATCGTTTTCCTAATCTCTGTATGAAAGAATTGAAATTATTCACAACACGAAACAAAAGGAATCGATAAGCGAAATGGACCTGAAAAGGAAGAGAATAATTTTCAGGTCGTTTATACATATGCATATATATATATATATATGCGTCTGCCGAGGGTGTAATTAAACAGCGCATTAAATCCGCGTGCGATATCCGCGGTGGAATTTCACCTCGGCAAAGTTATCGAGGAGTCGCCGGCAGTTGGATAGGTGGACTGGTTTAATTCCGTCATTGCGTCGCAATCCTTGCACAGATTTCGAAGCGAACCTCGGCATGGCCGCATGGGACTGATTGTGAGAGGTTTGCAGCTGCGGTCTGCTCTCTCCTGCTGCATCTACGACGCATGGATGTGTGAGCCGACACGTGGAAGGCGATCATACCTACTCCAAGTTCCACCGACTCGGTTCAGCGCATAAAGATAAGTCTTTGCCGGAGCGCGTTAATAGCAGGGATTATGGCCGATATCGTCTCGCACCTCGCGTCGTCAAAGCGATACACTGTTTCAGTCTCTGCAGTCAGGCACGTTTGAACCGATTTTCCCGAAGCAAAGTGACGCACTTTAGACGACCGGTTCGGTAAAAATATTTCACGATTTTTTCTTCGGGGATGATACGAAAGGAAATTAACAGAAAATGGGGCGCAGAGGGAGAAAGAAGGATTTTCTTCCGGTTACATCACAAGATTTTATTAGGATCAATGGTTAGTGTTTGTAGTAGATTTCCTTTCGCCATGACGTATCGATTCAAAAATTGGTAACTGCATCCGATCCACGTCTTTATCCACGTACCGATTGGTTGATGGAATTTTTTTTAACGATAATATTTACAGGATGCCAAGTCTACGAAATTCAGGTTTGGAATATCAGCATGCACTGGAATCTCGACATCACTCCAAGATTGAAAATAAAGACAAACACCGTGAACGCGATTCAATTTGATCCTGAAGTGTAAATCAGGATAGTTATGAACCAAAACTAAACGCGCTCGACTTATCAGATGATTCTTAAGAAGGATCATAATTGTAATACCGCATTCTTGAATAACTATACCTGATCAATGTTTCAAATCGACGAATTCATCCTTTATGAGTCATCGTCAACGTCAATTATAAATTCTGGTGCTACTCAGGAAGGGAGTTCAGCATTAGGGAGGAGATATATCTTTCTACTGAGTCGGATGGCAAAAGTGGACCAGATTCGTGTACAAAGTTAGTAGTACCGATAGCGCTACCCGCAGCGCTGGTGTCGCTTGTTCCATCGGGACCTGCGCGCGCAGCGATTTAGCAGTTTATGAGTGTTGCCAGCCATCAGGCGCAGTGCAACAAACGACACCAGCGCTACGAATAACGCTATTGGTAATACAAACTTTTGAAGAAAGTGTGATACACTTTTGCAACGCAGAGATACGTCTCCTCCCTAATATTACTTCCCTCATTCCAGTTTTCAACGCTATAGTTTGCCAATCGTTCGCTCACGCAGTATGAGCCTCAAGTCTCAGGCACCCGCAACGTTTCACACTTTTCTCTCGCTGTCTTTCTCTGTGATTGTGAGGGGGTCAGATAGTCGGTTAAATACAGGTACCTATACACGATTAGTGGGTAAATATTCGTCTCGGCCGAGCGCGGCCGCGCCCACAAAGTACAAGTGAGCAAGAGGCTATAAAGATACAGGAGTGAATGAGTCACTCTTAATGCGCTTCAATCCATCCCACCACGTCGCTTCATGGTGCATGCACACAACGCATCGGCGCGTTTAAGTTTTCCGCTTTTCTTTCGCACCTTTTCAAAGTTTTTTCGACTCACGAACTTATGATCTGCGATTCGATAAGTTCGCGGACGCAGTCGCGGCTTGGGTACAGGTGTAACTCTTATCTACTGTATGTCGTGACGACCACTTCCTCGCCAACTTATCGTAGCATTTAATAAATTTTAGCGATTTCGTAAACAAGAGTCAGAAAAACAGGAAACAAATCAACCGCTTTCCGTTCCGAGGTTTCGCAGCGTGGTTGACTGGATTTGGATTGCGTATAGTAAGAAAACATTTGCATGGGGTTTCGGTAAAAATTATAATACAAATATAGACAAACTTTCATCGAGTCCGTGCCAAAAAGATGAAATTTTTAGAAAAAAAATTTACATTTTAAGATTCATTCACTGGTTCGTGCATCCGTGAAAATAGTTGATAAAGAGTATTCATTAATATCAATGAGAATGCACTTGTAATTTAGGTGAATATCATGGAGTAAGTGTTTATATTAATAGTTCATACGGTATAAAGTTTTACTTGTAAATTACAATTTATCATAGATCCGAATTCAGAACTCGTATCGATCTATCATTCTATTATCTATTAGATACTTCGTGTCATTTATAAGAGTGTATGATGTGATACTTGAGTTAAGTATCCCGGAATCACAAGGTGGAATTTTTTAAAACCGTTATACTCGAAATGCACTACGATATCACATTGATAATTAATCACTGATAATGACAATGCTCTCCCACTTGCGGTGATTAGTGACTAGCATATACGTTAAGTTCAAATTAATTTTATCAGTTCGTAGATAATTTGTTATTACATTTTTACGGGTGAAAAGGAAGAATTTGTGTCATTACCGAAAATTAAGATAAAAATTAAACTCATCATTACCGTTAGATTATCACTACACTACTATGAGTATAATCCTTGCCTTAAATCTGAAACTAGATCTTTTTATGATTCTTCGAGTAACAAATGCGGTGGCAATCGTTTATAAAATTTTGAAAAATAAACAAGTTCTTACCGTAGAACTGAATTTGCTTATCAAACTAATTTTACGGTAAATACGACCTGCTATATCGGGAATAATATTCATTCAGGTAAATATTATTCGAAACGAGATCGAGATACCGTTACTACCGTTTCCTTTCATGTATATAATTTAGAATAATTTCTATCGTATCGTTCACGATCAATCTCCAAAGTTATCGGTATTAGTTTATGATGGGATTTAATTTCGTGGAACCAAGAACGTCTGCTCGTCGTCCGTTACGCGTTGGACGATTCGAAGATCCGAGAGATGGTAGACTTGAAAGAAAATCTATTAATGCTCAGTCCTGCTTGTACGTGTCAATCCGTTGGGAGTTGAGTCTGACCGCGGCCAGTGCTTATCACCAATATCTGGTATTTCCGAGCTCTAGACATACCAGCCTGCTTAAATCCACGCGATGTTTTCAAACTAGCGAGAATTCAACTTATAATCACCGCAGATTTACTGATATAATATAAAATGTATAAATAAAATTTACGGTAGGCCGAAAGAGAAGTCTGAAAGATTTTTTTTCGAAACAGGACACGTCCGATGTTGAGCGAACCACGAGAAATTGGTTTGTCAAATTATTCTAGAGCGCAGTTCTTCAAACCCTGGAGAGTGCAGGCTGGCCCGAGTTGAGGCAGCGGCATGTTCCACGTCTCAACTCGAAATGTCCCGTTTCCAAAAACCCCTGACGAGTCGGGATTCAAACTGTGGCTGGTACCTCTTTGATTCCAAGTGCGTAAGAGGCGAGCTTCCGAGAGTCTAAAAAGCACAAGGGACCGCGAGAAGAGTGAAATGGGGTAGGGGGTAGGGGGTACGAACTTCTCAGGCGTTCGCTGCTCTCCGTCCGTTCACGGAAATAGATCGCGGGTATGAAGACGGTGTTGAAGAGGGAAAAGAGAGATTCGAAGAAGGTCGAAGAGGAGACGCGGAGAGAGAGATAGAGAGAGAGAGAGAGAGAGAGAGAGAGAGAGAGAGAGTAGGGAGGAGTGTGCACGAGGCGAGAGGTCATTAGTCAAGATGAGATGGAATAACAGCAGATCGCCGGCGCTGTGAAAACATTTGACTCGGCGGCGAAGTGGATTTCGAGCTTTAAAACAGGCGGCCACTGTCTCGGCGGTGTCGGACAAGAACCACGTGTCTATAAACGCTACAAGAACGAGCTGCTCACAAGCACGCACACACGGGAAATGGCTCTCTTAGGTGTGAGAGCGTGTATAATAATGCTCTGGTGCAGCATCCACGGCTTGTATGCCAACGTGGAGCAGCATAACTGGCCGAGTTTGCGGTGAACTTTTCAATGGTCCTTCCAGACCATTGCATGGAACTGCAGACTGTGGGCAACAATGTGGGCGGTTCGTTATTCGGTGTTAAGCTTGAGTGTCGCGGGGTGACAGCAGGTCTTACATTCTCTCAAAAATGCGACGTCGCATTGAGATCAGAGTACTCTTGGCAAGTCCGTTTACCTGGCGCAGAATCTACGGGGTATCAATTCGTTTCGGCCGACGGACAGCTCGGAACCAAAGTCAATGCACGGACTGTTAAATTATGACAAAGAAGCCAGTTACTGTGTAACGACTTTGTGCTAAATGAACGAGGAGACTAAAAATGGATTCCTACTGGTGTGTGGCAAAAATTGATATGGTTATCGGAGAGCGCGTGATATTCTGAGCAATACTGAGAACTGAATGTTATACCAGAAAATGTATCGTACTAGCCGGAACGTGACCGATACATTCAAACATTGGGTATGGTTACAAGCGGATTCTGAATTTCGCGTGATACTTACTCGATGAAAGATGTTTTTGATTAAAGGCTCACCCAAGTTTTACGACATACGCACCGTTGTTGTAAATATTGTTGGCATGTTCATACGATGGTGTTACTGTTCGGTAATAAACAAGAATTTCACCACAGGTTTTGTGATATTTCAGATAAGTTTTAACCGCAACGAAAGTCCGGCAAGAGTCGAGTAAATAAAGCAAACTGGCAATAGCGAGTCCCGAGCAACGATATGCGTACTCTATTACCGCAGTGAGGTAGATATTTTGCGGCGAGACGAGTCGAGGGCCCTGAAGTGATCAACAGGACGTGGGGAAGACCACGGTGCGTTATAACAGGTTGACGTTATCTCCCGAGCAGTCACGGAACCAGAAGGGTTATCGCTTGGTAATAATTGTCAAAGAGAATTCGCCCTCTGCGAAGTCCATGTATAGGGGTGATGTGAGTCCACCTCAAAGGATTCGTTGCCAAAAACACGCGTGTGGTGTGTAACATTTTGTTGGTTTTTCAGAGCCAAAACCGAAGTCGCCCTTTTCACCCAGTGGGTAGGAATACACGCCGTTGGTTCAACGCAAACATGACGTTATTACGCCAGTTTCGACGGATAAGGTGGAGATAGAAATGAGCTCAAATAAAGAATCGGACAGAAACGCCTCCACTATGGACCTCAAAACCTCTTCTACCTGTTGATCCGCATGAAGCATGATAAAAAAAGAGGCGGTAAGGCGGTATTAAACTACGGGTTTTTATCTCTTCGGGGGAAATCCGAGAGGAATTGAAGTGATTAGGGAAAATTACGGAGAAAAGGGGATATGAAGTCAATTTTCACTGCTTTTCTTATGTAATGCTGACCAAGTCAGAATATCAATTACAAAAACTTTGAAATTCATTATTACAACTTTTCCGAGATTCATTTTACCAACATGCGATCTTTTTTTGAATTATAACTGCCCCAACTTCCAAAAAGTATCCTATCTGTACATGTATGAACTTCGCCTGTCACTGAAATGTTGAAAAGACTGTTTCCAAATTAGAGTAACTAGTTTGACAGTGCGGAATGCTTGATTTTTATAATTGAAGTAGTTTTTGTCAACGATAACGAGCGTCTATATTCGTCCGGTATATTGTTTCAGAAGCTTTGCTGTGAGCAAATAAAACTGAATAAAACAACGTTGAAAAAAAAAATCAATTTCCAATAGATGTCCCTGGTTCTTAGTCACAGTTTTTCATTCTCTCTCAACTTGGCCAGAATTTCTTCAAATTTTTTCCGGGTCGGCTTGTTTACAGGTTTCACGGACACTCCTCGTGGGCACGGAGCATTCATGCATTATTGATGCCGAGGACGCGGTACATAACAATTTTGCGAATCAAAATAAGCGACGTGGGGAATGGGAAACGGAGACGTAGTGGGGAATAACGGCCAGCTATTCCTTCTGTTTAATACATCGTCACGCCTCGCACCTGGTATAGCTGTCCCCTTTGGTACGGGGAATCCCCACGCCAGGTAAAGAAGGAAGCAAAATTCGTGTCCGGAATGCCAAGAAGTTAGATTTGATTTGGGGTTTCGATAGCGACGCGTTTGTCTCGGCTCGAAGCTTGTTATTCCATGGCCCAGGTGTCGCCTTCTCAGAGGTACCGAAAACACAAGTCAAACCGACACGCGTCTGCTGTGATAAATCGGGTAGTACAAGATGATCGTGGGAAGATACCTAATCCAAGCATATGAGACACGGCCATGCGGCAAATCGATGAAAGTTGTAAGAGACGAGAATGTTGGAGAGAAAGAAGGAAAGAAAGGAAGATATCGTTTTACCTCATAACCACCAACGGTGTGCGTTGTTCTGCAGTCGTTAATTATGCCGTGAAGAATAACGACCCCGTTTTCCACGATCCAGACTCTTATTGTTAGACTGTCGAACTTCGAGCACAAAATATACCTAATTCGCTGTAAGGTAAGCGGAGAGCTGCGTAATGGAATATTGTGTGACGAGGAGGTAAACTCGGTCTTTTCGGGCCGAGCGTAAGTTGCAATATGAGTCGTAGGTGAGCCGAAAACGAATATTGCAAATAAGCGAGGCGAAAAGATCGTTGCCTCTTTGTTCCACACGATTCTTGATATAAAAAGAATTTGTTACGCGTTTCACAAAGCACGAAATTGAGGTTATGGTCGCTACAGTGCATGCGCGCAGTGCAGAAAAGACCACTCTTAACACCTAGGACTTAAAACTAGTCTTTTAAGTACTCCGAGCATGCGTATTCGTAGACTCCCTCGACCGTCGTAGAAACGTGTACTTTGTGTACGAAAAAACGCGTAAGACATTCTCGCGTTACGTAATAATACATTTCGTAATGAGTATGGATAAGGTTTTTTGACGAGACGTGAGGTTTGCGGTAAGAACCGAAGCCGAGCATTGTACGTACTGTAACATGCGAGTAAAAAACCTTATCCATACGAGTTTCAACCAGTATTTTTTATCACTTCAAGGTTAGAGTGCCATAGAGTACACTTTGTATATAATATACGTACATATAACGCGTAAATGTAGTTACACGTAAGTTTATTTACACGCAATATTCGGAGCACAAAACAGCAGTTCAAAGGCGATTCGAAATCAAACGACTTACAATTAGCCGTCACTGATTTTCGTTCAAATTTGCTATCGAACATAGTCAGGTCGTACTGTCACAAAAAAAAAAAAAAATTTCATCGAGTGAAAATCACTTTAGCTTGACAGTTTTCCAACAAGAGTCAGTCGAAGCTCTGGACCGATCACGGAGCGATTTAAAGCACCGGACGCCACCGCGAGAGCGCGCTTTTTCTCATTTGTCGGAGAGTCATAACCTCCAACTCATTGCTGTTCGAAAATTATTATTGAATACTGGAAATTCGGAAGGTGTAAAATTGCTGCACTTGTTTACGCGAAGTATACTGGCCGGAAGATTATAGAACGGCTTGTGCTCACGCTTGTATCACTTCATAATGCAATTCTAGCGTGTCACTCATTCCGCAGTTCAGAATGTAGATGGAAGAGATAAGCGCGGAGAAATGTAACACGACCGCAAGCCGGTTTTACGGCCATGCAGCTCTGCCGATCAGCTAGAGTGGAGAACGTGACGGATTGTAACGTAAATAGAATATAACCCGCGTCAATCAGGACTGAACCAAACCGTATCCCACCTACGTATTTTCGTACATCCTACATGCATCGCGTTGTCCAGTCGTATCGTTTACGAGCATTAACACGAATGCCTTATTCCAATTAGGCGTTCGGTGCCAACTTACGTCCCTCCGCACCTCTTTCAATTTTCAATTCCATTTCTTGGCATCATTATACGACTCGAAATTACTACTTGGATGGATGCACATGCGTTAAAATTCTGTTGCGTAACTTGCGACAGCAGATGCAGTCGTGGTATGTTTCAATGTCTGCACTGTGCGGGTTTGTACTCGAATCGGTAAGAACAAGATGTCTGCTGAAAATTTAGTCAAAAATGGCAGACTTGATTCGGGCGGGTCTAAGATCGCGAATTTAAAATTTCAGGCGAGAATCCAAAGTGGGGGACAAATGTTCGTGAAATAAATACAAGTGCGATGTGCACGGTACAAGCGAGTGCTGAAGCGTTCTGAAATCTAAAGCAATTATTGAATCGAGGTCATTTTGGGACGCTGAATCCACTAATGTGGATACGTAATTTTGAATTCGACGATTCTAACCATAAAATTGAATAAAAAAAAAATTAAAAAAATTATAAAGTATAAATATCCTGGTACTTGGATAGTAAGTTTGTAAATTCTTTGGGTTTCACGGTGTAAATCTGATAATGTAGGATCATTGAAGAAAAAACGTAAGGAAAATTAATTTTTCAGTAATATAGGATGGAAAAAATGAAGATCGATATCGGAGCGAGACGGGCCTGTTTTCGATCGTGGTTGACGTTACTTTTGATACTTGTTTCTCAAACACCTCGAAATTTCGAACGGGTATTCAGGATGAACGGCGAGACTAGGCACGTAAATCACGAGAAATAGCGTCCATTAGACAAAATGCCTACCGATTTTGACTACTAAGGCCCCGGAGGTGTGGTGTGGGCCCGATGCGCGGTACACGGACGTGCGGGGTCCGCGATGTAAATGATATCCAGGAACAAGAGACACATATGTAGGCTGTCGAGGCACACCTGGCCGAAACGTTCGCTCGCCTCGCCTGCTCGCTCACACCGTGTAGTTTGTTAGTAGTTCATCCGTCCTTCTCGAATATATGCTCAGCTGTAGTTTCGTCGTCCCGCCCACGCCTCGGCCAGGCTGCACTCGCTTAGCCAGAGTCTACTGGCTGATGAATTATACAAGGAACGTGATGGCCTCTGCACACCGTTAAACGCTACGCCCATAGTCGAAGTACTTCGAAGCCACAACGAACTTACCACCGCGATAATCTATGCGGGAGAGATCATAAGCGACACTCGCACTGCGGAGAATAATTTAATTTTTTATACTTATTGTTGGGGATAACTATTGTACCTCGGGACGCTTTTTCGATTTCAAGCATTGAACATTTTGATATGAAATCGGGGTATCGTCTGAAGGAGCAGCCTTTCCATGGTAAAACGTACTTCCATTTATTCGTTTAAATGACTTTATTTTTTGTGACGAATTGTGAAGAAAGGAAGAAAAAAAAAATTTATACTTGTACCAAAGTGGAACACCGTTGTGTACCTCGAAACATATTCTCGGAAAAAGTCGTTTATTAGACCCGTGAAAGTCGACAACGAAATCACAAAACGGTTGGTTCTTGATGCTCGAATACTTAAATCATCTTACACGTCAAGATGACGAAGTAAATAAGCAAAGTTTAGGTTAGTAGTTTATGGTATCTGACTGTTGATAGCAAAGTATCGCGTTTTTTTAACCAACATCACTACACGTCGAATCGACGACATGTTTCAAGGTACACCGTGGTTAAGATATACAACACTTTAGCCTGCTAAAAAATTCGAAGCAAATGGGTTTAGTCGTTACAACAGCAATTGAGTAATTGACTGAATTACGTGGGAATGTGGTAACACTAACTATCCAGTGTCATTATAGTTTTTAATTATACTATATTGTTTGGTTATTGGATCCGTTTAAAAATTGTTTCTTTAGTTGACTACATTTTTTCAGTTACACAACAGACCTCGACATCAATTTGTTGCCGCAATAAAATCAAATTGTAATAATTACAAGAAAATGTAATACAAGTGACGATAGTCTTTTTGACACACAGTACAAATGTTGCTAGATTTTCTGGTTAATTTTTACAAAACTCATTTTTACTTTGTATGAAAAACTACATTTTTAAATTGTGCGAAAAAATTTTTAATAAATCAGACCTGTATAGATACCACAAATTGAAATTTCTCTTGGTGCTGTCACGAGTTGACGACCGGATTATGATCTGGTAGAATCTGGGGAATTCTAGTGCAAGCGTATTTTTTGAAATTGGTCACTCCTTGATTTAGATATCGTGCAAATTTAGCTTGTTTTTTTAGTAGAACTTGGAAAAATTTCCTCTGCCTGTCGAACTACATTTACGATCACAGATACACAAACGTATCTATCTACATGTATCTGTATAGAGACGTGGGCGTAGAAGACACTTGGAGTGAAGATGCGATCTTGCAGCTGTGTACCACGCGGCAATTAGCCTGTGTGATTGATTGCAGTTGGCATAAATAAAGAGAGAGAAAAAGAATAGCCGAGACGAAACTCTTGTATGCTTGAACAAGAATTTCTCAATTATTTGAAAGTATGTATTCCAACTTCACATTGGCAAAGACGATGTAATAATACAAAAAATATGGCCACGGTTCAACTCTGTTCAATTTGAACCAATAAAGAATATTATATGATAAAATATAATGGTGGAAAATACCGACTTGAGTTAGTGAAAAAATTGTCAATAATTTTTTGATGTTCTAATGATTTTGTCAAGTTTTTATAGAATTAATTTATACAATGAAGAAGAACTGAATCAACTTAGGAATCAGTGCGTAAATTATGGGCCTAACTTTTCAATAGAAATGATATTCATCGCAATCAGTTTTTGCGATTCTGTAAATATGGAATTACCTGATTTCCACGAGTCAAGAACAACTGAATTTCAAGCACCGAAATGAATTTTTTCATTGCAAAATTGAGGGAAGAGTCCACGCTGAGAATAAAATTTTGTCGCAGTGCCCAAAATTTGGTCCTGGTAACAAGATTTCAGGGTTAATATACATTTTGCCACTGTAAAAATTTTATCTTGCAGATTTACGATGTAACACATCAATTGATAGCGGTAATCAATTTACCCACCTATATCCACCGAAGAGATTTAGCGAAAGGTATGAAGAGCGACTTATTTGAATCTACTAGTGGTTATTCAATATTTGGATAACACAATGAAAAAAAATATCGTTTCAATAAGTCGACTGAATTAAAATCTCGATTTTCTATTTATTAAGTATATTTCATCGAATTGAACTTTCTTTCGATTTTGAAAGAATTATTTCATTGCCTCTAATATTTATAATGAAAAATGGCGTTACCAATTGACTTTTGTTTTTTGAAAAGCAACAATTTTACTCTCAGTGCGAATCCAAAGTTCTCCTCTCGACCGCCGCGGCTGTATGACACGTAGTTTTACACCACCGCGCAGTGAAAGAAAGCTGTACAAAGTAAGTAAGTAAGTGGGTAAGTGAGTAAGTGAGTGAGTAGGTATAATATCCAGGGTTTGTCGACTTCGGGCGGAATGCCCGAGGTACACATGTCGGTACCCTCAACGCAGTCAGTCACGCGGGATACGCTTTTGAAGCCTTTGGCCTGGTGCGTCCTTTGCGGCGCGCGCACTTTATATCTAGCTACGTGGGCAGCTCGAGGGTGGTTAACAAATGTATGAACGGACTAGACGATTAATAACGCAAGGTAGATTATAATTTATAAGGATCGGACGAGACGCGAGGCGGCCGGTGATGTCCTGCACGAAGTGGTCTCAGAGGCGGACGAAGAGGTTCCGAAGACCCCGGCAGCCGAGGAAGAAGTCAGCAAGGTACGCCTGTGTGCTTTGGTCACTGACACGATACCATCGGCGTCGTTGACTCTGTGTTTGCGGGTGTCTCGCACGTCTACGTGCCTCCGAAGCCCTGAGCTTACGTCGCAAGTCCGTGAGAGGGTCGTCCGAGTACGTGTGTACCTCGACCAAGTGAGTAGAGGTATACCTGGGTACACGGCCCTGCAATTAGCCAGCCGATCACCCGGGCAAAGTGGGCCCAGTCAGTCCCAGTCACGGCTCGTTTGTCACCCACTACTCTCTGACTTACTAGATAATATAATATATCATGCCCGCCTTCGTCTTAGATACTACTAACGGTAATGAACGCACAACGAGTTTGCTCCAATGTCGATACATTTTACTAAATATGGGTCGAGGCAAGTTCCTACCATTGACAATTGTATACGACTGAGTGTTGGTTGGATATTTGTTTGAGAGATAGAGTATAATGCGTATTATCGTCTGTTGCGTCTTCATTATTATTTGTTGTCGGGATGAACTATTCCTACGATGTTTTGACAGTTGATAGTTCGATTTGATGTTCGGTTTCATCGTTTCTTCTCAGATTTTGAATTTTGATTTTATCGATGAAGTTGTGAAACGTGTCACGAGTTGGTGAGTTTAGTTTTCTCAATGTCGATTCACCTGTCGTTGAAAAATAAATATAGGATTACTGTTTTATAACGTCGAAAAGTTCGTCGTGTTTACCAGTTCCGGCAACTTTCGGTTTCAGCCACGGCATATTCTGTGGAAGAAGAAATTACTCTGGTATTTCAGAACCTATTCATCTTATGTTTATTAGCGTTGGTTGTATCGATCTCAACGTGGTATTAAGGAGAAAAACTACAAGTAACGCACATGCATGAAGAGAAGTCGAAGATTCGATTAAATTAGTATATTATCTCAGGAAATTGAGTCGCATCTAAACTGTCGGACGATATCTAGCGTTTGTAAATAAAAAGTCCAAGACTCGAATGACCTCTAAGATATTCGGTTTTACGAAAAAGCTATGCAAATTCGATTTCGAAATGATGTTCCGCGAACTCTGAAAGTATCGCGACGATATCTAACGGAATACCGCATCGCCCGAACCCGAATATCTCACGAATAGAACGAATCTACGGTGTTTTTAATGCCCATCGTTCTTGGTTGAGTAAAATCGTGTTACAACGTTGTACTATGTCGAGTTTACATTTTTTTTAGCCTTATCTGTTCAAATCCCGGATTCAGAAGCTACGTGGAATTAACAATGCAAGAAGAGAACACTACGCGTGGAGTTCCAAGTTGTTATATACTTATTAATCGAGCAGCGTTATACCGGTAGCTAATATAATTTATTAATCCACAAAAGAAGAGAAAACGGTTAACCCCCAAATCCCACTGTTTTCCAAGCGAAACCCTTAGCAGCCCTCGTTTCGAGCCCGGTGAACATTGCGGCAAATAATGAATAACAAGCACCTTGATATTCACAGTGTTCCCAATTGGCATTCCCTCCTCTTTTCCGGCGTAATATTATACGCGTGTAAAGATGCCGCTTCGCGAAGCACCGCTCTTCACGAAGTCAACTCGTCGGACTCGACAGCGAGTGTTGATCTGGGACGGGTAGTAAAAAAAAAAAAAAAGGAAAAGAAAAGAAAAGAAAAACGTAAACTGCCACCGGTGTTAAATATGTAACTACAGATATTAATTATTTAGTAAACTGGTCGAACGACTGCCGCCACCACCAACGGAATTAATGACCTCAGCTACATGCTGTGTCATACGCTATTAGCCGTGGGCAAGGTTTAAATGAAACGCATATATATTTTTTTTTTACCGCTATAATACTTGGTTTCATGATTATACCGCACATCATCACATCGTTACATATATCCACACTTAGTCAGGTGTGCCGTGTCCTCGTGTCGTACAAATCTGTCCAACACACCTCCATGTTTTACATATCAGTATTACACGTTATGTATTTTTGCCTGTACGTCGATTGTTGTTTTTTTTTCTATTTTTTTTTTTTTTTTTTATTACGATAAATAAATTTCAAGAGTTTCGAACGAATTTTGATTCTTTCGTTTCCACCACTCTCTCTCTCTCTCTCATCTTCACATTCTTTCGATACTTTCTATTCATTTTATCTCGCGCATAATCAGCTATCAAACAACGACATCTGATGTCACCAAAACTTTTATCGAAAATGTAATATTTCGAAAAATTTTCTTCAGCCGAGAAGTCACGTCCTCGTTATTATTGTACAACCTCGATGCGGAACGTCAACTAGTACTTTGAACGCGTATCACTGAACTCGGGTGGGTGGAGGACGGTTAGGCCAGCTACCACTTACAGGCGCGCTAATCGTAAGTCTGTCTATGAATTATTTATTGATCATTGTATTCGATTTGAATTTCATTGTGGTTATTAACAGGGGCGTGAGTAGCTACAGTAACGTGCAGATAAATGCTTGCCTACGAAAGATTTCTATCGATTTACTCTATTAAACGCTGCCCAGCTCACAGATCGTCATGTTACGATGCAGGGTACATGTACATGTATATATATATAAAACCTTCATTTACATACACCTGACGATGCTAACTGTATCACGCACGAACGATCGAATTTACGACATTGTCGACGCGAGCAGGCACCATAGTCCGAATAAGATACGACCCGACGCTCGTTAAAAATTTCTTCTGCAAATAAAACCCCTCTCCATTCTCACATGGTCGACCTAACGCTCGAAATGTGTCGTTATCAAATCCTCGGCTCGTGATTCTTCGTTTTTGGCACTTGAAAGGTGCGAAAAAAATACATTACGTATTTTACAGGGTTGATTATTCGTCAAGTGTTATTATACCGACAATGAATAGGCGCTCTAAATTTTCTCGGTTTCTCGAATCTAAAACTACTGACAATGAGGAAGAATATAAATATATCGTACAAGCTTTGAATAGTCACAAGTAAATGTGGATGAAAGATGCGAGTGGAAATTGAATTCAAGAATATTAACAAAAAGAAACGAAGAAATGTTATATATGTATATATATGTTGAAAAAATTTTAATTGCAAGAACGTTTTCATTTATTCACGTGGATCACGGCGGGTATCCTTGGATCGATTCTTACAAAGTCTTTGCCATAGGTAGACAGCATATTGTGCCTACGCAAAAGTCGCTTTAGCTAAATTAAATTACTCGGTAACACGCGATGGACGCGAGACTGCATCTCGTAAGTTGTCGGTTGGCTTATGAAACGCTCGACGAGGAGTCAAGATTGTGCCGAGAAATAGGAATTAGCATCATCTCGGCGTTCAGCGTTGCCCACGCATACAAGTCTTTGCTGCGTGGGAGGAGTGCATTACTATCGGTCTTGCATTGGGCCTCACCGTTCTATGTATAATACCGGGAATTACATGCGGTACGGGAAATCCCCTTTCCTGCTTTCCACACCGCAGCGAGTAGATGAAAAGTGTAAGTGAAGTTCAAAGATCGGCTGAATCTTGAAGTCCAACACGATAAGCTCGTTAAAATCTATCAGAAAATCAGTCTGATCTTGAAATTAAAGAAGACTAATCACTTCCACTGATCTTCATTTTCGTAATTTTTTCAGGCTACTACTTCTCTTCCTCGTGTAATAATTACGTGTGTATGTATGACTTTGAAATCCTTTGCTCGTTGAAAAAAAAAAGTCGAAGAAAAAGAATGAAAATGGATACGGGATTCGATTTGTTTCAACCGTTTCTTCTGCCGAGGTTCTTCCTTACGCTGTCACTCAAACTGGACTCGACGTCTTGCGTTAAAATTAATAAGTTTGCTGCATTTTAATGCTTCAATCTGAGACAGGTTTTGTTTCTCAATTAATATAGATAAATTCGGTGCAAGTTTTCTCACGAAAGTCGTCATTGGAACGTTAACGAAACGCGAACAAAATTAGAAATAAAATGGCTTATAATTAAAGAACTGAAAAAATTGGGTAATAAACTTTTGTTCAAGTTCAGTGCAGTATCAGTATCGTCTAAAACAAGAGGTTCGATAGACGAGTCAACTACTGTAACCCGAACGATTAATCGAAATTGAAATTAAAAACCAAAAAAGTTAATCCAGGTATTTTTCCTATCTCGATCACTACGCCGTACGGTATTTTTTTTATCAGTTCACCTCGCAGAAACATGAAAAGAAAGAAAGGATACGATTTCCATCAAAATATGTTTTCGTTCGATATTTATGAATTTATTGTATCATACGGAGCAGCTTGGTTCTAGATAATAACGGGAAACAGCCATGCACGTATCCTCGATACCACCGCTCGGCCATTTACAGCCACACGCAAACAGCCGAACGAATCCAGGCGGTAAACGGGATACAACGTTGCCAGGATCCCGCAAGGATTGTGTTCGCCTAGATTCATCTCTCTTCCTCGTGGCATCGGGGGAGAGGATGCGGGAAAAAAGCATCAGGCACACAGACGGGCCAGCGATAGGGTCACTTGGTTTTACGACCCACCATCAACCACCACGAATACTTTTATTCGACTGCCTTGATAGTCTAGGACAATATACAGAGCTAGTCTAGGAGCACTCTGAAATCTGGACTAAAATTCGTCATAGTGACGCCGATTATTATACAGTTCATAAAAATGATCTGAAATCAAACTAAGACGTTTCTTAAAGATTTTTAGACAAGGAATCGTGATAATGGCTGGCTGAAAATTTTATAAGCGAGTCTATATTACAAACCGAATTTAACGTTCGATTTCACGAGCTTGTATAATTTCTTCAAAGAAATTGGAACGGTTCTCAACTTGATTCGCTTTTCCAACACTCTTGGTAATTCAGATCACGGTTGACCATTTCATAGATTGATTGATAAATTAACGAAACCTGTTTAGTGACAGTGATTTCTCTTTGTTTTGTGTAAAAGCAAAGGTTTCTACCTACCGTATAACAACAAAGCGTAGTTGTCGGTAAATGCGATTACTGAATATTTAAAGATGTGAAAACGGTGAGTCGATGGATAGGTTGCACGCGATTCGTAAGTGCCTGCATTTTCGCAGACCAAGCTATGGTTAACTCTACTATAAGATAATGGAACACGGTGGTAATCAATGACGTGATTCAACGTCTACTTCAATGTTCACGTACGTATTGCGAATAGGCAGAAGATAGGACTAGAGGGTTAACAAGGTCTGACCACCCAAGTACAACAGCTGGCTTCGCCTGTACGTAGAGACTCATATTTTTCTCATGGAACACCCTTCATTTGTACTTTGAATATAAATACGAAAGAACAGGTATGTGGAACTCCAGATGGATGTAGTATAATCGGTGTAAGTAATACTGGCTCGAATGGAGGAGTATAATTCCGACAAGAATCAGAGAGAGCATTGTACCCACACCTACCATAAAACGCCAACTCGCGTGCTGCGCACAGGGGCCGGATGTTACAAAGTAATAACGTTGATGATGATAACGACAATGATTCGTCACTCCGTCGCGACTATGCCGGGGGGATTTGGTCATGGCATATCATTATTACGTTGTGTCTATATTTGAAAGGTTTGGTTTCGTTGCGTTTCGTTCAGTTTAGTTTGGTTCGGTTTGGTTTGACAGGCGTGTCGTCACTCAACGACCAACGCCAAGAGCGTTCCTCATCTCCTCACCTCCTTGCCCGCGAGAGTGTGGGCACAGCCATTCTCGTCGTGGTAGTTGTGTCATTAGAAGGATGGTCGACCGTGTTACACCACATTCACGTGATCCATCATTTCAACGGTGACACGTGATCCAACGATCTTTTTCCCACTCCTTCGACTCTCTGTCTCTCTATGCGACTGTGTCGAAAAACCTGCTCTTTAGATGTCGATATGCCCGGAGAGTGAGAAGTTAATGTAAGCAGTCCATTATACGTCTGGGAGACCAGCCAAAGATACACTTCTCTGGTTCTTCCGGCTCACCTGTACCATTTACACTGGTTTAATCGTCACTCCTCGACTCCTCTTTGAGATACAATGTACCAGAAAAATTGCTGCACGATTGTCCCAAATTGTCTCTTCGTGTTGAGATTTACAAATTTGGTTACTTCAATCTGGTAAACTTGATCTTTCGAGCTTGCTTCTGCTTTTCCTACAATTTTTTGGCCTTTGCACGCCTTTTGTCGGGCTTACGTCAACAATGCACTTTCGAAATACACTTTGACTACCTGTCTGTGCGGCTCAATAGTATCGTCATGATCGCCAATTTTGCGTTTCTCTGGGGTCAGGATACACCGACGATCAACCGGCTAGGTCACTTCTCATTGTGACAAGCATGCGAAGAGAAATTTAGGCGCGTCAATAGAAAGGCGAGAGATTCATAGAACTTCAGGCTGTAATCGTCCCTGACCCAAAGCGCAATTTCATTACTTACAAAACCCACCGGGTGTCCCCAACGAACGGTTAAGACCGAAATGACGACAATTTATGAGCCTAGTAACGAAATGACAATATTTGGTTAGAAATTAGTTCCTCGGTCGGCGACAATAACAGCATACTATCTAATTAACACCTGGAAATCCCAGAAAGTATTAGTATATCAGTGAGAACTGTTAAAAGTGATTTTACTACGCGCCACATGCTATTCTTGTAACTAATTTCAGTGTACCGCTCAAAGGATCCAAGTTCTTGAGTGTGGTAAAGGTGTTTATCGGTCGAGGTATCGGTCCTAGGCTCGATCAGCGTGATCATTGACCGTCGCAAACGTGATTTGAGATTCGAATCGGTCGTTAGTCGACTATTTGCTTTTAGCGAGAGAACGATAGTCGGTTAAATGGGCGATCTTACGTGTCTCGTTTCGACTGTCACACGGGAGGTAGGTATAAATTCGAAGATCGACTCCGCAACGGGCTGGACCGTAAGACGGCGGATATTTATGGGCTGAGATCAGTCCTGGATAAGCATCGTCACTCCGGCATCATCGGGCAATAGATTCTCGGTCACGCCTTACGACCCATTGTGATCATGCACATCGGGCCCAGGTTTTCTGTATAGGTGTGCCTACTCGTGTCCATCGTGCTCACTCGCTCACTCACGGACCATGCCTGAAATTTACGTCCCTCACTCTCTAGCCTCCACGGTTCTTCACCAGCGTGGGCTGCCATTGTCTCAGTGATTTTTTCACTCCCCATCCTTAGAATCTCGTGGTCTCTTTATCACCTCGCACTTCAGCACCGTGGTTACACTAATGTAATTTGTTAGATCCAAGATCCCATCTCACTGGCCGCCGCCCCGTGCTTCGTGCCTAGTGGCAACAAGATCCTACTCTTGAACGTCGCAAGCCGCGAACTTATCTGATGACCAGAACCAAAGTAGGGACTTCCATATATATAGTGGATGGTTACTCTTCAAAAATCGAATAAGTATAGGGTACTTTTACGTTTTCGATTACCTTCTCAACTTTTCACAAATATATGTCTGGTGCGTTTGTTACGGGATAGAGGGTTTGGTATTGACGAGTGGCTATCAATAGGCCTCTATACCCACTCGAGATGTTGCTTTGGCTTTTTTGGGTCCGTTCTCCTCGGTGCCCTTGGCTCGGGGAAAGGAGGAAGGAGCAATAAATGAGATAGAGAAGGTTTAATTGAATGTTTAGACGATTTATTGGACTAGTGAAGAGCGTAAATGTGCAAATGAAGTAGATTTTGGAATAGATAAAATTAGGATTTCAAATTAGAAGTTGAGTTGGTCGGACGTAGGAATAGAAGTTGATTAGACCAACCTTCGAAGTCAAGTATACTTGATGAAAGTTGAAATAAAAGTCGCTAGAGACAAAGAATAAGACAGCAGGAAAAGTGTGAGAATCCAGAATAGTGGAGATTAGAATTAGAGGAGTTAAATGTGATAACAAGTGGCGTGAGGCTGGCTGGAAATAGGAGGACAGGATGAAAACTATAACATTATTATATGGAATGTGGAAGAGTTAGCAAGTAGAGGCAATAGGTGGGCTATGAAAATGACGAAGACGTGTGGCGGTACACTGGACTTTAATGACACGTTAATGATTTTCGGTGAAAATCACTAGTTATCTCACAGGGTGAAAAATTGTAACACCGGTAGATTGGAACAAATAAAAATGAGCTGTTGACAGTAGAAACATTTCCGAAACAAGTCAACGGGGCTTCAAATTTCTGTTGCCACGACTATAGCCAAGGTGTAAATTGACCGGTTACGAGCTCATATCATTTTCTCCGTATACTACTATGACGACGTTATGACTACTGGCTCTTCAATTCCAACGAATGCTTCGCGGTTGTCGTTTCAAGTACTTGAGCTTAAGTCAACCGTCGTGTGCTAATTATGTTTAAGTTTGTGTACCAAGCGTCTGCTCGTCGTCTGCTCTGCGATGCGGTCCAGTCCACGTTACACGGTTCGAAAGTTTGAGAGTGACTCACTACGGAGAAAAATGCTTTATTAATGTCCGTGTCTGTAGCAGTTGGAGCTGCTCCAGTGGTTTTCCTGGCGCTTACGTTGGCCTCTAACAATAAGCTATTTCTTCATAGGTACCATTTTTGGTCATACGGTAAATTCCGACGGCCAGATCTCCGGATCATCCAATGCGCACACATTACGTGATTTCACAAGTCTTTCGCACGTGGAAGCGGGGTCGTTCAAAGCTGTGTTTTAGGCGGCACGATACATCGCAGCGGCAAATTACGCTTATCTGATGACCGCGGGGGCGATGGGAGCTTGGGAAGAGAAAAGGCTTCCTCCTACTCCATTGACGTTTAGATCCTGATTCGGCGATCGGTTTCTACAAAGCCAAAACTGACAGACTAAGTACTTGATGTGACGTTGTACGGTGGAGAGAAAAGTAAAAAAGTAAACGGGAAGCATGGTCGAGTCGGGAATTGATTAAATCTGACTGGTAAAAAATTGAAACGGGCGTCAAAACGATCATCGAAGATATTTCGACACTTGTTCGACATCCGTGATTTGAATTGAGATCTTGGATACCGGAATATTTACATGTTCCATTTCATCATAATTTATATACGATATTTTTTTCTTTCACGGATATTTGCAGGAACATGTATTTCTTGCTTCCGGGATTGCGAACGAAGACCCGGCGGGGTGCCTCGGTTTTAACCTCGGTGAGAAATCGGGTTTTGTAAACTGTTTTAAGACGGTTGACCGAAGGCGTGGGTAAATAAGAGTCCAAGGAGTGATGCGAAACACGCTTCTTCGGACGGGCTCGCTGTGTCTGGGCAAAGTTCTTCGTGGAAGCCTTGGTTACAGGCTTTCGGGAACCACGGGCGTCCATCCGTGCCATAATAAATGACAGTCTAATTTCCGCAGAATTAAACGCTCACAGCGCGTCAGCCCCGGCACAAAATTGTTTGAAATTGTGTATATTCATCACTCCAGATCACCGATTATTCAAGTACGACGGATTTTAAACAAGCAATAAATCTCGATGATTTGGAAGTTGACGTGGATGAGTAAACATACTTCGAAAACTCGCCGAACGCTTTAAAATTACGATCCAGCAGTTATTCTTCTTCCTTCTTTTGCCTTCTTTTGCAGGCAGAGACAATTTTTAATGCCTTTAGAATTGAAAGAAATTCGATAAAGAAAATCAAGGCATTCTCAAACCGTCGAATTCAAATACACAGGTATCTACACTGCATATGTGCAAGTGAAAAGAAAGTCAGGTCTAATTTGAACACGTCTTGCATTTTGACCCTGACCTGAAAATGTGCTTCTGCATTTCTGGCATTTCCGGACCGCGAATTCTAAACTAGGAGACTAAATCCAAGGATACATTTACCGAATTGCGGGAGTTGCCGGTTCACGGTGTAAGCCACAATGGGTATCTATAGTAATCTATACCGCGGATAAAAAATACGTATCACAGTTAAACAAGTTGTGTTACACCAACCAAATATCAGTTAAAAAAATCAAATGTTTCGTTTACCTTTGCACATGCAAAAAAATATACAATTTTTTTACGTATATGGTCTTCAAGCTTCTGATTTGAACACCCTCACGACCGAAATGAAACAAACTTATAGGTATAACTCAACAATTTTACAATATATGGAATATCGCTTTTTGTAAATCCGTCGTTCTTTGTCTCCCTGTAGCTATCACCGATCGCAAATGACCAATGAATGAAAAAATGCTTTTTAGAATTATAAATGAAACTGAATTCACACAACAATAAGATAGGTTGTTCGGTAACATTGTATAAAATTGAGTTTTATAAAAAATTGTATTGAGTATAACTAAATCTGGACTTTCTGCTTATCTGTATAATCTTTATCGCCGCAGACACATCAGTTTCCGAACGATCATGCAATAAGTCGAAAGTGCAAATTAGCGACAGATCAGCTGCGTCGTGCGGAGTGAATTTTGCAAACGTACGAGTCGGAACAGCTGGACCGCGGCTAGCGTTAGTCGGCTTATAATCCGGAGGACGTTTCGCGACTGTAGCAAAACAGTATTGCAGGGAATTGAAAACTTTCGGTTGGCGCAAATCAGAGGCATGTAGACAAAACACCGACGCGTTTCACGGGGATACAACAGTGGAATTCCCGCACCGCAGCAATGGCAGTAGCATCAGTAGCAGCGGTAACAAGCCAGCAGCCTGGTGCGAGCGGACGATCGATTATAACAGCGGGATTTAATTGCGGAACGCGCATCGCAACGCTGCATGCGAGACAGCATCGCGACGCCCGTTTACGCGGGTTCGTATATGCAACGATAGGTGTTTGTGTTTGGGTGCATATTGGCCCAACGTGCAGAGGTATGCAGCCCGTTACGTACGTACGTATGCGTGTACATAGTTATACGTATATAATGTGCAGTTGGAATGTCACTGCAAATGCAGTCGCATGGCTTGAAACGCCACTTGTGCTTTGGGCCGCGTGTATCAGGGATACCTATAGGCACGGTTTAATTAGCCTGAATATGCCATTATTCATTACAAGTCCAACCGAGCGATTGAATTTAGTTGATTGAAATTTTCTTTTTTCCATTCAATCATTTCTCCTTTCGCAAGATTAATCAATTGCTGCGTAATTTTCTGCTAGTTTTAAATTGAAGTACAGCGCAATTGGGTGTCGATAGTTCAAGGAGCATGTTATAGTTACTACATAAGTCGTACTATTGTAATTCAAAACGTCGTTGTTGCGTCTCCTTACAAGTAGCGTCCAACTCGTAACGCGTTAAATAAACACCCCGAACATGTAACCTTGAAATATTTTCTCCCTCTTCACGACTCTTTCTTCCAATTAACGTCAGAATTCACTAAAAGCTCTGTATAGCCTCGTTCGGACAGCCCAGAGGAAATGGCTTATCGCTTTGAGGAATATTGCAGGCGTCCCAAGGGACTCGGATAACACGGACGGCGAAGAAGGGCAGGGGGTCAAACGAAGCAGATAACCACCTCGGATTCTTCGCTCTTCGGAGGTCTTCGGATCGAGGTTGAGATTAGCCGTTCAGCGTGACCGATCAGGGGTCTTCGGATGGCGACGTAAGCTCGTGAAAAGTGGTAAAACGGAAACTGCGCTTTCGAACTTGGACTACGTTTCACGTTCAGCTTATTCGCGACAGTTGGCCATGGTGTACTCGCGGCGTCCGTTTCGGCCGGTCATTAACGGGGCACTAAATTCCCCAGCAGCAGTAGCACCACCACCACCACCACTACCACCGATCTCGAGGAAGCGGTTTAAAGTCCTCCCAAGTGCAGCAGTACCACGGCAAAGTCTCCGCAGATACGAATCGCTCGTGAAACATTTATACGCTCGCTATATAGGAGCATAATAAACGCCGGGAATCTTGACGGGCCGGATCGCTTTAGATCACCGCTATTACGGGCTGTACCCGAACTTATTCCACTTGACGTCGTTAGCTTAGCCCCATATCCAACTAACGACAGTGTAAAACGGCCCCGATGGATACGGGCAATCCTCCCAGGATGAACCGGAGGCTTCCGAATTGCCGATCCAATTTCCATGTTTCTTTTCTATGTGCCTTCGAGTTTCAAGCCTCAAGAGTATCGTAAAAAATATCACTCACTCAACCCCAGCTACGTGATTTGAGGATTGCATAGACTTCGTCTTAGGAACTTAACGACATTCGTATTTTGAAAGGTCTTTCTCTGACTAGAATTTTTGTCATCAAACGGTATCGTCAAGTTCATAAAAGACCGCACAGTATCCTTATGAGAATGGAATTCCCGTCAAACCAGTTGAAACAACCTTGCCATTTCGCGGATCGCGAACCTGCGAATTTGTAAGTGCATCCGCATGCAGACATCGTAAAACAATGGGATCTTCGATAGTAGGTAAGATGGTTACTTTAATCAGGTCCATTTATTTATAAATTCAATATATAGAATCTTTTATTCGGTACTGTGTTACCCTCGTGTAAAAGTATGTAGGTCTCAACGTATTTTTATACATCATCGTTGAGGCACGGTCGGATAGGTACGTTATCAGATTCTAATTAAAATTATTGTACGGCAGAGCGTTGAACATCCCACGCGCAAATAAATTCCGCCTGGCAGGCTAAACCGGGAATCCGGACAATTAGTGATCGCCTGTTCGACACCGTGCAGCAGCCTGGTATGTACAGTCGATCTAAGTACCCACTAAACGCACACACGGACAACTCGATGTAATTCTACCTACCTACCTACCTATCCACCCATCTACCTGCCTGCCCACTTTCAGTCCGGATTATTGCCTGTTCCCGGTTGATAGGGTAACGGCGATAGTCGAGATCGCGGATTTGCGTAGGTGGCTCAACAGCCATAAGGAACCTCGACACGTAGTACAAACACACGTGCACGTAGGATACGCGGTTATAAATAGTCATCCTCGTTACAGACAGACGTAGAGACAGACGGTGGATCGACGAGAGGCATAGTTCTGTAGAGAGACGCGTAGAATCCGGGCATCCAGAGAGGATGGGACAGATTATGCGGCGCACATGTCACTGTAATAGGCGAGTGCCCAGCCGGGAGGCTGCAATGCGCAAGTAGAGTCACTTTGTGTGTTGGCACCGGCACGTGTATGTCCAGACTAGTACCGACCAGCGTTCGGACGCAAGTGCGGCACGTAGGTACAACAACTGGACGCGGTAGCTCGGCACGGATTGTCCCTGATTGTCTCTAATGGTTCTGATAGTCGCTGTCATCTAACTGCCTACTTACTTTTAGCTGCCGTTTATGCACGCGCCGACGGTTAACCAATTGACTCGCATTACTTATTCTGTCCTGGATTTATTTTTCCTGTAGCACAAAATGCGAGTCGTTCCCTCAGCTATGGACGCGCACACGTTGTAGCGCAGAACTCGGTCTGCAGTGTCGGGAGGATGGCGCGGATGAGGATGAGGATGAGGATGAGGATGAGATGATGGAAGGACGTGCGGTCGGGCGTTAATCGACCCTCCGCAGACTGCCAGACGACTGCTATTACCTCGGGGATCGGGAAGATATGATTACGGATTGCAGTGGCTGTGAACACCCCGATAATAATAGCAGCATCAATTCACAATTACATTTGAAAACTGGTAAGGATATAGGATAATTAGGTCAACGGTTCGTTACCGAATCTATCAAATTTGTAATTATTCCGCAGCGTTAAGAAGGAAACATTGCATTAATCCAGGTACTGTTTCAGCTCCTTTTGGATAACCATTTTGTACGTAATCGTTCGTAACAACATGTTAATTGGAAAGTAACAGATGAACCTATTTGACTTGATTTTCGTTAGCTTAGTTATATATACCCCAGAGTTATGTCATACATAGAGACTATAGCTACAGAGTATTGAATGTCAGTAAAATTCAATATTTCCCGACTCCGCAACGTGTACTTTGTAAACAATGTATTATATAAGTGTTGATAAACAACGTTAATTTTTTTTTCAAATATAGCCAGCTTTCACAAAATTTTCTCACATCAATTACCCAATGCTCAAGTACTATGACCGATGTATCTCTTGATTAGATTGTAATGGTGATTACTATTTTATGGCGCATCCGAGCACAACGATCACGTAATCATTTATTTGGAAAGATACTCGTATTTAATATCGTAACACAGTTTCAATTCATCCATTGCCTAAATCACTCAATCTAAAGGCAACTTAAGTATAACCTATCATATGTTCTTACTCCACGTGCGTACTTCAATCAAAGTTAGACTATTCGGAGATTCAAGACCTGATATTTCTATAGCAATAGAGTATAAATGATAAGAAATATCAAGTTTAAAATCGCAAATCTTCGTTCAACAGTGATTTGAATCATTGGAGAGTAAATTACTACAGAGAAATTTAGCCGGTATCAAAATCACAAAACTTTGAATACGGATCAAAAGAGATCTTGGCCAGGATCTGTAGTCTGGCTTGAATCGTAATGGCACCTACCAGAGAATTACAAACATCTCATTCGAGAAACCAGAATAAAATGTTATCCGTAAAACGCAAAGTAGACATTTCAAATGCTGCACTCTTGTTGAATTACTATATGTACAAGGACAAAATTGACGTGGCAGGATTCCTTGATTTATTCTATTCTTTAGCCCAAAACGAAGCATTTCGGACCAATTGAAATACTATTCATCACCGCTAGAATGTACCGAACAACTTGGGGTGCTCGGTTCGCTTGGTGCTTCATTACTTTTCTGAAGTTCGAGGGTTGGACATCTTTTAAATCGTCTACTCGCTACTGTCATCTTCCAAAACTGTTTTCCGAATCCCCCAGAAGCGCGTAGATTCGTTTTTTGACGTGCGTGGCGAGCGTTTGGCACTTGGTACCGCGTTACCAAAATCTTGGCACTGATTGCTAGAACACGTTTCACATTCCCACCACTCTCCTCGGAGACAAGCCTGCTCTATGAGCACACCGACAATAACCAGTTGACAAAAACTGACGTCCTCTGGTATAAATACTTGCCTAGGCGTCGAGTAGCTCCGCGTCGACGCCTATTGACTCGATTCAGCTCTCGGCGATAAAACGGTACGCCTTGGTGCCAAGAGATGAAACTTTGCTTGACTTTGAGAGCTTGGACGCTTATTGTTAGTTCCGCAGTGAGCTTAGGCACTTGGAACCGCCCGTCTTTCAGCTACGCTGAGTAGCTTGCGGCTCTTGCACCGTGCGATCTCGTCTCAGCCTATTTAATCTTCTACCCCATTCCATGACGAAATTTCGTGAAAACGTTCTTCTTTTGGAATAGATTGAATCGAGACTTCCACGTTTACGGGTTACTCGTAAAAGATTGCAGGTACGAATGAGTGGAACAAGACATCATTGGTTTGTTGAAAGCCCGTGGCAGACTAAACGACGTTTCTGATCTAACCAATTGGATATTAGCATGAAGTTAGTCGATCGAAAATCAGAAAAAGCGGTACCGTCGCATTTTTGAAAATGATTCGAAACTTCCGTAGTCGTTTGACAGCACTATGAGGGTCCGGTGAAAAAGCGGATGAGCAAACGGGGCCTTATTATCCGCAGCCTGGAACTAATTTCTACGCGGAATTCTGACCTATATTTAAATGTTAACGCTCACGTTGCGCACCTACGCTGCTTGCGACGCGTATAATGACATAGTACGAAGGTACTAATATGATGCACTTTGGTGGTCAGCCAGCCAGCCAGCATCTCATTTCGACTCGCAAGATAGCACTCGTGAGTTAGGCACACGGCAGCTGAAGACGTCCGTCAGCGCCACATTCTTGGTTAACGCATGGTAACATGCACGTCCGAAGAATAAAGAGTACCGACTATTGAATTTTCTGTACGATGATTTTAACGAATCCAGCCACCGAATAAGAGATGAAAAACAAAAAGACAGAACACGCGAGGGTAAGAAATAAGGAAATATTTACCGAGGAAGCAGCTTACACGGATTATTTAAATTTCTTACACCGTCCAGGAGAAGCGGGTTTTTGTTCATCGAGATCGTTCCAATGGTCATTAAAAAAGTACTGGTACAAAACTCGATCAGGGTATTTCCAATATGTGTATAAGTGAAAAAGATTGGACTAATGTCGAGATAACCGATTTCAATGTTAAAATTCAATATCTAGTCATTTTGTTCGTTTGAGTTAGGTAAAAAAAAATGATGGATTACCAATTTTGAGTATAATCAATTAGTTTCCGATGAGGAAATACCGTGTGTGTATTTGTCATACTCTGTGATTAGACAGTAGACAAACCAGAAGCCGCGTATTTTTGAATTAAAATCTTTCACAAAAAGTGTCTCCTAGCGTTCTACTTAACCAAAATATTAATCAAAAGTATCCATCGCCTAGCTGGTTGTCACTTTTGGTTTGTTTGTCAGGGCCAGAACGATATGGATAAAAATTTGTAGAAGATTGCCGAGATGATAATTATTCGTAAGCAGTTGAAGATGACGTTGAGAAGAGATTACCGGAGACGTGGGAGGAGGATGTTGGCTCGACATCCCCGTTTCTCTGTATATCCGAGGTGACAATTAAATGGAATCTTCGCGGTGGACCGCAGCCGCGTTACTTGACGATATAAATACTGCGGGCGCATGGCCCGCTCGGCCACTACGCGAACGCCTAGTCGTAAAACATTATAAATAAAATCCTGGACGGCAGCCCCGGAGACACTGCCAGTCGCGGATAATAACGCTCGATATAACGATAACCCAACGCTGGCGGAGCAACCCGACCCAACAACGATAGTCTGACGATAAATATTCAAATCTCCCGCCCCGCGCGACGTCGACGTCTTTCCCAGAAACTAAATAAAACGGGGAAATATCGTCGCCGGACTTATCTCGCTCTATCTTGCACTCGGAGGATCCTCATTGTTGTTATTATTATTATTATTATTATTATTATGATTATTATTATTATGGACGACGCAGCGAGGGCGAGAAACCGGCCGCGGACATCCATCGCCAAGACGACAAGCGGAATTGCTCCGACGATTGTTTATCCGCTAATGTGTTGGGCATGGCTCGAAGCCATCTTCATCTTCCTCTTAGAACACGACTCCACCCATTTTCTCCCCACAAGCGTCGGTCGACTTCGCAGAGTTTCGTCGTCGCTCCAAGACTCGATTTTTGTCCTCCGTTTTTGTTTTTTTTTTTTATTTTTTATTTTTTCTACTTCTTTTTCGTTCGTACTCTGTTTGTTTTGTTCATTCATCTTTTTGGTATCATTGCGTTCCGACGACGTTATTTGCTGACGTTTTGAGATATATAGGCGGGATTCTCCGTCTTTTCGATAAATCATTTTAACCCGCGAAAGCTGCAGCCATGTTGAAAGTCTTATATAATTATTCATACTCGTATACACGCTAACTTCCTTGAATCTGTTTGTCAATTTCAATTACGATAAAGAATTTTTTGTCTGACGTGCTCACTGCTCACGAACTTCAATGGGACTCGGGAGGAAAATTGAACGGATTTATTCAAGTCATCAATATTAGATATAGACTGATGATTATAGCATACCGATACAGGAAAATTGATTACATTCATATGCAGTGAGTCTGAAGTGAAGAAAAATTGGTTACGCGTATAACTTCGAAACTGAAAGACCGTTCAAATTTCACCATGCACTTGACCATAATCGAACGAAGAGTGAAGTTTTCGGAACTGTTTATTCTCTCAAAGGAAAAAGTCAATTACAGGCCAAGAAAAATTAGCAGCGTCAACATATCCTTTCTACACACTATATTAGCTCGGTAGTTTAAAAATAAAAACTGCAGTTCACTCCTGCGAATAAACTTCTGCGAATATGAGAAAATTGTTAACATTTCAGACCTGAAGATAACTGGGTAAGTGCTGGTAGTAAAAGATATTTAAAAGATGTTACACAGCTCTGTCAAAGACATCGCCGTTGGCCGTATATTTGTTCACAGCCGAAAATACATCACACTAAAATTGCACGCGAATATACGTAATGGCGAATAGACAACCTTGCAAGTACGATGAATGAGATACCATGACGTAAACTCGCTTCGAGTTCTATAACGCTTGACCTGCGTCAATAGTAACATTTAAGTTGCGAAATAAATTTCAACAACCTAATTACTTTTAAATGGTCCATTGTGCATCGGGTTATAAGAAGTTTTGCTATTTGTGCCAAAACAAATATTAAATATACGGATACACAGAGCCGGTGGCAAAGCTTGGAAGAAATATACATACAACGTTGAAAATAATTTGCCTGGGTGTTGAATATTTTGTTTGCCAAAATATTTTCGTTAAAATTGACACAATTTCACGGTTTGTCGTATATTTCATAGCTCTGTCAATTTTTGATGAAATGAGCCAAACGGTAATTGTATAGACGAAAAATTCTAAAATTTTAACGGTATATAGGTATATATATATATATATATATATATATATATATATATATATATATATATATATATATATATATATGTATATCTATTGCAGAACCAAGGTATTAGTTATTCATTCTGTTTTTCTGTTTACTATGGTACCAAAATGTCAGAATAGCATCCGGAATGTTTTTCTTCTTGTTGTAATTTTATGGATGTTCAAATAAAGAACTGAGTATTCTGTACCCTAATATCTCTCCGATTTCGTCAACATCGTAAAATTCTGTAATAAATTAACAGCCTGTTAGAGATTCCTCCGACTTTGATCGTGCAAGCTAATAATCTAAATTTTATACTTCAACACGAATAAATTATTATATTTTCTCGAACTAACGTATTTATAATTATATTGCCTTCTGCTCTAATAACATCCCGAAGTTTTGTATCGTGAACAAATTTCACCAAATTTGTAACGTATTATAGATTCCTCGCAAAAGATTTTTCAAAGACACGTACATGCCTCTTCCAATGATAAACATAAATTCTTCGCTATGATGAATCGAGTATTTTACATTACACAGCAAGACATTTTTCTCTTCAAATACGATAAATTAAATTTGACAATTCACGTGACTGAAGACAAATTCGACGATGAAAGAAGCATTGAAAAGAAAAAAGATTCGTAAAAATAAGAAGACTTACAAGTGTACCCTCCGAAAATAGACTATAGCCAGAAGCGATACGTACAATCAACCGGGTGATTTATTATTTTCAAATGGAACGAACGCATGGTTAGAGAATTCTTGCCGTGCAATCATTCCGGCGAAACGATGCGATGGTCAGTTTGGCAGACTTGCTACAGTCATCCGGCCACGAAAAGTGAACACTCTGAAACGTTTATCTTGGCTTGCATTGCGCACACTTGATGGACACAAGTTACGGATCCTCGTCCGAAATCCACTCTGTTAAGTAACCAATTTTTTCGAGCACACTGAGAAAAATTTCATTTGTTACAGTAACTAGAAAAATTCAGTAAAACAGGTATCGTTAAAAAAAAACTGTTTGAATATTTTTGGAATTACGAAAAACGAGGTACGCGTAATCATTTTGCGGTATCGTCGATCCTCTTTTGGTCATTGCAACGCAAAATCAGTTTGTACGGTTTGCTCTACTTTTTTACTTAAACAAGGCTTTAACGTCAATTTATTGTTGCACGAGCATTAAATTTTCGCAACAGTTGCAAGAAAATCTAGTAACAGTGATCGTAATGAGAAAGAATAGTACCGGATACTAAGACTTTCCGGTAACAGCTAGAATACTAATTTTCATTTTCTACCTAGGAATATATTTTTCGATCGTGGTAAAAAATGAAAATAGTTAAGGACTGAGCGGTAACCGGAACTAAAAATTTCTCTCAGTGCAGACTGTTTCATGTAATGATATACGAGGTGCTGGAGGCGCTCTGATTATATCTCCGTCCTTTTCCACCATTTTTAAGCAACAAAAAATCGTTCCGAAAACTACAATTACGCGATAAAAGCTACCCACGACCCCGAAAAGATATATACATACCCGACCCTCAAAAAAAAAAAAACAAAAAAAAACAAACGACGAACATCGACCAAGATTTGACGTTTCACATGGAGTGGCTCCCTCAAAATTCGGCCAACCACCGACATTCACCAAGATTCAAATGCCCGTCTCTCTTCCAAAATTATTTTGCCGGTGGACATCTCGGGGTCCGGGCATAATAATTCCTCCGCCGCCCCGTGGCGCTGACGACTCGTTTATACCGGGAGACGTTGCATCGTCGTCGGTAGATGGCGTTCGGATCAGTCGGGCTGAGAGGAGGCTTCGTTCGAGGCGGGATGGATCATCGGAGTGCCCCTCGTTGGCGATATTAATGGGTTCGCGTGATTACACGAATTGATTACGCGGGCACGGGTCTCGCTGCTCACCCCGGGAAGGTCGATATATGTATATAACCAGACGTACTTGTTGCGGTACGAACCGTGAGACGAGAGTTAATGCCGAGGGTTCTTGACCGTACGTCGAGTTGCGTGCCGGACTGCGAAACTCGATACGTGATCATACGTCGCGGTCGTCCGGAGGAAAATCCTGCAGCTATACGCGATGTAACGCGGTTTATTTGTCACGTTGGTATCACGTTCTCGATTAAATTATACCTGCTGCAGGATTCGGTTTTTTTTTTTTTTTTTTGTTTCTTTTTTTACCACGAAGGGGGAATCCGCCGGATGCTCGCATTCGCGACAATATTTGAAACGGGTGCAATAACAGCAGGTTTATTCTTTAGCGAATTTGTTTAACGGTGAAAAGTATAATTTTGATATCAAGAGCCTGTTGGAGTGAGAAATTCCTGAAATTTGAAAAACATCGAGAGCTCCGTCTGCAAAAGTACCGTCGACTAATTAACTGCTATTGATACGGGAGAGAAAGTAATTTCATCTTCACTTTAAGCTTCGAAATTTGAAAAGCGGAGTAACTTTTTCAACTTATTTTCAATATCAGGCTAGCAATTAACCTAACAATCTTCGTGTTTTTACAACTAGTCGTTATTTAGTTCAGCACACCTGAGAGTTCTCAAACTACAGAACGTACTGTATTATCGTCGGTATGAAAAGCGTAATATTCGCAACCGTCACGACCGTATTGAAGGTAATAATAATCGTTAACGATTAAATAACGGTATCGCAGATTATATGAGGCGTTACGTAATGCAGCGATTGCGGCGTTATCGCGCACACATTGTTCATTGTCAGGCTATGTCGTAAATGAAAAATCAAAGGTCCCATAAAATGTTACTGATTTTTTTTTTCGCCAGCTATAACCTGGGCAAAATATCCCTGTAACACCTACATCGGTTTAATAACGTACGGGACGAATGAACACTCCTGAATATTTAACTCCTAACCCCCCACAGATAAAGTGGGTGTAAATATTGCGGTGATTTATTCAAAAATGATCCCTGACGTCCTCTTTGTTTTCTATTTTGAATAAAATGAAAAACGAAGAAAATAAATCCGTGAGATTTTAGTAACTTTCAAAAAATATTCTTAGAATTCTTACGGGAGATTTTTAGTATATATAATATCGATTAGCATGGTTGAAAAATATTGAACGGTTTGCGAGTATTTCAACTTTTAACGAAAAGTGAAATTTACCCATTTTAAATGAATGGGAAATAAAGATTAAAAAAGTAACCTATCAGACTTGATCTGAAGGAATCGTCTTTTCAGAGAATATTTTTTGTACCAAACACTAAAATTTGAGGGGTAAGAGCAAAAAAAAACAACTTTTTTTTGGTTTTGAACCACCCTTAATATACATCCAAGAATTAAATGGGGTACTTTAAATAGTTGAAAGAATTTTGATGCCCGATCGCTATGGGGAATATAACTGGATTTTGGTAATTTTCACGGTGTTGAAAGAAATCTAATGAAAAATATCCATGGGAATTTTATGGGGGTTCGAAAATTTTTATGGGAGAACTTCCAGATACGAGAATTCCGCAAAGAGTTACGGAAGATGAAGTTGATGGAAGATCTCCTGAGTTTTAGAAAACTATCTAGGATAGCCGATACATGGAACGCACTATAGGTATTCTTTTCATTTTCATACTACTATGCGTGTAATCTATCACATAATAAAGAGAAAATTTATCATTATTTCGTGACTGTAACGAAGCGATAATACGGATGTTCAGTCGTAGGATACGGGACGGCGCACGCGCGGAAACGTTTGACATTATCGGCCGATAATGGAAGTGGAAGAGGCCAAAACGTTACACGTACGCATACATGGTAGGTGATGCGTTTCCCCGTTGCGGTGTTTATAATCGAGCGTGAATGTCGATAAACTGTACAGGTTGGGTAGGTACCTCGATACGTGTGTACAGCGCGTAAATGCATGCATAGTACAGACTGCAGGTCATATCCATGCACGATGTTAAGCGAAACTTGCAGTCCGCGGATCTATAACAATTGCGCGTTAACTGGGTCGGGTTTATGTCACCGCAGCTCTGTCGGTAATTGATTCGCAAAGTTTATTACGTCGCTGCAAGGTGCATTGATGGTCAGGTCGTTGCTGAAAAAATGTGCGTTGTTGGGTGACGAAAATTGAAACAGATGGTCCGGAGCACTTCATCTTGGAATCAACGTGCAATTTTTCATTCTCATTCCACGTGAGAGTGACTTTTTCTCTCAAATCATTCTAGAGCCCGCTGAAGAAAATTTGCAAAATAGAAGGAATCGTTCAGGTACACTGTGAGAAAAATTCGGTAAAACAGGTATCGTTAAAAAAAACTGTTTGAATATTGTTGGAATTACGAAAAACGAGTTACGCCTAACCATTTTGCGCTACCGTCGATCCTTTTTTGGTTATTCCAACGCAAAATCAGTTTCTGAGGTTTACTCTACTTTTTTAGTTAAATAAGACTTTAACGTCAATTTATTTCTGCACATTGATTGTGGTATGATATGAAAATAGTTAAGGACTGAGCCGTAACCGGAAATAAAAATTTCTCTCAATGTATTTATTTTTTTTTCTGGGGAAAAAATGAAACACCTAGCAGTGTCGTAACGTCTTCTCTGTTCTCTTGGACACAAACAAAGGTAAGAACTTATAGACACAAGTGATTTCTCAATTCGAATTCCAGTGTAAAACGTTGTACGATTATTTATTTTACAACGTCCCAGTTATCGTACCTGTTTTGTATATATATATATATATATATATATATGCGTGTGTGTGTGTGCACATGTTAGACAGATAGTTTATTGCGTTGCAATCGAGGTAGGTACAAGAGTAACGTGAAACTAGTTCGATAGTGAAATGCAGTCAACCTTAGCGACCTCACCGAGTGCTTTTCTCTCGACGTTTTTCATGCTCACCCCCTTCCTTCCTTCCTCTGGTGCACCCGTTACGCCCTTAATATTTACACCCTGCGCTGTTTTCACTAAATTTAGAGAGCTAACCGTTTCGGTCCAGCGGGTATTGTAATTCGGTGAAATACACGTGACCTAGGCATTTTAAAGAGAGCGAAGAAAAAACAATGCCTACTCTACATGGCGAAACGCTTGTTATACAATAATTTTTACTCTCTGCACGAACCGTTGTACCTTACACCCGGAATGTTTTGCGCTAGCTAATATCGATCATTATGTAAGTGGAAATTTCTTGTTGTGGATATCTGTACAGTTCTTGACTATCTGTGTTCGTAATTTTTTTTTTTTTTTTTTTTCTGCACCATAACCGAAATTATTGTTCTGGGTGAAAAGTAAAAAATGAGTCCTGTGACTATAACCTGAAAATCTATCGTGTGTTGATTATTCGTCTGGAATATGATCACTCGTAATATATTTTCTCTTACAACTATTGCGATAATTTGTTGCTGGTGAAGAAATGGATTGATTTAATTAAAGATGTCATTAAAGAAATCAGTAAACTAAACGAACAGATTTAAAGTGTAAATAACAAGAAAATGTACTGTAGACAACTGTAATCTCGCTAAATAGTTTATGGTACCACATTCACTGGTACCAATTTTGCTTAAAATTTTCTAGTAACTGTGAGAAATGAAATCGACACAAATTTTCTAATTTATTTCCGTATTTACTTTAGAATACTTTGAACGTGAGATTTGCTATGTATATGTGTATAAGAGGCTTGTGGAGAAAAGTCGGGCAAAATGGGCCCCTTCAAAATTATGCGTACTTATCTAAAGTTGCTTTAAAGGCGACATAAATTTGTTTATTAACTCGCTAAAACTTTGAACACAAAATTACCTCTGTTATAGATCATAGAATCTAGGGGCGAAGTAGAAAAAATTCCCCCACCTGTACATTGAAAAACGTATGCTTTTTCCTCCCTATAACTTTATCTAAATGAAAGATTACGTTTTTCCAGTTTATACACCTTAAATAATGAAAAAGAAAAAAAAAAAATGCATAAATTTTGTGCCTTTCAAAACTTTTTCACCTGGCTGCCAAGTCCTATCATTTTCAGATTTTTCACTCGGCCGTTTTCGAGATGATCGCGGAAGTTTGTCGGACATACCGACGGAATCTCGTTCCATTTCACGGTGATGAAGAGTATCACAGAAAAGGAAAAAAGAAAAACGACAAAACTGTTTTTTCCGGCTCGTTTTCGTACGTCCGTGTAATTAGACACGGAACTCTTCGGCGTCTCGTAGATTTTCCTGGTAGGCCGACAGCTTCATCGGCATAGAGGAACGATCCAACACGTCTATCCCTTCCACGTGATCTACGCCCATACTCGGAGCGTCGGTAGCTGTTTTAATGACGAATGTTAAGTGGGTAGTAATTGGGCGACGGTCCGACTACCTGGGCTCTTGACTCCTCCGTAGAGCCGGGTGGCCGAAGACAGGGGAGGCCATTATGCCTGTCCGCAACCACTTTCGAATAATTTAGGCTATCGCCTATCGTCTGAGCGATCGTTCGGCGCCGCCTTTAACAAGACGCTAATGCTCGCGCTGACCAGATTGGCCGATTTATTAACTCGCCGCACCTCGACGAGCCTCGCTACACGCCCGAAGATACTCATTCTTCAACTCACTCGGCCAGGGCGAATGTCCTCTTAAACAATGTCGAGACCCCGACTCCAATTTCGCATTGTCGCCGATACAAGCTCGCTTCGCAAGCTTCCAAAAGTTTAACGATCAAAGACTTTGATTTCTGGAGACTCTACGTCACGCAAAAACAATACTTAAATCGAAAACGGTGACTACTGGTTTTTCGGCAGTCCGAGTATCGGCCAAGTACCAAGTACGATAAACTCAAAACTGTTTTTTTTATTATAAAATTTCATGCTAGTCACTATTTTTCAAAATTCATTCGGTTCAAGAAAATTCGAGTCAAGAATCTACACGCTACCGATCGAGAACTGCACGATACGACGAAATATTTGTGGTTTTACTTCGTTTTTGACATTTTCTACACTTGCAAAATGCAAATTTCTCGAAGATTATTCCGTTGCGTTGATTTTATAGACTTATTAAGTCGTGAAAAATCGCCGTATGATCTTTCAGGAGCGTTTTTGGAACTTTCGCCTTTCCCGTCATTTCTAACGCGATAAATGTTTGACGAAAAAATGTTCCATTTTGCAAATAACTCAAAAACGCTGAGCCTGTTTTGATCAAGATCTCATCAGTTCTGATCGTAAGTTAACAGGTAGAACGGCAGTGATGGAGACTGAAATAACGAAATTCCGTTCGAAATTAAATTCCATCGACATGTTTTATTCAAAGAATGTATCCTATTTGCAATTTGATTTGATCAGATATTTTGTTAGATATAAACTAAGTGACAAGCGAGGACGAGGTCGAGGAATATTCAAATAATTCGAATTTGCCAAATGAAATGAGCCTCTTTCTCCGATCAATGAAAGATTCATTATAATCGATCAGTTTTTATTACGCACGATAAAATATTTCAACGAATGAAAAAAATACGGCAAATTATTCAAATTATCACTAATTAGCCAGTTGGTTATTAGTAAATAATATCTTATCATGCAAAATACTACTGTATAAATAATGCAAATGTGTATATTGCCAATCGGTAATTAAGTAATAGGTGGGATCGCTTTTTAATAAGTTTTTTTCAGCGTGTAGCAATATGCGTAAAAACCTTGCCAAAACTCCGATTAACAAATCTCAGTTCCTGGAATTGAAAAAAAAAAAAAATAATAATAAAATAAAATACGACAACCGAGAAACATCGATGAAAAGAATCGCGACGAAATGAATTAATCACTGTTAATGGAACTCTCTGAACCAAGACAAGACTAATCGAGATTTTAACTTTCTGAAACATGAAATTGTCAGGCTACAATGTAACTTGTCAAGTGTTGAGTATTTTCAAGATACAAATACGATTCAAACAAAACCCAGATACAAGTTCCTAAGAAATTTTGTGATTGCGAGAAACATGACAAAACGTGGTCTAGCTAATTCTAACTTTACCAATCTGTCTTGCGATGTATCGGAAATTGATCATGATTTTGAATTAATAACCGTCATTCTGTTTACCACGGAAATTTTCACCTGACATCTGTGCTTGATGTACTTTTCTGATTAATTTTGCGTGTTTAATTATACTTCAATTTTGAAATCTGATTACGTTCTAGGTACATCAGTTACGCGCATACGTGGTGAATGGATTCATTCGTTTACTTCGATTAAACGATACCATGTTTGTCATAATTAATTTACATCGTATAAGAGATCACGAACGAGAGGAAAAAAATATGATAAACGAGATACGATTTATAGTAGGAGAATCGAACAGGTACAAATTATTGCTTCGATATACCAACGCGCTTTCATCTGCAAGAAAAAATAAGAAGAAAGAATCCATCTTACCGTATATTCGATGCGAATAAAAACATTCCGACTATGATCACCTTCTTCCCGTTCTCAGAATTTTTTTTTTTTTTTTTTATTTAGTTTATCGTAATTTATAATACCTCCGGATATAAAACGGAGAGGATATAAAGTAAACTGAAATGATGTAAGAGGTATAAAATAAATTCAAAACCGTCCCAAGTCACGAATCCACACCGATGTCCTATTCAAAATATTTATTGGCTCTAGTTCGTATACTTCGCAGTGTTTAGAATAGCTCGCGAATGTTTCTTTTGTTCGTACCGTAGCAAATTTGAAACGCATAAGGTTATAATTTTACATAATCAATAATTAACAGGTTATGTAGGTGAACTATACTAATGAAAAGAATGACGCGATTTTTGTTGAATATCTCGTTAATGATGAGACCGAGTTCAAGATCTTCAGGAATCTGGATTCACTCTGATACGTTCAAATAGAAATAAAATTTCGACACCTGTTTTCACGATATATTTTTTAGCAGGATAGATTTAAATGTACCATAAGCACTCTCCTGAAAAGTTAAAGTTTATAAGAAAATCAATTTCTGAACATCGAATAATAACGACTTGTTCGCGTATCCATGCAAGCATTAAACTTATCCGTCAACCAAACTGACGAGTGCCATTTTTTATCCAGAACCCTATAATATTCCGGTACTAATAAAAGATGAAAACGGTCAAGAAAAACTGTACAGTATCCAAAACTAGGATAATACGTCTCTGGAAAAAAAAAAATGATTTCGTAGTGAACAAGATGTGGAAAAAAATCAATCAGGAAGTGAGTCTGAACCAAAGTGGACACCGAAGCCCCGGTACGTGTCGTCTCAAGGACAAGGGACGAGACTAGACGACAAGGATGAATTATGAGGTGCAGGAGGTGTGATGATTGGAGGGTCCCAACAACCCGCACACAAACAACCCCGAAAACCCAGGCCTGCAGGTATAGAAAGAAGCACATGCGTGTATAATAGAAAAGAGCAGAGGAAGCGGCTGAGAACACAAACGGTCGGTTATAAACTTGGGTATAACCCACGACGTTGATCCCGGTTCCCGCACATACAGAGGGAGGGTTCCCGAGTCGCGCACTTAGTCGGAGGGGGCGGAATTTCAGGACCATGTGCATTGTGACTGCATGTGCACGCGGTGGTTGCGTTACGTTCGATGGCCTAGTGCGGAGTCGGAGGAACGTAGGGTGTGATTCTTGGGTGGAGGGCGAAGGACCAATTATAGAAACAAATTAAAGAGAGGCCGGAAATAGACGCGTTAATGGGAACTTCGTCTCTTGCGAGGGACGCGACGCCCCCAGTGAGCTGACAATCGCCCTCTACCGAGTGCTTTAACACGTGGTGCGTCATAATTACTTGTACGGCGCTTTTCAAGCTCGCCGTATGCGCGTGACGATTGTCGGTGTTTCGGTAAATACAGGCTCTTGTGATCTGCTGTGATGCTTCTCGGAGTTTCAAGAACGGACGGTCGGAAAAGCGGCTTTCTAAAAGAACCGCAGTCCACGGGTTTGATGGGTTGAGGGATCGTATTGGTGTAAAAATTTCCCAAAAAATATACATATTTTTTTTTTTTTTTATACGATATTGTACGGAGCTTGCATCGTGGATTGATCGGAAGTAGACAATTTATACATGTGAAAATTTTACACTCGAAATTTAAAACGCGTTTTTTTCGAAACGTGCACTGACTGAAATTTTTTGAAAAATATAGTTCTAGGTAGAAAATGAAAATTAGTTTCTCTAGCTGTTACCGGAAAAGTCTAGTATCCGTCACTATTATTTCTCATTACGATCACTGTTACTAGATTTTCTTGTAACTGTTGCGAAAATTTAATGCTCGTGCAACGATAAATTGACGTTAAATCCTTGCTTAACTAAAAAAGTAGAGTGAACCGAAAAAACTGATTTTGCGTTGCAATTACCAAATAAGGATCGACGATAGCGCAAAATGGTTACGCGTACCTCGTTTTTCGTAATACCAGCAATATTTAAACAGATTTTCTAACGATCCCTGTTTTACTGAATTTTACTAGTTACTGTAAAAAATGAAATTTTTCTCAGTGTGGTTTTTCAAAACGGTGTACGTTCTCAAACGAAGAGTTTTCGAGCTATCCGTCTCAAATTTGGGTACAGCATTCTTCACGCCATTCTTTATCTTGCTCTGAAAGTTTTATTTTTCAATTTTGAATTCATCATATTATTTTTAAACGAAAAACTGTCGAAAAAATTGGCTATACTTTTATACTATATACTTTTTTTTCAAACTACCGCCATTTTTTTCAATTTCGATAAAAAAAAAAACCTTCATAGCAAGATAGCAGTTTTCATGCTCATCAATAATCTTTTTACAAATTTAATTTCTGTTCTTCATTGGGAATAGGAAAGTTAACTATGGCTGAAAGATGAGTTAATAGTAACAAAAAAGAAGGAGTTTATCAAATAAATATAGATCGTTAAAACATATTTGAATTAGTAAAAACTGCAGCAACAAATATGGTCTTACTATCGATAAAAACAGCGTCCTCAATTAACTAACGACCGATTCATTGATACAATTGTTGGACAAATAGAAACACGACTATAAAATTACCTCAATCATGTCGGCAAAGTGTATTTGAAATATCTCCATTAATACTTACAGGATACATCCATGGAGTAAGCGTGGATGCTCGAGTATACCCAGAAATACGAGCGATAAGCTTGAAAAGAAACTTTTCACGAGCCATGGAAAGCGGAGAAGACGAAGAACCCAGGAAGATCAGTAAAATGAAAAAGAAAAAAAGTCGTGGCAAACTGCGGGAGGCACGACAGCCTCGGCTCGACTTTCGTAGCAGCAAAAACTACCCTGCAGCCCAACGACGGTCCTGGGGGTCCTTTAATAGCTTCGTAAGCCCTTGATGCCCCCAGTCTTCCCCGAGTACGTTAAAAAGCCGCCAACGGTTCCACCATTTTCTTTTTTTATTCCATTACTTTTTTATTTTTTTTTTTTATTCGCCGTAACGAATCACTCCCGTACTCAGCTCGTTTCTCCATTCCGTGTCACGAATTTTCACCGTGTTCTCAATATATAGGTACTCGTGTTACAATAATTTCTACTCGATTGTTTATTGCAACCATGCATTTTTTTTTTTTTTTTCTTTAGAAAAACTCGTTACTTCTCAACTTTGGAATTGTCTAAAATTGACTAGACCGTTACACGGCGTAAAGAAATTTATATTTTTTTCAAGTTGAAACTGGCAGAAAATAGGAGGCAGAAAATTCAGAACTCCCAGGCAAGAAGCAGTGGTTCTCATGTTCCGGCTGGCAATTCGTACAGTTCAAACATTGAAAACCTCGTTGAGTGTTCTTCCGACAACCCCAAAGTTGCTGCTTTGCTGCTGAATATTCGTGATGTTGTCAATCCTAAAAAGAGTGAACGCTAGCGGAGGATATAAAAAGTTAGTTTTTGGCAAAAATTCGGTTGTAAGAAAGGTGAGGAAACGACGAAACTAGACTGGACGCTTCGTAGTAACCCTTTCAATTTTTGTCACAACCGAATTTTCGCGATAACGTTGCTTTTCCTGTATTCTGATATCCCTCACTCTTTGGCAAATTGACAACATCACGAGTATTCACAAGCAGCTTTGGGGTTGTTGGAAAAACACTTGATGAGATTTTCAATGTTTACAATTTGTGTGGTTGCGCTTAACGACTGTGCGAATTCAACTCCAGCCAGCACATGAAAACCACTGTTTCTGGCCTGGAGTTCTAAATTTTCCGACACCCATTTTCTGCCAGTTTCCACTAGATCGTATTTTTTCAAATTTGACACCTTCGAAATTAAGGTGAAACTGTAAGACATTGATTTGTCGTTCGAAGTTTCATTAGGTAAACGTGACTAAGACGAACTTCGTTAATTTTGACTATATTTTCAATACAATCGCATCGATGTTGCAATAATTATACACACCACAAGCAACAATAACGTATAATATATAAATTACGAAGCAAAACGAGGGCCGAAGAAAAGCCTCCAGGCTGTGAAGGGGATGAAACTTTTCCCTTAATCCGATAATTAATCTTCGTTTTCGAACGGTGTGGCAATTCGGCGGGTAAGAGGGGGGGCGGGATAATTCTCATAAGAAAGAGCTTCGTAAACAGCGGTGCTCTGCAGCTACTTAAAATCAACAACAAAGACGTATTGGTTTCCCTAATTCCCCTGCAGCGTGAAAGGAGAGAGTAGGCAAAGAAGAGGCAACGGTACGAGAGAGAAAAGATGATACAGGGTACCATAGGACCCCGTATCTCGTTACAATTAATTGGTTTACGTTAAGATATTGCCGCGGCGACAAAGCTGAGTAAATATTCCCGCTTCGATCCCCCTCCATCCCCAATTCACTCTCTCTCTCTCTCACTCTCGGTTGAACCGCGTCTCTATCTTTTTTCCAAGCAACACCCACTCACACGCAGCGGCTGCCGGCTTTGAGCTCCTCGGTTTTTGTGATGGACGTTTAAATATAGAGCCGCGCCAAAGACGCTCTCGTGTCTTTTCTTAGTCCATATCCTATCCTATCCTACTCTACTGTAGCGTACCCTAGTACCTTGTGCTCAACGGATAACTTCGGGCATGCTCAAAGAGATGCGTAACATCCATCTGAACTAATCAATGCTATGCAGTTATAATTAGTAGTGTCTTGTTTCTTTTGAATAACAGTTTTCACAATATTTATCCAGCACAAAAGCACTTTGCAGATAATAGAGCGTTACGTTCCAACTTGACTAATATTCAACCCCTATCATCTTGGGTCTGGATACGTGTTTATTTTTTGATTGTTTCAAGTACGAAACAACCCCAAGATTTCTTCAGATTTTTCCACGAACCGTTTTAACATCCTTTAATCTGACAATGAGCCTTCTTCATGCGGGTGAGAACAAAAATTAACGAGGAGTGGGACAAGAAAGAGGATAAATCAGCTCACCGAAGCAGCCGCTTATAAGAAATCTACGAAGTCTATAGAAAAAAATCGGTTACAGTTTTAAGTGTTCAGTTGGAACAAAAATTTCTATGTCTAGTCGAATTTTCATCTTTCAGCTTGTCATATTTCTCTGACTGAGATTGTAATTTTGTTTCCCCATTCATAATTTCGTTTCATATTTTAATAATTTACAGATACGAATTATTACAAAGATTGTTATTACGTTTTTATGATGGTTTTTAACGTTTTTTTGTCGTATGAATAAGCGAGAATTCTTAAAAAAAAAGATTTCGCTCTCCACGAGACAGCAGCTGTCTTGTTTTTAGGGAGCTCTTAGCTGGGGAAGGACACGGCTTTTGAGTCTAGAGGGACATCCTTAAGTTAATCCTTCATTTCCGTCTGCCGCGAGTGTGTGCTGTGCAGGGGGAACAATAATACACCGTCCCCACAGTTTAGGCGATCCGTTTTACGACTGTGAAGTGCAGCTCGAGTGCTTTGGTATACCTACGCGACTAACACGCGTACCCGTTGCTGACGTGCTTGCCTAATTGAAAGGACATGAAGCCGACGAGCGCTGGATTAGGTTATGTTAGGTTAGTTCGATTTAGGCGAGATTAGGTTATCTTATTCTCTTTGCAAACAAAACTGATGCACAATTCCATAACCGTATACTCATTGCCAGTGAAAAATGTGATGCATAATTATTATACTAATTCAGGGTATTTTTTTATGAAAACTGCGAGTGTGTCAACCAGTCTGTGAAACAAATGTTGAAACCGACCGAGAACGAAATTACAGTTCAAAAGGTGCTACCGAATTAGTTTATCAACTCCATGACATATGTGAAACAATTTACTCTTACCCAAAAAACTGAATTTCAACCCTTGTTCGATACCTTGGGGTACAAACGACCCCACGTATTCCAAATCTAAAAGAAAGTCATGTCTGGGGCACTATTTGGCAATTTGATATTTTGTTATACAACCTATACAGTTTCAAACAGAAACCCTTTAAGAACGTGCAAAAAAAAATTTCAAGTGTACATATTCAGTAGTTCATCTTTCGTAACGATTTGTCGTTGGGGTACAAATGACTCCAGTGTGTCAAGTATGTGATTCTATAGAAGTGTTTAAAACAAGGGTTAAAGAAACTTCAATGCAAGCAGAATATGATTGATTAATGAACAACTTGTCATAGTTCACATTGAAACTTGCCACTTTGTCGATTCTCAACGGCATATTTCGTTTACTCGATTTTCAAGATTTTAATTACATGATTGGTATGAAAGTTTGAAATATTATTTGACAATTTATCCACTTATTATCTATCAATTAAAACTGACGTATACAATGTGCACTTGAATTACATAAATACGTATCATATTCTTAATCACATCTGCGGAGAACAATTATAGAACTGTCTCTGTGTGTCTAGTTCTTGTAGAGAAGGGTTAATTAGAGAACTGGCAAGGTTTAATTACGCTTCACGGACATGAGTAAAAAGCTTCAATTTAACAGTATGCAAGACGGTTTAAGCGTTTCATTTCCCGCGACGACCTGTTGCTGTATCAGCTTAAGTTGCCAGAGCTTTTACGGTATGTGTATATATATGTATATGATCTTCGTATAAAAAAGCTCATGAAAGCTGGAAAACTCTGCATCGATGTTGAATTCATGAACGCAATCTCACAGTATACCGTATGCAGAAAAGGAAATAGTGATATTTTTTACAAGGTCAAGACTCCAGTCACACTAGTAACTTTTGAGCTCGGATAAATGATCGACATTTTATAGAACATAAAACTAAAATGTAGTCAGGAAATAGAATAAAATAAACAAGAAAGTTGTACGAGACAATTTAGTGACACAATAATAGAACTGGTAAATTGGTATTTGATTTCAAATCATCGTCGCACGTAAAATCTAACCCAGCGAATTTTGACGTTCAAACTCTATCAACGTTTTCCAGTTCAAATGAACCCGGCAATTGTCGATTAGCCTGAATCGAAGCGGGCATCAAGACGCGAGAGAGAATGAAAATTAAAAGCAATTACCCTCACCAGCCTGTTTTCCCCCTTCTCTCCTCGCACATCGCTTCTTTGCCCGCACAGATGCAACATCGGAACAATTCAATTGAAACTGTAATTGATCGATTATTCGACCCATTAGCTTGTATGTACCGTTTCAAGTTGATAGGTATGTCTATTATCGGACAAACCTCTGTTCCAGACTGTTAACAACTGTCACTTTGGAACAGGGAGGGGAACTGCGTTGTTTCCCTCTAAAATTCTTGGTTTACGATTTTTTCGATCCGTTACAATTGCAAACAGAAGCTAGTGTGTCGAGTGGCGTGGTTAACTGACAAGAGTGATTGCGGGAGTAATAAAGTAGCGTAGGTAAATTGAGATCGCGGTGATTACCGCGCATACGTGAGTATAATGTACGTATAAAGAGCGTGAAATCTGCGATTAACCGATACACTCGTGCACGAATCCACTTATCTATCCACTTTCCAATGTAGCCGGATTTCTTGCGCTAAAACAGGATGTAGCTCGGTCGCGAGTGGAAGAAAATAACCGGGCATTTGAGTCGCTGTGAAAGAGTAAATCAACTAGTCGACCAGTTCAGAGCCGGCGCGGACAGACAATAGTTGAGGGACATAGAGGAACTTATTCTGTACACACTGCATACATGCAGCCACGTGGATACGTGTACGTAGAGTCGTATAACTGCAGTGCCGACTGCCGGGTCACGGTAATCAAGTCCAATCACGGACATCCCTTGATTCTGCACGTTCTATAAAATCACGATCGAACAGGGCAAGTTCACTATGTTTACTCTCCAAGCACAATTCAAACCAAGACATCAGTGTCAAGAGTCTGACCAAAATGTTAGTCGTTTCGAAAAATGTTGTGCACAGCAATGCGAGAGTTACAAGAGTTTTCGGAAATTCTTCTACAGATTTAATGAAACTTTATAAGGATTTGTGGGACTTTTCGTGAATGATGATATTCCAAAGATTTCAATACAGACTTTGCGGAATTCGAGGTATTTCACAGGATATCATAAAGCTTTATGGGTTCTAGAAAAAGTTTTCAACGATCTTCGGCAACAGGGAACCAAAACGTGAAAAGAAACCTCTGAAGGTATCCCACTTCACAACGAGAAACAAGAACCAATTATTACAACTATATTTACTACCGATGTGAATATAATGCAGATCGGACGCATAGTTATTACCTTTACTACAGCAAAGTAGATTACCCGTAAAGCTTGAGTGGTATTTGAAAGGTGGCGTCTCTTACCTGAAACAGAAAAGAAAGGAAGGTTAATAAAGTCAATCTTCGGTCAATGGATTACGATGCGGGATAGTAGTTTTCATTACGGTTTGTACAGCATATCAAAGCTCCAAATACATTGGTATAATACAATGCAACATGTATAGACAGAACGAGACGAGAAGGTCTGAAAAATTTTCCTAGTAGCACTGGTCAAGTTCGAGATCAGTAGCAAAAGGAGTCTGACAATGAGGTCCGGCATCCGGTATACAAATTCTAAAGCACGGTAGCAGTCGTTACGAGACTCTACTTACCTTGCTATAGTTAATTACCGTTAAATCCCGCCACTGAATGAAGCATTCGGTGAAATTCCGCTGGCACAATGGCTGGTTTATACCACTTATGCAACTTCTTTTAATTGTTTGTCAGGTAGAGAGATGGTGGATACTTTTATACAGCTACATTCGCGGCAACCTCGTTTTTCGAAACTGGGCTAGGACGTTTCCCGGGATAGTACTGCCCAGACTTTACATAAACGGTGAAAGCATTTCTAACGGTTATATACGTCATGCCACCATGTTACAGGACATACTTTTTTGTTCGCCAGTATCATTTGCAATTTTTGTTTTTTGGGGATTGTAATTGCCGATTCTACACTTGAATAATTTCCAGTTTATCGTAGATGTTCGACGTTATTGTTTTCTTTGTTCCCAAAAGCTCGAAATGTAGCTACTGATATGCGCCTAATTCTGTTGTTCTTACAGAACAACATGCGAAGACCATTGCTTTAGTTTACGCAGGTGATAGTTGTTAGATTTTCACATTCTCAAATATCAGTGATCCTTGCTGTTAATGCTGCTGGGATGTTAAGGCATGAATATTTCTACCTTTGCAACGAAATTATCTTTTACGGTGATCAAAGACAGAAAGATTAGGTCCATTCGGTGTTCATTCCAATCAGCAATTCAGTGTATTCAAAAGACTTTGATGGTACGTTCTGTGCTATTAAGGAGTTTATGTATATGACTGAAATTTTCTCAAGTATTGTTCGAATTGAATATCTTGACCATTTCACTGTGTTGATTTACTGCATTTCATAAAACAGATCAATATTATGCACACGAATGAGAGAAAAATAAAAAAAAATGAATGGACGTAAAATGGAAACAAGTAACCTAATGCACTTCAGCGTTAACGTTGACTACTTAGGTTGTCAGAATAAACAGAAGCTAGTCTAGACATTCGTTTTTTCATCCTTCCAGAGTAGGTGTACGCAGGCTGGCACGACACTTGTGTCTCAACGAACATGTAACACTATACATAAACTAGCGTGCATAACATAGTTGAGCCTCATCGAGGATTGGTAATATGAAGAAAAAACCCAGCTGGATGTAGCGGAATGATGCGGGTAAATTATCTCGCGGAGACAAGGACGGGCGTGAGAGTAGATGATGGGTAGAGATTAGCACTGGAGGTAAACCGCTCGGACGAACGGGATGAGAAGAGAGGGTCAAGAGGGAGAGGGGGGGAGTGAGAAATCGGCGAAAACGAGGGGAAAGGAGATCACCCGAGAGTATAAAGACCCGATCGAAATCTCTCCTGGCGCTGCTCTTCATCCCGTATCCTACTCTAACCATCCAACCGGTTCTTCTTCTTCGCAAGCTCCTCGCGCATTAGCGAGGCAACCCATCAATATGCTCTTCGCTGCCTGCCCCTGACCCTTCCTTTCCTTCTTCTTCTTCTTCTTCCTCTCCCATCTCTCATCTCTTCCTACCTACCCTCCCCTTCGTCGAATAGGATGCAATGCAACGGGCTGCACTCGTGCAGTTCAGAGATTCGAGAGAACACTGCTTGTACCCGGCACAGACACTTGCTCGTGCACTCGCTTATGGATCCTTTAGAAATGCAGCACCGGAGCAGCAAGCCAACTCACAAAATCCATCATCTTAAGTGATGCAGTAACTCTATATGGACGCATCCCGGGTCACTAGCTCGTCGATGGAAGTAAGAAAGAAGGAGATGTTCTTCGTCTCGGCTCGGAATTGCGCCAAGGGTCGTCCTCGGACAGCGTTGCACTTTAGCGTCAATGTAACAGACGTTTCTGAAGTGCTTTTTCTTCATCCCTTATTACGTTTTGTGACGGAAATAAGTGAAGTAACTAGAAAATCGGCTGCGATATACTTCCGATCTCCAACGTCAAGGCTAAAGTGGCTGGAACTTGTAGCCGCCGGTCCAACAGCAGAAGAAGGATGAAGTTTCTTCGGGCGAAAAGACCGAGGAAAGGGCCGTTTACGCGACCGTTAAACTTACGCTTCACTGCTGCGACGTTCACAACGCCAATATCGGGTTTTATGCTCACGTATAAAACCAGACAATTCGGTATCAATCGCTCTTTTCCTCTTCACCGTAATAGCACATTTATAAATCGTTTTATTCCAGGGCAAAGTACAGCTTTTGCAACAAGCTTGTCAAGTACTTTTACACTACGCCACAAGCCAGTGTGACGATCACCTAAAAAACTCAAACTGCAAACGACTGCATGCTGACTATTCGCTCTTCCAGACACTCACAATCGGTCGAAAACTTCACACAAAAATTGATCAAACCGTTGATTGTTCGTCGTACGAAAAACTAATACCCAAAATTTTATCACTTTTACAAAAGACTTTCCATCTCACTTGTTAGTACAACTATTTCTTCAGTTGAGCTCGAACACTTGTTGCGAATGTATTGAAAAGATCCCTTCCAGATTCATTCAATTTTTGAAACACCCATGGTCAAGTCCCTTTCAATCTACCTTCGGTGATTGCATGGTGCGGATATCTCCTGCATGCCAATAGTGTACAATTTTCTATCCACTATCTGCTAGACCATTTGGGTAGCGCTGTCCCCCTCCCGCATATCGGTCTCAAAATAGATCCGATTTCTAATTGGACCTCTGCTTATTTGCCAACTATCAATAGTCTCAAGTCCTACACTGTGATCATTAGTGGATCAGCCGATGCCACAAAGCCAATACGAGCCGAACACCGCCTGCCGATATCGTACTCCATGACAATCAACAACTCATGAATGACAATTGACTAGAATCGGCAAACGCGTTGAATGGAATTGAAAAAATGCCTCATCATGCAAAAGCATGCAAAATAAATAATCACGTCACTATTGTATTTCCTATTGTGATCTATCTCAAACGGACTCTATATCAGCTGGTGTACGGCTTAACGTTATCTTCATCTTGCGTGGTTCAAGTCTGCGGTAAGGAGATCATATCATTTTGCTTCCTGCTTATATGGGACACTGTATTCGAACCAACTTGCATATTTATGTATAAATGGTTTAAATATAGTTTAACGGGTCATAGTCGTTCCCAACACGAGGTGAGTCAAATATGTTGAATATTCTTCTGGCTCTCGCGTATCGCGCACGGATGCAGATCGTAAATCTTTTACTGTGTCATTCGCTCCTGGGACGCTTAACCTTTGCATCCGAAGCGAGCCAGTCACTTCGAATATTTCAAGAATCACCTCACTCGTCATTTATTTTATGTAACTGGTCTCTCAAAACAGTATATTGACTTCGCTACCGCCATTCTATTCCGCGGAGCTTGTTACGAAGGTGTCGACTAGGACGAATGAATTCTTGTCGTTTGTTGGATCTTTTTAAAAATGTCTGCACGAGCACGACGATTCACAATTGAGCTTAATTAAGATCCTGGGAGAAGAAACCCGTTACTATTTCCAATATTCGGTCTCTACAAACATACAGCATTCCGGCCTTTTTCCATTTAAAATTGGTCTATATTCCCTCGTACAATATATCGACCTATGTATGAATCGTCCAAAAATTTTGCATGATCACCATGTACCTATAACCGATTCAGACACGAAATGGATCATTAAATTACTTCGGTATAAAAATGCGGAAATATAGAGTGTTCGATTACCGAACTGACCCTTAAATTTACAAAAAGGTAAAGAAAAACTGTCCAATGGACAAAGCGAGCCTTCGCGTGATAAAGATACATAAAACGATGAGTGAGGGAAAAAAGCGAACGCTAAATGAAAAAATGATTAGCGAAGGATAGCGAATATTGCGGAATGCAAACGCGGTGGTGCGGCAAAATCTGTTCGATTGTCTCGGCAAAGAGATTGAGGAGGAAGGAGCAACGACTGCAGGGAGAAGAGTGGTAACTACTAAGTCCAACACTATGACGTGTAAGTGGAGTGAAGTGAAGCGAAGTGGAGTCAAGTGAAGTAACAAACATGCTTCGGTATCCGCGGCATCTTAATGCCACAGTTTTTGTCGGGCTTTAAGCTGCGTGAAACGCCCCGGGGTTTTCGCCGTCCGTCGTCCCTCACTACCGAGACGCAGAAGAGAGCATCTCGTCGAAAGGATGCTGCATCGCAACGCCGCGACGCCGGGCGACCCGACGCCATGAACGTACGGCTGTAACGATCTTAAACGCAACGCCGACTAATTGACCGGCTCGCGGTAATTTACGGCGTTAATGCTTTGTTTATACTTTTTAACTGGCCTTTTAAAAACCCATTTAAAGTGTAATTGAAGATAATAGACTCGTCGCGGACTAGGAGCTGCCTATTACCGAGCGTTATAAATTCGTCGAAGACTTTTCAACCATTCCATTATAATCTATCGCTTCGTTCTTGGTTCAGGTACCACACGTTAAACTTCATCGATCTTTCACGTTTTATTAATCGCCGTCCGGCTCGCTCGTGCTTTTTTTTCTTCTTCTTTCAGGTTTTTTTCTCCGCTTTGAACGGTCGTTGGCAGGTATATACAAATCTCGTCGTATAGTCTTTCTCATATCATTAATTGCCTCTTTCTCGATGATCATCTTCTCTTTGTTAAACTGTTATGAGAATCCGAATCTCCTCCGCTTCATTCTCCGGTATTTGCCTTCCGCTATGCGATTGTCATCTTGTGTTTTACTTACAATAATTGCAGTTATAAATTCACTCAATCTCTCATTTCACGATCTGTATTTTCCGTCCTCACCTTCATCCTTTCAGTTTCAGCGAGATTCAAACTTTATATTCATGCATTTCTATTTTACATATCTTAAAACAAACATCCTAATCAAATCAATTGTCTTCATGTTCATCTTCTCCCTCCCTTTCTTCCTACTGTTAAACGAATTTCAACATCCGAATGTGTCTCAATTCGTTTTCACTTAATGATAACTTGACTTAGCCGTCATCGCCCCCTTTCGTTTTTCTACCTTCAAACGGGTATTCAACTGTAAATTACACCATTGCCTTTCTTTTCCACATCATTATTTTCCTTGCCTTCCCTCTTCCCTCCGCGTCTCCTTTTTCTTTGTCTTTTTATTTAACGCAGCGTCGCGATGAAACGGCAATTGTTTCATGAAAGATTTAAGTCATTTTCCCAAGATTGCTCTTGAGAGATCGAAGATCCGAACGCCACGGTAGAGCAACTCAACGCAACGGCTGCAGTCAGGCGTGACCACTTAGGTAGGTATGCGCGAGTTAGTCGACACATATCGGGCGTTCCAGCCAAGCTCAATCAGCCCCACAGATTATATGCTTTTTTGTGGAGCAAGAAGTACAGAATAACAGACGATAAAGTGGAGCCCACCAATACTCTAAACGCTTCACTGATATTCTAAACATTCAAATTTCAAATTCAAAGAGTTTTTGCTTGTAAGAAGACAAATTTCCTTACTGAAGATTGTAGACAAGTACTTTGTAATAATTTGTGAACTTAGTCAATAAAAAATTATTAATTTAATGGAAATGACAAATCCAATTTTTTTTTTTTTTTTGTGTGTTTATGAATACTGGGAAAATTAATTTTTCTTTTTAATTTTTGGTTGTTCGTGTAATTAGCAAAGATAATTACTTGAAATTGATCTGAAAATTGTCGAGGGCGAGTTTTGCATTAGCGTAGACATAAATTTCATCAAAGATGTCTGAATTCCAAGTTGCAGACAGTTTTTCAATTTGAAATTATTCCTAACAATTATTATCAATCTGATGGATGTTTTTTTTAATTTTCCACTAATCATTTGCTTTTCAAATCGAATAACTGGTATCTGAAATTTGAAGATAGTACAGAAAACAGAAAACTTGATGATTTGCGGTAATTATTTCAGCTATCACAATTTTTAAAAATTTAGAACCGGGTGGGTTCAGATCGGTGGATTCGTGGTTAGAATGACCGTTTCTATAAACATTCAGCGACATTGACGTTGATCTGTGGATAATTTTGTCTACTACCGTAAACTTCGTACTGACATTGCAACTTGATGAAAACCTGTAAGATATAAATTTCCATTTTACGGTAAGAACGTGAATAGTGAATTTCCTGTTAAATTTCCATTGAATTTCGAACGAATCGTGTATAAATATACTTCGCGATGTCATTGTCTCGTCCCAAGTATACGTTGGGCAATGTGAGCAAGAACGCTCCAGATTAAGACGGGTCAAAATGTACAAATGTTAGCTCTTACCGATACGTTGGAATAAATATTTTTTGCGCCAAAGAGACAGACAATATTTTTGGCGTCATTGAATCGGAATGCCCTATACAAATTTTGCCATTCTAAGGTAACTCAGAGTGCAGGAAAGCACGGCGTCACGGTGTCTTGGTATCATCGCCTAGCTGCATTCATGTACGAGTTACAAGGGAGCAATGCACAGTGCAAGCATAATGGCCGCATGCCTATATAATATCTTAGCATGCACGTATAACGTATAATGGGCAAAGTTCATGCCTCTCGTTAAACGCCGTTCAACTAAGCGGTGCACTCAACGCTATACGGCCACCTAACAATAAGCGAGATGGCAACCAGCTCAAGATGATCCAGAGCAGTCCCAGTTCTCCGGGAAACTTCCAATGTAAGTGCATAGATGCAGACGACGATAAAGTTATGTCGCTAGATTTTGGAGGGTCCGAAATTTGACTAAGTCGTTATACTGCCAGACACCGTCGCAATTTGAATTGCTCAATGTCAATACAAGTACATAAGTGTGATTACAAGTCCGATGCAATCCGAAAGTTCGAGTAGCAAAAACAGAGAACACGTATCATCGATTCGTCATTAACACTTGGTCCTCTTTAGCAGCGGACGAAATTCGAGTGTCGACACGTTCACTTTGATGCCTGCCATTGTATACGACCCTATAAACTCTCCCTCTTAAAATAGAAACAGCCCACGTTTTCCCGCACGGTGTTTCTTATCGCAGCATTCTATTAGGTGATAAATTCGGCAATGCCGGAGTCGGCGTTCGGTGATATGCGGGTATACTGTGCCGCATTGAATGCCTCCTCGTTTCGTTTCGAGTCGAACCCTCATCTCATCTTGGGTATACATTGTTGGAAATGCGGTGTTAAATGTAACACCGATAATAATCTATAGAAGTCCAAACCATTTTGGTGTTGGGTTTAAGACCACTTGGTATCAAGAATAGAACGATTTACACCGATGACGTTTAATTTTACACTAATCGGGGTGAATTTTTATTGACACCGTGAATTTTCTGACAGTGTAAGCTTCGAATTCGATGTTTGAGTCGTAGAAGTGCACAGTCTCGTTAGCACTCCGCAACGTGTGCATACCATGTTGTGATTCTGCGTAAGAGAACCTCAAAACTTCTAGACTTTTGAAGTCCAACGGCGAGAAGATCTTATTGTACTAAATCGAGTATCGTCCGTTCAGATATACCTTTTCTCCATCTATTTTTTCCAATTTTCATGCCCATTCTTGTTCAGTTCTGTCACGTGCCACAAATCGAACGGGATGCAGTTACCAGATAAAAAGTAGTGCTCGTAGAGGAGGAAGTACAAAAAATGAAAGTAAAATAACTCGACCATACCTCAACGATTTTCGTTTCGTGATGTACAATATTGGTGGTTAGGAACAAATTTCTTCAAAGGAAGTGAAAGAAGTTATAATGAACTACAATTCAAAGACTGAATAATCTTATACTAAAAATTTCAATCTATTTTAACTCAAGTCGCATCGGTTTTTAACTTTTAGAAAAATTTGTAAGCGTAGTTTTGAACTACAGGAATTCTCAAACCGGCAATCTCTAAATCACCCCGTCCTTGGTGGATGCTTGGAGTTATAACGAATTCATTTTTGTCAAAAAGGAATTTACATCCCAATCACCACTTCAATATTTGATCATTCTAACGTTTCACTTATCTAGTGAAAACCGAGGAACCTAGTGCGGCACAAAGGGCGCCGAAAAGGCAGCGCCATCGCATCGATCTAGGGATCCGGGATGTGGGATTGGACGGGTTACGTTAGTCATAGCAGAGTTTTTAATCGAAGGAAGATCAACGGATCAAATTAAGGAACTCTCAGACGAAGAATAGCTCAGCGCCCGCGGCTCGGTAGCCACAAGAAGAAGAAGAAGAAGCCAGCTGATTGTGAGTGCCTCCGCGTATAATAAAAGAAAAAGGTGAAGAGAAATAAAAGGACGAGGAAAAGTGAAAGAAGGAGAAGAAGACGAAGAGGTGGCGAAGGTGGAAGATGAAGAAGAAGCTGTACACCCGTGTTTCGTGGCCGACTGTGACCATCTGAGCGAGCCCTCTCTTTTTAGATATAAATGATTCACGTACACACAGGGTGTCCAATTTTAACCACAGTTTTCAACGTTACTCTAAAGTTTGAGCGTAAAAGTTGACCAAGTCGATAACTTGCCTCGTTAATCAGACATCAAAGAACAAACAAATATACCTGTAATCATCAGTAATCGGATATCGTGAGTCTCGCACTCCTCGCTACGATGACTGCGATTCTACGTATAAGGCATTCCGTGCCAATACCGAACCCCAGCCCCTGTACTTTGAATTGAATCTGCAATGTGAAATAACGCGAGAACAAACGTTTTACGGATCAAATTGATACGGAATGCCCTGTAGGATAAATCAGGTATATTTCGAACAGCACGAGCGTGTTTACGGGTCAGCATAACGTGGAGATCTCCGAGGCTACAGCTGCGGGGTATACGATATATATTCGTCTGTAGAAGGCAGCGGGTAGAAACAGAGTGGCTGAGTTTCCTGCTAACAACCGGTACGAAAGGAGTCAGAATATCACTTACTGGCCATTAGCCACCGCTAATGCAATCAATTAGATTCCTGTTTCTTATTGGCCGGTCAGCTTTTATCATATTCCTAGCTTATACGAGCCGGGTCGGACCGCGTCTCGCCGCTCAGACTAAATAGTTAATCACGCCTCTAGCAATCGTTTCTACCTACCTGCATGCATCCGGCTAAACTAAACGTGCGGGACTGATTCCGAGATATTTATCACTTCGGTAAACGGTCATCCAGTACTACGTCTCTGCGAAAGAGAGAGATATGTGTATACGCGGAGAAAAATTACACTACCAAAATTACATCGCGACTAGATTAAGGCTGGTAACTCTAACCGAACACCATGTTCGAATCGTTCTTACAGGTATAAAATAGGCATTGGTTTTATTCTAAATACATTGTAATTAACTCCAAAAGTGCGAGTGATGATCGTCGAATTCAACCGTTTTAATGTGAGTAGACGCTACTTGACAGCCGCGTTTCGAAACTGAAATACGAGTATTTCAGTGATTAATGATTCAAGAAGTCTCCTCATTTTACACAGAATCCGGCATAACGTCGATTAGCGCGAATCCAATGTGTTAAGAAATAAAATAATTATAAAATATCAAAATACTTTCTCCGAATTGTGAGACATCATTCGCTCTCTGCAGATACTAATTTTTCTCCATTTTATTGCACCATCGTGTGATAATTTCAACTTCAATTAATTGTTGAGCCATAATGGTTAAGGTTTTAGTTGAACATAAAACACAAAGTCAGTACAGTTGAGTAAGAATTTGACGTTCTTCATTCACCTAACGCTTCAAAGAAAACGCGGGCTTCTTCTTAGAATGTTTCAACCACAAATCAGGCCCAAACATGTCTAGTCAATAAACTCTGCCTCAACCGTTATGAGTGATTGAATACGAAATGAAATACTAATAGCACGGGCGGTGATCAGAATCTCGTTAATAATAACGTCGGTGAGAGTAATTGCTCGGACGTAAGAAGAAGATAGGCTTACCGTGAAGCCACATAACGATGAAACTATACGTCATAAGGCACCTAGTCGAGTATGTGTAATGCTACTATCGTTCCTTCTCCAAACGATTCTTCGCATCTTATCATTCAATCGATCATCGATAAAAATTGTCCGCAAAACATTCCCTGCACGGTCATCAACAATTGGTTGCTGGTACCAAACGCCTGTCCTTTTTAATCATAAATATAAACGAGTGAAACTTTACCAATCGATTTCAACAAGGATTTACTGCGGAACACTGATACCAAGTTCTTTTTCAAATTGAGACGTTACCTACTTCTCTTCCAAAGCAAGCAGTCCGTCAAACAGTACAAAAATTCTCATTAGCGTTCATAAATGATGATACTTTTTTCCAAATTAAGTCTTCGACGCATAGTAGTGTTAGTAAAGTCTGCAAGTCAGGGTACTGTAAATCACGATGAAGACCATAAATACTAACTTCTGAACGTACACTTTATAGTGCTGGGAAAATCTCGACTGAGGGTGATCGGTTGCTTTGGATTTAATGAGCCGCTACTAGGGTTCGACTAGACGAGGAGAATTAACTGTCAGACTGCTTCACAGCACCCACACTAGCACCGCTTAGTCGGGGAATTTCCGTCACTTCTGATTCATCATCACAGCGAGAGCCGCAACGTTAGTCCCTAATCATCATCAGTGACACGCTGCGTGCTCCTGTTACTCGATTCCTGAATTTATCATACTCGATACTGTGTCAAAGGTATATCGGATATTGCTTGGAAGATCACCGACCGAAACAGCGGGGAAAATTAGGGGATGTCGTATCTCCGTTAAGTAAGAAAAATGGTATTTGATTTACAATTCTCGATTTTTCTGATCGTACTTTTGGATCAACTGCAAGACGTATTATGAAAACTAATAATGTACAAATATATCCGATTTGCTGATAGCTGCAGTATCGTACCATCAATTCCAATCGAGTTAAGACTAGCTTCAAATAGTTATCGACGTCTCCGTCAATTTTCTGAACTTTTCTTCGTCAAATCACCAGCACTAAATCATTTCCCAAAACACTGAGAGATTTTATTGCTTAGGAAAAGAAAGAATTGCAAAATACGATTCGGCGTACTTGATGGAAGACCGATATCCCCTTAAGACATCATACTCCAAGTACAGTTCACTAACAAGTGTCAAGGTGCCGATAGAATTTGTTCATTCGCAGCTAAAGTGCAATTAACAATTGTTTGAATAAAATTTTCATCACTGATTCAAAGAAGTTTCTGATATTTCGAAGCGTATCAACATATAACTGGTCAAATGAAGAGTAACTGTGAACGTTGCACAGTTGTCAAAAACACCATCCAAGCAATGCGATATCTGCATTGTCATACATTGATTCTGCAATAGCTTTACCAAAGGGTTTGCCAAACCGCATTGTAAAGAAATGACAAGTTTCACGGCTATGTAAATATACTGTATCCGGTTGAGCGTCAGGTTGCGGTTATAACTCAACAGCCCACGAATCGTTAAGTCCTGACGAGGTCTGCGGACCTAATCGTCAGCTCCTTACGGTCGCATAAAACCTGAGCGAGGTGGTAACAGCTGTGTGTGCAGAAGCACACGCTTTCAAGTTTGCTCGTCCCTGTAGATTGTACACGTCGACACAGATGCAGGAGGCCGAGAGTTCGCAGGAGGTGAAACGACGGCAACTCCATAATCCGCGACCCAGACTACATCGCCACTTTGCAGCTTAATACTGTCGAGGTCACGGAGGCTGGAGATGATCCTTGGGCCAAGTCTCTGACGTCAGTAATATCCATTAATAGAGGTAGGGCGCGGGGAATCGGGCCGACGAGAATGAGAGGCAATAGAGATGAGAGCGGGGATCGGGGATGCCGAGATTAAAGCGAGGGCAGAAACGAAACGGGTTGAATCCTGTTACCCAAGTGGATCGATTATATGCGGTGAGCTGAGTGGAGAGACGGGATCTTCCATCGACTGCCGGTGTGTTGTGTAAGAGCCGAGAATAAGAGGAGGCTGAGGGCTGGAAGCTGGAACCGCTAATCGTTTGAGTATCTCCCGGAGGAACACTAATGTCGCCCACTCACTTACTGACTCACTCACTCACTCACTCACTCACTCACTCACTCACTCACTCACTCACTCACTCACTCACTCACTCACTCACTCACTCACTCAGGCGTCTTAGATCCCCATTATCCTAATAATTCCCAAGCGTCGTAGAACGCTGGCCATTGATCTTTACCTCTGCAAACCTTCACTCTGATCAAACTACCTCGTAGAAATTGCGATTGAAACTGAATCCACGGTACTTCAACAAGATAAGGATCACGTCTGTTTCGGTAATGCATTGATCACTATGCACGTACTCACGTTTGGCGTGAATACATATCGATTGAAAGCAGATTCGTTGCAAATAGTTCTGGAAATAGCTTATTTCACACTGAATACTATAACTTACAAGTTCTGGTACGTTTATTTTTATGCCACGACACACGGATGTTTACCTTGTTTCAAAAAAATCACATTTTCCCGACTATTTGGCAACTTTTTGAAGGATCAACTATTAACACATCAGTTTCACAAGGACTGCTAAGTGCTACGGCGATCCTTCACTTTTAAACTGATAAAATTTCCATAAATGAAATACTATAGCTGTTCTCCCCTATCATGTGCGTGTGTCAAACATGCGTCCGCGAAAAAAATCGCACTGACGCAACAGCGATACATACGGCTAGTATCAAAACTCCGTCAAAAGTATCACATCTTATTCTCTCAAGACATACCATACACTCGAACTGTTGTAGGACAGTTTCTCTTTTCAGTACCATGAAGCCTTTAAGCCTAAGGTTGTGGGAATAATCTTGGCTCAAAGAGCCATTCTTGCCTTATTCTTCCCTACGCATGGGTCGAAAAAGAAGTGTGCGTGATGAACATGTGCCTCCTAAACGTACGAAGCTTGAAAATGATTGGTTGCGAGGATGATGCTCGGGTTTAAACGGTTCGGGTTCGGTACTAGGCCCAGTCCAGGAATGATGAGCAAGAGGTCGGAAGCCGAGAAGATGACAGCGCCGAGCGTGTCTTGCTCGGACAAAAAGCTCATCGAAACTCCAGCCTGCCTGCAGGCCGGACAATAGACAACGCGATGAGCCACGAGGCGAAGAAATGACTCGAAGAACCGAAAGAGCCACGGGTACCAGGGGCAAAAACAGATTTCCAGTAGCCCAGGGACGGCTGACTGGGTCCCGAACTTCGTTCCATTTCCCCTTTCTCTCTTCACAGTGTCTTCGCTGTCTCTCCCTCTCCTTCGACTCAGGCTATAGCTGTCCGGCTTTCTCACTTTAGTAACGCTGTGTGGAGGTAGTGTTGTACACAAGTGTTTTTCATGCATTCACGTGTGCGAGTTGCCTGCGTCAAATCGCTTACCTCGTCCGCGATTCCCCCACGTCCCCTCACGCCGTAAAATCCTAACAAGCTATTCAGCCAACTAATCGGAAATCGATAGAATGCCAGAGTAGTCAATGCTTGGGAGGTCAGGGGCTACTAGGTCGGAGACTGAACTGACTACAAATTACATTTATTTCAATTATTGCTCTCTGCATACCCGATCCCTCCGACCCGAATTTCCAAGATATTCTTGGGCTCACCTTCAAACTTGATTTCACCTACAGGATTTACCAATTTGACGACCTTTATTGTGATCAAAATTTCATGCATAACACGAAGAGCTGATGAATTGATGTATAAATAATATCTGTAATGGTGTTGTTTTATCTTCTACTTGAATTGTCAAGTGATGTTTCGGGATAAGATACAAAAGCCAAGGAATCCATGGAGTTAAATTTTTCAAAAGGTGGTAGTATGAACACTTGTCACACATGGCAAAGGTTATGAGCCGTTAGCACTTGACACCTTGGAGTGTGTTGTTGGTGTCAAAATTATCAGCTTAAAAAATATCTTTATCAAGTTGGCTCTAAAATATGAAATTTGACATTCGAAAAAGCGGAATTGCATTTTCCTTTACGGGTATCTAACGAAATGTAAGAATTGTATGGCGAATGAGGAATGCCTCGGAAAATTATGACACACAACTTTTTTGAAACTTGATCAGGTTACCTTTTATTTTTTACACTTTTGGCTCTCTGATTTATAGTCACACCATGAGGTTTCCTTTTCATCAACTTCTTCTGAAAGGGTACACTCATTTTCATAGTGAATAAAATTTGACAGTAATTCCTTTTTGACCATAACAATATGGACTGCGAAAGTTCTACACGAATGAGAATCGCGATTGTAGATTTCAGATTCTAGGCGCAACCTGCTCAGTGCAGTAAGTTCAAATCCACCGTCTACAATGTAAACACGAATTTAGCGAGCTCAAATTTGATTGAATCGTCGCTTTTTCTACGCTCATTAACACATTGTTAGACCCGTCGTGGTTTCAGACGTTGAGAGTCTAGCATAAGTTTCAGGAGTGTTGCACTAACTGTGCTGCAGCATTTCAAATCAGGGAACCGTAAACTTTTCTAACCGCGTGCCGAAAGCTAACGAGCTGTTGTCCCCAACTGACGCTTTAATGACGTCTGTGTGTACCGAAAACTTGCGTGCATTAGGTGTATTTGAGCGATGTTCTATCGTGTTTATAAAACTTGTCGAAGAGATCATATAACCAAAACATTTGTACTGGAAACATCGTTAGCATTTCGGTATATTAATCTAGGTACACCGCAACCTAATTTATGGGCAGAGACCGCGTTCCATCATATCGAATCCCGAGTAGAAATTTTCAATTCACAGGATGAAAGTTTTCATTGGATGTTTCAAGTTATTAAAAAACCAAAAGTTCATCACAGAACAAAAAGTTTGAGGTACGATTGGTACTTTCTCTAAACTGAACACCTCCACAATTGCTATGAATTCTCATTGTCATCGTCATCGGGTGTTATTATGTCTTTCAAAAAGCATGCGGCGACTTTACAACCAATTAAAGCCAACAGTGAGTGCCAGAAACGGTTCGTTGTTAATTTCAGATTCTGCGGGCTGAGCCCGAAACTAATTTCTACTTTGAACAAGATCCTACGTTTAATAAAATGGTTTTCAAAGAATCCGGAAACTTGTTTCCAAGCCGAGAAATATAATCTAACGCGACTCAAAGCATTCCCAAGAATTTACCTTCAGCTATAAAAAATGAGAAACCATGACTAAAACCTTGTAATTCTGAACATCGCACGACGGTGCCATTTGTATAGAAATGCAAACGCCTCAACAAATCGATGCCCAATCACTGATTAATTATACCATCGAATTTGACCGTTCCTCATTAATTTCCAGCATTGGCGTTGCTACGGAGCAAACAGTAAATCCGACCGACGTAAAACACGGCATAGGCGAAGAGGGGTCGGGAGGTCCCGACGCCCATCGGGGGCGGCGCTTTGATTGGCCGGCAGACTTCAGCCTACTAGTGCAGCTCGACGTCGCGAAGGCAGGCAGGCAGGCAGGTATGTGACGGTGGTGGCATCGGCATATCCGAGTGCACATAAACCAATTTACATAACCGCGTAGCGTAATGCCTCGCATGATTAAGGGTATAATTCAGCGACCCGGCAATACCTACCTGCCTCTATTCACCGTCCGCACAACGTCGAGCCTCTCCTTGGCCGATTCTCGCGGCCGTTTCTCACAGCGACACCGGCGCCCCCGACCGGTGGCGTCTCCAACTACACAAGCCCATTTGCTACGGCTGATATAATGACGTCATAACGCTAATAACGTCGGGGCCAGCTGCAGTCGCGTCCTCTTCGTGATTCTGCATCACGGTGCTCGGATGACGCGGTGTTCGCGGATCTGTATACGATTATCTATGTATTTGCGTTACGCGTAGGTAGGAGAGACTTGCGCCTGGTATCGCAACGTCACGTGATTATCGGCTAATTATTATTACCGGACGTAGGTATCATTCATTGGTAATTGAATTAATGGTCCGAGCGTCAGTTATCCCTCGTAACGCAATGTTATTCCGCATTATTTGATACCATGTGCGGCGCTCGGTGCTCATCCAGATACACACGGCTGTGTCTACGTACATACACGACATGCTCCTACCAGCCGTATCGAGTGTCCATTATACGCCGGCTGGGTATGGGACACCGTTTCCTGATATAACCCACGCCCGGGAGGAATGGTTTTTAGTCACTGTCTCATTAGCTGCCCCGGAGGCTTGTGCTGTTGGCCAACGTGTATTACGTCTGCACGTGCATTATGGAGCCGGTCGAGGAAACATGTTCGTTCGGAATGGTGACGAGCGGTTATGTGACTTTTCCCCGCTGCGCGAAGGTTTAAAAAGCTCCGCGAAATTGTTGCTCCTTACTCAACACTTTTATTTTCATTTACTTTCTGATATTCATAAAAACTGTAGAACACGTATTGTCCAGATTTTATGGAAATTCGACAATTTTTTTTTCACCCGAAATTTCTCGTTAGGTTGGAAAAAAAAAGTATTGGATCAAAGTTTCCAGATCCTGTAAACTTTGCTGTATGAACTTTTATCATGGAACGCGGAAGAGTAGACTTCCAAATTAAACTACGACGAATTGGTAAATTGAATTATTAAAATAATACCATCTTTTAGCAAAACGAAACGATTTTGCAACCTTCCGGCTGATCGTTGATTGGCTTTTAATCTATAAGCTCTTTCACAGGAGAAAATAAACATGTTTCACATGTAGACAAAAATTGCTGATAAGAATTGAAAATGTTGAATCAAATTGCTCTTTTAAAAAAAATGTAGAAAATGCATCATTTGCAATTTTCGTAATTTATTTTAAGATATAAAAGTATTAGGTAGTTGTAAAAAAAGTGATATACATGAGAAAGGAAACTCCAATGAAGTATGAATTTGGAACTTTATCGGAAGCTGAGACATTTGGCCAAAAATTGTCTAAATTACCTTTAAGTTATCATTTTTGGTTTGTTTTTTCAAGTTTCTCTCTTTGCTTCAAAATATTGCTGATACTAATACAACGTTATCAGTTGGGCTGAATTCAATCTGATATACTAAATCATAAGTAACTATAGTAACAAACATCACTACATGCCTTATACATCAATAATATAAACAAATATCTTGATAACGAGATATTGGATTTGACTACCAATTTTTCAAAATATCACACGATCAGTTGTAAGATCGAGAATTCTTCATACTTTCTCCTACTGTATTTGCCCAATTTCTTTTTTCAAAATTAGATCTATGTTCGAATGTACGACAAGTTGCAATCCGGTTCGCCATTTTCATTATCGATTGAAAGTATATCAGGTATCTCGATATCTGGTCGATGCAATTCCGCAACCATAACCAAACTCATTCGAATACTGGGTGACCCATCCGCGCTCCCGTCCAGAGATGCGGTAGTCAGCAGGATGCCCGGTGCAGTGTTGGCTGGCATTTGAAACATCATTCCAGGCACGCGGTCGGCACGTCGCGTCGCTAGCTTCTCGGCCTGACCTCCGATGCACATTCGCCATCACCTCGAGTTATGCCCTGCAGCTTACCGCGGCTCGTCGAGGCGCGAAAAGCACAACCAACAGCAAGATGTGAGAGAGACTGGGAAAGCAGAGAAACAAGAGGCCGGGATTTGTGGACGCTGCTGCCTCAGTGACACGTGCCTCGATTATTCACTCGGTACCATCGCTGCGCAATTAACTTTTTGCTATGCTAAGGATTCTGCATTTGCAATTCACCGTTCAAGAAAGTCAAGTTCAGGTGTCGGTCGACGAAAAAATGCGTACCGATTTATACGCGTGCACGGACACCCGAATAACTAGAAATTTACCGAGAATTACATCGCGCTGATTAAAATTTCAATTACGAATATTGTTTCCGAAATACAACAATTCAATCTGCAATTGAGATGTTCTAACGGCAAATAAGTTTTTTCTATCGGTTGAAAATTTATTCTCAATAACGGAAAACAATTGTGATAAAATTGATGAGTTTTGAATCGATTGAATTTTTCTTCATTGGTCAAATTTTTAATTCGTTATATCAATTATATTTCGGGTTTCACATTCAAATGAAAACATATGGATCAAAACTTTCTAGTCCGGCGTGAAAGTATTGATAGTAAATTATCTCATAATACATCTATTGAAATAGATTATTTATCCCAGGAAAATAGCCGTATTTTTCAAAAACGTTACGTACAGCAGCACTGAAACACGGTACTGATAAATGGATTCTGGCCCGTAATTTCAATGTATTCGATTTATCCAATTGAATGTTAGTTCAATAAATATCACGATGTATTCAATCTGGGTATTCAACTTTCATTCGGGCAATTTAAATATTATATACGTATTCGGAGCTGTTAATTTCCAATCACTAAAAATTCGACGTTTCAATCGAGCATAGATGTACCTTTTAAGTAAAACAATTTTTAAACCGTTCGTTACATATATATGAGAAAAAGCAAAAAAATTCTGTGCGTTAATAAAAAAAAAAAAAAAAGTCACCGGGTCTGAAACAGATCGTTAAAAATCTGAACAAACTTTTATACCGCAGTTAAATTTTACCAACAATCTTTGAATCGGTATAAAATTACTCGTGAATAACAGAAAATAAATTCGGCAATCAAACTTCTTGACAATTTGCAAGTAAAAAAAAATAAATCGTTCTTGTTACCTTCCTTCGATGTTCTGTTAATTTTGATAGATAATTTTTGTTTCCGCCGGATAAAAATAGTACAAGAGAAAGAATCGCGACGCGTGTCTGTGCCAGGCAACACTCGGACAATTACAACGTACAGTTATTACCGAGCGATTAGTTATTATCACGCTGCAGTCTCTGCCGACTAGCAGGCTGCCCGACATGGCAATGGCGTGGCTCGTATATCACCGATAATAATATTGCGGAGCCGCTCGTTCGAGGCTCGTGCTTAACAACCTCAGTTGAACATATACACACGTTCGCGTGTGTGGCCTCCTTCATGTGGGTGCGTTTTACGTGTGTAAATACCGTATAACATAATACACATCATATCCACGTTGCATTAAACTATATACATACATTTACACACGACGCGTATACACCCTTCAGACCAGAGTACAGATGACACACTCGGCCGCTCGTAAAGACCTCGTTAACCAGGACACGGCCACTCAATTTCAACGACAGAAATTATCGATGATTTCAGATTTTTATCATCGAAACAGTGGGATTTTTTTTTTTTTTTTTTTATGGGAAAAAAGAGAATTTGGTGAATTTTCATCATAGACGAGAAAGGGACGGAGTTAAAGTTTCGAAAACGCATGATTCTGAATTATTTAGTGGCGAAATTTGAGGTAAATTTTACGAAACAACAAAATTTCGAATCGTCCGAAAACCAACGGCTCCAAAATCTAAATATTTAGAAAAAAAAAAAAAAATTCCACCATATTGAACCGCCGTTTGAAATTTCGCAATCTGACTCCAGATTCGTGGTAGCGACTCGAAAAACCTCACGGTACCAATTTTCATTCGAATCCGTTCATTCGTTCTTAAGATGTCATCATTTTTACTTGATTTTTTAGAATTTTGTTTTTTAAATAAGTGAAAGAGCACCGAATGAATCAAAGCCAAAATTCAACAAGTTCTAAGTTTGGAAAATCTGCGTTGATTAAGGCAAAAATCATCGAAATCCGGTAACGCGTGATCAAGATATCTTCAGATAAAAAAATTGATCACATTGTGACATGCGTACATACATCTGTCAATCATTAGTGGTGATTTTCTAAACTTCAAAACGTGGCGGTCTAGTGAAAACGCAACTTTTCATATTCGCAGTGATTACAGTACGTAATTTCCTTTTTTCTCCAAACGCAGAGAAGCAAGAAGGTAAAATGGGACACGAAAATTGTTGAAGTTGTAAATTTTGCCAAACAATAGTGAACGAAATGATGGTAAGACTGCGACGATTACTAGACCGCAGACTGTATGAAAGATAGAATACTGTTCATCCGTGTACGTAAGTACAGTCAAATACGATCTACCTTCGCAGCTCAACTCAACGTTACGTCTTCGCCTGCGACCTTTTCCTCCTTTTCCTCCTCGTCACCATCGTCATCATCATTCGTCCACGGAAGATGCGCGTCAACGACAGACGACGGATTGTCAGAGGCAGAAATCCTTTTCATGCTCGTCAGTTATTCGCTTCCAGATCCGCGATTAGATTCGTCTCAAAGATACGGTTACGCGGATACGTATGGAGTTGTGCAATTTTCGGTACATCGCGTCGTGTTTCGTAATTGTATAATAACAATTTTCAAAAAATTGGCGGAACAGATGCAACCATCACAATATTACATCATAATTGTTTTGAGAAGGTGATATTTTAGTCTAGCATAGAGGAAAACACGCCAATTTATACGATTTTGGAACTTGTAATTTTCAAAATGACGATGCAAATGACTCAAATTAAATTGAACAAATTTTTTCCTTGCACTGTACACTAACACGTGAGCTCACATCGCACCACATACACTCGGAAAACAATTTGGTCGTAAACAAAGTTTTAGGGTTACGTGCATCCGAACAAATATTATTTTCGCACAACCAAAAAGTTTGGCTGATCATATAGTACGCAGAAAACAAAACGTTTCAGCAATGTCTAAGAAAAGGTTTCACATCACAATCCCGTAGAGTCTGTTGCGATTGCGAAACCAGATTTACACAGCGAAATCGTTTTGTACACATTGAAAAATGACTGTTCAATTGCTGTAGCTGATAAAATTATCGTTTGATTATAATTTATGCCGCATAATAAATTATGTGCCACATCATACAATGACAAAGAAATATGCCATTGTGAATTGAGAGGCTGATTCGATGATTTAGTTCTGCTGATTGTACTAGACAGATGCCTGGAGCTCCTCCTAATAACTGCTCGTCTTACTTCTCTCGCGAGAAAGGATTTTTCACTCGTCACCGAATATTTTACCGCTTTAAAATTTTTTCTCAATGATTTACGATATAACATTGTTTTTTATAGCGGTGATCAATTAGTAGCTCTCATGGTTTCGTAAATTTGACTAATCTTTATCCACCAAATAGATTTAGTGAACTCTATGAAGTGACTTGGTTAAATTGATTGAATTAATATTGAGATTTTGTATTTATAAGTATATTTTCTACAATCAAATATTTTAGCAATCTTGAAAAAATCATTGCGGTAATTTTGATATTTACAAGAAAATATCGCGTTCCCAAGAGAAAATTTACTTCAAGATGTGTCTAGAAATTGATTTTTTTACAAAATCAAAAAGTTTTCTCTGACTGTACAAAAAATGATTTAAGATCAGCGCAATGGGCGAATCATGTATTTGTTCGAATAAGAATTTATCTACAGGTTGAAGTTTGTAAAATTAACATAACGATGAATTTTTAGGAAAACTCGGTACATCGCAACATTGAGATTATCTAATATTCAGTAAACCATCATACAGGATTGAAAAACTGATTTTAGCAAATGAGACTATTTCCAACTCACAATTTTGCGATACATATAGTAATTTTTGTTCAAGAAAACAGGCCACGGGAATAAAATTTCAACTGTCAATAAGTTTCGTGCCTGTTTATATTGATATAGTATTTATCAAGTTTTCAAAGTTATTGATTCAAATCTCGTCAAATATTGGTGTTCGTCAAAGAGCTCTTTGCGGTCACAATAATTTCAAAGCTTTCCTAGCGGCTGTGAAAATTTATTCGCGTATCGTCACGTTAACGTTACCGACGCGTCATTCAATCTCGCGATGATTAATCAACATTTAACGAGGCGACCTCGCGATAACTGATTAGTTCTCCGTTGAGACGAAGTGTCTGTCTTTATTTTTTTTTTTTTTGTTTTCTTTTTCTTCTTCTTTTCTTTTCGAGAAAATAAAGGAAAGATGTTATACTGCATCGAGGAGTAATTTCGTCGACATTTCGAAGCATCAACGCGACGTGTTTCACGGACAAGAAACGATCATAATATACCAACGGTGAGGGGAGGGGGGGGGGGGGGGGGGGGAAACGCCGACGGAATAGCAAATTCGATCGTCCGAGGATCTAGAGGATCAAAAGGATCAAACGGATGACAGGTTACATACATTGTCGAACGTGTAAGTGAGCCGGGTGGTGCAGGTTTTTAGATTTATCCTGCTGCACGCGCGTAACACGCCTCCAGGTATAACAAGACAGGGAACAGGTAGTCGACGACTAACTGGGTCTTCCCTCTTCCCGATTCCCGATTCCTCCCCTCATCCTCTAGTGTTGGCTCTCCTTCTCTCCGCCGGCGGAGTTTCAGCCATACTTTCGTTATCTTTCTTTTTCCCGTCCGTGCGTTGGTTCGTTTTTTCGTACGTTTTTTCCTCGTCCTTTAATAATAAGATAGCTGCTGTTGCTGCTGCTGCTTCGGATGCTGGCGAGGAGAGGAACGCGAGAGGTGTTCCAAGAGGCGAGACAAATCGCGCGGACGGGACTTTTGTGTCCGGTTGAAGAATCCGGGGGAAAGGAAGAAAGAAAGAGAGAGAGAGAGAGAGAGAGGAGGGTATAAAGAAAATAAGAAGGGTATAAAGAAATAAAAGTCCCGTCCCTACGGCGAAGAAACGGCATTCACTGTTTGCTCGATTTTTAATTTTCGATACCTGCAGCGCGAACGAATTTCGACGCCCGGATCCATTTAATCTACGTTAATTAAACCTGCGGCTGCAACGTCGACGGAATCTGCAGGTATTTTTCACCTGATCGAGGCCCCCACGGCCATAATGCATCATGGGCGCCTGAACTCTCCTCGAAAACCAGTTTATTTAATCGACGCTTTCATACGCTTCTCGGTACTCCACCGTGCAATGATTTACAGAATATATATGTCGGAGAATGGCCAATTATCACTTGCGAACTTTGTTTTGCGTCTTGCGTGTGGGACGCATATTAAACTGTTTGTTTAACAAGAAAACTCCGAACTACGATCGGTACAAGTTTTTTTTTTTTTTTAATTGCATCATTTTTTACCAAAATTTTGTCAATTTTAGAAACCGCGCGATTTATTCTCAGCTTCAGACTATATAGAACCATGACGTGGCAATGTCGAATAGTGCGAATAGTATGTGTGAGTGTTTGGTGAAAAAATGAAGAAATTTGCAGTGAAAATGATACATTGCCCATTAATTTCGATGACATAACCGGCAAACTTTTATTCTATTTTTATGGACCTCCCTATAATTGAGTAAAGTTTTTTAGATTCGACAGTAACTACGAGTAGGTACGTTGATTTAAAAAAAATGTCCGGATTTTTGATATCGCGTAACGAAGAACGTCATAATAACGTGAAAAGCAAATATTCGTGTTATCTGCCAAAAGACTGAGTTTCAGCTTATTGTTTAAACGAGTATCGACCATATTTCAAATTTCAAAGCTCAAAATCAGTTACGCAATATATTCAACAGCAAAATAGTTGCATGTGAAAAAATTTTCTCCAGTCTAGCGGTGAAAATTTTGTCGTCACATTTACTCTACTAAATAATACATTTCACAGTTATAGCTGAAATGTTTTCGCTATTAATTGAATTTTTTTCGATCAAAAACGTAGTGTTTGAAATTTCCGCATAACAGTTCAAAATCTGTTGCAATTCGGAAAAACTGTTTCTTCTCACGACGTATTGACATCGCAAAAATAGTTTTCGACGATTCAACGAAACCTTTCTCCCAGATCTCGTGAACAGTGACGATGATGGTAAAAATGACGCATGTTAATAATAACGGTAATGATCGTTGGCCTAACCTGTGTCTCCGTTACGTTGAGTAGTTTCGCCATCTCCGCCCTCTCCGATGAGCTAAGATATTTTTTTATCTCGAACTGCTTTTCAAGCTCGAATATCTGCCTCCCAGTGAACGTCGTCCTCGCTTTTTTCTTCTTCCTCTCGGCCTCGCTGGCATCCTCAGCTTCACTGGTCACCCGCACGTCTCCCGCACCCCCGCCCTTAACAACCGGAAGTACCTCCTTCACTCCGGTATCGAGTTTCTTCCGCTTTGCAGGCGGCGTCTTGGCTATCTGAACACCACCGTCTGTAAACAAATACGAAAATCGTACAGATTATAACTCGTTGTTATCGTTGTTGTTGGTTGGAACACGGTTTTCACTTTATCGCATGATTTAACGCCGATTCGTTTCGTGAAATTGACGCTTTTGGGGGCGGGGTTGAAAATCCCAATTTTTTGGTGGCGGAATTTAAAGTAAAATAAAAAATCGAACTCTGACGCATCAAGAAAGTTTCGAATGATCCGAAACCTGACGCTCAAAGTGCCGAAAGTATAAAGTTCTGAAAAGGCGTCAAAGTTCGGAAAGTGCGAAAATGTGAAGATTTAAAAATCCGAGACATCGAAATTCCGAATGATCGAAGATTTTCAGTTATGCGATTTTCTGGCTTGGTGAAATTTCATCACTTTAACCCTTATTTGTTTTGGACGTTCGTAATCCTGGTCATTCTGATTTACAGATTTTCACATTTTTTAAACCCACTCGTTGAGTAAACTGCGCCGCGTGAGTATATTTTAATTTTCGGAAATTCGCTCTATCGTAACTTTTACAATTCGGAACTTCAAAAACTCAGACATCAATTATCTTTATAGCCTTATAGTTACGTTGAAAAATGATTGCAAAATATGCGCAGGTAAAAGAATGAGATCAAGTTTAATTAAATTCACTTGAATAAAATTCATCAGGATTATACGATCAGTCAGTGTAAACGTGATTCTTAGAACAAGAATTATGCCAAAGAACGTAAAGCAAAAGTATAGCTCTCACGATCAATCTTACCAACGAATTGAAACCTTTGGTCCGGTAAATGATTTTATTTTGCTACGTTCTATTTCTTAAAAATAGTTCAAAATCACTGTTTCTAAAATATTACCAAATAGGCGGCACGATTCTTGGTTACTTTATGTGGCCAACAAGTCCACATCAGCAAAATGTTGACTTACAACACTTGCATTGCGAACCCGTCGTAAGAGTACTCAAAACACTGTAACATATTTTTCGATTACGATAAAAAATAAAAATTAAAAATTGAAAAAAAAAAAAAAAAAACTGCATATACAATGATATTGACCAGCAACTTTCCCTCCGTGATGCAACCGTGAAAAGCCAACCCAACTCATGTTCCCCACAGCGTGCACGAGTCGCCAAGTTGAGTCTGAAAAGCCCGGTTTGCCCCAAATTTGTCAAACCCGATTGAAACCGGTCGGGCCGATAAATTCCTATAAACTACATATATATTTCCGTAAATCTTTTTCCGGCAATACCGAGGGCCGTATAAGTAAGCATTCTCCCACCCTGTAACCGTTTCGAGGGTAAAACCTATCGATCGGCAGGTATATCGCCGTCCGGCAATTCACCCTAATTAGCGCGAAGCTTGCATTAATAGGATCAAGTTGGCGAGTATCCGACGGCGCGTATAGACAGACACACACCAGAGCGAGACGTGGGAGGAGGAGGAGGAGGAGGAGGATGAGGATGAGGGGGGCAGGCAGGTAAGCCGTGTAACGACGTGGCCGCTTGCGCACAAAGGCCTGGGTCATCGGCGAAGGGCGGAGAGCCAACATGATCGGTTTTCGCTCGCTCGCTCGCTCGCTCGCGTCGCGTTCGCCTCGCCTCGCCTCGCTTCGCTCGCTCGCGCGTCGCGTTGAGTCGAGTCGCGTTGCGTCGAAGCGGAGCGGAGTGGGGCGCAAACCCCCTTTGTTTGTAGTCGCCTCGCAGCCTCGTGCTAACAGTTCTAATCGCTAATCGATGATGACGGCCCGTGTCGAGCCGCCCGCTTATATGTATACGCAGGCAGTGAGCTTGGCTACGCCTCGCTGATTGCGAGTGGAAGCTGCTAGGCCAGCCGAGTGAGAGGGTATAAAAAAGTTTCGTAAGCTATCGATGCAATTATTTGTCAACCAGATAGCTGCTCGGGTTGACGGGATCGCTGCTTCCAAGCTTTCCGTGGTTGGGTGGAAATTCCGAATTTAAAAATTTCCGAAAGCGCCGAATATTGAAAAGACGAAAATGCTGAAAGGGCGTGATGATGACAAATGAAAGTTCCGAAAGTCCGTAGATGAGAATATTTAAAAATCTGAAACATCGAAAATCCGAACGATCAAAGCTTTTCGGTTCTGTGAATTTTTGGGTTGGGGAAATTTCACCACTTGATCTTTATTCGTTTTGGATTTTCGACATTTTTATGTTTGCATTCCTGGTCATTCTGATTTTTTACACCCAGCCGTTCGAAAAACGACGCTGTGCGAGTATATTTTAACTTCCGGAGTATTACTGTATCGAAATTTTATTCTTCGGAAATTTGCTCTATCGGAACTAGAATTTTTGGAATCTGATATTCCGGAAGTTTGAACCGTCGGATTCTTCACTTCAAGTTTCGCCATCGAATGATTCGGAGTTAGGCGCTTTCCGAACTTTTCAAATTCGAAATTTTGAACCCCGCCCTTCATGCAGGTTCCTGCAGGGTATACAAGTGCATTGTACGTTCGAATTCATGGCAAATATTCTGCCGATTATCACACTTTATTACATTTTTTACTTTATAGAAATTTGACTTTCGATTAAACCTGAACTACTTGGGTGAAAATTTTCCTTCGCTCCGACTGAAACGATCAGTAATTCGCTTGAAGAGGAATAATTTATTCAAATCATTATATCATTCAACTGTACGGTTGATTGAATTTATGAATGATAAGATCTGTGTTCTTGAATCACAAAAAAAAATTAATTATACCGTATAATGTATCATCCGTTTCACCGTTGGATTCGAACGAATGCCAAGAATTCGGAATACTTTTAACACTAAACGTATTATAATCAGTCGCAAGAAAATCGTTAAAATTCAATTTTAACGAAAAATATTGGAAAAACATTTTTGAATTCTGTTAACCGGGGTACAATCACGTGTTTAAATGAGAACGAAAATAACCGTTAGCTTAATTGGAAATTAAACGATTCGAATGGAAAGACGCACGTGCGTTCCTTTTATTATTATTCGTAAATATGTATATAAAGTAAAATATCCCGAACTCAAAGGTGTTTGCAAACACATCAGAAGTCACCGAACAACCGTGAAAACAAGTCGAACAACACATTTAAGTGGTGAAATAAATTAAAATTATTACAACCATAATTCTTTCGATACAACGCAGTTTTAAATATAGGAAAAATATTCATAAAAATTAAAAACAAACTTAATCGCAACTTGAATCTTACACTCAGAACAGACGTATCAATAATTTTAGAACCCGTATAATATGCTCGGTATAATCACGCTGTTAATGAGATATTGAAAATACGAAAAGCATATCGCACGATAAGATATTTTTTCAGGCACATAACGGTGAAAATTTTTCGTTTACCCGAGGGCGTGAAAATTATGGTTCGACTACACGGTAAGAGAGAACGGACAGAGGCGCGTGCCGTGAATTTCCCTCCTTTGATACGGGTACCTTTACATAATAGTAATGGATTGCTACTTCAACAGGCCGCGGTCCTCTTTCCTGCTGTGAATGGTAATTGCCTCAAGAGAGAAATAGAGAGAGAGAGAGAGAGAGAGGGAGGGAGGGAGGTTCTTCGTTCGACAAAGATTAAACAATCTACCTCTATTTGTCTTGTAGTTTCACGTAGCCGCAAAAGGTAACGCTTAACCAAGTGTTGACAAATTATTTGTCGTTTTGTTCATTTCAGAACAGTAAAAAAACGAATAATATAAGAAATGTCATCATAAAATTTCACGAAAGAAAATGGAATGTAGATTTTACTTCTGTTGTGTTTAACGTGTGGCCAGCACTTTTTTGGTGCCAAATCTACATCAATATTGTGATAGATCTATCTAAGCATATTGTAACTCTTATTACCGGATTTGTAACTCTTCATTACCGCATTTGTAATCTTGCCGCAATTGCTGTAGATTTTACAACAAAAAGGTGTTGCAATTCTTAGAAATAAGTATATTCTTGAAGTGGACCATCTTTCGAAGTCTAGAAAAACAAAAACAAAACACAATAAACAAAGTTTTTCGGTGCTGAATTTTCAGCTGTATTGTTCTGAAAATGGAGTTGATGATGTAGTTAGTAAAAACTTATTTCCAGCTAAACTGAGATTCGGAAAATACTTGTTGAATTAATTCCACGAAATGGACTTATGGACTATTTGTACATTGACAATATGGACTAATGTACGAACCAAGAAAACATACAAATCATTCTCTGAAAAGACTCATTCAAATTCTGAAGAACTGATAAAAATAAACAACCAATAAAAGCTTAAAACCATATCTTCGATGTAATTCACCACCTAAATTCACTGTTGAATTCGTTCCGTTTGTTACAAATTATTCGAAAATCAGTAAACCAGACTGAAATAATTCCATTCTTCGGCTTATTCATTATCAGGTTAAATCTGATTGAAATATAAAAAACAAAATCAACATAGGTATCAGAAAATAGAAAAAAAAAACATCTTTTGGTAATTGAGCTAGTGTAGTTGCAAAATATCACGAGTAAATAGTTACACCGCGCAACGTGAAGGAAAAATAAAAGAGGAAAAAGTAAAACGTGAAAAAGTCAACGTCGAAGAAAAACGTTAAAGTTCAAAGTGAGCCTGGAAATTAATTGGCGCAAAGGAGCAAATGAAGATTATCTTTGAGGCAAATTAGCGATAACGACCAGCATTGTTCCTCGGTTAGGTATAGAATGCAGTGATTCACTAAACATGGCGTCCGATGCGCAGCTAATTCATTCACGGGCCCAGAGCGCAATAATTCCGAGCATTTTGATAGGCTCTTGAGCGTTACAGTGCGATGCGATAAATACATTAGAGCGGTGAAAAGAGAGAGAGAGGGGGAGAGAGAGGGAGAGAGAGAGCCTGGTATACCTTACCACGCGAATTTATCTTTCCTGATTAGCGTAACATTGTTTCACGTAGGCTGTCCACGCTCAGCGCCGACGCAAGCGAATTCGCGATTCGCTCGAGCGAGCAGCAGGCGAGACGCGGACCGGAAAAGAGGAGAAGAGTTTGATGATGCAGCGCGTCTCGCGCTTTTGCCAGCGAAACAAAAGGCGCTGTATTATATACGTTTACTTATATTGTACACCGCAAACGGCGAGTAATTATAATATTATTCCGGAAGGCTCCGAGGATGAAAGAAGAAAAACTTGAGATAAAGGGGGAACGAAGCTAGGAAGAAATTTGTGCGAGAAACTGGGAGAGAGAAGGAAAGACTATTGTTTCATACCGCCGACTCTGTATTGCGTAGAAAAATGAAGTGCCGGAGGAAATTCAAGTTCAATTTAGCGATGGTTAAAAGATTTAAAACAATTTAATTGGAGAAACTTTTTTACGAGGTTAAACATAGTTACGTTATCGTAACGAAACATTACGGGAAAAAAAAATCACTACTTTCTTAATTTTTCAATGATTTTCAACGAAGTAAGATTTCGAAGTATATGTGTGTTTTTACTCGTTACGGTTTACCGAGTTTCGAACAATTCCAAAATCGCGAAATAACGATTTTTCCTCAGCGTGAGTCGTTACGATAACGTTACTAACTTCGATATGATAATTTTTGTTCCTGCTGTTAAGTCAGGCTAAATTTTATACCCAACGAACGTAAATTTGCAAGAGTAAGAAACTTCGTAGATTATTGTAGCGAACGTTTACGTATAGCAGATACACTTTCGGGGTATAGGTGAATATACAACTGAAATGTAATTGCTCTCGGAATTTCTTCTACACGGGATGATGAATTGTTCAGAATCAATTTGGTTTTTCATCATAATTACGGGTAATTTTATACCCTTCGGAGAAACGTCAAAATTCCAGGACGAGTCGGAAAATTTATTACCGAAACGTCGGAAATTTTTTTCAGTCTAATCGTCAGTGACAACGTTTCATTCGATTTATAACAAAAGATTTGAGTTAAGGTATTTCTCCATTTTTTCCAACATTAACAACTTTTCAATTTACCTATCGCAACATCGTACGAATAAATTTTTTTGTATCTAATCAATCAATATTGGATAAGACAAAAAAAAAAAAAAAAAAACGTTCAATTCTTTCGGCACAGTTAAGAAAAAGCGTGATTAAACTTGCAGTGTGGACACTTTGACCACCATGCAAAAAAAAAAAAAAAAAAAAGAATGTTATTCAATGATTCATACATTCTTTTACCAACGAAAAAAAAAAACAAATCTTTTCGTGCACTATTAATCGGGTAAATGATTTTGAGTTTTAAAAAACGTTACCTAGGGTGCCCAAGTCCGAGGTGCCTAAAAGATGTCGACACGTCGTTTTCCGATCAGTTTACGATCGACGAATGAATCGGAGCAACCCCTACAGGTCTGAGGGATCAGGCGATGGTCAGGCGATCGGAAATGACGTCAGCCGAGGCTCGTTAGCCGTAGAGAATAGCGGAGGGTAGGTAGTTTCTGGTACGGATTAGCAGTTGCTACGGGTGGCCGGAGGTACGTAGCAGGTAAGTTTGCGTAGGTGTAGAATGTAGATGGACGCACGCAGGGTACGTGCAGTGGTTGTGCGGGAAGCAAACGCTCGCCGTTGTAACGATAGCCGCTCAGCCAAGAGACCATAAACGCGAAACACGAGGCTCTACACCGTCGATGATTGGTTTACCCTCGGTAAACCGTCCGACTCTCCTCTGTTCCGTTCCGTTCCGTTCCGTTCCGTTCCGTTCCGTTCCGACCGGGCAACCGATCGACCTACCAGCTCTCACCACCCGACCGTAAACACCGCGGGGAAATGGCTAGATTGGCCTACGTACGTGCTGAATTAGTTATTGGGAGCGAGGGAGAGAGAGAGAGAGAGAGAGAGAGAGAGAAAGAGGGGACGCGGAAGGCGATCGAGTCGCCCGGAAGACGCCGGGAACGAATTTTCTTTTTATAATTTCACCTCGATTTTCAATTTCCTCTTGCAATGTTACTCGGTTAGACAAAGGAAAGAAATAAGTCGGTACTTTGGCCGAACTTGATGGGTCAGCCTAGGAACTACCCGCTTGGATATGCGTTTCGAGTTCATAAATCATAAGCAAATAAGATCTTTTATTTTATTTTATGGTGATTTTTTTCATTCGAATAATGTAAAAATTACTAGACTCATTGACGACAAAATCTAATCAGTTCTTATCCGAAAAGATCCACGTCGATTGATACCGAAAGAATCAAAATTTGTTGATCCGTTCTCGAGATATAGTCGTTTTTTATTTTGTTTTTCGTAACTTTGCTGTCCGAATGATTTCAACAGTACTGAACCGATGGAAATATAAAATGTAATCAGTTTTAAGTTTGGAAAAGACGCGTCGATTCAGATCAAAATCATTAAGATCCGATAATTTCGGGGTGATTAGAGAATTGAAAACAGAACAAGAAAAGATATTATTACCATCCCGGAAAGGAAAAGTTGACTTCTCGACAGACCTCCAGGATTTAAGGGGGCTGGATGGCCAAAAATCTAAACCTTTTATTAATTTTATTGAACGATGATCGTACATCTGGTGCTTATCAAATTATTATATTTGTGAACTTAAAACATATTTACGAACAAAAGCTAATGTATTCAATTATACTTTTTTCCAACCGTTTAAAAATTGTTAAAAATCAAGCAGATTCGTTCGGTTCCACTTTTCCACGATGGCTCGTTGTAATCGAAAATTATTCTCTATCAAGTGACGAAAACAAATTTTCTTTCTTTTTTTTAGTAGTCAATTTAATATCGCTACTTGTTGATCGCGATTACCAATATCTGTATGCAAAAGTGTTCCAACGAATTTGTAGAAAATATAAATCGAACGAATCTATCAAATGTTTCAACAACTTTGATACGATTAGAAATGAAGCATTCGTATTTTAAAGTTTTCTTCTCCACTCCAGTATTTTCTATTTTTTTATTTTTAAAGAGATATTCAAAGCTTACGTATATAATAATTTGATGAATACTCAACGTACGATTATCGATTTCTTAGCCAATCAACCTTCTTCTATTTCAAATATGACACATTGAGTCATTTATTTAACGTCTCAAAAGTCTATTTTACTTTGATAATTTTTGTAAATTCAATCTCCCTTTCCCTTAATTGGAGACTAACGTTGAATCGAAGGTGTTCGATGCTTCATTACGGATCGTATCGACTTCGAATCGTGCGTATATGACAAGCACCTCACTGTTTCTTAGCGATGTTCGTTATAAAAATGTATTTAAATCGTGACAAAAGTTGTTGAAAATTGCGAAAACTTAACTCCTGTATTTTCCTACATCCCCAAGAGAAGATCGTTGTTATCTTCGTCTGGTCTGCTAATGATTTCGAACACGGCGCTGCATCGTTAAGACGGATCATCTCATAATGGTGGCAATTAAAGTTTAATAACATTCTCCGCAAGCAAGTCGCGGAACCCGCTTGATCGTTCAGTTTGCCTCCGTTAACGGTCTATCTCGCCATTATACGTGTATACACACCGTGGCACACTCGTTTCTCAATTCGTACCAACACCATTATACGACATTATACAGATATAATACGGATAAACGACCTGTGGAGCTAATTACTTGGCTGTATGGTAAGTTGCCTCCTGCCACGTATCTATAAGCGTTAATATCTCACGTGGAGAGTTAAAATACGAGCAAGTCTGCGTCTATATCGTAGATAAACTTTCCGGTAAAAATTCCACGGAATGGAAATTATCGACGCCTAGTCTGCGATTGTGCCTGTGTGTGTGTGTGTGTGTGTGTCTGTATTAATGAATAAAACAAGTTCCGATCAAGGCAATAATTAATTGGCGTGGAGAAAAGTTGTTCTATTTTTTACAACGTTTTTCATTTATTTCCTGCGTCTATCTTTATACCGTCGCTTTTTTAAAAACTCAATTACAATCATATGTTTACCGGTATAATCGATGTTCAATGCGTATAACATAATGCTCAATCACATTATGCCCACTGCAGTATTGATCGATGTATTCGACAAGCATTTAATTTGCTTGTGTCAGTGAGAGTGAAAATTTCCCTGACGGTAATAATTTTAATGGATTATCCCTGATGCTAGATAAGGAACGTATTCAACCACCCACAATAATCGATGTAATAGACGTTCTGCAGTGCTGGTACTTATTTCGAAGGTACCATTTCTAGATTTCGGTTTCCGACACTTTAAAATATCGTTCGATTCCTGCCTCAAATATGATGTTTGAAAGAGTTGCAAAATTGAGATTTAAACGTTCTGAATAAAAATTTCTCGGGTCGCTGTCTAATTATCGTCGTAAAGAAAATAAAACAAAAACAAATTACAGAATAAAGCACGAAATTTGATGAATACGTTAAAGAGAAATTTCGAAGTGTAGAAAGTCTTTGCTATTTAACCGCATTGACGAAAAATTTGATGCAATCGAAGAGTCGGATGAATTTTCGTCTGATATTTCGTACATTTTATAGTAAAACAAATTGGATACGAAAGAAGAGCAACACGATTTCACGGGATTGGAATAGATATACTTCAAGAGAGTCGGTAACAATTACGTGCGATGTAATCCGAATGGGTATGCAAAAATGCGAATAAGCAATCATAATACGTTAACAGCATCATCAGCAAAGCACACGGAATATAATGCTGCGTCGCTTATAATGTATGACGTGCTAGGGGAGGAGTGGTTATGAAAGAGAGTGAGAGAAAAGAGGAGGAGGGAGAATAAGAGAGGGAGATTAACCATCAGAGCAGCATGGTTGTGGCGTAACGCGTTGCTCGTTCAAAGGCGATTACTTAATTGAACCAAACAGAACTCAACCCAATAATCCACCACGCGTTTCAACGTCAATTATCCAACAAGCGTATATTGGTTATTTATACATTCTAACGAGCGATCCAGCGTTTCTTAAATAACCCATTGCGTGCATGCACGAATCTCAACGTCGCGGCGTCGTCGCAAAATAAGTGCAGTACGCAAACCGCAACCGCACATCCGATTTCCAACACGTGAGCAATTTCGAAATTTCTTTTTTTTTCTACTTCATAACCTGACCCAGACTCAAGTGATGATCTGAGCGACTAACGCACGCAAACGTAATTTCAGGTAATGAGTCAACTTTGACAGGATGAGAAGGTAAATGAATCTTACAATTTCGATCGGAAAATCTGATTACATATCTCAGAGATATAACTGTGCGTGATCAATGAACCGAAACATATTTGGGAGAGCAGTCTTTGATTCTGATATCTTTAAAATTGTCCAGAGATCAAATGAGATGCATATGTACTCTAAATTGGAATTAAATTACTCTTCGTCGCGAGACTAATTGAAAGCAATGTTGTAACACAGTTTTGAACCTGAGTTTTGAACAAATGAAAATGTACCTATGTTGATAAGTAACTATATTAATTTTGATATTAACAAATAATGAAAACCCGTGAACACGATGTAATGCGGGATGCAAAGTAACTGATTGATCATGCAATTCGCGATGAAATTCTTCAGCCAAATTTGTTATAGGGTGGAGCTAAGATATGAGCTCAGGTAAATCTGTTTATGAACGTCGCGTGAGTCTGTCTTGGCTGCTCCAGCCGGAGAATAAGCTTCGCATTACCGCGTCTCAGCACTTTGTTCTACCGGAAGAATGCATTTTTGTCTTCTATACTTTTCGTATCTAAGTGCGAACACTGATACGGATATAGGATGAGAGTCGTCGCGGACAATAATAAGAGTACACGGAATCAGATGAAAAGTAGAAATGTACAGGGTATACCATTTTTTGTGGAATGATCGAGGTATTAGAACAGCAATAGATTTTTAACCACCGGTGAAATCGCTTTTGAGAAATTTCACTTTTTACAACGATACGAAAAAGGCGCAACGTGAAGAAAGAAAACCGTAACCCATACGGAGGAATTTTTAGTTCCGGTTCTACTCAGTCCTTAAATATTTTGATTTTTTTACCAGAATAGAAAAATATAGTTCTAGGTAGAAAATGAAAATTAGTTTTCTAGCTGTTACCGGAAAGTCTGTATCCGTTACTATTCTTTCACCGTTACTATATTTTCTAGTAACTGTTGCGAAGATTTAATGCTCGTGCAACGATAAATTGACGTTAAAGCCTCGTTTAGCTAAAAAAGTAGAGTAAACCTCAAAAACTGATTTTGCGTTGCAATAACCAAAAAAGGATCGACGATAGAACAAAATGGTTACGTTTACGTCGTTTTTCGTAATCCCAGCAACATTCAAACAGTTTTCTCAACGATACCTGTTTTACTGAATTTTTCTAGTTACTGTAACAAATGAAATTTTTCTCAGTCTCGAGTCGTGATCGCCGAGCAGCATGCGTGAGTTATCACAAAGCGTTTCTCCCCTTCGCCGCGGCTCGTATTCCTGGGTGAAAAGACGAGGGGTGCGAGGGAGCGGCCACGAGGTTTGAGGAAGATGAAAACTAATTAGTTCAGGATGTCATGGACGAAGAGAGCGGGAGCTAGGATGCTAGAGGTTGAGCTTGAGCCGGAGCGCGTCAAGTGGTAGATCCGGACGGCGATGATGCCGGGGGGTTGAAAGGTGGGTAAAAGTAAAGGAGAGGAAACGCGGCTTTGTGCGGAAGCTCGTTGCACGCCTCGAGCTTCTTCAGGGTTGGATTGGTAATTATCGCGAGCCGGGGACTCCGGCTAACAAGGGAGAGCCTTACTTGCTCGCCCTCTTTCTCGGGGGCTTCCTTGATCCGTGAGCTTCACTTTTCCGCCGCAGTGGCGCGAGGCGCGAGTCGGGCTGCGGCGCTGGCGTCGGTGCGGCAGCCAGAGGAGCATAAGCGTGAACACGCGTGAGTGTCTTCTTGGGGCCGGGCTTAAGCCTCCGCGCTCGGTAATTACGCCCGTTCGCGTTTATGTATCTTTACCGGAGCATGCGGAGGAACGAGTGTAACTCTCACCGTTCCAGAGGGAAGAAGAAGTAGCCAAGAGGGAAGCGAAGAAAGAGAATCTCGGAACGGAATTACGCCGACGTGATTCGTCATCCGATGACGACACGCGCGCTTCTCAACGAAACTCGCATCATATACCCATATGCGAGCTCATCTGTTACAGGGTTAATTTTATTCAATTAGCCAAGCACGTCGTCCTTGCATGAGGCTGAAGTTAGTAACGTTAAAGTAGCGATACATCGGGAGAAAAAATTATTATTGGCCAGTTTTAGGATTACTTTCAAGGAGTTTGCTTTTCGGAATTAGTGTAAATTTTTTCTATGACGGTTTTAGTAAATTTCGGAAAGTCATGAGGATGCGAATTAGCGATTTTTCCTAAACATGTTTATCACTTCATGGTCATGTCCTTTTCACTTTGACACGCAAGATCTCATCATCGACGCCATCGATGCTATTACCGAGGGTGTCGACGGAACTTTTGACCATTTGAACGTGTGATCAACTTCGAACTCTGATAGTTTGGAGATTAAAGTCGGATACGTACATTTCTTGCAAAGTCGAAAGGTTGGACTGCATTGAGGAATTCAGAACGTTTCGTAAGCCTGTAATCGCAGTTCATTAGCTTTCTGAATGTTCTCTCTCTCTCTTTCTCTTCCGTGATTCCGTCCACCTATCTCTAACAGGATTTCGCTACCTCGGCGTGTAAGCGAATGAGTTAAGGAACGCGCAGTTCTCTCGAAGTGGGTAGGTATCTTCAAATTGGCTGAGACACGAAATAGCACCGTGTTATAGACGCGCGAATGCATGTATGTGCCGACTAAACTGAAACTGAACCTAGACGTGGTGCAGCAGGCGAGTTAACGAGCCGAACGAACGAACGAGTGAGTGAGTGAGTGAGTGAGTGAGCGAGTGGATGAATGAGTGAGTGAGTGAGCCGCCTACTCGCATACCTGAACCTCTGCATCCTTATTTTCCCATTGCTAGAATAGCTACAAATTACCTTCTTAGTTAGCCGAAGGCGTTCGACAGTTCACTGCACAAGCATAGCCGCGTGTGCATATGCATGAACGAGTGAACTGGCGAGATAAAACGAATACCGAGTGAGCATGCGAGTGTACAAGGTGTCGAAAATATTCGCAATGATTAATCGAAAATGTTCTTGTTCGTCGTAGAAAATCATGGATGAATAGTGTGTGTCGATTTATCTAGGATGTTTGGCAGGTGTCGAAGCTCTAAAAGTCACGACTATACCGGACTGTTTTCACGTATTCACCGTGCTTGTCAATAGGGTACGTTGTATCTTTTTTTTTCCAGCTACTGTAGAAGATTTCTCAGCTTTGTAGATAAGGATCTATCTCGAGTTTCGATCTGTCAAACCTAATATGAGGTAACGTTCACGGAGCGTTGGGTGCAATGAGTGGGTTGTATCGTGAGCTTCGACGTGCGAATTTGAAATGTTTCGCAGGATCTAGGTTGAATACAAAGTCCTGAAGTTCAGAGGAGGTGCGGAGGAATTGTACACTCTGCACACAACGAAATTGGTTCGATATTGTGTCCAATTAGACTTTCGAATGTTTATTCAACGTCTCGGTATCTAATCGGAGTTTTCGAATTATATTCAACTTCTTGTGACCAATTTTACTCAAAATCAATTCAAATTGTCACGTCTAATCGTATTTTTCAAAATCCATTCGAATTCCGTGACCCTAATGGACTTCTTGGAATCTATTCATCGATTCCTTGTGTCAAAATGGAATTTCAGAAATATGTTCAAAATATGTTCTGAATCTGTGGTTCTGAATCTGTGCATAAAAAATACTGCAAATAAAATCACTCGTACTCTAAATTTGACAAAAAAAATTAAGATTGCTTGTTTACTCATCGCGAATGTTTCGAGCCACCTTGTATATATGAGAAGTGATTCGAGGAGCAGTGAAGTATAATCGAGCTACTGGATTTCCATGTGCAATTTCGTGCGAAGGGATGGATGGATGGATATAAGATGCAAGGAATTGGCGGTGGGAGAAATTGGACGGCGGCTGGAGATAAAGTTCGCTTATTAGGCCGAGAGTGAAGACGTCGCGTGTCGGCTAAGCCGAGTTAGCCATCGGCGGGTCGCCCGGACGCGGCAGATTCAAAGTGCAGCACTTCAAAGCAACGCGCGCGGTCGCGAGTGCCGCTGCAGAGAGAATCCCGCGGGATGCGGAGAGGAGATGCGAGGGAGAGGGAGAGGGAGAGAGAGAAGAGAGAAGAGAGAGACTAGAGACGAAAGACGAGAGACGGGCATGACTGACTGATCTCCCGCGGCAACAGATTACAACGCAAATCGACTTCGTCCGAAGGAATTAACGAGCTCCGTTGGCTTCCGCTTCTGAATCTGAATTATCTGCATTGATAATATTACAAAATTGAGTGTTTCGAATTGTGATTCCTCGGAAATTCCGTAGTCATAATTTTCAATCCTCAATAAACGCTGCGCTGAGAAAAATTTCATTTGTTACAGTAATTAGAAAAATTCAGTAAAACAGGTATCGGTGAAAAAACTTTTTGAATATTGTTGTAATTACGAAAAACGAGGTACGCGTAACCATTTTGCGCTATCGTCGATCCTTTTTTGGTTATTGCAACGCAAAATCAGTTTGGGAGGTTTACTCTACTTTTTTAGTTAAACGAGGCTTTAACGTCAATTTATTGTTGCACGAGCATTAAATTTTCGCAATAGTTGCAAGAAAATCTAGCAACAGTGATCGTAATGAGAAAGAATAGTAACGAATACTAGACTTTCTGGCAACAGCTAAAAAACTAATTTTCATTTTCTACCTAGAAGTATATTTTTCGATTGTGGTAAAAAATGACGGGAACTAAGAATTTCTCTCACATCAGTGTGGTTTGGAATTGCAGATTAGATGTTTTCAATTGCCATTCCAAATTGTATAATGTGTGCTGCTGTTCGATAATTAATGGATATGAAATTCAGTTTGTGAAAATAAGCTGCAAGTTATGAGCTTGCAACCGTGCACGTAAACTTGTACATATAACGAACGTATCAAATTCTGAATATTGTGAATCGCGAGTGATGAATTGCAATTTTTATTCGCGGAATCAGTCGTTACAAATTGCAAATCGTTAATAATGAGAATTCTGCGAATACGGATTTGCAGATTATAAATACTAATTGAAAAATTGGATACACATAATGACGATTAAAATCTTTGATCTAGTTATACTGCGCATTGATCATTTTTGTTTGAGGAACATACAATGAATCATCCAGTTATTGTGCATTGAGAATTGCAAATTGTAATTCAAGAATCGACAAGATTCAATTCGCAAGTTGTGAATTGTAAAATGCTACTTCAAAATTAAAATTGAAAAATCCACACAGATTCGGATTGTAAATCGATTATTTCAAACTGGGATTCATGAATTTTGGATTCTGAATTTTCTTTCAACTGTAGGTTAAAAAACAATCTAAACAAATCGCATAAAATGGTGAATAAAAATTGAAATAAAATATGTGAGAAGTGATTACCGACTTTGAATACAACGTGTAGTAAAATCTTGTTGTTCGTTGGTATTGAAAAAACAAAAAAAAAAAAAACGATAAAATAACTAAGGAAAAGAGTTACGCTGAGAAAATTCTTTGCCGTCCAAGAGATTGTGGAAGATTTTCGAAAGATCAAGGATAAGTCATGCGGCAGACTAAAGAGGATCTTTTACACAGTAAAGCAAGCGAAGCGAATTAGAGCCGTACGAAAAAGGAGAAGATCCTGCGGAACGCGAACAGCCATAACAATGCTCTGCAGAGAAAATCCCGGCAAACTGTGCAAGGGGAAGTTAATGCGAAACAGATTGCCTGGTTCTTCGGTGGGGCGAGGGAACTAACCATGCATACAGACATGCGTGTATGTGGGTGTTCGAATACAAGCGAAAAGATCACCGGGGTCTACCCTCGCAGGGTAGTAAATTCCCAGGATGACGAGCTTGACGAGCTTTTCGGGTGATAAAATAAAAGTGTAGGCACCCCGCGGTAAATTGGCGAAGATTAGTCCGATCGGCAAGTGGAAATGAAAATGGAAATGAAAACGAAAGGGAGGATCAGCGGATAAAGGAGAAGGATAAAACGAAGCTGGTGTGAAATGTCCTGAGATATGAAAAGAAAAAAAATTTCAAAACACGTCGGTGTGAACAATTTTTCAAAGTACTACATGCTTCTTTAACAGCCATTAAAGATGTTTCTTGGTAAAAATGAGTACGCGTTATTAACTGTATAATTATACGGATAAAAGTGTGCTTAATAATTTTCATCGCAAAGATATATGCTGAAATATAATTTTCACCAATTTTCATAACAGAAATTAATGTAGAAAATAAGGGAAAAAAAAATAAAAACAACTGATAGATATTTTTTGTCACAGTTAAATATTTATTTATCGTGCTCGATCAGTCACGAAAGAATTGTATCCACTCCGTTGAGCGATATAAACTTTTCATTTGACTGAAAACGTACGCGGGCAGTAATAAAGCGAAATACCAAAAAATAAAAAAAATTATACGTCACGCATGAATAAAATTCAGCTAATAACATCGACTCTCGTGGACGAACGAATCAATTATCGATTACACATAATAAAAATAACAGCCTGTATCGTCTACGACAGGATATGAAACGTGTGTGTATAAATGTGTGTTACAGATTTGTACAAGTAGACAATTTTATTCCCGTCACACAAAAACCGACGTAAGCGACCGCGGCTAAAATATTTATTCGAAATAGAAGCGACAAAGAAGAAAAAAACCGAAAAAAAAGAAACCAAAAAAATAGCACAAAACTCTGACAAATTTCAAAGTAACATATTCGCGAGAGAAATGACAGGCAAATATACAGATATAGGTAATGAATAAAATAATTTCGTATCCTCGGGACTCGGCGAAGTCAATCGGCGATTGTAGTCCGTATATTCACAACTGCCGGAAAGCAATCAGAGATGATCGCGACTGTGTTACGGACGAATAGCAAACAGCATACGTCGGCCATAAGCTGCGCAAACACAGAGAAACAAAAACGCGAATATCAAGCGAAGTGACGTCAAAAGAATGAAAATACATAGACCGCAACATTCCAATTATCGAAAATCCCCGTTATGTACAGTCGCCTCACCGCCCCCGTTATAACCCCGCATTTATTTTGTTATTAGAATTTGTCAATTTGCCTTTGATATCCGATTCATTTTTTTGTTTTCTTTTTTTCTTCTTTTTTTTTAACATTTTTTTTTTCCGTCGTCCTTCCGTACCACCGATCGGATTCGTTTCGCTCGGTGAATCCACCACCACCCCTCACCCCTCACCCCCTGCCCCTCGGTCCTGCACTCGGCATCGCATCATCGAGTCACCGTCATCCCCGCGGCAACAACCCCGGGTATAATGCTCATTCTGTGTACATAAACGACAGGGTGAGTTTTTGCCAAGGATCGAAACGAGGGTGGCTTCGTTATTACGAAGGCTGCCCCTTCAACCGATTGGACGATCGACTGAAAGACCCGATGGCGATTCGATAGAGATATTGCGATTCGAAATCTCAAACGTTATAGCAATGCAACCCTTAACCCTTTCAGTCACGCGATTCGGTTTTTTCTTTTTTTTTTTTTTTTTTTTCTTTTTTGGTTTTTGCACGGAAGTGCCATTATCATAGGTTCCCTATGTACATATATTCCAATTCTGAATGCGAATCTAATGTCGAAAGTTTAATAAAACTAAAAACAACCCCTGAAACGGAGTGAAAATGGGGTGAATTATCGACATTGTTTTGGACAGTGTTCTTGAATGAGATTTATATGAATATTTACTTTGATACAGTACGATTTCAGCCCGAGAATAGGTGCAACCCTCAATACTATCTATATGCATCCCTAAGGAGGGTGAAAACTACCCTTATATATTGGATTTTTTGAATCTAATGGCCATTCTGAGATCTCTGTTTGTCAAACAATGAATTTCGAGCCATTTTAGTAGACGTTTATTATCGACTTTCTCGACTAGCGAATTCCATTCATGAAGATGCGTTTTTTTTTTTGCACTGTTTGTTCATAACACTTACGGATTCATAAAATATCTTAATGATTCCAAAGTTGAAGTATTTTTTTCCCTAAAACTGCAAAAAAATTCATGACTTTACATGGTATATAAAAAAAAGTGACAAAACAAAAAAATAATAGAAAAGTGTGACGTTGCAATGGCTTCTGTGACTGAAAGGGTTAAAGCAAACAGCTACTTCAGTATACAGTACAAGGGAATTAAAAGATTCAAATTGACTTGACCCTAGTTATCAAGATACACCTTTCAACGCATGTTGAATCAACACTTTATTGAAGTGTATAACTAAGTCATTTTAACTACAAAATTCAATCTACGCAATAAAATATTGAAAGGACAAAAGAATATGTCAAATATGCTAGTATAAATAAGGACTGAAAGTTCTGAACGTACAAACATGCCATCGTTCAAAGCTGATCACGAATGGAGCAATTTTCGACTATAATGCATGGCTTTAATGTACTCCAATACTCGTGATGAATGTTTGAAAAATGTTGAAATTGCCGCATTCCTTTCAACAGTTTAGGCACATGTACAAAAAGAGGAAGCTATTCCTTTGAACATCGGAAAGCGAGTGCCTCGGGTATCGTTATCCATGCGTCAGAAGAGAAGCGTACATCTTATAAGACAAACCGCACGATGTGCAGCCCGAGGAACTGACCTCCGAGAGGAGTGAAGTAGCTGCTGATGGTATATAGAATTCGCTGTGTAGCAAACGTCTTGACAGTTGATACTTTCCTGCCCCCGTGGTTCTGCAGTCAAAGAGTCGAGCCGCACGCTCGCTTCGAATCTCACATGCAACGTATGAATGCAATCGTGCTTGACTTAGGAACTACTGGTTGTGTGTAAGTGTAGACGAAATGCCATCGAGTCTTCTGAACAATCCTGCCGCTGTATATCATATCCGACTGCTTCAGCTTCAAAGGAAACCCAGCCAGGAAGTAATCTGTCTTTAGCTAATAAGTAGTAAACTTGGAACCGTCCAGTACGCTAGTCCTGGACTCCAGAAGCCGATGTTCGGTCGCCCATTCGAACCTCGCATGATCCACTGTAGGACAACTTATGCGAGCAGACGTGAATAAAATTGACAAAATTTCAATAAAAGTGAACGTCAAACACTTTTCGAGTGTCCCCCAATCGATTTCATGGTCAGAATCAAGATTAAACGTACTGAGAAGGTGTACCATTCAAATCTGGATCAGTGAGATTCGCTCACAATCAATATCAAACATAAACTAAGACTGTATTGTTTGACGAAAAGTCACTGCAGGATTTTTACTGACACATTAGAAATGGTATAATTATACTGAGAACAAGAATCGATGGAACTTTACCCACTTACGTTTATAGATAATTCAAAACATCATGGTTAGGTACTCAAAACTTGCTCTTGCAGCTTCTAAAGCCAATGGTGGACATTGTTTCATGGGTACCTTCATCGACTGAAGGATAACCTCGTTTTTAAATTCTGGTACTTGTGTTTGGAGTTATTGATCAAAAACTTGTACAATAATGGTACGTATCTTTCTGACAAAAGTTGAGATTCTACATTCGTGTAAAAGAGGAAATGTTTCTAAACGTTTTTCTTCCTGTCCCGCTTGGCTTCTATAAACGTTCTATTTTTTTTTTCCTACATCAAAGTGATCCCGTTTGTTACTCTCTTTCTTTTCATTTGCGTTATCTTCAGAGCTCAAATGTTGGTATCTTACGTGTTAACATAATGGATCCTGGCCTCCCATAATCCAAATTGCACGCGTATCCAAACTCTGTAAGCAACATCGATTTTTACTGGGTATTTTCTCTTATTGCATCACTATAACTCACCGGTGTACAAATACCTGTCCGAATTGATTGAAATAAATGAAAAGCGGAGCGGTTCGACGTTTAAATTCATCAGTTTTATCGTTAATCGTGATTTGACTGATTTTCACCGCAACTCTTTGCGTTTGTTCCTTTATTTCGTTCCTTTTTCATCAATTTCTAATCCCAGCAATGGTTTAATTCAGTCGCTGATCCGTGTCCGCGCTTGTTTTCTCACCGCTTCGACAATACTCGGCGTTGTACCTGAACACGTTCCGCCTTTTTGCGGCGTATCCCGGATGCCTAGCATATTAATTCGCGGTGGCGTTTTAAACGGGCGATAACAATAGCCTGGTGGTAATAATTGGTTTCAGTATAAAATGACTCTGCGATTATCGCGCGACGTCGACACGTACGTATGCATACGTGTACATGCAACGGTATTAATCACACGTACATACATAACGTAATGCATCACCAAGCGGGGTTGATTTTGGCACGGCAGACAGTCTGGTCACGGATAATTATTCGCGGGAATGAGGTCGCTGATGCGGAAATGTTCAGGGTGAGATGGTGGATGAAAAAGATACAGCCACCGTGTATATAGCTAACGGGGCCGGCTATATCTGAATTATAATCGAGTTTCGAACGATTACTTCAATTACACTGTCGACAAGATACCCGCTGTGAACCAGAGCGGAGAAAATTCAGCACAAGTGAATCGAACCCAACGATGATCGATGTCGCAATCTACGTGAACAGTATCGATCACCGTCAAGTGGTCCGGATCATCCACCGGATAATGTTACATCATTGACATTTCAATGATGACATTTTCAAATGATGTGCATGCTACGAAGAGCAGAGTATTCAAACTTTGTCTTTTACACAATGAAGTCTGATCGTCGATCGTTTTGTGTAACTAGGTTAATGTGTTTTCATTTTTCCGATCACTCTAATAGAGAATCTAATTTTGACTTCGTATTTTTTTTTTTTTTTCTCCATACCTCCAGCTTTTATTCGTGATACGGTACAAATGCACGATGAATCGTTGGTGAGAATTTTCGTTTTCACAAGTGTTGCGAATGATCGGTATAGTCCGAAAAGTGAGAAAACTGAATCGGTCTCTGACCACTTGAAAAGTCCCATTTATACAAGTAGGATCGTTTATACCTGCTAGTGCAGTACTCGCTGTTAAAAAAGTATACACATAACACGTGCTGTGAGTTTCGTTCAGATTTCTCAGCAGTTCTAGATAACGAAATTGGAAATCGCTCCGCATTCCATTACCTTAACCTGACCTGTATTACGTCCCGCTTATTATTGCAATGACATGGTAATGTCCAGAAAAAGAAAAATTCTTTATTCGCCGACAAGACGCAATATGCGCTAAAAACAAACACGTCCGCACTGCATCTACGTTCAACCGCTGTGTAAAGAACAGATTGCCTTGTCACTTTTCGCGCAATTATTAATGCACCCTGAAATGTTTTGAAGCTAATTTCTCTCGCGTAAGCATCGATAGGTTAATTATTGAGGTAAATGGTACATGAAAAAATTAGTTTCCAGATAATTATTATGATTAAAGCTGAATCGGATGTTACCTAACTGGAAAGATGAGAGTTTTCACGTCGTGGTCGTGCCTTTTTTTCCTAATCGTTAGCACTTAAGGATGATGTAACAATTCAAATTCGATTATAACGATTCTATCAAAGGTGAGAATAAATTGCTCTACGTGTTTTTCGTAAACAATATATAATATATTCCGAGGATTTGGAGCTTAATTGCAGACACTCAAACCTAATACCGTGAGAGATCATTGGCCGGTAATTGATGGAATCGCCCTCAGGTGAGAAAATCAACTAAACGAACGTCGAAACATCTCGTACAAATCAGTCGATCTTGGAAATATACTCGACAGTCAATTTCCTCTTCAAAATCAATTACCATAAAATAATGACGGATATTTTCCCAATATTTCTGTGGTAACGTAAGATGCATGAAATAAGTGAACATAAAAATTTGAATTAAAAAAAAAGAATAAAATAAATAAATAAATAAATAAATAAATAAATAAATAAATAAAAATCGAAACCAACTACGCCGGAAAGGAAGTAACCGAGACCAACGTCACGCGGAGACGATAACCTGGGCACGCATGATGAGTATGAGTACCTGTGACCGTCGGAAAAGAGTGTGACGTAGAGGCGAGTAGCATAATCGGGAACGCCACGCCGGGTTGTTAGGTAGGGTGTATAAGCTTCCGAGGACTAATTATAACAGGAGCATCCGCGTTTAACGGCGGCATTACCGTTAACGCCGTCTGTCTGCAGTGGCTGCGGCGCGTCGCGGCGACGCTGTTATTGCATTTAATTAAGAAATTATAAAACGAATTCAAAGTCGAGCCTTGAGCGACGACCTGGCGCTATTATAAGCCTAGTGAGCTCAAGAGAACGAGCCTGGAGCCTCCCGGAACACGAACCTCGACAACTTCACATCTCCGGAACGAGGTAATGGATGTTTGAGATGCACTGACTCTACCCAGTTGGTGTGGGTGTATACTCATCCAGTTTTACTTAGGGGAGCGCGCGGGGCAAATAGCGTCATCTGTCGGGAGTTGTCAAAACTTCGCGAGAAGAATAGAACTTTGAGACCTTTTCACCTTGGCTTGACGCTTGAAGACCGATCAGTTTTGGATTCGATCTGTTTTTGGCACGTTGCAGTTATATGCTGGCAATTTCAACGTCTTTATAACTGGAACATAATAAATAAGGATATCCAAATATTTGTACCAGTCAAGTTTGATTCTAGACATATTTTGTCATAGACTCCGAAGGAACGACGGCACGTGTCTTTTGTGGTGTTTTTATAAATGAGCTCACGATTATCACTAAATTCTTTAGCCGTTTTTGGGATTAGTTTATCAGAGTGATCTTGTCATTATCCGTAACAAATATGGCGAAGGCAGAGTCTATTTGGTTCACAAAAATGACATTCGATTCAAGAAGGAACTGGTCAGAGCAACAATTTGTGTTATCCAAGATCGATACCACATCCATTTCATTTAATACAGCACATATTCCGCCAGATTTGGTAAATTGATTAAATACGAGTATTTTTTTACGTGCGAACAGCAATCAATTAGTTCCGAGATCATCTAACTATTGAATAAAATGAATCGGCAGCTTCGTACCGTGAGAAATAATCATCATCGAGTCTGAACGATCAAAGTCACATGCGCCAGTTGTCAATTGAGCTTGAGTAAAGGCGTTAAGAGAGGGGGGGAGGGGGGGGGGGGGGGATGAAACAGATATAAACATCGAGGCGTTGTTGCCCGAAGCAGGATGGAGAAGCAGAAGTGCATACGAGGTCGTAAATAACAGCCCTAACCTTTATATTTTAGTAATACAATTAGCGTCTTACAGGCACGTATAACCTGGAGGACCGTTGATTCGAAGGCGTGTATCCTCGTTCCCGGTGAAATAAATGCCTCATACTACGGAACAAGATCGTCGGTATCGGGGGAATTGAGTCGTTAGCGCCGACGAAAGTGGCGTAGACTTGAGGGAACAGCTGCAGCGTGAACCATAGATGCATAAACACCGGCGTTGCGGATGCAGGTACGTACCCACCTAAGGATGGAGGAGTATTACCCACCAGAGTCTCTTTTTCGTAGCTTCGTACGTAACTTCCCCGCTACTTAAATTTTAACGACACCTACACGCCTGTACGGATATTCAATCCCGCACTGCAAGTGTACCGAAAGGGTGAAAACGGGCTTGGCGCCGCGTCTTTCGATGCATGCCGTCGATAATTGGAGGAGCGGAATTATCAGCGATGAGCGCGAGTTGCCAGCTGCAGACTTCGGAGATAATTCACTCTGCGGCTTCGCGTACACTTGGCTGCATCGATCCCGGGCTCTGATTGCGTGACAGCTAATTTTGATCAGGTTGAAGTTAGTAACGCTGTCGTAACGAAACATTGGGGAACATTGACTTCGAGTCACTATTTTCTCAATATTATAATTATTTTCAAGGAACTAAGATTTCGAAATATGAGTGTGTTTTGTTTTATTACGGTTTACCGAATTTCAGACGATTTTAAAATCGCGAAATAACGGTTTTTCTTTACCATGAATCGTTACGATAACGTTACTAACTTCGATATGACTAATTTCTTGATAAGTTGGCAATACGCTAGTGTTGAAGCTAGCAGCCAGAATTAGCAGCCAAACGTTCTAATGTTCAGTCGAATAAGGTAGTTAAGTCCGCAAATCACAATTTTGTGAAATATCTTGAAACCTCAATGCTTTTATAGAATTATGAGAATATCTCTGAACTGCATTTTTCTATTTCCAAAACGTTCAACACGTTTGACTGCTAACTCTAGCTGCCAGCTTCAGCTTCGTTGGCAATACTGATTCAGTCCGCAGCGCCACCACCGGCCGGCTGCTGAACTGGATCAATCGACGGCGGGAAGAGGACAAGGAGTAGACCACGCAGCCTAGATATAAGGAGAACTAACGAGAATATTAAGAGAGAGTTAGTAGTACAGATTTTCGCCACTCGCTGCGTTCTTTGGCTGTTCGAAAGTATGTGAACGAACAAACTTTCATGGCGTCATTTGATCCAACCACATTATAACTGGTTATAATATTGTAGACTCGCGTATTCAACTATTCGTTGATACTTATCGCTGCGTGTACCAAACAATTGCAGGACAAATCGATTTTTTTTTTTTAAACTAAACTTTGTATGACAGCCACTTCGTTTCAACTACGTAATTATAATATTTGAACGACCGAACATCAAATGCGCTCGGTGTGGATGAACCTTGTACTAAGTAACTCTCATCCAAAAGCTGGCACAATTTTGTTTTCCTAAGTGTCTACTTTTCATCCTGTAAACTGTAAGCCCGTTTTGCGGCCAGCCGGCGGTGGCGCTGCGGGATGAATCGGTATTGCCAACATAACCAACCCGGCGATCAAATTAACCGGCATGGAATTCCTGCAGCCAAGTGTACTGCGGCTTTACTGCCAGCCACTCGACGAAACGCCGCGCGCACCTTCATAGATTAGGCGTGTAGAATCGTTTGGCGTATCAAATGAGCTCCAAATTGTTAGTTATATAGTCCGTTCGATCGTTCGGTGATCAATAAACCAATAGGAATTTAAACTTTTCATCTATCGACCTTATCGCGAAATCCTCGCTATTGCGAGCCTTGTCTTTTAGCAATCGCTGGAAAGAGTAATCGGTAATTTGCTTAAATCCTAACCCGTGATTTGGAGAAAGAAAATAAAAGTAATTCTGAACGGGAGAAAACTTGATTCGATTATCAGATTTACACATTTTCGAAAGTTTGAAAATATCTTATTTCCGTTGATCTGAGCATGGAAAAAGGTTTTACACGTTGTTAAAGAAACGATTGAGAATACCGAAATCGCGTTTCCAATTTCGAATAACACAGAGCTTTATATCGTGTTCAAACTGTGGGATGAAATATGCTGCAAAAATTGATTGGAAAATTGAGAGGACGCGTAAAAATGGAAGAAAAAAACAATCACAGTCTACCCTATGGTTTATTTTCCTTTTGTCGTCTTCATATATTTCTACTCTCCGCGTGATTTGTGTTATAAAAATATATGCTATAAAATAATTATGCCATAAGTTCACGGCCGAAATCGGCTTATTATTAGTCAATCGGAACAGAGATCATATAGCTGTACAATTATGTGTACAGATTCTAATGGATCTATTGACGGTCACTATTTATTCCGCGAGTGAATGCTAATTGGAACTTGCAAGGAAATCGATGACTGAATCGAGAGCCGTGGCAGACAAGCCGAGCTCCAATTACCTCCGAGCAATTAAGTGGTTATATGTATCAACATGCAGGATGCACGGTTATGTGAAGAGTTGCAAATTTCTTCACCATCCGCGATATTCAACACCGGACGATAAAAAAAAGCACAGCTAAAATCACACCGACGCGACAGCTATATATCACTGTAATACGAATGACGATAAATTAACACGGTTATTAAATCCATACGCTTGGAAAATTAATGCTGCGCGACTAGTTACGTTTCATTTTGTTGCTATCCACGTATTCAAGGAATTTGTTTACGTTGGACTCGGAATTTTTTTCGTTTATCAAGATTTTCTATATCAATTTGCAGGTTTTATCAATGTTAAATTTAAATAAGGCGTCAAGCGATTTTCTGACTTGTAAATCTTGAATGTGTGTCGTTTCGACATTTTTTAATACATTTTAGCATTCATGCGCGAGTACCAAATGGATGTATAAATATTTCAGCAGGTTGTCGAGTCATTTGAACAATCTTTGGATCAACATGTTTTTGCCGACGATCTGTCAAATATAGTCAAACGATTGCGTAACGTCCCTTTGAACGTACAATTTGGTGCCCGCAAGGATAATGGAACTAGATACTATATTTAGTCAAGATTCTGGGTCAGTCCTATTCTCTGGAATCAAATTAATCATGTAGCAGCTCCGAGATAATGAAATCAGAGAAACCCACGTAACGCGATAGTATGAGGAACGATTTGAATATTCAAATAATAAATCGTCGTAAAATTTCCATCACTCAGGATTAATAAATGAAACCATTGAATAACAGTACTTGTGAATAATAGGAACCCTCGAATTATTGATTCACAAATGTTACTTTTTTTTTTTTTACTGTTATAACAATCCTGCCTGCAAATTTGGCCTCTGTGTTACATCAACGGATGGAAACGACTTTTATTTGAATCCGCGTTTGCATTCCACCTCTTTCACAACCTGATCCCAATTCGGTCGGTGAACGTGACGCCAAATATAAACTGAACCGCAAAACCGGTTGTACATTTTTTAAATCACAGTTTATCAAACTCGTATATATATATATATTACAGATTACCAAATATCGATACCGTGAAATAGAATTTTTATGCAAGAATATTCATCACAAGCTCGAAACGTCTGATAAAGTCGTACCTGAGAACATTCCGCGCGAGAAAGAATGCCTCGGATAAAAATTTTTTCATCCCATGTATCATTATCGAAATACACACAAGGATGAAGTTAGCAACATGACAGTAAGCCTGCATGCTTGGGAAAAATCTTTGCGTAACACATTCAAGATTTTCTGAAATTTAGCGAACAGTTATAAACAAAATATACTCGCTCATTTCTAAAAATCAACTCTTTGGAAATCATTCAGAAAATGGACAAATAACGATCTTTTTATACTCTTACGTGACGTTCCGTTACATGAACGTTACCAACTTCAGCCTCGTAAATACACATTGATTGCTTTTTAGAAACCCTTTAAACTTCTTCCAAGTCGCTGGTAATCAATTTGTGTATCCGTGATGAGGCAGAGATCGTTCATATGAATACAAGATTGTAGGCAGCCGGAAATCTGCGTAACATAATCGCATGCGCGTTAAAGATTTAGTGTTTTAGTTTCAAACGTCTCTAGCACACGCAAATTATACACACACACACGCACACATATATATGTATATATATATACGCCGACAGTAATTTATTAACGGTAGTGTAAATTGTGAACCAACCGGTTTTCTTTCAACCGTTTGGCAATCGACAGCAGCAACGGCGCACATCCTTGCAGCACCGGTAGTTCCGCGGATTCCATTCAAGATTGGCACTAACTTCTGCGCTCCGCCAGGCTCATATCCATACATGTCACGTACGTATCGGACATGACAAAAAGGCAATTAAATATAAATCCGTATAATAACCAAGTCGATATATCTACACGGCTCAATGACACGATTATAGAGGCTTATAATTCGCGGCAAATTATTTTTTTATTCACACTCTAGCGTCAAATTAGCATCGTAGAAAAAGTGGCAAAGTGGCACGGTGATCGCAAAAAGATAAATAAACAAAGAAGAAGGAACGGAATTAAGACTTTATTTTCATAAATCATTTTGTATCAATAAGCTGCGTGAGTCCAATGACCAATTATCCGTGGTTTGTTTTTATTCATTTATTTATTTATTTATTTTTGCTGACATTGAAGAAAATGAACAAAAAATGACAGTTCGAGCGCCGGAAAGGTGTTTCGTTTATAGTTTGAGGCGATCACGATTCATCGAGCCTATTCTCACGATCGATCCGTCGGAGAAACGGCTACCAGATCTGAGATAAGAGAGTGTAAAAATAAACGATAAAGTACATTGAATTGTTCTCAGGCCTAATAGCCGGATGATGAATTTGATCCAGCATCTTACACGGATGCAGTTGACCCCCCGCTCACGGATGGATATGGCAGATCCTCGCTGACAATCGATGGGGAAATCGATGAGTCAAGCGTGTCCAACGACGTGGATACGCTTGACTCTTATACAGAAACGTAATCGAACATATCGAGTCATATTGTTGAAGATCAAGGCCGGGATCCAGTCGAGAGGGCAGGAAAAAGATTCGAAATGAAATCACGTTTTCATTCAAGAGACAATTTTGTTCCAGCCTTCGGGAATTTCAATTCGTTTTACTTCGGTGTGTTACAATTCTTGTCAAAATACTCTTGCCGTATTGTTATTACTTTTCTTCTTTCACATAGTTTTGGAAGCCACACGTACGTTTCATTACGAAAAATCGGCATTGAAATTCTCGAAGTCAGATTTCGTTGTTTCTCTGTTATCGTTTTCTTTTTTTCAAGCTTATATAACTGTAAAAGATTGGAACGATAAATTCAATCTAATTGGTATTGCCAAATCTCGTGATGTGCAATACTTGATCAAAATCTTAAGAATTGCCACAAATTTGAGGGAAAAATAATCGATTAATCGGTTCTCGTTTTTTACTCTCGCAAACGACGCAATAGAATATCAATTCATGTGATTAAATTATTAATTATTATCATTGTCTCACTTACTGAGTACCTATTTGATGTAATAAGCGAAAGTTAATCGAATATTTTCACTCGACATTGATAAATATTTTGAGTGAAACCATAAATTATCAAAAAAAAAAAAAACTTTTTCGTAACTAAGACTACGTAACGAAATTTCCGAAATTTTGGTTTCAAACGAAGCGTTTCAAAAAAATACGAAACAATCGATTCATCGATTAATTTTTACCGATTCAACCCAGTCGTGTTCGATTATGATTTTTTTTGACCCGATCAATCGATGCATCGATCATCTTTAACTCAATGCTCGGCGTTATTATTAAATAAAAATCTTACCCGAAGATACAATTCGCAAATAAATTTCAACCAATTTTCACGTAGCCGAATCGCATTTTACCAACTATTGAATACCATCCACATTCTCACAATCGATCGTAAAATATCTCATCACGTATCGCACCGACACATCAACGAGTTAATCGCGTCATTGTTTAGGAATAATCTTACTTCTTATCATAAGTCAACCGCAAAAAATATCACAAGACAATGGTTTATTTTCAATATTCACGTTATATTCGCCTCTGTGAAAAATACCGTCAACAACGCGCTAATAATTCCACTTGTTTTTCATTGTTTCGAATATCCGGGAGCATTTCATCTCTCTCTTTCAGCGTGTCGTGTATCAGGCACGTATTACATTCTGCGCCGAACGTGGGCCACACATAACGCCGGATGTGCGAGCCATAATTATACCAGAGATTGATTTCGGAGCTTCCGATTCCCAGAAATTGAAAACTCCTCTTCCTCTCTTCGATAGGCGTGGATCTGCATCTATCAGCTTCCGGTACAAATAATTGTTACTCGGAATTTCGCGTGGGTTTTCTAGGTTGTCTCTGATTTTTCAATCGCGCGGATAAGAACTCGCCTCGTAGACGAGAAACTATTTTATTGCTGTTATACTTCGTTGCAACTGTTGCTGCAAAACCGCAGCAACCTCAACTCTGTAAAAGGTTTTCTCAAACGACGAAGACGAGGCAGAAGGTTCGCAGTCACGTTTTGCCATCTAGCTTTCCCCGTGAATTCAATCCCTCCGAAGTTTCCAGACTTCCCGAAAAGTTCGCTACAAGATGCCGCGTCGGTTGGTATAAAGTACACAATATAATATTCTCCGCAAATAAATCAACAACACCTAAACACTGAGAAAAATTTCATTCGTAACTGAATTGAACTTTGAGCGTATTTTAAGTTGGTTGAACATTTTTTTATTTTTTTTTTTTTCACATAAATTTTATCTCACCCCCGATTATTATATTCAGTTAATCTGCTGATTTTCTACGCTGCGGAAACTAGAGACGAGAATAGAACATACATCTCGCATTCTTTCGTGCAAGTATATAACGTACGACGTTTTGTACACGTGTTGGAAGCTTTGAGCGGATGTGGGAACTCATCTTTCCGTCCATTTGCTCTTCGCTACGTCGCCATACGAGTGTCCGTTAATGCTGCGTACTGAGTTCGAGGAAAATAAGTGATCCCAATTTCCGAGTACTAATTATTCATGAAATAGCCACCGAGTTTATTTTATAATAGTTGGCGACACGTATTTTTATTAATTTTTTTCTTGGCTGTTGATTATCCGGATAAAAAATTTCATGGTTTAAATCAGATTTCTCGACTCGGAGTTCGCAGGAATAACGTATTGGTCGGTCGTAAAACTTGAGCCATTAAATTTCACCGCAACATCGTATACGAAATAATATATTATAGCCTAATGGTAAGCAGAAAATATTCCATGGTTTATAGGTTTGTGAATGTCTATATGCAAAGGTCATATCACCATACCGAACACTCAAAATATTTACTGCACGTTCGTTATAAACACTTATGATGTTTCAAGTTTTTTTTAATTATTTTCTTTTTTTTTAACGATAGGAATGGTTGAAAGAAATGGTGTCGTTCATTATTTCGACAAGTTTTTTTTTCTGATTTCATCCGTGCAGCACATGTTATAGCTTTCGACTAAAATAACGCCAATTTCGGAATTTAAAAATAATATTATCCGGACAAAGTTACTGTGTTATGAGAAATTGATGATCTGATAATGGTGTAAGAAATGATTTTGCAAAACTCGAATTGGAGACGAGAAGAGATAATTGAAACCAAACTCGTTTATTTCATAGATCGTTTGCAATCTTGAAAAACAAATGGAGTAACAAAAAACCACATTTATGGTTATCTTGAACAATTACCACAAGTCCGTGATCACTGTTTCCGCTATGAATAACAAAATTGAAATACTATGTAGGGAATATGTGGTAGATTGTACACGCCTAGGTGAGAGCAATGCAATGACAATTTTGTAAAACCCTACAACTTCCAAATGGTACTTTATAGAACTGAATCGTCAAAGCGTTTAATAAAAACAAGAGCGAAATCCACCCGATTTTCACCGACAAACTTAACGCGTTAATAATGTAAATCCATCCCGAATAGGATGCGACGATCGATAAATTGGTTTATTTTTCAATATTATAATTACCGCGACGAAATCGAAGAACGTTATCGAGGATTTCTTCAGGCGGTGTTGTGGGTCAGTAAACGGGATGCGTTGAATGGAGTGAATAAAGCTATTATGCGCTAACAACACGCCTCGGGGAACAAAGAGGCGACTTGTTAAACGAAAAGTATGGGAGTAATAAAGCGAGAGAGTCAGAGGTGGAAGACTTGCAGCAGCCAAGTACCGGGAGAGACGCTGAAGACTAGCAGCGTACAAATTAAAGATAAAAGCAGATTTCTGAGAATCGCCGTAACTTCTAAGGATCCCGACACCGCGTTATCCGAATACGAAGCGTTTTCGGCGGTGCTTCACGAATCGCCGTATCATCTTCCCACTTTGCGCTCTGATCATCCATGCATGTACTCCGTGTAAGGTGTAGGCGCTTTCTATTCGTCTTCAACACTCTAATGCTCGTATGTACTCCATGTCAGTTCGACACCGTAGTCAAAGTGATCATCGGGCACTACCAACACGGGTGTCAATTCAACATTAAAGTATTCCTGAATCCCTCCGACGGTACACGAGCCGAGTCCCAATACCGTTCTTCACACCAAGACGTCTTGGAATTACGAAAAACGAGGTACGCGTAAGACATTTTGCGATAACGTCGATCCTTTTTTGGTAAGTGCAACGCAAAATTAGTTTCTGAGGTTTACTCTACTTTCTTAGTTAAACAGGGTTTTAACGTCAATTTATCGTTGCACAAGCATTAAATTTTCGCAACAGTTACAAGAAAATATAGCAACAGTGATCGTAAAACTAATTTTCATTTTGTACCCAGAACTATATTTTTCGATTGTGGTAAAAGATGAAAATAGTTAAGGACTGAGCGGTAACCGGAACTAAACATTTCTCACGTGTACATACCAGATTACAGTATTTTCTCTCATGGAAGATATAATTTCAGCGGTGCTTGGATTTTAATACTTGTCACTACACTCATAACTTGTTCGCACCTCTTCTTGTTTTTCACTAAATTTCCGAAATGAAGGGAATCCTCGCCACTCTTTTATTATACAGAACAACTGTGAACTACTATTTCTCGTTAAAGACCATATGCCCTGTCCTAATTACAGAAACTGACGAATACAGTTCCTCCCACGATGTGTTGCTACTTCCGCTGTGAAATAAATAAACTGGAACTCGCTTTGAGACTAGTCATCGAGATCTATAACTGACAAAACCCATCGTCGGTATATCTAACAAGAGCTTTGTGGGTCCCCGTATGGACTTCCCAACGGAAATGAATTGTTTTCGAACTCCACCACAGGGGCTTTTTATCTTTCTAACTCTCCATTAAACGGCATGCGATAATCCAAGAACGGTAAAGGCGAGAAGAAAAATGAAGCAACTTTTCCTCAACAGTATTACAACAGAATAGAATTGCGAAACAAGTACGTTCCTAGTATCGTCGCGCAGTATCATGTATCGCACATTATTGCACCGAGTTACAGCAGCATTTTTACATGTTAGGGTTTTAGCTGCGAACAAATTATTTGTATTCGAAAATTATGACGACGTCTTCTTTGTCCATGGCGAGTGAACGGAGCTCCATTGTCATTCCAGCATCCATGTAGCGATGTAAGTAATAAGTAGTCGCGATAGCTGGTGAGTTACAACGACTGTCCGATGATGGTTTGACCGCAATTAGCGCCGGTGAGGAAACTTATTTTCAATTTGCAAGAGGTCATCCAGCCAAAGCTTTCATGTATTCGCGATAACGCAAATTCACGCAAATGGATGTAAATCTTGTTGACATCGACAATTCCACTCCGCTCACGGCTATCTAGCTCCTCAAAACCGCAACGATAATATTCTCCTCCAAGATTAAATCTGAGATGCGTGTTATACACTGTCCAAGCTGAAAAGGTTTTCCCAATCAGATCCATTGACACTGATGCATATAAGTGTTCTCCCTTCTTCCTTGCGTGTTACTTTTCTTGGTTCCCGTTGGCGGTAGTGTGAGGAAAATTTGTTAATGCGGCGCGCAGTGTAGAAATATTTTGAACCTGGAGGTATTTTACTCGGAGAAGCTAAGGGGAGCTTCTCCGCCGTCCTTACTCCACCTCATCCCTTAACACCCGACCAAGTTCTCCAGGCTACTCCTCTCGCCCCGGTTCCTGAGTTGCGGTGGCGTGTTCAGGGGTGTTAATTGGGTGGGGTGTATCGCATAGCTTGGACCGGCGCGGCGCGCTCGCACGGCAATACGGGGGACCGGTTATGGTGAGGAAGAGGAAGAGGAAGAGGCGGAGGAGAAAACGAGGAGTAACTTACTCCGCGGCACTGGATGGGCAAACGATCAATAAGCGATTCACGCTTCCCGAAATACCATCTCCAACGGCAGTTCCATTCCCTTACTTGCCACTTTGCCGCATTTATATACCCGGTGGTCCTACTTGACGTATTATAATTGTGCTCAGCGAAACGCGGATTTGCGAACTTCATTCCCTGCATCGTCGAAGCAATTTAGAAAACTCTCTTGCCGATGGTTGGTCAGTAATCATCGTTGTTACTGTTGTTTATCTTTTTCATTTGCGATTTGTAAATTCATTTTTAATAATATTTTTTAGGCTTTACTTAGACCTGTTATACGTGACAAGAACAAATGCGTCTTCTATCCTCTTTGCATTCAAGTAATTAACGTTGGACTGAAATAAAATAATTGCTTCTAACGAGTAAATGGCGCGTTTACTTGATTTCCATGGTTGGTTTCATTCGATTAAATATTTGGTGGATACGCATTAGATGTATTGAAATTTAATAAACTTGACTTGAAAATCAATGCGGTGTACAATTGATACAATTTTTCATTACCGACAGCAAGAAAATATTTGCTAAAGAGTACTTAAATAATTGAGGCGTTTAAAATCTCCGAAATATTTACTTCATCTGAATAAAAATTCTTCAATTTGGGTAAATTTTTTCGAAACAAAGGATTATTTCGGAGATTTGAAAGGCGTGAAACTATTTGAATACTCCTTAGCCAATATTCACTTGTGGTCGGAAAAGAAGAACCGAATCAAACAACCCTTGCATTCATCTTATGGTTAGTAAGCTTATTAAATTTTAGTACGTCCTATTTGAATCCAACAAATAATTAATGGAATGAAGAAAATTAAGGATTTCATTGATAAATGGTATTTACTTGTAAAACGTAACTTTCTTCCAGTCTATAATTGCCATTTATCACAATTCCCAGTGAATCAATTTCAGAATACGAGATGACGATATAACTCTTACACCGTAAGATCGTATTTTTTGTTTTTCATGTCTTTCTTACATCGCGCGGTGAACATTGCTAATCAATGCTGAACAATTTATACAACAATTATTCTACGAAACATGGATAATCAAAATTACAGTTGCAGTTGCATGACGAACATGAGTTACCACCATCAAAAACAAGGAATGGTCACGAATGTCAAGCTGAACAACCATGGGATAAATTCACCAGAAAATTACCAACATAAAATCGCATCGGACGAACATCATAATTTGCGACGACGATGGGTACGTCAGAAAGTTGATTCCGTGCACGATGACTTAGCCGAGTATACAATGTAATTTACAAGCTAAGCAACATTCGTCTACGATTCCGGTAATCCACGTGCAACAAAGCTGAGCTGCACGCTTGTCTACATAGCTGTAGTAACAAGTACGCTATTAAGTGTCTGACATCGGTCAGTGCTACCTTATACCTTGCACTCCACTCCCATCCAGCTCCGCGGTCCAGAGAGAATGAGAGCCGGGGTCAGTCCTGTCCAACATGTTGAATGATAGCGAGGCGCGTCGTCCCGGGCACATGCACATTATCGTAAAACATTGGTACGGTGTTGTGTGATGTGGAGTCGGCACCTCGAGCCCACGAACGCATCGGAGCGCATACCGGGCTGAAAGGCGCGAGGCGTTATACCTACGGCTCAAAGTGTAGGAAGGCGTAGAGTTGCGTTGCAGGTGATAACCTTTTGATTATCTCACATTCCGTTCCATGCAGTCCGCGAACGCGTACAAGTATCAACCCAGGACGTCGGCCCTCGTTCGAGTCGTCTTGCCGCAACGGACTCGCGTGTGCGACGCGTTAACACGCGATCCTTGATATCCTGTTTGATACGATTGATGCGCCAACGTTTTCGCGAGGCTCAAATCATACGCAGTTTGAGATCAGCACTGGTGTTGATTTCTTCCATTCCTATTCGCAAGCCCTTCAAGTATATTACACTCTAAAACATTCTTTCACACATGTTATTTTTATCCAGCGGTACGAGAATTTATACAAACGAGACACTTGGGTTGTACCATAAATGTGGATCAGATTAATCGTTTGGATATTTTTAGGCAGAGATTTTCTGGGATGACCAGACACGAGATCGCGGAAAGTTTTGGTTAGAAAAAAAAAAAAAAAGAGCGTACCAGGTATTAATTTTCCATTACGAGTTTCGATTAGACGCGACTGATGTTCGAGTTTTTCAATTCTTTTTTATTATCATTATTACACGTCGTGAGCGTAACAAACGTATACACGGTGTACAATATATCACTGCACATGTACCAATTGAACAACACCGGTGCGTAAATATCCAAGTAGATTGTATATTACCTGCCAGGTGAAAATGTACACGGATAAATCACCACCGTACGTTTATACCGTTATATTCGTACGTTATACCTATAAGTTACACACGGTAATACCTCTCGACTGCCTTAACACATGTTGCACTTAACTCTGAAGGTGAATCACCAGCAGAGACATTCACGCCCACGATTGTACACCGATTCGCCACGACCCGCACCCAAAAACTGTAACCCCTCCGTGACTGTTTCCATAATCGATTAGCCATCGGATACACCTGCTCAATGTTCCAAAAAATCCGATTGGAAAACAAGTATTCGAAGAGAATGGTACACTGAGAGAAATTTTTACTTCCGGTTACCGCTCAGTCCTTAAATATTTTCAGTTTTTACCATAATCGAAAAATATAGTTCTAGATAGAAAATGAAAATTAGTTTTCTAGCTGTTACCGGAAAGTCTGGTATCCGTTACTATTCTTTCTCATTGCGATCACTGTGCTATATTTTCGTGTAACTGTTGCGAAAATTTAATGTTTGTGCAACGATAAATTGACGTTAAAGCCTTGTTTAACCGAAAAAGCAGAGTAAACTTCACAAACTGACTTTGCGTTGCACTTACCAAAAAAGGATCGACGATAGCGCAAAATGGTTAGGCGTACCTCGTTTTTCGTAATTCCAACGATATTCGAACAGTTTTTTTTAACGATACCTGTTTTACTCAATTTTTCTAGTTACTGTAACAAATGAAATTTTTCTCAATGTACGAATCCAACGAAATTCCCTCGGTATATAACATAGTTACACAAAAATTTGCTACGATTATTACGTTTCTCCGTTATACAGACGTATTGTATAATATACGTGTATTGTATACAGCTGGGCGAGGGCTATAATCTTACCCTGCGGGGTGCGGCCGGGGACGGCCAACGACTCGTTAGGAAGTTTCCTTCGTTTCGGATATGAGCGGTTTCCCTCGACGCCTTCCCGGGAAGGCTTTGCCTGGTTACATAACCTATAGCGCACCCGCCTAAGAAGTTTACCAATTATGCAAATGTATATTAAAGCAATCTGTGCACCGTTGGAGAAGGTATGCGAACCTGCGAGCCTAGTTTCCCGTTCCTCGGGCAACTAGGTATTTCTATTATGTACATGTATATACGGTATGGAATGAGAGCCCGTATTCCTGTTCGGACTTCATTATTCTAACGAGCATGATTGAGTCACCCTCCGTCGACGAATCAATTATGCTGATACATTTCCAGTCCTGCGATATAATTTTTCGCTCCTCATCTCTCGACTACGCCATAGCGACAGAGCCAATTATCGGGCTTACGCGAAAGATGCCAGGCGATTGGATGTTCGGTGAAATCTGGGTACTTGATCCTGAAGTGCCCCATTAAATAGTCGATTTAGTCCGAATCAATCGATTCCTGTACCGACGCTCGGCGATCTGTTAACGAGCAATAAACCGAACCCACGCGATACGGGAGCCCGACTCGCTAACTGAGAAGTTGGCAAACCGCGTGTAAGCGACTGCAAAGGGTTCGGATGTTCGACGATGACGCTTTACGGGCTTGCGTGTGTGGGAGAAGAATAAGAATAACGAGAAACCAGGCGACGCCGAGCCTGCGGATCGTCCTAATCCCGGCTTGTGTCAGCGAGAAACTTCACGAACGGTATAATAATTCTCTTAACGCTGCCCGCATAAATATTCAAATAATACCGAAAAAAAAAAAATTAAAAAATAAAAAATAAATACGGCGGGGGAAAGAGATTGGAAGCGAAGAAGAGGAAGATGAAAGTCCCGAAAGTGGGATAGAGAAACCGAGCCTTGAATAAAATGACGCATTGTTTGCAAGCCGCTTCCCACCCACGTTACTGAATACAATAGAAAGGGTTGAGAAACTCGCTTACTTACTGCCGTTGATGGCCGTTGCTGCCAGGATCGTTGAGCCTTGGGGAAGAACCAATCCTACATCAATTTTGTCACTCGGGTACCGCGCGTTGTCCGCAAAATGTTAAAATTCCCAGATACCAGTCGCTGCATATAAGACGGTACTTACGCCGTCGTCAAAAGATCGTTCGGTACCGGATGCGTGTGATGGATGAGTCGTTGAGTCGATGTTGTGTAAGGATTTTGTAAATTAGTTTTTTTTACGCTGTTACTCCGAGACCGCTCGACGCTTAATAACAGCAATCGACACTCTAACGATGATCGTGGAACGGCAATTACCGGTACATCCATCCGAACGCGGTCAGAAAAACTATACGCGAAGCTCTGTTTGCAGAATACAGTGTCCGGGGTATGGAGCCGATTAGTTAAATGGAACGCTGATTGCCGGCGTAGAGAGATGCAGAAATATAGAGGTCGTCGCCAACGGGTGAAGCGGCGTACCTACACGAGCGTGGTTCGATGGTAAATATCGGTTTCAACGGTGCCACTTCATTGTTGTTCTAAAAGGCCATCTGGTCCTGTGCAGCGGGACCAACCATAACTAATAAATTATTAATATATGGTAACGCGACACAGCTCCAGGTATCGTACCAAATGCCCGGGCAGAATGCAGGACGTTGTTTATTCATCTCCTGCAGCACCGAGGACGATGCTCATTCTCCTCGAGCGCTCTTCACCATTGACTTCTATACACACACTGCAGGTGTCAACAGTGGGAAACCTGCCGCTGCAGAGCGGAGCATAACTTGGTTCAATGGCGCAACGATGAAGTGGGTACGCGATGCGTTATGAAAACGATTTTCGTCACCGTCGCAATCGTTGTGCTACGTCTAGAATCACAGATGCATATCCGAGCGTCACCCATTGTAGGTACACTTGGGAACACAACGAATCTGAGACGGCTAATTTTTTACACCAGACAGTTATGTTGGCAACACAGAGAAACCTACAGCGCCACAGTCGGCCGAACGCGAAACAAACTAACTAAGGTTAAATTCGACGGTCATGGGTTATGTTACGTTTATTGAGATTGAGTTTTTTTCCCGCTCGTTCGACTGTGGCGCTCTAGGTTTCTCTGTGCTGCCAACATAACTGTTTGGTGTAAAAAATTAGCCATCTCAGTTTCATTATCCCCAAGTGTAACCTAAGTGATAGGACAACGATCCCCAACGTATGATCGTGTACGTCTCTTCCGCGGATAAAAGAAGAGGAGGTAGATAATAGGAATACGATTTCGGCATTCGCCGGAAGATGATTAATTTGGCTTATCAAAAATGTGCCAAGTGTGCGAAACGAAGAGATTGCCAGGCGAAAATCTAACGGTTTTAATGAATGAAGAGGCAATTTGCAGTTTGGTTGGTGGTAGGTCGATGGATGCCGTGCGGTCGGAAAAACGAACTAACTCGGCAGAGGGAATGCGGAGGATGGGCTGCTGGGGGGTGTTAAGAGGCAGTTTGCACCCCCTCCACTCCCGCAGCGCGTAGTTTATGAACCTGTGGCTTCTTCCACCAAGCAGCCGCCAAGCCAGCGACCCGCACCCCTCTTCTCGCTGTTCTTTATATACAAGGTTCCCCGTGTTCCGCTACTCCATTTTAAACGGTATATATAATACCTAATGGATGCACGGTAAAGCGGATGCGAAAATTGCGCCGTTGCGTTGAGATGAATTTCCAATAGCTGTATTCCATCAGCATAAAGAAAATTCATCTCGTCCAGCATGCTGCGTGATCGGGGGATAGTCAAGGACGCGCTTCCGGTTAGGCATCTCACAACCAAGGCCGTATTCAATGGTAACACATGTGGGACCGTTTCAGAGCGATTCAAATATCGAGCTAATCGACGTTGCAACCAGAAGAAGATAAGGTGCCCTCAGGCGTCTTTGCGGTGGCCGTGCCTCACACCCGTTCAAGCCTCGAGTTCTGTTGGGGCCCACGTGTGGTGCGGCATCTTTCTTGCGGGGCCCGTCCGTGATGCATTACGAGCCTTCGAAGGGACGGGAGCGGGCGAAACTTGACCTGAAATGGGGAAATCCTCCCGCCCAGTCAAAATACCTTATAGCTCGACACATGGCGCACGCATAGAAGAGGTTGGCAGGCCCACGCGGTCTGGGGCCTGCAGCATGGGATGTTCTAACGGAGGAGAAACGTGGCAGACAGAACGGAGCCCATTATGTTGAACATCGCATTGGTATATGGGTTTAAGGCGGTGGCGTTGTTGCGTCTATTAAAAAGCCTCTTTGAGAGTCTCCCGTTCTAAATACGGCCTGCGATATGTGCTCAGGAGTCGAAACAAATGACAATGAGTGCCGTCTTCGAAAGCTCTTAACTCTAACGAGACTTCTTCGGCCGATCTACGTTGGATAATCAAATCAACGCTCGTATTGCCATGGAACTTTACAACCGACATAAAACGCGGGAAAATCTGTCGATGACTAGCACCGGCTACACGGTCAGAATAAGAATTAATCACGCGGCGAGGAACCGCCGAAGGAGGAGGTTGAGGGTCGCGCAATACCTTATTTGGATCACAATTTGGTCGAGTGGCTCCTCGTCACCTGAATCCGATACTTCAGCTCCAGATACCGATAGAGAGGGGAAGGGGGGGAAGTCTAGAGGGTCGGAATTAGGGTTTGAAGGAATTCAGATATTTTTTTTTTATGTCTCGAACCACTGGGTTTAATTGGGTACTTCTCTGGATTTGTAGGTTTAACGGAGACTTCAGCATTCGTTGAATGATATTGTTTTTCTACCGCCGTAAATGAGATAACGACACAATTTCTTTTTTCTCTCCACGTCAAGGTTGGACGGTTCCAAGCTTGAAATCTCTTTCGAAACGAATGTAACATTATGCCGGGAATTCGAATGGTAGTTGAATCAAATTACAGAACAATGTCGTTCCGGGAACAAAAAGAAAAAAAACGTGCGGTCTATAATCATCGAAGTTAGATGTAACTGTTTTCCTTATGATTATTCCAATGACAAACGCCTATCATCGTGACATGCATGAATCTGGAGAAATAATTTCAGATCACAAGGACTTGAGAAATTAGAAAAACTCACAACCAGTTAGAATTTCTTTTCGAACTGGTATAAATACCCAGAAGAACCAGTTGGGATTTTTACGATCCTAAGGTATAAGTTACAAGCACTCGATGACACGGATATCGTTGCTGTCGATCGTCACTGGCGCTGTTGCTTCTCCGACATTTGATTTTCGAATAATGTTAGTCATCTCGCTACGATCAGCAGCGCGTGGATGGCATATGATCGGTGGTCTGTGTGACGGTTGGCTACTGTTCCGTGTTAGATACATACGAATGTACGCCAATGATACGACGAATACAGATCTGATCGGATCATTGATTCAAATTATTCCAACGCTGATTAGTGACGGTTGGTGATATAACTACGTGCGACCACGACACGGGACTGAGATGGTCGTTGACTAATGTATTGTTAGCGACAAGAGAGTCCGGGTACGTATATACGTAGGATATGCATACACTTAGCGCGGTGTTATATACCTGGAACTCCGAATTGAGCACAACGCAGATATGTTGATATATTCGTGAATGAGATCTGCTGTTAACGCGTGTCAAATCCTTGGACTCACAGACACACGCTGGCAAGGAAGCGTGTAGGCGACGTACATCGACACGGAATTTACGCCCAAACAATCGCCGATGGCGTTTATTTTCCCTCCAGTTATGTACGCAAATACGCCTTTGAACAACATCAGGAACTTTCGTGATCGCAGCTTCGAACTTTGAGTCTGAAATGATACCATGTTCTCCGGAATATTTCAACTGTCGTATATAACCATTGCGGTATCGTTACTGAAACCGTAAATAGATCAATTGCCGAAGCTTATCGCAAGTTTAAACCATCGCGTAAACAGTGAGACCGTGATCAATGTGACACATGCATGTAGGAGATGCAAAGGACATGTCATGACCTACTACCAGGCAACACTCGGATGTTGCTTGTAGAATTTAGATACCACGTATATCGAATTCTAAAGTCTCTTATACGTGTTCGCCATGTATTGCTGCTGCTGCTATGAAATTCTGTTCGAAGACTTGTAAAATCTAATATTTACAAAAATACTGACCTTTGACGGGCGGTCTGACAGGTTTCCCAGGCAGTACGGGTGTCGTGACTTCAGCAGGATGTCGTCCGTTGTGGAGATAAGCCTGATTGGCGTTATGATGAGCAGCCATGATGTGATGATGTTCGATATGCGGTGGTTCTCGGAATGGATTCGGCGGTGTCCTCGAGTAGAAAGACCTTCCGCTGAGGACAGACGAGCTCGGCGATGTCGGAGGACTCCTGGTCCTCGGTGTCGTGGTTAAATTAAGCGGAGCATCGTCCTCCTCCTCAGCGGCGAGATGATTCAACCCTCCACCGTGACCACCCCCATCCTGATACCCAGGACCCTGTTGATTATGGGACAACCTCACCGCCGACGCGTCGATTCCCGCGTTATTAACCAGCTTCGGGGAGGCGATACTCGCACAAGATGAGGGCGACCTAAGCGGCGGTGCTGGGCTCGGCGTGCACGGTGGCGAAGTCAAACAGCCTGGCATCGAGGCCGGCGAATGTGGTGGAAGAGGAGAGTAAAGGGCGAGAGGCGCCCGTATCATCGGACTTGTCAGCCTCCGGGGTGTCGGTGCCAGGAGTTTGGTGGTCCCGCCATTGTCGTTGGCGGTGTTGTTGTTCACCACGTTGTTGTTATTGTTGTTATTGTTGTTGTTCAGATGGTGATGGAGGTGGTGCACGCTCAGACCGGAGCTGGTTCGACCCCAGCCCAGGATATCGCTGATTCTGTGAGGTGTCGGGGCCCGAGGTGGCGCTGCGTAAACGTGCGCGTGCCACGAGTTCACCTGAAGGGCACCGCTGGTGACGCCTCCGCCGGCACCGGCACCGCTGTCAATCGGCGATTTGCACGCGGCGGTGAGGGTGCCGTCGGTTGCCTGCATGTCGAGGGCAGAACCCCCGTGAGCATCGGGGTCGCTAGTCACCGTTGCCACACCGGACTTCGCCTTGGTCTCGTTGTTGTTGTCGCATGGTACTATCGACTCCAAACGGGTCTCCCCGCCACTTCCAACCACCTTTTCATCCTTTTGCTGATGTTGTTGCTGCTGCTGCTGTTGTTGTTGCTGTTGTTGTTGCTGTTGCATGCTATCCGTGTCCGTCATCACGCGGTATGTGTGTCTCTGTCCTTTTACCTTTCGTACCGTGAGAGTACCACCTACCGAATCCAGGGTCCCGAGTTATCATTCGACGAAAATTTATCGTTCACCATCATCGTCGCACCACTTGAAAAACATCCACCTTAGACACCGCACTGTGACTCTTTAGGTTTTCAGAAGACTGACGATTCCTCTTGATATCAGCACGATTTCAGTTCCTCCTCTTTTTATGTTTCGTAAAGCAAAGTTCTATGCCCTGATTGTCATTAACTGGCGACGATTAGTACTTTAATCTTCTTCATTTTGCACATTATTTCCGACGAAATAACGCTCCGTCACGTCGATCACCGTTATCACATTTACACCGTGCGCGTACATGCAAACGGTACAACGACCGCGGTGACGAGTATTATCCAAACGACCGAGCACAAGCGGCAATTAAAACACTGCGTGATTGTTATCGGGAACGATTAGGTTTTTTTTTCTAACCACAAATTGAGTCACACGAGGAGACTCGAATAATATCCTCAGGGTTATTTGTGTAACGGTATCGATCCAGTTTGTCGCGGTTAAGTGGCGGTCGTACAACGATTCAACGGAATTAAGACGAAGACCGTTTGAGACGCTCAATAAAATCTACTGCCCGTTAATTATTCCTGCACTCGCTGCCAGTTGCGTGGCTCTTTTTTACTCTCTACCTCTTCTTCCTCGTCATCTTTTACGTCTCTTCCTCCGTCTTCTTCTTCTTCTTCTTCTACTCCGTCTTCTTTCTCGACTACGAAGTCACTCCTCGAGGGTGTCTCACGGCACTAATTGCCCGCGCGTAATTAAATCTCGTTAATTAGCTCAACGTCACTGTGTAGCCAGCCAGCCCTCGGGCCGTTAGCAGTTAGCGGGCCAGCCACTAAGCTTATTGCTCGCGCATTTTGGTGCCTGCGCAGAAGATGTGCGCGGGTTTATGATATGCTGCGGGTCTCGGGACTCGTGGTGTTTTTAATTTTACGTCACGGCGTAATTCCTCTCCGCGCGTTTTAACCTCACCGTACTTCACTTCACTTACGCTCGACTCGTGTGTTTACACACACAGCGTTTAGGTGCGCACGGTTTCTTGTTGTTGTTTCCGATTTTTTATATACCTTCTCTTCTTTACTATTTTTTTTAAGTTTATTAATTCATTAATTCTCCTCAAGTTGCGCAATTGTCCAACGCGGCCGTGAATCCTTTCGTATATACTCGAACCGCAGCTCGTACACTTATCTCTCACTGCACTTTCGATTATCCACTGCGTACAACAACAGAGTATAAGTGATAAATGAGAACTGTTTAAATTTTACAACTCAAAATCGGGGATGAAGAACATTCGAATCCATTGAAGCCTTCTTTCCCTTTCGCTGTCAAAAATCACTAGAACATATATTCTTTCTTTCTTCTATATATTTAAAAATATTCACTGCAATAACCGAAAAAAAATACCGTTTAACATTCCTAGTTATATCAGGTATGTACAAATAGTGCACAAAATCCGCGTCAACGTACGCATAATAAATGAAAATCAAACTCTGCCGAAATCTGAAATCAAACGAGAAACCGCGAATAGGAAAAAAGCAACGTAACGAAAATCAAGATAAATAAAAATCGGTGAAATCGCTTTAATCAACGTTAACGACCGAAACGTCACAAAGATCGTAGCACCCACGTGTTACGGGGCAAATCACAGGTGACCCAGCGCGCACGCGACTATAACAACACGGTGTGTAGTACCGGGTACAGAGAGAGGAGCGACGAGCACGTGTTCCCCGGGTCCGGGCGGGTTAAAGTGGTGGGAGTAGCTGACTGGTGTATATAACGTGGGGGCGAGACGCGGTACACAGAACGAACGCGTGCGCCGGCTGCCGCCCGATTACTGACTGATTGCCGCAAGATTTAGGGTTGCGGCTCACGTGGTGGGGATGGACCGCGGCGAAGGGGCGGGGATGGCGGGCGGCGGGGAGGTGGGGGCGGCGAGAGGGGGGGAGAGATCGCGACTCGCTCTGCGCGGCACGGCTTCGTCGCCTCGAGCGGCGGGAGGACAGAGAGGATGGGGCGAAGGGAGGGGGGAGCTGACCGAGGAGTTAACTGTCGGCGCGCGCGCCCCCCTCCGGCGACCTCGATCCTCTCCTCTCGCTCCTCACGGTTCTTCTCTTCCACCACCTCCACCTCCTCCACCTACATCTCCACCACCGCCCATTTCATCGTCGCGCTATTCGCGCGGAGGGATTGATGCACGGTGCTGCAAGTGGGAGGAAGCATCGGGAAGAGTAGGAGGAGGAGGAGGAGGAGGAGGCGTTTGAAAGGAAAATTTATTCGGAGGCGGCTGGGTAATGTTTTCACGATTTATTTGTTATTATTCGCCAGCATTGCCGCGATGTGGCTGAATGCCTTCTCTCACGTTTTCGCATCGCCTTGCATGGAGGATAAAACCTAGCTTCTAACGCCCCGTTCTCGGTAACTCCTTATTAATACGTCGATGTGAACCGAGTCCAGTGTTTACTCGGTTAAAAGGTGACTTCCTTCGCTGTAGGCGGTACTGCCAAATGGCACTATTACGCGTACTAATTAGCGTACGGCTGGTAGAATACCAGCGAATTTTCTCCGTCGACGGATGTAACGATTCAAACTGACGACAGCTCTCCTTCCTCTACCTCTACGTCCTTCTCTGCAATCGTACTCACTGCAACACATAGTTCGCAACAAAGGTAACACGCTTCGGGTTTGCATGAAATTTGTTTAGGCACCATTGGCACGATGTCCGACAAGCGAATCTCTTTTCCGGTCACCTCCAACCACGGCGCATCCGTAAAATCGCGACACCTAGATCGATGATCGCAGTTTAGCGGGGGCACACAGGTCAGTTCGTCGTCTCGCGGATGCGTGCGGGTGCGTGCATCATTTCATCGGTCGGCAGGGGCGGAGACTGGCTCGAAAGTGGGGCCATCGTATCGGTAGTGGGGGAAACGGCTGCCGCGCTCAGCCGGCAAGTAGGTACGAACGAACTGATTTCGGGATGCTGGAGCGCGATCCGCGGGTGGCGGGGAGGGCTGGCAATTAGCGGACAAAACAGCGATCTTCCATACTGATTATTGATAGGGCCTGCCGCCCGACTCGTGGAAACGAGCTTTTGCTCCTCTCCTCCCCCTCCCCTTTCCTCTATCTCACACTCTTTCTCGCTCTATTTCTCTCTCTCTCTCTCTCTCTCGCTTTGCGCGCACTTTCGCCATCGCCCGAATCACTTCGTAATAATTCCCGCTCCCCTCCGACTTCCCGACACCAAACAGAACCGCTCGTGCGGCGCGCGCGCCTGTAAATCAGACCGACGATTCGTAGAAGTTAATTTCGGGTTCTTCGACGGCCTGACAATGAACCCTTAAACTGTATAGAGCGCAATTTAGCTCTCGCCAATTAGGGAGGAGGAAACGTTCGATCGGGGGTAAAGGGCTGGCTGCCTAGTGCCCTTCTTGACGCTGTTTACGCTATCTCTGCAATAGCGAATCCGGCACCGGTGTCCGGTAATTACCCGTTTTCTTGAGTTCTGTACTTCATAAATATTGTGCTACAGTTGATGCGTTTCCTTCAAAATATTAGCATGAAATTTTATTTTCTTACAACTCTTTTGTTTTGACGATACCTGAGTTTCGCTGTCATTTACGATTTCAGAGAGAGTATCTACTTTCGGAAAATTCATCTTATCTTGTACATGGAAAATTCAGAACTTTCAGAGACTATTTGAAATCAATAACATTTTTTAGCACTGATACACTTTCTAAAACGCTAGAGATAAGAAATTTGATATTTAAAAAAGGATTCTTCTTGAATTATCTTCGAATATTTTGTAAAAAATTATTTCACACATACGAAGTGAAAATTTTTTATGCCATCCGTAGGAAAATCCTAAATATTCTACTCAAGATTGAATCTAGAGATCCTTAGTTAACACGTGAAAATGAAAGCTTACAACTTAACGCAAGCACTCGAGTAACTTGAGTCTTCCAAAAATAACCGTTAGTAAAAAACAGCTTTTGTCAAAGGTTCAGAAGTTCGGATTTTGCAAAAATTATCAATTCAGTATTAAATTGTTCATAAAGACCCAAAAAATATCAACTATCCATTTTTTCCCCAGGTGAAATGCTCCGCAAGCGAGGTTATGGTTACAGGTAAGCGGTAAGCGTGCAATTGGATATCACAAACCTCGTGTACGCGCTGCAGCTGATCGTGAGCATCGTGGTGATTCCTAGAAGAGATTGCTTCCACGCTATAATGCAGATATGATTGCAAACACGTACTGCAGGTGGGTGAAGTACAACCGGAGGCCTCTTTTCCGCGTCGGTATAATTACGGCTTAATTAGCGACGGATCATCCCCCTCATTGAGACATCGTGTATGCAATTTTACTTGTATATTCCATTTTTTTTTTTTTAAGTAATACGGACAGTTGTACCCTATAAGACATAATAAAATGTAAATTTTTTTTTTAGACTAAAATAAAAAATGTGAACTTGTAAATTAATAACTTAAATTTAGATGTTACCTAAGATCACTTTTAATTGGATTAATTTAATTACTTATCTATGGACAGTAATAAATAAATGTCTTTTGAGTCAAAAGTTGTATGTTGTAGTTGCCAGTATTTAGTTGAATTTCGTTTACAAATTTACAAAATGAATGATAAAACAACTCAATTTCGACACAACGGACGATTTGCAGAGCGAAAAAAAATATAAAATAGGGAAAAAAAAATTTTTTTTCATCCGACGCTACATTAACACTTTCACGAGTCAGATATGCCATTCGTTTTTAAGTATGGCCGACTGATGCTTTCCTGAATTCTCTATCATTTACATTAAAATATTAAGAAAGCTACATTTTTATAATTTTTGCGTAATCTACGGGAATTGATTAATATAAATTAGTTTTTTGTATTCTTATTTTTAGCAGTTCTGGTTACATTGTATCAAAAATGTGCGTTTTACACAAGTATTTACCACACGTCGAGTATCCAGTTTTTAATAAAAATTAATTACACAAAAACCACACGTCAGATCTTTCTTAAAAAATTATTTTATACGTATTTCCTTGCGATTAATAACATATCAAAAATTCCGCTATTTATCTTTTCATTCCTCTCAATGTCCGAAGAACCTTAGCAAATCGTATTTTCCAAAAGCTCACTCAGTGTGGATATCTGTAATTTATTTACGGTTCCTGTTGAAAATTTTTTTCCACCTATCCATTCATTTACTTTCGGTATAATTTCGAACGAATTGATCGTCCAGTTGTTTCCATACTGTTAGCCTGATTTCTACCAGCGCAGAGTAGCCAGCGCAAATTACCATGCCGTTTCAAGATAAGTTACCCCGGTATATCAGCTTATATGTACTCCTGCAGCTGCAGGCTAATGAATGACTAGCCTGGTAGAGTACAAAGTAGACCTATATTGTATGCAACGAACGTTCATCGTGCAGTATGCACATGAGAAAATGTTGATCTGAATTTTTTTTATTTTAGTTTTTTCGAATGAGATATTGGTGTTTATTAAAAAAAAAAAAAATCCTCGTGAAAAACAAATTTTTCACTTTATTTCTAACACGTGCCTCAACCATTTTTTATTGTATTGTATTGAACGAGTACAATAAAATGTTGCTAATCATTCGACATTTGCAGTATTTCGTTTTTTTTTTCTTTAATTGTTGACATAATCCCGCAGCATCAAATTCAATTTGCACCAATTTAGCTTCGTGCAAAAATGATAAATAACTTCATTTCATTTGATTTATTTTTTTAAACCCACTGCTCGAAATTGTAAAATAATTGTCCTTTTTTGAGACATTTCTTAAGATTGGATAATGTGACGAAGTAACCAGTATTATATTGATTCAGAAAAAATTAATCTTTAAAAATTGTACGTCCTCAGTCTGAAATAAATGAAAGTATCGTGAATATCTCATTTCTGTAAAAACAAAAAAAAAAAAAACAATCAAAGATTTCTTATTTTTTCCAAACACGTTGTTTTCTCTGGTTGTGGAACAGAAGCTAACTAAACAGTTACCAACCATAACATGGAATCCGCATTCACGTTATACAGACATTGGTAATGCTGATTCGCGATTCGACGTGCGGGAATGCTTTTGTAAAACAAACTGCATAATGGCTCTGTAAATTGTTCGGAATTACCGAGCGTTATTCCCTGGTGCCGCATCTCGCTGCAAGCCCTTCGAAAAACGACGACTCGAGATTTATTCACTAAAGCCGCGCGTGAACGCCATTTCATAGTGCAGCACTAATGCGGCAATAGGAGAATAAATAATAGAAAAAAAAAAAAAAAAAATCACGAATGAGATTTTTCTCAGTGCGACCTCAACGATTTGTTCAATCATCACTTCCGTTTCAGAACAAATTTCACTGTCTAATTACATCTAGACTTGCAAGTTACGGACGTTGTAGCGAATAGAACGTATCGCTATCTTCGTAGGCGATGATTTAGTATTTACCCAACTGCGTTATACATTATATATGACTTATACAACGCTCGTCGTAAGTGTGACGAATCTGCCAACGAAGCGTGGAGCGCATGATGCGCCAACGGCGCTTTAATGCAACTCGTAATTAATTTTAACGATCGGACGCAAACAATGTTGAAAAGCTCTTACAGTCAAGCTTAGCACGTTACGAGGAATACGACATGTGTTCACAATCGCAGGCCGAAGGTACCGTAAGAGAATGAAATAAAAAATTCAACTACTGCGATTTTAGTCACGTGAATGTGATTTCATTTGATAAAATCATAAATTATACGAAATTAAATGTTGAAATGTTTCAAAACATAATAATAGTTATACCGTCTTACTGTGAGAATACAACAGAAAGTTGCAAGAAAAACAAAAAAGAGAACTAAAAAGTGAAATTCGGTTAGATTTCGTCGCAAATCAAATTACGAATCATGTTTTTTCGGAGGAACACAATGTACAAAAAATTTTTCTTGCAGTAAATGCTGCAACGTTTCTCTTACTTCCCGAATGAAAACTATCGATATTTCGACCTGTAGTTATCGATATCAGTAAACATCGATAGATATTGTGCATCACTAATATCTACCTACAGATATCAGTTGCTCACTTTTGATAACCGTCGCTTGTATCTGTACAAAACTATATAATTTGTTACATTATTTCACAAATCAATAAATCTGAACGATCGTTGCCCGAGTCTGACCAGTTGACGCCTCAATCCGCCGCCCTGATAAACGCCTGATGAGGCCCTGATCTGATTTGGGACTGTCCATCGTGCCTGAATTCAACCTTATCAGGGAATTTCGGAACGGCACGTTTCATTTCTGGTCCGGCCCTGATCATGGCCTTATATGAGCCTGACGAAAATTTCTACTAGGGTTAGGGTTAATGAAAAAGTAGGGGAAAAATCGTTTCTAGTTTTGCCAGCGACTGGATAAACGTAGGTGGGTGAGAGTGCGGAAGAGAAAAAATTCTGAGAAAAAATTCATTCGTCATAGTAACTTGAAAAATTCGTTAAAACAAGTATCGTTAAAAAATCTGTTTGAACATTGTTGGAATTACGAAAAACGCGGTACGTGTAACCATTTTACTCTATCGTCGATCCTTTTTTGGTAATTGCAACGGAAAATCAGTTTGTTAGGTTTACTCTACTTTTTTAGTTAAACGAGGCTTTAACGTCAATTTATTGCTGCACGAGCATTAAATTTTCGCAACAGTTAGAAGAAAATATAGCAGCAGTGATCGTGATGAGAAAGAATAGTAACGGACACTAGACTTTCCGGTAACAGCTAGAAGACTAATTTTCATATTCTACCTAGAACTATATTTTTCGATTGTTGTACAAAATGAAAATAGTTAAGGACTGAGCGGTGATCGGAACTAAAAATTTCTCTCAGTGTACGAACGCAACGGTGCGTGCGTACATCAAATACGCAGGGTTATAAACTTTTCAAAAATAACTCGCGATAAATTTTGCCCTCTCGCACCTGTACGTAAATAAACCCGCGACATACGTACGGTTTATTACATTAATCCGTGCGTCTCCCTACCTATAATGTATACGTACCTATCTACCTACGAGCTAATTACGCGGGTGGTAATTGCTAATTAGCAACAATTTTCAAGGGCTTGCTCGCGTCGATAACACCGTTTAGCAAACGTGTATAAAACAAACGCCCAACTCGACGGATGCGAGATCGAGCGTTTGCTTCCTCTCTCTCTCTCTCTCTCTCTCTATATATATATATATTCCTATCTCCTTCTCAATTAACGTTGTGTCCCGCTCTCTGCTCCGGGAGTTATACGGTCGTATACATATATCTGCGTCAGTATGTGTGTATAGAGGAATAATATTCCGACACAATTTAATCCTGATATGATCCTCGGATATCCCCCGCTTTTTTTGTTAATTTTTCTAGCTGTGTAAGGAAATCGAGGCTAAAAGGCTTGTATGTACACGAAAATTATCCTCGTCATGTGATTTTTATGATGAAAGTGGAGCAAAGTACAAATCCGTTATCCAGAATGTAAGAATGAATCCACTAAACAAGAACGTTTACAAATATTCCATATTTCGGAACACGTTTTTACCAATTTCTTGTTTCATTTTTAGTTACGTTCTTTACAATTACTCACAATCAAAGAAAGAAATTGCGATGTTTTCAACTTTTCGGGTGATTTGCGATGTTAGTTCTCATGAAAAACACTGGGAGTAAAGAGCGATGTACTGATTATAAAAATATTTCCCACCGAAGACAAAACTGACAGCATTACGAAATACGTTAGGAAAAATATAGTCTATCAAGTCTAAATCAAAAATACTTTCCATAATAATAATTTTTTCCATACCTCGAAATGTGGTATTGATGGGAGACTAAAAAAAAATTCTGATTCTCCAGTATTCCTGTACCGCTTGAGATCCACAGGCATTTTTTCTTTATTCGCTCGAAAAGTAATTTGATGGGTTCCTATTGAGTTGTGTAAGTCTTTACAGCTTGTACCCACCACTGATATATCAGATAATTATAATTATCTTTCGAGGATTTATTGCCAAGAACCTGCCGTGCTTCAACGATGCGAAGTTCGATCTGTGCAGTAGTTCAGAGTTTACCAATCACCCGAAAATTGGTCAATGCCAATGAACGACTGGAAAAATGCCGAAAAAAATAGAGGGAGAGAAAATTCGATCATCAAAATTCTATCCGCATATGAGGACCGCGTTCTATCGAATTCCGATGAGCAATGCAAACCACTATCAGGATCGCTGTGACCGCTCGACCAGCCGGACTCGAATCACCACGAGTCGCTAATTACCGTTCGAATACACTGCCTAACAATGAAAAGGGGACATGGTTCGTTACATTCACCCACTTCGTTCAAATTCAATCTGGGGCGTTGATGGAAGCGGAATAAAATGACATAGTGACACGTTCTTAGGCACGATCGCAAAGCGGAGCGTCTGTCAGATTTGGCACCGTAAAAAACGAAATCCGAAATGTCTCTTACTTCAAGGATATAAGTGAAGAGATATTTGGTCGTAATGACCAAAATTGGTCCTGGCATTGAAATTTCATGGTTAGCATACAACCGACCAAACATTATTTTCAAGCGTCCGAAAAGTTAAATTCATTCTTATCGCAATCTTGCCGATCATCGCATTAAGCGGTTCATGGAAAAGAGGAACTTGGATGTAATTTAATTCACCTTTCTCAACAAAACATTTTTTCTACGCGGCAAGAATTCGAGTTCAACGATGCCAATGTTCTCATACGTTCTCAAGACACTGCCAAATACCCTGTAAAATTTACAGCAAAATCATAGATTTTCCATTGACAGGAACAAAATAATTTCAATTTTTTATTTTTTTGGTTAAAATAGCCTTTCCGATGCCACCAAAAATGCAACATATACTGAATTGAATAGTTTTAAAAAGTTTTGTGTATTAAAGTTTTGTTTGTCCGACTTCAATCTTCCATGACGTATGGATTTAAAAAAACAAACACATTTCCGAAACGGGTAAATTAAAAAATTTGAAACAATTTGTGGAGAGTAGTTTTAAGTAGTGCTACTATGTAACCAATTATGGAACAGATTCGAGATGATGAAAAAAATGTGGCTGAGTTGGCAAAGATCATCCCATTTATAAGTATATTTTATTCGATTCAATTTTTTTGACGATTTTCAAACAATTATGTCTTTAATTTTGATATTTGCAATAAAAAACCGTGCTTCCAAGCGAAAATTTTCTAAAAAATTAAATCTACGAGCAGATTTTTTTTAACAAGCAAAAGAAGAAGTCGTATTTGGCCTTGTTGCGACAGTTGGAACCATTGATTTCCATTTGGTACAAGTAATTTAAAAAAAAAAAAGACTGAACCAGAACAGCAAGTGGTATCGAACGGATCGATGAATGAGGAATTGGATTTTCTCCCTTATTGTGAAATCGTGAAAAACGCGTGGCAGAGCATAATATTCCAGTTTCGAATCAAAGAGCCACAAACTAAGAGACTGGTGAACGAACTCCAGAACTCTGTAGTAAAAATCGTCTTCCGAATAGGTATATTGCGATGATCATTCACCGGGGCTTCAAACTTTTTCCATTTCCGTTTTATTCTTTATAATTCCGGTGCATCGGACGATCGTTTATACCGGTGCTCATACGCGCAGACGTTATGAATATGATAGAATTCATTGAAAGACCATCGCCGGTTTTTCGTCGTTCTAACGCAAAGACCTTGTACGTTTTACGATTCTCTCCATGGGGGTACAGGGAGGCATGTACAACTGTTAAAGATACGATATCGAAGTGCCGTTTTTATGGTCTTAACTCTCGCTGCACGTACCCCGCAGTAATGCTTCACGCGTCTCTAGGTTATGTCTATCTGTACCTATAGGTAAGATTTTATGGCATCGCGTGTCACGTCACTCACCCCCGTACATCGACGCTTTACTGCGTTATATTGTTGCGCGCAATCGGCTCGTGGCGACAAACTCGAAGAACAGAGCTGTTAAAACGCCTCGTGGAATCGTCGTCATCCTGGGAAAATTCTTGTCCTCGATATATTTACCGGTAATCAACCGATCCGCGCGATGGTGGTCGTCGTTAACGTCACTCTCGGTGAAAAATTTTCCTCCCACGACGAGAAAACGAGAGGCTATTCGGTTCGTCAAATCACCGATCGATAATGACTTGATTACAAAATATTTTAAATCGCGTTGAAACAGTCGTTTAGAATCGTCGAAATTTATAAGTGAATGGTTCTGGAAATTAGTAAGGAAATCATTTCTAGTCTCGCACAAAATAATCCGAGCAATCGGTACAAGAAATGACGCGAAGTCATCGAGATCTCTACAGAATATGGTACGACATTAAAAAACGATTTCAAAACACTAATCGAAGATTCGGTCATTTTGAAATGTATTCATGCGATTCCACCGGAATTCTGAGAGAATCTGTGAGACATCGTTGATTGAAATACCAACAAAACTGTTTGGTCATCTAACAAAAGATCTTTCCGAAATTCCTTGCTTCGACAGATTATGTCTTGGGAATTTATGAAGGAAAAGTTGCTACGTTTCAACTAAATTTTCAGAAAATCGTAAATCCAGCTCGTATATGAATCCCATAGAAATGACTGACGTATCTAAAGAAGTTGTGAGATAAATCCTATTTTGAGGAAAAGCATAATAAACTGCATGACTGCAGCTGTGCGTTATTGCGTATTTGACGAAGGCCGCGTGCGTTGCGCATACCGAAATTATAAGGAAATGAAAAATTCATGTGTCATTTTACAAGCCGATATACCTTGAAGAATAATTGGGTCGATCATATTCGAATTAAGGGACAATTACATGGATAGGGTCCGTATCAATCGCATACATTATTGAACAGATTATAATATCAACGTAATGATAAGACCTCGAGAATAATTTATCGCCACGCAGCTTCCTCGAATAAATTACTCACCTGCAATATAATATATTTCATGAGCAAATATGCATGGACAGGGTGTTTGTATTAACTTTGGACAGACTTCCATGGTGTGTAGGGGCTGCCTGGACAAGCATTTCGAGGTAAGACATCCATGGTCGAAAGCTCATCCTCACCACTGTGGAGAACTTTGAAGGATTAGGGCTCGTTCGTAATGCAATGAATCAGATGTGATAACTTTCGAGGAAATGTTTTATTCAGCCGTAGATAACGGTACAAAATTCTTGCTTCAAGTCAACAGATCAATAAGCTTGGCAATAAAAAAAAAAAATAACAAACAATTTCCAGTTTTTATAAACAGAATTTGAAAAAAGATAACGAATGCGAAATGGACAGAATGTAATGGACTCCTGTGAAACGTAACAAATTTTACATATTCCGAACTGCAAAATATTGTTTTTTTATTATTCTCATTGTTTATCTTGTTGTTTCAAACTTATGGTTTTGTTGATATCACAGAAGAACTTTGTACCTGAATAAAACGTTGAGTCGAAAGTGATTACATCTGATTCGATAGACTACGAAGAAGGGCGCGGTACCAAATCCTTCGAAGCCTTCGACAAAAGTCTTTCTTAGAAGAGTTAAAATAAACACCCTGTATACCTATGTATAATTAGTCAATTTACCTGATAATTCGCAATGCTCTAAAACTGTGGCTAAAGAATGAGGTTGATGAATGATTGAATTTTGAACGTGCTAATTGAAAGCTGACTGTACTTGGTAGCGCAGCGAACAAAGATCGCAATGATGATAATAGAATGTTATTGTATCAATGCCCAATTAAAATTTTGTTAATTGGAGGTAATTCAATTCGATGCCGATCGAAGCTTTATTTACGGTGTATTGATATAGGTATACACCGACCGATTCTACGTGTATTGCAGCTATCACCGACTATCGCACACAAAGAGCCAATGCAAACGAAGAGACCCGACGATTATCTTCGCCTTGATCGACACTCGCACCTCCAGTCCTCCTGTAGCCATCCCTCTCTCACTCCGTTTCTCTCCCTGGCTCTTTTTCCCGTTCTTCTTCTTCTTTTTTGCATGATTTTAAATTCAAGTGATTTCTCAACGGACCGAATAATATTTTCGACTATCCATAATCAATTATGCGATAACACCGCGTTATGCGTGATTTCGTGCGATCTTAAGCAATTACACGAGGTTTCACACGATCAAATGTGATTTTAAGTGATTTCTGAGCAATTTTAAAGTGACCATAGTCTGCGATTTCAATAAGTGAATGCTCCTTCGCTACTAATACTAAACCAATACAGGTATGTAATCTCGGTTTTAATTACTCGACGGCCTAATTGCACTCAAAATGCAGCATGCACTGCATTGTATGTGCATAAAAAAGGGTTGCGAGCAGTTCACTCCAAGTACTTTATGTCATCGTACATAATTATTATCTTTGTTCATTAAGGGCAATTGCATCACATCGCACGCGCAGATAAACGATAAATCCGCACAAACCCGACTTCATCTACCTCTTCACTTGGACATACTATTTATGAATCACACTTCCAACCGCTTCAAATTACCATTTTCTCGACCAGCTGCAAGCTGATCAACCATAACGCACACGGAACACCTACGTCCGGTGAATATATCCATTCGATACGTCATCCTGCTTGTACGGACTCTTGAAAGATCCATCGGATCAATTCAGGTTGGTCAAGAGAACACGTCCGGGTTATTCATTCACATCGCGTGCCTCACGGATAGTCGATTTACATGTTAATCCGCAGTGTCCATTGTTTCTTACACCTGGCTGGCACAATCCTTCAGAGAAAGATCGTTTGCCCCTCGGATTTGTTATCTTTATCCCAGTTTTAAATTTATCTAACATTATCCCCGTGGTTTTTCAGATCTGCGAAACTTCAAAATTCACACTTTACGTAGTCTTAAATTGAATGCTAGATATCGCTCTGCTTAAAAATATTTTCTCTTGGAATAATGTGTCGCAAATTCAAATCTATCAAAAAAAATCGCAAGGATAAAATTTTCGCTTCAGTGGAAATTATATAATTATACAACACAGAGAGAAACAATTTTATTATTCTATCGAAATGAAATGAAAAAATATTATCTATCAATTTTCTCTACTGCCCCTAAATTGGACACAAGCTGCAATTATTTTCTGACTCGTTCTCACGAGAATCTCATGTTTTAGCCGCGTGTAACTGATTTTCCCCAACGCCTAACCAATTCACAGCTTCCGACAAATTGTTTGGGGGCTAATAGATATTCGAAAAAAGATGTAAGTAATTTCGTTCGTCTCGTACCCAAAGATAACGTTCCCTCCGAGTGAAGTAAACAGCCCTGCAAGGTTTAGACATGCCAAGGGGTATTCCATTCGGTCAGAATTTCGAGTGTCTGTGCCCACATGCTCGCAATGGCCGTGCGTGTGTTCCACACGCCAGTTTTGCGCGCGTAGGATTCTAAAATAACGCCCAGCGTACATCGCAACTAACAGAGATAATACCACAAATGTTGTTTGAACAAACATGTTCCTCTCTTGAGTGATTTGTCTTTTTTTAGGCAACTTCATAGATGTGCTTTTCCTCGAGCAGCTTAAGGAGACAGCTCCCGGCCTAATAGCTGGCTGCGCTAACGCGTCTATTAATAAATACCGTTACACGACTTCCAGTCGCCTCTTCTCTCTTATTTAGTCTCTGTCAGAGCTGTACAATGACCGCGCTTAAAATTTCAATTAAGAAAAGAAAACAATCCGCTCGCAAACATTTTATCTTCCGAGCCGTGTTGCGTACCGTCGATTCGTCCTACCGATACCCATGACTTTGTCCCGAAAGCGTTAAACGATGTGCTTTGTGTGCAGGGATACGGAACGAGTACTTTGTACTCCACCTCCGAGTATTTGACTGTTCGGCAAAATTTGCCGCCCCTGTATTTAGGGATATAGGAAATTGCGTCGTTAATCAACGTGACTGCCGACGCGATCGGGATGAGCGTTACGGTACAAAGAGAGCATCGGTTGTACCGAGGGATGCAAAATTAACGAGAAGGAAGATCGGATCGTTATCGGAAGGTATGGAAAAGAAGAAAAATTCAGTAAAACAGGTATCGTTAAAAAAAACTGTTTAAATATTGTTGGAATTACGAAAAACAAGGTACGCCTAACCATTTTGCGCTATTGTCGATCCTTTTTTGGTAATTGCGACGCAAAATCAGTTTGTGAGGTTTACTCTACTTTTTTAGTTAAACAAGCCTTTAACGTCAATTTATCGTTGCACGAGCATCAAATTTTCGCAACAGTTGCAAGAAAATATAGCAACTGTGATCGTAATGAGAAAAAATAGTAACGGATACTAGACTTTCTGGTAACAGCTAATTTTCATTTTCTACCTAGAACTACATTTTTCGATCATGGTAAAAAACGAAAATAGTTAATGACTGAGCGGTAACCGGTATTAAAAATTTCTCTCGGTGTACCAAGAAACAAACGACTGTACAACGTCAATTGTTTTTTCGTATTGTTAGAAGTAAATCATTGCTCAAAAAATGGTATATTTTAAATCGCGCGACCATTGAAAGCTTCAACTTTCAACATCTTAATTTGCCTGTAAAATTAATCTCGACGATCCTTATACCGATCCTGTAGAGCTCGCCCGATTTCAGATCCGATAATATAGCTCCGAAATAAAGCGGGTTCGTGCAGGTCAATTAACGCCAAGTTTTTAGAATTGACGTCAGACCAGTTCACCTAAAGGGGGATTCGGTGGAGGAGCCCGCCCGGATCGTTTGTCTGGGCAAGCTTAGCTTGTCGCTGTTGATGCTTCAATTGCTAATTAGCCTCTTATATGTGCTTTGTGGAAATGCAGGGCGGATCGGGTATTTGGCAAAAACTACCCAGTGATGAACAGCTCCAAGTTCTTACGACGCGTCGAGGGATCTAGAACGAACGATCGATGATCAGAGGTACGATCATGTGTGGATCGATTCGCACACGAGTGCACGGAATAAGAATCGCTCTGCGTCTTCCCGAAAATCGATCTCGGAGCCTGATCAAGTTCTTTCAGTAGGCAACCGATATAATTGTTTCTTTAGTTTTTTTTTGTGTTTTTCTCATTCAAGCTTCTTACTCATTTGTACAATTTATGATACATAAATACGAGATCAATTTACAGCCAGCCTTGCACCGGAACTCGAACCGAATATCAGTCTGCGAGCAGCTCGTTTCGAGCAGAACCCCAACATATACGCGGAGGAATTTGTGTCGGGACCTCCCACGAGAATCCCTAATTGGATAATCAAGACTCGTATGGCGGATGAATTCGCATTCGATTTTGGAGTGAAACAACCTGGTCCAGGACACGATCATAAACCTTTATAGTTTGGAAAGACATGTGTCGACCGGTGTCGTTTATAAGGAATTGCACTTCGTGGGCACTCGTGAGACTTACGTGTCACTGTGAGGCTTATACGAGGGTTGAATTGAGATAGTCGCTTACATATTCACGTAGAGATGTATTTGAGAAACTTCTGATGCAAAATAAAGTCAAGTTTCTTTAGTCATTAGTCATCTCCACAATCTTTAAGCGTACACAGCACACCTGTAATGTATATGTCGGAGGGTAAATAAAAAAACTTCAGATGATCATTAAGTCTGGAAATTGATAAGAACTTGTTCTGTTTTCTCTTTTTTTCAACCAGCAAGTTCCCAAATCAATTTTCTTCAAGCGTATATTACTTTTTTTTTTTTTTTGTCTTCTATAACGACTCGTTTTTACGTGAGATTTGCACTGCGTTCTACGAGATCGAAATCTTTGTCTTCGATTGTCGAAATTTGATAATTCCTCGTGAAATTTGAGAACGCATGAAATCGTCGGCAAAACTCAAAATCTCAACTGACAATGGTCCTGTTGAGATATTTTCGAAACGACGTGTCTGACGATGAAACGAAAACTGCAATTCGATACAAAGTTCCTTAGTATTTCCAAAAAGCGAGAATAAATTTTTTCTAAAACCTATGGCGATGGCCAAAATCCTCATGGAACGTTACATTGAGAGAAATTTTTAGTTCCGGTTACCGCTCGGTCCTTTTATTTTCAATTTTTACCACAGTTGAAAAATATAGTTCCAGGTACAAAATGAAAATTAGTTTTCTAGCTGTTACCGGAAAGTCTAGTATCCGTTACTATTCTTTATCATTACGATCACTGTTACTATATTTTCTTGTAACTGTTGCGAAAATTTATTGCTCGTGCAATAATAAATTGACGTTAAAGCCTTGGTTAGCTGAAAAAGTAGAGTAAGCCTCAGAAACTGATTTTGCGTTGGAATAACCAAAAAAGGATCAACGATAGCGCACAATGGTTAGGCGTACCTCGTTTTTCGTAATTCCAACAATATTCAAACATTTTTTTTTAACGATATCCGTTTCACTGAATTTTTCTAGTTACTGTAACAAATGAAATTTTTCTCAGTGTAAGATTCCGCATTCGGTATAGAAGCCGAAGCAGTTAAGAATGAGTAAACCGCTCGTCTGCAGATAAAACCGCGGTGCCTGCTATGATCCCGTGATTTCAGCCCTGCAGGTACATAAACGGATGAATACCTGTTCCCGCGATGCTGCCTCTGCAGTTGGCTGAGCCTGCGGCGAGGTGTGCATGCGTGCACGCGCGATGGCAAAACTGACCGAAATGATCCGGAGAGTCGGGTCCAAGTAGGATACTTAAGAATCCCTGGTAACTTTGTGGCAAACCTTCTTCATCGTCTTCCCATCTTCTTCTCCCGATCACACGGGCGAAATTGCGCGCCGAAGAGGTCGTTAACGATCCCCCGCGGGACGTGCTCCCGTTGAGCGACTCGAGGGATATGCGCGATGCCCGTTTACCGCCCTGAGTCTAATGCGATGCAAATTTGACTTCGCGTCCCGTATAATGCCGTCGTTCCGTGCAGATACACCCGCTAATTACCACGCCGTCGTCCGTGTGTATATACCTACCCCTTTGCGGCGCTGGACTCGATCACCGAGGCTTTCACCCTCGCGCCACGATTGCAAACCGTCACGAAACACTCCGCAGCTCGTTTACCGATCGCCGCAAGTTCACGAACTTTCGTTAACTTCGTTCGACGTGAAGGGGATCGTTTTTTATTCAGAACTCAGTTGTATCCTTTTCGCACTGCGCGACTGCGTCAGAATTGATTCGGATGGATCGATACAACTCGAATTACATCGTTTGACATGTCTTCAAGATTCTTGACCTCTGAGAACCAAAAGCGGATTTGGGTTTAACTTATCATCGAAAAAGCCCCATTGCAAGGAACAATAGTTTGGGGTTCCCCTTCGAATTCGTTGCTGCTCATGTATGTTGTAGAACATTGAAAACTAAGAGACGCGTAATTTTTTTTATCAGATACGGAACGGTTTAAAGGGGTGAAAATGACCCCCGAATATGGGTACCCAACGTGGTGATTTGTTGATTCACTTGATGTGTTTCAGTGGAATCAACATGAAACATTTCAGTGTTTGTTTCGTTCAAATACATCAATCCCTTATGTCCGAAAGTTAGAAACCACCCCATTGGCGGCCCACCTTTGGGAGTCGTTTTCACTTCTTTAAACCGTTTTTCTGCCTATAAAGAAATACGTTTCTTTTAGCTTTGAGTGTTCTACAACATGCATGGGTTGTAAGGAAACTGGAGGGGATACCAAACTAATGTTCCCTGTTAGTGTCCACTCATTCTCAATACCATTACAAGGGGATAACACGAGAGCACTATACATTGCTTTTTCAGCAATGAAGATAACAATCGAGTTATAGAGCAAAGAGATTTAAAAAGTGTACGCGAATCCGGCAACGAAAGTTTCTGAAGAGTCTTGAGCGGCAGATAACTTTGAATCGATGTTAACCATTCGAATTTGTACCGTCATGCACTTGACTTCAAAGGACTCCATGAATTCAAATGACTTCACGTATCGTCTAATGAATTCTGATGATCCTGCACCATCAACGAGCCCGGACTTCAAACCATTGCCTGTGGCACTTCCTCTTCGGGGGCATAGCCATTAGGAAGAAGAAGAAGAAGAAGAAGAAACCATTGCCTTATTTCGAGTAATTTCACCTCGTGTCTTCACGATTGTAGGTGATTTTAACTAACTTCAAGTAGATGGCGTTTCACGAAGAGTACCTACCGCGTAACTCCAAGGCTTCAAGTACGGTTCATCTTACACCTCGAGCACTTTGGAATACCACATGCAACGTAATGGTAAAATACCAAATTGAGTCACGAATGTACTGGCTGGATTACTTGCAACTAGATACACGGCGTCCGGTTTTGGAACGTACAGTTCTATAAGTGTATCTATACCCCGACTCACCCCGTACTTTTCAAAGTCCTATAAAGAGGTTCCAGCTTCTTCGCTTCACAGTATGGATGCATTTTTTATCCAGCCGTTGTGCAATTATACGTCGGAGCGGGAAACGGGGACTGGTGTGGCGGGTACCATGGGTGCACGGAGGACGGCGCCGGAGCCGGTGTTGCCCGTCAGCTGCACGCTGCCGCGACAATGATTAATACGAGCAATTAGCACGGCGGAATCGCCAAACGACGCGGGAACCACCGAAGAGGGGCAACCGGTAGCTATAAGCTAGCTGCCGGCTAACATTGCGACAAAATTATATTCCTTCGGTGACGTTGTCTCCTCCCCTTTTATCCATCGCACTTCCATCCTGCTCTTCCGTACTTTCTTCCAGACTTTTACCCTTCGCTGGTAGGTACTGTACGTACACTTGGGGACAATGAATCCGAGACGGCTAATTTTTTACACCAGACAGTTATGTTGGCAACACAGAGAAACCTACAGCGCCATAGTCGAACGAGCGCGAAACAAACTCAATCTCAATAAACGTAACATAACCCATGACCGTCGAATCTAAGCTTAGAATACCGCGGGGATAATGACTTGTTGGATTGACACGTATTCTAAGGTTAGATTCTACGGTAACAGGTTATGTTACGTTTATTGAGATTGAGTTAGTTCCGCGCTCGGCCGACTGGCGCTGCAGGTTTCTCTGTCTTGCCAACATAACTGTCTAGTGGAAAAATTAGCCCTCTCAGATTCATCGCCCCCAAGTGTACGTACATACGATACGCAAGACGTAGGTACGGTGCTTTTTCGTCCAACTTTTCACCCCGAGAAGTCGCGTAACGTTACAAACGATACGGGGGGTTTCTATCGTTGGATAAGGCGTGGAACGGGTAGAAGGCACCGATGTTGGTTTACGTATACGCGCGGACCTTGTCAGCTCCTTTCATGGAAATACCTCAGAGCCGCGGGAGCGAGCAGATTGTGGGTGGGAATTAAGGGCTTACATACCTACGCCTTGAATAGGGTGGTTGACCTACCTTTACGACCAGCTTGGATGACTCTTTCATCTTTCACAATAGCCGTGTGTACCGTTTCTAGCGAAGGTTACGCGTAGTCAACGTCAAAGATGAAACACGACGCGTTATACGAGAATTACATTCTTTACAACTAGTTCCAATTCAGAAATTCAAAGACGAAGTAGCATGTGACTCAATACCGATCAATATCGTACCCTATCCGATGTTCATTTAGACACGTACATTGTGCTACTTTGAAATTGAGAAATACCCAATTGTCATAAAAATCGATGTGAAAATGGAATCGTTACAATATTGGTATTGTAGTCTCAAATCCTTTGATCTGAAAAATTTTGAATCAGGCTAACTAAACAAAAATCTCTACGACTCACGACTACTCATTTCGTGAGAGGAAAAACGCAGCTCAATGAACATAGCCAACTGTGTGAAATTCTACGATTTACGATTTTTAACAGTTCGTGAGAGAGAAAATGATAAAAACGGAACGAACGAGTCAATCGGTAAGGATCGAAATCGAGGCGTATACGTAATTGGCCAAGGGAGAATGATGTGCGTTTGTTGGGGATTTGTGAGACGTTTTAGAGGCAGTGTGGCATGGCGGCATCAATATTCATTAGAATTTCCGCATCCCCCAGTGTCATCCACGGCTGATGTGAGTCGGGGTCATTTGAACAAAGAACTCTAAGCTGCCCTCGCTTGGGGCGGCCCCTTTCAACCCCGGGTTCGATGGATTTCACTTTAGAGCGTCCTCAATCTGGCCGCTCGCGCCTCCTCCGACAATCCAACCCACGAAATCAAAACAAACGAGCTGCGCTCCTTCTCATTGTATATAGAAATCTCTCTCTTTCTCTCTGTATACATACACACACACACGCACACACATATGTATCTATATGCACATGTATATAACGGTGCCGAGTGCAGTCGTACATACGTAGTGTATGGGGCATTCCGTGCCAACTCAGTAAACGGTTGACCGTGACATTTTTTAATTTCACCAATGATTTTTTCTACCTTAATACGACCGTTGAAAAATGGCCAAAAAAATTGTCAACATTTATTTTTAATCACTTGTCTTTACTCTGTGAGTTTTTAGACCCATCTCAAAAACACTCATATCGGTTTTGATGGTATGAATACAGAAAAAACGAGGTCCTACTCTGAATCTTGCGTGAAAATGTTTAATTTCGGAAACCAAATGTTCTTTTTTTGTTTCATAATAACCAATCGGGGTGTTTTTCAGATGGGTTTAAAAAATCGTGGGGTAAAGCAGAGTGATTAAAAAATTTCGAAAATCGTTTTGGAAGCTTTTCGGGGATCGTACTAACGTAGGAAAAATCCTTAGTGTAATTGCAAAAAGGCGTGGTCAACCGTTTACTGAATTGGCGTGGAATGCCCCATATATATATATATATATATTTTCTCTGAAACTTCCGGCTTCTTTCCCCATCGCAACTTCTTTTTCTTCACCGATTCAGCGGTAAGCCCCAACCTTTACCTTAAATGGACGATAAAGATAAATGGAAACTCGATATTTTCACCGGCACCACATAACATCCCCTCATTGTTCCCTCGATGATGCGGATTACAAAGGCTGGCTCTGCAATTGGCAAAAGTAAAACGATACACAGTAAAAATAAGGGTGAAAAGCCCGCGCTTTTCTCGGTTTTAGAACAGCACATACTTACAATTTTTCTGACTAAAGTAACTATAATTTCAAAATGGATTGAGCAGATATTTTCCCGTCGAATCGCAACGACACGGTTTTATTAATATTCGTCATTGACTGCACGGTGTAGGCAAACCTACCGTGATTATTCTGTACCAGTAAACGAAACGAATACACTTCTATACTTACACATATAAGGGTTCGTGAGATTTTGGTAATATAATTTTGCTCCCGACAGCGGAGCTTAAAGCTCGACGCCTTTTCACCCTCAACCCAAGGGCTCCTTTTATCTTTTTCATTTTAAAATTCACCTCACCCCCGGCGAGGGATAGAAGTCGAATATTTTTCAGATCCGTATAACGTACAACTGTAGAGCGAGACGGTAATGCCCATAAATTTATCGACGTTAACGCGAAGGAAAGTCTCTTGGATCGCTCTCAGACTTATCCGGGGGGTGAAAACGGCCCAAGGAAATTCTCCAGCACCGACAAGTTGTCCAGAGTTGCGGAAGTTCCGAACTAATATCACTGGACGCCATTCCGCCACCGCAATCCCTCCGTGTCCCGTGCCTTTGCACTTCACCTCGATACACCAAATGCCACGTAGCTGTGGTGGTAGAGGCAGCAGCAACCCTCAACGGCGACTAAGGGAGACCCCTCAATCTACGCGGCACGACATTTGTTAGGTGGCGCAATATTGTCGACTCAACTCTTCGGTCTCCCTCGACAACTTATCCGTTCCCTCGTCGTTACTCTCATTCTTCATCCCCATTTCACCTCCTTCACAGTTTCTTTCTTTTTTCTCTTTTTCTTTTCTTTTCTCTTCTTTTTTTTTCTTCTCATGCCTTTACATATACCTACTCCCGTTTTATAGGCATTAGATGGTATCCTGGTACTATTCGAAAATGTAAATCATTTTTTATCGTTTGAACAGAAATGATTGACGAGTCGTTATTAAGGATGTTCTTACATCTCGTGTACTTTTCAATTCGTACGGAATGACTTTCGAAATTTGAATGGTACTTGCTAGTATCATCTTTGATTTGGTGTATTCTTTGAACAATTCATTCTTGGATCTGGATATTTTAAGTGACGTAATAAAGTATTTAAGAGGTGATGAACAACTGTTGTAATTTAGTTTTAAACGCGTGAGCTAGATTTAAACTGACACTATTTTGAGTGAAGAAACTCATTGAAGTTTTTGCAGATATGCCGGTTGATCTTCACCCCGTGGTTGCAAACGTTACGAAAAAATAATCATGTCACTATGAATCATAAACGATACGAAAAAGGAAAATTTTCTTCAACTCTAAGACTGTGAAATTTTTTTCGCTTATAAATATTCTTGGAACGAAAATGAAAGGAACTAGATCAATTACTGTCTTATAAATGATATGAGTAAGTGAGCATTTAATAATCATTTCCTTCCCAAAAACATGCTTATAACTTTTTTTTCGATCTTTCGAGTGATGTTAAACAAAAATTATCTTCAATACCTTCATTTGTGTTAATTTGAAATAGAGTACAGAGTGAAATTTAATCATCCGAAGCATCACTGTCAGAAGCAGTCGAGCAGGAATGTAGGAATTGAACCCCAAACTCGACTAGAACCGGCGTCCCCACGATTACCGAACTGGACTTATCTCGGAAACGGCTGTTCATCCGGAGTTTCTGCTTTAAGCAATTGAAGTTTGAGTCATGGCCGACGCGCGAAATAAATTTGATCTAAATCGGTGAGTGACAGATCGCGGCCTCTGTCGCAAGCGCAAAAATTTCGGCGAAAAAAAAATTCAGCATAGCTGGAGGAATGCAGTCTGATCAAAATGGTATAACAACCGGGTAGCTTTAGATATTGGGAGGGTTACGTAAGCCGGAGGTTTCCGGATAGGGGAGACACGATACATGTGGAATAGATGGTTTCTGATTTGACCTAAAAGCTGAAATGAAATACTAGCATGAAGAACGGCATAGTGAAATATGATTTTATCTTGCGAGGGAGTAAAGGATGGAGAAACATGGAGGGGAAAAAAGGAAAGTTCGACTTGGCCTCCCTCTGCACGCACGTAACTTAACTGATGACGAGAGAATGAGGAGAAGTTATAGGATAGTCAGCCTGTTTCGGAGGGACTTAACGATCCTCGCGGAGAGATAACTTGGCCCGGGTTTCTTACCCCCGCGTCTTGACGACGCCTCGTGTATCTACAGATGGCTACATCGAGCAATTAGGGGCTGCTTCGTCGGTCCTGCGCGTTACTCCGTAGCTGCGTGGTGTACGAACCTCCTCAGGCGACAAGCTGTAGTTTGGATCTAGGTGCTCCCCTGTCGTTGACACCCGGTCGGACTATAATTTTCCCCCGCCTCTCCTCCCCTCTCCGCTCCTCATCCTGCAATCGGATGATGTATACTCACCCTATATTCCCCCGCAGCTACCCCCTCGGGTGGCGTCTCTTGGTTACCGAACAGTCGCCGAGACGGCGCTTGAGACAACGCTTTAGCGATTAGGGCGGCTCTCAAGCGCTGACGTACGTATGTGAATTAAACACACACGCGGCACTCGACGGGCAATATCATTTTGTATCGTAATTAATTGCGAATTGAATAGCTGTTTTTGGTCGAAGGAAATATATCAAACGATTCTTTGCAGAGAAAATACCATGACGTTACGTATATAGGTACGTCAATATTGCGTATATTTTAAACCGTCAGGATGAAGTTCGTCAGCTTAAAATTTTTTTCCGTATTTTTTGTTATGGAATAGACAATGCCTGTGATAGCTATCACAATGAGAGAAATTTTTAGTTCCGGTTACCGCTCAGACCTTAATTATTTTAATTTTTTACCACAATCCAAAAATATAGGTATAGGTTTACATACCAAACATCAATGTTTCACTCGCGAAACATTGAATTGATCCTTTGAACAATATGAATATTTTTTGTGTCAATTATTCTGCCACGAAAATTGAGATAAGCTCAATAAAGATTCAGAACGTCACACAGCGTCATTTGTGGGTTACGAGCGAAACCGGTGGATACGTGTACTTAGAATTTAGTGTTTTGATAAGTCCTGTAGAGAGTTACGTATATAGCACGTTTGAGTATACGAAACAGCGGGTAAAGGGCTGAGACAATTTCCTGAGCTTTGTCGGCGTAGAGAATCCCGGTGAGGAAATGAAGCAGAAAGGATCGAGGGGCCGGTTAATTTTCATCCGGGACACGTAGCGGCGGGTATTATTCTAATTTTAATCACTTTCTGGGAGCTGTTGAAAAAGTTTAACACCATCTCGTTAATTAACAAGCCTCCGCAGAGCGGGACCCGCTACTTGGCTAATTTCATTCAGCAGACAATGGAAGTTAAACCGGTCACGTATATATGGGGAGGTGGAAAAGTAGAATTTAAACAATAAGCATTTATTATTTGGGAAGGGTTCGTGCAGCCTACGACTGTCGAGTCTTCGCCCTAGTTCGATCCTTTGTCAACGTCAACAAGCAATTTTTAACACCGAAATTCGAGGAGTACGGACAAACGACAATACAGACGATGATAACGAAAACAAAAAAGGCAGGAAAAGAGACGAGGACTGACAATGAGTCGACGAGTCAAAAGGTCTGATCCCTGAAACCTGGGCGTTGCAACCCTTGCCAAGGGTCGGAAATACTGCGGGATCAAGGGAGGTGGGCAATTGCCTCGTTAACGTTCCGATACAAAGGATAATTACGTTACGTATCGGCCGGATAACGTCTGGGGAGTGGTAGATAATCGGGATCTCGATTTCAGAGCGATACCTACGTGCCACTTCCGGTTGTTCAAGCTGTGGAATATCGACTCGGAAAGCTTCTCGGCAGAGTGGTTAAGAGAAGAAAACAAATGGATACGTTATACGGAAGGACGGCAAGTGATCGCGAGTATAATTCTCAAGTCGACTAAAAATTACATTCTTGTGTTTTAGCAGATACATGACTTTGAATCTGGGGCGAAACTAGTTTTATACTCTTCGATCACTTTTTTTTTAGCATTTGCAACAATCCCATCATCCAACGGTATGTTAATATTTTATCAAAATTTGGCCTCATAAACCAATTATGCATTGAGGAAAGAAATTTTTGATTGAGAAACGAAGTTATTACTCGAACACACTTCAATGATCTCAAATAGATTTAGATGTTAATTGTACTTGCGGTACGATATCTGCGTTTGATATTAGATAAAATCTCGTCCAATTTTCCGTTCTTTTGGTATAAACTCACGTTCATTTGTTTAACATGTTGCGACGTACCCCACATGAAACTGGGGGGAGGGGGGGGGGGGGGGGACTTCCAATTGTTTAAGTCTGATTCTTGTCTAGGGTTTTCGATTTTAGTAAAAAAAAAAAAAAAAAGATTCTCCACTACCAAACGTAACTCCATCTTGCTTTTTCTTTTTGATTCACTGCAGGTATTAATCGATCTGTAAATCTCTGTGGGTTCATGCGCGTTGGTTTCGGTACACGGTATAAATAGTGTTACGTCGCTAAGCCATTTATACTATAACATTTTTTAAAGTTGTTACAAAATGTTTCTCAATGATCGATTGTTCTATTTGAAGGTAACCAAAGCAGCCTATTTTCAATACCGAAGGCGTTCAATTAACCAACAATAGTGATTCTCATATAATTTTTGAGTTCCTATATTATCTAAAGAAATTATAATATTCAGTGTTTTACCTGTAACTTCTGCCATCGATATGTTCAATCATCATCCACATTGTCAATTTGCGTAGGATCCATTTAGCGCACAGCATGAGGGCAACGACGAATACAAATATCGTTCCACACACTTCGAATAGCACACACCGTGAAATGAATACTTTTCACTTGACGAATGTTGAGAATCTGGAATCAATCAATGGTCGTTTTGATCAGTTTAATATTGGAATTCAGATCTTCCAAAATACTATGTTATAAAGTGACGCCTGTTTTAACCGATTAAAATCACGTGATACAGGGGGCACATTTTCGATTCAAACAAATGAATTATTCATCAGAAAAAAATAACTAAATCCTGCTGATAATATGCAATATGAATTATGTTAAAATCGTGGAATATTTACTTTAAATCTAGTAATCAATGAGTCTAATGAATATTTCGGTTGATCTCCAGCACGCAACGATACATTCGAACAACTGAATAACGATGAGTGGTAAGCGGCCGTTGTGCACGGTCGGTAACGCAGATCCTTAGAGTCTCTCTAGTATCTACGGTTAGGTGGCATCATCGAGTACCTACATCGACGAATGGTAGAATACTACCGCAGTCAACCGCATGGCCAAGTATTCCATCCAATGATGATTAGATGGCGTTATTAAACACAAGATGAGAACGTCGCGGCTCTCGGCCAATCCATCGTCGCATGAAACAGTCTGAACCCGGCACGTTGGGTTGTACGAGGTTAATATTTCGTCATCCTGGGTGCGTTTAGGCAAAAACTCACGAGTATCATGGCAACATTCGGCTTTCCAGCTACGGTGAGACTCGGGAGAAGGGCAATAGAGAATTTCTATCAACTTGGCAAAATCGCAAGCCTAAGGTACTGGACACCTTGTATTTAAATGAACTGAAACTATCATTCGCGACCACATAACGTGCGATCACTCCGTCGTCTCTGATAAGAGGTTAGAAGTATTAGGTAATGGGATCGTAACGGACTCTATGCCGATAAATTTCAACGTCATTTCTTTATCGAAGCCTTGTAGAAACATAATTGTTGCACGATTATTACCGCTGTTTCGATGAACCGTGTCTCTTCGTTTTATTGTTAATTTTTTGTGCATGGAACAAAAAATTTTTGTGCATGGTCAAAGTGCGCGCGATAGTTATCGGATTTTTGTTCTTCCGATCATTGTCTTAAGTATACCGATATGGAATTGTTTCGGTAAATTAACGGTTGATCATTAATAGACTGATACTCGAGAAAATTTATATTGAATCTACGTTGGATTGCTACTGCGTTTTATTAAACAGGAGCGATCCACCTGACGGCCGTTTCTCGAACTATTCAATCGAAGATGATTCGGTGTCGATGCGTGCATGCGCTCCTGACCCGAAATAATTCAGAGCGCAATTTATTTGCCGAAGGCGTTTAAAGAGATTATGAAAATCAGAAAATCGTACGCCGATCGACTGGCTCAAAATATCGTACATATATTTTATTTAACAAAAATTCAAAATGAAACATGTCTAAGAAAATAAGCAAATGTTATCACAAATTATGTTTTCATAAATTATGATTAATATAAATCGACACGCACAGCTAGCTATCGAACGAAATTTGTTTACTCTCCACTAAGAGTATTTTAAATTATGAAAAACTTTTCTGCTATTTAGGCTACATATGGAATTTTACGAGATTTGGTTTCCAATTGCACCACTTCAAAAAAAAAAAGAACAAAAAAAAGAACGATATAATCGTGTAATCTATTAATTTGTACCGATTCAATCGAGTCGTGTTCGATAGTTTTTTTTGGATTCGATTAATCGATGCATCAATTATTTTTAGTTTAGTGCAGGCCATCGCTACAGTCTTCACTTGACTTTTTGCATTGTAATTTCTCTGATTTTAATTGCTGCTTAGAGATGGCGCTGTTTTCTCATGAGAAATGCAACCTCGTTTTAAGTTTTCAAAATAACCAACAGAGGCGCTCCATCAAGAAATGAAATAAAATACTTTTAAATAAGTTGATATATTCTTGTTTTTTTTTTTTCAATCAATTTCAAATGATTCAGTGAAATTATAATATTTATTCATAAAATACTCATGTAATCATTGACTTTAAAATCAATGCCTAATTAGGAAGCAATATTTGATTAGAAATCTATGTTATTCTTCTGGATTTTACTGGGTAAATTTCATCTTTTACTATATTGCTATGATTACATTTGACAACAATGGCCACAGAAATTTAATTTTTGTAAATATTGAATCGGACCCAATACAATAGTATTCGCTTGATCATTCAAGAGGATTTGTATGAATTTTAAGGCATGATAAAATGATTCTATTTATGGAGTACTTTATTTATTGCTTTGTTGCTTCTTTTATTCACAGGCCAGCATTGCTCGGTTCCACAGCATTCCAAAGGAAACAGTCTTACAGTATGGCAACAGAGGAGAGAAAGGCGGAGGGTGGAAGTGGAAACGCAGCGCAAGCTGCAGCCGAAGTAGGTACAGAAATGTCAGAAAATGAGAAGAAGTTGAAGTTTGAGTTGGAAGCATTGAATAAAGACCTCACCGAGTATAAGGACAGGTCGATTGAGTTTGAAAATAAATACAAAAGGGCATTAGCCGATGGTGAGAATCTGAGAGTGAGGTTGACGAAACAAATTCACGACGCTAAGCAGTTTGGTATACAAGAATTCTGCAAGGACCTACTCGAGGTTGCTGACATTCTAAACAAAGCAACAGAAAGTGTGCCAAAGGATGAAATCAGCGAAAGAAATCCCCACCTGAAAAGCCTCTATGAAGGATTATCGATGACTGAAGCACAACTACAGAAGGTGCGTTATTGAAAAATATTCGTTTGTAAATCAGATCATATCTGTTCATTTGTCATCTCCTTGTCATTTTTATTGAAATCCATGAAATCTTATCCATTATAGATCTCCTCAATACATGGACTAGAAAAAAATCGTTTCATAAACCTACCATCGTCATTAAATCTACTCAACGAAAAATTCAACCTAAATCAACTCGAGATATTATTTTTATTCAGTCTTCGACTTCTTTTCGTTCTAAAAAAAATCTGGCATCTTTCTCATTCCAGGTTTTCTCGAAACATGGACTAGTGTCTTTGAATCCACTCAATGAGAAATTCGACCCAAATCAACACGAGGCGTTATTTCAACAGGTGAATGAAGGCACTTTTTATTGTTATTATAAATTTGTTTCCCGGTTTTTTTTTTTTTTAATTTTTTATCCATCAAAATTTTAGGGTTTGAAATTGTTTAATTGGAAAAGACTGAATTCTTTGTTCTGATTTGTTTATAGATACTTTTTTCTTCATTGAATTTTTGTTTGGATCTTTCTTTTACAGGAAGTTGAAGGTAAGGCGCCAGGAACCATTGTCGTGGTATCAAAAGTTGGGTACAAATTACACGAGCGTATTGTACGGCCGGCATTAGTTGGAGTAGCTAAAGCGTAGAACTATGCCACACGATATGTTAAAGTTTAAAGACATCCATCTTTGCACATCAGCAAAAGTTATAAATTACACTGAACACTTCATATGATACACAAAAATCACTACTTTACTGCAGTTATATTACAGTACGTAATACGCGACTGAACTGTCGCTTCAAGTAAAGTATTGCGCAGACTATTGTTATTATCATTATTAACAACTAGTCATGAGTTGATGAATATTCTTCATTTAATAATTTATGTGGTTTATATTTGTTAAAAAAAGAAGGAAAGAATAATAAAAAAAAAAAAGAAGAAATAAAAATTCCGACGTACGTGCGAGATATTTTATAACTTTTCGACCGTAGGCGCTACGAAGTTGAAGTTTACCTTGCCTAGATATTCCTTTTAATTTTAGTACGTATGTAGTTTCAAGTGAGTTGAATACGTTATGATTTTATTTTTTTTTGTCTCAAGAGTGTTTTGTATTAGGTCTAGTCGCTTAGAACGAAGCTCTAAAGCTGCATAGAAATAATTTTCTTGTTCTATCGAATTTGTCTAATAAAAATTCTCTTCTTATCATCTTTGTTTCCTAATTACTGTCAGGAATGAATTGGAAATGTTCAACTACTGTAAAATATTCTGTGTACTGCATTCAATAGAGACGAGTGATTAGTGATGTATAACTAATTTAAATATATTTTATTTTTTTCGTCACACTCCCATCCGTTACTACCGCGTATTCCTCGTGTAAGAGCAGCAGTTTCTAAACCCTTCGTGTATTCAATTCTCAGGAATTAGTTTCAAACTGCTCTCTGCAGTTTCAGAAAAAAGGGAAATATTGTTATTCAGTTTTGAGTTCTGTTTATTCTCCCTTCGGTAAAAATGCATGTTTCAAAATAATGAGAATTCATTGTTTTAAATGGGCTCCAGAATTAATGGTGCCTGTCTCAGACAATAGATTACCAAGAAATGAATAATACGGAACAGAAAACTTGAATCAGAGATGAATTTGATTTGATTTTCAAATAAATTACCATTATTTTATATACGATGCTGTACTAACTAGTTTTAAATATACTGAGGTATTAGACATTATCACAAAATATAGGTGATATTAAAATCCCTGTACGTAACCAGGTACAAAAACGGTGTAATGTTTAAAAAAAAAAAAAAAAAATTAAAAAACAGTATAAAGTGAATTAAAACACAATAAAGCGAAACGCACAATTAACTTTGAAATAGTTGCCTAGTTAACCGTGTATGCGAAAATGATCATGTTATTTGTATCTCAATAGATGTAAAATACTACTTCGCGAAAATCAGCACCTTTCAAAGACTCTATACAAATCGGGCAGCCTTGCTATTTGCAAGATAGTGGAATCGTGGGCGAAGTGTTTTGGCGGTAGGAGGCTGTTTTTTATGGCAGGGTATAAGATATGCTCCGTGACGTTTTGCCACTCCGGATTTTCATTATTTCGACTTACATAGCTGAAGTACTTGGCCGTTTCTCTGCATATTCCATCGAAACAAGATTGTTCCGCGGTCCAGTCGACTTCCGTCGCCAAACGCAACACGTACAATGGCATTCCAGCCTTGCTTGGAAAGTACTTGTCTGGAATGGAGGATTCAGATATTACTTACTGGACTTTCTTTTTTCAGGTGAATTAAATGATCTAGTCATTAAACTGACCCAGCAGTATAGGCAGGGACTTCAACATCCCCTTTTTGTCAATTATAATCGAAAAGTACTCGTTCATCATATCTGCCTTTTCCAGCAATAATTCTTTCACGCTATTCGCCAATTCCTCTTTCTCGCCGTCTTCTTCTGTCCACCCGGCTTCCTCGGTTTCGAGTCCTAGCATAGCGAGGTCGGACAGTGAGACGGGCTCCTGCAAAATTTAGGATTACACGATTTTTCAAAGTTATTCATTCATTAAGTCATTTTTTTTAAAAATTCTATCACTTGCGTAGTACTTACCGAGAATTGCATAACACCGTAATTCTCAAAGTCGTACAGCATTATTTCGTAGAAAAGTTCTTCCCTTGAATAGAATTTAGTAGATAAGAAATATTTTCACAGATTTCATATTAAAGAAAAATTTTAATAATTTGTAACCTCACGAAGAGGATCAAACATTTCTTTAGTCCAATACCTGGGTTTGAACAAAAAAACTGAAACTTGTGTTGTTTAGTGGTTTTATCTTCCACCATACTTTGGGATACACTCGGAAAAGAATTAATGTTACTTTACCTAACGAAGACGCAAATTTTTCGATGATTAGAAGATCTGTGAGAATTACCTGTCCTTTTCTTATAAAAGAAGGTTTCCCGAATAATAAATCCAACATTTTGACTTTGTTTTCGTTCCTATTTCATTTTTAACTAGTTCTTTATACTGATTTTGCCTTGAATTGCATCAGGTTATAATCTAACGAGATAAAAGAAAATAGTTGGCGTCACGCACGGAATTACAAGTTGTCCACGTTTCCGATTAGTGAACAGATGAGTTCTTATCATTTACTTTGTGAAACATATATAGAATATAAATTTATAGCTCCTTAAGATATCACAGTTTTGGGATGAAAACCCTGATTTACAGAGTCACATTGTTCAACAATAGGAACTCGTAAAATTTTCAATTATACTTACAATAACTTCGGGGTGTTGCATATGTACAGATTGAGTCCGCTCTGTATGAGGGCAAAAGTTTCGTCAACGCAGCCAACAAAAATCATATTCGACAATATGTCCCTCAGCCCTTCGTGGTAGTTGTCTTCGACATTTTTCCGAAGTTTCAACACGCTCGTGAGCTTCACCTCTCGCCTTGTCGCATTTACCGAGTAAGATTTGAACTCTGGTCTCTTCGGCTTGCTGCCGGACGTTGTTTCAGCCGTTGCATTTTTACTCGGCGACGTGATTTGCGAATCAGTCTTCTTCGTTTTGGAACCGTCATGTCGATCAGCTAAATCCTGGCTACTTCCTGGCTCGACGATTGTCTTTACGTAATCTATGTTATCCCGATTACCCAGGTACTGAAAAACCCTCTTAAGTGCCTCATCGGTGGTAGAATCGCCGCCACTGACGGCTTTTTCAACCTCGTCATTTTCGATCTCCGAGACGTCCTGAGCTTTTGTGTTACCGTCGAGGGGCGCGTAACTGGTTGAAGGTTTAGCAAGATTTTCAACTTGCGTAGAGGTTTGATGCGGTAAGCAATCCTCTAACAAACTGTCGAAAAAACTCGATTCGTTGGGGGCCTTTTCCGCAGCATATTTCGTCGGATTTAATCGCTTCGGTTGTCCGTCTTCCTTACTTTCCGTAACAATCGTGCTTTTTACCTCCTTGGATTCATTGAGCGATTGGTTGGCGCTGGATGTGTTGACTGTGAAATTGAACTTCTCCAGTTTTTGATCGGAGGAATCTGTTCTGATCATTTGGTAAGCGTGGACTGGCTTTTCTTTGTTCCCGGCATTGCTGTACTCTGGAATTACTTCTTCCAGCGCTTGTTTCGTAATGTCAACTTGAGGCAATCTCGCTTGGGCGTAAAAAGTTCGCGATGCGTTGTTCCCGAGCAGTTGTGCGTCCACGGCGTCTTTCACTTTTCCTATTATAGCCTCTTCATGGAGAAAACGAACCTCGTGCTTCGTAGGATGCACGTTCACGTCGATATTAGCCGGATTTATCTCAAGAGATATGTAGCACCAGGGGTGGGCCTTTCTCGGCAAATAAACCGAGTAGAGATCCTCTAACATTTTTTTTATTGCTGTAAAATGGTTCAATACTTTTGCAATGGTTTTTTATTTCCGGAGAAACGATACAAAATTCCTGATGTTGATAAATTCATCCCAGGCATATTGATTAAACGTTCAGTTAAATAAAAATAAAAACAAGAAAACAACGAATCCTGAGTCACTGTAACAATAGTTTCATTTACAGATGAAAAAGTTAACTGGGAATATGGATTCCCGATTTAGGCGTTTTTATTTCCATGACCGAGTTTCCACAACTGCATATTGATTATGGAATGTCAATATGACTGTGAGATCAAATCATATCGATGTAATTGAGTTAGGTAGCATAATAATCTTACGGGTAGATTCGACAAGCCTGTTGTTGATGAACAACAGAAGTGTAAAGTTTTTGTTTGAGTAATTCGCGTTCGTTACTAGACCGCATAGTTTGAATTTGTACGTATCGTCGGTGTGCTCGACCTCCAGCAACTCCCTCGCCACAGCAACACCGAATATCGTTTGGATATTGGCAACCTTTGTAGAATTGTGCTGAGTTCGTACCTAAATTTAATATCGATTAACCAACGCGCAGAGCAAATTGATGAGCTAGATAGTATAGGGCCGCCTATATAATCCATATTGAACAAGATTTTATACAGATTCACCTCTGATGACTTAATTAAGTTGTTTGCTCACCTGAGGAACGATGTCTCCATGTTTTCTCAGAACAAAACCAACGTTAGAATTATGAATTGCATATTTATTCACGACTTCTGTTATCCTGGAAAGCTCCTCGGCTGGACTTTTCAATGCTCTCCGTCTAGTAGGGACGTTGTAAAACAGATTTTCGATCAATATTGTCGTACCTTGGCTACCAGCGCAAGGTTTTGGAGGTGCTTTCAATTTACTGTCTATGTACGAGGCCCTGAAAAACGTACCGTGCGTCAGAAGAGAGATTATGTTTAGTCAGGTTTATTTGAGAATAAATTCCACCGTATCAAATATTTTTCTATTATCTATTACTTTGATGAGGGTACACTTGCAGAGAATTGTGTTTCAGGATGAAACAAGACGTGGGGAAATGGGAAATAATTAGTTAAACTGAACTAAAAAGCGCTTGTGTAAAATCAAGTTCCCGCCACTAAAAAAATTATCTTATCAACGGTGTTTGTTTGGTAGGTAAAACAGAGATTTCGTCTTACTTGTACGCACAGGGGTCGTCGGCGACTTTCGTTGTGATCGTCAGCTGAGCTACGTGACTGATACTGGCAAGAGCTTCACCCCTGAAGCCAAAGGTGGCGATTGATTTGAGGTCTTCGAATTGCTGTAGTTTGCTGGTAGTAAATCGTTCGCAGACAATGTCCATGTCCTCTTTCCTGATCCCCGTTCCATTGTCCTGAATCTAGGCACAAACGAATTGTAAGTGAATGGATGAGAGTGTGTAGGTTACACCGGCACTTTATCGCGCGTGGTAATGACTATTTCCACACAATTTACCTGAAGTATTTTCAACCCGCCTTCTTTGACTGTGACTTGAATACTGCTGGCCTTGGCGTCGAGGCTAAAAACAAAAGAAAACTGTGATTTAAATTCGTTTGTTTACCGCGCGCTCAGTGAGATTCGACTGGCGTCCTAACCTGTTTTCGATCAGTTCTTTCAGAGCGTTTGCTGGTCGCTGAATAACTTCCCCGGCGGCTATTCTGTTCACCACAGTTTCATCTAGCTTTCTTATTTTAGCCGGCCTGCTCATTGTTACTAATTAAATTATTTGATTATGTTTTGTTGGAACGTATATTCTGCCGGTGACAGATCGTAGCACCCACCGTCCATGCTTGGATACTTCCGTGTTTCTCGCCTTCTCTAATAAATGGCGCTGCCGATTAAACCGAGCAGTAGCGCCACCTGATGATAACTTTTCGAACTATACTTCTACCGCAAATTAAGCTTCTTGATTGGGAGCGAAATTATACTTGTAACTCATGAATCCGTCGACAAATCCCATTCATTTGTGCGGTTATAAATACGGCAATTTATTAACACATAAATATTTGTAATTTCATCCGTAATATCAAATTGGATGATTAATTATTTTATATAAATATCATATTCATACTGAATTTAATGGTCTGTTTCCAAAAAAAAGTCCTTCAATGGCTTTCATATTTTTTTTTTTTTTTTCTTCACCTTCAAAATTCGAATTCATATGTGCATGATATTCATGAATTAAATCGTGAACCAAATAATGTTCTACAATACGAATTAATCGAGTTCTGAGTTAGAAAAAAAATGTCCAACCTATCATGTGCAAATTGTTCATTTATTGGTCTCCTGTTTTTCACCAGTCAGCTTTCGAGTATCCATAACTTTTCAAAAGTGAATAATGTACAATTCCTTCGTAATTTCACCTAGCATGTAAGAATAGAGAATTTATATCATTGACGATTTTGATATACTCCGATTTGTCGTACAAGTACCCAATTCAATAAAAAAAAAGCTGCGAATAATGTTAAAACAGCCCGCGTTGTGAAAGAAATTTTATGTCGATTATGGCAAACGTGTTGTGCCAATATATTTTACTCTGGCTAAAATTGTCAGAAGACTACTTTGTGAAAACACTGTTGCACTAGTAATATGTTTAGCACATTCGTCAATATTCTCTCTGTGTACTTTGGTATAATCATTGTTCAACTCGTAAATCGAGAAACCTTACAAAACTCAGGAATACATGTATATAAGTCGTATCGAAGTTACGTCAAAGAGGCATGGTGTTCAAGACTGGTGCTTCTTCGTCCTCCACATCGTTCCAGGTCCCTGCCGAGCGCCAGAGGGTAATAATGTCCGGTTTTTCCCTAAGCCTGTAACCAAGTTGCAAAATAATCATCCTCACATTTGGCTGCGTTCATACTGGATATGGTCCTAACGTGTGGGTACTCTGACGATGAACTTCCGGTCGCCTGAGTCTTGAAGCTTGCGCCAAGTTTTTCTCTCTTCCATCGCTAGCAGGATTCGCAGGTTGTAACCAACGCTTTGAACGGTCGACGATCCGGTCCCGCTTCATCATCTCTCGCAAGTTTGCTGGCTACTGTCACGAAAATATGCGAAAATCGAAAAAAAATAAAAATTATAACTCGAAAAAAAAAAAAAAAGTTGATTTGCGGAAATTAAATAATGTCTTTCAGTTCCGTGATTGACGACTGACACTGAGAATGATAGCAAGTCAAGAGTGAATTTCACGCAAAATGCAAACACGCATACGCTCGATTACACAATACAAGAGTTGTGTAGTAAGGGATCACTTGCCAGGCGTATTTCTTCTTCTGCAGCTGGTATTTCCGGCTCTTTGGTTACCGTCAGAGTTTTTTCAGCGTTTTCCGTATACTCTAAAAAATTCGGAGGCAAATTTTTCGCCGGTAGTGTCTTCAAGTATTCTCGAATTTCTTCAACCCTTATGAAACGATAATTATAGTCGTGACATTTACGCTCATAGTTAGTTTTTTTCATGGTACGTAGATCAAACGTAGAATTCAGCATTGCTACTTTGAATAACTTTGTTACTTTTTATCCTGGCTCATAGGTTTGTGAAATATTTTCATCAGCTTCTCGTCCATTTTGATAGCATTTAATTAGGTTTGTAAACATTGAAGGGAAAGAGAAAAATATCAGTGTACTTCCATCACGGATGATTGGTTTAAAATAATTGAACGACGAGATCCATCTGATGCGCTTGTTTGACGTTATGGAATCTTCAATGCACTCCGCGACTTTTGTTCTTCTTGGACAGCAGAAATACGAAACTACGATTGGATGAATAATAAAACTGCAATTTATAATTATCAAGCAAACGTCATTGATAACGAATTAAATGTAATGGAATTCATCAGTCTCTACATGGGGCATTCATGCCAGGCTTTACCAAATTTCGTCCTTACCATAGTTTTATTACAATATCCCATGTGATTGATTTGCTGTAGATTGAATATCCCACAACACATACAAGTGAACTCATCTTATCGTTAGTGTTCATTAGTTACCAGTTCACAGTTAGTTTCGAACCGTGTGCGAATTGTGAAAGATGCGCAGATTTAACCTTTTGATCACGATGGTATGTTTGAGTCTGTAAGATGTTTATTTGAGTGCGAAAGTGAATCTAAAATAAAAAAAAAAAAACCGAGGATAGTGCCGACGGGAACATAATTTCCAGTGAAACATCTTTTGATACAATTGCTAACCGACTCGAAGATAAAGATGATAGAGAAAAATCGTGCTTCGATATTGAGCAGGGTGCTAATGTGATAATTTACCGGTCTGAGAGGTTCTTCGTAACACATTCGGCAAAAACCGCAGTTGCTCATAGCAACATCCTTGAACAGACTAATAAGCTAAAAATTCAACCATGCAACGTTGAGCTCCAGGATTGAAATGAAATGGAAAGCTTGGAAGCCACGAATCCTGAGTACCTGCTTCGCGAACTTAACGATCACTATCCGCCCGACAAGTTCTTTGACTTTTGCGTAATCGCTAGCGAAGTAGACGTCGAGTTAGTCGGGAATCTCGTTAATCTGTTGAGGAGTTTCGAACTATCCGTGTGTGTTGCTGGAAGCAGATTGGAGGGTGATATTCTTGAGGAACCTGACAATCTCGTTGCTTGTTGTACCAAGATTTTCTTCCTCATCACGGAGCACTTCACCGCAGACAGATTATAAAACGCAACAGTATTCAAAGGATCAATAACAAGTATTGGCCACGACAGAACCAAGAGAACCGGAGGAAAGAGTTATGTAGAAATTTACTCGCTAAGCACGCATCCCTGAATCTGCGAGAGACAACACAGGAGTAAGAAGTATTCTCAAAGTTGTCCAAAAACTCACCGGATTTTTCTCCTGTGAACGAACTCATATGAAATGTTGAGTCGGTGGGTTTTGGGATGATAGATGCAGTCAGCGGCGATGAAAACTGTAGCCACAAATCGTCACTTTTTGCATACTGTGAGCGCGTCAGCCAGACCCAATAAAACATTCGTCAAAGGTTCGGACCGGGTCTGAGATACACGTTACCGTTCAAATTCACAATGCTCCAATGACGACTTTGGAGCAGTTGATTGACTCGGAGTGAACTCCGAAAGTGATGAAGCCATTATCCATGATCTGCCTACAGCTTTAGGATCATCAGCCCGTGTTTATGTAGCGCCAGCGTTACACTGTGCTCAAGAATAGAATCAATCTTAAATGTTGATCGCGTAGCTGATTTCAATAGTTGTAACAAGTAAATCGAACCTCCGGCACCATATTTATCTTCAAGTGAAGTGAAGCGCATCGCTTGGATTACGTTAGGTACCCTCAGCTTTCAACGGATGCACAATACATCGCGTCGACGGTTGAGCCAATAATAAGAGACATTGGAGTCAAGTTCAAGGGTGAAACCGTCCGTAGGTTGAATGTTGAATTGTATAGAAAAACAGTTTCCGTTCAATAATGAATCTAAGAACTGCGATTTGTTGCTGTTCTTAACAGAGTCGGGCAGGCAGCCGACAGTCGACTCAAATGAAATGCTTTCTTTGTAATGTGACCTAGACGAGGTTTTTTTTTCAACTGCGTTACGTGTGGCAGTGAATTATTCGACGACTTTGAATCTCGTTGCGCCGCTAGCTCAAGGATTATATTTTACGTAACAGAGGATTTCATTAGGGATGATTTTTGCTCCAGGCTCATGTTTTGGATGCTCCTATCTCATTGTCACCGTAGTGACCTTCACACCAAAGTACTTGCATTTGGTTCAACCTATCTTGGCCTCGAGCTATCTCCGTGCTGGCAACTCGTAAACAAATACTGGCTCGGTAGTGAACTGGAAGTTAATTTCAGGTTGAAAAATATTTAGACACCTAGCTTAAGGTATCATCGTTTCAATCGTGACAAGCTTTCCGTGTTGAAGACTGACGCTACAAGGAGCGGAATGCTCCGAGAATTCATCTATCGTGGATTAGGTATGTATACTCACGAAGAAATATAGTGAGAATTAAAGAAGTATAAGTGCTTTAGTCAATTTCATCCACGAATTCAGGTGTATATCGATTTCACTTTTCTTTCACCTTGCCTGTACCTATTTGCTGGACGATAAAATGAGTTAAACAAAGTTTAGTGAAGAAGTTACGTGTGTGGCCTCTCGGTACATATGTACTTGTGTGAAATTCGATTTGGCAACTTTTATCCCCTGTGAATTTTTCAATCTGTTGAAATGAAATTTATTTTAGCTAAGCAAATCGTCTCAAGGACTTTGTGAGAACTTTTCAACGCGAAGCGGGACGTGCCCGCACCTTCGTGTACTTACCTGTATGCGCGATAGTTTGGAAAAAAGAATTTATATTTTTTATAACTATTGCAATAGCGTGTTCAATGCTTATAGTACATACATACAAGTACATCGCTGATATACATAGTCTTGAGTTATAATCAATTTTTGAATTTTATAACAATGAACGAGCGTTACTGCTTTAGATAAATGTAAACGTTAAGATGGGGAATTGTTATGAGAATCTATTCCGATGTAAGAAAGATAAATAATCGTGAAAAACGTCTAGAACAACATTGAGGTTTTTATTTATCCTTTGTAATGAATAGATATTAAGAAAAATGTGGAGAACATAAATATATACATACATAAAAACATACGTACGTGCATACAATACACATTAAACGGTACTTCGCAGGAAAATATTGGCTGACAGGTTTCGAAATACCGACCGGACGGGAATTCTTAAGCAATGACGCGTGTAGACGTAAATCGAGTATGTGACGTGTTAGGAAAGCAAACAAGGCTTCGACCCCCGTTCTATGATGCGTCATTGTTCCGGGTTCCAAATTTGAAAACTGGATACAATGGAGCGAAGCTCGTCACCTCCCCATCGCTGTCGGCATCTTCGATACCTACATTTTCCGCCTTCGCACTCTGATCCCCGTCCTCTTTCTCCTTCTTTTTATGCTTTTCTCTCTTCTCCGACGGGTACTCCATCGTTTCTTCGTAAATCGGAGTCGCTGAAAGAACGCAATTCGCTTATATTTTATCCACACACATACAGCAGTCAGCAATCGATGATTCATCGAATCGATCTTTCCAAATATTTTTGAAGACGTGTCTCATCGCTGTTTCACACTGAAATTAGGTCGTTAAATAATCTTCGTGACATGCCTTGATGCTTATCGGATCTGGCTTGGATCCCATCATTATATGTATTTATATTAATAGAATATTTTTTTATCCGTTCATGAAGCTCTGCGGGATGCGAGATTGAGCAGATTCTAGGAACAGCTGATTGAACATCGAGAAAACAGGCTAGTCATAGTCGTAGAAAAAACACTTTCACAGCTAAATTCTCTTCGAGATTGATATACGGATGTGCTTACTATTAGCTAAAGCATGTCGTTTTGTTTACAACACCTAAATCTGTTTATAACATTATCTAGAGCAAAAGAAATTCTTTGCTTTTCTAAAAATTCCGAGTACTATGCTTAGAACCGAATCTGCTAAAGCGAGCTACTTATCGGTATCAGTATCAGAAGCTTACCGACTTCGCCACCGTAGATGTCTTGGTAAGGTTGTGACGCGACTTGCGCGGGTGGCTGATCACCGAGAGGACGAAACTCGGAATGTAGGGTTGGCGGTGACCTAGAGAGAGGAAAAGCAGCCACTGGGATCTGATAGCAGAGCAAGGGCACCGAACCGATCACGATATCGGTCACAGTCTTCATGTTCTTGTGGTACCAGCTCTCAACGCAAGCCTCAACGATCACCTTGTAATCTATGTCTATGATCTTGCAGTACTCCATCCGTGAAGGTGGCAGGGCTGGTACTTTAAGATCAATCGAAGCCTCCTCCTTACCATGGCCATGTTCCAAGTGCAAGTCACACTCGGTTATCACCTCCTTCACCTCCTGAGTCTTCAATTTAGTGTGAAAATTTGTGATCTGGAATCAGTCATTTTAGTCGAGAAGTTATCACGGCGATACCGACACGTCAAATATTCTTTTCGACGTTTCTACAACGAAGCCAAAGCAAGTTTTTGAACACCTAGAAGTTGTCAAAGAAGCGCACTGGTGCGATGAATTTATTTTTAAAACTGATCTACAAACTCCATTTGGTACTACTGTGAAATCTTTAACCTTTGATCGGTTCTATAACACAAATTCATGCCGGCTTTTCACGAGGATAAACATAGAGCTGTTATTCTATGGGGACCATATCCAAAGATTACCTTCTTCAGTTGTACTCGGAGCTTCTTAATTTCAACCCCTGTGTCATTGGTCACCAACGCTTTGACGGGTATAACTTGTCCAGGCACATAACCACGCACTGGAAGAGACAATTTTACCGTCAGAGGCTTGAGGTGGCCCCAGAAGGTTTTAACTTTTTCCTCGTTTACTGGATTCTGAAACAATATAAAGTCTGAAGAAGTACTCACACTCTGAATACTTCTCTCTTTTTTTCCCTCAGGTGTTATCAGAAAAAACTTACCGCCGCGATCGGGTCCTTGTTGAGGTCAAGGAGCGAAACTACAGTGAATGGCACTTTTGTTTTGGACGTCAGTTTTTTCGGCACATCGATCACCCCTTTCACAGAGTATCTAATTCGCCCATACCGGCCTTCGAAACTGTTTGGCAAATGCTTTGGCAAGTCTGACTCAAAGTCGAATACATGCTCTCCAGCGTCGAGTTCATCTTTGAGGTCAAAGCCTGCAACGTAAGATAGACCACCGAATATTACTGTCCTTCGACTTGATTCAGCAGTGATCTATTTTTCAGGTGAATCTATTATTTTACACTTACTGCTGAAAACGATTTCCTCGTGCTTGAAGTAAGTCTCGTCATCGGAGTAGGTGTAAGTGGCCGGACTTCCGTTTATCATGTGTATCTCCGTCCACCGAACTCTTCCATCGCCGCTGTACTTCAATTTTATTCCTAAGAATTTTCACAACGTTATACACAAATTTAAACATATTTCCACATATCGCTCTGATATCACTTACCGCGAATCTTTGTTGGCTTATCCAACGTCAGGCGCAGTTTTCCTCTCACTGTTTGACCCGCAAAGAACACCGGACTGTCTAAAATTATTTTGAACTTTTTCAGTCCCATTTTTACCTCTGATTCAAAAACCGTTGACACCGCTCTCGAATTGTCACTGAGATAAGCGAATCACTTAACTTGTAATCCGCTCAACGCGATGTGTAGTATTTATACGACGGATTCACATCCGGTATACGGTGTTGTTTAGAAAGGTTTTATTATTAGGGATCCTCAAATCATTTGTAATGGAAAACGACCGGCACACAAAGGATGAATTCAAAACGAACGTGGCGGAAGCTCGGAGAATTCCACGAAACTTCCGACTCCTTGACTCGCCAATTCTGAATTTCACGAGGGGAGCGAACTTCGCGGAGCACCACAAGGACCGGCGTTCGGAGTTCAAACTGCTTCGTCGGCGTGGTCAGCGACGTTGGGTTTTCTTTACTCCCACCCATCTGGACGAGGAACTAGACCTCTTTCCAGCTGCTCTAAATCGGTTAACAGGCATCGCATGCTATACTCGTGTATACATGTGGCAATCAATCTCTCAAAGCCACCCGCATACTTGCCAAATTTACGCGTATATATGTGATATACGTATATATATATATATATATATATATATATATATATATATATATATATATATATGCATGCATCCGCATTCACGTCTGCATGAATTCTGCCGAGTTTCGTCGCGTCGCCTCAAGCCAACCGCCTTAAACGCAGATGTTTGGATCTCGCTGCTCCATCAAATAACTCAAGCATTCTGTTTTTTTTTTTTGCACACCGTTTAAACGGATTCATTCTGTAAGTGGTCTACCATCATCCTAAAATACCTACTAGAAAAATGGTACAAACTATCAGATGTACCTATACATGAATTGACAGTTGTCGATGCGACGATAAAAATGGATATCAACATTTTTTTATCACTTGTGTGTTGTAACCTGAATATCGAATAGTTAGACCAATGTAAGGTCCAATGGACAAGTCAGATTTGTACGTCAAAAGAATGTCTCTTATTAGTAATTCTCATCCTTCTGTCTTTGCTAACTCATGTGAGAACTTTATTTCAGCCCGACGGGTGTACAAGCATTTAAATAATCCCACACGTGTCTATCTCTATGTGTGGGTATTAGCTCATTCTACTAGTGATTTACATTTCGAAGATAAGTGACTTCAGTGGAGGAATCGTTTGGTATCTCGCATCCACGAAGTCATTATTTGTCTGGTAAGTGCAGATTTTATGGATATTTATTACAAGAAACTTTACTGCCATAACATTCAAGGCAAAACATATTTAGAAGCGACGTGACGTTTTCTGCGGAGTTTTTTTTTTCGTACCGCATCAGTAACATCAAAGAATTGAAATTCGTTGCTTCATATGCATGGATTCTTTTCGAGGGGTCGATTTCGACGTAGCAAATATCTTCAAATATCGAAGTCCACGTATCTTAACCCTTTAAGTGGCACCCTTCTCGTTTTTCTTCTATCTATCATTTTTCTCATACTCCACGCAAAATCCTTAATTTACTTGCCTTTTCAGGTAAAAAAAAAAATGCTTAAAATTCGGAACGATTAGGATGTTTTGGAATGTAATTCATTGGCGGAGAAATTTGATAATAAGCGTATACTAAAAACGCTTAGAATACATTGGTTGAACAAACAGAGATCATCTCAGAATGGCCATTAGATTTACAAAATTCAATGCATAGCGGCACCCTCTTAAACCTGCTCAGCGTTTCTTTCTAAAAAAAAAAAAAAAAAAAAAAATGGAACCACCGTAAGTTCTCGGCTTGCTTGGATTGAGTTTTACTACCCATGATTTTCACTGTACCGATAATTGTTAACAACGTTTAGTTCGTATTTACGACGACGCCTTTATCGTAGGTTTAACTTAAACCCTCAACATTACGGCTTGGCGTGAGAAATTCAGCGGTAATCCGGACTTCTCAACTAGAAATCCCATATAGCTTTACTAGGACATACTTTGAAAACTATGTATTCTAAAAACTATGTACCAGTTACATATACGTGTTTTCTTGTATCGCGATCGTACGTCACATGCATATACATAGGTTGTTAAAATATTCGTATAGATTTAGTTTATTTATGTGCCTGCTCCCAATTGTTTTCACTGATATTAGAAACCAGCACGCTGATTTAAGCGTTGAACCATCCCATGCCGTTTTAATGACGTTTATTTGTAGGTATTGATACGTTCACAGTTATGGTCGTTCAATAATGTATCGCTAAGAATAGTATCATTTTTTATAAATCTTCATCTATGCGAGTGCGACCACGAAAGACGTACACTTATAGCAATAAGCTACTCACGCGTGTACTCACGTCTACGGTGTTACGAAATGCCCTTGGTTAATGTTATGCGAATTATTTTTCAAGCGCCCCTTTGATGTTTCGCGGTGCAAGAAATTTTAAAATAATAAACTTTGGTATCCTGTATAGGAGAGCCGTAGAGTACGGTGATAGGTACTCCCATCAAACCTCGTTTAATAAGGCAAAAAACGTCTCGTGGTTAACGATCTTCTCTTCCCTGACACACGCGCACGCATATATTTATATATCTAAAGGAGGAATTCAATGCATTTTCATCTAGAGTCGGATCATCGCCATTTCCAATTTTGTTGTAATTTCAGCCTACAGCGATACTCTCAAATGCAATGGCTCGTATTTTGCTTTTCGATTCTTGATATCATTCGTTGTGCCGAAGTTGGAACCGATAAACTTTAAATTTACAAAGAATTCTATGAAAAATTACGACGGTTTTGAGGTATAGACGATAGTCGTTAGTAGTAAAATGGCTAGGTATGAGAATTTTAGAAAAAACACAAGAGGTTATGTGATTCGAAAAAAAAAAAACAGAAAACAATTGTCTGTAGAAAAGCTATGAAATGTAGTGTTTAAAGTAAAGAAGAAAAGTGAAGAATCACATACCTCAAAATATGGATAAATTTATTTGATTTATACATACTTTTACGTTGGAATTTGACAGGCAGTTACAAATTAGCCACATTACGTAACAAACGTCGTTGCTATAAATAGTTTGTTGTCATTAAAATCTTGAACGATTTTAAGGTCATATGCCAGTTTTTTAATTATTCTGATAATAATCCACGTCAATTTCATCCATGTCATTTATTGGAAGGTCCAATAAGTCTGGATATCATATGTAATGTATTTTGCATTTTCAATCTGAAAGAATCAAGGTCTTGATGTACCAACAAATTGGCTTGTCTTCGATCCACTATCGTAGTTAAATCAATCCATTACTTTATTCGCTTCAACTGAAATAACATTTATTTTAACCATCATAACTATCAAAATTCCGAAAGAATTTACAGAATGTGTTACAATGAAATGTTGAATGTGAGTTAAATTTTCAACACATTTGCTTAGTCAGAGGTTTTACATCATGCGCGATGAATCAACGTAAATTTTTAAGTGGATGTTCCGGAACATTGAAAAATATTCGGATCAACATATTTGTCTCAACAGTGGAATTAAAGCGAATTGAGCTCAATTGATAAAATTTTTATCATCACCCACGCTACGCTCATAATATTTTTAGTTTTTTGTTACCGAGTAGCCTGAACTTATACGATTAATAGAAAAAGACAATGCTTGATGCAAGAACATGAGGAATTCATGTAACCATCTTTAGAGAGAAATTTCATTTGTTACAGTAACTAGAAAAATTCGATAAAACAGGTATCGTTAAAAAAACTGTTTGAACATTGTTGGAATTACGAAAAACGAGGTACGTCTAACCATTTTGCGCTATCGTCGATCCTTTTTTGGTAATTGCAACGCAAAATCAGTTTGTTCGGTTTACTCTACTTTGTTAGTTAAACGAGGCTTTAACGTCAATTTATTGTTGCACGAGCATTAAATTTTCGCAACAGTTAGAAGAAAAAATAGCAGCAGTGATCGTGATGAGAAAGAATAGTAACGGATACTAGACTTTCCGGTAACAGCTAGAAAACTAATTTTCATTTTCTACCTAGAACTATATTATTCGATTGCGGTAAAAAAATGGAAACAATTAAGGATTGAGCGGTAACCGGAACAAAGAATTTCTCTCAGTGTTGAAATGCTACTGCCTCAAGAAAGGATTCGTATTATAAAAATATAATTAACAATCAAATCCACACCACGCCGCTGCGAGAAAATCAACGTCATTGAATTAATGCGAATTACACGTATTCAGTGTCATGTAGATTTAAAGATCGTAATGGTGAGGTGTTGAGGGGTTGAACGGATCAGCGGTACTTGAGCAACTATATTTCAATTTTCAAGGCAGATTTATCGTCTCTTTGACAGCAGTCCTTCGAGACTACTTAGAAAATTAAATTTATCGGCTGCGGTTAGTGTTTGAAGAAGAACACGTGTACACGACGTTTGTATAGTAAACGATCTTGAGTTTTATCTGTGAGGTGTTGAGACGCGTACTCCAAATTCCAAGCCTCTTTTAATGAAACCTCGTTAAAAGATGTAACCCACATTACGGAGAAAAGCATTCATGAAACAACTTTGGAAATTGCAATTCTACCATAATTCGCAATGATGTTCATTCGTACGTTTTCATGACATATTATGTCAAAAGTTATTCAGTTAATCATTCGAATACTGTCTTACCGGATATCCTTTCATTGGGTCGGGAAGTTCTCAAAGTTACAAACTTGGTTTCAAAGACAATCGTATTGCACTCGAATAGGTTTTACGATTAGATCAATTTTGCACCAGTGTATCAATGTGGAATATTTAGGGCTTGAATAGTTTAACCATAATCTCCATAATTAATAATGGATTTGAGAATCGACCGTCACGAATACGAATTCGGACGAATAATTCTTTCTAAAAGTTTTATCAGTAAATTGAGAGGCTTAAATATATATACGTGTGTGCATCGATACCCGTCGTACTATCATAGTCTCCTAAGACTTGGCCATCAATTTTCCTTATACCGTTTATCGTAAGTGATAAGCTTGTTGGTCCAGATTAACCTTGAACTTGACCAACCTCACGGCGATTTATCGCGACTGGTGATCCATTTGCCTGTCATTAATATTATAATATTCTCGTCGAAACCGACTGCAACTGATTACTTATCTCGTAGAAATCGTTTCAAGATAAGAATTTTGACACGATGTGTTGGATTGCAGAATGAGAAAAGGGACCGCTGATATAAGGAAGTGAGAATTTTCTTTTTCACTCGCAATCACAAATTCCTGCCGCGTTAAATTGTTCAGCCGTTGAGTTGATGAGGGACCTAACTACGCAGAATGCTTCAAGGAGAAAAAATTACGTGACTTATACCAAGGTTTATTTACGTAAATTGGTTTGAAGAAAAAAAAAAAATTATCGGAAGATTATTCACCGTCTAATCGCTTCACGACGGAGTAATAGTCGGGTTGAATATCCTGGTGAAACATTACGATACCCACATGTTTTTAAAACCGCTATAAACATTATTGTGATTAATAAACAGAGTTTCCTGTCGAGCGACGATCTCTCTACGAAGATCGAAAAAATACCTCGTTCTACACTCCGTGCACTTTTATACACTCTGCTTGGACCCTTCTATTTAAAGGACAAAACTGCAGTACGTACAAGTTTTATTTTACATTCCTCGCGGAGTGAGAAGCAGGTAAAATAAACATTGGAATGCACAACGCGTTGCTTCAAGCTTCATCAGATATGCAATGTTTGGTTTATTCTGACGCATGATTATTTTCGGGCCTGTCTCAACTTTATTTTTCATTTTTTATCGATCCTTCTTCAACACGTGGAAGGGATGACCCCTTTTCTCTCGATCCTTTTTGACACAAGAGGGAAAAACATGCCTCTATTTACTCAAAGATCGCATTACAGAATCGTTGCTTTTGGGGTGGGTCGGAGAGTCGGTTTATTTATAGTCTCATCAAAGCCGAATGATTTCAACTGTCAGATAAACGCCTGTGCATATTAATAATATGCGGCTCTTGCGACCTCTCTTCCATATTCCATATTGCTGAAGCTTATATGCGCCTCCCAATGTTTAGTCTTCCAGTCCTGAAATACGTGCGCATTTCAGAATAACAACGCATTTCAAATATCGTCTACATCCGTCGGTGATTGGGATACTACGTGATACTGGCTGAAAGCAATTTCTTCGGGCAGGTTGTCAATGGTCCGGTTAAGAATGGCTGTTTTTAGCCCAACAGATAGACGAGAAAAGCTTCAAGGTCATCCAGAAGTAGATCCCATAAGTAGTGCGCAAAACACGTGATTTACGCATGCGTTGCACGTACCATTGTTCCTAACCGCGTGCGTGAAATTCGATTTTTCGCACTAGTGCGGAAGCGTACCATTTTGCGCACTGATTCGGGTGCGCAAAATTGGATTTTGCGCACTCAGCCAGGAAAAGTAGCACGCGCAACACGTCGGTATCGATGTCTCTTGCAGTCGTGCGTGTGTCGTTAACAATATAAAAAAAAGTTATGAATTAATGCGGAGTGTTTTAAAGAGCCTTCTTAGTCTCCATTTTGCGCGGGGAAAGGCGAATGGTGTGCTGGGGTAGCTCAGGCAAGTGGGAATATTTTTCTTCTGGCTTTTAATTAGTCTGGTCATTAATTAAACAGAGCTCTCCTTCGGGTTGCCGTTGCAGACTGCTTTTCTACACTTGAGGAATTTTAATTTTACCAACGTGTAAATACACGTTGCCCAAACTTATTATACCACAACAGGTATAGCAACCGCGTTTCCTCATGCGCGAATATTGCTTTCGTATTTTTTCGCTTCGGTTAGGTACTTTGCTCATTGCGTTTACCTTTCGAACGTGACTACAAGAGGTTTACGCACAGCTTTTCGTTTTTTCTTTTTTTTTACGCACTTTCCATTTCCCAAATATTATAAGAGTCATGTTCGCTCTTAATTTCTGCATCAACGAGTTACCCTCCAACCTCTCAGATTTTATATTAAATTTTACTACAGAGATAGCACTCATCGTCAAAATTTTGTTTCATAAAAAACAAAATATCTACTACAGAACATTATTCGACAGTTTTTCAGATTCACAACTCATCTTCTCATCGAGGCAGATATGAACGCGCTGGCTTATTCCAACCCGAGAAATTTCACAATCAAGGTTCTTTTCGGATATAAAGACTAAATAATCTCGAAAACTGTATTTTTCCAACCAGTGCATCAGAGCACGTAGGCAATATTTTGAGAAATATCAGTCCAACTTGAAATTTGCTGTTGTATAGTTCGAGTAACTCGTCAAACTTTTTTCACTAAACTCAGATGATGCTCAGATGAGCTCAGAAATCGTTTTGAAACTTATTCTCCCTTCCTAATGATTTTTCACTGTGTATTAATGTTGTCTGTAACGGAATATTCATCTAGACTGTAACTGTAAGCAAAAATTAAAAAAAAATCCGGATACTTGCAGCAATTCCACAAAAAGGATTGATATCGCATAATCACAAAGAAATAAGAAAATATTCATTATTTATTCAACGGTTAATATAAAAATTTCGGATGAAATACAATTTCCAAACAACAAGTAGATTGGTTTTCATTTTCCGGATGCTTAACTAAGGAAAGAAATAAATCCGATTCGCATTATGCGTCCACTATATTCCTAGCAGTACTTGTACATCTCAGACATCATATCGCGTGTCTAATGGTATAAACACGTATTCGCCAAAAATTTTCAATTCAGACCGAAAAAGATATTTGACAGGAAAAAAAGATATTAGTAAGTAATTGTGTATTTTTATCGTCATTAAACTCTTAATATATTAAACTTTCTGACTTCAGATTCATATTTTTTGAAAATCGATTAGTAGGGAATTCAACAAAGTTGATTACCATTTGATGTGGCCCATGTGTAAGATGATCAAGTAAGTGTATTAATTTCTGTCAAAACTTCCCGTTTCAAGCAGTTTATTAACAGTCCGACGGAAAACTTAAACATCATTTAAAATCCATCACGTCTGAATCTAAACAGCGAGAGTGTAATAAATTTAAAATTGAGGAAGTAAAGATAACTAAACAATTATGTTATGTTGGATCAAAAGAAATTAAAAAAACGACGTTACGATCTATAGTGTACATTATTCCCGATAAAATTCGATTCTTCGTGATATTTGACCAAAAATCATTAACATTCCTGCTAATCTGACTATTTGATGGTTCGTAGATAAATTCCAGTGACGAATATCGAGAGTTCCCAATTTTTTAGAGACGGCTTCATTGAAAGATTGTCCTGGACATTCGATAGTACGTAGATTTTCTCTCTGTCTAGAGATCATGACTAAGAGTTTCAAAAGTGGAACGTGTCCAAAACCGTCTATTAGTCCAAATTAGACTTATCAAACTTCTGTTTGAGGGTCTTCATTGAATTATCGTACATTACACTAATTGCTCAGAAATAACTATCCCACAGTTTGCACTCTTGCGGTTTCGAATCTGTACACAGGATACAAAGGTGAAAATTCCCTGGCCTCCGCATTGCCGTTCGAAGCTTCTTGCGATCCTTCTCTATTGAGACTTCCGTGTCTGGTACTTTCTTCGTAGGACGGCGGAGCTGAAACAAGACGAGCGATTGATGAATTCGGTTGAAAGTTAGGTGGATCTTCTAACATGACTGTTTGACTTTTACACTCACGCAAATCACCGTATTCTACCGATGGAGGAAAAATGACAGTGTAAGGTGGCGGTTGAATATTCGATAATTGATTGTACGGTGGTGAGAGGCCAGGCACATCGCACAATGTCTGGTTACCAGAGATCGGCATCTCGTAGGCCATCAGTGGAATATTTCCTATTATAACTTCGATTGGAAGTTTGAGACTTCTGTGACAACCGCTGACCTTAGCTTTTACGTTTAGCTGGTACCTCAGATCGATTATGCTGCAGAACTGGAGAAAAGAGGGTGGCAACGCTGGTACCTGAAAATTTAGGTGTAACTCTTTGTTGCCGATACCATCTTCGACGGGGTACTCATTTTTGAAGACGAACACCTTCATGGGACTTGATTTCCTGATCGCGTGAAAGACCACCTTCTGTAAATACGATACTTAAACACTCTCCAGTTACGGGAAACGAAATGCCTATCCACACGGTACATTCACCTTTAATGGACATGTGTGCCATGGACATCCATGGTGGATATGCAATATCTCTACTGGATATCCATTTCAAACGAAAGGAAGTACAATAGGCCTCTGTTAAAGGTCCAAATACCCGTTTGTAGTACATCTAGCAGAACTCTAATAGATATCCACAACATAGATCATCATCAGAGATATCATGGATTTGGCGGAAAAGAAGTTAACACTTTTAGTCGACGTTATTTCTGAAACATTGACTCCTTTTTATGTACCATGAAATGAATTAGAAATTATCACATCCACATTTTGTTTTGCCTCAGGTAAAAAGTCCAAGTCCTTGGCAAAATAGACGACTACTCAAGGACGACCAAATATTTAAATACCGGATGAAATCCGGACTAAACGAACTGTTCGAATTGCTCGGGGTTTCTACAATTTAGAGCTTTCCTTGGCGTCGAGAGATGATGGCAACCATTCGCCGTCTGGTGGTTGTCTATGGTACCTCTACTTACGTGTATGGATATTCACAGACAACCAATCGATACACATGACCGGCTTTAACCTGACCGTCGATATTGTGGATTTTTGTAGATGTCTATTAGAGATCCACTATGGATATGGATGATTTATGGAGCTGTGGATCCCGTATGGACCTCTAATAGTTGCGAGTATTCCGTGTGGGTATTAGAACCGATAAAGAACCTCTAAGATTACAGTCCCTCGCATTAACTTTCTTACGAATTGCTTATATTTCAATTGTAAATATTGATGTAAGCATTATTGAGTGATAACGAATTTGTCTTGAATGCCAACTTGCTACATCAAATGTCGGTTATCAGGTAGTAGAGCTTATTTACAAAAATGTCCAAAGCATCTAATACGATCCGTATTGTTTTGGTAAAAAGAAGTCAAATTGAATGTCGATGAAAATCAATTCAGCATCATAAATTGTCATTGAAAAAGAAAAAAGTGTCATTTGAACATCAAGCTAATGCTAAAGTATTTTCTTTGATTAGGTCTAATAGGCACACCTACCTACATTAACTACCGCGTTGATAAGATTTTGATCTATTGATTATTAGAGTTGTTATCGTGCCGCAAATTGTCTTGAAGTTGGCACTTTGTGCTGATTATTATTATGCACTTCACAATTTATCGTCATGAATAGTGAAGTGATAACGGTAGGTAGATGTAGTTTTATTAGTTCTTCGTATTATCACAATGTCAGCTTATGTTTCATTATTTCAATATGCGACCGTCAAGAACGTTTCGTTAAGAAAACTTTGCACTGTCAAACAATGTACAACTTGCAATTACAACGAATATATCAAGAGCAGGAATATATCCCACATATGACTGAAATGCATGTGAAATTGAAGAAGTTAATTAGTTTGCTCTGGATGTATGTCTAATATATATTATACGAAAATGTTCCGACCAAGTATTTTTGAATATACATTTTTTCAAATCTTATAGGTATACTTTACAAAATCTCAAAAAATGTATCAAAAGTTACTTAAAGCTCAGGGGACCCTATTTCATCTTTAGAAAGTATTATTGGTTGGTTTGCAGACGAGAATACCAAATTACTATCTACCGTTAATGCTTTTACTCGGTTCTAGTTACCAAAAACTAAAAATTCTTTCCATTCGAAGATGTCGTATAAAATACCGTTTCTTTTTGCACGTATCTTTTGACGATCCAGTTACGTTTCTTAACTGCAGAATTTATTTTTGATCAGTATTATCATCAATTTCACACACGTAGAAATCATTTCTTCACTTAAGTGAAAAGGATTAACGATTATGCAAGGTTTATGTTGACATCAGTGCGGGATTTGATTCGACTTAAGTAATGACAAATGATTGTTTTGATGTATCAAGCGTTGCAATAATCCAGCATGTCAGATGATAAAAAAGAAAATGTAAACTCACCTGTTTCAAAGTAGCCTCCAAACTCTTCACCAGGACTTCGGATTCGTTGCTCAGTAATACTTTCATTGGTATTACCTGTCCAGGAACGAAGCCACGGACGGGAATGTTAACCGACATGTTCAGAGGCTTCGAGTGTCCCCAAAAAGTCTTGCTGCTCCGCTCTTCTACTGGCATCTGATTCAACCGAAGAACAGAGAAAAAATAGAAATTATCAATTGGAATTGGAGCAACATAGTAACCGAAAGCTTTTCCAGTAAGTCCTTTATCCGTGCTTACCGCTGCGAGGGAACATCGATTCAGGTCAAATATTGACACAATTGTCAGTGACTGTTTCGCGACGTAGTCGTTCTTCAAAGGGCGGTCGATTATGGCTTTGACAGAGTAGCTGATGCGTCCAAAGTGTCCCTCGAAGCTAGATGGGAGATCTGGAGGCAGTTGACAGTTGAACTCAAAGACATGTCTACCTTCCGTTAGCTTGTACTCATCTGTCTCATCTGCACGGGCCAAGAATTTTTTTTTTCGTATCTCAAGATCAGGAGTCTCGATGCGGAGTTGATTATCTTCAGATTACTGATATGATATTTCTTTTTTTTTTTTTTTACGGTACTCACTTCCGCAAACTAGTTGATATTGCATCAAGTATATTTCTAGATTCGAGTGCGACACCATCGTTGTACCCCACCCTTCGTTCCAGTGCACATATCCTTTGCCGAAGTATTTCAAATACAGTCCTGAAAACGGAATACAAAAAACGAAGAGAGCTTACACGATGTTTGCGACATACTTTTACACGCGGCGTAATTCAGAACGTGGATAATTCGAAATTGTTTATTTTTACAATTTTACGATACCTTTTATCTTCTTTGGTTTTTTCAGTTCGACAATTAGCTTTCCCGTCATACTTTGTCCCGCATAATATACGGGACTGTTTAAAACAATTTCAAAACGATCCTTTAACCCCATTACGTTTATTACAGCTGATCACCTACAGTTTTGGATACTGAGACTAATATCTTGATATTACCGACATTTATATCAGCCGCGAGGGAGATAAGTGCAGATAACTTATCTTGTAAGAGATCTGTAACTCAAATCATCAAGTGACGAATGGCTAATAGCTGATACGATACAGAAATGCGTATCTTATGCAAAGTACTGATAAATTGAACGATAAATTTTATTCGCTTGGAGTACGCTTTGCATTTCGTGATCCTTTGGAATTACACATGCCAAAAAATAGATTTTTCAAACAAAAGTTTATTTTTGTGAAATTACAAACGCACAAGAAGAAACAGTCAAGAACTTGCGACGTGCCGATTACTTCCGATGTCCGTTTGGCGTTAAAATGACGAGTATAGCTACGCGGGTAAATTTTTATTCCAAAAGCGAATCGCAGGGTCAGCAAATTCGACGAAAGTTGGAGAGGTCGATGGAGAAGCGTGGTTCAGTGATGGGGACGAGAAGAGCCCCGCCATTTACAGCGTTAATCACAAGCCTGTGGCAGAACTCGGATAAGAAAGGTTCTGAAAGACATTTCACACTATTCTAGATTCCAGGCTTGGGATCCGAGCCCACTAGATTCTAGATCTTAGATTGGGGATTCGGTCTTCGGAAAGAGAGAAGATAGAGTGTGCGAGAGAGAAAGAGAGAGAGGGAGAGAGAGATAGATGGATAAATGCACCCTACCTACGATAATATTATCCTCTCTCCTCCCGACATTCCACGACCGACTTCATCCTTTGGAATCCTTTAATGGGAATTCTAGGATCTCTAGCTACCCTTTATGGATATATACCCATACCTATACGTGTGTAAACGCTGCCACATCAGAGCGTGAGCCTATGGGTACTCATTTTCTGAGAAAAGCGAGACGAGGTTCTTTTTATCGAATACGTAAGAAGAAATACGGAATGATTTGAACTCGGTCAAGCTTCTTAGCGGGGAATTAATGCGGGGGGACAGAAAAGAAAAGAAGGGAAAAAGTTCTTTCCGGAGTACTGGAAATAATTAATTACATATTACATGCAGAGGCTTGCGGTGAACCTGTAGCGGTAAGTGAGGTAATTCCTGTTTCTACTGAATACTTGTAGCCCAGTTTCTTCGAAGTTATCTCACAGTGTGGTTGCCTGTCTCGCGTTGTGGTTTGTGATCATCGTAAGTTGTCGGCCATATCTCTGCTTTGGTACAGTTACATTTGGATTCATTTATTTTTTGGCCGTAACTGAAACTGTTACGTCTCTCAATTGCAAGGTCAGAGAAGACGCTGATACGCTGTGGAGGATTCTCTGTTTTGGGTATCTGGTGAAAAGTGGGACAAAAGGATAAAAAAAAAAGCAGGATGGCAAAAAGAGGGAGAAATATAAAACAAGAAAGAAAGAAAGAACCATTCCGAGAGACGGAAAGGCTCGGGCTTCATTTCCCCTCTATTGCACGGAATGAATTCCGCGAGCAAATTGTTCGAAGGTGGATTCCAGGGAACCTGGAAAAGGAGGGGAACCCCGGGGTTGAGAAATGACGGAAGAAGAAGGACCGAAGGACTTTAGCCAGACATTCAGCCAACTTCTGATTTCATCGCGAGCAAGGATCTGTCGAACTGGAAGACCGGAGATTGTCACACAAATGAATTTGAAGTATTGCCATTCTGCATTTCAATTTCTCTCCGGTTGCCACTTTTTGTCATATCTTATACCCATACCAACGTCCTCGCTTTCTCCTTACCTACGGCTGGTCTTTACTCTCGTTGACGTGACTTGCTTTCATTCGTGTTCAATTGACAGACAAAAATCAGAGACCCGGTCCTTCCAACACGTGTACGTATTTTCTAGAGGAAAAATGTAAAGATTGATAGTAAGATTCTTACGGTAAGTTAAAAAAAGATCGAGCAGGGGTCACGTCCGTCTTTTTATTTTTATAGAGAAGGAATTTTCACGGAGTTCAACTAATCGAGAATAATCCTGCGAGATTTTCGCACGCTACACAATTTTCAAGAAAATTTTTATCATTCAACACTGTTGAACATTGGGAGTGATCACACAAATACATTCGTGTTTCATTTCTGGGACAGTTTTGACCACCAAAGGATTACACATTTAGTGGCTCTCGGAAGTTTCAACGAAGTCAGTGAACTCCATTCAGAGATATCTTAATCAAAAGTTCAAAATGTCGACTTGGAGTGAAAGACTTTTGATTACGCTCGCTGATTATGGCGCACGCTTTCCTTGACTAATTATTACTCTCGAATCTGCTGTGATTCAATTTGAATCCCCGTAGTATCTCTTCACCGTAAGTCTTTAATTCACTCAAATATTCTTACTTCGTACATTCCTGATTTTTTAAAGACCGAGCTTGCAGTGTCCGTTTCATTGGTTTGAAAGATCGCGTTTGTAACCTAGTAATCCGGACCATACTAAAACAATTCGTGAGGCTGTAGCCACTGGCTTGCCAAGTTATCAGGGAGGGGTAAAGTTGGTGTTCTTCATGCGTGGACCACATCAATAGCATACCGCCTGGCTTTTTGATCCCAAGTATCGTCAGACTCAAACTGAACCTTTGGTGGCCTCGGCCGAGGCCTAAAGTGTTCGCAAAATTCCTGAAAACCAAGGGCAACGCAATGCCCTGAAGCGGGTACAGAGATCGTGGGAAAATATACATGCAGGGGATAATTGTTTCGTATGCTTTGATGTAGGCAACAGGACCCGAGGAAAGATGTTATTCAATCAAGCGAAGCGAATTTCTTGAAAGGCGATCTCTCTCTTTGTGATGAAAGTGAAGGTTACAAACCCAGCACGATAATGCCCGCGTTAAAAATCAAATTCAAGAGGCTGGTGCTTCAAGCTTTGATCCAAGCAGTTGTACTTGATATCTTAAGAACAAAGAACGCCTTTCTCCGCTGACTAAAATCCTCTTGACGAGCACCTTGAAACGTGACAACTTGATGGGCAGGACCTTAAGTCCTCGTGGAGTTCTATAGTAGGTATTGGAGAGACGTGCTTTACTCGGGTTGAAGTCGGGAGTACGTGACTGAAGGTGTTAACATGTCCCGTCACCATTTTCCCTGGTTACCATGGTGAGTTTTTGGAGTCTTTCACGATCGGCTCGAAAGGGATATTCAAATTTTTTTCCTGCTTCTGCAACTCAACTTGATAAAAGATCGTCCGAGGTGTAAGCGCGACTTCCGTCCGATCAATGGGGCAAGTTACACTTAAGATCACGTTGAAATTTCCCTGAGACGGATTGGAATTCCGTCAAATGCGTCCGCGTTCGTAAGAAAACACCGCGTTCAATTACCGGGCACAAAGGGTGGAGTCGTTCGTTCGTTGGCTGCTGTTCTTTGTCTGTCCTTCTGTTTGTCCGTCCATCAGTTGGGTGTCTGATTGTTTGTTGTTCGGAAGGGCGTCTGCCGGCAGGGATCAGCATTGTCTCTACAGATTGGGTATTTCGTGGATTAAGCAAACTAAAACTTCCCTTTCAAACGTTTGATTGGATCTTGGTGCTAATAACTTAATGGCGCCGCGGAGATAAGCCTCTCAGCTTTTATCCGGGCGTTTTGAAACGTCGAAATTTCGTTCAATTACAAGATGTGCGTGTGTGTGTGTGTGTATGTGTGTTGCCTGCGGATCTGAAATACGCGTTGATCGCTGGGCCGGGACGAAAGTTTCGCCAACAGTTCGCTGTTCGTTGGTACACAGAAATAAATAAAGCTTCCTGGAAGCTCGAAGCTGAAAATCAATTACACTCGAGTGGTTCGAACCAACGCAGCGAGGGGTTTTCTCCCGCCTCCAGCCACGGTATTCGATGGAGAAATGGCCCTTAATTAAACCTTCAGTTTCGCGGATCAAACGTCCTGACGTGAACCTTCAGCCGTCGCGTAGTGACGAGCTCGATCAATTTCGGGGATGGTTCGGGAAGCGGTACAAGTCGACGAACGCCCTTATATCCCATAGATTGGCTTAAGCAGTAGCGAATGCTCCATGCTGCCTCACAAAATACTGCCTTTATCTGAAAATTCTACAAACGGTTGATATCCTTTCTGTAAAGAACGGTGATATGATGAAAAAAAATTTATAATTATATGTGCAATTCGATCGAAGGTCACAAAGAATTTTCCGCAAATTCTGACCAGTGTCCGGAAAATACAAGAAATTCAGAATATTTCGTTGGAGCAAGCAAATCTAACCGGTTCTAAGACAAATTTTCCAATATTTTCAACAGTTGTAAAAAGAGAATTCGTAACACTGCGAGAAGTTTTTTTTATCGATCCTTCGCGATTGGTCGGATATGTTTTTTCGTAACTTCGATGAAAAGAATTTGGTATTGTAAAATGTTACAAGAAATAATAGAAAAGATAATTCTTCGATGGTAGAAAGTGAATGTTCTTCACTAAAAATACCACACAAATTACAGTATTTTCAAACGATTTCACTTTTCATGGTTTTTAATACTTTTCACTCCATCTAGTAGAGTTCTTCGAGATGTACAAAAAGCGGATATTTGAATCTTTAATAGATATCTGTCGTACTTAATTTCGTTTTAAACGGATGTCCAATAGAGACATTGCATATCCATCATGGAGATTCATGGTACGTCCCATAGAAGTAAATGTTCCGCGTAGATTCAGACTTTGATGGTGATTTTTTTCTTTTTTCTTTCTCGAAAAACCAAGGAACAAACTTACGAATTCCAATCAATGCATATCTCTTTTTCTTGACGAAATTTCGTAACTTTTTCTGAACAATAACCAAACTCGCTTTCAAGGTTGAACGGATGAAAAGTTTCTCTTCTTGAACCGTCAACAACTCGTTTCACGCAACTTCTGTTTTGAAATAAAGAAAAAAGAGCAATCACACGCCATTGAAATTTCTCCAGTGTGTCCCGAATGCTCGAATCGGACTCTGCGTGTTTCCTGAACGCGTTCGATCTGCGGAATTGAATTCTAGGTGTTTGTTTCATCTCATCTATAATACAACGAGCGGATCGCAGAATACAATTCAGGGCAATACAAAATACTTGATGCAGGGGGCGGCGATGAGGAGACCGAAATCCGAGGTACGGACGATCAGAAGGTGGAGGCACTCAGCCCACAAACGCCCGTGCAATAAAAGTGAAACCACCTGCCCTGACTGGCTGGTAGCTAGCCAGCCACCTTTTATACCCTTAGAACTCTTTTACTGCCGTATTTTATGCGGCTGCCGAAAACGGCACTGAGGGGTTTACGCTGTACCGAGTTCTGAAGTGGCTACAACTTTTGCTCCAAGTAGACTCAGCTCGAAATACGGATCCAGATATAGACGGAGATGAAGAGTAGCAGAAAGAGAAAGGGTCACAGAGAGAGAGAGGGAGAGAGAGAATTGAAGATGTAGCGAAACTGCAGGGGACGGAAATTACCTCGCTTCTCTTACTCTATTTATCATAAGTTTACATCCCGCGTGGTTAATTATGTTTAAATTATTTCACCCCGCCTCGCCTCATTCCCCTTTCGTTTAATTCACTCACTTCTTTTCCTCTTTTTTTTTTCTTTTGGTTTACCTTTTTTCGTTCCCTCTGCACCCTCTTTCGTCGCGTCATTATAATAACACCGAATTTTCATTCAAGTTTTGTTAATTACTTGTCCGTTGATGTACACGTGACAAACCCAGTGACGTGATGAATATATTCCATCACACCCTCTTTGTAAGGTTTTGTCTCTTTCCACACGGCTGAACGACGAGCTAAACTGTAAACTATTATATGGTACCGCGTCGTTATTGTTCTTAGGGGACATCCCGTCCCAGAACTTAATAAAGCTTCTATTCTATTCTGGCCTGTTCTGTTCTGTTCTGTTCTATAGCACTGTTTTCCACCGAGGGAATCTCCACTAAGTTGCTACGTGCATTGTGCGCGGAATGAGGTGCAGACAACTGTCACAAGTTAAGGTGTCTTGGAAACAATTCCAAGTATTCAAAATTACACGCGGTACGTCGTTCAATTCATTGGCTGTAAACGGACCTAATGCGGATGTAATCGTCCACCATTCTGTTGAAAATAGAATTTTGAAAGTGAGGCAAAAGTTTGGAAAAGAGAAAAGCAAATATCTAAATAATCTCTAACAGTATTATTTGTACCAATTATGGTGAACACGAATCAAACAACAATTATAATATGCAAAATAAATCATTTTGTGCAAATTCAAATAACACAAGCTAACAGTAAGATATAATCAATGTTGTGAAAAGAGTTTTCATTATTAGAATGTCCGAAACGATTAAACTCTGATATTCTTGATTCGCGAACCATTTCAAATTCGATACAATCGCTTGGAAACAACAACAAAAAAAAATTTCACTGTGCTCAAGACAGTCAGTTGATCACCACACGTGCTATATTCAACATTTTCTTCGACCGGCTGAGAAATATTATTGCAGTTTGCAGAATCGATTATTGAATAACAATAATTAATTGACTGAAACTTGGGACGAGCTTAGGTACGCACAAAATGCACTTACCTACATATCTTTGGTATTGTTTTTTTTTTTTCGGCGATCGGACAGAAGCCCCGGGCTAGACCAACGAAAGAAATCTAGCAAATGTCAGCTAAATTAGAGGCATTAACTTGAGCCGTGAGCGTGTGCATTGAATTAGGTCTAAGTTGTAGGCTAAGCAAATCAATGTGTATTTCATTGGAATTACTAGAACAAACCTTGTTTGTTGGACAAGAATTGATCTTATTTGACTATGTCTATAGATTCTTCTGAACCTTTTGAAGAATCATTTTTTTCACGTATCTACACTTGGAAAAATATTTCTTCTACTTTTGTAGAAAAATATGTATATATATATATATATATATATATGTATATATTTCATGAAAATTCATTCATGTACTTTGGAATAAAATTTCATTCGGTGATCTAAATACTTTTTTTTGGTGTGATAAGCATATTTTTGCAGTCTCTGTAACAGACGTTTCTATTTATAGTTGACGGAAGAAACTGAAGTTGATTTTACTAATTGTCAAATGAGAAACAAAAATAAAAAAAATTTCAAGACCAAATCGTGTATCCGTTTGATGCGAGTAAACCTTTTACCAAAAATCCCAATATCCGTGGGATATAATTTTTCTGTTCCTAAAAACATTAGGTGCTCTATGAAAATTTTTTGATTCATTGATTATCACTTTTATAATATTTTCGTATATTTTTGCCCCGATGAACCGGAGTTAGATTTTGTACGTACAGAGTTTACGGTGAAGCACAGGGCGTTGATTTCAGCCTAAATATATGAGACGTTTGATCTTTTCAGGAGGTGGAATCTGTCAGTAACAGCCTCCGCAGCCTCCGGTTTTACCGCCGCAACAACTTGGCCCATTGTGTCGTCTCGTGTTTCGAGGAAAACAGCATTTTCCTCCTCCACTGCCCGAACAACTGTTCCACTGGCCACAATTCTGTCCTCCGCAGGATCCGCAGGAGGGTGAAGGATTGCTGCAGCTTCTGCATTTGCACCTGCAGCAGGATATTCCAGAGAACAGAGAAACGTAATAGTTCAAATTTGCCCCTAAGAAAACTGCCCTGCCCGTTTAACCAGGCTCCAGCTATTCGCAATATATAGGTGATTCCCACACGTGGTGCGCATGATATTATTCCCAACAGAGTGCGCGAAATTCGACTTTCCGTACCCAAAGAAGTGCGTAAAATGGTGCATTTCCACACTAGTGTGGGAATTTGATCAAAATATCTTTTCTCGTGGTGTAATTAGATTTTTATAAAACCTGCATGGAAAGTTTGACTTCGGGCGCTGAAGAGTACGCGTAAACAGTTTTACAACATTAATTAACAATTTGGGAATTATCGGGGAATTGGCCGACTCGCGCACCCTTTTCGGTGCGTGGGGTTGAATTTCCCATTGCAAGGTGCGAGAGTCACTCGTTTTTTGTCAACCTGGTTTCACTCGGCCGACAAAGTACGCTTGTATAAGAATCACATACTTTGCGCACTTGTATCCTACATACTAATTTCGATTTAATTTCCGCACTAGTGCAGGAGTGTCCACGTTTGCGCACTCAGTTAGAAAGAGATGTTTTTTCTCATGTAACTCGACACTTTGTGTTGAGGCATATAAATTGCTGAAATAAAGAGTCAAGTATTTTCTTGGAGCAGTTTGAAGCTAGTATTACGGTATTTTTCAGAATCGTGGTAAAAATAAATGTGGATCTCCGTCAGACCTCCAACGTTTCATATTGTATGCACGTAATGCAGGAAGGAAGTATTTCACTCATAAATGAATTACCTTATGCAAATGCGGCTTGTTTGAGTTGAAAAATATGTTACTTCAATTTCACGATTCATTTATTTGCTAAAATTGGTAGATCTTGTTGAAATCTTGTAAATAGGTAGATTGGTGGTCCAGAATTCTTAATTTGATGCAAATATTCATCGTGTTCAGATAATAGGCACACATTTTTTATTCTACTCAAAGTGAGTTTTTCACCTGGACTTAAACATTTGCTCCTTGCGCCCGCAGCCAACGACAGGCGCTAACTTTAAGTAGAAGCCTTTTTATTCTAGTCACGAGTATGATTTTTAATTCATTGGAATTTTCATTGATAAGTTTCAAAAGTTCTACCATTCATTATGTATTCTAGATAAATATATTTAATCCAAAGTATACGAGAATAATCGAACGGATTTATGTGATAACTTACCTAGAAAAAAAAATAGTATAAAACAAAATACTAGATTTTTTGGCTACAGCCACAAAATTGATCGTAACTTTTTACCTATGATTATATTTTTCGGTTCTGGTAAAAAATGAAAATAGTTAACAACTGTATGGTATCCATAACAAAAAACTTCGCTCGGTTTACATGCATCAACAATGAATAATTGCATCGATAATTGCAGTTTTTCCTTGGAGTTTGAAATTTCAAGTGTATAATCTGTTGAAACTGAGAATTTCAAGTATTGAAAAAAATTACAAATCGATTGACTAAGGGGAGAAAAAAAATTACTAGGACCAAAATCTTCAGTGCCAGAAAACATATCAAGAACATAGCACGTTTTGTATTCATTTTTACTTTCTCTGCTGGTCTCAACGGAATGAGAATTTTCCGAAAATGTATGACGCCAGGGTTTGAAAGCTTATGTTTTTCTCAGAAACTATGAATATCAATCGATACCGCTTATTTTTACAAGTGAGAAAAAAACTGAAAACCAATCTCGATGCATTTAATCAGATCAATCCCTACCTGCAGGGTAAACCGCGCGATTGATTCCCACCGCAGCATCCCGATAAACTTGGTTTGGCGACGTTGCCTGTGGTGCCGGTGTTGCAAGCAGCCCCGCCGCATCCCCCACAGGGACAAGAAGCCAAATTTCCACCTCTTCCCCCTGCGCCACCACACCCGCCCCTCAACCTCATCTCGTCTTCATCCTCGAAGGATGATGGTAACTCGGCCTCGAGATCCTCCGACGAATCACGTCGACAGGAACGATAGGCCGAAACCGTTTTTCCTAGAAGACGATCCTGTTGGCACTGTGTCATGTCCTCTGCACCCTCGGCCGAACACGATGGGACTGATTCGAAAGCGTCATCTTGGCCATGTCCACCCTTTAACCGCGGAGTCCACACTGAGAACAATTTGATTTGTTACAGTAACTGGAAAAATTCAGTAAAACAGGTATCGTTGAAAAAACTGTTCGAACATTGTTGGAATTACGAAAAGGGAGGTACGCGTAATCATTTTGCGCTATCGTCGATCCTTTTTTGCTAATTGCAACGCAAAATCAGTTTGCGAGGTTTACTCTACTTTTTTAGTTAAACAAGGCTTTAACATCAATTTATTGTTGCAATTTATTGATACCAGACTTTCCGGTAACAGCTAGAAAACCAATTTTCATTTTCTACCTATAACTGTATTTTTCGATTGTGGTAGAAAATGAAAATAGTTGAAGACTGAGCGTTAACCGGAACTAAAAATTTCTCTCAGTCTAGTTTCCGAAGCCACAGAGAGCTGCTTCCTCCGGGGAGGAAGCTTTCACCGCAACGATCTAAATCGACAACAAGTCAAATTGCGTACGGTTGTTTTATTTGTTGTTATTATTATTATTATTTTTTTTTACATCAACTTTCAGGGTGTACGTAATTGGGAAGGGAGACTTTGGCCGCATTTACTGTGACGGACTCGTCCAGTTTTCTTTGTTCTTGTTCTCTCGGTGGTATAATTGACAATTAACCGTATTGGAAAACGGTTTGAAGAAGCTCGATGAGATACAGCTAGACTCGCTTCACAACGGCAACACACACTTTCAAACGCCCTCCGCTTGATATTAATATGAAATAATGAGAGCCTTCGTCGAAGAAGTATTGCACAATAAATCGCGGGTAATGAATCGATCAATTATCAACTGTGTATAAATGATTTTAATTGATTCACGCGGAAATATAACCTGTCGTGGTGCACAGGTCAAATAATGCAATGATGAATTTTTCGCAGTTAACGCCAAATCGTTCGTCACGAAAATGAACGATGATCTTTGAAATCAATCCATCATTCATACATAGTATCATGCCAAGTTAAAGACTTTGCTATTTTTTTCTCAGTATTCACAATTTAGCGTTGTTACGGTGTGATTTTACTCAGCTGCAGGGAAATTGACGCTGTGTAAGAAAAAGGTTAAAATTTTTCCGGTGAATTTTATTAAACCAGTAAAGCGTGCATATTAACACGCTAACGTTGTTTTTTCAGTCATTTTTGATCAAGAATCCTTTTTTCACCTACCACAGTTGAATCACAGAAAATCGGACAGAAATCTAAGATCCTGTAATTAACTGCAAGCTTTTATCAGGCAACTCAGAATGAATAAGAATCGAATAAAGTAAATCAATCTCCGATACGATCAATCATGGATTCATCTATTGCTTTTCTTTGTCGTGGAATCCTCATTTTATCAAAGCAGATTATGTCAATTAAGGAAAAGAAAAATCACGTCACAGTGATGGTCTACGTTAAGTTTACGATTGGCTTCGTAGGTATGCACTTTGGCCAAGGCTGTAGGACACTGAGTGAAAACGGCCAGTAATTTATTTGCAAATAGCACGCGTGAATTCATGTATCAACTTACCTATACCATTTGTGTCTGGTTTTAATAGGGATCGATCAGCATTGTATTTTCTGCTGCCTGAATAACGAGTCAATTATATTCCGCAACTCACTTGTTGACGTGGCATTGCAGCAGCGAAATTGTTTCATTTTGAATAGAAGTGAAAAAATCTCCCCGGTGTATGTATGGGGGAAAAAGAGGCCGTGAAAGGATCGGAAAATGAGAGTAAAAATGGCGGAAAATGTTCACCTCGAGAGTGCATAGCGAGAGAAAACCATTAATTAGCGTCTGAAAAATACACAGAGCCTGCAGCTGCGGTGTGTAATATCTGTAGCCAAACTACGGCAGGTGAATTAATTAAATGAGTAGGTACACACACTTGTGTGTTCGTGGCTGATTGCAATTAAAAGTTGTTGCTTTGATCAAATAGGTGATTTCCACGCTGTATGAACGCGTAGTTCATGGCGTTGGTAAGTTAGGCAGCCGCACTTACCGTCGCTTAGTATTTTTGGAAGCAACGCCCAAAATGACATTTGAATAGTAGTTCAATTTTTTTTCCTTCCAGAGAGGAGGATGAGTGAACGCTTAAGAGGTTTACTGAAATCATTGGTTCATTGTCTAATGATATTTTGCTCTGTTTTGTCTTTCTCGTTTCAAAAATAGACTTCTTGGAAAACCAAAATTTCATCATATAATTCGATCTGTTGATCAGAATTTACTCCCAATTGATTCAAAGAGTTTCTACCAGTCATCACCTTCGGATGAGTCGTATCTCGAAGAGTATTTGTCTCGTTGCGTGTCTCTTGGATCGTGGACTTGGGGTCGACCGCAACAATTTGTACATCGTTTTAGATTGGATTTTGCGTTTCGTGAATTCCCATCTCCGGGGGTGCCGTGACTTTGATCTGAATAATTTAATGCCACGAAAGTGATTTTATGGTATCGTTGGGTTGAGTATACAAATAATCTATATATAAATCATGTTGGTTCGTGGCTTTGTAGGTTAATTAGATTGTAACTCGAATTTTACGCGAATTCGAACCATCAGCTCTTGCTATGATTGCATTCTTTTTATCCATATAAATAAAAAATAAAAAATAATCTCATGACACAGTATAATGGAGAAATACATGAATATCGGTTTCCGTTTCTCTCATACGAAATCACGAACGGCACATGAAGTCGGAAACTTTTCACCTTGAAATTGATTAGCAGAACGATTTTTCCACTATTTGAACGCTTAGAAATGTAACAAAAAAAAATAAAAATCTAGACCATAGTATGCGCAAATGATTTCTATTGCAAAATCACATCGATACTAGCTCTCAATAAATTCATTGCAGCAGTTTCGATAACTGGCCAAAATTTTGATGAAACAGTCTTACACACAGTAAACAGTAAACAGTGATCAGAGGCTATTTGTTCTTAAGAAAATTACTACCACAGTTACGTTTGCCTATCGATATCCCTAATTATTTTTACCATGATCTTACATAGATATGAATAGTTATAATCGATTATCCAGGTGACTGATCGCGATTCCGCAAATTGCAATATGGTATCGTGCAATAATTTATAACTTTACCGTTGTGATTATCTGGCGTTTGGCAAGGGTGACGAACTGGCGGTGACAAGTAACATGCGTGTACTACGTTCGGTTGCCTTGAATGGAATAAATGAATTTTTCGTCAACAACTCGACTAAGCAAGTAACAATCAAGGACCCTACTGCATTTCTAATTCCAATCCATGATACGCATTTGACCATTATAATTACCTAGGATAATGACATTCGTGCAAATGACCATTTCCAGTCACGTCTGTTCTTGGTGAGTCTTCTACGTGTTTTACATCCTGGTCACGTGGATGAGGGTGTTGAAGACAAGCATCACGAGAACGTGGTAAACGGTGCTCCGAGTGTTCGTCATGGAAGTGTGAACGATGATGATGCAGATGCTCACACCGATGATGTCGATGATGATGTTGCAGATGTCTACTTCGAGGGCATGGGTGATAGCGCTCCACTCGTTTGGTAGTCGAAGTCGAATGTCGAGGTTTCTTGGATTCGTGTTGCCGTGTGTACAGATTTCCTTGCCGAATCAATCTCTGACGGTGCGGTAAAAGTTCTTGGGCGTGACACTGATCGTTGAGTCGCACATTGAGTCTGAGAAACGGGGAAAAAGAGCGAAAATATTTGGCAATGATAGTCAAAGTTATGCTAGGATCTTGCTCTTTTACGCTCATATTTGAGAGTATGGCGGAACCGAGCTTATACTTTCTGGTTGACTTTCAACTTTAAGGGTTCAGAATTTAGTGCCTTAAAATCTTGCAGAGGATCCTTCTCATCAGAAATCAATCCTATGAAATGTAAATAACGGAGAATATATCGGGCATCATATTTTGATAGCTCAATGATACTAGCAGAAGAAAGGTTGCAGGTACGATATAACATGCATAGGGATACTCACGGCACGGTTTCTCTTTGATATTTGTTACGCTGGTTTCGGGGCATGTTTTAGTCGGTGTTGATAGGAAAATGTTCAGTTTTGTTTCATCATATCGTTCCCATGATTCAAAATAACAATTTGGAATTTGGATTTCAGTTTATCAAATTATACCGAAACCTGTAATTTAAGTAAAGATAACCGAAAAGATCGCGAATGACACTTCTTCAACCGACAGTTGACAGCCGATTTTTAATTGGAATCAATGTAGATTTACAGCGTCAATTAATGGTCGGAAAGATCGGAATCTTCATCCCCTAAATTCGCTTGCAACAGCAAGTGGTATTGTCGCTGGTCCCACAACCGTTTCCGCAACGACAGGATCTTCTCGATCCGTAACTTGGAGGTTGGAAGTTACTTCTGAGTTCTACTTCGGGAAGATTCTGACGGGTAAGAGACGGGCGTTCCGTTGAACGATGTTCCCTGAACTTCATGATTGAGGATTTTCTCAACAGAGAATGCAACTTTAGAAGGTCTCTGCATGTCGTTGGAGAGTCCGCGCTGTTCGTGATGATCGTGTCCCTCAAAAGTTCTTCTCCGTTAGCTGGACGCTTTCTAGGTTCGATGAACGTTTCTTCGTTCCGCGATACCTTGCTAAGATGCGATTCGATCGAGGATTCCAACTCCTTCAAGGACCTTTCAACGACCTTGATATCTGCTTCGCATCCGCATGTCACAGATACCGCTTTCGTTTTCGTTTCAGCTGCAGACTTACGATACATCGACATCATTTTGGTCGAACTATAGTCGAGAATAGGGGTTGATTTCTGCCAATGAGTTTTTCCAGTACTGGATGCGAGTGTTTCTCCGTTTAATCCTTGGGTGGAATGATTGTGGAAACCGCTTGGAAAAGTATCTTCAGCTTCTGGTTTGATCTTCGACAATCTTTGTGTAGAAGATTCTAGATGGCTACTAAAACTGCCTTCATTTCTCAGGATTTCACCCTCTAAGCTACCGCTGATTATTATATCGTTCGAATTTCTCGTCTCCATGTCACGCATCTTTCTCTTTCTACCCGGACTCGATTTTTTCCCAATGTGAAGAGGCCTGGTCCTCCAACTTTCGTCAAGTTCAATACATTCCTCGTGGCATCTCGTCATCCTCGGTGAAGTGTATCGTAATTTTTCATAACTGTCATCAGATTGAATAATGGATGACCCGGTCGCTCTGTCCATGTCTCGTAAAAACGAGGAATAATCTGCAGCACCTGGAATATACTCTTCAATCCTGCTACACATTCCGTCGAACGCATTTTCGTCTTTCACGTCCAGATGATGATTTCCGGAACTGCATGTCGTTACTTCGTTCGTTAGTGGTTCCTGAATGCTATTTGCATTACAGCACGTGAACGATTCTCTGTCCTTTTCATCATTCCGCGGTCTTCCAGGTGCATCTGCGATTCTGTCGATCTTACATTCCGTATTCAATGTCTTAACCGGACCATTACTGGATAGTTCTTTATCATTAGTCTGCTGCAGTATTTCGTCGGTTTGCACGGAAGTCTCTACTTTCTTGCTTTTCTTTCGGTTACCAGCAATTTTTAAGGTGAAACTACGTTTCGTTTTTACCGACTTGTTTTCAGCAGTATCCTTGTCATTCGAAGGTGACTTTCTTTTCTTCGCATCGTGTTTGAACGATGATTTTTGTACTGATGAAACAGTATCTTCCAAATTCTGGATACGTGAGTCATCCGGGACCTTCGATTCTGTTACCAAAAAATCACTTCCTTTTTTTTTACCTGTCGAGTCCGAAGACACCCTGACCTCTGGCTTTCGCTTCCGCTTGAACATCGTTCAGCCCTACCTTTCCTCTACCTTGACTAACAAATCTACTGTCGGCAAATTCAATCCTTTTTTTTCAGTTGATGCCTCTGCACTTTTTCCCACTTTAAGTAGAGCACATGAAGGGTGAATGGATCTGTCGTCAGGCAGCCGCTACCTCGCGGGAGAGAGAAAATTGCAGTAAGAAGATCTCCGGAAGGCGTTTCTGACCGAATGAATTGATCCTTTCGATCGAACCATTTTGCCGGCTGTTCGACAATCGTTTTCAATCCATTCCGGAACAGGAATTTGGAGTAATCTTTGTTACCATATTTCGCGATTAACCCAACTTATCTCCACCTCAGTATTTGCTTGTGAAGACAGTTCGATCGTCGATGTTCGATTCGGAATCACTGAGAGTATCGTAGCTGTTTTCATAGTATGAAAGCTTATGAAAAAAAAAAAAAAATAAAAATCTGCTAGTATGCACAGAATGCGAGAGAACTTCGCACGGAGCGTAATGAATTGCTGCTTCTCACCTGAAAAAAAAAAGAAATTCGTTCTTTCTGCTATGGCAGGAATCGCTGTGGCATTGTTTTCGTGCTGTCAGCACCTTACACTGGCGCTTAATTGCATTAATTATGCTTCACTTTATTTCCAGCTCTATTCATTCTCACAACTCAACGAATCAACTGCGTGCATTGTTCGAGATAACAAATGTAGATAGCAAAGACCCGCAAAAATTTCCATCTTTTATCGCACGACTGTTTCTCTGAGCTTACTATTGTATGCATTATTTAGGAAGTTGTATACCGAGTTGGTCAAGTAATATTTGTATAATATCCCACTTTTCCGTACCTTCATAACCTCTTGACATAAAATAATTCACGTTTTCGATGTAAATAACTCGGTTATCCTATTTCAATTCAGAGATATTCTTTCTTTATGCTCCTTTTGATCATTTCTGTAATTAATTGAAGTATCAACCAAAGCCGGTGAAGACCTTCGACTTAAATCACGATGAGCGTACGCGATGAGAAACTTTGACAGAGTTTAAATGGAGGGAGGGAATTATCAATGCAGAATTTTAGGGAATAAATCTTTGGGTTCGTTTGACATCGCAGGTCTTCCAAAACAGAGTCGACTAATTTTATTCAACATTTCAGGTTTCGTGGATGCAGGATTCTCTTCGAGAATTCAAATGCTTTTCATTCTCGAATTTCCTGCCGCACAATTCACTGGCGTGTACAGTTTTTAATTTACACTGCACGTCGAAGCAGCAAAGCAGCCACAGAGAAACTAGATTACACACCGTACGTTGAAATATTTAATTTCATCCGTGGAAAGCTGTCGTTATACTTTTCCGAAAGGTGTTTCACGACGGTGAAGAACTTCCGCGCGATGCTTTCATCATTACTGTTACACAATTCAAATTTTTCTCATTGTATAAAATAATTTTTAAGCAATCTCATGTTCACAGCTGTATCTTAAGCTCTTACGGTGAGTTTTATTCGGTCCCCGTTATATTTCCTTGAGAATGACGAACTCGAAGGTTATAGATTTCTGAAACTCGGTAGATCGGGGTTTGTAGCTCGGTATTTGATAGTTGGTGAAGAATGAATTGGAAGTGTGGCATTGTGGACTTGGTCGAGGTTGTTTATGACCCTGGCCACTGTCTCTCAAAGTCGACTCGGTCAAAACGACACGGCTATGCCGTACAACTGTCACGAGGAGTTGATGGATGTCGTGTAGGATAAAATTGTCCTGGAATTCCATGGAAGCTGCCACCACCGGCGCGTCTTCTCGCATATTAGTAAATCCACCCCCCAGCATACCGCGCAGTACATTCTCACCATCCACTCTTAAAACCCCTCGCCAACTTTCCAAGGCGAGATGGTGATCGTGGCACGGTGGCCGTGACTCTGCCTGTCTAAGCCAGCAGCCACCCTCATCTTTACAATCAGTACTTCTTTTTTTTTTTTTTTATTTGGGATTGGAGATTCTTGAGCGCCCAGAGACGTGTCGGGACAACGGTGGTTCTGTTTACCTCGTCCGTCCATCCGCGCATTTCCATTTTACGTTTTTCCAGATTTTCTGCCTCGCCATTTTGCGCGAAAAACTTTTTCTACCTTCAAGAAGGCTCGTTTACCAGCCTGCCTTTCTTTTCAGCTCTTGCTCTCTCTCTCGCTCTCTCTCGCTCTCTCGTTCTACCTGCCGTATCTGCTGTTCTGTAGGTACTTTTTTTTTTTTGCTTTCAGTGGTTGGCGGTTTGGGTGAGAATTGGGATGGAAATTGTGCTCCGTCTTTTCACACAGGGTGTTCGGAAGTATAAAGGGGCCGGGTTGCGTTATTGGTTGTATGAGAAGAAAAATCATATGCAGATTCTATTTTCAGCCACGAAATCGTGTGTCGAGAGTACGATGGCCTCCCGCAAAGATACGTTATCGTTTTCCGTAGATCTCTAGTTATCTTTAACCGCGTTACACAGCGTTGAAAGCTCAGTTTTTTTCTTTGTGAGATTTCATCAATCGAGATGGAGAAATAAAATCGATTACGTCTGTTTTATAACAAACGATTTATTAGCCTCGGAAGTTCTGCTCTTCGTTGCCTCTAGTATCGCTTTTTCTCTGATTCTTTGCTTTCTATTGTTCAAATTTAATTGAATGTTTCTGCTAAAGAGCTACAAAATATGAGTGAAAGCCAGTCGACTTGCGGTAGTTTCTTTTCAAGCAATAGTGATTTCATAATAAATGCGATTGAAAAGGAGATTGAATATCTTTCACTATGTGCCTGTTAATTTATTGTAGACTCACGTAATTGGTATTCTAGTTGAAAGGAAGACTCTGAAAGAAAATCTATCGGTTAGAAAATTATTTGAAATCCTATGAACTTGGGATGCATTTTAGAATAATTTAGTAAATGCTCATAATAGGTTGTTTATGTCCAGCCTACCGAATCGTTCCACTCTCTTAGGCATCGTACCAAGTTGTTATTTATATGCTAGATTAACAACTTAAAATTAGAAAGGTTAAGTCTTTCTTTATTGGTAGATTCTCTTTCTCGACACACTCTGTGATCTTTTATGTGAACTTTTCTATCGTCTTCATCAAGTTCACGCGGTTGTTTTATCTCGATATCAATACTTCAAATATTATCTTTTCAGGCTCCATTGATTTACCTCTGTTTCTTTGACCACCCAGACGTGACAGTACAAACACGATAGAGGTGAGCGGAAATAAAAACGATAAATAAAAATAGGTGTAACCTTCAATCAGTGAATCACCGCATTTTTCAAGCTCAAAAGCGTGAATTTTTACTTATTCATACACTTTATTCCTGTCACTGTGCCAGAAACTCTACTCTTTCACACCTGAGTCATGAATCGGACTCTTTTCTTCAAAAAATTCGCTAGTTTCAAACCTTGACCACCTCAGAGTAGATCATTCGAAGAAAACACTTAAAGGTAGGAAAAAAATTATTTCTGTGATGTGAAAGTCAACTTGAGAAGTGGATATAATCAACTCGTATACAACGAATTTCATGTGAATCCAACCGACGTCTGACTGTCCCAATTTTTGATCTTGTTTCAATTTTTTTCTAGAATTGTCCCAACTCTAAAACAGTTTCCCGAATTTATTGAGATTTTTTGTACAACTGCTCAATTATTTACAAATATTTAAAGTGACTTTGAAAAGCGTATTTTTTTTTTTTAATTCTCAAAAACTGTACTTTCTATTTCAAACATTTTAAAACCGAGCCCATGATGGGTTGATTTTTTTAAAAGATAGAAGTTTTGAGAAATTTCGGGATATTATCAGACCGTCGAAACAATGATTAAGTTGATAAAAAAAATTGAAAGTACTAAAAAAAAATAGGAAAAAATTAGCCTAGAGCGCAGTTTTGAAACGTTTGCGAGAACTTTGAAAAAGGTACTTTTAAAAAGTACGCTCAATATTTACAAATAATCAGACAGTTGAAGAAAAAATCTGAAAAAAATTAGGTTGCCGTTTCAGACATGGGACAGTTTCAGAAAAGTTTTTTGAACAAAATCAAAAATGGTAAGAGTCCGACGTTGATCGGATTCGCGTCGAATTCCCCATTATGCACAGGTATGTGCACAGCATGAAATGTAGGAGTAATTAAGTTTCACGACTATTCGATTTGACATTTGTTTTACAAAACGAGATTATATTATCATGTAATCATTTGCCGATGCTTTTATTTTCCCAGCGGTATTATACTCGTAATTCGAATAATCCGTCCGTTCAGGATGCGTAAATGATTGCCCGGATAAGTTTACATTTTCATTCTGCTAGACAGGTACGAAATTTCGTAACTAATTTTTTTTTTTTTTTTTTTTTGCAGGACCAAAGGTTGCCGGATAGGAGGAATATCGCTTAAATCGCTGATCCAACATGGACGAAAATATTTTCACATGCCACTCGCAATCGAGTATGAGAATGAACTTGCGGGAGAAGAACGGACGGGGAAGGAAAGCTCTGTGATACAACATGTTAGGTGCGGGGTCGCGGGGGGTTCACCGACTGGATGCATCCGTATAGAGTGGGGCTCTTGAGACAGCATGCAGACACCCCTTTGCTCTTGGCGTGGTAACACTGCAACCCTTTTTAAGTGGCGCGTATTATGTCACCCCTCGTGCTTTAACAGACACCTGAGCTCTTCGGCGTCGCGTCGTTGTCCCGTGCGGTGGAACCCGGGGATGGTTTTGAAATAGAATAAAGACTTCGACCTTGCCGACGAGGGAGACTTTCAGCCGCAGAATACATCACCGATACCTCCCACACCGAAGCTACGTATTCCCTTGCGGTTTAGACGTCGGCTGTAATACCTCCAGGCAATCGATACGACGGCACCTCTAACGGAAATCAATTTTCGTAATATCTATACGCGTGGAAATTGTGTTTTTTCGCATTTTAGATGACAAATTTATCGAAATGAGATTTAGTCGAAATTGTAGGACAATGGATCGAAACGTCTACGAGAGATTAACAAATTCAGGATCAATGGACCCTGAACTCCTATCGTATTAGCCTTGATTGGAATTCCTACGTGCAGTTTTCTCATCACACGTCTCAACGGAATTTCCGTATAACGTCTGAGATGGTTGTTTAGAGATCAATGTTTTGGGATTTTATCTGAAAGTTTTCATTTTAACACGTGCATCACAATGTGGCGATAGGCAGATAAAACCTTCTTCTATTTGTGTAGCTATAAGATCAGCTAACTTTTAACTAGGAAACTTACAAGGGACTAAACCTATAGTTAAACATAAAGATACTACATACCATTTTTATTTCAATACATGACGACGTGATGAGGCTGATCGTAAATGATTCATGATTCTTGATTCATGTTTTCCTTAAAGTAATAGCTTCGTTGATTTCAGTTTTATTACATGAATGGTGACTGCGGACTTACATATTTTATATTTTGGATACGATGAGGCGTTTTGAACACTATCCTGGATATTTAACGGATCAGAAATCATTTTTATCAAGTACTGACGGTGATTTTTCAAAAACTTACGCGTATTGATCGAGCTTTCGGCCGTCGTATAGATCGTGGCAAGCGTGAAAAGAAATAGAAACAGCACCGTTTCGGAACGTAAGGGACGTCGAAATTCCCAGTGGATTGAGAAAATCATTATTTCGTCTTTTGGAGAAATTGAACAACTTTTAATAGAATTTCGAAATGGAGAATGTGAAAATAGAGAAATATCAGAATGCAGAAAGCTCGAAATATATAAAACCGAACATAGGATTTTAAAAAATCTGTCGATTCTATGTTTTGTCTTGTTACATTCTCATTCAATCTAACGATTCGCGACTTTGACTTTTCTTACAATCCAACTTTCAACATTTTGATACTCTACGAGATAGACTTTCGCGTTTGTGAAGATTCTATATCATCAACCTTCCATTTTCTCGTACTCATACATTTCAACCCTCGCCTGAAAAGTCTTCACTTCTTCGGCCGGTGTAGGTAGGATGAGAATAATGATGATATTCTTCTTCCTCCCTTCTTCCGCCAAATGCACCCAATTCTTTTTTTTTAAAGGCAACGCGACGAATGATCGCATAACTTTTCAGCTTAAAATTGAATATAATTTATCGCACGGTATTACGAGATCCTCGCAGGTGCGTCAAGACAGAAGTGTTGTCGTGACGGTGATGCAAAATCATGCCGGGTTCCCCGGATGGGCGGGTGGGCGAAGGTATCCCGCAGCGAATCCCATCAAACTTTGGCAATGTGTTGGTAGGAGGAAGGAGGGCGGAGGAAGAGGCGGAGGTGGGGGCAGTTCTCCCGTCGAGGACCGAAAATTTTCAGAAACAAGAATAAATACCGGGCTCGCCGAGGCCCGCGGGGGCGGCGGTGGAAAAATGAGAAAACCGGGCATTTCTACTCCCAGGGGAAATAACATGACGCGCGACTCCGCCCTCTAATACGTTGTAAAGGCCGACTTTACTGGAATGATTCGCAAACATAGAACAAACCAAGTCTTCCACTTCTCTCACTCTCGCTTTTATACCTATATAGAAGGCATTCCACCCCAAACCGATCTACGTATGACCCTCGCGTTCGGTGATTTCTTTTTCCTTTTTTATTTCCAACCATGGTGTAGAATGTACGAAGAAAACGTCTTTTACCGAGTTGTAGATTTTTTCGACTACGGGTTTGATTTTCACTACTTGAATAAAAAAAAAAAAAATATAAAAGAACACGAAAATTTAATTTTCCAATGAATAGCCCGAACTGATTGGTTTCCAATTTTTTATCATAACTTCTTTGTTGAAAAATGAAAATTTTGTGACCAAGACCGAGGTGAGCAAGCTTTTGGTTTGGATGCTACAAGCGAAACAAGTAATTGGAAAATGAAAATGGGACGGCTTTCCCTTCTTATTTTTTTTCAAGCCTTTTTCGAGAGAAATATTTTAACAAATTTGAACCAAGAATCAGTTTACTGCACTGAGAGAAAGTTTCATGTGCACTACCGGATTATTGAAAATTTTTTACGATTTTCTTAGCTATTCATTAAAAGTTTCGGAATAAAATTGAGTGTCTTTCCGATGTAAAACAATAATAAAAAAAATTGCAAGCCAAATCAGAGAGATCAAGGGTCAGACTCAGGTCGAGTTGGCATGGAATGCCTCATATTTATACATCTTTTACGCCTGAAAGACTTTCAACAATGTCGGAGAAACGCTATGGTTACCACAATTTGCGAGGGGCATGTGTGTTCCTGGTGAGTTGATAGGAGGCTGATTAATTTTGAATTTTCATCAAATTACCTAAAGTGCGATTTAATTTCATCTCGGAATGCAATTTTTCCAACGCGAAATTGTGAAAATTTTTGATTCGGCGAATCATTTGCTGAATAACGGTAGGTATTGCAATTGTACAGAAATCATTTCCAAGTTTAAAAATCTATCGGTGTTTGTTGATTACAAATATACACGGGCTTATTACCAATTCGATATTGGAAAAGCAGTATCCGGTAAAAAAAAAAAAACAAACGCCCTCTTTGAAAACGTTTTTTGTCCAATGAAGTATTTCTAGTGTTTTTTTTTAATACCATTTCCAACTGATTAATGTAGCTTTAATTAGCCTCATGCATTTCTAAGGTTTTAAGAATTTGCCAAATCAGAAGTCCTTTGGGATGAAACCCGAAATTAATCAATAAATTTTTATAGTCCTTGGAACAATTTGATACTATCTAAATACTTTTAAAAAATACGCAGTTTTGAATATTGAGGAACATTTGAGGCGACACTTTTTCAAATTTATTGTATTTATTCATCGTCTTCAAGAAATTTTTCAAAAAACGTCTCTTATGATTAAATATCGCATCAATAATATTGTATATTTGAATATCATCCTATCTTTAGAACTTTTTCCTGTTTTTATAGAACGCGCTCTCTAAATTTTATTTTCAGAGACGTGTCAACCTCCGCTTTCTAAGAAAACACCTGCTTCCGGTTTATATATATATATATATAATCAAGCATTTTGTGAACGTGATTGTATAAATGTGTTTCAGGATTTTCTTTTCATTTTTTTTATTTCCACATTTATTCTCGATTCATGACATCTGAAAATGAAAATTGTTTAACAACTTGCTCCGGCGTCTTAGAACGCGAGACGGACTTCCGGTTTCAGCAAATCAATTCATTTGATCAGGAAAATAAACATTAAACATTACACGAAACGTTCATGTCTTTGCACTGTTTCACAGATAAAGTTTTTTTTTTTTCTGAACCATATATATAATATAGGATTTATCGTATCTCTGATTATCCTTCCAGTATGTACTGAAAATATTATTGTGATAATAAATATCCCACCGTATTTTGTATTCTTGTAATAAATGCACGAATTTCTGGTCCAAACTTATATTCACAAAATGCATTAAAATAATCGAGCTTGCAATATCTTTTATCTAATTGCGATACGGCATCTAGATGGATCAATATCATTCATTGACTAACAGTTCTGAATGTTATCGAAGGTTTTCTATTTCGTCTCTGGAATATAATAAACGAATTAATGAAACGGCAATACAAATTAATCAAAGTAGTACGGTTATAATCCAAATAATTTCAATATTAACGAATTTTTATCATACACCTGATACATTAAATATTATTTCTGAATTTTCAAAAGTTCTCGACGATTGACGTTTTCAACATCTCAGAGAAATATAGTAAAATTTCAAGCAAGGGAATTTATACCAAAATCACCTCTGAAGTCGATGGTTATTGATAACTTGGGCGAACGTGATTATTGTCATCTCTGTGGAAGGCTTTACTATCGATTATTATACTGACGGTTCGCAAAAAATTACTGATATATTCTAACCACGTCAATTTTTTTTTATTTCCTTCAAATCTTTGGCCGTATAGTATCCATGTTCCTGTCAAATAAACAAGTCGTAGACATAATAGTAAATAAATTCATACAGATAAAAAATGAAACGCTTTTAATCAGATCACTGGCAGAAAAAAATAAACGTGTCTTAAAGAATTTATACATATCAATACACCACGATATAATAATTTATGTGCCAAGAACTAACCGAAATACCTTTGTCATTGTTGAAAACTCAAGTTAAAAAAATCACGATTCAAATGAAAATGACTCAAATTCTGAAGAATCACGTGCGAAGAATGATACAGAATTTATTAAGCCTAAAACGCGCAAATCCAAAAAATAAGTGGACTAGACAAACCTAGCGAAAAAAACAATCCGAAGATGAAAACTAGTCTGACTTAGACAACAATCTATCGTCAAAAAACGTATCGTAATCTCATTATCTTCAAAAGTTGACATTTATTTTGAAATCACCCGAATGACTCCAGAAATGCGAAAAAAGCGATACATGATTCTAACGCTACAACCTGTCACGAAAAACTCTGATCGAAGAAATACTATCTATCCTTTTAGCCTTGACTTGATACTATCCTAGATTAATCTGGTAAAAATTACTCAACTTTTGTCTACTCCGTGACGCGATGTAGTAAAAGAGTTCAAAAAGAGTGAAAACTAGCGCTAAATACGATTTTAGGAGAATAACGTATGCAACCCTCAAGTCGGTGAATAACATCCAATTTTTTCTATGAAAATTATACAAGTCACCATCGAATGAACTTGAGAAATAGATTCTTAGAAGTAAACGTTAAAAGTAGTTCTAACCCCTAGCACGGTGGAATGGGTACTTTAAAAAAAAAAAAAACGCCAATAACGTTATTGGACGCCTTACGACAAATCCCAAAGTGAAGAAAAAATCGTCCATTGCTTGTTAATACCGGGCACGAGGCCACAGATTAATTTCTCGATTAACAGTGGAGTATCGGAGGGTGTAGGTGGCCATTGGAGGTTACAAATGCGAGATGTTAAATCAAAAGGTAAATACGATTAATCGAGGCTTATAACCGCCCTTAGCGTCTCGAAATTGGACCGTCGTTTCCGGAATGGTTAACGCGGAGGAGCGTCGAGCCGATCAGAGACAGGACGACGAGCGGATAGATAATCAAGGGTTGACTGCCGTAGGTGAGCAAGGCATGTTAACCAATCAATCCTGGACGCGGGAAGGTGGTGGACACCCACACACGCGGTACGTCAACGACGGGGTTGCACGGGGGTCGTTGCCGGGTGGCTCTCGGCAATTACCTAGACCCAGTTGCTGCCCGCAGTCCCTCGAGCGTAATCACCAACACGTGCTGCTATTAGGCCTGGACGTGATCGATGTATCGGACCATGAGACCGCCGGACAGCAGCTCGCGCCGGATGCCACCCGTGGTTATAACCGGCCAAGATTTCCCTCGCGAAACTTCAACGTGGACGATCTCGTCGCACGAGCTGCACCTGAAATCATTTCTGACCTGACTTTACAAGGGGATCGCTCTACTCGTGGTCAAACTTTTCCTACCCCATTTCCTTTCACCGCGCTCCACCTCGTTTCCTATCGTTTTCTCTGTTCCTTACCCAACCAATCCGCGAAAAAAACGGAGAAACAACAGTCGCGGGTCGGCCGAAAAGGTTTTCACCAGCGCTGCTCGCTTGTTTGCTTCGAATTTTTACATACGTATTTCGTTTTGTATGGTCCCTGACCTAACCTAACCCGACATTACCTAACCTAACGTAACCTAATATTACGTAATCTAACGTAACCTAACCTGTGTCAATTTCAGTCAAATCGGTCAATGAGCTTAGGTTTCGTTTGGTATCGTGTACGCGAAAATCCGAAATGCACACGTTGTACTGCGGACAAAAATCCGTCGCTGAAAGTGTTTGAAAATGATACGACAGGTGACGGATATGTTTTCAACGCTTGGTTTCAGAATTTTCTTTCCGATTCCATGTTATTCGCTGAGGCAGACGTGTAAACATTGATAAAACGTCGTGCCTAAAGGGAAATGATTTGATTGACTGGCAATTCGCAGATAAGGTAAGTGTACCGGTCGTTGACTCGTTATTTGAGCCAATTATCGAACCTTATATTTTCAGAAATTATAAATTGACATCACAGATTGGGAATTTCTCGATGATTAAAACCAATTCCTTGAGTGTTGGATACTAAAAAATTTATTTTGGGGTAATTTGAAGACTAAGGATCAAACAGATATGACTGAAAAAGGTCAATAACTGGGGCGCTAACTTCATATCAACGATTCCAAATTCGGGATCACTTAGTACCCGAGTGAACGTATTTTTGTTTCTTATTTATTGCAGAGTAGGTAACAGAGCTAATAAAAGAGAGACAGAGATATAGCTCTCAGCTTGTGCAGTACAGCTGACATACATAATAATAACGCGCTCGTCTTCCAGAGTGGGCCTATAATTCCTTACTTGGTAGGTATAGCAGGTATACTTTACACGATGCGGTAAAAGTTAACTGAGGAAGTTTTACCAACCACTCGTAAACGCAGCGATTTATGTAATAGCCGTAACGGCCAGGCATGAGAACTTTTCCCTGATAACGTCAGGGAATCACGTCGCGTAAAGGAAAAACAGAATAAAAATAAAAGGGAACAAGAGTTAAAAAAAAAAAAAAAAAAGAAAAGAAAACGAGAGGGAAAAAATCCAAACCTAATCCATCTTCGCGGAACCGAATCACTGACATCCTTCGCCGCCTGCAAGCATGACTCGAAGGAAAGCTTCTTTCGCTTGTGACTGAAGAAGGCTGCTTCGCCAAAATCCAATACTTTCTAATAGTTCTATTACGAGATAGTCGTGCATTGTGTATAATTATGAAATTGTTATATGTATTCCTAAGGTGAAAATGTGCTTTCAAAAATACGAGAATTTGAGATACTGAAATTATGAAAAAAAAAGCTCAGACATCGACGACTCGTTTGGAATCGTTTCAAAATCGTCGAATAATTTAGTATATTAATTTAATTTCACTCTACAATGGTTAATTTTATTCATAGCACTATTTTCTACAAAATAACGAAAATGAATTCACTCATTTTTCAGCAATCAATTTAAAATTGGAATTTATTAATAAAATAAAACGAAAGTTGAAACAAAATGTTTTAATTTTGTAGAAAAGGCCCGAGGCGCGTGATTATTTCGGAACTCGTACGGGTCTGATTCACTTTGCTGACAATTTAAAGCACCTCAACATATTTCTCTGAATTCTCAAAATTATACCTGTGAATTTTTAGTTGTGACACGGACACGGCGGCAGCAGTGCGGAGAGCAATGGGACGTCCTTCATGTCCGTTGCCCCATATTCTAACTCTCGAGAGATTGCAGTGGCTGGTCCAGTAGTTAATTCGCCAACCACGAAGAACCGCAATTGAGTGTGTGCTTTCGCTTCTATACCGAAGCGGTTCTTTCAGCTTGGCGATAAAGTCTGCAGCGTCGTCCGGAACTTTTTTTTCCCTTCCAGTTTTTTCCTTTTTTTGTACTTCGTTTCTTTAGCTCTCTTTTTCACTTCCGTCCTGCATGCTTTAAGCTCTGCTGCGGGGAACTCGAGTAAGTGGTATTTATTGGATCAGTTTATGGCCGGATATTCGGTGCATCTGGTCTCTCGCCTCGGAAAACACGAAGCGTTCACATCGCGATCAGTTTAAGTACCCGATGCTGGTTTTGCATAGCGATGATTCACGGTCTTCAGAGTCGACATAGATTTCTTTGACTCACAGGTTTTCAAATTGTTTCTTCAATTTCGTCAAATTATTAATAATAAAAACCTTGTGTATAGTTCTTTTCAGTCGTTTATTGGGTTGAATTTTAGTATCCATGGTAAGCAAAAAGGTTCTCTAATGATTTGATAAATTTTACGACAACTTACCCAAAAAATTTTTCAGGATATTCGTTAAAAACGACAGATTCGAGTTGTTCGTACAAGTATATTTTAAATTCCCCACCGAATTTATAGGCGATTATAAGGTAATTGAATACAATTACGGAGATCCTTAATTGGTACTTGTGATGAAAAATTTTGTTCCAGCGAAAATGAGAAAGTGATTAAATCTACCAATTGGTTTTGATGAAAAAGCATTTCAGATTATACTTGCCCCGAGAGGTCAATCGCTTGTAAAATCTGGTGTACACCCCTCCATGAATATTTTCAAACCCTTGAAATCTCTTGAAATCTATGAAATCTTTAAAATTGATTTAAAATCCTTTGAAATCCTAGCATTCGTGTGAAATCTCTTGAAGTCATTTGAAGTATTGAAATTTACGAATCAGGTGTACCTACATCAAAATTGACGAGTAATCAACGTTTCGGCTCACCCTTGATACTGAAAATTCTGACTGACGATTAAAAAATTTCCGTAAAAACGGGAGGTAACGTGTCCGTGTCTCGGATTTCCATCACAGCGGGAACCGCATTTCCACTAAGCGAAACTGGGGGCATTGTTTCTGGGAAGGAAGCCGACGGTAGGAGAAGCATTGGCGTATAACGTACCTAACGCGTTTCCGCGGCTAAGCAGAAGATATTGCTCGGATTATACGGTGGGATTATAGAAACAGGGTCACTGTGTGCAAGGGTATAGTTATACCGGTACGTACCTACGTGTATTAAGGCAGTAGCCGGGAGTCGTGATGCCGGAAAATTTACATCGACGTATCCCTGCACGAGTGTAGACGACGCCTAAGAACACGCGCACTGGTTAAAGCCTAAATGAAACGCGTCGAGGTGCGGAGTATACAACATACAATATATAATACACCTGGCGTAGAAGCAGAAAAGTTTAATTAGCCCGTTGGTTCAGCATCGATCCGGGCTACCTGAACTACTCGTTGGGGATGAAAGTTTAAGGAAAATCGTCGAGCCTCAACGCTTCGCACAATCCCATTATTGGTTTTCAATCCGAATTCCGCGTCGGAATTATACATGAAAGGCCCTGCGGACGCCTTGTAATGCTCTTTAAAAGTGTTCGTTACTCGGTTCCTCGAACCGTTGTCGTAGAATTGTCAGGCAGAATTGTCTCGTCGTCAAAACGATTGTTGCGTACCTTGTTACCTGAGGGCTATCGAACCGAGAACCGATGAAATGGGTAAAAAATGTCTTGAGATCAAACGGGGACGTTGAGTCGGAGCTTCACCGAGGGACGGAAACTGAGAGACAAACAGAGACCGAGGGACGGTCGGGAATTTATTTGTCAAAAACAAAAAAAAAAAATAAAATAAAACTCCTCGAACAACTCGAGAGGCTCTTCTGTTCCAGCACCAACTGATATCTTTTATTCGACAAATTCAACAAGGAATATTTTAACGGGTGTAACAAACGGCTGTAGGAATCGACTAAATTTTTTTTAACGAGTTTGAGATAAAAACAGCTACTGTAACATCCACTCGTCACAAAGTGATTTGGTTTACTTAAGCCCGCATGCAAGTATCGGTAAGAACACATTTGACCTCAACGAGGTATGAGGTGAATTATTAGGAGCGAAGGGACGTGAAAAACGAAAAGAGGAGAGGAGAATTAAAGGTAAAAAAGTAGGAACTCCAACTTTTTCTCCAAAGGTGAAGATGAGCAGACTTTTCTTGCCCACCTTCGCCTGCCCCAACCTTTCTATAAACTCTTGACCTGCACAGGAGGGTCTGGTTAAAGTTGTTCGCCGATAAAGCACAAAGGCAAAACCCTGGCGCGATCCTTTCATACGACGCGCTGACACGCAACGCCGGGGAAATTTTTATCGCATATTATGACAAGCGGGAAAAATTGTTGCTCGTTTAAATGCTCCTGGAACAAGGGACCGTTCGAATAGGAACTGAAAAAATTAAAAGAAACAGTTACAAAAAAACTTCTATTCAAATCATATTTCAGTTCTACGCAAAATAAGTAAACTCGATGCAAGTATCGACAGTCATATTTTCCAATTGCTCGAATTTCAATCCAACAATAAGTGTTGTGAGGAGAAATATCGGAATTAAAATGACATGACTCTCATTACGACACTGCGCCGAATGATTTTCCTTTCTTTTTCACTCCTCAAAAAGAATTCAAAGAGCAGCTGAAGAGTCGCGAAGAAATGAGAGACTCCAAGGTTGACCGGGATATTCAGTCTCGCGGCATTTCCGCTCCGTAAAGCCAAAGTTAAACTGCAACAACAAGCGCTGGATTTCTGGGCTTTCATTTGCGGAACTCGTTGGCTCGTTTTCTGTACTCTGTGAAAAAAAGCTCTCAGGGCGATTTTCTTTTCTACTTATTTCGTCTTTTCTTTTTACGTTCGATGTTCATCTTTTCACAGTTGTTTTTACTCGAATTTTTTTTTTTCGTTTTTCATTCCTTCCTCGCAGTAAACGAACGACAAAATTCCACGGAACGTAGTCGGCACAATGGTACAGATGGATCCTGGGAGCAACCAGTGTTTTCGAGTAGGATGATACGATGCACTTTAGAAAGAAATTCACCGACGGCTAACAAGAAGCAATGAACCAGATATGCGAAACTAGTTAGAACGTCTCATTTACCCCGAGCTGCTCGCCTTTTCTTTTCGTAGAATTCTAGAGCGAGGGAAATAAAAGAAATGCGAAGCGGAAGAAACTGCGGGAGTTGTTATTTTCGTATCAGGTGGATACTTTTTTCTTTGCTTCCACCATTTTCTCGCCTCTTGATGAGATTTTACTCATTTCCACTTCCTCCGATTCATCGTGGCTGGTAAATGACCTGGAGATAACCAATTTTCACTTATGAATTTCCTATAATTTTGGTTATTGACAGTTATGTTGAAATTCGTAGTATATGTCAAATGTTTTGCTTCACTCGATTTATTAGTATGATGATTTTTTTTCCTTGTAGACCCCATAGACCCCAATTAATTTTTAGACCACGTTGATACAATAGGAGAAAAACCTGATCCAAAATCAGATTTTCAAGGTGGTTAAAATCTATTTTGATGTACATAATCGTATATTTTTTTTTCTCAAATCACGGTCCAGCATGTTGTATCGATTCAATTGAACTTAGAAATCCTCAGATTCACAATTCTGTTTTGTTAAGAATCATATAATTTGTTCAATTTTCTGAACCGATACACTCAAATCAGTGAGATCAGATTTTTAATTCTGGTCAAATAGGTGAAACGCTTTCCTTCTGTCTATCAAAAATTATTTGTTAACTTAATTATTTATATCAGTCAATTCTGGAGTAACAGAATTCTTTTGATCCTTTGTCAAAATGTTTTCTTGCTACCAAAAAGGGTTTTGCAGCATCAAAAATTAATAAGTTCTACATATTTGAGACAAATAACCTTTGGAAGAGCCATAAATCTGTCGACAGAGAAAAAAGAAGAACGAATAGATTACGTTGTGAATATATTGCACAATATCAAACGTCGATGAAATTAAACGTGTTGAAAATGACAAGCTTATTCAGAATTGCGTTCTTCGAATCCAACACATTTGCAGAATGTTTTTATTTCATTTTATTGCGCTGGATCACAAAATATGACAAACTCTTTAATGGTCGATGCTTTTCGGAATTGTTTGGACGAATTGATTCTTTTCCGAATCACTCGAAATGCTTTTAAAAGTTGATTTCTATCGGTAGTTTGCCAAGTTTTAATTATATTTTCCAGAAGAAAAGTCCACCGGACGAAATCACACATCACAGGATCCTTATTTTGGGTAAAGGTGTTCAGCCCAGGAGTTTGAGCATAATTCATGATCCATGATTCAGAGGCCTGTTACTCTGCCGGTACAAGCGAAATTATCGAGCTTTGAATTTTTTTCCATGTGCCTTGTGTCGAACGTGTTCAATTGTAATCTAAGCGAAGAAAAGTCTACTCGACGCAATCACACATCACAGGACCTTCGTTGTGGGTAAACTATTCAGCCCAGGAGTTTGAGCATAATTCGTGATCCAGTGTGCTGATACTCTGCCGATACAAGTGAAATCCTCGTATTTTTCACGATCCACGCGCTGTGTCGAACGTTCTCGAGGCGTTGTAGGGGGTCGGTACCTTTCCGCGATCAGCTCTGTCAACGAAATTCGCGATAACACGTCGCCGATCGTGATCCCATCTCCAAGGAAGCGTGGGGGAAAAGGGGGACGTCTAATGTCAAAGGTCTACCTACTCCTGTCTCTGCCCGCGTCCTTTGAACAGTGAATTGATGGCTCAACCCTCGGGTCGCGATCGAATGGAATAAAAGTCGATCAACGTTTTGACATTTTTGCTGAAGGCGACAGCACTTACCCGATGAAGTTTACCCGCTCCGCCCCCTACGAGCATGATTTCAGGCACACACGGGCGATAGGTGGAATTCGACGATTCAACGCCAGGAATCCGGAGATTCCAGAGCCCGAGGCCCTTCGCGTTTTTCCTCCCTATCCTCGTTCTTCTCGCCCTTTTCTTTTCCTCTTTTCCTCTTTTCCTCTATTCGCACACGTGCGCCGCTCTGCGGGTTTCGACCTTTTCTAATGTAATCGCATCGCTCGTCTCCGAGCAAACTGCAGGGGTGATGTCCATCCGAGTCACTTTCTCGATACTTTTCTGATACCTTGCCGCCGCGGCCGTTGACGGAAGTATAACGAGTTTACAAGCAATCTTTCCAGAAACATCTATGTGTAAAGACACACGCACGCGAAAACACGTACATATACATATGTAGTAAACAGCGTCAAACTTTCACCACTCCTGGTGGAAAGAGAAAAATGGAATCAAAGTCGAAGAGTAAAGAGAAAGATATGAATCTCGAACAAGACGCCAGACATCAACGTATGAAAATACTCCCAGCCACGGTTTTGGCGCAGTCGACAATAACAATCGGCAAATACGAGGCGCTATTACTACCCTTGGAATTCGTTGTAATTTCTTTGGGGGTGCGAAAGTGACAGGATAACGAGATGCGGGAGGAAAAAAATACAGCCAAATTTTATCTCAGATCAAACGTAAGGTACGGGCGGTACAATGCCCTGGCATTTCGCATACACACGTGTGCGTGATATAACAGGGGTGGCAAAGAAGACGTAGGTAGGATGGTAGGCGAGACGTGTCAGGTATTCCAACTCGGCTGAACAAACCACTGCGGTAGGTACACGCTTCGAAGACTTTTGTTATACCTTTTAGGGAAAAGTATGTCACTGCGCGTTCTGCCAACTGCGGTGAACATTTTTCTGTACCTCGGAATGTGTTCCGAATGTTTCAACGACTTCGTTTTTTTCAACGTTATTAGTTTTTTCAGCTTTTCAAAACCGTGAAGGTTCATGGTCCAGCTTTCTTTGTCATGAAACATTGACTCGAGGTGACTTGCACAACTTGCGAATTTCCAACCACTCGTATCAAGACGATGCTTGTAAAATTTGACGAAAACTATTGCACTGAGAAAAAGTTCAGTATTTTAATTCAGTAAAACAGGTATCGTTTCAAAAAACTGTTTGAATATTGTTGGAATTAGGAAAAACGAGGTACGCCTAAACATTTTGCGCTATTGTCGATCGTTTTTAATACTCTACTTTTTTTTAGTTAAACAATGCTTTAACGTCAATTTATCGTTGCGCAAGCGTTAAATTTTCGCAACAGTTGCAAGAAAATCTAGTAACGGTGATCGTAATGAGAAAGAACAGCAACAGATACTAAACTTTCCGGTAACAGCTAGAGAAACTAATTTTCATTTTCTATCTAGAACTGTATTTTTCGATTCTGGTAAAAAATGAACTGAGTGGTAACCAGAACTAAAAATTTCTCTCAGCGTGACTTATTCCATTTGGTACAAACGTCACGGTTGTAGAAATTTTTACGCAGAATCGAAGTGTCCATCATTTTCGTATATTTGAAAAATGGATGGCGAGGGTTGGAGGGAAAAAAAAAGAAAGAAAGAAGTTGACAAGATAGTCGAAGAAGTATCGAGCATCGTTCCGAAGGCTCGCGATCAGTTGTCCATATACCTACCGAGTATTTGCTAACGTTTTTACCCATACATATGTTATCATATACATATATATACATATATATACAGCTCATATTCAAACCGCGCGTCACGTGCGTCTGTCGATCCCCCGCGGGGATTTTCAAAGTTCGATATTATTGGCACAACAACAGGTAAGCCCTGCCTATCTTCAAACGCGAGGCGTACTTCTTTGCTAGTTTTTTTCTTCATCCCGAGCGTTTCCCCTCCCCCTTGAGTCCGTTTTCCTCATTTTCCAACCCCCGTATCTCCGACTCCTTCGATTTGCCCCTGCAGCCTCACGAATCCTCGGAGAATTCAACTGACCACGTAACGGTTCTCAGCAGGAGCAAAAGATTCGTCAGCATCTCTTTGACCGCGTTTTTTCTCTCCTTTTTTTTTTTTTTTTTTTTATTCCTGCCTCGATCCTGGCTTACTTTTTTCTTCAGTTTCACAGTCAATCGTTTGAACCTCTCGCCAAATTGATAAATTATCTCGTTGCAAAGGTGAGGGTGACTGGCGGGCTAAAGGGGGGGGGGGAGGTTTCGAATCTTTCCAAGCAATTCGCGAACGCCGGAGCGAATTGTGGAAACTTACGACCCCGAGAAGGCTTAGCTTAACCCCCAGGTTAGAAAATTTATCCCCCGAAAGAGAATGAGAGAGAGGGAGAGACAGAGAGAGAGAGAGAGAGAGAGAGAGAGTACCGGGCGCACAACCTTCCTTGGAGATTGAGAACTAAACCCTAAGTGATACTTCACGAAGCTCTGTGCTTCTGTAAGTAATTTGTGTGGGAGCGACCGAGTGTCTTTTCCTTTTTCCTCCGCCCCTTTTTCGCACTCAACCGTTTCTCCATCTTTCTTTCTCTCTTGGTACTCTCTCCTCGCGGGGATAACTTACAGGCGTCATTAAACACTCCGGTAGTCCAGGTTTCCAGGGCTTAACACCTGAAAATCTTCCCTAGTGTAGCTAAAAGCAAAGTTATTCCCTTATTTTCACTTTTTTTCTTTCAACTAAAACCTTTTATTCGTATTTTCGTCAAACGACCGAGCGATTCAGACTGAAAATCGAATCCGAAAAAAGCTCGATCCGGCATCGCTTGTATCTCCATATCTTTATCATGCTTAGCACATTTCCACAATGTGAATTTTCTATCTGCATCCTGCATAAAAAACTTGTCCAAACGCCGTGAGATTAAACGGAGGTTATATAAAAATCCTTGTCGATATCTATACGGATACGTCTACTATGCTAGGGGTCCCAGATGTTTTCTCGAGATCACCTCCATAAAAACTCTCGCATCCTTCGCGATAAAGTGTAAATGGAAATTGCGCCGTACTGCGAAGACATTATTTCCACTGTCCATTTTAGAATGTATGTATACCCGATCCTTCACCTATTACCAGGCATCCAATATCGCTCTCGCGAAATCGTTTCTTCAATTATGCTAGAAAAATTTTGCGTTGAATTTCATCGTAATTGCATTTTTTAACCCTAATAATTACTATCCCTTTACAAATTCGAAATATAAAGCTTGGCATTTTTATTTTGTTTGTTTTTTTTTTTTTTCGAAACAACTTGGAAATAATCTGAATTTTGCACACTTATAAAATTCAACGGTCCGATTTTGAAAATCTCTGATTTTCAAAGTTTTTACGTAATTTACGTTATAAGATTTAGGAAAGTGTCGACCGATTTGATTTAAAACGATTTCACGAGGTTTTAAAAGCAAAGCTATCTCGATGATTTCCTCGAACATTCTGAAAATTTCATGCGATTTTACTCAAAGGGCTTCAATTGATTCAAAAAGTTTCAGCGATTCCAAGTCAGTTCAAAAGATTTTTCTCACTGATATAAACCACGCAGTTCGACGGAGGAGATTGAACCGATACATTTCTTTCAGGCTCGGTGCGAGCGCAAAGTGTTTATTCGTTTATTTGTAATTCAACGATTCAAAATAAATAATATCAAAGTATACAACGCGTGTAAAACACTTTCGTAAAAACAATTTATCGAATAATGGCTTCTAATCCTTGGTGTCCAACGATTTAAAGTCCAGAGACCGTTCCTTGAAAGGTATTTTAAACTTTGATTCTTCGAATAATTACAACTAACAAGCAGCCTATAAATTTCACTCTAAAATTGGGACTGTAAAATTGGGGAAAGTTACGAGGAAACGTCGATATTGCGACACGTGTTTTCGGGAATCAACCCAGCATCCCGAATGTCTCACATTTCGGTCCTGAGCTAACAAAATAAATGACGTCACAGCTTCCTGCTGTGCCTGATGTTCGTAATTCTCTCCGCTCCGCTATTATTCCACATCGATCAGTCGCGCCGTCTCAATAAAATTTATTGGACAAATCATTAGGTTCAAGCAAGACTTCATTAACAGACTGTGAACGATAAAAATTACGAACACATCAATACAGCAACAAACGGCTGTGTACCCATAAAATTTAATACAGTTTGAATATCGTCATTAACAGTGATGGTAACATGAACCTGGTAATGGGCATTTTGTGATTAACGACATGACATGTAACTAGTAGCTTATCAAAAGGGTAAGAAATATTTCTGTTTTGAGTAATGTCAACCATGACATCATTAACGTAACAATACGAATACTAATAAAAAAGAATTATAGGTGAAATGCGTTTTGTCTAGACATTATGTAGAATGTATCTTGTTTCAGGATGACAAAAACTTTCCACTCATTAACCCTTTGAGTCACAGTGGTAGTTAGTGATACATACCACCGATTTTATATCCATTTTCGGTATATTTAGAGAAATTTGAAAACATATTTCTTTGCTACTTTAGTAATAGGTTTTCAATACTCGAGAGTAATAATTGCGATATAATGTGAATTATTATTGTTAAAAATAAATTGTGTGAAAAAAATCGTGTGAATTGAACGATTAATTCATTTCCGAGAAAGTTACTCGTCCACAAATATACATGTTTCGCATAATACATCTGTTTTTGAGGTCGCCAAATGCCAATCTGAAATCGGATTTTAAATATTCTGAAAGAGTCGATCTAATATGGTGGACGAAAATTTCGAAATTCGATCGAATCCAGAGAAAAAAACTCTGTACAGGAGTTTTTGGTGTCACTGATTACGAATCTGAAATAAAATTTTGAAAATTCAGTACGGCGAATCCAACCAGTGACCCCGACAACCCCTGAATACAGTTTTCCGACCGTATTCGACCAAATTCAATCAAATCTACGATTTTAAATTTTCAAAATGTGGCACCGGATTTTTAATCAGCGGCCCTAAAAGTCATAAAATACTATCTTGTTATGAAAGTTGATTCCACGCAATAACGTGTGACTCAAAGAGTTGAATGCGGATTATGTTAAGATTCGAAAATGTTTTACTAAAAAACGTGGAGAATATCACATTGACCAGGAACTACTCACTGAATTGAATATGTTGAAAGTTGATCGCCTTTACAAGGTAGCCGGAACATCTTTGTTTCCGAGAGTATCGCTTTTAGTATTTCAATGGTTGCACAAATGATCAGACTTGAAATAGCTGAAAAGAGAATAAAAAAAGTTTCACTCCTGTTTCATAGTTTGCAGACTTTTTGCAATTACGCTCAAGTTCTCCTCACTCTTCGCTCAGATATCAAGAACTTATATTTGACAATGATAACGATAACGGTTGCCTGTAATTTCAGGTCTCACATCGTTGGCGAGAAGAGCTCTGCTGGTTAGGATAAGCCGCATCATTTGCAGATGACTCGATCTCGTCTATCTGCGTATCTTCCTGCTCCCTTGAACACGGTGTGTGTAACATACCGGTTGTTGAGGCACTATAGACGTCCTCGAGACGTACTTATTCACACCCTTCTCAAGGGTGAGTCGAGGCCTCGTCCTCCTCTGCCCTTCAATGTCTCCGCGTGCCCAAGTCCTCCGTATCTGAGGATGCATACGCGATATTTTAATTTCGGAGGACCTGTTTCGCGAAAAAAATTCAGTTTTTTATAGATTGAGAAAAATTTCATTTGTTACAGTAACTGGAAAAATTCAGTAAAACAGGTATCGTTAGAAAAACTGTTTGAATAATGTTGGAATTGGGAAAAACGAGGTACGCCTAACCATTTTGCGCTATCGTCGATCCTTTTTTGGTTATTGCAACGGAAAAACAGTTTGTGAGGTTTACTCTACTTTTTTAGTTAAACAAGGCTTTAACGTCAATTTACTGTTGCACGAGCATTAAATTTTCTCAACAGTTGCAAGAAAAAATAGCAACAGTGATCGTAACGAGAAAGAATAGTAACGGATGCCAGACTTTCCGGTAACAGCTATAAAACTAATTTTCATTTTCTACCTAGAACTACACTTTTTCGATTGTGGCCAAAAATGAAAACAGTTGACGACTGAGCGGTAACCGAAACTAAAAATTTCTGGACTATAACTGGTTAAATATTGTTTGAATCAAGAGAAAATGTGGTCAAAGTATATGTTTGGTGTCAATGCAATATTATCTTGTTATCGAGACAGTGAATTTATTTCTTCAGTCGACCACTTACTTCTAGTTTAATCAGCCTTCAAAACAAATCTATTGTTTTCACCAACATCAAAGTAACGCAATAGTTCGAATTAATAAAGCTCAAGTGGCCGTAATCTAAACCAGCACTACCATATCCTAGATCTTCTAGTTAAGCTCACAAAACCAATTTTTTGTTTTCACAAAAAATAGTAATAATCCGGGAAATTATAGCAACCAGAAATAAAAATTTATTCTTGTGTGGTCACGTGAATTATGGAGAGGTAGGTTTATAGATCCCAGGATTAGTAAAAGCTCCTCTCGAATTGAAATTTTACTTTTATCCGGTTTAAAAAAAATCGTCTGTTCAACTCTTGCGATTTTTTTACGCAGAGTTTTCGTTATTTCTTTTTTTTCCCATCTTGATCCGGGTTTATCGGTGACCCAGAATTTGTTAATTTAATTACCACTCACTAATGCTTTGAGGATCGAAATTTACTCGTTGAGAATATCGCGGGCTCGATCCAAGAGGGGTTTCGCTTCTTCAGCGCCTTTCAATCGCTTTTTGAATGTACATAAATATGAAATCTATTCAAATCGTTCAAGTAAACCCAGACTCTGCTGTTTGTATTCCATTGAGTGACTTCTAATTGACCACGATATGAAAATCAATTGCCGACCTGATAACACTCCGTTTTTATTTTTGTACACGCCAATTTATTTCTATTCGAGCTGGCGAGCTGTTTCAAAAGAATATTTAACGATAAATCAAGGTAACCCGTGGTATTCGTGTGCTTTCACAAACGTCAAGATGTGGGACACGTATATGAAATTGGTTCGTTCATTCGATTGACATGGTAATAAAGTGCTGAATTTGTTGATGGAAAAGCTCGTCAATCCATATCCGAATGGAAAACTTGAAAAATTAATTTCTCAAGAACGTGTGCAAAAAGCTATTCGATATCACGCCATGAATACCAACGCAGGTTCGATTAATCGGAAAAGAATTAAACAGTCGACGCAGTAAACACGGGTGTAAAAAGTAGAAAATATCGCGAAATCTAATCTTTTATTTTTCGATCACTAATTCTTCAAAAAATAAGTTTTTAATCCGGCAAAGAAATAAACAATTTCACTACCAACATCGTTCATCGTAATCGGTTTTTTCCAAAGCAGTTATTTTCCAGTAATTCACTCCGTAAGTGACGCTTGAGTTTCTCGCAAGCGGCAGATCAGACACTCGGTTCCTATATAAGATTGCCGCGGCGCCGCTTTTACCGTGTAGTATGAAAGGAGAGACGTTTAGCACTCCCCTAGACAAGGATGGAACACATATAACTGGTAAGGCACTGCCACCAAGGTGGCTCTTACCACATTTTTTTTTTCCAATCTTCCAATTATCACGACCGTTGTAACTAGTTCTCGGCACGGAAAAGGTGGTAACTAAGTCTATTCCAGCCATCCGGTAATATTGGAAAACAAACAGCAGTCAACGTATGTGAAACTAAAATCGAAGTAAATAGAACCTTGTTATTTACGTACAAAAATGGAATCTCCGCATTGAAACGAAGAATTCCGATTATGGATTTAAGGCACAAAAGCTCGAGTTGTACGTATCCCAAATATGAAATTTTGCACAGAGGTTCCAGTCAGAAAACAGTGTGTCTGAATCACGGAACGAAGCTTAAATATGGTACCAAGTACTTTTACTCAAGAAAAAAAAAAAAAAAAAAAAAAAAAAAACTAATCGAATCAGGAATATTCTACCTCAATTTACGGACAAATCATGTATTTCCCAATGAATCATTAAGCTTTGTTTATAAAAGTTGTACCATTGTAAACACATTTTTGACTAGAGTTGAAATACATCTTTTTTTCGTAAAATTATCTCTATCAATATAACGTCAGCTTAAATCAGGAATTTTTTCAAATCTTGCAACGGTTTCATATATTTTAAATACTGGTTTTTACATTTCTTATGAATGTATAGTTATTTGTTGGCGCTATATGGTTTTTTTTTCATCCATTCCACCTTCATTGTAGAATTTCTGTATCTTGTGAAGCTGAATAACAATTCATTAAGAATTGAAATATAATGTTCTATACTCGTACATGAATCTTCGGGTGAAATGATTTCTTGTAATATATTTCACATGTACGATTTGTATGAACTTTTCTATCGTTGGGTTTCAGCATTCTCGAATAAAGAATGTAATTTGTGCCTGATAAGTGAATAATGTATTCTCAGTGAAAGGATTATCAAGCTTCAGGCTTTTTCGGACCATGGACCCAATTTTTTGTTAAAAATGAGAATCTGAGACGGTGGACAGCATCAGAATAGAATGAATTGCTTCTCATTTTTACAAAAGCCATGTATTACAGATATATGACTGTAAATTAAGTTGGAATTTAATATGGCAGCTCGAGTTGGCAATAAAAATTCAAACAGTTGAAATTTCCGTGCGAATACATTTTTCAAACATTTTACAAATTTTTCGATTTCGGTTAGCCAAATCGGATTTGACATCTCGAATTTCCAAGTTTTTAAGGTATTCTCACCGTAAGCGGTGCCGAAAATTAGCTAAATAGTGAGAATCAGAAGATGTCAAATAAAAAATTGGTGAAATTTTTTTTACAATCTGTTACGAGATTGAAACGAGTAATAAAAACAAAAACTTCATGACTAAATTATGTCTCGATATTTTGAAGAAGGGTATGAGTAAAAATTTTACTTCTCTTTCATCTTCCGATAAAGAATGAAATAATAGAACTATCGGCAATATGTCGTACCATTCCAATTTTATTACGTTGCGTTGCAGTAAGCATTTCGTTTAAAGATTTCATCGACGTTGAAAATTTCGAAATCATTTCACGATGTATCAGCGAGCCATCCTCTCATTACAACCACCAGCTTAATTCCTGTCATATAAATGAAATCCTTTGGTAGATTAAATCACATAATTCGACTACCAAGGGGTATCTAATAACGCGTCACTCACTCGCCATTATCCAGGAGTATGTGCTCAACACCAGTCCGTTGTTCCAAAGTTCAGGGGATCGCCGATAATTGTAAAGTCATGTTTACCACGCTCGACGTAACTTTGGAGAACACAATTCGATAGGTAGAAGCAATTTTCTCCACCTACGGAAGACATTGCCGGCACGAATCACTTAAAAAAATATAAAACAGCCCAGGGTACGTTAAGAAAAGACGTAGATGGGCGAAATTGGATCTAGTTTCTCTTCCGCCGAAACAAACGAGTTATCCTCGGGTTCGTAGTTGTGAATATTACATGTAATATCAAGAGCTGTGAAGGGCTTCGAAACCGCTTGATAAGTTTTAGAGGAAGGACGATGACATTGGCTCAGTCCAAGGCTGAAGTTAATTACTTTCATCCATGCTTCTAATATTGATGAAAGTAGTCCCTGGCTGGCCATGCCGTGGTGTAATCTCCTTAAGATCGGACGTGCCATTGGATATTCAACCTCTAAGGATAACGGTGCTCTGGTGGTTTTGTTCAGCTCCGGTCCGGCGTACGAGTTGAATTAATGACGATGCAGGCATGTGACGAAAAGACGCCACGCCGATACCAATTACACTGAAAAATGAAGAACGACACATAGGTAGATGAAATTTTAAACAACGAAGAATATCTTGGCCTCTGATAACTCCTTTCGAAATCAGGGTAAGACGCAGGCATCTGGTAACGATTTTTAAACTCGCTTCGGTGTAAGGTAAACAAAGAGAGAAGAAAAAGGAGTATCGCTAACCCTCGAATCCCGACTCGCTGTGCCCAATTTGTTGAAGAGCCGAGTCTCTCGTCTAATGTGTAGACACAGTCCCAGACTGCAAAGCTACGTACCCTTTTTCCAAATAAGCGGTTCAATTATCGTTGGGGGGTTGGTCGAGCTCATTAGGGATACTAAGGACTCTGCAAACACGGAGCTACAACCGGGCTCTTCTTCCCATTCGCGTTGCGAGGTTGAACACAGGTCGTCCTTCCAGTCTTCCGATCCCTTCGATTCAATAATTTGAAAATCCAGTATATTCCGCCTCGTCTCTTTCATTGCCAACGAAGAATTGGCAAATGGGGAATCGTGCAGCCCTTTAAGGGGTGAGCCTAGACGTAATCAGCATCCAAACAGGCTAACTATTGGGAAAATATTTCGGCAAAACTGCTAATCCGATATTATCAATTTTTTCACGTGTGATTATGTACATCTTAAGGAACGTGTGGAGAAATTTTCATAAAGCAATAATGAAATTATCACTCGTTATTCTTCTTCGCATCATCGGCTGATGTGTGATCGATGGGTTTGCATGATTCCGCAAATATGTTTGATTTGAAACCAATAAAAAAACATATATGTATATATATTCAGTACCTACATGATATTAGCTATGAAGTGACGGACGATTTTGTCAGTACGTTATTTTTCTTTTTGAAACATATATTAATAATAATAACACGCATTATTGCTCCGAGAATTGCGAAAAAGTTGAGAAATTTTTACTCGTAACCTAAGACGAAAAAAGAAAAAAAGCTTCCTCACTTCACGGATATATTTTTTGTTTAATTTCAGATCGAACAATATATTTGTGAAATCATGGATACCAACATTGAAAATTTCAATATTTTTTGATGAAAATCTTTACAGACGCTCCTTAAAATGAACATAACAACATGTATGTATAAAAATTAATAGTATTGCGTTAGCAGTTTTTCCGAAATAAAATCCCGAAAATTAGCCTGTTTAGACGCCGATTACAGTAGGATTGGACCTTTTGATTGGAAAAAACGACACTGGTTATTAAGATGATAGCTAGGACACTATAAAGTTACGAACTACCCAAAAGCTTTGGTTTCTATTCTCTATAGACATTTGATTCAGGACTGGTGAATGGTAACAGTTACGAATCGATAGATGACAAGAAAGTATTCCATCGATGGATTCAATTGCTCACGATATGGCTGTTCGGTTCTTAAAATGCACCGATTATTAGTTACTATGATAAAGGATATTTTGAAAAAGATGGCCACCAATCAAGTGGTTTCCATGTAACGTCACATCTATACCGAAGGTAGTTAATTCCATAGTTTCGGAAATTCGTCAATAATTTTCTTAAAACGGCAAAACTCTTTCCATATACGAGAACAGCTGAACGGACTTTTCAATCTTCTTTTTCAGTTTCGCCATACGAATGCGAATCTTTGTGCAGGGTATACATATAGTTAAACAGGGTCTCGAAATGCCGAGGCCAAAAAATTTTAATGACTCAAGTGGGTCCTCGTGAAATATTGATACACGGAGGGGGCGTTTGTCTTCATTAATTGCTTGCAAGCATGCAAACATCGTTAGATATTCAAAGGCGAGCCAGCGTTCGTCTTCCCGAAGCTCTTGCGAAGGTTTGCAAGACGAAAATCCCTGCAGGATCGAAGGCGACTGGAGCCCTTCATTAACCTCATAACGTTGTAATCGGAGCCGAGGTATAATGAGACCCTAAATGGTGATACTTGATAGGTTGATAATTTAGAAGGAGGGGGGGGGATCGACTCGGTCCCTCTCCAAACGTCAGCGGCTCTCGCTTGAGCGGAAACATCAAAGCAAGGGAATTTTTTCCGCAGGACAGGAGGTTTCCTCTTTTCGTTATTACGGAAAAGAATTCTCCTTTTTCTTCTTCTTCTGCTTCTTTTTCGCGACTCTTTCCTTTCTCTCTTTCGTCCTATTCCTCGACTCTTCGACGATATTTCACACTCGGAACGTGTTCCATGTTTCCCGCACCGGAATGGTAGATCCAATTTACAATTTAACACGCGCCGTTTGCCCGGAGGCAGTCAAGCACCAAACGGCTTTTGAAAACCAAAGAGATTCCTCGGCTGCGCAGTGATATTATACAACGTTGAAACCCTTCTTGAGCTTTTAACGGAGCCAGCGATCAACTGGAAAGGTCTAAGTAACTTAATTTTTTACCCCCAGAATTCACCGTTGCCATGCCAAGAGCCGACGCTTCACGCGGTATGTGCAAATCGACGCTTTACCGGATTCAACTTTGAGGGCAAAGGCTGAAAGCTTTCTGCCAAGGACACGGCTCTGATGCTCACCAGGTTCCGTAACTGGAAATCAGATATTCTGGAAGTCAAATCGAATATTTTTTCACGCTAGTCACCTTAATGGGTTTTCAACGAGTTCCAGAAAAAGCGAAGCACTTCAGGTATACACCGTGTTGGTAAAAGTACCCAAATAACTCGGACAAATCGAGTGGAACTTGAATAGTTTTCGGGTATTTTAATGATTCGAAATTTGTCCTCCTTCGTCCAGGAAATTTTACGAAACTTTATTCAAACTTTCTTTCCTGCCAAAGGAATTAACCGATTTTCCTAATTTGTGATTAGATTTTTGTACCGTCAAGTTGAGATACATACTTTTGAAAATCAATACGATTTCCAGCAATCGAGATTTATTGAAGTTCTTTGCTATACAGTGAGAAATCTTATTTCTCATTTTTCCCTTAGAATTTAGTTCTTTTTTTTTTACAACGCTGCTATACTCATTGTCGGAGTAGATAAATAGGTCACCCTGCACTCGTGATTAAGTGATTTTTGGGAGTAGAAAATGAATTGGCATATAAAAGCTACACTGAGAGAAATTTTTAGTTCCGGTTACCGCTCAGTCCTTAACTATTTTCACATTTTACCACAATCAAAAAAATATAGTTCTAGGTACAAAATAAAAATAGCTTTCTAGCTGTTACCGGAAAGTCTAGTATCCGCCTACTATTCTTTCTCATTACGATCACTGTTGCTATATTTTCTTGCAACTGTTGCGAAAACTTAATGCTCGTGCAAGAATAAATTGACGTTAAAGCATTGTTTAGCTAAAAAAGAAGAGTAAACCTGACAAACTGATTTTCCGTTGCAATAACCAAAAAAGGATCGACGATAGCGCAAAATGGTTAGGCGTACCTCGTTTTTGGTAATCCCAACAATATTCGAACAGTTTTTTTTAACGATACCTGTTTCACCGAATTTTCCTTATTACTACAACAAATGAAATTTTTCTCAGTGCAGAGCACACGAGTTGTTTCTTTCCAAACTTTGATCAAACATTCAACATTGTTCGCATATTCAATTCTCCCTGTAATCCCTTTACTTTTGATCCTCGGCTGAAGCTGGCTCACCTCAACAGCCATACATACCAATCCTGTACGTCTATAACCTAAGCACGAGTATCAGGGTGGGATCTATTTTTCAAACCCAGCTCGAAGATGGGGGTCGTACGTTTTAGCCAGCGGTGATAAAATTTAAAATATACGGCGACACCTCGGAGGCAGCGAAGTGGCTTTAAATTTCCCTTACAGGGTTCCACCTAGATATTCCAAGTTATATACTCTTTTCCGATATCTTCCTGCCCGCCCGTTTTTAACTCCGCCGACACTTTTAATATGCCGCGAATCATCCGGAGGCCGTATCGCGATGATGAGCTGAAAAAAAAATCCAGCAAAGCTCGCAGGGAAAAGGGCAAGAGGCTCTGTAAAATCGTGTGGAAAAATAAAAAAAAATAAAATAAAGTAAACAAATAAACCTCATACGAAGTACGCACGCGTATCAGCGACTCCGCGCACCGCTTCAAGTGTTTTCCGGAATCCTTTTCAACTGATTTAACGATTCGCCCGTCGTACCGCGGACGCATTGTGATATTTTTAATCAATCCGGAATTAAATAAAACGCCTCACTGGCTCGTGAAATCCGCTTGCTCACGTGCCGTCGCACGGATTTGTTAATTCGCAGAAAGTATTTGCATCCGTAGATGAATTGCCGTGGTCGGCGTTATAACGATTTTGCCCATTGGTCAGAACGTGGTCGGTAATCCACTGATTTAAATTGCTCGGGCAAAGCCGAAAAAAACTCTTTGCTTCAAATTTCCTCGTTAGCTCCCGTTTCGTCTTTCATTCAAACTCTCAATTATGCCCAACCAACCTACACGAATTAGTCGAAGTGAAAAGTACCCGCGAGTATACGAGACGAGTTGTGTCAAGTTTTTACAGATTGGATGTGACCTGACGGAATATTTCCTCCCTCTTTTTTCCTTCAATATTTTCTCCTTTTCTTTTTCTCGCTTCTTCGAAACGTGAAATGAGATTCGAAAGTGGAACGTGTTCCCGATACGTGCCCGGTTATAGAATTCCACCTTTTTTCCCCTCCCGCGGCTGCAAAAGTTTAGCATTAAGGTGTGTGACCCCGAAGGGTCTCGCTAACTTCTGAAAGTCAATCACTTCACTTTGAGGAATCCCTTCCGCCGGAGCCTGGAACGGTGATTTTGAAACCACAAAACGTACTTTCCACCTTTTCCTCGGCCCGACTTAACTTTCGACCGATCGGGATAACCTTATAAATTTAATAAACTTCTTCCACACCGGCCAGCAGCCTTTTCACACGCAGTTTCAGTCGCGGAACTCAGCTTCCATGTATATAAATACATAGTCTCACACACGAGCGCGCGCACACAATGACACACAAGAAATATCATCGAATCGCCTTGCTCTTGGGTTCGAACTGCCTGCAATGGCCGTGTAAGCTCTACCTTCAACGACGAAAGCCTTCAAGAACACCAAACACACGGAAGTAGCGATACAAGGCCGGTTTTGGATTCATTGTACCGAAATTTTGAGTGTCGGTAAACCGTCGGTGCAGGAATCTGTAGAACCATAACCGGCCTTGTATCGCTACTCAAATAAATTTGAGAGTACGAACGTCTTTCCTTGAAGTAAAAAACGTCACAAAGATAGTATTGCGATAATTTGTAACGGACGTTAGGGTGATCTTCGTTACGCGAGGATTGATTCACCTTGAGATTAAAATTCTACGGAGGCGTGAAGGGCGTTGTAAAGAATAAACAGGCAGAAGGAGATTTTCGAGATAGTAATCGAAATCGAAATCGTGGATAAGTTTGGCGTGGCGTGAAATCGAAAGCAGACTTTTCACCAGGTTCAGGATCACGGTTGGACGACGTTCAGACTCCGGCTTGATTCACCTCCGCCATCCCCAATTTTCACTCCCGCTCCGCAGAACGGTGGGTACTATCTATCAATTCCGGACAAAGCTCCGGCCGCGGATTGTGCGACGAATAAAGGCACCGCGGAGTATAATGGCCGGTGGTTTGTTCGATCTGCGGCGGAATGTTTGGACGCCTTCAACGTTTTCGCGGACTCGGACCTGATTTATTTCACCCTCCCGCCCCGAGATCGTCTCGATTTCATCGACCTACCCCGATACCAAACTCGCGCACTCGCTACACTCCTGATAATGGCAGACGTGACCTGCATATACATATACTTTGCAAATTTTTCTGAAAATATTACGCTGACCCAGACGAGGAAATTGTCCTTTCAATTATCTTATCGTTCGATAACTGATCGGTTTATCGCGATGATTTTTGTGGAGTTATAAAATTAGGTGTCGTTGGTAGGTTGAAATTTTTAAATTTGATCCACATGAAATGTGGCGAGTATTCGGCTGAACAATGACTTGAAATTATCCTGCGGTGGTAAAAAAGAACTGCGAGAATCTTCGGAATTTTAAGACAGACTAAATTAGGTTAGAAAAAAAAAAACTGCTAATGCTATTCAAGAATTTGCATCAATTCGAATCGCTGCGGTGCTCAAACAGAAGTGAATGGATAGAAATTGAATCGTTCGAGACACATTTATCTTCATTCCAGGTAAAAGGATTGTACAAACGAATAGAATAGAAATGGATAGAAAAGAAATCATGAATTCCAGATTGGATCGACTGAGACAGTATTACAGTTCAAACATAAACAAACAGAAAGAATACGAATTCGCAGACACACATTCGAAAAAATAGAACGATTGACTTTCGCATCATGCAATGTGTTTTTTTTTTTCAATTTTGACGATGGAAAGAATGAATAGAAACGTATGGTGTGCCGATTCAAATCTCTTTGGGTCCAATACACAACGCATTTGAGACAGATTACAGTTCTTTAGTGAATAATGAGGATACGAAGAAGGCCTGAAGAATTCACATCGATACTTGATCGAACTTCCATCTAGACAGTAATTTTCGAATCTGAATCTTCATTGCTTTGACCAATACACGTCTCTTGTAACTTCCTTGTCGATTAATCGCGAAGTGATAATTACGGTAGCCAAGGTTGTGAAAAACAAGCCTACTTTCCCAGCTGCAATATATTCCGGGTGTCAGGAAGAAGCGAAATTTTTTAGAGTGACCTCAATCAGCATCGTCGAACCGCTTTTCGAATGTCGGGTAGTTTTCATCTCACCCTTTCCCGCGAGGCAGTTCGTCTTCGACTTCTCGTTCCTTTTTTCTTTTTTTTTTTTTTTTTTTTTTTACCCTCCTTTGCCCAAGAGCCAAGGAGTTTTCACTCTTGTCTTGGGGATTCCGTGGCGAAGGATTCCGAACTCACGGCGTCTTTGAGGCTGACTTAGGGCTTCTGGAATGGAAAGGATCACGTCGAGAACCAATTTCTCTTCTCTTCATCCTTTCGAGTATCTCCGACTCGCGAAAATGGTCTTGGATCAAGGATCGCGGTGTCGATGGGTCACTGATTTATGTGGCCAACGTTATGGTTAGCGCCTTTGTGCGTGGGGCACGGATTTCGAAGAACGGGCAACGTCCTGGACAACCGACTGCAGTGGGAGGATTCACTCGCCCGGAACTCGCAGTTTGCTTTTTTTTTTTTATTTTCGTTCTTCTCCTCATCCTTTTCTTACCACAGTTTTTTTCATCCATCTCGAAATCACAGATTTATCACGCGACAAAATCAGCCCTTTTTATTTTCACCCCTTCCCGCGCCAACTTTTCCAACTTTTAGACAAATTAAATATCAAATATTTACCAACCTCCCGAGCCTGCAGACGGACATGTTATATAGGCATTGAACACGCTCCGCGAGTTTAGTTTCTCTTCCAGATCTCAAGTTTCAAATTGCTGATGCACTAACGTTATTTTACCCCTTCAAAGGATCGTCCTTACCGTCCTCAAAGGACGGGGTGAAGACAGGAATGAGTAGAAGCAGGCTTGCTAAATTCTCCGAGAATCGAAGAAGATTATGACAGCAATGGAAAAAAACAAACGATGTTAAAATAAACTAGAAATTTGAAAAAAAAAAAATTTCATCTTCTCCAACTCGTTCGCCTTTTTCACAGCCCAATTTCTCGTTCAATTTCTCTCTGTAATTATCGTCCCTTTATACCGCAATACATGTCCTGATATAATATTTTACCATCTAATTCGTCAATGCAGGTTCAAAATTATTCCGTCATTCCTTACTTCGAATACACAAGTTCTCGTAGATAATTTTATTCCATTTTCACGCCAAGATCCATCATCCGTTTGCAGTTGGGTGTGAATTAACGCGAACTGTTGACTGCACCGAAATTCTAATTAAAGGAAAATTATGTTTATCGTTTGGTTTGTTGCCGACGTGATAATTGCGCGAGGTTAACGGCGCTCACGGACCGTCTACAAATATTAGTTCACCCAAGTGTGTCTTCCGCCCCTGGAATAGGAGGCACTGAATGTCGCATTGTAACCTCGACCCGGATCGCATTACCCCTTCTGGCTACATCGCCACCTCTCGCATTGTTTTACCCAAGTAACGTCTTTCCCTCTCCCGATCGAGATAGTTGGCCCGAATCGACAGCGGTTACCCGCTCCCTGTATTCACACCTAATTACCACACGTGCCTACAATGGAAACCTATTATCTTATCCTTGATATTGCCTTGTTTATAAATAACATATACGTATTACATACATCTCCGGAACGTGGTGACGGATATACTTTAAACGGAGAACCGTGTAACGATACAGTGAAACGATCGCGATGATGGATCTTAATTTGTTTACCCCTGTGCAAATTTGGCTCTGGGATTATCTCTGTTTATAAGGTAAATCTCGATTACGGTGAAGTCAAAAAACAAAACTTGGAGGGGGGCAGCAAGTGCAATGGCAAAATGAGATTATTATTTTTAAATTCCTTCTCGGGAAAAGTTAAAAATCAGACATACTGGCTAATTCGTGAGGCTTCTGTCACAAGAATAACTTATTCAAAATACTTCCTGGCGTTCTGTTTGGTTTGAATTTTAAGCATTTGCACTTTACACTGTGAGTATGGTGATTTGGTAGGTTGGGATTTTTATACCGTCTGAACAGAAAAAAAAAGAAGGAAAATCTATCTTTAATAGCTTTCATTCTTTCATTGCCGTACAATTTTTATTTTGTGGAATTTCGCAGTGAGTAAATATATTTTTATTTTTTTTTCTTCTAGTCCAGAGGTTTTTGGTTATTTTGAAGTATGACTACGCGTACAACTCCTCTTTGAATGTGATTGAAGGAAAAAAAGAATTTTCTACGCGAACAATTGTTTCACGTTTTTTTTTTTCACTTTCATTACCGTGTCACGGAATATTTTGCAAATCTTGTTGAGTCAAAATAAAACAGACAAAACAGCACGTGTCATTCTTGGGTCAAACGTATTACAAACTGAATTGTGTATTCCTTTTCGAATCACGAGTCACCACACCCATTAATAATTTTTCAATTATACGTTTGCAATTTTTGTTTCTTCATACAAAATATTTTTTTTCGAGAGCCTAACGAATTCTATGGTTTTGAATATCACAGAAAGACGAAAGAAAAAAAACTTATCAAAATTGGTACAAAATATTTTCTGCCCCTGGTGATATTAAAAAAAAATTGTAAAATTCGATTCACGAAACGGATGATGACAATTTTTGATGAAAAAAAATTCGAATTTCCGTCATTTTATGAAAATTTCCTTATCGCAAAAAGCTACTTCCCGGGAGTTACTGCGATCCGATGCAAAATGAAAGAGAAATTTTTTACCCTACCCCAGTCGTTGCAGATGTATTATGTAGGGTTACGGAGCGGCTGAATTTGCGGTAGAATTTAATGGCAGGAGGGTGAAAGAAAAACAACAAAAACCAGAAATAAATAAATGGCGGTGAAGCTCGTGAATCACGAAGCGGATGAATATTTATGGTGATTATTAATGGCGGTACAGTGTTGCGGATTATTCGAGGGAGAATAATTCACCACGTACGCGTGGTATGATCGCGTATACATGTTGCGGGCGGGGGCGTCGTCAAAAGTGCGACGTATGTGCTATTATTTACAGGCTGTCTGTCGCTATGTGCGCAACCCTAATTCCCTCGGAACACGGAACACACGGGGGGTTCACTCTGCGGGGCTTGATTCGATCGCGAGCCAAACCAGACGTTGACAAAAGGTTCCAGGTTCAAAGGATCGAGATCAACGATGCTTCTTTACAGTCGATCTGAAGGAACTTTTACTCGTATAAAAATTTGAATCGTTTTTCGATTGACTGCAGCCTCGGAATGTTGAACTCGGAACATCTTCTCTTTTCGGAATCGGGAAGATTTGAATCGTCTCTGTGAATGTGTGAAATTTTTTAAACTTCTTTGAAGAATTGCACGAATCGCGCGGAACATTCGGTTTTTGTTTGTCTGTTTGTTTTTTTTTTTTTTTTTTTTTTTTTTTTTTCAAGTCCTGTTAAGAAATGGAAATACCTTGTCGAGGAATGGTTGAGGTTCCTGACAAAATTTAAAGGTGATTTATTAAATATCACTTCATTACAGAGATTATCGTTAGAAAATTTCGAACAAGGGGGAGAAATTGTGAATAAAAAAAATTTATTTAATCGAGTTCAGAAGACGATGAGCAGAAGGTGAGTCAAAGGTATTCGGAATTTTATATGTAATCTGTAAATCTCAAAATTTCCTACGATCATTGAAATCAATCGTACCTACAGTCGGAGAGAATTTTTATTAGAACAAGCTAATTACATGTTCTGTATCTTAATTTTCGAGACAAAATCAGGCAAGATGTTTCGGACAACGGAGTTGTTTTCAGTGAAATTTTTACAAGGATAAAGAGTAGTTTGAGAAAATCGATAAGATTTCTAATAATTCCATCCTTAAGAAACTATCGACAGTGTAACGATTTAAATAACCCGGCCTCAAACCAAAGCAACTACTCAGTTGAAATTTACCCTACTTGTAAATCACGTGGTGTTCGCCTTCGTAAATGTACACCTTTCATTTCGGAAACGCTTTCTCACTGCGAAACCATCGTCAGAGCATCACGTGTAAAATTGCTTTTCCTAATGTGCGTATTTTATTTTATCTTATTTTATTTTTTTTTTTTTTGAAGAATTCAACTTTGCTAACCAATAAGATTGCTTACTAATCTGAAGATTCCGGTACACGTAATCAAATCAGAGATGTATAAAACATAAACTGTGTGAGCTATCTTCAACAATATAATTACGTGGATACACGCTTCAACCAACCTGTCGCCGTTATTGATAACATCGATTGATCTGCTCTGCTGGTAATTAAAGATGAGCGAATAATTGTTAAGAAAACAATTCGAGACGTTAAATCGTCAAAGCTACGACGAAACAAATGTAAATTAAAGTGAGAAACTATTTGAAAATGAATAAAGAAAAGTTCGCTAAACAATTTTAATGAAAGAAAGACGATTTATATTCATAATTTTAATCTGTTTCACCCACTGATCGATAATTTGTGTACTTTTGTGAGCGAATGATCGAACGGATGAATGAATTCATGTGACAAAATTAAATTTCACATTCGCAAATTTCACATTCTATAACGTAAAATCTTTTTCTAATTTATTTTCCAAGGTTTCAACGTATATTTACAACAGCAACGAGAAGAGAGATCTAGGAGAAAGCGAGACCGAGCGAAAGGAATAACGAAGGCTCGACGAAGGGCAGGCGGTGGCGAGGAATCGTAGATTTGGTAAGGATGCGTAACCGGTTTGCATGGGACACCCTACTTCGTCGGGAATACTATTAGCGGGGATGGGATAGGGAGGGCGGGAAACCTTCGGCATAACCACGAGCCACCACCACCACCGCCACGGGGTAGTGGGTATTGCTGGTAACAACAAGGTTCCACCATCGTCCCGATACCTACTTCCCCCATAGCAACGCCCGACCAATTTAGTCATACAAATAGCGCCATTCACGGCGGTGCGACGATGCGACCGGTTGATATTAAACGCACCATTAAGTGAAATAATGAAGCCAACCTCCCCGAAACCCCCGAGAATACGGCCACGCCAACTACCCCGAAGAGCTCTTACGCAGACGAATATTTTTTATTTTTTTTTTTCGCTTCCAATCCCTTTGCCATCGGTTACACACGTCGCCGTTTCTTTCCCCCTTTTCGAAAAATTAGTTCAATCATTTTTAATGTTTTCTAGTTAGCTATTAAATCGCGAGGGGTTTTTTTTTTTTGGGTATTCGTCGATGCGTCGATGTCAGTTGGAAGTAATGAAATTATCGTTCAATGAATAAACATGTATCATGTAACACATATTTAGAAGCAAAAACAAATATTATTTTGTCGTGAGATCTGGAATGAACATCGGAAATTGGGAAAGTTTTAGATGCGCAGTTTGGTTGTATCGTTTTCCAGATAATTTGAAAGGAAAATTTATCAAGGATACGAATGAACGATCATCCTTCTTAAACGGCACATTTCAGTTCGAAAATCATCGGTACTGAAGAATAATATATAGCATAGAGAAGAATAGCCGATTTTTTTTACTATCCGAATGACTTGAGGGCTTGAAAATTTTTTGGAAGTTGAAAAGCGTCGGTCTGTTGCGAACAAAAAGAAAGTTCTGATAAAGAATATTAAAGTTTTGATTATACAACTTACATTCATAACATTAGTAAATATCTCTTTCGATTGGACACACAATTCAGTAATTTCTAAGTAACTACAGCTTTCTAAGACGGGTACGTCACTCAATTTGATTCTTGGCGTATATTGCCTTAACTGTGGCGGTGTATTGGCTAGAAGAAAAAAGCAAATAGAAAATAAGCAGAAGAGCGTGCTTAACCAAAATTTTCGGAAATTAATCATTTTCCTAACATCTGATCACGCTGTGTGTCTGTGCTTTGGTATATTCGTCAAATTCAACTATCTTGAATACATGAGATTGTAACAAACTGAGTTAGTTTCAACATGTGGATCAATTTATCCGTCTATAAATAAATATTTTTTATTCAAAGAATACCGTTGGTGTCATGCGGAATTGGTGCTACATCGACTAACCGCGACCGAGGCTTCACACCGTCAGTGTTGTAAAATGTTTTCCAGCCGTAAAACATCGTTAACTAGGGAGCAATCGGTTGTCGGTGAGTGAATAACTGCTTGTCGAAGATCATGACAAACGGTTCAGGATTAGATTGACCTGGTTTCAAGCAGGTGTAGCAGGTAGAACCGTCAGACACTTCGCGGTGAAGCGGTGTTTTGGAATTGATGCAGTTAGGTTGAGCCGCGTGGGGTTTATCTGATTGAGGAGTTGGCGATTAAATCAGACCTCGGCAAGACTTAACTCCTCGTCGCAAACTAGCTTTTGGTCGAAGAAGAGCGACGATTGAATTAACCTTCTTCTTTTCCTTCGTTTTTTCTTCTTCCTACTTCTATTTCTTCTTCAACGGTATTTTTTTATTTTTTTTTTCTCCTCTTTATTTCTTCTCTTTCTCCACCGATAATATTGACGTAAGTAAATCAAGCTCTGGCTGGTTTTTTTCGACGAAACGTGGTCGGCGCAAAACCGGAACCTCAAGCTACGCGGTGAAACCTCAAGGGCAGATTTACTTTGTACACCGAATTAACGCAGCGGGTACCACTTGGAGCAATTAAGTAGGAGGTTGCATCTGACACGGTGATGTTTTCGAGCCGAATTACACGGCACACTACCCAGAAGAACCCTTAGAAGTACTCTCAGGATCTCATCCTACGCGGCCCGTACACCGAAATCAGGTCTGCCACCACTCGGAAGCCGCACACCGAGCGTATAAGCATCGCACAAATCGGCTCTACGTTGAATCACGGTTTCGTTTGAATTCCCGCAGACGCACCGAAGGCAATCGGATTTAATACGGTCGAGGATGAATGCAGCGAAGTGCAAAAGAAACTCGGACGCGAGGTGCGGAGCGTTTCCTCGGGAGAATCGCACTCGCTTAAAGATCTTACACAAACGTCCTGGAAAATCGCGCGGAACTCTCTATCCTTGGAAATTGAATACCCGGTGTATACACACCCCGCAGAGATCGTCCCTCCGGGTTTATATGAGTGCCGGAATCAATGCGGTATTTATTCATGCAATTTCATAAATGGAACGCATCTTGGTAGAGTGCAGATAGGAACGCCATAAAGTCATGCGCTTGGTGTGCGGTGAACGTTTGTCGTCTTGGTTGCACATCCCATTGCACAAATGTGCTGTTTGGATTCCACCGGCACGCGAGATATATTTTATATAGTGGGGAGGGGTCGCCTCGCCTCGCCTCGCCTTCTTTCGTCTTCTACGTCGAGAAAATCCGGGCGGCCACCAGCTGCAGGGGTTGGTTATTCCTTCGGGCTTCGTCAAATTTCTGAATTTCATTCCGCTCGAGGAGAGACTCGTCGGGCGGACCACGATCCGCATTCCGGGACTCCCGGGCTTCGAGCTTTCGGGGGTCAGCTTTTCCCGCAGAGCTACCCTCACTCCGTGCAATATCCTACTCCCTGCGACTATATAATTTTCAGGAATTTTATCCTCGAGCTGCTCTCAAAATTCTTTTGGCTAAAAGTATAATTCACCCAACTATCCGATTCTGTTTCGGTCAGGCCGAGCTCATCCCGGCGGACATCACTCTTATATCCTTTATCTGACTTTTGGTGATTCTTTGACCTTTGTAAAACCGTAATATTCACATCGCTGACTTCGGGAGACTTCAAATAAGTAAGGATCACCGCAACGATAGCCGATGGTTCAGGTTTGGACTGGAAACAAATATCTTACGGACGAACGCCACTTTTCGGAAATTTATAAAACTGTTCAACTAGCTTTTAGTAATCATCGCATAGGAATGTTATATTCTGATAATCATTTTCGTCGATTCTGTCTTAATTATACACTAAACTTCTTAAGTATATCGAAGAAATGAAAACATCCGTAACTTGGGTAAGTGTCCCAATCATACCCAGCTTTATATCTCTAAAAACGAGTCAGTCATACCAGCATATTTCAATGTTCAGACACAAAACTCTACATTCCGAAGTAAAAACAATAGAAAAATACTGTATTTCAAATTCTACCACCGAGGATTAAAAAAATATATCATCAATTAAAATTCATCAGTTGGAAAAAGTCACTAATTTGAACACTCACTTGTTTTAATTTCCAAACTTTTCAGTTACTTATACTATTATCCAAACGACTTATATACGTGTTTATACGGTGATAAAATGAGTAGATATGTTTTTCTAGCCAGCTAGATTCGAGTAGAAGAATTTCACCGATTTTAACCTCTTTGATTTTGGAAAAGAGTAAACGGCCCCACTTCTTCAACTTCTCATATCATTTATGGTTCTGCGTGTCTCGCGTCATTCCAAAGCCCCCAGCCAAAACGCATCGCATATATATATGTGTGTGTGTGTGTGTGTACACCTACATGCATAGCTTATATACGTATGCGTAGGTGAAATCGTGAATTTGGGTTAGATATGAAACAAACAGCTGGCGAGAAATAGATAAGAGGAAAAGTACAAAAATAGCCTGACATAAAGGGGTGCGTGGTGACATCGGTGGATCTGAATTCGTGCCGGTGTGTTTGCCGGATTTTACGAACACTTAACCGTACTACAAGGACGGCTATAGTGTAGTTTTGCACGAGAGGCTGTTTTTTAGATCACAGATGATCGTCACACTCCGGTCACTGAGAAACGCCTCGTGCTTCGAAATATAGACCGTTATGTAACGCGCTGTTTTTGATACAGTGTGCGTAAAATTCGTTTTTACGCACGCTTATTAGTGCGTAAAATTGTACTTGTCGATACAATGTGTAAAATTCAATTTTGCGCACTAGCAGATAACAGTGTTTAAAATCGAATTATTTTACGCGTTCCATGTCCAAAAAAGTCGTATAATATACTATTTTTTGAGAAATCACGCCTCTCATGCCAGGAATAAAAGTTAGCTGCGCATAAAATGGGATCCTCGGTGGAACTAATTCTACATTTGCAGTACAGTTTTCGAATCTTACTACTAAGAGAAGTTGCACGTGATTGAAGATATTCCAAAAGACCAAATTAAATTTTACTGGGTACCAAAGGCCTTAAACAGTATTGGTGAATTTCAGTAGCTGTGATAGGATCTCAGATGTTTCGAAAAATTTAACAGGATCTTGAGAGTCTTGATGAAGATGCGTATGATTTAAGAATTATGAGGACTATTGGCAAAGTATTGACAAGTGACAGTGTTCTGAAGATTTTGCCGATTTCTGATACTTCACAAGACTTCGAAGACGAAATGAACGTAATCAATTCATCGGCGTTAACAATACGATGTGAATTTATCTTAAAGAATTCAAAGAAACTCACGATTTCTAATCAAATTCGAAAGGTACGACTGGTGTAAATTCAACGGTAAAGTTTTGCCAATTCCGAGTTCCAATCGAGGGCGAACCCAAGTACTTGTGGCCGTATTTTAATGCGTTGAATTTTCGAACCTGCATGAAACTTGCAAGCTCTCAACTCGATTGGCCGGCAACTCTCTCCACTACCTACACCGTTGTACTTGTTAGCTCGCGTACTTCTAATTGAACAAGTTTCATGTATGGGGAAATTCCAGGGTATAAATACACGCAAAACTGTATACGGGTAAGGTGTATATGAGTATATTTTGCATACGTAAACAAGTGATGTGCGTCGAACGATAGCTTTCATTACATCCACTCAAAGTTGACAAGTTTCATCCTGTACCCAACCACTTCCATTGACGAAACTCTGGCGGCACTCGATGCCTGTAATGTTCTTCTCGATGTTCAAACTTTGATGCTAGATACTACGCAACAAAATTATGCAAGTGCGTATGATTTTTCAACCCTCGTGTTCAACCGGTAATATTGTGAGTTTGTTATTTTTAAATGAGTTCTGATTCTCTTCACTTCAAGTTTTATCAGATTTTAGCACTTTGAGTCGATGTAATTATGAAGTACGAAAAATGCATAAAATTGGGCTTAGCAAATTAACAAAAAACAAGAATAAATTTAGAAACTATAACAGAACACGTACTTGGGCTTAGGTGTCGATGCTTCTCGTGTTTTGAAGAGAGATCACCAATATTAATAGACTATTGATATATATATATATATATATAATTTGATTTTGCACGAGCACAAGCAACCAGTCCGGTGAAGCCCTGCCGGACGACTGGGGCAAGAAACACTTATGAAGTACACCTGACGGCAACAGCTGATGACCGTTTCGAGGTGACAATAAGCTTTGTAGGTTTACATACATTGGCTATCTCGCACAGTACCTTATTCGAACGAAAATTAGAGCGTTTGGCTGCTAATTCTGTTTGCCAGCTTCAGTCTCATAATAAAAGGTCGATTCCGGATAGAGATTATTGTACCGACCATGGAACTGTCGGTAATATGTTGGTACAGGAATCTGTATCGAGAACCGACCTTGTATTACTGCTAAAAAGAATTTGAGAGTAAGAACGTATTTGTTTGATATAAGAAATATCTCAAAAAGAGTCTTATAGTAATTTATCACGGATGATAGGGTGATTTTCATTACATGAGGATTGATCCACCCCGGTATTGAAATTCGGCGGAGGCGTGAAGAGGATTCGAAACCCCTCTGAATCGAGAGATACTTTTTTTTAGCAAAATACGTTCAGACATCGCAGAGAATGTGTGTTGGAAAAAAATAAATAAATAAATAAAATACACGCACACTGCGGTACGTCAAGATTTCAACAGACCCTCATCGACCAAAAATCGGATGAAAAAACATATTCTACCGTAAACTGAAGTGACGCGTAGCATGTCTTTTTTTATCCACCTGCGTATCCGGCCGAAGAGCGAAGGAACGAATTGTACAATTTTGTGAATCGCTGAGTCCGCGTAGATATAACACATGACTCACCCTCTCGGTGGAGTTAGAAGAAGCCAATTACGACAGCTTCGGGTTGGTCCACGGTTTTGAGGGCCGGTAAATTTACTTGGGTGAGCAAATTTTTCAACCTTTTCTTACACAAAAGCTTTTACTCCTTTCAGGTTATAATAAGCTCTTACAACGCTTGCCTCAAGGGCTTCAGAGAGAGAGAGAGAGAGAAGAGAGAGAGAGAGTTCTTTTCCATACTAAATTTTACGCTACGTATATGTATACATGTAAACGTCGCGACGCTCTCTCAACGATGATCGACCTTCACCGCTGCGGGTTAACTGCAAATGAAAAATCGATGCATTTACTTCTTGAACATCATATTATTATATCGAAAGATCAACACGTGACCTTTCGATAAAATTTATACGGGGTCTAATGAAAGTGGGTAGCACGCTTTATCACGAAGCCTGTACACTTATCGTTTACTTAATCTGTTCTCCGTTTTTCCAAGCATCATCTTCAAGCAATTCTTTACTATTTCATTCAATTTTATTTTCACCGATACAGGTTTTCTCGCGTAAATTCAGGGAATGGATAGACATGGAAACGGGACATGGCATCGAATCGCGAGTTAGACAGTTCAGAGTTTGACTTGAATCGCTTAATAGCTGCGGAATAAAAAACGTAATTAAGAGAAATGCTGATAATCGACATTGTGAAACATCGCTCAGTTTGAACTCAATTTCCAACTATCACGGATTCACGACAATAAATTGTTGATTCCGGACTCACGGTTTTTGGCACGATAGGTCTGGTTGAAAATAATTCGTGACATAAAAAAAAAAACAAAAACCAAAAACTGAATGAAGTAGTATCGGCTTAGCGAAAGTGAGTTTCTACATCTAGACACACAGTTCACATCGTTTGCTCTCCACTAAATCAAGGACGTTCGACTATACGGCAATGAAATTTTCAGGACACCGCGCGCTAACAAATGGCCTTGCTTTTTATCGGCCTTGGGAATTGAGGGGGCTGTTTTGCGAGAGGGCAATCCAACGGATCGGAGAGGGTTAAAAGAAACAGCAGGAATGCCGCGGGATCCCGGATTCCGGGATTTTGGGATTTGGGGACTCCGGGGACGCCGGGGATGCCGTGACCTGCGGCACGGACCTTTGGGAAAATGGTAAGCAGAGGAATAGAATACCGCCGATAAGATTAGCGAATAGTGTGCATCGTTATTTCCGCAGCGTTTCACACTCGTTTGTATGCCGATATTTCAGATTTTTTTCTACCGGGAACATTTCGAAAATGGTGAACTGATCTTTTTTCTTCTGGCTTTCTGAAATTTACACGTTGCTCGATTGCAGAAAATGAAAATAAAATTTTAGATACACTGAGAGAAATTTTTAGTTCTAGCTACCGCTCAGTCCTTGACTATTTTCATTTTTTTACCACAATCGAAAAATATAGTTCTAGGTAGAAAATGAAAATTAGTTTTCTAGCTGGTACCGGTAAGTCTAGCATCCGTTGCTATTCTTTTTCATTGCGATCACTGTTACTATATTTTCTTGCAACTGTTGCGAAAATTGAATGCTCGCGCAAAAATAAATTGACGCTAAAGCCTTGTTTAACTAAAAAAGTAGAGTAAGCCTCAGAAACTGATTTTGCGATGCAATAACCAAAAAAAGGATCGACAATAGCGCTAAATGGTTACGCGTACCTCGTTTTTCGTAATCCCAACAATATTCAAACAGTTTTTTTTAACGATACTTGTCTTACTCAATTTTTCTAGTCACTGTAACAAATGAAATTTTTCTCAGTGTAGGTTTTCCTTCAGTTTTTAAATTGCGAATGAAAGTGAAAGATAGGTTGAGAAGAGTTTTCTCTTAGCAGTTTTTCAACAAAGTAACAAACAGTTGCGATCGAACAATTATTAGAAAGTACTAAATTTCATATCAACTTTCATCCATGAATTAACGGGCAACAGTTTTTCAAAGTAAATTTATCACCAAAATTAGGTTTAAACGTTCAACGTTCAAACAAATACTCGATCTTTTTGTATTCGAACTGCAAACTTGGAGAAAACACTGAGCAAGTTATATAATGGCGCGTGTTTCAAAGTTCTACGTGTTTTAAAAACGTCCAGGAACAAGGCAGACTAGTTCGCTTTATAGTTCGCTCAACTTCCACCTAGATGGTTGGGTTGAATGAGAGCCAGAACAATAATTTTCGACAGCCAAGCCGCCTGAAGTTTGAAATTGATATTATTATCAGGTAAGCCACCCAAGTTTCTGACTTCTCGTAAGCTCCGCAACAGCAGGGATAATACGTGCTCAACTCACCCCCTAAACCAAGAAACCTTCAGGTAGCAAAATTCGATGCAAACAAGGCCTATCCATTACTTGTTACAATTTTCACTCTGATCGTACCTAAATTACGTGTAATATATTGCTTGTATTCTCAACTTTGAATGAAATCTGAGATATTCTGTTTTCGAGGTACAAACGCTCCTGACAAACACTTGAAAAACGCTGTTTTTGCGATTCTGAACTCGTTGTCATCTAAAAGAACGTCAAAACGATCTTTTCGTTCTTTGTAAATTGTAAATTATAAAGTTATTACCGAGAAATGAAGACTGTTTCAGACAGAACAATGTTAGATATACGAAAATCTTACGAGAGATCTTTTTTCTAGAGTATTGAATTTCCTACCATACAGCCGTAGGAAACTTTTTTGATAATGCACAGTTTTCTCAAAAAAATTCAAATGCATGCATTTTTCCATATAAAAACCCTATCGCTTGGCGGGGCGTTCAGAGTTATCAAAAAAAATTCAGGGGCTGAGCCAGATTTTTCTTGTGTATAATATGTTGATTACTTTTCGGGGGTGCAAGCGTGAAGAAATTCCGCCATGCCTAAAATAAGAACCACCCTAACCCACACCTATGACCGTCAATATTTGATACGATTCGTTGACGTCAAGTTAGCGTTGGAAATGTTCCCACAAGATTTGTAGACAGTGTTTAAATTTCACGCCGGTTGCATCGATATGATATTCGGGAGCATAAATTACTACGGCACGATTATACGAGGTATTCAGACTACTCGTTGCCCCTTTAATATACTCATAGGTGTCATTCCGTGTACAGAGTTTTAGGTATTTCTCTGGCTATCCGTTCGAAATAAAAGTTTATTTATTAACTTTATCGTAATAAAAAAAGATCGCCGCCGTTTTCTCCAACTCTCACTGCCAGAGTCAAACGAAGGACACGATCCCAGCATTGTTACAATAGTATAGTATTTCAAGTGGTAAATTGTGCAGAAGGGAACAGGTACCGGCTATTTGAGAACAAGGGTAACCGGACCGAAGAATCGGATGAGCCAATCGAAGGGACGTAAGCGTCTCTCGAGGGTCAGATCTATCGGTACGAAGGCGAGAGGGGAAAGCAGTTTTTGGATAATTCGGTTGCCGCACGAGGCAAGCATATGTGGGCGAGGGAAAATCCGGGATCAGCAAAGTCGAGGAGCAATGAAGGCGCCCATAGCAGTCTGGGCCGACCTCCGACCTCAGCACCACCTTCGGCAGGGTTGGAATAGTTTGTGAAGTTACGAGGCAGTTAGATGGCATGGCTGCGCGGTACGGCCGTAGCATAATGTCATTAATAACACCTTATTAGCCCGAGGCACTCGAGAATAGATGAGACGCGGGACGCGAGCGGGAAGACAACTTGGTCCAAGAAGCTGCGGTGCACGGGGCCGGTGTGCAAGATGCTTCAGGAATTAGACCTCGCCTATGTCACTGCGGGTAGATTATCTCGTCACTTAATTTATACCCGTAGGCCTCGGGTCTCGGATTTTAGACGACATTGCGAAGCTTCCGATCGACCGTTTGTCGTAATTGTGGATGGAATTGGAAAGGGAACGTGGCGAAAGGCTCACTGGTGTTTGACTAGGAATTCTTTTTCGAAATTTGCCGAGAACAATTTTCGCGAAAACAGTCGTGTAGTCACGAATAGTAAAATTCAATGTACTCTGAGATATCGGGACACGGTAAAGTCGTCTTGGGATTGATGAGAACATTTTCTGAGGATTGCTTAAGACGCTGGTCGAGATGATCGAGCGAAGCCACAAAATGCCGGAGATGAATAGACTGCCCAAGGCATCGGAGCATAGAATATGAAAAGACATTTGATGAATTACGTGAAGGGAAGAATGAACGAGGAGTATGAATATACGTGGAATATTACGCGGCGTGAATGTAACAAAGGTCCTTTTCTTTGAATTTTGTATTATGTGTGGATAATAATTCTCCTGATCTCCAGAATTTTAGAATAAGCCGGGGAGAAGATCTTCGAAGATGAAGAAAAAATTCCGCGAAAGAATCCGCGCTGTTTCAGGCTATACCTACTTTTGTTGGTGGTACAAAGTTTCTTGCTCAGGGCGCAAACGTAGCTATAATAACGTCGAAAAAGCTTCACCGAAATTCTGAAAGTTTGCTATGAGAAAGCGGACGAAGAAGAAGAAGAAGAAGAAGAAGCAGAAGAAGGAGCAGTGGAAGGTAAAGAAAAATAAATAAAATGAAATAAAAATTTTAAAGAAATTCCAACGCTCCGTGTACAAAATGAGAGGGTAATTCCTTTCGGCCTGAGGGTGGAGTAATGATACTGAGAGAAGGAGAGCCGAAAGCGAGAGAGAGGAGAGAGAGAGGTTGCTGACTAAACAGGTTGCCGGGTTGAAAGAAGCTATTTTCTTCTTCAAAGGGTAACGGAATCTCCTAAACTCCCCGCGAACTTGTTCCAACCTCTGTAAAAGTAAAGAGGAAAGAAAGTCGGATGCTCGTGGTTATTTTCTGTGGTGCAGAGGATATGCACTCATTGAGAGAAATTTTTAGTTCCGGTTACCGCTCGGTCCTTAACTACTTTCATTTTTTACCACGATCGAAAAACATAGTTCTAGGTAAAAAATGAAAATTAGTTTTCTAGCTGTTACCGGAAACTCTATTATCCGTTACTATTCTTTCTCGTTACGATCACCGTTGCTATATTTTCCTGCAACTGTTGCGAAAATTTAATGCTCGTGCAACGATAAATCGACGTTAAAGCCTCGTTTAACTAAAAAAGTAGAGTAAAAAAAAGGATCGACAATGGCGCAAAATGGTTAGGCGTACCTCGTTTTCCGTAATTCCAACAATATTCAAACAGTCTTTTCAACGATGCCTGTTTTACTGAATTTTTCTAGTTACTATGACAAATGAAATTTTTCTCAGTGCTCGCTTCGTGTCCCGATTAATGAAATAATCAAGACCCGCAAACCCGAGGGGATATAAAAAGGGCCGAAGACGTCGCGTGAGTCGGATGTTGAACCGGGAATTTTCATATACCGAGGGGGTACGGCGGCATTCGTTTTTCCCGGCGTTCATCAGAATCCTGGAATTTTATTATTTATACGCCAATAAGGAAGCGGGACTGCTTACGTTCTCGCCGAGCCGCTGATGAAAATCTTTACCAAGTTTACGGCCGGCGTGCAGATGGTGCTGCAGACTTCCCGGCAGCACCTCTTTTAAATAATATCTCCGCGATATAAAGAGAATATTATATCGTCGTAATATCCTCCCACAGTTTTTCACTCTCGCAGCTTCGTGACGCTCGGTCGGATACCTTCACGTGGAACTCGAGAAACCGGGCGCAAGACATTTTCAAAATAATGTCCAGTCGAGGTAACGTCTGGCTCTGCTTTCGGTATTATTCTCTAGCTTCGTAGACGCACGATATTCAGACCCGTTAATCATTCGCCATCGCACGATTTCTAGACACGCTTTATCAGAGTCTCGTCATTATTTTCATCACCTTTACTGATACTGTAAGAAAAGTCTTGGTTTCGGTAGAAAATTACTTGTTCTAATTTCAACGAATCTACGCATCCAACAAACAGGTTTTTAGAAAAATGTCGGTCTGTCCGTCTGTCCGACAAACTTGAGAAAAAATTTTAATCTCACAGGATTTTACAATCAACTGATGGACATGAAAAATTTCCATGCCCCGTTTAACTTGAAATTACGGTTCTACCGGAAATAAATCGATTTTTAATGTTTTACCGACAAATATGTACTTTTTCTAAATAAGCGATTATATTTTTCCCAGCTTAAATATTTAGTTAAAAGAAGAAAAAAAAATTACAGATATTTTGTTTGCCAACATTTTTTTCCCTTTTCTAATTTTTCTTCAAAAACTTTTTCATTTTGCTGCCAAGTTCTATCAGTTTCAGATTTTTCACTCGACCGTTTTCGAAATTATCGCGAAAATTTACTGAACAGACCGACGCTCTTTCCTTTTTACGGTGATAAAAAGTATCGCGCGAAAAACTGTTTTTCCGACTTCCGTTCCTGAAGGTTTTCTGTGTCTCAAACTTTTTCGACTCCTTGGCACAGTAAAATACTTCTTCAGACTGCAAAAATGTGCGTAATTAGAACTGCGAAATAATTACTTTCTCAGCTATTTTTACTTGCAAAGATTCTGCATCAACACTTTGTAATTTCGGCGAGAATATTCCCGGAGAGAACTTTTTTCGTTCTATAGAAAGTCTTACTATCTTTCAGATTTCCGGATGAATAAAGTGGAACTTGATTTCGCTTGTTCGCATATTTTTACCACTTACCCTTTTAAAGTTATTTTTTTTTTTTTCTAAGTTAAAAGGAAATAAAGAATAAATACAGAGAAAATCAATGAAAACACTATCCAAAAATCAAGATCATTATTTGAAAGACTATCTGATAACCTTTATTAATTTTCGTATACCACTTGGTTATTTTTTCTCAAATGAAAAATAATTGAAAGGATTTCCGTAGCCCAAATTTCCTCTTTAAAATCACGTGTTCTCAAAAGTTGAAGAAATCCTCGTGAAATTTCCAACTCCTTACTAACAAAAAAAAAAAAAAAAAAATAAAGGTCCAATCGAGACGTCCGGGTAATCAATGCCGATTTGACAACTCGATCACCAGCTCTAAATACACATGATATTTGTACAGATTTGAAAGACGGGTAAACGAACGCGTTACACGTGTGTAAAAGCAATGCCGTTTTACTCCCAGCCTAACGTTAAAAATACACGTTTCCGCACTCCCGGATTCTTGCCCCTGGCAAATACAGAGTCATCCCCGGTCTGCTCTCTGACCACGTGCACCAACCCCGTTCAAGATTAATTGAAATTACGCGAGTTGGTAGCTATAGTGAAAGCCAAACCACGGTCAGAAGTCGTCATGTACCATTTTGCCCGTGTGTTACGCTCCGTGCTGAATATGTTAAACAGCAAGTTGCGGTTTCAAAAATATCACAGGATGTAATTCGTTGGGTAGAATTAAACAGCAACGATAGAAACAGGGACGAAGATGAAGTTCCTACTTTGTAACTGTCTGTTACATGCGCACGTATCTCAATAATTGATAATTGAGTAAAGCTTTTGGGGAATTCGTTAACGATGATTCAAAGCTCGAGTGAATGAATCGGTGAAGTAAACGTTTCATCGTTCGTTGTTTTGACAAAGACGAAAGAAATTTCGTTACGGATAATGGTAATGTTATAAAGAGACAGGGTTTTTTTGGTTCAACTGATTAGTCTCATTCGCTTCAGCCAAATATTGTTGTAGCTTTAGAAAAAGTTTGTAAAAATTACTCATGCTACTTGAAGGAATACAAGTGTTGCGAGAAAAAGAACCAAAAGCGAGTTTTGTCTCGGATGATTGTAATATAATAGCGATGAGGATGGTGGATGTATTTTGGCGTAATTAAACGAGACTTAAAACGTACGAATCGTTAAGTGGACGCTCGTAAAATTCAAAGAACTTTGAACGGCAGCTGGGAAGTAGATACACACATAGCGGCTTATAATTTTGCAGATAAATAAACGGCTGCGTTATTCAGATATGCGTGCTTTGCGTAGTCTGTTCAAAATGAGGCGGATGAACCAATTACAAAATGGTAATTTTAATGAGTCGCCTTCTCACTCAATTAATTGCGTCTTATCGGGTTAATGAGATTGCGGTTCGGTAAACCTTGGGAGTGAAGAAAGCTCTGTGCACCTGTTAGTGCCGCATGTGAATGAAAGGCCCGCATGTCTGAATCCCTCGTCACTTCGAGATGTATGCAAAACCCGTGGCCCACCGTTTTGCGAACTGGCTATGTATGTGCCCGCCTACCTCGTCCACTCGATTTGCTCGCATCTGTCTACCCAACGTCCTAATACATGTCGACAACGTTTATGTCTGCTCCTACACGGTGCTGAAGAATTTTAAAACACAATCACTCAAATCCACGACGAAATTGCTTTTGCGAACTTGATGCGCAGGTGGTATTCAAGTTTTCATGATTCAAAGCTCGGGACTAAGCATTGGCAACGGTTAATCGTCACGAGTAATCGGCGTTAGGAAGCTTTCGCACCGAACATGAAACGAAGAATTAAATCAAAGCGAAGGTGTGATATAAATGCTTACGAAACGTGTTTTCTCCTGCAATTTACTTCGATTAGAATCAAACTTTACTCCGATCACGTCCGACGATGTGTTTCAGACTTCGATCGAGGAACGAACATTATCTAATCAACAACGCCAATAACCGATGGTTAAAAATTGTAAGAAAAATTCTCCGAGAAATTGGACGCATTGCAATCGTCATGGTGAAGTCACCGTCAGAATTAAAAAAAATTGAGGGTCAGGTTCGTTTCAAAGCTAGTTAACAAGTTTGACATACTCGCAAACAAGCTTCCCAAAATTCCTTGGACAATATTCAAGAATATTTATCCATGACTAAAACTGATCGACCATGAAGTATGGCGATTCTCCTACGTCAGCTGGAATCGTGGCTCTCAAGCGTTGGAAATTTGACAGTAAAACCGAGCACCGAGTATATTTAGAGAGGCTGAAAGTTGTACATCCGCGCGGTGCTGTTCGCGATGTGTATACTCCACAGCGTGTTTCGTATGTTCCAGAGACCGCGAAGTCCCGCTGATTGCGAGCGACTTGATGAAGACTGGCGGAATGTGTTCCAATTTGCATATATGCCCTCATTCGCCGTAGTCTGTACACCACTGCGATGTGGCGCGGAGCACCGAGTCCTTCGGCCTGAGTGTGAAAATTATTAAATTTCCCATAATGTTAGCTCAGTCGGCGAGATACAAAATATTGTTAACGTTGTATGAATAAATATGAAGGTAGTCGTGCTCGTTTTCCCGTAAAGCTTTTCGCCAGGTCCTCGAAATTCATCGTCGCAATCTAAAACGACGATTTAATTTTTTTTTTATTTCCTTATCTAATCTGCCTGCCAGTTTTGCGTTCGACGTAACGATGCGGCGTCATGTTTGGAGACGATTTGTTTTACACTCCTTCTCAAGAAATACGTAGACGGTAATGCAGGTCATATTACAGCTGCAATCCAACTTGCGAATGAAGGCATGAATAAATGCACGAAGCTCGTTTTATGTGCGTCGTAACTGTGATTTGGATACGTGACGCCTTCTTGGATTAGCCATTTCTGCAACGTTTTGAATGTACCCAGAATTCAAGAGGCAGAATGGTTCATCCGCGATCTCTTTGCTTCGTACATTCACGCCTTGACGGCTGATTGACCAATTCGAAGTTACCTTGAAGGTGTAATTAAAGACACTATATTTCAGAAATTGTTTGAATTGTTTGATTTCGTGACTATTCTTTCCTGAAAATAAACTACCACTCAAAATTTTCATCACTTACGTTGCGTTGAAGCGTTAAATGAAAAGAAAAAATATCGCCAACGTCAACTGCGTGTTTCCATTCGTCGAACAGTTGTCGGATTGCATAACAGTGGATGCGCTTCGTATCTGACCAAAGGATGATCAACAGTCCGTAAGTCCGAAAATTCTAAAAGAAAGATAAAATCAATCATTTGCTCGATCACGTCTCTTATCTACCCGCATTGACAATGTGGAAAGATTTCGCGATCCGACCGATCAATTCAGCTTAATCGAGCACGAGAATGCGAGGATTTTCAGTTCCGTCAAATTCCGTAACGGCGACTGCGAAAACTTGCCTCTTCGTTAGAATACGTCAGTCTGGAGTAACGATAACATCCTGATCGATCGATTACAGGTATATAAAATTGCAGGCTTTGCAGAGAGCTGAGCGAGACCATTACGTCCGTGTAGTGAGTCAATAAAGTACACTCACCGTGGCTGTTAACTCCGCTGTGCAGTTCACGGTTTATGATTTTGTTTGCTTCGAAACCCTGGACAATCTCGTGGCTCAACGATCCCCGATACTGAAGTTATACCGACTCGTGCAGAGGCAATGAAGTCCCGACGAAAGGTCGAGGCGGTGGTTGGCGAAGGCGAACGTCCCCGATACAGAGCGAAATTTCATCGGATGAGAAGAAGATACAAGTGTTGGTCGGACGGATTGGTTTGATTAATTTTTTTCCTTCTCTGGCTAAACGACCCGCACAGGAGTTCCGTAATGCCTTCGTTCCTTTTCTTTACAGCCATACGTGATTCCCGGGAACTCTTGGAGCAAATGGGTCGGACTTCGTGTTTAATTTTAAGGTCAAGAGAGTTATGACCGATTTTACCGCAGAACTACGCTGTTCGAACATGGACTACTGCTTCATACTCGCCGGGTTATAAAACGGAGCCCCGCGACTATCGCGCTTCTCATACGACATCGTATATCACTGTTTCATGACCATTCTATCCACGAACAGCTTTCTTCACTCGCCAATATAAGCGCTCCTCTGGGATTTCCGCTCATTTTCTCCTCGCTGAACATTCCCCCTCCATTGTTCGTCGGTGTGATAGGCACTAATCGTCTTGATGCCAATGGTGTTCGAGATTTCGCTATGGTGATGTTTGTACTGAATATTGAGTCCAGTCGAAAGATGGGAATACAAAGAAAGAAGAAAAACGGAGGAGACAATTTCAAGTATTGTTGCGATTTTTCCTCACTACGTTTATACAATTTGGTTTTGGGGCATCGGCTGTTTTTTTTTTTTTTTTTTCTATTTCTGAAAGAACAGAGCTACAAATAAAGTATTTTACCACTCATGGATGAAGAAATCTTGAATCTAAATTAAAATAATCACCTGAGGTTTGTGTTCATAACTCTGTCATGGCGTTACATGTTTTCAAAAACTATACATATCAGAAAATAAAATATGACACCCACAAAAAAAGTTCTTCATCGTTAAATTTTATCCAAAATCTGTGCGAATCAATCGTAACACACAAGTCCCTAAATTATTTTGCCTCAAATTTATACACTGCGCGGTTTTTCAAGTTTGACAATTTATCGGTAAATTTGATAAAGGATGATCAGAAGTTCAAAAATCATGAGTAATAGTACATGTTTCACTAAACAGTTACTGGTTGCGAATTCACTACACGGTTATGGATATATGTTGATGATATGCAGTGCAGTGTTTTATTCATACAATATAATATGTAATTCTGAAATTCCTAAATAAAATCTTCTAGCTACAAAGAAATCGTTTAATCTTGGGGGTAGAAAATTGAACACCGTATCGCGTGACACGCTACCTATCATAATGTTTTCACGTAACTATTACAGGGTCAAAACACAGTATTTTCTGGATGAATAATGTCGGTGACTTGTGTGTATTATTACTTGCACAGCCCACTCTGGGATTTGTAGACGAATTTCGATGTTGGAAAAGTCACGTGAGGTAGAAACTTGAGAAGAACGTGTATCGGTGCTTTTTCTTTCGAGCTTTTTCCACTCTCAAGCGTTACGATGTCCTTTCCGCCATGGGTCGAAGAGATTTTTCTACTCCCGATGCCGCGGGAATGAAGAAAACTAACTAAACAAAAGCTCGGGAAGACCATTAGAGGGTCGAGAGCTATCAGCGGAGGAAAGTGGGCCAACGAGAATAGATTGGGTTTCGATAAGCGCCCGGTGTTCACGAGGTGCATGTCGGGCGGGTCGGGTCCAAGGGTGGTCAAAGGGTGGCCCGTGCAGAGACGACGGGAAGGCAATGTAGCAGCCGAGCTGGAGCAGACCTGGAGTTGGCCAAATATATGGGAGGGTCGTGGTTACGCGGCTCCGAGCTTGCATGCCGAAGGTGTACGGTTATGGGAGGTGAAACGTGACGGGGTTGCCATACGCGCAAATTTTCCGTATATCAGGCATGTAGGTACATGCATGTGTATCCGTCATTGACTGTACGCAGCGGGGGAGGATATTCACTTCTCATTTCTTTTCCTTAGACATTTTCTCTTATCGCCCCTGGCGCTTTTCTTTTTCTCTCACACGTCTCCTCTCCCTCCCTCCCTTACTCACTCACTCTCTCTCTCTCTCTCTCTCTGTATCTATCTATTTATGCACTGTTATTTTATTCCTACCGTTGGTTCTTTAAATTATAAACCATCATCATTTTCAACGATTATCAACTCTGATTTGTATACCTATTATTAGTTAGCTATCTATTTACTTTATCTTTCTGGTCGGTGGTCAGTAATATATCCTTTCTATTGTGTCATACTTTTGCTATGTTATACCACCATCACTGGATCTATTGTACAATCCGGTTCTTGTATTTTATGTCTCTACCCATGTATCAGAATTACCTGCATCGATCTTTGAAGCTTCTCCATCGATCGCCTTCTTGCTTGCCTTAAAGCCCAAGCGGGTCATGGCATAATAAACTCGATCTATCTATCTATCTATCTATATATCTCTCTCTCTCTCGCTCTCTCTGTCTCGGTTCTCAAGCATGAGATCTCGGGATTTAGAAACCGCGACGTAGTCTAACAATTGCTTGTACGGAATGGAATACTTGTATGTGATGATGGAATTGATGCTCAGAGATCAGCGCGGCGAAGCTTGGTTTATTTAATCTTCCGTGCGTGAGACACGTGTTCTCAATATTCGGACGGTGGATGGATATAATACAAAAAAGGGATGTGCAGCAAATTTGTACCGAAAACATGGGACGTACCGCACTCTGTACTTTTGGGAAATTCATTTGATTCTTCGAAATTTGCTCAAGTTGCGCGAAACGAGATTATGAAAACGATTAGGCTATTTGATGATAATGGAAAATTTTCTGTTTATCATAAATAAACAAATGGAAAAAATCTACTAGTCGAAAAGGCGAGGCGTTTACCAGTATTTCATACGAAAATGGACGAAGGTAAATCTGTAGATCTCAATTTGTGGAGATTCAGTGGAAACTCAAGTTTTCATTCAGTGAATGGTTACCAGATGTGATAAAATTTCATCTTTTCCACACAGAGAGAAACGAAAAGTTCCAAAATTAGGACTAAATAGGTTATTACAAATATTATTTCAAAAAGTTACTTTTAAATAAATTCATTCTCTTAGTATGAAATTTACGATCCATTAGACGAGTTAGTTTCGTTTGGGCCAGTTAAAAATTGTACATTTTTCGTCAGCATTCGGTACATATCGCGAATTTGATGGGTTAAGGTGAGAAACCGTACGTCTTCAGAATTCAGAATGCTTTATATTGTTCGTGAGAGTTAAATTTATATGCGAAGCAACAAGACGAAGCAATTTTCAATTACATATGGAGGTTTTCGGCTAATCAAGCAATTATACACAGTTGAAACTTTATATATGCTACATGAGCAGTTGAATATTTATAACGTTTCCCGTTGTTCTCCGTACCTAATTTACCTCCGGAATGTTTATTTAGCCCCTCTTCTTGATTTCAATGTTTGTTAATTCCAATTTATTCTTCCAACTCTACTCTATACAACTGGTGATTTATCTGAATAATAACGTTTTCGAGCCAAGTATATATACAGGGTGTTTCCGAGTAAGCACCGCAGTATGCAGGGTTGCCTACCACCGAGGAAAACAAATAACGGTAAAACAGACCTACCGAGTCATAATCACTTCAGTCGAGTCAAGTAGTACAATCAATATTACGTGACTCCGGAACGCGATCACTGACCGCTTCGGCATGGCTGATAAACAAGGAAACAACCGCCAACACGGAAAGTTCCAGCTCACTCGTGAGGACTTCGAACGTGCGACCTACCGATAACTCGGTAGGTCTATATTACCGATAATTGTTCTCCTCGGCGGTAGGCAGCCCAATTATACCGCGGCGTTCACTCGGAAACACCCTGTATGCGATTTCGCAGGTGATTTCAGAGGTGGTTTGGACCGAGCCTGACAAACAGGTATTTAGGATACGGTGTAACGAATTTAGATAGTTGTTATATCTGTCGAAACTATGAAATTGAATGCCGCGAATTTGCATGCTAATCCGAGCACCGCATCCGGGAGCAGCAACGGCAGCTAGCTGAGAGTCGACGATGTGTCTAAGTTCTAATTCAATGAAGACGGCAGCGTTGCTGGGCGTAACCGTAACTCACTTAACTCGCACTGCTGTAACAACATCAGCTAAATCTACATGATTAATCTTGTATATCGGGTCTCGGAAAACCTCTGTGAAAATTACTCCGGAAGGTGCAACCTTTTTGAAGTGATAGAGAGAGAGACAGAGAGAGAGAGCAAAAAAGAAAAACGTAAACAAATCTCCCGATCCCTCGTCAATGACCCAACTTCCCTGAATCCGAAAACTTTTCGGCCCCCTGCAATCGCTCTGAGCTCCGATCTCTCGCTTCGTTCAATTTCGAGATTGTCGTCCCGTTACAATCGGATTTGCATAGCTGATTCAACTGTTGCAGAGGCATTTCTCAAATGGCAAATCAACCGTGCAACGGTCTTTCTGATTAAAAAGCAAATCACGTAAAGCTGATCAAGTTATTCAAAAACGCTAATTCCATTCACCCGAAAAGTTCTTTCGAGGTAATTTTTTTTACGAAGGTGTGTCCATCCGCGTGAGGTTAAACGCGAGGACGCATGCCGGAGTTACTTAAGGGCGAACAAGTAGTTATTTGCAAGTGAACGCTGGAGGGGCTGCTTTGCATTCTAGTGAAACGCCGTTTTTGCATGCACGATCAAACAGCGTAAACCCTCTTGTAGCGTGGGGGCGGAAGTGGCGAACGCCGTAAAAGGACCATGAAATGTTTTCGAAATAAAACTCGGAATCGCTTGGCTCAGTGACATGGTTTACGAGCTTCGTATAGCGGAGCCGAGCTTCCGTGGCTACGCCGTGCTTGCAGCACCGATGTCATTTCCGACTACAACACTTATCCTTTTATTTCATCTGCATATTTACCTGCGGACTCGCGGCATCCTTCTCTAAGTGATCAGGTTCACCCTCTGGACAATATGTCAAACAGTTCGATTTTATGCCGGCTGAGAGTGTTATCGGTGACTCGAATTTCGAAACAGACGTTAAAATTTGCCGAAATTTGCCTATGTGGGTGACTATGGAACAGTTTTTTTTTTTTTTTTTCGTCGTTAATATAGAAATTCAACATCGCATGGTGTTAGATTGATAAAAAAAAAAGGATAGTCGCATAGTATAGAACTGAGTACAGAAATTCTTCTTACAGTATAGACGGTTAGCATTTGCTTCATTTATTATCTTCAACATTTTAGATATTCGAAAACAAGCCGTAGACACGATATACATGGTCAGGTGATTTGACGTGGATTTCTATCGCGTATCAGACCAAAATCAAATTGTATTCTAAGATTACATGATAGAAAAGTAGATAGTTTCGTATTAGAGTCGATTTATAAAGTTATCAAAAACTGGAATTAAAGAGATCACAATCACTAATTGTATATATGACATAGGTACTCATTTGAAGTTACAGTATGATAATCATACATTCTGATGATAATGTCATGTATACTTGCTTGATCTTGTTTCCAAAAAGTGTGAAATGATTAAAAAATTGAAGCAAATTAAATAGATTGTTAGAAACAGTGATACGATTAGATCGATTTACTCTGTTTGTTAAAGCAAGTTAATGACAAAGATCTGATATACCAGTTTTGTTTCAATGCATATACCTGTATATATGCTTGCATTTATCAGACCTTTTAGGGAAGTCGTGATGAGGCGTGATGGGAGACGAAACGCCCTTCAATAAACCTCCCGTATTGAATACCACCGTTACAACCTCACTGGAATCCCGAGGGAATTCAAATATATTGGGTCGAACGTGATCGGAAAATATTACATTCAGACCAATTTGTTAGTACGTAAATAGTCACTTACCTCAGTTGAATTATGATGAAGGTATTTTCATTTGTTCCCACTGCTTCTCAAATCTCAGGATATTTTCATGGTTCAGACATGCAAAAGGCAGATCCAATTGTTGAGTTTCGTAAGATTCGTAATAATAGCTGAGCCGTTTCCGAAACTTTGTTTCAAGCTACCTCATGAAGGCATGTAATACTGTAAGGCATTCCTTACTTTGACTTTAGGATACATACTTACGAATCAACCTTTTTTTGCCACTTCATTTCAATTGCAAAGAGGCCACAGGCTAGTTGTGACGATTACTGATTGAAACGTTGAGATATTTATTTTTTTATTTCCATTTTTTCCCACGCACTAGATAAATTTTCCAACTTCATTAGGAAAGAGCTGTCGGATGAATCGAAACCACACTAATATAATAGCTTTTTTTACAGATCGATTCTCAGCATATTAATGACCTATAGATGACAGGATCACAGGTTGACAAGCGACAGGATCACGGCATCTTACACTGAAAAACAAATTTACGGACATGCCAAGATTGACGAACAAACGTTTGTCTATGGTCAAAAAACTTAGCAAAACTCTTATTTGTGTAAAAGATTCCAGTAGCAAAATATTCAATCTGATTTCCGTTACTTTGTATCGAGCAGTTACCTCAATATGTTTACATTTGACGTACGCACTTCGAGAGCGAATTAGTTATTCGTAAGTTAATTGGTTAATTCGTAACTGACAACTAATTCACGGTATTGAACAAATATATCCTAAGGATGAAAAATCCAACGACCATCGGAAGGACTTGTTTATTATACTCCCTACTCTGATATTCATAAACTTTCGCGAATAGCAATGATCACCGGCCAAACTTTTGAGGAACATCGTTGACTCTACCCCTCTACCATGCAAACTTTACAAAATCCATTCGCAAATTACAACAGAGTACAACGAAGTACGAGACCGCAAGTGAACACCCATCAACGATGGCATTATAACCATCTGCGGACTCGCTTCTTCTTCTTCTTCTTCTTCTTTTTCTTCCTTCTCCTCTCCTTCGTATCCTTATCCTTCTTTAAAAGTCGAGAAATTCGTTCCATGCTTTGTTTATGTCGCATGCGCAACGTCGTGGTTGCGACCAGCAGTCCGTTCCAGTCCTCAAGTTCAGTCGACGCACGGCGTGCGGGTTGTTCGGGCCTTTCGGTATCGCTGGTTGTTCACCTCACCCTCGAAGAATCTTAATTCGATCAAATATCAACCACATCAAGCCCCAATCCTCGGTGAATCTAATCGACAGTTCGCACAGCGAGATGTAGCAGAGGATGTTGGACCAAACATTTGACAGTATCGAGATTGTTGGGGTCGTTGGTCTGGGTGGCTAGGCCAAACACTTGTTACGGTACCTTTTTCATCGATGATAGACAACTGCCGGTGAAAAATAGATTACAATATAACCCAAAGTGAAGTTTGTGTGTCTTTCTTCCGTCATCTCCAGGCGGAAAAGTCATCCTCGAAGGATCGAACCGTCGCTGAGATCTCCGTCAAGGATTACACAGGTGATCTGCTCCGCGTTTCATCGGTAAAGGTGATCGAGGTGAGTCTCGTCGCATACTTGTTTACGAATCATAATATCCGCTTGTGTTGATCTTACAGTGTAAAAGTGTTTGCTTTTGTCTGGAAAACGATGCCCCCTTACAGTCAGCAGTTAAATTTGTTCTTTCAACGGCTTGTATAATGTAAAGCGGCGCTCTAATGAACTGCGAGAAGTAATTCGGACTGTGACTGTTATGTGTGATTAAATTTTAAACGGGGATGCTGCGCCGTGTAATGTTTAACCCTCTTTTACAGCTAGCCCGAATTGTTTTACGGCGTTCTTACCGTTTGTCATGGGTATATTCTGTTCGATTACGTGACGTACGAGGCGAGAGAAAATGGTTCCGTTCTCGCGTATTTCTATGATGATTTCCGCGGGTTTCGATTTCCGACGATCTCGTTTATTTCCTGATCAACAGGTCACGTTCAGCTGCAATGTGATTTCTCGTTGATTTCCGATGCCATTACCTAATCATTTCCAATGTGGTCTGAAATTATTTTCAACGTTGATTTACTATTCCATTTATCGCTGCAGATCACGTTGCGATGATTTTTAATGATATCTTCGATACTTGATATTCAATGTAACTTACTATTGAGAATAATATCAAATGGCTGTAAATAACAGTATTGAACAGGTTTGGATGGCTTTCATAAAATTCGAGTGGCACTCAAGATTACTTATTTTATTGTAATTATTCGGCGATTTTTCGGTCACGTGATTTCTCCGATTCTCATTATTTTACAAGTTTTTCTTTACTAATTGTACTATTTTCCGATAACGATGTAAAAAAAAGATACAGGTAGTTTGAAATTCCTATTTTGAACAGTAAAAGCTCTTGTTTACGGAAGGATATGAAATAATAAAGATTCGATTAAAGAATAAATTCAACAAAATCTTGCTCCAAGTTACAGAATAACTAGAATGTAATGAAGAAAGAAAGAAGACTGTATCATTTTTATTTTAGTGTAAAAATGATTTGTTCTTTACGTCTGTAAGAATCAATATTCACGAATCAAGAAACATGACGGAACTCGGTAATCTAAATTAAATTAAACACTGATCACAGAATAGCTCTAGATGAATTAGATTCTAATATCTTATGCCTATTTCGACTAGCAAGGATTTGGCTCGTAGCTTTGGGTAATTTGGCAAAGTTGACCGAATTGTTTCGAGATATGATAATTCATCACGTTCCACGTTCCAAAATCGAGGATAAAAGTGGCCAGCGAAAAACGCCTTGCGACGTAAAGTTTGAACCACATATATCAGGATGACAGTTCTTGGTCGGGGAGCGCAAGTTGTTCTTTCAATCATCTTTGTGGCCTTGAACTTTCCTGCCTCAGGAGTTGTGCGACTCGATGAGTTGCGTATGTTGAATTTGTTCAACTTCTCTTATACCAATAAATTCGCAACGGCAGCCCTGAGGAAATGAATATTTCACGTGAGACTCTACCGGAAATACAATTATTGCTATAGGTATTTACACAGTTTCAATTCGTAATTGGTTGCTCGATGCCACGGTGTTTTGATACCGGGACAATGTGCACAGTAAATACGTAACGAATACTTTAAGGGTTTTGAGGAGATTGACGTCATTTGTAATTCAAATTTTTATCGCGATTTTAGAGCTGATCTGAAACCGTTGCTCATATCATTGCTCATATTCTATTTAGTTATTTTTTTATTTTGTGCTTTCAGTATCTTTCTTAAAACTTTGCATTATATATACCTGAATTATATGCATCAGAGATATGCGAAGTAAGCAAATTTGTAATTCGTTTCTGTTCATTTAAGCGTAACGATCAAACTTAATTTTCAGGAGTTCGTTATAAACTGCACTACCTATAGATATTGAGAAAATATTGGTTTGAAACTTTGGTCAAAATTCATTCATCTGATTTAAACTTTGGTATGGTTTTGTCGATGGCAGTATAATTTCTTCCTTGAATCTGAACAGTCACAGATAACGGATAATGTTTATATTATATATATATATATAATGTATATATATATATATATATGCATCAATATATAAGTATATTCGTATCTTATACGTTCGGCACTAAGGCTTGTAGCAGCGGTGCTGCGAAAGTAAAATAATTATCATATACCGCGTTAGGGAGAACAAGTAGGACGGAAATTTATAAGCAAACTTTCTTCAAGAACTTCATTCACTTTCCTTGATTTCTTCAGAGAGACGACGGCGGAATATAATTTGTCAAGTTACTTCGAGCGTGTTTGAACCCGACCAAGACTTAAAAAAGATAAATTAAACGAAAGATAAACAAAGTACGCAATATGTGGAAGAACGACTTACTAGCTGCAGATTCGTAATTTGAGAATTTTGTTCGTGGTCTAATTTTGACCAAGGGTAACTTTCAAAGTTTGAAAAATTCAACGACGAAAGAAATTGTGATTAGTTCATACTGGAAATATCTGCGAAACTTTTTCAAGAGTTACGTGTATGTAGATCTAACAACGCATTTGTTGATTGCTTGTCGTTGAGAGGATAAAACTTGTCGAAATCATGATTGAATTCCACACTGAGAAAAATTTCATTTGTTACTCAGCAGCTAGAAAAATTCAGTAAAACAGGTATCGTTAAAAAAATTGTTTGAATATTGTTGGAATTACGAAAAACGAGGTACGCCAAACAATTTTGCGCTATCGTCGATCCTTTTTTGGTAATTGCAACGCGAAATCAGTTTGTGAGGTTTACTCTGCTTTTTTAGTTAAACGAGGCTTTAACATCAATTTATATTTGCACAAGCATTGAATTTTCGCAACAGTTACAATTCTCACAATTATCTCACACAGAATATTCAAGATTTTGTCAAAACTGCTATTCTCTAGAGGTGAAACGAAGAAAAAAAAAAAAAATCGTAAAAAAAAAGATGTTGACATAAAGCGTGGATCACATCAGAGATGGTCTGAAATGGAGTTTCTGGTATTAAATAAAACGGTTTCTGGTATTAAATAATTAACACAGGTACAGGCGGTATGTAAAAATTTATAAAGAAGCGTCGCAGAGTTTGTCGGCTGCCCTCAAAGTTTGACGTTCAGAATTCCCGGCATGCTCCGATAGCAAAGAAGATAGGCTCACCCTTCGGGGACGGCTGTGCGTTTCATGTTTCTTGACAATTTCAGTATTAGGTATTATAACCCACTACGCGGCGTTACGGTGGTAGAGCAGCTACGTGCGACGAGCAAGGGTTTCCATTATTGGTTACTGCAGGCATTGTGTTCCAAGCTGTTCGTGCGGTAATCATACGAAAACGCCAATTACACCCTAGGTATAGTAACGCGACACCCACACCCGCCTATGACGTATCCGTATCAAAGGAACACGTGACGGCGTACGAACGCATACAGTCGCTGGCTCACATGAGTAGCTACACGCATGCCAGATAAGGGATATAATTATTTTTCGGTCCAACCTGCCAGGCAGAGAGAGAGAAAGAGAGAGTGAGAGAGAGAGGGAGAGAGAGAGAGTCTCGCGTGTTTCCATCCCCTCATAGATTCCTGATGAAGCTACGCCTAGATTTACCCTTGTCGCGGCCCCGCAAGCTCGGATTCCATATGCTTTTCTTTCCCCGCCATAAAATTAGACACCCTAGCGATAATTCGACGACGAGTCGTTAACTGTGTTCAGGTCGCACGGTGTAATGGGCGGAAAAGTTCTAAAGGGGGTGAAAAAAAAAAAACGATTGAAAAGTAAGTTCAGTATGAAAATAAGAAAGCATGCAGCATCTTCGGGTCGGGATTGGTTGAAAGATAAATATTCTTTTTTTTGTTTTGTTTTTTGCTATCCCGAAACATCCGCGTACACGAATCTTTTATCCCAAAATGATAAACGGAAAGGCGATATTGTATTAATAAACAAATTTCAGTGATGAGAATCGATATACGTGGAAGCCGCGTTGTGAGAAGAAAAGTTGAAAAAAGTTGAACAACCTCTTATAACGTGAATCTCGAAATTTCAAATTTCAATTCTGAGTATAAAATGGGAATTTTCTGATTTTTGGTGATAAAATCATACCCTAAGAGCAGCTGTACGCAAAGTGAAATCACGTCTAGAATCAGAATAACGAGTTTTTGTTTCACGACGAAACATTGACAATTTTAAAAATCAAATCCGAATCCGAGATGATTTCACGCACCCACCGATAATTCACCGCGAATTGATAAAAAAAAAAAAAAAAAAAAACAATTCGAATTATTCATCGATTTCTTATCGTTAGTAAATCCGTTATACTGCGGATTTTCTTTTCGAACGATTCTGCTCCAGTTCCTTGGGCGAAAAATAGTTTCAACGCTATTCACAAAAAGGCAAAGAAAAAAATTATTGCCCTCTCTACACTGTCTCAAGTTAGCCTGAATGGCGCCGTACATTTTTCATATCCCTGCTGATGTAGCTTGGCAGAAAAATTATGTTTTCCTCTATCTTCAATCCGACAATTTATATATGAAAAAAAGAAATGAAAAATAAAGCCAGAAAAGCTTTTGCTAATCGTGTAAGTTGTGTTTTGATCGATGATATTTTTTCGTCGAAAAAATAAAAAATCTCTATTTCATTCGTAATCTTCCGAATAAATCCTGAAAATTTCCAATACTATTACGTAAATAATACTGTCCGTAAAACACAAACGTAGTTTTTTAAATCCGATAAATCACGGATCTTATATTTTTTATAAATTTCCATCGACCGGTTAGTTCTCCTCTTTGATTTTCACGTAAATGAAAAAAAGTTTTCCTTAATTCCTGTTTTCTTCATACCAGCGAATTCGCCAACTTCGCAGTGTTGCCGATTGAAAATCGATCCGCGTTCATCCGCAGGTCAGCATCGGTTTTAGGCACGGTTCGGAAATAACTCGCGGTATTAGTCGTGCAAAACAGATGTTTATCACTGACAATCTCACGGCAATAAACGGCTTTCATATTTACGAACGTTGACAGGGACAGCGGCTCAGCCGTTCCGATACTCTGACAGCTGTCCACCCCCGCTACTATTATTTCACAATTTTATTCCATTGAAATCGCGATGCTTTATTTTTCGCCTGTTTTTCTCTCTACTCTTTTCAACCATTTCTCTCCTTCCTTTTCATTCACATCAATACCTATTTGCGCCTGACGTCACTCCGAAAAACTACCGCCTCTCTCCGCGATGGGTTGACCTGAAACATTTACCAAAAATACCTACTGATACTATTTTCGGAATTTTACATGCGAAAGCGTGAATCCGCAGATAATACAGAATATCATGAGAATCATACGGTTGAAAAATTTAAATCTTGAATTGAACGTGTTCCCGGCTTTTATCATATTTTGCAATAATGTTACCTCTAGAGTTTCACCATGTTTTTTATAGTTGTTTCGAATTCGATTTTTTTCGTATCGATTTGATTCAGGACGCAAAGAGTCAGAGTCGATTGGAAAATAATAACCTTCTTCCATTAATTATCTAATTCTGAACAAACATCGAAATAAAATCTAATACTAATTTTAGATTGTCGGACAAAACAAGATGAAAAAAAAAAAACTGTATTTTTCTCATTCTGGTTGAACAGCAAATTTATTGGCCGTTGTAATTACAAAAACTCGATTCAATATCAAGAATCACGCGCTAGTATCGAAAGTTGGTTACTCAAAATTCGTTCGAGTGTTGCATCCAATTGATGTCCGAAATGATCTGGATATTTAGTAATCGATTCGATTATCGGTGCGCATTTATCCCGTATCTAATCAGTCTTGTGTTCCGTTTAGATTAATCGAAATCTCTTCAACGTGACGGATTTTTTTTTTATCTAAAGAACCTTACAACATTTTTTCACATTTACTCTGCCACCCGTTAGTGTTACGATCATCGGTTCAACACAGGATTTTGATGGTCGATAAATTTCTGTGGCAAGAACTTGTACATTGACAATAAATACAAGTTCACTCGTAGGAGCGAAATAAGCAAGGAGTGATTTTTGTAGTCGGTTGATTGGTACGCGTTGTAATTGGCTGGTTTGGGATTGCCTGCCTTTAGACTGATTTGATTGCTTCTAGCCGACAGCTCAGTCAGTCTCGGTGATTTCGTGTCACCTTGGATCTACCAATTAGAGAAATGGATACCTTATTTGTGTTTGTATCCAGCCGAATCCCTTCCACGCTTCGCGCACCAGGATTAGTACGATAAATTTTCCCTCAATTATCCCACGCACAATTTCCTTATCCTTGAAGTACCGAGACTTTGAAATTTCGGTACACACGCATATAAGAAGCCAAAAATGTCGTTGACACAATTTTTCCCGTTTTCTAAAATCTACCCCGCATTCAAAATTTCTCTATGCATGGTGTACTTTTTTTTCTAATTGCTTTCTTTGCCCATGTCACGCCGCTTATACTTTCGCATTTCTTTAGGTATCGTTATACTATTTACTTTAGCCTTTTGCCATTTAGAACAGCGAGCCAAGTGTAATGGAGAAATATGCGTGAGATCGATCGATTGATCGATTCAAGCCGCTCTGCAGTAGATGAAAAACTCAGCAAGTACACAGTCGGAGTTGTTCGTCGTGAAAAATTCATACCAAATTTCCTTCACGTCTGTACGATGTATAATTCACGAACCTTCGCTAAGCTCCCCCGTGTCTTGAATGGCAGTCGGTTGGCGCCAATCCATGATCTCTTTTCAAGGAACAGGGGAATAAAAAACGATGTAAAAAAAAAAAAAAAACGGAATTCTGAAGTAATAGATATCTACGTGTCTGACGTATAGGAATTAAGGTACGGAAGTATGTGCAAAAACTTAAGTTCAAGAAGAAAAAAATTGTAACTTATCACGTGTGATAACAGTTTAAAGAGAAAATAAGTTATAAACATTGAAAAAACGGAATTGGCAAATTAAACAAAATATTAAATGTAGTTTCTCTGCTTTCGGGTAAGAGTTTCTGTTAGTAATGTATACAGAACTTGTTGATAATGAAATAAAACTTTGTTTTCAGAGCAACACAATAGAGTTGGACGGAATTTGTCAGTCCTAAATCGATAAGAAATGGAAGAATCTTTATATTTGTGCATATATATATAACACGTATTATCGATAATCGAAACGGTTAGATTAGAAACAGAGAAACGTAACGTGAAGTCTGTAATTTAAAACTCAATGCCAAGTATCGAATGACGGTAATAATAATTCCGATCACGAAAGTGAAAGTAAGAAACACAGAAATGCAGGGAAAATTGAGAAAACAATTCCAAGAACTGCCGAAAGTGTGATTAAGTCGATGCTTCAACGATGTAACGAAGCAGACAAATCATCCTAACGTTGAATAGAAATTATCGTGAAAACTCTTTCGTAGACAATTAATTTATTTATTTTTTTTACTCGAATATCACATTGATTTCACAAGTACGCGTTGGATTATTTCATTTTATTTATTTAGTTCTGAACGTGAATCAAGAATTAGTCGTTTTTCGGTGTATTCTCGACTGGCTTATCGAAATACCCTACAAAAATTTCATCACATGCGTAGAAATTCGATAATAAAAGCAATGAAATAACAATCCAATGTATTATGATCACGATGAATCGATGCAAAAATAAGCGTTTTGTAAAGAAATTAAAAATACGGAAGCTTACAGGGCGAGCTTTTTTTTTTTTGAACGTGCTCCACACGTATTTAGATTGTATAATGGTACAAAAAAAAAAAAATTCTAGAAGGAGCGCCATGTAATATGGTAATATTAATAATAACAATAATAACCCAGCGGAATAAATTTCACTAAACGCAGATATATTCGAGGGGGTAAGCCGTCTGGTTTGCTTGTTGCCGCGTCTGGGTGGGTATGCATTATATCACTTAACCACCGCTAAATCCGTCCGGTATTAAATGCGCTCTTCGTTCTCCGCAAGGCGACACGCGAGTATAGAAACCCATGCGATACGGAATGTCTACGGCGGCCACTCGCGAGGCAACCATTAAATGATTCTTGGGAATCTGGAGGCGAGTCTGTGGGAAAATCGAAGATAATATTATCTAGGGAAGACCAAAATCGTTGTGACGGAAACACGAGCAATCGATTATACAGGAATCGGATTCTGCGGCTACCGCCATGCGATAAAATCTTACCAGCTTCGAGCTGATCGTTCCTCTCGCTTTTACATTGTGCCAATTTTTTTTCTAGCTTTATTTAAAAAGTGTTGCAAGTGATTCGTTCAGCTGGATTTTAACCAATAATCGAAGCGGAGGATTGAAAAGGCTGTAAGTGCCAGTTTATTCGGTATGAAAAAAATTTTTTTAGCGAAAAAAAATTACACTTGCAACACTTCTCAATTCTCTTCGACTAAAATATTTTCATTGATGTTTTTTTCAAGGAAATAGTTTCCGGAAGAATATAGACAGTTCGAAAAGCGACTTTTTTCGGGTAGTAGAGGCTCGAAAACAATGTAATGTGAAATTTGGAAAAAATATCAACTACTGGAATTATTATGCTAAAAAGCTATCAATATTGATTCTTTACTTCAAATTGCTTCGATATAGTTGAAGATGTATAAGGCACGTTCGATTTCACTTCGGAATGGCTCATTTTATTGAGAAAATGTATTTTCAAAAAATTTATTTAAGGACTTTGTTGAATATATAATCTTACAACATTGCACCGATGTTGATTATGATCAATAAATGGCGGTAAAGAATTGATTACCGAAGAAAAAGAAAATATTTTTCAATCGCCTGTAGAATACAATCTTCTGAATAAAATTAGTCACCCTCGCTGATATCTAGGCTATCGGTTACGATTCCAAAATTCTCTACTTTTGTATTCTCAAAGAGATCCTCGTAGCTCACGTACGTAAATTTACAATTATCTCGCAAAAAATTTGATAAAAAGTTCAGATTTTTGGTCAATCAATCCAATTGAACCACAATGAGAGAAATTTTTAGTTCCGGTTACCGCTCAGTCCTCAACTATTTTCATTTTTTATCAGGATCGAAAAATATGGTTGTAGGTAGAAAATGAAAATTAGTTTTCTAGCTGTTACCGGAAAGTCTAGCATCCGTTACTATTCTTTCTCATTACGATCACTGTTGCTATATTTTCTTGTAACCGTTGCGAAAATTTAACGAGAACGAGAATTGCATTTCCCAAACCCAGACGACAGACGAGATGCGCGAGTCTCTCTTTTTCGTCTCCTCGCATTCCCGTTTCCAAATTTGACGAAATAAAGAAGCCGTAAAGCGCATCCATATGCCGTGGCACAGGGCTCGCCAAAAAAAAACTATTGTATGGGTTCCGCGCCCCGCACGCGTCGTCAAACTTTCACGAGCTTTGCAGCGATCGAGTTTTACGGGAACAGAGCTTTGCATTTTTATTTCTCCCACAAACCTCTCTCTGTCCTCTTGTTCTTGCCTCGTGGACCGGGAATTGAGATACGCGTTTCCTCTTTTCAGCCAGCGACGCGCAATCAGCAGCTGTACCGAGTGATTCGCGAGTGAACCTTTCAGTTTCCCTATTGCAGCCCATTTCTTTATGCTTAATCGACGTCTGCAGAGGTTGACGCTGATACGCAGCTTCGTGCAGGGCTGTATTGACGATTCGTGGTCCGGCTCGTTGAATCCCATTTTGAATGATACTAGGAGCAACTACCCCGGAAATAATAACCGAAACGAAAATAACCCATGACAAATACAACCCCGGAGAAAAGTAACCCAGGCACAGATAACCCGAAACAAAAATAACTCAAGGCAAAGATAACCCACGCAAAAATATGATTAGACAAAAATAACCTACGACAAGAATAACCCAAGATAAAAATAACCCAAACCAAATATAACCCGAGACAAAAATAATTTACTCAAAATAACCAATGACAAAAGCTACTCAAATCGAAAATAACCCACGAAAAAATAACCGAAAAGAAAAACAACTTGAGACAAGCATAACTCACACAAAAATACACCCATGTCATAAATGTCACACTTGAAGTTCACTTTATTTTAAATTCTTTAAATCTGTTATTAAATTTGATATATTATCAAATTAGTGAGCCTTATGACCCTCTGTAATATATATGTAAATGGAACGTGTTTGAATTTTCAAAACCTGGAAGAGTGAAATTTGTGTTCCAACTTTTCTCATACTCAATGAAAAACTTCCAAAATGCCCTACCGTCGAATGCAATCAGAGTCAATACTCGAAATTCCAAAAAAAAAAAAAAAAAAACACTTCAATTATGGCAAGTATTATCATGTCAAAAACTGTCAATCAAGTTCAAAATAAGAATCAGCGGAAATCTGTTGGAATTCGACGTGAATGCAGTGTAATTAAATTTGCAGTCAACTCGATCGTCAATATCCAACTGATTCATGAAAACACGACGCCGAATAAACCAAACATTGAATTATGTATGAACATTATTAATCTGTACAGCGATCACTTATTTATCTATGAATTCGTTGATTTATGCTAATACACGAACTGAATTTGTGTGCGAATCGCGGTTATCATTACGTAATGCAAATGAAACTACAATTTCCGTATTTATAATAAAGAGTAATTAAATATTCATCGGTTTTCGCATGTCATGAATTAATGCATTCCCAACATGAGTCGCTAGTCGAGAAACTTGGTTCACTTATAAATTGTACTTATATTATCATACGTGGGTGTTTATTATATTATACCTACGTACGTATGGTTCCCATATCAGACGTGATACACTTTCGAAATCCCGTCACGACACGTATTCTTGTTCCTTGTACGAGCGTCTGCATCACATGGAAATTGCGTTGAATTGTAGATACCGAAAACACGTCGACGGCTACGTTTTGATGCCATTGTTAGACGGCTGTCACGTTTCATCGGATCGGAAGCTCAACCAAACGTTTGAAACACGCGATGCCGGGGGTGATATACCCACTCGCAGTGATATCGTATGCCTCGAGTGCCTGTGTACCTCGTGTATGATAAAATATTTTATACCTTCGCAAATTCTGGCTCACACAATGAACAATTTGCCAAATGGAAAATGTAACAGGCTGACGCTGACAACGCGCTGTTGTAACTGTTGAAAAACAAAACGAATTTTTATTTTTAACCGTGGAAGCTTCGGTTATTTTGATTTTTTCAAAATATTGTAGATATCACATTTTCTCCGGTAATGAAAGTTTCAAAATTTCGTGAATACGTTTAGTCTATTTGAGAAAATATTCAGCTGAAATTAAATCAGACGTGAACGAAAAAATCGGTGCTTTTCACCGAGTAGAATTGATTTCGAAAACTCGAGTCACAATTATTTTCACTCACAATCAGTAGGACAAAACACAATGGTAGATTTTGTTTCGAATACCTTTTATCTTAACTGCAACTTATGGAAACACTAATTCATCTTTGCATATTTTTATTTTGTCATTGATATTGTCATGCTAAAAAATTGAGTCTTATTTTCAATAATCTAGTATACCATAATTGATTCTAGTGGTGGGGCGTTTTGATTCAACCCTGTTGAGTGATAATATCGATTTTTAGACACTGCTGATCAAATGAAAAACTACAAGTTTTCTGTCAACTGTTTTTCTTTCAACCCTCTGAGTCATAGTGGTGAGTATTCTCACGAAAATATCAAGTCCCTTCGAATCCGGAGAAAATACTCTGTTGAGGAATTTTTGGGGTCGCTGGTTACGAGTCTGAAATAAAATTTTGAAAGTTCAGTGTCGCGAATTCAATCAGCGACCCCAAAAACCTCTGCACGAGGTTTTTGACCGGATTCGATGAAATTTGAAATTTCCGTCAACTATATTGGATCCGCCATTTTTTAAAATTTGATTTCAGATCCGTTATCAGCGACCCGAAAAACCAAGGGATACTCATCCTCTGATAAAATTTAACTTAGCTCAATAACGTGCAACGCAAAAGGTTAACGGGTGTCAGGATTTCAAAAATTTCCAAGTAGTCACAATTTTTTCCATCCCTCTCGATAACGCCGCGGTATTCCTTAGTGATTATCGGTAATAGTATTATACTGCAGCCAGGTCGTCCGTATAGAAAAGGGGATTCAGGAATTTCCCATTATTTTAATTAGCACCGGAAAGCGGCTATACATACACTTATATACTCTACGCAGTAGAGCCGAGAGGTAAAAATTCCGGGAATTTTCAACGTCACCACAGCCACTTTATAATTACAGTTGAAAACCGAACAACCATTGAAAAGGTGCGGTTATACGTATACCCGTATACACATGTATACGTGCAAAATAGAGGGTCGGTCATTTCCACGCCTCGTCTCCGCCTCGACATGCGAACTTTTCAGGTCCACGGCTGGGTTTTTTTTTTTTTTTTTTCTTCAACATCCTTCCCTCTTTCTCTTTTTTTTACGCCAGAATCGCGCCCTTGCCTTCGTTTTCCGCAGCGCCGCCGTTCCGCAGTTCGTTCAAAGCGATTTTATACTCGGGCACGGTCGCGGCGCGGAGCTTACCTCCTTTAATCGTTTAAAATCGTTGTAATCCGCGTCGCTTTTCTCGCCGAAGGTTAAAACCCTTACAGAAAATTCCCGGGGCGGCCCCTGATCTGCCAGATATATATTCCAGGACGGGTAGAGGAAGGGGAAATCCCTTCGTTTTATTCCTCCGCAATTTCACCCCCTGTTTTATTGCCTTCTTTTTCCACCGCGTTTCTTTTACCCCTGCCTCACTTGTTCCTCCCTCCTTCCGTCACCTTCGCCCTTCCTACCTTTTTCCTGCTCCGGGCGTAAAGTGTTCTCGCCGAGGACGCGGACCGCCCTTTGCAGGATTCCTTGTACCGACGGGGAAATAGTTGGCCGGGCATCGCGGGGAAAAGTTTCTTAAAATAACCGTATAACTCTCCCACCACGTCTAACTCGTCACCCGCTAACCCCTGCAGGGCTGAATTCCATGGGCGAGAATATTAACCCCCGCATTATTCTGCAACACGTCAACTTGATCATGTCAGATCCTCGCCGTATCAGATTATGCCATTTGTCGAATATGTTGATTTTGTAACTATCGGATATCTGACTTGTTTCCTATTTTTTTTTTTTTTATCACTATTCGAAGAGTGTAATTTCTTAAATTTAGACTTCACTTTTTTTCAAACTGTCAATAATTCGTTGTTACTCTTTCTCACAAATATTTCTCTGAAATTGCTAAAAAAAAAAAAAAATAATAAGTTTGATCGTTCATTAAAATATTTTGAAAGCTCTCTCAAATACTTTAATGAATTTCTTGTGGAATCTTATACCAAACTTAACCAGAAACCTAAAATTTTCCTTGGACAAATTCCCCAGTTGCATTCTTGTGCAATTTTTGTACACTTGCCTTGTATCCATAAAATTTGCACAAACTTGTACGTAAGGTTTTGAAACATGTACTTGAGAATAATTGAACACTTTTTAACAACTGCATAAAACAGAGAGCTCCGACAAGGTGAAAAAAAAAAAATTCTGCTGCAAGAATTTAGTTAAATAGTTGAGTACATGTAAATTGTTGAGCACTTATCACCAATACAATGGTCAGTACGGTGAGTTTTATGTTAGTTGAATCAAAAAAACTCTATGTTTGATCCTTTTGGAAAATAATTTGTTTCGTTAATCGAGGCGATTAAATCTACCTATATATTACATGATAGATAAAGGATATTGAACGGTGTAATTTTTCTTCGGCTATAATACGTCGGTGCCAAAGATGTAGACGGTGGGTGATAGAATAAATACACGTGAAATATTACCGATCAAACTGTTACTCAATAAGTTATCGTTGTCCCATAAAGAATCAATTTGTGAGCCATAAAAAATAAAGCCCGTTCGTATAACGCCAACTTCCGAGCCGCCGGTGCTCGGCAAAACTAGCCGAGGGGTCAAAGCCTTCATAAAACACTCGCTGCCATCCCTTCGCGAGACAATATGTTTCTCAAAAAAATACTCTGTTCGTGGATTCTTCTCTGCGTGGAGATTAGATATTTCAAATTGAAACATGTAAACACATTTTACGTTCAGCCTTATTTTATAATCGAAGTTGATAATGCAATTTCTGTTAATATTTGATGCGATCAGCTTGTAACGTTCCATCGTGTAACCATGTGAAAAAAATTAACCAAACTCATATAGTTTTTCATTTTTAGTTCAAAAACTTTTCTGAAATTCATTGGATGGTTTTGAAACGACCGTTTTTATTGTTTCACCATGCAGTAGGTACAGAATTCTGATTAATAATTAAAATTTGTTCCGACGCACTGAAATTTAATCCTTGTGAAAGTTGTTTTTGTACAAACTATATGATTGGATAATATGTTCGAAAATTCAGCCCGATCTTGAGGAATTTCAGCATTTTCATTTGTCTTCTTTTCATTCCAGCTTATCATTTCATAATTTTTCACGAGCCTGTTCATTCAAGATATCCTCGGTAAGTGCCTTAATGGAGGATATCTGGAAAAGTGGGGCCAAAAGAAGGGAAGCATTCGGATCAGGTAACAGGTCAAGTTCGGGGAATTAGAGGTCAGAACTTCCCTTGATGCGAAGTGTTTCCGGTCAAATGCATGGGGGCTTTTCTGGGCTGGGAGACTAAGGTCTTCGACGATTATTGTAATGGGTTTCAAGATTGGAACAGTATAGGTATTTACTATTTCACTTTATCTAACCAAAAGTACCGAAAAAATTGCTACATTGACTAACGTGGTAGAAATCTTTAATGTCGATTTTATAGTCAGTTGTATTTGGCTGTGAATAAAATCGTGTTTCCAACTAAAAAATGAATTGACTGAACATCATCTACAATGGGAAAATAATCGATTGACCACGTCATATGGATTAACTAAAGTTCCCCGAACGAATCACAGAATATTTGAAATTTTCAAATCTTATGCTTGGTGAAGACTGCGAATCAGCTAAATGCAATTGCTTTAAAAGTTACTTATCAAAAAAGTTTCCATTGAAAATAATTATCAACATTCTAAATTTATTGGTTAATTCATGAGACGATAGTGACATGGAAATTTAGTACTTTCAACAAATAATATTTCAGATAACTAGTCGGTCGAAATAGGAATTTCAAACGAGGAAATTATAGGTTATCTTTAGTAACCGAGAAAGTTAGATAGTTTTCAATGATCAAAATGGAGAAAGCAGATCAAAAAATAAATACTTTAACATGTTGAAGGTCGAAATGTAGAAAGTGAAAACGTAAAATTACCAGAATTCAAAAAAATGGCACATGGCAATTGCCCAGTAGTAACAGAAATATCCGATTATGCTATTATCGCAACCTTTCTAATAGTACGATTACAAATTTTAGCCCCTTGCGATATCAAAATTTCCATTCTTTCGCCAGTAAATTTATTCACATATTCGAAAACAATGTTTATTCGTTTACCAAACATTCTCAATACTTTGAACTGTTCGAAGGTTATTGGTCAGTTGAATTTCAAAGTGTTTAAGATTTTTAACTCTGATTTCAACAATTTTTGGTAGGCACTCGTATGAGTCACATTTTCCATAAAGATAAAAAAACAAAAACACTTGGAAATATTTCCACCTCGACGATTCTCCAATTTCAAACATTTTCACGACTCTCAGCTCAAGTTCGAAAAATGGGATTTTCAAATACGCTGTTATAATCTTTGCAAAATTTCAGTCGCACCCGCATTCTATGCTCATATTTTTTTTTTTTCAAGCAGAGCAGCCCGGTATTTAGATTTTCGAGTATACCAGAACATGCACAATTTATACACTTTTCTAGCCAGCTCCCGCTCGGCATGGTGCAGCATGGAATCGATTTCTTCGAAAGAGGTTCGGCTTGCGAAGACGGAAGTGAGCGCAGGAACTCCACCACTCGTCCTTCTTCCTCGGTGGCGCACGTCACCCTGCTGCCCACCCTTCGGCTAAATGTATATTTTCCGCTACATTAGGCGGGCAAGTTTCATAACGGTTCTTTTCTCTTCTTTCTCGTTTTTTCTTCCCCCATCTCTTTCCTCTCCCTCTGCCTTCTCTAAAGCTAGCCGGACTTTTTTCTTCCTCGTAGATGTGTGTACGTGTACCTTACATACCTCCAGCCTTCTCTTTCCTCTTATTCGCTCCGCGCTTTCGTTTCTTCCTCTTCTTCTACTTGCAGTGAAAATTTTACGTAATCCATTTTCCGTTCTATCCCCTTCTTTCTTTCTTCACTTCTCTCTTCCCTCGTTTCATATTGCCTGTTTTAACACCACGTTGAGTCTGAAATTTTTTCTCTCTACATCCCTTCCAGTTTACTTTTGATTTTGGTTCCGTTTGTTAAGTCCATGTAAAAACAAAAAATTCGGTCGTAACTCGCGAGTTTGAAGAGCGAGAATTGTTCATTCAATTACATTACGCCATTGCGTTGGTGCAGCTGAAACTACGTTCAATCTTTCTTTTTCACTACAAATATTATTACAGATGTATAAATCGTTCATTTTTAGTAAACGTTCGGTAGAAAATTCATATTCTGCCATTTTCTAGTCACGGTTGTTTAAGTATCGCATTATTGAATAAAAAATGCGCGTACATGTCCAAGTATGATAAAACGATTTTTCTACAGTTTCAAACAATTCACTATAAGAAAAGAAAATGTTCCAGTTTACATTATCATTCGTATTTTATTCTGGTCAAGACCTGAAAAAAGTTTAAGTACACTCTTCACTGAATATTAGAATCGCCAGTGTGTTCCTTGAAACATACCCATTCAACTGAACAGGTTAGTAAAAAGTCCCTGCGTTTCCCGCATGATGCAAATTGAACGATTCACACACAGAGAAACGACGCAGAAAGCTAGCACCTTTGGTCCGCGTGTGTTGTCGAGGCCCCATCAAAATTGACTCTGAATTAATGATCGTTGAATTTCTGCGAGTAATTACCAATCTCTTGGGAAGGAATTTAGGCCAGTCTTCCCTGTAATTTCTCGATCCCTTCGCTGAAGCCACCGTCGAATAGCAAAGGGGAGCTAACGGGTTCAGAAAGCGGGTTCTAACCCTTGCTTGCACCAGGTTACAGATCGCAGATGCTGCCTTATTACAATCAAAATTCTCTTCCCTTGTACATTCGCGTAATTTTCTGTATATTAATTCGGTGTTTATCTATCGTATGAGTACTCTGAATCATATCGTTCAGCAGGCGGGTTTTCCTCGTGTTATCGGGGAACGTGTTGTAATATGAGGATATATTTCAGGGTGTTACGGTACACATAACTAACTATGCTGCGTATAGTTTGCTTTCATATACGAGCGTGTGACCTACCTCAAAGGGGTTGAAATTACTGTTCGGCGGTTTGTCAGAATTTTTTGCAATTATCCTGCAGCGAGCGAAATGGATTCGTTTTTTTTTTGTTCTGTTTCTCCTCTGCCGGTGAAAAGTTTTTTTTTTCGACCTGTTACACCCGCCTGTGGGTAATACATAAATCTCAGGTTTTAAATGAAGTCTGTTTACACGTATTCAATCCGTCGCGATATGTTACTATTGCAGCTGCTGTATTCCAAAAAGTTATCTGAATTCACAAAAAGCTTGTCAATCTTCAACATCTTTCATCTGAGACAGAGATGGTATAGAAAACTGATTTCAACAGTGGAATAGTTATTTCATTCCGACATGTCTTCAAACATGATAAATTCGTGTTTCGTCTTTTCAGAAATGAAGAAGGTATTCAAATTTTTTGCTATGGTCTTTTATATTTTATAAAACAAACGTTCGAAGGATTCTTCAATAATAATTTTAATTCCCCGCATGGTGAAAGTTGATCTGTAAGAATCATAATCTTTTTTTATTGCGAGTAATTGCAATCGATAAAGAGCCCGATTCTGCATTCTCGAATTACATGTAAAAGAATTTTTCAAGTACCACAGTTCTAACAATTCTCACGATTCTAAGGAGGGGAAATCCTGAAGAAAATGTGAGCGACGATCTTGTAAGACATCGCTTCAAACAACTTCGAGATGGAGAGCCACATATTGATCAATCGAATCGTAATGTTGAGTCTGGAGACTCTGAAGTTTTACGTAAAAGAGTATATAGAGTATGTAAAGATCGCGTGATTGTGTATCTGAAATTTTGTCAACCGATCTAGATCTTGTAACTCGTAACATCGGGTGAAAAGTTGAAAAACTCTAGGGGTCGAGGTGATTAATAATTCTGTTTTAACATGTGATTCGCGTACAAATGGGTATCACGCAAAAAGCCGTACACTTTGGATAACCAGAAAGTCGAACAACTTTGGTGATGAGAAAACGAATCCAGGGTAGCCTAACTGTTCTTTATAGGTGGAAGCCCTTCCTGGTGAAAGAGCTTCCAACACGAAATACTCACATTCATGGTTGCAGGTCCCCCTTGTGCAGTCTAGAGCTCGGTACACACCGGCACTTTTAACCTTAAATATCCAACAATTCTTGGAAATCAGTCGATGAATAGTTGGCCAAATTGAACCAAGCGGACCGGATGAAAGAGGAACATCTTGAAGTGCCATGAGGCCAAGAGCTTTCGGCCCCCCGAAGGATCCTCGATTCGAAGAATGTTTGGTCGGTGCTTTTCTAACAAGTAAATCTATCTTGGTCCTTTTTCCGGTCTGCCTCTACCTTGCTGAGTCCGAGAGTCTCCGCTCTTGATGGAATACGTGCATCGACTGTGGCTCCGCGTCTTTTATAAAACGGCGGCAGCGTCGCGAAATGCTCTTAGTCATTTGCCTCGATACCGGATGGCGCTAGACTTTCACACTGTTTTTTAAATAACGCCTTGCAGTTCCGCAAATACCTGATATTGTACTACTTCTGTCCCTCAGTCCAATCCAGTCGAGGCTACGTTCGCGTGAAATTGCAGCCGAACGGAAATCCGGTCCAGGACGTGTCGCTGGTTCACATCCTTTGATTGTATTCCTCGTGATCTGATATTCGTTTTGTAGCCGAGACCGTGGTGTCGACTCTTCAACAAAAATGTGTGAATTTCTACTATGAAAACACTTCGTCGCTTGAAGGGTATAAATTCCGCACGATTCAATCAATCGAAAAAAAAAAATATCACAGCATACAAGAGACGATTCATATAATCATAAGCGTTCGAAAATTTTGAATAAGTATTTTAATACGAGATAAATTCGGTTACCCAACGTTATCAGCAGAGTCGGAAGATTCCCTGAATCTCCAACGGATACAAAGTCTACCGTGAACAATTTACAGTAACACTAACAGCCGTCTCGACGAGAGAGTTTCAGCATCAGGGCATCGTGGGGGAAACTGATCGTGATTCAGTCTCGATTACCGTGCGAGCCGAGCGTGGTTCACGTTTGTGAACGCTAACGAAGCGGCTACGTAACGAGGTGTGACACAAAGGTCGAAGGAGGAGAAGGAGGAGGGAGAGGAGGAGGAGGCCATGGGCTACGGGCCGCAGGCCAGAGGCCGAGGTCGGAGGTCGGTGGTTGAGGGCTGCTTCAGACACCCCAGGCAGACGGCGGTGAGCGAGTTCACATTCTGCGATACCGGGAGTAAAGAACTTTCGCCTCCAGCCCCGAGCTTTCACCCCCGCGATACCGGGGAACACGTCGCGTGTACCCCACATACGCTCAGCGATGTATATTCATGTCTGGTTTGCAGAGGCCGCAGCTAAACGGGAGATTCGCACATTTCGGGATGTTTTGGGGACGCGTTTGGCCGAATAAAAGTGTTCGGATATAAGAAAATTTTTGGAGTATGCGATTTGACGAACGACGGAAATATGTTTATCTCAAAGCGATGACAGGCGTGTTGCCATTTTTCGAACGTCAAATTTGTCACTTTTCTTCGTTCTTTATTAAGCTTGAATCATTTTCGTCAACTTTTCTCGTCGGCTGCATTCGATGAAATCAAAGAATACGGTGGATCATCTTATACTGCGACTGAAAGTTATCACCAACGAATATTGTCAGTGTTGTCGAAAATTCATTAAAGACCATTTATGAAGAACTTACGTACGATTAAAATAAGCTTGTATTTATAAAAAATGAACTAACGATATGTTTCGGACGTTACAACAATTCCTTTCGATTACGTAATCATTATGAAGTTGGTCATAACTCTGCTTTGTTTGCCGAAATTTTTGGTATTCAAAGTCTTGATGCCTTCAATAAGCGATGCTGTTCAATCGAGTTCAGCGATATTTACCTGATAACATGATAAACAGTAATCGATTTTGATTTATGATCAAGTTTTCTCCTCAAGAAACTGTGACATTTGTTACATATTCTGCTGTTTGGAAAATAATTCGAAGTTTCATGTACTTGCAGATAAGACAATTCACATTGTATCACAGTATGTAACGTCAATGTCATAGTTTTGGAAAGATTAATCACAAGCTGCAGTAATTGGAATCCGAAATACCGGAGGGTAATATCTGGTAGAAGAATATACTACACTAAATGGTTCGTATTCAATTATACAATTCGTTTTTCCACATACATTTCACTCGGTATTGACTCATCGTACGTAAACAGAAATTGAATCCCTTTGAAAAAGTTTTTGCTTCTTTTTCTCCGTATATTTTGGCTAAAACGATCAGCTGTTAACGCAGTTACAACGTTTCATCGCTAAAATTTCGTAAAAAAGCAGAGCATCATGTGTTAAATTCAACAAAATAAGTTCAAGACTTCTGTGGGTAATTTTTTGTGATTTGTGAAATTAATCCATTTTGGCATAGAAATTTTTATGTTCTATCAAACTGCCACGGTCAATTAATACGAATATTCAATTCCTTGTACATTTTTTCAAGAGTAGAAAAACGGCAGAGCTTACTTGCAACAGCCATTACAATTTATCGGATTTTTAATTTGTCACAAATCCTGCAAGTAATAATTCTCCTGCTTCGCTATTCGCGGAGTGCTCGCACGTTTTAATTTTTTTTCTTTTTTTTTTTTCCTTCCACTCTCCGTTTTCGCTTCCGCTCACCGAGTACAGCGTTGGTACCTGATTGTCTCTGACGAGGGTATATATGGAGTAGACTGCAGACGGATGGATCACGGAGCGACACAAGCTTACCTGAAGGCCTTGGGACGCTGCTCGTCCACTGTACGCATCGATAGTTCGCGATTTAACACGTGCCTGGTGGATGGCTAGGGATTGATTCAATTCTCGTCACTCACCGTCTGTGTTTCACAAATTCACTGACGCACGCAAACGCGATCATGTGTTTGTTCCCAGTCTACCTTCGACATACCGTTGTCTAGACTTTGAGAATATGAATTTGGGCCTTCCAATCATCCGTAATCCCTGAATACCGTTCATGAATCACAGTCAAAATGACCAAAAGTCGTAGCTACGTTGAAAGAGGAATTGAATCGTTGAGTACTGAATGATCAGGATACTAGTTGGATAACAAGTTGGCGCGCAAGCTCGAACTAAAAGCAATGCTCCAATAACGAGCGGATCTATAAATGGAGGATCTGTAAAATCCCAGAATCCAGTTCATGACTTGAAGTCAAAATGATCGAAAGTCGTGGCTTTGTGGACCGAACGAACAGGGTAATAATTGGACAACAAAGTTGGCGTTGAAGCTCAAACTAGAAAATTGAGATGAATTTGAACACATGAGATATGTAACGAAATTCGTGCTACTCAATCAAGTGCAGACCATGCTGAATGAGAGAATTTCGAACCTGTCGAAACTGATTTAGGATTATTTCGTTATCGGGAGTCGCAGTTGGATCGCTGGAACCCTCATCCAGTAACACAGACGGTAAGTTGAAATACGCCAAGAAATACCGCAGGCGTATAATAACGTCGATGTTATAAGGATTAACCTATTTTTCAAGCAAACATTTGCCGCTGGGATTATACATTGTGTAATAAATTGTGGTTTCCTCTGCTCAGTCTTGATCTCTCATAACTCTTGGTTGTTGATAGTAGCTCGGTCGCGTTGGCAGAATCAACAGTGGCGAGTGGAGACAGACTGGCGTTGAGATTGCACAGTGGCTTCGTTCGACGAAGGAAACCATCCCACTAATCCAAAATCTGATAGCCTGGAACTCGAGCGTATTATATGGCAAATTATCGCTCGTTGACACCCGCGATGACCTGCAATATGCGTTTCAATTCACTGAACGAACGTCGACGTTTTAAATACAATGATATTCGGTAACCAGCCAGTTTGTAACGTTTAATTGAAATCGTTCGCTATTTTATTGTTTTCGATACAATAATTGGATTGCACGATATGTGAAGACCCAGATGCTCGAAATAAAAGAATTTCACATCGAGGCAGTGAAATTTTTTCCTAATTCATTCGAAATTTTTAAGTCTGATCAAGATTCGTGACACATTCGTGGTCGTTGATTGAGATGCTAATTTTCGTAAAGATGAAGGACTTAATTATCCCGAGTACCTATATTTATCCAGATGTGATTCATGCGTCAGTTTCGTATGCATTTTAACAGCAGATCGTAATGTAGCTCACTTGAGGCCTGATAAAGTAACGCATGAGCGATTGTTAATAACTTTTCAAGCGATGAATTGGTTTCGTAGAGACTTTCGACAAATTTCACCTTCTAAGGAATTATTACGGTATGAATTTAACTGATTACAGGATAAATGACAAAAAATATACAAGTTTATTTATGGTAGATTCGGATTTGGAAGTTATATTCTTAACTACAGGAACGGTCAGAGTTTAATGCTTATGGACTTTGATAATTCAAACGTACACATTTTGTGTACGTTGGCTCACCTGCGGGAAGATTTCGCTGACCAATGAGACTGAATTATTTCGCGCATGCGCAGTTGATTTTCAAGTTTCCAAAGATTGTTCCGGTATGTATATACACACCTAAAATACCTACTCAAGTATTCGGCATCAGTTGACAGTCTCCTAAATGATTATTCCAGGACTCAATTTAGTTGAATAAAAATTTGCTGCAGTCAATCATGTCAAAATACTGAATACCGACCAGTTCGTTGACCTCAGAGTTTCACCAGGAAAAAAATTTTAATTCGGCACATTCAAAACTTTACAAATTAGAAATTTCAACCCCGCCCCGTTTGACGGAGCTATTCGCGCAGCTAGCGGTCTTCAACGTCGATACGAATGAGGTCGGCGTCAAGTTCGAATCGGAGAACAACGATGAAAACGTGGCTTTTTTTTTTATCCCCTGATAACGACCTCCGGCAATCCTTCCATTTATGCTACCAATTCCTGGCTTGCGGGTGCCAAATCAGATCAATGTTGTTCGACGTTGATTCGAATCTGCACCACGAATGATTCTTGACTAATGATTCTTCGGGGGCTTGGCGCAGTTCTATAACCAAGCATCGCGAGGCGCATATGCTCGGCACGTAATGAACCGCAGTGGGTATTGCTGGAGCAGGGCTTGACATACGGAAGCGGGAGAAGCGCACGGCTATCGGTTGGCTGTTACTCGGTTAGTGCCGCGTATAAACTTGGGGCGGGCCGTTCGAGTTTCATGGGAATACCGAATGGCCCCGGGATAATTGGGAAGACTCGGAACGAGTCAACGGGCTGCTTTACGGCCCGAGCTTATCGCTGGCTTCGAGAATCCGCGTGTCCGGTGATCGAGCAAAAACGGCGGAAAAACAAACAAAAAAGAAGAAAAAATAAAAAAAGAAATCAAAGAATTTCAAAAAGACACCAAGAAGCAGCGATGGAGTCGTTCGATAGATACGGAAAAATCGTCTTCACCGCACTTTACACCCGGTCTCCGGGTATTAAAACGTCGCATTTTTCCTGAGAAAAGGGCTTCGCGCCATGCGGCTTAGCCTGAAAGATCCTTCGGGGTGTGCGCCACGAGTAGGTACACATTTCCCGAGTCTTTCGCTGATTTATAGTTCGGTGAAATATAGGTTGTCCGGGTGGCCGGATGACTGGCCGACCCCTGCGATGGGATTTACACTGCGGCTGTGGATCAGCCTGCAGATGTAGGTGCGGCTCCGTTGGCTATGTATGTATATATACGCCGACGGTGAGTTCCCTGTGTGTTTTTACAAGGGGTGAGAATAGTCTCCCTTGAAAACGGCTCGCCGACACGCCGTGGTTGTTTCAGACGTGTATGGGTCGGTCGGACCACCGTGGCTATAAGGATTTGTTAGACAAACACCGCTGAAGCGTTGCAATAACAAATCACGCTGGATTTCCAAACGTTTTTGTTAAACGTTTTGAAAACTCACCACGTCGTATGGTAATCAGTGACAGACCTTGTCTAAAAAGTATAACTACGGTTTTCACGGTCGGGGATTTTTTTTTCACACAAATAAGCGGTATTCGACGATTCTTGAAAAGCAATTTCCATTCGTTTTATTTTTCTATCCTTACCGTCGGGTCGACTTTTTGGAAATATGTAATTAGTACGTGGGAACGAAATCACGTGTACGCTGAATAATTATTTGGACAACCTACGGGGTAAGGGTTTAATTAATCAAACTGTTGGTTTTGAGTACGGAAATATTTTGTCTCTTGCGCGTGGAATAAAGATTGAATACGAACATGGACGAAAATATCGTGACATAATTACCGAAAGCTCGAATCTGCTCCGTGGATACTAACAGGCAATCAACTCTCGGCGTTCCTGGATTGTTCGAGATTGAATACACGTAGTGGAGCTTTTGGAGTGGAATTGACGGTGGACACTGGGATAAGGGTCGGGCGGCAATCATAAAGTAGAAACTTGCGCAATCACAAGTTGTTGAAATCACCGGGAAGAAGAACTCATAAAACTACCGTAATTGTAAAACACAAATATAGCGAATGCGCCTCGTCTCTGCGCAGCGGGTGGTGAACCACCCGATCCCACCGACGTATATACAGAGTCGAGTAACTCTGCAGAGCGTATGTTTTCAAACTAAAATCATGATTCATTTCACTTGTTGAAACGCGCTGTTTTCCTCCCCTGCCATAAAAGGATACCTATCGTTTCACTCGCTTTGCCAAATCACTTCAAAGATATTTTACCAAACCGGGATGTGAAAATGGAAACTGGAAAAACGATAAAACGATAAATGGCCGTATCCCTTTACAAGTTGATTGATCAATTGTTATTTGATTGAATACTCGATAGATTTTTCTGAAAAAAAAAACGTTCAATCCCAATTTGAACTCCCCCTGAAATTGCTTGGAATTAAGAAATTCACTAATTGTAGGTGTTTATTACAGGCCAGTCAAGAGGATAAACATGAATAGTTCTGATGGAGATTTGTTTAACAATAGTGAATGAAATCGAAACTGTACGGGAATTTTGTTCATTGCAACGAGGTGCAGAGGTGTGTGCGTGAATAATTATTTTCGGGTGTGTCTGTACCAACGAAAATCGAAACCATTAACCCGCGTCTGCAGGGGTCGCCTCTGCGGAGTGTGCGGCTCACCCACGTCTAAATTATTCCAAGAAGAAGGGGTGAGTCCAGGCTGGCAACCCTCGCGGTACAAAGGTGGATGATACAACACGGAAAGTCTGCCGTCTGAAACATAGACATGGCAGCGGTCGGCGTGACTTTGACCCAACGGAATTACCAATTATTAATTGGCCGTCAAAGGTTTCAGAAACCATGCAATTATCAAACTCATGAATTACGGTGAAATTCCAGCAGCAGACTCGTATGGGTTTTTAGAATTTTCATCGAGTTTCTGGAAAAAATCTGTGCAGCGAAGATTTTACCTTTTCTTCGTTGTTGTGCGATTTGTAGTACAGCCGAAAACATTGGACATGTACCTTTTGCAAGTGCTCATTTGGAAATTTAAGTAGTAAAAACTAAACAGGGGTGAAAACACTCTGCATATTATCGTATCCTAAAATATGGAATCTTAGAGTGAAACTTCAGGTACGTTTTTTACCCCTTAAAAGAAAAATATTGGAAGTTATTTTGGTTTGGAATGCTTTTTGATGTATTACAACATGTCATAAAATGAAGAAATTTAGTGACGCACGCCTCACGATCAGAGGCTTACCATGTGAGTGACACCCACGAGATGACTGTATGTGATAAGAATAAGTGCGGATGGAATAAAAAATGCTGCGCGAATGTTGGTGTCTTGACACTTTGAACCGAAGGGCGAAAGAAGCATCCTTAAGAATTCATCCCCATGAGGGATAACGCACTTCGCACTCGATTACTCGGAATCTGAAGATCAAACAGAGAGACTCTCGCCGACTTCCCATCTCACAGTTTACCGTCAGGCGTACTTCGGAACGTCTATCCGCGTACCTATACACACCGCATCCTACACATTTAACGAACTTCTTTGAAGGTGAATTGTTTTTCTCCGACTCGGCGGGCCAGCGCGACTCTCTCTTCGTGATACTGACGATGCTCCTGATTGCCCGAGAGAATTTTACTCCCATTCTTTTGTCCTTGGAACATCCCGCGCCACCAGCAGCAGCTACCCATGGATTTCCTTCCATCTACTCCTGCCAGTCCCTGAATCCCCCCCTCACCGTCCTTTCTCTTCCTTTCCGTTCTTCTCTGCTCACAACTACCACCGCAACACCTCCTTCACCATCGTCATTTCCTTTTACCTCCTCTTTTTCTTCTACTTCTTCTTCTTCTTCTTCTTCTTCGCGTCTCCTCACATCCACTCATGTTTGAGTAATGTGAGCGGATTACGCAGCCTAAGCTGAAAAGTCTTGGGAGCCGGGTTTTCGCTCCTTGCCTTCCGAGATAAAGTTCCGTCGTAGGATTAATTCGCGCGCGTCTTGAATCGCGTCTTGCTTATAGTACACCAGGTACGCCCGTCTCGTACCGACCGAGCTTTATACCCTGCATCCTCGTCGGTCTTACACGTCTAACGCGCAATTCTTAAGGCATAAACACTTTAGCGATCGCGCGTTTCCAGACCGATTGCAGCTGCTCAACCTGGCAAGATCCGCGATCTCCTTCTCCTCTCCCTTCCTTGTTCTTTCAGTTTCCTTGTAAAGACCCCGCGGAGAAAATCGCCACGGTAAACAATTGAATCAGGTCACCATGGGATTAGCCAGGGTTCGATACTTCCCAGCTCAGCTGCCTGAAACAGCTATGAACGTACACGATTGTTTTGCCCGCTTTGATTGCCCTCGCGAATAAAATTTTCGACAACTTCTTACCCCGGTTCGGGTTCGTTGTACCAATCAATGTGCCATTTAGCGGTGATGCCGGTGTTAAATTCTTCCAACAAATATGACATGTAGTGATCAGGAAACGATCAAGACCATCCTGATTTTAAGCCTAATAGCAGCTGATACCTGATTCTGAGTAAAAGTTGGAATGGCCTTTGTACATTGATAATTTGTAAAGTAATGGAATGGTCAGTGGTCCCAATTGCTGATATGCTTCTGTTCGGGTAACCTGCTGGATTGTTGGCACAGAAACTGTACTGTACCATATACTATACTAAAATTGGACAAATTGGAATTTTAGTACGGCGCATGTGAAGAAGAAGGCAGATTTTCGAACGTAAATAGGAGTTTGTATATAAATCGAAGCCATTAACCTCGTACCGGTTATGTACCGTCTCTGCGGAATACGGGTCACTAAGTAATTCGCCAACTGAGGCCTCTCGAGTTCTCAAGTGCGGTCGGTCCGCGGTTCTCCTGGATTTCCGATTCCCGTTTCCCACGACTCGTGGCGAGTGAATCGGACCCAAGGATCTTCCTGGAACTTCGCCACAGCATCCGCGAGGGAGGAAAAATAAAACGGAAGTCGTTCGCCGGCCCGCTGAGACACCCGGCCGAGGGAATCTCACCCCCATTCACTCTGCTGATTGCGATTATATTCTCGCAAGGAAAGCACCCGAGATGCACCTCATCGTTGTCGTGTTGCAGTGCATCAAAACACTGTAGGTAGGTGCGTAGAATTTGGTTCATGCCAATTTGGCTGTTTGACGGGTGAAAACCAGCTCTGTAGTTTACCGTCAAGAAACGATTTGTTATATAGAGTCTTGTAATTGTAACGTAAATTGTTTTTTATCAAAACCAATTGAGCGGTATTGACTTTCAACGGACGATTATAATATGCGAAGTGTTCTTGCCTTGACGAGCATACGCTCATGTCTGAAACGGTTCAATTTGCGCTGATTAACGTTTTATTACGTATACTAGAACGCGTCAGAGAGTGAAGAAAATCGGTGAGGCACAGCTCGGATATTTTCCTTGTTAATATTTCAATGCAGCCGAAAGAAGGAACGACGGGGCCGAGAGATGACCGCTCGGATTAATTGGATTTCTGGAAAATCTCTCGCCGAGATGAAGCTGCAGCATCCGCGTCCCCGATTCACTGTCGTATTATACCGCCGAGAGAGGGGGAGAAATTGAATTTTCGCACCACCGCGCTTCCTTCACCGCAGGAAATAATATTATGTTTTATATCCTTGACGCCCGCGAATACATATGGATATATGTACGTATGTATATATATGTGTATATATATATACATGTATATACATACATATATATGTATAAAATAAAATACCTATTGGAATTCTTTAATAGGAATTTTTCACATTTTCCACCATTTCTGCAAAATAAGACGTCGTTCTTCCTCTGTAGGAATCATATCCATCCCCGTATCACACGCCGATGTGCATCAAAATTGTGCGCTCACCATACCTGATCGTACCTTTACCTTTAACGCAACGTCTTAGGTGTGTGGAAATTTCATGTAATTTCGCTGGTGGCCGTATTCCTTGAGGTCGATTGAGCTAAAATTTAACGACATGAAATCCTACGAGTTTGAATCTTATTTGTGAGACAGCAGCGTTCAGAAATTCGAACAGTGCATCCGGTGGAAGTAAATAAAAAAATTTGATCTTCACTTGATTATCAATTTCATCCTCAAAACCTCTTCCACATAGATATACTATATTAACGTGAAGACCGTTCAACATCAGCTTGATGATTTAAATTAAACTCCAACGAATTTGCAAATGTGCTAAAAAAAAACCAAACTCTTCGCCTGGTATTCGATGACATCAGGCGCAATTGTTAATGATAATGAGGCAGGTTAAAGTGAGCAATGAAATAATTGTTTATTCACGTTTTTTGAATCTGCTCTCTGTGACAAGTGAATTAAGATAAAAAAAATAAAAAAAAACACACACACACATCAGACAGATCAATCATAATCACGTTTTTTTTCCTTAGGTGTCCGATTTTGATTCGATTTCGCCTACAGCCTAGAATGCTTAGATTCCATTCTATGCGACGAGCTTTTCAATCCAAGCACACTCTTCCTCGCGCAGCATCTTCCGGTCGTAAATCGTGTCTTCTGCATCAGGGAGAAAAATTGGGAATCGAAGAGCTGCCAATCAGCAGTCTTCCACCTCAAATTCTCACCGCGAAGGAGTAAAACGTGTGTATATATATATATATATATATACATGCATACCTGTACGTATACATATATTTACCAGGAGCTCGTATAAAATCGGCTATCGTCAGTTCAGTCACGAGCGCCATATACGTTCCCGCGAATAGGTGCCGAGTATCTATACACATAAATATAACACCCTCGGCAAACGCACACAGACACATATCAGACGCGCGTTCTCTCGCGATCACGTATACGTATAAGGTATGTAAAAGAAGAAGCGGCGGAAAAAGCCTACGCATAAACCTAAGCCGTATAAACCGGCAAAGAGATCGATAACGGTGATAGAGGGATGGAAAGGGTGGAAGGATGTGTGAAAAAATATAGGTGAGATAAATAAAAAATGGTTGGATAAATGACGTCGTTCCGTGACACTGTTTTATCAACTCATTAAAAACAGAGGCGGTCTCTCCTTGGTAAAGGATATCCAAGGAATTTGTAAACTTTAATGAGACCAGCAGCTGCTGTGGGCTATGAAGGGATGCCTTGTTACGTAGGAGATAGCTAAGCACGGTATAAAATGACGATGAATACTTGATGTTCGGCTGAATAATCAAACAGTCGTGACGAGCTTAGGAATATTGAAGTCTGCACCTGTCGCAGTATACAAGTTTTAATTGTCATTGCACGCCAGGGGATGAAACCCTCCTGTTTTTTTTTTTATTTTTCTGAAAACTTTGTTTATAGATCAACTATGCATGTGTTGAAGCTGTCCTTGTCAAGCGTTAGGCAACATTGTCTCGGCATTAACGAGATGGATCGCTGAATATTGGGGTGGACTTTGTGCACTGAGAAAAATTTCATCTGTTATATTACCTAGAAAAATTCAGTAAAACAGGTATCGTTAAAAAAAACTTTTTGAATATTGTTGAAATTACGAAAAACGAGGTACGCTTAACCATTTTGCGCTATCCTCGATCCTTTTTTGGTAATTGCAACGCAAAATCAGTTTGCGAGGTTTACTCTACTTTTTTAGTCAAACAAGGCTTTAACGTCAATTTATTGTTGCACAGGCATTAAATTTCAGCAACAGTAGCAACAGTCAATGAGAAAGAATAGTAACGGATACTAGACCTTCCGGTAACAGCTAGAAAGCTAATTTTTATTTTCTACCTAGAACTATATTTTTCGATTGTGGTAAAAAGTGAAAGTAGTTGAGGACTGAGCGGTAACCGAAATGAAAAATTTATTTCAGTGTGATATCGTCATTATAGAACGTTCCTTGTTTTCCACTAACTGAAATATCTCGAAATAAATAAAAAAGACTTGCCAAAATCAGAGGCCCCTATTTCGATTCGAATCCCTGCCGCAACGCTTAGAATTTTTTCATTCCAATGGTATAGAATTCTTGGTATACTACGCAATTAATTTTTGTTTCGTATGTGCTAGCAAAAATCTGAGACCAGGTAAACTTCTTGTATTTATAGTCGTTAAGAGTTGGTTGACAAAAGTTTGAGTTTGAAAAAAAAAAAAAATACAAATTGCCAAAAGCCAAAATTTAATGATCATTCAGGTGGAAAAATTCGCAAGCCTCGATAATAATTTTCTTTTCTGAAAGCTTAAAGATTTTCATTGAAACGCGTATGTGTAACTGTTTGTATTGACGTCAATTCGAGATAAATTGGCGAATTTAAATCAACAATTGAATCGGTACAATCGAAAATCGATTAGCCCATCAAATTGCTAACAACGCTTCTCAGACCCAAAAAATGGAAACAAGCCCTTTGCCTTGGGGAGTGCATGTTATTTTATTTTATTTATTCATTTATTTTTTTTTTTTTTTGACATAAATTTTCGGTGAGCATTCATAGTTGTAGTATGTTTTGGAAGAAATATTGCGTATCGGTATAACGTGCTTATAATATGCATGAAAAGGGTGGGTTGATAATTTCATATTCCGAGTATGGAAAGCGTTTGTATAAAATCCGACACCGGAATACATATTGCTGATAAGTGCGCCATTAGCATACATACATACTTGAAGGGAATACCCATCCCATTTCATTTTACTGTATACACCCCGAACCTTATACCTTGCCTTTCATTCAAATGTATTCCGGAAAGAGGTTTGTTTTATTTCCGAGTTACTGCACTTCCACACGTTCCTTGCTAGCGGCCTCCACTGCATACTGTATGGGAATGCACCTGAGTCAAAACCTGATGCTAAGCCATTCGAGCCGGGGAAATTCGATGAAAGTAAGACGAAGACACTGCAGCTCTTGTAAAAGCGCCTCTTCGGTTCTGCATAATCCAAGAACGACGCTGCAGGGAAGGTGAAAATAAAATGCGATTACGCCGAGTACAAAACTAATGGAAACGTGCAGAAAACGGTGGAAATAGAGACACGGGGTTTTTTCGGTAGACAGGTGAAATGAAGGAAAAAAAAAGAAAAAAAACGAACAAAAAAATTCTATATATTTTTCCACTTTTTACCGCGCTTCACGCGCGTTGTTCATCTGTTGTTTATCGTACGTGTAAAACTGTAAATGATGTGTGAATGTTATATCCACGCGGTCGCGTCTAGACTGGTTAATCAGTTTGAAACGCAAAGCGGATTATCTCGGTGTTCAAAGTTGCTCGTTGTGTACCATTTATACGAGGGCCATTTCAACTGAATCCAACTGCCCATACAGTGACAAAATGGAATGAGAATGAAAAACAAGAAAAAAAAAAAAAAAACTACAAACGTTTGTCAATTATGAAGCTATTATACTCGTGAATGCGGAGATGTCGTTTTTTGTTAATTTCAGTCCTTCGGGTGACGTAGCATTTTTAATTCTTGTCATATTTCACGTTTTTCAAACAACTTGTATCAAGATTAATGTTACGTGTTACGGATAAAAAGTTTACAGTATCGATGAAAAATTGACACCTATGAAAATGGCGACGTTGTTTATTATTCGTTAATCGTGAGATCTAATTTTGGATAAAATACGTCTTACATGAAAGAATCTCTTTCTGCGTAAAATAATTTCAACAATGTAGAGAAAGTTTGGTGATTGTTTTTGCATTGTTTTTATTAAACAATATTTAACTCTTTTCGAAGTGTTCACGATCTCATTTTATTTTTTGCAACTTCTCAATTAATAATCGTCGTTTGATCTAACAAATGGCTTGAAATTTTGCAACATAATAAAGCGAGTTTTTTATTTTCATTCGGAAAATTATCGAGTAAACGAACATTGCCGGCTGCACAATAGCGTGAGCCGGATTGCCTTATACAGGCATGCAAGCTGCACTCGTTGCGTGTAGAAGCTTCGTAAAGAGCTTTCGATATCGCGAGTTGATCGAACTATTGACTTTCGTTTAATGCTTCTAGCTGGCCTTAATACCCGATACTCGAAGGATGTCTTGTTTTTGCTGATTTCGGTAAAAGCATCGAGACTAAATCCCGTGTAGCAATTGGAAAAATACTCCATCGATTATATCTCACGGATCGTTCAATTTATAAGGTAATTTTTTTCTTCGCACAGGACGAGGCGGGAAAATGCAGGAGATTAAACTATAGCTTCAGATGACATAAAAATTCACGGTGACAGTTTAATTAGCCAAATAACGAAAAGGAAAGAAAACTTATGAGTCATAACAGTTTGTAACTTGGCTGATTCGGATGCTTACGCCTTGCGTTTGGAAGAAAACAGTATGCAAGAGTATAAACTCGGAAATACTTATCGTTTAACGTTGATCGAGCAACGATGAAAAGCAATCGGAAAAAATGTTAGTCGCCTACTTCGTTTGGGGTCTTCCTTTTATCTTGCGAACGCGTTGAATGCTCTAAACGTCGCACCGACGAGTCGTTTTTGTATTTTACTTTCAGCCGCTGCTCTTATTTCAGGAATCATACAGATCTGTACTTTTGAGTATACGTCTCCTCTATTTTTCACACGAGGGTGTACAAAATATTGAAAGAGACTGTCAAAGGAATTTCGAGCAGAACACGGGGGGGAACACGTGACTTCAATATATTTTTTTATTGAAAAGTCAATACAAACCGTGGCTCTTTTTTTTGTCGACTTCAAAGCCTGCAGGCACGGTATTACAGGAATGAGATACTGTAATAGGTGGAAAAGAAATGTCTTTGAATAAAAATGAAATAAAATTTTACCACAAGTCGATCCGTCAATCGGATCACAAAGTGACGAGGAAATTGCTTTCATATAGTTACGTGGAGGTAATTACAGACGGCTACCTTAATTTACACGTGTTCTTCTTACTAAAGGGAATTTTGCACCGAAATGCTTCTACGGAATTATGCTTACATAAGGCCGCCATCGCTTCCATAAATTTTGTGAGCAACAGGGTGATTAATTCGGGACCCTTTTTCACTGTTACCATTATTGCTTCCATTTATTAGCCTACTGTTCACTCTTGACTGTACAATACGATTCGTTTCATTGCACGAAGTGCTTTGGAATTTTTTACATCTTTGTCCAAAGATATCGGAGCTCCGTTGGCGTACAATATCGGAAACCTTGATTTTGAATTCTTCGCCATTTAGAAAACGGAACGAAATCAATTCCTGTCAGACTAATTATAGTCAATTATACCACCAGAAAGTACGAATTCGCAAGCTCGCTGTAACTGGTACGTGCCTCGTTCGTATATTTATCCAAGCCGAATTCGAATCGTGTTAGTGTATATATCTTGACAGAGACATTTTAATAAGCTGTTTCATAATACTTGGGAGCTTGAATGTACATATCATTGTACGAAGTGCGTTATTATAATTTCCAACTTAAACAATCCGCCGAGACGCACGACGTGGCGGAAATATAATTCTCATGTTTGTTCGTCCCGAATGCAATTTCTTGCAAGCTCCGTCGTTGGGTGCAGGTGCGCGGCAACGTTCATACTTTAAGTTTATTCAAGAATTGCAGTAGGTGTACCTAATCCAATTTAAGGATTTACTTATCGCCAGCCATACCGGGTTTCGGAATTAATTCCGTAATCTATGTGCGCGAATCTATGTACCTGCTGCAGGGAAATCTTATTGTGCGTCATCTGGCTTTCCGAGCTTTAACGTTCCGAGGGTTGGGGAAACCGGTACAGGTGCACTAAGCGATTCTGACGATCGCAGACGCGGTAATGGAACATCCGAGTTCCCCTTGCCTACACGAGGATTATTCGCATGTCTATGCTCGAGGCTGCACACCGGGTGTCCCGTCAATAAGTATACAAGAGCCCCTTATGAACCCAGATTCCTATAATGACACAGTTACCCAAGACTTAGCCAAGACACAAATCGTTTTGTAGAAAGTTTAAGGGTGGAGAATAAGCCAATTCTGATTGACTTTATCGATCATCGGATCATTTAGTTGTCCGATGATATCGATCGTCCGATAAAGTCAATCTAATAAGAAATACTAACCACCCTCGAACGTTCTAAAAAATGGTTTGTGTCTGGACTAAATGTCGGTAACTGTGTCGATATGGGAATCTGTATTCAGAACTGACAGTGCATACTTGGCACTCCGGTGAAGATTTCGTTGAACATGTTTAAACTTGAGGTTTCCGATGCTACAATTTGAGGCGAGTTTTCCAGCCTCCGGAAGGAGGAGTTGATTCATTTTTATTGTCTGGAGCAGCGAGATCGGGGCAGGGCGTTATATCATCGTTCCGGATAAACTATCGGCTGATACCTAGAGCTTTAGCTGAAAAGTTTCGACGTATCCGGGCTACGTGGCCACAACGCTTTTTCTACACCGCGCACAAAAATAACTGTACATAAAGTTGTCACGTGTCACGTGTCGTATACGCCTATTAAATTGGAATCCTTATACTTTTAGAATATCACCCTCTTCTTTCACAACGGCAGCTCTGACTTTGCAGCGTCGGTATTGCTCTCGAATGAAATTCGCGACATGCCAGCGACGTTATTTTCATTCGCGATCCCGTTTACATCGCCTCACTTTTTCCGAATCATACAGTTTATATTTTGCGCTTATCTTTATCGAAAAAAAACTCTGATACTGTAACGATTTTTGCGAGTACTTTGAAGAATCTTGGAAGATTGATCTTGTTTTTTTATTTTCAGTTGTAATATCATAACAGTCCAAATAATAACGACGATTTTCTGTTCATTTTCTTGTTTCGCGAATCAAATTATAATTACTCGAACTTGCTACGAATTTTCCAGGCTGCAATTTGCGTCAGAAATTAGTAAACATTGAGCTAATTTCAAGATTTTTTTGCCTCAAGGATAAACGCAAACCTATGTATGATAAATAAATTCAGAAACAATGAACGAGACTGATAATCAATTTTCCAGGACAATCGCAGCTGCGTTTGAAATTTGAAATCAGCTGACGATAAAACTCCATTTACGTTCGGGTAAATTATTCTCTCGAATTTGCAGGCGAATTGAGAGTAGGCGTGTTTTTGCTTTTTATTTTCTATTTCATCGCTCCTGTATGTATCATCGAAAATATGGCATTCTTTTGTTGTTTCGATGTTCCTAATAATCGTGAAATGAAAATCTGTTCAGCCCACAAGTTTCGTACCTATTGCGCACACGAATTAAGGTCTTTGACCCTATTTGCCTTCGCCCTCTTAGACTTGATTTGACGAAGGTTGCGTGTTATTAAAGCGCCATTAAAACTCTGTGCATCTACTAATTACAAGCACGCAGTCTGAACGGCAGGAACAACTTTTACAAATCGATAATATGTTCCACTGTGCTCCGGCTTGTTTCAACCAGACATTCGGTTGCACGAATAATTGTAGCAAGATAAGAACGGAGGTTTCTGAAAATATTTTCACATCGCGGACTTATGCCAGTTTATTTTCCAAAACTTTTCAAACGTAATAAATACAACGGAGATTGGGAAACTTGAACAGAACTAAAAACGTTGGAACAGCTATTTTCGCAATGCTGAAAACAAATGTCATTGATTTCGTTCTTTTCTTTAAATACTATCGGTGTACTTTTATTGCCGAGGAATTTTTTTCTATATTCATTACTGCCGCGTCTACCTAAAAATTCTCTGCGTTTCGCACAACGTGAAGGCATTATGTTAATTTTCGAATGGATCGAGCTCAGGTAAGCAGAAAGGAATAAAATTACCCGAAAAACCTCTTTTCGTCGATACCCGCTCTAATCGTAAGGCCGCAGGGGATGCGATAGAATTTCCCAACCCTCGTGTATACTCCGGCAGTGTATCATGAGAATTGGCTTTCCTCTTCACGCACAACCCGTACGTATTTACATATACTTCGAGTAGACCCTCATTCCATTCGGATGAAGATACCTGCGGAGGTGCTTGAAGCGCCCGGAACGCTAAGAAGCGTTACTCGGAGAACGTCGGGCTGACATTCCTATACTGTCGTAACATTTTTACTGTCAAAGAAACTGACGTTTTAAATTTTGTCACGCGTCACGTGCAAATGAGAATAAACTTGTGTATCCGGCTAACTAAAATTGACAGCTGAAAGGTATACTGCAAAAACATCAACTGGTATGAAAGACGACGAGTACCAATTCTGCCAAAAGACATTTCATCGATTTTGATTGATTACAATCACCTCAAATTCAAACGATAATGCACGTCTGAAACATTGTTCCATCATTCTGCTGTTTGATCAAAAATACAGCAGTAATGCATTCCTGAAAACTACCTCCAGTGCATATCTAGAAAGTTCTGATGCTCTATGGTGGATCATGTGACTGAAGGAATAGTATTCTTGTTTATTGTTCCTTTGAATACGAGCAGAAAATATACACAATAAACACAAATACTCAGGTATAGACGTTTTCCCTACCTATGCATGTGTCGGAGGTACCTTGGAGATCCATTGTCTACTTCTCGAGTTTTGCATCGGGAGTATCAGGACACACGTAAGAAGGGAAGACGGGACAAATATGGCCGTCTGCACGCTGACTTTATTCGTTGGTAGTGATGTAGACAGAGTGGATATCCTCGCACACGTCTGGCACAGTCCCTTAGCCAGCCCTCAATTCACCTGTGTGTATCGCAGTAACTCGCGACGATATATTTTCTATCGATTGCCGCTACGCTTCACCGTGTCGTTCTCCGAGTACAGACGTACACTCAACTCGTTTGATTCGGTTCGGCTTCAAACACGGTAAGCAATATGTCTCTGCTTTTCAATTAGTAGTCTTGCCAACGCACAGATTACGTTTCATAGCAATCAAGATTCCACCACTCACTTCGAATCCTGATTACAGAATAGTTTGAGTGTGGGTGGAACCTGCAGTCTGAGTATTATGAAACAAAAATAAGACCATTACGATAATTTCTATTCTGGCAAATTTGAGAAAAGGTTCTGTAATTAGATGATGTATCAGTTCGTTTTATAGATAATCTGAATAACAAGTCATTCTTTCAAGTAACATTGTTGATCCTTAATGTCTTGCTAAAAATATGAAAATTGATGTAACCTCAAAACGAATGTGAATCGAGTGTAGCGAAAGAAAAAATATAAAACATTTTACGCATTAAGTTGAGCTCAATGAATTCAAACTTAATCATATAGGATAAATAAGTCTACGAGTGAGATTAAAATACGTCGTAGGTTTTATTCAGGACTCATATTTTACACAAGCAAACTCAGCATACGATAATAAAAGTTTTGTTTAACAATACACCTTGATTATACGGTTGACACGTTTTGTTCCACTTGATTTACAATAATAAATCAAATGATATCAACGAAATTTTGCTAATTATCTACAGCATCGATCTCTTGACGAAGATGGAGTCGAGCTTCGTTTATTGACCGCGTCAACTCGCGCGCTGCAAGCGTATTAGTGTTGCCAACCTAATCTAAGAGTAGCTCGAACCGACTATAGCAGAATATTGCGAATCGAGTGTGCTTGTGCGTTTTGCAGACGTAGATGAATGTGAATGTGATGATCACTGTAGCGTGTGGATGAAATGCGATAAGTACAGTAAGTAGAAGAAATATCGAAACTGAAACGAGTTTTTATTATATTAAAATTTTCCGTGTCTGTGATCAACGTATCGCTTGTTTCTCTTGCCACTTGCGTCCCGAGTCATTGTCACATGAAATTTGATCAGAAAGGAAGCTCGTTTCAGTTTTGATTCCATAAAACAGTGAGCCACTGGGAACCTACTAACGAGCATGACTGTACACGACGTAATTGATGCGACTATCGAGTGTGAATTGGCTGTAATTAATTTTAATTTACACTTCGCAATGAGACGGATTAAAACCAACCATGCAAGATGTGCGAGCGTTTCGTTTAGAGTAATATGTTCCTTTTTTCACAAGCTTCTCTCTTTCATACGGTCGAAGCAGTAGCGCCAATTTTCCAGAACATGATTTAATAATTCCAGGTGTGCGAAAAGCTGAACCCGATAACCTAGCCACACCGTTTTATATTCCACCATCTGCGACTCGCACTATTCATGCTTTTTCATCGCTGTATCTATACAGATGCTGTTTTATTACCAAGGAATTGAGTGTAGGAACGTTATCGTTACCAGCTGAGAAAAAAGAGAAGCCATACCTGTTCACGTGACTTGAAATAGAAACGGTGTTCGAACATCCAATATCAATGTGGTAAAAAAAACGATTCAAATGTAGGTATTTTTGATTGCTTCAAAAGTTTCACCTTCCGTCGGCATATTTTCTTTCGAGATTATGAAAGAGTTTTACAGATTTTTAACAGCGTAGACACTTTTCACCGAATATTTTAACGAAGTTAAAGGCAGTACAACGCGAAGCTTGAGATATATTTTCGATGCTTTCGGATCTCTGATAAGTTTCTTTCCGATTACTTATCATCTCTATAAGAACTATAGAAAAAACGATTTTTGTAATTTCAAAGTTAACTCAGTATCAGGAATATTGACCAGTTCGGAATTTGGTGGTTGCTAATCGACTGATATCACAAGGTTGTGCATCAACTGATGTCTTCTACTCCGACAAATTAATGAACAGTAGAAAATTTCCGATGAAAATAAACGCTTCTAAAGTTTTCTTGTTGATGCGAAACCGTTCCATACAAATTTGAACGATTCTAGAGAAACGATTAGTCTTCTGAAAAGAAGCTGGTACCAAAAGAATATTTCTTTAATAATCGATCGACGTCAAATTATCGGAGATTGTATCGGTCAGAATGTCGACTTGTGTACGAGAAACAAAACGAAGAAGAAGGCATATTGTTTTAGCATTACCAGAGTTTATATTTCATTAGAGCTGGAAACGTTTACATTTTCAATTCACTGTGCTCTGGGTTCTACTGCTCGCTTCCTTGTTTGGACGAGTTTGTTGTGTTAACGAGAGTCACCTGATCGTGGCATTGCTTGTTGATTAATCACCGCGCTGATTCGCATGCCCTTTGCATAAATTCCAATCTACAACATGTGATTCGATTTATTCTATTCGCACGGGTAACAATCGTAATTATATTTAGAAATTGTGTCAGTGGTATTTTTCTTGTAATTGTTTATACATTTTCTGATACTTGTAAGATCCGGTTCACTCTAAATAACGTCGAAGGATCTGACAAATCAAATTTGAAAATATATTGAAAATTGTCACTCGCATATTTTGATAAACGTTTTTCGTTCAATTTGAGAAAGATTTATCTCTTATTATTATTAACCATGTTGTTTTCCGGCTCGAATTTTGTGATCTTCCAGAGAGAGCTCACGCAATATTTTCAAGTACGTTTATTTGGCAAACTGAACTTAGGTATACACGCACAACTGGGTTTATGCACGTTTTTGCGTAAATATTGGCTCAAAATTTTCCCCCCGATTTCCGGAGGCGCTTTATGCGTCGCGTGAGTGAAACTGGATCATGAATGGATTTGTATAAATAGAGAGTGTGGCTCCTAAATGTGTTTGCCCTGCCTAATTTGGAGCAAACACGACGACCTCAGGCGGTAAACATGTCTTTCATTCCAAATGAACGTCCACCCATTTTCCCTTTTCGTGAAAATATACTGTGTGTTAAAAGAGGGGCTATCGTTTTGAAAATAAACCGAGTAGCAGCTACTGCAGTTGGGTAGTTCGAACAAAATAGCTTCAATCAAGTTTATCAGCTGTAGAAAGTGCTGAGAATCAATCGACAAATGTAAGATGTGAAGAGAATTCGCTGAAAATATGTGTAATTTTGACAGATACTTTTTTTCTATCACCTCTTGCACTCTTTCGATATTTTTATCTCACATATTTGGAGCTTTTTTGATATGGAGAATAAATAAGTCAATTTCAAACATTCAAAATTAATCGTCCACGCTCCTTAACTTTTCGATTTTTGGGAAAGACTGTTTTACTGGTGTCGAAAATTGCGATAAATAAAATTATGTACTCAAGATACTCTTACACCGCTATCGTTTCCACGTTGTGAATATCAATCCGTATCTCAATACAAGGATGTGCAGCCATCGTGGTTTATGGAGATTAACGTTAATTCAAGTGCGTCTAATTCGGCCCGATTATCATTTACAATTAGCGGATACGGGTGTACCTGTTACAGACGATGAAATTCATTGAGGGGAATTGGCACTCCGTACATGCTTCCCCGTTTATTCAACGTCAAGTGCAATGTGCATATCGTGTGTAGGCTCCACGTTCACATCAAATCAACTCAATCCACTCGAAATTCAAATTAATAACCGCGATATCAGAACCACTATTTTGGATTTTGGAAAACTGATTTCAGATTCAAATTCAATAACCTCAAAAACCTTGAAATACTTACTTTCGTTGGAATTCAAAGTATTTTACAAATTTGCATCCGCTATATCGGATCCGCCGTATTGAATTTTGAAAATCTGATTTCAGATTCAAATTCAGTAACCTCGAAACGCTTGAAACACTTACTTTCATTAGAATCAGACAGTTTTTCGGATTTGCAGTAGAAATATTGGATCCTTCATTCAGAATTTTGGATATCTGATTTCAGATTCAAATTCAGTAACCTCAAAAACCTGAAGATAGTTACTTTCATTAAAATCAAACTATTTGTCGAATTGGGATCTACATTGGATCCACCGTTTTGAATTCGAAGAATCTGATTTCACATTCAAATCAAGCGATTTCAAAAACCGTAATACGGATATTATAGGACAAAACTATCAAGTTTTTTTTTCTCAGGTGAGAGTGGCGTGAGAAGCTCCTTCTCGCTATGCAGCCGAGGAGTTAATATTACGTATATTATTCACGATCATCTTTCTTTTCACATTGTTTACGCCAACTACTCCCTTCGGGATCGATCCACCTAAACACGCAGTGCCAATTTCCTGGTAGAAAAAAACGCAATTTCTTTGGATCGCACGTAAAAATAACGATTGAGCAATTTATGGAGACAAATAGGCGCCTAGATCGCTAAGAAATCGAGCGGGCCGTTTAATCGGCACGAAAACGTTAATCCAAATCGTTCAAAGATTGCATTGTGGGGTTTGATACGTGTTTCTTTGTTCTTATCAATCAATCGCTTCGACTTCGGTGTTAGGGATGAAACATTTTTTATTCTTCCTTTTTTTTTTACTCAGCAGAACGGAGAGGTTTTGATTAATCAGTGAACAATTAATCAAAGATCAAACCCGACTGCTCTAGATAATCACGTTCAATTTTTTACCCCCTGAGCATTGGACTGCTGCTGCAGTGTTACGTGATGGGAGGTCGGGGTTAACCAGGGTTGATGTATCGAATATACCGGGCTCACTATCTGGACAGTTCATCAAATCCATCACTTTACCCTATATGTACAGAGTACGGCCACACAGCCAGAGGTAAAGCGAGCCCTTATATTCCTAAATGCAAACAATATCTCTCAACGAGAGTCTGTGCACTCATTTGTTGCATTTCTCTGTAATTTTGCTGTTTTCATTCTTCCTTCGTTCTCTGGATAACGCTTTTTATTTCTTTTTTTTTTCATTTGGTAAAGTGGCTTACAATTGTTAGTGAGCAAACAAAAAGTAATATAGCGAACGGTGAGTGATTATTTTGCGAAAAAATTATTCAGGAAGAAAAATTGAACATGATTTACATGTTGGTAGATTTTTTCACATCGAAAACTGCAACACTTCGACCTGAAATGTTGGGTACAATTTTTTTTGAATGTCGAATTAGTTAAACGCAGCTGGAAATAGTAGATTGACTGTTCTTTCTAACTGCGTAGGCAAAATAGTACATTCCTGCACTAGTGTGGGAATTGAGTCGGAATGTCTCTTGTTGCAGTGTAATTAAATATTTCGATTCAATTTCCCCGTTGGTGCAAAGATGTGCGATTTTGCGCACTCATTTGGATATGAAGAATAGAATTTTGCACACTCAGTTAGGAAAAAATACTTTTCACATACTGAAAGCATAAATAAGAGGAATTTATTGCCCATCAGCCGTTGTAAATCGATCATTTTTAATTCATAAAATGCAGATTCACTGCATGTTCAACTGTGGAAAGCTTTTTATCTTGTCCGTCAGCTGTGAATTACAATAATTTTCCATGACAAAATACACTTCCACGATCCGCTGTTCGCTGCAAGGAGTGCAAACGGTAAAATAATTCACTCGGTGTGTGAAAGAAGCGAAACTGCAAGCTGCGGAAGAACAATTTCGCGGGCGGGCATATATTTATTCATTTATTTCGACAAATGCGATACATCGCCTCACGCTGAACGTCTATAAATATTAAAAAGGACATCTCATTATTTTATATTTTGAGCTCATAAGCCATATTTACGATCCCTAGCCCTACGCCACCCTCGATCTTCCACGTTCCATTCCGCCTCTGCTTCTCCTTCTTTTCTTTGTTCTTCTCTCGCGCCTCTCCTCTTTCACAGTCTTTGTTTTCCCTGAATGTAAAAAGTTTCAGTCTCCAGCGAAGCACCGTTCCCCCATTTCTCTACTTCCTTCTCGTTTTTGCCCACATTCGTTTCTTTCTCTATTTCTTTCTTTAAAAAATAAAAAAAAAATTTTTTCCTCCCTTTTTCGTGTATTGTATTTTACTTCCAATTTGGACTCGGATGTTTTGTTCGTCTTTTTAAAAAAATATAAAATACCGACACGCCGTAGCGGCACATATGCCTGTATACCTGTACGACATACCTGTGTATGGGCATATTTTTTATTCCCCAGGATTACGCAGCATTACTTATTCATGCTACCCAAGCCTAGTTTATCAGCGACGCGGCCTCTTTCCCCCACCCGCCGCATCTTCTTACTCCTGGCTTATTTATTGCCTGGTTAAAAGAAGGAACGAGATAAAGGAGAGAAGAGAGGCAAAAAATTGTCTTATGCGAAACAATCTTAGTTTCCCCTCCCTTCCCCCCCGCCCCCCTGAATTATTCCTCACTCATCGCCGGCGCGTGCTGTTTCACGAAACCCGGTGCACACTTAATTCACCCTCTTTTATAGGTTTATTTTCACCTCAGATAGAGATCCGGAGAAAGAAAGACAGCGGCTGTTTTTCTTTACTCTCCTGATCACCGTAGCCAATCGATGCAAACCGTGATCTGAGATTTAAATTAATCAAATATCATTTGAATCGTTAGGATCATACTTTGCGAAAACTTGATTCTTTAACTTTGCAACGGAATTCTATCATCTATATGCAAAAAGTTGCACCCAATGATTGATAAACAACAATATTACGCTGCTGATTGAACAATATGTGATTTTATTTTTCTTTTGAAAAAGTTCAATCGAGATCGTAACTGAAATTCAACAACCTCTTCGTTCAGTTTCCTGAACACCAGTAATTATTTCATCGTAACGATGATCAGAGGACTGATTGCTTGGCTTGAATATTAATATAAAGTTTTCGAGAGTGTAGAAATGTTTGACGGAAGGAACAGAGTGAACAAAAAATACGGAGTAAAATAACAACATTTTTTTTTTTCAATCATAATCCATACCCGTGTTCCATAACTCAGACTTAAATATTTTTCACGCCGACAAAGGTTTAGTAAAAAATTTTCGTTCAAAAAAAATTGTAATATTCCGAAATGTGTCGTGCATCGAACCATTTTTCAGCCTGTTTTCAAATTCGTTCGGGCGAAGTAAAAAAAGAAGCGTAAACGAGAATTCTCGATTGAAATTCCGTATAATGAGGGTTGCGAACGGATCGCGGAAACGAAGCACACAGAGACGCTTTTCCCACAGACGCTTTCGCGAATCGGACTAGTGAGCGAGTTAGCTGGATGGTCCCCGGGATTCCCCGACAAGTATTAGATCAAGGGATCCAGAGGCAGCAGCGCCGCGCCGAGTCCCGTCACCCCTGGGAACTGGGGCGTGAATGGATGTAGGTACCTCGGTTCCGAAGCTCGAGCTTCGTGCCAGACATGAAACCTGGAGAGGTAGTCAGCCACTGCATGCCTTAAGGATTCCGCGTGTGTGTCGTGTGAATGCGTGGGCGAGAAATAGTGAGAAAAAAATTCTAGAGTGAGGGAAAATAAAAAAGTACGAAAAAGTGAGCGTGAAAAATAAAGGAAAGAAACGAAGCGGGGAGGTTAGAGGAAAGGAAAAGAAAAGAAAAAAAGAACAGCGCGAGAAAGGGAGGAAAAAAAAAAAAAAAAAGGTGTGGAACATCCTCTCTTTAGTCGGACGTGTAGTGCAGCGCCCTCCATCCATCATTGTCTGACAACGCTTCGCGCAGCCCTATAAACATAACCTCGCTTTTGACGATGAGCTCGCAAGCTTCGTGCTCAAATTATCTGGATCATGCAGAACCACCGTTGTGTATTTTTTCCTAGTCTGGGTCTGCGGTGCCGATGACAGTGCGATTCTTCACCCTCTGGATAGAAAGTTGCAGGTTGTTTTATGGAAATGCAATTATTGGAGTAAAAGAATTATCTTAGTTTCAACGTAGAGATGGTAGGAATTTTATTCGTCCTCGCTCTACATTGACACTCAACTTTCCTGCTCCAGCGGATTATTTTTTTCTTTTTTCGTGACATGTTAGTTTGTTTATGTTATCAGGGATGCGTTTATTGTTTATACTTTGAACGATCTCTAAAAATTTTAAAATATCATTCGTCACAGCTGTTATCCCTTGTAATGAATCAGGCCTGGGAAAGAAGTACACCGAAATTTTGAAAAGTAGAGTAATAAGAAAAGAAAGATATGAGCTTCATATTGAATTAAAGAACGGATTCCCCTTGAAAAAATGTTTATGTTTTTTACCATTACAGATACATGAACATAGAGCTTGCTGAATTTCGATGGCATTATCCATACAACTTCACTCCTTTGAAATAGCGATAAAGTAACGGGCTTAAGCGGATTTGAGAATTTAGTTCGAAACAACTTTCACCTTTTCACGGTGAATCGTTCAATCCTCGGAATTGCGGCTGGAAGTTTAATTGTAAAAAAATGATTACAGTCATACCTATAATACTGAGTTGAAGTGAAGCATCGGTTTGCGTCCGTTTAGAATATTCTTCAACTACGCAAATGGATTTTTGAGAAGCTGCGATTAGGCGTTTTTCAATCCCCATGAATAATGTATGCTGGGAATTAGCAGAAATTATTCAGCGGGTTATAAATCCTTTCGAAAATAAAAGCGAGATATAAAAAAAACACGAGGAAATCACCCTCGCGGGGTGAAAACCGCACGGGAAATACGGTGGATATATTTTCATTTTTGAATCGAACCGCAGAAAAACAGTATAATTCAGGTCACATCCGTAGAGCGGACAGTTATGAGGTTAATGTTTCAGTTAGGCGGGGGATGGGAAGTTGTACGGAGAGGGCGCGCAGGGTCGGATTAAAAAACGCAACGGGACAAACTCGTAAATGTCCGGCATGGGGACGGAGCCGAAATGCTTGTGGCAGCCGCCCCCCGGACGCATCGCAATAAATTCTTTTTCAAAGCGAGCTTTTGTTTGCGGATCTCCGGACCCCGTGTAAATTATGCGGACTATATATTTTTTTCAAACACAGTCAACCATCCGCCCAGAATTTCAAAATGCATCTGGTTAATAATGGCCCATGGATCCCGGAATAATACGCGGAATCTCACTCGATGGATCGCATTAATTACCATAAAATTTGGCCACCGTTTGCTTGGCGACTCCAAAAACGATACGGTGAAAAAAAGTCTGGGTGAATGTTTCGCTGTTGCATCAGAGGGTTTTGTTTTGAAGTGAGATTTCTTTTCACCTGAACAACTTGAACGTAGAAGGGAGAGAAAGAAAAAAGAATTTTGCAGAATAACACATCGTGAATTTAATTTTGAATTGCTGTTGTGCGAAATTCGAAGTTTAATAATTCAAATAACGCGCGGAGAATGCCAATTTTTTCTTTCTCCGGGTATCGCTGCTTGCGATTTACCGCGTTTTCCAAGTTTTCGGATGAGAAAGGAAAAAGTAGTGTTGTAGGTAAATTTCTAAGAATTTAACATCGAGTATCGAACCTTTATCGAACATTTATATTTAACGATAGGTGCTTATTTGAGGGTTACAGAAGATCGATCTTAGAATATATTCTGAATTTGGTAAGACTAGTTTTTTTTTTTCACAAAATATAGGAAAAGGTGCTGATATTTGTGAACCTAAAAAAGCCGGGCGAAAATTGGTGGAGCGTTCCGCTTCCACTAATAAATTTAAAAACTATTGATCAAGCTCGCAGTTTTTTGATTGGCAGGAAAGGCAAGTCCTTGATGAATATATCAATATAAAAACAAAACGCGGTTTGCGTCGAGGTTATGTCGCAGAAATTTCGCTACTCAATCAATTTTCCGATACATTATCGGCTGCAGGGGCTTCATGCAAATATTTTTCAACACAACTGTGCATCGTAGCGATGAAGGCTGATTGAGCGACCTATTGCAGTGCATCGAACGTCGAATGATGGCAGGGCTTAGAAGCGGCGGGCTATTAAATCCAGGATAAACTCAGTGTGTGTATATATATATATATATATACATACAATCATTTTTAATATATACATATCGTTGACATGGATAAAAATGGATGATTGATGTGTGGATCGGAGTTTTCATAGCAGAATTTCACGCATTTCTTGTGAGGCTGATTATGTTGTGTCTCATATTTGCACATTACTCTTGATAAGATTTGAAACGAAATATTTTCGTGGTGAAAGTAAGGATTTTAGTTGGAATTAGGAAAAATATTAATTCTAGAAATCGTGTTCAATTTTTCATGTTTGGTAAAAAATGAGAGCGCTTAGGAAAATTTCGACAATTTATTTTCACATTAAGCTCGTTTAATTTTTATTTCGTGTAGACCTTTTTTTTCCCCTCTTTCACTTTCAGTCCGATCGAAGCGAGCGAGGAAATTTTTAGTTTTTTACTCTTAAAAAGAAAAACGGCCGGTGGGTAGAATTTTTCAATTAACTTCGTGGGAATTCGATTTCCGAAGGTTGAGATTATAGCAGGATTATATTTAAAATTGGCAAGAGCAGTATGTAACGTTGCTTTAAGGTGCACACGCCGTAAGCCGGGGCTGCCTGACTTCCATCCTGGGAAAAGATCACAAATAGAGCGAGAGTTTGAGAGGGAGAGAGAGAGAGAGAGAGAGAGAGAGAGAGAGAAAATCTGCGCGAGGAAAACCCATCAAACTTGTTCTCCGAGAAAGTTAACGCGTCGCGATGACTTTTTCTCTTCTCTCCTTTTTTCTTTCCATTTTTCTTCTTATTTGAGCCAAGAAATGCGATAAAAAATTTAAAACGAAAGAGAAGCGCAAGTGTACACGCATGCGATATGGATGAAATAAAAAGTACAATGTTAACGAGAGAGGAAACGGATACCAGGCGATATTAAAGGAAGGGAGGGAGATACAGAAAGTATGGTTCTACTACCGTGTTCGAAAAACCAAAAAAAAAAGACGCGGGCTGAAACGCCGGGAGGCAAACGATGTCGTCAACTCAGTTCACCGTTCAACGTGCGAAATTCAAAGTCAACAATTCTGCAACATGCCATGTATAATGTATACATACGTAGAGAAAGAATTTGCTGAGTTTATAAAACATGCAGGCGAAAAGGATATTTTTTCTTTGAACGAAACGTTCATTTTTCTTTTCAATTCAAATAAAAAAAAAAAAAAATGTTAAAGCAATTTTTTCGAATGATTTAACGGAATTACATTAATTACATTCAAAGGAAAATTTCTTTCGCCATATCTAACCGTCATTTTTGGTAAATTCAATATTTTTTATTTTTTTATTTTTTTTTTCATTTTCGAAGTGTAATTATGCTATTTAAATATATTAGTTCTTACGTTGTATAATCTGTTCGCAGTATAGGAAACTAAGAATTCAATCAACTAAATGCTCAGACTCCGCAAAAGTGATAAAAATCGTTCAATTCTAATCTACGATTATTCGATTACTTTTAATATCAGCTCAATTTTTTTTTTCATGTTAAAAATTCACACTTCGGTGTACAGGGACGTGAAACTTTCTGGCCTGCAAGGTAGCGTGATTTTGACAAAAATACGGAATATTTGAATAAAAATCGAGCAAATCCCCGAGGAAAAATAACACTTCACGCCTGCCTAACATCACGGATATGCAAAACAGATAATTTCTGTTCGCCAATCAGCCCAGAGCGTGGCTGGAATCGAGTTCCGATCACCGCAAAGTAATCAAGCCTAATTAAGCATATATGTTATTCGATTCAGCAGAGACGTATAATTAATCGAATTAGAGGTGAAGCCAAGTACTGCAGTGTACTTGAATTTGTAACACTAATTGGAAATGATTGAGGCAATTACGAAAATTGCTGTAGTCCAAGAAGTGACTCGACGATTGCTGGCTTTACCGAGATTAACCAAATTCCTGATAATTTTCTACCAGAATTATATTAATATCACACATCCGAGCTGGAATTTTTCTTGAATCTGGATTTAATAACACTCGTATTTCAATCTGCGGTGGTTGTTTTTTGAAGCGTTCGTTACGACGAAAAATTTAATAACGTTATTCCATCGGAACGAGTTGCAGTCTCTTGCATTTTTACATTAAAATACCTATTTATTCTGTTTAATTAGTCGAACCTTTTTTAAATACGGTAACATCTGCGCGGATGTATTTAAATTGCCTCTAATGTCTGTTGAAACAATTTGAAAGTCGATATTTTACTTCCGTAAAATATGTATCTAATCTTTTCTTTTAGAAAAATAACATTTTTTATTCAAACTCATATAACAAATGGTTTGCTGTTTTCTAAGCGGAGTAAAAATACTGCATTGGGGCTGATAGGCAGAAAAATTCGATACGTTGTTTCTTTCAAAGTTCTAATGAAGACTTGACGTAAATTTAAATTATTATTATCGAGGGAAGACAATCACCCAGAATTGGAACATCTTGTCAACGAATGTAAATTTCATTCTCAAGTCTATAAACTTTCATTCATGTCCAGTTGTGTCAGCCTAATTTTTTTTTTTTCTTTCGAAAGATGAAGTTCAATTTTTTTTACAATTACTTTTTTTTTTAAATAGACATTTTCGAATAACCTTAACTCTAAAGCCGACAGCTTTTTTCAATAAACGGTAGTTTCCGAAGACCTGTGGAAAGAATTGAACTTTATCAAATCTCATGTTTTCAAAATAGTTTCTGTTCCACACTTCGAAATTTTTCATCATTTCATTTCAAATCACCCGACTAAGAAATTGGACCGTTAAATCGATCTTGATCATGCTTTTTTATATTTATTTGCTAAGATGGCTCTGATAAGAAACCTGCCAGGGGCTAGACCAAAAAAACTGGTCAATGCCCGCGTGCTCCATGTGGCTATTTTTATTCCGGGTTTTGAAATATTTGAATGAAGGCGGATGGCAGAGACTGTATTTCGGGTAGCAAAATCCGTTTAGATGGATTTTCGATACGGTGAAAAGGGGTCGGTATTATAGGGTGAGAGGCTTCAAAGAGATTCGAACTTGGGTAACATTTTGAACCGTTTTCCTATAGCTTATGCGTCGAGAATATCGGCCCAAGTCGCGCACGCAAGCAAAGTTTGAAACTACCGTCATCGCAGTCCGAAACACCGCCAACAGTCAAGAATCGCGATTCAGTTATCAAGCCTACCTGAAACTGTATTGTCGGCCATTGTTCACAATCAAACAATTCGTATACACTGCATGAAAAATGCGGTGTCGACTTTTATCGACTATAACTTGTTGCTACTCTAACGTTATCTAATATTGAATTTCCAAATCTACAGCAAAAACTATTCTGGTCATTGGGGTGGTTAAGAAAAGAAAAAAAATTAATGAAATTTTTTTTCGCTATTAACCTCTCAAATGTTAGTGTTTGGTCGAAAAAAGATCCTTACAAAAGGCGAGTTTTTAGTTCAAGTGTAACCAATCGCTATTTCAACTTTCATTTCCCATTCATTTAATATCGTAAAATTTTACTATTCGTTAAACGTTAAAATACTCGTAAGCTGTTCAATATTTTTTAAATTCATGCCTAGATATTTTAAACTGATTTTTCAACTTTTCCAAACCTCTGTAACAAAGCATAGTTGTCATCATTAGAACACACATTATAGTCGTCTGAAAACTGGTGATTTTCTCTTTTTTGGTAAAAATCGGTTTTCATCGGTATTCAATAATTTTTAATTTTATGCCTAGATCCTTGAAGCTGATTCTTCCAGCTTTCCTAGTTTACTAGTATTTCAACATTTAGCTAAAATTGAAATTTTCCCAGCTTAACTGAATGGGAAATATAATAAAAATTGAAATAACAATTTGTTAGATTTGAGCTAGAAAACTCACTCTTCTGGGAGGATCTTTTTTTTCTATCAAATACTAAAATCTTAAGAAGGCAATAGTAAGAGAAGAAACCTGTTAATTTTTTTAACCACTCCAATAATCATCCACAAGGCTAATTTTCGTCAATTTTAACTTTACCACAATTATTTTCGCATTGCATCGTCTCTTGACCTCCCGAATTAACATCTGGGCGAACGATTACCCGTGATTATCAGATTTACTCATCGTGAAAAGCGTTGATGACAGAGGGATGAATACATAAATCAGTGTACTTTCGTACAGGGTTGAAAATACGTACAGAGGGGGTGGTTTATTCGGCTACAGTAGGTAGTGCAAGTAACTCCGGTCCTGCGATCACTGCAGCAACCATCTAAACTCGGCGTTGTTCTTCCCAGGGGAAACGCATCTAATCAGGATGAATGACCGCGAGAGGTTTGCTCGGCTCTCGTTGCCCCCGAGGATCCTCACAGGACGCTTGTATATGTAACCCCCTGCAGCCAACCCCTCGACCAGTGCGACTTACCAGCTCACTCACCGCCGCTCTCCCACTCTCCTACACCATTCTGTATCCATCCCTTTTCCTCGCCCTCTTCACGCGGCAGTCGGCTGCTGCCACAAGCTCCCGGCTGTCATCGGTCTTCATTATAAAAGTGAACACCCGCGGCTAAACCTTGTTTACCGCCTGAAAATTAGTTGCTCTTCTCCCTTTGCTGAATGAGATCGAGCCCGGCGCTGTCTAGATTTCAATGGGTGAAGGTTCAGGGGTGGCTCCCTTTATCTTGGACAGCAGGGCTACACGACGGACGCGTGTCTTCATATTTCACTTCAGCTGTATAAGTTCAATTGGACACTGGAACTTGGAGGAGTTGCCGTTTATGCTCTTCGAGTAACCTTCGTGTGTTCCTTTTTTCTTTTTCAAGAAGACGAGCAGTGTTCTTACTTCATCACTTGTTCAAAAATCAAAGTACATTAGATTACAAAACTCGCTTTAAGAAATCTGATGATGGCCCACTCTTTTTTAAATAAGTTTCTTGCATTTTCACTAATTTTTGTTCTTTTAAATCCCATCACTGCTTTTTGTCGATCGTTACTCCAGTTTTTCGGTCAATTTATTTGACGCCATTCTGCTAGCCAAATAATGAGTCTTACACCATTTTATCAGATACAGCTTTTAGTATCCCGAGATTGAAAGTTTGTCTAGAATCTATATTTGTAAGGGGTTAAACCTATATCAGCGGGACCTCGATTCGAATTTCACGATATTTCAGCTTGGATCTGTTCACGCCAAATCATCACAGAACAATCAAATCAGAGTATCTGTGAAACGTTCAGTACTACTAAGTGGAAATTTTTGTATTTTTTTGTATTCTTCGTATGCGATTTGCGAAAGATGTTTCGCAGTTTTAAATATGAGATAAAATTGGTTTTGCTTTGTAAACTTTACTACTAAATTCTGCTTAGCAGTTTCAAGCGATAGTAAGTTGACTAAATAGAAAATAGAAAAAAAAAAAAAAATAGAATTTTGTAGGCAAATACAGAACCAACGATATTTTTCTACGGAAATTTCAAGCTTATGAATGAATGGATGAAGACATTCGATGGGCAGGTGCGAAGAAACACTCTACCATAATTGTGGCCTGAGTTATCGACACGTAATGTTATACGTGATAGTAGAATTAAAGTTTTTTTATGAAATCGTGTCATCACTTAAGACAAAGCAGTCTCCACATGTAACCCTACTCAATGGTACTTGCTTGAAAGAACGTCACGTCATTACTTTTGAAGATTTTATACAGTGCACGATATGTGGTAAGAGAGAGAACAAAAACTTAATTGGCTGAGGCTACGAATTTTACGGTAAGATACGAGGCTTAGATTCTTGTGGTCAAGTCCGGTGTAATATATCAACATTGTACGAGTTACCAGGTAAAAACAAATTTCGGATGATACGGTACCAGAAACAGATCACTGGTTCTATAGACAGAATAATTTTTCATCGTGTTCGCCGACGTGCACGGTTTAATTTTTTTAAGTTAAAAATACAAATCATAACTGGAAACTAGGAAGTCGTCAGGATTCGTTTCCATCTGCTGTGAAATGAGCGGTTGAAAATCATCCCTTTCAAACGTCATGGACAGTGTGATCGGCACCCCGATGCGGTCAAGCCGTCTGCCCCGGGAACAAAGCTGACGTCGGTGTTTGCGAAGCGTGCACAGATTGTAGTGACGCGTCAGAGTAACCCCGAACTTATTATGAACTTATTAAAGTGGGCCCGGGTAGCAACCGGGGAGGATGGGTGGGCCTGGGTGCGTTCGCGTGTTTTAGAACCAACGCGACGTTGGCACGTGCTGCCATACTGCTGTAACAAATTGCCGCTTCATTTTGGTTGATGGATGAGACCCGGGTTTCGCAGGAGTGCTTTGAGCTCTGCAGTGTACCAGCAGACCGTATTGCTCCACTAGATTGAGCAAGAGGGAATTCCGAGGCTTAGGAGAAGAACGGAGATCCATAGGATGTACAGAGGATTTGGAATATTATGTATGTCCACCACACCGATAATAATTCGAACGCAGCGAGAGCTCGAAGGTAGGCTCGAACTACCCGCATTATATCGCAATGCCTTGAGGATTTGTTGCATCGTAATCGAAATATTTTAACAGTAGGTACTGTCCATGAACATAGCTTGAAGCACTGTTGTAGGTGCCATGGTTTGGAAAACAGGTTACGTAACATTGAGATGTTGTTCGAATACATGTTGCAATAGTGAAATTGAATCTGGAACGGAGATCATTCAAAGAAATTTTCATCGATAATCCAAGTACGTTTGACCATCCATCGACTCAGCGACTGCAGGCTAATTTATCATAACTTTCTTCGAAGATTGTATTCCGCACATCTCTGACACTCAATTTTATGAACTCACTTTCACGCTGGAACGGATATATTGAAATAAATGAAGCCTGCTTGGAGAGGATCAGGTTTGAAAAAGAAGGGATAACGGAATCGATCGTAGTGAAGGCAGACACTGCAACAATGATATACATTGCCATGATAACATTTGAAGACAGCTACAATGATACATGGATGAGGTGCTAATTGTCATTCAATGATTCGAGGATAAAGAGTGTCTTAACCGGAACTCACGCAAATATCAAGTTCATGAACCATGCGTATCCATCAAGTACCTGCACTCGTCACATGCTTCTCATCAAACAATCGTAAACTATGTTCTTATTTTGTAGTAGTGGCAGCCTTTTACTCGAATAATGCAACTTTCTAAAAACAACGAAACACATTACAGAGGAGTCAATTGCAGCTGATTCCCTTTAGTTACTGATTCAACAGTGGATTACTCAAGTGCGACCACTAAATCTCTAATCAAAGGTTCCGGGCTTACCGCAGCTGCTCACACTGCAATTGTATTCATTACCAATGCGACATCCCACAGATTTTGATTTTCAACAGCAGTCAATGATTTGTAAGATCAGTAAAGAAACTGATTCAACAACTTGTGCCGCTCGTGAAAAGCTGGATGAAAAAAGTGGCGTGTTAACAAACTGACTCGACTCAATTTTAATCGAACGAAGCCAAGGCTTCTTGGGTTTCACTTATGCAGGTACAACGATAATCTCAGATCTTTCATCCAAAAACTTGCGGCTCGCAGTTTGTGATGATCGATGGATGGTTACTTGATAGAATTTCCGTAAATTTGCTTTTTGGGTTTTCAGACAACAGAAATAATGAATTAATTAACCGGAAAAATGAGATCTGACAATATCCATGAAACTAGCGTGAAAGAAACATTTCAAGTTCGGTGTGCTTACGAAGCTCATTTCATATCCTATACATGTATACACAGCTGAATATATACCGGCGAAGGTCTAGAAAGCTGTTTAGCCTAGAGCTTACTAGAATTTGCCAGCTGTGGCAAGTCGGGTATGGAGGGGTCCCGGGAAGCGGAGAAGCTGACTAGGGGACTGGCTCTAATTCGTCCTGTCAGCTGAGCTTATTGACTGTGTTTCCAGCTAAGGTTAAGCACGCCGTTTCTTAGTATAATGTCGGTGGTTCACCAGGATTAATTCGATTACACAGCGCCTAAGACGAGCCCATAGGCTCTACGCAGCATTGTAGGATCGGTTCAACCCAACTCGAGCACACAAGGACGCGCAGTTATTAGTACGTATCATCACCCCTGCGCGCTGCGCGTTCTTCAGGGTTTCACGCGCCACCGCGGCCGAGATATCAGACCGAGAGAAGAAGGGAGAAAGGAAAATAGAGGACGGAGTAAACCGAATAGGAGAAGGAGAATTTCTGTACGAAAAGGTCCATTAACTCGGGCGGGAGACGGTACACATTCCGCGCTAATTCCATCCGGCGAATGCTGCTCGTTCGTTTGTGCGTCGGAAAAGGAATTCCTTAGGTCTGAGGAGGGCATACCTATCCTGCCCTTCTTCGCGCGTGAACCGAGCTTTCGAGCAGAACTGAATTTTCTTCAAACTACTTTAATTAAGCACGGGATGGACCCGCGGTAATTAGTCCTCCTGAGATATCCTCCCCCCTCGATCCACTTCAGCTCGTATTATCTCTTGCATCGAAATTTTTCGACGGTTGCTTTTTTTACAGGGCAAAAATGGAACGGGGGAGACCTTGACTTCATCCTTCGCTATCCAATCCAGCAGTTGGAAAGGCAAAAATTGGGACAACCGCTTATAGGAATGGCTGTTTGTTCTTTTGGAGCATCGAAAGTAATCGAGACCGATTCTGGTTATCAGATTTTTGGAAATTAAATAATTTTTAACTTCCTGTAGATCCTTGGTTATAAACAAAAAAATCGTTATACTTTGATGTAATATGGTACCTGGGAGTTTTTGAATCGTTCATCACGAATCTGAATTTGTAGTTCGAAATTCGAATTGATTATTATTCTTATTATTGTTATTCCTTTGGTAACTCGGAACCTACAGTGTAAAAACGGAAAGTTCGAAACCTGGCTCACAGTCAGCCTAAAGCTGCTTACTAAAGTTCTCAATTCAACTCCTTAAAGTCGGCCTTACAATACCGCACATATGTATACCGATTCGTCGATAAGGTTGTGTGTAGCTTCTCTCAGGTGGATCCCTGACATGCAAGAGACTAGACTTTGGAGAAGGGCTTCTCAGTATTATGCTAATCTCGTTAAAGCGAGAGGAGGTCAGACGGCACTAGAACCCACGCAGCTATCATATTAAGATAATGATGAAAGGGTTTCAAACTTCAGACACCAGGTTAGTTACTGGGCTTATTAAGACCTGTTTCCGATACTCTGCGAGATCCTATACCCTGCTAACTTGTTTGTCGCATTTTCAATCATCCTGGCATACTGCTCGTCACAAACCTGCCATCAAACGACAGAGTTAAGTTGATTACGATCAGATTTCCTGGATAAATCATGATTGTTCCAACAACATATTAGTTCAGACGTTGTAATAGATATTTGACGGCAGTAATTGTCACCTGAGAATGATTGTTCAACGTTAAAGAAACGATCTTCTCTTTTCACGAATCGACACGTCTCCTTGATCGGGAAGAATACAAGCTAGAGGGAATAAGCAAAAGATGGATATTTCAAATTTTTTACCAAATTTTTTACTAACGCTGATGAGATGTGTAGCAAATCTTTGTATTAAGCAGAATTTTACCGTCAAGAAAATTGTGGTTATTCAAAAACTCAATTACTCTTCGTCAGTTTATACTTTCACGACACTTTGCCAAATATTTTTCCTGTAAAAAATGAAATCTCCAAAATAGCGGGACCAGATTTTACTGATTTCAGTTGCGAAATCATAAACTATTAGACGAATAATATCAGACACCATCGTTGCTAGAACGTAGATTTCGTATAGTCAAGAAATGTAGTTGAATCCAGAATCCTTATTCCTTAACTTATCAACAGTGCTGCGACTCTGAAAGCAAGATTACTTTTCACTTTTGAAGTAATAGGAAGACTCATGAAGATTGAACATTGAAGTGTGTAAGAAAAAAAAATGTTCTGTTTTCTTTGCGTACACACCTGAAAACTTTGGTTTCGTTATAATTCGAAACGTCTAATGAGCAACAGAGCTCGGCCGGTGTGGGGATGTTTTTTTTTTAACAAAATTGAAGTTTTTAGGGATTTCGACCAAAAAAATACAGAATCAAAAAAAGTCTGACACACCCTAATGATCATACACGATCATACTTTCTTATTAATGATCTTTCTAATTCATCGGATAGATTCAGATCATACGGATAAATGAGATCCAGATCGACAATCTGGTCTCAAAGAGTAAGCAAAGCCAAATATAGATCGTAACTTATTTAAAACAAATACAACGTGCAGACATTCTACCAAATGGAAATTTCATAACACACAGTGAGAGTCAGATTTGACAGCTGGAATTTAGGTATCCCGACGCGAATATTTCGCCAAGGCTTTGAAAATTAGGTTATGATTCGGACGCGTTGTTCCCTGTCACACGCTGAATTATTGCCGACGTATTTTAGTGACACGTGGGCGGACTAAAACGGTTCTGGGGCCGGTGGGTCGTTGGTCAGCAACCTTAAAAAGGTCACTGGCCACTTTTGGAGTTTCCTGTCGCGGTAAATTAGGTTCCCAAACGACGTGGCCGAACAGATCTGAGGTTCCCACAGCTGCAAACATTCCAAGAGTCATGAATGTTTTAAAACTCGCGGAAAATACGTAGCTAGCCTTCAGAATGAATCAGGGAAGGTCAGAAATATCGATTAAATACCGATGAAACTCAAACGAAATAAGCTTGCAAATACTCGAATTGAAAAGACCAATCTGGCAAATATTGATGCAAATTTGTTTTTGGAAAGATACTGAAGACGTCGAGTAATTTTAAAAGTATTTCCCCTCATATGAATTGGTAAAATTGCAGAAGAATAACACAAGAGATAACGTAGGAGGAAAAAAGAAAAATTAAAACAACTTTGAAATTTTGTATACGATTTGAAAATATAGCAAGTAAGAGAATTAAGAGTATGCATAATGGTTTTAAAAATTGAATACGATTTCTGTGTAAATATGAAAAAACCAACGACTTGAGGATCGCCGGTAAAATTTTATTACATGGAAAACTAGTGAAAAATTGGATGAAATTAAAAGAACTAGGTGAAAAAGATAGAAAAATGTTATAAATCATAGATTTAACAAGTGCTCATATATATGCGATGCAAAAGTTGACCAATGAAATCTAAAAACCAGTGTCATTTGTGTCATGTTATTGGTGGGTTAAGGAACTCTTTGTGCGTAGTTGGGAGGGGTGGGTGTTAATTTTACGTAAAATCTCAGGGTAAATAGGACGGCTTAGCCATCCGCGGTACGTATATATACGTATTCGCCTCTGGAGGAATGCCACTTGAGCACACAGTTCGTGGCCCTCGGCTCGCCTAATAACTTAGTTGTTAAGTCTTTGGTTCCGCCATTCCACCATCAGCGCTCCACCGCCCACCAGATTATGATAATGTAGTCCGCTTTAAACTCTGGAAAATTCTCGAGAAGTACCCCCGCCTTTATACATAAATATGGAAGAGCCTGATTGAAGGGAAGAGAGTAGCGAAGACAGGATGAGAAAAGAGAGCCAGACTCCAGGCTGGATATTTTTTCGCCCGGTGGTGTGTAAACGAAGTTCAAGCTTGCGACTTGCAGGTCTTCGAAAATGGACCAAGTTCAAAGCGGGTAGCGTGCCGCTGCAGTTACTTCGATAAAGAAGTTTTCTTTTTCGTAAGTAACGATTCTTGGATTCTTAATCCTTGAATTCACCTTCTTTTTTGGCAGCTTTGTATTTATTAAACTATTTTTTTGGTAATGACTGCCGAGTTTTTAGGTTCCAGATGGTCCCTGAAATATTTCCAAGCTTAAAAAAAACACAAGAATGATTTATTTATTTATTGAAAAATAGTACATGTACTTAAAAAAAGACGCTTTTTCTGCTAATCCGCCATGAAAATCGAAATGCCAATTTTGACATAAACTTAAAAACTTACTCACACCAAAAAATTTTCGATATATTGGAGCCACCATTTTGAATTTTCGAATCTCCAGTTCAGATTCGTATTCAGCGACCAAATAAGCTCATATATGCAAAATTTCAAGTGAATCGCATGTGAGGAAAAACGTATGCATGAAAGGGTTAAACCAATGAGGAAAATCTTTTATGGCTTAGCAGCCGTTTCCACAAAATTCTTCAATGTGATCAAAATTGGCATATGTGAAACGTGGATGCGATTTGACCTCAAGGAAAACGAAACAATTTTCAAATTACTACGGGCGTGACTAAAAAAACATTTCGCAGTTTCAAGAATTCAGTATTATAACTAATGATTTCAACGTATTTTGGTGGTTTTCACAGCTTCAATGGGTCTTGAAGTCCATATAAAGTATAACGTAATAGAACGTTGCTGGGAAATTAAGGTTCTTTGATTATTGAAAGTTTAGGTACCACTGGAATAATAAATCTTACCGTCATTTCTTTTGGATACCTTCATTACATGAAATCTGTGAACGTCAAGCTTATAGATTTGATATAACTTTTCAAAGATTTCACGACAGATGCAGAAAATTCTTAGAATTTGAAATCTAACCCAAGTTTTTATAATTTTCCAGTGAATTTCAAACCTTTCCGATTGGATTCAAGTTATATATAAGAATCCAGTAAATATTTGGATGTGATCGGAGTAAACTGGACCTCAAGCGTGGTCAAATCTTTGTTTCAAAGCTATTTATTTTCATTGACAATAAGTTGAGAGACGTAAGTGAGAACCTGAACCGATTAAAGTCAATTGCTAAAGTAAGTAAAACATAAGTTATTTGAAAGATCGTGAAAGATGCACGAATCACTGCATTGAAAATTTTCGAAGCGTTATGATATTTCGTAAATTGGCTCAGACTCCCGCTGAATTTGTTCTTTGTTTCACCGAGACATGGTCGAGGTTTTTTTTTCATTTCTCTTTTCTATCGGTAGACAAAATTTGGCTCTCGGTGCAGTACGAAGATTTGAAAACAGAGAAGAAAAAAGTGGCAGACTGTAGTAGTGAGGCACTGGTTTGGAAAGCGGGTGCCACTTGGTAGTCTGGCTATAAGCCAGCTGCAATCTCTGCACGAACAGGCTAAGCTGCATTCTAAGCGTGCATCCGAATGGTCCTCGGCATTAATTGATCATCTAGGAACCAGTGATGTGATGTGCTGAGACACACAAATTCGGGTTCAAGTACTGCCATTGTATCACGCGGTTATACGGTGTACAATTCTGTATGCCAATATTCTGTATTTTATATACAGTGAAAGAAGCTCCAGTTCAATAAATTTTCGATTTTTGATTTTCGACAGAAAAAACTTGAACGTTTTTCTGAATTCCGAAACCTAACCTAACCTGAGGATTCATGAATTTGAAGGTTCTCTAACCTTGTTCCGAAACTTGGAAGTCAATGGAATAGCCTTACTCGGATACAGGTTACATTAACGTTTCAGAAACTGTATAGCTGCTTCGCGGTGGAATATTCGACGGTAGAATCCCTGCCTCCAGCCAAAGAACCGGATGCTTAATGCTGACTGGGTTTGAATAGTTCAGTTTGCGGATTGGTCAGTGGTGCGAGGATAGATATGACCGACTACCACCCTCAGAGGGTTCGTCAGTGGTCAGTGACACAGTGTTGCATATCAATTCAGGCGAGAAAATCTGCTTAACAAGATCTCTGTTCCGTTGAAGATATCACGGTTCGTAAAATATATATACCCGCATCTCTGATATCCCCCAAAGCCTCGCTGTTGCTGTCCATTTACATTCTTCTATCTGAATTTTTGTACTTCATCTTCTTCATCCTCAAAAGGCTATAAAATACCAAGAAAAGGCGTGAAAATATGAAGAAAAATATTGCCAAATTTTTTTACCGCGCAGTTCTTCTTCAAGGATATAATATGTTTGTACTACGAAACGTTGACATGTCTTGCGATCGTTAAAAAAGTTTCCTACTCAAGGCTCGCTGACTTTACAGAACAGACTTTCTTTTTTTCGTACCAGTTTTCGAGAGTGCAGAAGTTAGTTCCAAGTTCGGAAAAGTTCAAGAATCCATCTTGATACATACCAAAAGTTTTAAGACTCATTAAATCAAAGACTTATATTTTGCGTGATCAAAAAAAAAAAAAAAAAAATTGGCTCGCTTTAACCGCAGTTTGGCACAGATATCCTGCACAAATTTGTTGAAAAAAGGATGATTGGAATGAGATATATTGCTAATTCGAAGTCAAATGTTCCATCATTTTGCGAATGCTGTTGCAATATCAGTGGATGTTGATGTATTTGGTTGAATCTAATTTACACATGAGTAAAATCGAGGTAAAAAACACACTTTGATACACTTACTTCTGAGTAACTGGGCACGTAGTTCAAGTACGTTCATAGATTTCATTGATGCTCTTCAAGGGTATAACGTGTGCCTACACGTAATCGAATTTTCATTATAGGATCTCGGCAGTAGGTTAAAAATTGTCGTTATGAAGGGACGCAGAATGATGATAGAAATCCGTAGTGGTTATGGGTTTCGTATACATCTAGTAGTAATTACCCAAGCCCTTTCATTATCCGGCTTAGATTATTATTATACCAATTTTCATGGTATCGGAAAATTACTTGGATGATGAAAATTGCCGCTTTATCCTGCGCACCGTACCTACCCGTATACAAGATGACATTGTTCAACGTGATCGCAAGCCTCAAGGCTTAACTACTTCAATTAATCTCGACAATAATGCATCCTTTCAGATAATAATTCCATCACCCAGTCGCTTTTACGTCACGCCAAGCCTTCACCACGGTCGCTGTCGCAGCTTTTCAGACATCCGCAAATTGCTGATATATTACAGGAGAAAGTCACGTGGTGTAAAATTTAGTTTCAATATTCGAAAAAATGTGATAGAAGAAGAAAAGTGTATAAACGTGGATTTAAAGGTTCTTAATGGCAAAGCACTAATGAGTGGCCACTTTTTTTTGTGTGAATTTGGACGAGTTATTCAACCGAAAGTTTATGAACCTATATTTCCTTGATGTGGAATAAGCTCTGCACCAGTAGATGGGGTCAAAATTGATTACCATCTTCAGTTAGTGCTGCTGATTGAATGAAATGTCAGGATAAAGTTATTATCGTAGAGCATCAATTGTCTGAGCCCACTTTATCACAGCACTAATATCCGTTGTAACTCAAAATCAGCACTCATTTTTTTATTCAGAATGGCTTAAATCTTGTAAAACATTATAATAACAAAAGATAAGCACAAAAGGTAAAAAAGAAATACATACGCTTTATTTTTAAGTAATGAACATCAGGCCAACAAGAAACTTGTATAGTAGCTGGACTAGTAGAAGATGCAGGCAAGAGCAAGGCACGCGATGAATTCTTGGACTTGGATCGATTGAATCGAGCATCTAGTATAAACAGGCGTCCGTAGAACAGCTTGAAAACGTTTGCGATGATAAAAGAAAGACTTGCGTCAATGAGGTTTAAGAAGTTTGAAGACGAATTCGTAGCACCATTGGGAAACATGGTATGAGTTATATCGGTTACACCATACCATGAATAACCATAGTTAGGTAGACGTATGAGTAGGAATCCTTCCAACTTTGAATGCTCAATACACGTGTATTCGTTGTAACGAAAGTAGAGGCCCAAGAAACTATGGAAGAATAGGCGCTTATAGCCTGATAAAAGTGTCCATCATGGCCTGATGGGGGATAAAAGTATTGTAAGAACATTACAAAACGGCGAACGTAATGAACGGAGCATTGTAAAGAGTGGAGCCGTTCCAATTGTGCAGGATTTACCTCGAATGGATTGTCGGTCTTCTTTGACGGACGAACGTGTCTTCCTTCTTGCGCCACGTAGTCAATGTACTCTAAAAACTCTCTGGATTACCTACTTAGTTGGTCGTAAAGAAGCATGCCCGATCCACGCCCAGATAATTTAACAAACGAGCAGACGAGAACAAGCGCATGAGAGATAGAGAGAGAGAAACAGAAAGAGAGACAGAGATGGTACTTACACGGCGAAGCTTTGGCTGCAAGAAGCTTCATCCCAAGCCTAATGACCCATCGATTTAGACATTCTGAACATTGCGAGTCCTCACTTCGTCTTGTTTACAGAAAGTGATCATGGCTGGATCACCTTCGCGTTTGATCTACGGACTTTGCAACAGTGGTCTGAAAATCTGAGTTGAGGTTAAAAAAAAGAATTTGTGGTGCAGTGGATTTGCGAAAGTGACGCGAAGGTCCTTTTCACCCCATGAAAGGGGCTCCGTTGAAGGGACTTACCAACGCTAGCTTTTGACGCTTCCCAAATTTACCAGGTCATTATTCGAAAACCCCTTTCCGACGTTTTATTCGGGATGAATTTTGGCGGGCTTATCTTTTCGAGAGTTGAATGATGGGATGATCTCGGGTGAAATGTAGGGGCGATAACGGGGCCCCGTCGACGCTGTGCCCGACTTAGGATTCGCGTCTTCATCATTCCACTCAATGACGCGTCAAATGCAATCAGAGTGGAGATTGGCCCGGCGAACCGCGGGCTTGGCACTTCCTATAACCATATCCCATCGATAATCCGACCAATTATTATAGATCACAGCATGGGGGAAGGGCGTTGAAGGAGACGTCAGCGGTTAGTTCCACCTCGTTGGTTGCTGTGGTCCGTGTACTTTGCAGTGCACAACGCTTCCGAGACCTTGCAGTTTTCCCACAATTACTGTGTCCTCTTGCAAATGCATCGGCCGTTATGAGCTGAGTAAGTATTAACTGATCCTGGAACGCGTCGGCCCGATGCATTCGTCCAGGTTCCCGACCCCGAGTTTGAATGAACGGTGAAACCGTAGTTGATAGTTTGGTGCAGTTAAGCTTCCATCGGATGCGGTATAAGATCGCAGACAGAGGTTAATATTCAACTTGAAGTAGCTTCATACCGAGTTGTTAATTAATTCGTTTTAATTAACTACTGCAGCATGACATTGTGTATCTATCTCTTTCCATTTGTTGAAGGAAAATAAAATATCACGTGCTCGGAGAGGTCAACGGATTTTCATTCGCATGCATGGTTGGAATCAAGCTGTTTATATAATTCAAAACTACTCTTCGTCTATGTTTTATGAAATTTTTATTTCTTTTTTGTTTCTGAATTCACTCCAAACAGAATAATTTTGGTTCTTTAGGATGTATCAGGCGCACAGTTCAGTAAAAAAATGTGAAAACACAAAAATTGAAAGACAGAGGCTTGTAATCAATAAACAAATCAAGTATTCATGAGTTTTAGTTTAAAACTGACCAGTACAGTAATTATTAGTCTGCGACGTGTTACATTATCGAGCACCATTTGATGTTATATCAAATTCATCCCGATTATTCAATTCGAATAAATGATAGGATATTTTGTTTGCAAGCGGATTGTAAACTGGTATGGATTTCACACCAGTTATTTTTCGACAAATTGAAAGTCTAAGCGATAATTTCAGTCTCGACAAATTGCAGATGTTATAGGTTCACAAACCAAATAGGCTATGATTTGTTGACATTGGACATACACAGCATTTTTTTTTTTTTTTTTAATACAAAATGGACAAAATAGTACGATGCCTTAAGAATTGTTGATCACCAAATATTTTTCATGCCAATAGGCTGATTTTTTGTTCGCTTCTCATTCAATCAATTCTCTTGTTTGTTTTTTTTTCTTCAAATAACTTCGTATTTTCGTAGCAAGAATTTAAGATCTCCGCAACGGCTAAGAAATCCAAAAATTACGGTTGCGGTGACTGGCGGTTCCGAACCAGTAATGGCTGCGCAAAGCAGATATACGACTGTTCAGAGTACACGACTGTCTTGAATAGCTCCCGGGGTCCGCTATTCAAAATGTCCCTTTCAGATACCCACGATAGCCTCTGTGGATAAGTTAGGATTGAACGAACAATAGGTGACAACCACGTCCTTAATCAAACCTTCCAGTGTTGTTGATACGTATATGATATCGAGGTACCTATAAGTTTATTCTTTCTGACATGTTTCTAACGCTGGTTACAGATATAGTAATCGGCTGACTAATCATCAAAACGTGAAGTTAAATAGCTGCTACAACATCCAAGAGATTTTTGTCTAATTCAAAATAGTCTCGTCAATCATAAAGTGATTCTGACGTATTGTTCCATAACCTAAATGAGATATCTAGTCTTTAGGATCATTCGGTCAAAGAGAATAGGCGAAACAGTAGGCCAGAACTTTGATAGTTAATTATATATCTTTGAAAAATAAAATGAGTTCTTCAATTCAAACATTGTCGTTTCGCTGGTAGTAATTGTAAGTCCATTTCATGTTTTCAATTGTCAGTGAATGTTTTTCCATACGGTAGGTGTTTGTCGACTCTGAGATGAAATATTCACAGTGCTATCGAGTCGACTATGAAAATATACCGTATGACAGAGCCGAAGCAGTCGCAGGTAGGTACGGGAAACGTGGTAAAAGGTAATTGTATTTCAGTTCTTGTTCCGAGTGTTTCTCTGTTTCTGATTGGATTTTGAACCGCCAATTACTACGGTCCGTCGAGGCATTTAGAAACCCCGACGGACGGGCCTGTAGACCGCAGTGAAACGTCAATGTAGTGAAATTGGAATTGAAACTATCGTTATGAAATTCATAATACTGTTTGCTCGAACATGGTCAGCGCTCATCCACATATATATCTCTTGTTATAACAGCGGCCAACTTTGGTAGGAGCTTTAATTAGAATTTTAGTTCCAAATGGCAAGCAAGCAACTATACGCAAACCCCCACCCCATTTGTTCATGGATGCGATGTATATGCATAGTGGGAAATGTAGGACTTAAACCGATGTGAGGAATACTACAAATAATCAACTCAAAATCCTAACGTCGACGAAGGTTTTCACTACAGTTTTGACAATTCATCGCGTGTAGGTTAATTTTTACGAAATCCACTTTCTTTTTGTTACTGAAATTCTACAATCACCTCTCTAATCGGGATCATCGCAAAATCAATAATGGGAGCGAAGTAAAAACTACGTTATGCTCTTTCTGATAAGAATAGTAGCTTTCCGTTTTGGATCACTAAGTCAAGTTTTTTGTGACGAAAGGTTATTTCTTCAATGGCCCGAAAAAGAAGGGCTAATTTTTTAATGAAATGTCTCGACCAAGAAATTTCAAACCTGTTTGAACAATTTGAAAGAATTGTTGAATTTACAGCCTAATTCGTTTTGAGGTATTCGGAAGTTGTGCTAAAAATAGGTAAATAACTACTCGCGTATGACATATTCAGCATTTATTCAGCCCTGCAGGAAAAATCAATTGTAAATATAGCAATCATACAAACTCAAGGGTAATTTTTCCTGTAAAAACCATCGTGTAGAAGTTTCACCTTTAAGAACTGTTTTTTGTAGAATTGATGCCATTACACATCACGAATACATATCTTCGTCGTAGAACGTTTGAATCAGAAAGGACGTCGAGGAATTGTTTGTAATATACCGAGTTTCGACGTTTCACAACGATAAAATTCTATGGGGGTGAGCCTGTGTAGAGCGCGGATAGGTACGCGAATCAACGTCTCAGCGGTTCCTCCGGACTTTTACTCGGAGAATTTTATCTTATCCGTGGAACGACATCCTTTCAAATTAGATTTGTCCATGCGGCCTCTCGGTTCCCATCTTTTTTGTTGGTACGTTTTCAATCTCGTAAAAGCGGCGTAACTGAGTTAGCTAAACTGATTCCTCTTACCCCAGCCTAATTGGCCGAGCCTTCGGTTGACTCACTTGCTATGTCGCAGAGGCGTACAGCCTGCAAGCTCAAGCCGAGTAGGGTGACAGAGAGACCGAGTGACTGAGTGAGAGGGAGAAAGAGACAGACGGACAGACGTCGCTAATTAAATCACGACGACAGCGAATTGTTGATGCTCGGAAAGCTTTCCCGGGGATCACGGGAGTGAAAATTATTTCACCCAATAGTTGTAAGATACTCTGTAAAATTCAAACCCCTTCCTCCGCTAAGTAATCACTTTGACATATATCGTACCCGGCCTTTGTCATCCTCTCGACGATGCAATCGACGCCAGCGTTCCGTAATGGCGTTGTGCGGTACTTAAAGCTGCAGCGCCAGCAACCCCAAGGCGGCTATTTGAAGAACTATTCCTTCATTTCTTATCGGGATCATATTCATGTGTACATAAAGTTTTCTCAGATTTTGTATCATAGTAAATTTCCGTGACGACAGGCATGGTTAGCCGTAGTAAGTACACTCACTCTGCGACGGCCAATTCCTTGGACAAGTTGGTTGCGTTGGCAATGCAGAATCAACCCGCAGCGCCACCACCGGCCGGCTACGAAACAGGCTCAATCCTTTTAAACATAACACCGTGACCGTCGAATTTTGTATTTTTGTGTTAGATTCTACCGTCATGGATTATGTTGAGTTTAAAAGGATTGAGCCTGTTCCGTGGCCAGCCGGTGGTGGCGCTGCACGCTGATTCTGCATTGCCAACTTACCCAACTTGTCCAAGAAATTAGCCGTCTCAGATTGACTGACCCCAAGTATACAATTGAAATTGATTCAACCTGACAATGTCGAAAAACAGCAAACAGTCGACTGGATCGCTGGCTATCAGTCATTCCGTTTTCCTTGGAATACCATTCTGAAAATGGAGTGTAATTTTTTATGCACGTTGAACTTTACTGTTCGGCAGTGTTTAAGTATACTGTAATTAGCAACCGTAATTATTTTTTTTTTTCTCTCTTATTGAAGGCAATTTTCCGTCCCAATTGTACTACATACCAAATTCTTTTCACTATTGACCACGTTGTGACGAGTTCGAGGCTTTCAGCTTTACCGTATCGATTACACCTGACTGCGCAGGTATTAAATTCTGGTACCACCGATACCATACACCTGTCATTTCACCAAAAGGACCCGGTATTACCTGCTTTCACAACGAATTAGGGAGAACTTTTCGAGAAAGTATCAATCTTTGTCCACGTTCTGTTCGCGGGTCCAAATCCAGAGCTAAATAGACTCAGGATCGAGGATCAGCAGATATCGATAATTAGACCCAGAAATTTCTATCACTGAAAGTAAATTATGCGTTACGCAAGAACTCCTCGGTGCTGAAATAAATTTTCTCGGAAATTGTGTTAATTTTTAGTTGGAAAATTACCGTCGCTCGCGGGGATTTTTGTACTTCAATCGTGTCGGGTGGAATCAACAACCTTATTGGCTGCTACATACCTACGCATATAATAAAGTGTTGCGGCGCAGCATCGACAAGCGAGGCTAATTAAACCACCCTTAATGGAAAAGTTTCATGCTTCTTCGAAATTTCTACGACGGCAAAGTCCTTAATTTACTACCATTCGGTCTATACTTTATGGATACCCATTCCAGCTAACTTCATCCGTCTGGTAAAATTTTTTTATCAGGTGTTTACGGTTGAATCCCTCCAGTGACGGATCGGTCTACAACCGAGACAATGTTCTTTTTTTTTCTTGTATTAAATTGCAGTCTCCAGCTACGACAATAGCTGTTGAAGGGATTGTCTAGTCTAAGAAACTTTGATACTATCACAGGACGTTGAAGTTTCACAAATTAGGCGCAACTCTGGCTTTGAGAATTATTTTTCAAATAATAATCCACCACACTTGTTAGCATCCTTCGTGACGGAAGAAAAAGGCAATCATGGGGCAAGACTTTTTCTCAAATAAAATCAAAACAAAAAATAATAATCACTGAATCAATACTCGCGACAGCACTTATTTTTCCAACCATTCCAGCATCATATTTATCCACAAACATTGATACGAGCTTGAAATATCATATTTCAATTTGGGAAGCAGCGTTTTTCGAAGACGAGAATATCTGGAGACTGCGCTGAGATTGGGATATAATTTTCCGAAAGCAGTTAAAGGTTTCGTGATCACTGGCTCTTGTGATGTTTAATCATAGTACGTAATTTGAACGATTATTTCATCTACATACGTCAATGGGCTCCGGCGTAGCATTTCAGTTCAAATTTCTGGCGGTTGACAAGGTAAAGATAAGCTCTGTGTGAACTTTACTTCGCCGTTCCAAAAAACGAGAAGATAATTATCACAACAATACTTATGCGTGAGTATTTTGTGTTTGCGGCAGAAACAACGGGCGTTGCAGCAAGAGGAAATTAAACGTAACAGTTAAACCAAGAGTTATAGGCGTACCTGATATGAACCCAGACTTACGTCAGCAGTACTCTCTCTCTCTCTCTCTCTCTCCCCTTTCAGATATAATCCATCGCCCTGGCAACGCTTCCATTTGATCGGTTTACACTTGGAAAAGTTCTACACTCTCAAGAAGGGTGGATTCTGCTTCAGGTAACCGTACACAGCAGCAAACTTGAAACGAGGTGCCGGAGAACACCGAGTTCTTCGCTTCGTTTCGAGGAAATGCCCGAGCAACGATTCCTAGTTTCATAAAGGCTCTGAAACGCTTCGCAAATCTTTCTTCCTCGCACCCTCTTTAATGTTATATAATTTTTACTACTACCTTCTCTCTCGTCATTGCCGTATCGTTTCTTACTAGAAATGCAATTCCATATTCTTATTATCGATTTTATTTCGAATGCTTCCGGTGTTGATCACTTTCCGATTTTCATTAGTGCAGTTAAGCGAACTTTTGCTACCGACGGGTTTCTTCTTTATGTACAAGTATATGTTTCAATCCAAGTAGGAAAATGGAACAAAATTACTGTAGATTATGTTTTGATAAGAAGTATGAAACGGTTTGACTACGCCAAAGATCCCTAGGGTTTTGAATCTCGTTATACACTTGTTCTCTTTTCGTTACGCTGTGGTTCTTGCAATTAGCGTGAAGTAATCCAACGACATGAATATATTCGTGTGTTGATTCTTTTTCTTGTGTTAAATAATGGAGAATATCGAGTTCAAATGTTCAAGCCAGCTCGAGTTTATGGAAGTTCCTAAAGAACCACGAAGCAAAGATGGTATGTGATTCAGACACAAGTGTTTGAAGGTGCGTAGCACATTGTGTAAAAAAGGTATAATCTCCATTAGTTTTCGCGATTCAAGATCAGCGTTGGTTCAAAGTGGAAAAACCTCCTTTTCCGCGAGAACCGGCGAATAGCAAGAGAAGTGCATGTAGTAGAACGAAGAGCAGCTGGAGCAGGGCGTTCGATCATCCCTGTTATTCCGTGCAACAATGGAGGCTAATCCATCATTCGAATTCTATAGGCAAATGATGAAAGTGTGCTTCCTTTAAACATCGCAATAACGTCAAGAATTGTATCTCGCGGCAAGCCGCCGAAGGTATTGCTTGGATCAATTAATCATCAGGTTGAATCAGGTGTACAATTCGCCGCGTAGACAGCTCGTCCTGGTATCGCGGCCCGATTTAGATCCGACGCTTCTCCAGCGAGAATCTCTGCGTATACTGGAAGAACGAATCTAATACCTTCGCGATTTTCAAACGCCTTGGAACTTCCTCCACCCCTGTAGCTGCCTCCGAGGTTCTTCATTCCCCAATGCTGACTGGTACGGGTTTTTATCGTCACTCCTGGGGGATCGGGTGGAGACAGTAAGACCGACGGAGAAGACAAGCCCGTGTAGTCCATGGGGCGGGAAAACAGTGGAGCGGTTCTCTGTCGTTCTGTACATTCGACGTGTCCCCGAGGACACATAGGTAACCTGACAGCCCATCCAACGAGTCAACCTTTCCTCTTTCTTCCTCGAAGTCCCCTTCCAGCCTACGTATGTGCTGTTCCGGACTCGGCGTCTCACTTTCGTCGACTGGAACTAAAACCGTAAACTAAGGTCCGCTCTTCACACTTAAAACTCTTTCCAAAAGTTCAGCTGTTGTTGGAAGAAGGAAGAGGCGAAAGAGATGGAGGGATTTTACGGCGTTCACGATGAGATCGTTTTGCTAACGGTCCCTCAAAAGTTGACCCTCACTTCTGAAAATATGGCGACGAATTCGTGTCATCTCAATGATTTAGAGCACTGCACTTTGATTTTGAATAATCAAATTTAGGAAAATTGTCATCGCCGTTGCACAGATTAACAGATATTTCAGTGTCGAGGAGGGGTCTTTAAGAGTTTTTGGTAACGTGATCTCATACTCATTGTTTCTATTATTCTACCAAAGACCAAGACCAATTTTGAATGTCTTATTGATAGTGAAATCAGGTGCTTAGCCATTGTTGAGCGTCATCGGAAATTTCATGCCAAAAAGACACCTAAAATACTATGTTTTCATCACCTGTGGCAATAACAGCTCACCAAAACTATCGAATGAGGTGAGACCAAAGGGTTATACGGTTATGATACTCGTAATTAATCATTTCACTTCCGCAATTTGTTTATCACCGTTTCTTTTTCAAAGTTTGAAACAAAGACTGGTAGGTGCCACTAACAGTGACGATTATTTACTTTCAACCGATCTTGAATTTTTCAATGTTAATATCTTTCAGCACAGTTTCATGTAATGTGTCTCGCGCAGCCTTGACAGTAAAAAAATTACACAACCTTTCAACCTATCACATGACGGAAAGTCCTGTACTAGCGTTTACGATCCTGTTCCATTAGATGCGCGACGTGTTGAAATAGAACCACCACTGTCACAACATTCAATTTCCACGCTTAGTTTAAGAACCATGTATCTTGGTAAGATGAGAGCTTGAGCTTGTACGTTCTCGAATTCACTCCTTGTTTTTACGACGATAAGCTCCCGGCTTCTAATTGCTTCGGTGGTTGTACACACCCTGCTAAAAGGCAAAAAGCTAGAACTTTCAGACCTGAAGTTCACCTTGAACAGCACGCGTCTCCCACGCGTTAAATACAAACTCCTGATACACCGAGCTTATACACGCTGCCAATCAGAAGGTCGTGCCGTTTCAATTTTCGCATGTACTCAGGCCAAATAAACGTATTTTGAAAGCAAGGTAAATAAGTATCTCGTAATCATCCCAAAATGTCACGGCGTTCTGCTTTGGCTACCGTGTGCGTAGAATTGGGCTACAAGTGAGTCTTCAGCTTCAGTTCACTTCAAAACAGTGATGACTATTTTTTTTTTATTTGTCTTTGTTTTTTTCTTCCTAATGCATTTACAAATCTCTGGGAAAAGATATTCATTCCCGAAACTCACATTTTTTGGTACTATTTCCTGATTTACTGAAAGTTTAATATTGCATATTACCAGTGAAATTATTGTGAGATTGGTGATTTCGGTGATAAATATTCAATGTCTGTACGCATCAGTGTGAAAAACTTGCTTATATTGTGTCAAGGAAGTTCACGCGGGAAATATTCGTTGATGCGTTTGTTCCATGAAGGCAAGACGATTCAGCCGTTCTCATGTCAAGCCAATGAAATTGGAATCTCTCTCTCCTGACTACAAAAGTAGGCCAATAAAAACTCGGGTACTGGGAAAGAGACGTTTACCTATAAAGGCAGAAGAAAAGCTAAATGTATAATACAAGCGGAAGGATAGAAGGAACTTGAAGATTGCGAGGGAAAAATAGCCTGTTGTATTGTTAGCTCTCCACGGTGCACTTAGGCCAGGATGACAACGAGGCTCTCAAGCGCGTTTACAATACTGTCGCCTTTTCGTAAGAAGCAGCGTTTGAGCTCCGTCCGTTCGAATCGTGAAACTATCCACTTACGGGAGGAAATTGACCCGAAAGTGAAACTGGCGAACAGAGTGTTTAGCTAATAACTTTCTCAAATAAGAGAAAATTTGGAAAAGGAAATCTGTCGTTAACAGTTGTGTAATCTGCGGTAGAATGTCTACAAAGTTACTCAAGAAGACACTTTACACAACAAGTAACGCGAACGAGCGACTCTTCGCGCTTTTCAGGACTGATCTTAAATGGCGGGGACTAATTCTGTTAGCCAACTGCTAACAGTCATGAATAAATTTATCCTCAGCTGCGTGAGGACATCATCGGGATGCTCAGATTTTTGGAGAACGTCGCTGAAATGGTCTTCAAACGAGGTTGAAAAACATGAGGTACGTTTCGCGAGTCGAGTACGCAGGCGAGAATCTCCCGCTTCATTTCGTATCATCTGAAATTTTAATTATACTTGTCCTCCACGATCGTCAAGTTTTTATAATTTTTTTAGACACCTGCCGGAGGACAGTCACTCCTCATTTGTCAACTGGCTGCTCATTTATCCCACGTATAAGGTAACCCCGTGTAGCTCACAGTTTTTTAAACGAAATTTCAAGCAATATTCATTCTATCTTAAACAGCATGAGAACATTTAAAGCGATAGATTAAAAAATCGAATAAATAAAAAATGGCTTTCGAGCATGAAGATTATCCAAATTCTGATTAGTCATTCAAAAAAATTTTTTTGCTATCTAGATTTCAGAACAAAAATCTTTGCTTCGAAGCCAAAAAATCATATGCAGTAATACCGTCAAGTGCACGGGAATTTGTTTTATCAATGCGATAATTACGTGCTCTAAGTATACTGGAAAAAAATATCATCTTTGTTTACGTCTAGCATGAATATATTGAAGAAAATTGTAACGAATAATGGAATTTCATACGCGTACGTTGATAAAGAGGCGAAGATGGTGAAGAAATCACTTGAAGTTGATTAAAGAATAAATTTTCTTCTTAAAAAGAAATACGTAATTTTAAATTTATTCGCGTGGCGAATCGTGAAGTGTGGCAGGTTCATTATTGGGGTGTGTTTTTCATTTAAAACAGTGACAGTAATGTATGCGACGAACGTTTCGTATACCGAAATTCTTGAGGTCCTAGCCTCGCGTATCCGCCAAACGACGCATAATGGACCTAATTCATTAGAATAGTCCTTCGTTTTCGTATTATAATGAAACCGCACAATTAGAGATATGCAAAACCGAGGCTGATATCAACCGAATAAAATTCAAGATCGAGCCCGAAGTTCTTAGCTCCCCAATTCGAGGGACTGAGACTCCTGGTTCCTGGGTAATTGAAAATATTTCAGCATCGCCCACACTCCAAATAATCTGGATATTAATTACGCGAGTATAAACGATCAGCATATAAATGAGCCTACACCAGCCGATAACTCATATCGAATGTCCAGACGCTGATACAAATTATTCAAGCTTAAAATGCGTTTTCCGCGGATGACCGTTAGAGTTGAAGAAAAACTTAACGAGGTATTTGTAATAGTCAAGTTTGATTGTCCTACTGTAATGTATGTATTTTCACAGTGAAATTGATTGAATCATGAAATATATTAGTCAGGAAAATATTTTCGAAACTAAAAGTCTCCGAGTTTTCGGACATTTCAGACGTTAATCAATTTCGATGAAATCATACGCCTCTGGGATGAACAGAGATGAAACTTTGTAGAAGACAAATTTTTACCTAGATATTGTCTAGTATCGAAATTGTATTGAATAAATTCTTTTTCACAAACCGGAGAATGTTTCTTTGTAATCTCAACTTTGATCAGTTATTTCAAAGAAGCAACATCACGATCGATACGATATTACGATTGCTATAAACCAAATTTGCCAAATATTAATCTTATTTTAAACTTATATTTATGGGAAAATATCACGAATCTAAGCCAGTAATTTGAAAAGCGAAGTTGACGGGATTACAAAAGACACAAATAGAATGACTTCAAATAAGACGAAGAAACCTTCTACTTAAAATTAGACAGATAGTTTCTTTAATTAATCATTCTATTCAATATCAACTTTTTACTTTCATAACTCATTTATACATTATTTGAACAATTCTTTCGTTACCTCTAAGTTGACAATATTCTTCGGGAATATTCCGTAAAAATTATACTGTATTGTAATCGACTATTGCATTAATTGGAAACCTCAAGAATTACAATTTGCCTCCATTAAAATGAAAAATTTTCGTTACGTAGTGAACAAACGGCGCCGATAATCGGTCTCTGACGTCATTAGGACATATTTCAATAGACGGAGATAGTCCTTCTTACGCATCACATTGCAACGCGTATTATTGAAATTAGTTTTTTTCGTCAAAAAATTTTCACCGATTTGATATATCGAGAACGAGTCGTGGACTGACTCGCGATCAAAGACTGATGAGAATCCGCACGTGTTACCGGTAATCGGATAAACCGAGCGAGGCTGAGCAGGGACTCGAACGAAAAAAGGTCTCGGTCATTTCTAGGTACATTTTCTTCATTTTCGTTTTCTTCTTTTTCGGCAAACGGGGAAATTGGTGGAAGCACCGACTCGGCCGACCCTGCGGTTTTCTACGCGGGTCACAAACTCCAACTAAACCCGCAGCGAACGAACACCATACGTTCTCTTTCTCGTTTACCCGCGTTCCACGCCGCTTCGGGGATGAAGGAAGGGGCGCAAGGATCCGGCCGGCTCATAGCGAGCGCCGAGTGGAGGTATCACCTAAAAGAAACAGTCTTCTGCACCTTTTGACCCGACATACCAGCTTTCTCTCCTATGGCCGCCTAGCCTCCGAAGAATACGGCCATAAATACCGACTACCTCCCGTTTCGGACCCGCGGAGAAGAGGATCGAAGAGGACCGCCTTACATCCGCCGAGAGATCAGACCGCGAGCGGTTTCCGGGTCGTATGTCATTTTTTCCGGAATATTTTTACTTCGGCAAATACGCTTTTATTCTGGAGATCAGTGAAAGAGCGAGGTAGTTTTACGCGTGGTTTTTTCTTCGCTTTAAAGTGTTTTTTTCTTCTTTTTTTTTTTGCTACACATCTTGTTCGCGACAAACAACCAGTACATGATGCAATATTTCGATAGTCGAATAGTTTTCAGGAATTTTTTACCACCAGACTCATTTCAATCACTTTATTTGAGCGGGGCTGGAGTTCAGAATTTTGAAAGACCCGGAAACGCTTGATTCCGATTTGTTTGGTGGTGAAACTTGACGTTGATAAATCAAACTTTTATGAAAAAACAAAGTTTTGAATGGTCGGAAACCTGACGGATCAAAGTTCCGAAATGCAGGATTCCGTAAATTGAAATATACTCGCACAGCGTAGTTTACTCATAAATAATGGTTATAAAAAATCAGACAAACCGTAAATCCGAATGACCAAGATTTCAAATGTAAAATATCGAAAATCCAAAACAAAGAAATATCAAAGTAGTGAAATTTCACCCAGACAGAAATTCACAGAATTGAAAATCTTCGAGCATTCGGAATTTCGTTGGTTCTGATTTTTTCATTTTACCCTTTCGGAACTTTGCAATGTCGGAATTTTGGACCATTCGGAACTTTGATGTTACGTCTAAGTATAATTTTTTTTATTTTACCTTTCATTAACAAAAAATTCGGAATTTGTTGGTTTCGAAAGTGCTTAAATTCGGAATTTCAACCCCGTCTCACTTTATTTATATCAGAGGACTCCCCTAATTTAAGTGTTTCATACTTTGGTCGTTGTGAATAAAGATACGTTTGAAAACTTTAATCATTCGAAAAACAAAAATAATCCGATTTATAATATGGTTCACCGTCAATTTTACACAACAAGAGGTATAAAAATGAAAAATTAGTAGTGAATTTGAATCGAGAAAAGTTGATATCCGTAAAAAAGAAATCGTCTCGCTACTAGAGGATGTCATTATTTTGTATTTCCTTTTATGGGACATGAAATTTGGCAGTTCGCGACGAAAAATTTCAACAGAAGAAATTTTAACCTAAATGTACAGAAAATTCCAAGTTCCCATTATGTTATATTAGATTAATAACGTAGAGTGACATCAAGAAACTGGAACGATGTAAAAAGACAATGCGATTGCAGATGTCGCCGAAGATTTCTTTCTCCATTTTCTTATCTCAAAGTACCAACTCGTGTTACGCAATCACATTCAGGTGCCTCGTTAACTGTCGTAATTCTCCGTTCAAGAATAATTGTCTCGGCAGAATTGAAAAGTGAAGGAACGAAAGCTTCGATATATAAATGCAGTCGCCTCGCAGTGGATAGATTTCTTCATCCATTCATTTATTTACTAATTTCCCACGAGAGAGAAGTTTCGATTTTCACATTGCGAGCTCTTCATTTTCCATTAATCTTTATCGCCTCATCAGCATAAATTTTCTTATCTTTTTTCTTGAGTTAAAATTAGATGAAACTCTGAAAGAATTGAACAAACGAATATATACCGACTGCTATATTTTTAATGTATTCAAAACGATCGAAACAGTGCTGGATAAGTTATTCATAGGGTGAAATTAGCTGGATAATTGCTTTGTTTTTTCAACTTAGTTGGGAAATTTTTCACTTTTCGTAATTTTGTGCTACGTATATTCACTGAGTCAGTACAATCGAAGCTAGGAATTGATTTTTTCTTCAAATATTACAACTCTAATTGAAAATAATTCAAAATTTTAGTAAAATTGTAATTCTGATGTGTGCATGGATTGAATTTTCGGAATTGTGGTCTGAAAGGTGTTTCAAACATACCTGGACGTGTTTGATTTGAACAGAATTATAATTCGTAACCGCAGATAATTTTTTACACCTGACTGTTACCAGTGAGAATTTGAAATTCTGCCACATGCGATGTCTACGATATTTTGAATCAGTAAACCGTCTGAAAGTTCGGTAGGAAAGTAAATTCTTGATTATATTACGTGAAAAAAATTAAACGATTTTTAGTCCATATTTTAAGATCACGGGAATTGTTTCAATGATATTAAAATTCAATAAATTGTCTTTACCACCTTTTTCCGTACCTACGAAAGATACAGAGAAAAATGCAGTGGCTCTATTTTCGAGACGTATAAGAAATAAAAATTGACCCCGTAACCCGAACGTGAAGGAAGAAAATTGTTCAATGCGACGACCGATGTGGAGCAGACAGATAAAAATGAGGAAAGTGATTAAAATAACAACTCTCGTTTAAATATCCCGGCGTGGATCGATTATGCGGCTATACGTCGCATTGTGGGAGTCGAGACTCGAAACCGGAGGGACAACCGCATTTTGAAAGTATGAAAACGGCAGACGGGCGGGTTATCGGCGAACCTGGCGGCTCGTGTAATTGAATGGCTTTTAATTAAAAGTTCGGTTTCTTCGTTTTATCGCTCCCTTCCCTTTCCATCGTTCCCTCCGGTTCTGCACGCGGTGATATTGCGTGTCCGTACCACGCGATAACGAATCGGCCGGTAAAAGACAAAAGGCAGAAGACGAGAGAGGAGCGAGAAGCGAGGAGAGAAGAGAGAAGAGAGAGGAGGAACGAGAATGGAGGACCAATTCGCACCCTGTCGCCAACTCTAATCGCGAGGATAGACCTTGCGCCTGGCATCGGGCAGGTTCGCTGAAAAAAGTTGGAAATAAAGTAATTTGCTTCTTGTTCGCTGGCGAGGCTGCCGGGAAAAAGTTACCGATGAGAATTAGCCTCCGCGCCAATATATCGAGGCCTGCTATGTTGTTTTTTTGTTACTTTTTTTCTTGTTTTTTTGGTTTTTCTAACCTATAGCAAAACATTTCGTTCGAAGGTAAAAATTGTGCGTCCTGCACAGTCACCGTAACTTGGCTGTGGAAACACATTTTGAGAAAAAAGACCCATCGATTTTGAAGGCTAAACAGTGCAGGGGAGGGGCTGGATTGTGATCGTTCAATTACGAATTGTAGATTACAAATATAGTTTTGAATAGTTTAGAATTGAGATTTAAGGGATGGGGTTGAAATTCCGAATTCGAAAAGTTCCGAAAGCGCTAAATTCAATTGTATTTAATAAACAATTTTTATAATCTACCGAAAGCGTAATCAGCTTTTATGTGATATACTTCTGTAATCGCAATTTGAAATGGTTTGAAATAATAGGGAAGAATTGGAAAATTCTTCAATATCAAAATGGCAACAAAAAAAAAAAAAAGAAGCATCTTTCCATCTTATGCTTTCCATTTTTTGACGTTTATCAATATATAGCAATATGAAACATCCCATTATGTACACAGGATGGCGGAGTAAACACCAATAATTGCATAGGATCCGGATATCTTCTGTATAAATATCCGCCTTATCTATCAGATATTGAATGTTCTTTTCTAATTAGATTAAGCGTTTTTGAAGAGATAATTGAAAAATTGTTAAATTAATCTCAGTCAACTGATTATCAGTGTTTTTTTTTTTTTTTTTTTTTTATATCGAAGTACTTATAAGACTTGTTATAAACGTTGAAAGTATTGTACCGTAAGGAACTTTCATTTTTCTACATCTTCACATACCGAGCTTTGTTCATTCGGAATGCAGGCTGTTCTGAAAATACTTTTTCAGATGAAAGAGCGTCTGGTTTGGAATGAAGTTTCATGAAAACAGTTATTCTACCGGTTGATTTATCAAAATTCGCATCTTAAAAATGTCGGGCCTTCGTCAGCCGACTTTTTACGCTTTCTGGATTTTGACCCCCGTCCGACGATCGCGAAAATGTTGAAAAACAGCGAAAGCACAATGAGAAAAATTTCATTTGTCATAGTAAACTAGAAAAATTGAGTAAAACAGGTATCGTTAGAAAAAATTGTTTGAAACTTGAAATTTCTCTCAGTGTAACAAACACCACATTTCGCTGGTACTGCGATACGAATTGCGACAAGAGAATATCCTCCGCGGTTATGATAAGAGGACAGTTACAGCCTAGCCGATGCGGAGGGTGGTGGTGCAGCTGGTTTCGAGTCCCGCGGCGTAGCCGGCGAGACAAGGTTTCGGCTGGTAAGCCGGGCGATCTGCGCTGGCGCGTTGCGTGGGCGGATGGATGGACGTGGGGTTGGAACCCGGCCCCTTTCCCCGAGGCCTCAGTCACCGGGTCGACCTGCAAGCAGCGGGTCTACCGCGCCTATAAAACTGCATCGCATATACGCGGACGTGGATTTTTTTTTCAGCCACCGCTATTCGCATCCCCTCGAGCCATTCCACGCCGTGAGTGAAAACTGCTAATTCCCCGTCTCGAGCCGCCTGGTCAGTAAGATCGTTGATCGCGAATCGGTCCCCGATCATGATACTGTTTACATCCCACCATCTGGCCATAATCGCAGCCCCCGCACCTTTTGACGCTCTCGAAGAGAGCGTGGCGGCTCGATGAATCGAGATCTGTGACTTTTGGACGAATTTTCACTACGGGAAAATTCCGCGCCTGCGGTTATTCGATTTATTGTGAAACTGATCGAGGCTCTTTCTCCGCAACGATGAGAAGACCGTTTTGCTGCGAGGATTGGTGAAGGGATTGTTTTTCGTTTGCTTATTACTGTGCGCGCGTGTTTGTGCTTTTGTGTTGGTTTTTTCTTCTTCTTCTTCTTCTTTTTATTTTACCACCGCCATCGGGGTGGGTTTGATGGTTTGTTGTGAGAATACGTGCGGGAACCGCGCGGCCAGCCGCTGTTGTGTTTAATTACGCTGTGCAGATACTTGGACGAGTTGTGCGGAGTCATTCTGCAGTCAGTCGGTCGGTTGTGTTAGTCGTTCCCTAGATTCGGGATTATGCGGGGACAACATTGTGCCACAGTGTCGGTATAGTGACGTTAATTAGGCTTTCGGGTAAATTAATCACGCTCTTTTTCAACCCGATGATGTCGATCGATGAAGTATAATTAAAACACTATTATTCCCTTCCCCTATATTATTCATATTTCGTCAACCCTGCGACCCCGGAAGCAAAGGACCATGGATATTTATTGGAAACGCTAATTCTGAGGTTAGTATACTCTACGTACGCTCTATACGTCATACGATGTACGCATCAATCTACTTTGCCATGTTACACGCTAATATCCTGTAGAGTACCCTGAAATCTGATGCAATTTGCTAACAAATTTACGGACGCGATCCAGCCTGCAGCTTTTGGCGTCGATGCGCAGTTCATTGGATTAGGAGCAGTGCTTTCAATGCGTACAGTAACGTTCGTTGATAGGTTTCCAGTGGCTTAAAATTTTTTTTGGAATCAAAACTGGTACGAGTCTGTTTTCTAACCGAATTTCATGTCCCAATGACCGGTGACGAAAGTGACAGGAGAAACTAACGATACGTTGATCATTAAAACGTGAACACGTTAAATTTCTCTGTAAAGAAAATTCGTTTCAGGTTTGGTTGAAAGAAAATAGTGAGTCACAAATAGCGAGTAGCACAATTTTCGCATTCTTCCTCGAGTGAAATAGAAACACAGAGACCCAAAAAGAGACATCCGTTTATAATTGTGAGAAATGTTTTCAACCACATTTTTGAGATTTTTTTTCTTTTTTTTCCTTTTTGAATTCTTGTTCGTTCCATCCTTTTTAGCGTTTCGCGCGTTCTCTTTTCCGAAAGTGAAACGGGGACATGAAAGTATGTGCGTGGAGCAAGCCCAGGGGCTTTTAAAATAATTTCTCTCTATCCGCGTTCCATCCTAGCGACTCGCATCACTATTTTATGTACACACAACACGACTGTTTCTGCACTTAACAGTCATACACTTGAAAAACCGCCGTGCAAACGGATGTAAAATCCATCGTGCCAGGTGTTACTTCGCATCCGTTTCCGCGAAGAAGAAACAAGGAGATGAAATTCCGTCTATTGATTGGAAAGTTTGCTCATTCCGACTTTTTGAGATTCTTGAGATATTCAATGAGGATTTTCGCCTCGTGTAATGATAGCCGGCGGCATGGTAATTTGTTCTTGAAAGAATTGGACTCTCGGTGATATTAAGGAATATGCGACGACTCGATCATTCGAGCCATGATCGGTAATTATGATCAATCCGTTGTGGACAAGTGTCCGATCAGTGAGGAGATTGTTACAGAGTCCAATGTCTATCAACGCTGGGTTAATCAACAGACTATCATAGAGCCGAGAATAGTGTTTTTAGGAACTTATTGTTGATCGTTATTGCACAGAGTGTGGAAGAGATTGAATTATCACAGGAACTATTCTCTAAAATAAAATTTATTTTGCGAACTATTGGAAGATTGAAGAATTTCATCATTTTTCAGATGGCGCGCGTACTGAACTAAATCGACAATTATCCAGACCGCATTTTACTAGATCTGATGACGGTCGTCTTGTTGAAAAGTATTCGGTTTAAATAAAGAGAAGAACAACGAAACGTACTTGGCAAATTACGTTCGGGATATTCGGAATATCAAAGTCGAATTTTCAAGCTGGGACAATTTTTGACATCCAGAAGTTACGGATTCATGAATATTGCTGAATTTTACCTCAAATTGGCGGTGCGCGTCCGGCTGTCAGATTTGTTCGCGTATTCCCTCGAGATGGAAGAATTGGCGACAGGTTGATGCGAGTTTCCATTATTACCATACCGTTTCACCTTTTTTTACCTTCCGTATTTTTATTATTCGCGTACCTCACGCTGTCACCGCGAAGCGATAGGCGGAGAGACTATTGATTTCTGATTTTCTGGCAATTAGGTGAGCATCGAAACGCGATCGTTCTCGGCAATGGGTTGCTGTCAGGCAAGCTGTTGCTTCAAATGATACGCGGCATATTAAAGATTCCGGCTTTGTGAGGCGAACAAAGGCGTCGGGGGTTTCGTTTTTCCGATTTTCTTTGCCATCATTGTTGTTATTTTTAATTCTCTTTTCTGTTCCTCTCGTACTCGCTTCTGCCCAGCGATCCGACTGCTTCCTTATCTCGATCATTGTGAGATTCGATTGCCGATGCTTTTCGCTGGCTCGCTGATCGACCGAACGGAAGATACTTAAACTCCAAAGACTAATTGTCTCGGCGAACAATATGACGCGGCGTTACGTATCGGCTGTATATCGATCCAGGAAACGTCGAATAATGGAGAAGCGAAAACGGGAAAGAGACGCGAGCGAAATAAGAAAATAGAAAGGCTGAAAAAGAAACGACCGTATCGACTCCTCTTGCACACCCGGCCATCGAATCGATTTCATGCCCAGCTCGAGTCACAAAGACACCTCTTCACCATCGCAGGGTAATTTCTCATTCCTCAGGTGAGTCGTGAGGGAGACAAAACTCGATGGTTGTCGTCTCGTTAGACGAACCAACGCAATCGTGTATTCCCTAGGATTTGTTGTTTTCTTTTTCAACGTCCAGGATCGAATCGCTCTGATCAAGGCACCTATCCCGGAGAAAAGCAACGAGGTCAGAGGGTGAAAAATTGGATACAGAGAAGAAAGGGAAGACGAACCAAAAGTAGAAGAAACACAGTTACTCCAGTTCCACTTGATACTCAACTTCGCATCAAATGGCATGGAAACAAGCACATTTGTCAACTGAGAAACGCGTGACGCGGAGTTCGTGGTTTACGCAGCTACTCGAACGCGACGTCGTTTCTTCTTGTGCTTTTTATCCGCCAGCAGGCGAGGAACACGGAAGCACGATTTTTCATCCTCGGTCGTTGGTTGACCACATGCCGGTGAATCGGATCTGTCTCAAATTTCTCCACGATTCCAATTGTCCCGGGCAATTTCACTTCCGCGCATTCTCTTCTTTGAGGTGTCTGTTCGCAAGCACTCGCCTCGGGCAGAACTGGAGCTTCTGGTTGTCGAATCGACGCGTGTGTAATTGACATCGACATCCTGTACCTTCCACTGAGATCCCACCGTGTACCGATCCTCGTTTGATACTAAATTTATGAAATTAATCCGGGTTGAGAACAATCCCCCGCGTCATCGTTGTTCGCGACGCTCTTTCGTGACAAATATTTGGTGCAAACAAGGCACTAAGCTCCAGCGAGATGGCCGTTCGATCCTCGAGCATTATACCAGCTTAAGATCTTTTCTCGTGATTCTAGCGATACGTGTATCGGCCCTTGTAGTAACGAACCTTCGAGCGAGACTTGATCGAAAGTAAGACTCTTTGATGCCGCGCACATAACAGAGGGATCAGTTATGGCCGAACCCTGTGTATGGACGCTAATAGGGTCGCCGATTCCACTCCGAACCATCCTCCACTCAGGACTGACAGGGATATTAGTTATCTACCGTCAATCTTGGCCGGACAATCCCTACCGAAAACAAACCGGAGTGTTTTGATTGAAAACACCGTAATCAGAGGAGGAGGAGGAGAAGCGGTGAAAGAGAGAGTGTACATATATATATACATATTATATATGTATATCAGTGAATAAAGTGCAGAGTTGGCTTGCCAACGTGCTCAACTACCCGTAACATCAAAGTGTACGCCTCAAATATTTACCCAGTAGTGCAAATAATAATACACCCATGCATACGCAAAGTACGATGACTCGCACGCCGAAAGGTTTTACCTCCGATAGTGGAGTTGATCATGTATTGGCGTTAAAATGATCATTGGACGCGATTTTGGCCTCCGCGTACCTTCTTGGTTCGCCCGATGATTCCAGCCAGATGATCAGGAAGGCTGGAGATGGCCGGAAAGAGCGATAAGGAACGAGGGTTGAAACAGTCTGCGAAGGAACGCGAGGGTAAGAGAAGAAAAAGTTAGTGGAAAGTGAAGCGAGGAGACGTGCAGCCGGCGTAGATGCCTGTTAGGAGATAACTTTACCGGTGTATTGAAAAATAATGAAGAGCCACCCCCCGGGTTTGCCTCCACCCAGTTTTTACCCGGGATATCGAACCTCCGCGTTACGTTTCTCCCGCCCCTTTTTCTCTTTCACTCTCGCCCTCTCTCTCTCTCTCTCTCTTTCTCTCTGTGTCTCTTATCTCCCCGTCTCTCCAAGCAGTATCTGCGTAACGTGGCTGCGTGTTGATGACAACTGGGTAATTACTTTTCAAGTAGCACACGTGCAAATGAACAACGCACAACGGGCACAATCGCTCCTCGTGATTCTCTGTCGATATTGTTCCTCCAACCCTGTGATTTCCATGCAATACGCATCTTCTGCCTCTGACCGGTGCAATTACTTTTTGTACTCACAACTACCGTGGAATATATTTTCGGCAATTTACAATTAAATCTCGCCACTCGGTCAGTGCCGGTACATTAAACTAGGATGTTGATTATTTTTCACCGTTCGTTCGTTCGTTCGACTGCCGTTCAACAGACATTTGATCACAAATTGGATGAGGAAATTGTCCGCATCGTCAGGCAGTGGAAACCGCATCTCTGATAAATGTTGGTCATATTTTTCCCGACGGATTCATCTTGTCGCGATTGAAGAATATTACGCTTACGATATTTACAGATTTTTAGGGTAATTTTGTTCATCAGGTATTCAATACACTGAAATCGAAACAATTTCAATACCGTCGATGGGTTTTTCACACCCAAAAAAAGTGGTACACTTAACCTAAATTATTGGAAAATACTTCCGTATGGTTTGGTCATTCGTGACGGATATGAGAATTGGTTTTGGATGTAAGTGACGTGATTCTACGAGGGGACGGAAAAAAATCTTTGAAACAGGTGTCGAGGTCTCACAAACGGATGAACGCGTTGCCGATTTCTTTGTCAACAAAAGCTCGTCGTTGTGAGAAAAGTTTCAGATGACTTTCTTAAAAACAGGATATGCGAGTCAGTAGGAATTCAAGTTAAAAAGCGACTGACATTCGTATGCACACCGTGCTCTCCACACAAAATTACCCTTCCACTTCAATTACTCGAGTAAAATTAATTTTGTGCGTGGTATGAGGGTAAAAGGAAATTAAAAAAATTCTTCGCATACCAACTCAACACCAGGTTTAATTTTCATTCTGAGTGAGAACAGCCTATATGAGCGTACGTATAGTCGTACTAATATGCAGCTAGCCGAACTTCTGTAATCCTGAATTATAATAGAAAAGCGTTTCGCGAAGCTCAATAATTCAGTTATACCTACGTAGTAGTTTTCCCACGAAATATTCCACCAAATGCGTATTTATTTTAGGTCACCTTCTACAAAGTAGACCGATTCGTTTTTCGTTTCGTGTACCTACTAACGACATACCGAATTCAACGACGTTTTTCGCCTCCCAATCGTATTACGTTTAGCCATTTAGGCCACGTTACTACGATTCGTAAACCGATTTGAACGTGAAAATAAAAAAGATTACATTGCGAACGTGTATATAATTACAGGAATCAAACGGTCTATTCCAGAGAAGATTTGCTTCGACCGAGTTCAAGCTGAACGCATACCTGGATAGGTATCTACTTCCTTTGAAGAGCAAGAAGGACGTTGAACAAGTGATCTTAGTAAAGATTTCTCGAGTTTATGTAAAGGATAGACTGGTAGTTGAAAGACTGTCGGATTGAAGGAATCGCGGCGAACATGTCGGAGCAGACTTGCGGCGCTACGTCAATAAATCACCTGTATTATTGAACGTGTATTTCAGTTTGACACACGGCTCGAGGTGGTCTGGCTATGATACGTTATAAGTCACAGCTGGTAGCAGGTTCAGGCGACGTTCCCCTGTAGCTAAGCTTAACTCGGCGCGGGTAATAGTGCCATTAACCGGTTCTGTATCTTAGCAACGAACCTGCGAGGTCCCCTTTATTGCAACCTATGATTGATATTGTAAAGTATATATGCCCCACGCCTGCATCGCGCGTCTATTATATGTCTCAGAGGCGAAACTCAATGCGCGCTAAGGACTCGCGGTGCGTCCTGTAAGGGAAGACCAGTCCTCGCCCCTGGGCATGGATGTCCTCGAGGGTTTGGAGTCCTCGCGCTTTATACCGAACCTCCGAGAAGGTTGACCCTCGAGGTCCCTTCTCTCCACAACTTTACCAACTCTCTGTACCTAAGTTACGAGGTACGTCGCTCAATAAAGAATGTAATATAAAAAGTTTTTGTGCTTTTCGCTTCTTTCTCTCTGGCGTTCTCGGATGGTCATTCCGTCGCTATATCAAGTGGGATTTAAGTGTTTCCCAAATCACTCCGGTTTACAAGAGCATATTGTGTGTGTAAAAATGGGGGTGGAACTTTAGCTGAAATGCGGTTCACGTGTTGAAATAGAAGAAAAATGTTTTTTTTTTTTCTTAGTATGAAGGAAATTAAAACAAGACGCAATAAATAATTGAAAACTGGAATATCGTTGAAATGTTTGTAACGAACCAATACGAAATTATCGTTATTCCTGGACGTGAGACGTTAAAGTCATCAGATAATCAACTACATTATCGAACCTGTTTAGCGACTCAATGTACACGAAGGCAAAGGACTTGAATGTACAGTGATTCTAAAGGGCGCGGAGAAAGCCATTCAAAGATTTGCTCGATTATGTAATTAACGACTGTTTGTTCAGTCGACTAATAAATTAAAGCCGACTGGTGTCATACTTAACATTGTCTGGGTGAGGATTGTTCTCGATCTTTGTTGGTCACCTTCAGGGTCTACCTTTTGTGTGTCTTTGATCAGGAACCGAATGTTCTCTTCTGAATCCGTTTCGACTATCTAAAGAGAGCTTTTCTCAATCAGGTTGAGCATTCACCGTTCGATTCGAGTCAAAGGCGGATTTCAAAATTGATTCAAACTGTCCCACAAGTATCCATCGTATTATTCGTTCAAGACACCAAATGCAATGTATACATCGATTTTTATCCATAAAGAATTCAATATTCTTCTACTAGCTACCATTTACAAATGTGACTTATCGCCTCTTGCCATCCATAATATCCCATCGATTGCAGTAACCTTAAAATAGATGTGGAACGGCGGTAAACTGTACGCACTTTTGTTCGGATGAGTGTGGGCGTAAAAAGGTCGTCTGTAAGAATTTGGTGGGTGATGGTGTCGGTGCGTATAGGGGAAGGGCTGCTTGGGGCTTATACGTGTATTGACCGTTGTGATTTATAGGGAAGCGATGATCGGCTGGAGAATAACTCCTCCGGCAAAAGTTGCCCGACACGAAAGACAATTCCTGTTCCCACCGTTACCGACGTTTCACAATATTTTATTCATTCATTTATTCATTTCCGTCTACTTTTGTCCCGCAATCAGTAGCGTTTTCTGTGAAATTACTCATATCATTTTTTCTTTTTTTCTTTTTTCCCACCTCCTGCACAAATTGGTCTGACAATAACTTCTCTCTACACCACCAATGAAGTTTCAAGCCAACGAAAGTGGAGAAAATAAAAATTAACTATAAACAAACGTACATTGTGCTAAGCTAAATCAAATCTCGTTAGGGAAATATTTCTATTCAAACTCTAACGATCGTTTAATCAGTGAAATCATTGTTAATATAAACAGCTATGATTGATTGCAATGAAATGTAGGAAGTGAATTCGTTGAAAAAAGACAAAATCAGATGTAGCCTTGATTTAGAATGAATGTGCATTTGGCCAGGGAGATGCGAGCAAATCAATTTCAAAAACGTCAGAAATTCGATTGATAAAGTTGGAGAGGCAAAAAAAGTCAGTAAGAAAGACAGAATATTTGGCACGGAGATCTTGTGATCCGTACTCAAATCCCGATAAAGAACTTTTTTCTATTGGTAATTTTTTGTTCTTCATTTCTTTCTCAGTGAAAGTGTTTGATCTTTTTTCTAAATTGATTGATTCGTTTCTTCTAAGCTAATTATACGTACCTATTTTTACTATGACCTCGAAATTTGTGTTTAATTACAAGAAATTTACAGGTATTACAGAAATGAATTGAAAAATGGAAAAGGTTTCAGTCAGGTTTTAGAAATCGAGAAGTGAGTGATGGTTAGGTTAGGTTAGGTAGGCTTAGAATTGAATTGAAAAATGGAAAAGATTGTGGTCAGGTTTTACAAATTGAGAAATGAGTGATGGTTAGGTTAGGTTAGGTTGGAAATAAATTGAAAAATGGAAAAGATCGTGGTCAGGTGTTAAAAATCGAGAAATGAATGAAGGTTAGGCCAGGATAGGTTCAGTTAGGTTATTTAAGACCCAGGTATTATCAGTCAAGAAGTGATCGATAGTTACGGAGAAATCGTTGTTTGCAACAGTATGTAAGTAAAACAAAGATGACAAAAGTTCGAATTTCTCGATTGAACAGCACGCCTCTGGAAGCTGCAGATACCGGACATGCATCCCTACTCGATCATGCGATTAGATCCAATTAAAATCACGAAAAATGAAAACAGCCTGCTACCAGCAGGTAAAAATATCTTAACCCTTTGGTATCACCGCTGACAGAAAAATTTTTATGGACGAAAAAATAGTCTTTATTCATTTGATCCTTGGAGGCTCGTTTTATGCGAATGCTTTGTCGTCGTTCCGAGATCGGGAATGATTCATATTTCGGGAAGACAGGAAGACCATGAGAAAAAAATAGAGTGAACTAGAAGGAGACAGAGGCTTGATGAAATAAGGGATGAGGAGAAAGGAGCATCCGCGAGGTGTCCTTCGTCCCGGTAAAGCTCCACCGGGCAGGCAGGGAAAAAGGCGCGAGCGTCTCTTTGCCCGGCTAGAAATCTTCCCCCCCCCCCCCCCCCCCACCCCCCCTCGGTAATGTTTTCCTCCGGCTTCTATTCCCGTCTCTATGCCGCAAGTTCAGCCGCATCGCGTTCACTCCTCGTGTATATGCCTTTTATCTCCTGGAGGACCGGGAGACCGCCCGGGGATATGGACCTTGCAGCTTATAAGGCATCATTTGATTACCTCTTTTCCCCCTTCCCGGCACAGTGTATCCACCCGCTCAAAACGATATTACTTGGCATTCACGTCCCGAAGGCACGGAGCTGGATGTTATTTGACGAGTTGCTCGACGTCCTTGGATCCCGGTTCTTTCTCTACCCTTGTAACTACAAACCTTTGTACACGCCTAGTAGGTACCCGCCTGGCTTTTGTTACCACGGCTTCGGGCAATTATTTATCACTTCCGTATCCGCTTTAGATCCGAGATTTGCTCTGCACGAGGGAAATGGAGAATATAAATTTCTCACCGCTTGGCGCCTGGATCTATATGTATACACACACACACACACATATATATATACATATGTACCAACGCGTGTGCTAAAGGATTCGGTATTCGAACCAACTCTCGACGTCACTCTTTGGCACTGCTTCGCTTTCCTCGAATTTTTATTTATGTCCGTAGCAAAAATGTCATGCGAATTTTTTTTTCTTCACTTCCCTGTTGTTGCCCCTTGTGATTTATAATGATTTGGTGCCCTTTCAATTCCAACCTGACTAAAATTGATTTCAAATTGGTTCTGCTATATCAATGTAAAATCATTGTCGTTGGAAAATTTTTTTATATCGATAAAGTTTCAACAATTTTTTATACCGGTGGTGAAACGAGCATCTTCTCAAAAATCGTTGAGAGAGCGAACCAAAATCCAGAAACTGTAAGATTGTGTAACTTCGAAACAGGACACAGAAGATCAGTTTAAAATTTCAAGGCCTGACGGTTCAATTAATTAAAATTCCAACTACGAAAGTGCGTTCAATTGCCATGTTTGCAATATCACTTCGTAACAAAAACGTGATTCTGAAGTACAGATCCTCTGATACGACCTGATTAAAACGTGGATGAGCTATCACCTGTGAATTCCGTCATCAAGTGAGGGTCATTAATTCCGATCAGTTGTGTTTATACCATGGCCATGACGGAGAATGGAAGCCCGGTCAGAAGCTGGAGCTAGTCGAATTAGCCGAGGGTTACCTGGATTGACGGTGGCCATGCATCGAACAGAATTGATGGATTGGGGCTTCCGATAAATCCACAATATATGGCTCGCAGCAAGGACCGCAAAGCTTTCAGTCGTTTAGGATATGATGCGGCTCGAGTTTGTAGCTAATGGGATTCAGATATTGCCTTGCAATCCTTCAGTTCTTTTTTTTTTGTTTTTTTTTGTGTTTTTTTTTTTTTTTTACCATTCCGAAGAGCGATATCGGGACAAATCGTAAGGGTGAAAGACTGGATAACAATTAATCCGGAATCGACTACACGTGGAAATGTTCAAAAGCTCGTTTTGAAATATCGCAGTCGACTGGCCATTAGGGACGTTAATGACTTTTTGAAATCAGCATGCTGCCGGGCGTAATCATTAAAGTAGGTCCTTCTACCAGGACGAAGGGTATACCTTGCGTAATTATGTAATTACCATCGTCAAAAATTCAAACAATACCTCGCCGCAGCGGCGCAACGGCAACCATAATTGCCCCCTTAATTGCACTCGCGGGAAACAATACCTCGGATGAGAATTTTTCATGTGTTACAGGTTCACGCTGCCTGTGCATACGCATTCGATGAACGTTGTCGCGGAAAGTTTGTCCTGCCGCATCGCACGATTACCGAGAGTCGAAAGGCGAGACGAACCGTTTTGCAAAGAAATATTTTATATGTAATTCCTTTCGCAGGCTGACATCGAGGTTTTGAATTTATAATACTTGAGGAGACGCTCAAGTCTGGCTGCCAAAATGCATCGCTTTAAATTCACTAGCGACTAAACACTCCTCGAAGTATCCAGCTGATATACCTCGGTATAAGTAAGGCTCTGCCAAGGCAGCCAAGAAAGTTGGCTATTAACTCCTCCAGCTCCTTTAGAGTTCTCTAGCTCGTTTGTGCTGCAAATGCTGCAGCAGTATTTCATTTACTTACTCCTCGTGCAAACACATTAGGCTGTATAACTGCCCTCGGTAGCTTCCAGGAACTGTTGCAGGAATATGCTTTATAGCGAGAGAGAGAGAGAGAGAGAGAGCGGACCTTTAATAAGCTCTTAAATTAATTCCCGCTACCGAATTATTACCAAGTTACGATAATCTCAACGGGAATATTTCAGGTAACTCGACGGAAATTTCACGTGATGTTCCCAATGGAAAATTACGTCTTAACTCCCTTCTTGGACCAATATCTGATCGTTCTGGATCCTCGTTGTTCGCAACATAATAGAATCAGCAATCGTTCACGTCAGGCACGCTTTTTTTTTTTTTTAACTCACAATCAGCGTGTTTTATTTTTTAATATCTCGAGAGATTTTCTAGCGTGAAATACATTTCTGTTTTCATCGAAACACGATTTTCATAGATATTGTAGTCTGTACCATTAGTGTATGAAAATTGTCACACTCCTTTTAACAAACGATTAGGTACATGGTTGAGCATTTATTGAACGAGCTAACTCTGTTAGTCTGCTTCACAGTCACAGAATTTAAAGCATGTCGTGGTGATTCCAAATTTGAATCATAACACTCGATAAGTTGTACATACGAGGTCCACGCTAACTCGATGCATGATTTTCCTTCACCATTTTCGATTTGGTTTATAATTTTTCCACGATTGTTCCGACTCTAAATAACACTCTTGAATTATTTCAGATCCAATAGAAATGAATAATTACCGTTAAAAATATCAAATAAAGGAGATTTAGGAATTTTTATTCCTTCTGAAATTAGTCAAATATACATGAAAAAAAAAAGAAAAATGCCCTTCACTCACGTATTTGTCTAAAATGATCCTCTGTGATTAAAGAATTTTAGAGAATTTTTTCGATATTTTCAAAAATATCGTTCCGTTTTGACTTTTGAAAATTTGTAAAAAAAACAATGGTTTGCGAAAAAAAATACGAAATAATCCAGAGTGCTATTGATGCTGATTCTGAACGAAATAAAAAAATCGTGATGGAAAATCATTTCTTGCGTTAACGTGGAATACTTCATACATGTGTGTTTGCGAATGGCGAACTTTGGGATCGCTGCCAGACATGTATATATGTAATATATTATATACATCCCCTGTTTCCGAATTTTACGATGAAAAAATGGCGGTTCCTTGGCAACTTTGTGATTAGCTGTTACCGAAGGTTTTTAGGGCTAATTAGTTCGGTCGTAGAAGTTTGCAAAAGTCCGATAAGACATTTGGGTCGGTCGTTTAATAATAATTCTCTGACATGCCGGTCACGAGTCGCCGGGAAACTTAAAGCTGTTAAGCCAGAACTAATTGAAGTGTTGTTAAGGGTGCGAGAGCCATGCTGATGTAACTCGGCATCAGGTATCATAGAGATTCCCCGACAGCATTTCACTAAATCCTCCGTTATGTATCTCGCATTATAATGACACTAACTCCTCGCTGCCTGCAGTGAACGGAATCATTAATAAACCTTGGTAGAATTTTTTATTCCCCAAAATTAAGCTTGGACTTTCAGCCGAAAGTTTCCGTGCGGAATCTGCGTCTTCGTTTTGACCCAATTCTCACTGAACAATTTTTGTTTTTTGTCGAAATATTGTACATTCTTATACTTCAATTTCTCTTCTCTGCCTGACTGCAAACCAGAAAAGCAATTGTCATTTTAAAGCGATTCAAAGTTCTCAATGATGATATTTCAGATTGGCTAATTAAACAAATCTCATCAGTTGGATTGGTCAAAATTCTGATTGATCTATTTTCAGAATGAACAACACTCCGGATAGTTGAATTGATGAACAGTTGAAATAACGAGTGGCTCTCATTTTCGAAAGGCTCTGACCGTAAAATCTCATTCAGTGCATAGAAAAGATTTCTAGTCAGTGGTTAGCGTTATTTCATAATTTTAATAATTCGGTGAGGTTCTTATTATTTGAAGTTTGGAAACGAGATTTGAGAAAGCAGAGCTCTGCCTTTTCCTCCCAGTCAAATTTATATTTCAACAAGTCATCAGACGTCTTTTTCAAGCGTCCCATTTTCGGTAAAGGGGCAAATCAGCGTCGAAATCATTGCTTTGATCAGTCTTGATTTAACCAAATGACCATTAGACGAGAGTAAGCTAAGCAGTGTGGTGGTGGGTAGAGATCAGTCACAAATATCTTTGTTCATTCATAATCCGCTCAAATTCAGTTCCGATTACAAATAACCAGTTGAAAATCGAAACGTGTGAATGAGGGCAAGATAGAATTAATTCACGTCTTAAAAGAGCTAAATCAATGCAGCCGAGCTTGGTCAAAGTTCAAATTCTCGCGCCGAGTGGCATCTTATCGTTAGATAGAAACACATCTGATTGAGATGTTGACACGCCGGCTGCGGTCACCGATTCATTCGTGCGTCGCGACTCGCGCAGAGAGTGTCGAGAAGTTCTCCATTTATATACCGTGTGTACACATCGTCATGAAGTGAATTTTGTGTAGCGTATAGTGAACGTGGATGAGTCGAAGTGCGAGAGTCGAACAAGGATGAGCAATTCGGATAACAAACGTACACTGAGAGAAATTTTTAGTTCCGGTTACCGCTCGGTCCTTAATTATTTTCATTTCTTACCACAATCGAAAAATATAGTTCTGGGTAGAAAATGAAAATTAGTTTTCTAGCTGTTACCGGAAAGTCTAGCATCCGTTACTATTCTTTCTCGTTACGATCACCGTTGCTATATTTTCTTCCAACTGTTGCGAAAATTTAATGCTTATGTTGTGCAACAATAAATTGACGTTCAAGCCTTATTTAACTAAAAACGTAGAGTAAACCTCAGAAACTGATTTTGCGTTGCAATTACCAAAACTGGATCGACGATAGCGCAAAATTGTTAGGTGTAACCCGTTTTTCGTAATTCCAACAATAATCAAACGGTTTTTTCAACGATACCTGTTTTATTGAATTCTGCTAGTTACTGTAACAAATCAATTTTTTCTAAGTGTATCGTTCTTTATAATCACCGCTCTTTTTTTTTGAAAAACTTGCCAAATTCTTACTCAGAATTTTGCTCCCCTCGATTGCCGGAAGACCTTGATAAACGAACGAAACGACTCGGTGCCACAACAAATTCGCGAGCTAGGTCAGTCACATGGCCAAGGTAAGTTGGCGATAACAAAATTACCTTCCGGGCGCTCAATAAACGATTATTTCTCAGTGAAGTAAGCCGATTTAATACGGTGAGATAAACGGAACCCGTTTGGCCGGATTGCCGATTCAGCCCAAAGTTAGCGATGGCCATTAAGCTAAAAATAATCGATGCATCGATTAGTCGGGTCCAAAAAAAAACAATCGAACACGACTCGATTAAATCGGTGAAAATTAATCGATGTTTCGATTATTTCGTATTTTCTTGGAACGGTGCGTATGAAACCAAAATTTCGTAAATTTCTGTTGTCTTAATAGCGGAGAAGTTTTTTGATAATTTACAGTTTCATTCAAAATATTTTTCAATTTCATGTGAAAATATACATTCATCTTTCACTTGTTACATCAAATAATATAAGAATAAGTTAATACTTTAATCGCATGAGTTGACAATGCATCGCATCGTTCACGAGAGTAAAAAACAAAAACCTATTTTGAGGTACTAACATAATCGATTACACTCGATTAATCGAGTAGAAATAATCAATCTAATCGAAAACCGATTACTTTTGGTAATACTTAGCTCGTAGCTGTGGCGTGAATGTTTCAAAAGACGTTTGGAACTTGTCCGTACATATCTGGATGAGTTTATTTCGTATCGCTTGCAGGCAAAACGCAACGGCGTCCAACCCCTGTTCACGTGACAGAGTCCTGCAGGGTGCAGGGAATGCAGCGAATATCCAACCGTGAAATACGCATATTTTTCAAAAGCCAGGACGTCTGGCATTTGTGCTGCTGAACAATGCGACGAGACACCGTCGAGGTGCCAGAAGCGAAAGCTTCTGGGGAGTCGGCGAACCTCGCTTTACTCGTAAAATTCTCTACTCCCATCACACGCGGTGCACAAAAGCACGTGACTGCTGCGAGTCCGTGTTTACAACGAAAGTAAAGCTTTCCCCGCGCCTTCCGCGCACCCGAAGGGCGGAACCCAAGCCGAGCTTTTATATCTTTTTTTTCTCCTCGCTTCCCCTTCTCTTATTATATATTCTTATACTTCTTCCACTACTTTTTAACTGTTTTTTTTCCTGTTTTCTTTATTATTATTATTATTATTATTCTTATTACTATTGTTATTATTTCACCCTGCGTAACAACTTGGTTTATTGTTTCAATCTTTTACATCATATGCGGAGAAGGGAAATGGGACTGCAGCCGTGACTTAAACGCGTGACAGCTTTGAGTAAATCATTTCATTCCCGAGAACGTAGACGTTCCCTCAGGATGATCTTCGGAAATTTTAGACACACACGCGCAACACACTTTGATCAAATTTATTATCTCTAATTCGATGGATTTTCCATAATATTTTCGGAGAAAAATCCGGGTTTTTTTTATATAGGGCAGGGTTAGTATTTTTGGTGTCTTTTCAAACACACGAGTGAATTCGTTGAAAATTTTATTTGAAATTACTTTTGTACCACTTCACTGACAGATTTTTTAACTCACAGTGGAAACGAAATTTATGCATTTTCTTTGCAAGACATAAATGTTTAATCTAAGATTGCTATGGACATTTGATATAAGCTCACTGAATTTAATGACATTCAGGTATCTGGTAATTGGTATAATTTTTACTTCACAGCATAGATTAAGTGAAAAACACGTAAGATCACTGAAAAATACGTCTACCGAATTTGGAAAATAGGATAATAAGGTTTATTTGTTTTTCTGCTTCCAGGCATGACAATTGCGGTTCGTTTTCGTCTCGCTGCTATGGAGGTACGGCAGAATCACGATTTAGGTGTTGAGTGACGTTAAGTGACTTGTATTAGTGAAGTGTGTGGTTTTCTGGTATCGGCTTGAGCGAGATACCGAAGCTTAAACGCATCTCATCGTAGCAAACTATTCGATGTCTCACCGTCCTCGAATGCGAAGACGAACTTCGAAAATGGTAAGTTGAATTATAATCAATATTTTTCAATAACAAATGAATCGTCACACCATTTACCCGATTGGTTCTCTAAATAATCTTGGTTATCGCGTCGCGATATAATTAACAATGAATTTAGCCTGCGAGTACAAGAAACGAACATCTGACTTTGCCTACGGCAATAAAAAAAAAAAGCCAACTCGAATTATTACTAGTTATCATTATTACATAATTACTGTATCCTGGATGGGTAAAAATGAAGTGGGCGAAATTTACTTAATTCTACATCAAATGTCTGAGCAGTGGAATGAAGCTTTCATTTTACTCTCGCAGCGCATCGATCATCTTAGCACGAGCTTTGAAATATTTGTCGAATTACACTGCAAATCGTTGGTTAAATTTATGGTATCCAGTTTGGTTCTTTGCCGGTATGTATATTTAGAAGGAAATAATTGGCAATGAAGAGTCATCAGAGTTTCGTGAATGGTCTCGCCGACATTCGGGCAATAAACAAGAGAGCTGCGGTAGGCGAATGAATGATGAAAAAAGCAAGGACGATAACCGGAACGCTGAGTGCATAAGGAAGAATGTCAAATGCACTCCGCGTGGTCCATCAAGATGCAAATATCCTTTTATCCTCGCGTAATGTATGCGTCCTCGGTGGAGAATCAGTATTCAGACGAGGGTACGCGTGATCCTCGCCCCGATATACCGCTGAGTATGGGGCTAAAGTAACCCTCCAGTTCCATGAACTACCCCGTAACACGCCCACACTCTTAACCAAAGCCAAACCTCCATTTTACGAGCGGACCGCCAAGGCTCGATACTTTCCAATGGATAACCTTTGAATTTATTTAATAACCTCCCCCTAACGTCTAGAAGAAGAACACAGGAAAAAAAAAACATTCACCGTCATTCTTACACGCGGATGTTCCTTGCGGCGTTTCATCGAACGCTCGATTCTCAAATACCACCTGAAATATTATTCTATAAAAAAAAAATAGAATTAAATGCACGGAGCTATCGATTAACGAACCGAATTTGCAAGTCTCCCGAGTTATCCGTGATTGAATCAGTTGTGCAAAAATTCGTACGCGCGGAAATATTTAACTCGACTTTACAAACGTTTCCCCTGATTTGTTCCCGCGCTAGTGCTTTTTTTTTTTTTTTGTTATACAAACTCGTGCTCCTCCCCCCCCCCCCCCCACCACAGCAGCCGTCAAATCCTCCCTCCTGTTTATTCGAATCAGATGCCTAGAAGAACGGGAGATTTTATCGCGCGGTAAATTGAATCCGGTGATTCAATGATAGAAAAAAAAAATAAATAAATAAATAAAACGCAGTGGTACGTGCATTTGCAAAGCAAAAAAAAAAAAGAAAAGAAAAAGGAAAAAGAAAATGCGAGCTAAAAAAAGATCAAACAATACTAACTCTCAGTTTGTTCGGTTCAGTGCGCAAACTCTCCAGCACAGGACCCTCGCATTTTGCAACACTCACTCACAACGTTAATTCGACATTTTTCATAACGTTTTGCGCACGTTACCCTCGCGGCTTTCGCTTTGACGCGTAATATTTTCGTACGGAATGCTGCGTTTGAAATAATTGATATTTAACGTTTACAAAGTTGGGTGCGAAGTGCAGATTACGGTGTGTAATTAATCAGTTTCGTTTTATAATACAGTCGAAAACCGAGTCACCGAATCTCCCCACGTACCTAATTAAGTTGGCACGCACCGTTGTGGGGGAAGATCGATACCTACTCGTTTTGGGAAAAATTCACCGCGTATATGTATTTTTACGTTTTTCATTTCCGGACGACGAGCCTGAGCGACAAATCGCACGTGTATGCAGGGAATGAAAAATATACATGCATATGGATGAACGTACGAAATGACCGCATAGAAAGCCATTGGGGAACGTGAGCGTACGGATTGGGAAGTGAATATGATGCATGCGGAATATGCAAAATAAGTACGAACCGCCCGCTCGCCACCGTGGAATGAAATCGGAATCCGAGCCATTCGTCGCTGCACTGCAGTCAGATTCTCTTGCGGAACGAAGATGCGGGGAATGTCCACTTTGCAAAACAACTATCGTTTCACTCCTTGTTGACGGTTAACAAGAGCTGCTCAACTTCCCCGGACGCATTTCGTATCACCTGTTACCGGAGGAATCGTGCCACTGATATCAGTTTCTGTAAACATTTATTTAGGTACAACCTCTGTTTGTAGCAACAGGATTCCAAGGGCTTAAGGGATCCCATACGTACGATTTTTTTTTCGATGGTTGAAATACGCTGGTCAGCTGTTTTTTTTTCATGTTAAATCAAAACACTCGCGAAGAACAGAACATATATTTTTGAACGTTTCTTTTCAGTTTTGTTTTTTTTTATTTATTTATTTATTTACTTTTTCAACAGTTAAAAATGTCTTCGAAAAAGACGAATCCTCATAGTGTGCACGGTTGTGGCTGTAAATGTTACGTAAAATGAAATTTGTGACAAGATTATTAATCGGTATAAAAGCCGCCATCTTGCTATAAAGTTGTTTTTTTTTTTTTTTTATTTCAACAAAATTGACAAAATGGCCGTGGTCTGAAAAAAGTGTATCGAATTTAGCCTGTTGTTTTGATAGTTTTTCGTTAAAAAAATATGACGATTTCAAAAAAAAGCTTCCATACAAATATAAAGAATAGCGTGAAGAATATTGTGTCCAAATTTGAAACGGATAGTTTGGAAACGATTCCTTTGTGAGTGTACACTGTTTTTAAAAACCACATTTCGAGAAAAACGCGTTTGAACTTTCGAATTTCGAATTTTCATATAAATTATCCACATAATATCCCGTCTATACTATCGGTTAATGAAAAAACAAATATATATGTAAATATATATATATTTTTTTTAACATTTTACACTAGGATGATCCTTTAAACGTGTGATGTGAAAAGTCAAACAATTGAACAATGGTTTATGCCCCTTTGGATCGTATACCGTTTTTTTCAATTCGTCATAAATTTGAACAATGATTTTGATACCGCTAAGATCAACAATTTTCGATTTTCAAATTCGATTACAGAGTTATGAATGTGACTGAAAATGTCTCTGATTCACGCAAAAGCAAGACAAACATTTTCAAATTTTTAATAGAAATTCACCACAATTTTTGCCCCAAACCAAGTAGAAAAGTCAATGAAAAAACGTACAGCTGTAATGTTTGAAATTTACTTCGATCTATTTTTGGGACTTAGGTACCGATGAATTTCATCTCTGTGAGAATGAAATACTCACGTTTGAGTTTAATGCTTGTTCCGTATTTTTGACTGTTAGAGTCATAGAATTTTAAAAAATCTCGATTTAAGTTTCATCGAAACAACTGAGCTTAGCAATTAAAACAACTTCGAATCGACTGACTGGTTTTTCTTCAAGAATTTTTGTTTTCCGCGTGTGTTTATTATAAAATCATAACATCGCTGCTGTAAAATTCGCTAGATTAGTAATAAAGCAAAACACACTCACATTTTTTTAACCGTTTGTTTTATTGTAACAGTTGAAAGTGATTCTAGTACCGATAGATGCTTCATATGACTTCCCTATGAATCAGAACAACTAACTTTAGTGCGCATTCACCACCGCAAGTATGTTAATGTAGAATTTCTTGTTTAATTCGGCGAAGAAAAAGAACTTCCAACTGAAAATCAGAAAATATATGTAATAGCACTTCCACATTTAAATTTCTGTAACGTACTCCCTGCAAATTGAATAACGTGTACGGAGTGTTTGATATTAATGCAATAATTGGAAGCTTTGAACAATTGAAGCTATTTTGAACAATACTCGAGCAAAACAGCACGTAACACATTCACAGAAATGTTCGTACTTCAAAAACGTCTTTCCATTGTGATGATTTCACACTTGTAATCACACGTTCGAGGACCATATTTTGTACCAGCATACGACTCTTTATATTTCTCGACAAAACTCTCGTCTTTTGGTGTATCCTACCCTCAGTTGATGTCATAATATCGTTTCTAATTGCGCTGGAGTGTCATAATATCGTTACGAGTTGAGGTGGAATGCCCTAGCATCGATTCCAATTGAGCTGCAATGTCATAATGTCGTTTACAATTGAGGTGAAAAATCATAATTAAGTAGAATATCACGAGGTCGTTTCCAATTGATCCGAAATGTCACGATATAGTTTCCATTTACGATGGAATGTCACGACATCGATTCCAATTGAGCTGCAATGTCATAATGTCATTTACAATTGAAGTTAAAAGTCATAATTTAACTGGAATATCATAACATCGTTTCCAATTGAGGTTGAAGCTCATCATCGACGTGGAATGCCACAACATAGTTTCCAATTGAGCTAGAACGTCATAATATCGTTTTCAATTGGAGTGGAAGGTCATAATTTCAGTTGAATGTCATAATATCCTTTCCAATCGGCGTGGACGCAGCCCAGCGAGGCTAGTTTGAAATTAAGACAACGGATTCGTTAGAAGGCCCTTTCGAAAACAAGCTAACCTTATCGCAACTATTTCCGAGGTGGATCTTTTCAGCCCCACTGTAAGAGCAAACAAATTAGATAACGCATTTCCGTTGTGCGGGTGCCTGTCGCCCTTGACTGGAGACCAGCTTTCGGTGCTTGGGGGGCTCGGAGCTCGGTGGGTACACTGTATGGCGAATGTGCACAGGGTGGAGGCGAGGGTCTGGTTCACGTGGCAGACATAATACATCTACGTGTTCGGCTTGGCTGTGTACGGATCCCATGGAACGAGATGGGCGCGGGTGTCGCCTTGTTTTGTGTCCCGGCCCCGTTTCGCGGGTTTTGTTTACCGCTCGAGTAGGGGTAGCGGGAGCAAATAGCTCTGGCACCAAAGGGTTATGGTTGCTACCGACGTACGAGGCGTCGTCGAGTGGGTGGATGGAGAGTAGAGTCTATGGAGTATCTACACTGTGTTTTTATTCTCCGAGGACTGTAATGGTAATACTAGTGCGGGTTGAAAAATTTTACTGCAGACTTAATGAGGGACGGAAAATTAAATTTAAAATAAAATTTACCCGTGAAAGAATCTAATGTGAAGTAAATAAACTACATGAATCGAAATGTGATCAGTGTTGGGTTCATACTTGCGTTGACGAAGCGAAAAATTAAAAAAAAAAAAAAACCACTCTGACATATTTGATCGAGAAATTCTGGAATTTGTTTCTCGAAATATTCTCAAGTATAACATTGTGGTAGATTTTCTCCCGTGGTCGTTACGTTTAAATTGGTGAATTGTTTTTCATTTCCTAACTTGGAACTCTTGGGATTGGGAAAATTCAAGTTTTTGTATTATCGAAGCTTCAACTCTTGTGTTATCTTTCCTCGGGGAATTTAATATCTGTGAAACTATCTGCAATTCAGACTTTAAATTCAAACCGTTCTATAATATCACTCAAATTTTTGATCCCCTGTAATTGTTTTGGGATGAATCGTATTATTCTGTTCATTGTCTCGGCAGCTCAAAGCATATATCTCCTATATTATAATTTGCATTCCGTAAGGCTGTTTTGTAAATCGAATTTTGTATTCTAATGTACCAAACTACATTCCTCGCGTGTTGGAATTCTATCCTTGTCGAATCTCACACCCTATCCAGAGTGTTCTAGATCAGGCTCGATATTCGAGCACTCGTGAATCCATTCCCGGAATTTGCATGGCACATGCTACCGGCTGAGGGCTGGAACTGACGGGTTTAATTCATACTTCGTCATGTCGAGAACGTTTGAGAATATTATCCCGTTTCGCGGCTGCTGTACCCTGCACGGTAAACGCCCTCGCTAACGACGAGACACTTGCTTCACGCGCTCACGCTCTCTTCTCACAGAATTTAACCGAGAGACAAAGGAAACTTCCACGGCTCTTCCCCTGCAGAAATTGACACAGCCAAATGTGCCGGCGCTTCTGATACCTCCTCTTTTTCCTTTTCACCCGAGCCGAAACCGGGTTCCATTTTTCCTCCCGATTACGCTTACGATTGTAATTATTCACGGACTTTATAGCACATTTTCACGCCGCGTGACGTTAATGTTATTGCACGCGTGTTGAGAGGGAGTGAATTTCGTCGCGAGTTAATGAAAATCCGTAGCTTTTATCGTTCAGAGCTCACGGTATAAACAAAACGCAACAGCTTTATGGAACTCTTTTATTTTATACATTTAATAAATGTTGAAGAATATTATCCGATAGTTGGAAAAAGTTCTGTTTAAGGTCACTCGCGGTGATATATATACATATATATATCCGGTAATATCAAAAAAGTTAAATTCAATTGCATCAAACTTTGCAATTATCGTTCGTAACTGAAATGAAACAACCCGACTCAATTATTTTTGATTACTTTGCGCGTATATTGGAAGCAAAATTTCTTACCCATTAAATTTTATCATTGATCCGATATAATGAACACTTTATCGAGTCCATTTGTGTACTCTGTGCTTTTTATGCATGTTTTGTAAGTAAAAAATTCAAGTTTTATACCAAAATGTGATTTCAATGGATTAGAAAAATGTTTCGTCGCGATTGATAGCACGCGTGAACTTCACAATTCTGTACACAATACGTTGGCACTGCAAGTTTTGAAATTTTTTAAATGAAAAATGGGAACATTATCACGTTTAGTGCACGTTTTAAAATCGTAAAAAACATCAAAATAGCATTTCAAACTTTGATGTAAAGGTGAAAAATGCATTCTTAGTTGAAGAGAATTGCTATAGAAGATTCATATTCCACGTATTTCGGTGAAACTTAGGTAACCATGGCGAAAGAATCGAGTCTCTTACTAAAAAGGGGTTCGTAAAAAACTACTTCCAAAAAAATACAGTTCGCTGTGGTAGGTATAAATATGAGACTGAAAGTAATATTCTATGCTGACAATGCTTGCATAAAATTATTCAAAAATTCCGTAACACCTGATAATGCTTTTTTAAGCAAAGCAGATTGAGAGACAAAAATAAAAAAAAAGAAGTTGCCTTGCATTGAATCTCAAAGGGAAGTGTTGCCATCCTTCAACCATGAAACTATAAAACATGATGTACTTTTTTTTTACTCAATATCCACACAAAAATGGTAAATCCAACAATATTTGTGAATGAAAGTTCAGTTTTATCCAACTCATGGTATTAGTTTTTTACCTATAAGCTAGAAATATTTACATTTAAGTATCAAAGTGCATCGATACGACACAAATGGAAAAACTAATCAAGCGTAAAATTCATTATACTATAGAAGTTGGAGACATTTATCTGTGAGTGAGAGATGAATCGATCTTCATGGCAATGAATCATATAGACGAAAATAGAAGAGTTTTTTTTTTTTTTTTCTTTCTGACCTCTCGTAGCGAAAAGTATTACTGCATAAGATCTGAAGTGCCTGATCACGATTCGTGGACGACGCGGAAAAAGGTTGTCACAGTGGTGAATGAAAAAATGATTGAGTAACGAAGCGAAGGCTGACAGGTTGATACCACCTCGGTCGATGAGAGTCCCTCACGATCGGACCTAGGTGCGTGCTTCTATCTATAACACACAATCTCCCCAACTTATCTCCGTATTCATATCCGTGTGTACGGTGTATACCATGGTGTACGAATGCGTGTCTCGTTACGTAGCATGAACGAGTCGCTGATACGTGAATGCGGAATAGCGATCGAGACGTCCGATGCCATTGTACATCCGGTGACGTTGCGTCCGTTGTGACCTGCACCGTTGCCGACACTCGGGATGTGTAATTGACGATTAGTCTGGGCCTGCGTGTCCTTCGTGTGCACGGAGGAAAATTATGTGGGAAATACGTATGTACACGGAGAAAAATTTCATTCGTTACAGTAACTAGAAGAATTCGGTAAAACAGGTATCGTTGAAAAAACTGTTCGAATATTGTTGGAATTACGAAAAACGAGGTACGCTTAACCATTTTGCGCTATCGTCGATCCTTTTTTGGTAATTGCAACGCAAAATCAGTTTCTGAGGTTTACTCTACTTTTTTAGTTAAACAAAGCTTTAACGTCAATTTATCGTTGCACGAGCGTTAAATTTTCGCAACAGTTGCAGGAAAATATAGTAACGGTGATCGTAATGAAAAAGAATAGCAACGGATGCTAGACTTTCCGGTAACAGCTAGAAAACTAATTTTCATTTTCTAGTTAGAATTATATTTTTCGATTGTGGTAAAAAATGAAAATAGTTAAGGACTGAGCGGTAACGGGAACTAAAAATTTCTCTCAGTGTATCAGGGTGTTTGAGAAAAAAATTATTTACGATTTTCCATCATGGCACCCCCGGAAAAGTTTTTTTAGGATGAAAGAAAGATTCTGGGAAAGATGAACGCTCAACGTTATGCGAAAGATCACGTTCAGTTGATTTTTCACTCATACACGTTTTCTTAAACTTATGAAGTATGGTGAGTAAGGTTTATTTTTTTTTTTTTTTTTTTATTGCTTATATCAATCATAATATCAATTTATTTCACTAACAAGGAAGGTATGCCAGGTCGATCCCTCCGATTTGATATCTTTTGTATATGTTATAGTAAATTAAAAACTAAGCGACAGGTATATTTTTATTTATTTGCCATTAGGCATTTTAAGGAAGTAAAAATACGCTCCAAAGTAAGGCATGTCAAGGGGTGATTTGGCTGTTTTTTGTTTTTTATGAGAAAATTACATTTTTCATTTCACGTTATGAGAAAAATTTTCCAGTCGAATTGGATGAAAAATATTGTATTCTTGTGGGTGAAACCGACAAACCGCCCCTTGACATGCCTTACTTTGGAGGGTGATTTCACCCCCTAAAGTTGTTTAATGGCAGATAAAAAAAAATGAATACGTGTCGCTTAGTTTCTAGATATTACAAAAGAAATTAAGTCAGATCGACCTGGGTGACCTTACTTGTCGGAATTCCCACATTTGTATTTTAGAATCTCCAGTTGATGTTTGAGAAGTGTATCTGACGACTTTTTCATTGATAACTCAATCTCATAAAATAGTCACAATTTAATATTCAGAACTTCTAATTTAGACAAATAATAAGATTCCCGTTAAATGTCAGGAACGTAAAAAATAATTGAAGAGCTACGTGCTTCTTCAGAAATTCAAAAAAAAGAAAAATATCAAAAATGATATGAGCACGATCTTCCACGTAACTTGGAACGCTCACCTTTTTGCAGAATCATGCTTTTGACCTGAGAAAAAAATTTTAGCGCGTGGCAGGGTGAAATATCGCGTATTATTTTGTCCTAAAACACCCTAGTATGTATGAATGTCGACATGGTTTAATTCGGACAGATCGAAGCTTTCCTCCACGACTGTGTTCTATACATATATACGTGACCTCCTCGAGTCATTGACAAATCGGCTTATCGGTGTACGTAGGTGATGCGGAAGCCACTCGATGTTCATCCTCAATTTTCCCCGCAACAAGTATTTCTGTTTTATTCACAGTCACCAAGATCGTAATACCGATAACGAAAATATCGAGGCAAAAGCACCATTGAAAGAAATTCCCAGCTTAAAACGCAGTCATAAGCTGCTTACGTTTTCTGCCACATATAAATATACAAAAAAAAAAAATTATTTCTGCCATGGAACCAGAAAATGTCGTATTTGTTACTCTTCTTTTTCGTCACGGTCGCTAATACTGTATTTTTTTTTTGTGTCTTGTTCTAACCAAACCTAACCTAAACAGTCAATTTTATCACATTTTCTCGCGATTCCAACAATATTTATAAATCGTTGTTACAGCGACAATCGTTTTACTAAAATTTTCCAGCAGCTGTATTACGGGGAATTTTTCCGAGTGTTCGTGTGTTTTGACCTTAAATCTGAGAAGTTGGCTGCAGCGCTTCGTCGGAGAAGAATTGTAACGTAATACAACGAGAATGCCAGACTTGGCGAAGACAAGTGATAACTTGAGCGTGAGTTCGGTAGTAGACGAGCTGAAATACCGGTCTGCAGCTGAAACAATGCAAAATCATCACGTTTATCTCAGCTCTTGTTCTTCTTCTGGACAGAGTTTAAAGCGGAAGTGACGGGGAGTGGGTTGAGAATGGCGCGAGGGATGCTGCGAGAGGGTCGTCCTCGCTCTGGTGAATTCTCCTGCTGGTAGAAAGAGCTTTTTGAATGAGAAGAGAAGGGCGCCAATTCGCCCGGGTACAGTGAAATGCTAATTAATGAACATGTTATATTTGCATAGTCAGACAGTTTCGATCCTATGAACATGCCGGGGAAATATCCCATCTCTTCCCATTTTATAATAGTTATACCAAATGTTTCGGAGAAGAGTTGGAAACGATGCGGACTTGAAAGTAAACGATCTCTACTCGCAGAAAATTTATTTTTAACAGATTTTAAAAATTCATCAGTGATTATCACGATATTGATTTTCCGTTGACAGATAAAAGTTGCAGGACAAGTTATCTCGGCTTACTGTTTTTCCTACTCTTCGAGACACGGGTTCAGTTTTTTTTTTTACAATCGTGAAGAGAGTTTAAAGAAATAGTATCAAGTTATCTTTGGGAAAGAAGAGTATTATAAATTCTTTCGTTTCTTGCTGCAGGAAATCGCGAGGTAAAAGAATAAGTCAAATTGACACGAAGTTTTTGGATGAAGGTAGTAAAACTTTAAACATTATCCGTTAACATTGATTTTCAATTATATTAACAAAGTTTCATAAAACATATTTCCTCCAGTGTTTGAATTTAATGTATATTCAGCAGTGAGTTTCTTGTAGATATTGATTCGAATAATTCGTGATTGCCAGATTATTTTTTTCCTGGCACACTAGTTAACTATATTTTACAGTTTCTCTTGAATCCAAGATACGGCAATCGTTCGTAATTAATACTATTATCTCCTAAAATTGACTAAATACAATTCAAAAATAACATTTCATTTCCTGTCAGTTGTGAGAATTTCTAAAGTTTCATTCGACTGAGTAATAATTTTCGAACAGAAAACGAAATGAAAAATTCAAGATTTCAGGCACATAATTTAATGTTAACCAAATATTCGATACACTCCGAGTATTCAATTATATTCGCGCGTGCTTTCAATTTACTACGACAGTACACTGAGAGTAATTTTTAGTTCCGGTGACTATTTTCATTTTTTACCACAATCGAAAAACATAGTCCTAGGTAGAAAATGAAAATTAGTTTTCTAGCTGTTACCGGAAAGTCTAGTATCCGTTGCTATTCTTTCTCATTACGATCACTGTTGCTACATTTTCTTGCAACTGTTGCGACAATTTAACGCTTGTGCAGCGATAAATTGACGTTAAAGCCTTGTTTAACTAAGACGTTTTACTGAATTTTTCTTAGTAAAAGATGATGAGAACCAGGTTCTCGATACAATAAAGTCTGTATCCCGGTGCACACCGGTCGATAAGATACACCCGAGCTAAGTGAATACCCCGATCTTTCCGGTGGGCGAGACCCTTTTCCTAATAGTACAAGTTGGTCGCATTTCCATGCAAATCGTCGCGCTTACAGAGGCAGCTAACCGACGTCGTCTCCGGCGCTCGGCGTGTTTGGTTATTTATCTGGCCTTGTTCGACTTTGCCCGAATGCGACACCCGCCGACTCCTCGACACTCTTGAGTAGTTAGCGCTGTTTCGCCCTCCGTCCTGCGGACCTGCGCCCCGTGTGCGGAATACCGATAAGCCTTAACGGTGACACGAGGCTATTTATGCGTCTCGAATGCAACAGTAGGTGACTACCTACCTAAGTGTAGGTTATGGGTATACGCTCATTTCCACCCGGAAAGGAAACTTGCGACGCAATTCCGTAACGGCAAGTTATAAGCTCTCAGGGGCGGGACCTTCGTGCGACAGCGGTGCCAAGGGATGCGAATTGCCGCTTGTGCCGTTTCACGTTACACAATTTTACGCAAGGTGCGATCGTATTCGATGCACATTTGCCCGATGCAGACAATCGCTTCGAAAGTCATTGCGTTTCGTCTGTTTCGAAAAATTATTAAACTTTAAACGTGTGATAGAACGATTTTTTTTTTTTAAGTTTCGACCTAATGTTCAAAAAATTGAGTCGTTGAGAATATCATGATATAGCTTTAGCTGAGATAAAAAAAAAAAAAAAAACAAATATGTTCCGTTAATAGGTGAGTATAGCTCGTGATTGAACATAGGCTTATTTTCCTGCGATCGCAAGTTATTTTACAAGGGAATACATGGTTCAGACTTTATCGAGAATCGTACTGTTTTGAATACAACTCTACCAAAAACTTAATTTCAATTTTTTTTAAATCTTTCGTTCAATCACGAGCTATACTCACTTACTCAGTTTTACGAAGTTTTATTTTACGGCGAAAAATCCACAAAATCGGCAAAGGCATATTTTCCCGTAGTTCATTTGACGACAGATTTACGCGTGATTTGATCCTAGAATATTGACAAGTAGGATGAAATTTTCTTTGTCATCACTTGAACGACATGCTTGACTAGGTTTCGAAAGACAATTTTTAAATCAATAATCTTATCTTAATTATGTTTTGCGCTTGCAAATTTCAAGAATTGTTACATGAATTTTTCCCTGAAATTCTTACCTTCGATACATTTTTACGGAATTTCAGATGTCAGACAATGATTTACATATATCTGTAACATTTGTAAAAAAAAAAATGCTTCAAATGCTTAAACACCAACGACGTAAAAAATTATAATTCCATCATTTACTCGACTTAAAAATAAAAATGGCGAAAGGATGAAACATTGATTTTGATGAACGAAACGTAATGAATCCTGTATTGTGAAGCAAATATTTATATAATTTCTAAAGACTTCCCTGTAAACTGGGAAAACCCTAAATATTTTCTTCCCGTACTTGAATTCCTTTCCTCTGCAGTTCGAGGAACATTCGCATTAATATCACCGAGTAGAGAATCGGGAAACTTAAATTCGTAATTACCTCTGAAGTAGCGAAAAACGTGGAGTTGTTCAAACCTCGAATTGTTTAACCGAATTATCAAACTTTATGAATCTGGGCGGGCAGTTTGAAAAGCGAAAATCGAATTCAACAGAATTTTCTTAACTCGTTTCAGTCGAAGAAATACGAGATATCAGCGGGTGAGAAATAAGCCCGGATAAAGACATAAAAAAGAATTCAATTTGCCGGTGAGGAGGCTCGTAAAATTTCAAACTGTAACGATAAAGTTATCGAAATCTTTCCCCTGGTACGGCCACAGCTTTCCGAGTAAAACAACCTTATTGTATTGCACGGATCTACGAAAGCGCAGAGCTTTCAGCTTTCGGCGTACGCCATTTTTTTTTTAACACCGTCGTACTGTCGATCACTTTTCAATGAAATCGCGTAATTGGTGTGTAAATACGTAAATTTGCGAGAGGAAAAAATTTATACGAACTGTTCGAACGCGTTAAAAAACTGCTGTTTGCGAACATCGATTTTTACAACCACTCTGTAGACGATAATACGAGGCAAGGGTAATTAAGCAATATCAACCAACGCCTCGTGGATGTGAGGCACGGTTCAAATCATCGTTATTATATAGCGCGAGGCGAAAGCCGATAAATCAATAACTCTTTTTTCACGATAGAGAGACAAACGATGTAGAGCAAAAGAGAGACACGCCGAGTGGAAACGAACCGTGAAAGGAACGAGCGAAACGAGGAGGAAAAAAAATTATTGTAATCGAGAAAATAATAATAATAATAATAATAACAATAATAATAATAATTTAAACATGGAGGGAATAAAATGTCCGGAATGATTATTTGCCACGCAACCCTCCGTGTGGCTTGATTAAAAAATCCATATTCAACTCTTATATACTCGCCTCTCGCGGAACTTGCGAACTGTTTTCGAAATAATCATATTCCGCAGAATCGATACGATTTGCGGTCAGCGACACTCGAGTCATTATACGTGTTGCGCCTTAAACTGCGAGAAGTAAAATCATCCGAACAGTAAGGTTAAAAAAATGTATTGAAAATAATATCTGACGACGTCGAAGCCAAGACAGCTTAAATCTCATCGACGAGCATCTATGTTTGTTTTTTTTTTTTTTATTTATTAATAAAATATATAAATAAATTTAAAAAAAAATGTCTTCGAATCAGGTGAGACAGATTCTTATCACGCATCTCTCAATTTAGAGTAGATTCAAAATAAAATGCTTTTTGCTTTTTCATATCAGACGATACAGTAAATCATTGAGAAGTACATCAATTTTTGCAAAATTGTATAATGAATAATCGGTAAAGAATTCATTTACAAATTAAATTGGTTTTGATGGGCACAATTGAAAAGCTTTAAGCCTTTTCTTCGCGAAGAATTGTTGAAGAATTGCTGAAATTGCATCGTTACGTAAAGATGACAGACTTGAATTTTGTCAACCAGCTGCAATTTTCTAATTTTCATATCCATTTTCATTCAATTGAACATTCTTAAAATATATATGTAAAATTGTATAATAAACTATCAGAAAAGAATCGATTAACAAATGAAATCGGCTTTCGTCAACAAAATTGAAAACCTTTAAGCTTTTTCTTAACAAAGAATTGTTCAAGAATTTTCTAAATTTGCATCGTTACGTAAACGTGATCAACTTCGATTTTGTAAACCATTCGCAATTCTCTAATTTTCATTTCCACTCTCGTCCTTTCTTTTCCTCTCGGTTAGACATCCTTGGAATATCCGCCATAACTGTAAGATTTATCAAACAAACAAGCCTCTTCTCCTTTCGCGTAATCGATGCTTTACGACGCGACATCTCAGCGCGAAAAGAAACGTTTAGAGCTATTACTTGCGTAGAGCTGAAAGCTGGTGCAGCAGTATTCCAAAGTCTTTTACCCTTGAGCCGAGGGTGTTCCTACTTAGGCGTTTGTCTCCCGGTTCGAGAGATTGCTTTGTGCCAAAGGTAAGACAGCTCTTTTCAGGAGCACAGCTTCTATCACGACTTATCTGACTGCGCATCTGTGCCCTCATTTACCCCTCATACACGTGCTTTTACAAACCACCCCCGTCTCTACATTTTTCTTTCTTCCATTCTCCCATCTTCACTTGCTGCTCATTGCCGGCTCTCGGATTCTGCCATTCTGAAGGAGAGTTTTCCACTTGTTTTTTTTTTTTTTGTTCCTTTAATATCGAAATGTGTTGGCGTCGAAGATCAACCGGCTGGACGACTCGATTTCTAAACTTAGGATCGTGCGCTTCAGCTTTGAGTTAACGAAAGCATGGCGTACAGTATTAGAATACAACTTCTATACGAAAAGAAACGCGAATATCCTGACTTATGTTGAATTCTTATATCTGCCGAATCGTGAAACATATGAAAAAAAAACAACTGGAAAACAGTATCTGATTGATAACCAACGAATGGTATGCTAATAGGTTATAAAAATAAATCTAAGATAAATTCAGATTTCTGAAGTATAATGTAAAGCTTTAAAATTCCAGTACATTTTACGTATTCAAAATTGTGATAATATTGAGCTGTTAATGTAAGAATGATTCTTTCTAGCAAAGAAATTCCGATTTTGTCATATCTGTTAATAAATTCAAAAATCAAATATGAGTATTGTTGAAAATAAACAGCGAGAAATCGAAAGATACTCTTCTAAAATTCGGTAGCAAAGAAATGGAACTAAGTTCACACTGTAGAGGGGATATCTTTGCATTTTATCTGTATGCAATATGGAGGCTCCATCTTATACATAACATGTTTATCTAAAACGCGGTATAGAAGTTGTAAGTAAACGACTTTGCGATAAGTTTGAACGCGCGAAGAATACAAATAGTTTGATCTGAGGTGGTACAAATACAGATACGCGTCGTAAATAACTTTCGACAGTGATAACAACCGACACTAGAAATTTTAATCCAGCGGCACGTGTCTAAACTATTTTCAAGCTCCGAAACGTGACTTGCTTCCGTCTCTTCGGAAAGTAAATAAATTATTGTTTTGTCGTATTTTGAGCAGGATCGTTTTTTACCGGAAATCGTACTTATAATTGTTATACCAGCTAGGGTAACAGAATTTCTAAATAATCTATAATCCGGTAACATAACAATTCTTTCTTTCCAAAGTTTCGCCGTTGTCGTGATTTGATCAACAAATTCTGTCTGTATGAAATTTATCAAAAATTACAGGGATTTTTGAAAAGTGAAAAAGGTGTCGCATCAAACCGTAAATTTCTATCGAAATTGTGAATTCTGGATACTTTCACAAGTACAAACTGTAACTAAAAATAATAATAGCCTACGATAAGATCTAGTCATTATTTCCCTGCAAGGCGAAAGAAAGTGCGCTTCAGTTACCCGAAATAAATCTATTATTCAAAGGTGACAAATATCTGTGCTTCTGATCGATGAAAAAATTTAATACAAGCGAAGAAACGATACAAGTTATCCGTGAATTATTCCAAATTTTATATTCGCGATGCGATAAGAATCGTGAAACTGGGAAGGAACATCGCTCCAGGAACCACGGCAGCGGAACCGAGATTTTCTTTAAATATTCATTCAGTGTAGCCGCTTCACTCTGCGCTTCTTAATGTTCTCTCCGTTATCCCAGACAGTGTTCCGGTCTTTGCATACGCCGAGATTTTTCCTGGCCACGCGGGCGTGCTGAGGTAAAATTTTTATATTTATTTACAGGGTAGGTCTTGGCACTATTCTTAGGAAGTGAAAATCATCTGCCATCTACAGTTTGCCTACAATTTCTACACGGACATGTTCAGCGACAATTTCACCTTTCCTTTCATCCATTTCCCTTCCGGTTACGATCTCCTGTTGGATATGCTTTCATCGGTATCCTTATTCAGGCTGAAGCGAATCGAATGTCAGTTGTAAAAGTTCACCCTCGTGAATCGTTGCACTGGTGGCAAAGATTGAAAGCGAACCTCTACAATAAGGAATCGAAATAGCTCACTGAGCACTTGCAGGTCGCTTTACTCCTGGCGAAATTGCGCGTTTCTGTACTTCGAGCTAAGCTTCATTCGGTAGAAGAATTGATTAACATCCTTATCTGACGAGGAAAGTGTCTATTGGTATAAAAGAAATTCTGCACTATTTTTCTGAGGCTGAATTATAGTTTGTACCGATGGGTTAACAACTGCTTCGATTGACCAACTTCCGAAAACGTTGTGAAGTCAATTGACTTTGAATGACTTCACGTGACTTCAAGAAACTTCAGGTGACTTCACTGACTCTACTGACTTCGCCAACTTCACTGGCTCCAGATAACTTCACGTGACTCCAGGTAACTTCACTGACTTCAGTGACGTCAAACGTCTTCACGTGACATCATTGGCTTCACTGACTTTGAGAAACTTCACTGACTTCAAGTGCCTCTACTGACTTTACTGACTTCAGTGACGTCAAGCGTCTTCACGTGACGTCATTGGTTTCACTGACTTTGAGAAACTTCACTGACTTCAAGTGATTTCAGGTGACGTATACTCCAGACTGCAGACTAAATGATTAACCCCTGGGCTGGTATATTCCGGCGTAAAAAATGATGCGATTTCTTATTCTTTTTTTCATTTCTCGAAAAGTCGAAATGTTGCCCTAAGAAATAGGTATACAGAACCTGATTGAAATTTGACCTTTGCAAAGTGAACATGAAATACGTAATTTGAAATTCAAGGAATGTGGCCTTTGCAGGCGTGTATTTCTTGTTCAGATTTGTGTAGCCTTGTTGAACAGGACTTCGGTGAAAACATTTGGTACGTGAGGTCGAGCCGGGGGCCTCGATCCTTAAGGGATGAAAGTTTTCGGAAGAGAATAACCGCAAGCTGGTTTTCGTGAAATTCCGGCGATACAGACACGGGGAAGACAAAGAACTTCCGGGGCTGACGATGACGCGGGTGCCTCGGGGTTCCATCGCGTTCTGTCAACCCTCTTTGGGAGATTGAACGATTGACACGAGTTTCCATCCCGTTGAGCCAATATGCGGCAGGTTGTCACTGACGTCGATCAAAAACGTGAAATTTCGTAATTTATTCTTATTATGGAAAGTTTATTAAAAAAGTTTTTCACCCCGTCGCCTTCCTCCCTTCTGGAATTTCTACTTTCACTTCGCTTCGATTCGTTCGCGCGCGTTCTCTTTTTCCCCGGAAAACGCCCCGCGATTTACTATCAATTAAACGAGGCGACAGTTGGAACGATCGCAATTGTCTGGAAAATTGCAATCTCACCTGCTGTCCCTGGGGCAGGTACTCCCGCAATTTCTGATTTTCCCCACACTTCTCCAGCCTCGGAGAAAAGCTTCGTCTGCACTGAAGTCGAGCGGGCGAGACTCTCTGTCGAATCAGCATCTCCGAATAATTGAGCTTGCGACTGAGTCGCGAAGCAAAGCAAAGCTTTTTGAAGCTTCCGTTCTCACTCTTCTCTGATGATTAATTCTTCCAGCACAATATATCCGTAATTTTTCGAAATCACATCGTTATTAACGAAGCTTGTTAATAATTCTTGAATAACGCGAGCGGTAGCGCATTGTCTCGGTAAGTAAAAAATACAAAATTTATCGGTAGCAGAAGCAATTGCTTTCTCGCGAAGTTACCTGAGGATTGATTCGACTGATTTGGAACCCTCGTTCAGCCGTCCGAGACGTATGTTGTTCCAACGGTGACTGTGTCCGATAATATCGGCAAGCTTAATCGTTCATCAGTAAGTACATAGAGAAGTACACGAAGCTCGAGTATTACTTCAATTTATTTCTTCCGTTTACAGTAATTGGCACGTACCTCACGGACGGTATTTCTACGACGGAGGGTGGGATTGGTCTAATAGGAACGTGTAATCTCTTCGCGACAGGAAAGCGAGGTGAGAAGGTATATAGATATAGCGAGACGTGCCAGGTGAAGTGGAGAAAAGAGAGAGAGAGAGAGAGAGAGGGAGGGAGGGAGAAACGAGTAACGGGGAAAGAAAACCGCCGTTTCGCTTTGCAGTTGCTCCGTCAGCCCTCCATTTCTTCCTGCACTCTTTCAATTTCTCTCGCTCTCCTTCGTCGTTCCCTCCGATATCCACATCGCTAGCCGAGCTCCGAGAATCCACGGCCTTGAACGAAGTGTCCTTACACACCCTCGGCAGCGCCTTCGAAGGCGTCCTTGGCAGCTGGGGTGACGGGGATGACAAACGGGCCGTGAAAATCTCCTTAAAATCAAAAAGCATCGCTTGATTTCTCTCGCCTCCCTCTGTAAAAAGCGGGGGAGACAAGGGAACGGAGTTAAAAGGAACGGGGGGACGAAGGAGAGCTAGGAGAGAAAGAGAAAGAGAGAGGGAGGAAGGGAAGGAGAGAACCAGGACATGCGCTCGTCAAGGACGAGCGTCTTCGGGTTTTGCCGCGATACTCTAGTCACTAGAAGTGCCTACTGTTTCAGTAAACCCGCGCAGCTGGGCCCCGATCAATACTACCCCAAACCCCAGCCGGCGTATTTACAAATCCAATACCGTGTAATCGCGACACGTACAAACCTTCCCTCTTCTTGCCTCAACCGCCGGAGCAGAGGATCGCAAGATTTTACGTTACTCCGTTGGTAGTGGGTAGGTAGGCACACCATTGCCCAACCCATTTCTCAGTCAACTACCATCCGAATCCTGATGGATGTCGAAGCCCGTGGTTCCCGTGTCACTCTGCAGGTTCAACGGCCTTGTTGTCCAGACGCATTTTCATCGCACATGTCTAGTTTCTGGAGAATGCCCCTTGCTCATAGTTAATGGACCAATATGTTGCCGAAACTGACTACTGCGGGATGCTAATATCATTTTGTTCTCCAGTACTACAAATTCTGGACGTTACGGAAAATTCATAGTTCAATTTCACTGTTTCTACATCAATAACCACATTTAGTTGTCGTAAGGTTGAAGGTACACCATTAGTCTAATTCGACTTAGTGAGACACGACATTCTCTTTAGCAGACATGCCACTTCTCCTTTGATACAGAGATTTTTCATTTTTGGCTGAGTTGTAACAAAGCAGCGATACATTTTTCATAAATTTCTCTCAAAGTCTAGTAAAAATACATGATATTTTCTGCATTAAATTTCTTTTTCCGAATTCCCAGATAACAGAGTTTTCTGAAGAGAACAGTACCTTTTGAAGTCGAATTAAACTGACAAAGTACCTTCAAACAACCAGTTGGTTTCTCCAAAAAAAATAATGGACCTCTGTATTACTGATGAATTGATAACGTAAAAAGAGGTTTTTGACGGTCAAACGTTTGAAATCGATTCTAAATTTTTCCAATCGTTAAAATATATATTACTTGAAAAAGAAATCAACGTTCGCGTCCCACAATCACCAGTTTTTGCGACAGACTGGTTCCCTCAACAGCACATGATTCAACATTGGGTTCATAATGCCATCGTGATTTATCTGAGATATTCACGTGTTATGACGGTTGGGCTGCCGTTGGACTGAAATGTTATGAATCACGGAACGAGTCCGAGGTCGGTGTGTTTTCTGACTCCAGCATGTAATTAAGCGATTACGATTATCCGAGTATTTGGATTTTGTCCAAACGAGGGTTGAGATAACAGTTGAAGTGCAAGAGAAGAGAAGCACTTCGTTCCAGATTGTAGACGTGTAATGGCGGTATACTATGAGTGCCGATCGGGACTGTATCTAGAGAGTCAATCGATGCTGCGTAAGTGTTTCCAAAACGGTACTTACCCGAGGTCAAGTGGGATGAAAACGTGACTGAACTCGAAATCGTTCTGAACCTGTCAGCGGGTTTCAATCAATCGAATCATCCTGCACGGCATAAAACGGAGCTTATATTCACTGGCGTTTCGAACGACATGGCAACTGAAATGCCATGTTTTAAATTAGGACAAATGTAGGTACTAATAAATACTGATAAGGCGTTGCGCGTTTAAGAGGCAATTCCGACGTGTTTCGTGGCCATTGCTTGAATGTGACGTTATTTTCTATTCGTACAAAGGTCAACTTTTACAAATTCGTGTTTGGCACTCGCCTTTATTGCAGTGTAGTTCTTTTTTCCCATGAATATTTATTAACTTGTATACATTATACCCAGAGGCCTAGCGATATGTGAAAAGTTTCATGCTCTTTCGTGGAAAGCTTTCGCGTTGGAAACACGCAAGTTTGTTTGATTTCGGATTCTTGGAACGATTTCATAAAGCGACCGCAAATTATGGCTGCCGGGTGAGTATCACTGGCTATCCATAACTTCTTCCGATCATTTTTATCATTCATAACGAAAATGGTTATGACATTGCTTATCTGGTATCAGGTGATCTTTCTTGTTCGGATATTACCAATATTACACCGGCATCGAGATACGACATCCGGGAAAAGTTTGTAATGGATTTTGTGGGAAGGAAAATCAGCCCCCGCATTGGTTGTTACAATATTTTTATTCCCTCCACCGAGTTGGTAACAAATAAGAAAAGCAACATTTCTGGGTCACGGTTTACGGTTTCATCATCTTCCTCCAACGGCAAGGCGAGCCGCGGTGATATTCCATTTCGTCAATTCAATTCCCGGCCTCATTACGTTATCCATATCTCGAGGTGGGTATTCGGCTCGGTGACGTTCCTGAAGATTAGGAACGACGCTACCAAGATTTCACTCCTCGACTACGACCAACTTCTCTGCAAGGGCTTGCGACAGTGACGTCAGGTCCCGAACTTACCCGCTACTCCTTTGATCGATAGGCGATAAGGTGGCTCTTCGGAAAATCACATCACGCGCGAGAAACACGGGGCGGCGAGTCCTTTCTCCTCTATTTTCATCTTCTCATATACGTCGTTCCCTGTCTCCTTTAGACTCAGGATTTGGAAACGACACAGGCCTGCAGCGCGCGCCTCCGGATCCTCTAATCTGTTATCGTAAAAATCCTGCTCACTCACTGGTGAGCCGCGAGCTTTAAAGCCGAAAAGAAGAAGGGCGGAAGGAAGGGTGCGGGCGGGATGAGAAGACACTCCTCCGTCTTTTCCTCCGAGATGGAGAAGTATCAATATCACGCCTCACTGCGGCTCCCATTCGGCCCCTCGAACCCCCGCCGCTTATTATCATCCCCGAAAAATAATCTTGGAATAGAAACCCGCTCCGTCACCTCACGGAGAGAGAGAGAGTTGGAATTTGAAAACACCCTCGTCTCTCTCAAATCGAGACCTGCAGAGAGAGAAGGGAAAAATAACAGAAACGTATTTCTGTTAGAGAAATTTATGAAATCCAGAGAGTTCTTCGATTTTTTTGATTCGACCGTGAGACTCGAGCCGATGTTCCGTTACAACAAGATGTTGTGTGCATGTGCAATCCTTTCTGCGGTAGATAACGTGACGGAGAGGTTGGCTATGTAGGTGAGTCTGGCGCAGTAGGAGTAGGTATTTCATTTCTTCGAAACGACACGTGAAACGTGCCGTAAAAAGGCAATATCAGCCGGTAACTCACAGAGCGAAACTGCAGACTGGTCCCGCAAGTCTGGTGTGTACAGGCGAACTTTTTATTACCCTGGGAAAGCCGTGAGTGTTGCAAGAATTTTTTATTACCTTCAGACATAATTAATCGACACGCTACGACTCCGCGACGCTGTGCTTAGGCGATCTTGCATGTTGCGTTGCATCGGACCTGGAATGTGTACGAAAAAAGTTGAAACATTGTTGAACTCTTTCTTTCACCCTGGCAAAACGCAACAACGAGAACTTGCCCAATATTTATTACGGTACTCAGTTTCTCGATCCATTTCACCCAAATCCATTGTGGAAACATTACGGGCAGACTTTATCTTCAGGATCATTGGCGAATATGGTGTTACTTTTCCTTCTGATCAGTAGGACTCATTAGTGTCGTGACCATGATGGTGATTCCAATTTACAGGAACGAATATCCCATAATGGTTTCCATAAGGCTGCGGTTATCGAATACGATCGAAACTTTTTCCTCCATTCGTTCTTGGTATACGAGGTGCAACTGGAGCACATTGCATCGCTCTTGGAAACAACATCAAGACACTGAAAATGGTCACTACTCTGGAACCCATGTTGCTGTGACTCTGCAGATTGCTGCGTTTTTTTGCACACATCTCGCTGGATACAAATGAAATACAAAGGTTCCGATTTACCTTGAGGTTCCTTGTAAGCATTATGATAAACTAATTTCTTCATAAAAAACTACGGGATCTAACGATAGTTTAGTAAGAACAAAGATTTTCCAAGTTCCACAATTCAGTCTTTGAACTTATGGTCACAGGGATATAAATTCTTTGATAATTATCTGAATTCCCGTTTCGAATACGAGCCATAATCTTATAGGATCCCAGACCATAAAAGTACGCGTTTGAAAAACTTCTTAACCGGCAAAAGAATCGTTTTTTTTTTTCGTTTCTTATACCTTGCGGGAAACACTTTGATCCGAGTCAAAGGGATGCCATCGGACTTTATCAATATTCGCACCTCGGTGAAGCTCGTCTTCGACTGAGAAGGACCCGAATTCCCAAGGTGGATAGGAGGACTCGACCCAGAGGTTAAAATCGTTGCGAGAAGGAAGTTCGTCGATGTAGGGATTCCCTCCTCCTGAGACCGTTTTCCCTCTGTGTAGCAGGTATCCTCCCCACCTGACGGCATCGTTAAGGGGGGAGTTTGAGCCAGCAGTGATTACTGGGCCGCAGTTTTTGCGCGCCCTCAAACGAGCACCACTGTCCGTGAAATTGAAGACTCATTAAAACCAGAAATGATTAAACTTTTTATAAGGCGGTGGAGGAGCTGGCCCCTGGATCTACGGGGTGGTGAGGTATTTGAACTGGGGTTGTTTTTATGAAGGCTTTGGACTTATTAGTATACGCTGGGGCCAAAGACTCCCCCCAGACCTTCCTTCACCCGCTCCAAATACGCAGCGTTCTACGCTCGCCAGGAGGCTGATGCTGCCAGAGCCGCGGGGAAAATAAGGTGGGAAATTAGGCCGTCGGAAGGGGGAAACTAGCTGGGAATGGGGGAGGAGGGGGGTGAAGACCTTCGCAGGAAGAGAATTTTCGCGAAAAAAATAAGAACCGACGAAGTCGTGATTATTATTTACTCACGACTTTAGAGAATGGTTCTCATTAGTCGACGGAGTCTCGTGTGTGCGTGTGTGTGTGTGTTATATGATGTATATTCATGAGTAAAAAACTTTTTACTAAGCTTGTATGTATGTATATATGTAGAATTACTAATTACATCTCGCGATGTCCGGTTTTCCCTGACAATCCGATGCTTCGTATTATTAATTACCGACTTCTTTGTACATATTTTATCTGCCTGTCTACATAAAATTGTATACCGAGGCATTTACGTCTTGGAATTTAATTTACGTCCGGAGTTTCGACCTTAATGAACAAGATTCGATTTACATTTCGACAAAGAGGGGAAAATTTATACACTCAGGCGGCTCTGTACCTTGTAGCTATATCGAAAGAGGCTTTGGGACTCCCGCTGGACAGATTTATGTGTAATCTTTTCGAGGCTCAATATTAATTCAGTCACTTATAGGTGTCTACGATCACCTCGAACAAGAAGTGGAACGAAGTAGAATTATCTATGATTGGACGCATTTATGAAATGTTTCAGACTACAGATATTCGTATTGAGAAGCTGGCGGTATGTAATGGTGTTGTTTAATCGGCTGGAACTTTTTCATCGTAAGAAACTCGTTAAAAAATAATTTCCAAATAATTATAAAGTATAAAGCATTACCCATCGTGAACGTTTCATTTTTAATTTATGCTGAAGGGAATTATTTTCCAAGGACTAAAAGTCTTACGATCTCAATCTTGTTACAACAAACGATAACGCTCCGTTGTACTCCAACGGCAGTGCTGACTAAAAGCCTCAATTTGAAAATCAAATTAATTCCGTGAAAAAAAAAAGAAACAGGTATATTCACGCGCATGTTCAATTTCGACACGAGTATATTTATATATGATTGCTTTAATATGTACTACTCACTTGAAGACCCATTTATTCACGTGAGAACTGCATTACTTATATCAGTTTAAAATATTACAAGTACTATTCTCATACAATTTAATTCAATTCGGAGATCCGTGTTTTCTCGCTCACAGAAGAGTGGCATTATTGAGTAATAGTCGCGATAAAGTGAAGACGAAATTTCTTGGGACATTAGTCTTTCACGACTTGATAATCATGAAGTTATGGCTAATTGGTAACAAATCGTGGGATAGATAGGCTGATAATAATATAAGGCAGAGTTTCGAATCAATAAAAACAAATTTGATTTACTGCTGAAACGCTTAGGACCTAGGAATTTAACTTTGCATTTCAGGAATACATATGTATAAAAACACGATCGTCTCTTCATGTATTTTTTCTCTTTCTCTGACTCTTCGCAACCTTCTATGCGCATAATGGATCAGGATTGTAGCCGACAGGACGAAGGTCTATCATTCCTGCTGCGATCTCCTTTCCGCGTCTGTCTCCTTGTCTATCAGTCTGTCATTATATCCGGCGTTTTGTCCCACGTTTCCTGTTTCTCACTTTCTCTCCCACACCCTTCCTCTTCCCCACGAAGTATACCCCTACTTCGATAAACCTACGTGACTGAATTAATTCGTGCGCAAAGTTCACTCGGCGTAAACACATCGAGATTGTCATACAAATTAATTCAAATATTTGGAGTTGTGAATTTCAATCCTCTAGCTACCGACGCTGCAAAGGGGGTTGAAGTGCCGCGATACTTACACCATGGCGATACACAAGGCTGAAGTTTAGTAACGTTGAAACAAAAATTACTATTTTGCACCTTTCAGAATATCCGAAGAAGTTGAATTAACAAAATCTAAGTCTGTTCATGCTGTATCAACAGTTTAGTCAGTTTCAAATAATCCTAAAGTTTTAAAATAACGATTTTTTCAAAAGATGCGTTATTACATTAGCGTTACAAACTTCACGAAAGCTGCAGCCTGACGGCGATATCCGGTGAAACTCACGCTCTGCAGTATCCGGTTGGAAAAAATGTAGCAGCTGGGAAGAGAAAACGGCATGTCGATCAACCGATGACGGACTTTCGATTTTTCAACTGTCCTTAGATTGTGCATCGGTTTCATCGAGCTCGCTTCCTCTTCCGCCTTGAAGGACGTGCCGTGCTTTCAAACAATGGTGGAACGCAACCTTTCCCCGAGGGAAGCGCCTTTGAAGAAATGAATTTTCCGTGAACACTCTTCGCTGATTCAGTCGTGATCGAGCCAATGCGGGAGGCTGATAGAGAAGCTCGGTGTGATTGCCGCCTAAGGCTGTGCGCAAGAGCTCCTCAGAAACGTGCCGAGCCTCGCGATTGTCGGAGTAATACATAATATAATACAACCTCCGCAATCTACATAATATCCACCACCGCACCATATCCATCCTCAGCCAATGGCCGGCCCAACCTCACCTGACCGATTTCTCCCAGCTATCAACCTGCGGCACCATCTTCGGTAAAGTTCGCCATTCGTTTACTCGTTTATTGATTTAGTCACTCGTCCTACAACCACAAGAAAGAGAAAAGAAGAGAGGGAGTGAGGGATGATGTTTATGGGGAAATACTATCGCCAATTTATCCGAGTTAATGGGAAATCTGATACTTACAACTTTGCGTTCGATTCACTCCGGAATGTTGTATTCTTTGTCGATCGCGTCGAAGTATATCGGATTTCATTTGAAACTAGGTGAGGCTACTCCTGTACAAGCTCTAAAAGCTATTGCCTAATTAGGCAATTATTGGTCTTAGAAATTAAGACTATTGACCCATTGTGTTTCAACGGCGTGTGAAGCTTTGATCATGAAATAAACGTTCGGCTCGATCGTTGTTTTCGAAACCAGGTTTGATGGTTCACCCTGCAGACATTTACAAATCCGGATTAACAATAACGATAATCTACGATTTGGATTATTTCATTTGAATTAACATTCAAGTGGCATACGTAGGATTGCCAGGAAGAAGAGATTTGATTGTCTCTCTTCGCTAATCGTTTCGTATCATCAACTTCGTTCCAGATTTCCAATCACTTCGACTCTTCCATCGTGAACATTGGTACGTTCGAGTGCCGGCCTCGCATTTCGTGAACCGGGTTAAAAAGAAGTGCAACAATTTTTTGTCCCGTGTATTCAACCATTTCAGCCGCCATTTGACTAGTACTACAAGAGTCATTGTCTGTCGCCATTGTTTCAAGGCCCATGTAAAAATCGTTTCGTACTTTTCGACTGTCTCCCTATCTCTGGCTCTCACTCTCACCCTCATTCCTCTTGCTTTGTTTTATCACTCTCACTCTCTACCTCTCTTTCTCTTTTTCCACCAGTTACTTCCTCCGCCAACGCGAAAAATGCTGCGTGAATTAAACGAGCCGCCGCATTCGGCATTCCGGCAGGGACTCAATTCTCCCGTTTGGCATATGGCTTGAGCACTCATTCGCGTAGCTCTGCGTATAGGTCGGCTGAAGTGTCGGTGGGTATAACAGCTCCACTTCTGGGGTATAGAGTACAGAGAGAATTGGGTAATTGTGTACCGAGGAAAGTGCCTCAAGCCTTGACTCGCCGCGTGATCTCTGCTAATCCACCCTACTCGTGCCTCTTACGTCTGATGTATGCCGGCGACACCCTCCCTCCGATTTTTCGATTCTCTTCTCCCAAAGTCGTCTTAACCGGTTCACTGGTAATGGGTCATATATGCGCAGAAAAAAATTGTCCAAACTGGTAATGGATCGGACATGTACATTTTTCAATAACTCTGATATTTCTCGATGGATTTGGAGAAAAATTGGTACATCATCGTTTGGGGGGTCGTTGAATCCAAATTTGAAAGGCTTCATCACCCTTGTACCAAATAGTCGAAAAGTGGAATAAGTCTTTTGAACTTTGTAACTCGGTGGTTTTTGGGCTCGTTATCAGAATTGAAGAATTGATGTGTGCCAGCTAAGGGTTAAAATCTAGGGTTAGTCCAATCATGAATTTCTAAGTATTTCGTCAATACCAAAAATTAAAATCAAATAAATTCGGACCGTTGAGTTTTTCGAACGCTTTTTTGAGTTTGTGAAACTGTAAGGAGGTCCGAGAGATTTCAATTCTCAACATTTTTGAATCACCAGATTCAGAAGTTTAAATTATTATTGTCAATCTCTCGATGGTAGCAAATTCGAATCATATTTTATCAATTATAACATCATTGAATTGATATATGGCTCTTCGCATTTCGAGGTTAAAAATACCATGCATAGGTAAATGAAGTTTTATCAAACACGATTAAAAACTATGACAATGTATCATCATAGGTTCTATTTCAAAGGTATAAAGACCGTCGTACAATTCTAGAACCGGAAATGATCGAAGTTTGAAAAGTTTGGTAGACAATTTCATCCGTAGTACGTGATTTTCGAGAGTTAGCGAACGCTAGAAAACGATTTAGTGAGTAACGAAACGTGCTTCGAAGTTGAGATGACAGTGTTCTCCTCCTTTCCTACTGCATCTGTAACATTTCACACGATGGCTGAAAGTCTGCAAGGCAGACTCCACTACAGTTCTCTGCACTGCCCAAGAAACCTGAACGTTGAAATCAACAGATAAAAAGTTCACGTTCCCAGCTGACTCTCACCAGACTTAAAAAAAAGCCGTGGATCAGCATCTAGTGAATTCCCACTTCTTCCGCCAGACTGAAAATTAACAGTTACAAATAGATAGCAATTTTTTTTTTTTTTTATTTTAAGAAATCTCTACGTCGGCATGAACATCTGTGAAAAGATCAGGTATACTGAACGAGAAACAAAGAAAAATAAAAATTACAGAAGAACGCATGGATGTCAATTAAACAATTTGAAATTGTCAGTATCGGATACTGGATGATTTGACATGAGACATCACTGACGTATCGAACTGAAACATAAACTCGTAAAGAAAGAAAGCTTGCAAACTTGGCAACATTTGATACCTGAGAACGAAAAGTTGTTTGTGGATTTGGGTGATGTTCCAACCTGCAAATGAATTGTTGGTGCAGTTGTTTAAGATAAAGTCGATTGATTGTCTCACCGTTCGACAAGATCCACCTTGTTGTTGTCTGAATATCGCCAGAGGGCGAGGGAGGTTGTAATCCGCTTCCCTTAGACGCGTCGAGTCAGTTTGCGTTCACACTTGGGTCGCGGGGAATCCAGAGTGTTAAAAAATCAAAAAAAAAAAAAAGAAGGGTGAAAGGAGACGGAAAAAAGGAATGCCAAGGGAAGGTAGAGAGAGTAGCCTTTGAGGCTCCCTACTTCGCTTATAAAAAGATACATTGTACACGCCGGGAAAAACAACCCTTTGACTCTGAATGCCTATAGATTTACTACACACGCACTTTCGTGGTTTCTCGAGAGTGTCTTAACTTAATTAACACAGCTTTAATTTCACACTTGGTAAACACTCGCGACACGAACGCCTAGCGCTCACCTACTTGGACGCCGCTTTACGTGTCTACATGTTACGATAGTGTGTGTTGGTGTCCGTTGCATCGTTCAAGGAAAGTGAACCGCTTTTAAACCTACCGCACCGTGCACCATGAAAGGCCATCTCCTTTCGCCTTAGGTTTAATTATCATTCTAATTACTCAAGGGTTGCAATTACGGTCCCATAAACAGTACGCGTTGCGAGCGAATTTATACCATGCGGTTGTACTGTTTCACCTTCCATTTTCACACCACCGATTTGCACTCCGATATTTCCCGTTTCTCAGCCTCGGCAAACTTCAATCTAGTTGAAATTTTTGAAATTTTTATCAATCCACACATGCACTTGACGTAATTTTAGGACTCGATGTGAGCACAAAATTTCTAAGCTCACTTCAGAAGCATATTAATTTCAACATGGTCATCCCAACAAGATACGACTAATTTAATATTCGCACCAGTTACTTCAGTTCACCTGGACTAAGCTATGATCTCTACTTCCAAATCCACTAGCTAAGATATTCTTTTCTCGTTGAAAATAATTAATTTAATCGGTTTACTCTTTTATCTGTTTCAGGTGAGTGTTTCACCTTTCTCGAAAGGTCAATCATTCGTTACGATCGGCAAAGACGGGGTAGGTATTATACCCTGCACGTAGGTCAATTGGACAATGGATATGTGTATAGATCGTACATTGTAGCACGTGTTGCGCAAGGACCTTCGAGCCCAAGTCTTTTGAGGACACTCTGTTCTCAAGTCTCTCAGCGTCTGCTAACCATAAATGGATAATGCATGCGCTATTGGTATTTTCTGAACCCGATCACCAGCACAGAGCTCGCGTAACATCGAGGATAGGGACGAAGGTCCGTCATATTTCCATAAAGGTCCTCTACACGGGACTCAAATTTTCAGGTCAAAGGTCGACAACCCCGAATCTTTTATCCATTATAGAGCTGAATTTAGGAGGACGAATTAACGTTAAAGAACTTTCAACTTTCACGTGAAATAGACTGTACCATTTTTTACCCACTACAAAGTCCGCGGTGTAGCCAATTCGTTTCATGTCCAAGATCATTTCCAGAATTGTATTTTGTAGATCAGATATTTTCTACAAAATAACACGAAAAATTAATTATTGTACACTGAATAGCATATTCGAAATGTCATATCAGAGCGAAGTAAAGTAAATGTAAAGGGACCTTTTACCAGTAACAACTTATTGGATATAACTTTTGGATAATCTTGCGCCTCGGTGTCGAATATTTTCTGCACACAAATTTGCCTCATTGATACCTGCTATACACCCATTTGTCGAAACCGGAAGTACTCGGTAATAAAGGAAGCGGCTTACCAACAATGATCCCCGGTCGGCAGGGGGAGCCTCGAAATCTGTAGGTGAGTGGGTGGGCGATGGTTATACGTGTGTATGGATACTCTCTCTGGCAGAATGTAGGAGAGGTTTCGAAGGTTGTTACGTCGAGGATCAGCTACGATCTGGATTCGAAATCAAGAGCAAAGTAATCTAATCCTCTGCAACCTGCTTCCAGAATTTTCAGCCTTGCACGAATCGTGTTTGACCCTTGATTTCTGACATCAAAGCATCTCCTCTCTTGTGTAAGCCGTTTTGACATTCGGACTTTCTCTATTCACTTTCCTCACAAGTACGGGTAAATATTCTCGCATGCCCTTTTCTCCGGGAAATTGTGTTTAAAGGAGTTTTCACCTCTTTGTCAAGAATAAGGTGAAAATTCTTAAGAACTTGTTTTTGCTTGCTTTTGATAATAAGAAGTTGATGTTAAAATTTTACGAATTTCTGAAAAGTTTGTTTGCAAGTAAATCCAATTCCGGACCCGTTGTTTCGCGGCTGAAAAAGCTCCTCTTTTCCACACGAATACACACTGTATTTTTTAAAGTTTCTTAACTTCAACATTACTTTGCCAAATTTACATTCTTGAAGTAACAAAAAATAAACATTACTCATCCAGTGAAAGCCTGTCAACACTGTAAATTGTATTAAACTTTGCAATTTCTACCATACTGAATCTTAGAGGGACGGTATTAGAATCGCAGGAATATTCTTCCTTGTTATAGTAGAAAGAAACTTCATATTTTTCAATCGTCGACCTAATTCGGCTAATCAAAAAGAAGTACTGCGGTTTTCGTCTTTTTTTTTTTTAAATAAAATTCACGACTATTTATAAGTTTACAGAAATCATGATTAATCTAGATTATATGGAAATATTACCATTATTTAGTTTCGCCAAATGAGGTACGATTTTCACAACTTTTGTTAAGTTCAAAATTCAAAGTGGTTTAAAAATAAATCTGGATATGATTTCTCTGAATTTTAATCCTGAAGGAAAAAATTGAGAAAAGAAACATGAAAGATTAATCCATTTCACTGGCTGAGATTGTATTTACACAAAATCACGGTTTCACATGACTACATTAGCGATTTCCCTCTACCTTTGCAAAACTGTTTAAATATTGATTCAGCTCCCGTTTTACGATAAAGCGTTCATAATTTAGTCCCAACCCTTCAAACCTCCACGCGTATCGCGAAGAAAGTTTTGCTACAAGTTATAAAAATTACAAGATAATCATCTCTTCCATCTACATGTATTTTCCACTATTACCGTACAATATTATACTCTGTAAGAATTAAAAACGAATACTATACCTGTTCCCAAAATAATCTTTACAAATCTTGCAATAAGCCAAAAAACAAAGTAAGCTTAATCAATAACCAGAAGATGTCCGTTACCTTCAACAAACAACGTTATTTAAATCGTACCGAATAATTATTTCGGAGCAGATATTTGCAAATAATCAAGTCACCAATGGAACTCTTTTCCCCGAGGTAAATTGAAGAGTATAATGCTTTCAGCCTCGTGTAAAGAAAGAAACTTAAAATTTAGAGAATGCTTGATTAAGAAATATAAAAAAGTGCTACCAAAAAAGTTTGGAACGTTGGTCCTGCGAGGCTAGAGAGGCGCGGTGTATCGTCCCGAGCATTCTCCCAAGAAAGGGAAGCGAGAGCTCCCTCGTGGCCTCCTTCTGGTTAGCACCGCCACCGCCATCGCCCGATCAATGATCTCTCGCGGGTCGTGCTTTGCTCGTTCTGCATCTACCCCGAAATTTCTCTGGGAAAGGTTTCCGTACCTCCCGAGGTGCCTTGTGTTTTTATTTTATTTTATTTTTTTATTTTTTACTCCTTCTTTTACTTCTTCTTTCACTGTAAACGGATTTTCCTACCTGCCTTCTTGCTACGAATGCAAATTCTCGTATACGTTGCTACTGTGGCTTGGATTTGGTAGCCAAATTTTGAAAGCTTATTGAAAACAAGGGGTGAGGAGATAAAGAGGCCGAGGATACAACGTGACAATGATATTCTTTTGGGAACCGTGTATCAAATATTCAGTATCGAAATTATTAATCGACAAATTTTATTGTTTTATTGAAACAAATTCGAGGTAGTATTCAAAAATTGTGACTGTAAGTTATTAGGTTATCACCTTTAAAAGAACGGTTCGTATCAGTGCGAATTATGAATTATAAGCCGCCTTTTAGGATCGTCAATCACAAGTTCCGAAGCAATCGTTTTAAGAAGAGAAACAGAAATCGCATAGAACAGTTATAAAAATTCGGGTTAAAATTGCTCAAGGTTGCAGAAAATTTTGTTTCAGTAATTGGAATAATCATAAATCGCATTTGAAATTGATTGAAAGTATTACAGGAATATTGCAATCACTTGTTGGGTATATTCTGCGAGTGAATAGCGGCTTGCTCAATAGAATAGAAACGGTCGTTATTACAGCCGCGTTCGTGCAGATCCAATCAATTCTGGCTCTCATTACTCGTTCACGATTCGCCATTTTATAGGCTTGACAACGTGCGAACATGGTGGTTGATCTTTTGAAATTTTTCAAATATCGATTGGATCTTATACACGTATTCAGTAGTGTGCAGTGAGTTTTGAAATAATGGTTTTGGCAAATTTGGTACAAGAGTTATAAAATACGAAATAATATTTTCCGAATAGCGAACGACCTTGGCATTTTTCAATTTGACATTCGATAAGATCTCCAGAAGATCAAGTCTTCAGAAAAGCTGTTATACAATCTTAAAAATTTTCGTCTATAATTTGAACCAAGGACGATGAAATAAAATTAAGTGTCGAACCTTTCAGTCCTTTGAAAAAGGTCCGCTTACGGTGACTCAAAAAGTTTAAGTTCAAACTTGAAACATGCAAAAAGGAAGATTTTTCATTCGAAGAATAAACTTGACCATCAAAAGGAAATTACGTAAAGTCTAGACGGATCGAAATTTTGTTTTTTTTTCCAAAACTCAATTGATCGCAACTGCGTGGAACAAAAATGATTCTCTTTTTCATATTGACATGTGCATTCGGTACCTTGTTGTAATTCTGATTTAAAAATCGGCGTCTTCTCTATAATGACGATCTTACTATTATTTAGAAATCTGGATTTTTGATTGGGTAAAACTTTTTTACAAAGTCATTGGATTTTATAAAACCACAATGAACCAGAACGACGATTCCACAAACTATTTCTCACGCGTTTCCGAAATTCTCACTCTTTCAAAATTGCAAAACAGTCAAAGTTCATTTTTGTCTACAAGTTCATTTTTCTACACCGTGTAACAATGAGGTGTGACAGTGTTGAAAATAACAATATAGAAGAGAAGTTTTCGTCTGAAAGACGAAAGTAGTTGATGTACCACAAAAAATATAGCAAGACAGGAATGGAAATTTTAGCGCTCACGAAACCTGCGTCAACAAATTGTTGGACGCCTCTGACAAGCAAACCTTTCAGACATCTATGAAACGCCTGTTTTGAAAATTTTCGCATTTTCAAATTTTCAAGAAAACCCGGTGAAACTGACTTTGCGGCGATGATTGGCAGATACTTTTTGTAAAAATTCTGAACCTTGATCTACAGTCCGCACGGAAGAAAATCCGGTGAATCAGGTTGACTTTCCTCGCGTTATCTGGAAGGATTTGGACACAGTACAATCCACTCTCTTGACGGACCGAGGAAAAAAAGTTGGATAGTGACGAATGAAAGGGGCGAAGCAAAAACTGCTCGCCGCAGCGGCCTTGCGCTCTGTAAAAAGTACCTTGGCGCTGCTGGAACAGATTGAATAACCCGCCGGTGCACCTATACCTGTCCACATCTTCATCCAAGTCGCTCTCAATTTTCCCACAATTCTATGCTGGACATGAATAGCCACTTTCGCTACGATTGCACGTCGTGCGTTTGTGATTGAACGGTTTCGACGTTAATGAATCGATGGTGCTAATTTTTTTATATTCTTTTCTTCTTTCCTTTCACTTCTTTGCTCTCGCCAAATTTTAGGAAAGTGGGATAATTCGTCTCCCGCGAATGAATTCAACCCTCTGATTGACTGTCTGTGAGTCACCGATGAAATTTTCAAAAATGAAACTCCAATTTCTTCACGCGAAAAGAATGGGTTGGGAATGTTAATCGCCGTTCTCATAACTCAAAAGAAAATCAAATTCAGTACGGAACAGTAAAGAAAGAAAACAAGGGTAGAAATTGAAAATTATTTTTTAATCAACCATTGGCTTTTCTCGAAGATGTCCGCAAATCTATTCCTTCATTGGACGATAGTTTTTATTTTCTACTACCTATGACTTTGACTAATTTTCCAATTTTCTCATTGTATAATGAGCTTTTGCATTTCCTGAGGCCATCTCAGAGTGAAGTTTCCCTCTTACAGTGTCGAAAATCGAGGGATAATGAAACCAAAACTGAATAATAATTACACAAAGATCACGTAATTCTATTAATATTTGCTAATCGTTGCGATAAAATTCGGTCGACTTAACAGCCGTGCTAAGTGCGCGGTAAATGAAGCTATCCGATAGTTCCTTGATACAAGAACGTCGGTGGTCGATAAAACAGTAATTCGTCGGTTCGAAGCCGGCTCATTCTATCGGCGTCCCGACGCCGCCGTCGGTACGAGCAGTGCTTTCTGGGTAGGGGTTTGCAAGCGCACCGCAACGGGGTGGGGGATGGGCTTTGATCGTTGGTACGAAGATTGCACCTAGATTCCGAGATGTCGCCACGACGTGCAAAGCCACCCTTATAACTTGGACCATTTCTCGATTTCTCTGTTTAAAAATTTAGTTTGAAACTCGAGTTTTGTTTGAATTTTTAAATTTCGCAAGGAGTTTCGTTGAATAAACCTTTGCGATGATAATTATTTTCGAGCCCGGAGATTTCTTTTTCAAAGTTAACGTTTTTTTTTTTTTTATTTTTGTGCTCCGGATATCTATTTTTACTAGTTTTTCTGATACCGTACATCAAAAGCAGAAGAGTTTGTGCGTATTTTTCAATTGACAAGGAATATTGCAGATCTTATTATAAGAGCTTGCTAACAGTTGAAGTACTTAATTATTTTCTTTTTTGACTTTCGATCCTCGTTTACTTACATTTTGAGTTATATTATTCATTCTCTTGTAGATAACTTCGGTATTTGATTTTGTGCTTTTTAGTTCTAGAATTCACCATTATCTGATATCTGCATTTTTTTCTTTCCTCTTTATAATTTTACGATGACGGTGAATTTCACATGATATTCCCATAGCGTAAAAAGATCGTATTTACATTTATATTCGAGCAATTTTATAATCTCATGTATTTGCGAACCGTCTGATTCAGAGCCTCTCTCTGTTCCTGTTCATGGTCACTTTGTGCAGATACGAGCGAGATACAGAAACAGGATGAGATTAATTAATACGACTATCAGCGAGCGTAATATTAGGAATAATCTTTCGGTGCGTTTAAGGGTGGATGCAAGAATGCTCGAGAGAAAATTAAATCAGAGTTTATTTGTCAGAGACCACGTCACTTTTTATCCTGTGACTTTAGGGGATTACCGTGTTTCCTGCTTTCGCATTCCGACTGCTTAATTCTGCATCGAAGAATACACAGCGTCGCAAAAATATACGCAGAAACAACGCACATATAATTTATTCCACGTTGACTTGGCGAAAGATATTCAGCATGAACTGTCTGTCAAGTCTCATCGTACCGTCTTTTACCGTTCCACCCGACGAAAGCTGTTTTCACCGAATTTTCCTGCAAGCCGCGAAACCTGCGAGGAGTAAGAGTAGCGTTTTTCAACTTTCTTCTTTCTTATTCATTCAGTGTTTTCGTTCATTGATTGATTTCCATTATTCTTTGCTTGGAATATTCCATCGAGTTTGGGATCGAATTTGGGGATATCCGCGGTTCCTCGACCCCCCGTATCTGTGCATTTGTATGCAAGGGCGATGACGAGCTTCCATGGTAGCACATGTTATTTCGTGAAATGGATCTATTTTGAAGGGGTCTCTGACCCTTAAGTGATATGTGCCCGGCATACAGAGGGAACTGGACCAACGGAATAAGGAAAAAAGAGGAGGGAGAGATGTTTGCTGACAGGGACATCGCGTGGATGCAGGTTCAACGGCATTTGACGCACGTAAGCGTTGGACAAAAAGGCGCGCGTGTCTTCCGTCATCGATTTATTCTATATACCTTCGCCATGGGATATCAGAAATAGTTCATATATTTTCCACGAGAAATTTGTAAATTTAAGTGTTTTTCATTGTAATTTTTAACTTTGACGACAGACTAGGATATAACCGATAGTCTTTAATGATTGACGGATTGGGAACATCGAATGACTCGATACGTTACTTCGCATGACCAGGAATACAGACCTAGAAATAACCATTCGGAAGGAATTGAGAGGGTTGGTTAATTCCTTGAGAAAGGAGAAGCGTAAAATTGTTGGCCTTTCGTGTTCTGCAGTGTGATCTTTATACTGCACCTCGTAGAGTGAGATTCAAGAATCGGGCTGTGAAGGGCCGAGTGCAATGCCGTGGTGCGCGGGTTGACGATGAAAATGGCAAGTGAAAAGGAGTGAAGAGGAGAGAGGAGGGATCGAGATCCATAGAATTGAGCCCGAGAGGGTGTTGAAATATAAAATAAATACCTTAAACCCTATGATCCCCGGTTTAATTAAAACTTGATCCTGCGTCTGATACGCTGAAAAGATTTCATGATCCAATTTGCCCGCGGATAATTTAGCCTGCGGACTACTAAGGGAGAGGACCAACCCCGTTTCTCCTCCTCCTCTTCCTCTTCCTCCTCTCACCCCGTCTATTCTTCTCTCTCTAGCTGCACTAGAGATTTTCAAGATATAATTTACACCGAGTTGGAAGTCTATATCACATGTTTAGGGCTCGAGGTAAACTTGTTACAGTGGCTTATGGTTCAACTGGGGGGAAGTAAAATCTGACGTACAGTCTACTCGTTTCGACTTGCGAGGAATCGTGATTCAAACTCAAGACATGACCGTCAAAAAATTGTACACAGCAGAGATTTCTTTTTCGAATTCATCGAAATGTAAAATTCTTTACCTTTTATCAGGAACACTTGCGATAGTAATAATGAATAGTTTAACCATTAAAGATAGTTCTTTGGATTTTCTGTTTTTGAAATGCAATTATGGTTCGCTGTCTCTGACGCGAGTGATCATATGATCAACGAAATTAAAACAGAAAAAAATTATCGTTTTCCGAAAAAGTCAGGTTTCACATTCTGCACGAAGTTGCCTGAAAATTCTCTGACTGACTGCACTTTTGTAATCAACCTTTCAACGACACGGTAATGAAATACCTACGAGCATTAGCCGGCGCTGTCTCTGATTTTGATTTTTTGCTTTTTCTTTCATTGGGGAAGATGAGGGAGGAAAAAAATCGTTAGCCAAGGAGCGCGGACACTATTAACAAAATACACCTGGATCTGACTGCAGTTGATAGCATTCGGTGTTGCGCGTCCTACCGTGCAAGCCGCAAGCCACAAGCCACGGGGAATTCTTCTCCGATCGAGGATAGCTCGTTGCCGAGGGCAAACTTCTGCCCGTGGCAGCAGGCAGATGCGGTAGGAGCAGGAAACGGTGGCGGCGTCCTCGGCGAGACCACCCTCTGATGGATTGGCCTCCCTACCGTTGCGCCCTCCAGCCTCATCTCAGCCTAGCCCTTCCAGGAGGTGCCTAACCTCCTGTCTGCCACTCAGGAAACTCTGACGCACCCCAAGCTGCACGTCTTTTTATCGTGCGTGGTTCAGAGGAGGGGGAGAAGAGACTCGAAAATGGCTATTTTCTTCTGGCGATGTCGAGTCCGGCGAAATTTCAAACTACTTTTTCATGCTTGGTGTAATCGAGGTGAAAACTTGGTCTAACGAGTATGTACCTACGTTTTGCCATTTTTTTTTTTTTCTTTTTTTTTTATCAACATTTGATTTTTCTTCCTGATTGAAGATCAGCGTCGAAAATTACGGTGAAAAAATGGCATATACGTTGATACATGTCAATTAGACATGGTTATTATGATACTTTTTCGATAGTTTCCAAAGTTTGATTTTTACGGAAACAGTGTTTCGTGAGAAATGTTCGTCAGACGGTTTAACTGAAATTCACTACTGATTTCAAATGCTTCGGTTTGTGTTATTCTGACTTATTATTCCTACCTTCACTGGAATCTCATGAACGAAAAAAATTAACACTGCACGTATTGGAAAATGGGATGGTGAGTAATATTTAAACGCAGTGAACGAGATCTTTTCTTTGACTTTTATTTCAAATGCACGAGAATGGACCGCCTTTTCTTTTCTAATATCGTCACTCGATACTCTTCACGTCAATTCGTTTTTCAGCAAATCTTAGGTACTGGTGATTCAATAATTCAATAACACGCGTTATTTTCACCAATATTATCACTTCCTTACTTTTCATACGAAAGTTACTGCAACTGTTTCTCTATCTTTAGAAATAACAAATCGGATACTTGACGATCATCGACAATTTAAAGATTATTAATTTTTGTACTTACCTATTTTTTGTGCACAATGATAGTTGAGTTTGATAAAAGCCGGAACCAAAAACATATCGCAAAGTCATCTTTCAGTGGAAACAAAAATTCCGAAACGCACTTTGCCCGATTCAATTTCCAATCAATTTGAATAGATTCGCTCGAATATAAATGCAGATGGACACAGAGGCTTGTATCCCGGGTGGTTTGAATTAATTCGAAATTATCCAATCCGCGTGAATGTATATGTATGCTTGCCGCTCTGTCTCCCCGTGTTATTCCAGTCGTCATATAGTCCCGTATCCGTGTACTGACAAGTGGACAGGGTTGTAGCCGGTTGTTCAGGGTTCGTGTAACACTGCCTACAATCACGAGCGACGGTTTGGTGCATGCGTCGATTCCGCTCACAAGAACAAACAGCGGAAATGACGTAGGACTGTCCTGTCGCGGTGTCTGTAAACCATAAATTAAATTAATCACAGACAGATCTCGTCTGCTCAGTTTCACTGAAACCCCCGCTAGGCGACAGGATGTAGACCAGCAGGATATCAAAGGCCTGATTCTACCCCTAACGTGATTAACTCGTGACCAATTTCACGGCATCTTGTGCTGAGACTTAGTTTTTTTCTAACTCTACGGTTCTTCCTTCAACCGTGCTCTTCTTCTTCTTGTGAAAGTGTGCACAGTACTTTGAGGTACGATGTACCGTAAGTCGTGAAAAAAGTTGTCTCGAAATCGTGAAAATTATTATACACCGAGAGTGGCACGGATTCAGTGGATAGCAATCAGAGTGGCATTTCAAGCGAGTCTTTTCAGGCGAAAATTTTGCCTTGAGGTTAGTACAGTGGTTAGTGATTAATATTCCGAGACTAGTCATACCTGCAGGAGTGTATGATGTATACTAAGGCTTCCTTGGATCACGGTGGTAGTGTAAGCGTAGATCTAAGGCAGCTCACTATGCGCGAAGATGAGGAGAATTATTAATCATATTCCTCGGAGAGGATCCCGTAAAGCCTGCAACCTAAGCTTGCGACGGCATCGTTTATTACTTAGTCCTCTTTGCTTTACTCAATCCTGGCTTGCACTCCTGGCGCACAGTTCGCCTAGATTATACCTTCGGAGATATTGTTCTTCCACGAGACACAACTTGAAATCTCGACCCAAGGCAAATCCTTGAATTCCATCACACCGCTGTTACTTGATAATGAACAGCGCTCGACCGTCCATTAAACATGAATGACATTTAGCCAAAGCATATTATGTGCCAGATGAAATTTTTGATTCTCTTTATTTTCTTCATTATACTGCCAAAAATCACAAATTATAGAGACAACAATTAAATCAATGACGCACGAATAATCAAACTGCTTTTAATCGTGTTTCAGTATGAAGTGAACCAAAAATGATATTATTCAACGATTTTAGCGTTTCTTGTTTCATGAAATTTCATGTTTTCGGATGGAACTTTTTGATGCGTCGATATTTTATATTTGTTAAAAAAATAAAGAAATCAGAAATTTGTGGTTAGTAACAATATCGTACCTTCCACATTCAGTGAAACATCGACATATCGTTTAAAACGTTGTTTCATCACTTTTCAAGTTTCGTTTCAGACTCCACCCCATCCCACCGCTGTCACTAGAGTACAAGCAAATCTGACGAAGATTCTATCTTCAGGAGATGTCTGAGAAAAATATAATGATTTTGAGGAGTAGAAATCTGAGATGAAAAATGCCAATATTTTCACGCAGTGACTTCGGAGAATTTTCGAGAAAGGCATGCATGTGCAGCTGGACTCGTATCAGCAACCGAGTGACGAGAACGATTCGAGGGAGTGTTTCCTAGTAACCAGACCTGAAGGTAGATTGCAAGCGGCAATTACCAACCCAGTCGGTAATCCCTATCGGAGGGTGCCAGTCAGACCAGTTCGTGTACCGCTTAGCGGGGCTCCCCCACGAATGTCACGTACACGCGTCGTAGCACGCGACACGCGTGTCAGAGCGTGCGGATTCCACTTGGCAAAAAGGAGCTCGACAGAACGCACATCTCGCTTCCTTTGAAACCCGAACACGAATCCCGAGCGCCCCTTTCTCCATTGCGCTTGAAAAAACTTGAAAGCAAATAGAGCAAAACCAAAATTGATTCTTCGTCAGTTCACAAAAATGCAGTCCAAAAAGAAATTGGAGTCCATCCAACAAACAGGTGATGTTCTTTTGCTACTAACAGCTTTGGCCATATTCGCCACGTTTCATCGAAGGTGACAAAAATTTTCGAATGATAAAAACGTGCACCACGTACTAGAAAATTTTGTCCAAAACTCGATAAACATTCGATTTCAGCCACGAATCCGGCAATCAAAGAGATTCAAGGTCAAGGTAATGGAACGGAATTTTTCCAAGGTGACCAAAAATGGTGCATCTTGTACTTATACCATCACGATAGTCCGGAATTGAGAGACGAACGTGCCTTAATACCAGCGCGAAAGTTGCACGCCATGTGGCCATGGGTAAATCATAGCTTTGGCCGTTCGTGAAGGAAAGTAGATTCGCCACGCAACTGCTAAGACCCACACTCGCCCTGATCGCAAACCGAGAGCGTGCGTGGCGTGGAATCTCGCCCTGAATCTTGGATCCGCCTGCCTGAATAGTTGTTCCCCACTGACGTGGGGAAGGGGCGGGAAAGGGACCTGGTACAGAGTGATATTAACGTTGGTAAGCCTTCAGATTAGGGCCTTCCCGATTCCCGTTCGTACCTCCCTTCTTCCGTGAAACACATACGCGCCTCTGTATCTGGGGAAATGTTCCAAGATTACGGATCCAATTCCAATAAAGTTTTCCACGTGAGCTGACTACCGTCACTCAAATTATTACCAACTCCTCCGCACGTCTGCAGGCTGTTCGTCCTTTCTCTTTCGCTCCTTGTTTTATTTCGGTCTTTGGTTCTCTCTCCGTTTTGACGCATTTTACTTCACCCCTGTTAATACTCTCTTCAATCGTTTCCATACAGCAATCAAAGTATATACATTTTCAACACTCATAACCTTCTTGCTATCGCTAGATTGATGATATCGTTCAGCTTTGGAAATTGATCATAATGTCATAGATACGCATTATGTGAATTTCCGTCGGAGATCTAAAATTGTCAAACTCTTGACGTTATTTTTGGTACCTGGTGCCATCTGCCCTTTGATGATATTCTAGATTCTGTCACTTAGTTCCGATTGTGTTTGGTAGATGACAGGTGATTCACATTTGTCATCATTTTTTAAGGTATTTTCTGACTAACAGTGAATTTGCAAAAACAATTAGTACAATTCTGTTTCTCTTTGAGGTTTAATGAAACTCTTTGGAAAATGACAAAAAATGTGAGGTAAAGGTATTTTCAGTAATTTTGCGATGATCCCGATTGCGATGATGTGATAATTCAAACAACTTGTGCCTTGGATTGCTTCCACGTATTTCGCACATTTTCAGAAAGAAATGGTTGTCATATCAATCGACTTTCTTCAGTAATAAAACCGTTATCGAAGCTTTCTTTAAAACTGTAGTAAAAATACGACGACAAAGAGTTGAATCGAAATGTCTCTTTATAGTAACAAATTCGTGACAAAGTAAGAAAATAAAGAAAACAAAATTTTTTAGTGAGAAAGCAGCGTAATACGAATTCAGCGTTAACCTCCGAATATTTGAATGATAAAAATGTACCTCAGAAATTAATTTCACTCCAAAGCTTGAACTTTCTACATGAATATCTTCTCCACGTAACAATTGCGTATAATTAGCGGTTTTGTTAATTAGAAAATGTTATGAAACAAATTTAGTAATTAATTTTGAATGCCTGACGAGAGAGGGAGAGAGAGAGAGAGAGAGAGCTGACGGTGCCGGCCGCAGCAGCCGGCGATTTTCCTTGTGAGAAACTTTGAATTAGGGGCAAAACAAGGAGCCGCGGTTTGTGCCTGATCAGCGTGTGATGTTTGCGATAAACTTGTCCGCACGCCTGCGCTGGGCTACCATGCAGCTTCCGGGGGCAGATTCGGAGGTAATTATCGGCAAGCCTTCGCCCCTTTGCAGCCGCCTGGCCCTCGAAGTGTTCCTTTGCTTCAGAGAGTGTTCGATGAGCACGGACTCTGCGCGCAACAAAGCCTTCTTACACCGTGTCGCGGCTCTTCGATCCATCCTCTACCCGAAATGGGTTCAACAATGCAAACTATCCAGCCATTGTATAAATGATGACCTACGTAATGTCTACATGAGCTGTATTTCGAGCGTCGCCCCTTCTTCCTACCTAGCAGTTTTTCAATCGTGGGGCTGTCAATTGGTCCTCTTCTAGGGTTTTAACACCCTGCAGGGTCAACTTTAACACCTTTTGCCACTGCAGGTTCGTGTTTTGAAATCCGCTCGAATCAGGCATGTTGGCAAATCTCTTGTTTCAAAAGTAACTTCGGTAACTATGAAGAGAGTGAAACTTAAGACTCCATCACAATTATTTTGAAAATGATTAACTATTCGGAAATATATGTACAGTATTCTGAGTTCACAACTTTCATCGGCGTTTTGGAAAACGAGTGTGTATTTTGAAGTGCCAATTGAATGGCTGGTTAATAAAATTCTCATCATTTCATTCAAAATTGATTGATACTCTCATGAATCAATTACCTGTCTAGTCAGTTACATTCATCTCAAGGTTATTCAGAAAATCAAGATTACTGGAAAGGTATAAAGATTCCGGCCCCAACGTCGGACAATTGAAAACGATAAATTTTTTTATGTAACAAAATATTATACAGACGGTCGATGGAAGAATAAGTTAGCGAGTGTATAATTGTGACTTTCGTATTGATTTTCCCTTGTTTTTAGGAAAACCAAAAGATTTGTGATATCAAATCACGTAATATCCGGTGTTCGCGTTATCCCTTGTTTTCTATTTTTCATTTCCGTTTCCGTTGCCGTTTACATTTTACGGTGTACGGTGGTAATTGTACTTAATTGCGACGTGTTTATGCGATACCATTATTATAATAATACGGATTACGAAAGGCACGGGGGTGAAATAACACCAATTTTCCAACAAAACCGCCTGACTCACGACTTAAACAAAATAATTAGAGGTTTCGTTACCCCGTATTATATATTTTCGTTTGATAGCGTGACACGCGGATATAAATATAAATATAAAATAATAATAGTGATCTAGTTCCTGCGGGTCAGGTCCTCGCTATGAACCCTAGGCTGATCCCCCAGAGGCGTACAGCTTTTCTCAGGGGGTTGAACAGAACCACCCACGGTGGCCGGATACCAGCTTTTCCTATACACAATACTAAACAATGTGCCTACTTCCACCATCTGGATAACGCATATATAATGTGAAAAAAAGAACAAATAAAAAAACAAAAAAAAAAGAGATCCAGGATGTGGAGAGCCGGCTTGTATGGGTAGGTGTAACAGAACGTACGGCACGCGACACGTAGACGCGTATTGATTGCCCGTTGACTTGGTCCTTTCTTGTTCACCTACCAAATGACGGCACATTATCCCCCACTTAGTCCTTTCTCCTTCTTCACCTTCCCTTCCCCCCTCCTCCACTTTCCCCTGTTTCACACCCCTACGAAGGTCGTATAGATATACCTACGCGTGTGTACGGACACACGGCCAGTACTTAGGGTAGATGGAATCGTTCGCGTGTAGCATGAATCATCATTCATTTCGTATTATTAGCCGCAGTATATATACGAAACGGGCAGTTATCATCCGCGAAATCGGTTTACATGGCTGAAATCCGATAGCATCACGGTACGATTGCCACAGACACCGGTCATTTCCAATTGTTTCGTTTTTTTAAATTGTTTTATTTTTATTTCACGTTTTTCTTTCCTAAAAACTTTCATACTTTTTTCATCGACGCTAGATTGTGCGTATCGACTGTTTCTTTCACGTCCTATGTCCATCGACTACCGTTTATGTGGCACATGCATGCGACTTGCTTAAGCTTCAGCTACTTCACGAGGATGCAAATTACCCAGTGTCTGATTGTCTGTCATCTGATATCTGCAACCACATTCTTGCATTCAATACTATTCGTTCTATCGGAATACTTGACACTGACATTTTTGTATTTATCTGCAAATTGCACGTCCGAAACACCACATCTCTAGCCGAAATAGTATTGAGAATTATAAATGCCGAACGATAATGACGATAATAATTCCGAAGCGCTGTTTGTTGGAATTTCGCTGCTGAAGCTGGGGACCCCTAACGAAAGTGCAGAAGGACATATAAAACGGCGTTTAAAACGTCGGTCCAAGTCGTTAGACGCATCTTAAGATCCGCAGTTTCAAGAAGGTGCAGCGTCTTTGACCATGTTCAAGGTTTGCTTCTGAAGCTGAAGACATTTGTTCAACGCCTCTCACTGTGCATGCGCTGCTCGCATATAAACGCTAACGGCTAGCGCTGAGTGAAGACGCATAAGGCTATGAAAAAGTCCAGACGACTTCATTCACCTTCCACCCCTGAAGCGCGACGCTTAAATGTTAAAGGGTTCAACTCTGCGTGCACGGACTTCTCACAATGACAGAGACACGGAAAAAAGGGGGGAAAAATGAGATGGGGAGGCAGTGGGTGCTGGAAGACAAGAATGGAAGAATAAGGCTGCGAGACTAGGTATCTCAAATGGAACCACGACGCGCGGCAGCGCGTGCAATGAAATCTCATATAGGTATCCACCTACAATATCTATTCGCATCCCGTATGCAGGTTCACTTTTTTATCGCCTTAGCGTGAATTTTCACGCGTGTGAAGAGCGTTGAATGCATTTACTTCAATTCTAGAATTCCACTGAATAGAGCTGTGCGCTCGAACGAATGCTGAGCAATCTGCAAGCGTTGTATGGTAATAGACAGGATTAGAGTGGAAAAGAGGACCCATGGATACAGAGGTAGACACGGCAATCTACATACCTCAAAGTAAAACTTCACCCCCCGTCATCAATCCCGTTCCATCACTTTTTTCTTGAATTTTACGACAGTACGAATGGAATATGTATTCATGCAACGAGTGACTTTTCCTCTATTACTAATGGACTCTGCTCTTTTTCATTAGTGATGGTATGCGCGTGCGTGCGTCAGCGGGCGAGCAAACGATTGGTGGTTTGGCTGGCGAGCGGAGACAGGTCGGCATGATATCATTATAAACGAGTCAGAACCGGAACTTCACTCAATTTGTTTGATACGGATCCTTCTCGTCCTCTGTGTGTAGTGTTACCAGAAACGCACGTCGATGTACCTTGTCATCGAATTACACTCCTACAAAAGAGAAGGATCGGTAAACTTCAGGAAAATACGAAATCTTCAAGCTTCCGCTATCAGACACAAGTGTTCGAGACACGGCACTACTGCAGTATTGACATTCATCGACTTCACACACAGTGTGATCATACCTTATGATTGACACTACCTAAATCAACACCCTCAGGTTACCTAAATCTCTTATAATCTATTCTGAATGATGAAAAAGGGAATGAATTGAACCGACTGTGGTGGACTTGGGAAGTTAAAGGTAACGAAATAGTCTGCAAATACTACGTGGTCATGTCGGGGAGCATCAGCGTCCATTTACTGGAGAATTTTGGCCGCTCTATCCGGAGATGGTTTTTCCTGTGGCGGGAGCACGCGGGTGGCGGTTCTGCCTGGAGGATTTCGTTTTGCGGTGGTGACACTATAGCCGCATCCGAGATGATTAATGGCTCCAAGTTTGATATATAGCCATCATTTTTCACGCATAGATGGGACCCGTTGATATCCCCTTTTGCCATGGCTCTCCGTCGCGCAGACAGACACAGACGCTGACGCACACGCTGGCACAACGAGATATACATGGAAATCGCACGCGCCTTCAGAGTCCGGCATGGCACGGCTGTCGACCACCCCGAAGACTTCATTATGTATGCTCACCCTACACGTTGGGTGCACTTCTGCAAAGAAGACCATTAAATTCCGTAGCGTGCCACCATCCCTTTAACTTTGGAACGGAATCTTATCAGTCTTGTGTTGGGATGCGGAAATCACTGTAGTCTGGTATTGATGACTTATAACAGAAATCCACACAACGTCAAGCTCTCGATCACTTTCACTGATCTGAAACTCAGAAAGGCATTCGATGGCTCGTTTTTTCTTGGATGACGGTATGGGGTTGTAGCATTTTACTGGGAAACGTGCGATTTTTCATTACTACAATTTTGAACCCTCAAATTCTTCTGACAATGAGTCACTCAATTAGTCGCTCATTGTTGTGGATTATGTGCGATTTCATCTGGACTCCCTTGATATCGTTATAAAATGAATCAACTATGCAGTATTTCGAATTCTCTTTTCAGTTTGGACAAAATTCTTTCGTTGTATCCTCAAATCAGAAGCTCCGGTTAGAAACCTTTCTTTTTTTAATCTTTTTATGGAGAGAATTGGAATGAAACGGTGAAACGGAATTGTTCACATCTAAACAGATTTTGAAAAATGTGTCATTAAAGTCATGTATAAGAGCTAAGAGGACGTAGAAGGTTTTCGTAGTTTCAGCTTTTCAGATACACATGTAAACGGTTTTTTAATTTCTGAGTAGACGCTATGTGCTGAACAGATGATAGTGCTTCAAACATTTCATTATATCTATGGTAAGAACCTCTGAACGGTATAACCAGTAGAAACGACATTTATTACGATGCATATGGAGGCGCATAGATTAAACAGTTAATCTTTTGGGATCACGTGTCAACGCACCATAAGCACATGCATCAAATGGGCTCAAAAAATATTAGGTGATTAATCACACGACGAGATAGTAGGGCTGGAGAATGAAAAGGGTGAGGACTTTGACACTGCATATCTACGACTGGATTCAAGCTCGCTGATTTCAATGGACGCTTAATTCGGTGATCAATTATTATCGGCATCTTTTAGCAAGAAAATAGTACATGATGTTATCAGTGCAGAAAGTAGGCAAATTCCGATGAGTATTAAGTTTACAGCGTTCGTCCTGACATTATCATTCGATATCAAGTGGAATAAATTTTTCTTTCTGCTGTAACAGCATAATTTCATTTAAAACGTGCCATTCATTCAATTCATCATTCACTTCGTTGAATATCATTTCTCTTTTTAACGTACATGTGTAACATACTTAATGACTCACTTATGATTCTGTGTAGTTCACTGTGCAACTATTGATTCAAAAATTGATCGATCAATGCATAAAATACTTTAGTATGACGGACTCGTATTTTACATTAAAAATGACCAGTAATTTTATTTGTTCAAAGTGTTCTGTGAATAACGTAGAATGCGGTTACAGTAGTTGGGCCATAGCTCTATTACCTACCATTTGGTACCGTCAAACAAATTCAATAAAATAGTTACGTATTACTTGATGCTATGTGAATCGAGCCAACTGTCAGACATCCCTGGATTACCAGTCACATCTCATATGAATGATCTCATAAATCTATTCATGTTTCTTTGTTACATCCACTGCACACTACTAGTGCGCCAGTGTCCAAGTGCCACGTGTGTAAGTTGACGTAAAATCATCACTTAATAATCGTATAACTTAACGCAAAATCTTGGTAATTATTTTCAGTTGTTTTCATGTCACCTACACACTGTAAAAAATTTGGTGTCAAAATCAACACCATTTTAACACCACGCGTAGTCCCGAAAAGTCCACTCCGCTGGTGTGCATGCTTGGTGTTAACAGACAGTGTTAAAAGTTCGGTGTTCCGAAGTAACACCGATTGCAGTAACACCCGAAACCTGACACCTTCAGAATAACACCAGAGTATTGACGCCCAGACAATTATGACACCATAAAAATCAGCACCAAGGAATTTGAACCCTGCGAAATAACAACATTGAAATGGACACCATAAGAATCCACACCACTGAATAAGCACCTTGCGAATGAACACCAGCGGATTAACACCCTGGCAATAACACCAAAAAATTGACACCCAGTTGATAACACCAGAAAATTGACATCCGCAATATAGCACTATAGAACTTACACCCTGAGAACAACTCCAAAAAATTGACACCATGGTAATAACACCAGAGAATTGGCAAACCGACTCTTTTTTTTCTTGTATGAATATAGGTATATGCATATATGACACATGAGGTAGGGTTTAAAAATAAAATACAGTGATTCGTAAGATAATCCAAGTCAATATGTAATTTCTGTTATATAGGTAAACACCATACATGTGCTTTCAAATACATACATATATAAACTTATTTTTGCTTATACATATATACATATATATAATCACATGAACCTTAGAATAATCTTACATATTATATATTTAATATCAATAGTACAAAACTTATTTTCTCTTTAACAACAAATTGGCTAAATAATAATTAATCATTATTGTTTGTACTTTCCGTTCTGCGGGATAGGAACTTTTCAATACGGTATGCATTTATATGAACATATGAATTGAGTGACACGAAAAGACGTAAAAACTAATAGTACAATATACATATAGATTATAATTATGATAATGATGAAAATAGTAGCATATTGGTACGTTTAAAAAATATGACATTTCGGCACTACGAACGTGGTAGTTTTGTGATAACTTTGATGAAATTCATAGGCATACTTATGATCCAACAGATTGAGATCGATTAAACTATAGGTCTTTATAATTTCGGGTTCGAATACAAAAGCATGGTACTCGTCACTAAAATATTTCGTTTTACATTTGGTACAAATAACGAATGGTACATTGCGATGTACAAAGATATGAGTGATGACCTGAAATACGGGTAGATCCGTCTGTTCATCAATATGGGTTGCAATTGAAAATCCGACTTTATAAAGAAATCCAGAAACTACTTTTTTCACCACGAATATTCTATCGGATGGATTAAATTGAAAATCGCTTCTCGCTAACAAAAATTCAAATATAAAATTGTCATACCTATCAAATTTGCCTCCGCCTGAGCCAATAAAATTTCTTTCTTTTGTGTCTTAGGACAGGCATTGCGGAGGAAGATCAACTGTCCTTGCGCACTTTCCTCATTGTGAGGGTACACATTTTTGGGGGTTGAACGTTTTCTTTTTGCTCAATTTTAACTTCTTTACTCGGCACCTGACGACGTCTATTGCGGGTGCGCAGTCTCCAGGAGATGTAACCTGACCGGCCTTCAGGGTCATAGAATATTTCCTGAAATTTAAATCAGTAAATGCTAGATAGTTTTATTAACGCATAAACAATTCGCTACTGTATATGATTCTGTAAAAAATATCGGGCTAAAGTTTCACTTATATATAGGTAAAATATGTTAATTCAAAATTTTTTTCAAAGCTAATGCCGACTAGAATGTGGCAGTATTTTATTCCAATTTAATTATTTATTTCCAATAAATTCACCAAATGGAGATAGGTTAGTGTACACCGAGCGTTTTGGTAATTCAGTACGCGGAATGAAATGATAATGCTCGGTTCGTACTCAATTATACAAGTCAGCACCAAATGGTTTAAAATAACACCATATAGCGTTGAAAGAACCCTAGATACTATTCAAAGAACACCAAATAGTGTTAGATGAACAGAAAATAGCATTTAACGATTTATTGGAAAATATTATTTATTAACACTTACCTGCAATAATAAAATCATTCTATTCCAAGGGCTTGCCATTGGGAGTGAGCACTTTTATCCATTTAGTCTCCCCGTTGTATCGTCCCTTTCGCAACTGGAAAGATGTCCCGGTAATAATGTCACCACTATCCGGTGCATCCTGCACATTTGCTGCTTGCTGTGCACTATTGATCAACACATTTTCCATTTCAGGGCCATCCATATTAAGCAAAGTCACGGTAAAAACATTAACAAAATCTGATTCCGACATAACTAGAACCATACACGAGGCAGACGACACGTTTTACCTGAAATGCGAAGCGACTGCTTGTAAGCGCGCGTGGAGGAAACTGAGTTTTTCTGACTGCGGGCTAAGGACTTGCGGCATGTTAAAACTTGTACGCGTAAGAGCTTTCGACATCAGAATGACACCATCGGTGTCAATTCAACATTGTGTCGGTGTCAATGCAACACTATGTCGGTGTATACGTAATTCTGTGACAGACTTGGATTTTGAGGTTGACACCATCGCCGTCAAACCAACACATTGTAAACAATCGACGGTGTGAACTTCTATAAAACTTCTATAGACTGCATTTCGGTTTGGAAGCAGCACTATTTGGTGCTTTTTAACTTCCCGTTTCTCCGTTTTCGGAGAAAAAAGGAAATTATTGTAATCACCCCGAAAATGAAAAGTTAGGTGTTCACTAAATCTTGACGTTTCAAGATCTAGCTAGAGAATCATCTCCGACCGCTTTCGGACGGACGACTGTGTGTGTGTATGTGTGTATGTATATACGTGTGTGATCAATTTTTTTGTCCCACGATATCTCAAAAACGAGGCACTGCATTTCAATGATTTTGGTCTCAATCGACGCGGCTTTTCAAAACTTAGAACTGAGTAGATTTTTGCTTTGATCGGTTCAGTACTTTTTGAATTATTCGAACATCAAATCTCCGAAAAATAAAATAAAAATATCTTGAGAATGGATCAACGGATTTGAATGAAAATTGGTACCATGAGATTTCTGGGGTCGTTGATCACGAATATGGGATCAGATTTGCAAAATCTGAAATGGCGAATCCAATATGGTGGAATAAAATCTAAAAATATTCGGATTTTGGTAGAAATTAGTAGTCGGAGGTTTTTTAGGTCACCGATAACAAATCCAAGGTCAGAATTCCCAAATTTATAATGGTGGATCCATTATAGTGGTTCAAAATAAAAGAAAATCATTTTATCTTCATGTAATATGGTATCCAAGGACTTTCGATACATCAATCACGAATCTGAATTTGTAGTTCGAAATTCGAATTGGATATTAATATTTTTTTTCCCGTCAACTCGGAACCTGCAGTGTGATAACGGGAAGATCGAGGGCTGGCTCACGGTCAGCTTGTTAAACACACGCAACTCGTCATTTTCGACACCATATAGTGCTAAATTCTTGAATTAAAGAATAAATGTTGCCCATATAATATATACTAATTTATACATACATGCGTATAATCTGATATAATCTTATTGGATCAAATTCGAATTGTAATTTGTTTGTTTTTATTTAATTTTATCGTGTTAGGGCGGACTATTTTTTTCCCGAGTAATCTCGCGCACGGTGAGATATAATCATTGAATATAATTCTCAAGTTATGTACGAAGATTTCCGACATCTAGACAGTGAGTATACCTCGTACCACAGACGAGGCTCATTGTGACTATGGGAATTTTTATTTTGAAGATATACTAACTTCTGAAGAGGGTAAATCAACACCTTGATCATTCAAATTGCACCGAAAGGTGTCTGTTTGAGTAAAAAACTGCAGATGGTGTTGATTCACGTAAGATGACATCATTTTTAATCTCAACAACATTGCCGGAGTATTTCATAAACTTTATTGGTGTTATTTGTGACACCGAAATTCCCAGCCAATAACACCGAGCTTGTTTACTAACTTCTGAAGAGGCTGAATGAACGGCTTAGTCATTCAAATTGCACCAAAAGGTGTTAGTATGAGTTAAACACTGCAGATGGTGTTGATTTAGTTAAGATAACACCATTTTTAATTACAACAACATCGCCGGAGTTTTTCATACACTTTATTGGTGTTGTTTGTGACACCGATATTCCTAAACAACAACTCCGAGCTTGTTTACACCGCAAATTTTTTACAGTGCATAAGTTAAAGATGATCTAACTTTTTTGGTCGCTCGTGCAGACGAGCTATGATGGCGATTGGACAATGTCAATTTATGGTCTGTCATTTCTATCTCTAACTGACCAATTCAAAATAAATTTGCCGGCACAGCTGTAAAACAATTTCGACTTCAAACGAATGATCAAATAGGCGCTTCTTGTTCAAGGTTCTGTAAATACTGTATTAAACTTTTTCTTTTTTCTGCGTGAGTGTACGTTGAATACCAATCGAGGTTGGTCATCTCGACTTCACAATAAGTTAGAACAGGAATTTACGACTGCTGGGTGACCATAAGAAGCTGACGGAATCCTCGATACAGATCGGGTTGGTTTCCTCGGTGAGAAAATATGGCAGTCAGGATCGTCCGGAGGCTCGTTGCTGTGCTTCTCGGGCTGACCTCAAGAATGTCGGACATGCATATATGCATGGAGGATGGATCGAGGGTGGAACGTGAACGTGAACGATCCGGGTACCAAGTCCGACATGGTGAACGACTGGCGGACATGTATACCATAGCAGGAAATGTCGTTCCGGTGTGGCGTCCGCGGCACCATCCTACGGACGATTGTGATTCTAATCAGACGCTGCACTAGTGCTGCGCTAATAGATTCTATGATTGATTATGTGCCGCTCTACCACTCCACTCCACGACCCGGACCCGATCAACGCGAACCTCCATCTCCAATGCCATCCCAGACTCGACGAGGACCCCGCAGCCACCTACACCCGGGAGTAAATAACACCCTGAGCCGACCGCATTGTGTATGTCATGAATTGAGGTTCACCTAATCTGGGATATAAATTGTCGCTTGCATCCTAGCGCGTTACGTATGCAAGTATGCGTGTATCCTACCGAATAAGAATATCACGCGAGAGTGTGCAGCGTTTGCGTGTGTGGATGTCGTTCACTGAATAGGAGTGTAAAACAAAGGGAATGGTTTTCACACTTGTCGGGCAAAACATGAAACGAAATCTGATTTCCATTTTCCTCCTTCCAAGGAAGTAATGTTCCTAACTCGAAGGTTCAACATCGAGATTCAAGAATATTTTTAAACTAAACGGTTGAATTGTATCATCAAACTCCAAGTAAGATGTCACCAATTCATAAGAGTTCTGAACATTTTTTTTAGTCTGTAATTGTTTTCAAATCCGGCTTGGTCGCAATTCGTGAGTCTTTCGATGATGATGGAGGAACAATCATAAAATTTTTCATTTATTAAATATGGTGAATCATGTGTTTTAAATCTCTAAAAAATTCACAAATCTCGGGTATAAATCATTAGAATCATGGATTAACGTACAAGCATGATGTTGAGACGTTGACAGAGACGTGTTCCGCTATTATCAATTTTCCTGAAAACGCCGTGTTTATTTAATTCAAGAATGTCGGTGAGCCAAATAAATTTTTGTCTTCCATCAAATTATGCTTATCAAGCTGCTTGGAATTACACCTCTAACGTTAAAATTACAAATTACAAATTACCAGAGTAAAATTTCGTCGCTCATATAAAGTTGGTTTAGGACTGACTATACATATTACATTCAATGGAATGAAATAATTTAAAGCAGTTAAATTCTCTGGCTCGTGTTTGCGGATGAGCGAAACTGTTTGTTCACCACCAGAGCCTAGCTCATTTGAGTATTCACATGATTGTGGTAAAAATACCACACTGTAGATTCCGCGTGTGAATCAATTTGAAATACAATGCATCTGACTCGTACCGTAAGAAAAACCACGCTTATACGATTTCTTCAGAACTCGATCAAAACTCATATTTACTTTGTCGTCTGTTACAATTCAATGCGCATGCGCTACAATCCGAGAGCAGTCATTTATCAGGGTGACCAACCATCATGAACGTAATCTCAAACATTTTAACAGACGTCGCTGACAGTTGCGTTCAACTCCGACAGCGAGATGTCATTTAAATTTATAACGGTTGGCCGCCCTGGCAAACAACTGCTCTCGAATTGAAGCGCATATGCATTAAATTTTGGCAGACGGCACATCCTGTATAATATTATCGTTACGCAGGCACGTTCAGGTCCATAATCCCAAATCAAATCAATCTCACCTTTTTCGAATTGAAACAGCTTGATTTGTTTATATTCATAAATTTCCTCAAACCTACTTGGTACTCCAGTTTGGCATGCTGAACGCTATGTTTTCAAGAACCAACAAGGACTTCCGTGGCAGGACATTGCGTAAGGGAAATCGCACGTAGCATATGCACGTATCAGGTATAAAATTATGGTAATAGGTGCACGTGGGTCGAGTCTTAGGTGTGTTCGAAAGGCGCGGAGGATCGGCGAGAGACTGCAGAGTGATTTCAACACGTTTCAAAAATATTTGAGCACCATCGGAGTGCGGGTGGATGGTAATGGCGTCGTTTTATCACGGTTATCGGGGGGTGATTCTGCATGCGACAAGGCGTCGTTACGCCCCTCCACCCTCCCGGCCAACCTGCGTTTCGTCTCACCTCATCCTCGTCCTCGTGGATGCCCCTCTTCATCCCGAAAGCTCCCCCGCGGAAGCCCTCAGTTCCCCATTGCAGCCTCTTGCCACTCGACGCTAGACGCTCTTCTCTCTAGTGGTGCAGCAGAGATCCGCACTACCGCATATCTGCATTGCTCAATATGTATTTGAATCTGCATGTCCGATTTGACATTCATTCGCTAGTCCTCATCAATCGTGGAAATTTCACGTATAATGTTATGTGTTCAACTTATGCAACTTTCATTGAAACTTAAAACGGTCATTAGAAATGATGCTGTTTTGATGGACTTCCAATACCGTCTCTGCAAGCATACCAGTTATTATTCACTACACTATCCATGGAACGATTGTTTTCGTAACTATCCGTTTTTCATTACTGTGGTAAACCTATAACCAAAACACCGATGAATTATAGGTATAGATAATCAGTTAATGAATGACTTTGACAAATCAACCCCTCTGATCAGGGTGTGTACTGAAATTTCTCCCTAGAAGTTTTAACTGATCAAGGGGTATGTTGTGATACAACACGGTGTTTACCGGACCTTCAAAACTTCAAAGGTTCTTGTGTATTTCGACTGAATTTTCATTGCGTGTCGCACGAATTTCAAGCAATTGGACTGCTTTGTTTACCGCTACCTGCCATTCATAGCTAGAATTATCGACCACTTTCAATGTTTCCTATAATTTCCGAAGTCCAGATCGATCCAAGCGTATACTCACCATTTCACACATTTTATGCGTACATTTTTCGATTTTCCGCTTCACCGTTACCAAATTTCTATCGACTAAGTGTTCCACTTGGTTACTTCCTTGAATGTCCATGACTCGGTCTTTGGCCAAAATCGTTTCGGATATACTATCCTCAAAATCTCACACATAGTAGAAAATGTTGATGATGAAATCGACTAAATTTGTTCACTGTGGACTATTACAGAACAATTCTTATGGTCAATCCGGAAATTTGGATGGTGTTAGATTGACACAAAGTTCACACCTAATCTAGTTCAAAAGCCAAAATAGAAACTTTTCTCACAGCGCTTGGTTCTCAAATCATTATATAACTTTGATGAAACTTTCCTCCAATAGTTCCGACTCGGAAAGGCACCAAGTAAATTTCTTCATCCCCACAAAAGTGACGTTCTCCCATGCATCTACGCTTTGGATTTGACAAAAAAGACCGCTGTGGAGCTTTCCAAGGACATTGGCTTGGTTACACCGTCGACTCCTCGCCACTAGTGCACGATATCCGAGGTTGGCGACGCAGCTTCCCTTTTATGAAGTAAGAGGCAAGTAATGCGGACGCATAACACGAGTCAGTCGGGTCTGTGCGGTGGTCGGTAAAACGGGCAGTTTGCACTGAGCACAATGCCACGATGGCGAAGTAAACTGACTACGCGTCGTCGCAGCCTCGCAGCCTTGCAGCATCACAATCCCATAAAGACCGGGTTGTCTCACACTCGCGTTACTGTGCAGTGCCTACAGAGACGGCCTCCTCTCGCACAAAGAGGAAACTTTTTCTGGGGTGGGTGGGCTTCTGCCTCCTTTGTCAACCAGCTACGGAACGCTGTAAGCTTTTACGTTTTACGCTCTGAGCTGCCAACTTGGCCCGCTAGCCCGCGGTATCTCAATTCGTCTCTTTTTCCCGCTAAAGGCACAGTTTATTTTAACAGGACTTACCAAGCTGTGTGAATACTGCGCAGGCATTGTCGACTTTGAAGCTCCTGCGTGCCAGACTCAAGTCTGTTTTAGTGAAATATGAATCACACCGTACGTTTGCACTCCAGTAAATGATCTGAAAACATCCAATAACCGCATTCCTGATGAATAGTCCATGTCCCACATCCAATATTAAAGTTTACTAGGTATTAAAAATAAGCATCCGCTCAACTTGCTTTAAATATCACTAACTTCATGTACCAACATACAAAATTGGGTGCTCTGAAAAAATCGGAATTGGAGCTAATCTGTTCAATTTTGAAACACGAAATAACTGTTACTTAAACGGTACTTTTTCCATGGTAGGTACGCGATTAATATCTGTCTGGAAGAACCGTCCGATGGTTAATCGCAGCAAAATCTGAGACGTGGAAGCAAAAAGCGGTACGACATGGAACGTGGAGATAAAAATTCGAGGCTCCACGCGATGCAAGGCGTAGGTACATCATGCAGCAAAAAATGCGTCACAGCTGTATGAACAACCGACAACGGCATAGGAAGTTTGATACTTATATTTATGGGGGTGGGTGAAACGGGGGAAGAAGTCGCCTTGGCACACGCGACCGGCTCGAGTTTCTCACCCTCGATTCTCGGCGATCTAGCTTTCGCTAGAGACGTCGCCTCGAATCAGTTGTATCCCACAATCCATCCTCTCGGTAATCGCCACCACATAAACCATCCGGATCGCACTGCTTTTATGGGCCTAATATAAAAGAACTGCCCTGCAGGGCGGCTGAGTTGCACGCCAACTGCTGGAGAACAGGATACAGTGGAGGGTGTCTATATTTTCGTACAAATACTGTGACGATAACGTGGGACGTTATATCTGCTTCCCTTTACACGATCTTCTCTCTTCTTGCAGCCATAAGATTCGGACCGAGACTAAGGGATAAAATGTTCCCCAAACAACCGCGTAAAAAAAAAGTGTACACACAGCTGATCTGGACAAAAATAAACGACGGTTCGCTGTTTTGTACTATAGGTAAATACAGCTTTATTTATCAAAAATAGCAGGAGTTTTGGAAGTTTAACAGTGGAATAGCAGGTCGTGATGTTGGAAAATTTTACGAATAGAAAGCATGCACGTAGTTGTAAGCGAGTGTCGGGAATATTCGGAAACATATAAGTTGTGAAACAAAGTGAGGTGAGAATGATTGCGAAGAATTGATTGATTTGGAATACATGTTTCTGAGAAAATTGGAAAACCCTATAACGCGTCGAGTTTTTCCAAACTTGATCAAAGCTTTATATCAAAAAAAAATGTTGCATCAAACAACAGAAAGTAAATGAAAAAATGAAAAATATCTAAATCAGTAAGGCGTATAGATTATTATTTACAAGAGATTCATCATATTAAAAATTTAAATTCTTCGGTTGAAATTATTTGTTATATTTATCTCCTTTTCAGATGTTGAGAAACAGCGGAGAGAGCTTTAAGTAACGACATAGAGAAAATTACTTTTCATGACAAGCGAGTGGGTGTACGCGCGTGTGTGTGTGTGTGTGTGTGTGTTTAGCATACGATGAAAAGCAGCAAAAGCGGATGAGTTGGTGAACGTGGGGAGGGGGATGATGTTTTTAATGCGAATTATTACTGGTTCCTCGAGTGCCTGATTTACATTTATTGCAACGGTTAGGTAACGACGGCGCTTTATCTTTCCTTATTCTAACTAATTATACTACCATTTCGATAAAATATACGATCTCCTGCACACGGCTAGCTGCTCTGCAGAGGAAAACCCCGAGCAAGAAATTTTAGCCCAGCTCCACTGCTGCTCTGCAGCATTGCAGCTAAAACTACCCCGAAGCTTCACTAACTATTCCACTCTCCTACGATTATTATTATTATTATATCACCGTTACTATTATTATCACGACCATTGCCAGTATTATCACCATTATAATAATTTCGACTTACGATGCTATGCCTAAGAATAATTCGTGTCAAAGGAAAAGAATCCGATAAGAATCTTCCAGCGCTGAAAATTATTTCGAACATGATGACTAAAGGTACATTTCTCACAAATTAGATACGAAGAAAATAGTATGCTCTAATTAAGAATTGACGGAGAAATGTTTTCATTCTAATTAGTTTTCGAAAATATAAGAATTTGACGTTAATCAAAATGGAATTAAGCATTCGACTTTCAGGTATCGCCTAAGACCAATTATTCCTGTGTCGATGCTCAATGAAGAATGGTCAAATACGCTTCACTGGAGAAGAGATTATTTTATTCAACCAAGAAGCGTATTATTGAGGTGGTATTTAATTCTCTGTACAGGGATGGAGTATTTCAGTACAGTAAAATTGATAACAACGATCCAATCAATACAAAACACAATATATTATACATCACAGATTGAAGTTACAATGCCTTTCAATAAAAGCAATAAGCAGAAAGTAATAATACCAAACGTGACTAATTAGTCGTAAGATTGATCTAGTTGCCTCAGTTTATTTTTACTTTCTCGAGGACCAAAGAAATGAACAGAAAATAACTAAGTATAATTTTTACCGCTTCCACTTTTAAAATTATGTGAACACGAGTGTATTCACGTTAAAGTTCGATATCTTCAAACGTGTCCATCAAATCATGCCAAAGTATGACGTAGATTCTGAATGCGACCCAAAAGACATCACGACTGATCACACCTGGAAGGTAAACTCGGTACAACTAACTGCGAGCCAAACTTACTAACAATGAAGTTGAGTGAGCAAACAGCACAAGGTGGTGTGTTTGTCCCCAGGATCTTCGCGAGTGGTGTTGTGAATTCCGTTCGACAAGGAACACGACGTACGTGTCGATCTATATTCAAGTGCCCATTGCCGGTGTTTACCGTGACTGAAAGTGAATGCTATCCATCTTGTTTATCTTTCTGCCATCAGTTTGCATTCGTCGGTTATACAGGTATAACAGTGCTGTTGTGAATTTCATTAATTGCAGAATCGTCAAGCGCTGGTGTCAAGTGTTTCGTTTCGTTGGAGACTGAAAGTGAGTTTCGAGTACCTGACTGACTAGTGTTTTGACTCTGTGTGCAGAATTTGTGCCAGGTGATGTCCTCTTCAATTAAATAGGTATACTTGACATTCACAACTCTACCACCATAAAATATTATTGAAATGTTGGGCGAACCTTTCTCTTGACGAAACAGATTTTCTACAAAAATCTTACCCTAGCTTTCAGGTATTTCTAACGACAAGTATGCGTACATGAAAAAATAAAATTTAGTAGCTGTTTTCGCTCCTTTGAAAAATTACTTTATATAATTTTTAATCCACCTGTAACTTTATCAACTCGTATACGTGTGCAGAGTGAATTTCTGAAGTCTGCATGATCTGTCATCCGATGAAATTTGACGCGCATGCGCTACAATCCAAAAGCAACTGCTTGCCAGGCTGACCAACTGTCTCTAACCTAACAAATTTTGCCAATTGGGAATTGAAGACAACAGTCGTACCGATAACTGTCAGAATTTTTGAGGTTAGAGACAGATGGATACCCTGGAAATCAGTTGCTCTTGGATTGTAGCGCACTCGCATTGAATGCTAACAACAACAGACCATTCAGTCGTTAAGAATTGACTCCGTATACGTTCTGTCTCTAACCTAAGAAATTTTGAAAGTTGTGAATTGAGCATAACTGACACCGAAACCTGTCAAATTTTTTATGTTAGAGACCGTTGGTCACCCTGGCAAACAGCCGCTCTTGAGTTGTGGCGCGTGCGCATTAAATTTCAGCATTTAACAGACGACGGACCATTTAGTATTGAATAATTCACTCTGTATATATACCTTGAATAGATGTTATAGCTCGTTGAGTTAGCAGGTTGATTTAGAGAGAGCTATAACAAGCGGATTGAGATTTGGCTCAAGTGTTCACGGATCAGGGTTTCCTTATCTTGGTGCGTAAAGTCGGGTGATATGTTATTGCGAGTCGGGGGCTGTCCCGGCAGCTCGGGTGGCTGTCTAAATCGGTCGTGATCAATTCCGCGGCCCAACGGCTGAACGAGCCTATTACAAAGGGACGAAACAACAAAGCGACGAAAGGCGTCAAATTTCCTCTTTCAATTTCGCAAACACTATTCAATTTCCCAAAGCCTCCCTCAGGGCCGCGTCAATGCCGTCAGAGAAATTCACCCTTTTTCGGAAAATAGCGTATTTCTTTTCTGTTTTTGTTTCTCGCGTGATATTATTTTTTTTCTCCTCTTTCTTCCTCCACATTTCCTCTTTTTGGATTTTGCGTCGGTTGCCTCGCGGTTAAAAATTACTGCCATCCGTGATCCGCCGGAAACGGAAAGCGGGGACGAAATATAGTCATTCAGTCAGAGTCTCGTTGGTGCTGTTGGCCGCCGGATTCGGAATCCGGTTCTCTGGAAAGAAATTGATGGCATCCCGAGTAACGCAGTTAGGCGAACGCGCGCTCGATGAGCCGTTTTGTCTCCTTGTTGCTCTGACGTGTTCACTTCCGGTTTTCGCTTCTCGATTTTCTACGTTCCCTAGTCTTCATTCTTCGATGGGATGTTGCTCCTTCTTCCATAATCATTCGCGGCCTGGCTCAATGTACACGATATCAAAAAAGAGAAACTCGTCTTTATATTTATAATTGTTGAATCGGAATGAGGCGTTACACATAAAATTGCGCGATCTGATCTGACATTCTCAGACTTGGTATGTACAAGCTTCGTAAATACCTTTCTTGGTGAATAAGAATATGAGTGATTCCTCATAGATTTTTATTTAAACACATTCGAATGTTAGCTAATATGATACACCTGTCTGTGATACCTATGTATGATTCAATTCAAAAACTAATGATCATACAAAAACAAGTTGAATATGAAAAAGTCTCAGTTTAGAGTAAACTTAAAAATCATAATATACAAAAAATAAAATTCTATTTTAAAAACCTCGAGTTGCCTTTTTTTTTTTTGCCTCGCCTTTTCAGCAGCCGGTCATGAGCTCTAGAAATTGTTCAATTTTTTAAATCAGAGTCGAGCAGAATAGCGAAAGTAACGACTGATTATTGTAATAATTACATCATCATTTACAAATCTCATTAAATTGAGCATGAAATATTTGACGAAAAATGAAAAGGCAATATCCTGAGTAATGCATATTTACTACGGTGCGGAAGTTGAAAAGTTAACCGTTTTCCTTCCCCTTCTCTCCCTTTCTCGTTGTCGAGACAGGGTGATTTCGAGGCAGGGAGTAAAAAAAGAAAGAGCGAGAGGGAAAGAAAGAGAGAGAGAGAGAGAGAGAGAGAGAGAGAGAGAGAAGGGGAGAGGGATCGCAGTTCGTCAGGGTGAAACTAAAGTAAATAATGATTAGGGTGATTTGTATTTTTACGTCGTGCTGATTTCTGTTGAGTAAATATTGGGGAGTTTTCTTAAGGGATGCTAGAGTCCCGCTGCCGTGCAATGGAGCTCTAACTTTTCGCGCGGACTCTGATGCGGCGTGTACGTCGTCGGTGAAACGAACGGAGGGATAAATGTTGTTGCAGCAGATTGGAGGCTCCGAGTAAGTCAACCGCGATGGAATCTTGAACACGTCTCCTTTCTAGATCCTTATTCCTTTTTCGGTTGTAAATATTCTCGCTGATGTCAACCTCCACGATTCGTAAAACTTTACGAATTTTCACTTATAAAAAAATACAGAATAGTATTCAAGTTCACCAATTTTCAAAATCTTTAATCGTGGAATCGCTTTCTCAGTTTTGGTTTATTAAGATTTTTCGTGAATCTAGCGTACACATAAAAAATTGCTGCTACTAAATGCAATATTTTTCTCACTGTGGATATTCGGATTTCGAAATTCCTCGTACGTAAAATTAGCCAATTTCTGAATTGTAAATGTCTCGGTGCACATAATTTTTATCTGCCATACATTTTTTTATTAAAAATTCACGTGAATTGTTGAGATATGAACGATATTCCGAGGGTTTTGATCTTTGAATTCTTAAATGGATCAAATTATTAGTATTAAGGTTTTCAAATTGGAACATTAGAATATTATTTGAATTCAATAAGTTCAAGCTTCAGAAAATTGAATATCTTGCGACTGGGATAGTCAAATACCCAATGAAAGATACTCATCAATAATTCCACCAAGTTGAAGACCTGGAAGTTGCGAAAAAATGGACAAATCTTCGAGTTCAATAATGTTGCAATTTGAAAATTCTCACTCTTACACAGATTTTCTTGGTTTTCGAAGTTTTCAACTAAAGAAGCAGGCTTGGCATTTTCGAATTCAAAATTTAAGAAAGTCGGAAACCCGGAACTGCTATTGCAAACTCTAAATAGCTTTACAAGCAATGCGTTTCATCATACAAAACGATCAATTGTACATATACTCTCATAATTATTTTGCAAGACCCGGAATTGTAAAATAGGCACTTAAACACTGTCACGTTAAATCTATTTTCGTGAACATCGAATCAAATCAAATCCCAACAATGCCAGGGATTAAAAGAAGATCAATAAAATTATAGTTTACGATTCAGAACTACTAATTCCCGATTGAAAACGTGTAGGGCAGTCTGGTAACCCTGATAGAAATTGATTTTGGAATTCAATTAACCGATCCGCCAAAATCGGTCAGTGTAACTGACTTTCAGTGAATTCGAACGAGCCGCATGTCAGCCAACTTTACGGCACGTCACAACCGGCAATTAAGAGCGCTCGAGTGCACGTCAGTGGAAATGCAGGGTTAAGTAACGCTTTATGAAGAGCATGCGGCATGTCGAGTTTCGCATTCACGGCATGCCCGCTCCGCCCGCGTACCTGTCAGGTAACGAGGCGTAGATCATGTCCCTGAAATCAAATGTCCGTCGAAATCAGAGCCACTCACGTACCCGCAGTTCGCTGCACGCTTGTTATCATCCTTGAAATAGAACAAAGGCATCGATTTCACGTAGAACTCCAACCCACCTAGCCTGATGAAAGAAACGGTAAAACGGAATAGCGTATTATGCAACAAGTGCGTAAAATGCGATTTAACAAACGTGTTTTTAATAATTTTTTTTTTTTTTTTTAGCGACACTTTTTGACACACCCAGTATGCGTAACGCAATTCGGATTCAAGCACGATAATTGGTGCGCAAAATTCGACCTTACGCACCGTATGGAAAAGTGCCATTTTACGCACTAATAACAGTGCGTGAAATCGAATTTTACCCACACTATGTAAAAAAAAGAAAGTCAATTCATTACTATTACTCGACATTTTTATTCTTCAGAGATTTTCGCACGCCGGAACAACTTATTAGGCTTCTGTTCCGCCCAACAATTTTACCAACTTTGAAACACTCCGTCACGTCCCATGGGCGCTGTCACGTTTCAGAGATTGAACAAACTCTTCTTGTTAGATATTATTCCCAGTGTTCCTTTTACGGTGTGTAGTCCCTCTGATTTTACCGGTTATACCAATGCAGTTGTAACGGAAATAAAAGTTTCACTGCACGTTTCGACCGTTTTTGAAATTATCGCGACTCTATCGCGAAAAAATGCGCCGAGTGTAAAAATTGTCGAAAAAGAAATCGCAGGATTAGTTCTCAGAAAAAAAATTCTCAACTCCCTGCTTACTCAACTACGAATCCATTTGCTTTCCGCGTAACTCTCGAGGGTATTTTTTTTTTTTTTTTGTTTTTCTTTTTTACGATACTTCAGTACAGAAGGAAGTACGAACTGGAAATGGAGTCAGAAGACTAAGGATAAGGGGGAGTAGTTTCACATTTTATCTATACGATGTCAAAGGGGAGTTTTACTTTTGGACCTCCGGCCCACACCCGTGCCATTTCCGAAACTCCGGTGAAAGTACGTAAGAAAGTGTTTTAAAACCACGACACAGGGACGAGCGTCGAATCCCTTGGCGCGTATTATTCGCAAATTCGCGGTTCTCCATCTGTCGCGTACACATCTAGGTATATATGTGTAAAATGTACATACATACGCACTCTGCTACTAAATTCCGCTACGCCAGATGCTCTGATCTTGCTTTTTGCCGCGTGTCCTTTGCGAAGGAGAGTAGAAGAGAAATAATAATAAAAAAAAAAAGAGAAAAACGTTACTGATAAATATACATTCGTGTATATTTTTACCCAGGTATACAGCTCGGAAGACTGTGAGTACAGTATAGGCATGGGCATGCAGTACGCACTTACTCCTGCTTTCAAAAATACGAGGAAAGACCCCTCGTGCTTTCATCGTCAGGCAGGAACTCTTTGGGGAATCGTCAATTTTTACTACCCTTGAAAACTCGTCTCCGTTTCCAGTGTTGGAGTTCTGGGCAAAGAAAGAAGACAAAAAAAAAAAAACACCAACAAAGGAAAGAAAATTAATCTGTTTTCTAAATAAGACAAAGTGGTGCGAAAAATTGTATTCGCCATGGCAATAGCGGGCTGACGCTAATTGTCGATAGTAAAGCCTCATTGAACTACTAATTCTTTCTAAACACTTTTCAATTCAGTGAAATCATGTGAATTTTACAAATATTTCACGGAGCGATGATTTCTCATTAACGTATAATTTGAAAAAATTCACTCTGACTTTGAGAAATATTGCATAAATTTGTGAAACAGTATGTTCAAAAGTGCCCTGATGGAGAAAAAAAAACCTCGACTTGGATGTAAATTTGCATCCTCAACTTTTTTCTCATGGCAATTTAGCATTATCTATAAGTTGCGAGTGCGACTTTACACCCAAATTGAGGTTGTTTGTTTTTTTTTCTTTTTTTTTTCTACATGCATAAAGTCTCCAACTCCATTCCCGAAGTTTTTTTTTCATCAATACAATATCTGACTCTTCTTTATATTCGCACACAAGTGAATACCTTGTACAACGCGTATAATGTGAATTTCCAGAAACGTTGATGATGATCTTGTCGAATGACAATGGAGCAGTAAGGTAGAAATCCACTTGATGCAGCGTCTTAGCTGGGTACCGTATCCTCTTAAGGGTTGATATAATAATCGCCATAGAATTCTGCTGAAGTTTAATTATCATCCTTGGTACTTAGGAGAGTTTTGCAGCTTCAGTACCATATATATATACATTATACGTATATATAAAACGAACATATCCGAGTTGCTCTCATTATTACCACCGGAATTATTATCATCAGTCGTATTTTGTCGACGGGGTGATTTGACGAGGGGTTGCGAAATTCTCTTTTCATAGAATAATGTATATATGGTACACAATACCTGTACGTACTTCCACTTCCACTTCCACTCCGAATCCTCAGCCCCTAATTTCCCGTGTAACGCAATGATCCTTGAATCACGGCTGCGATTCGGTCCGAAATTCCGCCGTAACTCCTCGATCAATCGGATCCTCGACTTCGACTTTCGACCCCGGTATTATTACTATCTCAGACCCCTCGGCCCCCTCTCGACTGTGTTTGTTAAACGCGCCCCGTTCCTCGGTCCTTAAGTCGAGCATGATTAGTTGGTTGTTTTAGTTTCAAGTGTACTCTCAATAATTATTCATCAATTCCTTTGTACCCTGGCTCTGAACCCTTCTGTGCCCTTCGCGGGCCCTAACGAAGGGCCGGAGCAACGCGGCCCCCTCGATGGCCTTATTTACTTTGATATTTATCGCGGTATACGCTGGTCGGGGGTTTGCGCAAGCTTGCGAAGTCATTGAAACCGCAAAAGGAGGGTGGATGTGATGCTTCTTCAAGAGGCTGGTTCATGATGTATGCTTTTTTTACCCCTGTTAGCCCGCTTCTTGGCGGGCCACACAAAGAAAGCGATACATTTTTTAAAAAAGTTTAAAACAAAAAACAAAATTTATGAACTCGGTTAGACTTATGCTTTGTATTTTGAGTTTTGTTGCACTGTTCTGATTGAAATTCATTCCTTGAGCGATGTGTGACGGTGAAAAACACCTCAAATCAATTCTATGTATTTTTAAACATTACAGATCGACGGTTCCGTTCATTTTGATCAAACGTGAACTGAAGTTTTTTTCCAAAAACGCATCGTCAACAATAATACCTTTATAGACGGGGCTGATACCGAATCTACCTCGACCCACAATTATCTTTGATTAGATATAATATTCTAAAATACTGTGGTTAAAAGCATTTTTGTTTTCCATCTCAGTTTCTTTTGCATCCAAATTCTGCATTAGTGGGTTCTGAACAGGAATCGGCTAGAACGCTAACGAATTCAACTCGGTCAACGAACCAGACGAATCGTCACTTTGATAGAAAATTGAAGCTTTTTAACGCTTTTTATCTCACACTCAAGGTTACGTTACAAAAATATCTCACCGGTCACCTCTAATTTAAAATATCCAAACCTTATCACGGGCTCTTAATTTTATCATAGAAAAGCGTGTATCGTGCAAAAACATTTGATAATCAAAAGTGGTGATTGCAATAGCTGTTTAATATTTGCTTACATAATTTCTTCTCCATACACGTGAGAACTTATCGAAAGTGTTTTTGTTATCTTCTTTTTTTCTTTTCTTTTATTCACCTAATAATAACAGCCACGTATCAATCACACGGTTTGAGGCTGGGTAGGAAAGATGGTCGAGAGAAAAAGAGACAGAGAGAGAAAGAGGGAGAGAGAGGGATGGCTGAACACGGTAGGTAGTGACAAGCAGCCGAGGTGGTTAAACGTCCACCTTGTGTTTGCCGGTCCGTCGTAAAGGCTGAAAGGGTTCCTCTGTAGATTAGAGAGCCGGTGGTATGTAGAAGCATCTCTCGTCTACGGGTAGAACCCGCTAGCAGGCGGAAGAAAAAGATTGGCTCTCCGTCTCTATTACAGGCTCGAAGGGAGACACGCCTATCCCCCCACGAATTTCATCCCGAGCCATTTTCCTACCCCCTGCAGATACATGCAGAGAGTGACACGTTGGCTTTGTCTTTATTTGCTTCAACTTCCGTAATGTCCGTTCCTTGCTTTTTCATACAGAATGCGAAACTTCTTCTTTCGCCGCGTGAAATACTTTTGTTGACGGAGATAAAAATACGCTATTCGAGGGAAATTACCGCAAAAAACAAAAAAATGTGATTTTTCTACTAACGTAGACGGATTTCAAGTCCGAGTTTCAAGGCGGTGGAAGAAGAAGAAAAAAAAACATAGGCTGTGAAAAACAGTTTTTACGCGATACTTTTCATCACCATGAAAGGGGAAGAGTCCGTCGGTCTGTCTGATAAACTTTTGCGATGATCTCGAAAATGGTCGAGTGAAAAATCTGTAACTAATAGGACTTGGCAGCCGAATGAGAAGGTTTTGAAAGAAAAATTAGAAAAAAAAGTTCAGCAATTTTTAAAAAAATAAACGTGTAAACTGGGAAAAACATAATCGCTTATTGAGAAAAAGTAACAAGGAGGAAAAAGTATACGTTCGTAGGTTAAACATTGAGAATTGGTTAATTTCTGGTAGAACAGGAAGTTGGAATAATATAGACCTTGAGTTCTGCATTATTTGGGTAATGATCAAGTAGTTTTTATTTTCGCGAATATACTACGATTCAATTCTAATGATTCACGGTGTTGTTACTCTGAGTTCTTGCATCCTGGCCAATCTATCATCCATGAATCTATCGTCTTATGGAAAATTCGGTCTATTATTAGTTCAGAGAACGTATCACAGACACTCCCGAAAGGGGTGCCTAGACACAATATACGCGAGTTGTCAATTAAAAATAACCAAACACAGCATTGTGCTCGGATGAAGGGGGCAGCTGGGTCCCCCAAAACTCTTGGAGTTCCCTTTCTGCTATTGGCATATAGGAAACCAGAGAGGGTTCGGGCGCTATTTAACCCCTCTGCATCAGGCCGCTTTGACAAAGGGATCGGTGAGTGGAGTTGGTGGCACGGTGTGCAGTTGTGTACCTACCGTTGACTTTGCTCTAAGGAAATCTAGTCCTTGGAAGGCAAATTTATCTTTGTTGCCCTCCAGAGTCCAAAGGGTCTCTCGACATTAGCAACGCAAATTTTCCATTACAAAGACCCGGCATATTCTCGTTCCTGGGACTACTTCATTATCGTAGAGTTATTTTCCTGTCTTTCGGAATGATGAATTACCGACCATCAAGTATCGTCAACACCTAGGGTGTATGCCGAATGATCTTCGTTAATTTTCTGTATTGCAATTTTTTTTTTTTTTCTTCAATTATGAAAATGCCTTGATGATTTTAATTCAAAAATTGCAAACTGGTTATTTTGACTTGTGCTTTCATATACACTTTGAACAAACGTGAAGAATTAGTGTTTACGATTTATAATTCAAGACTCTCAATTCACTGTCAAGCCATAGATGCTGAACAATATTTTATTTGAACATCACATTTAGTATACAAGTCAAGCTGGTGCAGATTTATGGCAACTTTGTGTGATGACAGTTGATGAATTGAAAGAAACCTCTGAGTTTCTTATTTACTTTTGTCAAAATTCACGGATTCTTCAAGAAATTTTAAAACTGTCTGATTTTGTTAAATAAATTATGAACAAGTGCTTTGTACGTGTATATCATTTCCAAAAAGAAGCGCATGACTTTGATATACTTCGATTAAAGACAGGTCGAATGTTACGACCAGAATATACTGGAAGAAAATTGCGTTCGTTCTACATTTAGATGCTCTATCTTGATTACTTAACTGGGTTTGAATCGTATACGTGGAAATATGACCAATTATAAAATGAAGTGTGTGGATAAAATCTACTCTCTAAATGTAAATCAGTTATAAGTTGTGACAATTCACCAAAGTACCGGATTTACCCCATATCAACTCCAGTATAATAAGAGCCATACCGACAAGATCCAGCAATTGATTAAATTTCCTGATTCACAACCAACTAGCGCAAATTTACAATTAGAATTAGCTAAAGAAAGATTAGTAAAAAATTTTCATAGACGTCGTTCACAACAGAAAAATAAATCGAAAGTAGAACTTAAAATCAATGACTTAGTACTTATTAGAGTTCCCATGCAATCTAGTGCAATCGATAAAGTTACGCAGAAGTTTTTTCATCTTTTTCAAGGTCCTTATAAGATATCAAAAATTGTAGGTGTGAATGCGTATATTCTCGTCGACACTGACGATGAAAATAAGGTGAAGGGTACATACAATCGAACTATGTTACGTCGATATTATCAATCCACCTAACAAATGACGAATTGTTCTACGATTAGGTAGATGCGAACCAACGTCCTGTTTGATTGTTCCTTCATTGCTGCAGGAGATTTAGATGTAAGAGAACCTGACGAAATCTAAAATGAATATAGATTAAGAAATTTGTAAATAATTTTATGGTATGTAGTATGCAGTGTGAATGGCCTAGTTTGTAAGAATAATTGTGACGAAAGTGAGTGTTTTTTCACGAGTGATAACCCATCTCTTGAAAAAAAGGGGGGTAAATGTGACGATATTCTAAATTCGAAATGCCCGCGAAGTGTTACTGGACACAGCCATCCCGATCCAGGCGTCAGGCGGGAGAAACGGTTGAACGTTTCGAAGACTCTGCGGAAAGACACCAACCCGTACGGCCCGACAATTATAATACTCCGCAGAAGTCGAAAACCAAGTCGATTTTAAGCTTTCCTAAAGATCCAAATACCCAGTACCAGTTCACTGAATTTTCGACGTCATTACAATCCCTGCTGTTCTCATCTCCCATCTCAACGTGAATAAACGACGCAACCTGAAGGTGGACACAAGATTTCTAAGCATCCATCAAACGAGAGTGGAGAAGCGCATAAAACCCGGATTGGCAAGTGATTCATCTGGTGCAACGGTATTCGACGACAAAGACAAGGGACAAGTTAATTTTGGTGTTTTGTGTATTGAAAGCGTCTTTTTAAATTGTGTGAATGTTTGGATGTGTGAATGAATAACTTTTAACCTTTTTTTTTATATGTAGACTTTTGTTTTTACCATTTATCAATCTGTTTATTCGAACTATTTTATCTATACTATTTTACCTTTACAATTTTGTCGACCATTTTACGTATATTTTATTTATATTCCATTTACATGTTATTTATATTTAATTTATTCAACAGAGAGTCAAACTCGTATTCATTATCGTTCTCTTAATATTGTCTTGTAAGCCTGTCCATCGAATTCACGTCTTTTTTTTTTCTTTTATTTTCACAAAAGAAAAACCGAGTAATTACAAAGTATACCAGTGGTGAAAATCAGTCTATCTATATACATTTGAAATCAGTGAAATATCAGTGAAAAGTCGCTGAATGGTCAGGCTATGTGCACAGGTTTTTACCAGTGGTATACTTATAACTGGGAATCATTGAATTTCCACTAATTCAAATTTAGAAAGTATCTATTTACGGAAAGATAAAACTTATTCCATTGCCATTGTCCAAGTCGAGAAGAAACAAAAGTGATGCTTTTACGGTACAGAGGGAAAAAAGGGTGCCTACATCGATGTTCCGGCGGGGCGGAAGTCAGCCCGCAGATCTTCGATCCAAGGCTGGAGTCTGGCCTGAAAATCAGAGGCAGAAAAATAAGCGAGGAGATCGCAGTTGGAGCTCCAATCCGCAAATTGAATTACGAGCTATTAACGGAAAGCTGGTACGAGTTTAATAAGGTTAGCCAAAGAGAGATGGCCGGTTGTTTTATTCGAGTGATATTGCAGATTGGTACCTACCTCCAAACTGCGGTGTAGTATATCTCTGAGGCATGGCGAGGAACACCTCGAAAGCACAGCCGAGTCCTCACCTGCACTTTGGAGTAATGCGTCCGTCGGCTAAGGGCGTCGGCCTCGTTAATTATACGGCGTCCGGCGAATCCTGCGAGTCCTTCCGACCCCCGATCCTGGTGGCTCTGACGCATTTCGGGTCGCCCAGGAAGATCCTAATTTGCGCCTCAACCCTCGCTCAGATATTTCTAATTTTCTCGAAAATTCCGTTGTATCTAATTGTTCTTCATTTCATGGACCGACGCTACGCCGCGTGGTTCTTCCTTCCTCCCTCTTTCTGCCTCCGACTAAGCGCTTGGCGGTGGCGAAGGCTAACCACCCCCCTCCGCTCCAGGGAAACTTGGGAAATTCCACCAAGTCACAATTAAACAGTAATTACACGCTGTGCATATTTATAGGCGCCTACCATTGGCTGCGAATGAAATAACGTGATGTCGATGAATGGAATTGCCTAATTTTTATTACAGGTACTATAGCAAAATTGCATTATCCGATTGGCTTCATGATTTCTTTCAAACAGCTGGGCATCATTTAAGAAACAATTATTACTCGTAATGGAAATTGACAGAAATTTGATCGGAGTGAGCTCGTTGGCAAGACATTAACATTTTTCCTGACACTTGATTTTCGTAATAGTTTTCAAATATGTTTATTGAAAAGTGTTTTTTGAGACGATTTTTTTTACTCTCTCACTCAAGTGTAGATTTTTATTGAATTACGAAGGTTATCACGAAATTTTCTTTGATGTTCCACAAGAAGAACGTCAATGAATCAGGATCATCTTTTTGTTACATCATCTTGAATCCTCAATCGATTTGAATCATTGGTACTTTGTCACTACAAAATTGGAAAGATGAACACATTTTCAGAAACACTTTTCCATTCAAAATACGAGCCTGTTTCTCTCACGTATTGCGCACAATCTTGTTTAGCTCTTATAACACAATCACTGAATGAACAATCTTCGTCGAAGTGGTCATAGAACCTAATATGGATGTATAAAGTCACTCCAAAAATTATCAAAAACAATGCAACTTTTCCAGGTCTCATTCTCATCGCTACATGAAACAAGCAATGATAAAAAAAGCAAATGAGCTTCTTACCTTTTGACTCGTGACGACCTTTAAAAATCAAGTTTTCTTACACTTCTGCTGTACCTTAAATGGGGATCAAATGTCAGTGTGATAGGCCACAAACAAGCACCAAGTTCCTTTCTACGAGTCACGTTTTACCTCTGGATTCGTTAATCGCAACCGTTCCATGCGCTTGTTGAACAAAACTGTCATCACGATGAGTTTGTCGGGAGTGTTTTTAATTCTTCGAACAGGGAAGGAGTGTGACTCAAGGATCGCGTTGGCGGCTTGGCAGCGAAGTCGTTACGTATTACCTTCCCCGAGATGGTGAGCGACGGTTGGCTCTTGAATAGTAAGCACGACTCAAGATTACACGTCAGATTGCTGAGACAGGTATATTGGGTAGTCGGGCAAACTTGGGCCAGACCAGACGAGACGAAACACTCAACATAGTGGAGAACTAGACTCCGAGGCTGAAACCTTTTGGATAAAACCGTGGGACACTCAGTCATCTGTCTCAAACGTGAAACGCAAAGCGGCGGGGTGCTAATCAAACCTCCGGCAAACGATGAGAAGGAGTGAGAGGATGAAAAGGGACGTCGGGAGTCGCAAGGCCAGATTCGCTTTGATCAACACTTAAAAGCTCGGCAAACTTCGGTTAAAGCCAGAAAATAGTGTAAAATGGAAATCGTCGAACAACGTTCGTATGCGTTGAGGTACGCAGAGTCCAACGCTAGGTGAAAAATTGTCAGCTTGTAGTTTCAGAAGTTCTAAAACTAGTATGTGCAAATTACAATTTTACATCACGAACCATGCGATCTCTAGTCATTTTAGCTGAATGCGACGGGATGATAGCTTCGACAATGAAATAAAAAACAAAGTCATTCGCGATGATCTGTTGAAGTCTAACTTGACACTAAATTTGATTTTGACATAACAATTCCGACATCGTAGTTTTGGTTGAAAGTGAGGCAACGCATTGGCTCACTTCACATACCATAAATCGTGTTGGCTTTTCGAAGAAGCTGCCCATCTTCTGTTCTCACATCTGGTGAATTCCACGTCGGATTTGTACAGTGGAGGCTGAATCTAGGCTACTCAACGGGACAGCTGAGGTTTCCGGGACAGATTTGGAATACACTAATTGCAAGGGTGGCCTCCCTTTCTTTGACTTTGGATAATAACTCACTGTAGCTCTACGGTGAGTAATTGTGCCAGCATATACTTCAGTGCAGTAGCTGTACGTGAAGCGAGGTCCGATCATCGTGGAAGTATAGGTGTACCGTACCTTGTGCCGGGCATAGCTGACGTAGGATAGGGAAACTCTGAGCCAAGTTGGGCAGCGCTGACGTTAGTCCTAATCGTCTAGTTTCTAGTACTAAAACTTCGTTAGCCACTGTTAAAGCCTGTGTGTGCATGCATGTGCATTGCACTCATACATCTGGCCGCATAGCCGATACCAACGGAATATACCGGAGCTTGGAAACTTTGGCAATGCTCTTACCATTGGCTACATTCACTTTATACGGATACTGGGTGATAGACAGTTAAAATTTCTGTAAAATTTGAATGTACGCTTTTGGTTGTGGGATGTTACAATATGGCCATGATTGCCACCACATTATCCTTGGCTGTTTAACCATCCGTAAACCATGTATTTGCAATGTTGTGCTCTGAAACTGAAGATTTCAAATGATTCGATAAACTTTTCCACTGATTTAGTGCAGAATTTCAAAATACATTCAAGCATTCAATCTCACATTTTTGAGAAATGTTGAAATATGTTATGGCATTTCAGTGATTTCTAGCGATTCTAGTTTTTTGAAAAATACTTCACGTTATGTCGCTGGTAGCCAAATTCCAAGAGATTTCATGGGATTAATTGAAATGATTTCATGAAATGTCAAAACGTACTGTGTAACTTCAATCAGTATGATTTCGCATATTTCGGGTGATTTTAAAAGATTTCATTAGTTTTAAAGTAATCTTCAAAGTCTCAAGGCTCTTGGAGATGTCAAGTGACTTGAAAAAATTTTGATAAACAATATGCATCAGATTATAATTGTAGACTAAATATAAATCTTAGGTTCGAAATAAAATTTTCTGACGTTCGTCGATTTTTAAATTTTGGAACAATACCAATTACAAATTCGTGTACATCAATTGAAAGAACTGCTCACATATTCCAATATCAAGTCAGGCTACTTGTGACAAAAATTAAGTTTCAGGTTACATAACGTTGCTTGGAATCAATCCCAGTGAATCCTCAAACCCCGAAAAAAAATTTGCGAGTAAAATAATTAGTTCCAAACATTAGTTACTGGTTTTTGCAATATTTTCCGAATTCTGAAGTCCCTTCAAAGACACAGTGTTCGAACCACGCGAAATACCCGCCTTTCCGCATTTAGTCATGGCCTCGGAATTGAAATCGTCAAAACAGGCGAATACATCAATCGAGGTTGTCAGCACCAGTCGTCGAACACTTGTGCCACTGAGTCCTTCATCGGCGGTTTGGGGGACTTCAGACAGGCATTGCTCGAGTCGAGGGCTAGTTCGAGGATCTCGTCGACGAGGAATGGGTTGATATCTGCACCGAATCAGAGTCCTGAAGTCTGGAACAGCGGGTCGGCAAACGCTCGATGAGTGTCATAGATGTCTCTGGCACGCTGGACTCTGATTGATCAATGGCTGCAATTATTTTCACTTCATTTTTATCATTATCACAATCAAAAGTACGTGTAATAATTTCTATTTCAAGTATTACTCTTCATTCGCAGGAGCGACGAATAGTATCTCTCCGGAAGTCTTCTTCACAGTCTACAGCGACTTCTTCTAGCATCAAAACTACGGATAGCTCTAATTTGTTTGGCTCTATCGTTTCTTAGTGAATCAAGATCAGTCTTCATTTTTTTTTAAATTCCACTTCATTCTATTTGTTAAGTGTCAAACGTTGTTCACAAAGAAATTTACAGATGGCTGAAAGCCAACATTTCACCATAATTTTTTTTTAGTTTATATATTTTAATCCTCGGTTCTCGAACATGGATATTTTCAGCTACTGAAGCATAAGCTGGAACCAAGCAGTGATATTGCAGTTGATTTAGCAGTTTCAAGGGAAATTGCCCCAGAGTATCTACCGATGCAGGATTGACCTAGATTTATCCATATATCATTCAATCCATTTACCCGCAGTGTATTTATGGCACGTTTCGAACACGCGCCCGGCATAATTAGTCCTTAATAATTTATCCCAGTTTATTTCAACAAGACACATCAAGTTATATGCAGATCCCAGATAACCTCGAGGAATAATCTCTTTTAATAGCATAGGTCGGTAATACTAATCATATCAACTTTTAATTGGGAATAAAGCTGGGCAAACGGAATTGATAGAATTGGGTTTTACTAGATACTGTTTCAATGATTGATTCTATTGTCATCTATCTGAACGAATTTCATCTTTCTACTAGCGTATTACTCATTTATTTTAATTTTAATTTTACCTTTGACACTGCGTTAATTTAAATCCATCCAATGCTATTCACGCCTTGGTTAGTTTCTACATATGCAATACTGTCAAATTTATTGTTACTCAGATACCCAACTTTATTAGAACAGTATATTTTTCATCCAGTAATAGAACATTCATCTTTCCGTTTTTGGAAAATACAAAAGATTTTATCAAATTATCACAACATTTTTAAGCTTTTCGTGCCTTTCACTTTTTCCGCACAGTTTACTTGGGAATCAGTATAACATGCGTGTTCGCATCGCGTTATCACCAAAGCGCAGGGTATGGCAATTAAAATTGAAAGAGTAGAAGAGTAGGACAAAATCGCAAGGTTAATCTCATCCGTAAAAACCCCACGGCATGAACCGCAAGCTCGTCAGCTAATTGCCATTCGAGTGTAGAATTGCTCGTTCCTCCTCGAGAATTACAACGGCGTTGACGATGAGATACACGTGTGTATTTAAATTTAAATACCCCGGTAGCGTTGTAACGAACCAACAGTTACATTGCCGTCATGGTGCGGTAGACCAGCCGAAATTTCGTATGCGGAACGATGCTGCCATGCTGAGAGATCACGTACCCTCCAACAGCGACAGCCGAAAACGTTCCTAGAACGGTCACGTGCGCTCTGATTTGGTTCACTCGTGTTTAAAACGTTTCCAAATGCCGTCACCACCCTTCCCCCTGTACACGAAAGCAATTTTTTCATCATCTTCATCTTCACTCGCACAATTTTGCATTTTATTCTTAGCCTGACAAACTTCGATTTTGCAGAAGAAAGAAATTAACCAGTTCACGATACTAATTATACCGGGAGTTTTCCGTGAAACACGACACTCACCAACGGACCCATTGGTAACCAAAGTTATGCCTCAGGTCTGTATAACAGCAATTTACAAAATGATATTCCTATCTACCTGACCGACGGAGTTCGCGTCAGCTGCCGAGTCAGATGTTTTTAAAAAAGTCTACGGGGACTCGAAACGTAAGTTTGGTTGCCTATCTGCTGGCGTTCAGTGGCAAGTTTCACAGAAGACTCCCGACAGTTCATTGGAAAATTTCCTCGTGACGTCAGAGCCTGATTGTCGGCGCCATTAACTTTAACAGAGTCAGTTCGTAATTCTTACAGTTTCAAATTACTCGTGTCACATAAATTATTTAAACGTAATCAATAAAATATATCTGTTCTACTTTCCAGACGCGAAAAAACACGGTCAACGGTCAGCTGTCAGCCTGGTTGTATTAGTTCGATTTTTTCCCACCAGATGACGTATCGCAAAGTGACAATCCCAATGGCAATACACTAACCAAATCCAAATTCGCCAAGGCAGACGCAACGGCGCAGATAAATGATCATAAATTCACATGCCACATTTTCTGGGTGTATTCAAATAACGTGAAAACTCCGGTTCAATCTTTCCTCTACTAACCGTGCAAGGAGAGGAATAATTTGAAAAAATGGGGTCGTCACATAGCGTGAGATTGGGAGAAGAGTGGGCATGGATGTAGGCACACCTCGGGTATGGATACAACGAACCACAGGTAACATACGCGCCAGGGAGGGGGGAAAATTCTCGCCTCTGAATAAAGAAGATCCAAAGTGAGCTCCCGCCTCGCTGCCTGGCAGAGAAGTTAACGCAGCGTGTCGAGCCCCCGAGGTTGTCATGCGTCTTCATTAGGCCGCCATGATTTCCTCCGCAGCGTTCCTAGGCACTCGATTTCTCTCCTCTCTCTGCGGGCCGGTCGTTCGGTGAGTTCCTAACCTTTCTCTCTCTCTCTCTTTCTCTACAACGGGGCCTTCACGGGTATCACTGAAACGGGCTTCGGCTCACATAATCAGCCTCCTCGCTAGACTGGCTCTGTTCCGATACCTAGACCTTCTCGTCGCGTTGCATCGCTCTTGGCGTTAGTGTGGCGGTAGACGCTTTGCACCGGATTACTATAGGCATCGTGGGAACGCGTTGCCAGTTACTGGTAGGCAAGCTATCAGCCCCCATTCCCCTTGTTTCAGGCCTCCCGTACGTATATATTCTGGTAAAAAAAATCCCGAGTTCTCACCTACCGGTAGAAATTTATAGAAGAAAAAAAGCTCAGACGGAAGGGTAAATGGAAAGGGAAAAGGTTACACATGTTTTACATTGGAGAGATCGGCGTACGAGACAATTTAGAACTATCAGGATATCGTTATCCCGTTACCTACCTGCGATGTACATTTTTTCGTCCAATTGGTATTTGAAGATGTCGAAATAGGAAACACCGAAACAGTGGTTCGATCCGTTTTATAATAGATTTATAGACACCGTCAAATGAGGTCGGGAGATTAGAAGATGAAAAGTGCTTCTTGGTATGACTCAATCCAAATCTATAGCAGGGTAAAAAATTTCAATTTTCAAAATAGCGAATCCAATGACGATCTAAACATCAAAATGAAAACTACTTATTTGAATTTAAAAAAATTATAGAATTTTCAATAGTTTAATTCTTTGGAAACCATACATATGTGTCAAAAATATAACATTCAAAACGCAGATACTAGAATTTGATTTATTATTTCATTTTCACGATACTTGATTTGACGTTGCGTGGGTCACACTATGCTGGCAATTGCTCCACCGCAATTTTTAAATTATTCTATTTCCTGGACGTTCCCTGACGTCCTGTGACCGAAAATCGGATAAGGATAGAATAATATTATTTTTAATGAGTGCTCAGTTTTTAAAAACCATGATAGTTATTTTTTTTTATCACAGGTTTGAAAAATTATTGATCTTGGAACGAACCTTGAAACAAGGTTCCACAGTCGAATGATAAATTTCGATTTTTTTTATTCCCTCGTCTAGTTTCTTAACTGAACTCTTGTCAAGCTTCAAAAAATTTTTTCTAGAGTTCTTCCAGCTCACAGTTTACTCTTCACGAAACCAGTGATAAATTTTCATTACCTTCGTTCATTCATGAGAACAAATTATTTTGGAACGTGTTCGAGACTACTCTGGGCTCATTAAGACGCTTACACTGTCCTCGTGACAATCTAGTACATGACTTTCGTTCGGACCAGTTGTGACGGTGATTAATCTTGACGACGAATTCCTGACGAACACGTCTGACGGCGTTTTAAATGTTGCTAAAATAGAAAGATTCAAGCGTTGTAACTATACATTAGGTTGTTGGACGAAAAAATAGATTGCAAATTCCCATCGTGGTACGCTATGAAAAGTTTGTTTGGGTTGAAGAAAAGACTCATTCCAAAGCTGAACGTTCTATGTTACTTTTAAAATGGCGATTATTCGATTTTTCACTTCTTCTAAAAATCCTTTAAATATCACTTGTTTCAGGGTTTAAGAATCAAATAATAACTTATAGCGTGAAAATTAGAACAAACCACCCGTTGATTTTCTTCTTCATTTGTTGCTCAGTATTTTGCAGTAAAACTGCAAAATAAAGGTGTATCGCGGAAGACGTGAAGGGCGAACGAAACGTACCGGCAGAATTCCGTTCGTACTAATCCAGTGAAATTAAGGCCTCTGTCGTTTAATCCTAGCACCCTTACACCTGGTTTCTTGCTGCTCTTACTCCCACCCTTAAAACTTATTTTAATATGATGTTGGCTCCGCACCAGGCGGGGTATAACATGCCCAAGGTGTTCCAACGGCGCCAACTACTTACACCTGTGGTTACACACACACGTAAAATTCTCGTCGTACGTGTTCGTTCAGACTTTCCAGACGCTCAAATTATTTCCCTGCGGAATACATTTTTTTCTTACCCCTTTTGTTTCGGTCACACCCAAGGGGTGAACCACAGCAGCCCTTCGGTCGTATTTTAATTTTTCAATTTAAGCGTTTCTTCAGTTATTTATGGGGTGAAACTGACCTTCTAACATTTGAATTATACCATGTTGTTATACTCTGTGTTTCCTTGCCCAAATCAGCGTTTTGCAAATGCTGTGAAAATAACAATCTAAGAGTTGCGAAAAAAGGAATGAAATTACTCATCTCGATTTTTGGGATATAACGATGATATCGGATGTTTTCATTTTAGCAAGGATTATAAATTTTTACGCCTTAAAGCGTGTATATTGTAGATGAAATGATATACTGATGTTACTAGTGCGGAAAGTGGGTGATTTCTGATGAGTGCGAAGTTTGCAGCGGGGGTCGCAAACGAGAGTGCTGCGAAAATCAAACTTTTCGAGCAGGTATCAAAGAATAAATTTCCTATCAATAGATATATCAGTAATTATAGTATCACGTTTCTAGAAAGTGTTTTTTTTTTTAAAGTTACTATCCAAATAGAGTATAAAAGTGATTATTGAATGGTTTTAAAGTCATATGTGTTACAAAAATTTTCGAATCCGTTATAAGTTTTCTTCAATGATACGTGATATAAAAAAATCTAACTAATATCTTTAAAAAACAATGGTAATAAAAATAATACTTTTACCTCTAAATTCACGAATGCTTTACATATTTTTTTATTAATTTTGTGCAAATATTATTGATAAAAAGCAAATCACACATTGAATAATCAAAGTCTTATAATACTATTGGCTCGTCTCGAAATTGCCTTACATTGTGCACGCAGAACATTAGCAGCAAAGTTCAATTTCTTTTGATGTGAAATGTGGTTCATACCTTGCTATAATTTATAATTTCGCTTTTTCTTATTCCGATTTCAAAGGACGAACAAGGTACCTGCGGGTAATAAGGCTTAGCTAACGGATATTTGATATAAAATGAAAAATATTCAATTTAATCAACCGGTTTTGATAATAATCATTATTTAAATACAGTTTCGTTCAACTGTGTTGTAATTTTCTTGTTATAACCTTTCGCGCACGAAATTCGTGGTAAAAAATCACATGGAATACAAAAAACGTTTGCATGAAATTCTAGTCTTGATATTCATCAAAGCTTCTTTGACGAAGCTTTCGCTCGATAAAATATTCTGCTTAGCTGTAGATTGTTTGTTCAACTGAAAGCTTATCAAGACATCAAATATTTGAAACACAGAGCATATGTGTTGAATTTTTCAATCTCCCAAGCACTTTCCTGCACTTGGCAGCGTGAAATTCATCACAGGTAGCAAATACTTTTCTAACGAAAAATTTTGTTCGTGTTGTAATTGAAAATTAATTATCACAACAAAATATTGCGCAATTTCGTTTTATTCACGTGACGAATGCGAAACGAAAACTCTCAAAACTGCACATAATTTCTTGGATGAAGTTTAATATCCAACAACTGTACGTAATGAAATTTGAACCCAACATTAATACAACATTCTTCTCACTTTATGACGAAAATATTTTTTCATTTGAATTGAATTTCTGTTAGTCAAATCTTTTCTCAATATTCATCCTAATTGTGGTTTTTGCTCTTGTCAGAAAATTATTCCGGCAGAGGCTCGATGTTGAATTTAATATTGCGAAAAAACTTACTATGAACAATTTTTGACGCGTATTATGACAAAATAGAAAAAAAGAAAAAAGAACAAAACCAATATAGACACGTCAGGCAAACATTACAATTTCAAAATTTCGTCGGCACTCATCTGAATATTTCGTATTCATTTTTTTCTGGAATTTATTTTGCCCCGATTTCCGGATTCCAAAAGGGAGAATAAATATACAACGCGCTTCTCCGTGTACGTGTAAAACCCGAGAGAACGAGGGAAGAAAACTACGAGCTTATAACGGCGTCGCGACGTCTTCGGCTGTATCCAGCCTAGCGCGAAAATTCGAATTCCCCAGGTGACAAGGAAAAAGGCGAGATAGCAAAGCTGTTAAAAAGCGGCGAACCGTGCATGCAATTCCCTGAGAATAAGGTGTGTCAATGTATAGGAACAGCAGTTGCGGTACGCCCGAGAATTTTTCCAATAAATATGTAACGTAGTTTTCGTTATATTCTACATTGAAAAATTCTCAATCATAACGATATTTATCGTGGCTTTATACGTTCAATTCGCGTTTACACGTTTTCATTCTGCAGGGTTTGTGACTTGTTCCAATTTTTTGTTTATCAACAGAAATCGTGAACGAAATCGCATACACGAGGTCGATTTTCAAACAATTGTAACTCGTGCAAACACCTCAGGTTTGACCCATTCGTCAGTGTTTTTCGAATACGATTTTCAATAATTGCTACAGATCACAAACAAATAAATATTTATAATTTTGACAGTAATTTCAAATATCTTATGCTGATTTGAGGCGCTTTGAAGTCGTTTATAATGGGTGAGAATTCATTCTCTCCGTCCCGCAATCATAAAGAATATTTCCCACGTATATTATAAGGAATTATTACGGTAAGTTACAAAAAGGAATCGCGATTGCCTGGAAAGAAGAAAAAAAAATGTATTTTCAAAGTCGATATTGACACTTAAATGCGTGTCACGCGTTACTTTGGTATCGATTCAAAAATGTTTGCCGCTTCGAATCTCATTCGCCCCAAGCTGCGTTCAATCGTGGATAAATCGGTGCGAAATCCTGGAAGGGATCTGGTTTTTATCTCACCAAAGGTGCGGCCATACCATTCGAGGAATTAACGGTGGGAGCGGTTTTACAAATCCCGACAAAGAGGACCGGGCGGCGTACAATAAGCCGTGGATAAGTGCTTACAAACACCGAGGGGTGGAAACCACCCCCCTCGCTGCGTGTATCCCGATCTCTTTCCACCCCTTAACCTCCGGCTTCCCGCTTCCTCCGCGTTTGCAAAATCTCTCATGCGAGGGCCACCTACTACCTCTGTTTATCGCGTTTTAACATGTCAGTGAACAAATGCGCCGGCAACAAGAGTACACGGTAAGAGCGGTATGAAAGAAATCGAATCACGAATACGGTGAAAAATGAATCACCGCAAATTCCACGCTTTCATTTTATGTATCCATTATTTGTATGTTTGGAGAACTACTTCTGATAGTGCACTGATCAATTTTTCAATACTCGAGAGTAATCATTCGGATGTAATGTAAATTCTTATTGTTAGAAAGAAATTGATTGAAAAAAATCGTGAACATCGAAAGGTTAATTCATTTTCGAGAAAGTTACTCCTCTACATAAACGTCAAAAATCAGACTTTGAAAATTCAGTTTGGCGAATCCAATCAGTGACCCCGAAAACCCTTGCATAGAGTTTTTCTGACCGGACTCAATCAAATTTGAAATTCTTTTCTGTTATCTTCAATTTTTGAAATCCGTTTTCAGATTCGTAATCAACAAACCCAAAAACCGTAGAATACTATCTCGTTATGAAAGTTGACTAATTGTCAGCACAACAACGTGTGACTCAAAGGGTTAAAGGTAGTTACATACATCTTTGGTTAAAAAAACATAGTATTCGGAACTTGACTTCTGAATCAGGAAAATCATTCGCACAATCAACGTATTAACAACTCCCGGAGAATTATCGACAAAATAACATTAATTTACATTCAACAAACGTAAAGCTTGTTTCGGAGTTCTCATTATTGTTTCATTTTTCCTTTTTTAGAGATTACGCGGGCCGAAATCAAAAATTTTCTCCTCATTTTTTTGCTTTTCTTTTCTTTTTTGCACTTCGTTTCAATGACGGTCCCCTAACAGAAATCGCCACTTCGCCACGGCGGTACTTCGTACTTGCAGGCACCCATTATAGCTAAGCTGACACTCGCGCATATATTGGTACATACATACGCTTCTGGCGAAGGGGAACGTAACGAGCGAGGAGGTTCCACACCTTCCGGGAACAATATGTTGGGATAAAACAAAGGGGGTCCGGTGTGCAGGGAGAGAGTGCGGTCATGGGGTGAGTCGTAGACTGGACCGCAGTCTGGAAGAGACTTTTATTACTATTATTGTTCTTATCATTATTATTGTTATTCTAGTTCTGCCGAGTTTAATCCGTGAAAAGAGGCGACGAATCGCCGGAATAAGCGGAAAATCTACATTTGTTTGGTACATTGTCGAATTTTCGAATTATTATAGGGATAAATATGCGTAATCTTACTTTAAATAATTTCTAAATAGTAGATAACTACTAGGGTTTGAAAACTACGGACAATAACGACGTCACCTTCTAATTTGGGTAATATTAAACAATTTGAAAACGAAATAAAAAAAAAAGAAATAAACGTATCAACTTATCACCTAACTTGTAATTCAAATTGTAACTCCTAATGCCTGAGCAAAAATGATGAAGAATTGCATTTTTTTAAAAATTCGTTCGATGTGAGCGACGTTTTTGATCGCATGAAAAAAAAACCTGAAATGTAGCGATATATTTTCAAAATCTTCGATCTGGTTTCTGTCTCTGGATTTAATGTCCTGAAAAATGTGCTCAAACTTAAAAATACCCTCTAAATGTCATAAACTGAGTAGAAATTTGATCAGGTAGGTCGTGATCAGGTTGAAATCCGGGATGTCTTAGCAGAGTAGTTGAATCAGCCGTGCATCCAGCGATCTTCTCCGAGAGCTAGTTTCGCTTTATTTCGGCAGAGAACTGCCCGGTTCTTCCTTCCTCCTCGGCAAGTTGTGTGCAAGTTTTGATCTGCAGCAGGATACGAGCACTCGATTAAGTGGGGAGAGGACGAAGAGGACGAAGATGACGACGACGCAGCAGGAACTGGAGACACGGAATAGCGCGCGTGTAAGAGCAAATCTTCGTCGCAGGAAATCGACCGTCACGGATGACTGACGTCTTTGAGAGGCATGCCAGTCTCAGAGGAAGCTGAGAGATGCAGCATCGCGGAACTCCGAGGTTCGAAGTTTCCGCTACAGTTCGAGAAGATTATTTTTCTACTTTTCGACTGTTTTTACGCGTTTCTTACGAGGGCCACATCGATTCGTAAAATGGAGTCATGCTTTATGTTACGGTGATGTGTTTTTTACGCATTGATTGTTTCCAAAGAGTTCAGTCAAAATCATTTTCGACTCAAAGCAAAAAAAAAAAAAAAAATACAAATAAGAGAACTTCCCATGTAGAAATTTCCATCAAGCTCAAAGAAGGGCGTGATCAGGGCTTGAATCATTCAGGCGAAACACGTGGCCATTAGTACTGATTTATTCTTGACCGCATTATTTATTACTATACAAAAATTAGGTGACAATAATTACAACCCAACAGCCTGAATACATAAAATGCAGAGCTATTTACATTATTGATTAGCGAACGAAGGAATTCTGTCCTGAGTGACGAATCAATAATGATGGTTCGGTTTACGGCGTATATTTATAACAAATAATAACGTAAATTTATTGCAAAATTACAAAAGGTGCTAAATTTAATTCCGTTGGATTTTTTTTTTTTTTTTAACTCATGGTCTACTAATAAGTGAAGTCAATTTTCAATCAAGACGATGGCCATGTCGATCTGAGCAAAAACCATGAAATATAAGAGTACCCGATCATTTTTTGGTTTTTCCTGAGAGGATGGAATGACAGAAAATGAAATTTTTGCGGAGCAGCGAAAGCGTGGATTTTTATGATAATCGGGTAACTCGAGAGCTTCGCTCGGTTTGTTTTTAATTTTTTCATTTTTCCCCGGTCGAGCAGAAGCCAAGATATGAAATTGAATTTAGAAACGACTCTGCCCGATATCTCAAATCACGGGATTAAAAAAACTCGTTACCCATGATCGAGACGGATACTCCAAGCTTCCGCGAATTAATCTGCGTAAAGCGCCGACTCGGTATTTCCTAAGGATTTTGGAACGGTCGGTAAGGTATCCCATGCTGCAAGGTATTCACAGACACCTACGAGTCGCGTGCTTGTACGTTACAGCTATGCGCGGAAGCGCGACTTAGAGGCCTGCAATATTCATTGGAATGGCATTAGCGACGGTCAGATCCAGCCGGAATTGCAAAGACCGGTTTGCCCTGCAATTCCGCGATTCGCGTTGGTTCATATTTGGCGCAAGTCAGACCCGCCTAACGCGTCTATGACATACCAATCTGCCGTTCGTAGTGAAGTATGCGTCTGGCAGGTATTCACAGTATCGAAAGCATTCTTCCGAAGTCGTTGAGCGGAAAATTCACTGCTGTCAAAATCAGGCATGTTTCAATGATATTTCAACCATTTCGTCGTTACGATTCTTCTTCGCGTGTGGTATTAACGAAGTGAAACATGTTTGGAGTCGTGCTAACTCGTCCAACTTGAAACACTAATTCAATCAATTGAAAAAAAGAAACTAACGAAATGCGACAGAGGTAGATAAAAGTACCGAAGTGAGAATCGACCGTCACCAAGAATGACAAAGTGGTGGAATCGCGTCATCTTTTATCGGAAACAAAGCAAAAGGAACATGGCGTTGATCGAAGTCGTTCAGTAGTTACACGATCACAGCGGACGAACAGAAAAATTATATATATATGTATAAAAATATATCGAATGGTTCTAAAGTTTGACGAAATCTTTCCCAATAGAATTCCATAAATTAGCGGGTCAGTAAAATTCTACACAGAGAATTGAAGAACGTACAAAATTTCCCGAGGAAATCGGTGATTGTTGTATGAAACAGTTTACTAATGTAAGCTGTATATTCGAGAACGCCCGAACCTTCAGAGAGCGCCATTAAAATGTATGAGCTTCATCGTAGTTCGCGAGTTGACCTAAATCAATAGTATGCTAAATTGACATGTCAGAAACAGAAATTAGCAGTACTAGAATATTCCGACCTACATTACAGGTTCTGGAAATTTTCGAACCATACGTTGATTTGGGTCTATCACTTTCAGTTCAAAATCCATCGAATCCTCGTTATAGAAAAGAAAAAGTCACACGTAACGTTTGGCATGTTGATGTCAAGTGGCTTATACTACCCGAATGGAATTCGAAATACCATAAAATACCGTAAGCGCATCTCCGTGCTGTTCGAGTGAACCGTGACGTTCAAGCATCAAAAAAAAAAAAAAAGAAACACGAGCGAAGTCCCGTCAGTCTTTATGGTTGAAATTTGTCAGAGTTAGTACTGCAAATCAGGATTCAGTGCTAGAAAGCCAGTGCACCATGCGTTACGATTATTCGAATGAAGGTCGGGCTGACCTGATAAAATGACGTAGAGTTTTGTCACTGTTGTGGATCAACACGATTCCATTAGTATAATCAGGAACGATGATTAGTCTTATTTTTAATTTATACATTTTTATACAATTAGAATTTCCACGAAAGGTAGATTCCAAGCCAGATCGATGCTGTCCAGAAAAGGCAAGAGTCCCACATCTGGGACGGTAATACCGCGCTGAAGGTACTATGAACCTAAACAATGAAATAACATCAAACAATGACTAAATAGTCGAAGGGTCGTACGTGGCTTACAGGACGGATTTGCTCTCCGTTGTTATAATCAGGTTTAACCCATTTACAACGCTCAGCTGGCTACCATATGTGGACGTTGGTCTGTCTGGACTGTAGGTCGCCTGATGTTTAGCTTTAAGATATATCTAGACGCTCCCACTTCCTTCATATGTACAAAATTACAACTCTCACAACTAACATTTCCGGTATAAATTCTTGACCAATCCTAAACTCCCACCACTCACAATAATCGACTAATCAGCAAACTCTTACACCCTCCACGTTTACAAAAATTTCCCAAACCCTTTCTTCGATGATTACCAAAAACTCAGTACACGCCAAGACCTCAAATCAACAACAATGTCATGTATCAACCAAATATCTAAACCCAACTGACTATGAAGTCAAGTAGTTATCGATGTAATAAGCAAATAATCAACAACTATATCCTCAATGAATTAGCCTCACTCCACTAAATTGTCCTGCGGAACGATGGCATGTGAAATCTGGTCGAAACATGTATAACGAAACGAGTTGACACGCTGGTGACGAAGCGCCATTCAGGAAAAGGCGGAGGAGTCCATCAGGCATTTGGAAGTGTGATTGGAGAGTTGTCAGTGAGATCGAACGCCTCCTGTCCTCGACGCACGAAACCCAGGTGGCTGCGATCGTGCGAGAGAGTCTCACAGATATGTTCGAAGGTCGTACTTGATGTATGGACCAGCAGTTTGGCGAGATGCGGTTTCCCGTGAGCCTCGGTGGCTCGTCTGTGGACTCTGGTGGCTACGGTACCAGGACGGTACATTCGGCCGCGGTCAAGCCAGTCGTCCACTCATTTGCGACCCCTTGTTCTCTGCACCACCCTCGCCTCGCCTCTTCACCGACACACGTCCCCCAGTGCCACCAGCAGTTCCCTCTTTTTCATCCGCCACCAGCAACCCGATGCGGTCGCTGTCAACCCGCGTTGAAGTGGTATAATGAAGTGCTGCAGTAAAATACGAATTATATTCACCGGTCAAAACACTCTGACGACTGCCCTCCACCTCTGCCTCGTCCTACTCTCTTTTATTCGCCCAGACTGTACGCTGCCTCGCTGCAAAATCCCATATCACACTTCTGAAATATTGATCACGACACATAGTTTACGGTGACTACCCGAAGCATGGTGTCTGCAAATGAATTGGACAGTACCACCTCACGAATTTGAATTACGACAAAATTGATGTTCCTTGTTCGAGGCTCAGACCTTTGCTACGATTCGGGTATTCAAGGTAAGAACGTACGTTCGATTCGGTGACGTTTAAATCGTCACTTCGTCATGAAGGTTCACTAAGTTTCACTATTTTCTTTTCGAAGAGATTCGAACTACTCTGGAGTCACAAACCTTGAACCCTAGTCACTCTTCCCTTGAATTAGTTCATGACTGACCGTTCCAAAGTTGAATATCGATGATTCTTGCCCATTACCAACATTCGATATTCAGCCTTCTTAACTAATAAAAAGAAACTATAGACATTTGGTACGCGAACTGTGCTAACATGGCTTGACGATGAAATTTTTGACACAGAGGTTAATGGTTCCAAATGTGTTTTTAATGCCTTCCACCCGCGAAGCTTAATCATTACCGTGTTAGCTCGGCTCATTTTTCGACGCCTTGACCCTGATCGTGGGTAATAGTCCGCACCTATAATACATATAACATAAGTAGCCACAAAGATTTAGTGGCTCTAAAATCGAGCCGATAAATGGAGTAACGAGAGGGATCGAGGCGTCTGGCATCCCCCTCTCTCTCTCTGGTTTAATTAAGAGCCTCGGTCTCTTCGTCGTCAATCCTTGGGACAGGTTATGAGTCTGGGTGATCGCGAACGGCGGAAAGACCAATAGCGACGTAGCTACGGCAGTAATAAGAGTAAACGAGGTATAATATCGCGGCTCAGTCACACGCAGCTTGAACTTCGACTTCTGAGCTCTTTCGAAGTACACCAGGGCCATTGGATGCGCAGAGGTACATCCTGGCAAATTGAACCACGGCAGAGGATTACGCCTTTAACGGCAGGACACCGCGATCGAGGATTTTTTCGGGATCCGAAAAATTGACGAGGCCCCGGGTTGATACTTCGAAAGACTTATCTCCGCGCCCTCTCGCGCTATCCGGTATTATCCCCAATTAGCAGGAAAACCCTACGTGCGCCGGTTGTCAACGACCCGGCAAGTTCTCGCCCTCGTAAAGACCTTTCGCGATAATCACGCGCCCCGTCGAAACTTGGCTGATACTCGTATAATAAGACTCGGCTAATTATGACGAAACGCGTAATCACGCCGCGTGCGTTTTACCAGAGCGTCTGCATGCGGTGGCCTGGATTCCGGAAGAAACCGGCTTCTACGGTGTGGTTATTTGGCTCCGGTAGGTACGTTCAGTTACACTTAACCACTCTATTTGCATGCTTCTCTTCAACTAAGAGCCAACAGAGCTTTCAGCGAAGCTACTCGAGCTCCTGAAGTCCGCCCCGCTTTGAGAACCGGCAAACGAATTTCTCCATGCAACGGTCACGTTTTGGAATCGAATTAGGGGGAGAGGAGCCGAGGTGACATCAAAACGCAGAGGCGGTTTAGACAGCGGGAACCACGAGGGATGAACGCGCCGAGTCACATCCTGTCAATTACTGGAAAATTACATTTTAGGGCTTAAAAGGAATGTACTCAAACTCCTCGTTCTCTGTGGGATATACATTTCCCGACTCTTCACGAATTTCTCATTTTTCATACATCCTAACCTTTATACCCTATTTTGTACCAAAGGAGGCCGACACCCGCCCTAAAGAATGGTTTGAGCTTGACGCGTCACGCTTCTTATTCGGCACTTCGTTTTTTAATGACGAGTCTGTTTGAAGAGTGAAATTGCCAAACGATTCTCCTACCCAACCGTCGAACGTCCAATAATTTTGGAACCGATCGAATGCTAATCCGGTATTGATCGAAGGCTCGGTATACTCCCGTATGTAAATTTTCAGGTAAAAATTTTTCAGACCGCACGTTCAGAATATATTCTAAAAAGATAAGAAATGCCTCGGGAACCGAGGGCGGAAAGTCTGAGAAAAAAAAAATCCATCCCCTCCGCACGATAAAACAGTTGCCACTGTTTTTCCTAGAACCTTAGCAATTATGTGAAATCTGCAAAGATATTGTGGTCTTAAATTTGTAATTTCTTTTTTCCCGTGTAGGGCTTTCAAAAATTTTCAACTTCACATAAATTTATTCCACGGATTAAAATTTGAAAACGTAACTGTTACGTGAGTATTGAAGTGGACTGCCTCGGAGCTTTCAATATTGAAACAGAGCTTTCACGTGCGAGGGGCTAATTAAGGTCGCGCTAATGACAGACGACACTGATTGGTCGACGCGGTAGAACTTTGATACGGACAATTGGCTCGTATTATTAGCGCCTGTTATCTAACTAACGAACTAAATCAACCCCTCGCCACTCATCGATAGTCGGTGCAGAGTACATCGGATAGCTCTACCCAATATCGAGGACCAGAATTTTTGGCCTGTATTGCATATTTCACTATTTATCACGCAGAGAGACAGAGCCGCTTGATCAAAGCCCGCGACAGGCTCGTGAAATTATTCGTTCGATGACGGAGGTGTGTGTAACTCATAAGACAGTTGATAAAATGTATTGTGACAATGTGAAGAATCTATAATTATATTCAACGGTTTTAGATCCTGCGATGGCCAAAGAAACGAAATGATAAAAAAGGAACATTTTTTCCGCTTTCGATAATAAAAAAAAAAAAAATATTACTGTTCATTAAGATATAATAGTATCTATAAACGAAGGTTGAGAAAAAAATCATCTGCATATTGAGTAATCTGTTTGATGTAAACAATCTGCAATTATCTCCGTTGCTTGAAGAATTGATTAGGAATATTCTTCATAGAACTCAAACTATTTTGACGAGGATAAAATCTATGGCACGATATTCAGGTAAATCCAAGTTTTTTGGATCATTTCTAATATCAAAGTGATCATCGATTAAATATCGAGTTTCTTCGTCCTAAAACCGATTTGTAAAGAGTTCTGATTATCATAAAAAAAAAAAAATGAACAACACGATGGTCTTGCCGGAAATAAAGAATGCGTGCTCTCGAACTAATAGAGAAATCGAAATTTCATTTCATTCATGGTTCGCGGACCTGAAGAGAATCTACTAAAAAATTACGTTCTATTTCGGTTTTATATCGTACCAAAAGCGTAAAACGAAATAACCCCCCCCCATCAATAACGAATCTCCACTTGACAATTTTTCGCGAAGCGGCCAGATTTGCCTACTTTGATTTATTCCGTGCGGCGGCACGAGTCGAGATGAAATCGGCCCTTAAATCCGTTTAGGCAGGCGTTCAAAATCATCGAAGATGATTAAGGCTCGGCGTGACGCCTCGTCCTCTCTACGCTCAAGACACTCTTGGCAGAGGGGGTTGAAAGGTTAATGCAGTTATGCCGTCGCTGAGCCCGAGTCCAGCCACCCCCACCCCCACCCCAACCCCCGTCGCCCCTGCGGGCGGCTCTGTCAACGGAGACGCGGCGAGGGCGTTTTAGTAAAATGGTCGGGAAATCTAATTATCAGCTATAGGTGCGGCTTAATGAATTGCGCCGCGTTATCTACTGGCTGCTTTCCATTTTCCCTCTGTATTTATTGTTAGTCATATATTATACATATGTATGTACCTCTTACTCTCGGGTATTGTATTATTTTCATGCATATTTTACATTTTCAGACTCTAATTGTGTGTCCCTTTTTCACTCGATTCTGATTATCCGTGACAATAACTGCGGTGACGTTTTTTTTTTTTTTGTTTTTTGCCTAAGCTCTGCAGGGTCGTTAGAACTTTTCACTTTTTTATTCACGGTATATGAACGGTTTGTTGCAGGTGACAAGCCATATTCGATAATAAAAACTTACTTAGTGTACAGTATGAAATTTAAGGCTGAATTATAGGTGACTTGAAGTTATGAACTTCAAGCTAAGGTGGATGGATATAGCAATTAAAATGAAGTTGAAACGGATGAATGACAGTTGAGTTGAACTGAGATAGAGAGTGCAAGAATGAAATTTAAACTGAAGAATAAACTAATAAAAAGTATGATGAACAGCGGTGAATTTGGAGTTGAAGCTAACTCAGTCAAGCCGAGCACAATTGATCAAAGTTTACGTCGAAAATAAATCAATCGTGCGGGACAAACAATGCAGAGACGCAAACAAATCGATACCTCATTATTTTCCATTAAGTAATTTCTCGCATCCAAAAAATGGTCTAGAAACTTGAATAATGCTTGCCAAAAATAATTCAATTCTTCCGTTTTCCGTTGCTTCAAAAGTATGAGATGTTTCCAATATTGGGTTCTTGGCAATTGATTATTAATGAGGTTAAGGATTACAATATTAAGAGAAACAGAATCTAAATAACAATTCTTAAATTCACACTATTCACTTCGCGACATTATATTCTACGTAAACAAACCAAAAAAAAAAAATTGAAACATATTACTTTGTCACAGCTTGTATAATTTCATCAGATTTTGAAGGCCTTTACATTTACGTAGCTCTCAACGGAAAACGAGGTGCGCTTCCTTTATAGTGAACGCGAAAAACAGTTTAACCATTTATACGTCTGCGTCATACTTATCGCAGTTTCGACGGTTAGTTGCAGGGAGAATGCCAAAGTCGCTCGAGTTCTCGGCTGACAAGGCAAAACCACGATGCGGGGAAAAAATAAAGTAATGCGAATGAAAACTGGCCAGCAAAACACCTTTCGGCAGAAAATAAAGCACCACATCCATTCCGCCTCGTTAGTGAGTTTCGCTGTAATTTCACAAAGTCGAGAACGATACACACTCGGTTCTCTTGAATCCTAGTCAGGCTTTCATCCGGCTTCCATGGACTCGGTATTGTTTCCACCGGCGGAATATAATATTGGTGAGATTTTCAAAAAATTTTACCTCCAACGCACCTCGTAGACAGTATATATCTATTTGTTCCAAGGGTAGGATAAAGAGTTTACCTGACTGGATGAACGATGGTGCAAATTATGGCATCGAGGTTTTTTAAGGTTCGCCATTTTTCCAATTTCTTTAATTAAAGCTGTGTGACATTCATGATCCGGAAATAATAAAGGACAAGTCCTAATGTATCAATTTAAAACAGGACTGCTAGTCCGTTGAAAATCTCTCCCCTCGGGTAAAGATAAAGTGGAGCAGCGTCTGGATCAAATTCCGTGACCGAAAGATGGATCTTCGAATAGTCTAGGAGCATGGCTTAGGTGTTTTGCAACTGAAAGAAATAAGAAATTGACAATTTTTGTGGCACATTTTTCTTAGAATATTTGATTCGTTGGGAAAAATTTGGTTCATCAGACTTCCTGGAAATTGAAATACAGTTTCATGAAAATTATCTCCGAGTGTGAAAACTCGTTAAATTTTGTGACGAGAAGTTCATGAATTATTAATGGCAAATGCTACATTTTCCCTGGTGTTTATTTGAATTTTATTTAAAAATTGGCGACCTACGTCTTCTTGAATCCAGCTTACAAACATTTGTTGAGATGCATATTACGCAGATGCACATGCTTACATATTGAGAAATGGTGTGAATCAAATAAGTAATCGTGACGACAAAATTTTCAAACACCAAAAAAAAAAAGAACGCGTCTTTCAGCGAAATGATTGTTATTTGAAAACCACTCTTTCTCACGCTGACAAATCCAACACTGTAAAACTGGTTTCGTATTTAATGCCATCTTGATATTCCAGTGATCATAGGAGAGGCAATTGATGTGTGAGGCGAAATTAAATAAAGTCCGAGAGGTTCAATGAGAGGTTTTGAGCACTCGCGAGGAGCGCTGTTTTCCCGACAATACGCGATGCTGGAAACTCCTGAAATCCTACTGTCGACATGCAGCGTCGACCGACCACAGAATAGACAAACTCCTGCAGACGCAGACGCCTGAAATTTGAATTCATATCCGCGTATGATTCGCCAACGGAATGGCGTCGAGAGCGTCGGTCAGAGTTTCCTGGGTGCGTCGAGTTCCAAACGGAACGTGTATTGTCCGCATTAGTGTATCGGTGGAGATATACGTATGTAACCGCGGTAAACTGTTTGACGATAATTCGCACGGAAAGTTATTTTGCGTCACGTCGACCGAAACGGTACCGATTTGTCGAGTCTCGGTATCCCCGATGCAAAATATTCCACGTTTCACTCCAACGTGGTTACAGTTTTTTTCGCTCTGTTGATTATTTTTATATCTATTTTTTTTTTTATTCACTCATCTTACTCGGTTTTGTTTTTCATTTATTTCTCGTGGTTCACGACGGTCGTTTCATTCCGTACCTTATCTAACTTGAGGCCAACCTTGTGTAGGAAAGACTTGTGCGTTGGTTTATAGTTTGTAAATTGGTTCGGAGTTGATTTAGAGTCATTTGTGAATGTTTGATTGATAAAAAATAAGTTCGAGTTTGATAAACAGCGCTTTTTCCACGGGATTGTCGCGAAAAGAGAGGAAAAGGCATTCGGTAAAAGATATTGGAGAAATTGAGACGTTTTGTGAATAATAAATTAAGTTATTTAATCACCGTTCGTATAATTGTGTACCCGAGTTCCGGCTTGGCTTAGATACAAATATTGTTACATCTCCAGAATTGCCGATCTAATTGTAATGAAATAAAGCCTAAAGCCTGGCCAGACGTTGTGGCTATCTACCGAAAAAAAAAGGATTGAAATCGATTTAATGGATTTGGAGTTACGAACGAAAATACGCGTTAGAATGAATGAAGAAGAGATAACCGCAAAAACTCTGTTCTCACGCGTACATTAACGTATATTTCGTCATACTGGACACACTTTTGACGAATTTTTACGATGGTTAAACAACGACGACCAGGCGATTTGCGTTTGTTTAAAAGCCATTTGCCGGGACCCTGTTAGGTACCGCAGGATTGATTAATTCGTGTATGATTGTATAAAAATTCTCCGTACTACAAAATGTTCCACTCGGATAAAGTGAAAAACAATTCGAACTCCACAACGCAATTCACTATACATATGTACTCGTGAATTCATAGATAGATGCACACGAGTAAACGAACAAATTTTCGACGATCGATCAAATCCAGTAACTACTTGATTCGCGTACAACTCAAGAGGTACGTTCTTGGATACATGACTAAAGAAACTGGCATGAGCTGTAAAAAATACTGACGATTTTCTGTGAACTGCATTCAGTTATTCCGGCCGATAACATTTTATTCCTCTGATCCCGGTATCCGTGGAAATGGGACGCAGAGATTGATGATGAGGACATCGCGCTGGGGCTTTTCTCTTGTGTAATAATACGGAGGCTGCAGAGAGCAAACTGATTTAAGGAGTCAGTCTTGGAGAAGTCGAGAAACTGGATTAAGTCGTAGCCAAACGCTGTGAAACATTTTGCATTATTGTTTTGGCAGATGTATGTGTAGGTATGTGAGGATGGGTAGTCGGCAGTAGTCGCGTGGTACGAACTCTTGGACAGGATCCAGACTATAATCCCATTTCCTAAATATATCCACTTTGTCCACCGCTGCACCCAGTCTAGTACCATCACCCCCCGTTGCTCTCTAATAAATTCACCTCTGCGACTCGATTCTTTGCAAACAACGCATTAAGCGAATCTGGCTCACGCAAGAATGAACGCCTCAGTTAACCGAACCTCCCGTTTTGGCACTGTGCAGAGGCTTTATGCACTCTCACGGCTAAAGAGTTCGATGAAACAATTTAAGCTCTATTCACGATTCGCGTTCTTCACGTGAAGGCATTTTTACTTTTCGTATTTTTAGACGACAGCATCTCTCGGATGAAAAAGTTTATTATACACTATTCAATGGATCTGATGTGCAACGAATGAAATTTGCAAATTGTCAGAATTTTCGGTTGCGAATTGACGACGATCTCAACTCCAAAATCATTGATACTAACAATAAGTATGAATTTTATGTATAAATCTTCGCGAAATTTGAGACGCAAACTTATCTGACTGTCATTTGGTTCTTACGGTGACACGTGAAAAAAAGACTTGGACTTTACCGGGTGAATATAAGTTTTCACGAGTTCTCGAATCGCAGCCATCAAATTTCAAAAGCATCTCGAATTTCCATCCTATGAAATATTACGATGCTTTTTGGTCCGCATTTTGACAATTTATTCAAATATTCTCAATCGGAATTGGAAATCGGGTTTGAAATACGAAAATTGAATTCCACGAGCTCGAATGCCAGAAAAGAATAACAAGCTTAATTATATAATCGCGATTCGTCGAGTATTATTTGACGATCTCGAAGTAATAAATCAGAAAATTCTTCGTCAGCGTGATTCGCAATGGAATTCCCGTAGCTTTTCATATTCGGTTGATATCTTTACAGAAACAAAGGAGCGTGTAGCGTGATAAATTGAACGTGTCCGCTCGGGCGGCTGAGTGTCTAATATAAACCGCTCGGTTTCTCGATCTAGGACTGTGAATTTAATTACAATTAATAATCTCCGGGCTCAGCGTCCCATAAACGATCCGCCGGCGAGGTGAGACGAGAGAGACGGACCTTGGGAACCAACGCAACGCCCCGGATTATTCCTCGGTTCCTCTTCCCTCGTGAATTCATCCTGCAGGACTGGATGGATACGCCCGCTGCAAGAGACGAACACAGACTACCCTGCGGGAACCACCCTCTTCAATTTCAACCCCTGATTTCACTCTCTTTCCCGCCATCCCTATTATTTACCCATTTCTCCGACGCTTTTTCTCCCGTTTATACTCACGAGTTGTTTTTCGTGAATTTTTCCTTACACTCGTATGATCAAATTTAATGGTTCAATCGTTTGGAAATACAGCGAATCTCTATAATATTTTAGTAAAAAAAATTTACTTCTCGTGTTTTTTCAGAGTGCACAAAAATTAATTCTCTACGTAAAATCCGGCGATACAGGAACGAATTTCTATTACAGGTTCCAGTATTTATAGATCAGTTTAGCGAGCGTTTGCACACTGAGAATAAGTTGAATAAAACAGCGTGATGAATTTCTAATTACAAACAATTGGTCAATTTTATTCACGTTTCTATCGAAGTCGCAGCATGCAGCGATTTTTGAAAAATCTGCAAAACAAGTTGTACACTTCGTAAGTATACTTTGAAGAAGACAAAAAGTTAAAGATCCACGACTTTTACGCTACATTAATCGTTTCTGGAACTCCAAAGTTTGCATGTCCTTGGAAGAAAAAATTGAATTTTCATAATAAATTGAGTAAAAAAAAAAAAAAAAATCAATCTGTGGCAAATTCTACGTGTGCCAATTTCTCACTGTTGTTTCTCTTTCTTCCTCTTCCTCCGCATGTTCGTTTTCTTTATTTCACTCAGCCTTGTATTTTAGATTCCAGAACAAAGCATCGCCATAAGTACGACGTAAGTGTACTTGTTTTGATCCTCTTTCCTCTCCCCCTGACTGGAAACCTCTGTTCGATTCGTTGGACCGTAGGTAATGCGACAACCGAAGTGGTTCCTACTCCACGGGTCTATGTTCAGTTCACATTGTGCAAGCTCTCCTCAAATCAGGGACACGTGAAGGGAAGGGGCAACATAAGAGGGACGAAATTATTTCTCAAGTGGTTTAAAAATTGAGTGAACGGCTTTCAACCGACAGTCCCGCGAAAGTCGAATACCAAGGGTGAAAGAACAACGGAAAGAGGAAATGGAGAAGAAGGATAAAACCGAATTTCTTCCTTATCAGCAATAACCGCCGCTGCACCCATTAGCACAAGTGCGTTGATCAATTAACGCGATTGAATTTTAGCGCCTAAATGCACGCCCGTCCAATGAGAGGCATGGTTTAATTAGCTAAAACATTCGAAACCAGCTTCCACCCTGTTTTAGTATTCCACGATTTCACGCCGAGTTTTTCAGCCCCCTTGACCACCGACTCCGAATCGAGGGAGCCTAGAAGAGAGAGAGAGAGTGAGAGAGAGAGAGAAAAAAATGTATAAAAAAAAATTGGAAGATATAACATGTTGGAAAAAAGCACGGACACCGTCACACGCACACACGGCACAGCAGGGTGGACGGAAACAAATTACAACGGGGTTTAACCGGCACTTTGGGATTAAGCTGAGGTCAGACGGTAACGACGGAATAATAGCGACGGATGAATCATAGGATTCAGTTTCCCTTCGTAGGGCCTTTCTCGAAGTCCACGTTTATTTTCCTGTTACATTCACTCCCGTGAAAAGCGATAGGTGAAAGTTACGTGTGTACAATACGCACACGTGAACGAGGGAGGTACGAATGGTTCGCAGTCCGGCACGACGAAGGCAAATAACCAGGAATGAACTAAAATTAGCCGCACTATAAGCTGACTGGAGAGTATTAACGACGTTCGCCGGAAGTCAGCGGCTCTTAACGTCGACGTCCTTACCGCAGCGTGATTATATATGTATGCTTACGTATACCCGTGATTCAGGCCTTGCACGCCACGATTGCTTTCGCGATGGTGAAAAGAGGGTGTTGATGATTCTCAGGGCGAACTGATTGAATGATAAAATCTGCCTCGCTATTCTTCCAAGCTTTTTACCGACTCGGCTGTTTCGTCGGCTGACCACCTTCAGCTTTCTTCGTAATTTTTAGGCCTTGGTAAGGAGCTGCAAAGAAGCTTTTCAATTTGCATGAATTTATGTTGGAAACAATTGAACACAAAACAAATCTCATTTGAATAGTTTAAGCTTTTCGATACAATTTTAATTGTTATACAACATCGGCCAATGTGTGTTTCTTTATTCCTGTCCCATGGAAATTAACCCGCAGCTCTTGTTTCAATTCCAGTCAATTGTTATCGACGACCTGCAGCGTACATTCTACAGAAAAATTCTTTGGTTGTTCGATGATACGAATATTTGATCTATTTTTTTAATCATCCTGACTTCAAATCCGTCTGTGTTTCTTTTTTTTTTTTTTTTTACGGGTCGTGGCCGAAAGTTCTCCGAGCAACCGATTTGAAGAAAACTCTTCACGTGTCGAGGCCCGAACTCGGGAACTTACAGAGATGGAATTGCGGGACCATATACGCCGTTTGCTGCGGGATTATAAACAATAAATTATACAGTGAATAATAAAAGGCGTTATGAAGTGCATGAAGCATTATGAGAAGATTTATAGTCTCGATATACCTAGCATAGACATGATGGAAGAGAAAAAGCCAGTTTGACACAAGCGTTCAGCAAGTTTATCGCCGTCTTGGCTGTGCCGAGTCGCACTTTAGCCGAGCCCTACGCGGATCGTTATCGCCGGTTAAAACGGTTCCTGGAAAATCAACCGCGCACTCATGTATTCATGAAATGATAAAATGGAAATATGGATGGGTAGAAGAAGGGCCGTCGATACGGGCGTCTCAAATAAGTTCCCGGTAGACGAAAGTATTGTCATAAATTTTCCCGTAAACCAGATTTGACTACCCAATGAAATAACACGTTTTTACCTCTCGTCTAGCTCTCGCTTATTGGACGGTGATAATCTTGACAAGTGGAAATAAACTCGCATGAAATCTTTCACCGGCTGCGGTACCATTCGTTCGTTTTTCATTCCATTTTTAGCGTTCGTTAACCCTGTCGTCAAATTTCATGTCGAGTTTAAGTTCCAGAGTAGGAAATTTTTTCGACTGCAGAAAAAAGTCGATATTTAGGTTACTTTTGATCAACTCGCGGGACAATGATTGGCCAGTTTCAATGAGATTATTCATTCAAACTCTTATTAGCCGCGTCTGGAGTGGATTAAAGGCGAGTTTTCGAATGTTGAAATGGCAAACATGAAGTGAAACAAAAAAACCAAGCATGCTTCGAATGCGGAGAACTACAGAGTCCGATATCTTGACGAAGAGCTGGAGAGGCACGAGTGGCACGAATGGCGAGATAGAGAAATACAAAAGTCCGTGAGTAGGGGATGAGACAAGGCCCGTAAGAAAAGGGAAAATAAAACAAGAAGGAAGGAAGGAAATAAAGAGGGGCTTAAAGAAAAGCCAAAGAGAAAGGTTCGGACTCTTGGGAAAGGTTATCGAGGCACAAGAAAAAAGTAAGAAGAAGGAGAAGAAAAGCGCAAATTGGTTTAACGCATCCCGACCTCTCTTCCCGAGACTCTCGTGCCTGTTTCATATCGCCAACGAAATGTGCAGTACCTGCAGATATGCGGTTGAAAATTCTCCGCGGAAGTTTGAAGGAGGAGGGGGTGAAATTTTTTCGCTGCAAGTCATAACGAGGCCGACGAATAATCGGGTCGAAAATAGCCAATAACATTTTTCATCAAGTCCAACCTGGGAATAGCGCTTTCATCGGTATGACTGAACGCAGAGGCAATCAAATTATATTCCCAATGCAATCAAGTTTATTAGAAAAAAGGAAGAAGAGAATGTGAAAAAAAAAGAGAGCGGAAAAAAAATTGGAAGAACAAAAAGTAGAGAGAATATGAAACACTGCAGAAACAGAATATAATTCAGATCCGCGATGTTAAATCCATTGTCCGAACTGGAACCAGAAGCGTTGATATTTTCACATTTACACTTGCAGTTTTCCTTCCTTCGGCTGCAGTTACGTTCCATTTTCCTCTTTCCTTGGTACTTTCTACTTAATTACTTTGAAGATGAGAGTCTCTCCTCTTCACCCTTTTTGCTTCCCTCAATTTTTTACCGTTTTTTTTAATTCTCTTTTTGCGCGGGCATATATACACATATATATGTTATACATGTATATAAATATATATATACATACACCTTGGTTTTAATCGAGTCGTTCAAAGTTACTGCGGTGAACGCTGGCGCGGCTGGAACGGCTCAACTCCAGTTTATGTTGCTTTAATTTTACACCATCCGAAGTCTGGGATTACGATCCCGCGTATTTCCATCTTTGGACATTTTATTTCACTGTACTTTAGCTACGGAGCCGTACAATTAAAACGTCCAAATTACCAAGCCCTAGCTTTGCTTTCTTCCGCGCCTTCGTCAGAGCGTCAGCCCTTTGCGATAATTCGTAGAATTATATATCACTTTCTCAATATCAAAACTTAAACTTGAAAGGTAATCGCTCCGGCAAAGAGAAGAAAAATTAATTCAATCGTTCTTCGAGCAATTACTTGTACACGGTATTCGGTGCTGTTAATTGATGCAGCACTTATGCTAATATTCGGCGAACCGATGTCGTAAAAAAAAAAAAAAAAAATCCATCAGAATCTTAAATTCAGGAATCAATGAGCATTTGTTCGAATATCGTGGTTCAATATTTATTAAACTGGAAATTTGACTTGACCATGTCTTTTGTTCTAGTTCCGAAATAACGGTTTTAGTTTAAAATCACTGTAACATTAACCTAATCAACTTCAACCTGATGAAACTTGATGGTGAATTATTTAAAAATACATATCAAATATATGGCAGATATTCCAAATCGTGTGCAGAGAACTTCTCATAAAAATTTGCGCATATTCAAAGTGATGACAGCAAACAGCGAGTAGTATTCTAAATTTTGTCAAACCAAGTAATGAAAAATCTAACAATATGGTAAAAAATACCAAGGCCGTATTTATGTTTGTCAAGTACCCAAATTTTTTTCAACTGTATTATAGTTAGAGAAAATCTTCGAGAATATATGTAAACGATGTTTCCACTCAGGGTTCGATTTCTGAGGTTGTCTAGCTATCTTTCAGAAAACACGACTAATCCAATATCGTACATACTTCGCGTCAGCGTAAATTTTATCTTTCGAGTTCGATATGACGGGTTAATAATTCAAAAGTTCACCAAGTCTCTCTCTATCCGTTGCACCTTCCTTTCTCTATCCCATACACATTTGTACGGCGGCGGATGTTAAGTACTGGACTAATGGAAAGGTCCTCCTCCATAAGCCCGCCTCTGAGGGTCCAACGAATAGCGCAATAAAGCCTCCCTGATTATGATTAACAAGAATATACATTAGCGGGGGTATAATTAAATTACCGGTGGCCCGCGCTCAGATGGCCTGACCACTGTAAGGCGTTACGACACCGGGGCATCGGGCATTAATTAATGTCGTTTAAAAACATCAGTAAGTACCGGGTAAGTGAATAGAGACAAATTCGAAGTGATTAGTAAGGCTTAGGTGTGATTTTTGGTGTCGTAACGGATCGTTAGTCGGGGGGGATGATTTTTTTTAAATCCTGTGCGACTCGTCAATGGTGTCGAAGGTGGGATATCTGTGCGACGCTACGTAAAACGTCACCTGGACTGACACGCTTGTTTTTAGTTTTAAGTGGTGCCCTGATAATCAAAACCACTAGGCTTTTAGCGGTAATGGACGAGTAGACGAAGAGACGACTAGACACGTCTGCCAAACCAGAAGCCGGAGTGTTCCTCTACCTATCCTATCTATACTCCGCACTGACAACTGTGCTGTAACTAGATTATTATCGACGATGCAGCTTCTGCTATCGTGTCAGTTTACCCAAAGAGCTTTCGACCTAGTCCTAAATTTCATCCGTGCTTTTTTCGACCGAATTCAAGGAATCTCAAAGATTCAAAATGTTGACGGATCAGTCTCGTCGTTGGCTTTCGAAACACTTCTGACCCATTATATTTCTCAATACAGTGATGATTTCGAATATTTAACGAAGCCAATTTAAGCATGTCAAATGTTACTAAATCGCTCTAAAAGTCGTGCATTTGAGCAAACGAATGTATGTACTCGGAATAAGAAAAAAAACAAATTCAGTCTTTCAGTGGCTCCACGGATTCAAAAAACTCTGTGAGACTGAATGAATTGATAAAATTTGAAGGGTCTTTAAAACGTGGTTATTGACTGGCCTAAAGTCATTCGGTGAAATAACCGCGTTAGTGAAAGTAAGTGAAAATCACTTCGAACGACTTATGGCGAACTGACGCGACTTTATTTACCGCAACTCGAATTTCGTAGAAATTTACACAAGCTAATCGAAACGACTTCGTATGGCTTCAAGTCAACTCGCATGACTCAAAGTGATTTTAAGTAAGTTGAATTTGATTTTTCACTAGTTCAAATTTTTGCAGGTATTGAAGATTAAGCTTTTTGATACCATTCCAATTTTCACCGCATTTATATATCATTTTTCATTTCCTGACCTCGGTATAGCAAAAGCTTTCCTCATGCTTCTTGACCAGATTCATTTGCATCGACGCTAACGAGATAAAAGCTTTCATTTGATGCGGAATATTATTACATTGATCGTAGGGATCAATAACATTAAGCTGTTCAATTTCTATATGATTTTTGTTTATTCGTGTTCATATCTGACAACCGTCTTATCGTTATTCATTCATTAGTCGTTCGTCAGAGCTTTCAAACAACTTATTTGCAATTCTATTTGCGTAATCAATCTTCTTTTTTTGGCAGCGCTTTTTTACGCCATTGTGTTTCTATTTGCGTACTGAATGTGATTTTCTAACGATTCTCAACGTGGTTCTTTCTACGTTTATTGTGAGCTTTTATCTCTTTCATCTCACCTTCATGTACATTTCAGAGCTTTTACCACTGCTGTTATCAATGTTTATGACGGATATATTTTTATATGTACTCATCTATTCCTGCATCACAGCTAACGTCGTTTTTTCTCTTCTCTCATCGGCATCTCAGCGATATTGTATGATCTGAATTCGCTCCTCCGCATCAAAGCATATCGACGATTCGATTTCATTCCATCTGCACGCCGTGGTTTCATCACCGCATTTATACTCTTGTCATTTGTACATTCACCAAGTACTCGCGTTCGCAGTGTCTCTCATTTTTTCCTGTTTTCATGTCAAAGCCGTCACGTCATTTACAGTCAATAACATTGTTCGTTTCAACCTATTTCTCAAATAGCATCCTCGTCTCTTCTATTCTTTATTTTCTACCGACGTGCGTCAGAGCTTTATTATCAGACTTTTAGTGCGCTCGTGAAAGGCATCGTGAGTTTCCTATCCGTTATTATTATTGAATGTATTAACAACAATGGTAGTACAGTTTTAAATGCTTAAAAAAATCGGGATGCCAGTTTCTTTGACGATCGCACATAGCTTGGTATGTCCAGCTATGTAAAGCCCCCGGATCCATGCGATGGTCAACATGACCGAGAGGCAGGCGCCACCGTTTGAGTCGCGGCTTTGAAAGTGCAGCTCACGCAAGGGGGGTAAAAGAATGTGGCAAATTTTCGCAATACGTTTCGTTCGCCGTCGCTGACAGGGGTTGGTTAGTTTTTACCTTCCGCGTCCGTGTCGGCGGATCCACGCACGGCGAACCCGCACCTCGACTTCTCGAACCAGCAGCCAGCTTTTAGGAACTTCAAAGAGTCGCGGCGAGGGTGTGGGAAGCGGCTCGAACCACGGCCATCGAACCTTCGAACCTCGGAGCCTTCCTACGTCGTCTGCAAGGAGGAGGGCGTCTCGCCGATTCGCCTCACCCCTTGACCCGGCGCCCTTGAAGGGCTGACATTGCAGCAAAGGAAGGCGAGGAGAACCGAGCTTGCAGCTGCATCAATTGCATTGTTGCTTTCTGGGGGAAGAATATATATATATATATTAATGGGAAAAGCTCGCAGCTTCTCTCATTCGCACCACCAATTCCCACGGAATGGAGTTTCTGTATCATGGCTCCATTTTACCCATTTTTCTTCATTTGACTTCTTCTTTTCGTTTCGATCAAACAACGCGAAAGCCCGTCCACTCACTTTCCCAGGGAATAGCAGATTGCGATTGATGTTTTTTCTGAGGTAGTGCGCAAAATCCGATCTTACATAACCAAATGAAATCATTTTTATAATGTAACTGGACACTTGGATTCTCAGACGATCTGCAGGATTGTAGCTTGCGGATTCTCGTACAACTGTATCAGCCTTGGACTCATGGATTGTCCAGAGTATAAATATTGATCCGGCGCCACGTACTTCAGACTGAAGCGTACCGACAGTCCTCTTATATGTTATTTCTGACCGAGCCGAGTCAAGGGCGGTATCCAGACGGTATAAACCGAATATGAGAGGGATATTCCATGATCGCATCGTCGACACAAAGACCCGCGTAAGCGGTATAACCAACTGTGCAGTCCTTCCTTCTTGGCGGTCCCTTAATTCTTAGCCTTCTCCTTCGACTCAAGATTATCCTTGATATTCGTACTGCAGCTTTCAAGTCACATCCATCATTGAACTAACAAATTATATCTAACGAACTTCGAATAGATCGATGTCAGCAGTACTACTAATAAATCGTTGAATTTTCATACTAAACAGAAATATCACTAAATTGATACTAAATTTGCAACCAACGAACTTGATCTATTCCAAATGCAATGCCTTCAACCAGTATTTTCTTTTTTTCGTCCCTGGAAAGAGGACGCGCGTAAGAAATTAAAGCCACAAGTGGTACCTGGAAAGTGGCGATCGTTATCCGACGAAGTATCTCTCAGTTTTGTCTCCAGTGTGAAAAATATCGCTCCTCCTAAAACATGTTCCCGTCGAACCTGCGATTCGGTTCGGGATCGAGGAGGCGGCGGATGAGCCGGATGAGTTAGCGAAGCGTTTTGCCCGGCCAGCAAAAGACGCTTCGCTGGTCGGACTGTGGACTGCAGTTTGCTTCACCGGTTCAATTAACGAACCGAGAGATGGGAGGCGGCCGGAGCAGCCTCCTTCGTTAAGGACCAAGAAGGACCGAGAAGGACCGTCAGGACCAAGGAAACCGCTAATACGCCTCGGCTCAGGCCGGATTAAGCCGAGATTATCGCCGGACTTGAAGCCTGAGCTCTTCCTCGATCCGTCAGGCCGATGGTCAGCCTCTACGTCCGCTTGCTTAGACGGAGACGGTGATCCTCTAGTCCACTTCGATTACCGCCAGTTCGACTCCATTTAGCTTCCACGATACCGTTCTCCTCTGCACTTTGCGTTCTCGCCAGCAGTGCGCTCTTTGAACGTTATTACGGCTTCGTTTTTGTACTTTCTCTCTCTCTCTCTCTCTCTCTCTCTCTCTCTCTTTTTGAAACCATTTTTCCTCGACAACAGATGAAGTGTGCTGCGTTAAGTTACGAGGCAGAAGCCGTCCTTCAAAATCGCATCGATTCAAGTCCTTGGTTTTAGGATTTGAAAAGTCTGAAACAGTTTTCGAGAAGATGTTTCAGTAATTATTTACACGTATGAATTATTCCTGCTAGAATTATTTTGCTACTAGAAATTTCGGTGTTTATGAGAAACTTTAATTTTCGGTTGTTCACTTGTGATTCTATGACGCAATATAGTAAACCTCTGCCGTAATCAAAAGTCTCATAATTCGATGTAAATCAACTTTTTACGTTTACATGTTCTTGGAACTCGTTTCATTACAGTAATTCTGTATTTTTAAATAGAAAGCTTGCAAGCTCATCTCTTCGAGTTATCGCGTGCTTTGATAAATTTTTAAATCGAGAACTCCGAAAAAGATAAATCGATTCGCGCGCGATGCTGACATACCTACAATTTTCCTTAACTAATAGATGATGGAAACAACAGCTAGCATCGTTTTCTGGCTGAGTTGAGTTGACATAACCTATACATACGGACGTACGCGAATAAGTGGCTGTTGCTCTCGCGAACAATTAAACCGCCTACGCCCCCTGACTCACTTATCAATTACGCTTGGTGCAGCTGGTGCTTAGCCCCATTCACATCAATTTTATGGACATTATTTATCGCCACTTCCATGCGACCGTGCCTGCAATTGGCTCACCATAAACCACGTGAAAACGATTAACGTTTTCCGAAAATCCAACTGGCCAAGGAACGACATTGCAGAAGCGTGAAGCACCTCCGGAAAGATTAATTGAAATCAAATCCTTCGCACCGAGAGAAAAAAATTTGTCGCAATGACCAGAATTTCGTCTCGCCAATGAAATTTCAGGGTCAACGGACATCCGACTAAACATTATTTTCGCGCAACCAAAAAGTTCTGTTGATTTTTTAATGCACGAGTGAAGTTTAGCTGGAGTAGTACTACCAAATCTCATACCATATGAGAGTATTAAGCCCACAGTGATCGAACTTGTATAGTATACATCGAAATGTTTCGTGCTGATGAAGCTGACTGTCGAACCGACCAAGGTACCTTTTTTCTGTCGCAAAGAACAACCTTCTCCCCATTCGGATGACAGGTATCGGCAAGTAGCAATTAGTGATAATTCTGGTAAAGCTAGAATCGGATCCCCGTGAATACAGGTCTGGGATTATTTCGAATCTGCTAAGCTGACTCCGTTTAAATCGAAGAGGTTCAGGTTGTAGAGTCGATTACGTAACGCCCTTCATCTCGTCGTTGCAATATTCTCTACAAGCCAGAACGTACCAGAAACCTCTCCACCTATCAGCTACTATCTACGACTGACCTTCCGAAATACCCGCCTCGGTGCTTCGACTGTAGTTAAACCCAAGCACCTCTTCGACGTCTTTGAGGAGAAACGTTCGCATTACAGTCTAGGGATGAGCCCACTACAGATTCCATTGACGCTATCCGATGCCCACTCCTACTCCGATTGATTGCGACATCTCTCCACGAGCCGATGCAACGAATTCCAACCACATTTACGACTCGGAATACCTTATAATTCATAGCCTGGATAAGATCGGGAATATATTGTCACGTTTTTGGTCATTCTTGTGATTTGGAGACAGGAATCGTTCCTACATTTTTTCTCAACTTGTCGGTTGGTAAATAAAACATCCGATACATGATGCATTCGTTACAAGTTACACGTGATAAACTTATACGATTAAGCATAAAATACATTATTGTCGTCCAAAATCCAACTCGTGATCTAACTATTTGTAAAGATTCAATTTACGGTTATTTGACCTACTTTTCATCGGAATCAAACACAAGGAGTAGATTTTTCGACATAACTTGAACAGTTTCGGTTACAATTTTCAAAATTTCATTTCATCAAGCCTAAATTTGAACCCTTTGTTGACCTGACTGTACACCCCAGTAAATTGTAAACCCTTGAATTTTAGAATACTATTTTCAATACAGTCAAGGATTTAAATGAAACTTGAAAATTTATTACTTCAGGACTCATTCGCCCTTTTTTATACGTACGTAAAGAGGTGTACAACAGGGAAAGGCAGTAGTTCAATTATGTACTGAGATTTTTCTAGGGTCTTTACCGTGCATTGACGAACGAATTGAAGGATACGAATGAAAGTATAGCAAATGGGTACAAATGTCTATTCGTTCCGAAAGACTCCCTCGCGACTTCCGAACAGTCTCCATTTCTCCATTTCATTTCTCGATCCTGATTATACGGTGAAATTGAACTACTCAAATGTAATTAGAGTGAATCAAGGTTCAGCCGATTTCATCGGGAATCTTTTTACCGTACATCTCTTTTACCTCTTCTAATTTTTCATTCGATTCACCTTGTACATATACCCGATATGCCTCGTATTGTCGTGCTCTCCAATGGATCTAGAGATGATATAAAGGGGACATGAAAGAGATTAGTAACGAATAATCTGATAACCCATAGAGGCTAGACCCTAGAGAACTGGACCCAGGAAGTGATTCCCCGGCTTGTGCACGGAAGTAATAGCCAACCTCTACTCTTTTGTAGTACTTATACTAATACCTCTTTAGAAGAACGAAGCTAAGTACAGATCATATACCTGCTTTAACAGTAACCATGGAAACCATTATGATATCCAATAATTAATCCTCACAACGTTGGCAACTCGATTGCTCTTTCTTTCCTTCACTTGGTCTTGCTTCAATGTATTCCGGTCTGATACTTCGGTACTGAGTATCTCCGAATTTTCCATTACGATGATTACGAATGTATTCGGTGAAAAAGAGAACAAGACACGAACCGATGGTTCAGTACGTAGTCTGACATGACGATAATTATACCGTGCCTAATGGTTCCCTGTCCAATAGCTTATTTTCGCGGAGGTCCTACGGCTGGTTTTCCGGTAAGAGTATTTCTCTTCGAAGATCTCGAAGTATGTGAATCGTGGGACCGGATATAACTGGCCTACCAACACAAGACCATTACTTTTTCTCGAAAGCATCGGAAATGATCATTTATCTCGTTCAAAAGTTTCTCTGCACAGACGTTTCGACGCGCCATATACCGTTGCAGTTTCTCCACGATAGATCGAAGCTCAGTTCTTGGTTGTTTTCAACTCACCCTGATGCCAAACTAGGCAGGTATCGTATAACTTCAGAACCAAGTCTCGCGCTTTTTCATCAACCAACACGATACTTGTCTCACTTTTATACCAGTATCTCTCTTACACTTTTGGCGAAGTGGAAGATTTTGAAAACGCTCATATTCGAACCAACTCGAAATAGTTTTTTTTTTTTTTTTTTTTTTTTTTTCGGAAAGAAAGAAGTAAACAAATTTAGACTGATTGCGAGAGAGAATAAGACTCTTGAACAAGACGGGATAAGATACGAAAATGAAACTCTCACACCTTGCAGAATAAAAAAAAAAAATTAAAAAATAAAAAATGAAAGAATCGATGCAAAAGCAAGATGGGCAAAAAAAAAAAAAAAAAAGCAAGACGTATTATCCGCGATAAATCCAGTTATTACAGGGGAAAACTTTCCTCTTTCTCTAATATTTATCCGTCATTTTCTTTGGCTAAAGTTCTGGCACGATCTGTGATCGCCCTATTAGGATCATTCATTATTTTGTTTCACGGGGGGGAAAAAGTTGGATCATCGACTCTCGGGTTTTCCCTTGGATGCCGAGGGAGGATATCCGGACATGTCTCCCTCGACTCTCAGGGCACTACTACATCCACCTCTCTCGTCCTCGTCGTTGTTATTGATACTCCATAGCAAAAGTTTTCCATTCTCTCGCTGTAGGCGAGATCCGTTGTCAACCATACGGATAAAAACATATTTGCCCTTAGTCACCGAGTGCGCAAACATACGACTGATATACTCACACACACACAGTCAAATGTCTACAAACTTATCGTACAGGCTCATTTCTCATTTACTTCTCGCCAACTGTTTTTCCCGGCCATATTCCGCCTCCCAAAACTTTACCACTGAAAGACATCGCTCGTCGCGACTCTCTCTCTCTCTCTCTCTCTCTCTCTTTTTCTCTTCTTCTCTTTCTCTTTCCCTCTCTCGAGTTTTTGAACCGAGAAAATTTCGGCCCACATACTGACTGTCCTCTTATTCTTTTGTTACGTTTCTCTATTCACAATTCGAAGAGCAAGAAGTAGAAATGAGAATTTCTCAACGAGGAGTTGCCTTTATTTCTATTTTCTCCCTGATGCGAGTTCTCTTTCAAAAATGATTTTTATTCCGCGATCGCTCGCACAGTCAACTTTTGTACTGAACTAACAACACAAAAAATCTCGTTATTTCACCGTCGCAGAAAAGAAGGTGACGTAAATAAAGTTCGTCAGAGCGAAAACCCGTACGTACAATGGCAAATCGGACGACCGCGCTCTGCTTTATCTGTAGTTTTATAATCTGTTTCCGATTGTGAATTTCTCTGCATTAGTTCCCTTCGAGCTACACTACACAATGCATTAATGGCCAAGCTATCGATTACCGTTGTCAATCCTCGAATGACTGAACGGAATTTTATCGTACTAATTCTTATTCGTTTTCTGCTTTCAGTTGGCAAGTGTCAACGAAATGGATACTTCAAGAAAGGAGACATCCAGGAAGACCGTTTGTCTGCTTTGGCTGGTCTTTCTTGTCGTCAGCGCATCGGCCGAAGGCACTTTGGAAAAGCTGCACGAAGGTGAGTCCTCATTTTTAAATATTGTATCACTGGAACGAGTTTATTTACAGAGTCGTAGAGGCGGTGTATTAATGATCTTAAATGATTTTTTATACTCGGAGCATTTATTAGTCACGTCATTCGGACAGTCAAGAATAACTACTCGTTAACCATCTTTTCACACACAAGTTTTATGTCACAGTATCAAGTCACAATCGAATTTCGTACAATTCGAGATTTCAAAACACTAATGCGAAGAAGATGAACATGTAGATTCAGAAATACAAAGCGTTGCGAAGTACCGAGTTGTAAAAGAGTCATTAGAGAAAAAGGAAGAAGCAATCTCGTTTCTTTGGAAACCGGTCCCGCTTCCCTGCAGCGCCAAAGTATAGTTATCGAAAAGTTCCGCATGTAGATGTAAGAAAGAATAAACCTCACATATATGTGCAGGTTGCATCAGATCGGCGTCTTTTGATGATAACCTGTCTCAGATTTCGGGCCTAATAAATGGCTGCAGAAAGGTGGTAATAATTGAAACTCATGCTAATTAAAATTCCGTTGAATCCAGCAAAGATCGGTCCGAGAATCACGTTCTCGAAGCAAAGACGCTTATTTGTAGTCACTATTTTCTCAATTAACTTCTTCTTAATCGCTTCTAGGAATCCTGTTCTTCACTTCTGTACTTGGGAATGTATTCCTCCAGTCTCGAATATCACTCAATTTATATTTGATGAAGCGAACGGAATTCACGCGAGGTCTACACGCGTCACCACGTTAAACGAATCTAAGTCATACTTGGCATCGTCGTGCGTGAGTGACGGCTCGACATTTGTCAGTGTCAAATATATCAGGTGAATGTGTGTATACCTGATTATACATTACGCGATACTAAATATGGAAATTATATGGAAATAACTCCAATTAAGTTACCGAAAAACGAGACGGATCTACATCGCAACTATTACACGCATGTAACGCGTGTCGTCGAGTTCTTTTTTGTTTTTTTTTTTGTTTTTTGTTTTTTTTTTGTTTCACAGACCTCTCAGACCAATCTTGACTTTAATGATCAGCTACGTCAATTAATCTTGTCCATTTTTTTTTTTTTTCTTTTCTCTTCCTAGAATCAGAATCATTTCAAGTGACGAGAAGGTGAAATCATTTTAATAATACCGTTGATAGTTTAATCCGCATTCATGCGATGACTGGAAAATCTTGTCAACTGCAAAACTTGTGCAGAAACATTGTAAACGATTCAATGACGTCGTTTTTCACTGATTCAAAGATTGCGTTTTAACGGAGATGGAGACAATTCAAGCACCTAACTGGTCCTACGAGTAATCAGCTTTCTTGATTGTTTCCAAACGTCGATCTTGATTGTACACGTGATAAAAGTTTACCTTGACAATCATCACCGAATGCACGAATAAGACAGATTGGAGGGACAAAAAATTGAATAATTTGAACGAATCACGCGATCGCGTAAAAGTGCGGCGATCGTCAGTCAGTCGGTGAGTCGATAGGCTGGAAGAGTAATTGCTTACGGTGGTAGGAGACTGCAGGTAATTCTTGGCGCTCGTGACACCGAGATAACCGAGGTATAACCCGACATCGGTGCTCGTTGCCGGAGGCAAGGCATAAATTTTAAGGCGTCCGTCATACCCACTTAAAGTTGACTTATAATATAACGCTGCGCCTGGTCCCATTATACTAATTCAAGATCGCCTCGAGCCAAACACGAAATCCAGTCTGCAGCTTCGCGCTTCTCTCGCTTATAAGGACCACCGCCAGACGGATGGACCCGTTCGCAGTCTCGCTTGGTATCCAACGCCTTATGATCCGGCGATAAATTACATCAGCATAATAGAACAGCCCATGAATAAAGTTATTCAGAATTTTCGAATATATTCGGGCGAGGGCGACTTAGAATGGAGCTCGGTGAGTCTGATCCGACAATTTTCCAAATCTCGTCTCTGTTCGCAGAAATTGTTTCTGGTAAAACGGGGTCAAAACGCGGATCCGATTGTAAAACGACATCGCCTTTCAAACTTGATTATTACGCAATTAGTGACAAGATATAGCGTCTGCATTCCAGGCACTCTGACAGTCGTATCAACTACGGTTGGTTATTTAGAACGAATGAATAAATTACTCACGCGTAAACGCTAAGTCATATTTGAACTGGGACACTGGCCGGAAATGGAAGAAATTATTTGACGAAGATATGCGGAGAGACTTGTCGACTAGCCGTTGAAGCAACGATTCACTTTTGTCTATTATTATGCCAGGATATCGTAGATTAACTAATTCGTTGAAAAAAAAAAATAAATACCATGTCACTCACGTATGTGATAATAGTTAGGATTTTTCACTGTAGATCATGTATGAACTAGTAGTTGTTTGTCGTTTTGTCTCGATCGAAACGTCAGCCGTTCAAATAAATAATGCTGAAGGTCTACACCCATGAAAACTTTAATTCTCATCTAAATTTGTGGTCTAAAAATATTACACATTTATTTACTGAAAAAGGGAAGATTTTCTTCTGCTAAAGAATCGAGTCGTAAAGAATTTAAACGTAAGACTTCGACTGCCGCGTTTCTTTCAATTCCGTCACGGAATTTCGTTACCGTTAAAAAAAAATAAGTCTAGAGAATTGAAAATGGCAAAACTACGTACTGGCCAACAATAAATTGTCAGGTTATATCAGACGCTTTAAATCTCTACTGCAGGGGTACCAACTCAATTTTTAACCCATTGAGTCACACATTATTGTGCCGAGTCAACTTTTACAATAAGATACTATTCGATGGCTTTTGAGATCACTAATTACGAATCCGAAGACAGATTTAAAAAATTCAAGACGGCGGATCCAATGCGGAGGACAAAAGTTCAAATTTAATCAAATCCGGTCAAAAAAACTGTATACAGTGGTTTTCGGGGTCGCTGATTACGTATTTGAAAATTCAAGATCGTGGATCCAACATGGTGGACTTGAAATGGGAAATTTGTTCGAATAGTGTACCAGTACGCAGGTAATTATCAGTCACGAAATTCATCTCGCTTCGAATTCGGTGAGATTTTCTCACGCGGAAGCTGACCGCCTCTAATGCGGAAATAAATATGTTTCAGCATCCGACTTCCTCGCGGCACCGCATTATCTAACACTGCCATACGAGCGTAGATAGCGCGGTTATCTACACCGGCTTTCCGCCCGATAATTGGCGATAACTCCTCGTCTGCTTCAATGCAATCCGCCTTCTGCCAGCTGCAACGTCGACCGAGTCTTGTTCCTACTTTAGAGTTTGAATCGGAAACCGCGACTTGTTTCCGGCCTTGTGTGGACATTATCGAATTTCAGGTGAATTCGGGTTGGTTGACTCTGGTTTTTTTTTTTTTTTTCCTTTTTTCTTGGAAATTGGAAAATTAACCTCGCGATTACAACAATCTTATTCTCATTCGTACCCTTCAATGTCAAATATTCACGACAAAGTATTATCAAAAAAACACGATGTCCGGTAAAAAAGGAATCGAAAAAGGGAATGAAAAAATCACGGTTTGAGAAGTGAAACTGACGTGAAACGAATTTTGTTCAATGATTTTTTTCTCCTGATATGGGTAAAAGGAGAAAATCGATCACCCAAATGTAGGAGGCACTTCAGTTGCGAATAATTTCAAAAGAATCATGATACAATTTTATTTATTTTAGATACCAAAATCGTAGCGTTTAGCCAATTACCCTGATCAGTAAATCAGGGCACATATTTATTGTAAATGCAGTTTCTTCAAATTGCCTAGAAAGAATTAACAGTAACATTAACATACTTTTCCGAAAGAGCAGAAGTTTATCTGTTCAAGCCTTATTAACGACCAGAGTTTTTGGTTGAAATTAGTTGAACATCTTCTAAACTTATCTTCATACTTGACTTCAATCAAAGTTTCTGAATCACAGAGTATCACACATTTTTTTTTTTTTAAATCCGGCACAATAGTCATAAAAATAGTCGCTCTTATCCGTTTCATAATAGTTACAATGGCCTAAAAGATGCGTGTGAAACTTGTGTTTTGACATCTGGTTGTATAAAACATCGAATCGAGTAACTCACACCTCAATTTGCATCATGAAATTCGTTCGAAAGTCAATGAATTACATATTTGATGTGCAGAAATGTTTCATACCTCTTTTTGTCCCACACCGGGTTCAAGAGACTTCTGCATATAATTTTTGAGTAGATAACATAAAAAAAAAAAAACAAACCGCATACAGGCCGATTCGCACCATGTTCCAAAACCAACAAAATCATCGCATGAGTGAAAATTCCATCCTCAGCTGATATTCGATGTGGACGAATATCGCGATATGACAAAGCATAACTTTTGCCCGTTACGAGTGTAGGTACGGAAATGCGACCCGGCGGGGTAACTGCACCGGATTCACCCGATATTTTCACCGATTTTCAATGAGCCTAGCTGTCCCTCGTCGAGGGTGGAGGGGTGCAGGTTCGACCATGCATCCCTCCGGAGTTTTTCCACCCTTCGAAATCCCGACCCGGCATCCATCATCCGAGAGAGGAGGAAATCTCGGTATTTGTTGGGATCTTGATCCTCTCGTCGCAGGCGAGATCTTCTTTTTATCCATCTTCCTTGGTTTCGGTACCTCCTCGGCTCTCTGTCTTCCTCATAATTTTTCCCTCCATCTTCCCTCTCTTTTTCGTTGGGCGCCAGAGGCGAGCGAGCAAGGTTCTCCCGAAGAACTCACATTCTCACGCGTCGACACTCAATTTTGTTTGATTTGTGATCCTACCAGCGCCGTTCAAGTTTAGCCCGTGAACCAGACGCGTGGGCGGCTGCAGGAAGACTTCGAGCTCACCTGAGACCTCGGTCTGCATTTTCCTCGCTCGTATACCTTCCACCTTCGTCCCACAAAACGGCGACTCGGTATTACCTTGTGACTTACGTACGTACCTCGATGTTATAAATTGAAGAAGAGAATATTTCGATACGTGGATATAAGGTGTGTACCACCTCTTTACCTTCCAGAGTTAGTTCAACCATGAGAACGACGCTGGCAGTACTCTCATCATCATTCCTTCCCGTCTTCGTAACTGCCTATTTCAAAATTATAGTGTAAACTCAAGCACGTAATATAACGTCTGCTGGAAAACGTTGCTCCGAGCTCGGTGCACGTATATGAATACTGGAGTTGCCACACGATTGCCGTGAACTCAACTCCCACGCATCGTATTCAGAATCGTTTCTGTGCGATCAAACCCTCACTTTTAGTGGACACTAGACTCCACTGACCATCAAAATGCTACTTTAGGTTCGAATAATTTATCCGTTCGGTGAACGTCATTGGAGAGCAAATAATTTTTCTTCACCGACGTGGTATTTATTTTTTTTTTTTATTTGTACTCTTTTCTTCGTCATGACTGATTTTCAAACGAGTGCTCGTCACTGAAGAATCAACGTTACTTGTGATATTCGCAATTGGGATTTCTTACAGATTGAGAGGTATTCGATAGAACGAATATTCTTGAAGAATGAGAAGGATTGGATAGAGTTCGGATGCTTTTTTGACAATCTATGCTTTGTGAGTTTAAATCGAAACGGATTCACCGATTCATCGAGTGTAGTGTAGCTCAAATGAAACGCACAAATACTCTGGCTCATATCACCAATAATATACAATTTATTGTTTCCTAGCAACGTCCGCCGATGGATGAATCCGAATGACAGTTTCCAACTTTTTATCCAGCAACTTGAAAGAGGGAGTACCTTGCTCCCAGTGCATATGTACGCAAATAAGTAAACGGATATGAATAAACGACTAAGAGGCTAAAGCGACGGTTGATCAATATGGCAAGTCGTCTTTATGAGATATGAATTCAATTGAGAGTTATTCCTCACGATAGTTGAGACAAGTTATTCTTAATAATGGTATGATTATTGTGTTGCGCTGTATAATGTAGATGATTTTTCTTTATTTATTAGAAAGTGGTGGAATTTAGGGCGAAGGATATTATTTCGAAGAGTTCGAATTCAAATGTTGAAATTCGATTAAATTGTTCTTCTTGTTCCTGATTCTCCGCCTTGGAACTTGACTTTGGAGTTTTTGCCTAGTGTCAGGTACGAGAAGCGAAACATTTTTCAGATACTCTGATTTTTCAGAAAATCAATTCCTCGATATTTTCACACCCGAAGAACGATCGTGTAAAAACGAAATCAAAAGATTCTGGGGTGGTTCACAGACACTGATCGAATCTATTAAACCCACGTGATGCCCTGACGGAAAAGCTGTAATTGCAGTACCGGAAGTTAAATTGATCTGAAATCTCGCTGCGGATGACTGGTGCATAATTGGCTGCGTCCGGAAATCAGTCTTGGATCAGTTCGTTGTGCCTAAATTTTTTTTCTCACATTTTACTTTGCCAACCGCAGCCTCCGTCTTCCACGAGGTAAGAAGACTTTGCTCGGTTAAATCGGCTGGCAATTTATCAAAAATCAGGTTAGGTCACCGGAGCAAAGGTGAGGACGGCGGGGGATTCAGAGCGATTCCAGCGCCGCGACGCCCGGCCATATTGACATAATGAAGAAACTTGGTCGTAAAGAAACGCGAGTAAAAAATTTCCACCAAACTTTCCCAGCGAGCGGCGAAAGAGAAAGAGACTAAGAAAAAGTGATGGGAGTTTCAGAAAGAGAGATACGGAGAAGCAAGGGCGGGAAAAGGAGAAGGAAAATTGCCGGCCAGCTCCGGGGTAAAGTTTGAAAATTCGTTGAGGCGACGCCAAGACGGCTCGCGTCACTCTCCCCGATTCTGTCTGTACCGAGAGGGGGCACAAAATGGCAGCTCAAGTCACGTTTGTCTTGCGTTGGTCCGCGGGGTGGTTTCCAGGGGTGGTTCCTCAGGTTCCTCTTAGTTTCTGTTTGTTCTTTTGATTCTTTCCAGTCACCTCACTGCCGCCTACTTCTCCGGTTCCCTCACCTTTTACTCCCTTTTCTTCCATTTTCTTACCGCACCGCCACACTTCTTCCATAACCTTTCTCCCTCCTTTTCGCCAACGTCGCCACCCCGCTTCTCCTCTCCCTTCCTCCCTCCTTTCCTTCTCAGATTCTTTCGAAAACTTAACTTATTTAATTTCCGCCTTCGGCCGCCGCCGTGTCACTCCCTATTTTCACTTATTCAGCATCTGGTATGGGTCCGCATCGTCTTTTCTTTTTGCCGCACGTACAGCGATCGACGAAACATTCTGCCGTCACGTTGAGAAAGAAACTGAATTATCAGCATTTAATGTTGACGTATACGAATGTTGCTGACTTCATGTTTCCAAAAATACTTCATTAATTTCGCACTCTTGGTGACTTTCGATAAATTTCACCGCACCGTAAAATCTGATAACTATTGAGAGGCGAATTTCGAAGGATCGTGAAAATATCGGGTTCACAGATTAATAAAAATTGCTGTCAAAAAAATGAGAAAACAAATAATCGTTGAATGAAGTAGTTTTAAAAGCTATGAATAAAATTAACCAAATTCAATTTGACTGAAACAGTTTTCTTCTTTTTCAATTTTATACACGAACGAAATTTTGAAAATGAGGCATCAATATTTCATAATAAAGTTTGGATTGAAATTTTTTTTTTTTTTTTCTTTCGAACTACATCTTTATTCACACTCTGTCTAGGCAGATAATAAGTTGAATATTTTTTACATACCTTAGAGTAACGTGTAGGTAAATCTCCAGTGATCAGTACCAATAAACTCTATTCACAAATTTATACATTAATTACGTATTTTCTGATCCACTCAATTTTTATTTACACCAAGTGTTTGGGTGAGTAGTTTTGCGGTTAAACAAGTTTAGTGTTTGTATAATCGATCCTCTTATCTTTGGGAAAAAAATTTCCACTTCTTGTTTGACCGATGGTATATTTGCGTCTTTCCTTATTATCTCGTTTGGTACACACCACAATACGGTCAATATGTATCTCAGAATTTTGTTCTGGAATCGTTCAATTATTTCAATGTTTGACTTTTGCGGTAGTTCCTCTCAGTTGGAAGCCCGAAGATCGGATAGAAGTAAAATGAATATAGAAACGTTGACGTTGTAATCCGTAAAAGAAAAAGAAGAAAAAAAAAAAAAAACACCCTTACTTTTGAATCACGGCATTGAACACACACAGAAATTATGGCAGCTATTCCTTGAGTGATTTAGGTTCCCTGTTTTTCAGCATCACAGAGCTCTTCCGAGCTTTTTGCAACACGTTGAGCCGCAGTTGAAAACTTAATACCGCGTCTGCAGTTTATTACTACGAAACTCCAGGTGGGTAATTGTGATTTTTTTGCAACCCTACACAGAACGAGGAAGAAAATACGGGGATGGATATAGAATTGCAAGTTTTAACAGCGAGTTGCATATAACAACGAATATATGGCGTGTTCTTGCTCTTGTCGTCGACTGCATACTTGAGTTTCAAAGTGAAATATCATGCGACACAATCCTCTCAGACCTTCGAAAAGTTATTCTTAGACACTGGTTATGGCGAGTAATAGGCGTAATCAGATCCGTTATAATATTATACTCAATCCAACACGAAAGGTAACATTAGAATCTCGTTTTAACAATACACGCAAGGCATTGTGTTTTGTCAGTTAGAATTTACGATCTTATCAATGCTTGCCGAGTTACCAGCAATAAAGGAAAACAATTTCAAAGTTCGAAGGGAATGGTGTAGAGATGAACGAGATAGTGACTGTACTTAACTGTACTTGGCAAGTTTTTGAAATTGTCTATTCTAATTTTGACCGGCCTGCAGCAGCGGTGAAATTCTATTAGTAATAAGACAAAGGTTGAAAATTTTAATGAAATTTATTTTTATTGAATGGAGATCGTTCGACTTATCTTAGAAATCTTATCTAAAATCTTGGAAAACTTCTTCGAAAAAATCTAAAGTAGAAATTTCGCAAAAAACTTTCTTTCCATTTCCAAACACGAATACAAAATCGTCGCAGGTACTTATTTATTTGTAATAAATCCATTAAAAAATTAGAACACTCAATTGTTCCAAGTGTTCTAAATTATTTCGGTTACTGGTTAAACCTGAATTTCTGATAGCTCAGGATTCATCATAAGAATTCCAGTAATAGTTGAACTTGTAGCATTTATAAATTAATAACATCATTATTTCAAACGGTTCGATGTTTGAGGCCTGATAACTCCGAAACGACTTACCTTACGCAAATCTTTATTCGGATCTTTTTTGTAAAGCGTAAAATTTCCTACAAGAATATGTTTCTTTTATATCTTCACACTGATTCGTTTTCGAGCAATAAAATTCTGAATTTTTAAAAAGTTTTTTCCCATGTTATTTAAATGGGAAATAGAAACTTGAGAATCGCCAACTGTAAATATCAATATTAAGAGCTCGTATTTTACCGCGGTCATTTTTGAGGGACACTCGGAAGATTTTTCAATGTTCTTCAAAAAAAAAAAGAAAAAATCGGTTTTTTTGAAACATTCTAATATATAATCCATTCCTACGCACTCTCTGGGCGCGCAAGTTCTGAGATGAGAAAGAAGATTTTCGTCGACCAAACACTTTCGCAATAACAACCCCTAAAAGGCACTCGAGCAAAATATCGTGCCCAATCTTCGGCCCCTAACCCTAACGTACACATTTCGTACGAACAGAGCGTCCTGACACGTGTGTAATCCGTTTTCCCTCGAAAACGACTCATTGATATGCGTTCGTTTGATTGGATCGGCGAGTCCGTTCCGCTCTGTCGTCGCGCAGCATTCGTCCAGTCGGACACCCTCGTCAGCCCCAACCTGGTTAGCTGTTTCAATTTCCCCTTGGCGTGGAGAAGAGAAAGGCGACCAAAATCCGTCTCTCTGCCGGCCGATAACACTCGCGTCCAATGCGCGTCCTACCGTGTCACAGATATCATTATTGCCACGCTGATGCCCGTTTTACAAACCGTTATCCATATTCACCTGCAACTAACTGCCGCGATCGATTTTCCTCGCATCACCTGTCCGACCGTGCAGATTTTCCGTGAACGGCTTCCAGGATCTGGGACGTGGTGAAAATTCCGAAGGGGCATATCTCAGAAATTTTCTGTAAGAATAACCATGTTCAAAATCGATTCTGAAAAAAAACAATTCGCGTTAGCTAAATCGATGAATCATTTTTTCTTCGGTCAATTGGTGAATAATTGTCAGCAACCAAGTACAGGAAAGTTCCGTGGAAGCGTGTTTATTACCTAAGATTTGTTTCGTAAATGATGATAAATATCCAGAAAAAAAACTCAACTACATGGTCAAATTGATTAGATGAATCCAATTTCATTAATTTTCGAATTTCAGCCAACTCACAAGTATCAACCGATCGAGTAGCAAATGAAATTTCTCACAGCTAAGAGCTGCTGATGAATTGAAATCCAGAACTAGATCGCGTAAGTCGTTGGATATAAAGTGGTTTGTAAACACGGGTATGAAATGAGATACAATTAGGCCCGACGATCATTATTACGCTCCTGAACCGGTTATCCTGCAGTCTAATTTGACGGGAAATTTTCTCATTCTCCCGTCCTCATTTTAAGTTTCTCTATTTTCCCTCGCCTCTCTCCATATATGAGGGGTTCGACTACTTCCGGTCTGATGATTGGGCGCAAATGCATGCACGAGGACTTTGCATCCCGGGATCCAATTAGTCTTAATTAATGGGCAACGCTGCGGTGGCTGCAGGTACGATGTCTTACCTAATTGTACCAGCGGCGTAATTCACACTCGTCGTACGAGGGATAATATCAACCCTTACAGACACGCGATACGAATCCTTCCGCATTAGCTGTCTCGATTTCTTGTCTCTTGGACCATCGTATTCGATGAAACTTCCCAGTTATGATGTAGAACTTTACGCGGTATGCCGCTTAACGACAAGTCTCTGCGCTATCGCAGACATCGATGGGAAGAGAGGGATGAATTCAAAGAAGTTTCAAAGTTCCAGATAAGTGGGGAAAAACTTGACGGAGTGCTTTGAAGAATTTTTAAATCAATATTATATTACAGGATACTTGTCACAGGATACCGAATGTTCAAGAGAATTATGAATGTATCAATTGTTTGATAACTATATCTGCAAAAAAAAAAAAAAAAGATTAAAAACGTTATAATGAAGATCTTTCTGATTCAACCTAATGTAAAATATCGAGATTCGCGTACTCGATAGATTGCTCTTTTTTTTTAACCTGCAAATTCTTGAGACAATCCTCGTAAGAAGGGTGAAAGCCGATTCAGTCTTATTTGAATGTTTCAAATCCCTCGACTATACGTAACTACTTGAGACAAAATTTTAATCCTCCTTCGAACAGTTTCAAAACCGACACTCCCTGGGAGGGTAAAATTTTAAGATTTATAACTCTATAAGTATGACGTAAATAGTGTCTCTTTTGACGGAATACATGAATTTTTTATTAGAATGTAGAAATACTGAAAAATCAATTTTTTTTTTCATCACAATTCAAAAGTAGAACGTCGAAAAAAGTTTAATGACGTGCAACTCGTAAAATGAATCGACTTAGAGCAATTTGAGTTTCAGCTCTTGGCTTTATTATTTATAGCTTCAAGAAGATTTAAAAATTTTTTCATCGAAAGTAATAACAAAATGGGTGGCATGGCGTATATAAGCAGCGAACGACTCCGAACTCGAAGGCTTCTCCGGTGGTGCATCTCCTGACATTACTGTCCAGCTTGTAACAGAGAGAAAAAAAATTTCAAAGCTTATAACGTCTTTTCGGGCTCGAGCTCGTAGTCCAAATGTTACAAAAAATATTTTCTCAAACATATTCAATTATGAACAAAAAATTTCATTCTTCGGCCAAAAAATCGTTGGACAATTTTTTATAAAACTATTTTGGGACCAATATTCAAAAATCTAGCCATGAGCTCAAACCGATGAACACAATTTTTAAAGATCGTATCAAAATTCTAAGTCGAACGGATAAAAAATACACGCTAAACGAAAATGGTCTTGGATTGTGTGAATATTGAGTAAATATTTCTAAATAATTTACTTCATATTCTACATGCCTGGGTATTCGGGTATCACTCGAAGGGTGAAAAAGCAAATTTGAGAGAAAAAAAAAAGGACGATTCGGTTGCCAATTGCACAATATGAAATCAATGTACGTCAAGTAAATTCAACATTCATAATTGTGTTCAATGAATTCATCAGGCTTATCTCTGTTGCGGAAGTTGGAAAAATTGAACACCGGTTGAATATGAAAATGACGACGAAGAAAGTGGAAAATCGGACAAAAAGTATTCACACCGCGAGATAAAAGACGCGAATACTGTAAATAGGAATAAAGGTATCTAGGTACACCTACACACACGCGCACGTACATATATACAATATACCTATATGTCATGCGGTGAAGAAGAATTATTATTTATTCCGAAGCTTTTGCGTAGACGAAGACGCAGATACGGTTTGCGAGGCGTTTTCCATCTACCTTTATCGGAAAACGTTAGGAAGAAGGACGTTACCGCTATCTTGACGGGGTGCCGGTGCTTAAGCGTTCGCTGAAGGACGAGGAGCAGAAAAGCGGCTAGAACCAGAGGAGTGGTAAAAGGTTAAAAAATGTCGAACCGGGGGAAAATAAAAAACCGCCCCGTGCACCACCGCCCGACTTTATCTCCGTTCGAACTAAATGCGAGCACGAGAGTATCACTTTTTGTTAACGGGACGCGGAAGAGCCGCAGCTGACACCATTATGCCTCGATATTACACGCACGATGTACCATCTGAATACAAACCTGATCCGATATGCTCGATATTGTGGTCAGTGATTTCAATATGTGAGGAATTTTTTATTTTGATTTTTCTTTCTCCTCACTCTCTCTTTCTCTCTCTCTCTCTTTCAAGCGTTTTTACTCCGTTTTGAGAATTTTGAAACATTTTTCAACATGGGCTCGTGAATGGAAGATAATCTACATAACAAAAAGTCGGATTCAGGCCTCTTGAGACTCCTGTCAAATTAACGGGCTCACTTCAATTAATAGTTCGGTATTTCCTGAAAGAGTTTTTTATCGAGACTAGAATGAACATAATATCCACAATGGTTTAGCAAATGTCTCAGATTTGAAAATGGTTCAGGTATAAAAAAATTTCATATAACAATTGGAGATCTTCTTGTGGTGAATAATTACTCGAATTGACTATTTCTGAAATATTAATAACAGATTTTAATGATTCGTTTGAAACCGAGGCCGTGATTTGTGATGCACACGGCTAGCCAAGATAGCGGGTGACTAGATTTAAACGTCTATTCAAAGAACGGAAACTCGATAAAATTTCGTCCTCCGTAACAAAGAGAATCCGGCATACCTCCCGCGAGGGGTGATGAATTATTAACGTAAGTTACAAGTTTGCTGGGAATATAATTTAAAAAATCTCGAAACATTTGCCGCCCAAACTTGGATACGATATTCAAAAATGTGCACAAAAGGAGAACGGAAACCGAGCCGATTACGTAACGCACAAAGACACCGCGACAACCCTTTGCGAATGCTTTTGGAACGCGTTGGCCTGTGATCCTGTGGAAGTACGAAGATGACGAGGTCCCCGAAATAGACAGGAATTAGCGACGCCGAGGTGCCAAGGTAGGAGTAAAAGGTACTAAGCGTTTGATATTCCGGGGCTGGTGGTGTCTCTGTGTGAGGACGCGAAGCGAGGGCCGCCCTTGTTAGGCAAAAACGCGGTGGATGATGGATGGACGCTAAATTGCATTAATTAAATTCACCGTGACGCCCTTCGCCGGTAGCCTATAACGTATAAGATTGGCATTATATAAATTGCGGATGGCTGCTGTTCGTCGATCGCACTATGTCGGTCACTTTGATGAGGGCCCCTGCCCTCCACCCGCCCTTAACGCGCTCGGTCGCCCAGCCATCCCCCTTCCTTTGACACTGTTTTATAACAGCTTCCAAAGATGCGTTTATAATTCGCCTGCCTCCGCGTTGATTAATCTCGAATTACTCGGGGTGACTCGAAAACGAAAAGTCTTTGAGGCCGTTCGCTCAAGGGTGTCAAGGATTAAAAATAGGTGGATCGTTATTTTTTGACTGTACTGACAGTTTTTCGATCAGCTAGAAACAGGGAACGTTCATTTTTATCGACGGCCTTGTCACTCTACACTTTTTTATTTTCGACATCGAGATGACAATTTGAGGTTTACTGTCTAATATTTGTTCTTTCAAATTATACGAAAACGCGGTACAGATGCTTAAACAATTTTATACAAGTATGCCAAACTCTGGCTGCTAACTATCCGAATAGTGAGGCATATTAAACAGGGTTACAGAATTGTGAGTAAGGAATCTTCCATGTTCTCATTATCTTATCTTACCGGATGTTAGAAATAAGTTTAAACAGGTCAGCCTGGAAACAGCGATGACGATTCCAAGTTACAACATCGTTATTTCCTGCCAACCAAAAGACCAAGTTTCCTTAATTTTATACAAATAATTTCCTCCTCCGGGAAAGTAATGTCCTTCATTTTGGTGCAACGCTGTTACAACGTCAGTCTTTGAGCTGCGGTATGTGCCACAGACTTACGATCATTTCACTTTTCTGCAAGGATATAGGAAAGAATAAGTCGCGATCTTATGAAGATTCTCGCGAAGATTTTTTTAACAGCGTTCTCAAATCAGCTACGGAAGGATTTTCAACTAGGTAACGTGATATCAACCCGGATTTTATTAACGAGACGTATGCGCGAACAGTTTACTTTTGGCAATGCGGTTTTAAACACGAGTAATTCTTTGACGCCATATTTGTTTTAGTACCATGAAAATACTGCGTGAAATTATAAATAAAATAATTGTAATCTGTATCAACTTCCTGTCGATTTTCACCAGTCTTATACCCGTGCGGAAGATAAAAAGTAATTTTCAGTCATGCGGTAGGAAGCAAAGTGAGAGAAAAGCCTCGAAATAAAAAGCCCGAGACCAAGAGAGAGAGAGAGAGAGAGAGTTCAAAATAAACAGGAAACAGGGTAGAAACTGAGTATATCCTCGAGGGAGGTTGAATTTAGGGAAAAACTTTGCCTTGTCCTCTTCTGCAGTATTCAAGATTTCTTTGACGTCTTAACGTGCGACGTCGAGGAGGATACCAAGAATCGGCGGGGTATAAGCGGATTTTGTGGAACAGAAGAGCGTCGCTCTAGGAGAGCTTCTTGCTCCTTTTCCTCTCTCTCTCTCTCTCTCTCTCTCTCTCTCTCCCTTTTTTGCTCCTTCTTCTCTCGCCACGATCTCCCAACGGGTTCCCTTTCGGCCCCGGCTACTTTTCGTGACGTGTAGAAGCCCGCACACAGAGGCACGCACCTTATATAATCCACAAGCAAAGTAAGACATTAAAAGGTTGAGGTGAGGGCCTCACTTTTGTGGGAGGTGACGGCGGAAGAGGATGAGGTGGGAGTGAAATAATAGCGGCCATACCGTTGTCTAACATGTGTTGCCGGTTGAGAAGAATAACCTAAGTAAGGGTTACCTCTGCGTGCAGGATAGATATTAAGTATAATTTACTGGACCCGAAAAGGGGTTGAGAGTCTGCCGAGACCCGAGTTCTCTGCTCTCTCCTCTTTCCTATCCCGTGTTTTTCTCCCTTTATCTAACCGACCGATCCATTCGTCCGCGTGTCTTTCTCCGTCTATATAGTCCTTTCTTCTTTACCATAATTACTGATCAGAGAAACCACAGACGAATCACAGCCGTGAATTCAGCTGGTCGAATATTGGTTTCTGAAGACATTGGAAGCATTTTTGTTCCACGTTGTATCGAGTTGGTTCACTTTTGTGAGGGCTTTTTTTAAAATAATTTCGAGACAACGCACAGCAGTGATATATTGTTGACTTGAATCTTTTCGGTAGGTAATTCCGTGAATCAGTCTTCTTCTTCTTCTTCTGATTTCAAATGACTATTTCCGTACTGGAAGTCTACCGAAATGTTTGTATCTCGATAATCCAACATTGTTTTTTCTGTAATTTAATACATTGTTACATTGCACAGAATGAAATCAACCAACGGTTGTTCTTCAAAGTGACCACTAGTAAAGCTTCGCAAGTCGAAATTATTAATACCTGTGCAGTATTCAAATTGAATTTCACATAAGTACGTCTGAAGTGAACACGACATTGGCGAAGGGGTCGACTCTTACCTTGAACGTTCTTGTGTTCAACGTAAAATGTTGACAAAATATAATGATACAGTCGATCCGAGTTATCTAAAAATTCAAAGGGCATCACAAAATATCTATTTTGTTCGTCCGGGTCTTAATGGACAACAAATTTGGCAGGGAAAATCCTCAGTACCATAAACATGAAATTGAACCCCAACGTGGAGACCATTCAAGCCAGAATTTTCCCAAACTCAATCAAGCGATTGAATTAAGTGTTCATTGAAATGACATCAATGTATCTAGTCAGAGTTAAAAATTGAAATCATTCTAAAAGTCTTCTAGTCTATTTTACAGGAGTAATTACTGTACTATATCAGAATTCGAATTCTCAGGAGTTGAATAAACTGTACAGTATTCTATTTCTATCAATAATATAGTTAGAATCACAATATATTTTCTAATAAAATATTTCACGAAGCTTCAAATTTGTAGAGATATTGGAAAAATAATCTTTCGTACTCAACGATGAGTCTTATTTAGCCAGCCTTACGGCTAAACAAGCTAGAATTGCATATGAATTTTCACGGGAAGAATGATTTTGGCGTCGAGATGAGTTTCGAAGAGTGTAATTTGATGTCCGCGAGGCTCGGACCGCTGCTCGCAAAGAGATCGCCCCGTGTTTGTTAATTAACTGTATATGCTTCTTCCGTATTATTTGTCGAGCTATGTATGCGGATAGGATGTGCTTGGGTGTATGTTTTGAGCTGTTTTATGTTTGCCAATAAAATGGCGCACGGTGTACAGAGCCGGACAAGATCAAACGCATCGAGAGGAGCAGGGATACGTGCAGGACAGTAGGTGCCTCGCTCCAAGCTGCTCTCAACATTTTTCCCTCAGAAATAAATGAGCACAACGCACAAACAAGCAAACAAACTGGTCATCAAGAACCGCTACTATTCTACCCTCGGACGATCAAACCAACGAGGGAGAGACTGAAATCATTTCGAATCGCGGTCTCTTTTGGCCTCAAACTATTCTCATTACTTTATTTCTTCCTTGCGTTATTGCGGACGTGGCTCACATACGTTTTAACCGCTATCTGATATTGGTACAGTAAAACCTGAAATATTTTTCACGTCAGGACTTTTGCTCTTCGGTGATAACATTTTCCTGATAAAAATTGGCGCTTGCTTAACCCGAGAAAAATATGTAAATACTAAACATTTAGCATACAGGTATGTCATCGTAAGCATTGGGAACGGAAATGTGTTGCTGTGACATCTGGTGGTAAAATAACGCGTTACTCCGAGTCGACCATATTTAGTTTCAAAAACTTCTCTCGTCGTATTTTTTTGCGGTATATCGATTTCTTTCGATATAACTAAAGCTTCACAGCTTGCACTGAGTTTTTCTGTTCTTTCATATTTACGTAATTGACCAAATACGATTTGCTGATAGCCAGTTCTCACCGCCATATTGCTTAGTCCTCATTTTTGTTACTTAACCTCAAGCCGAAGAATTAACGGCATTGGTAGAGTCCGTAGAGTCAACCTGACATGGCTGGCGATTCTGCAAGCACAACTACAAGTATTGTCCTTTTCCAGACAGTTTTCGAAATTTGTTACACGCTGACGTTGGCACGTTCCGTTCCTTTGTTCAGTTTCCGGTAGGCAGCGGAAAGTCGCGTGGTATCACGGCCCGTTATACTAAGAATCTTACAATTATTTAGAACAAAGCCATTTCTGTTGTATAGTCGGCGAAGAACCCGCACAAAAGTGGTGCCTTTCAATTCCCTCGTAGAACGTCGCTTGAGTCGCCTTACACCACGCCATCTTCTCGTTCTCATTGCGTTGAATGGTTTTTAAATTTTACGATCTCACTGGTTGATGGGACACGTCACTGGAGCTGAGAGAAAATGTCTAAGCATCTGAAGCTACAACCGTTAGTATAAATAACGTTTGTGAAAACAAGCGATTCAGTCCTGTTTGAATTTATCGTAGGTATTCAATATATTCTTAGATCGTACTATTTTTAACGATGTTAAAAGAGAGTTTTTCAGTAGGCTTAACTTGTGTCGCGATGCTTAACAGGTAAACTTTCATAAAATTCACAGTCATGGTTGTTGTATAAAAACAAAACATGCTGCACAAAATATTCCATCTCATAAGTTTCAATTCCGTTGTTTATAGTATATACTTTTGTCAAATTATTTCACTTTTTCAACATCAAGTTGCGTGCAAATGATGCTTACAATTGGTAACGGAGTTACTAATCACATTACAATTTTACAGCAACTGTGGCTTTGTACAGGAAATAAAAAATGAATCAAAACAAATTCACCTAAAAAAAACGTCACCCACAAAATTATCAGCATATCATACGATAAATACACATTTCCAATTAAAAATTCCGCTTCCAATCGAAATCCTGATTCACTATTGTACAGAATCTAGTAGCGTAAAACTGAAGAAATCGTACTCATCAAGTGGAGCCAGTAAAAAATGCTATAATTAATTCAGCTCGCAAACAATTCAAAATGTAGAAGTCAAAGATGTATCAATTAAATTCAAATGGTTAAAATCGTCGAAAGTATCCAGCATCAAGGTGAATCGTTTTCGATCTTCGTTAGTAATTATGACCATTCGGAATTCATTCTGAAAATGAGCTTCGGCACCGCGAGTGTAAGATCATACATCTGACAATCAGCTATCCAGGATTGACCCACCTTCGATGAAAACAGCGCGCCGAACTTGTCGAGTCGCGACGCGCGACTGACTCACAGTTGACGTTCAGCCGCGCTGGCATCAAAACCAGCACCACCAGCTGCACCGTTCGGCGCAACCGGCGTCCCGAACTGTCCCGAACCGTCCCGAACATGGCCGAGCATCGGAACACCGGTCTTGGCGCCGTGGCTCGCTCTGAAACTCCAAACGAGCCGGCTAGTCGTGCCGCGGCCGTTCAAAGGGCAGGTTAACGTTACTCGGCACCAAGTCGCTCCGTCTTGTCCGTTCGACCGAAAAGCACGCGTGTTCGGAAGCTGAGTCGAGAGATCATTGGCTGAGATAAGTACGGTCCAGATACCGATTACGACTATTTTGAATTTGTCAAAACACACACACACACGCGCGCGCAACGGTGAAAAGCGAACGGAAATATAGAAATAATTCAGTGTTATGATAGTAATTGGTGATCGCGAGTCGGCCCGTCGCGTTCGGAGTAAGAAGATCATCCTGACGCCGGATGCGAACAGGATTGAGGAAAGGTAGTGAGTAGCGCGTCCCGCGGAAGTGATGAAACGTGTCGATTTTGTGTTCTTCTTGTTATGGTTTCACCTCTAGCGGGACTCTGCAGTTGTTATTCTCCCAAGCGACGATTTTTCTGTTCCAAGCATCCTTGCGCCGAGACCTGATCTCTCGAATTAATTCCGCCCGCTGTGTGTGGACAGAAATTCGAACAATCGCGGCTCGGTGCTTCGTCTCTGGATATTTGTGACCGCTGTTGCGTCCCAACGCTCCCCCACGTGCGTGTGAAGCGAGGTGATATCGGAGCCGATTGTGTAAACACAGATGAAAACCGCGTCGATAAGCATCGGCTAAACATTGAGAGAAGATATCCGGTCGACGCTGTTTATTTTTCAAGGATATCGATTCAGTGTGTCTGTGCGAGGCGTAAAGCGATCGCGGAACCGTGTATAAAAGTGAGTGACAAGAAGTTGGAACCGTTCGAAGATTCCCGCCGGTCCAAGAAACAGAGGAGGAACGACGGTGTGACGCAAGAAGGGAACAACGAGCGCTCGGCGACCGGTTCGCTCGCCTTTTGAAAAAACCTCACGCGCTGCGCGGTGGCTGCTGGGTAACGTGGCTCGCTGCTTAGGCGCCCAGCCAGCGCTCAAAGGGCAACAGCCGCGCGCTGTTCAAGGGCAGCGTGAGAGCAGAGAGCGCTGAACGGTTCGGCGCGTTGCTGGTTTCTTTCGGTGATCGTGCGCGACTCGAGTTTTCTCTTGAAAAGTGGTTGTTTGATCGTTCGGTTCTCTTTGATCGTTGCCGGATTCTCGGGTTATCTTATCGCCGCGTGGTGCCATGCGAAACGGGATTGGACTGAGAGAGGGAATCGTAGTTTAGAGCGAAAAGGAGCCGGTATATAAGGTGTCGGTAATTTGGTGCAGGGTGCGTGCGAGAAAAATGAAACGCCGTTTACCGGATGTTATGATCCTGATTAGGGCAGCTGTTTTAGCAGCTGTTCTCACACAGCTTGGGGCCTTTGCTAGCCGACCCGCTGGCGCTCATCCTGGACATGCTTACTTCGAACAGCCATGCTGCGGTCACTCGCATCTTCGACATCATAAAGGTAATTATCGTTTTTACGGATGAAAATTGTACCCTTGAATGCAGCTGCTTTTAGGCTGGGGGCTGTGAATTTTAATCAAGAATTTTTACCGTAGGATAGAAAATGTATGGACTTGTAGGTATTCGGTTTTTTTCTCTTGCTTCAAAATGAAGTGAAATTCGTTTAACGCTCCAAAAGCGTTATCTATACGCAATTCGTATGCACTTAGATCCGAGAAACGTGAGTTATTAGTGAATTCTTAGTAAGATAGGCCGTAGAAAAGTTCACCAGCATTTGTCTGTGATAAGAGAGGCGATTCTAGAATAGATGCGTTCTTTTTTATAGTTCAGGTATGTTTTTAGTTTGATGAAAAATTTATTCACGACGTAAAAAAAAAAAAAAAAATAGTTCTTACAGCATCGAACGTGACGTTTGTATTGTTATTCATTGTAGGAATTTTTTTTTTAAATTGCGGTGCATGCAGCTGAATGAAAATCGGTTCAGTAATTTGAACACATACGTGGCATGTGGATCTTGATATTAAAGAATAATCGATACGCAAGTAAAAACCAAAGAAACGTAGAAATTTTGAATTTACTCCTGATTTGTTGAAAGAAAGTAATGTATAATTTCAACTAGAAAATTGACATTTAAAGTTTTGGAATTTTGGATTACTTCAACGTAATCTGAAACAAATTACTTATGATCGAATTGATCCGATAACCTTAGAAATGCTGGGTAAAAAAAAAACAAAAATTGTTAACACGTGATCAAAATTGTTCAAAAAGTTGTCAATCAATTTCTGTTAAAAATGAGCATTTTTTGCCCAAGATGTCTGTAAATTTGACGTATACTTAAAACATAAAACGGCATAATGTCAATTTTGAGAATTCGAACGTACCTGCGTGACTAGAGATTTAGCTAGATCCCAAAACATCTCTGAATCAAAAATTTTAGCAGAATATTTCAAAAATTTTGTCACATCATTCGCATAACTGATGAAGAAGTAAACAAGTTTCAATTTGACGAGGTAAAATGAAAATGTCGGTAAATCGCTGCTCTAAACTCCCGGTAAGAATATTTCGCGAGACATCGTGATACTGGTCATGAGATTCGGTTTCAAATACGTTCGTCCATTCGTCGATCCGCCGGCGATGGCTATCAAGTATCGTGAATATAGAGACGAACAAGGAAGAGGAAAGAGAAAAACTACGAGCTTGCAGCGGACCCAAGCTATGAACTTATTGTTAGCCGTAGAATAGAATGAAAGCGAAAGGTGAAATGGAAATGGAAAAGGGAAAAATCCTCGAGTAGCGAATGGAATGCAGAATGCAAACGACCCGGTCCTCCTCCTCGAGCGAGCGACAGACATCCTCTATGCATGTAAATTTGCCGCGGTGTACCGAAGCCAGCAGTAATTGTGCGCCTTAACGAGGTGTCTGAAATAGACCGAGCGTTGTCTATTTCGTCTTTCATATAATTTGGACCTTGCCTGTTCGTACGTATCCAGATACGTCCGGTCTTCGGTGGAGGTTGTCGCAAATCTAGACTACACGCAACGTTCCTTAATTAATTCATTACTACTGTCGAAATGATTCAGGATACGCCCTGTGACTCGAACTACGGTATTCCGATAGTCCTCTTACACTGAAACAAATTTCATTTGTCACAGTAACAAGAAACAGTTGGTAAAACAGGTATCGTTAAAAAAACTGTTTGAATATTGTTGGAATTACGAAAAACGAGGTACGCGTAATCATTTTGCGCTACCGTCGATCCTTTTTTGGTAATTGCAACGCAAAATCAGTTCGTTAGGTTTACTCTGCTTTTTTAGTTAAACGAGGCTTTAACCGGCAGTGATAACGGATGAGAATCGTTATACCTACGCATGGTTGATTGTATATCTCAAACGTAGATACCGTAAGAATTTTCCAAATCATTTATTTTCCATCTCGATCCTCAAGTCGTGAACCATTGCCCCAATTGATCGTCCACATCATGAATTTTCACGTTGCGGGGCAATTTGGATTAGAAAATCTGTCTCGCCGATTTCCTTTGCATTTGAATGGAGATCAGAAAATTTTGGAAGTGCTGTGACTTGGGTTATTATATTTATGACTCAGGATTCGAACTAAAATGAAAGAAGAAGAAAAAATGTTTCAGATCAATTGAATTGCTCTTTTATGTTTTAATTATATTCAGAACAGCGATGCTCACGAATCAACGTTTCGTTTTAAGAATTCACCGAAACTTGGCTCTCACAATAGCTGGATGCTCACGTATCGTGGTGCACGATGGGTTGAGTGAACATCAAGCGTCGGCCATTTTATCAACTTGAGATAATCTAAGAAGTCTTACTGTCTGCAGTCTCGAATCTTGAGTTTGGATATTCAAGAGGGTTTTACTACAAAGCGATTCTTGTTTGGGGTCCGGTTCTTGGAGCCGCGTCGTCGGTATCAAAAGTGTGCAAAGCGATCGGTTGAGTTTGGTTGGCTCACGAGCGTTAGCTTTCATCTAGAAATCCTTTCAGTACCCGATAGGAGAAAGGTCTCGGATAACGGGGTGCAGCGATGAAACGAATAAAAATCAACGGTATCTAATTTCGACACTGGTGCTACAAAAGTTGAACAAAATATTATTCAGTGGTTCAAGAAAAAGCGCAATTTTCTTTATAATTTACCTACCAGTCCTACTTCTTCGCTCGATTAATATTTCAAAAATGTGTAGAATCAAATCTGAACTAAACGTACAAAAAAGAAAAAAGAAAAAAAAATTGGTGGGGCCCGTTTTAACAATTGTTGTGAATACTGTAAAAATTCTCAGCTGTCCAAACTATGAATTTTGACGAATCACTTGTACCGAGCTTTTGTGATAGATCGCAATTCATTTGACGGTAAACGAAAAATTGAATGACGGATGAGAATTTTTTTTTTTATACTGAAATAATGTGCCGTTTCGTTTAAAATTGACCTTTGCGGCGAATACATTTCGACATTTTTCTTTCCTACAATCACGACTGACATATTATGGGACCCATGAGAAAACGTCTGTACCTTTGTAATTTAATTCCTGTTGTTTCGAAGCAGCGAGCAAAAGATATCTCGGTTATCTTTGCGATGTAATAAAACCATATTACTTATACCGCGTATATCCTTCCGAGGTAAACAAGCTGATAAACGTTTATGTGCTTACACGTGTCCATACGAGGAAATATTTCTTACGTCGGTAGGTACTTACGTAAAGATGGGTGAACGTAAATACGACGGTACGTCCATGATTCCGTCGAACAAATAAACCTCGTACAGTAAACTCCTTTCCGGTCGGTCCTTAGGTTGATAAAATTTAGAACGTGGACATTTCAGGCGAACAGAGAATTCTACGATTCAGTTTTAACGAATTAGACAGTAAAACGAATACAGACACGCGTGCAAAACGGGGATAACTCAATTTTGATTGATTATAGTAGATTGATGAGAGTTCTGGGGGGCGATTCAATCGGAAAAAGCACAGCTTTGTAAACGGGGTCGAATCGTGTAACTGTTGCATACTCTTTTACATTTGTTATTGATCCAGAGATCCGCAGAGAGAGAGAGAGAGAGGGAGAAAAAACGATTTATTTTACAGTACGGTTCTGAAAAATCATACACTGTTTTGACGATATTTGGGATAACATATGAAATAACTTTTCTGAATTCCGCTGAAAAACAGCGACGCGCCGTGGAGATTTGGACCCTTTCTGTTCGTTTGTTTATTTAATATAACAAGGAAAAGGGTGAGTTTGCTAGGTCGGTAAAGGTGGGAGTATTGCATGACTTAAAAAATTGACGCGCCAATCGAGTCATCGCTCATGCTTTCGGCCGAAATTAGCCAAAGCAGAGCGTGTTTGACATACGCATGTGTAATTCTACAGTACCTACATATGTTTATACACACGCGTGCCCGTGTGTGTGTGTGTGTGTGTGTTCACTGGCAAAATGCACGGCACGGAGGCGCATTCGTAACCGAAACTTTGGAAAGCTTTTGGCAAACAGAGCTGCTGGCGCCGGGTTAGTCATCTAATCGTGCCGCTGGACTATTCTTGCTTTTCTCCTCCTTTTCTCATCCCTCGAGCCAAGCTGGACCGACTCAAACATTTCCAGGTATATGAAGTTATCTCCGCGCCAGAATTTCCACCATTTTTACCTCTTTTTTTCCGTTGCCTCTGGTACCGAATTCTTCATCTCGCTCTCCGACTAACCCTCTCACATTTTTTGAATACGCATCGGTATGTACATACCATGTATATGCGTACGTATGTGTGCATGTATCTCCTCGCTACGAATACAAGTTCTTTATGAATAAGGAGGAAATTGAATCTTGCGCTGTCTGAATCGACGATGGTATGAAAAAGCATCGTGCTATATAGGCGAAATGAAAATGGTATTTTCAAGAGTTCTTTTACACGTACTTGCAGCCGGTGCGCGTTTTACTTTCGACACAACTTATTCGCGACTAGGTCGACGCATGTGTTGCAAATATTCTCATCGCTCGCAGATGTATTCTAATCAGACACGCGTACCGCAAGACTCGAAATTCAATCGAACAATAGCGAAATGAGGATGTCGCTAACACTTTTCGTTCAACAATTTTTTTTCAATTCTCTAGCTTGTACAGAAAATAATAAATAAATAATGGAGCGGAATTTTCAGTTTTCAATGTTTTTTGCCGATAGAAGAAAAGTATTGGTTTCGATCGAAAATCACTTTTTCTAACTTCGTTTCTTTTGCCAACAAGTTTAAAAAAAAAAAAACAAAAATGTCAGTATCACTTACTACAATATTACGAAAATTCGAGTAGACACGGAATCGCCGTTGGGAAAGTAGTGCCGTGTGAGGTGGATAAGGACCCGAGAGTTACGTACCTGCACGGACCGCCTTTCGGGAAATGAAAATACACGACCGTAGGAAGTGCAGGTACCACCGTAGAACCCATAGTGCCGAGGTTATACCTTCGAACAAGTTGCAGGATACAGCTGCCTGCAGTACGAACACTAGGGCCGAGAGGATAAGCACAAGCGGTTTCTTTGCAGCTTCCTCGTCGTTACGAGGGGCAATTCTGACCCCTCGAAGAGCTAAAACCGAACAAAAACGTTTTCTGGATGCAGCAGGGCGAGGGATGGAAATTTTTTCTAATGGCGGTTTTTGAATTTGTGTTGGAAGTACCGGTATGCACTGAGAGAAATTTTTAGTTGCGGTTACCGCTCGGTCCTCAACTATTTCCATTTTTTACGACTATCGAAAAATATAGTTTTAGGTAGAAAATGAAAATTAGTTTTCTAGCTGTTACCGGAAAGTCTGGTATCCGTTGCTATTCTTTCTCGTTACGATCACTGTTGCTGGATTTTCTTGTAACTGTTGTAAAAAATTTAATGCTCGTGCAAAAATAAATTGACGTTAAAGCCTTGTTTAACTATAAAAGTAAAATAAAACGAACAAACTGATTTTGCGCTGCAATCACCAAAAAAGGATCGACGATAACGCAAAATGATTACGTGTACCTCGTTTTTCGCAATTCCAACGATATTTAAACAGTTTTTTTTTAAACGATACCTGTTTTACTGAATTTTTCTAGCTAATATGACAAATGAAATTTTTTCAGTGTGCTGTTTTATAATTTTACTTTTTCAAATCACTTCGGAAAAACTTCTTTGCCCTCACGTTACAAATTAATGAGTAAATGTCCGCTATTTATGACTTTATCACGTACTGTCAAATGCTCAATAATTTTTTTATTACTCTAGAAAATCATTTGCCTTATTTCTCATCGTCACTGAAATTTCTTTCAACCGCGTAAATACGTTAAGCATGTTTTGATCAGTTCTGCCAGTTACAAAAAAGAGTTCTCTCTCTCTCTCTCTCTAAATTTTTATCAATCGGAATCATTTTTCATAATTTTCAAATAATTTTTGGAGAACGTAAAGAAGAATGACGAATTATGAGTTTGTAAATTTTTCTTAGCAACCTTCATGGATTGCCGGACTAAGGATATTAGAATTTTTACAGATTATTTGATAAGTATAAAAATACAATTGGAAAAATGATTTTCTATTTTTTCCGTTATTCCGAATTTCAAATGTGCAATAACGTTTTATCTCATCCACTTTCAATACATCGATGACAAACTCTCATCCAACCTCCAGGTCACTTTTTATCTCATGAGACTGAAGTTAGTAACGTTAATTAACGTAACGAAAAGTTGGGGGGGGGGGGATTACTATATGGCAAGTTTACAGTCGCTTTGAAGTAGTCGAGTTTTTAAAATATGAATACGTTTTGCTTAATTATGATTTACCGAATTCCAGACGTTCCTGCAATTGTGAAATAACGATTTTCCGAAACGTTAATAATTACAGTAACGTTACCAACTTCAGCCTCATTTTTTCTCTCCATACGGGTTTTCGGCCCGTCTTCGTTCTCTCCGACTCTCCTTTCCTCTCCCTCTCTTGCCCATCCAGTAGTCGACCATTGCTCGCCAGGCCCCGAAGACCCTTGAGCCCCCTTCTTAAAAGAACCAGAATACACCGGAATGCCTTTTGTGCCCAAAAGAACACGCCGTTATATCTCTAGCTACCCCGAAGCGAACGGAAATAGATGTACAGATAGCTATACGCAAAGCTCCGTGCTTTCTATGGTCTATCTCAGATGCCGTACAGAAGTGCTTTTATTATTTAGTTACTTCGAACTACCGATTACGAGCATAAAAGTCGGGCCACATAGGAAAAACGGTCAATGTATTCACCCTGACAAATATTAAAACATGTCACCTGAACGTTTAATATTTTTTTTTTTTTTTTTGAAAATTTGATTAGATCAAATACGATCTCGGTTTTCTTTCCGATTCGTATCATGTATCGAGTATCGAACGTCCTGGGAGTTCGAGCAAAGGAATTGTAAAACTTTAAGGACCTAGCTGACGATCAGAAATCAGAAGAGAAGAGAACGAGAGAGAAATAAATTCGTTAGATACCAATGCCGGATGGCCCAGATCGGTACTCTGCGACATTTTATTGCCTACCTTAAGGGCCGGACTTGGAAAATGCACGGAAAGGTATTTCCCAGCTGGTTTAGTTATATCGTATAGTGGATGGCATGGCGGGTGCCTGGAATTTCAGTAATCTTGAAAGTTTGCCGTAGAGGAGGAGTGGAGGACCTTTCCTTTATACCTGAATTTGTTCGGAGTTTGGCCGAACCTTGGAGGATTCGTTTTTCTTCAGACAAGGAGTTGCCTGTATTGCTATGAAATTGACTTCCTCCGCGCTTTCTCACTTACCCTATTTTTCTTGATTTCTTCGGATTTATTTGTTGGTATTTTAACCGCAGAACAAAAATGAGATTCTCCCTTATCATCTTCACGTTATCGAATATTCGAACCGCGATAGAATCGCAAAAATTTGATTTCAGTGATGTTCGCATAATTTGCATCTCTCTCGGTATTGAATAGAAAATCATACAAAGAATAAAAAAAAAATGTAGAATATTCGTGTAAATATTCGGGGATTGGTTATCGCCCGAAAATTTTTACAGTGAAATCGAATTCAATTACGGTTTCATTCTTTTCAAGTTGTTGATTATTCATTCATCTCAAATTTGAACACGAGGACGCTATTCTTGTGTGACTTTTCGAGGCCTCAATGAATGTCAGGATAATTCGAATAGAAATTATAACCACAATTTTTTGCAAAAGTCTCGCAGCATTAATTATCAAAAAGTGTTGAGTTTTCGTAGAATGATATCCTAAGGAATTCCGAAACATCAATTCAATCGGAGCTTTGTTTTCGACAGGATTCGATTCTGTTGAGTCACAAATCGAATAAGAATTATCTAGATTATACCAGTGGTATTTTCATCTTCACTTTTTTGACGTTCATTGAAAAATCCGGTCACAGACTTTATTTATCATAATCTTATCAGTGCGGCTGTAATTTTCATTACCTTGATTCAGATTCAATTTCCTCAAAAATGGAATACGACGGAATTTTATTTCGGTTCAGAAATTCGTACCTTGTATTAAAATAACTGCACGATCAGAGAATCGTTCTATTCTATGAAGTAAAAAATTTTCTCCAGACGAACAGTGTCGCATATTATACGAATTCTTTTCTCACACCGCTCACTGATTTACTCATCTTTTAATCCGTCTCGAAACAGATTATATAACCTGAGCAAATTTCTTCATATACGAATAAAAAGCAGGAGAAACAGGTATGGCGATAAACGTGGACGGTCGTTAACCCGAATCGGAACAATTAACACGTGCGTAGCGAATGTTGCCTGAATTTCCGGGAGCAAGGATCACTTTCAAGGAGCTCCAATGTCTGTCAAATAGCTGCGTGGATTCGTAGCTGCAGCGTGATTGTAGCCCGTGTTTGTGAGCCGAGGGTTTTGGGAAGAAGTTGAAGTCGAAGCTTATTAATAACGGACTAAGGAAACAACCAGATCGGAGGTCCATGTTGGTCGAGGCTGTTTTCAATGTTACAAATTACAGCTTGGCCAAGACCATAAGACGGGTCATCGTCTTACGTACAAAGAATAATAATGAAACATTTCGGTATAAACAAAAATACGTGCAATGAGAATTATAAAACGCGGTACAATCGAAGCGTTTCAGGATTTAAAAAAAACTTATTAAAAGAGTAAAGAAAATGAACGACAGATAAATAAATCAATACGGAAGAGGGAGATGGAGAACCGCACGAAAAAATGCACTCGCGCAGGCTGCGTGCGGTCTGGAAGAAAAGGGTTCAATTTTCAAAGAGAGGCTTCTAAAAAAAAAAAAAAAAAAAGAAAACTCTCCCATTACAGTTGCCTCGTTGCCCGTAAAAATCCTTCGCGAAATTCTGCTCATGATGTATGCAGTTGGGTATACATAGCGTAGGTTTATATGCGAGGTGGTGCAAGAAAAGGGAGAAACTTGGGGTGAAAATAATTCGGTGTGTAGTTTTGGTGCAAAGGGGTGCATTTCAAGAGTTGGCGCCGCACGAACAGCCCTTCGCAGTCAATTTCTTTCACGTATATTTTTTTTTCTTTCTTTCTTTTTTTGTCTTTAATTATAAAGTTTTTGTTTATTAGAAATTATTTATTTATTTTTTTTTTCAATTCTTCTTTCGAATCCTTCTCATTCGGCAGGCAAGTCATATAAATTTCAGATTTTTCACCCGGCCGTTTTTCGGGATGATCGCCAAAGTTCGTCGGACAAACCGACGGACTTTTTCCCTTAATTCTCACGACGATGAAATCTGTCGCTAGGAAACTGTTTTTCCAGCTTTTATTATTATTATTTTTCTCAGAGCAAAGTCTTTTGGCGTCACATTTTCATCGTAACGTTCCTCTAACGTCAGTGAACACCGAGGGAGCGATAAAATAGTAAGATAGAGGAGAAAGAAGAGAGGCGTTATGCAAGCTGGGGTCAGGAAAAGGGGGTCGAATTGGACGCCTGGAGAGTAAACGGTGCCAAGTGCCAACTTTCCTTGTTAACGAACAATTAAGAAATTCACCGCTCGGCAACTCCTTGGAATCTGTACAGCAGAACCGACGCCTTATTGTACCGGCTGTTACTTGCTACAACTGCAACGCCATTTTAACGTTAGAAGTCCACAAGCTTGGAAGGATACAAACTAACGAAATATCATAATATCATGTATGTCGTGTCATTTTAATCCTCTCCTTTGCTTTGATCGCTTGACGTTTCTTCATCGACGCGTTTTACGGATATGTAATCAACTCTACCTAATTTAAGGTTTCAAAGAAAACCTCGACACGTTGTTAGGATAAAATCAGAGCTTCGGATCTGTCGGACTTTTTAGACTGATACAAACAGACGACTACTTCGACTTGATGTTTGGAATAAAGAATCAAAACACGTCTTCATTTTTAAAGTTTTATCTGATCGATCACCCGTTTTAATTCTGGTCCTGATTTACATCGATTTCAGTCTTTATGAATCTCGTGAAATCTTCTTTAATTAGGCCAAAGAAGTGAAATGTTGCAGCACATTATTGACACAAGGATATCAGCACAAAAGTGGTTTTTTAGTGGTTTTCAGAGGTGTTAACACAGCGGAACGTCTGAAAAAAAAATTATATAACTGCATCACATAATTAGCGAAACAAATTATATTTACTGTGATGGAACGTGAGGTTCGTAACTCCGATGCAATGATGGGTTTTATAAAAAATTATTATTTTGTAACTTTGGGATGGTCCAAGGTTCAGTAAAGCTTCGGAAAGCTTCGAGACGATACTGTAGTTAATCCTTACCGACTCAGCAAAATGTTACTTATTGTAATCATTGTCACAGCCCACGAAGCATTTGTGCAAAAATGCAATGAAAACCGTCAAACTAAGTCCGGATAATGTATTCTTGCAATAAGTGGTAGCTCGATTATAAAATTACATTACCTGGCGTTATAAATTTCGTAAAACGAAATCTTTTTTAGACAACTGTATTCAGCATTGCATTTAGGATTGTACTGACTGCGATATTTTCGCATCAACGATGCGTAGGCTTCGAAGAATATAGACAAAACAACCGTCATTTCACTCAGTCGGTAAATACCAACTGTAGCGTCCCCTTAAGAAATTGATATCTTCAAAAATTTAACTCACTCGGAGTTATTTCGAAGGTGCAAAATAATGGTTTATCGTTAAGCCGCAAACAACTGGATTACTCTCACAGAATCTTTTTATACAGCCATCAGTACGATATATTTTTACGTTCACCGGTCAAAGTGGGCTTTATTTCCTTGTCAGACCCATCGACAAAATTCGAAAATCTTGTTCTTCCTCGCCAAAGCAAGTAATCGTAATCAGCGCCGATGGCCTCGGAACTTGTATCTTCCCGGATGCTATCCGAGGATTCGAAATCGGTAATAGGTTCCATTTTATCGCCTCCCCAGGTTCCCCTCCGCTCCTTATTTCGCGGCCTGTCGTTCCCTTCGGTCGCGGTGAATACCAGTTTTAATTAAATTACACATAATTTCCTGGTCCACTAGCGTGCGACGTACAATTCTCGAGCACGGCTCTTCGTCGTCGGCGATGCCGAGCGTAAATATAATTTAATTGGTTTCTTAAACTGCGCGGCAAGTGGCTGCTTCTGCATCCGACGAGTGTGCAGGTGCTGATGGTGCTCCTGGTTTTCCCTCCGCCTCGATTCCTCGCCTACCCTGCTTCTCCTTTTTCTCCTCTACCCCTGAAAATCTGTTCCTTGAAACTAAATTTAAAAGGATTTTTAACGCCGAGTCCCGACGATCTGCGAGAAGACTCGCAACTTTATTAAAACTTTTAACGCGGTTGAATTAAGATATCGTTTCATAATTTAAAATATAAACTTCTCTCTCTCTCTCTCTCTCTTTCCTGTCTCCATATGTATCTAGTTCTCATTTTTTTGTTTTTTTTTTCATGCACACTGAGTGAAATTTGTTATTCCGGTTACGGCTCAGTCCTTAACTATTTTCATTTTTTACCACAATCGAAAAATACAGTTTGACGTACAAAATGAAAATTAGTTTTCTAGCCGTTACCAGAAAAGTCTAGTATCCGTCACTATTCTTTCTCTTTCTTAAAGCCTTATTTTTTTTTTGATTCGTCCTTTTTCATTCTTTGTCCGTTTTTTTTTTTTTTTGTTTTTCTACCCAACATTGGATTCTAGCCGAAAGATGAGAGTCACTTTACTATACTTTGCTTAAAAGCTCAGTATGTACAGTGATTGATGCTTTTATTACGAATACGAAGGTTGAAAGAGTTTGTGATTCATCCATTGACCCGTTAAGTAAAAGAAACCTCTTACGGTTAGAATTGACTTGAAAATAATTTCAGAGGTTGAAAAAGTTGATAACTCGCGTTGCGAAAAATCGGAAACACACTTTCGGAAGAAATCGGATCAATTTTTATTATCTAAAAACACGATTTCCGCCGACCTGCGTTGATTATCTAAAATTATGGCTGACCAAAGAAATGATAAAAAAAAAAAAAAAAGAAAAATGATGCAAATGAAAATTTCGAAGCTCGAGAAAATTCATTCGCCTTTTATACTTCGTAAAGAGCATTCAAGTACGGTATGCAGGGATCTGCCACAGGCACGGGGTCGTTTTGTTTTATTTCTCGCCCGGCGTCGCCTCGAATATCTCATCGTCGACGTACCACCCCTGCACTCGTGTAAAAACTACATTTTTCGTCATTTTCCAAAGCTCGTCTATTTTCACCGCCCCGGGCATATCGTTCTCACGAGTTTTATGCTTTAGCGTTTTTAACAGAAGGACCATAAACCTCGATGCGGCGTCGGGTTGTCGCTGCTTCGTAAACAACGTGGAATTGCATCGGTTATAGGTGGCCACGGCAAATGCCATGGGAAATTTTTTTTTTTTTTTCAATTCCCCATTTTATTTCGGCAATTTTCTTTCTCTATTTTTTTCACCGTTTCCTTTTTTCTTTACTTTTTTATTTTTTTCTTTTTTTTCTTTTCACGCCATTCACGTATGCACGTTTTCGTAATAAGCTTTGCCGCTGTTATACATCGAAATACACGATTAATTTCAACGCGGATATAACAGAAGCGTAACACGTATTATACATATGTACAGATATACGGATATGATACCTGCTGCAGCCGCTATCAGCTCACGGTAAACCGATCCTCTCACATTTCATATTTATTTATATTTTTTTTCACGCGCTGGTTAGTAATTTTTTTTTCTTCTTTTGTTTCTTTGATTTTTTTTTTTTTTTTCATCTTCTTTTTACCTCATTCAGAAACGAAAGTGCGATTCAATACGTACACAGCACACGATTGAAAAAGAATTTCGAGCGAATTAAATATCTGCTGTAAATGCATTTTTAATGAAACTGATTCATTTCACGCGCACAGTTATTGGCAAGAGAATAATCTACATATTGTATGCAATTTATAAAATGATTGAAAAACGAGTAGTTGAATCACGATATGTTTATATAATTATTCGATACATTTTAATCGCTTTACCGATTGCGATCGAACCGTTTCTAATTAATCTTCAATCACTTTTCTTTTTTTTTCTCTCTCTCTCAACTCTCTAAAGGTTGAAAAAAATTTCCCATCGTTCATCTCTTGGCTACAATTATACGCGACACGTACAAATGTATGAATCCTTGTCTAAATTGATACGCGCTGTAGTTTCTTTTCACATTGCCATGTACGCAATGAATGCATCAACGCGCTCTCTATTTATCCAGTTGAAACTTGGACTGAATTACGCTTCAATTTCCATGTTGGATAAGTTGACTCTGCCCGGATTTAATGCTGTTTGAAATTAAACAAGATCAGAGATCGTTGCAGCCGCAGTCACGTTTTCGTAATTGCAAATCTTCATCGCGGTACTTGGCCTCTTTTCATTCGTTTCATTCTCTATACATCCTCCTATTTTTATTCCGCCCTTCGACTTCTTTCATTTGAATTTGTCCTCTCACTTTGCGTTATAGTCTTGTTCCTCGACGAATGAAGAGATTCTAATTACGTGTAAAACGCGTCGCGTTGAACACGAGACGGAATAGCAATGTAAAATGGTAAATGAATCGAGATTATCTTGTGCAGGTAATTAGAGTTGAAACAATATGTATGTTCAATTAACACTGTGAAATAATACAGATCAAGGTTGATCAGAATTTCGACACATATATGTCAATGTTGGCGACAAATGACGAAAAGTTTTTTTTTTTTTATTTTGTACCCCATTTGGAACACTTTCATAGTTTTGTCACGAAATTTTTCATTGATTATCGTATTTTTTCTGCTTCTTTGTAATCCTCTGGTGATAATTTCTGCAAAAGTTCATAATTTTTCGTAGGTTATTATATTTTTAGCTAGGGTTTTAAACTCTTTCGTAAATAATCGTACATTTTCATGAAACGCGTAGACTTTTCCTATTTATGTTTGAAACTCGTAGCTTTATTTCCAATAAATTCTACACAATTCGACGGAAGACAAATTCTGTTTTCTTTGAATTCAAAATTGTAACTTATATTCCTAATCGAGTGTCGCATAGGATTTTTGTATCCCCCCCCACCTCAGAAATTTGTACTCTTCTACAAAAAATACTACGATTTTTCACGATTATTTCCTGCAATATTTTACGCTTTCATAAAATTTCCTGCCATATTCTACGACCCGCAATTTTTCGTAGCTCGACGTAGAACTTATTTTCGCGATTGTAAGCGAGAATGTTTTACCTGAATCGAATTTTTATATTACTGCATAAGATTTGAGCGCGAGTAGATGTCGTGCAGTCGGTTCGTTCACAGCTTGAAACTCCTTTCTCGTATCTCTTCTCCTGTCCGCCATATCCGTCTTCTACCGGACAAATATTTTATGGCCTGCACTTCACCGTTGCTCGATGCCGACTCGCTTGAACGGCCGTTTCACTCGGTGAACTGGATGCAGGCTGCAGGAGTCGTCGGTACTTGATATAGTCGTAAAAAAGTAAAAAATGAACATAAAGAAACTGAGACAAGGAAGCAAAATAAAACACGGGGGAAAAATCTCGGAGCAACTGATAGACCAGATCGCACTGCTCGAGTGGAAACAGCTCGCGATTTACGCGTAGCATAAATGATACGCTCCTGTTTCAGTATTAACTCGAGTCTTCTTTATCTCCATCACTCGTATTCGTATCACCATTAGCATAGTAAAGCGGTATCTCCATTCCCACGTTTTTCAATCCGGATTTCTCTTTCTTCCTTCGTTTTTATACTGTTTTTTTTTTTTTTTAAATTTTTTACCTCCTATTTTCAGTGGACAGCGATACTCTTGAACAAATCATCCGCAGACTTGAGAGAGTTGTTCATCGGGAAATAAAAGCGTTGATATTTCAGCTTGAAATCACTGATCCAAATCGATGTGTCACGTGATCTATATTTTCTCTGGTATCCTGGGGTTTGCTTTGAAATTTTTTTAGTTAGGTTTCCGACCTGTTTTATACTTTGCACTCATTTTCGGCAAAAATTTTTCGAACAATTCTAACGCCTGACTAATAATTTTGTAATATAACGGATCAAACATCAGAATCTTGTAATTCCTCAGCCTTGAAATATTTCACATCGCGAGATGTTTTTCGATCAACGAATCTTCTCAGAGTGTAAATTATTCGATTTTGACGGGCGAGCAGACGACACTCGACGAGAGGCTCGTCTTCTATCCCAGCCGGGAAGATTTTCGGTCGTGCAGCTGACATTGGGCTGGAAATAACTGGCTACATCGAAACATCGCGGCATACCAAACTTTCGGTACATAACGCGTTACATACGGACGTGGATATGAACCCACGCAGCTCTGTAGTGGCAAAAGACGAAATTAGTCTGTCTACACTGTAAAAAATTTGCGGTGTAAACAAGCTCGGAGTTGTTGTTTAGGAATATCGGTGTCACAAACAACACCAATAAAGTGTATGAAAAACTCCGGCGATGTTGTTGTAATTAAAAATGGTGTTATCTTAACTAAATCAACACCATCTGCAGTGTTTAACTCATACTAACACCTTTTGGTGCAATTTGAATGACTAAGCCGTTCATTCAGCCTCTTCAGAAGTTAGTAAACAAGCTCGGTGTTATTGGCTGGGAATTTCGGTGTCACAAATAACACCAATAAAGTTTATGAAATACTCCGGCAATGTTGTTGAGATTAAAAATGATGTCATCTTACGTGAATCAACACCATCTGCAGTTTTTTACTCAAACAGACACCTTTCGGTGCAATTTGAATGATCAAGGTGTTGATTTACCCTCTTCAGAAGTTAGTATATCTTCAAAATAAAAATTCCCATAGTCACAATGAGCCTCGTCTGTGGTACGAGGTATACTCACTGTCTAGATGTCGGAAATCTTCGTACATAACTTGAGAATTATATTCAATGATTATATCTCACCGTGCGCGAGATTACTCGGGAAAAAAATAGTCCGCCCTAACACGATAAAATTAAATAAAAACAAACAAATTACAATTCGAATTTGATCCAATAAGATTATATCAGATTATACGCATGTATGTATAAATTAGTATATATTATATGGGCAACATTTATTCTTTAATTCAAGAATTTAGCACTATATGGTGTCGAAAATGACGAGTTGCGTGTGTTTAACAAGCTGACCGTGAGCCAGCCCTCGATCTTCCCGTTATCACACTGCAGGTTCCGAGTTGACGGGAAAAAAAATATTAATATCCAATTCGAATTTCGAACTACAAATTCAGATTCGTGATTGATGTATCGAAAGTCCTTGGATACCATATTACATGAAGATAAAATGATTTTCTTTTATTTTGAACCACTATAATGGATCCACCATTATAAATTTGGGAATTCTGACCTTGGATTTGTTATCGGTGACCTAAAAAACCTCCGACTACTAATTTCTACCAAAATCCGAATATTTTTAGATTTTATTCCACCATATTGGATTCGCCATTTCAGATTTTGCAAATCTGATCCCATATTCGTGATCAACGACCCCAGAAATCTCATGGTACCAATTTTCATTCAAATCCGTTGATCCATTCTCAAGATATTTTTATTTTATTTTTCGGAGATTTGATGTTCGAATAATTCAAAAAGTACTGAACCGATCAAAGCAAAAATCTACTCAGTTCTAAGTTTTGAAAAGCCGCGTCGATTGAGACCAAAATCATTGAAATGCAGTGCCTCGTTTTTGAGATATCGTGGGACAAAAAAATTGATCACACACGTATATACATACACACATACACACACACAGTCGTCCGTCCGAAAGCGGTCGGAGATGATTCTCTAGCTAGATCTTGAAACGTCAAGATTTAGTGAACACCTAACTTTTCATTTTCGGGGTGATTACAATAATTTCCTTTTTTCTCCGAAAACGGAGAAACGGGAAGTTAAAAAGCACCAAATAGTGCTGCTTCCAAACCGAAATGCAGTCTATAGAAGTTTTATAGAAGTTCACACCGTCGATTGTTTACAATGTGTTGGTTTGACGGCGATGGTGTCAACCTCAAAATCCAAGTCTGTCACAGAATTACGTATACACCGACATAGTGTTGCATTGACACCGACACAATGTTGAATTGACACCGATGGTGTCATTCTGATGTCGAAAGCTCTTACGCGTACAAGTTTTAACATGCCGCAAGTCCTTAGCCCGCAGTCAGAAAAACTCAGTTTCCTCCACGCGCGCTTACAAGCAGTCGCTTCGCATTTCAGGTAAAACGTGTCGTCTGCCTCGTGTATGGTTCTAGTTATGTCGGAATCAGATTTTGTTAATGTTTTTACCGTGACTTTGCTTAATATGGATGGCCCTGAAATGGAAAATGTGTTGATCAATAGTGCACAGCAAGCAGCAAATGTGCAGGATGCACCGGATAGTGGTGACATTATTACCGGGACATCTTTCCAGTTGCGAAAGGGACGATACAACGGGGAGACTAAATGGATAAAAGTGCTCACTCCCAATGGCAAGCCCTTGGAATAGAATGATTTTATTATTGCAGGTAAGTGTTAATAAATAATATTTTCCAATAAATCGTTAAATGCTATTTTCTGTTCATCTAACACTATTTGGTGTTCTTTGAATAGTATCTAGGGTTCTTTCAACGCTATATGGTGTTATTTTAAACCATTTGGTGCTGACTTGTATAATTGAGTACGAACCGAGCATTATCATTTCATTCCGCGTACTGAATTACCAAAACGCTCGGTGTACACTAACCTATCTCCATTTGGTGAATTTATTGGAAATAAATAATTAAATTGGAATAAAATACTGCCACATTCTAGTCGGCATTAGCTTTGAAAAAAATTTTGAATTAACATATTTTACCTATATATAAGTGAAACTTTAGCCCGATATTTTTTACAGAATCATATACAGTAGCGAATTGTTTATGCGTTAATAAAACTATCTAGCATTTACTGATTTAAATTTCAGGAAATATTCTATGACCCTGAAGGCCGGTCAGGTTACATCTCCTGGAGACTGCGCACCCGCAATAGACGTCGTCAGGTGCCGAGTAAAGAAGTTAAAATTGAGCAAAAAGAAAACGTTCAACCCCCAAAAATGTGTACCCTCACAATGAGGAAAGTGCGCAAGGACAGTTGATCTTCCTCCGCAATGCCTGTCCTAAGACACAAAAGAAAGAAATTTTATTGGCTCAGGCGGAGGCAAATTTGATAGGTATGACAATTTTATATTTGAATTTTTGTTAGCGAGAAGCGATTTTCAATTTAATCCATCCGATAGAATATTCGTGGTGAAAAAAGTAGTTTCTGGATTTCTTTATAAAGTCGGATTTTCAATTGCAACCCATATTGATGAACAGACGGATCTACCCGTATTTCAGGTCATCACTCATATCTTTGTACATCGCAATGTACCATTCGTTATTTGTACCAAATGTAAAACGAAATATTTTAGTGACGAGTACCATGCTTTTGTATTCGAACCCGAAATTATAAAGACCTATAGTTTAATCGATCTCAATCTGTTGGATCATAAGTATGCCTATGAATTTCATCAAAGTTATCACAAAACTACCACGTTCGTAGTGCCGAAATGTCATATTTTTTAAACGTACCAATATGCTACTATTTTCATCATTATCATAATTATAATCTATATGTATATTGTACTATTAGTTTTTACGTCTTTTCGTGTCACTCAATTCATATGTTCATATAAATGCATACCGTATTGAAAAGTTCCTATCCCGCAGAACGGAAAGTACAAACAATAATGATTAATTATTATTTAGCCAATTTGTTGTTAAAGAGAAAATAAGTTTTGTACTATTGATATTAAATATATAATATGTAAGATTATTCTAAGGTTCATGTGATTATATATATGTATATATGTATAAGCAAAAATAAGTTTATATATGTATGTATTTGAAAGCACATGTATGGTGTTTACCTATATAACAGAAATTACATATTGACTTGGATTATCTTACGAATCACTGTATTTTATTTTTAAACCCTACCTCATGTGTCATATATGCATATACCTATATTCATACAAGAAAAAAAAGAGTCGGTTTGCCAATTCTCTGGTGTTATTACCATGGTGTCAATTTTTTGGAGTTGTTCTCAGGGTGTAAGTTCTATAGTGCTATATTGCGGATGTCAATTTTCTGGTGTTATCAACTGGGTGTCAATTTTTTGGTGTTATTGCCAGGGTGTTAATCCGCTGGTGTTCATTCGCAAGGTGCTTATTCAGTGGTGTGGATTCTTATGGTGTCCATTTCAATGTTGTTATTTCGCAGGGTTCAAATTCCTTGGTGCTGATTTTTATGGTGTCATAATTGTCTGGGCGTCAATACTCTGGTGTTATTCTGAAGGTGTCAGGTTTCGGGTGTTACTGCAATCGGTGTTACTTCGGAACACCGAACTTTTAACACTGTCTGTTAACACCAAGCATGCACACCAGCGGAGTGGACTTTTCGGGACTACGCGTGGTGTTAAAATGGTGTTGATTTTGACACCAAATTTTTTACAGTGTACGAATCCTTTACTGCCATATCAATCAAACGCCGGAAGCAAAGGAACGAACGAATACGTTATGTACACCCAAGATTTCTTACAAACTAGATACACGCCTCTTTATTATTCTGAGTTATTACCGCGATGACGTTGACAAATTTTTTTTTACCACTCACGCCTTGCCTCTTCAATTTTATACATACTGCAGTTGGTTTCGTACGATTACACTTTTATTTTCAAACGTAGAATTTTCGTCAATTTACGAACGATTAATACATCACACAACTTTACGTCACGTAGTTTCACGTGAATACATGCTGTGGAATCGCTTAAAGTGATACGAGGCGGCTGAAAGTTACATTAAAATCCGTTTGAGTCGTTTTTCGAAGCTTTCAAAATCACTGATAGTATTCATTTTAATCGTTTCGAAAATATTCAAAGTGTTACGTATATACTTGGTCAATTATCGAAGTCACATTGGTTCACCGAAAGGTTCGAGGTCGTTTAAATCAAGAATTGACGACTTTCCAAGCGGTATAAAACGAATCAATATACAGAGTATCTAAAATTCATAACCACGTCGAAAAATTATACCCGTCCTGTGTTTTGACTGGGCAATTAATCCATTCATAAACGATGAGTACGTACCAGACGGTCCCTCTAATTAAACTCTTCAGCTGTTGCCATCGGTTGCGACTTGAGGGGTGTGCGTAGAACGTAGATACGCAAGTGTGTTCCAGATGCGCGTGTCTGTGGGAAAATGTATAAGCGTGCAGACCACGGTTGGCGGATGGTCGAGGGAGCTTGCAGAGGTCTATATAACGGAGGAGGAACTGATTGTGGGAGCGAACCGGAACTGGGTCACTAATGGAAACTTGTCAGAGTTCATGATAGATTTCGGTGCCTCGACCTGCGGAGTGAGTTGAGTTACCTGCAATAAAAGTGTGCGAGTATATTATAGCAGGTGACGCAAATGGATCGCAGACTGGATCGCGATTAGCGCCCAAACCTTAGCTGAGCGTTCTACTTTATCTTACACCGCCCACGTGAGCTTCCTTCCTTTTCTCACGATACCCCGTTTTTTCCCCTCGCCTCTTCCCCTAAGTCTCCGCCAATCAAGGATTGAGATTCGTGAAAAATCGAACCGCTAAGAACAACCATTTTTTCATTTCTTATTCATTTCTAAACGCAAAAAAAAAGGATTCAAAGAGTGATAATTTTCGGTTAGATGAAATTTCAGAAAAATAGTGTTCACGTGACACGTGAAAACGGAAAACGTAAATTGATACGTAATTTTGAAACAAGTACAACTTTTCGATATGCCGGAGACGCGTAATTTTTTTGTTTGTTTAATTTTATTCGACCAGCGTCAGCGGAATTTTACAAAAATTTAATCATTCCATGTCTCCTTCACGTCCAGAAACTTTCACGATTAAATGTCAACTGACCTGAACATTTCAAATTACCGGTGGTGGTGTTTGTTTAGCGGAGGTTTGTAATTGGTTTTTTTTCTTTTCGCTTTTTTTTCGTCTTCTTTTTTACAATTCCCTGCAGAAGTTCGGTCTAAAATTTGACGGTAGAAACGTTAATTTACGTTATTTTCCCCGACTCTTCAGATGCAGACGAATTTGTGTACCAACGTGTATAAACTCGCGTGCCAGGTTTGGTTTTCGAATTTGTTCAGCTGTCAGACACCGTTTCCAGCAGGCGCCTGGCTCTAGGCGGTTTGTTTCAAACTTCCGGTAACACTTCCGTTTGTTATCACTACGGTGGTGAACGGACGAACGAATCAACGATTGCTGTCAGTGGGTCACGGTATCCATTCCCGCCTCTATAACTATTCCAATTCTTACCTTTTTTCATCCCTGCTATATGCATGTTCTTATATATATATTACGAGTGTCGAAAATAGAGCTAGGAATCGAAAACGAATGTCTCAGTCTCACGATACAATGGAAGAAATCCTTCATCGTGATTTATTTACATCTTCTTCGTTGGTCTATCTCGTTTTCCCATCCAGGCGGGTCCGCTTTTCTTTACAATAAGAAAAACCGCGAGTGAGTTAAGTCGGCAAGTAGGTGAGTAGGATGGTTATATTGTGGCTGGATATAAAACTACATGTAGTTGGCAGAAGTGGCGTGTAGACTCGGCGTTACTCGCTACTTAATATATAATATGCATACACCGGGAAGCTAGCTTGGCTTGGAGGAAGAGGTTGGTAACAAAAGTTTTCTCAAACCACTTCTGCACCGTTCCAGACGGATTAAATTCTTATGTATTCATGTACATTGCCCACCTTATACCTCCGTGTCGCCGGTACCCAGTTTGCCTTTATACATCCTCCCAACAGCATCTTACGGTTATTATCCGACCGTACGCTCCAGCAGCTACTCGTTGCTTGTCGCGATCCTTGTAGGAAGGTATAACCTCCGGCGATCGAGCACTTGGAGAGAAATGATAGAAGGAAAATGCGTAAATCGGTGATACGGCAATCTTTTATCCTGCGGATATTGCAGGAGAAAAGTTCACGGAAGTGGTCGAAGCACTTCGATAGGTACATTCACCCTTCGACGTTGTCATTCGGACTTGTCTCATTTCTCGGTAGATCCTTCAGTGAGTTATGTTTTGTTTTATTACAATTTACCGTATTTCAAAGAATTACAAAATCGCTAAGTAACAATTTTTCCTCAAGACGAATCGTTACCGTGACCTTACTAACTTCGATATGATTTTCGTTTCATAACGTGTACTGCGGTGAATACCGTGTGGCACTTATCGTTCAGCGCTGTTGAACCCGTGTTAATTCCTGTTCCTGCTCGCAATCAGAGGCAAAGATTATTGCAGTAGCTAAATGCTGGTGAATGCCAGAACAGAGAACGTTGGTACTCTCAAATGTAACACAGATTTTCTCACCTCTTGTTGCGATTCCAAGTTCATTGAGAGGTAACGATAAGAAATTGCGATGGTCTCCGAATACTCAACTTTGAGTGGTAATTGATGAACAGTCTTTGCCGCAAATTACTTTAAGACGAAACAGTACCTACCGGGTGGTATTTGTTCAACTGGTTTGATTCATCGCGTGGTTGCCATTTCGAATCATGATTCGAACCGTCGGGTGTCGGTGTTGTTACGTCGCAATCGCAGCACATCTGACGGTGTGTGTATATATCATTCGCGCATATATATATCTTTCTCGCCCGTTCATCACCTTCCGTGGAAGGCGAGAGGCCCCGGTGTATACGGAGAAATAGACCGTGCGTGGCGGCTTCATCCATATTCACGAAGGAATGATAGAGGAGGAACAGGCACCGGATGGGCCTAATGAAGTTGTTGTCTTCCTGGCCAAAGCAACGCAACGCAACGAAGCGGAGGTGGAGGAGGTGGAGGAGGTGGAGGAGGCAGGCTTAGCTTTGGGTGTCTGAAACCAGCCACCTTCATCTTTCCTCTCTCTCTCTCTCTCTCTCTTCATCTCCCTCTCTTTCTCCGCCTCTTTCGACGAGACTATTCTCCGAATTGCCCGATGTCTTATTTATCCCAGGAGGAAGCAGCCTACGTTTCCTCGAAATCTGCGTAGGCATCTGCGTTCTGCGGTTGTATATCGAAACCTACCAACGGCGTCGAAAAATCAGTGTGAAATGCCGTGGGCAGTGGTTGACAGGAATCAATGCGGTTTTATTAACCACATTTGAGACCGCGATCCGAAGTCTTCCGCAGATTCATTTCTAACCAAAGATTTGGTAGGATAAAGTTCGGATAAAAATAAATCTAACAAATGCCAATTGCATTTTTTTTAAATTCGTAATATGATGAATATTGGTTGAAGTTTTACGGAAATTCGGATAGCCGGTGTGGATAAATTTGTTACCATAATTCCGTGGAAAATTCCATACGTTTAACAAAGGATCAAATAATACCTGATATTTCCCGAATCTCTAATGATGGTTTGAATGCTCAATGGTGCTGATTTATCCTTTGCTGTTCAGCCGCAGAATTTTGAACGTTGCTGGAAGCGATAATTATTTTTAAACTATGCTGTGTCAATGGCGGAAAAAACGGTCTCAAAAACTTGTAGCGTTTTTGTTAACATACAATGGCAGTAATGACACTATCGTGAAAGCTATGTAAAGAATTTGAAATTAACATCACAGTCGGGTGGATCAGATCACGGAATCAAGTTTGAAACAACTTTTCTGGCAAAGTGGAGAGAAAAAGCTGCCGGGTCTCTTTAGGTCTGGTAATTCGTATTCGAATCATCAGCTATTTACGACGAGTGCATCCGTTCGTTAGACCGATAACGTCCCAAACTCACCAAGTAAGAAGGATTAAGAAATAATTCAAGCAGCTGGAGATATTTTGGTAATAGGAATCGCTTGAATCCTGATCAGTGATTGGCCTGGCCATGCATCGAATTTCCATCCAACTCGTTCCGTGACTATTAGCCACGGATATAAATTGATGACTTATTCAGCGTGGACGATGCCTGGTATCAGAATGTGTCAGGTCGACCGAGTCGCCTTAAACATCTTAAGCATGGCTGCCCGCGGTCGTGGAAGAGACGTTAGATGAGCCAGTGTAAATCAGCCCGAAGTAATTTAAACCTGTGGGTTGACTACTTAGGCCCTATCTCTACCGGCTGCTTTTCTGACGCAGACGGATGGATTACCGCCGAAACGTTTAGAGACTCTGGAATAACCAATGGAAGAGGAAACCGCCCGATAGACGAAAACGAGACTCGGAGTAAAAAGGTACCCGCAAGACCATTTCGAAGCCTGATTAGTCGAAACTGGTTTGCAGTGCGTTAAGACCAAATTCCGAACTACCGGTGTACAGTAGTCGAAAGCTTCTCCATGTCAGATTGGAGACTGCGTGATGTCTTCTTCGACCCGACTGTTGCTGATACCGAAATAGCTTTCTTTTGGGATACTTTATTTCGATGACATCGACCTGCGAAGTCTCGTAACATATTTCACGTGAAAGTAACCCGTTCATCCATCTTGGACAATTTCCTGATTGTGATAAACTAATCCGACGAAAGGAACACATCGTCAAGTCCCTTATTCAAGTGTCTTCTCATAGACGCGTACACGTAACGTCGTGTTCACAAATCAGCAACGCTGCATTCGACTCTTGTTTATGGTGTTGATTTGGGACTGATTAACAAACTCAAGGATACTCAATGACTCGAGGTGATACGGTATTGGTTTGATTTCTTACAGGCTGATTTTGTCTTCGAATATGATACGAATGACTTGCAACTCGTTAGTCCAACAAACTGTTGACGCTTTTTCACGTGATTTGAGATACTAGGAACGAAACGCTAGTCTTCAGTGATCACAAATTCATTCCACAAGAGCACTAGTTTGGATTCGACATTACCTACCGGTATCTTCAGTACCGTTCACCGTATATTCGAATTTCTTGAAAGAGGGTTCAGGAAACGGCGAACGTTTCAGAGTGCGGCGGACCGATACGGAACTCGGAGTATCCGTAACACAAGATTCTTTTGTGCATCGCGGTGCCGGTATCAACGCTTGTGCAGACCAGCCAGCCGGCAGTGAAGTTTGAATTTGCGTTTCGTTTAACTCGATATTTATGGAGATTTGGTAGACCAAACCTGTGCCGGCGGCTGGGACACGCCGATAATACGCGTGCCGGGTCATATAGCGATGTGCAGAGTGGCACGTTACGAGCATTATTGTTGTGCGTTTTGTGTGCGGGGTTCACGAGTAACACTGTGTTTGTAACCCGGTCGTTGCACAAATGTGAGTGAAACGTGTTTGCGAACTCGGGCTTGAAATGAGCCGGGAATTTTACGGCTTGAAAATATCCCGCATCTCCTGATCCTGCCTACTGCAGGAAGGACTCTCTCTCGACGTTTAATCCTTGCGGATGTTCTAGCAACGATAATGACGCCACGGTGCAGCTTTCTAAGCCCTTTCGCATTTCCTACGTGAAAATTCCGACCGGGCTGATTGTGTGGCCGGATCCTGCCGACTCCTGGCTCTTCCTCCTCCTCCTCCTCCTCCTCCTCCTCCACATCCTCTTGTTTGCCTAAGGGTGACGTGTCGAGACTTTGAAAGCGAGGCGTTAAATATAGAGCACGGGGCTAAACAAACGATTAACTCGAGGCTAAACCAGAGCTTATACAGCAGCGCTAACTAGAGTTTATGTTTATAGACGTGGTCGCTGCTAACTAGTTCCCTCGGCATTAACCTGCGCAGAATCGGTTTCCACTCGCAACCCTACCACTGCACATCCTGCCACTCGCAACCGGGGTACTAGCGAATAGCGAATTGCGAAATGCGAATTCGGAATTTCAAATTTACAACTAGAAATTGCCGGAGAGCGTGGCTCGATTTGCTACCGGCTAATTGGCTCGTTCGCGGAACGGCGAGTTGGTTGAATTCGATTTCTGATGTGACCTCGAAAACGCGTTCACGCATGGGATTTGCTTGCTTCGCGTTGGCTGTAGTAACGTTTTACCGACGCCGTTCAGAGGTGTCGAATTTCCTTCTTTTTGAAAAATAAAGAAGACTTGATTTTTTCTCACATTTTTGTGATCTCTCATCGCACGATTCTTTTAAATTGAAACGATCTGATTCGAATAGTACAAAAAAATTACTTAGTTTACTCGAATATTTGAACAGTTTCAAGGATTTGGCTACGTTTTTCAAACTTATCGTTAGCGTAATGTCCAATTTGAAGAATATCGTTTAAAAAAATTACACAATGTTTCTAATCTCAAAGAAAGAAGAGAAAACAAAATTCGAAAATCAATTTACGAACTTCAAAAATTGTTATTCTGCCGTTTCATCTTGAACCTTTAACCCTCACGCTGCAATTCGGGGTCAAAATAACTCCGCGACATGTTCACCGTAAATTACGTATGAAGAAAAATCTAGAATAATCTGATTGGAACCAAGATAAATATCGAAATATCGTAAAAATCGTTAATTTATTCCTTTTACAATAATTCAACTTCACTCACTCAAATAAGCAACTTTCTTTCGTCACAGATTATCTGCATTTTCTTTCCTCAAATATCTGTGGCTTGTGAGTTACTCAGTCAATCTTTAACCAAATATAATGAAAATTCATAGATTTATAATTTTTTGAGTGGAACGATCCATTCTCCGGTATTTTGTTGTTTGTGAATTTTTTTTTTTTCTTTAATATTGCAAATTTCATCTTGCTCAAGATGATTGATTAGCATTGAAATATAACAGTTTGAGAGTATTCCAGAATTTTTTCAAGTTAATCGAATCAGTATCTCTATTTTTACGCATTGATTTTTGATTTGGGGTCTCCAGCGATTCCAAGACGAGACCAGTATTATAGGTAAACAGAAAGTGTGTAGCGTAAGGGTTGAAAATATGAAATTTGATTCTGTTAAAATTCCGAACGTCATGGAGAAGACTCGCATCGTAGTTTCTTTCGAAAGTCAAGGTCCCAACCCAGCCTCACCCGATGCAAGATGACATACAGTTGGTTCTTTGCGGTCGGTTGATCTCCGCGACGAAATCTCAGGATCGCGAATCTAGCAGCCAACGAGGCGTGCTCGTATATTCTTTTCTCTCTTTCATTATCTCAGCGGAATTCTCGTTATCCAATGAAACGGAAGGATAAGAAGAAGAAGAACAAAAAAAAGGAACGAAAGTAATAAGTGGAGAAGACAGAAAATGGAACAAAAACACAGCTAACGCGTTATCGTCGTTGCTCATGCTCGACTAATCTAGTTCCAATTTCTAGAAGCAACAAAAAAATCTATGGCTGAAATTCTTTTTAATTTCGGAAGGTAGAATTATTGACCAATCATGGTTCAATCAAGAGTTCAAAGGTCATTTTGTCTCTCTGAGTTTCCACCGCTCTGACGCATCTGCAATTATTAATTCCCTCGTAGCTTTTTCTCGGATAATTTCGTTTTCGATGTTACGACGGCTTACGAAATATTTCAAGGAGTGTGACACGAAGACACGTATTATTACGCTACGTATTTCAATTCCCTGGATAATTTTGATCCGGACGAAGTCTTTCTAAGTAATTCTATGAGGATTCGGTTGATTTACTCGCGAATCGTTTTCCCTCAATTTCTTCGCATCAATTTCCATTTCTCTCGAGGAGAGGATCAATCGCGAATATACGGTTATTAATCGTCCCTGGCTTCCATATCAGGATGGATTGTGATTTAATATATCTTGGAGCCAATGAAGCGAGACAGAGAGGTTGAGAATTTCCCCCCTTGTACAACGGGAGCCACGATTTGTGATTCCGAGTAATTCGTGGCGGAATTATAGGTAGGAAGTTGGCTAGCTACGCGGGTGGAATCAATCTGAAAATCCCATTTGCATTTATTACCGCAAATGGTTATTCCTAATTCTTCGATGCGTATACGTAGCTGAATCAAAATTTACTCTAACCGAGTGAAATTGTTACGAAGGGTGAATTTCGTCGAGACGCGCTCTGCGGCAATGTTTCTCCTGATCCCTCATCCCGCTCCGTTCCGTCGTTGAAAATTTATTTTACGGACGAACGCGATCGCGGAAATTCGAAACGACGAGGACTCGACGGATTTTCTCCCCCTCTTTTCTCCACCCTCGAGAATCCCCGTACCTTCGGCTTTTATTTCACCCGAGACACACAAACGACGTCGATGGTTAGTCGAATGTAAGAAATTCCGAACGATTTGACGGGAAAATCACTTTCGATTTTGAATCGAGATGAAGAAAAAAAAGAAAGGAAAAAAAAAAAAAAAACGAATGCCCGATTATGTCTTCGATCGGCCGTTTAATTTTGAGACCAGCCTTTCGAACCTCCGTAAATTCTACGACACTCGTTTCTGCACGGTTGAAAGTAACGTTGAAAAATAAAAAAAAAAAAAAAAAAAAAAAAAATTTACGAAAGTAAGATGAGATTTCCTTCAAATCAACCCTTTTCGATCTCCGATCTCCAGTAATGCCAGCTTTTCCGAAAACCAGTTTTCAGGTTATCGTTAGCACTGTATTTCACAAGGTTCGGATTCGCCGTTGCGTGACGTCATTACCGCGTTTTTTCCCTTCCCATCAGCCTTCGTAAATCCCAGCAGTACCGCGAACGCACGTAAAAGTTTTATGGTGTGAAATATCTGATTGATCAAACTCGGTACCATGGGCTTTAAAGGCATGCCGCTGTAAACTTGGGTACCGTAGAATTTACGGCATAATCTTGTTTCGCCCGGTTAATGACGCTTAATTACGATATCACATCGGGTTCAGCACTTCATGCACCCGCTGCAATCGTTCGCTCTACGAACACACACGCACACCTTTCCATTGTACGCTATACGTGTCTCGGGCTCGGAATGTTCCTTCTTGTCTCTTGCGGTGCTGTGTACTTTACTACCTAGGTCGTAAAACAACGGCAAATTATCAAATACTAAATCAAAGTAGACCAAGGCATAATGAAATAACGTCTCAGCTCTATATTTATTGATAGTAATTGCCGACTTTAAAACGTCGACAAATCGTGACTATGCTTAATCCTCTCGAGTCTCCCTGTTCTCTCATGTTCCGCCTATCACACCCCCTCATCTGACGTTCCTGTACTCATCGCAATACAGCTCAAGTTTATTCAGTTAATGTCAGCACAATATGCCACCGTTGAAATTTTCACTCGTTTTCAAATCTGTACAACTCTTTGTATTTTCATCCATAATTGACGAGAAAGCGAAAGAATACTCTCGAAACTCATTCATACGACACGTTTACATCGCCTTAACCTTTTCGGTGTTTGTAGTGAAATCGAGTAGGCACCAAAATTTGTGCATTGATTGAAAGAGCAACGACGAAATCACCAGCAAACTACACGTTGCTCCGTTAACGAATAAGTCGAAGGTAAATCGGGATAAAATTTTAGTCGCGTAATCGGTGGAATGGTTCAAAGTATAAGGTAGGGATGATTTTGGGGTTGACGAGCGATGGTTTGATTAATCATGGTATTTCCGGCGCAGGCGGTTAATTTCGGTTTTCGTTGGGCCGAGGAAGTTGGCGGCGGTGGTGGTGGTGGTGGCGGTGGCGGGGTTGAGAGTTTGGTCGGTAGTTAACTGTGACAACACAACCTCGAATCATGCAGGCCATGATTCTATTAATTAGAAACCACCCTCGACGTAGAATAGCTGGTTCTATACCAGGTGAATAAGCGGCGAGAGCTGTCTTCGTAGTTCTGCGGTTCGGGACTTGTCTCTCCTCTTCGCAAGCTCCGTGTTTCCGGAAGTTAATTGCCCCGAGAATTTACTAGGTCCTAACAGTAGCTACCAGCTACCCTGATGACTACAGACGCGAAGGCTTCTGCCCGAGGTTCCGAATTTAGTACGAAACAACAAGCTAACGACACGTCTTGTGTACTTGAACCCAATTCGTACGATACGCGGGGGGAGATTGTCCTGATAACGATCGGCGGGAAGTCATTTCTACGAGAAAATCAGACTTCCTGATATCAACGACGTCCTCGTTCGGTAAATCGATCACAAACGTTCTATCCAGTTTTATCTTTCTCCGGTTATAACGGGTAATCTACACTTGCTCTGAAATCGTAGCTCCATTTCTCGCAGATTGTCCATCACGAGAATGTTATATCGAAGCTTTCCTCTATCTTTTACCCTTTCTCCTCTTTTTCCTACTTCCCTTGCCTTCATCTTGCCGTCTCGCACGGAAATTGTTTCCTCTGGAAGAACGGTATGAAGTGGGAAAGTAGCAGAAGAGCAGGGAAGCCTGGGCCATTAGTGTTTTTTTCTACCGTAAAACTTCATCAATAGCTGCAAATGACAAAAAAGGCTTGGGGCTGTCTGCAGCTCACCGCCAAAAGATCCGATGGATAAAAAGGAACTAGTACCTCCGGCCATGCGCTATTGAAACTCGGTTCCTTTTTACGAACTCCTTGCAGGGTGTTCGCATATATCACGCTGCAGTATTCCGCACTCAAAGCATTATATATCTTCCCGTTGTACACACGCACGGCTTTGTTCGGGATTTGAACGGTCAATTAGGGTGCTAGAATAAATTATTATCCGACTCTCCATTTTGTACCGCATAGTCTCGCCTTAAGCGTGGTCAACCATAACTCATTTTCATTCTTGAACTTCGTTTTTTGTCTCAATTTGACTCATCAGGGTCGACGACACGAGACGAGGTTCAGCATCGTCATTTCGCGCACTCCCCAAAAAAGACAAAAATCGATGAAAAAACATTGGACCCAGCCGATTTCCCCGCATTTTTATCTTTACTCAGCACGATAATTCGTCGATGGTTCGATAATTTTGCAAACCCGACGTCCTACCCACTGTAACAAAATTTTTTCAAACGCTGGAATCGTACTCTCTTTTTTTTCCCCTTTTCTCATTTTCGTCCTCTTTGAGAGATAAACGGACGGCTGAATTTATCTCGCCACTTCAATTCCGTCCCGATACAGTACATCCGTATAACCACATCCGCGAAGCGCGTGCGCTCTCTTTATAGACAGAGACAAACGCTGGAGAATGCGCAAGAAGTCGAACTTAGATCGCAGGCGTTCCGTTAACGGCTTGATTAATAGCTCCTCGCGTACCACTCGTCGTCAGACAAAGAAAGTTCTTATTTTTCAGAGTAATTAACTTCCCTAGGCATCCAGCCAGCCAGCCAGCCAGACCGGCATGTGTGCGTTGCCTCCAGAAATTTATACCCACACTCCGAAAGTAGGTACGTGAATATTATACAGTGGAATCATTTCTGACTCGTTGAATTCGATCTGGATTAAATTTTGTTTGATTTCGATAGTCGCGTCTTTCGATCGATGAAATGTTTTTTTATTTAACAAGTAGTCCATTATTCCACGCATTTTTTAAAAGATTCATTCACAGATGTGAACTTGGGATTGCACGAATGTCAACAAAATATAATAAAAAATAGAGAAAATTTGTTAGCTTCCAGCAGAATGATTTTCAGTCGAGCACTTGAAACTGCAGTCGGAAAATTTGCACTCTTGAAGTATAATACAAGCTTCTGAAGTGCGAAACGTCGGCGGTGTTACGCTGCAAGTGGCGCCTGCGGAATAAGAATTATGCACGCTTGATGAAGGAAGGAATTAGAGTCTTAAGAGGGTGAAAACGAAGTTGAGTGTATATTCGTCTACTATGCGATACCGTGGATTCCTTCGACGAGAAATTATTGTTTAATTGTATATTGCCGTCGGACAAAGCATCCGATGTAATATATAAAGCGAACGAGCTTTAATAAAATACCCGTCTCACTTTTTCTTCTCTCCTCTCCTCGTCTTCACTCTGAAGTATACATTTCTTGTCCCTTGCATTTGGCAATAACTTTCCAACAGTACAGAGATAGTTCTTTCGCTGAAAGAGATGATGAGACGAGAGGAGTTGAGGCACAATGAGGTGGGAATGGGAAGAGCAATTTCAAAGGGTTTATTTGTTGAAGTATGTATTGAGCGGTGAAAAAAATACATCGCAGATGCAATGAATGTCCATTTCGATATAAGAAACGAGAAAACCTAAGAATTTTATGGATAAAAGTCAAGGACTTGGGCTTTTGTGATCATAGATTTTGATCGATCTGTACCGATATATGAATTTTCAAAATGCTACCATGTAAATGCAGCTTTTTAATTTCGGACTTTCAGCGTCACCCTAAATTTGAATAACGAGTGATTAAAAATTACTTGGAAAAATCGAAGATGCTCAGTTTCAAATTTACGGATGAGAAGTTCTTGTATAGTTTTCTAAGAATATTGACACGTAGACCTTTAGACGTTTGTGATATCCTTACGTACAAATTACGATGTATAATAGCGGTGAGATATGAAGTAAAATCACATCTGAATACTATATTTTTGAATTCTGTAACGCACGATATACCCAGTTCGACGAATCGAGACTTTATCATCGTCGACTTTCCATTCCTCATTTTGATTACTTTTTTCACACTCCTTCTCACATTTTGTCTTTTTCTGCTTCGCCTAGGTATATATCAGGAATATATACATATATACCTGCATATACATAGCCATATACAGAGTGGGAAAAATTGTCGAATGAAAAAGTAAATATGAAAGAGTGTGTCGAGAGGAGAGATTTATGAATTCAGTATCGGGGCTGCAGATACGCGAGTATAAGGTATAGAGGTACGTACGTGTGTCGAGTCTGGGTAGGGTTGCGAAGATTTTCAACCGTGAAAGAGCGCCGAGAGAGGAATCTTCTTCAGCTCCGTGTTCAATGAATAGATATACAGTATATCTATATACATATCAGCCGTCGAACCCGTGAAAGAGAGGTGAGAGAGAGAGCGAGGGGGGAGAAGAGACGTCTAGAAATGTCTCTGACGTGATATTGATTGATGCTTTACTCCTTTGCTTCCCAATCTAGTTCCGCTTCACTTTTTCCTCCTTTTTCTAACACTATTTCTCCTTCTTTCCTCCCGATTCAACGTATGCGAAGCGTCTCATACCCACATCTAGATATTCCACCACATACGTCTATCAGCGAGAGAAACATCGTTCACAAGACGAATGTTCACCTGCCTGATTCGAAATCAAGACGTGTAAAACTAAAAATAAATTTTGATGAGTGAAAACACTTTTTCGTACGATAATACTTCATCTCTCTTACTTGTTGTCAGTTCAAATCAACTATTATGTAGACTGTAAAAAAAATGTTGATAATATTTTCGTAGGAATTTTCTCAATATGATTTAAAGTACGAAAATTTTCATCTCAGTCTTTTTCCTCGTGCGATATTGATGAAAAAGTCTGTTTTTTCGTGTGAATTTCGAGTAAAATTTCACAAGTCCTGATGTGAAATCCACTTTTTTCGCATAAATTCCAGCTTAAAATGACGCTTGGTACATTTTTTTCTTTTTTTTTTTTTCTCTCTTTCAGAACGCACGAGTCAGGTAAAATAGCTCCAACAGTATGTCAACATATACAGTCGTGAACAGTGGAAAAGAACAGACAGTTTTAAGGTGGGGGCATCGAGTGGTTAATCAGATTGATTCTGGCTGTTGGACCGTGAGATTCGTCGTTTGTCGCGATTAATGTATCCAATTAACGACACGGCTGTAGGTAGACAAAGAAAAGCCTATTACCGGAGGGAATTGACTATACTTGGTTCACCAATTCTACTCCCTGAGCATGATACTATATTGACGTAAATAATTGGGCGAAAGAGATCGAAGAGGAAAAGAAAGAGGGGAACGAAGGTCTGTCAGTGTTAGAGGAGTTATACAAACGGATTTACGTCATACCTTGTATAACGTGTAATACTTTCTCACTGGCTTGTCTTTTTCTTTTCTTCTTTCTCCTTTTTTTCGCCAAGCTGACTGCCTCACATTTTCTTCATTGCAGAGCGGCTTGCCGAATCAAATCCGTACGAAAAATCGCTATTTGAAATTAGAAACTTTATTCAAGAAATCGTATCGATCTATGTGAAAATAATATTTTTGGAATTTCCGTTCCTGAGGTTGTCAATTTACTTTCGAATTAACTTGGTCTTGATTTCTTTAATTAAAAAAAAGTATCTCTGCGGAATTCACGAAACTTTGACAGATTTGATTTCGAGGATTTCATCATCATCCCGGATTATCGTTCTTAGGAACGATGAAAATCGACCGATTGAGTGTCTGGTTTCAAAGACTCGACCAGCTTCTTTTCAGAGTTCCCTTAGCTTAATGCCAATGCTGCTTAATGAATCCATAAAAATTACACAGTCGTTGAGCCTGAAATGAAAAACGAGTAAAAAGTTTGAAGTTCGCGGAAGACTAACGGCACGGTGAAAAATCGATGCGCAGAGTGATCAGAAAAATGAGTGAAATATGCGCCGAGCTATGCAACGGCTCTACCGTACAGGTTATTTTGGCCCTCGTCCAGATCAACGACCGAAAACAAACCGGGCAAATATGCTCCTCTGCAGGGTCCAATGTAGCGGAGAAATTTACCCGGAATTTTAATGGTACCAAGAATACGACCGGATCCACGTCGTCCAGCGAGATTTCCAACCGCTCGTAAACGTTCTCCACTTTTTTCGCTAGCTGTTTTACTATTTTCTTCGGCTGGCAAGCTCAAATAGTCACTTTGAAGATTGAAAAGATTGGAAAGATTGGAAGAAGTTGAAAGATTTAGATTTCAAATGAGCAAATTCGTTTTCTTATTTTCGATTATCCGAAGTTGTTGCGATTCAAACAAGTACGCAAATTTTTGTTTCGAACATTTCGTTGATACCGTTTGACGAAATTTGTTTCTCATTTTTAACCCATCGTAAATTGTGGTTTATCTTCTGCGAATGGAATACGACTCTTTTAGCACTCGCATGAAACCGACCAGCTATTTGAAGGCTTTGAAACGTTTCTTGGGCTTCTGACTACCGATGACAGAAAGAATCTGAGGGCTGCAGCCACGGCTATTAATGTCCTTCGTTGGTAGCTGGTGGGTAGCTAGGCGTAGTATAAATCAGCGACGGAAAGGCAGGCTTAATTAAGACACGTTACAGGGTGACGCTTCGTATCCAGAATGATCACTTCACTTAATATAACGCTGGTGACGAACTCGCTGGTTGTGAAAAATGGGTAATATGTAGAGTCGAATGAATGTCTCTGCAAGCCTTGACAAGTATCTGTACAATGTTCCTTTCCAACGTCCTATTTTCATTGACCGTAAGTGTTTTTCAATTAACAGAGTGAATCGATTATCGAGGAATGCCTTGAATAATTGTCAAATTAAATTTCATCCAAAATTTCCGCCCGCTATTTTAATGCTATAAATTTTGAATCGGCTACGACTGGCTCGAGTCGATATTTCACCCGTCAACGTTCCTTGCAATCGCCATTCGTATAAGCTTGCAGTTACCTATTCAATCTTGATCGGAGGAATTATCTTCACAATTATCGGCTTCGTCATCATCGAACGGTAAAGCCTCTCTGCGCCAGCATAGATAGGAACCTGCTTCTATTAATCGAGTTGAATTATTGCGCGACACGCCCAACGCTGAAGCAATGCAGATATACGCGTTTTGAATTTGACGTAACAATCACCTTTGGTACTCTGTGGCTTGAACCGAGTTGGATATTTGCATTAACGTAAATTATTCCATGGAATCAGGGATACTTCATTGGTAGATCGCTATCTCAACTATATAAACATCGAAAGTCTTATGACAATGCAAAAATGTTTTGTTGCCATGCCAGGAGTCAGTTCGATTCTAGATTTCCTGGCCTTAAATTGCTCAGTTTTTTACCAGGAGAAGTATTTTTACAACCGTCGATGAGTTATCAGTTTGTTTGAAGATTTGAGTTCGTGTCCCACCGCTGCCACCAATTTTCGTAGTGAGGAATTCGACGTTCTTAGTGATTACAAAATTCGGTTTCACGCAAAATCAGACTGACAAAATTCAGCTTTATCATTCGTGAATTATTCTCATGTACAGAGTATCATTTTTATAAATAATTCTCAAAAGGCGATGAAACGGTCCAAAATGAGAGCGTCGAAAATACGGCGAACGATACTTGATCAAATCTAACGTTACGATAGATTCATATTCTTCTTTTATCAAACCCACTCTTTTTGTACTTTTATTTTCCCCATGTAAGAACATAATATGTACACTGACAGCACTGAGTGGTTGAACGGTTGTGTGCATCGGGGATGGAAAGAGGCACAAGACGGGTGGGTAGCTAGATATCCACCTCAAGAGCCGCTTTCTGCGAGTGAATAGGCGAATGGAAAAGGACCTACGAGGTTGGGAAGGCTGCATAAGCGTAGGTGAAAGAAGGAAGAAACGAGATACGTGTAGGGACGACGACGTCGCCAGGGAAATCACCGCGCGTTACACGCCGACGGAACAGTCTTTGTACTCGGCTCCTGAAACTCTTTCGTTCCTATTTTCGATGACCGAGGAAAACTGTCGCGTGGAATTCAACCAATGTGCTTGCGTTTGTACAATCGTATTTTATCGGCGTGGCTACGCCGTGAGATTATCGATCGATCGCAAATCCCAGACCACGTGACGTGATCCATGAAAGCGATGTTGATACTTTAAAGGCTATTGGTTTTGTCTTACGTCTGTCTCGTGTGAGAAATTTTTTTTTTTTTACCAACAGAAACTTGGGTTTTGTGTTTAACGAGGGGTATTCTTGGGAGATTTTTGTTTCAAATTAGTATTTAGAAGTACGATGGATTGTGAAAAGTGTAAAGAAATCGATCGAAAGCGGAAAAGTGTGAAACTAATTTGTTTCAAAGTTCGTAGTTTGTGTGTCGAAACTCGGTGAATCGAATGCAAACGGTATGGAGTTGAAATATTCGTTTGATCAATTTCTTCATGAACAAAATTTGCGTTTTATCGCACAAGTTCTTGCCCCCAATCTTGTGAAACTAGAATTCCATGACTTTGACCATGATGGATTATTATCAAAGGCTTGCGAGTCACAAGTAGTAATGTTTTTGCAATAATTCTCTTCTCCAGATAATTCAGTTTCTAATCATGATTCGGATACAGACAGCATACGCGTCCAATCGGCACTCCACGTTAACGTCCACGTTGTTGATGGCTGTAAATTGATACTTTGATACTAGAAGTGATTTTATTCTACTTTTTGAATTTACGACGATCGTTCTATCAGCAGCCAATCTCTCAACGCTTTCCTCACTGCGGAAAAAAAAACAAAAAAAGAAAGAAGAACACTGCAATATGCACTGTGGGGGAAAGTTGGTTATATATAATAGTTTTTCTCGACTACCGATGGCGACACTTGAAATAAAATTTATCGCAGTTGCTGCTGTCGACATAAATAATTGGGGTTTTCATCCCTTTCCAAACGCATTGCATTATAGGATGGCAAACCCTCGGTCAAAGACCCTCAAGCTTCGGATATTTATTGAAAATTGACGTTTTTCTTTTTTTTTTTTTCAACTACTACTTCCGTATCCGGAAGTCATCATAGCCGCAGATTATAAAAAACTTGAAAATCCCGGATATGTCAGGAAATTTCCTTGACCGATTGGACAAAGCTGTTCTGTACAGCTGCCTGCAGATACGTCGCGTCAAATCAATTGAACAGACCGTCTTAAAGTGGATTACGATGTCAATCAGGATCTGTAACGTTGTTCTTTCCAAGGGATAATATCGCCACTGTATGAGAATCCGACAATCGTCAGTTTTCAATCGCTCGAATTTTTTCTATTTTTCTCTAATATAGTATAAAAGATGAACTTTGCGAGAAAAAAAGAAAAAAACAACTCAAAAGAAGCTAGCTGCTGCTGTTTCGCACTCTACGCGTAACACGGAACAGAGAGCCAGATTCCCGCAACAACGCGTCGTGATTCCGAAACGTCGTATAAATTTCGAGATGGAAAAAAGACGCGGGGATCGAGCCACGAGTTGGGGATGAAAGGGCGGCGGAGGGTAAAAATCACTGTGTCAAGGGGACGAATTCTGGACCAACAGTCCCGGGCATCTACCTACCCACCTTCCTACCTTCCTACCTTCCTACCTTACTGCCTACCGGTTCACTGGCTCTATTGCTCGTTCGCTGACTAGCTAGCTGACTGCCTCGCTAGCTTCCTCGCTCCTCGGGTTGGATCCTCTCTCTCCTTCTTTCTCTTCCCCCCTCTCTCTCTCTCTCTATCTCTCTCTCTCCATCCGCCGGGACAAAGGCGGACGTGCTCGGTCCACGGTTCACCAAACATCGTTTGTTCTTTCCGACCCGCTGACCCGTGCAATCTTTTCACAAATCCGGACTACACCATCACGTCCACGCCGCATCGTACCGTCCGGTTTACCTCGTCGACGGGAATTCGACGATGGAAACGGCATCGAGACTCGGATTTCTGCGAGCCGATTATTTCTAGACGGATTTTTATTCCGCAACGTATCGTCTATGGGAGCTTTATTCGGCTGACCGATCGACACCTTCTCGCCAAAGCGTATCTACTTCGAAAATGGAAAGTTTGAAAGGAATGGAAATATATACGTGAAATTTTGAGGAATATTTGATCGAAATAATTCACATCCCTCGCCAAATTTATCTTTAACTTTGGGGGGAGGGGGGGGGGGGGAGAATTCGCATAGTTGGAGGTTTCTTCTGAAAGGGATCCTTCTAACTTATTTTCATACAATTGATTATAAATCGATGCTTTTCTTTCACCCTGGATCGATTCTATCTCTGATCTGCTTTTTTTTCTGATGATTAGATGATTAGTTCGCTTCTTCGTCTTACGGTCGTTTTCGATCGTAATACATATGATTAAACTTTGTAAAAATCTTCTCAGACGTATAATAATGTTGTACATTTTGTTTCCAATGATCAACAAACCTCCAGGTATCAATAAATTGTTAAAGATTAAATTTTCAGTTTGCAACAGAAATAATGTTAAATTCGTCTCGGAAAAGGATTATTTTATAATACAAACCGAATGAAAAAGTTTGCGCCTATCTTGTTCTGAAATACCGAATGAGTTGATTTTTGGTGTTGGTAAATTTATTAGATGCAGTCTTGGCAATGAAATGTGAAATTTTATAAAAAATTGTCCACTTTAGAATCTTCAAATTACATATGCTTGGAAAGTCTGCAATTTTTGCAGGAGTTCAAAAAGTTTGAAGAATTCCAAAAATCATGAAATTGGATGAATTTTGTACACAATAATAAAAAAAATAAGTATCGAACGCTTAAATGATGAAGAAATTTTCACGTGTTTTCGCATTTTACAAAATCGATGAACTTTCTCATGCGTTACGACCTTAAACATTCTTCGACTATGTTAGCCACCGATTTTCCTCGAATCATTTGATAACCTCGCGATTTAATAATCAGCGTTCGCTTAAGTTTCCTACCCGATAAACAAGCTTCCGCAATTCCGGCTGTCTGTGGCCCGATTCTGCAAATGCTTATTATTCAATACGTATCGATATATGACTGGATGCTGCTGCATCGATGCATCTATACGTGTTGTTCGGTGTTGCAGCCGCAAGCTGCGCTCGCGCGACGCCCGATGAATATATTCTTGATTTCACGAATTGTATTCACACATATATATATATACATATGCATGTTATATGTACACAACGTGTATGCGCATGCGTGTATGGATAGATGCACGGAGGGCAGGCCTCGTTTCCAAACGTATGGATTATTCAACCTCGCAGATTACCGCGACACAACTGTCCCATCGAAATGCATTAACCTTAATAATTGATACCTGCACTCCGAGCCGCTGCCTGTCATAATTGGCGTTAATGAATTACCGATAACATTTCTCATCCTCTATCCGTAATGCGCTTCGTATTGAGACACTTTGGATACAAAAATAGACTCAGCATAAACCAAAGAGCCTTTATCGTACCGAAATCCATTAATTGCTTAAAAACGAATGCGTTGGACTTCGAAATTTTTGATATTTAAACATGTGCAAATATCGTAAACATCTACCAGACAAATAATTACTTTATATGTATAGGGGTACCCGATGTTTTGTAGGTAGATGTAGTAATTTTATTAAATCATAGTGAATTCATCGTTATCTCGTTGTCAGATCTAAAAACGTAGTCACCTTAATTTCAAAGAATAAGACATATTTTGAGTCAGCATCCAGCAGGTGAAAAAACTGGAATCATTTGTACACCCTGCAGCTTGAAGCGTCGCAATTGGCATGATGAATTTCAATTTATCTCACTGCGAAACGCGGAATCAGTAGAGAGGATCGTTGCGGCTGCGTTCGAGCAGCGGTTAAATCTGTCCGCTTTGTGACAGCTTTAGACACTGAAGTATTTGAAACAAAAACAAAAAAATAAAAAAAGAATCGTGTAAAATAAAAGGTACTAGCGTCCGATATAACGGGGCTTAAAATAAAGTAAAAAACGGTTGAAACTGCAGTTGAAATGTTTCAAAGGGAACACACTACACTCGCGAATTAAAACGCGAATAATTAGTCACTCAGCTTGAAAACCAAGTGACCTGAATGACGATCGTTATTCATGCGATTTAAGGATCAAACGAACGGAATTTTGCGGTATCGACAGATTTTGTTTCTTTATTCGTACAAATGTGCCTCCGGCGATTGTGAATAATTCGGTCAAACTTGCGTTACGCAATGCAGATGAATAATTTCTATAACCACGTATACGAGGTGAAATTTTTTCATGCAAACCGATTACGCGATTAGACAATATTCACAATGCACGGGTCGTCATGTCAGGAAGTTTAATCTAATTAGTTTACAGTAATTATTGCTCAAACGCGTGGCCGGAATATTTGGAGAGCCCGCGCGTATCTCTTCCTCTCTTAAATAACAATAATTGTAAATCATAATGATCGTATCACGCTATTACGCTAAACTGCGCACAATCAAACATATTAGCGTCGAATGCATATTCGGAATCCGATTATCATCCGACGCTGCTTTTGCTGCTGCTGCTGTCGATGCTGCCGGTGGTGGTGACGGTGGTGGTGGTGGTGGTGCTGCTTCTGCTTCTGCTTCTGCTTTTGCTGTTACTGATGAGAATCATTGACGCTGCAGTTGCTGCAGCGGGGCTCGCAATGAATGCATTCTATTTACCGCGGACACACAATCGACAGCTCGACCTATGCCTGTGCCGGCTGAAGCTGTCCTACAGCTAGCTACCTTGTGATTAATTAAATATTTGCACCCCCGCTATCACCGATTGTCCCATTTGACAATATCGCGGTACCCGATACGTTCTGTTCTCTGATTTTACATCGCGATCTCCTGTCCATGGTTTGTGTCAAAGCTTCGATTCGAACGTGGTTTTTCCGCATCGTTTCAGCATATTACGGATCTGATTTAGTTGTTTCATAATCAACTAAAAATACACAAAGATAAAAACAAAAAAGCAACATCGAGGGATGAATTATGACTCGCTATTAACTCGTTGATATGGAAATATAGATGGGAATGAACGTCGAGATTTTTTTTTCTCATTCTGTAATTACTTATCGCGGTGCAAATTTTATCCCGAAAACTTGCATTCAGCGACGATGAATTAAATTCGCTGAAATATAACGCGCGGTTGATTTGCTATTTGCTGATGATTCGTTAATCGAATAATGTTTTAAATCGTACCTAATTTAACAAGCGTTTGACTAAATCGGTCACACAGAATTTCAAATGCGATATTAAAACATCGGAAAAATCAATAAACGATTAATTCATTAAATCAATATTTCAAGATTACAAACAAACGGAACGTAAGCACAAATTTAAATGACAAAACGTTCGAAAAGTTTTTGACATTCTTTGCAAATTGGAACAAATAGGTACGAATATTTTCGAAGAATTTTAATAAAGCGTCATATACAATTATTCAAACACTCGACGAAGTAGAAGAAAGAGTGCAAAGTTTCTGAAAGTTTTCTCAAATTCTCTGGAAATCTCTCAAGGTGTCCCATCCTGGTAATATGTCATCACGTTCGAAGAATTCTAAAGCGCGGTTATTTTCGAAACATTTCATACGTAGAATGGAATATACGCGAAACGAATGTATACGAAGTGTTGATCAATCAAGTTGAATAAAAAAACGAACTTTACGTATTCCGAGTTCTTATAATGAACCAATTCCTATCAGTAATTTATTCAAGATGTACCAATGCGAGTTCTGTCTACAGATTTCGTTACCGACATTTTAACGACATTCAAGCCAAGACAGCAACCTTTTTTCCAGAACATTCGGCAAAGTGTCGGTAACGGAATCTACATATTCATCTCAAGGTAACCGTTTCGTGATTTCAAGTATCTATCTGTCCATGAATTTCGTATCTTATTCGTCAAGATCTTAAGAGTCTTCGAGAAGCTTAGATCGATGAAAATTTTCAGGTACACTAAAATATGAACTGACGAACAGTGTCCATACCGAGAGGTACCTTAAACTGGAAATTCGTTATTGCGCAAGGTTCTCAAATGTGTCGATGATAATGGCCGATAGACGTTTTAGGATATAAGCTGCATTTCCACGCTAATATTCATCGAACGATCCAGGAACAACGGGGCTATGCCTGCAATCGCATTTCGCGGCTTTCGGATCAATCTCGTTACGTTCTGTCCGTTGTTGCAGGATGAGACAGACTCAACCCGGCGTAAGCAAAATCCCAATCACCGTTACGTTACCTGTAACATGATTAGTTTCCTGCACTGGGTGCTGCTGCTGCTGTGTTTCCGGTGTAATACGACTATTGGCAGGTGCCATTAATTAACAATAAGCCAATTCCGCAGGGCTGTAACTGTGTCGCAGAGCAGCGATCCACTCCCGCGGGTATTTAATGGCCGATTTTACTCTTTTGCGTTTTTTAGTCGTCCCGCATTGCAACCAAATTATTATTACACCCGGGCACCGGCTGTTCTCTGAGTGTATCAGGTTGTTCTCATTTTATGAAACGAATGTAATCGCGGTGCTTCCAATAACCGAAATACACAGAAGTAACTGATTCATTTTTCGAATCCTCTGCGATTTAAGTCCCTGTATATTCGGCATCTTGTTGAAACTATTAAACAAAGAAGGATAATTCGTATTAATCATTTCATATTCAATTCATATTATTTCGCATTTTATTTCCGATTTTTCATTCCCACGTCTGAGCAGTTCGTGTTGCGCTTGTATAAGATTCGGAGACATTAGATTGTCGACTAGACATGAAACGGAAACGAAGAATAAGACAGTATTCATTCATTTGTTCATTGATTTTTCATCTATTGTTCTGAATTTTTCCACTCTTTATGATTCGTAACACTCTCATCTGGTTGCAGAGAAAATTTTCAACTAAATGCTAATCGAACCTTGTTACGATATCGATCAGTACTGACAAATAGTGCACGAGCAATGAATGCCACAAAAGAATCTTAACCGAACCTACCACCATTTTTCGTGTGTAAAAAAATTTGAATATAATTGACATTGTCCATTATCTACATAACGCTAAATCTTTTTTGATCTCTTTTGATTTATAAAAAAGAAATTACGAAAAAATTTACACGTCCGACTTTCAGCAGCCTCGTCCACACTATGAAAAGCAAGTCCATTCGATCTCTCTATATTCGAACTGTTACTTTATCATAAATATGCAATTGATTGTATGGAAAAATATTATTCTATAACTTAAATATTTTCTCTCTTATTCTTCCAGGTAAGTTACATCCCCTCACGGTTGAATGAATAAATGTCCGCTGTATCAGCCGGCGGTAGATCGTAGGGTACGAGACGGAACGGCAGAGGATTTGGATTCAATAGGGTGTTCCAATGCCAGTATATACATACATATACACGCATGAAGTGAATAAGAAGAGTGAGTATGAAATCTATATTTAACGGAGCAGAAAAGCTCCCTTTACCGTCGTTCAGCGCCTTGCCAGCTTCGACTCCTCAATGAATGGAAATAAATAAAACCAGTCCCGATTGGGGGTGGGGGGTGAAAATAGCTGAGCGTTGGGTGGCTTGGCGGTTAGGCAGAGGTGCCTTCAACGTACTTCGCACAGCATCCGACCGCCAGGCGACGCTTTCCAAGATCGAATAAGAAAATGAGATTGATTCTCCTCTGTCAATAGAATCCGCCAAGATTCCAATATAGGTCGGTTGGCGGAATTGGTACGTTTCGAATTCGAACGGTAGGAATTTTAATACGTTTCAAATTCGAACCACCTGAGACGACGCGACTCGGTTCTCATCCAGCTCCAGCGGAGAAGAATAGCTACCCGAATAAAAAAAGATGTAGAGAATATTTCCTCTCTACGCACGATCGGTTCGTAATAGCTCACACACGGTCGCTGAGTTCGTTTCTCTCCTGAATCATGAACATTCGTTTCCTCAATATATACTTGACATCGTGCAATCGCAGCTTGGTTACTGGTCAGCCATAGTTCAAATCTCGAAACCATTTCCCACAGCTGCCAAATACTTGGAGTGTGGTATCGGTTACATTTCTACCGAAATGATCAAGTGGTAAAATATTTCGAACTCTTGAAGTGGCTTTCCGTGACTTTCGGTAGTAACTACCATTATGGAAGTGCATTAAGAATGGAGTGTAATTCAAAAAATTCAAGCCCACGTGCATATTTGTATACCAACGTAGAGTTTGTTACCCTGGATGGAGATCGCACAACTTTTATAACATACGAATGAACTTGAAACTATATCCTCAAAGTTACCTGAACATTTCGAGTTCTCTTACTGGCTTTCGGTTCCAAGTGCATACTACTGGAAAAATACGAGTTGGCGTACATTGTCGATTGAATGACTCTTCACTGACTATTAACCGATTTCCAGTGTATATACACTGATGTTTTTCCAACGGTATACTCGTGACTGAATCATATTTGAAGAGCAGAGTACGATGCTACCGATACTAGGACAGACGATATGCTCTTAGCATTTTCCTCTTCAGAAAAAGCTTGATGTAATTGAGAAGAAGATCTATCATTTAGTGTAAACTTATCCTGCACTAACTTTGAAAGTGATGGAAGGCCTCACGGTCGCGTCTACGCCGGATAGTGAAGTTCCGAGGGAAGTGGAGGATCCCTAAGGTCCTTCGGGTACTGTGAGGTCCTCTTTTCCGCCTCCCTTTCTCCGGGTATTTGCTTGTAGAAGGGGTCGCGTATTAGTTAGTGTAGTTGGGGGGTTTTGGCTGCGGCGCAGCTGCGGTGAGCAGCCCCGAACCAATTACAAAGAACGGCTGCGTTTCCCCGGTAATAAAGCCTAATAATCCCGATACAGCTATGGCTCCCAGAACTTTGAAACCGCTTCGCTAATGAGCGCGTCTCAATTAATACCTTCCCTCTGGTGCACGGGGTATTGGTCATCTAATTGATCGAGCCCTATATCACTCCTTTTTGTTTTCAACAAGGCGAACGGTGCTACAAGTTGGACGATGAACAGAGAAGACGGGCTGGGTAAAAGGTCTTGGAGTAATTTGTAGTTTCGCAGTGTTTCGTATAACAGGTATCGAAGTTCTTGAAGACCGAGTGTTGAAAACTTTTTGTAAGTTATCGTTAAAAAGGTGGAAAGTACTGAATCGCAAAAGATTATCAAGACAGCTTTAGATCAGTTTCTGCCATGCTCGTGACGTTAGAACCGGACCTTAGAAAGGTTCGAAATTCATTCCATTACACTTTACCAATGTTCGTTTCATACGTGATCTTTAGATCCGGATATTTCATCATATTTTTGGAAAAGGTGGTTTGCCGTGAGAATAAACAAACTCAACATTTTGCTCAATTTGGTTAAATTTCATGGGAAGTGAATAGAAATTGTCGCGAAAATGTTCAAAATTAGAGGTCTCCCAAATTTTGGAGTGAAAATTTATATTTTCGTTTGCGTTGGACATACACTCTTGCAGTAGTAATAGTAATGATGAGCAATAAAATTGAGATCCTTAGGATTAAAAGAATTCATTGACTATCAGTAAAATTACAGAAAAAATTGTAGAAATAAATTCTTAGAATACCATAATTTTTTTAAATTGCATTTTTATCCGTCACTTGATATATTTTCTATGTATAAAAACTGACTAGCAAGAAAATGTGGTGTTTGAAATGTTTGAAAACATTGACAGCAAAAATTTCCGATCGTTAAATGTGCTTTCAAGTTTCTAAAACGACCAACATTTCAATCAAGGTAGCTTTTAAAAATTAGTAATACGGATTGAAAAATGGAGTATTTTCCGCGACTTAGTGTCCGGATCGTGAAAAAGATCGCGGAAGAAGCAGAGCCGTATCGGAGGTTAAAAATATCTTCTATGTCGGTCGAGCAGATCCCTAGAGAGCTTAGCGAGCCGGTGAGAGTAGGACGAAGAAAACTGGTGCCGGCAGCTGCTCAGGCTTTGTGATGTGCAGCCTCGGGGATCCGTAGGCATAACGTGTATCAGTGCATTCCCGTGACACCGATACAAAATACTTATAGGATAGGATTTTCTTGCCAGCTGACTCAAACCGATTTAACCGATCGTCGTCGATTGGCGACATCAATCACTATATACACCGGCTCCTTCGAACCCCCGACGCGTTTATCAATCACCGATATCCGAGATCAGCTTCTTTGCGCTGCTGGCAGCTAGTGGAGGAGAAGAGCATCGTCGACATCGCGTTCCTCCTCCTCCTCCTCCTCCTCCTCCTCCTTTATCCCTATCCTTGCTCGCTGACTCCGAGAGTGGGTATCAATTGCCCTGCTGTTAACGGACCCTCGGCAAAAACTGTGTCGGGTGAAAAGTACAGCATGGCAGAGAGAGAGAGAGAGAGAGAGAGAGAGAGAGATCCTCGTACTCGGGGATCGGATTGCCTCGGGTCAAAGAGCCGGCCGTCGACGAAAGGTGCGCGAGCTTTTAACACCCGGCTTGTGGTCGCGAGGGTCTCGCAAGAAGACCGTTGCTGCGGTAATCCCCATGTCCACGAGCAACGGATTTCACTCGGCAGACGGTTGTCGACGGAGTTTTTATTCAAGAGAATTTTTTTCCTTAGCTTTGGAAACAAACTATGGATGCACCTATTCATCAATTACATGAAATTCATCAAAATTTGGTTTTACCTACGTATATCTCGATGTGTAATCAAATTTTCATAAATAAGATAAACGAATATTCACAAATAGCCAAATTTGAAATCAATGCTAAAGGGTGTTTCGTTGAGATTTTACTTCTTCATTTGTGTATAATTAAAACGGTAAGAGACACTTAATTTTCGTTAGTGTAGAGAGAGAAATATCAACAATTTCATAAAAATTGCACGATGTGTAATCGTCGAGACAGTTCTGAACAATTATCCTGTTAAATCAATTTCGCAATATTGAACCTTGGTGAAAAGAGATCAGTGTCAAAATACACCGTGAATATATAATTAGGCCCACTTTGTTTTGCACCGCGAGATGAATTTCCGTTCTACATAAGACAGGAATTCAATTATCTGTCAACAATTGGGAGATAATTACAATTTACACATTTGCCAAATCGTTTTTACCGATAATCAATTCCGATTTCATTTCTCCGGCGTGACCATCTAATTTATGTGGTTTCGATTTTGGTCTTACTGTAGAAATGGGGAAGAGAAAATCGACGGACAATTGAACGGAAATATCTCGCAATATTGGTTCTGCAAGAAGACGGAGGTGAAGTAACGGGGGTCGCGCGTAGATAGATTTTCTTTATCTTGAATACCGGTAGGACACAGTTGCGGGAAAAGTTGCAATCAGACGGTAAAATCTGGCTGAACTTTGAGAGAGGGGTAAACGGTCCCGCGAGGCTGGTGCGCTGCACCAGCGGGGTTCAGAGTTCAACTTGGTTGTTATCGCGCCCCCCCCCCCCCCTGCTTTTCACGAAAAGGAAATAGCCCTGATTAAGGCCCCACTAGATTCCAATTAACGCCTTAATTAAATCCTCCTACAGCACTCTTAAACGCTCCCCGCGAATAACCTGCAGCCTAGAACGACGTCGAGCTTCACGACCAGCGAAGGTTCCTGGGTGTCTTGTACTTGAATGTCTTTAACTAACAATAAGCCGCGTTCGCCTTCTCATGCCTCACTTTTCAGGGCACCTCATCTCCCGCATGACGTACCGTACGACTAGAGATTCGCCGTCAAATTACCGTCTATTAATTATCCAAAATTCCATACATCCCCGCGACTTGAAATTTGCAGAATTAATGCTCCTCGTAAACGTCCAATTCCGACATGCACTAAACCTCCGTGTTACATCGGCAACTCAACTGCTTCCTCCTCGATTAACTTTACTACACGGTTCTCAAGGTATAAGTCATCTCGCAATCACACAACCAGGACGATCGTTCCGTGGTATTTTAATTACTCGCTTCGTTAAGCATCGAAGAAATACAAATACTTTTCAGACAAGAATCCTTATACTATTTATAAATTATTCCCGAAGGATAAGCTCGGCGAGTAATCCACTTCGGTCACTTTTTATGGTTTCGATATTATGGATTCCTCGTAAAGTTTTTATGTGAAGCTCGAACAAGCTTTGGCAAAGAAACGAACTTCGGTATATTAACTAAATCGATGGGTTGGAAAAAAAAGTACTACCGCTGTTTCTATATTGTCATGCAGCCAGCCGGTTCTCGAACCTTGACGAACTTGAGATCCGATTCGAGTTGGATCTTTAACCGTTAGAAATCTGCATAGAGGTACACGTGCCCTCGTATCTCAACTCTAAGCAGATTGCGGAAGATCCTATCCTTCTTATCATAATCTCATTTTCACTTACACCCTTTATCCTGCACGTTTTTCCCACTCTTTATTATCCTTTCCAACTCCCCGGTGTATTTAAATCCCCTCGTGAATGGAACCGGGCGCGTGACACTGTGTTAATTTAAGCAGGCGACCTCACTGATTGCGAATACACGTACACTGCACGACATTGGTATGCGTGACTGCTGAATACGGTTAGAATAAGAACGGGGAAGGTGGAAGAGTGGGTTGAAAGAGTATAAGCTTCAGGGTGTGGAGTTTCCGACTACGGACCATTAACTGACTGAACTGATATCTCCAACCCTCGGCGACTCCCGTTTTCGTCCTGTTCAGTCCCCCCTGATCTTCCCTGAGATAACCGGAACGACTCCTGATCTTCACACCGGAACGCCAGTGTAGCTTTGCTGCCTATGAAGTACTCGCCATTTTTCACACATGTAGATTCGAGTTTACTTTTCCCTGACAAGGTTTCCGAGGGGGCGAGGAGATGTATGCATGTCGTATCGACTACAAACGCGACTTTCAGGGGTGCTAAAGCGCGAATGTGATTCGAGATCAGTTTAATCCTCTTCGGTACACTGTTGTAGTTTATTTCGGATATTTGATTAACTCTCTTTACCGTCGAGGGCGTTTCAGTTTTTGTTTGAAATCAATGAGGCTGCAATTCACGATGATTAGCAGCGTTCGGTGAAAATGTATTTCACTTTATGGGGTTTCATGGATTTCATAATAAAGCTACGGATTCCATCAGAAAGCTTTATGATGTTTCTGAGAACTTGGAGAGAGATTTCATCGCGGTTTAGCTTGGCCGTAACAAACACGTGTGTAATATCTTGTTATCGGTTAAAGCGAAAGGGTTTTTCAAACAAAACTGTCACTGGTTCTAAGAAGGTCAAACATGTACTTGAAGGTGATCTAATGTACCACATTAAATAACTCAACGTCACGTATTATATTCTCAGTGTAGGAATTGTAGCCTCACGTGTATCACATACACTTTTAGCCTGAAATCAACCATTTTGCGATATGCCTTATATATTCACGCTTCAAGATTTCGGTAAGATTGCAAGTGTCCTTACATGGCTTTGAACAACTTTACATAGCTTTGAGTATCTACGGGACTTGAAAGGACCTTAAAGAACGTGATAACATTTCAAGTGACTTCAATTAGTGCCCGCAAGTGACTGAGAAAAGACGTTCCTGGCGAAGAGTCGTACAGTCGGAATCAGGAACGGTCGAGTTCTCGACTTTCCTGGCTATCGTGCTAGACCTTGAAGATTATACCTATTGACAACTGAATCGCACGCTAACCTGAACACCGAGGTTCTAGACGTGACGTATAGCGTACCATGACACAAATGAACAAGAGAGACTCCGCGTGCCGTGAATCGACGCAGTTGAAAATGAAGATCAAAGATAGTAGAAGAGCGAGAGGAAGTCGGAGAGATTCGGAGATACTTTGATCGTGTCTTGCCTGAGGCCGACGAAGCGAAGCGATGCGCCCCTTGAATTTAGGAATAAGAAATCTATCTCCCGATACGATGGTGATAAAATCAGTTGAAGCCTGGTTCGGCCTCGCCGAGGAACGCGAGGAACGCACCCGACCAAGTCCCACGGCTTCGATCGCCTCGTCGTTTGAATATTCGAAACTTTAATGCGTTGCACTTATACCCACCCACCTAACCTAGGTATGCCTATACCTTGCAGGCATTGTACCTACTCTACGTGCGGGGCAAGATCGAATGGAAATAAGTAGCTGCCATTCCTGCATCGAGTGGTCCGATCGATTATTTAGGTATACCTACATGTAAGTCACCGGATCCTACGTACCAACGTCATTTCGTATTTATCCATTACGTTATGCAGCTCGAGAGGTAACTAGAAACGTAACTTGGTGCACTGGCACTGAAGTAGGCGAACTGGGAGTCACCTGCTATCAGAATACATGGACGTACATGGACACCTCTCGAGTAGCGTTGTCATTAACGTGGCTCACTCACTGTGCACCCTTTTGAACAATCTCTCAAATCCACTCTACGGTAACCGCGACATACGAGTGGAAAATATTGTGCAATATGCGGCAGTGAATATGCTTTTTAACGAATTCCAGAAACATGTGCAAAATTGAATCAGATGTTTGATCACGCCATCAACGCGATATTCACGAATAATTAAACCAGTACGCTCAGTGTAAGTTGAATGATGTGAAAAGGGGAATTCGATAAACTTTCAAGTTTTTCTTCGTAGGTACTAAAACTGTCTTGAGGTCGTTGTTTTGAATACGGCATCATGAAACTTTATTACCTGAACAAAGTAACGATTCTTGACGTTGACACCATAGTTTCGGGTGTGTAAAAGTGGTTCTTCCACCGCATCTGTGGAACCGTCGTAAAAATCAGCTACCAACTGTTTAAACTTGAAATCCTTTCCGCAGACAAAACGATCGGATGGTCAAAAATTGTGTAAACCTTTGCGCTGCCACCTTCATCCCAATTTTGTTTGCCGCGAGATCAGGTACGCTGAGTGGTTGGTCGGGCAAAGAACCAGCGAGGGGATACCGGTTCGACCGGCTCTCTCACCGCTACGGGAGGTCGGGTCTACCAGACAGAGTGGAGGACGTAATACTCCTTTTTCCCCTTCTCATCTTTCTCGCTCTTTCTCTCTTGTTCCCTTCGATGCTCCGAAGGCTCCCGCTGAGACAAAGGAATCGAATATAACGCCAGGCGCTGCCCTGTAGTGGCTGTCCTAAAGCAGGGTTCACACTTCGAGAAACGACAATGAGTCGTTGAAATTTATCCACACTGTCGGTTGTTCTCTCGTCTCTTTGGATGAAAGATGAAATTAACGCTTTCAGAGCAGTCATGTATACTACGATTGTGGCGGTGGGGAATTGGTAGACGGCGGTGAGAGGTAATCGAGATATCCATTTTTTTCTCGAAATGCTCGTCTGATGAATACCCATAATCCAATGAACACTTTTTTAAAACTCATTGATAAATAATCTACTGCCTTTCACATCTATTCATCTAATATTGTTATTTATTCTCTTTTTACTCTGTCAAATGGATAATTACGGTAGTGTGACTAATATTTGGCCGTAAAAGTTTTTGTTTGGTAATCCAGTCTAGCATGAAATAAGTAACATGTTTTGATGTATCGAAACAATGGAAATGAAAAGGTACAGCATCGGAAGCTCTGTGAGTTATAGTTTGTTCAGCATCTACTTCAATTTCGAAGATCATATGTTGGTTGTTAGTTCAAATGTTCAGATCTCTATGCTTTGGAAATATTTAACATCGATCGCGATTTAATATTTTGGATACCAATAACATGTCTGCTGTCTTTGACAGTATAACGTAGTTTTGATAGTGGAACCATCTCCTAAGTATTTTTCCTTCTTCTATTATTCATTGATGATTATACGGAAAGTCCATGAAATTCCGCTCATGATGGGCACATTTATTTTCATTCGTGTGTTTATCGTTATTATAGATGTTGTGATGGATTTCAAGTTAATGCAAGTCCTATTTTACTGGAATTCAACTCGATTACTGCTGGAAAAATCTGGGATCGACGTTAACAATAATTCACCTGCAATTTCAGTGCGTACGATTCTCATAGTAAGGTTGTGGTATAGTTCCTAATAGTTCCAGTGAGAGTAAAATATGCCATTACCGCTAAATTCTACGGTTTACGATTTATGAACAGTGATGGCCGAGTTAATGGAGAAAATTGTTTTCCATTTGTGGTCCGATCAAAGAAACATTAACCTTTGCGAATAATGGCGTGTCGGGTCTCTGGGATTGTCTCTACACCCGCGAAAAATTATTTTCACAACAAATTCCAACTTGGTTCGTTTACGGGACTTGCGGTCAACGGACATTTGATCTCAAGATATCATTTTTATGATTAAAGGCTTGGGCAAGAGTGCAAGTTGGTTAGAATTTACAAATGGTGGCGTCAACTTGAACCACTGCTATACGTGTAAGAGGATTCGGGTGTTTCTGGTACAATTATTCACAAGAGAAAAGGGCATTAGTCGAGGAATGAAATGGTCGTTTAGTGAAACACCCACCCATGTGCACACACGTACGTCTAGGCAGATCAAAATACGCCAAGACGTCCGTAGTGTTGGTGAAAAGATCTAACGGTACGATAGAGTAGAAAGCAGAGATGGTGACGTGATGGAGCAGGGAGAGAGGAGAGTGTATAGTGGGTACGATAAGCCAAGAGCGTCGTGAATACAGATGGACAGAGGATAGGAGGGACTAGATACCCACTCCTTCCCTCTCCGTTGACCCTAGGGATCAGCTTCGTCTTCGGTTGACTTTTGTCCGCTATACCGTATCATATACTAACCGAGAGAAAGATAGAGTTCACTGAGATAGGAAGGTGTAAAGGAGAGCAACGATCGGATGTAATGCTTGGAAGTTGTCTGATTCCGCATTTGAAAGCTCGCTTTCATTGCCGTGTTCTACGAAGGAATTACAACAAACTGTAGCTGAGGAATTCGAATAATGTCTAATTCAAGGTACTCTGGACAGTGTAAGATTTAACGTAACCAAGTTGCTTGTTTCCCTGAGGAAAATTTAAATGGCGTCGCGTTGTGTAATCAATCTTACGCAAAAAGCAGTGAACGCTGCTTTGCTACAAATTATCTTGTACAACATAAAAACAGCTTCACAACTTGTATAGTTTTCAATTGTACATGATTTTTTTTTTTAATTTCCGAACACGGCGATGATCAGATTTAGAGTCTCGTCACCAACGCCCTGCGTGGCGTATCTTCCTGGATCCTCTGCTTATATTACCGGTTTGTTTATGTCTGGCTCGTTGGCTCCGATATGCAGTCACGCAATGCAATCTCGAAGAGCCCAAGAGAGTAACCATGTGTGAGAAAACAGTTCCACGCAAGTATGCATTAACAGTTCAAAGACTTGTTGACTTTTTCGAAACTTTCTACACGCATGAAAACGTATCGATTTCCAAGGTGTTTCATTTTTACCTATGCATATTTATACCTATTTATAAACTCAAATTCTGACGAAGGTCCCACTGCTCCAACTGTTGTACGACCTCAGGTACCTTTGGTACGACAAAGACATTTGTAAGAGTTATTTTTGTTGTTTGTTTAACGCATTACACGATTCGCCCAAAGTTCTCGTTCCATCGTAGTGTGTTTGACCGATTAGGAATTCAGTTTCACTTTTATAGAGTTTGTGTGTATTTCAGCGTCTAGACTAGCCGGAGTAGCTAGTGCTGAGTATCTGTCCTCAGAGGTCGTCGTCACTGTCGTTGGCGTCAGTCAATTTATTTAGACACGCATAGGTACTTTCACAGCCAGCTGTCCGGGCCGAGAAACATCACGGCTAGAGTGCTTAAACGTCGATATTACGTCGCTTCAATGCCATTCCTCCTCGTATTTTCCGAGGGGTCTATAAGAGAAAAGCTAGAGACGAAGTCAGAGAGCAAGAGAACAACGACGAGTGGTAGAAATGTCGGCTATACCACTTCGCTTCAGTGTGTAGACGTCGCAGTCGACTGTCGATGGAATGGGGGAGACAGCTCTTATTTGAAACCAATCGAAAATTGATGCTCTAAGAGCTTATAGTACCAAATTGTTCAGTGTTCATATTGTCAATGCGACATGCTCGGGCGTATTACTACAGGGATAAATCGAGAAATTCGAAAAGGGGGAAGAAAAATATGAGATGATGTGTACAGGGTTACAAGGTATTCAAGGTATTCGGGACTCTTCGAATTGTGACAATTCGTCAGTAAACCCTTCGTTTTCTTAGGCTTCGTGAGTTTCAACAGTTGCTAATGCCAAGTCTAGAGTTGAACTGAAAGCTATCTAGAATGCAAGAAAAAAAATGGCTTGAAATGAAGAATAAGGATTTCGGAGGCACTATCATATTCTGTCTCCATTTTTTATGTTCTCAGAATCTGGTCTTTGCCTTATGAGCGTTGACGTGTCTCGCCAGACTCTTGCTTTCTTTGTTGATTTATCTTTACGAATCACGAACGTGCAACCGGTGTCTAAACGATGTCATTCATAGGTACATACATAGAATCTGTCTCAAACCAAGAATTATTGGAATCGTTTTTCGCGACAATTCAAGTGACAATTACCAGTAAACAGTGAGGATTACGAAAACAAAAGAGTGCGAATATACAGAAAGAATTTTCTCACAGTATTTAGCACGACTGAGAAATTTTTCTAGATGGGAAGTGTGAACTGAAAAGTATCCTAACAGTGATTTAAGGTGACATTCAACGTCTCATTGATTTCTTTAAACATCGGTTAGCGATGTCGGCTGTTGATAATTTGAGCATAAATGTACACGGTGCGCTGTTAGAGATAATTATTTAGAACGCACGAGTAGTGAGCTCATCTTGTGCAGTTCACTTCATAGCCAACTGTAATCAGTATCTGAAACGAACTTTGAAAGCACCAAATATATGCAACGTACCGGATGTGTCATGTGTAAATAAAGGAAAGTCAGTTTTGAACTGTACGTGTTCAATACTGTGCGAGGACTCTAAGCTTTGGTTGTCTGATTCCTGAACAGTCTTGGGTTCGGGTTCCACAGATTGCATCATACAAGGTCAGATTTTGGTATGGTAGAACATTTGGGTGTGTAGTAAAAAAAAATTTGTAGATACCTTTAAAATTTTATGCGAATTTCCGCCCGAGGTAAAATTGTGCACTGATATAACTTCATGGTATATATTGCGAATGGTTGTTCCTACGTCCTGCGGAGTAACCATATAAATCTTGTAGCTTATAAAACTTTCTACGCAACTGTTCGTTAGCGAAATAATTTTTCTAATGACGATTTTCGAGATAAAACCATCCAAAGAAGTTAATTAAATTGACCAATTTTCCCTCGAGTTGAAAGTCTGATGTGTAAACATCTCAGCATATTTTTTCAGGGAAATAAGAGCCTGGTAAATACGTTTTTTGAATTCACAGTAGGTTGAAAATGCTCCAAATTGAAAATATTCAGTTTCAAGATTTTGTAAAAATCATTCAAAATTCACCCCGTTAATTTGGTTGGGTATCTTATGCTCGTAAAAGCACAATCTGATAGGCAAATCGATTTTTTTTTTTTTTTTCAAATGGCCATAAACAGTTTCCCGACAGGCAATCAACTCATTGTTCGACATTCTCTTTTTTCGTGACGAAAATTGAACGATTGACGGCAGAATTGAAATATTATCTTTTTGTTTTGATCAAAACTCAAAAAAAGAGGCACAACTCAAATATTTTATTTCTTTGGTCTGAATTAATGGAGTAAAAAGTGAGTGTAACTATTAACTACAGAAAGAAAGAAAACTAACTTGAAAGAAAGAATGAGAAAATTGGAGACGATGATGAGAGACAGATTCAGCAAAACGAGCATGCTTCTGGTGTGTGACTTATCCACCTGTAAGTAATTCGCGGTAAACCAAGCCGCGTCAGCTTCGGCGCTCCAGCAAAGCCACAAACGTGTCAAATACAGAATCCGTGAAATTTCACAGTGAAGTGGAAATGGAAATGGCAAAGAGACGGGGAGATGGAGAGAGAGAGAGAGTGGAGAGATGAGAGGAATCGCAGGAAGACCATAACGGCCGCCTCTAATAACAACTTATGGTCCATTATCACGACTGATTCGATGATTCGTCGTGGCTCAGGGGATTCGGGGATTCGGGGTGCCGAGGGGCGGCGTGAAAGGGGAGGACGAGCTTCCATGCGGGCAGAATAAATCATTACCGTTCATTTAATCACAATGGCTTGGTCGCTCGTTTGGTCCCGGTTCGCGCATTGACCGAAGAATTAAGTCGCTCGCGCAAAGTCGGTCATTTTCACCGTCTGCAGCCATGCATCAAACAATTCTTGCAATTACCGCCACCCTCTGTCAACGCCTCACCCGAATACCATAACTGTCTCCCTCGCATTCTTCGCCGGAAATAACCGTCACCGAGGCGACAGGCTATCCGCTTCACTGATCCCTCTATTCGCTAAATTTTCACTTCGGAATATTCGCGATATTCGAAGTTATCCGACAGAATTATCGCTTCGAAAACTTATAGTGATTCAAACGAACAACAAAACACAGGCTACCTACGCTGCGGTCTGTCTAGTACTATATGCCAGGATTATCTTTCAGTGGTTCATGGATTGATGAGGGTCATGGTGTCGAGAAGCAACAGCGTTAGCTACAATATTGGTTCAGAGGTTCTTGTTACGACAACTTCGTTTTATGCTATTTTCTACCGAGTTTCAACAATTTCGATCGAGGGTCAGCTTAGACCACGAATTCTTGTCATTTTTACTCACTCCTCAAGTATCCAAGCTGATTGCGAGTTACTGAAATTCGAATTCGGTACTATTTCTGGACTTGCAGAGTGTAGCCCATTGTGAACGACGCACTTATTAAGGGAGCTTTCCAGTGTGAAATTTTCAAAAAATCGATTTTTTTTTTTTGGCTTTATCGAATAGTATACACTCTTCCGAATATTCCCTGAAATTTTCATGCCGAAATTCAGATTATTTCGGTTACTGTACAGCATTTTTTGGAAGAAGGCAACGGAGCGCTACAGCTGCCGCGTCGGCCGTCTGCCCGTGCGACTGTTATTTCTATTGTCTCGTTCCTACCTGCACGTACATGAACTTGGCTCGCCAATTGTCGAAAATGTGAATTCGGAATATTGCATAATTTGCCGTTAATTAGCCGTAAATTAGTCGCGCGACTTATTTTTTTGTCGCACTCAATTTTCAAAAAAAAAGCGGATGGCGTGCTAAATTCTTGAAAATCAATCAATCACTGTGTGTGGCAACTAGCCCCAAAGCACGTATTCTGCGGCAAGCAGATAGTAGAAATCGCTACGCAGTGTGCTGTGTGCACCTTCAATGAAGGTTACGACCCAATTTTAAAAATTTTGAAGACGATGGGATGCACGATAGGGCCGAGCGCCGCAGATTTCGCCGCTAAGTACAAGAATGCGCGCATCATCCAAGCAAACCGCCGGGCGTCCCTGGATAGCAAAGAGGCGAGGACAGCTCGTCGGACTGAACAATCCATTGAGCACGATCTTTTCGAAGAAGCAGAAGGGATATTGTATGGACCTGGCATCGCTGATTGACCGTAAGTAAACGATTTACCTAAAATTTCCTCACTTAAAACTTTGAACGCGTTTTTCTCGAAACAGCATTTTTCAAAACGGTGTCCAACTTGGAGGGCAGAGTTTTAAAGCTATCGAGTTGAATTTTTTACACAATATTCTTAACGTCATTGTTTATCGTGCTATGGAAGTTTTTTTTTTTTTTTTGACATCTTCCTATTTTTTTGTAAAAAAAACTACCAAAAAAAATGCTAAAATCGATACTTTTTGTTCAAACCGGCGCCATTTTTGCAAAAAAAAAAAAAAAAGAAAAAAGCCTCCATAGCACGAAAGCCAATTATATACCGATCAATAATTTTTTTGTGTTTTTTGTTTCAGATCAAAATTGTGACCCCCAACGTGGACACCACATCCAAGTGCATTTTCTGCAACAATTGTTTCATCATTTTTATAGATATTAATTAATAAATAAATCGATCTTTAAAAAATTGTTTTGTATTCTTCAATACCCAATTAATATACAAAAAAAAAACCAGACCGATTAGATTATTTTTTCTTTAAAAAAAAAAATCGCGAAAAACAGCGATTTTTCGGGCTGTCACACTGGAAAGCTCCCTTAAATCCTGCCCAATGTTATCGTGAACAAATTCCTTGGAAGAACATTCAAAATGGTGGCTCATCCTAAAATGTAATTCACGTCTTTTTCTATTCGTACATGTCACCCCATGTCCCATCCAAATGTCAGAAATTGCAACGTACTCTACATGAGTCTAATTTAGTCGCATTATCCACGAATGTTCTTGATCGTACGCGAAACGCACTACTATAGAAATCACATCCCTTGGTTCAGTAAATTTGACTCATTCGCCTAGGTACGTTAGTTAAATCTGGCTGTAGATCTCCTTACACAGCTACAGGCTTAAATTTGTGTTTGTGTCTGAGCAGCCCCTTCGTAAGGTGTAATAATTAATTTAGAGACACTCGAGTTGGAGATACTGCTGCCTACCGTACAGTTTACCGGTTCGAGCGAAGCGCGATGCGATGGGTGTCTCTCTTAACGCGATATGAAAACCCATTAATATCACTTATATTCAGCACATGAGCTACTTACCTTCGTACTTCCTACTTCTAACTATACACATAATGCTGTCAGGCGTCGCCCCGTTTGTTCGCAGTCCTCGTCAATTAGTTTTAGCCCCCAACTAGACGGGTGGAAGTTGAAATATTGGCATTCACATTCCTCAATGTCATTCTCTGTGCAGCTAATATTCTCCACTCTCACATATCAGTCGGATTGCGATAATGCTCATGACACTAATTAGGATGACGGCGAGGCTGAAGGTTCGTTATATTTCAAATATTTCGAACACCATACGTCGTACATGTTTCAATGTTTCTGCGAAATTTCAGCGGTTTCATTTCTACTCTGTATATTTCATAGGATTTCGTTGTAGTTCACAAGATTTTATTCCATAGAACATAATCCCAATATCGATAGGTTACTTGGAGTGAATTAATGAGATATTGACAGCTGACCATGGTTCAATTCCAAATGATGCGATCGGTCGGTGAAAAAATTGCCGTGGCGAGTAGGTACTGCATACAATGTGAAAAATTTTTCTCACCGGCAGATCTTCATTCCAATGAAACACTGACGACCAGCAAACTGTTGGTAATTACAGAGGATTGTTCAGAATTGAATTTCGAACGACTGCCCGTCGCTAATAATCCAAATATTGAGCCACGGGACTAGAGGAACGTCCGGAGGGAGTGCTGTACACGTACATACATATAATATCCGAATACGCACGGGATGTGTATATGGAAGTACAGAGGTGAGATTGTGCAATCCAGACATAATGGATGTTGTAAAATGTTCCGATAGTCCCGTATTCGGTAGGTGCAGGGGATGAAATTCTCTGGAGGCTCCGGCTGCACCACCGCCACACAATTTTCCCAGCGTAGCATCCAGCCCCTCGGATCAACTATTACCTCGTGAGGTAACGCGAAGTGAAATTAATGGGTCCACCCCGATGGCGGAGGCGCGAACGAAACCCACCCTAATCTGTCAGGTAGTTATTGTTATTATTGTGACGCGGACCACCCGGCGACGGATCGAGCCGCATTGAAATCGAGTAATTTCCTATCTTGCTTCTTCCCTCTTTCTCTTTTTATCTCCTTCTCTCTTTCGCAGACACTCACACAAGCATAACGTTACCTCCCCTAGGTGTATAGACTCAATTTGTTCCGAACGAAATTCAAATTCCGCTTCGTGAAACACTTTTCCCCAGCATCCGACATTCTCCCAACGCGATTTCAGGGTTTAAATTCCCTGTTTTTTCTTTTTTATCGCTTTTTCGTATAATTTTTTTTTTTTCGCATGCATGGAGTCATTCACCACAGTATCTCATTCTGGATAAGCAATAAAATGCACGTTTCATCGGTTCCACCAAGTATCATTATCGTGAGATGATAATTTGCGTTGGGGTTGTCAAGGATATTTTCATCTCACTGCACGAAGAGTGAAATTCCAATTGAACAATTAACCACCAGTACAGAAAATTAAACGAGCCATGTCAACATGCCATACCGTCATCATGCTGGATCACTACTTTGATAATGTAGACCCATTGACGTCGTCCTCAATACCTAACGACCAAGATACGTTTGATCGGAAATAGGAGGTGTGAGGAACTGGGTGTTTGTCTCGCGTCCCATGCGTCAGGTGGTTCCTTCAGAGGGTTTGGAGACGATAAATAAAAAATAAGAAACACGGCGATGCAGTGTAACCGTGTGGTCTACAAGCAGCTTCCTAAACGTTCAATCCATAAAAGTCAGTGGGCTCGCGCTTAGTCGTTTGGACGAGTCGTGGGTCGGGGTCGTGGGTCAGCAGGGGTGGGTCGGCAGGGTCTCGCAAACGCCAAATAAATGGCCCTCTGGGGACCGCAGCGATACCAACTAATACTCCACGACGTCGTATATGCACCAACCCACATCCACACGTGCCGCGATATCAATATAGAAAACTGAACTGGACGTGGTGCGGTTGCTTGTGTAGGAAGTCTAGTGCGAAAACCGTCCGGTCTCTGGGTGATATTGGGAGCAAGTGACTTATAGACGAAAACTGTGAGCAAGCCGAGGGTTGGAGGCTGCGGGTGCGTCCTGCGTCACTTTTCTCGGGTTACCCGCGTCGCTCCTAAACACGAGACGCACGCCGGCGTGGTTTATGGCCAGCGTGTGACGCGAATGCGAATGCCCTGACACAATGGAAACGTAATTTTCCCATTTCCCACGTTTTCAGTGAACGTATTGCCTCCGCAGTATGTCCCTTTCTTTCGCGGAGGTGGCCGACTCACCCTGGATGACACGGGATATCCCCTATTCTCGGCATTGGCTATATTGAATTCCTGCTTCCGCCGCGACTAGACTTAGACTGACTGACTGACTGTCTGACTGACTGGCTAAAGAAGGGAGACGGGAATACGAGGAGCAAGGCGTTTATCTGTTTGCAAACAGCATCTCAGGAATGTGACGACTAACTTTGGATTCAACGCTGCGGCGGATCGTCGTATTGCATATTTCATTCTCACTTTGAGTAGACGTAGGGTGATGCTCGGTAGGCACTGTGTGGAAAATTTACAAGACGCTCCCTTTATTCACTATTTTAATTACAAGGGTAAACAATAGCGGAGCATCAGTGATCGCAGTTTCATTCGGACTACAGTTACATCTGGGGTATTGTACTTGAACTTTACAGTTGTTAACTTGCCGCTGCTTGACGAGTTCTGGAGAGTATTTAACTTCTTAAGAATTCTAAACAACGATAACGAGATAAGTATTCCTGTAATTCATATCCCGCGGGTGTCTATGTCAGGATTTACCATTTACCGAATCCATCTCAAGGTTATGTTTATAAGAACGATGTTTTACTTGTCTGACTTCGGTTATCAGCGCTTGTCTTAACATGGTCGAATAACTTGTTCATATCATTATATCATAGGTAAAATTAGTTACTTGACACAGGCTTTACTAGTTAGAAAATCGTAAACTAGAATTTTCTTCAAGAGTCACACAGTTGATTTCCAATTAGTTTAGTTAAAGATTAATAAACTGCAGACTCAATGGATCTCTGAAATTAAATCCATTGTTCGTATACTATACAGTTCTTTCGTAATTTTTTCGTCCAAATCATTAGTTTCGGTGTGTTTGGGAGATTGAATGAAAACGTATATTTCTGGCACTGTTTACTCTGAGGGGCTCACGGTAGCGATCGTGTACTTAAGATGCTAGCCGGTGAGCGAGCAGCGCGTACAATATGTTGCTTCACTTCACAACCCTCGTAGAGTTTTAGTCCGGCCCTCGCCCATACGAACTTTCCGTTTTCTACCTCACCCGTACTCTCTTACTTACTTACTTACTTACTTACTTTCTTACTTACGTGCTGACCTCATGGTAGCAAGGGGACGGAAAAACGGTCATGGGAAAGAGAGCCCTTACACCGTGACCTCCTCTCTTCGGTTTACACCCTCTTTTCAACCCCTGCACGCGCCTCCGGCCACGAGAATGTCGCTGATTGAAATCTTAGTGATTTCTGGGTTTCCTCTTGGAAATGGCGGCTACCCGATCCTGTCGTGTAAGCGAGGGACCGATCTTATCGTGTAGCTTTGTGAGCTGCATACGAGGAAACGTTATGGGAATGAGGGTTACTACCGTAATGTATACGCATGTGTATAACTTCCTTCTTCGTGGCCGAGGGAGCCTTCAACAGGAGGTGACAGGAGTAATTAGATGCGCATGCTATCTTTGATAAATTATCCGGATGAATTGTTATGAAAATTTCGCAACCACGTTGTAAACGTAAGCAATCTTTCTGAGCAATCGCAAACGAATATTTATCGCAGGCAATACATATCTCAACTGCGCTTCAAATAATTCCTGTGAAATTTTCGGTATGACCGCTATCGGAAATAGAACGCGGATATATTCATGGAAATGCGATTTCAGGATCATGTTTTACGACCACCGGTCTAGCCTCTGACCAAATTCAGCTCCTACTTTCCACATCCACGGTGTGTATATACGTATATGCGATACTCACAATGAACGTGCGATAAAATATCGAGAATTTAAACGTCTGGCCAGGAAATTGCGAGCGGTACTCGCAGGAAAGTTACATTATTTGGAGCATTTTTCAAATGGTCGAAGTAGTTTCGGTATGTACCTACTTATCAAAATTTCTGGCTAAACGTGATCGAAACATTTGCATTTTCTCTCATCCGAATGCTACAATAGAACGGTAATGCGATGCCTTATCTTAACTGATCGGGGACACTGCACGTTGCCCTGCCGTCTGGCATTGTTGGATGTTGACATGCCCACATGGGCATTGCTAGAGCAAACAATGTCCCGATGCAAATGCACCCTGAAGCTTGATCCACCTGAGCATACGTCATATGACAGGATGTGCCATTATGTCTGAATTCTCAGCGTTCCCAGTGTCTGGATTGAATCGGTTGCTAGATTAGCCAATGATGCATAAAGCCCATTAGAGACACATAGACCCCATGTACGGTCACACGTGTATAGGTAACCAGACGCGGAATTTGCACAGTCATACATACACAATACACATATAATGACCAAAGGTCAGTTAGCCGCGACATTGTGCAATGATCGCTATTCACGATTCGTGCTACCAATTTCGGGCATTCGTCTCTCCTCTCACACTCGACGCTGATCGTTCCAAATGTGCGATCAACCCATCCCTGATCATGTGATTCCTCAATTAGGTTGAACCATGATCTCGATACTGACTTTGGCTTGGATTATAGATTCAGAAATCATTTTTTCACGCATGCGCGTGAGAATTTTCACAAGGGGTGTCCAGTGCATTGAATAACTTGTAACTCGTTAAACCGTCGATGGACGTTATGATATTGAAATGAATGAGCAAATGACTTGTTTATTGATTGGTCCCTACTGCCTTGGTTGGAAAATTTGTTTACCTCTATTTACCTCGATACCTGTGATGACGGGCTGCTTATTGTTGTGCTGTGCAAAGTACGTGTGGCGTACAATGCCAGGTATTGACGTCGTGGGCCTCGAGTATGGTGCGCGGTACCGCGGTGGGCAAGTTCCTTGCGACCTGGCAACTTCACACCTCGAGCCGCATTGTTTTGCCGTGGTAAACTCTCCAGCTATTTAACGCCTCGCCCTAACCACCCAGAAGCGTTGAATTTCATCCCGCAAGAACCTAAGCGAGGAGCAAAGCCGGGGATAACTTCGCGTGAACTTTCCTGCCAGCATATTGTTCCCGACTAGGAGGGCCCCGCCTATTCCTTTGCTACCTGCTCCCTTAAATCCTCCTTCATGTCTCGCGTCCGCTCAGGAGTACGGAGAACAGATGGATGTCGGAAAAGCCTTTTAACGAAGAAAAAACGGACGAGAAATTAGAAAGAACTTCATTCGTATGATATTCACCACTGACTGTGAAGTAAACAGGGACTTAATTTCAAAGGGCGGAAAAGTGTTTGAAGCTTGAAGTGTGGACTAGAAAACGCCTTCGCAGTTTTATCCTTGGACAAAGGACGCGGACCGAACAGTGGAGCGAACGACTGATCTCCAGATCACTGTGGCTGCAAATTTCTCCAACAATCGTCGTGCGAGACTAGAAAATGTGCGTGTACTCCTACTAGAACAACCGTAGATCGTCTCTCGTCTTTAATTGTTGGGTGAAAGCGTCAGTCCTCGACTCGTCGCATTGTTCGTATCACCCGCTGCTTTCAGCTAGCTTTGAGGGTACAACTGGGGTGAGGTTCTGAAGGGGAGGAAACCCATCCCCTGACTCCAGAATCCCTAACTTTTCAGTGGTGGGCCACAGAGCACGGTGGATTAATCTCGTAACTTACACACCGCGCCAAACGGACCACCCACCCTGCAGTCTCACCGATCTCTCCTCTCTTTCCTTGTATCTAACGCGTTTTATTTATGGACTTCGATGATCACGCTAGAACCCCACGTCTTTTATACACCTTGCCCCGAGACGTCGCGACAAATGAAGAACGGATTCAAGAAATTTTACTTGCAATTAAAAAGTCCTATGCTACCAATTCTCTTTTATCTGTCAATGGTAGTAGGGTAGTAGTAATTTATTTCCTCCAACTACCAGTCTTTCTGCCAAAGTTATGCTAACACGAAACAAGAAACTACATAGGCGATCTTATCTTTGCGGTCGCGCCGTACTACCAGTCAGCCATTTGATGTGTACGCGCGTCTATTCCCAGATGTAAGTACAAAGCTAAAGTGATGTATAGATACAATATGTCGTACGTGTACGTAGTTCCACACTGCGTCACTCCTGAAATAATTAATCACACTCCTAAATATAGGGTGGACAAGCTCCGACGCAGGGAGTACAGTCGCGTATTATAACCTGTCATTTGGTTCTGATAATTACCGGTTATTATTGTTGGTAACGATTCCTTAACGGGTAGAATCAGACAGGTATAGCAGGCCGATAGCATAACGATAACGCTGCGATAACAACCCCCATTGCTCTACCTATAATCCAAACAAGTTTATCCCTAGCACCAACATTCTCCCTTACTGTACACTCTGATACGTGTCTAGATTCAGATTACGATCCTTTCGCCACTCAATGAGAAATCCCCCTTTGGTAGGCAGACGGGATGAGTTCCTTAGTTTCCCGCAACAGATCCTCAAATGCCACCGCCCAAGTGAAATGGAATCTGACTCATAACGTTCCGCATCGTTGTTTCCAAATGACAGTAAGAATTCTTGAATCTTCAGAACTAAACAGCGGACTTTGAGATATCTCGGAGCTACTTTAGCCTGATTTGATCTTGAGCCTGAGACATCTTGTTGTTAGAAACCAAGAAACGAGGACCTGCTCCGTTTTGTCAATATTCACGAAGTCTCGACATTTTAGATTCCGTTTGTTTTACTGCACGTACGTAGTAACAGCGAGTACGGACGTGGGAGTAAGCACGCATCAAGAATTGTCCGCTCAAAGCTAGAAATGCTTCGAGTGTAGTAAACGTCGCGGTGTGCATTACAGATGTAATTAAGATAGCCGAGGTAAAGCTATATCTGTGTTTACATGCCTACGCATTATGTATACACTTACTCACTGTCTCCACGCGTTTCGTGCTCTACGCATACGTACTTTGATTTTCTGTTTAAACTTCGCACACTGCGTTGCATACGTCGCACAGCCTTCGCGCTACTACCATTGCAGTTCAGTTTTAATTCATACCACTGGGGGTTCGTAAAAAGTTCAAGTTTATTTTACATGCAACATGATGGTGCAAGAATCTTATTGGCTTATCGAAAATAGTTAAGTGCATTTTACATTTAAGATAGTTCCTCAGAAATTCAAGTAAAGATTAAACACAGGATCGCAGTATAATTTTATGAAATCGGAAATGCCAGTTTTTTAATCTCCTCATCTATTTTTTCTTATGTTGACTAAGTCTTATGAAATCTCGACCGATCGACGATGTGGAAGAAATTTCAGACCGTTTAAATAACTTCTTTCATTAGTAAATGGATTTGGAGTTGCACCGACTAAATCCTGCGATGAATGTAGGTATCGACGATGTGAGCCGGTGCAGAAATTGTAACTGAAGCGCAGAAAAGATTGTAGAAATTTGTGCAATGTTCCGTGATATAATCCGGTTCATTTGCGTCATTAGCAACTAGTTCAACAACCGTCGTGTAAATGATGATGAAGTTACTTTATACTCGAAGCTACCCGGAGGTACTGTTTCGAACTATGAGAATATCAGAAAGGGACGATGCTTGCTTGCGTGGCATTGTACACAGGAGTACGGGAAACGCCAACCTTCGCCTCACGCCTAAATCCGCCGACGGTATAACGTACATACGCCTTGATCCTAAATAAACGTAACAAGCGATGAAGGGACTTTCCTAAATAAAGCGGATTGAATGGTAGTCTTAATAATTCGGACAGATGCAGCCTAAGGCCTGCGTCCTAAATATTCCAGGATGGATCCAAAGCACCTGGTGTGGAGCTACGGTGTTGAATTTCCTCCATTCATAAGGTGAAGGGACTCCATCTCCCTCGCATTCTCGTCATTCCTTTTCTCCACACTCTGTTTTCGGCTCAGGATGCTTCCAACCTTTGATAATGCAGTACAAATAGGAGTGGATGCGAGTCTCGCAAAAGAGACAGCGTCACCTCGAGTCTGGTTTTAGAAGAGACTTTATATTCGTTTCGGTTTCACTCGCCGCAGGAGCTCAGGCGGTTCTTCTCTATAGTTGTTATTACTTTTATCACCGCAATATTTTTCCCACCTGTACTCACCTCGGACACTTGCTGACACTAACGTATCTCTTGGCCACGTGTTGATATGGACATTTATTGCGTAGTCTTCACTCTCGCCTTTTTCATGCCTTGTATCCTCTTACACCCTCTGATTTATTGATTGCTTGTCACACCGTTTTATACACTTATGGTGCGAGGACAGAAATTTTTTTACAGCAGTGATAAAACATTCGCTTCTCAATATCCCGTCCATCTATCCATCACTCGCTTACCTTTTTCATACTTTACCGTGACTTGGCCTCATTTGTGTATTTTAACGATTCTACGAACGAGGCGATGTTTGCCGTCGAAGTTTACTTCCAGGTCATAATCCCAACTCAACGATTCCATGTACAAGTAAATTATACCGCTCATTCGAAATCCGATAAAGTTTCTGAGTTTTTGGGAACTCGGATAACAACACGGTTTCGGGAATTGGAAAGTGGAGTTTTGAAACGTGGCGTGGTTGGCGGTCACTTCCGTACGAACAAACACGCGCAGCATTTCATCTACGTCAAACGACCTCAGTGAAAATCTGGTTACACGCAGATTGTAACGTGTGCCAAAAGCACAGTAATACAAATTTTACTCCGGCGTTCTCCATCGTGGGAAATCATCGTAATATCGTCCCCGTTCAGACATATACTGACACGTGTGTATGTGTACGACGGTATATTCAGACAGACGCCTGCCTATAACCATTGCCGTGGAATAACCATCACGTTCCACATTGCAGTACATCACTTGCTCGTGTATCTAGTTCGAGGGCGGTTTCAATACTGAATTTCAGGTCTCTCCTTGCTGCCATATGGTACCTACATGGCTTTCACTACGTTCAATAAATGTCTTTATGAGAATTTCGTTGCGGAGGGGAATTCACTTTTCACTCACGGAGGGAAACTAAGATCTAAAATTCACCATTGAAATAGCGACCGAACTAGATACATCAGCGAGTGATGTACTGTTAGGTACGACGCGGTGGTCAATCCATGGCAATGTCTATGGGCAAGCGTACTGTTAGTTAACATGGTACAGTGTTTCGATAAGTATGCTCAACTTAATTCGCCAAAATTAAAAATTAAATCGTCAGTGATTGACTTGTCTCACAATAATGACTAACCGCGCGAGAGACGAAAAAAGCAGTGCTCAAAATATATTGCGGGTAATGTAATTGTTAATCTAAATTTATCACAATGAGTTATCGTGGCTAATTCCAACGTTATCAACTTTTCATTTCCACCAGTGATTGTTACTTGAGATATTAAAATAATAACAAACAGTATCGTGTAACGTTTTGACCATATCGCGCGTGCGACTGTCGGACGTGGTAGATACAGTCTGAGTAATTACACGACGACAGAAAGAAAAAGCGGGAATAGGTATAACGGAACAGGACAGCGAGAGTAAAAAAAAGAGAGAAGGAATCGGGGTTGGTGGCCATTACCAGCACGAAGAACGGCGATACTGTTTGCCGTAGAGTTTTTCTGACAAGGGCGATGCTAATTTTGTTTGTACTAGCCAAGCTGTGCGTGTGTGTGTGTGTGTGTGTATCGACATACGTGGATGTGTATCAATAACTTTGGCCTAAACCTGGCTTAATTTCACCTTTCCACATTTCTGCAGGGTGTGTCAGTGCCCTCGGAAGCATTATTTTCTCATTTAAGCTTATTACGTTGGATCGGATAGCGCCGACTTGCCCCAACGATTCTTGGCTCTGCAGCTGCGGAACTGCCTGCCATGAATCGGTAATAGATACAATTATTTACCCATCAACCATTTCCCTCTCTCTTTCTTTCTCTTTTCCATTTTTTTCACTGGTAAGTACCCTGACCCCAGGGGCTTGTTACCGTCATTTTCCTTCACAGTATTCAGGGCGGTGTGTGTGTGTGGGTGTGGGTAAGAGAAGTTTCGGTTTGTGTTCAATGAAAGTTGCCAAGTGAAGGATTGCATGTGGAACTTTGTTTCTCCCTTTTGCTTGAGGTGGTCATGAACCAAAGTAGAGCGGAATAAAACGCCGGTGTATCACGTCTTTTTACGTCAGGCATGAACAAATCAAGAATCGTGAAATTCATGGGACTCTAAAAGATACGGGGGTCACGATTTTTAAAACGAAAGTGACGGAGAGTTTGAACGTTTCATCGCGTATGTGCAGAAGAATTTCATGTTCTTCACAGATGTTCGCTAAAAATTACCGAGAAGATAAATATAAAAGTGGGAAAAATTGATTAACGCGTTTCGGAGAGAAACGAGAAAAATGCATCAGAGGAACAAAAGTTTTCAATTAGCATTCCTCTTCGGATAATATTCACCATTTTTTGCAAATATCGTACTTATGAATGGGAGCATTGAGGGCGCAACTAGTTCCATGTTTGCAATGCAATGGGCTTCTTGCTTCAATCGATAAGTAAACAGTTCGCCTTGGATATGGTCGATTCTTAAGATGTAAGTAAGATAGCAGGGAAAAGAAAATTTTTAGGTAAGTCTTTGGGAAAGGGTTGTATCCTGGACTTCATAACACATATCTTTTTGTGACGGCGCCTTGTAAGAATATTGGAAACAAAACTCTGTCACTAAATCGAAGGTGTTCCATCGCCCTTCATGGTTACTGGTCGTTGCTACGCCAGGTGGAACGATTGAATATCATTAACACAACCCAATCTACCTGAAAGGACGTTGCACGGCCTTCGGGATTTCTATTGCAGGTATCAAATGACTGCTAAAAGTGTAACTGTGACTCGCAGAAAGTTGGTGTCGGTTCACTTCCGTATCGATGATGCTGACTTTCGTTGTAGCTCGTACACTTATCGAGCGGTGCCGCTACCTAATAGCTACCATAAAAATCCACATCGTTTGGAGCTAAGGATAAATTGGTTAATGCATCAAACTAAATTAACGCCGGAGCTTGTGCGGACAATTAACGATTTCTGTACTTTATAGAGGCTCGCAGGGGCTTTCGTTTAGTGCCCATAAATTTCACGTTATATTTTACTTTTGTCTCTGGTGATATAGGTATACCAACTGTATCCACTCGAACCGTTAATTCGCACGCCTTAGAGATAGTCTCTCCTCCATATTTTCTTACTACACTTATTCGCTCCAACATCGTTCAACCTAGAGCCAAAAATACACGCACTTTTACGGAATATCAAATCCTTCGATGCTTTTGAAAAAGAAAGTTGATGCTTCTGACACACTGATCACCATCGTAATTCCATCAGTAAACTTTCTTTGTTCGTTTTATTATGGTGACAATTTATACTTGGACAGATTGAAATTTGTAAAATCTAGACCACATACTCATACTCACATCATAAGTATTACGTAACCATCGGTGGTTTGATCTGTATGACAATCACAACCAGTTGGCTCATCCAAATTAATGATATAGACGTTCGGTTCGATCAGTTCAAAGTTGCTTTGTTACAGCGTTGACAACCTGCAGTTGTACAATGATAAGGTTTGACCCACAATCAGTGACGCGATGATCGCGTTCACATTTATCACTTGTTAATTATTGCTTGTTACGTGACGACAATATCAAATAGTGTCATGATACAATCAAATTTTCACAAAAATCTTTTGTACACGATTCATGCAATTCGAATTTCAAGTCTTATTTTTTCGCTTCACTTTTTATCTGTTCGACACCGCGGTTATTTCGTTGTTTTATTGTGCCATTCGACGTTAGCACCTCCCAACGTGACACGCTTTGAATGTTATCTGGACACAGTGGAAATATCTGTTTGTCGAGTGATGTAATCCAGGGCTTATTGTTCCTTGCAAATACACTTTTCGCAAATTTGTCACATATACAGAGATACGTGGTGAACAAATTGGTGGAAATTTCTACGAGTACGAAATGCTTCAACCTCGGTGTGTCTCTCTCTCTCTCTCTCTCTCTCTCTTTACCATCATGAATACAAACTCTATCGACACGATTGCGATGCAGATTTACAATACTTGTTTTTTCTCTCCTTTTATTTTTATTGTCAACACGCTATGCTGACTACACGCCGTTCGACTAACAATTCCAAACAATGCTTTTAATATCTCGCTCATCCCGTTTCCACATGCCAACCTGTTCGTACTCTGTAACCGCAGACGCTCACACGCACATTTTTCGAGAGTGTATTTTACACGTACGCCTGGATAATCGGAAATAGAAAAATATTCCAAGCCCTCGTTCGGACAACTTTTCCACTGGCAATTGTTTCATACGTTAGGTAATATAGGCCGAGAATATACGTACGTGTATACCCTTGTGTATTAACCGCAAGAAAAACGTCATACGGCTTGATGCTTCGTCAATAATTCACGGGACCGATTACACTCTGACGTCATACATAACCGGCCCCCAGGTTTTCAATAATTTATCCATTAGTCTTTACCCGTCGCAACGGGCTTAAGCGGATTGCAGATTTCCCTGGTTGGTTCTGTGTCATGTGAATTTAGACTGCAAAAATGACAGAAAAAGAAAAAGGGGGAGCTTGGCAAAAAAAACTCGATAAGGAAAAGCGTCTGAAATCCGATAATTGTAAATCTCTCGCGTCTACAGGAGCTTAACGCTTCGGCACCTCGTCGTCGCGTTTGTAATGAAAACATGTTTTTTTGGCGAAGGGAGCTTAAAAATGAATTTTCCTTTTGAGAGATTCTACCGTCTGCCATCCCTTTGCCCTCTCAGTCTCGTAATCCGCGGCCAGCTTGTAACTGGGGCGAAAAGTGTTTCCCAACTGTCAACCAATTAATCTTATTAATTTGTTCGTGTTCTCTCTTCTTCTCTCTCGTTCGTTCTCTCTGGCAACGCTTTAACGCTAATTTGTGATTTATGAAAGGTTTAATTAAACGTACAATAAAGATACACTTTCGCCTCAGATACTTCGCAGTCCACGTTGCGCACGAGCCTCTAAAATATCTCAGGTTATGAGGACACGCGCAATTTAATGAGTACGTACCTTCAACCTCTGTATACCAATGAAGAATATGCGCAAGCCTATAGTATATCTATATTTGACGATTTATTGCCATTAATGAATATCGTAAATTTCTTTAACATCGACGCCGCAATTTTCCCTCATAATAATACTTCGTCATTCATTTGAAATACCCCGCTACGATTTAATAAATTTGAAAATACTCCCCCAATCTGCTGTCGTTCAGAAGTGTTACACAAAAATCGAAGCTGCAACAAGCAGATCAATTTCGTTTTCTCCTCGTTCCTTCCGGTATTTTAAACGTTTTATCACGTTTGTTTTTCATGCCAAAAGCATGTCGCATGAAAAAATTGCTTGTGACCAGAACGGCAGAAAGAACAAACGCTGAGGCAAACAGGGATGCCACAAAAAACCTGATCACAGTGTCGAGCAGACTGAGAGAACAAAGCGTCGTTCCTTAACCCTTGTCATCGTTGCCAAAGCGTGTATATAAACCGTATTCTTATGGGACATAAAACTGTAACAATCTAGAGTCGTTAAAATTAGGCCGTAACCTACCATGCGTGTTCTTGCCCACGCATGTGAACAGCCTCACGCATTCCGCGAACGAGATTTATTTGAGTTTTTTTCTCCTTCATTCTTTTGCGGTTTTTTCTTTTTCTTTTTTTTCCGTTTCAGGTAGTTTTTTTTTTTTTTTTGCCTGCGTCCTCTTTCCGAATTACGAGCCAGCGATAAAAAGCTTCGAGCGGAGTTTATATTTCCCTCCAGATTTCATTCGTTCCTTTAGCGTACAGGTTTATTGCCGAGATTAAAATGCCACTGCCCTGTCACCACTTTATATTATTCGTAAGCCTTCAGCAATTCGCGCATTATTTTTTTTTACACAAATTCCATTAAAAGGTAAATTTCATCATTATTCTTCAACATTTTGTGTGTGTGTGTGTGCATATATATATATATATATATATATATATATATATATATTTATATATATTTATATACGTATTTATACAGAGTAATTATTTAACGTAATGTAATGCGCATTCGATGAAATCTGAGAACAGTTGTTTGTCAGGGTGACCAACCTTCACAAGTTCAGATGTCAGGGATGCCGCGATGTAAGTAAACTCAAAAATTTTGACAGCGGCCGGTGTTGAGTACAATTGTCAACGATTATTGTGAAAATTTTCGAGGTTATGTTCACGACGGTTGGTCATCCCGTCAAAGAACTTCTCTCAGATTCTACCGCATGCGCATTACACTTCAGCAGTAGACGAACCGTTTGGCCGTTAAATAATCACTCCGTACATAATAAATCTATAAATCATATTCTGTGTACGTAATTAATAATCGCAAAACGTAGCTATCAGAAATCTGACTCTCGTATTTTCAGCTGGACAAACGCCGCATCCACACATGTGTGTGGAAAATTTCAGAAAATATTCGCAATCGGTTTTTAGAAACTATCAAAAAAAAAAAATTATATTCATGTCATTACAAAGATGTATTCGTTAATTAAGATTCGGAGGCGCGATAATTTGACCAAATTTGATATAAAAAAAAAAAAAAAGAAAAGGAGGACGCAACAACTGCGCTGAACAGATAAAAAGAAAACGTCGAGGAAGACTGACGATGAACAAATAACAAGAATCAGCTCGAAAAAGAGCGTGTATTAATCGATCGATCCTGTTTTTCCGCACACGTGGCCGTCGAACCAAACCCCGGAGGCATCGCCGAGGTGGAAATCAGCGGCAAACGAAGCCTCGGAGTTTGATCTGGTTCAATTAGTGGGTCCTCGGTCGCCTCTGCGAGGGTGAGGAAAACCGGGCCGCCACGTCCGGGGATCTTAATTCAGGTTTTCGGGTGGATGGCGTCCCGGCGCAGCTCGGCTCAGGTTCGTTTGCCCCGCGACGCCGGGCGTCGGGACGCGTGCTTCGTGCCTTCCCGGTTGTTTGTTGCGTACGGGGGTGTGCGTGTCGGCGGGTGCGTGCCGTCGGGCCGCCGCTGGCTGTTTGCTCAGAGTAATGTGCGTGCCGATGCCCCGGGCCCACGATTTAAACGTTCAATATTTCCTGGAAATATTATACGGGGGCCGTGCGTGCACGCGTGTCAGCGTGAGCCCTGCACGCCCCCGACGACGTTCACCCTCCCAGACGGTGGATATTCGTCCTCGAGTAATTGTTCTTCCTGCAGCCGAGGATTTCCGACATTTTAGGCAACGTCTTACAACCTTCCGAGGACGGGGATTCTGCCTTGGTTAACTATGTATCACGAGTACACCATCCACGCGTCGTCCTTCCTCGCTTCCTTGCCTCCTTGCCTCTTTACTTCCTTGCTTCCTCGCTTTCGTTCACCTATAACGCACGCAAGACTCCACGCAGGGATGAAAGTGCGAACGAGGGTGTATCGCGTGTAAAGCTCCGACTGGTGGAATGAACTTGGATCCTGCACAGCAAGGGCGGCAAGAAGGGTACCGTTGAAAATTACATAGCGAAAACTCCTCGTTTTGCATCCTTCTTATCCTTGTATCCCCGATGATTCGTACCCTGTTTTATTTCACTGCGTATTTTTCATACTCGAAACGCCTCGCCCGACTTTGGCAGTCCTCTATAGACTAGTTAATATATCTTGGACATCCTGGATTATGCCGGAAAGGATCAAAGTCGAGGATGCAAATGCCTGATATCGTCGATTTCAAAAACATTGACAATCGACCGATTTGCTAACACCTGTCTAACCGATCACCAAGAATCGGAAAAACAATCAAGATTTTTATCAACGGATGTTTGTATTTAATCCTCATCTAAATGCAATTTGAAATCTTCGTTCAGCGATATTTGAAAGACTGTCTTTAATTTCTCTTCAAGTGTACTTGGTATACTGCTTCGGAGCTGTGCTAATTCTGGATCAATCTTATGTACCTAAACTCCCTGATGTCGCAATCCACGTTACAACTTTCTCTTATCGTATCTGACGTATCTGACGATTCCATGCTGGGATAACTACAAAAAAGAGCTAAATAATGAAATAAAAATGGATGGTAATATCAGGACGAATGAAGGTCGCGTGGCGTGCAAAAGCCGCAACTGATAAAGTCTAAACACACTGTAACCACGTCGTCGAGTCGTCCTGGCCACATTTTACTTTCCATTGTACTGATTTAGCTCAGGGCTACATAATTTTCAATTAAAATTAACGTCGTGTTATTTATTTACTTTCCGAAACCGACTGCATGTTTTCTCGAATTTTTGTTAAAGTGTCGGTTCGTCTTCTTACATACAAATTTTCGTTCAATATGCGGTAGTAGGCATAAGAGTGACGGTGATAGTGGCGATTAAATATTTACACTAGCGATGACTGTGAATTGCGGTTGCATATTTGCAAGGCGAATCGACGAGGAGACAATTTGACTATCAGCACTACGGATTCTTTGACGTCTTGATTACACTACGTAAATGGTATAATAGTCGAGGATTCGCTAACACACAATGCACGAATACCGTAATTCGATGTAGAATCTTTCGACAATTGCATTCTTTTCCGCGTAGAAATAACATCAACCCCACGAAAGAAAATACATATTGTATTTGTGTAATTCCGCAAATATTCTTCGCTTTGTTTTGACTCAGTGCAAAAAGACTTGAACCAGCTTGTTACAATTTCTTACCAGAGTCTCGGACCCGTTCATGGCAACTGTTAGAAGTCTAGAAACATTGAAACGCGCGTGTTAAATCGGACCGCGGTGGTATGAACGGTTCGAGAAACCGGATATGTATACCTATATCGTTCCTCGTTTCTACGGTTACAAACGACCGAATAAAAAGCCGAATGAAAAACACTCCCGACGACCACACATTACGGGTGGCTACATGCTGGTCGACTGAGCGCTTCATTTTCTACGGGGTCGTACGATCGATTTCCAATCACAAGATTAGGTTTGTTTTGTCATTCCAAGCCGCTCAACCGACGCCGAAGTCGACACGCAGCCCGTCCGCACCAAACACGCGTTTTCGTATCAGGTTACATAGTGCTTACGACGAAATACGTGAATGTATAATACCGCCACACGTTTTACTCGATCGATCAAGATGAGAGCTGTACTAACTCTTCGGCTACTCAACGCTTTAAAGAGGCAATTAAACACAGAAGCGGGCAAGCAATTTCGTCTCCGTGATTCCGTGTCTTTTCCCATCGGTAACTTTGGCAAGATTTTTATTTTTTTTTTATTTTTTAATTATTTTCTTTTGCCTGAGAACGGAGGCCGAATAAAAGGTACGCATGCATGTCGCGTATCATTTGCGGGTCGCGTAACTCGTGTAAACATACCAGTTTTCGGATAACGCTCTCCCGGCATATCAGTGCGTGGAAGAAACTATCTTCAGTATTCATCGGTGATAATTTTTTTCATGTCACGATTAAAAATGCAACCTAACGTGATTAAATCCACGACCTAATCTAACCTCCGCTTTCTTTCTCCTTGCAGGTGAGTTACGTAACCGTATGGAAGACCTTCACGACCCATGCTAACACTACGCTGATCTTTGGTTCGTACAACAATCCCAGATGTGATTCTCACATACTCGACTTGCCGCTGTATCGTAGAAAAGAATGACGTCAACTGCTTTAGGAACGATCCGCGGTTTCACTCTTCCCGAACATTTGTATGGCGTTTGATTCCCCAAACGCCATATGCGCTCGGACTCGATTCCATGTCGAGTGAAAACCGAAGGGACGAGTGGCGCAGGGGTCAAGAGGGGATGCTTTATGTATAAAAAACGTGGTGGATAAATGGAGGGGGGGTGAAGGAATACCGGCATATACTCACCCCGAAGGGCTAAATATAGCAGGTGCATTTGTCTAGTCCGTATGTATGAGTCCCCAAGAGAAATCATAAGGTCTTATACCCTCGCCCTCGCTCGTCGCCGTCGAAGTAGGTTGGTAGAGGCAAGCGGAGCATTGCTACCCGCTAGCTACGCGGGTAAGTGCCCCTAATAAATCCTAATACTAAATCACCCCCCCATTACTCATATCTTTTGCCGGGCGGTTCTCCGCGGCGCCTCTTTCGGCTCGTGGAAAGGCGGTGAATGGCCGATGGATGCGGCCGAGTTAGGCCGGGAAGGGAAAAGTAGGGAAAAGCGATATGTTTTTCGATTTGGCTCCGGCCAAATTATATGTTTTATTAAATATCGAGACCCTCCGGGCATCCTGCCTTCTTATAACCCGTACGTATCACCGTTGACGCATCCAAACCACTCCTAGGATTATTCGATACACGAGTTTCGAGCTTTCGTAAAACAGCAGGAATCTTTCCCGGATATTTGAAGCCGACTGTTAATCATTCCAAATCACATTTAGTCCGGTCAAGTAAGGATGTAATTTCGGTATGGTCGATAATAAGATATAACGGCGTTTTGTAAGTTAGCTCAAAAGTCTCATAAAATTTCGTGTACGCGAGTCAAGATATGCAAGGTCAAAGGTCGCAAAAATCCATTTTTTTTTTTTTCGTAAATATCTTGTTTCCTCAGCTCCGAATACTATTTGCAGTTGAGTATTAGAAAACTTTCTCTTTGTTTCCTTCACAACGGGGCATATTCGATAAATAAGACAAAGCTTGGCGATTCGTTTATAGTTTCACGTGTATTGTTTTTTTCCCACCTACGTGTTTAAGGTCTTTTTATTTGGACACTCAAAATTGACGTTAAAATTTCCTTACGGATGCTCAGGTTACTCAGGGTAAATCATTATTTCACGTTTACGATTATATTGACCTCATCTCAATCTTGCAGTTCAGAATTAGATCAAATAGTGATGAACTGATCATTTCTTTTTGATCCATGATAGTTCACATGTGACAATCGAATATAAGTTTAAATAGGATGGGATATATGTGATTCGATGATATTGTACTTATTTTTCGGGAATTCTGATCCCGTAAACGAACGGAAACTTCGGTGACGTTGATGAAGGTTCAGGCTTTGTAAATCATATAGTAATTTATCGATCAGTGGCAATTGATGACTGTTGCCATGCAGTAATGGAAAAGTAACAATTCAGCAAAATTCAAATTCAAGTGAATACTAAAATGTGAGTTTTACTCAGAATTCGATTTCCAAGTTCCAAAGCTAATAATTATTGAACGTCGACCCATATTTCAATGAAACAAATGAAGCGATTCCAAAGTTTGCGGATCTATTTTTGTGGGATTTTCAACTTTCTTCAGGGTAATTTCATCGTACCAATGAATAGTCGTCGAGAATACTTCAACTCTCGAATTAATCAATTTGCTTCCGTTAACTCGAAAGCTAGCACTTGAATTTTAGAAAAAACGTGCACTCGACGTTACGTTCACTCGGTGTATGGCCGATGTAAAAGTATGTACGCGATATCAAAGACTCGTATAAACGTCTACCTAAAATCCTGTACATATTTACTCACTTGGGTATAACGGCCGACATGGCTGGTGGGAGTGCTGTCTGCACGTATCTAGATATCTGTGCAGCCCTTGACGGCGTCGCGACGCCGACACGGCATGGCGTGCCACATGGCGTGCGACGATGCTTGTTTTTATCCATAGAACCGCGGCAAAGTCTGTATCCGCCTGCCGGGCTTCTCCCTCTTGGTAATTACGTGTAACCTATGCCACGATTTTTGTTTAATAATACACGCCATCGGATATTTATGTACGTGTGTGGGTACGTATAAACAGCGGACGAACGGAATCGTCGTAACGCAGAAATCAAAATATCGTTCCATTCGACAGCTCGCAGTCAAAACAGAGACCTTTGGTGATTCGGAGTGGTTGTTTAGTTTGAAGAAAAGTTGTAAAAAATCAACAAGGTAAACCTTGTCAAAAAAAATATAAGCATTTTTTTTTAAGTATGTACTCGTAGAGAATAGAGAAGGTTGAAGAAAAAGGGCCTGGGATTTATCGGTTATATACTATGGACTGTATTCCACCTTTTGAAAGACTTGCTAGAAAACTGGGATTAGTATTTTTGGTACTTGATGAGATGGAGATAAATTTGAAAATTTTCAGCTACGGTAATTAGAACCTTGTGTGACTGGGAATGAAAACAAAAATTTGTATTACAGTAGCGCAAATGACGTCGTTAATCGCGGTGACTGCGTTATAAATTCTTGTTAGTCAGAAAATAACTTGTTTTAAAACTTTGATGTTTTCAACAGACCTGATCATAATACTCGAACTTTTGAAGTATTACGTAGTAAAAATAAAAGTACTTTGACAAACATAAATAGGAAAGACAAACGTGTGTAATCTTTTGGTGTTGCAGCACCAAGCAAGGTTAATTTCTTCACAAACTCGTTTCTAATTCACCCTGAAAGTGATGAAAGATTTTTTCATTCATTCGATAAGCGGGCAATCGATAAGTGTGTTTATGCGAATGAAAATGGAGTTTTATAGCTGCAATCGTAAAAAGCTTGTCATGTACAAGTTTTTTTAAAACTTTTAATGCGCATTCAGTCGTGAAATATACAATAGCCGTATGCCCGCGAAACTTTTTTTTCAAATCGTTGAATCTGATAATTAGTCAGTTTTATTCGAATATAATAGGAACGCTCCGTGATCGGGGGTCGGGGGTGGGCAATTTATATTTAAAATTACCAGGCAGCGAACGGCTCGGTAAATCATTATCTCAAACGAAACTTTAGCTACCGTTGAATGGTGATCGTAGCGTGTTAGTTAACCATTTCGGTTAGGTCGAACCGCCAACCGCTTTCCCAAAAGCAATTATTTCCTTTACCAAAATGAAGTTTAAATTGCGAAGGGGGGCCGGTTCCATCATCCCGCAACAGGAATACAGTCACGTTCGATTGTAGTTTATCGCTTATCGGCTCTTAAATTACATGCCACAAGGGAATAAGAATAGATCTCTCGTCTTGCAGGAGTGGCTCGTAAAGCGTGTATTAAGCTGAGCCAAGAATCGATGAGTTGTATAATATATTATTTATTCACCTACGCGATTATTCATCGATTTTATTAGTCTTTATTTTTATATCATCATTAATTTTTCGTTCCGACAAAAACTTCACCGTCCCGTTCCGTCGGCGGCGGTTCGATTGGGAAATTTTATCGTCTTCCGTTTATTCTTTTCCACTTATGATTTAGAAGTGAAATTACATATATAGATATATATTTTACAACCGCACTTCCTGTCTGCCAGATATCGGTTGTCTGAGCCAGCGGTTTATGCATTTGCATAGGGGGGAGGCGGAAACGAGTTTTAGTGCCCATGCATCATGCATATTCAGATTCTCTTGTCCTTTCCTCAACCCTCCAGCTTTGCGGGTAGACGCCTAACCCCAACACGCCGAGCGTCGCTCTTATTGAAAATCAAAATTCCCTTAAATTAGTTGGCTTTCCCTCGCGGAACTGGGGAACTTGGTAATTGAAACTCGGCTCGAATTCTCTAAGCAAATAAATAAATTGACTCTACTCGCTCTGCCTATACATACCAATGTGTAATCTGCCGGTCGTTGCGTCATTCGAAATTGTGGTAAAAAAGTTGATTCATTCAATCGCGAGGAAACTGAACATGGAACGCACAAATTTAAATCATATTATTTATTGAGAAAATGTAAATTTGAACAACTGGTGAATTTGAAAAATTAACGACGGAGCCAGGAATCGAACCTGGAATCTAGCGATGCTTTACCGGAGACTTACTCCACTAGACCACCTAGCCGCCCTGACTCTGTTGTCTTTAATTTCTCTCATAACCAGTGAGTTCAAATTTGTTTTCATGTGCCCGATTTGTATGAGTAAGAATTTCTTCTCTGCATGCACGATGTAAGGAGATATTATTTATTCATTGCGACAAATTGTTCTACAACACTTTTTTTCTTTGCATTACGACTTTCTCCAACTACTTGAATCGTAAATTGAAATCTCGGTAGCGTTGTGTTGATTTTTAATATTATTTTTACCTTTAATAATCTTTTTATTAACGAAGTTTAGAACGAAAGTTACCAATTCAATACAGGTTTGCAGGTACTCGTTACATACGTATACTTTAACAATTTAAGTTTGCATAAATTGCACTATAGTTGTTCTAGTAAATTGCAACTGAGCGAAATACAAATATTCAAACTACCCGCGAATTAAAGTAGATATAACAGTGTCAGTCGTTTCGTATTCACCCTGCCAAAACTCCTCTGCAGCCTGTGGCCAGAGATTAAAAGAATGTGAATAAGACGAAAGAAATGTTTGCGAAACGTGGAATGAGTGAAAAAAAAAAATCCTCCTAAAAAAATATCGCGTTTCGAGCAGCGGCTTTATAGGTAACCTCTGTGCAAGGGATGAAGGGCTGCAGAAGAAGCGAGGGCGGAAGCGGAGGTTGAATGCAAATCAGATTGGCACGATGAATGGAATCAGCCGTCTCTGAAACCTGATTCGGTGTAAAATGAAAACGAAGCGGTAATAAAAATTTCCAATTTTACCGAAGCGGATATCTCGGGGAATCGGGGGTGTCGAGCCTCGGTACAGAGTTGAATATCGAGGGGCGGCATTGCGCAGAGGGATGAAGGAGCCGGGGGAGGGCCACAGAAGCAGACAGTTTAGCCAACTTTCAGATTTACACCCTGCAGTTCGTTCACGGACCGCCTCCTCCGAGGGGTCGAGCTCACTTGTTCGTTTAGGTCTCTGGGGTCGCGGTGCCGCGAAGGGACGAGATGAACCTTCTTTAGCAACACGCGTGCCTGTCTGCTTGTGTAGGCACGCATACGCGCTTGTATAATGTGAAGGATATAAGGGGGAGGCGGAGAAAGAGAAACATACGGAGGGTGGAAAAGGGGCGGGAGAGCCGCGTCGTAGGTAAGCCCGCGAATCCCGGATTTGCACGAGCTTATTGCAGGGTAGCTTTGTGGAAACTGACGCTGCCTCCCGCCTTTTGTGTATACACCTACCTACCCCGATTGGAACTAGAGCTTTCGGATGGCCCGTCACCTAATGCTCTCAGGAGTGGACTTACACTGTCTTCAAAGCCTAGCTCTGCTCTCCAGGATACTCTAGTATCCTCGGCCTGCTCGTCTTTTAAACACAATTTCAATCCGGGACTTAACCTCTTCCGGATGGTAATGCACCGTTCATTCGCGTTTTTACTTCTGAAAGGAAAACTCGTACAATTTATCACTCCGCCCGATATGACAATAGAAAACGGTTCGAATTCACTCTTTAGTAGTTAAAAGTGTACTTGCAATCAGTACTGTACTGTTTTTGTAACGAAATTTTACACCAATTGTTGTATTGAGGATCTTGGCAATTTCGTAATATTTTTACATTCACACACTCACGAGTGCGTTTCCATTGCTCGAGTACCTGATTGGTAATGGTTCTAATTTCAACTGTTTGCGAGATTTGGAATATCTGTTCAATATCGTCATCATGATAATTACGTGATTCGATGCCCATTGGAGGTCTTCTTCTAAGCTTTGACTTACACAGTGTATGCAATTGCTCTAGGTAACCAAGTGAAAGTTCTCCGTTGAATAGCGATGAAAAATAAAAGTGTAACGAATTACCGGGTAGTTAGATATTAGGACTCCGTAGTTCGGCAAGAGTTTACACTAAGCTACTCATGAATCCATTCATTAAAAACAGCTCATCAAATGGGTATTATCCTGTTTTCTTTGTGACAGGGAATGAACTTTGGAAAGATTCTTTTATCCGGGTTTCCTGAGTCGTGATGACGTGAAATGCGATTCCGTGTATGAAATACGAGGACTCTTACTCGTCCCTCTTCCGGGGCGGCGTTTAACGAAGGCATCAAATATACTTATCACTTTCCCCTAGTCGTTGACTGACTATGAGAAGTACGGCGTCAAATATAAGACGCGTAGTAAGTGGCTTATTTATTTCAGTGGCGTTTGATAAATACCGACAATTAAGCCCATGCGGCTCGGGGAACTCTCCCTGTATTTCCTCTCTTCCTCCAACGAGCGTTACGCTGCCGAAGCAAAAGCTCGGAAGCTGCAGGCGACAGGCCGCGCAGTGGTCCTTGCGTATCCTTATCTGCAGCTTCCAATACTCGCAGCCCCAGTTTTCCACGCTTCGCCAACCCTCGCGATAGCGACCTGCGTCTTAATGCAATAAATGATCTCATTTATGTGATACCGAAATAATATATCGCGGGTCTCTGCTGAGACGCCTGCACCTCGTGGAAGCCGCGCGGGGTGCGAGGAAAACGGTGCCACAAAAATAAGGAAATCCACTCAAGTTTCACGAGTTTCTCGCAGATCCACCGGGATGTCTTTCGGTTCCACAGATACTCCTCATCGTCTTATGACATGTGATATTAATCGCGGATATATACGTGTATTGGTGAGTCCAATGTAAAAACCAATAATCTAATCTTGAGTCAATGGCTGTTGTAGGTTTCCTATTTCTATCTTTGACTGAAAAGTACGACGATTGAGTCACACTTAGGAGATATCGCCTGTATTGTACTCCACGAATCGTGCAACTCTCTAAATGGTGATGAATCGAAGTTGACAGAAGTGTTTTCATGATACTTAACCAGTGTTCAAGCTTCATTTTCCCGTTTGTATACAGCCGAAATGTCTTGAAACTTAGTAGCAGGGTCTCCTGGAAGTTAGACAGCTGTGAGTGACACGGGCCTTCTACCGTTTCCGAGATATCTCCAGAACTATTTCTTCGGGAGCTTGATGGTATTTCTACTGAAATTAAACTGCAGAATTTCCTGCTGGTCGTACTCACGAACTCTCTTTCCGATAAACGAGTTGACAAACATCACCGCAATACGCTATACATCGACTTCGAAGTACGAATACTTCGCGCATCCGTAAACGTGTGCCTCAACATTGGACAGAGTCCATTCGCGGAGTGATCTTCACTTGTGAATTATTCTCCAGTAAGCTACGACCTTTCCACTCGCGTAGCGACGATATTATTACACGCATCGAGTACCTACATCAAATCCGAAAAGCTCAAAGTTATCGCAGGAGCTTTTATACCACGAGATGGTTTCCTGAACCGTAAGATGCACGTGTCTTGAAATCAACGCTGCGTCCATTCGAGTTTGGTACGGAGGTGCACCGCGGACCATGTATATATATACGTAACACTGTTAAATGGAAATAACGTGTTTCACGGGTATCGATTAGCCAGCCGTTACCAGAGTTACCAGACAGGTGGAAAGGAGGAAAACGCAGCCTTTCCACAGAGCGAAGCTTCGGGAAGGGCGAGGGGCCGGGTAGAGAAGTAGAGAGGCAGCAGGGCGGTCCGCCCGTTGAAGTTGGCATTGGAATCAGCGGGGCAGAATAGGTGGCCGTATATCAGGGTGCGAATGGTACGCTGGCCTCGGCTATGGGGCCGTCCGGGTGGAGTTTAACTGCTCCCTCTAGGGCCGCCAGTTACCACGGTTCGATGCCTACCCTACGGTCGACCTGTCCAGCCCGGAATAAAGATGGCCAGGGGTGTATACTCCTGGGGTTGTGGAAGGGTATGCTCGTCCCGTCCCACCCTGCCCACCCTCGCTTTTCACTCCTCCGCCGCGAAGCAGCTTTCCTTCTTTATCTCATTCTGACACATCGAGAATTTGGATACAATGCATCGTGAGTTTCATGGCGCAGCTTACAACGAAAGACCGAAAGACTCACTCCGTGATGGCAATGGTGAGGGACTCGAGCCTTGCAAACTATGATGGAAAAGATTCACGGAACATGAACTACGCTCGACGGTGCTATGAAATGGTGCAGGATGGTGAGACTTGAAACGGCGGAATTAAGTGGCGTGAAAAGTGTTCGGTAAAAGTGAGATAATCGATGACTTCTTACTAACATTCTATAGTCGATTTCATATTGCACATTGAACGTAGTTTGATCTGCGATTAAACAGAATAAACGATTATGGAATTCAAGCAGCGTTTCCTGGAAAAGATCATGTCTTTCTTTCAAATCAAAGGCTAATCACTAGGTGTACTTGATTTCATGCTGATTCTATAAACCAAAAACAGGAGCTCAATTGCAATCCAAACTTCGCGTTGCTTCAAAGTCGCCTTCCAACGAAGGTTTTTTGATTAAAATGTCGTGCAAATCATTTTGAAATATGACGAAAAAAAAAACATAGATGAACGTAGTTCCGCTATCTCCACCAAGCTTCTTTTCCTTCGTTGAAGTTATAGCAAAGTTGTTTGTATTTCGCCTGCTTGAGGCAGCACACGTGGTAAGACGTCAAGTTTCACGTACGAGATGATATAAACCCGTGCAGCTCGTCATTCTAGAGGAATTTCAGAACGTAGTTGCACATGACACGGTGAGTTACCGAGCGGGATAAGATAATCTCGGTCGCTCCTGCAACATTGTCTTTTCCATAACCCGCAAGAATTCTGCTTGCTGAACCCTACGAAAATGGTAAAAATTAAGACGTGGACCGTAAGGAGCGTGAAATGAAAATCGATGAAAAAGAAAAGGAAAATAGCAATGCAATTCATTGTTTTCATTAAATTACATATCGGACACATTTGTGCAGCGGTAACTTCCGGGCTGTGCGCAAGGCACGAAATAATGGAAGACGAGACCTCTGGCAGATGGAAAAGAAATCTGTTCCTCGTGGGAATGAGAGAGATTCTAATCATTAGATAGCGATGGTTAATCATGATACATCGGTCCGAGTATTAAAAGCCAAAAGGGCATACATATTCACGTGGCTGTTTGTGTTTATCAGATTGTTGGCCCGGGCTGTCGGGGGAGAATCTTGGCGAGCGTTGTAAGCCTGTCCGGCGTTGATGGATTGTGTTGCGGAAAAGAGGTTACGTGGCAGTCAGAAACGACGTTTCTCTCCACCGCGAGGCCAAACGGGGGTAGTTAATTTGAATTTAATAAGCGGTTTAATTACAATTTATTTACCCACCCCCCATGCACACTTTACCTAATACAAAAGTCAACTACCCTGTTTCCACTCCAGTTCCTCAATTGGCCTTCTCCGGCATCTAAACGATCTTGGTTTGGCCAGTTTACAAGAGAATAAATAAGCTTATTCTTGGCGTGATGGAAGCCAATTTCAAGCGTAATTGATCATAATTTATTCAGCTACATTTTCCGTCACACATTTTTTTTTCTTGCATTCATAACACTTTCCTTATTTCTCTTGTAATTCGTCGAAAGTGATTTAATCGGACGAATGATTTTATCCCGTTTATCGTTAACGAATCAATTAAAGTTGGTCGGAAAAATTGAAAAAAATAATAACAATAATAATAATAATTACAAACAGATTAAAAGATATTATTTGGTTTGTTACTTGCGTCTCTTTTCGACCGACTCTTCGATTTTCGTTACAAGGGTGAGAATTACCTTTTCCCTGAATTTAGGATCACAATATGCTAACGTATTGTCACACTCGTGTGCGAATGTGTGGAAGGGTGTGCAGTCTCCTCTTATCTCTCATTTACGATACAGGTAGGTATATCGAATAACGTAACAATGCCGATAACGCCGGCAACAAATAACGATCACGGGGTAATAACAATGACGATGATTATCGTCGTCATTTCTAAATATACAATGGGGATTGTGTAAGCGTTCGAGAGGTGAGTCCCGAAACCTTGCCGAACGAAGTCGCATCCATTAAAGTTATGAAACCTCCTAAATTTAATCCTCTCTAGCCGCATAGAGAACGGTACCAATTTTCCCTCTTCAAATATCCGCAGGCTTTCTGCTAGCTTGTGCTTTGTGCTTTGTACCCATACCCTGTCCCCTCCTCGCATCTCTCTCGCCTCTTTGTCCTCTTTTTGAGAAAATATCTCCGCTGTACCGCGTCACGCGAAGGCGTGTGTGCGTTTGCATACCTGTATATTCGTTGTTTGTTACAGAGGATGCATGAATGAGGGTGGCACGCATTTTTCTAACCCTATAAGCTGCTGTGGGTGCGATAAAGAAAAACGAAATGAATCGGAATGCGAGAAACATTTTCATTCAACGGATATATTAAACGTTACAAACGCGTATAGAGGTAGAAGCATAACGGATGTAAATTCGTGAAGGTATTGGGAAAGGGCGGGGGTGATTGGGAAGGGGTTGATTTTAGGTTTTTTTTCAACCCTGTGAGCACACGCCGCATAAAGTGAGTCCCCCAGGGATGGATCGATCCCGTTCCATCATGTCACGTGGGTAGTCGCATCGTGAAGGCTCTTTTCAACGCAATTTGCCTTGATAGAGGTCGCAAATTCCCGTCACATGAAATCCAGTCCCTAAAGAAGATAAAAAAAAAAAAAAAACGAAAGAAAAAGGAAAAGCTTTTGCGGCTATTCGACCTGGTATCCCTTAACCAACCATTCTCACTTTTCACACACCTCTCAACCTGCGTTCAACGTGGCCCATTTAATGGAACCCGTATCCTATATCGCTCACAATTTTTCTTTTCTTTTTTTTTCGAATTTCAATTTACTTTTTGCACTTGGAAAAATTGAAATCCTTTTCCTAAAGCCTGGAGTGATGACACCGGCAAGCGTTATCGTATTTTATTTATTTTCTTGACATGAAACATAATGCGATTAAATTTTGATTCGTGATGTGCAAAATCTACTGTATTATTCACACTTGTGTAGTATTTTTTTTTTTTTTTTTTTTCGTAACAAACAAACGTCATAGCACAAGTACGTACTTCAATTCTACACTGATAAGAAAATTAACCTTTCAATCATCTTGTGGTTACCGTTCACAAGGACAAATATCCTACGCACGCGCTTAATCACGATTATGATCTTTTGTTAATCGTTTGTCTGTGTTATCGAACGACTATCTCAAGCATTGCAGAACCGTTGCACCTTTCGTACCAGCAAAAATCGTTCAGAACTTGTGAAAAATATAACTTTCCCTGGGTGACGGCGGTGCAATCGGCGTTTATGCAAGACTACGTGCGCAGTTGTACTTGTCTATAGACTTGAGTGCCTCTGTTGCAACAGTGTGACAAGCATCGTTGGAGCCGTTGAATTCTGATTTTAAGTTGAGGGTAGAGATCTTCACCCCTTCGGGAGTTGGTCGTCGCTCTCGAGCTCGTGGCGTTGCAACTTGGGTTGGTTTGGAAAGAGGTATAACGCAACAAATAAAAGAGTAATCTTCGCTTTCATATCAAGCTTCTTTCACCCCGCCTCTACATATGCATCATTCTCGGCCTCCGCTAGTTCGGGAATTTATGTGTTTTGATATTCTCGCGCTTGCTTTCGGGTCATATCTTGAATATATTAAAGGAGTGAACACCGCGGCAGCCGCTCGCCGGTGAGCGGCTGCTACCCTAATAAATTTTAGCTTCTGATCCCATAAAAATGCATTGGATTCGCACGGAGAGAGAAGGAGAGACAGAGATAGAAAGAGCGAGATAGAGAAGGGGGGAGGGGGGGAGAGAAAGAGAGAGAGAGAGAGAAATATTTCCCAGAAAATAAAGCCCACCCCAAGGAAGCAATGCATACAGAATTTTAGCTTGTCGTAGACTCGTCGATTGTAACGGAAACGGGAAACGGAAGTGAGCTTGGGATAAGGCGAGTTACCCGCCTTTCTTCCACCCCAGGATATTCGAGCATTCGGCCAAAGTCGAAAGACTTACGAGTTCTGAGATGTTCGGCTATACAGTCGGCAATAGCGAAAAGCAACCGGTGGATTTTTATTTAAATTCACAAAACGATGTAAATTTTGTGTATGGAAAACTTTTACGGACAGCAGAAAAAATTAAAATTTATTCCGTACATATACAATCGAGTAAATGCGCATGGGGAAAAAACTCAAGCGTCATGAAAACGTAGGAACGTTATGCCTATCAGGCAGCTAACCATATTATTGGCACTATGATGAACGGTCATCGCCTGCAGCAGTTCGATGAATCGCTAACCATTCACTATCTCCGTGAAATATTAGCTCCGCGAACATCGTCCGGGTTTTCAGTTTCTTATTTCATCCAGAAAACCGTCCGGAATGTCACTATCAGCAACGAGACGTGATTCAAATGTAGAGAAGACCCTTATTCTTTCTTCACAGTGGTGATATGTTTTCTGTTCTAAACGGTACCGAAGAAACGTTACGCTCGATGTTGAAAAACCTGATGAAATCAAAACCCCGTTCCCCATTCTTTTCTGGACTCGTTTATCGCGTGAATTCGGATGCACAGAATCCTGCACCGTTTGGTGTACGTACATTTTCGTAGAGGCAAACTCGCCGTGACACGATTACCTGAGCACATAGTGTGTACACACCGTGGACTGATATTGCATTTATGTCAAGCTAAACCGTCTTGACCTCACCTAGCAACGTATCACGTCGATAAGCCCAACGACGCGAAGTGAAGTTGGTGTACGTGCAAGGTACCTAAATCAGAGAAGTGGAGCGAAGAGACGAGAAGGTAGGGATGGGGAGAGAATGGATCGACGTGGGGCGAACTAGGTCTGACCACCTCCCGCAAGGTTTATGGACAACATCGACAACGGGGGGTGGCGAGGGGGGGGGGGGGGGGGACCACATCCCTAGATTGAATTATCTGGTGGCTCTGGGTGACCTCCGATCGCCAGCTTTGACCCAGCCGCCAGGAGGTCGGGGAGTCGAGACGGGACCTGAGACCACCAATCATATCCCTGAGCATCCGAGATGTTGCTACTGGCCAATATTGCGACGACGAGCAAAACAACGTCGTTTCCCGAAATGGTACCGCTGTCTTAAATCATTTCTGCAACCCTGGACGTCTCTCCTCTCCGTTTTCTCTTCATCCACCGTTTCTCTATCAGGGTCTCCGCGTTCCCCTCACATGCGCTCACCGTACAGCTTTGCTGGGAATCCGCGTCCGGGTAACGTCCGGGGAAACGACATATTTCTCGTTTTTCTTCTACGGACGATATTCTCGTGTATACATAGGTTTGCACACATCGTTGTACCGGATTAGAACTACCACGGTCAATCTCGGGTACACACCGTGTACGTACGTAATACGCACATGGACGTCATGCTACACATGAACCAGGCACTTAAACAACTCGACCACTCAATTTTCTGAGTCATAAATACAAAATACTCAGTTGATACGAGATGTAGGTACGGTATGAAATTGTGGAAGTGCTCGTGTATTTTAAAATAGATAAGTCAGTCTTCATACTTTTCTCACCATTTCGATCTTAAATGTATTCATAATTACAACGTTCAATTCATTTCAGTATGTCAAGTTTTAATGCTAGCGAATAGGAAAGTTGGTGAAAGTTTGGCCTCGAGAGTTAGGGAATGTTTTTTTCACTGTTCACTGGTGGATTGACAGTCGCTACAGTACCAAAAGAACGTCGCATCTATCAACTTCGATATAGCCTATAGTGTCCCATTCTAAAATGAAAAATCGTGAGACTCTAACATCTATGAAACGTTTTTCCAATTGTCGCTGACCGTATTTGGAACAGAGATATACAGAACTTGGGAAAGCAAAAAGTGTCGTTCAAGTACTGCCAGAGAACGATGAGACTCCGGGTAGGGAGTCATTTGTGCAGAGTGGTAGTAGCGGCCATTTGTATTCGCCACAAACAGCCCGCAGACTGCCCCACGCGGTGCGGCGTCGCGACGTTGCGTTGGCGTCAGCATAAGCGTTGGTGGCTCGGACCGAGGCACCGGTTGGGGTTGCACCGCAGATATGTGGCAGCCACATACTGTCTCTTGACCACGTGCTCTCTACACCACTTGTGGTTTGGCTATTCGTGGTTTTGACAAGGTCGAGAACGTTTCACCTGCCGTGGTGAAACCAAATTCTCTTCTCCCATTCGACGACCTTAAAACCTGCGGACACCCTCCTAACCACGGCTCATCGTGTCTTGACGGCTGAGTCAGTTACACCCTTATCATTACTGAAATTATTCATATCTTGGAAATTTTTGAGCGGGAAATATTCTTGGGTCGTGATACGGATGTGATTCGTTAGCCACTGTTACCAGTAAGTCACTTCAGTTGACACATAGCAATGACCTGATCAAGATGTGGGAGAGAAAAGTTCGAAAGGTTAGTCATACTTAGAGTCACTTGATGAAAACCACCTAGAATTCATTCGAAGTTGGCTAAAGCAACTTGAATCTTTTAAATCAAGTGAAAACCACGTTGCTGAATGCAGGCTTACCCCTTACGAATTTCATGTTCGAAGCATGGTTAATTTCGATCGAAGTCTTGCTGAAATGTTTCACCCAGCTTCAATGTTCATCGAATTGTAACGTAAGGCTCCGTTGACAGCTGAAATATCCGGAGAGATACGTAAAGGCCCCTTGACAACTCGATAAACTCAACGAGAACGAATAATTTTCATCTGCCCTGGAAGCAATTTTGCCCACCACGAATTATAATCGTGTCCCACAATCAACCCGTCAGGTTTGGGATCCTTCGGGTTCATCTATATCGCTGCAATAATGGAAACTACGTCGTCGATTCTATTTTCTCTCCCTCGGGACGGACCAGGGTCCCCTTTTCCCGGTTCTCCGGACCCTTCTCCTCGCCCTCGTGCAATCGTACCGTAGCCGGGCATACGCGGTCGGTCGGTTGGTACAATAATGGTTATATATTAGCGCTAAATCAAATGTGTTAACGCGCCCTGCAGGCTTTGCCCAATATATATGATAATAGTGATAATAATTCCGGAAGCGACTGCTTCACGGACTCAACGAGCGTTATATTGCACGCCGACGAGAAAACGCCTAAGAGAATTCATGAAACGCGCCAGGCTGAAAGTCAATGTTATCATGCTAATATATACTTATATATACTCTCCCCGCTGATCAGTATTTTTATTTCTGAAGCGAACTTCATGACGTTGCAACTAACGGCATAGGCAATCAAACAGAAATCCTTAAACTTAAAACGGACTGAAACCTCCGAATGCAGGAATTGGAATGCACACCTTCGTGTGCAGATGGTGCACAGATAAGACTGTCCAGTTACATCTGATTACCTTGGCTTACAAGATATTAGAGATGACCCGTTAACTCTCATAATTGTTCTTGATCAGCTCAACCTTCACGTTCCGAACGCGCAGAAATTGAAGACAATTTTCAATTTCCAATATCTCAAAGTATGGAACGAAAACAGTAGCTTCACACCAAAGAGGTGGATCATTGATAACCTACCTCGGCGTTTGAAATCTATAGGGCTTAATAACCTACGTCACTATATGGCTATATGAAAGTCCTTTGAAAGATTTCTAACTCTTCGTCAATCGTGCTAAAAAATATCGTGTTCATCCCCAATGAGCATTAATTAAAAGTAGTTCAATTTTCAGTATTTTTTCAAGAAAACAGTGATGTTGTCCTAGATCTACTTTTTTTATAACGTGGAATAAAGTGAACACAAAAGACATAGCATTTAGTGTCGGGCATGTCGGAGAACATACTTATACGACAGGTAAGCAGCTGGTCTAATTGCTAGCCATGCCTACCTCAAAAGAGTAAATATATCGGTATCCGGAGTAGCTCGCAATTATTGCTGGAACGCATCGGGCGTTTGCATACTGATGTTTCATTAGCAAACTGTTGATGCGTCTGTATGCGTATTCCCTATCCGGCAGCCCTGTCAATCAAGCCAACCCTGTAGCCCACGGCGATCCTGAGCACCACTCACGCACGTCCGTTGCGCAGCTACGAGTCCTGACTTGTGTGCACGTGGTAACGTCGGCACAGTGTATCACAGCCCCAACAATCCCAAGTACTCGTTGCAGCGCAGGGTTCGCATCCGATCATAAAGGGATTACAATTATCCAATGTTTGATTACCCTTCTATGCCTGCAATCTGCTTACACACGCACGCAACTAGGGAATCAGCGATCTCCTCTAGGAGTTGTCCGTTGGCTGGTTCCACGGGACCCCAGAGACTCGCGGCATGGAAATCGGACTCTCTTTGTGTTCCAGTTTTCCTCCCTCGCGCAACCACGCCTTCATCAAAGTAGATATCAGGTTTTCGGATGGTGAAAGTCTTACTTTGAACTACCGCTATGGTTGGGATCAAAACTGTAATGTACCCACTACACAATGTGCGGACATATGATATGAAGACTAATGACGATGCCCGATAATCACGTTGCACTATACGGACACATAAATTGCTGAGTACACTATCGATGAGGAAGGAAACATTCTCGTCCTGCTCATCGGATGACAGAAATTTTCGTACTGTAACGGTACTTGTAGTGGAACTTGGATGGCATGGTCCACTGTTAGTGTTCTAGAGAATATTTCGACGAAACGATGCAATATCTCTGTCCCGAAGTTTGCATAATCTCAAAAATGACGGTGCCCAAGAAAATGATGGGTTTTGTGGAACCTTGTATATCTAGCAGTCGTTTTATGACGCCAACTGATATTCTTGTTCTTGGAAGTTGTTACTAAGTACTGTAGACTGAAGACTCCAACGATAAAGACGCTTTTGATTGTTAACTTTGGGAAAATCATGTAAGTACTTGATCAATATTTCCGCTGACACATGTTTATTAGCATTCTTGAACGAACATTCGTGAGCTTAATGATCACAGAAATTGGGAACATTTCTGTCAACATACTTTGGATTAAACTTACGTATGCATTAATTTTTATTAGGTTTGAAGCTCGGAATATGATTTGAAGTAATATACATCTATACAGTCCAATTGTGAACTTGTAACTCTTCCGTATTCAAGCTTGCGCAAAAAATTGATTCGCTCGTCAGATTGTGTAATTAATACCTGAAAGCGTTGACCTGCGCCCAAAGTGTTTTAAAACACAGTCCAATAATTCCATACCAGTATAATTCTCCAGCTGGTTAATGATGAGCCTCTCTTGTCGTAACTCTTAGGTCACAAAGACGTTGTGTATGGGAGATTGTGAGATTGGAAAATCATTGACAAGTTTAAGGGTACCGTTGCGGGGCTTGTTTCAATGCTCCAATATCCCGAGAGCTCATTTGGACAATTCAATAACCAGCCACTCATCTCCCTTTTTCCTTTCCCTTCAATTTTTTCTCCCTACCGCGAAGATCGCTTTCGCTCCGAACGTTCGCGCGGCTCGAAATATCGGGAACCCGGTACGCTGCCGCACCCTCCGCTGATATAATACGAATCGCGCGCGGACAGTCGGGGGTTGAAAGAAGGAGAGGTAGCGGGGCGTGTGGTGAAGCCGGTTTGTGCAACGTGTGTGATTATGTAGGCAATTACTCCCACCACGCCCGTCGCCCCGACGTCGGAAGGGTTGTAACTCGTTATTAGCAAGGAGGGGTGCCAGTGCCGGTCTGATTACACCCCTGCAGTAGATTCCTCGACGATGATAAACGCGCCTCCTCTGATCCGATCGCGGACCTCGCCTCGCCTCGCCTCGCCCGATTCCCTCGTACAATGCACACCGAAAACCCTTCGCCATCTTGATTACATCCCACCACCACCACCACCACTACCATGCTCCGAGGAGGAGAAACCAGACCCACACCTGTTCGTGAAAAGAGAGTGAGAGGGTCGTCGGCAGGGTGGCCGATAAAAGCACGTCCGCGGCCGGGAAATTGCGGCGGTCGTGTCTTCGGGGATGCGACGCGCCACGTAGTCGGGAGGGTGGGGACCACTGGATTCGCCGGGTGCTCGATTCGCCGTATCTCCGTGAGCTGTGGGACGTGGTGACGCGTTCCTTCCGACGCTTCCGGTTCCAGCCCCGTCGTCGTACCGCCGGTAGAGAGATCCAGGGATCAAGGGAGCCTCGAGACCCCCGCCACCCTTGCTTCCCGACGGAAACCTATACGGGTGGAACGAAAAGATAACACCGTTTATTTCGGGCATTATTCATGCACGCCAGACCCGCACGACGCTGCTTCAGTACGAGTTGAGCTTCGCTAATTTTTTTGTTTCCGCCAGGCCTATCACGCACCCCTCCGTTATTACATGCATACTTTTGACAAAAAAAGGAAATTCCTTCGCGCGGGCGAATCACCGGGTTGAAATTTTCACCAACGATCGCTGAAAAGCTGATGGGTCATTCCTGGATAAATTAGCCTTACGTGTCTGCGATACAAAAGCGCTTTTATTACATTACGTTATTATTTTTAATGAATTTTTATAATGATTAACGATTCGTTCGGTCGAGGCACCGTCTTTTGACAAACTCATCAACATTTTTTCATTTATTCTGGTCCTTACTATAACTCTTGTTAATTACTTGATCGGTTACGAAAACGTTAACAGTACGAAGCGTAACTTATTTAATTGATGTAACCACATAAAGTAACTTAAGATAGCCAAACATGGTATGTTTCCCTCATCCACTGACTATCACACTTCATGAATGTTCAATTTAATCCCTCCATAGAGTTGAAATCTACAGTTTGATTGATGGTTCTGTTTAACAATAGGTCCCTGATGAATGCTCAGTATATTTTTTCCAAGCGATCATTCCAAAACGTTCGATTTGCAATTGCTTCCATTCGTTGAACAGTGTTGGGTTTGTGACATAAACAGTCGGGCTTATCACTATCAATTTTCCATCTACATAACGCAGAATTTATAACGATGTAAAGCTCTGGGTAAATTGACTAACACAGAGTGTAGATGGTACCTGCAATAATGCGGGTATCATGAATCGTTGACGTCAGCTGACCTCCCGGCCAGGAGATGGTGAAAGGTCAGTGGCTTTTGTTGTCGGCAAAAGAAAAAAAAAAAACAGTCCAACACTCCCGTCCACAAGGTTTGAGTCCAATTAACCGAGGCTGGAATCGATAAGAGACGTCTATAGTTCTCAGGTTATAGGACAAGCGTTTATGACCAATCTTAAGTGTAGGTACCAACCTACCAACGTTCATGACGTGCAGACACGTCACTCGTATACGTACGTCTGTATACCCGAGACGAGGACACTGATCGGAGACGAGGGAGGATAGGAAGATGGTTGTCGGAGGGACGCGTGCAGGACAAAGGGGACAGCTTGTGGAAAGGTGTTGCTTATTACCCCGACGTATCGCGCGGAGCGTAGCCTATTATCCTGATTAAAATATCCAATAATCGAATTCCTGCTCGCGAGAGTTGATTAATGAGAGGGGAGTGACGCGGCGGTACGCCGAGCTCGAACCGCTGCAACCCCTCGCCGTTTCCACCCCTACATCCAACCTCATTCTCCACTCCTCATCCCTCTCTTGATCCGTTTATTCAACTCCCTTCCGCGACCTCCCGATTCTTTGTCCCTCCTCTCTCTCTCTCTCTCTCTCTCTCTCTCTCTCTCTCTTTTATTATACCATGCTAATATTTTGTTCTATACATCCAGGTACATCCCTAAGTTATACGTACATACGTATAAGTATAGTTGAACGAGTTCAATGTACACGGAGAAGAAGAGAGGTGGATATTTGGTAACGATTTTTGAGAAATTTTTTACTGTATTTATACGGATCAAAATGTTTCACAAAATTTGTCAGTATTGCGTATATGACTGTTTGTGGATCGGTAAATCAGCAGTGAAGTAGGAAACGAGGCTCAAAAGTAATCGAAACGAAAACGGCGCCGTGAATTTTGAAACCGCAGAAGCCGCTCCAGTAACTTATTCCAAATTGTGTGAACTAGCATCGCGCGTCCAAGATGGTAGTAATGAAGTGGGTATAAAACCGCGACAGTATGAAACGGTTGAAAAATGGGTACCTCAACGTAACTACTATGGAAATACCGTGTCGGTGAGAGGACGAGGCACACGTTCTACTTTTCTGTAAAATTGTCACCGTCATTGGATGAACGTGTTCTAACAATTCACTATCGTCGAGATAACCGTGGGAATATCCAGGGATACGGACGGTGAAACAGAACCTAATACATTTTATCCATCTCTACGACACGCGCGTGTGAAACTGCGCGATGACGAAGATCTATGCGTGTGTGAGAGACGGAGAGGAATCGGAGGGTTGGACAATCTAAGGGCAGAGAGAGAAACGGAGGAGAAGGAAGAGGCGAGAGGGAATCAGAAGGCTTTCTTGGGTCACGAGAGGGGCAAATAAAATACGTATAGATGTCGACGAACCGGCTACAACACGGCGGACACGTTGTACCTCGATATCGGCTGCTGATCCACCGAAACAAGATGACAATGTACTCACTCATCCGCTTTTCTGCGACAAGAGGCGTAGGCGTGCTTTTATCGTGTTATTTTTTTTTTTTTCCTTCACCAAGCTCAATCCTTGCCTCATTTCTCATCCACTTCCTGGCTGATTATTCGGCATTCAATTTCCTTCGGGGTTATTGAAGTTTGGGACGCTGTTAGAAATGTGAGAAAAGTTTTTGTATCGTTGGAGCGATGATGCAGATGTCTTAAAGACTCTTTTGACTAGCGTATCTTTCGCAATTTTGCAGATAAGACGGTGAGAAGTTCATCGAAATGACGTGGTACTGTGAAATTTACACGATTAATGTGAAAGAATTAAACTAATTTGGAATTCCAGATAATTTTCAGATCCTTACAAAGTTGTTTTTTTCTTACCTAATGCCGATAGCGTTTGTAAACATGTTTGCTTTACTGATTAAGGGACAAACTGTTTGACCCGTTATCGTAAAAATGTGGAAGTGTTTCTATAGAATCTAGCTACTAACTCCAGTCGAAAGTTTTGCTGCATGAAAAATCCTATGTTTTGTGTGAAATTGGCGTAAGACAAAACTGATTTAGAAATATCTATTTAGCATTCAAAATGAGTTTCAAAAAAAGAGAAAATTTCATTCACTACATGCTTTACACAAATGAGCCCGGAATTGCATGTGGAATAAACACGTAGATTGCTTATTTGATCGGTAAAATCAGTAAAAATGATACGATTCGATAAGGGCGCAATACCAAGATCCATACAACGAGACGCCCCTCAGCGCCAGGCCTCCTAATTCGACAAACAAAAAGAATGAATTTAAAAAAAAAAAAAAAAAATCACACACAATTCCAATTGATATTCCTGTTGCGGCCTATGCTTTGATTCGATTTATTCAACGAGCCTGCACCACCTGATCAACATCTGTTCTTCAAAAGGAACCTCCTCCATAATCATAGATTTTGCATATAAATGTACTTTCCTCTCTGTTGTTTATTTTATTTTTATCTTTCGTACCGGATGAACATTCTCGTTAACAAATTGTTATTTTCTGAGGATTTTCAATTTTATAATTCTTGCGCACTGTAGTTTTTTATGCGAAGTCTCACGATGCCTGAAAAATACGATTACAATTTGCTAAAAGAAAACTTTTAACCGATGCGAAATTGTCAATTAACTTCGTCGGCCAAGAATCATAAAATTTAACGCTCATAACACCATCAGTTTCCACTTTGAATTGAAAGAATTGAAAGCAACCACTTCAACCATGAAAATGGAAAAATTTTTACATGGAAACCTTGGGATTCTGAGATTATTTTTTAATAGTCAACGTTAACATATTCGATCACTGAATAGCAACGAGTCTTTTGTCCCGAAGAAGGAAAATTTTGTCTCAGAAAATTGCAAGAATTATTTCCCAATACTCGATATTGCAAACGATTATGGTCAGTTGAGAGAATTTTTGTTGATTGAAAAATAAAAATCTCAACCATTTCTCATCAGTTAGGTATTTTTCTTTTGACAGGACGAAAAATCTGTTAATCCGTTCCGGAAATTTTATGACTCTAGGGTACTTCAAGACTTATTATAATTATAGCCACCCCAGTCCCTTTAATCTCATCTAACTAAGACAAACGGGGGCGAGGAGTCATCAAAGAAACGCAAATCGCGAAGGAATTATGAGAGCTGGCTGCGATCCGCGTCGCTCTAGCCGTGCAGGCTACCCGATAAAACATATCGAGCGATGACGCATAGGGCTTAAAAGATTAAAATAATAATATGGTACGGAATTGGACACGGTTATGTGGATAGAAAGTTCCGCAGGCCGGTGCGGGCGCGTTGAATCCTTGTAATCTTCGTCGACCATATGCCGGGTATTTTGAGGCAGCGGGCCGCAGAGGCGGACGGGTAACGTAAAAAGAAAAAAAAAAAAAAAAAAAAAAAAAGGAACGATGAAAAAAAAACGCACCAAAAAATCCCCCGCTGACCTAATCTCCCGCCGAGCTAAGCGCCCGCCGTACTGCAAGGGTGAAGCGAAACATTACGAAGGGGTGGAGCCACCGTGTTATTCAATTGCGACTGCGAATTAAATTGGCAACGCCACACACGTGTAGCCTCCTCGGTCGCTACGCTCGCGTCACATTCATCTTCGAAGTACAGAGAAAAAAAGAAAAAAAAAAAAAAAGAACCGAAAAAAATGCGAATTATTCCACGCTTTACTTTTTACCCTTTCCTCAGCAAATTTTATTTCTACCAAACACATTTGGTTTTATACTCTTTCCACGGTTTTTTGAGGTACAGAGAAACACATGATTTTAAATTTTTTTTTTTTTTACAATGTGAAAAGAATTATGGAATATACGATACAGCACTGTAGGCTATAATTTAATGTAGCTGTAGTGGGAGTCAAGCTTATTGCTTTACATTCAGTCATACGGAATGATACAAAAGTGTTTCGTTTTACTTAATAATACATGTTTCATTAGTTTTATGTAATCCTTCTGGTTATACACAGTGGAAAAACAGCATGGAAGACGAAGAAGAAAAATATATATAAAGGTTTACTTCGTTTTATGGATATGACGATTATTTTATTTTACCTTGTTCTGATAGCTTATACTTATAAATGATGTAGGCTTTTCTAGCACTTTTCTTTTCTGTTCTATTTTTTTTTTTTTCTTCAATACGTTTAATTGGAGTGTCTTTTACCACCTCTTCTACAAAAACACCGAATTCTATAATCAGTTTTTCATCAAAGCTTTCCAAAACGAGAAACATACTTCAACTGGGACGTAACACTATTATCAGTACCTAAAAGAAGTTCATGAGATTTTCGTCTGTAAAGTATAAACAGTCTACGATTATTTAATTTATATCCTGGATGTATTTGGTATTGTTGTAAGAAAAAATGGGGAAATTGATCGGGCTGCTTTTTTCGACAGTTTGAATTTTTCGTCGAGTCAGTAACAGCATTTTGCAACTGTCTTCAGTTCCTGTTGACTTGTACGGTAAAATTTGTCCGTATCTCTTTAATTTCACTCTGGTTGTTTCGCGTCGGGAATTTATCGTCGAAAATAGCAGAAATATTACGAAATTAAATATATTATCAATTCATCGAGGGCCATTCGTAATATCTTGAGGTATTTGTCAGGCACCGCGCTGTAACGGTACAAAAACTTTTCCAGTTTGTTAAAAACAGATTGAACAAAAACCAGCTGGTAAACTTTTCCAACTTGCTTACTCGCCCTGGAAGTAAGGCATCGATTTTTCCGTCTAATTTTTTTTTTTTTTTTTTGCAAATTAAACGTCAGTACGTTTATTCATTCGTTTCCGTCCGTTCGACTAGCTTCAGTTTCTCTCTCATGTCGGTTATAAATGCGGAATCTCCAACGGGACACCATGAATATGTTAATGGCGTCGTAATGGACGGAGATTAGCCAGGATCAGAGCTCTTTCAGACGCCGGTTATAGGCTGCAAAAAGGAAGAGAGAAAAAAAAAAAAAAAACTCGAAGATTTCGCGGATATGGAATACGCATAAGTATGCCATGTGTCACGGGGATTCGTGAAACAGCGAATCGAAATCGCGAAACAATGGGAACCGGATTATGGACTGAGAACAATAGAGATATTAAATTGGATTTAGGGAGCTGAAAATTTTATAAATTTTATTTTCCCATTGAATGGCTTACGCCAAAACACTCCGTTTCTCTCTGCAGATTTTTTTTAAAATACGTTGCTTCCTATATATATTCACATGTCTGTTCCCGGCCGACTATCAATTTTCTACGATCATATCAACCCAGGATCATTACGATCCTGCAGCGTTGAAATTGAAACGGAATTTTTTATTTTGACGATCTGAATTGCACCGACAATTTTTATCTCGATCTTTCATAAGCGCATTCGTGGATCTTCGCACCTATCTGACTTTAGAGTTCAAACTTTCCAGTTTTTTGAGCAGAAAAAACTTCCGCAACAACTTTACTAATATTAATTTTTTTCAGTCTCTCAGTGACGTTTTCAAAAATCGATTTTCAAGAACGTTTATCTCAGCAGCGATTAAAAATTGTTCAGATCTTCCAACGCGGCATGAAGTTTCGATTCAATCATTTAGTTTCAAGCAAAGTAAAGTTTTCAGAAATCGGTCGACTCGTTCGGATTTTATTCGTATTTCAAATCATTTCCGTTTTTTTTTTTTTTTTTTTTTTGCCCGCTCTGTATTCCGAATTTCTCAATGTTCTAAATTCTATTTCACAGAATTTCGCACCTTTGCAAATTTCATACTACGACTCGTCTATCAAATATTACATTCCGCAATGTAGGCCACTCTGCTCGCCGACTCCCACACTGAGAAAAATTTCATTTGTTATAGTAAGAAGAATAATTGAGTAAAACAGGTATCGTTAAAAAAACTGTTTGAATATCGTTGGAATTCCGAAAAACGAGGTTCGCGTAACCATTTTGCGCTATCGTCGATCCTTTTTTGGTTATTGCAACGCAAAATCAGTTTGTTCGGTTTACTCTACTTTTATAGTTAAACAAGGCTTTAACGTCAATTTATCGTTGCACGAGCATTAAATTTTCGCAACAGTTGCAAGAAAATATAGCAACAGTGATCGTAGTGAGAAAGAATAGTAGGCGGATACCAGAGTTTCCGGTAACAGCTAGAAAACTAATTTTCATTTTCTACCTAGAACTATATTTTTCGATTGTGGTAAAATATGAAAATAGTTAAGGACTGAGCAGTAACCGGAAGTAAAAATTTCTCTCATTGCATGCGGCTAGTAATTCCGGGCATAAACCGCTCGGCGTGTTTCGTTCAAGACGATAAATAATGTTAGTGGAATCCGCTTCGCCGTCGAAAAACTTTTTGGAAAACCACCAGCCTTGCTCCGCGTCGACCATAAAAATGTCGGGGGTTGGCCGGGAGGCGAGCATTGAAACCTCGGTGTCGTTGTCTGGCCTGACGACCCCGGCACGCACCTATCTGCACTGATCTCCCGACCCGAAGTTTCCCGGCATGGACCGCGCCGCGGCGGTTCCGCACCGGAAATGAAGTAAAATTTGTTGCCCCTCCAGGCGATAAAAGCGGAGAGATAACAATGCGGCCAGCGAATCTAGACGCCTGGGAGACTCGCCGGAGAGGAGCAAACTTCGAAATGATACCGCGTTACGGGTTCTGATGACTCGACAAAACTCGAATGAGTCTTGCTGCAAGCTCCCGCCATCGGTGTTCGTAATCTATGATCGAATCAATCCCCGATGCATCCCGGGAGAGAAATACCTCGGATATTGAATTCGTTTCAACGTTCAATGAACCAAAACATCCACTCGTTGTTTTTATTTGCTGGTACTTTTCATTTCGGATTGTTGCTCAGCCGCGATTTGACGTTGTGTGATATTATGTTTTTTTCTTACGTCAGAGCTTTGCGTGGATTCCTGAAAAATTATTTAACCCACTTCGACAAAGTTTCGATATTCGTTTTCACAACAATTGATGCTGTTGTACCACTTTTCGACATTTCGCGGTGTTTGAGTCGTTTTCAATGAACCGATTCACCATTCTTAACACTTGCAATTATCGACTAGTGTATCCGCAAAGAACGGCTCGCTGAAAATCACTTCTAATACACGACGTGACTTTTTCACTAATTTTTGTAGCGGATGAAAATTTGCATTGTCAAGTGGTCCCGTCAAATACAATAAAAATATTTTCAACATACGCATAACACAAAGTAAGAATTTATTGAATAAACACTTGCATTACGTAAAGTTATTACAATCATACTTTACTGCTCCTAAAAACGAATGTATTAAAATGAACCGTTCGACGTGAAATCTCAAATATTGAAGGTGTTTTGAATTCAATTTCTGCACTATTCTGACTATTCAATATTCATTTACAAGTAAGATTTCTACGCTACGTATACGCAAAAATCAAAATAATAGAAAGATGAGAGGACTTAGATACATAACTGATTGAAAATACACCAACGAATTGAACTTTTACGCATCTTGATTTTTCCCCCAAATCAAGCGTCACGATTAATAACAAAGCAAGTATATCATGTACAAAAAAAAATGAAGAAATACAGAGGTAAGGTATGATGAAGCGAGATGATGAAGCGCAAGGAAACTGAGGAGCCGCGTCGAGATTTGCTTAAATCTGGCTAACAGCTTCATTTATCTCTGGTAAACTTTTTTCGGCTATATCACGGACGCGGAACGCCTCCGCTGATCTATCCGGGTGATATGAGTCGCGAGAGGGTGAAATATAGCCAGGGAAATATAAATCGAGTTAGAAACTACCTTAGAGTGTAGCTGGTTGCATATTATGCGAGAAAAAGTCGACCGTGTTTCTGATTTTCTTATTTTCCTTCTTCTTTTTTAATCATATCCTCGCGAAACTCCTCGAAGGGGCTTGGATGTCTTTTTTTTCTTCTTCTTCTTCTTCTTCTTCTTCTATTTTTTCAACTTTTCTTCGCTTTCCATTCCATATTCCTTCTACCGCAAAAAGCTCGGCCAATGCTCCGCGCCTCCTGCACCGCGAACTTCACCCTCGACACTGATCTGCTTAACATATGAAAGCAGCAACCCCCGGTCTTCGTTGATATACAGAGAGACTCGTACCACTCCAAACTAACAGATCGCGAACAATGGTAAATTTTACATCGCATCGGCGGCTCAGCGAGAGCTGTAGATACAAACTGGATGCGTAGTAGCTACCGAAATTGAACTCTCTCTCTCTCTGTCTTTTATCTTCGTAATATGTTCACAACGTGTTGAAGAGATCAGCTGAGATTCAAACTCTGCACAGCGATTCAAAAATTTTTTTCTCTTTCCAGTTTCAATAAGTAAGCCAACGAAATTTTATCGACTTCGTGATTAAAACTTACGCTGCACACAAGGGTTAAAATTACCTCACGGCATGTTTACCGGAAATTACTTATCAAAAACAACAAAAGTAACCCGATTCGATCCAAGCTGAATAATGAAATATCGTTAAAATCGTTAATTGATTCGTGTTTCAAAAATTCAACCTCACTCACTCAAATAATACCCGATTTTTATCTCACGGTATCTTCATGCTTTTTTCTTAAACATACGTGCCTTGAGAGTTACTCAGTTAATTTTCAGCTCAAAATATTGAAAATTGTGTGAGTCATGATTTTTTTAATAGAAGATCCATTTTCCAGTATTTTTTTTTTTTTTTTTGCTGATTTTTTTTCATAGTCAAAGAGTATCCCAGAATTTTTTCAAGTCACTTAAATCGATATTTCCGATTCTACGCAATGACTTTTAATATACACAAGAGTTAAAAAGCACAAGGGTCGAAGTTCGATTTTCAGGATACATTGGGAATAGTATACACTACAATTTGTATTGTATAACAATTTGTTAATTACACGAACCAGTGATTCTTCAATGAAACGGAATGAACACAGAGTCGATTGCAATGCAATTTTCTAAAATGGCTAAAACCACATTACTCGTGCACGTAATGGAATACTATCATGTAACGAATATTGGCAATCACTTTACAGAATATGAAATAGTTGAATAACTGGATCAGTTTAATTAACAGGATCCTTTTATCACTGTCTACATTATACAGCAATATGATTGATGGATCTTAATTATTGATGAAAGCATTTTTCTGTTTTCTCTCTTTGCAGAACACGTGCGAGAGTTCAGCTGCGGGATGTTGTACTACAGAACACTGTATCTGGATAGTAAAAAGGACGCTCTTTACGTCGGTGCCATGTAAGTATTTTTGTAATCAAATGCATCTTCGCTGTCAAGAATCAGCATTGCTTTCACATTATCGATGCTGGCATGATTCACGAGAAAATATATGAAACAAGCCGTGATAAAGCACAAACATCGGTTTTGTACATGTTTCACTGATTTCACTGAATAGCTCCGAATTTTTCGGAATAAAGAATTCATGATGAACGTAATATTTTACAATTCTTTTGTCGTTTTCAATAGTTAAAAACTTTGGTTACGTCATCTGAGTTATCCTTTTTCTCCGATAGGGTATTTCCTACTTATTGTAACTTTAGCTTATGAGACGATTGTTTTCCAATAAAACTGCGTTATTTAATAAGCACAGACATATCGAACAAATCTAGACTGGAAAAAATCAAATCCGTTGAAAACGCAGGTCGTGAGAATTTTTTGAAAATATGGTGTAAAGTACGAAAACAGGCCAAAACTCGACACAATTTTCTATTCCGTTGTATACTCAACGGTTTCTCAGCCCAATTATAATTTCTATCGAGTAAGCCGGGATATGGAAGACATTTAAGAATTTCGATTCACCTCGATTTGTGCTGTTTAGAGAAGTAATCATTTTTTAAACGCAAAAACAGCTAAAATCGCAAAAAAAAGACCTTAAACGCGTTCAGTGACCTCTAAAAGTTGATTGTAGAGGTCCTCCTTGCGACCGTTGCATTCGTTTTACACCTCAAAACATTCGAAAGGCGTGTGCAAAAAAAAAAAAGAAAATTAGAAGCTCGAGCTTTTTCGAACCACCCTGAATACACCTATGTAACACATCCCCATGTCTGTAGGTTAATCAAAGATGGTAGATTTACGTTACAAGCGTTTTATTTTTAACATAATACAGCACTTTATTTATTTCCTTTTTGACAGATGGCGTTGTTGGTCGCGTCGTTCTCGCTGCTCCGGACATTCCGTTAAAATATATTTCACGTATGGAACAGCGTCGCGTTTTTCGCAGCGTTATGGTGCCGAAAATGTTACAATTGGTGCGGCCGATGCTAATACTTCGTCTCTTTCTCGTCTTACGTAGAATCCGCCTAGATTTCACCGAAGAATACTCATGGGCGTAGTTTAATGATGCCGTTGGGATTGGGATTCGGGTTCACTCGACCACCATTATCTCCTTCTACCGAAAAGCACTCGCTGATATTGTCACCTTTGTCTTCATCAGATGGTATTGCCTTTCCCGGCGTGATTACAGTCTAAATTTTTTACATCGTTTTTGTGAAATTTGTTTGCACCCCGGGTCCTTGCGCTAGGTGTTTTAGTTTTCTGAGCACAGCCCTTAGTTAATTGAGTGAAATCCTTAATTCTTGTACTTTGTTTACCGTTTGACGTTCTTTGAGTTCGACTTCTATTTTGGCGAACGGGTCGTAGCCGCTTTGTTTTATATTCGTCTTGCATCGCGTTTGTGACTGGTTTTCAATTTTTCTAACTTGTTTGCGAGGTGCAACTTGCACGTTATCAGAAACAGCCGGGCCGACTCTTTGAGAGGAAGTTATTTGTAGGATGCCGAATGGTCGTGGCGATTTGGAAATTGGAGAATTGCTTGAGTTTCTCTTGATGTTTGCGAGTCTCGTAGGTTCCTCGGTTATTCACCAAAGTTCTTATTGCGTGGCCGCGTAACGGTTTTCTTATTTACATATGTTTCTGCTGTTTTGATTAGCGTTTCTATTTCGGTGTCACGTCACTAACGATAAGTTGGTTTCTGATTAGGGCAGTTTTTTTTTATGTATCCGTGGCTGTCTTTATGACATTTTCGGTTCCGTCGAAATTCAGCTGGATGTTATTAGAAAGCTTGTCAAAATCGTTGGGACGCCTCTTCGAAAGCTCATTACACGGGCGAACTGCAGCTCGTGGATTCCTGCTCGGAGACATAAATTTGTACATGAATCGAATGACAAAAAAATACATAGAGAATCTAATCCAATATTGGCGCATATTATTTAAAGTCTAAAAAAATTATGACGAATTATACCGGCGCAATATCTAATCTATCACCTCTGCGCCTAAACGGTTAGAAAAAAAATGTTCCAGCAAATCCATTAAAATTTTCGGGTCGATTTAACCATCTCTTAATGTATTACCAAGTGAAAAAAAAAGTTCAAAGTACAAATTGAATGTCGATGTGACAATTTAAATGTTAAAATTACAACAATTTTTGTCACATTTACTAACAGAAATGTAAAAAATAAGAAGTCGACCTGCTGGGACATTATACGTGGGTGGTTAAATTTTTTGACAGCACAAGTATCGTATATTATTATTATTATTATTATTATTATTATTATTATTATTCATTTCTCGGCGATGCCTTTGTCGCATGGAAGCGACGATCGCGAAAGAAGACAAAGGTTGCACGGCGTTGGTGCATCGTTGCCTGGTACAGATTGTACTTTACAAGGGTGGCTTCTTCGTCCCCTCAGCTTTCTTCCGTCTTTTCTTCCGCCCACTTCGCCGACCGTCGACGTCATTACTATTATATACCGTCGAAGAGTATTATATGCCTTGATCCTTTCCTCCCTCCGTCGGTTTGTTTCTTTGTACAGAAAGCCCCGACCCCTTAATTTGGTAAATGCCAACAAAATGCTACAAGGTTGATAATGGAGGCCGCAGGGGGTGGTCGGCCTATTGAATGGCACCGGCCGACGCGACGCTGAGCGACGCTGAGCGACGCCGAGCGTCGACGTCGTTCTGCAGGACCGTCGGAACCACGCGCCTCTAGACAGAGGCGATGAATGATACCCCCAGCCTCCCCGATTCTGCGTCAGAATCCCCATGCTCTTGGGGAGATGATCACTGATAGATTAAGCGGACGTCAGAGCCGAGGAGAAGATCAAAATTGTTTCAACTATGGCTTGCCAGATCCCCGATTCATCCTGCTTTCAGATTTTCGTTCATCTTTTTCTACCTTTGCCACTTCAGTGGTCAAAATCACAGTAATGGTCGAAAGGAAAAATTTTGTCTCACAATGGAAGAAAAATTGTTCCTAGTGATAAAATATTTTCAAACATAACCTAACCTTCGATTGATTGAAGAAAAAAATTTCTGTGTATTTGAAAAAGTTTTGATTTTGATTTTAAAAAATAATTTCAGTTCATTCGGATGGATATTTTGGTGAATTTAATTAGAATATATTTTGGAAAATTTTATTGAATTTGAATAAACTTTTCTTCGAGTGTACAATATCGTGACAAGTTGTTTTCGAATTTTCATGAGTTTGAAATTCTTATGTTTATACGATTTTTCAAAGATACGTCGAACGGCGATTTGAACGTAAACCGTACACTACGGAGATTTACGAAACCCGTGGAACTTTCCGTGAATTTACGCCCTAATCAACATTTTTGAGTAGGTACGAGGAGAAAATAAATCTTGGGGAATTACCATAACAATGTTTCATGAATTGATTAAAATAATCGGGAATCATCATAAATTAAACCGCTAATAGGATTAACATAAATAAATAGGAATTATCTTGAATTAGGTCGAATTGATATAGAAATTATTTGAATTGAAGCTTGAGTTTTCAATAAGTTTCTTGAAATGTTGCGAAATATTCAAGACATGAGAATAATGTGCAATGATACTTTAAACAAACGAATTGATCTAACTTAAATTAAGTAATCGAAATTTAATTGAATTCGTAAAAAAAGAGCTGAATGAATTCGAAGTAAACGAGCTTCAGAAACATGCCTGCCAATTTGAATTTGAGCTACTTCTTTCTCAAGTGAATCGATCTCTGTACGATGAAGCGATTAGCTATTTTAAATTATATTTTTTCCTTTTACTTTTCTCATGAAAAGTTTCGCAAGAAAACCCGATGAAAACTTAAAGTTATCTCATAGCTTAAGTAAAACAACTTTAAAACATGTCAAGACTACGTAACACTCAATATTTTCAGTTTGCTTGTAATTAGTTTGGGAGAGATTTTCGAATCTCACGCCAGATTTTCGAGGTTTCAAAAGCGCGTTTGTCGAACGTAAAAATCAACACATCGTGTCAATAAATACGTAACGGTCGAATTAATTCATCGTAATTTTCCATTACACTACTGTTTACATAATTTGTAATTACACAAGGAGACCGGAAATTACAAAAGACGTAGTCGATGATACGCCCATTCGGGTACGTTTCAATCAGGTTTATACATCCGTTCGTCACGCGTCTACGCTTCGCTTCCGATTGGGACGCCGTGCAAACAACAGTTTCAAAGTAATTTCTCGTTAGGTTGCGTCATGCAACATTGCTGAAATTATCGAGGATATCGAAATAAGTAATTTCGTAACGTGCTCGGTCATTATCCTCGGAATCCTTCCGTCTCGATGTCGAACAACATGTTTTCAACTATCGATATCCTATCCATCGCGTAATCAACGTACGTCTCGACCTCGGACTCTAAAATGACGTGCATTTGTAAGTTTTGAATGCAGTTTCCGGATGAACAGGGACGTACGATACGTGGGCGTACGAACTTCATGTATCCAAGTGTTTTTTTTAACTTCAATCAACACCCAATCAATTGCCCTTCGTAAAACAATTGTGTCACGTAGCGTATCGAATTTTGTATTATTGTATTTTGTTGTTACGTGAGGATAGCGTTGAAAATTTGACTCACGATCAGTTTAAATCTAGGACTATTTAAATACTAAAAATCAATAATTGAATGAGGTTATTCTTCACCCCAATAAATTTCTCTATTCTAATTAAATTGAATTGAACAATTTTGTACCAAAGGAACGCAAAGCAAGGGATGATAAAAAACAATTCCTTAATAATAAATTTCAACATTTCCTTAGTAAAACAAATGAAAGCTCATAATAAATTTGAAACTGAACAACTGTATAAAATCAAAAAAAAAAAAACATTTTCAATTTACGAAAAATGCGAATATCAATTTTGGAAATCAAATTGTGCGAGTTTCGTCTAATTGAAAACAAATTTTTCGATAAAATGAATGATAAAATAATAAAAAAAAAAAAAAAAAACCACCACGACATTCTTTTCATTTTCATCACCGTTGTGATTTGTCAATTTTAAAAGAGCCGAAAACACGCCACGTGCCAAAAGTGCACCGTGTCCTTTAATCTTTGGTGCTAATTGGAAGCAAAACGATGCGGTGACCTTTGTCTTTGGCTTTGACTGCAAGTCCTTGTTTCGTTGCCATGTTTCCGCGAAGCAATCTTGCCCCACGGGTTCTTTATCAGTCATAAGAGACATAAAAAAAAGAAAGCAAGCTCAAGCTTCAAAGGGTTCGATTGTCGCAAGGTGAAGGTGAAAATCCTCTGTGATCGCGGACCGACGTTTCCTTGCAAGGAGGGTTCTTTGATCTGCGATATCTTTTGATTGAAAGGATCATGTACATAAGTATGGTCTCGAATTATTGCTTCTAAAAATGTCGTTAGTCCCGCTTTCTTTCTATACACACGGCGATATTGGATTATTTCTTTGAGAATTCCTCTGTCTCGAAAAAAAAAGGAATAAGAATTTTTTCAAGCTCGTCAAGATTCAAAGCGTTCGCTGTTTGCGTGAAACGCGAATAATTCGCGAGCCGATCAACTCGTTAAGCCGCAGTAATCGGAGGAAAAAGCTTTGAGGAGATCGAAAACTCGCAACGTATAAATGGGTGTTTACTCCGAATGGTAATAGAACCGCGTCCATTAATCATAAATTGACTTTGTTATTCCGTGTAAGACATGGGGAAAAAATCAATGCCCTCGATCATTAATCAAGTCGTTTTATACCCCACCCAGAAATATCCCTCGTCGACCGGAGTCAAATTTAACCACTTATGTAATAAATATCTACGTCTTCGGGGAAAACTCAAGCTTGCGAGCTACTCTACCTCGTATTTTATTTTCACCGCAAACATCGGTTGAAAAACAGCAGCTAGATCGGAAATAAGATCTAAAAAATCGATTAGAATAATAACAAACTTACTTTTAGCCGTAGAAAAAGTGAAAATAACCGTATAAAAATTCGTTGTGACTCACTTCCCACGATTGTTCGTTTGAAAAAAAAAATTTCACATTTCGACAATATCCATGTATAATTATTTTCCTTTTGTCTCATGTTTCAGGGACAAGGTCTTCAGATTAAACCTGAGCAACATCAGTCACTCAAACTGCGAGGTGAGTTACTTTCACTATTTTCATCTCCTTATTGTCGCACCGAAAAACAGTCAATTTTTCACACTTGGTAGAAAAGTCTGGTCTAATGAAAATGAGTTCACGATTTTTCTGCAAAACAATCCCAGTGCTAATAATTGCAATTTTCCCCTTTACCTCCCGCCGTGATTTTCCCCCTTCTTCAAGTCCTTGACAAAAGTCTATCGACCCGAAATCTGGAGTGGTCCATCCCCATAAAAATGTCAATCATAACCCACCCCTTGGTCATGGTTGCCGCCGCAGGGACAGCTGACACTTTCTGACGGCGCTAAGCGATCCATTGTCAACTTTCGCGCCGGGGGTTGGATTCAGAAATGTTTCGAAACACGTGGCCAATCCCCGGGTCGAACTCGTTATATTATTCACACGCGTTTATGGCGCGTTCGTGTAGTCGGTGGACATGGTGGTGGGATATGGAGACGTGCACGAACGTACACGCATCCGCGTATGCCGCATATCAAGTTCTTTTTTACGGTGCCTACGGGGGAATTTTTTCACCTCCGATTTGCGAGCGTCTGTGCGGTACAGGAACGTGGTCGGCACCTCAATCGTACGGATAAAAATTCAATCGAATTTTTCGCTAGCCGTACCGGACTGGTGACAATTTGAATATTGATGAAAATGAAAATGGAAAGATTTGAAAAAAAGGAAGAGACGGTTAAAATTCGGCAATAATTACTTCGTTGAATCAATTTACAAATTTCATTATCATCATATGATATATCTTGAGGCATGATAATTATTGCTGAAAAATTACGTGTTGTTTGTAGCTCAGGTACAGATTTCAGGGCTAACTTTGACGAAGAGGAAACACAGTTGAGAGTAATGCAGGGTTTTTGAAATGTAATATTTTTTGGCTGATACTAGTCGCTATGAACTTAACGAAAGGAGGGTTTATGCGCGATTCGAGATGGCGGTATATCTGAAGAAAGAATTCTCTAATATCTCGAGGGAGTTTTTTCGCTGATACAGTTTTATTTCACAGCAGTCAACTAGCCCTTCGGAGTATAATCACGTAGAAGTAAAAATTTGCGAAAGGGGAAAAGTAAGACATACCAGTCGAGGTCAAACCAGTTACCATAAAAAATTATGACACTTTTTTCCTGACCTCGGATATCGAGATTTTTTTTCACTTTCGCAGTGCATTTGACTGGAAAAAAAAAAAAAAAAAAACATCCCCCAACCACTCGCGACATTCATTTTCCTCGCAATGAAATCAGTGTTTCCTATCAACGTCGATAAACCGTTTTCCTAAAATCTTTGAAAAGTCATACTTTTCGTCTGAAAATTTCAAAAAAAGAAAAAAAAAAGTCAGATTGGATATTAAAAAAATTAAATTTAATTTTTGTAAGATCGGAATCGAGCGTCTATCTTTGGCGATTCCATCTTCCGCTTCTTCGCCCCTTCTTCGTAAACTTTTATTTATATTTCCTTCTCGTCTAAATCGCTCCCCGGCAGTCGTTCGGCAGATCTAAAAAGTTTTCAACAGAGAATCCGATGCCGAAGGCTCGAAACCTCCTCGGCTACTTTTTTTCGTGGCAAGTCTCTAGCGGTGAATGGCTCGTTGCCCCTGCACCGCGGAGTATAAGTAATTGCATTTTCGAATCGTTACTTCGGCCGGCTTTTGTGCGCTTTGGTACCGGGTTTCTTTGTGTTTGATTTCACCCACCCGGTCCCGCAGGGTATCCCCCATACCCACATGTTACAAAGGTATAGGTTACCCATTGACAATAAGCCGCAGAATTTTTATTTTTCCCCGTCTTCACACATACACACATATATATATATAATATGTTATACATGTAGGTATAGATGTATACGTACCTTTTTTTCCTTCACGGATGTATATTATATTTTATTCCCCGCACCCTAGGGAAAATCTAGCTCGGCCGTGTACCTAGGGGATGCCAATTTTACGAGCTTTATTTAGATACCATTTTTTCAATGAGGGTGACAGCTTCGCGCGCAACATGTGTCCCCTTTTTGCATCAACACCTATGCCTACTCGTACCGCATCGAATTTTTTTCACGCGTATCGTATCATAAAGAGAATGATACAAAGAAATGTAAAATGGAATGGAAGATTAAGGGAAAATATGTTATAACGATAAGATTAACAAGAAATTCTAAAAGCGGTATTATTTACCTCAAGTTGTATAAAGAGGGAAAAAATTGTTCTCAGCTCGGCGATTATCGTATAATAAAGTTGTTAGTTCCAAGTATTCCGATAATAACGAACATTGCGGAAAATGGAATTACACGCACGAGGAGAGCTTTCGCCGTCCTTCTACGTCGCAGGCGTGCGCTTTCCACGAGGGATTAACACCCTCGGGAATTGGGTTTCGATTTTAGTCCGAAGAGGGGGGGGGGGGGCTTGAGTCGTAAAATTCGAGTCACATAATCGTGTGAGTCGCTATCCTTATATTCGTCTGTGCACGAGAGACCTTCTGTCTTTTTTGCAGAAAAATGAAGAAAATGAAACGGTAACAAAATCGCTACTAGGGTGGAAAAAAAAAAAATATATAAGAAGGAAGTAGTAAAAATAATAAAAAATAACCACAACGAGATCCAATTTCTCGCTTTGCATACATGCATAGCGATCCCATGGTCTGACTCGAAGCTGTTATTAGCGACGTGTTATTTGAATAGGGATGAATACGCGGACCGCTGATGGTGTCTTATATCCTATTCATACTTATCATGGTGTTTCGTAACTTTGTTCGAGTTCTGTTTCGAGTTTCCCCCCTTCTTTTTCACCCGTGACTCAGCAGCAACGTTGTACGTGTTATGATCGCCTTCCTGCGAGGGTAGAAACAACGTTCTATATGCTAACGACTATGGAATTGTTTGTTGAAATATCAGACAGTTGTGTGTAAACAATTTTTCAGCTCAGTTTCCATTCTCCATTTTACCATACTCGTGTATCTGTGGTGTTTGAGAAACATTCTATGCTTAATGTTTCTTCGTAAAAATATTCCGTTTAATGATCGTAAAATTGCGTGAATGTTTATTTTATTTTACATTATCCTAGCAAGAGAAGAAAGGGTTTTCCCTTTTATACTTTGGTTCTACACAAGAAATTGTGTCGTACAAATATCATAGGATTATTCAATCTCAAATTATTCTGCATACACCTGAGTTTTCGTGTGAATAAATTGGACCAAGCGAAATTGCATGGAATCAGGGAACACGAAACTATTCAGGCACGGAACGATCCTACGTTACACAGAATTGTTCAGAGCAATAGATTTGCAATTTTCAGCGAACAAGGTACGTCCGCTGCTTCAGCATTGCGAGAATTTTTGTCGTAACATCCTGCGGAAGACGAGGGTGAATGAACCGGGGAAAAGTCGAATAGATATCGAATGTAACGTAGTCGGTACTAATAAAATACCGAACCGCAACCTGACGGCTAAAAGTATAGGATGTGTGGTACACAGATTACAGGTCCTTGGACAGGTCCAAGTTAACCGGCGAGCTTCGTGAAAGCTGACGTTTCCCGGCGTCAGAGCTGCCTCGTATACTTTTCCAGGCACATTCGCTCGCAACTCACTTGCATGTGCGCATGCATGTTTAAGCGGAAACTCTAACTCCCAACGCCGCCCGTCCAAGGCTGAGTTAAAGTATCGGAGGAAGCTGGCTGACGGGAATCGCGAGACTGTAAAAATAAAAATTCTGAAGAAGGATGTGATGCCAGGTGCAAAAAGCAGCGCCATAATCCTCGCGAAGTTAATGTACAGTCTCGTTCGAGGTGAGTCTTCGTGCATCAAACCTTAGAGCAGATCGGACTGTGCGCTAAATGGTTGTTAGATCGTAAAAATGTATTATTTCAATGGGCGGTTCCACATCATTTGTCGGGGATTAAGTATACGATGACAAGTATTTACTGTGCTGATTGATATTTGATTTTTTGAGTCAAAGGGATCCAAGTTTTCGTACGGTGGATGATTTGACGGCCTCCGCATGGACAACCAATGTCCAATCGCTGGATTCGGGTTAGGTTACCGACTTTGAACGTTGCTTCGTCAACATAGCGACAAGTTTAAAGTACTTTTCTTCATCTCAGCAGCGATACAAGTCTTTACCCTGCTCTAAATCAAGTTCAAGGTCGTTATCTTGCCCTAAATATTCCAGAAACAATGTCCATTTGTCGAATTTGAGTTAGGTTACAGACCCTTAAACGTTCCTTCGGTCAAGAGAAAGTCAAGTCTAGAGTCTTTACCCCGATCTTAGCAGCGTTGAAAGACTTCACCCTGCTCCGAGTCGATTTCAAAGTCTTTATCCTGCCTTGACTAAAGTTGAAAGTTGTAATTCTAACCTAGACCAAGTTCGAGGTTCTTTTGTATCGATCGAAGGAACACTCGGAGTCCTGATAACCTAACCACAGTTCGACAAACGGATGTTCACGCGGGTTCTTTGACCAAGGTCTGACATTACTAAAAATCAAAAGCGAACGCCGCTTAGGTGTGAACACATCGATGCGCAAATGTGCTCAGCGAATCCCGCAAGTTAAGGGTGCGATCGGTACGAGGTCGCGGTAAACAATCCTTCACACAGCGACGTGAAATATAAAGGCGAGGTGGGGTGGTGGTCCTGTTGCTTTCTGGAATGATGATATTAAATATACATTCCTCACTCGCGCGGCATCGCTGCATCGTATACGCATATACGTGGTCTGGGTGGATAAGATCCACCTCGAGCTGCTGGTCCATGGGGTGAAAGAGGGGCGAAGACGGAGGAGGAACCGCTTTGCCTAACCCAGACAAGATCGAGGCGCAACTTGTAGCGCTGGTTTTACGGTGGCGATGAATTTAGGATGGCTCTCCGAAAAATTCTAGTTTGACGAGACGCGCTTCTTCCTCGACAAACCCCTACATGAAAATGGGCTTACCATATACTTAACTGTTTTTAATAATTCAACGGCTACTCCGGCTTGTGGTTCCTTCCTTCTTTTTCTTCCTTCGCTTTCCTATGCTGTTCAAACCGCTACCTCAACTGGCTATGCAAACAATCCGGTTACACAAGATTTTTCACAAGTCGAGTCAAGTTTGGGAATATGTTCCAAAGGTTTGTTGTGTCGGAGAAATCCTCGACTCCTAAATACCGAATTCTAATCGTGACAATGCGTTGTCCATAGAACCGCGTCAGCACCTAACATGAATAGGAAATCACTCGGTGGAAAGACCCTTTGAGGTTCGTGTTCCCTGCACCCTCATAGAAACGGTGATCTGGATCTGTTCTCAGAGTCCGAAGAAATCCAATCCTAATTGCGCTATTCATGTGGAATCGGATATTTCTCACGACGATGTTATATTCGACACACGCAAAAAGAAAAAAAAAAAAAAAACAGTCGACTTTCGTAGAATTCCGAAGAGGTTTTTGTATTTCGTTTGTCTACCTTGCAGCGTGCCAAATCTTGTAAGCTGCATGGTAACTGTTAACTTTGACAATGTACGGAAGCGAGCTGATTCGAGCCACGTTTTGCTCACCTCTCCAGTTCTCGCGATGAAAGACAAACGGTTTTTTAGAACAAATTTGTATTCCAAGTTCCGAGAGCGTTCAGGAAAGTTCCACTTCGACAGAGAAGGGGGTTGCAGTCGGTGTAATTCTCGGGCAAAGATCGGGGCACGGCAAGTTTCCAGACGGTGGGCGTATATCTGAGAACATTTGTAATTGAAGACAACTAAACAGGGCAATTATCAGAACAAGTAACAGTCAACACTCGGAGTGTAGTCGAAAATCCGCTTCCTCTCGCTCCAATTCCGTTCCGTTCCACCCCCCTCCGGTGCTGCGTCAGTTTGGCAAACTTGCTGCAGCGCCACCGTCTTTAGTTTGTCTTTGCCACCTTTACTCGCTGCTTTACGGTTTAACTTTTTAATTACCGCGGCGACTCGTGCTTATTGTCACATTACGCCTACCCCATCTGCTAACCCGGGTTCTCTCGTCGTTTCAGCTCTGCTAACGAGGGCCAAGGACTGCCTAAAGGTCCTGAGCGTGCTTAGTGTGAACAAGACGGAAGTAGACATCCCCTATACCCGTTTAATTTATGGGAAAAGTGTTTAAATAGCCATAGATTTTTTTGCCAAGACCAGGTCCCGCTTCTTCTTACACCCAGGCTAGTCTACGGTTCGTACAGAGATTGTAAATTCTGGGCTCACGTTGAAAAGCGCACAACGTAACCGCCAAGTCTGGTAAAGTCTGAGCAAGCTTCCGCTACGCGTCTATACTGTACATATAAAAGAGTAGCGAGAAGGAAGGAAGAAATTTTCGCAAGTAAAAAGCCCTCGCTCTTTCCCGGTGCTGGGGGTTGTAAAAAAAATTTCAATTACACCTCCACCTCGCTCTTCCTCGCGTTCACACTCCGGAAGGAAGGGATGAATACGAAGATAAAAAATGAATGAAAATAAAAAAAAAAAAAAAGAAAGAAGAGAAAAATCGAAATAAAAAAAGAGAGAAACATATATACCGAGATAAAATTGACGAGATACGGAGTAAATCACCTGCAGAACCGAAACGCCGTTATCCGATTGAAATCGATATTGACTGCAGATTGAATTCCGACGAGAGATCAGAGTTGACAGTCCATTATGAAAAAAATGACTTACCGACCGTCGGGGTCTACATCGTCCCGCCCTTTTTTTTTATACCCTAACCCACGTATGTGCATCAATTTCCTATGAATATTCAGGCTGATGAAGCGCCTCCAAGCTCGCCTCTCCCTCCAGCTTTACACGGAGGATAAAGAAAAGATGGTCCACGGAGGGTGATGTGTTGGGGGAGTCCCGGCGATTCGGTCTGGTCGATCTGAGTGGCGCCCGATGTCCTGCGTTACTATTTAATGAGATAAAAAGGGCCGCGGTGGCTCTGCTCGATAAATTTTTAACGAATACCGCGGCTGTCGGGATGCGAGGTTCCAGGTTAGAGGGTGTCGGTGCCCATGGGATCCGCACAGTTTTCCTTCCTTAATATTTCATCGCCGTAAATTGTGTGATCTTCTTCCCCTTCTTACCGGCCAAATGTACCCCCCACCTCTTTTAGAACTGCCGACACACCCCGCCTTTCAAGGCGTTCGACTCATTTCTGTAAAGAAACGCGTAAGAAGTAGAGGTACACGAGCATGTGGAAGGAATCGAGTGAAAGGTATTCGACTGATTAAAAATGTATCAGCTGCTTACCCGTTCAAAAACGTCATCAAGAAATTACGCAGGTGCTCAATTGGTTCACACTTTTTTCTGAAACAATTGCAAAGGCTTTTGGTCACTCCTTGTAATAATGTGTCAAACGTATGGTACAGACATAAACTTGTGAAGGCAGAAATACGATGCAACGAAGGTTTGACATTGCGACTGAAGTTAATCGAGTTGAATTTAGTTGATATAATGCTATTTGAATGCAGGAAAAAAATTTCAAACACCATCAATTTTAGATGTAACGATACAATTATTGACGACTTTGAAGAGATGCGATTATCGAGTCATTACTACAGTGAGAAAATAAGGCGCATCTTGTTCGCAAATGAATTCTCAACAAAACTACAAAATCAAGTTTTGAGTAATGATGGAGTATTTTTTATTAAGGTATACGATGACTGTTCATTCCATTCAATGATTTTACCAATCATGTTTATTTGATCAACTTAGAAGTCAAATAGGAAACATGACTTTGTTTATTTGTAGAGAATTTACTTTTGACCAAGATAAACCTTAATACATTAAAATCATTCGAACAATGCGATATTTTCATTATAGAAATACTTCAATACCGGTATCTCTTCAAAGTCATAAATACAATTATGCCAATGTAGCTGAAATTTATATTTTTTCACGTTTTTTATTTCTCTTTTCTACGGGAATATTGTTGCAACTACCTGAATTAAAACTCGATGAACTCTTTTAAACCTTCGTTGTACGATATTTCGATTCGATTCTGTATATTTTGTGCATCCTCAAACTGAAACTAAAATATTTGAGAACATTTGAAAATTACTTGCACCAGTTAATCCCCGGTATTATAAATTTCCTATCCTAGGTAAGTAAAATCTCACGTTGATCTCTGACTGCACTTTTTTTTTCTTTCATCTCTTAACGACAATCGGCGTGTACCGGCATTAACTACTGTACGTTCGTAACGTATCTTGAATACAAGAGTACGCTTTACAGTCTCTTTTCTAAGAACATCGGTACGTAGTCGGGTACGTTGGAAGAGGCCCAGCAGAGAAAACTTCGGTAGCTAGTCCATCAGTCCAGTAGTTTGCGAGTTTCGGTTTCCGGGGTCCAACGCTTCGCAATTCTCGTTGCCTGAATTTACGGCCCTTTAGTTTTCGGGACGACCGTTTCGCTCCGTGGTTTTCATCGCGAGGATTCTCAACTCTGCGAACTTCCAGCATCCCACTTCCTTATCATCGCTTTCTATCCCGCGGCATAAAGTATCGAAATATCCAATGACTGATCATTTATCGTATCAACCCTACCACCTAGACGCTTTCATTATACACTCCCGTGATCAACACCGTTTATCTCACTTGCAATATTCGTAGCCGCGGTTATTCCAGCAAATGGAGAAACCCGATTCCACGATAGTGGGCAATAATTAATGGGGTAGGCAGCCGGAGTGCTGGTGGAGGGATTCGAGTGGTGGTATATACAAGTATTTCCCGTACCCTGGACCACCCTCACCCTCGTCAATTCGCTTCTCTTGAGTTTTAAAAAATTTCCTGGCCGCCAATAAGTCCGACCGACTACTCACTAGCGGTGTAATAAGCAGGGGCGATTGATATCCGCCTTGGCAGCATTAAATTCCACGGCTAACCGAAGGCTCGCCGGTAATTAAAAGCCAACCCATTACCGCCCTCGGCGGTATCTGCAGCCCGAGCTGTTGCGGTAATCATCACTATTCGCTTTTAGGTACCGAGAATTAAATTTCCACCTCACGCTGTGCGGTGCGATTTCTAGTCAGTGCGACGCAGTCGCGATTTTCACACTCTTGTAAGAATCTAATCCACCTTCTTTTATCTCGATCCTTGACGAGGTACCAAAGCAAAGACGACGACCTCACTCGTTAAAACGCACCAACGTTATATCAGCCACTGAATAGTTACACCCTCGAAAGCGGTAAACACCCTGGCTTCTTATCGCAGCTGGCCTCGTTGCCCTTTTCGTGAAAAGCACTTTTTTTTTCTCCAGGCTTAGATACGGAATGGGAAACAACTTGAGGGGTGATAATATCCTACGCAAAGCGTGGCCTATCGTTTCATCGCAGATGACACAATGACATTGATTTTATACGTATATTCCGCTCGTGTGCAAACTTGTATCTCTTTCCCCGGTGCCAGTCAACGTTTAGTGGATATTATGCGGACAGATTATTCACTGCCGTAAAAATAGCCGTGTTCAACATGGGTGGATCAGTTTAGTAGAAAAGCGTCCTCCCACATTCTTCAAAACAAATGGAAAAGAAAAAAAAAAGAAAAAAACAAATGCCGACGGACCTCGTGGCAGATTCAGACATTTTTTGACTTCTTTCAAGTGCCAAAAACTGATGATCTTTTTTCTCTTATATTCAGAAGACGTGACCATGAATCACTAGCCATGCTACCCAACATCAACGCAATACTAAATAATTATTTTTGATCTTCAACTGGTATATGTATAATAAAAGGAGATACTCAATTTTTCTTTGTTATTATAACTAATTGCAGATTTAGAGTAAAAGTTCTTCTACCCTTCTAATCGGATTGTCGAAATCTATCTGCGGTTTATCTTGAAATAAGACAAAATGATCGTGCTACTGTAAGGTAACGGAATCATTGCAAGCACATTATACGCGACAGATAAGGAACTTCGACTTATCCAGTAACTAAGACTCGGCATCGCCGGCGAAGTGGATTCAGCGACGCGTTTACGTGCCTAGAGTCGTATTTGATTCATGAAATTTTTTATAACGCAGAGCGTGAATAAATTGATCACGGCTCTTAGAAGTTTGGTATAAAGTTTTTACGGTGAGAAGCATCTCTTGAACGAAGTCAAATATTCCAATGGTTTACTTCGGTGGATGGTATTTATGGGGGTTTATGACTCCCTGCCGCGCCTAACCGACTCGCCGCCACTCCTAGAAGACAAAACTTTTCACTCCCTTATAACGTATGCTCATGTCAAAGGTTAATTCAGGCCTGGAGGAATTAAATATTGACCTCTGCCGATATTTATCCGTACACGAAACCAACGAAACTATGTAAAAAGTGAGCGAGAGTCGAGAAGCAGAGTGGTTTTTCTTCGTTTCGAAATTTGATGAATTGCTTTTTCGACTCTCCGAAAACTCGACATTCCGACACTTCTGTTGTGCGGCCACTCTACTTTTCGACACCCACCCCGAAGAAGTTTCAGGGCTCCTCTCCGATCTCTTCCGTAAACCCGGTGGCGAGGATAATGGAGACGATGAGACGACAACCGAAACCTAAAGTAACAGTTGACAGCCGCAACGTGAGCTTGCGGGCCGGCATCACAGGTACCCACCTGAGACTTTGACGGTAGAAAAAAGCGCACTGATTACAAGAGGGGCCCTGCTCCATGTGTAATCACCGTAGAGTCTGCCCGTCCCTCCGCCCCTTGTCCACAAAGTTCCCTTTATACCTTTCCACCTTCGCCCTTCCTTTTGCCCGGATCTGAGACATCTCTATTCAGCTCTGAAGGCTCGAAGCGTAGAGATGCTGGCTTGATTAAGCTCCCAGAGGTGATGATGACGTGGAGAAATATCAGGGGTTGTCATTCGCTCGTCGACGCTACTCGGTAACTCTTAACGGTGTTCTTGTACCCGCAACCGCCTGGCGATCATTATCGCTGGACAAGAAAAAAAGAACGACTATGGAGCGTACCAAGCGCTGATTAAATTTCATCTAACAATAAGAGTAGAAGAAGCAGCTCTGCCTGGTCTAATACAGTGAGAATGCTGTAGTTGAGTCCAGATGATTCAGCTCGAGATAAAACGGCATTCTTGTTCGTCTGCACTTGTTTTTCCTATTTGTTTCTTGGATAGAGTTAGACGAAGCTTCCTGATTTTCGACTTCTGTTAGTACCGGAGATGAGATTTTTCTCGTCGCTACATTTGTATCGATTGAAACCTGAAGCATAATTCGTGTCGTTGGTAATTCCAGTCGGAAAAATTTACGTTGAAATTTCGAAGTGCATATATTTGTCGATGAGGTAATCCTATGTTTATCTTCACCGAGGCATTGGATCGCAAGTTTGACAATAAATAAACGCCAATTTTAGTTTCTCGCTGAATAGTCAACGAATAAAATCTTTTGAGATACTCTATCTCTCACGTTTAAATTCGGTCTTGCTACGAATGTACTTTTTCCTACACTGTTTCACCGCATACCGAAAACTTGGTATCACCTTTTCTGTGGTTCACTTGCAATATGATAAGCAACGTTCAATCAGTCTTGATATTTACGTGTGACTGGTTGACCGATGTTTGGAATATTATGGCTCGGAAGAGAGTCGACACAAAAAATTGGTCACCTCATTTTTTCCGTATGAACCCAGTAAGAAGACGTAGGTTACTTCAAACCTTCAGGATAGTGAAGAGGTCAACTATTCTGCAATGTCGTACCTAGTTTCAAGATCACTACAGGCTTCGAATGACCTTACGAAGCTTCGACAAGTATTTTACATGGACTTTGGGTGACTCGAAAGACTTCGAATGACTTCAATTGACTTCATCTGACCACGACCACCTCTTGAGTACGAGGGGGTTTCACCATAAGTACTTGGAATACCATACGTGACTATCTGGTGATTAAAGTATTTCAAATAACTCGTTCGAATTCACATGCATTCTGCAAAATCTGAAAGAAACTTCGCATAACACCACGAATTTCTTTTACCCGATTTCGAATAACTTCTTATACCTTGCAGTGACTCGACAGTCAGTCTTTAAGAGGTTGAAGCGAATGACTTGAAATGATTCGAGCGGCCGTTCTAACAAGTCTTCAGCTGACTTTCCAAGAATGGTCAACCCTACTAATAAAGTATAAAAATAGCACAGCATGGGTCAGGTTTAATTTATGATCGGAATTAATATCAACACGATCTTCGTTAGTTTTTGATAAACCTATGCAGGTCGGTGGAAACGGGCGTGTGCAGAATATGAAGTAGGTGCCTGCAGAGGTGCTCGAGTGCCGCGAGGTGACGACGGGGTTATACGTGGCGAAGAGGTGCGGAGAACGGGGCTCTGGCTGGCTCTACTGAATCGGGCGAAAAGGGGGCTGCGCTACTTTCCAGTATGCACTCGACCTCCATGATAAGCACCGGCGGTATTAACGCCGCGCCGCACACGTCGAACTTAATTATAACGAAAGAAGATAAAGGAAAACACGCGCCGTGCCTCGAGTCGCGTCGATTACACGTTACATTTATTCTCGGCTCACGGAGAGCAAATTATGGCACCGAGACGCCGAAGAGTGCCTCGTTTTATTCGGTAATTTGGTGCCGACAGCGCTTTTCTCGGCTCGCTTCTAAACTCGCCTTGTTTTCTTCTTCTTCTCCTTCTTCTCCTTTCCTCTCTTGCTTCGTTTAAGTTTTTGTAAGAGCGAAGAGGAGAACGCATTCGCAGCTTATACACCTCCTGGCCTAACCATCTTGCGCAGCCGAGCCGTAAGTCGTTGACCTTATTCACCTCTGCGTTTGAAGTGAGGAAACGCGGTCCTGCCGCTCTCCCAGCCCACCACCTTGATAAATCCCGCACCTCTTCGCACCTTCGAGCTCTCATCTCCTCGCCAGCCGAGCCGAGCGGCAAGCACTCTTCACCGCTGAAAAATATGGAGTGTGTACTTCCCACTCGCGCTAAGACGCCTCTGGCCGGGGCTAGGAGAGCATAGACGAGCCTGCATATCACGCTTCGCTAGTCAAAGACAGTCATCCGCCGTCCGAGCGATAAAAAAAAATAACAGAGAAATCGAGTGGACGCGTCTACGAAAGTTCAAGTCGAATGGTTATTGATTTTTGTATTAATCAGATTCATTTGAAGGTGTGGGTAAAATTTGAAACAGACGAAATCTGAAGGAAATTGGATGGCTACTTTCAGCATCGTTGCTCTTGTGTTCAGGGATGCGTTTCGGGTGATATCATCTTCCGATCATGTTCCAATTTCTCAAAGAAAGAAATAAAATTTATTTATCGAATTTATGGAATTTTCTCCGCGCTCAAATCACACACATTTGATTTGGAAACAACTGGGTTATTTTAACTTAAGTAACAAAATTAATTTTTCAAAACTTAGAAGACTTGAAAAAACTGAACCAGCATCCAAAGGGTTCGAAAATTGTTTAAATTTTTCATTTATCAGAAAACGAGGATTTGCACTGCGGGGAAAAAATCAACAACGTAGGAATAATTTATTTTACGCAATTTCGTGAACGAATAGAGTAAACTACGAACAGAATTTGGATAATGTAGAAACAGACAGATCAAGTTGAGTATAACGCGGCTAACAAACCGGTTCCTAACCCGACCACTTATTTGAACAATAAGCGTTCTGTTCGAAAGCAATTTACATTAACGAAGCTGTTCGTTAACGATTCTTTGATTTTCTGTTACAGAGAGACGCTCTGAATCTGGAACCAAGCAACGTGGCCAATTGTGTGTCGAAAGGAAAGTCAGAGGTGAGTAAAACGAATAGAAAAGTTGTTGAAAAATGTTTTCTGCTCTGGAAATTGTGTCTCGACACGTGAGCAAGTTGATAGGAAAAAATAATCGGACGCGTATACAACATTTTTTATGTGTTGCAGAGTGAAAAAAAAAACCAAAAAAAAGAAAAAACTACCAGTGTACGAGTATATTTTATTACCGCGTTTACCGATTGCGCATCGAGAAGGTGAATCTACGTATAATGTACGCTTGTACATAGATATTCATTTATCCTGCGTGATTTTATTCCGCCCGCCCAATTGAACGCAGCAAAATGGCAACGCGAATAAAACATCCACGTGATTAAAATGTACACATCGCACGTGTATGCGCGCACAATATTTTTCCATTATCACGCTCTCCTGTCCAACTCCAATTGATTTGCATTTCCCTCTCTGGCTGGTGTAGAATATCAAGCCTGCAGCGTGCCTCGCAGGTGCAAACGCGTGTTTTAGACGGGTAAAATTCGCCTGTACAACCGATATAACGTAAATTTATATCATCGAGGGTATAAATATTTTTGTAAACAGTAAAAGAGATTTAAAAAAAGAAATGAAAAAAATAAAAACTGATTAAAATACGCGCGCACACATCGGTAACTAAAATCGAACGGCGATTTATTTATTGATATTCATTTACCCGTAATTCGTGATAAAAATTTTTATACAAACGATCAACCTGTAAACGTTTGTCACGGTGTATTCGATTTAAAGTAAATATCGAGAATAGAAGGGACCGAGCGGATCAGTAAGCCTACGACACTCGAAGACGAGAGTTCGATTTTGAAGTGCGTGAACAAGACTCTGTCGAGTGTGAAAGAAATCAATCCTGATTAGGTGATATATCGAGAATTAATATACGACGACACTTAAAATAACAAATATAAAATCACGTGATTAAATAAAACAGCACACTCAACAGCATACTCAAGTATTGACATTCGAGCTCCCTTCAATATATATATATATAATTATATTGAAGTTTTCACGTACATTTTGACGATAACTGCCCGATATCTTCGCTGTCATTCTTCTTTATTCACTTTTATCACAATTTTGAATTGAATTTCACGCTTAGTGTATTATACGCTTTGTACCGTTTCTTCTCGTTCAACATTAAAGTATGAGGTCAAATTTGTTGGCTTGCGCCGCGTAGGGGGAAATAATTTTTTACTCCATTACAAATGCTATCGTATAGCTCGTCGATAACCGTAAATAAACGAATAGTTTTATGCATTTTTGTTTAGTAATCTAGTTGCTTCGATGCCCATGGTTGTACAAAAAAAAAAAACATTACTTGTTCCAGCATTTCGACTGCCGCAATCACATCCGAGTAATACAGCCGATGGGTGAAGGGAATCGCCTATACATGTGCGGAACGAACGCTCACTCGCCTAAAGACTGGGTGATATACGTAAGTACCGCAAGCTTCGCACGCCTAAGATTATTAAATCCGAAATTAAGACGCACTGAGAAAAATTTAATTTGTTACAGTAACTAGAAAAATTCAGTAAAACCGGTATCGTTAAAAGAACTGTTCGAATATTGTTGAAATTACGAAAAACGAGGTACGCCTAACCATTTTGCGCTGTCGTCGATCCTTTTTTGGTAATTGCAACGCAAAATCAGTTTCTGAGGTTTACTCTACTTTTTTAGTTAAATAAGGCTTCAACGTCAATTTATCGTTGCACGAGCTTAAATTTTCGCAACAGTCACAAGAAAATATAGTAACAGTGATCGTAACGAGAAAGACTAGCAACGGATACTAGAGTTTCCGGTAACAGCTAGAAAACTAATTTTCATTTTCTACCTAGAACTATATTTTTCGATTTTGGTAAAAAATGAAGATAGTCAAAGACTGAGCGGTGAGCGGAACTAAAAAATTTCTCTCAGTGCAGGAAATAACGGGTATCCCCAATCATCCAAGCATTGTTCCATCTAAGGTATAATAGAACGAGAAGCTTCCCCTCCCAGAAAAAGATTTTTACTCACTACGTTGAAAATTATTATCCTCCAGAGTACAGTAGAGTGTTCTTGTTGGTAGAAGGACCGAGGAGCCTCGTTTAAGTGGGTTTTCGGGGTGCTTGTGTCTTCCGTAATCTTCTTAGGCAAATTTCACGTCATTACGTCGTATAATAGCTCTGGTCAAAAGATCCCGGGTCGATTTATGGGCCGGGTTCTACGTGTCTCACCTGCACCTCCTCGTTTTCGTGTCGGTATGCACGCGCACGTATAACGGGGTTGTTGCCGAGTAGACGACATCGCCTTGGCGCTATAGATTCGCCTCCGCGAATCGAGCCCCGCCGATACGCGCCCAGCTCGCCTATTGCCATAGTTATCCGTTGTAATCGAACGATGTATTAGTCAGCTACTCCAATTTCAAGGGTTGTGTGCTCTCCAACCCTGCTTTCGCAGGCCTGCTACTCGACCGGGAGAGATTAATGCCGGGCAGCCGGTCCCTGGGCTCGGCCTTTAAACACTGATTCGATGTATTCGATTGATTTCAGTTAACCAACTATTGATGGACGCTCGGTAGCGTTCGGTTCGATATCTCAAGCCCGCAGGCACGTGTATAGATTGGTCTACCCGTGTCAATTTCCGAGTCGATCTGTTACCTTTTTCGAACATGCTGCAATGTTCCAGTGGAATCGTTTCAAATGTTGTTAGAATCGCAAGAAAACCAAACACAAGTAAATATTTCGTGGGATTATGGCTGTCGATCACAAGTTTTCTCGATATCGTAACGTTCGATCTGTTTGCCTATACGTGTAGTTTACCACAGTTTCTCAGTATCAATTCATTACTACATTAACATCAAATGATCGCGACAGTTTCAAGAAAATATTAGTGTAATTACTGACCGTCATAAAACAAAATGGTATCACGTACTGGCGATGAAAACTTATTTTCGTGTTGTACCTGGAACTGTATTTCTTAATTAGGTATTAAAGAGTTTAAATGGTTGATGACTGTAAAGTAACGACACCAGAAATTTCTCTCGGTGTACAGGCGGGTATTCGAGTTTGATCCTTTACGAGAATAGGTCGATGACTTTCTTCTGATTTCCTGCTAGTGAAGCTCATGTTGTACCCAAATGCACCGATATGCACTCAAGTACGCGAGGGAAAGTTCACAATAGTCAATAATAGTGGAAATCTTTAGTATCAATCAAAATTACAGGTAATTCAAATACATCTTATTTCAAAATCTTAGGTCCCTAAAATCGTGGAGAGCCTGGCTCTATTCAAATTCTAGAATACTTTGTCAAACAGACAAAGATATCAAGGAAATGTGTTGAAATTTTTTAACTTCGATACCATTTTTGGAAACTGTGTTCCAAGAATCCGTTTAAGATTTGGGTATTCATACTTATATCTGACTGTATTTTACTGAGCTATCGCCATTTTCGTAATCCATCTTAAATCCGAGTTTATAACTAGCGATCTAAAAATGTAGTAAGAGCTGAAATGTCTTTATAATTCCGTCAAAGTCCACTCACCTTGTGCAAAATCGAATTAAATTATTGCCAATGACATATCTAGTTCTGAATTAACCGTCTAGAATCCGAGTAAAACCTAGACTGCCAGCGAAAATTTGTGTAATAACAAGGCAGAACACAGATTTGAGTATCTTACCGAAAGCACTCTGCGAAATCTGAAAAGCTGTAACGACGCATGAAAGTAACTGGCACGGGTGCGCGGAGAATGAGACGAGCGGAAGCTCGAAAATGAATGTTTTAAAATTTCAGAGCAATCTGACGCATCTACCGCGGCACGAGTTTGTGCCAGGTGTTGGTATGGGGATAGCAAAATGCCCGTACGATCCTGCGGACAACTCGACAGCCGTTTGGGTGGAGAAGGGAAATCCTGGCGAACTCCCAGCTCTCTACTCCGGAACGAACGCCGAGTTTACAAAAGCCGACACGGTCATTTTCCGGACTGATTTGTACAACCTGACCACCGGACGAAAGGAGTTCAGCTTCAAACGGACCCTGAAATACGATTCGAAATGGTTGGACAGTAAGTAACGTTGATCCTCGTCATTAATCCCACGTTTTAATTTCATCCGAAGTACCTGCGATTTACACGTGGATTTGGTTCAATTAATTTTCGAGACAGTATCGACTTCCCAGAGGCTAATGTGCTCGGCTTGTGAGGCTTGGTGCCTAGATCGGGATTCAACATCAGCGCGAAGAACGGGCGTTACTTTGCTACATCCGGGCAACCGAAAGCTCGCTGAAAACGAGACTCGATAACCTCGTGTCGAAACAAGCAGCTTCAAAGCAAGTTTGGCAAGACAGAAACGATGTACTTCTCCCTGCCATTCGTTCTGACATTCGTTAAGGTTCCAAGCGAGGAATAAAGTGTCCCAAAGTTTTATAGCGATTGGGTGAATTTGTTCCCAAAGTTCTTATCGGGCGACGGTATCGTCCTGCCTAATTAATTAGCGAGTCGTTGAGCTTGAAGCTCGGAGTTCATTGGCGTTGGTATCAACTCCCGATGACAAGCCTGAAGTAGCGCGATTTGAATCTTTGGAGAGCACCGTCCCTCTCGAATACTAGGCGGGAGATCTCAGCATCCCGCAGCACGTCACGCGGTGCCCGCCGAACCCTTCGTGAAACACGCGCAGAGGACCCATGATTAGCTATTTGTTTCGCCGTTTAATTTAAAGCCAGACTCTCCCTACTGCCGACACCCTCGCGCCTCTCGTGTTAACATCAAGGGCCATTCTATATTGAGTTTGTCTATTAGTAAAAGCGTTGATTAAATACGAGAGAGAGTCGAGAGACGGATGGGTTCACGTGCCCGTCGTCAAGTCTAAAGTACATACAATGAAGACTGATGTGATTCCCCGGCCCGAGTCAGAGGACGGAGAACGATAGGGAAAGAGAGGCAGAATAACCGGCAGATGCGACAAGAGATTCGCAGAGTGAGGGGAGGAAGTGGAAATTGCAAAAAAGTTGCGGAATAAACTTCTCTTCAAAGTTCGTTTTTACCGTGGTTCACACTGTTTGTTTTCGCATTACCAGTGAATTACAAGCACGAACAGTACGAAGTAAAGCACCGTGTAAAATACAACGTCGCCAGATTATAAAACATCGTTCTTGTATCCAACCCTCAAGTACGGTCAGATGACAATTGATACAAGGTTTAAAATGACAATCAAACAAGTCACGCATCGAAGTATTCCAAAGTAGGTTAAATATGCAGGTTTTGGTCACCTTAGCGATAGTTTGGGTTATCGTTTGACCCAGTGCTTTGATCTATTTATGTAGACACTTGTGTCAAAACAATGGAGTGTACCGGGAATTAAAACTGCTGTCCAAAACTTACTCAATGTCAGATTTTAGCCACGAATCAAAGTCATGTTGAGAAATACAGAGTTTACAAAGGTGGCCACAAATGGTGCATCTGAGCTACGTGAATTCCAGGATTTAGAATCGCAGTGCACAGTTCAGTTACGCCTGTCGGAGAGACAAATTCATTCGCGGTTTTTTACTGCCGAAGCTTGTACTCGTAGGAGTGAAAAAATTAGGGTTTAAAGACGGTGCTGCAACGGAAAGAGAGGGTACGAGGAAAAGTGACATAAAGTGGGAAGTCAAAGTCGACAATTGAATTCACGTGGTCTCGAAATTCGGTAGACGATATTTCAAAGAGGGTCTCGGGATCGAAATAAAAGCGATATCCTGGGGTTTCCGAGGGCGGAATTTAAGTGCGCGACGTCTGATTAATTTTGAAAGGAATCCTTCGAGCGGTAGTCAAGACGGGAGGGTGAACTTTGCATTCTAATTAAATTATCTCTTTCAAAATGAGAAGAGAAGCCTCGACGACGAGTCGGGGACTCGGCGCCAGGCTCGATACCAACGAAAACCGCAATCCTCTGGCCCCCGCGGCCCTCTCGTTGTTCAATAGAAACTCCGAAAGCGCTGGAAGCATGGATGGCACTAAATCGAGACAGTACTCGCATGATATAACTTCCTCTGCCTGAAGTAAGACAATCGGTCCAACCGTTGGGCTGTGAGGAAGATTAGAGAGTCCACCGTCAACTAGCGCCAGAATTTCGCCTAAAACCGGCGCAGTGCGGTGCAGCGACACCGAGTTCTCGGCTGCAGATTACAGAAACCGCAAACCGGCGGCCCTCTCAACAGTGAACATTTTCCTCGGGAAATACGCGATCGTTATTCTCAGTTACCGCATCACCACACACACCACCTCGTGGAGGACGAGTTGCTTTTGTCCGAATCTAGTCCGAATGATATTGAATTTCAGCCAACCGCTGTTTGCAGGTCGATGGGGACGCAAACCGCGAGATCGGAAATCATAAAGAGCAAATAATCCGGACATGGTGTATACAGGCCAGGAGAGTAAGCTGCAAAGTCATAACTAACAAGGACAGTACCCGGGTGTAGCTCACAGATTTTCTTCATTCCGCGACAGGTTGTCGTATATCAGGAAACTTCGGTGTTGTATTTTATTTGCGCGCTAAACTACCCTCAAGGTTTAATATAAAAAAGTAAAGACTGCCACCCCGTAGGGTAAAAGGACATTGAGCACGTCGTCGTTTGTCGATAGCAAGTAATGTCCGATTGGTTGTATCAAGAAATTTCACATCGTTATCGAATAATCGTAGACAATCGATTTTTGGGACCGAACTCTACGGTTGAATTTACTCTTTAAACGACAAATTGCGGAATTACGAAAATCGACGAGGTACACCTATACGCCAGTTGGGGGGCAGAAAGTCGGTATTCGCACGGATTACTCTGTTCGTTTCTATTTCTTATCCAGACCGATAATACCCGTGAGCGAAAATTTTTTTTCAGGGGTAAAAACTTCGCCCTCAATAAGCACCCCACTCTCATCTTGTATACAGATTTTGCCGAATGGCGGTACAGGGTCGATCCACTTGGCTCGGAGCCCCGCATTTCAAATCAGAACTCCAATTTCTCCCTCAAATTCTTGCTACTTCAACGCTCGATTTATTCCCCAAAAAAAGGTCGTCGCTTCCCGGGGCGCTGCTGTGCAGTCGAGTCGCGAGAAATTATGCGCCCCACACTTCGATGCAGGCAGAGGCAAGAGCTGATTCCGACCGACTGCAAGGCAACAAATACATTCCAAGCACGGGCCGAGGTACTCGGGAAGTTATCCTATATCCTCCGCTTACATGCCACCGGATATCACGTGCACCCCTGGCTTAATTGTACAGCAGCAGGATTAATTATTCGTGACCGAGTTTACGTTTACTTCTAGTTTCCTACTGCCCCTTACCGCTTGTAACTTTAGATTTTAAATTCTTCCCGGAAAATTAATGTATCAACGGTAGAACGGAAAGGATACCGATCGCCTCACAGAAAATGGGTATCAAATTATCAAGGTGAGTCGATCGTAGAGAAGAAGCTTTTATTGGGGGGTAGATCACGTACGTACGAAACTAATCACGGCGATCGGATTCTGTTCGCCTATGAATCAGGTATACACGTGGCTGATTTATGGACAACTAACGTATTTATTTGAGGAACAGCGTATGTTGAATACTCGAGTTGTTGGCGAGCAAATCTTATCCCGTTTTGCAGGATCAAAAACGCTGCAAGATAGAAGTCGATTGGAGAAAAATTCATGTCCGGTGACACACTTCAAAGTCTGATAACTTGGGCGTTGCTTAAATATGATAGACGATCAACTTTTGATAACCATGAGTCCAACGGTATCATTACTCAAGAATGTCCTATCTAATTGCTTCAGAACCAAATTTCGTCGGATCGTTCGACATTGGAAGCCACGTGTTCTTCTTCTTCCGCGAGACCGCAGTCGAATACATAAACTGTGGTAAAAGCGTTTACTCGAGGGTAGCACGCGTGTGCAAGCGAGACACCGGCGGGAAGAACATTCTCGCCCAGAACTGGGCGACGTATCTGAAGGCCAGATTGAACTGTTCAATCCCTGGGGAATTTCCATTCTACTTCAATGAGATTCGTGAGTAAACCTAGGATGAACCGAGGTCCGACAATCGGTAGAGAACCGCTTTCGCAATAGACTATAATGAGTGTTTTCTGGTCCAGAGAGTATCTACAAAGTGCCAGGTGATGACACGCACTTTTACGGGACGTTTACGACGTCGACAAACGGTCTGATGGGCTCGGCCATCTGCTCCTTCCACATCGACGCGATCCAGGAGGCGTTCCGTGGAAAGTTCAAGGAACAGGCGACCAGCAGCAGCGCCTGGCTACCCGTCTTGTCGAATAAAGTACCCGAGCCCAGGCCCGGCCAGTGTGTGAACGACACAGAGACACTCCCTGACACCGTCCTCAACTTCATCAGGTCACATCCGTTGATGGACTCGGCGATTTCCCACGAGAACGAGAAGCCCGTATTCTACAAACGTGACGTAATGCTCACTCGGCTGGTCGTCGACAAGCTGAGGATAGACTTCGTCGGCATGGACCTCGACTACACGGTTTACTACGCTGGATCCAGTGAGTCGCGGAGTCCATTCTTTCAGGCCCGATAACTTCTTCCACCGTCCAACTCCGCGTGACACTAATTACGTTTTAACCAATGTTTTTTTCAAGGCGACGGAAGAGTGCACAAGGTAGTTCAATGGCTCGATGGAAACGGAGAGTCCCAGTCCATTCTCTTGGACGTATTCGACGTGACTCCTGGCGAACCGATCCAGGCGATGGAGATCTCGAAGGAGCACAAGGCGCTCTACGTCGCCTCCGACCATCGGATCAAGCAGATCGATTTGGTCATGTGTTCGAGACGCTACGACAACTGTCTACGTTGTGTCCACGATCCGTACTGCGGATGGGACAAGGACACCAACACCTGCAAGCCCTACGAACCAGGGTAAGTGTACCGACGTGACGAGAACCGATTTTCACTGACCATTCTCGACGTTCCGGATCCTTCTTCTGCTCCTCAGGCTTCTTCAGGACGTTTCGAACAGCACCGCTGACGTCTGTGACAGCAGTGTTGGGAAACGGAAGCTCGTCGTTACTTGGGGCCAGTCGGTGCATCTTGGCTGTTTCGTAAAGATGCCCGAAGTCCTCGCTAATCAGGAGGTCAGGTGGTACCATTACAGCAAAGAGAAGGGGCGGTACCAAATCGTCTACAAGTACGGCGCTGGTGGTGACAAGTTCATCGAGACATCGGAGAAGGGACTTGTCATCGTTGGAGTGAACGAGCAGGACGCTGGTCGTTACGACTGTTGGCTTGGCGGTGCGCTACTTTGCTCCTACAACATCACCGTCGACGCTCACAGGTGTTCCGCACCGGCAAAGTCGAACGATTATCAGAAAATATATTCCGACTGGTGCCACGAGTTCGAGAAGTATAAATCGGCAATGAAAAGCTGGGAGAGAAAGCAAGCGGTGAGTCTTTCACATCTTCGTTCAGCTAATTGTTAGTGGTTTTGAGAAATCAGGGTTGCCCGCGTCAATCTATTGGAACCCGTGAAAATACAGTAACGATCGGAAGACTTCGTACTTGAAGAATAAGCTCTAGTGCGGTATCGTTCATTTGATCAATCAAGCTCCGACATTCACAGAGACAAAAATGACCACATCACTCGCGTCCTGACATCGTGCTTTACGTTTCGTGCAGTCTTATGCATCTGTGGGAAAATTCCTGGTTACTCTAATGCGCGGCTTGAAGGACGAAGATTTAACGATGAACGTCTTGAAAATATTCTAGCTCGCCTCATGGCTGCATAAGAGTGTTCGAAAAATAGTCATTACGCCAACCACACGCAAGGTGGATTGAATCGAATTGTCGAGAACGTTTAAGAAAACAGTAATGTAGGTTCGTGAATGAAGAGAGCTCCCTTCTTGTTCTGTTTTAGCAATGCGCTTCACGGCAGAACGACAGTAATCAAAACGTTCACACTAACGAGGTCTACGGTTCGTCCCTGGTGTGATGAATCGACGGCTCAAGCGCCTTGACTCACTTGACGTTAAATAAAATACCGGAGGTTATTGTCGAGCAGGCAAGCGTTGACGTACCGTTAAAAAACGTTGGTCCAAGTACGGATAGTGACGAGTCCCTAAAAATTTTCATGATAATAACCGGAGCCGTATCGTTGGCGGTTACCGGGAGTGTAAATTGAAAAGGAACTGAGTGAAAAAACGATTGAATAAAAGAAATGAAAATAAATTTAACAATGGTAATAAAGCTAAGAAAACACCGGTGAAAATTATGAGATTATACGCAATGAGCATGTGCACCGAAGCCATTCACTCTCTCTTTCTCTGTCTCTTGATGGCTTCTGATTATAATTGAACCTTTGAACCTCGAATCACAAATTTCTTGAAAACAATTGCCTGCTGTAAATATAAGCCTGTATCGATACAGTGTGTAAACACGGCTTTTGGTATGAGTGTAAATATATCGTTTTATGATGCCAAATTTTAGTATCACCGTAAATTGTTAAAGTGCACAGTTTTTTCGATTTAACCGGACACGCGTTGAATTGTGTCAAACGAAACAGAGCGAAAAAAAAAACAAATGCTGACATCGATTTAATCACCAAAATCAACAAAAAAAAAAAAAGAATGAAATAAACGTGTGCTGTCACCGAGCTTATCACGCTCGACTATCCGAGCGTGTATCAATGAGAAATAAAGAACGAAACCCCTTCTCTCAAGCCAAAGTTCTTCACAGCAACCGCGCCAGCATGCACAATTAATCTTTCACCGTTTCGTGCTATGGTCAAGCACACTGCAGTACGCAACGGGGCGGACGTTTTGCTAACCGGAAGTGAGTCGTTACCGCATGTTGAACGAGCAATTTCTAGGTGCGGGTGAAGGAGGCGCGACGATTCGCCGCTGCGTCAACGTCACCATTTTTTTTTTTTTTTTTTTTTTTATTATGCTTTCAACCTGTGTAAAGTATTCTTTGTTTTCTTAGACCTGTGATATATACATGTATTGAAAAGCTGCTCTAAGATTTTTTCAATTTGAAAATAGTGAAGAAAAAAAAAAAAAAGAAAGAAAAAAAAAATAAATAAAATAACTTAATAATAAAACGTCGCCAATTCGGTGACCGATAGCGGGACGATATATTGATCCCACGTTATATGGCTGAAAACAATCATGAATGTATAGTGGATAGGTATTTCTTATACCTGTGCTGATGAATGTAATGGCGATAGATTTTAAGCTGGTAAGACGATATAGAATATAGTTGTGGAAAAGAAATAGTGTGACTAAAAATCTGATGAGGAAAGAATTCAGGGTCGATGGAAATTAGAAATTATTATCGTCGAACGTGGAACGGTTAGAATTCGGGTTATAAGCACGACGGCCGTTTTCATGTTGAAAGTATCAGGGTGTTTTACATACATATTGACACCGTGTCACTAGTTCGAAATTTTTCTCCAACAACTCGTAACTGTAATTTACATGGTCGCGAATCGATCGCCGTTTCATGTTTCATCCATTTTCCAATTCTTTGGTTTCCGAACGAGTAGAAGTCAGTTGTATTTTTTACTTGGACGGTTATGTTTCTATTTACCGACGTGCAAGTAGAGAGAAAAAGAATAATCTATCGTAACGGTAACGTGTAGTAAGGTGGAATTTTCGATCTGTCGAATATTATGAATAAGCAAAACTAGATCCTGAGGTGCTAGATACTGATATAGAAGGTTGTTATCCAGGAGAATGAAAGAGAAGGAAAAGGGCGAACGAAAAATAGAGGATACGTGAATGAGTAAACTCGTCAATAATTTATGTAACATCTATAATTAAACGAATTGGTTCAGGATGTCTTAACGTGACATGTGCGTGTATTATTTGCGCATAAGCACAAAAAATCAGTGGCGTGACCCAACTGCATACGTGTAATGATTCAATAAATTGTATATAAAATGAATGAACATTTGTGAAATTTGCAACGTCATGTTGGATAAACGTTATATTATTTCTGTAGAGGAAAATTCTTAGAACAATAAATTGACCAAAAGATCGCGAACGATGAGAAGAAGATTCAAACGACTGCTTTCTGTGTAGAAAAAAAAAACACTGTGAAAACGAGAAGTGTGACGTTCGGCGTCGATGTATAATTAATAATTGCCATCAACAATTTGACGATAGCAAAAATTTACATTGCGTGGAATGTACAAAGTAATCGATCGCTATAACCGACGTAACATACACACCGGGAAGTTTCTTGTCTATGATATCGAAGGAGAGGTGAAATGGGTATAAACTTTTGGTGTAAACCATTGAATAAACAACGTAGTCAAGGGATGGGGAAGGAGGGGAGGTCATGACGCCTTTACCCGAGCGGATTTAACGAGTCGAGTTTCCCAAAGCTGCAGTTGTGTATATAGTTCGTTCTTGCCTCTGAGTTTGTAAATAATTGATTTAAAACTTTCGTTTCAACTTCAGGATAAAATTCTGCATCATTTTGAGAAGAATGATGGAGCTAGTGGTTAAAAAATGAAATAAATCCTTTAGCACGGCAAGTTTGTTGAATACTTAACAATAATATTTTCTGATTTTTGTACAAAGTCGTTATCTTTGTTTCTCCTGAATTCTTAACTTCGTTTCGTTTAATGACACAAAGTAGCGATAGAAATAATAACGCACGAAAACGATGGTAAAATTAACGATATTATCGATTATTGTTATCATCGTTTCACGGTTGAAAGAGAGAGAGAGTAAAGGAAATAAATAAAATGACGAAAAGGCACGTGGAGTTAGGTAAGAGACAATTATATGTGTATATACATATATAAATAATAAATCTGGGTCTAATCGAACCGATTACTTTTGTATCCCATATTAACGGTAGCCACCTCTTGGTGAATAAAGTAACAAATTAAAGGAAAGAAAAAAGAAATAAATAAATAAATAAAACGATGATAAAAACAACACGTTCTTAGTCGATAAGCATGATACAATAATTGGTGAGCTAATCTTTAAGTGCGTAAATAACTTACATAATATGAGCTTCAACAAGTATTGATTAGTATTTAAAGTGTAAGTCGGCAAGTAAGTAAGTAAGCAAGTAAGTAAGTAAGTAAGTAATCAAGTAAGTAAGTAAGTAAGTAAGTAAGTAAGTAATCATGTAAGTAAGTAAGTCAGCAAATTTATTAAGTTAACAAGTGATTAAGTAACTGAGTAATTATTCAGGAACGAATGAGTTCGGTGAATAAGGACAAACTAAGCATGTAAGACCGGCCAGCCAGTAATTTGCTATTTAATTATTGATTAGCAAGTGTACTTCGAGTCCCGTGCCCGGTGCCGATGAATATTTATACCACGAGCAGGAAAATATATATATATACATATATATGTATATATATATGTATATATATATATATATATATAAACCTAAACGCAAGAAAATTCACCTCACAAATGTCGACGAAATTTAACTAACAGAATTGAGGGTCAAGGGTGGTGGGGGGGAGGGGGAAGGGAAGGAATAAATATTCCATTGCATTAGGCTACGTTTAGACGCGAACAATGAAGACTAAACTATGTACAATGCCCGACTGACTAAGCTACGAAACACCGTGAGCATTGAAATGAAAAAGACGTGAAGGGATGAAGGAAAACAAGAGAAGAAAAAAAATTAAATAAACAAATAATGACCCTTGTACCCACCTACGTTAGCATAATTCGTTGTAGTTGAGAACGTCGATCGATCACGACACGTTACGGAATATGTGTATAAACACGTGACACTCATACAGTACACTCTCACCTTCTATAACTTCATACGCAAACCGACGAATGGATAACGAAACGATGCTATATTTAATAAAATGAATAATTATTACGTTAAAATAGTAAGACTATAATACATGATCTTTGGGTAAGAGTTTGACGCGTGCGAATCGAGAAAAAAAAAAAAAAAAAACAAGCAACAAGAAAATCGTAACAATAGTAATAATAATAATAACAATAACAATAATAATTTTAAAAAAACAATAGTAATAATAACGTCATAATCCAAGATTCAATTTCGTCGCACGATTTTCGGTGACGGACAGAAAAAAAAAAGAAAAAGCTCGTCGCGCTTCAAGCTCTTCAGGAAGTCGGCGTGATTACGGAAAGCAATCTTTGATGAAATAAAATTGTTATAAACTATATATATATATACAAGCGTATTATATTATTATGATTTTTACCGTATGTTATACCGGCGAAGGAAAAATCGGTTGGCGCAACGGAAAATTGGTAGGTATTATATTTTCATGTAGAAATTCATGGCTATTTGTCTTACTTAATTTTTTCGATTTATTTCTTTCGATATTTCGACAATATTGTACATTGTATTCATACACTTGTAGCAAAGTTAAATTCCTTCATTCTTTTTTTTTTTACAATCAACGATTACGGAAAAAGCAATTTTACCTGTAACTGTATAATATTATATTATACCTATAGGTCGGTAAATATTTTCGGTCGCCCCAACTGGAGCTTTAGTTTATAGATTAGCTCGATTAGTGTAAGTTGTAAGATGGATTATGACTAATCGATCGGTATAATATGGTGGTTGAATCCGTATAAAGCCCAATAAGATAATGTGGATTTTATTAATACGATAAAAATAGCTGATAACGACTTACTAAATATCATTAGGAATAGCCAATGACTGTAATAGTTTTATCGCCAACTTTACATTTGGGTATATATATATATATACACGTTGGTTTTTTTTTTCTTTTTATATAAGACTCGTTATCATTTTCTATCCACCCTCTGAAGATCCGTAATTTGAAAAGTTCGTGAAACAGACTTGACCAAACATACTCATTTATTCGTTGGCCTGTTTTCAATTCTCGAGGAAAGACAGGAATTCAATTTTTTTTTAACGTTTTTGTTTTTCCCCCCAAAAAAAATGTTGCGCATCTTTCAAAGATGACAGATTTTTCTGTATCGCGTTCTGAAATAATATTTTTTACGATGTATTGGCATATTCTTGAAGCACGTATATGACGAGAACTAAATCTGAGAAATCTTTTTGCCGTATAATCGTTTTACAGTCGCGAAGAATCGACGATTAAAGTCGCGTGAAGTTTTTAATATCCGCCTCGAGCTTCGAGTAAAACATTTGTTCGGAAAAAAAAACAAATTGAGTAATTTTCAAGTGATTCAAATGTTAGAAATTGAAAACAGGCTGCAAGAAGGCTGTTCCCGATTTTATCTACGAGCGAGACGAATTTCTACTACCACCGCAACCGCAACTACCGCCACGACTACCAAAAACAAAAAAAAAGAAAAAAAAATCGAGAGAAGAAAAAAACACACGCAACCACCTCGGAATTGTATTGTACCGTTAACAATAACAATAACCACGAACCTAGGACTACGTAACTTAAGTTTAGAAAATTTCGTACGGTAAGATACCTTTTAGATATTCACCTACTACCTAAACCTAAACAACATTCAATCGCTATTTTTATCAAAAAAGGAGGAGAAGAAAAAAAAAACCTGTAAAAAAAAACCAAAAAAAAAAAACAACAAAAAACAAAAAAAAAACACGGCTAGAAATAAAAGTAATAAAAATATTATGATAATAATACGATACGAACACATGTTAAAAATCTTTAATAGTTATCCATTGTTCACTATTGCTATAATAAAGTTTTGCTTTAATAAACGATTCGCCCTGTGTATCTTGATCGAGGTTCCTATAATCCCTTGGAATAAACCGTCGACTTAGGCTCGATGAATGCGACGAAAATAAACCGGGCCAAGGAACGTGAAGTGTGGTCAAGGAATTGGCGAAACTTTTTTTTTTTTTTTAATTTTTTTTATCTGCTTGTGAGTAATTTTTTTACTCTTTTTTTTATTTTGTTGTCAAGAAACCAACTTCTTCTCCTTCCGAGACCGGGCTCAAGGACTGTCAGCTTCCTGTTTCCGTTCTCATATTTACGCCAATTTTCAACGGCGCGAGGAAAGTTGTTGAAGCAAGCTTTTCAGGGTGGATTAACGGTAAGACAATGCAATCTTAAGTTGTATTAAAATTTATGCGGAAATTACGGTTCCTATGTATAAGCTGGAATATGACAAGTTGTCAAGTTGGAAGCTCAAGGTTATATTATAGTTGTACTAAACTTGGAAGATGGCGCAATTTCGGTGAAATTATGAGGCAACGTGCCGATAATATATGTATTTTTTTTCGCTCTTTATTTCATAATCACTAATTATCACAGCGCGTGGTTGGTTGTGTAATACAAATTATTACCGTAGTTGTGTTACAGAGCCCCAGGTAAGTCCGGAAATAATATCACACGCTGAGAAAACTGCGGAAGATGGAAATTTAAACAAAAGGTAAGTGACAAATTTATATACTCGGATGATTTTCCTTGAAGAAAAAAGGAAACTTGACAAAAAATTGGAACTTGTTCCGGAGTTGTAAAGCCTGTACTATGGTATAGACGTATGTGATACGTTACGATAAAACGAACCGCACTGGAAATATCCGTATAATTATGCGCTGAATTATGAAAACGTGCATTTCTATGGAACACGTTGTCCCGATTTACTGTTTTAGACGTCTTATTTCCGAGCTATCGGAAATTTATTTTTCGCAGCGATGATGCATGAGGAAATATTCTTATAGCTACTCTCGTCCTGGTTTATTCGTAGTGACTATTTCAGTTACTGCGGTATGCACTGAGAAATATTTCATTTGTTATAGTAAGTAGAAAAATTCAGTGAAATCGTTCAAAATGCTGTTTGAATATTGTTGGAATTAGGAAAAACGAGGTACATACTTTGTCCGTTACAAGCCGCAAAGACTTCATTCTATTTCCGGGTATTAATATATCCGTTTTTACCCACAATTCCATAGATTAACCCTTCGAGTCAATCATTATTCTGCTGATTGTGATTAAACTCTGATGACAAGATGATATTTTATAGTTTTAGGCGTCGCTGATTACAAATCTGAAATCAGATTTCAAAAATTCAAAATGGCGGGTCCAATACGACTCACAAAAATTTCAAATTTGTTCGAATACGGTAAAAAAACTTTCCCGATTCGCCGTACCGAATTTTCGAAATCTGATTTCAGATTCGTAGTCGGCTAAACCAAAAGCTTCTAACTTCTGTTAGAAAAACATGTACAGAAAAGAACTTTGCCCCACATGATATTGATCAATGCAAACTCGTTGCGGAAATGGTTTCTACGGTGTTGCGGGATTTGTTTTTAACTATCTCGACAACGATATGCGCGCAATGAATTAAACAATGCCGACGGATTAGGTACGCGGGACGTTTCGTTCATTAGCAAACAGTCGTCGAAACCGGAATTGCTGCAGGGTGCTTGGGGATAAAAAGAGTACAATTGATTATTCGAAGCACGGCGAGAGTACCCGTCCACTCTCGGGGCGTAAAGTTCGGCACTAAACGGAGTGAAAAAAGAACTTTCCAAAGTTCCTCGCTCCGTGTAATTTTACGCGAAAGACCGCTTCGTGGCGGTGTTAAATTAAAATAATTATGTTCAACTTTGCGCGACGATTACTCGGATACTTGTAGAACAGTTTTTACTACTCTATAAGTTATTGGTTATTGGTTGACGGAACTATCGGTAAAGAAGGATTCGTTGTTGGTGGCAATACGGTATAAATTGATCCACTTGATCCATATTCCGACCGATGATCGTGATAAAAGAGAAAAAGCGACGTATCTTCGATGGTTAAAATTTTAGTGATGAATTTTGAACTGACTGAAAAAATATGGAGAAACGAGTTTCGACAATATCTTTAGACATGACAAATGATTCGGTTTAAACAAATAAAAAAAAGGAAATAAATTTCATTTGCAAAAAAAAATATGATCAAACTCTGAAAATCGATGTGAAACAAAGTTATGGTGATTTGTCGAAATGGTTGATAAAACAAACGACAGGATATCCAACGATTCGAAAATTGAGTTGAGATTGTTTTTGCATCTTGACTAATTTACAAAATTCAAATCCGCTAGTATTAAAGAATTCTAATTGCGAACAACTAAATCATACCGGTCATGCATTATATGTATCACATATCAGTACGTGTAATAATTTCCTCTGGTTTGTTCCAGTAATTATGTCAACGGTTTCAAATCCGCTGCAAGCATTTGTGAGAAAATCCTAGTTTATTCAAATATGACGACTAACATTTTTCGGCTACACGCGTCTCATCATGATGCTACTTTAACAAAAATCTTTAAAAAAAATCTTCATCGCGTAGTTCGATTTCAAGCTTTTTCCAAGGATGAAAAATCAACGGTTATAACCACGAGAATAAAATCAGTTCCACAGCGCGCTGAGCGCATTTGGTAGGGTAATAATATTGAATCGCAATGAAATCTCAGAGCGACGATTGTAATTATCGCAGAACGATAATGGGCATTAAAAAGTTCTCATTAGCCACGTTCATTCGTGGCTAAACGTTATCGACTCATTAACTGTAATATTGAAGTCGACAAAGCTCCGTATATTTTTTTCATATTAATTCTTGACAGAGCGACGGAGTTTCGCTACGTCGCAAAACGGCTGGACAGATTTTTTTTTTTTCAAGCCTGAATATCAATCGAACCGCCGAAAGATCTGAAAAGGTATTATTTTCAAGATAAGAAATATTTTAATAATTATATCACGGGTTCTCACTTCGTTCAATGGATATTTCCAGCATTTGAAAGCCGTTAAAATACGATAAAATAATCGGAATGGTCAAAGTTTTAATAGACTTAGTTCCGAGGATTGAGTAAACAGTTATTTGCACTTCGCACGCACTTTAAATACAGAATGACGCCGTTTCGAAATACGTCGTACCGTTATATTTATACTTAAAACAAACGTCCGAAATCTTCCTCGTGGTACTCAAGAATTCAATTCCCGTGTTTCTTTATTAACTCTTACACCTTTCTGTTTCATCGTACTTGTGCGCGTTTGTTACATTACCTTGAATGAAACAGACAATTTTTATTTCTGCGGGATTTTTATCGCCGATATTTACCGCGACATAAATTTTCATTACTAACGATATCCGCTGATCGGCATATTTTCGTTGAATTGTATCGCTTCAAAGTGAAATTGAACCAAGAAAATTGTGATCTCGAGTTGTTCGTCTTGAAATATATTACTGTGTAGAGAAAAAAAAAAAAAAAAATGTTCGCAAATATTACCAGATTTCTTGAAAGTAGATGAAAATGTGTTTTTACCAGATCTGCGATCTTTTGTGTCTTCTATTTTTTGTTGTTTCCGTATTCTTTCGACTGGTAATTCTTAATTTTTCGATCGAATATTCGCAAGCTCCCGCGAAGATCTCGAAAACGACCGAGTGAAAAATCTGAAACTGACAGGACTTGGCAGCCAAATGAAACAACAAGGAAATATATAAAATTTTTCAAAAAATAAACATATAAACTGGAAAATACGTACTGGTTAATTGAAAAAAAAAACAGTAACAAGTCGTTCCAAGATCAATTTTTAGTGCAGTTTTAACCGATTTTCGGATCAATCGTTCGATCCTTAAACGCGTGAAATGAAACTTGTACCCGAAGTGCATCATTCTCGTCGCACCTGCGAAACCGTCAGGTGATTTAAATATAAATTAGCCATGCCTTTGCCCATCGCAGAGTGAATTCCGTGCCACGGTTAACATTTTCAATTTCACAGCATGTAACTGGCAGACTTCGATTACAGGTTGAAAATGTTGCAGTTTCCATCGCGAGTGCGTAAACCTGGGTGAATAATCACCGACGATGTAATATCGGTGAATTCTTAAACGCGCCGAAGATTCGCGCGTCAATTTATGCGGTGGAATCCGTTTCCCCATTTCGCACGTTTCGACAAATCGAAAAATCGATGGTCTCATTCGCACCGCGTTCACATCCAGCAGCGACGACCCCTCTTGGATCTTCTTTCATTAAATTCTATTACCATTCACCGCCATTATAGTTCCATTGTTTACGAACAATGGCTATTCACATTTCAAGATTTTTCTGTGAAAAGACTTTGCCAAGAAGAATTACTCTTCTTTCATCTTTTGATTTGTTCTTTTTTTTTTTTTTTTTACCCATGTCGTTTTCTAATTATTTTTTAAAACTGTCGCTCGAGCTCCGTTCCACACATCGGAACTCTCGATTCTGTCGAAATTTAAAAATGTAACAGCCATTCGATGGCTGAAGAAGGACAAACGCCTGTTTGAGAAACCTACCGTTAATTAATATTGTTATTCGTATTTGAATGGAACTTATACAAGTTTATTTTAACGTATTTACCTACCACAATTTTCACGTTTATAATTGGCTGAGCTTCTTCCAATTGTCGGTCATTATAGTTTCAGCTGAACGTTTTTCACAGAATTCAGTGTTGATTGATGGATCAAGCTACTTCAAACACGAATTACACTTTAGTATAAGAAAGCTCTGGTAATTGAAGAAAGAAATGAAATAATAAATTAGGGGTATGTGAAAAGAAATTTAAAGAACACGCTGCGTTTATTCTGTTTCTTGATAGTGTTGCATTATTTTACTAGAAAATCAAAACGTAAAATACGTGAATTGAACAAACGGACAATTATTGAAAGGTCCAAATGCCGCATGAATCGTACCAAATTGGATAAAGATTTATCTGCTCGAACAAACGAAGGCATTAATACCGAGAAACGGATTCCAGAATATTTCACTCTTGTGCTGCGAATAAAAACGGAGGCTTAAAAAGGGTGATTATTAAATATTTTAAAGCACTACACACGCTTAGGATTTTGGTGTGATTGTGGCCAACTGATTAAAATCAACCTCAAAAACAAAAACCAAAAAATAAAAATACACAAATTTACGTTCACGTTCACGTTAATACAGAGGAACAAATGTTTAGTTAAAATCATAAAATAAAAACATCTCTATCGCGGTACCTATAGATATAGATTTAAGTTGAATTACGCGCGGTAGATTTTAAGGAGTAACGGACCCTGTATCGTCAGTCAAAAGTTTCTTGGATCAGCCACTGGAGTCGGGCGCTACAATCGGGCAGAAGCGAAGCGAGCCGGGCTTCAAATTTTTCATTCGAGCTCCAGACACGGCGACGACCAGAAGTGCTCGAGACCATCGAGTAGATTTCGATTTCGAAGCAACAGCGTTAGGAGGGGGGAGTCCGTCAATTTTCGAGTCGAATGCGAGTATTCGCGGATTGATATCAGAGGCGCCTGGTTCTCCGCGGCGTGATCACCGAGGTGTTCGTGTCACCGCGTAGGGATTCCGGCGTCTGATCATGAGCGGATCGCACGTGTCGAATCGACCGTTGAAAGAAAGCTTTAACCGCTCCCGCGGCTAACTGTAGCGAAGTTTTTGGGTTTGAGGCGGGTTTGCGTATGTTTTCCGGAGCCCCTGACGTCACGATTGATGAGCTATTGGCGGCGGCTTGGACTTAAAAATGTCCGTCTGACCGCGTTGGGACTCCGGCGTGTGGCGCGGCATGCACATGCGCTGCATTTCGAATTCGTGGCTCCTTGATCGCGAATCAAGGGATCTCGATGCATCGCGGCGTGTTATAAAAATCGCGTGTGACACGCGTGCACGCCAGATTGTAAAAAATTTTCAACTTCGGAATGAGAGAGTGTTCGGGTGGGATTGAAAGATTTTTGTAACTGTAACCACGGTTCTCTGTACCACGAACCCGTTGAGTCCACGACTTAAGAGGTCCTTGGTGACCTGAATTCGGAACGGAGACGTCATTGGATGTAGTGTTCGGGATTTTTTTTCACCAGAATTCGGATGCACTCATGTTTTACTCGCAGCTAGACACAACCGTTGTTCGGATATTTTCAGGAAACTCTTTTACGTTCGGTAAGGGAAGTGGCGAGCCATTATCGGGCCGTTGAGAGCAGCGTTATACAGTCGTTATATTTAATAGCGGTTAGTGAATTATAAATTCTGGTCTAACCATTCCGTCCGCAAAAAGGCTGGCAATTAAAGCTCAACTCGCCTGCCGGTCGAATGCGGTACGTGAACCAGATGAAATAATTAATGTATCTACGAATTATTGCAAAATGCAAAAAATACAGTTAGTGCAGAAAATAACATTTATGCAACTTCAAGCTGCAGGCACTTTGCGATTATTTAGAAGGAATTGGACGAACGGTTCGTAGCGAAATTCAAGAAACAAGGAAAATATCGGTCCCAGAATCGTAATACGTCATACGAATGAATTTGCGCGAGTTATAATCACACAAGCTGCAGCGTTTGAAATAAATTCGAAAATGTTTTCTTTGATCGGAACGTTCAGAATGACGAGACCTGGAAAATTTTATCAAACGATTTTTAAACTAACTTTTGATCAAGATTGTCGGTCTCATTGATGTTTCACGCATGGCCTGTGTTTTCTTATCTCCCATGATAGAAGAAATAGATTTTCTCTTGGTGGCGTGGGAAAATAAGACAAGAGAGTTGGAAGAATGCATGAGGGGAAAAAAGATCGAAAAAAAAAAAATAGAAAAACAGTATAACTTGTGGTCTTAAATATGGCTGGCTTGCAGATATATAAAATGGGGTGCATATAATACAGCGGAGGGGTGAAGGGAGGGATGTGATTCAGAAATATCAATTTTGCGGGTGAGCTTTTTTCCGCCCGCGCCCTGCGTCGCAACCCGAACTGGAGAAATGTGGAGCGTAAGATAAAGCCGACGTGTCCCATTGTTCGAATGGACCAATATCTCCCGACGTATTACCGGCTTAAAGATGCCACCATTCCCCCTAAATTACGACTCACGCCAGCAGTACATTCTCAGCGTATACGCGTATACGTGTATACAGAGTATGTATTTATGTACGTACACGGAAATAAAAAGTGAGCGAGAGAGAGAGAGAGAGAGGAAAAGAGAAAAGGACGCACACACGTTCCGCACTTTCCAACCGACGTACATGCCAAAGACAATAAAATATTTCAATCAATTTCGCAGATGAGAGGCGAACACCCGATAGAATATGAAACAGCTTCGCGAACCACCCTCAAAACACATATATAAGTATTTATATGCATGTGTGTATATGCGAAGGCACCAACATGCCTTGTACACCCTTGCAGATGACGCGGAGGGTGGATTGCGAATATATATATATATATATATATACATATTTATGCAGAGTATCGTGGAGGTGCAGAAACCAAAACAACAGAAAGAGGATATATCAATATTGACTACGCATCTTGAGAACTACACTGAGAGAAATTTTTAGTTCCGGTTACCGCTCGGTCCTTAACTATTTCCATTTTTTACGACTATCGAAAAATATAGTTCTAGGTAGAAAATAAAATTTAGTTTTCTAGCTGTTACCGGAAAGTCTAGCATCCGTTGCTATTCTTTCTCGTTACGATCACCGTTGCTATATTTTCTTCCAACTGTTGCGAAAATTTAACGCTCGTGCAACGATAAATTGACGTTAAAGCCTGGTTTAACGAAAAAAGTAGAGCAAACCTCAGAAACTGATTTTGCGTTGCAATAACCAAAAAAGGATCGACGATAGCGCAAAATGGTTAGGCGTACATCGTTTTTCGCAATTCCAACGATATTGAAACAATTTTTTCAACGATACCTGCTTTACAGAATTTTTCTCTACTTACTACAACAAATGAAATTTTTCTCAGTGTACTTGTGTACAGTTTATTGCGCAGATAACCGAGAACCTTTGTACAATAAGTTGACCGCAGCGTATTCGCAAAATTACGTCGATTTAGCCGATCGGAAAAACGATTTGACTATTTTTCAAGACCGCCCGAATTTTTACCGAATAATCCAAAGAACCTAGCTTTGCGTTTTTGTGATTTTCAGAGCTCCAAAACTTTTCGTCTCACGAGTCGTTTTGCAGGATTTTTTTTTTTATCGACACTAATCAGATCACGAGGAATCCGAACATGATACGACGCTATTTACAGTTGTGAATATCGAATAGCGCAAACAGTTTTTTTTTTTTTCATACCAAAGTAAATCACACAGTAAAACCGCTTCATTATCGAAGATGAATTTACCGATATTAAAGGAACTCATCTGCCGAAGGCTGATTCTTACCATACGTATAGTAAACAATTTAAGTATGTTGTGTGTATTTGTTGTGCTTGACGTGAGTTTGAGGTATGAACTCTAGCGCTCATGAGAGGATGTTGTGATTTTCGCACCCTTCCGTGACCGTGTGTGCTGTGTGTGTGTGTGTGTGTGTGTGTGTGTTTCACGAAGATTAGCGGATCAGTTGTCCTCAGTGTCAGTCTTCGAGTGTACGGCTATCGCGTTACAACGTTTCGTATCTTTCGGAGTGGACTGTGAGTGTATTTAAAATAAAGTGTATTTTCTGTTCGCGTTTCACTGATCAATGTGTAACGCGTGTGCAAAATTTCTTTGTAGAACCTCTCCTCTCGCGTTTAATCAAGGTTACAACTTCGAATCGCAACAGAGACGAGTATTGAAAAGAGCTGTAAGTACGAATTTTTGCAAACATTTCACATTACATGCCACTTTTAATTATCTTCATCGATTGTTTCACCCCTCGACGCATAGATCATTTCCTGTGACTTGCCAAATTGCAGTAGTTGCCGCAAATTCATTCCGAAACCTCGCGATTTTTTTTTCTCTTACTTCGCTTATCGAGACACGCAAACCGTTCGAAGATTCACCATTTTTTTCTCCGAATCAGTTGTCAAAAGAAGCTCAAAAAGTGAATATTGGCACTGTTTCATTTAATATGTTCAGTTTTGTTCGCATTTAATCAAGCGACCGTTCTTTTCATCGAAAAGGATGTAATTTCTCAATTTTGCCGTAGAATAAAATTAAATAATCGATAGACATTAATTGTTTGCGAAGAAATGCAAATCGACCCTTAAGAAATTGCATATACCGATCATATATCACTAAATGAATACTACTTCAAATTCTTTGAATTATCGAATAATATTCATTCATAATATTATCTATTCTACCATGTTTGAACAATAAATTTTAATGATAATTTGGTATGTTTGAGGAATAAATTTCAACACCTGAAAATTACATAAATCGTCGATAAGCACACATTTTTGAGTTCCGCAACGCTTAAATGTGAATCGATTACAATGAAACTTTCTGGAATCGCTCTCATTTTCTATCCTTTATAACATATTGTAGTAGTAAACAGTCTTTGCGTCAAGTTTAAGTAATCCCGAAACTTTTTTTTTTTTTTTTTTTCTTTTTATATTTATTCGAGACACCGAAGATTCTATTTTCGGGTCGATTCACATATTTTTTTAGTTGTTCAATACTTTTCAAGTCCTTCATCAACGTCGAAATCTTGGACCCTCGGTCAAGAAACCCAGACTTGAAGAACAGTTTTGGAAATTTTTATTTTGTTCGTGTCAAGAGAGAAAAAAAAAAAAATCAAATATCGGCTTGTTAACAATTTTCGAACTACTGTATTCCTAAAAAATGTATGAAAATAATAGATTAAAATTGTAATAACAATAAAATTTGATAAGTGCCATCGTATATTTGAAAGGTTGTTCGTTCAGCTTTCAGAAACTTTCCACACATTTGAAAATTATTAAACACGTACGGAGTTTTGAAAATCCACGACAACTTTTTTTTTTCAAATACACGTGTAACTTGAATATAAAACTAAAAGAAGAAAAAAAAAATGTTTCGGAACCACTTAACCTTCGCATACGAAACTTTTTGAGCCAGGAATGTCTTTGTGTAGAAAAGAAATTTTTTTATTTTTGCGACCCACATATTACTTTGGCCACATTTGGTGAATTCCACAGATCCTTTCTCTCCGCGCGAGTAAAAATCTCGCTGAAAATTAACAGTTTCGAAAATGTCGATAAAATAAAAGGTAGGAACAAACCTCAATCGTCGTATCTTGGGATAAGAAATCTGCGATAGTTATCGCGTGGCACTTTTTTCCGGCTCCACGGTTGCCTAAATGAAAGTCTACGGCCAGGAGTAGGTATGAGACGGCTGCAGGGGCAGTATAAACGAAGGGAGAAACTTTTCCAATTGATTCGACTTAAACGGGGGACGGAAGAGTCTCTGCCGGCTGCAAGGGGGCGATTCTCCTTTCGGGAGAAAAACACCCCTTCGATTTTCTCCTTCGCCCCTCAGCATCCAGCAGCAGCGAAATACCAACGATGTAAACTTTGCGATCCTACAACGCTGTTACTCACTTTTCAGCCACTTTCTATGTTGGCCAAGAAAATGTTTCCTTCTTCCCCTTTCATCCCGCCAACTCGAGATTCGTCGCACGTATAACGGCAGAAAATCGACTGGCGTGTAAAACCGTCGAGTGTCGACTGCGTTTCGTCGATAACGCGGTTAGTTATTTTCTGTTCGATTTATCGATACGTTACAGAAATACGATCACAGGTGATGTTTGAACATAGTTTTATCCCGTGAGTCTGTACGATGATATTGTTTTTGCTTCAAAGTGTCTAAAAAATTTCTATTACTTGTGCAATTGCAATTATTATACTTCGTTTTCACGTTTTACTTCGGATAGAATGATTAAAATATTTTCAGCGTATCGAACGCAGATGGTATAATAGAAAAGTGACGATAATTTGGAAAAAGGCAACATAACCTGCGTGATGAGTCTTCTTATATTTCTTAAATCGCGTGTAGTTAGTCATTTTTCGAATCCAAGTGTCGAAAAAAAGAAAAAAACAATGCCGAAGGGAAACAAAAACAATATTTCGCACAATTTTCGAAGACACACGGGAAAATTCTTTACACCCGTTAGTTTATTTTTTCAGTATGAACCTGAATCATTCATCGCGTATGTAATATTGAAAAAATAATTATTAAAAAACTCGGGTATTGAATTTAAAAATTTTATCCGACACGAATAGTCCTGAAGACTTTTCTGAGAATTTGTTAAAACTGTTCTTAAATTCTCTGAAAATTTTCTGAATAACTGTTGATAGTGTTTTGCATTTATTTGTTTTTTTTTTTTGGAATCCGAAGATGATAAAATATTTGCAAAAAAACATCAACAGCTCGACGCAATTGTTACCACGTATCAAGTACTACGTTTGAAACACATTCGCGAAGTCATTTTAACGATTATTGTTTACAAGCGACGAGGACTCACGCACCTCTGCATCCATCCTCATCTTCGTGTCTTCCTCCACTTTTTCCAAGTCGTGATTCTTTTCCCTGAGAAGTTTGCGAGTCTCACCGTAACTGATAAACACAGGAACCAACCGCTGCCACAGAAACTCTTAACAGAAGAGCTGACGTGACTTTCATACAAAGTGGTTAGAGCGACGTTACGACGTTACGATATTGCGCTTCACCCTCTGCCGTCGACGCGTCGTAACGAACGAACGAGGAAGTCGACTATCCGATAATGTATTACCTAAATTGCAAATTCTGAGGTACTGCAGGCAGGCTCGGCTGGAGCTTCGAAGCCTCGCAGCTGCGAGTGAAAACCCGATGTGAAAAATGCAGGCTAATTCACCGAATTCCTCGAGCTTTAATGAGGATTTTAAAAAGGGCGAGTGGAATGCTCGCCTACACGCGTTTCTGCTGCACCAAGGGTGGTAGGGGGTAAAAAATAACAGAGGCCGAAGCCGGTGTGGCAATTTTAAAAATTGGACCGAAACAGACGGATTTTTCGGAAAAATTTCTAGTGTCGCGGAGAAATGGGATTTATTGAGAAAAAAAAAAAAAAAAAACGGGTACCCAAAATGTGTGATTGAAATTCTTGGCAACGATACTTGAAAACGAAAAACGGCAGAGGTGATCCATCGGCCGTGGAAACGTCTTTATAACCCCCGTGTCGAACGTCGGAAGCTTTGTAGGAGGGAGTCTCGAGTTTTCGAGGAAAATAAATTCTATAAAGACTCGTGATTCGAACGGCAATATCCCGTGCAACGGGATCAGAAACCGTCTGGATACTTCATCCAATCGCATTAGCCGTCAGAGGTTTTTCAATAAAGTTCCATTTGCCGAGGATTCTGCACCCGGCGACCATCAGTCGTCATTCGATTATCTGTTTTCGCTGTTACCAATAAGCGGCGGCTAAGTAGCTTCTCAATTGAGACGAGCTCAGTGTCAAATTAACACTTCTCTCGCAAGTATTTGACGAGTGGCGTGTAACGGTCGGTAAAGATTGAACGATTCGTGATATTTTACAGATCGTCACTACTTATTCTATACTTTGACTGAACTAATATTTTCACACAATTCTCGAAGAAACAATAAATAAATAAATAAACAAGTAAAGAAATTTACGACTCCTTGCCAGTAATATATTCAAAGTATTTTGTTATCACTGAGTTATGGACAACCTTCGGTGTAATCTTACGCGCAAAAATTTAGAGTTAAAAACAATAAAGACCGATTATTCTCTGGTCAGCAGAGATGCTTCGTTAAGATCGAACACGATTTAATGAAATGGTTCTAAACTCTCGAAGGTATCAATGAGAATTATTTCGTAATGGAAGTTTTAGATCGGATGCTGCGATAATTGACATACAGCACGCGTGAATATAATTTGCAGATATGCATTCATTCCAATCAGATGAACGCCAAATAAAATACCTGTTATTAAAGTACTACAAGAAACGTGTACTTCCAACGACGTTCAATAACAGATAAATCGAGCATTTCTCATCATTTACATATACTCGTCAACAATTCACGATTCCTACAAAAGTACAGCTTTCCTTTATCAGACACGGTTTCAAAAAGCTACAAGCTTCGAATCAAATCTCTTCAAACTTTTCCCCGTCCCTTATTTAATTTTTTCTACAATTGTCCAATTTGCTCGGTTACAATTATTAACACGTGACCTCGGACGAATTGAAATAATTACACATATTGATATTGTCCGACGCGTGGTTACAGTGCGAGTAGGTAAAATCGGCTTACAGCGTCTCATTCCGCTTGAATGGATCCTTCTTGGAGCAGAAAAGAAAAACATGAGCTTGAAATAAAATAAAAAAAAAAAAAAAAATCGGTGCAGTTTTCAAGAGTCTGCCGGAGCTTTCAACGCTGCGTTTTCACCGACTCGGAGCAAGGGATGAAGCTCAGGAGCCAGACTAAGGAGGTCGTCGCCGTTACCCAAGCGGGTGTTGCTGTCGTATATATATATATATATATATATATATATATATATATATATATATATATATATATATGTATATGAATAGTTACGTACACGCGCACACATACGTATTTTCATCGGCGCCTTTGAGCCGCGTAATACAAAGATTACTCGCAAGGACGTGCCTTAACATAACTCAATGAAGCTCAGACCGAGTTAATTAAATCCAAGGGTGGTCGAGAGTGCGCGGCGCTATTATCAAGGCGTCAACGGTATAAGAGGTTCGGTGGTGTTTAGCAACGTGGCTACATGTCCGTAGTAGCGAGTGTGTGAGGCACGGGAGGTACGTTGAAGCGTACGAAACTGCGAGAGAAACGGTGTGGGGGGGGGGGGGGGGGGGAGGAAGTGCCAAGGGTTGAGGGAGAGAGAGAGAGAGAGAGGGAGGGAGGGAGGGAGAGAGTTCTCTTGGCGCCGTGGCGGTAAATATCAAAGAGGTTAAAAGCCCCATCCATTCGACAAAATAATATTCTATGTAATCTTCAGCGTTCAAACGAAACCTGAGTGGATGCAAAATGTGCGTAAATGAAACGCCCCGGGTGAGGCCACCCCTTCGCCCCTCCACGCCCCCTTACGCTCTTCCTCTTTCCGTTCGTTTCAGTTTTCCCCCGATCCCGGGACATAACCACCCCAACCTCTCACGTTAATCCGTCCACGCTCGCTTCGTTAACACCGGATTTATTATATCCCACAAGTGTTTTTATCCGCTGAACACTTGTAACGCACGCACGCTTCTTACTTTGTCATTCTTTGCTTCTTTATTCGTAAGAATGTTTACGCTTTAATTTAAACGTTTAAACGCCTGATAATTCGTCGGTGATTTTGCGATCTTCTATTCCCACGTTTCATGAGATTCGGCACTTTTGATATCTGATTCGAAATTACCTCGTCGTGTATCGAGCGATTCGAAGTAGTTGAAATTATTTGCTTTAAGTTAGATTTTAGTAGAACCTTAAGCACGGTTAGTTCACTCGACGCCATCGTCGATAACTCTGAACCGCGGTAATTAACCGAAAGTTAACTTTTATCGTTCGGAATTTTGAGTTTATTTAAAATCTTTTATTATGATACGTATACATATATCGATGATCGAGTCAGCTGGACGAAACGAATGCTTATTCGTATACATTTGACGCTCAATCTTATACCCTCAGTATCGACAGTTTCTTTCGAATCTATAATCGTACCCACGCATTGACAATGTGTCAAACAATGCCAACAGTTGTTCCATATCAACGGTAAAAAATCTCTGAATTCGAAAATGCGACGCCCTCTGTCCAAAAAATTTGAAACCTAACAATCGCCCAAACGTTACAACGCGCTTTGTCGGAAATATCGAAAACTAAAATTCTCGGCAAATTTTCGCCACCACGCCTGTTCTTTTCCGTCACACAACGATGATATAATTCTACATCGACGACAGAATTCGTCTCTCTGCGACGTACGCGCCGCGTGCAGGTTCGTGCATATTCATTAGGCACGCACGGAAAGGAAAAACATGCAGAAAAAAAAACAACAACAAATTACACGACAAAATTTTGAGGATTTAATAACGATGGTAATAACAACGGTGGATATGTTGTTATAATAATAACAATTGGCGGGAGGGACGAACGCTGCGGTGCCCAGCGAGAGCTTGCGGTTTGTACAATAGCTAGTTACACCCGCACTAGATGGGTCAGAAGTTGAAGCAATTACCCCAGTTTGTCGGCTCTGCGGAGAAAACAATGGCGGAAAGTTGCTAACGACGTCACACCGACCGCCCCGTTTCCCGTTTTAATCGCTACACGGCTAAATCTAGTCTCCCTCCCCCTCCCCCCCGCCCCTCCCCCTCCACCTCTCCTCGTCCCGGATATCCCTGCTAATTATAAACAAATAACGAAATGGCAACGAGTAAATCAAATCTCAGAATGAAACAGAAAGTCTTGTACTCGTAGATACACACCGATTTGCCTTTTGTCCTTACGTTTTTACCGTATTGCGACGGGAAGGTTTTGTCCCCTGAATTTCTATCTGCCACTTTATTTTGTTACGGTTATTTATTTATTCGGTTCGTTGCGAGAAGTCTTATTAATTTGTCGTTGTTACTGTAAATGTTTGAACAACCCGCCATGTTAAACCAACCTCCCTTGTAATTTAAAAAATGTTTCTTTCGAAAGCAAAGTCGAAGAACGAAGAAGGTATCAAAAAATTGCAGATAGCGCAAACCGAGAGTCAAAACAATCGGATAAAAAATCGCGAGCCAAATCAGGTAGGTCAAAGGTCATACCCAGGTTGAGTCGGCATGGAATACCCCATGGAAATGAATACCCATGTGCAGGGGCATGTTTCGCACGTGGGGTAAGTCGGGCAACCCTTGAAAGGCCGTCGCTCACTTGTCCGGGCGGTTAACTCTTTGAGAGCGACTTACGACGTCCGATACAACCTGTGCTTTTCCCATTCCTTCACCGAGAAATCGCTTTATATCCCCTCACGGCAATAATTAAATCTCGAAAGCTTGTACAGCCGTTTTTCCCGGTTATATTTTCACGGGCGAGTGTTGAACCCAATTACAGTCTTACCTGCATGGTTACGCGAAGAGGCCGGTACCTTTTCTCGAATGGAGCGACAACGCTCACCGACATTTTCAACCAGAAATGCGAGGGAAAATGCATCGCGTCGCGTTTGAAGTAGGAAAACGTTACAGAGAGAAAAAAACCCAACTTTTCTTTTGCACAACGTACAAAATACTCGAGCAATATGGGGAATTCCATGCGAACCCGGCCAACTTCTGATCCTCACCGTTTCTGATTCTGCGTAAAAAAAATTTTCCAACTGTCCCAACTCTGAAACGGAACCCTGAATTTTTTCACATTTTTTATTCAACTGCTCAATTGTTTATTAATATTTTAAGTGATTTTGAAAAGAATCGTTTTCAAAATCCTCAAAAAAGTTCTCAGAAACTGTAGTTTCTATTCCGTAAATTTCCAAACCGAACCCATAATGAACCAATTTTGCTTCCACTCTTTTTCAGCGCTTTCAATTTTTTTTTTTTGGTCAACTAAAACATTGTTTGAATTGTCTGACGATTCCCAGAAAATCTCAAAACTTCTGTTTGTCATTTACAACATTTCTAGACCAGATCCGTTATGCAACGATTTTTGTCGATTGTTTTTTTTTTCTGTCGTATTCAAGTTTTTGTTTTTTTATCAACTTCATGATGAAACTCATCTAGAAATGTTCCGAGCGAAAAATGAAAATTTGGAGAATTTTTTTGGAATTTTCAGACCGTTTAAACAATGTTTTAGTTGATCACAAACATTGATAATGCTAAATAAAAAAAAAAAAAGATAGAAAAAAATTGACGCCGGTCATGAAATGTTTGAAATAAAAAATACAATTTTCGAAAATTTTCATAGCATTACCAAAAATGTCCTTTTCAAAACCAAGCTCAATATTTATAAACTATCATGCAGTCGAATAAAAAATCTGAAAAAATTCAGGTTCCCGTTTCAGAGTTGAGACAATTGCAGAAAAAAAATTGAACGAAATCAGAAATGGCGAGGGTCAGACGATGGATGGATTCGCATAGAATTCCCCATATTTAGTTACAAATCAAAGGCCATCTGAGTTTGTTAAAATTTTTCTTCCAACATGCAAAATTTGTGCTGACTTTCATCCATGAAAGGATTGATTTTAAAAAACAATAATTATATAACGTAAGAGACTTGTATATCGTATAATTGAGACAACTTTAATAGTTTATGAAAAACGTTATGAAAGCAAGACTTATACCATTTCGTAAAATCGAATACGAACGCATGACGTATTCGAAATCATTAATACGACGGCGGTAAAGGAAGCTTTGATTATGATAAATCCTCGGGAATTTTATTTCTCGTTCACGTTTGTCAAGATAATTGAATTTACTTTTTCCTTAATAACAGGAAGGTTGAGCTGAATAAACATTAATTTTAAACGATCCTCAGGAATTGGGTCTCTTTTTTCAAAGTTTTGGTAACATGCCGTTTCAGTAGAGTGCGAATTTAGGATCAAAGCAGCGACGATTAGCTCAGAAGCCTCGTTACTGTCTCATTTTATACGCACGCTGCGTAAACGGAATAATGTATTTATTCCCCGAAGATTGCAAACCAAACTGCAAAAAACTGACGGTAAATGAGGGAAATTAAGAATAATATTATATTAATTAGCTGTCTCGTATTTTCACCCGCCTTTCAATCTCTGACCTCAAACAATTTGGTTCCGTTATGCAGGTTGCGACATTTGGATACCTTTTTGAACCTTTTCACTCAAATTCGAGTCAATTAGGAAAATAGTCTACAAACCTGATCGAACTCGAGGTTCAATAGGTAGAGAAGAGAGAAAACCATTCAAAAAATTTGCAGAAATTGTATTCATACCAACGACGTAGTGAACACAAATAAAACAACAATCTCACTGTAACACGTATGTGTGATGTAAATGGATCCGCGCAATTTTGCAAAACCTAAGTTGAGACATCACCAATTGAAGAAAAGATTCTTGGCAGTTTTGACAGCCTTCGAAATGCCTAATCTCTGATATTTCGGTTTAAATCTGTGATGGAAGGTGTTGTATCCCGAATTTTTTATCTTCCATGTTATTTTATTTCAGTTATTTATTTATTCGGTTCGTTACGAGAAGTGTTATTAGTTTATCGTAAGATAAATTGGTGATTTGTTTAAGATGCTTCCTTTTTAGTTTTGTGAATTTTTGAAATCCTTAGCTGGTTGAATACTTGTCTTTAGTTATTTGGAAGACTTTTCCTTTTAGATAAACTAAATTTGCCAGAATCTCTCTGATGAACTTTTACAACAGAGGTGGAACGACTTAAATTGAACTACGAATTCAAATAAACTTTTCCAGCGCACTTGACGATACCGGCTATATGAAATTCGTAAATAACTTTATTTATTATTCACAAAACGTCTCAATTTCTCCGATATCTTTTACCGAATGCCTTCTCCTCCCTTTTCGCAACAATCTCGCGAAAAGAGCGTTGTTTATCGAACTTGAACTGATTTTCTATCGCTCAAACGTTTAAAAATAACTCTAAATCAACTTAGAACTAATTCACAAACTGTAAATCAACGAACAAGCCTTACCTATGCAAAGTAACATCGCTGGATATTTTTCTAACGGTTTTTTCTCCGCTCCCAGTTTTAAAATCCAGCCGGTCTGGCCGATCTCAACTTTAAAAATACTGTAAAAGTTTGTTGTCACTGATTGCGTCGATAACGACGAGGTTTTGCAAAGTCGACGCGGAGTTTCGGTATTGTTTCGGCTCAATTGAAACTGGAAAATCGCTGACCGAGCTGGGAACTGTGAATCGAGAGTCAACTCGGCCGACGATTGGCGAAAGCTCGAAAGCGCGATAAAGTTAAGGCAGGTTAAGCTCGAGGTGAGTGCCCGCCTAATCCGAGGACTACAAATCGGACGTATTTGGCCGTCACTTCGTCCCGGGAATTGCGACGACGGAATCTCCGCTGCGTTTGCACGAAGCGGCGTTGCAGCAGCTGGCGTAACGACGCGAGTCTACGTATTTACATTTTTATAGAGCTTATTTGATACAAAAAGCCTAGGCATTATGCTAATGGACTAGGACACGTGCGCGTAATCGCTTACTTTTTCACCGAGTGTATAAAGCAAAACGGTCGCGCTTTAGACACGCTTATACGGTGAATAAGTCACTCTGTAACACGCCTAGACGCCCTTTTCATCAAGCGTCGTTATTACCCTAATAATTGACGGAAACTATGGCGGTGAAAATTTTTTAATAATTCCTCGCAGTTCGAGGATGGAATGGCTTGTTAAAAGTCGACCGGACCGACTGACCAGAATCTGTTGTTCCGAAAAAAGATCCTCTGGGGGAAAAAGTTCGAACATATTTTCTTCACCTCGGAAAATGGACTATTCCTACATTTACCGACCGAGTAAACTCATCCTTTTTCTCCCTATGTTAAATAAACAAACTAACGGAATGGCTGATCGTGAGAGAATCTTTTATTCACAATGTTCATGTATGCACTTTTCACCACCTGAAATTCGGGAACAGTAACACGTGCATCAGCGAAATAAAATACATCATCCCGATGTCAAAATTTTATACTTTCCATAAGTTCAAGATTCTGGAACTTTTAGCTTGTCCAATCGCTGAAATAAAAGCCTAATTTCACTTTATTTAGCAATTAAGAACTAAGGTATTGCAAAATTTAGGTTTTCCTTGATGCTGACGAATTTGATTTCACAGTTACACCTTGGACAAAACAATTGCAACTTTTGCCAAAAATTGTGGCTTGAACCGGTAATCAAAAGAAATAGTAAGTATAAGACAAGAGGAAATTGTCAGTCCTACGAATATCAAATATGGGAGTCTGATTATTATTAGTTCATGAAAATTGTTCAGCAATCAAAAAAAAAAGTACGTTCGCTAATTTTCTTGGATACTCAATGGTTCTGATTAGTAAGTAGGAGGAAACTCAAATATTTGCGACTACTTCAACCTCGGGAATTAGAAAATTTATAGAAAATTAAAAACGAACGAGATAATATTTGTAGCGAATATAATACTCTGATAAAAAGCGGATAAACCGATTGGGGTAAAAAAAAAATCTATTAAATCGGAAATCGACCCTGCGCCGGAAATGGAATGTTGCGAAGGCTATTTATGAACGTCCATAAGTCTGGACGGCTATAAATACTCACAGAATTCGTGCATAACCTCTTCCATCTCTGCAAAGTAGTTAGTAGCTTGATCCCGTAAATCGGTACAATCTACTTGTGGTCGGCGAGGCTTAACCATTCCCTAACAATAAACCGACATACTTGGCTAAATATTTCGCACCCCGGGCGTCGCGACGCCTCCGGCAGAGTTTCAAATATCTCTATTTCGAAAATATTTGCTATCCATTTCACATTTTTTGACACACGTCAAAAATTAAGTACAGATGCAGACGACAATGATCTAAAAAAAATCACACCGACAAGTTGCAACGATGTTGTTGTAACATAAAAGAGAATGAGAATAATGATTCTCATTACATTAAATTAATAAAAAAATTAAATTTTCGCAACAGTTGCAAGAAAATACAGTAACAGTGACCGTAATGGGAAAGAATAGTAGGCGGATACTAGACTTTCCTATATTTTTCGATTGTGGTAAAAAATGAAAATAGTCGAGTACCGAGCGGTAACCGGAACTAAAAATTTCTCTCAGTGTGCTTTTCAGCCGTCCGGAATAAGCAGCGACGATGATCGGCGGAATCGCCCATACGTTAATAAAGAGATTTGAGCGCATGCCAGGACGTGCTTAGTTTCATCGAGCCTCGTAAGTAAATTCCTGCACGATAACTCTCGGCGCGTTTGTACCTACCTACCCTTTTCAAGATTCTTGATAAGGCGGCTGGGAATTACCGCGGGAATTACCGAGTCGTCTGCCGGTAAATACCAGCTCAATGCGCTCTTCTGCGGGCCTTCGAGAATTATCTCGCAGTACGTGTACATCGTACGTGTTAATTAGAACAGCCTAAAAAACCAGACTGTGGAAACTTGGGATTATTCTAGGCGAAATTCTCAGCTGAATTATCTCAGTCGTTGGAGAATGCGTGAATGAAAGTTTTCGCGTCAGTTGATTTAGTCTATTTGAACGAAATTTTATATAATCCTGCTCCAGAAGATGTTTTAATCAGAAGAATTAAGAGAATTTGGACAACTAGTGGTTTGTTATCAAATACTAAGAACTGATGAAAGTTTCCGTTTTTTTTTTTTTTTTTTTATCAAGAAACTACACGACAAATCTCAATCAATATCACAGAGTCATTGTCAAGATTCTTACAGATGATTTCAAATACAGCTCGGCGTAAAACTTCAGGATATTCTCCGGCAAGTGGAAAACGAATGATCTGAATCACCTCTAACGTTGAGTTGCGAGTATTTCGAGTTAAACTCGGGCGTAAAGATAAAAAAAAAAAGAAAAAAAAAGAAATTGCAACAGAAACTTAAATTTTCAAAAAAATTCGCAGGGTGAATATTGAGCTTCTGATGTCACGATCGTCGCAAAAAGTCGTGCATAAATAATTGTGCGCGATTCGATTTAGAGACGAGATGTGAAAAACGCGTCATAGATTCGTCGAGGATGATCTGATATCAGGTACGGATTACGAGCTTGCAAGCGTGCAAGTGACAGGTGAGAACGTTGCCCGTAATGACCATTCGCAGCGTCATCCATTTATACCCGGAGTTTAATTATTATCGGATCGGGAATTCGATTATTGAACTGTGGTGAACGTGATTCGTATTTCGATAATTACGAGTTTATATCTAGATATATATATAATATGCGATATATTACCGAGCACCCGTATATAACGCGTGATTGATAACCGATCAGCAGGCCTGCCGACGGTATTACCGTTCAAGGAAAATCAATTATTGATCCTCGATTAATTATTGATCGCTGTAGTGCCGATATTGATCCGCCTGCTGCTCTTAGAATATAAATATAATATTACGTATGTTCCATGGATTATTGAGTAAGAAAAACGTAGCGATACCGAAAGAGTCGGCATAAATTGAAAGACGGAATTTATAATGATTCGTGAAAAAAAAAAGAAAAAATTAATAACTCAAAACTACAATATTATAGTCACGGATATACTTTGTATTATTTGTAGATGTGTCGAATTTTTTCAAACTTATTCTGACAACGAAATAACAGTTTATGAAAGAGAAACAATTATATTGAAGATTCACGTTTAATCGGTATCGAATAAGCTAACCTACTTTTAATAAAAAATAATTTATTGATATTATCAGCCGATGCGCTTGAAATTACCTTAGGAAAATTTTAAATTCAACAAATTTTGTAAAAAGAATTCAATAAAAGTTGGAAGCCTGTGTTGATAAGTATCATGTTTACAATACGTTCCGTTTGTTCTCGTAACTTTTTTTTTTTTTTTTATCAAACAACTATTGAAATAATTTCTATCAACCGTAACTGGTGAACGTTTAAAAATTTTCCAAATTAGCAGAATCAGAAGTTCTGTGCAAATTTAAGTATATCTGTATATTCTGAGCACAGTTGAATTCATTTTGCACGAATTTGAAACACACGCGTCAATAGTTTCCATTAAAAACTCCGTTTCGCACAAAAAATCAAGAAATAAAACTCTCTCAGATCAAGTTTCTAAAAGTGTTCCATATTCTTAAAAAATAAAAAAAAAAAAAATGAAAAAAAAAAACAGACCAACAATAAGCGTAAGTAAAAGTAGAACATGAAGCACAAATGACAAAGACTTTCCACCGTGATAATTGGAAAAGTTTTGATTCTCGTGCCAAAGCTCAAATTCACCCGTAATGGGAGCTTTAAGGTTGCAGGCGAAGGTGAAGTTTACACCGTTAAATCGTAGCAATATTATCCGCACCAAGCACCATCCGAGGGTCCAATTCTCGGGCATCCCTGCAGCTTCACGGCGTTGTCGTATTAACCGAGGGTTGCGGGGGTTGAAAAGTGAGAAATAAGGAAAAGAAAAGAAGATAAAAAAGAAACAAAAACATAAAAATAGAAAGAAATAAAAAGAAAAATACTTATTATTTTCTGATGTCTTCTTCTTCCTCTTCCTGACTTCTATTTTATTTTTATTTTTTCTTACTCCTGGCTTAAGTGGAATCAGGTCGTGGAAAAGAGAGAGACAGAGAGAGAGAGAGAGAGAGAGAGAGAGAGAGAAAGAGATGAAGAGAATGCTCGCATACATTTTAATATAAAAATGATTTGGGCAAATGAGAGCGCAGCGTCGTTCGGTCGGTCGGTCGGTCGTTCGGCCTCGGATTTTCCTCCTTTATTAACGCCGGTATTTTCATCCCTGTACCTGCGTCCCCCTCCAACCGGAGGAGCGGGACCAGGCCGGTGGATTTACTCAAGCAGATTGCCGGATTTGTAATATCAAGTTATTCCTGCCGGCAGCGTCGCTCCTGCGGGAGACCCTCTTCTCCCGAATTCAGTCCTCTGTCTGCCTTCTATCCTCCAGCCGGCGAGATATACCGTTCCTGGATCAACGAGATAAAAATAATCAGAATCCGAATAACCGAAACGAATCCGTCATTTCTCAGCCGAATCTTCATCCCCCCCGGCCCCGAATCGGTGGTATTAAAATCGCACTTTGATTGCTTACAGGATGAAAATTTAATCATGTTTCTACACTTTGACGCCGATCGATGATTTGGCACGGTCATAAAAATAAAAGATTGAAATTCCAATCGAAATAGCTGTAATTTGGATTTATTTTCAACGAAGGTTTCCCAATTTTGAGAAATATGCTTATTGTTAAAATATGCTTATTACCGGAAACTAAGCATGAAATTGAAAAATGTTTGGAACAAATGAAAGCTGTGCTTTTGATCAATTGAATTTTACAAAGTAGAGGCAGAATAGTTCGTCACTTTTTATTTGGTATCATACCGAAATTTACATTTATTGTGCCTTTTCTAAATTATCCAACTGCGCGTCGTCTTGTCGCTGAAAAGTCGCTTGTTAACAAAAGTCATTAAAAATAGAGTGAATTGTTATTAATTTTTGTACCACATACGAGTGACCGTTATTTGTTGATCGTAATTTCAAACCATGCAAGGTGTGTATAAGAATTACACGCCGGAGAGTGATAAAAATGAGAACAAAAAGAAGAAAAAAAAACGGACGAGAATATGAAAAAATTGCTAAAATTCCTCAGGGGGTGATGTTTTTAGACAAAAAAAAAACGCTTATTAAGCGGATGCAGAGGAGCACTGCAGGGCGCAGTATATTAATTACGGTTTTAATGCGGGCAGTAAATGCAGTTTGCGGTAGAGAAGTTCGTTTATTAATACGAACTGCTTCTCGTAAAAAGAAAATGCGGCACACTCAGGAATTTATAGGCGTGGAATTAGGCGGTGGCAAATAAGAATGTTATCGCTTTACTGCACTCTCTTATATATATATGTATAATATCATATCGTTGTACTTTATTTATGCAGTAAATCCCTTGGGAAATATACTTTCGATAACCGTAATTCTTGTCAAATTTCAGGGGGTTTTATACGTGTCTGCGTATGCTCATTGAAGCTGCGGCAAAGTCGGACATTCAATTCGCGGCTTAGGATTTAATCGATTTCCTAGTTTGATTTTGAAACTATTCGACGGAGGCATTCAAAGGCAGTTCTAAAATTCATGTAAAGAGTGAATTGCTAACAACCGAATTGTCCGTCGTCCGCTGCAATGTAACGCGCATGCGCTACAATCCGTGCGCATTTGTTTGCCACTGTGACCAACCGTCATGAGCTTTTTTGAAGGTTTTTACCTGTCGCAATTCGTAAAAAGGTATGTAACTCGAAAGAATCAGTATTTTTTCTCGCTTGCAAGATCGCTTCGGGAAGCGTACAAATATCGCTGAATTGATGAAAATCATCAGGATGAAAGGACTGGAAGTTGAGATATTAAATACAAAAATTGAAGGCGACGCGTGACTCGTGAAACTATAAGGATATCGGGATGTCGGAGGCGGGGTGAAGGTTCAAACCCTGTTAAGAGGGATAATGTCAGACCGTCCATCAGGATCGGCCGATACCGGTGAACTCGGAATCAGTCAGTTCAGTCGGGCCTAAATCATCCTGAAGACGTCTTTACTCCCGACGTTACAATATTGGTTTGACTTGACGGCTCGCCTGAGATCCGATCTTGATCTTGCCGTTTTCCCACGCCTCGCGGTTACGCCGCCGGAAACTCCGAACCCTGCCTGAGGGCGGTTCGTCATTTCTTCATTTCTTTACACCTCGCCCAAAGCGAACCGCTCTATCTCGGCTCCCCGAGCTTCGCCGTTTACTAACAAGAAACGCTTCGCGGTTTCCGTGCAGTCCCTCGCTTCCTGCGTCAACCTTTACCCGCAATCGCGAGACCAGCAAAGGGAGAAAAACTCCCTGAAATTTTTCTCCTTCTTTGCCTTAGCGTTTCTTTTTCCCCCTTTTTACTTTCTTTTTTTTTTTTTTTTTTTTTCGTCCCCCTAGCTTTTTCTGATCTCGGAACCACTTTCCGAGGACGCGGTGAACTGAACAATTGATTTAAATATCTCTGCCGTAGCGGCGGAGACGAAGATAGAAATATGCGTGTAGATTTTTTTCTTTTTTTTTTTCTTTTTCTTTTTTTTTCAACTTATATATAACGACGCAGCGAATGGCGAAACTTTTTCGTACGCGTTTCGATATTTTCGATCGGTACAATTAGTAGAGTATAGTATTAAATTTCATTGGTACAAAGGGTGTTTGATTCAATTCAATTTCAGAATTATTGTTCGAATGAAGAGAATAATACGGCTTCACGGTAATTTTATAGTCATTCAACACTTCGGAGGAATAAAATATTAATTTTTTTTTATTTTTTATTTTTTATATGCTGCGAGCTTCAATCGAACACTTGTAAGGAAATTAGTTACAAGCTTGCGAAGAAAGTTTTAAGACCAGACATTCATCCGAAAGATTGATCATGTATTTCATAGTATAGAAAGTTACGAAAATCGAAAACCCGAATCTTTCAAAATTGCCATTATTGCATATTTTATGGTCCGGAAAAATGTCGAACGACTGATAAAATACACACGAAGTGAGAAAAAGTGTCGAGACCAGACAGTTGCCGCTGCTGAGCAATAATTATATCGTCTGTGAGAATGAGGAATCGCAAACGTAACGTTCCTGGGCCCGAAAGCTTGCAGGGGACGAGATACGTGCTTTAGTCGATAAAAGCTGGGTCGTCGTTGAAATTTCGAAAAGCGCGTACTTAAACTCGAGTCTGCCGAAGTGACGCGTTGAATACAAAATTGATCTTAATGCCGCATTACCATCCGCGTCTTTGGGAAGCCCTCGAAGCGAGGCAAGGGATGATGGAAGGAGACCCTGCAGGAGATCAAGCAAAGGCAGAGAGAACCACGGCTCGATAATGCTTCGTGAATCTATCGTGCGATATGTATTTTTGCAAGTAAAAGTATAATCGTTGAAGAATCTCGACATGACTGGCAAAGAAATTTGAAAAAATGGGTGTGTGAATTTTTTTTCGGCAACTGAGGGGTAAGATTTGAACTCGATGTGTGCGCGTTGGTTTTTTTTTTTCTTTCTTTTTTTTTTTTCTATGCCGTAAATTTTTAATTGGTCGGAGGTGAGGCGAAAGTCTGGCGCGGAAAGAAAGGCGGAACCGCTGATATTCGGGTTAATTAATTCACCCGGAAATAACAAAAGGGAAGTTAAGGAATCCGCGAGGCGGTGCGAAGGGAGGCGCTTCCTTTAATCTTGTGTTATATTTGCATAAGGGTGCCTTTGCCCCAAGCCGTATTAATTCGCAGAGCAATTAATACGCGCCGAAAGGTTTCTTCATTATTCTGAAAATTCGTTAAAATTTTACCGATCCTCGTTCGTTCGCTGGATGCCGGCATCGAAGATATTTAATATCACTTTTAATTACTCTCCGCATTCTTGTATCAGCTTCAACTTCACGGTTTGTCATTAGGCAAATTATACGTTTACAATACGATGCTGCGTATCGATTATACAACCCCCAAAAAAATGAATAACACAGTCGGAGTTCTCACAGTTGTTTTATAAATAAATTAATCCTCGGCCAATTTAGTGTTGTGAGATGACGAGAAAAAAAAAAATAATAAATAAATAACGAATTCTGTCATCGCTAATATATTTATCGTTTGTCTCTTGAAAAACGATTAAACGTACTTCGTTTTTTAAACGATTTTTTTAATAGTTTTATAAGTATTTACCGATATAAAATTCGGATCAATTCTATTCCAGGATTTTTCGGCCAAATTATAATCTATCATACAATCTATTGTTATTCAATTTCTTCAAATTGGACATGCTGCTCTAGATGTTTGTATTAATTTTTTTTTTTTTCATTTCTATTCACCCCCAAAGAAATAAATAGGTGCAATTAACCTTTAGCCGGCACCTCGGGTTCATGCACCGAAACAATTTAATATTGCGACTAGAAATTTTTTTTCGGGATATTCGCTTAGTGTCCTTTACAAGATAAAAAAGGTCGCAACAATAATTTTAAATTTCAAGGTAGTAAAAAAAATTCTTAAATGGCAGGAACTTTTGAATTACAAAAATCTCGATTAAAAACCCTTAGGTCAAGAACGACCCCAAGGTGCCAGCTAAAGGTTAAAAACATGACGTGTTCTAAAATACTTTGTTTTTCCCTAATACTTGAGCGTCGCCGTTGAAAAATTTTTAATTCACAAGTCTCACGAAGACTTACGTTGTAGATTGTTCATAAAACTCTTCAACGCGATATAATTTCTGGAAAAGAGCTTTCCGCATTCGTCGAGTTTTCGCTGGTAAATTCCATGTTTTAGAAAAAGGCTGTTCTTTAAGATATTGGGGTTCTAAAAATTCAGTTCATCTCTACCGATTACTGTGTTGGATTTTTTTTTCACTGAAAGTCTATCAAATTTCATATGAAGACATTATTGTTCGTTATGCTTGTTTTATCGGATGTGTTGTACGGATGTAAATTGTATTGTCGGATGAAAAATGGATCGAAGAAAAGTTCCGATAACAGGCGCATTAATGTGTGAAATGTGAAAAAATTTCTTTTTCGTGTAAAAAAAAAAGTTGACAAACAGTTTCAAATTTTTCTAGAACGTAGTTTTTGAGAAAAATCGATTTTCGTGCATTTCTCGTCGAAAACGATGACTGGCGACTTCCAAAAAATTCTGAGAAGATTGTTTTCGACTAATTTAGAATAATAGCCCTTGACAATTTTTTCCCAAACGCACGGTTTTCGAGTTATCGAAGATCAAACTTCGAATATCTACTTTTAAACAATGGCTGAAAAGAATTTGAAAAAAATTAGAAAAAGTATATTTGGTGGAGTAGAAATAGGAAATAAATAGACGACCAATTCTGACTGGCAAGAGTACGAAGATATTTCTAAAAGAATGTGCGATTAATTTTTCCTCCTCACTTACTCCAAGCTCCTTATTTTCCGAGACCATTTTTTAATTGGTATCAGGAATAATCTTGAGGCACTCAAGTCTCGCGACGACATCCCGCAGAGTGGGATAATAACTTAAATTGCAGCTAGTGGCGGGATCTGCATCCTTAGCGAGCGGTGGAAAAGTTAAAGATTCATTGAAATGTGCAGTCTTCCAATTTACTTATCTCTCTTCGATCTAAGAGAGACTGATTGTACAATGCCACTTTTACGGCCGCCACCTTCGCAGACCGTTTTCCTCAATTCCGCTTTCTTTCTTTCTTCCTTTCTTTCTTTTCCTCTTCTCAATAAAACAGTTTCGTTCTTTTATGTATCTCGTCCTGGCTTGGTAATTGAATTTACACGCTTCCGTACGACGCTGCTGAAAACCCGCGTTTCTTACGCAGTTGAGAACGCCGCACATCGAATTTCAATTTTACGCGGTTCAAATTCACTTCATGCCAAGTGGAGAGCTGAATAATGAATACTCAAAGCATATGATCAAGAGAAATTTCAAATTTTTCAAATTTCAACTAAATTTGGTTCTCAACTCTCCTTTCGCGTCGGACGGGTATTTCATTTTTATTTATTTTTTTTTTTTTTTCGCGAACTCCGTTTACGTTAAATCAACGGAACATTCACTCGGCTTCGATAAATATTGATTGCTGCAAATCAATATCGTTCCGTTCGGCTGATTTCATAATTTTTTTACCGACGAACGATTTTATTTGCAGCCAGAAGTGAATTCATTTTTTTTTTTTTTTACATCAACGTAAATTTTTTTAACTGAAGAAATCGCTGGTAACAATTCGTCACTTCGTACCTGTACGAGAAAAGATTTTGCAGACTCGAACAAGGATACAAAATTTCGCGAAAACAAGCAAATATGTACCAATTATTTACTGTTACTTTAAATCCAGCCAATTTTGGTCGCTGTGTAGCTTTTGAAATATGTTTGAACATTGATATTGAATTTCACTAGAGATGTGATTGAGTGGATTGCTGAATTGCACTTCACAGGCCGCAGTTCACATCTCGTTTGGAAGAAGAATGAAAAAAAAAATAAAAAAAAAACGTTTAACGGGCACGCTGTATAAAATTCGTGTAAAACTGTTCCGAGCACAACGGTGCAGCTAGTCGATAGCACTCGAGATACCGGAGGTCAGACTGAAGTTCTCTGAATTCTTCATTTTTTTGGAAACTGTCTGAAGAGAGAGAATTTTATAACCATATATATTCCGTATTCTTGGGGCTTTTGAGAATGAAAACACTTTTCGTTATCCACAAGCGAAGAGTAAAATTTCGAAACGAATTGGCTGTGAGCAAATAAGCCCCGAAAAACTACCGCAAGCCCGAGTTTTTCTCCAATTACAACAACAATCAGCAGCCGATCGGCTCTGATTCGCAAACTTGCGAATAGTTATTTCTTCAACGTATGAAATCGTGATGTTAGTAGCTGAGAAATTTTTTTTCTCAAAATTGCAAGAGTTATATTTGAGGCTTAAACGATGTCGTTGGTTCGTAAAATTAGAAAAAAATTGCAATTCCTTGTACCACTCGAGGAGTAAAAGCGTTCGGTACATATCGTTTGTTTCAACTGTAAATAAATGAAGTTGAATAATAGTAAAAATTGGCGACATTTCGCTCGGTCAGTAAAGACAGACTGAGGCATTATATCATATGAATTTTGGTATTTGTAAAAAAATATCGTAGTCAGTTGAATTAGAACCCACAATTCAACGCTGAACAAAAATTGTCCAGAAACTTTATTATACTTCACGCAAAAATAACTCCAGGAAATGAGTTTCCGTAATAGTTGCTAATTCGATACTGCAGGAATAAATTTCTCGTAACTACGGTTGCGTGAAACAAAAAAAAAAAAAAGCTTCTTCGGATATTTGTATTTGGCGTTAGGCGTACAATTTCGCCGACTACTGTGTTTCGCCGTAATTTTACTCGGTCGGTAAAGACTAACTACCGCGTCATCCTGAAGGCATCCTGAGTACAGCATCCGCAGCGTTAGTCGAACGATTTCGAGGTGTAAAAGTTTAGTCGTCGAAAGGCGCCGCGTCGCGTCGCTCTGGTTGACTTGGCGCGAAAGAACCGGAAACGAATGTTTTGTAAAAGTGATTTACGATCCGTGGCCTGGAGAAGGAGAAGAAGGGGGTGGAGATCGAATGGGAAAACGGTGAGCGTAGCCGGCGACACTTAAATCTGGTTGTAAACGTTGGGGCGAATCAATGCGCCTCGGCTAATACCAGCCGCCTCCATGCGAGAGGCTGAGAAATCGCCATTCTATTTACATCTGATTTTTAAGGGTTTACATAAACCAGCCGTTTACACGCCAGTCACGCCCAAGGCTCCGCAGGGCGTCTCTCTTTCTCTCCCTCTCTCTCTCCTCTCTCTCTCTCTCTTTCACGGCTGTCTACGAAGCCCCTTTAAGCCCGGCGTGATATAATCTGTTATAATTGAAAATTATGCCGCACGACTGGGTTTGCCGGGCGCGGAAACTGTCTCTCCGCGCAGTTTTGCACGCTATGGAGAAGAAGGGAGATGAAGAATAAAAGTAAAAAAAAAGAAAAAAACAAAAATGGCGCCTGCAGAGCCATTACGAAAACAGCTATCAGCGCGAGAGACGAAGGAGTCAGTTTACACCGTTGCAAGTAGCTCGGTGTTTTCGGCCCTTCGAAGAAACCAATTCGCTGCTTCCACGATCGAGTTTCGACACTCCGGCTGCAAGCACGACTGAGATCGGCAGAGCGATTAGTGGCGGAACAATCCGAACGATTGCTTCTGTTATATACATCTTTCTTAATATATATAAATCTCGTGTCACGATGTTTGTCCTCAATGGACTCCTAAACCACTTAACCGATTATAATAAAATACGCACACCATGTGCAGTTCGATCCAACTTGAGAGATAGGATAGTTTAAATCTCAAATTATAGTCGCAATTTTAATTTATTGCTAATTATTTGTCTGTTATTATTCGACAGTCACAATTATCTGTTAACTCCAAATGATTCTAACAGATGTCGATACCTTTCGACTGGGTTGAGTAAGTAATCAATAGATGGCGCTGCTATGGTAAATCTACGAACGTGTCATATAAGCTACACTAGCAACCCATCCCGGCTTCGCACGGGCATATAATAATATAATAAAAGAAAATACACAATGTTTACAGTGAGTTTCTAGAAAAATAACATTTATATTATTACTTAATATTATTATATGCCCGTGCGAAGCCGGGATGGGCTGCTAGTATATATATATATATATATGTATATACTGCAATTCTAACCGGTCCGAACTGATTCTCGGACCAGGACGTAGTGCGGGGTGAACAGGGTTGATTACTCGAAATGAAATTAGAATGCGATGCAAGTAAGAAGAGGGAGCTACAGTGGGTGGAAAGTTTCGTGACTTTACAGCCAAAGTTTGATTTCGAAACGAAAAGTTGGAAATATTCTCGAACGGCTGTATTTTAGTGAGTAGATGAAGTCGGTGTTCGATCTTGTACTTGGATTTGAATTTACAAAAAAGAATCGTGGGTAAGGAAAACGGACGTTGGATGATAATGAAAATTGTACAGGATTTACAAACAAAAGTCTCACCGGCGGACGAAATGATAAAACCTCTTTCGATTTATCGATTTATATGAATCGATGTATCGGCAGATAACAACTTGAGTTGTCTTGGAATTAGGCTAGAGTACAATTGTTGAAACAGTTCGATTTCAAACAAAATTCAACTCTGAAAATCGTTCTCAATTAATAACCTGAATGTTACGTGTATTTTAGATACGAATTCCATTGATTGACTGCGAACAGCCGCGATTCGTGGATTTGGATAATAGTTTCGGAGGTATGACATTTTTTTAAGAGGAATATATTCGGTGACTTTCACGAAAGTATTTCATCTTCTGAAACTTTGCGAACTTCTATCACCAGTTACAAATTTCGGAATCGATCGAAAAAATATAGAATTTTCTTTATTCCTTGAAAATCTCGCGGTAGTTTTGAATAATTCTGAAAATTTTGAATTATTCGATAAATTCAAGGCTTCGAAACGAATGTTAGAAACAATTTCAGTAGTCATTCTGTAACAGTATTGGAAAAAGAAAAATTTTCGTTCAAACTCGAGGAGTATTTCTCATTAATCCATTCATAATCGGTTTCATTTGTCAGTCAAATTTTTCTCCCGAATGCGTAAGAATTAAGTCAAGCGTACGTCGATCAAATGGAAATCGAAAGACTCGATCGTTCGTTTAACAACGAAATCTCGGAGGATTTTTATACTCAACGTTCGCGATCTTCTCAAGTCGCAAGGAAAAGTTGACGTTCATAATCCGAGACGCGGACGAATCTTATCGAAAATTTGTCGAGGTACAAGAAAACGGAGATCCTTTGGAGTAGCGGAGATATCCGGGATTCGAAGCGATGTGAAGTAATGTGCCATCCGAGTTGGAGGCAGGTGGGGCGGCTGTAATATACAAGACGCAGTCAGACCGTATAGCTCTAAGTTAGTGCTCGAAGCTGGCGGAGTCCATGAGGCGTGAAGCCTGAAAGTTCGTTGTAACCTTACCTTCTTACCAATCTCTGCAGTTGGCCCCCGTCTATGCAGGGAGAGAAATAGGAACGAACAGCCACGCGGAACCCGTTCCAGTGCGAGTCGGGAGGAACGGATAAAAGGAGGGAGAAGGAAAAGGGAAAGGGTATGAGGAAAGGCGGAGCAATGAGACGAGGAGAGAGAGAGAGAGAGAGAGAGAGAGAGAGAGAGAGAGGAAGGACGGCTCTAGTTAGCCCGGTTATTCTCCTCGGGTAGTTTAATTGCCAAATTGGCCTTGGCAAATAATTCCACAGACGCTCGGTTCCGCAACTCCAAATTAAATATGGGTTCAACGTTTTCCGTCTTTCGTATAGTTGTGCAAACGAGAAATGTGGAAATTGTTCGGACGCAGGTTAAGAATCACTTGCGTTCGTAAAAACCCTTCGAAATTTCAAGCATATATCCAACATCTGGGTCATTTTTCAGTTAAAAAATGTTGTTTTAACTAACAGTTGATTTACGAATATCTGACTCACCGAGTGGGTCTTTCTTATGTTCTTTTTTTGAGAATTTTGTAACACTTTCGTACGCAAATGGTGTATTTCTGAAACCTAAACACATAGAAAACGCATCATAATTAGGAACAAGATTGGTTTACGTAGAAATTAAGATGTTTTAAAATGTTAAAATAAATTATGTGTCGTCGGTATTAGTTGCATGCTCTTTTTTTCGATAAGTCGACGTTTCGAGTGTATCCTAAAATTTTTAGAACCGGATCATTAAACTATCGATACGAATATTGATGCAAAGACATAGAAGGTAGTTAGAAAATTCAAGATCTCTGGATTCAACTTCACAATACCAATTTAATTACGATTAGATTTTGCAGCCCGCTAAAAATTTCAGGATTAACTCCAGAATTTCTATTTTACACGGAAAAAACAAATAAATATATTTGCATTGTATCGCATACAGAATTTTAAGTTGTCGAAAACACGCGATCTTAGACAATTTCTGAGGATCTGCTTATAAATGTACTTCACATTCGGAAAGATCAGACCTTTTTTCGCACGAAAGCTGCAGAAAAGCCTAAATACTGGAGGAACTTCATACCTTATTGTACAATATAAAACAAGCGAAATGTCGTGAGAATAAAATTTTCACCCTCAAAAACTGATCGAATCTTAGATTTGCACAATTTTGGTTTGTAACACGATCAGAGAAAGCTTTAAAAAACGACGACGCTTCAAGGTGTTCACGATGCCCTGCATCACCGATTGTTTTCACAGAGAGTCACGAAGCTTCGCAAGTTGAGGGAATAGTGCGGTGAAAACGCAGCGTAATATCAAAACGACGGAGGAGATTTTTCTCGATGACGGCCTAATGATCGTTATCGGCTCTCACCCGCCGACCACCTTATCAAATTTAGTACTCAGCCCTAAGTAAATATTCTCACCACGGCTAGAATGACGGGCGGGAATGGAGAAGGAGGAAGAAGGGATGGAACGAGGGAGAAACGCATCGTTCTCCGAATATAATGCAGCATGGGGATTTTGTCTCTAAGCTAAAAGCTTCTCTCAACGTCACTGAAACTCCACTGTCAACTCGACTTTCCAACGCGCCGGAAAAGCGACGCCGAACTGCTTAATATTTCGCTCGAAGATTATGAAAACGCTTAAAAAATTCGAGACTCTTGAGTCACGCCGAACCAACCGTGATCGGGATATTTTAGCGAAAGGTTGTAAGATTTACACGAGTTTAGAACAGTAGACCAGAGATTCCGAGAATGAAGTCAAAACTTCGATTCGAAATTACAAGTTTTGAGATTCAAATTTTTCAAAATTATATAGCTTATATTGCGCGTTAAAAAATTATTGATCATTGAATTTAGGTGAGAAATTTAATAGCCTAAAATCAAATTTTCAGTTGAATAATTTTGAAATGCGTCAATCGTGAATGGAGAAAATATAACCGTTTGTATGAATACTGCAATTTTTATAAGAAACAAATTTCTGAATTCACCTTTCTCATTACAATCTCATTTCCAGTGTGACGTAACTTTAAAGGTGAAATTACATGTAATCGGTAGATTAATGTTAGTTGAAAATTGCAAATCGATTCAAATGACTGATTCCAATGAGGTTGAAACTTTAGGTTACAGTTTTGTGAAGTTGAACAATCTCATTCAAACCTTCAGGTTAGCTTTATGATTTAATTTTGAGTCGAATTGTCGTTTCACAATTCGGTATCATCTGAATTACACGGTCGGAAATTTAAGAAAATGATAACAAATCTACAATTTATTCAAATTTTCAAATATGCATATGCAGCATATCAATGGGACTACGAATCTCATACAAATTATTCGCTACGATATTCCTGCGAGACAAAGCATTCTTTTCGGCTTAATAATATCGCAAAAAAAAAAAAATATCGTTTCATTTTCCTCATGTTTTATCCAATGAAATACTCTGAGCGGGAATTTCAAATAATTCCCACGACGCAACACTACAAAAGATTGAACCGCTGCGCTACGGATTACGAATTTTAGTATAATCCGAAAGCATTATTTCCGAGGACAAATTTTAATCTCGGCACATAGCATCGTTTATCTGATATTTTTTACAATTTTTCCGACTACTCTGAATACACTCACACCAACAATGAGATAATTTTTTAATTTCGGTTACCGCTCACTCATTCCTTGATTATTTTCATTTTTTACCATAATCGAAAAATATAGTTCTAGGTAGAAAATGAAAATTAGTTTTCTAGCTGTTACCGGAAACTCTGGTATCCGTTACTATTCTTTCTCGTTACGATCACCCTTACGAGATTTTCTTGCGACTGTTGCGAAAATTTAACGCTTGTGAAAGAATAAATTGACGTTAAAGCCTTGTTTCACCAAATAAGTAGAGTAAACCTCAGAAACTGATTTTGCGTCGCAATAACCAAAAAAGGATCAACGATAGCGGAAAATGGTTGGGCGTACCTCGTTTTTCGTAATTCCGTAATTTTTTTAACGATACCTGTTTTACTGAATTTTTCCAATTATTGAAAAAAATTAAATTCTTCTCAGTGCAGTAACGTCTTAAACTCTTTTCTTCGTTTATTTTTTTTTCTCTTCGATCGGTCGAGAGGAAAGAAAATCAATCGAGAGACACGGTCGAAGAACTTGTATAAAATCTTTGGGGTGAGAGTCGGCCGACTTGAAGAATAGGACGTCCATACCCATTAGCTGTATGGGATAATACAGAAGCAAAGAAATAACCGAAGACGTTGCTGCATTGCTAGATATTATCCAGACAGGGGTTGGGTATGTATAGTCTCCAGGTTGTAGGTATGTGTAAGGGAAATATTGACATTGCTGTCAAATAGAAATCCCGAGCATCTGGCGCAACGTTTCTATCAATTCGGTTACATGCGCCGTATTATAAGCCTTTGATGGTACCGTATTTCGTTTAATAACTTCCAGATGGTGCAACGCGAGACACGCTGCATACGGAAGTGAAATAAGCCCGCAGAATCGTACCATCGAAAACTCAATATGCAGGTTGCAGCAGCGTTTTCAGTCGCTAAACGTTGTATGCATGAAGTCGATGTGCTTGCAATTCAACACCAGATATCACGTCGCTGTAATGCTCGTTCGATCGAACACTCGTTTGTACTTTCAATTTTCTACATTGTTTCGATCGTCCGAAAAAAATGAACAGTCATCCAAATAATTTAAAGCCACATTCGAGCTTTGGAACGCCTCAAAAAAAAAAAAAAAATATATTTCTTCAGAGTTTCGAGAGCAAATCTACGTTTCCGATTGACGAAAATTCTTCACCCCCAAAATAGCGGGAGACAATAAGACATTGTAAAAACTCGACAGCTGTGATTGAAGAAACCCAAAATTAAGTGCTGAGAATAAAATGAGCGTTCGAAAATTAACGTACACAAAAATATCACACGGCATGATTCGCGAGAAGCAATCGGGTTCGAATTTTATTCTTGTTTCAATTAAACTGGCAATTCTGTTGCATATCAAGGTGGTTCATCTATCACAGGGAAATATCCTGGCACTCGCCTTCGCTGGGATTAGCATGGATATGACTGAATTATACAGGGAATGCTACGCGACCAACTGTGCGTAAGCCTCCGAGAACTCTGTTACGCGTCGTTCGTACAGCCGATAATCTCTTCTGTTCTGGATAATAGAAACGAAAAACCAAAAAAAAAAAAAAAGATGAACTTTTATTTTTAGCGACCCCTGCGACCGAAAATTTTGCGCTACTTCGATGCAGTAATTCTGTACAAGCTATCTACGTACATGCGAACGTTCGTTAATCCTTGAAAATATAAAACGCATCGCGTCGTATCGCAGTTTTTTTTTTTTTTTTTTCTCGTTTTTCGATTAATCCAGAACTCGTCCGCACGACGGTTTCTAATGTCGTTGAATTTTTCATTTTAAATTTGACTTCAGATTCTGTCGACTTTTTCCACATTCATAGATTCCGAACTCTGAATCGGAAATGGGATTTTCAATATTCAAAATCGTCGGTGGAATATTTTGTCGAAATTTTGTCGACGATATTAGATCTACTACTTTGAATTCCGGAGACCTTGTTTCAGATTCGGATCTAGAGATTTTAAAAATCGTCAGATACTCAATCACAGTTCAATCGTTACGTTAGAAACAATTTATTTATTTTTTCTTCTTCTTCTTATTTTCATCCAGGCGTCCACGTACGGATGAATAAACTGAAAGTGGCCTGACTTTGAAAAGGTTAATCAATATTTGCAGTAAAACGTACAACATCGGTGAAATAACATTTTTTATCAGGATACGTATAGTTTTCAAAGTGTACGGTAACAGTTTTGATTTTCTCTAACATTATTCGTTGAAAATCGAAACGCGCGTCTTGCTTAAACATTAAAATTTCATCTTCTTTCGATCCCAATTCAGAAAGTAAAATCCGTTAAATTTTTTCGACGGCAACATTTTTCGAAACATCAAAACGCAATCCGAAAACAATTTGACAAGATTTCTATTCGTCTGTAATTCTTGACAGCTCAAACTTTGATCGATTTACCACCCTCTCTCTTTCTCTCTCTCTCGTTTTAAAGATTCGGTAAGAATCGAAGTAATTGAACCTACAGGGCGAATCGTGTCTAGCAAGTGATCGAAAACGACGTTCGAATTGGAGAGAATAGGAATTGAGAATATTTCTACCCTGGAGCTGTTATTTTCTTGGCCCTGGAACACATGGTTTCGGGCTGTTATCGAAGGTAACCCCCATTCCACCCGCGCCCTTTCCTTATCGGTTCAACAAATTTAACTTGATTTCCTGTACGAACGCTCAGAGCTCTGGGGAAATACAGAGTTGACGCCCCCTTCCGCCCTTGCAGGAGCGTCTCGGGCGAACTTGGTTTACGATAAGGGATGAACTAACAGTCTTACCGATCGCAGCGGGCCCCTTGACCTAGCCAAACTTCATATCAACTGGCTAACCCCGGCTGCCCACACGTCTGCTGACCCGAAGACCGAAGGGATCTCTTGGAGTTTTCCCCTTGACTTTCATCCGATCCTAAACATCCCGGCGAAACTCCAAAGTTTAGAGCCCGTCGATCGTTCGGGGATTTGCCGGTGAAACGTCAGTCTCGGTGACAGGTCTTGATAATTCGTGTGAGAATAATTTGTACAGAAATAACCCGTACGAGAACAAACCGTGAGAAAAATAAAATAAACGAAATAAGAAAGAAAATAATAATGTCTCGTCGAATGCACAACCTAGACAAAAGTAACCCTCGACCCGAAAAACTCGTACGAAATAACTTTTTGGCCTTGGGCTAAAATGACCCGTCATGAAGAATCCAATGAAAAATAAGCCGAGACAAGAATAATCGGTGGCGAAAATTGGCCAAAGAAAAATAACCTGAGAGAAAAATAATCCAAGCGAATATCAACCGAGTCAAAAATAACCCAGGACAAAAAATTGACCGAACATCAGATACATCAAATGTAATTGAATTGAAGTTCAAATGTGATGTTTTTTTCATGGGTTATTTTTATGCATGCTAGGTTACAATTAACCAGTCGATTATGGTGGTTGGTGAACCAAAAATCGATACTTTCAATCGATTTTATCAGGGCATGTGATCGTACGACAGATATTTATCAAATTGACACATGTTCGTGAGTAGCAATGATTTCTTAAAAAAAAAATATCGAGAATCAAAGACACTGATGTTATGGGTAAAAGCTTGGATATATCGATATTCCATTTTAAATTTCAGTTCAACAATGATAAAAAGTGTGGTAAGTGTCCGATTTCACTTTACGATGGCTCCGCATTTTATTCAGAAGACTATTTCCAACGATTTTACCGAAACAGCTTTTGTATTCTCTGTGAAGCTAATTACATATCACCATTCCTTGATCATAATCAACATCACTGCAGTGTCGTGAAACCAAATATTCATCGATATCAAGATCATGAAAATAGTGTTTCTTGTGAACAAAATGATTAATCATACAGATCAAAATCGAACGAATCAAATAAATTTCTCAAAATTTTGAGATCGCTTGGAATTAACCAATGATATCCAAACTCCGGTTTATACTTTCTGTACTTTTCATTTCTGTATTCTCAGAGAAAATTCAAACCGTTTGTAAGCCGAGGTATATATTAATTCGATAAACATTCAACGTGCGATTTATACATCACAAAAAGAAAAAAAAAAAAAAATTACTAAAATAACCATCCATTTCTGGCTCACCATTTCAACACCAGAACAAATCAAGACCCGAGTACCGAAGCAAAAATTATACCTCACCTAATGCTCGATAATTTTCGCAAATCCGGTGATTAATTCGGGTCGAGGATACGCTCGATGAATTCCAAAAAGATCACCGATCGCATCCGTCCCGGATGTTTAACGAAGGGAAAGGCTTTCGGGGGAATTAGCACCTGTCTGCACCATCCGTGACGTCACCGAGCCGCCCGCGTAATCTCGTTCAATTGATTCGCCCCGTCTCCAGAGCTCCTTTTCCTATTAAGCCGTGATATCCCGTCCCGCAGAGACTCACGGATCAAAGTTACGCGTTCGAAATCAAAATCTCCTCACCAAAGTGTCCCGACAAGTACGTGACAATTAGGCGCAACCCCCGGGCGAATCAAGGCCTCGAAATCCGAACAAATTTCCAAAATTGGAGAGAACCGTTCTCCCTTTTATTTTATTCTCACCTACTTGCGATTGCCCAAAAACGGTGTTAATTTTATGAAAATTATAGGATTTATTGAATTTATCGTCTCGTCAAATTTACTCGCGTTTGCACTGTGCTGACAATAATTTCAATTCTTAATGTACTTGTTTGAAAATTTTTGCATATCAAGTTTATTTTCAAATTTTCGGTTTCGAAAATTTTTTAAAGCCGCGTTAACGAGGCTGTTCAATATATTTTGTTAATTGCGATGCACAACGTTTTTACCAAAACGTATCCAAGATTCACGATTTTACCTCCATTTTTCGAAATTTCACATTTCCTCAAGCAGAAATTTCCAAACGATGTTACACGTTACAACGTTTTTGTTCAAACAATTTATTGGCAACTTTTTGGCATTGTTATTATTCAAAATTAATTTTCTAACGAAAGTATAGCCGATACATCCTTAATACGATAGAAGAAGACTGTTCTTTGAAGTTATTTCTAAAAGTGAAAAACTGTCCTCAATTTTGAATGTTCTATTTCTGAAAGTATCAGAGTAGTTTTAACTTCTAGATTGTGTCTCATTTTTTTTCAAATACATAACCGTTACAATTTATTCTTGCACAAACATGAAATTATTGCAGCAGCTGACAAAAAATTTAGTACGAACGACCTTGTATAATCAAAAATAATGGCAACGTACACTAGATTTTTGGATTACAGCTCGCAATACTATTTTTCATTTTACACCCAGACCTAAAATTTTCCAGTTATAGTAAAAACAACGATAGTCAAGAACCGCACAAGTGACAGAACATTACAAATTATTTCTCTTTGCGCAGAGATGCCATTTTTGTTTTTTTCTTTTTTTATTGTTGCTCAACAATTTTTTCCTGTTTCTGAAATTCAAACAGAGTCACTGATTAATCACGCGCATATTTCTCACGATCATAGGTAGTAAATTTTTCTCCATTCGCTAAAAAATCGTTCAATTACATTGTAAAACTCAATTTCACGCGGGGCTAGAATTATTTTCAACGACAGAATAACAATTCAAGCAATATCGCAAAATGTTGCGATGAAAAAAATTACACGCAACTATGTCTACGAGATTTTCAGTGAAATTATCTCGCTACTGCGAATTGATTTCCTCGTTTATTTTTTTTTTTTGTTTTTTATAAAATTGAAACTGAAATGAACGGAGCTTGCAAAAAAATATCAATCACGGTTCACCAGACCTTACGTATACCCAGGGTGAAAAAAACTAATTAACCTTCGCTGCTTGAATTTATTTCAATGAGATTTTCTCAACACGCTGCCGTGTTTGACTAATTCACAGGCGTGTAATTTAGCCTCACCGCGTCTGAAGCTTTCACGGATAGAAGCTCGGCACAGACCGGCTGCGTAAAGTGAAGCGGTCGAGTGATGAAGTGCAATACACCGAGAAGAGTTTGCATAATTCCCTGCACTCTGAGTTTGATCGCGAGAGTTGGATTGTGTATCGCTGAAACTTGTGGCTTTGACAGTATTGTTAACTCCCACAGTTTACAACTGTTTTAACCCCTACACCCCCGAATTTAGGTACACGTACACCCACAAACACGTTATATACGCACGTACATATATTACATCAAATGTATAACGTCACGCGGAATCCGCGCGAGCAAGTTTAACGGCAATGATAAATTTCCCGCTGATCCTACGGCGTGAGGAAATGCACTCCACGGGAACTTCCCGAAGTTATTTCATCCCTCTGTTATATGCACACCCCGCTGTTTTCCATCGTCTCCTTAACTCGCGGATCAGATGCAGAAGTAGCTATTCAACGCCCCGCAATTTCGACCAAATTTATTCCGCTCTCCGCTGATCCGCAATTATTTATATCAGATTTTCATTAAGCATTTACGTGACGGAAATTTTCATCGTGTAATCAAAATTTATAGATCCCATTCTCGCAAGACGGTTATAATCCGTTTAGCAAAACATAAGCTAACGATATTACAATTTTGCAAAATTTCTTAACGGACAACGGTGGGGTTTGATATTGGTGTTTTTTTTTTTTTTCACTTCTTGTTTTATTTATCGAAAGCTACGACAAAAACTTTCTAATACTACCGTAAGCCCAAATTGAAAATAAATCGTTTCATTGCTTCTTTACTACGAAACGAAATTATTGCCTGTATTCGGAAATATTTAAGGAGGTTCAGTCCACGTATCTTAAACGAGAAAACTGACTCAACGGCTCCGTTTTATACACAATTTTGAACAAAAACACTCCCAACTCGTTTTCATATTACCCAAAAATAAATAAATGGCATTAATTCTATGAATTTACTATTGCAATTTGATAGAATCCTTGTCATATCTTGTAGAGTATCAGAGTACAGAAACAAAAACTTGCACTTGTATATTTTTGTTTTTTTTTTATTTTTTGTTTTTTTCACGGAAATGTTTCCGATGCGAAAGAAATATTTTGAAATCAAATGCACGATCGATGTATTTTACCGTTCCGATGAGAAATCACTACAATTAAGTATATTTTTTCGGTAATCTAGAAAAAAAAAAAAAAAAAGCTGTTTTTTTACGAACAATTTTCCGCAAAAAATCAAGCTGCAATTTTCGTACCTCGCACTTTAAATACTACTAACAAACGAAATTATGATGAAAAGTTTTCGGTTTCGTAAACATGGATAAGGAAGTGAACGGTAAAAAGAGCGCTTCTCGTATAATTACAAAAGTTGAAACAAGCAGATAATACTTTTGGATAATTTTCTGCTCAAAATCGATAATAAATCAGATCACTAAACGCGAGATTTTATAAATATCAAGTAATTCTTGTACAGGGGTAAAAGTATTATTGAATTAAGTAGACGGGGGTGAAAAATTCTATGCAACAAGATCGAAGGGCGAGAGGCGAAATCAGCGTGTAAAAAAAATTTTTAAAAATCCTCAGTACGCGTGGACCGCGTAGTTTCGCGGGCTAACAAGATCTTATTTAAATATCTCCGTAGCCACTCGTTCGAAATTGCATATCGTTAGCGGCGAAGCTGGCGATACGAAGAGGAGGAGCCGTTGATTGCAGCGGCGGCTGGCGAAGTCGTCGGGCATCAAAGGGAGTAGCGAGAGAAGTAATTTGCATTCCGGTTCCTCGTTTCCTCGTTTCTAAGGCGCCTCGGATAGCGAGAGTGCCCTAGTTTTCCCTTTCGGATATTGGAAGCCCGGACAAAGACGCGGAGGAGGAAGAAGAGGGGGAGGGAGAACCGGCCGGACTGCAGATATTCCGCCCCGGGCGTGCGAGTTCCGTTTCATTCCGACCCCACCGTTTTCATCTCGATTTACCCGAAAGAGATCAGGATCGAACCGGTGGTCGTACCACCCTTCGACGATGGGAGTACGATGGTGCGATAGTAACGCCGTTGCGGAGGCAATACAACCGGCGGTAACGGAGCCGAGAACCCGAAGCTCAACCCTTCTCACGAAATTTCAACCCTCTGTCGTTTGTACGCCTTTCAACGACCACGCTGACGTGTTTTTTTTCACTTTTTCCACCGGGCATTCAAGTTTAGTCGCGAAATGTGCCTGCATTACGGTCCGGTTACTGCACTGAGAAATATTTCATTTCTTACGGTAACTAGAAAAATTGAGTAAAACAGGTATCGTTAGAAAAAAAAAAAAAAAAAAAAAAACTGTTCGAACGTTGTTGGAGTTTTTTTCGATTGTGGTAAAATATGAAAATAGTTTACGACCGAGCGTTAACCGGAACTAAAAATTTCTCTCAGTGCAGCGGAGTGGAGGTGAGAATGTGGAAATATGAAATAGTGGAAGGTACACGATATAGACTTTTCGAAGAAGGGAAAGGGTTTAATTTCGATAATTCAAAATTGCGGAAAGTCAAAGTATGGAGAGGTCAGAATATGGAGTGACAAAATGTACAATAGTATGCGTAAAAATATCGTATAGATTTCTATATTTTTTCTTTTTCTTTCTTTCGACTTTCTGTATTTTCGATTGTTACTTTACGTTACTTATGTTTTGTATTTTTCTAAAAATATGTTACGAACGAATGGAAAAGGCCGATACAAAAATTGGAATTGCATTTCGACGAATCGTTTGAGAATTCGTGGTCAGAGTGTCCGATTCTTTTAGAACTTTGTCGTAAAAAAAAAGCTGCAGCGATTTTGGCAGTCAGGTGAATAACGAACCGGATACACGTGGAAATGAAATATAAAGAACAGGTGATACCGCGGAGAATGACGGAGAGAAGGAAGCGGTATTATTATCCGGCAACAACGTCGTTCAGAGCTATTGGCTGGGAGGATCCGCAGGGTTTTGTACGTCAGGGTGCGTACAGATTGGATACGCCTTTTCTAATAGCCCCGAGGGTGAGTTGAGAATGACGCATTACCTTCGCCAATAGCCCGTGTAAACGCAACGCGCCGGTCGCCACTCGGGTGAAATCGATGTTTGTAGTTCCAGATGCAGCCCGTAACAGAGATTCGAAATCGATTTCGGCCCACGACGGTCCGTCGATTCTGTAAACGCACAAAGTGACGGACAAACATCCGAAGCGTGTGGCGTGGGGTTCAAAATCCCGAAGGACCAAAAAGTCGGCTGGTCGGAAGCACGAACATTTCGAGAAAAGCACGGCTGTATAACATTTGACAAGTCGAATTTTTGACTAGTATTTTCGCAATTCAATATTTTGCCCTTCGTAATCTCGGCGACTCTCGGGGGCAAAATAAAAAAAAATGTCGGTATATTTTTACGTTCTCCAATTTTGATTTTTCTACAAGTCATCTTTTCGTATTTACGGTCCTTCTACGTTATCAAACTTCGGGATTTCGTACCGTCGACTTTTTTGGCTTTTCATATTTTTTCACCCCACACCCGTAAGAACATTGAAAACATTTTCACTGGAATATTCTTTCGATGTAAACGTAACTTGTACACCATTGACTGGTAGTTTTGCCATTGTCAATTACGATTCAACCGTTTGCCGTCAATTATAGTCATCACTGGATTTTTACCATGCAGTGATTGTCCACTCTCAATATCAAAATTTTGACATTCGACCCTTGAATTTAAACTTATGCCTGTGAAGTTTTGAATTTTGGCACCTTCGTTCCAGTAAACGTGGATGACCGTTTCGGAAGACTTGTTGGTAACATTTATCCTGTTGTACAATTTTTGCCATTTATTGACGGACGGTACGAGTTGCGAAGACTCCGAACGGCGTGGATTGGATCAATTTGCGGCGTCGATGAAAATGAACGCTGTTGAGGAAACGGCGAAACACGCTAATCCGCGGAATGTCTACAAACTGACAGAAGAATTGAGGCGGATCGTCGGGTACGTGATAGGGCAGTCTGTCTGATTGAGAACGACTTGTGCGATTGGCAGGTTCCTGGTAGACCTGAGGCGTCTGCTGAGTCAACTGCTGTGAAAGGAGAAGGAGAAGAAGAAGAAGAAGAAGAAGAAGAAGAAGAAGAAGAAGAAGAAGAAGAAGAAAAACGAAAGAAATTGATGGTGATCGATAAATTTGGCGGGAAAATTTTCAGCCAAATTGCGTGCGATTGGTTTCATTTGTTTAGCGAGAGAGCTCGGAAAGTGCGGATAATAAATAGGCGAAATTTAATGCTATTCAAGATATCAGAAGCGTGCCTCACGCCGCAGCACAGCAGGTTCTATTGGATACGAGCGATGAAAAGAAACCGCGATAGTGCGATATGAAATTCAAATGAATTATTTCTGGCTAACAGAGCTATCAACGAGCGGTTATAGCTGGTGAATACCTAACCGCGGTTATACATGTATGGAAGGATGAAAGGGTGGAAGGGGGATGGAACACCGACAGGGACCGAGCTCCGTGGGGAGAGAGGAAGAGGACGTTTTACCCATAAATCCTCGGGCATTGCGAGCCCTGGTGGCTTTCATGTGCTTATGCACTCCTCTAAAAAAGTTCAACCCCGTACGGCAGGATCGCGTGTCATCCGATCCACTCACGTGGCCTCGACCCACGCACGTGATCGAAAAACTATGAACTTGGACGGGCAGTTATTTCGATAATCGCTACCGAGCTGCTTCGGGACGATGGTATAAAAGAGTCGCGTTCGCCGATACAGGGAATCGCGCAATTCGCTGGAATGGTTGGAATATGCACGATACAAGGGGTGTACCTCGCTAGGAATGACGAAAACACGCACTGAGAGAAATTTTTAGTCACGGTTATCGCTCGGCTCTTATAACTGTTTTCATTTTTTACCTTTGTGAAAATGAAAATTAGTTTTCCAGCTGTTGCCGGAAAGTCTAGTATCCGTTACTGTTCTTTCTCATTAAGATCACTGTTGCTATATGTTTTCTTGCAACTGTTGCGAAAATTTAATGCTTGTGCAAGAATAAATCGCATATAAAAAATGACAAACTAATTTTGCGTTGCAATTACCAAAAAAGGATCGACGATAGAGCAAAATGGTTACGCGTACCTCGTTTCTTGTTATCCCAACAATGTTCATACAGTTTTTTTAACGACACCTGTTTTACTGAATTCTTCTACTTACCGTAACAAATGAAATTTTTCTCAACGTGGAACATTTATTACCTAATTAGGGTGGTTAGATTGGCGATTTTGTCTCCGAATCAAAATTCCTGGAATAAAAATGTATTAATTAATTGCTCGATAATATTCCACGAATATCGGAAAACGATGGTAAATATTTAACATGATATGAGTCAACAAAGGTTTATCGAATTTCCAGAAATTTCGTCCGGTGTTCCGATGTATCCTACTCGGAAGTATAGTCATGTGTACAGGATTGTTCCACGAACTTCGCGAGGTAATTGCAGAAACCAAACGCTTGGCATGGAGAAAACTGAGAAAGATGAGCAATAATATCAGTTCCAGTAAAATCGAAGTAGTATTGATTTTGAGAGCGGAGTTTGTTTTTCACAATCGACTGCCAGGCATTAATTAGAATGAAAAATGTATTCAATTTGCGTATATGACAATTGTATACCATTGAATGATAATTTCTAAGGACAATGTCAACACTGACGAATTAGCCTTAATCCGAAAATTTATCTTGGAATGAAAATATGCGGAAGTTGAAACAATTGTGCCTTATTTTTTCTTTTTTGTCAAAACATGCAATTGCGAATATTGCGGTCAACCAAATTTCAGTGTTTTTGCTTTTTTGTAGATATATCTTAGTACGGGTGACGTCATAACTCCATCATTTTCAATCCGTCGCACAATCTATAATTTCCGTGCGATTGGAGAGAGAGTAAATATGACCAAATTGTTTAACCGTGATCGATTCAAGCACTTGATAGAAAAAGGCAACGACTCGATTATTTAACCAGCTTTTAATCCGCAAGACTCGCAACTTTTTGCGTTACCTGAATGACCGTCGAAATCTTTCGATACTTCGATATAGCCAATTTAGAATCCACGTACAAGTTCCACAATTCATGGTATAATGGAAAAAGTATTTCAAGGATATAACTTGCGTGGATCCTTATCGTTCGTTACATGCAGGGATGAGAGTCAGGGAATCGAGTTCACAAAATGTGAAAACATCGATCGTTGCACTTTGTGCAAATAGCTGTTTTATCGACGCGGGAGTATCGTTCTCTGCAACTAAACAATCGCACCGACTGCCGCCTTGAAATACATATATATATACAATACATAATTTATATACATATATACATATACCGTATACACGTTGAAGTTGATCATGGCGTGTTGTTTGCCTTATAATATCATTTCGCACGGCAGAAATTTTCCTCGAACCGTTTACCTCGGTGTATACAATTGGCTTCCGCTTTCGACGAACAAACAAACTCCAATTTGTGCTTGTTTTACCGAGATAAAAAATAATTCCAAGATAAAAAATACGACCGTTTCTTTTGTAGAATTCGAACAGAGGTTGTAATTAGTCGCGAGGTAATCAACTGGAATGTTTTCTATATTTTAGGAGGGATCGGGTAGAGAAGAAAACGATAAAAAAAAAAAAATTGCAACAAAGGTAGGATGGACTTTTACCTGACGGTTACAGCTAACGAGCGTTCCGATATAACGATAATAAAATGTATCGATATCTGTATGGAATAAGTTATCTCGCTAATCGGCGATGAAAAAAAAAAAATCAAGCATTAGCCAACTTTGATTGAGTCGCAAAAAGTCTTGGAATTGAACATCGGCTCTGCGAGCGTTGTGAGAAACAACCCGCGTTACTCTTGAGCGAAAAAGCTTGAAGCTAATCTCCTGGGATACAAAACGAAGCAAGCTGACTTTCGACCTAAATCACCAGCCGGCTAAACTCTTTCAACGGAAACGGAATCGAGTCTATTCGAGGAGAAACTCTTCGCGTTACGTCGTCCAGGACAACGGAATGCTCTTACCCTTTAATTCATTGTGCCGAACGACAGCTCAATATCGGGCCTTTCGCTATCTTTTCTCAACATTCTCACCTTCTCTCGTTTATCTGTTAATTCTTCTTATTTTGTGTACTTGGCGGCATTTCTACCGCATTTTTGGATTCACGTATTTTTGTTTCTGGTACCATTGAAACAGAGTCACCTTTGCGTTATAAATTTCAAAAGCTACGTATTTTTTTTTCTCTGAATCATGGTTAGAATTTTGGAAAAATTGATCCTTGACATTTTTTATTTTTCTTTCCTTCTCTTATTCAACAGAAACCTTTCGGTCGTGCAGAAAAATTGAGCAGAATACTTCGTCTCACTTTACTTGGTCAAGTTCGCTCAAGATCGTTTTCTTATTCGAAACCTCGAAGCAAGTGTGAAAAATTCTCTTAGGATGTAATCAAATTTTAACAGTTTCATCATTTTTTCAAAACGCCTCATGCATTTCATTTAAATTTGAAGACATTTTTTTTTTTAACTATCGAGACATTCTACTTTCGTTTAAGTGCTAGTAGTCTCTTTCAAGTTTTTCCACTTCACGAAATAATTGATTGAAAAAATTGCAGGTATACACAAACGAGTTAAAAAAAAAAAAAATCAGTCGCTAAATATATGTGTATACGTGTGCTTTTAACAACCGCACAGTTTACTAAAATCGAGGAATCGCGTTGGATTATAATTTGAATACCACATCATACCGATTCATTTCGACGATTCAACAGACAGCTTTTTTTATTCCACGAATATTGGTGTATATGTATATATAGTATAAATATTACAACTAATATTTTTCACACGTACAGTTTTTAAAGAAAAGAATTGATCGTACAATTTTTAACTATTTCAAATATCTGCAGTCGGAAAGAAATAATCATTTTATAGTTGAACAGTAGAAAACAGATTTCTGAATAATAAATTCAATGTTGTACTAACGATCTTTGTTTTCTCCCTCCTGATACAATTAATCCCAACATCGTTTTGTCGAAACCTCATGAAAGATTCGGCGGTAAAAATAAAATTTGATTACGGTAGAGGCAATTTCACCTGAACGTGTGTATAAGTTATAAGATTTTTTCGGTAAAATTATTCACTAACGTAGCTGCCGAGATACCCGATCGTGTTACAGGAAGGCACGTAGCGCAGGACCCTCTGCATCAGGAATAGGTCATAATTGGTTTTATCTGGTTGTACCGGGGTTTGGTTTGTAATGAAAATGATAGTTTGGCATGCGAGGTTACGCAGAGGCGAGGCAAGCCGCATAGACTGACTCCGTCACGATATTACTATTTGCACAAAATTACCCTCGAGATTGCTGTACTTAGGAACACTCAGGTTTTGATCAACGCGCGGCTGTTCAGCATCGTCATTTTCTCGCGTGCCGTATTCACTGGCCGTTTCTCCCTTCGGAACCGCTTCTAATCCACCCCTGCCCTTTACATCCGCCTCAGCAACGTGCTCGCGTTTCGTATCCCGTTGTTCGCAGAAATCGACCCTTAAATCGTCCCTGTTGTGAATTCACTTTTTATCGCATCTTTCATTTCCTTCGTTTTTTTTCCGTTGTAACGTTGCGTTGTTTTAAACGAATCGCATTTCACTCCACGCGCTAAATCTTTGCTTTGTTATTTATACAGTTATTCCTTGTTGATGCGTATTTTATACGTTCTTTTTTTTTTCTTTTTTTTTAACCCTTTGAGTCACTGCGGTAAGTATTCTTACCATCTATTTTATATCCATTTTTTTTGTATATTTAGAAAACTTTCGACGTACTTTTTTTTTTTTTTTTACAGCTTTTTTGCTATTTCCGATAGCAGGTATACCAATAAATTTATACTTCGGTACATTTTGGGGCTACTTTCCGAGCTTTGCCTAAATAAAACTGACTAAAACGGAATATCAGGCGAAAGATGCTTCTCGCCATCGATTTTTAGAATAATCGACGAAAGTCGCAAGATCGTTGTCAGCGAATCAGAGTTCGAAAATATGCTCAAAAGAAAAGTCGACGGAAGGAAAACGGTATTAGATATAGAAAAAGAAATTCTAAACCGCCCCGTTTATGGCCGAAAAAAGCTCTAATTTTGAAACGCTGTAATCTTGCACGAACTGCAAGTATGAAGTTAAAGCTCCATTTTCTAAATCAAGTCCGTACACATTTTTCCTCAAGTAATCCTATTTTCAAATCACTCGTGTCAAATTTACAAACCAAAGCTTCAATCCTGCTGTTTCATACGCGGCGAACAGAATTTTTTTTTCATGCATTTTCAAGATAGCCGTTTTTTAGCTCGGAGTTTTCTCTTCGGAATAATTTTTTTTCGACTTTTGTCTGCAATCTTCTTCCCGCCAAGTTATTCTATATCCACAGTAATAGAGTCGAAAAAAACTTAGATCCCAAGCGATGAATTCAGCTTGAAGATCGGACGTAAGAATTAAGTAACACAAGACGCATTTTTAGGGCTCGTGCAATGCAGGTCGGGGTGAATGTTCGGGAGAGCTTTTCTCAATTTGACAAATGTCAGTGAAATGCCAAGTGCGATTCGCCATGGGGTCTGAAGAAACGCATTTCACGCCACGAAGGCACGATGAGAGAGAGAGAGAGAGAGAGAGAGAGATAAAAAAAAGAAAAAAGAGAAGAGAAAATTGTAGAAATAAAAAATGAAGAAAGTCAGAAAGCGAGGAAAACAAGCGCGTCGAGGGTTACGCGTGTGATGAACACGTGACGGATGGATGACTGATGAGCTTTTCCTTCATTCCCTTTAGCCGTCTGTCTTTACGGTTGAAACCTAGAGCCACCTTATACGCTTCGTTTCGCATGCAGATTTTCATTCATCACGATTAGCGACACGCGAAATCGCTGCCATCTTGCTTTTGAATATTCATGACGAATACGAGAAACAAAAGACACAACGGAACTGAGCCGCCACGGCGTTCGAGAACCTAATTATTAACAAGTGTTACAGAAATAATTGTATCTGTGGAGTACAAGAGATGCGAAAAGTTATTTCGCACTTTCAGTTCCGATGTAGTTAAGAATTCTCAAAACTAATGCTGTTTGGGAGACTGATTGAGTCCGTTGTTTTTCAAAAACTGCGACATTTTCAATGTCCGGTAAACGAACGTCGTTTTACTTTTGCTCGTGGTAAACGTTCGAACATTCTTAATTACTTAAACTTGAACAATAACTCCTGACGTTGAGACTATGCAATTTTTTTTTTTCATCATTTATCATCAACTAAGATCTAACGGAATTTTTTTTCTCTACCGATCCTTCGACTTTAATCAGCAAAAACCGCGCGTTATGTTTTTCATCTCACAAACTGCCGACACGCAGAACTGTGAACGCTGTAAAAAAGTCTTGATTGATTAAAAAAAAACGTCGCTCTTTGCGTTTTTCCATCGTTTTTAAAATTTCCGCGTAAGCGCAACGACGGAAAAATTTCAAAATATTTGAGGCCATATTTTCAGCCGGACAAAATAGAAAAACGGTAATCATTGAACGTGAAAATCTGACGAGGTCGAGCCGACGATCCTTTGACTTTACTCAGAACGCCCTATATGCACCGATAACGGGGGGGGATGACGTAGATCCGGAATGATTAGAAAGGCCGCATAATTAAGAAAGAAGAAAAAGAAGAAAAATAAACCGCTCTGCGTCAATTCCAGGTAATTGCCGTTGTATATAAATATACAACGCTTCATTCCGCCGTTTCAACTTCGACATTCGTTTTGCGTTTTAACATGAACGTATAGCCATCACCGTTTCGTGTGGCGCCTGAAGTCTGTCACGCTTGCTCTAAGCCTGCACGTTTTTACCCCAGTCGAACAATTTGCGATTGGCACTGTACGAGGGATGCATTACTTTATTACCTGAGCCATGGACATGGCAGTTATTCATAACAATTCGTTGAACGAGTCCCTCTCATTTTTTCTTTTCATTTATTTATTTATTTTTTCCAATTTTCAAATACATTTATTTATACCCGGCTGAAAATATGTCACGGTTATATATTTATCAGAATTCGGAACCAAATTGTAAATATTATATATATATATATTTTTATTCTGTTGAAATCGCAATTGAAAAGTTATAAAACAAAAATCGACATTATCTCGGACTCGGAATATATACGACTATGAATAGGTACAAACGAAATAAATTTTTTATACACGTTTCATGTCGTGTTTAATACGAAGATCGTGAGAATTTCGTTTTTTATAATACTTCCTTCAATGTGATTCCATCAAATTATATGCTCATTCATGCAACCATTCAATCATTCACTCGCATGTAATTATTAATTAATCACAACTATCAATTATCTGTATAAATAAAAAGGTATATAAATAGAGTTAGAATTGTATATAGAAATTGTTTTTCTTTAGTTTCAAATTGTACGTACGAATAATCTTTCTTTGGTTTAAATTTTCGTTGTATATTGTCTTTCGTTAATTCAAATTATATCCGTGCTATCAATCACTATATTTAAAAAAAAAAATCTCTCCTCAATTTATATATTAAGTTGAAGTTTGTTTCGATGATGACAACTTAGTTTGTTCTCTTCTGTCAACGACAGGTTCGTTCGAAATGTTCATCACTTCTTTTGTTGTCGAAGAAATTTGATAATTTTTCATATAACATTTCACAGTTCTTGAAGACTTATTTCGTAAAGACATTATTACATTACAGAGTTGCGACAATTATTATTCGAATTAAATTTTTGAAACAAATTTTATGTAGAAACGATTTAGCACGTGATGTTTCGAAGACAATTTAGCAGAGAGAAAGAAGAAAATAACACTTAGATGCAAACTACGTAATCCATACTTAAGTTTCAAGAATTTTACCCTCTGCAGCTTGACGCGGTGAATAATTATCGACACTATTTTTATTTTTTTTCATCTCCTCAGTCTCGTATTCGTGACTTCCTGAGTATAAGTTACGGTACACGTTAAACGTCAATACAACGCGATGGACGTCGCAGGTGAACATATTGCGTGACAAGTTGGCACTCGTATTAATTAATGCTGTATATTAACATTCGAAAATGAAGGGATAAGTTGGGGAGAGAAGGGAAACGGCGAAACGAAAGGTTGGGCATGGAAAGAAGAAAGAATAAAAAAAAAAAAAAAAACTGCCAGGGGAAAAAATGCGACCGGCTAATTATTGCCTTTGTAATGGATATCAAGGTTCAAACAACGCGCGTATTATAAAACTGGCGTATAGCACGCGGCTCACGATAACGTAATAAAGATGACATACTTGAGATAAAAGGGAAATAAACGTCTATAGGTAAAGAAAACCGTTTTAACTGTACGATACGCTGACCCGACTTTCGTCCCGCATCGCATCAATAAACGGCGCCTCATAGAAAACGCGGTTGTTTTTTTTATATTTTTCTTCTTTTTTTTTATAATTACCGTTTGAAAAAAAAAGCACTCAAAATCATCTTCCAAATCATTGAAAATACAGTCAGGATTCTGAAAGGTTTGAAAAGTTTTTCAAATATTGCGTGAAGGGTTGAAATAATTTCAGATAATTGCAATGATTTCCTGAAATTTTTAACACAGGATTTGATATACTTTCAACTGTCGGATGGATCTGAATCTTTGTCTGTAGTTAAATTTCATAGGATTTAGAACTATGTTTTTCAAAATTCACTTACTCAATACAAAAAAGGGTGGGGTTGAAGTTCCGATTTTAAAAAGTTGTGCAGAATTATTTGGTAAAGAAATTAAACTTTTGCGAAACGAGAAAGTTTCGAGTGTTCGAAAAGCCGACGGGTCAAAATTCCAAAATACAAGATTCCGAAAATTCAAGTTATGACGGAGCAAAGTTCCGAAGACTTTGATTTTATTTTGTCATTTCTGAACTTTGCACTTTCGAAACTTTGAACGCCGGGTTCTGAACCGTTCGAAACTTTGTTGTTTCGACAAGGTTTGATTTCTCTACTTTAAGTTTTGTCGTAAAAAGTTTCTGGTTTTTACGCTCTCCGAACTTTTCAAATTCGAAATGTCATCTCGCCCCTACAAAAACGAGCTCTAACCCCGTGGCAAAATTCCAGGATATCCTACACTGTGGTAAAAAATGAAAATAATTAAGGACCGAGCGGTAACCGGAACTAAAAATTTCAGTGTATAACGCAAATACGAAATATCGATAGCAAATTAAAATCGGACGTCAGTGATGAAGGCCAATTTGAGGGGTCTGAGTTCCAGTTAACTTCGATCAAATACCGGCTACTGGATTATGCGCGTGGCATATTATTCGAATATCGGATATCAAACAAGCTTCACCCAAGTTATAGTAGTTTGGTAATTACATCGCCGTTTACAGTAACCGCCGAAAGTTACACACCGATTTGCCAGCTGGGCCGAATCGACCACCGAGACAAAAGTCGGGCCAATAATTTTGAAAATTCACTCGCCAGCACTGTTCGGTATTTTTCGCTGTTCCCTTTTTTCGCACAGATCGAACTATAAAAAGAGATAGAGAGGGGTTTAAAGACGAGGAGAGACGGAGAGAATATCGCTGCGCGCAGCAGTTCATAAATATTCTTAGCATAAAGCAGTGGCCCCCATAAGTTTAGTTTATGGAGTGGAACCCGCGTACGGGGCGAGAGAAAAAGAGAGAGAGAAAGAGAGAGAAAACTAGGAGAAGAACCGACGCGGACGATATACGGGAAAATATTAATATTCCAAGCAGGTTTAACGGTTATTTTGTCCGGGTTTTTTTTTTTTTTTACACGTTCTTCCACTCTGCGGGTGTGGGTGTAGATTCTGGGATGCTAGGATCCGGGATATTCAATATATTACCGTGGAATATATATACGACAGCGACGGTCATATGTCTCAATATTTTATTGAAATATAATATAACACGGCGCAATATCGCGGTAGACACGCGCCAGAGCAGAACGGCTCCGAATTCCAATCCTGGCACTCCTTATCCACTCTGCTCTTGACTTCTTCCGGAAACGCTGACGTTCCTGCCTTCGTGGCATCTATTTACCGCTACACCATCGCGCTGATCGACCTTTCCGTTTGATTTGATATTTTTGTTACGTCTACCGCTCTGGATCATCCAATTCCATTCCCAAGTCCTTCTTTCAGTCATACAGAGCCTTGCATCCTGTTCTCAAATACGATACTATGGTCTACTTGTTAATTGTAACGGAATGCTTATTTTCTATTACAGTAATTAAAGTTAAATATATCGAACAATTTCGTCGATCAATTTTTTTTTCTTTATTCTGTCAAATCAATCAGATTATTTGTGTGTAAATGTATATGTTAAGTGTACGAATAAAATGTATAGATGTAAAAAAAAAAAAAAAAAAAAAAACTTATCACGAGCATCCAACTTAGAATTTCGCCTCGTTTCGTCATTCGGTTTTCATAAATCCAAAAATGAAAATCGTCAATGTAACCACAAAGGCTTCACCTATGGGCTCACATACTAAATTAGTCAAATTGTACTTTGAGTCAGGCGGGCTTGTTCAAACCGTTACATTTTGATGACCTCTCATTGCACGGTCAATATCTGAATTCATATTTCAGTCCCATCCGTCGAAGAATCCACTTCGATACATTCCATCCACTACAAATCATGCTCCGATATCCCATATAGTGTGAAAAATGGTGCCACTGAAATTGATATAAATTGGTCGACTTGCCTTACGATGGAATAACACAGCTCTACAAAATAAATACTTTTTTTTGTTGCTCTGATTTTTTCTGTGAATCCTGGTGTTTGAGAACGTAAAACTTACGAATATAATTATGATTATATTAGATTGGCTCTGGTTTTTATGTTTTTGTAGTATTGTATTCGAGATGACTCAATGTTTAAAGGCGAATTTCTCTTGAACGGTTAAAGTTCTATATCAGTAGTTTTTTATAGAGCGTGAAATTTCCTATAAGAATCTGTTAATACAGATAGTTTATTAGATGTACGTTTAGATGGTTTATATGTCAGACGTTTATGAGATATATTTTTTCCTAAATTTTTTTACCTGTTATTTAAATGGAAAATGGAAAAAAATCAATATTATAAGCTCGTATTTGGCTGAGATATTCTATATAAGATGCTCTACCGAAAGTTTGATGCGTGTTTGAGAGAAATTTTTTAATTTTTTTTTTTCGGCACACCCCAATACCCCCCCTTTCGAAGAAACTTGTTGTGCCCTCTTTTTCGTGGCGAGAACAACAAAGTATTATATTTCTTATATTTTTTATACTTCTGTCCGAATAAAGTAAGCATAACTAAGGTTATTGATAGTATTTTTTTTATAAACTTTAGATATTAAAAAAAAGAAATCGAATTTTTCACCTAAACATTGCTTTTTTGAGTCATATATGAAAATGTCGATAAAATAAATAACTAGAGCCAATTTCGAAAAACTACGCTTACTCCTAAGGTCGTTGACATCGAATCTTTCTAAGACGACTCAAATATCAAGAGCAACAAAACCACTGTTGACCAGTGTAATTTTTGCGATCTATTGGGAAATTCACTGTCACCGATATTCAAAAAGTGTAATCTGTAGATATAGACACAGAGACGTCCACCTAATCTACAATATATTTTTATTTCATATCCTTTTATTTGTAATATATTATTTCTCCCAGAGCTCGATTATTCGGTTTTCTAGAAACTGATGAATCAGAGACTAAAACTGACCTGGATGCCAGAGAACAATGCAGAAGTTACCGGCTGAGAGAAAATTTCAAACACAATTATGCGAAAGAAGATACCAAATAAACCATTCGACCAGCAAAAGATGGTAACTCTTGTCAGTTTTTGGTTACGAGATTTCAACTGTCGTCGCCATTTCCGAAGTTAACGTTGTTACGAATAGGTGGGTGAGAATTTTTACGTAGAACCAGAACTCTTTTTGTTTGGCATGAAAAATAGAGGGAAAAGCAAATGTACAGGAGGAGGAGGAGGAGGAGGAGGAGGAGGAACGCTCGTAGAACAATTTTTATTTTTTTTTTCCCTCCTTAATTTTCTGTTTTCCCCTTTCTTTTCTTCGCTTCTTTTCCTTATTCCATTTTTTTCTTTCCCTCCTCCAGCCTCACTCGATGTAAGAAAAGCGCCAGGGCGCTGCCTACTCGAGTCGAGCTCACCGGGAAAAGAAAGTCGGTGAACCGAAGTGATTTAGTTGTTCGCGCGCGGCACTTGTTTCCGCAAAGGGGATATCCTGCCAAGAGACGCTGTCGGAGCTGTAAGGAAAAAGTTGAACGAATTAATCTTTCGATAGGTGATTAGTGTCCCCGTTAGTGAATTTATGAGAGGGCAACGGTTAACCTGTAGAGTGTTCCTTGCAGCTCTCCTCGTCAGTGGTCGTCCTTCGTCCTTTTCGAGAAGCGAGGATCCTTGCTGCTTGTTTAAACACCGTACGGACGAAGCAGAGCTTTCGCTGCCGTTGCAGCTTTCCGGAATCGGTTTGCGCTCGTTGTCGGTGTAAGCAGCCTATTTTCCGTACAAACGTTGCAACGCCGTTGTATTTTCGATGACAATGAAACCACGGAACGACCGTTCTTGCAGCCTGATGAAGAGAGCTCGATAAAAGCACCGGCGAAGAGGTCGGTGGGGAAATAAAATGAATGAAACGAGTGAATGATTTGTGAAAGTTTAAACACTGCCTTGCGCGCGTCTTTTATGGCCATCGTTTCAAACGGTACTTCTGCAGTCGTTAAAAGCTCAAGATGAATGGCTTGCTGTTACACAGGTCAGGTGATAAATACTCGAGCCAATGAACCACCCCATGCAGGATACGGGAAAGTTCGGTCTTCCTCTTATTTTATTATTGTTTTCCTTCTTTTTCTCTTTTCTGTACTTTTAATGACACCTTAAGGAACAACCGAACGAAAACTTTGGAAATCATTCGGCTGTGCGTGTCTTAGTTTATTTTAGATCTTTGAGTACTGTAAGTGTCTTAAGAAACTTACACGTATTAGATCTTAAAGCGTTACCGTAATGAAAGGTGGTTTAATATTCACCTCCGCGACCTCAAAAGTACACTGAGAAAAATTTCATTTGTTACAGTAACTAGAAAAATTCAGTAAAACAGGTATCGTTAAAAAAACTGTTTGAATATTGTTGGAATTGCGAAAAACGAGGTGCGCCAAACCATTTTGCGCTATCGTCGATCCTTTTTTGGTTATTGCAACGCAAAATCAGTTTGTGAGGTTTACTCTACTTTTTTAGTCAAACAAGGCTTTAACGTCAATTTATCGTTGCACGAGCATTAAATTTTCTCAACAGTTGTACAAGAAAATATAGCAACAGTAATCGAAATGAGAAAGAATAGCAACGGATACCAGACTTTCCGGTAACAGCTAAAAAACCAATTTTCATTTTCTACCTAGAACTATATTTTTCGATTGTGGTAAAAAATGAAAATATTTAAGGACCGAGCGTTAACCGGAACTAAAAAATTTCTCTCAGTGTTACCTGTTTCAATTTTCGTTACCTTTGCCCAACTGCAAACTGACACAGTCTTAAAATTCCCCAAATTTAAAGTACGGAATGTTTTTTCCTTCTCCTTTGGTTAAGAACAGGGGAGAGTTTTGTTCACGGAAAAAAAAGGAGCGAGGTAAAACGACGTGTAGACGGTGTACGTGGGCGATGGAAAGGACCGTCATATGAAGACGTTCACAAAATTTTCTCTCTCTCTCTCTCTTCTTCTCTTTCTCCACCTCTCGCCGTAGCGCGGGAAGGCCGTGATATCCCTGCCGAGATATCCTAAAGGACGATTCTATCGGCTGCTACCTTCCCCCCTTATCCTCGCGACTTCTGCAGCCTGGCGTAATCCCGAACCCGCCAGGACAAGGGTGCGCGAGGACATCCCGCGAAAATGAAGCTGTAAACACCTAGCAACATTCCGATTTTACGATCGCGAATAAACGCAGCTGCACTGGCAGTTGAAAAATCTGTATGTCCCTTCGAATTTTTGTGTTCTCCCTTCCCAGCAGCTTCTGCCTTTCTTTCACTCGTGGTGAAAGTAATTTCCACGCCAAACTACAACAGAGTGCGGTTTGTCGCAATATTTTAGAAAATGGTCGAAAATCTTTGGAAATCGTCGGAAAGCGTACAACGTGGTGGAAAATTATCGAAAATCGTAACGTTTGCATAGAAAATTACGAAAATCTGAATTTTTCCGTGAGAAATAATTACAATTTCAGACCCAGGCAACGTGAATTTTTTTCTCTCTCGCGGTATTTCAAGAATTTCACTGAAAATTACAACATTTAACGAACCCTCGTGAATTCTCACAAAAATAGTACGAATTTTTACGGTAAAAATTGTGATAACCCAACGGTTTACAAGATTGTGAATATATACGAGAAATTATGAAGTTCTATTCGAACCATCGCTAGATGTCGCATTTCTCTCGCAAGGATAAATTATTAGAGACAAGTCAAGTATTTAGCAGAATTTGGGTTTACGTCAAAAGACCGATCTTTTGATCTGCTAAGTATTGTCTAAAGTGATATGGAGAATCTTACGTGTAGTGTACTAGAACTCAGTTTGTCTTAAAAAGTGAGTCTCGTGAAACAAAAAAAAAAAAAAATATCATTTGTCATATCAGGAAACCAGAATTCTGCGATAATATTCCAATAAAAATATTCGATGTAAGAAAAACGATCACTTAAATGCGAGGCACTCCTACACTCATTTATTAAAAACAGTTAACGTTAATCTACGAAAAAAGTAGATTATTTTATAAAAAAATACGATAATCTAGAAAACATTCTATGTTAAAATTACGAAAGTGTCCAAACTTCTCTATATAATCGTAATTCATTTCACAAATAAATCTTTTTCTCACGGGATTGAATTGACAAAGAACATTTTGTGCTCTGACCATGATTACTGATTACCGAAGTAAATCATTGCATTATCAATCATTATCCCGTACATAGAGAAACATTTCATTCGTATCTTTAGGAACTTGAGAGGGAGAGTGAAAGTAATAGATGCGGAACGTAACCTAGAAATACAACCGGTACTAAAGTGTTTTAAACAAGGCGTTTCTTCAAAAATTGCTGGAATTTCATTGTAATTTGTCTTTTCCCAGTTCTCGAATTTTCCCGAGAAGCAGGAGCTCGGCCGTGTTGAAATTAGCTAGCCTTCAAGATCCTTGTGAGAAATGTTGATCCTTAGAGTTAAATTCCAAACAAATGAACAGGGGTAATCAGGTTGAAGTTTCACACTGAATGTTCAGAGTTATTCAACGGAACTTTTCGTACCGATACTGAAATGAAAATGTAGCCACGTGACGCAGTGTTAGACCTTACGAACCGTTTTGTATGTTACACATTTTTTTTATGACCTCCCTTAGCAGATTTTCGATTTTATTTTTCTGAAAGTAGAAAAACTTCGAACGACGTCAAACTTTTTGGCATATTTCTGCCTTTGTTTTGAGTCTAGAAAATAAACTCGAGGGTCTTTTCAGCGAATTCAATGCCCTACAAGAATATGCCTAGGAATTTATTTTTTTTTTTTTTGGTGTTATTTAAATGGAAAATTTCAAATGGCCAGCGACACCTTTTAAAATTGAGCTAAAAATTTTTCCAAAGGGGAGAATTTTTTTCTCAGTAAATAAGGTTCGTTCAAGACCACAGATTCGATAGGTTAGTTTTTTTGGCTCACCCTATGATGATTAAAATATTAAAATTGTGGAATGAATTACATGAAAACGTCAAGTTGAGCTACCACGAGACTACGTATGAAACATGTCGTATCGATTTATTAGAAGTACCTTACAGCGTGTGTTATTACTCGCTTGTATGATTACAGCGACGTTACCTCATTTTCTGTTTAACTCGCCCCGCTTCAAACGTGAATGTCACTCTTTTGCATGTGCGGGGAATTCGATCGAATCAATAATACCTGTCAGATGATGTAACAGTGCACTGGTATGGCTTTTGTGAAAGGCCAGGAGTTTTTCTTTTGCGTATAGAAATTGCATAAGCTCGGGTAAGTTTCTTATTTTTCCTCTAACTGGAAGACGGTTCCATAGATATGTAGAAATTTACTCACTGCCGTCTCTGAGAACATCCAACGTTGAAATGTCGCACCGAATGAAACGCGATATCGCAACTCGAAGTCGGTCAACTTCCGGTTTTCACTCCGTTAGTCGGATCCGAAGGAAAATAGAAAATCAGACGGATATGACTTTCACGAAAAATCCAAGTTTCTTTGAGGTAGACGTAAAAATCGACTTCTGTTCTCTTCTTCTTATTCTTAGTATTTATCCCCGAATATTAACCTGAAACGTGGCAGAAAAATAAAATAAAAATAAAATAATTACATAATTTTGAGTTCAGCATTTTTAGGTCCGAGTCATTGAAGTTTCAGTGTTTCCCGATTTTCCACTTCTTCTTACGTTTGACGAGTTTAGTGCCTTCTGATTGCTCTGGTAATTTGTAATCACACTTCTTGGCACGAATATAATTTTCAGTCTTTTTTTTACATTCATACATCGAGTACAGTTCCAACTAAACAAATTTTTCCACATCAACGATTTTGACCGATCCTCACATCTTCCCTTTCGTTTTTTGAAAATTTAATTCAAAACAATTCAATTATGGAGGAAAATGAAGCTTCAAAAAAGGCATTTAATTTTTACGAAGCATGACATTTTTTACGGATTTGAGAAAATTTTGAAAAATATTGTACTTCTCAACGTAATAACAAACACATCTCACGTTAGCCACTGAATTGACTAATCCGTTTCCTTTACCGCTTGGTGAATGTTCAATTTTTCAAGTTCTCCAACAAAATCGTACGAATTTTGAATCGAAAATTTACAGAGCGACCATTTTTCGTTGTTTTAATACACATAATTCAAATATAAAAGCATAAATTTTGAATTGAATAAAAAATATTCCACAGTAACGTGCGACGATAACGTTTGAATACCTCTCGGTTTTGGACAGATTAAAAATGTCGGATCACCGTACAATTATTTTTGCCACACCTTGAAATATTTCACAAATTCTTCTGACTTATTATTTCCAGTCATGCTCCTTTCACCCACCTACCGCAATATCATGCGACGCCCATTACAGTTTCACACACGCCCCGTGTCAAAACACGACCGATTTCACTTTCCTCCCTAACTTCTTGCAACGCATATCCAAGCAGACGCTGCAGCCGTAACACGCATAATTCGGTAGGACTGATAGATCAAGTTTGGGTGAAATAATACGCCGTACGCATCGCCTGATGTCCTGGGTATTATTATTTCATAGGATAAGGAGGGGCCGGGCCATTCGAGCTTTGAATATTTTATCAGACCCGTGCCAAGTGCGTGACCCAACAGGATCGACACCGTCCTCTGGGATCCTCTGCACGACGGCGCACTTGTTCCTAAATGATGCAGTCTACCGGCGGATAAGTCAGGACGAACTTACGAGACACCGGATCTCGGTGAATATTATCGCGAGGCGTGAGGCGAGTCGAATAGTCAATCATGTGCGGAAAGGGGAGGAAAGTGAGAAGAAATTTTTCACCTCAAATTCAGCCATTCGATCAATTTTACTTTATCAAACTTTCCTCTACGCGAATCAAAGCGATCGTTTTGTTTATCTTGGTTGCTCACAATGATTGAAGTATCCCGAAATAAATGTCGAATGGCGTAAGATTTTATACGATTGGATGTAAATTTTTTGCTGCTAGCCTGTCGATGTGTAAGGTGAAAAAAACTTGAAACCTTGTCAATTTCATACTTGCAGTTTCAGGTTTGTAATCGAAATTTTACAGATTTTGCGAGAAGCAAAAAATTAACCGTCAACTACCGAGAATCCTGTGTTGTGAAAAACAAATTTCACGGTAATTGAAAAAAAATTTTCGGTATATGGTTACGTACATACGACTACAGTTGGACGTTTACCAAGTTTCCAATTTTTTGATCCAACGTAATGAAAAATTAAACGCAATGGGTAGAAAAAACGAACAAAAAAAATAAATAAATAAAAAAATCCTAATCCATAGGTGTACGTACTGCTTTCACATTTGAGAAAAAGCTTGCAATTTCTCGATGATGGGATAAGCTTGGGATTTTGGTCTGTGCGAGCTGGCGAATCTGCGCAACAAGAATTTCTAAAATTCTGGAAACGCTGTAAATAAATAGTAACGAAGATGACTTTCATTCGAAAAAATTACTCAAGCCGGTAGTAAAATTCAGCCTATTCCATATAATATTTTTACGACACACGTTCGTAGAGTTTGAAGAAATATTAAACAGCGAGAGTGGAGGAAAGATAATTTTAAAAATACGTAAGAAATCTAAGAAAATTTAGAAAAAAACCAATAAAAAATAGAAAACAATAAAAAAATCTGAGAAAATAATAAAAAAAAAAATGAGATGAAAAATACAAAAATGGGGCCATATCACCGCAACATCCTCGCCGTTCGTTCTGGGTAATGCAAAAAAGTGGCTGATTTGAAAAAGTAATTGAAAAATCATCAAAATTTAACATCTTGCGAAAGGGAATCGGCAATTATTTCCCGGTTTGCGTTCTTTTTTTTTTTTTTTGTCATCTACGAACAGGCTGAAAACTTTCCGCGGGCACAACTTTCGAATGAATTTTCGTCGAAACCTTGCGCATCTCGAGCCTCACCGAACACCTTAATAATATATCGCAACGCGATAAGAGATTTAAAGATTATAATCGGTTATCTCCGCAGTACATTCGGACGAGAGAGGAACAGGGGGTGTGGGGTAGGGGAGGAGGGGGGAGGGGGGAAGGGATAATACGAGGGACCCTTGCCTTCTGCCGAACAACAGGTTGTAGTCAGTCAAATCATAACATCGCGAGAATAGCGACGTGTCGCAGAGTCAAGTGTGTCCGTGAGCCAATGGTTTTAAGTTTGTGTGAGTGAGCGCGAGCGGGTGAACGCAGTAAAGTTCAAGTTATCAGACGAATAACGAGTGACCGTGTCAATAAACAATTTCTGGTGTTTTCAGATTAATTTTATCCGCGAGTCGCGATTCATTCAGTTTCCTAATCGTCTCCTAAAGCGTAGACACGACCCTCGGACCATGAGATCGGTTAGCTATCGAGTAATATCGTAGTTTGGTTCGAAGCTAGGTAAGCCAACCGATACTATACTCGAATCGGGGCTCAACATTTGGAGAAAATGGTAAGAAGAAGCTTTGTTGTGTATCAATGCAATTTTTTTTAATACAAATAGTATTGTTTTAATCGAAATATTCTTTTACTGTTGGGACCCACCGTGAAGATCGAAGAAGTGCAGAAATATGCAGTTTTAGGGCTCTACGATTGAAAATATCCATAGTTAATTAAAAAAACTTGAAACTAAAATTAAACAAGGTGTGTGAAAGATGTTGTTTATAAACTAGATTCGTTAAGGAAGTAGAGTTTTAACTCATTTATTTATTTGTTATTGCACTTTTAAAAATGAACATTCTTTTTAATTGTTGATATAACTTCGTTTTGTTACAAGCAGGATGTTGCTGGCGACGTAATTGCACTACTTGCAAAATAAATTGTTTTTTGTTTTTTTTTTTTATTTTTCGTTAACGTTCGATTATAATCTTGTATTAACCCTATACTGCATATTTCCGCTTTTCTTCGCCTTTCACGGCCCGTAAGTATACGAATTTGGAGTCTAAAATATCAACTCCAGGTTCTTTTTTTTAGAGAATTTATGCTTGGAAATATTGTTTAATTCAAACGGTTCAAGTTACAGCATTTTTAATGAAAAAATTTTTCTCGCGCGTTGTTCAAATGGGAAATTTCAAGTGGCCAGCGACACCTTTCAAAATTGGGCTAAAAATTTGGGTCTGGGTGTATTTCCGTTTAGAACATACCTCCGATCGATCTGAAATTTGGTATACTTATGTATTTTGATGCGCTGATCAAGAATATCATACTCAAAACACCCGCAAATTCGATTTTCAAGGTCAAATCGACAAAAAATCGATTTTTTTTAAATGTTTTTCACATTTATTGCAATAAATATAAGGAAAAACCCGAACCCAAACCTAAACAAACCCACACACACACACACACACACACACATACACACACATACAAAAAAAAAAAAATTGATTTGACCTTGAAAATCGAATTTGCGGGTATTTTGAGTTTGATATTCTTGATCAGCGCATCAAAATACATAAGTATACCAAATTTCGCATTGATCGGAGGTATGTTCTAAACGGAAGTTTATCCAAAAATTTTTCCAAACGGGAGAATTTTTTTCTCAGTAAATAAGGTTCGTTCAAGACCACAGATTCGATAGGTTAGTTATTTTTTTTTTTTGGCTCACCATAACAATCATGCGCATACGTTGAAAAAATGTTTTCTCGGATATAAAAGATCGCGGTCTTGTTAAAAATCGCCGCAATACGCGGCCTTTCACAGCGACAAAGAAATGCTTTAAATCGTGGAAATTCTTCAAGGTGCGAAACGAAACCTCGAAGGTCCGCGTAGCAGTGGAGTAATCCCATATCAGTTTGCATCCGGTGGTTCCACTCGAGTTTTCTGATTTTATTTATTTATTTATTTATTTATTTTTCATCCCGTGCAGCAGGTATACCTACGCACGTGCCGTTTCTCGTCGTATTAGAATTTCGCATGTGACGCAAGGGAATAATGCGAATGTCAAGTGACTTAATATTGAAATATGTCGGGCGCAAAGGGAGGCGGAACAGCGTAGAACCGGGGAAAAACGTTGGGCTTTGTAGGTACATGCAGCGACTCGTGCAACTTAGTTGAACGTGACCGTAAAATCTCCATTTATACCGCGGGACGTGAAATCAAGCATGCATATTTAATACGTCACCCGGCAGCGTCCGGGGGTGAATCACCCCCAACCGCAGCATCTCTCAGCCTCGTGTCATCTAGATCTTATCTCGCGTTCCTTGGCGTCATTCGATATACCGTATACGGGGCATTCCGTACCGACTCGCACGTAAGGCGAAAATTTAGATTTTTAACATTGCCGAGAGATAAAAAGGGTTCCTTGATTTTTTTTTCGTCGAAACAAATATTTGGTAGTTTTTTTTTTTTGGCCCGTTGCTGAAGATCCAGCCGAAAATGGATTCAAAATTTGGAAATATCGGATCTTTTTACACAAGAAACATAGCGGTCCTTATTTTTGTTTTTCTACGAGAAGGGGTGGTGAAAATTCACCAGCGAACGAAAAATGGTTGAAAATTCGTCAACTAAAATTTGGAGGATAAAGGGAACTGAAAATTTCTCTCAGTGCAGGACACACGACGGCATACCGAAATTGCAGTCAAGTCGAATTTTTGACAGAATTGACATAATCGGCCATACATGTTATTGCATATTGTATTAAATATATAATTAATTTTGTTCGTCGGAATTTTATCGCACTACATAAGACCACATCCGATAATTTGAGTAAAAGATTTTCGGGTTACGGTTCCAGAGGTTTCGGCTGCTGAATATTGTCAAAAAAATTCTAAAAATCCGAGATGTTTCAACGAACGATATCTCGGGATCAAAAACTTTCAACAACGAAAACAATGAAATCATTTGAGTCGAACTGGAAACTTACAAAAAAAAATGAATCGAAAAAGAAAACGGAGTATTTTGAGAACTCAAACGTTTCAAATGTTTTCTCAATTTCACTCGAAAAACTTTTTTGAATCGATGAAAATATTTGAAGCCTCCGAACACGATCGTATCTTCAAAGTTTGAGAAGTATACTCCTCACTGAGAATTATTGACTTGCTAGTTTACTCGGTTTCGATTGATAAGAATTTGGCAATCTTCTACCGGCGTAACTTCTTACAGAGGTGACAGAAAGAAGCAGAAGAAAACTATGCGCGGGCATATGTCGCGTTATTGACCACATTCTTCTTCCATGTTAGTGTAAGGCATTATATAACGTGGTGGTTCGCGAAGGAGAATAGAAAAATATTGCGAAATGCAGAACGTGGGATGAAAAATGAAGAACGACGAACCGAGCTCACTGCGGCAAAGTGCAACGGCGTGCAAAGCAAACGGAAAAGTTTTTCATCCAAGAAATGCGGTACACGGAATGGAGGTGTGTGTTACACGTACACGTGGTGCGAGTATTGTCACTTTGAAAAGTTCCCGCTGGACGGGGGAAGGGGAATAAAAACATGGGAGGGAGTTGCGGGGAACGGGGTGGATACTCCATCAATCCGCCGGGTCTAATGCAGATCTTGGTAATCGTCCAAAGTTTTGAGTTCCTCGTAAAGCTCGGAAGCACGCGAGTTGCGCGCGCCCTCCGATGCAGATAATATTGAGATGCCGGGAAGAGTCTTAGCGAAAGAAATTCACTCCTCCGTGAGAAGGAGCTTTTAAATCCTGTCTGAAGTGAAAATGAAGAAAGGAAAAGTTCGGGGGAAAAATACATCAGCTTACGTAAGCGCTGAGACAATGTACGTAAATTTTATCGAGCTTGCAGACAAATCTTGTACGAACGCTCCGGGTTGAGATTTGTGAATGTTAATTTCGCAGTTGTTGTTAATTTTTGAAGTGAATATGTGAAAATTTTCAACAGGCTTGATCGATGTAGGTGTAGGTACACAATAATATTTTGAGATCTGTTCATCCTCTGTTTAGTGTCGTTGATGGTATTTGTGTAATCGGAATAATTCGTCGAGGTACGTAGGACATTAATGAAGAAGTAATTTATTCAAAACGACGTTTCGGCAGAGCTTCGGTCTACCATCATCAGGTTAAAATTAGACATCCTTCACTACAGGCTTAGGTGTTTATAATATCGTCATCGTGGAGGAAGTCTAGTCAAATTTTGATAAAATTTTTTCCATAACCGTGAATGAAAACATTACAATTCCAACAAGTTTATAACAATTCTAAGCGAAAACCCATCGACGAGAATGAAATTTATAACAACGAAAACGTGGCACAACGGCTTGACAAAATCAATCATTGAAATATCTGCCTTCTTTTTTACCAACAAACTGGGGAATCGGTTTGAATAACGATAAAGAGCGGTAAAAGCTACGTAAAAACGTAAAACTGTTATTGTTTAAAGATGGTAACGAAAACTTTTGTTGGATCAAATTTGAAAATGAACATTTATACGTAGACAACAATCGTTACAACGGGTCGAACATTCGCGGGGCTTGCGACGTTTGCTTCTTATCCAACTGTAATGTAGTCGACCGTAATACAGCTGGCAAAATAGGTGTCGGTGTAACGGGTGAGTCTCTACAGTGTACGTGTAGATGTATATTCGGAGTTAGGTTTTACCGATGTGTAAATCCAACTTCCCAAGGGAAACTGCCCGGCGGCATCGCCTTGTGCGATACATATGTAAGAGGAATTTACTTATAGATGCACATTTCACTTATGGTTCTACATAAACCCTCTTCCTTCCTGTGTTTTTTTTTTTTTTTTTTTTTTTTTTTTCTACGCGTTATTCCTCACTCTTCTTTCTTTCCGCCGTTTCTCCAATTCCTTTCTCACACTCATCCGCTCTTCTTCCAAGCTGCAGACTGTCAAGTCGCACTGTTTTTAATCACTTTCTGTAACGGCGTCTTTTTGAGCTGAATATCTCAGAAATCAACTTGTTTCACAGTTATTGTCTGTAAGAACAGGAATCGGTATAAATGCAGGCATATCGTGAAATTTGATATTACGGCTTCACGTTTCGCCTTGAATTTCAAGTCGTAATTGATATTGACTGCGGGTATTTATCGTAGCATCGGAAATTTACGGAGGTAAGTTATTAATTTCGTACGAAAGATCTGTTTCAATAAAAATCGGACGGTATATGGGTAACAAAAAATTCTAAATTCAAGCAAAGTGTTTAAATTCCGGTCTTCACGCCATGTACCTGTACCTACCTCAATCACGTGTCATTGCTACGAAGACGATGTTGGACTGCTCATCATGTTCGTAAGATCAAAATTTTAGGAAGATAACAAATTTTCCAGTCAAAAAAAGTATCCAATCAAACACTTCTTCGGAGATTCTTAATCGATAGAATCTCTCCCATTTATCATGGTGAGTGATGAATTAGCAATATAAAAAAGGTCAAATTTCTATATTTCTAAAAAAAAATAATTTGCTAATCAATACGGATGAGCAGTTTTTTTTTTGTCCTCGTCTTTGGCCGCTTGTTTCAAACCCATTCACAATGGCGGGAGATTTTCCCTTTTCTCTCTAGAGAAAGGACATTTCTGAAGACGAACAAGAATATCCGGTTATGGCGAAAATATGAGATTTCCAGGACTCGATCCGTCAGCCTGCGATTTCGCGACATATGCAGCGAGTACAAGCATCTCATACATGATTATGGACACACAGGTTGGAAACGGAAAGCGAGGCCGATATTATAACTGAAACAAAGCAGTAGGGTGAAAAGTGTTACATAGACGGGAAAATGGAAACTGATCGTGAAAATATTGTTGCAGATCGGTGAGAGTAAAACGTTCTCCCTCTTTTTTTTCAATGTTATTCTTTGAGGTTGTCGTCGTGGAACAGATGGCACGGCGAATGTGTAAGGTATAAAGCGGGACTCTTGCCCGCCTGCAAATTTAACCCTGCAGCAAGCTTTTGGCTGCACATTTTTGCGGGTGGGGGTGAGAAATCAGAAAAACCGAAAATCAGAATGGCCAGAATCGTGAATTTAATAAACTCGGATAACAAATGTGAGAGAACAGATACTGTCAGAAATTTTAAGTCCCGAATGGTGCCGAACAAAAAGCCGCAGCTTACCTAAAATCTATTTAGTAGAGGGCTCTGTTATACGAACCCAGTTACTTCAGAAAACGTTGATCCAAGAATTCAGAGACGCAGAATTTGATAATGTACAGAGTCAATGTTCCGGAGAATGAATTTGGAGAAAGATTCGTATTTTCGAATGTCCAATGATTATAAAAATAAAAGTTGGAACTTGGTCGTCTAGAAACGGCGAAAAACGGATATCGAGAATGTAGAAGGGTCGTTATTCAGAATCGTACGATTCGGAAAGATCGGTATTCCGAAAGTGACCGTACAGATGGCTGACCACCAGGATTTCACATTCCGAGTCTATCCAACTAATCTATTTCGACTTGTAAAATGTTTTACGTACAGAATCAAACAAATTCTCTGGTGCATCGGGCGTATCTTTTCATCCGCAAAATTTTTATCTCGTTAAAAGATTGAATACGACTTTTGATATCATAAACTTATGTTTCTCGGCTTCTAATATGATACGAGTCATTGACTCTTCTGATATGTTGCCATTCTTCATTTTGAGGATTCTCATATACCGCAATTCTGTATTCCGAGCCTTCTATGAGATTACTACTCGGAGTTCTAACCGTTCTGATTCTCGATCCTTCGCGTTTATGAATTCGAATAGATGAAAATTCTACTTTACGATCCATCCGAAGGTTATTTATTCGCGTTTGCGAGCAATCGCATTTGCCAAATTCTGCTAATGGCCTTTCGGAATTTTCACCAGTTGTGTATTCTAAACTCTGTAACTTCAAATATCGATACTTTTATATTCTATTTCCATTATTTCTGGCTTAACGAAGATTCACCCACTTTGTTCTTTCGTGATTGTGAGTTTTCGATGTATTTGTGTTCGGAATTCCGACCATTCTGATTTTTCCTCGCACTCGATTTTCGCACCGATAACCGTTCCGCGTATGTGTTCGCCGCACCGAACCGAGACACTTTTTGTCCCTCTCTTTCCACCCCGCAATGACTAGGAACGAGGGATTCTTGACTCCGGAATACATCCATACGTACGTAGATGGATGTAAATGTGGGAGAAGCGTTGCGCGATCGTTTCGTTTTATTCATCAATAAAACGGCGATCACCGTATTTTTCCAGATTCTCTTACGCTTTTTCCTCGTACACCTGTCTATTTCAATAGGCACTCACTTTGATTCCCTTTGAGTCGTCAAAGCTGCGTCAGTTGATACCGAGCAGCTCTTCTCCGTCGAGCATAAACTTCTTTTGATCGTTTAATCGACGACACCGTGGCTTATAACGCTTGTGCGTATAATTTGTTATAAAAAACCGTGATAGTAAAAGCTTCCTTGCGTATAAAACGGATTGTTTTACGCCAACTCAGTGATGCATGAAAATGTGAATTTTAAAAAGAACACACTGTTACAAGAATGCCTGAGGTTACAGCAACGTTTCGTGTCGATACCGGAAAAAACACGTTGGAGATTACATTATACAAACATTAGAGTGACCCTTGTTATTGGTATAAAAAATATTTTTTTTTTTTCTCTTACCCCATAAATTGACTCGGATCACTAAGAAATGATTTTTAAACGTGAAATCCGCGCTTAATTTCGATATTAACGGATACCAGACTTTCCGGTAACAGCTAGAAAGCTAATCTTCATTTTCTACCTAGAAACATATTTTTCGATTGTGATAAAAAATTAAAATAGTTAAATACCGAGCGGTAAACTGAGCTAAAAATTTCTCTCGGTGTAACCAATTAAAGACGACTCATATTTGGGATGTAATAAATACTTCAACGAAGTTTAACAAAACACTTTGGTTTGGTTTGGTTTTTTTTTTGTTTTTTGGTTTAATTTTAAGTGCTCGGGGCGCGAGAGCGTTCGTCGTTCGAAAATAATTTAAGGAGGGATTTCAACGAGCCATATATAAGTAACTACTTTATACGTTTTAGAGCGAGCTTCGGACACCTGACTTTACTCGCGTGTCCATGAATAAATTTATCGAGTGTATTACGTGAGGGTTTTACACTGCAGAATTGGCGTTAAAACTTAATGATTACCACGTCGTCTTGAGCACGACTCGACTAGCGTGTATATAGGCGATTCCACGTGTATGTGTGCGTAAAAGCCACTGCGGTGCTAAACAGCGATATTTACGCGACGTCGAAGCTGCGCTCTTTGCTTCTTCAAATTGACCGTAAATCCACAATTACGACCCGGCCGTGGTCAAGACCGGAAACGGCCATCGAACCTCTTTCGTTCTGCGGTAACAACCGTCTTCTAATCTTGTTTGAATTATCTGAGGAAGAGAAATAAATGGGAAGAAAAGAAATACTTTTCTATCCTGTAAGTACCGCGCGAAAATATTTGCCTTATCATTTCCGTTTTCTACCTCACAACGACGAATGAATTAACAGACGAACGGATGACGGAAGAGTAGAAATAAAATTTGCTCCCTCGGTTAATTGATTATTTCCGTGGAACTGTATCGAATAATTTAAAGCGTCATCCGAAAAGTTATAAGATGTCTGAAAAATGTGTAATAAATTTTATAAGTTTTGCAATATTTTTCCTCAATTACGAATGAATTCGATAATCTTATATCGTTGTTAAAATTTGAATTCAGAGATATCATAGTTGTGTCTAATTATTCTTTCACCGTTTTATCAGCGCAGAGTCGACTTTGACTTTCTTTTGCTGAAATTATTTTCAGAAACAATATCTTGTATTTTGAACAAATTGTCATCGTCTTCGAATCTCTCGCCATATACATCGACCGGGATGAATTTCTGCGAACCTCGTTTTATTAACGAACAAATATAAGCCATTGCACGGAGGTTTCGTCCGCTCTGCGTCTCGTCATACGAACTTTGCAAAAGGCGTGTACGTGTAATACGTGGAGTATCCATATTTATGCACATTTGGGAAGGAGGCTTTCACGTTGGCTGTTTATGCAAATAATAACATTTCCAAGGCGCACGTTAGATTCGCGCAACGTGCGTAGCCACACACGTATTAAGGTACACCTGGCGATGTTCATTCGGTCGCTAAAATTTCACTTTGCGTCGTTGGTGAGCCAGGAGTGATCGGATTGTCGCGATTTATTTGACTCGGGTCTACGAGGATCGTGAAACGTATGGAGATGGACGATTTTTTCAGCATCTGGATTAACGACACCGCGAAAATACTGTCGACAATTTGTATCGTTACTCGAACATTTATCAAATTTGGGCTTAGTTAAAAAAAATCGAATAACGTTGTATAATAAGTTGAAGTAATAGTAACATCGGTTATACGAATGCGAAAATTCAGATTCGTAGAATTTCAGCGATTGTCTAATTTTTATTTGGTAGGTACTTTGACACGTTGAGTCACTTATTATTGGGCTAACTCAACTTTCATAATAAGGTTTCTGGGGTCACTGATTAAGATTCTGAAATTATATTTCAGAAATTCAAGATGGCGGATCCGATACGCCGGACGAAAATTTCAAGCTCGATCGAATCCGGTCAAAGAACTCTACGCAGGTTTCGGAGGTCACTGATTGGTTTCGGCGTCTTGAATTTTCAGAATCCAATATACGCCAAAATTAGAGTCTTGCAAATCTGACCTTGGATTCGTAATCAACGACCCGAAAAACCTGACGGTAACAATTTTCGTTTGAATCCATTCATGCATTCTCAAAGTGCCAGAATTTTTATTTGATTATTTGAAATCTTGTTATCTAAATAGTTGAAAACGTACCCAACCGATCAAAGCCGAAATCTAATCATAACTAATTTTACAAAGGCCGCATCGATTGAGACTAAAATCATCAAAATCCGTTTATTCGTTCTCGAGATATCGTCGGGCAAAAGAATTGATCGCATGCATACATACACACACACAGACGTCCATCCGAAAATGGTCGGAGGTAATTCCTTAGATCTCGGAACGTCGAGATCTAGTGAAAAATCAACTTTTCATTTTCGAAATGATTACAATAACTTCCTTTTTTCTCTGAGAACAGAGAAACGGGAAGTTAAAAACTGAGTGCCTTCATTGCGAAAAATTTCACACATTTTTAGTTAAACAAGGTTTCAACGTCAATTTATTCTTGCACAAGCATTAAATTTTCGCAAAAGTTGCAAGAAAATATAGTAAAAATGATCGTAACGAGAAAGAATAGCAACGGATACCAGACTTTCCGGTAACAGCTATAAAACTAATTATCGTTTTCCACCTAGAACTATATTTTTCGATCATGGTAAAAAGTGTAAATAGTCAAGAACTGAGCGGTAACCGGAACTAAAAGTTTCTCTGAGTGTTGAAAAGTCGAAACAATTGTAAAAAAAAAAAAATCGCGCGACAAATCGGAGAGGTCAAGGTTGAATTGGCGTGGAATGCCCCGTATATACCTGCACGACGTAACGCGGGAAGGAAAAGTGCTCGCTCACAGCTTCAGGCACAAGTTAGACGCATTTCCCAGATGGACCACTACGGAACGACCCTCGCTGTTTCAGGCATGCATTCGTGAGATACCCTTCGCAAAACTACGAATGCCCTCTTCGTTTCCCTCTCCAACCCTCGCTCACCTTCAACCCCATAAATTTGCGTCACGTGATTCTTATGGCAACCGTGCGGGGTATGATATTTGCGCAAAGGATTACTCCCAGGACTCGGTATAATATGCATAGTTCAGGGCTTAGAGCCGTCTTGATATTCAATTTCACGTATCCTTGTCTCGTATTTCTTTTTTTTTTTTTTTTGCTCGCAACCAGACTGCAAATGAAAATCTCTCATCTAATATTCCGCCAACTTGTGTTGAATCTAATTTTCACGTTCAAGTACGAGCGATAATTGTAAGACGAATTTATCTCAATCCTTACACCGCACACCGGGGTCAAAACGAACCCGTTGTACGTTCCCCTTGAATTTCTTGTGAAAAACATCCGAAATGATCTTACTTGATCCAAGACAAAAAACGAAGTGGAGTAAAACCGTCAATTTATTCTTCTAAAAAGTGAAATTGTCTCGTTTAATTCACAAGTATATTCTTTACTTAAAAGTTACAATACACACGGTACGTCGCAAAAAGTTACGAAAACTGTAACGTATGCTTTTCAAATTTCTCCTTATTTTTTTTCTCAAGCAAATTTCGTCAAAATTCCGTCAATTCATCAACTTCAAGAATGGGGTCTTTGTGCGGAAAAATTTTGATAATCGTATCGAGTTGAGAAGCCCAAAGTAATTAGGTCCCATTTTCTATTCTTTTAATAAATCAAAAACGGTATCTGTTTATTTCAAAGTCGACGAAATTTGACGACACAATAATCACTGGCGATAATTTGTTTCACAGAGAGATAAAAATAGTTTCGACGATCGTCTTCGATTTCTCTACTTGTTTTAAACGTCTGAGAACTGCGCATTTCTTCCATTCGAATTTTCAATTTACAAATAACCATAACGATTAGAAAGAAGGTTTTAAAAAATATGCGTCTTACGTATGTCATTACAAAACAATTTAGAACAAAATATGAATCAAATATAATAGTATCGTCAATCTTAAGCGCTGATTTAATCATCTCCGTGAATTCTTTCCACCTCAAAAGCTCACACACACATGTATGAATATCGCAAGCACCAAGTGCGTTAATCCGCTTGAAGGTCAGGTTTCTCGGTCACATCGCGACCTACAGCTGACCCTCCATGTGCTTACCCAAAAAAGTTAAGTACACGCGCCACGCATATCTTTGGCATACATACATATACATATATACATATGTATATATATAACACCCTGCAAATCGAATGTCTGAGAACCTGTCGTAATTCGGGCACGAATACCTTTTGTTTCGGTAAATTGAATGCCACGCTTGTTGGGTCGATCGGAGACCCGAATTTCGTATATATTTAGGCTGAGTTTATCCTCGCCTTTGACATCGGGATAAACTTTGCACCAATTGACAGTGAATTGGTCCAGTCACATGTCCCGAAAATGTTAGTTTTCCGATCGGATAATGCGAAGACACGGTTTGCCTGCGAAAGAAAGTTGGGTTGAAGAATGCGTTGCTTTTAAAAAAAAAGCAAGCCACAAGAACAGTTTTTTCGCGATATACTTTTCATCACCGTGAAACGTCGATTTTGCGATGATCTCGAAAATGAATAAAAAAGTTTTGAAAGGAAATTTCTGCGAAACAAAATACTTGTTTATATATTTGTTAAAAAAAACGTAATCGTTTATTGAGAAAAAAAATAATAAAAGTAGGATTTGAAGAAAAGTATAGATTCGTCGGTAAAACATTGAAAGTCGATTTATTTCCGGTAGAACTGAAGTTCAAATTGAACGGGACATGGCAATTTTTCAAAATCATCGTATCGTTGTAAATTCCTGCAAGTTTAAAATTTTTTCATCGAGCCGTTTCCGTAATCGTTGTGGGAGTTTCTCCAACAGACCGTCAGATCGAAATTTATCTAAGAATCTGTTTTTCGGATTCTGGATTTCCGAAAACGCGAAGATTCGTTGAAATTAGAAAAAGTAATTTTCGTCCGAAATCGAATCATTTTCTCATTGCATCAGCAGAAAATCATAGACGGTAAATGAAGCAGATTCGTTTCTCTCTTCTTTATCCTTTTCCGTTTACCATTCGTTCTTTGTTTAATCTTCCACGTTATAACGTCGGATAAATAAATTGTAAGGGAGTGAGCGAAGGCACTGCACGCTTCCTGCGGCATCCAGAACTGCAAGGAAAGGTCGGGATCTCTGTACACCTACCCATTCAAAATTTATCACTGAAACCGCGAGTGGCTACCAGCCATGCCGGAGAACGTCAATCAGGTAAATAGCTCGTTCATTTATAAACTACAACCACGAATAACCCGCTCACGACTCGCCGCTGCATAATTAGACCGTCAATCCGAGTCAGCCGTGTGTCCATTGTTCGCATATCCACCTCGTAGATGTACCTATGATACATAGAAAAAAGACTTTGGCGACACGGTTTTTTCAACGGATTGCGGAAACGTTCGTCAGATCGACGGTTTTCATCGTTCTTTCTTATTTAACGGTGATTTACGGATTTAAACGGTGCTTCGAAAGTTTTGGTGAAATTTTTAATTGCCTTGTTCTTATTTTTATTATCGCGTGAAAAGAATTTATCATTCATTTACATTCACATTCGTTACATCCGTGTAAGAAATCTTTGAAAGCAATTTTTCTAACAAGCTTTTCAAAATATATTCTTTCTGCTTTTACAAGTTCGTCGCAGAATGTTGAAATTTTTTTCCAATAGACATATTTTGATACCGTAATATAAAAACCGTAATATAAAATAAATCGCCCCTCAAGTTATAAGTTACAACAATATAGGTAAAAATGTTTCGATGAACTGATACTTGAAAGAATTCCCATTGTTTTCCAATGTTTTCACAGTTTTGAACATTCGTAAGAATGGACGAACGTATAAATATATAAAAACTTGAATTTTCCCAAAAACTAGCGATTACCATTTCTTAGCGTAATTTCGTTCGAATGAAAAAGGTATATTCGTAAAACCATCCCGTGAGTGACACTTTCAAAAACACTTTGACAACTTTTTTTAATCACGTCTATATAACGTAACATTTTTATGCGATGTGCCATACGGGTGTAAGAAGCACGAGGAAATTACTAATTTCGTACTGCGGGGAATAAATATTCAGCAGACATTATAGGGAGAGTAATTAAAAAGTTTGTTGAAGGGGTTGTAAACTGCGGGGAGAGAAAGAGTGTCTCCCGGATAATTAGACGGTTACGACACCCTCCCAGCTCGGCTGAACATCATCTTAGCACCGGGCTGTTCTGCAAATAAGCGCCTTACTCGGGAATCCCATCCCGTCCCCCTCCCAGTCATTCCTATTCACCCGTCCATCCCTGTTTCTGCTTGTCTCTTTGTGTCTCCTTTCCCCTTTATGGAAAACGGGATTTCTCCGAAATACCCCGAAAATTGCGAGACGTCCCGCCAGACGTTCGCCGAAACTTCTTAAAACTGATATGATCCTTAATTTCTCGTGAAAAAACCTTACAAAATTTTCAAAAATAGTTACCGCGATTTTCTATCGCAACTCAGTCATCGATATGATTCACAGCCAAATTTTCCAATTTATACGTGCTTTGAACGGGGTGCAATAATTATTTTCGAAAATGGAGTCTAGGCTTACCGATTCATTTTTTTTTTTTTAAACTCGATTCCAGATAAAATTTTAAATCATCGTCAGGGAATAAAGTCCACACGTGAACTCTGTTAGAAATGTTCGTGTCATATTACGAGATTTTGAGATTTCGAGATTTCAGTAAAAATTTGAGCTCTCGGTTGAGGAAAGCCGGAAAATTTTACGTGTTTCAAATCTTTGAGAACGTAACGCCAAATCCCTGAGAAAATTTTAACAATTTCTAGTAATCCTGTGTAAGAAATGATGAACGGAAATGGAAAGAACTCTAAAATTGTCCTTTGGAGAATTCTAGCTCCGTGAAATCTTGCTTCGCAATCGCGCTGTAGAACAATGTTTAAGTTGAAAAAAAAATTTTTATCGAGGTTTAGCGTTATTCTTTACCTCGTGGTATTTGATGTACATTTTTTTTTTCCGTCCAAGTAAAGAAAGCAGCGAATCTTGATTGCATATTTTAACCGCATTTCGTCGTTGCAGGAATATCGTGTAGGTATGTGTCGTGGGGAATTGGGAATAAGAATTCCCTCGATCGACGTAAAATCTTTGAGTTATGTGCCACTTCCGATTGGGGTCAATCGCTGCAACGTTAGCTCAATTTATTACCTTTTTGCCCGGAAGCTGAACTCAAACTCCCTGAACGTTGAAAACTTTCAGCCGGAGGTAGAGCATTATACGTGTAGGTAATTCGAAAAGACTCTCGAAACTTCATTCCTGCTGCAAGAGCTTAGCTGTTGTCAAGGATATTTCGTACAACCGTTAAATTTGTCGCGAATGAGTGAATTTTTTTTTTTTTTTTTTGTTCTCACGTCACTCTTTGAACCTAGTTATTTTTCATGTCACATTTTGAGTGGATAGGTGATACTTCGAATCCACGTTAAAAGAGTCTCATTAGTTTTCGAGTAATTGTGAATTTTGAATTTGCACTTTCGAATATCACGTAATCTTTTTTTTTTTTTTTCGTCAAATCTTACACCGAGGAATTATAGCAGTTTTTAAAAAGGAGCTTGCAAATTTTGCACGGCTTCGGACGATAAAGAGAAATGTAGCATTTGTGTAGTTTTTTCTTCTTGATAAAGTTGAAAGTTAAATTAATCGTCGTACTTCGGATAATTGAACGGTGACTGAAAAAATTACGCGTACATTTCCCGACTTTTGACCAGCGAATGAAATTTTCAGTCACGGATTGGGGAGTAAAAAAGTGTTTTTATTTACCTGGAGATTTTTGAAAGCTGCGTCTGGACGGGGATGATATATCGGTGAAAACTTCGGCAATTATACATACTCCGAAACAGGCATAAATACAGACCCAAGCCAACGGCACTGGGTGCGAGATCATTTTTATTTTATCAGCAGCCCCATCTGTTGAGACTCATTTTTCATCGGTTCTTTACGTACGTGAGTGGATTTACGCTATAATTATATTCAAATTATTAACTGCTGAAAAATGAGAAGAAGATGAAAATGGAGGAACAGAACCAGCAGTGAGAAAGCCGGGGAGATGAACTTGGACAAAGTTTTATGAGATATTTTACGCACTGATCGCTGTCACGTTTGAAATATCTGAAATATGAAGTTTGTGACGCAAAAAAAGCATGTTTGTCATACACGAATTCTGGGTTTTGTGAAAATTTCTAGCTTACAGGTATTTCCGTTTGTCTATAACAATACACTTTGAGGTAATGGAAAATAGAACAAAGCTACACGGTGTTTTTTTTTTTTTTTTTTTCGTTGATTTTGAGAACTTGAAAACTGGTCAAGATCTTATTAAATTTCACAAAGTTTCTCGAGCAATATGAAAATAGATTATTTGGTTCATGAGTAAACTGAATTTTTTTTTTCGGTCTTGTAACCGTTATTGAAACATATTATTTTATCGATTTCAAACCGATGATAACTTTGTACTTTTCCGTTAGCGATTTTTGACTACCTTCGTAATTTTTCTAATGTCGCTAGGTAGTTTTTTCAGAAGCGTCGGGAATTTTTTTTTTTTTTTTTATTTGCCGAGTTAGCAAAAGATCAACGCATTAAAGAATGAACGTATTTTTAATTGTCTCTTTTATTCGCGTTGAATCGTAATCGCTATAGTTGTGGAACGGATTTGTCATCCGCCATACAATTTGACACGCAAAGCAATCGCAAACGGATCGTTGCACATAACTGATGTTGTAACGTGAGAAAAAAAATTCTATGAACCCTCATGCAACAACATGGATATAATTTTTTTCGTAGATACACGCGTTCTCGTATACCTAATCAAGAAAAAAATGTGTCGTAAAGGGACGAAAAAAAAAAAAGCAGAAAAATCGTAAAAACCAGAGTGGTTCTAAAATTGAGTTCAACAGCCGAGGGAGCAAATTTTCCCAGGGAGGAAGCTAAGTATACGTGCGTAAATCTTGAATGTCGTAAAACCAAAAAGCAAAAGAAAACAATGGGTGGGTGACAAATATGCGAAAGATGAAAAAAAAAACGACGAGACGAAATTCCGAAAGTCAGATTAACGACAGTTAAAAACGTGGAAAAACCGTAAACACGAAATTTCGTCCTGTAAAAGAATGAAAATTGAGAACCTATGAGTTTTTGAATACATTTGTACCGAAAGCTTTTTTTTTTTTTTTTTGTTTTTTTTAAATGGCCAAGATTACGTAGAGCAAAATACTGAATTGCGAAAATTCAAAAAGCAGTCAAAAAATCAACTTTATACTATTCGAATACTTTTTGGAATAAAAGAGCGTTTGGTTAAATAAAGTTTCGTAAAATCAGTTATCCTACCGGGTGATTTATCGAAAATCTCAATTTCGGTACACTGATCACGCGTTACATCAAAGTTCGTATCGAAAAAATTTCAAGCTTTCGACCAGTTGTTACATTTTTTGTATACAAATATATATTTATCCAATTTTTGTTTGTTATATTTGAATTCTCTAAAAAGCTTACAAGGGAAAAATGAAAAAATGTATAGAATTTATTTATATGACCGTTTCGAGCTTCAAATTCATTCGGTCATTCCTTCACTCATTTACTCGCGTGTAAATATCAATCATCGGTTCTAAAAAAAAAAATGAATGTACAGTTAAAATTGTACATGCAAATCGTCTTTGTTCAAGTTTAATCGCACATATTCATGTATCTCGTCATTCGTCACTTTAACTTGTCTCAGCTGTTTTTCGTTTAAATCAAACAAATCTCTCGCTACTTTTATTATATTTAAGTTGAAATTCGTTTCTCTGGCTGCAACTTATCCGGATGAATCTTGCGATGCTCTTCGGTCTATTATCCGCAATGGCGATACTTTGGTCGATAATCTTCGGCACGTCTTTTATGTTTTCGAAGAATACTGACATTCGTTTGAATTTATCGCTTCACATTTTACCTGACGATTGTTCCGATACTTTTTCACACGCACTTTACGCCACAAAATTGTTATCTGTGTTCTTATTTGCTTTATAATTCAACAAGACTTTGTACTGAGGAACGATTTACCAATGTCATGTTTCTTAGAGATTTTAGCAGAGAGAGAGAGAGAGAAAGAGAGAGTTTTCAAGAAGACAGATATACTTGACCTAGGCCCCTGTCACGTGTGAGACACTACGCTGAGAAAAATTTCATTTATTACAGTAACTGGAAAAATTGAGTAAAACAGGTATCGTTAAAAAAAGTGAAAAAGTGTTCAAACATTATTGGAATTACCAAAAACTGGGTACGCCTAACCATTTTGCGCAATTGTCGATCCTTTTTTTTTACTACTCTACTGAGCGGTAACCGGAACTAAAAACATCTCTCGGTACATGAGTCATATTGCTTTTAGTCGATAAGTTCCGTCTCTAGACCGGAGTACATGAATCGTGACACGGTCGATTCTTCGATGCTTCGAGAGATTTTTACCCCCATCCGAACCAATCACGCTAAATGATGAAAAAATGAAATATAAAGAGCAAAAAAAAAAAAAGAGAAGAAAGAAAAAAAAAGGAACCCAGTAAAAGTGAGTAGGTATAAACCCCTAAAAAAAAGGGCGGGGGGTGGGGGGGTGTTAAATATAAAGTTTTCGCCCATCCGCGACATCGGCGCGCAGCTGTCCCTTCGCCACCTTTCCCTGAAAACACCATTACGCCGGGTTAAGCCAGAAGAGGGTTGCGTTACAACCCGTAGTGGTAACCCTACGCCGAGTTGCACTTAGACCCGGTCCACCCCCGCCTCCGGTTTCCGCAAACCCCGTCTTCGAGACGGTGGTGGTGGTAGTGGTCGTAGTAGTGGTATTATAGTACGTTAGTTTCTCCCTATTTTTCGAGCCGGCAGTGACGAAAGTATTCCCGATGGCGTTACACTTCTCGCTGGCTTCGATGCCGAGTAACAGGATTCGCAGGGCGACCCTCGAAACATGCCCGAGCCACGGGCCGTTCTCATTATTCAATTACCATGACGAGGGATGAGTGTCAACGCCATTCGCTCTTCGCTGCAAGCTCCTCACCTCAGTTACGAAGAGCGGAACGTCACCTCTCTGCTGATTTTCATCCCCTCGAATCATTGTCAAAAGGTGTAAGTCACTAGCAGCGACTCGGCCTCGGGTTTCTTCGCTCGTTAAGACCGCCTACTTCACCCTCACTTCTTGTTTCAACGACAACTTTTACCCACTCAAGATACCCGGAATAGATCTCTACCCTCAAGATTAGATTCGGGGGATGGCGATGCTGTGGGAAAGGAATCACGAGGAGGGCGGAGTGCGAAAGCTACCGAGTTCGGGTCATTCGGGATTCTTGAATTTCGGGGTGATTATAGATTTTGTGAAACGATTCAACGCGAAATGCGGACGAGTGGAAGGGAATAATGCCATAGTTTTTTTTATAGATATATCGATGGCTTGGTTATTTTGTTTATCAATCTTTGACATTCGTTGGGTTCTTCTAGTTTCGTTGCCATGTTGGATTGCCTAATATATACTCTTAATTGAAAGTGTTGAGACGCATTTCTGAACCTCTCAGATTTTATCGAAAAGTATGAACGATTCTAAATGTGTTTACAAATTTTGCGATTCTTTGTACGATGATCGAACGATTGCTCGTATTCGGTTTGATGACTGTGATGATTGTGACCGTGAAATAAGAGGCTAAGCGAAGGCGAAGCTAGAATTTATTTTAGTAGAAATATTGTTTAGCAGGAAAAAGTAAGAGGACAGAGAGGAGAAGAGGTTGGAGAAAGAGAAGTATTTTCTTTTTCTATCGAGAACACGTTTTACTTGTTTCTTTGAATGAATTAGTTTTACACAACGTTGGTATTATGCCGGCGTACAAACATCCTGTACAATTAGCGTATTTTCATGTTTCTCAGTACTTTGTACCGGCGTAACGAAGCAATTACAAACAATCGATCCCGGAGGCATTGGAGGAGAATAAAGAAATCACAACGACCGAATAAACAAATCTGCGACTGTATTTTGTTAATTCATACTGGAATAATCAAAGTCAATCTGAATACTGTAAAACTTTGAAAATACTAGTAGCAATAACTATTTTTCTGCCAATTTGATTAATGTTTTTATCTCAAGTCTATCGTTGAAAAAAAATGGCACGCAAAATGCAGCCATTGAGATGTTTTGGTTTTTTTTTTTTTTTATTAACTCGAAAAATTGATCTTCCCGGTTGTCCTAGAAATTCAAAACTTTGATTCCAGCGAATAAAAGTGTTTGTGAATTATAAAAATGGAATAAAGTATTCGGAATATTCTTTGCGCGAATATTGTTAAATGTACGAGAAATTTCATTGGTTATTTTTTTTTTTTCTCTGCAACACCCGGCGTCAAGAAGTAGTAACAGATACGAAAAACGTTCGTCGAAATTCATCGTGTCTTACAATTAGTGACGTATACGTATAATAATAATAAATTATTCAGTCATTCTTTAACCAATTTCAGTCAAGTCTCACCTCGGAGACGCTAAGCGGAGGTTTTGCTGGCTTATCGTTGGACACGAGTAAATTGAATCACAGTCTCATCCCCGGTTCGTAAAATTAATATCCGAAGATGAAAGAAGTAGGTACGAGGCATTAGAGAGAACCGTTGGGCCGTTGGCCGGCGGTACGTTTTATTCATCATTTACATAATATGGAATAAATCGTTGAAATTCGTTAAGATCGCGCGGCGTCTCTCCTTCCACCTTGGAAAACTACCCCTCGCTTTCTATCCCGCCACCCTCGGCCTCGGCTTGGAACGAGGCAATAAGTAATTTCGCCGGGTAAAGAAAAATGCGACTTTACCCAACTCCTAATTTATTTGCGAAACTTTTCACTGTTCTGTTATCGTTAAATTGCAAATTGTGTAATTTCGTTCCGACCGCGAACCACCCTCTTATTTATTACGATTATTGATCGATCGGCTGTTTTGTTATTACGATTCCCATCGACTCGTAAACTTGTCAATTTGATCCTCGTCGTATCGCGGTAATCACAGAAAATTTACACCGATTTAATCAAAGTCAATACGTCGACATGTTTTGTGGTGGTTAATTTTTCTCGGAACATTTTCCTGCAAGTAGTTGATCAGATCAAATATAGTCGCGTGTACAATGAGAGAAATTTTTAATTCCTGTTACCGCTCGGTCCTTAACTATTTTCATTGTTTTTTACCACAATCGAAAAATATAGTTCCAGGTAGAGATGCCACCTTGAAGTAGATCCCCAAGTTTTTGGAGCGATATGAATGCAGACAATAATTGATTCGGTAATCTACAAATAAAAGAAAAAAAAAAATCAATGGTTTCAGGGTTTTTGCACGATCAAGTAGATGTGTGGAAGTAAATTCAACATTCTCTTTGAAACAACGACGTAAGATCAGTTAACGTTCCAGGCCTTCGCGTGAATCGAAAGTCGAAGAAAACCTGTTTTTCGACACTTCCTGAAGATCTAACTCAAAATATATTTCATATTCGTTGAGTACAAACTTTTCCTTGCACAAAACACACGCCGGGTTATATTAGAGATTTTTATTCCCCAGTGTACACCACATATCCAAATTTCAGTTAAACGAAAATGTTCACCTTCAAAATCTGGTTCGTAGATCAGTCCGCATAAAAAATTACTAGGCATATGTATGCATACAGATATTATTCAGGTGGTGAAATATTAGAACTCAGATCGAGTAGTGAGACTGATTCAGCATAATCCGAAAAGAAGAAACTAAAACGTTCCTTCCACTTCTGGTTTGATCCGCAGTTCTGAAATTGGTGAAATTTCTTGATTAATTTATGAGCGTAACGAAGGGGGAGAGGCGAAAGGGGGGGGAGGGGCAACAATTGAAAGTAATTACCGCGAGGCAAGCGGAGTAATTTGAGGGCACAAGAAACCAAGAGGGCGCGAAGAGGAGGGGAGAACGCCGTTCAAAGACGTCGGGCGTCGCGACGCGAAGAGACCCGACCGGTTTTCAGAAACGACTCGCGCTAGTCAGCCTAACGAGAATCCAATAATCCCCAATTCTCCGGGTCAGTGCTCACCAAACAGAACTTTATTTGAGAAGGCCGATGGATACCAAGTTTTCCAAGCAAATAACCCCACCCTTCCACCCTTTCGTCCTTTTCTCTATGCGCGCATCCTTTTCCGCACTATACGCGTTACACTTGCGACGCGTTTCACTAAATTGATTGGTTGCTGCTCGTTTTTTGTGCACAAATATCGTGAGAAATAAAAAGGTTTTATTGTTCAAAGGTATGATTTACACGTTCTCGTGTAAGAAGTTTTCTTTGACACGATGAAGAATCAGATGCAACGTTGCACGTGAAATGTACTTTTTTGGATTTCGGTTTAGAATTTAAGCAGTCAACGGTCTTAACCCAATTATGAACAGTGTGTAGAAAAATGTCCCTCAAATACAAACAGTAACCAAACACAATACGTTGTTGGATTAAAAATTGCGATGAACGCACGTAGGAAAAATTTGATATTCATCCAGACTCTGAGTGCAGAGCATGTGTTGTGAAGTGAGTTTTTTGCGTATAGATGATTCGACACTGGACCGGAAGATTTGACCTCGTGTGCAATCGAATTCAGTATTGAAAGTTTGTGACTGAATTTTGTCTAACGATGTCATCTTGACGTTTTCCCACATTGACTTTTCAATTTTACCAACAGCAGACGATGTCACTCGTGTTTTGCAATTGGTACATATCGCTAGCGAGCAGAAAATAAGAAGATTCATTTATCCCGAGCTCGTATTCATTGCGTAGATTGACCATCCAACCGAACAATTCTCCAAGGTACGTTGCATGAGACGGTTTTGTAAGTTGAAAAGCACGATAAAGTACGACTGGTGACTAACTTATGCAAATTGTTGTCAATCACTGTAACAAGCAGCGTCTGACTTGAGTGATAATTATCAGTATATTCAAAGTATCAGGCACGCCCATCCGCGTATGGGAAAATTTCAAACTAAAGATAATTCATTCTGGGTGGTTGAGCTTTGCGCAGGTAAAGCTGTCGCCTTTGTACTCGTAATACCGAACTAAGTGCACTTTAAACCACGACGTGACTAAAACTGAATACTGCGGTCCGTGTATATATACACTCGCGTATAAGTGTATCGTAAACTTATACGACATGCAAAAACCAAGTGCCTTCCGTAACTATCGCATTCTCTTACCAGACACTAGAGTAGAACCAAGTACGTCAGTCCAAGTACAACCTGCTCCACTCGGATTACAACTTACGCAAACGTAAAAACCTATAACTATGATTATTATACTGGATGTTATTCATTTTATGCATAATCACTTTACCTACGAGATAAGTTTTCCAGGCAATCTTCACGGACCCGTTCATCTCGGTTATTCCATGGCGTGCGAGAACGTTTGAATGGTAAAGTTTTACGTACGAGCTCGAGATAAAACGTTGATGTATAATGGAGTCGGTACGAGTGTTCTGGTGATTAATTTCCAATCGATCGTGAGACCGCGGTGAGAAGCGAAGTTTTCGTGCAGTTTAGCTTCAAACTTCGAACGTTACGCACTTCGTGAGATCTTTATGCGACACGGTAAGCGTTGATCGGTCTGACCAATGACTTTTTCCACTTCTACGATACGCGCTATTGCGGAAAAGTGTAATTTATAAATTTCTCGCCTGATGAATTTAACGCTAGCGAAAAGTATGAAACTTCTTGTCGAGTTAGGAAGCTTCCGTTTTATCCTGAGTAAAATTATACCGAAAAGGAGAACGTCGAAGGTGAATGATCTCGGGGTGCCGCGTCGTCTGAGTAACAGTTGAGCTTTGTCAGTTGGTGGGAAGCAAACTTGTTATTGTGATTTTTATGATTATTTTCCTTATTGTTACGACTTCTCTGCGTATATTTCCGTCACGACAAAGTTTTGTTTACTCCCATGGCTTTCTTTGCCAACGGTATTACGACGTGTCCGCGGTTCTGTGAACGTTTCTGTAAACACGGAACCCAAAGAGAGAGAGAGAGAGAGAGAAGATAGTTTCAGTTAATTACATTTTGTTATGCACGCAGCGTTATTTCATGTCAATGCAGCCTACTTCTGACGCTTATCTGATTACACATTCCAATTGGAATTTGACGAGTTAATTGGACGAGAAAGTTTTTTTAATTTTTATTCGCGTAGGTATCTGAAAGTTTTGTACTTCTTAGAACCTGTCCTTGAATCGAAAATCGTGCCGAATAATTTCATCAGCACTTTAGTCAACCAGTACGGGAATTCTCGTAAGACTGGAACGACCAGTTCGCCCGTTCACCCCTGCTTTTGGTGTTCTTGCCTTGCCAACTGATCGATCTCGAAACGTGAACTCATTTCGGTTATAAACGATCCAATAATCCAGATATTCGCCGCCCTTCGACTTTGACAGTATCAATTCGTTGCGGAATTATTGAAACGGCGGGTCCACGGCTTACGAAACTTTCCCATTCAACCTCCACAGCCAACCTATCCTGACCACACTCAACTTAACTCATTCTCAATCAGTTATATACCAATGGCCTACTCGCACACAGCTATGAACCTATATTTGTTATGCAAGTACCAATTTCTGAAGAATCCTTTTCCGATCCGTTTGCAAGATCGAGATTTAAGCGTGACAGTTTTTTACGCTCAGAAAAATTTGCGTCAATTTATTCTTCCACAAGCATTAAATCTTCGCAACGGTTGCAAGAAAATATAGCAACAGTGATCGTAACGAGAAAGAATAGGAACGGATATTAGACTTACCGGTAGAAAGGAACTATGCAGTGGTTTTCGGGATTGCTAATAACAAATCTGAAATCAAATTCTAAAAATTCAAGATGGAGAATCCAAAATAGTGGCTCCGATATGGGGGACAAAAATTTTTAACTCGATGGAACACGGTGAAAAAAGTCTGTGCACGAGTTTTCGGGTTCGTTGATTGGATTCATAATCACCAACCCGAAAAATTTATAATTTATACGAACATAAATTTCTCGGAAACGAATTATTTCTTCAATTTTGAGTATTCTTTTCAATCAATTTGTTTCCAACAATAATAATGTACATTATATCGCAATAATTACTCTCGAGTATATAAAATCTATCGATATGCTGTCAGAAATAGCAGAAAACCGCTAAGAAATATGTTGAAAGGTTCTCCGATGAATATACCAAAAAATAGCTGGTGAGAATATTCACCGCTGTGACTCACCGTGAGAAATCTTTTCTATTAATTTCAAATTGATTTCGGCATCCCTTCCAATCAAGCTGAAAATCCGAAATAATTCAGACACTGTTTTTCCCGTCATTATTTGTCGATTCCACGTGTGGCAAGTGTACGCTGGGAAATTAAGGGGGTATTCTAGTGTAGAAATTTGAAAAAATCGATTTTTTTTTTTTTATATTTTCAAAGCTTAACCTTTCAAGAATGTGTCCTTAAAAGGACAAGTCAAAATTTCAAATATTTTCAGAGATATAGCTATTTTAGTGACACGTCTTCAATACTGGCTCGGCTGGAACGAATTTTACTCGAAACTTTAAACGCGTTTTTCTCAAAACTACATTTTTCAATACGGTTGACATGATTTCTCAAGTTCTATTGAACCGATTTACTTGAAATTTGGTGAGAATCTTCTCAATACATGTCTCTATCGCACGAACTATTATTATAACGAAATAATAATTTTTACTATTTTTAAAAAATTCAGAAACGTCTAAAAAAGTCAAAAAAAAACGTATTATTTTTTCGGACAGCCGTAATTTGGCAAAAAAAAATTTTTTTCGACTTTTTTTTAGTTAGTACGATAGTTGCATTCATGTAGATTAATAATGTTTTTTTTTTTTTTTTTCTGGTTTTGCAAATGCTTGCAATCGTGACAACATTGGCGCGCCATTTTTTTTGTACCCCCCACTTCAACAACTCATAGCACTTTCAATTTTGTATTTTTTGACTTGTTTTTTTTTTTTTTTTTTGTAATCGTGAAATAATAATAAACGCCTGATAAAAAAATGGATGGTAAAAATATTTTTTGTTTTTTGTTTATAGCACTTCAAAAAACACCTCAAATTCATGCCTCTACACTAGAATACCCCCTTAACGACCACCCTGCCGTACGTGGCCAAACACGTCGGCCGGTTCGCGCGCGAGTGTGTCAAGCTTAATGCTTCGGTAGAAGAGCCAGACTCCGGAGTAACGCCGAAAGCTCTCTGCATTTAGTTGCGCGTCACTCAGAAACGTCGGGCACTTTCCACCCGTGACCTGTAAGGTGTAGGTACAACGTCGAAGCTGCGTGCATCGGCAACTATCCAACAGCGACTCGCAGTCACGTAGCCATACACGGCGATAGCTATATCGCACATAATTTGGCTAACTCCATAACCAAGTTCCAAGCTGCAAGTTATCGTCTCGGCACCAAGCTCATAGTTATGTTGAACCTGTAGGTGGATGGGTGAGGTGGTAGGTGGTAGGTGGTAGGTATGGTGTGGCATGGCTACGTGCGTAATGCACCGAGGCCTCGACGGAACGAACTTTGACCCAAACTCCGGGTGTATGGTCGATTGCATTTTCAGTTATACTCACCTTCCCCCCCCCTGCCCCTCTCTCTCTCTCTCTCTCTCGATATCTCTCTCGATCTCTGCCGAACTAGTAATGCCCGCTCATTCGAATACTCTGATAACCTCTCAACTTCACCGCAACTTCCTAGCTACACAAACCAATTCGAGATATATCCTGTAGAGCATGATCGTTCGAATGAAAACGATCAAGTCCCGGCAGCCTCTTAATTTCCATACACTGAGGAGAATTTCATTTGTCAGGGTGAGTAGAAAAATTGAGTAAAACAGGTGTCGTTAAAAAAAGTGTTCGAATATTGTTGGAATTAGGAAAAACGAGGCACGCGTAACCATTTTCCGCTATCGTCGATCCTTTCTTGGTAATTGCTTCATCTATTCGTCGTGTAATGTATGAAATGATTTATTTTGTAAATGAGATGAAATTTGTAAGAAATCGTGTGATAAATTATAAAAACACGAATCATCAAGTATACCGGATCTGAAATTGTACAGACAACTGTATTAGTCGACTTTGAATATTATTTCTTATATATTTTATTAAATTTACAAGATAAATCATGTGATAAATTACATTCTGAGTTCTTTCAAAACAATTTTTGAGTTGTCACATGAAAATTTTCAGTAAGGTAGCGTGTAAGTTTGATTTTTATGTTCTTCATTTATCGTCTAGCCTCAGGGATCCTGTCATTGCTGAGCTTTTACTCACTGTTTGGGTTTACTTGAGTGAATAAATAAATGGAAATAGAAGTTTCGCGACGAATGGCAGAAAAGTCTTTGTTCGACTTTGATAATTGTAAAATTTGATTTTCAAACTACCGAGCGGTCTAAATGTACATTTAAAGTTACTATAGATCGTAGAAGATCTTCTTGCGATCGAATCAATAATCGACCAGCTTCGAACTGTCGGGAAATAATTGAAAAGTTTTGCTCGGCTGACGGAAAATCGCGTCAGGAATTTTTTGCATTCTGATACGTTACCTAAAATATTCTTTTGAGCAACGCAAGTCCAACGCAAATTTCGATAATTTCAACAATTTCTGCAAATTTTCTTTTACTAATTTTTCGTAGAATTTCCAACCAGAGATAATATTTGAAACTATGTTCATTTACTACGGATTTTAATATCATCATGCAAACTCGACGTTGCCGAAGTTGGAATCGATTCGAATGCTTGCGGGCAGAAGCTCGTTCAAACACAGTGAAAAGCGCTCGGTGCCAGGAGTTTCGGTATGTAAGCCAGTTTACTCTCAAAGTCGTTTACTTTCCCGGATTAATGGGCCGTATCGATAACTCGCGTCTTGAGATATTGCCCGAGATTGTTTGCGCTCATTCCAATATATTTGGGCATAAATCGCACTCCTAGCCAACCTCCTAGCCTTTTATCCGGCTCAAGTGGAGATGTTTTCTGCCTCGTCTCGTCTCATTGTTGGCCGAAGGGATATCTGTTCTCCAATCAATCACACGCCCTCGCCTTTCTATGATTTCCTATCTCTCACTTCCCCTTTCTCTCTCTCTCTCTCTCTCTCTCTCCTCACAGCTCGATCTCCGTCACTTTCAACTCTCGGTCTACGCTCTCGCCACTTCGGTGCACTTTATGTTTCCCAGCTCAAGTCTCAGCCGCTCCAATGTTAAAAGAAAAGAAACGCTGGACTAAATTGAAAAAAAAAAACCAATTTTAATCCGTCGAGAAAACTATTCATCGGTCTTTCTTTTTATATGTATACGGTCCTAAAATAGTTGACTATGCAGTAACAAGTCTGTTCGGTCATATCCAACGACTCGTCAGAATCGTTTGACCATAAAAATATCAAACTATGAATTTACCAAAGAAGCTTTTTTATCATCAGTCAAATTGCTGCGGCCGATTGTAAAAATTAGGATCGAATTTTGATGGATTTTGCCAAAAAAAGCACCTTGCTGCAAAACTTGAAGAATTTTCGCAAAGAAAAGGACGATTCCGGGGAAGCGCTTTTAGGAATCATGAATATACGCATTTTCTTGAAATTTACCTTCGTCGTTCGTGTAACAGTGAAAATATCTGATTTTCTGAAACGCGTGCCGGGAAATTCCCAGAATTGAAAATCCCAATGCCTGCGGTTTACGAGCTATTCCACGGGTAAAGCCCGCACGCTTCTGAACTGATACATAACATGTGTGTGTGTGTGTGTAAGTGTGCTTGCAAGCACAGAACGCACGAAGACATTCGCATTGGACTCGACGCTTTCTGCCTTTGCAAGCCGCCATGTATAGACGCGGATCTCGCTTCAGAGTTTCGTTAAAGAACTCTATTGGAAAAGTTTTTACGATTGCTTCGTTTGCGAACGAGTCATACTCCTCCCCTTGCATGGTCCTGGACCTCATCCTCCCTTTTCGTTCACCGGTTGCCCTCGCCTCCGGCGATTCTATGCTCGTAGTGCTCATTCCTATTGATTGAAAGAACGAAGTGGGCTGAGAACGCGTTATTGAAACTGTTCAGGACTCTTCGAAACGAGAAATAAGTGAGAGAAAAAAATAAATAAATAAATGAATAAACGCATATCGCTACATCCAAATACCGGATTCCAGGGTGAAATACAAAATTTTAACCGTTATTGTACCGAGAGAAATTTTTAGTTACGGTTACCGCTCGGTCCTTAATTATTTTCATTTTTTTACCACAATCGAAAAATATAGTTCTAGGTAGAAAATGAAAATTAGTTTCCTAGCTGTTACCGGAAAGTCCGTATCCGTTACTATTCTTTCACCGTTACTATATTTTCTTGCAACAGTAGACTCTCTTCAACTTACTGCCATTGAACTGACAAGGCTGAAGTTTGTCTATTAATGGTGAAGATGAGACGCGAGGTGAACTAATTTTTTATTTATTTTTATTCACGGGGTAAACGATCCACGTTATTAAGACCTTTAGAATTTTTGTTGAGGAAACAGTTCAACAAGAACGGAAAAACATTTGTAACGATAAGAAACTGACGAAAGTCGTAAAACGTTTTTTAATCTGCGTAGCCAATTTGTTCTGTATTAAAATATACGACGGCAATGCATCGGACGAATATTGGCCGAACGCGGTGTTGTTATCACGTTTCCGTACGAGAAACGTTTTCGTCTTGAACATAAACTATATTCGATAAATAATTGCGCGGTGAACCGTCCATAAAAATGGTAATAAAACTTTTCAATTTTCCCCTCAACTTGAAAAGCGATAGCGTAGTTGATTCGTTTTGTGGAATCGTCTTATCTTGATTGAAAATCATTTGACGAACCTTGGTAGTATCGACGATCGAACAAGTTCCCCAAACTTTTATACATTGATCATATATAAAGTGCCTCAATTCCTATTATCAAATATTGTCATTTTCTACGGTAGAAATGACGAAAACACAAAATCTTCTGAATTGGCGAAACGGCGAAATTCAAGCGCAAGCTCCGGAGGGTCAGAAAGAAAGAATTTACGAGCGGGATATGCACGCAACTTGTGTGATGGTGGAAAATTGGGGCGAAGGCAGCGATGCATATAGGTATACATACGCATATATACATATGTACAAGTATAAAGTATAAACGCAAGCTGGCTAACAAACCTGAACCCAAAGCACCAGCCCGAAAGGCAACTCGCTGCGTCAGAATGCGCTGGCTTAAACACGGGTTAATTACATATACATACGTTTCAAATGAATGAAACCATCTCTCTCAACATTCCTCTCTCCTTCTCTCTCTCTCTCTCGCACATTATAGCTCGATTCCCGTCTCTCTTTCGCACATTAACCCACCGAGTGGTCATTAAATGCCAAGCGCATGCAACGAGCTTAACTCTGCCTGACTCGCAAGTAGGATTGCAATCAGCTGCAGTGTGTTTATCGTTATGTTGAGTTTCGAATTTCATTCTTCGCGAAACTCTGCATGCCGTTCAATTCTTACGGTGTTTACTCATCGTTTAACGTCATTTATACGCCTTGCTGTCGCCGTTGAGGGAATTGCCGACGCGGAGTGAGGAAAATAAAGAACGCAAGTAGTTGAAGAGAAGACTTATTTTTGCTTATTCGTGGGAATTTGGCGAGGATAATTAATTATTGTCCTTGGTTTACACGATCGGGGAGATATACGTCGTGTACTTCTTTTAAAAGTTTTTTACAAATTTTGTAATTTTGTAGAAAATTTAATCGAACATTCCAAACTCCGTAGAAACATGGTCTCCTCGTCATCGGTAATATCGGAATTCGGGATCTCTCGTGTGTACCTGATATTCTATTCTAAAAATAATCAAATTACTTTGGATAATTTGTATTCTGATTTTTGGTACTTTTTTTGGCAGTTTTCTGCATTATTTCGGTAATTCTTCGTTCAAACTGCAATTTCTCTGGTAAGTATTTCTCTCAAGTCTTCTCACGATACGAAGTCACCTTCTCGCACGTCACAGAGGTCCGATCACTTGAAATCCGAACATCGCAAAGCTCGATTGATGAAGTCTCGACAACCGAATGGTCTCGTTGAAAATTGGAGAGTCTTAAAATCGTGCCTAGTGACAATCGTGAATTGCTCGTGCGAGAACTGAAATGAATTTCGGAAAGCCTTAATCTTCGTTCATCCGGATTACCGATTCTCTTTGCACGGGTAAAAAGTGAAGTTTCTCAAAAAGTAATTACAACATGACCGAATCTGTATATATCTCTGATTCGTCAGAGTTGAATTATGTTCCTTGGAGTGGATATGAATTTTGTTTTTTTTTTTATCCATTTTTATTTTATTTTTTTTTTTCTTACTTTCGTTCCGTATTTTCCTTTCTGTCTAGCTTAGCGTCCTTATCTCCTATTCACAAAGCTTGCAGAACCCCTCTGCAACCTTTCAGAAGTATCTCCGGAGGCAGGGTATAAAGACGTTTCTAATAACTCTCGAGACTTTTCTCTTTCCCTTTCACTTTCCTCCTCTACATCCCCCCCCCCCCCCCCCCCTCACTCCCGTTATAGCCGTCGAGAGGAACGAAATTGGGATTCAAATAAAATAATATGAATTTACGAGATTGCAGAAGCCCGGTGCCTCGGAGATTAAAATTGAAGCATCTGTTCTAAGTGAGCGTACGTTTTCATGTATACCCATACATAACCTATAAATCATGTGTAAGGGTGTGAAAAATAATTTCTTCCTCTTTTTCGACGATCTTTAAAACCAATTTTAAATAGAATATCTGTATCGATCCTTTTGTCAATTTCACGTGATAAAGTAAACGATACTTCGAAACACTGTATTGACTAGTCAAGTAGTTAACCTAACCTATAAAACGAATGTATCACGGTTGCCTATGATACGGGGTGTATTCGGCACTGTATTTTTTCGTCTTTCACCTGAGAATGAATATTTTTTTGCAAGTCGTACGAGTCACCGCGTCTTCAAAGAATCGTTTCAGCAGCTTCGATGATCAATCTCTTTCGGCTAGAACGCAAAAAGAATCGCAGCCTCGATTACGCTGCGTATTTAGCGGCCGTCGTGCAAATCTGTTTTGCAGGTTATGTCAACCGGTTCGGATCGGTAGACGTTCTAATTTAATATGGCTTTCAAGATCGGTGAAAAGAGCGCTGGGAATTTAATACGTACTGTCTCTTCTTCGCCTGGGTTGACGGACGTTAAAACTTTTCCCGTTTCAAATTGGTTTCGCATTAAAAGTTTGATGGCATTTGTCAGACTCCGATCGAAGGCATAACACTCATCGTCAACTTTTAAGCTCCGCGTATTTGAAGCCGCTGCATCATTGACTTGTCATAACTTGTACGGACGGGGCGAGGACTCTTCTCTTAACTCGGCTGGCTTCATTCTCTGGATGATTGCGTAAATAAACCTGGGGTTCAATTAGGCCCATTATTCAAACATTCGAAAGCACCGCGCAAGCACGACACGTAATAAAATTGGAGGAATTTCTGTTTTCTCTTTGTACATTTTTTTTTTTTTTTTTCTTTCACTCGAATCCTTGCCAAACAACCTCCAAATTTTCCTAATTAACATACGCTTCGTACATGTGTTATTATTATTCACGTATAATGTTCGCTAATTAACCAAATTCTTCCGCGTCTTGCGATCCCTCAAGAAAAGCTGAACCGCAGGCAGATTTTTTTTTTAGTATCAACTTTGACCTTCTCTTCTCTTTTACGGGGTTGAACGGTTTATTCTAATTTATGATAGACGAACAAATATTATAAAGCTAAATGTACATATTTCTTACGAGCCTGAGTGAAGCTCTCCCACGATATTTTAAAACGAGCCCAATTAAGTGAACTTCAACTTTATACCGTAAATTTTTTTCACATTTATGAATCCGTGACGGATAATTGTAAATTTTTCATAAACATCTTACGTGTATAATATATCTATATGCATAATACGGTATAAAATATCAAAATGTTACAAGGAAAGGGTTATTAAAGGAGCGGGTGGGATTTATTGGCAATATGTAAACGAAGCACCGCGTGCCAGAAAATGTCGCACTCCTCAGGCTGGCTGCCTCATTTACCTCTACTCCGTACATAATTAACGCATAAAAAAAATTTTTTTTTTCTTCAAGTTCGAATTTTTTTAATTATTCCGTTCATTTTCCAAGCTTGAAGCAATCTTTCCGAAAGCTCAGGTTCGCATGCTGCGTCAACTACTTGAATTTGATAAGCTCAAAAATTCAACACTGTTAAGATTTTTCTCACACATAGTTGGATAATCCTGCGTTGTAACGGAAGCCAATTAATTAGCCGAAGCAATTGAAAATGAATTCATTTTAATTAGTACAAATATGTGAATAAAAATCTTTACAGAAAGAGTCGAGCGAACTCAAACCTTCCGAACTTTGGTGCCTAATGATTGTAATGATTTACGCGAAAATTAAAAACATGACTCGATAAAATGAAACATTCGAGTTGTGACAGTTGAGTAAAAAAATACATTTCAGATCCGAGATGGTCGGGAATTGTTTATATAAACTCAAGCGCTTACGTGTATCGTGATATTTTATTAAATTTGAAAAGTCAAACGACGTGGGTATTTATCAAATCTGACATTGGGCCGTACAAGTTGAGCCTGTGAGTGGATGAGCTCGCTGATTCTAAAACTGTGCAAAAGGATATAAAATGTTGAGTCAAAATCCTGCGGGTTAAAGGAAGACGCTGACGTGGATTTAAATAACGTCGAGGCAGACTTTGCTACCTCTTTTACACTTTTTCTCTCTTACTTTTCCCATAACTTCTCCTTCCATTAAGAATAATAATGATAACAACAACAACAATAATAATAATAATAATGTTTCTTCGTTTAACTCGCTTCTGTCGCATAAGACGGATATTTTTCTTCCTCCTGCGATATCGCGTGCCATTTTAACGGTCGCATTAATTGCACGGTATAATTGCAAGTGCAAGACAATCGAACATTACCGATACTTAAATTCGGATGATTAAATGGAATGAGGATATGAAAATAATAGAAAATATGTACGATAATTTGTACCTTGCTTTTCTGTAAGACATCTTTTTGGGATATACAAGTCGAGTTGAGATTCTTTTCATGTTTTTCGTCACGTGTAGCCAAGAGCAATAATTTCGTTCCGCCGGTGTTGGTTTCGGCTTCTTTATATCCCTCGGCCTTTGTCTTCTAACAAATTGTGATCCGCCTTGAGGCAATAGAAGAAGAGAATACCGGAGGAAAGAATTGGGAAAGTAGCTAATTAATGATTTAATTATAAGGGAGAGTTTTGTGGTCAGCATACGCATTCGGCGGGGTTAAAACCCTCGGGAAAACTGGACGGTCGCTATCCCCACAGATAATTGAGAATGCTCCGGATAAGTCTTACGGGGTAGCCGACGGGTCCAGGGGTTAGCTAACCATGATATATCACCGGGCGCATATGAGTGACCTTTGTCCGTCGATCCCGTGGGATCGTAAAACGGGATGCAGGAGGCCTTTCCCTATATTGTACGAATAACAAGGGAAAAATGGTACTTCCTACATCGTCGATAATTAACGAGGAGAGTTGGGAAAAGGTAATTTTTTAAAGACAATTTCTTTTTTTTTTCTCCCGTACAGAAAAGATGAACGTGAAAAATTAAATTTACACTTTAACACGGGTAGATTTAGTTTTTGTCTTTTATTTTTTGGACTTTCGTTTGAAAGTATCACAATTCGTAGCTGTGATTTACTGATTTTTTAAAAACTTACTTACTGCGCGGTATTGATGCTTGAAAGTTTGGCCAATTCGTGAGACATTTCCTAAGGTGAAAAAAAGGGAATGAAAATTATAAGAAATGAAAAGAGATACAATTAGGTTTAGGTTTATAGGATATGTTTTTTTTTTCGCGGTCAGAGTTGTGTGAAAATTCTCGACTCGTACTTGAGCTTCAATCATCCGCGGGACGCGAGATGGGAAATCGTAGTTGGCATTAACAGGTTTCTTACGCAGCTATAAAGTAATAATAAATTATAAGACTTTGAAACAGGAGTAGAGGAAGAGGAAGAGAAAGAGGCAGACGAAGAAGATGCGGATATGAAAGCGAGATATTAATATCAAAAGGGAAGCCCAGCAGACTCGAGTATCTCTCTTCTCAACTGAAATCTTATATTAATTAATTTAACGGAATAATGAATTGCTTTCCCAATTAAAAGTTCTGTAATTTGTTTAAGACCCCAGCCCTTTACTTCTCTGGCTTATCGTTAGCCGACTGATAAAATATTTCATCAAACTCTCGATGAATTTGTAATCTTCATTCAAGAGAGAACGGTAAAGGAAAAAAATATATACACGTTACGACATTCTGCTCGGAAAATTGTACGTTTAGTATTTACATGAAAATTTCGTAACGCGCGATAGAAAATATATTATGTTTAAAACAATTGCAAAATTGATGGTAGGCTTTTTTTCTTTGTTTCGGAACAAGATGGTACGATTAATACAAATTATTCTATCATCAGTGACATCTCGATTAGCACCATTCAACGATTCCGTGGCCCTTAAGTTGAAGATTCTTTTTAAATTCTGAATTTTTCGATCGTTGTTTGAGAAGCGTTTTAATTTATTGCCTAACCTCTGTGCGAATATCACGATTCGGTGAAGCTTCTCACATTATCGTAATATTAGCACAGCTACGAGCGAAGGATATGGAAAAATGACGAACCAAACACGAAGATATGAATTTGAATGCGATTCAGGAATCCACGATTGCAATCATGTTACGTATTATCTACTAGAATGTTTACTATTTAATTTCGAATGACGCGCAGCATCGAGTCTATACGTACGTATCAATATGCAACGAATTTCATTAATGGGTGCCACGTTCATGCGTAATACTGGTATTTAATTATAACAAAGCCAGTTTAGTTCATTAATTATTTGCGAATTCTCACGAACGTTATGTAAATTTCAACGCTACTCGATTTACGCGCAAATCGGACGTTATAATTATATTCCAACATTTTACTTGTTGTATTCGAAGCCTCGCTGACGGGAATTATAATAAAAATGTTTCTCGGTCTTTCTTTTCTAATCATTTAATAAAAATATTTCATTGTCGATCGTGAAATTTATTCCACGAAAGTAATTATTTTTAAACCTATGCAGAGCATTCGTCAGACTTTATTCTCACAAGCCGAAACACTTCTGAATATCTTCGCTTAGACGTTCGAATTAAAATAATTGGGCTTCTGTGAAAAGTTGATCTGAATTTTGTCAGTTATAAAAAAAAAAAAAAAAAAAGAAGAAATATACGAAACCTTGAGCGAGAATAGTATTCATCAATTCTGATGCTAATTGAACTCATGATGTACGTGGCGCTGTTTAAAAAACTGTTTAATTCAAGTGAAAGTTTCTTTATTTCTCAGAAGAAAAACTTCTACTAGGTCTTCAATACTGACGGAATGAAACGAGGTATGATTTTTAAAGTTGCAAATCAATAAAAGCAGTTCGCAAATGGCTAAAAATTGAACAAATTAGTTTACATTGTGGATCATAATACGTATAATATAAGATAAAGATTATATTTGGAAGTGATTTGGCGCGGAAAATGTTGAAGCAAATCGTGTAAGTAAGAATCGTGTATATATATACATATATATATATATACAATATGTGCAGTAGGTACACAGAGAGTTTTCCACGTTTAGCTTAAACGTTTATTTTCATACTTGGTTTCTCTCAATGCTTTCTTAATTCGCAATTCCATCAGCGTTTCCCGTTTCCGTGTACCTTAGATTTGAACCGCACGCGTCCGACGTCGACGTCGACGGCGAATGTAAAACAGCACTCCAAGTAACCAGCTACCGCTGCATTCGAGAGGAAATATAATATCCAACTCGTACACACTCAGCGGCAGCAGTAAACTGAATATTTTGCATCACGAGTCGGTATATTGCAGCTCTCAATTTGATGTCACGAAATTGCAGAAACGAGCGACACGCGATGCAGACCATCAAAGAACAGAGAACCTTATCTTTAATATATATATACACGGTATAAGCGCTGTTTCTGCGTTTCTGAAAATTATCCCACTCTCGCGATAACAACTCGATACCGAGTCAATTTCACCTTCATTTCCGGCCGTCGTGACGTCCGAATGCGAATACGTATCGTGTCGGCTGCATCCGTCCTTAGGGAAAATTTCATTTGTTAAAGTTAATAGGAAATTCTAGTGAAATTGTTAGCTGTAGTTACGATAATGGTTCAAACGTTGCTGGAATTATCACGAAATCTTGTACAAGTAATCATTTGGTGCAATTGTTTGACGTGTGTGGGACTAAACAAGGTTTTAACCTCGATTTATTGTTACCTGGACTTGTAAGTTCAAAAAAATACATTAACCGAAAAACTAAAACTATGAAACTTAAAGTAAATCTGAACACGTTGACCGATTTACGAAAACTTTATTCTGCTTGTAAATAGAAGAAGAATAGAAATATGAATTTTTTAATCCAGAATTTCGACTTTAAAGGTCGCGTTTTGATTTCAATTTTACAAGAAACGTTTCGCGTAATGTAAATAAAATCTTGGAGAATGTCTGATACACAAGAATTAGTCTCCGAATCACAATATCAGGAGGAAATCGTCTGCGATCAAATATTCGTTCTTCTATTTTCTGGAAAAAAAGTTTTCGAAAATCGTTCAACACGTTTGGCTTTTATTCACGTATCAAATCGGTCCCGCTATTTCTTGGGCCCACCCGGTATACTGGATATTCTATTCACAATTACAAAACTGTAAATTTTTATTTTGTACTTAGAATTGTGTACGGTATATTCTCCAAAAAATTATACTAGTTAAGGACTGCATGGTAACCAGAATTAGAAGCTCCTCTCGGTGCATCCTCGAGTCTGCGCTGATTCCTCGCCCCTTTTCTTCTCTTCGCGACCCCTTCCCTTCCCTTCCGTTCCGTCGTTTAAACTTTCGAAAATTGTTGTTTCAGGGCGCAACACAAAGCGCTGATTGCCTCCCGGAGAGGATGGCGGATAGACTCGTCGCTCGAGTGAAACCGAATCAACAACACCGACTACAAACTCATCCTCGGTGATGTACCTATAGAAACCAACACCACCGTAGTGCAGAGCTCAAACTTTACACCAAAGTACAAACTGCTAGGCGCAGACTAATCTACCCGAAGGAAATCACTTTGCATTCAGCAGACACTGCACCGGCACAGGAATATGACGAGGGAACCACCTTCGACTCGTCATCCATGCCGTCCTGCTGCTGCTGCTGCAGGGTGAGAATTATCACCTAAAAATATTACACAATAATTTGATTTTATTAGCGGAATGAAAGTGTAGCAACATATTTTTCGGAGTCAAATTACACGGGGTGTGATCATTGATTGATGACGATTGTCGCTGTGATCAATCCAAAGTCAGAATTTCATGGAAATGTTTCCAAGATTATTGCTTTCCAATTTAAACCTGATCGCGACATTGACGTGGAAAGTTCACCAAGTGTACTTCACTGAGTTTCTTCATTCTGTGATTTGTTGTACCTGTAACTTATAGTACGTCATGAAACACTGCACGCGAATTTTTTTACTCACTAATGTGATCGTTTAATGGCTGAAACTACTTCTAAAGATTTTCCGTAAAACCAACTGGACATTGATCGTTATCATCATTCGGTAATATCGTGCGGAAGATTGCTTTCACCCTCAGAGGTTGCATCGCATATTTTTTGGAAGTAAACTTCAAGCGTTATTTTTATACCTTGATCGGACGAATCGGCACTCGAAACAAAACACATGTCGAGTGTTCTTTTTAACGAACTGCAATAATTCACGGGATTGAAACAATCGTTGCGGTATACCTTGGTATACCTTTCCTTGTAAGAACTGTTACATGATGAAATTTCGTTGATATTTTACCCGCAAATTTCTATCAACTGAACCTTTTTTTCGCTACGAGGCAACCTGAAATAGTCTATAGTAATTTTCTTGAAATTATTTCCGCAAACATGCACATCTTCAGATCGATTCGAGTGACTGTAGCGCAGAACCATTTGCAAAGAAATTTGTAAGCGAAAATAGCGACGAAACTCGGCCCTTTTGCTCTTCAATTTTTGGTTCTCGGTTGGATTTGTGTCCCTCCAGTATACGTGTATAGCGAGTCGGCTCGTAGACCGCGAGCCAGTGTAAGAAGAATTTTCGAGAATCGTGGTAAAGTTAGAATTGCTTGGTACGATAAATTGTCCCTCGAGTCGTAGACAGTTATAAAAGCCGTATGAGAAAACTGTCTCGCGAAGCTAGCGTATGCCGAGGAATTACAGGGACAATATCGGAGGCGGGTAGTCGGAAAAAGAAGCAGTCAGGGACGCCTGGCTGGTGTCAGATTGACCTCCAGGGAGTGTTCGGCGCTCTGGAAGGTCTCCTACGAGTCGACGCTCCGCGTCCTGCATCAGGATCCGTGCACGCGGTGGCTTCTTCGTCACTTTGTGCAGGAACTCGTTGTTGTACCCTCAGGAAACGGCGTCGCCGGAACAGCGCCACCCCCCAAATGGCTCCAGGGAGCGCATTGATCTGCCTCGTCGGTCGGCCGAGCAACAGTTGGTTTTTACCGGGAGTCTGGAGTCTTCGTTGCCCAGACCGTCCGGATCGTTGCAGCAGCGAAATGGCGCGACAAGGCGTCTAAATCTACGCCGGGGGTGCTGAGAACAAAGAAACGTTAGCGCGACGAGTCGAAGAGATCAGAGGGTGAAAGGTGGGCTTCTTTTTCCCACCCGGTTCGCGGAAAGAGAGAGAGAGAGAGAGAGAGAGGGAGAGTTAGCCATGAAAAATGCAAAATGCAAAATGTTCTATCGAGTGGGAGGCTGGAGTAGAAATGGTTTTCAGAACGGCGAGGAAGCACCGGAATATTTTAAAACTAATTGTAAGTTTGAATCGAAAGCAAACTCCCTAACTATTTAAATCTAAGCTAAGTTAGTCTCCGCTCTATGGGTTTCTACGTTTTTCGTCATTTTCTTTTTTACCACAATTCACTATGATGCGATATTGCTGACGCACCGGGTTATTTCAATGTTACATTTGTCGGCAGATTGACACAATTGGGAAATACGCCTGCACTTATGCAATTCAGGTTACATCTTGACCGATCGTCATTTGACTCGTGGTCCAGGATGGGATAGAGTGGAGAGAAGTTGGCATCAATCGTGAACGCAGAGACAAACGACGATCGGTAAAATGTAATCCGGGGTTGCCAATATTCAGGCGGATGTTGATCGAATGTACATTGAATTGCATAAGTGCAGGCGGGGGTGGGGATCAAAATCCCGAAAAATAAAAAAGTTGATGACTCGAAAACCCGAAATTTTCGAGATACGAATTTTAAAACAACGAATGATCGGCGTACCGAAAGTTCCAAAATTAAAAATTGAGAGCGGCTAATACTTCGAACTGCCGCAGAACCAAAAAAATTTGTTGTTGATCGAAGTTCAGAAGGAACAAAATTACGATACGCAAAATGTTCAAGGACCAGAAAGCCGAACGGCCGCGATAGGGTTGTCATAGTTGTGTAGACTTATAACAGATGGCACTCGACGTGTGCTGTTTCAGAGAATACGCGTATTTTCGACGTCATCCAACCGGATACTGGGCATTTCGGCCATCCCATCTTTAGCGGGTTTCGGGATTTTGATCTTTCGAATCTTTGCTCAGTCGTTATTGATAAATTCGGATTCATAGATTTTTGACAAGAGCAAGAGTCTGACCTTTGAAGATTCCACTGTTTGACTGTTTGGTATTTTCGCAATTTAATATTATACCCTTCAAATTCTTGGCTATGTCAAAAAAAAAAAAAAAAAAATCATGGTATAAATTTATCTATACATTTCTGCGTTCTCAATTTTTATTTTTGTACAAGTCATCTTTTCGTATTTACAATGTTTCCAAGTTATCAAGTGTCGGTAGTTTGACTTCTTGATTTTGTCCCGTCGACTTTTTCGTCTTTAGCATTTTTGTATCCAACCCGCAGGCGAATTCATCATGTGTCGAATTATATCCGTGTAACATTTTCGCGAAATGATATGACACAATAAGTCCAAATCCAAACTGATCTTGATGTCGTATCTCATCAGTAGCTCAATAATCGGAAATTCCAGCAAGTCAAAATGTCCAATCTTTGCAGATTTGAACTCTTCGATGTTTCAAACTTTCTAAAACTAGCTGATCGCGATTCTCGGCGAGAATGAAGATCGTGTAGAGGAGGGGAGTGAGAAATAGAGGCAGTGTAACATATTGGGAAAATTCTCCGGGTCGGTAAAATGGACCGGGGGTAAGTCTTAAGCTCGCGAATGAACCTGTCCGGATCGAGGGTCCTATGACAAAGATCCCATAGCTGAATGGAGACGTGTTATCATCGCGGTCCGTCATCAAACCCTTGAGAAAAAGAGTAACGGGGCTGCAGGACGGAAAGAAGAACGCTGGATGAGGCGGAAAAATGCTTAGTTGTGGTCTTGAGTGGTTTGCAGTGAGCCGCCGTAAAATTGAAAATCTTTTGGATCCCTTTTCGTTTTTTTTTTTTTCTATTTTGCACCGCAACACAAATGTCGAATTCTTACTTTGGACTCCGGAAGTATTTACATTTTTTACTGCAACCGAAAAGTATAGCTCTAGGTTCGAATGAAAGTAAATTTTGTAACCGTTGACACAAAATGTAGCATGCAGTAACATTCTTTTTTATTATGGTCACTTGTACTGTATTTTCTACTAACTTAGAGGTGATTTTGCAATGGTGGAGCAATCAATCAATGTTCAAGTTTTATTCAAATGAAAAAGTTGTAGCCAACTTTAGAAACAGATTTAATATCGCGATAACCGAGTAAATTAATATCGATAACATAATTACACTAAAAATAAATTATTACTTGTGTCATATTTTCTTACAGTTTCAACAATCATTGAACTATCATACCAACGATGCAGATTTTAATAGAATTTCTAAGTAATCATATCAAATCAAATTTTTCTTATTGTTGGTGTAGAATTTTAATTCACGTAGATGAAGCTGAAAATAATAAGATTTGCTCGAACCAGATTCGCGTAAGATAATCGCGATCGTACTTTTGCTTTACTTTGCATTATCGTAAACCTTTTTTCATCTTCTCCTTCTTTTTTCTCTTCCTTAACTTCAGCTCCGAATTTCCTATTCAAAAAGACACGTGGCCTACACGGAATATAGGTACAAATACGCTGTGAGACTTTCACGTACCGTGAAAGCTATTAAACTTCCTTTGGATGGAGATAAATTCAGCACCGTTTCGCTCCGTTGAATTATTTAAACAAGTCCTGACTTTCCACGCGAACGCCTACAAATCTCTCGGCAATTCTAAATAGGCTCAAGTCTCGACTCACATGTTACGTTACACGTACACACATACCGTCCAACGTTGCGAAATATATGGGAAACAAATTTGCTCGGTCGATCCGATTGCTCTTAAGAATATCCTGTTTCCGGTACTATTTTTCTTTCTTTAACTAATTAAAAAACATGACTGAACGAATTAACGCCATAATTCCTCAAAAATGTTTGTAACTGACACTGAAAACTCGTGTACGAAAATTTTTTCAATTTGCTTTTATCTGAAAATATCTTACGGCATATTAAATTATCAATTTGTTCAAACAAGCGTTTCACCTGGAAGGCGCTCAGAAAAACACACTGAATTAGAAATTGGAGCTTTGAATATTGCGATTGTGGAATTCAAAATTGACTCATGGAAAATTGTAAATTTCATGAAATTCTTAGAAACTAGCAAAAGTGTATAAAATCCGCAAGTAATCTTTCTAAAAGCTTGAATTTGGGGTTAAGTCTTTGGACCGATCGAAATCCGTACAACACTCGGAAGTATCTCTGAAATTTTTATTGAATCCGTGAAATTCTTTTACAAAAGTTTAAAAATCTCTTTCGCATCATTGTGAAATTATTTCAAATTTCTATCTACCATTATGATATAAAAGTCTTTACGCGATAGATTTTTTTCTCAAATGCGATTTTGACGAAACCAGAGTTTGTAACACATTTTTTCACATCGAACGTTGGACGCATTTCCAGTTAAAATTCATCTGGTCACAGTTATTCACTCTAGACAGACAAATATGCAGATGTAGGCAGACCATCACGTTTGACCTCATGGAAAAACGTTCTAATCCTCCGACTGCCGGACGATATAACGAAAGTCCAATATCGAGGTACATTTCCTCTTTGAAACGAGCCTTTGATTGAATGATTGGAAAATAGGGAAGCTTCGTTAATAACAAACAGCTAATCCCCTGCCGCTGGACTCGAGTTAATCGCATTTCAGTTCTGATAGCATTTCTTCGACAGGTCCGTCCGCCATTCTCCTTCCTAAATCCCCTGGCGCGACCCTTTCATCTATTCGAAGTGATCTTACACCCGCGGCATCAAAAGTCAATCACTCTACTGCGACTCTTCAATACACTGAGGAAAATTTCATTTGTTACAGAAACTAGAAAAATTGAGTAAAACAGGCATCGTTAAAAAAACTGTTTGAATATTGTTGAAATTGCGAACAACGAGGTACGCGTAACCATTTTGCGCTATCGTCGATCCTTTGTTTGGTAATTGCAACGTAAAATCAGTTTGTGAGGTTTACTCTACTTTTTTAGCTGAACAAGGCTTTAACGTCAATTTATCGTTGCACGAGCATTAAATTTTCGCAACAGTTGCAAGAAAATATAGCAACAGTGATGGTATTGAGAAAGAATAGTAACGGATACCAGACTTTCCGGTAACAGCTAGAAAACTAGTTTTCATTTTCTACCTAGAACTATATTTTTCGGTCGGCGTAAAAAATGAAAATAGTCAAGGACGGAGCGGTAATTGGAATCAAAAATTTCTCTCGGTGTAGTTTAATACAGGGTGAAAAATCCATCTCGATTATCGGCCAACGGTATGTGGAATAAGCTATCACGTTGCGAATTCGAGACACGGAGCACCTCCAACCACTCCAGTTGAACAAACTTACATATTCCCATGCCGAGCTGTACACTCGTCAATAATCCGCGAGACTTTTCGCTTTCAGAAGCTCCAACTGGCTGCCGCACTATCTTTGATCTCTCATCCCTGACTAGAACTAGGTACGAAAATTGGATACCTACAAAAATCCAAATGTCACGTATCTTACATTCGGCGTAATCGGGAGAGGATGCAAGTAGAACCTGATCCTATTATGAGGTGCGTAGAGTGCTTTGAAAATATGAACAGAACGCTAGTAGCGTATAAGGAAAATTTTGAATCACGTTTAGATTTGTATTGTCTAGAATAAGGAGAAAATATTTATTCAAAGTACGGATATACGATTGCAGAGTTTTGAAGAATATGGAAGCTGGTCGAATGAAACAAGCGTTCAAGACGTGCTTGGATATTATTTTGTAAGTAACCATGATCATTTTTGAGGAAAAAACACTGTGCATTTTATTCAATAAATATCAGACGGTGAATAATGTGCGGAGGAAAATTCTTGAATTCAGTATACAATGAATGAAATTTTCGACTTTACATTTTTATTCCTATCCTGGAATGCTCGTCCTTGTTTTCACAACGGGCGTATTGAAGAAATCGATAAAATTAAAGAATGCTCTACGATCATAAAAATTTTCCAAGATCGTGGCTTTCACCAGCTAAACGAAAACTATCGTGAAATTCATATTTTAAGTTGCGTAACCCCGCTTGGAACGCATCCGCCCTCGACGCGGAGGCCAAATTTCAGGGAAGAGGGGTTCTGATCACCCTGCCTGGATCAGAATGTCTTCCCTGCTGAGATATTCGTCGGGTGAAGGCGATTATTAAAAACAATGAAATTTCATGTGGGTAATAACCCGGGCTAGGCACCGCGTTGGGGGACAATTACATAGCGCCCCAACTTCTCCGGAGAAATAAGAGAAAGAGAAAGAGAGAGAGAGAGAGAAAGGGGAAAGCGAAGGGTGGCTGTGCGCCCTCCTCCCCACGGATATGAAATAGGCTTGGAAAAGCTCCGGTATAGGTATACGTATACAAAAGAATTGTTGTCTTGCAGGATATTAGCACGTTATTGGCGAGACTTATCGGCGTTATTGGACTTCACACTGGCCGAATTACTATCGCCTTTACAAGCGAATAATAATAGGTAGGTACGCGTTGCTATTTTTATAAGTAAACTATTTTTATAAATGTCAGGAGTAAAGATAGCAAATTTATTGCGAGTTGTAATTTTGCTCAATTGAACTGCCGAGGCATTCCGTAAACATTAACGATACCTTATGTTTGTTCATTAACTAATAAATCGATTCATGGAGTATAATTGTATAAACAAAATTGAAGGTATTGATTATTTTAAATCACTCATTCGTCCGTCCGTTCATTCGCAAAATCAAAATACGCCATTTAGACAAAGAATACTCAGGGGAAATGATTTTTGTGACAATGTTTTTTTAACAAGTCTTCTTCTTCAAACAACAACAGTTTATTCGTTGTTCTCTTTTTTCTTTGTTTTACTTAACTTTTATTTCCGTCTATCGTTGTCGAAGTCGGTTCCGCGGTTTTCGTTACACAAATTTCGTTTCCGCGGATGGCTTTTCACTGCTCGTTCTTATAAACTCTGTAAATTTCTCAACTTTTGACTTCTTTTAAACGAAAATTTGACTCGAACGCATCGATTGAAGTAAAAGACACGTTGCAAACTTGTCAAAGAATAAATTAAATCGAGGACTACGAGGTATTAGGTCACCGTTGTTCCTTCGACGTATTCTTCCAGAGAGCAGATTTCCTATCCCACCTAATACGAACCTGAAGGAAGAGAAGCACGCCTGTCGGCGTCGAAATTCGGGTGTGAGTCCGGACCGAAGGTGCGTAATCATGACAAACGACGCGGCACCGCAGTGCTTATCTTGTCGCTTTTAATTAACATTATAAACGGACTCGTTAGGGTCTCGGTCAGATAGTGGAAACCATTCAGCGAACCGAAATAATCGAAATTTTTTTTTCTACCGTGCTCCGGCTGGCGGGTAATATTCATTCCGACCCACGTCAGCGTTCTCACACCGGTCAGTACACCGAACCAAATTGACCCTTTTCGGGTATCTAATATCAGGGTTTTTTCTTTTTTTTTTTTTTTTCTACTTTTCGGTTTCTTTTATTATTACACAGAAATGTACGTGTGGATTACTTTTTACGGCATACCCTGCCGACGCTTATAACGAAGCGATGACTGTGTTGTAACGAAGGAATTTTTTTAGTAAAGGAATCTAGCTCGTTTACCTAGGAATTTATCGATTTTCGTTGACACGAAATCCAAACGGGAACTTAGCTTCGTTGAAATCGCCATGATTGTTACGAGTCGATCTGAGGATCCATTTTTACTCAAGGAGAAGAATTTCGTCAAGGGTCGGGTGGTGGGGTCTCAAATATCGAGAAATAAGTAGACGTAATCTAGGTTAAGACTTTTACTGTTTCAATCGGCTCAACTTTACTATAAACTATTTTCGGTTTGTTTAATCGTTATAGTTTATGGTTAAAAAATCGTTACCACAGTTGTAAATTTTACCCCGACTGAGTCAATGCTGATAGATCGTTTCTCTATTCATCCAGCTTTGGGTTTTTGACTTACGGATATTTTTGATCAATTTATAACATTTAGTATTCTGACATTCCATAAGCTTTATGAGTTGAATTCCGAATGTAAGGTTCCTGATGATGTAGTTTAATTTTTCTATAATTAGGCATTCTAAAATCCCGAGTTTTTGTTAGAGCCAAACTATTTTTGACATGAATTTCCTGATTGTACGAAACGTTACAATTTCATACGATGTGTTACACCTTGATACGGCGAAAGCTTTCGTAACTCTTCAATCCTGATCCACACCGATTCCTCTATTCGACGATCTTTCTACTCAATGACCAGTTACGTGTAACCCTACTAAAAATCCATCCATCCCTAAAGAAAGAGGATCGAGTCGAATACGAAAGGGGTGCGGGTAAGAAATCAGAAAAACCAAAAATCAGAATGGTCAGAATTCCGAACACAAGTATATCGAAAACTCACAGTCACGAAAGAACAAATTGGGTGAATCTTCGTTAAGCCAGAAATAATGGAAATAGAATATAAAAGTATCGAAATTTAGAGTTACAGAGTTTAGAATACACAACTGGTGAAAATTCCGAAAGGCCATTAGCATAATGAGGCAAATGCGATTGCTCGCAAACGCGAATAAATAACCTTCGGATGGATCGTAAAGTAGAATTTTCATCTATTCGAATTCATAAATGCGAAGGATCAAGAATCAGAACGGTTAGAACTCCGAGTAGCAATCTCATAGAAGGCTCGGAATACAGAATTGCGGTGTATGAGAATCCTCAAAATGAAGAATGGCAATATATCAGAAGAGTCAATGACTCGTATCATATTAGAAGCCGAGAAACATAAGTTCATGATATCAAAAGTCGTATTCAATCTTTTAACGAGATAAAAATTTTTCGGATGAAAAGATACGCCCGATGCACCAGAGAATTTGTTTGATTCTGTACGTAAAACACTTTACAAGTCGAAATAGATGAGTTGAATAGACTCGGAATGTGAAATCCTGGTGGTCAGCCATCTGTACGGTCACTTCCGGAATACCGATCTTTCCGAATCGTACGATTCTGAATAACGACCCTTCTACATTCTGGATATCCATTTTTCGCCGTTTCTAGACGACGAAGTTCCAACTTTTATTTTTATAATCATTGGACGTTCGAGAATACGAATCTTTCTCCAAATTCATTCTCCGGAACATTGACTCTGTACATTATCAAATTCTGCGTCTCTGAATTCTCGGATCAACGTTTTCTGAAATGAGTGGTTTCGTATAACAAAGCCCTCTACTAAATACATTTTAGGTAAGCTGCGGCTTTTTATTCGGCACCATTCGGGACTTAAAATTTCTGACAGTATCTGTTCTCTCACATTTGTTATCCGAGTTTATTAAATTCACAATTCTGGCCATTCTGATTTTCGGTTTTTCTGATTTCTTACCCCCACCCATAAGAAAGCACACATATGTCATCGCGCACGTGGAATCGAGGAAGTTGGCGAGTTCATTAAATCCCAGTGGAAATGATTACTCGAGTTAGGGACACGGTGCGTGAATATTTCATCACTCCATAGCGCGTGGTTCATAGTCGGAGCTTAATGATCGTAATTTTATAATTTTCGCAATTATGTTATTAATATTGCCCGGGCGTTGGCTGTTGCGGCACTTGAGACTGCGACACGTGGCCCGGAGTGTGTGACGTGTGAGGCTTGTACTTGGCTGCCGCGTTGTACGGTTGAAACTTTCAACTTTTAAGAGTTTCAAAGAAGCGACGTGCCCTCGTGCCGAGTTATACACGTGGAAACCAGCCGCACCGCCACCGTGGCAGGTAATTACTCCTGATTAATGGGCAAAAAGTATTTCGCCTCCACGGCTGCATGCGGAGTGGTTTAAATTTAAATGCGCGAGGCATAATGTGTAATTCTGAAGTTGGTAAAATTCATTAGATGCGGTTACTAATTCTCCTCTGCATTTTATCCGGCTCTACTTCTCGAAACTCGTATTCTTAATTGCTTATGTAACACCGTACGCGATGCGACGAGAACAAAAATTGAATATAACACTTTCAAACCTGTCCCGAAATTTCCTTACGGAGATTCGAACGAGTGCGGAAACTACCCTAATGGAAAAACGCTGTCATTATTTCGAAATAACTTGAGAACTTAATTGACAACTGTTCGGTTGATGTGCTGAAGAATAATCGATTCTGCATTTAGTATCATCCATTTTTTTTGGAAACAATAGCTCGAAATGAATTTTGGAAGAAACGTGAACCTATCTTTACGTGCCAATGATTTTTTTTTTTTTAACAGAAAATCGTTGGACCTAACTTTCATCATCGATATTCTTCGCAAATTATTACAATTTGAAGATTCTTTTCAGATATACATATGTATGTATATCTGATATGCTAGAAAATAGAGAGAATGTGTCGTTGAATATTGCACAATTATACGATATCAACATCTATTTTCATAGGTTAATAAGTTTCAACTTTGTTTATCGGAATGCTACGAGTTTGTTGATTATTTTCAACATTTGGATTAAAAATGATTATAATTTTTTTTATCACTTTGGAAGCAAGAATATTATTGAAAATTTACAACAATACGTATGGTCAGTTTTGCCGACATTTTGAATTTTTGCTACTCACCCCCATCAGCAAACTGTAAGCACTCAAATACAAAATGAAAACGACTGAGGACCAAAAAAATAATTTGCTGGTAATACGATCTCATATTTCCCGCAAATGATGGAAGAGAGTTAAGATGAAATAATATGCTACTTTCGTTCCGCTTTTCTGGTGAAACAAAAAAATTCAACATTGCACTGAGAAAAATTTCATTTGTTACAGTAACTAGAAAAATTCAGCAAAACAGGTGTCGTTAAAAAAAACTGTTTGAATATTGCTGGAATTAGGAAAAACGAGGTACGCCTAAACTTAACGTCAATTTATCGTCGCGCGAGCGTTAAATTTTCGCAACAGTTGCAAGAAAATCTAGACTTTCCGGTAACAGCTAGAAAACTAATTTTCATTCTCTACCTGGAACTGTATTTTTCGATCGTGGTAAAAAACGAAAATAGTTGAGGACTGAGCGGTAACCGTAACTAAAAATTTCTCTCAGCGTACGGCTGAGTCGAGAATAAATATGTATTTGATTTTCGTATTCCCCGAGGATGAACATGCAGCGTTAACAGAGTCACTGAAATGGCAAACGTATAAACGCGTGTTTGTCGAACAAATAATCAACAGATCAACACCTGAAGCAGGACAACATATTACCAGACCGCAACGCAATCGTCATTGTTACACTAACAAACCGTATTGTGTAACGTCAGGCTGCCGCTAGGTTTCGATCGCTCCCCTCGGAGCTCGTATTATTATTGATTAAACAATGTCGATTAACGTCCTAATTCGGGCCCATTCAAACGAGGATGCGGTTTAGTTGACAAAATTCGTCAGGAAATTTGTTCTGGACTGGGTATACTTCGCGTGTATATGTTCGCTATTCGGACACATCCGGTTAACAGACTTTTCATAACAATTGCGGAGGTCATCGTGCGAAATAAACGCTAACGAGTCGTCGTTTACCCGGGTTTTGCATCGCCACTAATACCCTCGGAGTTTTGTTCACTTGCATCGGTCACGACGGCTGGAAGGTTGGGAAGGTGGATTTTAGAAAAATTGACAACATGCGGTTGCTTCTCGTTACGATCATCGTTCCATTCGGAACAAAAATGTGATGTCATTAGAAATAATACAACCGAACGATTAATCACTATGGAAAAAATTACGACACCGATTACAATTACAAATATCACAAATTCACTACGATTATTACACAGATTACAAAGAGATTGCAAAGATTGCAGCAGGATCTGGAGATATTACAAACGATTACGTGGGTTAAGAAACGAAGAAAGGATTAGAAACAATCACAGAAACTGAAAGGATTACGGGAATGTTACAAAGGTTACGGCAAGATTACAAAAAGACTGTAAAAACGACTACAGAGATTGCAATGATTAAAAAAGTTACAAAAAATTGTAATAATTACAAATCATTACAGGAATTACGGAAATATTCCGAAGATGGCTGGACATTACAAAGAATACATTGAGATTGAAAAAAGACAAGACTGCAAAGAATACAAAAGATTGGAAAGAATATATGGGATTACAGTAATTTATAGTTACTTACCATTTACCAGTGTATAGAATTCCACACGGCGTATTTTTCTTGCGGTCTGCGTTTTACCGTCATTTTCCGCAAAGCATTTCAAATGGTTTGACATAGCTTCGCAAGTTGAAATCGTAGAAATTTCCGACACGTCTTTTCAAAGCCCCCGGAAACTTGTTGGTATCCTGTAAAACCAGTGAACGTGTCACTGCCATGCTTAAAAAGTAATTCAAACTTAACAAATTAGCCCGGTGCTTTTGTCTTTGAAAGAACCGGCTCGAAGCCTCGCGAAACACACGGAAAAAACCAGAAATTTACCAAATTTTCGTCACGTGATTTCGAGACAGTTTTCAAAGTATCGGGCCACCCGACGTAATCACAGGCGAAAATTAGTCCTACGGAAGAATCGGTGCTGCTTTACTCAACGAATTCGTATGTCGGCATCGTATACATCCGCAGACGTTTTACCGTCGTGCATAAGTATACGTACCGTGTCTCGAGGAAGGTGCGGAGGATGGAGCGCGGAAGCCTTCCGCGGAGTATTTATGTGTTTTTGATATTCTATCTCGTGGCGTTTCGTATACACAACCAGCCATGAATATATTTAGACTGAGGTCCGCACCCTTATTTATTCCCGCTCGAAGCCTATAGGTGTGCATTGAATTCGTGAGATTCTTCACGAAATTGCTAGCCCGGTACACGCGTCTCTCTCTCTCTCTCTCTCCCTCTCTCTCTCTCTTTCTACCTCTTACCACTCTCGCAGCCCGAGTAAGCGAGAGTGCCTGATAACCCCGGCGAATAGGAATTGCTGGACTGCCAGCCGACTTCTCGGCGGGTCAGAAATACGAGAATTTTAGCGAAAAATGGTATTCGATCCCACAGATCCTGATGCGGTAGCCACAGACCAACTCACGCCCCAAATCATAATAATATTTTCAATGCAATTTCACGCGCGGATCACACCCCGAAGAGAGCACGTACCGCATTTACATCCGTGCACACCAACGAAACTGTTCACATTTATACGGATCATATTTATGAAGGTACGAATCTCTCTTTTTCTCTCTCTCTCTCTCTCTCTGTGTATGTTGCGACTGAGAAGAAACAAATCGGTAGAAGAGAAGGAAACGAGCTGATTCTCTCCTTATTTAGATTCAGTGAGACGTCAGAATTTTTTCATCAACAGTTGCGACAAGGCAGTGTATCAATGGTATTGATGAATAATCGATTTGATTAGCTTCAAAGAATATCATCCAGGTACCCACGTAGACTGTCAGTATTAACAGTGTTGTTAAAATAGACGAGACTTGGTCAAGAAAGTACTTTTGAACAATTTTAATTGTCATTTCGGTAGTTCAACATCGGAAAGTGTCGAATTGACACCAAATTTTATAGTCTTTGGAAGTGAAGACCGCATTTTTCTTACATCGCAGGTATGTGTTCGGCTGATGGTAGATGGGTACCTGTAGCAATTTTAGGAATATTTTGATGATCTACGAATGATACGCATCGGTTTTCGATTGAGAAGTTTCATCTTGCAGGATAAAATATGGTCAGCATGATGAAAATTTTTGGTGACGGTGTCGGAATGTCACAATGAAGTAATACGTACTGTTCAGTTTCGTTCTTGAAGCGTCTTTGACTGAAATGAAGCATCCCAGCTTGACATGAAGATTTGAGAATGATTATGCTCGGGACAAAATGGTTTCAGAAGAACCTCGCTTTCCTCTCGTACCACATATCAAAAGGTATAGGAGAAAAAATATGTTCTCTTAAAGGCGAATCCGGGAGGCACTCTTCTTGATGAACTACATTCGTATCCATGTTATACATGGTACGTATACGTCATCATATATATATATATATACTGCAGTGGAGTTGACTCCACGAAAATGTGAGATTCGGTCTTGAGGTGGCGTAGAGAAAAATATTCTATCCTGTTTTACACCGTTACATTTTCATCATCCGTCTAGTTTCTCATCGCAGACTGCGGTTTTCGCAGTTACTCTAACTGAGCTTCTTGAAAAAATTAGCGACCCGCCTGCGCGTGCAATTATACATGATAGGTTCATTTATGAATACAGCTCGAGCTGCTCGGCTGAAATATTGCCGCAGCGTTGTCCGATGTCACGGAAATATTCCTGATATCTTATTTTCTGCGACGTTTCGATGTTATACTCAGCGTTTCGCGTACACGTAGCGTATTCATTCGTCGCGTCTCTTTTCTGAGATGTTACTCACTGGAAAGAAAACAATTTTTTTTTTTCCAACGGTAGTCTTATCGTGATGGATTATTTTGTAGCAATCGAATTTTTTTCACTGCATATTGCCCTTACTCTAAAGTAAAAAGAAGCGTAATTTGAGTACCGTTATAACATATACTATACTATGAAGATAAATCATAATCAAACGTACCGCTTATTTTTCTAGAAAAAAAATATTGATGTATTAAATATTTCCAAAAATTCTCATTAACGATATACGGCCTCTACCCCACTACAACAATTCTTTTCTCTTACGACCGTGACTATAGACTGCAAATTCATACCAATGTCCAAGCTTAACTAAAAAATTACGTATTTCTACACGGTAATAGATAGAGGTCTTCAAGTTAGCCAAAACTCGCCGGTGTAGGCTAGTGTAGAACACTTTTTTTTGGTAAATTCGAAAATTTAATGACACATAGTGTTATACGAATATTGGATAGTGTTATACCGACTACTAGATCGATGCGAGGTTACGTTAAACTTGCATCAAGTGGTATTGAATTGACATGAAATAACGCTAGATTAATATCAAGTAGTGTCGAATTGATGTAAAGTAGTGACTGACATCGGGTCGTGTTGAAGTAATAACAAGTACTGTTAAATCGACGTCGAATAGTGTTAAATTGACATCAAGTCGTATTAAATTCATCATATGTAGTTACTGTTGAATTGACATCAGGTGATGTCCGATTGATGTCGAGTAGTGTGAAATTAACGTCAGGTATTGTTAAATTGATGACTTGACACCAAACCACAGTCTACACAAGTGCGAACCGCATTTTTCATGCATTATGTGCACGAGCCCACGTGGAAAATGGTTTTTCATGGTTTGTATGCTCGTAATTCAATCCACGATAAGTATACGTTGGCCACGACGAACGAACCTCCGATGCAGGGGTTGCAGACGAGGTGACGACGACCAGGACGCCGAGGACTGGACGACGCGAAACATTGTTTTGCGACTATAAATAATCGTTATTGCCGCGTTAATCATGGACAGTCGAGGGGCTCCATTATTCGTAGTGCTCGGGGGCCGGTTGGTACGTTATTGCCCCCTCCCCCGTTTTCGCCCCAACTCGGAATACCGCCAACCCTTACGGTTTCGGTACGTTTGGTATTGCTGGCGATGCATGCCGCAAATTGTTCGGAGCGAGCCGATCGCGGGGAGATTTCGCTCCGCTTCCAACTAAAATTTGCGTTATTGGTGAATCGGGCGCGACTGCCATACCTACCCATACCGTGTTACGTATAGAGATGCCAACCCCGTGAAATCCTTTCTTTATGCCCACCCCTTTCCTCAAACCAGATGTGCTTGCGGACTTTGAAAAACTCAGCATTGACTTTGAATTTTTGGGGGATGATCGTTGGAAGGATATCGTTACAGTTCAATAGAAGCAGAATCACTCGTGATTTGTTCGAAATGAAATCGGAAGACGCTTTGAAAGAGTTTAAGTTTCGTTATAACGACGGTGCGAATTTTTTCCTCTGTTATTTCGCTCTTTTGAGAAACAGATCGAAAGAGGAACGCTGTATTGACAAATTTTAAAGGCCTGCATCGTTTTCTCGTCGGTTTCAGAAGCTTGAATCCGTTTACGGAATGGAAAATTCTGTATGAATTTGCTCATCGCTTGGTAGCCGAAGATTTGCTGAAATCGTACCGGAGGAAGTTGGAAAACGCTGCGGTATCGCTTTAAGTCCGACGCGGTTAAGGAGCGGCTGCCGTTTGCATGTACGCATATGGTATTTTTATGCATCGATACGTGACCAACGATGTTCGTGCGAAAGCGCAAAGCTGCGTTCAGCTTTTCCGGCTGCAGTTGGATCTGGAAGTGGAAAACGAAAGGTGAGACTTCGTGGAAATAGAAAGCGAGCAAAAGGAGAAGATCGAGGAACGAACAGTAGTTGCGGGAAAAGAAGGCGCCCAACGAGCCGTGATGAATGGACGGGAAAGTGAGCTTTCTTCCGTACCTCTAGCCGTGACCAATCGAACCCTTCGACGTTTTACTTCCGCTCTAAAAGGGTTGCTCTATTTTTTACTTCTCAACTCTGGTACGTTTAGATACCTTACACCGGACGCTGTCGATGTTCGTTACTTTTAAGCCAATAGAAACTTTTTCGTTTCACACGAGCTCGGAGCACACGCGTGTAAATTTGCATGACATTCACCTTAACGTCACCGTCAGCTGTCATTTTATCGAACGATATTTATATCCGGTGTCAATTACTCGGAAAAAATGATTATTCCTCGATCGTAAAATTTTTGAATTCGATATTCAAGCATCTCAATTTTCAGAGCCGTCGTGAAACTGCCGAGCTCTTTCTTCTTCGAGATTTTTGTTTCTTCTTCTTTTATATCGTTCTCATAATTGATATTTCGAAATACAATTTATTTCACGAATAAAAAGATCTAGTTTCCGTACAATTCACAGTATGTCCTACCTAATTTTGATTTCATAAAAATTTCTGTCCTAGACTATCTTATGACAAAATATTGCCGGTCTTGAGATGAAAGAACAATCGAAGCCGTCGCGAAGACTCCGAGAATCTGATTTTCGATGCCACGTTTTCATCGCCGATATTCAAACTTTCGTTTCTTTCGAAGTTAACTTTTTGTTTCTTCACTCAAAGTTGATATGAAATTGTGAAAAAAGACTTTTCTTCATACCTGTTCACATTTCCATCTGATGACCCAGTTTCGAAGTATAAATTCGCGCGAATCGAATGTCGTGCTTTCGTCCCATAACCGTGCATATATTGAAGCCAAACTTCACCCTACAATTGACTGGGTGTCAAATTATATCGGATACACAATCTAAGTTGTTGTTTTTATTCACAAGAAATGAAAGAAACAAAACTATGTGGTCTTGTCACGCGACTCTGGTAGACTGAATTTTTTTTCTCAGATCAACACTCCGCCGAAAATAACTAGACCAACGTATAGGATATTCGTAGAGCTACCACTATTCTTATAAAATTTCGAATGAAATTCATCGGAACAAAACTACATGATTTCTTCAACATAAAACAAAAAACTCGAGTGTTTTTTCATAAATCACCACACATTATGTCGCAGTATAATATATCACACTGATTGTGAAGTTGATTGAACCAAGTTCCGTTTTCGGAACGAATCACTCGACCAATCTTTTGCAAAAAATTCTGTAACTGCGATATAAATCAGTGAGCATTGATTCTATCATTCAATAAAACGTCAGCGTCATTTGTATATAATTCTATGTCAGCTGTACCTAATCGGAATTTGACTTTTCAATAAGTTTGATATCACTGGACAATTGACATAAAATTCTCCATTTACGATGCTGATATTTTTATCGCATGATTTTATACACTCGAATTTTTTCCAATCGTTAGCCCCACACTGTCAAATTTATGCATACTAGCATCACATAATCGCACACTGTGACCGGGATTCGTTTCACACCTTTTTTACTACTACAAAAAACTTCTTTTTCCTTCGTAAATAAATAATTGTTCAGTTACCTACTCATTAGCCGTGCACTGCTTCATCTACCAATTGTAAGTTGTGAAATTCTCGTGTCCTCTTGGTGAAAATGACATCCACTTGAATTAACTTCCGTTCTGTCGTGACTGTTTCGTTGATACACTCGAAACTTTTCCATACGCAACCATTTCTACTCAATGTCATTATTATCTAATACAAGATTTAATTTTTCTTCTGCGCATCTATAGTGCATACTTTTCTTGATTGTTGTGCGTGTGCCGATAGAAACTGTCACGCATTGACATCCAAGTCCGTAACAAAAATAGTAATCAACAATGCAAATGTCGACAACGCTTCGAGATTTCGAAACATTTCAAAGTTTCGACTCAGATCGGACACAGCTATTTTAAAAACTGTACTAAAATTTGTTCAAAAACGTATCGCACGTTGAAAAATGAAGAATACTCAAAAGTCTTGGGGGAAAAATGTGTGGGGTTAAAACATGAGATGTGTGTTTTTTGTGGGGACATCCGTTTGCTTGTTTGGAAGGATTTTGGATGGCGGTTCGGCGAAATTTGAAAAAATTGGTCAAACAAGGACCACCCTTACACAACACATCGTATACCATCTATGCCCGTAACAGATCTCCGGGCTGATCAGGGAACGGACATCGTCACTGCGGGATCGACGGTAGGTACTAATAAATCAAAGGCAACGTCAGACCCACGCGGAGCAGTCGACAGGCGAGATTAACTTATCAAGTCGAAACTAAACCCCCGGGCGGCACGCGGGTGACTTTCGGTTAGCCGAGCAATTGCTTTGCGGAACTATAGAGTGGCCACGAGGTTCTGCACGGTGGCTCTCGGCGTTCGTTAGCCGTTCTACAACCCATGGACCGATCACGCTGACCCCATAGTTTTACTTCCCCGTTGCCTAAGCAGTCTAAGCACGAATTTTCGTTGTCTTAGGATACGTTTGACTACCACGACCACCCTTCCCAGTCACTAGCTTCCCCATCTTTCCATGGTTTTGTGAAACTTCTAGAATTTAAAGTATGCGGTCTTGGATTTGTGCCGAAGAAACTCGTCGCGCTGTTGAAAATCTCGTGTGATTTTCAGCCGGGTTACCACTCTTCTGGAAAACTTCGAAAAACCGGATTTTAAGGGCATACCATTTGGCATGGAAAAGTTGGGGAATTTTTTTAGTAATGAAGGGTGTCTCAAAATTCACGCGAGAACTAATTACGATAGAAGACACGGGTTTATAATTAAGAACTGTGAATTTTTTTTTTTTTATGGATTCACTTGCGTCTGGAATAGCATATCGGGTAACGAAATTTAGCGACACTTGTGCAAAACGGTCATCAAAAGTTTTAATAAAAGAGCAAAGCTGTAGAGGCCATTTACCCGATGTGCTATTTCATGTATGACCATTTATATCGTGTACTTTATGAATCAATAAAACATTCAAAGTTTTCAATTATAAACCTGTGTTTTAGATCAAGATTACTTCTTCCGTGAATTTTCGGACACTTTACTTTTACAAATTTCCTTACCTGTACTTACTGAATGAAACAAAAAAACCATTTTATCCACCAATTGTGCGTGCACGCATTTATGGGAAATTTGGATGAACTTTTGTAAAGTTTATTCTGATCCAGCTTGTTTTTAGTATCATTGTTACGAAGTATAACCGTCTCGATGTTTACAACCTAACTCACTCGAATGTCAAGTAACTTTAGCTTCGGAGCTTTGTTGCATACGTAAATTGTCTTCGGATTGAAATAAAAAATAAAATGTCAAATCAGTTTCGAGAATTTTCAGTGGAATATTAATTTTTCTTTAAAAGTTCATTCAATCTAGATTTCTTCAAAAATATTCATCAAGATTGTACTAATGATTTCTTTTTGTCACGATGTTGAGAACAATTTGTAAAAAAAAAAACGTTGAAAATTCATTCAGCATATTGATTTTCCTAACTTTTGACACATATAGCGCTAAGACCCATATATATATTATTAGAAACAAAAACGAGTACACAGAATGCAAATATAACGTGGTCAATATTGCATTGAAAAAACAAAACATGCGATTGGTAAAAAAATCATTAGCGGGTTATAGATAAATAGTCAAGATAGAAATAATCTATGTGAAAAAAGTTTACAATCAAATTCACGTAAAGATTGTTTGGTTCTGTACAGAATAAAAATCATTCCGGTGATTATAATTACAAATTTCACAGTTGCATAAATAATTGGAACGAAAAGAGGATGACAAAAAATTTGTCACACGTCCACCGTGTGGTTCTGTTTTTTCATTTATTATACATACATATTTTTTTTTCTTCTTCCGCCATACTTTCGCGTCTTTTATTCATATTCCACGCGAGCAATAATTTTTTTTTCCAGGGCTTTGACCGGCGTAACATCGAGTTGCCGTGTAAAATGCAGTGTACGTAGGTGGGTACCTAGCAGGATAACGGGTATGCAGCCAGAGCGTGCATGGCTGATGGGTTTGGATTCGATTCGAGCTGGCGTCTAGCAGCTTACGCTGATCGATTCCTCACTCAAATATGTGCATATCGGAAACTCCCGACAAACATGCAGTGGCCTAGGTATGTGCGAAGGGCAACGATCTACTCCGTTCGAACCGGACCATCTGTGACTGATACCGAGGAGCGTTGGAATCCTGAAAAAGGCGCCACTGCAGAGGCGATTTCTTCAAATTTGAAAAAAAAAATATATATATATTTATTTTTTTTTATTTATTTATTTATCTATTTATTATCACATCGACGAAGAAAATGTTCTTTTTTCTACTTTCGAATCGCAAAGACGCACATAATTGGGTGAAATTTAAACCGATTGGGATTCATTTTTTTCTTCTCCAAGAAATTTTATAATCCTTTGAGCGAGACGGAATTATGCAGGTGAGAGAAATTCGGTCTTCAAAGTTCCTGAGGAGTGCCCGCAGAATTCCGCGTGACTAATTCATATCCAAAGGTCTTCTAGCCGTCCGTCAAGCCCTTTGCCGAAAAGTTTCCTAAGCCGGAGCGTGCCTACGGTTATTGCACGTTTAGTTTATCCAATTAATAATGCTTCATTGGCGCAGAAACGACGAGCGGCTCAATGCCTTCGAACAACAAAGAGCGAAGGGGTAGGTAACCGGTACGTGGAATGGATGTAAAAATAAGTATCTCGCTTCAAGAGATAAAAGTCTATCTCTCACTCACTCACTCTCTCTCTCTCACTCACTCTCTTACTCAAAGTGTCTTTACGTGGAGGAATTTATACCAACACGAATCCATAAAACTCTGAACATACGTGTGATGCGATGCCGAAGGAACTTGTACCATTAATTTCATCGTCTTTCCGCGTGAGCGCGAATTTTTATGAAGCAATGTGAATATTTTTCAGATCTTTGAACAACGAAGATTGTAAAATATTATGCACCGTTGAGTTGTGGGTTTGAAAAATTTCACACAACTTTGAGAAATCACGTGCAAGCCGTTCAAATTTTTTACGTTTAATAAAATATTGGATAAAAGAAATTCCAACGGATTAGGAAATTTGAAATTTGGTTGTACGAAACGGCGAAACAGGTGAAAATAAGTCGATACTTTTTGGCGATACTTTTCATTACCATGAAAAGGGAAGAGAGTCCGCGACAGTCTGTCTGATAAACTTTTGCGATTATCTCGAAAATAGTCGAGTGAAAAATCTGAAACTAATAGGACTTGGCAGCCAAATGAAAAAAGTTTTAAAGGTAAAATTGGAAAAATGATTCGGAATAAAGAACGATAAAAAAATTAGTTGTTGACCTGGGAAAAACGTAATCGTTTATTTAGAAAATGTAATGAAGAGGAAAAAGTTTAAATTTATCAGTGAAACATTGAAGTTCGAGTCATTTCCGGTAGAACCGGAATTTCAAATTCAAAGGAACTTGACAATTTTTCGTGCTCATCATTTCGTTGTACAATCCTGTACACATTTTTCCAAAAGCCTGTTTTTTTTTTTGGATTCTAGAGGTTCGAAAACGTAAGGATCCGTTGAAATTAAAAAAAGGGTTGAATCGCACAATTTAACCACTTTTTCAAAAAACACTTTATCGTTTTCAATAATCCGTTTGATTGATACAGTCATTTCATAAATTTTTGTTGTCTTATTTTTTTCCTCGGTGAAATTTCCCGACCAGAAATTATCCTTATTCCACAATCATACAATCCGTGACTCTGTATAATCGCAGGAGTTGTTCAACTATTATAAATTTCAACGCGAGTCAAGAAAACTGGGCAAGCGTACAACGAACCGAATAAGAAATTGCTCCCCGTGAATTTTAATTATAAACAACGATCGATCTAATTTCAACTTCAGACGGTGAGTGGGGTGAAAAATGAAAGCTTAAAATGAAAAAACGCAAAGGGATAGTAACAATAAACATGATCGTAGTCGCCGTCAGACTTGGGCAGAGGTTTCTGATTGGCGGGGCAGCATTGCACGCACCAACAAATGCAACTTCGAAAATACAAATCAGGCAAATTGCCTGGAAAATTTTCTCCATGGAACGCGAGCAATGCGCGTTAATAAACCGCGCGCAAAAGGGGTAGTAGAATCGGAGAACGCGGCGAGGCTCGGAGGGTGAAATCGGGGTGCGGATGGATGCAGGACGCAAAATCCGCCCCGCTGCGCCGCTTTCTGTATATTTTACCGGGATATTTCTGAATTTTTAATCTCGCTGAATTTCACACCCCGGCTGCTTGCAGGCTTCTGTGTACATGACGGAGGTTCTTCGCCGTCGCACCCTTGCGTGAGGAATTTCTACCTTTTCAGAAAAACCTCCCTAAAACCAATATACGCGCCGTCTATGCACCGTTAATTTGCACAACTCGTAGCATTTTTTCTCTCTCGATTTAACTTTGTGACATGATTTTTTTAATGCCTGTAAAATATGGACAGCTGCAAAGGAAAGTCGGAGTCGGAGTGTCGGTTGAATTACTAATTATTACACGAGAAACTGAACGCTGTGGATTTTATTAACGCTAATGTGAATTGGTGTGACTCGATGTCAGCCGAAATCGAAGCTTAGGTTTTTATAAGTCGAGAAAAAGGTGATTATAATTTTATTTAGAACGAAGGCGGTGGAAAATTTTGTTAGAATTTCATAAACCGTTCATTATGTATTTATTAGTATTTACGTAGTTATAAACGAGATGGGTTTAAAAAATAATTTAACGAGTAATAAATATCGGAGAATTTCGTTTTTCATACAGTGGAATTTCTGATCGCAATTTCGGCAATGAAAATATACATGTGCGGTTAATTATTATTTATGCTCCTCAAATTGAAGCCAAAATACCTGCGGCTACTCATTCACGTTCAATTTATATCAATTGATAAATCCAATCCACTGATGCAACGAGTTTTGTTAAATGCCGTGGGGTAATGCGAAACAAATTATCCCATTTGCTGATTGGACCACTAAATAACTTGGCAAATCCTTGAACGTGCATCGCTGTGATTTGGACAGCATTCCTTATTAGCTGCTAAATTTTTATAAGCTTATCTCTTTGTTTTTATAATTTATTTGACAGAAGATAATGATATGCAAGAAACCACCTTTGTGGTTATTCAAGGCTTGATCTTTGAGAGAGACTATAATAGGCACTTCTTTTGAACACCATAAAAATTCAGCGTCTCGGTTCTTAAAAAATCTCTTGATTTCTTGAAATTCCACTTACTTGACTATCTATCATCGTGAGTAAACATCCAAAATTTCACTGAATTCCGTTCAGTGCTTGTGCAGTTTTTTAATGGAAATTTTGTCAATTGGAATCTGCCGTTACAAAAGTGGAATACTTGCGTGAAGCTTCGTCACGTAGAGGTAGAAGTTGTTTTTTGTAAAATCGCACAGTGGCGGAAAGACCAGTGAAATTTTACCACTTTTCCTGCACGTCGTGACGCGAAATTTATGAAAGCCAAACTATAAGGTCCCTGCATTAAGCTTCATTTCAGTTTATGACATCGTAAAGTCGGCATATACTGCGCCAGGTGCATTATAATACCGAGACGCTAGCGCAACTGTTGTGTTGTCTTAAATAAAACCGGTAAGCCGTGAACAGCATCCCATCCGTGAATTTATCTCGTGCGACAATATACTTAGCGTAATGAACTGTCTTGTCAAAATGGAAAGCTCGCTTGTTTCTTACAGTACATTATGTCACAAGGGAATAATAGACTTTTATTCCTCTGTTACATATAGGACTTTTGTTCCCGCCTCAACTTTGACCACATTATTGACTTGTAAGTGTTTTCCTTATTTTTTAAATTTTACAATAATACAGAGAGATGTATTTCAAAATGGGAAAGAAAGAGAGAAGACCAGAAAAACTGAATAATCAATTTGCGGGAAATATGATCATATTAATAATATGCCACTTTTATCCCGCTCTTCGGGTGGGGAATAAAAATAATCTCAGTACAACCGTCTTGAACTAATAGTTGTATAGAATAAATAAAAAAGGCTTGAAGAGAAGACCGTTTGACATTTTATTGAACACCTTTATGTGTACATATATGTATTATACTTGCAAGCTGCAACTGTAGGTTTCGTTTGGTTTCCACTCAGTTCTAACGATGCATGAATTCCTGCTTCAGCTTTATTTGCCAAGAGCGGAAGACACGCAATGGCGTGATAAATTCTTTGAATTCAGTGCAGTGAATTTTCCTGTCGAGTTACACGTGCTATATATGTGGGGCTCTCTAATCAACAATTCATTTACTGAAATTATTCATATGTGTTTCACGTTCGCAGAAACATATAATACTCACATTGGCAGGACTCGTCTTCTGATTCTCTTTCACTCAGCTTTTAGGTCGCAAGATTCAGAAACAACCTGTGAAGATCGACAAATCATAAACATTAGAAATCATTTGAAATTAACGAGTCCCCTATAATTCACCCCATGCTTTCTGCGGTAAAATCCTCTTTTCTTAGTTACAACAAATTAGATTTACATACGTGAAGCTCCAGACTGGCATTTCGTTCAATCTGTTCCAGCGAAGATCTAATGCCATAAAATAGTATATCACACAATTGGTGCGCAAAGTAGATGATTCTCGCACGAATGTAATTTGTCGTCTGAGCGAAATTCCTACTTTTTTTTTCTTTTTTTGTTAATAAATTGCTATAACACAAAAACAATAAGCAAATATTTTAATATTAATTTCGATATAACGTTGTTTGTTTTCATGTTATATTCTGTTGTTTTTTTTTTTTGTAGAATTGAGAAATGATAATTTTAATTCGAAGGCTATGTTCCGATAATTATATTTGACTTGAATCATATTTTCAAACATATTGATTGTCGCGATACAATTATCATATTGTGTTGGAAAATTTTTGTCTAATCGTGCGGTAATGTTACACGGAGAAGGAATCACTAATTTCGCCGAAACTAACCACTCTACGCACGGTTTTTTACAGTGCGGAAATGAGATATTTTCCGCACTCAAACCCGTGCGGAAATCGAACTTTGCGCGCGCAGTTTTTGTAAAAATATCTTGCGTGTATTGGGGCGGGTTTTAAGTTTAATCAACTGATTAAATCATAAATTTCATTACAGTTATAATACACGGCATCACTTTGCTACCCTCCCGGCACTGGACGACGGTGATTGCAAGATGAGCTGAGACCGCATAGCGTCTTCGGCTTCTACGTATATTGTAATCTCAGTGTTGAATGATTTAATAATGCGTGCAGCATTAGCTAGGCTAGGCAAGGTAAGCGGGAATAATCCTTTTAACCAGTTGTCTGGAGGAACCCCTTCAGCTCTAGAACGCCGGCGACAACTAATTCCGCCAGATATTGCTTACGGGGGTGAGTAATTCCTCCAGTCAGCCACCCTGGTATGTACGCAGGGTCGCAGTGTTATACACGTCGAGGGTGGATTATTACAAGATTTTAGAGTTTATTACCGGAAGGGTTGGTTGCCTGTGGAAAGCCAGATGCAATTTCGGACTCTTTGCTTTAGCCAAGGGACATATTTACACCCTAATGGTAATTGGGGTGGACTTCTGACGAGCCTCAAGAGGCCTCGATTGACATTGATTTAAATAATTAAACCGTTAACTAATACATCTACGATAAATTCACTTTTACCTTAGGAATAAAATTCTGCTCCACCTAGACGATGTCGTTTCCCGCCAAGTACAACGATTTCTGAATCCCTGAACGATTGGAACTATCTCTGATGGTGTTCAACCCGGGTTCACACTCAAGGATTCGAATCTTATGACAATTGACATGTAAGTACTCAAAGTGGAATAAAAAAGTTCGATGTATCTTTTCTATCTAGCAATGGAAATGTTGAATTTCAGCCTTTTTATTTTCACACATTTGTTTATATTAATGTTCCATAAATCACTATTAAATTGACTATCAAATGTTGAAGACTTGGGGCTTGGTTGGGACTAGACTGATTGAAACTCTTAGAATCTATAGATTACTGAGAGTGTAAAAAGAAACTTTACGAAGGATGATTATGCCCGAAAGGTGTTTGGGCGGAGGAGGAACATTGGAGCGGGGATGAAATTCCGAATTTGAGAAGTTTCGAAAGCATAAAATTCTGAATTTTTTGGTGGCGAAACTTGAAGTAAAGAAATCAAACTTTTATGAAACAGCAAAGTTTCGAATGGTCCGAAACCAGACTTTCAAAGTTCCAAAAGTGCAAAATCCTGAAAGGGCAAATTTCCGAAGGGACAAAATGTCGAAAAGGCACAACTCCGGCAAGTCAAAGTTTCGAAATTGCGAAAATGAGAAAATATGAGAACCCGAAACATCGAAATTCCGAATGATCAAAGATATTTCACCACTTTGATCTTTCTCTGTTTCGGATTTTCGATATTTTTCTGATTTTTTACACCCACTCGTTGAATAAACAACGCTCCGTGAATATGTTTTAATTTTCGGAACTTTGCTCTATCGTAACTTGAATTTTCGGAATCATGCATTCCGGAACTTTGCTGTGTAATAAAAGATTGATTTCTTCACTTCAAATTCGGAATTAGGGGCTTTCGAAACTTTTCAAATACGGGATTTCAACCCCTCCCCGAAACATTCGCCAACATAATTGTCTCTCTTGTGCACGGCGGTATTAAAGTCTGACTCTTCAGTTCCGCCAAACCCGTTGGAAGGTTTAACTGCAGCTCAACTCGCCCGACATTCGTATTCCGTGAAACGGAGGGCGGTTTATCGAGCCATCCAGGTCTGCTGCATTTTTTTCTCCCGATCTAGGTACTTTCGGTGTTTCCCCGAGAGTCCGGCAGGGCGCGCTGCTCCTCCCGTGACGTCGCGCGTCGGGTTCGTGACCCTTCGTGTTTGCCTCAGGGTTAGTACCAGAGCGTGACACGAGCTTGCGGGGCGAAGATCTCGACGTCACAGCTTGCCCTTTTATAACGCTGCTGGGACGGGGCAGCTAGATGACGTGTCTCTGCTCGGACGGAGGCAGCAGACGCTGAAATTGCCAACAATTTGAAAAACTTGAACGAAGCTTTTTGCACCCTCGTATTCGCGCGCACAATGCGTGGAAGGAAGAGCGGAATTCCAAATTGCAAGTTCATTTGCAAAATCCGTACGCTGAGACAAATTTCATTCGTTATGGTAACTAAAAAATTTAAGTAAAACGGGTATCATTGATAAACTGTTTGAACATTATTGGCATTACGAAAAACGAGGTACGCCTAAACATTTCGCGCTATCGTCGATCCTTTTTTGGTAATTGCAACGCATAATCAGTTTGTGAGGTTTACTATACTTTTTTAGTTAAATAAGGCTTTGACGTTGATTTATTCTTGCACAAGCGTGAAATTTTCGCAAGAGCCACAAGAAAATATAGTAACGGTGATCGTAATGCGAAAGAACAGTAACGGATACTAGAATTTCCGGTAACAACTAGAAAACTAATTTTCATTTTCTACCTAGAACTATATTTTTTGATTGTGGTAAAAAATGGAAATAGTTGAGGACTGAGCGATAACCGGAACTAAAAAGTTCTCTCAGTGTATAACTCTGTTGATCAAAATCTGTTGTTACGTAAGAACATGCAAAATACGACAGTTCTTAAACAATTCAAAACACAGTATAATTTACAATTACAGTTCTAGAATTTTTTAGACTGACTAGTTTTTATACATATATATATACATGTATACACGATTAGATCGAAAGTCAAATATCATGGTGGTTTAATTCGAGATATTGAATAGGTTTTATCTTAACGACCTTACGTGGGTGAAGTTTGTTAGTTTTAACAACGTATTTAAATTTAAAAAAATTTTTTTCAACCTTAACACGAACATCGGGTCACGTTAGGTGAGATTGTTAGTCACGCCATAAATGTTATTGTTTCAAGAGCAGCGCAGTATTCGATGTTGCGTATAGTCGCACGTAACAGCGGCGAAAGCTTCGAAGAAAACTGGCACGTACATTGCTCGGCAAATATGAGATTGTAGATACGTCGGTTTATCAAATCGATACTGATAAAAACGCGAAATGTACCTAGCGTGTATATTTGTTGAACATCGATGGCAATATCGTGCTCAACGTACCAAATTTAAACCCTCAGGGCAGAGCTTGCGTTTTTTTTCAGAGGAAACAGAGGAATGAAAATATGTTTGTATCATCGCAACAAATCGACGGTTCAAAATACTGTAAAATTCGCTCGAAGAAAAGCTTCGGACATTTTTGTTTCCATTTACGCGAAAACATGTCAAATGGTCGAACATAAAGGTAAAAAGTTATCGTCTTTAATCAAATCTTCACGAAAAATTGGAGACCACTAAATACGTGACGTCAAAATATATGAAATTCGTTAAGAGATCAATAATTTTATTTTACGTGACTGGTTTCGTTCGTGGAATGTTTCAGTCGATTTTTCATTAAATGTTTCGAACAAATGAAAAGGAAAATTGAAAAAAGTCTGCGAATACTTGCAACTAAAGGTTGAAAAAAAAACGGAGAAAAATTGTTTTTATTCCGCCACCGAGTTGTGGAATTTTATTTGTAAAAAAAAATGTTCACAGACTGTTTCGATTTTCCTCGCGGGAAATGTTTTGAATTGTGAAAATTTGCTATCTATCACCTCTTTTCTTTCCATTTTTAATCTCATCTTCTTCCGTATCTGGTAAAACGTGGGGGATGTTATATTGCATTCGAGTTTTCAAATAAAGGTATACCATATACATTTCACGATGACGCACCTAGTTGATGCGTAGAACAATCTTACAGGAAGTCGTTGAACAGGACGTTATAGTGTTGGAAACCCGGGGCGTGTTAATCTAAGTTTAGTAATTTTTACAGCGGTGTAAAGAAGGCGTATAACGACCCCAAGAAGAAGAAGAAGAAGAAGAAGAAGAGGCAAAGAGCAAGGATCTCGCACACCAGAGATTCTTCACTTTTAACGTTTACGATAGTAATTCGTATTAATAACCGTGCCGACCGAACTGAGCTCTCGTATCGTAACTGAGTTTACTGCTGCGAAGCCGGCCGCATAAACTTATTAATTAAAATGCATTATAAAGAAATTTTCTTTCATCCTTATCGTCACTTCTCGATGAACTCGAACTTTTCTTACACCCTGAAAAATTCCGAATTACCAAATACCCGACAATTTTTACTCAGTATTTACGAAATTTAGAAAGAAAATAAATTCGATGGGTCGCCCTCGTATTAAAATTCTCCATTTAAAGTAAAAATGATTCAACTTCCTCACTTTCACATTTTATACACCGCACGCTGTTTGCCTCTGTACTACGCGTATATTCGCACTACACACATTTATGTGTATACATATAATATACGTATATATAGCATGCCTAGGTACAGAGCCAAAACCATTACGCGTCACGGTTAATTATTGTACACGTGTGAGTATCGGTAGGTGCGTGTACGTTGCGCACAAGTCCAATTAAACCTTTATGAACGACCAGGGAAAATATAAAACCGCGAACGTAATAATTCACCTCTGTTTTCCCGCGGATCAACCCAACTCTATTCCCAAACATTAACAATGCTTTTCCGTCATTTTATTCTTTTGTTAATGTTACGTACGTTGCACAATATACGCCCGCCTCTGCTTCCTCTTCAACAATTTTTCATGCAACCCAAGAATTATTCATTTAATGCAGCAATGACGTAATAGTTGACGTACTGGTTGAAAATATCATGCATTTTCGAGGATTGAATTTAGCGTCAACGAGTTGTGCATGTTATTTTTTTATAGTGATTTTCTCAATCATTCGTATACCAGATCCGTCTGAATTAATTCAATTTCTAGATTTCCATCCATTATACTAATGCGGTAAACAGAAATGCACGTAAACAATACAGTCGATTTGCATGATAGATTATCGTATGACTGACGATAAAATTTTTCTGCATTGAGATATTCATGACATAAAAACAAAAAAAAAAAAAAAAAATAGGTAATGTTTCATAATTAAAATGAGAATTGTTTGTTTAGAATTAAAAATATAGCAATTTTTCAAATTTAAATTTAACGTCAAATCGTCATTGATGTGAGAAAATGTTCAATTCAGTGCACATTATTATACCAGTTACCAGTGAAAAAGTAAGTAAGAATAAAATGTTTGAATTAAAATTCATCGCCAAATGATCATTCAATTTTGAAAAACATTTAATGCAGTGCTCGTTGTTATACCAGTTTCCAGTTTTCACTTCTTACTTAAACTGCTTACAGCTTCTGCAAACCGTAATTCGTATTCGCCAGTTGGTAGTCGTATCAAGTAATATACAATGCGCTCTATGCATAATCAATGTGAATAGTTCTGTGAATTAAGTTACCGTATATTAGGTAACTCACAAGCTATATATATATATAATATATATATATATATATATATAATATATTATATATATATTACACATCGTATTCATGAATTGGGTCATGCAGACATTATGACGATAAGTTTGTGTTACTCGCATGCAGAGCGAAGCAGTCAGCTTTGTTATTGAAATTCACACGAATAGATTCCTTCGTACAGAATCTTGCTTCGTAGCAACAGAATTCGTCTGAACATTAGCAGGATAAAAAAATCCCTCGTAAAAATGTGTACAGAAGACATTATTGGAAGATCAATTAGACGCGACATATTTTTCAAATCTTCATTCAAGACAATATCTCTATCGGATGTAATTCAAGACTTGTTATTTATTTGGCAATGAATTTGAGTATAAAAATCGGTATCGGTTCGGTTTTAGAAAGTCCAATTGGACGTATCGTAAATTTACGGAATTTAGAAAAATGCGACTAGTCGACACAAAAACTCATACGGACTCGAAAAAGTAATTCAAAAGATTGAAAAAATCGCCATTACGCGTAAGGAATTGGACGAATTTTAGAAAAACGTATCGAATACAAGAAACTCCGTAAATTTGAAATTTTCACTTGTGTCTATATTTTCGATTACGGTTACAACTCAGTCTCAACGATCATTTCGATGATCTCTTTGTCTTTCTTTTCTCAGCAATTTCTTCTTCATTCACAACAGATCGCGGAGTAAATTTTTTGTTACCCATAATTTCCGTGCTACGATTATTTTTGGAAAAATACAGAAACGAAGACGAGGATGAATATCTCACGCTATTTGTATTCGTCTGCATCGAGGGACGGGCTGCGTAATATAAAATGTATAAGGAGGCGGTCGGACGTGCCGAAATTAAACTAACGAACCCCAGGCTCGGTAGGATTTTTTATTAGTTGTTTCGATGCAAATCCCTCTCGTCCGCAAGGACTGAGAATCATATTGCCCTTCGGATGTATTCGAAGCAAATTAGATTACGCGAGCCACTCGTCAATTCCCCTCGCAGCTTTTGCCTCTCTGCAGTCGGTGTATATAAATATATATATATATATATATACATAGTTGAATTCGGGGAATTAATAATACACCGAGATGAAAGGGAAAAATTGGAGTTTTAAGTCGAAATTTGCATGAAATAATTCGTCGGTATAAGATATAACACATATATACACACGTAAATACAAGGTTACATAATATACTTGGGTTTTGTTCATATTTTGTATCTGTAATTTCATATTTAATATCGCATTATTATAATACAATATATATATATATACATACCTATATGTATTTTCATCGGAGAAGGGAATCACGATAAATATATAATACACGACCCACCCTGTATATTCTTCAAGGATTGAAATATACGTACAAAGCTAATAAAAAAATTCCACTGTCTCAATTCGGGATTAGGAAATTCTTTAAACCCCTTCAATGCCTCTTTATTGTAGATACTCGAATTCAATCTCGCTGTTTATACCGAGACGTATTCGCCTGAGTTTAAAAAAAAAAAAAAAATGTTTACCGTTGATTCTGAATTCGCACCACCATTCAAATCAGAAGTTAGAAAAACGGTAAAGAGTGTTAAAAAAAAATGTTCAATATCAGCAAATTCAAACAACACATGCTGTACTGACATCATCAATTTGAGAAAAGGTGTTTGATAGTTGGAACGTTCAAGGTGCTTAAATAACGGAGTGTTCTAATCAGATACCAACTTTTCTGGGCAGATTCTTAAGAGTTAAATTCAAGGCCGAGGTCTTATCCCGAATAATTTTGGAGTTTTTTTAACGTCGTTCTTCTTCTTCTTCTTCTTCTTCTTCTCTTCTCGCCAATTGCCAATTGTAAACCGTGTTGACAGGTAACGCCGTATGAATAAGTAAACAAGAATTTAAAGGAAAGACGGCAGATTTTGTGATCCAGGGTACAATTGGACCTTAGAGCCGACGATAACTCGACTAAGAACCGATACCGAAGGTGCCTTGTAAATACCCATCGCCCCTTAAACCCACGGCTTAACCCCCAGCGGCAATATGCGAGCGGACAAATGCAACAGGACGGCCAATATTGATGCGTTTGTAGCCGGGAAAGGCGGGGGTGGGATCCCGAAGGAACGGGAACGTGCCAAGTTTAACGGGGGAATGGGAACTGCGGGAAGGGGAGAAAGGTCACGTCATTTCGTGTTATTAAATTTATATAGACGGGACCGAGTCTCCGTCGTTTCTGCGGACTGCACATGCGGAGATCTGTCAAGAGGGTGTTCGGAAAGGGTGGAGGGGGAGGACCTTCGCCGATTCCCGGAGGAAGGAGGAATTCAATATTGCGGAATATCCACTTGCAGCAGGATTTAATGGGATGTATTTACAAGACTATTTCTGGGCCGATGCGTCTTTCGCTCGTAAGAAATGAAGACACTCGCATCGACTAGCCGGATGGACGCGATGATATTACGGCTGTATTCTTAAATCGCGACGATTATCAACTCGTTGTATTTCGTTCTCTGTGTTTAACGACAAATCATTTCGCTGACGAATTGGTTAAACATGGGAGAAATTGGTTTTTAGTTAGTGATGATGCGGGAAATTCGTGGACTTGAATTCAAGTATATGGTGCATAACATGCTCTTAGCTCATTTGTTTGTAGTTTACTTTTTGAAATTGAAAAAATTGTGTTCCAAGTGTGCGCCGTTTCAAATCAGCTTTATCCAAAACGCTTTTGTTCACATAGTTTTTATGCATTATTTCAGATCGTTTATTTGAAAATTGAATCACTGAATATCTGATCTTTCCTGCATTGTCAGGATTAAAAATTTTCAGATAATCTTGATGGCTCCGATTCACTTGTACAAATTTAGAAATTTCAACTCCACTTTTACAAGTGCGTTTACAATGATATCTTATATGACAAACCTTGCGAAATTCCGTGGAATCTCTTTTCTAAAATTCGATTTGAAATCAAAATCAGTGAAAAAAAAAAAGCAAAAACATAATTTTCGAACAGCATTTCCGAGTCGGATAAAAGTCAATGAAATCGAAGAACAAAAGTCCGTATGATTTTCAGCCTGCAGTCAATATGATTTTTATGGAGCACGTATATATAAGGAGAAATCAGTTGCTGGTCAATTAAACGTGAAAAGCTGTACATCCGCATTCTAGAAGATCGCGGAGATGATCCTGCTCGTTTTCAGGTCAGTCGATACGCGAAGTACCTTAGAAAAGGGAGATGCTGGAATATGTGGAGAGACGGGCGAAAGTCAGGAGTCTGCGAAACCGCAATTCCATTTCTCTTGTTGGGGTAAAAACAACCCCGGTATACGTGCCGCTAGCTTTTATCGACCAATCTATTCTCAATACCCGCGGCACAATTACCCCCGAAGGATCCCGTCCATCCGGTAAATTGACACAGGAATATTTGATGGTCGCAATATTGCTTGTATCGGTATAATGTTTGTTTTTCGGGAATGCAACTAAGATTCGAATCCAGATATGTCGTGACTGTTGCGCTGTTTCGATACGACCGCGGATATCCACCGACCACCCTAAAAATCACCGCATTATTCACCATTCGTCATTTCTTATTCGTATAACAACGACACGTGTCGGTTGTACGGGCGTGTGTTACATGCGAATCTCCTCTTTCGGTGCGCCCGAATACTTCCAAACTGCGCAAGGTTATCCGAAAAATTATCGAGTATAGAGTATAAGCAATAAAACATTTCATTGCTCCGATACAATTAATGATTTCGATTTTCAGTAGTAATTCGTAGGTTCATATTTTCATCTTTGCGAAAGAGATGATGTTTAAATCGAATTCAACCCGATCGATTTCCGTCACAGCGTGGAAACCTTTTATTTATCTATTTGGAAACTACTCCTTGGCCGGAATGAATATTATTTTTCGTATCATCACTTTTTTGACCTCGATGTTTTACTGAATTTATCCAAACACTTGTTTATCCATTAATTTCGTCAGAATTATCTGAAATACAGGTCGATTATGAAAATTGTCTGATTTTCCTGTTATAATTTCAAGAGATCGATTTCTATATCACGTAATAATAGCAATCATTCGACCGACAGTTTCTTTTTTTTTTTTTTTTTTCTACAGAAATTCAACCTTCCATATTGACTTGGAAAACAGGACTTGCCGAAATTGATATTTCCGTAAAGTAACCCTTTTAAATAATTGGCACAACTGACACACGGTTTGTAAGTCTATTCGAAATTATTTTTTTCTCCGTTTCCGTATTCACCGACTTAATTCACGTCCAAGACTTAATTTGTACGGTTTCGGGTTCGAAACTGGAATCCGTTTACGTTGTTCCAGCGTGTACGCGTAGCACGGAGAAAAAATTGAGTAAAGGAGTTCCTGGACCGCGAAGGAGAAACATCTTGAGGCGAGTTATTGTCGAAGAAGGATCAAAGCCTTCCCGAACCGGTGTGGAGCAGGGTCCTCGGTGCATTATGCAGATTGGCTCGGGCATCGCGGCCTGGAATCATTAAAAATCTAGGAAGTTGACGTGAAAAAAGCAGCGACAGAATAAGGGGGGCGCAGCGCTGCTTGGCATGCGTCCTGCGCGTCACTTACCGCTCCCCTTTGCCATGCTTTACGTTAGTCCTCGAAATTCGCAAAGTGCCGGGACCGCCGTCTCGGCTGTGAGTTGGCGGGTTGTTCCGAGACGGTGGTTGTCGCATCCACCCCCCGATGGACGACGTGAAAAATTAAGAAGCCCCTCACGCACCTGCCCCCATTGCTAGGCGGTAAACATACGACTTGGGTACATGCACTGAATAATCCCCCATTCAAATTCCCGCCCAACGCCAGCTTGGAATTTCCGCCGCAAGTTGACGTGGCGCTGCCGTGCGATCGGCCCGTGTTGAAGCTTGAAATTCCCTACTGCGTCGGAATTATTGAGGGTAGAAGTAAGGAGAATTGTTTCGAAATTCCCTCACCGACGACAAAGGTGACGCCGCTCAAAAATCAGCGTTCAACATTTCGATTGCCGACATTCGAATCGGCAAATGTGCGAAGTGACACTTGTATAGTTCCGAAACTTGCCACCAGAGAGCAGAAGTGTCGGTATCGCAAGGCCGTACCACGGAGTAGTGAGTAGGAAGGAAACGACACTCAAGCACCGCTCGGCTCCAAAGTTGGTCCGGTTTTTGGGGGAACGTAAGAGGAATTGTACGATTTAAGCACCTTTTGCGGTATAAGACCGTGTAGCGTTCTCACTCCTTCACCCTATGATCTTACGATTCGCCGTTTGCCATCTTTTTCTCGGATTTAATGCCGGTTGAGGTTGGAAAACCAATTACTCGGTTTTCACTGGTTTTTACTCACTTGAAATTCGTATTTTATCTATTTACGAAGTAAGTTTATGACACGGAAGCTTATAGGTTACGATCACCGCGCTTCTTTTTTTATATATTAAAGTCAAAATTTCACCCTTCTCCGTAAGAGGCGCTTGAATCGCATTCAGACAATTCCTCCTTCCTACGTCACCTCAAAACTGGGGATAAGTTTTATCACACAGTGTTGTCTCCTTCCTACTACTCCGTGGCATCTAAAGAAATAGAGTGCGGTCTATGGAGCGTATACCTAGAAGGAGGTTAATCTTTAATGCACGGCACGTTCAAAATATAGTAAAACTCTGGATGCAGATAAAGATACGTAAAATAACCGACGTGGCGCTGACTGATTCTAGGTTAAGTGATGAAATTGGATGTGTTATTTACATAGTTACAATTATTATATCTTAAACTGTAGGCAATTGGGCCACTTATGTTTAACAGCGCCACCACTATTTGCAGCCGAAATCGGCTCACTTTTTGTAACCTTTCTTTTATACCCTACATAGGTCAATCGCCTCCATTTTGGCTGCCATTTTCTGACAAACCAAAATTATGAAAAGTTTTAAACACATACAAGTAGGTAGTTTTATCGAAATCAAATGAATTTTTAGACTTCGCTCCACCATATTGGATTCGCCATTTTGAATTTTTGAATTTTGAGTTCAATTTGTAATCGGTGACCCAAAAAACTCTCCTATATCAAATTTCATATGAATTCGTTCGATAGATTTGATATGCCACTGAAAGGGTTGAATGGAATTTGCCCCGTTTGGGACACGGGCTGGAGTTGAAATGAAAATCTGTAAAAATTGGTTAATTATTTGTGAATTATCTGAAACCGATTTGATGGGTGAGCTGGTCGAAATTCAAATATGTCCTTCTTAAGGACCACCCTAGTCTATACATGTATACAAGAACAAGAAGTATTGAAAGGTTCGTTTCAAAAGTTTTGTTTTAAAGATGAGTTTAACCGAAATGATGTACAAAGTTCCGCAAGGAATTGCTAATTCTTCGCAATAATTTTCTAGTTAGTATTACGTTAATATTCAGTGATTAGAGATTCAGCTGGTAAGTTATACAGTTAACACAGAAATTCAGAGGCTACGGATTAATAGCTGAGTTAAAATATCACTGTACATTTTTTGTGAGGACCCGGCTTTACAAAAAAAAAAACCATACATTTCAGAATTTATTTATTTTTAAAGGTCATGCTTTAACAATTGCGCATGCAAGTATTCAGCCTGTGTCGATAATGTCTATAGACATTCTCAGCGTTTACCAAAAAGTTTCTGACTTTATTTAAGAGTTTACCAATAATTCAGTGGTATATATATTCAAATTCTCCAGTGACGTGTATAATAACGCGATTTCTTTCATGCGAAAACAAGTAATTATTGAAAATAAACGGCCTCAAAATATTTGTCAATGATTACAAACGAATCATTTTACACATTTGAAAAATATCAAGCTATCGTCGCTTCGATACGATGCGCGACAACGGGAATAATGAGGGGAAATAAGAGATGCGGACTGAATATTGAACGCTGCATTGGCTTTAACTTTACTCTGAAACACTTTCGTTTAAAGTTTCCCTCGTAATATTGTGTGACATAAATTCTGATAGAAAAGTTGAAGAAATACAGTTTCCTACCGTCCAAAAACGTGACTTTGCGCAGAAGAGAGAACGGTTCAATAAAACATACAAATCTCTGTCCTTCGGGCTAAAGTTGAACAATTCTTTGTATTACTGCATTGAATTTGAAGAAGAAGAAAAATTGTGCCAATTCATATCGCAGACACGTAATTCGTTGATAATAATTAGGATCTTTGGATCCGTTCCAAATTCCATCGAAATTCAGTAACTTCTGTCAAAATCACTTTGCTTGCAAAATTCAAAAATTTGTACAATTTCTTCAGAATCAAAATGGGGCTGGGGTTGAAGTCTCGAATTTGAAAATATTCGAATGCGCCTAATTCCGAATTATTTGGTGGTGAAACTTGAAGTGAAGAAATCAAACTCTGACGAAACAACAAAGTTTCGAATTGTCGGAAACCCGACGGCTCAAATATCCGAAATGTAATATTTCAAAAATTCAAGTTACGATAGAGCAAAATTCCGAGAAATAAAATTCCGATGGAGTAAGATTCCTAAAGTTGAAATATACTCACACAGCGTAGTTTGCTCAACGAATGGGTGTAAAAAATCAGAATGATTATGATTCCGAACGTAATAATATCGAAAATTCAAAACAAAGAAAGATCAAATCGGTGAAATTTCTACAAGCCAGAAATTCACAGATCTCGGAATCTTTGGTCATTCGGATTTTCGACGTTTCGGATTTTGAAATTTTCACATTCACACACTTTCGGAAGTTTGACTCGTCAGAGTTATTTTCCCTTTCCGAATTTGGCGATTTCGTAACTTTTCAAATTCGGTACTTCAACCCCGCCCCTCAAGATGTGATATTTTTTCATAACCGAAACCCGTAAGCTGCGGGTTCTACGCGAGGATCTTCTCGGGATGGGATATTGCGCGTGGGTCGAAGTAACTTCTCAAGGATAAATAATTAATTGCCTTCCCGCTGTGATAGGAAGGAATGCATAATTCAATGCTAGCCTCCCTCGCTCTGCAGCCGCTAGGCACTTGCTTCGAGATCAGTTTTCTGCCCCTCCCCCCCCCCCCCCCCTCTCTCTCTCCCTTTCGCAGAGATCGAGTTTTGCCGGGTGCGACACCGTTGTCGAGAAATGCAATATTTACGCAACAATTAGGAATCAGTGGTTTCCCTGGTCTGAAACACCCTCGTCATCCACCGCAGACGATTATACTCGGCTCGGATATAAGCCAGTGTGGCTTTAAAATCTTTCCTCAAGACTGCAGGACGTAGTCAGAATCGTTTTAGAAATTGATAAAGGTTTCACGAGTCTCGTCACAGTCACCCAATGATTCCCGATGTGTCATTTTTATTGCATTATTGCGAAAAAGGTTTGACTCGATACTTCAACCCTGCAATAGTTTCCAATACGTGACAATTCATGAATCTCTTACGAATAAGACTCGTCGGTTGATTTGACGATGATGATATTTTTGCTAACCAAGGTTTGAAAAAAAAAAGAATAATACACAAGAGTCAGTACTTCCATGATGGCTTGAATCACTTGAAGATAACACAGCAAGGTTTAATGAATATCGATCAACAATTCCAACAATGGCAAATAACCATGAACTATTTTATTGTTTAAATAATGTGACAAAAATTAGCAGCAAAAGTGATAATACTTTGTGATCTATTCAAAGGAGATGCCTCTTATGATTATGATCGAACTTCACTTGAGGTGAGTCCATTTTATCGTTCAATTATTTTGAATCACCTGACCATGCAAGACTTCATATGGTTGCCAATAAGATTTATTTGACAAAAATCAGATGGTTTTTAGTTGATTCTGAGAAATTTTGTTCGAATATGCTTGTGGTTCGAATCACTTGTTTGTTCTATTTCACAAGAGAAACAACTCTCGATGATCACTGATTCAATAATGTAGTTGAAATTTGTTGAATTGAATGAATGTTACCTCAGTCAATTGAACACCGCTTGGAACCACCGAATATTTACTAATTCGAAAGAAACAACTTGGTGTTTTCAAAAATTATTATCAATTTTAACAGTCGTTTCAACAAATAGTCATTGAGCTGAACAAAAATAATATTTTATCAAATTGAATGGTAGCTCAATAAATGCTCTGACAAATTTGTAAGATTCATTTAGGAAAAAATTTATTCGAACCTGATATTGCTCCTTTAAATTCAGTACACGAAAGTATTTGTTAGTAAGATTTTTTCATTCAGTGAATGTTTGCTAATCAATTTTTTCGCTACGAAAATGAATGGCAGAATTTTTTTTTTTTTTAGTAGTTCTTTTCCACTCATCTGATTTCAACGTTGATGAAACCCTCTTCAACATTCGATCAAAACAGCTGATGAAAATATGAATTTGATTAGAAAAAAAAAAACAAACTGTTTTATTGCAAAAAACAATCCTGATCAACCAATTAATGGAAAAAAGAGTTTTGAACTTTATTTAAAATAATATCTCCTATATTTTTCCGACGATACTTAATTCCAACATTTCAATGTAATACCCTATATTTTTACTTCAAATTTAACTCTCTCAAAATGACTTGAACCCGACATCTTCTACCAATGACGCGTTAAATGATTTCCTGTTTTATACGGATCTAGTGAAACAGACATCGGCGGAAGGGTTTCACTTACAATTTAAATTATCGATTCGTCGCGATGGAATGCTGCTTCGAGGCAGACAGAAGCCTCGATATCTCGATTATTCAACTGCAGGCGTATCACTCTGAGAGAGCGTCATTTGAACGGGCTAGGCTGACAGATTGGAAACACCGCGAGACTTTTATGACGGTAGTTTCCCGTTCACCCATAAATCCTTTATCTCGGTTGTTTATCGTGAACGGAAAATTTCTCATTTGCAGTGAAATGACAGGTACATACATTCCGTACCGAAGGCTACTTCTATTTCCCAGACAGATATATATATATATATATATATACATATATCTGCCGCAGACTAGGATGAAACTAAAATAGAATTGAAAAAAGATAAAGTGGAACACAAATCAGAAAAGACAATCCCGATTTCTTATCGCGAGTTTTCTTTGTGAAAAACTGATTCGAATTTGTAATAGCGAAAAAAAAAAAAAAAGAAAATTCTATCAGCAGTGATTTATAAATGAAAACAGACCAAATTTCAACTCGATCACACCTCGCGAAGCGTAAATATTGAAACGAGGTCACCAGCGTACTTGCAAAAACGTGTCTCGTTTTTAGTTGAAATTTTTTTTTTTTCAAGTCCCACTCTATGGCAATTCAGAAATGACAGATGCATTCTGAACGATCTTTGTACTCGGCTGTTGCCACAAGGTGCGAAATCAATCAAAACTTTTTCCAGTGGAGAAAAAAAATAAATAAATAAATAATAAAAAATTAGAACTCTGTAGGTTTGACCGGGCAATTTGCGCCGCTTGAATGTGCAGAGAAAATTTTACGAGGTCCTAAAGCGTGAAAATTCAACAGAAAGAAAAAAAAAAGGTAGATCGTCACCGGTAGATCCCAATTAATTGAAGCATTCACACGAACGTGACGGCGTGGTGAAAAAAGAATGGATTGAATAGAAATCGCATTGCCAGTGCCTACATATGCATATATATGGAAAATTGCGGGTTTGAAAAATTGCAATTTTATTACAGAAAAATTTGTTCCCAACTGGGGTGAAATATTTATTCATGAGATATAAAATACTGCAAATGTGAAGAAGAGAATTATTAGTAAAAACGTTATGAAAACTATGTAATCAGCTACTGCGATTGCACAAGATGAATAATTATTATGCAATGATCACCAGACCGAACTACCTCGCGAATAGTTCAATCAGATTCCGTAGTATCAAACTGCACACGCAACGTTCTGTTTCATCATGTTTACGGATCATTAAAATACGCAAATTGTGTTTTCTCATGTAAGGTTCCGGCCATTCAATACATCTGTAATATATGGTTTGGCAAAGCAACCAGTCAAATAATGTAACTATTTCATCCACAGAGCGAATCACAAAATTCCCAGTATAATACCATTCGCAATCAAGTAGACAAATTCATCAGCGGTTAAATGTTTGCCATGTAACCAATTGCACTGATATACTAGCATAACGTGTATACTAAATCGGCCAACTACCGGGCACTGCAGGTTTGCACGCTTTTGCCCCTCACGTTTCAATTTTTAAATGCTTGAACGAATCAGCAAATTCACGTGAAGTTAGACAGAGGGATCATCATTGTTAAGCGTAGTTAATTATCCGAGCGATTGACGCAACGACGCGACCCTCGCTTCAGTTGGTGAAACACATTGGAGGATTTTGCGGTTTTTTTTTTTTTTTTTGATCCGGCTGTTATCACCGAGGTCATCATCGTCTGCATCATCGGGTTTGAACGAGTTTCAAAACGGACTATCTTTCCGGTTTCAACCACGTGTGATTCAGCAGCCCTCCTCCAAACGGCTTATGCCATCAAATTTGCCTCGGTTTTGAACCCCTCGGATTCAGGCGTTCAGACCTCCGCGCATTATTCATTCCACCGGATCACCCCGTTATGGCACTTTGTCGATTAAACATCGCGTTACCGTCCTAATTCCGTTCGAGTAGTTGACGGCTTGACGGGGTACGAGCGATTCGTTGTTGCCACCTACGAGTTTTGCTCGAAAAATATCCAGCGCGCCCTGACGCAAATTTATCGTCATTACCTTTTGGATTCTACGGTTGGACACAAGTCGGAAACGTGGCGACGAATGAAATCCCGTGAAAACTATACCACGTGCGTTATAAAATGGAAAGCCCAAATCGTCACCCGCACTCAGCATTATTTTGAAAATTCATTTTTGCATATCCAGGTACGAAACAAATCACTACTTTTAGCTGGACGCTTTATACCCTGTGCACTGACCTCCGAGCACCAAATGGAATTAAATTGAACCCCAGTGATATACTGTCACTCCCGTCGGCTCCCGACTCCACCCCAACTGGAAATGTTTTTGGCTTTCATGGTTTCCGATATTCGTGAAATTATTTATCAGTTATAATGGGAGGGAGGCCGAGTGGGATCTGTTCGTCGATGCTCTCTGGGGTTCGCGAAACCCACCACAAGCCGATATTAATTTATATCAATTAACATTCCGCTACATATAATATGCATCCACCGTCGTGTCGAGGTTCCCATTATAGCCGGCTTGTCAGGCTCCAAGCACAGGCTGCATCATGGTCTGTTCATTACGGCGATACGCCTTGAATAATATCAGTTTCATGGAGCCATACTCATCACCGTGGACTCGGTTAAATTTCGCAGTGAAAGATTACGCGAAGAATTACGTTAAGTGGGCTTTGACTGCCAGCGCACAGTTCCCGATCATCTTCTTTCGTAGTCCAACTCTAAAGTTGGCTAGCAAAGCTCGTCCGAAATACTTATGTGCTTTGTTACCTTTTTGCATGTTTGAGATCGTCTCACAGATGATGTAACGTTAAAAGCTGACGACTTCGTTTTACTGAACATATCAGTTTCTCCTACGTTCTCTGACCAATTCTTTGGTTAAAGAAATGCTTTGTACCTCTGATTCTAGAACCTGCCGCAAACGATATATTTCAACAGTATGATAAAGTGTCACGCGTTTCAAATTTAACAAATCATGCGGTTGATCGCGATGAGGCTAATATTTGAGTTAATTTATGTTTTGAACATGAATTTATGAAGCTGGAGTTAAGCATCCGTAAACTGTCAATCAATAGAACGGAATCCGAATAATTTCACCAAAGCTTGTGCAGCTTTGAGTATGAAAGTAACTGTGGAATCTATATTCACTTGGTACATACTAGTTGGCACTCTAACCAACGCTTCAGTGCTAATTCAAATGACTTTAACATGCAACTTCAACTTCACTTCAAAATCAACCTCTCTTATATTTCGCCAATGATCTTTATTATTGTTACACGAATAAGTTATTCATCTTTGACTTTCTTCGTTAGAGTAGATTACATACTCTTTCTTTTCTCGCTGTTTCGGAAGTTAAAATGTCAAGGGTTTCGAAGTTAATGACAACACGCGGAGAGATGCACCGCCAATTAGTCACTACCACTGTAGCGTCGGTGAAATTACGCTTCAAGATGTCGTTTGTAAAGTGATTTTTCCCACCGCGAGAATTGCGTTCCTGATTCAAAAATGGATATTCCATTTCTCGACTTCCTTTTCTCGGAAACGACTATTAAGGTTTCACAGAAACCAAGTGCCTCGGCTATTACGTTTTTTGTAACGTACCTACTCGAGGTCCAATCTTGACCACAGGTGGTACCAACGGCAATGTATAACCCGCTAGTGTGGTCAAGCGGTAATTTCTGATATTCCTTGCTCGCAAGCCGTTAAATTGCAATAAGATCGAGCAGCCAATACTATCCCGGCATGCTGTTTTGGATTCTTCTCAAATTTTGAGTATCAAACTATATGATCAAATTTTCTTCGCGGCATTCGTTACAAAAGTTCTTGAAACGCATATCTACACGGAAATAGAACAAGAAAATAAACAAAGGTGAAAGTCCTTACGTTTGGTGCATATGCCGTTCAACAACAAAATGTGTTTTTGTTAATTACATTTACAAATGGTATAAGGTCGCATCTGGCAGTTTTGTGTTTTTTTCTCAAACTCCGCAAAAACCTTCAAAATATAAATATACGTCGGTTTGGAAATAATCTTTGACAGTTTTTATTTTCTCAAAAAATAATGTCAAACGTAACGGTATAAGGTCGTATGTGGACGCACATTAGTCAACGTAATTATTTTTCATAACGTTCGTAATGGAGGGCATAACCGAGAGTATTTACGACCTTTTACCGTTAATTGATCCCGTTTTCAATATCAACGTTTTTCAACGTATCCTCATGTTTTTCCTTTACGCGTGACAAAAGGTCGTATAATGACGCATCCGTCCTTATACCATTATACACGCGATATTTTACTGTCGATCTAATAATACCATTTGACGTCCAATTTCCGAATCGACTCGAAACATTGTTCTACAACAGTCTAGACCGACTAATCTTAGTCGATTTTAACACTACCATTTGGAATACAGGATCAATATGTCATTACGAACAGTCCAAAGATTTAACACTAATTCTGTAAAATTTTACTACAGATTTCGAATTATTTTCGTCGACTGACTGCCGACTAGCTCAATTACAAATTTTAATATCCTTGACATCATTCGATGCGAAGTCTGATGGTAAGTTTAAGAGAACTGTGCAAATCTGGCAAAGTTGGCGGTGCGTGTCGGAGTGAATGAGCAGGCACAGGTAGTACGAAAGAGGGAAGATCGAAGGGAAAAGTAGTAGGAATAGGAGGAGGAGGAGAGAGGCGGCAGACAAAATGATATCGGTGCCGATCGGCATTCCCTGCAAACGAAGAGCAATAAAAACTTTTCCAATTGACTTCCCTTAGGTTAATTCAGCGGAACTGAACGTAAGTGGCTGAGGGAGCATAACGCTGAAGTGTGAGTCTGATCTCCCGCTACGTGAATGCGCGTTTGCTTGCTCCGGGCTGGAGATTCAGGATTTCAATTTAGTCTCAGATTGACCTGGTTTGGTTCTTTCAATGGTTCCCGACTCGACTCTCGAGTCGAGTAGGTACCGGTTTCGTTACTGCTTTCATAGAATCCAATGTAGCCGTAGTTCCGACGTTTCCCGCAACCTTCCACGTGCACCTAGGAGTAGAAAGGAAAGAAACTAGCGTGCATGTCGTTTTATAAGCAAATTTTCAGCATCGCAGCGGTAAAGTTGAATGCCGCTTTCCTCTAGCGAGTCACTCCAATTGGTTACATTCTGCTTTTTATAGCGCGGGCGGTTGAACTTTGAGGCAGAAGTGATTGATGTTTTTTTTTTCACACAGTCAAGCCTTGTTTACACGTTTTAGACTTTTAAGAATTTCTCCTTCGTATGTTATATTCTTTTCATCCAGTGGCAGTTTCTACCTATAATGGGACCGTGTAAAAGAGTTTCGTTTGTACGTAAAAACTGCCGTACCTACGTTACATCAGTGAAAAACGTACAAATGATGGTTTTAGTGGAGTAATTGTGAGATCGTACATCTACTTTCATATTCAAATAATCTTGTTTGTTACATCGGATGGTAACAAATTGTGTGGCCAGTACGAGTGACTATACGCGACGGCGAACACTTGGAAAATTTCAAAGTGACCTAATTCGTACAGACAATTCAAGTGAACCCAAAGTCTAAAGTACTGTGAGAGTAACTCAAAAAATCGAAAAGTTCCTGATACAATCTCGTAGCCATGATACTGATATCAGATCATAACAATGGTTTTCGAGTTCTTACATGTGCATAGTTTGTTCTTTCATTATGCGCCTTATTTTCCGAGTACAATATTCTTTGTTACCGAGTTAATATTGATTCACGAAGAACTTGCGTGTTCAAACTCTGTTAACAATATGCAAAACGTGACGGTTTCTCCGATCCTTTCGCTCTTCCATAGCAGCGTGTATTCTTTGAATCTGTTTATCGCCGAGCGGTTCTGTCCAATCTACCATCGAAACCGTGTCTTGAAGTGCCGGGTATCGCTCGAATGAAAATCGGAGATGTTGATTTGAAAAAACGTTCAATCAACCCTCTTTGTTCGATCTTGCAACGGTCTGAGGACTCGTCTGAAGCCGGTGCAAAAAAGTGCAGAGTGCAAGACGACGTTCAAAGGTTCTTCGGTCGAACGGAGATCAAGGAACGGAATGAAGGGCTAAGGAGAGGCTGCTTGCAGCAAGAAGACTGTAGAGAGTCTGGCTCCTAGATGGCGGATATCGGCAGAGTTCCGTAAAGTTTCGATAAGTCGGTCTCGTAACGTTTACTTCCTGGTGAGCTGCAGTGAGGGCAGGGCTGGGCTTCGGATATGCCGAGAGAGACTGGAAGAAGTCGGGAAGATCAAAAGGCAGGCCGCTTGGAAATAACGCGGTCTGGATGTCTGGGCCTTGCTGTGCAGGATATGCAATCGTCTCTGAGCACATTGGAATGTGCCTCGAGACCCGTACGTGCACCACTTTGATATCCAACCCGAAATCATTCCCTCGTCTCACCGAATATACGAGGAGGCACCCAACCCACTTATCAAATCTACTGGCAAATATCGCGATCCTTGGAGAATTTTTCAGAACTATTCGTCCCTGCCTCACGGTTGTATTTCACGCAACTAACGCAATATCGTTATAAAAACGCCAAGTTACTCACCAATCGCAAATTACTCACATTATTGTAAAGTTTTCGATAGACATTAGACCTAAATGGGAAAAAATAAGATTCTGGTTAAGGAAAAGCTTTACACTGAATAATTGGAGATGAAATTTTGAATAGATTATTAACAGACAACATTTTGTCATTCATTATCCACAGATACAAGAATTGGTAATTAATATATTAAATATTGGTCGTATTGTCCATAAAAATGTTGTTATCCAGTAGCGAATGATTATCAAGTGGTATTGTGTTGTTGCTAACGATACAACTTTCTTACCATTAGGAGGAGACACGACACTGGGAATCTATACTTTTTCGATGCAGAAGAAATTTATAACGATCAATTATAAAGTTCCATGAACCATAATTTTTCCTGCTTTTTTGGACTGATTGCATTTAATATATTCCGTATAGATAAGATTCGTCCAAGTTATGTTGAAAATTGATTTTATTTAAAAGGTTGAACTTGGAAATATTCAAATAACGAGTAGCATAATTCGCTGTTTCATTATCAGATCGCAAAATGGCTACAAACTTTTGTTTTCCATGTCACTAGGACAGTTGCGCGACTATTCCACATTTGTTAACGAAAAACAAATTCATCGATCTTAACGTTACTTACACTAATACCCAGGAACGCGCATACTGAATACAACCAATTCAAACGTGTAGAAAAATAGTTTTTGCACGGAGTTTTATCGTTACTCAAAATGTCGCGTCATATGTGAAAATATTTCGTCAACGGAACTTTAATCCTTTCGTTCATCCGTCAATCAATCGTCTGTATGTTCAATGGAAATTTTCACCGGCTGATATATATTTGGAAAAAATATCATAACCCGAAGGTAATTGTTTGTTCGAGATAAAGCGGATACGGAGCGACAACAAGTCCGCAGTTGGAAGTTTTACGTCAACCGGTTAACGATTTTCACAATCAACGAACGATTCATCAATCGTGTTTGATTTCGAATCGCGGTCAGCGCAGGCATATCGCATGTACCTTATACCTATAAAGCAAACAGCTGTAACCCACGAGCCACTTTGATTATCGAATTACCAGCATTGATGAGTTTTCGTTAGTTGTTTTTCATTCTACGAAGCTCGATCGTGTTTTTATACCGGCGTATCGCTGCCACAGCTTATACGCATGTGTGTACATACATTTACGCGTATAATGCGATACCTTTTACTGTAATTAATTTTTCCCGCTGTACGTCGCGTTCGCTTCCGGAGTATGCGAAGTACGTGTTATGCATGCGGCTTAAGCTCTTCTCACTTTCGTCACGGATTTTATACCGACGAGTACATTGAAAATGAAACGGGATTATATCCACTCCTACGGGTGGCGGATATCTCCCGGAGATGATGAATTAAAAATGAACAAATATTCTGAACGAGTTTATAATTATCGAACTTTTTTTCATTACCGACGGTGTAGGGTATCCAATTAGAAACGTTCCAGGGAATGAAAATATTAGTTATGATTTCTTGTGAAATTCAAGTGGGAAGCTGAGTTGTACACGATATTGTCGTTGAATTACCGTTAAAATACTTGTTTGAATTGTTCGTTGAAGGATAGCCGAAATTCATGGAATTGAGACTAAGATTAAACTGTTCGTATAATCAAAATTATACATGCTTCAGATTTTTCAAACTTTTCCAATTTCATGTCGAAACTTGTTAGCAAAGTTTTTCTTCTAAAAACCTAAGCTAGGCATTGAATTTTCAGTTTTCACGGTACGGAAATCGGTATTTCAATTGAAACACATTAACGGCGTTTGAAAACTAAATTTGGCAATCAGAGGTAATCAATCTCTCAATTTTAAACTTTCTTTAACTGCAAAATCACGACTTGATACACCGTAACTATCGAAGAATGTAAAATTCTGCGACAGTGCTTACGAAATAGAAAATTGAAACGATATCGTAACACTGGATTCAACCGAAACCATCAAGCTCTGAATATTCGCGACCAGTTTAGCATCCGCTGGAAGTGGTAATTAGAAATTCTAAATGCGAAGGACAAGATGGCGCGTGCCGCTCGTGTATATCTTTCCGTATCTTATCTCACCCTCTTCAGGGTTGAATTATACGAGCATTTATTAATACCCGTTTCACTCTAAAACCTGAAGTTCAAACCAGCCCTGCATCTGCTCGACTAACATGCTTGAATGAAAACAGTTCGATATCGACGTGATATTAAGACAATCGTGCAAGTCAAAAGTACGAGTGAATTTTTTTCATTTTTCAATAATCACTTTTTGTCAGTAAGCTTTCTAGAAATAAACACGCTATAAGCGAGTGTTTGAGAGAGTGACGGAGGCGTGCAGAAACAGAAGTTTGCACAGAAAGTGTTTTTCCCGTCGAGTATTTCGCCAGAAACATGAATTGCACCAGCTCCGCAACGACATTCCATTTCGCGTTTCGTACTACGCAAACGGTTTGAGACTTTCAGCTGCGCTATGGTCTGTTTACTTTATTTTCATATATGTGGAATGCCGTTTGGCACGACCTCAAAGGCATCGTAGGAAGGAACCACCAAGACCATCGAGAGCGTTCCTCGCACACGATTACAACCGACGTGCTCCGAACTAATATGCGAATTTTTGCAATTCCTCTTACAGGATATCGAAAGCTCCGGATCGAACGCAATCTCCTTACGTAACCAGGTGCACGTGACATTCCTTTAGCCCGTACCCGCGTCATTAGCTCGTCTTTGCATCAGCTGCAAGTACGAAGACGTCTCCGTGGTTGGAAATCAACTTCGTTATGCAATGGAGGGTAACTTATTGCCGATTTCAATTTAATCATATATTGTTACGTAACAGAGAATAACTCTCGATCGATTTCACAGGCATTTCAAAGACTGTACACGTATCAAGACGCAAATTCAAATCCGAAAGGGATTAAAAGTGCTGATATTTTTCAAACACTTATCGAAAAGTAAAATCAAGCTCCGAAAATTTTTATCCTCGGACATTTGTAGAATGTACCTGATAAGTAATACCCGAAGTGTATCCCACCATGTGATATTCTTTATTCTGCGATATGTCGTAGTACGTACTAATTCTAAGATATCAGACACGTATTTCTTGTCACGTGTCAATTTGTCGGTTTGAAGGATAAAATTCACGCCTCGAGTTTACTACCCGAGTTAATTTTCTCGGGGTTTCTCGACAAGACGTGAAATATTTTAATAAACCCAATAGAATATCACACGTTACCTTCAGAAGTTCGATCCTTTATTTTTTTAGGGTAAGCTTCAGGTGTTGTTTTTAACCCTCGAACGGTCGAATTGGCACGAAACACAAAATCCGTGTGCAATGGTTTTTCATGTACTAGAACATATCGCAAAATGAAGAGAATCGATGACATGCATCTCAAGTGCTTTCGTTGTAAGTGCGTACCTAGACTCCCAGCATAAAAGTGTAGAATAAATATTTGAAGAAAGTTTTGATCATTATCGATTATACGCGGTACACTGATCAAAGAAGAGAGTGCGAGAGACTTTGATACCCAGTTGAAGTCAAAGAAATTATCACAGAGGTGAGTCAACAAATTTTTTAAAAAAATCCGTTCAATATGATCTGTTTTATAGTAGTTGCGTACACTTGATTACGAAATCGTAAGAAGCCTGTCTTGAAAACTAGTACGAACTTTTGAGTGAATTGCGGCAACTGGGTTGTAAAGGACACTTGATTGGAGTTTTGAAAGGCAAGAAGTGTTTCGATAAAATTCCGTGTAAGCGTGTAAACTGGACGAGTGTGGAAACTGGAGAGTGGAAAGTAAGGGGCTTGCGAAATCGCTCAAAGGAGTTTATTGGCCGCGTAACACTGTAGCCGACACGGGGTGTGAGCTTTATGTTTACGTAAGTACGTAGCTTAGAATTCTCTAACGGTTTTGCAACTAGCTTCGCTTTGTTGAAGTAACAGCCAGACCCTACGTGTAGTAATAGACTCGAAGTAGGTTTATTCCTCCGCCTTTTTTCTCCTTCTCTGTCTCTCTCTCTCTCTCTCTTTCTTTCTGCTCTCTCTTTTTCTCATTCTCGCTGCGGCGTCTGACTTAACGACCTGCGCGGAGATGAACCCTTTGGTGTTAAAACCCACCTTAAATATATATCCACCAGGCAATACCTACCTCCACTCTTCTTATGGTGAGAATATTTTACGCGAAATAGATGAAAAATAACGTTCTTTCAAAGTTCAGATGATAAGTAACTCTGACGAAAGAAACTATACACTCCGTCAAAAGAATCTGTGAAGAGGTGAAACTTTTTCGCGTAAAATTTATCCAGAAATATCGTATATATGCATTATACGGATAATTCTTTTGTTCTATCCTAATTGTGTCCGTACAGTGTAGGCGAACAGAGAAAAGACGCAAACCAATTCAAAGGAATTTTCGTCAAAAAGTCGAGTATCTGGCAGGAAATTATCCAATCTAATTCGACTTTCGATTATACTCAAAGTGAGGGCCATCTAATTTCATTTCAAAGAATTTATAGATCCTAAATCTGTGAATGAAAACATAACAATTATAACAAATTCATCACAATTAAAACTGAAAAGCCATTTTATTTTTACAAATTTATACATTTCTGAGTTATTCATTTATTAAAAAAAAAAAAAAGAAGAAAATATATACAGTTTAAATGAAAGGAAAGAAATGTACTCAAAATTGATAATAAAACGAAGTTGAGTAATCTTACATTTATTAATACATGTCGAAACAGTTTTCTTTGATCCTCGATAATAAGTTTTCTTTTTTGTTTTTTTTTGTTTTCTTTACTGTTAACGGAATGTATCTTGTGATAAACAACAACCGAGAGATTAGAAGTTTCACGTATCAGATCAAATGAACTGGAAGACTTTTCGAATTTCTAACGTTATGCCTTTCATAATTCTGATATTCTCAAAATCATATTGAGTTATATCGCACAACAGGGTTGTTTTTTTCATTCACGTTCGCACCGTCATAGTATCAAGTATCATTGCCGAAGACTATTCGAACAATTCTTCTCCCACTTTTCCCAACTTCCGTTCGAGACTCGTCGGACCGATTGATCCACAAATCGAAGGAATTCCAAGTCACACAACGAGGAGGAGAACGAACCTCGTAAGAAAATGTGACGTGGCGTGTGAGACTCGAGCCTTAGATGCACAAGTGTACGCGTGGAGTCCTGAGTCAAGGATAAGCCGAGGCGTCTGACGCGAAATTGACGTTAGGGGAAATGCGGAAGCGGATACGAGGAGGAAAAATGCGGGGGGTTGAAATGGGGAAAAGTCAAAGCAGAGCCCGCTAAACGCGCGGGGCGGGATTCGGGGGATGGGGGTGGGGGAGTCTTTGCGCTCCAGATATTTAAATCCTTGCGAATGGCTTTGCTGGTCGGGATGAGGAACCGACGGAAGTCGCTCGAGCAGAATTCGTATTCTGTCAGATCGACCCCGAACCATTTTACAGATTTAACCCACACGCAAATCGCGCACCGAGTTCGCATCCGCTGAGTGCATTTTACAGATGCAGTCTGGGTTTGGTACACGGGCACTTAATCGGTGGCGGGAAATTCAAGGAAAATATAAAAGCCCGCCTTTCAGCGGATAAAGCGTCCTCTATTTTTCAAATAGACGCGCTCGCATGTTGAAAGGAGAATTTACGTTTCTAATAATACATATTTTATTGTTCTCTCTGATTTTTCACCTGTTCCGGTAAATGATTTGTTTCGTTCGAACAACGATGTGCTGAAATTTAATAAATTTACTAGGATCGAAGCAGTTCGTTTCTATTTCTTCTCTTTTTACTTTTTTGCAAGTAAACAACGAGTATATATCGCGCACGAACCATTCGATTAGTAATGATTATTGAAGCTCTTCGATTCGTCTAAAAAATCATTTCAGTTCGTACTAACATTACACCATTAAATTTTTTTTTTTTTTTTTTTTTGTAGATCAGTGAAGCGTCTGAATTGTTTTCGTTGAACAACCTCAATAGTCCGAAGATCGAGATAATCGGTGAGTTTCAGAGATTTTCTGGTATGAAATTTCCGGGTTTATTATATTGTATTATATTTTCGTATAATCTCTCCAGAATTAACCATTCACGGTAGAGTTCCATAACATTTGGCAAAAATCACAACGCGACAGAATAATAAAATATGAATATCTGTGTTGGGAATTTCCCCGCGATTAAAAAACAAAAAAAAAAAAAAAAAACACAAAAAGACATAAATAACTAAAGTGCCGAATCTGATTCAGCTCCGTTCGATCGGGAAATGTAAAAGCCTCTCGCGTTATATTCGCGTCTAGTCGAGCACGTTTGATAGATGTTGAGCAAGTCTGACTGTAATTCGTATTGATTACAGGTAGGCAGGTAGAGACGCGATTGCGTGTCCAAGAAACAAGAAGGCTCGCTCGATTCGTCGGCCGTTCCGTATTAATTAATCAGGCTACAAACGAATTTACCCGAGGGTTTGATTGATAAAAGAGATTATCGGTACGGAGAAAAGAAAAATAAAATAATTAAAAAATATATGGAAACGAAAAACTACGAGAAGAATAACGTGTGTAATATTATATTGCACATCGGAGCGAGAAACGTTGGCAAAAATCTGCCATGCGTAAATATTTTTCGGATTTACGCCCGCGGCACGAGGTGAAACTAAAACGACGATTCGAAATCGGTGGTAAAGTACAGCAATCAATAGTGCAAATGTCACGTGATAAACGACATCAGCTGTAATAGTTGGAATTTTAACCTGCAGTTCCACATGCGGATGAATTGGACATGAATATGAAAGGTATCTATGTAAAGTACATGTTCCTCAATTTTTTTTGTCTCCAAATTTTTTCGCCGTTATTCCTACGATGTAAAAGTGATTCTTTTTTTCTTTTTTTTTTTCAATTTTTCACTACCGTTGTCACTTATCTATTTATTTATTTATCATACGTTTACTACAGCTGCCTTTTCGCAGTTTCTCTCTATTTCGCTACTTCTTTTTCTCATCCTCCTTTACATACCTTTGCGGGTAGTTCATTAATATTCAACGAAACCTTATCTCTTCGTCAGTTACCGCGTATTTTACCCAATCTCGTTTGCGTTATTAAAAATTGTCTAGTAATGACGTGCTCGCAGCTTAAGGCAAACGAAGCGAAATGAGTCGGACCGTTGAATAGAAACAAAACCACAAAAAAAAAAAAAAAAAAAAAAAAAAAAACAAAACGGCAAAACAAAGAAATTCAAAAACGAGTTCACGGGACGAATTGTTTCAACTTACTTACGGGGACCCTGGTCAACCCCTCGTATTTTCGTATGATAGATAGCCTCCATGTTTGGTCCATATTTATGTCTACCCCTTAATTTTAATCTGAATGAAAAAAATAGGTTTCAGAAAAGTTTTGCCCGCACCGCGAAAATGTGGTTGGAAGTGAATGAAAAAAAAAAAATAAAAAAATTGCCTCAAAAAATCTTTTTTTAATTCACATTTCTCTTCCCCCTCCCAAACTTAATATCCATTTTCAAGAGCTGACGGAAGTTTTGTTATTTTTTCGAATCTTGTAGCCGGTGTTTTGAGACCAGGACCAGCCATTGATTAATACGAGAAATTATTCTCTGATCGATCACCCTGCAGAGCAGAGGATTTATTCAAAGCTCATGGTCAACATTATATTCGAATCATTCTCCGCTGTGTCAGCATCGTACGTTCGGCAAGAGGTGGGGCGAAACAGAGAGACAACGAGAGAGGAAGGAGGAGAGAGAGAGAGAGAGAGAGAGAGAACTTTGCAAAGGATTTCTGTGAGCCGCCAAGAGCAGGCTGTAAGATACATCCCGATATAGAGTCGAGAAGCGGAGGTAATCCCGCTGCTTATATTTAATTAAGGGGGATACAGGCTTGAGTGAGATGCCTAAGTCAGTGTTACTTGTCTAATTATCGCGAGAGAAGCGAATCAGCTGTCTGCTACGTGCAGATATATATATATATATATATATATATGTTATACCTCTTAGTAGACTGGCAAATTTGAACGAACAATTGATCTATTTCACCCAGTTTTCGAGTCTTCGTTACGTGGATAAACATTTTCACAATTCCAACTGGAATAAGTTTAAACTGATAAATCAGCAGCTTCTGACGAATTGTAAACATTTACCTATTTGAGTTGAAAAAATTTAATTTTAACATTGACGAACGGTTGGGTTATTTTTACATGCCACGTATGAGACAAGTCATAATTCATTCCAGTAAATGAAACATGTTTGTCAGTTTATACAAAGGCTAGTTGTATTGATGTGAGTATACTTATAATATTCATTTCAATTGTATCAGTATAAGTAATCGATGACGGTCACGGAAATATTCTGCGATCGGAATCTTGAAAAATGATATAATTATGCTCGTTTGGTCATGGAAGATTGGGCATACCTGGAAAAAATGTTTTTATATGATCGAATTTGACCTGATAAAATTATACAAAATATACGCATACAATTTTACATGTTATTCGAATTTATGAAATCATGTAAAATTATATCAAACTTACATTTTTTCGAAGTTTTACGTATCTTATGAATTCGGATAAAAGTATTTAAACGTTTGTATAAGATTAAACAATATCGTATGCCTATAATTTTGTATAAATTTATTGGGTAAACTTCGTTATATAATTTCACCTGACCTCACCTGATCATATAAAAATATTTTTTCCCGGGCAGGTACGAAATAGTGACAATGTGAGTTGTTTACCAATAGTAGAATTGTTTTCCCATTACACGGATCGGGTCTGGGTTATACGCCTGGAAGAAATACGCGGGTGGAAATGGAAGTTATTCGTAGTCCTGAGGGATGGGAATATTTATTTCACACCTGAGCGAAGCCCCTTCTGGACATCCTGAGGTGACTCTAGATTCCCTGGCTTATTACCAACCTTTCCTCATCTCTCTATCCCATTTTGTTCCCATATTTCTTTCCTTTCCCACTCTGTACCAACCCACAACTTCTCGCCTCAAGGAGTTCTGGGATTCGAACCCCTGCATGTGGAGACCCTTTTGCGGGAACATAGATTTCCGAGGACTAACGAGATCGCTTTTGTATTATACTCTCCGAGTCTAACTACAATATATTATCGTATACTTTTCATTTGTTTAATTCTTACTTTTTTGTTTTCCTCGACCGAAGGCTAACAACTCGAATGATTAAGTAAAACATACAACGAACATATTTTTGAACATAAAACTAAAGGGTATTAATTAGATTTGAAATTTATTCATTGCGATGGGTATTCATTTAACATGAACATGAATGATACATACTTCATTTGCAAATGAAATCTTAGCACTTTCTTCAAATTATTTACGCATTTTCGCATTCGAAGAGAAGCATGTTCGTGATAAGGATTTGAGAATTGAAAAGACTCGAATAACAGTAAGTATCTGATCTAAAACCGAAATAGCAAATGGAAAATGGCTTCCGACAAAAATAAAAGAAAAAAAATTCATGAAATAAATGCAATTGTTTGATAATTCGATGCTGGTTGACATTTTCAAGCATCGTATATACTTTGATGACAACGGCACATCTAGCCTGACCGCTTACGTGATTTTAGTCTTACAATTAGTTTATTTCCACAGACTTGACTATTTCTTGAAAGATTGAGAGTGGCTCGGTTTTTTCTCATTCATTAATTTACGCATGCTTGATTTAGGTAAGTATAACATAACAATAGTGGTTTGAACCGGTTTCCATTCCCTGTTCTCATAGCAATTGTAAAGTATTTTGTATATTGTAGGTAAATTAGAATAAAATTATTGCACTTCTGAGGATGGCCGCCCTCAAAGGGCTGCAAAGTAAACGAGAAAAAAACTTTCCACTTATTGTTTATGGTACTTTGAATTTTCACAACATTCGATCGGGTCGATTGTGAATTAATCTAGATGAAAACTTTCAATACCAGATCAGGCATTCATCGAATCAGTTATTTCACTCGACGTAGCCATACACCAATTAACCATGTCTGCAAACCTTTCTTTTCATCTCTGGATATGACCCTCTTCACACCATAACTACGTATGCCTGTGATCCTTTTCCCGCCCGCCTATGGAACGCTCGCTACCCTCCGTAATTTTCGATCGAGTACTGTTCATTGCGGCAAATCCTTGCAGAGTACTCGCATGGTTGACAACAGACCGAGCCACTTCCTTGAGAATCAATGAGTTGGAGCTGTTTCTCTGCTTCGCTGACACACTCGGATCCTCTTCACCAGACGTTGGATCACCAGCGATGACGTCCGGTTCCCGAAAACGATGATCATTCTGCTTTGCATCTTGTGTTCCATCCAACGTAACGGTCGAAATGGAGGTCGAGGTGTCCGCAATGTGCCCAACGTCTTTCTCCGGATTGTGACCGGCCAAAATCGACTCGTTGAAGAGAGTGGATGACTTGGTGCCGTTATCGTTACCAGCAATCCTCGCAGTCACGTTTTCGGTGATTCTATTTTCCAATACCTCTTTTGAAGCTGATTTTCGCTCAGATTGCCGTCTCCACGTCAATAATGTTTTGGATTTTGGCCGCTCACGGCCGATCGTCAAGGACTGTTTTAATTGTGGCGTAGCTGGGTTGTAATTTGAAGATGACGCGTCTCGTAGGATGGAACGAGGAGCCTCGAAGACGTCCCCTGGGACTGCGTCTCCATTCTCCAGAGGGTGAGTGATGGATTTCGGGTTGTCAAGGTCAATATCACTGGCCAAGATGTTTCTGGAGTAATTGGACGTCACTGGGGCTTGTTCGCTTTCGTCCCTGAAAATGTGACCAAGCTGCCTATCTCGTTTTGACGAGAATAGGAACTTCTCTATCACGATTTTGTTAGCGTTCAATGAGTCCATCACTCGTCGGAAAATTTTTCGATATAATGGAGAATCCTCAGACTTCGAAACATCTTTGGTAAACTTCGATGTGTTCAGCAGGTGCGACTGAGGCTGTCGATAAAAGAGATCAGTTTTGATGTCTACACTGGGAATAGAAACAAAATATTTCAGATGATTCACACTGTAAGTGCACACGGACATGGTATTTGAGCAAAATAGTTGTGGACAATTCTATCGAATGTCCGTATTTTATGTATACTAGAGATTTTCTCGGATCACACGTTCTATTACAGTATACCGATTTTACAGAATTCATAGCCATTGCGGTATTGTAACATATCTAGTGATAACTGTCATGCATACGGCAATGATTTGCTCTTACGCATGTACGTTTATCCTCAAAATTTGATTGACAACTATTTGTGAATGAGTTGGATACTGTAATAAGACAAGTGCACTGATTACACGGTCTGTGATAACAGTGATTATACAAACGAGGCCACCCTATTAGCAGAACATTTTCGTCCCTATTGACATAATGCTCCTGCGATATTGTTGATGAGGAATATTATGAACGAGTATCGGAAATTGGAAGGTTATTGTTACAAGGTATAACAAATCGTCCGCCATTATGACTGATTTCAATTGTTTCCGTTTATAATTCTCATTATAACTTGCAGAGCAGCTATTGAAATTCAATCACAATACGATACAAAAGGTAGCGGATAAAGTATATTACGTTTCCCATAGGCGAAAGAATCATTGCCCGTGGCACAGTTCTTTCCGTGAAGCGACAAAAGTTTAACAATAACGCCATATGTATGTTTCCAATTCTATACGTCGTATCAGAATCAAATGGTTCAGCTATCCCAGTTTCTCAAACTATATCTCGGCGTTCCAAGCCATTTTTATTTCGTTACGGCTTTCACCATTTTCAATTTCATTCTATTGTTGCAGTTGGTATGTTATAGGGTGTTGCAAAAAATATGAGAAATTTCTGCTTGAAGTTGTATATCAAACGAAACGTACACCCGTTTCTGAAACAAGACCTAATTTGTTCTCCCTGTATACCAACCTTGGTGTCTTAATATCCGGATCCAAATCACCAGCCGGCACAATATGAACGAGATGTTTTTCACCGAACTGATCCATGCCAAGGATAAGGCGAGAATCCTTGATCCGTTGATAACCAACATCAATCGTTTCGACTTTAGGCACCCTGGACGGTTGGAAGAGGGTCAACGAACCTTCAGTCGACTGTGGTTTCTTGGTAGCCCATTTTTCGTCCCCACTGTGATCAGTTTTCCTTTGTAGATTCCTCCGTCCCGACAGTATTTCACGGCCGTGTTTTCTGTTTACAGGAATCCGCATCCTGGTGTCAGTATCTGGGATCAAGGTCGAGGTCGTCAGCTGTGAAGGTCTCGAGACTTCGTTGTCAACCTTTTCCACCATCTTGGTAGAGTTTTTGCCTAGCAAAGAAGTGCTTTCAGTGCTGTCTGGTACCCCACTTACTGTAATTTTTCTATTTGTCGGAATCCATGTAATGGTCCGAGTTTCTGGGGGCAAGGTCGAGGTCATCAGCTGCGAGGCGGTGGACAATTCGTCGTCAACCTTCGTCGTGATATTTTCCATCATCTCCCTAATCACGGAACTGTTTTTGCCCATCGAAGAAGTGCCTCCAATGATGATGTCGAGCGTCTCATTTGGTGCAGTTTTCGGAGTTAATGGAAGCCACGTGGTGGTCTCAGTTTTCGGGGCCAAGGTTGAGGTTGTCTGAATCTTCTTCGTAGTATTCTCCACCATTTCGGTAGTGACGAGACCGTTTTCGCCCAGCAGAGAAGTGCTCTCATGGTCAGTGTTGTCGGGTATCTCGCTTGTTGTAATCTTCCTATTTGCCGGAAACCACGCGTTGGTCCGTGTTTCTGGGATCAAAGTCGAGGTGACACGCTTCGTCGCGATCAAGACGTCAACCTCTTTCGTGCCATTGTCCACTTTCTCGGTTGACGAAACATTGTATTTGTATTCGCCCGGTGAAGAATTATCGTGGGTGATTTTTCGGGGCAACTTTGTCATCCCGAAGGGATATTGCGGCCCCAAGTTACCTTTGTCCTGGCTGATCAAGGCCTTCGAGAAACTGTCCAAGACCCCGCTGTTCGAGGTGACGTAAACGTAGGAACTCGGCGAGAGATTCTTCATGTGAAAACTACCATCATCCCGGGGTGACACCGTCAGCTGAAGATCGTATCTCGAACGGGCGAATGGAACTGGTCGTTTGACTCTCCTCATGACCCATTTTACGGTGGGAGGAATGAGGTCCTTCAGTTCCCGGCACACTTTGCACCCGACGCATCCTTCTTGGCACATGATCCAACCCCCGTTCGGCAGGTGGTAGACGTCCCCGCGAGACAAAAGCTGAGCATCGTCTTTGCCATCCAGGCTTACGACGGGAAATGGTCCCCCGTAGAACGGGGCTTCGAGCAGTCGCTTATAGAGGTTGTTGTTGCCCGGTGGAGGCGGTGATATAGTTTTGAAGATAAACTCCCGCAGGATGAACTCCCAGTAGGGAGTTTCGACCGGTGAGCCAAGAGCTCCGGGATATGATGTGTCGCCCAGAAGCCGTTCCGCACTTACCAGGACACCATCTGCCGACATCGGAAGTACCAGCAGCTAAAAAGTGTGAAACTGAATTTTGGGTTCCTGACCATCCTTGGGTTAGTTTATGGAAATCACGGGACTTACCGCAACGAACATGAGGCAGTCTACGCTGGTCTTCGAAATCATGGTACAAAGTATCAACTATCACTGTCTTGAACGAGCTGGGTGACCAAGGCACGGTGATAGACTGGCAATGATCGGCTGGAGATAATGACCGAATGATATAAATGGCTGGTGCGATTTGCCACATCACACGGACCGAGGTGCATTCGCGAAGAATGATAACATTACTCATGGTTAAACATTATCTGAGCATTGTAGATTTCAAACAGAATTATAATTCAAACACACAGGCGTTGGACCCGGGATGATTGCAATTCGAGACTCACTGTTAATTCTATACGTAGTGACAACTCTGATCATATTATCAACGTGAAATTAAATACCATAAACGTTTTTCTTCAACGATCGATTATAACTTTTTTTTTGTTGTTACGGGACGGATTATTGAAACATAATACTTCTTGTCTACAACTTTACGAATTAGAATCTAAATACAGATATGGAAAAACGAAAATCTGTTTTTCTGCTAACAGTTTTAAATTTTGTAAACCTGAAGAGTTCGTGTTAATCGTTTCCACATTCATAACAACAGGTAATATTGCAATGATTCAGTCAATTAGAAATTATTCTACAGTAAATCTGCGGTGTCCTTATTTTAAAATATGACTAAGTGAAATTATGATCGTATGGATGCTGATGTTTTTTTGTAACAAACCGCTTTTCTTTTCACATCAGTAAATGTACAGTCAGAAGTACCGTATGCTCTTTGATTCTTATTAATGTTTCACGTAGGTATAATATATGTTTAACTATTTAACACTCCACTGTATATGTTCGCGTAATTATACTGTTTACAATGGTGTAAGTTACTTTGTAAGCGTGAGACAGTTTCTTCTTCGTTTCTGCAGCTCAAGGTGTTGAGGGGGTGTCCTGGTCAATTTCGACGTTGTCGTATATATCTCGAAATATCGAATTTCGCGTATCTAATTCTGAAAGAAAAGAGTCCCACACATTTTCCTTCGACGCAGGAACAGAGAAATGGAATGGATTCTAAAAAATCTCGATAGTAAATTCTTAGAATTCATGCAGCTTCTTTATTTCTGCGTCAAGGAAAATGTCTTGGAGTGTTTTTGTTCAAAATTCTGTACAGAATCGGGCTGTTGAGCTCTTTCGCGTTTGAATTACGCGGACTTCGATATTTGGAGATATACATGTACGTCAACGTCGAAGTCGACTGGGGCATCCCCCAAGTTGCTGGAAGCGAACGAACGGTACAATACAAAAAACGGTTGCTCTTCATCATGTCATATTACATAAATTATTTATTTGTTCGTTCATTTGTCTGTTATTACAATTATTTCGGACATTCCACCAATACCTCTCTGAATTGAATTTATTGTACAATTTATACAGGTATGTATGTACATACATACATGACAAAGTGAGAGTTGAGTTCTATAAAATTATTGTACCAGTTAATGAGAATTTGAAAAAAATCATCATTATCCGGAAGGTCGAATAGCAGTTGACTGAATAATATTTAAGGGAATACTCTAAGCAATTGGGCGCTTTATAGTGAGAGATTCTCGTACAAGATCATCGCCCTGAGATTCGCGTTCGAATTTTGAACAACTGTCAGTAATATTACGTTGGCAACACGAGGTAACCACAACTACAATCAGTATTGTAGGTTTCAAGTCTTGCCCGAAAACTGTGATCCTGTAGTTACCGACGATTCTGCGTTACCCGATAAGCCCGACATCGCGTTGAAGATATGCCTTAGTTTAGTTACCGACGGAGGCGCAGAACGCTGGTCGTGGTCACGTGGTGTGGTAGGCGTGACGTAGCAGATGATACCCAAACACAGTAAACATGGCGTACCGCGGTGTTAAAGGATCGGATCCGTTTGTGTCGAAAACATCGCGAAATGAGAGGTTCGCCCAGATGTCGAAACAGGAACAGATCATACAGCAGAAGAAGCTTGAGATCCAAGCTAAGATGCAGGAGCAGAAAGCAAATCAGGCCGTCGAGGGTGTGAAGAAATCGGCGTCCTCAGTCGCCTCCTCGACACCGTCTTCAACTGTCGCCACAGCGATTCCTCCCAAGTAATTTACATTCACTGACTAATATTTTAGCCTTGCAGACAACCTATGTTTTTGTTGCAAACAGGAACCTCACCCTTGATTTCACGTTTATCTTGCAAAACTGTATAAGCGATCGATGTCTCGCTGCATGTCTTTCAACAAAGCTTGCCACAGAAAAAGAAAACATCGAATCATACATACCTAGTTGCTCAATTGCAAGGATATTTAATTTACAATCAATTGCTGAATGGCAACATACCGTATTTGTCGAAACTCGTTATCGAAATGGATCGACGGTGCGATCCAACTTATATATAGAATGCAATTACCTAATAGCCATCGTCATGTTTTGGCACCTAATTGGCACAAGATTGCATGTCGGTCAAGAGAGTTCAACGCTATGTTTATTTATAGGAAAGAAGAGGAAAAGCCAGTCACGTCATCTACTTCCTCCTCCTCCTTGTCCTCGGCATTGTCGTCGACGGTAAATTTGTTCGCGAATGACGGCAGTTTTTTGGATCAGTTCAGAAAGATCGCGAACAACAAGAGTTCCTCAAAGTCTGAGGCAGCTCCGGTGGCAATAAAAACTGATGAAAAGAAGGAGGAAAAGACTTACGAGAACAGCAGAAACGACAGGGATAGAAAATGGAACAGTGAGAAAAGCAGAGATTGGGAGAACAGGAGGGAACGCAGGAGAAACGACTCCAGATGGGGAGGGAGGTCTTCCGACAGAAGACACAGCTCGTCGTCTAGCCCGTCGCCTACAAGACGTAGACCGTCGCCGAGCCCCGACAACAGGCATACCTATCACCAGCCTCCGCCAAATGTGAACCACGCTCCTCCTCACCCTCATTTCAATCAGCAGCAATACCCACCCCCTCCACCGAGTATGAACCAAGCGCTCGTCTCCCAGCCTCCGTCTTCGTCCTCGACCATTCCGCCGCTAATGTCTCAACCGATAATGCAAATGACCAATTTACCGCCTCCAAACCTTCGCGGTATCATGCCGGGTCCCAACGTCCAAATGGGGGGTATTCACAGGATGCCACCACCCCCTAAGAACATGAACAGCATGAACTTTGGCGGTATGGATAACGCCCATGTCGGCAATGCCCAGCACGTCATTCCCAGCCCCTCTCACCACGTTCTTCGAGCTCCGCCCCCGCCTCCTCCTCCTTCAATGCAGGCTTTACCCCCAAACACAAACGTTCCCCCGCCTGGGATGAGGCAAATGCCCCAAAATGTTCCGCCCCCCAGTCACACCATGCAGAATATACCTGTGTCGAATCAGACACAGCAGCAGCAACGCGTCATGCAAACTCAGCAACAGTGCAATATTCCACCACCCACTAGTCTCGGCCAGCCGCCTAATATCCCGCCGCCAAGCATCATGCCACCCATGTCGCAGATCCCTCCTAATATATTACCCATCAGTACCCATGCCATTGTCGTCACCGTCGCCAGCGTTCCAAACGTTCCACCTCCCAACGTCGTACCTCAGATGATTATGTCGGGGCCGCCTCCGCCTGTACATAACACCGCCATCACTTCCACGATAAACTCGATACCACCGCCAAACCTGAATATTCCACCTCCCAACGTCCTGCCTCCGGCTAATATAATACAGAATTCGCCACCCCCGCACCTCATTCCGCCGCAAACTTCATATCCTGTACAGCATCCTCCCCAGGTTCCGATTACTGTCGGACAAATTAACATGCAATTGCCGCCTCCTGTCAGACAGCCGCACAGTCTCCAGCCGCATAGTCAATTAGGTATGATATTAGCATGGAATACACGGATGTTTGAAAAAAAGTTTCACTCAAGATTATCGTTGCCTTTATTTCCGTTTTATTTTTCTTTTTTTTGTCTACGTACTTTTCTCTTGTGGACAAGTAATTATAGTTGAGGAGATGGATGGACAAGGGGAATACCTAATTCGAAAAATAAATTTTAAGATCAATGAAAAAACTGTTGCAAACTACTTTGAAAATTGTAGTCAGTGCAAGCTTTTCAAGAAATCTATTTATCCGCGATACTATTACTGAAAAATAAGTTTATATTGTTGAAGAATTATTCATGAAACAGTCAGACGAATTTATAAACAAGAAATTAATTTATCCACATTACTTGTTTTAACAATAACTAAGAAAAGTAAGAAACGTTCAAATAATTCGTTTCACATATTGCAATTTTCAGTATATTTGCATTTCAAAGAAAAAAGAAAACTCGTAGCTAAGCATTCAAGTACAAATGAAATCAGGGCCAATGTTTATTCACATGGGTTGATTAAAGTAAGAAATAAACAGTGATGCCTAATTTCAAGTACCTCGTGTTTCACATTTAGTGGTCATCTGCCAAAGCACAGTGAAAATGATTTTGTTTATTTATCCCTGAAAAAAGCCTATGTCTTGATTCCCCTTCTACGTCACGTCCCTCAATTATCATGCAAGACCGAATTGACTTGTTGGGTTTTGTTTATTCTGCACCTACTGATAAAAGTTTCTAAGTGTGTCCCGTAGAGGCCGAGCAACTGGCACGGATCGTGGCTGATTGCGGCGACGAAATTGAGCAGGAGGTCCGCGAGAAGAATGCTCAAGATCCAAAACTATGGTAACTACTGTCCTCACTGGCCCCCAATTCATATTTTCCTCTGTGTAACTCTTGTTTTAACTCATTACCTGATATCGCTGGAACTTGAAAAAATGTGTAGTCATTTTGTTCAAATCACGTTTCGTCCGTGTTCCGCTTCATTCCATTGACACGGACCATCAGCATTGATCCGGGTTTCGACGTGTTAGATGAATTTATTTTCCTGTCGTTAAAATTCTTCACGTATTTTGTAGAAGAATATGATACACCCACATCTCTATTCTACAACGTATATGTTCTGATATAACTGATATACCAACGATAAGCCATGACGCAAAACAATATCCCTGAAAATTGATAGGCTCAAGAAAATCGTAACTGTATTCGTTTTGTTGTAACATTGAATAATCCCCCATGTGTAACAGGTGCCGAAGGAATGTGTTTTTGAACTTTTCACGATTAACTTTGAAGAAATATTCTGATCTCAGTATAAACATTCGGCTACGTCGTAAAATTATGAAACCGACGTACAGTTATTAATACACATGTATATTCTGTTGCATTTTATTTAGGATCATATCTTTACATGGCAGAGTTTTAAGTATTGTTTTAATCAAGGTTTCTGCACCAAAAGCAAAGTGCAGCGTATCTGCAGTACAGGGGGTTGGTCGCTAAGTTTCGTGCTGAAAAAATTGGCAAGGAGAGTAAAAACAATGGCGGGGAACTTTACTCCCCCGAGGATGCCCTCAGCGATAACGAAGATCATGACAAATCCCAAAAACATGGATCTCAGTACAGTGCGTTTGAATTTTGTTTCAAAATATCTCACTCAATCTGGTCGGTTGAATTCATTTCTCATTGTTTCGCTATATTCCAGATCACTACAGCGAAGACTCTAGAGAAGAGCGCAAAAGAAAGAGGCGCAGTCGTTGGGGTGACCCTGACAACAAGGTCGCTTTGTCCAGCTGCGTAATTGGGCCCCCACAGTTGGGACTCAATGTCCCTGGAAAATTATCACAGCCCGGAATTGCAATACCGGGACAGATCGGTCAACCGGCTGTTATCATACCTCCGTCTAAATTATCAAGCAATAAAGTGAATCCTATGCTCACTAAAATATCCAGGAGTGATCCAGCCCTTGCCCAGTATGCCAGACAAACATTTGGAACGTCAGACCTCAGCGAAGAACAATGGAAAAAAGCTGAAGATCACTATAAGGTAAATTGACAACTTGTAGGATATATAAATATTTTGTGTACTTCATTAAGGAGACAACGTTTCATTTCACTCTGTCAGATAGAGGAAATACAGATTCAGTCTTGACATATACGAACAACTTGAGTTGTTACAATTGTTGTTTACAATAATTTGACAACAATTACATAGAAATGAAGTATGTAACAACCATTTTTTGACAAACCGACTTGGTTTTTATGAAGTTTTATGTTGGTCGTTGGTGTAATTTCTATTGTTACAATCTTCATCTATTTAGAAAAAAGTCCATGGTACTAACAGAGGAAATTCAGATGTACTTAATTTCTTACATTATTAAAGATTACTTTCTATTCTTGAAGAAGTTCTGAGTTGTCATTATAAAGGTATCTCATTGTCAATTTTAAAAAATTTTTAAGCACCGATTTGCAAACTATTGTCATTTTAAACTGTTCATTTCTCCACAGTTCAATATCCGAAATCATTAGATAGATAATTGTTTTGAATTCAGTGATTGCCTTCTTTCAAAATTTGTTTGCCAGTTTATATCACAGTGTAAATCACCGGATTGCAGATAAATCTGCTGTACCAAAACCTGCTCAAAAAACGTGAGGAAGTTAAACGGCTCGAGGCCCAGGGTAAGCATAAGTACGAATATGACAGTGACGAAGAAACGGAAGGTGGTACTTGGGAACACAAAATAAGATCAGCGGAGATGGTTGCGACTCAAATGTGGGCTGAAGAGCTGACTGCCCAGGCGGAGGGGAAACATCATATCGGCGACTTTTTACCGCCCGATGAACTAAAGAGATTCATGGAGCAATACAATGCAGTCAAACAGGGCAAGGAACCAGACCTCAGCGACTACAAGGAGTTTAAATTAAAAGAAGATAATATCGGTAAGTCATATTAAGATGAAAAAATTCATTTATCAAACGTTTCAATTTAATTTTGGTACACAAATGTTTTGAAAACTACAATTCAAAAGTAGAAACAAGTAAAATTTACAATTTAGATAGTCGAAAATCTGGATCCAACCACGCACGTAGAAACGCATATCTCACTCTTCAAATATTCGATTGCTCAAGTTTTCACGTAGTCTATTGTTTTTTCGATTTATTTGTTTTTATGTAATGACGAATATTCAATTGACTTAATTTAAGTCACTGTCACTAAATATTAATTAACTCTTTCATTCCTTTTCAGGTTTCCAAATGCTGCAAAAGCTAGGCTGGAGCGAGGGCCAAGGTTTGGGCAGCGAAGGAAGCGGGCGAGTCGACCCTGTCAACAAGTATGTTGTTCAATCACTCAATAGTATGACTATGTTTCATGGCTCTTATACCGAATCGCATAGTTCCCGATTTTTATTACTTTTTTTTGTAATCAATATATTTGCCTTCAGAGCTACCAATAGACTAGACAGCGCAGGCCTCGGGACCGAAAGACCGGATGGAATTTCTCGGGATGATGACGAGTTTGATGCCTACCGTAAGCGGATGATGTTGGCGTATAGATTCAGGCCTAATCCCTTGGTGAGCAAAAAATTAGATACGTTATTCTTTTTCAGGGGTAGAAATATTAAAAATTTATATGCAAAAACACATTCAAAGCATAGTTTTGCGGGTTTCTAACTGTTGGAAATATTTTTAAATCCAACATATGTCAGGGTATTCAACAAGTAATCGATTTTCCGTTGTTGAAGTGAACAAAGAAAGTGATGAAAATTCAACAAAATTGATTGGTAAATTTGAAACGTACTCGTTGTTTTATTCGTTCTTTGTCTTTTTTTTTCAGAACAATCCCAGAAGGCCGTACTATTGATTAGTGAATGTTATTTACTGAGAATATTGGATGACATTAAAATACATCAAAACCTTACAAATCACATTCTCTGTACGTAAGATCCCTTGTTATTTTATATATGTAAAAGAAAATATATGTGGATTATTCTCAATTCTGAATAATTGCGGTTGAGATCAGATGACGAATAAAATAAAATCGTTTAAACATAAAATACGTGCAGGACCAATAGCAAATAAAAAAAAAAAAAAAAAAAAATTTAAAAAAACTATAATAAGATGTCAAACCATTTTTACCCTAGCGATTGATGTTTTTCATCAGTTTTATTAACATTTTCACAACCCTATAACATTTTGTCTCGGTTTTGTCCTATAGGAGTTAGCCGTAAATGACGTCACACAAATTCTATCGTATCTGACCCCCACCATCCCAGCTGCCTCATCCGTGACACAAGTAATCACATTCATGTAACTTCTCCCATCCCCTGTTGTGATGTCATTTAGCTAATTTTAATTTAAAACATGATTCAAACAGCGCTCCTAATGATATCATTGCTTTTTGATGTTTTCAAATAAAGTGACAATTTGTACATTCTCAGACAACAGATACGTACTCAAAATCGAAAAAAAACAGACTTTATATTTTTATATTGTTTTTGTTCAACCTGCGCCGAAAGTATGCGTTTTCGTACACGTAAAGTGGAACCAAATTGGTTTTCCCCGGCCAGAAACAAATTGGATCTGAGTCGACAAATTTTCGCCCCAAAAATAAAGTAAAAGTAAGGTTGACCCCTTTGCATTTTTGGCAAAAATTTTGGAGATTTTAAAAAGTGCTGGAATAAATTCTTTCTGGCACTATTCCGACGTGATTTTGCGAGAGAAATCTATTGGACGCAGTCCCAATATGCTGCAACCAACGCATCAGAAGTTACAGCCGAAAAACCTGAACCTGAGTTTTTGCCATTTTTCAGCTTGTGCTTTTTTCGTCGTTATTTCTCTGCTGTTGGTCCGACGCACTTTCTGCTGCGTTTTCTGAGTTCCTGGGGGTCCAATTAGTCAGATAAGGGTCATACAAATCGAATCTGAGACCCAAAATTTTTCGTCCAAAAAATGAGTGAGGCCATTTTTGGCGAAAATTTTCGCGATTTCGAAAAGTGCTGAAATCAATTAATTGTGGCACTATTCCGACGTAATTTTGCGAGAGAAATCGATTGGGTGCAGTCCCAATACGCTGCGATCAACGCATCGAAAGTTACAGCCAAAAAACGAAAACCTGAATTTTCGACATTTTTCAGCAGGTGAGTTTTCCTTCGTCATGTGTCTTCTGTTGATCCCACGCTCTTCTCGCTGCGTTTTCTGAGTTCCTTGGGGTCCAATTGGTCGGAAAAGAGTCATACGAATCAATTCCGAGACGAAAAATTTTTTGGTGAAAAAAAAAGGAAGGTTAACCCCTTTGTATTTTTGTCGAAAATTTTCGCGATTTCGAAAAGTGCTGGAATAAATTAATTGTTGCACTATTCCGACGTAATTTTGCGAGAGAAATCGATTGGGTGCAGTCCCAATACGCTGCGATCAACGCATCGAAAGTTACAGCCAAAAAACGAAAACCTGAATTTTCGACATTTTTCAGCAGGTGAGTTTTCCTTCGTCATGTGTCTTCTGTTGATCCCACGCTCTTCTCGCTGCGTTTTCTGAGTTCCTTGGGGTCCAATTGGTCGGAAAAGAGTCATACGAATCAATTCTGAGACGAAAAATTTTTTGGTGAAAAAAAAAGGAAGGTTAACCCCTTTGTATTTTTGGCGAAAATATTCGCGATTTCGAAAAGTGCTGGAATAAATTAATTGTTGCACTATTCCGACGTAATTTTGCGAGAGAAATCGATTGGGTGCAGTCCCAATACGCTGCGATCAACGCATCGAAAGTTACAGCCAAAAAACGAAAACCTGAATTTTTGACATTTTTCAGCAGGTGAGTTTTCCATCGTCATGTGTCTTCTGTTGATCCCACGCTCTTCTCGCTGCGTTTTCTGAGTTCCTTGGGGTCCAATTGGTCGGAAAAGAGTCATACGAATCAATTCCGAGACGAAAAATTTTTTGGTGAAAAAAAAAGGAAGGTTAACCCCTTTGTATTTTTGTCGAAAATTTTCGCGATTTCGAAAAGTGCTGGAATAAATTAATTGTGGCACTATTCCGACGTAATTTTGCGAGAGAAATCGATTGGGTGCAGTCCTAATACGCTGCGATCAACGCATCGAAAGTTACAGCCAAAAAACGAAAACCTGAATTTTCGACATTTTTCAGCAGGTGAGTTTTCCTTCGTCATGTGTCTTCTGTTGATCCCACGCTCTTCTCGCTGCGTTTTCTGAGTTCCTTGGGGTCCAATTGGTCGGAAAAGAGTCATACGAATCAATTCCGAGACGAAAAATTTTTTGGTGAAAAAAAAAGGAAGGTTAACCCCTTTGTATTTTTGTCGAAAATTTTCGCGATTTCGAAAAGTGCTGAAATAAATTAATTGTGGCACTATTCCGACGTAATTTTGCGAGAGAAATCGATTGGGTGCAGTCCCAATACGCTGCGATCAACGCATCGAAAGTTACAGCCAAAAAACGAACACCTGAATTTTCGACATTTTTCAGCAGGTGCTTTTTCCTTCGTCATGTGTCTTCTGTTGATCCCACGCTCTTTTTGCTGCGTTTTCTGAGTTCCTTGGGGTCCAATTGGTCGGAAAAGAGTCATACGAATCAATTCCGAGACGAAAAATTTTTTGGTGAAAAAAAAAGGAAGGTTAACCCCTTTGTATTTTTGTCGAAAATTTTCGCGATTTCGAAAAGTGCTGGAATAAATTAATTGTTGCACTATTCCGACGTAATTTTGCGAGAGAAATCGATTGGGTGCAGTCCCAATACGCTGCGATCAACGCATCGAAAGTTACAGCCAAAAAACGAAAACCTGAATTTTCGACATTTTTCAGCAGGTGCTTTTTCCTTCGTCATGTGTCTTCTGTTGATCCCACGCTCTTTTCGCTGCGTTTTCTGAGTTCCTTGGGGTCCAATTGGTCGGAAAAGAGTCATACGAATCAATTCCGAGACGAAAAATTTTTTGGTGAAAAAAAAAGGAAGGTTTGGAAGTTAACCCCTTTGTACTTTTGTCGAAAATTTTCGCGATTTCGAAAAGTGCTGGATTAAATTAATTGTGGCACTATTCCGACGTAATTTTGCGAGAGAAATCGATTGGGTGCAGTCCCAATACGCTGCGATCAACGCATCGAAAGTTACAGCCAAAAAACGAAAACCTGAATTTTCGACATTTTTCAGCAGGTGCTTTTTCCTTCGTCATGTGTCTTCTGTTGATCCCACGCTCTTTTCGCTGCGTTTTCTGAGTTCCTTGGGGTCCAATTGGTCGGAAAAGAGTCATACGAATCAATTCTGAGACGAAAAATTTTTTGGTGAAAAAAAAAGGAAGGTTAACCCCTTTGTATTTTTGTCGAAAATTTTCGCGATTTCGAAAAGTGCTGGAATAAATTAATTGTGGCACTATTCCGACGTAATTTTGCGAGAGAAATCGATTGGGTGCAGTCCCAATACGCTGCGATCAACGCATCGACAGTTACAGCCAAAAAACGAAAACCTGAATTTTCGACATTTTTCAGCAGGTGAGTTTTCCATCGTCATGTGTCTTCTGTTGATCCCACGCTCTTCTCGCTGCGTTTTCTGAGTTCCTTGGGGTCCAATTGGTCGGAAAAGAGTCATACAAATCAATTCCGAGACGAAAAATTTTTTGGTGAAAAAAAAAGGAAGGTTAACCCTTTGTATTTTTGTCGAAAATTTTCGCGATTTCGAAAAGTGCTGGAATAAATTAATTGTGGCACTATTCCGACGTAATTTTGCGAGAGAAATCGATTGGGTGCAGTCCCAATACGCTGCGATCAACGCATCGAAAGTTACAGCCAAAAAACGAAAACCTGAATTTTCGACATTTTTCAGCAGGTGCTTTTTCCTTCGTCATGTGTCTTCTATTGATCCCACGCTCTTTTCGCTGCGTTTTCTGAGTTCCTTGGGGTCCAATTGGTCGGAAAAGAGTCATACGAATCAATTCTGAGACGAAAAATTTTTTGGCGAAAAAAAAAGGAAGGTTAACCCCTTTGTATTTTTGTCGAAAATTTTCGCGATTTCGAAAAGTGCTGGAATAAATTAATTGTGGCACTATTCCGACGTAATTTTGCGAGAGAAATCGATTGGGTGCAGTCCCAATACGCTGCGATCAACGCATCGACAGTTACAGCCAAAAAACGAAAACCTGAATTTTCGACATTTTTCAGCAGGTGAGTTTTCCATCGTCATGTGTCTTCTGTTGATCCCACGCTCTTCTCGCTGCGTTTTCTGAGTTCCTTGGGGTCCAATTGGTCGGAAAAGAGTCATACGAATCAATTCCGAGACGAAAAATTTTTTGGTGAAAAAAAACGGAAGGTTAACCCCTTTGTATTTTTGTCGAAAATTTTCGCGATTTCGAAAAGTGCTGGAATAAATTAATTGTGGCACTATTCCGACGTAATTTTGCGAGAGAAATCGATTGGGTGCAGTCCCAATACGCTGCGATCAACGCATCGACAGTTACAGCCAAAAAACGAAAACCTGAATTTTCGACATTTTTCAGCAGGTGAGTTTTCCATCGTCATGTGTCTTCTGTTGATCCCACGCTCTTCTCGCTGCGTTTTCTGAGTTCCTTGGGGTCCAATTGGTCGGAAAAGAGTCATACAAATCAATTCCGAGACGAAAAATTTTTTGGTGAAAAAAAAAGGAAGGTTAACCCCTTTGTATTTTTGTCGAAAATTTTCGCGATTTCGAAAAGTGCTGGAATAAATTAATTGTGGCACTATTCCGACGTAATTTTGCGAGAGAAATCGATTGGGTGCAGTCCTAATACGCTGCGATCAACGCATCGAAAGTTACAGCCAAAAAACGAAAACCTGAATTTTCGACATTTTTCAGCAGGTGAGTTTTCCTTCGTCATGTGTCTTCTGTTGATCCCACGCTCTTCTCGCTGCGTTTTCTGAGTTCCTTGGGGTCCAATTGGTCGGAAAAGAGTCATACGAATCAATTCCGAGACGAAAAATTTTTTGGTGAAAAAAAACGGAAGGTTAACCCCTTTGTATTTTTGTCAAAAATTTTCGCGATTTCGAAAAGTGCTGGAATAAATCAATTGTGGCACTATTCCGACGTAATTTTGCGAGAGAAATCGATTGGGTGCAGTCCCAATACGCTGCGATCAACGCATCGAAAGTTACAGCCAAAAAACGAAAACCTGAATTTTTGACATTTTTCAGCAGGTGAGTTTTCCTTCGTCATGTGTCTTCTGTTGATCCCACGCTCTTTTTGCTGCGTTTTCTGAGTTCCTTGGGGTCCAATTGGTCGGAAAAGAGTCATACGAATCAATTCCGAGACGAAAAATTTTTTGGTGAAAAAAAACGGAAGGTTAACCCCTTTGTATTTTTGTCGAAAATTTTCGCGATTTCGAAAAGTGCTGGAATAAATCAATTGTGGCACTATTCCGACGTAATTTTGCGAGAGAAATCGATTGGGTGCAGTCCCAATACGCTGCGATCAACGCATCGAAAGTTACAGCCAAAAAACGAAAACCTGAATTTTTGACATTTTTCAGCAGGTGAGTTTTCCTTCGTCATGTGTCTTCTGTTGATCCCACGCTCTTCTCGCTGCGTTTTCTGAGTTCCTTGGGGTCCAATTGGTCGGAAAAGAGTCATACGAATCAATTCCGAGACGAAAAATTTTTTGGTGAAAAAAAAAGGAAGGTTAACCCCTTTGTATTTTTGTCGAAAATTTTCGCGATTTCGAAAAGTGCTGGAATAAATTAATTGTTGCACTATTCCGACGTAATTTTGCGAGAGAAATCGATTGGGTGCAGTCCCAATACGCTGCGATCAACGCATCGAAAGTTACAGCCAAAAAACGAAAACCTGAATTTTCGACATTTTTCAGCAGGTGAGTTTTCCTTCGTCATGTGTCTTCTGTTGATCCCACGCTCTTCTCGCTGCGTTTTCTGAGTTCCTTGGGGTCCAATTGGTCGGAAAAGAGTCATACGAATCAATTCTGAGACGAAAAATTTTTTGGTGAAAAAAAAAGGAAGGTTAACCCCTTTGTATTTTTGGCGAAAATATTCGCGATTTCGAAAAGTGCTGGAATAAATTAATTGTTGCACTATTCCGACGTAATTTTGCAAGAGAAATCGATTGGGTGCAGTCCCAATACGCTGCGATCAACGCATCGAAAGTTACAGCCAAAAAACGAAAACCTGAATTTTCGACATTTTTCAGCAGGTGCTTTTTCCTTCGTCATGTGTCTTCTGTTGATCCCACGCTCTTTTCGCTGCGTTTTCTGAGTTCTTTGGGGTCCAATTGGTCGGAAAAGAGTCATACGAATCAATTCTGAGACGAAAAATTTTTTGGTGAAAAAAAAAGGAAGGTTTTTGTATTTTTGTCGAAAATTTTCGCGATTTCGAGAAGTGCTGGAATAAATCAATTGTGGCACCATTCCGACGTAATTTTGCGAGAGAAATCGATTGGGTGCAGTCCCAATACGCTGCGATCAACGCATCGAAAGTTACAGCCAAAAAACGAAAACCTGAATTTTCGACATTTTTCAGCAGGTGCTTTTTCCTTCGTCATGTGTCTTCTGTTGATCCCACGCTCTTTTCGCTGCGTTTTCTGAGTTCCTTGGGGTCTAATTGGTCGGAAAAGAGTCATACGAATCAATTCTGAGACGAAAAATTTTTTGGTGAAAAAAAAAGGAAGGTTTGTATTTTCGTCGAAAATTTTCGCGATTTCGAAAAGTGCTTGAATAAATTAATTGTGGCACTATTCCGACGTAATTTTGCGAGAGAAATCGATTGGGTGCAGTCCCAATACGCTGCGATCAACGCATCGAAAGTTACAGCCAAAAAACGAAAACCTGAATTTTCGACATTTTTCAGCAGGTGAGTTTTCCTTCGTCATGTGTCTTCTGTTGATCCCACGCTCTTTTCGCTGCGTTTTCTGAGTTCCTTGGGGTCCAATTGGTCGGAAAAGAGTCATACGAATCAATTCCGAGACGAAAAATTTTTTGGTGAAAAAAAAAGGAAGGTTTGGAAGTTAACCCCTTTGTACTTTTGTCGAAAATTTTCGCGATTTCGAAAAGTGCTGGATTAAATTAATTGTGGCACTATTCCGACGTAATTTTGCGAGAGAAATCGATTGGGTGCAGTCCCAATACGCTGCGATCAACGCATCGAAAGTTACAGCCAAAAAACGAAAACCTGAATTTTCGACATTTTTCAGCAGGTGCTTTTTCCTTCGTCATGTGTCTTCTGTTGATCCCACGCTCTTTTCGCTGCGTTTTCTGAGTTCCTTGGGGTCCAATTGGTCGGAAAAGAGTCATACGAATCAATTCTGAGACGAAAAATTTTTTGGTGAAAAAAAAAGGAAGGTTAACCCCTTTGTATTTTTGTCGAAAATTTTCGCGATTTCGAAAAGTGCTGGAATAAATTAATTGTGGCACTATTCCGACGTAATTTTGCGAGAGAAATCGATTGGGTGCAGTCCCAATACGCTGCGATCAACGCATCGACAGTTACAGCCAAAAAACGAAAACCTGAATTTTCGACATTTTTCAGCAGGTGAGTTTTCCATCGTCATGTGTCTTCTGTTGATCCCACGCTCTTCTCGCTGCGTTTTCTGAGTTCCTTGGGGTCCAATTGGTCGGAAAAGAGTCATACGAATCAATTCCGAGACGAAAAATTTTTTGGTGAAAAAAAAAGGAAGGTTAACCCCTTTGTATTTTTGTCGAAAATTTTCGCGATTTCGAAAAGTGCTGGAATAAATTAATTGTGGCACTATTCCGACGTAATTTTGCGAGAGAAATTGATTGGGTGCAGTCCTAATACGCTGCGATCAACGCATCGAAAGTTACAGCCAAAAAACGAAAACCTGAATTTTCGACATTTTTCAGCAGGTGAGTTTTCCTTCGTCATGTGTCTTCTGTTGATCCCACGCTCTTCTCGCTGCGTTTTCTGAGTTCCTTGGGGTCCAATTGGTCGGAAAAGAGTCATACGAATCAATTCCGAGACGAAAAATTTTTTGGTGAAAAAAAAAGGAAGGTTAACCCCTTTGTATTTTTGTCGAAAATTTTCGCGATTTCGAAAAGTGCTGAAATAAATTAATTGTGGCACTATTCCGACGTAATTTTGCGAGAGAAATCGATTGGGTGCAGTCCCAATACGCTGCGATCAACGCATCGAAAGTTACAGCCAAAAAACGAACACCTGAATTTTCGACATTTTTCAGCAGGTGCTTTTTCCTTCGTCATGTGTCTTCTGTTGATCCCACGCTCTTTTTGCTGCGTTTTCTGAGTTCCTTGGGGTCCAATTGGTCGGAAAAGAGTCATACGAATCAATTCCGAGACGAAAAATTTTTTGGTGAAAAAAAACGGAAGGTTAACCCCTTTGTATTTTTGTCGAAAATTTTCGCGATTTCGAAAAGTGCTGGAATAAATCAATTGTGGCACTATTCCGACGTAATTTTGCGAGAGAAATCGATTGGGTGCAGTCCCAATACGCTGCGATCAACGCATCGAAAGTTACAGCCAAAAAACGAAAACCTGAATTTTTGACATTTTTCAGCAGGTGAGTTTTCCTTCGTCATGTGTCTTCTGTTGATCCCACGCTCTTCTCGCTGCGTTTTCTGAGTTCCTTGGGGTCCAATTGGTCGGAAAAGAGTCATACGAATCAATTCCGAGACGAAAAATTTTTTGGTGAAAAAAAAAGGAAGGTTAACCCCTTTGTATTTTTGTCGAAAATTTTCGCGATTTCGAAAAGTGCTGGAATAAATTAATTGTTGCACTATTCCGACGTAATTTTGCGAGAGAAATCGATTGGGTGCAGTTCCAATACGCTGCGATCAACGCATCGAAAGTTACAGCCAAAAAACGAAAACCTGAATTTTCGACATTTTTCAGCAGGTGAGTTTTCCTTCGTCATGTGTCTTCTGTTGATCCCACGCTCTTCTCGCTGCGTTTTCTGAGTTCCTTGGGGTCCAATTGGTCGGAAAAGAGTCATACGAATCAATTCTGAGACGAAAAATTTTTTGGTGAAAAAAAAAGGAAGGTTAACCCCTTTGTATTTTTGGCGAAAATATTCGCGATTTCGAAAAGTGCTGGAATAAATTAATTGTTGCACTATTCCGACGTAATTTTGCGAGAGAAATCGATTGGGTGCAGTCCCAATACGCTGCGATCAACGCATCGAAAGTTACAGCCAAAAAACGAAAACCTGAATTTTCGACATTTTTCAGCAGGTGCTTTTTCCTTCGTCATGTGTCTTCTGTTGATCCCACGCTCTTTTCGCTGCGTTTTCTGAGTTCCTTGGGGTCCAATTGGTCGGAAAAGAGTCATACGAATCAATTCTGAGACGAAAAATTTTTTGGTGAAAAAAAAAGGAAGGTTAACCCCTTTGTATTTTTGTCGAAAATTTTCGCGATTTCGAAAAGTGCTGGAATAAATCAATTGTGGCACTATTCCGACGTAATTTTGCGAGAGAAATCGATTGGGTGCAGTCCCAATACGCTGCGATCAACGCATCGAAAGTTACAGCCAAAAAACGAAAACCTGAATTTTTGACATTTTTCAGCAGGTGAGTTTTCCTTCGTCATGTGTCTTCTGTTGATCCCACGCTCTTCTCGCTGCGTTTTCTGAGTTCCTTGGGGTCCAATTGGTCGGAAAAGAGTCATACGAATCAATTCCGAGACGAAAAATTTTTTGGTGAAAAAAAAAGGAAGGTTAACCCCTTTGTATTTTTGTCGAAAATTTTCGCGATTTCGAAAAGTGCTGGAATAAATTAATTGTGGCACTATTCCGACGTAATTTTGCGAGAGAAATCGATTGGGTGCAGTCCCAATACGCTGCGATCAACGCATCGAAAGTTACAGCCAAAAAACGAAAACCTGAATTTTCGACATTTTTCAGCAGGTGCTTTTTCCTTCGTCATGTGTCTTCTGTTGATCCCACGCTCTTTTCGCTGCGTTTTCTGAGTTCCTTGGGGTCCAATTGGTCGGAAAAGAGTCATACGAATCAATTCCGAGACGAAAAATTTTTTGGTGAAAAAAAAAGGAAGGTTAACCCCTTTGTATTTTTGTCGAAAATTTTCGCGATTTCGAAAAGTGCTGGATTAAATTAATTGTGGCACTATTCCGACGTAATTTTGCGAGAGAAATCGATTGGGTGCAGTCCCAATACGCTGCGATCAACGCATCGAAACTTACAGCCAAAAAACGAAAACCTGAATTTTCGACATTTTTCAGCAGGTGAGTTTTCCTTCGTCATGTGTCTTCTGTTGATCCCACGCTCTTCTCGCTGCGTTTTCTGAGTTCCTTGGGGTCCAATTGGTCGGAAAAGAGTCATACGAATCAATTCCGAGACGAAAAATTTTTTGGTGAAAAAAAAAGGAAGGTTAACCCCTTTGTATTTTTGTCGAAAATTTTCGCGATTTCGAAAAGTGCTGGAATAAATTAATTGTGGCACTATTCCGACGTAATTTTGCGAGAGAAATTGATTGGGTGCAGTCCTAATACGCTGCGATCAACGCATCGAAAGTTACAGCCAAAAAACGAAAACCTGAATTTTCGACATTTTTCAGCAGGTGAGTTTTCCTTCGTCATGTGTCTTCTGTTGATCCCACGCTCTTCTCGCTGCGTTTTCTGACTTCCTTGGGGTCCAATTGGTCGGAAAAGAGTCATACGAATCAATTCTGAGACGAAAAATTTTTTGGTGAAAAAAAAAGGAAGGTTAACCCCTTTGTATTTTTGGCGAAAATATTCGCGATTTCGAAAAGTGCTGGAATAAATTAATTGTTGCACTATTACGACGTAATTTTGCGAGAGAAATCGATTGGGTGCAGTCCCAATACGCTGCGATCAACGCATCGAAAGTTACAGCCAAAAAACGCGAACCTGTGATTTTCACAGTTTTTAGCTGGTGCTTATTCCATCGTAATTTCTCTACTGATGGTCCTACGCTCTTCTGGCTGCGTTTTTTGAGTTCCTGAGCGTTCAATTAGTCAGGAAAGGGTGAATCAAATCGAATCTGAGTTGAAAAATTTTTGCTGACAGACGCAGATACCGAACCACTGAGTCCCTATTCCGACGTTATTTTACCAGCGCGACCCATTGAATGTGATGGTTTTGTCAGAAATCATAAAATTTTCTCGACAATCTGTAAGAGGAGGGGAAGAGAAATGTGAAAGTCATTGCTACGAAGTTCTACTTTTAGTGCAGTCTCAGTTTATTCAATATCTTTTCAATTCTGTACAAGTGTATGAGGGTCAGTGTTCAGTACTTTAACAAGCTGTTCAATAGTATGTAAAATGACAGACAAAAAGCTATGCAGAAAAATGATCGAATTTCGCATGACATATTTGACTAATATATGATGAAGAAATGCAATCTATGTTACATTCAGCATAATATGAATAATATTATCGAAGATAGTAATCATTGTAGTGTGTCACTATAGTTTAAGTTCGGACCTGCACCCAAGGTGTAATCTACCTTCACAAGATACGATATGTGTAAAGATGTGTTGTTTCTATTTCATACAACCTGTGTTTGGGTCAATAATGAAATTAATATCTCCGTACTTTTTTGCATTCTCGCAGCTGTTCGTCCTATTTTGCGCAAACATGCCTGATTTGCAATACTTGGGTCAAATTAGTCTCAAAACGGTCGTTTAAATTGATTTCGAACCGAAAAGTGTTCAACCTAAAAAAATTTTTGATAACAGGAATGATCTTTGGATTTCACACGCTCGATTTCAGTGGATTTAGAAAAAGAATGTCAGGCTACACTACGAGACATCGCTTCTCCAAACGCTGTAATCAAACTAAACAATAAATGCGAAGAAACCCAAAATTCATAGCTGAATTTCAACTGTACTAATCGTTTCATTTATAGATTTTCGTTCTCGCCCTGTTCAGAACAATCCCAAGAGGCTGTACTATTGAGTGGTGAAGAGCTCTTCATCCACTTCTAAATCTTTGTCATTTTCATAAAAAATCTTGTAAACTTATGGTACATTAAATATAGTTTCTGTCTATCAAATCTTTGTAAGTGTCTCTCAAAGTGTTCCGCCAGAAATAGTCTCTCTGAATTCGATCTTCTGAATCCGCAATATCGCTATTTAATGCCTCGAAAGCCTTGACGTCATCTCCTTGGCTAGTGAAAGCCGGAAGAACCATCATAGCTGTTATACCAGTACTGGTACTAAATTTTCTCATTTGCCTCAATAATTCTTCATAAGGAAACAGTTTCTGGGGTTCAGAGCCAAGCTCATAAAGATAAGCTGACAGCGATTCGTGGTAGATTTTTATCAACTCGTCGAAGTGTCTGTTCCTCAACTCTTGGTTGCAGCTGCAGAATAGCACGTACGAAATGTCTATCGCCGGTGACACGTAACGCACTGATTGAAAATCCAAAAAGTATAAGTCCTGTGGTTCCCCGTGGTCCTGAAACATCGCCCAATTATGCGTCAATGTGAATTTTATAAAAAAGTGATTGAACCTAATACCAGTAGGTATAATTTAACATTTTAAATATTTATGTGCAGGTCATTTTAATATCCTCTAGATGTCATATTTACGGCATTAAACTTTATCTTGTGTTCGTCTCCCGGATTGTTTACGATGTATCAAGTTATAAAACGAATCGTTGATTAATTAAAAATTGCGCCATGGCTTACCTCGTCGTACTTGAAAAGCAAATTGTTCGTCCATAAGTCCCCGTGATTCAAAACCGCATACGGTTCGGCGTTACATCCTGTGAACGGACAGGCGAAGTCGTCGCAGGTGACAGTTTTTCGAAACTCCGTAAATCTTTTCGTGTACCGCGGATCCTCATCGGCGAGAGCCTGTGGGATACGGATTCATTGCGACAACGAGTTATTAAACATAAACGAATCGTTTTTTTAGAAAACTATTCATCATGCAATCGCTACAAACTAATTAGATCAATCTTCCCAAGGTAGTTTCAGGAAATCGGTTGCCTCGGTCGAAATACGCTGTTTTTAGATACCTGATTGTTTTGAGAAACTACCAATACTCCGATTCGGGCTGTGTAATTAGGGCGGATACTGGAGCCATAGTCATAATTTATCGAAGGATATTTTTGTTAAATGTTCCAGTGAGCCGCAATAGCGCACGCTAACGGTTCAAATTTTCTAAATACAAAATCTCCTATGTAAAATCATTTTAAAAATGATGAAAATTTTTTTTTCTTGTATTGGAAAACATAAATTTGAGTCAAAAAAATTTAAGACTCGTAAAGCTTATTCAAATTAATTTATCACTTCCATAAGAATTATTACAATCTTAAGCCAAAAAAGTGCAATGTCCTCTGGTTGAAATTTTCTGATATACTTCGGCCACACTCAATACCAGATACAGATGATTTGACAATGTTTCGGATTTGCGACAATGTTGAATTTAATGACAGCTAGTGATGGAGTGACATTTTGATTTTGGTGGTTGGCATTAACTAGAGTGAAGGGAAAAAATTTTCTGGAATGATAGGACCTGGTCTTAGATTGTGGATGGCTTGATTTTTCCTATTGGTTAATTATTTGGAATCAATATTTCTTAATTTGTTGAAAATCTAAACAGTCAGTCGGACTGTATGTTTCGTATGACCTGAAATGATATTTGGCCTAAGGACAGGTCCTATATCAGAACAAAACCATAAAGAATAGTCGCATTTGCTGATTTCTTACCATTTTAACTAGGTTCTCCAGAATTGCGCAACGCTCAATAAAACTCGGGTGCTGCACCACATCCGGTCTGAAAAGCGGTTCCTTATGGTGGGATATTTTTCTTGCGAAGACTTCCTGCTTCTGATCGCGAAGCCCAAAACTCACTGCGTGAAATCGTCCCAGAGCACGCAGAACGAGAGATGCATGCGCAAAATCCAGCTGCTTTATTCGGTCGCGCATCACGAATCCCTTCGACTGCAAATCTTCCATACAAATCGCCTGGGGTGAAAAGGACACACGTTTACAATTTAGCGGACTTCGATCTTACATACATACTACACACAAACATGGCGTACATATGCTGAACTCTTTAATATTATAAGTAAAAAATTTCCTACACATGGAAAATTTATATGTGCCGATTTCTACGATTTCTACCGTGACTAATCAAACCGGTCGCAGCAAATCTGATCAAGGGTATATATTGTATTTCTCAGGAAAAAAATAGGGTGGTACGATTAAGGATCGAATCAGATTGCATTGAATAATGAAACTCGATTCGGAAATTAAAGTGATCCATTCTTTACAATTTACAGCATATAGAAGTCACTAGGTGCTATTTCACGGTAAACAAGACAATGGCACGAGTCGGTTGATGACGATTTCATCATCCGTTTAGGAGCTCTGTATAGTTGAACTGAAAATCAAATTATTCACGACATTTTGGTTTTACGAAAACTTCGGAATACTCGAGAAATTCGACTTAATCGAAAAATTCTGACCATTCAAAAAGATGAAAATGATCGAAAAAGTTGGATTGTTCAAAGACTCGAATTATTCAAAAATCGAATCTAATATTGATATTCGAAATGAATTTTGAATGACGGATTGTACTTGATTGCATGTGTATTTTAAGAAAAGTTGTCAAGTTGAATGGCGATATGATCACGTTTTATGTAGGAAATTTCAGACGAAAGTTCAGAAACGGTCATTAGTTTAATTATGGTAGATTTGTCGTATAAAGTTCAAATCAGATTATAATGTGCCAGATATAATGCACTTGGCCGTCAAGGAAATGCGACGATTTCGAGAACTTTACGGTTTTAATTTAAATTTGGAATACAGTGTAAATACGGGGTTAATTAAGAGTTTAGCATCCGATAAAGAAATGACAATCTGCCAACAAGTTATCAGTCGGATGATACCCGTCATGCAAACATTTAATCAACGAAACGTCAATAAAAACGATGCTGCACTGAGGATAATTGAATGCGCTATACTTGGTAGAAGATTGTGGGGATTACCAGAAAATGAGGTACAAGTAGCTATTTTGTGCAGCTATAGTTGTCAATACTACATTCTATGGTCATTGCAAAACGAAAAATCAATTCGTTTGATTTACCACATTTCATAAGTTGGGTAAAGCCTTAACATCAATTCTTTGTTACGCTAGCATTAAATTGCCACGTGAGTGTGAGTGTTACCGATGTATGAACAGTTCTTGGTAAGATTCCTTATCGTTAGAGCCTTACGGTGACAACAGCAGCAGAACTCGTTCGTTGAACCCACCACCGCATGTTCCGAATTACGTATGTCAATTGACGTCTCTCTCACTCATAAAAGTTGGATACATCAAAAGTCGACTAAGAAAATTTTTCTTCGCCATTCCCGAGTCAAAATTCTTACGTACAAATTTTTTTCCCGACCCTAGGTCTCTTTTGAACTTGATCCTAATTCAAATTTGACTTGCAATCCTATCGTGACGTATTTGGCAAATAGCAAACCTACACTGTGCTGATTTTGCCGTTTGTAAAGTTTCAGCGAAATTGGCAGCGTTCCCACGTCGCGTGAATACTTGATTTGTATGCCATTAATTGATACTCATACGCTTTCAGAAATACATAGTCGATTTCAACATTATTCGACGGGAAACGACTACAATATTTTACTGCTGAAAATAACTAATATGGTATTACAGTATGGATTACAATAATATCATTGTTTGAAGTTACTATATGCGTATAGCGGAAATAATTTAACATTTTCAGAGTTATTTTTGTTAAATACATATATTGTAACATTAACAATAAGGCGACAGTGAAGAATTTGAGTCTATTGTCAACATAAAAGAAAAAATATGAGTACGATAATAAATTTTACATTGACTATAAATGGAAAAAATTAAATACAAATAAAATATAAATGAAATATAAATAAAATGTAGATGAAATATAACTAAAATATAAATAACATATAAAAACTCTCAAAATCCTGTCCATTGTTCTAACGATTAAAATTACACATTCATTCCAAAGATTCGCAAATAAATTGAGATAAAATACGCCGGAATTCACACTGGGATATGAAATTGTCTATAGTGATGATGTAAAAAGTTGGTCAGTCGTAAATATATTAAAAATCACTCATCCCTTGATTTAATACTCGGCAGCAGCTCCGTCGTGTAATTGTCCATGTGATTTTGCGAATCTTTTTATAAAATTTGGAATCCACGATCTTCTCGACTTTTCTTCGCGGCGATTCCGTAATGCGAAGAAGTTTGTAAAAGTTGTTGATTCCTTGGATCTCGTAACTCAGCTTTGTTTTTTATCATTGACTGACGCGTTAAGATTCGTACGGATGTTTACTGGCGAGGTCGATGTGTTAATTTAATTTAAATTATCGTTTACAATGGTTAAACAATCACTACGGGGAGTTATAAATCGGTTGGTCGGGCGTCTTCTTATAATATCGTCACAATACTTAATCATGCAGAAAACCAACCGTGTACCCTATTTGTTCGTTTCTTTTTCTCTAATAAAAGACCGTATACTCACTGAAAAATGCGTTCATAAACTGTGAATCTTCAATTCAACGAAATGATTTAGTTTATCCTGATGTGAAACAATTTTAATTCGCCTAAATACGTACTTTGTTATTTTTATCATGGAAAAAATATTGTCTGCACATTAAAAAATTTGTTATTGATTTTATAGAAACGCAGCATCATTCGATGGTGACTTCACGGACTCAATTTTTTGGCATCATTGAACGAAACCATTTTGTCAAAGCAAAACTGTTTGTTATTCGCAAAAAGCATCATCTGTAGATTAGGAATAATGAAAAACTTCTTTGAGTTGAATGAATTTTTATCAAAGACAATTCACTTCGTAGATAATAATCTAAGAACCATTGTCCGAAAATCTATTTCGGGCTTGTCACTGACAGCTTACCTCCTTGTGATCGATGCTGGTAGAAAAATAGCACTCTGGAATATTTCCTAATGTCTTGCGATGAGCTTGTAAGAACTCCTTGAATATCGGCACGATTTCGGAGTAGAACTCGTGTTCCCGCAAGAACAAATGTTCGATTTGCATTATTTCGCGAACGATTTCATTCGTGGGAGGAATTTTAAAAATCGTTTGAATTTTGACAGGTACTCCGTTTCTCTGGCCCTCAATTTCGACACGATAAATCACGCCCGCGTAATTGTCACCCACTTTTGAACCAAGTGTTACGCAGAACTTGGGACTTCTAATCCCCAGCGTTTCAACGACCCGTCCCAAGTATTCTTGGAGATGTTCCGATCTAAACAAGTCTGAACAACGAGATTCCGTCTCATCTTCAGTTGCTCCCGACATCATCGACTAGTTTAATAATTCGCCTACGATATAGTTCCAATGCGTGCGGCAATGTCGAACATCCGTTACTGGCAAAAATTCCACAACTACTCGGACCGCACTCGATCCAATACAATTAGGGCACTGATTCGATGGACCGTGAGCTGTAGACTATGATGGGCGTTGTGGAAGAAATTATCATACGACCTACTGAAGAGTGCCCGTCTCTCTTCGCCCGAGTGAAGGCTAGAAATGAGCTGCAACCAGTTCGTCTGCTAGCCATTATGCAACGAGGTGTCGGAGAAACGACCGTGCTATCTTGTTCCACCTGTCGTACCTAGGGACCGTTCGAAACACCAGCGCCGATTTCACTTTTGAGGGCTTGACGTTTTTTCGTCCGCGTATTCGTCGCGAAAATGCCTCAATTCGTTGCGTTTCTTCTGAACTCCTCTCGGGTAAAATGAACGCAATCAAATAACGTAATTTCTTTCTTTGACTGACTGATTCTTCAGGTATCATCAATCGTCGTTAAGAAGAAACATGTACGTGTCAACCATACGCGATAGCAATAAAAGCTCTGATACTTGTGTCTGCGATAATCCCGACTCCACTCCACGTTTCTTTCCGACATTTTAAACTGTATTGAACAGACTAGAACAGAATTCCACTACCTCTATTCATGCATGCAGGAGTGGGGGCGACGAAGATCCGCACAAAGAGGAGACCAAGGACAGGGATTCCTGTATATAGATTCCATTCCGTAACGTTGCGTTTCACGACATTGCGGATCATGGCATTGCGTTTCCAAACATCGTGTTTCACATCGTTCTTTCGTAACCCTCTCAGAAGTAGTTTCACTCTAAAAATATTCGTATGGTTCCCATCAGTCGGAACTGGATCACAAAAAATTGTAAATCTGTGTCACGTTGATAAAAATGATAATGTATTGGTGAATTCAATCGTTAGATTTTTATGTATATTATACATCATCGTATATTTTCTTGTTTATCGTTTATCACACCGAGAGGATTCCTTGCAAAAATCATGCATACGACGACGTACCGGCACACAGACAAACGAAGTTGAATCGAATTTTTGGTAAGATGGTAAAGATGCAACTGTAAACGGCGTCTGCTGTAGACAACCAAGTGGGAATTTGTGTAACTCGGAAAGGAAAGGAGCGGAAAAATGCAGTACGGGAAACTTCCTACTCTACCTGACCTAAATCAAGCTGGATTATCATAAGCAAATCACTAAGCATATGGCACTGCCATTAGCCCTGCACCCGATTCCATGTTTACAATCGGTCCATACGATAAATTAGATGTAACTTCGGTTTGTCGACTAACTTCCGGAGTGTCGTTGTTCTGACATCTTTGCGCCCTGCTAGGAATCCATTCGCGCTATCGTAGCCTAGTTAGATTAGGTCGTTTAAGCGATCGATTTAGACAATTTTATACAATATGTATTTACGAATTGCTGGAATCGAAAGGAATAGTTAAATTTTTCTGTAATCTATTCAACCAATGGCTTCGCGATGTAAATATTATTCGCATTATATTTTGGGTTGGCGGACATTGGTAAATGCGTATTAATTGGGAAAATGAATTCCAGTGTAGGTATTACGTGGTTCAATAATTGTATTTTCAAGTCATATTCCTCCTCTACAAAACTATATTATTCGAACGAACGAACTCAAGCTTATCGATCGAGGTGTGTATAATAACGCAACAGTTCGACATGTTTAGTCTCAACAAGAAAACACCCAAATTGTTTTAAGTTCAGTTCATCAACTTGATAATCAGTCGCATAGCCAGTTTCGTCATATTTGACCGCGTCAACTGATTTAAAGCAGGTGTATTGTAAGTGGATTCCACTAATTCGTGCTTATATATACATATATATATATATTTAATTGCGTGAGAACAAACCTGGGTGGATACGAAGTAAAAGGCATTGAATTCATTATTTTTGCGAAGGCTAGAGCAAAAATAGCCGTAAAATGCAATGCTTCAAGACTAATCGATGAGACAAGTTACGCTTCTTGTGCGAGCAATTTTACGATACGCTGTAGCGTGTTTTTATGACTTTGCGTCGTACCAGTCGACGATAGCTTTAGGGTAGTCATGGCTGCGAAGTTATCGGAACTATCCCAAACAAGTGCTTGCTGCTGAAGCCAGCCGGCCGGAAAATGACTGGGAAGAATATGTAACGATTGGTGAAAGTATTTTATAAATTTTTAATCTTTAAAATTCAGTTTATACAATCGGAATATCAGCGGTATAATGTTGCCAGTGTTGGTGATAATTGAAGGTAATTACAGCACACAAAGAAACCCACTATTGCGAAATGGAACCAAAATCGATTGCGCTTGATGTTGGGGAACCGAAAAATCTGACATTTGAGACGTATTTAACCCATGTGTTCATGGAATCATGAAAATATTGATCAACGTGAATCTCTTTCTGGAATTGAGTCTAAGCCCGCTTCATCTCTTCGAATGAAAGATAAGGATTGATAATGAACGTGAGATAAATCCTATTTGACTTGAATCAACATTTGATTTGCGGTGTTGATAACCTAACGTATCAAGCACGACGTGATGATGTAACTGAAAAACTGCCGGCTTCACGCGACGTTCAGTTGAGGACTACATGGAAGATAACTAAATCGCATAAGTGAGCAAATAACGAGTTGACTCGGTATCGTATAATTTGATGCTGACGATTGTCGATTGCGATTAATTTTTAAATTAAGCTTTTGTCGGTGGAAAAGTACCTCAATCCGACAATGCAAGCACTAAAGAATTTGCCACACATGTAATTATACAAGAATAATTCTGTTTGCGGTGGTTTTTCTTTTAATTCTTTTATCAACCAATTGTGACTTCGCATGGATAAATTCGAAATTTGGCGTAAACTAAGAACGGCTAAATACCAATTAAAGACCTTTTCTACGGTGACAAGTATAAATTTCATCAAGGTAAACTCTTCCGCGTTTACGTTTTGTTCCTATATTCCTTTGATTTTCGAACAGATGTCTGGCGTGGGAAAGCCTACCACGTGTAAAGATGCTATCAGAAGATGGGAGGAAGCAACCGGACTTGAAGCGTCTTCCGCGGTCGAAGTTAACCTCAGTTTTCAGTGGCCACCGATCGAGAAAATGGATAACGCTTTGTCTGTCCTCGTAATGTGTGAAAAACTTACCTTGTCGACTAACATGATCGAGAAGATTGCTGGTGAATTGAATATCATTTTCAATCAACGTTTGTCGATAGCACAGCATAGCCTGTATTCATTTCCATTCCCCAGTGAACCGTAGAATGATTCGATCGATGCTGGATTTTCGAAATTTATTGCTTTTAGTCCAAAATCTTGGATGCCTACAATTAATAAATTAATTGTAAGTCTCGTTGATTGTTCGTTTAGAGAGAAGGAATTGCAGAAAAACATGATATTGTAGTTGTTATTTTTCGCTCTGGAAATATGTGCGGAAATCTATACCGTTTTACGTTTTTTCAGCAAATATAAAATTATTTCGTACAATTTTCGAAATCATTGTAAAAAATATCGGTTGTACAAATGCGTTCACTCTTCTGAATATTGTTTTTTTTTTTTTATTATCTGTGAATTGAATTTCATCTGATGAGTACCTAGTTTACTTTTTCTTCTGTTTAAGTAAGTTTTCAAACTGTTTCCACACGAATGACACCCCGTGTTCAATCAGACTGATTCTGCAGGTATTTCGTCATTGAAAAATTTGAAAATTCTCTCGATCGGTCGGAATCTAATCAAGGCATTCTCCGGCCTCGAACCGCTGATAGAAACATTAGAGGAGTTGTGGATATCGTACAACAGCATCGAAAAAATGAAGGGAATAACTTGCATGAAGAACCTCAGAGTTTTGTACATGTCGAACAACTTGGTACGCGAATGGAACGAGTTGTCCAAGCTTCAGGAGTTGCCGAGCCTTAGAGATCTGCTTTTCGTTGGAAATCCTCTCTGCGATGGTTTAGAGGTAATGGAACTCGACAATCACGCGTTTAAAAAATCATCATTTTGCATGTCATATGTTACGCCAAATATTATCGTATTACGTTACCAATAGCAATTCCTTTTCCAATCGAGGCACAAGATTAGCTCTCCGGATTGTGATGAGTTTCTGGATTTCCAACATCCCTTACGCACTCTACATTTTCAGACGGAAGCTTGGAGAGCAGAAGTAGCCAGGCGTCTTCCAAACTTGGAGAAACTCGACGGAGAGCCAATTATTCGCACGGAGGATGGACCCTTGGGAGCTTTGGCGAAAACCGAATGTCCACCATTGCCAAAATCGCCGGAGCAAACAGCGGGATGATGCTGTCCGTTGATTTGCGTATCTTTGTGCCGTTATTCAGGGTTTTTCGTGCGTCGTCGTGGTCTACGTTTAATTATCACGGCGTTGACAGCAAGTGCGGTAAAACAGCATCTAGGGAATAACCACGATCATAGATCTTCGATGATATCTTTAGAAGGAATATTTTTTGTCAACCTATACACGCACACGGAAATTTGGACAATAAATTCGTCACGATCATTTGTCGTCTAAGATATTTTACCATTTGTTACAACTTTATTTTGTAGAGGTAGCAAATGATGTTACGAATTTTTAAGAGCTTAGTTAACATTACGTAGTACATTTTGACGCAGTAGAGGAATATTTTACATTTATAATCGTTTATTCGTTTCATAATACAAGATATAGATCGTACATCTGTTTATATTTAAGTTGAAAAAGGTTTTGTATAGACTCATTCATTATTTCGGCAGAAGAACTGCACGCGCGATGATGGATATAAAGTACAGAGAGGTATCTAATTCGATCAATAAAATGTCACGCTTCGCAGTGTTACGGTATTATTATATCAATACAATATGACAAGTGACAGGCAGCTGAAGAATTAGGTGTTTCTTTTTTTTTTTCTATAAATTTTCTTTCCATAGAGTTTTAAAGTTTTATGTATAGATAGATATACGTTAAAATAAGGCAAGTGAGACGCGACGGTGCGTGTTTGTTAGAAAATTGACATGTGCGCTTATACGTGAGATTTATATCAATAATTATGCTGATGCAGTGATTAGTTCTCTTTCTTTGTTTTCTTTTTTCCCTTCCTTATCGTCGTCGGCTAGATTTTATACGAAGAAACAGATTACACCCGATTCTCGAAGAGTCCGCGTTCAATGAGAAATAAAATCTCTCAACCGATACGAAACGGTTATTCATTGTATGAATAAAAATTTTACGTATGTATGTACACATAAAAACATTCATTTTTACCGTGTTCCGAACAATACTCCAAGTAACAATTTTTCATTAACATGTTAAGTAAAGCACAGTAAATTTTCTGCAAAGAAATTATACGTGAAATGACGACTCTCAAGGTTTTTGCAATTCAATACTGCAGGCTCTTCGATTATCATGTATTACTTAAGAAATAGAGTGGATAGATCAGTTTCAGTTATCCAATGACACGTAAGAAAAATATTATTCACGCTTGCGAGGATTCGATTACTATCTATAAATGTGAAGCAAAATATTACCGACGCGAAGACGTTGAATCCCAAGAGATCGAACATCGTTAGAAATTGTTGAGAAAATTTTGTTATCAGCTCTCTTTAGCTCATAGAATTTTGCTATCGAACCAAGAAAAAAGAAAATGAAAGTTTGTCGGAAAGAAGGCTACGAAAAGGCGAAGAGCAATTGTTCCTTGTCACGGCATTCTGTTTAAAAAATATAAATAGCAACAGCGAACCCTCGCATGATTTTAGACATTCACCATATTGTTTATCTCATACATCGAGTTTTACTTGTTACTTCGACATCGACACAAAAATAGTTCTCCAGATTATCTTAATCGTTACTGTTTGTTTGTTCGTAATTTAATTTTTCATATATTTATGTATCCCGATTTCTCCCCATGTTATTCATGATTTTCCTCTCATTTTCTTTACCTCTCAACCTTTCTTTTTCTAACAACATACATATTATCATACCTATTAAGTTAACACGATTCACACTTACAATTGATTAGCGCGATATTTTTTGCCCACTTTTCGCTTAATACGTAATTTACAACAACTTAACGTCATCTGAATTTATAATCTTACATCATACGTATACACGCTTTGCGCGTGCATATACGACGATGGAGAAATAAGTTATGAAATTTGAATTGAACATGTCACCATGTTAATCGCGAATTTAGCCTATGACATTATTCTTGTACATATATAAATATGTATATAAATGATTGATCGCAACGGTATCGTTGCTATATGTATAATAAGATATACATGTACATACATACATACATACATACCTATACGTGTATATATATACATATATATATATAGCTTTGCGAAACAGTGGGTTCAGGGGATGGATTTTGATTGGTTCTTTATTGATTGTGTCAACCACTAAATGGTCAAACATCTCGTGGTTTATTCCAATGGATGGAAAACTCTACTACGTCGCGGCAAAGCGCAATTTCTGCTTCTTCACAAAGTCCAAGGCCGATTTGTCGCCTGTTCGGGTCTCAAGAATTTGCAGGATTGGATGATCTACGTGAAACAGGAAAAAGGAAAAAACATTACCGTCAGTGTTTCTAACAGCGGAACGATCGGTACGCCTGCGGCAGGCAACCGGAGTTACAGGTCGTATTCAGGTTGAGCACCGTATCTCGCAACGGCCATTCTAAAATTAAAGATTATTTATCGAAGTAACCTGAATATTAGGTGATAATCATGTATTGAATATCGGATAATCAAATTGAGGGAAAAATGAGGCAATTATCAGTGGGAAGGTCATCAAATTCAGTTATTCATCGCGATAATGAGGTGGCGAGATACGGTGCTCAACCAGGACATAAGGTGTAACTCCGGTTGTCTACCTCAGGCGCACGAATCGTGCCGCTGTTAAAAATTCTCACGTTATATACGCAAACTCAATTTCAGTTTGGAAAATAATCAACTAGTCACAAAAATCTGCTTTCGAATATATTGCATCGAAAAACAATTACCACCTGATTCAAAAAGCTTCCTCTTATCTTATCTGAATTCTGTTTGCATTCAGCTTTGAAACTTACTTTTATTCTTCTGATGCATTAGTGGAAGATCCTGTTGCTTTAGCCCATGGAAGTTGTCTATGCTAGCATTCGAGTCCGCGACGCCAGGGATGCTGCTCAGACCGAGGAAAGCTTCACCCGCAAAGTCGTTCGCCGTCAAAACATCGTGATCCATGACGGTGAAAAGTATCATCGCGTCGGGACTTCGGCATTGTTCTACACTCACGGAACTGTGCACGAGAAAAATGTTACGATTTCCTTGAGGTGTAAGCTAGGTTCGTCAAAAGCAACTCATTCAAGTTCAAAAATTCTTGTAAAGCTGAGTTTGGTACGAAAATCACATTTCAGCACAACTTGCATCACCCAAATCATATATCGTAAGTTTTTGGTTGAGGACGAAAATTTTTGCTTTCATACGCTGAAACGATTATCATAAATCGCAATACACGATATACTCACAACTCGAAACATTCGTCGAACATTGGATTGAGCGTTCTCTTTTGGACGTTGGTCTGTTGTTCGGCACAATGTGCGAACACCCTTCGGGGTAAAAGTTCAATAATAACGAAAGGATCGCTAAATCCGTTCGGGTCCAGGGGTATAACATCTCGGGCATTGAGAACCTCAACGCAAAGTGAATCGTGATTCAGATACGCTCGCACCGATAGAACGCCGTATTCAACAGCGTCTGTGTTTATTTGGTCCTGCGGAAAAAAAATAATGTTGTTTAACGAGAAGAGAAAAAAAAAAAAAAAAGAAAAAGAAAGAAGAACAACGTCTGGGGTTTTATACGAATCTGCAAAGTCCGATGTCAATAAAGAGACCGCGGTGCTTCTAGCCAATGAAAATTCCTTCATCGATCTACCGCGCATGCGTAATTGTGGAAAATATGAAATACGCGCAGGTAGAATGTGCAGAAGTACTTTACGGTTAAGGCGTGGAAAAGGCTGAAAATTTCAAAAACACTTTCATTATTCATTGCCGCATTATTCACCTGCAATCTTTGCTGATAATATCTGTCTATGAGAAGGGCGGTGTCAGTTTTGTGGTACTGCAGCCTTTCCTCGACGTTAAGGAACCTTTCGCATCGCAGGACCTCGTGGAGCAGACCCTTTTCTTCGGCGTGAAAGAAATCCACGAGAAGGTCCAAAGCCTCGTGAAGTCTCTCGTAAAATACAGCGGGTTTGTCCTGCGGTTGATAATAGGAATTAATATATCCGTGTTTTACCTGCCGGATCTCTCAACAACAGATTCAGCCGTTCTGTGCGGGAGAACACAAAAGACTTTATTGTATAACCTAATTCACGACACGATTCCACATTTTTACACAGTTTTGTTATTCTCATGCGTATAATTTGATGACTAGAAGCAACCATGATTGTATTAAGTGTCATATGTTCGTGAATTTTACTTAAGGGGATGGTCACCCTTTCACGCTTGATATTTGAGTTGATTTTGAGTAACCGTTGTCGACAGAGAAAAGTTCACAAGTCATCACAGTAATAGTATCTCTATTTTGATCTGTAGAATTTGATATATGGTCTACAATTTTTCAACTTTCGACTCATTACGCTCAAAATATTTTTCAACGCTTTTTAAACAACATCTTCGATGATATTTGTAGAATTTTTACGGTAAATTAACTCAAACCTCAATCGCAAAAGGACGATCATCGATTTAATATCTACGCTTTGAGCGATCAGTATGAATTCTGTAACTCTGTGTGCACCATCCCAAAAAACTCACCCCGGTACTGCCGTCCATCTGGTTGCTCAATTCGCTCAAAACAACCTCCCAAACGTCCTGCAGGACCCTATGGAAGTTAATCGCCAGAAGAGAAGAATTCAGTATCACCAAATGAATGTCCAAATATTCCAAGAGTGGCGCCATGGCTTCAGAGGTGGGAAGTGAGTCCGGAGACCAAGCGAGATGGAACATTGTTTTCTTGAGCGGAGCCCTCATCTAGCAAATGAATTCGTCCAAGGAATCGAAGGTGAATGGGAATCGTAAATTCGTTCGAAATTCTTACTAGTAGCTGTTTCTTCCACGCAGCCTCACCTTCGCTCCGATTCTCGATATTATTTGATTGATGAACAAGAGCATTTGGCCCGGCGTTTGGTCCAGTGGTGAGACCAAAGCGTGGCGCCATTGGAGTCTGACCGAGTCACCAGCCTGACCCTCGAGAGACTTGAGGACTCCTTCGACGTTCAGCTCCTCTCCAAGACTCAAGAGCCAACGCCTTACGTACTCCAGACCGTTGATGGCGACGCACATCTGTAAAAGTGAAATCAAACTGATCGGAAATTTACTCGCGATTATAATTTTCAGTTATTATTTTTTAACGCTTGGCTTGAGGAACAGATTAAAGGAAATGAATTATAAGTTATATAGATTCTGCAAAAGGTGAACTGAAACTGTTGGTTTGTTACGTTTTTTTGTATTGTAACGAAGTTGTGTTCAAATCCTGACCATTCAAAATATATCCACCATTTCAGAATTTGTTCTTTGTTACGAAATGTTATATTGATAAAAATACTCGGATTACGTTCAGCGAAGATAAATTGATTTTTTTCTCTAATTGCAGAAAATTGACGGAATAAAAATAAAATCGATAGCTCTCAACGCAAATTACCAGGTTTCAAATTTTTTGATCGAAATACATACTGTGAAATGAGTCCGTCTCAACTTTCTTAAACCTTTTTTGGTGTCCTGAGTTGCCATATCTGGTTATTGCGTTTTTAATGTGCGAGAAAATACGTTATAAAATGAGGCATTAATATCACAGCCAAGCACGATACATTTTCTGTTTAAACAGTAATTCAGAAAAGCTGCAGCTGACGCTTAAATATTCTATCTTTGAAGCGAAGCATGAAGCTGAGAAAGAACTTTTGCTAAGTGGATCTACAACTATAAAATATTATACAATACAGACTTTGAATAAATAAGTGGACAGGGAAAATATCGATGCTGAAACTTACCGATTCTAAGTAATGGCTGTGAGCATTCGACGTATGCATCAGCAGAATTCGAACGTTTAGTCTATTTTTTAAATACTACTCCAAACCTGAATTTCGTTAAGTTTTCGCAAAACCAGCGTCACAAAAAATCTCGGATCATGAAATCCAGCGTATCTGAACTGTTGCATATTAAATGGATCGACGAGTCAATGCGAGGTCCTTGGAGAAGTTTAAAAAAAAATTGCGGTTCTTGTAAAAAACCCAACTTTGTTTTCCCTTATCAAAGCTACGACTACTTAAGACAAAATACGGCGAGCAATCGACTTCGGTTACGGACAGCGTGATGTGAGTAATGATATAAATGAAATCTAAATGCCAAGCGGTCGTGTGTTGTGGTAACGATTGCGAAGCGGTATCTACCTGTGCGATTACCTCATCTGTTGTTTTGTACGGAATCACTTCTTCGTAGTAGCCACTTTCGGCCAATTTTTGATGCGTCAATTCTGCGTAGTAGTTAGCAGCACTACAGATCGCCTGTGAAACAAACCTTTTTCAAATATCTGTGGACGGTGTCAATTTCAGAAGCATCATGAACATTTCGAAAATTTTTCTTTCGTATTCACGTTCGATTCTTTTCTCAACTTTGATTTAGTCGGTTAATAAGTTACACAATCATCCGAATACTTCTTTGACAAAATAAGCCGTAAATTATGATTTCTTTGCAGAATTATTCAGAGTGCGGACTCACGTCGATGATCTTCAAGACGAAATTGTATGAACCTGGTAGATCCGGCCAGGCTAATTGCTTCCAGAATTCTTTTATCTGAAACACATTTTCCGCGATGATTCAGTGAGAAAAATAAAAAGCCAATCAGCAGATCTCCAACGATAAACGGACGACATTGGATTACGACGCAATTACGTATCTTTTTTTCTCACGTCAAGTTTTATTCAGCTATTTTACAGCACGTACCTGGTAGAAACACGCGGTTGCATCAACTGCCGATGTGCAGTGCTTAACGATAAGCTCGCCTGTGCATATACGGTCAAGATCAGCAGCTCGTCTGATCCTCTGCATAGCCTTTAACTTTGCCAGATCAAGCCATTTGTCGACGGCTGGCTCAAACCATTGATAGTAAGAGCAGATGGCCAAACTCTTGTGATCTGATTGCGGTAAGTGGTCTTTCATGCTGAAAAACCGATCGGAAAAAGGTATTTTGGAAATGCATTACAATAATTATATAGCTCAGAATAAGCTACAAAACCAAAACTTGTTATTTCAGAACAAATACATACATGTGTGTTTGTATTTTTCACTTCTTTACTTATGTTCGAGAAATAAAGCTTGGATATTATTTTTTTCAAAAAGGTACCAAATTCGTTATTTTATCGTATACATTTACTGATTTTACTGTGCGTTGTAAATAATTAAGTTTTAAAACGTTAGCTGTGATCAAATTTGAAGAAGTTTCTATCAAGCGATGAGGATTCATGTCTGGGTTGATTCATTTATTAGGAAAACAGTGTTTGTACTTCGATACGTTTTTCTTCTTGAATAATCTTTCAGATATTTTCCAAATTTCGTAATAGAGAAAAAATTAAATAAGCGGAAAAATTTTATCATCAAGATCCTTGAACAGTACTCTTTTTTTCTTTGTCCGCGGAGCACAAAGCAACGTCACGAGTAAGTCTCAACACCAGAAACTTCACTTTAGTTGTCGGAGAATTAAAGTCTAGGCCAGTATTAAAATACAGTTGCAATTCTTAATCCCATCGTGCTTACTTGACGAATTCTTGGAGTGCTAAGTACAATTCAAAAATCGGTGTCCCGATCTCGGCTCCTGGGGGAAGGACGTATTCTTCATCGCGACCCTGCCCATGGAGCTGGAGACAAGCGGCTGTAACTCGAGCGCCAAGTTCATTGTGTACCTGCGATAAGAAGTTTACGTTATTCACTGAAATTCACACGCTACGAAACTTTGCCCATAAAAGATTTCGCGATGCTACAATGCTTTCAACAGCAAACGTTGAAGTACTTGAGAAAAGTCATTGAGTATGCAGGGCTTCCGATTTATCTCCGATTCAAAAGGTCACTACTCGTCTCACCAAACGAAAATTTATACTGCCGTAGCAAAGAATGAGTATAAGTGAAAAAAGGATAAAATTTTTTTATGTTCTTCTTCCGCCAGGTTGAAAAATTCCAAATCACCGTTTTCACGATTTTTTTTCTGCCTAGAACATAACGATTACAAAACATAGAGCTTCGTTTCTTTGGCAAAAGAAATTTGGAAAGTACGATGAGTTCAACACGCATTTTTCTCCGATTATCGATTAAAATACGTGGAAATAAAAGGAGAAATAAAATGTATGAAAATCCACATCTCTGTCGGAATATTTTATATTTTAATGTTAGATCAAACACGGATGAAATTCAAAGAGAACCATGTGCCGAACTTGTTGAAACCAGGATGGCCAAAGTTTGCGTGTTGATTCGATACGAAAGACGCGATGAGGGAGTCGTGCTAAATTGAAAACCAACAATAAGAAAGCTACAAGTCAAACAGGAAAAAGTCCCCTCATCTCAAACTGAGCGAATAAAGTCTGAAAGAAAGTGAGTATCTATTCAGGATAAAAGTTGATCCATCCGAAATGTGGTCGGCATACAGTCGTCGAATTGGATGGAAGATAGAATAGAAGTATGAAAAAAGTTTTGACACGGGTATGGAGTAGCGGAAGAAGACGGTTCAACTTCTTCCAACAAACATTTGCCGACAATGAAATGTAGACAAATGGAAAGAGGCTGATGGCGGCATCGGATCTCGTGCTTATATGTATGTTCAGTCGGACAAATGCCGAAATTAAAACTTTATCAAAAATTTCATGTAATTCAGCAAAATAATTTCCTAATCGCCGTCGAGAATTTTTTTACTCTTTATTCCTTCTAACCGGAATGACAAAGAAAGATTTGCGCATAAAATAATATGCAATTTTCAAATTGTGAGACTAAACTTTGCTTCAAAGCTTATTTATTCCGTTTCCAGAACTGCTACACATACATTTACTCAAGGGAGGAAAAACCGATTAAACCAAAGTACAGTAACGTTTGAAATGTTGAAATTCAACTTACTATATCGGTAATGAACGTAGCTTGATTTATAAATTAGAGCAACTGTGTCGTCTCACTAAACAATGAAATCAGTTACACGTTTCAATGATAATTACCGAACTAAATCAAGATTAAAGTCAGAGAAAAAAAAAATTTTTGCCCTGAAAAATAATTACTACGCGACGGAATCTACGTTTTCCCCCTTCGTTGAAAACGATTCATTACACTTGTCCCTTAACAGAGTTAGAATAGTTATTTCGTGCTCTCTATCAGCACCGATCTCTGTGGAAATAAGTAATGGTCGACTGGCGCACATTACGTTGCGCGTGCAATTTCCACAAGCTGATGTTATCTGACAGAAAAATACCCATAGCTATTATAGATAAGCTTGCATAGCGCACGGCAGAAAATATTCAGCTTCGAATCGTAATTCTGAGGTCAATGTTCACACGGGAATTATAAATTATACACTCTAGTTCTATGTCTCATCGAACCGCTATTACTGATCTACTTTCAACCGAACGATCGTTTAATGTCGCTGATCGAAAAGTGTAAAAGAAATTTGAAGAATAATTGTGAAAAAACCACAGATACGTGGCTTTGTTTAAAGATTTAAAATTCATCCGCTTAATTTGGCCCAATCACTATGTCCAAATAATCGACATGAAATGACATTAATTCCGTCGTCGCCTTTTCTTTTTTTTTAATAGTTGTATAAATACTATAACTGTATAATATGGTATAACAAAGCCAATTTTTCTCGGTGTATATATTTTGTAAACTAGAAGGCGCGTGGCTTTCTCACAAATAAATAATTGAGTGAACCAACTGTTTAATCTTCAACCAGACACCTCGTAGAACATGCATGAATTTTTTTCAGAATTTTCGCGGTACGTAAAGTAGCCAAAATAAGGGCAAGAAGCACAAGACCCCATGTAACAGTCAACGTATACCGAAAACCGTGTAACAAGGTAAGGATTAAAAGTACACAGCGACTGGGCTAGGTTTAAAAATGATGGAATAGAAGAGAAAATTTTTATTGTGAAATGGCAAATGACTCCGCTTCTACCTCATTAACACTTTTTCGTTTTTCACAAAATGGATCTGACAAATAAAATTACATGCACAGTGCGTGAATATTATTCCAGAAATATTATTACGATTGTATATGAATATTTAAAACCTAATATATAATGTTTTATCATTGAAATTACATATCAACCGTAAAATAGCGTAAGTAATGGGGAATCGAATTTAAACTGATACTTGTAAGAAAGGTCGACAAATTTGCAATTGTATCTACGCATCCGGGAACATTATACATCACCCGATATGAGTGGCAAGTGTCACTCAACGTCATCTGAAAAAATCTGAGTGAAGTAAATCATATGAAACATCTATTAGTTTTTTTTTTTTGTTTTTGTTTTTCTGTACACCAGGGAGCACAACTTTGAAAGAACGTAAAACACCATACATTCACATACTACTAATCGAATTATGAATACAGTACAAAAAGCAAGCAGCATAGAGCTTTCGCATGGCATAAAATCGAGCAATAAATTCTGTACGTGTACGTTGTGCCTGACATGCGGCATTAGGCAGTATAGCAATGGGGGAGGTGCGATAGTGTGAATAAGACTTGTCGTTTTTTTTTTTTTTTTCTTACGTCTGCGAAGTTCTATCACGTAAATCATAAGCCAAACTCTGTATAGCGGGCTATGCGTTCATGTCGTAACCTAAATTGTTTATCCTATAGTCATTGAGAATCATTGGCATTAATCATTCTAGAGCGATCAGATTGTAATTAGACACGAGTTACACGAACGTTTGTCCTGAAAGTCGCATGCATTTGAAAATTTATCAAAGAGGTTACAACGATAACGATGCTCGAATCAGTGTGCGATGTGTTTACAGTGGGTACATAGTATAAGGTATATTATACAGGTATAGTTTATAGCAGAGGTCAATGCTCGTATACCGAATTAAGAATATAGTTCTGAGGGCGTAGAAAGAGAGAGAGATAGAGAGAGTGAGAGGGCGAAAGAGAGAGAGAGAGAGAGAGAGAGAAATAGAGGGGTGAGATACTAACATTGGTGTCTGATATAAAGTACCTCTGATGTGTGCTCCATGTGTGTCGCCACGTGTTCCGCCAGCTATGGACAAACATCTCGTTTACAGTTGGGTACCTCGATATTACCAGCTGACAACGATCTTTTAATCGTGTTGATTGATAAAATTATAATCATACCATTCGCCAAATTTTCAAATACGATCTGACTTATGGAATATAGGTATAAGTAACGCAATCTTGAAATGTATAGAATCGAAGAGTGAAATTCAAATCTCCTGATCAACGTGAATAAGCGCCACAGATAAGTCCCGAAAAGTGATGTATGTTCATTGGTACTTCAATTTTCATTCTTATTCACGGATTTTTCTGAAACTCTGCAATTTTATTGCTCAATACGCATAAGCCTGGAGTTTATTGTTGCGAATAAGCTGGCTGACGTCACAAATGATCAAAAGCATGTAAAGCCAAACATAGCACATCGAGCAACGAGACACTGAACTTAGCGATGGGGGGCAAACTAGGGCGAAGCGAGCTTTCTTAGTATCTAATTCAACTCGCCCCTCAACTCCCCCTGAAAAAAATGTAAATGCAGAACTCGGTTATCAGAGTGCAAGTATTCACCCATGTGTCGTAAGTTTAATACTTACTCTATGGTAAGATACGCTTCGCTCTAGTCGACCCCAAAGATTGTGATTATAATACATGTCAGTTAGCTAACATCACGAACGAATGCCGTGACTGATAGCAATAATTCAGTGTTTTGTTACAATTTTTCTTCTTCCCCTGAATATGTAATACACTTACCAATTTCTCCAGCTGCTTGTAAACGGCAGAGAAGTAAGGAACTCCGTTCGTACTGAAAGATAAAATGCAATTCGAGTTCAAGATTGAACAAATGTCTTCATAACAATTTGTATACCACATCTCGATACAAGCATTTGTACTTTTAGTAATTGTGAATTCTTGAAGCTGAAACTAAAGTTTTTGGGATTTTTTTACGGCCTGGGTTGTTTAGACGATTCACAGTCATGAGACTGGCTAGGTACGTTTGTCTGGACGTTACAATTGGGCGAGGCATTTGAGATTTACGCAGTTGACAATTAATTACCCGTCCTGCATGCAAGTGTTGGAGTTCCGAGGTTCAACTTCTCCGGCAAAGTCTCGATGAGGAACAATTGCAATGGCGAAATAAAGTACGCTAGAGTTCTCCAATTACTTCCGAGGCAGGATTTCTACCTCCTCGCATTGCGAGTAGTTACCACTCTTGAGAGAAACTCTTTCTTTTGTCATTCATGAATGGTAAGACTTATGACCCGACGGCCTTTGCCATCTGCTTCTGGCAAGGACGCCATTGTGGGAGACAAACGTGAGCGGGACAGCATAAAATTATGAATAATAATAAGCTCTCGATGCGACTTACTTTTCGAAGAGACTATTGTAGTAGTGCAACCCTTGCTGGAGGTCGACTAACAACGTCGTTACCAAGTTGGTAAAATCTTGCAGCACTTTATCCGCGTCCTGGTCAGGCTCACGGTCATAGTACATCGTCTGGTTCATTGTCTCCTCGTACCTGTATGGAAATACACGTACGAATGTGACGGATGGAAAGATTGGGCAAAGAACTGATACAGACTTCTCAAGTATTCGCGTACGCATCCGTAGTTTTGTAATTGCAGTCCTGCATCGATAGCCAAACTCACCAGTCGTGTGTCCCTTTCCTGAGCGCGGTGATGATTTCGCCTCGGATTTCCTTGTTGAACGGACAGCACTTCCAGAAGGCCTTCATATTTGAGAGCAGACCAAGACACCTTCGGACAGATTGAAATTGTCACGTCAGGCTCCTGTGCACTCGATATCGAATTTATCTCACCTCAGTAGGTAGTCCAGCCTTCCAATTGCCGGTCTGTGAAGAGGTGGGAAGAGCACGCGATGCTGGCGAACCTGGTTCAGCGCCATTTCGAGAAAGACGTTAAAGGAGTCGGTCAAGCACTGCTCCTCGTCTCTGGAAAGCGTGTCTGTCGGCCACAGGGAGTCCAGATCCTACTCAACGAGATAGACATAATGTTGTCTGTAGTGTCTTAGTCCAGTTCTATGTGCGTGATCTAAGCATGGACTGGAAATAGAACCTAAGTATGCTAGTAATGGACGGTTGGTCTTCCCCGGTGAAAATATTTCCGGTCTGAAAACTGCCGGCAATGTTCGAAGGTACGATTAACACGGTTGGCGGAAGAGTGGCGAGGAAACTTGTGATTCGGTATTTCAGAACACTCTATATGTATATTCGAGGTATTCGGTTACGCAGTGTTAAACGAAGAGCTTCGCCAGCTTTGACGTCTCCGCGGTGAACAGGAACTAACTACGAACTTGAACCATCTTCAAAACTTGCCTGTAACAAACGATGCAGAGTTCTTGGGTCCACGCCCGGCTGCCTCGAAGTGGCCATCCACCTAATCAAGGCTTGCTGAAGTTCCGTGACATCCCCTTGAACTGCATGCTGATGCAGGATCGTCAGGGCCGTCTGAGGCAGCTCGCCCGTGAACTCGTTCTAACAAGAAATCGCAACTCTAGCAATTCCATGTTTTACTCATTCTCACAGCATGCCAATGAACCTTGCACTGTCTTCATCATTGTATGAAATTTCGAGTGGTGTCAGTGTAGCAATACTGTACAAGCATGCACCGTATCAGCAGAATGTCGGAAGCGTGTGTGGGAAAATTTCCTGATAGGTGAATTTCGGATAGAATTATTGATACCTTGGAACACTTTGGAACGAGAGTAATTTTCTTATGGTACCGTTTCAACTACTACAGATTACTTGTCTTAGGTATCGTTCGTTACTCGATATGAAATTTTGGATCCACAGTCATTCACATCCTGTCCTGAATACTCACCCCTTGTTTGCTCATCTCGTGATTAAGAAAGATAGTGTAGAGCCTTTCCTGCTGCCTCAACTCCCCCCAATTGTCCTCTTCGGAGGTGCCTCTGTCCTCGCGAGTCGACAACCAAAGCTTGAGTCTGATCCTTCCTTGGATGTTGCTGCGCTGTGTCCTCGCCTCGAGCTTATACCAGCAGTCAAGTCCCGTGCTTGGAATATCCTGAAAGTTTTGCTTATGGAATGGATCTTCCGGAGTAAGATATTCGCGCTTGAGACACGAAACTTTCGCTTCGCTTAGCTCCTCCCAGCAAATAGGGTATAATGATACAGTGGCCCGGTTGCCAGGCGATCCGTAAATCGTTTATGCAAATCAACTTGGAAGGATAAACAATAAAGGACCCAGGAGACGAGGATGGAGCATATCTGCGGTGTTTCAGGGGTCGTATGAGGCGATGCTGAGCACAGCGCATCGGTGCTAAGCGAAAAGCGTAAAGTCTTTAGGGGTAACGAGGTGCCGAGATGAGGGCATTTTTCGAACCGCGACACCAATCTCCCTTTATTTTACCCCCTTGCCTCTTCCCTCATCCTCTATATCATTCTACTTTTACGTCCATAAGTGCTGTCTATAAGAGAGCAAGAAGTCATGGAAGGTTGTAGAATTTTTATCGGTTACGTTTCTCAAATTTCACAAAATATTCGTGATTAGTTGGAAAAGGGGTAATGAAAGACTCGAATGAAGATTGAGCCGCGTATCCTTGATCTGGAAAACATTTCGCCGGAAAAAAATGACTCATACAAGAACGTGATAAGAACGAAAGTGGTGATTTGATTAATCACCATTCTTGTATTGAATTGACACATTTATATCCCTCGGTAATTGCTTATCAAGGTTCAGCTGAAGGGGGCGAGGCTTACCTGGAGTGGCACATTGACGCATCCGAGAAAGTCATCCTGACTGCCGGATCTCGCGCTCTGAGCGATCTGCTTGAAGAACCTTCCAAGGCCCTTGACTCCACGAACCTCATTTAGTTTGCTCACGGCGTCAAACACCGAGGATTCGTCATCGTGGTCCCTGTAACCATGTCTGTCAGGAACACAAAACTACTGGCATTTTAAAAGCCATTCACAGGTACGAATACGCAAAGCTAAGAGGTACATCGGTGTGGTTTGAAAATACGTAAAAACGGCTATGGCTTAACTCTTCAAGACCAGAAGTACATCAGTTCATCCCAGAATATTTCTAGGCTCGAGAGGTTTCAAACAAAATCATCGCGTTAGGCTTTGGAGAAGTTGAAAATGCAAAATGAATCTGCTAGAATTTTTTACATGGTACTTGAAATGTCGCGATTTGACGTTAAAGCTTACATTTAGAAGATTCGTTTTCTTTCAAAACTGTGAATGGCAATGTGCCATCTACGCATGCTTCTTCGTTCGTGAAATTTTTGAGAAAACTGACGGCATATCTGTTTTTTCATCAAGTCGGAACGTGAGTATAACACGGCTTTCGTAAAAGGTTGACGACTGATCCACGATGAAAACGTCATCTCACTTCAAGACAACAAAACTCGGAGTGACTTGATGTACTCAAAATAATTTGTCTGACTTAACTTCAATTCAAATGACTCAATAACTTCAAGTGGTTACAATTATTGAGTATACGAAGTTCGTAAAATTTATGTGACTCCGATTAAAGGGATAGGCTCATCTGAAAATTTAGAATTCTTGATCGATCCAGATATTACTTCAAAAATCTTTTCACGAAAAGATGAAATGTATTAAAGTTACTTCAAGTGACACCAGATGATTTCAAATAAATTGACATGTTTCCAAGTTGCTGCTTTGCCTCAAAAGATGTTGAAATACTTCGGATGGCTTCAATTAGTCACTTGATAACTCGAAATTAATTCGCATCACTTTAAATAAGCTCATGCGTTATTAAATGACTCGAAAATGAATGCACAACTTCACGTAAACAATCTCAGATATGACTTGAAAGCCTGAAGTAATGTCTGTCAGATATTTTATGACTGAAAATAGATTCATATAACTTTAAGTGACTTCTGACGGTTTCGAATGAAGTCAGAATAATTCTCACCCTAATTCTTAGAACAATAAACGTATCTGATTGTGAGTTCTGTGAATCCGTTTTTCCCAAAACACATAACTGTGATACGTAAATCTCTATCAAGAGATAGCCGAAGTAAATTTCATTCAAACGTCTTGCACTTGGACTTATCTTTAACGTTCACGGAATGAGAATTGACGTGCTTAAAGTTCGCGTGCTTTGATACTGGATGAAGTATAGGCAGCAACTTCAACCACTGCTGAGATTTACACCTTGGAGAACTAAATGCAGGATACCTAATTGTCGGCGGTTCATTTAAAGCTCGGTCAAGTTATCTTCCCATGCATTTCGGTTCATTGATCATGAATGCCGTGTCCACCGAGCGGATGTCCGGCCGTGATTATTTGAAAAATGGGGCTCCCGTCGTCAAGAGAAAATGGTGGGGGAGCATGAAGCGCGTGCACGGAATTCCGGAATCCAGTTCAATCATGGCGGATATACGTGGGGTTGGAATCAGGAGTAGGGGGAGTATATTCGAATGTATCATCAAACCGTGCGCTTGGAATAGAGTCTATATTACATTCTACCGATCGTTTACGTGTAGGAGCGATCCAAATACACAAGTAAAAATATATGATATTCCAGAGGAATATTTACACTCACCATATATCCAAATGCAAAATATCCGTGTTTATGTCATCTATGTCGCTGAAATTGTGGCATAAAAATGAGGTGGATTAAAAGTTGAGTTGAAATTATTCACAAGAAAGGAAAGTGTTATAAAAATAATTTGTTACAGGTCGACAGTTTTTCCTGTCCCTAATTAGATCCATCGAAATCCATATAAATCCATGGTGAAATTTCGCTAATAATAATTTCATTGCACAGACGAGATGAACAAAAAATTCCAAATAAGCTTGTCTCGTGTTCTCTTATTCGTGTAGAAAGGTCAAGTCGGTGAAATTTGTTGAAAAAAATTCTTCTTCCTCCTGATATTCTTGATTGCATGTATTTTATACGCCCGTTGGAATTTTCAACAAAGATATAAGAATTCCAAGAAGTTCCAATTCACAAAATTCTATAAAAATTTCATAGAAATATTTGAAGAAAATTTTCAGAATTATTTTCAACGAGTGGAAGAGGGAAACTTTTGTCACAATATATCAGGAATTTTCACACCACTGACTTATTTACCGAATAAACACACCATCGATTCGTTCGCAGCTCTATTTTCACGTAAATTGATACCCATCAGGATAACAGCAGCTGGGTTACAGCGAAACTTATCGATTTGTTTCGAAGTCGGCTGATTTTCAATTGAAATTTATAAAATTGTCAGTTTTAACATTTTTGGTATACGCTCTTGCGACAAGGTTTCAAAATCATCGTGTAACTTGTTTTGATTCTCCGAAATCCAGACGAAAGTCGGTCAAATTTGACGAAATCTTGTATCAATTCGTTCTCCATTGGACAAAGTCTTTTCACGGGATTACCGACATCGAAGTAAAAATCGTAAAATCCCTCACGAAATCGAATGAAATCCATCGCAAACTCTGAAATCCTGAAAGATCCGGAAATCCGTTCCGCGATATTTTTTACATGATCAAAGCCCAGCAATTGGAGATTGAATCGAGATATAAATTGATTTTCTCTTTTTGCCCCCCTCCCCCTTTCATTTTTTTTTTTTTTTTTTCGTTACAAGGAGAATGACCGGTCGTGGGTTCGGTAAAACAGCGAACCAATCTATCGGTAAAAACGATTGTCAACTCACAAGCGAAATTTTTCTTCCCATCGTGGACTCAGCGTGTGCGGTTTCACCGATGTGGCACGAATATACTTTGCTGGAACAGCTCCGCCGAGTGAGTCTCGATGCTCACGACGACTTCCGTGTTCCTTACGCTTGAAAGATAGTCTGAAACTGATTGAAAACTGGCATGGTTGAACGGTCGATATGAAAATATCAACGCTGGTCCTTTTTATTTATCATAATTATTTTAACTATCATTTTTTCATACGAATCGCCAGAAATAACTCTTAAATTTATTCTCCGTAATGATCGTACGGTTGCAAACTTCCTACTAAATATTGTTAATAATGAATTGATGATTATTTTTCAATGCACAAACAATGTCCGATCTTAATCATCGTTACAAGTAATATTAAACATGTCTATTGACGGAAAATTTTTCAATAAATATTCAATATCAAACTCATTGCGTTATTTACATGATTTAACAATTTGTATAGAATGATCGGAAATTAAAGACTATGGAGTAGAATTTCCGGAAAGCGCGTCAATTTCAAAGATTGCTTTTCTCATCATTTCCCTTAAGGAATAATCATCCTGCAAAGTCGAAACCTGAAGGTTGATTGAATTTTCCAGCCAAGTATCGAGCAAAATTTCACATTCTATTCATGTTCCAATTATAGATATTCAATTATATCTTTGTTTAGCCGTTTCTCAAAATTATATATTTATAATTTAGACCCTAATTCTCTGTTTTCCGATGTTCGTTATCTGCGCATCACTTTGCATCAATATTTAATGTCCTAATCGAGCTAATTGATTCTGCTTATTCATTATCTGATTTTCATTACTCGTACCTCGCCCCCGATTACTATATAATTTCACTTGAGGTTACATTGTGATTACATGGCAAAAAAACTAACCCTTATAGCCAGGAAATCGTTACAAAAAAAAAAATTATAAAAACCGATCTTACAATCAAAAGCGTGACAAATATCACAAAGCGAAACTGGTTCTTCGGAAAAAGCTGCTGTTAAACGATCAGTCAGATTAACAGAGCTCTCATATATTCAATATTATTACCAAAATGGATCTATAAAAATCAAAATTCACACAAAAAGCTGATATTATTAAAATGGCGATAAAAAAAATCACGACTCAACGGTTCCCTGACCTCGTCTGGAAGAAAACCTCACTTCTTACGTGTGCTAGAAAAGTTTATTAAAATGGCTGCCTTTATAACAACGGTTCGAGTATTGTCGATGCTCCGAAGATACGGGGCACGTGTAACATTCATTCACCCATGGTAAATTCAATCTAGCAATATACGCATCGTGTACCTGTGATGCTTCCTCAGCTTCTCGTGATGAGAATTGTCGTTGTCACCGCCGTCAGATAAGGCCCGAGTCGCTTGCCTGGGTGACGCCGGGGGTGTGTGGGGTGAATGAGCGCTCAAATTTGGTTGAGGACTGAGCGGTGCTCCGCCATTACCCGGCTGAATACCCAGCATGCAGTAGGGGTCGCTGAAACCTTGAACAATCACGGTTTCATCGTTTAAAAATACCTTCTAACAACGATCCTGGGTGATACGAATCTTCCACGTTCCGAAATCTAGATACTGCGCGTGCGCGCCGGTAAAGTACGTCTGCGCGTTCTACCCGCGCACATTTCATACTTCCCGCCTTTGCGCATGCGCAGTGGGTAGATTCGGGGACGTGGAAAAATTTCGGTGATCTAGAAGCCTGTCTACTTTACATTATTCGTTTTGAAATCTATTTTTGAGGGAAAAACATGTAACGGGATCGTCGTCACGTTATTCGCGTGTTATGGGTGGAAGAATTAAATTCACGTTGAAAGGACGCTGTTTTGCAGCGGTGGTAAATTTTTTGGACTTACCGATAACGATCGTCAATGCTGGAAACGTATGGCGCAAATCGTTTAGGACGAAAGACGATCAAAAAGACGGTCAAAACGGAATCAGCTACATCGCGTGAACTCGACGTAAAAAAATGGGATCGATTTTTCACATAAGTAGGTAAATATTCCATCGAGACAAACAGTTTAGGTACGCCGGAATATTCAATTTCACCGCACATATGATATAGCGCGATTACCAATCTATTATAATAGCGTATAACGGCAGCGGTTTGCGGCTCGTAAAGTCAACCCGTCTAAACGACGAAGGACGCTTGCCGGAAACAGCGATATTGGCATACAAACCGCACACGATGAAAGCCTGAAACGGTAAACTAAACTCGGATTCAAAAATCCAAAGAACAGAGGCACGTTTTATGTAATCATTATCACTCTCATCATTAACGTAACGAGGTAAATAATATGAAACGAGTTGAAAGTAGAAATTCCTACCGTTCTCTGTGATAATTATTGCGGATTTGACCTCAAGTAATCTGATATGACGTGCGAGAGTGAAAATAATGTATCACAGGGAAATTTCGGGATTCGAAAACGATTTCGTATAACACCAGTCCGTGTGCGATACAACGATTCTCGTCATCTGGGAGAAATAAAACGCAGGTTCCCTTCTGCGGGATTCATTATTTTGACCGGCTTCAACCTACCAACAACAAATCAATGTGATTCTGAATTGACTAATCTGAATGAGAACTGGATCGAAGATTGTTAATTTGTGAATTAAAGGTGCAAAGTCAAATCGAATTAATTTCTGCAGATTAAGGGGGCGTGTACGAGGAGACTGTTGAAAAGTGTGTGAATTTTTGGAATTTGCATCTCGATGACCAATTATTCAATTTTATTGTGGCTTATTTTATTCAGAATTATGCAGATCGAGATTCATTCGGATAATTTTTTTTTTTTTCAACTGGAAGCATCGTTATTCTCAATAACGTCCACAATTTCGCTTCATCTCCGATATCTTAAAAACTGTTTGGCCAATTTACGTGAAATTCGGAGACATCATTTTTGGCTAATTTATCCCCGTTACCGTGATCCGAATTTTTTTCTAAACCTTAAACGAATTGGTGACGATTTGAAGTTGAAATCCAATTTCATGTAAAAAATGTTCAACTTCTTTGTCAAACGACCCAAAAACTATAACAATTTGAGAAAATCGGGATGGTGGCAGAAAGGATAAACTATCTAAAAATACTGTCCACAAATTTAAAGAAAATTGGTTGACCCGGGTTTTAAATATCGTGACCACTGAAAAATATGCACAGAGCGGGGGAGTTGACGTTATTGTTAATAAAAACGCTTTATAAAAATTAATTCCAATGATAAAAATCCATCGATAAACCTCGATCCAAATATTTTCGAACAAACCAAACTCCAATAAAATTAAATAATTGACTGTCAAGATATAAACTCCTACAAAATTCACCCATTATTTATTTTCCTTCTTAACTCATTCCGTTGATATTGTACATGGCAGCAATCGACGTGTATTTTATTTTTTTGCTGTTTTTGTTGCTGTTCTTGTTATTGCCGCTTCATATACCGAGGGCGAATTGTGTTGCAAGGGTGTCATTTATCGAAGGGGGATCAATATGACTCGGCTTACTAACAATCGGGCAACGATAGGCTCTCGCTCCTGAAAGCTATTCGAAATATTTACTGCCCGACAGAAATTGATCCTCCGCATGTCTGTAATGCTCTTTGAATTGGCCCCATACCCATGGTTATTGGGGTTCCGTAATATCGGGTTTAAGAGTCACCGAAAGAGGTCAGGCGAAACATTATTTGCGTTTTACCCGTTGTGTGAGTTTTTATACGCATATATATAGCTCGTTAAACCCGCGTTAAGCTCGAGTGGAAACGGTTGAATCAAAAACCGTCTGTGCGTAACTGCTGGAGTAAAGTTTCAACGAAAAAGAGAAAATAAAAAATTTCAGACGGACAGAAGAACGACGACGAAGAGACGGGAAGTTTGGAAAAAAGGCAAATCTTTTTACACGGTATTTACCGCATTTTAATCATCCACCCGATAAAGTCAGTTCTCTTCGGTATAAATTGTCGGAAAGTCGTAAAAACCTCCGTGATGAATGGCAAAAAGTCCGACAATTTTTTGACTGCGTTTATCAAGTTTTCGTCGTTATGACGAATTGAAAATTTTCCATCTAATCGACGCAGAAATTTTTGTCGCGGTTTGTATGCGGATTTATTTTTTCATGACTTCTAATACAATAAGAAGAAAGCGACTGAGCTATTATTTGAATGAATAATTTTTCCGAATAGAGAGATTTGGCTTTAAATATTCAGAGACCATCTGGAAATGTTAGAGAGAATAAACAATACAGTATCTGAAATATTTCAAAGCTGACTAAAACTCGACCTCCATTTTTATTCCCATCAAGTCCTATGATTGTCAAATCATTCTCTTACGCTGGTTTTAATAATCGTTATGTTGATATAATTTAGCACCTACGAAAAATATCGTTTTTTCTTTTCTTTTACTGGAAACATGAAGCCACCCAACAATTCGTAATGTTCATCATTGCTTAATCGATGTATCGTTTGCTCAAAGTTTACTGGGATGTTCAATTTCGTCAACTTTCAAATTCCATTTTGAAAAATTCCCTGAATCACAGCAAGAAAATTTTTATGTCATAGACATGTTACAAAAATGTGGAACCCCGCTGCAAGACCATTTCAAAACCTTGTAAGTGGTTAAATGGTTAGTATTATGATTTGTAATAGAGCTGCTGGGTTTTTTGGATAACTTGGATAAAAATCAACTGAAGCACTTTGGGAATATTTCATTGAGACATGACGCGGCATAACTCGTGAGTCGATTTCAGAGAAACCCAATATCGGAGTCTGACTTACGGGTGAATTTTTCATCCAACACGAGCGAGTGTCTCCGTCTGATCGAAGAGGCTAAGACAAAAGGCGAATTCTTTTCCTTTCAAATGACTATTTGATGCTTAGCGATCTCAAAGGGATGAGATTCAATACCTTGTTTTCGTTTTTATTATTCCGCATCCACTGCAAGTGAATTACAAATATTTGTGCTAATATTGTAACGCTGTAACCCCGTTAAGTATTTGACCATGAAAACCGGTGAAAGATAAACAAAAGTAAAAATTTTTTGTCAATTTCACAGCTTGCAATTTGACAGATGATATTCTAGCTATTTTTGCGTAGAAAAAGATTCTTCACTTTCTACTGAATTTTTGAAATCATTCTTTGCCTCGGAGAAAAAATGTCAATGCCCGGATGACAGCTTTCGTAATTCGGTAAAAAAGTGAATAAAACGAATATGTTCGATTACGAGAAAACGGTTACCTAAATATGTATCCACCTGAAAAAGACCATCGAGAAAAAATGAATCGATGCAGTTTCTAAATGCATAAAAAAGAATGAACAGAAAATCGGTGCCACTTTGTTCAGTCGATTGAGATTTTTCCAAAGTCTTGCATTTATTTGGGTTTTGCCATTTTGAATAAACCAACTCCGTACATTTTTTTTTTTTCTTTTCAAAATTCAGTGTGATTCACAGCAAAATTAATAACATCGAAGAGCGTATTTTGAGAAAGTTAATACTTTACTCTTGCACACCATAAAATCAAACAAATGATTGCTGAGAAATCTATTCTTTATTAATACTTATTACTTATTACTTATTGAAGTCATCTCAAGTTTCACGTAATCTTTTCAAATCGTCTAAAATCTCTTGAAATCTTCTGAAATCTTTTGAAATTTCCGATGTCCCTGTAACTTTTTGGAATCTTTTGATATTCCTAAAATCCTTTAAAGTCCTACCAAATTCTTCAAATCTTGGAAATACTTGACATCGTCTAAAGTCTGTTGCAACCTTTTGAAATCGTCTGAAATCTCTTCAAGTCTTTTAAAATTTTTTCCAATCTTTCGAAATCTCTTGAATTTCCTGACATCACTGTAAACTTTTGAAATCTTTTGAAACCCTTGTAATTTCGAAATCACACGTACATTAAATTCCTGAGTGATCTTCTCCTCGTCAGACGTTCATTCCGGTTCACCTAAATTCGAGATATGCTTATTGTCAGACAATCGCGCTTTCACCTCGAGCTTGAAAAGCTCGCCTGTTCCCGAGATACGAAGCTGAGACTCAAGGAACTAGCGCTGAAGTATGACTCTAATTGGCCCGCATCGGTAGAATGTGGAGGTATAACACGAGCGCATCGAGGGGATTCTACAACCCCTGACGTTTAACGTTGTGTCAAACAAACGCTCGTTACCTTCGAAGTAACCAGATTATCGTAAGGGTCCAACTACGTTACCTCATTACTGCCTGCAGCGATCTTTGTTTATTACGTAGCGTACGCGACCCTGTGAAGCGAGACGTTTATTACACCGTCGTAATTGTGACAACGTCATTATGCAACTTTGATGATAAATTCAGCAGTCACGTTTTAATATACATTTTATTTCCTGCCGTGCTGCGAGTACTTTGATTTTCATTTGACCAGGTTGGTTGACCAAAACTTTATCGGAGTATTTAACTTTATAAATTGAATATTCATCAAATTCCTCTGTTTTTTAACTACGAATATCTCTTCGAAAATGTAGAAATAAGAAATACCGAAATTACGAACAGAAGCTCTGAAATTGATGCTTTATTTTAAATCGATTTAAAATTTTCTCAATTCTAATAAATTCGTTCGAATTCCATCCAAGATTGTTCATCTTATTTATTAGACTATTTCCGAGAATGACATACTAACATACCTATATTTTTTTCTTCCAGTGGTCAATTCAATGTCGTTAATATTTAAATATGTAACGATGCCGACATAGTAAAAACAAAAATTCCAGCGTATTTGTAGAAAATACTCTTTCAAATAAAATAAGCCATCGTAGAGTGAAATCGAACGAATCCGATAGATTTCTAAACATTTTCAACCGACTTAAAATCAAGTATTTTCAAGTATTTTCTTCCTTATTGCTAGTAAGCATTTTTGAAGAGATCTTCGTAACTTTAAAACACTACAACTTAATTAATATAATCGATGTATATCAACGATTTTTTTCACAGAATCAACAAAAAATATTAAATTTCGGCCCATCAGCCTCTTCAAAAAGCTCTGCAACCTTAGATGGACTGGTCAAAAATAATCGCAAGTGAGAGCAAAATTCCCTGACAGCTGTACTTATTTCGTAGATTGAGTAGAGTTACGAAAAAACTTGTTCACAGACTCGAATTCGGGAATTAAATATGCTATAAGCTTGAAATAATGGTTGTGTACAGTGTTTATCCCAATCTATTTTAACGCTACAGTTTTTCAAAAAAAGTTACAAGAAACAGCTGTGAAATAAAAAAATTCCGACACTCTTTATTCCGAATAAGAACCCAAAACGAGATAAATTTTTGAAGCTTTGTCTGAACAGGCCATATTTCAGAAAAAACGATACGCTACAGAGACTATCTTTAGTTATCTCCACAGCTTCTTTCCCCTCCATGAAACCCATGAAAGAAATATTACCGGACGCAAAAATCATGGGTAAAAAAGTTGGCAAATATCGCCCGATGAGTACGGTGACAAAGCCAGAGGATGAAAATATTTCCTCAACATTTACGAGCTTGCCGGTTATCGTTATTGAAACTTTTCGGCCTCACCACACCAGTAGTAAATAATCCCGACAGCTCACTGAGTACCTTATGGGAAGTGCCGTCAAGGGGATTTGCTAGGGAAAAAAAAAAATTGACTTACCATTAGCGTCTTTCGCCTCGAGTCCATCCGCTTCGATAACGACGACACTTAGGACGACGATGGGTGGCTGCAAGGAACAAGAAAAAGGTAAAAGAAAATACAGTCCAAGTATAAAAGCATTCGAGGCTCTCGATGCTAGGGGAAAGTTTCTTAGAGAAGTTGCAGTGGATGCTTGGCAAATTCTCTTTCAAACAGACAACTTGTCGTTGGAAACGCAGTTTCACCGTCACGATAAAACCTCGGACAAACATTACTCGCAAAGTTTGCTTGCGCGTTGCGACACCGCGGCCGGTCGCATTTTATTAAAAAAATATTACCCGTCGGGAGCTAATTCCTCTCCGCAACGATAATTGAGAACGAAGCGGAAATACAAAAGCGTAGAACTACAAGATCCTTTTCAGGACGTTTGGACTGTACCATGGGCTACGAATGGTTCTGGGTTGGGTAAATGAGCGCAGGCAACGAATCGACGTGACAAGACAGGCAATTTTTATACCATGGGAAATTAATATTCGTTTATGCAACAGATTAACGGGATAACAAGGAATTTATAATACTGTAAGAGCGAGGGTGTCGGGTGTTTGGCAGCTAGCATAATTTCAAGTGTTTTTAGAAAAGGAGAGTGTGTGGAAAATTATAAAGATAATGGATAAGCTTCCGTTGTCTGATAGTTACGCGATGATTGGCAATAGTGAACCTACACTTCCGGTTGGTTTTACTTGTACATATCAGGGTAAAAGAATCACCTCCGTTGTCGGATGGTTGTTACAAGGATAATCAATTAATTGTAAGCTTCCAATAAATTGATCAAATTGTGTGAATTTAGCGGTTACAAGTGAAATTATAGTAGACGGATTCTGAAACGTTACAGCATGTTTCGAATTAGTGATGAATTGTCCAAAAATGGGGTTTAATCGTTCAGTGAAAAAGCTTCTCGTTTACGATCCCAATCGATTAACATGCACGCTTGAAATCCATGGTTTTTATCCATACGAATTTTTGAGCCTGGCAATTAAGAACTAAATTTTTGTTTGTTCACACATTTTCAATGTAGGAGATACAAGTCCTAGTTATCACACTTTTTACCGTCTGATTGTCAGAATTTTCTCGAGTAAAATTTTATTCGATTCAGATTTAGGGAACTGTAGATGCATCCCTGGCACACCTAGAGAAAATTTTTAGTCGCTCCACCGCAAGTTTCAATACAGCTTTTCGAATTTTCGAAAAAAAGTTGCGGAGTGTGACAACTTAGCCCAGAGGCGGAACGGGAAAAATTGATGATTAATTGTTTTTGCACCTTCGTTTTCTTCTCATGATTTCGATGCGAGAAACTGGGGTTTTCAATGTATATTTTTGAGCAATAATTCTTTTCTTCGTTGTATTTTTTCCCGGAAACCACGAAACAGTGGACCTAGACTCCGAAAATCCCTAAAAACATGAAACTTATGTCGACGGAAAAAAGCCACGTTTCTAACCTAATGGAAGATGATGAAATGTGAGAGATTGAGACGTGCGCCTGCTTTGTAAGGAATTTGAAGGCTGACCTTTTCTTCCGATGCGATATTGAGGCAACGCCGGTGCTGGTCTTGAGGAACGCCGAAGGCTTCCTGGGCATATCTGTAGAGATCCTCCTTGTAGTGGGCGTATTGTCCCGTGCTGGCACCGACTGTGTTCGCGACGGTATAAAGCACTTCGATATACAATTGTTCCATCTGGAACATTGAAGGTAATGTAACGGCGGAATGCTGACTATTTTCAGTTATGATCAAATCGGAATAACAGATGTAATTACAGATACAAAATGAAAATGAGTTTCGTAGCTGGAACCAGAAAACCTGGTGGGAATGTGTTAGTGTTATTTTTTATTACCGTAGCTCGTTTTATATTTTATCATAACTTGGAACAGTAAATTGATGTTAACGCTGTGTTTCGATCATTAAGAAAATTCAGTTTTCTGAACAAACAGATTTACTGTTGCTTTGGCCAAAAGAAATAGAGTATTGACATTTCTGATTACATTGAATCGTTATCTTGTACCATATTTCCTTGCGATTTCCAAACGGTTGTTTTAACAATACTCATTGCAATAGTTTTTAGTAATTAGAACAAATAAAGTTTTTCATAGCGTCTTTAAATCACCGTTTGAGGTATTGCTTTTCAAGACTCCGTTTCTATTTTACCTGCTATTGGGAAATAATGTGTTCGGAATTTTCGTATTTTGAATAAATCTTTCGACATGATTAATTAAGGGAGACCGTGGCAAAGTGGGCTAATCAAGAAAAATACATGATTTCTGTTTACTTCCAGTTGATGAAAATAAGCCACCTTTTGGGCCGCTAAGTATGATTAAACCTGAAAAAAATGTTCGTCGTACCCGACTTTGCTGAAATTTTCTCTACATTTCCAAACACTTGTTTCTTTCCCCATCAAATATCACGAATGACTTACGATTCATATTCTAACGATTCCAAAGCTGGATTCTCCGCAAACAAATTTCCATTTTTCCAAGCAATGCAACAGCCTGGTTTTATTCAATATCTCGCATTCAATCAACTGAAAGACGAGTCATAAGATTTTAACATAATTTTAGGAGATTCGTTTAAATCCTGAGTCAATGCACTGTCAAAATCCGATACATTACCAATTTCTTGCACCTATTAGAAAACCACTTGCAACTATTAAGTGTCTAAAACCAAGCCTTGGACAAATAGAAATAGTAAAAAACCGCATAAATAAGATTCTGAAAGAGATGAAAAGAAAAAAAAAAGAATATTTCTGCACGCCGAGTGCAGCGAGAGGTTCCAACCCTGACATGTTCTAGATGGAAATTCTCCTTTCACCACGAACGCAAACTGCGATTGGTTTGCGTGACAAACGCTCAATGTCTTCATAGCGTCGCGGTGAAAGCCGATGGCTTGACAATGCAGGGTGAGTTAACATTGTCTTCGTTCTATATACCCGACATACCTACAACACGGGGTCGCGTTGCTGATATATTATTCATTGACTGTAAACTAGCTCCTCGTGACTCCGCTCGCTAATCTTTTCAGATGCTTTTCGTGGAAAAACTATCAAACATAGCAGCATGCTCTCGTAGACTTTTTTTGCAGAGCTCATCGAGAGCTTTAAAACTTTTCTACACAACTTTCCTCTATCTGTAAGAGTTTAATCAGCATTCTCACAATTGTGCGATCACGTTCCGATTTCGCTTACAAATATCGTTATATCTTCAAAAGTATTGATCCGGTTGTAACGAAATGTCTTCTAAGTTCTGGTCAGACGTTGAAGCTGTACACAGAAAAAAGAAGAATCAAAATCGGTCGAGCAGTTCTGGAGTTATAAGCGAACATACTTAGATAGACGTTAGGATTTATGTCGAGAGGCTCTCTTGGAAGGACCTGCTCGTAGCGCGCGCGATTCAAATTGCCTAATTTTCATTGGCTGACATCTATTTTCGCAGCCTGAAGCAAACCTTCGCCGATAAAAAGAAATTCCCTAGAATCGACCGGCCGACAAGTGACAGTCGATCATAACCTCTCTCTCGTATTAAGAATGGCCGGATTTTTACAAGGTTGGCCACGCATATAAACTAGACGAGCTGCAATTGTCGAGAAGATCGTTTCAAGTGAAACTCTCGGTACATACGTAGAGAAGAAGAGCAGAGAAGGCACATGTACTCTTCACCTGCCCTCGAAAATTTCCAACACTCAAGACGTCGTTCACTCCTCGCACTCTTTGTCTTGCAGAAATACACAACGAGAGAGAAATTTCTACTAGCGGTTACTACACAGTCCTCAACTATTTTAATTTTTTACCATAACCGAAGAATACTGTTCTTCTTGGCACGAAATGAGAATGAGTTTTTTTTTTTCAACTTTAATCAGGAATTCTAGTATTTTTTACTATTCTGTCCGATTATTCTAGGTAATTTGAGGGCTGTTTTAAATTGTCTTACATTCGTATACCTTGAGGGTAATTTACAACAAGCACTTCGGAGTTGACGAGCCAAACGAATTACTTGACCTATGAATATTTTCACGAATATTGCATATCGTCTGACGACGATATCGCAAACTGTTGCAGTCAACGTGAATCAAACCGATAACTAATGTATTCTGATTTCGAATAGTAAACACTTGATTCCTTCCAATTATCCCGGAGTAAATTTGTCGCATCCACGAATGCCAACTACTCTCGGAACAGCCTCAATTAAATTGCAGCGAAAAAAAGCTGCATACTTAATGCACTGTACGACTGCGTAATGGCTTCGACTTAATTGATACGCTGCAAAGTCACTTCAACTACCGAACGACTAACCAGTTTAATTATCAACCTTACCATCAGTCAATAAGTGAAATACCTTGCACCAGATATCTGTATAAATGGACATCTGTTGGTTGGAGAATTGAACAGAATTAATTTATATGTGCTTTTTTGACAACACGTATCGTTCTTTTTTTTTTTTTTTTTTTTTTTTGCGAATACTTCGAGGTGCAGACTTGAGAGTAATTCAGAAGACTTGGATTTTCATTACTTGTTATACTGTATCGAGAAATAATCGTCTCTTCTCTCTTTACAAAATCCGATTCGATTAACTTCAATTACACTTCGAGATTCTTGATTTCGTGATCAATTTCTTTTCTTTCGTTCTTATCTTTGTCACTTCCTTCACGTCACTTATCTTCTTCTGTACCGATATATTCTTAACGATGTGACGTGCAAAAATCGTGAGAAAGAAAACTACAAGTGCAAATATTTGTACGTATTTTGCATAGTTGACGATAATTGCACTGAAATTGGAAATTCCAAATTCAATAACGAACACCGAAGAGAATAATAATTATAATAATAGATGTGAGATAGTTTCCATGCCATCATGTGACCAGATTCATCGTCACGTCCAGCAATTTCTCTGACGATCCTGACTGAATCGCGATAAATTTTTAATTAGCAATTAATCCAGGACGCAATATGATGTCTGACTTAATTAAAATTGCAGGGTATGCGGCACCTGTTCGATTAAAATAGCGGGACATTTTATAATCAGTTCCAAGTCAATCCGTAGAATAATCTGAAAAATTTATCATTATTTTCATTTTCTCTTCTGTTCGTGAATACGGCTAACTTTTTTAGTATCATTTCGTACAATGCTTCTCTTTGTTACACAGTGTATAACCAAATCAAATCACTCGGTAATTAAAATGCAACGCGTCAAGGGAATATCAACGAGAGTATTTTTTATTCCAATCTTTTTTCTTCATCGTTGAAGAGTGGAAATTTCTGCGTTATATTTGCGCAAATCGAAGCCTGAATTCCACGTTTGCAAATTTTTTACTGCAATTAATTTTCATAAAATTTCAACAACAAATCGACACATTCAAACGTCTTGACTTTTTACTGAGATTACGATTTGTCCGCTAATCTTTTTTTTTCAGAAAGTTTGATCTTTTGTCATCACAGATTATATTTTTTATGAATTTATCTCATTATTCACCTAACACCTTTCCATTCGATCCGGTATTTTTCTTATCTGAAGGCTCCGGAATTTCGCACTTCCTTCATCGTTCGCTGGTTAAAATATTCGAAAGCAGATGTTGTAAGAAAAATTTGCAGAAGCCTTAATTGAATTCTAAGTGTTTCAAAAACTTGTTCAATTTTGCTTTACTTCCAACCGACAATAATTGACGTTTTTTTCTAATCCACGGCGAAGGAAGCTCAAAAATTCATTTTCTTTCATTTCCATTTCACGTTATACTTCGAATTCGGAACTCGACATTCATTATTGACTTTCCATGGGACACGTAAATTTCCACCAATCACTAACCATCGTAGAACGACGGTGACGACACAGTTTGAAGAAAGATGTATAAACTTTTGAAGCTACCGGTAATATCCGTTCCAGGGAAGCTTTGACTGTTCCCACAGGATCTGGTTCGAGTGACTCGAGCCGTTAGCAGTTGTAAGCCGGATCATCCGCTTGCTCGCTTACTTGTATCTCTATGTAGAAACGCATAGATGTACGTACACGGATGTACAGGGATTGTATTTTCTGTTTTGGTAACGAGTTGACAACCGGTTCCCTGCCTAGCTTGCGAAGCCGACATTCGTGTCGCGGGAATTTCAGCACCCTCTGGACGACTCGGCGAACTCGGGAAACTGAGGAGAGTTTCGAGGGTATATCGGAGCCAACAGAAGTGGCGGTTTAGCTTTGGGGATATTTCGCAAGCAAGGGTGAATCTGAACTTGGTTCAAGTTTCTCGGGAGCTTAACTCACCGGCAAAATAAGGTATCGCCGGCCTTCGGAGTGTAAACTCCTCGTGACGGAATATACTTGGGATACCGGATGTGAACTTCGAGAGTTTCGTCATGCGGCATAAACCGATATGCATTTTTATTAGTGTTTTGACGAGCGTCGAGACATTCCGGATTCGCGAATACCGAATTCGAAGCTTGGAACCTGTTTTGAAACCTCTGCTTCGAATAGGTAATTTGAATCGAATTCGTCCAAATTCTCCACGATCGAATTTTATGAATTTGGAAAACTGGCCGTCGAGTCATTCGAAAAATGAATCCAGTATGGGAGAGTTTGAAAGATTTATTGAAAATTTGAAACTGAAGGAAGTCATGTTTAATAATCTTAATCGAACGAACTCTTTGATATGACAAAAAAAAAAAAAATTACTAACCTTGACTATTAACAATTTTTGAGATATTGCGTTGCTGTACGATTTTTCAAAAATCTGAGATATGATTTATCGAGTCCGAAAGTTTATTGTTTCTAGTTTCGCGTTTTTTCACTCACAATTTTACTCTCTGAATCAATCCATTTTGAAGTACAGATTTTTTTGAACTCGTTGCAAAACTTTCTTACATGAATCAGAGCTAAATGAAAAGCAGATAAAAAATAGTTCCAGTCGTAACTTCATACGTTGAATGAATCTTGAACAAAGCACAAATTTCCGAACCAGGCCCAAGTAAACGGCTTTTGAATGAAATTCGTATCTGAGAAAATCGATTGAAAAAAATGTTCAAAAATTCTGATAAATTTTGCAGTCAAATGCGTGCTCGTAATAAAGTATAAAATTCTTCGTCGGCCAGCTGTGACGTCGTGAATCGTAATCAACGGCCTTCGGAGTATTCGAAGCTCGTTTCCGTCGCATTAGGAGCCAAAACACAAAAAGAAACGATCTTCCGTCGGTGACACAGCGGCTTAGAGACGTCGGCTGGACGGAGGCTGCACGTTTTCTCACACCTGCGGATATCGCATCAGCTGCAGTCGGTGAGACGATCCAATTATAATCGAGAAGGAGGTTGTCGGACCAGATAATCCGCTTCAATTACTTTGACGAGGATATCGAACGACTCCAAGATTAGAGTCGGCCGGACGCCGGACGCCTGCCAATTAAGATAACTCGGTACACGAACCTCGAGACTCCGTTAAAGCACACTTCAGAAGCCGCGATTATGCTCTGCGCAATTGCATCTGCGGCTGTATCGAGCTCCAAATACCGACTGCGACGAATACGAAGCTCCGGAGATATTGTATCAAATGTAGAACTCGGTCGGAAAGATTCTCGATATAAAAAAATATCACAAACCGACGGTTTCAAAGGTGAGACCAAAGACAATTGAGTCGAATTATCTGTGATTCAGTTTTAGATTTTGCTGAAACTTCTGGTCGTGTTTTTTTTTTTTTTTTCCCTAATACATGGAGCTTCTGATATGTAGTTATATCCATTGCACAAAAATGCGACCTACTGTAAAAAAGATGGTATATTTTAAAGTGAAAATAAGACTCGGATTTGTGTGAGAACGTCGATCCAAAAATTGAAAAAAAATCGTTCATAAAATATCAATCGTTTACTCGATTATTTTTTTTTTTTTTCGTCACTTTGTACTGAATTTGAAACATCGTATTTCAGAGCAGTGTCGTGAAGACCCATTAATAAATTTGATTTGCGCTATATCCTGCTGAAAATTATTTTGTTATCAATCACATAACGTAAATAAGTGAATACGATTTAATACCTAACAAATCGTATAATAAATCGTGAAATATATATTATAAGATGAAATAAATACCGAAACCTATGTTTTATCTTATAATCTATACCTTATGATTTGTTGTACGATATGTTACGTATTAAATCGTATTCACATGTTAAATGGCATAATAAAATACATCTAAATATCGGTATAAAAATTGGGTATTGTTTAAAATCATAACGAAATTTCAAATCCACGTCAACTTTTTTAACAACTTCTACGTGAACTGGATACGACCATATTTTCACGTGATTAATTTCAATAACCCTTGAATGAAAAACTTGACTTTTTTTCAAAAGCAAAATTAACCATCGGTAGACAATCTCCGGACGCATTCCTATAAATATTCGTATCCGATTTGACGAATAATTTTTCGGTCTGTCAGCGAATGTCAAAATTTCAAAGGGATATAAATCAAATGACCCAAAATTGTTACAGAAAGCGTTGGGAACCTTGGATAAAGTAAACTTACATCCTTCGAACACTTTTCTCGATTGACAATAATTCACACAGCAATGCGATGCGTTCGAATCGAATTGTCCAGAACATTGGCGGCGCATACGCGAAGGACATATCTGATCGGGAATTTATTGGTTAACCATCAAAAGCGTGCCCTCAAACCCGCCAGCTCTTCGCTGCGTTTAATTGCGAATGGTCCTTGGCTCGAGGGTTGTTTGTACGCATGAACGAATCCGGTACACCGTGATTAGAGAAACGATAACTTGATCCGAATCCGAGAGCCCTTCTCGATCCTCGTCGATGGTTATACTTGCTCCAATTTTCTCACCTCTGCGTCGCGACGACGACGTTGGCGGAAAGTTTTGGCCGCACCGCGGTGACGATCGATCACTTAATTCTCGGGAAAGTTGGAACTAGCGCTACAAGTCTAACCGTATAATCTTCGGAGACGTCGAGCTCGAGATTATATATTTAATCACCATGTTTTATGAAATCTGGTTTAATTAACCATACTCGAGATTTTGGGCTATTTATGTTGACAAACTTGTAAAAGGGCTTGAATTAGTTCTAACGCTTGAATTTCATTTTATTGAGTAATTTAGTCGATGTGAAAAAGAAGAAAATTCCGTCTCATCAGACTGGAAAATGGTAAGAACGGTAATTTGAGAATTTTTTAGCGAAGGAAATTAATTTGCAGGTAGTTGGTAAGAGACCTGATGATATGATGATTATTGCTGACTGAAAATAGTAAAAATACTCTCTGAAAATTTTGATCACGTATTACTATTCGTATACGTAAACTCAAAATTTGAAGAAAAAAAACAAAAATGTGGCGATGAGATGGGAATAATTAAAAATTTCGCTATTTTAAAACTGAAACGCACTTGATTTGTGTTTTGAACGTAAATTACGTAAACTAAAGCCTCGACGATGGCAGTAAAAACGTTTCTCAAAATTTCACGAAAGAAAATACGAGACTTCGTTCAGGAAATTGATGAAATATTAAATAGATAAATAATTAATAAATACGCGACTAATTTTTCAAAGACAGATAGGCAGCAATCAAGTTACAAAATATTTGGCTATTAAATCCTCGTAAAAAAAATGATCTTTCCGGAGTTCAAAAGTATACGAAAAAATGTACACCTAGTGAGAAATTTTCAAGTTGACAGAAGATTCTGATCTACTTTGACCCGAGGTCGAGTCAATTTCCGACGAGCTTTCGGATGGCTTTGCACACAAATTGGATACGCAGTGTGCGGCTCCGAGCTGAAAACTGATATTTCGTAATTTTTGTCAGAAAAATCTCAGTTTTATCATAGGAGAAGGAAACGGCGAGTTTGAGAGAGAAAGAGAGAGGAAGAGATAGAGACAGGGAGACGAAGGTAAACCGGAGGAAAGGAGAGTCAATTGAAATTCAATCGCTCTTTGATCATTTCTCCTCATGTAGCGAGTTCGAGACGAAGCACGAACACCATCTATAACCGTACCGACAAAGCGTGACGCAACGGGATAGGAAGAAATTGTTTCTTTTGATGTATAACCTGTGAACACGATATCACCGGTGAGATATATGAGAAATATTCAGTTCTTTGAAGTGATTTTTTCAAATTAACAATTAATTACGATCGTACGCTTCGATTATATCAAGTAACGGAAACGGTGTTACATCAATTCCGAACATTGAGAACGACACAAAATTTTACGCCCGTTTCTAGGTTATTTAATCCGATTCTTTTACTGTCACCGAATGACTGGAATAAGATTCGAAAAGAAACGATTTTCTTTACGAGATACGTACTTTGATTTGTCTATCATGCGATAAAAAATAGTTCTAAATTTCAGTTTATTTCTAACAGTATACTAATATTAATTTTTCTCCAGAACACGGCAGAATAATTATTGCGTTAAATCGTATATTACTATTGTTATAAACAAATTGATGGAAGAAATTCATGAAAATTGAAGGAATAATCAATTTGTGAGGGAATTAACGCTGCAAATATTTTTGTGAATAATTTAAATGTTTTTGGGACCGTCGAATCAGAATCTGTCGTTGAATTTTGATTACTCAAGATGGCGTATCCAATAACTTGGATGAAGATTAAAAATTTGATCGAATTTGGACTCAAACCGGTACCTATACATGAGCTTTTAGGGTTGCTGATTACGAATCTAAAGCAAGATTTTGAAAATTCAAATGGCGGATCCAATATCGAGGTCAAAAATGTCAATAATTTCTGAGTAAAAGTTTTTGTTTCCATTCGATGAAATGAAAAAAAAAATCCTGTCAACTACTCGGACCCACCATTGTCAAGTTTCGTAATTAATTAGACTTCGAATTCGTTACAAGCGACCCAACAAACCCCTGTGCTTAGATTTTCGTCTAAATTTGATTAGGTTCTCAAACTTTTGTCCTCCGCATAGATCCGTTACCTTCAATATTAAAAATCTGAATTTATATTCGTAATCAACAACCACGAAAACCTTTTAAGAACTATACTGTAATAAAACTTGACATAGAACAATAATATATATATAACTCGAAAGGATAAACGGTACAACGGTTCCTCTAAGAATAGCTCACTTTACGCGAGGTGCCCGTAAAGGCAGTAAAGTAGGTCTTTTGTAGGGCAAGGATAATGATTTTAGTACGAGCTAGAGGCGAGTACTGAAATAATTATTCGACCCTAAAATACTCACGCTCCTTTTTACAGCACAGGTATAAAAAAGTTTACAAATACGACACGAGATAATTGAGGTTATGTGCGATCTGTCGTTTCAGCGGTGTGACATCAGTGCTGCGCGCATGCGCGCCGGGATCTTTATAGGTTAGTTTCGTTGCGCACTTTGAACTGCGCATGAAGACTTCGAACTCATCTGTATCTGAAGCATCACTTTACAGACTGAGAACAGCCACGGAGAAGAAAGTCCTTCGTGTCAGCAGGTACCGTAAAAGAAAATTCTTACGGGAATTTCTTACATTCTGAAAGAAATTTACCCTCCGTTTGATACCAACGAGTTTGAACCACGCATCGCGCCGACGACGCGACGATTCGTTGCGTCTCGCGGCTCCAAGTTGTATCGGTTCGATGTAAGATGAGGAAAAAAGCTCTTCAAACGGACCGCGCGGAGACGTGAAACGAGTCGATATATCCCGTCCCATTCGCCCCGGGTGTGTGAAAGCTTAGCATACAAGGCTGTGAACGGCTCCCCACGCGATGTTTACCTACCTCTTTCTTGTTGAGTCTGTAGTTCTGAGCGCTGTTTAAGCCCTGCTCCCTCGAGGGCGGGGGTGGGACCTCCGCCCTGCCCTCCACCTCCTGCAGAACCATAAGACGTCGGTTCTCCTGTTTCCATGACAGCGCGGTGAAGCTTTCGAAGAACGAACCGTCGGTTTCCTGAACCCTGAAACAACGGATTCTCGTGTCAAAACCAATATCCCTCACCTTTTCGCCGAATTCTGTCCTGCTTTCATTCTTGTCTCCCTTCTTCCTCCCTTCTTACGCTCCGACTCGAACCACTCCTTAAAAAGGTTGGTTGCCCATAAATCTATACTCCTTATCATTCCTGTCGCAAGATTTATCATATTATTATATCCGTAAGCTTCGCGGATATCTTTTAAAATACGAAAACAGAAGATGTCGCATTTTTGAAAGAAGCCTTTGCACCGATGCTTCGTTTAAAATCTCCTAAAGATTGTTAAAAATCTCGATTATTCGCTAGATTTCGCTATGTTAAGAATCCTTTTTATCAATACTCAATTAAATGTTGGAATTTTTCCACCGTCGTTAATATTGGTTGAATTTAAAAACAATTAGATGATAAAATAAGAAATCGCAAAGTGAAATTGAACGAATCTATCAGGTTTTTCACTAATTGAAAACGATCTAGAATGAAAAATCGTTACCTAAAAAATCGTAAGATTGATTAAAATTTTCCTGTTTTCTTTTTCTTTCCCTTTTTCAAATTGCGAAACTCTTAACACCTCATAAAATTCCTTGCAGTTAACGAAAATTTCCGTTCGGTACGAGACACGGCTCATTACGTCGCCGATCAATCGTGACGTCTCAAACTGGCGAATACACCCGCAAGTTCCGTGCGATTTGTCAGGAGCTTGCAGCTTAAGGGCAGATCGGTAATATATTTCTTATCTTTAATATCATCGCACACTCGGAACAGCCGACACCCTCCCCTAATTCTAAGGCTGCGGTTACGGCATCGTAGACACGCTTTGGATATTCATTCCCCCTCCGTTGGATAATATGAACGTCATAATTTTGGCATGACGCGTCGTTAACAATACAGCTCTGCAAAATTTTTTTTTCGTAAAACCGCGAGGTGAATGAATTAGTATATTTTAAACGGATTTTGGTGGTCTAAATACGATGGTGTTGACCGTTGTTTCCACGAGTTCAAGATTTCGAAATATTTGGATAAAAAAATGGTGTTTTTTTATTGAAACTACACGTTTTGACTCTTATTATATCTCCCAAACCACTTCATAAAGTGCGGTAAAAAAACAAAAATCCGTTACGTGTTATGATCCGTGGAATGATGAATTGGTTTTTCTTGAAATTTCTCAAGCCTGAAAATATCTATAAAGAATATTTTTCATCAGAAAATTTTATGTTTTTCACGTTTAGTACGAGATAATTTTAATGTGATAAGGATATTTTCATTTTACTCGAATAACAGTTAAGATATACTTTGATATATGACTAAATCAAATTTTCTACTCCTAGCATTATTACTGCAATAGATATGCGTGCTATTAGTATTTCAAAAAGTTAGTCGAATTTTTTACCATGTCTTTTGATCACTCGAAATTCGAAAACACTTAAACTCTCAAAAATATCAACGTCCCGAGAGTTAATTCTCACTCGAACCAAAAACATTTCTTCTGGTATTTTTTGAACCTCGTTGATCGCTCGATAATTCACTTGTCTGTGATAATGTAAAACGGATCTCCTCAAAAATATCCTGAGAATGAAATCGATTTACTAAAAACAAGGTGATAAATATATGTTTCGAAAACTGATAAAATTGAAACATTACAAAATAAAAAAAAAAAATGCTTCAAGTAAACGAATTCTTAATCGTTTTTTGTTTTTCATCCAACTATATAATTATTATCGTAACATGTTACCTGGAAAAATCAACTTACGAATAGCGAAATTAAAAAACTTTCCAGCGTGTGTAAAATTATTAAACCAAGATCAATAACGAACCGTATTACAATTTTTTTTTATTTTAAAATACTTTTTAACTTTGTTCGCGGCAGATGTTTGACCCTGTAAAAAATACGCCGGATTAATTAATCGGAATACCTTTCACACCGTTCGGAATGTTTGAAAAATTTTATTCAAATTCGGTTATAGGCACGATGCATGAATAATCCACGAACTCTCGTAATTTTATTCCAATATTAATTGGACGGCGCACGTTGCGAGGGTCAAAAACTGTGCAGGGGTTGTTTAAAAGAGATTTTCTCGCCTCGTAAGTCGGCTGATTTTGAGCTGTCGCTCACATGCCTCCCGCGTACTTTTCTACCGCATTATGCTCGTCGCGGGTCGTAATTACCGCAAAAAGTGGCACAAAGTACGAGTATAATACACGGTAATGAGTGTAACACGAGGAGACACGGCATGGTTGTATTTATCATGTTACGTGCAGGAAAGTCTCGTATTTTTTGAAAAAAATTTGATTGATAGACGGACAAATAATTCACCTGAATTATAAACCTGTATGAAACTGTTCATTTATTATCAACGCTTATCGTTTATGTATCTGAACTTACGAATCGGAACGATATTTCATTTGGTACGTAAAACAAAAAAAAAATAAATAAATAAATAAATGAAAATTATATTTGACTAAAATATCAAATATAGAGCATGGCAAATATCCGTTATAAATGTATTTACGATTAAAGAAACTGATAAGAATGGCACAATTTTGACGCTGCGCAGATGTTGAGAGAATAAAAAAATGCACAACAATATTCAGAGGTTTTGTAAGAAACTGCGGGAGAAAAAATCGGGAAAAGCAGAATATATTAGAAGAATTGGTTTAGAACGCTGAAGAAAGTTTGCGTTTTGCGATATATTTTTTTTTTTTTTTTCAACAACAGTGAAATGAATAATTTTGAATCTTTGGAGGTGTTTTATTACATGTTTCTGCATTACGGAACAATTTTTTTTTTTGTTCAAGATAAAAAAATTGCGATTTTTTTGTACGAAATATTCTGAATTGTTTAACGTCTTGATTCACGTAATTTTCATCTGAAACGAAAGAACTAAAGAATTTTTCAATTATTATATCACATATAATTATCTTCTACGTAAGCCTAACAAAAATTTTCAAACATCGAAAACTAAACAAATTGCGAGACGTTGAAACAAGAGTTGCGATTCTCGCCGAAAAATTTAAACTAAATTTCTTAAAAATGTCGTTAAATTTAATTCGTTCAATTAATCGCTTAGGTTTACATACTGGAGAAAGTAATTAACTGGCAAAAAAATCTTGGATCAAGTTAATCGGTCGACTAGATTTTTTCCGTCTATGATCATCATATTAATACAGCAGTATATTAAACATTGCATCCGACTAACAATTTTTTAATATTACTTTCGTCATAGCTTCTACATTTTCGAAGTGAATTTCTCACAAAAATCATCAGTGCGAATGAGCGTAATATGATATAAAAAAAAGGGATCGTAAAAAGTCGTCATCGGAAAGCACAGGGCAAATTTTTTTTTTTTTCTCGCCTTGTTATTTCCAAGAAAAAAGACGCTCCGGGCAATCGCGTCCCTTCCACGTGAGTTATACGTTCCAGCTTTTTCGCTGTGTTATATTTATACTTAGCAGAGGCCGTGATATCGATTGCAGCGAGTGCTGAGTCGTACGTATTTTTTCTTGCGTTATTTTTTTTAGATATTTCTTTTTTCTTTTTTTTCCCCCTGTTCATCTGCAATTTTTCTCGCCCGGCTGATTCTCTCCTCTTGAAATCCTCCTCACCGGTTGATAAAGGTTTTTCTACTCCGCACCGAGTCACGGTTTGGTTCATATCTGGAATGTATCGAAGGAATTGGCGCAATCAGAATACCGGAAAAATCAATCCGCCTAGAGCGAGGAAAAATTTCACGGGAAAGCTTTTAAGGGATTTAACGAATTCCTGCAGTTGAGTTGAAAAATTTGTTTTCAAGCCTGTTTATTACCCTTGATTTTCAAACAGGGTACTGAACTTAACAAGGGTAACATAATTCAAAGAATTTCGTTCGTTTATTTGTTTTTCAATTACTTACATCGACATGTTAGAAATTAATTGGAAATTACTTCGAATCGGTCGCTATAAATATTATTCCGTAATTTCCAAGCTTTTTCTCAATTATTTCAAGTGAAGTAATTAAATGAAATTGTTCAAACTCAATGAGTCGATTAATGTCTCAAATCAACTAACTGAAACTGTGCCGAATGCATGAAAATTAACTTTCTTATCAATTCGAATCCGATTAAAGTGCGATTTATTTTGCTCATGGAATTCAATAAGCTAAATATATATTGTAAATTCGATGAGTTTGGATCAATGTTTGTATAAATCTGACAAGTCAAGGTTCCGAAATTGCGAAAATGAGAAAATTTAATAATCTGAAATATCGAAATTTCGAAGAATCGAAGATTTTCACTTCTTTGAATTTCTGTCTGGATTAAATATCACCACTTTGACCTATTTTTTTTTTTTTTTTGATTTTCGATCTTTTTACGTTTGGAATCCTAGTCATTCTAGTTTTTGGTTTTTCGAATTTGTTGCACCCACTCGTTGAGTGAACTACGCCGTGTGAGTATATTTTAATTATTGGAACTTTGCTCGTCGGGTTTCCGACCATTCGAAACTTTGCTGTTTCATAAAAGTTTAATTTCTTTACTTCAAATTTCGCCACAAAATAATACGGAATTAGGCTCTATGGCACTTTTTAAATTCGGAATTTCAACCCCGCCCCGTTTATACGTTGTGTTTATTCAACCCCAATAGCAAACACATGTGAATTTCATCCCATATAAAAGAGTAATGTAACTCTAATAATCGATTCGAGCCGTGTTGCCGAACCAATTCGCGTCAGCAATTTTAATTAACAACCCCCCGTGAAAAAAAACAGAAAATAAAAAAACAGAAAATAAAACACCGTAAAGTAAACTAAACACCAACCACACGTAATTCGATCACAAAAGTGCAGATTACTTTCTACTCCACGGAGTTTCGCAAAAGTTTCGTTTCGCACAGTGTGGATAGTTGGATACGAGCACCAAAGCAAAACTTATTCTTATTCGTCTTGTCCTTTGATTGAGAAATGAAATGACAAGTCCAATGACGTCCAAGAAAAGCGAGAGAAATTGCAGTCGTAGAAAAAATTGGAAGAAATTATTGTGAATTCGGAACAATGTTATTATTGTTCGTTATTATGTGTTGTATGGGGCATTCGCGTGCAGCCAACTCAGTAGCCATCTAGCTGGTCTGATTCATGTTGTTAATATAGTTTCTCCAATTCCGACGTGCAGAAAATACAATCGCAATTTTCAAGTTATTTCGAATTTTATTTTCGTAAGACACGGAAATTGAAATAGTGTCGGAGAGAAACAGAATTGCAAAGCTTCAAGATTCAGTCAAATCTTATCGCTTTCGTAGGAAAATATTACTCATCTACGTGAGAAAAGAAAAAAAAAAAATTTTTTTGACAACATCCAAGAAATTGGAATATTTCTGTTGACTATAAGTAAACAGTAATTCGGTAACATCGTTGGAATAATCGCGACTCTTGCTTTATTCCTCAGTTTCTGGATTTCGAAGGAGAAAATGATGTGAGAATCGTGCAAACGATTTGTTCCCACCTTTCGTTACTCGGAACAACGTGGCGAAAAGTTGAATGCAGCGAAGGTAAAGGTTGAAAAATTATTGATTACAGTAAGATTGATCTATAGATCTCATGAAATTGTTTCGCGACCCAGTTTCAACGCATTAAAATAATACACACGAAGGGGAAATACGATCCTGCGGGTATGGAGATGATACCAACGTCCATTAACCGCTCTACTTTAATCAGAGTTAGCTCATCTATAGAAGCCGATACAAGCTCGCGAGTTTGCTTTGATGTTTTCAAATTACACGGAGTGGAATTACCTTGATTCGGGTCTTGAGCACACTTTGAGAAGTATAGCGTCCTTTAATTCTGATTTGCTCACGCAACGCCTGACGCGCCAGTTCGTTATTATTCACCGACCCATCTCTACGGGATCTAAATCTATAGGCTTGTTATTATTGTATATTCCTTGTGGCGCGATGGTGTAGAAAGTGATTTTGTTTCTGGAACCCACTCGCGTGAACGGAGATTTTAACAACCATTACAGAGCGCATGTGAACGTATAGGGGTGAGTTTAGGGGATCAGGCTTGTTTTCATTGATCGTTGAACCGAATTTTAATTTTTTTTTTTTAATCGTGTTCATTTGGTTTACGCGTAAACGTTCTACGCGGCTTAATTCAACGATGCGAATCAAATCCTGACGATATTTTGGTGAAATATTACGACGTCACTTTTGACGAGGTGATTTCAGATTAAAGTAAATATGTTTTTGCGAAATAATGGTGATGGTTAAATTTTTTTCGAAACCTGGGAAAATAAAAGAGATTATTTTATTTTTTATACTTTTCAAAATGTAATCGAGAAGGGAAAAGAGAATATTCTTGAGCAATGTAAATAAAGAAATGGTTGGAAATTTTTTTCGATATTTTTCTCGTTTACTGTAGCTGACAATTCTGTCGAACTGTTTTATCGAGGCATTTATCGAACTTTGACGAGAAACATCGTTGCCATGTTTTCCAGTAATTATCGAAGCAATTAACCATCGGTTATACAAGCTGCTTTGCCAATTTTCAAGCACAACGGTACCGGTACACCTGAACGAGAGAGGCTTTCCATGTCAACTCGATCACAGATTTTCTTTCACCACTTTACATTCGGTTCACATTTTTTTATACGATTCTCCGATTAAAAAAAAAAGATACGCTCCTAAATTTTTCCACATTTTTTCTCGGACAATATCAATTTTAAAAAATTGTATCGCGGAATCCAATTTTGCCCCATGTCATTTTTTATGCGAAAATTCGAATATTGGATTAAAATTGATGATAATTGATTCAGTATACTTCAGAAAAAGACTGTCAAACGAAATAATTATTTTAAAAAGAATTCTGATGAAAGAGAACTGTAGAGATGCAGAATTAGTAATTGAAAAAATAATGCCTATCAACATTTTTACGATGACTTACTGTAGTTTTTCTCTAACCGATAGTAATTTTATGTAAGCTGTTTGTGACGATCGTCTTTCACTAAAAGATGAAACGTGGCTGTTGTCATACTCAAAAGTGGAATCAGTGTTACCACATTAAGGAATTTTTCCCATTAAAAATTAAGAGAGATGCAATTATATGGAACGAAAAAAAGTTCGTTAAAATTAAGGAAAGCTATGAAGCATTTTGTCATGTCGCTTCATTAGTAGAGAAATTATATGTTTTTCTCCTCTTAGGATGCAAGTTTTTTTTTTTTTTCTTTGTACGTGAATTTTTAGACTACTATTCACAGAGGTTCCAAACTCAAATTAAAAAAAAAAACACAAGTTCAAAACTTCATTTGTCAGTTGTCCATAGAAACGTCAAACTAAATAAATTCGTTTTCGTATAATTTTCAGGATATATCAAAAAAGATCCAATCAATTATAAACCCATAAAAGAATAATTATGAATTCTGTCCGTATGATGGTAAAAATTTGAAAATGATCAAACTCATTGCAAATTCAGTCACAAAATCAGTCGGACGTTTCAATTTCCAGTGATTTGAACTTGATTACATTTCCGATATGACATTTCGAATGCATAATAGATTTTCATATCTAATTTCGATACGTTTTTGGAGGTGACGCTAAACGAAAACTCTTAACGCTCATTCCTGTTGCGTATAAGGAATTCACGTCTACATTTCAGGCGCGTAGAATTAACATCAGGCATTTATCACCGGCACTAAATGCGCCCCGAGGTTTCGCCCTGGCAATATTTAATGTCTGGCTGTCTCCTATCGAGAACCGGCTTGGGATGACTGTCTGGAGCTCTAATGTAAAAAATCCCAACCTGAGCAACTTGACATCTTCAGCACGTATTCGAGGAACCCCCGTTTGTCATCACAGATTTCAATATTATTCCCGTTCATCCCCCGGTAATTCACAGTTTAAGGTTCAATATTTGTTACCTGTACTTTTTATCGCTCTGTAATTGTTATTCCAAAATCTCGCCTCCCCGCATCAGAAACCAATTATGCAACGTCATCGTGAATTTGTCAATCTGTGAAAATTGGAAAATTCGTTTTTCTTACTCTGCGCATTGAAAGATCGAGGGGTACGGAATGATCCTGCAAAAAAAGTCTCCTTAATCGTAAAAATGTACAAAAAATAATCTATCAACCGTCGAGACACGAATCATGTCATAAATTGTTGACTATGCCGCGTATGTTCGTCTCTGAATATCACATCACGCGTTCACAAGATTCGTTACGTGTTTGAACAAGCTTTTGTTATCAGTTGGCGCCTATCTAAATATCAACAAAATTTCCCTTGGACGAAAATTGAAAACTGGTGACCGTGTAAACTCTTCGCAAAATCCGGCATGTTTGCGGATCTTAATAACTTTTGGTACAGCGGTTTTATGAACTTCCGCCAAGACCTTTAACACGTTACTCACGTCAGTTTTAACATAACTCTCCGTTCTTTAAACACAACGTGACAAACACCGCTATATTGGAATTCTTCCGAAAATAATTTAAAATGTACTTATTCGTTTTTCATGCATCCTCGAGATTGAAAATAGCGATAACAGCATAAATGAATTTTTTATAAATTAACAACTGTTAGACAATCGTTACAACGACTTGTAATGAAATTATTTACCTGAACATTTCCTTTCTGCTGTTCAGGAAGCCGAAAAAAAAAATAGCCATGTTTCCTTTAACATCGATTCTCCAAAATTTAAATAGTTCGCATTTTGCTCTGAATAAGCGGAAGCTAACGCGCGAACGATTTCGCGACATTTTCACTGCATGCTATTATAATGGTTATCAAGCTAACACCTCGTTTCATTCACGGTACATATAATATTAAATGAAGTGAATGAAGAGACGTGAATGGAAAATGGAGGTCGAGTAAAGGATGGATAGGGATAAGGATAGGGTGTAATATGGTAGAATAAGGATAAAAAGTAGAATAAGGAAAAGGAAAAAGGAATAGGCAAGGGCAGCGAGAGAAGCAAGGTTTAGAATGAGTAGAAATCAGTTGAAAAATAATAATAAGATGAGGGACGATGTGAAATTTTATGTAAACGGCTAGATGAAAAACGGGATTTCTCTTAGACTCTAGGGAAAAAGTGAACACACTACCACTACTACTATCCGACCTTCCAGGATCTACAAGAAAATAAGTACGTTGTTATGTATACAACAAAATGAAGTCATTTCGACTGTCAAATCATACAACGGTATTATTTTCGATAACAATTTCGCGAAGCAACTGGTTGTGCGTATACTTTTCGATTTAAACGATCTTTAAGTTGGAAAGTGTTGCACAGCGTGAGGCACCTTTCAAATATGAGCTAAGAAATCCCGTACTTCGGGAGGATTTCGGAGGTTCGGTAGAAACTCATAACGTTCAAACGTTGTTTTAAAAAATAATTTGCCCCAAATTAAAACGAGTATAATTTAATAAGCAGACAGCCATGAGTCAGCGCCTGAAGAACGGGGTCATGAGAGAGAGAAAAAAAAAAAAAAACTCCCTCTGACGTCACCCGCGGGGTCTGATTCGTAGACATCTAGGTCACACACTCCATTTTGCATCCCAGCAGCAGCAGCAGCAGCAGCAGCAGCAACAACAGGGGATGTGACAAAGAGGCTAGGCGTGCCGAAAGCGCCCTCCGTGGCGATTGCGCGAAACGAGTCAACAAGTGTTCAGGCTCCGGTTAGTATACCAATAACGCAATAGCAAGGCTCAATCTCTCGCGCTTCGCTGCACGTGCGTATGCAGACACATTATACGCCTGGGGTTTTGGGTGGGGCTGCGGGGGTGAGGAGTAAAGAGAGAGGGAGGGAGAGAGAGAGAGAGAGAGAGCGAGGGGAGGAGAGAAATGGAAGGACTAGAAATAGACGGATCGATCGTGCGCAACAAGCTGACTGGCTGCCTGCCTGCCTGCCTGCTACATACGCCCTGAAAATCGGATCGGTCCTGTGAAGTCCGAGTTGCGAAGATTTTTCCCTCCTTTCAGAGGAAGTTTCGGTCGATTAAATAAAAAAAAAAATGTTCCTTCGAAGTTGGATGGTTTATGACTATTGGGACCTTTACCGAAGGAAATCGTAGGATAATGATTTTTTTGTTTCCACGTGTCACTTGTTCCGACTGTTCTTTACGACTACGCATTACTGACGCGATTCAGCCGATCGTAGCCCGGTTTTATATTCAACGCCGAACACAGATATGCGAGAATAATTGAGTTTCATGGAATAGTTACACCGCAAAAGAAGATTCTGCAATTGTTTGTATTTAACGCACGATTTCAGAGTTCACGAGTCATGGAAGCTGAGTCAAAGACAGTTTTGGATCTTCGACAATCAAACGACAGAGCGCGCCTCAGTCAAATTCTAAGATCCTTTGGTAATTCTTGTCCATTTCTTGAATTTTACGGAGGCGCGCTCTGGCGGACGATCGTCTGAGACCCGAAACTGCAATTCTCTCGTCAATTCTTTGAGATCGTGCGTTAATCACCAATAATTACAAGTTCTTCTTCTTCAATTATTAGATGGAATTTAATTGTCTTGCATATTTGTGTTCGGAGTTGAATATGGAATGGGGTGAGGATGAGTAGGCTATCATCGACTGAATCGCGCCAGTAATGCATGGGCTTAGAAGATAGTCGATGTCACTGACAAGACACGTGCACACGAAAAAGTTATTATTTCGCCATTTCGACGATTTTCATGACTTCGTTAAATCCCATCACTCATAAACCTTACCATACCTTACATCGCATCGTTTCGGAGATACGTTCGTTTTGTTGTCAAAATCGACTTGGAATTTCCTCTTAAGGGGATGCTGTAATCAGTTCTTACCGACCGAGTAAAGTGTCACATATTTTTAATATTTTCGAAGCTTACGTCGAAGCACTGATGCGAATAATATATACAGCAGTCAGCGCAATCCTACATGCAATGCCGAACAAAGCTACGAAAAATTTTTTTCTGCTTCAGGCAAAAAAAAAAAAAACGCCAAAAAATGTATTTCTGCAACGAATTATAAAAACACATTTTTTGGCACTGTTTTCGAGTAAAATGAAACTTTATTTTGGACATTATATTCCGTATTGCATCTGGAACTGTGCAGACTGTGGTATTTTCATATGAGTGATGCATGGAATTTGAAGATAGTCGAAACGAATAACATTAAACTCGATCGGTAAAAACTGATTTAAGCATCATAAATCTTTGTAGTGGAAATCCGGGTGAAATTCCACAAAAGTGTATTGTTATTTTTTTAATCAAATTCGAAATCAATTTTGTGGAGTTTTGGCAAAACGTTTTTCATATTTTCCCAAACTCCGTAATAATAATAATAATAATAATAATAGTAATAATAATAACCAGTGGCATACTTGTAAGAGATACTTGGAAATTATATTCTCTCGAACATTAACGAAGTAATAAGTGCAGAGGGTGAAATTTCAGAGTGGAATATTAAGTTTGTAGTTTTGCATTGTTGGCGAAGGATCCCACCAGAGACTAATGAATTTCTTGATTATATTATAATTGATGTCTGAGTGCCATGGTAATGAGATATGCAAATCAATTTTAATATGTGTGGTGGCGTGAGCAAACCTGAAATTTATTCATTCAGGTATGATTATGTGTATAGTAGAATACCTGCAGGTACGTCTGTCCGTGCATCATCTGTTCACCTATGGAATTACTATTCACTTATGTAAAATTCTGTAAATGAGAATGAATAAAAAAAAAAAAAATACCGTGAACTTTATTCCCTCAGTTCTTATTGCAAAATTTGCAACGAACCGAATTTTAATACCATAGTTTTTTATTCCGAAGACATTACGATTCCTTTTCACCCTTTCTCACTGGTATTTTTTTTTTTTTTTACACTCGTCACTTTCATTCCACCATTTTCGTGAGAAGGAGTAAAAATTTAATATCTTCTCTGTGCGTTGATGCGTGGCAATTTCTTATAAACAGATACAAGTACATTGAATGCAGTCTGCGAAAATCTCACAATCAATCAACGTCACCTCGAGTTCCGAAGGCAAATGTCTTTTTGAATCTCGTTTTCACCTTTTTATCGCACGGTGCTTATTTCTTCGACAAAAATTTTTAGGGGACTCGAAACTGTGTGCAAAGCTTGTTTCGATCCAATTCGAAATTGAATTATTACATACATGGTGAATTTTTCACACAGAGTTCAGACCAAATTCCCTATACCCGCAATTTGTGTTGTTCAATTAAATTGTTTTCACATGTGTCCAGAATTGTGGGACATTCTCGTAATTTCTCATAAGCTTATTCCGATTTCAGCAGTATGGATCGACAAAAAATTCCCAACCACGAGTGAAATTTTTTCATCAATTTACGTGGATATAAATCATTGTATAATTAGCAGTGCGTTTCGTAGAAACGATTTCAAAACTTTCAAATTACAAATGAAGACTGAATTTTTTAATACAAATTCTTCTGTTCCTCGTAAATATAATTTTTCTCATCAATTGCCCCGCACAAATTCCACTCACAAACACTTCGCACTTCTACGTATCCAAGAAAATCCCTGATGACAAATCTACCGAATAAAATTTCTCATATTAGTTGCACAAATAAAAAATGAAAAAAAAAAAACAGGATGATACCCTGTTGCTGAAAATTATCCTTCGGCGAAATCAAATTTTTGAGATGATCTATAGATAAGAAGTCAAAGCGTTTTGGCTTTTTTTCAGCTTCTAAAATTAGTACATCAAATGACGATTTTCAAGAGCTTGGAAACAATAACAGTTGGTACGTTTTCGAGTTTGCGTGAGGAAAAAAAATCCACAATTAAATTAATTCGTCGCATGGTAAAAAAAAAAAAAGTTATTTGAATAAGTAGGTAAGCAGAGTCAAGTACAATTCTTTCTCCGTAATAAATAATTATTCTCAAAGTCACGAGATCTTTAATGAATCAACTGATCCACAGACCTTCTTCTTCAGCGTGGAAAGAAGAATCTGTGCAAACGGTGTAGCATATATGCCGAACGGGGAACAACTCAAGAAGTTAGTTTTCAAGATTTTATTTCAGAGAAAAGTGTGGACTGAATCAAATTACGTAAAATGTATGAAACCCTTGGATAAGAGACGTTTGAAAGAAGTTTAGTCATCTCGGAGCTTTACTCAATTCGCATAGTACCTGAGCAAATATTGTGCTTCCACTTCTGGTGCTGGATTTGTACAGCCTCATCTCGCTCGAGAAATCAGCAGCTGCGGTATCATTTGAACTTCTTAGCTTACGCTCGGTGTAATGAAAGTCAGGGAATTCTTTTTTACCATAGCGAAAAAAGTATATGAATTCAAGGTAAAAAATAAAAATGTGCTTAGTAATTGTAACCGGAAAATCCGATAGATGTTACTATTTTTTCAAGTTACGGTCACTCGCACTGTACTTCTTTTCGAATTTCTGTCTCAATTTGATGTTGGCGCAATAATAAATCCATTCCAAGGCTATGTCTGGCTGGAAAAATTTACTAGACAAACATATCTTATGTTGCAATAACGAGAAAATGGACTATTAACAGCTATAATTACGTATGGTTATTAATATAATCTCATTTTCCTGTCATTCCAACAACATTGAAACCGTTATTGTAACGATACCCATTTTACTATGATTTTCTAGTAACGTATGTAACAAATGAAATTTTACTCACGCCGTTCATGTGCAAATGAAAAGTTGGCCTACAAGGGATTTGTGTGAGAAGTAGAAAGTAGTTTATGAAATTTTATAACGCATCTGGCTAAAAATAGACCCAATAAAATTCTTTGATAAATGTATATGGAAAAAGGTAGTCATCAAAATAGTTTTTCGCGTTTCGAGTTTGACAAAATTAATAACCATTTGCGAATGGAATGTAACTGTTGTAAAATTGAAGGGTTCAAAATGTATGTATTCAAGATGTTTGTAGAGTAAAAATGCGTATAACAATAATCATCACATGGAAAAGATCAAAGTGTACATTTCCAAATCGTGATCTGACCAATTCTGATAGAACTTCGTTTTAATTTCTAAGTTTTTCTTTCTGTTATCGATGACTTAGTATCTTTATCTGACAGAAAGTCCAATTCGGTATTCTGGCATTTCAGATATTGGGATCTCTATGTTTGTGTTTCTTCAACTCCATACTTGAAACTTCGAAACTTCTAGTTAGCCAATTAGAATAAGAATATTACTTAATTAAGTAATATTCAAAATAATGACGATTCGAAATATAGCTTCAATATTTTCATTTTCTAACTGTGGTGAAGTTTGTTTTTGAATAATCTAATCTATTGTAAAATAAAACGATCAACGTATTTGTAACCAAATTTGAAATCGAATCCAACATTGATTAAATTCGATGGCCCAAAGTGGAGTCATTTCGAAAGTAATGTTATGAACGTTACCACCACCGTTAACATCCAGATTTTCTAATATTTAAATAATTTTTTCTATGCAAGAATTCCGAAACTTCAAAACTGAAATCTGAAACTCAAGCTGACGTAGTAGGTATAACCGAAGTAGAAGAGAAGTGTTATAATGAATTCTCACTAAAATCACCCTGCGTTAACAATTTGTGAACGAAATTTGCATCGTTGGTTAATCAAGAACAAATGTAAAATAAAACTTGACGCACTTCTAACTTTCCTGCGTATTTAATTTCTGCTTATAAATGAGGTTATCTCATTTCTTCCACGTTTGGTAAACGAGGGAGTATTTATACCCTCCAACCTTATCCTCGATTCCGTCGGAGTCGATTTCCAAGTACGATAAACAAGAAATTATAAACGAATTTATCACGGAGGGTTGAACGAAGGGCGCAAAGTCCTCGGCCGCACTGGCGGATTGCAGATGCGGTAACTTCTTCATCGCGTCCATCGTTGGAAATGGAAATGAGAAACCGGTGAGGCTGTTAGCGGCAGAAAAAAAAAAAAAGCTGCTACGTCATCGAGAACTCAGTAACCTCGCAAAAATTCTCAAAGCACGAGGCAGCGAAAATAGAAAAAAAAAAAAAAATAACGAAATATTCAAGACTGAATCATCAATCTACGATTTTACGAAAAACTGATTAAATCGTTATAATCCAACAAAAGTTTTCTTTTTTACAGAACTTTTTTTTCTTCTTTGTTGCTGCTTTATTTCTTTGTAAGATAAATAAAGTGTATAAGTATATTCCATTATCAATTTATAAACTACAGTTTATTGAGTGTACAGTCACCAAAAAAGAAGTAAAAGTTGGCGATTATTACTTTTACCTCGGAAAATTGCAACTCCTCACTTTTCCAATAACCGCACGCAATATATTGCCAGAATATTACGATAGTAGAATTATTTTTCAAGGTTGGCAATACAGTAACATCGAGTAATATAAAATGCTGCAGGTGAACTATAAGTTCCTTTTCCAATTTTCATTTTATACGTTGAATGAAAAATACTGCGAAAATATTGACTCTCAATATCGAAAAATGAACTAAACGAACATCTTTACTCGGAAGAATTGAAAAGGCTTGGCAAACTGACCCATGACTGATGCATGCTGCGAGCAAATCATAACGACATAACCTCAAATCGGTAATCGATGCGAAAAAGTTTGACAACTCGTGACACGTTTCCAGTATGTTGGCTCCCCTGCCTTACAGACGAAAATATTGTCGCGGTACGATCTCACCACGATCACACTCATTGTCAGCCTGCTGACTTTCACTATTTCCTCTGAAATCAGCTTATAAAGAGAGATAAGAAAATACAAGGTTCAGGATATCGTTTTAAAGATTTTACAGGCAATATTAAAATGTCGAAAAATCAAACTACAGAAATCTTACGATATGAAATGGTCTGATTGAATAAGAATTTAGCAAGCAAAGACATGGAATCGCCTCTGTTTTTCACCAATTGTGAAAATGACGTACTTTGGCTTCCAGTGCTTCACCGTCCTACATTTTGACTTTCCTGTATTTGACTTACCACATTTCCAAGTTCTGTAAAATAAATTCTCACGTTTCTGAAAATTCGATATTGCGATTGTGTTTTAAAATCACTTAACTGTCACTGAATATATCTGCTTCTGCATTTTCTATTTTCGAACGACGAGACGTGGCTCGATGCAACGTAGTTTCACTCTCTATCAATATCTTGTTCTCCCCTTTCACCGCGATATTCTCAACGGCCGTACTTGGCGCTAATCCTCCCTTCTAGATCGACACAATACCCTCTTCCGATGGAAGCCTCGGTCTCCTGCCCTGCTCTCGTCTCTAATTCTTCCACGGATCTTTTCTGCCTTGTATCGTAATATTTCGCAAAATTTAAGATAATTACTTTCCCCGCTTTTACGTTTTCTTAATGACTGCGAGTGTCGGTGCCCAGCTGCGCTCTGTCACTCGCACCGCGGCTAATTCGAAAGAACTTTGTATATTTTATCTTAAATGATATTCGCAGGGCTGGAAGAGTGTTTCCTCCGTACCTTCTTTGTGTTACAAGCTTTTACAATCTTATACCACATCCCTTTCTGTCAGAAATTTAAATAACCCAGGGAAACAATTTTTTCGCGATACTTTTCATTACTATGAAACGGGTATGTCGACGTGTCCGATAAACTTTCGCGACGGTCTCGAAAATGGACGAATGATAAACCTGGAACTGATAGGACTCGGTAGCGAAATGAAAGAATCTTGAAAAAAAAATTGGCAAATATACAAACTGGGGAAAACATAATCCTTTATTTATAAAAAGTGATAAAGAGGAGAAAGTATAAGTTCATCGGTAAAACATTAGGAATTGATGTATTTCCGGTAAAATTGAAAGTTCAAATTAAACAGGACCTGGCAATTTTTCATGCCCATCATTTCGTTGTCAAGTCCTGCAAGTTGAAAATTTTTTCATTGAACCGTTTCGGAGATTACCGCAAGACTTTGTCTTTCTTTTATTTTTCTGAAAACTTGTTTTTCGTCGTCTAGAGTTCGAAAACGTCAAGATTCGTTGAAATTATATAAAGTGGTTTTCGAATAAAACCAATAACTTTCTTATACTACCAAAAGTGGGGAAAAGTGAAAAAAGAAACTCGGCAGGATGGAGTTTTTCAAAACGCTAAAGAATGTGCGAGGATTTTCATTATTTTCACGTGGTATAAAAAAATTATTACTCTTGCCTACGGAGTTGATGGTTATTTTAAAAAAGTTCACTTTCGCAAAGTGTAATTTTTTTTCTAAGAATGACGAATGAGTTGTTATTCCAAACGTCACATCATTTATTGGATCAACACGGCATCAAAGTTGTGAACATGAATTTGATGAATTCTTGGTTAATCTCACCAATAGTATTTTAAAGCCGAAACAGCCGAAGAACGCTCCATTTATTGCGGAAGGAACGATGTATTTATTGTACGCGTTACGTGTAATATACACACTTCAATAATTTGCACAGCTTTGTGTTGCCAAAATCTACCGGCGAAACTTTACGGACTGGTGAAGAGAGAATGTTTAAGAGATTAACGGTGAGGAAATAAGAGAAAAGTTAGGATTCAAAGAAACAGAGAGTTGCAAGGACGAAGGCGGGAAAAGGATCTAAAAGGGGGGAAAAAGTTATCAAAAGTCAAGACTGGATTCCGATTCCCGGATCAAGGACAGGATGTCGGGTATCGAGCCAGGACGTCGTGGGTACGCAACAAAGAAAGTCCCTTTTCACTTAAATTCGCGTTCCCTGGAGGGAAGGAAAGCGAGAGAAAATAGAGATGAGAGATCGAGAGAGAGAAAGAAATAGTAAAATACGAATAAAGGGCCAGAGAAGTACGAGAAGAAAAAAAAATTATGTGAAAGTGAGAAAGTGAAAGGAGGAGCGAAGTGCACGAAAGTAAAATGAAAAGTAAGTTTGCCCTTTGGTCGGAAGGATGAAAGAGCGGGAAGTCCGGGAAGTCCGGGTAGCTATGTAATACACTGTGTGCGTAAATCGGGACAAAGTCGAAACAGCAAAGCAATTTCCGAAATGTCCGAGACGCCCGAAACCCACGTTCCGCTGGTTAAGGGCGAATCGGATAAACCGTCTGAATCAAAAGGTAGGAGAAGAGAAAAAAAACTTTTTAAAAATCCCCGGCAGTAACTTGTGTGCCAATTATAGCAAACACGAATAAAACATCGCCATTACCTACTACGTGGTAGAAATGAATTCAAGTAAAATCAAATAACACAATCTAAGATATCAACAATTTGTGAGAAAATTTGTAATTGGAACGTTCGACAATATTAAACTTGGGTGCAATGTTTCTCGTTTTTGCTGTGCTAATTCACAAAGAACACCTGGAAATAAAAATTCACAAACAAAGGAGAAAAAAAAAAACGGATTAATAATAGAAATAAATGAATGTGAAAATCAGATCGAAAACACGGAAATTTCATCGCACTGAACGTTCGAATTTTGGAACCTTTTTTTACGTTGTTGCGAATGTCACTTTATTCGATTTTTCTCAGATCCGCTGCTATTACATTGTGACAATCTTATTTCCTTCATTTTTACAATCATATGACACAACTGACATTGTTCAAGACATTTTGCACCGTTTTTGCTCTTTTCCTAACTTTTGGTACAGACGATACGGCCAATTCGTTCTTAATACGAGCGACGACCGAGCATCGGAATACGTCGTGTACCGAGCGGCAGACGAGGGACCTGGACAAGGGATGACTTCAACCGTCCGATTAGTCTCGACGAGGGGGTGAAACGCAGCGAACGATTGTCAGGGCGGTCTGCCCTGAGATACGAGGGTTTTAGCGCCTGGTACGTGAAAAAGAAATAAAAAAAAAAGAAAAAAAAAAACACCGCGGTGAGACCGATTTTAAGGTTCGGTAAATTCATCCCCTGAGTCACGAAGCACGACGTCTGAAAGCCATTGAGTGGCTTAAGTTCTGTAGCAGAGAATGCTGTTGCGAATTAAATTTTCTCCAACAGCATCAAGATTGTCTGTAAAATTTCATTTCTTTTATGAAATTGCCTCGACATGATTTGAGCGTTATAGATTTTGCCGATTTTGTCCATATATAGCATTGTAAATTATACAGACCTGCGGAAAATAGAGCTACAGTAGCTGAATTGGAGAACCGAACCTTAAGGTTCGTTTCCCAAGGTATCCCTACAGAGTGTCTCAGAACTAAGTACACAAAATGATGCGAGGCAATAAAGGGGGTCGATCTGAGTAAATTAGCCCGAAGTACACGCGGTCGCCCAAGTTTTGAGTTCGTAAAATGTAACCGGTTCAAAAATCCCGCTAAGCGCCGTCACGTAGGCAACCGAATATACACAATCGATTTGAAGTCTTCTTGATAAGCCAGTTCGACTGCTGATGCGAAACGTAACGCTTTCAAATTTACGAATTTCGAACGAAAACAACCTCGACTTTGAATTTTCGCCAAACACATCTAACCTGAATAAAAAGTAGTTAGACCAAGGTCCGATGGACAAGCTAGACGCATGTGTGTATGAGACGTCCTTACTAAATAGCCGACCTTCCATGGCCGACGCCAAACGACGTCGGTTCGTGATGAGGCGCCAAATGTGAAGAAATGTAAGACCCTATTATTCGTTAATAAATATTATCTGTTGTAATATGAACTGTGAAATTTTATTTGGGCTAGACGGGCGATTAACCTCTAAAAGATACCGCACACATCAACGGGGACCTGCAATGGAAATGGATAACGCTTTCAAGTTTCAAAATTTCGAACGTGAGTATTTCCAACAGCAAATTTTGTTACAAGAACCAGTCGCTAGACGAGTTTTTAAACGCTTGATTCAAGCAAACGCGGCTTTGGAAACCGCGATATGTTCTTTAGGTTAATTTACACTGCTCAACCCCCCACTCCCCCTGTTACCAATACGATTTCATGTACTTAGTTCTGGGACACCCTGTATAATCGTGCACCTTCGCTTCGGTGAATATGCCGAGAGCACCGCTCGTATGGCAGCTAGTGTACCCCGGAGTGTTCATCGTTGGATGAAGGGTTGGTTTGAGTTGAGTACCCACTTAATGAACTTGCTGCAGTGTGTTAACATCCGCGTCGTACAAATTGATCTGGCCTCTATTGGACGCTGTACCTAGGTGTGCATATTATGAACGGAGTCATGCGCAGGCCGAAGTCAAAGAAAGAGAACTTCTACAAAAGGAAGAGAGAATGGAAAATGTCATCATACATTCATACATACAATACTCATGACGATGGTTTGAGAATATTCTCTTGCTGTACGACGATTATTACTATTCTTGAACAAAGTTCTTACTGCCACATCAGCAACTGTACGACTGTTTGTACGCGTGGTATATATGAATATGGAAGGGTAGTTATGCTTTGAAGTATCTATCGCCGTACCGCACGCGGACTTTCATTATTCAACGTCATATTCCTTGTGGTGGGACAAATTTGAATCAATTCCGATGAGGTATTTTCCTTCGTTGCACATGCATCACCAGTTTCATCGAATCTGCATAAACTGACAACGTACGTTTTTTTTCACTGAGTACTTGTAAGAAAAAACAAAAATCGTCTAAAAGGCGGATGCGTTGTTTGGGGAATAATTTTTTTTTTTCTCGAAATATTTTGTTTTAACTTATCTACTCGACGCGGGTGACAGTGAGAACGGAAAAAAGTATAGTCGGCCTCAAGAAGTTCAGTCATAAAAACTTGAGTAATGATACCAAACGTTTTACTGCCTACCAGACATGACATCGCACAGCTAAGCTGTCGGTTGATTGCTTTATGAAAAGGAAATTGAGCGAGTGAAACGAATAAACCCAATGAGGAAATAACGATTCGAACCTGGTTACGGGCCGCATCGATAAACGAGACAACTTGGTTAGTCTCGTGTTCTTTTCTTTCTACTTTTACGAGAAAAAGATACGTGGACCATGTTACGTGTAAATAAAATTCGCGCTGGATTTTACGATCCAATTGCTCTTCATCTTCTAAAATGTCTGGTCAACATCAGGGTCTGAATTCCGGGATTCACTCTAATTTTTCGCCGTTTACTTTTTCCTTCAGAATGCCAGAGGCACTTTCTTTCCGGTCGATTCGCAGTAGACTTCTTGCCTCAGGAACACTGCTGGTTATTCTCAATTTGGTAACAGTCTTCATAAATATCCTCAACGGTATATCGTGACCAATGAAATATTTAGATACAATGCGCGGTCGGATCAAGGAGCTCGAATGCAATGAAGGGCTTTACAAACACAACTCGAGGGTTTGTTCGGCGTTCAAAGAACCCTCTAAAAGATGCGAGTCATGCAATCAATGCAGAATTTTGCGTTAAGGGGTGCGAAAAAGGTGGGATTATTAAGCCAAGACTTTTTTTTAGCGCGAATGGTTCTCAATCACGGAAGATTTAACATCGCGAAGTGGGTATGTTTTAAAGTTTTAAAGAAAAAGGAATCCAGTTATTGATGATTCTGGGTGCAATAATAATATTGCATAATATTTTATAATGCCACGAATCAACTACTGATTTAATATTGATGAATTACCCGTTGCTTATTCCGTCGGTTAGTCAGTTCTTTACAAATCAATTGAGATGGATGTTTTTAATAGCCTCTCGCTTGCTTTCAAAAACCTTGTTCGCGAGTTCATAATCTTACTGATTTTAATTGACGAATGAATGTTTTATAGCAGACGTTAACGTTGGTATTATAATGTTATATTTATTTTCGGTAATTTGTCAAGAATTCGATTACGAATGAAACGAGCTATGATCTGTGAAGATTTGACAATGAATGCGATTTTGGCATTAGTGAAAGCGGATGAATAATGTGACCGTCTCGAATTCAATGACAACTCGTACTGACTTTTCGTGTGTTGATTAATTTTGAATCCGTACGAAGGAAACATACTTTTAGTCATAGAATTGAGTGAAACAATTCTAATTTCACTTCACAAACCTTGATGTCACGATTCGTACTCTCCCAAGAATGCTTCTACCGATTCACGTGCCGAATGGTTCACGGGGTAAAGAAAAAAGTTTCTGCGCTGTTTCACGAAAAATTCTCTCTGACGTGCAAGTAATACTGAGAGGAAACGTCGAAACTTATCACATATATCATTCGACTGCGGGTGCGCGACCTTTTTCAAATTTTGAGGCAGGCTGGACACCTCAAGTCTCAGCTATTAAACTCGATTTATGGAGATGATGTAGGTGATGCACATCTTTTTGGGTTTAGCAGATCTGAAATTGTTGACTGCTACGAGTCATCGTAAGAACATAACCTCAATTCGCCGCCGAACTCGTAAGATTTTACCACCTCACGTCCACTTTCGATTAACCCCTTCAGTTACAGTGGAATTCCCGGCATCGCACCTAAGAAATTTCCATCTCCTAGCCTCACTCCAGCTTATCTACAACTTAAAATGATCTTTGTCACTTCGTAGAACCTCATAAGCCCCCGAGTAACAAGTTTCTGCCAGAATCATACAATTTCGATAGTTTTTTTATATCCACCATATTGGATCCGCCACCTTGAGTCTAGAAATCATCAAATTCTTACTACAGATTCGTGATCAGCGAACATTGAGTTGAAAAATGTGTGACCGAAGCGGTTAAGTTGGCTCCCCTGTATCACCGACCAATAGGGTCTGATTACGCCGCGCATGCGTAGTCAGGCACTCAGTCTGCTCAATTTCGGGGCTTCCATCTCTCCCGGTAAAATGCAAAGTGAAAACTGCCTCGCGTTTTAAAGCTATTTGTCAGGTGGCATAAATTTGTTCCCGTGCTAGTTTGCAATTCTCCAACTCGTTATGCGCTCATAACAGTAATAACCGCGTGTGTGCTGCGTGCGGCAGCGTCAGGCAAAGTGTCCACTTCTTGCGTTAAGTGGACGAGGCGGATATATGAGCGCAGCGCAAACGATAACGACTTCTGGCTCCGGCAGGGTGAAACCGAGCTCTGCATTTCCCTGTGACTCACTTCCGGCCTCGGCTATACACAAAGGATTCCTCACTCCGACTCTCCGCTCGATATCTGAGCCACTTCGTTTGAAGTACGAACGAAACAAACGCGTGGAGTCACATAGATGAAGTGCCGATTCCACCCCCGCTTCGACTGCAGCTTTTCTTCTTTCTTCTCCCCGTTGCGCTAATTTTCGTACCGCATTCGCCAGCGTTTCGTTCTGATTTTTTTTTTTACCCATCGTTATTCAGCGTGACCGACAGCTGGCGTCGTCAAGTGTTAAAAGTTTCGTGAAACATTGCGATTCGCGAGATGTACCAGATTTTTCGTATAAATTTCATGCCTGAAATCGGTCAAGTCGTTTTTCTGGAACAACGGTAACAACTTAGTGAAACTTGTGGGAATTTGAATAGAAATTTTTTTTTTTTCAATATTTTGAATACAATCTTTCACACGGTGCAGAACAGAGCGGTCTAATAAACTTTCCGCTCTTCTCTCATTCGTTAAGAAAAAAACTGTTTCGAAGACGTATTTGATTATTTCAACGATGCCAAATATAATTTGGCAATTTCTCACGAATGAAATTATTTTCGTACAGACGCGTCGAGTTTGTCGTTGAACGTTGAAATCGGACGGCGAATTTCGTGGTATAAATTCACAGTGGCAAGTTACTCAAGGATCGCAGGAGGAGTGTAAGGATCGATATGCTAAATTTATGACAGCAATTAAGTTGAGCCAGTTTATCGCGCTTATTTCTATCTATCACGACCGCTACGGCACTGGAGGCATTAGCCGAAATCACAACACTGTATCTCATATTTAACGGAAAGAAGACTTTTTGTCAAATTTACAACCCCGCTCGATATTACTCCTTTACAACTAATTTTACGACGTTGAAACATATTTGGGGTGGCTTCTGATAAGAAAAGCACGATGGTTAGATTCTAGAACCATCCAGTGGACGGTTTGTTAGATCCGGGGTTAGCTGATTGGATGTGATTCCATTTTTTTTTTTTTTATACACGAAACGGACTCCTGCTGAGAGTAAAAAATCTTTCCTTCAAGATTTATGTAATAATGTTATCTACATAACACAGAAGTTAACAACGAAATTATATAATAACGTGCACGATTTGATATCTTTCGTATATATATTTGCATTAGGTGGCCTATACCTCACATGCACGCTTAAAAGCAATTATCATTTGTCGTGGAACAAAAATAGCACGCTCGTACCTTTTTACTTTGTTTATTTATTTATTTACTTTTTCACCCTCCCCCTTTCTCAGAGCAAGTTGACGCTTTTCAAGGTGCTTTATGCTTATCTTTATACGCAGTCGGGGCGCTTATATATCCATGTACGTATACTACATGAAAATAAGAATGTTAATATTAATACCTTTGCCGGGTGGCATTTTTAAATCCTCTTTATGCCGTGCAGCAGCGCGTATTCATTCGAAAATACGAAGCGTGGGTTGGCCGGGTCTCGACCCAGGGTATACAACAAGGTACATTTTTCATCCCCATTGAATTCCAAATCCTTTCTTCTCTCTACTTTGCGCCTACGATCTTATTTTTTTTTTTTTTTTTTTTTTTAACCCCACGGATTCTTGCGATATTTCAGCTGGAACCCCCTCCCCCCCCCCCCGCGCCATTACCTTTACCTTCGATATATTCTTGACGAGAGATTTCAATTTTCTTTCTCGTCTTGGAATAGCCGTGACTCAGGGTTGCGAGGGTGGAAACGAAAACAATGTTGGACGAAAATGAACTCGAGACGCTACTAATTGATCGAAAAAACTTGTAGAGAAGAAAAAAAAATGGATAAAAAAAAAAAATACTCGATCCGTCGATGATTAGTATGTTGTAAAAATACATGAAAACCTGATACAATCTCGGGGTTGAAAAATAAATACCTGAAATATAAAACGAGGGTTAAAAGTGACAGTGAAAAATGATGCATGGATATACTTAATACGTCAAGCAAATTATGGCGTTAGCTATGCTAAAAACAGTTTTTCAGGCTGGTGTGATACACTGACAAGGGTGAAACTCCCCAGCGTTACGTCACCCTCCGATTTTAATCAAACTTGACAGAAATTTAAAGGGGATGGAAACGCATTCGACCCGTGTTTTCTTATATTGGCGGAAAATCAGAGGTAGAGAATATAAAATATTAAATCGTGAAAATGGATTGCTTTCTTGCATCTATAACATTTCATCTTTTTCTTTATAAATCGTCGATACCGCGTAACTGAAAGATGTAATTTTTACCACGTGTTGGGGATGTAAATCTGACACTCTGACATCTCGTTTGCTACGTCTCAAGTTTTCGGTCGTTACCACCAATTGGGAAAAAAAAACGCCTTGGGACTTAAGAATCCAAAGTATTTTTTCGTTTCTGTCAAAAATATTGGACTTAGATACAGTGTGACGCAAAAGGAAAGAAATAACGAAGATGAATTGAGCCGGATTCTGCTGGGACAAGGTATGATTCACATTAGTGACACTGTGTTACTTTACTGCGTACATCCATCTGGATAAATTTTTAACACCTGATCGATACGTCTTCTCGCGAGAGTTACATATATAATGCAAATACAGATACAAATACACCCATAAATAATTCGAGTGACGGTTGCGACGTTAACACTGTGCTGAGAATTTTAAATTTTCAGATGAAAACACATTTGACTTTGAGATTCATTTTACCAAACATCGGAAGAAACGACGCGTTTTTTCGTGCTTTGCAGCCTGGTATTCAGAGAATTCTGTCGTTCTCGCTTGAAGAGTAAAATTTTCCCTCCATTAGAACAAAATTTTCATTTAAATAACGTATTGCGTTATGCTATTTAAAAAGTAACGCTTTACGCCTGAAGTCGTATAAAATATAGATCAACGACTTGAATATACGTTAGTTGAGATTAAAATTTCAAAACACATTTCATATTGAAACATTATTTTTATATGATATTATAGAATATTAACAATAAAATATGTATAAATTTCAAATTTAGATTAAGCTTAAGGTGGAATCGTGAATGAAACATTCAACGTGATTGAACTTTTCGGCGCATTCAATTCCTGCGTTGAATTACGTCAAAATTGGAAGAAAAAAAATAATAAAAAAAATGTCAAAGTGGGACTTTACAGCAAAGTTTCGAAAAGTAAAGTTCCGAGAAAGAAAATATACTGACACAGCGTAGTTTACTCAACGAGTGGGTGTAAAAAATCCAAAAAACTGAAAATCAGAATGACCTGGATTCCGAATGTAAAAAATATCAAGAATCCAAAAGAAAGAAAGATCAAAATAGTGAAATTACACGAAGCCAGAATTTCACAGAACTGAAAATTTTCAATCATTCAGAAATGCGATGTTTCGGATTTTAAAATTTTCTCATTTTCGCACTTTCGAATTTTGACTCGTCGAAGTTACGTCATTTCGGTATTTTGTCCTTTCCGTACTTTGAACTTTCTTAACTTCGAGCGATGAGTTTCGGACCATTCGAAACTTTGATGCATCGTCAAAGTTTGATCTCTTCACTATAAGTTTCACCGTCAAAAAATTCGGAATCTTACGCTTCCGGAACTTTTCAAATTCTGAATTCCAAACCCGACCCTTGTTTTATCAACCCAGCTGATTTAATTTCAGGCGTGATCAATACCTCTCGAGGATTGTGAATATTTTCAACGACACACGCTGTTGCATAAACAAAAAGAGAGAAACTGCTCTGCTTTCGCGGCGGGTTACGCCTGAAAATTGGCCGGAAGTTGTAAATTGAAATACCAACATCCCCGCGCTCTTTCTCCCCCCTTCCCAAAGTAAGGCCGTAAAAATAATTCTACACGAGCAGGATCATCCGGTAGAATACATTCCTGGAATTGCCTCCTTAGGGATGAGTATGTAGAATCTTTATTCCTATACATGTGTCTCCATACGTGCATGCATACATATTGTCTCCGCATTCCAAGCACACGCCTGTATGCTATGTAGGAATTCCAGAAAGTATCGTATAAGACTGACGACACTCGCGGATCCGGAATTCTTGACGACTTTTTATTACGCCTAAAATGCGCCGTAAGGAAAATATTTCAAAAAATCATCACTTCGCGATCAAACGTTTAATTTCACCCGAACTTTACTTTGATAATTTCAGTTGAAAATATTTTTTCCAGCATAACAAGCAGGTCAAAAATTTCAATGATATACCTAAGCGATTTTCTACTTGCACAAAAAGCGGTCTAATTAGTTTCTAATATAGTTTTTAATATGTAACTAGATACTGTCTAGTTTTTTTTTTTTTTTTGTTTGTATCGCTCTTTTTTTTAATACAGTTTTCATAGTTGATTTAACAGGGGTTTTTCTGCTAGATTCAATGATTCGCAAAAATGTTACTTTTATGGAAATTCGATGTAGATATTTTGCGTTTTTGGATCTTGATTCCTTTACGCGATATGATGTTGAAACTTTGATCGGAGACGCATTAAGATTTTTCTCTGATCTGAATCCCTTCGAGGTTCGTTTTTACGAGTGCAATATACGATTAAATAAATAAATAAATAAATATCTAAGCTCTACAGTCTCGTCTCGTTTTCTTCTATCCGAGCTAAAGTTACTCGGTCACGTGACGTCCGAATTTTTTTCTTCCAAAGGTAGAAATGTGATCTGTATATACGGATATATAAAGTATTTTTCGATAATCGTTCGACTGCCCTTGTCCTTTTTCTTTTTCTTTCATGTCCGAGGCACGATTCTGTACTTGGACGTATCTTCGAAGTCTTCAGCGTTCGACATTTGAAAACAAAGGAGAAACGGAATGGAATAAAAATTGCTTTAAGTGAAATATAGAAAATACGATCAGACTTGCGTCTCACGTAAAGTATTATAAAGTATTATTTGCAAGATATAGTGCAATACAACGAATATTAAAGTAGACCAAGGAGGTCTTTCACCTCTCATTGAGTGTAGCACAGAACTTTGTGACGGTACCTGAGCGAAATATGACGTGACTGTAAGCTGGACTTTTCTAGTTTTGCATGCACAGAGAATACAAGTATATGTACAGGCTTAAGAATCGATCTGACTGATCTACATTGAATTTTTTTTTCAAATTATTAGCTCGTATGGTGAATAATAAGTGAATCTATACGTGTCACTGCGTACGCATATCAATGAAAATTTTATTGTAAGCTCGAAACGAATTTTTTTTCATCGATATTGAAAGTCGTCGAAAGAGTTAAACTCGAAAAATTTTATGGTCCTCTTGATCGTTAATCACGAAATTTTATCATACGATTATTTGAATTTTTCAAATCTTGTACGATTTCTGAATTTCTGAATCTTGAATGTTTCGAGATGCAAATTTTTCACAACTTTTGAACCTCTTAATTCCTTAATTTAGAAGCCGATTAACTCATACCGCAATTCTAAAACGCTAGTCCTTTTTTTCTCGAATCTCGAATTCTTTTAACATTTAACGCAACGATAGCTGTTATAAGACCGAAGTCCTTTTGAACCCTGCAAGAAACAAGGTGCTCTATCTCTTCGCAATATAAAAACTCCTGACTCCAATTAAAAAGAAAAAAAAAAAAACAATTGCACTTTTTCCCATTTGTCCATGAAAAATACAACATTTACACTTATTTCCCTTAAAATTCGTTTCTTTTATGGTGTTAGGACCTTTTAGTTTGTAAGTTCAGCTCTGCGGTAGGTTATATTTGAGTCACGCGCATTCGGCTCAGCGTCGTAAAATATGACGCAGCTGATTGCACCAACGTCGAGTAAATCTGCATACTCCGGAATATCCCAAATTGCATATTCGTCGCGCGTGCCAGGCGCGTGAAAATGTGAATATCTTGGGATACTGGAAAGCCATATTCCCAGCACGTGAATGTTAATTCAAGTTAGGACAGTAAGAAGAGACAAATGCACCCGAAGTCGACGTAATATCGCTTTCAGAACCGAATTGAATTTTTTTTTTTTTCAACCATATTTCAATTCTGTATCTTTCAACCAAGATATCAGATTTCTTTCACAATTTTCCTAAACCTACATCAAAAGTTGTATGTACGAGTATACCCATTACGGTGGATACGTAATATTTTTCAACTTTACAACTTTGTATCAACCTTTAGCTGGAAACTTTATCTGGTATAACATTCTTGGCACCTTGAGGCCGTGCACCGAAACAACTTAATATTTTGACTTAAACTTTTTTTGGTGTATTCACTTGAAAGTTGGCCGCAACAATAATATTTAATTTTAAGGTGGTGAAAATTTTTTTATAAGGCAGAAACTTTCAAGTTACGAACATCTCGATTAAAAGCCCTTAGGTCACGAACGACCCCAAGATACCAGCTAAAGGTTAATAAGTGTCGATCTTATATTTCTTTTGTTTTTCATGACACTCCATACTATTCTAAAAATATGAGTATTCTTTTATAGAGATGAAACTTAATTTGAAAAAGACTGTAAAATTGTAAATGAGAACGAAAATTATACGCACATTTTTTCTACTGCACTTTTTCGACTAGAAAACATACTTAAACTTAGGTATTGGATTTTATAACAAAATCTGTCCGTAAGAAACTAAATCTAATAAGTAAAACTTACGTTACGAATTTTCCAAATTTATGTCTACTGAAATGGGCAAGTATTCTGACAGGGATTTGTGCTTGCGTTTTTTTTTTTTGAAGACGCGTTGGCATTTATTTCAAAAAAAAAATTCTTGCTAAAAATCAATCTCCTAGCCCGATTCTAATAGTTGTCACAATATTTATTATGTTTCAATTTTTTATTTACATTGCAATAATAAAAAAAAGCGCTAATGTAAAAAATCGAAATAAGTTACCGCAAGTTTCTCAAGCAAAATTAGTTTTTTTTAAATTACGCGATTTCAAAAATCATTCGCGAATTCCAGATCCCTTAGATTTTCCCTGTTTGTGGTAATCTTGAGATAATTACTCAAAAGGAAGCGCGTTCATTAGCATGCAATACTCATTGTGCAAATCATATTATAAAATATGCCGGTATTCCTCTTGTCATTCAGAATATCGATGTCCGAGTTTTAAGCTCTGTGTCTTACTCGGTAGTGATTTATAATAAAAGATTGGCGAGGTGCCAACAACGTGCGATAACATTTCTCTTTGATTTGCAATTAATAACGACGTCCACGAATTGCAAAATTCATATACTCGAAGTAACGTAACCAATTAAAATTAACCATTTTTACAACTAAATTCCATTGACCCAAACAAAATATTGGTTTGTGTATTACACATTTACCGAATAGTTGCGAGCTTGTAAAGCTTGTAACAAAAATGTCAAATAAAATTTAAAAATCAAACGTTCCGAGTAAGTAGAAAATGTTTGAAATATTTCATCGGTGGTTTGAATAAAGGCACCTAATCCTACCCTGTTATTCATCATCAATGTAATTCCGTGTCTACGTTGTTGCAGCGACGAAGCAGAGAGCTCTATACCTGAGATATTTCCCATCAGGGAAAGTGATTAAACGACGAAGTTGAAACACATATTGAAAACCGATTATAGAGGATCGCGCAGCACGGCGCGTATATAAAGCATTATATTCGGGGGTTAGGAGGGTATAACGTGATCGCGAACAAATGAAACGCCGTCGTCGAAGAGACGATCCCAGATTCGAGAAAAGAGGGGCTCAAAGATTTATCGAAATTCTTCCCCTTTTCACGTGACGCTCAGGCCGAAAAAGCAGGGGTAGCAATTTTACGAACAACTGTTTTCCGGAGTTTCGATGCGGACGAAATGATTCGCGCTCGTACAGTGGCATCCGGGAAACTTTTAATATGCCGCCCGTTTTGCAGAGGGAATCGTAGAGCGCGGAGCGAAATTCGCAGGACCACAGGATCGGAGGCGTAACGAACGGTTGATCCGAACGAGGAACGAGCTTCGATAATTTTCAAAACGTCTCTTCATTTCGCTCATCCCTTTGCAGGGGGGAAGAAGACTTTCGATGTTCGACCAAAATGGAAGGAAAGAAGAAGAAGAAGAGGAAAGAAATGAAAGAAGGAAGGGGAATAAGGGAGGAGAAAGAATTTCAAACCGGTTTCTTCCTCACCCCGCAGATTGGGGGGGAGGGCTGCCTCGGGACGAGGGTGGCGTCGGGGGGCAGATTGGTTGGCTGAAAGCGTCGACATCGTTCGTTCGTTCGTCCATTTTGAAACTGCGTTAGGTCGATAGCGTGGAATGCGAAATTCGAGGTATAACTTGTTCCTACGCACACCCGAGGTGACACGCGATAAGGTTAAACCGAGAAGAAATTAGGGATCGTGTGTCTGGAGAAAAAATATTTCGAAAGTAAGAATATTATAAGGCAATTTTCATAAGACTATGTTCAGAATTTTTACAGTGGTGAAAAGTAAATGTCTGATACGCGAATTTTGATTTCAACATTTTTTTTTTTGTCAACGCTGACCTATCTTGTAGAACAGTTATTGTACCGTCATGGCATGGAATTTTGTACAAAATTTTCGAGATACGAATTTACTGGTAATTGTTAAAACATTATTTATTGCCCAAACAACGCGCTTATGGCACTCAAAAGACTTGAACGATAATTCGATATTTCACAAATGTAATTGATAACTAAGTTCAATTTATTCAGATTTTCAATTTTGAATATGTTTTTCCACGGTGACGGGAGATCGTTTAAGTAGCGATCGAATCAATCAAATTTAATTTCCCATTCGAAACATTGAACTGACAATCATGTTTTATACTGCTTTGCGTATTCGTGATTCTTACGTTCACGACTGCACGTCTCTAATTCTCGAGTTTCTCAGTTTTTCTTATAAATCAAGTGAATTATGGAACGTACTGATCAAAGTACATGAACGGATCGTCCTCATCAGTCAAAAAGTATTCCGGTAATGGAGATTGAAAATATCCTTCTCTCTCTGCATCATTTTTCTTTATTAATATTACCTTGCCTTTTCCTCCTTCACTGGCAGGTCTCACCGCATCGTAATCGATGTAAAATTTTATAACAGATCTTTTCGTGGATCATTAGCACGAGGCGACTTTAACGCCGGAGTTATTACGGAAGCGGAAAAACGTGAGCGAGGTGAAATACGAAGCTGAGTATCAAGTTAAAGAGATCGGGCAGGAATGGCACGAAAATATAAATGTTACGTCTATCGTCCAGCCGTAAAGAAGCTCTTATCTAATATCGGATAACCTGACGTAATGCTGTGACGGTATCGTCAGCTTGTAACCTTCAAGTCGAACAAACATCTCGATTCTTGTATAACCGTGCCTGCAAAAATTTTTAGTACCAAGTAAAAATATAAACGTCAAGTACGATGTAATAATGTATTGATCAAATTTTACTGTTGACTGTTCGTTTGATTTATGCAGTTACGCCTCTCCTGGCAAATATTACGTGAAAAGTCGTAAGAAAAACTCTTCTATTCGACAGTCTGCTGCCGAATATGAAATTCGATCATTCGTATGCTGCACTGGGAGAATAAAATGCACCTTATTTACTGAGATGGTTATAAGAATCCGAATGTATTTGTTATTTGGTGTAAATCGTCGACAGCGGTTTTCTGGTTTAATAGCCAATTTTTTCCTCGATATGGGCAACGAATGGCCGAGATACGTGAGCTGCATTCCAGTGCTCGATTCATGGGAAAATATTCGACTTTTTACAACGAAATCCAATTCTTTTGACGTATTGTTTACTCACGTTATATTCGCAGGCATCGAATAACGATAGAAAAACAAAATTATACAATTTGTTCAAAACTTGTCCGATTGTACAATCAATTATAACGTTATACGTAACGATGATCGCTGTACAGCCGCGATTATTATCGCTTTGGGGTTGAAAATTTCCGTTTCGCACCAAGTGATTGGTTTCCATGGCTACCATTGCTCGCGTTAACGATGTGGGTCTCCTGTTCCAAAGCGTGGCTTGTGCGCGGTGTGGGTATGTACCTGATTGCAAGTAGAGCGCTCTAAAGCCGAGCGTAAACTGTTATTACTAGTAGTTGGCGGATGTAGCTTGCGGCGAAAGTCAACGAGGAAAGGCGTTGCACGCAGCCAGGCTTGCGGAACGCGAGTACATAAAAAAAAAAGCGCTTGATAAATTTTTCGTCGATTTAACCGGTGATTGAAATCGATATCGGCGGTGTGCAGCCGCTGTGCACAGGGTGGATTTCATTAACTGTGTAAACAACGCCCTGCATCACATCCAGCGACGTACACTTGCATTTAATCGATACTGCGGTCGTGAATTACGTTCCTTGTCACAGCCGCCCCCGAGTCCCTCATCCGCAAATGCTGCGAGGACGCTTCGCTACGCCGCTTAGACTTTCCACCGATATTGTATAACTATGTACGGACCCGTTTTGGCAAGCACCAAGCCATGTCGCTCCCCGAGGAAGGGGCGGTTAAAAGTTAATTAATCCCCAGCCTTCAATATGCCCGTGTTATGACGCCGCAAAGTAGATATACACAGCCGTTTCTGGATACAGGTTCCGTTACCGACCTTCAATTCACGATTAGCCAAGACACACACCCTTTGCTACAATATTCAAAGGTCAGAGAGCATCCCCACTCTGACTGACTGATTTTATCGATCACAGAATTATTTTTTTGGCCAGAAATGATTCAACGATCGATAAAACCGGTTTTGGATCAAAAATTCCGTTACCGACACTCAATTTAGCCAAGACACAAACCCTTTTCTAGAACATTCGAATGTAGAAGGGTGACCCCATTGCAACTGACTGACTTTCTCGGTCATCGGATCATTTTGTTGTCCAGAAATGATTGATAAAATCAAATAGTTAGGTTTCGTGTCTTGACTATATGAAGTGTCAGTAACAGAATCTGTACCCAGAACTCACTGTATATTTAATATACCCCGTAGCAAAAGGTAGTCGTACAATGAAGCACCAATTTTACAAGTCTTCATTGCCAGCAGCAAAGTACCTTCGCGGTGTCTCTGTTAACGTTAATTCATTTGTAAATGCAAATTTTTAGCGTTGAGATAGGCGAAAAAAAATTTCGATGCTTTTAGAGCTAATCCCGATTCCGCATTTAATTTATTCTTGTCAATAAAAAAGTAGGAATTCCAACGATTGTTTGGCATAAAAATTATTCCTGGCCTGACACTAGGGAACTGAACTGTTCTTTTTACAGCGAAAGTAACTCACAATTGAAAAATCTCTAAGCATACATGTATAATCGCTCTGATAATTTGCAAGAAGTCAAGCTTACCAATTCGCAGATAAAAATAAATTTTCGAGAAGCCGATAAGTGAGCTTTCGATTCAAATGGTATCAAGCTTTGACCCCCGAAATCTGAGATAAAGGGCGAGCGATTTGCTTCATTCAAATGTTCGAGGAATTGACTAAATTCGGATGTCAATTAGTAAGCCGAAAGAAATAAAAGCTGAAGCATTGTAGTTTTGCACATTGAGTTTCGATCGGCATATCGCTATCTGGTAGCGAATCGCTTCGATACTTTGGTTGTATCGTAAAAGAAGACATATTCCAAGCAGGTAGACCATTAAAATTTTATGTCGATATCGCATGACTGATTGGCTCTCGAGTGACGATAGTTAATCGAGGCCTCTCATAACGCCATTTTCACAAGTCTACGACTCAGCCATTTCAGGCTCAAATCGATGCTTTATTGTGCAAGAATAGTTCCCTTGTACCCATATTTTCGATAATAAGAAATCGGTCTAGCTCCTGTTATAATTTTAGCTAAAGATTTATCGTGCGAGTACAAACCACTTGACTCGGAAAGCAAACTGCTTCTCACTTATTTTGGTGAATTTCTCAGTGCGAACCTATTGGTTGGAAAAGTCGTGAACACTGTTGTGACTAAACGTCAGCTAAATTTTCCTGTCTCGGGTAGAAAGACATTTCATTTATTTACGATACGACAGTCTCGCGTGAGGACAACGTGCCGTGGGTGGCATACGTCGTGTAAGTCATGGAAAAGTTTATACCTCGCACAAAATGCTCGAAATGTGCACATTCGCTCTCACCGGGTGACAAGGAGTCTCTTTACGTCGTATTAATAATTATTTTCTGCTTCCGTTTTCCGACTGTACACAATTCCTCAGACAATTACGTTTCGAGCCTCTGAACGAAACGTGGTTAGTTTTTTTTGGATTTGGGTTACGGACCGATGTACTCGTCGTTAAAACTGTAAACGTTGTTAATTTTCACGATCGAGTCGAATGTCATAAAATTGGCGATCTCAAGTTGTAACAACAAGGGAAACTTATTTCACCACACCATTCAAGAAGATAAACTATTTCAGTATCGACAGCTGACAAGTTGGCTGTTACTCAAGCTAGAAGTGAAAAAATTGCTGTCACGTAAGCCCGTGTTGTAACCTATTGCATTGAGAAATAGTTATGGCTTCTGTAATGACGAGTAGGAGTAATTTCAAATTCATTCAGGACATGGATTTGGCCATTTGATGATGAGCTCCAAAATTCTTACTACGATCTATGTACTCTACTGTACGACGTGACCGACTTCAAAACCACATGGACGTTGTTTTACGATAAAACACTTGTACACATCGAATTAATAGTTAATTCTATTTTGACTACCAGGGAAACAGTTCCAAAGTGACATCCCATAGTCTGGAATTTGTGGCCAATTCCCCAGGAATTTCCCTTGAAACATGGCATTAAACCGAGATAGCGATGCTTACTCGAGATACGGCATTTACATTTAGAGGATATAAATCAAGCTTACAGTCTCGTACAAGAATACTTTTTTATTCAGACTGTCGATCGAACACTTCATCAACGACTGCGACGCCGAAAGTATTTCTCCCAACTTGACCTGACCTAGGGGTTAAGGTGCCTCGGGATTGCTCGCCTAGAGAAATGATAAAGAGAGACAAAAGCAGATCGTTTCGTCAAACGGAGGTAATAGTCCAGAGAGCGCACTTAACTGATTGAGGTTTTCGCGGCGGAAGTTGCGGCAGGAAAGACAGGATTCGAGGGTTATACCAAGGCTAAGGGTATCTGCTCCCGGCCTGAGCTTTGTCCGCGGCGCCACCAAAGACCTGGCAGTCACTCTCGGACCTTCTTCCTTCAGTATTCACGAAGCGTTGTCTACCGACGCTCTCCCGAGAAGCCGTCCATTTATCACCGCACCCCCTTTCTCAGGGGCTAATGTCATCGCACGTGGTTCTCCGCTGAACCTCTCCCCTGCACTACCTTTATTTCGCTTCTTTTCACCTTCGAGTCTCCCTTTTCATGACGCCTTATATCGTACAGCAAATTTTTAACCATTTCCGCCCACGCCGAGGGCCTTAAACGCGCTTTTTCACCCCCCAATATAGAGCGGTAAACTTTCTTTTCGCAATGTATCATGCAGATACAAGCTTGGAAAGCCGGTGTCGGTGTTATTTATGCACCGACAACCTTCTCCCGGAACTCTTCATCTCCAACTTCAAGACAGATTTCTGATTTTCAGAACAGTATTCGTGAGGAAACAAAACTATAGCCGTTCGTTTGAAATATATACCAATGGTTCACCATGCTCGTGGCGAACTGATGTGTGAAATCTCATGTTTCATAATCCACGAATTGTCAAGATTACGTAAGGATAAAGTTTCTTGATCATAGTGGAAGTTTGTATGGAAACTGACGAGTTTTGAGAAAATTTCCTTCACCCGAAACGAAAAACACGACAAATATCAATAACATTTTGAAAGCGTAGATGATAAGAGAATGCTTGTTTTTGAGAATGATTTCACTTCACGCGATTTGTTTACAATATTCCTGAAATTTCCTGGTAATATAGACATACAACAAGTATACAAAGTACAGTAACGCTCAAAATTAATATTCAACCAACTATAACCCCCTGAAAATTTATCTTTATCAGAGAGTAAACTTAATATCTTGTCATCGGTACATGCCCAGCTCTTAACATCTCTGGATGCTTTTGAACTTTATATATTAAACCGTTTTCAATGTCACCAGCTTTGGCTGACATGAAATATACTTGAGGCTTCATAAAAAATAACTTCAAAGGTTAGGTTGGACGAATATCTGCTATCGCGTAGACTTTACTTTCCATTACATGCCATAGATTGTCTAAATCAGGTGTACTTGTTGGAAATTGTAATGCGGTACTTCAAGCAAGAAGGTTGAGACTTCAACAATTCTTAAATTAAGGGTAGTTGAATTATCGACGAATCGCGGCCCTCGACGCCACTTAGCGGTCGCAATAGTGTTTAGAGACGCTACCTCCAGGTGGCGAAGCCTTCGCTCGCCGACGTTGGGTGAGCGTGTACCGCATGACCGAACAAAATACCAAAGTGAAATTTCAACTGGTTTGCGATTGTTTCATTGATAAAACATCGACCTACATTTTAGGGATGAATTTTTTAACCCGTCAATAAAAACACCAAATTTACTTCTGAACAAAGTTTCTCCACTGTTTTTCACATCTCTTAGATATATATTCTAGCTTGTGACCTATGGTGGCGCAGTAATCGTACTCGTCACGTGGTGTATAAGAAGTGAGACTCAAGACTCATGTTCCTCTTATAATTAAAGCAATATCGATCACGTCAAAAACTGACTGACAAGTGTCATGTCAAGATTGCACGATGAATTCCTGAAAAAATCACCAGATTGCGTGCTTCGATACAAAGGTTGCGAATACTCACTCGGAGGTTGCTTGGATGTCGAATTCCGGCCACGATGGCCTCCTGCGACAGAAAGTGAGCGGCGGACGGTCCGTCGGGGCGACGTTTCGTCTGAAGGAACCAACTCGTCGAGGAGATATGCTCCCTCCCACGGAGTTGGGATGCACGGTGAGTCCTGAGCCTGAAGTGCAATCCAGCGTTTGCCGACGCGTCGACAAAGAACGCGCGTGTGGCGAGGTGACCGTACCCGGGGGAGGAACGACCTGAAAGAGAGCCACTCTCTCAATTTTATCGGAAAAAGGACGCGAGGGATGAGAATCGAGTCCTTGTTCTCCGACGTGCGCTGTCTGAACAATTCGTAGTTGGGTCTAACCGCCAAGTTACCAATTGAGTGCCACTTGTTGCATAAGTGTATAACCATTACAGTGGTCCTTGAAAAGGTCAACTTTCAATTTCGACCGGCTCACCCCCGCCAAATTGGTACCAAATAATCCCAAAATACTTCTCTCGTTTTTTCACTTTTTATTCCAACGCTAATCCGTGCCCACAAGAGGTTAGATTTCTCCACTTGACCATTTCAGGAGCACAGGACTTGATAAAGGAGGGTTTCTTGGGTCGACGATTACGAATCTGAACTCAAAATTACAATATTCAAAATGGTGTATTCAATATAGCAAGATCAAGTGATTTTTGAGATTTTGACCAACCATGTTCGATCCGCTATTTTGAATTTTCAAACTTCGAGTTCAGTTTGGTAATCAGCGACCCAAGAACTCCCTGATACCAAATTTTATCGAAATCTGTTCGGTAGAATCGATATGCCTGTGAAAGGGTTAAATCGAGAACAGGTTAGAGTGGAGATGAAAATCTGAAAAAATCAGGTCATTATTTTTGAATTATTTCAAGCCAATTTGGGTGTTGAACTGGTCGAAATTAAAAAATTACCCTTTCCAGAACCACCCTGATAACCATGGTAAATAAAAGCTTGGGTTGAGTTGATCCCCATGGTCGAAGATTTTGAAATTTTAAGATCTTCGTGTATTGCTCTTCGTGTCACCAGAGTTGAAACTATTTCACAAATGACACAATTTATGTACTAATCTATTTAGAGCATTTTCTATTTTTTGTGTACTTAGACGTGAATTCGTATTTTAGTATGTCAAATTTAGTGATAATCGATACGAAATATCTCTTCCAATTCCGAAACACATGATGTGATTCTTAGTTTGAACCTGATGTTAATAAATTGACATTCACCCACTCAACTCGCTATCTTCGTCAACGTTTTCATTCTTTCATCATCTCGCACAAGAGTTTGAAAGTGTTGATAAAAAAAACTCCCACCTTCCCATAAAAAGCACTCAGGTGGCACAGCATGTGTAGGCGCCAATTTTTTTTTACGATGCTATAATCAGGATCCGCTGGGTGAAAAAATTCACCTATATCAGTCCGCCCACCCTCTAAAGTGAAACTGGAGCGGGAAGAGAGTGGAACTGATGCTAAGAATACAGAGTAATCTACCAACGCTCATCGCCTCGTTTAGAAAATTTCAATATTTTTTTGCGAGAGGTTAAGGAACGCCGTCAGGCGTAAAAAAGAAGGTGGAAGAGAAGAAAGAAAAAAAAAAAAACAGAAAGACAAGAATTTCGCAGCTTGGCTGCTCCGAAGCGTTTATCGTGAAGATGAAAATTTGAGAGGCTCCGCACCTCGCGAACTGGATATTGAAGTGGGCGGATATCCGGATTGCCAGAAGAGGCGAAGAGTAGTTCGAAGGTATACGAGTCACGGTAAGTGAAGTTGGAAGAGTAATAATATAAAAAAAAAAAAAGAAAAGAAAAAAAGAGAGAAAAAATAAAAAAGAAAGGAAAAGAAAAAGAAACAAGAGTGAAAAGAGAATAAAGAAACCGAATAGCGAAGAGGGCAAAGGGAAAAAAAGGCGTGCATGGCCTTGAAATAACGGGGGCGACGCGTTTTCCCTCACCTTTGGAAATCCATGGGGAATCGTCGGCTGAGTGACGGTGTTGGTGTTCGTGGTGGACGTGACGCAGCCCGTCGATCCACTTCGCCCAGGTCCACCACCCTGAGTGGAATCCTCGCGACTGAAGGAGAATCTCTTTGGGCTCAAGCTTAAGCTGGCGACGCTGTCGCTGACGTACTGCTGGAGCGAGTTGAAAAAGCTCATTTCGGAGCTTCCTTTTTTTCCTTTCTTCTTTAATTACCCTGTAGATTTTTTCCAAGCCTCTTCTTATTCCGTGCCTGATTTAGACCCGCGAGATTCAATTTACGCGGGTGAGCTTTTCGACGTGCATTCGTATTGCCTCTGACCGATTTCCGTTACATTTGCGTCATGTCAGTGGCTAGTATTTATCATCTCTGTTGAGCCGAGCCTCGACGTTTCCGTTTTATTCACAACTGTTTGATTGTCGTTGTCGTTTCAGTCGGTTTTAATTCTTTCATTTTTTCAATAATTCCTCCAGTGGTTAAGCTTGGGATTTATGATCAATTCGAGATAAAAATCGAGCCGGTCATTTTGCACAATGACATTTTTTCCTCGTCTTAAGCGTCGAATTTACGGTTATTAGCACGTGATTCAATTTGCCGTGAGTTTAATTTTTTTTAATTAATATTTTGCCGTTTAAGCTGTGTAAAAGTACAAACGCGTATAATGACTCCACAAATTTACGAAAAGTATTCTTCTTTTCTTTTACGATAAAAAAAATTTTCATTTAGAAATATAAAGGTATATAATATTATTTTTCCTCTTCGGCATCACCTTTTTGACGATGCATATATTATACAACACGATGTAAATTACACGATTATATTTGCTGCACACTATTACACAAGTATGTGATTGAAATAATTACGATTATTAACATTTTTTTTCATTACTACAGACCTTTAATCACGCTGAAAGATAATTTACTTTAAACAGATGCGTGCGTTTAACTGTATAATTGGATACGCGTAAGTCGATTTTACGGTCATTTTGATCAGTTACCGAATTCACCTTTGGCTCCGAACAACTGGACAACAATGAATGCCCGATCATCTGGAACAGACAAATATCATTTTAGAGCTGGAAAATAAAATTGTCATAATATAACGAATTAATTATGCATCTACTAGCATACATTCGATCAAGAATCGCATCAAAAGTGAACGAATTTGAACTGTGTTTCAGATATTTGAAACAACTGAATTTATAACATTCACATTTAGTTGCGTCAACGATACGAACTTCAACTTAGTCTTATCGTCTTCGTGCAATTATATTCAAGAGTTTTCTCAGGCAGATCAATTACGACTTAACGGTGCCCAAACATTTCTTCAGGCTAATTTGTTATGATTTATTAATACCCGAGAGTTCTCTCGAGTACTTAGGTCTTATAATTTATAAATCGCAAACATTTTTCAACCTGTTTGTACAACTACTTCTTCAGTAATTGTTGACTGCTTGTCAATATCAAGAAATTTGTTCCTTACAAATATCTTCCGTGTAACAATTCTTCAAGATTTTGGTCGTTGTTTGTTTGTTTTTTTTTTTATTATTATTATTATTTTCGGCAGTAGAATGAATAATTGCCGAATGAATCATATCGTCAACACATTTTCACAGAAAATGAAAAATATGAGAATAAGACAGATTTTGCATCCTCGAGCAAGAATATCATGTCTATGTATAGGAAAGATTTTTGTTGTCAATTAGTTTAAATAATTACAAACGCCAAGATTATCACGTCGTTATGAGTGAAAAAAAAACTTATTTCCAAGTGCTTCGCGTTTTTAGCTGGCGAGTAATCGAGTTAGGAAATGGAGTAAAATCGCCGTATGAAATGAACTTTGCTGTTGTTGTGAACGAGGTGAATAAAATCTCAACAACAACAACAAAACGAAAGCACTTGGAAAGAAAATAATAGGGAAACGTGAATCGTTGAGGCGTGAAAGAGACGGGAATCTGTTTGTTCTCTGCGGAGTAAAAAGAATAATTGCTTCCACCATTTAGAAAGCCCTGAAAAGCTCGGCTGACTTCGTGCGGTCGACCTGCACGAGTATTCACTCAGAAGTTACGCCAAGCAATTAGTGCCCGGGTTCTAATCTCTCTGTTAAATCATTTGAAAAGAAAAACTCGAGCTGAAAACGAAACTAAAAGGACAACCGTAAACTAAAAAAATTTCTACTACAGAAATGTAAATTTTTGGCAAAAAAAACTTTAAAAATTGCCGTCAAACTGAAGACGAATATTTTCATACGCGTATAAGTGAGAAAAAACAAATGATCAAAGGTTTAGAATTTCAGGATGAGCTTAACGTATATTTTCCTGTCGGAACGAAAATTTCCGAAATTTTTAAAGATTACAATCACAGTTTCGGTACTGTAAAAACTTCTTTGAAGTATCTGCAAACGTAATTAGATTCCGAGTTCCTCGGACCTCCAGACCTGACGGCTTTCAAAAGATTTGTACGAGATTTCGAAGACTTCCAAAGATTTCGTGAAATTTAAGCTCCGCAGTATTTGACGGTACCTCGTTAGATTTGAAAGCTTTTACTGTAGATGTTACAACGATTCTTAGGTCTTAACGCTACTTCACGATAATTCTGACGGTTGTCGTGGAAACGCGAAAATACTCCAAGGTTTTGACAAAAGTCGTATCGGAGATTGGTAGTGATCGACCAATTACGATTGAGAAATTATCCGTGTTATTAACACGAATTCTATGAAATATTCGCGCGCGATCGACCCAAACGATCGATAATACAAAGACGGTAATAAATCTCTTCATTATTTTCCTGAAATACCTTGGCATCCTTGAAATTGAATAAAAGGCGACACACGTCACATGGATGTGAGGTGACACTAACGAAAAGGGGCATTATAGGTGTTGAAAGAGTGCGAGATCGAAGGGGTTTGCCGGGAGTAAGCAGACGGGGAACAAATTAGTTTCCGAACAAATATTGACTGGTCGACAAGCCCGGGTAACTTAGTTGCCGGGTTTACTAGTACTCTCCTTTGGGTGAACCACCTTTCCTCCCTTTCTCTGCTCTCAGACATCGCACTTATATGCTCGTAGGTGGGAACCGCAACGAGACTTCAAAGTCTGAAGCGGCACGAGAGACGCCCTCCGGCTTCTCCTGCACTCCAGCTTTTGAAAACCACCCGTGTAAACACCCTGCGACAAATTCTAGAGGACATTCTACGAGGTTTAATACGAGTCACGTGTTGCATCGAATGAGGAGAAACCAATTAGACGGCTGAAACAAAAAAAAAAGGGTGGGGTGGAAAAGATGGGAAAGACGACCATAAAGTCGACGAGACGAAATCCCGAAAGTCAAATTAACGACGGTTTGAAACTTGGAAGGATCGCGAATACGGAAATTTCACTTTTAAGGAAATAAAAATTGACAACGCAAAAAATTTATGATTAATTTATAAAAAAAATTTCTTTTTGAGAACAGGCAAGAATACGAAGTTAAATTGCGAAAATTCCGAACAATCGAAAAGTCGACTTTTCAAATGTCGGACTCCTGTCTTTTGCGACAATTTACTAGTCTGAGTTTGTCAATAACGACTGAACAAAGACTCGAAAGGTTAAAAATCCTGAAACCATCTGAGCAGAATGGACAGAATATCGGAAGGCTGCAAAACTTCAGAAATTAATTTATTCTCTCCAACGATACCGAAACGTTTCTGCATAATGAATATTCGCTACACCTCAAACTCGTAATATTCTCCCAATATAAACTCTTACGCCTGAATTTTTTATACTTCGTCTGTCAAAACATTCAATTATGCTAAAAGTTCACGTTCCTGAGCTTGTGCATCAATTCCGTATCATCATTACCGTCTGAATTTTGCCAAAATTGAAATTCCTACTATTATTTCAAAGGAGTTTCGAGGGTGTTTCGGCTTCTCAGATATATTCCCTTCTCTGAATAAAATATGTCAACATAATCACTCAAATTCTAAAAATTTCACATTTTCATTACGAGACATCTCTGCTCCTAAATTCCGACGACTATTTATAATGGATTTTGAATTATTGGATTTAGAATGGATTTGCGTATTTATAATGGAGTAAAAGAAAAAAAAAAAAACACAGGGTTCATCGTCGGACCGACGGTGAATAATCGCGGCGGTGAAACGTATCCGTCCGTGTCGAAAAACAGCGGTCAAAAATAACGAGTGTATAAAAATATGCGAACCCTTTTGTTCGCCGAGCAGTGATACGTGGCATAACACCTGTGAATTTTTATCAGCGATAAAGCGAAAATCCCACATCCATCCTCGTTTCGAGGGTCGAATCTGACACCGAACAAAATCGTCGTGTGAAAAATTGATACGAAAAAAGGGTAACAAAAAAAAAAAAAAAAATAAACACCCCACAGTCCCGTCCTTCATTTCCGAGCTTATTCAAAAGTCTGCAGGAATCGGTTCGTTGCTTTTCACCGCGGGTGCAGCAGCCGACTTTCATCCGGTGTTGCGCAGTTTTTTTTTATTTTCATTTTTCTCTTCTCCGTTTTCCCGGTTCTCGGATCGTCGATTCGCGGCTGGATTACTCGGCTCGTTCGAAAGTTCGAACCTCTGCAGCAGTCCAAAGCCAACGAAAATGCTTCGGGAAACGTACGGAAGACGGTGGAACTCGAATAAACTGGCAAGGATTACGCTCACGCTTCGTGGGAAAAACCTTATTTGCAAATAGCTGTTTCTCGCTTCCTGCATTTTGCGAGGCGAGCGAAATAAGACGAAACATCTTCACGCCGTTTTTCTACGGAATCCCCTGTTTATTTCCTACAAAATACGGAAATTTTTCTGCCTTCTATCATTTTCCAGGTAATCGATGACTTGGAGATTTTTTTTTTTCCCTCGATTTGCAAACATTTTACGCGTATAATTAGGAGCATTTCACTAGGGATGTTTTATTTCGTTGCGTTAAAATTGTTTTAAATGTATTATAAGGTTTTTTTATATTTTAAATCGAACTTTGATATCGGTGCCGAAAAATATGTATATAAAAGTTGCTAATTTCATACGTACCAGTAGTTTCGAAATTCAACATTCAGTGACAGAATTTGAATTTGCAAAAAATCAAAAGAAAAAATTTCAGTACGAGATACAGAATTCAATTCTCGAACACTTTCATAATTCATCGAAATAATTGAATGCGAAGATCTTCTAAACATTTGCAAATTTAAGAATTTAGGCTATAAATCAAACCGATTTTCAAACTTGTTTTTTGCGGGTATTAGAAAGATAAGACCAAATTTTTACGCACAGTTAGTACAAGGCTTTATGGTTTTCAGGTTATTCTAAATTGAAAAATATCAATTGACAAAAAATTGTAACTATGTTTTTCAAAACAGCGTGGATCGATCTCAAAATCTATTCGTACGGTTGTCTTGAAGTTCAAGTAAATCTTTGATTATAACATTTTCCATGAAATGACCGGATCATTTGGAAAAATTTTCATTCATTTTGCAATTCGATTACCGTCGAAAATAAGAATTTTTCTATCACCGCGTGACCATTTTAACAGTAATCAAACTTTTTCAAAAGTATTCGGCAATTTTCTAGATAATGGTATAATTAAGGATCTGTCCAAATTTCAAGACAATCGGACGAATAGATTTTCGGATTCGCTTCACACCGTTTTGAAAAACAGTTCATTGTCACTTGACATGTTCCAATAAAAAAAAACTAATTTCCTGAAACCTTTTACTTAACTGTGTGTTAATGTATGTTAAAACCCAAAACTTGCACTTCTAAACCTACGTCAAAAAAAGTATTGAAAATCAAAGTCTATTTTCCCGCTGCAAGCTGAAAGTATTGAAATGTTTTTGTCGTAGCTGTGATACTTAATTTCCTGATGTCCGTCGGCACTTGTAAGAACTCCGAGAGATAAAAAAAGAATGATAAAAAAAGATGTATTTCACACCGCACAGGTTCAACAAAAAGGTTCTGACAACCAGACCGAGTTTCAAAATCAGTCGAATCGAATTCCGCACCGCCGCCTCAATTTTCTCTTCTTTCCAATTACCCCTCGCAATATTGAACTCTTATACCGGCGATTGTCGTTCCCCAAACTCAATTATCACTTCCTTACAATTAGTTTCGTCTCTCCATCGAGATTGGCTTTCGTGCTCCTCCTTTCCGTTTTCCGCACCAGGAGCTTTGGCTCCTTGGGTTCAATTTCTTTCTCTTCGGTTAGAAAACAGCACAGCGAAGATCCAAGGAACACGCAATGATCAAAGTTACCGAATCGGTCGATAAATCAGTAATAAATAAGCTTCCATATTTATTGCTGTTCTTTTTTCCTTCCCACGTTCTTATCAAAAATTGAAAAATGGAGTAAACAATTATCTTGATTTTGAAAACTAATTTTTATCACCCGCCGCATATTTTCAAAAAATTATTCGACCGATTGGTACGGAAATTTGGTAACGTGTTGAGGTATATTGATGAAAAAATTTTGAACTTCTGGAACTGAAAATTTCAATCAACGACGAGTCATTGAATTTCAGAAAAAATATTAATTTAACCTACCAAATATTCGCCCATATTTTTTATGACCATAATTTGTAACGAGGAAATATCTCAGCTGACTTAGAATTGGAAGAGTTATGAAAGGGTTGGATTGGAAATAGAACGACATTCATTGATTTATATTTTAATTGTATTTGTGTTTTAAAAATTGTCACGATTCTCGTTAAATTTTGAAATATATATATATATATACATGCATGTAATACGTTATATATATAATAATTGTTTCTATCATCATAACCGATCCAGATTCGGATGTTATTTGCAACAATTGACTCTGAACTGCGATTTTGAAATTCTTTGAAAATCAGGGATGAATTATTCCTGGATTTTCTTAAACATTTCATCGCGATCACGTGCTGTTTACATCGTCAAATGTAAGAATATATAACCTACATATCGGGTTCAAATTTCTCCCGAATATTTAATACCCTTCATCGACTCGGTCTCGTTTACCTTGCCGTATGCGATGGGATTACAAACTTCGCTGGAACTTTCGAACGACTCCCTCAATTAACTTCATCGTTTAAGAAGCTCGAAATAAATACTTCCACTTAACAACTGTCGTAATTTTTACACGTAACGATTAATATGAGCACTTTTATTTCCACTCTTATTTCTAATTTGATAACTGTATTTTTTCGTAAATCTCTTACTTACTTTCTGGTACAATTGTTGTCAAAAATGTAAAACGATATACTGAATTTTCACGAACACTGCCTCGTTATTTATAAATGATTAGTTAGATTCTTTATATTTTACTAACACTGGAAATATTTTCCATTCAATGTTTCTTCTTCTGGCAGAATAGAGAAATCAAGTTGACGGTCAAATCGCTGTACGTTTTACTACTCAGAAAACTTCAATTTCTGTGCATCGAAAAAGTATGAAAAATCAACTAAATACAAAAAAACAAGAAAGAGATTAAATATAAATCTGTGAATCTTATGATGTCAAATAATTTCAGTCCACTGTCGAATAAACAACAAGAATATAGCGCAATGGATAACTTATTTTGCCAGGATCAATTCTTTGATGGTAAATAACGTAAAAATATAATTGAGAAAAGTTATGAATACTGATTCTTCAGTTTCATAAATTGAACGTTTGAAAGGGAAGTAAAAGAACAGTACAATATACGAGAGGAGAAGTGAAAAACAAAACAAAAAAATAATCTTATACATCCGCTTATGAAATAAATTTCTCTAGACTTTGCAGAGCTGGAAATTACATTGTGGATTAATAACTGCCTCAAAGAATATTAAAATAGAGTGAAAAATAATTCGAATAAAAATGCTATGAGAAATGTAATCTTTGATAAAATACAGAGATAAGGTCTTCACGTTTATCAATAAATCGTAATAAAAAATTTGCAAAATATTTAAACAGCTCGGCATGGACTCGTTTGATGTATAAATCAAGCGAACAGTTACCGCAGATGTTAGAAAATAATTTCACGTTGAATAAAAGGCGAATGTCGAGTCTTACATAAATATAAAAGGGCAGCATAACCGCTCGCTTCGAATGTTTTAATAAGCCGCGGTTCAAGTATGGAAACCATAATAACACGAGCAGCTCTTTGTCTAAGACGTTGTACTTAACCGGAAATTCCGGGCTTGTAATAAGAGCAGCGTGGTTATCGTTAGGGTCCTTTTACTTCTACTTCTTCTTCGTAGAAGGTGGAAAGTAATATCAGGCTCTCGACTTACACGAAAAGGATTTCCCCCAGATACGTATTTTTCAAATCATTTCATTAACAAGAATACGGGATTTCGCTGATTTTTAGCTATATTTTAACCTACTTGGGATTCATTTTTTTTTCACACACATAGCGAGCGTTTTAACAATTATTCACTATTTCTACTAAAATTCGTTGTAATCTCTCTTTCCTGAATTTGAGAGGTCAACGGATGCCGTTCGTCATGAGAAGTCAGACCACTTTTTTAACAGTAACGAATCTGTAAAATTTTTTGCTAAGAAAGAAGAAGAGATCTAATGTTATAAAATCGTGACAATTATTACTCAAATAATCCCGCATTTATAGCAGTACAATGGAATCTCGATTAGCCGGGGAGGACGAGACCAGGAACAAACCGGAATTATGAAATCCACCGATAATCCGAACACGGAATATTACGTAATTGCTGAATTTTAAAAACCGGTTTTTAACGACTCTGCAAGCGACCGTATCAGTTGATACGAATAAAAATGTGTTATTCATGGTGCGTTCCGGTGATAGTTTGAGGGTTGTAGTGTATCATTCGATCTGTATATTCAATACCCAAATTAAGTATACAAATAAAAACGATGATTTGACCAACGATTCGAGTGGTCGTAAAAATATATAGATAGAAAAAGATGCCAAGGTTATAGACTTAAAATTTTTTCTAGGTAAAATAATTAATTTAACTTTGTCGGTATTCTCTGCAAGCTTGACAACGAGGTCGGGCATACTTATGAAATATTATTTTTCGAATCAAAAAGTGCGGAGGTCGAGCAAGAAGCTTTCAGCAATGAAGAAGCTCGCGTAACTATAGTGCAACTACCTTTTCTGTGCTTGTGGTTAATAATCGCAAAGCTGCTGCATTCTGAGACGAGATCGTTCGTTCAATTTGAACTTAATTAGTACACGAGAAAATGTCATTTGAAATACATTTTACCTTTTATATTTTATTTATTTCTATTCTTCTTGCCTCTTCGGTTAAAATATTGTGCGATTTTCCATCTACCGATTAGAAAGAATTACCGAAACGAACGGAGAAAAAGAAAAATTATGAAATTGTGAAAAAGATTTTGCTTTTCAGAGAGAAAATTTTTCCAAATACTTTTGTTTTCAGAAGAGACAGACACGTTGCATGAAAAAAAAAATATCGTACTTCTGCTCAGTTCATTTCTGCGGACGAAAATTCAGCTCGTTATTTTATTCGAAAAATTGTATACAGTTTGCTGACGAATCACTGCACAGGAATGTTTCGTCTATTCGACTCAAACAAATGAATTAATTGAGAAATGGAATGAATCGATTCTCTAGAACTTACATCGAATAAATTTTCACCATCTCACTTAATATGTTCTACATTCTTTTTAACTCTACCAAAGAATAAGTTTGTTATTCTTAACCCTTGTCAACGATTTTTCAACTAATGATTTTGGGATTAACTGAACAGTTGAGAAAAAATTCAGTTCTGGAACTAGGCAAAAACAATTGATTTAGAATAAAATCGACTCATGATAATTTATTCAACAAAATGAATATCAAATTTCATTTCATAGAATACTTACAACAGACGATTCTTTCAATTAAATTCGACTTGACATAATTTAGTCAAGGTTTTTTTTTTTTTTTTTTTTGAAATTTTCTATCGTCATAATATATAATAATTTTTTTATTGTACGACTGATTTACTCTTTTGCGCTGATCCGAAAATTCACATCACACAAAATAGAAAGAAAGAAAGAAAAATAAATAAATAAACTAATGGAATGGAATGCAAGCCCCCGTGATTAAAACTTGTTAATTATATAACCGAACGCCTGTTGTCAAACTGTATTGTCATCCTTATTTGTACTTGACTATCAATGACAAGCAATTCTGTGCAATTTTTATACACTGCATAAAACAGAAGCTCAACAAGTCGTCCACTGATTTATTCGTTATCTATAGATATTCGTATATGTATACCCGAGTACACGAGCTATAAATGTACATTGGAGTTTATTTGCTTGTTTGTGACGTACTAATTGACGATTCACCGAAGACCGCGTACCGATATTCGAAATAGAGCCACCGAGTAAGCAGCATCGCTAATTAACGGGGTTCAGCGAGAAGCCGTCAAAGTCGCCTGACTGCGTTGCAAACTAGTTTAATCAACGAATTTCAGCTGTATGCTGATAACTATTAAATTACCTACCGCTAGCTGCTGTACTTGTTCGTTATTGGTACGCGAATTGCGGCTCCGATGTCGATTGAATTATGCTCGGCTCGCGTGAAACGTGAACATCGGAGGAAAAAATTCACACTTTATACGCTTACACGCGCATTGAATTTAATTTATCACGAAACATCGTACGCCTTACACTCCTTATCAAAATTCGAAACAACATGTTTTTTAAAAAGCTCAATTTTTGCGATCGGACGATCGATGGGTGAGTATTCGTGAGGTTGACTTTTTCGACATTGTTACGAGCGATTTCATTTGCAAGCACATTTATTTCAGGGCGTAATTAATCGTAACGTCACAAGATTCGATTATCATATTTCAAAAAATTAGTTCGTCGTCTTTTCTTGATTTGAAAAAATCACGCGCCATCTTATTGTTGAGGCAGAAAAATTTTCTCGGTTTTATCGATCGAACTGGAAACATAATAATACACGATAAGAGTGGAAGAAAAATTGGCTAATAATTATTTTAACGATATTCACGCTTTCATATATTTTTAGATTTATGACTCTGATTGTGTGAACATGTGTAAAATGTGTAATTAATTGTTTTACGTAATCTATGTTGACATCAGACGAATGAGTAAACGTATAACGGCATACATATAAATAATCAATCGATGCTGAATCTCATTAGCGTTACGAGAATATCATGTCGGTGTAATTTCTAAAGAAAATTTTTACCCAAACTAACGAATGATACCCTAAGCATTGGAAAATTGGTTCCAGTTTTTGGATACCTACTAATTGTAAGTCGTAGAGTACATTTTTTTAGTAGTCTTCACTTCAACGTACTTGGTACAAGGCTTGTGCAACTGAGGTGCTTTTTGGGGACCAGTGTACGTAAGATGCTCGAAGTTGAATGGCTCGAATCACGTATAGGCATCGGGTTTCGATGAGGATTTACGTTTTCTTTCTCTGCGGGCTTTCTCTCTTCGTTTTATTTCATTTCTCTGTCTTTTCTTTCCTTTTTTTTTTTTTTCTTCTCCTACTTCATTGTAGGTATCGGCACGTGGCGAGCAGCCCGATAAATCCCTGTTCTCAAAGACTTAGAGAACTGGCAATCTTCATCGAACATCAATTAACCGCGGGCATCCAATTTCTTTGAAACGGTGGGGAAAAATCGAGGAATAAAAAACCGAGGATCGAAGGTAGAATTCAAGCAGCCGCATCTGAATGATAATTAAACGGAACGCGAGAGCGTTTCCAAGGTTTAGAATTTCCGAGAGGGATGAAAAAGGAATAAGAAACAAATTACATCACGATCGATAAATTCACGGCCATTTTTTGACCAAACATTCATCAGCAGAATTCATCGGCCACCCGCTTTTTCGTAATTCAATAATTCTTCAAAATATACATTACGAGGAACTTCGATTGGAATCAAAATCATTCCATTTCTGTTTATGCGAAACAGAAAGGAAAATGAAAAAAAGACACTCGTCGAATGACAGTTTCAATTTTATAACTTCGGAAAAAACGGCATAAATCTAAAATTGGTAGAATTTATTCTTCGCTAAAACAAATTTCTCCGATTTAGTACCGACTCAAATGTCAATTCAATTTTTCCACGGATACTTGGTATTATTTCAAAAATTGTTCAACATTTTTCGTTAATAAAAATCGTCAGTCAGGTTAGGTATGATTTTGTAAAGTGGCTTCAACTCCTACCGAAGACGAAAACAAAATCCCCATTGAACCGTATTAGACAAATTTTGTCTGTCAAGAAAACTACGTAGGAAGATATTAGAATCACACGTGTTTCGAAGGATACGAAAACGGACAATTCATGTAACTATTGAAAAAAGATTTCGAGATCCATTATCCTCCAATTTATGCTGGTGGGAAAACTTTTCGCAGCTAACCTGAAAATCTGGAAAGCGAAAAGAAAGTTTCGGCAGAGGTCAAGTTCTGCTCGTATCAAGTTATGAAAGCAATCTCGCGGTATTATATGTTATATGTACAAGTCACAAGTCAGACCAGTTATACGATCCTAAAATAAAAGGAATGAAGCATTCAAATCAATGGATCGTGAGATATTTGATAATGATAATAATAACGACGGCTGTGGACTGAAATAAATTCTTTTGCAAACTTAGGCAGTGAAATACAAAAATCACGGTGTTTAGAAAATAAAATTTTAAACTACCACTGAAAATTATCTTTATTATTATTATTATTATTACTTTATCAATCAGCATCTTGCCATTTGCTCTTAGGTGAAGCTGAAATATTTTTATAATTGCTCTCCGCATTGCACGATCTGCCCATTGTCATCATCCGACCAATTTCCACATTCTTTTTTTCGTGCGAAGAGAAGGTACGTCTTCGCAGTTTAGGGTTACATCCCTCTGTTACTGAAGATGACGTTTACTGTCAAAGGACCAGAGTGTCATGAGGTTTCAGGTTGATCGTTAAAACTCAGTATTGCAATTGTAAACTTCCTTTGCAGCTCAGATTGGTTTGGATCGAGAAAAACAGACCCGTATCGTATTAACGAAACGAATTCCAGTGGAAGAAGAACTCTGCGTTGAAGAAAAAGCATACGATTGCGTTTCTGACTCGTTTCTTGTTTTTTTTTTTTTTGTCAAGATTACATTCGTTTCTAGAATTTAAATGAAATGTTTTATCGACTGTGCCACAGTTTTACCGACTATGCCACTGTTTTATCGGCATATCACTGTTTTATCAAAAGAGGTAAATTTTCCATATTCTGTATCTTTGTACGGCTGTTACTTGAAACTTTCATTGAATAAAGTGGGCCTCGTTAAAGAAAGAAAATGTTCATCTGTTGATTTATATGTGACTCAGCCACTGATTTGAGGGAAAATAAAGGTCTTCGGAAAATAATAAGGACATGTCTGAACCGAGTATCCTACCAATTTGTCAAAGTTGGCCAAAGGCGATCCGGCTCGAACGGAGATGAAGAATCGTTTGTAATATGCCGTGATAAAATCCGAAACTGGAAGTATGAGGATAAAAAATAAGCCGGTCTCGCAAAATAATAACGGGCCATTTAAAAAAAACCGAATCCCCGAGCATCGTAACCCGCAGATCCCTGCAGTAAATCCATCGTTTATCTTAAAAGATTCTTATTAAATCTCATCTCGTTGTGCAGTGTAGAGTTGAGTGCTCGTTTTAACGAGACTGACGGGGTTGAGAGCTTCGCTCTTGCAGCTTTAAGCAGACTCACGGACTGCGTGCGAGAGTGAGAGAGGAAAATAGAGAGGAGGGAAGAGGGCGCGATGATAATCTACGAAGCTAAGCTCGAAGCACGCCTTAACGATGCCCATTAAGATAGTGACGACTGGGAAAAGTTGAACCGAACCCTGAAGCCGCCCCCGTTTTAGCGATTCCACCCAATCCGGCTCACCCGCTGAACGTGGGAAGTTGACGTGATGAATTTCCGAATTTAATTTAAGCTACAAATAACTCGGCACGCGGAGAAAAGTTCGCTCTGCCTTCGTTCCTCCACCTCTGACTTTTCCCTGGGTCAGTCGGTTATTCTTTCAATCCATTTCTCAATTAGCCGCTCTGATAATGAAACGGGGTGAAGGTCTTGTCACTTTATTTCAGATTAATTTGGTCCGGTGTTTTCATGCCTGGACCTAATTTCAAATTCCATCAATTTTGTCGGGGAGATAATGTTGATCAGGTTGCATGAAATAATTTATCGAGACGCTGAATCTTATATCTATGGTCATATGATGTTCTCGACGAAATTGAAATGTCTTTTCGTTTCACTGTAGATCTCACGTTTCGTATATTTATGCCATCGCACTCTTCTGAAACGTGTCCAATGATAATTCACGGAGCTGTTAGTCTCTCGCAAAAACGATGCCAAAGCTTGATTTAGGAAAATCTGCTGTTCGGTTTCAATAGTAGTAAATGATTTTGGTCATTTCGGATTAACTTAGGGATTCGCGATAACTTGTTGAGGAATTTTACCCTCCAGAAAATTAATGTACAATCGTTATACCTATATTTTTACCGTGCCGAGATCGATAGTCGCAGAAAATCCGGGCGGGTTGTTTATTCATAACGAGAGATGAAGTTTTCCTTTTATGAAGACATGGACGACAGGGTTTTATCGACTTCATGACAATTCCCAAACACAAGGTTCAAACACGTGCTCCATTCAAACCGAACTGGAATCATATTCTTAATTTGAAGAAGAATCAGAAATACCACGATGAATAAGAGAAGGAAGAAAGGAAGGAGCAGGAAAAACAACATAGTCTGAAGCAGCTGACTGTCGATCTTGAGACGCTTCTTTGACTCGAGAGGGTACAAAAGAAATCCAAGGAGGAAAACGTCGGGATTCCCGCGAATACTGCCATAAAGATTTCTATCAAATTAAAAGTGAAGAAAAATTGCTGGATTTTACATCCACACAAAAAAGAAGAAAGCATTTTTTAGCTACGCAAAAAACATGTAAGAAATATGTAAAATTGTTGTGCGATACAAAAAGTGTAAAACTCTGAAAGTAGAAGTCCAGGCATATCTGTTTTTGTCTTGAAAAATTTTCATTGGAACCGATTACGGCACTTTCGATAAAATTCAGATTTTTGATCTTTAGACGACAAAACTGTGCAAGGAAACAAAAAATTGAGAATCTCTCTTCAAATTCCACCTTGAATTGCCAGCAATCGTGGATAATCGCATAACAAATCAATCACATTCGGATTTCCCGTTTATTAGTATCGAATATTGGAAAAGTTCAGTCGAGATAAAATTGTATTTCATAAAATCACATTTTGCTAGTTTTTCGAACGAAGAGCTAGAATTTACAGAAATATCACCTTTTCAATTACACTACGACGTACCAATTATTGGAGAGAGAAAAAATCGGAGGCTCGAGTTCCGTTTTCTGGTTGAGTGAAGCTGGAATACGCTATATATATAACTGCATCGCTAAGCGCGTAAGTACTCTAATTACACAAGCACACCGGGATTTGAATCCAATTTCAAGCTAGTCCGGATGAACTGGTGCGATTCGTGGCCATCCTAATGCCGCACAAATCTGTTCATCCACCACCACACGCCGTAAATTATACATCTGCCGATGTAACGATGCATTCATGCATATGCGGCATTCCATGGCATCTTGATCAAGATTCTACGTAAATGTTTCAGATTGGCTTTATAATTTTCCGTATGAAAGTGCATGACGAAAAACGAAATCGCAATTTTTTAAAAGTATTCTTCAACCCAGTGTGTCTAAAGTATGATTTAAAAACTTGAAACAAGAACCACACTTTCTAAAATTTGAAAAAATTCAGAAAAATCATATGAAATATAACAATATTTTTGATACCTATCGGAAGCTGGTGATTTCAAAACCTCGATACACAAATAAGAAGATTAGAAAAATACAACATTATGATTATTCTATTGCATTTTTAAGTGTTCATTCTTAATAATAATAATAATTATATAATGTTAGTAATTACATAATTTTGCTTTTTATTTTTCTCATTCATCTTTTGGAGTTATGAAATCTCCATATTTGAATAGGTGTCAACATTTTTTTGATATTTTATAAGATGTTTAAAATTTTTCCAGATTTTAGAAAGTGGGAATTTTATAACTACATTATAAATTAAATTAGTTTGAGAGCACGCAGGTTCCCGAACGAAATATTTACACTGCGATAAGCTCACGTGTTACGTAAAATTTCTAAATTTCAGGAACGTAATTGTTTAAAATAGTAAGTTAATTCTGCGATACAGCCATTGCAAATTTTTGTAAAATTCTTTGAGAGTTTGTACAGGGTGTCTACTTTTTTCGGTGACCGGGAAATCACGAAATTCAAGGTTTTTTCAGAATCAAAATAAAGGATATTTTCATAACCTTTCGGAAGATCCACAACTAGAACACAAACTTTAGCAATACACGCAATAAATATAACAATATGTTCCGTACATAGCAAAAAAAAAAAAAAAATCGATCCATGTATACACGAGACTCAAAATTAAAAAGAATGCAAACGAGTATCAATAATTCATATAATATCGCTGAAATCTGAGTTACTAATTAACCTAAATATAAAATGTTCAGGCTCGTTAGTAAAATTTCATGACATTTCCTGACTTTTCAAGGGTCGCATTGAATTTCATGGCATTTAAGAATTTCCCGGGATTTCAGATCGTTAGACACCCTCGTTACACGGAAGACCTCGGCTAAAAATTTTTGAACCCACGTGCATTAGTACACGGAGAGATTTTTGGAATCAATATATTTACTTCATTGCTTATCCATAATTACAATGAAACAAACGAATCTAGGGATAATCGAAGTGTAACTGCAATACTCGTTCCTACAATAATATGAAATCACAATATTTCTGTATGAATTTTACCGACAAAATATTTCTATCATACTCGATAGTATTTCCAGTAATTAAATTGGTTCGTACAGTGATGAAGAGTACTGCAAAAATAGTATATTGTGCAACGAGGAGGAAAACTCGGTCTTTTTGGGTCGATGACGAAAATTTCAAATTTGCAAGGGAAAAAAACAGTTCAATCTTTGTTGCACAAGATTCTTTACATAAAAAGAGCACGTTACGTGTTCTTCACGAAGAAAAATATTGAGGTAAGGTTCGCGTAGCGTCCGATTCCTTTTCACTCCTAGGACGTAAAAGTGGTCTTTTTCAGCACTCCGCGCATGCGCATTCCCGGATTCACGCGGAAACGCGCAAAACGTGCTCGCGTTATGTGAACATTGTTTTGAAGGGTTTGTTCTCGTTCTACTCCATCTGCGCATTGGCGTATTTTTTCATACATACAACAGAAATCCATGCATCAGAATAACCTAAATACGTTTTCAACTCAGCAGCAAAAGCTTTCAGGAGATAGACAAAAGACCGATTGCGATGATTTAAAATTCACGGGTTGGTTCGGCCCTATCTTCAATATTATCTCGACGCTGTACTGCAGACGTCTGGCTTATAATCAGGCATCGACCTTCAAGCGGCAGGCGTCTGCCCAGAATACGTCATTAACCTCAACCTTGAAATTTTTTAACTCAACTCCTGCTCCTACACATAACTCGAAATATTTCGTTCTATAGACAACATTTGGTCATTTTTCAGCGCCTTTTTGGAGCTTGTAATTTTTCCTAGCTTTTATGGGCTCAAAATAATGGCGTTCAAATAGCAGTTTTTTGATAAAGAAGATTCGGAAGCATTATCAAATTTACAGGAATGACTTTAAAAATACTGTGTTATTACACTATTCGTGTATACACTGAGAAGAATTTCATTTGTTACAATAACTAGAAAAATTCGGTGAAACAGTATCGTTAAAAAAAACTGTTTGAATATTTTTGGAATTATGAAAAACGAGGTACTGTCGATACTTTTTTGATAATTGCTACGCAAAATCAGTTTGTGAGGCTAACTATACGTTTTTAGTTAAACAAGACTTTAAAATCAATTTATTGTTGCACGAGCATTAAATTATCGCAACAGTTACAAGAAAATATAGCAACAGTGATCGTAATGAGAAAGAATAGTAACGGATACTAGACTTTCCGGTAACAGCTAGAAAACTAATTTTCATTTTCTACCTATAACTATATTTTTCGATTGTGGTAAAAAGTGAAAATAGTTAAGGACCGAGCGGCTACCGGAACTAAAAATTTCTCTCAGTGTACAAAAAAATTTTATTTTTCCTAAAAGCGTATAATCATTAGAAACTCGGTACATAGAATTTAGGAACGCTTATGATTTATAACGTTATGCTCTGAAATTTAGCTAATCGCAAGTTAAATAAACGTAAGCTAATGTTTTATTTTATTTTTTTTCATCAGATTTGGCTCGTTTTTTTATCAAGCAAAACGAGTTGTTTAAATTATTTACGAAGGGCGCTTCCGTCGATTTCATTTTTAATAGGAAAAATGATCATACGTTTGGTATTCAGCATGTAAAAAAAAATACAAGTGTATATAAAACGATTTGCAATATTGTTATTTAAATCATTGATCGAACTTTATTGAAAACTCGATTTGTCGTTACCAAATATTGAGCACCGATAATGATTTTTACAGTAGCGAATGGGACATAGTTTGCTGTTGGAGGGTATGAAATGACAAAATCCTAAATCCCACCTCGAAAAGCACCGCATAAAAATTCTTTCACCGATACCGTTTTCATCCACGGTGAATTCCACGGTGAAAAAAAAAAAAAGAAAAAAAACATGCATCGTTAGAGAAGAGTGAAAAAGAAATATGGCGACTGGATTATACACAGTTATTTGAGAAATGTTGACGGTCTCACGAGCTCAAATCCGGGGGCTCGTTGGCATGGAAAATAAACAAACTGATTCTGGCTTTACCAAAAGATTACATGAGACACGTAAATTGGCCATTTTGGTCCGATATAGAATGCAAATGGCCTTTTGACTAGCATCAACCTGCCTAATTGCGAGTAAAATTAACCGCTTAATTTTCCAACCACTAATTATGCCCCTGTTTCCCCTCTCTCTCTCTCTCTCTCTCCCGCTCAACTTCACCCTCCAAGATGCTGCTGCGAATTTACATGTGTTTTCTTACTCCGAACCCTCGTCATTAGCGGCGCGAAAAATATTACAGATTCTGGTGAAAGGAAGAAGGAAAAATTAAACGCGCATGTTTATTTACAAGCCGACTAATTTTCCTGTTTCTTCTCTCTCTCTCTCGGTCCGTTATGTTTTTTTATTTTATTTTACTCGTTTGTTTTGTTTTCTTTCTCATCCGCAATGGAGCTGATTCCTTACACTCGGGAAAAAAAAAATTTCATCGTAATAACCAAAATTTCATCATAGTAAAAAAACTTCAGGGTTAATATATGTACATTTAGCGGTAATCGATTGGTAACTCTCATGGTTCAATCTTAAATTTCGTAAATTTGAAATCTTCGTACACCGAATAGATTTAAGGAACTACGTGAAATTTAATATTTTTATAATACTATCAACAAAAAACGTATTATTTCATCAAATTGGTTAAGTTAAACTCGAGATTTCATATCTACAAGTATGTATATTTCAATCAATTAAATTTTTGCCATTATCAAAGATTTATCTCATCAGCTTTGCTACTTACATCAAAATCTTCTACGCAAAGCGTCTACAAATTTGTTGTTTGAAAAAAAGCAACAAGTTTTCTGCGAGTGTCTAATCGATGATGATTATTTCTGACTTTTTTTTTAAGGGACTTAATATTATCGGATCCAGTGACAGTACTTAATCCGAAGCTCCTCTAAAATTTTGTTCAGAATGATGTTTTTATTATTGAAATGACTGGAAAAGATCTAATGGAAAATTCCCTCCGACAGAATTTAGGTTTAAGTAGTATGTTTCTTGAAGAAAAATTCTTAATCACATCTTATTTAGTCATTTCAATTACGATAATATCGTTCTTATAAAAATTTCATCCGAGTTAATCTTCAGAAAACAGGTTTAAAGATAAAAAAAGAAAAAACGCGCGAGGAATAACTGCCGAGAATTTTGTACGATCCGTAACTTAGACCTGGATAAAATCTTGAATTTTGCAAACATCGCATGCAACTTTCATAACATTTTATCTGCAATTTTTTTGTAAATCCGTTGTGCTTAGATTTGTAAAGTAAAGCGCAGGTTTTAATTGAGCTTTGTCTCGGGTTACTCAGTTTCATTGATTAGAGTTGGGGTGAGTAATCCGACGGCGATGAGGTTCCCTGCACCATGCGTAATCAGAATTCTTGATTGCTAAAGCGGGAGATTTGTTTAAAACGAGGACCACGTAAAATCACATAGATTATCTACGTATGTCGTTAAGGGATTATGAAAGATTTGCAAGAGATGTGAAATCCCTCGTCCAAAAATTTCACGTCGTTCCTTCCTCTTTCCCGTAAATAAATTCGCCGGTCTGCTGAGCCGAAATATAATAAAACGAACTGTCATTCAACGGTTTACAAATAAATCTCGGTTAACTTGCCAGTGAATTCAAATCGAATTACAGGCCTACAGGACGAATAATCTCGTCTTTGCGGGATGAGATCGACAACGACAGTTATTGTTGTCATAATAAAGGTGAGAAGTGAAAGAAAAAATAAATCGTAATAACAGTAAGACAAGAAAAAAGTTCCATCTTTGTCACTCGCGTGAAGTGTCGTAATTCTTTATTAAAAATTTGTTTATCCAACGACTTGATTTTTTTTTTTTTTTTTTTATCAATAATGCAGGTAAGTATTTCGAAATAGACAGTAGTAAAAAGAATAAATAAAAAATCAAAGTGAACTGTAGGATCACGTATAATTTCCCATCAATTAATACCGCTTTCGAAAATGTTTCACTGCACCGATCAATTTACGCGAGCTTTAATCAAAAAATACGAATCGTGCACGCCAGTTGAAAACCTTTAATAAACGTACGTGCCCGTATTTCAGATTAATTTGTTTACCGTTTGACGGGGACGTAATTATTCGAGCCGATATGTGTATTTGAGGCAAATACGCAATTATCAAGGACTGTAATCGCTGTTTAGGGCAGGTTGACATTACCGAGTACGAAATTGTTTGTCGCCCTCTCGTAGTTTTCGAAAAGGACTGCAATTTTTGTCGGAATATAGCGATTGAACGACAAAAACCAGACGCGAATTTAGAGATCTACAAATTGTTTACTATTTGGTCGTCAGTATAAATAGAAGAAGAAAAAGAAAATATCGCCATTTCTAATTTTTTAAAAATTTTTTCAGCTGATAATACCATGTTTATACCCCCAATATTTTCTATCATTTTCTACCACTGATTCACTGTTATCAAACATTCAACCCTACTTGAAATTCCGCTTCTTTTTTTTTTTTATTTTCGAAAAAATCTTTGAGCTTTATTATTTATCTCGGCCATTTGAAGGTTGCTTTGGTTATTAAAAAAATTTTTCTCTGTAATTTCTTGTATTCTTCGACAAATTTGTATTCACAAAAATTATATTTCTATAACATTGAGAATTCCAGCAAAATTATGTAACATATTCCACTTGACAAACGTCACAATAATGTGAAATGTGAAATTTATTTTTTTACTTTATACATTTTTATCTCGAGCTTTCAAAAGTACGGAACATTAAACAACAATATTCACACACTATCAAAATTTCGAATAAATTTACAAAAATTGTATTCTCTACTTCCACGAACAGTTTATTTGCAAATGACTTTTTAACAGATTCAATTATTAATACGTCTATTTTCTTGAACGCTTCGCTAATTTTCACATAATTGCCATAGATTGCAAAAAGTTTATCGAATTGTTTTGATATTGTCAAAACACTGAACATTATTATTTTTTTTTTTTCATCAGTACAAAATTTTCAAGGTGCTCAAAACAAAATTGTTCTCAACCTTAAAATGATCGAAAATTTCACTACAGATAATATTACGGAGGTTTGTATATTTGTAACTGGAAGAATATCGGCTTCCTGTATCAAGTATGATGATTAAATTTTCACCAAGAAAGTCCCCCTCACCCTCCTAGGAACCCTTCAATTTATAAACTAACCTTTCGCCCGACCTTTAAACTATATTCCTCACGCACGCCGGGGAATTGTGGTGAGATCCACGTGTAATTTGCTTCTTGATTTCTGACACCAGGGTAAATTTCGCGCTGTTTGCGAAGCTTAACAAAACAACGGCCTAAACCTTCGAGGAAGTGCGGATTCTAATTACCTGCAAACACGAACGAGGTACCGTATTCAATGTCAAAATAAAACGTGCACCTCGAGGTGATTTCATCGAAAAAATATTGCCCTAGAATTTCGCGTGAAAAATAAAGTTGAGATCTTCGTTTTCGGATACGTACACTTTTTGCGATTTGTAAATGTAAGCGAGTTGAAAAGAAAAAAAAAAATAGTTTCGTAATTCTAAATTCAGATGTTTTTTTTCATTCGTCTCCTCTACGCGCAATGTTTTTTTATTTTTATTATTTTTCAAAGACAACTTACGCAGTGAATCATCGTCGTGTCACGCTGTAATCACTTTTTGAAATTGTTCCGTGTTTAAGTAAATCTTTCAATTCAATGACATTCACCACCTCTCAAATTAGAAATTGATTAGCATTGTTAGAGACGTTATTTTACCAATCTTGTAGTAAGGAGGAACAATTGTAATTTAATCAACCTTTAACCTTTCACCCAGTCGATTTATTCATCTTCAAAGATCACGTGAAAAACGAGCTGCAACGATCTTTACGATAAATTTACGATTAGTTCATCAGATCTTTGCATGTAAAACATGATGATAATAGTAATAAAAAATAGGTAAATTTTCTCCAATTCCTCCCGTTATTTTTTCTTTCACACGAAGAGATTGGGAGCCATTATAAAAAGATCATCGTTAAAATATCACAGACCTCTCGGTGCTTTTAGCACCGTAATGTGGGCATTAAAGTCCATCTGTCGCTATACTGGCAGGGAATCGACGACACGTGGAAAATGGGATATTGATATACATATATGAGGCATTCTGTGCCAACTTGACGATAACGGTTCGAACTCTGGACCTTCTCACACGTGATCCCCATTCTTAAACCATTATTTAACCTATAAGATATCACACTCGAGTATATTTTTCGATATTTCTCTCAATAATTACTCATCCAGTTGAATTTCAAGATTTTTTTTATCATACGCTTTATTTATATATATATTCCCACGATTTTCAATATTTTTGAAAACGACCTGTGATTTATACTTTTGAAAAAATGTATGGTGAGGTAAAAAAAAAGATGTCGGTTTGCAGATATTCAAGTATGAAGTAAAACTATGCATAAATGCAGTTTCTTTCAGCGCAAAATATATTCGAAATCAATTTTGTAAATGGTAGAAAAAATAATTTACGTGCACCAATTTTTTATACCGACTTAAAATTGTCGTGATTTAAAAAAGGATTCCGATAATTTTTGTAAAATATTTTTTAAAACAGTAACAGCTCTTTTTTTTAATGGAGAGTACAAAATAAAGTTTGATTGAAAGAATTTGAAGAAAGTACGAGTGCATTTTACAATCGGAAGAATTGTTGCGACAAAACGAAGTTCAGATCCGGAGAGACGGTCAAATTAACAAATCTTAGTCAACTTGGCATGGAATGCTCCATACATAGTGTATACACCAAATATGTTTCGGAATTGCGAGTAAAATCACTTGGTCATCGCTGAAACAAGCCGTGCGTACGGTTAAACTAATTTTTATACGTTTTTGATCATGAATAATTCCCACTGCTCGTTAATAAACTTTCCCGATTTCAATGTAACCCATTTGGAATTTGCTCCGCGAACGAAACATGACATGAACCAACGCTAATTGATGAAATTTAAATTTTCAAAACTTTAATCATCACTTGTGATCAGAATCAAAAGCAGAAAAAAACTTATCTTATTACTTGAAATGTAGATTTGAGAATCAAGCATATTATTTTGGATTCGGAAATAATTTTACTTTCGTTTCGGGTTTAATAATCAATGAAATGGGAATAAGTGAATTATAAATCATGCATAGATTATGCATTCGTTAATCAATAATAGTGAAACTCAAGAGGTCTCAAGGGGGTAGAATAGAAAAATTCGTACAAACTGATTTCAAGCTTAAAATTTCCAGAGCTAATTTTTAACCATAAAATTTATTAGCCGGGTATGCACTGATCTGGAGAACAACCAACAAACAATTGTTTTCTATTTTTCAAACCAAATTCTGTCAGAAATCTTGATATTCGATAGTTTTTTTAAACTCCAAAATAATCGAACGAAAAAAATGTAAAAAAAAAAAAAAGAAAAATGCAGTCGCCTAATAATTTCATACTTTTTTTTACGAATTAAAACAGCTGGAGTTAAAAAATTAAATAACCGACTATTCTAAAACGATTCGGAAGAAAATTCGAGAAACAAAATTGGAATCATCAAAGCCCAAATGCTAATTGAACAGAGTACACAGGCCTGCACAAAAAAAAAAAAAGAATCTAATTTTTTAACCTCGTTTCATACCACTGGCAAGGGATGATCAACGTCCCTCTAGATATAAATACAGTACATCGAAGGCGATGTGTAACGTAGATTATTTATTATTTCGTTCAGTTTCTCTTTGATCACTCAAAAGCAAAAGACTACGATATAAAACGTATAATGCGTAAAATGAGGGTGAAACAAGATAGAAAAGAAATAAGGGCTTCCAAGGATTTAACTGGATATAATCTGCGCCGCATGTAAAGAGAATGTTTTATCCTTGAATCGGTTTACATGTCGCAAAAAAATCATAAACCTTATCTTATGCGGGTGATACGTTGAATATACGTTATACGTATATTATACCTATAATGATTACGCGCCGTAGACGGTAAATATACGAAACGGGTTTGTAATTGGGACTCGAATGTTCCGGCTTAAATCCTCCGTGTTCAACTATACTCGTTGAGTATGACAGTTAAATATTTCAAAGGAGGAACACTTTCAATGGAAAGTGTGTTTCAAGATAAAATTTTTTGTTCAGGAATCAAATTGACGGAACTCAATTAAAGCAGCAAAGATGGAATTATAAGAACGAGGAAGTCAAAGGACTCGGAGTATGTTTGTTTTTCGATAATTCTGAGGAAATTTGAAAGAATTTCGAAGCCTCAATTGAAATGGATTGTTACTCTGAATTCAAATTAAATAACAGTGAGAGAACTGAATTTAACGGCGAGAAATCAATTTTTACAAAATCGGTGCAATATTATCATCTCAGTTGGCAAAAATTCAATTGGTTCGACTCTTAGATCGATCAAATAACCTAACTTAAGAAATATGACGGCAACTTATTTTTAAGCAAACAGAAGTTAATCGATAATAATTACATGTGTTGGTAAATCTTGGTGAGCGGTCAGTAAATGCGTTGCACAAATTTCCGTTAATAATTACAGTTTGCGCACATTCAATGTAGACGCAATTCAATATTAATACATGGGAAGAAAAATGTTTCGTTGTCGGACGAACTTTTGAAGGAAGGAATCTTCGATCTCAGGGATGTTTGAAATATTCAATATGCCGAAGCGAAGTAAATGATGCGAGGATAATTAGGACAGACTGCATATTCTGTAGCGGACAAATTCTTCAAATTTGGATTTTGAGCATTCTTAAAGAATTGAGTCGTCGACACACGAACATTTTCAACCTTATCAGCCACTAAAGTATTGTTTCTGAATTCGTCAAGATCCAAGACCCTCAAGTTTGAATCAAAGTTTTCAATTGTTGTTTTCTAAATTTCTTCCACCTGCGAAATCATCACATTGAAATTCGCCTAACCTTAAGTTTCGCGAATTGTTGATCACCGATTTGAAAGAAAACTCAAAAACTCAAAGTCTCAAAATTTTTTCAACAAACTGCTTCATCCTGTGATGAAAATGCAGGTTCCGGATTACTTCTTGTTCAATTTCTTTAGATTACGTGTATCAAAAATTGACAAAACTGCAGTCTGAAATCTCAACAGAAAGTCGATTGGTTTAAAAATTCATTTCGCGTATAAAAGAGTCGCCGTACAAAAGCCTTTCTCTGTCACCAATGGTGAATGTGAATTCGACATTTTCACACGCAATGGTTGCCCTTTCATAACGGGTAGAAAATACACATATGTATAATTTTGAAAAAAATTAGCGAACAAGAATTTTGCTGTCGTTGTTGAATTGTGAAGATGAAACGACAGTGAGAGGAATACAATTGTAGCCAAATAACTTAAAAACCATAAAAATAATCGAACAGTAGTTCTTTTGCTGGATAACACACAAAAATTTGATGAAATAACACAGTTACGATTTCAAGGAACCGGTAGATTCAATTTGCATCGCAGTGAAACGGAACGGTATGGATGACGAAAGGATGAAGACAGAAATTCACCTCGCATTATTGTAAAAATTAAATATTTGTCCGAGAAGCGCAATTCCATCTCTCGTTTATTCGATAACGCGAATCAAAACAATTGTACAACGAAAACCGCACTTAGGTCAAAAAGTCAACTAACGAACGCTTGACCAATTTTCCAAAACTCAAAATCTCCTGAGAACCTTTCAAAACTTGAGATTTCATATTTTAAGATCCCCGTTTCAATTAGAAATGAACAACTTTAAAAATATCAAAAACATAATAAAAATACGAGATTCCACGAATCGAAAAATGAGCTTGACTTTTGTCAACTAGGATTTAACGTAAAAATATCATGGTTTATCTTTTTTTCAACCAATCGTCAATCATATTCAACTGACTTTCTCGCAATGATACATATTTTCAGTTCACAAGTTTCAACAAACTGTCTGGGAAGTTTCGAATAAGAAAAAAAAAAAAATTTACTTTATTTTCAAGCCTAACACTGTAAGATACTACTCGAGCAATCTCAACGGTAGATTTAATAAATGAACAAAGATTTTTCTTCAGAAACCTGCCTGAGCGGCAATTACACGGTGCATAAATAAATGGTGCCGATATTTGAGTATCCAGTAATTAAATAATTCGTCCGAATCGTGGAACGCGTCGTTGATTTCATATCAATTATGCTGAAGCAACAGCCGCACATTTCACTGCATATTTTACGTAATATTTACAGTGTGGAATTATTTTCCATTTCAAATGTAACTGCAGCGTACACTTTTCACGTTTGCATTTCGGATGACTTATAGTCGAGGAAATAAAGCAATGGACTGTCGATTTTTTGAGCAGTAAGACGGATTTTAATGCGGTTTTTTGCATTCGCTTCGTGAGAGCGCCTACAAACTTTGTGAACTAAATTGATTAATTAATTTTTTGAAAATGCATTATGGCATTAATAATATGCATTTTGCAAGTGCACTTCCAAGAGACACTAAATAAAAAATTTGCTACTCGGGGGTTTTTGGGGTCGCTGAACACGAATATCGCCACGGCAACCGTCTCCGAGGTACCTGGTGCCCAGGGTGGACAGTATCAACGTCTTCTCCTAGAGTTTTGGCGAAAATTGTTATCGAATTTGTGATTGAATTAAGAACAATATACTTTAATTGAGGTAAAAATGATAATACTCAAGATAATTCCAGAAAAAGACGTTGAAACGTTCACCCTGGGCACCACGTACCTCGGAGACGGTTGCCGTATCGATATTCGTATTCAGTGACCCCAAAAACCCCCAAGCAACGAGTTTCGACAAATTCGATCACAATTTTCGCCAAAACTCTAGGAGAAGACGTTGATACTGTCCACCCTGGGCACCAGGTACCTCGGAGACGGTTGCCGTGGCGATATTCGTGTTCAGCGACCCCAAAAACCCCCGAGTAGCAAATTTTTTATCTAGTGTCTCTTGGAAGTGCACTTGCAAAATGCATATTATTAATGCCATAATGCATTTTCAAAAAATTAATTAATCAATTTAGTTCACAAAGTTTGTAGGCGCTCTTACGAATCGAATGCAAAAAACCGCATTAAAATCCGTCTTACTGCTCAAAAAATCGACAGTTGGGCCGTTTTTAGTGCTTCATTTCCTCGACTATAATGAGTGCGCAAATAACAGATATGAACTAGCCGATCCTATTCCGACAGCTCGGAATACAATGTCCAGCGAATGATTTTAGTCGACAGTTTGCCAAATTTTTTCGAAATTCTGTCATATTATTTCAATTTTGAGGAAAACTCCGAAAAAGTTGATAACTTTTTAAAAATCTCTGCAGTAAAACTTGCGAAAAATTATTATGAATTTTGTCCGTGGAAAAGTATTATTTTCTTTTTATAATTACCAAAAGCCTTTATGAATATTTCCCCTATCCATTTGACGCAAATCAGCGAAAAGCCACGCATACCTTCTCATACAAATATCAGATCGAACTTTTTTTCACAACGTCGCATTGTGATTGGCAGATATAAATGTGACGTTGACGGTACAAAGTTCGTGCATGTTGAATATTCACCAGCGGAAAATGTATGTTAAATATTGGCAGGTTAATTTCGATTTTTTCATATCACAAGATTTGCATTGCAGATATTCTGCTCAAACATGAAAAATACGAAATGAAAATATTTTCCTATTGCGTAATTCAAATGTGATTACGAAAAAAAATTCTCTGCATTTTTAATAAAATTTAATAAAAATATCACCTATGCACGAGTCGAAATTTAGCGCCTACGTTTGATCCTACCAAGGTTCATGTGAACCTACTTTGAGGGAAACTGAAACTAGAAATCCGCCGTTTACCCTCCGACTCCTAAAAATTTAAGAACAAATTGAACTTCCAAGTCTTGCCGACCCGTTATTTAAATATGAAAAACATGAAGTGAAAGCGGCGAGAATCACCTTTCCGATCACCTTGTCGCGCAACATCCCAATGCAGCCAAGAAAATGAGAAAAACATATCAAGAAAATGCAAAGCAATTACCTGTTAGGTCCAATTTCAATTTTTCAATCACTGCAAGGCCGCGTACGATGACGATATTTTTGTTAACAACATTCATTCGTTTCCAACCTTGAACCACAACTTCAATCTATAGCACTGCTCGTTCCGATATCAAGCGACGAAGACACAAACCTTGTGACACCAAGGACCCGTCTCCCCTAAAAAAACCCTTTTTATCAATCGGAGCTGCACGTTAATATCAACACAAAATTCCGAAAATATATCAATACATCGAACCGCACTACCACTAAAGGGTTAAAGAAGGGTGTATCCGGTGGTCCGAGTCCCGCTCAACGACCTGTAGCACCGAGTGATAATTGCGGAATGATCTATCGCGCCGAGCGCTCCGATCTTCGGTTTGATCGCTTGGATCTCCGGTGGCGCCCTCTGCGCGCAAGACGGATTTCTCTCGCGTTTACCACATTTCGACGGTGTGCGTACGCGGTTCTATTCCTTCGACATATCCATCGAGGCAACCCCGAGCTTTGAATGCGAGCACTTGAGTGACACGGGCATCTTTGCCTTCCGTCTTTCGGAACGGCCCGTTGCGTTCGCTCCTTGAACCGTGCCTTGGGGTTCTGTCACCCCTCCGGGCACCACCCCCGCCGTCTCGGGGGTAAATTATTTTCGAAAGAATGTAAATTCGAAAAATTGGTGATTTCGAAAAATTAACGACGGAGCCAGGAATCGAACCTGGCGTCCAGAGATGCTTGATCGAAGCCTTACTCCACTGGACCACCTAGCCGCCCTGACTCTGTTGTCGTTAAATCTCTCATCACCGGTGAGTTCGAATTTGTTTTCCTGTGCCCGGTTTATGTGTGAGTAAGAAGTTTCTTCTCTGCATGCAAGATGTATAAGGAGACTCTAATGCGTAGATGTTGTGTTTACCTTTTTTGAATCCTTGCTTCCGATGAGAAGCCCGTAAGACAAGCAGTGCCGTCTAATGAATGATGTGCGGATGTGCAAATCATTTATCTACGAGAGAATATTTGTAAATTCTTTTCGTTTCCGGGGTTGCCTGGATCCATAATCGACTCGTAGATATGTATAAAAGTTACGTCCCACGGCCCGGGTCACGATGCAGTCGACAACGCCTGTTTTGAGCCTAAACTTGGTAAATCGGTACGGATATTTTTGTCGTCGACGTAGGTTTTAAAGTAGATTTTTCCGAATTACTGAATTGTGGGTAATAAACGCGTCGCGTCTTCGTCGTCTGTAATTGAGTCTGCCGCCAGTGAGATTCTTCCTCAAGTGGACGGGCAGGCGGGTAAATAGTTTCGACAGACAAGTGTAGAAGCTGATTGATGGTTGGATAGCCAGATGGATAGATAGACAAACGAACAGGTCTAGCTGTCGCAGATATTTAAGTCGGGCTTAAGGCTCATCGGTAACGGTACGCATAACGTGGAAAGCAGATCCATGTCGGAACGGAGATATGATGTGTTACTTACAATCAGAGGATGTAATGGATAACCATGCATACGTCGGATATTCGTTACTGAATCATTGCAGGCGATTCAAATCATCGATGGCCAAGTTCAAGAATATTACAGGCGGATTTGGTTCCACCGTGTTATCGGAGTATTTTCTCAGTTGATCCTAAAATCAGTAATTTTATAGTGATATTCCAATTTATCAGTCTGGTATCACCAAAATATCACTGATAACTATTTTTTTTTTTATTTATTTATTTATTTATTTTTTTTTGTAAAATATTTCCACATTATTTAATTTCAGTAGATTTCGAGTTTGATTTCAGTTATAAGTATGAATTTAGAATTTAGTGTAATTTCAGTGGAGCAAGAATTATTTTCGATTTCAGCGTTACTTTAGTGGTGAAGTCGGGGATTTTTATTTTTGTGTTTTTTTTTTCAGTGGGGACTTTTGTATGCTTTTGATGCGATTGCAGTGAAAATGAGGTGTAAAAAATTCGCGTCTACACTGTGAAACATGTAAGTGTAATCGAAGTGAAATTTAAGTGTAACTTAAGTTATTCCGGAGAAATTGGAAGAATTGGAATTGATTATGCAAATCAAAGAAGATAAATTATTCTTATTAGTTCTAGTTGTAATGCGGACTTGTTATAAACCGATTGTTTTTTATACATCTACCAAACGACAAAGTATGACGAACTAATTCATGTGAATCATCGGCTTGGAACGGTATGATGATAAAGTATCGAAAGAAGAGATGAAAATTAAATTTATAAAATACAAATGTCAAAGATTAATCTGATGATCTTGGACAAACTGATTTTACGACTCAAATATATATATATATATATATATATATATATATATATATATATATATATATATATATATATTTATTTTTTTTTTACTTCGGTAGAAAAGAAAAGAGTAAAAAATTTATTACGAAAGTGTGATATAATATGCAAACATCATGCATGGCTTACTTCATCAGATACTTCGTATCGTTCATTATATAATCTTATACACGTCAAATTTAAACTTAAAAGTCTTCTTTCAACCCAAAACGAATTTTCACGATTTGTTAGTTTGAATAACTCGACTCTTCTTTACTTCTAATAGCGATAAAAAATGCACGGCGACAAACAAATTGTTAGTTAATAAAACTCAACAGCGTCAACCAAGACCAGTCTTTTCAATCCTAACATTCGATATGCAATCCTCATCACAACTCCATTGAATAATAAGAAAGAAACCAAAGCCGGATGCAATATGATATAAAAATTGATGAAAGTTCCGAGTTTCTGATTTCTGATAACCCCGCAGAAAGGAATAAAATCTAATAACGTAAAGCAACAGGAATAAGAAAACGGCGATGGAGTTATTCTCGGTGGTTAGAGGAACTGCATTTCTTCCTATTTATTGCAATACCGCATCGCTGACGCGTCACGCAAGTTGGCTTAAAGTCGTGCAACTTGGGAAAATTTAAACGCCGAAGGTTGCTCTGCATTATACATTTATAATTAATAAACCCGCGGTCGAGTGGCGCTGCATACTTAAATAGCCATCCTTCATTTTACTGCTTCAACAATTTGGATTTACATCAAGAATGACGAAGCGTGCCTTCAGGGGATGGAATATTGCAATTTATTATAGCAAGCGCTTAATTATTTAGTTCACGATAACAAAGAAGCAGTCAATCAGGCGGCTGTAAAACACTCACGTTTTCTGAAACTCATCTCAATCGCGCGGAAATCAACGAATTATCGTTTACAGCAAAAAAAAAGACAAGAAAAGAAAAAGATAAAAAAAACAAAGGCTTTGGATGATTCCTTAGCTCGACTTGATCCGATTTTATTCTTAGGATCTCCAGCTTATGAAAAAACCAATCATTCTTTATCGAGAAAAAACAACGAAGCAACTAACCAATCAATAATTTCGGTTAATCGACTTGCACATTTTTTCTAAAACTATATTTCTCCAAGTAGAATTGAAACTGTAACTACAGTTTTCTTGGATTTGAATAATTTCAAATTTTTCAACCGCTTTTAATCCGATTTTAATCACTTGTTTAAAGATTAATGTTTAATGTTAAGGTGGCAGAATGAAACTGTGTTCAAAAAAAATTCTTTCAAAACGCAAAGGAGATGTAAAAAACATTCAAATTGAAATAGACCACTTAATCATTTATGTCACCAATCTTGGCTGAAATTCAACTTTGAAATATTACAAATGTAATGTATGAAAATAATAAATTGTCTAGGATTTTCGGATTCTTATCCGTTCGTACCGAAATCCACGATAAAATCTATGATTCTAAAATTTCGTTGATGAATTGCCCGATTCACAAAAACCAAACGTTAACTCAACCTGTTATCGCTGAATTCAATTTCATGTATTACACATGCAATTCAGACGACCCACTCGATCACGGGGTAGGAGAAAAAACTTAAGATAAGAGTGAAATGAAACTGTAACACGAAAGCGGCGAGTAATGAAGAGAATCTGAAAAGTTCATGCATTATACATTTTTTTTTTCTCTGCTTTTTTTTTCGTCCCTTTTTTATTGTCCTTCTTCGATAATTTTCTTTGCCTCAACTTAAATTAGCATGGTGATATCTTTACCGGAGCATCGCTTGCAGAGAAGCGTAGGATGCGGTAAGAAATGTAAATTGAAAAACCGACCCGCCGGTAACTCGTTTACGTGAAAATATGAAGCTCTGGTGAAAATACCGGAGCATCTATGTCTTCGTTTTAACGCTGCCGAAAATTTTCCTTATCAGCAACGACTAGCGAACTCAGATGGACTGTTTGAGAAAACAAAAAATAGCGTCACGGTAATTGAAATAATGAAGTCGGGAACGAAATAATAATAACAATATAGAATAAGGATGCAATTTTTTTTTTCATTCTCAATTGCTTGGTTTTTATTGAAAAATGATTACGAGTCTATAAGATACTTTTTACAATTTACTCATCGTGAGGAGGAATGTTTTTTTTTTACTTGATTCAATGAAGTTTATTCGGATCCAATAAATTTTTGATTTTAGCCACCAGCTTTTATGTGACAGGTTTGTATTTGAGTAATAGTCTTTAAAAAAAAGGCACTTCGCATTCTTGACTAATAATCCTCACCTCGGCATTCCTGCCCGAAATTTTCACAACAATTTACAGATAATTACAGAATTCAGCGATAACAATGTAATACTTGTTCAAAATGTATTACACTTGTCTCGGCAAGAGGCATTGAGTATTCAATAACGACATTAAAAGGGACGAACATCAACGATATGCGAATGAAAACATGAAATTGAATGGAAAAAAAAACGTGATCTATCTTTTCTTCCACCCTTACGAAAGTTTATAACGTATGATAAAATTTTCCAAAACTATAGTGAAATTTTTCTTCGCAATCAACATTCCATCGCTGTAACGCACGGGATGAAAATGTTGCAAAAAGAACGACGTGTTTTCGCAATAGAAATAATGGAACTTCCCGTAACGACCGATGACAGAATGGCTCGATATTTGACTTTCGAGGTAATGCTACAGCGGCCGATAATCACCATTTAGCGAATGCCACTTGAACGTACCTTCAACTCGAACAAAGGAAGCAGGTACAACGACTTGACGTGGCGCGGAATAATGTTTTCACAGTACCTAAACCGAATTTAAAAGCGAACATTCGCAGCGGAAAATGTCGAGTGTAATTTTTGGCGAAAAATGTTTACCGAAGGAAAAAAATTGACGTGTGTTTCTGGTATTGTTGAGACAAACTACAAGAGAAAGAAAACATTGCGATAACTTTTTTAATGTTCCAAGCCTGTCTTGAAGTTTAGTCACCTTGTGAACAAGACGACCGTCGAGTAAGCTTCGGATCGAGTAACAGGAATAAATTGCGAGTAGCTACAAGAAAAGTTTCCGCAGGCAAAGTAAGTTTGCAAGTTCGACGAGATCGAAAGAATTACGGCTGAAGCAAAGCTAGGGAATCCTCTTTAACGCTAGTACCGAAATAATTCTTCTTCATGATCTACAATATTTTGAGTCCAGGCATGAACGCGATTTTCATCTTCAAAAATAACCGTTATACTGGTTTTCATGATAAAAATTTATTTCATATTTTCCAGTACATTTTTGCTTTCTCTCTGTATTTTTTTAGTCACTGTGCCGGAAAACTCTGATTCATAATCGGAGGAACGGGCGAAATGAAGAAGCAGAAACAAAATCACCGAGAATTTTTTAACCTTCAATTTCAATCAATTGCGAGAAGAATCCGAGGGTGGTGACCCCTCAAGATCAATCACTAGAAACTGATCTAATCTCGGTATATCAACGCGCGCGACGAAAGTCAGCTGAGCGAGAAAATATTTGCTACTCATTGTCAGTCTTTTCTCTCTTTTTTTTCTTCAAATTTTCGCCCGCGATATTAGAGTCGAAAAAAATTTGCCTTAGATTTTCCGAAATCAAGGCCCTTCGCGTTTGCCATAAAAAAAAAAATTCAGTTTTCTCAGACAAATGTTCTCCGAATTAGAGAACAAAACTCACACTCAACAAAATGATGCAGTATTTGGCCACATTTTTTAAACAATTTTGTAAACAAACGGATGGATTTGAATAAGAGGTTAAATAAAACTGACATAAAAGAATAAAAAAAAAAAAAAACTAGATGAATGTACCGATGTACGTACAAGAATTCGATAATCTTCAAAAATATGTTACCTAAGTGAAATAAGATTCGAACCCGTCACACTGTTTTATATTTCGATAAATTGTAAATTTATCCGCAGCCGATTAACTCGCACCTGCTTACATTAAACAAATCCATCCAAAGCATTCCACATATTAAAACATGCGAGGGTGAAAATTCTAAGAGATCAAAATTCAGACTAATCTAAATGTCGAATCTTGTCATCGTTCTTCCGGAACAAAATGAAAATTCCAAAGCGCAGAATTCCAATTCCCGACTCAAATCTACCCCCCTCCCCCAGTAAATCAAGCCGTCAAGAATTTCACAGATCGAGAAATTCAACGTTTCGGAATTCAGACTTTCATAATACGTAACTTCTAAAACCGACTTACCTAAAACCCGACGTTTCAATGATCAACGTTGCTTCTCCCCGCAGTCGATCGTCTTAATCACACACAATTGAAACACGCGATGTAATTCGAAAATGGGCATGAAACCGAAACCGTTTGAAACTAATAATAAGAAACCAAAAAAAAAAAAATTCAAACAAAAATATCGTACGAAAAAAATCACACGATTAACGGTGATGCTTACGATTGCGCAGCGTTGCGATACGATGGCGCTGAACGAGGAGCGAGCGAACACTGATCGTCGGCGAGCGTCTGACTTAACGTTGAGCGAGACCACTTGTAGCTAGGCGAGAGTCTCCGGCGCGCGTTTAGCGAGACTGGCTTGGATGGCGGGCAAACAGGTGAGATCGTCGCGACGCGCCTCTCTCTCTCTCTCTCTCTCTCTCTCTCTCTCTCTGGCGCGCGCGCTCTCTCGCTCGCTCGCTCCGCTCGCGCTTACGAGCTGCGCGCGCAACTCGCCATCGATCTAATTTGGCCTCACCTACGCGAAGAAGAGAGAGAGAGAGAGAGAGCCTCCTCCCGCCTCCTGCGTCCTTTCTGCGTAGGAGGTTCGTCGTCCTTATTGCCTTAGCTGGACAGCTGCTGCCTAGACCGATTAGACGGCGTTGCGATCCTTGCAATTCGGAGGAAGGTGGTCGAAAGGTGCGCCGTTTTCACACCCTCGCATAGTTTTCGGGAAGTTGGATGAATGGGGGTGAAAGTAGGGGAAAGATTAAAAAATAGAAAATACCAGAACGGGGAATTATTATCCTTTAAAGTGAAACATTGTGTTTCGGTATAAGTTGAATGAAAAATATGGAGGCCTTCGAGTCTTGCCTTTTTTTTTTGTCGTATAAAAGGTTCAGAAAATTTTTTAAAAATTCAGGCAAGTGGCTTTGTGGCTTCTGGTTGAAGGTCCGTTAGTCCCGAAGTTTTTTTTTTTTTTTTTGTCATAGATGGGAGAAAGCCGCGCATACAAATTATAAACAAAATACTCCACGTTTCAGTTTAAAGATTTGAGACAGAAAAATTTGATTTCGAATATTTCATAATTTTTAGATTCAATGTATTGAGGATTCAAGAATTTAAAGGTCAGAATATAAAATCCAGAAATGTAAAATCGACGAAATTCATCTTGATAATTATATAGAATCGTAAACGGGAAATTACCCCAGCTGGTGGGGATAGAAATATTTGAAAGATCAGAAAACGAAGGGGTCATAGTGGGACAATTTTTTAAAAACGGAGAAATCTGTGTTTATAGAATTTTGAAACGTAGTACGTGAAAAAAAAACAAAGAAGAAAAGAGGCAAAATACAGAAAGGTCGACGAAAAGAAACTCAAGACATACAACCGTCAAATTTCAAGTCTTTCATACATTGCCTATAAATTATAAGTCAAAATCACAAGTTATTAACTGCCTGAGGATAACGACAATTTTGAATTTTTTTCTGATCAGGGTGAAAATACAACAAATAAAATCTGCTTTCTATCGACATAGTCGCCTTCTGATTTTTATTTAGCGTTGAATTCGTCCCAGTTGCTCGAAAAATTTAAGAATGCAGTATGGTTTTTTGTAAAAGTCTGCGTATTTCAGACACCGTAGTTATAGTTATTTATTTTGGCCGCGAATAGAGTACAGAAAACTGTTAGTATCGAAACATTATTTCAATGTTTTTCATGTAGTAATAAAAAGAAGTGTACATTTGTTCAGTGGGCCCAAAATATGCAAGAAGCATTTTAAGTGCGAGTGAGAAAGCCAATTTTTCGGTTCGGCTGATTTCAACAGCCTGCATCTCTAACCCAAAATCAACATGAGTAACCGTGACTACGGAGTTTGAAACATACAAGATTTTGACTAATCCAGTTTCACATGAGAAAATCAATTCAAAAATCGGAAGCAGAGAGAATTACAGGCCGGTTGAAATTTTCCGGAATGCCTTGATCGACTGTACTGGCAAGAATGGTCCGTCGTCTGCTGTAGTTTAATGCGCATGCGCTGCAATTTGAGAGCAGTTGTATACCAGGGAGACCAACCGTCATAAACGTCACCTAAAAAATTATGACAGTTGTCGCCGGCAGTTATGCTCAACACCGACAGCTGTCAAAATGTTTCAGGCTACATACACCGCGGCAAACTGTCGTCTAAATTTATGACGGTTGGTCGCCCTGGGAAACAACTGTTCTGGAATTGCAGCGCATGCGCATTAAAATATAGCAGACGACGGATCATTTTGCTGTCATCGATTCACTCTGTATACATCACTGTTACAAAGGTGGTGTTAATTGTAACATTAAAAATAATTTACAGACGTTTACGTGATTTTGGTATTAGCGAACGATGTTCAATTTTATACACAACGGTGTGAACTTTCATTGGCACCGTAAATTTTCTAACAGAGCAACGAAATAATTTTGCTAAAAATGAATCTACGTACTTTGTTACCCACACCAGGATTTTTATACAGAAATTGTTACGAACCTGCGGAATGATTCCTTTTAGAAATATTTGGAAAACAATGCCGTGAGTCCGAAACATTTTCAAAATATGTTTTCAATATTCGGGAAAACCTTCCTTTGGAGTATTGAAAATAATCCTAAATTACTATTAATTGCTTTCAATTCTTCGAATGTAAATGACTGGAAATTGTTTAATTTGCATACTGAATTTTTTTCAAATATTTCTACAAGCATTGCGATTGATATTTATGTGAACGAAACTGTTTGAAATTATTCATTCGTTATTATACTGAACGCATAAAAATTACCTATCTCAATTCACGTTATTATGAACGGTGAATGTACTGAAGTGACGATTCAATAAATTAAAGTTTGGATTGTTAACTACTTAGTTGTCAATACGCAATCAGAAACAATTGGTTTCATCATATCGTAAATATTGCATTTTTCTTTGGAATAAGTAGTTGAAAATGAATTTCTTACCAATTTCTTTGTTTTCTGTACAGTAAAGTGAAGCTTACAACTGAAATAAAACCTAACAACTTGAAGCAATATTAGAAATAAAAAATGGTCTAATTAGTCGACTGAAAAACAACGATTGTTCAATTTTATGTAATTAGCAATTAGCCGTTCCTCAGTTCGTTTCAAAGAGCAGCTTGTATCAGGCTAACTTTTCAAATCTGATGGACCAATCAATGTGTTTCACTCCTAATGTTGAAATATTCTAAATGTAAGCTAATTAAAAAAAAAAAAAAAAATGTTTCATACGAAATTTAAAACTTTAGAAAATTTAGTAACCTTGGACAACGTTATATCTCCTCGTTTTCTCGTACCTAAAATTTATTTATCCAAGATTCTTAACGCCCCAAGGTACCAGATTTTTTTCATTTCGTTTCTCCCCGACCAGCTTGGTGTCCAAAAAATGTGAGGGCTGTAGCGGACGTGAATGAATATTTACACAGCTCACGCTGTGAGGATTAAATTTTTAAAGTCTTTTGAAAATGACAACTCTGTTGTACTAACTCACTTAGTTCATTTCTTTCTTCCAGCATAGAATTCAACTCTGTGACTAAAACAAAGCTTGTACACTTTTCAAATACGAGTGAGCCGATCCCTTTAACAATCACCTACCAAATTTAAAATTAATATTTCAGTATAGATAAGCCCGAGACTAAAATAAAACATTGACATAAATGCTGGTTAATTCGACGTGGATAAGAAAAATATTCTCTCTATTTTGCAACATTCTCTGGAAAATCGAGTTTCTCGTACATGTTTATCAAGTTAGAGAGTAAAAGAAGGAAAAATGTGATACCGCGAAGTAGGGGCCGAATATCATTGCACAAGGACAAAAGGGGCGATAACTGTGCGGAACAAGGATTAAACGAGCGTGTAGAATTCACGGTTTTAATAGGAGTCATGTGATTAGGTGTGAATGAGACTTTATCCCTCGGAGCGCTGCGGAAGTTAGGGTAATTACATTGTAATTATCGCCGCAGGGACGCAGCTCTATATAGTGGCGAATTTTACACAAGTCAACTTACAGCAGTCGTGAAGAAAATTTGGCACAATCAATAGACAGATCATTTTACAGAGAAAAAAAATATAAAAAAAAAAAAGGTTAGCGAAAAATTTGAGTATATTGTCGAGGGAAATTTATAGTTGTTTAGGGAAATTCTTTTGATTTCGATCGCAAAATTTTTTCCACACAATACAATTTGAATTTGAATAAAGTGATCGTTTCAGCTACGAAGAAATAGAAAAATTCGTGCAAGTGGTTAAACATTTCTTTCCCTACGTTGAGTTCAAAAACAGTGAAATTGAAGTTGAAAAATTACTTTTACAATCAAATACGAGCCGTTCGGTACATTTTTTAACTTCCGCATGGCGTCCCTAGTTACGCCAGATTATCCCGACAGGTGACTTGATCAGCGAATCAAATCACCAGCTGACCGAATCAAGTTGGCCACGCGGCCAACTTGACGCCAGTTAAATCCCTAGAGCCACGAGCTGTTGTATCCGGTCTTTGCACGGCGTTTAGAATCACTCGAAGAGAGTGTGCGCGATGTTTCATTGGCCTCTTCGGTCTAGCCGAAGCTGGAATTGGGTAAACATCATCTGTTGAGCATCGAACGTAGATTTCATGCTGAACCTGCAACGCGTTGATTTAATTGACTGCCTCAATGATTGATTATATTCGAAGAAGATAGCGCATGCGCAATTAACTTGTCGAATAAATGATACTTTGAAATAATTCACGGTGTCGACTAAAATCTGGAAGCAAAACCATTTGTCTGTAGAATCATTCAAGCTTTTGTAAATTATTAGCGAAAGTGAACAGCGTTTGTATAATAAAGCGAAGAATATGCATGACTTTTTATAAGAAGACAAATTTTTTCCAAAATTAAATCATGTTTTTTTCGAGTTGGTCAAGCATATGAAACAGTAAATTATCCACAGACTCGGCTCCCCTTTGTATTATGACAGATTTTTCATAACTGCGAATTTTCCAGGTGAATACACCTAATTGTAAGTTGGTTTTAAACAAGTATTGTTATCGCATAAATTTTAAATTATACATATTTAACGATTTTCCCAAGCATCGTGTCCTGATTTTTCCATATTTTCTTATATCAATCACCTAAATTGAAAAAAATGTCTGTCAATCGTGGGCATTGATGATAAAGAAGTTTATAAGATGTAAGAAATTGAATTCAATGGCTCGGAAGCGGTAAATTCACCGCTCTTAATAAATTTCAGCATCAAAGTCGTTAGTTCTGAATAGCCGAATAATTTTTCGTGATTTTCAGAAAAAATCACCGTTTTTGTGTACTTGTGTGCGTGCTTGAAAGCCGTCGAATAAGATGTGCCCAAATCAAGGAGCATATTATACAAGTATATCGATCAAGCGGTTGGCATTTAGTCCCACCCCCTCGATTTCGCGGTCTTTCAAACTTTCCTCAGCTAAGCCTCGACGATTCTCGAGGTATTGTATAACAAGCTCCGCGGAAGTCGAAAAGAGGGAAAACGACGGGGAACGGAAATTTAAGCAACGATGGAAGTAAAGTTAATCCCTGTGAGAGTCTAGACTATTGTTGCCGCTGTTTCCCCGCTAATGTTAACGGAAACTTGGCCGTCAGAGAATAACTCGACATTATAAAAAATTAGGAAGAAATTGTTTTCAGGAATTGAAAAACAAGTTCACAATAAGCCGTCAACCCACTTCAATTTTTATCACAAGTTTCGTCCGATGCGGTGAGTCATTATAAAGTGAGCAAAATTTTTATCGCTAGATACCCTAAACATCCGACAGCGATAAGCTAATCAGCTTAACGGCATTCAATTAAGCTTTGCACATATTAGGACAGCAGTTCGGATCTACGTCGTATACGCTGCTCGATTATAGGGCACCTCTTCATATTCGCATATGGTTTTATTTTATATTCTAAACAATATTTAGCACTGAATACCGGTCGGAAATAATCAAGACGAAAATATCATCTTAATAACAAAGTTCTCTCGACTTTTATGTCAATGAGAGTATAAACGTGTAGAAAAACGGTATAAATTTGTGGAAAAGTTCGAGATGTGTTGAAAATTTTTAGCCGCACGTCCAGATCTTCGAAAATTATCATGTTTTTTGAAGGATTGATGAAAAGCGAAAGTTTTCAACCTTTCTCGAATTATTCACAAATTTATACCGTTTTTATATACAGTTCACTCATTGACAGAAGGGTTAAGACTGAAATTCATTAAGATCAGCTGCCCAACAGACATTTTGCAAGCTTGTAAGTTTTTATATCCATAATTTCCAGACCAACCCCAAGACTTTTCTGTCTAATCTGAGCGACCGTTGAAATCATCTTTAGAATACGCAGTTTCTACGAATCTGTGCAAAAAAAAAAACTTATTAAATCTATTTACGATAATTTTTTGCCAAAGCAACTTCAGATATCATCCACTCTGAAGACGTACCTCATAAAACCTAAAGTGCATCGTTAATTTATTCATCTACTTATTCATGTTTAAATACGATCCCAAGCAAAGCTAACAAGAACAGTATTCAACGAAAGAATTACGAAATAATTCAGACATAAGAAGCTAAACTAAAATAAGGACTGTAATCCAGTTTCATCGGGTTCAAACATTGCTCCCTAGATAAATTCTGAACCTCGGATAAAAAAAAAAAAAAAAAACAACATATTTGTACGAAAAGAGGACAATTATCAACAACTTTTGCGGCGTAATATGACTAACCGAGTATCCTACCTTTATTCTAAACGGGGCGGCCGTTTTGCGGAGGAAGAATTTTAAAATATATTCCAAGAAGCGGTGGGATAAGAAGAAAAGTTAAAAATCGGCGGGAGGAAAGGGAGATAAACCGAAGCGAAGTAAATGGGACCACCAGCCGACAATAAAGCCGGGGACTGGAAGGACTACAAGCCTGGTAATGGGCAGGGTCGGAGGTCGCCGGCCCGGCTCAACGAGTCAATTCGTATAATCTAACTGGAACATTCGAGAATAGGGGGTGCATAAAAAGAAACAATGTAATTCCACACGCGGCTGTCCAACTTCCTAATTGAGTTCCAGGCCTGCTCTATGCGCGCGTAGCCAGCGGATAACTTATCACACTGCACTTTATTGGCTACCGTGCAGTGTAAATTGCGTACATAGACTCGGACTTCATTACCGGGCGTCGTGGTGAAAGCCTATTCAAGTTGGAAATTAGAAAAGAGTTGGAAATTCTCTTCCACCGTTGGGATATTCCGTCAGTCATTCAATTGTGGTCGTATTGTTTTAATGAAATGAAGGTGTTTTTTTTTCTTTTTTTTTCAACTTCTCGTTTCTCTGTTTTCAGAGAATAGTGGAAGTTGTTGTAATCAACCCGAAAATGAAGAGTTGAATTTTTACTAAATTTATGATTCTTACAAAGGGTGAAATCACACGTTATGATCCAGTAGTTGTCACAGATAAAAGATGTATCACAGCTTTCGTGCGTTAAAAATTGAGTAAGGCTGCTGCGTCATTCAATATTATTGTAAATACAACTGAAAATATGTACTGCCACAAAGAGATGAACTAAAATTTCTATTTTTAACACGAAATATCGTAAAAATGTGCAAAGTTTCAGTATACTACCAGTCAATATGGAAATTTTTGTTACAAAGTATCGCTATCTCTTTTAATCTTCGTTCACTTTGATGTTACTTACAAAATGTAACAATTGTTTCTAAGGCTTGGACCGAGGGAAGTTTTCTACAATTTTTCACAGACTTTTCACATCATTCTACCCTTAGTTATGATTCATACGTCACGCAGTCATAATCGATAATAATCGTAGAAGCTATTCGACAAGAAATTTTCGGATTTAAAAACGTTAAACAACATATCAAATATAGTGTGATCAACAGAATTAGAACTCGTCTGTGTATCGATGCCGAGTAGAATCGTCAGGAACAAAAGTCTACGATCATCTATCGAGAATTTCCGCATCTTTTATCGCTATAATCTACTTTTTCTTTACTCGCACCGCATTCGTTGGAGACACGGCGTTAGTAACAAAGTTAAAGTCATCAGGAAATTGGAAGCGAATAATTACATGTATACATACACATTATACGTAGACCAAACTTTTCATCGGAGTTTAATTCAGTTACTTTTCAAACAACTCAGGTTCTACTTCTGCTCCGACACTTCCTACCACAGCTGAACCGGAATGGAAACTGAGGTCGAACCACATTTGCACGTTTTAGAAATTTGGAAAGTTATCGCTTTTTTTTTTTGTTTTTTTTTTATCAGGTATAACTCATCGAATGAGATGTTTTCAAAATAATCTCAAGGCCGCAAAGATTGGGAGGAATTTTTTTTCCAGATATTTTAAAAACTGTCCACTTCTTCCACGTTCCGCAAATCCTATTTACTTCCAGCAACTTCATATTCATTTCAACACTATAACTCCAACAGCGCCATAATATCTTTTTATGACCGTTCTTCGGCTTGGCTTCAAGCCAAGTCAAACGATGTACGTTGAGACGTAGCTTGAACAGCGGCCAACTGGCTCAAAAGTGCATCAGACCAATTCTATTGGAATCGTATTGAGAATTATTGGTATGCATTATGCTTCTTAACGTCCCACTAGACATATTTTTTTTTAACTGAAAATTCATCTTGCGTCGGGTAAACGTATTCTTTTTACTTTGAAATACTCTGACAATCGGCTGAAATTGAAATGAAATAAATATTGAAATTACCGAGAAACGTTATATCGTACGTGAGAAATAGAAGCGGTTTTGGTTTGTTGAAAGATTGACGAAAGGTTTTGCATAATATAACTGTGTACTTCATACACGACTACAGAGTGAGATTTATTAATCACGTAGTCATTAATAACATTTTACAATGACGTGGCATGCAAGCGGTTAAGAATTCAGTCCTAAGGCAGCATCTCACAGTTGAGTTTTCAAATTGAAACGAATGAATGCGCGAGGCCGTAAAGATACAAAGGAGCAGCTGTACACCTTAACAAATATAAACCTCCCTTATGACGTTGGGCTACAGATAACGGCGGATGCCACAATTTGAATAATTTAATTGAATCCGGTGCTGCCTCATATTTCAACATTTGAATTTTGCAAGAAAATGTAATTTTATGCAACGAACTCTCTTCACAATTATTGCGTACTTACTCGGATAGAAATCGTAAAATTCTATAATTTTAAATCATTTCGACACATTGAATTAAAAAAAAAAAAAATCGTGCCATCTGGTGAAATTGTTTATTTGCAGGCTTTCGAAGAAACGTTGATTCAAATATTACTCACTCGACTATTTTTTTCCCCTTTTTCTGTACAAGTTTGCATTTTTTCCATTCCGAAGGAATTGAACACATCGTTAAATTTAATGGGCTAAATTACGTTCCAATTTTGCCGTGGTGTAAAATATAATGGATATAACGAACCAAGTGTAATTAAAAGCTGATCATATTATCATTGAACAATGTGTGGAGTGACAGTTTTGCAATTTTCCAAAAAGGCTGCTGCGAGTTAAGTTTCGATGATTTTATCAAATCGCTGTTGAAAATGGGAATAAATAGTATCCGCGAAATCAGAAAAAGATCAACTTCCATTTTCCTTCATTGGTTTTTTTTCAATTCATTTTTGTTTTTTGTTTTTTGTTTTTTTGCATTTTTTCTTGTCTTCTCCTTGTCCCAAAGGCATCACGGTTTTTCTTCACGAGGCGTCTGACGTAACCACATAAGCTTAGCGGCAGAGTTCCCTGGGAAATTAAATAAGAAAGAGAGCTTCGAAGGCAGGGGAGGTTGAAGGGAGAAAAGAAAAGGGCTATTTTAGCATCGGCAGCTGCGGTTACGCAGTGGAAAAGGGTATAAGCTAGCCGTACTTTCTTCGGTCTGCGATCTGATTAAACCGCGTGCTAAAGCCGCGTTTCGGAGGTTCGCCAATCGCCTATATCTCCGTGTAGAAAGGAAGGGCTAAGTGCCGGTAAAAGTTTCCACCCCCGGACAACGGCGGTGAAGTAGATGCAGCCGATAGGAGAAAGCTCGATGGAAAAAAATTTCGGTATCCATTTGGCACAAGGCTCCGTACATTCATTCGAACCCAGTACGCACATTTTCATTTATTCGGATCTCCGTTTTACTTAGGGATAATCCAGACGCTCGTGTCTCAGGTCCACTTCACTAAAAGTAATTCAATTTTCATTCAGCAGTCTCGAAGTCTGAAATGATTGGGAATCACGTGAAATATTTTAAGAAATTTCTCACCGCATTGTGACATTTTTGCAACTCTGTTAAGGAAAGGTCACAGTTTAACTCTTTTAGTCACAGTGGCAAGTATTTTTACCACCTATTTTATATCCATTTTTTTTTTTTTTTTTTATTTATTCAGAGAACTTTTCAACATATCGTGAAAATTGAAGGAATAATTCATTTCCGAGAAAGTTACCCCTTTACACGTGTACGTGTTTCAGCTAAAATATCAGTTTTCGGGAACACTGATTACGAATCTGAAAGCGGATTTTATAAAATTCAAGATAACGGATACAATATGACGATCGAAAAATTCAAATTTGATGGAATCCAAAGAAAAAGCTCTGTCCAGGGTTTTTGGGGTCACCGATTACGAATCTGATTCGATCAAATTTGAAATATTCAACCACCATATTGTACTCGCCACGTTGAATTTTTGAAATCTACTCTCAGATTTGTAATCAGCGACCCCGAAAACGAATGCATTAAATTTTTTGACCGACTTTGTTTGAATTTGAAATTTTCGTCCACCATATTGGATTCGCCATCTCGAATTTTTCTTAAACTAATCACAGATTCGTAATCCACGACGCCTATTACCACAGAATACTATCTTGTTGTAAAAGATTACTCAGCACAGTAACGTGTGATTCAAAAGGTTAAGATGAAAACATGAGTAAAAAGTAATTAGTCGTGACATTTCACTCTTTTTTCATTCGCTGTTATATTTTCAATTCAGTGCTACTACCACCGAGAAACGAAACTGCCATTTTCTAGGTACTCGAAAAGATTCTGAGCAGACGTTTACCGGTTGTAATCTCTCCCTCAAGTTGACCCTCGCTTTAACCGCCCTGAGCGGGAAACCTCCTTTAGGGAATGTCCGCAAACTAAAGTGAGTACTTAGCTCTGTCGTTTTTTCAAATGTCTCCCACGTCCGGACGATTTTACTCTTCGGCTATTTGTGTTGCAGTCGAATCGTTGCTGTAGCCGTGGAAAATAGAAACATTTGGAAGACTGCATCGGACCGATCAGAACGAGAATGGAAAACGCAAAGCAGATCTATTTTGGTGTAACGACATTTCCACGTACTCGGCAACATTACTCGAAATATCACAACCGACATTTGTTGATCTATTACAAAGAAGTTTCCTGAAAGTTCCAAAAGTAATTCTTGATCGCAAAGTATCCCGATATAACTCCAAGATGATGGTCGTTATAAGCATATATGCTAAAGTATTTTCAAGTCGATGGTATGATATTCTGGATCGTTTAACTTCCTGTTTTGCCAATTTTGCAGGTGATAGTTAGTTCATTCCATTATAAACGTCTTACACTGCAGGAAAAAGTGCTTCTCGTATTGCAACACACTTTTCACAAGAGCCTGACTGCATTTAATACGAATAACGATTTTCATCTATCTAGAAATTTTCGGCTCAAGTAGTTTTTACTCGTGAAAACTAAATTATTTCTCAGTTTCACGGTCGAATGAAAAGGAGAATTGAAAAAAAATTGGTAACAGCTGGAAACCAAAGGTTTTCAAAAGGCATTCCACCATTCACGCTTCCACATTTTCTTCGTCCGTTTCATCGTCCATTCACTTAAGAATCCAGTTGCCACAAAAAAAAAAGTCTTCGTTATTTCCACCCGATTCGAATTTCAATTTTTTAAAAACAGTTTACTGAAGTCCTGCGTCCCGATCCGAGTAACATCTATGTAGTTTTTACGAAAAAAGTGCTTAAAGTTTTCGAACCATTTCAACGAGGTTTAAACCGACTCTCTGACATTTACTAGTCCCGGAGCCATAAACGGATCCTTCTTCACGATCGTAAATCCTTGGTTCTACAAATCTTGCAACTCTTCGAACAAAAGTGCAGGTGTGTCTTTAAAGCAGCCTTTCCATCGCTCGAGACGTTTTTTTTAACTTCTGTTTAACAAATTTCGCTGTAATAATTCCCATGCGCATTTTTCAGATCTTGAAGTACAAGAAAATACAAAACAAAAGTCGTTACTGACCACCGATGGTTCGTTCAGGAAGTCAGAGGTATACTTTCTGGGTTCAGTATTCGACAATTCATTTTCCATTCGCCAACGCGAGTCTAACGTCAATCAATGATCCTACTACCTTCCATACTGTGAGACTTCCGGTATTTACTAGCGAGTTGTTACTGTTTTGCCCGATACGATGAATGGAAGCCACATCTGCTTTTCACGTTGCAGCTATGTACTATCACATCACGAGCAAATACCTTCCGAATTGTTGATCCCAGCGAAACAGCGAGCTGCTATTTTCCTCGGTATCTACACGGAGGCGACAACAAAAATTTTGCAGTGAGAAATATTTTATATCAAATCAGTCTACACCCTTCATCTGGATTTGCTATTGCAGCTTTTCTTCCATCTTTTTCATAGTTTTTCTTTTATCGTCGCATGTATATGCCTGTCTCTGTTCAGCTTTTCGCACTTCTCGCCAGGATAGAAAGACGATCTCGTTCTTGTTAATTTCCTGGGGGACCATCGCTTTTTGTTTCTTTTATTTTTGTATTTTTTTTTTTTTTTTTTTGGATCAACCGTGTCTTTTTCTGGACATTTCGTTCTAAGAGCAAAAACCACCCAATACCTGAAGTCGAGATTGAATATCCCAATCGGACCTCCAGGAACTCATCACACTCGTTTTTTACCTTTGAAACAACTCTAGGAGTCAAGAATTCGTCGGCAATTTACAAAAAGTTTTTCTTCTTGCTATGTTTCATTTTGTTTTCTTGTGGAACACAGAGAAAAACAAGTGATCGATTGACATTGATGGTCAAGTCTGAAAACTATCCGCTCGGATGCCTTTCCAAATCGCACGTTGTCAGATAAAATCTTTCGGGTATTTTAATGTCTTTATTTTGTTAGCTGAGTAACTCAAAAGCCATTCGGACGACCAAATTCTAAAGTTTGTCCGGAAATGGTCGAAAGTGATTCTCAAATTTTCACTATCAGGGTAGTTGACAAGTTTCTGTGCTAACAATTCGATTTATCTGCTTTGAATTTCAAAAGAAATTTCCAATTTATAAACGTTGATAACCAGTCCAATCGAACAAGATGGTTTTCACTATTTAAAATATCACATACGCTAGTTGTAAGAAAAAGTGTAAGAACCACGAATTTAAAATTTCAAATGCAAGACCGCAAAGTAATCGTTAAACGCAACGCGTTATTTTTTCGTGCAATTGTCCCAGACGTATAATCTTAAAAATCATACCTTGGAGAATTCGTAAATTCATCATCCAGTCTTGAGACTCGAAGTTTCGACGATGATTGTCATGTACTGCAGTTATTCCTGAAGATATCTAGAATGATCACGACTATTGAAACGTCTGCCTATTATTACTAGAATCTCAATCATTTCTTCAGAACAGTGTCGAACGACATTCAGAAAGCTTTCAACCCCTCTAATTGAAATGTCGAGAATTTCAATCGTGGAACGCCAAAGATCAGAGTGCAAAAAATCGTTGCCAATTTTTATCGTCCCCTTCGAACATACCAACGTGAGTTTATTCGAATCGAGGTATCCCCGTTTTTCACCTTCACGGTTTTCCCTCCGAGGACGCTGACAACTCGGGGTCCTCGCTCCGACCCTCGGAGAGTTTAAACGTGTACAGGTGACCCGAATTTTCCCAACACGGGATCCCAGACTCCCTTTCTGCACGCGGACGTATTCATATCGAGGGTCGACTAGTCGACTCGGTGATCTATTGATCCCGAGATCTGAACGGACCGATTTTTCGAGGGCTTATCACGGCGGCCGGCTCGTCCAGCTCCTTGCCTGATTAGCAGCTGCGAATGTATCGACATATCGGCGAACCGTTGCCTTTTGTGCCTGCGCGAATGCGTGTGTGGATAATCGTTGAACCTCGGAAGTCTGCAGAGCGATTGATTGACGCCGGGCGTCGGCTGCGGCTCCGGACTTTCCATCCCCGCATCTATAGTGGTCAATATCAGTGCCTAGCACCCGAAACTTTCAACTCACCGAGTTCACCCCAAAACTCTGCTAAACTCCGCGGACTCGCGTTGGTATATAACGTATATAATGCGGATGGGTGCCGAACTTTGCGGGCTAAATTATACCGCGGGAAATTCTGCAGGTTTATTACGGCTAAAGCCATGCCAGGAGCACCCGGAATGGTGAAAATCAGTTGGCCTCGCCCCTCACGGGACTACGTAATCAATCTTGCCCACCATTTTCCTCTTTGATTCGTGGAAATTATTGCACTGAAATAAATTTCATTTGTATGGTGACTAGAAAACTGCAGTGAGACAGGTATCGTTAACGAAGTTGTTCGAATATTGTTGGAATTACGAAAAACGGGGTACACCTAACCATTTTGCGCTATTGTCGATTCTTTTTTTGGTAATTGCAACGCAAAATCAGTTTGTGAGGTTTACTATACTTTTTTAGTTAAACAAGACTTTAACGTCAATTTATCGTCGCACAAGCATTAAATTTTCGCAACAGTTACAAGAAAATATAGTAATAGTGGTCGTAATGAGAAAGAATAGTAACGGATACTAGACTTTCTGGTAACAGCTACAAAACTAATTTTCACTTCCTATGTAGAACTATATTTTTCGATTGTGGTAAAAAGTGAAAATAGTTGAGGACTGAGCGGTAACCGGAACTAAAAGTTTCTCTCGGCGTGTCATTTGCACAGTTTGAGCATTTTTGAGTTAGTGGCGAAGTAGACGGTACTGTTCCTGAGAGGTCAAATCAAAATGGTAGAAGTATGTATACAAGTTAATTAAGGAAAAATCGATTTAACCCTGAAATGATCAACTACATGGCATGAAATTTACTCAAGTTGGTAGATTAGAATTCGAAGACAACAAGATACCGTCACGATTTTCAAATGAAGAACTTTTTCCAAGTGTTACCGTGAACTTGATTCTTATTGCATCATTTATCGCATAATTTGATCCAGAAGTGAGAGAAATTAAATATTATTCCGAAAAGATTGGGGAAATCACGCGGTATAGAAAACTTCTTTTAATTCTTAACGAGAACATGCATTTTGCTCAACCATATAGAATATCATCCTTATTTCCATTAGGCAGCTTTTCTACCATCCCGGCAAAGTTCGTTCACAAAGTGTAAATCAAGGCCATTTTGAAAACCTCTTTATAAATCCACGTAATTTACACAAGATTCTTTAAAGGAGATTCTTCTGAATCGACACGTTTTTTCACGCCCATCCCTCGGACAGGAGAAAAAAATGAATGAGCTTCACACGAAGGGTGGAAATTGCACGCATTTTCAGTACTCGTTCGCCATTGCCTGTCACTACCTTAAAATCACAAGATTCCATTTGTCGAAGAAATCCTGTACTAATAGAACCTTGTAATTCTAAGCCGACGAGTAAATTCATCCGTAAGTACTTTGGTATTTGTTTGGGACTGTAAAAGGTCTTCTAGAAACCTTCTTCGCAACAGATTTCATCACGTTTTAGGATAAAGTGTGCAACGGACGTGTAACTGGAACCTTGGCACCAGGATACCAAACTGGATATTGATTACTGCAATCGATGAAAAAAATAAAAGTACCCCGATTCGGAATTAATTACAAATCAAGTAAATGCAGCCAACAGTCAGAAAGGAACAATTATATTTAGATAGGTAAAAACCTAATTGCCCCTCAAAAATACAACAATGCAAATCTGCATTGCAAAATACTTAAAAATGTGGTAATGACGTTGCGGTAAGTTTTCCATGAAATTCGTGGTACGACAAAGGCATACGCGTATAAAATTACCACGAGACTCGACCATGACTTGTTGAAAGAGCCTTATTGGTCGAGTCCCGGTTTCCAACACGCCCGCAGAGACCGGCATTATCAGTACGGTGGAAGCCAGGTCCTAATTTTCAACCTCATAAAGTAGCCCGTGACCCAGATTAGACTTGCGTCGATGCTGAGCGCCCCGCCCCTGGAGGGGCTGATAATAGATGAAATGGCTGATGAAACGGCGGGAGGTGCAGACCCCGCAGGGTGCTCTGGAGTATCCGATATTGCCCGTGATCGTCGGGCATTAACGACTCGGTTCAGGACCTAGTAGGTTCGTGAATTGCCCACATTGGGAGAGGCCACCGTGTCGTGAGTCCCCGAGCTCACGGTGGAAATATCTGATGGATCGAGAAAAAGAACATACTTATTTTTTCAAAAAGAAACCATGTTACGGCATTTGCGGCAATTCACATGACACGAGCGGTTGAGGGGGGTAAGGTGGAGGGGGGAAATACGCTTATTTTATAGAAATTCCCCTAGCAATGATGTCTATAAAAGTATGTAGCAATGAAAAGGGAATTCCGGATACAGATTCCCTTACCGACACGTTACCGACACTGCCAAGACACAAACCTCTTACTGGATAGAACGTTCCGAGGGATATAATTTCCTCGAATATTTGGCGGAATCAAGTAAAATTTAGTTTAAAAAACGATAGTTTTTTTTTTTTTTATTTGACTCCGTTCGAAAAAATATTCTGTCCGTCCCATGATCAAATAATTGTTTTTTTTCACATTACGAAGAGTCTCTCTTTCAGAAGAAGGTACTGATTGAACTGTTTAGTTTGGGGAAAATCGCATCAAATTCTTAACTCAGGATGGCTTTACTTACGTTTCAGGATAAACAATTTCCCTTATCTTCATATCGTAAGAAAAAAAAAAAGAAAATTTTCCTATACGAGGATGAAAGATGAACTTGACCCACAATACGAAGTGAATTTATCTGAACTAATTACCGCGAGTAAAATTATCGAGGCAAAGCAGACCACTGAGCTTAAAGCTCGACCTTGCTGTACGGTAAACTCTTTGACGCGAACCGAGCTTCTTTTTACTTCGTATATTTGATTGATTTTCATGAAGCCTGAGTGGATAAGCATTATGCTGTTTTTTACTTGACCCGTAACAAACTAACACTTATCTTTTTACTTTGCCTACGATCTGCGTGGCTTTGAAAACATGTGAAGCGTGTAGATATCCTCTCTTGTATTGCAATTATAATTGTGATCAATGAAGAATTATTAGTATTGTTATTATTATTATTATTATTATGCTCATTTTGAGCTGGCTGAGCTCGTTTACATGTCTAGAATTCCACATGTTCCTGCATTCGCTGTTACCTTATAAGCTTTTGAAGAAAATTATGATACCTATGTTAGTATTAACAAAAGTTTCACAACTTATGTAAGAAAAAAAAAAATATTACAAATTTTGGTCTCTCTTTCTATCTAATATTTCTTTCTAATCCCACTATAGAGAAACTTCAGGACTAATCTTTTAACTATACGAAATGACTATATTCAACATTTCAAATTAAGATAATAATGACAAAACTCGAGTTAGTGTGTGAACTGCCTGGATAGCGGTAAGAGCGGCCCAAAAATCAAACATTCCTTTCGATAAGAATTCTTGATGATATACTGTAGAAAAATCTCGAGCTGGATCTCGGAAGATAATTTGACACCGCCAAAAACTGTTATTCAACAAATTTCCGAGTAAGATCGTGATACGTGGGTATAACTTGCGTAACTCAATTGGAAACTTCCGATCTCTGTTTCCTCCCTCAAATTAATGCCTACTTCACTCGCCAAGGAAGCTCGCGTTTCGTACCTTTAAGCACCGCTGACCCTCTTGTTTGGAATTATTGAAAAGAGTTTGCGCTGCACGAGTCAGGTTGATTTGAGGTCAAACTCTGCGCGAAAAATCTTGCGCTATTGTCGATACTTACTTGGCAACTTTAACGCAAAATCAGTTTGTTCGGTTTACTCTACTTTTTTAGTTAAACAAGGCTTTAACGTCAATTTATCGTTGCAGGAGCGTTGAATTTTCGCAACAGTTGCAAGAAAATCTAGTAACAGTGATCGTAATGATCGTAATGAGAAAGAATAGCAACGGATACTAAACTTTCCGGTAACAGATAGAAAACTAATGTTCATTTTCTGTCTAGAGCTATATTTTTCGATTGTGATAAAAAATGAAAATAGTTAAGGACTGACCGGTGACCGGAACCAAGAAATTTCTCTCAGTGTAGATGATCCTGCCCTACATTCGTCTGTAGCCTGGCGACGACTTGAAGAATTATAAGTTTCTTTCACGGTGGTGAAAGTTCGCGCGATTTGGATTATAGTACATATTATATTGGTACACACCAAATAGCGAAGATATTCGAGTAAATGTTTGTCTGCGAAGTGTTTGGCCGTCACCAAGAGCCAGGCGACGCAGCCCTTGTAACTTGTAGAAATTCTCCCCGTTAACCGCATTCCCACCCTTCTGCCAAGGCTGCTTCGTCTGCTAACCCAGCTCAATCGACAATATTTCACCCGCCGCGTCTACGCGCTAAACCAATATTAGCCTTTGCTCTATCTTAATTGGCCAAATTTACTCCGTGAACGTGAAGTGGGCGACTCAATAAGCAATTTGCGGACGGGGAGCTCAACGGGTTTAGGATAGTTATACTGGCCAAGCAATTCCAGCAGGCACGTGTGTTCGATGCGCCCGATTAAGTATTCGTTCCATGCAAATTACTTAGGGACTATGGAAATTTTGAAATTTGAATAATCACATAAGAAACCATTTTCTTAAACTGAATCAAAAGTGAGGATTGTAGATTTTTCGACGGAAAAATTGTCAATCGCAATGATTTCTTAATACAAAATTTTTTCTACTCAATCCTGTTTTTCACAAAAGTTTTTTAAGATTCTTTATCTGCAGGATTCAAAATTTTATGCGCGTGGAGGAAAGTCTTTGAATTAACTATTTTACACGAATTTTGGACAAGAACGCTTTTTCATCGGTTAGTTTTCATATACATCGTGTTCTTGAAAATTGTACGCGTCGGTAAATAAATACTATTAAGAAACCACAGCTCAATAACTTATGATGATCAATTACTTGTGGTTCATCCTGTTAGTTTCGAGTAACGGTGATAACGTCAAGCGATGTATTCACACCTACGTCTTGTAAAATTTTTACTCGTTAGCTACAGAGTTCTTGCTGAAGAATTTGAGAAACTAAATTCGAAGGACCAATATTGCGGATTGATTACGGTAACGCTCATCGATCATTTACCTGACGTCGAAACGACGTTATAAGCGAACGAGGGAAGACAAGTTTACTTTGCTTTGATGCAGGCCATTGGAAAGCCACATACTTGTGTGTTGATACAAAACGTTAAAAAAGGAAACGAAAATTCAAGTTAAAGTAAGATTGACGATACCGCATATATATGACGCAAGAATTATTATAAAATAGCTATAACATGTTACGGAATAAAATACGGCAATATATAAGTTTCCACGGAAAGGTACAAGGCTTCGAACAACAAATATTTAAAAAGGTTCAAACTTGTCAACTTATAATTCAATACTGGAATCTCATAATCAAAGATTCTATAAAAATTGCCGGTTAACTTTATTTGGTTCTCTTTTCTTTTTGACAGGGTGCAGCTGGTGACCTAAAAAGTTGAAGCACGGTCTTTCAGTGGATATTTTTAGGGGGGATAATTACACGGACTGCCGGCAAAAAATCGATGTCCACGGACAGTCACACACGAATTAGGAACTCGACTCGTCGATGGCGGTAAACGCGAGTTGTCGCAACGACAGTAAACAGTCTTTCAATACCTGCGATATCATAAACAGGTAACCAATTACTTCGGACAGCGAAATTTGGAGGAAGAGATTTAATTTCCTTGTTTTTGAAACATCGAAGTTGTAGATTTTTAACAGTAATATAAGAAGGTATATTTATTAGAAGTAGACTAAAATTCACAATTTAATTCGCAGATGTTCTTTTACAGTTGACGCCCCATTAAACCAATCAATAATCTTTGGATATATTCAAAAATTAATTAAGATCATTGTGGTATTAATTGTTTCCCGTTAGATCGTGAAAAAAAATTTCCAGTTTCGCACAGTATTAATGAATTCAAAGTAACAGCAAAATTGAATCGTTTCATATTTCACTGCAAAAGTTTCTCTATTAGGAGAATGTTATGCAGGTTTCAATATTCCGCTGTCCTTTTTTTCGCGCAAATTTCTCACCCACTCTCACTTCAAGGTGTGAATAATCAAATATCCCGTTACTGAGGTCACGGTATTATGTAAAGAGAACGTGAACCGTGCTTAGCGTATCCCAGTCACGTGTATAGTATAACCATGAAGTAAAGTGAGTAGAAGCAGTTCAATTTCCGTAGTAAACATCGCCTGCGGCGAGGATCGTGGAAGAAGCAAGCCGGGAAAAACACTCGAGGGAAATGCCGCCGGATACATGGTAAATTGTGTGCCTTCATCGGATTGACGGATTTTACGGATCGTAACGAAATGATGACTGAATATTTGAGAAAGACCCAAAGCTGGGGAAGAATCGCAATGGAAAGAAACGAATGGAAAACTTGAAAAAATTTCCCATTCTTTTCACATTTTTTTAACTCACAGAACGCTGTCATGTACCGTTCACATTTCTGATTCGATTCGCGGTGCCGATATTTTTCATTATTTTTTATTTTATCTTTTCGTACGTACAGTTGAACTTTGTGTGATTAGTCATTATTCGTGTAACGCATAATTGAACTTTTTTTATGGTTAATCACCCGTTACGATTTGTATCTGAGTCAAGTTTTACACTCACAAGTTTCTTGGTTCACTTCCACAAGTCGAATTTTTCAAAACTTACTGTTCCATCATATCAGCTTTCTTTTCGGTTCCCAATAATTCGGTATGCACCACCAGTCTTGGAAGCTCAACTAGTTGTAAAAACCCTCCGAACCACAAACTGGGCCAAAAAATAGCACAAGTGTGAGTAGAAATATTTCAACGGAAGATTTTCAGAACTTAGTCTTTGCGCAGCATTTAGTTTAAGTCTCTTGAAGTTCAATTGCTTGAAAATTAGGAAAAGCGAAGTAATACTTCAAGTTTAATACGAAGGCTACTTTAATGTCAGTTCAAGTACTCGGACAAATAGTAGTTCATACATATTTCCGACATTCTGTTATTTAATTTGTCACGAAACATTCAAGCGAATAAATTATACGGACCTGAGAGAAAATCTGATTGTTAATTTTCTCGTTGAAATGCCCGGAATTCGTAAACGTCATATCTCGCTTCTCATTTCCATGGAGAGCATACTGGCGTCAGTGTATAAGAAAAATTCCACATTTATTCGCGACGGATAAGAATCTGATCTGAAATCAGAGTCAAGTGCTTTCTGCAGCCTGACTGTCTCCATTCATCGTAATGTGTTCCCGACTCCCATATGAACGTCCTTCAAAGTACTGCTCAACTGCAGTCGTACCGTGAAACTGTACGTTATCAGAAGATTCCCATGAGGTTGAAAACTGTCTGAATATTAATTTTTAAAGAAAAACTCATTTCTGTACGAACGAAACTCGAGTTTTTCCATCAGGCATTTTTATTCCAATTTATCAGCATATCCGCCGCTTCGTATACACAAATTTTGCGACCACGTGATGATCTGCAGAACTTTCTTCAACAGGATGACAGCCGAAGTAAATTCGTAGAAATACGTACCGTCCCAAAGTATTTGGTAACAAAGAAGCCGTCTTTTTCAGCCAGTTAGAAAAAAAGGAAGACACTTTCATACTGCTGTACGATTCCGGGAATGGTAGACAGAAATATAAGCATGGTTGTCCGCCGTGCCCGGGGCGAGAAGCTGGGTCGATGCCATTACCTTGCGCAGGGATTTGGAAAGGTACGAAGGGAGTTGCGGAAAGCTCTTGGCTGGTGGAGGAGTATCTGTGTAAGATCAGGAAGGAGAGAACGGGGCCGAGGGTTTGTGTCAACGAGACTCGGCCGAGAAAATTTGAATATAAATGGAACGTCCCGTTCGTCGAGAAAAAGCGAGCGTCATCCTTGCACGCATCCATCGCCGTATCTCCATTGGACGCCAGCCTCAAAGTGACGGTTTGATTTCATCCCTCAAATTAATTATCATTCCGCGCTTTGGCTGATTACATTCCTGAACCGCAACGCTCGTTTACCCAACCCTAATCACTTTTCCAGCACAGCTGCCCGCGGGGCGGTATTATTCATGAAAAATAAACCGCAATACGCGAAATTTCCTAACGCTACCCCCGACGGTTTGCCGCAGGGACCGTTTACCTGTCCGACGAAAATTCAGCACCATAATACGAACGTGTATCTGGCACGTTACGGTTCGTGTGTTTTTTTTCTACCTCGAGTATTAACTACATTGGCAGGCGCAAAAATTAAATTCGAATTAATCGGGCACCCTGTTTTCGTAATGAATTATCTAAGACCGCAGACCATCGTCCAACGCCTCCGATAATTATGGTATTTGTTTCGTCAATTTCCACCGAAGGATCCCAGTCACCCAGTCACTGAATAGAAGCAAATTTACCCCTGAACCGGAGCTTCATGGTTTTGTATTCAATGTCGCGTGGAGATGGTTCCAACTATTGAACAGAGGAACTCATCAATCATCGCTTCGTGACCTCTTCTGATTATACCCCATAAATACTGAAAGCTAGAAAAAAAAAGAATAAATAATTAGTGGAATAGCAAGGTCGGTTCTGGACACAGATTCCTGCTACCGACACTTACCGACATTTCACTGAGACTCAAACCCTGTTCCGGGATGACGTCACTGCCTCAGTTGATACAAACGAGTAACAGAAATTCTGTTTTCTCTGCAATCTATTTCAAGAACGTTGAAAGAAGCCTTGCATGCATCCAAATTATAAAAAACGCATTAAAGCGACTGCAGTATGAACGTCGTGAAATTGACGAACCAAGTGATTTTCGACTGTTCAAATCCAATTTTCTCCCACAATATCAGATACGCGATATGTTCGGACGGAAGAAGATCGACGTCTTCCGCGTCTTACAGCTGCTTCTGTTTTTCAGTAATTGCATACATGGATTGGCAGAAAAAAATGTTTTCAAACATGGGCGAACCGAGAGCGGTAGAAACTTCACGGGACGGAAAATGGGTGAGATGCTATATCAATTCCAGATTCGCATCGAGTAGACTGGAATGTACAAAAATCAATTCATCTCGTGCCTACGATCTTTGTCTCGAAGTCAAATGGTGTTTGCTTAGGTTACTTTTGGCACGTGACCGACATGTTCTTTGACCCTTATTATTCACCCTTGGCAGCTCCCGAAGACGGTGAGTTTCAAAAGAATTCCGAATATTGTAGTACCTGAATTTACGCTCCGAAAACGGAAATTGATGGTAAAATTAATTTTCTCCGTATAAGAAATATCTTGTCGTAAACACAGATGCGGGTTGAGACAGACCTGAGAAGCACCTTTTATTCTTACCGTAGCTCTAATGAATTTTCTTCCTTCCACTGATTTTTCTTCTTTTCTCCGCGCCTCCAAGACTGTCACATAAATAATTCAGAAAACTTTACGAGGAATTGCGGTTTTTTTGGTGAGTTTCATAAATGCTCGGCCTTTGGATTGATGGAGACTGTAGCGAGGGCGATGAACGCTACTACGCGATGGAAAATCACGGCGCCAGACTTCTGCATTTTTACAGGGTAGGTGTATAGGTGTACATGTATAATATGGAATAATTTCACGATGCAACGCGCTTTTATGTCTGTACGGATTCTTCTTTACGATCAGTTTAACTCCGGTACATACATTTTATTGTCGATTCGGTATCCGTATAAACGCTGTAAAAATCACTGACCTATCCGCCTTATATAAAGTCTAAAATGAAAAGTACAATTTTTACTGTAAAAATTTCGTAGAAAGAGTATCTAAATACAATTTGAAAGTTGCTTCTCTGATTTTGTGTCGAAATACAGTGCGTGCATAATATTGACGTTCGTATATTTTAGCACGTATAATTTGGTCTGAATTTCATTAATCATTTGTCCAAGCTCGTGTACTTCTCTAACTTGTAATATTATCTGGCCCGATCAATAATTTTTGTGACAATTATGTCAAATATAAAATTCAAATTCTTCGAAAACAGATAATAATAAATGATCGCGAGGAACCTTTCATGATGGTGAAGAACGCATAATTCTTGTTTTCGAATAGGAATCATGAAAAAAACTTGATCTTATCTTGTTACATTATTATCATTTTTATTGTAATTTTTTCTTTACTTTTCTGACTCTTTGTAACCAGAAACTAAATTAACTTATTACAATATAATTAATTATGCTTCAGGTTTCGAATAAAATAGAAAATTCAACTCAATTGTCAAGCTATATTTTGACGTTTTTTAGGATACGCCAAAGAATCGTGCAGACCTGTTTCTTGCCTGTTTTAAACTGACAATTTCTGAAAAAGAAATGGAAATGATAATAATAAAACTCGTCTTATATCTTGGGGACTTGGTATCCTTGCATTCGGATCGAAATCAGTTTTCTTCCCTTTATTATATAATCAAGAAGTTACCGATGATAGGAATCTACGCTGTCCGAATACCGGTGATCGACAGAATGATATTTATGAAACAATCCGCGCTTTCGTCACGGATATTAGGAACGCTGGTTTCGTAACCGTCTATCCAAGCTACGGATGGTACGATTACTATCCCCACGGTCGTCATCCTCTAAAGTTAGCTACCCTCTATGACAGAGTGAAAAATCTGCTACGCGACGAACGAGGTTCTTCGGTAAGTTTTATCGAAGTTCAATCACGCCGAGAATCAAACCTAATTTCTCCCCCTTTGTCCTTCTTACAATTTTTATAAATATTTTCAAACTAATAATAGTATCTCGACAATGTATTTTTTTTTTGTTTTGTTTTGTCGCACGTTTTTACTGTATTAAAACTTGAAAGCTTTTACGAATCAAGAAAAAAGTCAGTTGCTCTTTATGTAAAAAAATCTATCGTCAAAAGAGTTTCAACATTAATCCAAATGCGAAACAGATTCCTGGTCAAATTGGACCGGAAACTGGGTACTTTTCGCGCGTTCAACCACCGGACGATCGGATTCGGGTTATCGTGATGAATACAAATTTTTACGTGAGGAATCACATTGCGAGTCGTCGTCCAGATCCAGCCAGACAGTGGAAATGGCTCATCGAGCAGCTCGGAGAATGTCGAATCGCCGGTCAAAAGGTCAGCAATAAAGGTCGTGACCCTAAGAATAAATATGGGATATATTCTATCAGGCTTCCATGATATCCTTAGCTCGACCGGAAAATGCGTCATCATCTCGCTTAACGCTTTACGATGTTCGCTTATTTTTTCTGGACCACGAAAAGTCCCATTTTCTTTTCCATTGAATTTTTGCACAAATGTCAATGACAGAATATCTGAAAAGCATGTTGGTCATTTGAAATGTCACGAATCGTTTAGTCGTAATACAACGAATTTGATGATCGTCTAATCTATTTACAAATGAAATAAAATGATACAAGTTTTAGATCATGGAAAATGTTTTCATCTTTTTTTCGCCCCACTCGGAAGATTCACTCTCTTTTTGTAGAATCTCAGTCGAGATTTTGAAGGCCCAAATTGCCAGTTTCGATTTATATACTTGAAAGTACCACTAATTGAGAAATTCAGAAATTGAAAAAAAAAATTTCCTCATCCTTTTTCACAACTTTTTAGGCTTACAAGTAAAGAATATCAACATGAACGCGAATTATCGTGGTTTCGAATAAATTTCTAATCCTTCCGTCAAAGCTGCGAAATTTTAAATTCTCGGAAACGATGTCCCATCGTTAAAACTCACTGAATTCAGTCTACCCTGAAATTGCTTGAAACAATATGTTTCACAGAATCAGCCGTTCAAAGCTCGATATATTTTTTCACCTTTTCAACGATTTCGCAACTTTATTGTTCTCTGCCGCAACGCAAGGCATTCATCGTTATGTCGGTACCACCGGGCTTTGATCGAAAAAGCTACAGCGATGAAAACCCCGACAAAGGGAAAGAAAACCTGCTGGTGTGGAGCAACGGCCACAATCGACGTTATTTAAGAATAATAAGCAGGTATCGCGACGTTGTTGCTGCACAATTTGCCGGACACAGACACGAGGACACATTTCGTTTGGTGTACAACAGAAAAGGTACATCGGATCTTGTGTAATAAACACCGTAACGTGTAATTACGCGAAACCAGATTTCAGGTCAATTTCTAGATTCACATCACAACGGTGTAGAAATTATCAAGTTCCAGTCACAGTGAAAAAATCCGTGCGAATGAGAAAACTTCTGAGAGATTGAATTTTCTTGAAATTGAGAGAGAAATTTTTAGTTCCGGTTACGGCTCAGTCCTTAACTATTTTCATTTTATACCACGAACAGAAAACGTTTTTATACTACAATTGCAACCAAATCTTCTGCAATTTTTATTTTCTCTCATTTCTGTTTCACTCGTAACACGAAGAACAAAAACGGATCACGTGGATGTAATAACATATTCTTTTTCTTATTTGCTGAATGTTTTTTCTACGCAGGAAAAGCTGTTTCCGCAGTGCTTCTTGCTCCGGCGATGAGCCCACGCTTCGGCAACTATCCAGCGATTAGAATCTATATGTACGACAAGCACAGCGGCAAAGTAAGTATAATATTGATGGTACAGCGAATTGTTTTTTTTACTAAATTACGCAACTTCGAAGCGTCGAGATTTTGCAAAAGGCTCGATTAGTATTTTTCCTCCATTTTGTAGATCAATTCCAAGTTCAGATTAGGAATATGGTCGAAAATTTTTCGAGAACCTGCATCGTTTTTTCTGGTTCGTTGCAAAGTGTATCGCGATTTTTTCCAGAGAAACGAATTTCGACAAGAAATTGAACCAATCTTTCCTCTCGGAAGTAACCTGCGTTCGGAAATTCAAACACGAGACTCGTCCTGCCATAATTGGTCAGACATTATGCCTTCAACGTGTTTGATGAAAACAGCCCATTCGCAAAGTCAAAATATCTCTCATATCGTTATAATGCCTGCAAAGTGACTTAGGGGTGTAAGACCTTAATTTAGCGAATAACCAGAACTAATTGCTGAGAAAAAAATTTCACAATTCATTACGATGAAATAATATTCTCAAACAATTGTTGTGCGTAGTCCACCAGATGTGAACGCCTTTTTTTAAACAGTGAAGCCTAGCACTGGAAATTGTGAAAAATTGTTTTGTTTTTCGAGATGGGTACAAAAGTAACGAGAAATAATGGTATTTATGATTGTGTGACCCCGTATTACCGCAATAAAAACAAAATAACAATTAAGTAAATCCAGCGGTTAAACAAGAAAGTTTACGGTACACCCTAAAAATTCAGTATCTCCTAATTTTCAACGAAAATTAAATTACGAATCGCGGTGGAAGGTTCAAGCAAAATTGAGAAAAATGTTCGAGTTTTTATTTCCCCGTATTGTCGAGTTCCTGCGGTTATACAGAGCCGCACAAGTTCAAAGTCTACCATAAATTGTGGGCTGAACATTCAAAAAGCTTTCTAACGAAGTTGGGTGACCAAAAACTGATACTTAACATCAACTTCATTGAGAGATGTAGTCGTACATTGAGTATTCACCGAATTGCTATATCCAGCTATGAAACCTTTTTAATAGTACAAGAATAAAAAAGACAAGAATTATGAACTGTTATGAAGACTTATAACATTTTGAGGCTACGTTTCATTCGCTTGAAAATCATTAAAAATCTAGTAGATTCGTTAGATTTCAATTTGTAATTAATTTCATTGAGAAAACTATTTTTTATCAGGCAATTCGGTATTGCCGTTTGTTGATTATTAACACTACGTAATGTGTAATGTTGTAAAGTTAAATACTAAACGATTTCACCGTATTAAAAGAAAAGAAAAAAAAAATCAGTGAATTTGTAAAATATAGTCTTGCGAATAAAATGACCTGAGGTAAAGCATTTAAACGAAGCATTAATATCCAAGTTTTTATCTATTATTTCCAGTATTTTCTGTTCTCTCAATTTTAAAAATATCTTCGTAGCTTACGAATATAACAATTTGATAAGTACTCAACTGATGACAATTTCGTTCCAAAATTTGTAAAAAAAAAAAAGTGTTGACTTTTGGCCAACTGCAACCACTCTGAGGAAAATTGTGTGAACAGAATTTCGCATAATGTCCAAATCTCTGAACTAATTGCGATATATCGATCACCTTAACCCGTCGTATCTCCAGCTGATCGACTACGTGCAGTACTACTTCAACTTGACGAAGGCAAACCTGGACGCGGACATGACGAGACCTGAAAAATACTGGGAAGTGAGCTACTCGTTTCGTGACTTTTACCGACTTCCAGACGCGACTCCGTCCAGCTTTGAAAAGCTCGTTAAAAATTTGCAAACCAGCAACGTCGTTTTTGACCGGTGAGCTGAAAACTCCTTTCGTCAATTTTTCACGCATGAATATTTCGCCAGCTATATTTTTAAACTTGTATCATTAAAATTTCTGTTATTAGGTATCACAGCAACGCCGAAGGCCGTGTGAATCACGAACCAGCCTGTGATTATCGCTGCAAATTGATTTCGTTGTGCGTCATAACGAGCCTCGACTTCGGGAGTTTCTCCGAGTGTGTTTCCGGAAAATTTGCGGCCGACCAAATTCGCACTCGACATTCGGTCCGACCCCTTCCGAAACCTCTGCGAGATCGCCTCTTCGGTCGTTTCAACCCCGCCTCCTCATCCCCAACCCCGCCATCTGTTAATTTTATGGTAATAATAATCACAGTTTTCGTCGCGGTGTCTCTGCGGTGTTAATTTATTCAGTTAAATTAGTTTTTAAGCATTTAAAAATTTGTGTAAAACCGCAATGAGTCGTCGAAAATACACAACTCGCACAATTATGATTTCGCATAATTTCTTAACTATGTTAGAATGGGACCGAAGATACCAGGGTTGCATTTCGAACGTTCTAATCATGAAACCTGCTTGTATCGAATTGCTAATACGTCTTAGCTTTTTGCATTCGAATTTGCACTAATTTATTTCACATCGATAGTAGGGACATTGATACAATCTCCTTCACCATCATTGACGCAAAAAACATTGCTAGAGATTTTTTACACCATTTTTTCTCTCGCCCTGAGGAGCTAGCTGCAGTAACGCGAGAAAAAACCGGGGAAAGATTATAATGAAAAAATTCGCATGATTTTGAAGTAATCGCAGCGCTAAAAACCATTGGATATGTAATTTGGATGAATACAAATCACGTTCGCCGTCGCCGCCATCTTGGCTACAAAACGCAAGTGTCATCGCCGCCATCTTGAATAGAAAATCACACGAATCGTCGTCACCATCTCGACTACAAATCGCTTGAATTGTCGCCGCCATCTTGAATACAAATCGCACGCGTCATCGCCGCCATCTTGAATTTCATCTTTTGTACCGGAATGATTCACCATAAATTTTGCGCAACGTACCTCCGCCTGAACATTTCCAATGTTGAAAGGAATGGAACACGTTGAGTCGATACGTGTGTAACGGGAACGTCCACGACACCAATTCTCCTTTTATTCCCCACATTCAACCTGCACCCTGTTTTCTTTTCTCTCCTCGCTACCTTTCTCCCCCCTTCTCCCAATGTCGGCTTCGCGTACCATTCAGGTTAGTACCTACATACGTACGACTTCCTTGCCGTAGCTCGTTGCTCGGGTAACTTTGTTTCTCAGAGGGAAAAGGACTCTATCAGTCAATTCGATTCGTCCGGTCCGGTTGGCCGCCCGTCCCGTCATCCCCCGACACCATTTCCGTCGGGCATGTAACTGTTCCGCGAAAAAGCATCGGGTGGAGTTTCCCTTTCGTTGAGCCTCGGTGGATTCCAAGGACGAAAGGTTGTCGAGTCCGATTTATTCGATCACGATTGATGCAATTTCAGATACACCATATACACATTCAGCTGCCTTACAACCACCGACCCTCCGTAAGTTGAATCCTGGAATTCGGAAGTTTCACGGAAAATCTCCCGCCATGCTGAACCATTTTCAAAGATGCCGAGAATTCAGATTCGTAGTAACGATGCAACGGATACATTCGTATTTTCGTAAGTTTTTAGCCTCTTTTTCCAACTCGTTTTGGTTAAAAAATCACCCGGAATCGTTGTAGGTTAATAAAAAAACTGCCGCGTCACGAGAAACACAAGTTATTTTATCAGTTCAAGAAAAACATTTCATGGGGTTTTTATTTTCCTCCGATGATTTTCAAAAGTTGTTTATTGACATCGCAAACATTCTCCCGAGTCTCTCGATCGGTCTTTAATATAGACGGTGAAGCGTACAGAGCGATGAATTTCCGTCTGTATATATCCCGTTCGGATTTTCAGTTTTCTTACGCACCCGCATCTCCTTTTCAAGAAAATTCCTTTCCCTCTGAGACAATTATGTCGTATGAAATAAAAAGATCTTCAGATGCCTCTGCGCGCCAAGAAGCGAGGCTCCTTTGTAGCACGTACACTAAAACGTCTCTATTTACTGTGCAGAGTGCCGAACACCTTGCATGAACAGGGATTTCCTTAGGCGATCCGGGCGGTCGTCGTCTGCTAATGGAGGAGCCGATGCAGGCTTCTCACCCGGACGATCTGCCCACGGATCTCGTTACGTACCGGCCGCCTCTTTCTCCGGAGGTTCGTCGCTTAATTCAATTCACTCAAACTCCGAATTTCCGCGCGACACATTCGCGCCTCCTCTCACATTATCGTCGTCTGTGGAACACGGAACGTGCCCGGTGAAAAAAATCATCAGAAATTTCACGTCAATTTTTTTGTTTTCTCGATTCTTCAAAAATCTCTTCTCATGATTCCGAGAAAAGCTGTCTGTCTTATTTTTGAAAAAGTTTAAATTGTCCCGACGATGTTTTTGAGGGATTTTCGCAAATTCTGTACAGAGTTTTTGGAAAGTGCTCAATTTCCATTGGAACTGTAGTTTCAATTGAATATCTGAAAAACTTTGCGCTTTCGTTCTTTTGATTATATCCGGCCAATTTGAGCTAGAAGTGTAAATTGGAACAATTTCTAGAGAAGATTTGTAGTTTTTGTAGAACTTTATTTTGTATCATAAATCTGAAATGATTTTACGTTAAGCAGCAGTGTCTCGGCGCATTTTTTTAAAGAAATTTTAAATTTTTACACGTACGGGAGGAAAGGATTTTTCCGAACTGCGGGTGAAAATATCGGTATATATCTGCAAAAGTATACTTCCAATAAAATTAGAATCCCCAAAGCTTTTCGAACATTTCAAAAAGATCCCAAATTTTCTTATAACCCTACTGAAATAAATTTTTTTTTCAACGAATGAGATATTTCTATCAAATTTTCTAATTCAATTATTCGAAATTCACTCGTCGACGGTAAGAGTGAATTTCGCAATTTAAATATACACTCGATTATTTTGGTAATGAACTAACTTTCATCGTCAAGATGACTTTTACAAGAATGTAGTACAGCGATGGAAAATAATTCTTTACATCAATTCATTCGATTAATCAAGTTCTTTCTCCCGCTCAATATCCATAACAATTTCATTGTCGAGGCGTTTACAACCTCCACACCTAATTACTGAGCAATTTTGGCGAAACGGAAACCAGCAGTACGTTAGCCACCACGCTGGGAGGCGCACTTTGGACTGACTAATTTCGGTTTTTAATTAAAAATTGATGGACCCCGACGGAGAGTATTAGCCAGATTAAAAGACGTTTATAACGGAAAAGCGCATGGCAGGTCTCTGCGTGGTGTCAGTACAAGAATTAAAAGAGCAACAGAAGAAGGAAATTAAAATACACACTTGGTCTACCGATAAGAATCCAACATGGCGCTGGAAAGAACTAACAGCTGACCGTATGAATCGAATTGTGTGCGAATATCGAAGTGCAGAAAACTTCGTGCGATTGGCAGGCGTCATTATCGATTCATTGAATCGGTGTGAATAAAAAACGCACAATAACGGGAAAGTTTGCTATAAATATCAAATATTTATACCGTTGTGAGTCGGTCTCAATATTATATCCTAATTTCACGTTTTTATCGAATCAAACACAACGACTAAATATTTCGAGCATAGTACCGGGTATTTACAGGTTTTGAGTACACCGAAAGTTCGTAATTCTTGAAACGTTTTGAGTTTACCGGACGTCGTTGCAATTCAGAAATATGAGCAAAACATTTGTTGGCGTCGCGTTAAACTAGATTGGAAGTTTTCGCGTCGTGCAAGGTAAAGTGTACTCGGTAAACTACGAGATACATATACGATGGTGAGTACTTACAGTAACCATAGTGTTCTGACTTAGCGCTAAGTATGAAATCTTGTACGGTTTTGCAGAAACAACCCTATGAACGTGTCGCACTGCATTAGGTAGTCACTGACGGGAGGTAAAAGCGCTGTCAGAATTCAGTAACCTGTTATTTTCTTTTCAATTGCAACAATTTACCTTATTTTTATGGAAATTATTATCCATCAGATCCAGACGAGAAGTGTTTTCGAAACAGCTTTGAATACATATCATATAAAAAAAAAGATCGAGTTCCTTCAACAAGAAAACATACACGATGAATCGAAAAAGTAACAATTGTGTTGATAACTGACTTTGCTAAAATCTAATACTCTACTATAGTTGATATAATTTGAAGCTTATCATAACGCTTACCTATACAGTTAATCGAAGTTCATAATGGTTGCAAAGAAATTTTAAACTCTCACGATCATCAAATCGTGAATCTTGCAAATTTTCTGAAATCTTTAGTGGCTGTAAAATACCCATATTATGGTGACGTAATTTTTCTCTTTTTCTTGACTCACTTTATCACTTTTCAGTGGCGAATAAATTTCTTTTAATTGGCAAATAAATGGTACCAATTAACTTTTTTCATCACGTTTCATCGTTTTACTTTTCGTTCCCGGACACGGTTTGATAAAATTGAATTAGATGTTCAAATAAATCACGAATCTTGTGGACCAAGCATCTTTAATATCGAAATAGAACTACGTCTTATTTATAGCGGTGAAAGTGTGTCTCGATATGTTTAAAAGAAGAGTCGATTTCAGTGAAATTTTTTGAGAATCCATCAAATCTCATTACTGGAAGTAGAATTTTTCAAGGTGGGTCACGATCCAAATGGTTATTTTAAATTTAGTCAAAGAAAGAATTACACAACATTCGTGTAAAAGATTTCGTTCGTGGAATAGACCGAGGTTCATTTACTTAATAAAAATTTTCGATTATTTTCGGATAGAATAGTACGTAACAAAACCTCCTATCACTGCTTTGTACCCTCACAGAACAAAAGTCCAACTTGGGTGTAAATTCGCGATAAGTAAAAAATTGAAGATGCTAATTTACACCCAAGTTTAGGGTTTTTTCAATCAGGGTAGTCGTTTGTTTTGAAAATTTTTTATTGCCTTCCTAATTTTTGCCACGTTACTTTTTCGTTTATCCAGGCAATCTCATACGTAAAATACGCTATGCCAATATACCTATAATACCTTCATACATACATTATACGCTTAGAATTTCCGTAGAAGTTAGTTCAAAAATTTTGTTCGCCACGGATTTATGGGTATGTGTGACGATCCTAGGACCGATTCGCTCCCGCGTAAAATCGTTGTGGAATAAAATATATTATCACTCAAACTTGGACCCTCTGCAGGAGCAACGGAAAGCAGTATAATTTTTCAGTCCCATTCCAGTCTCTCTCCCCCCCCCCTCCTCCTCCTCCTCCTCCTTTCCATCACCTCTCGCCCTACCCTTAAAGCAGCTGAAGTCAGCAAAATTCAATTAAACCCGCAGAGAAGAAAATATATACGTATATATAACGTTGCCTTAGCCCGAAAAACCCGTCACAGAAGAAACGACTTTTGGAGCTGCAAATTTATTCGGTCATAGGGACGTGAAAGGAGAGAAAGCCTGGAATATAACTTTCTCCTCTCACTCTCCCCTTCCACATCACTGGTAGAATGTATCAAGGGATGAAAAATTTTGAAATCAAAAATCTCTTTTTCCACCTAGCGTGTATGGTTATTGACCAGAAAGTGATTTAGAACAGTTTTGAACCACAATCAATGCATGTATTTATACGCGAGTTCGATGTAAGTTGGTAAATTTGACAAAAATTTGGTGTCTTTTGATATGACGTGCACAAATATGTTGTTCCTTCTCTCTTTTGTGTAACACAAGTTCCGACAAACTTTTGGACATTCGATGTAGTTACGTTTACTGGAAGCTTCGTTCACTAGTGATAGTGCACTGATTTATTCAACACCCTATATTTAATTTTCCTGAAATTTGGAAGCTACAACCCTGACATTATTCTTCGTAAGAGGTCGACCATTCTGCCTATAAAACAGGAAGTTTAAAACTTTAAAAGACTTTTTGAATCCCACGAAAGGTTTACGTGACTGCATTGGTAACTACAATGTAGTTTTTATGCACATTCTCATCTGACAATTTCAGTGTTTTAAGGTGTATTAAGATGACTTTGAATGACTTGAAATGAAAATTAAAAAACTTTCCATCAAGTGTAAGCCTGAATTAAGAACTGTTCGATCTGTCGCTTTTTTGCGAATTTTACAAAAATGCTTTTGAAAATTCTCCATACTCAAAGCTGCATTGTCTACTTATTTGGCCTACTAAAATAAAAAAAAAAAAAAATCACGTTATCAGGTATACGAACATTCTTTTACGTGCCTGTTATTCATGGCGAAGACTTCAATACGCAGCTGCGTCCTAACAAGGACCTCAAGTTTCCCCGTAGAAGCACTTAGCACCACAGGACTCAAACAAGGAAGGTGAAGCCGGAGCCGGGGAAGGTCGATAACGTATATTATACGTATATGTATACACATAACATAATACCCCGTAGGAAGTAAATGGTATGACCCCCGTGGTGAAAAAGTGCTTTCCGGGTTACGGACAGAGATTCTGTGTGCAGCGCACGAGTCTGAGGATTTACACCGCAGGATGATGTGATATGGGCAGACAGGAAATATGCCGCGATGGCGAGTTGTAGAATGAAGTTGCAATAATGGATTGGGAATACAGCGCAGCCAACTGGGGACAGGGATCGAGTATGAATTTTTCGATTTACGACGTACGTAAATATTGACAGAGGTAGATGGAATATAATCTATGTTTTTTAAAGATGAAACACTTGGTCGTTACATTCACGGGATTCAAAAATATTTTCGTTTCGATTCTACGAAACATTTCAAACTGTTAGTCTCGGAGAAATTAGCAACTTTCGACACAATTGTGTAACGTATCAAATTATACATTTTCACGGATTTATAAAATGTCGACAATTATTTTTCGACCTAAACAAAAATATTTTAGCCCTGTCTAAGAGGAGGTCTGCTACCACAATTCCATAGATTGTCTGTTACGATTGTGAAATTAGATGTACGCGGTGAAACGATTTTGTAAATATTGAAAAATGGTTATGTAGTTGTTGTGACTGAGATAATTTTCGTTTTATTGTAATTGATTATGAATAAAAATATGCCATTGTGAAGTGACAGGCTGATATAATGATTTAGTTTTAATTATTTTACTAGGTAGTTGCCTGAACTCCACCTTATAACTGCTCAAATTACTTCTCTTAGGAGAAAGGATTTTCGACGAGTTACTGAGAGTATTATGATACTTGATTGCACGGACAATTAGTTAGTAACTATTCTAGCAATTTACTTGAATCCAGCTGCGGGTGCTTCAATATTTTGATAATAGAGTGGAATAAGTATTATTTCACTGAATTTACCAGATCAGAATCTAGATTTCCTATTTATATGTATATTTTATACAGTCAAATTTTTGTAGAATTTTGAAACTATTATGCGATTAACGTTGACAATGTCAACAAAATATTATTACTTAGAATTATACAAATTTCAAACTATTATACTTTTTGTGAATTTATAATGTTGCTTTTGTCGCCATGACGACTAGAGACAAATTCTCCCCCCCCCCCCCCTCCCCCCCCCCAATAATAATAAATACAACGATTTCAAAATAGAGCATTATTGTAATTAATCTATCCGTAGCTAATTACACCGTATATATATATATATATATATATATATATATATATATATATATGTGTAAACAAAATATCTTTCAATCGTTATCGCAACAAACGAAGAACAATTACAATAATTATTGATGTGTTATGTTGGGCAACATGAACACGCACTCGTACGAGGGTGCGTGTGAAGATGGATATCATTCGAGAACTTGCGTGACTTGACCAGTTATTTGCCGTGATCTCTGCGGTCAGGTACCTACCGTCGGTACGTACGTATTGATAAAGCTGAAGAGGTCGACGACCTCGGTGAAAAAAATTTTCCGAACACGACGTTACGTTTTCAACTCAGCAACACTCCGGGATCAAATGAATCCAAAGAGACTTGTCGAGTATTTTAGCGAAAGAAGCCCTTCGCATTTTTTTTAGGCCTCTCGATTGTTTTTATTCATTCCTCCGGAGCCTCTTAAATTTAATTACCTGGAAAATAGAATTTCTTTCACCAGCACGGTATTATTTTAGAATTATTAATCACGATACGAGTAAAGTCTAAAATTGATCGAGTTATCGAGGTATAACGAAAAAATGATCGAACATCGTTTCTAAAAAACAGATCTGATGGCCAAAGCATGTTAAAATGAACTTTTTGTTACAGAAAAGTAATAGAACCACCAACATTTTTATAGAAATATCAAATTAGTGAGTAAGTATTTATTTGTCGCAATCAAATAGTTGGTACACAATTCTTTTAAAAAATTTCCTTCACCCAGAAACATTGATCGCGGCAAATATCATTTACCAAACTATAATTTTGTCCACAAATTGTGCTGATCGCCAACGACCCTACTTCGAATTTTCTTTCAAGTAACACTTCCGTCCGTGAAAACGGAATGAATTTCGAAATAATCAACGACTGCTCAATAATATCGCGATATTTAGCCGAAATGGAATCGCAAGCTCGTTACCAGCAGCCACGATGATTTTATGTCTGCGTTTTAACTCGAGTCATATTTCTTACGTTTTTTTAGCAAAGTTTTCAGCTGAAGTTCGCTATTTTGTGCCAAAATTTTTAATCAAACGAACCACTGTGGCATCACAAGTTCACGAAAACACCTCTCACCTACGTTGACAATATAATCTGCAAGTGTAGTTTAATGGCAAGTAAATGCTAGAAGTAAACCGATAATTTTATCCAGCGATAACTCAACCAACTTTTTTATCTGCAGAGTACTTTTCCACGTCAGAGAATTTTCCAGCTGGATTTTCCTCGGCTTCTTTCTTACCGACGGATATCAGTCGCTGGGAACCTTCTCTGACCACCAAAGGTGTAGTTGTGCAGTACCAACCAGGATGCAATTCACTGTCTACGACTCGAAATATCTCGCAAACAATAAACACCCGTATGGTCGTGAAGATCGCTATTTTATCTTCTTGTAAAAGCCTGTGCATAGGTATAAACTTCGAATCACAAGTACTGAGGAAACTACGAATATTGATTAAGACAGATTTAGAGAAACATTGATAAATAATCTCATAAATTTTTAAACACTATGCAAAAATATGCAGTATTCTAAATACCCCACGTATACATGATTTGTCGAAAAACTAACTTTGTCTGCTTACTGACTTGTAGCTTCCAGATAAAGATTGACACCACAACGAAATATGTAGTCTATTACGTCAAACAAACGTACGGAAAAAGGTGTTTCAAAGATGGGCTGACATGCACCACATAAATTGTACCGTTGACTTGAAACTATAAAGACAGTTTTACCCCAGGTGAATTTTTGTGTATCAGTTTTCGGCGGGCAAGTGGACCCAGGTGGGCCTGGGAGCGTTGGAGGTTTCTGCTCTATCAACTCTACCTAACAGACTTGTACCGACATTCGTAGCAACCGAAGTGGTGTCGGCATGGGAACTTGAGATTGAGACGGTACGAAGTGAATACGTAAAACTACGTACCGTTTGTTAATGTTAGTACCACATCTTTATTGACACTGTAATTATTTTATTTCAATAAAAAGGATATGCCTTTTCAATGTGACATAATTTTCCTAAAATCGCTTACCCTCATTTCTCTGTATTCGACCAAAATGTCTTGCAGAATTAAATGCAACGAATTAATTTGAGACATGGAATATTCTGATAATTATCGAAGTAATTATATTTCTTACAATCATTGCATAAAAACAACAGTTTCGATTCCTGGCTCCGACGTTAATTTTTCAAATCACCATGAATTTTTGAATTTAGATTCTGTAGCATTTTTCTTCTCGCTGAATTAGATATGACGTATTTTCATAACACTAGACAGACGGCCGGGACCGTCTTACGCCAAAAATGCAAAGGGGTTAGCCTTACTTTTCTCTCCGATTTTTGGCCCAAAAATTTGTGGTCTCAGATTCGACTTGTATGACCCTTTCCTGACTAATTGGATCCCCAGCAACTTAGAAAACGCAGCAAAAAGAGCCTGGGATCAACAGGAAAGAAGTTGCAAAGCAAAAAGCACCTGCTAAAAAATGTGGAAAACACAGGTTCTGGTTTTCTGGTTGTAACTTTTGATCCGCTGGTCGCAGCGTATTGGGACTGCGTCCGATCGATTTTTCTCGCAAAATTACGTCGGAATAGTGCCAGAAAGAATTTATTCCAGCACTTTTCAAAATCGCGTAAATTTTCGCCAAAAATGCAAAGGGGTTAGCCTTACTTTTCTCTCCGATTTTTGGCCAAAAAATTTGTGGTCTCAGATTCGACTTGTATGACCCTTTCCTGACTAATTGGATCCCCAGGAACTTGGAAAACGCAGCGAAAAGAGCCTGGGATCAACAGGAAAGAAGTTGCAAAGCAAAAAGCACCTGCTAAAAAATGTGGAAAACACAGGTTCTGGTTTTCTGGCTGTAACTTTTGATCCGCTGGTCTCAGCGTATTGGGACTGCGTCCGATCGATTTTTCTCGCAAAATTACGTCGGAATGGTGCCAGAAAGAATTTATTCCAGCACTTTTCAAAATCGCGAAAATTTTCGCCAAAAATGCAAAGGGGTTAGCCTTACTTATCTCTCCGATTTTTGGCCCAAAAATTTGTGGTCTCAGATTCGACTTGTATGACCCTTTCCTGACTAATTGGATCCCCAGGAACTTGGAAAACGCAGCAAAAAGAGCCTGGGATCAACAGGAAAGAAGTTGCAAAGCAAAAAGCACCTGCTAAAAAATGTGGAAAACACAGGTTCTGGTTTTCTGGCTGTAACTTTTGATCCGCTGGTCGCACCGTATTGTGACTGCGTCCGATCGATTTTTCTCGCAAAATTAGGTCGGAATAGTGCCAGAAAGAATTTATTCCAGCACTTTTCAAAATCGCGAAAATTTTCGCCAAAAATGCAAAGGGGTTAGCCTTACTTTTCTCTCCGATTTTTGGCCCAAAAATTTGTGGTCTCAGATTCGACTTGTATGACCCTTTCCTGACAAATTGGGTCCCCAGGAACTTGGAAAACGCAGCAAAAAGAGCCTGGGATCAACAGGAAAGAAGTTACAAAGCAAAAAGTACCTGCTGAAAAATGTGGAAAACACAGGTTCTGGTTTTCTGGCTGTAACTTTTGATCCGCTGGTCTCAGCGTATTGTGACTGCGTCCGATCGATTTTTCTCGCAAAATTACGTCGGAATAGTGCCAGAAAGAATTTATTCCAGCACTTTTCAAAATCGCGAAAATTTTCGCCAAAAATGCAAAGGGGTTAGCCTTACTTTTCTCTCCGATTTTTGGCCAAAAAATTTGTGGTCTCAGATTCGACTTGTATGACCCTTTCCTGACTAATTGGATCCCCAGGAACTTGGAAAACGCAGCGAAAAGAGCCTGGGATCAACAGGAAAGAAGTTGCAAAGCAAAAAGCACCTGCTAAAAAATGTGGAAAACACAGGTTCTGGTTTTCTGGCTGTAACTTTTGATCCGCTGGTCTCAGCGTATTGGGACTGCGTCCGATCGATTTTTCTCGCAAAATTACGTCGGAATGGTGCCAGAAAGAATTTATTCCAGCACTTTTCAAAATCGCGAAAATTTTCGCCAAAAATGCAAAGGGGTTAGCCTTACTTATCTCTCCGATTTTTGGCCCAAAAATTTGTGGTCTCAGATTCGACTTGTATGACCCTTTCCTGACTAATTGGATCCCCAGGAACTTGGAAAACGCAGCAAAAAGAGCCTGGGATCAACAGGAAAGAAGTTGCAAAGCAAAAAGCACCTGCTAAAAAATGTGGAAAACACAGGTTCTGGTTTTCTGGCTGTAACTTTTGATCCGCTGGTCGCACCGTATTGTGACTGCGTCCGATCGATTTTTCTCGCAAAATTAGGTCGGAATAGTGCCAGAAAGAATTTATTCCAGCACTTTTCAAAATCGCGAAAATTTTCGCCAAAAATGCAAAGGGGTTAGCCTTACTTTTCTCTCCGATTTTTGGCCCAAAAATTTGTGGTCTCAGATTCGACTTGTATGACCCTTTCCTGACAAATTGGGTCCCCAGGAACTTGGAAAACGCAGCAAAAAGAGCCTGGGATCAACAGGAAAGAAGTTACAAAGCAAAAAGTACCTGCTGAAAAATGTGGAAAACACAGGTTCTGGTTTTCTGGCTGTAACTTTTGATCCGCTGGTCTCAGCGTATTGTGACTGCGTCCGATCGATTTTTCTCGCAAAATTACGTCGGAATAGTGCCAGAAAGAATTTATTCCAGCACTTTTCAAAATCGCGAAAATTTTCGCCAAAAATGCAAAGGGTTAGGGTTAGCCTTACTTTAGCCTTACTTTTCTCTCCGATTTTTGGCCCAAAAGTTTGTGGTCTCAGATTCGACTTGTATGACCCTTTCCTGACTAATTGGATCCCCAGGAACTTGGAAAACGCAGCAAAAAGAGCCTGGGAACAACAGGAAAGAAGTTGCAAAGCAAAAAGCACCTGCTAAAAAATGTGGAAAACACAGGTTCTGGTTTTCTGGTTGTAACTTTTGATCCGCTGGTCGCAGCGTATTGGGACTGCGTCCGATCGATTTTTCTCGCAAAATTACGTCGGAATAGTGCCAGAAAGAATTTATTCCAGCACTTTTCAAAATCGCGAAAATTTTCGCCAAAAATGCAAAGGGGTTAGCCTTACTTTTCTCTCCGATTTTTGGCCCAAAAATTTGTGGTCTCAGATTCGACTTGCATGACCCTTTCCTGACTAATTGGATCCCCAGGAACTCAGAGAATGCAACGAAAGGAGCGTGGGACCCATGGCAGAAAAATTGGTCGCAGCTTATTGGGACTGTGCGCAATCGAATACCCGTGCAAAATTACCTGGATATTATGCAAGTCATGTTACGTTAACTCGTACAATATCTAGTGCACCTAAATAACGGTCATAGGCGTTTACGTGTACTGAGTTACACGTCATGAGTTGTCAGTTCCACGATGCGATAAAACGTTGGTACACTGGGGAATATTGAGTTTCAGATATTAGAAATATTCGAGTCACAACAATAAAATTGCCAGACTCTGGGTAAAAACTGATTTATAATTGTAATTGTAATTTTTATTTATTACAAGGCCGTAGGACAAAGTCCTCTAACGGCCAAAAGCAAGAAAAAGTATACATAGTGTACATAAAAAAAAAGAGATAAGAAAAAAATATAAACTTAAGACTAGCATATTATTAACATTACAAATAGTATGCAAATAGTAATCATAATGGTATTTATAATAATGTTATTAAAGTTATTAAAGTTATTAAATGGTCTCTCAACGTCATTTTTTTTTTTTTTTTTCTTTTAACATCTTCTCAAACAGCCATTTAGCAGCTAGGCCATCGCACTCACTATTACAGCACGCTCAATAGCCAACAAATAGTGATGACAACTCGTCTTGAACACAGTTAACGATGAAGCAGTCGTAATAGCCGGCGGCAAAGAATTCCAGAAGGAAGTGCCCATAATAAGGGTGCTGAAATATAGACGTGCGCGGGACTGGTGCAATGAGCGTATCAGTACGATCATTGTCTCGATGCCTGGCTATGTATGGTTCAACCTTACACGCTCACATAATAAAGTATTCTTACTCATAAACAACATTCCGTAATAAATGCAGCCCAGGAGATACAATCGACGATTGAACGGCGCGAGCCAACCCAAATCAAGCCTGGGCCCGCTGATGTGCACCCCAAGCGGCCTGCGCAGTATAAACCTCACGCAGTTATTCAACGAAACAGTCAGTTTCTTCTCAAGACTTAAGTTTAGGTTAATTGAACCCGTAAACGCTTGTAACAGAATTTTTCTCAAGAAAATGACACATACCCATATGGATCAGAGGTCGTTTTCTTAGATGACATGTAATCTGGGTTCGAATTCACAGACCTCAACAAACGATTGTGTGTGTATAATGGAATTTTATTTTATAGTGTTATAGGGCTCTCGGCTCACTTTTAGACAGTTACATTAAAATTATCTTTTGCTTCAAAAAAATGGACTATCGAATAAATTTTCATCCAGAGGACTGTTATCGGCAGGTATTACCGCAACATCAGAAGTTGGCGATTTCCCAGCTGTAAAACATGATTTCATGAGTGTTATGCATATTCCACTAAAGTGTGTACGTAAGAAAGATTGTAAAATTTGATACCAATGGTATTTCAGCAAAAAGTTGAATATCTGTGTATTTACAGTGGATAAATAATTGTGACTTACTGCAGTAGGGAGATTCGTTATTAGTTTCAATGTAGAATGTCCCCTGTGCAGAATATTTCTCGGCCATGGGTCCGACCACTGTCATTAAATCTTCACTGCGTCCCGACTTCGTCATATTTTTATACCCACTGTCAATAGATAGTGAAAAGTATTAAAGTGAAAAACTGATCCACCTCCATCTTAGAAATGAAAGTTACAAATGTGAGTGCTTTTTTTTCTGTTCGCGACGGTCAAAGAAAATATTGTTAATGGCACCGCACTGTTTCTCATTCAACTGACGAAATAACTTTATATATTACTGTGGAGTCTTTACAAAATTTTCGTAATTTCTTTCATACATTTTTTCTCAAGGAAAATTCACCTTACAAGTTTTGACAGTGATTTTCATTTGCCATTTCTGAGAACCGAATAATTATAAAAGTAAAAGACGTGAAATCGAACCAAATCAGAGTAAATCAAAGATTCCAGAGCAAATATTCATACATTTCTCGTAAATCATGTTGCAAAGAAATATGTATTCAAAAGGTGATTACTCACTTATCCTTTGACCATGCCCTTCCTATGAAATTACAATTCGAATTTCTAATGGCTTCGATATAAAAGTCGATAGCTCTCGCGTGCGAGCAGCCAGGTGCTGTGAAAAAAGAAAAACATTATTGATTTGGGTTTAACGTTTTTGTATAACAATCAAACATGTGTAAAAACTATACACTGCCGTTGTATATTTTGCTTTCATTATATCAACACTCAAAGTCATCATTTTTATCGAGTGAAATAGTCAACGTATATTATTTTACTGATTATGATAGTTGAACACAACAAGATAATATATAGTCAATCTTGTCATGACAGAAAATACTAAGTTTAGTTTGGATTAAGTTATATTCTCTAAATTTGCGACATCGAAAAACATATTTTTAAACGAACCGAGAATTCCGTCATTGGAATCGGAATTAACGTGAAAGTTAGAATTTTAAAAAATTTGGAAAGTCATATGACATTTTTAGAATCAGAGAAATGTCCGTAAGCTCTTCGGCAGTGTAGATAAATTAAAACATGAAAATCTTTGTAAATCAAAAACATGAAAATTCTTGGCGACTTTCACAATTCAATATTGATTCAAATTCGCTCAATCACACAATACGAGCATAATTCTTAAGAGTTGAAAACAGTCACATTATTTCTACTAAAAACGGTCCGCAAATTTGTACGTTTGCGTAGAATTCTCATAGAAAAATCATTAATTCAAGCCAATGAAATTGCAAATTAGGATTTCACCGTAAACCCTGAAACAACGAACAGACGGTTTCGAGATCGATTCAATGATAAAAGTGTAAATGGCATGAACACAACTCACTCCTGAGTAAACAGCTGTGCTGGAATTCACCACCATTAAAATAAATATCGACATGCCCGACGGGTTCCTGAAGACCAAGCAACGAAGATGTATGCGTCACTTCAACGAACGCAGCGTCCATTTTATCCAGACGATCGGCAGGGGCTACTTCTCTGAATTTGGGTCCAGCAGGATCGAGTCCTGAAAACGATTCAGTAATTTCTTACTCAGAATACGATTGTGGTCGAATTTAATAGCCAAATTAAGAAAGGCTGTAAATACTTGCAACTAAAAATAAATTAAAGAAAAACAAGAAGAAAAACTTTTTTTTTCTCACTGCATATTTAATTATCTGTGGAATATTTCTCTCTCTCTCTCTCTCTGTCTCTCTCTAATAGCACAATTATAGCCTCTTTTGAAAATTTATTTTACCCGTAATGCGTCCTAGTTTCCATCGCCTGCGTAACTGGAGATCTTTGCCTGCAAATCCAGCGACATGGGCACCCAAACTGTGTCCTATGATCCACACATCTTTCGGCAGAATGGAATAATTGTCGACGAGCTTTTCGATGTATCTGCGGGCGAATATAATGTGAAGATATCTGAGATAATACGAATGTTGAAAAGATTCTATCGTCATAATAAACGTAAGCCTGGGTAACTTTAACGTCAAGTTCTTGGTTATAGAAACTCGACTATAATATCTTCGTAAAATTGTTAACAAACTTCATCCTCGTGCAAACAGTTGGCAACAATTGAAACCAATCGAATAATGGGCTTGAAATTAATTCCGACAATTTTGTGAACTTGTTTGTTTATGTTTTAGATTTGTGATCGATGTAATATCTAATTTGTTGACCTGATGGCAATAAATGGTAAAACAGAGCTTGCATGATCGTGAAGTTTCCATTACGCATAAATCAGTCAATTTTAAAGAGGCTTTCGAAATGATCCGGCATGAAGTCGATGAAATATTGTCCACTGTAGATAAACACTCGACTTTAAAAATTATTACGTTACCTGGATACGGATTGACCGACTTCTTTAGTGTTTTCAGCTGCCGCGCCATATGTCTTCAATATCAGATATTTACTGCTCTCAGTACAAGCTCCGATTCTCCAATCGACCACGAAGATATTCCTCGGTTGCTGGAATAATTTTCCAATTTTTATAACATTAATTTGATCACAGGGCCCAAAATTTTTTAGATATTTAACGCAGAGCAGCGATAGAGGAAACAGAATAGCTAATATTGATTTTCAAGAATTAAACAATTTTCTAACATTGAATTATTAATTGTAAACTGTGTGGAAAAGCTGAATCAGAATTCTGCTATTAGAGGGCGAGCAATCTTGGATTTTACAAAAAGCAGGAAATCTAAATAATCGACTGACTTGAATGTTTAAATAATTTCAATTCCAGTTGTAGCTTTTCTCCTTCAATCCAGGACAACTTTAAAATCTGTCGCTTGTTTCATAACCAATTAAGAAAATGTATCATGTTTTTCAGAATAATCATTCTCAGCTAAAGATTCCGTTACAAAATTTTCCATTAAAGGTGACACTGAGAGCCTGAAATAAGACTTTTTATTTTCAACAGCAATCAGTATCTGACATTGTTCGACAAAAAAGTAAAAAAGAAATTTTTCGATTCGGTACCTTTTCGTTATAGTTTACCGTTACTTCAGGGTCCAGTTTAGGGACTTGGAAGAAACGCGTGTTCATAAATAACGATCAATCGATAAAAAGAGATAACATTAACTTACGTTTCGCAAAAGAGCTGACACAGTGTCATTTACCCAGTCCTTCGTCGCGTGGCTCAAGAATCCGTGTATAATGAAAACCGTATCCAACGAGGCATTGACAGGAAGCGTTGAAGGAACGTCGAAGTCGACTTCAGACGCGTTGGTAAAAATAGAGTAAAATAAAAGGTGAGGCTCGCCTGCACTCGCGATGCAACTTGTTTCTGTAAGAAGGGCAAATTAAGGTAAGAGAAAAAAAAAAAAAAAAATCCGAGGCTGTATTTTTCGTCAGATTACACATTACGTAATAAAAGCAACAGCTGTAAGCAACTTTTCAAACGACACAAGAATTCTTTCTTTCAATGCAAGCAATGTTTTTCCGCACCGCGAGTATGTTATTTCGTAAATTAGCAGGTTGTTTTTCATTCTGCTTTGATAATAGGTTGTACGAAATTACAGGTTGTATTGATTACTGGTATACAAATGCAGCTTCAGTTGTAAATGATGGTGCTTTTGTAACGCATATGCTTAATACAACTGCAACTTACCAGTAACACCTTGGTCAAAACGTACGACAAGTGCAAGGATCAGCAGTAGGAAATTTAACGAATACATTTTGACTTGAATTACTCACTAAATTACACTGATGTTATTAGTTAACAATTATTTACGGAACGTTAAAGGCACTGCGGATGAACAATTTAAGCCTCTTTAACAAATCGGTTGTTTTGACAGCTTCGAACCGTCTCGTGAACTCCTCGCGTAACTCAGAAAGATTTTATGTGTCATGAGTAATATTTTCAACGTTCACTTGAGATATCGGGATCGAGGGTATCACTGGTCCGTTGCATTTAATCCAGTATACAAATGACCCAGTGACTGATACTCGTTAACGAGAACCAAGCAAACGGACTTAGTCCAGTCTACTGCAATTGTTCACTTCGGAATTACAAATCGATCACTGTGTTTCACTAGAAGCAGACGAAACGGATTATCTCAACGAATCCTGCAGTTCAAACGATGAATAAAACTGCGTTTCTCGTTAAGGAATGAACCGTAACCACCCTAGCAGACACATGAATAATTACACACCCTATAGCAAATCAGAGACAAGATGTATTTTGCAAAAAAAGAAATGGAAAATATTTTTTCCACCTCTGATACGGAAATGCTTCCTACAAACAGTTGAAAATGCTTGGACTGAAAACGTGGTGCTAATTCTATCTCACTGGTTACGATTGTTCTGATCGTTCAAAGATTGTTGGATGATATTTATATGGAGGTTTGCGGAAGTTTAACAACTGAGTATTCAGCCAGCTTGTAATTAACTCGAACGGATTTGCCTCATTATTCAACTTTCAAGTTGCAATCCGACGTAGAAGTTAGTACGTCAGTATTGAAATGGAATATCTCGCCATTCCATTCCGGTAACGAATTTGGAAAAAAACAAACGAGTTATTGCAAAGTTCTAATGCATTTTTATTGAAAAGTTCCTCGGAAAAGGTCATGGAAAATACACCGTTGTAACTGCTATGCTATTTATTTGCAATCGCGTGACGGAATTTTCCCGTTTAAAATACGCTGACGTATTTTTAACGTTATACTTTATTCTCCCGTCTTGTTATACGGTCATGGAAAGACCGTCTGGAGCTAGACGTCATGCATCAGACCAACTCCTGCGGTTAATTCTGTAGAAACTGGAGAAATTTTCTGGATTAATATTCTCGAGTAGACTGCGCCTGTATGCGATTCATAAATTGAGTATTTATAATCCTGCTTTACACAGCAATTTCTTACTTTGAGATAATGTTAAAAGTTTTCATGTTAAACTTCCCAATATCGGGTATCTTCGGGACTAAAATTATTGTCCGTTATCGAGGAATGTCCGGTATTTAGAACAATATTGACACTTTACAATGTTAAGGAATTCATTGTTGGGAGATATCCGTTAAGAAGAGTTTTACTGTCCCGTAGACTTTGCGTGTTCTTATCAGTTCCTTGTGACCACATAGCTAGCTTCCGGAGACAAAGGATACAACAACGCGTTTCAACACTGACGTAGGTATCATAAAGAATATTTCGAAAGACTTTACTGGAATTGCAACCATAGATCATGAATACTTGTGACTTTGGATAAATTCATTGAAGCCTTGATTGCAGGCTGCAATTATGCGTGTCTGCAAATAATTTCTGAAGACGTTAAATGGCTGTAGGCAATTTCATGTGATTTGAGATCACCGAGTTATTCTAAAAGAATCCAAACTCAACACTGATTCAAAACCGTAACGAATTTCGCATAACTTGGTTAAAATTTTTTGAAATAATGCTGAGTCTTGATCAAAGTAACGGTTCAACTTCACCAAATCGACTTAACATATCACCTTACTAACACTTTACTAACGTAATTACGAGAAACTTGAACAAAAATTTAAATAATCTCGAAGCCTGTGACGTCATAATAGTTTTCACCATGTGTGTAACACTTTCAGTAATTATTGACCCTTTGTTATTCACTAATTTTGATAAAACACGGGAAATGTTGGAGCGATTTTCGTAAAGATTGATGAAATTTGTCAACCGCTACTCTTATTGAAATAAGTTAAAATTCCACAAGACGTTGTCTTTTATGCAATGCGGATTGACGACTAATTTTGCTGCGCGACTGCATCTGACCGTCAAAGACGACGTTCCTCGGAAACTGACTTTCATAATTATTCAACAGTACGCTATTCCAAGACGGTATCTTGTTAAATAGTGCCCTTGAGCCGTAACAGTCCTTCAAATACCTTGAAATGACAAAGTTCAACTCCAGAAAAGACCTTGACTTAAAAAACGTGCTTCCAACTTGTTTTTACTCTTCACCACCAAAGGTTACTTGAGAAGAATACCGGTTTCGGTCGAAAATGATTTTTCAGAATTTCAACGATCGTTTACGAGCCGCCAATATCCGAAGAACAGGTTTTTATACAGATATTGGTATCTCTGTTTGTTAGTCTGTCTTTCCCGACAAAATTACCGCGATGAACTTGAAAACTTCTCAATGAATCAATCTCCCAATAAAATTTATAACACTTGACATTCGAATGCTGGGAATGAAACGTGTTAACATAATGTAATCCTTCAACCTGTGTGGGGGAAGTTCTAAATGTCTAGGAGTCTACATTCAAATTATGAGCACAAATATTGCTAAATTTTATTTGAATTAGGCCTTCCCTTCTACCGGAAAACAACCGACTCGAAATTGAATAATAACAACCTATAACATTCACTTCTCTTTTAAAATAAAATGCATATTTCCTTTAGATTAAAATTTTTTTTTTTTTTTTTTTCATCAATTAGCAAGATAATTTGAACCGCACTGTGATAAATTTTTTAACATCAATTCTGAGAATTCCTACCCCATCTATGGAACAATTTCGCAGTACACCCTGTACCATATGCAACCTGCTGCGCGTGTACTAAGGTTACCAGTCGATACTATCACATTTCTCAAACCGACTGAGAGGTGGCGCTATTGGATGCTTTTGCAAGTAACATCGTTCTTTTATTCATTAGGATACGATTGTTTTTTGGTAAGGAATGTAAATGAAGATTTACCACTTAAGCATCAGCTGACATTCTTTATAACCTTGGAAAAAACACCTGATATTTTCTTTAGCAAACATCTATCGAATCTTCCAAAAGCTCCCCGACGTAAAATACAAATTCTTTGATCTTGCAAAGGCTTTCATTACTAAAACAAAATCAAGAGTGGGAATTCGTTTACAAAAAAAAAAAAGAAAATTATCTGGAACAACGAGAATCTGACGATTGCGAAAAAAAAAAAAAAGTTACAAATTCGGCGAAACTTACTTCCCGAATACTTTCCCAATAAGAAATCTCTGGTTGCGCTCCTGCGAGTGAAAGTTTCTTTTCTTATCTATTTGGTCCAAAGAGTCATACGAAATTTCAAAGTTTCTAATGTACAATGTGGTTTCTCTTTCGTACGCACTACAGGTACATAACACAATTTTTACGAATACAAGCAAAGCTTGGTTCGTTGAAATATCTTCTCAAAAACTTTCACCCTCTCCTTTGTATCCGACGCCGAGAGCTGTTGATCAAGACTTGCGCAGTAAGGGTTGGCGGTCCCCTTGTTTAGCAAGCTCAACTTTACCCCAAAGCGAGCATCGCGACGCCCGAACAGTTTACTACCCACCACCGGAGGCGTCGTACACTGGGGCGCCACCCCCAGTCTCGGGTCATTGAAATCGCTGTAAAAACATGGTGAATAAACAAACGAAAATACATCATTTGATACCGTTTCACCGGTGACGTGAATTTACGAGGTAAATTATTCTCAGGGGACGAATAAATCTCTCGGCTCGGTGAAAAATGGAATTATCATCGTCGTAACGTGGAAATGTGAAAGTTTTATGCACACCTACGCGTGATAAAAATTACTTCAAATTTAATCAGCGGTGAACCGTTCGACGTGCTTTAAAAATTTCTTCGACTACGAGAGATAATTAAAAGACTGTTAAAAATCGAGACGCGGTCACACATGTTTTCAAATTTGAATAATCGGTATTTCCTGTAGTCAACTGTGTCCGAACCGCATAACGATGACGCTGCACCTCACGGAGAAGGATATAGACGACATACCGAGTCAGTGGCTGGAAACTATTGTCCACTATATAACCGGCTTTCGAAATGACACGGTTGACTTTTCTCGGCCACACTTGCGACCCTCGGTCGTCAATATCTACCCCCTTTTTGTGCTCATGTACGTCGCGCTGATAATCACAGGAACGTTGACGAACTTCGGTATGATGTATCACATCGTAAAGTGCCGTCATTACAGAGACCCGACTTACGCGTTTCTCATAAACATTGCCATCGCGGACCTGATTAAGTGCATTTTCGTACTACCGATATCGCTGACAGTGATGCTCGTTCAGAACTGGGTCTTTGGAAAGTTTCTCTGCTTCTTTTTGCCGATGCTTCAGGTGAGACTCGTTCATAGATGCGGTAGGCTAAGGATATGTTCGTTTCGTTCGTCGAAATCACCCGAAAATTCAGTGAAATTGAGTAAAACGAACCTACCCGAGAACTACTGGCACACGTTCCGGTTGGATGACTGTTCTACGAACGAATAGCGATTCCTCTTGCGAGATTACGGTTCGCGAAATAAGAGGCGGAGAATTCAACCGAAGACAAATTTTCTGAGAAAATTTATTCCGGGCAGGAAAAGAATCTTCCTGACCTGAGGAAATTTTTTTTCTTTCCTTCAAGCTGTGAGCTACTTTTTTCAGGAGTAACATCAATTTATGTAAACGACATTTGCCTGGCAGAAGTGCATTTGCTACTGTACTTCGTAACGGTGTACTCGTGTATTTAAATAACATTGTTAAAAATCAACAGCCGTGCTTCAAGGCAAGCTTCAATTCAAATTGCCACTCGTTTTATTCGATCCAAGCAGAGAAGAGAACACTCATTTACTTAATACGCATTACGACACAAACATTTACACGTTGTTCAAGTGTCGATGTAATTAACTTGTCTGAACATTTCTCATTCACGTTGCATAAAATTGTTACAAGGCGTAAGATATCGTTTGAAGTTTCACTCGTTGCTAGAAGTAAGTAACTAACGCTGATTACTGATATAAATTGAATTATCTTCAGTAAGTTCTGCAATTTTGTGCAATTAGTTGAAACTTTTCACTACCGTTATAACTTATGTAATTAAACGTATGCACAAAGTGATGCGAAGTAATTTCAACCCATGCCAAATGCAATAGAATACAATTTCATATAGTAGCTGCGAAGCTGCTAAAACTATGCCATCAAGTTACGCTGAAATATTGATAATGTTGAATTGACGTATATTCGTTAATACGATCAGAGTTGAATTATTTCAGAGAATAGAGATTTGTATAGATATTAATTGAAATGATCGAAACTAAGTACGAAAATATTTTGAAGTCATTCCGTGAATTATAATCTCAAAATCCAACGCTAACTTTGACGTTTCATAACGAGGGTCTCAAAATAACTACAATATTCTCTCAAGCAATTACGTACGAGTGGTTCTAACCTAATTGTCAGCAATGAATTCGAAATAGAAGCATGTCAATAGAACGTAAGCCGATCACTTCGGATTATACTGTGAATATTACGGAAGCTTGACTAATTATCGTGCACGATATAGTTCATTTAGTTATTTGGGATTACAGTGTCATCAAAGTGAGCAAAGTTAATGGCATGATAGACGTTGATAATTTTCTTTTTTAATAATGTTTTTTTTTTCTCAATCTATTCAGCCTTATCCACAATCGACACAAGTAGTCGGAAGATCGGTCAATAATTATCCCCATAAAATTTTACTCAGTGTTACTCCTTGACATACTTTGGAATAATCTTACTTCAGCCTTTCGCTGACTTTTCGAATCGTGTGAGAAAAATCATGGTGTTTACGTGCAAGAATCTTCCGAATGAATTGCCTTTTCGTTGAAGAAAGGAATTTGAGACCGGACTATGATTGGATGAGTGAAAAAATTGAAATGATAAACGGTGTGATGTGTAACATTGTTCGCCCCAAACAATGGCGGACTATACTTATACAATAGTTCCATAAATATTTTAAAGATAGTTAAATGTCGCTTCGAAAACTCAAGTATCAATACCTGTTTCTATACCGTCAGAGATAAAAGCTTTTCGCGTTTGATCGAGACGATTCTTGCTAGCGATAAAATTATGATCTTGAAAGTTTCAATGAGTTCGTATCATTAAAGAAAGAGGGAAGAGAAAATTTCATGATACGACAACTGCGTTTATCTATTTTATCGTTCCTTATCAATTAAGCTCTGACATTTCTAACCTCAGCTCTTGATGTGAGATAGAAAAGACCGGAAACTTTCATAGTCTTAATCGGTTCTGAGCTTTTCTCAAGACTTTATTTAAACAGGATACTTGAATTGACCCTACTTGTAAGTTTGTTCGAGTATTATAAGTCGAATCAGAAACGTGAATACTGTTTCATTACAGAAGAATTTTGGTGGGTAGGTTAAGTCGATGAAAGAAGGCCAGACAGATAAATGGGCTAAATTCAGAAAAACCGAATTATATAATTCAAAATGACATGAGTGCACGTTAAAATTTCAGTAAAAAAAAAAACATCGCCTTTGTTACATTCAGCCATATTTTTAAGGCGAGATATACGATGCCCCCGTTAGGAATTCGAAAAGGACGTCTTCTCCGTTCACATTGTTATAATTCATTTCTCTCTCTCTCTCTCCTTTCCACCCCGTCGTCTTTCTTTCATTTTCCTCCTTTAAGCCACAGTAGCTACATGCATCCGTTCAATTGTCCTGCTGTCCCTTCGCCTGCGTTTCTCTATTTCCTCCCTTAGATCTCTTTGGGGTTTATTTCTCTTCTGCCTTCCTTGTGGAAGAATTTGATCCAGTCATTTCATATGTATTTTTGTCGCGAGGCTCTCACCTTTCTCACTGTTTTATACGATACAATATTTTTTGGTACTCTATCAAGGAGCCTCGGTATTTCAATTTCTCTCCGTCCAATTCTTTACTTATACAGTGTGTTTTTGAGTAAGCTCCGCAGTATGTTGTACCACTTGAATAAACGTTTGTCACTTACAATTAGAGAAGTTTTTGAACGAATCCAATTTTAATATTACAGTATGATATAAAAACTGCAGTTGGGAAATGAAACGTATCAAATTATTCAAAAATATGCGTAACTTAGTAAGTAATTTTGAAAAGTTAACCCAAACAAGTATCACGGTTTGACAAATGTTAATTTTTACTCTTAGCTTAGCTGGATATTATTGATTGAAAAAATTTTTAAGCACCTTGGACAATTGGATAACAACAATTCTGTAGAGTTAATTTAATAAAACTTGTTCCACCTGCAAGTTCGAATCTGAAAGGTGAAAATTTTATTAGCTTGTTGATTTTGTACACTTTTAGGTTCAGCCTAATTAGCTGATTAGCTAATTTTTGCCGGCTAACTATTTTGACCGGCTAATTGTTTTAGCCAGCTAACTTTCACCTAATTAACCCAGTTAATTATCTCGACAGCCTAACTCGTATAGCACTACTTTTTACAAACTTTACACGTCAGAGCTCGTAAAATAATATTCGTAGTGGTTTCCATCTCAATTTTTGAAAAATGAGTCGTGTCGAGTCTTGAGTCGTCATTTTATCTTCGTTTCAATCAATAAAGCGACATACCGTCCCGCATTTTTTCTCTCACGACTTTTTTCATCCTGATATCGGATTATTCAGCCACATGCTACATTACAAAAATTACCGTTGGAGCTTCTGCTCTACTTAGCATAGCAGCATTCATTCCCTCCTCAACTTTTTTCCGTCGTATCGACGACAAGCATTATTGTACGAATTTTGTAATATAAGTACATACGTGTAACTTTATTTGCCATAGGATTTCACGCAGATTTACACTTTTCGAAACGAGGTTAAATATTCCTCTGTTATTTTATGCGCCAATATTCACTCTACCATGCTGATCAAATACATATACCCCTTTTTTATCAAAACATAGCAGTGACGGAACTGATACGACATAAATGTATTCAGGAACTCTTGTGGTAGCTCTAATAAAAGGGATTCGAAGTTTCAACAATTTGCATGAAACGATAACGAACCACAAAATTCTTTGAGAACCATTGGGATTCCCAAAAACCAGAATCCAATGAACAATCCCAAAACTCCATGGAATCATTATTGGAATCACCGATAATAATGATTCTTAAAATGTGACAGAAGTTTATAAACTTTCCTGAACGCCATATAAAAAGTAGCCAACACTTCGCGTGGTGGAACTTCCGTGGAAATCTCTCAGAAAAATTCTTTGAACCCCAAAGAATTCCTGAGACTTCCGCGCACGCTTTGAGCTTCTTCTTTCTCTCAGAGTCACGATACTTAATCGACTCAAAGGGAAGTGTATAAAAAGGTTACGCACGACAATAATATTTCTATCAAGACACACAGAATCGAACATCGGGAGACTCGGGCCGGTTGAACTAACAATATCGCAAAATTCTCTCCTCGTGTAGCAATTGTTATAGCCAAGTAGGACGCTCCGAATTAACGATCTAATATGCGTACACAATTGGTTACTGCCCTATTTTCCCAGCCCACAAACCGAACCTGAACGATGGCCTCGATTTTCCGGGTGATCGTGCATCTATTTTCTATACACCTTAGAAAACAATGCATATTACCTGACACTCCAGCTTCGAGACTGGAGTTCGTAACAGTATCGATTGAAAGAAAAAATATCAACATTTTTATAATTATAAGTCATTTTTTCTATACATCCGGACATTTATTAACAATTTGCGGTCAAATGCCGGAATTCACTGTTTCAAATGGATCAGTGTTTAACCCCTGTTTCTTTCCGCCGTTGAACATTTTATATTCTAAATTTAAATCGCAAATACAAGGGGATTAATGATTTTTGAAATAAATTCAAACCGCGCGTTGGAAATGAGTCGACCGTGAATAATATATGCCCGTGAAAGAATCTCAAATTGTATTACCTAATTTCATACGGGTTGAAAAAATAAAGAATAGACGACGGAGCCCGTAATGTCGTTTTAAAGCAATGACATTCGTTCTCGATGCCATTTTCTCTCCCATCAATGCATAAAAATGTATGACTTGGACGTCGAATTCAATCCCATGAGAAGTATTACATTAAGAAAAGGTTATTTTTCGTCCGTCATTCCTGCATGACCAAAAGTATAGATTCAAAGTCTAATTAGATTTTGTCGGTGAAACAGTGACTTTTAGAATTTCGTGGAAGAAACTTTACAGTGAATTCGAACTGTTGACGAGCTGGCAAAATTAGAATACGACATATTTAACGTAGGAATTCTTTGCAATGCTAATGAACAGAAAGAAACCACGAATGAAATGAAAAGTGAGATTCAGGCTCCATTTCAACTCGTACATTAATTTAAACTTTTACATTAATAATTTATAAACGATGCAGATGACCCGTTAAGAAGTTTTCCTGCTTTCAACTTTGTTCCGAAAGGACAAAGAACAGTTTCAAACACTTAAGTGTCTGTGCCTTTTAGTTGGCTTATTGCACAATTTTCGAATAAATGGATAAATTCACCAAAGGGTGTAAGCGTCGGTCGGAAATTTTTTTCACAATTTACCTTCCACTTATTAAAATTTCAAGCACGTACCTTCGTCTGAAAAAGTTATGGATAAGGGATTTTCCGGCAAAAATTTTTCGCTCAAAACGGTATCGTCAATCATTATTCATTGCGAAATTTGATTATTCAATTATTTTAGTAAGATCCGTGATAGTTGAAGTCGTAGAAGTTCGATCAATTGAACAATTTATGTTTCTGGAATCAATTATGTCGCTTCAAATCGGATGATTGATAAATAAAAAAGTATCCAACCATTCGTCGCAAGTTCGAGAGAGTTATTGAAGAAAATTACATTTTCCTAACACTACATGAGAGCGAAAATGCCATAAATTTCGCAAAATTGCGCATCCGCCTTACATGGAATCGCAGATATTAAATTCTGAGAAGATTGATGATACACAAAATTCGGTGCTATCACTACCTTGATAGTTAGAAGTTAACAATCTGTTGGAGTATCACGATATTGTAGAGTGTTATTATAACAAACTGTCGTAGACTAAACAATTTTTCAATATCTTATTACTTCAATGATTTTTTCCATGTGGTTGAAAATTACAGGGCGTCTAACAACATGATAATACCTGAAAATCCTTAAATGCCATGAAATTTAAAAAGTTAAATTTAAAAAGTTATGAAATCTCATGAAATTTTACTAATGAACCTGAAAATTTTATTTTCAGGTTGATTGGTAACTCAGATTTCAGCAATTTATAGAATATTGATACTCATTTACATTTTTATTAATTTTAAGTCTTTTGTACAGATAGATCGATTTGAAGAAAATGGGATTTTTTCTCTTCCCACGTACGCAGCATATTATTATATTTATTGCATTAATTTAAACAATAACAAGGTGATGTGAAAGTAAAAAAATCGACATGTTCATGTCAAGTTTCTTGCTACACTTTAAATATTAGTAAAATCGCATTTAAAAATTTTATAATGTAGTTGCGGATTGTCAAAAAGTTCATGAAAAAGTTCTTATTTTGTTCCTGAAAAAACCTTGAATGTCATGATTTCTTGATCGCCAAAAAAAGTTTTTATTGTTGTAATTATCTTTACTAGATTGTTCTTTGTCGGAATTTACAAAGATTTTTAATTTATAATACTTTGTTTCGGACATTCTCCCTTTTTGATATGATACCGAAAACGTCCAGTAAAGAATGAATTATACATTGTACGAATTTCGTTATAACTCTGTAACAATGATCGTAACTTTTCAGTTTCGACCATTGTTCGTCGTTTGAGTTTCGTATTCAGAGTTTATACCGTTACGTTCAGAATCTTTGAATTCACCCTAACTTGGCCTCGTCTGGCCTTTTCAAACTTCCATCAAACTATTATAAACCTTAATTTTACTTGACACAACAAACTTGCTTCTCTGTTCGTCCAGCCGCAAAATTTTCATTTCTCATGGTTAGCAGGACATTGTAATTAAGTAGGTAGCGTTAGGATGTCGAATATTAACGTTGTTGGAAATAGAGAAAGATTTGGGACACTGCAATTTTTTATTACAGCTAGGTCAAATTTGTTTTTTTTCTGTCCCGCATTTTTGAGTCTAGTAAAGTGTTCGCATTAGTCTATTGTCTCAGCAACGCAAAATTACCGCAGTAGTTACAAGAAAATATAGTACCAGTGACCGTAATTTAAGAAAAAAGCAGTTACACATACTATAATTTATACATATCGCAATAAGGTAGAAAATAAAAGTAGTTGAAGACTGTATAATATCCGGATTTGAAAATTTCTTTTGTAAAGAGATAGTTGAACGTAAATGCATCGTCTTGAGGATACGAGAGACCGTGGCTGAACGTTGGACGAAGTAATCGTGTTATTCGACAATCGTGTGTCGTTTTGCGTAAAGCAGCTTCGACTCCGTCAATATAATCCGAAATCCAATATTTTTTCCGTCTCTCTGAAGCAATAAGCATGCAGCAAGATCCCATGAACCCAATATAACTGCCGGTCATCCAAAAGACGAATATAGTTTTTAAAAAAGTATCTGTTTTATTTATCAGATAAATGCAGTTCAAAGGACCGGTTTGTCTCTATTTTAAATTTCAACAGTTTCACAGTCGATTGTATACAAGGTCACACTTATTTACGTACACAGAAAACTTGTGTCAAGTATTTAATTTCCAATCCGGAACCTAAAAATTCCTTTTTTTTTTTTATATGTCGTTACCTTTATTCATTAATTTCTTGGATATAAAAATGGTAGTATTTGCTACTTGAATATGACTCGTACATCTAGTCAAACGTAGTTAAACTACTAATTAAACACTTCGGGCGGGTAATAAAAAAATTAACAGCTGTGTGTATTTCTCATTTTGCTTCCTTGCTTGACGAAATAAATCTCGCAATCAAACAGTTATCTCACGATATTCTATTTCACGGTGTTCGGTAATCGAATAAATTTATAAATTTTTGTATTACATCTGCGATCTTGCCGATTGAAATCAGTCATCCCTTTTCTCGCTCTTACAGACATTGTTCCGTTTTTCAGGATATACCTCTTCACGTCTCGATGATCACTTACCTCCTGATTGCATGGGATCGTTTCCGGATGTTGAGCGACCCGGTAAAACCAAGAATTCCAGCATTCGTGTGCGCCTTGGGGACGTGGTTTTTTGCCGTTTGCATTGTCCTGCCTTATCCGATCTACACAACTTATCTGGATCTAGGGGTGAGCTTTATTCATTTACAAACGACGGGAGAAACGGGTTCAGAGGCATCCTTTTAGGGCCGGACTTTCGAAGAGGCTTGTGATTTACATTTGCACCATGAAGGTCTCGTCAAACAAGCCCCTGAAACTATTCAAGGCACATCTGTACCTTGTCTCAACCACTTTGTCTCGAACCTCACAGTGACTACGCGAGGAATCTTAAGCATCGAAAATGATGAACGCCATTTTCAAAGATTGGAAAAAATACGGATGATCAAAATCACAAATATTACAGTATGAACAATTTTTATTTTAGAAAATTTCGATACTCTTACAAGCAACTCAATCTGCACGAGACAAATGAAAATAAACTGGCTTTCAAGTCCACTACCAGTATAGGGATACCTTATGTTTGATGCAAGAATCTTTTTTTTTTCTCGGAGTGTGAACTCGAAACTTCATGACAAATTTGTCCCACGAGTTTTCGTTTTACATGTCAAAACCTGGGAAGCAGCGCATGTCTTTTCGCGCAATAATAAATTTACGAAGCACTCTTCGTTAAAACACCAGGTGTTTCAGAGTAGGCACTAGAAGACAATTTTTCTGGAAACATGTTGCTTTTTGCGGTACAAGCATAGAAAAAACGAGATCCTCTTTGACGTTAAAGAAATGAATAAAAAAAAGAATCCAAATTTGACATTGTAAAAAAATCCGATGACTGATTCAGGTCCTAAGAATTTCGTGACACGAGAACGAAATAATAACAGAAAATTGACGTATGAAGACACGAACGTGGAATATCAGTCAGCACTAGCCCTGCATCAAGTGTCTCTAATTGTGAGCAAGGTTTGACTTGTGCAATTTCAACCCGCAGTTTTTATTTAAAAAGAATTTTCTCATACGAGCACTGCGCTTTACTGTAGCCGAAATTCACCACCAGTGTAGCAAACATATTTACATAAACAAAGCCATTTTCATATGCCGAACCTGTACTACCATAAAGCTATTCATTATATAACTTTTTTACCATAAGGCATTTACCTGTTTTACCATAAGATCCCCACCTGTTTGACCATGAGATCATATTTGTTCACACGAATGTATCGTGTGTACGTGCAGTAGTACTGGTGGCACTCTTCATTATTTTAATGAAAGCAGCTTATTGAAATTATTCCTGAATATAAAAATTTATAATAACTTCTTTCGCACATTAGTTCTATTCTCCCAAGTATTTATTTTGCGGTATTATTTATCTTATTCTCAGTCAATGGAACCTGGATTTTTTTTTTCTTTTTTGACGTTCAAATAGTAACAGTCAGCTAAGAATTTTTTGAAAACCTCGAGAATTCATAACAATTTCTAATAGTATCATTAATTTTATGTAAAAAAAATTTTGTACTTTGGTACTGACTCAGCCTTTTGATAATATGTAAGTTAGGTTTTACAAATGAACCTGTTGTGCGCAATTGGTGAAATAAACCTGTCTGTGACATAAAAACTGAACATCACTTTTATTCAATCTGGAATAATTTATTTACGTGGAGTCGCAAAAATATGGCCGCCCTCGAAAGTTCTTCGTGATAATCCACAGGAGGTTGAAATTGGCTTTTGGTATAAGCTAATATATCAAGAAAATATAAGACCAACGGTACCTCGAACGCCGTGTTACCCATAACTTCAGGCAAATTTTACGAGTGAAAAACTTGGCTCTAATTGCCGAAAGTTTTATGGATAAATTGATCCAGCACTTCGTAAAAACGATTCAAAAAGTCGGTGAACAAAGATTATTCACTACAGACTTAACAGATTTAAACATTTTACACCCACATGATGCGAGTGTCTTGTAACTAATTCAGATCAAGCTTAAGGTCCGCGACTAACGTTCAATAAATTTGCCAAAGCTGTTACACTCTACAACCTTCTGTAACGTTCTTGGGTTTGCTTATTCTCTTTTACACTGCGAGAATAACCGAAAAGTCCAAAAGTAGGATTGAATGAATTTAATGTGGGTACGGTTAGAATATCATTTCGATGTTTATTGCGAGGCGGATTGTTTGAAAGTTGGAGACGAAGTGCATTGTACAGTTTAGAAGGTAGATGCGAAGCAACTTGGGATAAGTAAAACGAAGCATGAGTGAGTGCAGAAACCAGACAGCGGGATCAAGGTTCTGGGAATGAAAGGAGATAGTCATGTTTGCAGAGGATACACGAGAGATTGTTTGGTCTAATTAAACGAAGAGGCGTCTAATTAACAATAATAATATTCCTCTTGTATTTTCCAATCTTATCAAATCGGTCAAAATTGATCTTCTTCTCACTTTTTTTTATCCTCATTGTCCGAGTTGTTGTTCAAGAACGAATTTGTTCAGTAAAATTCTTCGTCAAACAATTGGGAATTTTCGGAATGAGTGCTCAAAGTCGACGGGACTCTACATCTACGGAGAGTAGAAAATGAGCTGCTTCAATATATATTCCGACTAGAATCACCGAGCAATCGTCAAGCCTTGGCTTGCCGTAAGCTTTAAATGCCTGGCTGGTTACGTCGAACCGCAAAAATTTACCGGGGCCTTTTTCGGGGTGCGATGCGATACTTTCATGTAGGGTAGAAAAAAAATTGCCTCTTTCTAACTTTCCCAGCATCCTCTGCTGACGTCGACACGATTACACCGATTCAGATATTGCTTCGCTGTTCTGGCTTACGTCACAGGATGAAATATCCGCGATCGCGTATAGTTGGAAAAATTTTTTACATCACGTTCCGTGAATTCGCAAATGCTAGAGACACCCTCCTGCAACCCCTAAAGCGCACTTCAACCAGTTTCCAATTAGTATAAATACGCGTAGCTATCCTCCATCTATTTTCAGATCTGTCTCTCCATTTAGGCATTCCTATTTATACCTTCTACAAAAGAAAGACAGTGCATGCAAATATATGGAAGCCACTTCGCCAGTATCGATCAAAACTGTAGTGCACCAAAGACCAAAATATTGAAATTATGCAATTATAAATAGTCGTAGAATTCCATTTTTGAACCGTTTCTGGGACTTGCAAATTCTGGAATCTGGCAAATATTTCGCACACGGTACGAAATGCCGCATCGACTTGTCTTTTTTATATTCGAATAATACTGCGAACGATATGCTTACCCTCCAGGTTACTTACATAACTTTATGATGAAAAATTCTTAATATATTTACAAAGATATGAAACTCCAACCGAAGTTTATTGACGCGAGAAATTTCTTCCTCTTTGCAATATATTAAGTATAAAATATGCTTCAAAGACAACTGGCGCAACGCTTTAACAAAGATAAACATTTCAAAGCATTTCAGAATGTTCCGTTTCTTTTCCTGCTTCCGTAATTATAATCATATCAACTTGAGATGTAAAACGGAAATGCTGTTCGAGTTTTCATATCTTGCATAAAATAGTATAGCTTAATAATGCCGTATCTCGGTTTATTAAAGATACGCTGAAAAAAAAAGAAAAAATTCAATTTCTTACAACTTCGTCAATACGAATGGTTTTGCAACTTATAAGTCATACTATTGTCAATAGCGTTCGATCCAATTGATGTTTCCAAAAAAATATTAAATTGAATTCAGAGGTAGTGGAATAAAAGTTTTGACGTGAGCCAAACTGAACCAGATACCATATCTTTTTTTTTATTCTGTTTTTCATTCAACACAGCATGGCAATTGAAGAACATTAACAAAAATATTTCTAGATTAATATTTTTTATACTCGTACGACAGAGGCTGATCCTTTTCTCAATAGCACAAATTAAAATGAGATCAACAATCAGTTTGGTAATCTTTTGATATCTAGATCGGTTGTTCACTTCCATGCGCATGTTATCAATTACTGGCGATCAATACCATAAAGTAAATAATTCAATTGTCAGAGCCATCCTGAACATTCGTCCAAAGTATTGATTTTTTTGTTTTGTTATAGCCCCTGGAATTGGGGTTTTTGAAAAAATAATTCCAACGTAATCGAATTCTGTTTTGCGCACTTTTCAAAATAAATAAAAGTAAATATCGAATATTGACTTTGGACATGGCTAAAAATTTTACAAAATAGGAAGAGGGAGAAAAATATACCCAGAAGATCTGAAAAATCGAGATATTTTTTCTACCATATGAAATTTATTCCAATCACTCTGGAAAAAACAGTTTTTCACCATTAACTGTAAATTAGAAAAAACTAAGAAGTATAATCCAATATTTTACCAAGCATAAAAGAACCGAAGTCGTCCAACTTGTGATGGCGAAATATTTTTTTGCCTTCAAACTCAAAAGAATTATCGAAATAACTTTTAAGCCTTGTTTTATGAAAATACGTTCTAAGAAATAAAAAAATAACCACTCTGTTTTTGTTAATGTCATTTCATTGTTGGGATAATAAATGTTCGAAACAAAAAAGTAAGCACAAATTCGCATGTCGAAAATTGGTGGATGTAACGTCTAACAAAAATCAAGAACGATCCTTTTGATAGGTTAAAAATATGTCAAACATTAGCCAAATCCAAAATGGTCAGATCGAAAGCTCGCTTATATATTCTAACCAACACATCTAAGATTAAATATAATCTTGTCCGTCTATTTTTCCGAGACTTGTATAAAATTACTGAAAAAGTGCTGTTTTTTTATGCCTTTGAAAAAAATATAAGAGCAAATTTTCAAATCAACTGCGAAGACTATTCTGTAGGTTAATAAATCAAGTTGTATCACAAGACTTGTCAATGATGCCAGACGTTATATGCGCAGCAAAGCAACCGTAGTTTGTGATCATTAATAAATATATACGTCGGAGATATTTGCCACAGCAATATTTCACGTTCCGCATGAGTTGGCAAAAATTGCAACTTCGAATCAGCCGAGTGAAATTCTTACAGCATCATTTATACCAACCGGTATAATGTCCAAACATTTTTGTTCGCAGAGATACATGAAGGAGCAATTTGAAGGCGTTGGGATTTGCGCCGCCAATCTGGCTGACGACATGCAAGAGTATATGCGAGGACTCTTCATTGGGACGTAAGAAATCTCTGCGTTTTTTTCTTAGATTTTAACGACTACGTTGTTACAGCGCAGCACGTTTTTTTTTTCTAAATTAATTATCCGCAAATTGCCTGAACTCGAAACTTTCGTCGGATTATCAATTAACCAAAAATACAACCCGCGTTCTAATGGTGAAAAATTGTAAGTTACAATAAACCGATACCTTCTCAAAAAATGTATTATTTATAAAGCATATCACCTTGGCTCTGAAAAAAAATATTTGAATAACTGAATTTTCTTTGAATTCACGATGCTTTGATATTCACCAATTTTTACTGTCTCTTTTCTTTCTGCTCTTGACGTATCGAGAAACGAGGTTTTGAACGAATTTCGTAGAATTAGTTCATGATCCGACATTGAACCTTTATTTCACTGTTGCTAGGTTACGACCGCGCTGTTTTATCCAGCTCGCAAGCCAAATTGAAAGCGAATTTTTAATATTTACAAAAACATGATTTGGACGGATTCAGAATCAGATTCTACGAATATTGGCACGTAAATATTTTATATCTCTTACCTTCATTTCCGACGTTCTCATCCGCTCGAGATTGGAACTCAGATCCGTGATGTACGAGGGAAGAAACGGTCGATGTCCTACAATAAAGGAATTCCTCCGTTCAATTGTGTGTTGGGTGTGGGAATGTTCCAGATCGAAATCGTAAAGGACGACGGGATGGAATCTGCGGCATAACGTCCATCAGGGGCCTAGATAGGTTAATGAAAAACGGTTGAATCAGTATGCCGGATGGTATTTTACATGATGAAATATTATAGAACATCATAAAAAACCGTTCAAGGGCACAAGAGGCGAGATTATAAACATTCGGCAATGCTTATCTTGATCCGGTTCGTGTTTTATAATACTTCACAATATCTACACAGGCCGTTTTAACACGAGACGGGAAAATAGGGAGGTGAGAAAAGCATTATCCTCGGGGCGTAAAAGTAAGGTGAAAGAGTCGTTTGCTCTTATGTTACGACCAGGCGCTGACAAAGCCGTCGTCGTTTATTAATTCAGTTGGATCCCCGCGACTAGTATAAATAAACCATATATCTTGCCTCGAAAGTAATTTCTTCGCAGGGATCAACTTCATTTTACTCTGAATCGTTTTCCGTAGCAAATAGAGTCACATATAAAAATCATTTAGTGGAACACACAATGAATTGAGCAAAGACACAAGTTCTGAAAGCCTCGCGGTTATGTGTGCCTACTTCCATTCATCGGACTTCGTCGAAACGATTTAAGATCTTCAGACGAAGGTTTCGAATAAATCAAGCAATCCTAACCTTGTATGAAACTCACTCAATTCCGACCCGAGACTCGCTGCTGAATAGAACACGAAACCATCTATGCATACGATATGGAATTACGTTGAAGTGCGCAAATTTACAAACAATTGACATTAATCGTAATTCAAATATGGTCTTAGAATTGAATATGTTAAATTTGTGGAAGGGAGAAAGGCTGGGAGAAAGAGGAGGATACTCTTATCCAACCGCTGACACCAGTTGCAAATTTTTGCTCATACGGGTTCACGGAGTGATTTCTAGGAAAATTAGCATGAATGTACCAACTGCTGCCATTCAAAATACAATATACGTATAATAATTGACTACTGAGAAGAATCGTATCTGTTTCATCGTGACTTAACCTTTCTGCGTAGGGATTTTACCATTTGTAATTATTTTGAAAACATTTAATCAAGTATCACGTGCAATCAATATTGCGAATGAATTTTCTTGTCCCTGATGCCGTAGACAGTTTTCAATTTTACAACCACATGCTATATTTCATGGACGTAATTAAACGCGGTGAAACCCAACAATTTTCGAATCCCCGTCCACTTTAATTTCGACTTCAAAAGAGGTTCGTAAATATTACCGGCACGAAGATCGCCACGTCAACAAGATTTAAAAATTGTAATTAAGGTTCGTGTACCTCACTCTATAAAGACCCTAATTGAGCCACTCTATTCAACAACAAATTGAAGCACATCAAGTTTTTGTACGAAACTACCATTCAAGGAATTCAAAGCATGATTTACGACTTTTTTCCTATTCAGGCAAAAGCGGCCAATTTCAGAATCAAAGATTTTGAATTTCCTAAAAGATTCCGGGAACGGTAAATAAAAGGACTATAAAAATTCGATCGAAACATAATTATAATATTCGAAACAAAAGTCAATCGCGAACAATGCTTAAGCGAAAATTCAGCAATTACCTGAGCAATCCATCAGCTTCAAGCTGTACGATTGATGTTTCGCAAGGTAAATATCCAGCCTGACTCTCCCCAGCTTCGCTTCCATTTGATTGACGATAATCCAACCAACTGAGCTTTCTCTGAAAGAAAATTTTTGAATTCAAATGGATTATCACATACGTACATTTTGCATTTGTTTTGGAATACGGTACGTACTGTACTTTTGTAAAAATACAGATTACAAGATTGTAAACACCGAGCAACATTGCATATTGTTTGGAGAGATGACAATATAGTCTGGATCGTTGACGTGGGATCAGTGAATTATTGATAGATGGCTACAGCGAGGAAGCGGGATGCTTTTAATAATTGATTGCTCGGTAAAAATTCTTTATTTGAGAGAGATACACAGGTGATGCGATTTGTATAGCGTTAAAAAAAAGGTCACAAAGTAAATCAGCGATGACGGTGAGTACAAAATATTTAACGCACTGGTAGCGTCACGATCAAATGAAAACGACAGTATAAAAAACCGACTGTATTAACGTGATAAGATTTGGACGATACTGTTTTTGCTGAAAAACCTTTAACTGCGTAATACAGAGATCGCCGATAAAGGGCAGGAGAAAAAGATCGTTTCATGTTTTCATTTGCATTTTCCAGAAGACTCTGATATATTTTCCTAACGTTGTCTGACAAGAATCTTATGAGCTATAAATACGACGGATTTAAAATATGGTCCGAATGATCGTCAGAAAATTACTTACATAAAATGGAATTTTTTTGTCGTAACTAACGTTCACTAATTCCGATGTATTTATTAATTGAACTGAATAAAGAACCAAGTCACTCTCTGAAGATGAAATGTGTTCTTCACCTTTGCCACTATTCGCGTATTTATCACAATGTTTTCTAAATCTTACGTTCTGATACATTTACAACATTAATTTAACAGGAAATATTTGTTTCTCGCCTTTTGCGATTACAAACTTTGAGCTTGAACAACGTCTCAAGCCTTGAAAAATAGTCTATAACTTGCTTATCTTATAATGTTTCCAAAATCTGTGTCTGCATTGACTGAAAACTTATCAACATAACATGACACGTGTTTATCATACGAACGAATCGTTAGAAACTTTACAGCGCTAGTGATCTTTCAGAAAAATGAAACCGCAACGTTATCCCGATTCTGTCACAAATGATTGATCCGTCGCTACATTTTCAGCGAGACAGTTGTGACAGAAAAAAATCTTGTACACGCATCGATTTTGACTCGCGCTTTCGCTTCTGGTGAAACAGGAAATGTTATAAGAATCGACTGAAAACGGGATAAAAAAAAAAAAAAAAATTACCCAGAGCCGTTCTGGTAATACGCAACCTCTCAAGTCTCACGGAATCTTTCATATCCTGAAGTCCAGAGAAGCTGGCGATCCTTTCAGCGAACAAGCCCCTTGCAAACGTTGACATAAATGTGCACGAGCATGAGTAGTACACGTCTTTGAAGTAAACGTTTCGTTCCGCTGAAGAAAAAACGAAACGATCAAATAAATTAGACATAAAACGTTATCAATCAGTGATTCGGACGTGTTTAAACGCGTGATTACAGATACGTCGCACCGCTAACCATCACCACCTACCTCTACGTAAAGGCTAGCAGAGAACTCCAGACGCAGGAAGGTCCCTTGGCAGTGGCCATGTACGAGGCGAGAGCCAGGGATTCGTATTCAAGGCACGGCAGTCGAGCCAGCACCGACATCACGTAAGCGTAATGAATCTCTTCTTTGCTCCAGCGGAATAGAAGATCCCGAGCCACTTGTTAGACTCCCGGCTTTTTGCGACATTTTGACCTCGGCATTGCACATCACGTTGTTACGGATGAACGGGATCCACAGCTTGATTCAAAAGTTGGGAAAAGGGAACAAGAAACGTTAAAGAAAAACACTCTGGTGATGTTATTTTCGCCGATAATAGTCAATTTTTGTGAAACAACCTCTCTGCTAGGTGATAAAAATGGTTTTAAGCACGTTCGAATGACGCAAGCTCGGACAGCAATAATTTAAAACAAGGTTTTATAATCAGAAATTTTTAAATGATTAAGCTTTCATGTTTCTTATCCGATCCTCATGTTTTTCACCTTATTTTGTTCGGTATAGAGATCTTCAGAATTGGGCAAAAAATTCCCAATTAGTTTTCTTTAAAGTGGACAAAAATAGATTAGCGTAAGTACTGCAGAACAGATGATTTGCCAATAATTACATTTCCGCCATATTGTCGTGTGGAATGTCTGGAATGTTTTTCAAATGATTTTTAGGGATCCGGTCGGTCAACAAAATCAGCCCAAAAATATTAGAAATTCATTAACAACGCCATAGTTTCATCATTCGACACACAGCAGTGATGTTGTTTGATTCGTGTTCACTATCAACAACGCGAATAAGATTGCTGGAGACTTTTCAAACGGTTCTTCTCTCTTCCTAACTTTTCATTTCGACTATGAGTCCCATTCTTTCATACAGGCAAATGCATTTTGGTACATAAGTTAGTTCTGCAATTTGGCTTGACCCAAGAGCCGACGTAGCTTCGTCTAAGCAGCAGAAGATCAGAGTTGAAAAAAAATGTAACAAGAAAGAAGGTTTGGAAAAATTGAGGAAATAATTTAGGTAGCTGGCACGGAGCGGGTTTACAACCGTTGGCTGGGCCAGCTACCCTTAAATTTCACTGCAGCGTTCTGGTACTTTATTAATAGAATTTTTGACAGTAAGTCGTAGAAATTGCCGCAATCCCCTGTGCTCGCAGGGTGGTAAATTCCCTCCTTTTCAACGTTATGACGAAAACCTCAGAATTCTAGCACAAACTTTATTACAGCGGGTGGAACGAGAAAAAAAAAACTGGAACAATTTAACAAGACCCGAATGAAATCCGAACGCGTTGATCGATCTTCACGCATTTTTGTTCGCTGGGAACTAAAAGAACGAACATTTGTTGCATTCAAATTAAAAAAATGTTCTTGTTTGTGAAATGTAATTGCTAAAATAGTCTAGATTAGTTTAATACGTGCTCTTTCCCGTCTCTGTACAGCCGAAATTGTCCTACGAAATGTTCGAAATCTCGAGCATTCCAAAACACGAAATAACATACCCTTGGTACATAGATACGTGGGAGTTTATGACTTGGATAATTCGGTGATATCCTCTTAATCCCAGCGTCATCCAAGAATCGCAAATGAAGAAGGGTGGCTTAGTTTATGTTAAACGAAAATGCGACAAGGATTATACTTCTAATTTCTAGACAAACGTTGGAAGTCCTTTTGCACTGATCCATTCCGCGTCGTTGTTTTCTGTCAAATGCACGAAAACCGGTTTGACGAACAATGAACGTACCTTGCCTCGCAGTATGCAGTTCAAGAATGCTCATAAAATGAGATTTACCTTTTGTTGGAAATCGTTGGGATCGGGAAAACGTGCCAAAGATTGTCGTCGAGTAGTCTGCATGTCGTTGTTTTGTATAGTGAAATGATATTGGAGCCTTTGGCTGTTAGTAACGGGCTTTACAGGCCTCGGAGCCATTAATGTGGACGAGGAGGAAATAAGAAGGAAGAACGTTGAAAAAGGTTACGTATTTATTGTTCAACGGGAAGACTGATGTTACATTCTGAGGGATAAAGAAGCGCAAGAAATTGAATGAAGGGAAGATGAAAACCCCTTCACAAGTGATCCGTAATGTGATCGATCAAGACTCATCTCCCTCTTTCGTCTTTCTTTTACAAAATAGAAGCCCACCGTCGAGGCTCTTTTAAGCCCGTAATATCTTCATTTAATTATAGGCTTCCAGAGAAGTCGGCAAGCCTTAGATATCGATAATGCCTCCTGAAATAATAGCGGATTGAAGAAAGTTTAATCTTGCGAAGAATAAGCCCCAGCGAATCATATTAGTAACCTCGAATTAAAAAGTTTCACCGAAAACAATTAAAATTAACTACTTCCCAGCAACATCGTTCAATCAACTTTATTATTCTACTCTACAACAGTCATGAGACATCCATTCGATGGCTTTTTTTTGGATCTCCAATGTCTGCATAATGACAATATTATGTGAGTACAATTACAAGTCAAATCGGGCTTCTATTTCAGATGCGAGTAAATTTGCCTACGGACAAGGATTAAATTACTTATTTTCTGAATTTGTTATCAATATTCGTCGAGAGTAAATAAAGGATTCAATTAATTTCAATTTTCCGTGTTCAAGTTTATTATTCGGATCTCAAAATTAAACTGAGGGAGAAATAACTAACACCATGACTTCAAATTTTGAATTCAGCGTTGAATTTTTGCATCGGAAGATCTTTCAAGTAATCCAAAATTAATGGAGTCAAAGATGTGAAAAAAATATTATACTTGTTTAGAGAATTTTAATCGTCACTTCAATCACCTGCCCCGGTTTCAATGAAACATTTTCAGTCACAGTTTATGTTTGGTTGTATGTAGGGTCTTATAAGGTTTGAGAGAGTTTTTTGTCACATATTTAGCTCGTGCTTAAGATTTCTCGTCCCAATTTCATCTGAATCGGCAAAATTGTTTTACCTGTAACGAGTTTTAGACATCCAAAATTATGACATGGAAAATGATTACCATGGTGATGATCATGGGTGTTTAAAAAACACACCTATATACTCACAGCTGCCAATCTTGTCGATACATGCTGTACTTTGGAAGCTTACATCTTAATACATTATTCAAGGCTTTTCTCTCTCTCTCTCTCTCTAGTTTTTTCTCTCTTTTTGCAGCAATATTTCAACACCTTGTCGTCTCGTCCATACAGATTATATACAAACTGCAAATCTTCGAGCTTGGGCGATTTATCATGCGATAAAGCTGAAATTTCTCGGCAATGGAATAGAGGGCTTGACCCTTATCGATTTCGGGCCGACCGCCAGATGCTATATGACTATTTCCACTGTATATCACTATCAGAATTTATTTTCGTCAAACTTTGACGTAACCAAATTGAATATAATAATCTCGATTCTCCGAAAAAGGAGTATACCTATCACCTGTGATATGTTGTATATACGTTGGAATTGAGTCTTCACGACCGTCCGATCACTTCGAGTATCTCACGAATGCCATGATTCTAAATCAGTGAAAGCATCGCGCCACATGGTGAGGCAGGAAATTTGATATTCAGGGTTGCTATCAGAATCTTAAGTTAGTGAACTTACTCCCAGAATTCTATGTAACTCGAAAATACGTGATATTTTTTCGGTATTGAATATTAACCGCGTTAAAACTTTGTTTTCAACAAAAATATGAGCAGAATATGAATTACTTTTCTCCTTCAATTATGTACAACTCAGCCGTCATAGGCTACGCAACATTCGGATTATCTCTACTTCTGTCTAATTTTCCCATACGTAGGCAGCGTTTCGAAAGTTCCATTCATTCCATTGGTAAATTCGAATGTATATTTCAATATCTAGCGTGAAATATGATGCAACTAGCTGACATAGGAATTTCCTTGGTTAGTCAGTGTTTCAAAAATCGATTTGCTATTCCCATTTTCAAATTATTCAAGGGACAGGGATTTTTATCCACCGACTCTTATTTCATTGTCAGCCTTAATTGGCTTAGCACAAAATCCCGAGTAAACCTGCGATGCATGAGATTAGTCATTTAAGTTCGGATGTCGACTTAATACTACAGAGAACAGTTCATTTTTGAAATGTGACCCGTGCCTGATCCTCAAACAGCTCTCCGGGTACTTTAATGGCTTACTTTCACTTGTTACAGATACTAATCCGAAATTAAGATGGATCTGAATATTTAGTCGTACGAAAAATAAAGAGTGAAAATTTCAGAGAGATGGACTTTATATTATACACAGAACCTGTGAATTAAAAATTCCAGCCAGTTCCAGCTTTGGTACAATTCGAAATTATGAGTTTCAAAATTTGTTGCCCAATTTAACTTGTGGTTAAAATTAATTATTTACCTACAGATTAGCTAGATTATTTTAATCCCGAAAATCATATGGGACGAAAAGCTTATTTTGACTAGCTTCCAAAAATCCGAACTCCTTAATCGGATGAAAAAAATTTCCATTAACCTTAAACACATAACTTACTAAATAGACCCATATTCGGTATAACATTTTTATCAAATACTCTTCTTTTTTCTTATAATGAAATCAATATTGTGCCAAATAACATGCTTGAAAGCCTAACAAGCACTTCTAATATGCCAGAGAGATGCAAAATGAAAAGAAAAAAAGAAATACCAACAATAACGAAATGAAAAGGTGAAGAAAGAATGATGGTGAACTGCAAGAGAAACGCTTCTCGATTATTATCGTATGGATTAACAAAGAAAGAACCAATCCGTACCTACACAAGTTCGGAAGGATAACAATGTTTCTGTCACCCATCAAATCACGGTAATTAGCTACGAAGATCTTGGCTTCTTGGCTCTTGTTTAGGGGATAAAAAAACATTCGACATCACGGCGCCCTCATTAATTTCGATCTTCTAGTGATCCAGGGCCTGTTTCAAACATTGATAAACAGCTGCGGGATAACGAGCCAAAGTAAGCAAAGGTGTTTGCAGCCGTCGAGAGTGCTCGAAGGTTTTCGTACAGGGTATTAAATTTGGCGCATCGTCGGGATTCGCTGCCCCTCCCATTAGGGATCCACCGAGGGTAATGAGTGGAAGTTTATCCCACCGTAATTAGGAATAATTATACCGGTATTCCAAAACTGTATGGGTTCTTCTTTGCCAGTCCGCCTACATTCGACAACGATAGGGCCTTTTTACACTCACGCGTTATTCACGATGGCCAAAATTCAGACTTTGGGCTCTGCTTAAACCTGTTAACTCGCTTCACTTACCCTCGTTTTTAGCCCATTTACACGGGTATTTGTAACAGTTTTTTCCGTATTACAAATTTTGACGGATCGGCGAATAAACAATGTGCCTGTTATGTACTTGAATTAAACTGATCGAATGTGAAAACCCATGAAAGAAGAACAAGAGACATGGCTCTCAATTTCACCATGACTCATTATACATGGAGTAAATTAAATTGATAAGAATTTTAAATGCATGTAACGAGTGGAATGGAATTTCTTCATTTCATATAAAAACTCGCTGAGATGATTAAGGAAATCTCATCTCTTCATGTTCACATTTCATCCAAGTAGATATACAGTGACGAATCTGGAGACAGATTTCGTTACCGACACATTACCTACAATTAGCCAAGAGACAAACCTTTTTATAGAATGTTCGGGTAAAGAGTCAAGACACAGATTTCGTTACCAACGCTTCACTTAGTCAAAAGGCAGACCTATTTCTAAAATGTTCTTGCGAAGTGTCTAGATACAGATTCCGTTACCAACACTTTAATTAGCCAAGACACAAACCTTTTTCCAGAATGTTCGTGTGAAGTGTCGGTAACGGAATCTGTGCTCAGAACTAGCACTGTATATCTACTCATCCACTATCGTTACGTTGATATTAAAGGCACCTAATTGATTCCCTGCGAGGAGAAAAATGAAAAGAATCAGCAAAATTACATCCGATAGATCGCGTTTCTTGAGCGTCTATAAGATTGCCGAAAAGTTTATCCGTTGGAAGTCTAAACGACCAAAAAACTACTCGACATGTAAACTTCTAGAAGACCAACAACCAAACTCGCTCAACTCTGAAGATGCGAGTTTCAAGTGTGCTGAGTACCGGCAAATAACGACTACGAAGGTACGAAGTTCTGGAACACCTTTATAATGTCATATCTACCACATCCGTCGAACTATGAAACCGTTGTTCAAGATTTACACGTTTTTTTTTTACGTTCTCGTGACAGTTGTCAGCGGCTTTCCCAATTCCTGTCCAATTTTTTCAAAATAAAAATTGCCGTTTCAACTTATAAAAACGTAATACGTGTTACACACGTGTTTCAATACTCAAAACTTCTAGTTAGCCATGCACTGTATATATTTCATAAATATTCATTGTGCAAAGTTTAAACGACCCTCGCCATAACTTGGATCCATGTAAAACTCACGAGTACAGCAACCTGCGCCTGACTCGGCTCATAAATTGCAATTGGTACATGCAGTACTATAAATTGAATAAAAAAACTTTTTAACTGCAATTCATACGGAGCTTGAAAATTCCCGTTTACCATTGTCGTAATTTCACTCGAGTCTGCACGCATAAATACTCATCGTTGAAATACGTAACGATGTGCAGCTCTATAATCCAAAGTCAAGTTGTATTCCTTTTCTCCCTACGTGATAAACTCGACGAGAAGTTAGCTCCTGTGCAGCTGAATGCGGAATCTCTCCAGCATAAGTAGTCAGCTTAGTTCGTTTCGCCTTTCCAGTCGTGTTAGCCACTCTAGTTAATTGGTTCCTCGTACTATCCTTCGCAAATATTGTATTTGCCCAGTGCGCTGGAACTAATTGATAAGTTTTAATTCCTGAACGTATCGAACTGAGGTGGACCGAACAAGATCAAATGAAGCTAGAAGTTCCCAACTCGTCGTTTTCAATTTACTCATGGATGATTCACAATGATTTAGATCATCTAGCTGACGGTTGATTTTTGCTCATATTAATATGTCCAAATTCATACTTGCCAATTTCTATTTTTGTGAAAAATGAACCAATCGACACAATATATAATATTATGTAAAAGAGATTGGGTGAAAGTGGGGAAGAGCACAGATTTAATTAATGAACTAAATTGGCATCGAATCACGTCTCATTCGTTCTCCTTCATTATTCTCAAAGAATAGTTTTAATTTATCTTTCATGAAAGCACATTCCATACTAATGTCTGCTAATCAGCTGTATTTTCTCGAGTTGCGTAACAGGGATCGACTGAAAAAAATGGAGTAAAATTATTTATTTTTGCTTTAAGAAGTGTACTTTGATTCCTACCTATTTCAAATAATAAAAACCAAAGATGTCGATAATACCGTCAAACATTTCAGGTGAATATAACAATAATATTGCTCCAATATATAATCGTGAACATATTACCAATCTGTGATATTTCGCCGAGACTCGTTCTTGGAACCAATTCTGATCGCATGAATGGCCACAAAGATCGCAATGCTGGGCCTTGTAGCTGATGGGAAGTTTCTAGCGTTGTTTTATTGAATGAATATACAATATAGCTTGTCATACACGTGTCAAAGTACAGTTCATATCTTGGTTTTCTAGACAAATACACATTTTCTCCCAACATTCAAAACGCCATATTTCTATTTTTTACGACTTTTGCAGCGAAAATTTTCCCTCTTCAAATTGATAAAATCTAGTGTTCTTCGTATCTATATTGGTCTTCAAGATATTCTATTTTTCTTTTCTTTTTTTTTTGGTAGTTTGATTTCGCTATTACGCAAATACAAGATCTTCTTCGGTTCTATTGAGAAAAGTATAATATTCAAAACGTATGATTTCAGATTTCAATTCCTACGATTCGATTTAGCGATAGCTGAAATTATAGCCAATGAGCTGAAATTGTCAATATTGAACAAAAACGGTAATATATTAAAAACTGTCTAAATCAACCTAAAAATTTTGACCTGAATTTTGTTGACCTACTGGGATATTTTTTTCTAACCGCGTAGGCGTAGCCTGTGATTTTTCTTTTCTATCAAAAGCAGAGTTTCTCTTATTTTCCATCAATTTAAATCGTTTTCATTACGGGTGAGACCAACTCACGATAACGAGGCTGCACAAGTCGGGGTCCCTAGCAAAACCACCAACTTTGCAATATACCTAAATATACAAATTGCTGATAATTAGTCGAAATACCGGTTCCTATAGAATGTGTAATGAAATCCCGAACGCCTACGCCTTCTCAATAACACCTGATCGATTTCATCTTCCAGAACCGGACGCGATGGCAAACGAGAGAGTGGAAGCGTTGGCACCGGAGGTGCTACCGTCGGATTCTCTGGACTCTCCGGAGGATACGACCTCTACGACGCGGAGCTGGACGTGCGAAAGGAAAAGCGAACCCAAAAGTACCTGATCTTCATGGTCGCCGTCTTTGCCATCTGTCTTTGCCCTCTCATGGTGCTGAGGTGAGGGCAAACAGTTTCGTACACTTTAGTCACAAGGAACGGAAAATTAAATATAACCTCTTTTATCTCAGGACCTGAGAAACTCGTTTTTGATAAGCTGACAAAAATGGAAGATTTCGTAATTTTCAATTTACAAAACTTATGATTTCAAGTTTCATATTGTTTATTTACAAAGAACTGAAAATTAATCAAACCAGGGTATTAAAAGTGCCACGGATCCGTCTTGGCTCGGCAGCTCGTTCAACTCCAAGATACACGCTTCAAATATTTCATAACAGAAATCCTGATCGACGGCACGGATAAGCCGAATATATAATCTATCGCCGTATTATACCGTTTCGTATCTTGATACCTGTCAATACCGATGATGGTAAAATAATCGTATACGTTACCCGATCGTTCAACCAATGATTACGTCAATTTGAATTCTCGTGTGATTAATATTTGCATAAGTAGACGAAGAACACACAGAATATCATCTTGTTTATTCAGGTCGGTTTGCTTCTGGAAAAGAATTGGCTATTATAAAGTTTACACTTGAAGTTTACTTTGGTATGAACTCAGTCTGCAAGGATATTAGCAACTCCCTAGTTACTGTCATACTTATTTTCTCCCTCAGTTCATGCAATCCATAATTATACTCATGTATATAATTATATCTCCGGTTTAAAAAATCGAGGAGAATCTTCTGATAATTGCCCAACTCCACTCTAGTTACCGATTTTCCATACCGAGACAATCTCTAAAAAAAACTTGCAAATCAACCGCGCATTCACCAAATAATTAAATCTCATTGGTCGGCGAAATTCTTCCCGCAGCGATATTCTTGTCTGCGATGCAGGTGGACAAACCTACGCAAAATGTGTCCGTTTGAATTTTCAAAGAGCATAAGCATTAAATTCCGACCGTTCTTCGAAGAATCAACTTTCCAACCCAATAAAAAATGCATCCCAAAACTTTCCGAGTCACCGCCTCAATTATTTGAGATTCTAACCTCGAAAATTCCTATCGACTACGTCCCTGGCAGAAACAGTTTGACAGCTGAAACTCGGGATGGCCAGCCTGCGCGAACAGCCGATAAAACTCGCGCATGCGCATTTGATTTTCTCGGTATATCGGAACGACGTTTTTCTGATAAATTTCAATTCCATCAACTTCGTTCCCATTACACAACCGTTAAACTTTTGCTTTCTGATTATTTTCTTTCGTCAATTTATTGGCTTGAGAGTATTGTGCCTGGATATTTCCCATCGCGGTATTTTATTACCTTGTTTTTGCTCCTTTCTTCACCAACCATCATGGGTGAGGAAATTGCAGAACCGCTTGGAGCAGCTTTTTTCAAGCTGCGATAGTTCGAGTTTACAGTATATGGAGCGTGGCTAGAAGAGGAGTTCGCCAAGATGGTGTGGCGCAGTTTATTGTGTTTCGCGCGAACGATTTTTCCGCTGAACCACTCGATATATCGTCCTAAGGATCCGAGTGATGTCGCAAAGCATCCAATTCGTACGTCGCCGACGGTCCGTTTCAAGACCACCTTGAACAACTGGAACGAGATACTTTGTAGAATTAAAAAAAAAAACTGATCGTAATTTTTGGGTCCAACACTCCAAGACTTGGCTAAAATGTGAAACAATAATAAGAAGATTTCGTGGTCTTGTTTCAGACACCGAAAAATCGTTAATAAACTCGATACTTCTCTTTTTTCCAACACGACGCAGCTCGAGATGAAAAAAATTAACAAATGGTACTGGGGATTTCATGATATTATTATGTTCTTGAGGTAATTTTGAAACAGCTAGTTCATCGGCTACCTGGAGTATGATTTTTTGCAAAAATTATTTCTGAGGTCCACGCAAGTCGAGAATGGCGTGAAGGAACTGTGATAATAATATACTGGCAAAGTTGCAGATTCGCGTAACATACATATTCACTCTAGAGTTGTTAAACAGTTCTAGAAGTCAACGATGTTAAAGCCCCTTTCCGAGTTAATGTCAAGTCTTTTGTTAGATTCCCAGTGGTACAGGGTTCAGGGTTTTGCATTTGTACGAAACCCATCAGCATCTCCGGAATTCACTTACGCATAAAGTATCCCAAAAAGTAATTTTCTGATTACCCAACACATTTTATCTCAATATGACGGTCATGATAAATTACCAACAACAATAGCGATGACGATATCATTTTTGTGCAATAAAACGTCAAGTATACGTCGAGAAATATTGTTAGGGAATTTCTTTACCCTTGTCGCATTTTTTAAGTAAGGTTTAATAAGAGTCGGACGCGCATTCTGGGTAGATTTATTACTTTTCTTTGCCTTCCAAAAAGCTGGCGAATGTGTTGCGATGTGACTTGGAGAGATTTTTCATTTGCGCATCAGCCGGATTCGCGACCGGAACGAACTGCTCTGACCTTTCGTACATTTGTTCCATACCTTTTTTCACTCTTCGTTGAAAGGACCGGCTTGAGCTATGGTCCCGACCCCATTGTTCAACGTCCAACTACACTGTCTCAAGGGCGACTTTTCCACGTTACTTACGCCTTGCAAAACGCCTACGAAAAAGCTCGCCGTGTTTGCAAGACCCGTTCTTTCAATAACTCTTGAACAGGAAACAAGGAGATTTAAAAAAAACTGTCGTTCGTTGCTTTTCATCACTAAATTCATCACGTATAATCGGAAAGCAGAGCGCTTGATGAATTGCTCCACAAAAGCCACAAAAAACGTGACTGTCGTTAAAAAAATAACTGTCGGTGTTAGACACGTAGTCCATTACCTGATTATTTCTCGTGGTATTTTGAATCCTCACAAGCATCGGTATACGCTGCTGAATTTTTTTTTTTTTTGTTTTCAATTCTGCGACCTACAACGAATACTTTTAAATTGCACTTTTTGTTCATTCTCATCAGCTCGACAATCTGGTTCGAAATAAAGCTAAATAGTCAGAAATTTGATCATGAGGTAGAATTTCGAAGAGCTTAGTTGAAGCACTGTGTTCAAAAACTATCGATAGTCAATTTCGACAATGTCGAAAATTCAGCACTCCGTAAAGTATATTTGAAAATATCTCAGCTGCACGGTTCTTGCGAAAATACGATACTCTCACCTTCCCGCAAGTATAATATTATCCAACCTCATTTTCCCCCATTGATTTTCTAACGATAAGTCAACAGGATTCCTGATCCCTGAGCTATCCCTGATCTTTGATACGCGAAGTGAAAAACGGACGGTGAAATATTCAGGAGTTCTCGATAGTTCCGGGACTTTGTGAAGAGAGAAAACACTGCCTGCGGGGAATTTCCAAAGTTAACGAAAAAGCGGTCACCCGAACCTTACCTAGTTCCGAATTTGATTAACCTGCCAACTTTGGATGTTATTCCAATGGTTTTGAGGCTTGTTAGTCGTATCTCTCATATTTTATTGTCTCAACTATTGAGCGAGATGAGTTCCTCTGCTGCAACAATGAATCCTACTTTATCATTCAAACAAGGGATCTCCGGACGATTCCGGTTCAACCGATTATTCTTCTCCTTTTTTCCTCGTCACTTCCAGCCTGCAAAAAAGGTTCCATGTCCAATTTTCATAACTGTGTTTTGTTCGCAGTGAGAATTATTTACTGGACGAATCGGAATCGCACGCGGCATTACTCAACGTGGAATTCTAACAACCCATTTCAGAATATTCTCGTCACATTCTATCCCCAAGGGTTTCGAACAAACTACACATGTCACAAACTCATATGTTTACACGTTTTTATTCCAACCTGAACTGCTATTAATTTTCTCTAACAATAGTCTCTTCTTGGGAAATGTTTTAGGCGAAATTATACGATATCTAAACTCTTCGAGAATAATAGTCGTGGGCACATGCTTGGTAACGATACACTTATCTTGTTTCAGGCTTGCCAAGCTCGCACTCGTAGAGACTTACGAAAACAGCGGCCACTTCGATATTACTTTCACAATGTTCGTCTGGGTTGCCTTCGTTCCGATAGTCACGACCCCCGGATTCTACGCCTCCTGGCAGTTGAGCAGGTTCGTATAATAACACCATCATATTACGATACGAGCTGCGATCTACGTTGTTGAGGATCAGTTTTAACAAGGAAATAACTTTTCACCATAGATGGCCCGCGGTATAGTTTATGAAGTCCGATTATCTGTGAAAATTTTATTTGTCAAATATCCAACGATTTTTTGGGACTACAAAAAATATCCAAACAGAGATCCATTATGGCTTCTCATATAATTACTAGCTTTCGGAAACGAAAAGACGAAGAGAGCCGAGCGTTCTGCCTGTTACTTAAAGCTTGGGAATTTTGAAAGTCAACGTGATAAATGATTTTCAGATATTCATTAACCTTGGAGTAAGATGATGCAAAGATCTACATAATGTCAAATTATTATGGAATAGAAACTTCACTAAAACAATATTAATTTCAAATTTTTTAAAAATCGTCATCTTTTTATGTAATATAGTAACGGAGGGCTTTGAAATCGTTAAACACGAATCTGAATTTGTAGTTCGAAATTCGCATTGGATATTTATTTATTTTTCTCTCTCTGAACATGGAACCTGCGGTGTGATAACGGGAAGCTGCATGTTTTATTTTGACTTCCGTCTGAATTTTGTACACCAAAGATCCAATTTAAACTCGATGATACGATGGCCCTTGAATATCAACATTTATGAAGAGCTAACCGTATATTTCCATTTTAATGCAGCTCACGATGTCGAAACTGTTACGATGAATTTTGTATTCCTGACATCATATTTCACCTCTCAAGCTATTCCAAAATCCCCTGATTACCATGCGATGCTCATGAAAAAGGATTCAGATTTACCGATTCGAATATAGAAGGATTTCCAGACCACCGCGGCTACTTACAAAGTTTAATACCTTCAATGCCAATCGATCTTTCGCGCAATCTTATACCTAAACATCGATCCACTCTTATCGGCAATGCCTATATAGCAAGAGATGATACATTTATTCACAGCTTGATGTATGTTTGCTTTTGGGTGCTTTTCGCCTCGTGTTATTGGTGTCGGTACACATCCATATCTGTTGTTTTTGCTACCTGGGTCAAATATTATTCATTTCATAGATTAAAGTCTGAAACGGCACGAGTATATAAAATTTCCAGTAATTTCCTCGACGGTCAACACGCAATTTAATTTCTCGAAACAGGAATTATTCAAAGATCTTCCGAAATAATCAACAATTCTTAAATCGTACGAAATCCTTCAAGTTCTCCAAAATCACGTCAAGCCTTGGCAAATCTTTTCAAATATGTATTTCTAAACTTTCAGTGATTATTAAAAGTTACAGAATTCATGAAAAACACGTTACAGCTGAAATCTCAGATTGCAGAGTTGAGAACATTATCATTCACAGGTCACTTACTATTCTCGTGTAGATATCAGGTATCTCACATATTTATGGGAAATTCCATGCGAATTCGACCAACGTCTGATCCTCACCGATTCTGATTTTTTTTTTTTTTTAATTTTCTGTAATTGTCCGAACTCCGAAACAATATCCTGAATTTTCATACATTTATTATTCAACTTTTAAATTATTTACAAATACATGAAGTGATTTTGAAATTACTTTTTTTAAATTCTAAAAAATTCTCAGAACTGCACTGTCTTGTCGAAACGTTTCAAGTCCGGGCTCATAAAAAGCCGGTTTTTATTCCATTTCTTTTTTAGTAGCTTCGATTTTTTTGGTCTACTAAAACATAAAACAGTTCAAAAATTCCCAAAATATTCTCAAAACTTCTATTTTCACTTAGAACAAACCTAGACCGGTTCCATTATGGAGCAATTATTGTCTACTTACTTCGCACATTCAACTTTGTCCATCAATTTCATAATGAAACTGATCAAGAAATGTTCTGAGTAAATAATGAAAGTTTGGAGCATTTTTTGGGAATTTTCAGACCGTTTAAACAATGTTTTAGTTCATCGAAAAAATTAAAAGTGCTAAAAACGAAAACGAAAAAAGAACCGGCCCATCATAGGCCCGGTCTTGAAATTTTTGGAAAAGAGAATGTAATTTTTCAAAATTTTAAAGAAAGATTCTATTCAAAATCGCTCTCAATATTTATAAATAACTAACCAGCTGGATAATAAAATCTAAAAAAATTCAGGGTACTGTTTCACAGTTGGGACAGTTGCAGAAATTTTTTTGAACTAAATCAACAATGGTGAGGATCAGATGTTGGTTGGGTTTGCATGAAATTCTCCATGTGTATGGCTAATCGTAAGGTACATCAGATTGGGTCTGATGAAGCACATACGATATCACAAATCCAAATCCTCTTGTCTGCCAAGTCACGGTATCGATATTCTCATACTTCAGGCGTTATTCTGGTTTTCCTTTTCAGTAAAAAAGGTTGATTTGAGACTGAAACAGATATTCGCGTGATAATTGATCCTCGAAGAAATCTTTACTGCTGTTCGGTTTTACGTCACATCAGATTGGATCACACATGCGTCACGTACGATTACACAAATCTTACAAAATCTGATAGCAAACATGTCCATGGGTCGTTGATTTACTCAGTTCTGTGGACAGACGCGGTTCGCGAACACTTCTAAGAAAGAAGGAACCAATGACGTGACCTAATCCTGTATACGGATCGTGATTGCTCCAGTAAATATTTTTCCTGTTCAAACCTTTCCCGCCAACATGTACGTTGGAAAGAAAAAATTTAATACCCAACGATGCGTAATTATTTTTCTACAGAAATCCATGCCAAAAGCGTGGTAAAATTTTCCAAATGATAAACTTACACAAGTACAATGTGACTCCAATTAATGCTCCCTGCTGATTTATCAATATTATATATAAAATAAACTTACCGCGTCAAACGTTTTTCGATGTGCGAATTTCATGGTGGTAATTGTCGACTTTAAGTTTCACATTCGAACTCGGTGAATATTAAGTTAGAAGACAGTTGACAGTCTCTCTCCTCTATCCACGACCACTTGTTTCTTTGCATTCGACGAATCGCGAGGAAACCGCGTCCTGGTATGAAAGACATCAAAGAACGTGGCTTCGCAATGGTCAATTGTTCAGGTTCCAACAGCATGCTGGTAAATACTAATTTAATTTCCATAAGCTTGAATCTAGGTCACAGAATCCATTCCAGTTTTTCTTTTTTGTCTTTTTCAGTTTTTCTCTGTGGTCTCAGTTCTCGGAGATCAACTGCGTTTGACATTAAAATTGTAGACCGTATCTATCAACTGTCGGTTAGCATATTATCATGATCAATCTCTTCCACGTCAGATTCTCGCAAGCAAGGTAGCCGAGTCCTTGACCAATAGATCATCAATAACAGCTGAAGGTTTTAACTAATCGTTTAACTGCCTCCAAGCTGTAGTCCCTGAACTTGCAAGCTGTACATCTTATGGGGATGAGAGTCGACCCAAGGGCTGAGTTTACTCAAGATTCGCTCAATTTTTATAATTATGTTGTGAAGGTCTTCGGCAGCCGTAGAGCAATAATGACAACTTATTCGTTACGAAGCGAGGATCCACGCTCCTTTTGATTTTTCGTCGTAATTCGGTGTTATTTGTTTACACTTATTATTCGCTGATAGAACCTTTGTCGCCATTTATTGTTTTCGAGTTTTAATACGATCGTAAATTATCCTCAAAATTTTTAGAAACACGTTATTGATTAAAGAGCATTAGCGAATCATGCTCCGTAGATAGTTTGGTCTAGACTCTTGACAAAGACTGTGCGAGATTCAAATTTCAGCTTACAATTTGATTTCAGGCGGCCGTATTTAAAGCGTTAAATTATTTCGGAGTTTCATTGATTCAAGTCGCAGCCTTTGAATTCGTTTAAGACAAATAAAACGATACTTCATAGAGACTAAACGTGAGAATAATTCACTCAAGATCACAGTGAGAAAGTGACTGTAATCTAATAACGAATCCGAGAACGATAGAGCTCCAAAAACGAACGAACGTTTGAAGAAGGAAGGTCAAATTGCGGTTCTTGGTGAAAAAAAAAAAAAAAATCACACCGTCTCCGTAATTCAATTTTATTTCAAAATGTTATATCAGGGACGCGTCGGGTCTAAATTGGAATGAAATTAAGCAACGTACATTATTATGAAAACGTCCAGTTGATCACGATATCATTTAGAATCACTTCTACGACATTCATTGTCAGAGGAAGCGAAAGGAGACCACTATTTAATTTCATACTACTCGCACAGTAAATTGTATAATAACAGTCTGCAATCAGACCAACAACGTTCCTCGATTGAGAAATGACCGTTGTTTTTTTTTTCTTTCTTTCTTTCTTCTTCTTATTAGTTTGTTCATGGATCATTAACATCAAGAACGTCGAGAAATGCATGAAAAATTTTAACGCAGATTTCAAATACTTTGCTGATTTTGTTTTCGGGACCTTCAAAATGGTTCGATTTTTTTTTTTTTTTTTTCAATTCGTCATATTCTCCGTAGGTATTTGATTTTCCGCATCTTGACAGTTGTTCACCCTCATGCTCAAATCCTTACCCCGGACTTTCTTGACACGATAAACAGCGAATAAAATGGGGCTGTAAAAAAAGTTGACGGTGATTTTGCCCAACGACGTATGAAACGAGACTTATAGCATTATTAAACTGTTACGTAATCGTTTCGGCAGAAATGATTCTAGGCAGTAGGTCGTATAATTATATTACAGGCAACGAATGCGAATCGCTTGTAGGCAGAGATAACGACTCAATTTTTTAATTTTGACGTTTCTTTTCAATTATTGACGCATATTCAATGATAGAAATACCCCGGAACAATATTTTTTTTTTTTTCTTTTTATTCTGATACGAAACGTCTCATTTCACACAAACCAGCTTTTAGTTTAATACTTAGATGATAAATAAAACCTGGAGAATTGTAGAAAAAAAATTACAAAAGCATTTCATGATTTTGAGATACATTATTGTTCTTGATAATGATTGTTGAAGTGAAATGAAAAATGTAACATTCAACAGACCGTGGTTCGGTTCCATTTTTTTCTCGTACAACGTGTCCTTCTTTTTTCTTTCTTTATTTTCGATCGTCTTGAATTTTTTACTTCCACTTAACCATTATACAATTTATACAAAAAGTTCAACTCTGTGTATAAATGTAACGGGATCTTCTTTTGACAATTCCCGAAAAATTTTATAAATATCTGATGCTTGAGTCGTCTCGTTTTCTTTCCTCATCAAACACGACTGACACTTTCAAATATTGAATAAATAATTTTCCGTCCCGATGTTTCATCGTTGCGAAATAAAATACTTGCCACGATGAAAAATTTATTTCCAAGGGTGTACAGCAGAATATCCGGAATTCTAGAGAAACTGGAAAACCCGATGTCCTGCAGAATTTCCCAACTGTTTTCGTTCGCTCCATGAAAAGATTCGGTTGAGCACAATAAGTCGGTAAGGCCATTCAATCACCGAGGGAGTTGGACCGAGGAACGGGGATGAAAATTGCCAGCGTGTACCACGAAACCCGTATAATCACATCTCCCAATTCTCCACACATGTCATGTAACGAGATTGTCGACCTCGAAAACGACGAAAACAGCTCACCTTGATATCAGAGTCCCGCTAAAACAGCTCAAAGTGACAGGAATGAGTTCGGCAAGTGTTTGCCTGCCGAATGGATCAACCGAATTACCCAATAAATATAGGAATAAGCTATTTGGGGGGGGGGGGGGGGGGGATAAGGAGGATAAAACAACGATCCGCAGAGGAAGGTCTGCGGACTCAAACCTGCCGAATTGCAATTCGCTACAGGCATTTCTCTTATTGGTGAAAATATTTCGTGCTTCCCATGCCGAACACGAATCGAGCGGAAAAAATCGTTGAGAAAAATCGCGATGAATTTTTGCTGCTCGAAGAATTCTTGCACGTATCGAGTAACGGTTATGGGGCATTTTAACGATAGATTTGACAGTGATCAATGATATTTTCATCGCATTTATTTTCTTACATTTTTACCAATGTTCGAAGTTATACTCGTTCGGAATTTCTGTTATCGAATTTTCGCAAATTCTAGATAATAGATAGATAGATAAAAACAACAACAAAGATTTGTCGATATTCGAAAAAGTGATGGCATATTTTTTTTGTTTTTTTTTCTTTTTTTATTTTTCTTATTCACATAACTAGCTATTGCGTCGGAAAAATCACGTAGTATTCCTGGGTTCAATAATTTTTTTTGGTCGAGCTGATTGATAATCTAACGCTATATCAGAGGGCGGGGTTGAAATTTTGAATTTCAGGAGTTACGAAAGCGTCAAATTCCAAATTTTTCCACTGTGAAACTCGAAGTAAAGATATCAAACTTTGACGAAATATCAAAGTCTTTAATGGTCCGAAACCCATCGCTGAAAATTCCGAAAGTGTGAAAATGAGGAAATTAAAAAATCTGAAACATCGAGATTCCGAAAAAGTTTCGTAAAAATTTGATTTCCTTATCTCAAGTTTCGCCGAGAAATAATACGGAATAAAGTGCCTCGGAACTTTTCAAATTTGCAACTTGACTCTTGACTCGATCACCGAAAGCCCTATAAGCAATTTACTTTCATTAAGAAAAATAACTAGCAAAAAAACAAATTTTTTTCATCCCATCAATTCGCTGGATTACACTTTTTTGTCACTCTTTGTGTCCCGCGAGAGTAGATTTCCTGTAAAATGATCCATTCTACGAAGAGTGATTGAGACGAAACACACGATAGGAGGCAATAATAATTTTATCTTTCACCCTGTCCATCCGTGTGTGTCCGTATTTCCTTCTTACAATCAGTCTTCTCGTTGATCATCAAAGTGACATCAAGAACGTCTTATTATCCAGCTCCAATTATCACGTTTCCTAATGCCGAATGTAGGTGTAATCTCTCGCTCTTGTGATTTTCGGCAACGTCCTATGCCTTATAACTACATCGATATTCTCGCGAGCGAACGCTCAGGTATAATAGGCAATAAGCGGTTGCCGAAGGTGGAAGAAACGAAGGAGCTTTAGCCGGAAGTACGGATCTACACGCGGTAAAAGCGATCTCGATAAAGTTAGCCCATATACTTCCAAACGATTCACCAAATAAAAATTTTCCCTCCTCTTCGCTTTCTGAGTAAGATGGATCCGCTTCCACACGCGGAAGCGTCTCTATCAGCTTAAGTATTCCGGAAGGAGGCAGCGAAAAAAAAAAAAAACCAAGAATGAAAATGGGAGCTTTTCCGCGACCTTAATTCACTGACAAATTACTTCTTCCTGGTTTTTTCTTTCTTTCTTTCTTTCTTTCCTTCCTTCTATTCCTTTGCCACATCCCACTTTTCCCATTCTTCTCACCGATGAACTGAATCAAACATCCGGTGGCCAACGACAATTATATAAACTTGCTCTCGACGAAGGTGAAGAAGACTCGATTACACTTTTCCATTCACGTTTCACTGACCACGCTTTCGTTTAGTCTGCTCAAGCATTGAAATATGGGTCATTTTTTTTTTTTAATAACAACTTTAATCATGACAACAGATTTCGGTATTCGAAAATAACTAATAAATCATTCATCATCGATCATCATTCCTTGAACCGACTTGTTCGAATTTTTCAATTATAGATCATTTTTTGTAACAATTTGACGGTATAATAATCAGTGAACAATTTTTTTTCAGACACAATGTATATTAAAAAAGTTGTATTAGAAGATATTAGTTCGCTGTACAATAAAATTGGAATATTTGTCTATCGAATAAAAATTATCCCCACTGCAGATCAAGATTGATTTTTTAATCAAGTATTCTCCGTCAATCCAATAAGCAAAATTTCCGCTTGGATTTACAGAATTTTTTCAGAACATCAATTCATTTGGTATAAAGAATTGTTCATGGAACGATATTTTTTATTTATTACAGTGGTGGGTAGATTCGTTTCTGATAATATGCAGATTTAAAAAAAAATGTACACTATACCGAAGTAAGTTAGATATTGAAAAATTCACACGTATTTTTTACAAGTATTTCGTACTTTGAATGTAATACGTGTAAAAGGCTATGTGTAGTAAAATTTTGCCAGTAAAGCATTCTTTTTAAAATGAACAAAAAATTTATATCATTCTACTTTTTCGCAGACGGAACAGCAAAAAATATGATTGATGCATGGTAGGATTATTCGATAAGCAATATTTCCGGTTTTCCACGCAACTGTAACTTTTTGAAAATATATTCTGAATAATTTCATGATCAGTAGTTGAGTTCCTGTTTCAAAATGAGATATCGATCTTTTTGTAGCGTAACTTTAAAGATAAGTTATTCATATATGCATCATGTATATAGCACTCGGTCTATCAAACGCATCTTTTGAGAGTAACGTTCAAAGTACCAAAAGGCCTGTGCAACTCGTGCGGAAATTTTGATTCCAGGAATCCCCTATTTCGAACAACATCAAACTCGGTGAAAAAATATTGAAAAAATTTTTCTACGTGTCAAGTAAATTGGTTATCGACACGTTACTAATTTAGAAACGACGAATAAGTTTATGTAAATTTCCTCAATTTACAGTTAAAGATACTTCAAATGAATTTCAATAATCAAATCAAGGATCACTTAAACCCCAATTCAGAAATCGTGAAACTTGTTCGACTAAAAAATCAAAACGAATAGGTAATTGCGATGTTTTTTTTTCAATCTTCTCTTAATCCCACTCTGTTGATATTTTACCATTTGTTTTTTTTTTTTTTTTTTTTCTAAAGATATATATTCCACTTTCTTGTATAAAATTCGCCAAAATCAGGAGTTATTTTGACCTAAACATAGCCGTTTATGAGAAAAAAAAAAAATAAGAACGAAAAGTAAAGGCGTATACACGCGATGTAAATGAAGGGAATCGCGACCTGAATCTCGAGACTAGGGATGAATTGTGGGGAGAACGAAACTGGCGAAGACGGAAGTGAGATAAAGCGGAACGGTGGTAATCCAGCAGTATCCGATACTCAGCAACAACACGGTTCTCCTGTAAAAGGAGGGTGAATACACACCCCGATAAATGTTCAGCTTTAAGGACAAACTGGATGAGGGCATTAAAAAATGGGCCATGCTTACGTCGCACAAAAATTTGATATAAACGATCTAAGACAACTAAACGACCATTGAGAATGTCGTGTAAGCGTCCACGGAGAAAAAATTTTCAGTCGTCTTTTTGGTTCAATCGAATAAAGGAAAAATAGAAAATGCAAAAAATCGGGTTTTCTAGCAATTTAACGATAAAATTTAGTATCTGTTATTTTTCTTTTTGGCTATGGTCGAAGGCATTTTAACTTTTTTGCAACTATTACCGCCATCGTTTGATGTCGAAGGAATAATAAATTATCGTTAACGGCTCGTTCGAGTGAAACAAATTTAGTACAACGTAGAAAGTGATTTAATGTTACTGTAACAAAAAAATTTATTTCCCAGCCGACTGTGATGTCACTAAATTATAGTTACTCGACCAAATTTTCTTGTGATTTCAAAAATACTCAAACCGTTTTATTGTCACGATACCTGACATCGGTAAATGACGATATTTTGTTATCTCGGTGTCTACGTTAATTCTGGCGATTTTCAACGATGTATTTTTTACTTCTCCAAAATGTTCCTGTAACAACTCAATTATGCTTTGGTTCGGAATATTGAACAGTTAGTTCAAATTTCTGTCGATTTAAATCAGTTTTCCCTGCTGTGATGAAAACTCTACTCTCTTTCAGACCGGCAAAAGAACGGCTCCGAGGGTACTTCCGGTTTTCGAATCGTCGTTTGCCCAGATCCTGCGAAGACGGTGTCCGAATGGGTTCCAGGCAAATACCGCGCCACCCAGCCGGACTGATGAACGTTGCCTACACTCACCATGCCGGAACGGAAAGCGTTAGCGGAAGTAACGGAGGCGGCGGAAGCTCGCGCGGAAGCGCGAACTTATACAGCCCCGATTTAGTATCCAGCAGCACACACAGAGCAAGTTTGATGCAGTGAATAAAGCTCCGCTGTTTGCATTTTTCTTCTATTCTATCCACGGGGCCGTAACGATTGGAGCGAAGCATTTGCATGCTGGGATTTTATTTATTATCTGATCGCCAATCAAATGCAAGAGCTTCGCAATTTTCGAGGCTCTCCAGTCACTGGAAAATCGTTTCCCAGGAAAACGGAATCGATTTACGGTTGTAATAACATCGAATGTATTAATTCTGTAGAGGTATATGATACGAATGATATCAGTGTCTGATTGGCAAATAGCGTGAATGTGACTAATATGAATGTTTGCAGTTGACAATATGAGCACCGGATTTAATTTCCCCGTTTTGTGATTCATTCAATCAGATTGTATTTGTTCAGGTATTTAATCAGCGATTGACAAAGTTTACATTTGTGATACTGGTATGAGTTGCAAAAAGAAGAAACTGGAAACGACCACAAACTAAAACATAAGATATCTAAACTGGCAGAAATCATCGAAACAAACTTAAGTCTAACTATCAGAAACTGGACAACTGTCGATACAACTATAGTTCAGTTTTATCAACGACCTTTCGACAATTTGCCGCATTGCGTGAATACACCATTTCAATGCCAAAATCCTTTTAATATCAGTGATTGTTTACTACGGAAAAATGACGGGCTTACATCAATGAAATTTCAACATAAATTTTCTTCCTCTGATAAACTGTGAAATTTCGTACTGTGAAATCAGTGAACTGAATATTACGATTAGTAGCTAATTCTGAAGTCTTCGTGTTATAAAGAAGTACGATTCTATTTCTGGCGTTGATAATTAAGGAGGGCAATATTTTATTGGAAAAACACTCAAATTGAGTGACAATTTTCTCATCTTCGAAATATTGACATAGCTGTCCGACTAAAAATCTACCTACTTCACATTCAGTTACATATTTGGAGGATCAACTTATCTTTTTCACTGACCACGCACAAACTTATCGATTTCAGGTATCATGGAGAAAATCACAACTGCTGCATATCCGATTCGACACTGTATATACTTTAGTAAAACACTCGAGTATACAAAATGTTTTTAAGCAAACGACGCGGAATGTTGGGTTGCCCACCGCTGAGGGGAACATATATCGGTAATATAGACCTACCGAGTTATCGGTAGGTAACGCGTTTACAGTCCTCGCAAATGAGCTGGAACTGGCCGTGTTGCCAAGCTGTATGGATCTGGCCGAGCAGTTGTTTGGTTGTTTATATTCCATGCCGAAGTGTTGAGCGATCGCGTTCCAAAGTCACGTTAAAGTGAATATATGACTTGACTAGACTTGAGTAATAATAAGAGTAGAACTGTTTTACCGATATTTGTTCCCCTAGGTGGTAGGCAACCCAAACATACTGCGGCGTGTACTTGAAAACACGCTGTAAGTGTACAATATTCGAAAACGATCCGTTATGCATGGGAAACTGCCCGATTCATTTTACTTCTGTCGTAGAAATGTCCACTCGATTTCTCTTAGAACGAGTCCACCAGACACGTCTGCAAGGTATGTGAGATTTGGATATCCATTACATTTATGACGTAGATATTTATAGGTAGGTATTTCATCGGAGTTCGTTCGATCATGTCCATGATATTGATGATACCTGGAACGGATATCCACTGAAGGTGGAAGGTCGTTGTTCGCCTCTCGTATATATAAGGATGTGATAAAGAAAGTGCGATAAAAAGAAAGGTGGTAGAAAAAAAACTCCACCTATATGAGAGCACCCTTAACGGTGTCATAAAAGTAATGCTTTCACATTTGTCAAAGCCATGACGAGCGTATTATCGCGATCCCATGGGAGAAAAGATGGAACGAAAAGCCTGTAGTCCTCGATTAATGGAACTGGTATAATATGCCTAATACTTTCGAAAATTGCGACAAGCTGCGACCCGCATTAAAAAGTACATTTGTCAATTTCAGAGTATTTTCACCATTCTGTTCTTCGAATGAAAGTTCATATGACGAAACTCAGTGAACGATAGACTTCGTGCATGAAATTTTTTTACTTCCACCTGTCAATGAATAACAAATTCTGTATGAATCAGTGCCAATAATCAGATCAAACGATATATGTGTGTGTATTGTCATCATATAATAAGTCAAAAATGTTAATATCGCTTATTGCGCATAACCCAAGGTATTTGAAATTTAAAAGCTATTCAACCGTACATAATCATAAGCTAATTGATAATGAGGTTAAAAAAAAAATTGTATCTTGACTATTGCAAATGGTGAGTCAAATATATGTATAAGTATCTGTCATTTCCCTATAATAGTATTAATTATTACAATCAGTGGCTTCTGGATAAAGTATCGTGATATTTCATTCACATTTATTTTTTTGCTGTTGTTTTTTATTCCGTGTCAGTATTATCGTTCAGGCTGTATTGACTTGGCGATTTTCAAACTCGAAAATCCCAAGTCTTGAAGCCATTGTACTAGAATGCAAACGGAATTGCTGAAGATATAATCGAAGGACGTTTAAACATAGTTCCTTCGACAACTAGAATTAAGAGATCCCACAACCTCAAGATGAGCTGCGCTTAGAAAATCCGTTCGCGACGTTAAGGCATGGGAAAAAACGAATACATAAAGTTTTAAGAGTGTGATATCATATTTTGCACGTGTTAGCTGTTAGACGTAATAAATTCTGTATAATAAATATTCAAAGGAAGTGAAGTGACGTCGAGTTTACTCAACTGCACAATATATCATCGATGTAATCACTATATCACTGTTAATATTGCTATACTGTTATACGGATTTTTTCAATAGTTCATAATATATGGTGTTTACAAAAACAATAAGTATTGAATTATTGTATGTATTATATAATATTACGTAACGGTATAAAATGAGTCTGTAAAATGACCAAAAGATCGTTGAAAGACAATATTGTGACATCTATTAAAGTTATCCACACGTAGCAAACGAGCTAGGATTTAATTTGATATCGTTAACTGTGTGTATCTATACCGGGACAATCTCTTGAAACTTGAAAATCAACCGCGCATGCGCGAGTTTTATCGGCTGTTCGCGCAGGCTGGCCATCCCGAGTTTCAGCTATCAAACTGTTTCTGCCAGCGATGTAGTCGATAGGAATTTTCGAGGTTAGAATCTCAAATAATTGAGGCGGCGACTCGGAAAGGTTTGGGACGCATTTGTTATTGGGTTGGAAAGTTGATTCTTCGTAGAACGGTCGGAATTTAATGCTTATGCTCTTTGAAAATTCAAACGGACATATTTTGCGTAGGTTGGCCCTCCTGCATCGCAGACAAGAATATCGCTGCGGGAAGAATTTCGCCGACCAACGAGATTTAATTATTTGGCGCATGCGCGGTTGATTTTCAAGTTTCAAGAGATTGTCCCGGTATGTTTGTACGAGAAATGATATTATTTAATACGAAAGAATTATATGCGCGTATATAAACGTTAAACGTATGCATACGTAAATAATAGTACACGCATTCAAGAAATATTTAACCGAATGTCTGTAAGAATTTATTGCTTATTGTCTACTATTTGTCAAATATTTGTGCATTATCGTATTACATGTACGAATATAATAGGACGACATTAAAGTCAGCAGATATTGAAGAAAGAAAAAAAATGTGTCATTGATAATGCTTACATTATACGAGTATAATTTGGTGAATGTCAATGCTTCGACCCTTTTATTCACGAAACGCTTCATCCTCGGAAAGTATCTTGTTAGTAATGAGATTATAAGGAAAAGTGGTAATTTTCAAAAACTGATATTTTAATAACAATTATTTAAAACATCTTCCTTTTGGTTCAGTTATTTCAATTTGTACAGTAATTTTTGCTACGAAAAACTGTCAGACGTTTCTTATTCCGTTGTCTTTTGGTTTCTTTTGTCTATGAACAAGATATCAAAAACGGGAGAAAAGCAATTTGTATTAGGATAAGATAATAACGATACACGGGTATGAAAGGGTTGATGAGGAGAAAGAGTGACAAGTGATATTTTTTAATAAACTGTTCTTTAGATTGAAACAAATATTTAAAATTTGTATTAGAAAGAATATAGAAGTTCACTTAGAAAAACAAATATATGAGCGCTAAGTATACGATTCTGTCTTACATAATGAACATAGTAATTGAGGCATACGTGAAAAATTCTCGTAGAATTTGTCAAAATCTAGAATAAAACGGGAAATTTTTTACGCAGAAGTTTATTCATTATACTGTATTGAGATGTCCATAAGTTGGAGTAAATTTATATAAATATACGAATGCAGCAAGAGTAATTTTTTCATTTTATTTCTAAAAATGATGTGAATACAAGCCGATATTACAAAACTTTGTCAAAATCATAAGCATGGTCTCAATCATCTGCAATTAGTCTGCGGTGAAACTTTAAAAAGCGGGCCAGTCTATTTTTGTTACAATATATTTTTGTATTTTGCTAAAACAGGAAGTAAATACCTCGCCAAGTAGTGTAAATATACTTTTCTATGTTTACTGGATAAATATTCATTTCGGGAGAAGTATAAGGGTGTAATAAATATTTTTCATGTATACTTGGTAATTATAGCCCAACCTGTTTCTTGGTCAACTTAAATGCAGAATAACTTAATTTTACGGTAAGAAATTGAGACGATTATATGCTCTTGAATTTTGCAATCTGTAACGCTGTTGCTTTTTCATTTTATTTCAAGATCGCGTATTTCATTGTAGAGGTTTCATGAAATTTCTCATTACTTTCATATCTAGTAGGATTTGAAATATTCAAAGAGAAAATTGTATCGAAGTTATTATTGATGTTATGTTGCTTGTAAAAGTATCTACACTACTTGTATTAGTATTAGATATCTCCGTCATACTACTCCGTAAAAAGAACAGACAATTTTGGAAACTCGATCCCGTATCTTTCTTATAAATCTGAAATCGGCCAATATACTCTTGACAGTTATAGGATAAGCCGTGTTTCATGTGCTCGATGTAAAAACTTCATGTAAAAATGAAACGAATAAACGAATAGGTAATAATATCGTCTTTCATCGTTTGAAGCCTGAATCTTCTTCTTTCTCCTTAATTTTATTCGCTAATTAATTACCTCTGAGATCAATACGGAATTCAAATAAAATTCGTTCGAACGTAATTACGAATGAAAAATTAGTCTGGCGAAGTTTCATCGACTCTCTCTCTTTTTGACAGTGAAAAATAACAAACCGATAACAGCCAAAGTTAGTCAAAATTTTTATTTTTCATCCAAGCGTATATTCCAATAAACACGACGAGGCAATTTTTCATACCCATTCTTTGAATGCAAAGGCGTATAAATATCAGATTCTTATATCCAATCGTTTCCGAGATCATTGTGGGATTTTGTCGTGATAGACCAACATTTTTATAGACATCTGTTTTTCGAATACCAGAGGTCTGAAGACGTAAATATTTAGTGAAATAAGCAAAAGTTATACTCGACCAAAATCGATACCTGTCCTATAAGACCTTAGGTGTTAGAAAATGATAACGGAAAATTTTAACGAATGTCTGAACAGCGGAGCTATTCACTTGTTGAAATCGCAAACTACTTTGAAAGACAGTCGCTTTAAAAACTCTTGAAATGAGTTGAAATCACGTATAATCACGCTTAAAATTGCATAAAACCACATGAAATAACTTGAAATCAGTTGTAATCGCTATGAATTCACTTGAAATCCCATGAAATAGTATGAGATCCCTTGAAACCGTGTGAAATCGCATGAAATCGTATGAAATCTGGAATGCAGTGACTTTAAAATCGCATACAATTACATGAAATCAGTTGTAATCACTGCGAACTCACTTGAAATCGTATGAAATCATTGAAGTAATTGCAAAATCGCTTGTTAAACGATACACAGATTGAACACCACCTCGGTCCGAGTTCTCTCTGCTTTAGATGATGTAAAAATTATTCTAAAATTATATTTTCTCAGTGTTTGTAAAAAAAAAAAAAAAAAAAAAAAAAAAAAAGAAGTTCACCGTTTTTATGCTTACTTTTTCACCTGCAGTACCTAACCCACCTTCGCAAACGCCCGATATTGTACGGCATATTCGACGAAGAGAAGGTTTCGAAATTAGGTAAACGGGGCTTGTTTTATGGCCGTGGGTTCTACTCCGTAACACCGAGACCTAGGGCAACGGAATAAACTTTACTGAGCCAATTCAATGCCAAAGCAGCTACAAAGCTGGAACCGTACTTGCCTAGGGTCCCATAGTTGCTGTAACAACTTCTGTCCCCGCTGTTGTCAGTCCCCGAGTCGATTCGAATACACCCTTTTAGACCTTTTACGACGCTTAGAGTTTAGGAAACTTTGTAGGGGGGGGGGGATGAACTTGCCGTCCGTGTGTGGAATTCGCGTGGGGTGTAACAAGTTTACTTGCTAACCTCTTTACCTGTAATACGTAAACTTTTACCTCTGTGGTTGCAACTATGTGACGTGAATTCGCGACTTGTATTAACGTTCCCATTTGATCAACGAACGGTGCCGGGTAATCAATTCATAGTTGGGCATTTCGCCGTAACGCCCTGTACATGCGACGTTAATATAACCGTGGAATTTCATTAGTCAATTAACGCAGCCGCTATTAACACGGCTAGTCCTACAACAGCGTTAGCTACTGCAACGTCGCTTCGAATATTGCAAGCGCTAGTTATTGCGTCTGCGTTACAGATTAGCGAGATGTGCCGTATTAGTAGAGAGGAGACAAAGGGCTGGAAAAGGTACGAGGGCCAAGTGACCCAAAAATAATAACGCGAAAAAAAATATCCCGTATGAAAAATAACACATGTGAAAGTTAATTTCGTTTCATTTTGTTAAATATTTTGTCAATTTCTTCTCTCTTGTCGATTTCTTCTGGGTTGTTTCTGTCATGGATTATTCTTGTCTTGGGTTATTTTTCACATGGGTTATTTTTGTTTGAGTTGTTTTGGTCTTCGGTTATTTGCTTTTTGGTTATTTTTGTCTTTGGTTATTTTCTTTGGGTTATTTATCTCGTGAGTTAATTTTTGTTCAAGTTATTTTTGGCTTTGGTTATTTCCTTTGGGTTGTTTTTGCGTTTGGGTTATTTTTCTCATGTGCTATTTTTGTTTTGGATTATTTTAGTTTTTGGTACTCTTCTCTTGGTTTATTTACGACAGGTTATTTTTACATGGAAGATTGAGGACGACAACTGTTGGAGAAACGTGTAAATATAAAAATTTTTAAACACATACACGTGTACCATTTATGATGCTCTTACAAATAAATTTTACTCAAATATTACCGCTATATTCACAGTGCCATTTCTGTCTTGTATTGTCCAATTTAAATAATTCAAATGAAATTCTGAAAGAAATTTATATAACTTACTTCAACATCCGTTTCAACACATAATTTGCTCAGCTGACAATTGATCTTCGCTACTTGACGAAACAAAAATCAATGTAGACTTACTATGGAACTGTCTTTTTGTAATCTTTAAGGACTTTAAAATACGGAAAAGTGTTAAATTCAAGCGAAAAGTTGGTAGCGTTAATTTTAACACACGTTCACCTTTCGCGCACTCTGGAGACCAAAAATCAGGCTGTTCGGGAAGTTAGGGTTCGTCGTTCTGTCGCACTGTCCGTCACAAAAACTCGATTACCTATCCCGGAAATGGCGGTGATTAGAGTTCTGACATTTTCAGGGCATTCTCGGTTTTCAAGCAAGATGAGAAGCTCCCGTTCCTATGAGTCACTTCCGGTGTAACCGGAAGTCGGGTCGGGTCCAAAATGAGAGGGTTTCATCTTGGATGGTAATCCGATATACCCTGAAAATCTGGGGTTGGGTACAAAAATGCGAAAGACCAAACCGTCGACGGCACGAAATCTCGAAAGTCGAACAACCGACAGTTCGAAACGTAGAAAGACCATAAATACGAAAAGATGACTTGCGGCAAAATAAAAATTGAAGCACAATAATGTGTAAATAAATTTATACCGACATTTTTTTTTTCTTTTTTCGTTGCTAATGACCAAAACTAATCGTGGAAAACTAATTTTTTCGGTTTTGCGGTTTGTCGAAGTATTAGCCGTTCTCAATTTTTAATTTCGAAACTTTCATTATTCTGTACCTCCGCATTCTGTGCTTCGGTCATTCGGAACACCGACTGTTCTGAAAATACTTTTTCGGAGAAGAGAGCGTTCGGTGAAATGAACTTTCGAGAAAACAGTTATTCGTATTACTGAACTGGGTGACTTATCGAAAATCCCAACTTCGTTCATTGTTTTAAAATTCTTACATCGAAAATTTCGGCTTTTCGATCACTCGACTTTTTGGTCCTTCAGGATTCCGACCTCCACCCAAAATCTAAAACCTCTTTAATCAACCGTTTCGCATATTAGATTCACAACGGCATGACTATATTCCAATTAGATTAATCAGTTTCGCAATTTTTATTTTTTAAAAACCGTAAAAAAAAGTACCGGTAAAAAACGGCTTGCTGGATTGTTAGTAACAAGATAATACATTTTTATATTTACAATCAACGTTGAACGAAGCAAAATTTCTAAACACGGTGCCTGGGTGTTGTGGAAATTTTGAAATCGCGATGATAACCGCAGTCCGCGAACCGGATCACTCAAAGATCAATACCGACAATTTCACAAGGGTGAATAGAAAATCAACTGATCATTTTAGCAGCCCATTCGACGCTCGGTAGAGAAAATTAAATATCAAGGGCTTGTGTAAAACGGTGAAATTAGATTTGCCCGCTGCGCGGCTGTTTTCGGTAGAGAGGGTGAAAAAATATTGGGCGAAATTGAGTGTCAGGCTCGTGGTATTGACAACGAAGAAATCGAGGTGAGAATCCCTCTTTTATTCTGGCCACGATTATTATTTTCGGAACGTTTTTTAAATTTAAGTAATTCAAACAACGTAACAATAATAAGGTGTAACGCAAAAATAGACAAAAATATTATTCTTCATTGTTATCATATTTTAGGTGAAAAAATTCGATAACGTCTACACGTTTTTCGCGATACTTTTCATCGCGATTAAAAGGCAAGAGTTCTCGAAAATGAGCGAGTGAAAAATCTGAAACCGATCGGACTTGGCAGCGAAATGAAAAAGTTTTGAAGAGAAATTTTTTTTTATATCTTTCGATAAACAAAAAGGTTATACTTTTTTAAACCTGAATGTATCAACTGGGAAAACCATAACGGTTTACTTAGAAAAATTAATAAAGAGAAAAAAGTACATATTCGTCGTTAAAATATTGCTAATAGATTCATTTCCGGTAGAATCGGAAGTTCAAATTAAGCGGAACCCGGCAATTTTTCATGCTTATCATTTGATTGTAAAATTCTGAAGTTTCAATGTAAGCTGCGAATAAAACTAATTGAAAAATAGCAAACTAAAATTAAATACGCGTATCTGTGACTATAATTTTCACACTTTTTTGGAAACAATTTTAAGGGACGATATTCCAACCACAGCGAAGATTGTTTTGGCGTTATCCTTGAATGCTTCCGTGAGAATTTTTTGGTATTGACGATATTTTGGATTCTGTTTATCGTGTTCAGACGTTCAGCTTTTCCAATTCTCCAGAAATCTTCCACTTATATGCTATTATTAAATCACTTTCAAAGCTACTTTTGTAGCTCGAGGATTTTTCGCTTACAATGTAGAAAAAACGTCACACAGTGTATAATTAACCGAGTTTCTGGATCAAGTGTATCTTGATTTTATCCTCATTGTATTATTTCGTCGATTACAAATGAAATAATCATTTTTTTCACCGTATTGCACAATGAAAACCACAAACTCTTACAATTTTTCCTGTTTTAGCGAACAGTGATGGATGAATTTTTTATTTCAGAGCCAATTTATACGAGTATCTCTTGAACGGCAGAGAAGACAAAGTTCCGACCCGTTTCTTTGCAATAAATATGGACACTTTTATTTTATACCCAAACAAAGGATCGGCAGAGGCAACGAAGCGGGAAAATAATGCCTAGCGTAGTTTCCGGCAAGCAAATTTTCGTGCTGCGTCACGGAAGATAATGTGTTTACGTTTGATCCGGTCTACCGCTGGACGCATGAATACAATGAAAAAATTAGGTGAAAAAAAAATGATTTCCAACATGATCATCAATCGTCGAATGATTATTTCCAAATCTACCGTTAACCATTTTCGATTTAAATCCTTGAGCCCCGTAAAAAGCCAATGGAATCGAAATTTTCTTTGAATTCAAGACTTGAAAACCCGCAACTCGTATCATAAAAGCTCTGTTTTATCATACATTCCGAATACTGTTTACGAAATATTGATATTGCAGCCAAATTGAAAGATGTTGTCTCGTTGAATTTGAGTAAAAAATTTGTCCGAATTTAAGACTTATCGAGCTGAAAATACGAACATAAAACCTTGAACAGTAATTGATTTAGTTTCGTTCGTGAGTGATGGTGAAACTTTTCCCATTTTATTCAACCCTCGTCATATTGTAGTTATATTAAACTCGTTTACCGCGCATCGGATTTTATACGCGGGCATGCAAAGAGATCCGAGATTATCGCTAATCCATCAGAGCAGAGAGAAGGGTCAGGTTAAAATTACACCGTGGAAAATTGCCGGTTAAACAAACAATATGGTGAATTAATTCCTGGCAGTTTTTTACAAATATTTTGAAGACGTATTAAAAATGGCTGAATTGGTTGATTTATTCACATGTAAAATCCTCATTTAACACTTTATTAGAATCATACAAATAGCCGAACTCTGTATGTTGAAAGATAAATGACACCATTTTTTTTTTTTTTTTTTCACCGCCGTTTGTTTCCTTCGAGACGCGAACCTGCCAAAGAAGGGGTTGTATTCTCGCCAAGACGTCGTTTATGACGGGCCTAAACTTTCCGTCGTTAAACAGGCCGTTGAAATTTCCAAGTTCTGACGCGGCAACGTTAATGCAAGCTGCTTATGAAGTCTCGCTTATTCGGACAAACAATACGCGTCGTATGATATTCATTTAAACACCTAATTAGCTCTCGGGGAAATGAGATAGTGCAAAAAGATGCTTCCTGGAAAACATTTCGCAATTTCCAAGTGACATTTGACGGTGATATTAGAAAACTTCACGGAAATTCGCGATAAATTTCATTATTTTAAACGTGCAACAATTATGCATTATAACACAATTCCACAAAGATAAATGACTTTCGAAAAAATCGATGTGGTGAAAACAAATCTCTGACGCAAGTTGTTTCCTCTTTTAATGTGTCAACTTTATTTAGACGTAAAATCCGAAAAGTTTTTTATGACCTTCGCAAAGTGTATTTTTTTTTTTTTTTTTTTCTTCTTTATGTGACGTTCCGACTTATTTCGGTTCTGTAATGATAAAATCGGGGACATCCTGTAATAACTGATCAGACGATCGATAAATTTATCGATAATTATCCCAGATCGACGTCTCAGATTAATTACAGGGGTAGACAAAATGCAGAAATTTATACGAAGCAGCCGACATCGTTAAGCGGTGGTAGAATAGCCTTCATTAAAATTCGAAAGATTCTAATGATCGTGAGCCAAAGGCTTTCAGTAAGATCTTGCAGGCTTTTCAATAAGACTCTTAAAATTGGTCCGATTAAACGCCGCTCGGCTTCCCTGAAACAATTCGCGAGTTGTAGGTGAAGATGAGGTGAATATCTCCGGAAATTCGGAGCCTCGAGAGTAAAGTAGACGAAACAAGTAGGTTGATGAAAAATATACAGCCGAAGGAAATACTTGTGATCATAAATGTGATCAGAGGAAAAAGGAGATGAATGGGAAACCGGCAAATACGCCAGATTATCAAATTAACTTCAGAATAAGTATTACATGGAATTTCATCGTTTTCCGCATGCTAAACTCTAGACGACCAAATTTCCCGAAGGATTTAATTGTCCCAGAGGCGCGATTCGCATGGTTTTAATGAACGAGTATTCACTCCAGAAACTTTCTAATATGAGAACAATCTGGAGTTTCGACGGATTTGAAAACACCTATTTGCACCAATTCCTGCCAGGTAACGTCATCTACATCATGTAAGGTCATTGAGGTTGGCGGAGGAGATGAGTCCATAGACTAAAAGTGGCCATATCCGGTTACGTACCTAACTTTTACTTGTTAGAAATGATAATTTTTTTTGTCAATTTTTCTTGCACAAAGGAATTCTGGATATAGAATGAATATTTTTCTAACGCCCAAACTATTCATGGCTCAGGATCGTGCCCATGGAGACTTTTTTTCCGAATGCCTAGATCTACAACGTATAAAAATCCAGACGATTTCACTGAAATCCAATTTCCGTGAGGTTGTTGCGAGGTTCTTTATACCTGCGGTAAGATCCAGAACACCATACGATTCCTGTAAATTTCACTGGAAGATATTTAATCTCTTCGGAAATATTGCAGATGGCTAAAGGTGAAGAGAACAAAAAACTCTACCAATAATTCTGTATTGCCAATGATTGGTCGCTATACGAGTAGAGAAATGTGCGTTACGTAGAAATATGAGAAATCAATATCGAAGCATCGCCACTTCCGAAAATGGCCACCACTATGAGTAGGCACTACTCGAATAACTTTGCTGGGAGGTTTGACGAATCATCAGAGATTGTTGGGATCCCAAGTCCCAGAGTTTAGGGTTAGAGATCGATCTTCCTATTACGAGGTGATGAGATATCTTGTGCATTCTATTCCCTCCACGGTAGGTTTCAGTGTTGAATATGTTAACGTTTTTTTTTTTTTTTTTTTTTTTTGTTTTTTTGCTGACGTTTGAGTGCTTCCAGAGTAAAGTTCTCCACATTGGTAAAGATAACCGTGGGATTTTTGCCAAGCGTAATCCCAATGCGACGTAACTTCACAAGGGGATCAATAGATGCTTGCGAAAAGTAGGTAAAACAGGTGGATGAAGGGGTGAATATGGACTCAACGACGCAAAAGTATTACCTGCAGGAAAACTCAGCTGGTGTAATTCAAGAGATAAACCGATGTCTCGAGTAGCCGTATTAAACACTGTCTGCAACGTCTTTGGAACAAAATCACTCAACCCCCTGACGTTAGAGGCAAACAAATTGAAAAGTGTTCCAACGTCAGTGAAATCCGTGGTACGAATACACCGGTGATTTTTCCCCGGAATGCGGTATATACGTTAGAGAAGTAAGAGGTCGTGGATAATTGATTGGAGCTCGAGAGGCGAGTGGCAGTTAGTCAATCGATTAATTCGGTCAAATACGTAAGTTCGTTTGCGACGAGGAGAGCAATTAGAATATCAACTTGGCTGACCGAGCACCCGAATTTATTTGCCAGACTAAAAGTGTTTGTCGAACACTAAAGCCTGATACATGATGTTAATGAAAAGTGACTTGTGTTCCAGATGTCGTTTAGGGTACTCATCGACTTTTAATTACGACCGTGCGTGATAAAATTTATAAAAATCAAGTCAAATTAGATGTAGTTTGTGACGATTTATATTTTGAAATAGGATGAGAGACAGAGAGGGAAGGAGAGACGAGAGCAAAGGCTCGGTAGATCTACGTACTTCGAAAGGATAAGACGTGTTTGAAGTCAGTGAGTTGAAGCGCAAATCCTGATCAGGTAAAAATTTTAAGCTGAGCATAGTACGGAGAAAAAGAAAAAACCTCACTCGCAACGTTTTATCCGTTGTTAAATATCTTCACCGTATTGTATATATACACCTCGTTGAAAGCCTAGCTCGTTTTATTTTATTTCACTGACAATTTTCTCCTCGCAATCTAAGCAAACGGTCAGATCTCTCAATTCTATAAGATAAACTATCACCTTTGTTATGTATCATTTTTAATCACATTTTCGCCCATCGTTTTATCTTTTCATTTATACCTACGTGTGTTTTTTCTTATTTATTTATATGTGTGTTTAGACCAACAGGCTGGGTTTGTTAGTCCTGCGACGCGTAGGTTATACTGCAAAATGAAAAGACTAATTCAATTGATGGTGGATAAATAAAAGGAATAAAAAATAGAAGTTCCAAAATTATATAAAATACTCAATTTCTATCGGTGTTTTGATATCCGTGTTCTCGAATTCATTTTTAAAAAGTTACTTTTTTTCACACGATAAAAGTTCTCTACACGTATAACGTATTTACACCCTATCGTTTTCAGAATACCCACAAATTCCTCACTTTTTGCGCGACAATGTAATAAAGCTGCTGCCGAAAAATAGGTACGACGAAAAAAAAAAAATAATATGTAAATATTTTCCCACGTTACGGTGTTTAAGGCCGATATTCATGCGCATACATTATACGCGGCTGGTTATTCACCGACAGCCATCCATTCCAGGACCCCTGAGTGCTGGCAGTGTTTTACACCAATGATAAATGGTTCATAATCCTGGAGACGGGAATTGTCATCGAGACTACAAACCGAGCAGCATTTCGCACCGCATGAATACACGTGGACGTAACGACCATTCATCCCGGTATTTATCGATGGAAATTTTTCTCACCCCTTCGCGCCGGATGAAAACACAATAGTCACGCACTCGCCTGACTCTCTTCAGCCGTAAATAAAACCAGACCCGTTTGTTTAACGGTTCGTTTCGAGAACATCGCCAAGTGGCCGAACGTCAATTCACTTTCAAGATAATCGAAGAGATAATTGAGTTTTTAAGTTTTGTTTTTTTTGTTTTTTATTAATTCTTACCTCACCTACAAAAGTTTATTCACGTGAGAGGAAAATTTTCTCGACTCTTAAATCTAACCAACCTTGACAGGATTTTTCGAGTCGATGAAAACATTCGACATGTCAGTTTTGTTACGGCAATGGGAGGCCGTTACTATTGAAGGGTTGAATCAATTCTACGAAATGACGTTCATTCAACAAATAATGCGCGTATTTATTGCTTGTACGATGTTTAAACTTCACGTCGGTAAATAGCTATCTAAAAAAAAGGATTTTGATAAATCTCCTCCGCCCAACGTTGACAGGTTGTGAAGAAATTACAGTATCGACTTCTAAGGGTAACGTTTCTACATCCATTTCAAAGTTCTTATACTTCCCGTCAGTTGCACAGAGTTGATAAAAACACTTGCCGCGGCACTTTATACGGAAAAAATACAAAGCCATCGACACCCTGGTGAACCGAAGGCAAAAAAGAAGCTGACTCCTAGCTATTTCAATATCTATAGTTGCTACATAAGGATCATACACAGCATTCGCTATGAATGGAAAAAGTCAACGTGATATTTGAGGGTAAAAGAAACGAACAGACGTAATTCAGCGACTGACTAACCAGTGTAACGAAGAAATAACGAGACGGATGGGATCAGTAGGTGGAGGCGATAAAACAATTTCAAACACAAACTCCGCTGAATGGGAGATTTGTATTCCGCTTGAATAATTATTCGAACGACGGAGGGAATTAGCTCAGATTTTTCAAACGTTTAAAATACCGATGAAGAGAATCCTCGCTTGCACGGGATGTTGATGATTGGACCAATTGACTACCGCAGAGCACGTAATCCTTGTCTGTCGCAGACGAAGATAGCTAATCCCATCCCATTCCAGTATTAGGTTTACGAATCCCATTCTATTCCTCGGTACTGTAACTTTGCGTTACAAGAATATAAAGGGGCTTCGCAAATGCAGCGAAAGACAGAAAATTCGGGGAAAATCGTATATCAGAGAAAATGGGTTCTCTCAAGTTAACGTCTGGAGAAAGACTGAGATTACAATAATGGTGGTGGGCGTAGCAGCAAAGGAATTCATCTATCTGTAACACGCTTTTATCTTGAAGGGCTAAGATTCCCTTGTTTATCCTATACAGGTAAAGGGTAAAAAGTTACCTGTTAGTGACAGACCTCACAGCCGGGTACTAGAAGTACCCAAAGTTCTTTTTATACTAGCTATAGGTCTCACAGTCACCCTTCTCGATAGACTCGAAACAATAATAGTGGGCTCGGGGTCGATTTAACGATTCATAATATAGCCACCAGATGTGAAACCGTACTTCAGGGTTTATTGGACAGGCTTTACGTTCATTCAATCAGTCGTTATTCAACGCTTGTGTCAACCTGGGTAACTTTTTAGCGGTTATCCGTTCAACACGGGTCTCGTCGCGAGCAGAACCTGAGTAGGCCCCAAGACGACGCGTACAGGCACCATCTCACCCGAAATCATCGGTCAGTACCTGTATTATTTTAACCGGGGACTGCAAGCAGCGCCGGTTTCCCGACACGGAAACCACCCCGAGGTAGCTTAGCTACACAAATTTTGTGTGATTTGTTATTTATTTTCAAGTGTTCTTGATCCGCGGACTGTAATAACCACCTTGGTTTCCCAACATGTCAACCACCCCGGGTCAAAACCTGAATCATGAGGCCCCGGGAAGGCCAGCGCAAAAATCTCTAACCGGCTCTACCCAGTTCTGCTTTCGCATCTAATTACTCGACCACAGGTAACATTAGAAACACGTTCCAACGTCATTTAATAATAAAATCGATCATTATGAGCCTCGATTCGTCGAGTTGATAGCCCCATGTTCGCACAGTTCACCGTATCACTCTCGCACACATAACGAGCTACTGTAAACAAGACTCACGTGTTGTCTCTTCCATGTTTCGACTTCTACTGATCTGGTTTTGGATTCTGCTCCATATTCTCCTCTCACTTGCTCTCGCGGGGATTTTGAGAACTTTTGAGACTGTATCGTCTCGTTGACCACTCGGCGTAGCGTGCGTGAGATTAGCGTACTTGGATTCATTCGCACACACATCGTAGTATTTAATACATTCCGTCCCTTTGCTACTCTCTAGCTGATCTATAGCGATCGTACACCCCCTCGCCTTACCATACCTCTCTGTTATTACATATGGTTTCAAGTAATGCTCGTCCAAACTGTAGTGCCATTGAGTACACTTCTTAATTTCTTACACATTCTCAGGTTGAGATCGCGTTAAACGTCGGATTATAACTTAATAATCACATGGGGCAATAATGGTCTGTGGCAATGGTCGATTACGAAATTATGGATCATAAAGCACTAGTTACGGCTGTCGTTTTCTGTCTATGTATTGGTATGCGTCACCAACAGTACCTAAGGAACAGGTGCAGTGTTTAAAAAGGCAATGTCATTCGGTGGAAAACTGGACGTTCTAACAAAAAAGCAGTTACATTGGCTGAGTCCCTGATTATCGCAAATCCTTGAAGAACGCTAATTTCTGATATTGATTGAACCAACACTTCGAAACTTTACGAACGCGTAAGATCCAAACAGGTGAAATGATACTTGTTTTGTGAAACTACACGACGTTTATCATTTAATGTCAACGAGCAATGTTCGAGCTTTTCTTCATTGCAGCAGGGTTGATGCTGGAACATCGTTGAGCTAGATTTTTAGAGAATTCTTTGGTGGGATAACGAGTCAGAAGACTTGACAGTTAATCAACGTTTCAGCAGGGTGCATTTAATGAAATTTAAGTTCACCGCGGAATCTCCGCAATCAGTGGCTACGGCACAGCACGAAGCGTTGAAATTTGAATCGCAAATCTGAAATAAGAGGCAAGAGCCATCGCGTTGGTGTGCGCGGCATGAATCAGTACATTTGATGAGTAAATAAAAAAAAATCGGAGAAGTTGGGTGGAAGTGGCGACACCGGTACAGAATAATTCATCGTTCAAGCGTATGTTTCATAAACGTCATGACCATTACGGAAGTTGAGAATGGAAAAACAGAGGGAAAAGTAAATAAATAAACAACCCAAGCCTGCAACACCGGAGTGTTCTGGAAGGGGTGATCGATACTATATTTCCCTTCGGTTTAACCGATCATAATGTCGTGTATTGATCGAGAAACCATAGAAAATAAAGTAAAATGAGGTTACCGCCATCGCGATGTAGAAATTCACGCGAATTTCCAACGTATTCGATGAAAGGACTCAGTGGCCCAAATCCTAATACACGATCAGAGGAAACACTTTGCTTTTTTTAAAAAATCAATTTATAGCCACATTGTGTGGAAAATTTTCTCTTGGGAACACAATATTTTTTTGTAAATATCAATATTCGTGAAATATTTGTTTCAAAATCACGAAAAAAATTCAATTGAATAAAATATACTTATAAATACACAATCTCGATTTTAACTTGGTTAATTTAATGAAATAATACTTTTTCTTCATTGTATCATCAAAATATTGAATACCCTCTGGTAGATTCAATTAAATTTCTTCATAAAATACACTAAATCTATTCAGAGGATAAAGATTAGTAAAATTTACGAAATAACGAGAGCTACTAATTGATTACCACTGTAAAATAATATGTTACATTATTCGTGGTTTAATACCATTGAAGCAGCCTGTCAATTTGCTATGGCATGTTTCTTTGTCATTTCTTGATGTGGCAAATAATTCATGTAGCATAAATTACAATCAAACGATAATTTTCTCAACAATCATTATTCAATCTGTACAAAATGATTTCATTCCGTTGATCTGATTTCGCAACTGCAACAGAATCTATGGGACTGTGGTCCCAAACCTTTTCTCAGACATTACTGAAAATTTTGGCTTCTGCGCACTGTAAAATGAACTAATCGTAAACTGTTCGTTTGTGTGAAAGTAATGTCCGGTCGGATGTATATTAACCAAGAAATTTCGTAGCAAAGAACAGAATTTTGGTCATTACGCCCACATTTATTTATTTATTTTATTTTATTTTATTTTAACTGTACTTCGACAGTACGTGATCGATTGACAATGAAAGTCAAGTTCCGCCTGCCTGACCTGGACAGAGATAACACAACGTGTCGAATCGAAGGAGTTATTAATGGCAGCAGCTCCCAAGGTTCGATACAGAATTTCAATTACCCCGCGACAGTTTTTTTGGAGTCATTAGTCATTACCTTCCGATCGACTGGTGCAGAGTGGCATCAAGTATGCAAATTCGGTTTCATACCGAACGGGAATTGAAAATGAGCGACATCGTTGAAGTGGCGCTGTATTTCCGCGAGATGAAAAATGAGGAATCCGTCATAATTTACCGCAACCACTTCGAACGCTTCGTTAATTCGTCGACTCGTGACGCCAGGGACGTAAGTCGAGGAGCACAATCACGGTGTAGTTTCTAAGACAATTGCGATTCCAGCGTCGTATTACTCGGGGAAAGTGAACCTCTCTGATCACCGTTTGTAACCTGCACTATGCCAATCACGTCTCGACGGACTCACTTCCGACGTATATAACTCCCCACGACATCGTTGTCCTGGTTTAACTCTCAGGAGGGTTACCTGCGAGCAAACGATTCCGATCATACCGCAGTTGCACCTTCGAAGACACGCATCGCTCAAATCGACACTGGTCAAATTTAATCATGGATTTAACGGTGAGCTAAGCACGTTTTTATCGAATTAACTCCTTCGGTCACAGTGGAATGCTCAGCGTTCCACCTCAAAAATTTCCATTTCTCGGCCTCATCACAGTTTATTTACAACTTCGAATAGTCCTTGTTACTTCGTACAATCCCAAGGACCACCGAGTAACAAGTTCCTGCCAGAATCATCGAATTTTTATAGTTTTTTTCGATTTTACATCCGCAATATTGAACCCGCCATCTTGGATTTAGAAATTATCAAATTTTGACTTCAGATTCGTGCTCAGCGACCACAAAAACCCCCCGAGTAACAAAATTCAGGTCAGAATATTGGGTTCAAAAATGTGCAACTGGAAGGGTTGATACATATACAATAATTCACGTATGTGCGGTGCGATGTATTTGCCTTTGCAAAGTGTTAATGAACCTCTTGAAATGGAAACGTTTTTTGAAGGACTGGAGTGAGTTGAGAAATTTTTTCCCACAACGCGATTTGTTCGCTCAAAGTATAACTGTGTTTCACAGACATTTCACGATATATTCAAAGCCTTTGTAATTCTATAGGAGTGTTCTGTGACTTCGTCACGTTGACCAGAACGAACAATATTACAACGATTCGAATTCTTTGACCTCAGTTTCAGAATTCGAAGAAAGATCTTGGCGTATTTTATTTAAAGAAAAAGAAAAGAATAAACTATTGAAGTACCCAGGTTATAAGAAAAGACCTAGCGTCCTATTTCAGAGACATACTAGCAGTTGATCGGCCGTGTTGAAAAAAAAGGAACCAAATTATTATCTTCACAGATTTAAGTTAACAATAAATCGTGAGTGTACATACTCATGCGAAGTCATCTTCTGGTGAAAGCAGGATCTCATCCAGTTGAACTGGATAACCGTAGCAGCACTTAAATAGTGTTTTTATTACCCAGAGGTATCTGACTGATTAGTGAAATGGAAATGTGATGTGAACCTCTCAATATTCCCACTCAAAGAATCCAAAGGAGATTGTATATTTCATTTTCAATTATGGTAACGATCATCAAGTCAGTCTTGACCCATCTCATTTGATCTTGAACTTACCCAACTCAACATGTCGGGTTTAATTCAACATTAATCATACACAATTAACATAAACGCATTGTTTGAATAAGAAGATATGAGTTCAACCTAATTGTACTCATGTACTTTGGAATATGATTAATTAATTGTTCTCGGAGAAATCCGTTATGAAAAGATCCGTTGAAGATGGCGAACTTTTCGAGTGTCCATCCTTCAATTCAAAATGTTCTTGAATACCGACTGCATAACTCCGTATTGAATGTCTTACAGGCATATTAATCTTATCGTCAGAGTCTACTTTTTGCGCACGGTACAATGACCTAGCATTCTTTGCAACCCTTGGACTTTGCAAAAATTTCGAAACTTGAATTCGACGATTAACTCGCATGAGAAAGCGATTAGCGCGATGTTCATGAAAGCTATAAACCGTGTAGATTTCCAGTGGCGATATACAAACGATTCAGCGTGGTGAATGATTAAGGCTCGGTAGTGCGTGATCGTTCCACGCCGCTAGTCGAAATGCATGAATATTCAGTGGAACAGGTTGCCAACGGTAGTTGTGGCTGGCGATAATCCCTGAAAATTTACGTGAAAAATCCGGTAAATCCTGAAAATAATCGAAAGCTCTACAAGCTTGCAAATGAGCGGCAGAATGCCAAACAATGCGAACTGTACGAACAAAGGGAAAAAGAACCGACAAGCCAACTCTTGGCACTCGGCACTCCTGCACTTTCCAATTTTCACAACTTTCCACGTACTTCGAAGCTAACTCGTAAAAATGACCACTGATTTCCATCCTCCTGCAGAGAAACGCAATCGCCCTTGGGCTGTTCTGCGTTTTGGCGACCGCTGCGGAACCTCCGGTACCACAAGGCATCAGAGCCTCGAATGTCCTTGGAGGTTCGGGACAACACGCCTCCTTTAGCTTCGTAAGGCCCGGACTCACGCAGACCTCGTACTCCTTCAACGGGCCCAGTTCACATCAAGCCTTCAGTTCCAGCATCGGCAATCCTCAACTTGCCCAAAAAGTGCTGCCCAATGTGGCCCAAGCCTTGGCCTACCGGAACCCTGGACTAGGTAACGAAAAATTTATCTTTTTCCTATCCAAGCTAGGTATATACCAGAGGAGAATAAGATTATCCAGTCTTGTCATTTTTCAATCTTGGTTACTTTATCCAACGGGTAGTACAATTCCTTTCTCAAATTTCATAGTGCCACAATATGATTTATTGACTTGACAAGTATTTATACGTTTGCTTACGGTCAGGCTTCAAGTACAAATGAGATTGGCAATGAAAGTGCCTGTTAGTGTTAGAAACTATATGCAATCATCTCTGTATCTGATCTGATTCGTCCGAACAGTGAAGCTTGCATCGTGCTTAGTTCAACGATTGAATCATCACAACTTGACTAAACACGTTTTGCATGCTCTGTCGATAAAATGGCGAAAAGACACTGTTCCGAATATGTTTCGGTTGTTGAACGTACTACTCCGTTCAAAAGTAACTTGAAAACCTGAAAAAGTTTCAAACCACGTTCGGTACGAAGTTCCAAGGTCTTCGCCTGGTCCGCTTTACCCGACCTGACTTTTCACCGCCAATTAACTTTTCCCAGGCTACTTTCCAACTGGCCCGATAACAACTGCGTACGCTTCGTCCGGAGTACAGGCTGCACCTGGAGGTCATCCTCCTACTCTCGGAACGCAAGTAGCTTACCAAGGAGCACCGGCTCCTGATCAATCCGAGGCGGCTGCCCTGCGCGCTTACCTTCAGCAACAATACCAGCAACAGTACCAGCAGCAGATTCAGCAACAATACTTGCAGGCACAACAACAACATCAGCTGCAGAATTCTCAAGCTGCACCGCAAGCACAGCCAGACGCCACGGCTTATCAAGCTCAACTTGCACAGATCCATGCGTTTAGACAGGCGCAAGCGCAGGCTCAGGCCGCTCAATCTTCTGAGCAATTACAACAGGTATGGCAAGCCATTTCGGCGAGGAAGACTTATCACGATTTAATGTGGCTGAAACATATTTTTTGGAACGAATTAGACTAGTTCGCAATCAATCGCTGATCAAATACTCTGCAATTTAATTTTGGCGAAACTTTAACACGGTAGAAAATAAAAAAGTTATTCGGAAAAACAACGCGTGGGGTCTTTGGTACAACGTGTTTTTGAATTTCTCTGTGGATTTTTGTCTTAATTCAACAACTTTTCGAACCAATTATGCCGTTGCTCTGTTCTTGTACGAAATTCATTCTTACTACATTTTTAATTTGAATGCAACGCAATTTTTTAATATTATTGTACATATTTTTACTGGAGTTGTACCAAACTTGTATTTATAACGATAATAATATCAATTTGAAATTGGTTATACGAAGCACGATCCATTGAACAAAAAAATAGGGTAACGTGTGTACGAAACAAAGTTCCGAATCGATACTTGTGGGTGATTGATGACGCAACACGACCATTTATGGATGAAGTAAAGCTACAGTTCAGAAATTTTTTGATACATTTCAAACGAGTTTGAAAACTTGCGTAAATAGAAAGAAGAATGTCTGAGTAATACGGAAAGGCTTTCAAAGTAATTTATAGAAACTTTCTCTCCAGCTTAGTTTCGAACTTTTTTCCCAGAAATATCAGAGATTTTCTTATAAATTGTCACTTAAAGAAAAAAAAATCCTTCCTTCAGTCCTTTGACACTAAATTCGCACTATTAAACAAATCGCAGCTGAATTGACACTTGGAAAAGTTTTTACGCCAGAGCTCGAATCTTGCGTACTTTAACATCAACTCTTTTTCCAGATTCCCGAACAAATACAACTGCAACAGCGAGAACAACAACAACAACAACAGCAACAACAACAGCAGACTCAGAACTTACTCGGCGTCGCTTATTCATCAGCCCCTTCGGTCGCTCACGTGAAAGTGAGCGGAAATGGATACAATTTTGACTTTTAAACAGCGTGCGTTTATTACGTGAATAGTATCGGATTTTTTGTATATAGTACACGAACAAGCCAAAGTGCTTGTGCTTTATATCATCGTTATAATACTTTTTATACGTTGCATAGTTTTGTCAATTAACGTCTCACTTGACACTATTTATTCCTTTATTATCATCCGCACTAACCTGTATGATATTGGTCAAATTTGTACTTTGTTACGTCAGGATGTAAATCGTTGGTTGAATATCGTATTCGTGGGAGCTTCTTCCTTGAAACGGTTTGTACTATGAAATTGCGTGCAAACTTAAATGTTACAAATTGCAGATTTGAGACTTATATACTGCATATTTTGTAATCCAACCTTCAGTAACATTGACCCTGATGTCAAAGCTATGACGCGAAGCCGATGAAACGAAGAAGAAGAAGACAGTTGGTCCTATTATCGGTAATGCCATTATCCAAGTCGTTTTTTGAGCAAATAAAGTAAAAAAAATTATACAACGTTTCGTCATTTTTTTAAACCGATTTGCATTTGTCGATACGGTATTTGGAAAATAAGATTCTTTGTGGATTCTTAAAGTTAAGATAGGACGGTGATTGTGCGGATAAAAAAAGACGCGGATAATCTTTGAATGAAAAGATTAGATGCCCTCGCAATACGGTTCATCAGATATTATGTATCTTTTTGCCATAAAAAAAGGAATTAATGTTCTTCATACACGTTAAGATTTAAGCAGTCATAAACCCACATGGTTATTGCATGTACAAATATTGAAAAACGTGTTCAGCTATCAAATTTATTCAGTAAACTGCTGATACTTCTCCAAACATTTTCTGCTGGAAATTTAGTCGTGTACTAATTATACGGTCCGTTTTATATTCCGATCATACCTCACGAGACGTGACCAAGGAAATGATTTCATACCACATTTCAGAGAGCCGTGTTCATCCATTAGACTTTGAACTCTAAAGTAACATTCAATCTCAAGGTACCGTTGCCGAAATGGATTTTACCATACTCGAACAAATTGAGAAAGTAATAAAATAAACTCAAACATTGGAAATCACATCTGTATCCAGTTACTTTTTACACAGGCGTATTGTTGACGAACATTTATCAAGTTTGAGAGACCGCACTGGAATCCCCAATGAGAAAGTTTCAGAAAATTTTTCAACCGCGTGAGCTTACCTCGATTCCCAAAGCTTCCTAACTTGGTTGGAAAACTCATTACTCTCTGTTATCCCAGCTGCAGAATTCGTTATCGACATAATTTGAACTTGTATAATCTATTCAGGTAAGCATTATACTTTTCCTTCGAGGCCTTCGTTTGACAATTCCCCTGAAAACGGTCTGACCGTTCTCATTAATAATTAAAGTATGCAAAACGGATGTAAACTGTTACCGTGACAGTTACGTTTCAATGAACTCTTCAAACTTTTAACTGCGACGCTAAATTTTCATTATTACTCATAACTTTCAAAAAAATTGCTACTGCTCGAAGGAACGCTGGAATGAAAATATAAGATCTCACCGAATAGATGATATCTTCCCGCACGGAACACTCCATATATCGCAGGTCTAAACAGCATCGACAGCTCCATGAAATATCCATATCCACGGTGCATCTCTAATAGATATCTAAAGAAATCCACAATATCTACGGTCAGATTAAAGACGGTGATGGATATCTATCCATGCACATAAATAGTGGTACTACAGACAACCACCAGGTGGCGAATGGTCGCCGGTCTCTCTCGCCACGAAATATAGCTCCAAATTATAAAAATCCCCATCATTTCTCCGAATCACATCCGGTATCTACGTGCTTGATCGTTCTTGAGTGCCTAGTCTATATTACCTAGATCTGGGACTTATTGTCCGCGACAAAACAAAATTTGCACGTGATACGCAAACAGCACTAGATGGTATAAAAGTAACGTCGATTAAAGGGATTAAATTCATCCCTACCAAATCCGTGATATCTCCGATGAAGATCTATGTGGACATCTAGTAGAGTTCTGCTAGATGTACAACAACCGGACTTTTGGATCATTACTAGAGCTCTCTATTGTACTTCATTTCGGTTGAATTGAATGTTTAATAGACGTATTTACATATCCATGACGGGGTGTCCGTGACAATGTAAATTTCCTGAGTGGGTTGTACACAAGATTGACTTGAGTAACATTTTATATTAACAGATAGGCGTTGTTTCGCGTAGCCGTTATCCATTCCACATAAAAATTTATCATGCTGACCACGTGGTCTGTGTTTGTCCCGTTGAGCAGTGGTCGGTACTATGACAATCAGTGAAAATTGTCAAAATCGGCGATGCTAATCGAAATTGACCAAAATCAACCGATTTGGACTATGTGGCATATTCGGTAGCTGACGTCAGACGGTGTTCGACTGGCACCAAACTGTAGTCCATAGAACTCACCGCGATACTTTTCCTACAGCGTACTGCTACACAAGAGTATCATTGTAAAAGACAACAGCGCAAGATTGATCCAAACGGTTCGTTTACTTGAGGTATAAAACTTTTGGGTACATGTTTATGGATACGTCGACACATTGCAAGCGAGCCTGCACATGGCAAAACGTATAATCTAGGAACTGTTTTAATAGTATTCTAAGCCATGCTGTAGACCATGAAATTACTGGGTGGGTGTTCCGTCTATCTCCCGAGGGTTCGTCATCCTCAGTATCCATATCCGGTACCCAGTTCGCTGAAAGACCCGTGTGCTGGGTGGTGGCCAATTGGCGAGGTCTGGTAGGCCAGGGGCTGATGCTGGTAGTTCAGGGGTGCCTGATACCCGGCGCCATAGCCGCCGTTGAATCCGGAGAATCCGGAGTATCCATTCCTCAGTACCGGGGATGCGAATGTTGGCGTTGGGTACGACAGACTCCTCGGGGCGAAACCGGAAACCGAAGGGTAGGAAACGGCCCCTGGTGTGTTCCTTCCTCCATAGCCGTAGGGAGAGCCGTAACTTGCGGGTCTGACGACCACGTGTCCCGTTGGAACTCCGGAAGAGTAGGAACGACCAGTTGACAATGGATAACCGGATGTCCCGTAGCCGTAGGGAGACGAGTATGAGGAACCGGCCCTCAGGAGTCCTGGATTTGAAACGTATGAGGTCCCAATCGTCGGTCCCACGGGGTGACCACTGTTTATGAAACCGGCATGAGTGGCCACTGCCAAAGCGGCGAATACCACGAGCTGGAATCGATGGTTTGGTGGTTAGATGGCGACAAGGTGAAAGTGGTGAGTAAGCTCTTCGTGTAAATTCCGATGGTGGGTATTCCGCAGGGGATGACCACTGTTGAATTCTACTGCATACTAGTCGTTGAATTGGTTTTGTGTGATTTGGAATATGTGAGGACGATTGAGAAATACTGTGCAATTTGGGCTGGAGGATTCTGAGTTCTTTGGCAGTGGTATAAAGCGTCACAAGTCATCGAGTGTAAAAAATCGATTGATTGGAATTTTTCGGAAGTCGCGTGAAATGTTTTCGGGATTAATGGACCATGCTATTTGAATCGGAATTGAGGAAAAGATGATGATCTGTTTCAATAATCTCCACCCGTAGTTTTCACCCACATGACATAGTGAAAATTAATGAAACAATATTTCCACCATGTAACAGAAGTGAATCTAATTGTATTTTCAGAACACGATCTAATATATCAACCATTTGGGAAACGGTTCAATTAAACTTTGGCCTTTTCATCAGATTCTCCTTAACTTTTTCTCTTCTTGTAACTTTTGATTCCGATAACGGGACCCATTGATCGTTAAATGAAATCCTTGGGATGCGAGAGCTTCGTAAGAATCACTTGAAATCCCGTAAAACTTTCAAAATTCTCGATAATTTAAACAGTAGTAAATTAATGGAACCTTTGTTCGATCAATCGAATCACATAAATCCCTGCCGGTGGGATTCGAAGCGAGCGAGTTGTGTTAGTCGTCTTATACAAGGTATTAGGAGAAGTTTCACTCACTTTGAACGTCATCCTGGTAAAGTTGGCTCTTTCCCGTGAGAGATTATATTGCCTTATCTGACTTAGTGGCGAACTTTTTCGCTTTTATAGCAGTTGCCGAGCTCCCAAACCGCGATTCGTCTCTTTTACACCACCCCACCAATGCCCCTCTTGGCTCTGCTTGTGTCTGTACGTACTCACTGCAACTGCGGTTACACTACCACGTTTACACCTGGACTCGATACCCCTGAACACCTCAAACTCGGTCTCTTACAAATTGACAAAAACAAAGCTATCATTTCTTAGTCTTGTATACTTCGGGCAGCAAACAACCCTCGTCGAATCTGTTCAGCGGAAATTCGTCCCGACTAATTAACAAGGTTAGTTGGCCAAAAATCGTGCTCGTTATTAATATACCGTTACGAAGATAGTCGCACGTTGAGTATTCAGAAAATTGACAAATATCTCTGTCGTAATTTAAAAATAGACAATGATGGAATTATAAATGAAAGCTTGGACACCGAACCTTCGTTATTCGAATTACACCGCGTGCGGCTTTATTTTCCAAATTTACAATTTTAATAGCAGCTCAGATTTATTTTTATTCTTCAATAACATCTTGTTATCAACATCATCTTATACATTCTAGATAGCGAAATTCTCACATAATAATTAGTTTAAAAAATTTGTACAACTATCTCTTCATTATTCATTCAAATTTCTTCCTTTTTTCAATATCTTTATTTATTTTCTTAGTACTTGAAAAATACGCCTCCCATTTGAAATGACTTATATGAACTTAGTTTTCCATTTTCTCGGTTCTTCGTCGATTACACTGTTAAATAAATAATTTACTAATAAGTATTTCCAACCTTTACGTATACTTTAAACAATGATCAATTTGTCATATTTCAATTTCATTTACATACACGTTTGTATTCTGATTAATTTTTTAATTTCTGTTCAATTAATTTCTTCTGTTTCAACATTTTCTTTTCTTTGATTACCCCTCATGCGAAACCAATAATACGTATAATCAATTTTCTAATTATTTACTCTTGATATGCATAATAATTACGTATCACTGCAAATTACGTATAATTGTAAAAGAGATAATAATTTTCATCAATCACGAAATAATTCCGCTCACAATGCTAATTGCGAGATTTCATTTATTCTGACGTGGAATATTTCGACTCATTTTTCGATTACATTTCGAGTAATGAATGTTTGATTCGCCTCAGATACCGAATACCTAAAATCATTGAAAATTTCCGACATCTTTACCGAACCACATTTAAATTCAATATTTTTTACAGTCTAGGATAATATTCAGACTGCAGACTTTGGATCATAGGTTATATATACAGGGATCGGTTCTCGGATAATCACCTATACCTACCGATATTTCGCAAGGCTAACTTTGGAACCTGAGAAACTCACGATGTATTTTATTTTGCCGATTTATTTCTCAGTGTTCTAATACCTCGTTTTTTTTTTATTCGTTTACTACTTTTTTTTTTTTTCCATCTGGCCGCAAACTATCTTATCGCTGCCTTTGGTGTCTTGGGTGTATGACATAGTATACGTACAACATATAGTGCATAATATAATCCATTCTGCAGACAATTATCTGAATATTGAATAACGTATATAGGTATTAAATACTACGCGTATCAATGCGTACTTAGCACGCATGTCATGTGATACAAATTTTCGATTGTATCGTTCCACACAAGACGCGAAATGACCTGAATTTAAGCTTACAATACGGCCGTGAGAATTGCCTCAAATCGTATTGTTGCACCATTGTTAATACCATTACTCCTCGATTTTACTCACTCATCGGTTCATCGTCATCCAAATCCACTTTCCTTGTGCAACAAATAATTTGCAATTCAAGTCTTTCCTCTCCGCCGTTTCTCTCTCGTGTTCGAAAATCACTTCCTACGCCTCTATTATTCGCACTCTTGTTACAGGAATAATTTAAGAGGCCCCCGACCCAGTTTTGCACCAACTTCATCGCTGATATTGGAAACTTTCAAAGTAGGTATTAATCTGACGGTACAGTCTCTTCAAACGTATAAAAATCGAAGATAACTAAAAGAGACCTTATTTTCAAACATTCATCTTGATATATTTAATACAACCGCCTGTACAATTTATTTCAATCGAACAAAAGTGCAGAACGTACATCGAACATAGATTCGACGGTTAATCGAAGTCTGCATTCATTTCCGAGCAATTTATTTACTTGGAACAATTAAAGCAAATAGGTGAGTAACGTTATCTCTCGATGTTTGCGCTGCAGGAATATACCACCCTATTTATTAATAATAAAAAAAAAATAAAAAAAAAAACGACTGAATGTGCAGATTCAAATGAACTGGTAACAAAATTGTCCACCTTGAGCGGGAAATCAGGGAAATTAATAACCACTTTCAAAAACGTCGGTAATACATCATTACTTTCATCTCTCCAACTACGATTACTAATTAATTATCAAATACCGAATAACTATCATCAATCTGTATACGACGCATATGCTGCAAAATATTTGAGAACGTATATTTTGTCTCGTATAATAATATAATAATCCATGAATAAAAATCGTAACATTTTCTATGATCTTATTCGTCGTGAAATAAGTTTAGCATACGAGCCTAGAAAATAACCGACAATTTATTCAAGCACCTGTATAGTACAAACGGACACTCGCGTATTCTCATAATCGCTTAGGCTGAGAAATTGATTCAGCCGCAGTCAATATCGCTGCCGGATTATTTATTCGGTATTATATTATTACAAACGATCCCGTATATTTATTGATAACCGATGCATGTATTATCAATATTTGCTCGCTGTGAAGTGTACAAGTTGCAGTGGCGAAACTGTTGAGTATTGTGTACACGAATCGACCATGTGTGTGTACTCTGTAAGTGAAAGGGTACCGTATCGTAAAGTGTGCGAATAATGATGGCTGGAATGATTAAAAATGATTATAAAATTTGTGTGAATTTTTTATGATCGGATTGGATCGAAAAAAAAAAAAAATTTTAAGCACGAGGATAAACATGAAATGAATAAAAATAGTAGAAATGGCAGCTTTGTTATTTGAAATTATAATTGTTATAATTGTTATGAGAATAGTATAAGGGAAACGATATATTAAGTCGAGTTTTGCAATGCGGAATTATGATTTATGATTAGGCAAACGTCGCTCCCTGCGGCTGTATACTTGTGGCGAAATACGCTGATCATATTTCGATACGGTATCTATCCGCTTGAGAATTATTACGAAGAGAAAAAATAGGAGTGTCGCATTGTCATCTAACTAGACTTGGAGTGATCATAATCTTGATAATTTTAAAGTAACGTGAAAATCCCCGTTTTAGATTAATTTTTTTTCAACACATTAAAAAGAAATACCGAAAACTCAGTTTGTAGAAACGTTGATTTGCTCTCAATTTCTTTTGCAAACCTGGGATTTTTAAATTTTTATCATTCGTCCGTACTTTTATTCATCGTCGTTTGTCGAACGATCAGTTGGCATTTTTTTAAAAATCAATTAAAAATCCTCAGCCAATAAAAATTAACCTTCGGAGGCTATTCCCAATTTATCGTTGGAAAAATTTTCTCTGAATAAAAAAAAACCTAGTTTCGTTGTTCGAATTTCCTTCCACTTGTGGAAACAGCGATTTTCTGCATCATGCATGTATGCACGAATCACCTGAATTTGAGAGAAAAAATTACTAATGACAAAATACAGGAAATAAACCAAGTTTTTTTTCTCATGCGTTTAGCCACGCATAATTACGTCGTACGAAACCCGAAATAAAATTATATCTTTTGTACACGCATGTCCAATCAATCGGACTATCCGTCAACCGCTGACCTGCTGTTATACATAATTCATGAGAAACGTTGATAATTTATTCAATTTCATTTCGTCCGACAATATTATAGCTGCGGCCTACGGTGAAAAGACGCAACATTAAAACAAGACTCGCGGACCTTTTCGCTGATATTAAGTCAAGGACAGACTTTCTCCGTTCGCGCACCAAGTGTTACTTTAGACGTGGTTACATGGGCACGAGATCTTCAATACGCACGAATCGGGCGTGACGTGCGTACACGATTGTGATCAGGACGTGGCACGAGACAGAACGATATTTTATCCGTCGTTGTATTTATCAGTCCATCATTCATCCCGCACGATAATCGCATCGTAAAGTAAAATGACTTACAGACTAATCTCTGTTGCCGAACGTTGCTTCGAAAAGAGCATTTATCTTTTCGTTCAATTCGTACACAAACTTTTTACCACTCGTACATTCATTTTATACAATTATTCAATATTTAAGGATTTGGCAACAAGTCGTTGCAATAATTTTCACACCTCGACTTGATTTTAATCAAACAAATCTTATTTTCCTTATTAATCTCCAAAATTGAGAAAATAAAAATAAAAAACTGCAACCACGTTTTTGTAATGGAATTATCATCTCGTCGTTTACAGTCAAAGTTTAAACGCAAAGACAGAGTTTATCCCGAGAAATATTAGCACGAGCTTGCGTATCGTTGTTCAATATTGACTGTGGTAATATGTTTTCCTATAACCAATTATGGGTTCTTATATTACGCCTCAACCCCGTCACACCCTGTCCTTCGTATCGAAGATCGCCGACTCGAGTTCAGACGGAATTACGCACTCAAGTTGGGCGCTTTCAATTTCCAATAACTTCGACGAAGTTGAGTAGACGATGTACTATAGAGTGTAGATCGCGTATACCTGATATCGCAGAGGATGAAGGCAAGTCGAGGAATCTCAATATATTTTACAGTGCGACGATGTCTCTCACAGAAGCGACGCGCCTAGGTGTTTTTCGATAAGTTAATTTAAACGTTATTTATTGACAAATAATTGCCCGTTTCTTCATCGAATATTGAACGACTTTTATTTAGATAAGCTGAAATCACACATCAAAATCAATATTTTTAAAATCGCCTACGCATTTCACTAGCTATGAACATGTAGATTGAGTAATTTTTTTTCTGGATTCAAATTTCCAACAATCAAACCGCGTACCGCAGAACTCAACGTGTCTCGCGAGAATGACTCCGGTGTCGCAATTTTTTAATATTTGTCGAGAATAAGTTGTTATATTGTACTTAAATATTTATGCCTAATAACTTTCTTAGATATTCCTGTTGTATTACTTTTTCTTCCATGAAAAAAAGAATTTTACAGCTGTGTCACTCCTCAAATACTCGCGCTGCTCAAATATTAAATTATACATTTTTTTATAGTACCGTTAAATGTTATGTAAGTAGGTTTTTTTAGATCTGAATAATCCGCAAAGGATTCTCGGATATTTGATGCTCTTAACGCGATATCCTTACAGGAATATTTAAAACATGAAACGTTTTAAGCTCGAAATATAAAGCTCGCTTGGATATCACTTCAAAGGTAATCGGATTTCACTTAAACTTGAACCGTGATCGCCAAAGTCCATCATTTCACTGTCGTGCTCCATTCGATGCAATTTTTTACTCCGATGAATTATATAACCTTGGCACGTTGCTCGTAATTTTTTTCGCGTAGATCTAATATTGGGTGATTCGACAGATCCTTTCTCTCGGCGGACTAATGAGGGAGCCGGTTTTACCGCGATCACTCGATTATTCAAGCGCATTTCTTTTCCCTTTCCGCGTTGTTGTTGCATCAGAGAATTCGCACCCCCGAGGCAAATTGACGATGACATTTCGTTTAAAATTACGCTGCACCGATCATACGTCAGTGACCACTATGTCCGTATTGAAATCTGACGTTATTCAAAAAAGTAGCGAAATTAAATTTTTCAATTCATTCGTAAACGCAGCAGTAATTTATCGTATCGATAATAATCACTTACTTCAAAATACATTTTTACAAAATGTTGTTACTGTTTTCAAACTTATAATTTGTTCGTTGTTATCGTTGAACTTTTAATTTTGCCAACTTGAAATGAATTTGACACCGAATTGTAGCAGGCTTATTTTTATTTTATGTTTAACCGAAAATTAGCTTCTCAACTTTTCAATCACATTAGCACAACGTACAGCTGTTGTACTTGTTGAGTGACGCGTTTAAATATCCGAAAATATCAGAATGTTTCTCTTTTTCTTCTGGAAAAGCTTTACGAGACGCTGTAAAATAGTTGCATAAAGATTCGCGAACTGCTCGCGTCAATAAAGAGGAAGATTTCCGTCTCGCAGTTTAATACAGGTGATTTAATTTCCATCGACTCGTGGAATTCGAAGTATAACTCGCAGCGTGGGAAAGCCGCATGCCTGTTTATTTTCACCACACACAAAGCACTGACCAGTTCTCGACTCTAATTGTTATCCTACCTCTGCTTTGCATAACGATACTAACCCAACGACTCTACCTATAATCATTTCTCGTGAAAGGTCCCTCGGTTTTCCCTCCTCAAAATTGCAGGGCAAGTTACCCTTTTCACCCAGACGATTGACCCGAGCGACAGCAAGAGAAGAGAGAAATGAACAGCAGTGAGACAATTGAAGTCGAAATTTAGATTTATACTCTTGTATCTTTATTATTCATCGAATTAAACAAGTTCGACAGTCGTTCATTTTATCAACGAATTTGGTGAATTTTTATTGGAAATCACTCAAGAAATACAAATTTCTAATCATTCGAAAACTAATTTTTTTTTTTTTTGCACGAATTGATCGCAAAATATCAGGATCATTATCAGCATCGCGATATCTCAAAATGAAAAGGAAACAGTTGTGAATGATATTAGAATGGGAATGTCGTCCCTCCACACATTTTGATATTTTTTCTGGATGCATGCTTCTATTCAATTACGCGAATAATTTAAGAAAAGCCAAGTGGAGTGAAAACGTCAATTGCAATTTTCCGTATTTTTGGAAAAAGGTGAATAATATCCGAGGTCAAATGACAAAGTAGCCAAAAATTGAACAGGACTTGACTGCTGTTTGAATAATTACGTCAGCTAGCCTAGTGAAAATTTTAGTGAAACAGCTTCAAAGTACGTATTATAATAGAAACTGTAAAAGAAAAAAAAAATACGTCTGTGAAAACTCTCTGGAGTTGTACAGATACTTTGCCGAGTAAATTATAAAAAAATTGTTCATTTTATCATGACCTAATTTACCGTCTAACCTATTTCAATTTTACCGTATAAAATTGAAAAAAAAAATCGATTTACACATTAAACAAAGCTTGAATTTACCTCGAACCACGGTCAGGAAAGTCTCGGACTCCCTGAAGAGTGTCACAAGTGAGTTACGCACATTTACAAAAGATACAGAGAAGTAAATAAGGCGACACGGGCGTGTCTTTTATCATTATGCCCTGAAGTCTGAATGTACGAGTGAAAATAAAATTTAACTGAAGATGCATGAATAATACGGTAAATATGCACGCGTGAATATAAAGGCGTTCATTCATTTCCTGTCGCAGGTATCTGAGAAAGCAAAGGAAGCGAAGTATTTCCACCTTCGCAAATATTACGTTACACATCTATACATTCACACACACACACACACACACTGGCGAGAGGAAATGAATAAATCAATTACGCTGTACCAACGTAACATTCGCTACTGTACGTGACTGTGAACGTTGAATCGAACTGAAATAAGAACACAAAACTTGAAGGAACGGTGAGCTATGAAGCTACGGATGATTCAGCATTTCTTGTTAGAACAAGGCTGGCTTTGATTAGAATTATTCTAACGTGCTCCGAGGAGGATCCCTTTGTGTCGAAGAGAGATGGAAGTAGATTACGGGGGCGAGAGGGACGGAGGGAGGATTTGCTTGGTAAATAATTCGTTAATTGTACTCACAACTTGAGAATAATTAACGTTCAATCTGGATCTTCTGAATATAATGGACGACTACCTGGGTTCCAACTCGTTACAAACATTACGTACATCAAAGTGTACGACTCATCTAAACTATCCAATCCCTTTAACGATGAAAAAGTACTTGTGAAACTGCCAAGTTTTGCGGAATTAAGTAAAACGTGTGTATAATATTTTTCTTTAGTGACCGATAATTCAGATCGAATTATACCAACCCGATACTCGTATGAATTCGATTTTCGTGATGTAATTTATCCAGATAACATCGTTGGTCTTGGAATTAATCCAACGTAAGTCCCGTAACACAAATACTGAGAAAAATCAATTAGACTGACGAAATTGATCGCAAGTAATTGTAATCCATGAATTAAGATTGTAAATAAATATCACCCTTACTTCCATGCACTGATTAGTATTGTTGTAAAAAAAAATCTTACACCAAAATATAGTAATTATTTGCATGCAGAATTTCGTACACGAAGTTCTTCTGTTACCTTTGATTCGTGTTTGAATAGCTTATCAGACTATTCTGTACAAGATTTGGGTCATAGTTTTGACTGTTGGAATTTAATTCGCATTCATTCGTTGATACGCAAACGTTCGTAGAATCGCGAAGAAAAAATTAATAAGAATGTCGATTCAAACTTGCACGTCCTTTACAGTTAGGTGGTGCAGTGTGCGTTTACTTGAACAAGGAATATCCTTACCCCTGCACGAAGGTAAAAGATATTTGTCACCCAGGGCCAAGCGCGTGTATAATGGTTAAAATAAAAGGAACACAAAGAGAGCGAGAGAGCGCAAGTTGCGGCATGGTGCAAGAGATCACCGCGTGGCCTTCCTAATAAGTGTCGACCGTTCCAGATACAAGAGATTGTAAATCCGCGAGGCCCGGACCTGGACCACGCCTCGAAAACGCGTTATATCCATCTGGTCCACAATGATCTCGTGCCTCATTGTCTCTGTCTGGCACGTTACCGAATATATTATATGTGTCAAACGCGATTGCCGGCGATCTGCTGCCGCTGCCGCTGCCGCTGCCGCTGTTGATGTTGGTGTTGGTACCCTATGGCGAAGCAACGCGATGGGGAGGAGAATGAAGGGGAGGGGGTTCGAAATCTGCCCGTGCTCGGAGGAAACCTCACTCAGAGCAAATTGTATATAAGCCCGTGCCAAATTAATCCTAAGCCAGATCTGAACCAGCTCTCGAAAACCAACAACCAGCATCATGGCATTCAAGGTGAGTAGACTTACCAGAATCTACACGGAGGATACACGAGCGGAAATTACATCCAGCACCTGATCAGTCACTTCCCGTGTAAAACTCACGCTTTATTAAAGACAAAATGATTATTCAATCCAGAATATCCGGACTTGATTGAAAAACGTTAATTTCTCAAAATGAATATCTCTCGGTTAAGAATAGAAATTGCTCAACTTTTTGATCAGTAATTTTGTTTTTTTTTTTTTCTTTCTTTTAATCAGATCAGTGAATACAATACAATAACTGCAGTCTTACTCTCGATGCTAATTTTATTATTTTTTTATCAAATCAGATTTTTTTTTTTTTGCTATTTTGCAGTGGTTTCGTACCGCAAATCATCTTCAATCGTCTTCGCGATAATTCTTGAATATATTCGTCTCTCACTTCTCCGTGTGGTAATTTTTTGAGGATGAATCAAATAACGGAATCGGTTTCAATTTTCCTTATAACAAGTAATACAACATGTCGTAAAGAAAACCTAACAAATCAATTAGAATGCGAGAGGTTAAATTTGCATATATTTCGTGTATCATATCATTTGAGGTTAAATCGACTTTATTTCCGTTAATCGTGAGTTTCAAATAAATCCCAAACTTTCTTCACACCCCACGTAAATTCGTAATTCCTGTCTCCTCGATCCCGAATTCGGGTTTCCCGCTCTTCTTGCGTACCAACGTTGAATTAACTCACCTTTCTAAATTCTCCAACATTGAATTACCACCAGCTTATCGCCCTCTCCGCCCTCCTCGCCGTCGCTCACGCCGGTGGTCCAGCGGCTTACGACATCGCCACCGCAACCGGTGACCACGGCAGCGTGGGATACACCCAAGAGTCGACCCACAAGGGCTACGCCGGACAGAACGTCGTCTCATCCTTCAGCAAGTCAGTCGACTCTCCCCACTCCAGCGTCCGCGTGAGCAACAGCCGTGTCACCAACGACGCCCTCTACAGCCACGCCGTCGCTCCAGCTCTCTCCTACGCCGCTCACGCCGCTCCGGTCGTCTCCTACTCGGCTCACGCCGCTCCGGCCGTCTCTTACTCGGCTCACGCCGCTCCGGCCGTCTCCTACTCCGCTCACGCCGCTCCGGCTCTCGCCTACGCCGCTCACGCCGCTCCGGCCGTCGCTTACTCGGCTCACGCAGCCCCGGCTTACGGCTACGCTCACGCCGCGCCCGCTTACTCGTCCGCTCCGTCGGTATCTTACAGCTCGATCTCTACCCCGGTAGTGGCTAAGACCGCTTACGCCGCCCCGGCCCCGGTCTACTCTTACTCTCACGCTGCCCCCGTCGTCGCCAAGGCCGCCTACGCCGCCCCCGCTTACAGCTACGCTCCCGCAGCCCCCGTCGTTGCTAAGGCCGCTTACGGAGTTGCCCCGGCTTACGGATACTCCGGTGCCGCCCCCGTCGTCCACGCCACCTTCCAGGGTCTTGGTGCTCACTACGCTTGGTAGATTTTCGCGACCCGTTCTACGCGTCGAGGGTGTCTCGTGATGCCATTATTAGCGTCGATTTAATATGTAAATAAATTGTACACTATTTATGTCGTTAATAAAATTTCAATGAGTGCTATTCAATTATTTGATTACTTTGCTTTCTCATTTCATACTCACTTCTCGACTGGAAAAGGAAAGATTTCTAACAAATGGTTAACAACCACCTTGACAGAAACTCTTCTCTAATAATCACGGGATTTTTATTTGTATGAATAGTTACCTACGCACGTTTATCAAGTAAATGTTTACTCGTCACTGTTCGGCTAATATTTCTTCGATTCTATAATTTATAACTCAAGTTCTTACGCTGTGTCTACGAACGTGTACCTGGTGAATTTAAATCACATTATAAGTATAGGACTCCTAGGAGAAGCTATTTGATTATAAAATAAAAAGGCAAAAGGTGAAACCACCTTTATAAGTTTACGTCATAGAATATTAAAATATAATCTGGAACTTTGGAAATACTCTTTATGTCTTACAATTAGTTCTGTGTTTGCCTTTACGATTCCTCGTCGGTTCTAAAAATTTTAATCGTAGAACAACAGTGAAAAAATTAGGTACATTTCCTGGTTTATTTTTTCTAACTCCTGAAGACGAGCAATTGATTTTTAATCTTATTCTCAAATGAGCAACCTTTAACAAATGTCTCAGCGTGCTGCTTGTAATTATCGAACTGATTATTTAAATTTGACAGTCGTACTCGCATTGTCCTCTTATTGTCTCTGAAATTTCAAAATTGAGGAAATCGCGCAAAAAATTTAAAAAAATATGACCGATGGAAAAATAGTTTGATAGTACAATAAAAATATATATTGAATCGTGCAATTTGAGAATTATTTTGATCGTCTGTTTGATTTATATCCATGAATATTGAATGGTGCACGTGCCTGATTAACAGAAACGTGACGATAACAGTTTTAATCACTGTACGTGCCGACAGATATTAAAACTAATCAAACGCAACCCCCTAGCCACTGTAGTTTACTCATTGGCGACAAACAAGAGTTTCAATATCGGTATAATCATGCCAAGCCCGCGTCAAAACACACGGTGTGTTATTTTATCGTCTTATTCGTAAAGAAGCTTTTCGAAACAGCACAAAAAAACAGCACGCAAATAACTGTACTTCCAAAATAAATCATTGAATTACTGACAGAGCCGGGTAACTGATTGAGAAAAATAGTTGGAAAAGGTTTACCGGTATTTTCTCAACAAGCTTTCACTGCAGGATGACGAACAAATCATCTGACTTCTAGTTAAAGATAAGATTCTTTACCATTCAATCTGATACCAGCCTTCAGGAAATTAATTTCAGTTGGATTGGCTTGGACAAACGCGCAAACAAGTTCGGTATAGTACCTATAACCAAAACTTTCCTGTTCATATACGTTTTAGTATTTTTATAATTTCCATTTTCTTCCACCATTACTCCCGTCAATTAACAAATTACATTATCTATGCATACAAAATGATGAATTACTCAGCAGAACTTTGAACTAATAAATTCATTACAAGCCCCCACCAGAAGGTGTAATGTAATTTATGCATCTTGGAAGAGTAAATCTGAGGTACGGAAGGGGGTTTCACCTTCCGTCTTATAAACGGATATAATTAGTCAGATTTCTGACGTGTGACTTTCGTTGTTGGACTAACTTCAGCTAGAGTAAACTATATAATATATGGTTCACCAAAATATCCGTGAAGTTAGCGCTACACAATATGGAAGTATTTCATTTTTACTGCACCTGTTATTTCGGGCCCATCTGACACATGCGTGATAATTTCGTCTAAATAATCTAAGCTCGAAAGAAGAGTGTACTGATACCTTTTGGCAAATTCGATCTATAAACTCTTTCTCTGTACGCGCTAGAGCGTTTCAAAATAATGGGTAGGTTCTAACTCCAACTTTGAGATCTCGTGAATGGGCAGTGCGGTCTAGACCAATCAGGATAATTACCGTTACCTTGACTTTATCTGTGAGAAATGGCACCGTTTCAAAAACTCTGACTTTTGCTCGTACTTGGTCTTACTTTGAACGATGATGAAGTGCCATAATAATCAGACAGAGAAAAAAAAAATTCCTCGATAATAAATAATACCGAATAACCGGTGTGAGTTGTTAAAAGTGTTGCAGTATTGAATGTCGATCTAGAAATTCATTTCACTCTCACGATGATCAGGGCACTGATAACTACGACCGGTTCTTTGGCCGTTGTTATTTTTCTTATTGCCATGGATTTAGACATATGTACGTGTACAATTTAATTCCTGCCCATTCTGTTACACGTTTAACCATTTGCGAGTGTGTTACGTACAACAGTTTCACTGACACCTGACATTTAGTAGGGATATTGCCAAAACTTAAACTGTCCTGATTATCGCTATGATAATCTAGAAGAATTACTTTCGCAATGAATAATGACGTATATGTTGCGTGATACAAGATATTGAGGAAAAAAATTAGATCACGGCAAGGCGTTATTTTCTTAACTTTTTTAATTTTTATTTGACCTTTGTTCGCCTTACTATTTGAGATTATTTTACGAAACGGAATAACTCCGACGAAAGGAAATAAGCCACGTTCGAATGTTCTCGCAGAAGATTTACATTTTACAGAACTTAATCGCATTGTTTGATTAATCATCATATTTTTTGTCCGGGGTTTTGTCAAATGATTATATGTGACGTAAGTTATTCTAACAAATATTATACTTCTAAGGAGGGTCCCCAGCAATGGGCTGAAACGTCGTCAACATCTATGAATGTTTGGACCTTGGATACCAGGTGAAAATCTCTCTTAATCATATCAGCTGCATAGTTCAACGTTACTTGTCATAATTTGAGATATGTGTACCAAAAAATGTCCGTATTTTATGGAATTATATAATCTTCCCATGACGATTCATTAACGAAATTTTGGGTCACCTGACTTGGAGCATACAGGCTGTCAACCGACAGCTATAACAGTTGCACAATTTTTATGACGCCTGGAAAAGTTAATTTTAATGGTGATTTAATGCACGCGCACTAATAACCGGGAAACGTGTTTTACTCAATCTCAAAAGAAGATAAGATTCCAAGCGAGAGTGAATCAGTATCTGTAGACACTTTATCCCAGATGCCAGCACCAGATACATCTCGCTCGATAATACGGTTGGGCGGAAAGTTATTGGAGGAAACTGTCTCGTGGATTGGTTCAAGCAATCTGACGATTTGATTCTGTTGCCAGGATCACTTATCGCCTCTCTTCCCCAGGGACGCTTCTGCACACGTCGCCTTCTCGGAGAAGAAAATATACGGACTAGTGGATGAATGCTATTCTATTTCCGCTTTCCCTTGCATCCCCGTTATCCAGCCTTAATTCTTCTTCTCCCTCACTAACTGGACGAGAAAAAAAATTTCGAGCATCCGCTGTGGTGAACAAGTGTGAATGTAGACGACGTGAAATAATTGACTTGTAAATGCGAATAGTATTTGTTTTACTGCATTTCTTCCAGATTCAAAATTCCTTTCGATCAAGAAACGGAAAAATTTTTGCACCGCCAGATTCATTTTCGCGTACCGAAGAAGCGTCTCTACCATATTCGATAAAAGCTCGCTTCCGACAGCCAGCCTCGCAGCTGACTCGTAACTTTATCTATCGTATTTCATATCCTCTGTGGTAGCCGTGAATCGATCGACCACTAATCTACCAAGATTGTCCTTCCCCAACTATCAAACACTGAGAAAATGTCCGGATGACGTCGCCAGATGGTTTTACGTCTCGTTTTATGAAGTCCGAAAGATTTACGTCTTAATGACGTCTTTAAGGCTTTGGTTGTCTTTTGAGCGTCGTAAAACGAGACGTAAAGCCTTCTAGTTTTCGGCTTCTCGACTCTTGCAGTCCGAGAAGCTCGAATCTTCAGAAAATTGACGAACTTAAAATGTCAGTCGATCAGGATTATTGCAGCATTCGACAGTCTAGCCATACTGTATTTCAACTTTTTATTACAGACGTTAACTTCGACTCTCCGCGTAATAAATAACTACCGTCACTGCTTCTTGATTCCTTTCGATACCATGAACTCGGAGTATCGATAACAAACATTTCGGATGTACGAATTTTTTCTCACCCTATGCCAAACTAAAAATATCAAAATTAGTAAAATTCTGTTTCATTGATTCAATTTTTTCGGCCTTGAAATTTGATTTCTATGTTTATTTCGGACTGCCAACCCAAAGGCAAAAAAAATACACGATACACCTACACCTTTTAAGGTTAGGATTACCATCCTTCAGGGTGGTAAAATGAGCCTAACTTAAACAAGGCGCCAATGTCACGTTAATACGTGGCTGATTACTGTGTACCGAAATCCCAGTTTAATCTTATCCTCCATGCCTCCAAGGCTGCTTTACTAGATAATTAGTATATGAGAGTGTCTGTGCCTGACACATTATACGATACTACATACGGTGGTACCGAGACAAATTCCTCATTAACCCACGGATTACACACACAAATATATTACATCCATGCATTTTTATATTACAGTGTGGATGAAATTTACTGCAAATGTTATTAAACCAAATTTTCTTACCGTCTGGACGGTTAATCTAATTATTTTCATATTTACCTTAGCCAGAAGAGACTCAAGTACACCGGAGCTGGAGTGTCCCGTGTACTCAACTTTCTGCGGGTCGGGTCAATATTGAAAAAAATGATAAGACGAATATTTGTTCTTGTTTCGACATATGGTATATTATTTGTGAAAACTCGGCCACTTATTTTCTCCACTCGAGAATAAAACTCACGGATACAACGACGATATTAAATTTGAAACATTATTGCAAAAAATTTAATAAGTATGGGAATAAACTGTCAGATTATTTATGATTATAACTCACCGGCGGTGAAATGCCAATAAAACAGGTAAATCGAGTGAAAAATAAGAATTAAAACCTGCAATTCTTCGGCTTGTTATCGGTCCGAAACGAGGTGCGAGTTCGATTCTATACGAATTATGTGACAATGACTCCCAATCTCTCACGACAGCTGCGTCGCCAGTCATTTGTCACATAATTCGTATAGAATAGAACTCGCATTTTATTTCGGATCGGAAAACAAGTTAGCCGTAAGGGTAAGGCATCAATGAACATTACTAGGTACTTGGACTATTTTTCTCCAGTACATCTCTTCTCGTTATGTCGAAAGAAAACGAAAATGACGCAATCAGAGTAGCATGTGTATCATTGGAGAATTGTTTGTTGTTTATTTAGTTAGTCTTCCTTATATTTCTCCCTGCGCAATCCTGCCGAAAAAAGAAGACGATACAATATATCCAAGATTTTTGATTGCACGGCCAGTATTATCAACCCGTTAAAGTTTCGAACGTAGAAGTACTTAGTCATCGTTATCACAAATAGTTAGACTCGCAAGTAGTTGCGAGTGCATCGTAATTACAGCTGCAACGAGCCAACTCAAGGACCAAGGATTCTGTCAGTGTTAATTTCAAGCAAACGGTGAAAGGTGCGATTAGTCACGAATCGAAAGATCAAGAGCCGTATAATATACGTGTACCTAATACTTGATAGATATCCACTCCTCTGCAGTCTACCGGCAAAAATAATATGTAAAAAATGAGCAGCCTTACAATCTGTAACGAAATTGAATCGCAGTTTCGATTTTGCGATTTTTGTTACTCATCTTCGATCAATTTTATTTTTTTCTTTTTCATTTCAGCCTGTTTGTTTCTAAAAACGAATAAAATATTGAAACGTTTGAGCTTCTATCGATGTTACAATGGTGTGGATAAATGATGTCCATGCTTATTCGCATTTTATACAACACTGGCTATGGGGGATCGGCTGTACTCGTATAAATACAGTTTCATCGAAGTTGAAGAACTGCAGTAGAAGGTTGAACTTAGGAGAGTTTACATCACCGCAACGCTTGTTTCTTGCATCTAACAGCTCCAGCGATCGCACATAAGGTATGTCAATAATATTCCAACGTCTTTATAGGCGATGAATTGCATCATCTCGTGTGTGAAAATTCTCGGATCAAGAATATCTCCTGAACTTAGGCGTCGCTGGTGTGATGCAAACAGTGCAAAATGCAAAGTGTCTTGTCATTAAAATGATCGTGACTGCTTGTTCGGAGATCTGCGGTGTTCCTTCGAAAAACGATTATGCTTATATGCGAATTGAGGAAGAGCAGTGAAGATTAATCAATTTTACAAATTCACTCGCGGAAACTATGTGAAAAATGAAAATAATGTTAAAAAAATTCTGCTAACTGTATGAAAAATAATCCAAACCTAAACGAGAATGAAATTCCCACAAGAATTCAACGGGACATTAAAAAATAGTTTATAGTTATTGAAATAATTTCATCCATCAGTAAAATGACGAATGACTTAATTTCATAAAAGTATATAATCAGAATATAATATCTTGAAAAAAACCGAAAACTCGAATTTGATTCTTAAAAATTTTATCACATGCTTCTTAATTCACGAAAACGTTGTGGAAAATAGGCAAATTATTACTTTGCAGGTAAATTTTCAAACGAAATTTCGAGTTTTCATGCCAATCGCCATGCGCGAATCGCTCTTTCTTTTCTAAAAATCTTACCATTCATTCCCCTGGATGAAATACTTGTAAAAATTCAAAATATTCAAAAATTTAAACCAATACGATTACGGAAATTTATTGTCATACTTACAATTAATAATTAAAATAAACGTAGAACGTTTCATTCTTCTGATCACAGTATAAAAATTTTCTCTTCCAGTAAAGGAGACATTCGGGTATGAAAATTTTTTTATCACGCACATTGCACCCACACGCGTGTGTTGTCGACCTGAGGAAAATGAGACGCTACGATCTTCGGAGCGTACTTATTCTGATCGTCGCCTGCAGCCTGCTCGCTTCTCACGCCTCCGCGATTAGAAACACGATCGATATGATGGGAGCGGTTGAGTCGGCCGAGAAAAATAACGCCCCCGGGAGTCACGGAGGTCGAGAAGTCAATCCTCCTAAGAACACTGTCAATACACCGCCTCCGCAGAATCAGGGTACGTTGGACCAAAATTCACTCAAGTATGATCCAGGAACACTGGAGATTAACAAGCCAAACGCGATATTTGTCTAACGTTTAAAACTCTGTGCTACGAAGATCCCTTTAAGACTGCAAAGATAAAAAGGACCAAAATTATGAAGAAAAGAATGGATATCGATTGGGGTTCGAACGAGTTTTTTTATCAGACTTCTTACAAATTGGTTTCAAATATGTTAATTAAAGAACGGTTCCTTAATTTTTTCACATTTTTATCTCGATTATAATCCCTGCCTGTAAGAGGTTTGATTTTTCTATTTAAAACGGACATTTTTCGGGTACAAACTTAGTGCATATTTTATTGTAGTAATAATTGAAAACAAAAAAAAATTGTAACTGCATGATTTTAGTGGGCGTTGGTGCTACTATCTGATAATGAATTCACATCATCGTAAACGGCAATCCAAACGAATTGTACACCCTACGAATGAAAAAGTCAGATGCCACCCTAATGCCGATGCCTTGTTTCGAATCGTTATGATATTGTTAAAAATCTGGTAAATTTCTTCGATTTCATTTATTTTATTCAGTAGACTGTTTTTGGACAAAGTCCTGGACCAAATTTCGCGTTTTTCAATAGTCAAGTCTATATTGCTATAAATAAATTACAGGGCATTCCATGCTAACTTGATCATTATCTGCCCTTAGCTGAATTTTTAGCATGCTATAAAACAATTTCTGCAAGTTTGAAGAACACTGGGTAGTTTTATTTCAACTACTCTTTCAGTATTGATGATTTTGACTTATAATCAACATATTTTCAATCAGCGATAACATTCAATACCAGCTGTTTGAATGAAAAAAGCTAGAAGAGACGCAAATTACTCGTTTTCGAAAGAGAATGCGTTAAAAAAAAATCAGAAAAAGGTTTTTTAAAAAATCCTCATTCGATTCAACCTTTCGAGAATTGGTCAAAAAACATAACCTCGAAACTTGAAAAGAACCGATTATGACGAGTTTGAACAAGAGAGTTGGATCAAAATTTTATGAAATTTTTCAGGAAAACAGAATTTGCATTTTAGATTCACGAAGGTTCAAATTCATCCTTTCCACCCCTCAACTATCTTAGAAGAATATTTCTACGTTAATTAGAAAATCAGGCATCGGATAGTCTTAGATTGAGACCAAATTATAATCCATAAAAACCGAAACCGCGTTTGCCTTACGTTCTGGAACATTTGATTCCAGTCTCAGTTGCAGGACCTTCGTTAATCAGGATCGCAGCTGGACCAGGAATCCAGACCGTGTTCTACTCCGTACCCGGAAGCATTTCGATATCTTACGGATCACCTGGCACATCGACTTCCTACTTCGCCTCGTCAGGTTATCCCGGTGAAGTTTCCTTGCCTGGTGCGCTAATCCAGGGCCCAAATACCGCAGGACAACAGGAATACGTCAACTATCGCAAACATCCGGCTTACGCTGCGGCGACCCGGAACCTACAGATCGCGAGTCAGATCATCGCTGGAATCGCTTCGGAATTTCGTCGTCAACTACGCATCGTCGACACGGAATAGTGGGAATTTTTGGTGGTGTCGAAATGGTCGTTGATTGGTAAAATAACGCGAGAACGCGGCGAGTAGTTTGCCGACGGTCACTTTGTCGGAAAATTGTTTGAAAAAATTCGTCTGTTTCAATTCTTATAAGCTGTGGATCGAAATTTACAAAAACAACGTAAAACAGTGAAATTAGCAAGAGAGCTTCATCATTTACGGTGATTCACCGAAGTACAATTCGATGCTTCCAGTGTGGCCAAAATAAACGAGGTATTTTGAATTGGAAGTGATTAAGGTTTCAAAAATTTTATCATACTTCTCTCTTTCCTAGGTATTTCTTTTTAAAATAGACATTTCACATCCAATCTCGGAATATCGCTGGCTTGAAGCTACTTTTCCGTGGGTATCATTTGTTGGGTTCGTACTCGGATTTATGCAATTGACATCTAAATCAATCAACAAATCATCGAATAGGTGTCCAGAGGGTTTTTATCGATGCCTTTGCAAAACATTGAAAATTTCCGACCTAAAAATATCGCTGATCAAGAAATATGTCGATGTATTAGAAAGTATCTTCCTCTAATCGTAACCCGGAGTCGTGGATCGTCGAAGGAATCGAACAGTTTACAAACTTACCCGAAATTTCAACAGACTTGAAATCAATTTCAGTTTCAACCATATTGAAAACGGATCAGCGGTTCCGTAACGCTCTCAAACCAGTAAGGCAAGCCGATAATGTACTCGCGACCCTATGTTCTAATTACAGGATCCAAGGAAAGGATCAGGTATTAGGAATCCCTGAACAAGGAGCCCTTCGGGATCCCGGGGTTAGGGACGCTATCCTTGTAAACTGTGACAACGATACTCGAAGTCGTTACGCCACGCTTACACATTGGCTAAGCCTGTGAAATGCCTTATACCCAGAGTTCTGGAGTTCTCTGTAATCCCCGTAACGCGTTTGGAACAGTGGCCAATATCCAGAGTACAGCCAGAGTGGAAAAATATAGGGACAATCCACAAGGGGGGGCCGGATAGACCCGAAACAGCCACAAACTGCGTCACTCGTGTCAAGAAGCAACGCTTCCCGAAGAAGTTTAAAAAGGTGATGTGACAAGTTTCCAACGAATTTTGTTGACCAGTTTTATTTCATCAATGTCAAGTTGGTTTCGGAATTTCAGACATTTTAGGATATTGGTTAGCGAGTGAACTACAGACGAAAAAAGTCCTTCGTCATTATTACATGCGGTATTTCGAAAATTTCACAAGTTCGATACGACCTTTTAGAATTTTTTAAAAACATTCTGTAATCATTTTATAACACTAATCCTATTTGTATACTTGGAACAATTTTGAAACGAAAGAATAACAAATTGTGTTGATTGGGTTACAATAATTGGCGAAGAACGGAGAATCTGTCTTTGCATTTCAATTTCTTGGATATTATCGCGAAGAAAAAGTTTTAATGACATTTTTCAAATTCAAAACTTTCGGCTCCTTTAACTCTCATAATGCCTCATCATTTTTAGCAATTAAGTTATCAGCTTCTGAAGACTTTATTATTGCCATACAGCATTGATAGCTTCGCAACTCGTCAATTTTTCAAACTTCATTTCGAAACTTATGTCAAATTATTCTTAAAGCTACAAAAGAAAGAATAAAATACCGAAATACGAATCGGTAATGCATAGTTGCACAAATTTTTACGATGTACTACTAACGTCCATTAAGCGATCAGTTAAAGTTACCGATTATCTTCATATTCATCGCATGGATTTGGTCGAGCATCTCTTTCTTCCTGTCGTAGGGTATACCGGGTGCATTGATTATCATATCTGATAAACTCCTATCTGATCTTCGAACACGTGTATTCGCAGAGTTCGCCAAGCGTTCCTGAAATACACATATATTACGAAACATGCACGCTGTTTAATTAGTCAATGACTCATTATTGCTGGTTAATACCCAATTAAAGATGAATAGTATGCCGTTAGATTAATTGGAATAAGACGACGTGGATCTTTGGATTGCCAATGAAGAATAAAAAGAAATTAAACGATTCTTCTGGAAATGATAACATTCACCTCTTCTAATCGCGTATACGGAACATAAATGTATCATTAGAATTCTCTCGAAATGATCGAATTCAATGTTTCGGTTCCAGTACCCAGTTCACGGGCAATCTCGTTAGCAGAAATCTTAGTAAAAGCGTAAGATAAATTCAATCGATATGAGTTACTTTTCGTAGAATCTAATATCTTTACAGTCGACTCTCTCAATAGAGCAGTTTCTTTTCAAGAAAACTCAGAAGCGTAGCCGAAATTTTTCCAGATACTCTCGCAATAAAACTGGCAACAAAAGTGAAATGTTTGAAAAAAAAATAGCGTACCAAGCTCGTTGATGGGAGTATGCTAATTTTTAAAAATATCCCCCCCCCCCTAAACCCCCCTAAACCTCCGTGACCGGCCCTATTTCTAGTACCGATTGTATGAAAACGGAAATACTTACGACGAGAGAAGCCGGCTGCCTTTCGCTGGCTTGAACTGAAGATAATCCAACCATCGCAGTTAGAACGATTGCAGAAACGATTAGAACGACGGTCTTCATGGTGATCTACTGTATGAAAAAAAATTAGTCTCAGTAAATCGTTGATTATTCCACCGTCACAAATAACCATGCAGTCTGTTCTACTATTTGGTAAACTTATGTTATTCACGTGCACGAGATGTTTAGTGTTATAAAAAGACGAAGAAAAACGCATGGCAATTAATTTGATCCTCATCCGGCGATGATACGTTTCAAAATCGATTGTATTGCTTTCAACCGGTTAATGATAGTTAATATTTTTTGTCACGTTGTGAAACATGGGGAAAATTCGTTACGAATTGTACAATGACGCTCAATCCTTACCTTATTCAACTGGCTCTGCTTCAAGATCGTTAATATGCTCTTCGCTTGCAAAACAAGGCCTTTTATAAGACGGGAGTAAAAGCGCGGAATCTTCTTTGAACTTGCGTGACTGCAGCGAATCATCGATAACCTCACAATTGCTTGACGAATCTATATAATATTAACGCTGACATGACCCCGAGACGATAAGAAATGTTATGGCTTAAGGTGGTTCCCCGGTTTATCTCGACGCTGACGTACACATCTCCAGATATGAAAGTCCACGTATCTCTATCGCAAAAAAGGCTTGACACAGAAATATCGAAACTTTCGTAACAACAAATACTCGCAGAAAAATTAATAGTTAGTTTACAGATACGCATTTTTAGTGTAATAAATATTTTTCCTCTTTCATTTATCACAATATAATACTATTTTTCTACACGACGTGAGTATAATTTCGCTAAAAAGAAACCAGACCCAAGCAAATTATTCAAAGATAAGCTAAACGATAATTTGTCATGTTTTATAATTCTTATTATATGGAATTTCAAGATTCAAAATTAAGATCCAGCCGGAAAATTGAACTGTCAATTTGTTAAAATCAAATTTCACTATTTTTATGCATTTCTCAGTATCATGACACGTTTCTTTTTGAATATTTTTAAAACATTCGGCAACCGTCAGTCATCCGTTATCTTTTTTAAAAAAAGGGTATCTTTACTTGAAATCTGTGAAAGCCGCCCTTATTCTTTTTGTATAGCCTAGAATATTTTATTCAGAGGAAAAGTACAAACAAGCAATGGTTTTATTTTGTGAGTAAAAATCTCGATGCTGTAGTAAGGAGGGGGTTACTCGAAAATAAATAAATTTTTCAAAACAAAACTTGTACGAAACGCATTTTTTATCCAATCGACGCTCAGCTTTTCGCCGAAAATAGTCCTACATTTATGGAGTTATCGCAAAGCATTCAAAATTTGAGCATGAATACTCGTTTCAATTGTCAAGAAAATACTTTCGTCGTGTTTAGTGAATCTCTTTTACCATAAACTTGAAGTTAACCGATTTGGTTCAAAACAAGTTTCCAATTGTCCTCTAAACATTGACTTGAGAAAGGTCAAATACGTGAACGGTAACTTGTTATAAAATTTGCAGAGAGTCAGTAGCAATAATTCTGGAGTAAAAAAAAAAAGTGGTAGTTGGTAATTTTAACAGTTTGCTAGTGTCTGCGGGTAAAGGAGACGTTGGTTGGAATTTTCTCGATAAATCTACAGTTATCATCATCGACCAAGGTGCGAGTCAGTTGACGGCACTGACATTGCAGAAAGCTTATTTACCGGCAGTATTGTTTTAAACGTCGGTAATTTGCCGTTCAACTTTTCTGTTTCGCAATAATATCATTGTCGGTACATAATTTGATGACCGCTATTAAGAAAGACTCATTTCCCGAGTGACAATACCAAGAAACGTATCTGCCACGAATAAGCGTAATGGTAAGCCTTGTTCAATACCGGCTATCGATACGCCAGTCGGCAATGCAGAACGCGTACTCATTGGTTGTGATTAATCGTTCGAAAATTCAAATTTGAACTGCAGAAGTCACGTGCCCGCAGTAACGTGATATTGATAAACAAAACGCTAACGCTAGCGTTTCATGGTTTACCTAGCTTATCGTTAGTTCCTCAGTTGTGTTTCAGCGTTTCGCCTATCCGCACGCGTCGTTTACTGCTGAATTTCTGTTCAAAGTGAGTGAAAACTGTGGAGGACAATTCATCAGTTCGTATTAATTGTGACCAGCCGAAGAGATTTTGGGGTTTTATTCGTTATTCTGCAGCGACGGTCGATGTGAGTACAATCAATCAAAGCGACTTTCTATCCGCACGTACTTATTGTCCATTCTAATTTCCGATTTATAATCCTATCTCCGACGCTACTCGTGATTCTGACAATTATTCGCGGATAAAGTTGCCGAGTTTCACAACTCGTCAAACTACTCATCGATGCGTCAGTAGCATCTTCGTTACGATTAGTTATAATTATAATTATCGCGCAACAGCGAACGAAACGTAATTCAAATTCAGAATTAAATTGGATACCTTTATATGTGTGTATATATATTTGTGTATTTTATATTGTCGACAAAAAGTAACAATGGTTTAACCGTATAATTTATCTACAACAATCTACAATAGATTACAATGCGTGTGTGGTTTTTTTTTATTTTAATTTTTTTCTTTGTGTTGGGTCGTGCATCTTCTTCGTTTTTGTTTTCTAGATTTTTTTTTTTTTTTTTTTTGTTTTTTGTCATTTCCTACTTTGAGTCCTTTTGTTTTCGCCGTTTCCGTCTTCTTCTCCTTCTTTCAATAACCATTATAATTATGTAATAGTAATAAATGTTTATATATATATTTCAATATTTCGATATTTCAATGTAATAAATTACTCGATACAATTGTTCGCTATCTGACAGTATAATATAACCGTACTCGGTACCGAGTACAGTTTCTTTTTTCCCCCCTTCTTCAAATCGTATTTCAATCAATTAAACTCCAATCGCTCGACCACGTTATTAATTATCTACATATATATTATATATAATATATGTATATATTTAACTGGTATATATATATATATATATATATTGTTTGATTTATGCGTAGTCAAAAACGAAACAGTTATCGGTATAAATACTTCGTAATTCAGCATATTGGTTTTCGGTTTATCCTAACCAATATAAGTATTCTCAGAGTTCAAGCTAGAAACCTAATGTATCTACACAATATACATGTGTGTGTGTATATATTCTTCGGGTGGATGAAAAAATCATAACTATACATGTATGTATGTATTTAAAAAAAAAGCAACACTTTTCAGTTTATTTTCATACTTAAATTTCTACTAACAATTGTCGACGGATCTTGTAACAAAAACGATGAAATTTCAACCGTTCGAGTTAAATCCGTATGCGTCATGTTATATTCAATGTTACGTTGTTCAACATATTCATGTACATACGTACGTATAATTCTGCTGCGATTTACCAACGATCATAAATTATGATTTTACAACCCCTGATCTTAAATTTCCAAAAAGCATGCAGTATATAGATTTTTTAATTCTTATTAATTACAGTATTAAGTATAATGTATATATAGTTTGTATATAACAACAAACGTAACGAAACATCGACTCGGTGATACGTATTATTCTACGCCCCGTGTATATAATTGTAATACAAACCGATAAGCGCATATATTTTGTACGAATCATTTTCTACGGTTATATCTATTAGGTAAATATTGCTCAGCTCCTAATCATACACGTTTATATGTGTTATACGTATTATATGTACGAATGTGTGTATGTGATGTTCTAATTACATATTATTATTCATATCGTGAATGTTATTTTATTTATTTATTTATTTTTTCTGGAACGAGAACGAATTTAAAAAACTAACATAACGATACAACCATACATTTGTATAATAAATTGGAATTGAAAATTTTTAGATTCGCACAACATCGTCATTAGATGAATTTATATTAAAGTGTTGTTCGTAAATTGTACGAAACGAGTTAATTTTCGTGGTAGAGTTTACTTAATTTCTTCGATTATTGTAACTACCGTGATTTTTATTTTTTCAATATTAATTTCATTTCTTTTAACACGTTAGTTTATCCCTTTGAAATTTTCTTCTCACTTCTTTCTATATTTATTTACTATACCGACAAACTACCGAGTATAACATCAAGTCGTAAAAAACGTTTTTTTTTTTCATCTCTACTTTTTCTCCCGTCATATTCAAACCGTACAAATCACATTTACAATTATATATCGTGTAACAGGGAGATCGTGAAAGTAACGAATACGCACTTCGATGGAAAAAAATACTGAAAATTGTACTCTTCTATTATCGACTATACACAATACGTATGTATATACATAAATGCATACACACATAGATACATATAATTATGTATATTCATAGTATGCAATACTGCCGTTTCACCGCAACCTCCTTCTCCTGCATCCTCTTCTTCCTTTTCTTCTTTGCAAATTTCACTATTCGATAAAAAAAAAAAAAAGCACTTTCCTCATACTTTATACTTCTTCTTTCTTTCATATATCATGCGGTGTCGGTGTTTCGTTTAGAGAAAGAAACTCTACATTACGATGAATATATAGTGAATATTTGATTGACAATGATCTGGAAAATTTCATTCGTAAGTCGAGTTATTATCATCTAGATATTTGATTTTATTCACGAACGTAAGTAGTTTTAGAGTCGATGTCTTCCTTTTTTTTTTTTTTCTTTGTTTTTCTCTCGATCATTATTTTCTTCCCGCGTTCGTGGATTTTCCTGCCGACCACGGCATCGCATTTGCTCTTTTCTCGATCTTTTCTTTTCTTAGACATTTACAACTAACAATCGTAAGAGGACAAGAGGAAGGGGAAGGTCAACGAATATATTTGGGATTCGTTGGATGGTTGTCGTAATAGAAAGAGAAGGAAAAAAAAAAACCTTAAACGCGTGAGTGAAAAAGACACGAAACGTACCTGCCGCGTTGCATTCAAGTATTTGTGGATAGGTCGAGATGAAAAGCTATAGTGATTTTCAACGGACCTCGAAGAGAATATTCCAATGAAATGATAATAACGGTAATAAGAATAATTGTAATATCGATGAATGAAAAACGTCGTGAGTCGAGGGGGGAGGGGGAATGTAAACGTTACGTGACAAATGCGTGCACCAAGTAAAATGAATGAATCAAGAGATGTTCGGTATACTAATAATATCTATTGATATAACAAACTGCAACAACGCTTCAACAATCTAATTATAGTAACAATTATAATATAATGGCAATAATAACAACAATATTATGTATTTATAATAAAAGCTATAAATCGTAGGTCGAGCTTAAGATTCTGCATACATATACATACATATATATATATATATATATATATATATATATATATTATTATATATATATTATATATATATATTATGCTATGTATAATGTGTGCTTGCTATGTGTTTACTGTGTTCGCGTACGTGTGTCTCTGTGTGTTTCTGTTTGTTCGTGTCGGAGGATTAGATTTAAAAATTTTTTAAACTTCTTTAAACGTCTCGAGAATCAATCTCGACGCTAAAACAATACAGGAATTATACACAGAGCCAAGTGACAGGGGGAGGATGGTTCTTTTGCTCCTTGTTTATCACTCTCTCACTCCCTTTCTCCATATTCTCTCTTTCTCGCCTTCTTCACTAATTTTCTTTACATTATTCATACAGCTATGTAGTATATAATGCATAATATAACATGATATAGTTGAAGGTAAAAGTTATACGCATATAAATATATTTCGAGCATACGTATCCACGAAATCCATTTCGTGTTCACATATAATATACCAATTGTGTTACTATCATTGTTATTTTTGTTGTTGTTATTATTATTACCATACACTTCGTACGTACGTATAGCTGTAATAACAATACATACCTACCAAAGCAAATTAATATACATATTATATGTATGTACGCATATGCGTTAAGAATTTATGCAGCATATATATACACACGTATGCATGCATGTGTAGAGTGTGATAGATAATACTTTGCAGTATAATTTGACAATAATGAGATAATAATAATAATAATAATAATAATAACAATAACGACAACAACAACAATAATAACGATAATAATGATAATAATGTTTTTTTTTTTTTTAAGTACGCATCAAGTATATTTATGCAACACGTAATGTATTTGTTGATAATATTCTTCTAGTCAAATCTGTAGCGTATAGCGATAGCAGACAATGTTACGGAATGATGAGTAAATTTTTTTTGTTCTCGATTTTTGCCTTCATCTCTCAATAAATTTGAATTCAACCGCTGACGGTGATAATCCTCATGTAACGGGTAAGAATGAATATAATCGGTGAATTTAGATTATGAATATAAGTTTTGCATCGTGTACAGTTGTAGGTATAGTAATATAGGTATATTATATACACTTTAGGCGAAATGTCTAGGAGATGTATGTATAACAAGGTATAATAAGAATTGGCTTTTTTTTTTTGTTTTTTTGTTTTTTTTTTTTGTAATCAAATCATAGTGGCATGTATCATTATGCGAGTCGCGAAGTCGATATATCATTCATATCATGTGGATACCTAGGATAGGTACAATAGATGAGTATTAGAATTTTATTTTTATACACGCGTATGATTAACTCATTCAATTTTATTCACGTTGTTTTTTTTTTTTTTTTTTTTTTTTTTTTTAAATTTATTTTCATTTTATTTTCTGTTCAAAATTAAAAATTTCTTTCTAATCGTCACGTCAATGGATATTCCGTTTTGCTCTTGACCGCAGGAGGAAAAGTTGCCTGTTTGTTGGCTCGATTTATCAAAATTCTACGTTATTTTACTACAGACTGCAGTGACGCAAGTAATGCGTGAGATAATCTTATTCGGATCTCGATGTGAGCATCGATTTATTGTTTATTATTTCACGTGAGTAAGTTAGTTAGTTAGTCAGTTGGCCTGCGTGAGCGCAGTACGTGACTGCGGTATATTTTCTTCTCTATTTATTTTTCGCCTTACGATGATTCCAACGTTGTCGCGATACCTGAAAAATGAAAACAACATTTCCTATATTATCATCATTTTTTTTTTTTATCGACAATATCGCCTGCGTATAACGTACAGGGTGGTTAATTTCAATCACCCGAGACGAATATTGCATGAAAAAAAACGAAGGATATGCGAAAAAACTTTATGCAAAAACTCGGAGGGTTTTAAGGTGGTAAATGATGCACATTTTTGATATTTTTTTTTTTTATTAACCAACAGCTGATTTAGACATCAGCAGCTGATCTCGCTAAAGTTTTGCATAAAAATTTTTCTCCCACAATCTCTTTTCGTTTCTCAGGATATTCGATTTCGGGCGATTAAAACCGATCACCCCTGTATTTATACGTGTTTATTTACTTTATTTATTTATTTATTTTTTTCTTTTTTTCTCCTCGGCCTATGAAATCGACTTCGAACGCATAACGATTACAATTACTTATGTAGTTATTTCTACAAGAATAATTTGTGAAATTATCGCGATTAATAATATAGGAAATTTTGTTTTTATCGGACAATTCAGTCGTCTTCACTTCAATCACTACGTACGGTTTTTACGTACTAGCCGTAATTTCTGAATTTACATTTCGATGTATTGAAACAATTAATCGTTTTCTTGTTTGTTTGTTTTTTATGTTTTTTGTTTTTTTTTTTAAATTTTTATTGTTTTTGTTTTAATTTTTTTTTTTTCAACTTTATTTCTCGTCTTGTTTTTTTATTTTATTTTTGTCTCATATACGCAAATAGAATAGGTAGGCAGCTAGATTAGATAGGTCGAATAGAGATATATAAATAGATGCAATACAGGTTGCTTAGATAGTTTTAGTAGATTGTTTAAAATCTCTTTTCGTTATTTATCACGCGAAAGAAAAACACCACGCTTCTCGTGCGGCAGGTGTGTTATATTGTTTTTTCATTTTCGTTTTCGTCTTTCTTTTTTTTTTTTCTTGTTTTCTTTTTGTTTTTACTTGGTACCAAAAAACAAGAAGATGTAGAAACGAACTAACGTATGCAAACAAAGTCGTAAAACATCAAGGGTGACTTGAAGTATATTATTGTCCCATGTGTGTGCGAGTGTGTGTGCGCGCGTGTGTGTGTGTCTAGATATAAATCGTGATTTTTTCCAATAATAATTTCGTATTCACCAACTTTTTCCAATTAAACTTTATCATCGAAACTTTTCCCATTTTCGTATTATTCACGTCGGCGTCACCAACAACAACAAAAATTGCATTAACATCAATAATAATAATCACAATAACAGCAACAAGTAATAATTGTTACAAAAGTACAACTTTCCGAAACAGTTTTAAACTATGGATAAGCAATTATTGCAAAGATTCGTCATCGATTGTACGTAGAGTAAAGGATATCTGGAAAACGAAAATATAACTGCAATAATGTAGAATATAGATAAATAAACAAATAGTTTCAGTGTTTTCTCTACGTTCATTGATCAGTTTAAATGGGAAGAATGAAAAAGAAAACGTACCGTACGTAATATGTATGGATATGTATATATGTATCTACGCGTTTTGCAACTGTCTATTAAAACATTATCTAGGTGTATGAATGTTTTTTTTTCCAACACCCGCTTTGAAAAGTTCGTTTTTCGATGCTCGCGTAGCGTGCGTAATGCGCCCCATGCGACAAAACAAGATTAGCGAATGCGCACGAGCAGAATTCTATATTTTACACACTAGGGCCTTCTTTGACGCATGCGCACTATCGGACAACTCAATTTTCCGCACCGTTTCGTTGAACGCAAATTGCCTAACCTTAATTTCAGCCACACTGTAAGTGGCACCTTCGATGCTTCTCAAATCAAGCTTTCCATCACAGTTGTTGTAAAAAATAGCGTGCTCAACACAACATACTACCTTTTAACATCTGTTATTCAATGCAAATTCTATTATCTTTACATATATATATATATATATACGTCCATGTATATATATATATATATATACAAATCTCTAATGCTCCTTTGCTCTACTCATCGAGTTTTCTTCTCCTCTTCTCTCCTCTGTTTATTCATTTATATTCACCGCTCAAATTGTTCAAAAACCTAAAGTTTCAACAACAGATACGTATATACATATAACACACGCTGCAATTGTATGTATGTACATAAATGCGTATAATTTACATCCCTGCCACGCTGCACTCGTTTTACATTTCAATATGTACGTAGGTCGATATACTGATTATTATTTTTGTGTAAATACAATGTGTGTGTGTGTGTGTGTGTGTGTGTGTGTGTGTGTGTGTGTGTGCGTGTGTGTAATTTTGTTTTTCTTTGCCTCGTCTACACTTGCACGCGCCCCCCTAATTAATATGTAATATTCGGAACTTCTATAATTAATTAACTTATACGTATGTATATATTATATATAGATACATGTATAATTTGTATAACATATCGTGTATATAATATATGAATCTATGTATATTTTCTATCATAGCTACATAGTATCCTACAATGCTCTAGATTAATGTAAGGGTAGACATCAACATTTAGCTATGTTATAATATGGAGATATTTTTTCATATATTCCTTAACCTTAATCTTATTTTTATGTATAGATGCCTTATTGTTATTGTTATTTTTGTTGTTGTTGTTGTTTTTGTTGTTATTATTATTATTATTATTATTTATTCATTTATCAATTTGAATTTTTTACTCTCGACCTCAACACATACGTGTATAAGTATATGTATAATAACATTGTTATTACAATAATTCTCTACTTTTCTCATTATCATTATTATTCTTATTATGGTATTATAGGTATATATAATCTATATACCTATCCTTATATTTCGTAAAAAGTTTTGTATATAATGATATCGTTCGTATGTATAATATTATGTTATTGTAGTGCTTTACGTTATCTCATGTATTATATATATATATATATATATATATGATGCTGCTGCTGCTTCTGCTGCTTCCGCTGCCTGTATAATCTTTATAATTTATACGTTATCGTATTCTTTATTACTTTATAATTACACGGAAATATGTAACAGATGTATGTATATAAATTTAGTTTTCCGTTATTGTGGTCATACATACATATATTACATATATGTATACCTGTGTCGTAAAATTTGCGTATATATGCGTCAGGTTTTCTTTTATTATATAATGTATATAATATGTGATATATCGATTAGTTTATATCATATGATTATAATAATGATCGATATTTGGTGTACCGCGAATTACAATTAACGCGACGTGTTTTTGGTTTCATTTTATTGATTTTCTTAAATATTTTTTTTTTTTTTTTGTCTCTTACGCGTCACGTTAAACTGTATTATTTGCTTTTGTTTATCAACTGATTTATTTTACAACTCTTTCTCTTGCTGCTTTGTATTCATCATCACCTCCTCAATTCTACAATTACAGCTTATAACGCGACTATTAATATTACACGTATAAGTACCTATTATGCACATACTATTTAAGTTTTTTAGTTAAACGACAGTTTGCTAATATAAAATTTTCTTTCACTTCATTTTGCGATTTTTCGGCTCTCTCTTTTATTCTGCCCAATCCGTGAGCGAGTCGTTTATACGATGAGAATCGAATAATATAACTAGACAGGCTGGTCTATCACGCATAACCCGGAAATAGTGCAGCACAAACTTCGCGCTGTATATATATATATAGGTATATACGTGTATATATAATTTAGGGCGTTCCTTAAAAAGTCCAAATAATTCAAAAATAATTCCCCAATTTTTTCAGATTTTTATCCGAATCCATGCCGTAAGAATCTTGATTTCATAATTGAATGAATCCTTTTCAAGAGAACAATAAATCTAAAAAAACAAATTTCGATGAAATTTTATGCAAAATGATTTCTTGGGTCGCTGATTACGAATCTGAACTATAAATTTCGAAATTCAAAATGGCGGATCCAATGTGGCAGACAAGAATCCTAAAAGTCACTCGACGTTGCCGTCTTGTACCCGCCATTTTGAATTTCGAAATTTATAGTTCAGATTCGTAATGAGCGACCAAAAAAACCCCGCTGTATAAAATTTCATCGAAATCCGTTTGGTATATTTATTGTTCCCTCGAAAGGGTTAAATAGGAAAATCAATCCTGTGGCTGCACAGGTCAGAGTTGAGATGAGAATCTGGAAAAATTGGGAAATTATTTTTGAATTATTTGGAGCCGATGTAGAAGGAGAGACAACCGAATTTCAAAAATGACCTTTTTGAGGACCACCCCACTATATATATATACATTTATATACGTATGGAAAAAGTGGTCGTTGAAAAGTTTGATTTTTAACACGTATCTATAGAAATTTTACATACTTATTCGCGATTATTATATAAATTTGGGACCTCACAGCGATTGGTTGAAAAACAAAATGACAATAATGATAACAATAACAATAATAACAACAATAACAGTAATAGTAATGATAATAATATCTTTAACCGAAGAAGAAACTGCTCGAAAAGTAATCCTGAATTTATTTATCATAAATATTTACCGGATATTCGAAGTTGGTTCAGATCATGTTTGAGGTGAAATGAAAAGAGGAAGAAATTTTCTTTCTAAATGCAAGATATATCGTTCTTTTATCATACAGCAGCCTCTATCGATTCATCAATTCATGTATTATACTTATAAAAGATTTTTTTCAACGATACATTTCATATATATTTTGTAAATTTCTCTTTCATTCGTCTATAATATCTAGTTAATGTGTGACTAGCGGTATATTATCATACTACCAGCTAATATCTATAAACGCACACACTTTATGCAAATTGCAATAATAATTATTGCCGACTGGGCGGAACCGCTTCTTCCTTCTCTCATTTTATCCATTACACAAATACGTAATATGTATTCAATGATAATACAGTATTCCAACTATATGGAGCTACATATATATCTCTGCACCTTTATCGAATCACTTTTTTTTTTTTTTCTCTCTCGTTTCCAAGCTCATCTTTCACTCCGATCAGCAAGTTTTTTGACTCTCCCGCATTTCACCATTTCGAAAGAATGAAAGGAAAAAAATGGTTGTAATATTTTTTTAAAAATCTCTGGAAACTCTTTGGTTAAAGAACAACGTGCGAGATAACGAGTCGAACGTACGTAAATTAAGAGACGATAATTGAAAATCGTAATGATATTGAAAGTAATCACATACAAAGTTCGTCCTAAAATTTATTTATGTTTTCGTCATGTTTATCATTTTATTCTTCTATTAATTAATAATCTATCCTAATAATGTAATTATACACTATTTATAATATGAACAATTTATTATTCTCAGCATCGCTTTTTTTGATATGTGCGTTCGTGCTTCGTACAAATATACCGTATATAAGATATTGGATAGATATATTATACAAACACAATATGTTCATACTTTTCACGTCTTCTTTCTTTGCTTAAATTTTCCTTCGATTTATCTCTATCCATTTTTCAACCCGACTGCACGCCATCATTTTTTAAACACTCGAATCTTCTTTACCCTCACGCGGATTATTTCTCTATTTTTTATGTAATTTTCAGCCGGTTATCTACATTCACTTGTAATTCATTCCAAGCAATAAATTCTTTTCTTCATTTTCTCTCGTTCTTTTTTACCACCACCACGCGTCTTTTCGTTTTTTACACATCATTATACGTACACATATTTTATATAAATCAACTTATCACGCACCCCGCCCCCGTTTTTTTTTTCTCATTCCGCGCCTTCGTCCCTACGTGTCTATATATATATATATATATATATATATATATATATATATATATATTCTATGTTTATAATAATGTAGATGTAAAGCTTAAACGCGCGTTCATTTTTAGAATTGTTATTACTTTAAGTATGTATTAATTCTTTCTATACCTCTCTGACTATTTTCTTTTTGTCTCCTTTATTTATCTAATTGTAAAATACAGAGTACAAATTGTATGTCGTACGTGCTTGTTGTATTATTTTGTAACGCGTCGCATGTACACAACGATTCTCTCCGGATTTCAATTTTGGAGTAAAAAAGAAACAAAAACAAAAAAAAAAACAAAAAAATGACAAGAAGCACGAAGATGAAAAAAATCGAGATCAAACCTTCTTTTCCAGAATTCACGTCTATGTCACTTCTGCCAATTATTATGATGATTATTATTGGATAAATCCTGAATTTTTTAAATGTCAAATCGTATCTTGGAGCTCTATGGTCATGGCGTGAAAAAAAAAAAAAAATTGTATTCATTGTTACCAGTCTTACAAAGACCGCATTTTCTAACACCTGGCTTTCTAGGTTTATGTAAATAATTGAAAGGAGGGATTAAAAAAAGGCCTAGACAAAAGTAACTACGCTGCAAAGGAAGAAACAGTTTTTTTCTCAACCGTTTTTCTTAACTTTTGGTTACAGATACCGACAGCCCTTTTTAATTCTCCTCTTCCATTTTTCTCCATGGAGAATTACGGCCGTGTGTTATTAACCTCTGTATATAACCATTGCTAAAGTATTTGTAATCGATCAAACGGAACACGTACGGAGATCCGACGAAGGGTACATGATTTGCGGACTTTCGACCCGTTTCTAAGCCATATTAAGGGGGAATATTCACCTGGAAACGAAAAAAAAAAAAAAATCACATTCCGGAATTTATTTCAGCAAAACTATTGGAACTATCGGACCGGGTTTTTTTCTAGTTAAAAATATGCGTTTCCCAAAATATCTCCAACTTTCTTTGATTAAAAATATCGACGGAGTGTCGTAAAAAAATTTTCCAAAAGGGTGCCAGATACCGAAAATCATTTCAACTAAAAAAAAAAGAAAGAAAGAAAACGAAACTGGATATTGAAATAAATACTACTATCATAACCGATTTGGAAAACTATCGATTTCCGACAAAATGACAACCGCTTGAAACGAACGTAGCAAAAAAATTCTTCAACATTTTGCCTAAAAAAAGGAAAACCAAAAACCAAGCATCGGAAAAATAAAATCTCATGACACTTGTCGAATAATTACGTATACAATAACCGTAAGAAACTTCAAGCCAACCGATTCGGTGGTTTTTCGAAATGTTTTGGTTATCAGTTTTTTTTTTTACCGATTTTCAGCGAATTTGCAGTCACGTTCATTCATTGATTCGGAACAATTGAAAATATTTTCGAAAATGTACGTATATTCTCGACGAGAAAAATTAAACTATCCGTTAATTCCGATAATTTCCCTGTAAAAAAAAATCAAAAAATCCTGAATATTACCGTTTTTTTTTCGTTTCCACGCGTATATTCACCCTCGATACGCGTCTCGGTCTGTGAGCAGCACTATCGTACAGTTCGCAATCGCTGTTATAATAATAATAATAACGCAGCAATTTTACACAATATGCATATGTATACATATTTTTATTGTGTACATGTGTGTGTGTGTGTGTGTGTGTGTGTGAGTGTGTGGATCTATATGTATATATACATATATTTACTACATATATTCTCGTTATCGATACATCGGGAAGATCGTATTGTGCATCATCTCTATAGCCTGTATATAGTAAGTATATGCGGGAATATTACGAACGTGAAACAGATGTACAAATTGTACTCATCTTCAACGATTGATAATTTGATGAAAAAATAAGAAAATAAAAAAATAAAAAAATAGAAAGTATTTTACACAGCGTGAACGCGATGCTTGTTTGTTTATTTTATTTTGTTTTTTTCTTTTTCTTTTTTTTTTTTCTTACCGTGAGAGTACACGTGTGAATTCAAAGAGACGAAAATTTTGTCAACTCTATTAAGAGGCGGTTATAAATGAAATATTTGTGAATTTTTTTTATATTATTCGATAATTAAAAGATCTCTTGCGGGTAAAGTATTTGAACTGTTAAAAATGTTTTCTTTTATTATTCCAGTGTTATCCATTTTTTCATTTGCAAATTCACGTATTCGTAACTTGTCAACATAATGATACCTGAAAACTATATAAGTCGATGTACGGCTGCGACTCTTTAAGAAAATTAATGGAAAGTATAGATTTTTATTCAATAAAAATTTTTTAGTTTCGGGAAAGTGAGAAAAACTCGCTGCGCACAATTCGTAAGTAAAAGGAAAATTATCCCGTGGGTATAGATGAGGCATAGAATTGAAAACATTTCTCAGTTTTAACCGTTCGAAAAACTTTTAGGTAAAAATCGATACAATCTGCAAGATGTCCAATTTTTTTCACACCATTTGTCGCATATTATTTACACCGCGTAAAAAAAATTCGCTCTTACCAACGGCCAAAGGTACCTTTTGATATACATGTATTTATATATATATCGTTCACGTGCGCAATACTCCGTCAATATACGTTTTATAGATTACACCCTACAAGGGTGTGTATAATTATTTATAATTATTTATAATATACTTGTCTAACGGTCTACGTTAGTCTTTATTACATGGTTACTGTACTCAATAAAGTAATATATACGTATTTTTTCTACGTAATACGAAACGATGGAGTGCCCGTGACTCTTTTTTTTTTTTTTTTTATTTTTGTTTCAATCGTTTTGGTAACAGTTTATATACCGTAATATGCGTTACATAACGTTCAGGCAGAAAAGAAACGATAAAATCGTTTCAGATGTACGTGTTTAATGGTATGGAGAAAAAAAAAAAAAAAATAGATAGTCGGGGATTAAGCGATCAACCTTACGTTACAAAACGTTGAGAAAAACCGAAAACTATTTTAGAGAAAAGTATGAGAATTGGGGAATATTTTTATACATGATGCAATTATGTACTTAAAACCTTAAGTTTACTTTCGTTCTACGTTATAACTTCACTCTGAAATGTCCACTACGTTATTACTACTATCGTTATCGTTATCATTATTATTATTATTATTATTATTATTATTATTATTATTATTATTATTATTATTATTATTATTATTATTATTATTATACGATTTAATAATTATAAATTTGATATATTAATATTTAATTATGGTCATTCTGTTTTATATATACATATATATATATATATAGATATATATATATATAGATATATACCTATACATGATATATAATAATATACATACGTATAATGAATATATGTGTGTATATATGTATACATAATATGCAGGCTGTATTGCGTACGTCTGCGCGGGTGTTGTAAGGTATATATTATTAATATCGTTAATCCTATGTTTAATTAATTTATTTGTTATTTAATCAAATTTTGTATCTCTACATCGAAAAGCTAATAGGCCGCGTCTAGGCATGTGTGTGTGTGTGTGTGTGTGTATATATATATATATATATATATATATATATATATATATATATATATATATATATATATATGTATGTGTGTGTGTGTTTGTGTCTTTCACTACAGAATAATTATTATGCAATGTACGATAACACTTTATGATTTAACGTTTCATTGTAATTTAATTTTATACTTGCGTTAACGTACTTAAATATTTCATTATTCTTGTCGTAGTTGTTGTTGATTTTATCATTATTATTATCACCGTTACTAGTATTTTTATCGTGATTAACTTTGTTGTTCGGTAAATTCTTGCTTTTTTCTTTTTTATCTATCGTAATTTTGTTCACTGGTTATAATTTTTCTTTATTATCATTATTATTGTTAGTATTATTATTATTATTATTATTGTAGTATTATCTTCTCTACATTTCTATGCGTATGAAAATTATTTCGTCGACGTCACGTTAGGTAGGTGTTTACAGTATACAATGCAGTATGATACATGCACCTGACGTGGGTTAATTGTTAAATTTATTTTCATCGGTGTTCATTGTAAGATTAACGCAATGTAAACAATGTGGAATTTAATAAGTAATAATCTTTTAACTTTGGAGGCAATTAGAGTTATTATTATTATTATTATTATTATTATTATTATTAATACTATTATTACTAACACCATTATTATCATTATTATTATTATTATCGGGATAGAAATCGTCTAGCGTGGAGAAAACGAAAATAAAAAAGCGTATTAATTGTTACAATACGCTACATAAAATTAATCACGTGGTACAATAATTGATATAAAAGTGAATTTCTCTTTTCTCTAGATTTTGTTTCGTATAATTTTTATTTTTCACTATGGCTGCCTTATTGCGTATATATACATATAGAAACGCATGACGCTCGAATGTTTCATTTTCCAAATAGAATTTTTCAAACACGCACGCGGTATATTGGTTTATAAAACCATGCATAAATTCCAACAGCTGATTCCTTTTATCAATCTAAATCTCAATTACCGAGCTGTAATAATATGCGAATGGTTTTTCCGCACAACTTTGCCGTCAAATAAGTAAATTTAAAATTTTGAGGTCGTAACAAAATCGCTTAAGGGAAAAACGAGAGAGAGAGAGAGAGAAAAAAAACTAAAACTGACAAGAACGAATAAAAGTTACAGAACAGTATTCACTCCCCTCAAGATCTGGATCCCTCGTAAATATACATTATCAGGATTATCCAAATATTTCTTTTCAACGCAGCGTGCACCGCGTATAGAGAAAGGTGAAACGGAAGGTTTCGAAAAGGAAAAATTTTCGAAAAGAAAATCAACAAGAAAAAAACAACAAAAAAAAAAAAACAACAAAAAACACCATAAAAATACAACAAACACAAACGTGTTTAATTTTTCCCGAGAGGTTAGGTATATCTACCAGCAGTTCCACCCCCCCCCCCCCCCCCCCCCCCGCCATCTCACAAAACCTTCCGATTCAAGGTTAAAGCTGCGGTTGCGCCCCTCGGTTCGCTGCCTCATTTTCTCTCCCTCTCCCCTCTCTCTCTATATTCTCTCTCTCTCTCTCTCTCTCTCTCTCTGTCTCTCTTTTTCGTTCTCGGTTAAGGAAACTCCTAGCGATCGAACCACCCCGCCGCCGGCAAAAGCACCGCACCGTCGAATCGATACCTGCAGGGGTGGTTCACTGCGCCTCGCTCTCGCGCTCTCTCTCTCTATCTATCTCTCTCTCTCTCTCTACCCCGCTTTATATTCCTCTTGTCTACGTATATGTATGATAATACGGTACATACATATAATAAATTGGCTAATACAGACGTACTGTAGCTATTTGTGTGTATCCACGATTTGGGTTACAGGTATACGCATAGGCGGGATACGTAGGTACGTACAAATTGTATTCACTGCGTTAGAACAGCGATGGCTGATTTCTTAATGCCGAATGCGGCCAAGTGTGTCTCTAGGTCTGTCTAACTCTCTCTCTCTCTGTTTGTCTATCTTTACATGCGCGATTGTATGTCGTGCAATGGTTCGCCCCAAATATCGTACAAGTCAAGTAAATAATGTACCTAATATGGACGATAATTATAATGATAATAACAACAACAACAACAATATTAATAATAATAACAATAATAATAATAATTTATGTTGATTGTGTTATAGATTTGAATATTAATGATAATATTCATAATAATAACAACAACAACAACAACAACAACATACCACGTATGTATGCGCACGATATATAATCATAGTTTGGTGTGGTTAGATTATCCTCTCTTTTCCTTGATATATATATATAATATGTATATATACGCATGCACATGTCAGCGCACACACACAACGTAACATAAGTGTACCACGGATCGTGCTCCATTCACACTATACATGCGCACACAGACGTACACACACGCACACACACGCAAGCACACGCACATAGGTATGTATATATATTAATATATACATACATAATTGAATCAATTAATCGATACGTGTTTATACATATGTACATACAGCAATTGCGGTTGTTTCGAAGACGGCTATGTAAGCAGGGTCGGAAGGTTGTTGGCGATGATGATCGGTTGGTTGGGTGGTTGGCTGGTTCGTTGGTTGGTTGATTCGGTTGATTCGGTTGATTGGCCGAGATGATTCCGTCAGTTTCCTATACCGGGCAGACGAAGACCTCATATTCGAACATCAGCGATACCGCGACGAATACGAAGTACAGAAGGAACATGGTGAAACCAAGGCCCTTGTTCATCCGCCACCGGAAACAGGCGATGCTCAATATCACGAATATCAGCATGCAGAACAGGATCGCTATGCTGCAAACCATGCCGACCGAGTTCACCTCCACCGGCTTACCGTATATCAGACCGTAGAGGAGCCACGGCACCGGAAGTCTTCGCGGAGAACGGGAAGAAGAATGATAAATCATATCAGAAAATAAGAAGAAGAAGAAGAAGAAGAAGAAGAAGAAGAAGAGGAAGAAAAAGGAGAAAAAGAATGAAAGGCTCATAGTTGAGGTGGTTTCAATATTAATATGTAAACATTATAATGTTAAATTTTAATACGTTCATTGTCATTTATCATTTAGTAAAAAGTATTATTCAAGACGTCCAGCTTTAGCAGTGTAAAATCTGTGTTTTGGAAAACCCTGTCAAAAGAACTTTACGGATCCATAAACGATTATCATAATACCCTTTCTCATAGTCGTTTGGGTTTCTTTCCGAAATCTCTTATACTCAAGAAATCAAACACCCGAACGCGCATGCGTGAAACCACGTGATTCCATTGGCAGATCCGACCAATACAAGCCGAGTTTTTCGTCCGCTGATTGTCAGGCTGACCAACTCAATTGCGGCCAGACGCGATCCATAAAAAATCGCAAGTGTCTCGACGTTACATTACGATGAAAAATTTGACGGATCTGCATTATAGTCAACATAACCTCGAAACGCTTGCCTTAATTGACAGTTCTCGTCGAGGCCCAATCAGACATGCAGAGTTGGCAGGCCTGTCTAAACAGTCGAAAAACTTGGAACATGCGCACCGAGGTGTTCAGTTTCCCGAAATCGTCACGGAATAGTCTCGATCGTCAACCATTGACGTAGTAAAACGGAAAACAATTATCATGGGAAATCCGTATCGTTGTACTAAATTCGACGGTGAATTTTTGTCGCAGCTATTCAACGTCCGTCGCGTAATGCAAACGAAGGTATGAAAGCTGCTGCTGCTGGTGCTACTGGTGCTGGACACCCTGCAGGAAGTGACAGTAGTGCGGATAAAATGAAGCAGCTCACCCGACAGTAACGTCGAATATATTGCTGCCGACCGAACTGGACACGGCCATGTCACCGAAACCCTTCCTGGCAACGATCACGCTGGTTATCAAGTCCGGGATGCTCGTACCAGCGGCTAGGAACGTCAGGCCCATCACTTCCGGCGGTATTCGTACCGTGTCACCGGCGACGTTGGCCCACCAAACCATCAGGTAAGAGTACGCGGCGATCCAGAATATTGAACCGATGAACGTCACCGCAAAAAACTTCTTACCTGCGTCGATGAGAATCGGTGAGTAAATTTTTTACAAACGTACATAGGTAGCAAAAGTAGGAAAGAGAGGACGGTAAGCGGTTTTCAAGTGATCGCTGTTTCCATTGACGGTTCGATCAGTCAGACGCTTATACTGGCTGATTGGCTGACTGGCTGGCTGGCTGGATGCTTCGCTTTGGAAAGTGCCGTAAGCTTCGGTGGTTTTGGAATCCTTCCAGAGGACTGCAGTGCTACCAGTCATTCCTCCTTCTTTTACCACATTCGAAAAAATACTCGATCTGTACAACTTGCCACTTTTACCCACTTGTCGGTACAAAACAAAAAGATGCAATCGGTAAAAATCTCCTTTTCTTCTTGCGAAAGAGATATTTGCTTTGACTTCTAATACAAGTCAAAGAATCCCGCAATGTAAGAATTCGAGAAAATGCTTGAAGTAATGCACGACAATTATTCTTTGAAAGGAGTTAACTCAGTCTCTCCATGTGAGGATATCCTGAATACGTGTTTGAGTCACACGTACCATAGACATATATCTATAAGATATAAATGTACGAACAGATCGACATACGATCGTTTAAATATCTAGTCAGATCTAGTTGAGTCAAGAATAAATGTTATCCAGATGAAATCGTAGCGGTTTTCTACAGACTGATAAAATCGTCGATGCTTTTTATTTTTTTTATTTACCTCTAGGTGTGCGAGTGTCTGGCAACGTCAGCCACAATGGGAAGAGAATTGGTGCAACCAAGATGTACGTCAGCCTTTTCCGATTGTTGCTCGGCCACCCCATGTCCAGAGCTTCTGGTGACTCGTCCTCTTCACCCTGCGAGATAAAATTCCCGAGTCAGACACTCCGGCAAGGAATTCCGGTAACCGGTTCTCCATCCCTTCCAGCATGTAAGTCCCAAGATCTTGAATTTTATATCAAGCTTGAAAATGACGTAACGGCGAGTCATTCGGTCGTTTAGTCAGTCGTTACGTTTGGTCAGCATTGACTCAGTTCCGTTTACAAGCATGTAAGGATATATGTTGACTACGTATACCGTGCATAAGCCACTCTTTAAAAATGAAAAGACTCGCTCGCTACCTCTTTCATTCGCGAATAGACAAAGCTTTTCGGATGCAGTGGCAAAGTCAGGCCGACCCGCATCGCGACGTCTGCAGTCTGCAGTCTGCAGCGAGCTAATATCACGAAAAGCTTCAAGCGATTCCCAATTTTCGGCAATCGATTAGCGAACATCCGCTGCGATGCGATTGCCGAGCAGATTCTCACCCTCCCTCTTCTACTTTAAACCCCCCCCCCCCCTCCCCGTTTGCTCCATCCTTCCTTCCTGGCTGGTGAATTCGTTCGCGTCTCGTTTTAAAGTAAAAAACAAGAGAAAAAAAAAAAAAAAATTACGGAAATGAAACGAGAAAAACGAAAGAAGAAGACCTGCCAGTTGGCCTGTATAATATATACATATGTACATCTGTACTATGTATCTGCAGCTATTTCATACATCCTTTTTTTTTTATTTACTTTTTTTTTTTGTACATATGTATTGCAAGCGGAGCTTTTCAAGCCACTTCGCGACTTGCTGCACGGTGCAATTGTTAGTATATATTTTACGTCCGGATCATGATATACAAAGTTCTTGATTATTTTTGGGTTTCGATTCCTACTGTGTAAGTTATTTTCGCATTCCTCATGATTATTATATCAAAAGATTGCAAGATTCTAATTCTGTGCACTATCGGACTGATTTATTCATTCCTTGATAAGATTGTCAAAAATCTTGAAAGCACAATTGTGATTAACGATAATGCGTCTTCTGTCGTATCAAAATTTTAACATGTGTGATTCATAACGATTTTACATATGAGTTTTTTCAAAAATTTTCGTTAACTGACGTAATAGAGAAAGAATCTGTCTCTTTGTTAGACTTTTTGTAGGAAATTCGCAATCCGTCGTTGTCACGTAACATTGTCAGTTACAAATAAAGTGGGATAATTATCAATAGAATGAAACTTGATATACGAATTTTTGTTTTCTTTCAAAATCTTAAAAATAGGTAAGTTTTTAGACCGTCTAAGCTGTACCCCACCCTTTACTCAGACTTAACTTGATCAGCTTCGGCTGCTCCGTTTATTTTTCCTATCGTTACGTTTTTGATTCGACACATTTTTGACCCGTCTATACACCCCAAGCATCGTGTAATTCCATATTCCGGAATGCAAAATCCGATATGTAGTCGGTCTTACCGACTCGAGGCCGGCGTCGAGGCCGGAGGCGATACCGCCATTAGGAAGTTCCTGGATTCCCGCTGTCGTGCCGGCGGTCGTCGTCGTGGTCGTCGTCGTCCCCTGCGATCCCTGCTGCAGTTGCAGGGTCGTTTCCTTGGACGCGGACCCGGAATAATGCGCGGCTGTCGATGTCGCCGCTCCGTTTTGCGGCCTCGTTGCATCGAGGAGAACTTTGAGCGAGGCTATCGCGTGAAGTTGGGTCGCCTTCTCGTCCACCTTGCCTGCGAAAATATAGCAATGTATAAATATAGGATAATTGAGCGATACGAGTGCATGTCTTGTTGAAACGAGCTGATCCGAGTTTGCAAGGTTAACGTAACGCCCAGGCATAATTTGGGAAAAATTGCTGCTTTGCAGCCGTATAATAACGCTACGAAATTCGATAAACTGTAATATCATTAACAGTGAAACTGCTTGCTCATATTTTGTTAATTAAACGCCTTTGAAGTCATTCTAAAACTGCAGTATGGTTCCTGTCTTTGTTTCAACGTTTCGTTATGTTAACAGGATGCAAGAGGATAAACCAAACAGCGTTTTTACCGACCGGACAACAAAAATGACAAATTCACCTGTCATTCCGCGACGGAGTCTACGATGATATTATTACTCATTATACGTAGAATGTCTGTGCGAAAATACGTTCTGTGCCTCCGTCGCGGAATAAAAAATGAATTTGTCATTTTGTTGATGAAAATGGTGAATTTCTGGACTCTATAACAAAGATTGCTCGTTCTTGGAATAGCAAGCTCGTGCCTAACGATGCAGAAGATGTAGATATTTTTAGGCGGCCAGTACCGAAACAAATGATTTTCCTCAAATGATGACGCACAATTCTCACTTCAATCCTCATATGTTTTATTTTTTCAATTCAACCATTTCAACTAATTATTTTAAAGCCTAATATTACGAATATATAAATATATTTTTATGATATTTATTACTCGGTTTCATCACAGCTTGCGGTAATATGTAGAAAATAATTTCCCTCTTAACTCTCCGCCCAATGAGCTGGGAGAACTCGATGCTTCTAGACCGGCAGAAACAGTCGATAACAGGAAGTTGAACAATCGGTTGAACAGCATAATCGTTATTTAGACAATAGGAGCAGGAACGGGAAGCCCGATTGCCGTAGTGATTCATGGCGGTAGGAACAGTACCGGCAGATTTAAGGTACCTAGAGAAGCACCACTGCAACCACAGTTAGACAAGTTACTGCTCGTGCTTGTTGTAACATCTATTATTCAGGTGCACTGGCGCTGCTGGGAAATACAGTAAATGCTTTCTCGTTGAGTCAAGGTATTGTAATTACTCACGTGTTACTCGATGCGTAAGGATAAACGCGGCGTATACAAATTCATGTGTAATACATAAGGAACTACACGCATTGCTGTTGGCCTTTGAACTCTATGGTGGCGCCCACCTGGTGGTGAAAACCCGAATAGTCCTATTTAGGATATAATTCAAAACTGATTGACTGTATTTCAAGTTCTATCCTAAATAGGGTTGTTGAGATTTTCACCACCAGGCCAGCGCCACCATAGAGTTAATCAACTCTCTCTAACCTCAAAAACTTTGACAATTTTCATTAGAGCACAACTGCCACTAACGTGGCGCGTAAAAATTTTTGAGGTTAGATACAGCCACCTTTCTTAGATTACACGTGTATTTGTACACTCGGTGTTTATACTTACGCGTCGAATAACACGTGAGTAATTACAACACCTTGACTCAACGAGAAAGCATTTACTACATATCGCAGCAGCGCCTGCGCACCTGAATAATAGATGTTACAACCAGCACGAGCAGTAAATTGCGTAGCTAGATAATTGAGCACAGCTATAAAAATTTTTGAGGTTAGAGACAGTTGGTCCCCCTGGCAAACAGCCGCTATCGGATTGTAGCGCGTGCGCGTTGAATTTCAGCAGACGACGGACCATGCAGTCATTAGGAATTCACTCTGTATACAAGTGTAAAAAAACTCTCAAAACAATTTTCTTTATTATTCAATTAAAATTTGTAACGCTACAAAAACTGTGATAATTTTGTTCGAATTGCAAGAAGATATGGTACGACTAACTATTTAGTGTACAACTACAGTTGTCAATACTACATTTTTTTGACGTTGCAAAATTATGAATCTCTTTATTATCAATATTTATTATTACACCAACGTCGAATTCAAAAGTTACCATAATTATAATAAAAAAGAATGGCAACACATACTAGATTTTTCGCGTAATAGCTACAAAACTCATTTTCATCCTGTACACAAAACGATGTTTTTTGGCCATGGTGAAAAATAAACACAGTTCCGGAATGCGTGGTAACGACAGCTGAAAATTTCTCGGCCTTCTTCCTACTGATATCAAATAATAACAGGAATTTGCCCCAGTTCTTATATGCACATGCAGCCAACCTCCGGCGTTTACGACGCCGTGTCAGGGTTTTTAATATATACGAGTGTGCACCGCAGTAGCATCATCGCATTCTTACCTATGGGGAAATGGGAATACGTGCAAGAACACTACGCCCACTTTTTAAGAAGCAATGCCCAACCCTTCGCGGAGAATTAAGAAATTCATACACGTCTATGCATAGGGGTGTAAATTCTTGTCTCTTTTTGCTCAACTTATTCTCCCTGCAATATGTATAGTACTACAAGGATAGTAGATTTCGAAAAACGCATTTCTTTTTATTGTTCCTGCTCGTTGAAAAGAAAACACAAATTTTCGAATTACCGCGAAAAACAAGAACACCGTAAAATATTTAGCGAAAACTTGTACGGTGTTCGATTTTCTATGACTTGTCGGATGTTGTTTAAAAAAAAAAAAACACGAAATCTGAACAGATATACCTACATACGTATGAATGTGTCAGGGAATATGAGGAAAAATGAAAAGCTACCGCGTGTTCGTTTCTTCGATATTTGTGTCACACATCTACGTATACCTGGTACGTCTGGGAGAAAAATATAGAATGAATCGTAATCTGCTACTGCAGTACAGAAACGTGCGAGATGTTGTAGAATCCTTCGGGAACAAATGGCAATATGCATCGGAACGAGAGGGAGGAGACGTATCGTGTGGCGAATAGCGAGTAAAAATAGCGAGAAGAAAATGAAAGAGAAAAAAAGAAGGGATGCAAGAAGAGATAAACAGACTGAGAAAAAATAATGAAAGAAACGGAAAGAATATTGTGCCGCAGAAACGATGGATGAGAGTCTGCTTTAAATGCAAGAACGCGCACACAACAAATATGTATGTATGTATAAATTGCATCTAGATCGGTATGTACGCAACATGCACGTATAACTTCTGTAGAATATCGACCTAAGGGTTCCTTCCTTCGTCCGTCGAGTCTTCCGTCCTGCCTTCGGCTGTTGAACTTGCAGTTGGTTGGTCGGTCTGAACGATACGCGATGATAATGATGGCGGTGGTGGTGGTGGTGGTGCAGGGGCGGTTAGAAGTTGAGTCGAGGGAGCTTCGGATAAGTTCGAACAGAGGAAGGTGCAGCGCCAATTAACCCGGAAAGCTCAAGCCCCGTTATCGGTTTAATCCGCGGACGAAAGCGCCTAGGATTCGCGGATCGAGTGAAACATCGAGCACGTGGCTCTTGCGAAGGGAAGAAGAGAAAGATTACTCGCTTTCGCTCGTGGAATAAATTATGTCTATTCAAAATAGAGGGAGCTTTTTTATTCGTTGGTAAAAACCTGACGGGACTCGGTTCCGATTCTCCTGCAATTAATCTTGGAGTGGTTCAGCGTTTTGTCACGATGCATTATAAACTGATGTAAGTGGCTACATTCAAAGACAAAAAACAACAAAAGTTAAGGATTACGCAGCGTGATTGAAACAAATCCGGTCGTGTACCTAATTAAAATAACGTCTCATTATATAGCATACAAAACAAATGTTACAAAAGACTGGAAACTTTAACTGCAGCTGAAAGCTGGATTGTAGTTTTAACTTCTGATAAATTACGCTGCACTGTTACGTTTCTTTCTTATGCACCAAGAATTTACGGTTCGTTCGCTTTTTGATAAAAATATAGTAAAAAGTGTCCTTGACCTTTAGTTAAACTTAGTACCTAATGCCGAGACGAGACATTGAAAATGTCATCGTGTACAAGTAATAAAACTAACATATTTTTGGAAGGCCAATCATAAGTCGAGGTTGAGACCCTGAACGTTACCTGATAACAGCACAGCATTCTTCATTTGAATTTACGATTTTGAAAACTTTCTTCTTTTCTTCGTTGTTTTTTGTGTCAAGGAGAGATTCTTATCATAAAACTCAACGCAATCGACTTCAACTCGACTCTTTAAACCCTGGCTTAATCATTTCTTTTGTTCGATGCACGTTTCACTGGACCGTGTATAAGCCTGATGCATTCATCCCGAAACACTCAAGAGATACCCGCTGGGCGTGGGATGACCCCAAGTTTCAGAAAATCGCAGTGTCGCAGTTTTTTTCCAAACACACATAGATAGTCTAAAAACGCGGTATTCACTGTTCAGGAAAAAACGGGGAAACCAGATAAGAGTCAGGGAAATTTTCAATTAGTCGTGAAATTTCACGGTGACATGGAACGAGAAAGAATGAATCTTCTCCCAGAAAGGAGCAAAATTCAAAAAATGATTCTTCAAAATCACGAACGTGTTTTTGAATACCGATTGATTCTGAGATGTATTTACAGCCATTACGAAAAAAAAACACACCTTCAACTTAGGGGTGAATTCGTACCCTCAACTTTTTTCTTCTAAAAATTTCGCATTATCTACGAGTTAGGGGTGCGAATTCACCCCCGAGTTGAGTTTTTATTTTTTTTCTTTCGCAAGGGTTGTTTGAATTCTGATCTGTGAGAAAAATTATAATTCAATCAGGGAGAGTCAGGAAATGTTTTCAATCATTTTCTCAACTACGACGAAAGACGCGCGCAAATTGTTGAGAATAAACAGTGGAATAATTTGAATTTTTGTAAATTATCAAGGGGTAGCTGCACGCCGCACGAAAGGAGGTCTGTCTACCTTCACTTTACGGAAGTAGAAGGGGAGGGGGTGGATATGGGGGGGGGGGAGGATAGGGGGGAAGGAGCTTACAGGGAGAAACACGGTTCGAGGGAAGTTCGGTGAGATTTGCCGCGTCGGCGATCAATGCGTGGGTTTCTAGGTCAGGGCTGTGTTCGACACGACGCCCGAACTCGGCACCCTTATCCTCCTCTTCAGCGTCCTCCGCACTCGAATTCGCGCGCTAGTTGTCCCGCTGGCTTACTGACCGACTGGCGAGCTTCGCTGAATCGGTGTAAACGCGTCTCGTCGAGGGGCCGTTCACTGAGGAAAGTTACGAATTCAACAGATGACTGTTGAAAATCAAATTCTAAGTCGAAGGGAACGCCGGTGGTTGGAATATTCTTTGATATAACAAGAAATCATTGGAAATCATTACTGATCACTTGGCAAATCATGGAAACCGTTCAAAGTCTTACTATGATTCCCAAATGGTTTCGATTCGTGAACATTCCAGTGCAATTTTTATACCATCGTATGGTCACTTTCGGTTTTTATTGATTTCCAATGATTTCTCATGGCGTTCTCGGTGATTTACAGTGATTTTTTTGTGCTTTCCCGTGATTCTGTTCAATTCGGAAATCACTGAAAATTCCCTAGAACGCACGAAGGTGATAGGAAATCAATGGAAATCACGCGGTAAAGCAGAAATTGACAGAAACTACTCGAAATCGGTCTTGATCAATACGAATCATTCGTTTAATTTCCAAGCAGCCAATCGAGATAACTGAAATCACTGGAAACGCGACGGGTGTTGGTAATCATGGAAATTGTTCTAAATCTAGCGGTGAATACCAAGTGCTTTCGGTTCGTGAACATTTCATCTAAATTTCTCTACTATCACGTCCATTCGTTGACTTCCAGTATTTATTGATTTTCAATGATTTCTCATAGCGTTCTGGACGATCTCCAGTGATTTCTTGCGATATCTCGTGACGTCATTCAATTCGGGAATCAATGAAAATCACCCGATAGAGCGGAAATCGATGGAAGCCATTAAAAATCAACATTAACGAATCGAAATCATCAATTCGATTTCCAAGCGAACAGCCCCTGCAAAGCTCGCGTCTCATTCAGACCGACTCGGCAATCTGTGCGATATGCAAACACGCGGCCAAATTTAGACATGTACGGAGATACGCGGGGCATGGAAATGAATACTAGAGGCGAACGAGGCGGGGAAAAACGTTCCGACGAATCCTCCCCCCACCCCAAGGTTAGAAACCTTGCGCACGTAACGCTTTTCCGCGAAAGTATGTTTGTATGTTATACGAACGTCAGAAACGGGGGGAGGAAAGGATGGACGGGCTGGTTTTAATGCAGGCGAGAAATCATAAAACAGCTCCGCGGAGAAAGAGAAAAGAGAAATGGAAAGGCGCGGGAGGAAGAGAGACAAAGCTTCGTTTTCTCGGTCATCTTAAATGTATGAATACCTGGATATGTATGAAAGGACTGACTAGCGCGTATAAGCCGGTACCTACATACTGCAGTGTATTCTTTATTCGAAGCGACAGCAGCTTCGTCGTACGAGTACTTTTGAATTTGGAAATGAATCAACAAATCTTTCTTGCGAAGCTTTCCAGGCGTTTGTTTTATCCGGTGTACCAAATTCCCGTTTTATTTTTTCGACGGTTTTCGTTTCTTACTTTTTTTTTTTTTTTTTAATTCCGCTCGGTTTTTCCACGCGAACGGAAGTAATAGTCGGTAATGAACAACGTCCGTTGTAAGTCGGGAAAATTTTTAAAAAATCGATGCATTCCGGAAACATATTTTCTACTATACTAAAAACACCGTACACCTCTTTCTTGCGCATTTCACTCGCATGAAAAATCTAACAGCTACTCGTGTCGTATTCAGTTAAGAAAATTCACCGGTTAACCGTACGAGTTGTTATTTCATTTCAAATTACCTTTTATTTTTTTTTTACTGCATAGTTTTTTTCCCGGCAAACACACTCGTATAATTCGTCGAGAACACGTTATATTCGTAGACACGGTCGAGCGACTCTGAATCAAACGGCAAAAGGATCCTGCCTCCGGCATTTTCAGGCTCGGGTGTGACGATAGAAAGAAGCTTGCTGCGGGGCGTTTTACACCGCCTAATCATAAGCCGCCTAATCTCTCGTATATCCGCCCGTCATGCCGTTTGCTTATTCTCGACTCTTTGTACTATTTTTCTTCAAAAGACTTGCTCGGATCGTTTTCGTCAGTTTCTCTTCATTGCTTCTGCATCGTAACAATATTTAACCTGTTTCTCGTATAACATTGGCGTATGTAAAACGACACCGAGGTTAGCTAAATTGATGAATCAAAATATAAATAGAATAAGACAAAATTAAACAATATATTTGTCGTTATAAAAAGAAAAAAAAAAAAAAAAGAACACATATACGGGTTGCGGAATCTGAGTCTAGACAGAAATTTTAAAATCTAAAGTGACGTGAAAGAAAGAATGACCGAGAGAACGGAGCCAAGGGGCGAATAATATACGACACAACGGATAAAAATCTCGGTAAACATTATTCTTTAGAAAATTATTTGCAACCCCGGCAGTAAACGGGTTTAAGTATAGTAACCCACGAGTGCCTCTTCAGGCTGACGAGTGGAAATGGCAGGGAGGTTTCGTGGCTGAGCTAGACCGGGTTGAGTTGGGTTTCCGATTTCGGTTAAGATGTGCTCAGGCAGATTTCAACACCTCGATCACTTACGCGCTTGCTCGTAACAGGTATCGATTTTGTTCAATTATCGATTATTGTAATTATAAAAAAAGCTTTTCTAATCTCAATTGGAATAACGGGCTGCTCAAGGTATCCCTCGGATGTGTGTTCCTTTCTCTTCATCCATCCTTATTCGCGACTTGAAGTTACGCAAATCGGAATAGCGTCGTGAGTAAAATGAGGGGGGTTAGGAACGGGGGATGGAATGTACAAGGACGTACGAAGGGATGTTGAAACGAGACGACGATGCGAAATGACGGAAAAAGGGGGACGACCTTACAGTCCTCGGGCAATAAATAATAATAAGGGAAAAGCTCGCGTGTCTAGGCCTTTTTTACTCGAGGGACGGGGTTATAGAGGAGTTACAGGGTTGGTCGGTGCCTATTGCTTCGGTGGTTGTACGTATCTACTCAAAGGGGAACGGAGATGTACAGGTGAGCCATGCCCGCGGAGACGAACAACTTGTCATCGTCGTCGAAGCTTTTGCATGCGCGAGACGCAGAGGAACGGATTTGAGCTAAGGTTGAAAGGTCGATCGGGATCAACGCGTGCAGGGCCGAATGACTGACACACACACACACACACACACACACACGCACACGCTTAATCCATATTCCGTGCTTGTGACCAGGTTAAACGCATTACATACACGTAAATATGTAATCGCGAGTGGCGTGCTTAAACGGCTGCGCTTATACCTCGCCGCTGAATCAACTGTACCTGTTTCTTACAACTATAAACAAGTGATTTCCATGTACATATACCTTCGATAATACAGAGAATTGGACCTAGAATCGAAAACGTTGGTCGGAGTTTACGTGCAGGTATTATTATATTATACATAATTTACAAACTACGTGATAAATTGAAAGCACAGCTACCTGCATACCTATATATATATATGTATATGTATGTATATGCATGGTAATAAATTAGATTTTCCATGTACTTATAGCTCATACTGATGTACGGTCTAGGCGAAATTTCTATATTTCTGTGAGAATATATTATAACATCAACGTCTATGTACTTGGAATGTACGTACATTAGGTCGGAATAATCGTGCACGAATTGTGTATGTGTAATGTATATATATATATATATGCTTGTGTGTGTGTGTGTGTACATATTTTTATAGCAAAATTTGAATAATGTATTGTTTAAATTCATCATGCTACATATACATAATGCTATCGCTGCTGCAGAACCGCGGCTGCTATTTCAACGCTACAAATTTCAAAGACGCATGCCCCGATTATAATATTGTCGCATGCGTTAAACAAATTTTCATATACACTAATTAAATGGATTATTTTATACGCTGTGGCAAGACGTATTACTTGGATTTGAGATCCGGTGGTTTAGGATACGAATTTTCTGTATTCTAAACTCATTGTCATTTTTTTCTCTTTCACTGTGAAATACTAAATTGTTTCATGAATTATCACGAACGTGGATACATAGTTGCGAGAAAACCGGTCGAACAAGGTGAAAATAAATCAATGACGAGTCCAAAACCCGTGCAAAAAAAAAAAAAAAAACTCACTGCAAACGGCAAAATGTATGAATTCATACATGGGACGTTATGTCTCGTATGATAAAAAAAAAGGGGCAACTTTTGTCTCGAGGGAATGTTTTATAACCCAGTTTTATTACACCTCATGCATGAGTTTACCGTTATTACAAAGTATAATGAAGTAAAAACAAAGAAAGCAAACATAAAATGATTTTATACGTTTTTAAGACGTCGATGAGGTTTGTTTTTTTTTTTTTTATTTTTTTATTCCTGAGATTGACGTGAAAAAAATGTGCGGCGAGAATCTTCGTCGTTCGTCAGAGATTTTTGAAATTTTTCATACAAAACCTCTGCAAAAGAGCAGATTAATTATAAGATTCGACAGGTGAATATTTTCACGTCATTGCGTATGACGCTGATCGATTCTGAAAGTAAATTTCAAGGGTCAGCAATTCTGTCAATTCATATTACACTTCGGTACAGTGTCCGTACTGCTCAATAATAGTATATCGTGTGCCTAACAATGAGGCAAACTCGGTCCTTTCAGGCCGAGCGTAAGTTTTCAATATGAATCGTAAATGAGCCGAAGACGAATATTGCAAACAGGCGAGGCGAAGATGCCGTTTCCTGCTTCTTGCACACGATTCTTTATATAACAAGAGTACGGTACGCGTATTTTTACGAGGCTCTAAATTGAGGTTAGGGTCGCGTAATGTCAGATTTGTTCGCGACAGCGCATGCGCAGAGTATAGAAAGTACCACTTTTAACGCCTTGGAGTTAGAAGTGGTATTTTCTGTACTGCGCGCATGCGCATTCGCAGCGAGTACTTTGTACACGGAAAGCAAGACTGAAAAACGCGTCAGACATGCTTGCGTTACATAAACGTACTTTAACACATCTCTTACGTACTCATCCAAGTGCCTGAGACGAAACGTTTCCGAGGTACTCATGAAGGCTTTTTCACGTGATCGTAACTACTTCAAAAGTTCATCAGTGTGTAAAAAGTTGATGTAAACCGGTGCGATGTAAAACTGCGTTATGGAAAAAGTTCCCCAGTGAGTGCTCAGTTCTTCGAAACTCCGTTATACGTATCTCGTTATGTAAGGGAACCAGTTACGTCAGTTAGCTTTTTGACAACCTAGTGGAAAAAAATTTACTTGTCCACGTCACATTGCGAGTATTGCGGAAGGCATTTAATTTAACACTTCCTTTTATAGACGTATTGAAAAATGTCGGTGATAGGAGACTGCGGGACCGGAATTTATCCGTATAGATAATTTTACTGAAAGACAGTCCTGCATGAACTTCGTTAGAACTTTAACGTGACCAATTAAAATCACTTACTGATTATCAACTAACTGAAACAAACCTTGAAAAGCTTGATCCATCATGTCACTGGAGCTAATCACTTCGCTAACTAGCTAAAAATATATAATTCCTGAGGGAATGTTCGTTACATCGTGACTACCAATTTTGAATCTATGCTTTCCTCATTGTTCTACAGAGTTAACCGTGCGACTATAAAGTTTATATGCTGATCTCCTTAATTAAAAATAAATGGACGAGCAGTGTTATTTGATAAATGAGGGTGAAAATTAACGAAACAACATCTCTACTACACGGTAGAAACGTTTAAAAAAAAATTCGTATAACACTAGCTAATTGATGTTAACAATTATTTTAGAAAACATTTTGTAAATAAAACGGTTGAAATGCTTCAACTCCTGTGTTTTTGATCCAATTCCAATGTTTTTGAACTCATTTTACTCGCTGACCAGATCCGCGCAAGTTATCTAAAAGACAATCGGGAAATTCGACATTACAGTATAGTATGACGCGCAAATGCAATTGTTGATGAGTATCTGTTGTACCGTATTTAAATAAATAAATCTATTTTAATCCACTCTGGAGACAACTATTTGACAGGAAATTTTCAATCTATCTCTGAAAATTTCTGTGACCACCGAAATAAGCTAAAAATCATTGGAATCGAATAAAATACAACAAAGTTCAATTATTACTAACGTTATAATTACAAAACCTTTTACAAAATCTTGTACATCTTAGCTCACGTTAATCAAATTTTCTCGCAATCGTTTCTGTTTCGTAGGTATTTTTTATTTGAGATGATGCTCGATTCGTTGTCACCGTACCATTGGTGCGAGTAACACTTACTACAAACTTTTTGAACGGTTTTTTCTACCTTCCTAAGGCCTATTCGTTGTACGAGATACATATGTCACATCTTTGTTACCTTTGATGCAAACGTTTAACTATTACACAGCCGCATAAAAGAAGTGTCTTGTTCGTCGAACTAGACCACCATATCACGTATGTTTTTGGACATGCCGATTCGGAATCCGGTGCCAGAATTGCTCCATCGCTCCCAGATTTTTAGTCACACACGAGGTATTGGACTCTAACTTGCGGGTCGAAAAGTTGCTTGCGTGTTCGAAGCAGAACCACTCGAAGTCTGGGGGTGATGGAGCAGTTCCGAAACCGGATTCGGATTGAGCATGTCCAAAAACACAACGGCATAGTCGTCTTGTCCACCAAAAAAGACGCTTCTCTTTTTGTGAAGCTGTGTTATTCGACGAATGGAGTGATACTGGGACGTGGTACCTAGGTCATTACCACCGGCTACGTCTACCTACGTTGTACATACCCACCTACAATAACAAGGCCTACCTATACGTATGCGGCATAAAACAATTCAGTCTCTAAATTAGCCTCGTTCGCAAGCAGCAAGCCGAGAGTGATAGAGTGTTGAGGATATACCGGTGCGGGACTGACCGTCGTGGAGCGGGTCGATAGTGTGGATCATCAGCTGTAGCAAACCGTGACGAAACTTGGCGTGACTTTCGCGCGTCGTGTGACCCGTCGTTTGTCCACCGCCCCCGACGCCGCCTCCGATGCCGCTCGTTCCGTCTCCACCGTGGCCGCTGCTGCTGCCCCCGCGACTGCTGCTGCATCCAGCCTCTGCTGCTGAGGCTGGGACCCCGCTGCTTCCGCAGGCGCCGGAAACGCCGCCGACGCTGGTCTCGCTGCTGTTTGTCGCGTTTGGATGCTGCTGAAACACAATTTCGAAAACAAACCGAGGTTAGGAAGCTTCTCGTAAAATATGTACCGGCGAACCTCTGCTTGGCGAAAGAAAATATTGAAGGAAAATAAATTCTTCGTCAATTTCATGCAGGATGAAATATTCTTTCAACTTTTACCGTTTACGTTGACTGTATGCTGTTAACGACGGTTACCCTTGCGGGCTTTTGTCCGTCTTACGCAGGTATTGCGTGTTAAACGGCTCCGCCGGTAAAGAAGCGAACGGATCGCTAACGCGGCTTCGTATGGCCACGGGCCCACCAGGCCCGTTTACCCGCGGATTAACTGGTGTCGAAAATCTTGCTAGAGGTAACCATTTTTCAATTCTTTCATTAACGCCATTTGTTTGCTAACTGCACAGAGTGATTTCCTAACGACTGCATAGTCCGTAGACGGATAAAATTTAATGCGCACGGGCTACGATCAGGGAACGGATGTTTGTCAGGGCAATGAATCGTCGCAAGTGGAACCTGAAGAATTTCAACAGTTGTCGCTGGCAGTTGTGCTCAACAGCGACAACTGTAAAAATTTTTCAAGTTATATACTTCGCGGTGAACTGTCGTATATAACGGTTGATCGGCCTGAGAAACAACCGCTTTATGATTCCGGTATGTGCGCATTAAATTTCAGCAAACGATGGACCGTGCGGTCGTTAGGAATTCACTCTGTATAGCTGTATTAAACAGGATTGACGGTTTGCCCTTCGACTTATTGACCAGTGAACACCTGCGGTGAAGTGAAAATAGTTGAGAGGTAAAATTTTGAAGTTAACCTCTGATTTTCAACTACGAATCAATGAATTTTATTATTATCTCCCATCTCCGTGCAGACGTATCCTAAATTCCCTGAGATTTCGCGTAATCTTCGATTTTTTTCACGTCCCGTGATCCCCGGTGCCTACGTAATACCCACTTATACGTATATAATACTCGGGAAGGTTGTCACATTATCCGAAATCGGGTCTGCACCCTGGGGTCGGAGCCAAGTCGCATGGATATAGGATGCTGCCGGTGCCGTTAAACGCGCTGTGTCAGATCGGATAAGCGGCTGGTTTTCCCTCCGTCGACACCGCGACGTGGCCTCGATTATTAACACATTACTACTGCAGTTTCATTTTATTAAAATAGAACGCGACGCGGTAGTTTCGAGGATCTGCTGCTGCAGGGCGTGAGTGGGAAGCTTGATAGACCCTATGGACTCGTCATGTAGGTCGATGAATCTTCCGTACCCGTACAATGAATACCTTATCGAATGCCGGCACAACTTGCGAGCATCGCTCCCAACCATTATTGATGCGACGGTGAAACGCTCTTGCAGTTTTAATGTTTTCGTTTATTGAATGATGACACTATTAATTTTATATTTATGGGCAAAGCATCGACGTCGACAACGGACGGTGTTGCTTCGATCGGGGGTCGTTTCACCCGAATTGAGGCAACGTTGTCATTGTCACGTGACACTATAATAGATACATGCAGATTTTTGAACAGTATTTTTAGACATCAATAAATTTTCTCGTACCGGTGAAAAGTACGAAATAACGAAAATTGCTGTAACAACTCGGTTACCTGAAACACGTAGAAGAGAGGCAAGCGGAGATAGACTGAAAATTCATTCTGTAGTAGCTACGTATCTATTAATTGGAATACGACGTGGCGCCTGTACCTAGTCCTTCTGTATTGATACCAATTAGAGAGCACCAATATCGTAGAGTAATTGGCGGTATCGCGGTCCTTGTGTAACCCAATACGGTAATCGGATTATAATCAGAATGACCGACTGCAGCAGAGGATGGTTTGGTGAAATGAAATCGAGCGAAACGTGTTTCTCCACGAATGCAGTATAGCTGCTGTGTGGTTTAATTTAAGCGGGATATAACACATGTCCCAAGTTATATACGCATAATACGAAGTTATGTACACGGCTATGGAACAATCTTAACCGAAAATAATGACGCGTGAAAACAAAACACGACGCGGGCAAAGAGGTTCCAATATGGCTGCCATGAGACTTGAGTAAAATCTCCACCTCGTGACTTTGATCAATTTTACTGCCGGTCAATTTTTCAACTGCCGGAAATTTTCGTGTTCACAGATATTCTGACCGTGGCATGATTCCGGAATGTGGAAATTTTCATTGAGGAAAATCCGGACTGCAACGTTTCTCCGCTACAGACCCCAGTCTATGCAATTCGAAGAGCAAGAGTTTGGTGACGTTTCGCACCGGTAGAAAAATGATTTAAGAAAAATTTGCAATTATTGCAGTAGCTGCAGGTAAAGTTACACTTGTACCACCCGGCGCATCGTAATAGCTGGAGCGAATTGCACTTGTTATTATTTGAGGTAATGAACTAGCTCCTAATTAGCGAAGAGGTCGACAGCCGCGGTCCACGACTTTTAATTGCTACTTGACAAGAGTTAATTTCGCTCCAGAACTCAGACGATATAACCTCAAGTTCTCATCGGCAACTGAGTTAAAATCAGTTAAACAATAATACACTTCGAAGAATATAAAAGAGATGTACAGTGGATAACTGTCTTGAATTAGGTATAAAAAATTCTCACAAGCTTAAAGATTCTGTGTAAATAAGTTTACATATGGAATAGTTTGAATTTTAACAGTAAGAATAAGAGAAAGTTGAGTTGTTTCCGAATGATTTCACAAGCTAGAATAATCGACGGTACAACTGTTCTGTTCGTTGTTTAGTTGCAGTTGATCATCGATGTAACATCGAATGGTCTGTGACGGAAAAATGAGTTAAAAAAAAGTTTATCCGCATCGAGTGGAGTTTTTACTGGATCAGTTTCCGCGATAGTGTATTTGGAGTATGTATACATATACTGGAAATCTGTCAATTTTATATCGATTTGACAACAGCATGAGCTTGAGTTGCGGGGCGGTCAGTGAAAAAAGCTCGTGTGAATTTTAAGTGGGACATAAAATGTCCACCTTGTCCAGTTTCCACACACATTATACAAAGCACACCGCTTTTTGCACATGCAGCAGGGTCGACAATCATGCACACACAAGAATGTGACTCCCTTGGCGGCAAGGACTCGCCCACCATTTCTGGGTCGAGTACCGGCCGTTGGGGTTTCTACCCTGCTGCAGGGTGAGTAGTTGCCCACGGCGCGGTCGTGGAAGGAGGAGACGAGTGCTTCCTAAAAGTTGCATTCCCCAGGGTGCAAGGCGAGCGGGTTGAGAGAGCTTGGCACTAGACGACAATAAGGTGTTCGCCACGCGCGCCTCGCCTTACTGCACCCAGCTGCTAAGTAATAAGTCTAGGCACTCGTATATTATATAGGTTTTAAATTAATTTTGCCTCAGACGCAAGCCCCGGCTAATTTCTTCCGTTTCATCACCTTTATTCGCCCCCTTCATCTTGCGGTTTTATTTATTCATTTTCCGCTTATCCGCTTCTGCGGACATTCCGCAATATTTTTTTACGCCATTTCTCACAGTCGTTACCTTCGGAACGGAGGAACGAAAGAACTCGTTATACGGGTACGTTTCACGCGTCGAGATGAAACGGTGAAACTTGGTGAACTGTATTACCGACTGCGCATGCGCGAAATAATTGAACTTCATTGGTCGGCGAGATCGTCTGCTAAGCAGGGAAGCCAACTTTAGTCGAAATGCGGAATGAGATGTGAAACCGTTTCGCGTTGAGTGGCGAATTGAAATTATGTTGTTACGATCACTGGTAGTAGTCATCAGTCATCTGTCAGTTAACAATAACAATCGTCCCAGTCTTACCAAAACTGTACGTCAAATATTTGACACTTCTTTTTTTTATAAGCTTAAAAAAATTCGCATCGCCTACATCACGTCCACATATCGCGTTTGACCGATTGAATGTTCCCCGTTCTGCTGATGGAATCGTGACCTCGTTGTGGGTTCGATTGCTTACTGATATCCACCGAAGGACCAGCTGTCTTGTATAATTGTTCCCGTCACATTGAGCCTCGTAATTAAGTGTCTCCGGTCGTTTAAAAAGGTTTCGCTGGCAGTACCGAGAAGATATTATTATGCGGAACACAGTAGCAATTTACCTACCTCATTTCCATTCTGCGTACCATCCTGCATCGATTGCGCGATTGAGGCTCATTCAATCGTCGAAGAACAATGTCGAAGTAATTACAATCGACGTTACATATACGTATAGTATATCTGCAATCCTACCACCCTGGTTATTCAATATCAAATCAGCCTCCTGGCATGTTACATGTTGAACGCATATTGCTCAAATTATCGGTATCCGTGTTCGATCCAATTACCGATCGGAATGGACTTCTCACCTAACTTCAAGCTTTCGCGAAGATCTCGAACTACTCAGAACTCGATAATTTATAAGCCGTCATGTTGCGTTTGACCCATATCATGAAACGAACGGAAAAGTGTCGTGCAGATTTTAGACGAGGAGTGATCCACACCGAGATTTCCTTGAAATTATGTAAAGTCACTTGAAGCCACCTGGAGTTTCTTTAAACGAAGATAAATCGTAACAAGACTTGTCAAACTCTGTTTGGAAATCCGTTCAAAAACGGTCGATCAGGATTCTACAAGCCGGGCAGTGATTAGCGAAGAAAGAAGAAACGAGGATCGAATAGGGCGTTGAATAAAAACGAGGACAAAATAAAAACGAAAAAGAAAATAAAAAAATCGTTAAAGAAGCTCGCGACAATTAAACGAGGAATTAAAATACCGGCTGTCGATACCTGGCATGAGGTGGGAATTTGCAATTCGAAGCCTAGCTAAAACACTGCAAGCAGTCAGGATGTATCAGCGAACTGAGAAGGGGATACGGTCGCGGTGCGGCGTCTAGTCTGGTAAATCGAGCGTGCAGCAGTCGTCTAAGGGTAAGCCGCTTAAAGCAGCACCCTGGACGAACGAACGGACGGACGGCTACAACCCCACGTGACAAATCCCGTTTCAGGACTTACAGTCAGCCCAAGAGCTTTTTCTCCCTCTCTCTCTCTCTCTCTCTCTCTCGCTCTCTCGTTCTCCCGCCATTTCTAGTCCGTCAATCCGCAGCGTAACGAGTTCGAGCATTATGTGTTAAACATATGTATACACCTACGAACGATGTATAAGATGGATGGTATGCGGAATAAGTTGCGTTACGATTTATAGCTGAATAGCCTCGTGTCACGATTACATAATCTCCATGAACCGCGCCACTCTTAATGCTATTTTTTAATACCGACCATTAAGGGAACCGTTATGTAGCGGAAACTGATTAGGTATCACAGTATGCAAATATCAATTATTTCCTCAGGTGTAATGATAATAAATCCTCCAAGTTTTGATGAATTCGTAGTTTATGTTTACTTTTTTAACATAGAAAACCACGTTTTGTCCCATTGAAACTTCAAACTCACTTTACCGACCCCGCCATCACTAGTTTTGCTGAAAAATGGATCCATATGCTAACCTATGTACCGCTCTAAGTCAAGCACGCAAAATATGGTTTTTTTTATGTTGAAACAGCAAATACGAACCACCACGTGCTGTTTGAGACCGTAGAGAACTTGTAATAATCGTGAAAAAAAAAACGTCGATATTTTCATCCCATTGTAATCTCCAGTCAAGGAGAGACATGCCGCAGGTTTACTTAAAGATGGTTTCACCGTGAAGAATTCAATTCGTGTGATTAAAAATCTCGCTATAAAAAATAGCACACCGCACGAGAGCTCGCCACAGCTCGAGTTGCAGCGGCTCTTCAGAATTAAAACAGAGAGAAAAGAACGACACGCGAATATAGCGCGGAGTATGCATGTAAACGTGCATGCCCGGAACCCGACGTGACTAGGTCCTGAGCAATGTGTGCGTGCAGGAGAGTGCATTTCTGTGTAACAATACGATAGGCGTGTGGGCCTAGCTGCAAAATTTGCACGAGGCTTTCAACATGTGTGCGTGTGTGTGTGTATATACGATGGGCACGAACAAAATCATCCAACCGGAAAGTGGGCGCTAGCATTTGCAGAACGCGATCCGCGAAAATTTTCGCTAGGGTTTGAGAGAAAGCAGAGCTCGCGCATTTTCATACATCGCTCAAGCGTAATGGCCTCGGTGAGCAGTGGCGGTTTAGCTAGCTATGTAGATGTAGATGTGGATTATCGCCCGTTAGATAATGTCCATCTTACTGTACTGCAAACGCCCAAGTCCGACGTGGCGTACCTGCGTTATAATAATTCATCAGGAATAGTTACAATACGAGAAATTTACTATACGTTTATAACCTGAGTATGAAATAACATATACAACAACCAGACGTAAAGTTTTCCAACGATAAACGATAAACGAAATTTGATACTACGATACCAAGATAAGCACGATATCACATTGTACAGAGTGAATTTCTAACGACTGCACGTTACCCCGTCTGCTAGAATTTAATGCGCATGCGCAACAAGTCCGAGAGCGGAGCCTTCCCAGGTCTACCAACCGTCGTAAGCGACAGTTCGCCGCGATGCATGCGACCTCAAATATCCCGACAGTTGTCGGTGTTGAGCACAACTGCCAGCGACAATTGTCGACATTTTTCATATTACATTTACGACGGCTGGTCGCCCTGGCGAACAGTCGCTCTCGGATTGTGGCCAATGCGCATTAAATTTTAGCAGACGACGGAACGCGCAGTCGTTAAGATTTCACTCTGTATACAGTCTATGTGAATTATAGGTATACTATATGAGGTTACTATACTCTGCACGATATTATTTATTGTACGATTTACGTGTCTGGATTCATCCGCTCTTTTTTTTTTTTTTTTTTGGTAATGAAAAATCAAAGAATGACCGTTCTAACTAATGTGGTTTACGTTTGTTTGGTTAATTTTGTCACGGATTTACGTGTGTTCCAATTGTTATCGTATCGTAGTCGATTATACGAATTAATTAACTACGGTTACCTACTTTATTGTGGTGTAACAACTCTTCGTACAGTGGAATACAGCTTTTGCAAATATAATAATCATTCTACAATAATCAATGGTAACTAAAACCGACGATTAATAAATTCACACGCAACTTTACTGAATTTGATAAAACTTTGACAATTAATGGTATACTGTTATAAATGTTTGTGATCTTACTACACTTTTCGTAGGCAAAGGTTAAGCAAAATTAGAATTTCTGTGCAGCAAAATGTAATCGCCATAGATCTTTTCTAAATTTCATACCAAATCAGAATTTTTAAAATCCTTGTTCGAAAAAATATGCAACTGCTTTTCAAATTTACTAAACTTGCATAAACACAATTTATTTGTTAATTTCATACAAATTAGTCAAAAATTTCTGTACAATTTCGTAAATGTACTAAATGTGTGCATAAGAAAATGGAATAACAGGAATAATAAGTTTACAACCGCGGTTAAAAAAAAGAATCACTTCATATTTCATTCGAATTTCCTATTATTAATCGAATCTTTTCGAACCAATTCCAAAAATATCTTTTAGGAAAATTTTTAATTTCACTCAACATTTCTACTGTAATCGTAATTTTTTTCACAATTGTCCTGTCACCAATCACCTTCTTGTCTTCAATGCCAGACGATATCTAATTTTAAAAGAGAAGAGAATGAGAATTTATACTAAACCAACATAAGTTATGAAACTAAGTTTCGCAAGAAACAGGCAATGTGTATCTGTTCTAATTAGAAAAAAAAACCCATGTAACTTTGGTGGTTCGTAATTTTTTTAAATTAATACGCAAATCCAGAGTATAATACTACTACACGATACATCGAAGTTAAATATTAGCTTCGTAATATAAACAAACAAAAGCTTCCCATAAACCTTTGGTATACTTACAGCAAACATTTTTAACAGTGTACCGTATAGTTGATTTTGTTTCGTACAGTCAGCTTCTAATGGTCGAAATAATTTTCTACAAACACTTCATCCCTTTACAATGATTGAAATGAAAAGAAGTGCGACACATGTACTACACAAATAGTGCAACCTGCCGTTAATAAAATGATATACAATAAATATATTAAATATACATGTTTGATATTTATATAGTATAATAATAGCTCTAATATAATTCATTAGGTTATAGTGCACGTATGATATAAATGGTAGATGGATGTAGACGATTTACCTGTTTCACTATTATAGCTTCCGTTTTACTCTACAGTATGTATAATACGGATATATATAAACACAATCGTGAAAATTAAACAACTATGAAAAGACACGTGATATAGATATATATATATAATTATGTAAATAAATATAGTGCTTGTTTCGTGCATGTGGAATGATAAATATATTATGAAAGGAGACGGGTGTGCAGTAAGTATGTGTACAACAATTAAGTGCATAATACAACGACGCAAAATAAACTTGAGCTGTCGGGCATGCGGACTCACCAATGCCTGGGCGGCGCTCTGGTGCTGCAAGCAAGAAATTACACCCAGTTACAAAAAAGACATTCGACATGTATGTATCGAGCACAGCTATACATAGTGTGCGCTTATGTATATTATTATGGGGGTGATGATGATTAGGACTATAATTGTTACAGATAATATGCTCACAATGAATATCGTATCATGGATATATTATATGCGGTCGCAAAAGTGCTGTGTGCAAAAATTGGCAAATTATATATTCTATACGGCAATGATTACTTTGTGCGAAATGTTATTTTTGCGCAGTAAGTACTCTAAATGCATCGTGTATCTACGGATACGTTGTAATTGTTCGAACTTACTGACCCCGTTCCACAATTTCTGAACCGTTGCGGTTTACCCTTAATTAGTTAAATGATAAGAAAATTATTTTTCGTTTCATTCTCTCCTTTTACACTCTGCGGACACGCATCTATGCCGTAGATTCGACGCAGTAGTACAATTTGTATCTTTGGATTTTTATGTAAATAACACAGAAATTTAGTCATTGTACACTTGATTTGCATAATTTGTAAATCGGCTATACTGAAATCCAGATTTTCTCCACCTATTCAGAGTTTCTGTCACCTTCGTTTCAAATCATATGTAATACCTAACTGTAAATGCACCTCGATGCCGTATGTCCCAAAATAGCTTTGGCTCGGTAAAATAGTACGTGAATAAAAGGCGAAAAGAAACAGAGATTGCGAGTTGATTGAAATCAATCGTGTGCCTTGGACCGCGAAATTGATGCAAAATATCTCGAGCAACATTTCGAAAAGGGTAAATTCATTGAACGGCCTGCAATTTCGCCGATAAAATATTTGTTAAAATACTCGAAACACTCACTATAATTATACTGCGGGACAGGAACAATTGTCATACATATACCGTGAGTTTTCCTAAACCCGAAACGCTCCGCGCGCCTGATTCAGGCAACCGGAATCACAGCTCTTGTCAAAACAAATAGCTGTAACTTCGGTTGCCTGAATCAGGCGCGCGCATCTTTCCGCGTTTAGGAAAACTCGCGGTATATATACTGGGTGGCGTTTTTTAATCGCCCCAGAAAAGTATCTCAGAAATTAGTAGAGATACTAGAAAAAGTTTGAAAAGATAAAGCCGAAGTCCGTTGATTTTTGGATTGCGCCACGTTCGTGATTTTAAATAGGGAACATATATTTTGACTATGATGAATAACGACTTGGATTGAATTTTTTTTTTTTTTTCTGTTCTTCATTTCTCACATCCTCCAGCCCTCAGATTCCTTTCCCACGGTCTTATAGTCACTTCGCACCCTTTATCCCTCTCCTCGTCTTCACTGGGAGCTGCCTCGTTTCCCGGACCGAGTCAGCAGGTTGATCTCTGCACTGCAGCTAGCGAGTTTCCAACATTCTCTAGACCAGATATTTCCATCCTAACTTTCGCACGAGTCACTTCTGATTATTTCTCTCGAGGCCAATCCAAGCCCTTCTCCCTAGCCAACTCCGTTACATTAACCGCAATTATAATTCAATTACTTGAGCATTAATAACGAAGCAACTATACCATTTAAATCGTCTATTTCCCTCAAAACCGATCCGTTCGTTCTTCTATCATTTCCTGCATTCGGAGTAGTGGCACGTAAATGCATAATCGATGTATACGAACCCTAAAATAGCTAAATGGCTGGGGATAAAGTAGGTTCCGGTAACGACTCGTCGAAGTCTACAGGATCTACCCCGTAGTGTATGTCTCGAAATTATTTAAAAGATTTCAAAATTTCATAATTATTCAAAAATTTTCTAAATTATAAAAAAGTGCATCAATCTCTGTGGTTTGATAAAAAAAACTGCAAATCGTGTTTTCGAGGTGATCAAGCGTCTCCTGTAGCACCTTAAGCGTAAAAAAGTAATTAAACCTTGGGGTTACGACCTTGTCTCAACAAAAATGGCTGAGTGATGATTTTTAAGAAATTAAACTTTTATTAACGTTTTTGAATTTGTCCTCAAGCCTGCTATCAGCCGCTCATAGTCAAAATCGTGTTTCCTATCTAAAATCACGATGTCCTCAAAAAAATCTGGAATGTAACGCAATTCACAAATCAACCCAAATCAGCATTAGCTATCTCCCTTCGAAACCCTCCAGGTTTTGTATCAAAATTTTTCTCGTTTCATCTAGTTCTCCAGATATTTCCCTGGGGCGTTTGAAAAAGACCAACCTGTAATATACATAAGGTACATGTGAATACTTTATAATTATTTATTACAATAAATGCATTCAGCAGCATTGACGATTGTTGAAATAATAACATAGAGAAAAAAGAAAATCAAAAGGCTTTCAAGCTACGGAGGAAGATCCAACCTGTGCAGTAGAAGTTGAATTTCGATTTTAAATTTTAAACGCATTCGCCTCTCGCCTTTCGTCTTTGCTGGTCGTTTTACTGCCACTATTACCGCTGCTTATGCAGCTTTCGCGCTGTATAGTCATACATACCTCCCTCTATACCGTAATGTGCAGCTTGTCCTGCAGAAGTGAGTGAGTGAGTGAGAGCCAAAAAGTTGCCGTTTCTCGTAACTCATGATTTAACTAATTTATAGGGGGAGCTCTGGCAGTTGCAGGGTATCAAAGGACGCCATCTTGAGAAATGAAAGCTCGACTTTGATCCCTCCTTCGATAACCTTTACCTGCGCTAAATTACATCGCCTGCCTTAGTACGTATTATATACGTTATACAGCGGGCGTTATAAGACTCTCCACCCGTCGTTGCTTACATTATATTATACGCTCGACCACCAGCATAGATTTCGCAGTTTTCTATTCCCCGAGATTTTCTAATACGCAGCTACATTCGTCCGCAATTGGACAATAATTCCCCCCCGTCATAAATTCGAGATCCCGAATAACTCGATAACGTTTCGAAGCTCCGACTATGGATACAGTTTTTTTTTTTTTTCTTTCTTTCTTTACCCCTTGATAGGTACTTTTGCAGGCTTTCGAGACTTAGCTCCAAGGAATCGAGACATCAAAGCGAACCTTCCTCGCCGTCGACGGTGAACCAAACTACTAAATGTATATGTACATCACACCAACCCTCGGGCGATTTGACGCAAATTTTAACAAAGACAATGGGTCGAGTCGAGTAGAGAGTAAAGTAAAGTAGAGTAAAGTAAAGTAAAGTAAGGCAAAGTACAGGATGGAAGAGAGAAAAAACCTAAAACGATATACACGCGCGACGAACAATCGTGCAGTCAGCAGCATTCGCCATTGCCGTTGGTGGTGTGGATGTACACTCGGATTGTCTCCCTCTTACCCCCGCCCTTCGTCCTTTGCATCCCTTATCACCCGCACGAACGGTACACTCAATGCCGCGAACCGTCGTCTCAAGACCCCCTTACCCTAATCCCCCTGAAATAGATCAATTAAGTGAACGTGATATTGTTACACGTTGGGGTAGAGAAGAAGAAGTCATTTTCCTTTTGCAAACCGGATCGCGACACTCGCCGAAATTAATGCTGAATTAAAAAGAAATGTGCCAACCATATTCCGCATTATAATTGATCCTAACGATGAATGTCAATTCTCAAGATTAGCGAGATTGTACAGTGACCTGTTCAATTCTGTGCCAAAAACCAGCAGATACAGCCAACCAAAGCTACATTACGTATCAATACATGTCCAAAATGTAACTCCCACTGTATCCCCACATATCCTTAATGTAGCTTCACCCGGATCACTACGTATTCTAATGTAGGTTAAGCAGTATCACTACATGGCCAAAATGTAGCTTCGACTGTATAATTACACATTTCGAATACAGGTCCGATTGTATTAATACGCGTTCAAAATGCAGGTGCGAATGTATTACTGCGTATTAAAAATGTAGCTTCGGTTACCTATCTGCCGGTACTGGGCGGAGAATTTCACAGAAAACTTCCGGTATAAAACGATAATTAGATGGTGAAAATTTAAATAACCGAATAGGGGTTACATGCAATGACGATTGAACGGCGTAACTTTTTCCGCACATTGCTAGGTGCAATTTTTGGAAGGTCTTTTCTTTCCAGGGTTGGCTCGCTTTGCCTTGCCTTGCGACTCGTTCGGGGATCGATATAATGTGGGACGTAGTAGCATGGAGTGTAGAGGGTCACTGCATTCTCCGCTACTCGGGCCGGCCGGAGATGGGATCTTAGGACGCGCGCGTGTGTGTGTGTGTGTGTGAACGATTGGCCTAAAACGTCCTACCGGATATGAAATTGGCTTATATGTGTATATATATATATATACACACATATGTGTGTGGGTGTGTGTGGCCGTACCTCGCTATCCGTGCACACTTTCCATCCATGGGGTAATATACAATTTTTATTCCTTTTTTATTGTTATAAGAAACGCGTTAAAATGTTACAACCGAGGATATAATGTGAGCCGTGCGACGCTTTCGAGAACCATGATGGAGGACGGGGTGGTATTAAATTTGGAATGACTCTCTCTCTCTCTCTCTCTCGCTTTCTCTCTACCCCGCGGTCTCTATTTTACTCCGCTTCTTATCCCTCAATTCAATGCATAAGCCCTCAGCTGCACTGCGCTAGGACGAAAAAGCGGAGCTTATAACCGTTCGGTAACGAGCTAGTCTGGCTTAACTTAATCGCCTCGATAGCCGCTGATATAGGTATGTTGAAAACAATACCTCCCTCGAAGAAGATTAAATATCTATATAGTAAAAGGACAAAAATGCAACTTATAAAGCGTAATAGCGTAAAAAAAACAGCGTCGGTTTATTTCCTCACAAAAAACGAGGGAAAGAAGGAAAAACGGATTGCTCAAGTTTTTTTAATACGGCCAGAATCCAATAGAGTAAAATTGAAAAATCCAAAGTAATGCAAACTTTGTCAGATCTTTGCCAAAATACATGAGAACTGAAGGCTCGACGAACACGTGATAAAAAAAAAAACTGAACAACTTGCAAAATATTTTCAAAGTTCGCCATTTCGTTAAACGTAATTTGACGGAGTACGAAAAATCAGTCTGTGTTCAAGTCCATATTTTCCGCAAAATTTTACAAAGTCCGAAATTCCGAAATTCAAAAAAACGCTCCCAACGTGCATTCCGGCTGTTTTTTTATTTTTTTTTTCTATTCGCCATGACAAAATATGATCCGATTGTAACAGGGACTGCGATTCTCACACTGCGAGTTGCGATCGTGATCTGCGTTCCAAAGCAGCCGGTATCTCGTAGTGATGGGTTGCCTATAGTCGGGAGCATCGAATCGCAGCAGCTTCGACCTACTTTTCTTTCCTCCCTTACAAGCCTACCACCACCCTGCTCTCACTTACCTATCTACCTGGCCGCGCATCGTAAAACCGAGTTCTCGATTACGTTGTGTTTGTTGTTTTTTTTTTTTTTTTCTTATTTTTGCCTTTTTTTTCTGCCAACTCGCATCGTCTTGCAACAACTGATAGACGGACACGGGTGTGTAATCCAAGGCGACACGTGACCCCGTCGATCAGCTACATCGAAGACTCTTCGCGCACGTGTGTCACGTACATATGTACGTACATAGATTCGTATACGTGTATGCCTACGATATACGTACCACTCGTCTAATTAAAAAGCTCCCTGTTGTCACTTTTTTTTCTCCCTCTGTATTCGGTTTCAACATTTTCCCCTGCACGGTGCACGATCATGTAATATGCAGTCCGCAGTCTGTCAATGCCAATTTCTGGGTGGAATAGTTAATGTAGGTCAATAGACTGTTACCGATTATCGGGAGTCGTATGTACCATATAAACCAGACAAATTTACGACTGTGGGGAAGGGAAATATTGTTACAATGGTTTTCGTAATTGCTCGGGCGTGCGTAGATTGTACATACATAAGTATAAGGTAATGTCGGTGGCGGTTGGAGAGGAAGAAGGTACACAGTGATCGTATATTGTTGATGTACGGTTGGAAGAAAGATAACTTACGGATGGCATGAGCTGATCGGTGGACCTGACGCGAGTGACTTTGTTCCTGTAAAGTATCCTCTTAACGAGTTTCTCCATGGGCTGGTTCCACTTCATGAAGCTAACGTAAGCGAGGTAGAATCCGAAAAGCACGAGAGCCTCGTACCAGTGGATATAGTTGTCGCGAAAGAAGTAAATCAGAGTGATAAGACTGGCGCTGTAGAATGTGCAGTCGCGGAAAAGGGGCCACCACGTGAGGGTGAGTACGGTCCTCGAGAACAGTGCGCACATACCGATAACGAAAAGAATATTAAAGACGGCCGAGCCGACGATGGTGCCGATGCCGACGTCGTCGAACGAGACGAAGACCCCGATAACCGAGGTGAATAACTCGGGCGCTGAACCGCCGGCGGCCATGAAAGTCGCCCCGGCGACGTCGTCGGCGATCTCGAGTTTCTCTATAATCACGTCGAGCGACGGTACGAAGAACTCGTCGCAGACGATCGCCAGCGCCACGAACATGTAGATCACACCCAGTATGTGGAGTACGACGGCGCCCCGGCGACGTTCCTCGAGGGTGAATATGTCCGTCGGGAACAGCGGCGCCTTCTCCTCGGCGGTTCCGTTATCGCCGACCTTCGCGTGGTGGTGATGGTGCAGCGAGTCGTTCCCCGCTACCGCCCCCCGAGCCGTCGTCGAGACCGGCGAAGGCGACGGCGTGTTCGCCAGGTGCACCGGATTGCTCGGCGCCGGACGATGGCCCTCCGAGACGCCCGCCCCGAGTACCAGGACCACCGTCATCCCCAGACACCATCTCGCCCCGATTCTGCCACCCCGCATAGTTCTCCTGGCTGCAGCCTCCTCCTTCCTCAGCGGGGACCAGTCATCATGTCCGGGCGTCGAGGGGCCGCATCTCGCACCGATTCCCGATCTCTACTTACTACCTCTTCTAACCCGAGCGATACCTCGGGTATCTCGATTCACCCCGACGACCGCCGTCGCCTCCTCTTTTTCCTCCACCTCCACCTCCACCTCCGCGTTATCCTGTCCCACACCCTCGATCGAGAAGTTCGTTTTTTATTTCTCTCTCTATTTATTTCCCCGATACTAAGGATCGGTACCGCGCAATTATCGGCTGCGATCCTCGACCACGCTTCCGAAGGTACGATCCCGATCCAACCCTCCGGATTTCTCCGCGACATCGAGCCATCGCCGCCGAGGATTAACCGTCATCGTGTATACAGGATACGACATATACGTCTACGTAACAATTATGCAGCACCGTATACTGGACTCCTCGGAACTCGGTATTTGTTTATTTGTTAGTCGTCGTCGTCGTCGTCGTTATTACTGTCATTATTATTGTTATTACAACTCTCCTTCTCTTTTTCATTCACCAATTAAACTTCCCGGCCCGGAGAACTTCTTCTGTACTGCGCGCGTTTTTTAATGCACTGACGCAGGTGCCTGCGTGTGTTTTACGTACCTATTAGGCGCAAAAATTTTACAATATACCTACGGCGAGGGAGTGCAAAAAACCAACAATGTATGTAACGACGATATATAGACACACGGATATAACACATATATATATATGTGTATATGTATGATATATCTGTATACGTGTATATATATATATGTGTGTGTGTGTGTGTGTATGTATGTATATATATATATGTATATATACGGATATATTTTTGCAGGAGCAGCAGAACGGCGCGTCCGCCGCGATGCCCGCCCGCTGCACACTGGAACAGCCCTGTGTCACCCCTTGCAACCCCTAGTCCAAATCCCACCACCGCGGGACCTCGGACCTCTTCGGACTACCTCGGCATCCGAGGAGGACCAATCCTGCGCTCGCGCGCCCGCGCCGTTTGGCTCCTCCTCGGGCCCTCTCGTTCGATATCAAACTACTGGACTTTTCGGCTCGCGTGTTTCCTGACACCTAACGGGTGGCTCTTAACTCTACGAGTATCGCGAGTCCACACCGACCCGAGACCCGGGGAAGCACGGCCTGCTCACCGGAAGTATAAGGCGTTCCTGTGCCTCTTTCGTTCGACTCCCTAGGTATAAGGATGCCGAGAAAATAAAAAACTAGGGCAAAAAACTAAATTACACTACTTGAGGTCAGCATGGGGTGGCAAAAAGTGACATAATTGATTCGGTTTAGCCAACTTATCGAGTGAATTCTCCATCTTTTTATCCTAACCCATAGTCCAGAGTATCGTACGTGCGTTGATAAAATTTTTACTCCCATCAAACCATGCGGCAAAAGTTTTCTACCCTGTCATGTTAACGTTTTTTCTACCGTTGATGAGCTGGTTTTTGGTTTCTTTTTGATACTCAGCGATGATTTATTAATTGTATATTCTGTCACCCTCGAATAGAAAAATCAGCGATTTAGGGAATAGGGATTTTGGTTATTTTACTCAGACTTTAAGGCATAAATTTTAAATACACAATCAATTAATAGTGGATTTCTTCCTCTTCGCTCATATAACCGGGGCGCCAATTTTCGTTTTTACACATTGACCTGATTCTTGCGAGATTTAGGGACCGGTTTGTATACGCCACGGTTCTCCCATTCAAACTTCTAGCAGCTATCAGGTATATGTAAATTCACCTGCGATAACACGCTGTTCGTATAAGAAAATTACGGTGAATCATGAACCGTTGACGGTCGATAGTAAATGAGGAAAAATTTTCACCACGGACAATGCGCTTTTGTGCAGATGATTAAGAACAGTTCTCCTGCCCCCCCTCCCCCGCCAACGCCGGCATAGAACAGGAGTGAATTACAAATTTGCCGAAGGCAAAAGAGAACCGACAAGAGACGGGGTGAAAAGGAGAGGGGAAAGACCAAGAGACGAGGAAAAGTTTATAACTCAACGTGTGGTAAGTAGGTAATTGGGTAAGCCGTGCCGCGGCGGCCTTAAATTCGCTCCCGAAAGGATTCGGGATTCTCACCCCGTATGTACAGATGGGGGGGACGGGGCGCGTTCTTCGAGTGCCTCGTGGGGGCGGGAGGGGAAATCGCGATGCGCGCGCCGACGACGAGGCCGGGCTGCAGGGTGGATAGCCTGCTGCGACGCGTCGTGTGCGAACGCGGGGCGGCCAAAGTGCGTTTTGGTTCGAGCTGGAGACGGTGGAGGAGGTCCACCCCCGCTGCTTCTCGGCTCCCTTGATTCTTCTTCTTCCCCTTTGCCGAGAGTTTAGACAGCGGTGTGCGAGGCGACGACGCTCGCTCCAAAACACCCTCACAGCCCTCACCCTCGCAACGTCTGAAGGAGAATTAACCGGGGCCCTGCGTGGCTCGGGTAGGGGGGCGAACGATTAATTAGAACCGCAGATCCGAGTTGTCGGCGTATTTTTCGAGACCGCAATTGATGAGGTTTTGTCGGGTGAAAATCGCACCGTTTCAGACGAGGGCGCTTCGATTGCAAATTTTCGATTTCATCCCCCTGCCCACTTTTCTCTTTACTCGTTTTCGTGTGGATCGAATAATTTTGATGGTAATTTCACCCGCTGCGAGGATTCTCTTTTATACGCACGTATACCTATAGGTGCGTAATCTTGGGTTTCGATCGATTCGGCATCGTCCGAAACTACTAGAAAACATGAATCTCTGGGGATTAAGGGATCCGATAATCAGTCTACTACGCTTTTCGCTGTAATTCGGACCCTGATGATTAGTCTCGTCGGATATCGAAGGTCGTCGTCTTGCCGACAGCGGAGAGACACCCGTCTTACCGACCATTCGTTTATTTACCGACGGAAATCAACGCGAAGGGTGAGGTTCTCGGTAGCGCTGGTTCCGTGCATGATCCGTCGCGCTCAAACAGCACGTTCTTTCTCCACCCCCGTTTCAAAGAATTTCCCTCCCTCTCACCGAGGTGGTCAGAGAGTGATGAATTTCTTAAACGCAATTTCAGAGACCAACATCGGCACCCCGTCGACGTTTTTATTCCGGGCGCACACGCGCACCGATTCGGAGTCTCCCCTCTATTCGTTTCTCATTGTTTTTGCTCGTTTTGTTTGCGTCAGCGAGGGGGGCTGGGGCTTGATACCCGGTATAAATAATTCCACGCTGCGAACAGTCGTGCGTGCACGTGTCCAGAAAAGCTCGATTTATAATTAGTCCTAAATCGCAGTTTTGTGCGCTCTTTCCACGACGAAATATTCAATAACGAGCGTAAACACGCTGAGAGGGTTGCGAGTCGAGTAACGCGCCAAAGCTTGAAGAGCGCGGGTACGGGTTTACCCGCCGTTTTCAAGAGGGGAGGAAAAATCGCTTCTTGAAATAGAAAGCGGCGGTTAACTAGCGCCGGCCCGCGAAGCCAACCGGAGATCGTATAATGCGAAGAAAGGAAGGCGCCGGTCTCAGCTCTGCTTCACCAGTCGAGTCTCTTTGGGGCTGGTGAACTCTCGTTATACCGCACACACTCGGAATACAAGAACCGTGAAGTCTCATGTCTGCGCCTGCCGTATGGAACTGGCTGCCTCCGCAGCCTCGTTTAAGAGAAAGACAATTACGTCTTCCGAGAATGATTCACGGATATATGTATAACCCAACGCTGCTTATTTTTACTGCGTTCCAGTATTGCCCTTTTCCCGCCGCCGGCGCTTATACGCACATACGCGTACATATACATGTATACATACATGTAGGTATAACTTGCGCTGGAGTCTAAATTTTAATTCAATCGAGCGTTTCTTCTTCTTCTTCTTCTTCTGTTTCTTATTATCTACACTAACTTAGCTGCGTTCATGCGCTGCTACACACGATTTACCGAAAGCTTTTTCATTTTATATTATATACTGCAACGCTGCGATTCTTTCTCGTCGTTTTTTCTTTTGTAAATAAATATCGTATTTTATCGATCAAATTGAATCTAATGTGGGTAAAATCGTACCGAATTTTAAAAAGAAAATAAAAATCGTTAGATGCCAACAGATGATGTAGGAATGAACGCTCTTGGCTCAATCCTGCGATATTCAACGCGAGAAGGCGAGTTTCGTTTGACCTTCTTGAAGGCCGGTTGAACAGTGTAACTTCACACCCTACTGTCATGTATAACATGCACATGGGCATAGTTTAGTAATATGAAATAAGTGGAATCAAGGGACACTTAGGGCGCTGAAGGACAGGGGGAAATTCTGGGCAAATTGGGCAATTGTTGCGAAGCGGCTCCCGAAGGTACAAAAGTGGTAGTACAGTAGCAGGAGCAGGGGTAAACGCGGCCAATCATCCCTTCTCGGGGGATATTCTATTACACGCAATGCGTGATATATCCTTTCGACAACGGGGATCACGCGCCGAGTAGTTTTGTGGAAACGCGTTCAGGCAGAGAGAGAGAGATGGAAATATAAAGCAAAAGGTTTTCAGGGTCGTTTTTACTCGTATAACGCCCTGGAAGAAACGCGCCTTGCGTCGCTCGTCAATCAGACGGCGACTATACACAAATACGCGTATAATAAATCCGAGTATACTAAACGCCCGAGGTGAATACAGTTTGTTATTAGACGCCGGAGGAACAGCTGTTCTTGTTATCAGCCGTCCACTCATCCCACCCCCTTCTCCAGTTCAGCGTATATGCAGATGCCTAAATCTCGGATACACCATAATCCATCTACCGCCTGCAGACAGCTACCGGCTAGCCGTGTGTCTCTTTTACCGTACAGCTCGTGTTCCTGTAGGTATAGGCTGAATCAAAAAGCCGGCATCAATGCCTTTGTACAATGCCTACGCGGTGGCGGTGTGGAGAAGATATAGAACCCCGCAATAATCTTATGGGGATTGGATTTCACTGAAATCGTCTGAATTTTTTGTATGTTGTAGATCGCGGCATTTGGAAAAACAGTCTCCATAGGTACGATCCTGAGCTATGAATAGTTTGGGCGCTAGAAAAATATTCATTCTATATCCAGAATTCCTTTGTGCAAGAAAAGCTGAGAAAAAAATAATTGTTTCTAATAAATAAAACTTAGGCACGTAACCGGACATGGCGACTTTAGATTTATGGACTCATTCCTTTCTCCAACCTCGATGATCTTACCTGTAGACGATGTCGCCTGGTGGGACCTGGTGCAAATATGTATTTTTAGTTCTTCGATGGAAAAGTGAACATGAGGAAATATAGAAAACTTCACCGGATTTCAAATAAAACCTCCATCAATTTATTTGAAACGCGGTGACGTTTTTTATACTCGATTGTCCATTTTTCCATCTAAGAACTGAAAACAGCTATTTGCACCAGGTCCTACGAGGTGACGTCGTCAAGAAGTAATTTCTGATCACGCTATCCCTAGGTATGCTTATTTAAGCTTTAGATACGCATTTTCGGTTATCAGTACTTTCTAATCTCCATTTTCCCATCAGAGAACCAAAAACACCTATTTGCACCAATTACCACCAGGTAACATCATGTAAGGTCATTGAGGTTGGAGGAGGAGATGATTCCATAGACTTAAAGTGACCATGTCCGGTTACGTGCCTAAGTTTTATTTATTACAAATGATAATTTTTTCCTCAGATTTTCTTGTACAAGAGAATTTTGAATATAGGATGAATATTTTTCTAGCGCCCAAACTATTCATAGCGGAGGGTCGTACCCATGGAGCCTTCTTTTCCGAATACCATGATCTACAGCATATAAAGAATCCAGACAATTTCAGTGAAACCCAATTCCCGTAAGATTATTGCGGGCTTCTTTTAACCGCAAAAAGAAGGGTGAAAGAAAGGAGAAAAAAAGAAATTAAATATATACAAACACGAAAGAACGTGGTTGAAATGAAACTTCGACGACGCGTTGTATTTCGGGCAGCCTCTCTGCTCCCAAGCCTCTCGTTACTCCACGCAGCCTCCCTCCTTTTCCCACCCCCAGTAGAAGGAGGAGGTCTAGCAGCGTCGGCGCCGGGATACGGCGGTGAGAGATAAAGAGAGAAAGAGATAAAACGAGAGCGAGAGGCTCGGTCGAAAGCGGTCCTAGGCGGCGCGGCGGGATCTCTGTGTTCCCGACGAATGAACCAAGCACAGTGCAGTGGGCTCTGTGCGGTCGGAACGTAACGATCGAGGTCGCGCTCCGTGGTAGCAGTCGTCGTCGTCGTCGTCGTCGTCGTCGTAGTCGTAGTCGTCGCACTCCAGGTTTCCATCCCCGTCGGAGAATCGGATCACTCCGCGAGGCCGAGGAGCGGATCAGCTGGAAAACTGGGGGTGAACCAACCCCCGGCCACGCCGCTTAATGCAATAACGGGAAGGGTGGATCGATGTGGCGCCGGCTCGAGTCGGGCCTCCCCCTCCCTCGCTCTTCTCGTGCGCGTCCAGTGCACCGACACCCTGAGAACAACGAGGGGTCCAGTGAACTCTGGGAGCCGCTTTCGCACCCTTGACTCAACTGCACCTCAACCTTCCAAGGACCAACCTGCGCCCGCTGACGAAGACCTCGCACCGGGTTCATGAATGCGATTATCGACTGGGCGGGTCTGACGTTACCTGCCGCGTAAAACTCGCGGTTTTTAAATATCTACCCTAGTTGTTGTTGAACCGGTTGAGATACGGTCGGATGGACATGCCGTCGAAGAGGAAATAACCGGCGGGATTATTCACTCACCGGTACTTTTTATCGCTGCCATTATATTCTGAGGATGAATAATTACTGTGGGAAAGATTCCGTCGTCAGTGACTCGACAGTTCGTCATGCACACGTAAACGAGGGGATGAGAGCGACGGGTTGTCTCGGCGCCGGAATAACGAGAGCTGAACCTTCGATTCGGGGATCGGTTAGCTTTCTTGCCGATTCGAGGCGGCGCGATATCGAGGGGTGGATTTCGGGGTGCTCGAACCGCGGTTTTTGAGACCTACGCCGGCATGTCGGATCGTCGTATGAGAGTTTCGGGTACACGTGAGATCAATAAGGGCTTAGCTTGGCGGGCATCAGCGCTGGCGATCCGGTCGTAGATGGTAAAAAATCTCGTTCTTGGACAAGCAGCACCTGTTATATCCAGATTCGTGTAACCCACCGTACCTACCACGTGTGGCGGTGTAAAGTGTGTCGTAAAAATCCAATTACCCCCCCCCCCCCCCCCCCCCCGCTTGCAGTGTTTTTTCGTTACTGATCAACGTCGATGAGCTGAATCCCGATGACAAATACGATGCATTTTAACGACGTACGACTGCTTGTGTTCCTAGCAGGCATCGCCTGCACTCTCTTGGGATGCTGCCAAACAGATGAAAAAGGTAGTGGTTCTTGACGGCCGAGTTACACTTTTGGCCTCTGATGATTTCAATGTGTCGGTTACAGTGGTAATTTGACGGAGAAAAATAACTTGGATGTTTTCTCGGCTCTGCTTAATGTCGTTCCATGCCCGTGGTATTCCGGCTCGGTATAATTTTATTTCCTAAAACAACAATCGAGGAAACACTGTGCCGTTTGTACCCGCGTTGTATTTTATGGTATGTAGGCACAATCGTTTCGGTCATTAGTTCTGTTCTCTTTATAATTGATACTTTTATAGTGACCGTCTCGCGAGATTAAATTCAGATCTTAATTGGACAAAACGTTTGGTGTAGGCAACCGAAATAATCAACTGGAATAAACGAGCAAACGGAAAAGAAAAACCTCAATTACGGTTCTGATAAGCGTCACTGTACGTGTATTCAATTCCCTTTTATTTTATTGTAAAAATCTTTCAAGTTTGTTTGTTTTTTGTAAAAACTGTAGTGCAGAATTTCAGGTATTGTTATTTTTTTTTTTTTTTTTTACTTCACATTCGTTCACATTTAGACATTTTTATCATATTTATACAACACTAATAAGATTTTTGGTGTGAACGACCTCACGAAAATTTCAGGATTATAGATAAGTTGACGGGAAATTAATGTTTTAAAAATTTCACTCTACAGCCGAGTTTGAGGTTTATTGTTAAATTTTTTTGTGCCCCATCACTTGCTTTTGCGAATGTTGGGTAGGTGTACAGCTTATCAAAAACGATTTTCCGCGACACATCGCGTAAATTTTAATCTTAACATTTTATATTCAATTAGTTTTCATTTATTATACTCTGATAAAGAAATGGGAAAATCTTCCTTTGGAATGAATAGAACCTAAGAAATATTCAGAGAATTTCAAACCGCGACCTCATGCTACAGCTTCGAGTTCTTGGTTCTATTGATCTGCTGGCTACAGAGATCGCTTTAATGTTTCAGTATCGTTCTATGGAGCGAGTTACATTCACCTCCCGGTCCAGGAAGCGCGGGGCGCATCGGACGTCAGTTTCAAATTTCGAACGCATTTACCCGACGCAATGTTGCTCCTGGCCGCTGGGAAGACCGACTACTGTTTGGTGAAGCTGGTTGCCGGTCGACTGAAGGTAATGGGATTCCATTCCACGGCCGCGATCCATCCTCTGGAATCCTCAAAGTATCATCCAAATCAAATCGGCGTCTCCATAACGAATTTAGACACGAGCTTTTATCCTTCTCAGGTTCACATCAACCTTGGTGCTGGCGAGAGTGAGATAGCCAGTCCACGAGGGCTCACCTTGAACGACCTCAGCTGGCACGAGGTGAACCTGACGCGGAGGGAGGCTAACATCACCCTTCAGATAGACGTAATACACGCGACCCGGTCGGTCCTACCCGGCCGGTTTTTCGAACTCAACATTCACTACGGTGTCTACATTGGAGGGCAGGGCGACTTCAACGAACTATTTTTAGGTAAAATAATCGGTGATGTTTTAACCGCATTTTTCTTCTTTTTTTTGAATTCAATTTTCGCTACCGACTGACACGAACTCGTATAACAACTTTAAGTTTTATCCATACCTTCGGTACGATAAGGAGGATCGTGACCGGTTGATGAGTAAGAGTTTTTTCAGTCTTCGTACCAAAACTGCTAGCCGTATACAACCGACCAAATTACACCAAAATTGGTACCCGGGGTTTTTGTGGGTCTCTGATTTCATCGCAGAGTGTATTTTGTGAATTCCCCACCCCTTGAGGGTGAAAATAGGAGTGGATCGGGGTAAATTTTCAGTTTTATTATGAATTTTGTTGTTACGTGTAAATTCGAAATTTGGTGTATTGGACAGCGATTTTTGAGGTCTCTGATTCCATTGCGAAAGTTATTCTTTGAATCTGCCGTCCCTAAAGGGTGCAAAATTTCTCCCAGCATATCAGAGAATACTCCTAAATTTGCTTCCACTCCTTGTGTTATATTGGTATCAGACTGGCATTGGTGAAAAGGCCGGTTAATTTGTTAGTTTTAGTTTAAATTTTAGTTATAAATTTAGACGTCCAGTTGTATTTAGACTATAACTGAGTCTTTTATCACTTTATGCGTATTCTTCAGTTCTTTTATTCTCCGAATTTGGATTCATGGTCAACGAACGGTTCAATCGAAAAAACCTGCGTATGATGATTTTCAGATCAATTGACTAATTTTACAAAAATTTCAATTATTGCCGTCGCCATTTTGGATCCTCCATATTGCAATTATTCAATTACAATAACCGATTCATCATCAGCGACCCAAAAAAACTCCCGAGTAACAAGTTTCAAAAGACTTATTCCATTCCGGATGAAGCCTGGTCGTAATTACCGGTATTTGAAGCCGTCAGTTTGAATCCCTCACATTAAATTTTTCAATTCTAATTCCAAATTTGGATTCAGCGACCCCCGAAACGATAGTCTATCGATTTTCGTCCAAATCCATCCAGAAATATCAGTTATTAAAAAATATACATATATAATCCATTACCAGTCAACTAAACCTTGTTTCTAACCTTGAGAGTGGATTTATCGAAATGAACAATATCCACAAATTAAACCTTGTGAAATTTGTTTATCAGGCCATACGGAGTACCTAAGGGGTTGCATGGCGGACATACACTACAACGGTGCGAACGTCGTGGAGTCTGCAAGGCTGAGGAAGGGTCAGTCGGTGGCAACAGGCGTTGCCTGGGGGTGTTCAACCGAGTTTGACGCGAGCCGAGATACGGAGATAAGTTTTGTTGAGGATGGAGCATTCACAGCGATTCCCAAACCGATACCTCGGACTGGTACGAGATGGGAATTGGACTTGAAAACTGTCACCGAGAGCGGACTGCTTCTCTACAACGCCGGGCAATCTCTTCGCGCCGATTATCTCGGAGTCGAGATATACGAGAGAAAGATACGACTGTTGATGAACACCGGAAACGGGCCGACCGAATTGATACACGGCACGACAGTGGCCGACGGGAAGTGGCACCATGTAATCGTCGAATTCGACCCGAACGTTATCGGGATCAGCGTCGATTCTTCGGCGAAAACTCTGGCGCTGCCCAAGGGCAGCAGGTACCTTGATCTAGCTGGTACCTTGTACATCGGAGGAACGGAACTCAATCAGAGAGCCAAGGCACTTGGCAAAGGGCTCAAGTCCGGAGACGTTAGTTACAAGGGGTGTATCAGGAAGATGCTACTCGACAACAAACCCCTCGGACTTCCGGACGTCAAGGTCAGCCAGGGCATCGTCGTCGGATGTGTTTGGGGATTCCCCTGCGTCGAGGCCGAACCCTGCGTCGATGGCGCTTCTTGCTCCCAGCTTGGCGTCAACTCGTTCAAGTGCTCGTGTGACCAGGCACTGTGTATTAAACCAAGCTATGCCGAGGACTACAAGGTCAGATAATAAGAATGTGTCGATAGTTAGGTTTGATGGTTTCAATAATTTACAAACTCGTCGAGGTAGGCCATGAACTTCACTCACTTCCTCCGAAATGGGCTAAGCAACAACGTCTGAGACCGAAGGTCGTCGATTTTCACCTGAAGATGTTTGGCGTGTGCCCGACAGAAACGTCGTTAAATAAAAATAACATTTAAACTTGACCTATCTCGACGAATTTCAAAATTATTATTTATAATTCTATAAATACTATAACCACGAACTTTCTACAACAACTTTCATTGATTTCGTTACAATTACTGGCTATTCAAAGACAAGCTTGAGTTTTGTTTTGTGATTGACAGTATTTACTCCGAATCATCTCCGCTACGAGACTTTGGAGATGTGTGTTTGATTTTTCTTCGAAAATTCATAACTTTTTAAATAGTTTGATAATTATATGAGTATCGATACTTGTCAGAAACTACAGCTTCGTTGTTTTCCATGCAGGTGTACTCAAGCGCAAACCTCCCAGTGGATTTAGAAATTCTATCATTGAGCCCTTTGATGGTATCCGAGGGTGATCACGTTCTCGTAACAAGTCAGAACATCGCAATGATCTTAGATATAGCAAAATACGGAGTTGAAGAAACGGGCGTTATTTTTACCCTGATCACACCGCCGTCGCACGGAACCCTGGCCCTCGATCTTCTCAATACCAAATCCGACCATACCTTCACTCTGCAAGAAATAAACCAAGACAAGGTAGGTCGTGAAATGGGCGTAAACTTGTACCGATCTGATAACGATTTCATTTGAAATGCACTGACTGCATTGAATAGATGCGGTTCGTCACTTGCTATCAAAGTTTGATAAAACAAGATGCGAAAATTTTAACTGTCAATGCTAAGGGTTGAGTGTATCTGAAAGAGAATCGTGTAGCATGTTTCTATTCATTAAAAATTTTATACCCAAGACTGGAATTTTCCCTGATAAGTCTACAGAGCCTATAATTCTCGGAGAATATTGATTTCACTTTGGGAATTTTTTTTGTAATAATCTTTAAATTAGAAATTTATGGCTGTGAAAAAAAATTTTTCTTTCAAATTTGAGTGAGTGAGTAAACGTTGAACAAAAATACTAAAAATTGTTGACTAAAGATAATTTGAAAAGTATGGTTAGCGTTGTTTGAGTAGTCTACGAACGAGGAATCGTACTTTCGATACACCTTGAGAGTTGTAAAAGTTTTCTGGAAAAACCTGAAATTTCGAGGGAATTTTGGTGCAAGATTTTAGTAAATATTCTGGAAATTTATCCCGTCGAAATTGACTAGAATAATCCAGACTTACTAAAAGTTGAATGTTATCCGATTGCAAGAATTACTCACATAAATTTTTGGCGGAATTAAGCCGCAGTGTAATAACAGTCGTTTTCCAGATCCCGCCTGACGAGAAACGATTAAATCCCCCCGTCTCGTCCTCCTCGTCCCTTTATCTTTTAATTTCAACGAGGTCGGTCGAATATGCTTTTCAATTAAAATAACGTGAAGCGAAAATTGCGACGCGGTATAATTTAGTCAGGGTTCGTTAGAGGGGTTGAGTATTTATGGTAAATAGAGATAATAAATATTGAAATATACGCGCGTAATATTAAGGTAGAAAATTAACAGGCACTACGAAGATGACACCGTCTAACATCTGGTGAGGGTATACAAATTGTGTATTAATTATTGTATTAATTTGTTTTCCCTTTCTTTACAGACTCGCTAACGAGTTTCATAGTCAAATTTCTCTTCGATATCTTATATATACGAGATTGAGATTAAGTACATCAGAGTGGTGCCGTTTCCACCCTGTCATCTTCTCGAATAATATTATTTTACATAGTTCAACGCACACCCATCCACGCATATTACACTGCAATATGCGCTCGAGATAACGTAAAAGACCACCTATAATACGTTAGACGTTCACTCGTCTACGGTAGCTAACGGTGTAGCAACAGAACCGTAGGACAAAAATAATTCGAAAAGAAGAGGCAATGCTGTCATGTGTTCTCCCAGTTTGTCATAGGGGCCTTTTTCCACCCTGCGTCTATTGATAGCGAAGCGTCGTAAGGCCTATGTTTAGATGGTAAGGAAACGTGGCGAGAAATCCGCCTTTAGGCGCGGGCGTTGCACAGCTTATGCCTGCGTTTGAACGGCCACTTTATCCAGCAGCCGAGTTCCTCTATTTATAACAATCCGACTTTTTAAGACACATTCATACGTTTTTTGCGCATCTCTCTACGTGTTCCTATACACGCGTTCGTGTGCATGCGATGGATAAATTTATGCGTATATATGTATAACACGGAATAGACGCCCCTTGTAGATATTTTCGCGTACGATTTTTATAATATTTTTCCATAATCTTTGGATGCATGTTTCTTTTTTTGTACTACAGGAGGAACTGCAGGTTCGAATCTAGTTTAATAATTTTTCGTCTCGCGTGATTTTGACCTTTGCTCAGATATAAACTCACTTGCGTATATTGAAAGAACGTTTTTATAAAACGATAATCACGGGAGAAAAAAAGTATTTTTTAATGGCACCCGTTTCGGTTACTCGTTAATTAATGTTACGACAGAATGCTTCGAGCTTTGAGTGTCGAGTTCACCCGGGCTGAGCGGTTTTCCAAATTAGTTTTTAATTTGTTTATTCCATGCATAAAGTTTTTCTCGTTCGGTTTACTCGAATTGCAGGCAACAACTGCCGTATCTCACGAATCACGATATGCTAATATATCACCTTTCTTCACCTCCATCGCGGATCTGTGAATCCCGGTGGAATTCGTTCGTTATAAAACTCGTTTCGCTCTCATCAATTTTTTACTCGCAATTTTATTACTCTTTTATTCAACGCTCACGGTGATAATTACTGCCGAAAGAGTGAGCCGTTAATCAAAGGACACTCGAAACTCTGCTTTAAGTGGGTAGCTGTATACAACGTCCAAAATTAAACTGTTTCCCTTTCACCGAATGGCCGTTATCGTGTATCACTAGCGACAGAGAACCAACCCTTACTCCACAACCTTCTTTTATTTTACTTCAACGTATTTTCGTTTACCGTCTCTTTTTATTCTTCATCCTCCTAGCTTCGTTAGATTGTATAATGTTCTACTCTTAACGTTTACTTCACTTATCTAATTATAACTCGGGTTTTGGTATTCTTAAATCACCTCACTCTCAAGGGACCTTCAGTCGTCTCACTTCGACTAAACCTAATTTCAATTCTACTTAAACTTCTATTAATTCTTCATGATCCTCCTTGGAGCGACAGAGAATTTCAAAAAAAATCCATGGTCGTTACAGATCCAGTACATGCACGACGGCAGCGAGAGTACGGAGGACAGCATGATTCTTGAGCTGAAACTACTCGCTGGTGCCAGCTACACTTTGCCAGGTTATTTACAGGGTCGCCTGAGGTTCCCACTGCACGTAAACGTCACCCCCGTTAACGATCCTCCACTCTTGGAGATTCCTACTGCAAAAGTCCTTCGATTGGCTCAAGTAAGCTTCCGCATCACCGCTCAAAGACCAGCACAGATGAAACGTTGAAGAGACACGAGATCAATTTGTAATTGCATATCATTCGCTAACAGGGAACAAGAAAAGTACTCAGCAAAGAACTAGTGTGGGCTGTAGACGCCGACACGCCACTTCAAAGCCTTGTTTACACCGTTCTTCGAGGAGACATGGATGCAGGACATGTGGAACGTTTGACTTATCCAACAAAACCGATCGACAGCTTTTCTCAGGCGGAATTGCAACAGGGACTAATCGCCTATGTTCACAGAGGAAATGGTGAGAGAAATTGGAAATCGTTTTGAATTTAGAATATTTTAATTATAGTCTGTTCCTAATAACTTCCGTCCGTTCTTTAATTTTAGCAAAATCGAACGCGATGCTCGGACTCCAGGTGAGCGACGGTATCGAGAGCAGTCAGCCAGCTTATTTGAGAGTCTCAGCGTACCCACTGCAAATAAAGCTTCAATATAATACAGGCTTAGTGGTGGTCCATCGGTCGTTTTCTCATCTGACGCCGGCGAATCTATCCTTCATAACAAACTCCGATGATTCCAGTATCGAAATACGGTACGACATTGTTAGTCCGGCACAGTTTGGGACAATACAAAAGTTCAAGGACGTCTCCGGCTCGTGGAGCAATGTCGATCACTTCACCAGCAAGGATGTTGAGCTGGACTGGGTGCGGTATCTTCATAACGTAGGCAGCCCATCTCAGGATGAGTTTAAGTTTCAAGCAAGCGTAAGGGAGGTCAGAACTCAGCATACCTTCGACTTCAGGATCACGTTCATTGACCTGGAATTGAAAGAGTCCAGGCGACTGCCCGTAAATTTTACCAATTCCATCGAGGTTGTTGTAGGCTCGCAGAATCTGAAATTTCAAACGAACCCCTTGACCACCCCAGTTAATAAGATCGTATTCACCATTGAGGAATCACCAAAGTATGGGGAACTGTTTTTGACTAAAAAAGCAGTGTTGAAAGGCGATACATTCACCCAGGAAGATCTCGACGCAGGAAGACTAAGGTATATAGAAACATGCACTTAATTCGAAAGAAAACCACCTTTCTAGTCTACTTCCAAAGTAGATAATATTCCACCGTTTCAGCTTCATTTAATTTCGTGGCAGAAAATTTCGAATGAAAAACGAACCCTGATTTCAGATGCGCTTAATGCCACGTTTCGTTACAGATACAAACTCCTAAGGAAATCTTTCTCCAACATCAACGATGAGATGGTGTTCAGAGTGAAGGCGCCACAGTGCGTGGAGATCGCGTCCTCACTTCTTATCAGATACAGCCTGCAGAGAAACGGAAACGGACCTGAAACGGTCAACAGATTAAGGGTGAACGAGGGAGGCAGCGTACCATTGAAGATAATGCGTTTCGATGGTAAAAATTACGGCGTTACTTCGCTAACTTACAACGTAACGGTCACCCCTTTACACGGCTGGCTAAAGGTCGTCAATGATACATTTTATTCAAACCCGAGGCGAAATGCTACGTATTTCACGTCCAGCGAACTGGCCGCCGAGCTTGTACACTATGTTCATGATGATACGGAGACTCCGGAGGATACTTTTGCGTATGTGGCCATTTCCTCAGAGCGAGAGAACTTCATGTACGTAGGCAATTTTCTCGTTGAAGTGGCAATGAGAAATGACAATCCGCCAACACGACTCAACGCCAGAGTGTTCCACGTTGTTCTCAACGGCGAACGAATTCTCACTAACAAAGTACTCGAGTACATTGACGCTGATCTCGATACGAAACCTTCGGACATCGTCTACTCGAGGCGGGACGCGGCAAACGGGGGACTCTACAAAGTGACCAATCCTTCGGTACAAATATACGAATTCACGCAGCAGGACGTTAACCGGCAACAAATACTCTTCAGACACCATGGCGAGGAGACGGGAAAAGTCGAGTTAGGTGTCACCGACGGGCATTTCTACACCGCTGGAGTCCTCGAGGTCCAGGCGAGCCCGCCGTATGTTAATCCTGTACCAACCAATAGCTCGGTGGTCAAATTTAACGAATCGACGACTCTGACTACAGCGGTGCTTCAGATTGAGACAAACGTGAATGCCAATGAGAGCGAGATAATTTACACCGTGATAGAGAAACCGAGACACGGTGTGCTGCTCAAACGCTACAAGGAGACGACTACGTTCACTCAAGATGATCTAGCTCACGGAGAAGTTACCTATAAACACCAAGGTGGCTCCCTGACCAAAGATAGCTTCAAGTTTCGCGTTTCCGCAAAAAAAACTGAGGCTGAAGGCCATCTTACCGTCAAAGTTTACCCGGAGAGCTATTGGGAACCACTCATCGTCGCCAACAATCAAACGGTTCTCGTCGAGGAAGCGACGAGTGTTCTGCTGTCTAAGAAACACCTGGAAGTTATGCATCCAAAAATATCCCCGGGTCAGATAACATATCTGGTTAAAGAAAGACCTCGATTTGGAAATCTTGAACTCCAGTCTCCTGATCAGGAACACAGCGACGAGGCTAGGGACGATTACGTTGTCACCAGCTTTGAGCAAAGTACTATTAATGAGGGTAAACTGCACTATGTCCAGTCGGAACCGAACCAAACTCTGGACAGCTTTACGTTTGACGTTACAAATGGGATAACGTGGCTCCGAGACCTCGCCCTCAACTTCGTTGTCATCCCTGACAAGATGTACCTTGCAAGCGGGAACTTGAGTGTCGTCGAGGGAAAGAGCGTCGTTTTAGACGAGTCAGATTTCCCAGTGATAACGGAATACTATGCGGGAAAGGTGACGGACTACAGAGTTATTGAAAAACCAAAGCACGGTACCCTGATTGATTCTACGAAAAATTCACTGGTGAAGAAGTTTCCGCAAAAACACCTTGCTGCTGGTGTCATAATGTATCGACATTCGGATGATGAAACTCTGAACGATAGTCTTAGACTTGTCGCCATTGCCGGTGAAAAAACCAGCGAACCCTTTGAGCTTGGATTCAAAGTAATTCCCGTTAACGACGAAATTCCGTTTCTGGTTAATAAGACCACTTTGAATGTATGGCAAGGTGGCTCTGTCTTTATAACGTCCAAGAATCTTGCTACTCTTGATAATGATACTGAACCGGCAAATTTACAGTATCATGTAACCAGCATCAGAAATGGATTTATCTCACTGAAGCAGTTTAAGAAATTGGAAATTCGTAATTTTACTCAACAGCATATCAACAACATGGAAATAATGTTCACACATACGAGTAAGTTGGAAATATTGCATTTATTAAAATTGTTCTCCAGAATATTATTATAGTTTCACGTTGAATTATGGAATGAGCTCTCGGGAAATTTTACTCAGATGGTACGTTAGAAATTTCTACCAAAATTAAAAAATTGTCAGAAAAATCTTCTCCATTAACATGAAGTACGCAATTTCTTTACTTTTCCGTAACATGTACGTACCATGAAATTTGTTAATAAAAAGATAATCACTTATCGTTGGGCCAACTTAAAGAACAGTTCTCATATAATCACTTATCAATCATTTGTGAGCTTCAAAGCAATTTTTCTTATCTCTACAGACGAATCAGATGCTGAATTTATCTTCACGATTGACGATGGGGTTCATACTACAAGTAACTACACGATGCTGGTTGTAACGCGAGAAGTCCGTCTCTCGGTGAAGAACAATAATCCATTAAACGTGTTTCCATTAACAAGGAAACCGATATCTGCGGACCTACTCTTTATTGATAGTACAGATGGCAATCGTAAAATAAAATACATTGTCAGAAGCGGGCCGCATCTCGGGAGGATAATCATGGAAACGAGCGAGGGGATATGGCTCGAGGTTGACAGGTTTTCTCAGAGCGATTTAAATCACAGCAAAGTAATTTACGAACACACCAAACAATTCATGGATCTCTCTGCCAACGACTCCTTCGTTTTCGACGTAGAGGCACATTTCGCTAAGCCGGTACTGAATCAGGTAACCCGTTTTCTTTACTCTTGTGCTATAAAAAAACTAAAGAACAAATGCTAGAACAGTAATTTTTAGGTGCAAATGGCCAAAACTTTACAACTCACATCGATTTGTTACAAAATTTCATATATAATCAATCCAACGATTTATGATTTCAGCTCTTTCAAATTGAGATATCTGTATCAAGCGGCGGACTTGACAGATACATATCAGCCGAAAGCGTTCGCGTCGAGGAGGGAGGTTCGGGAAAGGTGATAGTGAACGTTACCGGCATTGTTAAGTTTCTGCAGGCAAAAGCTGGCCTTGAAAATCCCACGGTAATAACCAGACTTGCCACACATCCTAGCCACGGCCACGTTATGCTTTTACCAGACTTAAATGTGACGACATTCACACTGCCTGAAATTGAAGGAGGAAAGGTAGCGTACTTCCATGATCACTCGGATACGACGGAAGATCATATTCACTTCTCTGTGTACCTGACTCCGGGCCACATTCTACTGTGTAACACGACTGTCCCAGTAATTGTAACGCCGATAAATGACGAGCCTTTCAAACTCGTAACCAACGCGCCTTTCGTCTCTGTTGTAAGAAATCAGAACCAGACAATAACCAGAGAAAACTTGCTTACGACCGATCCGGACACAGACCCTCAGGAACTATCCTACGACGTTATATCTGGCCCAACTTACGGCAGGCTTCTTCTGCTTCCCCAAGATCAAAATTCATCCGAAGTTCATCAGGTGAACAAGTTCAGCCAGCACGATGTTGACTCAAATCGTCTCGTCTATGAGCACTCCGGCCCGTTACAAGCGGCTTCGTTTTACTTCAGGGTATCCGATGGGAGATTCAACCCGGTCTACAGGGTATTAAACTTTCACGTTCTCCCAATCCGTTTGAACGTAACTGTCGTCGGCCCTGTCAGCCTCCAGCAGGGCTCTAACGTAGCTCTGATATCAGAGGACAACATAAGACTAGAAACTAACGCGAGGCAGGATTTGGTCACCTACAATGTAACAAAGGCACCGAAGTTCGGCACCATATACGTCAGGGACGCTGCGGCGGTTAGCTTCAGGCACACGGATCTTCTGTCGAAGAGTGTGATGTTCATGCAGACCGACATGACCGTGTCGAATGATAGCCTCGAGTTAGCGGCACAGCTGAGCGATTTTGAGGCAAAACACGTCGTCATCGACGTTATTGTAGAACCATTGATGATCGTGAATCCCATGGTGGCTATAGCAGGGGAGAGAAATCGGTTAGATCTACGATACATGGACGCGACGCCACTGGCGAAGCTGACAAGTAGCAACCCGGTGTTCCTGGTGACGAGGAAACCGAAGTATGCACGAATTAAAAAGATCATCAGGAGTTCCGGAGATAGGAAGGGCACGCGGGAACGAGAAGTGAGCAAGTTCGCCCATCAGGAGCTGATTTCGGGCCTGATATACGTTGTATGTAAAAAAATGCCCGCTCTGGAAATCGAAGGGACTCCCGACAGCTTCGGCTTTGTGCTGGCAGCATCTATATTTCAGCCCGCGGCTGGCAACTTCAACTTCCGAATCAAATATAACGTCGACGATTTCAATATGACCTTAGGTAGTCCGATGGACCCGGTTGGGCACGAGGGAGAAATGGCAATAGCCCCCAACATGAGCAACGACTATCTCCTCATCTTGGGAATGCTCTTGGGCGTTTTCCTCCTCGGCGTAGTCGTCATAATCACCATAAGGTGTAGACACAATCGGTACAAGCATGCCGACGACAACAAGATCGAACCATCACCCGGGGTTGGTGTAATGCCGCTACCTAGACCACCCGATCATCTTATGCCCGCCACTCCGCACCTCAAACGATTCGGTAATGATCATGATGGCATTACGGGAAGTAGTACCCCACTTCCAGTCCTACCATCCATGCCAGCCACTCTTCCTCAATGCAAGGTAATCCCTCTTAGCCCTTTGGACAGCATCGCTGGCTCCGAGGTCGACGTCTCTTCGAGGTATCCTTACGGTGTGCCGGACGGTGACGAGTGGAGCAGCTTTGACACTTCCGATCTGCCGTGTCCCTCGGCTACCACACCTAGGGCCAATCCGTTACTTAGGAGAAACCAGTACTGGGTATAGCACAAGGCCTACTGTCATAGACGTGACAAGTTTTTGCCTTTCACGCAGCTGAGACTTTCATGATGAGGTTTTGGCGAAGCGAGACGAAGTCCTACGGTGACGTCGTGCCTCAAGGAAAGACTTTTAAGTACACGATACACGTGTGGATACTGTTCTTGACTTTTGGTTCGGCTCGATGAACGACCGATTGACGATTGTGGTCACTCGAATGGTGCTGATCGTAAATCCGAACGAGAAATATAGACTTTCACATATTTACATTTAAGGTTCTCAATGTCAGGGAAAGGTACTCTGGCACGGGGTGGATATAAGGGAAAGGGTGGGAGGGTACTTCGAAATTGACGAAAACACATTAAAGGTATCGTAAGAACGCACTGGCTAAGCAACCAAAGTAAAACTACGATTTAAGATTTAGATAATGTGCCTACGAAGGTAGATGTAATTAAAAATTAACACCTAAGTTAGCGTTAATGATGATTAAATATACGTTATATATACATATAATATATCTATATTCGGTAGCTTTTTAATGAACATATTATTATATCTGCGTCGCAACGCGTTAACACCAAAAATCTTTAACCGGAAAAAAGAGAATGGAAAATATTAATATTAACGGTAAAAATTGATTTAACTGGGAAGAAATGGTACAGTCCGCTCTTTCAATAGTGCCCCGATCGAAATGCATGTCGATCTATTTGATACGATAATTCTTTTGCTAAAATGATAATTGTACTAAGTAATTTGTTAATCTTGACTTATGCACGCTTAGTATTATGGTTTGTGCAAACTGACTCAAATAACAAATTATTTCAAACGTTTCAAAAGCTATATCATTAAATGAACGACTGCAGGTGTCATGATACGAGTTTATAAAAGGCAAGTCGATTAATCGTATGAATAAATATTCCAAGCTAAAATAGTTGTGGACAATATAGTTTTCTTTGAAATTGAACAACAAAATTATCATGATATACGAATTACGAAATATCTTCATTCTGATAAAAAAAGATTATAATTCAAGTACATATTTTATAATTCTTATATCACGATAATTTTGTTATTTACTTTCAAAGAGTTTTCATTGGCAGAGCGGACTGTAATAAGCTCTGTTGAGTGTTAAAATTGTTGTAAATGTGTTCCAGTATTAAAGCGTGTTATAAATAAATTTATGAATGTTGACAGCGGGCAAAGCTGTTCACCAAGCACGTTTTGGCTTTGAATCGCGAGATATTTAAATTGTTGTTAGACGATACTACTGAAATAATTAATTGGTCGTAAGTTAAAAATTCTCAAATGTACTATAATACAATATAGGATCTTTTTACTACACACGGTAGAAACAGACTTACTTCGAACAAGTATCTATGTGTATACAAAAATACCTCCTGAGCTAAGGAAAAGTGTCCCAAACTCTGTCCGAGACTAACTGAGGAGAATTTCGAAAACAGAATTATAATTTCAACGAAATATCATTGGAATCTTACTGTCGGAGTAAGTAAAATCAATTAATGTGGTCAAACACGACGCAGAAGAACAAATCATCAATATATTTTAAATCAAGTATGTTGACAATTTTTTATGTTTTTGTACAAAGAAAGTTTTAATTTTTTACACTTTTCCTTGTAACGGTAGAATAGCAATCAATATTCACATAGATTATGATTGTTTTTATCATCATCGTCATCATCGTTACTGTTATTAATAATAATTGTTCAATACATGTAAACCTATACGTACACATGTGTATCCATAGCCTATGCGGAGAAATTGCAATACAAATTTATGCGCATACGCTATAGTGCATTTGAAATCAAATAGGCTTTTTTACAAACTAGGTATTGTCCAAAATGTAGATGAAGAAGAAGAGGAAGACAATTAGCGCCCTACGAGTGCCAAAATTATAAAATAACAAATTATTATTTATAGTGATCATCATGCGACTGTACTCGAACCCTGTCCATCAATATAAAATAAGTAATAAAACACGGTTTAAAAAATTCTAACGATACGTCGTTGACTGAAGATATATGAAGACTTTATAGCTAGCCCTGAATTGTTTATCGTAATGGTTTATCAACTCCAGTGTTGGGCACCACTAATTACTTTGTGTAATTAAGAAAGAAAACTCTAATTACATTTTCAATTTGAAATTAAGTAAGAATGACTTATTATACTTACAATTGCAATTTGTAATTAGAAAAATGACGATTACAAATTACGAATGTAATTAGTATGGACTTTGCGTCTGATTACAAATTACAAATGTAATTGGAAATGGTTTTTCCACCACTTGTGAGCATCTTTCATTTACGAAATTATTGTGATTTCTAGTTTCCGTTTAGCGACCTCAAATTGCATGAAAACAGTCTCACGATGGCTCATTTTACATCTCATTCTTTACGGAATCATAGGAAGTGTCTCCATTATACACTTTTAGGCAAACGACATGCGAGAAATGTGGAAATAGTAATAACAAAAATATTAAAAATGAATAAAATAGTTTAACACGTGTCCAAAACCACACATTTTTTTGACGATTTTCGGGATATTATCGATAAGGGTAGGACTGCTACGCGATCCGATCTAAAATCGAGTCGGCATAGCAGTCACCGCAATTATCTTCCCGCCCTTCGGCACGCAGAAGTCCGTAAAGCTAGCAGTCTACACATTTTTAGAAACGGATACTGTATTGTTTTTGGAAAGTAAAAAATAAGAAAACCGACAGTCACGCATCGCAATGCGCGGTCATTGAGAGCTTCCGTGAACCTCCGGCAGATAGCGACAGTCTGCCGATTGCGAGCCACGAAGCATCCAAAAAAGGTGCGCGTTGCGCATGCTCCATGATCGTGTAACGACAGCCAGCCAGAGGAGCAGACGCCAGCTGTTCAACGGAGAGAATCACATCGCGCACCACTGCTAGCTAGCTAGCCAGTATTGTTGTTCGTATAGTCACGTCGTCGTCTATCCGTCATCCGAGTCGTTAACGATCCTCGTACATCGCGTAATATATTCGTTGTTAAAAAAGAGACGTTGTGATTTTGCGCACGGTCGTTCATTTCTCGATTTTAACTGGTTAATTGCTTTGTTTCAAGTGGTCCGGCGTGCATGTGTGTGTGTTTGTTTGTGTGCATCAGTGTTGGGAAAAAATATATTCCCGTTGTTCACGCGTCGATAAAACATACATAATATTGCGTATCGGGGAAAGATAAATTGGCTAAAAAACATCGTCCCTTCGACGAGTGGCAACCCAAATAGCCGATAAGCCGAAACGTTTCGACACCTAAACTTTCCGATATCCCTGAGGGAAAGAGAGGAAAAAAAAGGAAAGAAAAAAAACGCTGGCCATCGCGAGAGTTTTTAAGAACCTGCTTGTGGCCTAGCAGCCGCGAAAAAAGCCGCAAGGTAAGCAGGAAAATACGGGAGAACACAATACTAATTGAGACAGACTCTGATTCTGCTCACGGATCGCGACGAGGCACAAAAAAATTCGTGGGAATCGGAGGCAGGAGTTTTATATTCTCGCGCGGTGAAATTCCCCTGGGTTCACCCGGACACTGCAATAGCTTTAACAACCGATAACCGTAGCGTTTAATAGAAATACATACGTGGTCGTTGAGAAAAAAAGTGATTCGAGCGGAAGGCAAGAGAGCCCGGCACGTAAAATAAATCTCTCTTCTACAGGAATGGCGCAACCGACGAGTAGCGCGCTGAGGGCACTCGCTCTCGAGTACAAAAGCCTCCAAGAAGAGCCAGTCGAAGGATTTCGTGTGAAATTGGTCAACGAGGACAACATGTTCGAATGGGAAGTCGCGATCTTCGGACCACCGGACACACTTTACCAAGGAGGCTATTTCAAGGTTAGTAGTACGCATCTCTGCGTCGTCGTCTCGTTAGAGTCGATACTTACCGCTCACCCGTTACCTGATTAATTGTGTATTAAATTCGTTTCGACGAAAGGGTAACAAAGCGTAACGGTGTCTAAATAACCCTGTTACACTTTCCCATTCCCAGAACGCATCGCTCGCTGATCGCGACGTCGAAATTTTTTCATGCATCCGTGTCACCGTCGTTCGCGGAATACTTTTTTCGATTGTAATTAATAATCGTCACATTCCTGTACTTACGTTATACGTCTACCTACGTATATTTATGATGCTGAAATTTACTTCGCCAATAGCTCAGTTTTCTTTCCAATTTAACGAACGTCAAAGAACCTCTCTCGCAGCTTAGACTTAAATAGATCCGTACCACACAAAAAAATCGCGGTGTTCGTGCAGTCTCTTCTGTTTTACCACCTCTGTGTATCCCAATTTATCCCTGCTCAGATTCACTGTTTTCTTCGCTATCGTCCGAAATACACTTTACCTATATTTATACGTCAAAACATGCGATCGGTGGGTAGTATATACGTATGTATCAACGACACGTACATTTGCGTGTACAAACCGTCGTGAGACTCCCGCCAGTTTTCAGGGTCGCGGTGTCTCTACCACTTGAGAGACAAAACAGAAAACAATGATACTTTTTAGTACTATATAACTGAACCGATGCGTATCGATTCACGTGCTCGATCGCAAATCGTACGTACTTAGGCTGGGAATCGAACGAATCGAAAACAGCGACGACGAGGCCTTTAAGATACTGGTTAAAAATAAGATAAGAGATGACACGCTCCGCTGCGTGTGTTTTTATTCTCCGTTCTTCGGAGCATCGCTTTGCCAACGGGCTACAGGTATATTGCATATACGTACAATATAAATATAACCCACGTTCAGCGCAATAATAACCATACGTAGTCGATTTTGATGCGAGAAAGAAAAAGAGACGCGATATGGCGATGCAAGTAAATAAGTAAATAAATATAAACAACGGTAACGGCGCGCTCGTTTCGCAAGGATTGATAAATACGCCGTTTAGGCACACGGGTTAGAACGCCGATACCATCCTGGATGAAAAGTACACGTGTGTACTTTCCCGCCCGCACATATATACACATATATATGAATATATGCATATATTGTATTTCGCTCGGTCGCGCGGAGCGACGCTTTGTTGTTGCAATACCCTGTTGTGCTGGTAGATTATACGCTGCCTTTGCCTTTGCAACGTTCTCGTTTTCCGATCCCGCCGCTATATTGCACGCATTCTATCCGTCCGTAATTCACTGCGACAACAACGCGACGCGGGATCCCATTTTTTCGCCTATACCACGTAATGTATTATCAAAGTAAATTCGAGTACCGATGGTTTTGACATAATTTTTGTTCAACCTCATCGTCAGCCATGTTTTTGGCCAATACCGCTCTAGGTCGCTGATGTTATCTCGGTGTTTTATGTAGGCCCGTGCCTTCTGGTTGGATGATTGGAAGCATGCAAGCTAGGAGCTATTAATAAGTTATAGGTAACGACAATCTGTATATACGCCTTCCCCGAGAAACGCAGAAACGTCAGAGATTTTCACCTATCCTTGTAGATGCCCCGCGGATTGTGGCTTCAGGTTGTTTTTTCACTAGTTGCAAACAGAGGGGTCGAGAGGGGGGAGGAGGGGGGGGGGGGGGGGTGAAAGTAACGCGAAACCCGTGAATCTTCCGGGTCTTACTTTCACCGTTTCTCAGGTAGACTCCGAGGACAAAATTTATATCTTGCAAACCCTTTTGTTTCTTACTTTCTGTCTCTGTCTCTCTCTCTCTCTCTCTCTCTTATATTTCGTTCCTTACCTTTTTTCAGTTGACTTCGAGAGACGCGAAAACAAGAGAAACGAAAAGTCGCGTTATTCGGAAAGAAAAAACGGTGCAGCGATTTACCGTAATCGTTACTGTTCGCGGTAAAACGGGTCTTCTTTTTCTATATATATATATATATATATATATGTATATATATGTATGTGTGTCTTTTGCGGCACCGCGGCCTAAGAGCAATTGCCAAAATCAGAAAGTCATCGATTTACATAAACGTGCTGAATGTGAACCGTGACGTGTTTCACCTGCGTTGAGAGAGAAAATTCACAATTTAACCCTTTGAGTCATGCGTTATTACGTTGCGTCAACTTATTAACAAGATAATATTTTTTCGTTGTTGGGTACGCTGATTACGAATATGCAATCAGATTTCAAAAATTCAAGATGGTGGATCCAATATGGCGGACGAGAATTTCGAATTTGATCGAATCCGGTTCAAAAAACTGTATACAGAGGTTTTCGGGGTCGCTGATTGAATTCGCCAGACTGAATGATCAAAACCTGATTTCAGATTTGTAATCAGCGACCCCGAAAACCCTTGAAAAGAGTTTTTTCTCCGGATTCGATCGATTTTGAAATTTTCGTCCGCCGTATTGGACCCGCCATCTTGAATTTCTATAATCCGATTTCAGATTCGTAATCAGCGTTTCCGAAAATAGATGATTTATGTAAAACATGTGTACAACGATCAACATTTACGTTATATCGCAATAATTACTCTTGAGTATTGAAAACCTATGAGTGTACTGTCAGAAATAGTAAAACATCGCAAAGAAATATGTTAAAAAGTTCACTAAATATACAAAAAAAAAAATGGATATAATATAGGTGGTAAGAATACTTACCACTATGACTCAAATTGTAAGAATTGACTGAAACAATTCTTTCCATCTTCACGTTGGTATCGTTAAATATTTAATTTCATTAGATCGTTTAATTTCATTCTACAGTGCCTCTCGTTTCATTTGCTATCAAACGAGGCAAACGTAGGATAAAGTCGGACGAATTTACCATATTTCGAACGATTTTGCAGCGATTTGTGACGAAGCATCGATAATCCAAGTTTTGTCCGTAACTCCGGCTTATCTATCTATCTTCATACTTTTAAAGAGCTCATTTTAGCTTAAAAACATAATAATCTAACGAATATCCAACGTACGACTATTTCGTAATAAAGTTAATTTAAAAAAGAAAGTGCAATATACTCGTGTTTACGAATCGAGGTTTAAATACAGGAATTATAATCGCGAGAGAAAAAATTAGGAGGCAACAAGAAGCTTCCGCGATTTTACACCGCTACACTTTCTATCCTCCAGTCGTTGGTACGGTTCCCGTCTCACCGGACTCCGTGTAAATTCGAAAAGTATTGCAGAACACTGTTATAATCGGAAAGTTGAACCTATACACGTATAATAGTAAGCAAAGCCCGAGAGGCCTGGCGGAGCGGAGTGCGGAGTGGTTTAGAAAGCGTTCGATGGTGCGAAGCCGGATAATCATATCTCTACTACGTATATACCTAGCCATTTATTATACATACCCTGCCGCACGTATGTGTAAAATACACACTTTTGCGTGAGCTACAACGCAACGTGCGAACGAGCCGCGAGAGAAGGCCGCAACATCCGTATATTTATCGCGAATTAATTAATACATGCTTATCACAACTTTCCTACCTTCGCGTGTCTCTGTCTTTTTCACCCCCTGTGTCCGATGTAATTAATGTCCTTTACGCATTTACGATTTCGCAGTCTAGCAGAAACGTTTTAGAGCGTAAAAAAAAATGTCCGGTCATATATTCATGTGCGATAATGTTACTTGTTTCAACAATTGTTCGTTTTACTCTTCGTCGTCGGGCGGTGTATTGTAATTTCCCGTCTTAACCTTATAAAGCATTGGTTTCTTTTTATTTATATTTTTCCCGTTGATCTGTTTGTTGCGCGTCGCGTTTTCTTTTTTTTTATTGTTCATTTTAAATTCTGTTTTCGTTGCGATTCGTTGAAAACACTTCGCGTACGTATCCCTTCCGATTCGATATCCCAACATGTGTTCTATAAAAACACACGGAAACATTGTTGATCACATTATCATAGATCCTGCATCGTCGTTGCACTTTATATTTGTTACCATTCAGAATTTCGCCGACTAGAGGCGGAATATTGAATTTTATGCCCATGGAATTGTTGCGTTTGTTAGTTATGGTATTGAACTGCGACGGTTATTTAGTTCAGAATATTTTATCAGCGGTTTATCGCACGTGTAATTTGAATTCGAGCGTATCTGAATGAAATTCGACAGAAGTAAGGTCGACGAATGGATAATATCGTCGAACGTATACACCTACGTAATGCGGCCTTCCTTCTATCAAAAAACACTGTTACGAGCATTTTTATTTTACTTTTTTTTTTGCACCTTATTTATACACACAAATCAGCCTTCGGAATTATACTGTAGATTATTATAATCACGAACTCGGTGAATGCTCGGTTTGAGTTCAAACCTTTAAACCAATCCTCTAGCGGGAAAAAAAAAACATTCTCGAATCAATGAATTGTCCAACTGATCATATCGCAAAATTTAATAAGGATATTAATTTATACATTGTTGCAAGGTTTAATGATCTCTGCACCAAGGCTCGTATGCATACATATATGTATGTATAAGTAGGTATGCAAAAGTATACGGCATTACAGCCAATGATCGTTAAGCATGCACAAGCTGTGAGATTTGATCATTGGCATGTTGACAATGACAATTATCATCACATGTCTACATATTTAAGACAGCAAAAATTGAATTTTTCATTCTTTACTCTCAATTGCACAAGATTCTATACCCAGTTTAGGGCGGTAGAAAAAACATCATACGGTGATCTAAAGGACCTGCAGGTATTATGATAAGTAAGTGTGTCGGAGTGTCGAGAAAGTAGGCTATTCCTGGTGGGGGAGTCCCGAAGGATATTTGGGCCAGGGCCAACCCGCGATCAATACACGCTCACTCCGTTTACACACCGACAGGCGTCTGTCTATGCGTAAATAAATTACATCGTACACACACACGTGTAGACATTTTAAATTCGCTCCTCCTCCGAATGACATTTCATTGAAATATATACACGTATATAATCATTGAGAGTAAAAACAAAGTCGAGGATTATAAAATTGTGCACAGCTTTGGCGAAAACAATATCAGTCACCTACTATTTATGCAAACGTATATATATATAGGTATATAGACGTACAAGGTTATCGCTGGGAAGTCGCGTTATTGGCGATCGCCTCGCGGATTATCCTCGAGATCATTTCGCTGCTGTTGCTACTCGAAAGCGTCATTCCCGCGACATGAATTATTATTGTTGTTATTATTATTATTATTATCCATACTTAGGTATGATGTATGTTTATTATACATACATTGTGTAGCGGTGGACAATTTTATATTTCGTGTATGTACGCGTCTAGATTATGAACCTGTGATAGGTACTCTAATAAGCGTATATATATATATATATATATATATATATATATATATATATATGTAGGATATCATGTATAGGTACATTTAACGATCGAAACTTATCACGGTCGCGTGTGAACAACTCTGAACAGAAGGTATTACTTTTCGTGTACATATGTTTTAACATATAGGTATGTATCACCCATTCTATTGTATAGATTTGATTTTTTATTTAATTTTTTTTTTCTTCTGATTTGCGATTGAAATAAATTACATCAATTATTACGTATCATTGAATCATCGGTGTTGGTATACGATAATCACGATGTGAAGTTATTTTTTTTTTTAATCGAGGAGAAGAGAGAAAAAATATTGAAAAACATGTTGTTGAATTGTTTAATTAATTTCGTACCGCGATTATATTGAGGTTGACGGACTGTGATAAGAAGAAAAATAAAAACAAGTCAGGAAAACGTCGGTAAATAATCAGGACATGATTCTCTGTATGAAAAAAAGCCTTTATAAAACCTCGACATTGAATAATCAGGCGTTGTGTATTATGCACTTGAAGCGGATGCAATCATGCGGATATTCACGTATTGTATTGGGTGCAGAAAGGAAGAGAAGAAATTATTCATGTTCGATGTTGGTAATCTATTGCTACATTATATGTATCGATTTATTTATTATAAATGGCGGTGAAGTGGCAGAAAATAACGTTGAGCAAAACGAACCACAATAATTCCAGCGAATCGATTTACGGGACGAACTTTGACCTTAAAACCATCAAGATAATGCGAACGGTATATATATAATGCAATATTAAGTCTCGTCTCGCTGACGTAAGAAATTATATATATATATATATATATATATATACACATATATTGTATATACAACGTTTCTAAAACATGTTTTAGTAACAATATAAATATCATACATTTATTTCAGTTTGGAGAAAATTAATTTTTTATAGTTACTAAAAAATCGTTACTTAACGCCAAATTAGTATCGTTGCAATAATGACTTGGATATTATTGGAATTATTAAAAAAATTTGCTTTATAATTAACTGTGTTTAGTGTGATTACAGCTGCCAATGCTACAAATTCTAGTTCTTGCAACGTTGAATCTGTTCATTTAGTTTATTACGTTTTTTTTAGTCAAGTAAAACTATGACATTAATTCATTGTTGCACCAACATCAAATTACCGCAATCGTTACGAAGCAATACGGTACAAGTGACCACTATAAAAAAAAAAGTAACAGCACAGGCTAGATTTTCTCGTTACGGTTAAAAAAAACTCATTTGCACTTTACATCCGGGATTGTATTTTTCGAATATGGGGAAAAACAAAAATAGCGTCAGGACTGTATATAATAATCACAACTACTAGAAATTAGTCTCGATGTAATTAAGCAGAATATATCTACTTGTATTTTGCAAATTGAAGTTAATAACGTTATCGTAACGATTCATGCTGAGAAAAAACCGTTATTTTACGATTTTTGAATTTTTTGAAATTGAGTAAACCGTAATAAATCGAAACACACTTATATTTTGAATCCTTAGTTCCTTCAAAAGCAATGTAAAATTAAGAAGATAGTGATTTTTGGCCAAATGTTTTGTTACGATAACCTAACTAACTTCAACCTCGTACAAATTCAGTCATTCTATTCTGTAAGGTTGCGAAAGACTGATTTTTTTATTTCCCCTCCCCCTTTCTATTGAGGGCGAGAGATCGGGAACTGTCAGGAAATATCGTCAATCGGTAAAAGTCAGGGAAGTCAGTATTTTTTCTTTAATTATTTAATTATTTTTAAGTTATTTCCAAACTTTAACTGTGCTCCATAAATTCAGGTAAGCTAACTTTTGGAACTGGTATTGTTCAATGTCTAATTATTTCTGTGAAACAAAGCGATACCATATATTTTTTAATCTAAAATCACGTATTCAAGGTGTACAATTTTTGGTGCCTTTGGTCGTAAAAGCCATCCACCAACATGACCTAAGTTTTGTGGAAAATGATCACAAAATTTGGATGTTTTTTTTTTTTACGGGAAAAGTCGGGGAATTTCAATTGAGTGAAAATTGTAGCCACCCTGTTTACACTAACGGCGTCGTCCTAAGTTCAGCTTCGCAAATTACTCCCACTTTTCCATCGAATAAAATGAAAAGAGGTAGACGTGGCTTCGTACGGCGATATTTCTAAGAAGCGACCTTAGATCGAGCTGGCTTACATCCCAAATGTCCGGTGACATTGGCATGTATATGCGCGAAGCTGACATTAGACGACCGTGCATTGCAGGCCGATGTATAAAAAGGCGACTCTGACCTATAAGAATGCCGTATACATGCGGTATCGGTCCGACATCTTTTACCTACGAGCCTCGTCTAACTCGCAGTATATACACAGGCATAATATGTATACGCAGACACTCTATGCAATACACAGGGTATATATATATTATAATGCGGCAGTGGCAGCAGCAGCGGCGGCTAATCGATTGGTCGGAAATGGTCCTTGGCCCGTTGGCCGATCCGAAGTTACATGAAGGCAACTGTAATACTTGTGTATATGTATAATATCCGTGCACGTGCATACATACGAATTATTACGTATGTACACTTGGTGACAATGAATCTGCGACGGATCATTTTTTACACCGGACAGTTACGTTGGCGACACTGAGAAACCTACAGCGCCACAGTCGGCCGAGCGCGGAACTAACTCAATCTCAATAAACGTAACGTAACCCATGACCGTCGAATCTAACCTTGGAATACGTGTCAATCCAACGAGTAATTATCCCCGCGGTATCGTTTAAATCATTAATTGAATAATTTTCAAGGAATTGGCTTTGCGGAATATGAGCATAATTTATTTATCGCGGTTTACTAAATTTCAGCCATTCCTAAAGGTGCGAAGTAACGATTGTTCCTAATCCACGCATCGTTACAATAACGCTACTAACTTCGGTCTCGTAAAAATTCAACTGACTCATCTTGACACGTTTAGCTACCCACTTCTCAATTTTCATCTTTCTCTGACCACTCATTCGTTTTGCGATAGAACTTCCTTAAGTTGCAAATGTCCCGCGCCGCTGCTGCGTGACCGTTAAATTCAAAAATAGCACCGATTCTCATCCCTACGGCGACGAGGTTCGCAACACGTGCGCTGCTGGTTAACGTTCGTTTCAGGCTAAATCACTGGCTAATTTTATACCTGGATGTCAACGACGCGTGACTTCGTACATATGCGTCTATGCATGCATGTGTATAATAATATGTTGCACACTCTTTGCCGATTCGTCAAACTATCCTTTAATCGGACCGCATCTTGTCACGATGCATTCTCACCATAATTGTTTTGCTATAGGATTCAAAATTATCATAATTCATTTCTTATTTTCATTCGTCGACTTCTTTCCTCATCCGTGATTGACCGATGATTTAACGCTTGTATTTTTCATTTTCACGTTTCAGGCACACATGAAATTTCCACCTGATTATCCATACAGTCCACCGAGCATTCGATTCATGACAAAGGTCTGGCACCCAAATGTATACGAGGTAAGAAATACTTTTGATCTGCAATTTTCCTGAAAATTGTTCATTCCATATATACGCCGGTAACCTTCTTAAGTTCTTTTTTTCCTTCTGATCGATCTGTTGCATAATTTGTTAAACCTGCTACCAATGTATACATTGGGCAGTCCCTCATTTCGGGTGTTGACAAATTTTTTCCGCCTCACCCCCCCCCCCCCCCCCCCCCCGCAAATCAACTTCAAATAATTAAAAAACAATTACCTAATTTTATCATATTTTTAGCTCAACTCCGACACGTGTTTCGAACACATTCTAAGTATATATTTTATTGAAGGAGTAATAATATTCAAAAAAATGCCTAACTGCGAGGTTTTAGTAGGCATTAAGTGCTATTATCTGAGAAAAAGTTCACATCCATATTCCAGTCAATCTACACGAAATGCACACCCTCGGAATCTGACGTTCTTTTTTTTCATTTAGAAGAAGTGCAATTTGTCCTCATTACCCGGTATGATGATGTGCTTTTTTTCTCAGATAGTAGCACTAATCCACACTAAAACCACGCAGTTACGAATCTTTCTAAACATTATTACTCTTACAATAAAATATATTCCCAGAATGTGTCGGAAACACGTGTATTTTAAATGGAGAAATCCACCCTGTCGGTAACACGGATTAGAGTTGACGTAAAAATCTGTAAAAATTAGGCAATTGTTTTTGGATTATTTGAATTTGATTTGCGGGGGGTTAGCGAGAAAAATTCGTCAACATCCTAAACAAGGGACGCCTTGGTATACATGTATATTACACGTGTACATAACATGCTTATAATCCTGATAATAGCGCACGTGGCGTATTAATCTCTGATACAAAGCCTGAACGTATAATGATGCTGTGAATAATAATAATAATAATAATAATAATAATACCAATAATTGGTGGAAAGTGCTGAAACGTGCCGGCCTCCGCACGAGGCGCAAATCTCGCACATTGTCGGCTGTCGGCGATCAGAATTTGTGTCTGATCTCAACACGAAACCGTGAACGTGACGTCGGTTAGACGCGTCACGTGGCGATGTTGTTTTCGATACTTTTAATGGGTTTCTTTAGTCGGAAGTCACTGATTTGAAAGCTGATTTTTTTTTTTTTGTTTTTGTGTTTCGTACGCTTGTAGAGGTTCACCAACATTTACGTTATCACAAAAGGGAAAAGGGAAACTTTCGCCATTACGGCAGAATAATATAATTTACACGAGTTCAAATCTCACCTTCCTACAGACGATGAAAAAGAAGTCTTTTTCTGGAATATTAAATACGGTTCCTTTTATACTCTTCGACAGAATTTTGCACGTTTCGTATGTTTCGCATTCAGTAATATCATACAAATTAATATTATACAACTTAACAAACATGGTGAAAGACGTGTTTCGATATTTGAATAGACGTGATTTCATTGGATGAAGAATTTAAAAAAATACTCCGCCGTGTTTGGTTAACATAAGTGAACAAATCATTTCTCTGTTTATGGAATTCTGTAGTGTCTGGCAGTCACGCTAACCATAGACGATCAAAAAAAAGAATTATTTGGGAGTTCCATCTCGTCCGGAACACTTTTCTGCGCATGGGTCAACGATTTTGACGCCACCCGACATTTCGGTGCTTGGCTGACTGAAAAAAACTATTTTAGACTCCTAGGTCGTGATGTAGCATTGCTTGAGAGATCTTGACCTTTCAACATTATTAAAAAAAAAAAAAAACGAACGTTTGTCGTGTACCGAGAGATTTGAACTTGTATAACTTGGCTCCCTGTATCCGGAAGAATATCTTCAAAACTGATTTACGAACTCGAAGGACTCGTCTTTTAGGCCGTGTGATTGGAAATTTTTGAAAAAAAGGTTTCAACTTTGATATTTGCCAATAGATGTTGATTTTCATTTTTTTACTGGAAGGGCATAATTTTTCTTCACGAAAAATTTACCGTACTTAACTCGTTCCGTACTAAAGAAATCCTGTAATTTGTGTTGGGATGTTCCTCTTTTTTTGTTACTCCCCAATCATTTCATTTCCTCATCGTCGGACATAGCGCATTCATTTTTATTACAAAAAAAAAAAAAATCTATATCTCGAGCATCACGTCCAAAGCTCAAGTTGGTCAAATTTTTAGGAAACACAATTGATTCAAAATTTTGGGTCGTTTTGGATTAGCGGAGGATCAAAGTCTCAAATACCATCAAAATCGATTTTACACGTGAGTTAATCCTTGGACAATTCAGAAGGCCAGACATCTATCTCTCTCTCTCTCTCTCTCTCTATTTTTCGCGCTCATCGTCCTCGACAAAGAAATCAGATAAGGTATAGAATGTATTAGGCGATTACGCTGAGGCCACGTACCTATAATAACCCAGGTCATCAACCAGCTAGCCAGCCCGTCATGCCATTCCATCCTATAAATTCGATTCCTCCGTATTCCTTTTCCCTTCTTGTCATTCCTTTATTTACAGCTTTTCACATCTTTCTCTTTGCCATGTTTCTCGAAGGAAATTTTTGTCCGCATACAGTAGCAGCACGAGCAGTTCTCTTCTTATTCCATTATGCAGGCTGTCTTGCTACCGCTCTCCCTCACTTTCGGAACTGACGACGACGACGACGACGACGACGACGGCGACGAGAAACGGACGAGGTGGTTCTTCGTTCAAACTTATATTATACTCATGTGAGAGGGCAATGGCCCCTCCAGTGCCGTACATATTATTACGAGGGTCGAAACAAACTGCCTCTCAGTGGAGACCGACCTTCGTTGCGGGGTCAATCGCGTTTCGTGTGTCGTTTGCTCGTAGTAATGAAAAAACAAATTGATTAATTATACATTGTATTGATCCCAGGGAAAAACCAAGGCAAACTTCTCTCCTTCCACAACTCCTCCTGTTATTTATTTATTTATTTATTTTTTTACTTCACGGCTCATGGCTCATGACTGTGTAAGAGTAGTCTTGTTTTTTTTTTTCGTTTGTCAAGTAATTTTAATTACGTTAACAAATGGTGATTCGCTGCGGAGAATGATCCGAGACGACGTGGCAGGAAAATTAATTTTAAATAGGAATCGATCGATCGATTGGGGGAGGTTTTAGTAGGGATATGTATACACCTCCATTATCCTTGAACAATTACGATTTCAGTGTATATTATTTAGCGTGTCTACGTTTTTAGAAAATTGAAACATTTCTACGTTGGGTTATAATTTATTTTCTCAAAGTGGGAGAAAGGACCAAACGAAAATTTGAGACGTTAAACCTGAAAAATTTTGAAAAACCTGATACAATTGCTACCTGATTGAATACGACTTATTGCGATCTCTCGAAAAATCGAGAATATTTCGAATTTTACATAGTAATCAGGGATAAGGTAAATAGTACGACGGGGAAGACGTTGACTTAAAAAATGACAGTTGAAAGAGGTTATTATACGTATATATGCGGATTAATTATCCAAGAAATATAAAAATTGAAATGAAATTAACGGCGCTTGATAAATTGTCTAAAAATAATTAAATTTCACGTTTTACGTACGGTAAAAAAAAAAAAAAAAAAACTATACCTTATACGTTATATGCATCGTGTAACGAACGAATAAAGGTCTTTGTGATTTCCTCATCATTTGGCCTCCATCCAGAATGACGATGACGTTCTACCTATTTGATGATGTGCGTATGCATGCATGCGGTGTCTGAAAGCTTTGCTCCCTTTCGCATTGCTCTGCCACGAACAAAGAAATATAACCGTTAATTCTTTCGCCACTATTTCCAGTCAAAGTTGCCACCGGTAAAAATGTTTCCTAAAAAAAAAAGAAAAGTAACCAGACGCAGAGCTATACGTAACATTATAAATAAAAATGGAATTTATACGGTAAGACAAAACTGGAAAGTAACGGTTTAGTTGAGATACGCAATGGTCAAGATTATCTTCGGATACTTAGCTTTATAGTAAGTAAAAAAAAACTGTAGACGGTGAGAAGAGAAAAAATAATGGTACAGCGAGAAAAAATGAATTAGCAAAGTTTTGTTTGATCGATATAGGAAATAAACAAAACAAACCTACAACAACCACGGACTTTCGTTGAGTGTATGTGTCACTCAAAAAACATCCCACTGTCTCTTAGTTTGTATCCACCTCTACTACAGACGATGCAATTTGAACATTGAAAACAAAATTCAAGTTTCCATCGTTGACTAACAAGACTCATTAAAAGATTCATTTAATTCACGTTTCTGATAAAATCATTATTTACCAGTTTCAGGAATGTCTGAGATGCAGTAAATTATAATAAGGAAAAATATATCCATATTTGAAAAACTTGGCTACATCAAAGTCACTATACAAATGCAAAATAGTGATTTTTCTTCTGCACGTTTCGTTACGTTAACGTTACTAACTTCAGTCTCTTAGACATCATCAGTCTGAAGTATGTAACGTTAATACAATGATGCATCTTTAGAAAAGTTCGTTATTTTGCAACTCTAGGATTACCTAAAATTTACCAAACCCTTAATACAGCACCAACAAACTCAGATTTTGTAAATCCAACTTTTCCAGTTACACCAAATGTGCGAAATAGTAATTTTTTGTTTCAACGTTGCTAACTCCAGCCTCGTAAGATTTCCCAGCGCGTTTTTATCAAAACTCTAGATATGCATCTTGTATGTGAATGACGTATAATATTTACCACTGTATATTTTTTCAGAACGGAGATTTGTGCATATCGATTCTACACCCGCCAGTCGACGATCCACAGAGCGGAGAACTACCGTGCGAAAGGTGGAACCCGACGCAAAATGTCAGGTGGGCTTTACACCGGGGAATTCCTTTATTCTCATACACACTCCATACTCGTACTATACATAGACATTTTAGTGCCCCGCGCATAGTTCAACTTTCATGCAAGGTATCGCATAGCCCTGTTATACTTACCTACCTACCCCGTAGGTCGCCCAGAGCCTCTACAAGAACTAGACGACTGCCTACCTTTTTATAATTTTCGTTTCATTCCTTTACACAACTATTCATTGTTATTGTTTATGTTTAATTAATGAATATTCTTCTTCTTCGCAATACAGGACGATCCTCCTCTCGGTTATTTCACTACTGAACGAACCCAACACGTACAGCCCAGCAAACGTCGACGCCTCGGTGATGTACAGACGTTGGCGCGACTCCAAAGGGAAAGACAAAGAATACGAAAATATTATCAGGTAAGCGGGGTACGTCGAGTCATCTCCGGATGATACGGCAAATTAATTAAAATCGTGATCGCATTTTAATACTGTATAATTATAAATTCATTTACAATATTTTTACGAAATTAAAAGGTGTACAATGTCTTGACGTTTTATGTAATCGAAAAGCTTGTAATACATACCGTATAGGGTTTTATAACTCGTGGGCGCATTAGTGTACTGATAAGACCAGAACGTTATTTTTGTAGAGAATTGAATGCTCTACAAAAACGCTCTGGCTATCGTTTTACGATGAATCTACGCTTTCAAAACTTATTTTAAGGTCCTTAAATACCTTTCGACCTTACGGAACAATATTTTGCACTTGAATTTTGAAAAAAAAAAAAAAATAGTCAGTTTTTTAGATAGTCTAAATTGTTGCGAAACAATTCATCTATCCATCTATGATATTGCTTTACTCTTCAATCTTACTTTGTTTGATGTCTCACGTGTTCTTCTTGTTTCCACTCTTTGCATGATTTTAGGAAACAAGCCCAGGCGGCGAAAACAGAGGCAGAAAAAGAGGGTATAGTCGTGCCGTTAACGCTCGAGGACTATTGCATTAAGACGCGAGCACGACCGGCAGAACAACAGCTTGACATGACAGATTTTTACGATGACGAATACGAGCTGGACGACGACGAGGACGATCAGCTGAGTGCGAGCGATTATGAGGATGGTGACGACAGCGGAAACGGAGAGTCGTGATCCATCTCTTGAAGACTAAGAATCACAATAACAATAATAATGATAATGAAACGAATAATAATAACAATAATGATAATAATAACAAGCAGAAAAAGGAGGAGGAGACGAAGACGAAGACGAAGTAGACGAATCTGAAGAAGAGTCCAAACACCAATTATATATTTAAAAAAAAAAAAAAAAAAATCATATATATATATATATAAATAATGATTATGAAGATGATGAAAAAAAGAAGATGGAAAAAAATCAACCACATACACAAACACGCAAACACACACACGTAATAAAAGTTTTAAAAAACGTATGTATATCTTATTGATTAACGGATAAAAATAAAATACCGATCGAAAATAGGTTCCATTCTCTGCGAGAAATGGGTGTAGATTATACGTGCTATGTATTGCGGTGATTATTATTGTTATTATAAAAGCGAACGCCAACGAGCATTACATCGCTCAAACATCAAAATTTATTTCAATTTCAATCGATCGTCGGTTACGAAATTCATCTTTCAGTCTCGTTCTTTTTTCGTTTTTTTCATTTCCTTCGTATCCTACCGTTTCTATCGTTCGAAGCATTATGAAATACGTTGATAATAAAACGGATAGTCATTACGTATTATTATATGTTGTTATAAAAAAAAAAAGGATAAAATCCTTGTCGCGGATAAAGAATGTATAATAAAATTTAAGATATGATTTTCACGTCAATGTAAAAATTATGCGCGCTGCGGATAAAGCCGTGATCTCGAGAGAACATTCATGATCTTGTTACATAGATTTCGTCGATTGTAACGATAGAGTGACGTGTAAATGAATAAATGAATTATTTGATTATCTAATTGAATATAAACACACACACATACACGCATATATAACACCTGTCGACCTTAACATTTCATTTTTATATCCTGTCATAAAATAAAATTAGTTTCACTTTTCTTTTTTTCTTTACACCGTCGGTTTTTTTGTTATCACTTTCTCTCCTTTTATTCTATTTTTCTTCGGATAAATAAATCTACAAATTTACGTTAAGCAAGGCTGTGTAGATCGTTTGATGAATAATAAAATAAGTGAATATATTTAACAGAAAAGGGGAGAAAAAATAAAAATGGATGTAGGGTCGCTAGGTGGTGGTTTAAACCGTCGATATACAGATATATACAATACAAAATATACTTTTTTTAAATACGCATAAATAAAAATTATAACGCTCGTGACTCGAATATCGCGATCTATAATATGTATGTATATGTATCTCTATAGTAAGCTGAGCGTCGGTTTGATGCGTTGTGAAAATAAAACGTAAAAAATGTAAAAAAAAAAGAAAAAAGAAGAAAAGGGCACCTAGGCTTGTGTTGCGACAAAGCACATTTTGGTATATCTAAATTAAAAGATATAGTGTAAAGAGACGTAAAACATACCTACCCTAGAGATAAATGATGTGGTAAATATTTCGTATAATTCGTTGTATAATATCGATTGCGTTCGCGGCTCGGACGTACGGATTTTTATTTCGCGTTGAGGAAAAAAAGAAAAAAATTAAAAAGCATGAATCATTCATCATTGTTATCAGAAAAATGTTGAATGAAAAACTAGACAATCGACAAACATACTTATACGCATATACCTATATTATTCTTTTCATTAAATGAACTAGTCATGCCCGGTGTGTCGTGCGATTTTAATATCGAATATGTACTCTTATTTGTTTTTTTAAGAATTGTTGCATGAGCAATACAAAATCTGTCATGCTATACATCAATGAAACGTTGAAATTATCACATTTTCTTATTTCTGCAGGGATATTTATCGATTTTGTTTCCATCACTTTCCTCTCGTCCTTAGTGCCTATGTACAACAGCGTTCTCAATTATTTTATAGATAAAACCATCCAATCTACCTTACACGTTTATCCATGGAACATTAACCACAATCCTGAAAAAGATGACAGTAATTATAACAATAATAGTTGTGATATCATTACTATATGCGTCTGGTTTTCCTTTTATGATTTCTTGCTACTAATGCTAAAACGATTATCAGCTGTCTCAAACACCATGTATGGTGTATACACATACATGTACAATTTATTTTTATTAGTTTTTTTTTTTTAGTTTCTCTCATTTTTCGAACAACCTAATTTATTGCGTGTTTTTCTTTCTCTTCAATTTCTTCCTCTTCACTATCATGTATTGAAAGACGACGAAGAACAGACAAGTTGTTCGTCTCTGGCTAACAAAACCTGCGTCCAGATTATTATTAATATTATTATTAATGTTTGTAATATTGTCATTACTATCGTCGTCAAAACATTGTTATTATTCTCTAGTCGGTTGAATACCTAAAGAAACCAACTAGAACAAATTTGATAAAAAAGAAAAGAAGAGAAAAAAAAAAACATAAATACTCTTTGTGCTTAGCCATCGATATAAGGTGTCTCGTTTGTACAATTGCTTACGGCTTGGCGATAAAAGTATAATTTACGATTAAAAATTAAAATACTGTATATGCCTGTATAAATAATTACGTGCATACATAGTTATGCGTAAATCATGCGTACGCGCGAGCCAAAGTAATCAAATGCGCGTTTTTATTTGTAATGAGAAAAACAAGAGAAGAAATTTTTTTTAGCGGATACTTTAATGTGAAACAATAGGTACACATTCAACGCTAGGTTGGATGTTATAACGAGTTTAAGGATTTAGGTAACGATGATAATTTCGCGGAATGATTCTAACGAGAATGAAAATAAAGATGGGAAAGAAAATGGTTAAAAACCACTTAAAAAAAAGAAGAAAAAAAAAACTACATAGTGAAAATAGTATAGGATATTGAATTGAATTAATATTATAATATGTATGAAATATCAACGTCAACGATTTAATTTATTTAGTCATCTTTTTGACTTAATTTTAAATAAAGCGGAAAAAAAAAATAAAACATTTCAGTTCAACACGGCAAAAGTTGTTCTTTTCGTCGCTGTTCAAACGTATTTTTATAAGAAATAACTATTGTACAGAATTAATCATACATATGTGCACGAATACGTCGAATGAGTTTGCACATTGTGAGACAGTAAAGAGAAATTCAAAGATAAAATATATAAACGCAGACAAATGTGGAATATGAACTTATATTGATGTGATAATTGAGGAAAGTATAATAATTGAATTTATAAAAAATTTTGAACAGCGATAAAATAATGAATTAGTTATTCCTACTGATTGTTTTTCACATACATACGTGTTTAGGTATTAAAAAAAAAAAGAATATGTATCGTGATTTCTTCACCATATTTTCATCAACGTTTGGTGGTTATTATTATTACTATCATTCATTATTGTATTATCAAGTATTTAGATGAATGTTTGCAGCAGTAAAAAAATCGATACCGTAGAGGAGTGTCAACAGCATACTGACAATTCATAGTGTAATTTAAAAATACTCGTGTATTTATCATGTTTAATATCGAGATTTCAGTTTTAATAAATATATCGGTCTACATATTATTTGTACAATAGAATCACGCAATATACATTTTAGTTAAAACACAAGCTAATCTTGCTAAGGCAAGCCATAAAAAATACACCGTATTGTATGGAAGGTAAAATATACCATTTTATTTTAATACTTATATAAATATGAAAATATGTTACAAAAGTCGATAGGTACTAAGATTTTATTTCAGGGATTCCAACTAATAGGTGATTTTTTGGTGTACAATTTTCCGGGACGAGTTTAGCAAGGTGAACGATATAGTTGAACTGTTCGGCATGTAATTTTCGATCTGTGTCAATAATTGACATGCACTTATATCCCTGATCTGTTTTAGCATTATTTTCATCGTGAGTTTGGTCTGCCGAATGTCCCAAGACCAGATAACTCCTTGGATCAATTTTACTCTTAAATAAATTGCTCCTTGGATACTTTATATGATGGCAATCGTGTACGCTGCCGTAACAGCAGGGACAGCAGACAAAGATCGCATTCCTGCTTACGCAGTGTTCGATAACAAGGTCCGTCGCCACTCCGCAGGCATGGAGAGATACACCAATGTCAAAGTGTCCCTTGTAATAGTCCAGATTACATTGATAAAATCTAACATTTGTTAACTGAAGTTTCTCGACCCTTTTCTTGGCTCTGTTTAAACTCTCCTCTTTATTTTCTAGCAAAACTACTTCGCAGTTGGGCATCAAGTAGGCTATCAATATCCCCAGATGTCCTCCGCCAGAGCAGAAGTCGACGACTACATCCCCTATTTTTGCCAATGCCATTACAGGCCTGCACAAGTTTTCTAACTGCTCAAACTTACGCTTCAGTCTCGTTTCGGGCAATGCACCTCCCTCTGGCGTTGCTTCAAACGGGATTTCATCCCAGTTCAATGTCATTTCCGATCCAAACGGTTCCGATGCAAGCTCGATGCTGACGCCTAGCTCACTGATTAATGCAAATGAATCATCTATGTCAACTTGCTTTGTGTAAATGCGATTACGAGGCTTGTATCGCTTTGGATCGCTCTTATACAGGCTATGGTTTTCAACGTCGGGAAGAACATAGCTGGTAACCCGGTTCTCAAAGCTCGGAGATTCCAAGTGTCTTAAACATCTCAAACTTTCAGATATCATTTCACTCGAAAGCATCCTCGTGTACCACTTTGCTGTCAGTGGTATGAGTTCTAACAATTCACATCTCAATGCGTGGAGTGTAAAAAATGTGTGGATGCAGACAAATATTATGATATCCGCCAATGTGATTTGAGATCCCTCCGCATAAATGTGTTCTGGTATTTTATCCCTGTTACCCGTCGTAGTGCCATTGATGGAAAATTTTTTCGACATTGTATACTTGTACAAATTGTGCAATCTCACTGGCTGCGACATATGACATTCAAATCTTGCGATGCTTTCAGGAATCTCATTCGTATCGCTATTTGAAGTTTGACCATGGATAGATTTCAGGGTCGAGATTAAATCCACCTCGCAAAACTTTGTCCAGATACTCGACTCCGAGCAGGCCAGCAAACATGCATCCTTAAATCCTAGTAAGGCTTTGCTGTAGTGCAATGGCGTTTCAAAACACCTACTTTTTACTATTTGACGTAGGGTCGCGCAGAGCCCAGCCACACATGTCGTCTCGTTAACTATTACGTTTGGAAGGTTGCACGTACTCGCATATCGTGGTAGTTTGTCTACCTCCATAACTGTGTAAGTAAACCCTGACAGATCAATAAAATTAGACCGTTCCTCATTGCGTGTTTTTTTTGTTACAACCAAGTTAATCGATACGCGAGAATCACAGTATTTTATCGTGAACAATGTTATTATGGTCTCTATCGGGGCGAGGCACAAATCTGCAATGGAATGAACCTCCAGGAAAAGCTGGTTGGTTTCCATAGTCCTTTTTTTTATATCGTGTACGATAGTTTCACAACTCTTGAAAGTCTGAATGCTACAGAAATGCAGTTCAAATTATACTATGTCAATTTTATAATTTTTTCAGAACCTGAGCTGGTCGGTACCGCCAATCTACACACTAGCTCTGAGTTGTCTAGCCACTTTTCTGACTATTCTTTGCCGCAAGATGTTCTCCCTCCAGTAGACGCTGATGCAAGATAAGACAGCGAGACCAAACATAAGGCCTTCAAATCTCCAGAAACTGCGCTCCTCCAGCCAAGCAACTTTATCACAACTGAAAAGAGTACAACATGTATAAAGAAAAATGAACCAGTTCAAGTAAAATGTGAAGTTATCACAAATCATGAAAACAATCATAATGACAATCCTTACCTTCTGGTTACAGTTATACCACTCTTGCGACATTTCAACACTTCCTTGTTGCTTGTATGAATGCAGACGCCGATGCTTTCGCTCGCTATTTCGAAAGCTGTACACGGATGACACTCTAATATCACATCAAATTCTTCATTGAGATAACAGCTCGAATTCTTTTCGACAGACTCTACAAATGCCTTGCTGCTGTCCGTGTCTGTCCAATTGCTTTCAATAATCAAGACGAGTATCATCAACCTGTAAGAAATGTTTTTATGTAAGTACAACACATCTCTCGCAAAAGTTACAGTATGGTTATATACATGTATATATAAGCAAAAAATGGGGATCACGGTACATAGCTTTGCGCAAAAATGATGACACATTTTTATTGGTCAACAATGCGAACGATAACAATTTTGAAAATATCGTTAATCAGGGTACTGATGGAATATTAAAAGAGAAAATCCACTCTTAGGTTATTATCGCTAGTGGTTTGCAGCAACTGAAAACGTGGGTATGAATGTTCAAGCTGATAAGTGTTATTGATAGAAATGAGAACAGACCCTCCTAAAAAAGTGACGGCTATGAGCATCCGCTTTTTTGTACACGACTCGATCATTGTAATATAAATTCAAAAACTGATGGATTTACATTGAAATGCGTACGTCGATTGACGAGGTGAGGTTATGACTCACGTTAACTCACCCTCCGAATTCGACGAATAATGGATAAGACAGAACTCTTCGTTACCCGCAATGCAGTGTGCCTTGATTGCATCATAGTTCGTCAGTATCCTTAAAGAATGCCGAAAATTGCAGTATTCTGCAATACCAATTTTATTCAACATTGGGATCCCACAAGACGAGTCGGTAAGTGGCAGAGTCGTAGAATTTACCCCCAAACCCGCTCAGATCCGGTAAATCATTACGAAAAATAACGCTGAGCTACCAGTCTTCATACATCTTCATTCAGCGATGGGGATCATCTACGATGTTTTAAAAATAACGCCATCTGCGGAGAGGCCGAGAATCTCTTTGACCGAGAACTGAACTTGAAACGAACCTGTCATTCCTGTCATTCTAGCCAAGAGCACAAAAACTGAGCACAACGTCCTCACCAAAAAAACTGAGTGTAGACTGCGGGTGGAGGAGATACGATATTTATTGCGCAGACGGTTTTTTCGAGCGTGGGAGGGGGACAATAAATCGTATGCCTTGATGGTACGCCCATTTATTTATAAAGCCCAATAAAGCCTTGAAATGTGTTCGAACGATCAACTATGAAAATACATCAAGTCAATATATATACAGTAATCATTTCAAGGGATTTCATTGACTGCCAGAATATCATAAATTTCTTTTTCTCTTCGATTAAATAGGAGAAATGAGCAACAAACTAAAGGAACAGATCTGCAATTGATCTACGAATCATTCAATCCGTGTATAGTATGTCGTATATAGGTTTTGGCAGGTGATCACTTAGCAGCGCTCTTATTCTCTCTCCACGGGACACAGGCATGTATCGCCTCAATGGGAATGTTCTCACTGTAGCGTCGGTCAAAGCTCTGGTAGTTTGAGTCAGATCCGCCTCCGGACCAAGCGTGTATCTCTCTAAGGCAATCATCTCCTTTTGGAATAATTCTTGACCATACTCACGCCGTGTTTGGGGGTCGAGCTGTGTCCACATATCTCTTGCCTGCTCCAGCAGAGAGGCATTGTCTTTCAGCCAGGCACTGCCCGACACATATTCCCCGGTCTCAACTATAACAACATCCACACCCCATCTCCGCATTTCCAAACGTAAGCAATTTCCCCATGCCTCTACCGCTGCCTGTAAGTTTTTTGCATATTTTAGGGACCTACGTGCGGTAGTACAGTTTTTGTTATCACTTTGCCGCTTACAATGGGACTTTACCAAGTGTTTAATTGATCCTGGGACGGGATTTTCATTAAAAGATTGTAGACTATTAGGAAAAAGAAAAATTGTTTTTTTCAACATGAACAGGCCATTTCGGAGAAAATATACGGTCTATAAACAAAATCAGTTGATTTTCAGTTCCCCACGATATACTCTTGCGCAGATTACATAAGATATTTGGGAAAAATTCAAGTATTGCGCTTCAATCATATTGTCATCAAATATATACTAAAACTAGTCTCAATGAATAACGTACACAAAAAAAAAAAAAGCATAGCAAGGGGTTGAGCTGCTTTAGAGATCTCGGAACACATACAGAAACTAGCACCTTTACAGATTCATAAACCAAAATAAAAAATACTATGAATTTCCATTAGTCAGATAGCGTACAGTTTTATCCTGATTTCAAATTTGCGCTTCCTTATCAAAGTAGCCGGTGTTCAGAGTAATAATTTTAAAAACCTATTGCAATTGATTATGCACAACCGAGTTTGTCACCTCCGGTCTTCTTACCTTTACTGCACAATGTATCCCTCGCACTGGGCTTGGGATTCTTGCAAAAAGGCTTCCTACAAGTACAACGCGTCCCTTAGAGCGTCTCACTAGTGGAAGGAATACCTATTGCACGATAAAAATAATAATATGCAAGTGTCATAGTTTAGCAAACTTGTTTTACAAATGTTTTTACCTGCGTCAGTCTCGATACTCCAATGAAGTTAACTTCCACGCTACGCTTTAGCACCGAAGATGGAATCCACTCACATTCGCCTAGCGCCACCCAGGCGTCAGCATGTACCAAACCCCACAAACCTATAATTAAATTGGAATGCTTGATTTGACTTTTTCAGACTAAGTAACGTAACTCTGGCTGGTCTATTTACCTGGAGCTCCGTCGGGCAAGTGCTCATTGACGTAGAGGAAAGTTGAATGGATATCACGCTCGCTTGTTACATCCAGTTGCAGAACACGCAGTCTTCCCGAGCATTGATCTTTTAATTTGCACGCTATCTCATTGTTCTCATTCTTGTTTGAAAAAGTCGCAAAAACTGTGAACCCCTTGAAGGATATTTAACAACGGACATATTATTATCAAGTTATCATTGTAATGATTGAGCATATCGATATTTTGTAGGTTTTTATTTTTATATACCAAGTCGTCCAGCTGCTTCGCCAAAGCATTTCCTACCCTGGAGTCACATCCTGTTATCAATATTGCCTTTCCAGCCGCAGTTACCTATGATAATAATTTTCTTCATCACTGTATTTAGTAATACGTAGCGATGTCGCTATTATGGCCTCAATCGTTAAACTTGCGGATATTTCACTTTGAATAATTGACTTTATTTCTCTTTGTTAGGCAAGTGTGATAGTTTACCTTTAGATTGTGATAGAATAAAGTAGAGCCGAGAGATACGCTGAGAAATAGAAGAAACAGTACAAAACTAGATATCTGCGAAATGCCGAAAGTGTTGAGAATCGTGGCAACGATAACTGCAACCGCGTGTGAGAATACGAATGGCAAAAGACATCGTTCTAATAACTCCCACGCCTGGCTGTCCTCGGATGGTTTATTCAAAGTTTGTGGCATCACACCCTTATTTAATTTCAATATGGATACTTAATAATTGAACTAGTTTACTAAACGCTAGCCAGAGCTCACCTAGATGCCTGAACTGGACTAAGCCCAGGCTAACTTTAAACTTGATACGCTGTCTAGTCTCATTCGGCTAAATTTATCCCCTGCCGCGATGTAGGTACCCAAGGCCCGAGTATGCCTCAGCATGTTTTTTATATTCCTCAAAATACATGTAGATATAGGTGAATCATTTAATTCTATTAAAAATGGACTCTGCTCCAATAGTAAATGCATTGACGTAGAAATCCCATCAACTAATCAAACTTCATATTTGCTATTCACAAAAACTTATGATTATCCTCAATCTTGAAGCCAGTGTCCCACCTATGAAGTTCAAAATTGAAAAAATGGATAATACATCTGAAACGAAAGTGGAGAGCAAAACAGCCTTTAAAAAAAAAAAAAAAAAAAGCAGATCCTCCACTATGCACTTGCAGATCTGAGGTCACTATTATTGATTTCAGTCTGGGTGCCATGTTGGTAAAGGGAGGAGTTGCCTGTCTGGTTATTCTATGTATATACGGAGAGTACTGAGTGTATAAATAGGAAGGGTGGTTACACCATTGACCCAGTGTTCAGTTGGTGCAAAGTCGGTTCAGTGGCCAACAAATGATACTTTCTTTTTTACTCTACGTCTGTACAGTAGTGATATAATCATATTGAATTGCCACACCATTGACAACCACCATAGCCAGCGAACAGCTTAAGAGATTGCATTCGGATTCCACCCTCTTTTGCCTACATTCAGTATTCATACAGTGCTCACCAAATTGTGTATTGTCATCCTATTAAAATACCCTGTTAAACAGAAGTTTGCTCAAAATTAATTGAGAAAGTTTCATTGCCTAATAGTGTCATATTATCCTTACATATATTTACAGTTTATCACTGTGATTTCACCCAAGTGATTATCGAGTAAAAAGTTGAACGTGAAAGACCCATAATTGGACTGTGTTCTAAACAATCACTTTGGTAATTTTAATATTGATATCATATCTCTGGTGATATAAATAAAACAAGGTAAGGAAAACCATTATAAAACCCAATCTATCTATCAACATTAAACATTTTGTGAAAAAACGATTGAGAGCCACTTTGAATAAGGATATATTGAAAGAATATGTTCCAAACACGTTTTTCAATGATATAATTTTATCCAAACAGCTTTCTAGATTCTTGAATTTTTCATTACAAATATATATCAAGAAATTATTATACTATACTTCTAATAAGACTAAGCAATGAAAGAAACTCTGTGTGAATTCTTATGGCTTATCAGAACATTTTATTTTCATGACATTTATACAACGCCAATCTAATTTCAGGATGTCAGACACTGCAGGGGCAGTACAAGCAACAGCTTCCCCGTATAAGATAATTGATCATGCGAGAGAAAGACGCAAGGGCATTACAGCCTCGTCACTAAAAGAACTCACTGCCATAGCTAGAAACCGATTTGACTTGCCACAAGAAGAGCACCTGACCATTGTTTTGGAACAGGATGGTAAGTATTGTTATTTTAGATTGTAAATATCGATTATCTGGTGATTGAGAACCTTAATGAAGTGTGAATTGCGTAGGTACCGAGGTAGACGACGAAGAATACTTTGCTACGCTTGAGAGAAATACAAGCTTGATGGTCCTGTGTGGCCATCAAAGATGGTCAGCTGCTGGAAGCTCAGCTAGTACATCACGCTATGTTCTGCTGGATGATACGGATAGTGGAAAAGAAGGAACATCAAGAAGGAGGGAACGTGGGAATGGGGCACAGATCAAGCCGCTGGTCTCCTCACTGCGTGGAGATCCAACCCACATTTCGCTATTAGGTGGAAACGACTTGGAACTGCTAAGTGATATGGATCCGGAAAGTCTAGCAGACATTGTGCCTGACAGGTGAGGGATGGGTGAAGTTTTTGGGAAGAGAAAACATGTTGGGTGATTATATGGGCAGTCTGTTGAGTGTTTGAAAAAAATTTCTGCAGGATATTCCTGGAGCAACTGAAGGAGGCGTCAGGAAGATTTTTAGCCGAGAAACGACAGGCGCAGGAATCAATGGCACTATTGCAGATGTATGCAAGCGGAGGAGAGATGGAGCGGGCGTAGGCCATGTGGGGGGTCGGCACCCTCACACTGGCAAACATGTACCGCATTCGAAGACGTCTCATATACAAGGGACGTCACATTCAGCAAACGATGATTTTCATCTGGAATTGAGCCGAAGTTCCACGTCAAATTACCCAATGAATATGGGGCAGAAGGAAGGGAGTAAAGTTTCTGTGATTCATATGTGTATAGATATCTGCCGACTGAATGATGGGCAATTTTTATGTCCTACATAATGATTAATGGATGATCACAGCTTATAATACACGCTCATAATATTTGGCATACCTTCTGCATTACAGGTATCGTACGTCTTTTATCGGAGAGAATAAATAATTGCAACTTTGCACACAATCGTGTAGGTAAACATACCCTATATAGAATTGCGTTAGGAATTAATCGGCTATAGTGTACTGACCCATTGCAAAATATCCAGTAAAGTATCATTCCACCGCTGCCGAGGCTAGAGCGTAAAAATAATTTCCTTGCAAGGTAGCCACATCGATATTGGCCCAAGGATTAGGATTATATATGATTTTTATAAATGTTTATTACACATTTGTATTTCTATAAGAGATAGGTTTTAGTTGATACCAAGTTTTATGAAATGTTTAAGACTGAATTTCATTATATTGAGAGGTAAGTAAAGTTTCATCCCCCATTTAGATCACAATTTTCGCTCCACTAAAATTAGCTGTTCGATCCATAAACCGATCTTAGCACCCTTTGATACCAGAAAAAGACACATTTGATAGAAAACTAAATGCGAAAAGAAAAAAAATAAACTTAATTATATAGGTATGCATATATATACAATACTGTATATTATTATCGATCCGACCCGATAAGGGCGTTCTTGCATTTAAAAAATCGAATTTGGCAGCCTCGTATCTAATTCTTTTTTAGACAGCATTTTTATAAATCTACGATTAATTAGGTAATTTTCATTATCGTAAATTTTCACATTTCACATGTTAATACCATACTCTAGATGTATGTGATATTTGATAGAATCTTATAAATTTAACAATTAAATTTCGCAAGCACGTCGTTATACACCGATAATTACTTATATTTAGCTAACGATAATTTAACCGGTAAAAATAAAAAATGCTAAATACAATTATAATTTTAGATGGAAACACTGGTTTCAAAAGAAATAGTAGTAATAAAAGTAAATAAAATAAACCGCTCTTAGTTAATAATAAGAATAAATAGAACTGCCAATAATAAAACTTAAATGCTCAATTATCAAGCCTCTGATAATGATTTAACATTTCTTAGTTACCCGTGTTTAAGTGAGTAAACAAACATTGTATTGTACAATCGACATATTTAATGGGTAAAACATGAATGTGTATCTATATTATACCGTGTATGCTACACAAAACATTAATAAAGCATTTTATTTACTGTCCAATCATCTAGCGACGCCACTACATTCAAACATCGCAGAAACTGCTCAGATTTTGATACTATGAAAAAAATTTGCTTCTGTAACATTGAGAAGCGCATTCGCGACGTTCTTTGAACGAATAGAAGCATCTCTCAGCTGGCTAGCAGCTTCTTGCAGTGTCAGTTCACTCCTTAGCAGTTGTCTATTAGCAGATGTCAACTCCTGAATATTTTTACCAATAACAGATTCACAAATCTCAGTCAAATCCTTGTCCAGCATCTGGTGACAATCCCCTGCAGCATACAGGTATTTCATACACAATTAATCATGCAACATTAATTCAGGAATATCGTTATGTGAATACAAATTTGTGACTACAATAAGAATGAGATATTCAGAAATTTCAAAGACAACTCAAAAAACGAGTCACGCAGATTTTTTGGGTGCCTCATTATTTCCTTGGTATTTCTTAATTTCAAATTTTGTTTCATAATAATGATAATAATGGTTTTAAGACTTACTCAGTTTCTTGTGAAGCAAGCTGTTGTACTTGTATGTATGTCTATTTGATTTATGTACTCTGGCCTCCGTATAAGGAGGGCAAACGATCGCCTCAACAGCTCCACTTATGCTACTTAAGCTGGTAGTTCCATCTGGGGTAAGTATATTCTTCTTTTAAATCAATATTTACGATGTTTTCAACACGTTCAATATTAAAGTTGTTATTTGTTACAGGAGGAGGAAAAATTAAACAGAAAGGAATACATTTCAATACCTTCCTATTAACAAGTTTGTATTGTAGTGTTCGACTGGAGCTTGAAATAACAATCATTGAAAAGCCAGAATGTGCAAAATATTGCCTCTCAGAGTTGAGTACAAGGAATTTTTGATAAACAGAATTGAGAAAAAATTAAAAATGAATTTTATAACTGAAGTAATATTTGCAGGAATAAAAAAGAAAAACTTTCTCCCAGAGCGGTCAAAGAGCCAAGATGACAAAAAGAAGCAGTTATTGATCTCATCTTTAACAACAATTGCAGTTGCTTTTACTCCGATTACGTACATCCCACTGTGAGAGACGATATTGCCTCGTAGATCCGGACCTAATCGCTGTGGAAGAAAAAGGTTAGGTCAGAGTTTTTGTTTACCATCGTCGGACTCTGGCGCTTCCCCTGGAATAATCGTGCCACACGGATTGAGAATTCGTTTTGGCTGGAAACCGGGTCCCTGAAAAAGCAAAACAGTAATTTTCGTTTTTATTTTCCGTAATCCGCGATTGGTTTTTAGGGTTACGTACCGTTGTCACGTTGACAGATTCGTCGTCGGATTCCGGTGCCTCGCCGGGAACAACAACGGCCTTTAAATCCATTTTTTTTTTTTTTTCTTACAATTTTTAAGTTTTTAACGCGATCACTTCGCGATGGCTATAGACTGTTCCAGCCCAGTTTGACACCCTCTTGTCATTAGAACGCAGAGAAAAACAAATTGCGTAAAAGAAAATAAACAGATTAGTCGTGATTAATCGCTCAACGGTCGGGAAACAAAGAAATCAATAGATCGGTTTCTCAACTTTTTTTATATCCTCTGTCATGCCGTGTCTGTACATAAAATCGTTCTTATTTAAAAATATTTAGAGGATATTTTTAACGTATCAATTATCTGAGTATGGCGGGAAGTGAGATGACGTTTAAAATTTTTTTCTTCGCTTCATGCAGTTTTAGGTCACATAAATATTGTATCTTATCGGGAAAAAGTAATGAATGGGTAGTTAGCTCTTCAAACAAGTATGGTTTTTATTTATTATTCTACCAGACACAGACCAGTTTTCGTATTCTAACATACAGTAAATTTAATTTCATTTAATACTTAATGTAGAATAATTTTGTGGCTGATTATTATATTTTTGTGCGGTTCGATTCAACCCCGTTACAAGTATGTACCTATCTATTATAGCTAGCTTCAAGTCTGTGAGTAAAAAAAAAATAAAATAAAAAAATAAATGAAATAAAATAACACACATATAATATGTACAAATATAGACACGTCTCTGGACACGCAGAAGTTCAACGGAGGGTTCAAGGAGTTCCATATTTCATTGACCTCAAACTGTGCGACAAGCGACCAATCATTTAATTTTTGAGTAATATTCATGCAGACAAGTGATTACATTTTGTAGGAAAAAAATAAGCATTAGATGATGTGGATAGTAATATTTTATTACCTGACTCAGTTCGGATAATGAATTCCAATACGTAATTTTTACTAGAAAATTAGAAACAATCCACAAGGTAAGCGTGACGTCACATATATAGGCTGACCCAAGATTATCACCCCACAGGCTGTCAATATGTTCCCCAAGAAAATTTGCAACTGAAAGATTTTTCACATTTAACAGGAAATTTGTCATTTGCGGCTTACAGCCGTTTGAGATTAGCCAATTTGGTAACATCTGATTGTTCAGGACAGGTGTCGGGCACATGATGGTCAAATGACGCTTCGCCAGCCTTATTTAGTCATCAGATGCTACCAGATCGGCAAATTTCAAGAGTCTATAATTCTCAGGCGTTAAATTTTCGATGACTAAGATAAAAAATGTTTCAGTTGCAGATTTTCACGAGGAATACATTGATAGCCTATGGGGCGATAATCCTGGGTCACTCTGTAGATACGTTATAGTTTGATCACGCCAATTCATAAATCCTGGAATCATTCCAATGTCATGCTTTAGTTACCTACTATTTCAACAGACTCACCGGTATTGTTCAAATGGTTTCTTCTAACTTATATCGCTATAATCACAAAATCCGTGTTACCATTAGGGGTCACAAGTTTTTGAGAAAAGTGCGCTAGTATCATGAACATCAACATCCAATTGGTTGATTGGTTTTTCTTATTTCTCTCTGTCGTAAAATATTAAAATATAATTGTGGTGCGCGTATAAAAAGATAATTACGTTACAATAGCAGACTAATAAAAACTAAAATATTATAGTATAATACCTGATATAATATATATATATATAATCAAAACAAAGAAAAATAATATTAATAATAATTGTAAAGAGTTCGAGCATGAAAAATCACCAATGTTGTTTTAATCGCGATAAGAATTTTAATTTATCAATGTCTGTGGCTTCTGAATTATTTTTCTTGTGTCCGCTTTATTTTAGCATTGCTATTACTCATTCACTCTTTCCATCGATATTTAAAAAGAAGTCTTTTCCATTCATCGAAACGCGAATGCATTTGAAAAGAAAATTGTTTCTTTTTTTGAGCTATCTAATAACGCACAGGCGAAATGACGTACGCTCAGCAACATTTTGTTGCTCGACAAATACTAATATCGCCGTGTCCTGCGTTAAAGGAAGAATGTAGAATTCTTCTTTAAATTATATTATCAATTTTCTCACACACATTATACACAGTACCACGTGTCTAGTCTTGCCTCTTGGTTGTCGCCAGGTCGTACATCGTCGGTGATTTTAGCTCTGAACGCAAACTTATTTTCATGTGCTTTGACTGGGTGTACTTCTTTCTCACAGCTTGATGCTTTGATTTTTCAACATTTATGATATACAAAGCTATTTCTCTGACAACTGGTAGTACCTGCTCCTCTTTGTACGTACTGTAATGTACTAGAGTCGGCGTCCAGACGAGTTTTCCTTCCTCTGCATCTTCTTCGCTACCAATCAGGCTATGCAAACCAGAATAAAGGATGAACGAATTTCAAATTGACTTTGGCAAAATATATAACAATACAACTGAAAAATGAACTTACAAAAGTGAGAGGTACAACGCTGCAGCTGCAACGAGACTGGGCGGGTAGTGACACATGTCATAATTGATTAGACCCTGCTCCAGAAAATATTTAGCCATTGTGTGATGGACTGCTAAGGCCTATAAAAGAAGAATATATGGTATTTGAAATGGAATTGAACAAAATTACTCTCAAATGAAATTATCATACCTTTCCCGCCTTGCTATATCTTCTCAGGAATTGCAGGGGCAGGGGCCGTCCAAAAGAGTATTTCAGAGTTCGCAACATCACCATCTCCATCTGCAGGACCTCCAGCTTTGAATAGGCATTATCCGTTACATAAACAAAGTCGTTTATGTCTGGGGAATACATTTCCTCGTATTTACTTGCAACGAACATTGCCGTTATACCCACCAGCTGTAGCCTCTTTCTGTCTATACTCCTGTACGCCTGTGAATAAGGTAAATTAATTGTACAGTATAGATGCCAAACAGTTTCACACAATAACAAAATTCCGAAAATTTTCCAACTAAAGTAAGCCTCTCACTCATCATTCTAGATTAAAAAAATTGAAAGCAGATACTTTTCAACTATAAAAAATATCAAACCTGAAGGAATCGATCAAGTATCGCAACTGTCAGATAGAGCGTCTCCTGAGTGAGGTGGAACTGTTGATGAACCTCAACAAGCCAATCGACAAGAACACTTCTCATTTTCGGAGTGACTTGTTGCCCAGTTAAGAACTCTCGTTCCACAGGAGTTTGCCGCTCAAGGTCACGGAGGTGTGCATATATATCATTGCTATATATTGACACAAGTATGGGATTTCCACTGTCGTCTTGGTCAATGTCCTCTATCAAAAGGTCTGAGGAAAACGACACCTTTTCAACCTGATCCGGTTGTTGTGTTTGCTGCTGGTGTGCAGGCGGTGGAGTTTGTTCAATCGAAGGTCTGACGAGTGGGGATGAGGGTTCATTTCTAACGAGTTGCTTGGCCAGCTCAACGTGTGGCTTTTCCGTCAGCTTCAGACTTTCTAAGGTGGCTGGTTTCGCTGTTGTCTTCTTTGGCAAGTCATGTTGAATGCCTGCCTTGCACATTGGTCTTGTGCCACGCAAATTGTTCACTTTGTTGCCTATCTCACCCAATGCTGATCTTTTGGTATGTCCAAGACCCAGGGCCTTAGCTTTAGCATTTGCGACATTCTCCTGATTCCCAATATTCTGCGAAATTAAAAAATTATTCTATCGAAAAGACGAATGAATAAGACCTGTCAGAAATCGGCTTGATAATTCGGGGGCATACATTTTGCGAGACAATTAAAGTCATCAAAATTCGGTATTGGGAAATGAGATTGCAAAATTTATTTGAATTTTGGAAAAATTTCAAAGTGGGATCAAAGGGCGAGTTTGTTTGTTATTACTTTCTTTACACCGTTGGCGTATTTTCCACTGCAAAAAGTGAGATAAAAGTCGGAGGAAGCAATCTTAGACTGTTGTTGAGATTTGGATGAAATTCGCTAGTATCCGAAGTCGGAGGGGACGAGATTTTCGTAATCATAATCCCCCTGTCGTCATGAAAAACGGCCGTTACACTGGCACGCCGGATTCATATTTAGAATGTAATAACGTGGCGCGGACGAGTTAGTAAGTAAATAATAATTTTGCTTACCACAAGGGCCGGTCGACTTCTCAACGCCATGGTAAATGCAGCTTATATATCGAACTATAACAGTGTTAAAATTCGCCTTTTATTGCGCTGTATATCCAGCTCTGTGCCAAACAAGAAACAACAAACTCTCGGCTGTGCATTCACCACACCACCGAGCAATCGAGCAACGACTTCTTCGGTTTGAATTCGTTTGTCCAATAACTTTCAACTGGCGAGCGGTTAACGGAAATCGTCTCTCTCCTTTCTTCGTCCCTCTCCATCTGTCTCGGGTCCCATACATCTGTCACTCTCCGTTCCCCCTTCCTTTCGCTCTAACCCCTCGGACCATAATCGGAGAAATCACACGATTGGTCCGCTGCCCGGAACAGGGTGAATAGTAAAAGAACCACCGAGTCAGGTTAACGCTTAAACAGATGTTTTTATTTTTCGTTATATATCAGGCAGGGGATGATGCCGTACATGAAAATAAACAATATCTTTATGATAATATTGGCTGTTGCAGAGTTTCCGTTTTCCGTTTTCGATTTAAGCTTTGCATTGTTTTTACAACGATGCATTGGATAGACGATTACATTTTGAGAAACGCTATCTCTGTCAATAACCTCGCAAGCGTAGAGATACATAAAACTCGCAAGGGGAAATATTCCCTCTAACCTGAGCCACACCTGAGCTAAGGCGATGCTACGCTACGTTTTGACCGGCTGAAATTATTCTGTACTCCTTGATGTGAAGTCGATTTTCTATAAAATTTAATGAAAAAATGTTATAGAACGTCGAGGCACTCCGTAAATCGTAGGAAAACGAATAATTCATTGAAATATCACTTCTACTTTGCGCAAAGATATCGCGGTTAGTGCTTTCGTACGAGAGAATTAGTTTTCCAAATCGATTCGTCGGAAAATTATGACATTACGATTGGAAAACTAAATAATTGTTGGCATTTTTGACTAGTGGGAATTTTTCATCACAATTTTGATTAAGGTGTCTATCTCAGTGGTGTTACGAATCACAGAGAAAAGAAATAAATTTCCACATAGAACGAGAGTTTATTTAATATTTTCGTTTTTTATTTGACAAACCATAGTTACAATTGCCAACAATTTCGAATTCTACAATGATGATAGAAGAGTGTAGTTTCGCTTTTATGAAGCAAAGTTCTTCATTTTTTACTAGTTGTAAGTACGTGCATAAATTACGAATGGGCCGAATACTTTGATCTAAACAGCTGCCAAACAGTTGTCAAAATATTAATTCATATGTATTTTATACAGGTCCAATTGACGCGTGATAGATACTTTGTCACCTAACAATGGCAATAAATTTGGATATCAAGCTCAAGAGAGCCAACAAAATATATCACGAAGGGGTTAGTCGATAATTAATTGACAAATTTTTAGGTTATGCTCCAACTTGCAATACACCATGCAAAAGCCTACATTCATTATCTTCTCTCTCTTTCTCGTGACACCCCGTAGGAAATTGTGTCGGGAATAATACTGCTCAAATGCAACTCTGATGTTAAGCACGATGGCATTTTCCTCACTATGGAAGGTTCGGTGAACCTTCAGTTGAGCTCAAAAAATGTTGGAATATTCGAGGCGTTTTATAACTCTGTCAAGGTTAGTATTTCGTTTTCTTCATTTATCTTCTTTTTACATTGTTTTTTGTACTTTACAGCCGATCCAGCTGGTGCAGTACACGCTGGACGTAGCCCCAGCAGGTAAAATACCAAGTGGCAAAACTGAGATTCCTTTTGAGTTGCCGCTGAAGCCAAGAGGCAACAAACCTCTGTACGAAACTTACCATGGGGTATTCGTCAGCATTCAGTATTTGGTTCGCTGCGATATCAAGCGAAGCTTCCTGGCAAAAGATGTTAGCAAGTCTTTGGAATTTATCATGGAAGATAAGCCGGTGAATTTACAGTTGCAAAAAGCTCACTCTAAAATAGTATTTTACAAAATAACACCAGAGTCGCTTCAAAACATCAGAGAAAGAACTGGCGTACCAAAATTCCTGATATCTGGAAGACTTGACTCTGTCTGCTGTAAATTAACTCAGCCCTTAACCGGAGAGGTAAATACAGAGCTTCCTGCATCAAGTAAAACACAATTTTATGTGTTCTTTTCTTTTGTTTTTAAAATCAGGTGATTATTGAACACTGCGAAGTACCCATAAAGTCGATTGAGCTTCAGTTGGTGAGAGTGGAAACATGCGGATGTGCGGAAGGATATTCTAGAGATGGTAATGAAATAAGAATTGTTCAGGTAGCCTCTAGCGGTTCTATTGAAAATGTTTATTCCATAAATTAATTTTTGTTATTCGTCTTGTTATTGCTACAGCTACGGAGATACAAAATATACAAATAGGAGAAGGTAACGTTTGCACTGGGCTAGCGATACCAGTTTACATGATATTCCCACGCCTGTTTACCTGCCCGACATTGAATACAAGTAATTTCAAAGTTGGTAAGTGTACAGGGTATTTTAAATAATCGTGTTGAGACACGAATCATACTTAATTTGATTTATATTCTTGCAGAGTTCGAAGTAAACCTAATAGTCGTATTTGAGGACGACTATTTGGTCACAGAAAACTTTCCAATCACTCTAACAAGGCACTAAACGTGCGTCACCAACTATCACAGTATGAATCTGATGATTTCCATCTATAATTATTATATCAATGTAAATAATTAAAAAACTGCTCAAATAATACTTTAAAAAATCATATTTTCGCATAACTACCGTTGATCAATTCGCTTTGAATGATGCGTGTGACTCTGTGAGTATTCATAGTGCTGCTGAAAGTTGCTTATAATCATGACTAATATCAAAGTAGTGTAAACGTCACAAAGCAAAATTTCGCTTCTAGTTTTCTTGAAAAGTTTGTAGATATGACAGTCTTCGATTGCCTTTGGTATCTACAGACCCTCAGATTGATTTTGAACCATTCAAGGCCAACAGTATAATCTGCTACTACCTGTTCAACATGGGAAGCAGACACCATCGGTGGCCTTGATGTGTCAATCTAAGGGTCTGTACATATAAATGTATGTGAAACAAATTGAATTTCGTATTAAGGACAGCCTGGATGATAAACTCTGGAAATCGTTAAAGTACGGTGTGATAAATCTCAACCCAGTCGACTACTGGAATCCAACTTTTTGGATAAACAGCCTGCAATACTTTTCAACGTACTTATTGTGGGTCAGTCCGACAGATGCCAACAGAACCACATAGCCAAGAACAAAAGTGAGCAGCTTGTGCCTTCTGAACCAGGCAACCAACCCTCGTCCTTCCTTGTGCCTGAAAGCAATGAAGAGTGATTAAAAAATATCTGATTCATCTCTGAGAAACTGCTTGGATTTTTGTTGTTGATCATGCACGAAACGCAATGACAAGTATTAGAATGTTGCTAAGACAACAAAATGGATTGGATGAAAAGCCAAAGTCAGACTTTTATTCGCGCGCTAAACTGCAAAGGAAGTTGACGTTTTTTTCATCAGTCCCATTTACCTTGAAGAAGAAAACTCTTGGCTGTAAACCAGCAGATATCTGATACGAACTAAATCGCTATTTACAACGAGGTAGTACTTGTTTGGAACTTTGCCACTCATTGCATCGATTACAGTGTTTCTTGCTGCATCCTCTAAATAAGAAAGAAAAAGTTAGGACTGAAGCTATCGTGTTTATAAATAAGATGCCCTGAATTACACAAATTATTCTTCACCTGAATCCCCTCTTTTCACGTCAGGGTGATTGATTAGCTCACACAACGCGATGCAGCTCAATTGACTGCCGTGCATGCTGCCGCCCCATCCGTATCCAACAGGACTGTAAGGCAAGCTGACACCCAGTTCGCTAGAGAAGTAGATGCCTGTGCCGTAGAGAGATCTCTGGATAGTATAACAAAAGCAGCAAAATAAACATCGACAATGATGCAAGTGCTTGAAGCAGAACAACTATGCCAACCTTGCACATGTTCTGCTGTAAGCCGTGGTGGATTATTGAGTGGAAATTCTCAAGTCGACTGCCGTGGTAAGCGTAGAGGGTCGTGTGTCCCTGTGAAGCTGTTCTCCACCTCTCCTCAAACAGGGACTGCTTGGTGCTCGCAACTTGGAATATCAAATTAGGAGGTGCTACTGCCATTTCGGATGGAACACGCTTCAGCACAGAGTCATACTGAAACATCATTGTCGGCGAAGTGAGGCATAAAAATTTGAAAATGCTAGATTTTTTGCAAATTTGCTTTTGATTCGTGTATCTAATTTCAGGTCTTTTATTTTTAGAAAAAGCCGTCTTTAGAAATAAATATGTTCAACAATCTCACAGCATATGGGTGGAATGAAATACTACAAGTTGGAACTCACGCATTCTTTGTTTACGCTCTTGATCTGCGGGTCTCTAAGCCTAACGAGAACCCAGTACAGCAAATTGACCGCAGCTGAGTTGTTCTCGTAAACATCAGGCTCGTCTAATTGACGAATGATTATGGAGAGTGGAGGTATGGTTTGGATGGCTTCCCTCTGCGAAAGACGAAGCAGTTTAAGTAGCGTAAGAAATTAGGACAGACGGTTGAGCATGGGAAAACGAAAAGCACTCTGCCAGAGGCGAGACGTACCAGAGCCTCGATGTCTTTGCATTCGTTCCTAACGTACATCGGGGGATAAGGTCTGAGGCATGAGTCATATCTGTAGCTGTGAGAGGCAGCGACGAAGAGAGACCACTTTATGTCAGCAGCGACAAGATCTCGCTCCAAAATTGTTTTCAACAAGAGTACTTTCTTCTTGGGGCATTCTTCTATCGTGAGCGATCCGAGGGGCGGAGGAATAGTCTGAGGGTCGAACCCAAGGCGGCTGGTCGAGCTGCAACAGTCCTCCTCAGGGTCGAATTTCACCTTTGCCTTGAACTCGGCATCGCCGCTCGTCGCGTTCGTCAAATTCGCCATTTCGCAAGAGGCCAACGAAAGAATGTTCCCAGCTCACACCGAGCCCTGAATTGTCATCGCATTCGAGGTGGATAAAAGAAAAATAGCGATACCACCTGAAAAATTTATCCCGGTGAACTGACACCCTGGTATCCACCGATGAAAATAAGTATTCTAACCTCAAAGGGTCGACCGACAGCTGCACAAATTCGTCTCCGTCAGCTAACCTGCATCAGCAGAGGCCGTGGTGACCGACGTTTTCAGCACAGACTGTATTGTGTCTCCGCCGGTCAAATTTTTGAGATTACAATACCTGAGAAATATATCGCGGTGTAAGTTGTGTGATAAACGGTGCGTGCGTAACAAGGTTCTAAGGCAAATGTTGATGCGTGTAGTTTGTGGGGTTTTTTTCTTATCAGTTTTGTTTGATTGTTTTCATTTGATTTTCCGTGTCAAAGAATTGGATTGTGATCTTGCTTACGTCTTCGTTCACGAGAAATTTATTTGGTAAAAAAATTTATTATGTATATATGCACAATTAATCTTTCACATATTTTCACCAGGGTGTTTTTTTTTTTTTTTTCACACAACGCCGGTATTATACACGCGACGATCACACAACTTTTTCGCATTTGTTTCTTATATCTCTCGGCCCTCTGTTAAATCGTTTGAAAAAAGACAATAACTGTAATTCGATAAATGAAATTATATTGTATTAGATCGTGACAGTTAGCCTGCCTGTATAATTTTGAGAAATGTTACGAGAAAAAGCTACCCATCGATTGGTCGTTAATTTGTATTACACATATATTCGGCATTAAGACGTTTCTTATTTTATAGACTTTCGATTTGGAAACCAGGTGGATTAATATTAAACTGACTTTAGGTATGTCGTTAGTTTCTTGCCCTTTTTTTCCCGTTGGAATTTAAAGAATAAAGACTAACTTTAGTGGCGATAGAAGAAACAAACAAGAGTATGTATATTACAGGAGATCAAAAGATCCCCTCTGTAATATAATTCTGATCGTTTGATGGTGGTGTTAAATAATGACAACGCCAAAGATAATATCGTATCGAAAAAATTCAATAATCGTGCGTTCACGTACGAGTCGTTCGAAAAATCGGACGTTTTGAATTTCTGCCGCGCTAAGCGAGGCCTGCGCAATGGATACACATTTATCGACCGCACCGCAATTATCTCTAGAATACGGCAATCGGCCGCGCGCGAATAAATTCCCCCACATCAGCCTTACAAATTCCCCGAGAATAATGAATTTGTTCAAAAGTAACAAGGGGGTAAATAACCGGAATAAAAGAGTGTTATAACAGTGAGTTTTGTCGAGGTGATTCGCGAGGGATATTTACAAACGAAAATAGTGCAAATTGAGCGTGACCAGTCCGACAACAACGTGAGTATAATATTATTCGAAAAGTATGTTCGAAACATATGTCCAACGAAAATCCGCGTACGGATTTGTCGACGGCAGGTTGGCCGGACTGCGGCTCAATGTCATGCGTTCAAGGTAAACTATCGGTGACGTCAGTGGACGTCACTTAACAAGTGGGAGTGTATGGAAGTAGCCTCTGGGAACGGTTGGTTTTCGGTCGACGTTCCGTAGTCGGTCTCGAAGTTGAAGAAAAATCTGAACCGAGGTGACCGAGAGGCGGGCGAGTCGTTTCGCGGGACAGCTATGTAGACTAGGGGAAAACAATTTTCTGTGTTAGTTTACACGTGGTGGTACGTTATGAGCGCGTTATGTACGTGGAAAATCACCGAAAACAAATTGCGCATGCCCCGCGCCCGATGACGTCATGAAAATTGTGGTTTTGATCAAACTCCTAGCTCGTTGATCATGGTTGTTCTTTTTTTTTCTTCTAATTTCTTTATTTTTTTATTATATTTATTATTTTTTTGCTTCTCCGTATCTTAAATTACACACACACATTGTATATGTATATATATATATATATATATATATAGGTACGTACATAATATATAATACACATATTCGCAAGGTGTATATACAACGATATATTTATACGACGTACGTGTACACAGTGGAGACATAGGTATACACATAAACGCATACATACATATGCATTTATATATATATATATACATATATATACATGTGTATATATACATATACGCGGTACATTTGTACACATAATATACGCAGGTTTGAAAATATATTAAAAACAAATAAATAAATAAACACACACTCACACGGTTCCAACATGTTGACGTACAAAGTGATATAAAATTAAGAGAAAATAATAATAATAACAATAATAATAATAATAAAAAAAAACCTGGTGTTAAGTTTTTGTTTTCTGTTTTTAACTATAAATATTATTATATACATGAAAGACAGATTAAAAATCGAAAGGATAATATTGTGCACCTATACCAGAGGGGAACTTGCGACGGAGAGAATCGATTCTCGTTCAATATTCGTGAGTATTATTTATTATTGACCCCCATTTTATTCGCAAGATATGTACATGATACAGTATTACCTATGCCTTCGTACATAAATTCGCGTATATTTACATGCGCGTATATCATCGGCTCGTACACGGATACCGCATGTCCGGTTCTCCGTGTAATTTTTCTCAATACTCCTGCTACACCTTAGTAACAATCATTACAACACGCATGTATTTGTCCGTGGACTTTTTCACGCAACGGCGTCGTCGGCTCGCGTACCGATCCGTCGTCGTCGTCGTCGTCGTAGACATGTTGTATCGTGTTGGAACGACATGGCCTTCACACATACGTACGCATGACATTGAGTTTCCTTTTCGGTAGGTAGCGAAAATAATGATTCTCACCAGATACGAGAGGAGAGAGGATAAGGAAAAATTTCAGATCGGCTATAAACACGTCGATTATTGGGTGGATGAGAAATACGGGAAAAAGGAGGTAACTGGAATTGATGGAAGTTGAAGATAAATTGCTTCGATCATTGGTCAATAATCGATGCAGCGCTACAATTTCAATTACAGTTTTCACGAACAATATATCCCAAGTTACCTGTTCACGACGGTGAATATTGTCGGATCGGAGACGACTGAGCTTGTCGTAAATTTACCAAGTCAAACAACAAACCCAGCGGCAGAAGTTCTCTTATTTTCACACACGTTGATACATGCTAGCGACTGCGAGTTACATGTGTCGTATGCGCATAACAGAGTAACTTCGGACGATGTGTGTAGATCGATTGTTAACACCGCGCGCGACTTTGGTGCAAAAAAGTATCGTCGTCGCTTACCTCCCGTTTCCCACGTCGTTTCTCAATATTTGCTCCACATTTGTCTCGAAGAATTTCAATATCGTCGCCGTTACTCGCAGTCGAGCTTAGTAACTTTGCAACTATTATATAGTAGTTTTGTTGATTGAAGACTGATTGTATTTTGTTTTGTCATTATGACTGCGAGAGCGAATTTGTTCGTGTACTTGACTCCTCGACGGTGTTTACTTTGCCTCTTACCTCTGTTTGCCACCGTACTAAACTATGTTTACAATACATCGTATGATTTATCTCCCACGTAACTTCTTTTCCATAATTTTATGGCGTTTCTATATTCCTTTTTTTTTTACTTCCCACCCTTTCGTCGTTCTATCTGATAAAATAACAGCCCAACGTAGCGAATTTATTCTCGGAGTGCATCTCGGTCTCAGAACTTTGTTCGATCTTACTTTTCCATCCTTCGCCAGTCGATACCAGTTACACATTTTTCATTCGTTACGTTTGTACTCTGGCGTCGATTCAGTTTGTAAAAGTTCTCTTCTATCATATTGCAAGAAATGTGGAGATAGGCGTTGAATCCGATTGAACCAATCGTCGAGTTCAGATTGTCGATACACCTTCAGAAGTCAATTTGTACTCAGCTGTAAGTCAGTTCCGATGTCGGAAACTTGGAAAAAAGTGTCAGTCTCTAGAATCTGAGTATTTATTTGGTCACATTAACATTTTTCGCATCGAAAAGTGATTTTCTTTTCTGTCTTATCACGTTTCTCGAGTATTGCAAGTTACAATTGAATAACTAAATTCAATATTTCCAAGTTCAAGTTGAAGCGTAATTAATCGTTCGGCAAGCACAAGGTTTACGCGCTATGGTGATTCAGAGGTGACGATCTGAAAGGAGTTGAGAATATTTTTTTTACGATAAATGTGCGGATAGATGTTTATCAGTTAATTTATAACACGGTATTAAATTTGCGTTACCTGTTCGTTTGATCTGTAATCAAGATGTTAATTTTCTTCTCTTTTTGTGTTTTTTTTTTTTGCCTTTTTTTTGTCATTGGTGTTACTGCCATTATTATAATTATTACAATTGTTATTATAATTATTATACGTTCTTTATTTATTTTTTTTTCCTCGTTACTTTATTTATTTTGAACGAACGTGGCCGCCGTCGCCACCTAGAATCGAGCTTTCAAGGCTCTTTCGAAAGCTCCTCCACTCAAACATCCGTCGATAAAGAAGAACACTGTCTTCGATCACTTTACGAGATAAGTGCGAACATGTGCTCACGGGTAATTCGCGCTACAGTAAAACCGCGATTTTTTGATACGACGATTGTTTCTTTTTTTTCACGTCACTTGTTCAAAAAAATTCTTGTGTATTGTTATTCTGGATTGTTTCTTGTTTTTTTTTTTTCTTTCCTCTCTTTCTGCATTTCAGGATCACAACAAAATTTCATATTCCTTATTTCTTATTTAAAACGCTTTCAATGCTCTGTCTATTATCACGTAATTACATTTGACTTTCAATTGTATCTATAAGGAAAACAACAAATACCAGATAGTTGTTTTAAGTTACTTTAGGCACATACCTTAAAATTCATATCCGTTCCTTGACGGACAAATGCGATAACTTGGCGGAAACAAAACGTAGATTAAACATCTTATCTAGGTCTAACGGTTGAAAATTGTGAATAAAAAGCCGGAAGTTATAGTAGGATAACATTTTTCGATGAAATAAAAAATTGCAGTCTCACGACAAAGTTTAAAATTGGTATAGATTACGTGAAGTTTCTTGAGTACATTTTCAGTTATTCGTCAGTTGGAAAATTACATTTTTACAGTATGTATCGCTTCCTTTTTCGGTTCTCATACTCCTGCTTATCACAACGTATGGTTTTAATGCTGAAAAAAAAAATCACTCAATATCCTCGATATAGATTTTTTTTAAACATCCATTACAAGATTTCCAAAGAAGCAAAGACTTAAACAATTCTGTCGAATAATTTTTCGTCGCGCCTCATTTTAGCTTGGTGCATACGAATGATTTTTATAATCATTACTTTAACGATGAATGAAAATAATGATAATAATTTGACGACTTTCACATCGTCGAGCCGAATTCAAACGGACGATTATTATTTTTTCACGGTCTTCAAGTTTTTATACCGTACGATACGTAAGATTGAAAAAAGAAGGACAAAACCCGTGATATGCACATACCTGCGTACGTGCGAAAAGAAAAGAAAGAAGCTGATTTATCGCCGTCCTCCCGTGTAACACATGTGTCGGTATAGTGTATTCGATGCAAAGACGACACGTCGATGATAATACGTGATAAATACACGCGAACGCATTTCGGTTGATTGGTAAATCGGGGTGAGGAGGACACACTGGTTATATATGTGTTGCAAAATACTTGTACACACATGCGTTGTACAGGTATATGCGATGATGGTTCATAGCTGTTTGTGCACGTTACGTAATTATTGTATGTTGTGTATTATGCACCGTACATCGTATATTCGTTCGTGCGAGGATGAAGGAAAAAATAAATAAATAAAAACATCTCGACGTACGTTTATCAAATAATCGTGTGTCCATCGGCGCTAGGTGATCTTCTCTGACAAAAAACCTAGACCTTGCTGATCAAATACCGCGATACCGGGTTATAATACTTGTTCCATAACAATGCAGCGGCAGTATCACCGACAGCAGTAGCATTGGCGTTCTATCTCTTCCGACAATCGAAGAAGATGAAGAAGAAGAAGAAGAAGACGAAGAAGAAGAAGAAGGAGGAGGAGGAGGATGAGGAGAGAGAGAGAGGAATAAAAAGAATACACACGCTATTCAAACCACGGGAAAACATGCGGCACAAAGCTCGGTCGGCAAGCCCGTGACCTAAAATTGATTTTTTTTTATTACCTTTCAACCGACAGCAGGTTAACTTCGTGTTCAACCCGATTGTACAGATTGCAATGTACGCCACTAGCCCGATGCTCTTATTTGCATATTCTTCTTCTTCTTCTTCTTCTGCTTTTATAACTCTGAAGGAATTTCGCCCCTACAACATACAATCGCAAGCAGACGATGAGGGACAAGTACAGGTATAACAATTTGGACTAAGGTTTCCGGCTGCGAACGTCAGGAAATGACAATTTTCAAATTTCTACGACTTGATCCTATGTAAACTTTTTCCAGTCTATTATCTTCTTGTTTTCAACTGTAAAGGAGCTGTATTATCGCAAAAGTATATGCGTTTACGCTTCATTCATTACTTAGAATATCAGCAATCCATCCCTCGCGTTTCATCTCTGCCAGACTGTGCGCAACATGCAAAATGAGATAAGAGCCGTTCCTTTTTAAATGCAGTAGTAATGAAGAAGAGGCATGTCTAAAAACGAACTGATTTATCAGCTCCTTTAATTCCAGTTATACTCAAACATTTTAACTGTGACTAAATGATTAAATCTCGTGCAGATTCATAAGCTTCGATTTCTCTTCTCTGTTGGTTAATTTTAAACATATATATATATAAAATAATAATAATAATAGAATAATCAATGAGATGTACAAATTCATTATTAGAACGAAAGGGAGGTATGTTTAACTGTACACAATAGTCAAAACTTTAAATAGACAATTCGTGAGTTTTTCACACTTTGTGAATACCAGCATCTATAGCAATGTTCGTTAATGCCTTTTTCTTCCGACTAACTTGTTTTCGGTCCAAAACAAAATGCGAGTTAAATTCTATAAGAATTATGCGACGATGACTGGCGATGTTACTGCGCGTAGGCTGCAACAAATAACAAGTGAATGTTGTAGAATAAAACTCGTATTTTATTTCGGACCGCAAAAAAGTTAGCCGGAAGGTTGAGGCATTTATGCATTATTTTGCTGTACAGTAACGTTTATTAATGGTTTCCCAGTGGCTCACTATTTTTTTTTTTTTTTTTCTTTGTAGAATCAAAACCGGACCGAGTTTCCTTTCTAGTAAAATTTTATGCGGCAATGACTAACTATGCAAGTGACAGGCGCAAACAAACGACACCTTGATCGTAGAAACACGAAATTTCAACAGAAAGAAAACCCGTTCAGTTTTTATACCGAAACAATAGTGAGTCACTGGGAACCAGTTAATGAACATTATTGAGGATAAATGGAATAATCGAAGAGACAATACTCTGACGACTGACGAATATTCTGATTCTGACACGCGAGAGGATCGAATTACCTCGCAACGAGGAATTCGGAGAATATGGAAAAGAAAGCTCGTTTCGCGCCGTTTATTCTCTTTTCGTCATCATTCCATTCCAAAAAAGTTTTTATAAACATCCAAATATGGCGATTTTCGTCGTAGAGATAGTAAAATATCGGTGAGGCAGGCGGGGTTTTTGTTGCGTAACATATTCATCGTAAACCTGCACTCGGCAGGCGGCTTTCTCAGCCTCTTTTGTTGTCTTTCCCCGCCTGTCGATCTACGTAATAACAACCCGCAAGGTGCAAAACTTGTTCTTCATTCATACACAGGTCGAATGGCCTAATTGTTCAAAGTTTAAAAAGCTATTGTTCATGTCGGCTGTGCTGGCTTTGTTACGACTTTGAAGAGAGAGGGATAAAGGGAGAGACAGAGAGAGAGAGAGAGAGAGAGAGAGAAACTAAGAGAGAATTAAACCGCCACCGCGTGGCACGTGGCGACAGGACCACGTGCCTCGGTTCATTCGTGCGTCACGCTCTTCCTCTCCCCCTTCTCTTCCTCCCTCACTCCCTCTCGCTCTCTCTCTCGCTCTCTCTCTCGCCGTCCAGCAGGGCATATCCCGTATCGATCATGGGTGGCCATGATCGTTACCATGGCAAGGTGGAAAACAACGTCTTATACCCCGCTACCGTTGCACCAGCTCGACCGAGGAGGAACGAGGATGAACGGCTCAAGAAGGCGAATAAGAAAAGGAAGAGGAAGAAGAAAATCAAAATTCGAATTAATATGGAGCAGCGCGGAAGATTGTTCGATCCCGATTACCTCTTCCCGTATCCGTACATCCTTGGATCGTTATACGCCGACTATATTTGTATTCCGCTTTACTCGCGATTTCCCAGTCAGATTAATAGAGTAAATTTTTACCCGCTTCGTCGAGTTGTAATGTTCTAAGAGGACGATATGTGTAATCAGTTTTTACCGACTGCGTTGATTTTCAATTATTTTTATAAGATAATCAATGAAAATTTTCCAATCTACCCAGCATTTATGACGTGAAATTTATAATTCCCGTAACCGAATTACCATTCATCGCGCCGGAATACATTTTCTTACGATCTTATACATTGGCACATTTTTCTTCGGCGTTACATCGTGTAGAATTTGTTGGAAAGTGCAGACTTTTTCACGTCAGTGATGCGTAGGCTTCGATAATAGTTGGTAAAAAAAAAAAAAAAAAAAAAAAACAGCGACATTTTTACTCCGTCGGTAAAGAGTGACTGTAGAGCATCCTCTTAAAATTTTATTATTCCGCGTGGTGTATATTGAATGGAAAATTTTCAACTTCTCGGGTATTTTGATGACACGGAGAAAAACACAACGCACATATCTCTAACAAATCGCATTTATTTAATGATCAGAAAATTAATGAATTTCTCTCGAATATCATCACATACTATTGTCATTCTGTAAATTTTCGGTAATTGCACGGTAATCGAATGATCTTACGAAGTACATGTATATGTATAACATACCTTACAATTACGTAATTCATTATATACTAACTTCGACCTCATTTTTGCAAGTTTACTTCTACTTTCTACTACATAGTTATACGTACATTTATAACACGAACTATCTTGCGCGTTCTTATTTATTTTCACTATGCATCACGGTGGCGAGCAGTTTTTTTTTTTTTTATTTTTTTTGCCGCTTCTCGCGACAAGCAAAACGACATGCTGCTGCTCCACGCATGCATACATTTTCAAGCATTACACCTATACCCACACAACGACACGTACATACATACATGTGTCGTGATCCCTGATCTCAAGAGCTGCCTGCCACGAACCACAGGAAACCGTTAAATTCTCAGCTTCGGCTGGCATTTGTGCACTCACGAAAGTGAAACACAAGTATTTCTTATCTCTTCTTGTGTTTTTTTTTTCCTCACGATCCCCCCCCCCCCCTTATCTTTCTTTTGCGCGTTGCGTATGTACGTCTTTTATACTAATATCGCATAATGTTCGATAACTGCAACGATTTCTGTTGTCGCGGTTTTATAATAATGTTTCACGATTGACGTGCGGAAAAAAAAAAACGAAGAAACGAAGGTAGATGTGTATTTTACGGAAAAAAATAATATTATAATAATAATAATAATTTCGCTCCACAATGAATAATAATTAGACGAATGTTTTACATCACAGTGTAAACGGTTTATCAAATGATCCAACGTAACACGTCGATACATAGGTATAATAATCTCTTGCGCTACGCAAGTTGCTATATATATATATATATATATATGTATATATATTATTTATAATTAATCCTAGAGGAAAGAAAATTTCATCCAGGTAGGGTTAATCGATGTAGATCATACACATCGTGAAAACGCGGGGATATCGATGAACAGCGGCTCTTGGCAACTCCCTACCAAAACCCACCTACCGTATAATCCATAAAAGACGGAGATGTAAGAAGGTTTCGAACGGTTTAGGGTAAACGGATACGTGCTGCCACCTCATCGTCGGCGAGTTTCGGAGCGTATAAAGCGAAAATCGGATGAACCGGGCTGCCGAAGAGGAGGAACGTACGGCTCACGAGTCGTCATCGTCGCTGATCTCGACGGGGGAGAGAGGTATATAGAGAGAGAGAGAGAAAGAGAGCAAGAGAGAAGAGGGAAGAGAGAGAGAGAGAGAGAGAGAGAGAGAGAGAAAGAGAGCAAGAGAGAAGAGGGAAGAGAGAGAGAGAGAGAGAGAGAGAGAAAAAGGTGTGCGGTATCGAGGAGAACGAGAACGAAAACATCGAGAGGCGGGCGTGTGGCCGCGTGGAGTTGGTTGGCTTGGTGGGGGGGGTGGGGGAGGGGGTAGGACGCCGCGACGCCGGGCGTCCGATGATCGCGCCTTAAAAGGTTCGACGCCGCACGCGCCCAACAGCTGTCTGCCCGCGCGCCGCGCCGACCCCTTGTGCGTCTCCTGGCACAGTCCTGCACACGGACTCTCGGGTGTCGCGTTTCATCGTCGGACGAAGAGACGGAAGAGAGCGCGAGATGCCGAAAGGAAAGAGAGAGACAGAGAGAGAGAGAGAGAGAGAGAGAGAGAGAGAGAGAGAGGAGAAGAAAAACTAGCGCGTGAGCAGACGACGACGTACGACGACGAGGAGGAGGAGGATGAGAAGAAGAGAAGAGGAAGAGTCGTAGATGCACGAGCACCGAGTTTCGCATTTCGCGGTTTTTTTCTCATCTAGAGTTTCCGCCCCAGGGGCAAGGAGGGTCACCTTCAGGTTTGAATCACCGCCGTTGATGCTGCCGCGTTTCTCCCCCTTACCACCCCTGCTTAAACTTGGCTCAATTTCATGCCCAAGTACGCATTTACCATTCGTCGATAGTTATCGCGGTAGCTTCGCGTCGCGTCGAGAGGATAAGGAAAGAATTTTCCGAACACCACCCGTACGCGCGGAGAGAGATACGTTCGGCGGTAGTTTCTTTTTTTTTTTTTTTTTTTTTGTTTTTTTTTTTCGACTACCAAGCAAACCTTTTCTTTATTTCTTCCACGCACCATATCCTACTCGAGGTTTCGGATTACGGTTTCCGTACGAAACTGCGATTCCTCGTCTCCGTTTACGTCTATCCTTCCGTTTATCCGTCGTCATTCGCCTAAAGTAAACGTCGAATCGCCCCGATCCGTCCCAGTGATTCGAGTCGACGGTGCGAACTGCCGTTGTTGTCGCCGGACTGCCTCGCGATGCCCATTCCGCTTTATTAGCCTTTTGCGATATCGGTGCTAAGTTCCTCGCGGTAATAAACTTCTCGCCCCTCTCCACCCCCCCCCCCCCCCACCGCCCCTTTCTTTCGTTTCCGTTGCTTTTTCAGTTTCCTGCTCAATTCAACGCCGGTTTTCTTACGTATACGACGTTGACTGAATTTTTTGACTCTTGGAAATAGATATACCGTAGTCATATGTATGTGTGTGTGTGTGTGTGCGCCGTAAAGAACTTTCTTCAACCATTTACCGCGACAGACGTATACGAAAAATCATTTCCCCGAACGTTGTGTCGTTCGGTTTTTAGAGAGAGAATATATATGTATATTTTTTTTTTTATATTTCTTCGTTCGGAAATTCATTCGATAAGAGCTGTTTAAAATTTTTTTACGTTTTGCTCTTCGCTGTATTGTATTCGCACGGATATGAATATTTTAAAACGTTAATCAGTGCTCTGGCGCAGGTATTGCAAATTCTACGTCGAGTATGTATACGTATGTGCATAGGTGTATGTACGTATGTACAGTGGCCTGCGTGAAATGACGCGATAACCTCAGCTGCGGTTCGAACCGGAAAACTCCGATACAATCCCGTGCTTAGCAAGCTTCTCCGTCGTTGCTATTTCTTCAACGTTGAAGTGTATTTGAGAGAGGAAAGGGGTCAATTGATGCGTCACGTCATCCTGCTCACTGTACCGTCATCGTGTTTTTGCAGTGACGTGGAATCTTGAATACGGTCCGTTACGTGCGGTACCGAGCAAAGATCAACTACGTAATTTTTCCAACCGAGTTGAATTTTGAACGCTTCGTTTCTGTACAGGTTATTATACACTACGGTGAAAACTGACCTAGACACTGAACTGACTATTTTGAGGACTTGATTCCGCGTTTAGAGCAGCGTTGGCGAAGTCAAGTGTATAGGTGTATGGTCAAAAATATCATTGACTGTTGAATTTCAACGAGTAATATACCACGTCGTAGCTCGATGTATAGCGGAGATTTGTTTGTCGTAAAAATTTTAATTCTAACAAATTAAAGGCAGAGATCCGACATTGCGGAAATCGGTGAAGAAATCACCGTGTCCACCGATTGAAAACGATGATCAGAGAGAATGTATGAAACACATCGTTCACCAATCACGCGACCGGTGGTAAAGCAGGGAAAAGATTGTTACTACTCGGAGTGGGGAAGAACCCGCTGGAATTACAATTTGTCTTGCAAGTTCTCGAGCCGTGGATTTAACTTGTATATCCATCCATTCGTCCATCCATCACTGATCCATCTATCTCTGCACCCCGCGGCGATGTTGAGCTTCGCCGTAAGCTATAAAATACAAGGAGTAGACCAAACTCCGGTAAGGCGAACCGAATGCGCGCGTGTCGATATCACCCTCTGGTGTCCCGTGGTAACGGTCGCGAGGCTCAGAGATGGGTCGAAACAACAAACAAGAAATAGGGGTACGTGTGTGTGTGTGTGTGGATGCGTGGACTACGTGAAAGACGCACAGGAAGGCAACGCCGAAATCATCATTAGGTGAAAAATTTTAACGCAAGTTCTGCCGACGAAGCGCAACCGATTTTTATCTTACACGCGTGATGACGAGAGTCGGGAAATCGGTCCCAACGGGAAACGAACCATGAGACGGAAAAGGGACGAATCCCCCTGTCGTTTTATAGGTGCAACGTGTGCTTTTGACTGACTCTTCTTACCGTCAAGCTGACGATGAAGGAGCAGAAGTACACCGGGGTCGAGGAAAGGCGGGGGTGGACCAGGACGCAGATGGAAGTGGGGCGATTCCAAACGGCACCAGCCGTTGTTGCCGATGGTGACGGTGACGGTGTCGGTGATGGTCTTGCTGCACCGGGACCATGCAGCGCTGCTACGTCTCCACCCCACACGTGGCCCCAACATGTGTTTTTCAACCTCCTACTGAGATTATACTTCAAGGGACACGAGGACAACGGACGCATCGCTGCGAGACTTCCCTCTAACCGTTATGCTCTTCATATTTATGCCGCAATTGTCGGGGGGAGAGCGGTTCGATTTCGTTTGCAGAATCTCTCGAGATGCTGCTGGTTACCGATGTTATTGACGTCACATCCTTGCTTCGTCGATTCGATGATGTAGATTTTTTTTTATCGAGGATTGTTTCCGGTCCAACGGGAACTGCGGGAGTTTCTTTCGTATGATTTGCGTAGTGTGGTACGGTTTGTGTCTTTGGTTCTTGGGTATATGATTTGATATCAATGTCATTAACGGCGAAAACATTGGGATTCAATCCTGATACATTAACTATCAAGTCACTAACGAATCCAATGTTTTCATAGGAGAGAATGTAAGTTTAGATTTGACATCACTTTCTGCGACTAGGGTGCGACCGCACTGGACCACTAAGACGGATTGTAGTGTATTGAGTCGGAAACGAATGCAAACTAAGAAGTTTGGTCGTAGAACTTGAATATGACTTGACGCATCAGGTTGGATTGCATTGGAACGAATTTCACGAAATTTTATCACACTTGATACAAGTACGACTGCTTTAACCTTTGGAGGACCGAAATGTTCCCAAAAAGAGTGACAAGTCACATGAATCGTCTAAATGATGCCTCTAAAAAATATCGAATTTCAAAGGAAAAATGCCGGCCTTCTAAGGGATAATGAAGAAAAAAGCTCCAAGGTGTTCTGACGTAATTTTTTATTTTTATTTTTTTTTTGAATGTACGGAGGACTTCAAATGAGCCCAAACTTGATTCTGAGCATCGTGCGTTGAACCACATTCAATTCAACTTGTATAAACTTCTCTTGGTGATGATTTTCTTGGTGTCGCAACGTGTATATTTTCGTCGTGTACGAGCAAACGAAGATGCAATTTAGGTGCAGATTTACAGTCATTGTCAGGGTAACGTGCCAAAAGTGTTCTCTAGAAATTGCTCGGTGTGAGATACTGTAGAACAATGTTGGTCCTTGATGCGGAAATTCATCATCATACAGTGTGATCGAAACTTTACCGTATCGAATGTATTTAGGGGGAATTTCATACAAACTCATCCAACGTCTAAACCTCACCATTTTTTGATTTTGTTAAAAAATTATTCTGCCATTGTCCCAACTTCGAAACAGTAGATACCTTGAATTTTTCAGATTTCTTATTCAACTGGTTAATTATTTATTTATAGTCAGAGTGATCTTGAAAAGGACCTGTTTTTAAAATCGTCAAAAAGTTCTTCACAACTATATTTTCTTCTCCAAACATTTCGAAATCGGGCCCGTGATGGGTCCATTTTTTTGAAATATTTTTTTAATACTCTTTAAAACGTTGTTCAAACGGTCTGAAAGTTCCCGAAAAATTCTCAAAACTTGTATTTTTCACTTGGAACATTTTTAGACCAATTTCATCATGAAGTTGGTAAAAAAAAAAAAATAAAATAAGGAAAGTTCAATGTGCCGAAAAAATGGACAAAATTCAGTCCATAATCGAACCTGTCTAGAAATATTGTGACTGAAAAATACAAGTTTTGAGAATTTTTCAGTAATTTTCAGACCGTTGAAACAACGTTTTAGTGACCAAAAAAAAAAATGGAATAAAATTGGCCCATCATGGGCCAGGTCGTGAAATGTTTTGAATGGAAAATGGAGTTGCTGATAATTTTTTGCCAATTTTAAAATAGGTCCTTTTCAAAATCACTTGAAATATTTACAAATAATTGAGCAGTTGAATAAAAAAACTTGAAAAATTCAGGGCGCTCCTTCAGAGTTGGGACAATTGCAGAACGAATTTAACACACTGAGAGAAATTTTTCGTTCGAGTTACCGCTCAATTATTAACTATTTTCATTTTTTACCACAACCGAAAAATATGGTTCTAGGTAAAAAATGAAAATTAGTTTTGCAGATGTTACCAGAAAGTCTAGTAACCCTTGCTATTCTTTCTCATTACGAACACCGTTGCCTATATTTTCTTGCAGCCGTTGCGAAAATTTAACGCTTGTGCAAGAATAAATTGACGTTAAAGCCTTGTTTGACTAAAAAAGTAAAGTAAACCTCAGAAACTGATTTCGCGTTGCGGTTACCAAAAAAAAGGATCGACGATAGCGCAAAGTGGTAACGCGTGCCTCGTTTTTCGTAGTTCCAACAATATTCAAACAGTTTTTTCAACGATACCTGTTTTACGGAATTTTTCTAGTTACTACAACAAATGAAATTTTTCTCAGTTCACGAAATGAGAAACGGCGTGGGTCAGCCGTTGGCCGGGTTCCCATGGAATACCCGTAAGTATCGAGTGACTTTCAATGGACTCTGAGCGATATCCATGCAAGAATCCAGCCCTCGTTCACCAGACTTAAGTCTTAAGTTCAACTCGGGTCGATTTCAAACTACGAAAAAGCATCGATTTCCGACTTTCGTCGACCAGTAAGTCCGAGAGCTTTCGGTCTCTGCATACGCGTTCAAGTTTCTTGGAAAGTTCTTCCTCGCGAGTCTGGCTGTTGGCCGGGCACGCGCGGTGCGGTTTGGCGGGGCAAACGCCGCTTCTTGATAATTGATAGTCACCGCCGGGTTTGTGGCTGCGCGGCCAGGCAGCCCTGGTCCCCCTGGTAAGGCTGACGGCCGATGCTGGTGTTCCGGGTGCGGGGAGCCGGAGGTTCGCGTCATTTGCGCCTCGAGCACGTGCTCCGATTTCTGGCGGCTGCTCAAGCTCAGCTTATGCTTCTGCTTCTGCCACCTAGAACCAACAGCAACAGCACCAGCAGCACCAGCAGCAGCAGCCTCTTCTTCTACCGCTGACTACAAGCACCCGTTCCTACCACGCTACCGGTTTAAATTTAGCATCCAAGCCTTCGTCTCCGAGGAAGAAGCGAGTCTGCTCCCTGCCATGGGACAAAGACTCTCTCCCTAGGGTTAGAAACGCGTTGCGTTGCAACGTTGGGGGATATTGAGAGGAAACGAGACACCAATGGAACGAATCGGATTCCCCGGAAACAATAATGACGATCGTGACGATGGTCGGACGATGGTTCTTCAACGTCTCACTGTTATTAAGTGAATTTTTTAAAGGAACGTCTACTCGCAGCGTACGTGATTGATTCGTGATTATGTATCCATGTACGCGTATGTGGGTACATAAACAATCTTGGAAGCATCGTCATTCTCATCTCGACGAGGTTTACACCACCTTCGTTGCGTCTCTGCAATTTATCCTTACAAGAGTTTAATACTCTCCCATACTCCAATACTCGTGTCCACATGGCCCAGGAGATAAACCTGTATACCTATGTTTTCGATGCTGTAATGCGGATGAACGAAAAATACCGGTGTTCAACTAAGTTTTCAACCTTTTACTACGCATATTGTGTCACGTCTACGAAATTGCACACTCTAATCATTCGGAAACGATGATTCGTTGTACGCAGAAAGCTGAGATTGAACATCTTCTGCAAGTATAACGTGCTGTAAAACGAGTATTTGGTACAAAAATTTTTTAGTCGCAACGGTTAATCCGATTGGCACACTTGCTATGCAGCATTTTTATTTTACATGAGGAAAATGTCGAGTTTCAGGAAAAAATTGTCTTCTCTCGGTGCGGTGTTTAAGTTCCGAATTTGAAAAGTTCCGAAAGCGCGTAAAGCGATTTCGTTACTTTAGCTTTCGTCGTAAAAAAAAAAAAATTCGCAATTTGGCGCTTTCTACGTAATATCTCGTCTAAAAATTGATTTTTTTCAAATATCACAAATTTTTCATCGAGTATGTCACGTTTCGCGTTGTGCGAATTATACGACCTCCAGCAACGTGTGCGCAGAAGACGCATAATCTACATACGGTAACATCCGTACTGCGAACGATTGACAAATGAATTTTGGCAAAATGACAATCAAGTACATTATATGCATACATATAACTATGTGATAAAGTGCGGCCAGTAAGGCAGCTAAATATCAAAGCTCCGCAAGTACGTGCTAAATAAATTCGGCCAAAATAATGTATTATAGCTTGTCAAAAGTGCGGATCATTCGCTATACATTTTACTACTTCGATTTATTTATTTATTTATTTATTACATCTTTCCGTCTTGTATTAATTTTCTTTTGACTTGTCCCTTATCGCATTCTTATCCGCTGAATCAGGATACACTGCGGACGCGACCGTGACCATATTAATTATACAATATACCGCAATGCGGGAAGCATTGGGTAAAAAGATTTTAAACATTTATTCCAACATAAAATTTCGTTCCAATTATATCTATAATATGATAACATTCTTGTTTCTAACCTTACAAGATAACAGACGGACGTAATGCCTGAAGATTGAAATTTTTCTTTTCTTTTTATTTTAAGAAACGCAACGTGCGATCGAAAGGATTGAAACTAAATAAAACGAAACAAAAAAAAAAAAGAATGAGAAAAGGGTGCAGAGAATTGAGCAGGTGAAAAGTACGATACGCGTCGTACGGTACGCTGTGTATACATGTATATATATATATATATGGAATAAAAAAAGGAAAAGAGAAAGGAAGAAAAAAATACCGCCAGGAGGTAGCGAGAGAGAAAGAGGCGAGTAATGAAGGGAGGGAGGGGAGGGGAGGGGAGGGGAGGTGAAGCGAAGCCTCGCGAGCTTTTCGAAACCCTCGGAACGGGAGTCCGAAGACGTTGAAGGAGGTTGAAAAGGGCGTCGGCGGCGGGGGGTGGGGGGGTGATTGAAGAGGGGGTTCGGCATACACGCGACGTGCACGCGGCTGGGGTCGAGAGCAGCGAGAAACGGAGGCTGGGGCCCTCCTGGACCGGCTGCAGCACGCGCTCGGCTTGCGGACAGATTTATTGAGTGGCGCGTGCCGAATTGAAGCCGTATTATTATGTGTATATGCATGTACGTATGTTGAAAATGCGCGAAGAGGAACGAGGAGGAGAGGTGGAAAACAAAATTGTGCGAAAAAATTTTGAAACCATAGCGGGATTGAATATTTTTTTTTTTTTTTTTTTTCATACATTCTTTGAAATCGTTTCATAATCCCCGCGGACATTTGGATCATATCGTATGTAGATATAATGTTGATATAATGTTGTCGCAAAGGGTGAAATCGACCGTTTTACCTCTCACTTTTTAATGATCCTGGCAGTCATCGTAGATGAAAAGAAGTTTATAAACGTTTTGTGTCGCGTTGAAACGAATAAGGTTGCTGCCGCGTCGAGCGCCATTATTGTAAAAACAGTCCTGTTTCAGAATTTAGACCGAAAATCATTTACTACGCGATAAAAAGCATTTCCTCGATATCTTATTTTCGCCTTTAATTGATTCTACGAATAAGCTCACGGACCTGTATTTATTCCGTAACGTCTTGAAACGTTACAATATTATATGAATTATATAACCGAAATTATTTATTCGTTTAACGTGTGTAATTTTATTCACTGTTATCATCAATTTTCTATAGCCAATTTTATACCAATTGTTCAGGGAAGGTTATAAAATTTCTTTGGTCTCGAAAACCTGAAAAAGTCAGGGAATTTCGTGATGGAGATTCAGTCGCCACCCTGTATTCATTGAATCATTGAGATCGATTTCGTTTGATTTATTTACTGATTTTCATTGAAACATTTCAGTTTCCCAATGATTTTCATTGATTTAGACTGATTTTCTACGCGATTTTCGCGGGAATTATCAGAACGGATAGAATGACGCGGAAATTAGTCAAAAAATAATGATTGGGAAGCCATTTGAGATCATTAGTCGGAATGCTGAGAAATCATTGGATATCACTTGATAGACTAGACGTTAACAAAACCACGAAATAACATATTGAAGTCAATTAATATCTTGCGATTTCAGACATCATTTTCCGCAATCGTTCGACCTTCTTTAATTTACAATTCGCAAAAACCGATGCAATTTTCCACTCACGTGCGGAATGATTGAAATATTCAAATCACCTGGAATCATTGAAATCCTGAAGTTGCACGAGCGAAATAATCTCACGAAATTCGCTAAAAAAAAAGAAAAAAAGAAACAAAGTTCGATTCTGCAAATCACGGATGATCTTTGGAGTCTTAGAAGTTACACAAACTCGTCGAAATATCTCGTGGAACTTTGAAATTTATACCTCGAATCGTTCGAGTTTCGTAATAGTCCGCACATGGATTGGGACTGGAGTTTTGAAGTGAAGTAAGATTATTGAAATTGTTGAAATATGGTTAAACTTATGTTGGATCGTTGATCTTTTTGATTCACTTGAAATCATCTCTGCTTATTATTCATACCAATCAAGTCTTTAAATTTCAACTTATAAAACCCTGCATTATCATCTAGATTGTATAACATGTTATGTACAACAAAATACCCCTTAACTCGTTTATTAATATATATATATATAATATATGTATATAGAGAGAGAGAGAGAGAGAGAGAGAGAGAGAGAGAGAGAGAGAGAGAGAGAGATCGACACGACGGTTAAACCAAGTTTATTTCGAGCATCCTTGTGATTTAATTTGTTCAATGATTTAATAACGCCGCTTACGTATATATCTATAACCTGGATGCCCGGAGTAAAGCTGAGAGGTTATACCTGTACGTCAATTTAACCGCGGCTAGTATCGTATAACTGTCAAATAGAAGTATATATATACACATAACGCGGTGTCGTACAGTTATGGAAAGAATTAACGGGTTATAGGTCACTCGGTTATACATATATAATGTATATGCTTGTATGATATTGTCTAAAAATATCACACCTCGGTATTTTAATACCTTTCATTCGTACGATTTTTCGCCAAATTATTAAAGCTGTCGTAACCGAACAAACACTCGGAATCAGTTTCGAGATAAGATATAAGAGGAGGAGAAAAAGAAGAAGAATAAGAAGAAGAAGAAGCAGGAAAAGGAGAGTGGAGATGCTTTTCGCGATTATATAGATACCTACTTGAGATGCTTCTATTTTCGAACGCTCTTTGTCATATCACTTTAATCTCTGCTGCCTATTATAATACATCATCGCCGTAATAATATGTACATAATTACGATACAACAAGGTTTAAGTATTTATTATATACTTATATATCGTGTATAATCGCACACGATTATTCGATCCACATTATCTCGCGTTAATCAATCCTTTTTACATCTGCATGAAATTTTCGTCAGGTTGAAAATTCTTCCTCGTTCGATAAAAGTCTGAAATAATTTTCAACGGGAAGCGGGATATTGAGATGATTATCCCACCTTGCAGTGTTCCGCAGACGTCATAATACACGTATATAATACGAGAATCGTGCGTCATTTGGCAAATTCACGTGTGTACATTTACAGGGTGGGCATAAAAAAGCGGGAACGATTTTACCGACGTGAGTAAATAACGAACGCGTCGACCGATTTTTGATCGCGTTATTTTGCTTGAGAGTAGGAGAATTGATCTTTCGTATCGCGTGAAAAAATCTGAAAAATCTTCATTCGCTGCCGAGATACACGCTCTTGAATATCGGGTTTTTAAAAAGTCGCTGGGAGACTGACGAAATATTTAATATTAAAGAATGTTCGACGTAACTTTGATCTTAAATTATGATTCAAGGATTGAAGTTGTTTTGGTTCGAGTGATTGAGAAAAATTTATAACACTGTGCGTTTCATTTATTTCTTTAATTTTTAATATTTAAAACTTGTCTAATTATTATTCGGTTCAACGTGTCCACCATTTACGGTTACTACTACCAGAAACGGGGTTGAAGGTGGTTAGTAACGTTATCGTAACGAAACGTTGGTGAAAAAATCACTATTTTCTTAACTTTACAATGATTTTTAAGGCAGCACGATTTAGAAATATGATTGTGCTTTGCTTTATTTCGCTTTACTAAATTTCAGACAATTTCAAAATCGCGAAATGACGGTTTTTCCTCGGAAGTAAGGGCAAAAACTTTCACGGATCGCTGACAAATTCTCTCCGACGACTGAAAATGTTACGTTCTAATTGATTAACCGATATAAAAAATGTCAGCCGTAACGCCGTCTCGAAAAATCAAAAATGTTCGTTACATCCGACTGGCGGTTGATGGTTTGTCATTGGCTGAATCAATTTCGATCAAGTTCCCGACTTTTTTTCACGACGTCGTTCCTAACACCGAATTTTCACATCGAAGCTCGTATTTTTATTCTAATTCTACAAGAAGATCTCGTGAGAATTTTTAAAACGCTAGAATCAATCTTGGAATCACAATTACGGAAGAAAATTGAGTCGAACATTTTTCGTTGTTAATTTTTTTTTTTTTTTTTCCACACTCCCAGAAACCGTTTCAGAACCAAACATTTCAAGAGCGCCGTATCTCAACAACGAACAAAGGTTTTACCATATTTTCAAACGCTAAATGACTAAATTCTTTCATCTAATTTTGACACGTTTCAGTTTTATTCGCATCACAAATCGGTCCCATTTCTTTCTTGCTGGGCCCACCCTGTACGTTCACGTACCTGAAAATGGATATCGAAGCATATCCGCATCGTCGTCTTCGTCGTTGGATGAAATTTTTAGCACAACGCTGTGATTCCGCGACTGCATATCGCTCAGCTTACACATACCTATATATACACATACATGTACGTATATATATATATATATATATATATATGTATGTATTATATAACGGTGCCGGTGCCGTTCATTCGATTATGCAGCATCAATTATTACGAAGTTGTAGCTATAGGTATACCTTATATCACTCAGCGATATCGGCTACCCTGTAAATGTCCGATGGTTGAGATCAATCTTGATCCTATTTTCGAACAATTTCAATCTTCGTTATGCTGGCTGGAATGCATTATACACGGGGCTTCCAATCCCCGTCTTCCGATACGTCGTGCGGTATGTACACCTTGTGTATATCCGACGTTGTCAGGGGTTTAAAAGGTGCAACGCGACGTTTTCTCTTCCCTTTCCTCGGCTCTCGCCGCTAATCAGAGAAATTTCCACAAGCTGCATTGCGCTTACGCTTCTCTTACCGTGCGTCTAACTATTTTCAATTTTTTTTTTTTCTCTTTTTACGATGGCTGAAAGTGAAAAAATTAGCTTTATCAACGATAGCCGATGAAAGGAAAACCTGGTGCGTTTTGATATTATTTCTTTGAACAAGTTTTTTTGGGAAATTGGACAATATTTTAGAATCTGTACATCGAAAGGAACGTTACTGATCTTTTTTGAATTTTTTTTTTTTTTTTTTTACCACGATTCGGTTTCAAGTCACGAATCATAGATTTACGAAGAGTAAAAAATTAAGGAAACATCGCATCTCTTCGAAATCACGGAATTGTTTGAATTTTGAACGAAGCAAATTTTTTTTCTTCCGGCGGCACGATAATCCTGCAAATTGTTGGTTACTTCGTTTAGCAACGTTGACTTGACGAAAAGTTGGTGAAAAAATCGTTACTGCAAAATTTTAGAATGTTTTTCGAAGGAGTTAGCTTTTCAAAATAAAGGTATGCTTTCTTTACCATGGTTTTACCTAAATTTCGGACATTTCTAAAGATGCGAGGTATTCTTTTTTTGTTAATAAAAGTAAGGCATCAATTAGACTTCAGTTTTTGAGCAAATGGGGAGATTTGAATGTTTTCATTTGGAAAATTTCAATGCGTTATACGTTGGTCATTTTCTCAAGGGGAGGAGGGAGGATGAAAAGTTCGGGATTTTATCCTCTCAAGGAAATGGTGTCTAAAGCTTATCATATCTCGGTATTACGTGGGATAATATTCATCGTCAATTTCTCTTCTTCTTCTTTTTTTTTTCTCTTTTATTTACCCTCTTTTGCAAAGGTCAAACATTTCAAACAATTTTCCAAGAAATCCGGTCCATCGACATGTCGCGGAGTCCTACAGATTTGAGATTTTAAACCTTTGAATAATTTCACGTTATCTCTGTTTTAACTTGAACTCAGAGGTAAAAAAAAAAGTTCCGATTAAACTGACAATAGAAATAAATGTTCGTTTAATATTTCTTTTTACGTTCTTTGTAAATAAAAATCCATCAAATCAACTTGAATCTCTAAACTCTTGGATCTGTATAGATAAAATTATAATCTCAAACGACACTAACTTATATTTCTGTACGATTTTCTTTTCTCTCTCTCTCTCTTTTTTTCTTTTTCACTCTTTCGTGTCCGTTCCCACATCGAGTCCGGATGAGGATTTTGTCGAATCTCTTCTCTTCTCTACGTGTACAAAACTCAGCGTCTCTCAGTTCGCTTGTAACTCCAAAACTACCGATCCGATTTTGATTCTTTTTTTCTCTGTGGATAGCTACAACGTCTGGCCAGGATATAGACTTTATTCCTTTACGAGTTGATTAATTTTCGAGGTATAAGGATATTTGTAAACCAAGTCTGAACGGGATGACACGCTTACTACGAACTCTTACAGATGGTGAAAAGTTACGTCCAAAAGTTTTTAAGTTTTCAACGAGCTCTACAAAAAACTGTCCGCGAAGAGCATGCGCTGAGAGAAATTTTTAGTTCCGGTTACCGCTCAGTCCTTGACTATTTTCATTTTTTACCACTATCGAAAAATATAGTTCTAGGTAGAAAATGAAGATTAGATTTCTAGTATCAGTTGCTATTCTTTCTCATTACGATCGCTGTTGCTATATTTTCTTGCAACTGTTGCGAAAATTTAACGCTTGTGCAACAATAAATTAACGTTAAAGCCTTGTTTAACTAAAAAACGCAGAGTAAACCTCAGAAACTGATTTCGCGTTGGGATAACCAAAAAAAGGATCGACGATAGCGCAAAATGTTTAGGCGTACCTCGTTTTTCTTAATTCCAACAATATTCAAACAGTTTTTTCAACGATACCTGTTTTACCGAATTCTTCTAGTTACTGTAAAAAATGAAATTTTTCTCAGTGTAACACGTCTGTGTCTATAATGTTAGAAGTAGGTAAAACTACGCAGATAGTTTTGCCTGCGCAAAGAAGCATTCGAAAACATCAGACTAGCAGAACCGCAACGGTCTGCTAGTAGTACGTATATTAGGTATATACGATTTTCACGGTTTTTCCGCCAATTCTAAAAGAGAGAGAGAGAGAGAGAGAGAAAGAGAAAATAATTGCTAAAAACAAAAGTAAGCAAAACACGTTAAGGAAAAGGACAAACAAACAAGACAGAAGCTTGTCCTGCGTTTTTATCTACTCCCCGTGATTCTTTCGACGATTAAAAAAATCCGTTCATACATCATATATATATATATATATATATGTGTGTGTGTACGTACAATATTTGAAAAAAAAAAAAAAAAAAAAAGGAGAAGTGAGATAGGGGGCGGGGTAAAGAAGAAGAATAAGAAGATGAAGAAGGTTTTCGTGGTGGGATACAGCGCGAGTAACTTCGCGGGGAGGGGTGGAGGAGGTGGAAAGGGGAGGGGGGGGGTGGGATGGGGCGTCGCGACGTCCGTCGTCGGGGCGCCGCCATCGCGCGCGTCAGCTAGGTTAGTCGGCGGCGGTGCCCCCTCGCTATATTGGTGGTATTTTGGTTTTGGCTTGGCGCTCCGTCCGTGCAGTTCTGGGAGTGGAGGTCTAAAAACAGCAGAGGTAAGTCCTACAGCTTGCCTGAGACTGACTGACTGACTACTGACTGCCTGACTGCCTTGCCTGCCTGACTTGCTACTCTTCCATACTTACTTCCATCCTATCCGCACAGTTGCTTTTGCTTCTCATCATCATCATCGTCATCATCGTCATCAGCATCATCATCGTCATCATCGACATCAACATCATCTCGGGCTCCTCATGATCTTGTGTCCGGTGTACCGAGATACCGATGTGCCACAAAAATAACCGACTCGCGAATTTCTTCGTCTATTATCATTTCGCACGTACAAACACGCACACGCACACACACACACACACACACACATACGCGCATACGTATATTTTACAATAAACACATAAATAACACTGTAAAGTCGAACGATCGGAATATCGTATATTATACCATTTAGGTGCGACGTAAAGAAGTCTTGCCTTAAAATTCGACGATCGGCCGAAGCGGCTTAAACTTCTCTTCGGAATTATTCCTTTTTTTTTTCTTATTCTTTGGTTTTTTGGGGTTTTTTTTTTTTTTTATTTCTTTTAAATTTATATCCGTATCAAAATCGTGCCGTTACTGCTCTACGGATTACCCGATGCCGCGCTGCTTGGGGACCACGAGATCACTCGATTATTATACAACGTTTACGTTTGACGGAATTACGTAATACCGATTTTCGATACATCGTACGATCACACGACACCCAACCTTCCTTTTCTTTCCGTCATTCTTTATTTTTGCTTTCTTTTTTTTTTTTGTCGCCACTTTCTCTCTCTCTCTCTCTCTCTCTCTCCCTCCCTCCCTCCCTCCCTCCCTTTCCCTCTTTGCCATATAAACGAAAAAACAAATAACTTAAACGGATATCGAGATCGGTTACAACGAGGTGCTCGGGTACAGTCTTCGTGAACGAAAGGTGAAGTTTATTAATCACGAAACATTACGTCAAGATACATGCCACTTCGGTATACAATGTAGTAATTGTACGTAGTTATAACGATTGTCGAACGATGCTGACGGACGATGATTTGTAACGATCGATTTCTTTATATTTGTGTTTTTTTTTTTTTCCCTTCTCGTTTGTTTTTTGTGTTTTTTTCTTCCGTTTCTTCCCCCCCTCTCCCTCTCCCTCTCGCTCCCTTAACGAATTTTATTTATTTATTTATCCTTTCTCCGATTTTTAGATTATCTCGCGTCTGTGTAATATATATATATATATATATATATATATGTATATCCGTGTGAAACGTGCGCAAGAGGTGTAACAAGTTTTGTAGGGAGAGATCCGCGTGCGTAGCCAACGAATCACTCTGACGGTTTTCCGCCGTTAGTCTGAGCTATATAACCCCCTGCGGAAGAAGAAGAAGAAGAAGAAGAAGAAGATGATGAAGAAGAAGAAGAAGAGCGCGGCGGGGCAACACCGAGAAGTTAAACAGTGTAGCGCGATATAACCGGCATCGGCATCAGCATCGCAAGCAACACAGTAGCGGGCAAACCCCCGATTTATTTCTCCTCCTCCTCCTCCTCCTCCTCCCCCCCCCCCCCCAACCTCTCCCTACCTCTCTCACTCTCTCATCGAAGAGGGATTATTTTTGGTACCTTTTCCCCCGGTTTGTTAATACTTCATACGTGCTAAAATTGTAGTCCACGAATCCCTCTCTCTCTCTCTCTCTCTCTCTCTCTCTCTCTCTCGCTTTAACATCGCTCTGCATACAATATCTCGTTCTTTCTCCTTTCTACGCGTGTACACAAATATCGTGTATAATACATGTACGTATGTTTGATCTACACTTTCTTCTTTATATATATATATATATATATCTGTCTTTCTCTCCCTTTCAGTCGTCTTCATCTTCATCTTCATCTTCTTCTTCTTCTTCTTCTTCTTCTTCTTCTTCTTCTTCTGTCGAAAGACTCAATATATATATAAAATGAAAAAAATTTACGATAAGAATCGATAAACACGAAAACGATTTATAATCAAAGCTTTGACGACGAACCTGCAGACTCAGTTTGCCGCTCGTAGCTAACGCAACTTGATAATATCGTACATGTTACCTATGGTCACTTTTATATTACATCGTGTATGTATTGTCGTAGACGTTTCATTATACGTACATCGGTTATCGTTATTTCATACTCCGATATCGTAATCGGATACAGATTGAAAAGAAAGCTTCTGTAACCCTTTTTCTTCGCTTTATTACAATCTATCTTAAATTTTTCACCCGTGAACGTATCGTTTCCGACAAACAAACAAGTAAAAGACAAAAAAAACAGAGGTTGACAAAAGGAAAATTCACTGATTCAGTATCATGCTCGCGACGCCAAGTGTAGCTGCAACATCGCGGTCCACGTGTTCATATTTTTCGTCTTCTTCTTCTTCTCTGTCATCTCTTCGTACCTTGACCATCTTTATCCTTCGATCGTATACCTACGATATACGTACACGTACGTACTTGCATGGTACACGTGTGACATCGAATCAACACCCACGCGCACGACACGACATTCAACTCCGTTAGTTTTTCTTTCAAGATTTTATTCCTTTTTTTTTTTCTTCTTTTATTATTATTTCTGAAATCTCGCGCCTCATTTTCTTTCATCTCATTTCGCCAAGTCATCGATTTGTGTTTTCGTCTTTCCTCTCACTTTATTACTTGCATCAATTCGTGTATACGTGAAACAACATTATATAGGTACATTACATTACATTACATTGCATTGCATTCATCAATCGATCAGTTATTGAGTGAATTTTCTTCGATTAAATTATAACGGGGTGTTCCTCCTGGAATCGTTTTTCCTATTCTTCTTATCCTTGTCGTTCCGCCTCTACTCGTGCTTCTCTTTTCGCCGTTTTTTTACGCGAGTCTCGCTTCTATTTTGTGCATTATTGGCGTCGCGTCATAGTTTCAAAGTCCTCCTCCTTCTTCGTCTTCTTTATCGTCTTATTTGATATTCTCTGTTTCTTTTCCTCCATACTCACTCTCATACTTTATTTTCAATTATCCGCTGCCGAATTTTCGCGATACGATAGTGCCGAAGAGGGGAACAAAATAAAGACAACGTTACTGTAAAACAATGATTCGGAAAGTTGATTTTTATTTAATTAAAAAGAAAAAAAAAATCGAATCGCTCGTACTTTCAGAACCACACTTCAACGACAAAGAGAAGATTCTCAATGAAATCCATTCGAACGATGTTAAGCAACAATTATAACGATCGAATTGACCAATTTTCGAATCGCCCCATTCCATTCAACTCGTTCCACAGTACACAACGTTGTTTTTCTTTTTACCTGCCCGAACGCTGAAACGCCGCCACCTTTGTACGAACGAATGAAGAAACAAAACCGAATCCGCATTGAAACGATCCGAACGAACAATACCGAAGAAAACGTAACGGCTCGTACAGATGTATCGTAAAATTGATAATTGGTAGCGATACGAGGAGAGTTTTCGCTTGAGAAAGGAGTGCAAAGTGCACTCGCATAATTGCCCCGCATCCATATAGCATACGTTGTATACTTAGTTCACGCGTGTAATTAAAGGTAGGATGTAATTACACGTACTCACGTACGTACGCTAACGGGAAATGCAAGGAAATTGCGGAAAGAAATAAAGTGATTAGCATTTACTTCCACGACACCGCCGTAATCAGCCGTTTCACGAAAGCGTACCAATTAGGAGTGATGTTTAATAAGTGGGGCCAATTTTCTATCGCAAATTCGACACTAACGCTTCGATCGTTAACTGTATACGCATACGCATACGTCTGTGGCAATATTTGATGCACACGTACTTTCTTACTTACCTACCAAAGTTTCGATTAACACTGTCAGTTTACGAATCATTAGCCTGCAGCATGCGTGTGTATAATTATTCTCCTATGTATATGCTAGTCTACATGTATATGCCTGCAACGCGGAGTTTAAGTAGTGAAACTTTTTCAATTATCATACTATATATGTATATTACGTGCGTAGATGAACGGGTATAGGCGTTTACTAAAAATTTTCCTCTATTTTTTTCTAACATTGTAGGAACCTGCTGCTGCGCTTACCTTTCCTCGTATATTCTATGCATATGGGTGTGTATGGAGATATAAATGCGATCGTCCAGGCAGAGGGTACCTTATATACGTATATATGTATAAACACGTATAATACGCGTGCTGTCCTCCCGCGTTCCTCAACGACGCGATTTGTGTAACGCAAACCAGACCTGCTGTTGTGGCCTTCTTCTTCTTCTTCTTCTTCTTCTTCTTCTTTCTTCGTTTTCATCCGCTTCGCTTCGCCACTCAATGTTCAGAGATCCTGGTACCGAGCCAACTGCGCGAACTCCCGGTGCCGGGTCAAGGTGTATATATATCTATTATCTATATTATATATATACATATATTATATACACTCGTATATATGCGTGTGTGTGTGTGTGTGTTATCTAGGTCGAAGTGCCTCGTAGATTATTCATCGCGAAATATATACGTTCGCTTCGGTATTTGTCTGTTTGTGTTTGTAACTCTGTGTGCGTGTGTGTTTACATGTGTAACTTGGTGACGATGCTATGGGACAGGTCGAAATTTCTATATATTGAAAAATACATTGACGTAACCGAGGGGGAAATAACTCGAGATTTGACTGACACGATAATTTGTTTCAGTTCAATAAATTTAATTCGATTTAATTTTTTTTTTTTTTTTTTTTTTTAATTTCAAATTAATTTTTTCAATTCGGATAAATTTCTTCGATTCAACTTAACTCATTGCAGTTCATGAATTTCGTTTTTTTTTTTTTTTTTTTTTTCCTCGTCATTCTCGATAATCCATTCTAATTCAAGCGTGTTTCACAGTGTTTCAATTTTTATTTAACTATATTTTCTCTTCAACACAAATCCGAACTAATTCAAATCGATTTCACTTAATTTTTCATAACTTGGTGATTTCTCAGTTAACTTTCGTTATTTAGGCGAATTAGAACTAATTTAAAAACCTATTGACACATGAATTCAACGAGATGTTTTCCCCCTTGGCCGTAACCCATGGTTTTAAAGCTTCCCATTGATAATATTCAATGAACGCGTCAATACCACAAATCAAATAGGTAAAAAAAAAAAAAAAAAAAAAAAAACAACTAAAAATGAAACACAGTGGGTAACGTCATCTCGGTTTTTAATCCTCTGTACGATACCCAATTACTTCATCCCCGAAAAACAAAAGCGTGTTTCTAGTTGATTGTTTTCTTTATTTCTCATTCTTCTTGAACATATTTAACATATTTCTTTCACTTCAGGTACAATACACGCATACACAATACATACGTATATTGTATGTATCCTATACGTCCTGAAAGCGTAAAATCGAAATGGCCTGTGCCACACTTCTCCTCTCGTATCGCGCGTAAAACGCTGCGGGCTTGAGACCCGGAGCAGGGAAAGCGGATGTGAATTGTATAGGCAATTAATCGAACGAACGGCCGTGTTATGTCTTCGTAAATTTCGTGTGCCTGTATATTACAGGGTGTCAAGCGACGGGTAGATTTCCTCGATAATCGGGAATTGAAAGGGATTTCGTAAGTAGGCTGGAAAATACGTGAATCATACGGGAATTTTCTCTTTTATTACAATCATTATTGCGTTACATAATCATTGTCATCGACCATGTACCAGAGGAACAATTTCGTCAAAACAGAATCACCTAAATCTTCAAAATCACTATACGAGAATCCTTATTCAAACCACTATATACACATATGTTCACACTTATTTGATATATTGCAATACTTGTGTGAGAAATATTTCCTGTTCATCAATTATCAATTTCCTGTTCATCCGTAGTTTGTATTCTCACGCCATCCTGAAAGGTACATCTTACATTTTAGTATCTTCTTTGTTGTTGTTGGTGTTGTTGTTGAGGTGATTTTTTTACCCTTATATAATAAAAATGAATATCACAAAGCGTGAACAAAATAAAATATCGTAGGTAAAAAAAAAGAAGAAAAAAGAAAAAAAAAAAATTACAACAAAAAGGAAAAGAAAAATGTAGAAAAATTTTACCCTACATCGTTGACGACGACGCGACGTTGAAACGCGTCAATGAACAAACTCGAGTAAGGGGACCGGTAAACTGAATTAATACATAGGTATAATATTACACAGACGTGCAGCGTGCGAGAGAAGAATCTAAGGAGAGACATTGAGTTGCGAAAATTGATATTTATTTACCCTGACACGTTGTTATACCTGCGCACACTGGATGAGAAATATGATTCAAATAATTGTGGTGTTAACCAGTATTAAAGTCACTAGCGCAGGAGCGTGAGAACAGATGATAGATAGATCAAGGGGAAGAGTGAGAAGAAGAAGAATAAAATTTGTTGTACGTCAATGCATAGAATTTACGGAGAATTAGCGATATAAGGGTGTCTAGAAAAATCGGGAAAGGTCAAGGAATGCAGGATTGGTTCTAGAAATTTTTTTATTCTCTTCATCGCTAGTGTACGATTATTTCAAACGTAGAAAATTATTATCTGCGAGGCAATCGAGGGGCTTGGCGTGAAAACGGTACAAGTGACGAAAAGTATTGTTTTTTTGTGGAAATTTAAAAATTGTTTCAATTGACGTTGAGTACTGCGCAAAATAGATGAAAAATACAAATTAGTACTAAAAACAGTTGATAATCTTAGATCGATGTTTCTACTTTCGTGTTTTTTAAAGAATGGCTAATCCTAATCTTTCGATAGTCATCTCGAAATTTGACTGTTTATTGATACATTTGGTAATTGAGTCGAAGGAAAATTCAACTGAAAGAAATATTGGAATGTTTTAAATTACGATGTCTACTTTTTAACTAATTTGCGTGAAAAAAGTGAGTTCTTATTTGTTTTTGTCAAATTAGGTTGAAAACGAGTCCTGGAAAAATGTCTATTTTCGTCTGGGGAAAAAACCGGGAAATGGTCAAGTAGGTAGACACCGTACAAAATGCGTTGATACCCATAGCAGTGAGATATCGGAAAAGGAATCATTGAAGGTTTTGTGAAAAAATTCAATAAAGTTATTATACCACGGGTGTATAATGTAGGAGAATTTTTTCCTCCCGGACCCCTGGCCGATGCTTATGCCGCTGCTTCTGCTGTCGCAGGGGAGCTCTGCGTAGAAGAGATTGTCGAGGGGGTGAGATGAGCGGATATCCGGTGTAGTAGGAGGACGAGGAGGACGAACGTAGCCGTGACTCGTGGTAGTTGACGACTTTGGAAAGAAGTCAAAGTCTGGAGCGGGATAGAGGAATAGAAGGAATGAGAGAAGGAAAGAGACGAGAATACGTCGCAAGACGCCGCGCCGCGTGACACTTATTCCAAGTCTCTCTCTCTCTCTCTCTCTCTCTCTTGCGAGATGCGGAGGAGAGGAAGAGAGAGATAGAGAGAGAGGAGGATGGATCTCGAGCCGCTTGGTGGCCACCTGGCATTTTCCGTCTCCCGCATCCACACGCGCAAATGCAACCCGGAATTCAGGGTAGCGTCTTTCCTCCTCCTCATCCTCATCTCACAAATTGGCGGAGGCGAGGATATCGGGATTAGGATCAGGACAAGGAACGAGGCGTGTGCGACGGATATCGCCTGTACAACCTACCCCTCGTTAACGGTCAGAGACGACGTTGATCCACACCTCACCATGGGTGTAGGGTGGTAGGGTGGTAGAGACGCGTGGGTGCGGATGGGTGGCCAGCTAGCCGTGACGAGCTTGCGTCTACACTCGTGTACACTTGGGGACAATGAATCTGAGACGGATCATTTTTTACACTCGACAGTTACGTTGGCAACACTGAGAAACCTACAGCGCCATACTCGGCCGAGCGCGAAACAAACTCAATCTCAATAAACGCAACACAACCCATGACCGTCGAATCTAACCTTAGAATACGTGCCAATCCAACAAGTCATTATCCCCGCGATATTCTTAGGTTAGATTCGACGGTCATGGATTGCGTTACGTTTATCGAGACTGAGTTAGTTTCGCGCTCGGCCGACTGTGGCGCTGTAGGTTTCTCCGTGTTGCCAACGTAACTGTCTAGTGTAAAAAATTATCCGTCTCAGATTCATTGTCCTCAAGTGTACCTAAAGCGACAGAGTTTCTTACGTACACGGATAACGCGGGAGGAGACTAAAAACACTGTAACGTTCACACCGTGCAGCGTAAGGGTCCGCTTGACGTAGTGTGGAGGAGGACTTTTTCCCTTCGGGGGTCTGATTTTTCCGCTTCTTCCAATTCTTCTAATTTTTCTAATTCTCTTCGCCTTTCGTTCTTCTTGTTTCTTTTCACCGCGAGCTGCAGTTTCTGCGACACACACGTGTGCGTTGGTGGAATGCAACTAGTATGTGTATACACGGGACAAGTACCTTACGTTAATGGACATTCGTTCTTATTTATTTATCCACGTTATTGCAGCTGCGAAGTTTTATATATGTGTGCGTGGAATATACGTCGGATGTATTGATTATTTATTGTCGAAGTATAATGCACGCGGTATAACGTAGAGGGTGTATAGGTACCGTATAGCGCTTTCACAAGTATGATATCGGTCAAACGTCAAAAGTGTCAATTATTAGTTTCCGTCCGGGTGTGTGCGCGATATGATCTACGTATCGGCGTGTGTACAGGTACATTTGCTCGATCGATCGATTATATTCTCACTCTGCATCCTTTCCGCTGTGCCGATGCACCTGCAGCAAGTAATCCAACAGCTTCCAATTTGCTCTATCGGCTTCGATATTCGAAGAAAATCATTTAAAAAAAAAAAGGAAAAGGAAAAGAAAACATGAATCGATAAAAAAATAACATCCAAGTATGTGACTATAGCATGTAACAACAACAACGATTCGTAACTCTGTACTCAGAGTCATTATTGAGATATTTCTATTTGCATATGACATTACAACGCTGACTTCTTCACATTGATTTGGACTTGGTCATCATGGAAGTTAGACGCTGTGTTTGTAGATAATATTTGAGCAGAGAAGAAGCATGTTGGAAGTATGTATTATACATAACTATGGGAATACTTTGCTCTGCGTGTATCGTAGTATACCGGGTGCGGTGATCATGGACTCGGGAAAACTTGAAGCAAACCGGATTGCTCCGCGCTCTGTTATACATGTTTATCCGATGCATCTGCCAGTCTCGGGATACTTGTAAACCTCAAATTGAAGGTCTCCTTTTTTTCCTACTTCTTCTTTCATTTTTCTCTTCTTAACCGGGATAATTACGCGTACGGTGGCGTATAATCTCGACAGGTATGTTATATATTATATTATATATGGTCTGTCCGTATGCCATCCGGCCTGTGTGCGTGATGCCTCTTTTCTACATTCCATTATTTTTCATTCTTTCGAGCGCCCCGTGTATATACATATGTGCACGAAACATATCAAAGGATGGCCGCAATGGATTTTGAAAAAAATATTCCCCTACTTCCCTGATTCCCTGATCTTCTTTTTCACCTGAGAAGTAAGAAAATAAATAACGCGCATTAATTAGGGGTTTTGACACTTGGAAACGTCGGTAAGAAAAACTTGGATACAACGGAAATATGTTGGATACAATAGTAAAAGCTTATTAACATGGAATTTCGTTTTCGATTTTGAAATACTTTTTTGAAAACAGTTTCATTCAATAAATTATTTAAATTTTATAGTTTTATCGCGAACTGTTATTACACAATTCAGGTTTTGCTTATTTCGTTTGTGAATAGTAAAGAAATGGAATCAGTGTATAACACGAAGCGCGCTTAATAGTAATATTTACTTTGTAAACAAAGTCGTTTTTTTTCGTTGCAAACATAGAAGAACAATACTCTAACCAATGATAGGAGTTTTCCGACGTTTCTCCAATTTTCCGGATATTTCCAGTTTTTCCCTGACTGATGCGTACGTTTAAACGATATCACTGAAAACATCCATTGACCGTGATTCTTCTATTACGCGAAATAATTTCATCTCATTCGATCGAAAGAAATGTCACGTTACTTCGACAAAGCAGTAAATAATTCTTTCGGATTACAATACTATACACATATATCAGAGTTCTCTATTGATTTTATGTATACATGTGTATAATGGTGTATAAAATCTAATGCAATTTCACTTTGGCACGGTTTGCTGGATTAATTTTCACAAAATGAAAATGAAAAGTTCACTTCGACTCGATGAAATTATTTGTTGTACCTATTCCGTAGAATAGTATAATACGAGTAATTTCTTCGATTATCAATAACTCGTTTTTCAAGTAAATTACAGTAAAATCAATTTCAAGAAGTAGCTTTTCTTTCATTGTACGGCTGATTGTGAAACGACGTAACATCCATAACGTCCTTTAAGGGGGTGCCCCGATCGATTTCGACGTTTACGACGTATAAAAATGACTTGACAGCCCCATTCTATGCCCAATTCTGAGCAACAAAAAAACGCTTCATTTCATTTTCGTTTTACTCAGAAATAAATAAACAGCATGAATTCTACGAATTTACTATTGCGATTTCGTAGAATCCGTGCCATTTCTTTATTCCTACCTTATAGGCCAGTAAATGTGTATGAATCAGGAAACTTGATCTAAGGATAATTCGATGACGCTGAATCGAATGGTGATAGTAATTTCGCAATCAACCCCCGAGATCGTTACAAAAAGACAAACGGGTTAAACCGTTTAACGCGAAACCTAATGACTTTATTAACAAATATGTCAACCAAAAGTTGTTGAGGACAAAACAAAAAAAAATACGTTAAAAGGTATTCTATAATATTAGTTTTCGTATTTTCAAAAATAAGGGAGAAAATAACGAAATACCATTTAAAAGGGAGAGAAAGCCTCAACGTTTCAAATGACAGAAACATATATATATGTATAGATTAAATTCGTATACATCTCGGGTTTTACCGCCCTTAAGACCGCGCAATATTGAGAAGCAGTTGCAGTCGGGCAAAGAGCAAGGCTGGCGATCGAATCGATCAGAGGCGAAGCAAGCCGCAGAGGTTCAGGCGTGTCGTCGTCCGTTGGTTCCTCGTTCCTCGTTCGTAACGCGCGCGACTCGCTACACCGTAGGTTAATCCAAGGTTAGTTAAAGGTTTCGCGGCAAAGGAATGTTCGCTTGGGTACGACGCAAAGTGGAAAATCTTCCTTGTCGCCTCTCCCTCCGTCCCTTAGCTTCGGGATATTCTCCTCCCCCCTCGCCTACCCTAACCGCCCGTCTCCCTCCTTCTCACTCCTGTCCTTGGGGGGCGCGCGTATCGCTCGACCCGTTCCCTTTTCGCGTTTCGGACCCCTCTCCTTTGCATAGGCTTGCGGCGGCTCACGCGTGTATACGTATACTTAATTACCTGTATTGCAAATTGTACGCGCCTTTTCAACTCTCTCTTTCTCTGACGTATAACGACGGAGATACTTTGTGATTTAACAATCTAATTGTCGAATTCGATGATAGAAATCCGGAAGTATCGTCGAAATAATCAAGGGGTTGATGTTCGGAAGGATTTCGAAAATTGTTGAAGATTGGAATGATCGTGAAGGGGTTCGAATTACCGTTCGGAATTCACGTTCGTTGGGACGTTCGAACCGTTTCTTCGATGTATGTTGTTTTACAAGTTTCTCACGCGTTATTTCTTCTTTTTGATGTTACAGTCTCGTTATGAATGACCGATTGCATTAGGATCGGAACCTCTCGTCGACGTGATTAGTCATTTGAAATGGCCACTGCAAATCGAATTATATTTCTCGCGCATACCTAACTAATAGCTTACGGATGCACTGTGCTAGATATGCCTGTACCGCTGATTGTGAGAGGAAATTTTTCTTTGCGTCAAATGGTAGGATAGGTTTCTAGAATCGTGGATCTTCTTAATGAGATGCTTCGAATACATAGTTTTTGGTATGATTCAAGCGCTTCGTTCAAGAATAATTCTGCCTCAAGTTAGACCCGATACATTACAAAGATATAGAGTATAGAATTGTGTTAGATTTCGCGCTGCAAGTATCAACCTAAAACAATTGAACGTGTATACCGAAAAGTGGCAGGCATTTGACTGAAATTCCTCGACGCATTTTATGAATGAAAGAAACTCCATTGGTCCGAAAATTTGTCGAATCGATACAATGTGCGTAAATGTATCACGGATATCGGTGTGTCTGAAAAAATCGCGATGGTGTTGAAAAAACAACGAAGAAAGAAAAAAGAAACAAGAGACCGGTTGCAGCCTGACGGTCGACGTCTTTTCTCTCGCCGCTGTGTTCTCGATAGTCAGAAACTTGCAGCGATTAGAAACGAAACGTCTTCTTTGCGCTGCTGCTGTTGTGTTGCGAGCGTCGTTGAACATTCGTAAAACGGTCGTGAGGCGCGCAAGTCGCTGCACGCATTCAAGCACAGCACGCGGGTGAAGAAACGGTCGTCGAGGGAACGGAACGGAACGGGACGAGCGGGACGGGACGGGGAAATAATTCCGGTCGGCTTATTGGCCGTTCGGCGGGTGACGTAACGGCGCTTATCGTCCAATCAGAGCGCGGCTAACGGGCGGAAAGACGGTGGCGATGGTCATGGCGCGAGGGGGGGATGAGGAGGAGGGCGCGAGAGAGCAGAAGCACAAACGGTAGCAGCGCCGGCCAAACCAGCAGCGTAACCAAGCAGATCTTTATTTCACAGGCCTGACTAGAACTCAGGGGGGGAGGGCAAGAAACAAGAGCGCGCGCGGTTTGCCCCGTTTTAAAAACCGATCCTTCGTTGTTAACAATAACAATAGCAACAAAAATAATAACAAAATCAATAATAATTATTGTTCTTAAATACATTTGTAAAAAAACAAAAAAAAAAAAAAAACAAGAACAACGAGGTATACGCATCATGCAATTGTAGAGAGACGCGTGGGATTCGTACGTACGTGTATCGTCGCGTTGTTCGCCTCGGCGGCTGAGGTGGGGGGGATAGAGGGAGGGAAGATTGGCGACTGTGGCGCCGCGTTGCGGCGACTTGGGGTACCAAGTATCGCCAGCGGATCAACCCCGGGGGCTACCCCGATACTTCTCTCACATGTTAAAAGTATTTTAAGAAAACCGCTACGGCAGTGTGCATCTAGTCACATATCTAGTCACCGCGCGAGCGCGGTTATGTAGAAGAGAGGAGAGAGAAGAGATAGATATACATATAGCTAACGTGCATCGTCGAGGTAACGAGAGAACAGTTGTTATACGGGAGCGGATATTATATATAATCCAAAAAAAAAAAAAAAAGAAACACCTACGAGGTTTATAGACATGTATTTATACGAGAAGTGTGCGGTGTGCGCGACGCGGGTGTAACTGAACACTTATCTACGGACAATAATAATATCATTTATTATCGTTTGTTCGTTTCTTAATTTTATCATTGTCGTCGGACTTTTAGTCGCTTTTACCTGTGTAAAAACTATCCGATTGTCTTTCGTGATAAACGTGGGCAATTTATTGGTTTTATGTCGTTTAAACGTATAAACAAAGGAGTAACAACTACCCTTGGTTGTGGATAGAGGTAGTGGTGGTGGTGGTGGTGGTGGTTGGTGGTGTTGCACGTGCTAAACGAGAGTAAAAGAGGAAGAAAGAAAAAAAAAAACGAAACTTGAAAGACGAAATAATCCAAGACTAAATTTTTCCATCGATCATATTTAAATCCAACGAGTGTTCTTAGTCGGGATGAGAAAAAAATATACGTATTATTTAAAAATAAAGCAAATACGTGTGATATTCTATTTGTACAACGTCTATTTTATGTACACTTTGGCGTAAAAAATAACGGTAACAATCGTAATGATTGTCGAATTAACCGTAACGTGTGACAAGTCAATGAATGAATTAATCGCTCGTGTAATTGCGATTTAAAACATCGAGCGTGTCGACAGCAGTTATCCAATTCCCGCTGCGCAAACTAAAGCTGAAGAAGAAAAGAAAGATATGAATAAAAAAGTAAGGAAATAACAATATATATATATATATAATAAAACAGAACCAATAACAATTTATATATTTTATACTGAAATATATTAAAAAAAAAAAGAGAAATAAACAATATTGACCACTGTGTTAAATAAATTCCTTCAAACTACCGGATAAGGTGTTAAAAATATACGTATATAATACATATGTACCTGCGCGTACGTGTATAATTGCAACAAAGAACAGCGTGTAAAGGAGACTGTCACATATACATATATGTATATATATATATATTTATATATAAAACAATTTTTTCTTCTTTTACGTATTTGATGCACACCGTGTTATTCCCAAGTGAAGGTAATAATGGTGATAGTGTGATGGTGGTCAGGGTGGTGATAAGGATGGTGCGATGAGCCGATGCGGCATCTTTGTAAATCCTTAAATATAATGTTGAAATAAATTTATACGACGCACGCACAAGAACAACAACAAGAACAATAATTATCTGTGAAATGGTATCATCGTCGCGGCGTCATTGCGTAATATCAACAACAACAACAACAACAACAATAATAATAGAACGTATGGGCATCGTCACTAAAACCTGTATAAATATTATTATTCCCAAATACTGGTAATAATAATAACAACAACAATAATGATAGTAATTACTTATTTTCACTAAGCAATTATACCACATTACAACGTATATACTATCATCCCGATGAATTTTCTTTACTTTTCTTTTATTTATTCTCGATAAATGATTTTTTTTTTTTTTTTGTTTTCAACAAACTCTGCTACGCATGCATGGGAGTCGTAGTATGTATGATGTATGTATCGTGTATCCGTATAGAATCCGCGAATGTAACGCAATTATTGCATGTCCACGTATTAGATGCAGATTGGCATTCGTACATGTACGAGTATTATACCGAAGTTTGCGGTATTAAGTAAGAAAATCTCACATAATTACACAGCGTATTCCAAGTTTATGAATAACTAATGTATTCGTGGTAAATTGCTGCAATATCTCTGTTCGTTCTGCGCGCGTGTGTGTGTGTGTGTGTGTGTGTGTGTTTGTATAATCTATTTGTGTATCAGAGATTTTAAATTTATACCATATAATGTTGAATTGCACGTGTTTTGTTATTTTTAAATGCAGGAAACACAACGCGAAAGCGAAAAATAGTACAAGGAATTTTTTAAGAAAGTATTTTAAGCGAATGAATGCGCATTGGTAAAATATCGACAAAATAATGGGAAAAACAAAGTAACAGAAAATATTCTAACGTTTCACTACGTATCACTTATTTCGTTCAAAACTTCCTTACTGCTTTCGACTTCACCACATCCCTTTTGTTTGATTGTTACGTGTAACGGAAATGTACGGTTATACATACGCACGCAATTACATGCTTTTGTACATTGTAGGATCAGATGAATCTTTATATTTCGTTAATTAAGGCGATGACTCGTTGTTCATTGTAGGCGGAATTCCGAATCGTACACTTTTCATTTTCTTCTTTGAAACGAGTAAACCTATAATGAAAATAATCGATGTATCGACATGTAAATAAAGCATCGTTCACATAGATTCGTTACGGTCGCAGGATGATAATTATTCAAACGGTTTTATATGCAATTGTACGTTGATGGGTTATATTTTTTTTATAGATGTTGCGACACTCTGGCCACGTGCGCTTTGTAAAAAATATGGATGTTGGGTGCCAATTGCTTTCTGCGATAATAATGAAAAGAACAAAGCGGAAATATAGAATCGAAGCGCGACAAGATTCTTCTCAGGACGTTTGGACTATACCATGAATATGAATAGATCTTAGGTTAGGTGAGTGAGCGTAGGCAATAAATCGACAAGGCAAGGCAGGCAATTTTTATGCGATGGGAAATTAATATTTGTTTGTTCAGCAAGTTAACAGGATAACAAGGAATGTGTATTATGGTAGGAGTTAGGGTGTAGGAGCTGTTTAGGAGCTGGCAAAATTTTAAGTGTATTTGAAAAAAGAGAGTGCGTGGAACAACGTCACTTCCGGTATAGGAAAATTATAAAGATAATCAATAAACTTCCGTTGGTGGATAGTTACACAAGTATTGGTAACAATGAACCTACACCTCCGGATGGTTATACTCGTACATACTAGGATAAAGAATCAATCTTCTCTGTCGGATGGTTGTTACACGGATAATTAATTGCGAACCTCAGCTATTGGTTGGCCCCTGTGATTTAGTGACAAGGACCTGACGAACGGTAAATGATGTATTAAAGATACGAAGGAGGGACAATGACGTTTATATCGGCTCTCGGTTAGTTATGACAAGACTTTTATCGGGCTACCCGCGGAAATTATATGATCACACTTTACTTGAGCTAATAAACAGGAAGTTAAGGACACGAATTTAAATTTCAAGATCTACTTCCGATAATGGTTGCACGACTACCAATTTATCTCGTAGTATTGAAGGGTCCCCGACGGGCATAAAGATCGCAAAGTACGATCCGCGATGCTTTTCCAGTGACAAGAGTTCACTAATTCAAATTTCAAACGTTAAAGGCCAAAAGGACCAAAGATAAATCCGCGACGCGTCACCTTAACGAGTTTGAGCAAATCTGATTCGCTGATTCGACCAAACAATCAAGCCTTACTTATTTATAATAATATGTTAATTTGTTTACGGGACAATAGCGAGAGAGTCGGTGCCACGCGGCCGATCGAGTGAAGCTCGGCGCTGCCATCCGCGGTCCGGCAGAAATCGTGGAGCGCTGTTTTGCCCCCCGCATGCTCATTTGTTTTACGATCGGCGAAATAAATGCGAATAGAAATTATGCGAATAGCGTGGACGAATTCTAACACGTTACAACGTATATTTTTACTCTTAAGCAATATTAATGTTATATGCACGCATGTACACGAGTGTATCTATACATACATGTACACCGTGTATAATAATAAAAATGCCGCAGAGCACGGGATTTTCCTCGTTCCGTCATACATATGTACATAGGTGTATAAATTGTGTGTGTCGGTTATACACGATTTGATATTCGGTACGTTACAAGGCAAGGCGTACCAACTACACACACACACACCCTGGCATGAATTGCAAATGTCCGTAAAATAAATGTGTATGTATACGTGTACGTACAGCAGGATATTTCGACGAAAGTGAATCTAAATTTTTCTTTTGTTCTTCGTATCTCGGGTATCGCCTGCAGCAAGTATCCGGACGTTTAAGCATAATAATTTTTTTTTCCCAACTCTTATACCAGGTAATATCATCGACGCTAACGATCCGGCGGAAAGGAAAATCCCAAGATTTCACAGAAAAGAGTTGAATATTTGATTCGGGTGGAATAGAACAATAGAGGAATAAGGAAAACGGGGAGTGGGGGAAAGTGAATAAATTAAATCTTCGTAGACGATGATTAATTTTATACGGTCGATAATTCGTTCTAGAAGTTTGGCACGAGTGATCGAACAGCATTTTTACTGTTATCAGCTGACAATTAATTTGACTGTATAAAAAATGCAGAATTTATTCAAACCGATTCTTATCGACAATCAATTATACAATGTAAATCCTGAAACTAATATAGATTAGACAGTTCCTTAATTTATAAACGGTTGCTCATGCCTGCTGCATTTGCATACAATGTGTAATTGTATGTATGCATACACACATATATATATACATATGTACACATACATGTATGCATACACATTATACGTATACCTACTTAAGAGGATCCTGTAATTAATCTTTACCGACCGAGTATTAAACGTCACTTATTTTTTCCGTTATCAAAGTCCGTAACGTACTATCACTGAAAACGTATCTTCTACAAGCATATGGAGTTCCGTACAAAGATATCGTAAACAGTTTTTGTTTCACGCTGCAAGTGTACAAAGGAAAAATACGTATTCCTGCAACAATTAGTGGTAGGTAATTCCATTATAAAACACATCAATTTCCGGCATTGTTACCGCGAAAAGTAAACATTTTTTTTTTTCATTGCACCTAAAATTGCTCCAATGGCTGCGACATTGTTTGATCAGCGATGCACAATTACAGTTTCTGACTACGATTGAAACGAGCGACGTTTTACTCGTTCGGTAAAAACCGATCGCACAGCATCCTCTTAACGCGACTATTACTATCATTTAATTATTTTTCTTCTCCGAATGTCCGCATTCGCTGCAATGCAGCCTTAAATTTTGTGGGAGGGGGGAGGCAAGGTTAGTTTTTTACGCGAATTGACGCACGTTTACGAATAATACGCAAGAAGAGATGATCGTCCTAAATTTTCAATATTCCCGTCTGGCGGCTGATCGGTCGTACAGACCCTCCCCTCCTCCTTCCTTCTTTCCTTCCTTCGTTCGGTTGACTGGCTGGCTGATCGGCCGATCGTTTCGTATAGACTTAGTTATTATTCAAGCAAAATTGAATAAAACCAATGACACTAGAGGCCCGGGTCACTGCGCCGACCTACACTCCGACAGCCGCCGTTGTCGCAGCCAGATATCCGAGAGAGCCTGAAAGTCATACCTAGTAATAGCTATAACCTACTGCATAATAAACCAAATTCGATCCAAAACCCCGCCAGTTTCTCTCTCTCTCTCTCTCTCTCTCTCTCTATTCTCTGTACGGTATCCAGCTATTCCTCTGCATGTACGGACGATTATACACGTACACACATACGTATCTACAATATGTGCTATGCTAGCTTTTAATGTGCAAATGGGTGGACTCTATACCTATCATATATACCTTTTCCGAGTGTGCATTTAAATTTCCACATGTGTGTGTGTGTGTGAGTACATACATGTAAAATAAAGTGTATCTCTTCCGCATATACCTATCGACGTTACGTCGTCGGTCAATCGTTGGAGGAAAGATAGATAGAGAGAGAGAGAGAGAGAGAGAGAGAGAATTTCTGATTTTATACTACATATCTATATCTTATACCTGCTTGCAACTCGGCACTACGTCGTTTTCACCCTATTTAATAAGCTTATTATACACCAGACACACCGCGTTTATGTACATTGTAGAAACGAATAATTTGATGTATTATCGATGAAGAGGAGGGGAATTAATAACATGCGAGAACGCGATTGAAAGAGAGAGAGAAATAGTGTGTGAGCGAGAGGATTACGGCGGGAGGGGAGGGGGAGAAATTTACCCGGAGAGACTTTATATAACAAAATCAATAAAGAAACAATCATGACGGCGATGACGATGATGTCCTGAATATTAATTATTATTAAATGGACGTGCAGTAGAGCGAAATAAACGACGCGTTCCTGTCGCATCGGATGTTGGGAAACTCTCTTCGCCCAGCTTTTTTCTTATTGTTAATATTCTCCAGCTGATCCGTTATTTAGCTCTAGGAGGGGTGAATTTCGCTTTGATTGAACCGCGAAAATATGCCGATATTCATTTTTTTTTTCTCTCCTTTATTCTTCTCTTGCAAAATTTTCACCTTCATGGGAAATTGTTGCATAACTTATCGAATATCGTTGGTCAATGATGTCCGTATGCGTCTGCGCGTGTGTGTGTGTGTGAAAAGAATGTTAAAATTGACAATAAAATGCGGTACAAACATCAACTATTTATAGAGTGATTATTACTGTCAGTGGAACTTTTTCTCGCATAGCTGTAAAACACTTAGATACAGTTTGCTCGAATTATTATGTTGGCTGTTATGTTTTTCTTCTTTTTTTTTTTTTTTTATTTTTATTTTTATTTATTTCAGCATTTTGTATTATATTAACGATAGAACGATATTTTTTCGGTATTAATAATAAGAAATAAAAGTATAAGCCAAGGACTGTTAATTAAGTATACGGCCATGGTTATGCCGTACTGAATAAGTTTTGTCACGATTTGGTAATATCGTCAAATGAAAAACAAGAGGAACATATTGAGTAACGACGAACACGACGATTTCCTCAGGACGAATTTTAATATTTTCTCATTAATGCAATGCCCAACGAGGGGCGGTGGGGGGAGGGTGTCTATTTATTAATTGTCATCTTAATTACTTTCGCAGCTCTTTGCTTATACATAATTCCGCGTATAATACGTACGTACTTACACGGTCTTGTGAAACTGACGGATGTATCCGAGGAGTTGGGAACCTCTGAGAACGATCATCATATTATATTATATATATAATATGTATATACTATGTGTGTGTTTGCCGCTAGCATTATACAGTCGTTTAACACCCATTAAAGAGTTCCTCGGACGACCTCGAGGTAAACCAAGTAATAAACAACGTTTTTGAATTTGGAATATCTTTATACGTGCATTCGTACGATCCTTGTGTGTGTGTGTGTGTGTGTTTGGTTTCTCTACATGCATGTATGCAAGTATGCGTAGAACGCGAGAAACGTTCGTCTTGCCCTGTAACCTGTGAGGTGGCGAAATGAATTGCCCAGGTTTAGACTGTATGTTACACCTAACTACCTACCACCGTGTTATCGCCGTAGCGTTCCACGGAATATATCAGGGGTGGATAATTATCGCGGCAAAATACAATTTGAAAAACGATAAAGACATTATCGTTGTTTTTTGATTCTGTAATCGTATATGGTTTATTATGTATGGTATAAAAATTTTTACATACTTTGTGCGATGAAAATTTCACACCTTTTACTATACGTTCTTGGGATCTTTTGTTGTTACAGATTTTATCAACATTCCATCCATAAACCTGATATTATAACAGCGTGAGTCTGTATAACCCGCCGATTCCAAGAAGATATCGAAAATGGGTCGGAAGAAAATACAGATATCCCGGATTACGGATGAACGGAATCGACAGGTGAGGTTTTTCCTTTTATAGTTCTACCGTACTATTATTATTATTATTATTATATATTATTCACCCATCGAGAAATGATTCCATTTTTTCCCCGTAACGCGTACCTCGATTCGTTCGGTATTTAACTAAATATCATGTAACGCGTTTTGGGTTTGCAGGTGACGTTCAATAAGAGGAAATTCGGCGTTATGAAGAAGGCGTACGAACTCTCGGTACTTTGCGACTGTGAAATAGCGCTGATAATATTCAGTTCTAGTAACAAATTGTACCAGTACGCAAGCACAGACATGGACAAGGTCCTCCTAAAGTACACCGAGTACAACGAGCCCCACGAATCGCTTACAAACAAGAATATAATCGAGGTGAGTTGACTCAGTTCCATTATTCTCTGTCTAAGTCCTGGGAAAATAAACAGAGAGAGAGAGGCTAACAAACAATATACAATATGCATGCGGTGTAACCCGGGTGCATTAATTATATTTGATTACGAATGTGCGTGTGTGCGTGTGTCCCTTTCCACCTTATTGTATTTACATACTTAACACACTTGTCTAATTGTTCACGGTTGAAAGTATTAATTATCGAAAATAAGAAGAACACTAACAATAATCGTATAAGATGAATATTTACGCTCCAAGGGGTTCGAGAGGTAGAAATAATAAAGAAACTGAAAGCAAGTTTTTTTTCAAGAGATAGAGAGAGAGAGAGAGAGAGAGAGAAAGAGAGAGAAAGAGAAAGAGACACAGAGAGGGACGGGGGTTTCTGTGCTGAAAATTAACATGCATGTGATGGTGAGTGCCCTCGGGCGGTGTGGTCACGTGAACCTGTCTGCTGACACTTGCAGGCACTCAACAAGAAGGAGCATAAGGGAGCGATGTCGCCCGAGAGTCCGGAGCCCGATACTGCCGAGTATAATCTCACGCCGCGGACCGAGGCTAAGTACAGCAAAATTGACGAGGAATTCCAAATGATGATGCAGAGGAATCAGCACAACGGCACGAGGGTCAGTTGAAGAATATTTAATTTCGAATTATCGAGGGGAAAATAGAATTTATTAGCTCCACTGAGTGAAATTTTTATTTCCGGTTACCGCTCAGTCCTTGACTATTTTCATTTTTTACCAAAATCGGAGAATACAGTTCCAGGTAGAAAATGAAAATCAGTTTTCTAGCTGTTACCGGAAAGTCTGGTATACGTTGCTATTCTTTCTCGTTACGATCACTGTTACTATATTTTCTTGTCACTGCTGCGAAAATTTAATGCTTGTGCAACAACAAATTAACGTTCAAGCCTTGTTTGTCTAAAGAAGTAGAGTAAACCTCAGAAACTGATTTTGCGTTGCAATTACCAAAAAAGGATCGACGATAGGGCAAAATGTTTAGGCGTACCTCGTTTTTCGTAATTACAACAATATTCAAACAGCTTTTTTAACGATACCTGTTTTGCTGAATTTTTCTAGTTACTGTAACAAATGAAATTTTTCTCAGCGTGAAGCGAAAGCAAAGAAAGAAAATTAATAAATAAATTCTACACGCAATTTGTTGTAATTATTACAATTTTAATCAGGTTATGGGACAGTCTAATTACACGCTACCCGTCTCGGTGCCGGTTAACAGTTACGGAGAATCTCTACTGGGTTCCAGTCCACAAATGGCACACACCAGCATCTCACCTAGACCTTCGTCGTCTGAAACAGATTCAGGTTTGTCGATCTTTGTTGGAAGAAATAAGAAATGAGTTTTTTTTTTGTCGTTCATTTTTATTATTGAGACCGCGTCGGCTAAATATTTATAATTGAAGCTGGAAATTGGTAAAGTATGTACGTAAATTTATGCACAGAGAGGTATTCATAATTGTGGTTACTGTACGGTTATTAACTATTTGCATTTCATACCATGAGCGAAAAATATAGTTTTGCAGGAAGGATACGAAATGAAAATTAGTTCGATGGCTATTATCAGAAAATCATAGTACGAGTTGCTGTTATCTTTTATCGTAGTCTTTCGTATTGAAATTTCTTGTAACTATTTCGATAAATTGATGTTGGTTAGCTGAAAAACTGAATAACTGAGAAAATGTAGTATTAACAATTGTAATCACTTCACCGAATAGTTACTTGTAACGCATTTACTTGCCATTCCAAAAATATTCAAATCGTTAATTGTAACGATACCGATTTTATTACAATTTTTTTATCGACCATAACGAATGAAATTTTCTTCAGCGTATAAGGTATCAATTGCGCATAACAATAAGAAAATCCGATAAAATTTTGAGTACAATAGACGAGAGGGGGTGAAAAAAAAATGATAGAGCGCAAGAAACGATCGGGCGTCTTACTCGGCGTTCAAATGAAAATGGTGGGTATTTTTATTTTATTTCCAGTATATCCATCGGGAGGGATGTTGGATATGAGCAACGGTTATCCACCGTCGGCGTCGCCGCTCGGCGGTTCACCGAGTCCCGGACCATCGCCGGCGCTCGGCGTCGGAGGCGGGGGTGGAGGCAAAGGCAGTTCCTCGAGGCATTCGCCGCAACCTCCCCCGCCGCCTCATCCTCACAGAGCCAACCTGAGAGTCGTTATACCTGCACCCCTTACACAGTCCTTGTCGGACGACAACAATTACGACGTGAGTGTGTGTATATATCAATTGATACAGGAATAGGGATGAACATCTTGAGGGGTGAAGAAAGTACCGCGAGGGATCGAAATTGCGGGGAATAGCCCTGAACGATCGGCCGTGACATTGAATATCAACGATTTTTCAGAGCGGGCATTCGCAATCTGCACTAAACACACCGGTTGTGGCGTTGCAGACACCCTCGGTACCAGCTGGATACTCCAGTTTCGGACCGACCGATTACTCGTCGGATCTCGGGAGCCTGGCGTGGTCCCACCAGAGGTACGTTGATGACTTGTCAATGTATTCGGCAGCCACCATGTCCAGCATCAGGTAAATCATTCATCGTTACTTTATTCACGTCCGTGTTAACACTGATCCTTGATCTTCGGCTCGTGGACTCCACAAACGCGGAAAACAACATATAAATTTTCATACCCATCTATTCGCATGCATTATCGTAATATCATTCAACATTCAACATTTTTCCCAATTCCGCACATAAACGATTTCCTCAATATGATCCATGCTACCTTTTCTCGACGTACGATTCATTTACCTATTTTTATTTGTTACAATCGAGTGATTGTCCCGGGGGATTTTACAATGATTCGATTATATGCGAGGACCTCAAATTGCGGTTGTTTTTTTTTCGTGTAATTTGGAATGAATATACATATATATTGAAATTTACAAATTTTTACTAAATTTCGTTACATTTTTCATGAAATTAATCTATACGGTAATTTTATAATTCACCTGTAAAACATTCTGCACGGGAACAGTAGTAGTAATAGTAATAGAGTGAACGTCGATATTAAGAATTTGAAAATTGTAACAGTCATTGTAAAACTAGCTAACAATGGAATTAATCATTGCAAGAGGGATTGAAAAACTTCATGTTTTATTTTTCAATTAGAACGATCTTATAATCGGAATTGCTACGTAACAACGAAAACGGAAAGTCACATCAATAAATTTTATTAATAATTTAAAATTTATAATTTAGTGCCCATGTACATACCTACATGTATATTTTTTTTTTATAAATCGTCAACCGTAACAAAGACATGTTTTCCTTGTTATGTTCTACTTGTACGAATTATGATTTACAGAGTATTTCGTATAACTATTTCTCCTTGATACCGATTGCAAAAGTTTCCATAATTTCTGTACAATCATCGTAAACGGGAATCGTATGTAAAAAAAAAACAAGAAAAAAAAATATTTCCAGCGCACAGCACAAGCCTTTCCCAAGTTGTACGAAAAAATTGAATCTTTGTATGAAAAATTAAAAAAAAATCCCCCGAAAAGACGAAAATATATAAAAGTGAAAGTTCTCAACAATCCCAACGATGCACCAATCGTCCATTCATACGTTGAAAAAGGTCCGGCCAATCATCCCTTCTATATCCTGAATAAGCTAGTCGCACTAACAGACATTGGTATAATAAAGAAAAATTAAGAAATTAAAACAAAAAAAAAAAGTTTGTGACAACAAGTAACGCATATACTGACGCACGCACGTACGTGCGTCCCTCTTTTCTTGTCGGTTGCAGTGGTCTTCCGCATTTGGCGGTATCTAGCAGTACACCGCCACCATCGACGTCGCCTCTACCGGTAAAAATAAAGAGTGAGCCAATAAGTCCTCCTCGGGACCCTCACGGTGGTGGAGGTCCGGGCGGTGGTAACCCGGGGTCGATCCACCACTCGAGTCTCGGCGTTGGTCCGTCGTCGAGCGGCGGGGGTGGAGGAGGTGGAGGCGGGGGGCCGCATCACGGACCCCACGGGGGCGTGCCACAGACATTGAACTTAGTTTCGAGCAGACCTAACAGTAACCCGCCTCCATCTCATTCTGGCAGTATAACACCGACGAATTTACCATCGCCTGGCGCTGCTGGCGGTGTCGGTGATATAAGGTCGAGTCATCCTGGCGGTGGGGGTGGAGGTGGTGCTGGCAGTGGCGGAAATAGTTCCGACTATGAAAATGGACCGCTAATGAAACGGCCAAGGATCACCGAGGGATGGGCCACTTAGTACTACACCCCGTAGCAGCAGCAGCAGCAGCAGCAGCAGCAGCAGAATCATCATCACCATCACCATCATCATCATCATCATCATCACGATCATTACTATCAACATCAACATCAACATCAACAGCAGCAGCTGCAGCAGCAGCAGCCGCTGCGTCAGCATCGTAATCGGCTTATTTCTCACAAATCTCTATCGTCCTACGACGGTACGTTGTAGTTAGCACGCGCGATTCACCTTTTCTTTATCTTTCTTTTTTTCCTTCTGCTGTTATCTCTAAAGAACGTGTCACATGTATGTGTAATACATGCGTATTATACGCAAATGCGGACAGGTGCGGAATTCCGTTTTTATGAATGAATACACACACACACACACACGCATGTTAGATTGCTAAAAGAGAAAGATGACAAAGATGATATAGAAGAAGAATGAAAGAAAATTTTTTTTTCTATAGTAACACGGTATATACACAGAAAAATACAAGACGTGTATAGATCGCGCGCCCGCGAGATCCGAGTGAAAATCGCACGGATTTTTTTATGGTGACGTAAAGGTAAATTAAAGAGATTTAACCTTTTCTCTTGTCTCTTCTTTCTTTCTCGACCTCCTTAATTTGTTTTGTCTGACGATGATAATGAGGAAATGTTTCAGGGAAGAAAGAAGGTGGTAGGAGGGAAGATAATTCGCATAAGAACAAATGAAGGGGATTAAAAACAAAGATAATAAAAAATAAAAAACAATGATTATCTAATGAAATTGTGGTGCCATAATGTTGAAATATGTACGATGGATATATATTATATTTTCATGTATATAATAAGAGGTGTTGTTTGTATATATGTTACATTTATTACCGATGGTGTTGTTACATAAATTTCGCCGTTCTGCCGTATATTATAGTAGTAATATCGCGACGACGATGACGATGACGACGACGACGACGACGACGACAACGACGACGACGACTATGACAATAGTTACGGTGGCGTACCTATATATTTATATACATTTAATTATGTATAACTTTCAACCATAACGTTGTGCTATCACACTCTGTACACGGGATATCTATAGATACATACCTACATGCATACAGATATATGCACAGAGAGATACAAACGAGAAAATATCACGGCTCACACACACAAAAACGTATCCTGGAAAATGACGTTGTTTTTTCTTCTCTTATTACCTGTATCGTAATGGTCGAATATCGTATTGTGTAGGTAGGTTTATGAATGAAATTTGAATCGAAAGTTTTAATAATAATAACAACAAATATAATTACCAAGAGTTGATTAGTAGACCAATTATCAAAGCTTGCAATACGTTGTTCAATGTATACATATATAGTATATCCGCACAAACTTTTGTATGTTCTTTTTTCTCTCTATTTTCTCTTTCGATAAAATTGGTTGCGGGGACAGAACCAGTCAGATATCCAATGTACACCGGATATAAGATATACATACATATGTGTACTACTTATATTGTATAAATATCTCACACATATTTTTGTAATTGTTAATTCCGTTGATTGGTGTTGATTCAGATGAATACACGGCGCTGCTAATGTAAACAGTAAGAGAAAAATTTATAAAAACAGAACCAAAATCGCAATTAAAATCCTTTTAAATCGCCGTTTACAATTAATGTGTTTCCGATCATCTATCGTCTTACACATTTACCTGTATTCTGTTTTTATATTCCGGAAAGGAATTTCAAATTCTCGGTTGAACTCGTTGTTTAAAAGGAAAAAGGGAAAATAATGAAAAAAGAAACGACGAAGAATAAATAATTTCATCTGTCTTATAGGACGTTAGAATTTTATTTTTAAAAAATTCGATCACGTATGCTACCATCATCACTATTGATATTACTATTACTGCTAGACTGGCATACAGAGATTTGAAATACAAGGAATAACGGATAGAGAAGGAAACGTGTGAGAAATGATATTTTGGCAGTCAGATGGAAAGAAAGTTTTGAACAATGTCGATATGAATGAGCTTCTACGGTTAAGATGAAATTTTAAATAATTTTTATATGGATTTCGCGGAAAACAAATAAAAAGTGCAATACGTGTGCCATGCGTTACCTTTTATTATTATTAGTATTATTATTATTGTTCTTTATCTCTTTTCTCACGAAAGCCTGCGTCTGTCCAGTTTTCATATCAAATAATAAGTATAGTAATAATTATTAAGTTATTGACAGTTTTCAAAAACTACGATTCGCATCACACACTCGATACCTTGTTTGACATTGGTATATAAGTATGATTATCGTTCGAAATTATTACACACGCAAATGCGCGTTACACAATTAACAATTGATTCAACAAAATCGAAATCAACCAGAGTTTAGATTATCAGATAAGTACACGTGCGTATATGTATGTATATATATGTATATATGCATATGTTTTTGTGATTATCATTATCAATGTGAACTGTTGAAGGGTTTAAAGAAAGAGAAAAGAGGGATATAGAGAGAAAGGCAGAGTGTGAGCGAGAGAGAGAGAGAGAGAGAGAGAGAGAGATAATTGATTGAATTAGCAATTTGAAGAAAAAAGATTAAAATAAATGTATGTATGTGTATATATATATATATATATATATATATATATATATATATATAATACAGATACAATATATTAGAGTTATACATTTTCCACGAGTATTTTGCACATTTTATATATATACATATATAAACAAAAAGTATAAACGGATGAAAAGAATATAAAAAAAGAAAAAACAAAAAAAAAATGTTTAAAAGTAAATATAAGTGAAAAACAAGTCATTTACTAAGATGAAAAATTTGTTTTTCTTCTCATCAGACCACTGCTTAGGCAGTTGTAATTTCTAATGTCTGTAAAACTACAAACAGAAAGGAAACACTTTTGTAGAAGCACGTTTCGCAAGATTGCGCCTCGACGTTGAACGTTCAAGGGGCTCAGTTCACTTTTGAATAGCAATTGATTTACGATTGTTTATCTCGTTTTTCAATTATTCAATGTTGAATTTTTGATCACATTTTAAGGGTGCCCTCAGATAATTCGATGGTTTAAATGGAGAAGTGTCAAGCTTGATTCAATCTTCTGATGAAAAAAGAAATAGAAAATACCTTTACAGCATACATTGTCACATTTGTGAAGAAAAATTAAATACCCCGTGAAATCGTTCATTTCTACCATTTATCCACGCATGTCCCATTACGGCAGCAGCTTGACCAAAGATATAAATTATTTGTTCCCCTCAAGCGTTGGCATAATCTTGCGAGATTGTTTTCTGAAATCTTAATTACGTTTACACCTATATATCTATCATTATTATTACTATTATTATTGCTACTGTTACGAAAAAAAGAGAAGAATATACATTTATTTGTACATACGTGTAACACACACGAATATATATAAATGTATATTTTTTTTTTTTTTTGTCGAGTTAGAGAGAGAGAAAAAAATTTGAGGTAATTATGCGGAGTACACAGGTATTTGAATAATAGTGCCTGACACCTTTTGTGGCCCTCCCGACTCCTGTCGTACGTTTACGTAATAGAGATATATAATACTATATTGTATCGTGTATGGAAAAAAAAAAAAAAAAAAAAAAACAAAAATACAGAGAAGATATGAAGAAGAAGAAATAACGACTAATTATCACGTACCAAGTAATTGATGAAAAATTGGAGAGAAAAAAAAAAAAACAAAAAAACGTTGGTCCTATTACCTATGTGTGATGAAAAATTATAGATGAAACAAAATTAAATAAACCAAAAACAAGATGGAAATTTACTAAATTAAATTAAATTAACCACGTTATACATACATTATTATTATTATTATTATTATATATATATAATTAGATATATATATATATCTAATTATAATGACAGAATTAAAGAATTACAGATCGTAAAATATATAAGTATATTGTCATATATATATATATATATAGTTAGATAGATAATTACGGTATACCATATCGTGTATGTGAATAAAATACGGTGAGGTTTGTTTACGAGAATACGTTAAGTATTTTGTACCGTAATGAAGCGATTTTGGTGTGTGGAAAAAGAAAAAAAAAAAAAGAACAAGAGTGTGAAAAATTGAGTGAAAGGTAACGAGGTGTGTGAAAGAAAAGAGGGTTTAAATAGTCATCGAGTTGTCGTGTACAAAATGAAAATTTTATTGCAAATTTTTGTAAGACGATCACAAAGTGCAATCTCAAACCAACGTTACTTATCTTTTCTTCTCTTTTTTTTTTTCTCTCATGTGGTGAAAGAAAAAGAGAAAAAAGAACGTAATACATGAAATTTAAGGGGGGGCGGGGAAAAAAAAACAAAGAAGGAAAACAAGTATAAAAGAAATCGTTATTTTTCATAAAACAAAAATTGAATGAAATTTATAAGCTAATTATTAGTAATAATAACAATAATAATAGCAACAACAACAACAACAATAATAATAATAGTAACAGTAAGTCTATACATTATCTAAGATATAATCAACGCCTCCGTCTAGTTTCTAAAAAAAAATTTTCTATCTTCACAAAAGTTTCCTATGTAGAATACACCGACAGTCGACACGTATGTGTAATATTATATGCGTAGAATGAAATTTCGTCGTCTAGTCCGTACACAATACATCGTTTCGGACAAATTTTGGAACTTGGGATTGTTTTTTTCAACCCTATTTTTTTATTATTTTTTTTTTTTTACTAATATTCTGGTGGCAAAGTTTAAAATATCATTTGTAAATAATTCTAGTTCGCGCAGTTCTGAAGTCAAACCAGAGTTTAAACATCTATAATTTAAAAAGTTCGTCGCGCGAAACAAAGATGCAACGTTCGCGTTAGTTTGACAAATCTTTTCCCAATGGTGAAAAATTGAACCACTAATGATACGATATTAAATACAGAGTTTTGTAATTATCGCAGTTTTATTTCATTATATATGTTTCTTCTTATTTTCACTATTTCTTTATCTCTTCCCAGCCGCAAAACCATGCCAAATGCCAAAGTCGAAAAACGTTTCATTCTCTTTGTTCGCATTACCGCTATTCTTGCACTATTCTTTACCATTTCTCAGCGATTGAAATTGTGGAAGATGATATCAACGGTCGTTTTTTCACTCCATCAATACGTCTTTATCTATTGTAAAAGTAAACTTGCGCAAATTTTTTCATATCCAACACCTTGAAATTTACTTATATTCATGGTAGTGTACACAAAGCAAAAAGAAAACCAAGTATAACTGCAATCACGATACACAACGTTCACTTATGCAAGCATGAATATAATTATATTTGACGCAAACTTTTTCTGCGTATATAATAACGTGTAAAATAATTTAAGCTATAAGCTCAGTTTAGGTAACTTATGCCTTTCAAACAAATACATTCACACGATCTATACTTCTACAGTACGGTTATTGCCACTTTGACGGAAACGAAGATGTTACAAAATTTTACAATAAAAAGATACATTTTGAACGAAAATTGTTGCCACACGCATGCAAACTTATTGCTGTGCTTTTTCGTTCACATTTTAATTAATATTTCCGGATTCGTTGATAGAACAGTCATTTTTTCCATCTGTTTCACTTTCCCCGAAAATTCACCCTTTTTCGAACCTTCGGAATAAACAATTTGAAACTATCGAAAAAGTATGTAAAAATATCCAGGAAAAAGGAAAAACGAAAGAAATTGAAATATTCCATTTGATATTTGTAATTATTCTCATTTAGTCGCTAAAACAAAACGCCTTTACTCTTTCTCTTCGGTGAAATATTCAGATTCAAGAGAAGAAAAGAAAAGAAATGATAGGTACAATACGCATAACAATTAACGAACGAAGAGACCAACCTTATACATATTCAACAATTGTATATATTCTTTATAAGTAAAAAGCAAAATAATATACAATATATGAATAAACAAATGCAACAATATCTTCGTATACAGCGCTGCATGAACCTGGTCTAAATATCGGCGTCAATATTATATAACAGTTGTGATAATACTAGTGAATGTTATACCTATAAAAACAGTTTTAAAAAAACTCAGAAAAAAGAAAAATATATATATATATATATATAAAAAAAAAAAAAAAAAATGATACAAACGTGTGATTTTCATCGATCGTCACCGATGTCATTTGTTCTCGGGTTTACAAATTTATTCATCGTAATATACATAAGTTATAATGATGATGATGATGATGATGATGATGATGATGATGATAATAATAATAATAATAATAATAACAACAACAACAACAATAATAATAATAATGCCGATAATGATGATGAACAATTGAATAAAGACGAAAATTAAAAATTAGCAACGCGCGGCACAAGTTTAATATTTTTCTTACGCATACGAATAACGGGAAAGGTGTGGAAGGAAAGAAAAAAAAAAAAAGATCGTGTAGCAAAATTAAATGAAAACAGAAACGCGAAAAATTAATGATGCAGCAATTATGCGCTAAATGAACGAAATAAAGGGAAAGAAAGAAAAGGGGTAAAATAATATTTAGAAAAAAAAAAATAAAAATAAAAAGAAAAACAAAACAAAAAAAAAACAAAAAACAACAACGGCGTGGTCAATTAGTCGGGAATTTATCTCAACATTCACAATCACATATGTAATACTGCGAAGGGGTAATTTATGTACAGAAACGAAACTAAACGAAACGATAGGTATTGTATCAGTAGGTTGGCTGGGTTAGGTGCACGTACGTAATTGCAGAGCGTAACATACCCGAAACATATCTGTACATACATAACGTAGGTATATATGCTAAGGTGTAGTGAAATAACTCGTTTTACATTTATTATACACGATTAGACAGTTACGTTGATAAATAAATATATCATATACACGGATTCCTATATATATATATATATATATATAGATAGACAGATAGATAGACAGATAGATTATAATACATGTAAAACTGTAACCGGCGCGTTTTATTTCATTAATTGATATTGCGAAAATCGACATCACAATGACAGTATGTCATGTTACATAGCTGTGTGTACATAAATAAAAAAACGCGACAGATGTATACGTATTTATATACATACGGAAAGTTTGCGGACGATGATGAAAAAAAGATTTTCTAATATTCCTCACGGTCAATGTTCATTGGCGATATACTATTATTATTACTATTATTGTTGTTGATGATGATGTTATTATTGTCACTACTATGTTGTACAATATATATATATATATGTGTATATATATATATATATATATATATACACATGTATATATATATATATATATATATATATACATATAAAAATTTGAGATAGAAGCATAAATGATGCGATGCTTATTATATATAATGAATACGTTGAAAAAATATACTATAGTTACATGTTAAATTAGTGTATAATTGCGCGGTAAGAAAGGAGAAACAAAAATATTACTACTATTAATTATTGTAATTATAATAAAAACAATAACGCAAGAAAAAAAAACAAAAAAGAAAAAGAAAAAAAAACAACAACAACTCATATAGTGCCATCGTAATGAATTAATGTCTAATGAATTTACGTTTTTAAGTGATACACACAGTTTTTGTTCGTTTGTAGTTTCTTTCGCGCTTTCTTTTTTTTTTTTTTTTTGTTTCGCACCCCGTTAGATTATATATGTATATGTATAATAAATATCCACTGTGCAGAAAACGACGTAACGATGATAATGATAATGATTATTATCAGGAGATCGGAAGGTGATAAAAAAGCGAAACAAGCGTCCGTCGCTCGAGATGAAGACTCAATTTCTAGATTTCTTTTTTTCTTCATTAGTCATTTATTAATTCTTTCAACTATTATTATCATTGTTGTCATAAATAATAATTATAATAATAATATATTGTTCGTCGCGGACAGAAAAGACGCATGTCAGACGTCGTCGTCGCATTATTAATTATATAACTGCAGATCCCAGCTAATAATTGTTTGTTGTAATAGCGTATTATATTATACTAAATGCATTAAATTTTCTATAACAATAACTACGGGACATCTTCACCGCGTGACGCGTATAATGCATGTAATACCGTATCTAATTATTCTCAGCCGTTGTATCGTGAAGAACAATGTTCGTTGTTTTCTATCAGATTTATATTAAAAAAATAATGAACGAGATGATGATAAAAGATTAAAGTATCCCCATTAACTAATGCATTGATTACTAGTATAGTATAATACGTACCTACATACCATATGTACATGTATGTATACAAGAATCACGTGTCATTTAATTAATTCATAGTGGACGAATCTTTTGGTTGATTGATTGATTGATTGGTTAAATGAATGTTATATGTAGTTGGTTGACTGATTGATCGGTGAATTAATTATTATTCAGATATAATACTACGTCGGTAATATTATTGTTATTATTATTTGAATTTAATGAAACAAACGCATATATATATGCATATATATATGTACCATATATATATATATGTATATGTATATAAATATTTGTAGTATAAGTGTAACGTAACTGTAAGATCGCAACTCTTTATTTGTACGTATCTCATTTTGGTGCTCGATTATACCCAATTACTATTATTATCATTATTATTATTATTATTATTATTATTATTATTATTATTATTATTACTGATCAACACGATTTAACAAATATACATTACACATAAATACATTTATATATGCACACGTAATAGATAGAGAGGTACATATATGTATATTGTTGCCAATTTGCGTAATCAGTCCAGCGAATTAATCATTTTACTGCCATGTATTATGCATATGCATACGGAGTGAGTTGCGAAGAATAAAAAAAAAAAAAAGGATTCGATTTATAAGAAATTATAACTAATAATGCCTGTACGTATGGTATACTATTGTTTCGGCAAACGATGTAATAATATGCATACGCAGGTATGTGTATATATGTGTGTGTGTATTAATGCATGACTAGCAAATACGATCCGTTTCTTATATATATATGATATATATATATATGGTACATAATATACGTGTATGTACATGTGTATAAAACATCACACACTGACACACACACACTCGACGACACGTCTACAATTATTATAAATTTTACTAATGTAAAACACGCGTACGCATTATCATCATCTATATTATACTTCGATGTATCAGCATAATGATATATAATTATTATGATGTTGCCCATATAGAATACATTTTACTTGGTTTTTATATAACGCAGTATTTTATTTCTCGGTCATTCTTTCATTTCTCTTGTTACCAACTAATATAAATACGTAATACGTACATATGCACAAGTATATGTGTATATCTAAATACAGTTCGAGTACGCAACATCATTGAACATCTCATCGATATGCAAATTTAATGGAAAAAAAGAAGAGAAAACAAAATTATTTTTATTTTTGCACAGCCAATTATTCAGTGTAAAAGAAGAAATACACACGTGATAGATTACTTATTATACATATATATGTATATATATACATATGTATGTAATAAGCATATCACACAATACTAGATTAAATGTAATTAGCAATTTTGTGATAATACAAATGCATACGTAAGGATTCCAGCTATGATCATAACGCTTTTAATATCATTCGATATTAATGGAAAAATGCGGGGTGTGTTCGTTCAAACCTTGCAAATTTTCGGCAATTACGTCGATACGCAGGAAGATAGTAATAATTATACCGTCATTACAGTGTGATACCGCGCTTATTTTCAACGTCATTTGTACCCTTTCACCGTCCGCGAATATTTACCTCTGCAATGAAAAGTCATAATATCGAGAGTAATTTGATGCAAGACATCGGACAAACCTAAACTTTTATCATAGAATTTTAACCGTCTGAAGAAACATCGCGATTCAACTTTCGGTGGTGAAAAATTAAACGGAACTCGTTTCAACGGTATTAATTTGCGTTATTACCCGCAGAACGTTTTGCCACGATTTTATGTGAAATTTTTCTCGATAAAACTCGTTGTTCTGAGTCGATTGGTAAGTGAACGCGTGTTTTCAGTTGGTGAAAATCAAACGTCGATAACGATCATACGTATAAGCCACGTACATCGAAAGTCCACGACGATTGGATGCAAATGAAAATTCGAACGGCTTACCTCGACTAATAGCCCGAGGTTAAAAATAGTTGTGTTATCCTACGTATATTAACAATAATTTTTTATGCAAAAAACACATGGAGAATTTTTTTGGAAGAATCAGATTATCTCGTCCATCTACGCTCAGACAGACGGAATGTTATATATAAAACACATCAAAGAAAATGAGAGAGAATTTCTTGGTAATAAAAACTCGTCAAACAATGAAACTTTGTTTCTTCTTTGTCTCTCTTTCTCTCTCTTTATCTCTATATCTGTCGAAAACGGTCAGAAATTTCTCATTTTTGGAATATTTTTTTTATTACCAAGATATATTTTCACCGGTATATATTCAAAGGTTCTTTATAACATATATATATATGTATACCTATGTGTATAGGTATGTTTTATGGTACATAAATACATGCGGTCGAATTAAAGAAAACGTAACGATTGAGAAAAATAACTGCACCCCTCGGTATTCTTCAGTGAAACGAATTTACATCGCATACATGATACAACCTCGTGTATACGCGTCTGTGTTTAATATATTTGTTGTGCCGTTGTTGATGTTGTTGTTATTGTTGTTAACAAAGTTACGCAATATATTATACATATTACGTGGTTTAGTAAGAATTACGGTGGTAATATAATCTGCATTCCAGGATAAATGAAGCAGCGAAGAAAAGTTAGAAATATGAGATTAAACAATTATGACATCATTTATTTTATACGATATTGCGACAGCTCGGCTTAATTCCGTAGCGTAATAATACACGATGTAATTCGTATAGCCTATCCTGCACATTATTGTAGTCGATATGCGTACAATTGATATAACGATACAATAATACTAATATACCTATCAAATTGATAATCGAAGTAATATTTGAGGTTTGATGAAAGTGGGGTGGGTGGGATTTGATATACAACGTATAACGTAACGTGACAAAATATGAAACTGAAAAGTATAATGATGTTGGATTGGTGCGGTAGAGTAATTTAATCAACGGTAGATAATTGTTATTACATACTTAACCAGTGATTGTACAGGGAGGAGAGTATATCGTTTAATTAGCGAGGTGACCATAGAATTTTAAAGACTATAAAGAAATAATTCTTGTTATAATACATAATAAATCATATATAAATACCCCGACGCGTACAATTGTGTTATTATATATAATATATACAATTGCGAGCGTTTGCGCGTATATACACACGTTGTGTAATATGGGTATGTCCAAAAAAAATAGCCAACCTTCGGTGTAATGTATGTACCTGCATCGATAAACTGATATATTATACCTGTATAATTTTCATTGTGATGTCCACTAACATAATTAATGTTTATAGACGTATAAAATAAATTGCTCGCAGTTGTTATACTAGATGAATAAATAATACTTATACACGTACGTATTATACATTTACGTAAAAAATCGTGATCATCTTTGCGAAATATTTTCACGTTAAATTATATTCACATAATACAATTATTCTAATTATATATCGATATGAGAAAACAAAAAAAAAAAAAAAAAATACGTACGAAGATTGTTATGCAAGAATTTGGAAAGAAAATAACGAACCGAAATGAAAAAAAAAAAAAAAAAAAAAAATTCGGGATTTATATTTTATACGTCTAAGAAATCATCTGTCCTCTGTAGAAATGCCTTAATATCACGTGCCTCGAATTAATGTGTAATCTGTTCACCGCTTACTACTACTACTACAACTACAACTACTACTGCTACTACACTTACTACTACTGCCACTACTACTACTACTACTACTACTACTACTTATTAGAGTATGTATGTATAAAAGAATACGTGTAATATCAATATTATCCAGTTATTCTTTGTACTACCTCTTGTAAATACAGTCAGAATATTTCACTGTCATTATGTCTCGTTGTTTGCCTGCGCGTGTATGTGCGTGCGTGTGAATTAATATGTCTCTTATCGAAGTTGGTGTGTATGAATATACGTAATATATGTCAAACTCGAAGCAGTATAACGATGTTGACATGTTACAGGCACCCTTGCTTAAAATGTTGGATGAAAGAATCGGGTCCTATCGAAATGTTATACGGGATTTGTGTCCGGTCTCTATAATATTTAGACCAGACCTGATTCATCCATCCGACATTTTGAACAGAGATTGTTTGTGTAAATTATTGTGTTACTCACCTAAGTGTTTTGCAGATAAAAGCAACAGATTTTTTCTGTCTCCTTTATTCTTCTTTCAAATGTCTGCGAAATTTCTATGTTCATGCACCAACTCTTCTTCCATTATCGTAACCACTCTTACAACCAGCTTGGCAAAAATTCCTTTAGTTAAATTATTTTTTTAACAAAGCTTCTCCCCACTGATATGTTGTTAAAAATTTGTCTCAAGCAGTCGGTTATTTTTTAAGTACATGTTGAGGAACAGGGTTAATTCGTTAATAAATTATAATTAAAAAAAATCGTCATATAATCCCTCCAAGTTTGTTGAAATTTTATTGTGCATATGATTTTCACAGTATAGAATATACGTCAAGAAGTATTGCAGATGACGCTCGCGTAACGTCATTAAAAAATAAACCGAAGAAAAGGAATAAAAATTTAAAGATAATCGCCGTACCTCTAAACGTTAGAAACAACTTACGGGCACAGATATTAAGTGTCACGATACACTGTAGAGTGTGGGATTATCATACGTGAAAAACAGGAGGCGGGGACGTATAACTTTTCATTTTTTCTCAGTACAGAAATGAGCTAACATTCGAATCAAGGTAACTTACAAAAACGAGAATTGAACATTGAACACAAATGTAAAAGTGTTTATATACGTATATTTTTAGTATAATATGAATACAATTCTTAAAAATTTTTTTTTTTTCATCAATCATAGTTTCTTAACATTATATATTATTAAACTAATAATTTTTGCTTTACATTATCATTACAGTTATTATTATTATTATTATTATTAAAAATAAAAATTACGAAAATATTTGTACGGTTAATGGATTAGTTGTTTTTTAATTTTTTTTATTTATTCTTTGAAATCTAATAAACTTGCAAAGTGGTTATACAAAGAAAACTCCTAATCTCGCTACAAATCTTAAAAGGAAGCTATGGTTATATATATACATATATATGTATACATTGTATACTATATATATATTTATATAGTTTTATCGGAAACTAAATAAATGCATTAAACGTATATGTAATTCATATTTACTTAATTTTTTTTCTTTCTTCATTACTGCTACTCTCATCGTTATCTCCATGTTTATTGTGCCTCGTGTATCTACCACAATAATGTGCTGCGTGTGCGTGGTGTAGGTGTTCATATTTTGGATAGACTGTACTGCTTCTAGTACGCAACTTCTACAACTAGAGTCATTATTTTATATGGAGGGCAATGGTGGTTGGAAGGCTAAGCCAGAAGAATTAATCAACAATAAACCAACAATACTCATATAATAGTTTTACAAACTTGCTACATCATAGTACGTTCTATTAAGGAGACAATGGACATCAGCAGAGATTCGTACGTTGGTACAACTATTATTTTCAGTTTTCATTATTTGTATTAATTAAGAGATATATTCATTTTTAATAACTATACGTTCTTCTCTTTCTTTACTGTAAAACCGTGCTGCGTTTAGTGTTTTTTTTTCTTTTGAATTTCCGAAAGTGCAATTTTTCATTCTCTGTGGCACTTGGATAAGTGGCGTAGTTCGGAGATTGAAAAATTGCTGGAGTTTTTTGTTTTAACTGATAGTGATAATTAGTGCTCCATGACGTAACTGGAAATTGAGTCGATGGTTTAAAAAGATATCTTTAAAACAAATGACGGGGAGATTAAAAAAAAAAAAAAATCAAAACTAATTACTAGACTAACCGTGGTACACAGCGCGGGGAAAAATAAGGATAACACCAACCACACAACCAATACAGAACAATTGATTAGTTGTTTTTGTTTGTTAATTAATTGATCAAGCTTTTGAACACAACGATGATTGGTAAAATACCAGATGACGATTTCAGGACTTCATTAATAATTGTGGTGCAGTTATGCGGTGAAAAGAAAATAAAAGGAAGAAATTATATGATAGCGAAGAAAACAGATTTTGTTTTACAGCCTATATGAATAAGATAATCTGTTACAAATTACCTATTTGATTTTTTACTGTTTTGATCAATCAATCATCTCGTACCGACACCTTAAACTATTATTCTAAGGTTTTGTATTTATGAGATACAATATAATAGGTATAAATTAACTGTTCTCGCTGCCAGCGAAAACCGGTGTTCTCACGAAATTAAATGTTTCTTTTTCCCCGTTATATTTCGGGATATCATGAATCTACAAAAATTATAACAATCGTGAGCGTTATTATTGTTATTACTTAATCGAACATTTTTCGCGATTTACATTCATAATGGAAATAGCGAGGATCACTGGCAACGAGCATTGTTGATAAAATATTTTTGTTTTTTAAGGCGGTAAGGTTCAGGGCGCCGCGCCACTTTCATTTCAGCAAATTCCGTCCTAGCTGGTACGGTAAGTCGCGGCTAATTAAACTTATAGTAAAGAGATATTAAAAAAGCCCTGCGGTAATTTTTTTTTTCTTGTTTTATTTTCGTCGGTTTTTTTATACCAATAACACGTCCCCCTTTTTTTCTCACATTATGCGGCAGCGTTCTTCACCCTGAGGGTCACCCTGTAACAGAAAAATAATAGATTCATTCCTATTAGTTATTGGATCAAAATTATTGAAAATAAAAAAAATCAATGTGTATTAACGCGCGTTGACACGTATTCAAACCCGCAAAATTATACCACAGCCCCGCATGCCCTGACAACCGTATTTTTATAACCATAAGTACAGCTGTGCATGATTGATGCACAGGAACAGTTATCCCGTTCATGGTGATTGAAATAACGTACATGTTGTTAGTTACAACTATGCACTAGCGATTTTCAAAAATGGTGGGTGAAAAAAAAATTAAAAATAAGAAATTCGAAGACGACGTAGACTGCTGCTTCCACTGATATTGTTGGTACTGTCACAACAGCTACGTAAGTGTTCCTTCTTCTTCTATTTTCTGTCTAATCTAAAGACAATGTGGTTAAAGCGAAGATGCTGTGTGAGAAAGTTTTCACGCTGAAATATTTGAGTACGAAATGAATCAACGTCTTCCAATGTTTATCTTCTAAAATCATTCAAAATTTTACAATTTATAACCAAGAATGAAATCTTGTAATTTGCCTGAGTACGTATGAATTATTAGTAACTGTCTTATAATACCTAAATGGCTGTTTGTGGGTATAAATACGATTGACAAGATTGTTTATTACATGTGAAAATGCAGTAGTTCAAACTTGCATGTCGCCAAGAAAAATATTGAGAAAAAAATGTATCTGGTCAAGTCTAATTACGCTTTTTCTGAAAAACATCGAAAGAAGTCTATCCCGTGTTATGTTTCGGTGAAAATGAACGTCATATATTAAAGTGCAAAAATAAGATCACAATAATACTATAATATGCGTATGCGCAATGAAATAGAAATAAAGCTTGACAGATTGAAAAAGACATTTATGTAATGATAAGGTTTAGTAAAGCGTGAGAGAGCGGCGTAAGTATGACGGCAGTGCCAAGAAATGGACCAACAAAAAAATAGCTACTGATAATGAATAATTAAGCAAACTTTAAAATTAATATTATTTGCAAATTATTACAATAATAATAATGTGTGGTAATGGATTATTATTATTATTCATTATTGTTGATATTATTATTATTATTATTGCAGACAAATGACTGAACAGCTGAACATCTGAGAGTTTAGAATAACAACTTACATAGGCCGCCTGCCTGAGCTGTGCGCCCTCACGATCATTAATACGGGTAGAGATATCTTCTCTATGGAACAAGAATTGAACATTGATAAGACATCACCCCTCCTCATTGGATGGTATCATAGGGGTGTTTCATTTTATCAATAATTGAAAATATTTCGAATAAAATTTGGTCAGTTCGTTAATAATTACTAGTTTTACGTATAAGATAAGTGTGTAAATGTGTGTATGTCATACGTGTGGTTTATGTATGAGTTATAATTAAGTAAAAATTAAGTTTGCAAAAAGTTTCAAAGTGGTGAGAAAAAAAACTTTCCTCATACGTCCAGGGTAATGCCATATCATTGGGTAACCAATCCATGATTATCCAGTTTCCGCGAAACTTACGAGACTCCGTGAATGAATCCAGTTATTAATATAGTGGCTTCCGTCAAAATTTAACTGTTATAATGTTAAGGCGAGAAGATTTTTAATCATTCACGTACGATGTACATGTCTCTTTTCAAAGTTAAGTTAATCAACATACTGTAACACAACACAACATAACAATAATTGCCAGAATTATCCCGTGTGTGCGTGATTCACAAATTTCTCCTCCTCTTTCTCTTTTATTCGCGGATAAAATTGATAAATTGCGTAGCCACATTGTCTTTGAGGGTAAAAAAATTAATAAAAATAAAGTGTAAAAATATACATTATAGAAAAAAAGAGAGGTAAATAAATAAACAAATGAATAAATAAATAGCTAAGGAATAATAAGGAAACTTCAGAGACACCACACTCTGTGCACGTATAACATGTTCAAAATCATCAAAATGTAATACCTGTTGGTGGTGAAGATCCTCTGAGTTTCGAAACCCAATATTTTCCCTGTGTCGCGACAAGGTACTGGACAGCTGTTGCCGCTTCCGTTCGGACGTTGCCAATTCCTAGAAATGTAATAAAGCAATATGATAATTGAATAGGGAAAATTATACATAATTTGATTGATTTTTTACTTTATCATCATTCATCTGTTGTTGCTCATAACTCACCTCTCCTTCGCTGTTCAGTAAGGTTGTAGTCATGTTATCTGCCGTAAACCACTTTTGTCCCTTCATAACAAGGTTGGTCGGAGGTTCGTGAGATGCTCCGATATCTGCTGACCAAACAGTCACAGTCGCTCCTGCATCGACCTTTGCGCTACGATGGAATTTGAAATTCGTCTCTAGTGCTCCAGCTTTGCGGATCAACTGCCACCCACTCAAAACTATCTCCTACGAAATATATGGTGAGAAAATGTCATCAATTACTCATTCTTGCATGGTCTTTCAGAACTTTTTCTTGTACGGAATACACACGGTATTGCACATTACTGTTAGATAACAATCTTTTAAGTGAAATTTCAAATTGTGAAGCAAGTGTAAATAATGCAGTACGAAATTTCCTGAAATTTCAGTGTACAACCAGTACACATATATTGACATTCGTGCTTCTAAATTTAATCACCTTGTTGCCCTTGTTGGTAAGTTTGATATAACGTCCCTGTGGATCAGCTTCAGTAATCTCGATATCGCCTCTGGCAGTTCCAGATACGCTATAGTCACTACTGCTGCGCTCTTCGCTCTCCTCCAACAAAGTACGCTTTCTTTTACCACCTCTAAGTGGAGTGTTGCGCGATGGGGTTCCTCTTCCGCTGGATAACGAAGCGGGCGATTGCATCGGTGTAATGTTCAACCTGGAAAAAAATATACAGGTAATTGCGGTTTTGAATTGGTTTTCATTCGTTAAAATACTTTTTCCAATTTTTTTCGTATTACCTTGCCTCTTCTGATTCTAGCAGTTTTCGGTAGGCGGCTATCTCCAGGTCTAGCGCCACCTTTATGTCCATCAGATCTTGATACTCCTGCAGCTGCTGTGCCATCTCGTCACGCATTCTTGCCAGCTCAGCCTCCAGACTGGCCAAACCTTCAGCATGCCGAGCACGCTCATTTTCGCGCAAGTTCTCGAGATCTCTGTCATAATATGAAAGAAATTATCATGTTTCAAGGTATATTTACCATTTTTCATTGCGCTAGTGAAATATGCTTCGTTTGAAGTTTGATGATTCAATAGGTTTTTTTTATTTTACAAAGAGTCTGAAACTTTGGAGTGTAATAAAATACGGTGAATTGTTTTATACGAGATCTATCCATTTTCTCAATTATAAAATTGAATGAATGACTACAGGACTTACCGATCCTTTACAAAATTCTAAAACAATGGTTGAGAGCGAAAAATGAACGCAAGGTGAGAGAAATTTTCACTGTCGTCTTTTGTACGAAGCTTTATGAGCAAAGACCTTGAAACGTGCTAAATTGCGTTTACGACCTGAGAGCCGTTATTTTACCTGATGCGAGAATTGAGCGCGTTGTTTGTGGCCTCGAGCTCGTTAATGCGTTGATTTAGTCCGTCGATACGGGACCTGGTCTGACGAAGCTCCTCTACAGCAAGGCTCGCCGCACCGCTGTTTCGTTGGGCGTGGGATGTCAGGTTCTTAATCTTGTTCTCATAGAGCAATTCGATCTCCTCCCGATTGGCGCGCATCTGAGATTCATACTGTTCGCGCAATTCTTGCAACGATTGTTGCAGCTTAGCCTCGTACTGCTCGGCCAGGCGCCCGTCAATCTCGGAAATCTCGACCTGCAATGAAGACTGAACGAATTAGCGTGAACAAGTGCAACGGTGTTTTTTTTTTTTGCAAGCAGGTGCAGCAAAATCGCGGCAACGAAACCAACCTGACGTCGCGTTCGTGTCTCGGTCAATTCCTGCTGGTAGACTTGATCTTTGAAACTTATGTCCTCCTTCAAGCTCTGTATGTTGTTCTCCAGGTCGATTCGCTGAAGGGTCTCTTCCTCGAGGTGCTTTCGCGCGTCATCGAGCAGCGCCTGGAGGCGTTCAACCTCCTTCTCGAGTTCCCGTTCTCGTTCCGCGAGCTTTTTTCGCTCAGCTGCAGACTGGTTAAACTTTGTTTGCAAATCCCCGCAACGCGATTCGTAGATCATCAAGTTGTTCTCGACTATTTGTAGATCCTTGGTTTTCTTTTCGAGTCTGAAAGAAAAAGAGGGACAAAAATTAATGATTATAATTATGGTCGTCCCTTTTTCGCGGGTCGATTATATTTATGAAAATCGCGGAAGGGGAACAACGTAGTAAAGTAGATCGTAAACGCGACAACGCTACCGAAAGTTTCTCGGGTATTCGTGTATTTATACGAACAGTAATAAATAATCGAAGGGAGAGAAAAGAGAGGGTGATTTGCTATTTCGAACGATTGACCCAGTTTAAGGAACACTTTTTATCGACCGTTTCCCGGTAGACGTCGACATATATTCGTATATCGGCGTCATCATTCTCCTTCTCCTGCTTCTAGCCAGGCCAAGGTTACAGAATTCAGGTAACGCTTCACTCTTTCACGACGAACTGAAATTACATGCACTGTATTTTTTTTAAAGTCTTTTTTCCCTGGAGCACTCGTAAACGGAGATGTAAATTAAAAAAAAAAAAAACAGGAATTCCATATTAATTGAGGATATAGCATAACGGCCATTAACGTTAAAATAAGCCGCACACAATCGCAGTGTTAATCGTTTGGATTGTAATGACTTACCTCAGCTATATCTTTTCTCATCGCTGATAAGATATACAATGAAAGTTCATGCCAACTTTAATTTCAATAAAGTTATTAACGGAGCATTGAAGAGTATGTTACTCAATACTTAGCGTTGTGGGAAGTGTATTACAGCACACGCATTCACGTAACGTAACGTACGTAATGTCAAGTGCCTCACTCCGCTGAGACGAGGTCAAGAAACGCGGGGAAAAGCCATGATGAAGTTAGTAACGTTATCGTAACGACCCTATAAGGAGGTAAACCCTAATAAAACGAAATATACTCATATTTTGAAACCTTCGTTCCTTCAAAGTCATTGTAAAATATGAAAATAGTGATTTTTTCCCAATGTTTCTTTACGATAACGTTACTAACTTCAATCTCGTGGAATAAAGAAGACTCCTCAATGGACCGATAGTGTAAAATACCTGCATATATCGATAAAAAATAGATTGAAATTTTTAACGCGTTCGAGTATGTTTTGAATAGCCATTCCAGAGTGAAACGTAATTTTAAACAAAGATCTTTTCCAGAAAAAATTAAGAATCGTGCAAAGACCGTGAAGTTAGTTCCTCGTCTCTTCTTTTCTTTATTCGTCGTCGTCTTTTCACTTTTATTCGTGTTTATTGTTTTTGCATGTACTCCAACACAGAAGCTCACAAACTGCAAAGTCGATATCAGTACATAATATTTACTAGTGTAGAGAATTGAAGAAATATTGACAGGTGCTGCAACAGCGTGGCTTGTAACCAGACCCAGGCATACGGTGAGCGTATCGCGTCGAAAGCGTAGACCTACATATATATACAACTAGGTGGAGGACACGTATATAAGATATACGTAGAAGATGAAACGAAAATTGAATAAAGTTTAGTACAACAGAAAAAAAAAGTCGCTGCTGTTTGCGTAACAATGTTGTACACATAAAACTGTAAATGTACAAGAGAGGGGAGAAAAAGATATCATCAAGCTTATTGCACATAACCGCCTACGATTTATTTATTAGGTATACAGAAAAAAAGTTTGGTATAAACAAGAATGCAATCATCGTTATTAATATTCAAGGTTTTTTTTTCTCTATTCGTATAGGTATGCGTGCATGGTTCTCACCAACATCGTCATAATCATCATAGCGTGTGTTGATTTTTCTAACGTATTTATGCTCGCTATATCCAAGTTTAAAATATACCAAGTCCCAGGAAGGGCACGCCGCGTGTGTGTATGGATACTTTTCCATGTGACGAGCGGGGCCTCCCGGGGTCTCGCGCGTCCTTAGCCGTGCTGCTATGACGATGAGCCAACGTGGGCAGTGATGTCACCGCGGAAAGCCGCCTACGGCTTTACGGTTTATGCGGTACCTCGCTCGCATTCCGACAGGATACACACATGCCGATGTTCCGATACGAGCGTAAGGTCGGACAGATTCCCCGCGATTCTACTCAATGCCCAACAAACTCGGATTCGGTCATCACGGCTCGAAATAGTCGATCGCGCATGCCGCGAATTCGCGGACATTGGTTGTGCCATCTCTTTCCTTCCGTCTTTTCTGTCCTAGGTTCTATTTCGCCTTGAAAGTCATTGAGAAGGCACGAACATGCCTCTTAGAATTATGACATAGAGCCATATTAGTATTAAAAGTTCTTGAAAATACATAGACGCGTGCACGTAACATAGGCGCGCGTCTCCTACCGGAGAACCGGGTGAGAGCGAATGTTTTTGAATCAGAGATTACAAAGATGACATCAACGTCGCGTTCATTTGAGGGTGTGACGCAACTACACGCCGCAGTGACGTCACCGGTTATTTTCATTTTTCGTTTCACGGAGATGGATCGATAAAATTCCAGGTAAATATTGGGACGCGCCCTGCGTGTTTGGCCAGCGTAATCGTCGAAATATTGGACACCGCGTTAAATGTATGTACATACATACATCACACATTTCACCGGAGCGCATGCGCTTCTCTCACCAGAATTTTAAGGATTTTATTTATTTGAGTGTAGTTTTCTTCGACAGCCTCCGAAGACGAATTATTGACTATCTCGTAACTCGTAATCGGGAGAAAACATTTAACGCTTCATAAAGTGTGAGCAAACAACGATAAAAATGCGGATCTTCGTTTATTATCAATGGCCGACTCGATACCGGCATGCGATCGGCGTAACGCGTAACCTGAATATTTTTGGTCCCTTTTTTTCTTTTAGAGTGTACAGGGAAACACTACTGGCTACGCTACTGCGCGTGACGCACGGACGTAGTAATATTTATCCGTGAGCGAGCGGCCGGTGGGTAGAGCGAAACGAATATTTGCATGCACCTGTAAAATCGATGAGCTGTAAAAAAAAAAAACCGTAAGTTCAAGCCGTACTTATTTTTCAATTCCTCGTTATCGTCCCAGAGACGCTTCGTGTCGATCTCAAGTTTTGCCCTTTCCCTCGACGTGTCGTCCAGCAGTTTCCTAGCGTCGGAGAGTTCGTGTTCGTACATGGATTTGATGTTGGTCACCTCCCGCGTCACCGTCTCCTGACTAGTTTGCACCTCTCGCGTGAGCCGCGAGTTTTCGGCCTCCAGGTGACGGACCTTTTCTATGTAACATGCTAGACGGTCGTTCAAATTTTGCAGATCCTGCTTCTCCTGGAGACGCGAGTAACGCGTCGGGCTCAGCGGGCTTCCCGGGCGGCGGCCAACGGGCGTCGATGTACTCGGCGTCGGCGACTGGACCGAGCTGACGCTCGACGATGTTACAACGGTTTTCTTGCTGGCTTTCGTCGACATTTTTTGATAAGGATCGACCACTTCTTAGCACACCGATTTATCTCTTCTCACTACCTGCTATCTTTTTACTTGATTTTTCACCCGTATGTTTTTAACACCCACTGAATGTTACAAACGTTCGATCCTACTCACTCTTTTACTCACTATCGAATCATTCAACTCGGCGGTGCTTACGCCGCGTCCGTTGTCCTGACACGTACTTAACAGATATATACGCGACGACTGAATCCCAACCCTACTCGTTACACTCCGTAACCTTCGTCCAGCCCCCGGCTTACGTCCCATTGGATGATCGCTCGACGCGACGCGCGACGCCAACCGCTTCGGGTCACGTGACACGTGACTTCACAATCCATTTCCGGCCATTAGATACGGTTGCGCGTCTGCTTTCGGAAGCCTTGCTTAAAATCCTGTCCTTGAGTTCGTTTTTTTTTTTTTTTATTAATTTTGAATGCAACAGGATCTGTAAGGAATAATTGGTCTTTTCACAAAATTATCTGTCATAATATCCGTGGATGTATATTCATTTATGATATTGCTGCTGCTCCTGCCGCTCAACCATAGGACATGGATCACGCGAGGGGTTCCGATTACTTGGAAAGTTGAAAGGTATGAGAACGCAGTAAGTGGCCACCAGATCGGCGCTAGTTACCAGCGAGATGCTCGTGGGCACAATGTAAGAATAGGTGAGAAAGTAGCTTGTGCTTATTCTTTGTGTTTTCCACGGTCTTACATACGTTTTGGCCATGGTTTTGGCTATATTACACACCGCGATTTTGCGGTAGTACTTCTAAAGTAATCCGCCAGGCAACGCTGCGACAGAGGCACTCGAAATGCGGCATATTTAAATGTCCATAACAATCAGGCACACTGAAGATATCATAAAATACTGTAAGAAAACGTTGACTGAAGTATGTATCGCCATTTCGCATGCGGAATTTTGAAAGTCGAATTTTCTTGTTATCTAGATTTCATTCGTTTAAACAAACAAAGAAACCTGATGACTTGTAATTCCTTAGGTCAGTTGGACGGTACATATTCCGGAGTAGAATATCTAATTGATGAACAATAAACGTTTTTCTCGACAAATATGGGTTTGATTGTAAATATTCATGAGCGCAAATTTGTGTACCTTTTTACGATCTACGAAAAAGATCTGTGAGTGAATTTGGATGCCTCGAACCTCTGTCGAGATATTTCCAAAAGTCTAAAAATTAATCGTTCATCTCATCTATTTATTGTATAAAGCTCCACTTCAAACAAAAAAAAAGAAACATAATGTTATCTTATGTGGCAAATAAACTATCGATTGAAACAAAAATCGGCTACTAATGAGATAATTGGTCGGTCAAGTCACAAAAATGGGGAATAATATACTTATTGGTAGTGTAATGATCGTAATGTCGAGTATTCGTATCGTCATGTAAGGATTCGCGAGGTGCAGGTTTTCTACAAGTCTAGGATTCGCATTTTCGAGACTCCTTTAAAGTTTATTAATCATATGTGAAATGCCCTAGCATTGATGTGTCCAGTCTAACGATAAGCAGTGAAAGATAAAGGAAAAGTGTCATGGGGTGAGTCGAGCGAAATGACACCGCGTTGTGCGAGAATTTGCTCAGGCTAGTTAGCTGTAGAAGCTCCAAAAAACGAAGGACGAACACTGAGGTATAAGAATGAGGAATAGGGGTATGCACGTTACATCGATAGATACATTTTATCATACAACGTACGCACCTAAGGAATAATAATTGATATGTATAATATCGCAATTAAGGACACTATAATCAATCGTATACTTTGTCACCATCGAGAGGGCCTACGGGGAAAAATTACTTCCATGCAGTGCATCAGAAAATAGATTAAGCTATTTTTCGAAATCGGCCAAATTCCGACTGAAAATATTCAAAGGGGTGAGCCTTGCTTTTTTGCGATTTTCAGGGCCCGGAAACATTTTATCTCAGAATCGTTTTGCAGGGCTCTTCTTCGACTGATTGGACCCACAGAAATGCGAAAACGACATCGAAAAAAGCTTACGGCCAACAGCAGAAGAATTACAAGGGAAATTTATCCTTCGGCTGTGCACCAAAGACTTGAATTGAGTATTTTTCAAAATCGGCCTAGTTTCTAATGAACAAATCCTAAGGGGTTAACCTACTTTTTTTGTTATTTTTGGAGCCAAATACTTTTCGTCTCAGAATCGACTCAAGCGACACTTTCTTGGCTAACAGGACCTCAAAGAGTGAAAAAAAGGTATTTGGAGCGTCGAGAGACCAACACCTGAGAAGATACAAAGAAATTACAGAGAAATTTATGTTAGTATTAGTCATTTTATTTAACCATACAATATTATACAACTCATAATCCTGCAGAGGTGCATTGCATCTGTACGCAGGCTAAAACATAAGCTGCGCTTACAAACTACAATGATGATAATTTTATACCACATTGTTCATTTTCTGCGCAGGGCAATGTACATCGCAGTGTTTTTTCCTTACATAGTCGTCAGAAGTCTCATGTAATGTACGTTCATTATATTGCACTTTTCTTATGTTGAACTTCAATATTTTTGCAAATATTATGCTAATTAAATCCAGCGATATGAAATTAGAGAAATTATTGGTATAATATATCATTATTAGTATAATGTAATAGTATAGCATATTATAATTGAACTATTCGAAAACTTGGTGAAGTATATGTAGTTTACACTGACACCCAATCACTTGTACTAGAACTAAGGCACACTAAATAAACTAGAACTGAACCTTTATAGCTATGGGTTTGTGATTTTCCTATTGCACCGCTTTGAAAACCAGGTGCGAATTTGACGTTTTTAAGCCGTGAGTTTTGCTTGGATGCTCGAAACCTACCAGAACTTTGCGCAATGCATTCGTTTCCCAGACTTGCGTCAACGTAGGGTATACAAGAATCGGTTTCAGCATTTCCTGAAATTCGCAACACATGTACTGAATAATTCGAAAGGGCTTTGGGTTGTGGCAAGCCTCACCTGTTTGCGATTTTCAGGACTCGAGAACTTTTCGTCTCAGGATCGTTGAGCGGGATTCTTTTCGCACTAATTGTGCCTTCAGGAATGCGAGTGAGAGTTCTATAAAGGCGTAGGATCGGCAGCAGAAGTATCACAGTAGAAATCTGTCGTTTTAGTTCGGAACTTGTTATCTGTTGCACGCGGCGTATTGATACTGCGCCCAATCAGTTTCTCTCACAAAATTACGTCGAAATGGTGCGTGAAAGAATTTATTCCAGCACTTTTCAAAACCTCGAAAATTTTAGTATATCTTTTTCTTCGTTTTTCGATCGAAAGATTTTTGGTCTCAGATTCGATTTGTATGACCGTCTCCTGACTAGTTGGACCCCCAGGAACTCAGAAAACGCAGCGAAAACAGCGTGGGATCAACAGGAGATAAACTACGACGAGAAGAGCACGAGCTGAAAAATGGCAAGAACTTAGGTTCAGGTTTTTCAGAAAAAGCACTAGCTGAAAGATGTCGAAAATTCAGGTTTTCGTTTTTTGGCTGTAACTTTCGATGCGTTGATCGCAGCGTATTGGGACTGCGCCCAGTCGATTTCTCTCGCAAAATTTCGTCGGAATAGTGCCTGAAGGAATTGATTCCAGCACTTTTCAGAATCGCGAAAATTTTCGCCAAAAATACAAAGGGGTTAACCTTCCTTTTTTTTTTACCAAAAAATTTTTCGTCTCAGAATTGATTCGTATGACTCTTTCCCGACCAATTGGACCCCTAGGAACTCAGGAAACGCAGCGAAAAGAGCGTGGGATCAACAGTGAAGAAGTTACGAAGGAAAAAGCACCAGCTGAAAAATGGGATAAACTCAGGTTTTCGTTTTTTGGTCGTAACTTTCGATGCGTTGATCGCAGCGTATTGGGACTGCGCCCAGTCGATTTCTCTCGCAAAATTACGTCGGAATAGTGCCTGAAGGAATTGATTCCAGCACTTTTCAAAATCGCGAAAATTTTCGCCAAAAATACAAAGGGGTTAACCTTCCTTTTTTTTCTACCAAAAAATTTTTCGTCTCGGAATTGATTCGTATGACTCTTTCCCGACCAATTGGACCCCTAGGAACTCAGAAAACGCAGCGAAAAGAGCGTGGGATCAACAGGAAAAAAGTTACGAAGGAAAAAGCACTAGCTGAAAAATGTCGAAAATTCAGGTTTTCGTTTTTTGGCTGTAACTTTCGATGCGTTGATCGCAGCGTATTGGGACTGCGCCCAGTCGATTTCTCTCGCAAAATTACGTCGGAATAGTGCCTGAAAGAATTGATTCCAGCACTTTTCAAAATCGCGAAAATTTTCGCCAAAAATACAAAGGGGTTAACCTTCCTTTTTTTTTTACCAAAAAATTTTTCGTCTCAGAATTGATTCGTATGACTCTTTCCCGACCAATTGGACCCCGAGGAACTCAGAAAACGTAGCGAAAAGAGCGTGGGATCAACAGTGAAGAAGTTACGAAGGAAAAAGCACCAGCTGAAAAATGGGACAAACTCAGGTTTTCGTTTTTTGGTCGTAACTTTCGATGCGTTGATCGCAGCGTATTGGGACTGCGCCCAGTCGATTTCTCTCGCAAAATTACGTCGGAATAGTGCCTGAAAGAATTGATTCCAGCACTGTTCAAAATCGCGAAAATTTTCGCCAAAAATACAAAGGGGTTAACCTTCCTTTTTTTTTTACCAAAAAATTTTTCGTCTCAGAATTGATTCGTATGACTCTTTCCCGACCAATTGGACCCCAAGGAACTCAGAAAACGTAGCGAAAAGAGCGTGGGATCAACAGTGAAGAAGTTACGAAGGAAAAAGCACTAGCTGAAAGATGTCGAAAATTCAGGTTTTCGTTTTTTGGCTGTAACTTTCGATGCGTTGATCGCAGCGTATTGGGACTGCGCCCAGTCGATTTCTCTCGCAAAATTTCGTCGGAATAGTGCCTGAAGGAATTGATTCCAGCACTTTTCAGAATCGCGAAAATTTTCGCCAAAAATACAAAGGGGTTAACCTTCCTTTTTTTTTTTACCAAAAAATTTTTCGTCTCAGAATTGATTCGTATGACTCTTTCCCGACCAATTGGACCCCTAGGAACTCAGGAAACGCAGCGAAAAGAGCGTGGGATCAACAGTGAAGAAGTTACGAAGGAAAAAGCACTAGCTGAAAGATGTCGAAAATTCAGGTTTTCGTTTTTTGGCTGTAACTTTCGATGCGTTGATCGCAGCGTATTGGGACTGCGCCCAGTCGATTTCTCTCGCAAAATTTCGTCGGAATAGTGCCTGAAGGAATTGATTCCAGCACTTTTCAGAATCGCGAAAATTTTCGCCAAAAATACAAAGGGGTTAACCTTCCTTTTTTTTTTACCAAAAAATTTTTCGTCTCAGAATTGATTCGTATGACTCTTTCCCGACCAATTGGACCCCTAGGAACTCAGGAAACGCAGCGAAAAGAGCGTGGGATCAACAGTGAAGAAGTTACGAAGGAAAAAGCACCAGCTGAAAAATGGGATAAACTCAGGTTTTCGTTTTTTGGTCGTAACTTTCGATGCGTTGATCGCAGCGTATTGGGACTGCGCCCAGTCGATTTCTCTCGCAAAATTACGTCGGAATAGTGCCTGAAAGAATTGATTCCAGCACTTTTCAAAATCGCGAAAATTTTCGCCAAAAATACAAAGGGGTTAACCTTCCTTTTTTTTTTACCAAAAAATTTTTCGTCTCAGAATTGATTCGTATGACTCTTTCCCGACCAATTGGACCCCAAGGAACTCAGAAAACGTAGCGAAAAGAGCGTGGGATCAACAGTGAAGAAGTTACGAAGGAAAAAGCACCAGCTGAAAAATGGGACAAACTCAGGTTTTCGTTTTTTGGTCGTAACTTTCGATGCGTTGATCGCAGCGTATTGGGACTGCGCCCAGTCGATTTCTCTCGCAAAATTACGTCGGAATAGTGCCTGAAAGAATTGATTCCAGCACTGTTCAAAATCGCGAAAATTTTCGCCAAAAATACAAAGGGGTTAACCTTCCTTTTTTTTTTACCAAAAAATTTTTCGTCTCAGAATTGATTCGTATGACTCTTTCCCGACCAATTGGACCCCAAGGAACTCAGAAAACGTAGCGAAAAGAGCGTGGGATCAACAGTGAAGAAGTTACGAAGGAAAAAGCACCAGCTGAAAAATGGGACAAACTCAGGTTTTCGTTTTTTGGTCGTAACTTTCGATGCGTTGATCGCAGCGTATTGGGACTGCGCCCAGTCGATTTCTCTCGCAAAATTACGTCGGAATAGTGCCTGAAAGAATTGATTCCAGCACTTTTCAAAATCGCGAAAATTTTCGCCAAAAATACAAAGGGGTTAACCTTCCTTTTTTTTTTACCAAAAAATTTTTCGTCTCAGAATTGATTCGTATGACTCTCTTCCGACCTATTGGACCCCAAGGAACTCAGAAAACGTAGCGAAAAGAGCGTGGGATCAACAGTGAAGAAGTTACGAAGGAAAAAGCACCAGCTGAAAAATGGGACAAACTCAGGTTTTCGTTTTTTGGTCGTAACTTTCGATGCGTTGATCGCAGCGTATTGGGACTGCGCCCAGTCGATCTCTCTCGCAAAATTACGTCGGAATAGTGCCTGAAGGAATTGATTCCAGCACTTTTCAGAATCGCGAAAATTTTCGCCAAAAATACAAAGGGGTTAACCTTCCTTTTTTTTCTAACAAAAAATTTTTCGTCTCAGAATTGATTCGTATGACTCTTTCGTGACCAATTGGACCCCTAGGAACTCAGAAAACGCAGCGAAAAGAGCGTGGGATCAACAGGAAAAAAGTTACGAAGGAAAAAGCACTAGCTGAAAAATGTCGAAAATTCAGGTTTTCGTTTTTTGGCTGTAACTTTCGATGCGTTGATCGCAGCGTATTGGGACTGCGCCCAGTCGATTTCTCTCGCAAAATTACGTCGGAATAGTGCCTGAAAGAATTGATTCCAGCACTTTTCAAAATCGCGAAAATTTTCGCCAAAAATACAAAGGGGTTAACCTTCCTTTTTTTTTTACCAAAAAATTTTTCGTCTCAGAATTGATTCGTATGACTCTTTCCCGACCAATTGGACCCCAAGGAACTCAGAAAACGTAGCGAAAAGAGCGTGGGATCAACAGTGAAGAAGTTACGAAGGAAAAAGCACCAGCTGAAAAATGGGACAAACTCAGGTTTTCGTTTTTTGGTCGTAACTTTCGATGCGTTGATCGCAGCGTATTGGGACTGCGCCCAGTCGATTTCTCTCGCAAAATTACGTCGGAATAGTGCCTGAAAGAATTGATTCCAGCACTTTTCAAAATCGCGAAAATTTTCGCCAAAAATACAAAGGGGTTAACCTTCCTTTTTTTTTTACCAAAAAATTTTTCGTCTCAGAATTGATTCGTATGACTCTCTTCCGACCAATTGGACCCCAAGGAACTCAGAAAACGTAGCGAAAAGAGCGTGGGATCAACAGTGAAGAAGTTACGAAGGAAAAAGCACCAGCTGAAAAATGGGACAAACTCAGGTTTTCGTTTTTTGGTCGTAACTTTCGATGCGTTGATCGCAGCGTATTGGGACTGCGCCCAGTCGATTTCTCTCGCAAAATTACGTCGGAATAGTGCCTGAAAGAATTGATTCCAGCACTGTTCAAAATCGCGAAAATTTTCGCCAAAAATACAAAGGGGTTAACCTTCCTTTTTTTTTTACCAAAAAATTTTTCGTCTCAGAATTGATTCGTATGACTCTTTCCCGACCAATTGGACCCCAAGGAACTCAGAAAACGCAGCGAAAGAGCGTGGGATCAACAGGAAAGAAGTTACGAAGGAAAAAGCACTAGCTGAAAGATGTCGAAAATTCAGGTTTTCGTTTTTTGGCTGTAACTTTCGATGCGTTGATCGCAGCGTATTGGGACTGCGCCCAGTCGATTTCTCTCGCAAAATTTCGTCGGAATAGTGCCTGAAGGAATTGATTCCAGCACTTTTCAGAATCGCGAAAATTTTCGCCAAAAATACAAAGGGGTTAACCTTCCTTTTTTTTTTTACCAAAAAATTTTTCGTCTCAGAATTGATTCGTATGACTCTTTCCCGACCAATTGGACCCCTAGGAACTCAGGAAACGCAGCGAAAAGAGCGTGGGATCAACAGTGAAGAAGTTACGAAGGAAAAAGCACCAGCTGAAAAATGGGATAAACTCAGGTTTTCGTTTTTTGGTCGTAACTTTCGATGCGTTGATCGCAGCGTATTGGGACTGCGCCCAGTCGATTTCTCTCGCAAAATTACGTCGGAATAGTGCCTGAAGGAATTGATTCCAGCACTTTTCAAAATCGCGAAAATTTTCGCCAAAAATACAAAGGGGTTAACCTTCCTTTTTTTTCTACCAAAAAATTTTTCGTCTCGGAATTGATTCGTATGACTCTTTCCCGACCAATTGGACCCCTAGGAACTCAGAAAACGCAGCGAAAAGAGCGTGGGATCAACAGGAAAAAAGTTACGAAGGAAAAAGCACTAGCTGAAAAATGTCGAAAATTCAGGTTTTCGTTTTTTGGCTGTAACTTTCGATGCGTTGATCGCAGCGTATTGGGACTGCGCCCAGTCGATTTCTCTCGCAAAATTACGTCGGAATAGTGCCTGAAAGAATTGATTCCAGCACTTTTCAAAATCGCGAAAATTTTCGCCAAAAATACAAAGGGGTTAACCTTCCTTTTTTTTTTACCAAAAAATTTTTCGTCTCAGAATTGATTCGTATGACTCTTTCCCGACCAATTGGACCCCAAAGAACTCAGAAAACGTAGCGAAAAGAGCGTGGGATCAACAGTGAAGAAGTTACGAAGGAAAAAGCACCAGCTGAAAAATGGGACAAACTCAGGTTTTCGTTTTTTGGCCGTAACTTTCGATGCGTTGATCGCAGCGTATTGGGACTGCGCCCAGTCGATTTCTCTCGCAAAATTACGTCGGAATAGTGCCTGAAAGAATTGATTCCAGCACTTTTCAAAATCGCGAAAATTTTCGCCAAAAATACAAAGGGGTTAACCTTCCTTTTTTTTTTACCAAAAAATTTTTCGTCTCAGAATTGATTCGTATGACTCTTTCCCGACCAATTCGACCCCTAGGAACTCAGAAAACGCAGCGAAAACAGCGTGGGATCAACAGGAAAAAAGTTAGGAAGGAAAAAGCACTAGCTGAAAAATGTCGAAAATTCAGGTTTTCGTTTTTTGGCTGTAACTTTCGATGCGTTGATCGCAGCGTATTGGGACTGCGCCCAGTCGATTTCTCTCGCAAAATTACGTCGGAATAGTGCCTGAAAGAATTGATTCCAGCACTTTTCAAAATCGCGAAAATTTTCGCCAAAAATACAAAGGGGTTAACCTTCCTTTTTTTTTTACCAAAAAATTTTTCGTCTCAGAATTGATTCGTATGACTCTCTTCCGACCAATTGGACCCCAAGGAACTCAGAAAACGTAGCGAAAAGAGCGTGGGATCAACAGTGAAGAAGTTACGAAGGAAAAAGCACCAGCTGAAAAATGGGACAAACTCAGGTTTTCGTTTTTTGGTCGTAACTTTCGATGCGTTGATCGCAGCGTATTGGGACTGCGCCCAGTCGATCTCTCTCGCAAAATTACGTCGGAATAGTGCCTGAAGGAATTGATTCCAGCACTTTTCAGAATCGCGAAAATTTTCGCCAAAAATACAAAGGGGTTAACCTTCCTTTTTTTTCTAACAAAAAATTTTTCGTCTCAGAATTGATTCGTATGACTCTTTCGTGACCAATTGGACCCCTAGGAACTCAGAAAACGCAGCGAAAAGAGCGTGGGATCAACAGGAAAAAAGTTACGAAGGAAAAAGCACTAGCTGAAAAATGTCGAAAATTCAGGTTTTCGTTTTTTGGCTGTAACTTTCGATGCGTTGATCGCAGCGTATTGGGACTGCGCCCAGTCGATTTCTCTCGCAAAATTACGTCGGAATAGTGCCTGAAAGAATTGATTCCAGCACTTTTCAAAATCGCGAAAATTTTCGCCAAAAATACAAAGGGGTTAACCTTCCTTTTTTTTTTACCAAAAAATTTTTCGTCTCAGAATTGATTCGTATGACTCTTTCCCGACCAATTGGACCCCAAGGAACTCAGAAAACGTAGCGAAAAGAGCGTGGGATCAACAGTGAAGAAGTTACGAAGGAAAAAGCACCAGCTGAAAAATGGGACAAACTCAGGTTTTCGTTTTTTGGTCGTAACTTTCGATGCGTTGATCGCAGCGTATTGGGACTGCGCCCAGTCGATTTCTCTCGCAAAATTACGTCGGAATAGTGCCTGAAAGAATTGATTCCAGCACTTTTCAAAATCGCGAAAATTTTCGCCAAAAATACAAAGGGGTTAACCTTCCTTTTTTTTTTACCAAAAAATTTTTCGTCTCAGAATTGATTCGTATGACTCTCTTCCGACCAATTGGACCCCAAGGAACTCAGAAAACGTAGCGAAAAGAGCGTGGGATCAACAGTGAAGAAGTTACGAAGGAAAAAGCACCAGCTGAAAAATGGGACAAACTCAGGTTTTCGTTTTTTGGTCGTAACTTTCGATGCGTTGATCGCAGCGTATTGGGACTGCGCCCAGTCGATTTCTCTCGCAAAATTACGTCGGAATAGTGCCTGAAAGAATTGATTCCAGCACTTTTCAAAATCGCGAAAATTTTCGCCAAAAATACAAAGGGGTTAACCTTCCTTTTTTTCTAACAAAAAATTTTTCGTCTCAGAATTGATTCGTATGACTCTTTCCCGACCAATTGGACCCCTAGGAACTCAGGAAACGCAGCGAAAAGAGCGTGGGATCAACAGTGAAGAAGTTACGAAGGAAAAAGCACCAGCTGAAAAATGGGATAAACTCAGGTTTTCGTTTTTTGGCCGTAACTTTCGATGCGTTGATCGCAGCGTATTGGGACTGCGCCCAGTCGATTTCTCTCGCAAAATTACGTCGGAATAGTGCCTGAAAGAATTGATTCCAGCACTTTTCAAAATCGCGAAAATTTTCGCCAAAAATACAAAGGGGTTAACCTTCCTTTTTTTTTTACCAAAAAATTTTTCGTCTCAGAATTGATTCGTATGACTCTTTCCCGACCAATTGGACCCCTAGGAACTCAGAAAACGCAGCGAAAACAGCGTGGGATCAACAGGAAAAAAGTTAGGAAGGAAAAAGCACTAGCTGAAAAATGTCGAAAATTCAGGTTTTCGTTTTTTGGCTGTAACTTTCGATGCGTTGATCGCAGCGTATTGGGACTGCGCCCAGTCGATTTCTCTCGCAAAATTACGTCGGAATAGTGCCTGAAGGAATTGATTCCAGCACTTTTCAGAATCGCGAAAATTTTCGCCAAAAATACAAAGGGGTTAACCTTCCTTTTTTTTTTTACCAAAAAATTTTTCGTCTCAGAATTGATTCGTATGACTCTTTCCCGACCAATTGGACCCCTAGGAACTCAGGAAACGCAGCGAAAAGAGCGTGGGATCAACAGTGAAGAAGTTACGAAGGAAAAAGCACCAGCTGAAAAATGGGATAAACTCAGGTTTTCGTTTTTTGGTCGTAACTTTCGATGCGTTGATCGCAGCGTATTGGGACTGCGCCCAGTCGATTTCTCTCGCAAAATTACGTCGGAATAGTGCCTGAAGGAATTGATTCCAGCACTTTTCAAAATCGCGAAAATTTTCGCCAAAAATACAAAGGGGTTAACCTTCCTTTTTTTTCTACCAAAAAATTTTTCGTCTCGGAATTGATTCGTATGACTCTTTCCCGACCAATTGGACCCCTAGGAACTCAGAAAACGCAGCGAAAAGAGCGTGGGATCAACAGGAAAAAAGTTACGAAGGAAAAAGCACTAGCTGAAAAATGTCGAAAATTCAGGTTTTCGTTTTTTGGCTGTAACTTTCGATGCGTTGATCGCAGCGTATTGGGACTGCGCCCAGTCGATTTCTCTCGCAAAATTACGTCGGAATAGTGCCTGAAAGAATTGATTCCAGCACTTTTCAAAATCGCGAAAATTTTCGCCAAAAATACAAAGGGGTTAACCTTCCTTTTTTTTTTACCAAAAAATTTTTCGTCTCAGAATTGATTCGTATGACTCTTTCCCGACCAATTGGACCCCAAAGAACTCAGAAAACGTAGCGAAAAGAGCGTGGGATCAACAGTGAAGAAGTTACGAAGGAAAAAGCACCAGCTGAAAAATGGGACAAACTCAGGTTTTCGTTTTTTGGCCGTAACTTTCGATGCGTTGATCGCAGCGTATTGGGACTGCGCCCAGTCGATTTCTCTCGCAAAATTACGTCGGAATAGTGCCTGAAAGAATTGATTCCAGCACTTTTCAAAATCGCGAAAATTTTCGCCAAAAATACAAAGGGGTTAACCTTCCTTTTTTTTTTACCAAAAAATTTTTCGTCTCAGAATTGATTCGTATGACTCTTTCCCGACCAATTGGACCCCTAGGAACTCAGAAAACGCAGCGAAAACAGCGTGGGATCAACAGGAAAAAAGTTAGGAAGGAAAAAGCACTAGCTGAAAAATGTCGAAAATTCAGGTTTTCGTTTTTTGGCTGTAACTTTCGATGCGTTGATCGCAGCGTATTGGGACTGCGCCCAGTCGATTTCTCTCGCAAAATTACGTCGGAATAGTGCCTGAAGGAATTGATTCCAGCACTTTTCAAAATCGCGAAAATTTTCGCCAAAAATACAAAGGGGTTAACCTTCCTTTTTTTTTTACCAAAAAATTTTTCGTCTCAGAATTGATTCGTATGACTCTTTTCCGACCAATTGAACCCCAAGGAACTCAGAAAACGCAGCGAAAAGAGCGTGGGATCAACAGTGAAGAAGTTACGAAGGAAAAAGCACCAGCTGAAAAATGGGACAAACTCAGGTTTTCGTTTTTTGGTCGTAACTTTCGATGCGTTGATCGCAGCGTATTGGGACTGCGCCCAGTCGATTTCTCTCGCAAAATTACGTCGGAATAGTGCCTGAAGGAATTGATTCCAGCACTTTTCAAAATCGCGAAAATTTTCGCCAAAAATACAAAGGGGTTAACCTTCCTTTTTTTTCTACCAAAAAATTTTTCGTCTCAGAATTGATTCGTATGACTCTTTCCCGACCAATTGGACCCCAAGGAACTCAGAAAACGCAGCGGAAGAGCGTGGGATCAACAGGAAAGAAGTCACGAAGGAAAAAGCACTAGCTGAAAAATGACGAAAATTCAGGTTTTCGTTTTTTGGCTGTAACTTTCGATGCGTTGATCGCAGCGTATTGGGACTGCGCCCAGTCGATTTCTCTCGCAAAATTACGTCGGAATAGTGCCTGAAGGAATTGATTCCAGCACTTTACAAAATCGCCAGAATTTTCGCCAAAAATGCAAAGGGTACGACTACTCCGATTCATTTCTTCTGATATTTAGTTCTTCAAATGATGTGTTTCGACATTTTTAAAATGTTTTTTTATCGGTTTTTCAGACAGTATGAAGGAAGATGAGGTGATGAGGTGATCGAAGTTATATTCAGCCAAGAATTACCTTTTCATTCAAGACAAATTCCATTGAGTTCCTTCACCGCTCAAAAGTTTGGATTCACTAGTCGAAATTTTGTACCGCACTAAAAGTTAGATAGCGGAGTCAAAAATAAAGATAGCTACATTTCCCGAGCGGCGTTCGAAAGGGGGCAAATTCACCTTTATTTTCCTTTTTTAGAAAAATTTTTACGATGTTTCTTGGGCCCGTACGAATTTATGATCAGAAACCTCGAAAAACCACTGCTTTTCGTACGGCAAAAAGTAACGCATTCAGGGGTGGGTAAATATCACGGGAAAATCTTTTTGAAAATCTGACATGTCTTTTGAATTATTTCGAACCAATTTGGGGGGTGAGACCAATAAAATCCGATTTTACTCTTATTAAGGACAGGTCTCATATTTATATTACCACAAAATAATTCGATTGCAGTACACATACTAACCCTACTGAAAATGATCATGTGTTAAATTATAAAACATTGTGACTGAAATTCATGAGTAATTCATTACATGTTTTATTTTGTCAATTCGCCAAGATATACAAAAAATCACATAATAAATTACAAAAGCACGTATCATCAGAAACACTTATTCATCACACTTCTACATTACTGTCTCACTAACTGTTTGTGACTCAACCCCCGCCCGACAATTTTCCTGGCTTGTTTGCAGTTTGATGCTAAGACCGTGCCTTCCATGAATTAACTAGCTAGTAGTGTGTTCGGTAGTTTCCAACTAGGGCCACCAGATATCACCAGTGAACAGACGCCGTTAATTGCTGGAATGCGGGCATTAACATGTCCGATGCAGGTTGACGCTACAGTTGTAGTCTGTTATACTTCACAATAAGGACTAAGAGCGTTGAATCATCACGTAATCGACAGGACTGAAGTGATCGTCACTCTGAATGAACGATTTACCGATACAGAAAGATGACGTAACATTTTAACTATCTCGTCGCTGTCAGCAGCACGGAGTAAACGAACAACGTTGACAAAGTTGCGTCCTGGGTGTACGTATGTTCATTCTTTTTCCTGTTAGCTCCGCTTTTTGTCTTCATTGTTTCTTTTTTCATCGTTCATGTGTTCACTTCAATTGTTATATGCCGTGTACAATTCTGAAACTTACATTGTATTTATTCTTCGTGAATTGTTGGGTGCTATCAAATACTTTGTTCAATATCTCTGCTCTTTGGTAATATATATATATATATCAATACATACGACAAGCAGCAGTCATAGACTGGGTGTCGATTGTCATTACGTTATACCTGTTTGATTGTCCAGTTTATTGTTTGCTTTGGTTTTCGTTCTTGTTATCACTTTGCTACCATCATCACTAGAGTGACGTCATTGTGTAGCAGAGGCGGGAGAGGCTGCCAGAGATGCGATGTATCAAGTTTTTATCACCGGATATCGCTTGGTCGAAGTATCGTACACTAAACCGTACCACGTTTACACAATCGAGGTTTTACAGCCAAATTCAAGTCTCAGGCACATCGTCGAGAAGAGGTACAGTGAGTTCAACACTCTTCATCGTATGGTAAACAGAATCACTTAATTATATTATATTATAAAGTTGAATTGGGAATAAGTATAACCATAGAGCTGAGATCTATTTACTAAAAGAAGAAACCAGTCCTAGATTATTACCTATGTTGCTTATAGCTTCATAATACACTCGTCACTTTTCAGCTGAAAAAAGATACAGAGGACACTGCACCTTTTCCCCCAAAACGTGTCAGAAATTCGCAACTCAAAGTATTGGAACAGAGAAGATCAGCGTTAGAATCGTATATGCAAAAGATGCTCAGACTTTCCTCTACAAAACAGCAAGTTCTCAATTTTTTAGGAATTGAAAACCGTGCTCAAAACACAAATGAAAGGTATGATTATAATAATAATGCTATTTGGATGTATCATACACGTACAATAAAATACAGCTAGAAATATGCATGAGAAAAGTGAGTTCCTTCGGTTAAATTGATTGAAATTCATCCTGCAAATAATCAGTATCATTGTTCTGAGAACTGCAACTAAATTGAATTAATTCGAATTTGATCGACACAATATCTGTTGAGTAAGAAAAACAAGAGACTTGAATTTGAACTACAGTAGCCTCGTAAACAATAACTTTTCAGGATTTCGTAGTTGTACCATTTCTTTTTTTATTACCCAAGATTTTCTTTTCCAGAATGAATGGCCAAGTAGGTATCGGTGATCCGAAACAGGTCCGGTCTCTCACATTGAGACATCATCCCATATTGACTTTTCAATGTGATCCATATATTCAGGCAAATACTACGTCCAGTCTTCCAGACATTGTCACAAACGGAGTACTTGTTGGTGTGTATAAATCGTAGAATCAGAGCCAGATTCTAAGCTATGTTTCTTGCTGACAATGTTTTTTTTTTTTCATTTATTTATTATTAATAGTACGATATGAAGACTTACACTCACATTCGATAACGAGTGACTTTCATTATTGTCAATTTTTTTATGAGAATTAAGCTCCGGAAAGAAAGGAATTAAGGTATGGTAACTGAGATTATATCGTGTAAAGTGAGAAATTGACATAACGATGAATAATGAGAAATAATCACCATTTACAAATAATAATAATAGTGAAATAACAACGTGTGATTTATTAACGGTAGTGATATAAATTTAAAAATAGCCACTTTACATTTATATTTCCATACACACACATCCCAACGTGTATCACAATGATACATACAGATATATATATATATATACATTAAAATATATATGCCGAAAAATCTTTTACAGATAAATTTTCATTTTCATTGTCAATAATAAATATCTGCAGGTACCTATATATAATTAAAATCAATTGTCATATGCGACCCTAAAGAGGCGCGTAAAATTATAGATTAATATTTATCGGAAAATCAATCATATCTTTCATTTTAATTGTTATTCATGTATTATTCATGTTAGCGTGGTGTAACGTTTTTTTAGAATAAATTATTTTGATTTTTAGTTCATTAGCCCTCATTCTGTTTATAATCCATCTTAAAAAAACAAGTAAAGAAAATCATGGCGTCCTTAAACGTAATACAAATCACAATTTTCATCGCAGTATTCGTGGTCCATGCGAGTACCTGTCTTTTGAGGTATCCATTGGCGTTGCTTCGCAATAGCTTAGAAATAAACTTACTGATATCGCCTGGTGATTACAACTTTTTAGAAAACTCGATGAAGGTCTCGATCGCATTTACCCAAATATATCTTGCTCGTTACGCAGACAGTCTTCTACCACGGAAGTTGATCGCAGCATGCCTGACAGTTTCAGGAGGAATAATGTTACTTTTTGGAAAAACAGATAATTACGATGCGATGGTCCTCTTGCTAGTGGTTTCAGGATTGTTTCAAGGACTTATATGGCCATCTTTATGCAAGGTATTTTTCTTCTGGATCCAAGATTCAAGATTAAATACGTTTTTTGGACTTCTTTCGCTAGCCGAATATTTCGGTAGCTTGATGGCCAATTATCTGGCTATCTTTTTACTTAAAAAATTTTCTTGGACTTTTGTCTATCCCCCCTTAAGTACCATTGTCATTATCGTTGCTCTTCTTGCTCTTTTGAGCCTGTACCTTCCTTGGGAACTTCATATTGATGTACCAGGTAGAAATACACAGAATAAGTTGTCTCGCCGAACCTCGTGGATGGAAATATGGACACTGCCCGGGGTCTCAGATCTTTCAATTGCAGTTTTTTCTCTTCGACTGGTCAGGAGCGGAATCGTGTTCTGGGTTCCAAATTTCTTTGTGCAAAAGGTTGGATATGACACTTACAAAGCCCAGGTAGCCTTAAGTATTTATAATATCGGTCATTTGTTCGGTTGCATTGGGCTGGGGTGGATGGCACGAAAAGAGACTGTCCTGATACAGAGTCTTATTTTACTTGGTATAGGGACCTTAGGATTTGTTATATTCTGGCTAACGATTTCCTGGGGATTCCTGTGGAGTATTAACTTGCTTGCCATGGTTGGTTTTGCAATAGGTGGTCCCACTGCAGCCCTCAGTGCCTCTTTTGCAGTTTCTTTGGGTGAATTGGATGGTTGGAAGTCTGGAGGAGCAGTCGTTGGAGTAGTAAGCGGATTCGGTGGTTTTGGAGAAGTGTTTGAAAGGGCTGTCGTCACATTTGTGATCGAAACTTACGGGTGGAACTCAATGTTCATACTGTTGACAAATTTGTTATGTTTTAGTGCCTTTTTAGTAAATAGAGCACATTTTGCGACCAGTAATAAGCTCATGAATGGCAGACAATACGTTATATAAATAATATTGTTATTTCGGCTGTAAGAAAAAATTTTTTTAACCATTTTTGAGAACTTGTAAACCAAGTACCTAATTATAAATAAAAGTACCTTTAGTGCATACAGTATGATGTGTACAATTCCAACTACATAACTGCTTTATTATTAATATAAAAGTAAAAATTAGAATAATACTTAGTTCCTTGCAAAATTTTGCAGCAAGTCAAATAATTCGAGGCTCGATACTGATGTTATAAATATATTATAGATAGCATATGGTAGAAATTAATGAAAATGTATTCCAGTGTTTACCATGAGTAGCACCATAGTCTATTTGAGAGAGATGTAGATCTATGTACAAGTACATATTAAGTTATACATGTAAAAACAATTTGTTTCTGAATAAACACTATTAACTCTCTAGAAATTTGATAGCGATTATTTTTTTAAACAAAATAGTCTTTCTCCAATTATAAGTACCTGTGAATCTTGCAATACTGACTATCACAACCAGAATCTTCTCAATCTACTACTTAAAAATAGAGTTTACTAATCGACCAATTATTAATTTAAAATACTTGATATAAAGCCGGATCAATTGGTAATTATTGAATATGAGCTATTTCAAATGTTAATATTTATAGTGTGTATATCTAGGTTTACAAAATATTGATAGGAGCTTTTTTTCTGTTTGCAGTCAGCTCAACTCTAATCCTGATATCCTGTGCTTATGTTTGGAACTATTATTGCATTTCGCACTACTTCTCAATTTGCCGTAATAATTAAGTATTGCAATGGAAACGAAAATATGGCGTTGTGACATCTGCTGGCAGAATAATGCGCTCTTCTAAGTAGGCCACATTTCATTTTGAAAGACTTCTTTCGTCGTATTTTTTGCGGTACATTGATTCCTTGTTGAATAACTAAAGCTTCACAACTTGCACAAAATTGCTTTTAAATGATTCGGGGGAATGAGGACTGGCAATGGGTGAAAATTTCAATCCGATTGCGATGTTAAATTTTTCAAAAACTCAAAGAGGACTAGACTAGAGAAATTTTTCGTTACTCTAATGCTTCCAATTTTTTTCTCCATCAGCGAAGATGGAGGATCTTCGCTACACCGGTATTGCCAAACTATAAATTTTTTGGCAACCACATAGTCGTCGGTTACCCGTTATACACTACTCTTCTCTGTAGTATTTGGTGGAAATACTATCTTATCACTTTGGATCGTCTTTTTCGTCTTCTTCTTTTTCCGTATGGCTATCTCTGTTCAGGATGTTTCACCACCTAATGGTCCCGTCTATCTACGGGCCATGCTCGCATATTTCCAATCATTTTCCCATGATGTGTAGACATTATGGTTTTTCCCACTGAGTTTTTCATCGTCCTTTAAGCTACATGAAATGAGACCAATTAGAAAATGGTTGATTCGATATAATCGAATCGAATAGCTTCAGTAGTCAACGGTTGCCTGAACATTCACAAGTAATAAATTTTATTGCGATTGCAGACGAATTTCACTTGAAACTATATTTCATACCTATCCCAAAGTCTGATAATTTTTCAATTCACGTTTTATTCCCAAATATTATTCCCACCAAATATTCTGGCGCGTTGTTTGTTGGCAAAATATATACTACATTGATACATTTTGCCGCGGTGTTTTGAATTTCGAGTTTCCAGTTGATAGGTGTGGTTCGAAAACAGCTGGGTGATCACTTCACAGCCATCTTCACGTAGCTTAGATAGGTTATTTGACATATGTCAAATTCTTGATTATCAAACCATTAAAAAGTAATTCAATTTTCTAAGTTCAATACTAAAACAATTATACGATAACTCGTATCTGGTCAATTAATGAACAATTGAAAATGTTGCTTTAACGATGCGTTTGAAGGGGAAAAACAACAACAAGTCTTTCAACAGCGTCTACAGGGTGCTTTCGCGTATATGTCGTAAGTTTCAAATTATTCTATACCAACTCTAACATACCTCATCACGATTAGTTTGCATCCTGTGATTCTCTGCACCTGTTACTATATCCAACCGGATACTTATTTGAAAGAAATCGCGACTTATTGTCGTATCCCATTATTCACACAGTAACCCCTTGTTACTTACAAAGTATTCAACTCAATTTGAACCGCTTATACTAACATCCACACAAATTTTACAATTAACCCCTTGGCTTATGATTTAAGTTTCGATCACGCGAGCTCCTAATCAATAACTAAGTTAGTCAAACGTGTAAATACCATGGCTCTTACTCCGTGATTCGCACGCTTCACTCGATCGACGTAGCACGGCTCTCACTCAATATTGCAGGCAAAGGGATTAATAAGTATGCCAGTATTGTTTTGATGGAAACATCGTAGTATATCAATTGGTTCCATTGGATTCTTAAAATGAAAAATGATATCAGACTATTAACTCGTTTCGATTAAAACTCTGTATATCAGATGTGAAATAAACTATTGAAATATGTACTTCGTCATACATCTTGGCAATAAAAATTGATAAAATACTCAAAAATTTTGAAAGATCGCGTACAACATGGCTTTTACATGTTATGACATAATTCATTTGCTCAGAGTATGTCTTAAGTTGGTGCACAGGTTGAGTATCACAGATTCCATAATTTATGACATCGTAACAACATATACCAAACAAACTCCTAGTTATGGTTCTCTACTTGAATATGTTTATAATCATTCTAATTATTATCGAATTCATAACACGTGAAACTCTAATTACGCCTCCGAAAAGATGTTTCAACACGTTCGATTTTATAGGAGCTGTTGATAAAGGCCAACTCGATGGTTTCATGGCTGATGGTGCAGTGCCTCCACTAAAAAGTGGCCACAATTCTAAAACTATGGGATACGTGGCTCAACCAGTTAAACAGGCTGGAGTTCAGTCAGTTAAACAGGCTGGAGTTCAGCCAGTTAAACAGGCGACGGATGTTTCCAGTACTGTGTATGCAGTCGGACAGTATGCGCCGAAAGTATTGAAAAATTTGAATGCTCAAAGATTGAAGAATCAGTTTAGCGATGTCGGCTTAGTCGCTGGTGGAATTGTTATCAGAGCTCATAGATCGGTTCTGGCTGCTGGTAGTGCTTATTTCAACGCAATGTTCACTGGAGGTCTAGTTGAAGAACAACAAGAGTTAGTAGAGATACATTCAATCTCTGCTAAAATCCTGTCCCTGCTTATAGATTTTATATACACTGGAAATGTAGAAATTACTCAGGACAATGTTCAAGAATTGTTTGCTGCTGCAGATATGCTGGAATTAGATGAGGTTGTTTCAGGCTGTATTACCTATTTACAACAACAACTTCATTCTAGCAATGCACTTGGAATTTATAGGTAAAGTTTATAGCTTTCCTTGACAATGCCATCTACATTTTTATTCAAAAATGTCTCTTTAGTGGAAGTAATAATCTTTGGCCAACACATTTGTTATTGCTTTTACCTCAACCTAATAGTTGATTTATAATAAGCAATTTTTTCCATCGCATAGGTTTGCTGAAGCACACAATACGCCTAATCTGCTGATGACTGCCTTACGTTTTATTGAAATTAACTTTCCTCAAGTATCCCAAGAAGAGGAATTCCTAGACCTTCCTAAGGAACAAATTGTGAAACTCATTTCCAGTGAATACATTCATGTTGATACTGAATTCCAGGTAATTATGTGGTTTCTCTGATAATCAGTCAAAGACGATGTTTATTATTACTGCGAGTGACTGCCATTAAATGAATGTGGCTCAACAACGAAACATAATACTCATGATAATAAGAACAATGAAGAATTTCCTCACCACAAGCCTTACATTCCCGTTTATACTGTTCTGTGAACACACCTTTACGATAAATTTCAATGATATTCATCTCATTTCATTTGTACCGCGTGAATTTAACAATATTTAGCTAACCATTACCAAAGAGGTTCGAAGAAAGTATATAAATACTTGATTTGATTCAATAGGTATTTCAAGCAGCTCATAACTGGATTGTTCATGATATACCAGCGAGGCGTTGTTATGTATTTGAGGTGCTGCGTTATGTAAGGCTGCGTCTTTGTTCAGTCGCACGTTTGGAAAGAGTTATCTTGGACAGTAAAGATGCGAGCCTGAGTGTAGCCTTGCGATCGATTTTAAAAGACTTAATAACCAACAAAGGTTGCCTGGTGCCGCTTCATGAGCAACCTAGACTTTGCGCTAAGAAAAATATTTTAGTTATTGGTGGTTCGAAGCGAGAACCTTCTGCCGACAGTTGGGGAAGAGCTGCAGAAAGTACTTATGACACAATTGAAAAATATGACACATTTACTGGGTATGACATTGCAAACTTCTCATGTGATAACAGTAATAAGAATAATAATCATGGAATAAATTTCTTATCTTACCAGTCGTCAGTAACTCTGAATTAGTAATTTGTCATTAGGATAAAGCTGACGACAATATATAACAAACATACTAAATTTATAGAGAATGGAGTAAAGTCGCGCCGATCGGTATCGGAAGAATATTACCTGGTGTAGCATTACTGGATGGGAAAGTGTACGTGGTCGGTGGTGAACTGGAATCATGTATAATCGGAGATGGAGAGTGCTACAATCCTCGGGATGACGTTTGGACAACCATTGCTTGCATGATAGAACCACGCTGTGCGTTAGGTCTCTGTGCAATAGAAAACAGCCTGTACGCTTTCGGCGGCTGGGTGGGCGAAGACATTGGTGGTTCTATCGAGGTGTATGATCCAATTGCCGATTCATGGACTTTGGATGGAGAACTGCCTGAACCTCGATTCAGCATGGGCGTTGTCGCATACGAAGGTAAGCACAATTTCACTTTATATCAAGATGGGTGACCAATTATTTTACCTTGTAATAGAACTTTTGAATATTATGTGTTTTGCAATTAGTTTGAGTCATTATTAAATTTTATTACATTTAGGTTTGATATATATCGTTGGCGGATGTACCCACAATAGCAGACATCGTCAAGATGTTATGAGTTACAACCCAGTCACCAGGGAATGGAGTTATCTTGCTCCCATGTTGACTCCTCGGATGCAAATGGGCATAGCTATACTCGATGGCTATATTTACGTTGTCGGTGGCATAAACAAAAATCAGGAGGTCCTGACATCAGTTGAGAGATATTCATTTGATAAGGTGAGTGAACTGTACGCTTGAAACTGTCTTGCTGTTACTGATCATTGTCACTATTGATTATAAATTGAGACTGTTATATACATTTCAGAATAAATGGAGTACAGTTGCTCCGATGAATGTGGGGCGATCGTACCCCGCCGTAGCTGCAGCTGACGGTCGACTATATGTGATAGGTGGTGATCAGTCACGGGAAATAAACTTTTATCGGACACAAATAACAATCTCAACAGTCGAATGCTACGATCCGCATTCGAACGCATGGCATGAATGCGCTTCTCTACCAACAAGCAGAGGCGAAGCTGCAGCAATTATTGCACCCTTCTGATTATAATTTAATACCAGTTAGATTTAGATTTTCGATTTCAAACTCTCAGGATTTAATGCAAACTTGTTGAGTGGGTTTCTTTGGTTTATCTTTGCTTTCCAAAGCGGTAACAGAGTCTGTGTTTCATGGGTAAGATAAAATTTTCCGTTGTGTGCTGTCCTAAAATAAGAAACAGTGAGACAAACAATTGTTTTCCAAGTGGATATTGTGCGTAAATATTTCATTAGGCATAAGGTTAACGTTCTCATTCACACGATTCGGAATTTCTGGATTACGTATTTTATCACGGTCACGTCAGCTTGTGATATATTTTTACTACATATAATCTCAATTCAAGCTCATGAACTTTGCAAACATCACTAAACACGGGCATAACATTGTACAGCAATGGCTTATGCTTCCTGGTTTCTAATGCAAATTTGTCCAAGAATTATCTCTTTATCGTCTTCGATTTTTATCTCCTAAAACAACAACAAATTGGCTATCATAACCGCTATACGTATGTTTTTCTTACTGATAATGAGATACACAGTCTTTTCATTGCGGTTGAATAGACATATATATTCTACTTAGTCAACTTCAAGTTAAGCTTTGGTAGGCATGCCAAATGATATTACGTGAATCGTGTGCTTGTTACTTATCGCTAGTAGCCTTTAAATGAGGCTTCACAGTAAACATGCGTAATTTGTAATCTGTTACGTGTGCAAAAGAGAGAGAAATTGTATCTGAGAGAGAGAGAGACAGAGAAAAGCATTCATATAAGATGTTCTGGAGCAGCGTGCTCCCTAAGGACAACACAAGTGTATTAACGATGTGGAGCTTTCAACGAAAAGAGAGGAAGAGGGAGAGGGAAGGGGGGGGGCGTCATATTTTAATTTCTTCAATGCAGTCTGAAGAATGACAAGTTAATACAAAGATATCAACTTATATGAAATACATACTAGCCAAACAGCAAAAAAATAAAAGTACTAAAACTTGCATACTTTTAATTTCATCAGGAAGAGAGAAAGAAAAAACTAATAATGAGAGAGATTGAGAATGTAACTACTTCGTAATACATATGTACGTATAATCTGTAAAAAAAATTATAATTAAGATTTATATTAAGGGTGCACTTAATGGTGTACAAAATAATAGAGACAATAGAATATATGACAGGAAAAAAAAAATTTTCTTTTAAAATCAGATATTCATAAAAATTTTTATACACAAAGTATATAGTATTTTAAACCGGTTTTAGCTACTTACGTTCACACAGCATGTATACTTATGATCTGCAATAATCTCAGTAACGGAGTATTGCCATCTCAATATTATGTGCAATTTTATAATAATTTTGTTTTCATTACTATTCATTACCGGTTAATTTGCGCCGTATAGAGAATACCCAATACATATTACTTTGCCCTATCTACTGCAATAATCAGCTTTATAATTGGCTGTTGCTTGACTCAAACTCACTTACTAGTAGTACATTGTCTTCTGAAATTCACAAACTACAAGTTCATCAAGTCACATTACTACTGATTTTTTATTTTTCATTCACCGTCTGGTGTAGTCAGAAACAGAAGTACCCTCGATAAGTTTCATTCATGAATTATCTTGACTTTGAAAAGTGCATGTTAAGTGAATCTCGGAAAACCATCTTTTACACAATCGTAAACGTCTTGAGCAGTCCGTCGTCTGTTAAATGTTCAATATGATCATTAATCATCATATTCATAAAATAAATTGCATCGTCAAATTGCCAACAATCTGTGATAGTAAAGTATTATCAAATAACGTTATATTTTAATAATTTTAGTTTAATTTTTGAAGTAAAATATATAGCCATCTATATTCTGAGGTATTTTTGTCCGAAAATTGAATTGGAATGCTTAGCCAAGTGTACAGTAATGTCAACTATGATTGATTGCATTATTGCAGTAGTATAAAACTCGACACTTTGAAGACCCGATCGAGTTTTAATAAAACAATTTGTAAAGAATATTTCTGTGGCGATTTTTAATCAACTATCTGTAGATTCACTGCAATTCTTGATCCGCTATAACGGCCTTCATACGTAAATATCGATCAATTATGTTTAATTCTTAAGTAATCATGTCCCAAATAAAAGCTTAAATTGCCGGCTTTGAAAGATACGATAGAAAATGTATAATAATTTGGTATTGATAAATTACTAATAATATATTGTAAATTGATCACTGCAACCGAAGGAATTGCGTGACTAGAATATATACGTGTATACGTAATGAACAATTACACTAAAGCACCAAAGAAGTAAGTGTAACCACCACCTGATGCACTGACTGCACTCATGTCGTGGAGGCCCTAAAACCTTGTTATAAAACAAGCGAATATTCAATTCGTGAAAAAAAATAATTTTTTTTTTGGCACGAGTTATCTATACCGTCTTGCAAGTATATTATATGTCATGTTTTGAATCATTTTTATACAGAATATTCAGCTCCGAGAAAACTACGCGTGCAAAATAATATGCTTTATAAGAGGATTAAACTAACATGCGATCAAGAATGCGAGTTGAGAAATAATAATCGAATACTCGTACGTAACATAATAATACTTACAAATTGTAACATATATATATTGTAAGTTATAAAACATGGACGTTTTACACAGTATACACTATTGAACACTGTCTTAAGAATGTAAAATAAATGTTTCTGAAAATATATGTAAAACGTGCATTACTTTGATTTATGCCTGATGACAGGTGAATTTTTTATTATCACAACCGACATCAAACTCGATTCATTCTCACATAGGACGAAAACACAGGATGAGAGTGCCAACGTGTTGCTTCGAGAAGGCGATAGAGCGACAGAGTTAGCGTGGGGAATGCGCTAAGGATAAATTGCGACACGGCAGACTGGAAAGCAGCTGGTTCCGATTCCAATAATCGTCGCACGAATACCAAAAGTCCAGTTGGCGAAGTCGAGTACTGGCCTTCATTCAACGCCAAAGTAGGAAATTGTGTCCGAACTATTGACAACTGCATAGGAGGTATAGAATTACCCCTTGGACGGAACGATGTGAACATTTTGTCGGAAATAATTTGTAAAAATTTGATGAGTTTTTGCGAAAGGAGATTGTAACAATATTGCTCACCCAATCACCTTTAACTTGATCGGATATTGCCTTGGCTTCTAAATCTTTGTGGAATGACTCTAACGGCAGTGGAAGAGCTTCACCGTTGGCGTTTATTCCGGCGCAAGCCAATAGGAAGGACCATTTCTTGTTTGCATCCCAGAAAAATACATGCCTAATTTACAAATCATATTGTAACCCAGAAGAACGCGAATGGCGTGCAAGTAAACGGAGAAATAATAAAATCATATTACGTGAGGACTTGATTAATGGACGGACGTTCGAGTGGGTCAATTACCAGCATCCACGATATCAGATCAACGATTTCACAGCCTTGACATTGAATTGTCGGATAACCACGTCGAATGTTATCGAGGATATCGCTGGTCTGAATCCCATAGGGGTGAAGGCCTCCGGTTAATATGAAGTGAACGACCATCCCGGCGATCTGAATGTCAGAGGCGCAAGTGCAGTCGAGTACTTCATTCTCTTCGTAATTTTCGTAACTTTCGCGTGAAAACCAAATCATCGATGAGCTCGGCGGACGGCTGGAACGGTAGAGCGATTTCCACAAGCCAAATTCAGCCAATCTCAAAACGCCAGCTCGATCGATCATCAAATTTGATGGCTTGATGTTACCGTGAACAACGGGCGCATCGTTGTTGTGCAAAAAGTACAATCCCGCCAAAAATTGTTTAACGAGAACAAGCGATCGCTCCTCAAGTCCTTTGCCGATTTTCAAATACATCAGGTACTCTCCAAGGTTATATTCGCATAGGGGTGTGCTGAGGATCACATCCGCACCATTGTCGGCAGAAATGAAGAACGGCAAAATGTTAACGTGTCTAATGGCAAGTAGATGAGTCAGTGAAGACAGAATGAGCGCACTGTCTTCTCTGCGCAATCTTCTTACAGCAAGAGGTCTCCCGTCTGTGTCAAGGCCCAATTCGATCGGCCCAAAGTTGCCGCCCAACGATATAGTGAAATGTTTTCGCTGTTCCGACGCGCTGACAAGCACGGCATCTCCTGGTCCGTTTGTTCTGTGTTTCAAATGCGCTCTGAATCCCTTCAGTAAGACGTCCCATCGGCTGACGTACGATTGCGTTGCTGGAGCACCCTTTCGGGGGTTGAGTGACCGCCGATTTTTGGACTGCATCGATGGATTTTCGGCGAGTGTCAAAGCCGTCGCCCTGGTTGTTCGCAATTGAATTACCGGTGGCAGCGCCGGGATGGTAGAAAACACGTCGGCGCTACGTGTTCGCAATAATTCTGCGAATGTATGCGTCGTGGAGTTGACGTTAACTTGGGTACGACGAGCCTCTATTATTTGAGTCGTGTACACAACGGTTGCTGTATCATCAGGGGTCATTGGATTCGGGCTCTGCTCCAGCATGCCTTGTTCACAGCATTGGTACGTGGTAGTTTGCAGCTGGTTTTGTTTACCAGGAACCCGAGCCGACGCTTCACCGTCGCTATCAGTAGACTCACAATCACTATCGAGCAATGTGTTCTGCACGCGATGATGAATCAAACGGTATTGCGTTTCCTCGGTTTCATAAGATCCCCCGCAATGCATCTCCGTTGACGATTCGCTAAGGAAATCGGATTTTCTCCATTTTTCCTTTCTCATTCCTCCGTCACCTATAGTTCCCAGTTTTTTATTAAGTTCATCGTTCTTCAAAGGTTTACCAATCGTAGGCTTGTCTTTGCTTTTATCAAAATCATTCGCTGGAGACACTTGATGCATCAGCAGGTGCAGCTGGAGCAGAGTGACGACGCTCTTGTATTTTTTGAAATCACGATTTGCAGTTTCCCGCACCTTCGAGATCAAGGACAACCAACTTTCCGTTAACTTTTTTATGCAAGAATCTTCCAGCTTTGGTAATATGGCATTAAGCCTTGCTATTTCTTCGATTCTTATTTCAATTTGTTCCTCTGTGGCAGCCACAAGATCACCTTGACCTCCTTTGTAGCCTGGGTAACCCGATTCTCTATCGTGTTGCCAATTTCTTCGGTAACATGATATAATTTCTTCAAACAAATTTGAAAGGTAGAAAATCGTTGCCTCCACGTTGTCGGGCACATATTCCTGTATTGCACACACAACAAGGGTGCGAATTAGTAAGGATTAGATACATATTTACACGACAGTTAGAGACATATTTCTCAAAATTACGGACACTTGAATTATTACTTTCGTCCACTTCGCTGGTATAAGGTTGGTACGGTGGATCATTATTACAGGAATTGTTATTGTCTTCCAATTCACGCCTCGTCTGAGAAAGCATAGCATCGTCTAGGAAATTACCCGGATTCGAAACTCGCGAAACACACTCCAAAGTCTCCAAAGTGGTGAGTGGGGTTTTAAACCCTCCGACATCTCCAGCTACTGATAGTTCCCTTCCATTCGTTGCGGAATTTTCTTCACCAATTTTCGGTTTAAGTTCGACGTTGCCAGTTGAGAAATTAGAATTGAAAACCTTCATCGAATCCTCGGTCTCACTCCTTTCCGTTGGCTTCCAAGAAGCGCAATTTTTTCTTCTACACAACGATTGATGCTGTCGCCGAAACATCGACCGAGGACTTTGATGTTCAATCCGAACTGCGGGGTTCCCATGATGTGACATCGGTGGTCGCGTACTTTTTGGAAAATATTTACCACCAGCCTCGCTCTGAACACACGATGAACCATTATGCTCAACCAATGTCAGCCCTCTCATCTTGGCCAACTTCATTCGTAGGGTTTTAATTTTACGACGTTGTTTTTTCGATGAACCAACGCTCGGAGCGGGAGAATGTTCGGGACTTGTTGACGACTGATTGATTTTAAGTGACCGATCACTTTTGCTGAAGCTAGAATCCGGTAATGATTCCAGAGCTGTGTCACTGCGCTGTTTAAAGTTTCTCATCAGATAACGAAATTGCATAATCGTACTAAATAGACGATGTTTCTGATCTTTGGCCAGTGTTTGTAACTGCGCCTTATGGTTCTCCTGTAGCAAATTTGAATAGTACGGTTCAATGTGATCACGATTTTCTTCCAACCACTCGCGAGTCTTTCCATGTGTTGTACATTTAGCAAAAATAGGTTCTAATCCCGATGATACTATGCAATTCGCGGCTCGATCTGCCGCATATCTGTCGGTAGATGCTAATTTAAGTTATACATACACGTTTACTAAAAAATCAATTCTTATACACTTACGACCGGAAGTTAATTGGCTAAAGGTCATCGGATATTACCGTCTTAATACTCGGAGACAAGCATTAGGCAGATCAGCGATTGCAAATGAATCCATCAAGTCAGTCTCTGGTGTTTTGGCGGTATCACCATTGGTGGAGCAGTCGCAGTAACAAAGTAAATCAATCAGAATTCCCAGTACAGCTTCAAGGTAATTCCAATTCTCCATGTGTTCCTCTACTGCCTGTATTACAATGCGACAGAATTTATCAGTACTTATATTTCGCAAAGGAAAGTATAGTGAACCATGTTTATATGTATATACCGCCATACCATGAGTCAATATCGTGAGTCACGAATATAACTCATTCAATTACCTTTCGAATCTGTTCGAAGACATCGAGATGCAGGAATATCTTAAGACCAGACTGCGTGTACTGAATGAAGAATCCGAATACGTTTCTGATGATGGAGTTTATTGTCGACGTAAAATTTTCCGCTTGTTCGGGTGGATAGATCAAAAGTTCCAGGCGTCTCTGAAAAGTAAATTGAAGTAATTGCTGGTGGTTCAATCGGTTAATTATTACATCCAGCGTACGAGTCTAGATTATATAAGCTCACCCTCAAGTAGCTTTCAATTGTGAAATTTGATTCTTCCGCGTTGACCGCGCAGACGAGCTTCTGTAGCGACGGATGGGGTGTGTCGAGTTTCTTTTGCATGCTACAAGCAATGGAGTAGCACAGAGCAGTGCACCCTCGGGAATCCTCCCGAGAAATATCGGCGTGACATCGAAGAAGAGCGCTCACCATAGAGGGGTTCACCCTGATACCCGCCATCATCAGCGGAGTGACCCCCTTGACGTTTGCGCAATTAACGTTAGCCTCAGTTTTCAATATCTGTTCAACCAGAACGTTCCACTGGCGCTTAATCGCATAGTGAAGCACGGTGTTCCCGGTGACATTCGCATGGTCAAGATCCATTCTGTAGTTAATGGTCTTCCAGAAGTCTAGAAAGTCATTTTCATCCCAAGTCGTCGACTGGATAGCAATCAAGGCAACGTTGTCCGTATTATTGTCGAGTAGAGTTGGATCAGCGTCGTGTTGCATCAACACGTTGATCATCTCTAGGTTTTTTTTCCTAACCGCCCACATCAGCGGGGTCGACTTGTCTTCCGCACAACAATCGACCCGGTGTCCATCTCGCAGTAGTCTTTTTACGGTATCACTTTTCTCTAGAACAACCGAGCCAAGGAGTAACGGCGTGTAGGACTGTAACACGAAAGAAACACACTCGCATATAATTCGTCGTTAAACACTTCCAACGCACAGTTCTCGCCACTTTTCATTATAACCGACCAAATCTGACACGTGCAACGTTTCTTTCAGTTTTTCAAGTTCCGCTGCGTTGAACACGGTGCTCAGGCTCTTCGGGGATGGCTGATTTAGAGTCGGGAAGCAAGATTCTACGTCTACCTGCCCATTGCCAAAATTGAAGGGACTTCGAGGTTGAGCTTGGAGCTTTTTGCCTTCGTGTGGAAATCTCAGAAACGATGCAGCCTTGCTGGTACCTGGAGGAGGATTCGGCACTTTAACGATAAGAGTTCGCCTGTATCGAGTAACAAGCGAAAACCACGATAGTGATGATAATTTATCTATTCAACACAGCAAGTCGAGCAGGGTAACAACTTACCGTTTGTCTTTCGTACGTAATATATTGCATACTTGGGATTGTTACATAATCTGTGATAAGACACGTACATACGTATCGTTTAGTTTCGTCGGCAGACTATGAATTGCGAAAGGTCCGCATATGTAATACATACGAATGACACGATATTGAAACAGGTTGGACTTATACTGCTCTGTTATTTTGGCCAATTCTCATTCAACTCGTTCGTCTTTACCTATAGCTACTTCGAGTCGGACTAACTTGTAACGTGATTACTCCATACATAAGTAACTCTGAAAAAAATACATGCTCGGAATACCTAATTCGGCAGGATGTGTCTACCGCAATAAAAGATTCAACGAAATAAGAAATAATCGCAAGAACGACATCCGACTGGTTTCTTAGAATTCAGTACCGATTACCGAGTAATTCTGACCTTCGATTGCAGTCGCGAGTGATTTATAGCAAATTAGGTATAATTTCAGTTGTCATCAGTTTCTGTACATTTCAGGAAAAAAATTCATCCTCCACTCAAGTGTTGAGAAATTGACCGGCAGTTTATTTTCAACTTCAAAATTTTTAGATTCGAGCATTTATTTGAAAATAGATTCTAAAACAATTTTATACAAATCGGTATTTTTCTAAGAAGTTCCATGAAACTCTACCTACCACTAGTCGTTCAACATATTTCTCTGAACAATATTGTTCACTATATAATTTTTGCAAGAAATGTGGTTATTCCATCGTTAGATAAAGAATAACAAGGTATAAGTTAAACGAGGCATTACGTTTCTCATACCAACCTGCAACTCCTCCACGAAAAGTGGCCGTGTGTATTTCGGTATGACGGTTCGTGGTAAGCAACGACGACGTTTCCTGTCTTCGCCGAGGTACCTTTTTCTTCGATTTTTTACCTCGAGACATTCCTCAGCTTGATCGACAGACAAGGTTCTGCGCTGAAAATCGGTACCGATCCGAGGAATTGGGGTGGAAAATTCTCACTGATCGTACAATTTCTCAACGTTCGTTTATTTTTCGCAATACAATTACCGAGGCTTCCTTCTACAACTTCTCCTGCAATCTGTTTACTCCGGGCATACCGCGCAAAAAGATTACCAATCGATCGATCATCTGGGAGTACAGCTGTGATTTTGACAGTTGAGCATTGATTACTAGTTTTTCTGATATTTCAACATCGACGATCTTGTCTATACGGGTTCTTTGCGATGCATTTTTCTGTCGTCGCAAATATTAAAATCTGCACAACATTCTCGTCGATAGCACACATAGAATGACTCGGCGTGTTTTCGAGAATAGCTGTTATTACTATACCTGTAAGAAACTGATATAATCGTTTGATAACGCGTACACACCGCCAAGTTACGCGGTATACATACTTGTTTTGAGATCTGAAAAAACTGAGAAGATCGTATCCGTTGGAGTAATCACCATATTCAGATCATTTATTCGCCAATAGTACGTACATACGTTGCGGCATAAAAATCATCCGCTCGTACGTGACATTCAATGTATATAATTTATGTCTAATCTGCAAGTCAAATATTATACTCATATACATACATATCTGTGTATAATAAAAATTGTCACGACTGTATAATATTTGACTATATACACATATATACATATATACGCAATATACATACATTCACCGCCGTCAAAGTATATCGTCCGAGATTTTACCAGATCGTGTTAATTTCCGTATACCTTTGATATTGTACCATGGCCTTACACGTACCTATATAACAAGTATCGCAGACGCATTGCACGAGGAATAGGTGATCCATTTACCGATCAGTGTAAGCAGAAGCTTTTACTGGTGACGTAACATCGTTACTGTTACGAGGGTAATTGACAGATTACCAGCCCATATAACAAGCCCCGACAATAGGGCCTATTGTGATCACGCCTTATTCTATGGTGCGGATATATATTCGGCCTTGCCACCATCAACATCGACTGACCTAATTTTTTTCACCAGACTCGGAGATGCGTATAAGCAGATTATGGAATTATTTGGACCGTTGAGTGCCGGCGATGTATTACTTCAGGCAACTGATGATGAAAGACGTAGATATCCGAAAATCTATGCAAAGTGTACATACGCAACTGCTATATAGCATCACGTGTGTTTTCTATTTTGAAAGATGTCGTTGGAAATATTTTTAGTATACGCCTCAGAAATGTGTTGAAAATTTACAGGTGCATTCCGTCATTTACGAAAATAAAGTTTTTTTTTTCCTTTTACAATCAAGGCGTATAAAACGCGATGTACACTTGTGAAGATTAATTCAGAAACGGCTAGTTTTTCGGCCGAGTCGGTGACGTTGGCAACGCTGATTCAGCCTGCAGCGCCACTGTTCGCCGGCCGCTAGGGACACAATTTGCGTTACCAACGTAATCGACTAGGCCGTAAAACTAACCGTCTCTGAATTCAAGTCCACAAGTGTACATAACGATATAAGTAGGAAAATTTCTATTGGAACTCGTCATCGACGGCAATACAAGACGTCGAGTCGAAAATGTTTCAGAAACGATCCGAGAATTAGAACCAATCTAATAGCTGTGTTTGAACTGAGGTGTTTAAAGGCGGGACGTTGTAACGACATTGCAAATTGACGATACGTGGCTACTTGGCACGATTGCTATGCCGTCGAAACGATCCGCGACGAAACATATTATTCGCATGTTTAATGAGGTGAGTAAGCAGGATCCCGGCGGACGGTGAACATCGTGATGCGAAATCGACGACGCCAAAAAATGACAAATAATACGAATAATATATGTGTGTGGCACTTCCGGCAGGCTGCATAAAGAATCATTTTGGAAAGGTGATAAAACATCGTGTTTTTTGTTCTTCAACAGAGACGACGAATCATCGCTGCGGTGAGGGGAAAAATACGAATTCCGACCACATGGACGGATGATTAAATATACAGAGATACGGTGGTCAAGATGATGGGCGTCTAACGTTAAGAAAAAATGAATTACGCAACGATCGTACAATAATATGATCAAGTATAGAAGAATTTAAGGATCACAGCGAAACGTGATTAAGCAAACTAAAACTGCGTGATGGCATCGCGCACATGTAACTATGTGAATAAATTAGAATTTCAACGTGATTAAAATCTCAATGACGGTGATAAACTAAACATATCACGTGTGTTCGAGGCATGTTCGTGCGAGACTCGCGAGATGTTTGATATCTCCATATTCTACCAACCTTGGAGAAGATTCACGAATATAACTGGTTTTTTTTAGTCTAGACAACGTTTCGAACGGCCTTCTCAAGGAAGTCAGCGTTGAAGTACGAAAATTAGCATCAAATTATTCACGGTTTGTCACTCTTGGTATTACCTACATCAGTGTAATACACAGCATAAGTTGGCACGGTTTGTTCTCTCTTCATTTGCTAAGCTGCAGCGAATTCGCGCCGTGAAAAATAATAACTCTTTGTGACACTTATTCCGATCAAAGTCGCATCTTCAGAATCCGTTCTGTTTCGAATTTGAACACCTCCCGCCGTCCGCGTCGCAAAAATGGATTAAAGCTTCTATACACGTACAGACAGGTATAATATGCGAACCGATCGCGGCTCGATAAAAGCATCTAAATTTAGATTATGTCGTCTTGATTGATTGTAGAGATACAGCTTACAATTCAAAGATGCGAGTCATACTACTCTGTCCATTGTCAAGCGTGGGATTGAAAAATCCTTTTCGCACTATCCAAGTATCGTACAGATAGATGATGACTATGTATCATTCATTTCTTCCAAGGTCACGCGTGGGTATTATATCACCTGTACGCTTATTGACCCGATAACGATGTTTTCGGACAAACGTGAATTTTATTTCATTTCACTGCAGCGGTACGATTATCGTCGATTAATATTAAAACATTGTCCTACATATACACACGTGATTGTGTATACCTATAGTACAATCAAAAGGTGTACTCTGACCTCATTTTTCCTGTTATTAATCACGAAGATTCTTTGAAATTTTACTGTTTTATTGCCCTCAATATTTATATCCGACATTCGCAGTGGAGGACGCGTGATTCACGTGCCGTAAAAATTGTTGCTATTCATCGTAGGTGTAATTCGGACAATCTGCGAGAAATGTGTAAAGAAGTAAAAAATGATAAAAAAAAAAAAACAAACCAGTACTGCGGTAAAGTAATATAGCATATAATTAGACAGAATAGGGATACGGGTAAAATGATTGATGTTATATACCGTATTGAATTGTTGTCCCATTTATAAGCTGCGTTTCAATTTACAACAACGATGCTTACCGTAAACAGAGTGTATAAAAGTATAAAAAAATAAATAGCGACTGAAGTCGCCCCGTATATTGGGTTTAACACTTGTTAGATCGGAGTATCGTTTAAGAAAATACGTTACGATTCATACATAAATTATTAGCTACTTAATACGATTAGACTTATTATCATTATCATTATGATTATTGTCATCGCCCTCATGATAATTATTATTACTATCATATGAAGAATCGAAAAATAGTTACTAACAACTAATTGAGAACGACATATTTATAAACGCGTTTTAAACGTTATTTAAGACAAACTAATATATACACAGATATATATGTATGTACATTAAATTCATTTATCGGAGTAACTGAATCACAAATTTGTTTAGCATTATTATGATAGACAGAAAAATGATTGCGTTATTTTACATTAGACTGTCTATGTATGAAACAACGTTCTCTTAATAATTTGGGTAAGTTACAGAATATATATATATTTTTTCAACTTCCTTTAAACTATCCTTGTATCGGAGCAAATATAACCACAATTATTATATATAATTTCAATGACTAGTTGAGATCAAATCGCGACATACTTTGCAAGGCTGCTCAACGATTGTAATATACTACATCACAAACGATAAATGTGTTTACCTAAAATTACAAATTAAATCGTTATGGCAATAATTCGTTGTTATTAGGGTACAATCAAAGTTTAATTTTATTTTTTGACACTTCTCACAGCATTCACGAGCGTGCGTAAAAAAGTAAATTGAATTCGAAATCTAAGTAAATAATACACAAAATTCTGAGTCTCAGCTCTCGCAAAGTGAGAGCAATATTTTTTACAACCCTTCGAGCCTTCCTCAATGATTTTCATAACATAATCTATGTATAATTCATACATGCGTTGAAAACCTTCCGCGAACAAAAATTCTTGCAAAAAAACATTGTTTTCGTCATCCACTTATCGATATCAAACAGATCATGAAATGAGATATCAATTCATGAATTCGTAACGATTGTTTACTTGAGGAGGCAAAAAAGATTTAGCTCGAGGGGAACACAGAAAAAATATTTTTTGAAGATATTTTTCCATCGTAAACACTTTCTAACAAGAATGTGTGTTTTTTTTTCAAAGTGTTTCACAGACAAATAGTTTGAACGTCAACGTATTACAAACATCAAAGATGCGATCGAATGATGAAACTGTATCCTCGATATTTAAAGAACAGATTAATCAATTCTTCAGATATTTGTGAAAATGTACGCAATGCGAAATGAGAATTCATTTTTTCCCTCTTATTACCCAAAGACAGAATCAATCATTTCGCATCACATTATACAACTCTGTTCAATCTCGTTCGAGTCCGTTTTATATGCATAGATATGCCAATCTGTATGCATACGTACATTACGGTATTCAACGAGGCCCTTGCCAACATTTTTTGACACGCGCGACGACGTCGAAGGTCGGTTGTTTTAGAAAAGGAGAGAAAAAAAAAACGAAAAAAAATCGTTATGCTCCGAGAAAGGTGTGTTCGATTTTCCCGTTCGATCACACAATTGTTTATTGCGGTAATACGTATAACATTTATTAGCCCCAACGAAAATTATTTCCGTTCACACGTTGGCTGTTTATGGCAGTATATAAGTTTCACGGCAGGCATTAGGAGGGTTATAAAAAGGGTGTGTTCAACGTGCTTCAATATATGTGTATATACACATACATTCCGTTTATACGACTGTTATAGTACACGAACAACGTCCGATGTCCTCGATTAATTAAACTGAATTGATATATAGGAATTGATTTAATGACACTTTGCTCGCGTAGTATTATACCTATATCTCACAATAAAATCCAGAATTGTACTATACCTTCGTCAATTTTAGGATATTAATATACTATACAATCGAGTATTATACTACTTTTAGTAAATCATTATACGTTTGTATACCTAACTATCTATAATATATGTATACACATATATACACATAGACCTATCCTACGATTGGATCCAGGAATTTCATCACTGTATACGTACAGGTACAACTAGTTTCTTCGATAACACAACCGCTGCAGGTGTTATACCCAGCTTGGTAAGAATTTGCTCAAGATACACTTCGTCATTGATTAAATTACTCAATAATCAAAATCTTCGACACCCGGTCTTCTTTCGCTACGAACTGCGTTCAATTAACTCGACTGCTGCAACGTCTCGACACAAACATAGGTACCTCCGCGTCTTCATCATCTCGCGTTCGATCAAGAACGGGTAGAAGACTTGAATATTCCCGAAGGATCCTCGCTGGCAAATTCGTCAAAGTTCCCGATCGCCCGTCCGCAGGGTGGAGGATATGGTCAAACCCCGGTCAGGGTCAGTATAAGAAATCGCCTCGCCATAGGCGACGAGATTATCCTCGACGAGTCACTAAGTGTCCGTTTGCCTCGGCGGTGCCCCGTGAACCTGCGGCACCGCGATCACGAATATGTCCAATTTCTCGCCCGAGGTCTTATCCGTGATACCGCCGTAATATATCGAGTCGTACGGCGGCGGTGCGAAGAGGTGATAAGGCGGGGGAGGCGCGTCTTGGACCCCGGAGGACGTGGTGTCCGGTTCACCGGGCTGGGTGTACGTGATGCCCATCGGGCGGGCCCCGCGGCGACAACACCATTCCGAACAGCTAACGACGAGGAAGAACGCCACGAGGCCTCCGAAGGATCCGATGTACCAGACGATCGACCAGGGATCCAGAGGGTTGTTGCTCGTTGCCTGGACGCTCTCTGAAAATATCGAAATAACGATCCTTTAAACACTTTACTATACTGGAGTTTGCTGCCCTCGTTTCCTGCTGCATTTCGGCGGCTGATATCAAAAATCCCCATTTCAGAATTTGGTCCAAAAGAACCCCAATTCAGAATGTCCTCTCGAAATATGAATCATGTAAATATATTGCGCCCCACGGGGACCCCTAATTTTAGGCAAATCAGGGTACAAGACCACTCTGAGCAGCTCCGTTGCTCTTTTGTTGGCACGTGGCTGATCTTGCCCCGGCAAAAAAGCTGGTCGGAGATGCTCGGAGTGGACTTGTACCTTGATTTGCCTAAAATTAAGGGTCCCCATGGGCAGCATTATGGAAATAACCCGGGGTGCGTTCCGATATTAGATCGCAGTGCTGTCAACAATATATGATCTCTTTTGCGCTGCCGACTTCGTGAGTAACTCTGCTTATGTCCTAGGGACTTTTTAGCGGTGCCAGTTAATTTCGGAACACACCCCCGGAATTCACTGAAAATCGGTGAAATATCAGTGAAAATTCACTGAATCGTCAGCGCGTATGCACTAAATTTTTACTGGTTCGAATTTAGAGAGTGATTCAATATAATCGTATGTCCAAAGTGATCTCCGAGGACGTACGTAGTTTTTGAACGAAATGCTGATGTACGATGTTATTGTACCAAATTCAGATATGGGGTTCTGTTGATCTTAGCCATCGATTTCTTTACGTGCACAATTGCTGTCTGCGCAATGAGGATTTTCACAAGGACTAAGCCTGTGAAAGTGTGATATTTATACTGATAAGTGCCGCGCGTGTGCGGCAGTCACCTCGACATTGTATATTTTCTTTTATATCGCGCGACGTTGACATAAATGAAACCGCAAGTTTAATATTTGCGCCTTTGCAGCATGGTGAGCGACAATAAATGTCGTTGCGCGTTAAAATATCCCTTGCAAATACGTATGTCACGGTGTTTGCTCAAGTGTAAATCCCTCCCTGCGAAAAGCTCGTAGGCCGATTAATAATGCTACTGCAGAACTTGGAATGAGATATATAGGTGTGTTTGCTTTTTTTTCAGAATTCAAGATTGAGGATTCTCGCGTGCTCGTGCGGGGTTTTTCCCACTACCGTCTACTTTTTTTTTTAATGTTTGTTTGTTTCGTGATACAGCGTTATAAATTTTATCCAACACTGCCTATTTTTACCCGCGTAATAAAAATGATATCTGCGCTATATTCAGCAAAATTAGGATTATAAGAGAATATACTACTTTTCATCATTTTTAAAGGCTTCTGCAATTACATATCTTATACTTTTTCTTCCATTACTTTCATTGATGTAATCTGTAGCTCGACATAATCGTCTATGCAAAAAGCGTCGCGGATGACGTAACAATAATTTACATAAATTAAAAATTTTCTAACATACAATATAAGTAAGCCACGGGAACTATTGACCTTGAATAACGCGTAGGTATTATACGCTACTCGTTTCAAGTACGCGCGAGGACATGAGAGCGTATTTGCGTCAACATAGATCTTGATTCAACGAGTAAAAAATTTCCTTGAGGTGTACGTATACGAGAAAAGAAATTTTTATAATCGAACCCAACTACAGATTGTAAGAATCGATTGAATACAGCCTCCTTCTGCATTTACAAATGTTGAAAGTTTCTGCAGCAATTGCGCAACTCTGCGAGAGACAATGTCTTAAGAACCGCTCAACCGATCAATGAACGAAACTGCAGACAATAAAATTTGTAGACCAGTAGATTATGACTGCACAGTTACCCATCGTGACTGTATGCCGGATGTGGGGATCTAATAACCAGTTTCCGGTGATCAATGGATATCTAGTGAGTGGAAATGTCTATTTCCTCTGAACCATGGTGACCGCAGCAGCAAATGGTCGTACCGACTAACGCACGGCGATCCAAAGGGAGTGGAGACTTGTATGTAGTATGTTGAATGAAAAGTTGTTATACAGTTTCTCGGCATAACAGACGATGACGAAACAGTGAAAATTCATTCGAGAAAGTTAATTCTCAATGATGAAAATCGCAACTCGGCTGTAATTGTGATCGATTCGTTGTGCAAGCTGACAGCCTGCACCGATCAGAGAACGATCCTTGAGTATATTGAGGGCCCTCGTTTTTGTTATTCAGAGTTAGCGTTCGTGCCGAATCGTGCCGTCTGGAGGTGCGGAGATAGGGCGAATTCAGTGCAAGCTTTCAACGTCTAGCAGGCACGTGATTCAGCATTCAGATGGAAGCACCTCTTAGTCCTGCAGGCTAACGCCGTATTCGAATTAAAAATGATAAAACGTACCAGTTGTGTTGTTCGCCAACGCATCTTTGACATCGTCGGTTTCAGATTCGAACTCTATAACGTAAATGGAACTTCCACGTTGCTCGACGGTTCGCCCGTTGACCGTGTTTTTCAGAATTGAGTCGTCGTTGTCGTCGTCGCCGTCGTCGACGTCGTTGCCTTCGTCTTCGTCGAGACGCTGGAGAATCTCCGCTCGCCGATTGGTCTCAGTGACGTCATAAGCCGCCAATCCTCGTGCGTAAGCTGGACATACAGAAACAGGTTTTTATCAATAACATATTCATGCCCACATACATGCGTAAACGCTACACGCGCACACATAACTCGTAAACACGTCGAAAGAACCAAGAACCGCGGGAATAACCTATCAAGGACGTTGCTGTGACCTGTTCAACGATTGGACAGTCGGCCCCACCTCGTTAATGGAAATTATATACATACTCCATGATGGACATTCCAAAGTCTTGACTGCCGAAGCAATCTAACTATTACGTATTATCGACTCGATTCCCAGGCGCGCCTTCATTCTCCCCCTTTTTCTTTGCCTTTCGTAAAAGGGAAAACATCAGGTGAGATTGCAAAAAGTTGTCAACTCCGCAGCATAGTCGTTTCGTATCCTATCTTGCACTGTACATCAAATCGACGTGATCTAACGATAGCCTAAGATGTTGCGAGAGTTTCGCCGTGCCTCGGTATTTCTCTCAACCGATCAGCTGATCGTTCTGTTCGCCGCCATATTGCAAAGCGTCGATTGATACAGGCCGGACCCGAATAAAGAGTACAATGAATTTGATTGCAGCAACTGAGATACGACGCACACTACGGTTCAAGGTGAAGACAAATTACAGTGGATAACTGCAATGTATGAATGAGGTTTCTTTTATCGACGCATGTGTGAAAAGACGATTGTTTCGCGGAAATAATTAAGGGGCGGACGAGCCTTTTGTTCGACGGAAGCCGAAGGTCGCCGCGTAACAGAGAAAGGCAGAAACCCGACTGAGGGCGCGGGACCATTTGCTTTCTCTGTTCCAACGTGACCCATTCGACTGACTACGTATGCACGAATATGCCTATAAACGCGGTTTGTTCAATGCCAGACGCCTTTGAGGGACCCTGATAGCCCCGAGGCGCTCGGGTTATACACTTTGTACGCTACCAGCTCACGTGTTTTGATGCACGTAGCCGTCGTACGGAGTCAACGTGATTACAGCTCCATGTGCCTGTTAGAATAACCAGTTCTGGACGTGGGCTGGACCACATGACATGGCGATATTACGAATGCCGTGCAGCCACTCACGTAGAGTAAATTAGTACAACTCTGTTTCGCCAATCTCGATCGGACACATGAGACGTTAAATTTGATCACTGGTTTACAATCTTCGACGAGAGTTCCGCCTCTTGTAGCAATATTTTACTTCGGTTTGGGCGGTGGTCGTCAGGTGGCGCGGTCGCTGCTGCTCTCTCGCGATAGAAGTAATTTACCATATCATACACAAAAACTAAGTTCTCAACCAACACCGGTGACGGGTGCCACTCGTTCGTCGTTTCTGTAATTTTTTTCATACGTATCACAGAACGATCGGCACATCAGCGTTTGTATGCCCTATGATTGTTTAAAATAGGAAAAGAGATAAAAATGGGCTGATAATACCGAATGACAATTTGTCGAGAAATGCAAGAAGTTAATATTGTCGGTTGTAAGTCAGCGTCAAGTTTACGACCGTGAAAAAGTTATCTCGTTAATTTTATTATCCGCACTGCATCATAACACCTTATATGAAAATTCGTTGAACAATTCAATTTTCATAGTAATAGCAATTTTATCACATAAGAAACGTTTCGGTCTGTTGAGTCAACGCGATTCCATTGACAAGAAATTTTTCCGTGAAAAAGCATTGCGTATTACACACAATGATGACGGGAATTCGATAAACTGTTAAACTGCTTCGCAGAAATTGCACAAGTCGCTTATCAGGCTCGTAATTCGCTGTGTCGTGATCATGGTGCATGCAATGGATACGTTTAGATCCGCTAATACAATGTGCATACAACACACTTATGACATACATTATTTCTGCACATAATATAACAGGGGGTGTTGTATGCAGTACACATTATGCCTCCCTTCCACTTTACGGCGAACCGGTCCGCTATACACCTGCGGTATCTATTTCTGGAGGCATTGCGAATTCAACGTGGTACTTGCAGAATACTAATTGGAATGTTTTACTTCTTTCTCCATCTTATCGTTTCTTGCAGGTTCTTTTTCACTCGGCTAACCAGTTTCAACCATGCACCATTCAGCCCCGCATAGAGAGACTTCGAACCATTGCGATCAACGGTATTACACAGTCGGCGTTAGTTTAATTATACATAATGACAATAATATTGAAGTGAAATACATCATGTAGCTGTTCCCTCAATGATTTATCATTATATTCTGATTTATACATTCTGCGTGCTATGCTTCTTCAAATATTTCCTGATGTTTTCAATCCTTTTCTTTCTTTCGACAAAGAACATGAATCACCGCGTTCTACATTATACACCTATACCTACCGGCGGAAATCTGGATGAACCGATATTTCGGCACTAAAGGTATATGTGTACGCATACGCATGCGCCTGGAAATTGTGTGCATGTATACGTATAAATGTATGTATTTACACGCTTTACACGTATAGGCATAATAAGGTGTAATATGCCAGAAAACGTCGTGCTACTCAACCGTGAAAAAGTTAAAGAGAGACGACAACTGTACGAGATCTTTCTTTTTAATGGCTACTAATTAAATCACCCGAAGACTATAGGATAAACAAGTGACGTAACAAGTAGCGTTCAATTACCTGGAAGCCATGCGACTATTATGGTAATCTTTGCTTCGTTATTTTTTTATCGTAGGTAATATTTTTTATTTTTTTTTTTTCTGTTGAGGGGAATGTTTTTTTCGTTGTGATTTTTACTTTTTTACCGTGTTCTTTTTTCTGTCGTTATTAATTTCCTATTACGGTTTTTGCTTGATCCTACCTCTTTTTCTTATGCTTCTTGTGATAGTTCGCCTTCTATTAGTTTCTTCTATTATTCTTCGTTCTCAAGTTGTGCCACTTCGGAGCATGACACGCGTGACGCAATCACTTATACGTATGTTATGCATGTACCCGTAATAAGTCACCTATAATACGGTATATGTGCATAAATTATTATATTATACACGCCTCAGTAAATACAGCAAGTTGAGCATCGTGTGTATATCTGATATATAGAAAACTCGAAGAAAACTCACACCTAATTTTTCCCATAAAGTTTTCACACAATGTATGCGCGACTTGTTTTCGTATGAAAAAAGAATGGATAATTGAATTTCCACGGAAAATAGTATATATATATATTCGCATACTAATCTACATATAAATGAGACGCGTAAAAATACGCGCGTTTGCTCTGATTTACATTACGTACATTACAGCTGTATGTACAACGAATTTCAACTTTGATTCTAAACCTTTCTATAATAATTATACTTTACAGGTACGAATTAGCATAACGTGAAAAAATTCACAGTCAACTGCGATTGAAAATCAATAGATATAATTCCGAATACGCGGTATGTGTAGTATAATTTTAAACTTTGCAATAAAACGATTTAATTATTCGTTAGCGATGTATTTGCGCAGAGACGACTTTTTTCGCTAGTGTAACAGGTATAATTAAGTTGAAAAAACTGAACAGAATTAGAGAAAGAAAAGTCTATGTATTTCTACCTAATTTGGCAGCAGGCATATGTCAGAAATTAACCGTCTCATATACTCCTGTAATATCTAACAATATCGTCGGATTAACAAGCTTCGATGAAAGTTTACAACGCTGCAAAGGTCACGGCAAGAGAGCTGTTTTTGCCGCGTGAGATCGCATGCTGACATAGTATTACACATTGTATATGCCAGGCCGAAACGTTAATCTCTTAATTTTCTTGATAAATATTATGCACATGATAATGATATTTCATTTTGTATACATACATTCCGAATGTATATATTTGATAGCAGGTTTGACAAATTACTATCATCATATATAATGATTACCTAAAGCGTTGTGAATAAATTCAATTGTTTTTTTTTCTCTTCTTTAGTTCATCATCTCATTCCGTTGTTCTCCAGGGTCTACGTGTATGTTATACATTGCACATAACAATATTCATTAATGCCTTAACCTTTCGGCTAACTTTTCGGTCCGAGACAAAATGCGAGTTCTATTCTATGCGAATTATGTGACAATGACTGGCGATGCACCCGACGTGAGAGTTTGGGAGTCATTGTCACATAATTCGCATAGAATAGAACTCGCATTTTTTTTTTCGCACCGACAACAAGTTAGCCGGAAGTTTAAGGCATTGATTCATTTTACTGATAGATGGAGTACATAACTACATAGATATAGAGATGCGTACAACACCTGATTTCAAGCAGTGTAACGGAAGACTGTGAGAATAAGAAAAAGAGAGGAGAAATGAAAGAAGAGAATCGTGCAGCCCCCAAGTAAACACTCCGATATCAATTTCCACTGCCACAAGTATTATCGAACAAAGGCAAGCACGTTCAACGCTAGTAGGTATCGCGTACATTTGAAATTCAACCCGTACTCCTTTACCTATTTATATTTATGCACACACACACACACACGCACACGCACGCACAGGAATTGCAATGGCGTAATTTAATTACCTGGTAACGGTGCTGTGAGAAAAGCTCCGCTCCGTCCATACGTCGGTAAAACAACAAACGCCACGAAACATAAGAAGAAACACTTGACCGAGAAAATCATGATTTCCTTTCACTGTTTCTAAAACTGTTCCGAAACGAACAATACGCTCACGACTTGCGAACAAGAAAACAATAACAATCCGGTCTTGTTCAAATCGGTATGGTATAATAAGAGGAATAAAGAAAAGCACCGGCACGTTTAGGGTGTCCTTGTTCACTGCAATGTTTTGTGTGAAAATTTACTAGTTTTTTTTTTCTTCTTCTTCTTTTTGTTCAGCTGTCAATTATCCCCCTTATTACTCTTCTAATTGATACGCGACACTGCAACGTGTAACGACGAAATCGATGTATTTAATGCTACGTGCTTTTGAAAGCTCGGCGGGAACAGAGCCCGTTCAGCTTGAAGGCCGACAACTGCCTGCTGACGACTATGCGGTACGCGAGTTCGTAAGTAACTGATGCTGACGGCGTGGTCTTCCGCGTTGTAATATAAAGAGAACGGGTGGAGATAAGAACCGCTCCTTCTCTTCCCCCCTTTCTCGTCCCTCGCCGTTCGCTTACCACTCGACAATTGTTACTCACGTTCTTCTCCCTCCGCGCTCTGTACGAGAGAGGGAGAGAGGGAGAGAAAGAAAGTCATTTATTCGATCCTGGAGTGAAACTCCCCAAGGACCTCGGTAAAAAAATACGATATAGAGAATTATTTTGTAAGTAAATTCATAAAAAAATAAATTATAATAAATAACGTAATAACAATCAGACAAATGAATGATAGTAACAGAGTATATATGTTAGGGTGATTCGGAAAATTTTTTTTTTTTTTTTTCTTTCCAAACAGGTTTAAAAGTTTCGTTCAGGTATACAAAGACACCAGTTAAAATTTAAGATTTTAATATTAATATTAAGGAGTGGCACATCGTACTTTTCGATTTTCCATAAGAATAACGTAGGATAAATGTTGTTTGCTTCTTCTAGTTTTTATAACTAGCTAACGAAGCGTCGTACAAAAAATCTAAAGACACATTTTTGTAGGAAATTGAATGCTCTACAAAAAAGGTCTCTTGTTAAAATTTCGTAAAACTAACTGTGTTAAAGTTACAGCCTGTTAAAAGTTGAATTACCTATAATTTGACCTTTTTGAATATTACAGCGTAGCTTATACTATATATATATATATATATAATTACGTATCCTTAATGATAATTTCGTTACTCCGATTACGCGCCCTTTTTCTCAGCCTCATTGCTCACGACTCTCGACAGCTGATATCCATCTGTAAGATTTTTCTCTTTTCTTTCATTTCTCCCCTAATTCTGTGCCCGTCTCTTTTTCTTTTTACCTCTAGTTCCCTTTAACTCCATCGATTTTCACCATGCACACGTACAGTTATGTACACGATACGTAATACGGACGATGATCTGCGTTTAATTAATTCCGTGCTGCATGAAGTTACGTGTGTAAGATAGAATTGTCGTCGCAATTGAGGGTTGATTTTTATTTTTCATTTACCGTCGAACTTTATCCGGGTATTGTTTTATTTAAATGAAACATTGCGCGCATGAACAACACTGTGAGCGAGTCTCTCGGCGCAATGTTTGAAAAATAAAAATAATAAAAAATTGAACAAGTTGAAATTCGGATTTCCGACAAAATGTTTTACGATTGTTTTTTCTTTCTTTCTTTCTTTCTTTTTGTACGTTTACTTGGGGACACATCTAATTTAGGAAAGTAGGTAACACGTCTTACGTAGACTTTTAAAATATAACGTTAAATTATTATTATTGGCAACGTACGTTTTGACTTTAGGACGCGCTTTTTTTTTTTATTTCTGGTGAATTCACGAACTCTGGCTAAGAAGAAAAGAAATTTTTATACGAAAGTATGTGACAAGCATATGTGAACAGACGCGAGAAGATTCTGTGAATCGATTGTAGAGCATATACGGTACAATCAATTCTCATAATCATCCTTATTACGTATTTCTGATTGGGGAATACGAACAATTCTTATAACTCGAATCATGAACCGTACAAGAAACTGGTTTTTTTTAGAACGATGAATTTTCAGTATTACCTGTCATTAATCGGACAAGATCAATGTCGAATTGAAAAAATCCGATCGAAACGAAAATTGGAAACGATTGATAAAGTTGCATCATCATCTACGATGTAATTATGACGTATGCTACAAAGATACGATTGGCCTGTTACACGGATTAAACGACGCTGATATAAGGCTTTACCTGTCACGCTTAAATATCGATGGGTATAAATACCATGGTACAAATTCGGTGGGAGAATGAGAAGGCGTAGTTTAATCGCCTTGATCAGAGAATATGCCGCGGTAATTAGCAATCGGGTATTAGGCCTAGCGGCTGCCGGTGCAGATTTCGGGTAATGAACTTCATCAAAGGATCAATCGGAACTGGCCATTCAACGTAGACGCAATATCGGTGAGATTATACTACAAGTACACCATGCGTAGAACTGCGTGGGGGAGAATCTCGACGTTTCGACTCGTCTTTATTACATCATATTATACTGTATTTATTTATATACCCAACATGTGTGCCCCAGATAATATGCCTACGTATACACACTTATGTGTAATTATCATTGCCAAATCTCTGTAGGAAATTTGATATCCTTGAACAGATTCGAGCGAAATCTCAATCATCGTCGTTATCGGTATATTTTGCACGTGACATTCTTCGAGATTTCATACAGCAGCGGAAATTTAGACGCTATACACTCCCGGTCAACAATCTTGCGATAGAGATAAACGTATATTTGTATGACAGCTTATTGTTACCGCCGATCAAACTTTTCACGATAGATCAATCGGTTGGCGACGTATTAACGATAAACAAAATAAAAAATCAGTCCTCAACCTTGCGTCGTTGTAGCTTTATACATATATAAATACGCCAAATATAACTTGTGAAAATATATCTGTAATAACTGTGGTAAAAATGTCTATTCTAGAACCAAAATTTGATGGGAAGATCGAACGTTGTACAGAGATTTTTTCGAGATTAAAAAAAAAAAAAAATTCCAAAATTCATTACAATTTTTTTGAAATTGACATTTGAAAAAAAAGGAGGGTATAGCGAATCGATGAAATGATTTTTTTACTCAAGTTGCAAATTAACCTATATAAACTCGTCTATTTCTGTATGTACGTTTAAAAAATCGATCTCTGTATGAGCGATGAATGAGAAAATTTCAGATGTATCTACCTAATTTCGGGCAGTGAATATTGAATCGTATTAAACGTTTGCGTGGCCGATCCGTATAGCGTGGCGGAAAGATCATAATATCCTTGTTTAGAGGTGAAAGGCGTGCAGTAATAATCTTGATCGAAAAAACTGATCGATACACGTACGTGATACATATGCCAAAGTGACTTCCGCTTCCGGCGATGAGGGTTAAAGCACCTACACAATACACATCGGTAAAGCAATAGGCACATGCATTATGGAAAACAATCTCCAGCCTTCGAACCTAGGTACCCTAATTCGTTCACCGATGGACGCTTTGTGTACAGTGATAATTTCGACACATCCTACATGCTTTCGTTGAGTAATAATCGTCGTTTTCAGTAATTGCGATAAGTTGGCGATCCTCCAGTCTAACATATATATGGGGAATTCCATGCGAATGAAACCAACGTCTGACTCCCGCCATCGACGATTTTGTTTAAAAAAATTTCTGCAACTCTCCCAACTGTGAAAGAGTACCCTGAATTTTTTCAGAATTTTTACTCAGTTAATTATTTTTAAATATTCTGAGTAATTTTAAAATGGACCGTTTTAGAAAAATCTCTAAATATTCTTAAAAACTGTAAACACGATCGGCTTTTTTTTTATTTTTTTTTTTTCCCTCTTAATTTTTTTTCTTAACTAAAATAACGTTTAAACGGTCTGAAAATTTTCAAAACCTGTATTTTTCACTTAGAACATTTCTTGACCGGTTTCGTTATGAAGATGATGAAAAAAAACTGAACGCGCCAAAAAAAAAAAAAAAAATAGACAAGAATCGCTCCATAATCGAACCGGTCTAGAAATGTTCCAAGTGAAAAATATAAGTTGCGACGATTTTTCGGGAATTTAGATATAAATGGGAATTATCAGACCGTTGAAACCATGTTTCAGTTGATCAAAAAAATTGAAAGAGCTAAAAACAAAATGAAAAAACCTCACGCCATCACGAACCCGGTTTTGAAATGTTTAGAACAGAAAATACAGTTCCAAATATATTTATAAATAATTGAGCAGCTGAATAAAAAACAAGTGAAAAAGTTCGGGGTACTCTATCAGAGTTGGGACAATATTAGAAAATGTTTTAAACAAAATCTGGTATGGCGAGGTCAGGTTCGCATGGAATTCCCCATACGTATATTTTTGTACGTATGTATACAAGAATTTTTTCTTCGTCACGTTGATTGGAGTGCTTCGCAGCCGTCGTCGTTTTCCGATAATGACGATGCCTTAGACTTGGGTATTATAAGGCAGACCTATCGACTCTAATAACCTCCGAGCGTCGGATGGTCAGTCGATAAAATGTGTTGTTTATTAAAAAATATATAGATGATACATATACGTTATGCTTTATATCCATACCAATGTATAATTATAACTGACAGCGCAATGTTTTTACGTATGACAATGTTAAAAGGGGCATACGATACGAGTTATAAATCGTTTATATTCACCGGATAACGATCGCTATCGCGCAGATGGTGAGAAATTTTTTACAACTAATTTATCAAGGGTATAATTATGTTCGCAGTGTTTTGTATACGATATATAGGATAGTGATACTTACAATTTTCGTACAAGGTTTCAATCGTACTTTCTGCTGACCTTAAAGAGAATTCAACGGAATATTAATGTTCTTTCCTCAAATGATAAATCACGTCGCTGAAATATGCAAGTATTATACCTTATCAATTCGCAGGATTGAGAACACGCTGGTTAAACCTAAGATTAGCCAGCGCAACGTCACCTTGTTACGTCAGACGAGCAATGACGTCACGTCAGAAATGAAACCGTTTGCCGGGTCTGAATACAGTGTATTTCATACATCGGAATATTTCATCATTGCTGCAGGGTATTTACTAAGTATACTTTAAGACGTGGGTGAAGCGATTTATTGCTAGTCGATAACGATCGAAGTTAGGCCTCAAGTGGCACTTCATAGATAAAATAATTATAACAATGGGTATCATATGTTGCGAATTGTACGCGGCAATTTATCAAAGACGTCAAGAACGATCGAGTTTCAAGAAATTTTATTTTCGACATACAATGACTTATATTTTTAGAATTATTCTTAGAATGCCACCACGTTTATTTTCAAAATACGTCCGTATGCAAATAAACAGAAATTTCACGTCCGTTTCAAACACAGCCGGCGATTTTGAGTTTTTACAGCTGATTAAAATTTTTTTTTTAAATAAACAAGGGAACAGTGGCTCGCAGTCGTCCGATACGTAATTTATTCGATTATGCACCGCGGTCTCTTTGTCGAATGATTTTCGATTGTTTTTAATTTTAACCTGACAATGAGTCAGCGTGTAATAAAGATTTTTCGAACAAAACTCGCGTATGACAAACTGAACGACCAGATAATTTCGCGTTCAAGAATTACCATTGTAATGCAAAGTGTGGCATTATTTTTCACCAAGTGCAGAACATGCGATGTTAGATCGATTAGTACAAACGTCAATTTGTTCAAATAATAGATAATACCCATTCTTGGGGAAGGAATGAAAAATATTATAGAGGTTTCAAAGCTCCTGCTACAATAATTGTTATGGAAGAGGATCTCGTTTGATTGCGTACGTCATACGATCTGTTTTCAAGATGAATTACTTACAAACGAGTTTCCCAAGTGTTTTGTAGTTTCTTCGTTATTTTATTTATTTATTTTTTTTTTCACTACGAAATCAACTGTCGACACAAAGTCTTTGAGGATTTCAACGCCGTTCATGAATAACGCTGATAATGATTTTAAAAGTTCGAACGATCGGCCGAGGACGTAGTCGGAAAAATATTGCAGCGTGTATTCATAGCTTAGGCACGAAATTTCATTGAAAAAGTTAACTTTCTCGGCTGAAAAATATGCGTCATTAGCACGGCTTCGGATTACGAACCGGCGTGCCCAATTCGTGGTAATATTATATGACGTCAGCGATTCACGATTCATTCTTCACTGCCTGATGACCTGCAGTATCGTAAGTGCAACGAACGAATTATACCCGAGGCAATTACGCGCGTCTACTAATCGTCATAAAATGACCATGCATCGTGTGTCTCATCCGAGATTCGGCGAACATTTTGTGCGTCCAACCCGTCCATACTTTCGTATAATTTTGAAACACGAGTCAATAAGGTGACTTTATGTAACGCGAGCATGTTTTACGCGTTTTTTCACGCGTGTTTTCCGTACACAAAGTACTCGTTTCTAGAACGGTCGAGTCAGTCTGCGAATGCGCATGCGCGGAGTACTGAAAAGACCATTTTTCAGTCCTAGAAGTTGAAAGTGATGTTTTCTGTACTGCGCGCATGCGCTGCCGCGAATAAATTTGACATTACGCGACTCTAACCTCAATTTCGTGAAAAAACGCGTAACATACTCTTGTTACGTAAAGAATCGTGTGCAACAAGGAGTCAACGGTCTTTTCGCCTCGCGCATTTGCAATATTTGTCTTCGGCTTGTATGCGTTCTCACCTACGACTCATATTGCAAACTTACACTCGGTCCGAAAAGACCGAGTTTTCCTCCTCGTTACACAATGTACTATTCATTCAAAACAGTGATACGATTCTAGTTTGAAACAAATGTTATACAGGTAGGTATAACCTACATAAGTACGACGAATCTTGACGTTTCATATTCAATAATATTCATGTCCGACATTCTAATTTTATATCTCCAGTGATCGGAATGATTCGGACACGTGATTTCGAGGACCTGTCGAAGAACGACGATTGATTGCAAAATATTGGTTACGATGGAGTCGAAGTTTGCAAGGTGTCTGAGTGATACGACCCGTCGCGACGAACGTGTGGTACAGACTATAAAACAATATATGTCTGCGAATCTTGAAAGTGATAAAAATAGATTCCGCTTATCTGCGCCACGTAATCCGAATCGTAGTAGCTGGTCGGTCATTCATGAATTACGCCCAGTATTATACGGAACAGAAATGTGGCCACCACGTGATACCCGTGTCCGTATTACAGGCAGCACAGTGCTCACAATGAGAAAAATTTCATTTGTTACAGTAAGTAGAAAAATTCAGTAAAACAGGTATCGTTAAAAAAACTGTTTCAACATTGTCGGAATTACGAAAATCGAGGTACGCCTAACCATTTTCCGCTATTGTCGATCCTTTTTTGGTAATTGCAACACGATATCAGATTGTTCGGTTTACTCTACTTTTTTTAGTTAAACGAGGCTTTAACGTCAATTTATCGTCGCACAAACATTAAATTTTCGCAACAGTTGCAAGAAAATATAGCAACAGCGATCGTAATGATAAAGAATAGTAACGGATACCAGACTTTCCGACAACAGCTAGAAAACTAATTTTCATTTTCCATCTGGGACAATATTTTTCGATTGTGGTAAAAAATGAAAATAGTTAAGGACCGAGCGGTAATCGGAAATCAAAATTTCTCTCAGTGCACTTTCGACGGGCAGTGCAAGGTGCTAAAATCGTGCCTGCGCAAAGATACGAATACCTAAGGTACAGAAATGTTATAGGAAATTTCCGTTGGTCTTACAGCAGGGAAATTCACCCCCAGAACAGGACCTTATACTGCTTCATGTCGTCCTGTACGGCTATACCGAAATACTAATTACCTACGGAATCCCGAATCGACGGAGGGCGTCAAGCTGTGTCAAGGTTGAGGACAATCTTCGCAGTCAACTTACCGTTCCATGTATGTGGTATCACTTTTTTTTTTTTTCATTCCCAGCTGCGCCCGTCTGGAGATCGTCTACGTCACATCTGATCTTTGGGGCAGGGTCACGTACGGCTGAATCTTACCAGGAAACGCGTCACTGGGTTTCCTAGGCCAACGTATAAGGTACCTTGACTCTGACCAATCGTTTCGCACGGTATAAAGTAACATTGTGCAATGAGCAGATCTCGCACGACCCATGGAGGTGAGATGAACCCGAATATAACGTCTTGAGCACCGGTGCTGGTGGAAATAATTTCGACGCCTAACTGCGAATTTGATTTTACAATCAAGTAGCGGAATTTGGACTTTCGTAGTTCTGACGTAGAATTTTTAGTAGGTTATCGTATTTTTTTGTGAAACGTAGTAGTATCAGAATTTTTCACAAATTATCGTCGTATTTTATAGATAATTATATAGAAAATGGCTGAGATTTAAATTTTGAAATGGATACAAATTGTGGTAGAATATCGTGAAATTCCTGGTTTAGAAAAATAACAATTGTTAAGTTTTTTCATAAGATTCGCCTATCAAGGTGAAATAAATAACGTGTGACAGATTTTCTAAATCCGTTTGGATCACACTCGGAAGATTAGTAGATCAGTCTTCGAGTGTAGATCCAAATTCAGATGGGTATACTCAAATTCTCAGCCATAAGGTTTCCCTGTGAGATAGACGCGACATCTAACGGTGGTTTAAAAATTCGTGGGGTTCATAAAAAGTTGTACTATTCAACAAAATTCTAAGAATACTACCACAAAAAAAATTTACGGTGCCCGGGTCTGAAACTGTAATTATATTTCATAGAAAATGATGAATCTTCATAATTTTTTTTAAAAACTTATTATTTTTATTACGAAATTTCAGGAGTTTCTACAAAATAAATCTATTTTCTCCCTGTCGGAAATTGTAATCACGTTTTATAGAAAATAATAGATTGTTACAACTTTTGGTAGAAATTTGTAATGTTCAGTGTAAAATACAACGATATTCGACGATTTTCCAGAATGTTCCACACTTTTAGACAATTTCCTACGATGTTCGAATATTTTCTGCAATTTTCAACGAACTGCACTTTATTGCACCTTGACGAAGAAATTACTTTCACCAGGGGACCGAGTCATAACTGTTACATCCTTTAACGTTTATTCATTCCTCATTGTCGATACGGATGTATGAGGTGTACGCTGTATAGTAATGACACCTGCACGTTATAGCCAATACCTAATATGCCTATATGCTTGATGATGAGATCTCACAAAGTTCTGAGAATCCGGACGATCATTTGGTAATTGTGGAAAAGTTGACCGGTAGGCGATTCGAGGAGCTGCGTAGACCGCTGATATCACCATACCTCTACAATTAGCGACAAAATCGATTTCCTTGTATGGAGCAGCAACGATAATAATAATAATAATGATAGTGATAATGATAATAACGATGACAAAAAGGAACGATTCTTATACTATATCGAGAGATTTGCTGTGCTAACTTTTTGCCTCACGTTGCTCAACATCAACGCCATTACAGCAATCACGAACGATCAGTAATGGACCACGGCTCTTTGATATCTCTTTGTTTTCTTTTTTTTTCTTTTTTTTTTTCATCTATTCCTTTTTTCTTTACGCCACACGGCTGACCGTGGCAATGGTCACGATTCGGAGCCAACTGACTCACCGGCCACCTCGTAAAACGGTTACCATGCGAATTTTACGGAGAGGAGAGAAGAGAGGAAGAGAAGGATTCATATATTACACATGAGTGTTTACTACGGCACGTGTGCCACAATCGGTAGCTAAGAATTGGCAGATTTATTTCTTTAATATAGGTATAATAGATAATAAATATCCGGTACTATAAAGAGTTCTTGGCATATCTGCAGGGCCGTTATCTTGTAACACCTCGAGACGCCCAAGCGTGATGAGTTGACGGAGAAAGAAGGAAGGAAAAAAACCAGCGAAGGTAACAATGCTGATTGTTATATAATAAGACTTGCTGCGATATCAGTTCATTGACGCGAGAGACCGAGGTTTTTTTCCTTCGCATGCATACGGTACACGTACACGTATGTATGTGTCGTATGTGATAAACGAAATTTGTACAGATCTTACGTGGGTTAGAGGTCGGCGCAGAAGCGATGGTTTCGGAACGCGGGTCACGAATTAATAGCCAAGTTTTTATTCGTCAATCAAGACTCGAGGTGTGTTGGAAGTCTTTTTCCATAACAACCGACGTGAACAACTGGAATTCAATTTTGGCAGGGATGGAGAGAGAGAAAAGCACAAACTATTTTCGTGCAAGCGATAAGTCAAATTGAGTAATATTACACGTACAATAAGCATAATGTAATATGTTTTAACGTCTCCGAAGGAAAGAAGTGAGAAAAATATCTGATTTGCGTGTGTCGAATAGAGGTACCTGATATAAAAAGATACGCGGAAGAATATTTCTTATTCACGAGTCTGTAGTTTGAAAGTCGAGTATTGTATGACGTTTTCAACACATGCATAAGTATAATTACCGTGTATGCGTCGTTTGCCAATTGTCACGGCGGCGTGTATTTCCTGGTGAATGTCATCTACGGCTTTGCTAAATCTCAGATCAGATATAGGTATATTGCAACGTTGGCGTAAACTCCAGGAGTGCAGGCTCACAGCCAGAAGCGCGGAGAGATCTCCTGGGAAATGTTTGTCAATCCTGCAAACTTCGGTGAACGCGGATCGATCTGTTCGGTGCAAGCCGAAAGAAAAAGATGTTCATCGATGATGGGAAGAGCTGCGTCAAGGGATTTAGCGAAAGGAGAAACAGCGAGATATTTTGTGTTTTTTTTTTTTTTCTTCGTCACGAGCGAGATTCGAATTTTGATATTAACTTTATCTTACAGTCTTTTTTTCCCTCAACTAGGCAACGTCGTTTCCAGTCACTTATATTTTATTACCGGAATTATTGGTTTCCAAAAATCGATAAATCGATCAATTCCAAGAACACATTCGGCATGTATCCACCATTCAAGCTAACGAATTTACATGCGTATTATTATACGCTATAGTGACGATTGTAAAAATACTAGAGAGCGTTGTTAAATCCTGATGATCGTAATGCCAAGTGTTTTCTTTTTCTTTTGAAAATCTACTGTTAATGTCGTTCCGACATGCACGAAGCGATCATCCGCATCAACGAGGAAAGTATTCTGTATTATTATTCGTTTACTCTTGTTGTTGTTTCGCGCAAGCTGAACGATAACAGACATAACATATCTATATTCGAACGGTACAACAAACAAGGTGCACACTATTTGTTCAATGCAGCTATCGTGTAATATCAATATTTGCAGCAAAAAAAAAAAAAAGTGGCAGTAACATAAACAATAATACAACTCGTGCATGCATATATTGCAAGTTGTGCGTCATAGCGACTAAAATTATCGATGTATAATTATTCATCGTATGTATTTTACCTAAATATCATCATACGGATAATTAATTGCAGAAGTTTTAAAACTGCTCGCACCATCCGTCATCAAAGGCCAAAGGTATTAATCAATTTATTCGTGCTTTCAACAAGTTACGCGAAGTTTATCTTTTTTTTTTCGTTGTAAAAGTCTTACAACATTTTTCACATGTGTTATATCAGCAAATACGTTTCATTCGTATTATATAAACGTTCTTATGCGGGGCTAAATTTTTATAAATACAATTGAACGACCGCGGGGAATTATCATCAGATTGGATCAAGACTCGGGACATTTTTCGATTAAGTCAGCGAAATTTTACAAGGTTGACTGATCGCAGATTTCACACCATTATCACAGCTGTAGTAAAAACTCGAGGCTTCGTAAAAATAGTACTACTATCAATAATTACCAACGCTTATGATCATTGAGAGAAGTAATGCTTCTGCAACGACATGACTATACGCAAACTGTTAATATTAGCACATAAAGTGTAATAATAATAATGATAACGACAACGTGAAATTTACCCAAAAATAGAAAATAATCAACGGTGTAAAGCAACACACGATCTACACCGCGAGCAGTAATTGTGAATCACGGCATAAGCCATATTATGTTTAATTATCAGTAATACCAAGTTTTCACCGGTTGACGCAGCAAAGAAGATTTTAAACACCTTCTTCCAGCCAATTGAATCGAGACGGATTGTACAGTTTCGGGTATTTTCAGACTCAATGTAGGTCTCGGAATCACAGCAGGTACTCGATCCTTCGATTGTCGAAGCCTCTGATAAGATATCCTTGTGCTCCTAGCGGTGATTCGTGAAAGTTGCGTGAGACCAAATCGAGTTTTCGGATATTTTTAACTGCGTGCAAGTTGAGTTTGAAGAGTATACCTAAGCATGAATCCACGAGCCGCGAGATCGGATAATTGACAAACGTCGAGATTTACAGTGAAAAATAAGACGCGCATTAATTATATTTGAGTTTTGCATACATCGCACGAACATTGTCCCTGAACCTGTTTCCGAGTTTCTTGACACTCCCCCCACGATTATGTTATAGGTATACCTTGTACTGCGCAGAGAAATACGCACATGGCGCATTTTACGTGCCAACCGCTAGTGAAAGGATTGATTCTGAAACGGCGATGTTTCTCGCAAATTATTCAATCCGTTATACAGTCATAAAAATCCCGGTTATCTTTACTCACAGTTATTTACAACCGTGGGAATAGTTAGTTACTTGACAACTATGGTCGATCAACGACGTCATTTTATGTTAATTCCGATGTTTTCGAGAAGTCTGAATTATACCGTCCTCCGCGATCTTCGAACAAAATTTCACGACTAAAAATTCTGCAAGCTGAGTTATAATGTCGCACAGAAGCGAGAAATCAGCCTCCAACGTTTCAACGTTTTGCATCAGCGATCGTAGAATCCTGAGAGCAAAGTATACCTGTATGTCAAGTATGTAATACACCGGAGTAGATCCCGACAGAAGTAAGTTAGCACTTAGTGACACTATCACGCCTGGCATTAGCGTAGCGCTCATTTAATTATAACAGCGGAAAAATTCTTCACGTGGTTCACAGCTGATATTGTACAGATGTCATGTACGAATCGTATGTACATTTTTAGGTGTATAAACCGTTTATACTTGCTTGAAAAATTTACAACTTTCAGATGACGTTCGCTACTGCGCGTGTACGTGTACAGTTCGGAACAGTGATTCTTAGACGGATAACTTTTTGGCAAATCAGTTATGTTGGCAATGGAGAATTAGCCCGCAGCGCCACCTCCGGCCGGCCACGAAACGGACTCAATTATCGTAAATATAACATAACCTATTTGAATTTTGTATTCTTACGTTATTTTATGTAAGGCTCCTGGTAAATGTAAAACAACTCATTTGAATTTTGTATTGTTAGGTTACGTTGTGTTTACGAAGATGCCTGTTTCACCGGCTGTCCGCTGGTGGCGCTGCGGGTTGATTCTCCATTGCCAACGTAACCGGCTTGACGAACAAATCACTCGTCTCAGAATCACTGTCGCAAAGTGTATCCGATGAAGAGGGCGGTTAGACGCGACGCATCGATCAGTCGGGTTGAAAAAGAAATAAAAAGTTCTGAATACCTGTATCACTTGAGAGATTAGTCAAGAGTCTACTTCAACGAGACATATTTTTGCATATTAATCTTGGTGGGTATCAAATCTTGTCTGGCGCGACATCAGGAGACGATAAGGGAATCAGGAAATTCAGCAATTATTATTATCAATCTTTTGTGCACTGCAAATATAAAATAATTATGCTTAATCGTTGCGTAAATGGACTTTGCGTTGAAAATATATTATTATATCCGACAGAATCACAAGCTGTGATCAATCAATCGAACAATGCTATTGAATATAATCCAATTGATAAAACGATAACGGGATGTTTTTTTGCTGGCGATTCAAATCTTCTTATTAGTTAAAGAAAAATATATGTATTGCCACTGCGATTTTTTCTCGCTCTCTCCTACTATACCTCAACTTCTTTCATTTTCTACGCTTCTCCTTACTCCTCTTTATTTTCTTATTTCACACTGACTGCAGTCGTAAATCACCATTTACTCACGCTTTATGGCTGCTGGCGCTGAGGAAACGTATAAAGAGTCTAGGGTAACTTAGGAAATTGGGACTGCGTCAAGACTCCACCGCAATACTTTCTTCTCTGCGTTTACCACTGAATTATACAAGTTATACATCCATGAAGTTGCCCCCTGATAATCAGAGCACCAGATTCTCGCACATAAAAAATAAAAATCAAAAAATCATCAACCGAGCTACGTTGACGTTAAAAAATCCATATCACACCTTATAGCCTAATGGGGTCAAAGTTGATGAAAAAGAAGTAGGCTATAAGAGGTTCTCAGTTCTGGTTTTGACGAAAATTATACTGGATGTAGGAACTGCGTAGAATTTTCGCTTGTGTGGTGTTTCGAATAAAATCCTGCTTCTCGAAATCATCAGTATTATATAATTTATGATTTCCGAAGATTATAACGTCTAACCGACAATGCGCTCAATGAACTCAAGTCGTTCAAAGATACCACCATTCATTTCTATGAACGAACTGCCCCACACAGCATTGATGAACCGATAACAATCGCTTGTAAGAAGTATAAATTGATTCAAGATAATGCACGTATAGTGTAGACTATTATGTCACTCTCAATCTTTTCGAATGTATGATTTACGGCCTCACCGTCACGTCATCTACATATTCTAATTATTCTAACATATTTTAGAATTCACTTGAGATCTCGGTGCATGCGGAAAGTACCTTACTCACGATATTCGAACGAAGAATAAATCAATGAACAATAGCTATAATCCCGTAGTTTACGGAATCTAAGTTCTTTTTATCAATCCCCCGAATCTCTGGTCTGACACTGTCGATTCTCACTGCCTTGCAATTAGGGGTAAAATATAGTAAAGGAGGAAGAAAAAATACTTGGCTAGGCGCCCGTGACGTGTATAACCGCTACTTTCATTCGCTCGTTTTTGTACAACAGCATATTGTGTAACAAAGAGGAAAACTCGGTCTTTTCGGGCCGAGTGTAAGTTTGCAATATTCAGTCGTAGGTGAGAACGCATACGAGTCGAAGACAAATATTGCAAGTGCGCGAGGCGAAAAGACCGTTGACTCCTTGTTGCACACGATTCTTTACGTAACAAGAGTATGTTACGCGTTTTTTCACGCAATTGAGGTTAGAGTCGCGTAATGTCAAATTTATTCGCGACAGCGCATGCGCGCAGTACAGAAAAGATCACTTTCAACTTCTAGGACTGAAAAATGGTCTTTTCAGTACTCCGCGCATGCGCATTCACAGACTGACTCGACCGTTCTAGAAACGAGTACTTTGTGTACAGAAAACACGCATGAAAAAAGGTGTAAAACATGCTCGCGTTATATGAATACCGTTAACCGTTAAGAACGTGAATATAAACGTTACATCCTATATCGATGTTCAATCAATGGATAGCTATTTAATTAGACGAGATTGACGATGTTGTATCCCCGAAATCCCAGTATTTTAAATTTTTATCAACACTGAAACTGCAAACGCCGGCGAGCCGTCTGTTTGTCTCTTTCGTTGATTAGTTACAGTCAATTAAATATAGACGGCAAAACTCAAACATTAAACCGTCAACTGCGGAGATATTTTTCAAACTAGGCGACGAGCTTCGTTTTTTCCAACTTTTAAACTGTGCCGGTTAAATCGAAGGATATTTTCAACATGGAGAAATGAGTATTTTTATTATAGCCTTTTCTCCGTTGTGTTATATCGGCAAGGATTATCTTATTAATTTTGCATCACATGTTGAAATTGCCTCCAATTTACTAAATCGACGTCTTGACTGATCGCTGCGCACTCACATCAGTGCCGTGTATAATAATTCGAATCGTTGCATCATTTTTTTTAGCGATTTGCGCCGCACACGTTTATAATTATCCGCTTGTAAACAGGATTAAACTCCGCGATAAGGTCAGACGTTACGATCTTAAACCGTTTAGTCGTACAATTGGCAATACTTGCAGGCATGGTGATGGTTTCCTAGATGAAAATACAAAGAAGTGTACACTTCGCAATTCACAGCCAAGTGTGGATTGTCTGCCTACACCTTACCAACACCTACGTCATAACGTGTTACAACTTCGTCGCAACTTTATTATTATTTTATGAGAACCGGCAAAGATGGTGCAAATACGTATTGACGTTGAATATATGCCGTATTCGATTGCGGCACTGAATTGTATAAACGTCGGTGAAAAATAGGGCGAGTCACAATCAGATTTTCATCATTGACAATGAGCTGGGCCCCATCTTCATATTCCGGTTCGGTTCGAAAACCATTGTTAAATATTTTGTAATTTAGACAACATACATCTACATTATAGAGAGAGATAAACGTTTTTCCATCCCGTACATTTGACACTCGAACTATTCAAGACACCTGATTATAATATCTGACACATCGTTCACTAAGCGGTATATCATTTTCTGTCCATTATTACTTCATACAGGTTCAAAACATCGTTATGTATCTTTCGCATCACGAAAGACAGTTACGGAATTTGAGCTGCTGAGATTGTCAGAAGTGAGTTGTTAGTAAATTCCGAGGTCTACTTTAAACAAGATCGATTATGACGCAAAAATTGTCCATCGACTTTATTTCAGCCGTGACGACTAGCTCGATTTTAAATGTCAATGGCAGTAGGATTAATTAGACTATTGACGCTCGGAAAGGTTCCACATCACTTCGTCAGAAACAAATTTATCGAAATTTCACAGGTACTTTCGAACGATTATGAACGGATACGAATAATTTCGGATAAACAATTTTTCTAAGAATTTGGAACTTGACAAAATATACCGTGTCCAATTTTTCTCGCCACGGTAGGTTAGAAAGAATTCAGAACGAGGTTAACGAGCCTAACGTAATACCTGGCCGTGTATTTGATGAAACAGATTGAAAGAATCCTTAAAATGAAACTAAAACCAAGAATAGACGACTAATGTCAATTCGAAATTTAACATCTTGTTCACAAGCAACTCCATGGTAAACTCCACTTTTTCAACTATTTCGCGAACCTTTGATGACACTTTTTTCAAGCAAGGAGCCTGATGTCAGCCCTACTAATAGTCCATTGTCAAAAGTTTAATTAGCCGTGATAATCGGCAATAGATGTGCGTACACATAGTTTTTATAAGATCATTATCTCGACCTCGAAGCTGCAGATAAATATACTCACGGAACTTAAAAGTCAGCGTTTTAAAACAGGTTTTATACATACATATAGCTATTGTGTTATGCATCGTTAGACGCTGTGTACACATATTGACGTGCCCATTTTTATACACAGTTTCGAAGTAAGAAAACAAAATATTTTGCATAATTCACGCGACGATGGGGAACTTTGTTATTGCGACGCAAAACTGTGTAAAAGTATAATTGGACAACAGTATTTATAGCCCGAGAGAGCATGATAATACTGTATTTAATACAGCGCGACCATTATCTGACAGTCGTTTAAATGATCCTACGCACCGTGAATGTAGATTCCTATTATTTCAAACATAGGTATACCTAATTATGCATACGGTCTCAACACTATGTTAACGGAATTTATACTGTACAGGACAATTAGAATTATTTAGACGACAGATGTCGAGGGACTTAAATCGTGACGGTGACACCATTGTGCCGTTTCATTGCGCCGTAGGTGAATAATGCAACGCCCAGTTGTATCCAATATACGTACGTTTTAGAATACACGCGTATATTAGTATTCTACATTCGTACGGTATTGTGCTTGTTCATAACTGCTCATTGTGTACTATTTCACAAAATCGACTCTTTCAAAACAGATCAAGATCACTAACGAGTTAGAAATGTGCTGATTAATCTTAACGCGTAAGAATGACAGTTACGTGACTGTTTTTTTTTTTTAAATTTATTATTACATTATACCACGTAACGATTACTGTTCAAAAAAAATCATATACCTTCTACAAAGAATATGCAACGCTGTTAGCTTATCTGCGATGGCTGTTGCCGTGAACTCGGATTCGTAAAAATTGCTAATATTAGCTAACAATCAGAAATTTGAAGGTTATACTGACGCTATTATTCGATCAAAGACATACCGTCAGAGTCTGCATGGCTTTTCTCTGTCAGGCCGTTACTCACGATCAGAAGAAACAACAGGGTCAAGAAACTGCGATGAACTGTTTAATAAAAACTTCATTCCGTTAACGAGCAAAACTGCGAGAATAATGCAGACGAATTTCAATCTGGCACGGAACGCGTATGGACCACGCTTTATGAATAATACTAATTATTCATTACAACGTACGACCGTAATTTCGGGTATATTAATAACTGCGCTTCATGAGTCTCGTCGAAAAATACAAACACAATAACTGTTTCCACGCGACTCGAAAAATATATTGACACCGTTGAACCTTGAGTACAAACATTAGGATGCGTCACATCAAGAGTCGTACCATCGCAATATTATAATATTCTTTCAACTATCTATTTATTCGTGAAATATCATCTGCCTATTGCAACTGTATACGCCGTCGAACAAGTTTTTCGTCCTTCGAATAAGTTTTTATTGAAACTGTAAACCTTGGGCTTGAGCCTGATACCTATGACTATATACAGTCGGCGCCCTCAATAGGGCCGCTCTCGGGGCTGTAGGGAAAGATAATCCCGCTCGGTGTGTTACCACCTCCACGCGCTGCCTACAGATTCATTTCATGTCGTCGTTTTCATTTTCTGAGCGATTTGTACTTTAAATTTGAACGTACTTTTCGAGCCTTTCCCCGAAAAATACGAATTTTCAACCAAAATACATAACCACGAAAAACAAATGCATTCTTTTCAAAGTTGAAACCATTTCGACGCAATTTTATTGGAACCTCAACGATCCCGACTTCTCCCCGGTCCTACTGACAATGAGAGTGGCGAGTTCGGAATTCAACGAATCTCGTGACGAGAGTAGAGTGGGGGTAACGTTCGAAGACGGATTAGGGGAAGCGGCCCTATTGAGAGCGCCGACTGTATATGTGAAACTGGAATTATTCGAATGCCTGATTAACGGTTCGCGGCAGATTATATAACTTGCAGTATGAGAACTAGAAGATTCGTCCCAGATTCGAGTTTAGAATTTTACTGTCATAGTTAACGTTATTCAAAATTTCAATTATTACGGACATGAAAGAAAATAATGTTAGACGTGCCAAAGGAGATTTCTCGGTTTAAAATTTTTTTAAACTTGCTTAAGGAGAAGACATATATGCATTACAAAAACTTTATTACCTGTTATACGTACGTATTCACCGTTCAGTTATCTGCTGTACGAGAGAATTTATCAATCGTGAAATGCTAAGCCAAACCAAAATTTAAACAAGTCAATCCCTGTGACGAATCAGAGTTTATCGTAATTGATAACATCGTGTCTCTTGTATTTATAAGTGCCAGACAGGAGGTCTTCAAAAAAGATTGATCCAGACTTGTGACGTACCTGTAATAAAAAAAAATTTTTTTCTTCTACTTTACTAAAGGTTTCGTCATAATTGGCAATACTTTATCGAATATTCCAGGTCGTCCATACCTGAGACTACAGTTCTTCGAATAAATATTAAACCAACATATTCGAAAAAATATTCACACTCGCATTTGACAACTAGAAAAAGAAATAAATAAACTACAACGCTATTTGGGATACGAATATTCGTCAGAATCACACAAAAACTAATTCTTTCGTCTATTCGAATAGGACACAAATCATAATTTTTTGGATGAAAAATTCATGGTTCCGCAACTCAACGCATGACAAACAATCTACTAGAAAAAGGACGATCGATTTTACGTTCGCATTCGGGGATTGGAACGGAATTTCAGTCGGTCAAGAAGACATATGGCACAAAATGCAACCGTTGATTCATTTACGCTAGCCATTTACCATCAGGGCGTTCGAATTTCTTTAACGGGTAAGAATATATCGCGGAGAGTTCGATCTTCGTTTAAAGCATAGGTCCATAGTTAGAGGCCATAGATACGTACATAATTAGGCAGAAAAAACCTGGGTGCATGAAAGAGACAAAAAAAGGGAGCAACATTTTTGGGTTATAGGGTTTTAAAACTTGATTCTTGGCCTCGCCGGATAGACTCAGAACCTGGCGTAATCTGTACGCACATACATATATCCGTACAAAAATGAACGAAATTGAGTAGAATGATACACGTAAAATTTGCAATATGAACATCAGAATTTTCATAGATAAAAACATAACCTAATCATGGAGTATTTAGGGGAAATAATTGCGCTTGGAGTAGATGGGATAATTTTTGGTATATGTTTGAAGCAGTATTATCACTGTAAGAATGCTCTCACCGCCGTTAAGGTAACCTACAAATGATTTACTCGCTAATCCCACTATCGCTAGTTTTTGCAATAAAAAAGAAAAATGTTTTTATCACAATTTCTTGCCGCATACTTCAGTTTGTAAAAAATACTTCTGCACGAGGTTTAACCATCTTCCCAGTTCTCGCTGACTCTCCAATTTTAACCCTATCTCAAGTCTACTTTTTTTCTCTACCAGGGCGCAGAGTTTTACGATGTCGGCACAGACCTTGGCAAGATACTTGACAACACGTCAGGTCAAAAATTGGATTACGTAGCGATAAGAGGAATCGTCAAGCCGCTTGGCGAGCCTCTCTATAGTGTCAAAAACAAAGACCTAGCAGGTGTCGTTCAAAAATTAAGCGTCAAGGAACATGTCGTCGCTCGAACCACAACTGGTTTCTGGTTTGTTTTCTATCTCTTGATCAACTTTACAGATAAGCTTGTAAAATTGCTTCTTCTAATCCGTCATCGAGATAAATTATTGAAAATCAGCAAGTTTTTTAAAGTCATTCACACAACATCATTCAGGGATCTGTACAGAAGCTTTTTGAACAAGCATTTTTCACAGCTAAAATTTTATCTCTAGACAAACATTGAATCTGGTGATATTGATGATTTGCATAGGTCAGATCAAGAGCGAACGATACAAGAAGTCTACAACAATGTACCATTTGTATTGCGACATGGTAGTTACAATGTCGAAGTAGTGGATGCGCTTGCTGCGGAAATACTAGATATGGACACTATATCGGATCACTTTGAACCGAGTGTACCAACATTTACAGATCACCTTTGGGGTTTTTTTACAGGTGTGTTTTTTTGTGTGTTTATTCGTATTTCTGATCTTAGAAAAATTTGCTAAGCAATGGCGATCATCTTCTGCTATTTTATTTGAAACCGAACTGGCATCTCATTTATTCTATCCTACTGATGTACCAACAAAAACTCTACCTGTGATGTGACAATTCACTCAAACAGTTTAAAACCATTTAGGGGTTCGCCAGAGAGGTCTCCAATCGACTGAAGAGATGCTGAGAGATGGGGCGATTATCACTGGCATAGGGGAATTGTCGAAAACGGTTGCTCGATCAGGAGGTATTAGATTACAACCACCGCTCAATGGGACACCCTATTACCTGACCAGCATGTCCATTACCTCGCTTCTGAGGAAACTGGATGATCGAAAAAAAACATACTGGTACATTTGAATGACTGTTAGCAATGTTGTACTTTGACATAAATTTTATAAAAAATTTCTCACGATACTATACTGGTTTCAGGTGGTTGTGTGTGATGTTTGGCGGGATTGGCCTTCTGATCAGCGGAATAGTAGTAAGGAGGTACTGGAAGGATAGAGAAGAAGAAAGATTGGCCAAAGAATTGCGGGAATCGTTAGCTGCGTCACGTAAAGAAAGAAGACAGAGAGTGAGAGACAAAGATTTGCGAGAAGATCAGATCTGCGTTGTATGTCGCTCGAATCCAAAAGAAATCATTTTACTTCCATGTGGGCACGTCTGTCTGTGTGAAGATTGCGCCGAAGGTATTATTACTCAATGCCCTGTATGCAGAACAACCATTTCGCAAAAAAATCCCGCATATTTTATATAGTCATGAATTTTTGTGAAAAATTGACATTATATACAATTTCGCATGTATACATTTTTTTTAACGATTAAAGATATTTAGTTGGAGAAAACAACACTGTCAAGTCTTTCTAGTTACCGTAGCTATCCAAAAGTCAGATGATTGTATTGCATCAGATTCCCCTTGATTATTAGAATTTGAATATTTAAGCCAAATGGGCAGCAGCGTTTCATAACACCACCTTATGACTTATGGGCTTTCACTTCATCAAACGGTAATGAGCTCACTCAAGTTCGGCGCATACAAAAGATCGACTTAATGAAACTTGATCGTGTAAAAAATATAAATTTTAGTATTATTCTCATTAGTTAGTCTAGTTTATATTACAGTTAAAAATCCACCGTTTTTTTTTTGCCTCTATCTTCTGTGGTTGCAGCTAAAAGTAACTTAGCTTTATTGGACTTTCCAATGCCAAGTCTAGGCAGACCGCGGTTTAAACCTTCCAACAAAACACAAGCCTTGCAGATTTCCTGGCTCGATACAAATCCACAGCGAGTACAGTTCCTCCTCTCTGGCATCTTGATTCCATCTCTGACGGATAATCTCTCTCCTAAAGCACGATAAGGGACGAGTTGATATTTCGTATATTTTATTTGATTTTTCTACTAATTTATAACTAAAGTTCAAAAGAAATGAACTACAATTTCGTATTTCATGATCATCAATTTTACCCGAGTGAATAATATCCATTATTGAAGAGGGTCTGATTTTCTCAAGATCTTTGAGAAACATCCTAGCATAACCTCGGTATGCATTAGGAGCGAATATACATTCGGTTGAAAAATATACCAGACGCTTGAAATAGGCATACATGACTATTTCTTTTTCATATGTATACTTCAATGGCTTACATCTCATTATCGAGTCTGCACCAGCCTAGAAAAACTTTGCAATTATCCGCACATCACAAAATTATTTCTTACCATTATTTGAAATAGGAGATTTAATGGTTTAGTTAAGAAGAATTTATCAACTATTAATATTTCCTTTAATTAGCAACTTAGAAATTATCCCAGAAATCAATTAAAAAGCTTTTTTTCTTACTGTGATGATAGATGTACATCGCTGTAATCTAGCGATATCGCCTCTTAAGACATTCATAAGAACCGTTTCAGCAATATCATCAGCATTATGTCCCGTGACGACGCAATCTACGCCCAACAAAGCAGCTCCTCTGTCTAAAGCCTGCCGCCTGAATACCCCACAAAATGTACAATTGTTTTTGCGACCCACCTAATGTTTTTTTTAGATAATACAACTTAATTAGAAGTACAGGTTTTAGGTTAGAGAATACACAGAAAGAATATTTTTAAATTCTTTGATTATCTTTCCATAAACACCGATCTACCTGTGCTACAATTGCATCCATTGTCCATCCATACAACTCCTCGTAGGACAAGATTTTCAATGGCATTTCATAATCGATTTTATTTTGCTTAACGGTCTGCAAACTATCGTCACGATAACCTAGATAAAAATGTAATGGTATAGCGTATATATTCGGTGAATGGTGTTAATTTAGGCACAGGGTGTCATTCTCATATTCTCTTATTGAAAGTATAGTAAATAAGAAGCAGTACTACAAGTAGCGACGTTCAATTGGCTTAGTTATGTGGTAATTCAAAATTCTTTCGGTACATCCTGCGCAACTGATGATTTTATTAGATTAATAAACGCTGGCAAAACAAACAGTATATCGTCTCAAAATTCGAACAAAACCGGGTAAGTTTCTATTAATCAAGGATTGTACTGAAGGGACGTATTTTGACTTACCTGTGATACCTTCATCAACAGAGAGGAGAAATAGATCAAGACCATAATCGTATCGTTCGTTCAATAACTTCAGCACATGAGCAAGTACAGTAGAATCTTTACCACCCGAGGCAGCAATCGCAACTTTGTTACCTCTTTGAAATAGCTTGGCATTTACAATAGTGTTATGAACTTCCATTTCAAATGCCCAGAAAAAGCATTCCTTGCACAGAGCGTCCCCAGTCTTCGGTCTCTAGAAAAGAAATCTGCGCATGAACATCAACTCACTCAGATAGTGGTTTATGAATAAACCCAGTCGAACGTTTGTGTTAAAAGTATTGGATTGTATTAAAAAATGTGTAAGTAAAACGCACCCTTGATAACGTGAACGAACCTAACCTAACTTAACCTAACATAACATGAGCTAATATTTTCGCAACGGCGTGACAAGGCGTTGTCACTTACTTTGAGGGTAGCATTTTTTCCACATTTCGCGGAGCAGGGTACGGGCATTATAGACTGCTTGATGAATTTTGACAGAAAATATATCACTTAAATGTTGAAGTAGGTTGGATTTGGTTGCACGGATTTTCAGATTTTAATAACTTGTCAACACAGAGTACTCCGTGCTTGTCGAGCTGCTGCAAGTCAGTGAGCCTGCAGTGAAGAGAACGCTGACTACATTGAACACAACATCGCGGAGCCGCCTACGAGCGCCCTCTGACACTGATAGATTTTCGCTGAACGAACGCTGATCGATTCATTGTCAGACATTCTCTCTAATTAATATTCGTAACATATCTCTAACAGTCAACATATCTAATGAATCAGAGGGCATATTAATAAAAATACCCGACGGAATTAGGATATGTGATAGAAATCAAGCACACTGACTAAAGGATATGAAAGACAATTAGCCACGTCAGCTTCTTTATCGGCGGGAGCTGTTTATATACACAAAACCCCATTATCTTTAGTCCACAAACCCTTTAGGTCAGCCATCTTTAACAATACCAGTACTAACTCTACTCTAGTTTACACAAATCCCCGTGCAAAACCCTAAGATACCTGAAGCAACCCTGTTCGTTCAACCGAGAACGTTTGAATGAAAATATTTGCTAATGGTACAAGAGTATTCTGCGATCGCAGCATCATTCATATAGAATGGAGCTCGCTTTTTGTTTCGGACTGAAAACAAGTTAGCCAAAAGCTCAAGGCATTAATGAACTCGTTATGAACTACATAAATACGATAAATACATACGTTCTACTTTCTAACCTCTGTGGTTGGCTAGTATGTGTTACGCAAGCCTCCATAGGGTTGGCTTTCTTCAGTCTGGTTATATTTGTTACTCAATGCCGTAGCTAATTTCCCCTTTCTCATGGAAGATCCGTGCTTTTTATGTATGCATCTCTAACACATACGCATTCGTAGCGGTACATGAAGAGTGTAATATTAAAAGGAAGAAAAGTTTGATAAACAAGCAGGAATTAAGGGCCGATGAAGTACCAACGGTTATTCGTAAATTGAAATATTTACCGGAACGTCAGTTGTTTAGCAATTAACCAAACGTGCGATGATCTGCATTTTTGAAAGTAACCCGTAGCAGAAGACGGTTGAGATGATAAAACCGTTGGTCGAATGTTGATGCATTAAGAGCAGCAGCTTCCGTTGAACGGACGGCTGGCTGGCCGTTGAACGAAACTCATCCTAACCTAACCGATTCGATATAAGGAAGAGCGTCCTTATTGAACATATATTCGGTGAAAGATCGTTGATACTTATTTCAAATATCTCACTCCGCATTCACCTTACGCCGAGAAAAATACATCATCGAGGATACGATGCTGTAAGTACTCTATTGCAGCTGCCCCTTCTTTGTTCAAAAATAACGTTTACTTGAGATACCCTTGGCGTTCCCTTCCCCTGCAGGGCAACAGTCACTTTGTAATTGTCAGAAAACAGCTCTTGTTACTCTTACAGTTAAACGGGATGTTGAAAGACTTTCCTTTTTTTTCCTCGAGCAATTAGCACATCGTGTTTTTCCTCGTTCTATTTCTGGAATGTCAATAGTATTCTTAATTTTTTTAATTCGAACCCTACATTCGATTAGATAAATTATATTTTTCAACATTTTAACCAGAAATCATCAGCAAATTGAAATTTCTTTATTTTATAGAAACTTTGGAATTCAAAGACAGTTTATCTGAATTCCTACCTCAAAATCAGATATTTTAGTAACCCCTCGAAAATTCAGAGTCTTTGTTGGGACAATTATAAGTTTTAACGAATAGTTATTTTTTTACAATTACATGGTGCTCGATTGTTAAATGATGCAAATCAGTGCTTTGATTCACCCTATTTTTACAATTCTAGATTTGTGATTTGTAAGTCGAAATGGATGTATATTCAATTATGAGGCCAAATTTAGTAACGTTGACACAACAAAATATCGGGGATAAAAATCATTATTGCGCAATTTTAGAATGACTCAAGAAGTTGGCTTTGCAAAATATGAGTATGTTTTATTTATCATGGTGTTAATAAATTTCAGACATTCCTAGAGGTGCGAAATAACAATTTTTTCTTAACATGCATCGTTAAAGTAACGTTACTAATTTCAGCCTAATATACAATTAGACTCTTCATAAGTAAACATTCTGTACTTGAAAATTTTATAGCTATATTTTTTGACGTTTCAACAAATGTTGAAACAGAAATCATTCTTTTTTCATAATAAAACGAATATGTGATTGAAACACCAACCTCTGTCATTGATTCTTGAAATTATAACATTTTCTTTGAATAATTACATTGTCAAATGCTACGAGAATACAAAATCTGTTGAAAATTTCATTTTCTGTTGCACAGATTTCAGCGAGATTCCGAAACACTACTGAAATATTGTCTGATTAAATTACTGTGTATCAAATGAATGTTACAAATAAAATAGGGAGAATGGGTTAGTTGTTGGCCTCGGGTTAATGGTCGGCCACTTGTTTCATTTACTTGTGTTTTACCTCCTGTTAGAATTAGGTGTTTCCTTCCATAACCATACAACTTAGCGATTAACCAAAAAATTTCCCATTTTGACCATAGTTATCAACTTTTTTTTAACAGGTACCATAACCAATCATTTTTTTACAAAATTATGCATGTTGTTTTTTTAATTTATATCTATACTTTTACGACACGATTACTTCTTTAATGACTCGGTACGTGATAAATTTCTGTAATAAAATACCTATGGCCAACTGTTGGTCCAATAGTGGACAACCACTGCCGACCAGTGGGCCTACTTTTCAAAATAGCCGACCACTAACACTTTCACCTTCATAAATCCATAGCGCAGCTTGTTTCGGTTATGCAAATGAGAATTATCTTTACGATAATGTTAATTGAAATGTGGTAAAATTCTTAGTAAATCATATTAAGATAACAATTATCAAAAATTAAAGCTTGTATTTAATATTCCTTTTTTTGACGAAAATAAATTTTATCAAAATACTACGTGAACTTCCACCGTTATTCATTTACAATTATCTACAAAAAAAAATTTAATACAAGGTTTCATCTCTGTTGCAAATCCTTTTCTTTAATAAAAACCAGTGTTTGATTTTCAAACAGATAATTGAAAAGCATTCTTCTTCGATTATGATTTTGTTAGGTAGAGACACTGAAGAGCAAAACCTAGAGAAAACCATGGATCCTGCCACGGTGATTGCTCTCTGTAAGGAGAACATTCAACCGTTACGCCACGGAAGAAATGCTACGCAATTAGGAACAGCACTACGTGCTCAGGAAGATTCTGATGCGCAGCAGATGCTGCAACAAGAGAAACAGTGAGTGCTTATTAATTTTGAATAATTATTAACAATTAATGATTGTTACTGCCTGTTGTAAACTGGCTACCTCTATTTTTGAACAAATATGTTATTACTGTGCTGTGTAATAAAATGTTGAAATTGGCTGAATTTCTTTAAGGTAATTACATATACTACTTAAATTTCCGATAACACTAATGTGTGGTAAATTTCTACAGCATGTATGAAGAGGCTATTAAAAATTACCAAGGTGAAGACCCACTGGAAAATTGGTACGATTATATCCTATGGGTAGAACAAAGTTTCCCAAGAAGTGGCCATGATTCCCATATTGGGAGGCTATTACAGCAATGTCTAGCAACTTTCGAGAAGGAAACCAAATATCATCAAGATCGTAGATTTATAAGATTGTGGATTAATTATGTAAGTCGATTACAAAGATTTCCAATTGTTTGTTGTCTGCTTTAGTGTTGAATACTCACCAATTTTATAATCTGCCGTAATCGAGCGCATATGATTATAAATTCGTGATTTTCAAAAAAGTCCAACAATTAAGCCTGGGGCATTGTATTTTTCAGATAAGTATGCAAAAAAATCCCCTTGAACTTTACCAACTTTTACACCACAACGGAATCGGTACTATGGTCGCAGACATGTACAGAGCATGGGCTTTCGAGTTTGAGCAAAATGAGGATTATAAAAGAGCAGACGAAATTTATTCTATGGGAGTCGCTGCGCATGCTCAGCCGTACGAAGAACTGACTTGTGCTCAAACGTATGGATAAACAATTGATTTTGTTTCCCCTTCTTGATTTACTTACCCCATTATTTTAGTGTTTACTAATTTTTATTTTTATTTGATGCGTAGAAATTTTCAACTTGCTGTGGCTCGCAAGATGCTTGGACATCGCGATGAACGAGGAGCTGTTGCATTAGCTGAGCAACGTCAGGCATTCAGCTCTCTGCGAGCCATTAGGGGGGGCAAGAAAGTTGGCAGCATTAGAACTGGACAGAGAGTCCGTGATTATTTACCAGGTTCTCTACCGCAGGTCTACAATCCCAGCGAACTATCCAGAGAAAATGCCAGGATCCAGATATACCAGGTAAGTTTAAGCCTTATTTTGGCTATATTGTTTCTTTACTTAAAAGGAAAGAATTTTTATTTCTTCGTAGTATTATTCAAATAATTTAATTGGTGCAGTTTAATATAGTTTTGTTTTATACCTTTGCGTTCCTAGGACGATCTACCCGGAACTGAGCATAAAGGTTCTAGCATTCTGGATCATGTACCAATAGAGGAAAGTGTGCATAAAGAGAATTCTATAAAACCTGGACCCTGGAGTAGTGCGTCTAAAAGAGGCCCATTGATACCTTCGACAATCAAAACATCTTTCAAAGGTAACAAAATTCACAGTGCTCTTTTGATTTACTTTTCTCTTTTATGATTGCCATGGAAAAATTGGGAATGTATTTCGCTTTTTCTAATTGGTTTTTCGGTTTTCAACATAATTCGCAATTCGACATTATACTTTTTCTGATTTCAGTTCACGAGGATCACCCAAGTGAAAATGACATGGATAAATTGCGACTATTTCCGAATCACACGCCATTCTTTGATGGAAGCAAGTACCACGAACATTTACATGTACCTGTTTTTGTCCCAGACCCGCCAAGTTCGGAGATTATACGTAAGGTGCATTATCCCAAAGACCTAGTGTACGCAGACAACGTGGATTTAAGTATGGAGGAAATCAGGGCGCAAAAATACATGAAGAGGTAAGTTTTACAGACTTCGCCCTGTACTGGGCAGTTCAACAGAGTTGGATTTTGTTCATAGAGCGAAGCAGAGCTTATCCAAGAGCAATCCAAAAGGGGAGTGTGAAATAGGCGATCAGAGATACGAAATGGTACAAAATAATCATCGGGAAAGCGATGAAAATAGGAAACGATTAACTGAAGAATTGTCAAGGTTAGAGAGGCAGAGGCAAGAAGCAGAGCAGCTTGAGCTGGAGCAGCAACGACATATTCAGCAGCAAAGGAGAGAGGCTGAACAAAGGGCACTGGAGAGACAGAGAGAACTGGAGAGGCAAAGGTTCGAGGCAGAGCAGCGGGAACTAGAAAGACGGCGGTTGGAGGCAGAGAGGATAGAAGCTGAGAGAATAGAGGCTGAGAGAATGGAAGCGGAGAGAATGGAAGCCGAATTAAACAGGCAGCAGAAAATCCACAGCTCGCGCTATATGAATCAGCATCATAGGGCTGCGGTGCAAAATAACGCTGTCGAACATTTGCTGGGGCAAAGTATAACTGTAAATACAAAAGAGGCGATGTCCGTTGTGCAGGACCTCTGGCATTCACCTGATCAAAACGCCAGTTCTGTTTCTATGCCTGGAAACGGAATTAATCATGGTTTAGTAGAACCGAGAGGTAAACTTGTGTTTGACATACACATGGACAGCTCCATGACTCAACATGCGATTACTGGGAACAAACACCATCAGCAGTACAATATGCAGCCATACAGTGACCAAGAAAATCATCAACACTACCCGCCCACATATACGAGTCCTGAACATCAATCACCTTACGGGAATCACGCTTATAATGCCTACCATTACCAAATGCAGGTAAACTAATACAACTAAATATGTCATTTTTACGTCTGTAAACCATTACGTCGAGTTTTTATACGAGGAAATTGCGGAATTTGCGCTTATGCACTTTTTTTTTAATCGTTTTCAGCCGCATCATCAACCGCATGTCCAGCATCAGCCACATATTCAACCACCACACATGCAGCAACATGTTCAACCCCAGCAACATCATCAACAGCAACAACCCCAGCACCATCATCATCATCATCAACAGCACCATCAACAACACAGTATTTCTACGCAGCAGCAGCAACAGCAACATCATCCCTCAACTCACATGCAACATCAGCAACAGCAACAACACCAGCAGCATCATCATATTTATGGAAATATATCTGCGAACAGTAGTATTGGCTATCAATCGTATCATAGCGCAATAGGGTCACCACCGACACATGACAATAGAGTGGAGCCTCAGAAACAGGTTCAATTTACACCTTACATAGATCCCGATGTGGAATCTAGCAAGCCGTATAAAATGCCATCTGAATTGCCTTATATTAAATCACCGGGAATGAATCGAAGAGATCTCAAGTACCTAGAAGGGGCTGAGGACAAAGAGAATGCGATTTCCGTCGACTATAACGGTCCCCTAGAGGATGAGGCTGGCCCCAAACAATCTGAGCAGGACAATTTATACGTCGATGAAAGCCTTGGTATCACTCCTTTGACCAGTGAAAACGAAACTTGCTTCACACAAGCGTTCAACAACCATTTAACAGCTTCAACGCCAATCACCAACCATTTTAGACACTCTTACAGAGGGAAGGAAACGCAACAGTTTCAGGAACATGATATTCCTTCTCAAGGGTACGTTTTTCAGTCTGATCATTGCCATCATTGTAATGATGATTTATTTTCTTTCGATTAATGAAGAAGGTTAATCACTTCTAGAGGTACAAAATTTTATTTTCAATGTTCACTAATCTGTCACTTGGGTTACATTTGGGATCAATAATTCTTCTCTTTACATACAGACCAACTGAAACTCGAAGCTGCGAAGGCGAGGAAAATAAGTTGAGCGTCATAATGGAATCTACTCGAGAGTACGTTTCAAGTTCCTCTGGAAGCAGTGGTGCTCACACGAGAACTCCTGGGCTAGGGTTCACTTTAACAAGGGAAGATTTACTACCTATAAAAGAGCAGTCGACTTCCCAAGGTGCGTACTACTGGAATTCGAGAAACAACTTGTTTCTCTATGATTTTAAATTTTGTTTTGTAATACGTGAGATAATTGGAATTCTTTTTTTTTGAATGTTAGATATGGAATCAACAGAATTCTTGCTTGCGGCTAATCAAACTTATGAACAGAAAATGAGAGCTCAAATTCAAGCAGTTCATGCCCAGAGTCCGCGAACTGTACAGCGTAATGTGGATCAGATAACGTCCGAGATAAAGAACAGTTGCGATCTTCGTAAGGCGATTAGTTTTAAGCCTGAAAAAGATGATTCCATGGAGTTTGAAGAACATGAACCTATGGAGGAGGTTGAGGAGGAAACATTTGAACTTCCTACCGGGGATATTAACCCATTCGACAAAGGCTTGATAACTGGCTTGTTGAGGAAAATTAAATTCCCACAGCCACATCATGCAGTTGGGTATACCAAATTGGATTCGAATATAAATAAATTTGTGCCTTCTACTATGGTGACGCTTGGTGAGTCTGTTCATTCATAATTCGAATGCTAAATTTCTAATGAACTGATTTAATATGTCATTTTAGATAATTTTGTGACAAATCTGGTCTTGAGTTGACTTAGTTTGTAAGTTCCAAATGTTGAATGATAAATCTGCAAGCTCTTGTACTTCAAACATGTGACCGTTAATAACCACTTTTATAAGCATGAAAAGTATGGTATGCATATTTATTTACTCATTTCACGCATTCTACAGGTACGGAAGCGTACGATTTAGAAAAGTGCCTTGGAAAAGGAACCTACGGAACAGTTTATAAAGGAATAAACCTTCAAACTGGTCAGGCGGTTGCTTTGAAAACGCAAAAACCTGCCTGGGTTTGGGAGTATTATATTGCTAGAGAAATAAAGGCTCGCTTAACGAATCCTCATATGGTAAGTAAAATCCGAAGGATGAATAATACGGAAATATTTTAAAACAATTTATGTGTGCTTCAGCTTCGCGGATTTATGGACATAACGACAGCTTACGTTGCGAATAATGCGAGCACTCTCGTTTCCGAATTTTCAAAGTATGGGACTCTCCTCGCCGTCGCAAATCAGGTGAAATTAGCTACTGGCAAACAACTGGGTGAGCCGTTAGCAATATTCTTTACAATTGAAATGCTGCAAATAGTCGAATATTTGCACAAATGTCAGATCATACACGGGGATATAAAACCGGACAATTTTCTACTTATGCATCTGTGAGTATACGTTTTCATTCCCATCATCTTTTCACATCAAAGTAAAACATTTTTCTTTCAACTTTCCATACTTTGTTTCGGCAGACCTTCGGATGACGTTAGACCGACTATACAGCTAATAGATTTTGGCTGTAGTATTGATATGAGTCTATTTCCCGAATCGACGAAATTTACGCATGTTATTAAAACTGAAGATTTCACATGCATCGAAATGCAGACTGGAAAACCATGGACTTATCAAACCGATCTGTATTGCTTAGCCGCCTCGAGTCACTGCCTACTTTTTGGCAACTACATGCGTGTATCAAATAATAATGGCCGATGGTTCATTAACTCGAAAATACCAAGGTAAATAACTGATAATTGTAAAATTATCATTCTTGAAATGTCAACATTTTCTTTTTTTCTCTCTCTTTTAATAAATAGCGTATGGTTTTGTATCAGTATTACCTACTTACATTCACCTTGGACTGAATTTATGATCAACGCCACGTTGTCCATTATTTTCAGGTACGTCAAAAAGGCTGCATGGGAAAGATACTTCACTGAATTATTGAACATTGAATCTTGCGACAAGATGCCTGACCTCACTGCGCTACGCAATGTACTTGAAGAAACTTTGTCACAAGTATCTGATCTGCGAGCATTTTTAAGATCCTTCTCGAACACCCTAAACAAACGATAACGCTTATTAAATCGAATCCATTGATCATTATGCCCCCAATTTCCCACCCCCTAGTAAAAGAATTCATTACTATTATTATAATTATAAAATTTGAAATTAATATTGTGATATTTATTATTCCATTATTATAATATTGTATATCTATACATAGTAGGGAAGGAATGGAGTTTACTTGTTTTTCTTCTCTGTCTCTCTATCTCTTCTCTCTCTCTTTCATCTCTTTTCTCTCTTAGTTTTCCGTGTTTGATTTTTCGTAACGTAATTTTATCCGTAATTTGTTCAAAAACCGATTTGTACCTATGAAACTATCACAGATCGAATTAGGTGAAACATCAACCAGGGCACTTATTTAGTTTCTTTTTTCTCTCTAAATTTGGAGTAGCATTTTGCAACGTGGAGCCATAGTAGTAGTAACTAATGTATTGCCATTCGAATCCACAAGTATATGAAAGTTTTGATTGGGCTAGATTTGCACAAACTTCTTGTTCTGTTTTCCGAATCGAATACTTTGAATCGTATTGTTAGTGTTTCATTTTCTCCACCGTTTTTCCTTCTTCTAATGTTTTACTTTGACCCCCGCAATAGCGACCCAAAAAGTCTTGATAATGTATACATTAATTGTAAGAGAATGATTGATTTATTTTAAATCAACGATTTGGAACAGACATAACAATAACAGTATGTAATAATAACTATTATAACATTCAGACGATAGGTGAGATTCTTTGTTCAAACAATCATTTTTACCTTGAAATTACAATTTGCTATTCGTTACGTAATGTCCAAAATGAGAAGGAAATGATAATTTAACTGCGGCTCCTCGTGTTGAACAACAGGACTGAGTGAGTGGTTCGTAGATAGAATTTTGAAACACAGAAAACATGGTCAACTTATTCTACACATCATTGAATTCTGTGAGATACCTTTTTTCTTCATCTATCCACTTTTCACAGGCCTTTAAAACACATGCAGCTGTACCATCTACACAATAACTTAATCTGACCGCATAAAGTTACCAAGGCTTCTGTTCGCTCGTTAAGTACACTATAAGATAATTTTATGATTAAATACGTACCTACAGTATAGAAATATACATTACATTAGGCTCAGAGACCTTTAAATCATAGTAATAATAATAATAACAATAATGATACTATACACAATTTAAACATCATAGTATTTTAGTATAATAGCTAATCACTATCGAAGGAGCACAAAGTGCCCAGGGACTTTGAAAAGCTAAAAAAAATATGCCTTACCTTACATTGACGGTGCAGCATCGAAGTATGATATTTCAATTTGTAATTACAGTTATGCTCTTTGACATAGTGTTAATAACAATTAGAATAAGAAAGCGCTAAAGAACGGTTAAGTTATTTATTTCGTGTACGATTGTGTCAAGAATTGCCTTTTATTTATGTGTCATAGAAATTGGACAGACAGTCTTTCAATTTATATGGTAATTGTGAATACAAAATATACATATATGTACAGTCGATCAGTAGAGTTAATTTCGCAGTAAGTCTGCCTGTCCACTTTAAAAAATATTTTCACTCTCTTATTTTATTTTACTTACTTGATAAATAGTGTTTTTTGCCATTTGCGGTAGAGCTGTAAAAAGCATTCTTTATAAACACAGTTTCTGATCAACAAATTGCAGCACCGTCTCATGATAGTAAGGATACCAACTTGTCATACTATGTCTAATACTGTCCAAAAAATATTGCGCTATCTATTATATTATTGTACGTATGTAATATCAAATTATGAACTCTTATAAAATAAATAGATATTTAAAAACAGACGCGCTTTACGATAAGATGGTTACAACTTATGCACAGAATTTTATGGCATGTAGTAATCAAGTCATCTGAATTAAATGCGTGAAAACTTCATGTGTAAACTCGGCATCTATATCTTTCTCTTGCCTGTACCTTTAAATTCATTTTATCAGCATTTTATTGCCCAAGTGAAGTAAAGCGGGAGAATTTGAGCCTTTGATTGTAATAGTAGAAGCAAACCGGTCGTATATTCAGATTAAAATATATTTCTGCGTGTAGAAGTGAAATTTACAATTAAATACGATTATTTGGATTATATCTTACATGTTTCACGTGTATATACATCTTTTTAGCTGGCGCAACAACATAAATATTAAAGTATAAAATTTTACTGAACATAAGTACGGTTAGACATATAATTATTTTGTGATATAAAAAAAATCATACATAGTATTTAATCATCGATTAATTGGAGCAAAGCTTGCTTGTTCTTGAAACTACTAATTCACACGATTTATGTTCGGAGAGATTCAGTCTTATTCACAGTGTGCCCTCACAACTAGGTCAAATTTGATTTGTTAATTAGATATTCATATTGAGGAATTTCATTTGTCATTCATTCTTCAGTATTTAGGTTTTCCCATAAAATTTTCGATTTAAGAGGAATAGAAGCAAATTGACATTGATCTTTGCCTTTCCAAACATATCCATTATAGGAGCACCTTCGAATTGTAGCTGAAGCAATTTCTGGATATCTACATCGACCTTTTCCATTTCAACTCCCATGAATTTACCCCGAACAGTAAAAATTCCGTTGTGTTCCGTCGGACTTATCTCAAATATTACATTCTTGAACTGTGAATGCGGAAGTCCATCCACTTCTAGCAGTACCCCTTTCTCTTGAAGCTTAGCTGCCGAATATTTCAACGTCATTTTGGACTTTAACTTACCGTGATTGTTCTTTTGAATCGTCTTATAGGCGTGCAAAGACCTGTTGAATATTCCATTTAGCATCAGCATCAATGTTGCAAAATTTTGATACACATCTTCTAAAGTTTTTTTTATTTATATCAATACTGTAGTCAACTACATTACCCTTTACCAGTGTTGAGGTTCTCCAAGCATCGATGTATGTACTCATTGTAAAATTGTACCTGTTCTTCATAGTACTTAGTTTTCTGGTCAAGACTTTGTTTTGTCGCTCTGAGTGTTTGTAGTTCTGTTCTTCTGAGAATCCTGTACTTGCTTTTATGGCAAAGATCTTTTGCCACTGCAGTTATTATGTTTTGATAACCATCTGCCCTCGACACCCACCCTCCAAGTTCCAGTTTGCTGAGATATGCACGCAGCTGAGCTTTACAATCGTTCAAGGAAGAACTAGAAAAAAAATATTGATGAAACCTTTTCACCTTATTGGCAACTCTTTTACAGCCTAATGTTTTTCTAATGATTGATGCTGATTTTTTTAAATTTCACACCTTTTATGGACAGTTTTTACCGAGCTCGGTAAGTACGATTTTTTGTCATAACGCTTCTCTTCAATTGGTGTTGCGTTGTTCGCCAAAGCATCCGCTAATGAGTCCCCTTTCAAGAACGGCAACACTGACACCAACAGCTCTTTCGTTTTAATAAAAAGTTTGTTCAGACTTGAATCGTTACTATCAGGTACCTCAAACTTGTTTGTCAATATCAAGCAGACCTCTGTCTTTCCAAGACGAATCATATTAGACTCGCAAATAGGATCGGCTGGAACATATAATGACAATAACATAAGGTCGCTTGGCTTGATAGTACTTTTCTCGGAAAATGAAGTTAGATGGTTGCTGCTCACTTATTCCCATTAATGAAGCCACCGTCGGTGTTTGTCCCAGGTCATCTAAAAGCTCGTGGAGAGGATCTAGAGGGTCGGGAGCAATTTGATACTGATATTCAACAACGAGGCTGTGAGTGTCGCAAATTTCCTTCAAGAACAAAAAGAATGAAATTAAATTTGTTCCTATTAGCAAGTTTGACTAAGGACATTTGATCAGTTTTTATTACTTGGAGAGATATGTAAATGTCAGGTTTATGTATTAGAGTTGCTTCTGTGAACTCGTGTATACGGAAATGCTCTTCCAGCTCATCAATTTGGCAGCAATAACGGAAGAATTTTTTAAACTTCTCATGACACTCAATTATGAATGGATTAAGGCACACCAGATGCATGGCTTCTTCGCCAAACTAGAGTTGAAAAGATGGTGAAACAAAGAACAAACAGATTAAATATCAATAAAAGGCAAAGTTGAAACTCTGAACAAACATAGTATTAATATACTGTTACCCCTTTTTTAGATGCAGCAAATTGTAGGATCTTGGCTATGCTAGCCAAATTTCGTCTTTGATCGTTAGAAAGTGATCTATCTACAGGTAGAGTAATGATGTCAAATGCATCGGGTGCGACAATAGCTGCGTTGATAAAATGATAGTAAACCAAGTTTCCGACAACTTTCAGGATATCTTTTTCAGCAGCATTTGGAAACTTTTCAGTCAAAGTGTCATTGAGCACTTTGGCCATGTAGAGCATACCGAATGGAATTAGCTTGCGAGACTCTGTAATTGTCGTCAGAAACTCCATAACTGTACTCTTCAAAAGTGTTATGCCTTTGTCGAGTCTGTGTCGCACTTGTTCATAGGTCAATGCCTCCTGTTGAGTCACTGTGTATGGAAGATTTCTGCAGAAGGATATAAAAACATAAGTCAATGAACTTCCCGTATGTACTCATCAGCTAGACATCTTCTGAAATTTAAAAAAGTGACAACGTCGTCGAAGACAATGAATCCTTTCTTACAATGTTTGCCCTGTTTCCATTTCTAACTGATTCCTCCAGCACTTATATATATCAACAGGGTTCGTTTCGATATTTATCTTCTTATCGGCGAGTATTTTCTGTATGATTGGGCCCACTATTTGGCGCAAAGGATTTTTCCCACTCAATTGACGGGCGTAAGTGACTACCATCTTTAACACCAATGGATCTCCAGTCACTACTTCTGAAGGTTTTTCAAATTTAGATCTGAAAATATAATGTTCGTATAAATACTGTTCATATAAAAACGGATTTTTGGATAAAAATGTAAAAATTTAATTCCATATAAGACTGAAATCGAAATCCGCTGACCGAATTTCTTCTTGAAGAGCGCTGCGAAATAGTTTTAGCAGTAAGTACTCTTCCCTCATATTCGAGCCAAAATTGAATAGTGTAAGGATAACATTTTGCAAAAACTTGTTGGTCTTGCTCTGCGGCAAGAGGAATAAAAGTTTTGATAAGTATGTAGGATTAGTTTGTAGGGCATAAAAGAGGTGCTGGTATCCTTCCAGCATCTTACGCCCCTCTTTGGTCAGAGACTTTAGTCCTTTGTGTGAAGATCCTTCGTTGAACGAATTCTTTCTAGTTCTATTTGTATTCTTATCTTTTGCAAGCGATTCCAGGTGTTTTCCATGTACCACTACATCCTATAATTTTAACATTTCCTTCGTTCAAGTATTCATGGGAATAGTTGCACATTCATACGATTTAGCAACTAAATTCTATCAAGTAACTGACCTGCAGAGTTATTCTGTTCTGTATGAGGAGTCCGATTTTAATGTCCATGTCATTCAACTGTTGTAAGAGGTTCTGATTATGTCTTATTGTTTGAACTACTTCAGTTCTAATTTGCTGAAAATAAATTAACCATTCTTATTTTCATCATTTTTTGATATTTTGTTTCAATTATCTACCTCATACACGAAGTGATTCTGATATTTAAAAATCATTTTTCCCCAATTGCAATTTATGAATGAACATTTTTTTTTCTACGATACCTGTAATTGAAGATCCTCATCGTAGTCTTCGGCATTAAAGTCTAAAATTGGTAGGAAATTTCTTACACTTGAAAATGGCGGTTTGTCAAGATGAAGAAGAGAGTGCAAAGCTCTCCTTGCCGCTCTCCCACGCCATAAGGCCTGAATTTTAATCACCTTCTCTTCCTACAAAACAAATTACAATAGATAAGATATAAGCAACGCGCAGTATGAAATTAAAGTATAAAGAAACTTACCTCTTTTTTGCATTGATCGTAAATATTTTCATGTTTTTGCTGGGGATTATTTTCTTCATTGGCATTCCTTATCAAGATAGTAGCAGAATACTTTTGCTGTAAAATTCGCCGCCACCATCTCTGAATACTGATAATTTTATCAATATTATTATGAAATTTGGCAAAGCGATCGGATATTTTTTTACGCAATAAATATCCTCGTATCATCGACTGCAGCTTAACAATTGCTTTCTCGTTAATCCTGCTTAAGTTTTTTTTACGATTGTCGATCTCCACTTTGTGTATAATATCCTGAAATTAAACAAAACTTGTCAACTACAATTTTTTGTGGTCAATATCAATCTCATTCTAACGCTGATTTTCACCTGGATATCAGTTTTGCTGATGTAATATGTTTCCAAAGTACCATCTGGTTTGTCCCAGGTATATTTCTCCTGGGTCATATCCATATACGCTACATTTCCTCTATTTGTTACATGACGAACGTATGGGCCAAAGAAGTTTTGTAACTGTAACGAGTGATCTTTTAACATTTCTTACTATAAAACTGACAATATTTGAATTATTCCATAGTCTTAATTGATAACTTACCTTATGCTGTTTCATGTTATGCAAGAATTTGTGATATTCCTCCTTATACTTTGGATTTATATTTAGGCCGGTTGATCGCAGAGAGTCATAAGTCAATTCAGCGTCGTTTTCATCGATAGCAATGTTTACTTGAGATAAAAATGTGCAAGCTAAAAACCGAGATTAATTAATAACTTTTTTTATCCGACACTTTTGTACATTCACTTGAACCCCTTAATCATTACTTGATTAAGAAAAGATATCTTTACCAGCTTGCACTTCCTCCACTTCGTCATAAACGATTTGAGCAACATTATTAACATCCTCAAGCCACAATCCGGACCCATCAGGATGATTTTCATCCAAAGCTTTTTTGAACAATTTCAAATACAAAGAAGAATCAGCTGGAGGTATTGGCTGTCTCAATTTGAGAAGTGGGTTTTGAAGTGTATTGATGATGCCAGCTCTACTATTATTTATAACTGCATCGTTCAACTCGTTCAATATCAGGATAACTGTCAATAATGAACGGTCATCAGCAAACATTACATGAATTACAGAACTCAAGTATTTAGTAGACACTCAATATCGGTTGCGTAACTGTATTATACCTGCATTGTCTTCCTGGCATTGCTGGTTTACAATATCTACACATTCCTGAATGTCCACATATGTCAAAAGAGGATTTTCGCTCACAAATACTGCTTGTTTCTCAATACGAGCTGCTGCTAATGCTCTGTGATATTTCACCTTATTCTCTATGTCGAGTAGCTGTATAAATCATTACCATTAAATATAACATTTATTACTTAAACATCTCAAAAACATTACACCTTTGAAAATCGACAACTTGGAGATATTGGATCTAAGAAACTTGGAATGCTCTACATTAGAACCGATTCTGAAAATTATTCTGATTTGTACAAATTAAAACCCACTTGATCTATTAATATTAAGTATGTAAATTTGATTTAAAACTGATCATAAACTTGCCATAATGTGAGTTTCAGGGTGGGTCAGTGCTTGATATGTCAATTCAGGATTCCCAGTGTCAACTGCTTTGCTGACAGCCGCAATTGAAGATAAAACTTTTATGCTAACAATAATATCACTGTAGGTGAGTTCTTTCTGCAATACAAAATATACTCATTTATTGATCAATATATTTCTAATCAAATACAAACGATTTTTCCTTCGTTCTTTCATGTCCAAGTATGTGTTACCTTAGACTCGATACAGTCGATCTTCATCTCCTCGTAATATAAAGGTGCGGCAAATTCATCGATGTAGTAAGCTAAACCCAAATTTGGATTCATCAGTGAGTTTAGCAGGTCTCTTTGATCACCATTTTGCAATGATTGATTCAGTAACTGAACTGCCTCGGTACCTAGATTTATTGAATAGTGAAAAATATCACATGACAGTAACTGTTTATTAGTATCTACAGAAATGGAAGACTTTTAAAACACATTAACAAAACAAATTTCAATCAGCCTAATCAAAAATAACTGTGGATTCTGTTGGAATCCTACTTTTGCATCGTTCTACCGGTAGAAAAGAAATACGTACAAATTTCCACAAAGCAATTAATAAGTCGAATAATAAAATGCTTGGCATCAAGTGAACTTTTTCTCCCTTCACAAGTTCGATGTAAAACTAATTATTATTTCTGATAACTTTGGAGAAGCCTATAAAATATATAAGGCAGCAATGCAAGTTACACCGTTGCCAATAATTTGTTGTCTCGTATTTTGACAAATAATTATTACCAATATACAACGAGTGGGGTATAATTGGTTATCCAAGATACTAACGTCGTTGGGAAACATCTGCTATTCCGTTAGCGATGTCCACAGACCGTTGAACTAAATCTTTGCAGCCTTGGTGCTCATCAGCTTTGATTTTCCATTCCGGAGTTTCTATTAACTGAAGCAATTCCTTTCCATACAATTCAGCATTCGCGTTTATAACGTTCTGTAACAAAAATGTTAAGTTCCCTGATTAAAATCACAGTGCATTGTCAAATCAGGATCCAGACCAGGTATTGAATCGCAAAAAAAGAACTGACTTTCAATTGAAGTGCAGGCACACTCAGAGCACTAATCAAAGGTTCCCCGATTCCTTGGTGAACAGAAGCCACAACATCTTCTAGAGCGCACTGAACTGTGTGTAATGTACAAAGTTGTTATTAATTTTCTTTGAAAAATCTGTGCATCTATAGACTAATAATCTTAATAAAAAGATTACTGGAATTCTGTAAATGTACTTTTCATGTATTGAAAGAGATACAGACGTCGAAGAGTAAAGTATCAACATATGCATAGCAAAATCACAATCTCTCTAGGAAATAAGTGGTCAAATAAGTTACCTGAAATCTTTTCTCTATCTCTTACCATTTACCGCATTGATGTGTCCTTGAATTTCAGCCTGGGTCAACAGTTCGTCGTAAGCATCAGGAACATAGCTATCATTCAGAGACTGTAAATACAAAAAGTGAAAATCAACCATTGGGTTTTCATTATTTTATAAAAAAATATTAGAAGGGAACAAGATAGAAAAGTAGAAAAAAATTCCTTGTTGCCCATATTCGCCTAAACATTAATATTTCTGACCCTATTCTGTGCAGCTTGTGTCTTCAATTCCTTAGCTTTGGATAAACTCTCGCGGTATCGCTGAACATTACGAGAATCAATATTTTTCAATCTCGCGGCAGAGTTTTGGAGGGTTCCTAACATCGCGTTTTCCACCTAACAAATAGACAAGTCATGATCAGTAACATGATAAACTATTAAGGGGGATAGGTGCGAATGATTCCTATTTTAACACAATGACATATTTTTATTACTTGCCTCTGCATCAAGGGCTTGATTTATGGCAATTACAGCCGCGTGCAGAGCGGCTGTATTTCCTGGCATTTCGTTAGTTAATAATCCACCGATTTTTTGGAATGCTGGCATCGGCAGTCCAAATTTTTTTAATTCTTTGCTCATAACGTTTATCTCTTCATCTAAACAATCAAGTTGTAATTAGCAGGTAAAGGACATCATTAGGTGGAAAATAAATATTTGTGAGTGACATTATTGAACAACTAATAAACTTGTTTGTTTGTAATATTGTTCAGACTTCGAACGATTAGTTATTCTTGGATTATCTGAATCTTGATTTGGTAGTGGTCATTCTTGGAATAATCCACTAAACTTTAATGAGCTGTGGCATTTCTAATCGTACCTGTGAAATTCACTTTTCCATACAAGTCTTGAATCTGCGGCGCCATTCCCATTTTGAATAAATGTGTACTGAGTGCATGGATGCAGTAGATAACTCTTGGCATATTCTTTTTGTCATATATATCTGTAGTTTCTGGTTGAAAAGTCTGCGGGGAAACAGTATCTTAGGTAATTAAAAAATCTTGAATAATAAATATTAATACATAAATTACACTGAAGATCGTCAATATAACTGTTTAAATTCACATTGATGAATTTCTCTTGTAATTTGTTTTGATTCTTTGTTAAGTATGATATTGAATGATGATCTCATGAATTTATGTATAGAAAATGATAGGTTTCTTGCAGCATATTTAAATTCTTTGCAATCATTTTTTACTTTACATGAGCCTTTGCTAATATATTCCAGCAAATGAGGTCTTTCATGTATTCCGTTTCACTGCTGAACATGTTTCATTAGTTCATAGGCAATTTTTGTTACATTTACTCCAGGTGAAATTAGGCAGCTGGATCAGTAATTAGAGAACTATTTGAAAACTCATAAAAAAATCTTGATGTCAGTTTAATTGAATATCTCTGTATGATTTTATTTTGTACCAATGGCAGCTGCATGCTCTTTAAGCATTTTATAAAATGATTGATATTGTCTGTGTGGCGAAACTGAAGTCCAGCAACGGCATATCGTTTCTGTTCAGGATCGTATATTTTATTATAAGGCAAAACATCGGGTGCGATAAAATGGCACAACTTTGCCAAGTAAACTCCATTCCTCAAATTTTCCTCAAGGTCAAGAGTCGCAGGTAGTTTCTCCCTTAGACATGCTTCCAGCCACCTATGCAGGATTCAATTAGACAAATGAGTATGTGCATAAATAATCGAGTACACATGTAACCATAGCCTTTGTACTTTTTTGCCTCTTCTAAATGACAGAGGTATTCGTAAGCAACAGTTTTGTGGCGTTGTTCGTCCATTTCCTCAGCCGATTTCCTTGCCTCATCGGTTGCTGTGATAAAAAAAAAAGAGAAAGAAAATCAGAAAGCCTGCCATAGTTGAGGAAAATAATCTGAAGAGAAGACGTAGATTTAACAAAGTTAAAAGATGAAATAAAAAAAAAAAACTTCAAGTTCAAAGAAGAATGAGTAATACGAGTGATTGTTTATTGCCATAAATTAATTTTTGCAAGAAACGATGAAGTGCAAAATGACCACGAGCCATTTGAACGATCATCGATTCAGACAGTTTGGTTAATTGAACGACGTGTGGTTATTCAAGTACTTTCAAAGAATAAAAACTTGCCATTTTGAGGGATAATTGTCATCGGCGCAATTTCCCTCATGTTGTGGACTTTCTCTCGTTGATCCAGGCGTTTTGTTTTAATTCAGTATCGATAACAGTGTTGCTCGTGTTTACAGCCGGACAGTACGTTATATTATTTCACATTCAAACTTCACAATGAGTAGAAGGGTGGGGATGTACGCAAGGCAGCAGGTGTTTCTTCGTTGCCCGGCTCTGTTGCGATTGGCCGAACGTCATCGACAGCCTGCGCCAGAGCTAATCAGCTTTCAGTTCGTAGTTACACTCGCCAATCGAAGGGTCGAGGTGCTGCCATTTTCCAACGAATGGAGAGGTAGCTCATTTCATTCGGTGTTTAATTCTGTGGATTCGGTACTTCGGATAAAGTTGAATTCGCATCACATTATTCCGAAGGGATAACAATCGTACGTGAACTATATTCTTCGTTAATAATTTCTTGTGAATTTGAATTCTTTTCGGCAAGAGACACGTGAAGGGTGATCAGTATGACAAGTGAGCGTCGAAGACAAATCTGTTCAAGGTGCACGCAAGACCGATCGGTTCGAATTTTTTCTATATCATAAAGTTACCGATGGCATCTCAACTCGATTACAAATCGCGAGTGATAATTATATTGTCGCGGCATGGTACTAAGGACATCCGTGTGACGATTCTTCGCTGCGATCGAAATAATCGTGAGTAAATTTTCGTTCATTCGACAACGAAGTCGTGGTTAAACGGTAAGAGAGATTGTGCAGTGCTTCGCTCGTAGTGAAATGATTATAACAGACGTTCATTGAAGCTGTATTCAACGTCTGAGAAAAATAATATCAGTCAATAGTTTGTTTGGTTTTATTCTTGTCGTATCTCTATCATAGATATATCAATACCGAAGTAGATTCTGAAATCGTTGTCGCATGATAGTATAGAGAACGTCTAAAGTATTTTAGTTCGTCTATGCAGTCCGATCTAAAAAGAAGTCAAAAAAAGGCCATGAGTCAATTTGATAGCATCATAGATTTTTGGTGGGACCAGCTTACGACGTAACGATCATAAACAATTGATAAACGATCGGGCCACCATCTTGTTGATAGTTTTGGAGATTTTTGGCGGGATGAACTTGCGATGTGAACATGTAGCGATAAACAATTGAATGATCTCGCTTCCGTTTTCATCTGAAGTCTGAATTATTGATGCAGTATTTGTGGAGTGAAAATGTGCGAATATATCTGATGAAGATACACGCAGCAAGTGAATCTGGTTGACGATTCGTACGTGCAGGTAAGAAATATTACACTTTTTACATACAATACATGAAATTTTACATGCTTGACGGCGCAACACTGATGACTTAGAATAAAGATCAGTGCCGCGCAATAGTAATGCGTACAGTGGCGTACAGCGTGAAAAATTGACTGATTGTGTATACCACAAGTGTTTCACGAACGTATCTTGACTTGCCTATGCACAGGCGAATGAAATCTCCCTATTCGCGCATCGGCAAAACGATGCCCGTTATGAGTTGATAAAATTCAAATCGTGGATAAAATGTCTGCCATCCCATGTGAAATAATTTAAATACGTTCGTTGGTTCATTGAAGGAAAAAAGAGAAATGTGAGAGAATTCACGAGAATTAGTCACCCGATGCGTTGATTGAAGAATATATCCTCAGTCAACGCCCGCTGTAAGGCAAAGGCGAAAGGAAGCATCTATCCTGCATTTGCTGGCAGTTATGATTTTCAGTTCTCATGAAACTTCACTTAATTTCAGCACGATTTCAGTATCAGATTAACTGTGTTTTGTTATTAATGGATCCGCTTGTCAAGTGCGTGATGCCGTTTGCATAAATTTGGATATTACAAACATAAAATAATGCTGCGCATCTATATTTCGCATCCCATATTTTTACCGATTTTGTGTCTACGCCAGTCCTGTTTACGCAATTAAATTGGACCTGTGCATACTGAGGTTAGGCCGAAATTTCAGTTGAGGTTATGTTTGGTCTATGTTTTGATTTCGCGTTATCGGGTGTCAAGGGTCATATTGCGTGATTAAAATGTTTGGAATATGTTACTCCGAAGGCGCTCATCAAGTCCTAAACTCGCTTTTGCAAGATTTCTATCTGCTATACTTTCAAAGGTATTCCAGGTCCGAGCATAACCTGAAAATATCAATTATCTTATGAAAATATTGTAGTTCAAGTGGTACAAAATTCAGCTAATTACATTACGTCGAACAAATCGAACAATTTTTTCAATATTCTCTTCTGCCTCTTTATTACGAAATCAAAAAAAACATGGTCCTCTTCGATTACAATCTCAAAAGATTAACATTTGTTACTCGGATATTGATGAATCGCGATATCCGATTCATTTTACCATTGATAATGGCTAACTACACACGTTTGCAACTTTTACGTCTTGTGAAAATGAACTTAAGAGTAAAATCCATTCCTGATGAGGCTCTACAGCTCTTTATTGGCAGAGAATTATCATCTACGACCAATTACGTCGATACCTATTCGTGCATTTTAGCTAATGCCAAGCTAATTAATGTCTCGACTATTTCGTGGTATTATGTGTGCTATACATCTTCTTTGAAGAAATACAAGGTGACAATTATTCCAAGTAATCATGCTAACACCGATGAGCTTGTGATGTCAGAAACGATGAAGTTCAACATACAGAGTTATCTAAGCGTGACAGACTTTGAATCAGATCGATATTTTATAAGTAAGATATTGTATACTTCTATTTTATTATATCTAATCAGTTAGATCGCACAGAAGTTAAGGCTTGAAAGTGTTATTTTCCAAACTTTTCCGACCCATTATATCGTCTCCTACTTAACAGTCTTGTTACACTTACAGTCGCAGCCTCAGATCCTGATCAAGGGATTGCAGAAGAAGCTGAGATATCTTTAATATCAAATCCGTATGAATGTCTAGAAGATTTGGTCGATACTTTACTGCATAATTACTTTTCTGAGGCTCGATATCTGAGGGAAAATGACGTCTTCTCCATTGATATAAAAAACTTTGCACCCAGCTTCCAGTTCCTAGTGGCTGGTAACAACTTCAATGCAGTTCTCTTCAAAGTCAGACATTTGAATGTTGATAAGCTCACTCAAAATCCACGGAAAGGGTGTTTTATCGTACGAGGCATAACTAGTCTGGTTCAAAAATCAAATATCCATAGCTATATTCCACGCCGGTATCTAATCTCGGCTTATAAATTCGAAAATGGGTTATTAGATGACAACAAAGTGATGGACTCTTTTTTGAGCAATTGTCCACCAGCGTTGGAAGAGCCTTTGAAATCGCTTACAGCTTGTATTTCGCCTTTCATTCAGCACGGTGAGTTTGAAATAAACTTTTGACTCGTCTCAGGTGGAAAGCAAACATCATTAGGTGTGACTTTTATCCTGATATCGAAATTTTCAGATAGTTTTGTTGATGTCCGACCAGTCTTTCTTGTGGAGGGGTCCGAAGGAAGTGGGAAATCTAATTTAGTACGAATTACTGCGGAGAGGATGGGCCTCAATTTATTGAAAGTCGATTTTTCTGACGTGCAATCTTTGACCAGCGCCCAAACAGAGGCAAAACTTAGAATAGTTTTCCACAATGCACAAAATTGCGTACCGTGCATTTTAATGCTTAGTAACATTCAGGTAATAATTACATCGCCTCAATAGCTGATGCTTCTGATCGTGTTCCAAATTGAATGACGCTCTTAGTCGACCCAATCTTGATCAATTTCCAATACTCACCAATAATTTCGTCTTGTAGATCTTTGGTAAGGATGGAGAGGGTAAAGAAGACGAGCGAATAATATCCTCATTTGATTCCGAGTTAAGAAATTTGTACAAAGTGGGCTCTAAGTACCCGTTGATTGTAGTCGCTACTGCTGATACTTCGAGAATACCTGCTAGTTTGCAGCAAGTCTTTATAGAAACTATTTCTATGGAACCTTTGAGTCAAAATCAGAGATTTGAAACTCTGAAATGGCTTTTGGCCTCTAAGGGGTTCAGAATCAAAGTAGATCTATCCCATGTCGCAGCTTTATGCACAGATTTTGTACTCGCCGATCTGAACGCCTTTGTTCTCCACGCAGCCAAAATTAGAAGCAGATTTTCATCTACCGAGACTGGAATTTCTGAACTAACATTAATGCAGGACGATTTTTCAAAGGCTCATGGTAATCTCTCCTTCAGTATGAATTTATCAAATGATCAAAGGAACTATGCGTTTAAAAAACTCTCAGTTTTCCATATCTCTCATCATCTCTGTTTGGACTTCCCTAAATCAGACAATTTCGTGGGTTTTGTTATTCAGAATACATGCAGTCGAGGTATTCGGATTGGATAGGTGCGCCGCGAGTACCAAAAGTCTATTGGGAGGATATAGGAGGCCTGGCAGATTTAAAAAGTGAAATACTGCGAAGAATAGAGCTACCGTTGTTGACGTCAGATAATGTCGGACTCAATAGAACTGGTCTGCTTTTATACGGCCCTCCAGGGACTGGGAAAACTCTTTTAGCTAAGGCAGTCGCGACCGAGTGTCAAGTTCACTTTCTATCTGTGAAGGGACCTGAATTATTAAACATGTACGTCGGGCAGAGTGAGAAAAATGTCAGACAAGGTAAACGGAGCGAATCACTTTGTCGCAAACTTACTGTCGACAATTTGCATTCTTTTCCTGAGTCTTACACACGTTCCAGTAATCTACACACTATAGCTGTATTATCGTAAGACGGTTCATTCATAGCAAGAAATGCTAGAGGACGTTAATTGTATCTTTGAAAACCCTCGTGGGGAAAAAAATTAAATTGTTCGAGGTCCGAAAGATTTCTCACAAAATACTCCATCGAAACTTTGAAGTTCGTTTTTATTTCCCCAAGAACAATTTTCAAATCTTTTGATTTGTACTTTTTGTTCTTCGGAAGATTTCAAATCTCGTATAGAACAGTATTTTTTTTTCGTGTAACAGTCTAATATCATTTATCGCATACAAAGAAAAACATCGATAAATAGTATACATTTTTTTAGAGCGTTATAATGAATTGTTGCAGTATTCGAAAGAGCAAGAGCATCGGCGCCATGTGTGATATTCTTTGATGAGCTAGATTCACTGGCGCCAAATCGTGGAAAAAACGGAGATAGCGGAGGAGTGATGGATCGTGTTGTTTCGCAACTGTTAGCTGAAATAGATGGATTGGGAAGTAAAGGAAGCGTGTTTGTCATTGGGGCAACAAATAGGCCAGATTTAATTGATCCAGCACTGCTAAGACCCGGAAGATTTGACAAATTGTTATACGTGGGAATATCGTCAGACAAAAAATCACAGCTGAGTATATTAAAGGCACTGACTAGATCATTCAAATTCTCTGATAACGGTGCTGAACTTGAACAACTTGTTGAAATATTACCGGACAATTTAACCGGCGCCGATTTGTACGCAGTTTGTTCAAATGCCTGGCTTTTCGCAGTGCGTAGAAATTTAGAGAAACTCGATAATAAGAATCATACCGATCAAGAGGTGAAAGATGATAATGATAGTCTCGTGGATCACAACAAAGTTGTTGTGACCAAAGATGACTTTTTCAAAGCAGCCAAAAATATCACACCTTCCGTCGGTAAAGATGAATTAAAACGTTACGAAAGATTAAGATATGAATTAAGTCCTACAGTTAGGTAGATTTAAAAATGAAATTATTTTTCCACCCAGTATAAAACATGCACGTGACGTCCACCATTCTCCAGGGTGATATATTTTCTTTTATCAGAAGCACGATGGCACAAGAATTTAATGTGGCAATTTAATTCCTATCTATGTTATGTATTATAGCCTTGTCTTCCGTACTGATTATTACATCCCATATCACTGCTCTAATTGAAAAAGAAGCGTTACGATGAGGCTTATCGAAATCAGTCTTTGCCCTGTCCACTCAGGCATCTTGTGACAGACCCGATAGAATTTCCTGAGAGATTATGCCAAAGCATGAAATCATGTACAGAGGCACATGTTACGGGTAAATAGTCAAAGGGTCCCATAATTAAACGTCTTGTAACGCACCAATCTTTATCTCAGCTTCCAATTTTTGTACATCATAAGGAATATATAATTATAATCTTCATGTATTGGTAAATTTTAATTAAAAAAAAAAAATCTGCACTACGTATTTTGATGAGTTATCATCCATGTGTACAGAAAAAGAACGGTTCGCAGAGAACTAAAAATAAGTCGAAAAGCGACGTTGAGTCAGATAAATTAATCCTAAAGGAAAAGGAGAAAGAAAACCAATACGTACAAGTTTTTTAATTTTACAATTTATCACGCAGTGATCTATACAACTATACGTAACAAAATTTTTGTCATGTTTACTGAATATGTAGAGTATTTTCATTGTCTTATCGTTTTTTGGTCTCAGATACAGTTTTTTTACAGTATTGAAACATTTGATCGCGAATAATTACAGAGTAAATGCATAACGGATCGTTAATACTGCGCAAAAAATAAATATAAACATATTATAGGTATATGGGTATAGATATGTACACGTATTGCAACAATATAATGTGATTAAAGAAAATAAAGTTTATATACACGAACACATAAGATAGGATTCATTATTGCGATGACAATAAATAAAAATGTTCGAACAATACCGACAATGAACAAACAAACAAACAAACAAACAAATGAATGATGATGATAGCGAAATTAAGGAAAATAACAAAATTGATAAACAAGTATTAATAGATGTGGTTAATAGGACATTATATTATTATGTACACCCTTGGAGAACGTGATATAATTAAAATTATCTGTTTCTCTAAGAGAAGTTCAATTAAAGTATCAAGCTTAATTGGACATGAACGTTGTAGACTAATTAGGTATATTTAAACCGACGATATTACAAAGGTTCAAGGAGCAAACTGTACAATTCGAGTCTTGCACGCCCACACATATTTTTGTAACGTTCTCATAAATGTTCATCAGATCGAATACAATTTCATATTGTTGACTGACTCGGAAAATTTTTAATAACGTCCTAGAGATTGTCCGTAATTTGAATATTTTTAAACTGATATTCTAAAGTGTTTCATTAAAAATCACCGAATACATATCTGATTTGAAACGCTTTAATTCAATATTGACAAAAGAACAATGAGACTTGGATGCAGTTGATTTTAAACCCACAGCCTGTTATTCGAGAGAGTAACATAATTTTGAAAAGATCAGATATAATTTTTTGACCTTTTTGATCGTTTAGATTTCTGAATTATCTGATATTCCAGAGTGTGAAAATTTTCCCTGTCACCTTTTCCAATGTTCACAATAAAGTTTAGAATATTGGGTGTGTTAAATTTCTCGTAAACAAACATTCGCGAAACCAATGTCGGTAAATAAATAAGTAAATAAACGATTAAGCCAGTTGTAACATCCACGTTATACGCGCAACAGCAGCAGAACATTGACGGTTTTCTTTGTATTCATAGGAAATCGTTATAATTGTGTGTAACTGCTAATTGTACAGTTTGATTTTTGTGAAAGATGAGAAACACAGATTTTGAATTGAAATCCGCAGACGAGCAAAGTCCGCGAATTAATTAACGCCCCGACAAGTGACCCCTTTGCGTCGAGATTCAATAATTAGCTGGTCACAGTTACTCTCTTCTTACGAGGACAACAATCTTCTCTGTATATTGGTTGTAATTTCAGTACTGAGCTCTTGGAGTAGGCTTGAAAGTACACCGTTTACTCTGTCATTTTAATTATTACTTGAGATTATGCTATTAATAACAAACTTAAAACCACTTCGAGACTCGTCGAATTCAAGTTTACAAAAGGCAGTGTAGCTCGTGTATGGAGTCAAGTTGACCCGATGCGAGAATATCACAGAAAAATCGAACGCAGTTATCAATTCGTACCAGGAATTTTAAAATCCTTAGGGTAAGCCGTAGAACAAATAATTCTCACACCACTCCCGAGCTCCCTCGTGATTCGTACAGCACCATGGATAAACTACAGGGCTTTTTGTCTTCTTTGCACATCTTTGGCATATGCTTTCAGTCTGTAATTTAAATACATAAATGCGTCGGGATATTAGTTAATCAATTATCCAACAGGCCTCTTTTTTTTTCAAATTGCAAATCATGTTCACTGTTCACGTACCTCTGGAGTGCAGGATTTTCGACTTGAATCCAAAAATGCGGGTTCTCCGAGCGGGTTTATAGTCTGACCTATAGTGGGCTTCCCGTTTGAATCTTCGAAGAGCAGTAGCGTCAGCAGAAAAACGGTTGTGCAACTAAACTGTGTGTTTAAATCAAATGCATCAAATTACAAGATTGATCAATAACCTTTAGAAGCCAGGCTTATATCACGGTACTCGGTCATCTTACATCTTCTGTTACGGTAATTCAGGAGAATAGGAATAGCGTCGTTTCTGCGAGCTATTAAAATTCTTTCCTGTCTCTGTTCAAATCGAAATATAGACCAGAACTAATATTATTTGTTTGCTAGTAGTTTCTATGCTAGGCAAACGTTATTATTAAACATTTATGACAAATTTTCTTCATTTCTAAGATCAATTCTATTACTTGTAATAGCTCGTTTGTTCTTGACCCAAGAACCGCTTCATGGACATAGTTCACAGTGTCTAAGCAGTGGCCTAAATTCGCTCGTTGCCGAGCTGATACCAGACCATATAGCATAAATATAATTTTGGACTCTGGATCTAGACTATTCAACTATACGATTATATCAGTTATCGTCTGAACAAAGTTTCAAACTTTGTCGTTCTTTGTTCACATGCATTTCTGATTGAAGAAGTTTTCTCTTTATTTGTTTGCACTTTCTATGTCAATTTTTCAACTGCATATACAATAATTCCAAAGCAATTACGACTATCAATTAATTTAACGCGTCTAAATCCAATGTAAAAATGAGAATTCGATTTTTTGAATTAAACAATTAACAAAAATACAGAAATCCATAATTTCCTATTGAGTGGAAATCTTAAGGCCTTTTTGCCATCACTTTATCCTATTGGTACTATTTTGCTTGCGTTCAGTCTATAGATTATCGAAAAATGGTTTAAAAGTAAAATGCACTTACTCTTAGGGTATTGGAAATCATGACGATATTATACTCTGGCAGCAAGACGATCCAAAGCTTGAAAGCGCTTGAGTATAATAATATTCTATTACTTATCAGTCCTGAGACGCGGATACATATAATAGCAACCCCCTCTACCGCGTCTTAAATAATTAATAAAAACCAATCGCCAACAGAGAACATCTTCGCAGTGTTAGTAATAACACTTTGATAAAGTAACACCACGTCTATCGAGTGTCTACCCTAGGTTAATTTTTCTTTTTATTTGGTCAGTTTTTTTTTTTTCATACTTTTTTACTTAGTTAGACAAACGTGCGTATCTTTACATTGAATTTTAGTCGACGCCAATTAGAAATAAAACTCCAAAATTTCATTTGCAAATGTCATCTACAACCATGTCTCATAGCACAGATTACTTTCAGAGATCGGTTGCAGTCAATGTACTTTTAAAAAATCCAAAGGTTACAGTTATCGAAGCGAGTCGTTAACACAAATCATTTCCTCCGCACGTGCCTTTCTTATGTTTTTTTTTCTTTCTTTTTTTTCTTCTTCGTCTCGTTTGGATTTCAAAATATTCTCTTCGGTCATCTTTGTACTTTGTTTTTAACCCCTCCCCCCCCCCTCCTCATTTCCGCTGTCGTTCGCAGATGTCTTGTATCTTGCGTGCCAGCAAAACAAAGTTCACGAACATAGTATTTCTTTCTGGAAGATGAAACGTTCTAAAATTGTGAATACGAGTCATTAGATTATAACAAGTAAATAATATTAGTGGTAAATGTACATTGTTTTATTTCGGAGTATACATAAAAGAATAATTTATGCAGCCAATAATAATAATGATAATAATAGCGATAATAATAATATTAATAATAACAAAATTAATAGTTTATGATTAACTCTACATTGCTATAACCACGCAGGTGTGTAGGTAAGTATAACGTAGCGCACCACACGATTAGTAATACGGGTAATTATTACTTGCTAGTGTTTCACAAATCACGTATCGATTAGCCTGAGATCTTATATCGTGATACCGGCATACGTTTACTCAGGGATTTTTTAATTATTTTATTTTAGACCTCGTGTGAATTATTAAATCGTATTGCGTGTAATATGTAGATAACATGCGCAAGGTAGATGATTAAAAATAGTTTTACACGGTACTAAACGCGTCCAATTGGTATAACGGGTATTATAAACGTTAAAAGGGAATATTCAATGTAGAAAAATAGGGTAGGGTATAGATAAGCTAATTGTAAGTTCACTAATCGATTAACATTATTATTACTTGTTTGTTTCTTTTTTTTTTTTTTTGTTCTTTCACCTAAACTTTACGTATAATTTTTCAGCAACAATCGGATTAGGTTAGTTTATAACTATCAAACAATCAAGTCCACACGGTCTGACATAATATTTTTTTTTTTTGCCATTCGAATGAAAATATAATTACGGAGGAAACTAGTGTGAAATTTAGGGATTTAAAATACAGCGTGTGTTGTTCAGCTAGTTTTTAATGGTTGGTGTTTATATTTTTTGAATTTTTTCTCGAAATTTTCTCATCAAATTCTAATTTTATTCAAACTACATGACTAAAACAATTACATCGTAACGACGATTTCTTTGGGTATGCTAAATAAACCCCTACCAATTATTTGGGTATATCAACGAGTCCTGTATGATTATTGATATTACATTTATAATAAAAAAATTTTAGCCGTACGATATAGCTGTTGAATTATCTTTACGGCTGTCGGGAAGTTTTCTTTTCTTTTTTCTTCTTTTCAATTATTTTTTACCTGCGTTTGTGCCCAGAAAACTTGTATCAAATTTGTGGTCGAGTTTCTATAACTAATGGTTTTTGAGCGAGAAATTTCGAAGACTTTATTCCATGCATAAGTTTGAAATGCTCTTTTCTCTTTAATAATTTATCAAAGACGTTGTGTTATTATTTAAAAATCTATAACAATTCGTATAAAAGTGGCGAGAGAAAAAAGAGAGAAAAAAAAAAAATAACGGTCGTAAACAGTTAGCTTTCTGTAATGCTTGTACGATTATCAACTTACGCGAGGTAGGAAAAGAAAGTAGTATGTCGGTTAGCGATTTTTATTCAAATATATAACAAAACTAAAATCTTAGTAAATTTTCCAAAGTCTACAGACTTTAAGGATTTAAATCTAAGACTGGCAAGAACTGAACTGAAGGGTGCAGGGATTAAACGAAAGTAAACGAAATAATACTGATGTTTAACTTTTTTTTTTTCCTAAAACACCTTACTGATCGTGTTACACGTGAAGTTGTAGGTACGAATCGATTCTAAACGAATAGTTCTATTTCGGGTCTTCAAACTAGACGCTGATTATCTCTGTACGTATTAAACTCTGAAGGAAATTACACACATACGCAGAAATACTACGTGTACGGATATATTATAATTTCAGTCTACGCAGAGTTAATAATTGTATATGTATGTTTAGTTATTACGGGCTTTAAATCTAAATTTCTATTATACATAGTTTACTTTTCTCGGTATTCGTTCTCTTCATCCCTAGATATATATTTGTATTAACTATTGCTATACTAACTGCGCATGATTATCTTTATAATCATACCTAGAGACATATATATCTATATAAATATGACAAAATGATGTACGTTTCGTACGTATTACATAAACATAAATATCACATTTGACGTTGAATAGTTTAGAATAATAAATAAATATAATAATTAAAATTTTATGCAGTACGATCGATTTATTAAAACTGATGTTGTTTGTTTTTTTTTCTATCTCTTTTACGTTTACATTTGTCCTCTAGTGAGACATAATCTCATGTTTTAAGAACCTTGGATGAATACGTACAAACAAGTCTCGGAATACAAGTGAGAGAAAAGAAACAATTATTTTTAAATCTGACATGAATATATAAAAAATAAGCATAAAATGTAACTCTTCTGTGTTCACCAATTATATCTTCAAATATTGATCATCAACGTTCGGCTTGTTGTTCGATAAGTTTCAATGAATACTTAATAAATAACGCTAATTTATTAAATTCAACTGTGCAGATGTATAATCTTTCATTTTTATAAATCTTGCAAAAGTTTCGGAACAACCAATCACGAAAGCACACCTCTGTCAACCGATAGGAAACAGTGAACAATTAAAACTTCTGAATCTTTGAGAGGAAACCATCTTGAAAATGTTAATTATTGGTAAATTAAGACTAATCGTTTGCCGAACGCTCCAATACAGTTCGGATATGCCCTTCAGACCAACTCGTCATGGTTTTTGTTGAGTTTTCTTTTTACTCTCAGTATAGAACGAAACGGTAATAATGTATTGAAAATACTATAAACAATAAATTCTGACTAACAGCGCGACAATATATAAATAACAAAGAAAACTAATAAGTTTAGTTAACGTATTTAAATCTTTGTACCTGGTTAAGAGTTTGACTTTGTGGCAAATTCGTGTAGAATATCGCGAGCCATTTCTAAATCGTTTCTGGTTATACCGAGCGCTCGTATCACCGCATCTTGTGCAAATCCCAGGGCAGTTAATCTCGATATATGCTCAATGTTTACGTTTTCATACGCCGCAGCTTCCGCCTTCCCAATTGGTCCGCCGGCCTCGTCTCTTCCTTTCATTAGGGCCGACAGCCTTGCCCTGTTCAATTCTACATTTATATTTTTAACAATATGCTGCCGCGTGCCAGGTATTATTATCGTATTCTCATATTGATGGTTTTGCGTATCGTGCATATCTTTTAGCAACTTTGGAGGACGTGGCGCTGATAAGGGCGGAGGGACCGGAGGTACTGACAACGCGTGGCGACTAGCCTTTTCAGGTAGAGCTGGTGGCGCTCGATATGGACGAGCATATGGTCGTATTATCACCGGAGGTATGGGACTCGGTGAAGAAGCACGATGCAGCATATCGTATCTCGCTTCTGTGTTCACTGATTGAAAAAGTAAAACAGAAATAAAGTGTCACGCTCAATTACGATGGTTGAAAATGAAATTGATACCTATTGAAAAAAAAACTCTCATTGATTCGATGATTGTAAAATATCTGGCAAATATTGGGTAAGACAATCGGTGTCAGTATAAATAACGTATTAATCTTTTTTCGTATCTACCTTGGTTGTTTTGATGACTTTCACTGAATGTTACTACGGTGACGAACGGAGGTGGCGGCGCATTTTCCTTTGGCACGGTTAAGTGGCGGGTGTTTCGTGGTTGACTTATCGGTGTTGGGGATGGCGAGGGTCGTCTGGGTGGTAAAGGAGGACTGGGAACAGCCCTCCTCGGCGGCAAAGGAGAGCCCATGGAGCTGAAATCGTCCTCGTCGTCAGACTCGTCGTAGATCAGACCACAGTTACCGTTGCAAATTTCCATTATATCCTAAAACAGCGGAACTGGATAAGCTGAAGGTTTAGCAAACGTGTTACTCCTTACGAGCGAAAAGTTTAACCAAACCTTGTAGATTAGAGATTGAAAAACAAAACAAAAAAAAACTAGAAAACCAAGTAATTCCAAATCGTTCTTTGAATAAGGTATGAGTGTTGAAAGAAATAATATTTGTGATTAATTTGGTGTGCTACTTTGACCAGGGAAATAGCAATTATCTTTTACTGTGTATTTGTGTAGAAAAAAGTTGAAGAAATTTGGTGTTTCTCAAGTGGCTGATGAACTTTGTAGCTTAAAAGATGAAGAAAATAAAAAATAAAAACATACAAATAAGTATAACTAGCATTCAAGCCACAGGGAAATAATGATAATAATAATATTAATAATAATAAAGAACAAAGCAAAATAGCGAAATAGATGATAAAAGTGCGCTTGACTGCAGTTTCTCTCACTGCGATTATCATGAATGAAAAATTTCCAACTAGTAACAGAAAGGCTGGAAAAAGCTGTTATCGATGTATAAAAAAGTACATGTCGGATCAGGATAAATGTCTGTAAAAATTTTGCAGACAGTAAAGTGCTACGCTCAAATGTCAAATGAGTTAAATTGACTTGCGCTAAAGTTTTTTGATTATTGCGCAAAACAATCCGACGTGCAAAAATATTCTTGAAGTCAAATTTTAGTTGTGAATATTTGTGTTGTCTGGTACAGCAATATGATACAACAACACTGCGATCGATACGAGTTCCAATATACAATAATTACATTGAAAGACAAGCTACAAGCTAGGGTCCTTCTAAATGCGATTGACCACTTACCTGATGGATTAGATTCAAAATCTCGCTGATCTTTTTTAGTACAATACACGTACATTTTCCAATTAGTTCTTTTCATGCAGCGGGCAGAGCATTTGGACCCAGCAGACAACACAGTGTGAAATAATAATAATAATAATAACAATAATAATAATAATAACAATAAAAATGATGATAATAATAATAACGGTTTGTTTTTTAGGGCTTGAAAAAAAGTAAATAAAAATAAGACAAAAGAAAAACATGCGGGGCAATCGAATGATCAAAAATTACCATTACTGCGGAATATATGTCGCTTTAGATCCATTGCTGGCAATTACAATTGACGAGTGGGGGTCAAGACTCGGATGGGTCAATATTTCGAATGGTCGATATATTGATATTTCAAACATGCGAAAATAAAATAACTAGATAGAATAACTGCTGATCAGCGAGATTTTCAAAAATCAAGGTTTCGAACAATTCATCTTTCGTTTTTTTATTTTCGCATGTTTTAAATTTCGATATATCGTTCATTCGAAATATTGATCCTTCCTAGTTTAGACCCCCGTCCCTATTGATGAGAACAAGATTGTATCGAGAAAAGCAAACACTTGTACAATATTTCGGTAATATACACTGCAGTACATACATAGAAGTGTATAAATAAATCAAATCATTTTGCAAAACCAGAAGTGGAGTTTGCATTCAAGTGCAGCACAGGATTAAATTCAACTAGTTATCGTTAATAGTTAAAGTAATAACGATAATGATAATGATAATAATAATAATAATAATAATAATAATAATGATAGTTTTATTTAAAAATTCTTTGAAGATACCTAATATTTTACAATAATTAGTCAGTTGAAAGATTAACAGGGGAAGAAACAACGTGAAAAAAAATAAAATTAAAGATCTAGGGAGACATAAAAAAAAAAAAAAAAAAAAAAAAAAAAAAACTGGGTAGGTACATCAGAATAATCATCACTAAATTTATTCGTACTCGGCAAATATCCTATAATAGTAATCAATGGTGGTTTATTATAAATTGTAATGGCAAGGAGGATAGACGTTTGTACCTGAATCATAAATTATAGCGATACACACATCTGTGCGTTTATTGTACAAATAATCTTACGTCAAGCTAGCAAAAAGCGTAATTATATTGAAAGCTCTTTTCCTTGCAATGAGAAAAGTAAGTGTAAAAAAAAAAAAATAGTAAAAAATTGATTTTCTTGCAAAGCTTTAAAATTTTTGTACATGCACAGGCGTATATTCGAAGTATTGAAAGATTTCCCATCAAACCGTTTGTTCGACAGTTTCAATTATTTTTTTTATTTTCAATCTTTCCACCTCGATTTGCATTCGGTTTTATAAACCCCCGACTTTCAACACTCATCATCGAGATATCGTGCCTGCCAACAGATCGTTTGTATTGAAACTGATGTAGTGTCATTTTTTCGAATCATTTCAAATCCCGATTAACTTATAAATTTTCGTTAATTGTTTCAGTTATAACAAATGTACGATACACGATATCTCTTGTACTCATAGTTATTTGTACAATAAATCAATTCACACGCCGGCTATTGTACCGATTTTACGTATTTGCCAAGTAGTCGTGAAATTGTACCTATGAAGTGGAACAATTAATTACTAACAACGTCTCTGAGAAGCCTAGATTTTAATAATACTTATATTTCATAATTCATAATAATTTATATACGTATATTTATATTTATATATAATATAATTATCTATATCATATACCTAAGGGAATTCTGATATATTTCATTGTTTCACTTTTATTTTTTCGTGTTCGGTTTCTCTTTTTCTTTTATTTTCTTTTTTCTTTTTGTCCAATGAGCAATAATCGTCGATATTAAATGCAACGAAATATCGATTAATCATCAGACCGTTGACGTTAATTGGATTATGATATAATAATGATTGGTTAAATATATAGAAATATAATCGAAGCATCTTTTAATCACTGTGTGTTCATTAACGCGAAATATCGAATTGTGTATTCGGAATCGCGTAAAATCTCGAATCGAAAATATCGACACGCCTGCACTCAAAGATCAATTTTTTCTGTTCTTTCGTTCCCAAGAATTTTTTCTTTGTAATGTAATGCTGTTGTAGACTTTCTGAGACAAAAAACAGCGCGATAGTTACAATAATCATGATATTATTGTTAACAATGATAATAATCATAAAAAGCTATTCAAATTGTCAAGTGCATTAATTAAAAAAAAAAAATTGAAATGATCAGTGCGCATAACAGTATAAAGAAGCCAATGAGAGGATAGTTTTTGGGATGCATTGAGACGGATTCCACCTTGGATGAAATTAAATAAAACTGAAGAGTTATTAAAAAATTTTGCAATTTGATGCTTCCAATTTGTAAGTTACTCAATAATATAAAAGCGGATGATCAAAATCTGAATATATCGTGGAAAATATGCACATGAAGGAACGAAGTACCGAAGCAACGAAAAAGCAGGACTAGGCACAGCAATTATTTAAATACATCATTGAGGATAATTTTGTGAAAATTTCAGACGAACTATTTACAAGAGATGTGTGTGAACGTGATGAATGTTTCAAAAAAATATCGAAATGAGGAAAGAATATCCGAGGATAGGAAAAAATGGAAACACATCTCGACGTTACAAAAATGTGATAATAAAAAATCGATTTCAATTGCTGTAAAGTAGAAAATGGTAAAAAATGTTAAGATTTGAAAAGGTAACAGTCGAGATTGAATAAATTTTAATTCATACGCGTCTAGCAAAACCAATAATGATGAAACTCAAATATGTACAGAATTCGTATATAACGATACGGTGTGAAATTTTTTCAATGTCAACATCCGGTCTAAAATTTGATGAAAAAAAAAAAGACTGACTACATCGTTGACTGATTGTAAACTTCCAACTCAAGACAAATTTGAAGTTTGATACCAGCGCAATTAAAAATTGTTAAAAAAAATCCACCAGGGCGTGTATATTTTGTGTTTTGAATAGCTAGTTCAAAGAGAACTGGAAGTAAATACGACACTCCTTTATTTCTCCAATATCAAAATTCACGGCAGGTATGAACTGTCTTTTTGATTCTGTTACTTTGATTATAAATATCTTTCAATTTTTACCTCATTTTGAATGAACTTAAAAATCAATGTCACCGTTCTTTCCTTATCCAAGATGTTGAAAAATCACTAACAATAATTTTTTTTCAAATTAAATTGCATAAATGACCGCGAAATATTGATAAATCCGAGGTGGACCGCCGTGTTAATGTGATGTAACGATAACAACAACAAGACACGCATACAAATGATATATGGTTACGATTAAATTAAGTATAAAAATTGCTGTCGATGATCATACGAGCGACGATGAAGAGATAACAAGATCACAATACGATTTTAAAATGAGTTGTGACGTAGCTTGTAATTTAGTTTCATAAAACTTTGCTTTTCTTTTCCTTTTTTCTTTTAACATATATATATACACATATATATACATATATGTATATGTATATATATCTTTTGTTTTCTAGTTTCATTCTTTCATAAAGCGGAATAACGCGCTAATTACTTGGGTAGATGCTACTCCTAGTCGGATACCTCGTTGTCTGGGTCAAGATCCCGCGTTGGCGTTGAAGCGTTGCTCGCCGACGCCGAATGTGCCCCAGGTCGATGAGTTCTTCGTGGATCAAAAGGATCCACAACTATTTGTTCAGTCCCTTTGATCTCAGCTCTACAAAACGGACATCCTTGACCCTCGGAATCCTGAAATTTTAGTTTCACATTTACATAACTGCGCAGAGACAATGATTTATTTGTCACTACACACGTTACAGTTTAACTGGATTTTGTGAAACTTCATGCAAGATTTCGTTGGATTTGACTTGATCATAATAATTTTGACTTCTGCTATCGATTGATTGGAATACTAAGAAATTGGATTAAGGTACTGCTACCTGCCAGGCTGTGAGGCACGGAGTGCAGAGGAGATGACCGCAGGGTTCTATTCTGACATCTTTGTCGTGTTCCGCGCATATTTTACACAGCTGAAACGTGCTACCCATTTCGCAGTAGAGTTCGTACTGTTCAGCGGTTACTTTTATGTGTTCCTCCGGAGTGGGTTGAACCGCCCACGTTAAATCTGGATTAACGTTTCTTCCGTCTGGATACAAATAACTGGGAACAAAACAATCATGTTATTCAGAGGTGATCCAATTCATCAAGGTCGTCAAAAATTTAACTTTTGAGCCTCTAGAAGATACTTACAAGCCTTCCCGATAGCCGTCGAGCAACGCTTGAATCAAGCTTTTGTTGTGAGGTATCGTCTGGAGTATGTCACTGTCCGAAGTAACGTAGCCTATGGCCCACTGTCCTAGCCTCGTACAACTCAGTCGAAATACGTAACTGCCTGGTTTTGATATACAATACTTTTGCAGTCTTGCTTTGACCTCGTCGTACGTCAGAAATGCCACGTACCCAGGGTGCGTTACGGCCAACGTCTGCCAATTTTGTAACAGCGTTGACCAAGGCTGAAATAATCTGTAGAAGAAATCAAAATTAATGATTTTTAAAGAGCGAATCGTTTCCATGACAGTTTTGTAGTAAATGCGACACTAGAGAAACAGAGGAAGGAATAATTTGAATCGGAGAGGGATGATACATTCTTGGATAACATAACGACACTCACCTAGTGAAAACATCAAATTCAAAATTCGATATATAGTCGTTGCAAGTGAGATCTATGGTAGATTTCAGTGCCATTGCTTCTAGTCCAGAACTGATAGGATGAACTTGGTTCAATTCGTGCCTGAACACTTTCCAAGGAACCAGGGTGCTGTAACAAAACATAAACAAGGATAAGCTCGCTGCAGGGTGTATCAAAAAAATGTTTAACATGAACTTAAAGATATATTAAGATTATTACAAGTATACAGAATGGTCCAACAGTTATTGCACATTTCTTCCAATATCTCGTCATGAACAGAATTTATACTACTTCAGGTGTTTTCAAAACACATTCTTCATACCTCTCAACTCACAATTATGTAAAAATTTATTACCCTGCAATTTTAGAATGACTCTCAAGGAGTTCGTTTAACAAACTATGAGTATGTTTTTTTTGTGTATGGTTGTACTAAATTTTAGACAATCCAAAAGTTGCGAAGCAACGATTATTCTTAAACATGCATCGTTACAGTAACGTTACCAGCTTCAAATTCATAAAAATTAGGGGTAGTCCCTGACTTTCCCTTAAAATAATTAAAGTAGTCATAAGTATTATACATATAATGCACTTTTTTTTTACCAGTTAGACACCTAACGAAGGAAATGATTTTCAAAACCAGTTAGCAAATATACATGTGGGGAATTCTATCTGAACCCGACCAATATCTGACCCTTGCCATTTCTGATTTTGTTTAAAAAAATTTTCTGCAATTGTCCCAACTCTGAAACCGTACCCTCAATTTTTTTAGATTTTTTACTCAACTGCCAATTATTTACAAATATTTAAAGTGATTTTGAAAAGGATCTGGCTTAAAATTCTCAAAATCTGTATTTTCTATTTTAAACATTTCAAGATCCATGGTGGTTTGATTTTTTTCACTTTTTGTTCGGTGCTTTTAATTTTTTTGGTCAACTAAAATGTGGTTTAAATGATCTTAAAATTCAGGAAGAACTCTCAAAACTTCTATTTTTCACTAACAACATTTCTAGACTGGTTCCATTATGGAGATATTTTTGCCTATTCTTTGGGACATTTAATTTTTTTTTATCAACTTTATAATGAAATCGGTCTAGAAGTGTTCCAAGTGCAAAATAGAAGTTTCGAGAATTTTTTGAGAAATTTCAAATCGTTTACACAAAGGAAAACTTTAATCAAAAAAATTAAAACAGCTAAAATAAAATATAAAAAGAAATCGACCCCACACGAGCCAGTTTTTAAAATGTTTTCAGAAGAAAATACAGTTTTTGAGAATTTCTTGAGAATTTGAAAAAAGATCCTTTGCAAAATCAATCTCAACATTTATAAACAATTAACCAGTTGAACAAAAAATCTGAAAAAATTCAAAGTACTCTTTCAGAGTAGGAAAAGTTGCACCAAAAATTTTTGAACGCAAATCAAAAACGTCAAGGGTTAGACATTCCTTGGGGTCACATGGAATTCCCCACGCACATCAGTGAAAAAACAACGTCATGGTTTTGACCTAATCGAATACATTAGAACGGGGTAAAAAAATTGACGGGGAATCATTAGCATACTTGACGTCTCGTGAGCGTGTGAAATAATTTTCAACGTCACGAACCCGACGCGCGCAGCGTAAGTATAACGATCGTTTAAATATTTGATTACCTTCCCGCGATCGAACTTCCCGCTCGATAATAGCGACGGAAAATGTAACGGTCGCAACGAGGGCGGCGGAGGGGGGGGGGGAGACGTTCGGCCATGCTTAACGCCAAATAGCCAATGACCATATTTTATTTGATAGTGTCGGGGCGGTCGTTGACGAATAGAAAATTATCTCTATTCACGTTTCTTTTTTGCAAATAATAAAGCGATATTTGTGATTCTACCATTATGCCAAGAAATTATTACGCACCATAACCTCATGAAGTTGCTGTCACAACAACAAAACTGTCTCACTCGCACTTTATGCGAGAGAGACAAGGACGCAGCTAAGTCGTACTGCGCATGCGTGACTCGTCATCTCGGTTATTTTTCGCAGCGAACTGCTCACTTATCGCTGGAAAATTGATCCTACTTTTGGGATGCGGCCTCGGCAAAGTTCGGTCTCCTTCCCTCTTACTTCGTGGTATGCACGCAGGCTCGCAAGTCTTAAGGCTGTAATTATGACGCATCAGGCGGGAGAAAGTTGCTATAGCGGCGAGTTGACGGTTTCAACTTGTCGACGAAGCTGCCACCCACCCGACCGAACCATCGATCATTCGCTCATCGTCATCGTTACTCTGCGGTTTCTATCGCGTCTCCCGCGAACGTTGGAAATACATATAAAGGTAGGATTTGTCACGAGCGTACGTGCATACGTACGCATAAACTACATATCTGGCTCTGCTGTAGCATTTCGCCTTTGGCTGTACGATTGGTGACAACTTTGTTTTCAATTTCTGAAGGGAATTAAACGTAAGTTTTTTTTTAATTACGTCACGCAACCTAATCAATTGGTTCGTTCGATGATAACCTACTGCAATTATTGCAAGCATTGGCGGGATATAGGCTAACTCAAGTATTCCACATTTTGCCAATTAACGATCGACCGATATTTATTTGTTTTTTTTTAATTCTGTTCCCTCGTTTCTGGTCAACTCTATGATCCGTAGTTTTTGATAAATATATTTTTAGCATTGAGCCCGCGGTCATTTCTTATTGTTGGATTGCTGTTTGTTTAACAGAGAGGTTTAATAACGAGCCGGCGGAAATTTTGCCCAAATGATACAATATTCTGCTGATTCGTAATAAAGTTTTCCCGCCGTTTCGTTTCGCGATTGAATTTTGTAAAATGCGTTAATTTTTGGTTTTTGAAATGTAAAGAAATTATCTATGAGTTAGAAGTCCGTCACGTTAACTTAACCAAATATTTAAACTAAAAATTACTATTTTTTATATTTTCAAGGACTTTAAGTGGCTAACTATTCAAAGTATGGGTACATCTCGTTTTGTTACATGTTGTTTATCAAATTTCAGACAATCCTAAAGTTGTAGTATTATGATATTTTTTTTTTAAAATACATCGTTACGTTGCGAATTACTTAAAATTAATAACCTTGAAATAAATTTGAGACTAAATATAATTTACTCTGTGAGAAAGATAAAAGATTATCTGTGAAACTATTACGCAAACTTTATCCGTGAAACGCACCTCGTGTATGACACAAGGCAAATAATAGAGAGAAGAAACAAGTCATAATTGAAATACGGTCCGCGAGATGGCTCAGCCGAAGCAAATTGAATTCCTTACAAGTCACGTAGTAATACATTGTCGTCGTTATCGCACAGTAGTCCAGTCATTGTAGTCTTTTCAATGTACAATAATTATATCGGGCGCCGCGAAGAAAAATTCTGCGATATAATTATTGTACTTTCAAGTCGATTATTTGGATATAATGACTGGACTACAGTTTCTGGATACGTATCAGATATCAATTTTTACAAACGCAACGAATAATACCGGCAGTGATAAGATATAGTTTCGTGTGATCGATGATCCACAAGTGTATACATTTTTCAGATAATCGTTATTAGCAATGAGCGGAAACACTGATTACAAGGCGGCAAAGTCTGTCCACGACTTTACCGCGAAATCGATCAAAGATGAGGATGTACCTTTGTCAAAGTAAGTTAATGAATGGAAAAAATTGACAAGCAATTTACAAAAATCGGAAATAAACCTCTACTAGGACACGAGTACAGTTGTTGGTTTTTTTTTTTTTTAATGTTAAATTATTCTACTTCAGGTACGCTGGGAGGGTGTTATTGATTGTGAACGTTGCTTCGAAGTGCGGTTTGACTGCAACAAACTATAAAGAACTTAACGAACTACACGATCAGTACAATGAGAAGGGTAAATATGTGAATATAAACGACGTGAAGAATAGGAATAATAATATCAACTACTATGATAATGGAAGTACCGTTATAAATATATGCGCAAACGCGATAATGGGATCAGAACACGAATACAAAGAGACAGAAAAATTACCACTAAATGACTAATTTTCCATATAAGAGCAAATTTAAATTATTCAATGTCATTGATAATCGATGAAAGTCAAAACAGCGACCATCTCTCATTAGATTAGTCGTTGACTATTTTGATCTAACATCAATGTGTGAAACCAGACAGTGGTAAAATACAGTCATTCGAAATAATTTTGCTATATCATGGATGATGTCATTTCAAATCGTCGATGTCACTTCCAGTCACGTATGTACCTAATATTTGTTCAAAGGAATTACTGTAACCCCACGCGTAAGAAGTACCGTATAAAGTGTAACCGAATTTTCAAAATTCTGTTCAATTTCTGAAAAAGATGATGAAAAAATTGGTTTATTTTATCATTTAACGATGGTTTCTGCATTGTCCAGAAGTACATTTATGGCATAGTTGGTGGTTTCGCGTGTATTTCTTATATATTCGTGAGAATTTTTATCTCCAAAGATCCAGCGGCATTTGCGCATCAGAAATCAAAGTGGACTCACAGTTGAATTATCAATTCTTCGAAACGTGGCGTATTTCTCTCATAGCACAACATTCGAATCATACGTATCTATTGTCGTACAGGTCTAAGCATCCTGGCCTTTCCATGCAACCAATTCAACGGACAAGAACCCGGAGGCAGTGACGAGATTTGCAGTTTTGCTGATCGTCAAAAGGTAGTTCAACTATATTTCAATAGTCGCAAAACAAACATAACTTGGGCATCGAATTGGTCAGCGCCAGATGAAGGCAGGGGTTGACGATAATTGGGAGATTTCAGTATCGGAAGCAGAATTTTCTCTGATTCGCATCGTAAGTTTCAGGTGAAATTCGACCTGTTCGAAAAGATCGACGTTAACGGAGACAATGCTCATCCTCTCTGGAAGTATTTGAAGCATAAGCAGGGGGGAGTTCTTGGGAGTTTCATCAAATGGAATTTCACAAAATTCATCGTCGACAAGGAGGGCAAAGTCGTAGAGAGACACGGACCCAACGTAGATCCGAGCAAATTATCCTCGCATATCGAGAAATATTTGTAAGGCATGACATTTTAATTATATACACACGTTGGAATAGTCAAATTTTGTCACGCGCTATGCCCAGTAAATGTCACGTTGTTTATTATGTCCAACAGTTGGCTAATATAGGTTTCAAATTAGATGATAAAGACGATATTTATTTACAATGCACAAACAACTGAAAAACGAGAGAAAAATAAAACGGCGTAAAGACATTACAAGAAGAACAAAAACAACGTTACAAAAAATGAACAAAAACTTACTTAAAAATTCACGAAACCACGATGATTTTTGATTATTAGTAGTTACTTAGGTCTGTTTGTTTAACATAAATAATACAGAATTAATTGATCACGTTTGCTTATTTTACCCAACCTAAACCAATTTACAAAGCGTTAAAATTTAATTCCGATAATCGTATATCAGAATCGCTTTAGAGATATTATATAGTGTTTTATACATGAAATTTGATACTACGCGTATTCTGAAAATTGAGATACGATGTGACTAATGGTATTGAAAAATCGTTTTTATACTCAATTTGAGAAGAGGCGTTGTGATTAGTGGAAAAATGAAAAAAAGGTTGCACAAAGATATGCAGGGTATGGAATAACCGCGATGTCGTTTAAAGTGCGAGAGTTGTATACACGGAATAAATACTGTTCCCAATATGCTTTAAAGCGATAAGATACGAAAAGCAGGAGGTGGACATAAATTGATAAGATTAACTATTGGCGATGAGAGACGAGAGGAGAGGAGAGGAGGAAGTTTGGACGAGCCTCTGGCCAGCTACGCGAATCACAGGGGAGTACGAATAGGAAATAATTTACGATCAAAGCTTCCACGAGGATCGATCACGGACGAGAAAAAAAAATTGGAATATATCCCGGAAACGTATAAAAGATTGAATAAAACAAATCGAAGGTGGTTTGTTCCGATTTTCATTTACATGAAAAGGAAAAAAAGAAAGTTTAATTAACGTATTGAAAACGACTGTTGAGACGCTCTCTTACAATCTCCTCAGTCTCGATTCTCGGTCTTCGGCTCTCGTTCAAGTATTGAACGATGGCTCGTCTTCTTCCCGTTCCACCAACGGAAGTCTTTTTCCAGTTGCAACCTGCGTCTTGTCTCTCCACGCTTCGCCTTGCTTGCAAACTCAATGACCTACTGCTGTTACTGCTGCCGGCGACATTGCAAAGAACGATTTCAACGCGAGAAATGATTCGTCGTAGCTTGGCGTCTTTTATAGGCTTTCGGATTTATCCGCCATACAGATTTGTCAGAAAGAATATATACTATCGGATATTGATCCAAGTTTTCAAGTAAGATTTAATTTAGAATTATTTTGAAACATGTAGGTGAAATCGTAAAATATTGGTGGATAGGGTATCTTAATACACAATTTACTCAATTTTAGAAACTCCTCAAGTTGCCAAATAACAATTTTTCCCAAGAGTACGACGTTATACACTAACGATAAAAAATTCAACGTCAACGCTTAAACTTTGACATCGTTGATCAAAATATGTGCATCATTCATTTCGAGTGATTTAATCCTTTGAGTCAAACATTATTGTGCTGAGTCAACGTTTGTAACAAGATAGTATTCTATGATTTTTCGGGTGGCTGATTACGAATCAGAAATCAGATTTAAAAAATTCAAGATGGCGCATCCAATATGGCGGGTGAAAACTTCAAATTTGATCGAATACGGTCAAATCATACGTTTAACGAGCGACCCCAAAAACTTATAATTTATGTAAAACATGTACATGTGCAGAGGAGTAACTTTCTCGGAAAGTAATTATTCCTTCAATTTTCGTGATTTTTTTCAATGAACTTGTTTCTAACAACAATAATTTACATTATATCGCAATCATTACTCTCGAGTATTGAAAACCTATTAGTAAATTAGCAAAGAAATATGCTTTCAAACTTCTCTAAATATACAAAAAAATAGATATAAAATAGGTGGTAAGAATACCCACTTCCCAACATAACTCAAAGAATTAATAAGCATTCGCGAACAGTAAATTGTAGAACGAGAAGCTTCTTGAAACGTTGTCGACTTGCAAATAGACTGAAAAATCTCCATATTTGACAAAATTGTGACTAAAACTCATCAGATTACGTGATAGCTGATTATGTTACGTCTTCGTACAATAATCAAGACCAATTGATCTAATTGCTTTAATTCACCGCCATATTTGTGTCCGTATTATATGAGACCTTGAAGAGAGAAGAAACTGTAAAAAATGTCTTTTCAAATCGTTCCGTTTTGGGAGAAATAGAAATAGTTGAAGGTAAGCGATTACGTTCTTGCGGGGCTAAAGCCGGGGTGATCAATTGCTGCTGAAAGCGAACGAATTGAACGAGTTTTTTTTCCGCCTTCTTGTGGTTATACAGCAGTTACTGCAAGAGGTTATCTGTATTATCGATTGAGCACCTCCTTTCTGCCCCCCCCCCCCCTGTGCCGCCGTTTGGCTGGTGCACCGTCAGGTAATTATAACAACAACGATACTGATCATCGAACGCGGTTTAAGCCGGAAAACGACGAAAAACAGCACGTAAAGTATAAAAGATTTTTATTTGTCTATAATGCAAATAGTTATAAGACGGTTTCGGATTAGAGCAGTGTTTTTTTTTTCTACTGGAAGGAGGGTTTAAAAATTTGTTTTTCTTTTGTACGAAAAAATTCTTCCGAAGTATAATGTGACTTGGTTTTGTTATTTTTTATATTTGAACGATTTGTCAAAAACATACTTATTCCCGTTACGTTGCGCGAATTTTCCAATATAAATCACTCGAATACGGTTTTACACCTACGGACATGATCTTGCAGGCAATTAAATTGTCCAGAAAAATCGTCCCGGATTTTTTTTACGTCGTAACAATAAGAAACCAGATATTAGGAAAATATGAACTTTTCAAAGGTCAATCTTTCGACGTCCATATTACGAATACAAAATAATTAGAGGAGAGTTAAAAAAACACTTGTTCTCTCTCTCTCCTTTTTTTATCTTTTTTTTTTGTCTCGTCGCAACCTTTTTTGAATTCTCCTCTACAAATACTGAAAACAAATGACGATTATTCTTTCGCTTTCGATATACAGCGTTAAGTTTAACGACGAGTCGGCAGCTGTACAATAACGCATATATAATCTATGAAAATTTGAGCAGTTAGCGGAATCTGTATTCCGGCCGCTTATATTTTCACCACGGACGACGCGCGGTGTAAGTGTAACTTTTAACATACGCTTCGACGTAAGAGAGAGATACTAGCGCTATAATTAGTCGTCCTTGCTTGTCGGCTGATCCGGTCGTGCCGCCGCCTCCATTCATAGAATTTACGCTTCTTCTTTCCGAGCAAGCAAACGAAGTCTTGCCTCAAGAAACGTCATTTTGACGGTCTTTCGACGTTCGAAGGAAAAATATTATAATAAAAATAAAGAGTGAAACGCGTTGCTTTACATTCGAGTTTAACGACGGATGAACGATGATATTGATCATACGGTTTGTATAGAAAAATGTTTTACAGACTTGACACGGTTCTCATGATCGTCGGCTGCGTGAGAAACACATGTGATTTTTTTTTTTTTTTTTTTTTGTTTTGTTTATTAACCAAAAGAAATCAATACAATGTGAGCACTGTTTCGCGTTTGTATGGTATACATATATATATACCGTGTACAGATCTGAACATCGATTGTTTTTTTTTTTTTTTTGTTGTTTCAGAACAGGGATTATCTGTCTGGCATTATCAACGAATAAAATCCTGTGAAAGAGATATTTTGTTCATTTTTTTTTTTTTTTGCTACAAATGTTAAATAAAATTAAATATCCAAGCACGATTGAGACGATAATAAATTGAAACGAGTCCAAAGAAATTTGATACAATTACGAACGGATGTTAAGCGCAAGTCGAGTTTCTTTAGCTCCGGACACTGACCGTGAGTCACTTCCGGTCTGGAAAACTCGGCTGGCAGCTCTCGCGTAAAACAGGGTGCAGCAACAAGATTATAGAGAAACCGTTTTTATACACCGATATAGTTTAAACTTGACCGTAGTCTACCATTTTTTTCATACGTATAGCCATTTCCTCTTTCATAGTTCTCGTTCCTTTTCTTTTTCCTTTCCTTTTTCTGTCTCTCGCTTTCATTCGTTGCTTTATTCCGTCAGATCCCGACCTCGCCTGATACTAAAAGCGTAATTATATCACATACCCATTCATTTTCATTATTTCGCTACATACCTAGACGCGAAGGAATAACAAATGCGTATGATGGAAATAGATGAGAAGGTAAAGAAGGAAACTTCTTGTGTTTATTTTATAGTCGAAGTGTAGAAATTTTCAATGAAAACACTTTTACGCAGTGTCGTTCGATGTATTCCGCAACTTAACTGCGTAGTAGAAGAAAAAGAAGAAGAAGAAACGTCGTTGCGTATTTTCGTTGTGAAACTCGAAACTTCGTATCATCGTTGAGTTGGAATTTTCAGGATGTTTGTTAAATTTTCGAACAAATATTTTCGCACCGTATTCATTTTTACTTCTTTTATATTTTTTAAATTCCTCCCTCGCGTCAGGTTCATTTACCTCAAGATTTACGTAGACAGAAACTTATAACGATAATATTTAGTTGTTTTTAAAGAAAATTATTCGGTTATCGTAGGATTCGAATAAATTGAGAATAAATGTATACAGTCTGATTTTAAGAAAGTTCGTTTATAGCAGAGATTACATTTCGATATATTTTATTGATCAAAAAAAAGTTAAGGGACAACAAAATTAGCTTTCATCCTCTTCCGGTAATTCGAGTCATAGGTTTTTTGAATGGAACGCACAATTACTTGCAAAGAATGGTAAGTGTGAAGGAAAATTGCGCAAGTCAGGATATACGTGTGTACGTAAGTACACTCGGTGACAATGAATCCGAGACGGCTAATTTTTTCCACTAGACATTTACGTTGGCAACACTGAGAAACCTACAGGGCGATACGCGGCCGAGCGTGAAACAAACTCAATCACAATAAACGTAACGTAACCCATGACCGTCGAATATCTAACCTTAGAATACGTGCCAATCCAACAAGTCATTATCCCCGCGATATTCTTAGGTTATATTAGACGGTCATGGGTTACGTTACGTTTATTGAGATTGAGTTAGTTCCGCGCTCGGCCGACTGTGGCGCTGTAGGTTTCTCCGTGTTGCCAACGTAACTGACTGGTGTAAAAAATCAGCCGTCTCAGATTCATTGTCCCCAAGTGTACATACGTGCCGCGTGTATCGCATCACCATGCGTTACGCAAACTAATTGTAAAACTGAACAACGTAACTGTGTCGCATGCACACGTGTCCGTGCATCTGTGCGTGCAATGGAACGACAAGCAGTCGCGTAACGAAGCCGGTGCCCCCAGCAACGCCTATGCGCTGTATCGGTGTTCCCGATATCGGTCAATGAAAGAAAAATAGTTTAAACGTCGAGCAGCGACGACGTCGAATGAATGAATTCAGGGACGGAGGTATGAATGAACTACTGTTCCGATGAATGAATCGTTGGCTAAGCTCTTCTATCGGGGCTCGGATACGATGTGGAAACGGGATTTTTCGCTATCGAACATTTCGAAAATCCCATCTTCATGTTCTCCAATTCTTTTCTGATTGTAAGAGAAGTGTTCTCCGAGTATATTGTGACGTTTGAATTTTTGGAAAATCTCATTACTGCTCACCATTCGTCCGTTCTGAGAACTTCGCGATACGTCGAACTTCGTAACGACAATGAATAAATTATGATTTATCGTAGCGAGAAATTGTTTTATCGTAACTTAATTATAGGATTGTCTGAAGTTGAGTCCGATTTTCGGAAACTGAATTTCTTCAAAGCTGTTCTAAATTTTCAAAACAATCTCTTTCGTTCCGATAATTCGTTTACACGTTACTAACTTCAATCGCGTGAAATTTTTTGAAAAAGACTGAAAAGCAGCGAAGAAAAATTTATTTCTTGATCAATCGCGCGGTTGGATTTACAATAACTTTACCGTAACAATATATTATAAAACAATAAATTGTCGTAGTTATTAGATCTTTAAGATGTTACTTCGAAGACGTTGAGTTTTGTACAGCATAAATATATTCTTTTTCACTACCCCTTACACGGAATTTTAGAGATCATTATGAATCTGTGAAATCACAAGTTTTCCGAAAAAATTTGCTAACCAACTTTATTCTCGTATGATTAATCGGGTGTAGCCGAATAATTTCGTAGTTATTTTATCTATGATCTTTTCTCGGAATCTGTTTGTTTCTTCGTGTTATTTTTTCTCCGAAACGAAACGTCGATGGAAAATTGCCTTCAACTAAAACAATTTCTTTTATTCTTCATGTTTGTTTGTTTGTTGTTCAAACAAATATTTAAATAAAACTCTCAACGTGTCGTTTTCAACTTCCGAAACCCACGCATATTCTATTCTTGCGTCGTAAAGATCGAGCCTCATATTATATGCATACAGTTATCCTCATTCACATTCTCTATTTTCGTTCTCTGTTGTACCCACCTAGGTGTACTAACATTCGGAATATAAGTGGTAGGAAAATTATTGCGTCTAATTTTACGGACGACATTTAACTGACAATGAGACGACGATAAATATTTTATGATATATTTTTTCCTTGGTTTCCCCTTTTCCTCATTAGGTTCATTCATTTCCTCACTTTAATTAGCCGTGTGGTATCTTTATCCGTAAAGTTGCGACATATTTGTATGACGTACATAAGAGGCATTCCACCGCAAAACCATCTACCTAAGTACAACCTTCGTCAACGAGGTTTTATTTTTTTTATTTTTAGGAATGATACAGAGTGTACGATAAAAAACACATCTTTCGCCAAGTTTAATATTTTTTTTACCATGGTTTTAATTTTTACTGCTCCCGAAAAGACGACAACCCAATTTTTGAACGAATAGTTACAATCGATTGGCTTCAATTTTCAAAGCAAGGTTGAAGTTGGCAAGCTTTTGGGTTTATAGAAAATACAGGCTAAACAAGTAATTGAAAAGTGAGAAAAATCTAGTGAAATATAAATTTAAAAAATAAATAAATTTTATATTCGATTCGTTTTTTTTTTCACATGTTTCAATTACTTGTTTCGCCTGTAGCTTATGAACAAAAAGCTTGCTCACTTCCAAACTGGTTTCAAAATTCTTCTTTTTAAACAACGAATTCACGAAGAAAAACAAATCGGAGCTAATCGATTGGCGCTATTCACACGAAAATTGGCCTTCCATGTTTTCTGGAACAGTAAAAAACAAAACTTGTGATCCGAAATATCTAAGAATCAGTGTAAAGATGTTTTTTCTTTATACACTCTGTACTATATTAAAAAAGCAAATAAAAAAAAAATATAAAAAATTACCCATTTTGAGTATCAGCCGTGGGTCGGTTTAGGACGGAATGCCTCATATATGAATAAAACCGAGTTCGAGTTGTTCAGAATCCGTTTTCACGCTTTGCACGTGGCCTCGATGCAAACCGGAAACTATTTCCCTAATATCCTTTTCCTCGCCGTTTTCCATTAAACTCGAAAATCCAAATAGGCGCGTATCTAAATGTACAACAAGACAAACGCGTCACACCGCACCTAAAAATCTTGCAATATAAATATAAATACACATGTCAGCCTTGCAAGCAACCAGCAACCAGCAGCAGCGTTTCGTGGCGATCGCGTGCAGACGACGCGACGACTCGACGATGACGCGTTTTTCACACATACATACACGCATACATGTAATACATATTTTTGGCAAATCGGTGTCGTCGTGACGCCCAACGTCGCAATGCATCTCGTCGACCTATCCCATCGTTACGGTTGCGTGCTAAACTGCGGGGGCGATTACGAATGCGAGACAGATGGGGGTGGGGGGCAGAGAGAGAGAGAGAGAGAGAGAGAGAGAGAGAGAGAGAGAGAGAAGTTGTGCGACATCCGCAGGTAGGCACACAAAAATTATACGTAGCCGTGTCTGATGCGTTGTCGCTACTACTGCTTACGATTGTTCTTGTTTGTAACTTTTACGAAATTTCACCGGTACACTCGATGAATCGGTTCCAATTAAACGAATAGAAATATCGTCAAAGGCACAGGTCTCCAATCTCAATCGTAAAGCCTCACTCAAGTACTTGTCAAGTTTGTTATTCGATATATAATAATACACAGTTTTTATTCAACTTTTGGTATTCATATTATATTTGATCGTCGGATTAACTATTTGTAAAAAAAGGTACGAGTGTGAGAAATCGATCAGCATTGACGATAATATTTGATAAGGATGTTAATATTGTCAATGGAGTATTTTGTATGGATTGTTTATTGGTGACAAACTTACTAAAAAGTCAAATTCTAATCGGGTACAGCCGGCATAGAATATATACTCTATAGACTCATAAGATGATATTTTTGTTGGATATTAGAAACAATCCTTACTGATTTCTAACGGTAAGCGTGTTTTTTTTTTTTTTTGTTTTTTTTTTTTTTTTTTATATAAAAAATTGTAGTGCGACGAAATTTATGCTAAAATTGTAGTAAAAATGTCAGTATTTTTAAACGGCAAACTTGACGGCCCTTGCGCGAGGGTTTAGGGATGAGATAGAGAGACTTGTGCGTTGGATGAGGTTTTTGATCATTTATTTGCAACCAATCTGGACGGCCGCCGAGTCGAAGTTAATCGCCATATTGTACAGGATATAATTCACCGCTGTTACACTATCGCTATGTGATATTTTTCTAAAAGATATAATATTCTTTACAGTTACAACATCGCCTTAACGATCGATTGTTTTAATATAATTAGATAGACGCACATATTTGTAATTCATCGTATTCACGTATTCGTAAGCTATTATATAACGAAGATTTTCCTAAATATGCCGGGAAAAAAAAATGACTTCGATCAAATCACTTTTGAATGGTTTAAAAATTTTATATATTCGTTCAATTTCATTCCACGTACAACGGTAAATTTTTTTTTTTTTTTTTTCCCTGAGCAGACTTATATTTAGGAAAATCCCGTTAAGACACGGTTCTTTTTTCATCGCGTTACCGATAGATATTCAATTTTTCAAGATCAAACTGATATTCGTCATGTTTAAAAAACAGCAATGACAAATTTACTGTTGGTTAAAACGAAATCCGTTTCGATGAATTTATGAAGCCTCCCTAATCATTTGAGCCGCGAAATCTAACGAATCTATGAAATATTGAACAATTGCAAAGTGATTTGAAAAGAGTAATCGATGTCTAAGATCTAGCTTACGAATTCACGATATACTTTTTCTTCTATTCTTCGAAAAATCGCCGTAGCTTGTCATCGCGTAAATTTAATAAATTAGGTGCGTTTAATTATTCTGTCGTCGAATTATCTACCGTAAAGGTATCGAATTTCGACTCACCAATCTTCTTAACGAAAGCTTAACTGGAACTCTGGTGATAATGATCTGCGAACCTGATTATAATGGAGATTTAAAATTTATAGCGATTAGATTTTCAAAAGGCCAATAAAATTTCCCCGAGCTCGAGTATGTCACGATTAATAGAAACGACTATGAAATTAATGTTCATACCTTAATGTAACGAAAAATGAAGAACAAAAACAATTTATTTTGCAATTAGTGGAATTACATCGCCAGCAATATCCTAATTGTAACAAAACAAAGTTTTATCAACAATTAAAAAGAGTATTAATGTTCAAGAATGCAATAAAAAATAAATAAATGAGTTAAAACTCTACTCCTTTGACGAATCTAGTTTACAAACAACATCTTTCGCACACCTTGTTTCATTTCATTGTTAGTTCAAGTTTTTTCATTTAGTATGGATATTTTCATTCTTAGAGCCCTAAAACTGCATATTTCTGCTTTTCTTCGACTTTCACGGCCCGTAAGTATGCGAATTTTTGAGTCTATAAAATCGACTCGGGGATATTTTTTTAGAGAATTTAACACCCTACAAGAATGTGCCTTGAAATTTTTTTCATCTCAAACGGTTCAAATATCATTGTTAATATAAAAAAAAGCTATTTTGCGCGTTATGTAAATGGGAAATTTCAAATAGCCAGCGATACCTCTTAAAATTGAGCTAACAATTAGTCCAAACGGGAGAATTTTTTCTGAGTAAATAAGTCTCTTTAAAATCATAGATTCGATAGGTTATTTTTTTTGGCCGACCCTAATATACGGTATAAATTAAATATTTTTAGCTAAAATCCTCAAAGTATGAAAAATATATACCAATGATATTTTATACCTGTAAGACGAGTGATTTGAAAATGAATCGTGGCAAGGCGTGCATGAGATACACGGATGGATGGTTGGATGTGCGGCTTTAGAGGGGATCGAGGAGGAACGTAGGTCGCTATGGTAGGCGACACGATGAATACGGGCGATAGTCACGTGTTACTTGATTCACTTTAATCGTGACGTCATCTGCCTTCCTTCCGGTTCGGTTCGCATCCGGATGTGGGCTCGACGAGATGGTGAGGATGGGAGCGGGAGAGAAGGAGGCATTCGTCGTTGAATAGGGAAAAGAGGATTTGCACACTCGCCGATAGTAGAGAAGAAAAAGCAACAATGTTTTCAAATATCAATGAGAGAAACAATTTTTTAAGTCGGGCCAAATTCCTTTACATACTTTCGACCGCCTTAATGATAAACAGGCTTGGTATAAAGTACATGTGTATAAAGAATGGCGAAATCAGCAGAGGAAGTGATAAATATCAATCAAACTCTGTACAATTTGTACAATTTTCAAGTGAAATTAACGTCCGTGGTTTCATTTCGCGTTCTTATTTACGTGAACGCAGATACGTATTATTCATCTACGTATTAATTTTAGATCCAAATTGTTATAGACGTAAGATTTGAAATACTAGACAAGAAACTCCGTTTCCAGCGTAATTCATCAATCCGCAAAGCATGATCGAGAATCCAATTTATAAATATACTACTTATCGTTCATTCATAACGCGTGCAGCTGTATATGATATGTGAATAATAAAGTTAACGAAAGGATAAAGTGTACAAAGAAAATAAAATGATGATAATTATTATATTAGCAGACGACGGACCATTCGGTCGTTAGAAATTCACCGTGTATGTATGGTAAAGTCACAATAGTATCAAAAGACGTTCAATACGACCGAGCTAGGCAAGTAAAATAATGAAAAGAATAAAGAAAAGGAAGATAAGAAACAAATATCTCATAGTTCGAAAATTAATCGCGTAAGAGTTTTTAATCAGGCTCCAACGAAAATTTTCCACTTCGATAACTGGAAAGAAAAATGTTGCGTTGCTCGCAAGTTGGATTTCGAAAATTTCGTTTCGGTGACTTCTTGTTTTCTTTATGGTATTAAAAACATAAACAACCAACTCGACCTCGCAACGCAAATAAATTTTGACGAGTAATAAGTTATTCAAAAACGATGCAATGTGATAATTGTTTGAAATTATATTACAGCTCGTTTAGATAATTGGAAAATTCGTATCAGGATGTTTGATCAAACTTCATAAAAATTTTCAAGTGTATTAATACGTGCAAATCTTTTTTTACAGGAGAACAAGGCAATTATACGCAGGGTGATTCAGGCAGTCAGTCGGTCAGTCTGTGAAGATATCTCTGAATGATTTCCCGTAGCAAGAAGTAAAGGAAAGAATTTTAAAAAAACTGTAAGTGCCCTTTTTTTTTCGACTAAACTAAATTTAAAATTTAAAAAAAAGAAAAAAAAAATGACATACAGCCTTTCGTAATTTTAACCTCTTCAATTACGAACGAACAACGGACGGTGGTTTTCGAATGCCACAATACATCGAACGTTATACTGCAAAACGGAAGACAAACCCGATTACGTTAAGATAACGTGGTTTACGCTGTGACGTCACAACCGCCGGGGCTGTTGCTTGATAAATTTATATAATCCGTTGTGAAAAGGACGTGATGGGTTTTTTCCAGCGGTTTCTGCGGGCAACGAAGGAAATTGATAAATTTCATACTGCATGCTCATAAATTAATACATGTATTATATTCTCGGGATATATATCCTTAATAGTTATGTTATTATTATTATTATTATTGTTCTTTTTATTTTTAAGCCGCGATCGTGCAAAGACTGCTGTTTTTTTTTTTTTTTTTTTTTTTTAAATCCCTCTTACAGTTTTTGGGAGAGCGGGGCGCGATCGGCGACTTAAAATAGACCGGAAGTTCGCGGGGATCGTTTGCCGGAAGCTCTGGAGTCGAATATAATCGTCGCCGTCACCCCGAGCTACGTTCATGGACGAACTATCGGCCCATTCTCACATCCTATTTACTCCTTACATCCATACAACGTCGTTTGTTATATACTGTATTTTCAATCGACGCCCGACAACGACGACGACGACGATGAGAAATTCCGCGTCGCTTATCTTTTTTCCATTCTTTGTTTTTTTCTCTTTGCTTCCTTTCGTATCCCGTGATTGTAATATAAAATCGGAGAATTAATGTAGTGTGTATTGTTCGTACAATACAATGCGTATGACCGAAAGGAAACGTGAAAAACAAAAGCAGAACGATAAGAATTAAGATAACGAGGTTGGGCTTGGTGAAAAATGTATGTTTGAAAATAAGTTGCCTGTACATTTTGATACGATAAGAAAAATTTATCGTATCCGACGAACATCGTCTAAATTCAACGAATAATATTGGAATAATTTCGAGTTTGTTTGAAGGAAGTAAGTCGGTGCTGATCTTGTAAACCGCGTTGCCACTTCCGCTAGACGCCGAATATTTTTTCTCGGAATCGTATCTGTAACGAAATAATAATAATAACAAAAGTTGGAAGGATACAAAGTACGCGATAAGTGTCACGTACAGATCGACGCCATCAATTATTTATCAAGAGATTCTTTCTCACAATCAGTTAGCAAAGCAGCAAAAAACGATCGACTCCAAGTGACCGATTTTAATACTTTGTCCGCTTTTCCCGTTATTTGTGAAAAAAAAAAAAAAAATAAATAAATAAAAATCATTGACAAAAGTATTTTCATTTTCATATCAAAATTCAAAGTACCCAAAAACTGATCGGTTTTTGGATTAGAATATTTCGAAGTGAAATATAAAAGTAAAACAACTCGTGAGATATGTACAGTGATTTTTTTTAATAGGAAAAAATTTGCTCTCGTAAATCATCTATAACTGTATTTTTCGCTCATTTTTCATTTCTTCTGTAATTACTTTATCGTTCTCGGGTTTTGCGGCGTTTTAAATTCATTCACGGTTATTTTTCTTACACTTTGACCGCTCCAAAGTTGAGGGGTTACACTTGGATATTGTGCTGCAGCAAGTGCGGTGTAGTAATTTATACGACAACTCGTACAAGGCGTTGTTGACCATTCGTCGTCAGCAGCCACATTAATTTAGAATAGCTTCCGTTGGATCGTTACGATTAAACTCTCGCGAGGCTGCTTAACTCCATCTTAATTAGTCTCGTTATAATTGAAGTATTATATACGGTACGAAAATAGAAATAAAGACACCGCTCGAGTTGACGAATTTTAATTTACACGCCCCCGCAGCAACGACGAGTTTCATTCCGCTCCTCCTCTTCAATCGGCGTACAAACCTAACACGCCGCGTGTGAGAAGAGCTCCTCGTTATTCCGCAAATTCATTTTTCTACTGATACGAGAAAACGTAAAATTCACAGCGGCGAATAAAAAAAAAAAAAAAAATCTGAAAAGATACAAATTCATACGTATACGTGTGTTTTTCGTTGTTCCGTTTTGTTACTTCACATACTATTCTTCCTCTTTTTCTCAGTTTCGTTATAAATCGTGGAAATTGATTAAAGCCGACAGTAATTATCATCCTGCATCGGTTTAAAAAAAATTCTCAACTCGGCTCAGCTCTCGCGGCTCTCGGCTGTATAATCTATTGTACGTGGCTGATTATTTTTTATCTACTCTCGCGGGATCAGCTCAACGTAGGCATGTACTTCCGGTTGGCGTCAACGCCTTTGGAAACTTACGGTCGTCGAGGAGCACGATTCACTTACAGTCGCTTATTTTATCGTCTTTGTCGTTGTTACGATCGTTACTTATAACTCATACATAACGAATACCGCACGAATACCTGTAATAACGTAGAGTCACGTCATTTAATAGACGAAGTGTAGCCATAATGAATTTTGACAATCCAACAAGAGGGGTAGAGTTAGACGGAAAATTTAACAGTTCAAGCCGTCGAACGTTATTCGAAGAAAACAAGGAATACTTTTTTCATAATTTATTCCTCACGCTTTGACGTCGTCAATTTCTGTGAATAAGAATAATAGTTGAAGAATTATTCTCGCCAATTTCATTGACTACGTTTACTTACAAATCCTGATTCCGCGCTTCAGTGGCACGAGGTTAAAGTTACTAGCGACAACATAACGAAACACTAAAAAACAAATCATCATCTTTCATCAACGGAATGATATCAAGGATTCGAGTTTCCAAAATGTATAAGTAAGTTTTTGACATCGTTAAAGTTTAACACATACCGAATTTCCTACTACAATCCTAAAGTAATTGAGAAGTAACGATTTTTTCTAAAGACGAATCGTCACGTCAACATTTCGTTCTTCAGACTTTTGTTACAGTATTATACTCAGTTTTCTTCGATTCGTACGTAAACAAGTAACGTCCTTGTTTAACGGAGATACGAGAAATACAAATAAAATCTAAGAAGGAAAGAAGGAAGGAAAAAGAAACTCGGAGAAGAATTCGAAGGCAATTGAAGTTTACGTAAAGATTTCAGAGAATTACAAACCCCTCCTCCGTCTTTCCACGAAGAAGGTTTGCCTGGAACACGCGATGAGGATCGTTACCGCCTAGACCAATCGATATATACAATGAAAAAAAAAAACAAAACAAAAATCAAATATCTGAACTTCCGATTTTTTGATATCACTATTTTCTTTACCTAATCGTTGGTGAAGGTCGTTGCTAGTCTGAATCCAGATTTTCGACCAGATTCCGTAGTGGCGTCGGCCACCATTTTGAATTTCAGATTCAAGTCGAAAAATATCGATCATCGACAAAAACTTGTCACAACAACCAATTTTGTAGAGAAATTCAAGTATCCTGAAAATTGAGTTACAACGATTTTTAATCAAGAGTTGCAAACGGGCGTGCTGTTTGACAGAAAAGAAAGAAGAAGAAAAAAAAAAAAAAATTCCCCGATAAATTCAAGATGGCGACCGAAATTCTGGATTTAGACCGTCAAAGAGCTCCCCCAACGATTAGGTAAAGAAAACAGTGATAGGAATACAAATTTTTATTCCAAATGTACGTACACTGCGATCTGGACTAACCGTGACAAACGGATAACAAGGGTTATTCTTATTTGCGGGGGCGTTCGTACTAGCGCACGTACAAACACATGTACAGACCGTTGGATTGATTCCGACACATTCAAGGCCACCGTCGGCGTTTGTTTCGCACGTTGAACAAGTGGTGGCAGCCTTGAATGTGTCAGAATGGATCCGAGGGTCCGTACACACGCAGCGAGAAGCATGCCGGAGGATACGCGACGAGATTCACGTCGTATTCTACCGTGATACAATACACTTCGTGCACACACGAATAGGACGAGCATCACGAATATGTTTTCTTCTGTTCGTGCGCGTGTTGCGAGGCATAAGGGGGTCTCAGACGACGCGGCGAGACGATGATACGAAGTGAGAGAAAAAGATGAAAAAATTGTCAAAAGAAGCGGGAGTAGCTAAATCGACGTCTCGAGGAGCCGGACGAGTCTTTATATTTATATGTAATCCGCGCGATGTTCGGTCTACAAAGGACGAAGACCCGAAGTATCGGTGGTTTGTCATGAGAAATTAACCAAAGCCTACAAATTTGATTGTACAACTGTAATAAATCATCTTTAAAATCTAACGACAGTTGAAATTACTGTCTACGTGGTGCTTTCGAAAATGAATCAGTCCAACGCTTATCTTCCCTTCCTCTCTACATATGTCTATATATATAAAATTCAGTGTCCCTCTGTCCCGACTGTACTAGGATAACTTGAGAACTACCGAATCAAGTTGGATATTTTTTTTCTTTGGATAGCTACAACGTGTTTGGCCAGGATTTAAGCTTTACTTCGTTGCAATCAGATCAACAGTTTTGGGATATAACGATATTTGTAATCCGATTTGGAAGGGGATGACACTTATGCAAACGACGACTGAACTCTCTTACAGATAGGGAAAAGTTATGTCGAATAGTCTTCAAGTTCTCGACGAGGACAAGAAAAAAGTTCGCGGGAGAATATGGCTATGTATAATAGTTTTGCCGCATAAGGATTTGAATATATTAACGGGCGATAGTAAATAAAATCTAAAAAACTAATAGGAGTGATTTAAATCAGATGAAATTAAATTTTTAAATAAAGTATAAAATGTTGAAAAACAAATAAATACAGAGTACATTGGCACTCGCCCTAACGGGATGTAACCACAAAATAAGGAGAAAAAAATTCGCACCGAGGTCGACCGACCAGCGAGCCATTCATGGATGAGTTTGAGCCGCCTCGCATCAGCCGTCATCGCACGGATCTCAAATACAAATAGCTGTACAGGTATGCGTAGTCGAAGGCGGTGTACCCAATACGCAATTTTAATAGTGCCGCAGCGTAATTCGTTTTTGCGTTACTTTTTAACCTCCATTTTTCTTCATACCGTTTCTTTTGCATCATCGCTGAACGGTTTCGTCGTGTATGCATACTATCATCATTTGGTTTTGATTTCTTGGTATTTTGCAGTTGCTTCTCACGTATCTGGTATTCAACTGTCGGTGTGGTGTTTTATTATAAAAGGCGATAAACAATTTCGCAACACAAATGGATGACGAAATAACGCCTTTAAATTATGTCGAGAATCTTGCGATTAAATACGTGAAAAAATGCCATGCCGTTCGGGATTATAGAGATCAATTTTTTCTACGACACATGTATAGGTATATATAGGTATGCATATATATATACACACGTATACGCAAACAGGATGATACCGATGATCAGTGATGCGTGCTTTTTGACATTGAAGAATAATTGTACGACATCTATATCTCCCTGAAGTTGGTGATTTATGTATGTCATTTGATCTTTAGTTTGGAATTCGCTACGGCTAGTTCAATTTTTCATGTATAACGCCGATAATATAATTTATGAGAATGAAGATTAGTAACGTTGATGCAACGGTGCGTGTTCAGGAAAAATCGTTACTTTCCACCTTTAGGTATATCTAAAATTTAGTAAATCATGATAAATAAAATGTACTCATATTTTACAAAACCAACTCCTTGAAAGGCATTCAAAAATTGCGAACCAATGATCTTCTCCTCGATATTTCGTTACCAACTTTAGCCTCATGATCCTTCGTCATCAGACGCTCTCGTGTGTTATAAAATTATTTGTCGGACACGACTCTAAAGAGAAAAAGAAATCCAAGTTTGCCGATCTTTTCGAAAAATTGGATAAAACTAGGACGAATCGACGAGCGCTAGTTTTCGAGACCAATTGATGCGAAACTCTTTGACATCGGCGTGAATGATTTTCGTTGAAACAATCGTATCGACGACATTAATTCCTGAAATAATTGAAAAACAATGATTGTACCGAAAGAGTAAAATGATATACAGTCTCGTCATACTTGTTGCCGAATCGTTCCTTCCAAAATTCAGCGGCGTCGGATTTAGTGATGCGAAATTGATCGCCGGCAAAAACCCCGTTAGGAAAGATGGCCTTAAGCTCGGACAGCATGTGGCTAAAAACGAGGCTAAGCTTGGTGAGGTTTCGCCGATAGTGCGACGTCTCGTCGAACATCTTCTCCTTGCCCTCTTTGAACAATTTAATAGCCTGCTTGCACTTCCTCATTAGATTGTTAATGAATACGGAGAAGTGTTCGTTGCTGTGTAACACCTGCATTTTGTCCTCGTACTTGCTGTATATAAGCCTGAGCCGCTGGTAGGTATCCGGCAGAATATCGAGTATGAAAGGCGGCGAGTTTTTCAAATTCATACGCTGATGCTGGCAGAGCTTGACCACCTTGTCCATCAGCTTCCACGTCTTGTCGAGCATTCGCTTGTCCGTCGATAACTTGGGCGGCGTCATCGCGTCCGTAAAACGGCCCTGCAGCTTCTGGAATATCGAGCTTATGTGGACCGCTCGACTCCGGCTACCCTGACCCGACATCTTTACGTCCGTATCGCCTCCGTCCCTCCGACGACTAGAAAACTCCGACTCGCCACCGACGCGACGGCGCCCGAAGAACCGAACGATGCTCTTGCACTTCGCTCGCTCTCCAACTTACTTTTCGCCACTCGTGCGCGCTCTTCCTTCTTTCTCTATTGTCTCTCTAGATCCTGCCGTCCAACATTTTTATTCACTCGTGTCCACCGGACGGCAGCGACCAGCACAGTCAACGCGGGCGGGTCGAAACACCGAGAAAACGCGAATAAATATCGGGCCGGTGGATATATCTCAAACGATATTTTATTATTTATCTCCTCTGCACCCTTACGTCACGGAACCACTGTCGTAGTACTTCTCGCACATTTTTCCCCCTTCCCCCCCGCCCCCCTTATCGAATATGACCTTTTGTAACCTCACGAAATGCTCTTTATCGTTTTTTTTTTCTAACAATTTACCGATTTTTCATCAGTAGACGCAAACCACTTTGCCTTTTAACGATACCTTTTTGTTTAAAATTTTTTTTTCTTCGACTATACGCCGTACGACTTGTATCTATTTTTCTGTGTATTGTTTCAGTTCTTTTTATTTCTCTTTTTCTCTTTATCTCTCTCTCTCTCTATTACACGCACACTCACACACACTCGCTCACTATCTGTCTCCTACTCTTTTTTCTTTGGTAGTTTTTCTCGTGGTTACTTCTATGCACACGCAGTATTAACCAGCAGCAATAATAACCAAGACCGCGCACTTTTGTTTAATCCTATCACCGAAACTCGTGAATAATTGTGATACGAGGAGGAACGAACCGTCGTTTTACGTGAAGCCGAGGTGAGTTTTAACGCGCGAGAAGACGGCAACGAACTCACGACGCTAGACAGCATTCTATCGTCGTTTGATACCGTCGTATACCCTTTGGAAAACTGGTCACTGCCTCCTCCTCTTTCGCTCACTGGGCTCGAGAACTCTGCCCAGGATTAACGGTGCCCCGATTATCGTTAACAGACGGGAAACTTGCCTCGGAAAATTTTATTACCCGGTGATTTCAACGTAGTCAGCGCCGTCGGCGGCCAGTGTGGGAAGCGGAATGAATCAGCCGTACGTTGACAGTTGCCGGCTGCCCGCGCAGTTTGAAATTCAGACATGGTCGCTACGGTAAATGTTAAAGAGTTCGATAATAAAAAACTGATTTTTCCCCCATCCTCTTGATTGAGTTCATGGTCGAAGGAAACGGATTATTCAAAATCAATGGAAATAACGAATAGATTTTCAATACAAAATAAAAATCATAGAAAATATTTCACAGGGCAGTATAGGCATCGCGGCGTGAACGTAAATTTTGGTCATGACTTCGTAAATTACGTATGCCGCTTGAGAGGAAATTGAAAGGAAGAGGGGAAAAATTATTTGAATTTATATTTTTTTAAATGTATAATTCTTTTCACTGAAAGTAGGTCTGTGAAAAGTGATTATAGATAGGTAATTAGAGGTTTGGGAGGGTAAGATTCGTTCCCCCTGTACTGTACTATCGTTTATTCTCGATCAACAGTAATTTGTACATAACAGCTGAATTCACATAACACATCGCGTCGATGTGTTCTTTTTTCTTATTCGTATACATACCTATATGTATATACATTTAATAATCACGCGTAAACACTTGTGTTTGACATGTGATACGCTGTTGTCATGTTACACATAATTTTGACTAGCTCCGGAGAACGTTTGTTAAGTAAGCCATTGCGTATTATAGTAAGAATCGGACACTAAAATAAAATATCATTGCTAAGAGAGCACGGTAATTTAGTACTTATTAAAACTCATTGTCAGCAAGGTGACTGTACGTCGAACTGGGGTAGAGGAAAATTAAAAAATAAAGAGGTCCAAAAACAAAATAATGAAACAGTGTCATGCATATCGATATTTATCAATTATGTTGAATTATTTTTAAACACTGGAAATCCGAATTGGGAAAAGAACTGTTAGTATGATGATGATGATGATGATGATAATAATAACAGCAACATTGAGAATAATTGACTGGATAGTCTTGCCATAGTTTTCATCATCAACCGCAACGCCGCGACGTTTCGAGAATACGCCTTTTTTTTATGTTGATTCCAACACACACTCGCGACAGAAATTGAGTCTTGGTGTTATGTGCTGTAAGATTTAATTCCTAGCTTTTAAAGACGTATCATTGTTCCAAAAAATGAAGCACAGAGGTATTTTTGACTGTGAAGGTGATAGAGAACGGAATGAACCCTGATTCTTTCTAAACTTGTATAGCGACTAATAGAACACGGGAATTGAATTTCGGAGGTGGTCCAGTTATGGCGGCCATGGACCGGCACCGCTGCCTCGTACTTATTACTACAATTTTTGATTAACTGGGTACTATAATTATATAATGTATATACAGGCTACCCGCCACCTTTTACGTTTTTTTTAAATTCAACTGCTACGCGTTGCAGACGCAGTTGGTTCGATGTCACCGATTTTCCAAATATTTACTCAATCGAAGAAGGATAAAGCTCGTCAATAGGAACCAACTCGCTGGTATCGATGCCAGCATCTTGTACCGCTCATCTGGAACAAAACGTGTACAGGTTACAGACTTATCCGTATAAGGTGCGCAATTTACAGCAAGAATCATTGTCGTTTTCGATTCGTAAAATTGTGCTTAAATATATAATAACAAAGCGGTTTTTTCTGTTTGTATTCGTTTAGCGTTTGCAGCTCCGTCAGCAAAGTAGAAAACGCGATGGAAAATTTTCAAGTGACAATCGTAGATGAGGACTGAGGCCAATGACGGCCATAATGCATTCTATCTAAGAGCCACTTTGAGACTTTAGCCTATAATAACTTCGGTCAGCCAGTAATCGAATTCTAACAAGTGCAGCGATGAGCCAATTTCCTAGTGCTTGCGTAACAGAAAAGCGTTTTCACTTTTTATTTTCAAACACAGTTTTATCTCTTCTGTCCTCCCGACGCCATGTTTCCATTTAGGTGTTGAGGTTCACTGTGCCGATCAGTGATAATAGACAAGCAAGTATACGTCTAACTGTTAAGATCGGTAAAAGCGAGATGAAAAAATTTGAAATTTGAACCATTTGAATCCTCTATTGTACAGTTTGTCCATTCGCTTTAGGCGTACCCCGCGTCACAACAAAGCGACGTCATATCGAAAATAAAATCACACCCAAGAACATTGAGTTTGCTGCATGTTTGAGTGTATGAAAAATCAAGCCTAATGTTTTCAGCGTAATATTGAGAATATGAAAATACCCATGAACCCTTGAATCGAATAGACAAACTATACGCTAAAACTACTGTAAAATGCAGGAAATAAAAGTAAAGCAGAAATCTTTTGTAGAACCATGCAGCACGAAAGGCGTGTCGTATTATTGATTCTATACCAAGCCTACAATATTTGCTTAAACTTAAACGTATCCTTACATGTGACATACTTATATAGTTAGTAAATATTTGATTTTTATTATCAATCACAGCACAGTAGTTTTCTACCTTAAAGTACAACATCACATAAGTTACGATCGTAACTTTATTTATACGAACAAATAACCACTATAGGAGTTCAACAATCGTTACGAAAAGTTCTATGCAACAATGAACAATCAACAATCAACGATAAAGTCAACGATCAAAAAAATTGTGGACAAAAATGACTATTACGTATCCGTTTCACTTTTCACGGCTTACTTGGATCAGGGTACACGGTTGGACACAGTGCATGTGCTACGTTTTTTTCTAAATTTAATTTATTTTACAGAACGTTCAGGGATAAATATTACGGGGGATGACAGGGGATAGTGGGACGAATTAATTGCGTTTGCGGAATAGCTCAGAATAGAACGTGGTTTGAGAAAAGCGTCGGAAGAAAAAGGTAATTTGACGAAATGAAATGAAGTCGAACAAAGACATCACATGTAAAACAGTTATAAGTACATCAAGAAATCAAATTATCGATAGAAAATATAGTCCATAACTTATACGTTAGTTGTGCAAAAAATGGAGTCACATTTTGATAGCGATACAGCTTTCTGTACTCTATGTCATCGGATATCTTGTCACAATATTAATTTACACCTCGTACAGTATCCGCTCCTCCAGAAGTACATCCAAAGCATGTCAAATTTGTCCCGACAATTGGACGCGCTTAATTTTTACAAATTTATTTACAAAACTCAGACAGGGAAAAGAAAGGAATGATTACTAGCACTGAAGAACCTCTTTACGAAATACCTACGTAAATCTAATCTCTAAAATACATCTACTGTACAGGCTCCGCATGCTCCAATATCTTAAGCAGGACACGGAGGATTGCTGAGTACGTTTTCACTCGCGGTCGCTAATCGTTCCAATTTCAATTCTTTCGGTGATGTAACTTTACCTGTCATCTGGTCAGACATCTTTGACGTCGACCATCCCAGACTTCTTTGAACAGCCATTTTCCACTTAGTGTATCTCGCGTCTCTTTCTGCAAATAATTACACGTCAATAGTCGAGCGGACAAGTTGTTTATTCGGTTGAACAACTACTTGTTTATTTTTTTTTCACGATTTATATTTTTCCGTTTAACTTTTAACACTGTTGTTCAAACACACCTTCTGGCGTTGTCGTAGGCAGAAAAGTGTCGGTGGGAACAGTCTCTACCTCTTCACCTTCCAGCTCCCAAACATCGATGCCTTCCGCATGTCCCGCTGCCATCGCCACACCCAGCGCCGTAATGTCAGGCACAGTTGATCTGACTAAAAATATCAAAAACGTTTACTGAACGTCGTCCAACCTGTGCACATACGTATTTTTACTCAACGTTAACAGTTTTTCCCCCCCGATCTTGTCTAACCTTATCAGCGTCCTCTTTAAAAAACTGTTGCGAAAAACACGGAACGATCTCGTGGAAGGTTTAAAAAAAAAACTCTTCACCGTTCGAATAATTACTCACAGACTGGAGTGCCGCATAGATCGGCTTGCAGTTGCATCAGCAAGTTATTGGTCGTCATCTTTCCATCTGTGTTTAATTTTGTCAGCGGGAAACCACAGTCCTTGTGCATTGCCTCAAGGATATCCCTCGTTTGGAAGCAAACAGCTTCTAATGCGGCTCTGATAATGTGCTGCTTCGTCGTGAAGGCGGTAAGACCGCAAATAATACTTTTGAAACGAGAGAAAGTCAGTTATTTCACCGCGGTTAAAAACAAACATTCTGATGAAACGTTTAATACCCTCTGGCGTCTTTCCTCCAGTAAGGGGCGTAGAGGCCGGAAAATGCAGGGACGAAGTACACATCTCCCGTGCTGAAAACGCTCTGCGCCAAATCTTCGCTCTCTTTAACGTCATCAATCAACTTGATGTTGTCTCGAAGCCATTTTATTGCCGCCCCGGCTACAGCGACCGAACCTTCCAGCGCGTAAACAGCCGGACTGTTGGGACCAAATTGATAAGCAAGAGTGGTTACCAGACCGTGAGATGATTGAACCCTCTGAAACAAAGACTTTGTATAATAATTGTATTTCTTTTTTTTTTTATTGTTTCGCTTTGTTACTGTAATTTCATTGAACAGCCTGCGAGAAGAAACTTCCGACAAGTTATTGCACAACTCTACAACTTGAATAATTGACCGTAAAGACGAACCGTTGTTCCCGTGTTACAGAGTAAGAAGCACCCGCTTCTGTACGTATTCTTGGCCTGGCCTTGTCGTAGGCAGTTTTGACCCACCAGAGCAGATTGCTGGTTGCCGAGTATCTGAAGATAAAAGAGAAACGGTAGAGAGAAAAACATCAGTCAACGAGACGCTGCAGTGTCCAGAAAGTTGACACCGGTATATCGGATTTCAAAAAGTGATTTGAGGATTGAAAATTTCAAAGGTTTTCGCCGAGACTCATGTTTTAATTCTTCGTCAGCTTTGCAAACGTTTGGCGAAAGTATCTATTCACAATTGATGAAATTCAATCCTGATCTCAAGTTTTTGTATGCTTCGTTGTTATTTTTTTTTTTCTCTTTCATCAAAAACTCGAAGTTGAACCAAATAGCGAAACACAATAATAATCACCCCGGATATAGTGATGCCCCTCAACGGTCCAACCGCTACCTTCCCGTATATTTCCGAGCTGCTTTTGATGTCCGGCAAGAGTTTCATCGGGATGTCGAAGTATCTGCAGAGGGTCGGGTCCCAGGAGAGGGTCTCGATGTTCATCAGCATCGTCCTCGAGGCGTTCGTGACGTCGGTTATGTAGAGTCCCCCGTCCTTGCCGCCGGTCAGATTCTGTAAGGGCATCGCGAATAGCGAATTAGAGGAGGAATGTCGATCGTCGTTTCCGAATTCCCTGTCTGTAAATCGCTTACCCAGATCACCCAGGTGTCGACGGTTCCGACCTTGCATCTTCGCTCCCGCATCGCTTTCCATACTGTCGGCACGTTGTCTTTTAGCCACCTTATTTTAAGCGCAGAGAAATATGGACTCACCGGCAAACCACAGAGCGATTTAAGGTGGTTTTTACTCTGGTCTGGAAACTTGGCGATGATTTGGTCCACGGTAGCGGCCGCCCTGATGTCTGACCAGACTGAAAAAGAGGGTGGAGGAACCGCGTCGATTAGATATTGGCAACGCTTTAGTCAAATTTTAAAACCATTTTGCTAACCTATCGCGTTGTAGAGAGGCTCGCCGGTTGTTCCGTCCCAAGCGACGATCGTTTCCCGCTGATTCGTTACGCCAATCGTGACTATGTCCGTCACGAAAAGACCCAGCCCTTCGAATTTTCTCAACACTTCCTTCACGCAGGCCTTTACAGCGAATAGTATTTCCTTCGGGTCCTGTTCCACCCATCCTTCTTGCGGGCTGTGCTGCTCTATGTCTATCTGATGGGATGTTACTTCGGCCACGTGTTTGGCATTGAATACCTAAGAAGTGCATCGAATTTGAGAAATAAGGTTCCACCATATTTTACAGGATCTCACCGATTACTTTAGGTTAATTTCGAATCTACAGCACCGTTGCATCCTATCGGGGACCAAAAACACGCTAGTTTGGCTCAACCCTTTGAGTCATAGTGGAAAGTATACTTACCGCCTATTTTATATCCATTTTTTGTGTATTTGGAGAACTTTGAAAACATATTTCTTTACGGATTTTCAGATTTTGAAAATTCAGTATGGTGAATCCAATCAGCGACCCCGAAAACTCCTGCACAGAGTTTTTTGACCGTATTCGATCGAATTTGAAATTTTCGTCCGCCGTATTGGATCCATCATCTTGAAGTTTTGAAATCCGATTTCAGATTAGTATTCAGCGACCGCAAAAATCACGGAGCGGTACTCCCGAGATAAAAACTGTAGACTAACATCTTGTTAGAAAAGTTGACTCAGCACAATAATGTGTGACTCGAAGGGTTAAGGCCTGATCGGATCAAATACTTACAGTCGCTAAACTTTACGCTGTTGCCGGGGTGATCTTTAAGGTCTTGCTAAAATTTTTCGATATTAGGCGATTAGATATGTAACACTACCTGCCGCCGAGTTCTCGAGGTATGCTATACGTATAGATACATCTATACATCACTTGCTAATAACATACAAGCCTGTTTATACCGCCGCTGATAATAATCCTAATCCGCACAACCAGCCAGAGATAAGACGCGCGGAATATTTTGGAAATAATTATTACTTTATGCCAGGTTGTAAATATTACCGGTCGCTTTTACGGTGTATAGATTTTATGGTTCAAATTGAGCGCAATTAGTATCAGTTCGTTGTGGAATGTATTAAGCGGGGGAAGAGAAATTAATTTTTACTTTTGATGGAAATTTTAAGTTACGTCGTTGCCAGACGATTTCATTGGCATTATGTGAAAGCATATTTTGAATTCACACCCACGGTAATTGTGAAATTGCTTGTCAGTGCCAAAGTTGTTATTACACGTTACCGTATATAATACAGTTTATTGGTAATGAACGATCAGATAATGTCATATGGTTACACCGCGAGCAAATAATAAAATTAGTACCTCGGAGCAATAAGAACAATTATTAAGTATTACGAGCATTACATCGCATGAATTAGGCTCTCGTTTAGCAGATTGACCGGTTTGAAAAATATATCACACGTAAGATTGCCTAGCTTATTTACAAGCTACATTTGCGTGTCGTTTCACCGGATTATGAAAGCCGTGACCCTGTGTGCAGTATAAAATATATAGGACATACACCGAGCAATAACCTCAGCATTCCTTGTATTTGCTCGTTCCATAATGTGCTGAATCAATGTTTCTGATACGTCGGAAGTCGATGAAACAAAAACGCCGAAATTGAAGAGAAAAAAAAAAATAAAAACGAATAAATAAAAATACTGCTAAGCCTCGTATTAATATTAAGATTTTAAACAAATTAACGTGAACTTGAACGTGACAACTGTTTTTTTTTTTTTTTTATTACAAGCATAAATTCCTAGTAGCGCGATCGTACGTGAGAAGATTGTTTTTTCATGTTAGACACTAATATGTATATAATTAGACTGGTCCAAAAAATCCAGTATTATTTTTTTTCAAATTCACACGTTTAATAGTTGCAGGGAGAGGAAATAAGACGCCTGTGAAAACTTGAGACGTTAATGACATTTAGTGGTTCCTGAACGCAATTTTTAATTTTTTTTAAGACGCGAAAATAATTTTAGATTCATTCTGAATTTTGTAACTCAGTAACGAGGCAATGCACATAAATTTTCGATATAAATTTTTGTAGGGAATCGAATGCTCTACAAAAAAGGTCTCTTACAATTTTTCGATGACTCAAGTCTTTCGACAGCTATTCAAGGTTAAAGTTGAAATCATGTAAAAATTTACTTTCTTCGAGATTAAAAGCGAAAATTTCTTAGAATCATCACTAAATTTTGTGGTTTTTTTTTTTTATAAAGCATTTCAACCACTATAAAATCACGTCATTCAATTGATTTTCAACTCGAGCAAATTCATTTTTTGATAAAAAAAAAAAAAAAGAAAAAAAAACGTGCCTTTAAAGTGGAATTACATATATTACATATTATTACTTGTAACAATTAGAAAATAAATTTGCTAGAGTTGAAAATTAATCGAATGACATTATTTTATAGTGGTTGAAATGCTTTACTAAAAAAATCCGCAATATTTCTAGTATTGTGTGATTTTGAAAAAAAAGAAAGTCGTTCTTCTTTGGACCTAATGTATATCTACGTATATTATATTGCATTATAGGAAATAGTCGTTACTGGTATGTTTTTTTTTCCAATTTTTTACCACAAATCTCACGGTCCTTGTGCCCACATCTATTACTCCGATGAGAGGTCCGGTTCTTTTTGTCGTCGCAGGCATCGCTTCTGTAATCATACGATATAGTTATAACGTACCAATTTAATTTTCTTTACCATTAATCATAATCGGTCTTGAATCTTCTGCATCATGATTCAGCGCACCTTTTCCTTCAGTAGGACTCACTTTCAAGGAAAAAAACGTTTGTTCCGGCTTGACGAAGATTTGATATCTTTTCAAATTAATTAACTAATCGTTTCTTAAGAGCTATGAATATGAGGATAAACAAGAAAAAATAATTCGAGAAAAGCCTTGTCTAACAATAGATGCGAATTTAAATACATTATCGTATTGTTATATTCATGAATAAAATTTACGGTTCTGTACAAACACGCTTACCGGTTTTCATATCCAGCTTCGATGTTTAAGATACTATTTATTCATCGTATTTTCGATAAATTAGGCGATTTTAATACAAACGTTATTCAATTCTTTACATCGACTTATTTATTTCCTCTTTATACCCTTAATCACCGATTATTCTCATAGTTTTGAAATTTATTGTATATTTTATAATTTACTCAGTAATGTGCGTAAAAATAAAGAAAGTACATTCTCGTTAGGTTTCTACGTTAAAAATTAATAAACCAAGTTTAACGGTTACAATTTATAAGAAAAATTTTAAATAAAAAAAAACAAAATATTTACCTGTATTTACGTTACGAGGGAAGAATATTATATATTCAACAATTTCGAAAAATTAACAATTCACGTATTTGCACATATATATATATATATAGCATGTACACATCTATCTGTACAACCCGCGCGCATGTGTATACAATAGATGTGGTCACGAACGTCACGAACGATGGAATGTCAGGGAATGGTTCGTCGTTCTGCGCTCTCGGCTATTTGAAACCAGAGCTGGAGATGGGGAAATGATGACGTAATCGAAATACGAGCTTACGATTGGCCCGCCAAAGGGGCTCGTCACCGTCCGGCCAGCTCGCGCCAATGTGTGCGCGTGTCTGTGTGTCGAGAGAGAACGGCTACGCGCGCGAAGGCCGCGGGAGGCGGGAGGCGAGTAGCGAGTAGCAAAACGCTTAATCGTAAGCAAGAAGCGAGTGCTGCACCGTATGCGTAATAATACAAACGCGATCGCTTCTATGGCCGCGAAACGTGTCGCCTCGTCCTCCTCCCCCCCCCCCCCCCCTCCCCCCTCTCACCTTACCTCACCACACCTCACCACCACGTCGCGCAATTCATACCAGAAATCATTTATGGGTGAGTCACTGCGCGATGCATACTATGCACACATAGCATAAACCGCTCCTGGGCAACAAGGAAATCTTGAAAGTTGGTCCAGGGTATATTTATAAGCATACTATGTATGTTTTGAAAGTGCGATACGGGGGGGGGGGAAATAATATGGTACTGAAGTGGAAAGTATCGGGTAACGAATTAGAGTTAACGGTGTAAAATTGTATGTATTCAGGCAAGAACTGCAGCATAAGGCGTATAAGAATCAAACTTTGTATGTTGAGAAAGGAGAAAGAATAAGGGAGCTAGAATACTTTGCTTCGTACGTGATTTAGCCGTATATATATATATATATATATGTGAAGATGACCTCACGCGGAGGTGTGACGTATTCGTTATCGTCGAGCGTAGTTTTCAACTGCACCTCGCGACTTTGGCCGATGTTTTGTACCTCTGAAAGTCGCTTGTTGGATGAACCGAGACTGCGTGTCTCTAGAGAAAATGTGAACGAACAAATAGTTCGTCATATGTTTGATGATATCGAGATATTAGAGTTAAAGAAAGGAGATAAGAAAGATCAAGAAAATTCGAAGTTGACGGCGAACGCTTTACTCCAATGCGTGAATGCGTGCATGCGTATAGAGTTCGAGAAATTATAATTACTGATAAGGTATTGAAGTTCTTTGTAACGCTTTTAAAGGTATAATATACATTGGATTACACGTTGACCCCTGATAACTTCGTACCGTAGAAGAAACCGGTTCTCGTCTTGGTAAACAGTTGATGCATGCATACATTTTTTATTCGTATTTTTACATCGCATGTCTTATTCGATTTTTATGCCCATTCCATGTAATTATACATATTTGGCTCAAGGTTTCGTAACACCGCTGTCGCGCCCAAAACGCGATAATGTCGATAGATTCGTTTCCCGTATATTTTCTATACAATACATTAGAGGATGTTGCACAGTTTTCTATTAAAGAATTCTTCAAATCGATAACAATCGAGAATAAAAATAATAATAAAAATAGTTCTACTAATGATGATAAATCATGTCTAGTTGGAAAACGGTAATTAGTATATATACAATAGTGCAATAACGGCACCGAAATATATTCGTTTACTTCTTTAAATACGTAAATGCCAGTGATACTGATATTAGTCGTAAGTTTCATCAACGAGATGTCAACCCGGTCGACCTTTGATAAAGAACAACGCGGAATGTATCAGCTAGTTGTTGATGCATGATAATATCGAGGAAGCCCCTAATTTCGAAAGATGCATTTTGTCATTTTATTACAGTGGATATGTAAACAAACGTGTGGCAATATTCCGTATGTACTGTATTAACTTCGTGTTTTCAGATAAGTCACTACACTTGTTGGCAAATTTTATACATATGAGGTATTCCATGCCAACTGAGAGGACATTTTCCCTGACTCCCGCCAATTTGCTTCATTATTTTTTATATGATTCTACAACCTAAAAAAAGAACTCACCATTTTTTTCAGATTTTTCATGCCAACCATTCTTTTTTAAAAAATGTTACAAACATAACATATGTTTTGTATACGTACAAAATAAAAAAAATTATTCCTCTAAAAAATTATTTAAAAAATACAAAAAATCAATTCTCCACTCTAAACTATGGCTCAAAATGTTTGTTTTAGGACCTAGAAATTATGTTAATTTTTGTAAAAAAAATAATAAATGGCGTTTTTTTAGGACCATAAAAGGGTTTGTAACATTTCTTAAAAAAGAATGGTTGGAACGAAATATCTGAAAAAAAAGGTGACTGCTTTTCTCAGGTTGTAGAATCATATAAAAAATAATGAAGCAAATTGGCGGAGGTCAGGGAAAATGTCCTCTTAGTTGGCATGGAATACCTCATATATACCTCATATATTACGAACGTCGATAATGAACCAATTAATTTATCGATAAGTTGGATTTATAATTGTTATTATTTTTGTCATCTCTTTGCGGTATATCAACGTTTAATATCAGATTAAGAAATAAGAAATATTTTAGTTCACAAGGAAGATGTAGAGCGAAGAAATAAAAGATAATACTTAATATCACGCGAGAATTCTCGACTATAACTATTTTTATTTTGTTTTATTCTAAATCCAGGCAAATGAAAAATCTTTAAGCCCGTGAATTCATTCGAGTTATTTTAGTAAGCGGTCACGGTCGCGACTACGAGACACAATATTACGACCTAAAGACTGTGTTGAGCATGCCGTGAAACTTTCGATTTCGTAAAGAAGATAGAGAATCGGTAACGGAAGGAGGAAAACTCGCAGAGAAAAAGACGAAGGAACTTGTTCCTTACCGTAATACGTTTGAATTTCTGCCACGTCGATATCAATGCACAATATTGGAAATAATTTAAAGTGACGTGGACACGTGCTTTGTTTGATTATCGCAGATACTTGCAGCTGGTAAAAATTCAGTCAGGTTTTTCTTTTTTCATGTTTGAGAAGAAAAAGTAAAAAATCATTTCACTCGAAGGATATAACAACCGGTATTGTAATTAAATTTCGCGTTACTCTGACAAAAAATCGATTTCGTTTAGCCTTAAGCTTGAATCGTAGCGTGCATTAATTTTTCATCACAAATATAATAATTTTATTACCCAAATATATAAAATATATTTTTATCAAATTCAGAAAGAAACTCCACGGAGTATCTGATTTATTTTTTATGTAATTTGAATTCGTACCTGTTCCAGCCGGATTGAAAGCAAAATATTGCCAAGCACTCCCTTTGCGTTGCAACATGACGATTTGTATACGAATCAGGAAGTGTTCGAAGTATCTACGCTTACGAGAATTATCCTCGAGTTTTTTCTCGTTCACATGTAGATCCGTGAAAAATTTCAATCACTGATAACCATTCTAACTAAAGCTTCTTTCATAACTAATACGAAGAAACACTGTTTTTCCCACGCGAAAAGTTGCATCCATTTATCAACTTTGGTGGGTTTAAACAACCCAACGGTTCCAGAAGAACAAACACAACGTAAAATCGGCCGATGGATGTGAAAAACGAAATCGTAATACGTTTCAGAAAAAGATCGCGGAAGAGATGAGGAAAAAAACGAAACACTCGCCGATTAAAATTAAGGACACGTATTATAGAAACCGACGGACGTAATTTTGAGATCCGTTGACGCGAAAGGTTTTTCACAAACTGAACCGTAATTTTTATCTGACTTAATTATCCCAGGTATACGTACAATAGATATGCATATATCGATTCGTTTTGACCTCAGCTCAGATTGGCACAACACGTGAGTTTCGCGAGGCCAAATTCTAAACTTAGATTTTTCTCCATATAGTCACCGATATTTCATACGTATACGTACAATACTATAGGAACATTGCGCACCTGTGTATGATTTATGAGGCACGCCCGTTTTAGTAAATCGTTCAGGTTTAACTTCTGTGCCGAAATGTTAGTCGGGATCATGAATGAACTAAGCGATTATCGGGAATTGTTAACCTTTCGGTGAGTTTGGTGCGTGCTCTATTTCCGACAGCAAATTCTTGCGGTTTTTTTTCTGGCCCGAATCCCTCACGGATCTTGACGGTGAAATTGAAATTCGGAGTAAATAAATATAGTTTTTAATTTTTTTTCTCCACTTTTCTAAGGTCGATGTATTCAGTCGATGCGGATTACTTGTATATAGAGGGGGGCTCGTTTTCTCATGTACATGTGAAGATAAAACGGAAGTTGTGTTTTATCAGGTTTGTGATAACAGCTGCGCTACCATATTTCTATATCCATACACACGTACGAGACGCGCCTATAAACGTGGATTAAACTTTGCCCGACACCGATTGGCATTCGGTACAATTTTTCACCACTCATTTCAAGTGTATATACTTATATGCGCCTAATCTATAATTATCAATGTATAATTTAGCTTTGGATTAAAATCACGCGCAGTAAAGCAAAAAGTTTCACGTTTTTTTTTTTTTTTTTTTTTTTTTTTTTTTTTTTTTTTTTTTTTTTTTTTTTTTTATACCGTCCAGTCAACATATAACTGTTTTGGCATTTACTGTTACTTTAGCGAAGTAAACTTGGCCATTGCACTTACGTTTTCGGTATTCTTCCTTATATATGTACTAACGATCGATCCCTCTTCTCGATTCCGATGTGTAGGTGATGATGATTTCTCTCTATCGTGATATCGAATGATATCACAAATGTATCAAACTTCTGACAATTAATTATCGCTGAAGGTGCGCCTACCACCATTTTTTTCATGTTTCATTAAGATTCTTTTGATACAATCGATATCTGTGATGTAATTAGAAACTTTTGATCCGTGCCAGATTTAGAATACTCCTAAAGTAATTTGAAACTATTTGGTTATATGAAACAAAGGATATATGATGAATAAATAGCAAGACCTATGTGGTTTTATTCTCATTTTATTCATTTGGTATAAATTTTACAAATCGTTTTTTCATTCGGTTAGTTTAACGAGGAAGTCAAATTAAAAAATATGCTGCAGAGTATCTGTGTCAAGTTTTCGTAACCTTTATTCGTCTTCGTCAATTATTTATTCAGCTGCGAAGCAGATAAAATTTTATTTGTATACAGCACAAAAAATAAATAAATAAATATAAAACGCCGAGGAAAGAGAATGACGCGACCTTGTTCATGACGATTGAAAATTCTCTCTTTTCGATTTGAAATTAATTCGAGATGGGGATCAACGGTGTTCTTCAATAAAGAAAAAGTCGTTGCTCCAGGGAAAAAGGAAAGAGGAAAGAAAATCTTATACGATCGATTCAATTAGTATTCGATCGATTAGCTTTAAACGGATCTGTTCCAAGTAGCCAAAGGCTATCATGTTCCCGCTTCTGACCACACACCCGTAGGGCATATGCTATTACACGTAGGGAAAAGTTCGCCAACTACTAAAACTATGATGTTGTTCATCTGTACGGTTGCGCGAGAGTCAAAGTACAACTGCGCAGAGTGAAAGGAAAGGAGGAAAGAGAACGCGAAATAAAATGAATAGAAGTGCAAACTATGTACGTTGTTTGTCAACTTAATTACGATGAAAATATTAAATGCGTAAAATGTCTTCAATTGCTTGTATTAATTATGTTAGCCAATGAAATAGTTGTACTGTTCATTCTTGCGTAACTTTTCAGAACTTTGGACTGCAGTTGATGCTTCGCCGCCTGTAATGATATAAACATTTCCCAAGTCGGTGTATCGACATGCAATACCAATCTGTGCGTAATCCATGATGTTGGTTAAAGTATATACACCATGTTGTCGAAATGTAGAGTTTATTTCAAACTCTATTCACAAAGCGGTTTCAGATTTATCAACACAATATGATTGGGGCGTGTTATTTTGACACTGTAAAGAATTCGCATGAATAATATTTGCAGATTCGCATAAAATATGATCCGTGTGGAATGTTCCGAGGTGAATAATTGTAAGAAATAATGAGGCAAAATGATAATCGATTTGTTATATGCAGAGTAATAATAGTTCGCCACGTTTTCCCCTAACCGTTGCACACGGTAAATGGGGTGTCGAGTTAAGGCCAATTTCCATGTGTATTTAATGAACGACGCTTAGGTATACAGCAATGATGATGGAACGGCGTTGTAAAATAGATTTCAAGGCTAATTTATTGCCTCTGTTTAATTGTCAATTAATGCTAACGCCTCGATCTCTGCGATAAAATTGACTCGAACGCGGCTACTGTGATACAGAATCGTGAATCTAAATTACTGTCAAGTTGTAACCTAACACTGCATTCATTTATCGATTCTTGCGTAGGCGGTGCACAACCTCGAGGTGTATAAAAGTCTCTTCAGCGGATCGTCTCGCGGCCTTTTTTTCTAATCGAATACTTATAAATAAACAATGTACGCTTCAACATTCGTTCAAATTTCCCGCGAGACAATGTCCACCGACATTTTTTCTTCTCGCAGTTAACGATTTACCCGTGTATGTAATATATGTTTGGCACTGTAACTTTTTTTTATAAAGAAATTTAATATTGCATTAGTCGTAATTGTGATGAAAAAAGGACGAAAAACTGTTCCCGTCTTTTATCGCGTTTGAATTTCCAACGTGGCAGCCTGCAGGTTGAGTGTAGGTTTGCCGTACGTCAAGCGGTAAGCATAAAGTCAGTGCAGCGACTACGTTAATCGTACTAACCGGAAACATAGAAGGCCAAGACGTCGTTTAGATATGGTCTAGTATCGCAGCGAGATTTGACATATCGTTCGAAACGTACCACGTGATTTATCCGAACATCATTTCTAATGCGTGAATTTAGTTGACAGTGATTTTTCACTTACAGTCTGCTCCGATCGAGCGCGGCTACTTTTGTCGTCGATGGCGCTGCTGGTGGATGAAATACTGGATTCCTTTTCACACACACACCGTGAAATTTTAGAGGCAAATATTATATAATAAATGTAAATTAAGGTGACATGCGAACGAGGGGATATGAATCTTCGTTTAAGGTATATATTCTACATATTTAAATTTTACTACTCATTTTCACAACGCGATTTCGACGACCGTCGTCTGCTCGAAATTTCCCAATGCGGTTGGGCATGGGCACATGCCTTTGGCAAGGCAAGGAGCACGGATACCGTGCGCGAAATGAGATTTATGCATTCGCTGCCAGAGATGAACCTCGACGTCTACGAGCGGAGACTTATTTTCATCCACAAACGACAGGTGGAGTCGCCATCCGAGATATCACAACTCTATGGCTTTAGAATTTTAGGTCACTCACTTCACCTTCAGATATGGCCAAAATCTACGTTACCGACCGTTTCCCTCGCCTGGTAATTTCATGACGTACCGTTCATAGAAATTCTCTCGTCAACGTATTTATGATATTGGAGCTACAAGCTACAATCGGAGTTGGATTACAGATAATATTCAGATCCAAGCACCGTTATTCACACGAAGAAAAATACAAGTTTCCCGCAGCAAAATGGCCATCATTTTTTGTAAATTTTAAATCTCATAAATATGAAGTACGACACGGTACCATTATGACAATGATCCCTGAATTTGGAACATCAACGTTTTCGTATTTCTTTTAACAAATTGACTATACTAAACATTTCGAGGAATTAAGGCATCACTCCCCAGCTTACAACAGGATGAAATAAAGGCAAATAAGTTCATACATTCAAGAGCAACATATACACATTTCGTTAAAATATTAATGGAAAATCTGTTATTTATTTTAAACATCAAAAGATTGTAGTTCTTGGTACATACAATTCTCGATACAATCAGTGAAAAAAGTTTAGGAAATATTTTGGTCTCTTTTTTTATGCCTAGCAGTTAATTTGCGTATGGAAATGTATCTGTCAATGTCGTGACAAATTAACAGAAATTAAATTTCCCAACTTCATCCAGATACCGTTACAATTACAATCATAGGTCTTATTAATGATAAATATTCCAATTCACCGCATTGCATTTCATAGTATGTAGAATGGCCTCATTTTGTAGAATTCTCTTGGAAATAGCAGCTGTGACGTATAAATTTTCATTCAATTTTCCAACACTGCCAAATGTGAATACCTGGTTTCGAGAACGAATCCAAGATTCAGGAACTTTTTCATATTCGTCAAAATCATAGCAACACCAACAATGCTTGCCGCAAATTGGTTCTTTACACATCCGGTATCCTGAAACCGCTGTACCTACTATCAGTTTTTCACTTAGTTTATACTGCGAATTAATAGATATCGTTCCATCACAGTACATAACAGACCTATCAAACTTGTAGGTTTTATCACATTTTGCAACAAACAATCCTTGGATTAGTGACCCTCTTCCTGAGCCGATTAAGCAATAGGAACTACACTTGCAATACTGCATGCAGCTGTCAAGGTATGAGTTTATTTTTCTGAACAGGCCTGAGATTTTGGGTTCTAAATGTGAGAAGTCTTCTGCTAGAAAGTCATTTCCTATGTTCAGTGATTGTGCGAATTCCAGTTGTGCAGGGGTTAAATGCATTGCAGGTGCCCAACCCAGAAGGTTCTTAGTTGGCTTAGTACATGTTATATGAGATTCTACCGCATCTGGACGAAGTCCATTTGGTAAATCCCAGAACAAGTTTTCTTCGCAGGGATCTTTGGTGTACTGAATGTCAGCCATTATACGCAGAGCTGCAATTCCAGGGGCTGGATAGGCTTCATAAAAATGATGTGTCTTGGCATTCACCTTTCCAAATGTGTATCGAACGCCAGCAATCTTTTCGTTACTTGGAAACATTGGCAAATCGAATTGTCGATTATAGTCATCAGGATCACAAAAGTCCCCGATTCCCTGAAGATATGTTAGTATTGGTGAAGGAAACATACTTCGGGATTTGAGCAGGAATAGTACTTCATTGATAAATCCCGAATCATTCACACTTGAACCAGAAAGTAGTTTGGCGAAACGATGCCACAATAAAAGTACTGCGTAGTACTGAAAAACTGATTCTGGAATCGCTGCAAAATTTGGGTGTTGCCTACAGACAGCCGTGTACACGCGAGGCAATAAGGACACAAAACTGTCGGTCGTTATTGTGAATTTCCTTGAGATTACATTTTTTGTTAAAGGCAGCTGCCTGTTAGGGATTTTATAATCAATTGGATCTTTTGAATCATCGAATACACACTTTCCCGTGCACTTCGTGTCGATTTGTCCTTCCATTGGGCCGAGTTCGTTGATTGTATTACTTCTGCACTATGCTGTTTTTTTTCTACTTTCAATTACTTTTTAGCAAGCAAACATAAGCTTTCACAGGCGCACTTGTGAAGTACTGTTAAGTATTTACTGTAAGATTAACTGGACGATGAAAAGAAATCGAAACTATATGTGGATGTGTGTGCCACGTTTGTCTAGATTAGCTTTGCCCAACAATGCCAATTGACTACTAGCGAGTGTCTATGAGTGACAAACTGATAAAAAGAGCGGGGAACCACAGTTTACATAGGTATACCTTTACGCATACCAACAACGGGATTCCCCGAATCTGTACTACGGCTCAAATCACGTAATTTAAATACAGGTCAGTTACCGACATGCAACCGTCCAGCAATCGAAAATTAGTTCCGAAACCCTATTTCGTGTTGGAGAGCGCTCTCAAATGAGCAACACGAAAAACGCGAGCGTGTGCGCTCTCCACTGAATTTCACCCAGCGCACGATATTTGCAACCTAACCCAATATAACCTAAGCTAACCTAACCTAAAAATAAGAACTGAGGTTGTCGATTACCGTATACTGTGAAGTATGTATATGGATATCACCGTGGTTATCGATAGATATCAACGGGTAATAAGTAGAAACTAAGTAGAGGAGATAATATCTTACATGAGGAATTAAATAATATTCACGTAAAGTACGGAAGAGAATTGCTATTATGACAGTATATGATAACGAAAAATCACTCGCTGAGGACACAGAAGATCCCGTTGATCGTATGCTTAAAAAAACCGGCTGCATTGAGTTGCACTACAAAGTTCAGGTATATGGTCTACATCTTTTTTAATGTAAGATTCATGTGACACAGAGTTATTTACAAATATATCATATGAATGCATTAAACAGTGGAACGATCAGAGATTGTAAAGCAAAAACAACAATCGTAATTTTTCACTTCAGGACTGCATAGCAGAGACACAAGATTGGAGAAAATGCCAGGAGCCTGTAAAACAATTTAAAAATTGTATGTCTAATTACGAAAAGAAGAGGCGTGAGAAAAACGTTGCGTAACAAATAGCTATAGACTAAAAGCGCAGTTTTCTTTTCACCTCACATAAACGAACATGTCGACGATTCTGAGGAAATTTAGGTCTATCATCGCTGCAGGTCCTCGAGCACTTCCAGTAAACGGTTGCAAGATGGCTATTATAGTCCGATCTGACATTGCCATGTCCAGAGGAAAAACTGCGTCCCAATGCGCTCATGCTGCATTGGAGTGTTATCGTGAAGCTCTGGCAAACCAAAACAATGAAGCGATGCTCACGATGTGGGAATTGACTGGCCAGCCCAAAATTGTCCTCAGAGTATCGAGCCAAACTGAACTTATGGACTTGGCTCAAAAGGCAAAAACAGACGGTGTTATTACAGCAATCATTAAAGATGCTGGGAGAACGCAGCTGGCTCCAGGAACAGTGTCAGTTCTTGGGCTCGGGCCAGGTCCTAAAGAAGATATAGACCGATTAACTTCTAGCTTGAAATTACTATGATTAAAGTCTTATTTTGTTTAAATTTTGACCGACTCATAGTTTACTTCTAACTCAAACCTAAAAATTTGCCACTGCATGTGTACATGTATACTGCGTTCGCACAGTACAATAAACATGTTAGTACTATTGTTATTAGATATTTGTACGTTTTATTGGAATTTAAAAATTTTTTTTGACATGCATACTCTCATTGTTATGCGAGTCCGTATCACACACATTTGTATGTTTGTAGGGATGTTTTGATCGGTTGGAAGCGTAGTACAACTGCACCATATAAATCTGGATCTGTTTTGAAAACAATTGCAATCGTAACACAGCCACTAAAAAATAACTAGGTACAATATAAACATTTCAAAAGGAAATTATTTCACAACCTCTGCCACTTCATCATCCATTTATTTATCAATTTATTAATAAAAACAGTTTTATCATACGAAGAACCCTTGTGATGGTATTTGTGTTACTATAAATTTCAATTTGAACTTTGTATCGCAAAAAAAGTTACATTTCATGTGAAGTACGCTAACTTGCATAGCTATCGTATGTGGTACGTACAGGTAAAGCAAGAGAATGTAAAGATTGTGCTGCAAACAATTCGTATGAATTTGTTTTAAACTTTTGTAGTTTTTTCTGACGTATTCTTGGTCACCCTGCGTTGTAAAGAGAACAATTGTTGAACTGAGTTATTTATACTTGGGTGCTAAGTTACGGTGAAAGGTATGTATATCAAATAACATTGCTAGAATAAATCTAAAAAGTATATGTCTAGAGTTACAAATTTTCATACAACTTATTTTCGAATCATTTAGTACACTTCAATTGCACCTCTCATAATTTTCGAAAAAAAAAAATAAAAATAATGTGCATAAATGTAGAAACTTCTGTCGGAAGTTTCAATAATCTCTCACATCTAGTCAATTTATATCAATGGCCAAGCAATGTGTCGCAATCATAAGAAAAAAAATGGTACGGCTGACAATTATTTAGTACAAGGCATTGAAGTTTGATATAAGATTTTCGTCCAAAGATATTGGATGGTATAAAATTTAACGCAATTTTAAGTAAAGCTTGAAAGAAAGGCTCGAGTTGCTTGAAAGTGAATTCTTCCAAAAATCATGGATTAATTCACTAGTGTAAGAAATTAGGTATAATCAAGATCTTCAACATTTAACCACATATGTGGTTATGTTGATAGGCTTGATGAAAATTTTAGTTCATCTAACGATAACGCAACTGATGATGTTGTGTGTCATGACTGTGAATACGTTACGTATAATAAAAAATTAAACTGCCGAGAGCTGGAAGTAAATATGAAGTGTGTAATAGATAATAATATATATGTATAGGTAGATGTAAATATATCTGGGAATTAAAGTTACGATTGTAGTTAAAATAGGAATATTATTAATTCAACGTTCTAACATCTAATTTATATAATTCACTTGTTACAAGTTTGAGCAACAATGATGAACAACGCACCTTAATAACAGTTTTATAGTGGTTATATGAGAAAAACCGAGTATGACACACACAGTTGAGTTAATTTGGCAGAGTTCTATAACTTCTTTCTTCCTTCTAACCCGAAAAAAAGAACGAGAAAATGATCTGTATGAATTCCATAGAGAAATACATTTTTTGAATGCGTACAATAATGAGTCGCAGTTGCATCACGTGGAAAACCATTTATCTTTTAGAGGGGTTCTCTGCAGTTTCCTGAAAGAACTTCGTTTTTTAACAATTTTTAGGAAATTGTGTTGATAAGCACAGAGTTACTTTAAAAATTGTGAGGTAGTAAAATATTACATAGGTTTGAAATTCTTTGTGGAATATCCCATAACTTCATCAACAATATTCCAGTGTAATTTGATAACTTCATTTGAAAAATACTAATTACTGGGCTTTTTCAGTGCTCATTACAAATTTATATACATACATCAATCAAAGTATGAAAAACGTTATTTCCATTAGAGTAGTTTTCATAGTTGAAATATTCACATTAATGAAAATAAACACAAAAGAACAACAGGTAAATTAAAAAATATCCTTAATCAAATATCTTGCCATGCTTCGATACACGATGCTATCAAATTGATAACGTTTTTTCCATTCATCCGAATATTATATCCAGAGTTTCCTTCGGTTGACATTAGATATTAAACTTACTAGCTATGATAAACAGATTTTATAACGGACATACAAATTATTTGACTATTTAAATAGGTAATAAAATTCAATGAGAAACATAACTTGTCAAATGAAATGGTGCGTAATAGGTATTTCAGTCTCAAAGAGTGCACGCCAGAGTATTAGTGTTAGCATAATGTACATTTGCCAGTAATAATTTTCACTCCCGAACAATTTGGCAAATTTCATCACAATATTACATTGTTTTAAAATCTCGTTGATTAATCAATTATTCTCACTCTCTATTTTTCTCACTTTCCTCATATACAATAATGTACTTCTTTTCATAATTTATACCTTTTATTCTTGCCCTCCGATCAATCGATACTGTGTCACTAAGCTAGCACTTTACTAAGCTCAGGCGGTTCAACATAGTTATTTAATACATGTGGTGCTTCATTGAACTCGTCCAACTCGTCGCCATTGTCGGCACCTTGTGCCAGCAGAAAGTACTGCTCGCTTCGTGTCGGCCACAACAAATGAGCCATAACACAGTACGCAAAACAGTCCGCTGAATACGTAATACCTGTGAATAAATATTACGTTTAGTCGAATAGTGAAAAATTTTATCATAAAATCATTATTTTATACAAATCATAAGACACTGAATACAGCGAATTTATGCAAGTAGACGAATGATGTTCAAGAAACGGAAAAAAGTTCTTCTCCCTACCAAGCAACAGTTTAAACCTCCATAAAGCGCTAACTTGAAGAGCTATCAGTGCGATGATAGGCAGGTATATAAACCAGACCAAGGAAGATGCTCCAAAGTGTAAAAGGAAATTTAATTTCTGAGTGTTGTGCTCGTAGGTCATGGTATTTCGTAGCTCGTACAAAAACCAAACCATTATCGCACTGCGAAAGAGGAGGATGAACCAGCCTGGCCAAGTCTGGTACTCGTCTATATCCTCGATTATGTCAACTTCCGTCTGAAATAACGTTCTTGCGATGTGAGTATTGACAACACCAAAAAAAATTAGTCCATATCTACTGAAACTTTAGAACTTCCTTACCATGTTCCAAACATAAAGAAGAATATGCACTATTCCATAGCACAACCAGATCGCAAATACCAACGGCTTCCAGGTCAGTTCCATTCTCGTTACAGCCCATCCTTTGGCTAACAAAAGCAGCAACAGCATGAAGGATGTCTGTAAAGTCGATACGACAGAAAAATTTCTTTAATGAGCATACAAAGATTACGAAGTAGTCAAATTTCTTTGTCCCAAATATTGGATGAAAATGGAAGAGACTCGATATAAGTTTTCAATGTAATTCCACAATTTTAGAATCATCGCAGGAATGTCTCGCTGTACTCTTGCATTCAAGATTACATAAGTTTGACGAAAAAATTCCTAAAAATATCCTCACCCTGGACAGTATGTCGAATATGTCGCCGGCAACTTCGAGCTGTTCATACCCAACGCCATCAAGGGCAAACTTGAGGACGTGTATTAGAATGAGACAAATTGCGAGAAATTCCAATAGCAAACTGGCAGTGAAGAGCCTGGTGACGGGATGTCTCTGCATTCTAGCAGCGTAGAGTTGAAACGGTACGAGAATAACATAGCAAAGGAAGAAGAGGAGGTAGAGCTCGACAGTGTTTTGTCTGTCGTAAGAGAACTGGTAAGAGAGAGCGTTGACGCTGCTGCTGTTCGGACTTCCGTTAACCAGCCATATGTCGTACGTGAGCTCGTCCTGTCCTTCGTAATGTTGCCACTTGCAAGTCGTCATGTTTCTGTAACACGCGACAAGGCTGACGTACCAGAACCTTGGATGATCCAAGTCTTGTATGACGTAAGTGAACTGGTGGTCCTTCACCACGTTCCATTTCGAATCCTCGTCGGTGCAGAGGCGACCGAGGGGGCATGGAACGTGACGCAGGTAGTCCTTGCCCTTGTCGTTGCAGTGCCAGTCGTAGGAGCTCTGATTTAGAGTATCGAACATAAGAGAACAGGCGAGGTCCTTGTTTCGCACTGTCCTGTTACCGTAGTACTCCAGAAAGTGAGGTCTGTCGAGTACGGCGAGCGTTATAGGATTGGAAAAATTCTTGCTCGACGTCACATTGCCAAATATGTATCCAAACGAATCTTTCTGCCTGTGACGATCCGTCTTTTGAAAGCCAAACTTTATCAGAAAACTGAAGAAGTCTCGCGTGTTGAAGGAGCCTGTTATGTGAGTCGATGTGGCCGGTTGACAATGCGTCAGGAAAAATACCACAATTGTCAGCGCCAGGGTGACGAGTCGTTGGAGCTGCCACTTGATTGGAGACATTTTTGGTATCTGCTTGCGGAATTATCGGTTATACCTAGTTCAGGTTACAATTTGTTTTTTTTTTTCAAAAAAAAAAGCAGAGAATCTTTCAAGTATATCATGCATCTTATTTCGGTTCTCTTTATTTTATCTTTCACCTCTAATCATTGTTGGCGAACAGCTAAACAGCTGTTAAGTATCGGGTCGATGTACTGAAATTTTTACAATTTTCTTGTTAGTAACAAGATGATCGCTCGTGTAATAACGAATGTGGACTATTATCCGTGGCTTGTTTATGTTCAATTAGATGTACATCTCGTCTCCCTTTGTGTTATCATACACGCACAATGGTACGTTTTTGATAAATTAATATGCGAACTAAGATTGGTCGTTTGCAGAGGATTTAATTCATTCTCTATTCTATCGACATCACGCACTCAACTTATGGCGACCGTGTTTTCTCTTTTTTATCTTATTTTCGCAAGCTACCATCGTTTCACATTCTTCCGTTTGCTTTTTGTTTTATTTTAAAATTTTTTAATTCACTCACTACACGGCTCTCTCGCCTGCGAATGATTTACGTTTCACCCGTTTCACGTTTGACAGATCGTAGTACGAGCCTGCTTCTCACGTTGTTGCATGCTTTCATCGCCCTGACAAGCCTAGACATATACCATCAACGTTGCACGCTGTACACCTCTTTCTTATTGATTTTCACTGGCACAGAGACTTCAACTAGATGCGCTATGGCTAGGCGGGATATTTTCCAGGAATTTACACGTTGATAAAAAGATTGCGCTTGGTTACGCTTACGTCCGTTGCCCTCCTCCAATCCCCTCTCGAGATTGTGGTACGTACGATATTTAGATGTTGGATTCAACTCCCTGGCAGCTCTCCCTCCTTGAGCCGAATGCCCGTTGCTATGACAACTTTCAATTACCGATCCCTCCGGAATGCCTCGTAAGTATTTTCTCTTCAACTGTCGAATTAATGAATAATTACAATCAGTCAGTCTCGCACCTATCCGCCAATGATATTCCTCACTCCCTCTTTCGCTTTCTCAATCACGGAAAATTGTTACCGCTTGCAGGTTCCCCTTTTTTATCCTGAGAGCAAGAGTTTTTTTTCTCTGTCTTTCATTTGCGGCGTTCTTTACCGTCAAAACTTTGTTTTGAAAACGACGAAAAACGTACGTCATATAATTATGGAAATATTAGTGATTCGAAATTACTAGTTGCCGATAACTAAGTCGCATCTCGCAACTATTCGAAACCCGTTCTTACCCACTAATCTCCAATTTTCCAGAGATCTGTGGTGCGGCGATTACCTTAAATCCTTTCTTATTGACTTTTTCAACCAATCTATTCACGTTGCACACGGAGAGATCAAGAGTGGTAAATATTATAGTGGTATTAATTGAAGGCAACACTAGCTGTTGGCGGTAGTCAATATAGCGGCTTTCCATACCGACTGAGCAAGATTTATTGGCAAAAAGTGACGCAGCTACTTTACTCTTGCAATTTTGCAGAGTGGATGTTTAGGTGGAGCAGACTCGACGATTCTTTTTTCTACCTCGACTGCTACCTTACCGATCAATTACCGTCCTCCCATGGGGTCAAATTGGCTGGGCGGAAATACCGCTATCCGGTTGTCACGAACTAGCGGGGATGAAAAGTTGCAGCGCGGGCAACCCCGTCGTCGTAAGTCTTCTTCTCCCCCACACATTTCATTTTATCATCGTGATATGGGTAAATATATGCAATTTTACAGCTTAGATAAACTGGGATATCGCAGTATTTTTAATTCTGTAATTTAAGGTCTGTGAGGCGCTGGTAATCTAATTTATAAAAAATTTAAATCGAGTTTTCAAATAAAGCAAAAACGCAATTTGAACTAGTAGAGCCAAAATTCTGCAACTTATTTTAATTCGAGATCAGAAAATTTTCTCTTGTCTTTGGAATTTCGTTTTCAGTTATGTAAGGCTGGTCATTACTTGTTTTCGACCGTTAATTTCGAATACTGATTGTGAGCTTTATTGTCACTGACTAACGATAAGTTTACTTTTCTTACACTACGGATCAAATCGTCTGGGTTATTCAGGTCTTTCTATACCAACTCTAAACCTACTTGCCGAATACGTATCCTATATAACGCAATTTAGTGGGAATATAAAAATATTCAACATTCAGCTGACTTTTTATAAAATTCTTTTCAAACATGCAGCGTAAAGGAACATTTTTATCGGTAGACTTGTACTCAGCAGCGAAAAATCTGTACGTAACAATTATCAATCTAATTCACGACGGTGAAAATCAATAATTGGCGTAAAACTACAAATTCAGATGCAGCGTTGAAGCGCGGCTGAGGACAGCCGGAGAGTTTTAAAACTTGGACTAAAAGGTTGTATGTATGAAAAGAGATACGAGGAAGTTTGTCAGCCGCAGGCTATTGTAGCCCTGCAAATATTTGCAAAAATCCCCGTGTCAAATTCGTACGTTGTACACATATAACATATGTATCTATCTATACGCTGGTATAAGATAGACGTCAAAAAAATTGTCACGCAATGCACGCCTTGGGCGACAGTAACTCGATTTTGCTTTAGGACGCACGTATTGCTTCGGGCACCGAATCGCTGAACGAAGGTACGGGTGAATGACGCTTCGTGTCGGTCCCTTCACCGACACTCGCGGTATGAATCTCTGACGGAGTTACATGAATGGCTAGAGATATTCCGTAATGATTACGTACACGTCACGACGTGTCGGACAGAGTTGGATAAATTTATGCACTTTTTTTTGTCACATAGTTTATACTCTCGTTCTCACTCATTTTTCAAGCAAAAAATGAACAAGATCGAAGTCACGACGGGGAAGGAAATTGATAATCACGGTATAAAATATACGGTGTTATCGTGGGATTAGCTGTACACATAAATAAAGATTGAGTAAACAAATTCCTAATTACGTAGCCCCGGCTTTGGTGCGCATATTCCTGCTACGCGACTTCTCGAAATGTCAACAATCTCGCTGGAATAAATTGACTTTTATAAAACGAGTACGAGGAAGGAAATGGGGTAAAAAAAAATATAAATATACGTACGTATGTGTGTATGTATATAAACGTGAAATTGCGAGAGAAATTTTTTTGAAAAAATGAAAACCGTGCAAGATTGTAGAAGAAAAATCAAATCAAATCAGCGTATTATACACATTCGAGAGGGGGAGAAAAACGTTTCACAAGCTCGTGAATTTCTCGAGTGAAGAAGTTTTTCTTTTCCAACTCTTTCACGCCATATCCACGACTGTATCTTTCTATACACGTGGTACATACATATACAGCCTTATGCCGGAGTAATTAGTTTTTTAAGTTAGGTGTTTTTTTTTTTTTATTTGTTGTTTCAAATAATTAAGTATAAAATATAATGCCGTTGCGCAAACGATCCTGCATACACCGGATCAAGGAGAGCGTATATGCTACCATATGTCCACGTTTATTTATGCCCGTGCGATCTCTTCCCGTTCATTGTCAGCTACTTCAAATCTTACAGCAGGCTATACAAAGGTTTGTTTCAAGCACACAGTCCTTCCCACGACTCCGCGTATATAAGTTGGACCGCCACTGAACTCCCATAAAGCACACTTCTTCTCGAACGGTCTTTATTGAGCTGCATAGCTCTGTTGTCCCCATTTTTATTATTCAACTCTTACAAAACAAAGCACGACCAATGATTCGCTGATACACGTAGGTATGTGTGATAGATACATCGTGACGACTGCGTGATTCGTTGATACGCAAAAATTTCAAAATCATTTCACAGTATTAAATTTACGAGGGTCTACTTTACATTTCTTTTTTTTGTCATTAATGGACCAGGTGACACTGCATAGAAAAACGAGTCTTCCTTTCGCTGAAATCATAAAAATTTTGCAATCAAATTTGATATTTATAATTTTACAATCTTGTAGTATAATACCTTACTTGAAATATATTATTACATATTTCGAAACTGGCTACGCTGTAGCGTTCGATGAGATGGAACTGATTGCGAATGAAAAAATACGACGAATCGACCGAAACTTTGTACCATTACGTGCGATTTTTCTTTTCAGCGTTAAGCTGATTTGAGGATCAAAAATGTGGAAAATCCTTGTGCGGGGATTTATGACGCTGAAGAGGGATTAATTCCTCGTTCACAATTTACGTCAATTCGTTTCGCAAAACCAATTGCGTCCTAGCGAGATACGTGGTAAATACAAAACGTACGGTGTTTTGCGGAATCGAAAGCTTGTTTTAGCAAACAAAAAAAAAAAAAAAGATAAAAAAAAGGAAAAAACAGAAAGATACTCGAAATGGAAAGTAGAATTATAATAAAAAATGAAGAAAAATATTCGAATCAATGAATAAGATCAGCAGAAATTCATTGACAAATTAACAGATTTGACTGGTCTTTTGCTAATGTTATTGTGAAAACTTTGTAGCCGTAAAATTAAGACTCTTTTCACTCTCGGCTCTCGCGCGAAGAAATATCATCCGTTCAACCTATAAATACCGTAATTTATGCATGAGAAATATTCGTGGTTGCACTGTTATAAGCCAAGCCGAGAATGAACAAGTAGCGGGGCAGGTGGTGTCGGATTTAATTATTGACCGTTTCCTCAGAAACCGCCCCAAACCCTAGCTCGAAACTCTAAGCTTGAATCTCAAGATCTCCTTTGACACTGTAGCGAAACCAGATTTCTCGTTTTAAATCTCGACTCGTTTCGCATTCCGCCTCCCCCAACCCGCTTTTCACCTTTTCGTGTACGTCTGTACAGGGTAAGTCTTCCTTTTCACCTCCCATCCAGTATACATACCAACCAACCCACTTCCATTTTGTATCTCTCCTTTTATTCGCCGTCCCAGCCACTTTTAAACTTTGACCGACAATCACTGAGACTAAAATCGTACGCTTGAAACGCGAAATGTTTGGGTTTTCTTCTATTTTTTTATTTTTACGTCGTTTAATTTACAACGTCTAACAAGTTCCACGTTTAAATTTCACCCTCGGGGAAGCCGGAGAGATAAAATGCTCAACTGTATTTGTTGAGAAAAAAAGTAAATTAACTTTCAAAAAGTTTTGAGACACCGGTATATACAATAAGTTGACTTTGACAGACAAGGAAGATATAGATTTAGTCGGGAACGGGTTGTAATTATTTTTAAAACACTCAATTTCCTTCATCAAGCAAAAAAAAAAAAAACTCGGCAGCATGATAATGAACAAAGGCTCAGGCTTATTGTTAGTGAAACTCATTCCAACCTGTGGATCTAGAGGAACTGATCGTACACGCAGAAAAATGGAGCAGTTGACAAGATATTTCGTAAAATATACTCACAATCAGACGTGAAAAAATTCTAAGATGCTGATGATTAGCCTGATTTTAGTTATAGCGTCCATAAAATATTTTTCTGCAAAGATGTACGAATTTCGGTAAAAAAAATACGAAAATGTGCGTACGGAAAAAATCACTTTTCTCACGATCAATTTAATATGCACAAAACATTTGCATGAAATTTTCCCGATTATATATACGCATATTTATTTAACAGCCCGTGCAGATTTCCGCTCGTTCTGCTCTTACGCGTTTATCCTTGGATAATACAATTAAGAATATAAGTCGAGCGTGAAGTGGTGGGAGTCAAGCGGTTATATCGCAATTGGTACAGGTATTACATCTGGGATACGGAGAAATTATTCACTTCACATGATGCGATACTCGTGTGTATAATAACTTGTTGTGAAATTAACCGGCATAATACACACAGCGCAAGTTACTCGGTCTGTGAGGCGCCTCTGCAGCCCTCCTCTATTCTCACGTGCTCGAAATATTCCCGCGATGCTAAAAATGGCGCGGGCGGGAGAAGATCCTGCTCTTTCACAGGTGTATAAAAACTCGGCACATTGCCATCCTCGTTGTATACTCGCGGCTCTCCGACAGAGTTTGCGTTTATCACTTAGGTGCCTTATACCTCGCATGTATTGTGATCGTCACCCGACAATCTTTCGTTCTTTATATCCGTCAAAATTCTCTATTTTTTCGATACAGTGTTCGGAAATGATGCAGGAAAAATTCGCACCGTATAAATTTGAACGTCGATAAAGAAAACCTAGTTTCTGATTAACCGAGTTTTGCAACTGTGTTTCTGTTTCGCAAGTACCGTGTGTTACATGTGTTTAGTGAATGTTGTACACTACCGATTCTCTCCGCACTCATTTGACATAATCAAGTTAAAATATTTATCAGGTCAACCTCGCCATGTCGAGCTCTTTCGCGAAGTTTCATCCGATTTTTGTACGATCTGACAGGTCTTCTATATAAATTTTAGCTAGCGATATTTCACTTTATCACGATATTGTGCAATTTGTAATACGTATAACCCTGATTTTTGTTCTTCGATCTCTGCAGTTACATTATTATGTTGATAATTCAAAAATAGTAATTTATAATTGAAACAGGACATAGACAGGGCTGGTTCTGGATACAGATTCCATCACCGACACTTCACTTTCATTTAGCCAAGACACAAACCTTTTTCTAGAATGTTGGTGCGAACCAGTTTTGCGTAGATTTACCGTGCCAGTTCTGTTACATACAGATTCCGTTACCGACACTTCACTTACAATTAGCCAAGATGCAAACCTTTTTCTAGAATTTTCGTGTAAAGTGTCGGTGACGGAATCTGTATGCAGAACCGATACGGTATATTTACTCGAAACTGCTTCAGAGCATAAGCTTCTAGGAAAAAGAAAGAGAAGAAAAGGAAAGTTAGACGTGTGGGCGATTCATATTAGCGGCAGAGGTACAGAATTAAAGGGGAATTAATTGTTTCAGGGATTTCTAGGTCTGTTAGCATCAGTACTGGTTTGTCCCGGCGTTCATCCCATGGAATCAATCGTTCCGGAACGCGACCTGACGCCGAGGAATTTTAACCCGCACCCCTACGTGTCGGCAGCGATGGGAACGGCCATTCTCTCTAATTTCGATCACCCTTACGCGGCTGTCGCGTCAAAGCGTTCAGGACACGTTCGAAACCGTTCGAAAACTCGGGACAGCGACCGTGTCGCTTCGATTACCAGTCTAGCCAATTTCGCTCGTGATTTCCTCGGGCTTATCAATGGGAAAAAACGGCAACCGGTAATTAATGGCATTTACAATTTGTACAAATTTCCTATTCCACTAATTTCAACGTAGAGGTAAATAAAAAATTAGAGACCTACCGATGATGAGTAAATATGTGCTTCATTTTCATTCAATATACTGATATAACTAATCATGAATGTTAGAATAAATTAAATTGTGAATATCGAAGGTAACGATTCGTCGAAATATTTCATATCGGTCACTTAATTGTAGAATTGAACGATGAATGTACGTGAGATTAGGTGTGATTCTAATCATTCTATTTCCGTTTCGTCAGGTTATTTCAGACTATCCGTACAATGGCGCCTTCAAGTTTCCGTTGGAGATAAACGAGCGGCACGTGGCCGAAAGTGTGGGTGGATACGGAATCATCGGGAGTGCCGTACAGGGTAATCAGAACGGAGGCGAAATTGGTGTGGAGAAACTCGCCATTGGATATTACAGAGATGAAGACGGAGATGGAACGAGGAGGAAACTGCCAACTGTCAAGGATGCCGGGCTATTCCTGCAGGGGAAGCTGCTTTTCGAGGAGAAGCTTAATTTCGCAAGCGTTCAACAATCTCCCTTTAACGAAGAATCCGCGGCCCTTCGGGATACAAACGACAACCTTAGCCGAGGGTAATTAATAAGGAGACGTATACGCGGAGATCCTTTTGTTTAAAATTTATCGACGGCGTTTAATTTCGCGCGAGGCGGTTTGGTAACAGTACTAAGATACATATACCTGTACCATATATACCTTGTACACCGCGTTTCATTATGTCTCCGCGAAGAGCATAAAAGCGAAGATTATTCTAGTTAAACGCGGAGTCAGCTGGACGATCTAACCGTCTATTAAAAATTTAACATCGTTTTCGATCCGCTGTGTATTAGGGGGGAAAGGATAAAAAGACTCGGCACAGCGTTCTCGAGAATGAGGTAAGCGTCGGCCGGGTTCGATATATCGTTATACGAATGTCACTTTCAAAAATAACTATATACCTATACAGCGTCGTAAGGAAAAGCCGAGGGGATGATATCGGAGGGAACATGAGTGAGAGGCTTACGGAAAACCCGGGGAGAATATGAATTGGTAAATGCAATGTGGGAATTGGTCGGGACAGTTTTTGGGGTGTCTGCAGAATAAACCCAGCCATTGCGTTACACCCCGCGATACCTCGAACCGACACAGACGGAAATAGGGTAATACTAAAACTGTATTCACGCGGATCGGAAGATCCTCCCAAGAAGACGGTTGCAGATTTATAAAAGAAACTAAAAGCTCCTTGTGCCAAAACTGTTAAGCGTAGTAATTATATGCTCTCGTGGAATTTTTTCTAGAGCTTGTTGTGACCTTGACAACTCTTGAACATAACTTTCCCCTATCTGTCAAGGTTCAGTCAGCGTTCGTATAAGTGTGTCGTCCCGTTCAGACTTGTCTTACAAATATCGATACATCTTCAAGATTCTTGATTCGGTTGTAACGAAATAAAGCCTAAAATCTGGCCTGACGTTGTAGCATTCACAGAAAAAAAAAAAGAAAAAGTGAATATCAGTTTGGTGGTTCTGGCGTTATGAGGAAACATACGTAGAGACAGACGGAGAGACGTTTAGTTTTATATGCATAGGTATGTAGAGATAAAGAAGACGATCGCTGTCTGCCGTTATTCTTTCCTGTCGTTTTATTCATCTGTAATACTCATTTCTCTGGGTAGCAGTTTTTTTTCATACTTACAGTCGGTATAAGATAACCTCTTCAAAAATTTTCATTGCCAATACAGAGAATATTCGATTGGTATATTATCCGAATAAAACAGAAGAGAAAAAGGGGCGCGAGGAAAAGAGGAAAAAAAGACAATATCTTTTCTCGTTTCGTTCTAGATTGTACGTGACAAGTGACGAAGAGGATCACTTCCAGCCGGGTGCACCGCGGGCTTCGTCCGATACGTCCGACGTCTCCGATTTAAGGCTCGTTTCATTGACGAGGTACGACGTCGTCAACCCGACGTGCTGCAGCGGCAGCCGCCAAGTTTCTCTGACGGGTTACCTCGGCCACGAAGGCTGGTCGGTTGATCAGCTCCAGCCTCTTTACGGAATCAACACTCAACCTCGGCCGGATTATTTCCTTACCTCGGATCCAGATTATCGGCATCATTCACATCGCTTCGACGAAAATCAACTTTTTCTTACCGCTGTACCCAGTCCGCGTTATTCCTCGTATATTCCCTTTCATACTCCGTCACGTGGTAATAATCGAGTGATGTGATTTGTGTAGATTCACCGCGTGATAAATATTGTCCAATTTTGAAGTGGAAAATGTTGACGGAAATTGGATATACTTATAATAAGTATATCCTAGCTGTCGAATAAAATTTCATTGGAATTCTTATTCCTCGTATAATATGCAACGGAGGATTGAAATTGAACTCGGATCAAGGATCACGTTGGAATCGTACGTTCAGTCAAGTATTTCCTTTAAACACAGCGATTTATGAATTTCTATGTACAAACGATACCCAATTTCCAATACTGATCAGTGATATGTAGCTTTACAATATGAACTCGAGTATTCCTGTACAGAGACTACCAGTTAACTCACAAGTTATGCCGATCCTCTCGATTAAACATGTCGTAACATTATAGATCAGCTTTGTTTTTGTCTCGCTCGAACCGCGGGTTCTCCACAAATTGTAACTAAAGTATGAAATAACTGGTATACGAGTATACCGGTTTATTCGCAATTTGAAAATTAGGAGATAACTTTCACGCTGCGAGGTAGTCAAACTCGACGTTTTCAGCAAACTCTATTACGCCGCGTTATACGTACGTACAAGGGTGAATGTGCAGGGAGCACGAGTATGCGGAAAGAGAATGAGCGAGGGATGAGGATGAGGGCGAGAGTGCGAGGTGGTGGGTCGACTGTTCAACTCGAACCGTATTTAATCCACATATTTCGAAATAATTAATATGATGAAAGTTTCGAGGATGGTGGAACCGCCTGCAGCTCCGCACGGTTCCTATCTGCCTACCAACCTGTCCTCCTTACGCTCCAGCTATGTGTTGATTATGAAATATTCATAAGGTTGCCCTGGGGTGCAGTAATACGGCTCGAATGATCCGTTTAATTCAGGGGTAAACGCGGTTCAGTGTCCGACCCGCACTGTCTTGGCTCACTTATTCGTGTTACATACAAGTTGGACTCCGATATGCGCTCCCAAGTCCATTAGGACTATAGGCATGATCATGATTTTTCAAACGTTATTAGGTATAATGAGCCTGGAGTTTCGAAGCAGCCGCGTCGCGGGTCCATTGGCTGGAGTCTTGTGACGTCACCGAGTTACGGCGGGAAATATTGTGCGAATATATTTCAACCTGCGGCTCCTTTATATTCGAGGGTAAAATCGGCGAGGGTGGGATTTTTTATCCGCAATCGGTAACCCGAGACCTGAATATCGCGAAAAAAAAACGAAAGAATGAAGAAAAAAAAAAGGGAAAATAAAGAAAACTAAGAAGGTGAAGAAAAATGGGAAAATTTTTTTCCCCCGCAATGCAGGCAACGACCCAGTTTCATCCGCCAATGCCGCCCGCTTTTCGTCACCCTAACCGGTATATATAATAGCCGAAGCTTAGAGGACCTCACGATAAAGAGTGATCCGTCAGTCCCTAACTGCAGCGATCAGGTTCTGCCACGGCATGGCACCTGTCCCACTCGGGGTTAATTAATCGAGTCCGACGCCGTCACGGCTGGAGGGAGAGAAAGAGGGAGAGGGATAGAGAGAGTGAGAGAGAGAGAGAGAGAAAGGGAGAGGTGATACTGAGGACGTTTGACGCGGTGTGGTTAAATTGCGTTTACATCACGAGGTGCATCCCCGTTCTGCGTGTATCTATAATGCACGTACATACGCACGGCACGTTTGTAACAGGGTTCGAATTTTGTTATCGCGGCAACGTGCGCTTCTAACCTGAATTACGAATAATTGGATACGCTCTGTACACCCGCGGATGGCGCCGGTGCCTAATTTCAGGTTACCCGACTCTCACGGAATACCTGTAACGTCCATCTTGTTTTATACGTTCGAATGGTTCGAATTCAGCATTCGATTATCCCCGTTTAACACCGGACACGCTGACAGTGAGTTGTAGCTATTACGGGAAATTTTTTTCATCGGACTCCGGAGCACGCCGTCGATACACACGGCTGTGTGTTGCAGAGGTTTTTTCAACTCTTTTTTTTTCTCTCTTTCCGCCCAACCTGATACACAACTTTTTCATCCGCCTCGTACAGGAAAAATCGAATAATATTTTCTCTTAACAGTTTATCGAAGCGAAGTCAGAATAAGCAACAGCGAGTATACAAATGGGGTGAGATAGAGGAGACCGGGGCAAAGTAATCGCCTGTAAACATCTGCAGCATCTTGATTAAATGAAATGGTTTTACAACCATTTTTCACAACGTGTTTTTATCCAGTTTAGAATAAATTACGATCCGAGTGATACTGATTTATATTTCAATACCGCTTATGTAATGGCAATAGACTTTTCAAAAAGCTTTATCACTGTAACCTGATCTTCTTTTGTATTTTTTGCAAATTCAATTAGTGCAATCTACGGCGTGAAATCTTTAGGAGAATTTCTCGCGTACCGTAATCGTTTCTTTTTTTCTGGTATTCTGATCTCTCTTTATTTTTTTTTGCAATCAACGGTTTTTAGTTCAACGCAAGGAGCAGGTCGATAATTTCAATGGAAAGATATAGAAGATTCTACACCTGCGAGGGAAGTTGTGGCGTTCAATTCGTGTTCCTCGTATTTTAAAGCGAGTTATATCGCGAAGGTTGTCGAAAAAATTCTGTGCGCGTGCGTGTGTGTGTGTATCGGGACAGAGTAGTCGAGATATCGGATACCGATAATTAAGTTCACACTCTATACGCCGGAAGTCAATTCCTGCACGTGGTATATACGTAGAAAGTTAGATGTATAAATGGAATTCTTCTCCTTCCTCATCTTCCCCTTGCTCTTTTAATTCTCGGAAAAGTTTTATAGCGTGAAGTATATCGAAATAGTTAACAGACAGTCTCAATAAAGCTGCAGCACTTAAGTAGCTGCATTGCAGGATCGCGTATCACCCGAGTATCGAGAATTCGTGGCAATTTTTAAAATCACAATATCATATTACCAACGAGCTACTACTAACTACAATAGTTACCACTATTTCCATTTTCTCTGCGCTTACTTCATCGTCTTAACAGTGTCACTAACAAGGTACAAGTTGCGTCAAAGTATAATTTATATACATGGTATACACTTTAATTTCGTTCAGGGGTATAATAAAGTAAGCAAAGGATCGTAGGAGGGCGGAAATAGGTACATTAAACAGAAAACTTTATATCTTATTTTCATGTTTTGTAATATTTCTATTTCGTATCATAAATATCGTGTGCGTTTCACGGTGCACGTGAGATTTGTGGCTATATGCATAGCTATACATATAAATTCCATTTTAGGTAAGTTATACTTTTCTTTACTATTGTTATCGAACCGATAGGTTTTGGCAGACGTCTGCTCCGGTTCACGATGACGACCAACTGTTTTATCAGGGCAAGTGGAAAATGTGTCCAATACCCCAATACCTACTTTCCTACGACGCTTATAGAGCGGCAGCTGCAGGAGCTCAAACTCGGCTGGAGCGAGGCGAAACCCCACCGAAGTGGAGAACAACTCGAAGCTGTGAAAGAAGAACAAAAATAAAACGGGATCACAGTCATAACAATCTGTATTACAATTTTCACTTATTACATGTATCTTGTAGTGAAAAAAGGGAGAAAATCGTTGTGCAAGTATTTTTGTAATTGAAATTTACATTAAAATTTGCAGATTATTATCGAAGCCGTAATAAAGCTGCGGCGTTTTCAGTCTTCAGATAAACATATACTGGTGCACTTATTGGGATTTTCACTTTGCAGTGCGTTATCTGGCGAAAAAAAAAAGAAAATAACGAAACACGGCTGATAGCTGACCGTTGACCGTGTTTTTTCACGTGCGGATGGTTGAACAGGTATATTATTGATTACGTTTCATTAATGTATATGACTTGAGTATAATTTTAAACGACAAAAATTACGATTTGTCTCCATTGAAATTAAAAACTTAGGTTACGTGGTGAAAAAATGGCGCTGACAACCAGGCTCTGACGTCATGAGGACATTTTCCAATAAAACCAAGCAAAACACTGGAGAGGGACAAAATTGCTTTATTAAATAAACACCAGATTGAGACATGGGGATGAAGAAATATATGTGGAAAACTTTGAAGGGTGCACGCAGAAGTGCGACTACAGAGTTGCGTATGTATATGTGTGTTTGCATACGTGAATTTTTTAAACCTTGCTCGTTGAAAATTCTCATGGACTCTTTTTCCCCGCACTTATCAACCTGCTCTGTATCATATACGTAAACATATATTTCTGGAACATTTCCCCCAACTCCGAACAGGCGACATGTGCATACCGGTGTGTGTGTGTGTATACACCACACATGTAAATATATACGTGGTATTTTACTCTCGGGAGGGCGATACGACAGACGTTAACCTTAGACCTCCATTTCTCTTTCTCTCTCTCTCTCTCTCTCTCACACTTAGCTTGTGTACAGTGATGCCCTTTTTCCGTAGCACACGTGACGTACAGACGGCGTTAGACTTGTGTGCTACAGCTTATACACGTGCTGTTCGCACAAGTATGAAAAGAAAAACTGCACTAGTATTTTAAGCTCGCAATCATCTGGGAAGCATTCTTCGTTGTATCGCGATATCGGAGTAAAAAAAAAAAAAAATTCTAAACGATTTTCAAGCAATCCGATGCATTTGTAGATGCTCAGACAATTCGATGAAACGATATTCGTTGGCTTGGAGAATGTAAGTTTCTCGCATGCCGGGATTTGGTTATCGTAAAGGTATAAATTCTTTGGAATGAATTTGAAATCGACGCGATCGATCGGTGTATCATGTATATGGTGCAGTAAGTGGCCTAAAGATGGGACGAGACGCATTCACTCCGGCAAGTATATGCGGGGTATAAGAAACTCCGATCCTTCTATACCTGGTGTACAGGTATGCGTATTCACATGCATGTAAGAGTAAATGTGTATCTATCTAGTTCCATTCGTGAGTTATAATACATACCTATAAGTTATCCATTTGAAAGCCGTCCTAGTATACCAACTTTTTTTTAGTTCGTTTCTTTCGTTTTTTATCCAGCCCACTTTGTACCTTATACATCAAACACCGACGTCAGCATCGCCAGCAGCTGTAATTCTCAAATGTACATTCGTAGGAGGTAGAAAAGGAGAGAGAGAGATACTTTTACTACGTATAGGACTTATAGATGATCTGTAAGGCGTGCATAATATACACAGAGGAGACAGAAAAGTAGTGCATGCGATACATCGTGGTACCAGAGTAAGTTGGAAAGAATATCGAGGAAATAAAACTAAAGAGGGTGGTTGGTAGAAACTACGGAGATCAGGCCGGAGGCGTGATCTAGGTCCGACAAATAGTATACTAATTACTTACATTAAATAACATACCGTACACAAGGGCATGGTGTGAATGCATGGGGTATACATACGTATAGGACGTACAATCAGGTAAAAAATGTGTCGAAACAGGAACGTGACAAAACAGAGGTTCTAACGTGCAACCAAGTGAAACTTGATTCAAAAAAATCTCTGTGATTTATAAAGGAAATATTCTGAAACACCTCGTCGTTATGATCGTCAAAGATTTTGCATTGTTTTGTTATTTATCGCCAAAAAAATCGTACATACCTGTATATCCGATTTTAATGAATAATAGTTTATTTTATGGTCAGAACTTCTTACAAATTGTTTGACAATAAGACAGATTTATTTTAGATCTCGTCAATAGATACGAACAATCGCAAATGTATGTATGTATAATCGACATAATTTAAAGATGAAAAATGTATGATTCGGTAAGAAAGACATTCAATTGTCATCCGCAAGCCTCTGACTCTGACGATATGAATTGGAATATTTCATTTACGAATAGAATCAGACGAGAACGAACCCTATAAATTTTAAGTTGAAAAAATGACAGAACAACGCGATTTCTCTGACGTTGTTGACATAACTGTAGTTGTTATTACAGTATCTGAAAATAGTCTCCCACCATGACACGGACTTTATCTTCAGTTACATGTAAGTAATTAAATAAGCTTAGTTTCATCGACACTCACCAATCCCCTGTTCGATCACATTTTCGTTACAATATTTATCCCAATAATCCCTAAACGTGAATAAAAATCAAGTCACAATCAGTCCGACAACATCGTTCAGGGTCTTTTGGTAGGCGCGCGTAGGGATCTCATCTCATCTCATCTCCCGAGAAGAGAAGTTTTGGCGCTCCCGAGCGGAGTGAAAGGGAGAGAGCGAACGAGCGAGGGAAAGAGAGAAAGAGAGAGAGAGTAGAGAGTCCGACGAGCGGGTTGCTCCCGGTTACTCCCGGAGCGCGAAGGCTCAAAGGGTAGGGAATCGTCGGGAGGCTGCGAGGGGCGGCGGTGGTGGGGCGGGGGAGGGGGGGGAGGCGCACGTCGCGCGCGCGCACGACCCTCTCGATAGCCTCCGTGAGAACTCGGCTGTTTCCGTCGATCTCTGCGGGGGCAAAGCCAGAGGCTCCGACTCTGGTATCCCCGGCTCCCTCTCGCCGCTCAGGGCACCGGGTTACTCCTCTCCGAGAGGTCCGAGCGAACGCGCGTAAACGGCGCGAGTGTACCGAGAACGAAACGGCGTCCGTCGTCATCTCGCGGGTATAGTAGAAAAAAAAAAAAAAAGTGCGGTGTGAAGTACGCCGAGAGTCGGAGAGCGACTGAAAACATACAGAGGGGCTCACAGGTGAACCGGTGAACGTGCTTCGGTTAAATGCGAGAAATTCGTCGAACCAAGAAATCGCAGCGCGTTGATTTGTGTGTCTTTGTTGTTGTTCTTGTTGTTGTTGTTATCGTTGCCGCTGCTGCTGCTGCTGTTGTTGTTGTTGTTATTGTGTTTGCCGCGAGGCCGGAGACACGACTCACGGGAAAGATTGAGCCGGTCTAGATCAGTTCTAGATGTCGGCCGATACCGGCGCCGGTTCTTCAACGTTCGGTGGTTTCTCGATTTGTTTTCCCTCCTCCGTAAAGAGTTAATGACAACAGCGATAAACTGCTGCTGCTATGCGCAGGGATGAACGGTCGGTGTCTTCGTCTCTCCGAACTCAAGATACCACGGAATAAACAACTCGTGTTTGGGGTTACGGTCTCGCGTCTTTGCCGCGTTGTTGTTTTGTTTAATCGAGGCGAGACCGAGTGCGGACCGGCGCCAACTTCAAGTGCAAGCTGACTGTTACGATATCTCGAGTGTCGACGTTCGTTTGTTTATTTTCTTGCCGAGGCTGCATTCGCCTCTCGCGTTTTTATTTTTTATTTTTTTTTATACCACGATTCTTCCCTCGGGCGTAAACTCTCCCGCGAATTCGTCGTCAGGAGTTTGCGAACGGATGCGCGGCGCGTTGTTACATGTGTACACAACAATTTACCGGAGTAACGCACGTGCGTCTGGGATTAAACCGGCGGCAGTGGTTGTTTTGGTAGCTGGCCAACAGGATGAACCACCTCTAACAGCTCGACGTCTAATCCGTGATTCATAATTCCGAGATTAAATCGAGCATCGAAATTACAGCCTAGGAAGAAATGATATCGATAGAAGAAAAATTCGTGCCAATAGTGAAGGTATTATTGCCTATCTTACGTAACTCGTGATTCGAGCAACGAAACAGAAATCATATCGTCCGATCGGTGCAAAATCGTGAACGATCATCTCCTGCGTGCAACGAGATATATCGAAGGATTGTGAGTGCGTTTATTTTTGATTTATCATCTCGCGGAGTTTTCGGTTTACCGCGGCTACGTTCAGACTGTAAATACTGTAACAAGTGAGTTAATAGAACCGTGTTGCGTGAATTTCGCCAGTTATTTAAAATTCTGCTGCAAACTTCACGACGCTCCAAACAAAAGACAAACAACCATAATGCCCTGCGTTCAATCATGTGCCAAATGTGTCGCGGTTAATTTTTGGGCTACCGGTAATAAATGCGAGGAGAGTCGATCGTCGGTTATATTCGTGTTACAGTGTTCCATCTATATCCCATCGTGAACGAATAGTTAAAGAAGGTGAATAAATTTTGGACAATAACGATACGACGATTGCTCCGGATCTGTTCTTGAACGAATCGGTTTTCAAAATCGAATAATTATAAATAAATTACGTACGTGTAACAGGTATTTAGTATCGTGTTTAATAACTGTGAATCATCGAAGAATAATTATTATACACCGTAAGCTGTACAGTTTTCTTTGTGGATATACAATCGTTTTTCTTTTTTCTACATTTAAACAACAAGTTCGTGATATTAAAAGTTGGAAACATAGTTCCTCCGTAAGTTTATAAACACAAGTTGTGCATATCGACTGATATTATCGAATCGCCGAAATGGATGCATCGATGGAAATGAAGTTCTTCCTTCCCCTACTCGTCGCTCTTTACGTGGCTGCTTTTGTGTCAGGTAAGAAAATAAAACGTTATCACAGAATATAAAACCAACCGTACGTACGATTCGTCGTGATAATTTTTCTCTTTTTTACTCATCTTTATCGACGTTGTACGAATTGCGAAACAAAGATAAATTTAAAGAAAAAAAAAAGAGAGAAAAAAAACACCGTACACCTGCGTCCAATTTATTAGGGCGTAATTGATAACGGCGTTACACGTATAACGATGCTGTGAATCGGCGACGAAACCTGCAGATTATTACGACACACGACAAGCACCCGCGCAAAATACGGAATACAATACCGTTCTATCCCCGGAGGAGTTTTGGCTCATTAATCAAGCAGCTATCATCCTCCTTGCTCGTTGATGTATTGCTAATAACAAATGATCGGCAGCTGCGGACAATTATCGAAAGTACATTATTTTCCCCCCACAGCTGGCTCTGTGTTGTATACCCAATAATCCCGGCGAAATTGGTACACGCTACAAGTGTACGGAATCTATAGCCAATTCCGTTCAACAAAGACGTCGTCGATTTTATAATTAATTTCAATCTTCGATTATGCGGTATATCAATGGTTATTCAAACGTCGTTCGATTCGAAAAACGAAAGAAGATGCGTCAGGATTTTCGCGTATAATATAATAATATATAAATAAATAAGAATGATTTCTTAGAATTGACTGACTATAAATTATAACAGCGACGTATCGTTCATTCTCTCCCATTGACGATTATTTATCCGCTGTAACACTTTTATTTGCACACGGCACCCACCATTCAAGATATCCACCTAATGATTCGGTTCCCAGAATAAACGAAGTTTCTTTTTCTCTCTCGCATCGGGAAACCGCCATCAGCGCAAACTTATTCTGTTATTGTAGTTTGCTCACGGTATATAGCCCGCAGAGATATTGAAGAAATATATTGCAGTTTGCCTTTGGTCGCATACACGTACATGTAGCGCATCCGGTTTATGCAATTTTGGGATTACATTTTGGTTTGCTCCTAGAATTATTTGCCGACAATTTCTATTCCTGTTTGTACAGAGAATAGAATTGTAGATATTATATAATATACATACATGTATGTACGCATGTATATTATATTGCAAGCACTTGCAGAAGTACGTTTACCTTATACGTACAAAGTGTATTTCACTTCCCAACGGTATTGAAACAATGATTCCGGAAATACGTTATGCTTTGCTATTGCTCGTCGATGACGGTGTAAAATAATATATTCACCCGCCGTTTTGTTCGAATGCGGAACAATTAATCCCGCGGTTTCTCGTTACGTTCGGAAAAACTTTCGCACCACCCTCGTGCAACTTGTTTGAAACTGAAAATAAACTTTCATCGGAATGCGAATCTATTTGATAATTTAGTCGTCGAGCTGAATCGTTTATTTTATCAAATTAAAATTTTTCCACCATCTTTATAGAGTATAATTATTAGGATGGTATTTATTTTGAACTTTTTCGAATTTTGACTCGGTCACTCTCCGGATTGATTCGTTTGCTTGAAACCAATTTATCGGCCGTCCTGATGCGATCTCGAAGAAATCCAAAGTAATTATTCGTATTCGTAGAAATTCGTAATGTATGTACGAAATGGGTGAAAAGTAAACCGATTGTTATACCCTCCCCGGCCTGCGACATCGGTCACGAGGACTTATAGACTCTTCCCCTGCAAGCTCTTTTTTGGTCACAGTTTACGCAAACACGTCGTTACAGTGTATATGTTACATATATGTGTGTGTATCGATCGATTGAGTGAGGCGAAAACGACAAGGATGACAATGACGAGGAGAAGGAGCAGCAGGAGGAGGAGGAGGAGCTCGGAATTCGTCGTACATGTAGGTGGTGGTTGTTTGCCGCGCGGGAATATCTACTACCCCCTGAGAAATGCTTTTATCAATAATAGATTCTCCCCGTGCGGAAAATGCTCTCTTGTTTTTCTATCATCGAAATCCATCTATCCACTGTCCTTAGTCTCTACCATTTTATCCAGAGAAAATCACCCTAGCTTCTCCTTTCCTCTCCTCTCTTCCTTCTATCCGCCACGCCTCCTCATATATATATATATATATACACATACACATAGTCTAGTCTCTCTTATTCCTCCTCATTTTTTTTGATTTTATTCTCCTCTTCGGAGCTGTACCGTGTTGCTGCAATCCCAGCGATCCTCATTTCTCTCCTTGTCTCTTTCCCCCTCAAGTTCTACCTCCGAATTATATAAATAATCCCGCATATTCGCCGAGGTATGGTGCATACACAATTTCCTTTCTTATATATGTATATGCTCGAGGTTTGATTGAATTTTTTTTTTTTTCTTTTTTTCCGTTTTGTTTCTTGTTTTTCCGCCACTTTTATGCTTACACCCCGCCGAAATTTCGTTAAAAATAGGAGAGAAAAAAGAGTGAAATTGGAAGTGTACGAATGAAATTGCTGATTTCTCACGTTAGTTACGCCATCCCTATTTCTATAGCATATAGTATGCATGTATCGTATACGTATACATATGGTAAAATAATTATAATTTCACATTAGTATAATATTCCATATGAAAATATTTATACTGTATAATAATTGATATTTTAGTTATTGTACGCTTTTTTCCCCTCCTCGTTTTTTCTTAATTTCATTGATGTAATATCATTTTTATCAGCACAGTTTCACCCGTTTTCTCCTCAAACATCTTTCGTTCCATTTTTCGTTTTTCACAAGCTTTTATCCTCTGCGTTTTTTTTTTTTTTTTATTTTTTTTATTTTTTTTCATCTTCTTTCATGTCGTTCGTTAATTAATTACGCGTTATCCGATTAACCATTAATTAGCCGTCTACCTACTATACAAACGACTCGCGGGGCTTTGGCGAGGCTCAAGAGCGCACGCGATTAAAGAGTGAAAGAGAGAGAGAGAGAGAGAGAGAGAGTGAGAAAGATTACACGCTCCGCGAAATCAACCCGGTAGACCAAATAACAACGGGGATAAAAGCAGCTCATCCGGAGGCTGGTGGGAGTGGCAAAACGTTAGCCGGCCAGTAAAGCCTCTCTCTTTCTCTCTCTTTCTCTCTCTCTGCCTTTCTCTCTCTCTCTCTCTCGCCTATCGGTCGCAGGAAGCGACTCGATACGTTTGAATGTATGTATGTACCCAGGATCGCGCATCTCTCTCCCACCGTTTGAATTTCGAATGAGATTGCTTCTGTCCAGCGTGATACGGACCGTTAAAAGACCTGCTGCTTACCGGAGAAGAGGGAGAAACAAAAAAGAATTACGGGGTTGAAATAGAAATAGAAGTAAAATCAGAATTGAAGATTAAATTCAACTTGATAGAGAGATTGCAATGCGTTGTTGTCGTCTATCTAGATTGTGTAAAATCGTTAGAATTCTGATTGGTTTTCTAATGCACCTTGACCGTCTATATTTTGACTTTTCTAGATTTCCAGGTTCAGTATTTTAAAATTCTTCTAAATTAGATCTTCGCGTTTTTGATAATTCGATATTCTGACCCTCGTGTGTTTTCAAATATTTCAATAGCGTAAGATTGCGCACTAGTTGATACTGTTTTTCCCGAGTGCGCAAAATTGAATTTTACGCACTCAAATGAGTACGAAAAACAATACATTTTCGCACACGTGCGAGAATTAAAACGGAATGGGCTACTTTTTGTAGAGTGTGCAGCAAAAGTCCCTCTTACATTGTCTGCGAAGCGTGCGCAAAAGTAACCAGAGTGTTGAAACAGTGTGCAAAAAGTAACTAGCGGGTATAAAAGTTGTTCACTTCTCACACGCTCGACATGCAATGAAAGAGGGACTTTTGACGCGCGTGTTGCAAAACTCGAATTTTGCGCACTGATTTTGGAAAATGTATATTATCGAATATATATGAGAATTCTTTGATAGTTTTTATTTTCTCCGCTCCGTCGCGTCACTCTCGATGTCTAGGTAATTGCGTATTTTCAAAACGCCTTGGAGACGTCGTTGCGCCTATGCTCGTCTCCTCGTCTTCTGTTGCACAAGCTTAAAGCGACTGCGAACTATTTACCATGAAATATACTCTATCCCTCTGCAATTAATATATATATATATATATATATATATATATATATATATCTGTCTCTCTCTCTATGTATATATACATATATAGTTGAAGAAGCCGCCACGAGGAAAGCAACTTGCGGCAGAGGGAAATATTATTATTTTGTTTCATCGTTGTAAACAGCCTTTGGCACTGCAATTATGCGAACAGCACAATTCTCCTTGGATCTTTTCGAGACGACAGGATGGGTATGCCATTATTATATACATAGCGATGTATAAATATATGTATATAACATATATACGGTATACAATACACACACCTAGCAGCATTTCCTCGGCGTTTTTTCTTCTCGTCCAGAGAACGTATATACTTACCTAGGCGAGGAAAAAGACAAAGCTCGGGTAGCAAACGAGGAAGGAAAATGGAGAAAAATGTGTATAAAAACGACGTCAACCTTTGCGAGCTCTTCAATCCTCCCCCGACTTCTCGTGCTCATTATTTCTCTACCTTTTCATCCCTCAAATTCCTTATACCTTCTTCTCTACTTACATTATGTATTATACCTATACGCTGTTGTATCTTCTCCTTCTTATTATACCTTTTTATTATACTTATGATCATTGAGAATTTTTCAAGTGTCAAATGGTTGCTTGGCTGACAATGAGAGTGTAAATTATTTTTCCGAAAATAAATTTAACGGATAAATCCAACTCGAAGAAGATGAAAAAATTATTTTTTTTTCACTTTATCACGTACACCATAAAGTATTGATGAAATTTTGTCAAAAAAAAAAAAAAAAATGCGAAAAACGTTTAGATCTCCACCAATGTATCGCGTACATAGGTATCTTTTTTTTTTTTTTTTATTAATATTCGGCAACTTTCTTGCTTGCGGCATGCATTATGTACACAAGTAATATTCTCAAGTGTAGCGTATATAACCTAAAGAATAAATAATGAATGTGTAAGCGAACAAACTGCCGAGGTGGAAAATGTTTTATTATTTAACGCAGCATTTGCAAAAAAAGTAACAAAAATTTACGAGATATGGAAATACTGTGGACATTTTTTCGGGCTTCACGCGCTTCCGTTCCCTTCCATTTTTTGTCTCTCTCTCTCTCTCGCTCTCGCTCTCTTTCTTTCTCTCTCCGTATCTCACAGACTTTTCGGTAGAGGACTTCAGCAGCGAACGTGAAAGTGCAGCAGCATCAGCAGCGCGGAAATCCGTCGTATCCTCTCCTCATTTGGTTCGTCCTGCTGCTGCTGCTGCATGTCTGCAAGGCGATCTTGCATAAAAGCAGTGGTTCCATCAACAACGGATATTGGTGAAACCTGATGCATGCCAACGCTTTGGCTCTACGCACTGGGATATCACTTTACTCTAGGGAGATTGTCCTACTATTAAACACATGCATCGCACACAGGTATTACACATGCTTTGAATGCACGAATACATTCTTTTACCCCCCTTTTTATCTTCTAGTCCAATAAACCAAGGCCCGACGAATCTCGGATATTTAGAAGCGGTGGTGAAATTGATTTTTAACTTAGTTCCGTACTCAAAGAATTTGCTATACGCAAATTTGCGGGGTCAAAAATCCCCGGGATATTTAAAAAAACAGACGGATATTTTCGTCTTTCACGATTATCTCGGCAATGGTAAAGAATTTTGGAAAAATTTTCTGACAAAAGTTGTAGAGATAAAAATTTCGCGTCGAGATATACCCTAAAAAAATTATTTTCGTCCAGTATTTACTTAGTGACAACGAATTCTTTGATTTTTCGAAATTCCTTACCGTTATCGGAATAATCGCGAAAAACTAGAATTATATCGTCCGTACATTAATTTTCACTATTTCCCGGGAATTTTTGATACTGTAAATTTGCGTATATTATTCTTGGGTTTAAAATTAAGATAAAAAATCAAATTTGCAACCACTTACAAAATCAATTAGAGGTTCGTGCCTTGTGTGTATTGGACTATTTGAACTAAAAAAAAAAAAATTACCCTCACGAGGCTTTGTGTATTACAATATTAAATAATATACTGTAAATAATGTCTGTAATGAATCCTTAATCATCATTTTACTTGTATATTTGATATATGAGAGGAAGATATCGAAGTAATTTCCGGGATGAAACTAGACGAGAATTTTACATCGGATTTGTCTTTTTTTTTTTTCTCTCTCTGAGGTGGGGAGGTTCAATTTTCTTTATCGTATAACAAACTCGCTGCTGCTGCTGCTGCTGCTGCTCTAAGTAATTGAACTTTTTTTTGATTCTTAGACCTTTCATATTTCCGCGCTTGGTGTATCAGGTATACTACATAATAGAGTTCATACCATGACTTATATTTACAACTAGCAACCCGTCGCGGTGTTTCAACCGCTAATATTTTCAAATGCTTCTTGTGGCAAAACTGTTACACACAGCCATATTATATTGCGAAATTTTTTGCACAGTTCGTCGAATCGTTGGAAATTTTTGAACCCAAACTTTTTCTACATGTTTGAGTTTAGTTAGCGTTCGCACAAGTGTTGTCACTGTAACAAATTTCTGCAATTGTCCCAATTCTGAAACAGCACCTTGAATATTTTCAGATTTTTTTTATTCAATTGCTCAATTATTTACAAATATTTAATGTGATTTCGACAAAAAAAACTTTTAGAGTAAAAATGTAGAAGGATTCTAAAATGGAAGGATTACAATGGCCAATTTTTAAAAATTCGTAAACACGTCTTATAGATCATTCAAAATACTGAATTTCGAAGCATGGAAGAGACAGAATGTAGAAAGACAAAGTATAAAAATCCAAAACAGAATCGTCAAATTTTGGTCTATTGTAAAATTCCATCTGAGGATTCTGCGTTTTGGAATTTTACACTTAAGCCTTCTACTTTTTCATAACTCGTCTCTACGTTTTTGATCAAAAAAAAAAACGTTCTTAAAATAGATTTTCACGTCTTTAAAAAATCGATATTGTGACCCATCTATTTTCCAACCTTCCAATATTGTTACCCTTAATCCCGTACATGTCTGTATTTGTAAAAGTTCATAGACCGTAAATTTTCTTTTTTTTTTTTCATCTTCAAGATATATTTTTTAATCCCTGTATCATCATTCCCGTTATAATATTACTTATATACATAAACATTTTTAGGCATTAAAAGTTTGTCTTACAAATAGTATATAATTACATCTTTTCGCTATCCGGTAACAACAACGCGATTGTTATACTATTTTTATCTCGTTGTCGTCGGTCGATCTATAACCTTATTATATAACTACTTACAATTAGTAACCAAACCCGAGGATGCTGATTGTGAAATACGCTGCACGGTTAAAGACTGGCTCAAACATCGTTATTAAAAGAAGTAAATATAAGAAATAAATAAAAATTGAAATCTATATCAGTCGTCTCTAGATTACCGAGAGCAATTACATTTCCAATTGCTTATCTTTCATCGGCGTATAATATTAGAGCGTGTGTCTAACGGGTTCGTTTACATCATACCCCCTGGACACAAATTACAGTTCAACCGTTACCGAGCTAAGAAAACTAACAATAAATAAAGAAAGGAAGAAAGAGAAAGAGAGAGGGAGTGTACAGGTTTTTTTATTTTTTTATTGCAGTCTCTAACTTCCCGTTTCTCTGTTTTCAGAGAAAAGAGGAAGAGTTATTGTAATCACCCCGAAAATGAAAAGTTGAGTTTTCATGTTGTTAACGGATTTCAATAATTTTGGTCTCAATCCACGCGGATATTTTCCAAACTTAGAAGTGATTAGAATTTGGTTTTGATCGGCGCGGTACTTTTTCAATTATTCAATTAACAAAGTTTCAAATAATGAGATGAAACTGATGATATCTTGAGAGTGGATGAATGGATTTGAATGAAAATTAGTACCGTGAGGTTTTTTTTTTGGGTCGTTACTCCCGAATCGAAGATTAAATTTGCAAAATTCTAACTCGGCGTATTCAATAAGCTCAAAAATAATTAAAAACATTTGGATTTTGATTGAAATTGGTACTCGTCGGTTTTTGGGCGGCTGATCACGAATCAGAAGTCATATTTGCGGAATCTGAATTTCCGATACCATATGGTGGAAAAAAAATCCAAAAATATTTCGATTTTGGTAGAAATTGCTGCGCTGAGGCAATTAGAGTCGCACCGATAACGAACCCAAAATTTATAATGGTGGATCCGCTATGCTAGTTCAGAATAAAAAAAAAAAAAAATGAAAATCTGAATCTAAAAAAAAATTCTACGTTCTCTTCAAATAGATTCACAAGGAAACGGGTCTAAAATTGTTCCGAGTGTTGTAAAATCGAAGTTTTGAGAATTTCTGAGAATTCTCAGACCGCTTGAACAATGTTATAGTTTGTCAAAAGAATTCAAAGCGTTGCAAAAAAAAAAAAATAGAACAAAAATTTTCCCATGACGGAGTCCGGTCTTGAAATGTTTCGAAAAGAAAATACAGTTTTTGAGAATTTAAAAAAGTGGTCCGTATCAAAATCACTCTCATTACTTGCAAATAATTAGCCAGTTATTTGAAGAAATCTGAAGAAATTCCGAGCACTGTTTCAGAGTTGGAAAAATTGTAGAAAAATTTTTTAACCGCGGCAAAAATTACGAGGGTCAGAAGTTGGTCGGGTTTCGCATGGAATTTCCCCGTATGCAACGTTTAGTTTACACCGTATAATACACGCGGGCAATGTTATTATAATACCGCTAACTATGATCTGATATTAAGCTATTTGGCGGACCACAATGGACACTATGGAGGTCAGAGGGCGCCTTTTGGGGTTGCGGTGTCTGCCGTTTCCGCACCCTAGCTTGTACGCTTTCACCCTCCCTCCCTTGTCTTTTTACCCTTGTTTCAGGTCAGCAGTGTGTCCGGAGACGTAATTGGATACCTTTGGACACAGGGTTCTGTAATCGCTTTGTTGCTGTACCGATACATACGGAAATATTTGTACATATGTACATATATATATATATATATATATATATATATTAGGGTGGTCCTTATTTGGGGTGTTGACGAATTCCGATAAGTGCGCCCCCTAGACACGTTTGAAATAAATTTAAAAAAATGTGTGCGAAAACGGAGCGCTACAGTCCAATTAGAAGACGTGCCTGTAACCTCGTTTTGTTTTTCATTTGAATAACATGGGATTTTTAGACTACTTCAGTCATTATGTTTTTGAGTTGTCCCCATGAACGCAAAAAATTCTTTTTTCACATAAATCTGTTGTTCATGGGTACAACTACGCGTATATTTTTCCACAAGTCGTTATCACAACCTTTACGCCCCGCATCCCCCTGATATTATACACGACGGCAAATTGATCAACGTGAGAATACCTCTTTTTAGCCGCTTGGTGCTTGACAGTATTTCACCAATTAAAAGGCAGTCTTATTTACGTCATAAGTTTGTAAAAAAAAATAATTGTACATGTGGGAAAAAATATGTATTTCAATTAGTGTATTTAAAAACACATCGCTTATACTTTATACTTTTTTAAAAAGTAATAATTAAAATTAAAATGTTTTGATCGCCGTCTGTTTTTCTGGATCGGGAAAGATTTTACGATATTCCGAGATCCATGAACAACAGATTTATGTGAAAAAAGAATTTTTTGCGTTCATGGGGACAACTCAAAAACATAATGACTGAAGTAGTCTGAAAATCCCATGTTATTCAAATGAAAAACAAAACGAGCTTACAGGCACGTCTTCTAATTGGACTACAGCGCTCCGTTTTCGCACACATTTTTTTAAATTTATTTCAAACGTGTCTAGGGGGCGCACTTATCGGAATTCGTCAACACCCCAAATAAGGACCACCCTAATATATATATATATATATATATATATATATACACGTATAAATCCGTATATGTGCCTACATGCGTTGGGTTACACGCGTGATATTTTTGAAATATTGAATATTTTTTACCCTCTTCCTTACGAGGAAGATCTTAGTTTTCGTCATTAATTTTCATTTATTTTTTATTTCTTATCCTCGACACTTTTTCGAACGTCAGGTTTTTTCTCTTTCTTACCGCAGAGATGAAGGTGACAAATTTTTCGCCGTTGATATCAAACCAGTTTCAAGCTTCTTTGGATTATTTTTATCGGTTTTTTTTTTCTTTCTTTTTTCGTCTTTTTTCATATTCTTTGACCGCAGTATCGCGTATTGATCGAATTATCAACCCTCGAGCTCTGCGGAATGCTGAAAAATATAAAAAGAAAAAGTATGCCCTCACGGCGTACCGTGACCGTGGGAAATTTTTTTTTTTTTTTGTTCCGAATATTATTTTGATCGCATATCTCGTTTTTGTTTTTGTTTTTGTTTTTTGTTTTTTTTTTTTAAGCTTGAAGTAATTTATTCGCAATTTCACGCTGTGCCCAAAGTATAGTAATAATAATAACAACAATATTAATATAAAATGCTCGGGGGTAATTCAAAGGTTTATTTGTTTACTTTGTTTTTCACCTTAAAATGATGCAAAAACAGTTTTCATAACCGGGTCTAGACACGGGGATAACTTCCATTTCTTCGGTGCAAGCGTTTCGAGCTTATCTGCAACGTCGAGCTTTAATAAGTCGTTCAAGGAGATCTTCTCCACTTACAGCTTGCGCGCTCAGTCTGTTCTTCTCTGCTCTCTTTCAAGATGAACTTTTTCTCAAGATTATTAGTCTTCTCACGCGACTTTAAATTCCTTAATGTTATATACGGGTTATACATAGTGCGATATTTATCCTTTACCCTCACAGGACGGATTTTCAATTTCTTTTGTATATTTTTCAATCGATTTAGAAATATTTTTTCTCTTTAAAAATCAATTACGTATCACACATCGATGTGTTTTTAGTTTCTTTTGGAATTCTTGGTGAAATTTTGCGCACCTATGAAAATAGTCTCTTATTACTCGATGATGTTACATCGCGTACGAATAGTGAAATTATAAGTCAGGGACGTGAGATTGTAATGGAAAATGTTTTAAAACCGAACGTTGTATTTTGATTGGAAAAATCATACCCCCTAAGATAAATTCGTTCCATTAAATTTTCCGACGAAGTAGAAGAAGAAAAAGAAGAGCGATTATTTTTTTCTCTTCATCGCGTGCTTGACGCGAGGATATTTAACAAGGGTTCGTCCCGATACAACGAACCTCTGATGTTATACGTACCATAATATCGATACAGCGTTTTTCTTACCCATTCTCATACGCCAATTTTGCTTCTCGTTTTCTGAGTAAGCGAGACGTATAAAAACGGCATACCTACGCGTGTGTGCGAGCTGAAAAGAAGCAGAAGCAGAAGAAGAAGAAGAAGAAGAAGAAGAAAAGCTGGGTAGCGATACGGCGAGACGGTTGTTATCCCGGTTAGTACCTCCGCCTTTATCTGCTATCCTTATAGGTATCTATGTAAATGGCACAGGTAGCCCGTGCTCGTTTACGAATATAGGCGCACGTATGTGTCAGAGTGCGCAAAAGGTGGGTTGGTTATACCGCGTAGAGAGGTTATGAAAGTGGTTGCCGGGCAATGTTCGAATACCTCCTCCTTGCACATTCGTTTATACATGTACGTACATGCATGTAATATATACCTCTGTAGTGTATACACAAAGACGTTCCTGTATAATACGTATATAAAATATATAGGTAACGTAAAAGGGAGCGGGTGCGGCTGTGACGAGGGAGAAGAAGAAGAAGAAGAAGAAGAAGAAGAAGAAGAAGATTCGTCGTACTGATATACCCAGAGTCTTTCTTCTCCTCCTTCTTATATATTAGCCTCCCTCCCACCCTTCTTATTTCTCTTAATTTTATTTTATTTTTTTTATTCTCTCCTTCATTCATTCTTACTCCCGTCCTCGATCTCTTTCTCCTTTGTTTTCCTTTCATCGCAATACGTCGACGTCGTACGGTAGCCGTTCTCCTTGTCCCCGCGATCTTTCGTTCCCCCGTCCCCCGATTCGCAGAAGTAAAAGCGCCCAGGATCTGCTGCACGGAAGGTGAAACGCTGTGACATAGAACGGAGGAGTCTCGCGGCCCTCCGTTCCCTCTTCCTCAACAACCCCCCCCCTCCCCCCTTTCCACTTGTGTCGCGCCGTCGTGTGAGCCAAATGTCTTTGTTCCCAGGAGTAATACGCCCAGGCCAAGAGGACAGATTGCGAGGGAAACTCCCCCCCCTCATCCTCTTTACCCCCTCGACACCACCACCCACACACCCTTTCGTACACCGCTGCCACTCTTCGGCGTACCGTACTCCAACATTACGTCACGCGTTCCTGAGTTCGAAACCGCGTATGCCACGGGAGATACCTTCACGTACACTTTGAGCCCTTGTCGCATTTCTATCAGATGTATTATCAGGGATAGGTATTAATTGATACGCCTCGGTTGGACGTCGTCCCGAACCTTTGATTCTAATCAAGTGTCGCTATCGTGGCGTGGTTAATATCAGAAGCCAATATCGAATGGTTAGGTGATCGATTACTGATGATCGGTAGGTTAGGTCGATTGATGTCTGTGAGAATTTTCATCATTTTGCTTGTAAAATGAATCTCTGTGTATTTTTTTTTATTCAAAATGGAATTTAGAAACTTTTTACCGCGTCGTTCATTTTGTAGCTGACGTTGTGGCGAATCTAACGAGCCCTTGTTCGTTCATTTCGGTCGAACAGATCGCGAGATATCGTGCTTTGAATAAACGCGCCGAGTAAACGAGACGCGCGTTTCGCTTGCTAGTCGCGCGCGTTCGCGCTAGCGTTGCACTTCGAATTGAGTTATCTCGCGATCGGTTCATCCGAATTCGTTGAACGTCGGCTCGTTCGATTCCTCTCGAAATTGGCCACAATCTTTTACATAAAATCGCTGACTGTTACAAACTCCGGTTAAACTTTTCATCAATAAAATAACTGTTTTCCTATATCGGGAAATTCTTGCGTCGTTTTTACTCTTCGTTCGCTTCTTTTCTCCTCTCGTCTTGACGTTCCGCAGCACAATGCATTATTACACGCCAAGGTATCGCGCGGCCAACACTTGCGGCGCGCGTGCATTCGAAGAGGGGGGCGTAGGGCGTGTAACTGCTTATGTACCCAGAGCATACAAGGGTGCGTGGTTCAGGTGGGCGCGGGGTATACGCGTATAGCTCGCAGGCACGTCGGGACATCTTCAAGTATTCATAGAGTCGAAGTTTGCTTCCCGCAGGCGAATCTCGCGAACCTCGCCCGACGCCTCCTGTCCTCTATAACGGCTTCGAGCAACGTCGACGTTACCTGCTGCTGCTGCTGCTGTGGAAATATCTAACGTATGCAGCCGGTGTAGAGAGAGGCACATGGGCTTCCCGATACGCCTCGTTGTCTTTCTGCTTCCTCTTCCGCTACGCGTTAAGCTCTTTTCACATTCCTACGTTTCGCGCGCACACTCGCGCACACACACATATATATATATATGTATGTCAGGGTGGACTAAAAAAAAAAAAAAACAAACGCGACTGGTTTGAAACGTGAACAAAATCTAAACGCTTTGACCGATTTTTGGAAACTTCTTTTTTTTCTTCGAAAGTAGAAGAACAAACACAGAGCTCTGGCAATCATATTGAAGTTAGTAACGTTGTCGTAACGATTCAAGCTAAGGAAAAACCGTCATTTCGCGGTTATCGTATCGTCTGAAATTCGGTAAACCGTAATAAAAGAAAATACACTCGTATTTCGAAATCTTAGTTAATTAAAATTCATTGTAAATTTAAGAAAATAGTTTTTTATTTTCCCCGATGTTTCCTCACGGTAACGTTAATTAACTTCAACCTTGTTTCTGGCACTAAGTAACTGAAGTGTAACTGAATTCCGTTCCCCATTTGCTTTTTTGCGTCGATAGTATTAATTATTAGAAAACTTTGAAATAATTAAAATTAGCGGAATAAACGAAAAGCACAACGTTGTAAATATTTTCTTGTTTTTGCAATCAATTGAACCAAAATAACTGAATCCTTGAATCATAATTTAAGATCGAAACTGAGTTGAACATTCTTTAATGTTAATTTTTCTCAGTCTCCCAGTGAATTTTTTAAAACCCGATTTTCAACAACGTCTTTCTCGGCAGGGAATAAAATTTTTTCAGCCTTGCAAAGCCAAACATGAAAGATTAATTTTTCTACAGTTTCAGGCAAAATAAAGTTTTCGGAAATGGGTCTGTGGGTTCGGATTTTATTCGCGTTTTAAATCGGTCACGATTTTTCTTCGGCGTATCCTGTACATAGGTATGTACACATATAACACACATAGTACCGCACTTTTCTCACCAATTGTTTCTTGACACGCCTCTGTCTGCGCGTGTATTGTTCACGCGTGTACCGCACCCACAGGTCTTTATTCATTTTGTTCTCCCATTTTATTCTTCATCGCACAGGATTGCTGTCTCCGGTCACGACGATTTATGAATTTGTAACTGAAGTTCGAAAAACAAAAAGAAACAATCGAAAAAGTTGGCTGACAACGAGTCAAGGGAAAACATTACGCAAGGAAACCCTGCAATATTTTTTTCTCTCGTATTGGACAATTTTTATTATACTGTACAACCTTGTTATATTATAATAATTGAACCGTTGGGCTTTCGATTTGCGCTGTGGAAAGAAAAAGGGTTGAAAATCGATGATCGTGCGAAAGTTACGCCGCTGTGGATTCTTAGCCTTGATTACTGTTTGTTCGTTTTTTTTTTTTCTTTTTTTTGGTCGCATTCGCCGACACGGTCCCACCTTTCTTTTGCTCTCGTCCTGCATCTATTATGCACATACATTACACACGCATACATGTATATTCTTAACATCTGAAACCTCGTCTTACGTCGAGCAAGGCCTTACTGCTCAAGAGGGATTTACTTCTCGTGTAATCTGCTTTATCATTTTCTAATACATTTCCTATTCTCTTCCCATCTTCGTCATGGTCAACCTTTATTCTTGTATTCACTTTACTTCTCCAATCTAACGCGCAAGTTCATTCGTTTCGTCATCATCTTCGCAAACAAATATGAACCGATACGGACTCATGTTTATAATAACAATCACGAGTATTTGTTTGTTGAAAAATGTATACTTCAGTTTTTTGTTTAACTCAAATATCTTCAATAATGTTAATACGCCTGCATAGACGCGTTATAGCCTTGCAATTATATTATAAACAATCGTGGCGGTTTTCCACGCAGCGGAAAATTGTGCGTGCTTTTAACGTTAATTCCGTTTCGGTATTATATTTCTTCTCTCCTTGTAACACTTATTTTTTTTTCTTTTCCTCTTTATCTATACTAGAGAAGCTCGTTCTGCCTCGACGCTGTATTTCCGGTCCAGCGAACAGGGACTGGTGGAAATAAGAAGAGCACTTTTTTCTTCCACTCCGCTTCGCGAAAGATTCCTTCGAACGCAATTTCACGGGGAGATTTCTACCGTCTCCCCTTTTCCCTTCCCTCTTTACTCCCCCTTGCGCCTCTCGCTATATCTCTTTCTCTCTCTCTCTCTCCCTCCCCTCTCTCACTTATTCTCACCACGCACAGAGTCGCCGCAACTCCCACAACGTCGCTTTCATCCTCTATCAGTCAAGTGGCAAAACCGAAATCGAAAAAATTGGCACACGGTAAACCCAAAATCATAAACGATCTTATACGGTACGTTTGCAACTGCGTTATGAACAAATCCACAGAGAGATAAAGACAAAGGGAGAGCGAAAGAGATTAGAGATAGAGAGAAATCCCTCATTCGAGGAAAACTTCTCATCTCGTTTTTCGTTGATTCGTTATGGCATGTATTATATGGTACAAGAACCGCTCTAATATATATATGTGTGTGTGTGTGTGTAATACGCTGTTTTTTTATACCTACAAAAATACCTTTCGAACAGCTTGTTATAATATACTCTCATTGGCGGGTTAATTTCATTATAACCTAACCTAACCTAATCTAACCTAACAGTTATTTCTCATTTTTTTCGTATAAAAATAGAAATATTGGGTTGCGAAGGGAATAAAGAAAGTATGGGGGGGGGATAAAGAAACGCAAACGATAAAAAGAAACAAATATGAGAATTTTTACCGAGTTTGTTTTATTCGGTAGGTGAATTGCTGCGGTATTTCAACACAGTGAATGCTTTTCAGAGCATCGTGGTGTAGTTTTGAGGAATTTTATTTCATTGTGTTTGAAAGGGTATAATATAAAGGACTTTATACACTTTCATCAACTTTATACGTGTACCCTGTTCACGGGAATATTACGACTTGATTTCACATTCAATGTGGATGTTTAACTCGGAACGTACTTGGCAATTTGTGAATTTATGTTACGGTTAATAAATTGTGAATTGTAATTTATATGCTAGTCGAAGCAACTTCTTAATGAATTCGTTGCAACGGACAATTTCACGGAAATTAATCAAGTTTCCAACTCGGATTGTATTATGTATACAACGCGTCGTGTTATATACGTTGAATTAATAATTATGCACAAAACAATGAGCGAATGCGAGATGGGGGGATGAAGGAAGAAAAAAAAATTGTTTTTAATATATATCCGAAATATGTAGATTATATATTCGGAGGGGAATATTCATACGAAGGCACGTGAAAATTTTCCTTTTTTTTCATCCATTTGAAAAATTACTTGATTTGAATAAAATTCTCTGCCAAATACGCGGATTATCGGACAGTCTTTGAACCTACGGCGGTTTATTAAAAAGCAAAAAAATCTGAGTGGCGGGTAAAAAGTTATCCAAGTAGGTGGGTGTGCACGCATTAAATTATACGGAATATATATTTATACGTGTATATAAATATATAAATTATATAATATATGTAATATATACAATATATACAATATATATAATATATATATGAAACGCTTCAGGATTAGGGTGACGAGGGGCTTGGATTTTAATCTCGTCTCATCTCGTCCGTTCATCACCGCATGCACTGTTTAATCCACTCGCCTAATTTATACGGGTTTTAACTCACTCTTACTCGCTCAAAATTTAAACTACGTGTCTAGCAAAAACCGAGTTGCACGATTTTTTTTTAGCGTATTTTTATTTTCTCCCTCAATTTGCCACTGAGTATTTATTGAATTATCATGTTCGTGAGAGCGCGAAGAATCTTGTTAAGAATGGGTAAATTAGAAATACTGAAATTCTGACGAAAAGTTGAAACGTCGATGGTTTTTTTTTTATTTTTCTTTGAAATCACTCCAAAATACAGGTTTTCAAAATTTAGTCAGATTCCTTCTATTTCATTCTACGACGATTACTAATTTTATTCAGAAGACTATTAATTTCTACAATGCCAATCATTAGTCAATTCAATATTGTAATGTTTGATCACGATCCACATCGGTGAAATTTAAAAAAAAAAAAAATTGAATATTCAAACCTTGCACTGCGTATCTCCTGGGTGTAAGTAACACTGGTGACACACCGGAGTCGTTGAGACCCCAAAGTTAAAATCATTGCGTAGAAACGGAGATATCGATTCGAAGAACTTGAAAAAATTCTGTGATACTATTTAACTATTATACTTCAAGGCAAATTAGACGTATATTTAGCAGGATGAAATTTTAAATGTCTAAACAGAATAACAAAAAATCCTAAAAGAACAAGAGATCGAAAAATTGATCAATTTGGCCAAAAAAAAAAACTTCACCGAACTTTCAATGTTTTGAGCTGAAAATTTATAGAGTAATTCTTAATACCATAGCGATATTTTATTATTTATCTTGGATCAAATTAGATTATTTTGGACATTTTTCATATGGAATTAACGGTGAACATGCGGTGGGGTCATTTTGACCCCGGCGTGCAGAGTGTAAGGTTTAACGATACAGAGTACTAGAAAATTTTTTTTCACGAAATTTATGAAAATAGTCTTCTTAATAAAACGAGACATGGATGAGTGAAATCGGATCAATCGATTCTTATCCATTTTTTTAAACTGTTGAAACTGAAACATTGGCACAGTCTAATCGTATATTTCTGTTCATAATTCCATTATTCCATTAATTTCGGTTATTGCATTCTTTTAAAGAAATCTTCGTAGCTCACAAATACAACAATGTGACAAGTACTTAATATCAAGTACCAAGTAGTACAGATTATTTGTTTATTTTTGTTCTCTTAACCGTGATTCAATAAATCATTTACCTGGTCTCACTAATTTCCTTTCCCAGTCCGCATAATTTACTTGATTGGGAGATCCTTTCCTCCTTTGCCTTGAATGCGATTCGGTGAAGTGTAATTTCGAGAGAAAAGATGGAAAAAAATGAAAAAAAATATATATATATGTATAAAAAATATCACCGCTGCCGTCGCCACCGACGCCTGCGAACGAATGCCAGCAATTAGTGTAAAAGTGCCGGTGCAGTAGCCGCTGCATCGCATCGCGAGGAATGAAGAGGTAAAGAGAGTTGGAAGTATTTCGGTGATTGCCGACGAGTGTCTCTCTTCCCCTTCCATGCTATGGCGTTTCTCTGCTTCGCCCTACACGGAGAGAAGAGAGAGAAGGAGAGAGCAGATTTTACTCAAAACTTCAGGAAAAGAGGGATACGTGAAATGTTTTTTGGCATAAAATACCCATGTCAACCATATTTTGTTTACTGTAAAAGGTATGAGATTTTACTCTGCGCTCGTGCTGTATGATTAATCGATTAACGAATTACCTAATCGACGATTTCGGTTAGTCGTTTTTCCAATCAATCGATTAATCGGCGGCTTAAATTAATGGTTTTTAAGATTGGTTTTCAATACTCGGAGAGTAATTGTTGCGATATTATGGAAATTATTATTGTTGGAAAGAAATTGATTGAAAAAGTAACGTGAAAATTGAAGGAATAATTCACGTAAATCACATGTTCGTCAAATTTCATTTTAAAAATTCTGGTTGACAGATCTAATATGGCGGAGGAAAATTTGAAATTCGATCGAATCGGGAGGAGAAATTCTCTCTGAGAGTCTTTGGGGTCGCTTATCACGAATCTGAAATAAGATTTTGAAAATTCAGTACGGCGAATCCAATCAGCGACCCCGAAAACTCCTGCACAGAGTTTTTTTGACCGTATTCGATGAAATTTGAAATTTTTGCCCGCCATATTGAATCCGATATCACGAATTAACGTCAAAGATTTTACGAAGTATATTTTACCAAAAAACCTGATGTGTGTCCCTCTTTTCATGCAGTTTTGAATAAAATCTGCTATTTTATTCTCTCTGTGTAATCTCTTTCTCTCTCTCTCTCTCTTTCTCTCTCAAAATACGTGTCGATCCAACAAGTCATTATCTCCGCGGTATTTTAAGGTTAGATTCGTCACGTTTATTGAGATTGAGTTAGTTCCGCGCTCGGCCGACTGTGGCGCTGTAGGTTTCTCAGTGTTGCCAACGTAACTGACTGGTGTAAAAAATCAGTCGTCTCCTTTACTAGTCAGTAACGAGGGTGTTTGAAACTGCATCTAGGAGAAGGAGGAGAGACGTAAATTTGGAAGTAAGCCAAGTCGAATCTATTAGACTGGGCGAGGCGTGCATCTGCAACGCCTTATTAAGGGGAACATCCACCTACCTGCTAACGCATTTACTAATTGCGACACGAATAAATTTTCCTGCTCAAATATTCTTGTACCCCTTCCAAAGCTGCTGCCGCTTTTGCTTTGGCTGCCGTCGCACGCCGCTTCTCTACTTCGCATCTACCTCTAATATTTAGTCAGTTACTTCAACCCGATTTCACCGTTTTGTTTATAACCTCGTTGCAGCTGTCGACAATTTTGCCGTATATCGCCACGCAATTGTCTATGTTCAACGGAGTGAATTAAAATTATGTATATATATATATATTTGAGGTTGAAAAATTTTATACCTGAAGAAATTTTTCACTTTTCTTCTAACGAACTTTATTTTAATTATTCAATTTTTCTTCGTTTTTATGCTCCAGAGTTTTTGACACAACGTTGTGACGGACTAAACCAACTCGTACTTACAATCAGATACTAATCTACGGCAATGGAGCTTCGTTAAAACATAATTATTAAACATATCACTGATGCAGAAAATGAAAGGAGGCCAAAAAAACATTGTTCACCCATCGTTTCAACGCTTACATTCTCGATCCTTGCGATCCTTTCAAATCCTTCTATATACCTACTCATATTATACGCCATGGGTATACCATACAAGCGTTCTCGCATAGATAGATGTATATACATATGCGTATACATACCTTCATAGCATTCTCGTATGTACCCTGACATGATGGTATTAGACCATTTTTTTTTCTCCTCCTCCTCCTCCTCCTTTTACCTCGCCTTCATCCACCCTCTGTATCTTTCTTCGTCTAAAATTTTCTTTTGCAATAAACCCTCTCTCTCTCTCTTTCTCTCCTTATCCTCCTCCCTCCCTCTTTCCTTCCACGAGTCTTTGTAATCCCATTTTTCTTATTCTTCGGCTTCGTCTTCTTTTATACGTTACATACATATGAGATTCGCCTACCCTTTGACGACCACCTCGTCCTCGTCCTCGCGGTCTCGCCAAAGTAGGTATTATATATAGGAGGTAGGAGTCACCGGTGGTGCAGCACCCAGAAAATGGCTACGTCAACTTGCGAATGATTAATCGGATATCCAGGACAAAACCTCCTCTATGTATCCCCTACCGAGTGAAATACTCTCCTCGCGTTTTATCCTTTATACATACACACATACATATACATATATACGTATAATATATAAAAAGACGAACTTTTTTTTTTTTTCTTATGGTGTCCAAAAATTGATAGTATATCTAAAAACAAAAATTTTGGCGCCAGTATGAGCTCTTAATATCAATAGGAAGATTTGCCTCTATCCATTTCTTTATTTTCCATTTAAATAACACGGGAATTTTTTTTTTCATTTTTGAATTTTTATTACTTTGGAAGGGTTAATCGTAACAACAATCTGAAAAAAGGGATTTGTAGGAAATTTCACGCTCTACAAAAAACGTGTGAAGATCAAAGTTCCTCAGATCAACCGTTTCAAAGATATCAGCGATCAAAAATAACGCTAATCAAAAATTTCAACTATTTTCCAATAAAAGTACGAAAAAATATCATACGCCATATTTATATTATTTTTTATGTAAAAGTACTTTAATTCTGTTAACCAGAGACTGTAAACTTGTTTTTTTTGCTAATTAATTCAATACGTAACTCAAAAAAAGCACAAATACATAAATATAAAGGTTAAAAATATCGCATAAATGATTTTTGTGACTGCATGATAATATTTTAATATACCACCTGCTTAAGGTGTGACGAAAAAATGTTTGTTTGTGGTGACAAAGATGGTTAAATTATAGGAATAGAAAAAGTATGAACAAAAAAGAGGAGAGATAAGACAGAATGTCTATCTTTAATTGGCAATGTGAACTTTCAAAGAGTTTTTGCGGGTACTCTCTTTTTTATGCGATTTCTAGGTGTCGAAGTTAAAGTGTCGTTAAGGTAACGAAACATTGAACAAAAAAAAAAAAGGATTACCGTTTTGCAACTTTAGAAATATCAGGTAATATACATCGAAGTAGGGTTCAGTTCAGTTTGGAAAACATGAATAGGTATCTTCTGCTTTACCATACTTCACGGGCTTACGGGATTTAAGGTAATCTTGAAATTGCAAAATAACGAGTTTTCCGAAAATTGCATCACTGTATTAACGTTACGAGCTTTGTCCTCATTTTCTCATTCCCTACATAAACGGGGTTGCTTAAAATGCTTAAGAAAAAGAAAGTGTGATTTTTGCGATTCTTATAACACACTTCGATATTGCAAAAGAACTTTCATTTGCAACACAAAAATATGTTTTTATTATTTTTTCTTTTTTCACAACAAACATTCCGAACGTCTCGACGCTGAAGTGGTTCATCCGCGTACAACGTAGCGTACGTAATATTTTTTCAAAATAAAAGATCGAAGAATTTTTCAATTTTTGTAATGTAATTACCTTCCGTGTAAACCTGAAATGTTTATCGGAAAAAATTGAATCCAACAACTTTCTTCAAACAATCAAGTTGAAATTTTGTTGCCGCAAACCGTAACTTTTGTCTCCAAAGTTCCGCAATCCGTTCAATGTTTGATATTTGAAGAATTCTGGAGGTTTGCATATATGGTGATTTCATAAAAATTGAGAACTTTTTTTTTTTTTTTTGTTATTTTCACACAAATATTACATACCCGAGACGTTAAATCGTTCAACGTATTTCGGATGACAAAAAGCAATATCTCTCTCTCTATCTCCCTCTCTCTCTCTCTCTCTCCGTCACGTCTTTCCTCATTCTTGTTCTGACTGAGTGATGCGGCACAGTCATTTGTTATTTCATCTCATAATTGCTCGGCTCGTGATTAAGACGATGACGACAAAGATTAACGCTCAAAGGGTGAAATGCGAGGGAAGGTGAAGAAAAATGCAAGAAAAGAAAAAAAACGTTGCACGATTACGGAGTGCAACTGCACATCCAATCGGCTCTGAGTCGAATTTGAAAAACAATACCACAAATTCACGTCTACTTGTTTAACGCACTAATGAGACTGAATTTTATGAAGCTCAATTCTTTAACGTTGATCCTTTTCAGGCAAGCGCGTTATTTTCAAACTTTACAAGACTTGTCGGAAATATCTATATCGTCGAGTAGAGTTTTTTTTTTTTTATACGTATACAAAATAAAACGAAAGGTAGTTATACATTTTAGAAATTTTTAAGCTCCGTCAAATTGATCATCATCAAACGTCTCGTTGCATCCGCTTGAGCAACTTTATTTTTAAAAATACAAGATAGGGGTGGGGGTCAAAATCCCGGAAGATCAAAAAGTCGATTGGTTGGGATACGAATTTTAGAATAACGAACGATCGGTGTACCGAAATTGATATTTTCCACAAATCATCCAGTAGAATAACTGTTCTCCCGAAGGTTCATTCAACCGAACGCTCTTTTATCCGAAAAAGTATTTTCGGAACAGTCTGTGTTCCGATATTCCGATTGAACAAAGCACAGGATGGGAAGATGTGGGAGAATCATGGTTCGGAAATTAAAAATTGAGATCAGTTAATACTTTGAACAGCCAAAAAACCAAAAATATCATTTGACGAAAATCAAAGTTCAGAACGGGCGGAATTTCCATCCGCATAACGATGAAGGACCTGAATCTCGGAAGGAGGAAATGCCTAATCTTCCTGAAAAATCGAAATTTTTCAAATTCGTCAACTCGGTGCTAGTTTTATCAAGATTAACTCATTGTATTAAACAATCGTCTGTGTCATCAAGGAAAAAAAGCAGGTAAAGGATTGAGCAACAAATTTTCAATAAAATTCGAACGGTACATCTTTTTTCCCGTACGTTTGATTTATTTAACAAATTGTTGTTACATTAAAAGAGAATAAATGAGTTTTCGACGTCTTGCAGCCTTTCGATATTTTGTACATTCTGTCTTGGTGGATTTTTGGATTTCGATCTTTCGAGTCTTTGGTCAGTCGTTATTGATAAATTCGGATTCGTAAATGTTCGAAAAAGACACGAGTCTGATATTTGAAAAGTCGATTTTTTGACTGTTTGGTATTTTCGCGATTCAATATCTTGCGCTTCGGAATTTTGCCCATCCTCAAACCAAAAAAAAAAAAAAATACGTCTGTATAAATTAGTTATACATTTTTACGTTGTCAAGTTTTATTTTTCTCCAAGACAAAATTTCCGTATCTGTGGTATTTCTACGTTTTTTTACCTGTGGGTAATTTGACTTTCGGGATTTCGTCCCGTCGATCTTTCGGTCTTTCGCATTTTTTCACCCCACCCGCATTTACCACTGCAGAAAGGCGCGCGTGAAATCTGAGATAAAGAGGAGAAAAGAAGAACAATAAAAAACCAAAAAAACAAAATAACACGATGATGCGAGAAAAATATATTACAATTCGCGAGGAAAACACGAATATAATATAACACACGACGATCAATGTATAGGGTATATTTAATATCGCCTGTGTTGTGTAGTATTATAAATATGTATGTATATGTATTATTATATATATATATATATATATATATATTATTATTATATATAGACACGTATATCGGTGGTAGTGGAACGCGAAAAGAGAGGAACGTCGCGTGTTAAACAACCCTTGGTGGGGTTTATTTTTCCCCGAGTTCTCTCGATAAAGTTGCGCTATCGGTGCGCAATGGCCGTGAGCCGCGTAAAATCACCGGAAAGAAATTTGCCATACATACCTAGATGCGGATGCATTACACGTGTCTGTGTGTTACATGTATTTTCGCGAAATAGGCAACGGCAATGATCCTCCGCGTCACATTTCCTAGCCTCCTCCCCTACTAGGTATGTAGAAAATGAAAAAGATAAAAGAGCTCTCTCTCTCTCTCTCTCTCTCTCTCTCTCTCTCTCTCTCTCGCTGATCGTTACATCGTGGTCTACGCCTCACGAATACGATAATATAATGCCCAAGAAGTTGTTGGGGCCTTGTTTTTGATCGATGGAAATTTTTTCTCTTCTTTTTTCCCCTCAATTTGTGGTTAACTTTTGTTTTTTTTTTTATCTTTTTTCCTCTTATTTTTAATTCGAAAACCCCACGCACGTAACGTGTCGAGTTTCTTGAGAGTTCTGAAAAAGATGGGAGAGAGAGAGAGAGAGAGAGGGAGAGGAATAAAGAAAGAAATCGAATTATCCAAACGTGATTAATTATTTATTTGTTTATTTACGTACCTTTTTTCACGAACAGGTACAACGCGGAGTACACGTTACCAAGCTTCCATACGAGAATTCACCGTGATTCAGGTTTATTATTGCTTTGTATACCATTATATGCGTGCGGTTAATTAAACGTGCAGGTCATACCATACGTGTACAAAACCGCCGTCAGGCCAGACGCGAATCTCGCGTGTTACGCATCGCCCCTCGATTCATGTACCTACCATAAGAGGGAGAGAGAGAGAGAGACAGATATAGAGAGAAACGGAAAAAAAAAACCAAGAAGCCATGGAAAAGGGGGAACGTGGAGCGAAATAAAGCATAAAAATATTTCCGGAAATATTTGCGGAAGAGTACCAACACGCTTCGTTTCGTATTAATTTTTTTTCACCCTCCCCTTTCACATTCGCGTTCATCATCGATGCGAATTTATAATTGAAACCCCACGGCTTAAGCTCCAATTGATGTGTTTTAATATATATTTCCACGTGGCCGTAACTCTTTCTGTATCTAAATGTGAAAACGTTATTTTTCTTATTAAGACACTCTGCGGCTGCTCACTTTCCTTGGTAACGATATCGCTCGCTAAGGATCGTGAGAAATTGTACAACTTTCGATGTAAAGCAATCTTGATTTTCATTAGGTTATGGAGCGTAGATATGTATACGGTAGTGAAATGTTGGTAAAGTTCCGGTCCAAAGATGGAGGGAAATCTATCGTTGATTAATCGTAAACAATTGTTTGTTAAAACGAACGAACGTCTATTCGGTGGTACAATTTGACAAGTTCATCGAAACCCAGGAGAGAAAGTAACGATCCGATTCTTTTCTCGAAATTCTTGCTAAAACTTGGAGATTGATGTATAAAAAATTCGTACATTATGCATGAAAATAATGATCGTTCTCTCGGTATGTACGTCGGAGATAACGTGACGCCGTTAAGTTTAGTCGGATAGCTATCGCAAGACGATCGTAATCTTTATTCATCGTTACAATTACCCTTCATCACCGTTATTAAGGTTATTATGAGTAAAGTTGCACGCTTGAACACACAAACACGGGTACATCTATATGCAGACGCATAGTCTCCTATGGCTGGGTCTGTGTATTCAGGCAACCGCATGCGGTGTCTGCAGGTCGTAAGGCGGGTAAGTTTCCAACGGTTACGTACATCCTGACATAGTTCGGCTTCGTCGGGTTTCGTCTAGCAGGGAAGGGTTTGCAAATCGCGTTGGGTATGGTCAGTCGCAGTCCGGCGAATTACCATTTCATTCTGTTAGCGAGCTGAATTATTTCCGCCTCTTCTTCCCGCACCTACACGGACTCGTTCACCTTCGCACATGTGTGCACTCTACTCGTCCCATCGAGTCCGACTCCGCGCCCCCGTAATCAATTAATTTCAACAGGCAAACCTGAAACGGTTGAGCGATTGATTTTTCATCCTGGTTCAGTCGAGTCGGTATTACCGGTCCATGCTTCAGGGATGAGCATTTCTTTCGCATTCGGTGTTCGACTTGTTCTGTCCCACCGCTGTCACCAATTAATATTTTCCTTTTTATTTATTGAAAACCGTCCAGGAGAATGTATTGGACTCAGAAACTATCGGTTTACCGATTCGTATTTGTGACTCGAATTGCGGTTATACGTAACTGACAATGAGTTGTACAGATTCTTCAATTTTTATCTGTGTATGCTAATTTTTGGAGCAAAGCTGTTAGACGGAATACATTTGGAAGTTAAAAACGAGATACGGAGACGTATTGGTAATTTTGCGCGGGTGAGATTAAACCGTTGCTACTTTTTTTTTATTTATTTATTTATTTATTTTTTTTGTCTATAATGGAAAATCAACAACAACGCAACCAGTGATAATCGGTGGCGCCATTACCACAGCTTCTACGCTTAACGGAGCAGTGGAAGAGGAGAAGCCTCCTGCGAACAGAGAACAAGACACTGAACACGTGCTGCGGTTTAATGTCACGTCGAACGAATAATCGGTTGAGAGTAGTTTTAAATGTGCCTTTCGAATATATCACCGTGGAGTACGAAAGGATCACTTAACAACCGGTACGTGGGCTTGAGCCATTAGGAATAAGATATGGAAGTGACGCGTATGGAGTGATACGTGAGAGGACGCGTTGGCTCAGTGCCCGTTGTGGCCGTCGCAAACTTCTCCTCACGTTTCTCTAATTCTCTTTTATCATCCCACCTCCTCAGGCACCGCACATCTTACCTTTTGCCAACTATCCGCCAGCTACTCGGCATGTTTGACAGGTAGATGAGAAAGTTTAATGAGGTTGTAAAAAACTTTTTCGAATAGATATTTTTATTGTCTTAGGATACCCTAACCGGATTCTCTCTCCGAACCCATTTTCTTCCGCTTCTCCTTGGCTTGTCAAATCGAACATTTCATTCCGGCGGACCCTCCGGTTCGACCATATACTTCGCCGGTAAATCGGGAGTAAAAATCGATCGAATAAATAGCCTTGGGATAATACACTTTCTGGTCACATCAAGATGGGAACGGCGTAGGTACTTTGTGACTAAACTTACCGAGTCAAATGAGCCAGCGTTTTTTACTTTCGCATCTACGATAAAGTCGCACGGAATCGGCTTAGGTATATTAGCTACTCGTAATTATCCACACACACACACACACACCATTTATACCCTGATCTGTTTTGGTCATGGTTTAAGAGAGGTAAATCTACACTGCGTGACCACTGGTTCTTTATTTCTTTCTCCTCCGACTCTTCAGGGAGAGAGATATTTCATTGGCTGGTATACCTACGGTAACTAGGTCCAAACGTTGGTGTACGACTAAAGTGTTCCACCGAAAGTTTGTCGTCGTCGAGGCCATTCCCATCCTCGCTTTTCTTCGTTCCTTCTAACTTACTTTTCTTTCGACACAACGATTGCCATGATAACGATATTACCCGACACCCTCCTTCGCAAATGTTTTACCAAAAACTTGAACACGCTATTCATGTCTCTCTTCCGACTCTCGCCACTCCGCCATCCGTCGCCTCGTCCGTTGGTGTACAAGTGTGAACATGCGAAAAAAGAAAAAGTAACATCCGACCGAATATGAAATTGAATCCATCCCGACATAGATACAGCCTCTACCGTTCCTGTTTCTGTTCCAACCATTACTCTATGATCGTCGTTCACCGTTTCATCGTCGTGTTTTCAAACTATCGTGAAATTCGATCAAGTTGAATCGAAGTTAAACCGACCTTTGCCGCGCATGTGTTACAGATTCGTTATCTGCCATATTCGAATTGTACAAGGAGGTTGTGAAGTATCCTACCAATCGTACGATCAAAAATCGTTAATTAAATCGTGGACCTTCAAACGCACCCGGATGAGGACCGAAGAGGCAAATGCCGTTCACAGACCTTCAAAGCAGCGTTATTGCACGAAGTCCACAGGTACGAGAGTACCTAAAGGACCCCCGTATACCATACTTGTCTTATGGTCAGGCGGTTGTTGGCGCGTGTTGGAAACGACGGACGATGGGGTGAAGCGAAGAGGGTAGGTAACGTCGGCGCAAATGCGGGGCAGGGGGATGGTCTGGAAAACACAGCTACCGCGTTTGCTACTGTTACTATAACGGAGTTATAGTACTTCGCTCTTCCGCCTGCAGGCCACCCTCTTCGTCTCCTCCTTCATTCCCTCTTGCAACCACCACCTACCTCGGTAAACCCGTCGCGGGTCGAGTGAACCAGGCTACCGGTGGCGGGGCGAGAAGGTTTTGTGACGTCATGGACGCGGGGGATCGATCCGTGGACCACGACGAGGGATGCGGTCTGGATGCTGCCTGCCTGCCTGCCTGGTTCTCCTAGCCGGCGGGGAAGTCCCGCTCTTTTGAAACCTCTTCTCCTTGTCTTTCCTATACATTCTTCACCGTTTCTATTGGATGTGTTTTTCCTTGTCACGTTCTCCCAGAAGCGCAGCTCTATTTCCTGATTTTTATCCACCTCCTCTTTTTTCCCTCTTTCCCCTACTCCTTTTTCTTCACTTTGTTGGTTATTTTTTCCCACTTTTACCTACTTGACTTTTTCGTTTTCATCCGTTATTCATTACATGTTTTCTCTTTGGTACATACATACGTATCGTGTTCGCCACATTTGTCGACGACGACGTATTACTTTTATTTTTTTTTTATTTTTTTTTTCTTTCACTCACGATGATGACTTCACGCGTTACACGTGTTTTATTCTCCTTCTCACTCGGTACCTTGGTCCGCAGATCTGTGGTCTTTTCCTCTTCGATTCTATCTTTCTTCATCATCATATTCTTCGTCATCGTCGTCGTCGTCGTCGTCAGTTGTGTGCTTTTTTACGTTGATATTATCATTCTCATTTTATTTTTGATCACCATGTTTCGGCTACCCTTATCTACTTCATCATACTCTTTATCGCGTTCCCGATTTTTCCTAGCCCTTGAACCGCAATTTTTTTTTCTTGTTATTCTGCTTCATCGTCGTCGTAGTCGACACGTGCGAGACTTGTCATTTAACTTTTTACCTCAGGGCAAGGTAGCGAGACGGGTTTTTCACAGTCTAGAGCCTGAATTTGAAACCCCTGTAGAGAAAGATATCGTTATAACCAAATTATCTCACGGACTACACGGTCCGTCGTTTCGGAATTCACGCACACCCGACGATGACGCGTTGGTCGAATTGACTGACCGACTCACCCTAGCCCAACGATTCCTTGGTGCGGACCCCGAAACCGTGTACTCGTGAGACTCGCGCATGCATATTCCATAAAGTGTCCCAAAACGTTGCTGCAGCCACCGTCCTCAATTCCCAGGCTAGCTTACCGCAACGGTATTCAATCATGCGGTCTCACTCACAGGCTTGGCAATTCCACTAATCTTCATTTTCTTTCCTCTTACCTTTTCTTTCTTCGTTTTTCTTTTTTTCCCCTCGAGACAAGGGATCTTTTTTTCATTCTCTTACAGTGACCGAGGCTAAGCCTTGGGGGGGGGGGGGACGAAGCGGTTATAGTCCCGTAACAACGATACAGGGGTATATCTACCTACACCGTGAGAGCTGGACGTGTTCTACTCATCGGTGGATAAAGAAAGAGGTCTCTTCGCGTGTCGCCAGGATGGCCACAAGTTGGTCCCCTTCGTTATTGCGCGGTCCACCTCACGACTTGTAGTAGGCTGATCTCCGAAAGCAATTTACCCCAACCTGGACTCCAACGCTTACTATAAATGTGTTTGCCGTTGCGCGGCATCGAGGAGGATAGTTTTTCCTTCACCTAGCTAGGTTTGAAATTCCCCCAAATTCGTCGGCTGCTTTTCAACGATGCGGTTATACTTTTGAGACTTTTTCACTGGTGTGCGTCTTCGTCGGCGTCGTCGAGCAGACTTCCAATTAGAGACAGACGGTGCGCGGCGCACTGTAGCAAAATTAAGAGTGCTTCCAACCTTCGTCAACCTCGACGAGGGAAGTAAGAGGAGAAGGAGGAGGATGAGGATGAGGACGAGGAGGAGGAGTATCGGACTGCTGCAGCACCAGTCTGCCATTACATCCTGCATATTTTTTCTCCGCCGCTTCTGCACCTTCTCAACTTGTGTTTTACACGCGCATGTTTTTGTCTCGGTAATACTTCTTTGTCACATGTCCCGTGATTTCAATCCACCCTGTAAAGTATTATTTAATCAAGCTGTGTGAAAAAATTGTATAAATCGTTGAACAAAAACCTCCACGGTGCGGGGTGTTCGATGCATGTGTAGAGTGTCTATTCAAATGAAATGAGACAATGTTACGTTGGTGTTATTTTTTTAATTTAATTTTTTCACGTTTCATCGCAGACACCTCGCATCGTCCTCCGCAACGATGATCCCCGTGCACGTGCTATGCTGTGCAGGTGAACTGCTTTTATAACTCTCGACGTTGGTGGGTTGGTACAGAGCGCAACTGCCGAGCGTTCAGCTTATTCAGGCAACTCGACTGTAATTAAATCGCCAGCGCATGGAACGTGGAAGGCGGTAGCGGATGTATATTTTTCATATTTTATAATGCACTGCTCGCCATGCTGGTGCTGTTGCTGCTTTGCTCCAGGTATTATGAACGCTTGGGATTCTCTTCGCGACGGTGATGCTCCTCGCACCGTACCAGTAAATTCTTAAATCAAAACGCCGCACTTGTTCTCTTGCAAGTCCATGTAATACCGATTATACTACAGAGCACGTGGCGTATTAACTTTGGCAGACAATTTATCTTCCGATTTATAAATACTGGCTAAAATAACAACCGAAACACGGTTCAAATGGTGTACCTTAATTTTCTCACAAATCGTGCATCTCTCGTTTGTATTGCAACTGTAATATCGCAACATCGTTGCAGATATTTTATCTTTCTCCGCTTTATTTTACCATCTAAAAATTCGAATCATCGTTTCAAACTGCGTCATCAAACTCCGACGGTTGTTCATAGCGGTGTCAATTGTACATCAGCAGCAGTCACAGCACTTCCAACATAACGGTTTATAATTACACATCGGTTGTCGAATTGAATTGGATTTTAGTTATAACGTCGACGGATTTATCACTCCGTTATACACTAATGCACTTTTCATTCGTTTCACATTCTTTCTATTCCATCTGGACTGTATAATTCTATTATGTATTATCCGCTCTCCGCTATCCAGGTACGTAGTATTATTTCATCGACGCCGCAAGTACCGGTTGTATAATGTATAACCATTTGAACCTCTGCACGAAGCGGATAATCATTCGTCCGATCACTTTAACGCAGTACTAAATATTTATTTATTTATTACTTGTTCAGTTTCGCTCGGCAGATCCGAGGAATGTTGCGAATGTTATCGTTTCTCGATTTATCCGGCGTGTTCGAGGTCTTCTTCGTTTATTTATGTACTTTTTCATCGCCAATTGTTCGAGGATCAATTTCGAGCTACATCATATACACGTGAACAGTCTTAGGTATCCCCACGTAGCGTATAAAAGCGTAAACCCGAAAAACGATATGGCCGAAAAGGCGTTGCAATATTTTCCCGATGAAGAGAAAATAGGCATAAAAGAAGCAAAAAACGAACTATCACGTACATCAAATAACATATTTTTCTCGTAACGTTGGAAGGGTCTCAATGAATACGCATCTTGGACCAGTGTTTGTCGAGTGTAATCGGATCGATTGCAAAACTTTCGTAACATTGACGAAGAAAAAGAAATAATTAGCCATCTGTTGTTATTTAGGCTTGGATCCAAGACGTATGATAGGTGTTTGGTAGAAATGTCTCAGCATATGACAGGTTATACACACAAAACTGATTAAAGCTTGGAGGCTATCGGTGATTTATCATCCTCTTCCTCTCTCTCTATCTCTCTCGTGCTAAATCGTATTTCTAATAACGTTATTGTGCCTAATGCCGGTTACTGCCGAAGGTTAGGCTGGAAGTTGGAAACGGTGCGGTTTTCCTAACCGGAGAACCTTGGGGGCTTGATAATGGGATCGAGGAGGTATACGGGGAAAGGTGTAGTGCAGCAATTGAACGTGTAGACGCGGATGTGTGTGTGTGTGTGTATAGATGGACGGAGTACGGATGGATGGATAAATGGATGAATGGATATGGATGAAGAGCCTAGGCAGTGCTCGGAGAGGGAAGGTTTTCCGGTACAGTGCTTAGTATGCGGCCTAAGTTCATTATTGAGCGACTAATATCTGCGCGCGTCGAGGAGTTCAACCATCGGCTTTGCCCTCCATCCCCTGCAACAGCCAACCCCGACCCCTAATTCTGCACGCTGACCATCCGAGGGATGATCTTTCCTCCGCCTCTCCTCCTCTCTTCCTCTTCCTTACTTCGACTATTCGTTCATCCATTCCGTCCACTGTCTGTTTCGCATACAAGTTTCCCTTGAAGACACCTGGTGTGAGGATGAGATGAGAGGGAGGGAAAGAGAGTCAGTGTATAAGCTCGTTTTACAAGTGACCCTATTACCATGAGGTCAAGTGCGCCGTGTCTAAGCACGAGAAGAGAGACCCTTACATACGAGGGTTGCCGTTTCCGGTTTCAGAGAAACTCTCTTTCCTATTCTACCCTACACCTCTCTCGATACTTTTTAGACTATATTTATTATACGGAGAGAATCAGGTTCCGCCTGGACTACCAGATAGACTTTTATTGAAAATAACCGTATCGCGTTACAGTTTTATTTCGCTTTTTCATTTCTATTGGATCAATTTTTTTGTTTTTTTAATCTTTCTTTTTTTTTTTTTTATTTCTCGCCTTACACTCGATACACTCGAGGGAGTTGTAGTCGTGTGAATAACGAAGCTTTACTCGAATAACTGTACGATTTATCGATAAATCGTTCGTCGCTTATAACCTGTTTGTCAAGTGCTTGCAAAAATTGACGATATAAGTTATTTGAAGAAATTTTATTTATTCATGAGAGAAAATAAATGTAATCAATTAAGCGAGGCAACAGCTGGCTAAAAGGACCGAGCGTTGCTCGTACACTGTAAGAAAGAGACCTTCGTGAATTAAATGAATTGACACTTCATAAAATTTATATGTATACTAGGGTGATTTTTTTTTTCGGTCCCATCGTGAAATTTTGTTGGAAATACAACAAAAAAAAAAATTCCCTGAAAGATTGAGCCCTTAATATTAAGATCAAGTGCTCGCCCAAGGCGTGTAAAGATTTCCCGCTTAAAATACACGTAAACTTTAATTTTTTTCTTTGAAACATCTACAGTTCAGACGCATTCTATAGTGTAGTCTAGGACGTCGGTAGGTTTTCTTCGGAATGAAATGCTCTACAAAAGTGCTCATTGCGGTGAAGTCGTAACTCACACCGGCGAAGTCGTACGGGCCACCCAAACCCAATTTTTTCATGAAATTCTTTTTTTTTTGCCCCTATCTCGTAAATGACAAGAGCTACATACAGTTGTGGCGGAGGTGTGCAGACGAAGGGTTAACCGTGAATATTGATCGATTCAGCAAATGGCTTTCTAACGATTTTTCTTTTCTCTCTTCTTTTCTTTCTTTGCGTGAAATCGTGAAAAAGACAGCGTGCAGGTGAGATCGTTCAGGGATCGAATGAACGAGGAATAGTACGAATTTATCAACAATATGCGTTTGGAATTTGCGGGAGGGATTTTGTCGATGAGGAGGGGGCTGAGATTGAAGAAAGATGAGCGCGGAAGCGGAAGGATGAGTAACGAAATTCGGTGAAAGTAGCGAGTGATACGTGAAACGTGGGCTTCTTAGTCGTTCCGTGGATTGCTTTCGCGCGGTATCCGTAAAGGGATGAAGAGGAAGAAGAAAACAAGAATAAGAAGAGAAAGAGAAGGGAACCGAATAGGTTTAGGATCTGTGCCGCAAGAAGGCAACCTCGAATAGTAGTAGCCGGCGACTTTGGGGCGCGCGTAATCGAAGAATTATTTCCGTATACCCGACGCTGAAAGCGGTTTACCAATATCAACTTGTACCCCCGGAAAATGCGATATCTACCAAATCCTTCTCGACACCGCATAAATTCTCATTTCAGGAACCGCCTCGCGATCGGATAGATGTATTTTTATACGTGATACACTGTCTATTTATACATATACATATATATATATATATATGTATATATATGTATACTCTATATAGAGGCTAAAACGATAATACATTATATATACGGTACGCATATGTGTAACAGATATAATGTCTGTACGTAACGTGCCGTAGAACGTGTGCTTTTGCGAATGAAAGAGTCAATGTTTTGGAAAAATACACTGTAAAATACTTTCTTTGATCGTTTTAACTGAAATCTAGACACATTGTTTTAATCAAATTAACGCGATAATTGCTGCATGGTTTCTTTTCGTAGTCAGTTTTTTTAGTTTAATGTTTATAAATCATTGCTTCCTTTTGTATCGAATGTAACAAGAAGAAGAAAAGAAATTTATTTGGCTCCCTACGTTAAACTATTTATGCGGGGTGCAAATTCCGAGCAACTTGTTATTATTGCAATTTTTACAAATTCCAATGTTTTGAACATTTCTGAAGTTCGGTGTACGCGTTGCTGAAAGTTACTCGAAGTCACTCGAAGTCAATGAAGTTACTTAAACGCAATGAAGTTACGTGAAGTCGTTTGAAGTCAATTGACTTCGCGAAGTCTCTTCAAGTCTCGGAGTCATGAAGTTGGGTGTGTACGGTCAATGGACGCAGTGGTTTACTATCGACAATTAATAACGCAGGCCTGTGAAATGTAACTTTTAATTTCTCCTCTAAGTAATTATTCTTCTTTTTTAAGTATTTGGGCGCGTTGAATTAAAACATAGCGCTAATTTTTTTTTTTTTTAATTTTTTTACGGCACATCGAGATTTATTTTCATTCAAGATACGCATATTTACAGATTTTTGATACAATTTTTATGAAAAAATAAAATGGAAATATAATGAATATAAAACTGAACGTTTTGGTATAAAATGAACAGCAACAGTTTTAAACAAGACTTAGGAGACTAGATAAATCAAAAAGATTTATGATATATTTTTGTACTTTCTTCAAAATTTCTGTTCAATTTTTTTCTCTTGTACCTACTTGGCGCTAAATATGCTTAAAATCACCGTAAACAACAAGTTTTTTTTTTTATTTTAGTTAGTTAAAAACAACTAGTGAGGGTAGATGAATATTTAAATATCAACACTGCCGTATTAATACATATATTTAACAAAGAAATTGTAAGTTAATTCTAGTGGTACTAAGAAAACGGAGAAAAAAAAAAAAAATCAGAAAATTCACGTGACGGAATTTGTGAAATATTTTTGAAATTAGTCCTCAGTTTCGTCAAGTTCTTACGATCTTCGCGTGTCGTGTGTTTCGTATACGGAAAGCTGAAGATTCGACATTCCATTTCTTTGAAAGGTATTTATCGTTTGTTAGAAGCGAGGAGAAAGAAAAAAAAAAAAAAAAAACTAACAAAATAAGAAACCAAATAAAAAACCATCCGTCCGCTTATACCGTTCGGCAAAACAACGGGCGTCCAACTCCTTAAAGAGTGCTTTACTTTTATGACTCCACTTTTTTTGTTCGCGATGTAAGGAAACGAGAAGGAAACGCAAAGACGAAATGAAAAAAGCACGAGAAGAAGAAAAAAGAAAAGGAAAAAAAAAAAAACAATATTGAAACACAGAGTTTCCGAACGAGCGCGCGCAGAGAAATGCAGGCGGTGAAGATCAATAAGTTCGTGTTTATACTCGTATTTGCACGACGGCAGGCATTTCCTATCTCTTTCTCATCCCCAAACTCTTCCATACATCCCTCTTCTACTCTTTTAACACCGTCACGCCTCGTTCTTTTGTTTCTCGTTTACCCCTGCCTTCTCATACGCGATTTTATTTTTAATCTTTGCATCTTTAGTTTGTTTCTGTTTTCTCTCTCTCTCTCTCTTCCTTCTCCTTCTTCTCCCGCTTTCCCACAGCCAACCCCTACGTAGGAATCTTTTTCCCCCGTTTAGGGGTTACGCGCTTTCAGGGACGGGACAATTTCTACGGGAGGTTGGTCATAATTTAAGTCGCATTAAGCGATCCTCTGCGGCATATTTTGCGCGGACTATAGCAATTTGTAAATCAGGAGCAAAGACGTTGAGCCCCAGGGCTCTAGGCGGAGCTTCGTCCTCCTCCTCCTCCTCATCCTCATCCTCTTCACTTCCCCGGGAGGAAATCCTCGGTCCCTTCGGCGAGGTCCTGCAGGGTTGGTTTCTTATTCCTTGAGATAGGCGAAAAGGACGTTCCGTAGGAACACGTGCAAGGCTTTTCCTTGGAATCTAGATTTTCAGGAGATGGTCACGATTATTTATGGTGCCCGGTATTTCCTTTCGCCTCGCGGGGCAAACAAACTATTTCGTATTTTACTTCGGAATAGAAGAAGAAGAAGAAGAAGAAGAAGAGGAGGAAGAAGAAAAAAAATCGCGAAAAAAAAAAACCACACACCATCTCGTATAACCTTTTTCGGGGTAAACTCTTGCACGTTTTCCCCCCTTACCCTACAGCAAATTATCCCTGTTCTGGGCCCCGGCCGACTGGCCTTATATATCTTATCTTAATATATATAAATCTCGTGTCACGATGTTTGTCCTCAATGGACTCCTAAACCACTTAACCGATTATAATAAAATACGCACACCATGTGCAGTTCGATCCAACTTGAGAGATAGGATAGTTTAAATCTCAAATTATAGTCGCAATTATAATATATTGCTAATTATTTGTGTTATTATTTGACAGTCACAATTATCTGTTAACTCCGAATGATTCTAACAGATGTCGATACCTTTCGACTGGGTTGAGTAAGTAATCAATAGATGGCGCTGCTATGGTAAATCTACGAACGTGTCATATAAGCTACATTTTAACAGCATAACTAGCAACCCATCCCGGCTTCGCACGGGCATATAATAATATAATAAAAGAAAATACACAATGTTTACAGTGAGTTTCTAGAAAAATAGCATTTATATTATTACTTAATATTATTATATGCCCGTGCGAAGCCGGGATGGGCTGCTAGTATATTATATATATATGTGATAACGCATTTTCTATTTCGCGTTTATCTCTCTCTCGAATGTTTGTAAGGATGATTAAGCATTGTTTATGCGTGCCGTGTAAAATTCCCCTGGCTTTGATACGTTTCTTTATCATCGTAGGATCGACAAGTGTTCCCGGTGTTCGTTATAATCCCACGTTTTTTTTTTTTGTGTTCCAACAAAAACAGAAGGCTTGACGAAGCTCTTTTACCTTGGCTCCGTGTATAGAGCTTCCAGGGAGTGTCTTCGAGAAATAAATTGAAGGGAGAAGAATTTCTCGTGCTTTCGAACGAGAGGGGGCTCGAATTTTTTTCGACACTTATCGTTGAAAAGTCGTTCCGGGCTGAAGTATGAATCGAAGTGATTAAGCGGTGCAGAGGGAAAAAAAACAAAAAAACGATAACAACAGAAACAAAAACAATAACGACAACAATAATAATAATAACAATAACGATGAAGATGACGATGACGATGATAAAATCGATACTCGATCGACAGTCAGTCTTTTTACGTCACGAATAACTCGATTGCCAAACACTGTAGACAGTTTGATTTTCTAAGGGATGAAAGCAGCTTTGTTATCGTGCTTTAGAAATGTTCTTTTTCTTCTTTATAACGAATGTACGATCGACGAGCGCTTCGTACTTGTCACAATCTTGTAGATTTTTGCAAAGTAGAATCAGCGGGCAGACTCTTGTTACAATTCTTCTACTTACTTCTTTTTCTTCTTTTTTTTTTCTTCCCCTTAACAATGAGACATCGATTATCTGGTAAAACTTTTGAACGAGAAGTTGTTCGTGTTTTAAGAAATCACGCACGGATCGATGCAGTAGAGGAGAGACGCGACGGATGAAAAATCAACCGCGTTTGTATAAAATCGGATAAAAAAACAGCCGAGATGAAGCAATTTTAACGTTTTATAATTGTAAGTGAAAAAACCAGCAATTGTGTTATCTCGGAATTATTTCTGCTATTTTTGTCACAGTTGGGACGTTTCTTCATCATTCGTAATTAATTACGCATTGCCAATGATTTTTTGAATTTCCATTTTTCTCTCTCTCTCTCTCTTTCTCTCCGTGGTTTCAAAACTTCTTTTCATTCAACCCGATTCACCCCCGGAAAGACGAATAACTTTTCGGCCCTGTTCCGCGCCCCGTTTCCTGTTTCTCGGAGGCTGGCAAAGCGATTAATTGTAAGTATCAATTATCGCGGTTAAAACGGAACACTCAGCCGCACGGCGAGAAGTTATATTCATACACGTCTGAATAAGTTTCCGCTGATACAAACTTCCCGCATTTGAATGCCAAGGCGCCAAGGGGAAAGCAGCCGACCTTTGCGACTGACTCTCGGCTCTGATTTTCATCCAGATAGACCTCCGGGTCGTCTAGATAATGTCTGAAACACGCGTGTCGCCCCCGCAACCCCCGGGGCTTAACTTAATAGTTTTCCAAATTGTTACGGAAAATTTGTCGACTTTCCGTAGGCTGGAAGTTTATATTCTTCCGCGTCTCTCGCGTCTCCGAAGTTGTTGCCACCCGTAGCGATTCTTCGTTCGTGGGTGTTCGTCTTCCGGCGTGGGCCTGAATCACATTCGGGTTCCAGGACAGCCTGACTGAGAGAGAATCCGAAAGGTTCTAACAAAAAATTTGTCACTTTCACAGCTAAATGGGTAGCCACCCTCCTCCTCGGTCACGCCCCAAACTCACGCACAGACGCGTGGATTCGAGTTTGGAAAAATCTGCAAATTACCATTGTTTTCCGTTCATCGTACACGGCCTAGGTTTTGGACTCGGCATTTTTCAGTTTCGGTGACGAAAGGCAACGGAATCGATCCAGTTTTTATTTTCAATGGTCTAAATAAGCGCATTGTTAGCACAGGAAGAGTATTACGATAATTGTACCTTTTCTACAAAAAATAGTTTCAAGATTATCAAACTGTAGATTGTGCAGCTAGTGCGCAAGGTAAGTTATTCACGCGTATTTTGCGCACACTATTTTTCTTAACTGAGTGCAAAATTCGATTTTTCTTAACTGGGTGCGCAAAATTCGACTTTGCGCACTAAATTGAGTGCGCAAAATAGTGCTTTCCCAAATCACTGCGGGATTTGAATCGAAATGTCAACTTACACTGCAAGAAAAGACATTTCTATTCAATTTCCGCACTAGTGCGGATATGTACTCGTGTGAAACAAAAATTTGATTTCGTACCTCGTGCTTGAAATTCGGAGGTTTGAAAATTCGTAACAACACGTTAAACCTGAAAATTATGAGAGCGTGGATAAATAAAGTTGCACTAGTTTATGTAACAAATTGCACGCCGCATAGTTTCGGTTATACAAAACTGCTAGAAGTATACCGGTAAAATTTAGCAGTAAATCTATATTGCACAAGCAAATGTTTCGCCGTCTTGACGATTTATCAAATCAAGTACAGCTCGCACGAGTTCCCATTTGTTTCGGGCTATTTGTGGTAGGAGAGAGAAGGACGTCTCGTGGTAAAGAAGCGTTACAGAAAGTTGGTAAAAACTGCGTGCACGCGAACAAAAATGAGAGAGAACGAAAAAATGGATGGAAAGAGAGAGAGAGAGAGAGAGAGAGAGAGAGAGAGAGAAACCTGCATGTTGATACGTAGAAGCTTTAAGAAAGGGGGAAAGAATCCCACTCTGATATTTCCCGCGCTATTTTTTCCACCCCCTCCCCCACCAACCTTAGCATCTACAGAGATTTATTATACACATGCCTATCTTATTCCTATATAAGTACAAAACAATAACGGGAATATGTATAATGTAATACGGTTTGCGTACGTTTACGGCGTACGTATGCATACGTACGTTTCATACACGCGTACGCATTCGGGAGGACAGATATTTGTTGGGCGTAGTCACGGCGGTGAAGGGGCGGAGGGGGCGGGGGAGGGCAGGGGGGGTAGAAGGGTTGAAATTGATAGCTCTTGGGTAAAGGGGTTAATATTTCCGCGAATATATAAAATATCGCACAGGGGTTTGAAAGCTCTCGGCGGTGGTCGACACGCATGGACGTTCCTTAAATTGAGCCTCGCCGAATTGATTGACTGTTTCGAATCGTCTAACTTGTCGATCGTTGTATTATTATTAATCCAAAACACGACGATCGACGGTTGTCGACGACGGTTTGCGGACAGTAGTAGGTATAAACAATCATTCGGACAATTTGCAAAGACCACAGGGTTGCAGGTAAAACGACCGCAGGATATCATTTCTTTTGTTTTTTCTTTTTAATTCGAAGTAAAATGTGGATTTTTGAGGTCTTTTCGTTTTTTTTTTTTTTTTTTTATTCCATTCGATCGCAACGCGGTGTTGTCGTTGATTTTTTTAGTTTTTCTTTTTTGGGAAGGGGGGGGGGATAATGTTCCTTATTTATACCCTTAACTCAAAGAGGTTATAGATATGCGTGTTATATGTATATGTATGTATATTAATATTCATATTCTTTCAAGTTCTATCCGTCCTGGAGAAAGTAGAGACGGTGACGAGGGGTGAGGAGAAGTTTTAGCGAGAGCGGTATAACGCGGCGGGACGATTTTTGCGCAAGGACTAGAAAATCTCTTGTTTAAACACGGCACTTTGTCTCGGCGGCGTTTTGGCTGTTGAATAAACGCGAGTCTCTGGATATTTTAATCCCGGGATGCCCGTGATTTATACCGTTCGCAACTCCCCATAACCCCGGGGCCGCAGCGCCGCCGCCCGTAGTCCTGCACTCTCTCCTCTTTTCTCATCCCCGTAAAACAGAGCCTTCCCTATATCCCCGACCGTCAACCTCGCCTCTATTTCTCATCCCCGTCCATCGCCCGCCGCCATATTTCAGCTTCGCTGATCGGTAAAAATACGAAAATCTCTACGCCTCGTGCCATTAATACGTACGCATTGCGAGGTATAATGCCAACGGATGGCTGGGGGGGGGGGGAAGTGCGACCACCCTAAAATACGTATCGCGTGTAAAAAATTTTAGAAGAAGAAGAAGAAGAAGAAGCGAAAGAGGAAGAGGAAGAGAAAAAGAGCGTAGATATCCCCGTAGCGCGACGTAAGGACGAAAAGATGGCATCCCCTGATTTCTTTCTTTTTTTTTTCTATTTCTGTTTTGCTATTTTTATTTTTTTTTTGGGGTGTATTCTTCTATACTTCGCGGTATGTTTCTGGAACGCTATTGGTTTAATAGACGTGTAACCGAGAAGTGTAAAGTCGAATCAATAACTTATTCTTATCGAGAAAAGTTGGCTCTTCTACCTTATTATCGAGACTCGGAGACGGAGAAGAAGATACCTCCTCCCCTGACGCTGCCTCGACTCACGGTCGAAACGATCTGCGGGAACGGGGGGGGAGGGGGGGGGATGGGGTGGAGATAAAGGTTCCCCGTAATTGTCGCGCCTTCCTTCGATTCTACCCCCCCCCCTCCCCCACCCACCCCCCAACGTTCGCATCCATCCACCCTCCTCTACCACCCTTATAATACGATTCAAGCGGAACGTTTATTTTAATGTCCGAATTAAAATTCATCTCCCGGGGATCGTGGCGGCGAGGCGGCGGAGAAGGTGGTTGCGATGTCGCAGGGGTGGATATTCTACGGGGGGGGGGGGGGCAGTTACGCCATGCCGCGCTTAAGGAGGGTGACCCGCGATAACGGGAGAGAAGAGAAGAGGTCGGAGGGGGAGGGGGGGAGGGGAGGAGAATAAGATGGAGAAAAAGCGGGGGGGGGGGGGGGGGGGGAGGGGAGGGTGCACAAAATCACGGAGGGGTGAATTCGAACAGCTGTTTCACGATTTCTGTACGATAAAACACGTGTCGACGCGTATCGTGTACGTACGCGTTAAAAAAATGAAGCACGTCGAAAGTGTTGCAAAGAAAATTGGTCGAAGGGGAATTTCAAATTTAATGCATTCTTCAAACCGCGTTCTGTGATGCCACAGAAAAAACTTGCGACATTTATTAAGGTTGCCAAAAATTAAGAGGGATTTTCACGAAGAGTTGCGGAGTTAAATATTGTTTCGTTATTTTTCTTTTAGTATTATGTATTGATACAGTTTTTATTTTCGAAGATTAGTATCTTCGGTTCGTTGTCAGTGGATCGGGTTAATGCACTTTAATTATTGTTTATCGAATCTATAGGTTTCCTTTTTTTTATTACAAATTTGCGACACCCGGCAATATATCTCGAAGAGATAATTTGATGCCCCGGAAAAAAAAAAAAAAAAATTTACATAATCCAAGACAATGATTATCTTGACTATATAAGCTAGTAAATGTATCACGTACCTAATTGGATTAAGCTTTATTTACTCGACGCAAGAAAAGCTTATTTGATTTTACGTAACACTTATTGAAATATATGAGAATTTATACGAAGCGCGATCCTATGATACATGTATATTATTTTCTTGCGAGTAAACATGTTTATTTTAATGAAAATAATTTGGTTCTTGGCGTTTTTAACGCAGGTGTTTTATTGCTTGTTAGATGATTTCTTATGCAGAATTTTATTTCAACATCACCGATTTCAGTGCGATTTCGAAATATACGAAATCATTTAGAATGATATTTACACTATGAACCCTTCAGCGGTTTGAAACCGAAATTCATTGGATAGAAATGAATTCGAATCGAACGAAATATGTAGAAAAAAAAAAACAAATTCCGTTACAATAAAATCCGGTGGAATTCTTTTACTGAAGTACGTCATCAAATTTGGGGTTGCAATAAGTTGGGGTTATCGTGTAATTTTATTTTATCATTCCATCTGTAATAGTTGACATTTTCTCAACTTCTAATAGATCCGATAATCGACTACGAAACGTGCCAGCTTTTTCTACCCTTTATCGATCATCCATCGCTTGACGTTATCGGCACGTAATTTCCCCACTGCGCGGGGGTGTCGAAAAGCAAACAAACCGTCCAACAACCAAAGCCGTATACATGTATGTAGGAAATTCCATTCGAACCTGACCAACTTCTGTCCCTCGCCGTGCCAGATTTTGTTTAAATTTTTTTCTGCAATTGTCCAAACTCTAAACAATTAGAATGATTTTGAAGACAACCTTTTTTCCTAACATTTCAAAACCGGTTCCATTACGGAGCGTTTCTTGTCTATTTTTTTTTTTTTTTGTTTTTATCAACTTCACAATGAAACCGTTCTAGAAACGTTTCAAGTGAAAAGTAGAAGTTTTGAGAATATTTTCGAATATTTTCAGACTGTTTAAACAATGTTCTAGTTGTTCGAAAAAATTGAAACTGTATAAAAAAAAAAAAATACAGTTCTTGAGAATTTTAAAAAAGCTACTTTTCAAAATCACTCTCAATATTTGTAAATAATTGACCGGTTGAATGAAAAATCTGAAGAAAAAAAAAAAAAATTAAGGCTACCTACCGTTTCGAAGTTGGGACGAATTTTGAAAAAAAAAAGAAAAAAAAAACAAAAAGTAAAAGATGGCGAGAGTCGGACGTCGGTCGAGTTCTCATGGAATTCGTCACACGTAGGATATGTAACACGAGTCCCGTCCGATTCGAGCGAACGAGTTGACCGGAGGGTGAGTCGTTAATTAAAGTTCATTAATTATCCCGCGCGTACAGGAGTCGTTTTTTCTTCCTGGTCACAGGCCTAAACACTCGTATCTCTGTATCCCTGCGCATACGCGTCGGATATACGCCCCGAAGGGAGAACCTAGCGAGTGAAAAGACAAGGGGCGAAGAAAGGGGGTAGAAAGAGAGAGAGAGAGAGAGAGAGAGGGATGAAAATTGTCAATTTCAGAGTCGTCGAAAGGGCGGACGGGGGAGGAGGAGGAGGGTGAGGGCGTACGGGGTTTGATTTCAAGCCACTCAAATACCCCCCCCCCCCCCCCCCCCCGCCCCCGCCTCGGTTTCCGGATCCTCGTATAAGGCTCGTCGTTTCGCCCTTTAGTCTACCGCCGAGACGCGACGAATCAGCATGCACAAATTCCACCTACCTAGTACGATAAACGCCAACTTTGGAACGGTTCTCAACTCTCAATTCCAAGATATATGTATAATCCGGAACATGCACGCCATATTATACGCATATATATATATGTGTGTGTGTGTGCGGATGTGCGTTTGTACGCGTCTCTCCGCGTGTTTGTACGAAGCACCTATATTGGCGAGAATCGCGCCCATACCAACTCACTCGCTATGGATAAGGAGGCAGGTAATCTGCATATTGATCTAGCCAGGATGACTGGCATCTTGGGACTCAAGTACCAGAGGCAGGAGAGACGAGGGGAGATGGAGGGTTGCCGGCTGGCAGGATGCCCTCTTCTCTTCTCTTCTCTTCTCTTCTCTTCATATCCATCCTACGGGATAAAACCCAAACTCCGAGGCTCCTGGGGTGAGCGAAAGGTCACCACGGGGTCATCGCCAATTTATTTCTTCAACCTCGTTTTCCTTCATTTGCCTGTTTATCGAAACTATGATACGTGCGTCGTATTACATCGCGTATTTGCTTTTCATAGGTACACAACGTACGTGGTTGTTATTGGTAGTAGTAGTAGTAGTAGTAGTAGTGATAAATTTTTGAAACGGATTCCTGATTACGTCGCGTCTCTTGCACGCGACATAAGTTGGAAAGTTTTCTTTGATATCCTTGATTTTGGTACATAAAACACTGAGGAAAATTTCATTTGTCATAGTAACTAGAAAAATTGAGTAAGACGGTTATCGTTAAGAGGAAAACTGTTTGAATATCGTTGGAATTACGAAAAACGAGGTACGCGTAAACAATTTGCGCTATCGCCGATCCTTTTTTGGTTATTGCAACGCAAAATCAGTTTGTCAGGTTCACTGCACTTTTTTTTTTTTTTTCTTTTGTTATCAATATAATTATACTCCAGGCTTCCTTTCCTCGTGGTTCGATCTTACGCGCGTTTTCTTTTCTTCAATATTTCTTTTCACGTATAGATGTATAACACACACACATATATATATACATATATGTATGCATGTATGCACGTATACAACTGTATAATATCTAATCAATTGGGAATGTCGCAAATTTCCGGTCTTTGTCTGCGACACAATAACGACACAAGAGGTAACAAATTATAACACATATGCGCGCACACACACACACACGCATACATAGCCGGTACCTATTTTGACGGCTGCATGACGAAGAGGGTGGGGGTGGATGGGGGATTATCGGATGCCGATGGTAGCGTATTTCCTGAGCGGATACACGCCTTGAGGGATGATAACCTCGAGCATAAATAACTCTGATGATATTTTCTGACGAGCCACTTGCCGGCCATCTCCTCCTCCTCCAATCCCCTCTGCACGTACGTCGGTATTACTTGGATAATCGATTTGCGCGTAATATGCGTACCTAACCTACGTGCTGAAACATCTTATTTTTCTTTTTCTTCATCTTTGTGTTCATTTCGAATACTTCGTTCGATTGCTGTATTCTTGCATTTATACATATGAGAATGGATACCCTTACGTACGGCGGAAAGACAGCAGTGATGATAAATAAATGATTTGAAAATATATTTTTATTACGCACGACTGTGTTTGAAATTTTTATCCGCCGTATTGGATCCGCCATCTTGAATTTTTCAAACCTGATTTCACATTCGTAATCAACGATCCCAAAAAAAAAAAAAAAAAACCTCTAGAATACCATATTTTTGTAAAAGTTGATTTGGCACAACAACGACGACCCTTGCACAGAGGAAGAACAAATGTCGTTGACAATATCGAGAATCGTTTAATTGAATATGTTTTAAAATATATTCGGTGGTCGTTTGTTTGCTCGGTCGGTTAGTCAGGGATAAACGAGCAAAAGAAGCTCGGAAGGGATTCTCAAAGATTTTTAGGTCCAAATATGTAAAAACAATTTTGCATTTTTTCAACATTTACGAAGGAATAAAAGAATCTTAAAACACACGCAACCTGCAAAATTTCTCTCAATCTTGTTTTGCAATGATTGGGAATAAAAAACTGAATTTCCTACCCCCTCGCTTCTATTTCTCGGTATTCTATTTCTTGTTCTTCTTTTTCTCTCTCCCTTCCGAATCAAAACAAGGTAGAAAAATGGCGCGAATAATGGCCGACGAGTAAGGATAGAAAGGGGAGAAAATGAAATGGGTCTGTAGGGGATGTAAAAAGTGAATCGATACAGACGTGCCGGGGCAATAAATTCGTAATTCATATAAGCTGACGAGAGAAGAAGATGGCAGTGAATTAGGGGAGAGACGAAGCGGTTCGTTGCTCCCGAACCACGCGAAATCAGAGATAAAGAAACGAGAAAATTTATTCCGGGTGATTTTTCAGTCATTTCCAAGTAGCCTTGTAGTTCACCGCTTGCCCCAAAGTTCGCAAATACTCGTTACGATAAATTGGGGGGGAGGGGGATTCAGGCCGATCCTTTTTCGCATTCGAATATGATTTATTTATCAAAAACTTGGCGGGATCGATGTAATTCGTTCAATTACCAATTTAGATCGCTGTTGTAGCGATAAAAAAAAACAAAAAAAGTGACGCGGTGACGATGCAAATTTCTCGAAGAATTTTTTTTTTTCTTTTTTTTTGTTCTTGTTTTTCTCTTTCGTTACACCGAACAACCAAAATTCACTGCAGATAAATAAAAATCTGTAAATGAATAGACTGTTGACGTATTTTTTCTTTTTTTTTTCTTTTTTTTTTTTTTTTTTTTTTTTGCGACATTTACAAAACTTTGTCGCAGTTTATTTTATTCTTACGGGTAACGTTCTCGCCGTTTTTGCTTCTTTTAGTATAAACCTTGGGTAATACTCTCTGTTGCATGCCAGCGTGAAATGAAACAAGATGTTTTTTGCCTCGTGAGGACAAGTGACGATGTTAAACTCGTATACATATATATGTACATATATATATGTATATGTATATACAGATAGTTGCATGCACGCGTGTAACGTTAAGCTGAAGTTGCTGCCTGAGCTCCTTTTTCTCGCCTTCATCTCTGCCGCCGCCGGGTCGTCGTCTCTTCTCAACCAACTCGAGTATTTTTTTTTTTTATGCGAAGAACCGTGCGCTTCTCTTCTTGCCTCTCTGCGGGATTCTATATCTTAGGTTTTTAAAGACGATTGAAATTATTCGCGAAAGAAAAGCTAAGACAAGAGAGAAAACGAGGTGGAAAAACAGTTTTTTCGCGGTAGCACGAATCGCATTGCTGTGAAAATGAAAGAAAAGTACGTCGGTTTGTTCGACGAACTTTCGCGATGATCTCGAAAACGGCCGAGTGAAAAAGTTTTGAAAGAAATAACAGGAAAAAAAAATTTGTAGTTTTTTTTTTTTTTTGTGTTTTGCTCAATAAATACGTAAACTGGGCAAAACGTTATCGTTTATTTGGAAAAAGTATGCGTTTGTCGGTAAAATATTGAAAATCGATATATATACATATATCCGGTGGAAACGGAAGTTAAGATCGAACGGAATATGGCAATTCTTTTATGCGCATCATTCGAGTGTAAAATCCCGCGAGTTTCAAATTTTTTTTTTATAAAGTCTTTCCCGATATCATCGCGGGAGTTTGTCGGACAGATCGAAATTTTTCGGAAAACTTGTTTTTTGTACTCCGGAGGTTCGAAAACGTAAAGATTCGTTGAAATTAAATAAAAAAAAAAGGCATTTTCGATCAAAGGTGATGAAATATGAAAAAAAAGAAAACGTACGAGCGATTGTTTTCTTTAAAAAATCTCCAACTTCGTCGGCGTTGAATTTTCTCGCTGCGTAAATGAAATATAATTGAACGTGTTAAATGGTCCGACGTTCTTGACATGCTCCAGGAGAGTTGCGTTTATTATACTTTTAGGTACCTACGAGTATAAGGAGAGTTGGGTTACGAGTTGGTTGGTCATATGTCGAGCACGTGTACCTCGAACAAGAGACGTTGGGCTGCCGCTGCTATACGCATACACGATATGCAGGCTTAGGAGATCTTGGGGTTAGTTTACAGGGTTTAAACTTGGTGTAACGGCTGCGGGGGATTGGACCGAAGCAAGCGGCTGCTGCGATCGTCTAACGAATTGCGATCTTACGTCGCGTCGATGTAACGTAACTGAGAGAAATTTTTAGTTACGGTTACCGTTCGGTCATTAACGATTTTCACTTTTTACCACGATCGAAAAAATATAGTCCTAGGTAGAGAATGAAAATTAGTCCGAAAGCCCGATAAAGTACAAAATTTAAGCTAATCGTACATAATTTAATTAAAATCCTGTAACAAGGATCTCGATTTTCTTTAATTTATACGGTATACGGATAATACATATTGGAAATCTGCGGTGAACAGGAAAAAAAAACAACGAACAGGAAGAACATCGTTGGTCAGTAATTGAGATTCTTAGATTGAATTCGTACGGCATTTAAATTTTCTTTATCAACAATTTTTTCACAGATCTGAGGAAATATCGTTTCTAGTTAATCCGATTCGATCGAATCTCATTCTTGTACCTCTCGAACCTTTCTACCATAAAACTATCATGAATTAATAATAACTTCTTCCTCTCTTTTCGCGCTTTTCCCCCCCTTTTATATTCTTTACTTTTTTCATCCGCGGGAAAAGTCGACGTACAACGTATATAGCGATTTGTTTGGGAAGACGGAAAATTTACTTCCCCTCCAAGTATTCCGTGCCACAAAGTTAACCCCTTTCAACACGAATTCAGGCTATATTATAACGTATCAGTCAGAGAGGGAGGGAGAGAGAGCGAAAGTTATGGTTTTATTCTTCGTGAATTACTTTCTTGTTTGTCCTCCTTCACGGTACGACGTCAATGCTGGGATGTCAAAGACGAACTCGTGGCAAACTATCTAGCTAGATAATAAGTAGGTATTCTTATCTGTAATCTAAACGCATCTGCATGTCGGAATCTGCGTTATACACACACACACACATATATACAATTTTTTTTTCCCTCGAGTTTTAGGATAAAATTTGCAATTTGAGAGAATCGCTTCTGTGGTTCTCATTCTCTCTCTCTCTCTCTATTTCTTTCTTTCTTTCTTTCTTTCCTTCTTTCTTTCTTTCTATCCCCCTCCTGCTTCTTCTCTTTCTTATCTTCTTAAAGCTCGCACCTTGTCGTATTTTCCATCTGTCCTCCAGCGTGTTTCGTCGATCATCGCGACGACCGTTGCGAAGCACGGGCCAAACTTACGATTAAACGAGCAAAGGCTGATCTCTGGAAAGACAGCTTGCAGGCAGGCAGGTGAATCCAGTCACCTGCTCGGCACCTGGCCAACCCTCGAGAGGTATTATAATTTATACGAGCCTCCTTATTTTCAGAGGCACATGTGCCAAGTGCGAGAGGCGAGGATTATTACGAATTAAGAGAGCTAAATGCCTGGAATATTATCTCATACGATACGCTCGATTTCCTTTTTTTCCATCCCTCTTTGATCTTCAAATTGTTTGCTGTATCGCGTTATTTTTTTAACCCCTTTGAGTCGTAACGGTAAGCATTTTTACCACCTATTTGATACCTCATTTTATTTATTCATTTTATATCCGCGATATTCGATGTTTTAAATCTGATTTAGGGTTTGTTGTCAGTGAGCAGAAATATCGTAGAATACCAACTTTTTAGAAAAGTTGACTCAGGAAAATAATTTCCGACACGAAGGGTCGAACTGTGCAAAATTTCTGGCTCTGAAGGCTGAACGAACGTTGTTTTGGTTTTTCTTCTCTTCTTTTTCCAACATATGTTAAATATGACGAAGTGTGTACATGTATTTGTAATAACCTAACGGAACACTTTCGCGGTTGATAATTTCAAGTCTGACAACTTTTGGATAATGTAGTCAACACTTTGAGAAGAAATCCTGATTTTTACCGATTTTTTAAATGTCTGGAACAATTTGAACAATTGTACAGACAAAAGGTTCAAAAGACAAGTGTTCACACGTGTGGTTTACAGTTATATTACAGTTATGCAATTATAACATTACGATACTCGTGAAAAATCCAATTTACAGGCATGCCGAGAGTATCGAAAGAAATTCGAAGTTGGAATAGAATTGATATAATTCAACAAAAATCACGGTTTCGAGTATTTTCTTTTCTTTTCTTCTCTTTAACAATCGATCCAGTATAACATGTAGACAACCCACGTTATATGTTCGTTACTCGCAAAGTTATTAATGGTCGATGAATAAAATTAAAGCTCATCTCGAGTCTCGTGCGTAATGCGTATACTGTAAGCATAAAACACACGCGAACGTCAAGGATCTAATGAATTGCGCTTGTAACTTGGTGTCGTGCTCGCGTACTTGGATAAGCGTGTAGCTCTCAAGTAGCACTTGCCGTCTCTCTAGGGGGTCTAGAAAAAGAGCTAGAGAAGAGGCCGAGGGACGAAGAGAAAGGCGGAAATAACGAGGGTGCGGTAAGGAAGAAAGGGAGGGCGAAAGGGAGGAAGGGACGAGAATTTCTCCCGGGTCGCATCAGCCGCGGCGGGTGAAAGAGGGAGAGAGAGAGAGAGCTCGGATGTTCGATTTTCAATAACGGAAGTAATTATTTTTCTTTGATCTCACCGCCGCCGGTATACCCTGCCATGTTCTTTCGCTCTCTCAACCGCCGGTGGAGCCACTCAATTACCCGTCCATCACCCGTCGTCTTAAAATATTATCTCTTCGAAATTCAATACAGAACATTTCTCGCCCCCTCAATTTTATTCTCATTCTTATTTTTCTTGTCCCACGTCTTTCTCTGATAAAATATGTATACAATAGAAGGCGAAACGTAAAGAGAAATGGAAAATTACTCCTCCGCTGTAATTCGATTATACACTGATTGTGAGAAAAATTTCATTTGTTAGAGAATTTGATAGAAAAATTCAGTAAAACAGGTATCGTTGAAAAAAACACTGTTTGAACATTGTTGGGATTACGAAGAACGAGGTACGCGTAAACATTTTGCGCTATCGTCGATCGTTTTTTTGGTAAATGCAACGGAAAATCTATGAATACTAACGGACACCAGACTTTCCGCTAAAAGCTGAAAAACTAATTTTCATTTTGTACCTAGAACTGTATTTTTCGATTATGATACAAAAATTAAAATACTTGATTGAAAATATCTCTCATTGTACGGAAAAAAAACGCCTCTGAACCTTCGGCTTGGGGGTGAATTAGTACCCTCGACTTTTTACTTTTCATCACCTTTGGTGGCTTGGTGGGATTGGTTTCGGTCGAAAATCACTTTTTTTTTTTTAACTTCAATGAATCTTCACGTTTTCGGGTCTCTAGAAATCAAAAAACAGGGTTTTAACTGACAACCATCTATGACTTGGAGGTACGAATTCACCCTCAAGTCGAAGGTTTTTTCCCTGAGGGTGGAATTACATTCCACTTCTTTTTTTTTTCCCCCATTTCCTTGCCGTTAAACTCTTTTTCAATGTGTTTGTATAATCAGGAACAATACGGATCGATGTATAGGAAAATTGTCGTACAGAAGCAGTTTTTTTTTTTTTTTTCTGTTGGGTTTAAATTTTTCTCCTTCCTTTACCGCGTCTCGATTACGAATTGAAATTTCTGTCGTCGACAATTCGGGAATTATACCATTAGACTATTTTCACCCGGAATATTATTATTCTCGTTAAATCGTTAAACATTTTTTTTTGTACAAAATTTTTCGGGGCGTTGAAAAACAAATTTTCTTCGAACATCACCGAGCCGCAAACATTCACAGACAAAAAGGAGAAGGAACAAAGGTTTGAAGAACTCGACGCGAGAGGAATTCGTTGCCGATTGATCGGGAATCGGAGATTACCGTTTGCCCTTTCCTAATTTGTATTGGCAAAGTACCGGATTTGAACAAGGCGCGGAGGGTGAAATTGGAACGGCGAGGCGGACGGGGTGAAAAGGAAGCGGGGGCGGGGGTGGTACATACGCGTGTTAACTGGTCAGCGATTTACCGATAAAAGCCTTGACCCACTGCCAACCCAATTATCGCCTTTGCCCGATTACGAATAACCCTATTATTCTCCACGTTTGTACACCTCGACGTTGTTAAATTGCCTTCGTTAATCGACGCAAGCGTTAAACATTGCATAATACGCGTACGTCAGGTTGTTTCGGAAAAAAAAAAAAAATTACTCACCATTTTCCACCGTCGCAATGTCTAAAATGTTTCTTCAAGTCGCGGGAAAAATTTTGTGAAAAAAGGTCGCGCTCATTTTGATTTTTTTTTCACTTTTTTCGAACAGTTTTTTTTTTTTTGAATTTCCGAAGAAACACGGCTGTAACGTTTCGGTTATTATTTCTTTCCTGACATTTATGTTCGAACCAAAGAATCTTATTCTCATAAATCAAATATTCATATTGAATTGTAACTAATTTATGAGATTTAATTAATAACGAAAGAGTCGTCAGATACGCTTTTCCTCAAACATCAACTGTAGACTTCGTATTACGAGCTCGGGTCTTTTTTCTGACGTAAATTGACATTGTGATTGATGTGAGCGGTAAGAGAAATAAAAAAAAAAAAAAAAAAAAAAACGACACCTTCCTGAATTTTTAAAAAATGTAAAAAAGTGAAAAATCAACCGAACCCGATATTCCGTGTAACGTAAACCGCTCATCTTTTGACAAAATCTTTCTTTTTAACCCGAACAAACTTTTCACGCGATGCCCATGGTGGAAAATTGCAAATAATTTTTTTTCCAGAACACTCTAATCTAGAGTTTTACCCTTTTTTCTTTCTTCTTTCGGCACGTATATTTGTCGAGAGAACGATACAGCAGCGACATTTGGTATAAATTTTTTTTTTCCTTTTTTCAAATTACTTTAATTTTGGGAGGAGGTTGGTTACCTTTTTATCCGATTCTACTAATTGCCCAAATTTCACCAGGGGCTTGTAAGGTCGCCAGGATTCCGAATTAATTCGGAATAAGGGTTGAATTCCGGCACTCCTGATTTGTAAATCTAATATTACCCTGCGTTCTCAAAGTGACTTTACGATGAATTCATTTTAACACGTTAATTTATTTGAATTAACCAAGTTAGTCGTCCGCTGGGCATAATTTAACCAGTTGCTCATAAACGAAAACTCGTAAAAAATTAATGCACGATATTGTTATGCGTAATACATTGTATTATGTAATACATATACAGTATACATATATAGAAGGCGCGTTGTAAATTTTTCTTTTTTTTTTTCTCATTATTTCTCTTATCGCACGATCGGTAGACGAATACAAAAGCTGAGCATAAATAAGAATTATGCTGGGATCATCTCTGTAAATACGTATCTGTATAGATATAATTTGCGAATTATATCGAATCGCGGCATTTGTCGAAAGGTAATTTTATCACACTAGAAATCGCACGTGAGTGAAAAAGTTGACGTGGTCAAAGAGCGGATGAATCGTTAACTATTTAAAATATAACGTGATGAAAATTTTCTTCTTCCCGCATATTTTTCGCAATAAATCCACAGAATACTATATATAATGATATATATATTTAATAATAATAATATATATATATATATATATAAGTATATATAATACGAATCTGTGGTGATTTTTTTTTTCTCTCTTTCTCCAATTATCACATCATTACGAAATTTCACGGACACACGCGCTTCTGCATGTCGCGTTGTTCTGCGCCAGGAGACTTTCGAACGATTAAGTCAGCAGAACGGGCTTATTTTCCAACCTGATTCACGATCATCTCCATGACGGTGCGCGCCTGTATAATGCAAAGCGGTGGGAATAAAATACCCGGCGAGGAAAACCGCCGTTCCCCGTTTTCCTCGTTTCGGTGTCAGTCTGACTTGTTTTTCTTTCTTTTTTTTTCTTCCTCTGCCATTTCCTTTGTTTTTTTTTTTTTTTTTTTTTTTTTGTTTTTTTTTTGGGCATTTCCCCCCCTCTATCTACCCTCTATTTTTTATTTTTTTTTTCCTTCCACCTCTCGGGGGATGGAGAAAAAAAAAAAAACAAAGAAGAAAAGATTGTTAATATTGCGCGTAATTACCCGGAAAGTTGTGCCATAAATCTTGAGGGAAACGAGAATTTTGATAGAAAAAAAAAAAAACAAATATAAAAGTAAATAAAAGAACGAAACGGAATGCACGAAAAAAAAGAAAAAAAAAAGTTTTACAAATCTCGGTATACGAAGGAAAGAAGGTGTTGGATTGAATAAATTCTGTAAAATATTTTAACGAAGTTCGGAACAGAGTCCAAATCCCTTCCTGCCGTCTTGGTAGTCGATAATTTCTTTTATTGTATACTGATTTATCGGCGACTCATAAAAATTGCGAGTATCCTTACGTGTTAAGAAAAGTCACCTGTCCATTGAACCGGTGGTGTGAAGAAAAAAGATAGAAGATGAACGTCGAAGGAAACATTTTACATGCATGTTCAGACGATGATTTGTATTCGTAATGATCGTGGTCTTTAAAAAGATGATTTTTTAACTTCGACTGTCTCAACTCCCCCAAATCGGTTTCAAATGGTTCAAAAAAATTACCCGATTTTTTTTGTACAACGCATACATACAGATATCAATATATTTGTTGCATATGATGATGTGTCTGGTTAGAAGGGTAGAAAAAGAAAAAAAAAAGAAAAAAAATAGAAGTGTTTTCAATTTAGAAAATTTTAACAGGGATTATTTCAGTTTCTCGATCTTTTCTCACGTTTCGTATGTCCTTTGCGGAAATATTTATATTTATACACTAAGTACGGATATACATAAATTACGTATAGATCTAATTTCACTTCGTTGAGATTATGGTATAAATGATAATTAACACGGGGGGGGGGGGGTCGTTATTTTTGAAAACGACTTTTAAGGTGGCCACCGTTTTCCCTTCCTTCCGCATCAGCATTTTGTTTCTCCTTTTCTTTGTCGCGAGGGAAAAAGAGAGTAGAAGGAAAAAAGTCGAAACGATCCCTCTGCTGCGAATTAACCTCCCCTCGATGGGGGATAATCTTAATTATTATGATTACAATTCTTTCCTCCTTCTTCTTCACCTTCGCCTTCGCCTTTGCTTTCGCCTTCTTGTTCCTTTCTCTTCCTCGTCTCTTTTTCTTTTGCGTTTCCGATCCCCTCCCCGACTGGGACAAATTAGCAAGTTGTGGACACCCGCCCGCTCCTCTGCAATGTTGTGATTACTAAAATCAGAAACGTAACAGAATTACTGCGACAGTGCCGGTACTTTAACTTCGTTCCGACTTGCCCGCTTTCGACAATTAATCCACGTAGAAAAGTTGATTCTAGTCGAGTTATCGAAAGTTTGCAAAAAAAAAAAAAAAAAAATGAAAGAAAAATCAATCGTTTGAAATTTCTTCACATTATTGTACAAATGTAAAACCGAAGCGCGGGTTTCTAAAGAAGATCGAAAAAATAAATGAATCGTTGGAAAAAATATATCCGACTAAAAAAAAAAAAAAAAAAATCTAAAACGTAAGAACGGAAGATTAAATTTGTCGTCACAAATGTGAGGTACAAAAAAATCAGAAACCCAGCACATTGGGTGAAATGTAAAAAGGAACAGCTATGCTTTAACGATTTCGTTGATGTTCGTTGCAGTTTTGTAATACAAGATAGAAAAGGATAGAAATAAGAACCTGGCGAGACGAAATGAAAGAATAAAAATAAAAATAAAAAAAAAGAAAATTCAATGACCGGGCGCGAATGAGTGGCAATAAAAATATTACGGGGGATAAAAATCGTTTCCCGTACCGTACGGCGGATATACGGCGTTTCGTGTTTCACGATCAGTCCCGAAAGCTGATCCGAAAGGCTGCTTTTTATACATCGACGGTTATAACGTGCATTTTATCGATGGGTTAACGACACCCCCGTGTTATGTGAATCATTTTATGTATACACTCGCTCCTCATACTTCGTTCGATAAATTAACGCGCGACGACGAACTTGTGCCCAGGATAGAGCTGGACGGAGAAGAGAGATATGAAGAGAGAGAGAGCGAGGGAGAGAGGGAGGGAGATGAAGAGAGAGTCGTTGAAGTTTCAAGTCTTGAAGCCGGCTGCAGTAGCTCGATGTTTAAATCTCAGAGGGATGAAAGAGGTGTGCATATTACGAGTACATCCTGCCTTTTACACACTCTGTACTTTCTTCGTGCACGCTTTGATGTGCAAAATGCTTTCGGGTGATTGCCCTGGTTAAACGTCTACGGCTAGAGCGATTTATAACAAGGTTAGAATGAAAGTTGGAGGTAATTCTTGCTGTGCAGAGGTGGTATAACCGGATAAAAAATGAAATTATGCCGAGCGGAATAAATTTTCGCAAGGGATACGATTATTTTTGCTTTTATTTGGATAATTTACTCGACGGATACAGCGAGCTAGGTATTAGAAAATACTTTCGTTACGACACTGGAAAACGGTACTGAGAAAAATTTCATTTCTTACAGTGAGTAGAAAAATTCGATAAAACAGGCATCGTTGAGAAAACTGTTTGAATATTGTTGGGATTACGAAAAACGAGGTACGCGTAAACGTTTTGCGCTATCGTCGATCCTTTTTTGGCAATTGCAACGCAAAATCAGTTTGTCAGGTTTAATCTACTTTTATAGTTAAACAAGGCTTTAACGTCAATTTATTATTGCACGAGCGTTAAATTTTCACAATAGTTACAAGAAAATGTAGCAACCGTAACCGTAACTAAAAATTTCTCTCACTGGGTATATTTTCAACTTTTCAATTCGATTTCCACAGTTTTCGATCATCGAATCTCTCTTTCGGTTTCTTTTTTTTAAATTTCATTTATTTCCCATAAATCGGTGAAACTACTCGCAGATGCCGTTTGATCTTTATTCAATGTCCGAAAACGAGAGTGAGAAAATGTCGGGTGATTTTAAATTCGTCGGGTTGCTGCTGGTCTCGAAAATGGGAGGGTTAATGAGACTCGGAATATACGAGCGAACGAGAATCGATCCGATCTACGCACGTGATGAAAACTCGGCGGCTATAAGTCGTATCTGCTTCCTAGTATCTAAGTAGATTAATAACAAACGTGCGCATAGGCACCGAGCCGATAGAACGAGAAGGGCGTGACGTAACCTCCGGCTTTATAATATATCGGGTGAGTGTAATTTTAGAAGGAACAGATTTGTGCCAGCGCAGAGCCGAGCTGATAACAGGAACGCCCGTGTGACGCCCCCTTAAACGTGTCTGATGTCAGCCCCGCGTCTTCAACCGTCATCGGATCGAAAACCGCAACGTAACGATGCGGTTTTAGGAGAAAGAACTCGTTGTTTCGTTGATGATTTAAGATTTTGATGGTAAAAATGGAAAACATATACGAAACTGGGGTAAATTTGAACGACGGTTAAGGAACTTGTTGATCAAAATCGTGCCGGGTCTAAATGAGAGTCGTAAAAATTGTTCGCACTTTTTATTTTCAACACGCCTGTGTAAAATTTCGTCAATGCGACCGTCTGACATCGTACCGTAGTTTTTACTTCTAATTTTTATGTGATCTTACACAGATTCTTAAAAGAAAAATTACAAGTCAAACAACCGCGGCACGGTTCGGACAATGAAATTGACAAACGCGTCAAACTTTTTGGAAACATACAAATGCAGTTAATTATTATCCTCGTAATTTTATAAAAATATCGGGAGCTGAAGGTGTTTCACAAAATTTTGATCTTTAGGGTAAGAAATGTGACTTCCTATAGAACAGTCCAATTCAACTGGTGATTCAATACATCCTACTTTGCTATACTCATATTCTGCAAACTCGCAAACGTCTTTCAGCTCGTATTCTAAACTTGTAAAACGTGTAGTGATGTCGATTTGGTTTGTTCAGTGTTTTGCCCGTACCAATTTCCGAACATCGTCGTCAGCGGTACTTACCGAGAGTAGAAAACATTCCCCACGCTTTGGTGTTACACGAATTTCGGATCTCGGTAGGTGATTTCGTAAGATTTCATTACGCGTACACCTCGTGTGTAAACTAAATTACAAGGGTGGTTGATCTTCTCGCTCTTACCAAGAATAAATTTACGTTCCAACTACGTTGCACGGACTTTCTTTGATGTGCTGATAGGCGAGTTTACAGAATACTCGCAGTTTTGTAAACATCAAATTTGAAAATTGATCTGCCTTCCGGCGCGCAGCTTGTGTCGAGTTTCCCATTTTTTATTATTTCTTATTTTTTTTTGCCCGTTAGAAATTAATTCCCCATCATTTTTCCTAAAATTAGAATATCGAAACAAAAATTATCATCCTACAATATCACCAATCCCTTCGTCATTGTCTCTACACTCTATTAATATCGGTAACGGTTATTCCATTTCTAATCCACATATTTTTCCTTTCGTTTCCTCTCAATCTTCCGCACGAATTTACAATAATTTTACAACGTAAGCTGTAGCAGATTTCCACGTTACACATTGTATCGCTTAATGAAGACACGCCGATGGTATTACGTATGTATAATGCGAGAGCTTAATTAATTACCAGCCGAAGTTAATTGTTCGTGTAATCTATTATTCATTAGATTTTACGTCTGTTACATAGCCTTAATTGTTGAATTTCTCATTTTCCTCCCCCTCCCCCCCCCCCCCCCCCCCATCCTGCCACCGTTTTCTTTCCTTCTTTTTTCCTTACTTCCAACTTTAACGAGTTCCTCTTATCCATCGCTCGGCTACACCTGTCCATTTACAACGGCATATCCCGCATAGGGAAAGAATATCATCCTTGGACTCTTACACGTACGCTTTGCTCATTCACACGCCGCGCCAGCCGAACGTCTAGTTCGGTCTTGTATATTACACTTGGCTTCTCGATCAACGTATATATAATGTGGCACAGGTCGGTTGGTAAATTATACGTACGCTCGTGTAAACGCCGTCTTGACTATTGAGATAAGGCCCCTCGACTCTTGGCGTATACACAGGATAGCGCAATCGTCATGGCCATCAAAAGGAAGCGAATCGTGTGAACTTCCGCCGCGCCTTAGGTCACGAGGATAGATATACCAAGGAACCAGAACCTCCTCGTATACTCGCCGCAAGACAAACTCATGCAGAGCAGCGTGCACCTGTACGAAAGTCAAAGTGATTCATGACAGCTTACTCATTATGAAAACAAAGAGATTCCGTCATCGGGTCAACGCGGTGTGTATGTGCGAATGTGTAAAAAGCTTTTACTTCGAGGTGAAAAATCCCGTACCCCGCATCGTTAGGTTCGATTGAATCTGAGGAATCGATGAGTGAGCTACGAATTTCTTTGTTCGGAAATAATTGGATCGTATTACGCGTCGGTTAATGACCGTGTTTTATAAATAACTTGAAAGATTCTCCGATGTTGCTTCTTCGATGGGTATTCGATTCGCTAACTGGGTAGGTCTGACCGTCAGGTCGAAGGAAAACAAACGGCAAGAATTCATTGAATTGGTGGAACTCACAAGGGACACCGGTTATTGGTGTATCTTCTTCGAATTTGTCGGAACTCACGCGTGTGTCGGAGAATATTGAAAACTGAAGGACCGCGTATTTTTTTGTTTGTTTTTGTCCGGTGAAAAACGATAAAAAAGGGGTGAAAACTACCCCCAAAGATTGGCGTCCAACGGGGTGATTTCTTGACGCGCTTACATGCATTTTAATGAAAGCAACGCTGAAGTGATTAGATCGACGAACGAAACATCGCGGCGTTTGTGTCGTTCGATTAAACGGAGCGTTCTGTCCGAAACTTGAGAAAAACTACCCGATCGGATGCTCGTTTTTCAAAGTCCTTTTCACCCCAATAAACCGTTTTTCAGCCGATCAAGTACGTGTCTTTTAGCGTCCGATGTTTCACACTCTACGACATACACGAGTTGCAACGAAATCGGAGGGGGACACCGAACTCACGTTCCTTGTCAGTGGCTTCTGTGAAAGAAGACCCAAGGATGATTGGACGGAAAAAAGGAGGGTGAAAATGATCGGAGCCATCGAGTCCTGCCGGTAGCGTTATTTCGTGTTTTACTTTAGGTCAGTCAGATTGATATTCGGAGGTGGACACATGGCGTGGCTTGGGCAACAGGAAGTGTCCGGTGTCCCGGATCCTTCAAGGTTGGCGAAGTTGCAGGCGACCATGATTTCCTCTAATTTTGTAAAATAGCCCGGGTCTTCGTCGTCGACCCGAGGGTGCCGGACGACGGAAGTTGGCTTCTCCCTCCCCCCCTTTCATCAGCCAACCGGGGTTGTACCTCGAGACCAGGTCGCTCTTCTCCTCTTCTCCTCTTCTTCGCTCCTCATCGGCGTCCGATGCCGGCGTAAAAATACGTTCGTACTCTGAAAAGACAGGTGGTACGGGATGGATTCCCCCGCTGTTGACTACCTCCGAGAGATCGTCCGGTCACCCGAATAACCTGTTCGTCGCTGCTGCCTTACCTCGTTACAAAACCTGCTCCTCGGCTGCTTCTTCTCTTACCGCGTACCAAGAGACCACGGATCCCCGCCCTGATGCTTCTGCCTTTACAGACTCGTACCACCTATATGCATCCCGAGTCAATCCATGCGCCGCCGCGTTCATCGTCAGAGACGAAACACACCGGAATTGACTCGATTTCCTGCACCACATAAGTTCCTCGAAATGATCACTCCGCTCTTTCACGTGGACTTCTCAGCATTCCTCGAATCCTTGATCGTCACTCGGTTCGTTATACGGAACTCGAAGAGGGACGCTAATCGTCATTGAGGCTTGTTCGTCGTTCGTTTCACGATTTTCTTGAGGTGTAAATTATATCTAATCAACATTCTTGATTTTTAGTATTCTCTGACAAATTATCGATTTTTTTTACAAACGCGAAAGTGTTAGCAACCCTGGTACCAAAATGTGTAAAAAGCTCTCCGAGTATGGGAAAATACAAAAAAAAAAAGAAACCTGTGACGCTAGATTTGAAAATGAGAAACCAGAAGACGTCCCGAGAATCAAGTTTCCGTGAACGATGGCACCGTATTTCTTTTTTCGTAATATCGAACCCTGCAATTCTGACGCTAGATTCGAAATGGAAGAGCGTCAGGTGTACAGTCCAGAATCGAATTTCTCGCGAGTTTAATGAAATTTGTCTGGGACATCCGACGCTTCGTCTCCGATATATAATCGTATACACAGTAAATCCCGTAATTTTGGGTTCAGATTTTGAAAACAGAAAGCTCGACGGAAACCTTTGAAAATTGAATTTCTCCCCGATTCGGAACGACGCTTTTATCTTTTTATCCTAATTCGATGAATCTGTGTTGATTGCTTAATTCTTTCTTCCCCGGTAACCGTAGCTCAATTCCTTCGGGAAGAGTCTTGCGATTGAAATGTAGACGTCGTTATTCGTTAGTAGAAGGCACGGGTGTATCGTTTGCAGAGGTTGAGTTTAACGAGAAGATTAAGAGAACAATCTCAACCGCCTTCCTACGGAGGAAATGACCTCGGCTTTTTTCCGTCCGACGTCCGACCTACGAAACGCTTTTACTTTTCTCTTATCGACTCGTTCATTTGCTCATTCATACAACGTTCAAGTCCGGCATCAATTTAGTTTCCTTCTTTTTCTCCCACACAACGCGAGTCGCCGAGCGTTCGTTCTCCGTTGGAATTTGATATGGAGCTGATCTCACTATCTACTAGCTTCGGGTTCTCGTTAGCACTCCATTGTCGCAGAGTGCCGAGTGTACGTGTGAATTATACACTCGGTTGTCCGTCATTCACACGCGGTCGGTCGGTCAGTGGTGTAGCTATATACTCGTAGTACCATCATAACGTGTAAGGATGAAAATTACACCCGTTTCTACCGGGCTACCCAGTGCCGCGGCTATCTCGTTTAGCCGACCATTCGTCGTCCGCTTCGATGCACCGCACTGAATTTCAGACAGAAGTTGCATCTCCGAAACGACAAGCTGATGCAGCAGCAGCCTCATCATCATTATCATCGTTACCGTCAGGGGATGAAAACGCGCGTCCATCAACGCCGCGACACGGGCAGGAAGTCAGCAATTGGAACTCGTTCTTTGTTACTTCGACTAATCGTTTGATCGCGCAACAGCTTTATGGAATAACAGGAGAGACGAAGTAGTAGTCCCCTGTTGCGGAGCTCTCCTGTATACGATAAACAGCGATGAGCTTTTATTGTTGAATTAGGAGGCAAAGGGAATAACAGAGAATGGGAGATACAGAGAGAGAGAGTGAGAGAGAGAAAGGGAGAGACGGGGGGACCAAGTTGGCTCTCAGCAAATCCCCGATCTGAGGTTTGACATTGCTCGGTGCTGGTTGGTACATACGTATAGGTATACAAGCGACGGGACTTGTATTATACAGTTAGAATTAGTTAGCTGGAACTCTGGGACGGTTCTATACTCGGCTCGTGATCTCGTTATACCCTTATACACACCCCCAGCTTGCGTGGCATCAGTTCGCGTCCTCTCGTACACGTACCTCCGTACCCCGATACGTAACGCCTCGGTTTACCTCGCGTTACAATTCAACGAGGCGACTCGAAATCGTTATAATATTCCCTTTGGCGCCATCGTCGTAGGAATATACCTTGGATCCACGACCTTTCAAAGACATCCATGGGAGATGAGTCTCTCGTCGTCTTGGAACTATGCAGCTATCGCGTGTCGCGAGAATGAGAGAAACGATGTTCGGTTTGGTACGTCGAGCCTTATCATTTCGATCCTAGACTCTCAAAAAACACGTCTTCCGAGCTGATCCGTCAAAGTTGGGAATATTCATCTTCGTTTGCCGATAGTTTCGTAATTCGCGGTGAATCATTACCGGACCGTGAACCAATTTATTCGGTGGTAGGGACCAGAGTCTCGGGGTAAGCCTCGACCCTAACACGAATAAAGTATCGCTCGGTGGTTGCGGTCTTCGGTGTGCTCGAAGATACGTGAAATCGACCGGATCACGGCGTTCAAGGTGCCGCGCCGGAAGCGCGGACGTCACTTGGGACATCGACGACGTTTTATCAGGGAACAGCCAAGGGTCATCCGGTCGAATGAAACAAACCCTCATTCACCCGCCACCGGTAGCAAATGGACCAGAATGAGAGCCGACTTGCGACGACACGCTCTTGCAGTCGGTCCATCCACTTTACTTCCAACTTTCCCTACACCGGAAACGGTTCAACCTTGACCCGATCATCGGCACGTGACTCGGACGTGTTGGGTTTGCGCTGTTTATGCACGTCGAAAATAAAATTTACCCGCGCGGGCGCAGGGGGACCAACGGCGACAGAGAGAACATATAATTAAGTATTGATCAGGGCGGTGGCTCCGCCGCCCCCGGTATATCTACCCACTCTCTTCCACCTGTTGCCCGAGGATACAACCCGCGCCTCTCTCATGCACGCGAATACCAACCACACACGTACTCCTCCATCGCTCGTTCGTTTCTACTTTTCAATTTATCCGTTTCATTTTTTATACGCCCATTTTTCCCTTATTCATCTTTGCTCCTCTTTTTTTTTATGTTTTTTCTTAAATTTCTTTATGTTTTTTTTCCCCTCTTCAATCAAGCCTTCGGTTAACCGTGCATATTTGAAGTTCCGCTTCTCTTCTTTCACGGTTGTTACGTAACCATTCATTTTCCGATTACACGTCGTTGGCGAATATTTTTCATAATTCGATGTTCGGTTTTATTTTTATTTCTTTTCATTTGTCACTTTTACAGAGTATCCCGTTTCACTCTGCAACCACTTTAAATTATACGTGTACGTGGTTTTTGTTTTTTTGGGTATCCTTGTTGGGTATTTGAATATGTATATATATATATATTATATATATATACATATTTCGACACTTGTCGAGAGAATATGGAAACTGTTTCGTTAGGTTGAAGCTTTTTCGGTGCGCACATACATTTGTAACAGTGAGACGAGAATTTTTTCTTCTATTCAGAAAAATGTTTTCAGCAGCAAAATTGATTGGTATATTTACCGAGCAGTGTTTGCTCATTCAAATTTCATTTGCTGTTGCGTCGAGAGCAAGGTTCTTGAAGAGTTTCGGAGACGCCAACAACCAAAATCAGAGCATCGACGAACCTGGAACATCACGATAACCGGGACCTTGACATTTTGCTGACGAATGATTACAATTTTTTAATTTTCGTGTGGCCATCGGCAATCGGTGATCGGCGAAAGTGAATATTCTTGTTACAGATCGCGGGTGAAAAATTGATTTCTCTTGTGAGAAAATAATCAAAATTCAAATGAGACCGTATTTTTACCTAAATTTTATCAATGTTAACTTACACCAATCTCCCTAATTGTTATATATCGTAAATTGCGAAATCGTTTTGTCTTTATCGCGGAATACGCATCTTCGTGACTAACTTTCAACCCTTTTACCCAACCAACTACACCCCTTACTTTGAACAAACTCTGTGCTTCTGTTCGTTTGTTTCAATTGAGATTTTCGGTATGTAAGTATGGGGTATAGACGAGCGTTTGGAAAAAATAGGGGAGTCGATTAGTATGAAATGTAGAGAAGAAAGAAAGAAATGCCTTTCCTTCTTCTTCTCTATCATTTTTCTCACCATGTGTTTTATCCGTTTACTCATTTTTTGTGATCACAATTATTTTCCGGCAATTTTTACTTCTTCGTTTGATGAATTTGCTGATTTGAAAAACTGTCAAGAAGACGCTTGAGAGCAAGAGAGAGGGAATGGGAGAGAGGGAGTGAGGGACTCAGAGGAAAAAGCGAGAAACTGCGAGCTGCCAAAAGCTGGGGAGTAAAATCTAGAAGCGTAAGCTTATGTGTTTCGCGTTATCTATAACTCTAGTATTGCCACAGTTTTTGATCCTCATCGGTACGATTTCATCGTAAGCCGCTTACTGCAATCGCATAAATCGGTGTACGTCCATTAGGATAAAAAGTTTCGAACGTAGCGAAGAGGAAAATATTTGGTCACGGAGAAAAATATGACGCGTCCATAGCCGGCTGAAAAAAACTGTATTGAAATTGCCCGACATGTATCGAATTGACTTTGCAGAATATAACCGTGAATCTGAGGTCAGTGAAATTTGACCATCTGACTAAACGTCATCCGACGTTCATCGATAAAGAATAAAGATGTTAAGCACCGATTATGGTACAGCATAATTTGCGTGGTGTTAAAGTCGACAAAGACGGCAACTTTTTTACACCGTCTATGATTAAATTTATCTGCCAATCTTGGGAAAAATTGACACCTGCTCCGGTTTAACTCCATCCAGAAGATTACGAAGCGTCGAAGTAGAGGCATGCCGAGGAAGTCGTCGGGGGCTGTTGGGTATATGTATACGGTCATGGACGTGAGGCTCGCGGAGGAGTGAAGGGCCATCCACGGGTATACCGGAGTTCTGGATGTAACTGAAGCAGATATGGTAAAAGAGGATCGAAGGTGCTTGGAGAGTGAGTGACTCGCTCGACTGGTTTGTCCGGTTGAGAGCGGAAGAGACGGAGAAAGAGACGCCAGCTTCGTCGTTTGAGAGAAGCACAAGGCCAGGCGAACGCCGGACACGAGCCTCGAGCCAATCAGACGGACGCCTCGGAGAGCCACGCGACTTGTCCGAGTAAGAGGAGCGAGAGAGAGAGAGAGGGAGGAGAGGACTGAAGGAAGGAACGGAGAGGATGGGATGGGATGGGAGGGAGGAGGAGAGAGGGCGAGAGCGTTTTCTTTGTGCCGGTGAACTAGCCAGCTCGATTCTCGACTCCCGTTCGACTCCCGTTCGTTCGATAAGAGAGCCGCGAGAAGCACAGCCTGCCTGCCTGCAGTGGTCGAAGGGAGATTATCGGAGTGTAAACAAGATGAAAAGGGGTGGATTTTTTATTTTCGTTCATTCGGTTTTTTTTTTTTTTTTTCTTTTTCTCTCTTCTCATCATTCCTTATCCCTCAATCGACGAAGAGGTGCAGGGAGCGATGATATTTATCGATCGTAAATATACTCCAAGGCACTTTAGCTACTACGGGATGATACTTGAACAATGTGATGTTGAACCTCTGGTGTTACGCTTCGTTTAAAGCTTAGCGTCTGTCACTTGAAAGGTTGCTAAATAATGAACGCTGAATCTGGTCGGAGTATGTAAAGCGTACGAGGTAAAATCGATCTCTCGAACGCGGGCGTTTGTATGATCGAGAATAAAAGAAGCGATCGGGTGGAAAGTATCAACGGATCGGTATGACGAGCGATTAGAAAATGAGAATGGAGTGGGTCGTTTGCATGCGCGATATGGGGAACGGATCGCCGGGGCGATAACAACGAGGAACGACAAGCAGCGGTAAAACGTGACGAGGGAGAAACAAGAAGCTGTTAGGGATTCGTTGTAAACTGCTGAGAAAAAGGAAACACTTGGCCGAAAAGTCTTGCGGGGATCGGAAAGAATGTGGCAAGAGCGCGGCGCACGAACTAGTTGGGTACGATTAGGGGAATGATCAGGAACCAGGGACGCGAAGAGAATGGTCCTGGTGGAAACCATTAAAGGAGATTGGGTATCGCTGGGAACGAGTTAGTCTTTCGTACGAACGAATGGCAACGACGAGGATTAGGGAACCACACGGGGAAAGAGCCATGAATGATTGAAAACAGGAGAGGAAAAAGTGTCCGGCATCGATTCGAAGCCGTTGGGAACAACAAAGCAGCTACGGCCGTATGAGAATAATTCAGTACAGTGATCAGGAACAAGAGGTGCAAAGCAGTCCAAAGTACCCGTAACGCTTTTAAAGGGGAGTCGAATTCCGGGCGATCCGTTTCAGGAGTAGCCTTGTAAAAGCTCATCGACTCGCCCTTTCCCGCTGTGGTCGGAACTTGATTAATTACACTCTTTACTCCGTTCACAACCCATTCGCATGTGACAATCGCTGTGCCGAGTAGGTTACGACGAAGACTCCGATCGCGACCGAGTGATCTTGATTATTTTCAATTTCAGTACACCTATTAGTACGGCAAAACCGTAACTCTACGTCGACTTGTCGGTTAAAGCATGGGAATTAGTTGCGCTCAGCATCTACGCGCCGAATTTTTTTCCTCAAAAAACTCGCTTCTCGAACAACCAATACTCGCAGGTTAGAACGCACGGTGTTTATAGAGCAGTCGGTTTGGCCAGTTGTGATGAATATGTTAACCACGGTCGAAATGTTCTCCTTGCCGAGATGAGTCGAGAATTTTTAACCACCGCGGGTTGAACTCTTTTTTATACACACTCGCGTTAATTAGAGAAGTCTTTTCTTTTTTCTTTTTTCATGCTTCTTCTCCTTGTTATTATCATTATTGTTATCATTATTTTTTTTTTTTTTCATCCTTGCTTTACTAGCCACAACTTTTACTTCGCCTGTACGACGTTTGACGTGTGCGCTGCTTCGTTAAGCAAGCACTCCCGTGTGTGTGTGTGTGTGTGATACGACAGTCGGTGTCGTCATACCAGTAACCCATCTAACCGGTACACGAAATAGTTTTTCTCTTGTAGCAAGTTGCTCTCGGCAAGTTGAACTTCTCCTCTTCGTGCGACAAAAAAAAAAAAAAGAAAAAAAAGAATGGAGGAGGGAGGGGGAGGAGGGGTTGGCAAAGTTTTTATACGCGAAAAATATAACCGGCGCGCTTCTCAAGTGGTACACAGTTTCTATCTCGGCAGGCAAACTTTTCTTCTTCCATATAAGCGCGGGGTCAAACTACGTACGTCATGCTGCTGCTGCTACGCTGCGAGACGGTTAGGGAAATGCAAAGAGGAGGGATGAAGAGTGAAAGAGAGATAGAGAGAGGGAGAGAGAGAGAAAGAGAGAAAGTTTCTTCGGCGGACGAATTCTTGTGTAAACGTTTTCGTGCGATAACTTTTGCCGTGCCGCGTTTTCACCGGGACTAGTTGATTTCCGGCAAAAAACTGGGCGCCGCCGTCCCCGAGCAACCGCTTCTTTTTTTTTTTTTACCAAACTACAACCATTTCCGTGCAAGTAAACTTTTTCGAGCGAAAAATCAACTAATGCCCTTGCGATAATTAGGTATAAGCAGGAAAGTTCTCATCGTTTGCCTGTATAATCGTACGTATAATTATATATATATATATATATATATATATGTAAACTTTCTTGACGAAGAAACTTTGTACAAACCTTTTCCTCAAAACTACACCCGCCCACTCTCAATTTCCGACAAAAGTTAGTTTACACAGTTGATGTAATGAAAAGAGAGAAAAAAAAAAATGTAAGTGAAGAAAAAAATACTGCCGAGGTATGACTATTGTCGAGAAAAATTTCCTGTCGTGGTTGTTATACAGTCTTTAAACGAGTGTTGTAAATAAAAGCAAAATATCTATTACGTGTTAATATATAATATTCTTTTCGATTAATCATCGTTGCTCGTATTTTATTCTTCTATGAAAATCTTACGATGCTGGAAGACCAAATTCATATCAGTTCCTTATTTACCCGAATAAAATTCAGCAATACCAAATAAAGTTGGCGTAGCGACGATTAGAAAAGAATCTATCATTTACAACTGCAATCCCACTAAGTGGTTACTAATGTCTTCGTATTTTCTGTTGTGTAATTCCAATGTCATTCAAACCGTTATTGCACTGTCGGTGTAACGATTTCATTGTGAAATTCATTAGTAATTACAAGAGTAGCTAAAATAAAATTAGAAATTTTTCTCAGCGATAGGCGGAGGCTGCAGCAAAGTTTATATCTCGACAGAAATCACCTGTGCCTAAACGCTTTCGCACGAATAGGTGCGTAAACTAGGAAGGCGGGTGGAAGGCTGATCGATAAACTTGTCGTTCGGTAGTCGCGTCTGCAGGCCATCCAAAACTTCCACTTTACCTTCTCCTCCTCCTCCTCCTCCTCCTTCTTCTCCTCCTTCTCCTCTTTCTCCTCTCCTTACCGTCGTTTGAGCAGTTGGTGCCGTTGCTACATTGGAGAAGAGATTTGCATCCGTCACTCCTTAATTTATCTGCCTACTTTTTGCCGTTTATAAATATTATTCCAACTGCCTCGCCCAAGTTGCGTAGGTACGCTTTTTCGACGAGGCAATGTCTCTTTCTCCTCGCTTTCGTATTGCAGTAGAAGGATCTTTTTTTCTTTTTTACTTTTCTTTACTTTTCTTCCCTCATTCCCATTCGCCTCCGTCTTCTTACGCTCCTCCGTTTTTCCTCCCCCTGCTCTTACATAAACCCTCTGCACCTGTACCAGCTCTACTTCCATATCCTTATAACGGGGTTGTATTTTATTCTAACCGCAAACCGGCTTCCGGGCGGTTAAATACCGCGAATAAAGGCGGATATTTCATCTTTTTCACCATCGTCAAAGATACGAATTAGTTGCAAGGCAGACATATTTTTTCCTCTTTCCTTATTTTTACAGAAATTAAAGGGATAGGGGACCCAGATTTATCATTCTTTGTTCGAATCTTCCGCCTCTCACGAATTCGAAAACACGATCCTAAATTTCTGGATAAAATGCCTTTCGTGTACTACGCGGTGAAAATTGTTCGTTCAACCACAAAATCACCGACTCGCTCTAGACGGGCTGCGGTAAATTTGCAATGACGTGAATTATTCCTCAGCAAACGAAATTCTCTCTTCCCCCGTCAACTCGAGACCTTTTCTAACCCCTTTTGTCGAGATCTGTAAAAGGAACGTCGAGCAACCTCACGATGTGCATTTAAGGCGTGGAACGATATTCACGAAACACGACAACGAAGCAGAACCACATGCACGGAGTATTAAGGATAGCAGTAGGCGCAGGACCGTTAAATTTTTTACATATCGATAGAAAGATATTTTTGTCGATCGCCCACGCGTTCTTTACTCCCACACGTGAAGCTCCTTCGTCTCATCTCCTCTTCTTTAAATCTTCCTCTTCTACTTTCTTTGTCTTCTTCTTTTTCATACCGCATAAGCAGACTCTCCCGAGCTGCCATGTCAGACTCCCGCAAAGACACATCTGCGACCAAGGCTACACTCGCGATGTATCATCGAACTCTTATTCTTATTGCGTCGCGAACCACGGGGCGGGTGAATAACTGCCGTTAATAAGATTACGGGGAGTTTTAAAACGACGACGGATAATCGGCCGCGTCTGTAATGTCGGGAAATTGGCTAATTGGCGCTGTGCGAACTTTGCGGCGGTTAAGTTTCGTTTTCGCGCAACAACGCGCCCGGAGGAGGATCGAATTACCCCTTGGAAAGGATGCCTGGCCTCGTTGTCACAACGGAGAATTTTAAGTGCCGGTGTTAAGCGGCTCTTAAATCCGAACGATCAACCGGAGACAATGTGCCGGGGCAGTAAAGACAATAAACGGAAACAATAAGGAAACCGGACAAGTTAATTACAATAACGACGACGTCGTAAATTTATCAAGCGATGCGCAACGGCAGCAGAAGCGTGCTTTTTGTTCTGCGACGCAACGTTATTGGAAAATGTTGAATATTGCTAAAATCTTTCGATATTCAACGAGACTATATTCCTTGGTCGTTATCTTCGTCCGAAGTTTAAAAAACGTGTGAACAAGGCTGTGAGAGAGAGATAGAGAGAGAGAGAGAGAGAAACTAACGAGATAAGATTTCGGTTCGACGCACCGTCAAAGCCCAGAGACTGCGAAGAAGTAGGAAATTGGTAACTCCGCAGGGTTTGGCGGTTTTCAAAGTCGGCCGGGGCCTCTAACACGATATTATTGTTCATTTGTGTATTAAAGTATGCGCGGCAGCGCGATTTAACGCGATTAGATGAAATTCGATTAGCGCTACGCTTCTATCGACGGAGACGAACGAGGCTGGCTGGGATGGTTTGCTCGCCTGCCTGCCTGCCTGCGCGTTGCGTTAATAATGTCCTGACAAATTGAGAGCGACCCTTGAAGTGAATCAATTCTAGGCGGCATGGCATTTGCCACTCGGTGGGGCTGCACCGGCTCCAATTGACACAGCGAGTTAACCCTGCCGTTTGTGTTAGTTGCCGTTTGACCCGCGTCGGCACTTCGCCACTCAGCCTTATTCTCCATTCCGAGACTCGTTGGGAGTGAGGCCTCCTCATCCTCCTCCACTTCTCCTCATCCACGGTGTGCTTGCCAACGAATTGAGAAAATTTCACCCGTCTTTACAAGCCGCCTTTTTAAAGCAACATTTTTAACGCCCTTAAGGGGCCCGTTCCGGCACCCGATGACCTTATCTTCTCCCTCCTCCCTCCTTCTCTCCTCCTTCGCGCCGCTTTCCTCTTCATTATTCACTCGAAAGAAGGATGTTGAATCGAGTCAAGTTGACGCCGTAGTAACCAGACCGTGTTACGTACCATCAAATTTCATGCTCGGCAATATCGCTCGGCCGACTGCGAGTGTGAATTTTTTATTTTTTTTTTCTACACCCTTGTATTATCCGTCGTTTTTTTTTTCCACCACCTCCGCAACGTGTTACTGTTTTAGTTTATATATACACACACACACACACACACACACACACACACACACACAATTGTCTCCTCTTATAATTCCGATTTACAGTTTCGATATCGTATTTTCTTTGCACGCGGCGCGGCTGTGTTTTATTGTTTATACACACTATCGGTGTACGTGCCATTTTTACGGCTAACCATACGCCCCTCGGTTTATTATTTCTTTTACACGATCTTTTCCCGCGCTCTTCGCGGCACTTCCGCTGCCACACTCTCTTCTCGGTTCGTACAGCAAGCCTCCCGCACTCTTTCCCATAACCTACGTGCAATAAATACGCCTTTTTCTCATTTCTTGTTTTTTTCTTTTTTTTTTTCCCCTCTCTATTTCCTTTATACTTTTACCTCGACCTTTGACACACCGTCGTGGTCGGCTAGCTCGGCGAGACTCGATCACGTGGTGCCTTCTCGTATACAATTACGGTAATAAAAGTAACAACGTATAAAATACCAATGATGACGATAATTACACCGTTATTCGGAATGTAGGGAGATGGTTTTTTTTTTTTTTCTTTCTCATCCTCATCACTAATTCGGAATATTAAATTGGAAAAAAGGAATTGTATTCCAAGCTACGCATTCGAATTCACAGATCAAAGTTTCGTCCTGAAATTGTAGAACACAGTTTCCCAAATTTCATCTCAATTCTTCAAGACCGAACGTATCAAATCATCGCACCGTGGACATTCATACGGGTATTATACGTACAAGTGGAGGAGAAGTTTCGACGTTATCGGTGGCTTTTAACTATCGGACAAACTGTTAAGCCTATAATCTGGGATGAGCGAACTTTGCTTTCCATGCAGTGCCGCATCAGTGCCTCGCTACCGATTTACACGGTCTACATGTATTCGTACACGAATACAGAGCCTGGGATAGGGATGATTCGCAGCCGTGGCTCTTCCGTTGACACGTTCGCGTCTCTGCCTACGTAAATTTAGGCATAAGTACACTGAGAAAAATTTCATTTGTTACAGTGACTGTCAAAATTGAGTAAAACGGGTACCGTTGAAAAAACTGGTCGAATATTGTTGGGATTACGAAGAACGAGGTACTTTTGCTAATTGCGACGCAAAATCAGTTTGTGAGGTTTGCTCTACTTTGTTAGTTAAACAAGGCTTTAACGTCAATTTATCGTTGCACGAGCGTTAAATTTTCGCAACAGTTGCAAGAAAATATAGCAACAGTGATCGTAATGAGAAAGAATAGCAACGGATGCCAGACTTTCCGGTAACAACTAGAAAACTAATTTTCACTTTTCACACGACACAACCTCTGCGCAGGTAACTTTTTTCTATAGTTTGTCAAAGTATGGAACCGTGCAAACAAAACTCGTCGGGAATACCTTGGTTGTGTCAAGTTTGCTCGTCGCGAATAGAGGGACAATCTTGCCAAATTGACTATACTCGGAGACGGCACGTACATACATGCATAGAGGAAAGGTACGAGTAGTCTTTACTTCGTTCGTACGTTCGTCGGGGTGCCAAGTCACGTTCCAGTTTCCTCGGCACTTTCAAATTCTTTCTTGCAGTCTAAGGCATACACCACCGTCCAACGTGCAGCTTCTTATTTTCACGTCCTCTCAAAGCCTACGTTTCGCCATAGCCACGTTTTATACGTTTCCTGTTCACCGAATCAACTTGCTCTAATTTTCACCCGAGGAATACGACGTGTATGCACGGCGAACGGCATGTCTAACCCGTTTCCGAACACGTCACCTATATATCCTGGACCAGGCGAATTCACGGCGGTGAGTCGACGCTATTTGGCGGTAGGAGTTGTTTGAAATTTGGCCGGCGTCCGTGTTTGCCAGATTTTTATGTCAATTTCTAACTACTTGCCGTTGATTGATAACCAAACCGTGAACTTTCAACGATGGATGAAAGCCAGCGGTGCTGAAACTTAGCACCACCTTGCGTGTATCACTTTTTCATGACAGTTTAATGCTGCTTCGAGGTTTACCCAAGAGAATCGTTTTCCGTTGAACGAGCACTTTAGAATGCCGAATTTTCATGCCGAATAATCGTATATCGCGTCGGCATCTGGAAATTACGAATCGGTATTAAACTTTGAATAAAATCAAATACGTGAGTGATAAGAAAAAAAAAGTTCACCGAATTTTAGTAGCGTAGTTTTGTAATCTATCTCTGATTTGATACCGAAACTGGAGTCCGAGCGAATTTGCAGTAAATTGGTGAAATTGTACGAACTGTTTACAACAGCTAGAACAACAATAATAACAGTACTAATAACGGGATGGAAAATTGACGGTCACATATCCCCGTAAACGTTTTTTCGATACGTTTCAACTTTATTATCGATCGGTTTTTTATTTATTTATTTATTTTTTTTTTTCGTACATTTTTTCGCGGTGTAAAATCATCGTTGCTTCGACCGACCAGCCAGCCACGAGGCAATATTTTCCCGTCTTTATCTTCCGCGAAATTGGCATTTTTACACGCGGTCAAGCACACACCACGTTCAAGCGGTTTTTGCCCCAGCCAGCGAGGTCGATAGTCGATATACTCGATCACCCCGTGGTTAATAATTACACCCCATCATGGCGGAGCGAACGATTTGAGAAATCAGTTTTGGATCGGATAGCTTTCTCTTTTCCTACAACACAAATTCGCTTCTACCGGCAATGGTAACGACACGCGCATTGCCAGTAATTGATACCGTTCTCGAGGTCGGCGCCATGGATGGAAGAGCCAATTAGTAACACGGTCCGATCTACGATATCGCGATCTTCTCTCACGGCGAACGCCGAGTCGCAAAACGTGACTTCTAGTCTCCGGTTACTCTGGGAAATATACCGTATGCGTATACTGCGGTGTACGAGTAGGTAGTTGAAAACTGGTCTTACGACGCGAATACGAACCCGACGCTTGACATTGATACGCCCGCAGTCGAACGCCTTGCCCTTATTTCACGCGTTTCGCGACACGGTGCATCGGAACGCATCGCGTCGCGTATAAGGTGTGTGGCTTTGCGAATACGATATGACCGCCAACTCAAATCCTACAATCGATCGCTGTGAGAAGCCAATTTCACTTTCATTCTCACTCTCGCATAACCAGCCACCCTCCTACGTCGTCGATGATGATCGAGATCAACAGTTAGACCGAAAACTTCCTCCTACCTTTCACCCGAACGGAATCGATCTACGATTCTTGTGTCCTAGCTTGTGATTTTCATATCAATTCATTTATACCGTTGAGACAGATTTCATCTACTAACTTGTTATTCTTTCTAATCTTTTTCAGGTAAGGAACCAACTCTTGGGATATCCATAGACGAGGTTGTCACGTCTGCGGTACATCTTTCCACGAATGGTTAATTTCCGAAGCTTGGTGATCGGGTTTCTTCTCCGGAAATCATCCTGAGACAGAGGTTGTATACACCATTGTTTTCTAATCAGATCACCGACATTGAGCCACGCGTCGTCACGATATTCCGTTTCTACGTTAGATCAACGTTCGCAAGTTGAACAATCGATCTGCCTATCGATAGTGCGAATATATAAATACATATATAGGTACGCGTCCAACGGTCTCGTTTCCACGTAACGAAACGTATCTCTTCTCTCCACGTCTCGTACAACGCACTCACGACGACCTTTCACCCCCCAAATACGACGTGGTCTACGAGATCGGTGTACCTGGTGTAAAAAAAAAAAGAGAAAAACAAAAAAAAAGAGACGGTGAATTCTTCTTCCATTGGCAGTTTCCAATTTCGCACCTTCCCTCACACGGCGCGGTAGTAAATCTAAAAGCAGAGCACAGGTTCGAGAGGAGAAACGTACCATTGAGCATAGGGGGTCCCTAAGCAGTCCTTGGTAGTGCTGCACAGTCGGTGAACCGCATCACGTCGAACACTCGGAGCGGCACCGGCTGGCTGCCGTTGTCGGAAAAACCGGTTCTCCGGGCAGGCTGTCTCTCTCTCTCTCCTTCTCTCTCTCTCTCCTTCGCTCCCTAAGTTTTCATCTCTCTCCTTACCTCCCGAGGTGAGGTATCATCGTCTCGTTCGCTCTCCAGCATCCCCCACGACTCTCCGTCGTCCTCGCGCCGCGCCACGCGACGTCGAGTGCCTCGATGATGCCAGGACGGTGTGCTGTGCCGTGCACCTGCAGTCCGGTTCCCCTCCTCGCGTTTCCTCCCCCTCATCGTCGCCCTCGGGTTCTCCAGCTACTTTTACCCGAGTCCATTAAGAAGGAGGCAGGCTGGACGGGGAGTTGCAGGTGAGGTTTGGAACGCCGCTGGCTATCATTCACAGAAGCCAACCTTGCGCCAGTGGAATAATTCCATCTCGGTTTACGTCAGGGAACTATCGGCTATTTTGTCCCTGCACCCTAACCCGCTACTCACAACGATGTCCTGACCTCAAGAGGCGGTGGTTGGTAGCGTTATTCGTGTCTCGTACCTGCACTCGTCAAACGGACCGCTCCATGGCGTTACGTTGTGCGTAAGCTATTCCTGTAATGGAACTTTGCGTGCTATCTTTCTCTTTCTTTCTTTCTTTCTTTCTTTCTTTCTTTTCGTCTCTTACGTTTCCCAGGCATAACGCATACGCACAGACGGAGGATGTAACCACCGCATACCTACTTTAATCGGGATTGTCCTGCTGCAGGACAACAATGGTTACAACAAAGCCATGGGATGCGGTATGTGCTGTAACCCCCCTTATACCGTGCTTAAATTGAACGTCTCACGAACGAGTTGCGAGGAGTTTCTACGCGCTGTCGACCGACGACGACGCCATTCCACAAACCAGAGTGCCTACCTCGGTTGGCAGGTGTATACCTAACCTGGTGTAACCTGCGTCAACGTCGTTGTGAAGTATTCATTTCGAGTACTGACACGAAACGCGCGGCGCGGTGAAATTATTTCTCTTACTAAAGGCTAATTGCAGCTATCTCGACTCTCTCGATGCCATTCTTTTATTCATTTGTTACGCACGTATGTATAAATAAATAAATATATACGTGTATTGCGGATGTTTCTAATGCAGGTGTGCGGTTCGTGTCACGAGATATTTTTCTTCTTTAACGTGTGAAAACGGATGCGTGTAGTTCGTAATGACGGTTACGGAATCACCGCAGTGTCGGGTTATGTTTGGTTAGACCGTGAAACGAAGCGGTTGGATTTCACCGACTGTGTGAATTTCGTTATTTCTTCGGTTAAATATCGCACGTAAAACGTTCGAATTGATAATCGCCCGGTGGTTATTTACAACGTGTATAAATACGGCGTTGTAAATATTCGGCACGTGGTTGAAGATCACCTAACTCAACGGCTTAGTTATTCAACTATCTATATATCGGGTATATGTGTAGTAATTCTGAAAACGGTAATTCAGAACAGCTTTTAATATCGAACGATTTGGCTATTGCCTCGATACGATACACCCGACGAGCGTACTACAGCCGATTATACAGGAGCCCGTTAAAGGGAGTATTAATTGCCGTTTGACCTACTGAAATAATTTGACATTCAACGTTGCCTCAATATTGACGACGATATATAAACCCGTGGATGAAATACGCGTATTCATAACCGAAGCTGTTCAGACAGATCGTACGGTACCTAAGCGAAAATGTTGTTTAAACGCGAATTTATTTCTCTCAAAAAGTAACCTACAAGATTTTATTTACCCAGCTTTATCGGTCGGACGCGTTCGTTTGAAAAGGTTGCGCGGACGAGGCGTTGCGTGTCTCTCTCTCTGCGGATTTTTTCCGCAAGTACGAGTGCACGTAATATGTATATATGTATATATGTATATATATAGATATGTGTGTATGAATAACCACGCACTTCGAATAGAGAATTGTTATTATCCAGTCTCCAGCTTTGCCGAGACTCAACGAGCAAACGGTTCGATATATCGAGACTGCCGGTGGGTTAATATCGGAGATAAAAACTTCTCGTACGCAAATATACCGGGCGGAAAATCGCCCCGGATTATATCGGACCATTTAAAATACTGTGGACGAGTTGGAAACAAAAAAAAAAGTAAACGAAAAGAAAAGAAAAATATTGCAGAGGTGGAAAAAAGGAAGCGACGAAGAAAGGAAAAACAACATTCGTTCAAAAGCGTGGTCTTCGTGTGCTGCGACCATTATTTTACTTATTCTTCTACTTCGTCTTCGTCTTCTTTTTCTTCTTCTTCTTCTTCTTCGTCGTCTTCTTCTTGAACCGAGGAAACGAAATGATCAATTCAAAACAGGATAATATACAATAGCAGCATCCACCGCACGTCCGTCGGTTTTGTTCAACTTCGTTTCTCAGGCCTTTGGTTCGCGATTTTGTTGTACCCACCTGAAAAGTTTAAAACCTCAAGTTTTTCGGCTCCAAGTTTGCGGCTTGTCGAGGGGCGTTAAGGGTAATCGCCTGTCGTTTCACAATCTTCTCTGCGTACTTTATATACGCATGTATCTTCCACACAACCGTAAGGGACGACGATGCGAACCGCTTTAGACAAAGAAGAAAGCGGCGACTTGGCGGTACCTGAGTTATTAACTTGTCCGCTGAATTAACGGTCGAGAGTTGAGTGACGGAATTCATTCCAAGTTTGCGACGAATTTTAACTCGAAAATCTGTCATCGTTGACCGATGTCGAGACACGACCGCGTCTCGACCAGTAAGAATACCGTTTCAACTTCTTTTCTCTCGTTCTTTACCAAAGTAGAACGTAAATCAACACGGCACACCGCAGCTTGTTTTCATTAAAAGCTTCTTCAAGTTGGTACAATCGATCGTTCGTTTGCCAGACGAATATTTCCAAATGATTCGGGGAAGAGTTTCGCTTTTTCACGTCTTAGAACAACGGCGTAATTTCGCGATCGGTACTTGGATAAAGGGACTTTTTGGCCTCTTGATCATTACGGAAAGAGTAAGGCTGGAGTTGTGTCTAGAAGTCAGGAGGCATATAATGGTGAGAGTATAAAACTCTTTCACGGCCGTTGATTTCCTCGGGTTACATTGATTAAATGATTACCATCAGACGCGTTTGAATAAAGACTACTTGAAGATGGTAGCAGTGCGGTGATGTTCATGGGAATTACGTTGAACGAGGTGCACATGTTGCCAGCGATGCTGATACCGTAGGGGCAATCATTTGCATCTTATCTAACTCTTCGGATCTGTTTGACATCTTTTCCCTGAATACTTTCACAGTGTCCAAAAAAAAAAAAAAAAGCAAAAAAAACGTGCTTTCAAACGCCGCGTATACGGAGGTGAACGAAGCGTGTATCAAGGCTGAAAACAACTTTTCTTTCCCTTCCTCGCGCGTATAGGTGTGCGTAATATCCGATCGTTAAAATCCAATTTAAATGTATAAACGTACGTACAAGTAGCCCGATTTCAAGTCGAATTTTCGTACAATTCATATCTCCTCTCGCCGTTTTGTCACGGCGTAAAATCGGCAGTCTGAAAGACTCGAGTGGACAAACGAGATTTTTATATTCAAAGCTTTATCAATGTTGCCCAATTATCGCCGCCTCCTTATAATTACACAACCCGTCCGCATCGTCAGGTCCACCTTTCCATTCACCGTGTGTATATATTCGGATCTTTCCCACAGTGTGTCGCATGGGCGTAACCGGACCGGGTTCTCATCGTACGCCAATCCCAATTGACTCGGAGTGAACGGCGAGGAATAAACTTCACCACGCCAGTCAAGCGCAACTTGTCCTTTGGCTTTGTCAGCTTTGTTCCTCGCAACATCGGACGTTGCATTGCGGACTCTTGTACGTGTAACTGGTTTCAGGGAAAACATATCGCTCGACATTGAGAAAAACATAAAAAAATAAAACTGCGGACCGCAAAGCGCGCTGATCTTCTTGCGCTTCATCTGCAGTTCGTCCCTCTTTTCTTACTTCTCGCATGTCGTGCTCTTCTTTTTTTTGTTTTTCTTCTTCTCTGTCCTCCCTGATCCGTTTCTCACGAGTCGTTCTTCGTCGCTGCAGGTTGCGTACCGCTGTCGTTGTTGGGTCTGTTTTTACGAATAAATGCTCCCAAGCAAATTTCACACTCCACGGTACACCCGGAGAAATCATGGCTTGACTTCCGCGGCGTCGTCGGTTTACTCGCGAATTTTGTCTCTCCTGACTTTCCCGACTCCTTGCAACGACGCATCCAGGTAGACATTGACGTGCGTGCAAGTCCGGCGACTATCTTCACGCGGTCCATGGACCAGCACAGGAGTCTCCTCGTGCCGCTGGCCAGACCGACCGGATGTTGTAAATCGAACCTGTTTTAATCTCATCTCGGCTTTATAACTTGGCTAAGGCTAATTTGAGGCCGTGAGAGAGAAGTGGGAAACCGTTTTTTTCATTCCTCTTTCACGTGTACTAAAAACTCCTAACACGGTGTGAATGATGAAGTTTTATGTCTACGAATCGCGACTTTTTGCTTCTTTTTCATTGTTATTTTTATTTTATTCATCCGTTCGTCGATTAAATTTATCGGGCAACGCGTTGCGGACCACTTTTTTTTTTTTTTTTTTTTACAGTCGATATTTCTGTTTCAACTCTCGATCAGGTGAGAAATCGAATCACTCTTTAATCGACTTCCACGGCAACTATGACGAGCAGACTCATTTGAGACTAACAGTGGAAAAAGAATATATACACTTCCTCTTGGTACTAAACAGTAAAGCTTGTGGTAGTTATGAAACTTTGACGAATAAGTTTAAACGCGCGTTATTGACAATCGCTTGACTTACAGCTTGTTAACAGTTATGAGTATCTAACTTACGCATTATCGAATTTTCAAGATCCTTTTTCCAAGTCTCTCCTCCCGATCCGTTTCCATAGCAACGTTCTTTTTATCTGAATCTGATCAGCTCTCGATCTCTCAGCTAATCTATTAATTATTGAACGAATTTCTAACGATACTCCGTATTGTCGTAACATTATTCACAACTTACAATGTATAACCGTTACATAGTTACGTGGTTATTTCACTACTCGAATTGACGTATAATGGGTCAATTATATTCAAGCATTCATTCATTCCCTCTCCGGTACGTCTTGTGTACATTTTGCCAAGTTGTACGATTGTGTTTTTACAATTCCGTACGTTACTACGGGTACGTGGATTATCTACGTACGATGTAATACGGACGTGGAGTTGGAGAGGCAAGACGAGGTTACACTCGTACTTCTGCCCTCGGGATTCCGACGCAACTTGCTGACCGCTATTTTTCAAACGCTTTTACTCGGCGCAGCATGGCGAGTAATATTACTGCGAGTAACAAAAAGGAAAGATATTATAAAACACCCCGAGGATACGCGGGTGGATCCACTGAAAATGTAACAAAAACCCCAAGAGGAGGAGGATAAAAAGTTGAAAAACGACGTGACGGGGCATCGGGACACACACAGGCTAACCTATTTCCGCATTTTCATAACGCGGCTGCATCAATCCACATCTTGACGCGCTTTTTACGAAAACGGGAACGAAATTAACGATATGCCTTTTACGTTCGTTGTCCGGATAATTTTTCAATCGTAACGATTTAAAAAATTGCGCCGGGTACGAGAATAACAACAATCATCGGGTGAGATTCGACGGGGATAGAATTTGCAGGCAGTCGAGTTTCCCGATGGAAAAACAAAAGCTCGTTTACTTTTTATATTATCCCTTTTGTTTTAACAACTCTACTTCGTATAATGTGTCGTTGGGAGATAATGGACGAGGACTAAACGAGCCAGAGGATTTTTGAAAAGGACGGAAGGGCGGGAAGGAAAAGACCGAGAGAGAAACGGATAGTGCGAAAAGGTGAACAATAATATTTTCGTAACGATAATTGCTGAGTGAAAAGGAGGGTCGGGGGTCGGAACAGGGGGAGGGATTAAAGGAGGGAAAACAGACGTTCCCTTTTCAGCTCGTGACGACGTTAAACGAGGACGACACCCCAACCAGCGTCAACCGGACGTCCCTTAAGGTTCTCGCAAAAAGCTAGTTTTCGGGGCTGCTACGCGAGATTTGATTAGAAAAAGTCCTCGTCGCGCAATGGGGGGGGGGGGGGCAAAAAAGTTTTCCGTATCAAGGTACCTCTCACTCACCTACCTACCCATCCGCCTGACTAACCCAACCTGGCGAAAACATTTTTTCAACACAATTTCGACGCCGGAACTTGCTCGCTATGCGACGCGACGGGTAGCTGGATAAAATAACAAGGGAACGAACCATGCTCGACAAAACAATTTGGACTTGGTACTTGAGTTCTTACCCACTTCGCGTAATCATGTTTTTTCCACTGACGCGTCCAACTTCTCATTCGATGACTCGAATGTCGAAAACTTTGAATCAAACTTTGTTTTTCTTTTGTATTTTTGTTCTAAATCCTGGCTAGGATCAAATTCACGGTATCAGAAACGATAATTTTGAAACATGTGCTATTGGGTTTGAACCATAATAGCAATGGATGTTTGTCGAAGATGATAAGGATTGGAATAGATTTTTGCAACGGTCGTTGCGGCGTTAGCCAGTCGAACACTTGATCTCCTTCTTAGCGAAAGGTGGAAAGGCGAAACGACAATAAGTGAGGAAGAGAAAGATCGATTGGATCGAAAGAAACAACGCCGCTACTGTCGTAAATAAGGAAAAGAAGAGGATGAGAGAAGTTAACGAAAAAGTCATACCGAGGAATGGAATATGACAGTAAAAGGAGAGAGAGAGAGAGAGGGAGAGAGAAAGCGCGCGAAAAAGAAGAGACGAAACGAATTAGATAAGGAAATACGGCGTCGTTTCGTTCGCAGACACGAAACACTTGTTAAGTGGTACGAGCGACGCCAGTCGAGAAGCCCGCAGCAACGCCTCTTTATACTTGACAGTTTGTAACTTCATACCGCTGATAAAGCTTGAGACATAGAAAAAGTATACGTATAGATATATACCAGTACGTGAGAGGAGTAAAGATGCGTTTTATGGGTGTGCGTAGGCGGAGCAGCACTCGAGAAAACGGACGGGAAGTGTCCGTGGGGTTCGAAATTTATAACGGCAATCACGCCTTTGTCATCGCTTAACCTGTTGCAATAAGTTGAGAAAACCTCGGGTGGGGAAATTGCTTGAGCAATCCAAGACGGTGACGGTGATCCGAGTTCTCGAATGCAGCGTCGAGACTGCGGCTCGAGCAAAACAAGCTACGCCGACAAGTGATGAACGATGATTCGATCAGTGTCGAAGAATGGATCTTTGGAAGGTTTTCAGACTTGCGATGGAGGAGGTCTTCTTATCGTTGGGTCGCGACATCGCGTTACCGACAATTCTCGTCGATGTTTGACACGTCGTGTGCGTTTTGTGCTTTTTTTTTTTTTTTTTTTATATACAAGTATCGATAATCCATATCATCTGAACCGTCGCGTCAACTTCGTTCGAAAATCTGGCGGTTGTCATTCGTTTTTGACATCTGGATTTCGACCCTTGGCAACGAGTTTACCTCGATTTCACGTATCCACAGTCAAACGCAGGTCAAATACAATCCAATGCTATCAGGTTCTTCACTGTGACAGGTGTACAAATCGCTTTTCGTTCGGTCATTCCCATTCGAATATCGCCGGCTTGCAATATCGCGCGAATTTAATATAATCTTTCTGCTTTCTGTTCAAAGTCAGAGGGAAATTTGACTGAATTCAAGGAGTACGTTCGGTAACTAGTTTCTAACAAGTTTAGCCAGTCTGTTGTAAAGTTTGTAAGTCATATCAAGGGCATATTTCTGCGATATTGGACGCAACCGGTTGCCGCCGATGGGCACGTGTGATATTACGCTCGATTAGTCGTCACTGTTTCTTTTCCTGCCCCGTTTATTTTCGAATTTATTTTTGTGCCAGACGATAGAAGCTGGCAGTCAATATGCTCGCTACGGAACATCCTGAACCCCTTCCAGCAAATCCGATCCACAAAATAGCGTCCATCGTCTCGCTTCGTTTCGCACAACAGACTTACCCATTTTATGGAGATAGACGGTGTTCCCATATATGTATACACACTGCGATGAGATTTCCGCCAGCTTCCTCCAGTCGCCAGGTTTAAGCTTCGACCCATCTAAAGTAGCTACCGTGTGACCGAAAAAAAATTTTTCCAATTATTAAATGACGGGGGAATATAAAAAAATGTAAACCGCGCTTCAATTTCTCTTGGTTGGTCTTGGATCTTCGCCAAATCAGAAATTTCACTCGAAAACAAAGTTTAATTTTCAAGTAGCGTTTCGCTGGTATTTACCATATTACAATCCATTAGTCGGTACCCAGTAAGCATAATTGTACAGTCATTATTATAATTTTCCCAGACAGGATGTGATTTCGAAATACCGTGTAAAAACCTACCAATGGTTGGATTTAACGGGCTTGCGAAGAGGTTTTTTTTATTTTTTTTTATTTATTTATTTTTTTTTTTTCGCACCCACCTTCCGTAAATGGTAAAAATAATCCGAAAGATCCAACAAACGTGTAGGAGTTCCAGAATTGCATCGTATTTACCCTAATTTCCCGACATCTTCTGTGCATATATTTACAGATAATCAACACAACTGCAAATCGTTTACCTACGCGCGTATACTTTTTATACGTTCGGATATAAGCATTTACGCTTTTCTTCTCTCCTTGTGCAAAGGTCGTAGCCGAGGGTTGCAGGAAAGAAGGAGAACCGGCGGAACAACGCGAGAGAGTGAGATGGGGGGGGATTTTGGTCGACGAGGCAAGAGGTTCGGAAAAGCCCGGCGTAGGTCGTAGGTTGAGTGTGCCTGCCGGGGCTGGTGAAATAGCGGGGGTTAAAGGGGGGGGGGGGGGGGGGTGAGGAATGTTTGCAGTGCGGGAGGACGTGGTGGAGTACGTATAGTGGGAGTACCTGCCTACCTCCGTACCACGCAATCTACATCTTAAACAGGTTGGGTCGACTGGCGGCAGCCGGTGTTTTGTCCCCTGGTTTCTTCGGCCAGCTCGACCGAAATTAAACGTTGAATTGTTTAACGACGAGAGAATTGAGGGGTGGCAACCTCTCGCCGGACCATCGCCGCCACCCCCTCCCCCCACCACCCGTGTTTGGTTGCGATTCATTTTTTCGATACCTACGTGAACGGCGTGCGAAAAATGATGCGGCCCGAATCGGCGATCGATCATTACTACAAAACGTCGATCATTGAATGTTTGTCGTAACGTGAATTTGAGTAAAACGTCGAGGGTGTGTCTCGCTATCGAGATTCAGATAATATACACGGGGCAATGGTCTCGATTCAGGGTGAAAGTTTCTTCAATATCGACATCGTCTGCCACAGTTTCACGTACGACAGTCTGGGTAGGGAATAAAAAAAAAAAATAAATAAAAAAAAAAAAGCGATGTAAAGTAGAAGAGGGATCAGTTGGACACTTTCGGAACACCATCCTTTTTCGTTTAGGGTATACGGAATACGAAAACTAGGGTGATTCCAGAGAGCGTTGGAAGAAGGTGTAGAAGGAGAATAATAGTAAAATAAGAATCGTCAACGGAAGGGACCGGTGGGGTAGAAAAGGAGAAATAAAAATATGGCGAGAAGGTAAAAGGAAGAGGGAGGTTGACGGCGGGCTTGTTTCGCCGTCTCGTCGGAGGTAATCGAATCACGACATTCCCAAACTCCGTCGAGCACAGCAAGTAGCGAAGATCCAGAACCCCCTACGTCGCCCCGACGCCTCGACGCTCCGACGCCGCAGCTACCCAGAATCTATAACAAACAATATTTTACCCCACGGACGCTGATTGCTACCCAATCAAGACCACTCTCCTGTAACTAATACTTCTCTCACGGTGCAGGGTGGAAGGAGCCGCAAATAAAAAAAAAAAAAAAAACAGATGAAGAAAAAAATAAAAACAAGAAACAAAGAAAACGAAATAAATAAATAAAAAAAAAAAATAAAACGATATCAAGGGGAGCGGGAAAGGACGAGAAAACCTCCCAATACCAACGCCGCAAACCTGTGACACTCGCACGGCTACTCCGAGCAGGTTGAGAAAATACCAATTACTAAATTGGATATCAGAGGTGTAACGGGCGTGGTTTTTTTTTTTTTACCCCAACACCATCACGCGCCAGACACTCTCGATATCTGCAACTTTTATGAGCCAAGAGAAAGATTACAGTAAAAAAGAAGGGTATCAATTGCAGAATCGTTTTCGAACACGAACGTTACCATCAAGGTTCATTCCGTTGTCCTAACCGTTGAGGTAGAGTGTATTTTCAATTGTGATCTTTGGACTTTGAACGTAAAAATATATTTGAAAGACGAAACAAAGTTTGTTTTTTTTTTTTTTTTTCAAAGCTCGTCACGTTGCGCGCTTCACGCGAGTCTTAACATCGTAGGTAAACCATTCTTGTCTAGACGATGTTTTCCTCCGGGGTCTTTGAATCGGCAAAAAATTGCAAAGGATACCAAAGGCGACAATTACACGTATATACGATCGCGTAGCTGATTCGGGCTGATACGCGTATGTATGCCGTTACATATGCGCGGTAATTTGTTTGTTCTCACCCTCGCAGCGGTAAGTGTACGGCGAATAGAGGTTGTCTCTATTTTCCCTGTTTGTTTGGTGAACACTTAATATACCCTCGTCTCATCAAATCGCTTTTCCCCATAGCGGCCACCCCTGTTTGCCCTCTTCTCGATTCTCGTTCGCTTCACCGCTAAAACCGTCCCTTCTCTACCCTGTCGCCCATGCCTCCCTCTCGTTTCATTCATGCCCTCTTGTACACGTCGTAACATCTATCTCGAGGAAGCCGAGAGAGACGGCCAAAGATTTGTCCTTTCGTGAGACGTGTTTGTTGGCTCGAACTTTCCGTGAGCTTTCCGAGCCAAAATAAAAACACCCTCACTGTGAAAATACAAACATGGTGTATCGGAGGGTGGGATTTTGTTACAAAAAAAAACAAATGAAAATAACAATAACGAGTCTTTATTGCATCGAACTTTCTTCTGACCAATCGATTACTTTTGCGAATCTTCACCATCGAAAGTTATATGTAAGGTGTGGGTGAAAAGGGTCGCTTTGAGTCGTTTTCCGATAATTTTTTTTTTTTTTTTTCTTTTGTCAGAGAGAAATGTCCATCATTCCGACAGGATGACTGAAAAGTCCGGATTTTTCGTTTTCCAAAGGTGAACATTTCGGTGCTCAATCTTCCAACCGCCGCGAACACCGTGACAACAAAACGATTTTTTCCTGATACCCAACAAGTCCGATTTCCTAGTTGTCGACAATGGTGCTGATCCATGGTGCAGTGCGGTAGGTACAACGTAAAGCGAGTGCGCCTCGAGGTATCCAGGCACCACGGTGTAGTTGATAGCTAAACAGACTAAACATCGGGAGAGAGACGCGGTGGTAGGCGAAAAGCCAGACGCATACGCGAACGTGAAGAGAAAATGCAGCACACGAGGTGTGTCATAGCCAGACCAACACCTACGGATTAACTTGTGTATAAACGGCGCAGGCACACGAGCACCAGTGGCGTAAGGACTCGGTGGTAAACTTCGCGAAGTACAACGATACGACTGTTTTGTCCCAATGATTTGCGGCATCTGCGCCCAGCACCTACACACCGCTTCCATGTTCCGTCTCTGTCTTCACTCCACGCTCTCTCCAACTTCCTCTTTCACCATCCTCTACGTATCCCTGTCCGTCCGTCTGGCTGTCTATCTCCGAGTATGATCCGCTCCGCGTTCACTCGCTCTGGATGAAGCGGCGTGAATTATTCAAAATTATCGCATTTTAACCAAGAGCTTGTACGAGGGCGAGAGGTATGCCCTGTTGCACGATATCCATGTGATAATTATTGCAGCGTACCGTGTGTGCGCTCAAGAGAGGTTGGCACAGACTTCCAGGTGGAATTGCCGAGGTGATTTGTCGCTGCTTTATCCACGTCCAACACTTTGCTGCACCAATTGTACGCCTGCGGGAGTAGTTTCAACCAAATCACGACGACGATCATCCTCAAGATATAAATATATATATATATATATATATATATATATATATATATATATACATACATACTAAGGGGGCTTCGCCAACCCCCATTTTCGAGTTTCGATAGAAGGGGGGAGGAAAGGCGGTAAGAGGTCAAGAGGTCAAGAGGTTTTTCTAGGTGTATGGATGTATATGTATAAGAGGGTCAAGTGTTGAATCCCTGTATATATGTCGGAGAAAAGCCTCGGAAAGGCGGAGAGGATGAAAAGTGATCATTTTGGCGAGGATTGCTCATATTAAAGCGCGACGATCCCGAACACGTCCGGTAAGCTCGCTAGCTAACCCGTGACTGTCGATTTCGTCCGAGCGTTGTTATAAACAAACCATTTGTTTGTTGCTAAGATTCCGTTATTAGGCTATATTCATAGCTTGCAAATTGCGCTTGACGCTTGATACGGTGAACTCATCGAGAGTTCGATTTCAAATGAAATATCCTTTTATTCTTAAAAGACTAAATCCATTTTTAAATGGAATTATTGAACAAAGATTTGTCATACTCCGACATATATATATACACATTTCGGGATAGGATAGGTTAGGTTGGGTCCGGATATTAAGTTCGAATTAGGTTAGGTTAGGTTAGGTTCGGGTATTCCCGGACAGATTCGGGTAAGTTCGGACAACTTCGGCTGAGTTCGGGTAGGTTTGGGATTCTTGACACGGCAACGGCGGCGACGGCGATATCTTTGTACAATATATAACGATATATATGTAAATATTGTATTTTACGATGACGATATACTCATCTTCCAAACAACCCGGGGATCATCTTCAAAACCGGCGCGTAGAGAACCGCGAAGTAATTATTTGTTGGTTAATGATGCCCGGGGGTACGATATTTTTCTTGAAATTTTTCAACGCGTGTTGTACGAAAATACAGAGGCTTGATATCGGAGCGTAGTGAAGAAAAGTTAAAAAATAAAGCGATATATGTATACGGCACTCGAGTTTTCACCGGGGGGGTTTTTAAAGTGATGAGAAGCTCTGTGGCCGAGTCGGTTTTACGAAATTTTAGTTACCGTTGGCAAGAACTTCGTCAGTGCTTCGAGCAAACATTTAATTAATTATGAAACTGGAGTGCTATAAGCTGTGTGAGATTATTACGTTGCCTGATCAAAATCCACCCAACCTTAACCGTGCCAAAAAAAGTTTTTCCCGTAGGTTGAAAGGTGGACGCATTTTTTAAAATTAGAACGTCGGAAATTGCTCGCGGATAATATCACTTCTGGATTTTCCATTTCATACTTGGAACGACTCCCGATAGTCCCGAGTGAGAAAACCCTCCCTCTCCCTCCCACCCTTTTATAGTATTTTTCTTGCCTCTTTGTATGTATGTATGTATATATATATATATATATATAATGTTGAAACTAAAATTTCGCGGCTGGTTGAGCCGCCCCGAAACTCAGGAACAGAAATCGAATAGGTATCAAAGCTTTCTATAACCTCGAAGGGACTCAATAAAATTTTCAACGTGACCGATAACGCACATTCGATGCGAGACCCTGGCGGTTTAAGTTTATGATCACCATCCAGGATAGGCCAAAATAAAATCAAGCCACGGAAGTCTTTCTCTATCTCTCCCTCTCTCTCTCTCTCTTCCCCTCGCTGAACCATCAATCCTCTTCTTTGTCCGTCTGAGCAGAATTTATACTTGCAAAATTGGACATCAAAGCAAGAAAATTGACCGTCCACGTCAATGAATGGTCGACGAAGTCCTTGTTGCAAGTGTGGGCAGCCACTTTGCGGTTCCGGCGTTGGGATAATAATATAAACTACGCGTTAAGCCCCGAACACCAAGGCTTGATTGTTAATTAGGGTGCGGGATTGGGGATGCAAAAAATTACGAGTCTTTCAGAAATGCACGGCTACGCAAGAAGGAAATTAGAAAACGAACTCCCGCCACCTTTCAATTACACGTGGCGGCGGGTTAATCCGAGTTCCCAGAATCTCTTGCCATGCTCGACCACGTTAACTGGACTCCGGATTAACTCGTTCTCCGAATAAATTGCTATCGGGGTTGTACATTTGTCGTAATTGGTCAAAATTCGGACGGCCGTGATCCTTGTCGGGACCGATGAATAGAATCAGCGATACTCTACTCGATAAGACTTTGATATCGGGAGAGATTTTTACTTATATAGAACTTTTTGTGCAATTTGTTGTATACAATAAAATGAAAATTTTGAAAGTAGTAGCAAATTTTTACAAGTTTGAAAACATACCAAGAGTCATGGTGCAAAACCGCTTTGGTTCATATTTTTTTTTTATGGAAAACAAGTTAGCGATACCATTGTTATTGCACGAGTGACTAAGGTCAGAAAATACCACCGTTGAATGAGAAACCAGTATCAGTCCAAGAAAAATCTTCCAGAAGAATTCCTTCGAACATATTCTTGAGAAAGATCAAACCTGAGTTTGTATTTTACCTCGAAATCAGTCCTGGCAGGCTAAAGTGATTCTTACCCTGGATCCTTGACATATTGCTTGCAAAAAAATCGTGCGACAAACATACTAGGAGGAACGAATCGTTCAGGCATTCGATAAACTATTCCAACCTTCACGTCCTTCGACCAAACGACGAAAAATGGTGTCAATTAATTAAAATTTTAAACGTCCTTGTTTACACGTGTGCAAAATGATACGTGAATTGAAACCACCACATAGAAACTGGACTCAATTTCCCCCTTCCCATTTCATTCCATCATCCAATTCTTCTCGTTGTTCTCACACGTCGTTGCGGTTTTCTCCTTTTAGCCGGTGTGGGTTGCTTGACTCGGCGGTCATATTATTTATCGGAGTGTGTAATACGTTCGGTAACTCCGTTTCTCATCTCCCTCATTCTCTCTCTCTCTCTCTCTCTCTCGTCATCTCTCTCCGCTTACGGCGATAACGGGAGGTGACACCTTTGGTTCGCAGTGGGCGTTAAACGGTGACCAAATGAGGACGTAACGTCGAACTGGGAACACCGGCGATGGTGCTTCGACGGGGTGACAGAGACCCCATGAAACTTCTGGCTGCCATGCCATGCCGTCGGAGCGAGAGCTCGGGAAGAGCGAACGAACGAAGAACTGCGAGCGAGAGCCCCACCCGCTTTCCAGAGCTCGATCAATACACTCTCACAGAGAGGCCAACCACCACCGGTTACCTACCACAGAGACCGAAACCTGCCGCCGCTCTTACGCCACCCCAGGACTCTCTCTATCTCTCTCTCTCTCTGTACCTCCCTGTGTATGTACAGCCGCACGGTTTACTCTGCCGAAGGATGAAACGAGAGAGAGAGAGAGAGAGAGAGAGAGAGAGTCGGCTCCTGGAGCAGCGGCAGCGAAAACGGCCTGACCGACGTTCGAGCAAATTCACAATGCTATCTAGCCGGCTATCTATCCCCTGGTTCCCGAAAAGGGAGCGAGCGGACCCCTTGCTTCCCAGTTCCCTCTTTCATCCACTTTCCTCCTCCCCAACGTTCAAGCCTTCAGCCTTCGGACGGCGTTCTCCACCCTTCCGCGGTGCTTCTACGTTGCCGGTGAATAGGCCATCGAGTACAAAGCCGACGAAGGAATGACCAATTGGTTAGAATCCACCGCCGCCAACTACCACCGACTGAATTTCAATATGCCAACTTGACCGTGCTACTCTACCCCGTTATTTTCCTTCTCGTCCTCGCTTATTAACGACCTCCAACCTCCTCCCTAAGGTTATCCGGAATTATACATGCCTGCAGTTTACCGTCGTGCATTTCCCAGATCGTCGATGTTCCTTGACGACGTTTCGATATTCGAGGAAACTTAACGGTCGATTACTACCGAGATTGCGTTTTATGGCGCAACGTCAAAATCACAGGGTGAAATATGTTTTCGTAATATGTCGTTATACTTATGTACGTACGTGTATACGAACATTCGTTGACGTTACGTGTCAAAGGTATTCTATACCTATTAAACAACCGTCGTGCAGTTGTGATGATATAACCGCACTCCCGCATTTCGCGGAGATGATATTTTGCAAGAATCAATTGAAGCGAAATTATCTTTCTTTCTACAGTTATTTTGTTGAATTCTTTTTGAAACTGCAACGTGGCTAGGCTAAAAATCACGTTCCAACTTCACGGGGGTGAAAATGATTAATGAATAATTAATACGATGTAATAGATTGGATCCTCCGCCTCGAAAGGGGGAGCGAAGGAGAGACGGTATTCTTTATTTGTTCTCTGCGGGACGTGATTCGGGTAAGTTTATTGGGTGCTGCTGCTGCTGCTGCTGCTCCTGCTAAGGAGGTCGTCTCTGAGTCACGTTAAAGAAGGCGGAAAGAGCAAAGGATTGCGAGAGATTCTGCTGCTCGATTTTACTTGGCATTCTGTCCAGCTGATAGAAAAAAATGCCCTAATTTTGTCCCCGTTTTCGGGCACTGAGAAAAATTTCATTCTTGTTACAATAACTAGAAAGATTGAGTAAAACAGGTATCGTTATAAAAAACTGTTCGAACATTGTTGGAACTACGAAATTATTCGTCGAAATTTAGGGGTAAACATTTAATAAAAAAATTCGTTCTATTAGTCTTCCATTTCCTTTGAAGGTAGTGAAATACAGTATTGTACATAAATAAATGATAATTATGACGATCGTAATGACGGTGATAACAATGATAATAATAACAAGGAAGAAACGAAAACGGAAGAATCTACATTTCCGTCCTCGGGAGAGCCGCGCAGAGCGAAACTCGACGATTCCAATTTATTTAATTGCGAGCTTAAAACCATCCCGGGGGTTTAGGGTGGCGTATTATTTTCTCTGTAAATGTAAAATAAAGGACGAGTTTCCCGTCCGCTTTCCCTCATTCGAAGGCCGGATGCGGAAGGGTATATCTATCTACCGCCAACGGTGACTCTCTGATCGCGTCGAGACGTCCGAACACCCTGAGAGCTGGTTATACGGATCGGATTGTCCCGCGGGACCTTTGTTTGTCTCTTTTGTTCGGCCTGACGTCTCCGTTCCGTTGTGTCTCGGATCGGGCGGAACGGTAATCTCCATAAATTAAACGCACACTCGCTGTCCCCGCTGATATCATGTATAATTAACTGTTTTAAAATACGGCGAAACGGCTGTTCTCGAACGATAAAGTTTATCGCGAATATCGCCTGTTTACGATCGTCAACGAGCGAAACGTCAGCGAGGTCAGAGTTATGTAATCTTACCGGATTACGAAGCGACGAGAGATTCTTCTCCTTTTCAAATCCGGCAACCGAAAGGATGATTTTTCCGGCCGGAAAGTCGTCGAGGTGTATTCAAATCGATAAAGGATAATTCGGAAACAGGGGTTGAAGAAAAAATCATTACAGGCATTCTCGTTTCTGGAGTATTAGCGAAATTAGACAACTTGGATATCGATATTTGTATATAGATTGGGTAGGAATTCGCAACGCCACGTTCCAAGATCGATGAAAATTTATAGATATATGCACGGCTAGAAAGCGGAAGGAATTCTAGTAATCAAAGGTCTTTCCAAGTTTGGTGGAATTTGTATACCCACGTATACCTATTTGTCCGTGAAATTCTAAGACCCATGAAATTTGTGAAATGGAATAAACGTTGAAATTTATGGAAGACATTAGTCTCAATAAGAAGTTTAATTCGAATCGGAAGGGAGGGATATTAAAATACGAGGCAATTTGGTACGAATTCTTTATATATATATATATATATCCGACGCATATTATATCTATATTATACCTTTCATACTTGGTAAGGAATTTTCAAGTGCCGCACGCGAAGGAATCCGAGGACAAGACGACGATAAGGAGAAAAATAAGAAGAAGAAGAAGGGCGGACGGGTGATTTTATAGTGATAAATAAGGGAAACGGGTTGGATTAGGATGAGATTTTCGGTTGGTTGCGGAACGTCAGTCGGGTTGAGGACTCGCGCCTCGCGTCGTCATCGAGACATTAGCATTCCGCCCCTGCGGCATCGCTATCGCCCCAAGACAAATTGGGGCCACCGTGTGCAAAAACCTATCCTTTAAAGCAGCAACTCTGGAAAAACGCTGGCGTGCGTCTCCTTTGGTTTTTCTTTTTTCATTCCTCTATTTCTCGCCCTTTTCCTCTATCCCCCCCATCCGTGTCTTCGCCGGTTCCCGACGCTGATTGGACGTTGATAAACGACGCCGGGCGTCGACGACGTCGCGGATAAAACAAACGCTATCGACTCATCGTCGTTCGACCGCAAAAAATATCGTTTTCACCCTCTCCTCCCGCCATCTCGTTCGCCACACACACACTCTCTATCTCTCTCTCTCTCTCTCCCCCTCACTCCCTGTGAACCATACTGATCCTGAAATCCCCTTCGACAAACTTTTTATCAATCATCATTCAAACTTCCCATTCAATAAGGCGACAGGTATAAATGAGCCCAGGATACAATTATCCTACGATATATGTGGTGAATTCCGTGCGCGGTTTCGCATCGTGACGTAGAACCGTCATGATTCGAATGTTTTTCGAAACTTTAGTATATGTATATGGTTGTTATCTCAGCTATAACGATTCTTCGTCTTGTACGATACTATCTCGATATTACTGACCGTTTGAAGATTAAAAGACGTTTAGTAAATCTCGGATTAATTACAAAGATTTCAATATCATGCCAAAAGTGGTTTTTATCCTTTCAAAAAATTTTTATAATTTTCTCGAGAAGTTCCCGCGGTAATTTTGTTTCTCACTTTCCGGAGTGCCCCGAAAAATCTAGAGTAATAATTACCGGAGTCCCAACGGTATTAAATAATTCATAACTTTTAAAACCAATCAAGATACCAGTTTCTTCTTCAAGTTCTTGAAATTATCGTAATTTCACCCCTGAATTTTTTGTGAATTTTCTTTCAGATTTGCAAAAGTTGCTAAAAATTCTGACACGAGTCGAACGGTTTCTTAATCCTGAGCGATGACTGACACTTAAAATCAAAAAAAAAAAGAGAATACTACCATGTACCAAAGTTAGGAATGACAAAATTAGGAATTGTGAGTGTCGGAAGTTGAGTGAAACCCCATGGAATTCCCCGTACACACGTTACCCCTTTACCTTTTGTGACCTACAACCCGTCTTCTTCCATGTCCTCAATCTCGTTTCCCGTTTCTCGAATAGTCGCGCCTGCATTCATACACCGTTCGTCCGATCATTACACGATACCCACGAGTACGATTCGTTTCTTCATTCGGCTAAAATTTCCTTGCAAGTTTTTCATAACCTCGCGGAATCGATCGACGAAGAAGAGACAAAGGGGAATAAGGAAGTTCGGAGTCACGTCGGCGCCATTTTCTTCACTGGCCAGTTTGATATTGGATATCCTGAAAAGAGTTTTTCCCATACCAACGTCAACGAGGAGGAGGATAAGGGAGATACGACGACACCGTTATCCATACCTATACGTATTATTACTACACTATTCACGGAGATACTTTGGCTTCCGGTTGTGTAACTGTAGGGCCTAATCCCTCCAGGCATAACCATCCGGCAGACTCTGGCTCCTCGCGTCTCTTTCCAAAGCGACGTACCTACGTACATAGGTTATACATGTGTAAGGTATACGCGTATAATATGTATTCAGATGAGAAACTACTAACGCCGTTCTCCTTTTATGTTCAAGGTAAGTATCCTGCGATGCTCTCGAATTGTATACCTATCTCGAGTCCCTGGCGCCCGGGGTGTCCTTGGACCTTTGAACCCGAGGTGGAGGAGGACGTCGTTCCGGATCGATCAGAGAAACGATATGTTCCAGCAGAGCGGAGATGCCTGGATTTCAAATTCACCAATCTCGGGAAGGTAGAGTGGCTAGGTTATTGTCGGAGGATCCAAGGCGGTCTGTGTCCTACCGTTATCTCATTCCCACTTATGCCTGTGTACACCTACTCGCAAAATTTCATTCCGTTTCATCTCCTGCCAAAAGCCCTCGCCCGACAAAAATATTCCGAACGCTTCACCATCCAGACAATTTATACCAGACACTTTTAGAAAAAGTTTTCGAGAAAGAAGTAGTGGTTCCTTTTTACCGGATTACGATGCAAGGCTAGGCTGCGTGATGTAAGCATCGGGAATTCGGTACAAAGAACGTTTCGTTAATACGACCAACCGTGAGTATGCGTCCATATTTTACGTCAATTTTTTTATTTTTTCGTTTTCTTTTACCTTCTCATTGGTGTAATAATTCGAATCGTCAATTTTCTAACAACTTTGTGACAGCACGCGTGGTTGAACGAGTGTATAACGAATCGCGAATAATCGCGGTGGCAATTACCTCAATTTTTCTATTTCTCGTCGAACGATTTTTCTCCCTGGTAAACCGCACCGTGGACTGTTGCACAAAGCGTCGGTTGAGGAAAAAAGGTGAGCGGAGAGAAGAGTGAAAAATAAAGGAAATGAAAGTACAGTGCCCATCGAGCGAGCAAAGTGATATCAGAGTGAAGTACTGAAATCAAATCCCTTGGTACCTTTTAAGTTTCACCTTTGAATTTCCGCTACCCCGAGCAACTAGTTACACGTATGTACAATGTACATACACGAATAGGGTCTACACCGTTATGTGCAAACGTCCAGAATGGATAGAATATCAAGGCACTGCCTACCGCGGTAGCTCGTCATCGATCATCATTTAGTGATCCTACAAAGTGGAAATATTACCATTCGGATCGGCACCGTCAGCTTCCTCTTTGACGCATCCCCTTGGAAGTGGTTTTGCGACATCAATAAGATGGCGGGTGATTTTCTCACGTTATTATACTTGCGCTACTTGCTTTTTGCGTTTGTTCGAATCCGGCATTAATTACCGTAACTCGGATATGGTTTGGTGAAAGTAGAAGGTGAATTGTGTCTCTTGATATTCGACGTACGTGGATGCCTAAAGCTTACGGTGGAAGGAACTCGCCATTTGTTCTCTCGGTGCCACAACGACACGCATACCGTAAATTCGAGGCCGGGGAAAAGACAGGAATTTTGGCATGCGTAATTTTGAATTCGTGAAATTTCGGCTTTAATAAACACCCGCGCGTACAGTTCGAAGAGGCTTGAACCCTCACATTTTCAGTGACGTTTCACAGGAGAAGTGGGAACGTATTGGTCAACCTTGAATTCAATTTGAATTCCAACCCAATTACGTGAAATTCCTGTATATCCTGTTGAAAGGGCGCGAAGAATTTTTTAGAAAAATAACCTGTTCCGCTTTGTTTTACGCAGCCTTTTGCACCGTTTCGTGTGAAAAAGAACACAGAGATTTTCTCGTATTTGATTCGTTTATAGCGACATATTTTAAATCGAAACGTGTCGACGTTAAAGATCGACGCAACTGTCGTATCATCCGATGATTCGTGGTCCTGAAAAAAAAAAAATAAATAAAATAAATAAACAAAAATGACACGGATATTGTAAATTTGAAACGTGCATAAATTTGTGTCACGAAAAGGTAAATGGGTTTTGTTTCGATGCTCTTATAATATCTCATCTTGTGAATAATTTGCATAATACCGGGGGAAAAAAAATGGCACACTATAAAACGGTGAGGGCAAATACGAAGACCGCTGCGTTGGCGCGGTAGAATTTTGCGTCGGGGCGAAGGGCAAACCGATATTTTAATATAATGTAACGGACACCGCCTGGTAGTAAAGTTAAATAAGAAAAGGGGCTTTGGGGCTTTCGGATCTCGTCAGTATTTGTCCCGCGATATTGCTCAGCGGCTCCGGCGCATCACCTCCAAGGAAACTCGGAGCCCCAAGGACTTCTTCACTTCCGTCCAGGCGTTGTCCGTTGTTGCCGAGCTGACAACTACTAAATCGCCGGTAGGACGATGCTATTCTCTCGGGCAATTTTTCAAACTCGGCCCCAGTGCTACCGGTTGCAGGGTGGCTCTGTCTCTTCTTCGTCGGGCCTACCAGTGGCCGTGTTGAAACTCCGAAATAAGCCGGTACGGGCAGCCACTTCAGCCGGCGAAGCGCTAGCCGAGGAGTGTGGGATGAAATGAAATGAGACGAAATGAAACGGGACGGGATGAAATGGAACGGAAGGGAATGAAACGCCGACGCGGGCTCACGTTTCGTCTTGTTTAATACGAGCTAATTCGTTTGAAGGGAAACGGAATCATCCCTTAAATACCAGCCTGGGAATACCGGCAGAGGTCCTCAACTCTTTCGTTCCGTTGCTAATAACCACCCCTCGACTATAAACGTCGCCCGTTTTTCTTCTCGTGCTTCTGCTTTTGCTCGGAACCGACACGGCGTGCATGTGTCCGCCTGTGTTTCTTTTTTACTCTTTCGCCCTCCTTTCGTTTTGTTTGCTTTACTACACCCTTGCGCCTACAACGCGTGACCCTGTCACCTCGGTTATCCCGCTACGCGTCGTGACGAGGCTAATGGAATTAGGACCCGGCTCTGGATACAATAACCAGGTAAACAAACATCGCGTCATAATGCACCCACCTGCAAACGACACAGTCCAACTCGCAACGCCACCATCACGTCGTCATTCACGGACCATTCAATGGCCTCATCTGCCAAAGTGCGTTGTTGGGTTACATCGGGGTCACCCTGGGTCGAAAAATGACGTCCCTTGATCGGTGTCACGTATTGTCCGTACGTCGGAATTGAGTGTCGAACCAAAAAAAAAAAAAAAACAGGTAACCAAAACCCCGATTCGGTGTTACAGCTGCTGGAATGGTTTTAGGTTGCTTCGCCTTGAAGAAACGGCACATCGAGAAAGTCGACCAAAGATCTTTAAATCGAGGAAACTTTAGAGCAAGAGAAGAGAAAGAGAGAGAAAAAAGCCTGAATCGATACTCAATAATGTGTCTTTTGCAGTTATTTATCAACCTTTCAAGTACCGTTCAACATTAATCTTTTTCACTCGTAATATCCTCTGAAAGGTACTTGAATTTCGTTCAACCTCGACTTGGTTTTGTGCGTTATGGGTTACGTACAGGTATAGCCGCGTTACCCGAGTCAATCAAAGCTTGACTCTTTATTTGTATAGAGATTGCGAAAAGAAATAACCGGCATGTGGGGAGCTTGGAAGTTTTCGACAAGTTTTGTTCGAGTGCAGATGGAGTTTCCCTTATCTATCTTGATTCCGCAGAAAGATTTATAACGCGGCCGAGAGCGTATATAGATTAACACACACACACACGCACACACACACATACATACACACATGCAAGCATGTGTTAACACATTTACACCGATGCGCTGCACACGTCAAAATGTCGAGGGGTCGAGGATTAGGATGAGTCTTTCTCCCGCAGGCTTCCGTAGCCTTATTTTTCCATCCTTCTGTAACGCTCCTTGCTCCGTATTATACACGTATCCACGTGTTTCCACGTACGTACGTACATACATGCGTACGTATTGAACGCTCGAGAGCTTCTCAAGCCGCACTCGCATCCCCGAAGTGATAGGCGGCGGAACCGGATAGACAGGCGGACGGATAGACGGGCCGCCGGATAGACATGCGAAAGCCAACAAGGGGGAGAAAGAGAAGAAAAGGGGGAGGATGGCGAGGGATTTCCGCGACACAACCCGGCATACTTGATGTATATCCCCGCCGATGTGACTGGTGACACCGTTGAACGTATCCAGCCGTCTCTTCCATGTATTCCCGTTCGAGTCTGCTAGTGGATATTTGTGTACGCATCCACGTGTGGGTGTCTTTTTCCTATGGATAAACGAGATCTTGCGAGGTATCCGCGAAACAAGCCGTGCTCTCGGAACGGTCTTGCAAAACATCAGAATTTCATCTGCGGGGTATGAGGTAAGGGATGAAAGAAGGAAGAACGAAATGATAAGAACACATACCGTACCCTCTGGTGAATATTGAGAAGGCTTTAGACACCGTCTTCGAAAGATGGAACATAACGTGTTTTATACTACGAAACGGAACCCGAATCACGATGGGGAAAGTATCAGCGCCGGAATACCCTCGATCCGATATTATGCGGCAGGGAAGTTGAAAGCTTGCATCTTGTCACACGCTGAGAGATGATGACGAATTACCGAAAAAAGTTGTTTGTTTCACCTGAAACGTTCGGCTGTTCAACCTTAAACCTGGACGCTTCGTTCACGCGACGACGTGTCGAACGATTCTCAGGGCCAGCGTAAAGGTCTTTGGGGGACGAAACTGATGGAAGACGCGTTTCGATACAACGCCGATTGTTCGTTCTTTTGAAGATCTCGGAGTTCCTTGACAAGCAGTGTGTTGCGCACGGATTGGAGCGGCTTTGAAGTTGATGTCTACCAGAAACAGAATGTGCTTCGAGACGACGAGGAAAAATCAGTTTCAGAGAAGGACGAAACGGAACTGCGACATACGTGTACATACGAAAAAGCAATCTTGAACACACGTTTTTCTTCTTTCATCTCGGTTGAACCGTACCTGACGCAGGTACATACATACCTATATCGTTCTGGTTGAACGGATGGTAAAATGATAAAAAACATTTTCAGCTCCTGGTATTCTGACAAGAATTGTCAGGCAGTCGGAGTGTACGCGCATATATCGTTCTATATCATATAAAGATATCGCCGCCGCTGCCGTGTCAAGAATTCCGAACCCACCCGAAGTACCCGAACTTGCTCGAACATATCAGGAAAAACCCGAACCTAACCTAACCTGACTCGAACTCAGCCGAAGTTACCCGAACTTGCCCGAATCTATCCGGAAATCCCGAATCTAACCTAACCTAGCCTGATTCGAAGTTACCCGAACTTGCCCGAACCTCTATTGTGGATAAATTGTGCATAATGCTGCGAAAGTATAAAGCATAGAAATGTGTGTGTGTGGAAAGCGTTGTACACAGATGTGGGCGACGGGGTGATGGATTAAGCCTGGCAACTTTCGTAACTACGTTATTTGGATTAAAACGCGTGGTTTATCAAGGATCTCGCGGGATTTTAACCGCAGCTTTTTCGACACTCGAAATGTCAACCGGCGGTGTTATCTTTGAAACAGTGCGCCCGCTGCTCGGGTCAGCCAAAATACCACTTGTGTACATCCACTCGCTTTACGGTCTAAACTATGACCGCAAAATTAAAGCCCCACTCTTAATCTCCTTCTATCCAATTCCCTCCGCTTCTCGTTGCCTCGTTCGTCTCGTTCGATAAGCGTACTGACCATCACCCCCGAGGATCGGCATTGACGCAGCAACACCAGACGTCGGTCCGTTCGTTTTTCTTGCGATAAAAAGTCTTTCTCTCTCTCTCTCTCTCTGTCTCTCTCTCCCCCGATTCGGTCAACATTTCGCAAAATCCAGTCCGGTGTTTAATTCGAGAGTCAATATATCCGACTGGTTTGTTCGCGGTATCTTCCTCTCTTTTTCTTACCCGGGTTTTGCTTACTTGTTTAAGCGGTTGAATAATCGAAAAAACCTGTAATACCTCACCTCTGAACTCTGATGACCGACACAAAGCTGTTTTGGAAAGCGATGCTTTCAGAAATACCTTGGCCTATATAACAGGTGAACGAGAGAGGGTTCGTTCCTTTGTTTGGCGCGTCAAAAGTTTCGAAGGGGGTTCAGCCCGTGGTCAACATCGGGCCGGTGTCCGTTGACCCGATAATTCGTTCAACAAAATTAGGATCATGGACCTCCAGCCTCTCCTCCCACCCCCTCCCTCCCTATTCCTCCCTCCGGAGTAACTTATGGTTTGACACAAAAGCAGAGCAAAACGAGGCAAAGCGTAGGTAGTTCCCCGGCGCTTACGGGATGGGATATATTATATTGTTCGCGGGGCTGACCTTTGCCGAATTTCCTACCCCTCAAGCTCCTTGGCTCTCTCGCACCATCCCCTAATTCCGCTTTCATTGGCGGCCCTATATACAGCCCCCATAGTTTGCGGGGCTACAATTTGCGTAAATAACTTTTGATTGTGATTCGGGATTAGCCTTAATCACCCCGCGTTCTTCACCCTCATCCTCCCTCCACCCCTACCCACCCCCCTCGCGTCCCCGCCCACGAAAGCTGTCCTCTACCGTCCCCCCGTTTTTCATTTACCCAGACCTGACGGACCCCCCCGCGCATTATCCACGGATATTTAATTTTCACCTTCCGATGTGCGGCCGAGCCGAAGGGTGGGGGGATGGGAAGGGTGTAGTAATGCCATTTCTCGCCGGGACAATCTTTGCATTGCGATGAATATTCCGAGTGGCTGATTCTAAGTCAAAGTATAAATATTAAGACTTCTCGCCGCGCGGCCTCGCGAAGCGAGACTTTTGCGGACCGACGCCGAATGAATTATTATATACCCCACCTCGCTTAGGTATTATACGTATATATACTATACTATACTATACCAGCTGGGTAGAATGAGACGAATAGGAATAAGCAGAAGAAGAAGAAGAAGAAAAGAAAAAAAATGAAATAAAAAGGGGAAGGGGCGAAGCCGGAGGAGGAATTCTTCCCGCTATTCCTCTCACTTTCTATACCTATAATACTCGAGCAGGGGTAGATTCCCGCCTATCGAACCACGTCCCGATGTCGCTTCAGTTTACTTGACAGTGTAACGTATTTCACTCGGCAATTCGGGGAATTGACGGTTGAAATTGGGTCGCGGTGAAAATTTACCGTCCGTACGACGAGCCCAGTAGGCTTCGGGGGTTCCGTCTCTCCAGCGCCCTCTATCCACGTCACGTGACACATATGTATAACGTATATACGCACCCACTTGAGACCTTATTACGACATACACCAGCCACGCGTATCATTTTTTATTCAACTTCCCTTTTCGCGCATCGCATTATTCCCAGAATGAAAATGAAATATTCAGACTTTCGAACGCGTCCTATCATAGGTTAGTATACGTATACACGGACAACTGGAACCGACGCCATTACGGGGAAGAATTTATCACCGGGCGACTTGGGTCTGTATCTTATTGACAACATGCACGACGCGAGTTAAAAGTCTTCCCGAAACGATACCTTTCAAAACCTTTTCGATCATCCATTGTTCTCCCGTTGCGCACTTGTACGGATGGACTGTTTTACTTGTAATACTCCGCGAGGATGAATCCTGAAATGGAGTGAAAAAAGAAGAAGAAAGAAAGAAAGAAAGAAAGAAAGAAAGAAAGAAAGAAAGAAAGAAAGAAAGAAAGAAAGAAACAAAAAAAAAACAAACAAACAACATTTGGCGTAATGGTCCCGGTGTTTCTCTTCTACCATCGGACTTCTAACTCCGAAACTCGAGCATTTTGCACTTGTGCGTTTCACAAAACGGAATCGGCATGCGGGATGGAAATCGAGGAAAGAGCTCTTATCCCGGTATATGTTGCCAGGACGATGACGACGGGAGTTTGAGTTTTGCACCAGTGCGTTGCAAAGACAGAATTCGCAATCAGGTCTAAAGAGTGAGGGGGGTGCAAAAAGGAGGAAGCGAGAGGGCGGAAATTTTCTACCGTTGAAAGCCACGAATATGGAGGGATTTTACAAGTTCGTCTTGGAACTGGAGGCATCATCCGCACCCTCTTACCTTTCTCACTCTCTCTCTTTCTTTTCCCTTTTCTCTTTCCTTCGTCACCGTCTGCCTCCCACGCGATCGGCTGCTCGTCGAGTCGCGAACAAATCCGCTTGCAAATAAATTTTCAGTTCTGCGAAGTGAAATATTTTCATTTGCATCGGCCCTCCTCCTCCTCCTTCGCTCCCTTGCGTCGCGCTAAATATGTTAAGTCGATGTCTCGTCGCCACTGGCCGAACAACCGCTTGTCTACGCGTTATAATAAACTTGTTTATGTACGGTTAATCTTGCACTAATTACGCGGGCATTCAGTCGCGACGAGACGTCGGTTACCCTTTTATCATAATCATTTTCTTCGTCGGCAGGGGTTGATGAAATTCGCAAGGATGCACCGAGGAAAACGATTAATTAACCCTCGCTTAATTGCGTTATTATATTTTTGTTTTGAATAAAAAATATAAACGAGATTTAGCCCTCCGGAAATAGGATATCCATTATTGGATTGACCGGGTACGCAAGAGTCTAGACAGAAAAAAAAGAATTATCCAAGTCTCGTAAAAAATGAACACAAGTGAATAAATTCAATATGAATCGAATTGAAATCCGATATACGTGTGTATAATACGTGTACGTTCAATTAGAACCAGGATCGAATTCAGTAAATTCGAGAGGTTTCAATCAGATTGATCCATCCGTCTGCATCGGTTCACCTGTATACCAGGCATCGATTCTGAAGTTAAACAATCGGTCCTGTTCCAGTATACCTGAACAAATAATCCTCGTTCAGCCGGAATGATCAGCGTTCATATCAAGACCGACGGTGGGATGGAAAATGGCAACCAGACGGGACGGTTTCTCGTTCTGAATGTATACAGACTTGACAAATTTCAATCGCCTCATTATGGTAACTAGCGTCCTAGATATACATAGAGGCAGAGGGTGAACTCTGGGCCGCGAATTACCCGCGAACCGAAGAGTCAAATGGGGCTTTGGAGTTTAGTTGGGCTGTTTGACGAGAGCCCGCAGAGCAGCTAGAAATGGCCGCCAACCATGATGAGCTCGTCTTTCCGTCCTTCTCTCTCTCACTATCCGCAAGCGAGCTCGTCGTCGAAGGCAACCCTGCATTTTGAAAATTTCCAATTCTACGGTACAAGTAAATATTCGGGATCTTTGCTGTTTTCACATCTTTGGCGGGTAAGTTATTTTTGATACGAAAGAGAGAACCTTGCGATGTGATGTTAGTTGTATAAAACGACGACGTTGGTTTTAAGGTGGTGATTACGGTGTGACCGATTGATTTTTCAACCTCATTTTTCATAACTTTTTTCGAAATATTTGTAAGGAACTTTGGAATTCGGGTTTTTGGAGTCAGTAATGTACAGTTTGAACAATCTGTCGAAATTTGTTCAGTGCAAGATATTGAAAAATGGCGACTGTAGACACGGTAGCGTAAAAAGTCTGTTTTTAGCTGTTTGACGCGATTTTTGAAGTTCCAGTTTTACTAAAATGAAAATTCAAAAAGGTTATTAAAATATAACGCGTATGGCTATGGTCCAAATCACCGTCATTTCGTTTGGTTCGATAGAAATTTTTTAAGGGAAAATAATGTAGTAAAAAAATGATACTTCGGACCTAAGGTTATGCGAAATTGCAAATTTTGCAATATCGACCTCATCCTAATTAAGATCGTAGCGATATTCACGTATTTTAATAATCGGTTCGAATCTTTGTTCGGAACAACCGGAACTTGAAAAATCGTGTCAAACGGCAAAAAACACACTTTTTCCGCTATCACGCTTACACCGCCATTTTGCGATATTTTCAAATATAAAATCCTTGAAAGATAAGTCCAAATTCCATATTATTGTCCGCAAATACCCGAATCCCAAAATTCCTTGTAAATTTTTTTCACTAGAATCCCCCCTTAATATACACACGAATTCGTATCATGCGATATGTATTCTCATTGCGTTTCCAATTTCTTCGTTATTTCATCCCACTTTATACACACTGTTTCGCTGTCAAAATGGGCTAATATTTATTTGACAGCCGTCGGACCGCCTCCGGATGAATTGGAAATTATTTATCCGCAGCTCCCTAAGCTGACTCCTCGATTTTATTCGTTTTAATTCAAGCGACATATTTTTTTTTTTTTTTTTTACCTCCCTTTCGGCTACGCGGGTAGAAATAACTCGTACCTACCTAATTATGCACGTCGAAACGGCTACTCGATATCGATTGTTGTTTTTCACGATGTATTAGGGTGATTGCCAGATTGCATGTTCCCGAGATTCGGTGATCGGTTTTTGCTCGCCTTTTTTTCATTTACTCTTTTTTCGTCATCTCTTTTGTTTGCCGTGATTTAGGTTTTTTTTTTTTTTTTTTTAAAGTTTTTTTTTTTTACACAACAAGGCAAATCGCCGATCCCACGAGCGATAAATTACCGCGGCCAACGCGTCCGTCGAATCGACCGCGTTAGTTAGGCCGCTGTATAGAAACAGTTGACTCGATTTATGTACATACGTATAGGTATGTATATACACACGCGTAAGCATACGAATAATGGTTACGGCATGGGTAAGAAGTTGATTGTTGAGGACAGAAATGAACCGCTCTTTCTTATTCGCCAGGGAAGAATCCTTATTCTTTGCGCCAGCCAATACCAGATTTACGTTGGTTCACGTATCGCACATGTATCCCTGTACATATGTGTATACATGTATACACACGAAAGTTTCCGTATACTTGAGTATGTTATGTGTGTGTAAAGCCAGGCTAACCTTTCAAGAGTGATTTAGAATGCTGACGATAGCTGAAATCCTCGCGTTCTCTGCCCAGTATAAGGGTTATAACTACACTAGATCTTGAGTTCCCTGTCGTCTTCTTCCCCTCCCTCTCTCTCTCGCGTTCTATTCTCCGCGCTCTCTCTCTTACCTCGCCATCGTCATCCCTGTGTCTGGCCTAATCCACCGAGTACCTTTTCTCCTAATTGCTCGAACTTCCGCAGAGATGCGGAACTTCGGTGGTGGCAAAGTTCAACGACGACGGTGGAAACGCGCGAGGGATGAGCAAGAAAACTATACCTGCCTTATATCTTAATCTCTTTAAGAATTTCGAGTACGCAGGGTGTAAAATTTGTCGAGGCACATCCGGACAATTTCGAGATATTAATCGAGTCGGGGTTCGTATGTGTTTATTGTTCCGCTTAAACGTGTAACCCTTATTACTGTACCTACACCTCACACTGAGAAAAATTTCATTTTTTACAGTAACTGGAAAAAATTGAGTAAAACAGGTATCGTTGAAAATTCTGTTTGAATATTGTTGGGATTGCGAAAAATGCGGTACGTGTAACCATTTTGCGCTATCGCCGATCCTTTTTTGGTTATTGCAACGCAAAATCAGTTTGTGAAGTTTACTCTACTTTTTTAGTTAAACGAGGCTTTAACGTCAATTTATTCTCGCGCACAAGCGTCAAATTTTCGCAACGGTTGCAAGAAAATCTAGCAACAGTGATCGTAATGAGAAAGAATAGTACCGGATACCAGACTTTCCGGTAACAGCTAGAAAACCAATTTTCATTTTCTACCTAGAAGTATATTTTCCGATTGCGGTAAAGTATGAAAATAGTCAAGGACTGAGCGGTAAGCGGAACTAAAAATTTCTCTCAGTGCGTAAATTAAAATGCTGTTTGTCGTAGACGTGAACGTTTTTTTGCTTCCAATTTCACTCGCCCTAAATCGGGGCTTCCTTATACACATAATATAGAATATATATACATATATATATAGAGGCACAAACCCTCTTTGCGCGTATTTTCGCAGCGCAGCACAACGCTGTTTGCAGATTCGGAGAAACGAGGTCGAGAGCTACTTATTAATTGATTAATTAACTCATTTACTCACCCGGCAGCTGTCGTTCACGGATCTATATGTATACATATTCAGGGGTGCATTCGCTTTAGAAAGGAGACGCTATGTATACCGTAAATTTGTTAATAAATAATTATTCGCACAGCCGGAGGATATGTGCCGTTCTATAATATATATACTCTGTGCACAGGGTACATGTCGAGACTGTGACATTGTTCCTCTATGCTTCCGCGATGTACGGGCAGGAAATTATGGCTCTCTTTTGAAGCAGGAGTCGTGTTGCGAGAGCTGGAGAGAGAGAGAGAGAAAAAGGAGGAAGAAACACTCTGGTCAGGTACCAATATACATACACCGTTATATACACTCTCGGAAGGTCGAAGGGTGCGACAGGGTCTCGATCGATTTTTACTTAGGTAGCCGGATGTATATACAGAGGTGAGTGAATTTCCGTAAGCAGTCTAGACCGCCGCACTTCCGTTTAAATCACGGTCTTCCTTCTTCCCGTCGAGAAGGAGAAGAGGGCGAAAAGAAGAGAGGAAAAACTGTAATACCGTTCGGAAGGGGAGTTAATAACTACAGGAATTTCTCGGACAAGATTCAAGTAGCGTAAAAACATTTCGCGGATACTTTTATAACCGATAATAGATCGCGTTTGTTCCGTTCATAGAAATTTCTATCCCGATCGTCGACTGTACAAATGTTTTAGAAAAAGAAGCGAAGTAATACCCGGTAAGCAGAACCGGTCACTGTCGAATGCGTTCTTTTTATTTTCTCCTTCTTCGTCTTCTTCACTCGTCGACATAAAACTGGTTACCATTGGGCGAAATGGAACCCCCATCTTGGTTCTTGAAAACTGCAGCGTAGACGAGACTCGACTTTTGGCTCGAGAATTTTCGCTGTAGGAAATTCCGCCGGGTAAAATTTGACTCGAGGAATTTGCGATGCCGTCGGTTCAAACGCCCGGCTGGTAAATTGTTCGACGGGGTGTACCGAGAACTCTGTGTTAGCTTGGACGGTGTTTCCGGCACAGAGGTGTACGCCAGGCCACTGCAGAAAATACTTGAAAGAGTAAAGCGATCAAGTACAGCAGCGCACAGCTAGTCGATCAACCGAAACCAATTTCCCTCCCTTTCCAGCTTCGCTAAAAGGAACGGAAGAAGGTTGGGCTGACTGACGTAGGTCGGTGCCTAAGGTAGGTCTCGTTCGGGGAGTACCTAACAAACTTGGAAAAAAAGAACTTGCCTTCAACATTTCGACGAAAAAACCATTTCGCAGCTTAATTGTACCCCCCTACTTCTGGGGCAGTGTTAACCATCGTCCTTTTCCTTTTTTTTTTTTTTTTTTTCTACTCCCCCCATCAACCTTTCGCTTCAAGTTCTTACCACCAAAAAAAAAAAAAAATATATATAAAAAATTCACCAAGGATTGCTGAAAGTTTGAAGAACCAGGTCTCAGGCTTACCGACTTATCATGTTTTCCCTGAACAACGATTTAGGTATCGGCGATGTCAATGATTCCAACTTTCGGAAATTCTGTACTTCATCGTGTTCGTCAAGAGTAATTATCGAATGATAGTTTCTAACGCAGATTCGTTGACATCTAAAACTTTGCTTCACAGCTTCGCTTCGGATTTCAAGGATTCGTACGTATATTTTCGAATTCTATGAAACAGGACATACAAGCATATATATTAGGGTGATTCAGAAAAAAAAAAATTTTTTTTTTTTTTTCCAAACAGGTTCAAAAGTTTCATTTAGGTATACAAAGACACCAGTTAAAATTTTAGATTTTAATAATAATATTTAGGGGTGGCTCATCGCACTTTTCGATTTTCCATAAGAATAACATAGGAAAAATGTTGTTTGCTTCTTATAGTTTTTATAACTAGCTAAAGAAGCGTTGTAAAAAAAATCTAAAGACATATGTTTGTAGGAAATTGAATGCTCTACAAAAAAGGTCTCTTGTCAAAATTTCGTAAAACAAACTGTGTCAAAGTTACAGCCTGTCAAAAGTTGAGTTACTTATAATTTGACCTTTTTTGAATGTTATAGCGTAACTACCGGTCTTATAAAAAATTGTACATGAGTTTTTTTTGTGAAGCATACACTCGACTTTAAATAGATGATAAATGATAATTCATTTTTGCAACAATGAAAGAAAAACTATCTTTTACCATTAATAAAAAAAAAAAAATAATATAACGAGAAAAACAATTTTAGAGCAGATTTCTGCTAAAATTTTTTTTAAAGTGTACGGTTTTTTTCGTTGTTGCAAAAATTAATTATCAGTTATTTAAAATTTTTTTTCTCTGAATCACCCTAATATATATATATATTAGAGACACAGAGCAAAGCAAACAGCCCGGGGAGATAAATGTCTCTCGGTTCTCTGCAGCGAAAGAAATTCTTCACCAGAGATTTCAAATTGTAGCAATTTCTCTCTCTCTCTCTCTCTCTCTGGTTTTCCATTGATAAAACGAGACAAAGTAAGAAGATGATCCCTGGCTTAAGTTCCATCGCTTCGTTTTATTTCATTCACTCGAAAGCCGACTACCCGTTTCGCTCATTTCGTAGAGTGTAATAAAATTTGTACGTAGTCGACGAAGGAGTGATAAAATATTAGCGAACCCTTGGTTGTGTGCACGGATGTACTTCGCGTTGGACGTTTCCTCGTCTCTATGGTCTAATATCCCTGCTTTGCCTCGACTTTCTCGTTTCGGGGTAACCGATTCACGCCGAACCGGAAGTTGTCGCGTAGGACCGGATCTCGGTGGGTCTTCGGAAACGAACCGGTACTTCGAAGGGTGGGATCGAGGTGAAAGGTGAAAGGACGCCAGCGGCGCAAATCGTATCGATAAATAAATCCCACGGTCAGAATTGGCCGGGTCGCACATGTCGCGGGTTCGCTTCACTGTGAAAAATTTCATTTGCTACGGTAACTAGAAGAATTCAGCAAAACAGGTATCGTGTAAAAAACTGCTTAAAAATAAAAGAAACTAATTTTCATTTTCTACCTAGAGCTATATTTTTCGATTGTGGTAAATAAGTGAAAATAGTCAAGGACCGAGCGGTAACCGGAACTGGAAACTTCTCTCAGTGTTTATCCGGATTTCTAAGCGGGCTGTTGCAGCAGCTATTGGTTTTCGGGATAATACCTTGACCAGGGCTGCAGCGAAGGACCGTTTAACGGAACCCCGAATTTGTTTCTCCTCGATTAATTTCACTCGCGTTTTGTTTCCCCGGCACAAAGGGTACGGATACACTTTTAACTGCGATAATGTGTCGCGTGCTGTGTTCAAACAAGAAGCGCATTGTTCGCCGGGGTTTGGAAACTCTGAGAGGTGCAACGAAGGTCCGTTTTCATGGATCCGTGCGTCTGTGCAGCGGTCCAACGTACGCTGTTTAAGCGAGAGTAAACTGGCTCGGCCAAATCGTTGTTTAATTTAATCCTTTCATTTATGTTTCAAGAGGAAGCCATTAAAATTGCCATAGGCCTTATACGAGCCATCTGCTGCTGCGCGACTCGGGCTCTCTCTCTCTCTCTCTATACGTATAGGAACCGAACGAACAAGAAAGCTTAAGAGGTTTCCACCTCTAACGCTGCATGTACGTTAATAATTCACAATGACCGTGTCGCCCTACCTTACCCGCTCCGCTTTATCGTCCCACAAAATATACCCGCCACCCCCTTTGCCTCTCTTCGTCATTTCGATCTACGTAACCCCTTATGGCCCACTAAATGTAACTTGAACGTGAAACTACTCCGCGTTATGGAAACCTGGAGCGGTTGAAGGAAGCTAGTAGACGGATGAAAAGCGTTGATGATGTTTTCAAACTTACCGAAACAAATCGTCGCGATACCTTCTACGTCAATTTTTCATCCCCACAACTCCGATGTCAATGAAAAACGACCATCGTTTCGTCATCCTAGGAGTGAAGCTAAAGTTTCCTTCACCCTTTTGTAGATGTAAAATCTTACCGTCAAATACCATCGAGTAAGGTCTGAGACGAAGAAGACTAAGCAAATTCTTGATAATGAGATCCATCAGCGTCATCGTCTACGCGTGTGCAGGAAGGGATGGGAAGACGTGTGCAGTGACGTATGGAAATTGGACTGGACTGACTGGGAACGAATGTGGGTGAAATAACAGATACGTGCCAAGATTTTCTTCCGTTTCTTCCGTCGGGTTCCACCCTTTGTCCCGTTTTCTTTTTCTTTTTTCGTTCTTTATCATCTAATTTTTTTTATATTTCCATTCCTTGCCCCACTATATTTCCTCTACATCCATCCATCCATCCTTCCTTCCTTCCTTCCTTCCTTCTTTCCTTCCTCTTCTACCGCGCCTTACGCTCGTTGCCTTTTTGCTGCCTCCTGCAAATTTTCCTTTTTACTCGCTCTGCTCCTTTTCTCGACGTGTCGACAAGACCTACTAACGTCAGAACGGCGGCTGCACGCCCTGGGGACCTTATTTCCTCTCTGACGTCTTCTCTATCTCTCTCTTTCTCTCTCTCTTTCTCTCGTGTCTTTATTTTTTCACCGTCTTTTGGTTTTCATTCTATTCCGCATCACCTTTCTGTTCCAACACCCCGTGTCTCGGTGAATCAACCGCGAATCACACGGTTGCGGTACTTGTTTAGATTTATTTTTCATGCAATATTTCGCACTCTGTGACGCCGCGTTATTTTTATCATTTTCATTTCCTGGCTGAAATGCGAAAACTTGCTATCTAAATTGACTGTATAAATTTTCATCTGCTTTTTCTTTTGGTACGGCAAATTGAACGGTTAACCGAAAGTAACGTTACAACGTTCGTACACATGTGTTGTAACGCTGTTGACTAGAACAGAAACGTCTACGAATTTGGCTCACGCAACGAGCTAAAACTTACGAGGAAAGACGAGAAGTAGTCAAAATTCTCTGATACCGGTACAATGGATAATCTTGTACTCCGTATGATCAGAATCCTGAAAAAAACGATGACGAGTATAAGAGATCCGAAACAAGAAACAGGCGTAAAAGCGCGCTGCTAATGTTTGATAAGATGCTTAGCTGGTGGATAGGATAACTGGGAGTTCAGCAAACGTAATGAAAGCTTCGCACCGTTTACCCCGATTTATCGATGTCGCCTGCGTGTGCGGTGGATGACAACGCGGTAGTAAAATCCATGAAATACGAAGGACGTGGAAGAAAGTTACATCAACATTTACTGCACTAATTCACTTAGGTGCACGCTGGATCGTGCAAGTACGAAAGTATATACCTTTGGCGGTCTGGCGCAATATCGCGACTGCAGCATCCCCCATGAATCTCTGCGGTTTCGCAGCCACGATATAACTAAGGGGTAAAACAGGCAAAGTGTGGGAATACAGCGGCGGCCATCCTTAGTATTATATATATATATATATAATGATTCAGCACCGTTCGCTGCATATAAGGCAATTTTATATATATATATATATATATACATATGTGTGTGTGTGTGTGTATCTTGTAACAGCGCTCCGCAATATTGCCGATAAAACCGTATCACGGGTAGTCGAGACATTTTCCTCTTTTTAATTTTTTAATTTCGCATAAACCGCCGAGCGGTTAATGACTGTAGAAAAATTTCGTACACTGATTACAATTACAGAGACGATGAATTTATTGCAATGATATTACAGGGATTACGGAAAGATTGCAAGGATTGCAGCAGAGTTGTGAAATATTACAAACGATAGCAGAGATCGTGTGCAATGAGCGAAAAAGAGACGAAAATTCCAAGGATTAAAAGAATACTACAGAGATTACAGGAAGATTACAAATGATTACAAAATATTACAGACGTTGAAAAGATTACAAAGATTGCTGGTGATTACAAAGGTTATCGGAGATGACAATTATTGCACAGAGATTTAAAAAAGAAAACAGAGAATACGCAGGATTACACAAAATACAAAAGGTTACAAAGAATGCGTGAGATTACAGTGACCTGTCCAGACCAGATTACATTAGTGATAACCCCTCGTTCGCCGCAAGACCGGCAGTCAGGGTGAAAATTATACTCGATTCGTTCGTCAATGAATGCGATCCGAACGGCAGTGGCTTTACTAGCGATTCAACGCCGTTTTTCTACCTCCACGGTTTCCGAGCACCGGAGTTGCAGGTGTATTCGAGGAGCTTGTTTCGCCGGCAATTTCTACTTTATTGCGGCTGCCTGCGATGGTCATGTTTCCCTCCTTCTCATCATGCATGAAAGCAATTAAACCTGCGGCAGCGGAGGGTGATGGACGGTTGCGGAACGAGACGAAGAGAAGTGAAAAAGGAGGAGGATGGAATAAGAGAGAGAGAGAGAGGAGAGAAAAAAACAACAAGAAAAAATAAAAAACAAAGAGAAGTGCGTTGAATCGCAGGATGTGAGCCACTCTTCCACCTCCGACTTGATATTACCTGTGCAGTACGGCGGTCGGATGGACGGATGGATCCACTCCAACATCATCGTCGTGGGAGAAGGAGGAGCCTCGATTGTTCTTTCGAGGAAATGACGAGGCTAAGATTCGATTCATACACACACACACACACACACACACGTTCTGCCCGACATCGTCAACGCCGTTGAGAAGACTCGGGACGAGACGTTGCGCGGTCTTCTTAAAGTCTGTGAAACGTGCACGCGTGATATGATTAACCTGTTTTAACTATTCTTCTATTCCACACGCCATTCCAACTCCATTGTCCTGAGAAACGGGGGAAATTGGAACGCCGCTATGCGGTATGCGGAATGCTGAATGAAATTCTAGGCATCCGTGTGTACTTTGCGAATATGGTTGGTTTTGCTGCAGGTTGGTACGATTACGCGGACGAGATGAAGAGGAGAAAAATTTTCGCTTAAATTGAACGGCATAATATCAACTGCTTGCGTATTTTGTTACGGGAAAATTTTTACGTGCTTTTTTAATTTATGGGAAAGGTGAATTCTTGAAAGTATTTTTTACGCTCGCGTAAATTCTACAAGTTCTTTCCCCGTTGCGTTTCGGTTCAACCCTTTCGATTTCCTAACCGTGATTCACCGTCTCGGTGGTTACTGAATCAACGAGTTAAACTCTTACAAATGACCGTGAATCCGAAAAATAATCGTCGTTCCTCCTGCCCTCCTCCCCCTGAAAACCGATCCACGCATCAAACTATCTTTGAACTTTTCCGAATGCATTCGAACCGTATCGCTGAGAATTGTGTCGCCTCAGCAATCGATCAAGTTTAACGAATGGGGGGGGGGCAAGAGGATATCGTGATTCGAGCGTTAAAAATTAACGGATTTCCTGCTCGTCGAACAGAAGAAACTTACGCTCTGTTACCTGGAACGCTCGATGAAAATGTCGACCGCGATATGCGCCCGATGAAATTGGATGAAAAATTCGGTTCTCGTTGTGTTTTATTGAAAAAAGAAAAGAAGAAGAAGAAAAAAAAAAGTAAAAATTTCCACAAATTGTCAAAGAAAAAGAGAACAATTTTTTCTCCACACCTATCCCTTGACCACCTGTTGAAACTGCCTGACAATCTCGTCATACTTTCGCAATTGGTACGTACTACATTTTTTTGTCAACGCAACATATTTATACGTGCCAAGCAACCGCGTATGCACATCTTGCGTATCATATCTCACCGTCAACACGGTGTTGCCCTGATTTCATGACTCAAGGATGCAAAGTTTTGACAAAATCGATACGTTTGATCAAAGTGACGTGACCTAAATCTTTTTTTTTTTTTTTTTACGTTGTAGGTAATTAGCGGCGGGTGAAGTAAAGAAAAGAAGAAAAAAAAAAAAAAAAATCGAGAGTAAACTTTCAACTTTCAGTTGGAGGTAAGCTATAAATTATCGCAAACATGACCATGCCCGGCAAAAACTGAAAGAGGGGGAAAAAAACAAAAAACTAAAGTCAAAGAAAAAGGGAATGGTAAAAAAAAAAAAAAAACAATCAAAAAACAAAGAAAATTCCAACGATCCGTCAAACGATGAGACACCCTTCGATCTCTCGAGCAGGAGAAATGCAAATCCAAAACTTTGGTGGAGAGAAGGATGAAAGAATCAGATAAAAAAAAAAAAAAAAAAAAAAAAAGAACAGAAATGCAAATCCCTTCTACACTTCGGCGAATATCCTCGCGCTTTTGGCGTGAATATATCTCTTCAAAATACTTCCCCCCCCCCGCGTCTTTCCCACACAAAAATCCCACCCCCCCCCCCCCCCCTGCTACCTCGTTCGTCCCTTCAGCCATAAGTCGCGCGCGTTTTGCAGACGCGGTGTTATTAATCTAATCCTACGAGCTGTTGGTTCTTTAACGCGGATCTCTGTATATCTTTGCAAATTTAATTCGAGGATCCTTCACTCTCCCCGTATTCTCCCACCCCCTTCCCTCCCTCGCTCAGTATTACTGCGTAGAAACCTACGCCTCGTCTCGCTCGCCCTCCACCATCTAGCTACCCTCATTTCTGCCTCTCTTCTCCCGGCTCTCTGCTAAAGAAATCTTTAATTACGAACTCCGCGAATTGTTTAACGGAAATACGCACCCTTACCTCCCTTATTCCCACTGGACGGAGATCTGCGCCCGGAATATTTGATTCCCTACTTTTAGACAATCCAGCACACAGTCACTTATTCACGATTCAAATTTATCCCACGCAGGGCTTACAGATCAATGTCACCAGGATTTCAATCGATGTTGGTTTTAACGAAAAATACAATTTTATTTACAAAACAAAATTACAAACAGTATAAACAAATGTTCACGATTGGGTTACCGCCGCGTGTTTGTCTTGTCGAAATTACGCTTTTACCGAATGACAAAAAAAAAAAAAGAAAAGAAAAAAAAAACAAGCTGGAAATTTCGTATCCAAACTTTTATTCGCACGTCTATATTTTCTTACTTCGGGCCGAGATGCTCGCGTGATAAATATTATATAGTGAAGAAACGCGGCGCGGTGGTGAAGATGCGAGAGGGAATAAATTTCTCATTCCTATTTCTCGGGAGTTGAAAGATGAGAGAGGGACAAAATTTGAAAATACCGTTACAATGTATCAGGTTGCATTTTATCGCTTTTTCTTTCTTCCTTTTTAAATTCCTTTCTGCTGTTTTCTCTCTTTCTCTCTTTCTCTCTCTCTCTCTTCTTTCCCATTCGCCACGCACGGTTTAATCTTTCAGGGCGGCAAAACTTGGCCATTTTCCAAACGTGGAAATGAAAATTAAGAATCACTTCTCTCTTTCCTTCTTCCAGTAGACAAACTGATTGCGAAGAATCCCATGTTTCACTTTTGTTAATATTAAATATTTCTACTTTTTTCTCCCTTCTTTCACCTCTGTCTCTCTCTCTCTCTCTCTCTCTCTCTCGCCCTCCCTCTTCTTTGTATCGTCAACCCATTTGATAAGGAAAAGTTTTCATTAAATTATTCCTATATTACTTTCGGCTCGGAGACTGACAGGATTTCCAAAAAGAGGGTTCTCTCTTCGCGTACCGTATAAAGGCGGTAAATTTTGGGTGTTTAATTAAATTTAAATTGGTTTTTCCCTTTTTTTCTTCCCTTCCGTCTTGTTTGTCTGGTAGAATTGTAGCGAAGATACGCGTACCTGTGCATATCTGGATCTATATTAGGATGTATCGAAAAACCACGTTTTTCGAATTTCGACATGGACTAGTATGGGGAAAATTTCGGTCTTGACAAAAAAAGAAAATCATTTCAAGGAGAAGATTTTTAGTTAATAGTTTCAACTTCAACAAACGGTTTTGAATTGTGGATCCCCCACCCCTCGAATGACCAAACATGGCAACATTAGTATTTTTCGAATTTTTTCCCAAATCTGTGAGAAAGGATTTGAATAGGAGAAAGTACATAACCTCAAAAAAAAAAAAAATTCTTTCATGGATTTATTTGTATAAATGACATCGGTACAAGTTCTCATGACGAATGTCTTTTTTTTTTTGGGTAGACCAGTCAGATTCCTATTTCACTCTCACACAGCTATCTGTTGAAAAAAAAAAAAAAAATACACCATCAGTGACTTTTCTGGTTTTCCTTACTATATTCAGAAATATTTGGTTATATCAAGGAAATTCTCATATTTAAAACCATTTGCTCGAGCTGAACATGTTAACCACAACTGTTCTCTTCGAATCCACTTTATTTTTTTTTTTTTTTGTCAAGAACGAAATTTTTCACATTATTCTGTGTCGAAATTCGAAAAACGTGATTTTTCGATACACGATAATTTATATGTGCACGTACGTGGACTATAATTAATTTGTACAGAAAGAACTGGTTCGATTTATAAATTTCTTTCACATCCGCCATCTCGCAAAGTCCCAGATACGTACAGATGCACACGTGGTACATACACGAGTAGGCATACGCATGTATACTCGGACTGTGCTTACTTTATTTTTTCGTCACGCCATACTGACCGGGGGGAGGAATCCCAGGAGATAACTAAGTTTTTCCTCACGCGCCTCCGTTTTTCTTTCCTTTTTTTTTTTTTTTTTCTCCTCTCGGGGCAGTTTCCATCGCTGCCAGCCACGAGGTTTACACTATATCTGTACCAAGTGTTGAAAATTCAGTGAGTTCTGTTTCGTTACGCTGACAATAGAGGTCGACGACTGTGAAAGAATTCGTATTCAGCTCGTGCGGGACGAAAATAAAAGGGCGAAATTTTCTGCCCGTCGAAAGCCCTGGTGCCATATTTTTTTATACCTGTACGACAAAATATCGCCGGGGAAACTTTCTTCTTCTTCGGCAAACGATAATAACATCCGTTAATATTGAAGAATAAGCTGGCGTCGTGAACAATTCTACGAGGAGACGATGACATTCTTAGAAAACGCGCATTAGCACCCCCAGCGAGACTAACCCTAACGTCAAATGTCGTGGGTTGGGGGGGGGGGATTGTTGAATAAGGTGCCGACGGTATTGAAAGACCAAGTATACGTACGTGGTGCTAATTAGCCGAAACTCGTGCCGCATTATTCGGAGTTTGTCTTTGCCGAGGTAGAGTTCTGTCCGCGTGCGGTCGCCCGGTTCCGTCTTCCTCTTCTCGCAGACTCTACGCCCTCGTCGTCGTCGTCTTAATACCTTCTATTCACCGCCTCCACCGAGGAGGGGCTCAACTTGGGATCGCGGATAACAAAGGCCATTAGCGTTTGTCGTCAAAGGGGGAAATAATTATTGATATTCAAATCCATTCCGCCCTTTGACGACGACGAAACGACGCACGGCCCCAAAGGAGGCCTCGATTTTCACGAAATTCGGAACGATGCCCCGAAATTGGCATTCCTTCTTTGTCGATACTCGGATGAAATTATCGTCCCCGAAACCTACTCTCGTTGATTGATTCTTCTCGCATCGTCGCCCCTGAGTTCTAATAATCGCATAATTGCACTCTCAGAATTAACGATTTTTTTTCAAACTAATTTGTATACTCGTAGAACGGTCGAAAATCTACGACGACTATTGTTTTTTTTTTTTTTTTTTCTTACAATGGCAATGACTTGGTTTTGAGGGTTGAAAAGCATTCGTTATCTCCTGACGAAACTATCAGTCTTGTTACCAAAAAAAAAAAATGAATAAAACACGTTCATCGAGTAAATTGACGGATGGTTTTGGAATATGTACCATTGTCGAAATTATGAGTTTATGATTGTAAAATCTAATTCAACGACCTCGAATTGATTACAGGTAACTTGAACCAAGGTAATTCGAGTACCATGAAGCGATGCTTTTATTTATTTTTTTAATCCGTACAAAACGTGAGGTTCAAATTGGTAACGTGGGTACGAGGATTCATTTCTCGAAAATATCGCAATTTTTGGATTGTCTCGAATTCTCGAAATTAAACACCTTCAAAGTCATTTCAAGTTTGCTCGTCAATGGTTTTAATACTTTGATGCTTAGTCACGTAAGCGTTACTAACTTCAATCTCCTTACAAAAAAAAAAAAAAAAAACCTACGGTCTCAGAACTAAATCATCACCGACTTAAAAAAAAAATACACGTGTTAAATATTTTCGACTGTTTTACGACTATGCCCAGGTTTAATAAAATTAACGAATCGCACTTGGGTAGCTTCACTTGTTATCGTCCGACGAAAACCTATCGGACCTAAAGTACAAAAAAGAAACCCTGTCCCTAAAGTGAAGGACGGTACCTATTATACTCTCCATAACGTCCCGGGCACTAAAGCCCGAGCTTTTATACAGAAATTGAAAAGCTAGAGAAACGATGATGCAGCTGTATGAAAAAAAAAACGTGAAAGCTAACGAAAGCTCGACATCCGACGCCTTTCACCTTCCCCAAAGTAAATCATCGCCGATTTTGTATTCATAAACTGTTGTTTTGTTCACTATGCACCACGAGTGCAGAATCGTGTGTGCTATGACTGTCGACGAGCGATATCGAATTAGAATTTTACGCATTCCCTGCCTCTCATCCCTGTCACGCTGGTCAAATTGTTATGTATTGATATGTGTGCGTATAGCCGGTGTTCGATAACCCGTCACTTTCGTTCAAAAATCTGTTCGTATCTATTGATATACGCCAGAGTGTGCGACGTTATTGAATTTTTAATAAATCAAACGAAACACGGGGCTGCTGCTCTCGGTTCACCCTCCCTGTAGGGTGTGTGTCGTTGTGTGATAAATGACTCGCCTGTACCAACCGGCACCGCGTCTCTCATCCACCCGGAGCCAGACTCCCGTTTTACTCCGCATATCAAAGACAGAAAAAAAACTAGAGAGAGGGAGAGAGAATGCATCTCCAAAGAAAACGTCATTCGAGCTACGGTACACGTCGCAACCATTTTAGCCGGTACTACCTCGTTTAGTTGACAGATGTATGTAAGTACTCGGTACAGATTTATCGCAGCAGCTTCACGTACCATGGAATTGTTTCACGGGAAATTGTACCCATTTAAGAATATTGATGTTAACGCGGTACGAGTACCACGGTTGCTAGAATCAATACACGTTCAATCATTGGACGATCAATGGAAATGGAAGAAACACTCCATTTGTGCATGTAATCGATGGAACAACATGCAAAGTTCATCTTCGAAGGACGTTAACTTTACCACCAATTCGTGGTTGTGTAATTACTGATAACTTGATACCTTGAACGGTAACTTCAGCAGCTTTAGTTTCGTAGACGAAGAATCGGTGAATTACAGTTTGATAACGCTCCTTTGGGCACGTCTCGAGCGTATCATCGTCGCTAGTGTGAAGTGTAAACATACCATATGCGAAAATCCGAATGCGTGCCGATGTGCTTATACAACGGTATTTAGGCCTACCGTACACAGTCATCTCTGGAAGTGTTCGTACGTCGTAAGTGTGTCCGTTGCTAATTAGAAGCGGTAGGTGAAATTAACGCGTAATAAGACCGCGTTGCTGGCAGGTTGTTGATGGACGTTAAGATAGGGTGAACCTGTGTTGCACGGTATATGGTGTGCTTGCGTCTTGGGAGACGAAGGAGTTGCAGAGTGAGGGAGCAGAGAGGAGGTTGCAGGTTTTCGAGAGGGAGGGAATCCCGTGGGAATATCCCACACTGGGCAGGCACCGGAACACCCTACTGTTCCCCTTTTGGAAAAGTTAAAAGACTCCGGCTGCAAGGCCGGAAGTATATTATACAGGTGTAACAACTTTGGGGTCTAGACTCTCTAGCCTCTCAGACGACGCCTCGCGGTCTCTCGGAGTTTCGTCGTCTCCTTCGGCCGAGATGCGTGCGTGCTGCGGTAGGTTGAAGGCGTAAAGCCTATTCGTAATATTTATTCCCTCCTTCTTGACGCTCGCCTTAAATTCAAGCCTCATATAACTGCGGTTGACTCAAATTTCGATTTTGAATAATGCCAAGTGGTAGATTCTCATATTCCCATTCCTTTTCTACCCCCCGGGAACCGCACAGGGATTAATGGGGTCGAAAGATTTGAATAATGAAATTGTATTTTTCTCGACTTTCAACTTCGAATCGAACTTCTTCACCCCCCCCCCCCCCCCCCCCCCCCACCCTCCGCGACGTTTCTCCTCGCCTTAGTCTCGTAATTCTAACCTAACCTGAAAACCGTTGTTCGATCTCGCAACATATCTCGCGAGGATTATAAAGAATGTAAAATGTTCGGAAACGCTCGACGAATATCCAAGGAATCAGCGTCGCTGTTCGCGTTTCCCCGATTTGTCAGAGATCCGTGACGTCATCCGAGGTCATTTGATCGTTACGCGTCGAACGGCGGGTAGATTTGAATCTCAAATTCTCGGCGAGTCATTATCGCTTACACTTTGATAACATTGTGACTTGCGCTTCAGAAGTGCAGATCTCTGTGGTACGAGCGTTACGATTATACGTGTAAATATACCGAGGATAAGATCAAATCTGACAAATACGTATTACGGATATCAGTGTATTTGGGTGTAATTAGTTCTGAGTGTTCCTCTAATCTGAGCGGTTCTGTAATTCCTATGCACTATGTGTACCCTCGCATTGACGTAGAAACAATAATTACCTATAGTATACACTCGGGGATTGTATGTATGTGTGTACGTGTATATGTATAGTTATAGATGCCCTGCGGATTTGCCGTGGTTTGTAATTAACCCAATTGACACGCTCTCTGCGGTATCTTGGAACCTACGCCATCTTCCAATCCACCTGCTCCCTCTCGTCACGTTCCTTACCTATTTGTAATTATCTTCGATATCCCCTCTTCTCCCCCTTTATCCTTCTCCTTTGCTCTCTTAGTACAAATAAATTCTACGAAGTGGTATTTACTCTCGCCAATTTGATTTCCTTCTTCTTCTTCTTCTTCTTCTTCTTCTTCGGAGTCTTGGATTATTACCAATTTCACGATAAGATGTGAATTTATGTGGGAATCTTTTTTTTTCCTCGCACAATTCCTGCGTGCGGGTTTATTATTAATTTCCTGCACAAGTTTTCCCATAATTTCTCGGTCAAATTTATTCAATGTTACTTCGTAATTTTCATACTTACATCCATAACAAACGTCATCCAGTGTTATAACGTGATTTTATTAAAAATTATTACACCTTCATCTATTTATCGTTACTAGCATATAATTTTATCATTCTTGGCATGATTTTTTCTACTGTTTTTTTTTTTGTCTAATTGATACTCGACAGAGTCCGGCCAGATATGACTTTTATTGATGGTAATTAGGGTTCGTTGAAGCTAACTGCCTCCTCTGGAAGACCTCGCAACACTTTTTCTCGTACACGATCGACAGGATGTTTGAAGTTTTTTGTTATATCCTGTCCCCGAACGTCAGGTTTTCCACCTTCTCTAACGTCCCGATCGTATGTTCTCTGTTGTAAAACGTTGAAACGATCAGAGATAAATTTTACTATCACCAATCCAACGCTTTTGCAGAGTCAAGAAGAAGAAAAAAAAAAAAGAAGACGAAGAAGAGGAGTAATTGGCGAGAGTATGAATTTCGCGACCGATATTTCATCGGCGTAATATCCTCCTCGATTAAGTACAAACAGCACAAAAATAAGGAGGTGAGGCGGGAAAATAGATTGAAATTAAAGTGGAAAGCTGGCTAGTGTTTATTACGAAATTCTGGGTCAAGTTAAACCAAAGTTATACATATAGTCTCGTCGCAGGACGAGGGATGTGGTGGCCCATGGTGGCGCCTGGTACCTAGCAACCAACTCTGACTGATGAGTGAGAGCGCCGGCTCCGCGAATTGAGAAGTTAATCTTCCTGCTGGCCCCGCACGACTTGATCCTCAGGGCTCAGCGCCACCGTCGACCGAATAACCCGCGCCTTCCTGCTTTCATTTACAGTTTCCCAACTTCTTCTCCTACGTGTATTTGCCCCACGAACTACGGACAAAGAGACTCTCCGCGACTGAAAGTGCAGGAAACTGGAAAATCGGGACTCGGCCTCTTGCGAATTTACCTGCATACGGAAAAGAATTTCATTTGTTACACGGTTACCGGACAATTATTTAGAGTGAATTCTTAATTACTGCACGCTCCGTCCGTCGTCTGATGGAAGAATTTAATGCGCATGCGCTAGAATCCTTGTCAGGGCGACCAACCGTCATAAATTTAGCACGACCCTCACCACGATGTGTGTAACGCGTCAAAAATTTTTACAACCGGCGGTATCGAGCGTACGGAGGTTCTCTAGTCTCCATAGTTGAGCACAGCTACCAGCTAAGTCTGTCAAAATTTTTTGACGTTACGTTTCTGACGGTTGGTCACCCTGGCAAAGAGCCATTTTTAAATTGTAACGCGCGCGCACTTAACTTTAAAAATGCGTATCGTTCGTACGATATACGAGAGTAAAACAAAAAAAAAAAAAAAACAAAAAAAAACAAATGAAAATTACAGTCAAAAATTGTATGATAAACGCAAAATTGAGAACTGAACAGAATCGTAGAAAAAGAAAAAATTGGTGCGTTGTGCAAGAAAACTTTACCTACCAAATCATTCACGGCTGTTTAATAATATTTCATCATTCGGATTTAATTAAGTGAAGAGAAAGAAAAGTAAAGAACAAAAATTTGTCGACGACGTGGAGTCCCGCCACGTCATATTACCTGATAATAATAATAATAACACATTTCAACCCGTCTTACTACTTACGGATTTACATTATATATTATAAATGCGCTCTCACACGTAAGTGTGCACAACATATGTGTGTATAACGCTTGTGTATACCGTAATATAAATAACCGTGAGACTTCCTGTTTCGTTTAATAGTTACACGTTCATATATATAATATATATACATATATATATATATACATACATACATACATACATATACAAATTCAGATGCTTATATGTGAACATATAAGCACCTGTTAAACTTCATTTACGCGCTTATAAGCAGTCTGAGATCAATAATACGAGATAACGGAGATCTCCTTTCGTCCACTGGGTATCGGATCGCGTGTGTTTGTGTGTCACTGAGTAAAATAGATGAAAACAGGTCGTGGATAGGAGATGGAGGAAGGGAGGAATGAAAAAGAAGGAGTCGTCCAACTTCTAACTCCTAATAAGCCTTCGCCTTGGCGGGTTTCTAATAACGTTTTTGTCCCCCCCGCCCTCCCCCCGTCTTTTTGCCACACCGTATGGAAACAGCAGAAGCAGCAGCAACTGCGGCGGGAATTTCCCGCGCAGTTTTTTTCCACCCCACTCACCCTCCGCCACCTTAATTTCAACTCTATGCAAATCCCTCTTCCCATACATATGTATCAATGTTATATACATGGATACGCAACGCGCTTACGTGTGCGTGCGTTTGTGTGTGTGTGTGCGCGTCGGTACTTGCGAAGTTGACTTATAAGTTTAAAGTTACTCTTGCGCAAGGCGTGTACCCGTCGTTCACAGCAAACAATCAGACGAGGGTCGCGCCCTGAAGATGAACGGGGGTGCCTCCTCCCCCCTCCTCCCCCTCCCCCGCCATCCCGCGATCTGGTCGCGGCGAGAGGGGCTTTAACTTTTCAAAACTTTGTACACGATCGCTGTAATTTATTTCATCGAAATTCAAAACGGCCCGTGCCACGCTCGGAGCATCTTCTTCGTTTTCGTCGCTGTGCATTCATGTGTGAACGGTGCTTAATGTATGACCGCGATTACGTGTAGATATCTTCGAACGTGGAGAAAATTGATATTTGGACATTTCAAAAGTTTTACCCGGAGAAGAGATAGAACCAGACTTGTTATACCGCTGATTCGAGGGGTGGGGGATAAATTTTATATCCACTAATTTCAGTCGGTGGAGTCTCGTAATTTGCTACTGTTTGTTTATGAACCTTGGAACACTACTTTTCTCTTGCGAATTGAAAATTTCAAACTCATATTTTTCGCGAAAATTTTATTCATTATTCGAGAAATTTAAGCTTCTTCTTGATTTGTAAAGTACAATTTGTTGACGCGATTCCGTGCGTTACAATTTTATCGCTAACTATGACTAATTCAAGCTTTTTGGAATTATTTCTTCTTCGGTTTTCACGAAGCATCTTCCGTTAACGATTTAGACTCAGCCCTCCATCCCTTTCATGAAAATTATTCAAACATTTCAAAATAATAGTTTTTGATGGAAAATTATGAATTTTGCAAAGATCGTTTCTTGGTCAATTTAGCTTGAAACTCATTGCGTGTAATAGCAACCGAGAAAGATCTTGTTACATAACAATTACACCTACAGTTTTTTAAAAGTTTAATGTAATTACGAAACAGTCGTCCTACATTTTTGTCAAACATTTACAGTGTTTTCGTAATACTGATTATGCTGTATGAAATTTTTTTTGGATCAACTGCCTATGATTAACCTCGAATTAGATGAAATGCAGAAAATTAAAAAAATAAATAAACAAACAAAAAAACCGATGATGGAAGCTTAACTGGTTCGAAAAAAATTTTGATATTCCGAAATACAACTATTCGCGAGACAACGGCCCGTGATTATAGTATCACAAAAAGTGAAGAAACCGAAAAAAAAAAACAAACAAAGGAAAAGAAAATCGATAAACCGTACGATTCCCATTCCAATTAAGTTTTTTTCCACAGTCATGTGATACGAATTGAATTTTTTTCTCTACGTATAATGGGTGGTTCAAGCCATTACCGAGAATGTAGAAATTGAAGAATTTTATTAAATTTTCCCATCTGCACGCGAAGTATTATAAGAAAGAGAAAAAACGATAAGCTCCGACAAGGTATGATAATGCAAATTTTTTAAATCGATAAAATTTAATTTTCCAAGAGCGCAGTAGGGACGGGACCATCCTGTTGAACGAACCGTGGTGCTGCTTTCAACGGTGAAGATGCAAAAAGGAGAGGAAAAATAAAAAACCCCGACAAGATTCGTACAGAGATTCTTCCAATCGTTGCAAAGTATGCGCAGTGTAAAAATGGATTAGAGTAATTACGCGTGGCGTGTCTAACGATCATAGGTAGGCGTATCGTGGTGTAACGACGTATTTCATGCCACTTGGCTGCCAACTGACCACAACGTGCATGCCCAGTTATTGCTGCACGTCCACCGCAATCTCGACACCATCGCATCTTCTGCCGCCTCTTTATGTTCAGACCGTAGATTCACTTCTACATTGTGCGTGCCAAAGCATACTTATATGTATATACATATATACACATGTAATATGCGCTATAGCGTGTAAACATTGTTACACAAACCTTTTACACGCTCACGCTTCACTCTTCCTTTATATCGTTACGCTGAGGATTTTCCGTCTTCTTATTTCTCGTGGTTTGCGTTGTTACAACTACGCGATTAAAGCGTGCAAAGATATCGTCAAGGTTTAATACCATTGCTGTTACTCATTTTTCTGGTATTTTCGATGCGTTAATGGTTTCATCGAGGAGGTATCGGGATGATTGAAGAATTTTTATAAACCTTGTAATGAAGCTTAGACGCACTTTTTTCCCCTCCTCTTTCAAAGCGAGCCTGAAAACGAAAGAAATCTGATCGTATCATGATTGATTCCATTGATTAATCACTTGCTGCCGTACGAAGGAGTGGATTCTATTCAGAATTGGCAATTAGCGATACGTTTATAACGGCACGTCAGATATCCTCACGGTACCTTGACGATGAAAAGAAGGGACGAAAAGAGAGAAGAAGAAAAAAAAATATACGGAGGGGGAAAAATACGGGAGATGATTTAATTACACCAAGCCGACCATTGTCGCTGAAGAACTTTTAAACTCAATGAAGAGATAGGTAATAATTCTTCCCTCCATTTTATCCAATGAAGAGATAATCATTCGTGTTCGCAACCACTCGAGAGATATTTTATCCAATCGCGAATTGAAACCTATATATCTATATACCTAGGTATAGTATGCGAAACGAACTTACATTGTTAGGTAGGCGTATGATAAAAAGTAAATGTATTATAACGTACGTTCGTTAGGTGTTCTCGAAATTCAACTTCTACTTACGATGAGAAAGGATCTGTTGATTCTACTGAATGGATGTAATCGGAAAAGCGTCGAGCACCTCTCTAAATTTCATTCGAATATATAACATTTTGCTGAACAATCCCAATTATCCACCAGACCACTCTAACTTTAGTTTCAATGAACTCATTCCTTCCTTTGTCTCTCAATAAGTCCGTGTTTTCTCTCTCTCACTCTCTCTCATATGTAGTAATTCCATCAAACGAGATAATTTCACGATCAATTAATTTCGGTCTTCTAGAGAAAACCTCAAGACGAAATTCAATTTGCTCCATACATTACCCCATAGTTCGAAAACGCGCGCGCTTCTTAAATGACGTCAAAGGTTTCTAACCAATCAGAGAGGCAAGGTACACCATGAAGATTATAGTGCAGTTCAGGTGAGAAAAATATTTCGAGTTCAGGAACGCCAACGAGCATTGGCTACGTGACGTATTGCAGAAAGGCTTCTTATGTGGCGCGAACGACGAAGTGGCATACCACAGATATCTCGCACGTAATGGAAAATAGCTGACCTGAGCTTCGATGAAAAAAAGAAGAAAATTGAAGATACGAGCAAAGAATATTAACAAGGATCTGAGTAGTACAGTAAACTGTATAAATGCCTTAACCGTCTGGCTAACTTGTTTCGAATGTACATACGAATCATGTGACAATGCATCCCATTTTCTCACATCAGGTGCATCGCCAATCATTGTCACATATTTCGCACAGAGTTGAACTCGCAGTTTGTTTCGGACCAAAAACAAGTTAGCCGTAAAGTTAGGGCTTTTATGCGTTTTACTTTGAAAGCCTGATGTAAGCGCATTCGCGCACCCTATGTATGTATGTAAATACCACGGGTAGAAGTAAAGCTTGATCAAGAAACTCTGGGAAGTGGAGCGGTGGTTAATACGGTGGTATAATTCATGGGGTAGTTAAGTGGGACGATTTAAGCGAGGGACAGGAGCCAGTCAAGAACTTGATTCCTGAGCCAGTCCTCCCGAAACTTGGCGTTGATATATAGAGGGAAGGGCCGAAGCAAGGGGGGCGTTTATTGCGAGTTACAAGTTATAACGTATAACCGCGTCGCCGTGCACGACCAAGAAGCCACGGCTATTCGTCAAACTTTCCTTCCCCCTCCTCATCGCGAAACTTTCGGGCGACAACCGCGGCGCGTCGCCACCTCCGCCTTCCTTCTCCTCCTTCTTCCTCTTCACCCCGCCGCCCGCCTCCGTGACAATAGACTAATGACTGAATTTAGCCCCGCGACTTACAGCGATAGCGCCGCATATTACGCCGGCCGACCGTCGTTTGCCGGGTTGCGCGTGTGCGCCTGCGTAAAATACGTGTCGCATGTTGCACACACGCGCCCTACCTAATAACGGGCATTATGGCCGTGTACAGCGATCACAACTCGACTGCAGCCGGGCGCCTGGCGTTATCACGATGACATTGTCACGCCGTTTCACTCCTAAGTTAACAAGGTTGTGCGGGGAAGTGGTGCTGAGCGGACTCTGCATTGCCGGCTAACTACTTACGGCTCTGCCTGCCTGCCTGCCCTACGCGCGTTCGGGATGATAGATTACTCCCTTTGGCCTACAATTTGTTCCCGGGGTAGTTAAATACCCCTGTGAGCTTCGTCTTGACCCAGCGATTTCGTCACGATTGCACGTGTAACCGGAGTTTTCCGTGAAACTAACCGTTCACCGCCAGCGGATACGCAACCGAAGTTACTTGTCTAAGGCTGGATTGTCATTTCTAAAAAGATCTGACAATTATCAATGTAGAAATGACAGTATAGAAGTGAGCATTCAGCATGAAGACTGGATATTTAGCTTCGATTTACTATTTTCTAGCGCCGAGCGACGAGTTTCACGGAAAACTTCCGATATAGACGAGTGCTTTCGTAACCCATGAATAACTTGTTCTTGATGAACAAAGAGGGATGTGTGAAGAGAAGAAACAGAGAGAAAATTCGAGCTTTTTATAGTTGCTACCGTGACATGTACAGAATGCTATTTCATCTTCAGAGATAATAGATACACGTATTATTACTTGACATCTTCCTCCGTCTATTATCTAACTTAAATTAACATGTAGATACTGTGTCCGACTTTGATTATCTTGATATTTTTCGCTACTCTTGGGAACGAATGACTTGTGTACCAGACTTTTTGTGAAAATATTGCTACTCCAGGTAGACAATGGTAGAAGGTAGATCGCGAAAACAGTTTGAACCGCTTTTTCAGAATTCAGTTTAAATTCAATCGCAGTATTCAAGTAACTAGAAATGAAAATAACTTCCTGGACAACAAATGAATAGGCGAAGCTGGTCACAGATCAAGTTTTGTTTTTATCCGAATCGTATGTATGGATAGTAAAGTAGATATAACTGGTTTTCAATTACGGAAATATGAGAGGTATGCCGGCACCGGGTGTAAGGGAGGGAAATATTTTTCCCTCGATTCACAATCAATTACGTGTCTGCTACAAGCGTATAATACCTATTTCACAAAACAACAGTTGCGGTGGAATTATAAACGAGTATAATCTAATCTGATTCAGAGAATTTCAACCCCTGATTCCTCTAGCAGTTTCATGCCCGTGGTGAAAAAATTTGACTCTGAGAAATGTATCGTTTTAACAAAAATTTCCATCGTAATACAAGTGAACCCAACGTCTCAACGTTTTGATTGTTCTGAATTAGCTATTCGATTAGCGAGAACATACATACCTATGATAATTTCGTTTCAATACCACGTTCGTCGTCGCTAGATGTCTCGTCACGTGACACGGCATTACCAACTTAATGGAAGGAAAAAAAAAACACTACTAAAATTGATGAATGAAATGAAACACGAAAGACGCATATGTGTAGACACGTATGTACGTACACTCGGGGCAGTTGCGCAACCGCGTCACGTATTTCCTGAACTTAAAAACAAGAGTTACTACGCCGAGACTCCCAAACCCATTACGGTTTCATAATCGCGCGTCTTTACGTTGGTACGAACGTAACAACCTATCCGCGGGTAATCCAAACTAACCTTAAATCAAGATCTTTTTATTCCTCAAATGAATCACGGTGAAATCGAGACTCGCGTGTCCGCGGCGACACGCCTGCGGTCGTTGATGAAAAGAGTATTAAAAAACTGTGTAGAAAATAAGAGGGGGAAAAAAGTACGGCGGCCATAACGGTCGAAAAAAATCACGAGTGCCTTGAACCATGGTATACGCGGTTAATACCTAGAATGGTATCCGAGGCATGTGCAGCCTGCGAGATGAATGAAGAGAAACTAGTCCCGCAACTTATCGAACGACCGAGAAGAGGCGATGCGATGGACCTGAAAGCAACAAGACCTGCCGCCACTACGCAAGCATTAACAACCGTAAATCCAGGTATTCACCTTCGTTACACATTTATCCACGGGCATGCGCCTGTGTTTGTACCTGCGGACGTAGATTTACACGCCACCGTTCATGCCGATGCCTGATATACCTCGTGTTCTCGGGGTTTATCGCTTTCGTTGGATCTTTACGATTCGAGAGCAGCTCTGTTGGAAGATGGACAAATAAAGCTGGAAAAAAAAAGAAAGGAAATTAGAAAGAGAACGGCGTCGATTGAATAATAATACGATTGGTAAAAAGAATGGGGGGGGGGGGGGGGGGCTTACCCGAAGCGGGTTGAAGCGGAAAAGTAAAAGGTGCAGGGTGCAATATATGTATATATACACACACCGTGATCAGATTTAAGATCTTTGATCGAAATCAACGTTACTAATTTACTGTATCTGTACATTCGATACGATACAATGTCGACGGATTTGACGATCGATATTACAAATTTTCAAAGCAACGATCATTTAAGCGGAAGAAATTTTATTTGCCAATTAAAAAACACGTGGGAAGGCTGGAGCTGTTTTGTTCTTAACTTTTATCGAGGCATAATGAAAATTCGTATCTGTATGTACGTACGTATCGCAATTAATGAAATGTAAACAACTGTCAACGAGGTGAGTAATGAAAAAAAATTACAGGTTAAAATGAAAAATGATCGTTGTTAACTAAAGATTGGAAAAAATTTCCCGCGGCGTTTGTTAAATGAACCAGAAATATATATATACTCTGTGCATCAGATATACCTGTATAACTCATCGATTCCACCGCTGCTGTTGATGTCTCGATGCATTATTTATCATCGATACTTCATATTCTATAGCAAACTCGACTCCCGTGCAAAAATGTTTGAAGAATAAAGGCGGAGGGAAGAAAAAAAAGGAAGTGGAAAAAACGGTGAAATATTTTTCAACCCCGAAACAAACAATAAAAATGAAACAACCGAGGGGGGAAAAATTAGGAATAGAGGAAACAAAAACAGTAAACTGAATTTTCAACGTAAATACAAAATTCGATTTCAGTCAATTCGCTTGCACATTGTTTATTTTACTTATCGTACTTCTATCGTTGAAATATTTTTTAATTCCTGGAATTCTCTTACGTATACACAGGTGAAAGAAAGTAAAAATAAAAATCGAACGGTCAATGAATAAGAGAAGTAAAGCCGCGTAACGTACCAATCTACATTCAACTCTGCTTGGCTTGTTGATTCGTATAATGAACTACACATGTATCTACCCATGATGTCCGTTGCACCTGTACTCAAAGCATTCGGGGACGCAAAACAGGAGCCGGAGGTTGGGGTGAAATATAAGTAAATACACGTTACTCCGATAATTTTTCAACTAAATCTTCAACGTATGTGTCTCTACGGTACACCGGTCGAGACTTACCTGCCGATCCTACAATACCCATTTGTACAACACCAGGGTTTCCACGCCTCGACTCACCGCGCATTATTCATTTATAATTTATTCGAGGTATAATTATAATCCTATAATTATAAATTACTATCAAAGAAATCGTACAGACCCGTACGTGACTACTATATATTTTATACATATACATATGTATATATTTATTAACGCGTATACGGATGTAGGCATCCTATTCGTAGGTACATACATGTGCAGAGCACATTATAGAGAAGCATCAGAGTAAAAAGTTGCGTGACCGGTTATGCCGACGTACTAACGCGGCTTCGTACTCCTCGACACTTCTCAACGAACTTATATATTACCAGCTCTGAGGCCATTGATGCACCGGATGTGGCCTTCGTGTTATACCGAGCATGGATACAAATGAAACCGTGATGGAAGACTCGTACCGGGTGTCTTTTGCATCCTTGAGACGACTCCGAAAACCTTCGACAGGTGTTCGAAAAGCAGGGAGAGTGTAAATATCGCGTTCGTAACGTTCTGATCAAATTTTGAAGACACGGTTTTTTTCACCGCTATGTTTTAACATTACACCTGTCGATAATATAAGCAAAGTAATTAAGAGAAAAGAATCGCATATCGTGAATGAAAATGGGACTGCATCCGGTACGTCTTTGTGTGTGGAGTTTATGACGCAGTCGTGACGTACCGGGTATAATGGATCTCGTTAGTGGTGCACTTGATCGCCGTGTCCTCACTTTTCTCGGATGTGTTCAGGGACTAGGTATTGCACTGGGGTATAGAGTCCGTCGGGTTGAGAGAAGCCACTTTTTTCGGGAGAGAAGGATGTTTCTTTTTTATTTTTTTTCTCCCCCTACTTTCGCCTCCTCACCCCGCACGTAAGTCGATGCAAGTACGTGTTTGTAACTTTTCAAAGCAGTTGTTAATTACCGACTGGGTAACCTATGCGTACCTTCATCCACAGGCAACCCTCAGCATTAGTTAAGTACCCTACTTTGGAAGGCGTAGGTATGTGCGGCTACATGCATTATACAGGCAGTGATGCCGCGTGAACGTCGAGAGTTTCGTTTCGCAGAATGATTTTATGCGCAACCTGCTGCTGCTGCTGCTGCTGCACACTGTAATTATTATTATAGGTTACAAGTAGCATTCATTGATCGAAATTTCGTTAATTGGACAAACTTATTCTACACTCACGGCGAAAGTGTTTCGTCGAGTTTGTCGGATATGGCGATGAAAATGTTGTTTTAATTTCTTGTTTAAAAAAATAGTGTCATTTTATTCAACGAAAGAGTAATTGAAATAACAATTTTTTTTTGTTATCTACCAAGTGAAACCACGTATTTGATTCGAATTAACAAAACGTGTCTTTTTTTTTTGAAAATCTTTTTTGCGAAACCAAATTTAAATAAGAAGAGAAGAGAATGAATTTGAATGAAAAGTTGAAACGAGAATTGTTTTTTTTTTTTTTTTATTATTTAATCTTACTCGCACCAATTTTATATCCTTTTTTTCAGTAGCTGTACTGTATAAAAACGGCACCTATTTAGGCATCGTATTCTTATTGCATAAGTCCGACGGGGTTTTTTCATTCTTTTTTTTCTTACCCGTTTAGGTAGTTATTTGAAATTACAGCACGACTATAACTGAACGTTATTGCCAGAGGAATATTTCGCAAATTTTACCGATTGCCTCTTTTTGCACAATGTCTTCATCATCAATCGTCGAGATTGACGTACCGAAGGTTCTATTCGCGGGTTTTTTCTGCGTCTGCATGAAATATTATATGTGGCTACGTATATCATGCTTGTATATGTACAGAATACCGCGAAAAGTAAGCTGCGATACCTTCAATTTCAAAGCGCGTAAATTTGAAAATTGTATATTGGAAAGAACGGTTGGAATTAAAAGCGGATATAAAGGAATACCGAGTGCTTGATGCGGATATATTAATTGAAATGAACGTTGAAACTTCAAATGAATAAAAAATAAAAAATAGAGAACAATTTTATGCAGGGTTGAACTGCTTTTGAAACTCTTTCAACCTTGGACCATTGTAATTGTACTCTTAAAATCGTACGGCAACGTAAATGCATGTATTGTACGAGCTTAAGGGGTAAAAAAAAAAAGATAAAGAAAGAAAGAAACATCGCAACGTATGAAATGAATTCTCGAAATGAAATTAATAATCGCTGGTCCGGTGCATGCGATCGCTCCGCGTTGTTTAGAGGCCAATATTATACGTATAATTCATTTGGTGCGTTAAATCACTTTTTGTAATGGTCGTTGATTGATTTCCCTGCAGATCGAGCCGAGAACCGCTATCGCGGTTTTGTTCTGTCGACCTGGATTTTCTCCCTCTGTCGTTTATCATTATTATTGTCTTCCTGATTATTGCTGTTATACGTCGATGAACAATGATCCGAAATTGAAATTCGCGCACCCGTATCAATTATTTGAACGGGCTTATAATTATTCAATTTTTCCCGGTTCACATGACCTCACTCATCCCGTATATTATACCGAAAAATATATGAAACGCAATGGAAATGTTATATACGTATAACGATACGTTACATTCTTTATAATTATAATGCACATTAATTGTAAGGAAAATATTCATTGAACCGTAATTATCTGATGCGACGATTATCATTTTTATTTTTTATTCGCCCTGCCTGATGAAAGAACAATAAATTTTTAATTATAGAAAACAGTTCGAGTTTAGTATTGTGAAATACTTTCATTCGATATTGCCAAAGAAATCAATGAAGTAATATTTTTCCCACAGATTTAAAGAATCCATCTTCCGCTGTACAAAAGCGATGAACAATATCTCGGGATGTGAAAAATGATTCGGATGATCGGAATGAAATTTTTCCAGCGAGTTGAGAAACAAAAAAAAGGTACCAGCATGCATTCGATGAAAACTTGCGAGCTTTCACCCGATTTCTACTAACAAAATGGCGGCCACTTAGGCTTTTGAAAAATTTATGACCTCAACGATCCGCGATGAGACTTCTCGGAATACGGGAGGCAACTTTTTCGCATCAATTTACGCCCACCGTTATTCTCGTGAATTTTTCCGAAATTTACCATCTGCAAAATTCAAGCCGACTTCTGAAACCCGCTTGCTCCCAAATCCCGAAACGTTTTTATATGTTTCCGAATTGAAGAATCACCGCTGATATATAATGGCCCGGCAAAAAAGCCGAGCCTTTTCGTCGCTCCGAGTTGATTCGGTTTCTACTCGAAGAATCAATACGTGTACACCTATCTAACGTCTCTACTATCGGACAGTTTTAAATATAGGAAATATTATTTTCCTTTCTCCTGCCGAAACAATGTTGTCTGAACATTAGTGTCTGTCGTACCAAAAAATCGCTTTTTCGCAAAATTCGGGGAATAAACTGAAACGAGTATAATTTATTTACACTTTATCAAGACCTGAGCCGATAATTCCATACTTGAGGATGATTTTCAGTTCGGGAACGTTTAAAAATTGTTCCATCAGGGAAAAAAAAAAAAAAAACCATGATAATAAAGCAAATGTAGCGAAACGCGGAAAATACAGGGTGAAATCGTGTATTTAAGAAAATTCGTGCCCTCAAGTAAACATCCGGAGAAGGTCTGTTTTTACAATAATAATGATTGGCGCAGCCAACCAACCGAGTAACTCATCTATTCGCAACATGATTTTATCTCGAAGGGCTAAGATTCCCCTGTTTGAATATACAGAGGTGAATAAGGTACCCTTCGTTACAATATGTACATATATACATATATTGTTTAGATCTCGAACGGTCTAACGTAATTCAACCTGCGTACAAGACGTTGACGCGAAAAGTGAATTGAATTGAGATATACAGCGAGACATCGATACGTTGGGATAAACGGATAAAAACCGAATGAACGAAGCGATAAGAGGATTCTGGAATAAGGATCATGTATTATATATACGCATATATATATATATGGTATATACATGTATATGTATACATATATATTTATATACACGTGCGCGTTAAACGGTATAAACGGTCGTGTACGTAACCGTCTATACCTACTTAATCTACTTCGTGGCGAGCAAAAGCTCAGCCTCCTTCCAACTCCGAGCAGCTCACGCGGGCTTCCGAAGAAAAAGACGAATCGGCTGAGAGGCATTTTTTTCTCTTCTTCATTTTGTCCTTTTTTTTTTTTTTTATTCACTTACTTTTCTTGTGTTCTTTTTTTTTCGCCTCCTCGTCTCCTTTGCTCTAACCTTATTCTTGATTCCGCGGAGCTTTGAGGGTGAAGGCAGAAATCCGATTTAATGGTCGGAGAATCGCTACGCGATTATTATAATATGTGTGTGTATACATATATATGTATATAGGTATGTATATCTACATTTGGTGTACGATCATGCTTTGCATTGTACACATGCCGGTACGTGCGGAGGAAGATACTTAAAACCCGCTCTGTACATGCGACGGCATTGAGGAGAGTTTGAAAATGTCGTGCGAAATCCGCTAGGAACTTTCCAGTTCTTTCCGTTTTACGCTGTAGTATTTTTACCTACGTCGGTAAGAGAACTATCTGCTCTCGGGGTTGTATGTGCGTACACATAGGGTAATTGGTTAACCGTTTTCCGTCGGAGCGGTGCAATTACCGGCTGAAATTTTCCAGTTGAAATTCATTGCCAACGTAACTTTCTGGGGAAAAAAATTAACCGTGGCAGAATCAATTTCCGTGTGTGTACGGTGATATGCACGAATGCCTTAATCTTACGGCTAACTTGTTTTAAGTCCGAAACAAAATGCGACGTCGATTCTCTACGAATTACGTGACAATGCATTGCATTTTCGCATCTCAGGTGCATCGCGAGTCATTGTCACGTAATTCGTACAGAATCGAAGTCGCGTTTTGTTTCGGATTGAAAACAAGTTAGCCGTAAGGATAAGACATATTTTGTGCATTTTACAGTGGACGGGTCATAGTATTTGTATCCTATGCTCAATACCGTGTTCATAAATGTATATTTGCAAAACGTGGTCGAGGTAAAAGTACCGTGAATATTGTGGCGGGAAATGTTACGCGACTTCGAAAATATACACCCGTAACCATCCGACGACCCTTCTTAATACAAAAAACAGGCGACAGCGAAATATACCTATATATGAAAAAGATCAATACCACAGAAAAACAGAATTTAATTTTTTTCAACGTTTATCCAAAGGTACGGAGTTAAAAAAAATATTGTACAGAATATATAGGTATGCATGTATTATATGCATTGTATGGAACACACGCGTCATATGTAACGAAACTTTTGGGGGAGAAAATTGCGTTTCGATCGTAACGGATATAAACCGTCAATTCTACCAAATTGTAAAATTTCTTAATTTAATTCTAGTATATTGTAGACAATTTTCGTTTCGAAACGCTGAAGTGAGAAAAAATAAAAAAAAATTAAAAAAAAAAAAAACAAGCCTTTTAAGTAATCGACAAAAAGACTCACTGCAAAGTTTAAAATCTTTGTTAAATTTCCATTCGCGATACAATTTCCCGTATAATTCTTTCATTCAATTTCTCAACAATTATATACAGTCTTGCGAAATCAGTGAGATGCGAATAAAAAAAAAGACAGAAACACCTCCAGCGTTTGAATAATGCCACATCTTGAGCACCGTATAATATGTATACGTTTGATACATAAATAAATAATAGGCGTGTTACAGCGAACGTGGATAAGACGTGACCCGTTGGGATTTTCCTGTCTAAATGTTTTATTTTTGTTTCATTTCCTCTCTTCCTTTTTGCCGTCAGTACTTCTCACACGTCACTTTATCTCTTTGGTCTTCCTCATTCTCTGCTCTTCTCAGTTTGTTTCATCCCCGTTCCGTTTTCCTCTTCTTCGTGCCTTTCGCGTTCTTCCTTCGAATCCCTCCTGCCCCTGTACCGCGATTTCGGGTGCGCAACACAAACACCAACATCAACAAAAGACGGACGTGATAAAAGAAGGAACTCGGTAAAGCTGTACCTAAGTTTCATTGCAATTTATTATACGGCGTTCAGCGTGGCGTTATGGCGATAAATTTTAAGCTTTTTAAAACCGTCAAGGCTTTAAACGATCCCTCTTCTCTCTCTCTCTCTCTCTCTTTCTCTCTCTCTCTCTTTCTCTCTCTCTCTCATCTCTCGTCCAACTTCCCGCGTCGCTGAACCCGGTCCAACACTCTCTGTTACCAAAATCTATTGTTCAGAACGAGATTGTAATATATTTCATCGTGAATCATACTCACGTGCATATATACGTCTGCAGAAAATTTCACCCCCCAACGAAAAAACCCTCGAGAGATTCGTGACAGGTATCCACGTGCGTCAAAATATCCGCGTAATGTAATCGTACATCGCCGCGAAGATATTACACGGTTAATTTTATTTTTTTTTTCCATCTCTCCGGTTTTGTAATGTGAAAGAAAAAATTACCACCGACGATGAGAGTAAAAGTTTTAAGTTAGTAAAACGGCGTTGTCGATAAAGATACAAATATCAATAGTTATCGTTGAAAAATGATGAAAGAAAAATTTTGAGGTAATAGTATTAACGGTATTCGTTGAAAACGTATTAAATTTGAGTGTTAAAAAATTTTTTACAGCCTGTTCGTGCTGTGATTTTTTCTCATCTCCTCTGATCAGCGGCGCAGACTTGTTTTACAATTTTTCGTAATCCTATCACGTTTAAAACGTATCCTGCAATCCTGTGCTGTAATAAACTTGACGATGAACAGGATAAATTATTAACTGATACAATCTTAGCTCGATCGAATCTGTTATTCGAATTTACTCCGACTTATTTTTACCTGTAACGTAACAAGGATGCTGTTACATTCGATCAAACTTATTCTATTTCCCTTGGAAAAATTTTGATTTTCAGGTTCTGAATATCATTCGTCCCCAAGTTTGTTCCTATTATTAAACCAACCGCCTCCGCGTTATGCACCGAAGGTGTACCGCGCTCTCTGATAATTGGATCAAAAGCCGATGACACGCGTTGCAATGTTTGAAGAAGAAAAAAAAAAAAATCCGTCTCGTATAGCGAATACCGCAATCGGTGAAATGCCGTTGATAATTGAAGTGATACGGCGTTATCGGTAAAACCCTGACTGGATATCGGAGAGCTCATTTCGTTACGAATCGCCTTTGCAAAATCGTCACTGTAATTCGGAAAATCAGGTTTAAAAAAAAAACGATGATCCCTATTCGCTGGAAACGTTGTTACGGCAAAGAGGAGAAGACTTGCTTTTCTCTCTTGTATAGATAGCGACGAACGATGGCGACGACTCCACTTTGTACCACGCGAGCTATACCTACTCCAAATCCCCGGAGGGCTTACGAGTCGGAGATGCCAATTCCAGCCTTCAGTGCGAAACAGTTTTCGCCTTTTTTCTATCTCGACGGCGGAGAGGGGAAAAAACATACAGACGCAGAGAGTGAGGGAGGCGGGGAGGATGGGGGGGGGGGGTGGCAAAGGGTGGAAAGAAAGGAAAAAAAGAAAATACGCTACGCTTAAATTCCGGTGAGATTTTTCTCATTTTTTAAAAGTTTATCCACCGCCACGGCTATACAGACGCCAAAGTATACCCTTGATCAATCGAACAGGGAGAGAAACGTTGCGCACGCGATATATATTCGAAAATCGAATAACGGCTATTCGCTTTTCCCGCGTATATGCATTTACTCGTACAACGCACGGTGGTACGTTGATAACAACGCGTTTTGTGTCGTTGCGTCAAAATAATAATTAACGGATGGGTCATGGGAGTATGTACAATATACCAGTTTATGCGGCCGGGTTTTGAAACAGGGTCGAAAAAGGTCGAGAGTTGCTCCCTCCCACCCTTCCACCCCTCGCTGTACACGCGTGCTTTCACCCGCTATCTCGAATCGCGTTATTTCCCCTTGTTTCAAACCGCAGCGACCCCGTATTATTGCAGCACGATGACGGAACGAGCCTTGTGTCTCCATGGGACAAATCCCCTGGCTTCGATCTTCATCCCCCCTCCCCGGTGTAGTTATTGTTGTTGTTGTTGTTGTTGTTGTTTTCATATATCGCGACAGAAACACCGACTCTGATTCTCGTCAATTTTATTCACCGTTTCCGTGTCACGGGAATCAAAAAACGAGTAGAAAGTACGTACACGTACGTAACGTATATTATAACCGAATTGGAATAACCGTAATGAAAATTTACGATACCCATGACATAGTTACATCGATTCTCTCGTGCCGTTTTTTTAGTTATAGTTCATTTGATCCGCCAATTATCAGAGTTATCATGCCGGAGTTAACGCGTTGCCATTTTTTCAATCGGTGTTATTATCGCAATATGGAAATTTGTAGCTTCTTTTTTTTCAAAAAAATTATTACAGCATCACAATCAACGACTGCGATATATATTCTCAACATAATGGCCACCCTTAATCAGTAGAGAGTACATTTCATAAATCGTCCATGTAGCTATGCGCCTGTTTATACAACAATAATTCAGTTTTCAAAATTAATCGCCTGTGCGCATGGAAAATAATTCATACCATACATCTAACTATTATACCTGTGGTATAAATTTTGTGATCTATGTATGAATTTTGAGCTTGTTTCAAATCACGCCCACACCATTAAATTTGCGCTTTGTAATGTAATATTTTTAGTATTTATCACAGCGGTTGCCTCTGGCGGTGAATTTTTTTTTTTCTTTTTTTTTTTCCAAGGGTGAAAAAGTGCTTGGAGAGGTCAAACTGCACGGAAAAAACAAGGAAATATACAAAAATTATTCAAATGCGCGAGTTTTTAATTTGACTTATTTCGCTTGTTACAGGAGAAGCACAGCAGTACTTCCGAGTCGCACCAAGGAACAGTTCGGTACTCGAGGGTGGCGAAGTCACCATACCCTGTGAAGTTGGAAACAGAGTCGGAATTGTTCAATGGGTCAAGGATGGCTTCGCCTACGTCATTTTGCCCGGTCAGTACACCGAGTGTCTCGTTTAAAAAACGTCCTAATATCTAGCGTTCAAATCCTCCCCACATACAACGCACAAAGTATTCAAAACGTCTTTTGCTCACTGCAATTCGAATCAAAAACGAATCAAAAAGAAAAAAATGATTTCATATATACACATACTTGTATTCCTAATCGTAAAAAACAAAAAAAAAAAAGTATAAAGATAACGAGAAACGAAAAAAAAAACGAACAAACAAACAGCTCAACGAAATTGCGAAGTTTCCGCATTGGCCCCGACTTTTTATATTCCATAAACGAGTGCGGAGATAGTTCAGAAGTTGCTTTGTATAACTATGTATGTATGTATAATTTTTATTTATTTTTTTTTTTCACTTTCACAACCATAGATGGGCAGATCGTTGGGTATCCGCGATTCCGAATGGTCGGGGACCAGAACGCGGGTGTTTATAACCTGAGAATCACCGACGCCTCGCTAACTGACGATGGCGAATATCAGTGCCAAGTTGGCCCCTTCATGCGAACTGTAAAAGCGATCCGAGCCAACGCCCATCTCAACGTTATATGTGAGTTTTTTAACCCAACATTTCATACACACGTATACGTGTATAGTATGTATGCATGTTATATGTATATTCGTAATTTATGATCTGCGCGACAATACGCCTATACGCAGTGGCATACATACGTATGAACGTGAAAATAAAAGGGACTACGAGGCGGCGGTGAAATTATACGGAAGAGAAACTTGCACCGTAGCAAGTGCCAGAAACGTATTCATCTAGAGCAAACAAAAAACTACAAAAGAAATGGAGAATACGACGGTTTGTCAGTCGCAACGTTACGAATATCGCAGGTGCGGCGGAAAAACGAAAACAATATGGCCGCTGCACCGCGTCCACCTCGTGACTTTGTCGGCCTCGATCTGTCGACTAATTTCGACACCAGAAATTCACCAAGTTTTGGCATATTCCCGGTCATTGGCACAATAAAAATCCGTCTACACTTTCGGTTCGGAAGTATCGGCAGCGTCGTAAAGCGCGAACGAAATCTGTTCCCCAATGGCGTAGCTGTAGGGTAAACTCTTTCCCGGGTCAGTCGCAGTATATATTCACTTGTTACCACCTCGTATCCTCGTTTAATAGTGTATCGAAGTGTAAACTCCCAGAAGTCCGTTTTTCGGGTAAAGTTATACCCCGACAGGTACAAGCACATATCTCTACGTATATACATACATATATATATATATGTTTATGTTTATATGTACATACGCGGCGGGCACGTGTCCGTGTGCTCTTTAATATTTCAGGGGGAAATGTCCGGCGAGTTTCCCATGGGTGCAATATCGTCCCGTCGCGTATGTTTTCGTCTCATACCACGAGTAGCTTTGCCGGGCGGCGTGCGGTAGGCTCGAAACTTGGGTTCGGGTTCAGTTTCGGGCACACCCGCCTACTAGGCCGTTATTATTCCGCGGTGACCCGCGTCGTACTTATCAGCCATTCCTACGTATACAGGAGTACTTTTCGTATCACTTTACGAGCCGGGAATTTTACGAGCTCCTTTTTAGTCGCTTACTGGTTAACCAGGTAACTGCCTCGCCCGATCTTTTACTCTCTTCCCTCTCTCCGGTCTTCCAGGGGATCAAATTATCAACTTTGGATTTATCGCAATCGCGATAATTCTCCCTTGCCCCTCACGCTCTTTCTTCACCCCCCCCCCCCTCCCCTCTCTCTCTCTTTCTCTCTCTCTCTCTCGCTTTCTCTCGTACACATACATTATCAAATTCATTTCGACCCGGGGATCCCCCAAACCGCGAAATTCGAATCATAAAGCAACCCCTTGCAGAATGTAATAACATTCCACAGGGATGAAAATTTTGCGGAAAGTGTCGAGACAATTATTTTAATGCATTTCGGAGAAACGTGCGTACCTGTATCACCTTATCGTTCGAGAACATGATAAAAAAAAAAAAAAATTGGCCGAGTATTATATAACTTTTTTCTTTTTTTTTTTTTTTGTATAATTTTCGATTTCCGTGCCGTATTTCATCAGCGTCTCTCTATGTCGCCACGATCATCGGATTAGGGAACGCTTGTTTTTGTAAGAAGCTCTTTCAGGCTTCGGCTTTCAATTTTATAAATGTAAACTCGACTGTAGACTTGCTCCACCCGGCTGGCGGAAATTTGTATCGGAAACTGGGGTGGTTTGCGAAGCCGGATCAGATAATCCGAAACAATTTTCACCCTGCGTATAGGTAGTGGGTTTATATTATATACCGCACGTACATACACATAGATTTTGCGGAATTTATCTACTACTGATACTAATGTACTATATGTACATCTGTGTATCCGGTTTACAAAGTCCACCAAGAGATACGCAGCTCGGCACGGTGCAGCTACCCTAAAACCAGATCAAAGGCAATTTGTTATCTTTCAGGTGTTTACGGTGAAGATAGAATTTTGCGCACACCTCGAATCAAGGGGTTGACCATTCTGTGGTTTCGCGTCAACCTGTCGACTTTGGAACTCGGCGTGAATTGAAGAGATTCTGTGATTTCCCTTAAGTTCAATTCAGATTCGACTCGATTGAATTTTCGAGTAAGTTCAACCGACATCGAGTGACTCCGCGATACTCGGGGCCTGGTTTTAAAAATCACTCGACGCAAGGGAAATTACTTGTCACATGAATTTGAATACATATTTCAGCTGATGTCGAGAGTGGATTCAAGTGACACATTGCCGAGTGTATACAGCGAGTTGAAGTATTAGACACACGGTTTTACAAATCACTGTCATAAAACCTGAGCATCGATATTAGCAACAATCAATGATTTTTATTATATAGGTGTATATATATATTTAAACTTCGGCCAATATTTCGTACAAAAGCAAGCCACGTTACTCGGCGAATAGTAATTATACAGTAGGGTAACAGAGCCGGTATAACGTTACCCCATTAGTCAGAATTATATCGCACTATAAATTCCACAACGATTTAAAATGACGTGTAACAAAACAAGCCTATAATGCGCGATAACTGGAAGCGGAAACTCGCGGGAAAGGAGGCGGAGTAACGCCTAAATCAGACAAGCCGCGAAGCAACACGTTTGCCCTACAGTTACATCTACATCCACATCTACATCCGTAGCTAGAAATACATACGAAACACACACAGAGTTATCCGTGATTCCGATTGAGCAGGCAGTAGGTACATATATGTATCCATACCTCCTCGGTATAAGAGTTATGTGCCTCGCACACTTGTGTAGGTATACAATAATTGCCAGGCACACGCGATCACTTACCTCCATTGTTGCGGAACTCGAAACTCGAGGGTCTGTTTGCTTTGTGTCACTTTCAACAACCCTTCCGCAACTTCCCTAAGCGTCGCGCATTCGTTGTTAGTGTTAAACCCCTAACGACGTATAAACAGTTGACGAGCGAATCGGAGAGACTCTACCTGTGTCACTCTCGTGAAAAAATTACTCCTATTCACCGGCAACCAAGTTTCGATATTCACCTTGCCAGTTCCCACCCTTCGTTTGTTACAACCTACGTACACCCTGTGCATTGTGCACGCGCGAACTTTGACAAGACTCGAGTTCTCGTTCTGCACAATTATTCATCGCTCTGTCGTTGACGTCACGCTACCGCACTGCTGCATCGTTGTAAATAAACGTTGCACGAACGATTGCCCCCTTTTACTGGATCCCGATATTTGAATTCAGTGTCAATTACGCGACAAAAATCAAATTTATGCGTTGAGAAAAATGGGGATGAGGATGAACTTTCATTAATAACCTCTTATTTTCGTCCCAATCGAACTATACTGATGTCAATTCTACCCTGTCTGGTATCAATCCGTCACTACACGACGTAGAATTTTTTTAATTGACAAACGAATTTTCTCCACGTTGTACCGAATATTTCCTCTTGACTTTACTACCGCTCATGGAAAACGAGAAACCGCTGGAGCGTTTTGTTAATCGTTAATGCAGAAGTTCTTCGCGTTACTAGATCGACGGTCCAATTCGCAACTGGAAAAATTTACTGTAACGAAAATCATGGTGACGTAATCAAAAATAAAAAAAAGAACGTGCCACACCCCAAACTGGTCAATACAACGGTATTTTTTATCAGTGCAATATCGGTGAATTCTGATACCTTCGTGCTTTAAACTGTGGAACCAAAAGAGACAAAAAAAAACAAAGCACAGTCTGCGAGTGCAGACCATAAGAAATCCAATCGGAGCGTAGCTTTTTTTACGTCTCTCCACGGCGTCAGTAATCGAATTCGTGGTGATTTTTATTCTGGTCTGAACCAGCAGCAGATTTGAAGAGAAAAAGAAACGAGTGCCTACAGAAAGAATTTAGAAAGAAAACAAATTGGATTGAAAATTAATTCTTTTAAATAAAAAATGAATGATAACAATAAGGCATTCCAATTCCATATTTCGCCCAATGACAGATCCAAAACTAAAGATTCAAAAGTTGCGCACCATGATACGTAACAGATTTAAGTATACGATCATGATGCCCTATTTCTTGAATCGATGCGAGAGCAGGAGAAAAAAGTAAAAAATACGAAATAGCCAAAGAATGTATCCATCGACGTATCTATATTTATATGTGTTTTTATTTATCCGGTAAAAGGACCCGAGGACCTTGTACATATGTACAACAAGGGGGATATTATTTCCGCAGTAGCTCTGACGTAGTCGTGGTCCAGTCTGCACGAAGAGAGGATCTTCCGTCGGATGAGTCGTCGTCGTCGGCGTACATGGCCCCGCAGAGTTATGTACCATATCGATACATACATAAGTACACATACTCACACACGCACGTACGCGTATACACGAGTCTCGAATCGGTTCGGGCGTCACGTTTTTCCTCCTCTGGTCGAGTGTCATTTCGTACTGAAATCCCACCAATCCCGCAAGGAAGCCCCCGCTAGAAAAAGCCTTGTTTTATTATTCCCGAAGCTGCCAGAGATGAGACGGATGCTGGACAGACGGATCGTCGGATCGACGGATCGACGAGGGACAGACTAACATACGATTCGGGTCATCGGCACAGGCATGAACACATCCCCGAATCCTTGTGTGTGTGGTGGGGAATTGACCGATCTGCAGAGGTCAAAGGTAACGAATTAAGGACCGCGGTCACGTCACACTACCGAAACACCGGCCACCTATTATTTATATCCAAATACAGGCCGTTCCGCGTGGCCTGGGTCGATTTTTCGTTTTTTTATCTATCGGCTTGACACAGGCGAACTGCAATTTGTACATAAAGAGAAATTTCTAATTGAGCAGGTTACCGTGTTCGCACAGTTCTTGACATTATTCATTCTTTACCAAGACTGGGAAATATGTAGGTGGGTACAAAATGAAGATTAATTTTAGAGCTCTGAATAGAAAATTTCGAGGAACCATTAACTGGAGAAGTCCTTTGTACGTTGGTACGCAAAGTCTTGAGCAGTCTTTGGAAGTCTTAGAAGTTTTTGAAAGTCATCGTAGGCCTTCGGAAGTCTTCGGAACTCCTCGGAAGTCCTCGGAAGTCTTTGGAAGTCTTCGGGAGTCTTCGGAAGTCTTTAGAAGTCATCGTAAGTCTTTGGAAGCGTTTGGAAATCATCGTAAGTCTTTGGAAGTCTTTGAAAGTTTTTGAAAGTTTTTGAAAGTCATCGCAAGTCTTTAGAAGCTTTTAGAAGTCTTCGGAAGTCTTTGAAAGTTGGCAGTCACTTGTATCCTAAACTTGGAGTGAGTAGCACCTCGGAAAGTCTAGTTATTTTTTATTTTGATCGTGGTCACTTGTACAGTATAATGTCTCCAAACTATTTACATAATTCCACATCGGCGTCACGGTAAATTGATGTTAAAGTCTTCTTTCGTTGATAAATGTAGCAAACTAATTAAACAGATTCAATATGGCTTTGAACGTAACTTACAAAGTACGAGAACTGTACCTTATGGTCAAACGCCCTGTACAAGCGTGCAAAGTTTCACATCAAATTCCATTTTATATCCCCCACAGTTTCCCGGTTCAGAAAAAAGAGAGACAAAAGTAAAAACCGACACAGGTACAGTTCACCGTGCACGTGTGTATTTCGATGTACATTTGCTAAGCTGAGCTAAGCTATCAACCTTCTTTCCACTTCTCTTCCGTGCGACTTTGTCTCTCGCATTCATTATCCACGATCTCTCTTATACCTACGTTTACACGTATACGTATATGCACGGTTTGCAGTCACAGTGGTGATAAATTTTAAATGCTTGTTAAGGGCTCACCTTACTTAGTTTATGCCTGTGCACATTATTTGTCTGTACACCGCGCATACGAATACGAACCTAAATTAGGGTGCTGATGATGATAATTTTTTTTTCTACTCTCCAGCAAAGAATACGAATGAGAAAAGTAGAGGGGAAAGTTAATATTTGCCAAAATACAACCGTCGCAAGTTTGAATTACAAACGTGCCAGTTTATCATATTTTCCAAAAATACACATGTATATGTTTACTTCACCTTTCTGCAGATTAGACCCTGTGTAAAATCCAATTCGAGATACGGAATTGCAAGACTCAAACCTAAGCCTGAGATTTGCGTTTTTTTTTTTTTTATTTTGTTTCTTCGTCTTTTCTGTCATAATTGGATACTTTCCGTACTTATGTATAATAGATGTTAAATTTCCGTTTCAACGCGATTCTCCCGTTTGCTGACACAGTTTTATCCTCGCTTCTGCAAAATATTACGAAGAAATTGATTCCTCATCCCCCCACTCCAGGCGATTTTCCCTCGGGAGCATGTAATTCTCCGTAGAAGTTGAAAGTGGCTTTCGCTACTTGCTCTTTTGCAAACTGCGTACGTAAGCTGTTACCTAGTCAATATTACCTAGAGAGAGAGAGAGAGAGAGAGAGAGAGAGAGAGAGAGAGAGAGAGAGAGAGAGAGAGAGAGAGAGAGAGAGAGAGAGAGAGAGAGAGAGAGAGAGAGAGAGAGACACAGAGAGATAGAGTCTTGAGCAACACAGCATAAGGTGGTGGTGGACGGATTTATCTATGTATAGAAACGTTTCACATACACTTACGTGTTTCAGTAACATGTACACGTCGGGTAGCTGCAAAGTTTTCTGTCAAGAGGAAAAACTTTCGAAGAATTGAAAATTCCTTCGAAGAGACTATAACGTAATTTTGAAAACAAACCACGAGCTTTGAAGAGAAGAGGAGAAAAGTAAAAAAAAAAAAAGAACTTAAAAATTCCACTCTCGTTATTCTCCGAAATGACGTAAATTACAATCTGTTACGTCAATAAGATGTAATGAATTTTTTTTCAAACCGAGTGCGCAAAATATTATATTCTCGCACTAGTCCGGGAATTGAATCGAAGTATCTTTTCTTGCGAAGTAACTTGATGTGTGTTTCGAGTCGTGCGGGAATCACCTATTTTGCGCACCAGTTGTACAACGTACTATTTCTACACGCAAGTTGCTCAGGTTTGGTTTCTCGACGCGACGATGGACCGTCGTCTCGTAATTAGAATGAGCTTATCGTCCTCAAACCCCGTGCCGCAAGTACGAAACCGCCTGACTCGCCCCAGTCGAGAACAAGTCACTCGTCCACAGCAGTGAAGGATTTACGCCTCGCATTGCTTGAGGCACGACAGCTGAACAGTTCCGTTCGGGTTCTCTCTCAAGATAACCGGGGAGATAAGTCGGCAGGTTGACAATGAGATTTGAAGAGAAGAGAGAGGACTCGCGGCTCAAATTCACCGCTAAATTGCTCGCCCAGACGTACGCGAGTGTCTGCAAAATACTGCTCGTGCTTCCCCGCCCGCTTCTGAACTTTGTTATTGAATGATTATTATTATAATATGCATGCATACCTACGCCATCGAGCATAGTTTAAATCGAGTTTCATTAATTTTAACGCGTCTGTCGGATCTTCGAGCTACAGCTGTGTAAATTATTCTTTCGAATTTTCGAAATTCTTCACATATTCTCGCGAGGAAGATAAAACGAAATTAAACGAATCGCCACGTCGATGTTTCAAATTTGCGAGTTATTTTCCTATCGTTTTGAATGTTTCTTGAAAATTTATCAAGTTTCTTGCGAAATCCCGCAATTGTTACAACTTATTCACGCGTATATTATACACATGTAATATACGCGACTTGTTGCTGCTGCAGAAAATTGGCGGCATAAAATGTTATTTTTTTGTTTTTATTCTTTATGCCATTCGTACACACGTGCGACAGATAACAGAGTCGAATGTTTGTACGGGTCGTAAAACTCTCGACTTTTTTTTTATCGCTGCACGCTCGCTTAATATTAAAATTTCATTACAATAGGTATATTTTTTCCCGAATGTGCCACGTGTTTCAGGACACAATGTTACATCTCGTTTGTGGTGTATATTTATTCGTACATCTTTTATTGCAAATTTATTTTCGTGCTTTTGCGCCATGAGTATGAATTTTTTTTTTTTTTTTTCGTTTTATTTTTTTTTCCTAATCTCTTCTCTTTCCAAAAGTTCAATAAACAGCTTTACACATTTAAAAACAAACTTCCATATCCAAACCGAGCGATCAAACGTCCGAGTTCTTTGAAAATTATTACCTTTTCATTATTTTCCGCTCGAGTTATTTAGCCTGAAACTCGCGAATTAGAATAAAAAATAAAATGATGTGTAAAAAGAAAGGTACCGATACCTTTTACGCGCCGATCCTCCCACCGGCGTATAAGCTGCGGAAATTCCGGATGTTTGGGAGGAAAGCGGCGTTATACACACCGGACGGGTTTAATTAGCTGACATCTACAGCCACCCGACTCTCTGCAAACTTTTCGTCGAGTCGAATCTCGAGTCGAGTTCATTTCCACCGAATACACCCACCGACTGAAAAACCGAGGCCGAATAAAACCAGTTCACGAAGAGTGGCTTCGGTTTTTTCGTTTTTTTTTGTTTTCATTTTCGTCCTTACTTTTTTTTTCGGTTGATATTTATTTATTTATTTTTTTTTCAACGGATTACCGCTATCAAAGATTATATAACTTTCATCCCCGTCTCTGGGGGTTCATTCGTATGGTATATATATATGTAAATGCGCGACATTTCAAAAACGCTTATACACTCTAAATATGATTCAGTTGAAATTATGTAGCTAAAAAAAATCAGTGCAATATCAGTGAAAAGTCAGTGAAAATTCACTGAATCGTCGGGTGTTTATGCACTGATTTTTTTCGATCGTATACTTTTAAACGAGAATCAGTGAATTTTGACTGATTTGAATTCAGAGAGTAATTCTTTGTAAAAGTATTTCGGGCCCTCGTTGTCGACATTGAATGTTTAATTTTTTCTAGTTTTTACAAATAATTCTAGAAAATATATTCCGCATTAACGAAGATCGCTGTTAATTTCGTATACGACTCGTTTGAAAAAGAAAATAAGAAGAAAACTGGAATATCGAACTGTTTTGAAACAGCAGCGCAGCCGTACAGATGAAAAGTATTAAATTTTCACAGAGTTTCCTCGTCTCGTATAAATAACAGTAAATAATGACAATAACACTACCAATCATAATAATATTAATAACATTAACAATTATATCGAACGTGAATAATCTTCTTGATTACACAGAATAACGTACAAGGTGACATATGCACATATACGTATTAACGCAAACTCCGAACCGATACGAGGGAACCGGTGAAAAATCCACGCTACAGTTGTAGAAATAAATAAAAGGGAAAAATAAAAATTCAAATAGCGGCTCAATTTGCACGCGGCGGCGAGCCAGATATATATATATGTATACGGAGGATCAATAATTCTGGGTCGTGAATTAATCGCGAGCCGATATCTGCCCCGTGAACACGCCTCCGTTTGTGCCCAGCATCTGCACACACGAACGTATATCGAATGCTTGTCAACGGTCAAAGGTTGTACCGTCGGAGGCCGCAGGATTCGCCTGTTTAATAATAATCAGCATCCTGTATAGGTGGGTGTATGTCATTCGGGTGGGAAAATTGCAACGGTCAAAAGCAAAGTTTGTATAATGTCGACAAACAATGCGGGGGAATTTCATGTACATATGGTTCGGTGAATTTGTAATTTTCTATGTATAACGTGCACGGTGATTTTCCCTAAATGCATGTAATTTTGACAGTATAATAACGAAAAGCCACTAGAGTTAAACGCCAAACGTTTTAGCTTGAAATTTAGCATTCTGATACAAACTCGTGTAATTGCCTTTCTGTTGGGATGATATTGGCGTGGATTTTTTCGAGGGTGTAAACGTTCATCTGAAGTACGCGTAGCGTTTTTAATTTCAATCCTGAAATGCACCGTGATGCGGAATGCGGATAATATTCCCGGAAAATATAATAGTATTCAAACGCTTACACAAGTGGGTGCATTATATTCTTATCCTGAAAGGATCGTTCTGGCATGGTCGTTATCGTCATCATCATCCCTTGAATGTCGTCGAAGTAACGCATGAAAGCTGAAGGTAACGGTGAAAGCAACCGCCAATTTTTCAGCCATCTTCACTGTACGAAGAATACGTAATTTTGCAAGGAATGTACTGGTTTTAATCGAAAATGACTTGTATTCATTTCGTCGAATCTCGCGTTTTCAGGGCTTCTAGTATCGGAAAACGGTGTTTTAGAAAAAAGTCGGTTTGTTCGTTCCGACGAATTTTGAAAAAATATGAACGTCACAAAACTTTACACTGAAATGATCGTGGGCATGAAAAATTTCCATATTTCGTTTATTGATTTATTTTTTTTTTTTTTTCTTTTTATCCAACAATTTTTCTGTTACACCGCGTTTAACATTAAGGATGCTGGTTGACCAAAGTTTGACAGTTTTTATCAATTCTATTACGAGATTTTCGTGTGCATTTCGCGTGACTAATGCCAAAAGGGCGTACTACAGCAGTTAGATAGGGATCCATGCCAAAAGGGCGTATAAAAAAATTTTTTTTTGCCATTCGACTTAAAATCACTCGAAACGTAAAGATCTGCAAAAAAAAATTTTTCGATGTACTAACGCCAAAAGGGCGTATCTCAAGATATACGCCCTTTTGGCTTTAGGAAATTGCCGGCCTAAAGCCAAAAGGGCGTATAAAAAAAATCAAGATTTTTCAAAATTTTGAATAAAAATTGCATATTATTGAGTAAGGAATAAATTAGAAATTATTATCAAAAAAATAATACGCCCTTTTGGCATTAGTCACGCGATTTGGTGTTTATTAAATCATCATGTTCGTAAGCTGCAAAGATCTGCTTAAGAATACTAAAATTTCGATTTCGCTCTACGGTGGCTTATTCTTTTTCATTTCCAGTAGTCAATTTAGCATTCAAGTGTTACAAAATTGAATAGTTTACGATACTAATGATACCGTGATGGAAAAAAAAAACATAAGAAAAACCAATGATTCGGTGAGTTTTTCAAATTATATACTTTCTTCAATAAAATGAGGCATTGTAAACTGAAATCGAACGAATCTACCAGATTTTCATCGATTTTTAAGCAACTTGAAACGAAGCAGCAACATCAAAGTTTTCCTCAACAATTCCATTATTCCCTATTCTCGTATTTTTCACGATACTCTCGTAACTTTCGAACAGAATAATTTGACAAATACTCGACACGATCCAGTCTCGCGATAAAATGAATGAAAAGTACGGTATTTTCTGCCAAATGATCTCCCGAAATTGTGGCATAGACAACCTTACAACCGTGATCGAATGGAAAACCCTTATAGGGTGTGCACCCGCCTACCGTTATTTCGACACCAATGCAGCCTGTGTACAGCATTCTCCACGGATCATCAACGGAAGAATTATAGAAGATACGTGACGCGGCGATAGGTTGAAGCGAAGGGTCGAGGAGGAACGAAGGGATGAGAAGAAAGTAAAGGGGTCGAGGAAAATTTGGGGGGTAGAGGAGAACGCGCTAGAATTTATTCGGGGCAAACTTCGTTCGCGAACCTATTTCGCACACCTGCCACACTCCTACTGCCGCCGGTGTTCTGCGCTCTCCCGCATTTTGCCACGATTCGGATTTCCTCGGCCAACCGGTTGTTGGGTTAATGCTAATATCTTGCGGGTAAAAACAGAGAGAGGGTGAAAGGGAAAAACGGAAGATGCGGATATGCATGTATGTCTGTATGTATTGGGTATCGAAGATGAGAGGGGAAAACAAAAATAACGGAATGTAAAACAAAAAAAAAAAAAAATAAGGGAATCAAGGAAAAGAATGTTTGTTTCTTAATTCCGAAGTTAGATACACCGCTTGAAAGTGGCTTAGTTTATTCCATAATCGTAACTGTTTTGCCGGATTAAACAATTCCTATGGGTATCGGGGAAAGGCGAGTGTAAAAACGAATCACGAAAAATTTATGAAAAATCATCATGATATAGAAAAAAAAAAAACCGGAATATTCTGAGATTTCGCGCTCGGTTCTTCGTTTCTTCGAAATTGTGCGTCTACTTTTACCACCTGATACTGGAAGTCCATTGGAAACGTTTTTTCCACTGTGAAAGCGCACGTGTCCAATATCAGACCCTTTATACGCCCAGCGAGGGGAAAAATCATGAACAAAAAATGTCATAAGCTGTTCGTTTCGGTTAATTTACTCTTTTGTTCGGTAGTGACGAAAAAAATTAAATGGATGAAATAATAAAAAAAAAAAAAAAATAAAACACCCTTCTGTATTCAATCGCTGAATAATGAATCAAGTTCAGCAGAAATCGTTGACATTATATACAACAAGTTGACGTTTATTTACGAAATAATTCAAGCCCCGAGCAGGCGTGTTTGAGTTTGAAACTTTTTCGAGAATGTGTTTTAGCAATTATTGTACGAACAAGAGCCACCGTGGGTTAATTAAATAAAACTAATTAACGTTTATACAGAAAGACAGATTCTCCCTTGCGAAGGAGACCGAGACGTTTCGTAACGTTTATACCACACCCGTCTACTTGGCTTCGCAAATTAGATGTAAAGCTGTTCGGAAACTGGGTCAATTTGTGTCGGACCAACACTCGAAACTCATGTTCGATTATTTGGAAATTAGCGTCGAGTCGACATCTCGACTTGGTTGTTGGGTGAAGTTTAAAAAAATGTAGGAAACAAAAAGCACACCATGGGTAAAACAAAAATTAAAAAAATATAAAATAAAAAAAAAAAAAACAAACAAACAAAATACGTTCAACGCATCACCCCGGCATCGCGCAGCATCGAAGCCATTATTCCCAACGGCGTGTCACGTCATCCCAGACGTCCATTCGCTCACGCAGCTGTGCAAAGCACTATGTATATTCGACGTACGAAGGTACCAAGCACAGGTCTGTATGTGTACGGGGGAAAGCAGGTGTTGAAAAAGTTTTTAAAGAGGAGAGAGAAAAGTGCGGCCCTGGCCCGTTGCCGCATGCAGTTCCTCGAGTCTTTCCTTCCTTGTACTTAAGTCCGGAGTGGCGCGTGTTATCCATCAAGTTCGAGAGGTCCAAGGAGGCAAACGGAAAGCGAGGAGGCCTCTATGTGATGTATGAAAATTCGATAAAGCCATTATGCTCGGGGACCCGAAATTCTATACGGCTTAAGTGTTACTCGGGCTGCGGGTTGTATACGTATAACCGCGTCATTGATACCGTCATGGACCCATGATCGTATAAATAGACCATGGGCCGCGGTGCGATAGACGCCAAATGCCCCGCTCTTGAAAATACGAGCAGACTTGACTTTTGGATAATCCGGTGCTCGCCCTTCCTTCCCTCCTCATTCCTACCCTTCCCTATCCTCCTCATCACCCTGCGCCAACCACGCATCTCGTAAACAATGAAAAGCACTCCGGTTCTCTTCTCGGACCCTACGGACGAACGGTCACCAGATACCAGAAGGGGTATCAGCCAGCTTTCATGATAAAAATTGCTAATCATTTTGTCCCCTTTTGACCTGCGAAATAAACCTCCAGCTGGTTCTCGTCAGTGATGCAAATTAACTTGGGACTTTGCCAAAAATCATGTGTCAATTTTTCATGTGCACTCGGAATGTTCGTCTACCTACGAAACCTTCAGTCTTCGGAATTGTTTGATACTTCTTGGTGCTGTAACACAGCCGTCCGTTACATAATCGTCCATTTCGTAAATGATTTCGCGATTGCTTCGAAGACCGCATAAATTTTTGATTGGAAATTGGTTACGTTTTCTCAAACAAAACAACAACGTTGTATAATGTGGCAAAGGTTTCGATAATTAAGCTCTGAGGCACCCCTTCATTCTTTCAATCTCCATAAAATGCTTAAAGTGAAATATTAATTAAATGTGTTATCAGTACGACCGCACTGTTTAAACGAACCTCTAGTTATTACTCGAAATGGAGGTTTTGTGTTGTTACTTATTCATTCAGTGTCTCTCGTTGTTGGTTTTGCAAGATGCTTGCAAGAAAAATATATTCAAAAAGAGAACAAGGAAGGCACGCGAAATGTAAAGGCAAACATCAACACAAACGAGGCAGGCGTATATCTATTCTTCCTCGAAAGTTAGAGTTTGCTTAGGCACTCATCCCCCTTGTACGTATAGTAATTAGTGAAATAAGTCCGTCTGTGATTGTAATTAATTAATTATTCGACAAATATTGTACGTTTGCAAATATAGATGTAACGTCTACGTAGTTACAAATTAAAATGTTTCCCGAATAACCCATAACTTCCTCAGAGTTAGGTGACATTGTAAGGACAAAGATTTCCCTCTTTCGCTTCTCGAATGACGAGTCAGATTCGTGGCTTTTCTGAAAACGTCAGCAGACTTCTTCTAAAGATTAAACAAAAATAAGTAAACAAAAAGCACTCCGAGTATTTTTCACGGATATTGTGCACATTCGAAAATTTGTACAGCAGACGAAATGTTCTGTAAAGCCGGAGTAAATGTTTAGAACCCTTTTCTTTTTATCCCATTATACACTTATTTGAGTCGAAGTGTTTTTCCTTATTTCGGTTCCTACATCGAGACGAAGCGAAGCAGACTGAAGATATCTCCAGGTAAAATGGCAAACCGAAGCTATTTCCATCGACCAACCTACATCCGAATCAATTCGCAAAGCTGCTCTATAAAACGACCCTCCTTAAGCCTAAACTGCTACAGTTTTAGAGCATAGAATTTGATGGTCTACTACGCGCCGCTGCAGGTCTTTCAATTACTTAAACTCCCATTCTCGGAAAGGTGTAACCCTTAGGGATGCTCGCAATCCTCGTCGGGACCTGTACAAAGCGCAGCGGATGGAGAGATTTTTGTTATCTCCCAATCGCCACGCGGAAAATAAACAAAACCCAGATGAAACCGGCCTAGGTTCCGTTCGGGCAGGGAGAGAAGGAAAAGCGGCGAGCTTCTACAGGGACAACCGGCAACAACCCCTGGCCATTTATCGTCACGTGATCACGCGGTTTTGAAGCAAAAAATCGGCCAGTCATATGTTATTGATTCATGAGAAAATCCTTGTTCACCGCAAAACGCACATGTGTGCCTTCAGAATATCCGCTATATGATATTTTACGCAATTCCTAAGCCGGATTACCGCCCGGCAACCCCTTCCGTACCCTCGCTATCATCCGACCGGGGATAATCGAAAACGGACAATTATCTTCCGCCGTTGATAAATGTGTATGTACATATGTCTATATAAGCACAACCTGCAACGGCTTTCTGGATTTTCCACGCGTCACCAACTCCGCAATTTCATTCGCGTCGGTGCCTTTCTCTGTCGCATTTTCTCAACGATCCTGCAGATAATGCGATGTAAACTGTTTCGTACATAATACTGCATCTTTCCAATTTATCCAATACACATCTATTTTTCCTCACCGCAATTGATATTATCGACGAATATGTAACAGAAACAGCGATATGAATCAAGCGCGCGAAGTCGTAGCATAAAACCGAACGTCACGTAATGGCCGCCTTAGTTCGATCCGTAGCCCACCTCAGAACTTTGACCCACTTGCTCTATTGACCAGGATTTAAATTTTCAAAGATTCAAGCATCGCTATGCTTCCCGGCAGTGGCATGATCGAAAACAACATTTACCGTCGATTTTGAATAAATCACTCAACCGTTACATCCGGTTGAATTTATCTCGTCTCCGCAGCGACGTCGCCATGTTTGCGGATCGAAATGACGGATTTCCTCTTTTCTATCGTATCCCGTCTGATAGTTGAGCCAATAATAATTGCCACCTCGAATCTGATCGACCCGATTTTTGTATAACATTACACCTTGGAGGGTGTCGCGTCGTCACGACAGGCATATTCGCCGTTCGATTTTAATCTCAAATCGTTTAGGGACTTGTTGAGGTACACAAAGCGAAGCTCGGTTATCATCGCGCTACTGAACGGAGACGAGGGAAGCTGATGTGCCGAGCGTCGTTCACGCCTCGTTGGAAAATTCTCTCCTATAGGTAGATGCACGTCGTCGTCTACCCTCGAATCGAGCGACTATTAGCGACGTCGTTAACTGCTCCCCGGTATTAACTTCCGGAATTTTCGATAACCACACTCTTGATTGATCTACCGTGGATGATATAATGTCGGCGGACCCCCGATATTCCTCCTCGCCTACCGCTCTTGTGCGTGTGCAAATTCCACGTCTTTGCCCTCCTTGCAGGGAATTACGGGCATAAGCGCTAGGGTCGATTTACGGTAGATACGAATTTCGAGGTCGACGTCAAGATGACGATGATGCCGGTATATCGTCCGTGAATTTTTTAAATTCCTCTCACAAATACCAGATTTTATCATTTATTATTTTCGCATTTTGTTTATCAATTATGTTTCGAAAAGTGCAAGCCTTGCAAGAAGATTAGCACAAGCCGGCTGCAACGTCTTCTTTCTTCGGAAATCACTTTACTTTTAGCCTTTACGCTAGCTGATGGTGGAATTAGTCGGTATCTCACTCTCATTCTCTTTTTCTGCATAGCTATAGAGTCTCTGTGTTGCTGTGCAAGTTTCAATTTACATATGCACGTACGAGTTACGGGTATGGAAATAACGCAACCCGTGGAAAGTATCGCAGAACAAGTAGAATAGAACGATAATAGTCAAATAATTACAGAACAGAGAAGACTGAAGGAACGAACGGCTTCCTTTGGAAAACTTTTCAACGCATTTCTGTACGCTGCAGAGAGTTGAAATCATTTATTTACGATTAGTCATAAAATGCACTAGCGAATGAAATTTACTTTTACTCGGACTGTGTCAACCAGAGTCATTCACTGCCGATTTTACTCCGGAAGCCAAGTTTTCTCCTTTAGATTAGTGATTTTCAAGTCACTTTATCACTCTGCTGAATCGATTCTCTGCCCGTTGCCAGATCTGATCCACATAGATGAATACTCTGGTATGTTTTCGAGGTAGAAGCGTCGTGTATACACTACTATGGTATATAGAGAAGAAACGAGTGAGGAAACGACGAAAAAAATGCCTATATATATACGTGTAGAAATATAGAAAGATAAAGAAGCAGAGAGTATAAAAAGAGGAGGATATAGGAGCTGGAAAAGAATTCGTGCAGTATCGACATCTTCACGGTGGAGCGAATAGCCCGCGCATCACCCTCCCAACCTCCGAGGAAGGAGAGCGGTTTGCTTAATGGTTCCAGACTCTTCCTATCTTCTGTTCAGTGAGTATAATATGCCTTGGGTTCAGTACCGTACTAACATATAACTTTAACCATAATTTCTCTGAGGCAAACTCACAATCAGCCGTTCTCTCCTGGCCCTCGATGTTATTAACAATTTGTAAACGTATATACCTACTACTACGATGATTAGGAAACTTCACACTTTATGCTACAGGCATATATATATATTCGAAATTTGATAGGAGGGACAAAATTTATACCAAACACAGCCCAACCCCAATTCAGTTTCGCGGACGTTGCTTCGAGGGATTTTCACCTGGCTCAGTCTACTCGATGATATATTTTAACCCTCCAAATGCTAAGAGGTATGATCAGGATAAATCACTGCTGGACCTTTCGTTCAAAATTTTCGTTTATTTTGTTCTTTGAAACAACGACGCAGGATCTAACAGTTTTATTCAATTTCGGTGTACGTATTATTTGTTCCTTCCTTTTCTGCCGAAATTTCATCAATGACGAAAATGGCTCGTTCTTCATCCCGTAGTGATGTACCTCCTTGCAATACAGCTGCCGAGCTTATGCGGAACGAAAACTTCAGAGGGCTGCTCGAGCAGCGGAAGACCTCCACGAAATGCACCTCGTCATATCATGTACCTTGCTATGTACTTAGTCACCCGCACATGCTCATGTATACATAATAATGCTAAGAAGACGGAGACCGCTGCATTGGCGCCATCCGATATTATTAAATCCCGTGCGAATCGATAGCTTGGAGCCATTATAATATTACTGGTGCTACACAACATTATATAATAATATGTGTATACACGAGCACACGGTAGGCACGTTTACGGTATGAACGCAAGCCTTAATCGGAAATTACAAACCCGGCCGAAACATCAACTGTTATATGAGATTAATTAATTTTTTTACCCTCATACGGTGAAAACGACAAAGGGTGCGAAAGTAATAGTACGTCAACGGCTGTAGTGTTTGACTACCCGTTGAGCACTGTTGATCAACACGAGATTATAACCCGGATGAATGATGAATAGCAGTGGTGGGGGAAGGTAGGGCCGAATTTTGCCAGGGCCGTAGCGAGCAGTCTAATCGCGGATCCCGAGTCCGACGGACCTCGGGTAAACCGAGTAAATAATAAAGTGATACATGCCGACGGTGATGTGGGGTGTGCACGTTAATTAATAGCCAACAACCAGCACTACTCAGTTCCGTCTAACGATTATCCTCTTGTTCTTGAATCCGAAGATGTACCTACGGTGAGCGGATTCTTAATTGACCGTATCCCGGCTATGTCCGCGGTACCTAAACACGTTTCAAATACGTTTAAAGACGGAATGGTATAATTCAATTTCCTATCGAGCGTGTTGCGAACCCCGCAACGGCGGGCATGTAACCGGTGTTTCGTACATATGTATGGGTATGTATACATACAAAAATACATAGGCGCAACGCATGTGGGGGATTCACGTTTGAGAAATTGACCCTGGGCGGGGATAAAAAATGGTCCGACACCTCGAGGAACAAGGAATTGTACCTAAGTAAGTTGTCAAGCTAACCGACGGGGCCGAGAAGCCGCGCGTTACCATGCGAATCGCGTACCGTGCCCGACGTGACCCTCGCCTTGCCTCCTCTATAAAGGACAGGCCAAAGTCGCTTTTCTCCTTCAACCCTCCGTGGCGTGTAGGAATACGTGTGTTGAACATTCGCCGACACGCTGGCGGTTATGTGTCTGTGAAGAAAATTGAGACTCTGAAAAGACGCAAGTCCTGTGACTGACTGCTCCAACATTGGCAAAAGAGGAGAAGGGTAAGTAGAATGGAAAGAGAAAACGATTCAAAGATTTAAGATTGTACACACGGGAAGGACTTTTCGAGCTGAGCAAACAAAGTTGGACGCTTTTTAAGTGGTCATATAACTTACCTGATACAGACAGATGGCTTGCGGTGGTTATTCGAAAATCTATCAGCTTCGAAGGTGATTCTCATCGATCTCTTCGGTTCTATTCCGTTCGAATGATATTAACGACTCTAACTTCATCGGTGCTCCGAAAGTAATTCTCAAGCTGGCTACACCGGCACTGAATTTACGGTTGGTACAACTTGGCTCTTCAAGCAACGATTCACCGAAGAACACTGAGTCATTTTTCGACCTAATTCGCGCATCGCGTTATGCTGTAAAACATGATAATGTTCTAAAATACCCGTGATTCCGAGTGTCCAAAAGTACTCGTTGGAAAGGTCGTGGATATCTTTTGAAGGCTATAGGTTAGATGATGTACCGGATTTGGTCGCCTTGGTACCAGTTGTTTTATTAAGTTTGCCGCCAATCAACAACACTCCGGATTTGGGACGAGTGGTATTCGAAACGCGATGAAAACTTGGATGTCAAGAAGAGGCGGATAACGGTCAGTCCATCCATCGATCCGCTAGGGGATTCGGAAGTTATATAGGCCACTTGAAAACTGTCCAACTCTCCTCCCGGCTCTTCCGCTTCCATAAATAGTTGAATATGTACACGTGTCTCCATAAAGGATCCATACGTCTGCAGGGACACATCTTTGTGACCGGGAAAAGTGGAAGTCAGACGGACATTTGGCAGTCTTGTTTATTTTTCCACCAATTTTTATTTCGGTTCGGACGGGTCCGAGTTACGCGCGCTCTCTTTGGTCCCTTTTGTGTTTCGCTTTATTCGAAAGTGGTCGAAAGAGCAGGATTTGAGCCTCGGATCGACCGGCGGAACAACAGGGAAATACACACACGCGGCATACTAGCGCGTGCAAACCTCTCCGCACGAAAGAATGGATGGGCAAAGTGTACCGTAGATAGTGTCGATAAACTCGCGAGAACTACCGAACGTGTGCGAGTTTCTCTATTTGTTTGTTTGCCCGTCTCTTCTACCATTTGTTTTTTTTTTTTTTTTGCCTCTCTTTTCTTCTTCCCTCCCAATCGACCCTTTTAGATGGCTCCTCTCCCTCTTTCCCTCTTTTCTGCTACCATTATGTTTACCCTGAGCGAATCGCGAGTCGCTCTTTAACGAGGAGGGGAATGTACCTAACAGCGTAACTTATGGATACTCCGAAATACCACGATAAGATCTAGTCGCTATCTGAATTCGAACCCGTTAACAACAGTTCGCAACTTCCGTCATCGTTAGACACAGTTTAAGGTAGTTTTAGGTGTCGGGTGAAGTGACGTTCGGTGCCTTTGATTGAGAAATAATTTCATTGTCATATCGACCGGTTGACTGTAATTTAAAGTTCATACCCTGGCAGCTGGAAGGTTATTGGATTCTTTCTAACGGACGTAATGGAGGTCTTCAGCCACCGCATCGATTCTGCTTGAGCTGAGAGCTACTTACTGTTTGCTGTTCGGAGAACAAGTGATTCCTCTGATTTTGAAAACGACTCTGACCGACTATTTCCAATTCCCACGTGATCCACCGAGGGATTGTATTGCGTAATAATTCACCAAGCTAGTTTCTAGTCGTTAACATTTGGAATATCCTACAGCTGATGGAGTAAAATTGTTGCAGAGATTAATAATGGTTTCGAATCACTTACCGCGATCTTTACAGGCTTAACTGACTTAGTCCGACTCGTGATTCTCGTCTACCAAACTTGGCAGAATATCATAATAATTTCCTCCGTGTTCAAACTACCCTTGAGACATTTCTACCCACTAATTTCTGAGGAAGTTCTTAGAGTTTCGGTAACTTTCAATAACTTCCAGTGACTTTCAATGACTTCGGATCACTTCCTTATGGTGAATAGTCCCTCGCAAAACTGTTTCCCATAATTTCTCGAAACGATGTCGCATTTCGTACGCAGTGTATCGAAAGAACTTCCCGATACGAGCTTCGCGCGTCGGTTGCCTTCGGCAAAACAAGTTTTCTTTTTCCTCGACTCTTGATGCGGGGTGAAAAGAAGGGTAAAGAAAGAAGGTAATCAAATCTGCCACGAGGATCCGAATATACGGTCAGTGATGCGAACCCCCGTATCAAATTTGGACTTTTTTTTTGCCTGTCTGGACTACTCGAGCTTTTTCAGTGATCTGCCGGACCCTTGAAGTCGTATACGTGTAGTTATCGTCTCACTCGCGAAGCGGGTACAGGTATATTGTCGGTAAAAAATATGTTATCGTCTGTTTCTCTTGTTCTGTATATGCAATGCGTACGCACACATACATATATATATGTATGTATGTATGTGTACATGCTTATCTAAGAATTGCCAGCTTAAAGTTTTTCTCGTTTTAAACTAATGCCGACTCCGATCGATATTCGAGTCCGAGCTTGTGGCCCGAGGTTTATCTCCCCGAACAACTGATTTCTGTAATTCTGAAAAACTTATTCCATCAGCTTTTTAATATTCCCTCTTCATCGCGGGGAGTATACTTGGAATTTTATCAGCTCATCGCCGAGTTCATTCCGACACGCTTTCGAGGCGTTGAGCATGAATACGAAAAATGCGTATAACGGAGAAATGGATAAAATTCGAAAGGTCCGAACCCTCACAGAGAACTCACCGCACTGAAAGGTGTATCTTTAAATGTACGGTACACCGAAAAATATATTCTAGAATGAAAAGCCGAGCGCTCGATAAGGATCCGGGTATATAAATCCTCTTAATTGGGGATAAGGAAAATGTGCCAAAGAAGGTGAAAGCCAGGGGCAAAGCAGCACCCGACATCGGTGATATTTCTGAACCGAAAGAGACGCGTGCCTGCAATAAAGCCCTCCCGGCAATAAAGCCCCGTGCCTTGCTCGGGAAATATCATGAGCCATCTTCAGATCTTCTTTCGCCGAAATACCCCATAGTTGAAATGCTAGGGTACCTGTATATAGGAGAAGGTCAGAGAGTAGGTACGACAACCAGTAGTACGGTGGTTGAAACGGAGATGGTGTCGGAGATGGAGGAGGAGATATTTCGCGGACGCGAACCTCGAGGAATTGGCGGCTGGGTGTTTCGTGTGTACATAAGACACCGCGCCGTGGCATGGCTTGGGTTTCAAACGCGGTCTGCTTCACAGACTATTTACCCTTGCGAGCGGGGGATACTTGCCAAGTAAAGGATACCCTGGCTGGTTTGTACGCCGTTGCTGCTGGTATATATTGCCGGGAAGGTCAGAAGGAGCACAAACAAGTCCTGATGCAGAATACCGCTGTGTGTAGCCTTCTCTCATCCCCTTGGTTGCGGGGCTGACGGTATGAGGTACTTTCTGCACCGGAGCCGAACGTCGGAGGAGGCAGGCAAAACTTCCCGCACCCGTAATTGAGAAATTTGCTACACCCGAAGGCTTCTGATTGGGCAAGTGTCGCTTCGATGAATTGTCGCACTTCTCTACTCGACGCTTCGCTCCATTAGAAACATCTCAACGACCGTGCGTGTCGTGTAATCGGGAAATTGCAAACGCCTCTTACGCCACCTTCGTTGTATTCGCGAGATAAATGGATGTATGTACGTACCTACATACCCTATCGCACGCGGGCATTCGGACACGTTTCGCCATTAAACACCTCCGTCTCTATGTGCAAGATGTCACACTCTACGAAAATTGTCCATCATATATCGTTTCAGCTTCTCCTCCGGCCTACAAGCGGAATCCCTCAGTGCATTTCACACGCATCGTCGAATCGGAACAATGAATAATGATCAAAGCTAAAGAAATCGCTCATCTATAATCAAAACGGAGAGATCTGTACTGCACGCCTACGTGCAGTCAAGTTCATGCATACGTATAACGAGTGATATTTTATCTCCCGATCTTGTATAATTGCCTGGTTTGATAAAAGCAAAAAAAAAAAAGAAACTATAAAAAACCAACCGCATAATCTTCTTCTACAAATTTCTCTCACTTTTTACCCCTCTGGAAGCCAGTATGATTGAAAACTGTTTCGACATGCGTTATCTTGCAGTGACGTCTGGCGCTCGGATTTTCCTGTACGAACTCTCAAGTACAGGGTTTGATCATCAACTCTGCGTATTGACGAACAAATTTGCATGCCAAACGATTTACCTGTTACGCTGGCGATAAGCATCACACGGTTTGTTCGTTCATCTACCGACTGTTTTTCAACTCTGTTTATTTTTCCCGTGACAAATGAAAATGATGAATGTGCATACGCGTGTATAATTTTTCGAGGAATACGTCACACACAAACGTGCCGGAGCTTTTGTCTCTAATACCACTCGCAGCATCAGCTTCAACAGCACTAGCAGCAGCAGCAGCAGCAGCAACAACGACCCAGTACCAACCATTCTGACGGAAAAGCTCGCTGATGGTGAATTGGGAGTGCACCTAACTGTACCCTTCAATTGTGTCACTCAAACCATTCGACGCTGGGGACTATTTCAGGCTGTCAACCATCATCCAGTCCTGCTTGATGTGTTATACAGTCACGGACATACCGAGGAACCAACTTTCCTAACAACGATTGTTGGTGACGACGAAAATTTCGATCCCTCGAGCACCGGCTCCGAGCCAATGTACATACATACATACATAACATACGTTCTACATGCCCGCATTGTGTGTACCATTGCGCATAATACAATACTCACCTGTCCACCCACGAACCGCGACCCCGTATCCGCGTTTCTAGATACCTCTCTCTATTAGCTTTTACGATATGATTTACACTGTGTATTCCCAAAGGTTACCAAAACCAACAACCTTCTCGCGGTTCTTGTTCATTGACGCGAATTTTTCAAGCACAATTTGACTGGTAAACAACTCTGCGATTTCGGCGCCGTACTATTATTGTTATTGTTAATATTTATTATTATAATTATTACTGTTATTACACTAGTTTTTGGTGTGACGTAGGTGGCATAGTACATTCGCAACTGGGTATCTGTCTAGATACCTAAAAAAATATTAGATGTCCTGCGTACGAGAGTGCTGATGAATTTTTCCGAAACTTTTCAACGCGAAGAAAATGATAATTATACTCTTTCTTAACTTAATCACAAATATATAAAGAAATGTGTACAAAAAATATTAGAGATCACTCGGAACAGTTTGGCTCTTTTGGTCTTCTTGAAAGTGAACTTCTTTAATACTTTCACGTAACGTTATACCTCAGTTTTTTTTTTATCTCCTTCAAATTTAAGATTCTACCAAAACTTTTCGCTGTTTGTTAAAAATTGAAATATGAATTTCACTTCTCGTTCTCACTAATTGAATATTTGATTATTCGCATATTTTGAGGTGATACAGATTTCTTCAAAATTTCATTCGGTTTTATGGAGAAATCACTTGAATTCCACGTTCGAAGTACTTTTCTGATTGTAGTTTTCAATTTTTCACTTTTATGCGTGTATAGTAAAGCAGAGAAACTTCAAATAATTAATCAGATTGTATTTTACTTATTCCGTAGAAAAAAAAACCTGATTGCAAAGTTTACACGCAATTTAGTGATTTCGTAATATACGGATATACCTGATCGTGTATGCATGTAATGGCTTTCAATCCGGCATGTTTACTTCAATTTTATTTCAATTGATGATAAAAAATTTATAACACGATCTAACTATTCAAGGCATCTCTGCTACATGAGAGTGTAAAAAAAAATGTTGACGCAAAGAGCCCGAATATTCCCTACAGAATTCTCCGTTGTCCGGTGTACGTTTTTTTTTTTTTTTTTTTTTTTTTACTTCATTTATTTTTCCCCTCTTACTTTTTGTTTCACCCTTCATTCACCGCGTAGGTATCGCACGATATTCGTGCTGGGTATACAGATTTCAACAGCGCAGATGAGGGAATATACCTAGATATACGTTCGTAGTGTCGAAAAAGACGCGAAAAACAGAGAAAGGGAGAAACGTAATAACGCAGAACAAACGCAGCGCTGGCACAGAGGCACTATTTTAAGGGATGAACGCGCGCACCCTGTGCAGCTCGGTCGGTAGGTACACCTCCTACCTAACCGACGGTTCAGCCATAGTAATACCTACGCGGATCAAATAAAAACAGTGTTTTCAATTTAGCTCAGGGCACGCTCGCGTGGCTGGCTAGAATGTGCTTTGTTACTTGCCAATCTCCTGGGGGCAGCCGGCAACACTCGTGCGGGAAACACGCACAATACTAACTCACCCGAGTCGCCAATATATCGCGCACGAGCGATCCCGCATCGTTACGGGCAAGCCTTGCCTAACCTAATTAATATATGTATGTGCCCCCCTATTTCTCTTTTCTTCTCGTCTTTTCTCATCCGGGCCTAGCCTTCTTTCTTCTTTCTTCTTTCTTCTTATACGTCGCGCGGAACGATATTGCGTGTATGTATGTATGTACCTGCTCTGAACCTGGGGAAAATTGATTATCTCGGCTGATGTGTTTTATATATGTATGTATGTATATAAATAACAAAAAATACCGAAATCTATATTAAACGAAGGGAAAAAGGTGGTTCGGTGATTTTTTAATTTTTTTTGCTGGAGCGAAGGAGAGCGCCGAAAATTTATCTTCGTCTTGAAATATCCTCCGTGAGAAACGTTCCACCGAAAGACGTTCTTTGAGCAGGTCGTATTCTCCGTTTCGTAATTTATCCAAGTTAACGTCTCTGATATAGATTCTAAATTGGATTCGCAAAATATATTCGCCCAAGTTGTTTTCGTCAAGTACATAAACAGGGTGGCAACGTACCGGGAAAATCGAGAATAGTCAGGGAATATCGTCTATAGAGGAAAGTCAGGTAATTGTGATGGATCACAGGGAAAAACTTTGTTTTTTTTTTTTAAAAATTGTTTTCAAACTTCAACTTTGCTTCGTATATTTAGTTAAGCTAACTTTCGAAAATGGTATTGTTCAATTTCTAATTTTTCGTGCGCAACGAAGCAATACCATGTGTTTTTGAATCGAAATTTATATACTGAAAGTCAATAATTTCTCGAGCTTTTAGTCCTGAAAGCCACCTAACATCACGTAATAAGATTGGTGAAAAAAAAATCAGAGAGTTGTGAATTTTTTGACGAGAACAGTCAGGGAATTTTATTTGATTAAAACTGTCACCACCCTGAGAAATATCGGGTCTTCGTATTGAAATGTAAAGAGAGGAAGTAGGAAAGAAAAGAACAAAGTTATTTGTAATACATGTTGTAAAACGTGGGTGTGTACAGTTGACGGGAGTTTTTTTTTTTTTTCTGAAACTGTACCTCGTGCACGATTTCAAACTGTAATAATGAACCATACTTGTTGTGCAGAATCATACTGCTTCGCTGGTATAAAGTACGTTCAGATATATACGGCGTCGTCTTTTCGTATTAACAAAATACGTTTGTTATTTTCACGCGTCGACGAACCATTTTCCTAATGAAATGCTCGAGTGAACTTTTTCCGACGTATATATATACGCTTGACGCGGTTTTACATCTAAGCGAGACATTCCCTGGGTGTAAAGTTCTCGGTAATTTGCATACATACACCTTATGTGAAAAAAAAAAAAATTAAAAATTTCTCCTCTGTGTATAATAGTGTTTTAAATTTCAAGCCTTGTTTTTCAAACAACCTGCTGGAAAACCGCACCTATAAAAGTATAACGTACCTATACTCTACGTGTTACGTAGAAACGTGCAAGGATAAAGGATACGTTTCTTTTTGTATGTTTATATATTTTTTATTTTTATTATTTTCCCGTCTTTTTCTCTAGCCAAAAGCTTTTTACTCGCTGCAACTCAGCTCACAATTGACGCCTGCGTTGCTGCTGCCGCTGCTGCTGCTACTACTATAGGTACTTGAAAAGAAAGTCTTTTTTACTCTCCGCACATGCGATACAGACGTTTCAACAGCTTCAACGATCGCTGTTGTATATAATAATACGAGACCCGTTATAAACAACGTTACAGTAGCGGAATTTTACCAAATTACAACACACGCGAGTACAAAAATTGAATTGATCGCAAATGGACGTTCCAAAGTTGAAAAAGTCGTCTTTTTGGGGAGGGGGGAGGGTTTGGAATTATAAATATCGAGAATTTATTCTTTTTAATTACCTCAATTAATCTGCACAATTTCTTCGAATATCTATTTTATTCAACAAGTATTCTTCGAATGAAATGTATGATCCTTTTTAATAGAACTGAAGTCGACTAACTTCAGTTTCACTTTTTGAAACCCTGATCTCAACATCTTCGCTGCTATTGATTTTTTCACCAGACTCTCCAACTGATGAATCCTTGACAGGGCACGTGATAAAAAATTTCAATACGATCAAATTCGGACTAGAATTGACAGGGAAAAAATAATGAACATGATGACAATTAATTCCTACGAAAAGTGGCAAAAGTGTGCGAAACGACGAGATTAAGATCAATGTAATCCCAGCATTCCTTACAGCCATAACGCAAAAAATTTCAAGCAGCCAAGGCTCGTGTTCTTGTCTGGTTAAGAGGGAGGGGTAGTTTTGTAGCAGCGGTAGTTTACAGGATAAAGTCTTAGCCACGAATCCGGGCAGGTAAAAAGTATGCCGAAATAAAGAAATTTACATTTCATACACTGTGGTAATTGTAAAAAGAAAAAAAGAAAGGAGGGGACAGAAAAAAAAAGGCGAACGAAGAATGCCGAGGAACAACCTTAATACACACATAAACCCCTTGGTCTTCGCATGGCAAATTCAACCCCGAGAAAAATCGCAATTTGTTCCTGCCCCACGCGCATATTTATTATAGCTACCACTGCGTCGTACAGAGATCTTTTCAAATTCCTCTCGAAAAAGAAATACGTGGGTGTATTGTACCGATTTTTTTTTTTCTTCACATCTCCGTTCCTTCTAAAGTTATGAATTTTCCCTTCTCGCTTACGCAATATGTATATGCAGTTATTATGCGCACTTTTACGTGCGTGTATCCATCGTCAGTTTCTTTCGAATCGCTCTTTTCTTTATTCATTCTGTTATACCGCCCACTTTTCCGAAAGAATAGATAACTTGGAATCAAGAATCTCCGGATCAACTCTCCGAGTTTAACATATGTATTTTTGGTAACTTACATTCTCCTCCATTATCTTAGTCAGTAAAAAGATAGGAAATATCTGCAATCGTGATAGCGAAAAAACCTGTACCGATGACGAAATAAAGATTTTTTTTTTTTTTTGATTTTACTGAAAAATCGATGTCACTCATTTAGTATCAAAACACAGAAAGTCCGAAACTGGAGACTGATAATTAGCGACATGCCTGGCGTGTTAGGGATAATTACGGTAACAACGTTAATAATAATGGACCTCGTGTCATTGAGCTGTCAGTGTGAGGTATGCAAGGGATGAAATTATCAGTTACAACAGCGTTCCATGTACCGCGTACACGTATGCAACGTGAAGTAGGCGGCATGGCGGTTAGCCGGGCATTATCTGATCAGGTCAGGCATTCGTGTATTCGTAGTTCATGGGTTAAAATTCCGAGTGTGTAATACGGGCACAGGCCTAAGTTTTGGCTCATTATATACGGAATGAGTAGCTCATTATATACGGAATGAGTAGCTAACGGTCGAATTGTCCAACGCGCATGCGCTAACATTCTAGGTCAGGACTACCAACATTTTTGAGGTTACACACATCGCGGCGACCTGTCATCTGAACTTGTGACGGTTGGTCAACCTGCCAACGCGACGCGACTGCTTTTCCTTGAGAAATTTAGCGCATGCGCGTTAGACTATTCGACCGTTAGTTACCGCTCATTTCTATTCTTATTGTCAGCTAATCATTCTGTACGGGTATAGTCGAGTGACGCGTAATGACCGAGGGGAAAGGAAAACCCGCTCAGTGTGGGCTAATCATCAACCATACCCAACGGAAACAAGAGTACGATGGAATCGAGCTATTAACAGTCTCTTAAATGTTGTTTAAACCTTGACCCGTTTATCATCGCAACAAACACATGCCACGGTCTTCCTTTGATACCGTGACGCGTAATGTGGTACTCTTTTAACCATTATCATCATCCTCGCCAATTTCAATGTTATCCTCACCTATATGACCATTACCGTTATTATTTTTGTCCCCGTTGTCGTCGTTTCCCTGTTATTTTTCTACACCCTGTGTCTAATTACTCGAGTATAATAAAAAGTTTTCGAGGCTACAGCCACCGGGTGCGGGAATTAGCTAAGGCGTAGCTTTTCTCCGCGATGTATACAGGTATTTACATACCTATGTATATCCTATATACATTGTATGTATGTACGTACATACGTGTATGCAGGTGTATACAGAAGGAGCAAAAAAACAGGGTGGAAAAGGTAGGACGGAAATGGGGATGAAATGCCCCATTCGAGTGAGTGAAAGTAAAATCCTGAAATCCCGATTTAAGTGTATACGTATAATACAGGGTGTTCCGGGTTAATGATTTCGACCGATTTCGACTCCGCGATTCGTATACCGGCAAAGTTCTTCAAGCTGTTGAAGTTAATTTTGCAATTATATTCGCCTAACGATTCTTTGAGATGTTTAATTAACGCGTTTAGCATTAGGTGCACGGTGAACTTTGGGGAAAATCGAATATTAGGTGAAAGCGATTTATGATTGTCGAACGGCACGGAATTGAACTACGGGTGGACACCATATGTCACTGAATACTAGAGCCAGTCTCGCGACAAAAACAAAGTTAGAAATTATTGGAGTTATAAATATTTCCGCCGTTGAATTGCTTCCTCAAAAACAATAATTGTTTTCAGCACCATTTCCGATTACAATTCCGGCTAAATTCTAACTTGAAATTTCAATTCTTACATCTAAATAAGATTTTTGTTTTTTTTTAATACGTCACCGAAACGTCGATCCAACTCGACCGATAAACAGTGAACGTTAAATTTGTAACGGTATTGGTTTTTTTCTGTTTTTTTTTTTTATTTTTATTTTTTTGCAAAGTCGTATTTCGTTACTCGACGTTTATATTACGATCGTAATATAACGCGTGTGTTGAATGAGCATGAATTTTAGAACGATCCTTCTGGGAAATGAAAAACCCGTTGAAATAAAGAAACTTCTTCCCAAGATTCTGTGTAGTACAAAATTTATAACGTGGTGGAGAAAATTGCCGCAAGCTTTTACAGAACTTTCGGAGACGTTCGCTTAAATTTTCTTACCCTAGATACAGTGAATTTATTTATTCATGCGTCTACTTTTTATTCTGTATTTTTTTTTTTTTTTTTTTTTTCCCCCCATCGGTGTCAGCCATTTTTGTTTTTCCCGAGAGGTGAGATTCGTTGTAACCTCTAGGTATAAAGTGTGAAAAGATAGAGACCCAGGCTCGCCACTCAGGTACACACACGGCCGCTCTTTTTATCCCGAAGACTAATTCCGAAAAGCAGTAACGGCAGCCGCCGTCAGGAAATTTGAGCTTTTTAGACTGAAAGCTTCGCCTTCCGCGCCTTTGCCAGTATACGTCCTGCAGCCGAGGAGAGAAGGAGATATTTATCGTAAGGATGAGTGCGCTCGTCGCCCCGCGGTCGTTGGTCCGTGAATATTGCCAAGGAAGTTGCCTACCCCTAACTCATAGAACGGCGGATAGAGAGACGGAGCTGGAGGATTTCCTTCTTGGTTTCAAACCCCCGCTTTTACTCCCTGACGTCTATTCCTCTTATGCTTACGCGGGTTATACGGTCGCCCATACGCAACACGAAATCGCTCCTCAGATTTCTAATTTGTGTGAAAAAAAACCCCTACGAAACATCGTGGCTGGACAAGTTGCCTTTCTTCACTCGTGATTTTAAAAATTTGGAATTTTAGAGAAGTGCGGAAAAACAAGAATCAACCATCGCGGTTGAGAAAAAATTCAATCTTTTCATACGCACATAAATAGTAGGCTATGTTTTTAAACAAGCTTTTCGTATTCTTTTTATTTATTTCACAAACGATAACTGTCGCAAATATTGTATAATTTGCAACAGAATTTTACTGTTTTCCTGCTTCAGCCTGCTGATAATTAAATTTAGTCTCGTTGCAATTGAAGAAACAAAAGAAAATCAATGACAAAATTATTCTTCCCTGTCCTAGCTGCCAAATTTAGCAGCGAAACCTTGCCAACTTTTTGGAATTAGGAAAATGCAGTTCAGTATTATCCTCATAATTGTCTAAGAGTATCGGGGGTTCAAGATGTTTCACAAATTTTTTGAAAGAAAATTGGAAAAAAACAATTTCTGAAAATCAAAAAATTATTGCGTTTTTTTTTTTTAATAAGTATATAAACTGGGGAAAATACATTCGATTGTGTAGAAAAAGTACAAGTTTGTCGATTCAACATTGAGAATTGATTAATTTCCGGTGAAACCGGAAGTTCAAATTAAACGGGACATGGCAGTTTTTCATACCCATCAAAAAATAAAATCCTGTAAGTTTCAAATTTACTTCATCCTGCTGTTTTCGAGATAATCGCGGAACTTTGTCGGACAGACTTGACAGTTTTCTAAAAACCTGTATTTCGAATTCTAGAAGAAAAACGTAAAGATTCGTTCAAATTATAAAAAGTGTTTTTCAACCGAAACCAATAATTTTCTTACAGCAGCAAAGGTGATGCAAAGTAAAAATAAAAAAAATGTACAAAAATATGTCAAACTCAACTATATTTATACAGCCAAAATTACTGCTAAACAGTTTATATACTAAAAGAGTTCAGACGCACGATTGCCGGCTTTAATTTTAAATTAATATCCGCAGTACTCTCCTTTACCCCTCTCCATTTTCCATCCCTGTGACTTATAAACTTTTGAAATCCGTCCAGCGTTAATTCCCAACCTCGTCAGCGTCTGAATGCCACTTCAGTTCCTCGATAAGTGTAGAGCAAAGACCAGACTTCTCTCATCTCTTCTCTTATTCTCTCGGTTCCGACACCCGGTCTGCACCCCTGAGGAATATTTATTGAGCTACTTTCGTCCTCTTTTTGGTCCGATACCGTCTGCAGGAATGAAAATGGACAGAAAATCCTTTACCTGTGCACCCCTCCACTTTCTCTATGAACCCTCGTATCTACATTTCGCCCCGCCATCGTCGAATAAAACAGACAAGAAAACTAAAGAAAAGAAAAGGGAAAAAAGAAGTTCCGGGCAAAAAAAAGGGGGGGGGGAACGTAACCGAAAAAGAAAAATGAAAAACGGGACACGAACAGACGTCAGAATTTTCGCTGACTGGTTAAAAAGTTCCCCTCTCTAGCGGGTGTAACTCGCAGCTTGATGTCGGGAATTTTTAAATTAATCCGAATCTCGCATCGCACGGCACCGCTGCGCATCCCCCTCTTCCACCTTTCTCGACTCTTTTTTCCAACCCTCTACACGGTTTACGGTACTTATACTCAACTCACCAGCAGAAATTCGATTCGAACTCAATATTAGCCACCTGCATGGATATAGTCCTCGAAAGTTCGCCAGGTTGAACTACAACGTACGGAATGATGCACGTGTACATATACACTGAGGTATTTGTGGTTTGCAATTTGATTTTTTTTTTCATCCTGTTTTTTTAATTTTTTTTAAATTTTTTTTTGTTTTACGTAAAACAGTTTATTCACGAATGTACTCTTCGCAAAGTCGAAGCATTTGTTAATATGTTACACTACAACGGAGAGTAAGTAAACATCCGTTTGTCTTGCCTTTTTTTTTTTTTTTTTTTAGTCAGTTTTTGGAAATTTTCGCAATCCCGAAGTGAAAATGTATAAACTGGCGAAACATGTTTACGGTGGATTCTTCCTAGCGTAAAACGAGTGATCGAAAATTTTACTTTGAATATTTTACCCGGAAAGTATTCTTCCTCACTTGATTCTGGACAGGGTTGTAATATTGACCTTTGGTCAATTAACCACAGATTGAAATTTCAAATTTGAGTGTTGGACTTGTTCTTACACCAATGTACGTATAATTGTATGTGTATATTGATGTACAAGTTTGCCTAACTTTCCAGGCTGAATAATTAGGTTGAGCAAACTGCCTTAATGGCGCGTGTGTGTGTGTGTGTGTCCAATGCTTCTGTCCTTCTTTTTCCGTTTTCTCTTTTTTTTCTGTTTCTTTCTCCTCTACTTCTCCCGCACTCTTTTCGTTCGCGGCATATTTAATCGTAGTCCAACAGTGTCATTGCTCCGTTTTCAAATATGAATTGAGTCCTGAGGGAACCCCGGTGGCATGAGCAAACCTTCTACTCTTTTTCTCTTCCTCTCTTGCTCACCTTCTCTCTTCCTCGCACTCTCGCTTGTATGACTATACCTATAATCGACGTTTGCCTGTCGTCAATCCGGTAGTTTTTCTCTACAGTGTGAATTCAGCTCGTTAGGTATCAAAGGGTCTTCGATTAATCAACCCTCTCACTTAGTGGCTGAATTACTCGCATATCGAGTAGATTCATCTATTATGACATGTCGTTGGTTCCCACCGTACACGCCTCGAGCTATTTGCCCCGATCAAATAACCCGCTTGACTTCGAAACGTTATATGTACCAACTACCATTCATATAACTCGGGTTACTTTTACCCTGCTGGTCTGCCTTCTGTAGGATTGTTTGGAAATAATTATAATCGATTGGGAAACGGATTCGCTAACATTCTGCCCGAATTTTGACTCGTTGCGGTCTCTGTTGATCAGTCCAAAGATGAATTCAGGGGGCTTAAAATTTGGGGGCTAGTTAGCTGAAGTACTTTGCGAACCGACGTGGGTAAAATTATTTTGCTACCTTAAAACCCCCTCCGCGTTTTCTCCTTTTCCTTTAGCTTATAAGCTCGTCAAGCGGCCCACCGTCAATACGTATATAGGTATAAATCTTTCGTAAAGAATTGAAACGATCTTAAGAAAAGTATGAAAATTATAAGAGAATGATTTTAAAATCAGTATCCATCATATCGGGGATACGCTATCTGGTAGCAGTGAATGTAATTAATGTGTACTCGAACAAAACCGTATCTAATTATAAAAGTTCTTTTCATGTTATATTTTTTAATATACATCAACTCATTGCAACGAAATAAAACTCGTCAAAAAAGTTTTAAAAACTTTTCACCGCTTTTGATATTCGCATTATATACGCGGAACGATCAGCTGATTGCCGTGTCCGACGCCATATTGCTCAGTCGCGCCCCGCACGTCTTTGAATCCGCTAACGAGACGTAGCAAGCGATGAAGATAAATGTATAAGAAATTCAACAGCAAGAAGAGAAAAAGTCTGAAAATTTCAATTAGCTCTATATAATATGTATGCGTAGGTAAAAAATTGCTAACGAGTTTTTCGCCGGCCAATTCTTCGCTGTCATCTTAATGCAGCGCTGGGCCAGATGTTGGCGTTGATTAATTAAGAAATTTAGTCAATGGTGAAAATTAGCAGGGAAGTGTCGTTAAGAGTTTAAAAAGTTTCATCAAAGATGCAGTGCCAACCCACCTTCCTTTTCCTTGTTCCCAAATGCCAGCACCCTGCAGAACAAACAAGGGCTACGCTACTCTCCGCAAACTGATATTTTCGCCTGTAAAATTTCACTCAACTATTGTTATACCCTGTCCAATTATTTGCCCACATCTTGCCTCGTCTTTTCTTGTCTTTGTTGTGCGATTACGTATACCCCGGACAAAGAGGCATCCAGGATGAATGAGAATGCCCAAAGTCATCCGAAAGATGTCTGCATAATCCCTAACTTATGGGTTCGAGGCTAATTAAGGTGTCTGGGTAAAGTCTGCTTCGTAGTAGGTAACTATAACGGTTAATTGTCAGTGGGATCGTAACACGATCCTGTGTTACGTAAATTTCAATACATAGTTATAGTCGCGTTATCGTAGGGGATGAAAAAGGAGCAAATACGATATTACAATGAACGGAAGCTTGATTAATAATTACACTCAATAATTTAGCGGAATCTATTTCGCCGAGGCGGATCCTAACCGCACAGGGAAGGAAGATTGAATCCAATTTCGTTGCGCAAACTACCACCGAGCGAAAACATCATTATTCTACGAGCACGCCGGTGTTTGGTTCGGTTATATCCTCCGCTGTATGGTATAGAATAGAGGCGACCTATAGAGGCGTTGATAAGCCGTCCAATAGTTGCCAAAGCATGTCCCAACAAATATCAACAACTCCAATTGCCTTGCAAATTGTTTCCAAGCGTACTTAGTTGTTGATGTTTATACCATACGCGGTGGTGATTCCGTAGTCTGCGGTGCTCGGGGTGTGTGAACAGAGCTAGTGGTAATTTCATAACGATACATTCTAACCGATATATCACACCCTTCTCTTATCGTTGTTTCAGCACCGCCGATAAAGGTAGAGATCAGCAACTACCAGGATCACGCAAAAATCGAGGCGAAGGTCGGCCAGTCCTACCAGCTCCATTGTTCCGTGAGGTTGGCCAAACCAGCCGCAACGATAGTTTGGTACCGAGGAAACGTTGAAGTCAAGGGCGGGGCGTCCGACATCGAGTCGATACCAACCGAGGATGGTGAGTTTCGTCAGAGACCAATCTTCGGCTCTTGGCCCTTGGCCTTTCGTCTTTTTGACCTTTTAGACCTTTTAATTCTCGAGTCAACGATCGGCCAGCTCTCACCCCTGCGATACTCTATCGTCAATAATTACGATGGCTCTCTTCGCGTCCGTCTGCGAGTGACGAAGAGCGAGGAGTAGCTTTTAAAAGAGTGGACTACATACCAATGACCGGCTTCGTTTCGCAACGGGAAATATCAAGGCGAGTGTCCTTCAACCGGAATGAATTCGGAGACGACGCGACACTTTTCAACGTTCAACGCTGACGATTCGTTTCAATTTTCTCTCTTTGCATTTTAGTTTAGCAATTAGACCGGAATGTGATTATACTATGTGACAAGGTATTCAGATATCTTGTTGAACGCGCTCTTCGTTATCGCGACGACGTTGGGAAATAGTAAATTCCGGATAATTATCTTTCCGCAAGTCTTGTTCTACGATAGTTGAATTGCTTAAGACCAGACGTCGGACTACGAATTGAGTGAGAAAATACGCCCTTAACTCGGTTACGGTACCCACTTTTTCTTGCTGTATCTTTTGTCATTAACCAGATTGTTGGATCATCAGGGAAATTATGCAATTATGCAGGGATCCGTTGGAGACCGGTAACTCCGGACTTCGCGGTGTGTGTAAAATTTTTAACTACACTTGAATTGCATAAAAACAAGGGAAAATTATTCGTTTCAAATATGCAAATTCGCTCAGCTCTGAATTTAATATCTCCACGCCCCACCGCTGTCACACGTCGATTACACGCGTTCGTACAAACGCAGAATAAATCGATCTTGATTACATCCCGCGTGTATGACTGTTTGACATTAATATTGGAGTATATTCGATGGACAGGTTTTTTCGTAAGGTAGCAACGGTATTATTTGAAAGAACGATGAGATTGTTTGATAAATCTTCACGGGGATTAGGATTATGATTTTTATTTTATTTATATATTTTTTTTCTTCTCTTTCCCTTCACGAGTCTGACACTCTGGCCGCTTACGTGCTACTTCTCAAGTAGATCTTGGCAAGTATCAGGTAAGTATTAAGTCCCCGTCGAAGCCCGGAAGGAATAACATTGATTCTCAATTACCATACGTACACGGAGCTCAGAAGAGGGAAGAAGGAACACTTCCGCCCCTAGGAGTGATACAACCACACCGAACCCGTGCTTCCAGCAAAGACCCCGGAATTATGGGAGACTCTGATTATATTCCGGGTGGTAATTCCGAAATCCTAATTGATAAACGAGCTCATAAACCGCTATTTAATCGCTTATACGAGATGAAACCACGCGCAATCGGTCGACCGTGACAACTTTTTTCCTACCTCCTCCCAAGTAGGTACCTATAACGTCTTGTGATTTTCCCATCAGCCAGTGTAGGTGACACGACTGGTATTCAGCTGACAACCTACGGTACAACAATTTCGCCAATTTTATGTTGCTGACAAATATAAACGGCAACGTTTTTCAGACAAAGAAATGCCGAAGGCAGGTGAATCCAGGAAGAAACTGTTGAAGTACGACACCCACGGCTCAATTACAATCGTCCCGACAGCCGACGACGATGAAACCGACTACACCTGCGAAGCCAGACACCCGGCCATCCCGGTCGACATGCCTATGCGAGCCACAATAAAACTGTCTGTCCTTTGTGAGTATTGTCTGCTTTCCTTCCCTTTGTATGGTGTCAATGATAATAGGAAACGGTACGTTGTGTCAAACCCATTAGATGCTTCGAGTCCCGGAGCCCAACTCAGCTGACGTTGCTAACTACGAATAGCGAACAATACTCCGCAGTGTATCGGTGTGTTCGAAACAATGCGAGAAGAACCTTTTCAAATCCTGCAACTCGACGTCGTGTCAAATTAGCTCCTTTTGCCGTCAAATATTCGCGAAAGATTTCTGCTCTCGTTTTTATTTTACCCCATTCATCATTCCGGATGCTTGAATGTGAAAAGCAATTGGGAAATACGTGGAACAGGGGGTCGAGTCGGGAAATGCCAGGTTGTGAGGTAGATGAAGGAAAAACGAAAAACAAAACAAAAAAAAAAAAACACGCTTAACAGCCTGAAAATGAGTCTCGTTTTTTCAAAAGACCCTATATTCCAATCAAATACGAGAGAATTATATCGGGTCTCTTCAAATAAAGAAACATGCCGATACACTCTCCTTTTACACACACACACGCACACGCCAAGAAGACCTTTCACCTTTAATGCCTGGTAATGAAACATCATCCCGTATTCATGTAACATACAACAGAGGCAGCGAGATGAAAATTTGTCTTCACCCCATGTCCAAGAAGAGCGTGTACAAACTGGTTTAAACGTTCTTTCCTTCGATAATACCTAATGACAGGTGTTTTATGCAATACCTTTGATAACACAACTTGGATTCTCCTCGTAGTGGAGAATACTTCTTCATCATTGACGATTGTAGCATGAGTTAATTAATGCATGTCATGGACTCCACGTATCGATGCATCTTAACAACGAACAAGGTCCATGGTTTTTTTTTCGTCTCTTTTACGAATTAAATTGAAACCAACCTGCATGTCTGTCACGGAGTATAATTGGTACCACACGCAAACGCGAATGAACAAGAAGGAATGTATACAATAGTCGTTATCCTCGGAGTGTAAACAAGGGTTTCTCAATGGCGATTGAAAGTCATTGTGAAACATAATTGCGATGTAAAAAAAAAAAAATCTATAAAGTAAAGAGAAGGAAAAAATGATTCAATGCTTTTTCTCCTTTTGACGATCTTCAGATCCTCCGGGTCAGCCTTACATCGAGGGCTATACGGAGGGTGAGACAGTGAGACGAGGCCAGCAGGTTGATCTGGTCTGCAGATCGCGAGGCGGAAATCCCCCGGCGCAGGTTGTTTGGTTCAAAAACGACGAGCAAATTCAGACGGTCTACCGTACCGAGGCTTCCTTTTCCGAAAACGTTCTTTCCTTCGAGGCAAAAGCGACAGATAACAAGGCGCGATTCACATGCGAAGTATCAAACATCATGAGCGTCACGCCGCTCAAAGTCCACGTCGACTTGGCTGTTCTTTGTGAGTATCAACGCGCTCTTTCCCTTACATTTCTATGTACATACATTATTCTCCCTCGAAATTGTAGAATTTCAGCTGAGAAATATCTCACCGAAGAAGAGAGAAGGAAAGTGAACTGCATATACAAAATATAATAATAATGATAATAATAATAAATTATACTCGGAAAGAAGTTAAAAAAAAAAAAAAAATTACCCTGGGTAAAACGTCCGGCACAATTCAAGGGCTAAATTAATTAATAACACTCTGCAGAGCTTCGAGACGGAAAAGTTGGATACCATGCTGAGTAAAGCTTATGAAAAGGGCGCTGTGAAGGTATTTCAAAGCCGTAGTGACGACGTTTTTCGAAAATTAACAGGCCAAAGTGATCTTTCAAAAATTCGAAGGGCTAATTACTTTACGCTAATGAGAGTTTTTCTTCTTCGCGTTGATTATTTTACATCTTACTCTGTGTCTCTAATCTTAGGTAATAATGTTTCCTTTCTTTACGATTACCAGTCGCTCCAACCGGGGCGATAATCACGGGCCCGACGGAGGCGAAGGCAGGTGAAAGGGTGCAGATAACTTGTACGACGGAAAATTCAAATCCTCCAGCCGATATAAAGTGGGTGGTGGCTGGCAGAAACTTTCGCAACAGTACTTCAAGAACGAATCTTGCCAGCCAGGGTGGTTGGATAACTACGTCGGACATAATGTTCAACATAAACCCGGAAGTTCGAAGTATCGTCGTACTTTGTCACGCGCTAAACAACAAATTGGCCGAAAATGTCGTTGGCACGCACACCATCAACGTCATTTGTAAGGAACTTATAGAATCATCCTCATCAACGTCAGCAATTTCATAATCCTCTCATCAAATCTGTTGTGTAGTACAAAAATATGTCGCACTAATGTACGAGCCTATGACCATTGGCATTCAATTCCAGTTGCATGATATTTTAGCGAAAACGTGATCGAAACAATAATTCCATTTCTAATCGATCCTAATCAAAAGCTCCTCTCCCAAGTGATGTTTCACTTTTTCTTTTCTTTTTGCCCGTTACGAAACAGATCCTCCTTCCGATATCGTCGTCACTGGTTACGTGGACGGCGACAGTATCGATGCTGGCACAGTTCTGAAACTGTCATGCACAGCAACGGCAGGAAATCCTCCGGCTACCTTAACGTGGTACAAGAATGACAAAAAGGTAAAGAATGGATGTTGTGAAAACGAGTTTTTAATTTTTTTGCTCGCTTCAACTCCTACAGAATGGAATCCTATATAGACGAGGCATTGCAATTGACACGATATGCCTCAGGGGACCGTAGATTGTAATCTGCTAATCTTTTTTGGTGAAATTGTACGCGTATTAAGTTGTTAATTAATTTCACGCAAGTTTTTAAGCTTTTACTTTATGTTAAATTAATATATACTCAAATATACGATAAGAAATCAATTTAATTAATAATCAGTACGACTTTTCTTCAATCGGCATCTGTCCGATAATAGTTTTTGATATAAACTGAGTATATTTTTGTTTATGAGGTATACGTGTCATAATGTTCTCACGTATCTGTTGATATCATACCAATAATTTTTGCAATTCATCGACTTTACCCCTTCGTCATACATGTTTTCAGGTCAATGGAAACGTGCGGACACGCGACCACGCAGTTTCCAGTGAGCTTACAATGCTTGTTAACGCTTCCGATAACAACGCTAGGATCAGATGCGAGGCCACAAATTCAGCCGTCGAAATACCGCTTATTGGACTGTTACAGCTCAAAGTCAACTGTGAGTTTCATAGTCTTCGATATACTTAATTAGTTTCATCGTTAAACTTGTCAATCTTTTCTTCAATAATTTTTCCCCTTTTTGGGTACAGTTTCAATTCTGTTCCAAAAGTTAAACTGTACGTTTTTGAAAATGCTGCAGAGAAAATAATCCTTGATACCCATAAAATTATAATATGTTCATAGATGATATTCTAAAAAATATTCTAGTGTTACTCAATTTTTCCAGTAAATTTTTCATGAATTTTTTTGAGAAATTCGAGAAAAGTTTGTTTATGTGTAGATCTCGAAATAATATGTCTAAGAGGAGAATCAACTCTCCATTCACTGCCACCAATATTGCTTTCATGTACTAGCAATAATTATTTTTCTTTTTTACGTTTTTCTACAGTTCCCCCGGATCAAGTGAAAATCACGCGAGTACCAAACGAATTTCGGGCCGGTGAATTAGGTCAACTTATTTGCGAGTCGAGCAGCAGTAACCCACCTGCTGAAATGTCATGGTGGAAACAGGGAATTCCTGTTCCTGAAACTCATAACGATACAAAACCTGGACTACACGGGGGATATCTTTCCTCGGTTGAACTGTCGCTGCAATTGAATGAAAAAATGAACGGTGAAGTGTACACTTGCCAGGCAAGGAACGCTATCCTGCAGAGCGCTGTACACGATGCCACGACACTTACGATCGCATGTAAGTCGAATAAAGTATAGAAAATATATCTTCTTCTGGGTTTTATTCGAACTTCAATGTCTTAGCTCAGATTCGCGGTTTTCATGTTTGACCTTGGAAAAGTTTCATTCCATTCGATTACAAAATTATTATACGTTTACCTATTTCTCGTACAGATAAACCAATCTTTTCACCGCTGGACCCGAACGAACTCGTCGGAATGGAGGGTGAACCTTTCGTCATATCTGTGTTAGCAGCTGGAAATCCTACAGCAATAACTTACACGTGGACCAGATCTGGTTCGCCATTGAGTACAAGCAACAAGAGATTTACAGCTCGAGGTCCGACTCTGAATATAACTAAACTGGAACGTCGCGATGCTGGGACTTACAGATGCGAGGCGATAAACTCAGAGGGATCATCTACTTACGGCCTAAATCTGACTGTGCAATGTAAGAATTAACTTTTCTCTTAGGCAAACCAATGCGTTTGTCATTATATTTCGTTCTTCTCCTCGGCTCGGGTCATTCTTGAATATAAATTCTCCTTCGACGACTATCAAACCCGAATACCTCTTTAGTTCCAGCCAAAATTATACGGACTTCCAAATCTGGAGTCGTGTATCCCCCCGATTCTGAGGCAAAGCTATGGTGCGAGGTCGACGGTAGTCCAATTGGAGACAGCTACATTACATGGTATAAAGTTGGGTCTAATGTCGATCTCAGTAGAAGATTCCTCACTACTTTCACGAACAAAACTTCATACCTTCATATCATGGAGCCAAGTCGCGAAGACATTGGTGAATATCAGTGTAATGTGAACAATGGAATAAGCAATGTGACATCGAGACCAATTCTGTTCGTCACGAATTGTAAGTTACACAAGCATCTGTATAATGTATCGTAGACTTGGAATTTTTCAATAAGCTTACTTGTTCTGATTCGTCTTTACAGTCAAACCAGAAATAGAAAGCTCACCGTTGACCAGAAAAGCTGCAGCCAACAAGGGAGCCAAAGTTCATTTAACCTGCAAGGCAAGAGGTTCACCGATGCCAAAATTCACGTGGATCTTCAGTGGGAGACAACTATTGCCCAATAGGACTGATAATAAATATGACATCGTTCAAACTGAGGTGAGTTAGAAAATAACAAGTACTTTCAATTAGGAGATCTGTGTATCCCAGTTCGCAGGCTCCACGTGAGTTTTTCAGAACTAGTGCTCCTTGACTCGTAACCAATCGCTGAAATTATCAATAAAGTATTTATTTTCCGAGCTAGGTTGCAAAATTTTATAAGAATTCGCACAAGATTTCAAAAATTTTGGGCAAGTTTCAAAGAGAATTTTGTCGTCAAGGACCGATGTTGACTGTCCACATTTGGAACGTAACAAAATAAGTTTTGGAGAAAATTAAAAATATTACATAAGAATTGTATCTATCAAGCATGTAAAGATGTCCAGAAAATCATTGAATTTTATTAAAATTAATAAAGTTTCTGTGAAACTTCACTATATTTCAGCTTACTCAGTTGTCCGCCCAATCAGTGATGACAATATACCATGTGTCTGCGAGTGACTATGGTAAATACGAATGCAAGGCACGTAACAAAGTAGGGAGTGTGACCGAGGAGGTGTTTTTGGATGTAACGTCACCACCAGAACCACCCTCAGAGCTGCGAGTCTACAACGTTACCCACGACACAGTGATTCTTGTATGGAAGAGGGGATTCGACGGCGGTCTTACAACTTCGCACCAAGTCAGGTGGAGACAAGCGTTGGATTACGAAGACAGATATCAATACATCGATGCTTCGCCTGGGCAGGACCACGTCGTAATAACTGGGCTGAACCTCGGTACTTACTACGTATTCAGTATAAAGGCGATCAATGCCAAGGGGCAGAGTGCCTTCCTCCCAGACTTGGTCAAAGTCCAGACGTTGCGTAAGTCACCATCACATTCATTACAAAATTGACAATAATGATAGAAGACATCAAGTCACTGAACAATTCTCCTTTTCTCTAATACTAGTTAAAGGTATCTAGGTACCAGTAGAGACTACAGTACTATTTCGTAGAATGACATGGAATTTCACGCTGAGAACTACTACATGTGAATTTTCATCCAGGGCTCTTGGTGATAACATAGAAATGACGTTTAACGCTGCTTCAAAATTATATTGTACCTATTGTAAAACGAGGAAGGTTCATTGCAGACTTTCGTAAACGCTTATGTGAATAATCAACAGTATCGAATTTCTACCAACGGAAAACTTAACACTAATGGTATCAAAATTCTCCTGCGGGATGCATGATGTTTTATGTCCCAACGTTTCTGCAGCATGATATCAAATTGCAATCCGTTCGTATAATGTATCCATCTATGTCTGTTGCAATCAAATAGTACCGATCCATGCACAATTCGAACATGTCACAGAGTCGGTAGACTAGATAGTGTGCACAGAGTAACAGTGTGATACCGTACAGAAGTTTTACAAGAAGTAGACACTGATAGAAGTTTTATTGAGTATCCATACCCACAATTCTCTCGTTCAGTCTTAAAACAGAATTAGGTGAAGCACTTCTTGTCTGCACCCTTTAAATTCTGTTAATTGTGATAATATTTGAAAGAAGTAAAGAAACATTTCTGCTCCAACTGTGTAATACTGATACTCCGCATGTCAGCTCCTGATCAACGTACTGTCGGAAGTAACAAAAATACGAAATAAAAAATTAAATGCAAAGAAACTAATTGAAGAAAGAAAAGAATGACTGTTGCCATAAAAATATCAGAGACTAACAATTAGTAGGGTAATTGTAAGGCTGTGCATGTGTAACGTCTGGGTGATGGGGGATGGGTTGGGTTGCAGGGGAAGCACCTCCAACCGAGTTGACGGCGAGCGAGACTAACTCTTCCTACATCATCGTCATTATCATCGCTGTATCCGCCTGTGCTTGTCTACTCATTGTCACGCCAATAGTCTATGCTACGTTAGCATCAAAAAAGAAGGCGAATCGCTCTGGTAAATATTACTGTTCACGTTATCCTTCAATTTTTTTTTCTCCTGTAGGACCGAATAATGTGGAGAGTCTCCCAGACGTTCTTGTGGTGCAAGGAGACATCCCGATGAATTATATCTATGCCATCGCAGCTACACTCGTCGTCTTTTTTCTTATTAATCTATTCATCATGTTGTGGTACATTGTGCGAAAGCGAAACAAGGATCGTAAGTTTATAAATTTACTCCACGTGAGATCGAAGTGTAGTTTAGGGCTCGTTTAATCAGTGAAAATATTTTCCTGGATTGGTATTATCAAAAAGCGGAGGGAGAGAATTGTTACATGATACCAGTTAATTCTAGATTACAACTTCCTGATTTTTTACTTTATAGTTACTAATCAAGACTACGTTTGCCTAAATTGCCAATTATCCATAGTTTTTGACAATTATCGCTAAGAAAAATTTAGACTATCTTCTCTGTCCGAAAACCATAAATTCTTCAAGATTTTAGTCACTACCAAATATCACTAGCATTTACATGGAATAGAATCGACGAAGAAATATGACTGATATTCCAAGAACAGGATCGAAATTCATTTATTAATACTTACTTGTGTCGTTATTTGTGCAGGCATAAACAAATCTCAAACTGCGGATATGTATGCCCCGTCTACTGTTAATGGTGACACGATGACCGGCGAGTTGAGCTCAGTTTCGGATGAGAAGAGTGACGTTAACTTCGATGCAAACGATTACGTGGTCAGTGCGATCAGTCAGTATGTTCTTAGTAACAAGTAATTGCAGAGGGTAGGTTTGAGTTCTTTTAACCCTTTTTCTTTCTACATTTTTCTTTACATACGTATGCTTGCACGATCTAGATACTTCGATCACTTAGTTTTTTCACTTATACTTTTATTGTATACTTTCAATTATGAACGTAACTAATTCCAGTCTACTTAACATTCGAGTTATTTCTATTCTGTTCTCACATTTTTTAGTTCAAACACTTTTTATATTTATCGCGATCTGAGTTTTCAAAGACAATTGTTCACCTTTGAATTAAACCATTCAATAGTTATTACAATTTGTAATTACATTATTATCAATAACATCAAATCGATCTACCTTTATTTCTTTTTTCTTCTAAAGCCATTGTAGTTATTATTGATTTTTCATCTCCTGGGTTATATACTCTCTTTTCAAGATTTAGAACACGATCAGGTTGTGGGATACTTTAATTCCTGAAAGTCTTCAGATTTTCTTCGTTACCTGCTTATACGTATGTCGAATTAAAAAGTAATTGGAGTTAGTATTGATAAAACTTGGAAAACTGCAATTGCTGCCATTTAAAGATGTATTTCCTTGAAAACTTCAAACATCGTGTAGCGTGCAAATATCCATGCCCTCTTGCATTACTTTTTAACAGTGACAGTGATCATGTATCTGTGTAACAAGTTTAGACTAATTTCTGAACGTGAGTTACTGAGGAAAATTTTTCTTTCAGCTTGTTATACAGACTTATGATTATTATTGCATTTAATTTATCTCTTAGATATGTTTCAATCGTTAACTGCAAATACTCTTATCGCTCAGATCACGGCTGTGAGACTAATTCCCAAAAGATTGAGAAAAAATCAATTAATTAAGATAGTCACAAAAAAAAAAGAATGGAACTTATAACGTTTGTGCATTACGATGCGATAAAGCAGGACGAGGGGCGAAAGACGGCGGCGAGTACTTACCTGATAGATCAAACTATACAAGACTTTGGGAAAAACAGCCTGGAAATGCAGGTGCATCACCACAATCAAGGGACTCTGGGTAGGCGAAGCAACCTGCACGCCCACAGCGGTATGCTGGACATGGACTCTCCGCCTCAGCGCACAACGGCTAGTGGGACTCTCTCGGGTGCGTCATCTTCAACAGCTACTCGACTCGAGGCTCTCAATAGGTGCCGATACCTCTGAAGTTTGTCGCTCTTGGTGTCTTCTCGTTTTACTGGCCAGACTCAAGTCAATTGAACTTATATAATCCGTAAAGCACAGTCAATTACACCGAACGCCTTTGTTTAAAATCACAAGATGGACCAAAACTTCCCAAAACTCGATTGCAAAATCATTTACATGAAAACATTTTCATCGGCAAAAGTGTAAAGTTATCAAACGAATTCTAACGTTATCAAACTTGCATTAATCATCTCTTTAAATTATTCACCTAGTATCTACTCACTACATCATCCCACACTCATCGTCAATTCATAGGAAATTTATTAATAACGGAAAATTTTCCGAAACATTTTTGTCCTTTCATTCACTATTTAACCTGTGCGATTGGGATATCCATGATCAATATTAAAATACGTTGGTAATAATCATATTTGGAAAAAGAATAATAGAGTATACAATATCCCTCTATGCATATACACATACAGATATTTGATTAAAAAAAAAACCTTTTCATATATCTATACATTTCGTGAGATGCGTGTTATAAATTTTCAGTGTATACAATCGATTGCAACGCATGCTTTATATATTCACATTTCGTTACATTACACTTATACATTTCACCTATGCGTGTATACATAAATATTAACACACATATGAAATATTATTTTTGCTGCATGATCAGTGACAACTTGAGTCGGCTTTTTTATTACAATATATTCTAGTCTGGCCAGTTCTTTGCGCCGTACCCCCTCCTGAATGCATTGTCGATTAATGTTTCAAAGATTTTTAAGCAATTTCATTACAACATACCGTACCTACACAAGCACATCAAGACACAACTTATACTTACTCACTTGTATCCAATTACATATTGGCTTAAACCAATCGAGCAGCTTGCTTTTTTAAATATACTTATATATAATTATACAATCGTTAAAGTCATGGCGTAGACATAGATGTAAACGAGATGGCTGCAGAGAGCTCTCATGCTTGTGAGGATTGTGCATGTTCTTTTAATTGTTTTAAGTTCACCTGCAATCAATGCTGACATTTAAGTCCAGTTATCGATTACCGATTAAATCCCGAGTGCAAATCGTCTTTTGCAACGAGAACTACCCGGATGGAAATATTCATGCAAAATAATTATCGAAAAGCTTTTCCTTGTTCATATGATTTTCTATGAAAATTAGATTTATTCTCTCACAAATTTTTGGGAGTTTTACATCAGTTTAAGAAAAATCCGTAAGTCAATAGCTAATTCTATCATTCTATCACAAAATTAATCCGCTTCTTCGAATTTAAAAAAAAATATATCTACAACTTCCAGAAGTGTAGCAAGTTTGACTGGAAACTTGTGAAAAATCCAACATCTTCCAAAATTTTTTAAATAAACTTTTCCATCAGGGATATTAACTGCACCAAAAAATTTAACGGTTATACAATCTCGTTGCGAGGGGAGTATTCAAATCTCAATTGGAAATTGAGACTTTTGTGACAATCTTTGATGTATTTTTTTTTTTACAGAGCAAATACCAGTAAACGTCGCTAGAACTGATCCAGATTTCAAAAATTATGGCTAAATACATAGCATAGAAATACAACTATAATAGCAATGGTGGATGATTTAAAACAATTAAATAATTTTGCCGTCATTATCATATACGTACAGCACAATAAATCTGTATTTTTATATTCTACCTATGAGGAATAGGTGAAAGGAAAAAGGAACAAGGAAAGGAGAAAAGTACGAATTATCTTTTGACATTTTCAGTCTCAAAATCGAGCTACATCGGGAATCCGAGTCCAGCCCCACCGGCCGACGCGAGCTTCTACAGTGTGGAGATGGACAATGGCCGGTATTTAGGGTATGAAGGGAATCCCAGCCCGGCCCCAGTTATCGGGGACCCGGGGCTGAGCGGCTATTATCCTACGATGGCGACAATGGGCCATCACGCACCCTCCCACATTGTGGCGGGAGGAACGCTGACCCGGAACAGAACCCTCCCTCGCCCAGTCCCCCCCCCAGACGTCACTGTTATGACTGCAGGCGCAAAGTCCCCAGTACCCCCTTCGGTACCCCCCCCGCCAGCTACGTTTGCACGTGCGGCCCCCGTCCCCGCACATTCCCACGGGCACCCACTGTCTACTTTCACCTCAACCCCAGTCTATTCGGACATTGACGGACATCTTGTCTGAGAATCAACCCCGATGGGAATCCTAGCAGTACCCTCGAGTCCCACCACGATACGCCAATTTCAATACCTGGATGATGAGGATGAGCAAGAAGACTCTGAAGAGAGTACCCGCCTCTAATCAAGCCTGCTGTTTTGATAGTGGCCAGTGATGTAACGTTGGGGTGAATTAGGAAGGAAACTTATAGATGGACGATATCTAGATTTCTTCATTGCACGGGCGATACTCAGGTTTCAGGTGAAAATAGATCTTAGTCGACGGTATTCAATAGTCTGCCAAAATCGGAAGTTGGACATTTTCTAAAACTTGCTGAATTAAAAACGTCTGTACCATCCACTTTATAGTACGCAGCAAGTCACGTGTTGCACTTTTATGCACATCCGCGATAAATCGCCCCTCCGAAGCCTCGAGAAAACAAGACAAAATATTTAACACATAGTAAGGAATTAATAAAATCGATTGCACGACGATTACCGCCGATTTTTTCGCACCCTCAAGTTCGTATTCTTCACAAATACATCGTATACAGAAAAATTTCAGAATATACTTTAAGAAAAAGAACTTGTCTGTTTCTCATTCGCAACAGTTTATTTCTGCATTTTGTCAGTCTTCTTGTAATACGGTTTATAAATTTTTTTCCTTTTCTCTCATTCATAAACTAGCATCCCTGCTCAGAATGTGTTGATCACTGTGCACGGTTAATTTGTGACAATTAACTTGATGTTAAGCGTGAATACGAACTTTCACCGTATGAAGTTTGATGTAATTTGGTTACTGCACGCTCGTGGTCATGAATACTAATTACAATGTATGCGAATAATCGACTGCATAAAAACTAAATGGCATAAAAGTGAGCTTCTTCGGGGTAGTGATATTTTAATGAAAAGACAATAGTACATAAGTTTAGTTATAATTGAATTATTATGAGTAATTAGTTTCTTTTCTTTCTTCTTTTCTTTTTGTAATCGACTCTGTGTTTATGTACATGTATGTATATATACATCTGAGTTAGGTGCTACACTTGAGATTAAAGTTTGAAAAAGAAGAAGAAGAAGCGAACAAAAACACAAATAAGTAAACAAACAAATAGAAATGAGCCAACTCTATAAGATATAAAATAATATTGATAGGAATAACAATAATGATAATGATGATGAATAATGACTATAATTAATATTCGTTTGTATCGATAGTTTTTTTCTTGCATTTACTTGAATGAATTATGAATTAATATCGATATACATATATAGGCGTTTCATTATATTGTACATATATTATTATTGATATATTATTGTTATTATTGTTATTATCATTGTAAATAATAAGTCTTAATGTTTCTCACGCTCCACGAATAATTCAAATGGATTACATGAGGGTCTCACTATACTTAGGATATACTATGCAATGACGTATAATATACATAGTATAAATATGCTACTTTAGTAAATACATACCTATAACTAAGGCTATATGTATATTTGAAAATTAATCGTGTTGTTAAATGAGAGGACGCGTTTATGTTTGTCAAAGCCTAATTAGTAGTTGATAATATATATTTTTGAAAGAATTTCATCATAAATTGATTAATTAATTGGCCTATTGTCAGCTAATACTATTGAAGCATGTGAAACGTACAGAAAGTTGAGCTCTCAATTGCACTATGTTTTACTTCACCATCGGTACAGCACAGCCAGATATAGCATGCATTTCAATCTATCGAAATTCACTTTTTCTTCGAAAAAAAGAAATGACCCTGAAAAAAAATCCGTGAATCAGAGATAGTTTGCACGTGAGTAGATACACTTTTGAAACAGATATGGTATTGTAACACATTCTATATTTACAGCCCATGGTCGTCATCCCACTATTAAAAATAAGAAATGTTCACATTTTTCATTCAGCTAAGCTACATTAAACAATATACACGTGGTCGAATATTTTTGTGAAAACGAGTACATCTACTACCTATAAACTGCGTTCAAACTCAGGCATTCAGTCATTTCTTAGCATGTGCATTATCACAATAGGTTTTATTTAATAACCTTATGTGTACATTAATAGACAACCCTGAATTATGAGAGAAATTCTCTCCCCTCTGGATGACAACACCATATCTGAGTATACTAATATGGGATCTATTTCAGAGAAAGCTTAAAAAAACTATTATAAACTTTTTTTTACGATTCAAAATAATGAAATCGATTCTTATGTGTCACAGCTGCTATAGGTATTATAATTGAAAGTTTGGATTTTATGGATAATGTTTAATTAGCGTACACCATTGTTGTTTCATTATCGTGTCGATTGATCGATTATACAGCTAGTATCTAACAGGCTTAAATACTTTATCGTTGACCGTCGTTGTATGAATATATATGAAAACCGCAGAGGTCAACTTAGACTGATGATTAAAAAATTCACGTATGCTCAATTAGAGGAAAAACCCGTTCACGCATAATTAAGAGTTCTATTTACATATATACATGTTTTATATTTGTATTTAAAAAAAAAGAACAAAAAAAATCAAAAAAATAACGAACTGGATAAACAACAAAATCATCTGTAATACTTGAATATAATATTACCTGAAATAATTGAACTATGTAATCTCCAAAGTATTTGCTCATCCAAGTGCTAAGTAAATTAGAACGGACCGATATTCGTCCAATATAGTACCTTGGAGATGGACATACAGCCGTCTGCGCTATATTTCATATTTTACTTAATAATAATAATACCAATAATAATAATAATAATAATAATAATAATAATAATAATAAATATTATTAATAACAGTAATAATAATACTGATGATGTTGATGAAAATAACAATAATGATAATAATAACTATCGTACTAATATTCGTAATAATAATGCTAATAGTACTAGTTCATAATGATATTAATAATCCATTATTCCGTTGATTATCATAAGATCATAGTCAATCCTAATTATACAATCACTACGGTACGATCATAAATTAATTACTTTTAATGTACATAATGTAAATATTATCTAGATAGATATTAAAATTCACGAGAAGGAAACACACACACGCACATAAATGCACACACGCAAAAGAAAAAGCACACATTGAAATATACCATGCTACCGCAGAATTAATAACATCAAGAGCTTTTGACATCGATCACATTTTAATTGCACTGCTTTTTTCTGTTGTTGCCGAAGGTACCAGAATTCAAGACTTGACTGTATACTTAAAACAGAGCTACGAGATTTTCCATGCTGATCGAATGAAATTAATTATTTTCACAGAACGCGCACGTACGTGGTTCAAAATTTCTTTTAAACGCATTCCGTCGTTAATACTGTTATATTATAGACAGTATAAATTTTGCATCCGGAACTGGGTTTAGAAAAATGGTAATTTCACAACGTATTTTCCACGCATGACATGATTGCAATACCTTTTCTGGAACTTGTTTTGCAGTTAAACACCCTTCGAAACGCGTTTAGCACTTTCAAACGTTCGTCCTTCAGAGACATGCGCTGAAGAGGATTTTTAGCGCACATATCGTATTCAAGTTCCCTTCAACCTTGTATCGAAAATTCCTTTAACATGTACACACGTTGCACATAAATCCGCAATTCGTAACTATTTGTTCAAACTCTTTGAAAACTTCTGAAAATCTGTGTCGAGAAAGTTTTTAAAACGTCCACCAGCTCATTACTTTTACCATTACAAAACTGACCTGAAAGCAAGTTAGATTACTTCTTTGACTGAGTGCAACTGAAAAATATTCAGTAGAAAAATATTATTAACTAGATTCTACTCTTCTTAAGAGTCGCAAAATAAATCGAATTAAAAACTATGGAAATGGAAACACGTTTTTTTGTAAATCGCGTTTGCTGTTGTGCTTACAGCTGCTTCTAACTTTGTGCAAAATAATAAAAAAACCATCACGTTACTTATGTCACTCTAAAAGACGAGAAATTGTGAATTGTGATGATTAATTATTGGATTACTTCTAAAAGTATTATTACTGTTGCCAATGAATGACGAATGCAAAATTTAGACAATGTTGTAAAGTTGTACACGCGAGCAGACATCGATGGTAATATATAAATAAATTAATAAGGAAATGAATATAATATGTTGAATGTGAAGTGTGGTCGATGCGGTACCTTATTCATATAAGAAAACATGTAAATACACACATAACATATTACGATGACATAAATAGTTGTGAAAACAAATTTTTGTTAAAAAAAAGCTCTTCGGTTATAAATACCTGCGCAATATAATTAAATATCTATTGCGATGTAGACATATATTAAATTAATGATTGTAAATAACATATAGTATTTTTACATTCTCATTCTAAATTATATTTCCAATTCTAAATGGTACATCATGTTCTCGCTTCCCCTGTCACCATTGCATCGTTCTACAAAAAAAAATGTACAATTAAATCTCACCAGTCTCTAATTAATTTTTCAATGAATATATAATTAGGTGTACTTACCGTTGTTACTATTGCGACTTTCCATTATTATAATCTGCATAGTACTTGAAGTGAAAAAATACAGTCGTGTATAAACGATATGAACTTCATATATAGGCGTCATAATTTAATTTCCCATTTATTTGATATCCGTACGGTGTCCGTAATACTGATTGGATCGTATAACTTTAATTTTGATTAGAGAGCGAGGAGGCTCACATCTAGTTGCGTCTTATCTCATCGAAATTGAATGATCGTTACAACTTACGATGTATGTTGATGTGTGAAAAAGTAGACAACGTATAGTATTTTTGTGCGAACGTATAACGTATTGCGCATATAAGGCGAGTGTCCCACTTGTTGACCCTGTCCTAATTATTAACCTTTTTTGATTGAATCTGTTTGATCCTTAGTTTTCAAATTACCAAAAAATAAATTCGTAATATCCAACTCTCTTGCAGTTGGTTTTAGTCATCGAGAAATTCACAATTTATACCGTCAATTTATAATTTTGGAAAATATAAGTTTCGATAATTGGGTCTAAACGTGTCAATAACTGGTACACCTACTTTATGTATAGAGTTAATTGTGTACTTATAAGGCCTTTTGTAAGCATTGATATGAAGAATTTTGTTTTTTAAGAAAAATCAGGAAATATTTATAATAGTTCTCGTTAAAATAATGATAGTAATAAAAATAAAATAATTATGTAATAATAATAGTAATAATAGTAATAGTAATAACAATAATAATAATAACAACAATAATAATAACAATAATAATAATAATAATAATATTGTAATGATAAGCAGGGCGACAGGGCGAAGCTCGGCATACTAGTCCTTAATTTAAAGCCAAAGTATGAGGAAGAAAACTTAAAAACGAGAAAAAACCACAAACAACAATGGAAAAACGGAAAAAAGGTCAAAGAATAATGAAAAATTACTTCAAGTTTAAGAATTTCAATATTAATAGAGTGTAAGACACTCGAAATGGTTTATCCAGATTCAATGACGATATTAAATGATTCAATAATTGTAGTAGATAAACAAACTAACCATTATACAGATATATAGGTAAATATTATTAAGATAAATACTCCTTGTATAAATTTTTTGTGTTTGAAAACAAAATATGTTCTCCATTGCGCAACATTTGCATTTTTTCTATAGGGTATACGTATATGTATATATGCAATTATACAGACATATACATATATATGTATATATACACACATATATATACATATATATATTACCTATATTTCGTCGACTAGCAATATAATTATACATATAATATTATAACGAACCCTCTGTAAATTGTTTTTCTATAATAATTATTAAAATTGATTATAACACGTGATTTTTAACTCCCGCGTTTTGTTAAAAGATCTACTCATGAATTTGTAATTTTTTTTTACAGTTTGTTATTAGGACCCGATCGCAATCTCGCCATAAATTTTTCTCAGACACGGTAGAATCTTTTCACAGACAAAAAGCTAGCTAGCAACAAATTACAATCAGATATCGCATAAAATCACTTCGATACGAAAGTGCTATACTGATGCCGAAAGTCACACGAAGAATTGAAAGCTTTGGACTTGAAAAACGAAAGCAATCTCAATGAATGGAAATACACATGTGAAAATTGAATGTACAAAAACTGGCACGTATAACACATATTTGGATGAGGACAGGTAGGTAGTCAGTCTTGATTACAACAAAAATGTGATTATTTTTTCAATTTGCAAAACTATTTATTTGATTTTTTTCCACTATTCGTTCTCGTCTCATTATTATTCAGTGATTCATTTAACATTGATATTAATGCAATATAATATAATATAACATAATATAATAATAGTAATGAATTTTCGTTACTCGTCATCAATGTAATTATGCATACTACATATTATATAATAATGCAATGTACAATTCCTCTATTGAATGATGTATTTCCAATTAGAAATAATCATAAATACCACAGATCTGGAGTTGATCTGCGGGTAATGCATTAATGACGATTAACACATTGAATACAGAACAAATTATAGGTATACAACTGGTGATTAAAATATTAATAACTAACATACAATCATAATATTTTCCACTTTCGTTTCTACTTGGGAAACAATAATCATAACAGTAGCGATAATAACAAGAGGTACACGCATGCTATAATCGGCAGTAATATAGTGCACAAATTCTTTTCATTTCCAATATATTATCTGTATAAATGTATACAACTGTTATCAGCTAACCTGGTGATTAAAATGATAAGGCTCATTGTTCAGTAATTTATTCGTATATTTCCGTTTTTCTTCGTACTTTTCGTCGTAATTTTTCGGCGTATAATATTAAATATGTAAGTTTGTACTTCACACCTTACATACTTATGTAATACAAATATTTCATTATTAATTTATGCATTTATTCAATTAATAGTCATCGTGTGCCCCTCTATCATTTATTAATATATATATATATATATATATATATGTATATATATATATATATATATATCAGTATTCGTAACATTATTAAAAAATTCTATTTGCACTACCTCGATTATTATTGTTATTATAACTGTACATAAAACAAAACGTAATCATTATAACGATGAATTTTACTATCCATTTTTTTTTCTTTCTAATACGTTATAAACGTATTGAAAAGACAAAAGCATTTCCAACGCCGGTAAAGCAGAAAATCTAAAAATATCATATACATGTATTAAAGAAAAAGAAAAAACAATTAGCGTCGTATCCATTACATTACCATAATAATCTTAATTCAATACGTATCAAACACTTTCAATATATTACTTTTAAATTACAGACGTATAACATTTTATTATTCCATCATTGAGCTCTCAGAATAATATCTTATTTAGAGACACTGCACGGGAAAATTATATAAAAGCAATTTATTTGTATTTCCGTTCTTACCTATAAAAGCTCATGGTCTTTGCTATAATGTATATATATTTATATATCTCCATTAAATAACAGTCACTTTTCTTGACTTGTTTATTTCTTCAATTTTATTATTAACGTCTTCTAGCGTGTATGAATTTTTTTAATTTTTTTATTTTTTTTTTCATATAAATATATATACCTCAAATATTTTACCACATGTTTTACGATTTTTAACAAAATTACCCGGTGTCATCCAATTTCCGCGACACATCAAAGTTTTTTATGTATTATGATTTTAATTGTTCTATTTTTTGTCCTTGAGGTGTATAATTTATTCAATTATGTACCTGGAATTATATAATTTTTCCGCAAAGGTATTTACAGATACGCTTCTCTCCTATCTTGATTTCAGTTCTTGACTGTTGTCCATTATAATAATAAATTAATGTAACTGGATAATAGAAAACTTCTGGTAGATAAACATACGATATATTTTAACTTTTTTCTTTTTCTCTTTTTTTTTTTTTTCTTTTTGTAAAAAATGCATACTTAAATTATTCTGTAACCCTTCGGGGATAGTTTACACACACGTTATACATAATCATTGTATATGGTATGCAAACATTTCTTATTTTCTGCCAAATAACGATGACTTTTTTCGGTTAGTAAAAAATAGACATATATTTATAACTTTATTTCATGCTCGATTGCAATGCTTCTTTGGCAAGATTATATCTATACAAGTAACATAATAATATAATTACAATTTACGGACATGATTTTTGTGCCATATCCAAAACACGACTACGATGATGAACAGAAAACAAAACATATTGCTTACTTTGCTTTAAAAATGCAACCTCATGAATGAGGAGTTATCTTTTTTTCACATTCGTTCAATTATTTTCACTTTCTCTTTTGTAATAACATATCTGTCCGAAAACAGACTACAGATTTACGTGTATATAATATTATGTAAATACACGTTGAGATATATATATATATATATACACACACACACAAAATAGTAACACAGTTTAGAACGTTGCGAGCTGTTATCCACCAAATAATGTAAAAATAAATATTTTTTTGTTATTTAAAGTTAATTATCATCATCATTGTCATCGACGTCTTCGTCATTATTATTATGAATATTATTATTGTGTGTATTATTATTATTATTATTATTATCATCAACATCATCATTACCATTATCATTGTGGTATTAACGTGTACTTTCATGCAGCTGCCTTTTCACTCAAGTGCATTATTGAGACAAAAAAGATTACTCGCAACGTTTCACACGTAGGACTATTCACAACAAATAACACTTCGAACAAAGATGTGTGTATAAAAAATTATAAATATTTATAACTAATCGTGATATTGGTAACAATCATTAATGATCAATTGCACGTTTAAGTATTATGCAAAGTATTCAGGTAAGGATGTGTAATAGAAAGGAAGAAAAGAAAAATTAAGGAATTCTCGGTAGGTACAGGGCAACAGAATAAATTCAATTAAATTATCTATCTACGACAAAAGTATACTGGTCGATCTATAATTGCATCACGCGATTGTATTCTTAGGAAGTAAAAAATAAAAAATGCAGACACATCGTTTAATGTAGAAAAAATAATAATAATACTAAATTGATCTAAAGATACAATATATGAAAAATCGACGAATCTTCTCTATTATAACGATATATTATCAGACTCTATTATCCAGTTCTAGTATGTTACAGTTAAATTGAAATACGCATGTGGTATTTTATCCGTGATACTTTTACAATTTTACGAATCTTGTAGCCCGATACTATCCTACTTTGACTACCGCTAATCCCTAATTTCGACATATTATGATGTCGTATAATCATCAAAGAAACATTGCACTTCAGCTCAAGTTATTATCATTAGTAATAATAACACATCTAATAAGTATTATATTCAATTTCGTCTAATATTCATTCGCAATATAACATTCGTGAAGAATAGATTCAGCAAACCAAAATAACATTTGTTAATTATTTAAAATTTGGGAAATGTACAAAGTGGCTCGAAATTCAATTACAACATTATTGATTTGTATCTTCGTCATCTATTTTAAATTTTTTGCCAGAACGGCACTGTACAAAACCTTATGTAAAAAATAGGGCATTCTATGCAATAATATTATGAACATAATTAATGTTCAGTGTAAATAGCTTGATGAGTTTAATTTGGTCAAGCAAATCTAATCTTTATGAATAGAATATTACAATGCAACATATAATACACATATAATATAGCTCATTATTGAAAATCGTTAACCTTAATCGAAGTTCGAGTGGGTTTCGTTTATACAGGGTAAATATTGATAGCGCGTTTGGTCATTTTCTAGAGGGATATACAGGAGAAATCCGTTGCAAACTTTTTGTATTCATTTTCCCATTTTGATAATAAGGACATGTTAACATAGGAAACATAATCCTGCGTCACATAAGAAGTAAGAAAATTCACTTTACCAATTGCTGTATTGTTATTGTTTCAAAATATATATTAATTAATGCAATATATATTAATTTTTCAATTTTGCAAGCATTGGAAAATTATTGTTTGTTTTATGCTGTGAAAATTGTAAGGTACTGTAACCAATCATAAAAATATCATACAATATCAGATTGAGCAAACAACTAAAGAAAAATGGAGATAAGTATCAAGTTTTAAACTAAAACTAATTCATTCATGCTTGTCAATCATCATCAATTATATGTATAGTATGCAATGATAGGAGCTGGAAATAAAATTTTTTAGTTTTAATTAATCGGCAACATAATGGTGTGAAAAAAAAATATTCTCAAAGTATGCAGCGGACTCAACTGTCCTGGGTATTGTATGATCGTTGGAATTTAGACTTTAAGAGCAGCTTTGGGAGACCAGTGATGGAATCTGGCAGGACCGGCAGGATATGAGGAAGGATGCGCCCATTTGTTGCCCCTGTGACCCATGAAGGGAGGGGGAGATGGGCCCCCCATAAATGGGGGTGGAGGCATCACATTGTACCATGGCTGATTCATTGGGTGCGGACCATAACCCATGCTGAAGGAGTGGTTGAACCATGAACGATTTCTATTGACGTGTGGCCTTGGGCTATGCAAATTACGTCTCCTACCTGCACTACTGCTAGAATGTTGCTGATTTTGATTCACGGCGCTCAGAGGCTTTGACTTGCTATGGTGTTCGCTGACACTGGGACCCGCATGAGACTTCTGAAAACAAATGGATACTTAGAGTTTGGTAACATATCTGTAGGCCATAAAATCTTACACAAAAGGAATTCAGCAGTAAAATTGGGGTAATTTCAATGATTCGAATAGTACAGAAAGTTGCATAGACTAGCGGTTTTGTGAGAGGCAAATTTCCAATAAACACACTTTTTGTTTTTCTTTGTATCCGAAAGGGATGAAGAGCGCCTGACGACTCTTATTCGAAGGGTTCAGTGCCAGAGTAGCCTAACCCATATTGTCGATGGGGCTCATTTTAAATGGCCTAGGATAGTAAAGTGAGCCTTATCGACAATGTGGGTTAGGCTACTGTGGCACTGAACTCTTCATTCATACAATTCAAATAAGTAGAGTCCCCTTAAAAACTACCGTTAGCAATTTCTGTCCAGATATGCGAATGATGACCTGTGTTTTTGTAGACTCTTCGATGTGCCTGGGTTCCTTTGTCACGTTATGGCCGCCAAGCTGGAGCATAGGCACGGCATTTTCCTTGTCGTCGAAAGAGGCGAGGGTACAATAGGAACCTTTGCTTTCCCCAAAGCGACAGCATACTTCATTTGGATCAACCCAAAGTGTTAGTTCGACAGGCAGGGACAAATCCTCATACCTAACACCTGCAGCTCGAGCTGCACTCTCAAGGGTTTTATCCCTCCGACTATGGCCATTAACCCGGATGCAACGATAGCCCTGACCCTTGAACGGCTTGTCAGGAAACCAATGGTTCTTGAATCGTTCCATCAGAAGCTCGACTAGACGTCTTTGAAAGCATTTCAACTGGTCAGGACTAAATTTTTCGCTTTTGTCTATCAGCTTTACTAAGAATAAAACTGCCGCTGTGATCTCGTTGTGCATGTCGTGTGTTGTTTACGTATCTAATCAGGCTGGGACTGGTAAACAAGGAACTCTTAGAGTGTCCAACAAGAGTACCTCCGAAAATATGTGTATTATTGCTCGAAAAAGACAATGTGGTGCACATAGAGCTCTCCTCCTCCTTCTCAGCCGATTATGATTTTAGTTTCTTGGTGTTCGTTGTGCAAAAATAATCGATCGTTGTAATGATGTCTCGCAGAATCAATTCGCTATTTTTTGATCACGGACGTGCTTCGGTTGAAAAAAACCTGAAACATTGGTATTATCATTTTCTATGCGGACTTCAATTTCAGAGCTGCATAAAAAAACTAATGCTGGAATATGAGTTTTTGCTATGAGTATAGTTACTAATTATTCATGAAATCAAAATTGAAAAAAAAAAAAAAGAAAACCATAAGATGTTGTGCAGTCATTGAACCCAAGATTATTTTGATATGGATTGTTTTCATCTAGCATTTTAAGATATCTTTAAAATAATTGAAAATAACGAATGCTTGAAAGATGGAGTCGTCCCATATGGAAATTGTAGGAAAAGAACTTGGAAAATTCATCGTTTTCAACATCTCCACATAGAACCAGATAACATGATAATGAACAAACCAACAATTGAGTGTTGTAATCACATCAGTAATGCGTTATCTGTAATTACCAGTACTACATGAACACTTCATATAATCATCAGTCGTTTGTTTGTTTGAATGTTTAAATTGCAATACTGTTGGAAACAAAAGCAACAGAAGAAAACTTGACGATGATATTTGACAAATTGCCTTAAATAGAAGTGCCCGCTTAACTCGTATGTCAAATGAGAACACTAGCATCTGGCCTACCTCCTAGGACAAAGCATTAAAATATCACTAGAAAGTAGTCAATGCTAAATATGTGTTTAAATATGGATACGCCATTGCTTGAACCACGGCTACAGCATTGTCCTGATGCAATGGGCGGAATCGATCAATCATGTAACATACTCCAAATTAATCTATGCCTGAACAAAGAAGCAAACTTGCTGTAGCTTTCAAATCTTCATTCATACGGATTTTACTTGCCAATTTAGTAGAATAGATAGCATATATGAACAAAAAGCAGTTGAAAATTCGAGGGAAAATCAATAAGCCATGTTACTCAGGTTCTTTAAGAATTCCTGACTAGTCGTAGAGACTTTTCGATCAGAATTTTTGATTCAATACTATTGTCGAGTAGGTCATTTTTCTGTGAAATGTTGCAAGAACTACTGTTGAGCATAAGGCGAATGCGAAGTTAGAATGGCACTTGAACAATGGTTTAGAAACATATTTAATATTTAGTAAAGTAAGATTTGTTGATTTATCGTGAAGCAGAATGATAGTTAGGGAATATAATTGACTAAATTATCATCTGTGTATATAAGATGTACATAACAGTAACGGTAAAGTCGTAACGCACAACAATATGCTGTTGTTTACTCCAACTTTTTTTTTGCCCTTTTTTTCTATGTCAATGAATGGTAATTAGGTTATGGTAGGCATATTGGCATAGGTTAGGTAATTCGCACGTAGGCAGCTCGCGGTATTTGCATAACATACGCGAAATAGAATGACCCGAGATAACGGCTGTTTTTAATATTGCATCAAATTTCGTCAAGATGATTATAAATTTGTAAAATTAATCAGACGGTGGAATTTGTGCCAGCTCATTCTTGTACATACATATGACTACGTAGAAAGCTGCAGGGTAGGCGCGTATGTAGAAATATATGTGTGCCAGGATGTGCCTTGCTCGATTCTTTAATGCGAGCTCGACGTTAAATGGATGGAATGGATTAAGTACACACTGCGTATTTACCGAGATTCCCTTCTATATTGTTCGAATTTTCGACCCTTGTTTAACCCAGCAGCGCGATTACAAGCTAAATGAGGTTCTAGTAATACAGCTTACGGTTAACTGACGGAGACCCTCTGGTTTTCGATGAAATTAGTACCTCTCTACTGGCTTTAAATAAACGCACTGGCTCGACCTAACACGTGTTACGTCGACCCTACTCCACTGAATATAGAATGCTCATCAAGACCTCCTACTAATACTTAAAAAATGAAATAACATCAATGTGCGCCGAAGACAAGTTGAGGGCATGCTCACTAGACGGCGGTACTTCCGTGCCAATTGGCTACGTCCGATTCGGGTTGGCGAGCATTTGAAAAAAAAAAACATTTCCACAGATTTCAAATCACGCTTTTATTCACCATGCCAGATTTTTCTATTCTCTTCATTTTTTTTACAAATGTATTGACCACGCTGTGTATCTGTTCGCGGTAATGAGTTTTATACCAAACTTGCAGTTAGCGAAACGAGCGTTGCAGTTGTCATTGCAATCAATGTTGTTAGTACGTAAATTAAAGTAGAACAAATTGACCGGCGTGAAACTTAAAACTTTTCGAATTAAAAGATAACTAGCTATACTGAAATAACCCAGAAATAATTGACTTCTCTTTGCGATGAACATTTCCAATCAAAAATTTTAAATACTCGGGACTTATCAGTTCCAATCAATTCATAGAAACTCAGAATCAAATTAATTTGGATATTAAATTGCAATTGGTATAGCGTACTAATAAACACGAATGAACGTATTGAAATCGTCTGAACATCGGTAAATATATTGGCGATGTTTCCCGTGAAATTCATTACTGATTCCATTATAAATCCGGACAAACCAACGTTGGCACAAATGAACCATCTGTACTATTAATTGATGCTTTCTGAATCTGCATTGAATCCAATAATTTGCCTGCAATCAGGCGTTTTCTCTATTCAGGCACTGTCAAACTTGCTAATTTGTATACATACATGATTTTAACTAATTTGACAACTAGGTGTTTGACGCTGCTGCTGCGCATACATACTACAGAATTAAAATTGGCCCTGTAACCGGAACTATCAGATTCATTAAAAACGAAAACACCATGTTTAGTGACGAGTCTTTTCCACCAGTTGGATTTTCCTCGCAAGCATCACTTGATAAGTAAGTTTTATGACGATTGTATTTGAGGTTAGGTACACGAATGTTGCATCGCCACCAACGATATTCCCTTGTAGTTAATAAAAAGTGTAAACCATCTTCCATGGTATGGTATACTGTATTTTACCAAAACCTGACTCATATCTGCAGTTAACGATCATTGGAAATTGTGAATGACCATAGTCTTCTGTGCGACGATCAACTAATCAAAATCACTAACTGGGAAATTTTACTATCCCAGATCACAAAGTACCGCCAGTGTTCAGACAGAGGAAATTCATTGCCAGGAGAGTAAGAATCAGGTTTTCGAGTCAAAGGATGTGGAGGTAAATACAACTTCATACAACCTTGTGAAGTAGCTTAGGTAATTAGTGAATAATTTATTGCACAAGGATTTATTTTGATTATTCATTAATTTTCACTTTTACGTGTATTCCATATGTACCTATCAAATGGAATTATTTTCTTGAAATAATCAACAGATCCAAACTGTTTGCCAAGACAAGACATCACCACAGGTCGATTACCAGAAACTGGCAGCATTTCTGAAACGTGTTACACCTTCGGTATTGGATGAACTCGACGAGATTTATGGCAGCACTGCTTTTGATGGGTATGATGTTGCCAGTAGTGGAGAACCGTCTACCAGCGTTAAGCTACTTACAAAGTTTCATACCCTCAATGAAGCGGATGCCGAGGTACAGTGACGTCTTATTTGTGTATTACAGGAATTCATTTTTCAGCAACTACACAGCTTATTGTAATTATTCAATTATTCTACATCACTTATGTCAGTCAGTAATTTTGCATGTACACTGATCAAGTCAATAATTCAGAAAGTAGAATCAATTAATAATATGAATGTCTTGCAGCTTTTGAAAAACCTTGGTACCTTTTATTTTGTTTTTAGGCCAAAATAAGCTGTGTTACTTGGAGTGCCGGTGGTGGATCTTTAGCTTTGTCATACAGTACAGTATGTCACGACACGTGGTGTAACCATACATCAAGTATCAGAATTTTCAATTTTACGAAGGAAGATCAGTTTCCATCAACACCAAACAGAAGCTTGGAAGTAAACTCATGTGTCACTGCATTATCCTATCACCCTGTGGAACCCTCCATTCTAGCAGCAGGTTTATTTAATGGTAAATGTCGTTGAGTTCTGCAAAGAAATACTCATTGATAAGTAGTATTGACTAATCAATTGTATGGAGAAAATGTGATCGCACAGGAGATGTCCTAGTCTGGAATTTGAGAGATGATAAGTCTTCAGCCCTGCTCCAATTATCTGCTCATGTAGACACCTTGTCTATGATTCAATGGCGTCCTACACTAGTCAACGGTGTATTTCCTCTGGTTACAGCTGGTAGAGATGGATATTTACTCGTCCACAAACTGACTGCCAATTTTACCAATGTTGATTTATACAAAAGGTGGACAAACTCATATTCGAAGCTGTATAATATTTAGAGATTTTAGTATAGAAATTTTTATCAAGTTGTATTCAAAGTTGCATTTATGGTAAGTTTATGAAACTTTCGTCGTCTCTTTTCCAGGTTTAAAATTAGTAAAGAACATAATCCTTCAGAAAAGACAAGGCCACGAAGCGCGAGTGGTAAAAAAGAAAGAGCAGTAGAACCTGGATTATGTATAACAGCTTTCAATTTCTCTACAATTGATCAAACTACCTTTGTTCTTGGAACTTTATGTGGGGGCTTGTACAGGTGTAATATTGATCAGGGTACTCCAGTAGAAGGTATAGTGTATAGTAGGTTCTCTAATTATTCACATTAAGACTCCATGACTTTATAAGATAATCTTGGAAAATAGAGTGACTGATTAATTATTTTTATACAGGCAGCAGAGATACCACGGACCCAGTAGTGGATGAGTTTGAAAGACACCAAGGTAGCATCACATCCATAATTTTATCAAAAACTTGCGATACTTTTGTGACAAGTGGCACCGACAAGGAAATACGTATTTATCGATTATCACAGGTGCATATTAAAAACATTAACTTTTGTTTCTGTAAAATATAATTTCGGGAACAACGTTGACGAGTCATGTCATAATGTAAGATTTGAAACTATTCGTTAAAGAATGATGTCTAGATCATAGATCTACATTTGATTAGCTTTCACTATTCTTCCAGTTTAATTCCCTGCATGTAATAGGGGTAGAAGATACCGTGACAGGTCTATCATGGGTGATGGGGAACTCGAACATTTTTACAGCGTATGGGGCTGGTCAAATAATAACGTTTTACAACTTAGAAAATGAAAAAAACCTGCCCAAAATGTTGTTGAAAACGAACGGCAGAGAGACGAATTGTCTGCAATTCAACACCAAAAGGTATGACGATCCTCACACTTTTGTAGATGCAACTCTCTGAGTATTCGGTACATCATAAATATTTTGACTGAAAGATGGACTTGGTACATGATTACGCAAAAAAAATATGAGAAGTTTTTTATCAACGAAGCTCGACGGTTTTGTGTAATTGTGGAGTTTTCTATTGCAGAGAATTAGTAGCTATAGGCGTCAGTGACGGAGATCTGGAAATATGGAAAATACCACAAAACATGGTGTACTAAGACTGTAACATAGATGTTTATTCAGCCAATAAAACTTAAATGCTATTTGCACATTACTCACTCATTGATTGCATGCATCTATATTCATGTATGATATACATTCAAATGATGATTATACGAAACCGATTCATTCGGTCCGACCGCGAATCCGTTTGTCGAAACCTTTTCCGACCCATTGCACCGTCAAGAATGTAGACAAACCAACCAATACAACGCAGGATAGACCACTAAGAGTAGACTGTAAGATATCCTCGCTGTCTTTACTTTTTCGGCTTGCCTTCTCAGGCATACGATTCTAGGCTAAATTCGCGCGATTTCTCGCTCAAAATGACGCCGAAATAGTGGCCCGATTATTTTTTAAAGCATTTTCCAACATCAATAATTCTGAGTGGAAGATATCAGAACGTACTGGCCGTACTATTTCCGAGACTTTTGGTACAACGGAACCTTTTTCTCGGAATGAATTTGGAGGACCCTTATTAAACAGATTGGACCATCAGGAATGCGAAAGAGTCGTCTAAAACTACAGGAGGACGAACAGCTGAGAATGAAACAGAAAAATAGAAGGAACTCAGAAAACGCAGCGAAAAGAGCGTGGGACCAACAGGAGAGAACCTAGGGAGGAAACTGCACCTGCTGAAAAATGCCGAAAATACGGGTTCTCTTTTTTTTCTCGTTCTCGTCTCAGGATCAATTCACAATAATTCAACCCTTTACACACTAATCGGACCCCTAAGAGTACAAAAAGGGTATTTGGTGCGTGGTAAAACTAACAGCGAAGGAAATGCGATGAAAATACAGTGGAATTTATTTATCCTTTATTTTATTCCATTTAACATAAAGTATTAACAATACAATATCATATACGTAGTATCCTGCGGAGGTGCTTTCCATTGGGACTTGAGCCGCGACTTAAATACCACTGACTAACTACAGTAATAATACCTCACGCAACATTGTTCATATTCTACTCAACGTAGTGTTGATTGCGCTTGTGTTTTCTATGTATGACACAGACAATTATTGTATACAATTCGTTCATTTTTCTACAGTATTTTTTGACGTTTAGTTCAGTACTATTTGAACACTTCTTGACGTCGTATACACTGACACTTGAACACATGTACTATATTTAGGTCATATTAAATAAACTAGATGTGAAATTTTCAAGTATTGAGTTTTGTGATTTTCCTTGCCGAACTCTTCGAGAACCCGACGAAGATTCTGCGTTTTCCAGCCGGAGGTTTTGGTCCATGGCTCGCAGCGACTGCAGTTTCGGCGCAAAAGATTCATCTCCCACGATTACGTCGATACAGCGCATCAATCGATTTATTCCAGCACTTATGAAAATCGCGATAATTTTCGCCAAAAATGCAAAGGGGTTAGCCTTATTTTTTTTTGATTTTTCGACCGAAATATTTTTGGTCTCAGATTCGATTTGTATGACCCTTTCCTGACTGATTGGACCCCCAGGAACTCAGGAAACGCAGTGAAACTACGACGAAAAGAGCACAAGCTGAAAAACGGCGAAAACTTAGCTTCAGGTGTTTCGGCTGTAACTTCTGATACGTTGATCGCAGCGTCCCGGGACTGCGCCCAATCGATTTCTCTCGCAAAATTACGTCGAATTAGTGTCAGAAAGAATTTATTCCAGCACTTTTCAAAATCGCGAAAATTTTCGCCAAAAATACGTAGGGGTTAACCTTCCTTTTTTTTTTGACCAAAAAATTTTTCGTCTTAGAATTGATTTGTACCGCTCTTTCCTGACCTATTTGACCTCCAGGAACTCAGAAAACGCAGCGAAAAGAGCGTGGGACCAACAGAAGAGAATCTACGGAGGAAAAAGCACCTGCTGAAAAGTGTCGAAAATACGGGTTCTCGTTTTTTGGCTGTAACTTCTGATGCGTTGATCGCAGCGTCCCGGGACTGCGCCCAATCGATTTCTCTCGCAAAATTACGTCGGATCACTGTCAGAAAGAATTAATTCCAGCACTTTTCAAAATCGCGAAAATTTTCGCCAAAAATACGAAGGGGTTAACCTTCCTTTTTTTTTGACCAAAAAATTTTTCGTCTCAGAATTGATTTGTACCGCCCTTTCCTGACTAATTTGACCTCCAGGAACTCAGAAAACGCAGCGAAAAGAGCGTGGGACCAACGGGAGAGAAACTACGGAGGAAAAAGCACCTGCTGAAAAGTGTCGAAAATACGGGTTCTCGTTTTTTGGCTGTAACTTCTGATGCGTTGATCGCAGCGTCCCGGGACTGCGCCCAATTGATTTCTCTCGCAAAATTACGTCGGATGAGTGTCAGAAAGAATTTATTCCAGCACTTTTCAAAATCGCGAAAATTTTCCCCAAAAATACAAAGGGGTTAACCTTCCTTTTTTTTTGACCAAAAAATTTCTGGTCTCAGATTCGATTCGTATGGCCCTTTCCTTACTAATTTGACCTCCAGGAACTCAGAAAACGCAGCGAAAAGAGTGTTGGACCAACAGGAGAGAAACTACGGAGGAAAAAGCACCTGCTGAAAAGTGTCAAAAATACAGGTTCTCGTTTTTTGGCTGTAACTTCTGATGCGTTGATCGCAGCGTCCTGGGACTGCACCCAATCGATTTCTCTCGCAAAATTACGTCGGATGAGTGTCAGAAAGAATTTATTCCAGCACTTTTCAAAATCGCGAAAATTTTCCCCACAAATACAAAGGGGTTAACCTTCCTTTTTTTTTGACCAAAAAATTTCTGGTCTCAGATTCGATTCGTATGGCCCTTTCCTTACTAATTTGACCTCCAGGAACTCAGAAAACGCAGCGAAAAGAGTGTTGGACCAACAGGAGAGAAACTACGGAGGAAAAAGCACCTGCTGAAAAGTGTCAAAAATGCAGGTTCTCGTTTTTTGGCTGTAACTTCTGATGCGTTGATCGCAGCGTCCCGGGACTGCGCCCAATCGATTTCTCTCGCAAAATTACGTCGGATGAGTGTCAGAAAGAATTTATTCCAGCACTTTTCAAAATCGCGAAAATTTTCGCCAAAAATACGAAGGGGTTAACCTTCCTTTTTTTTTGACCAAAAAATTTTTCGTCTCAGAATTGATTTGTACCGCCCTTTCCTGACTAATTTGACCTCCAGGAACTCAGAAAACGCAGCGAAAAGAGCGTGAGACCAACAGAAGAGAATCTACGGAGGAAAAAGCACCTGCTGAAAAGTGTCGAAAATACGGGTTCTCGTTTTTTGGCTGTAACTTCTGATGCGTTGATCGCAGCGTCCCGGGACTGCGCCCAATCGATTTCTCTCGCAAAATTACGTCGGATGAGTGTCAGAAAGAATTTATTCCAGCACTTTTCAAAATCGCGAAAATTTTCCCCAAAAATACAAAGGGGTTAACCTTCCTTTTTTTTTGACCAAAAAATTTCTGGTCTCAGATTCGATTCGTATGGCCCTTTCCTTACTAATTTGACCTCCAGGAACTCAGAAAACGCAGCGAAAAGAGTGTTGGACCAACAGGAGAGAAACTACGGAGGAAAAAGCACCTGCTGAAAAGTGTCGAAAATACGGGTTCTCGTTTTTTGGCTGTAACTTCTGATGCGTTGATCGCAGCGTCCCGGGACTGCGCCCAATCGATTTCTCTCGCAAAATTACGTCGGATGAGTGTCAGAAAGAATTTATTCCAGCACTTTTCAAAATCGCGAAAATTTTCCCCAAAAATACAAAGGGGTTAACCTTCCTTTTTTTTTGACCAAAAAATTTCTGGTCTCAGATTCGATTCGTATGGCCCTTTCCTTACTAATTTGACCTCCAGGAACTCAGAAAACGCAGCGAAAAGAGCGTGGGACCAACAGGAGAGAAACTACGGAGGAAAAAGCACCTGCTGAAAAGTGTCGAAAATACAGGTTCTCGTTTTTTAGCTGTAACTTTTGATGCGTCGACCGCTGCGTCCTGGGACTGCGCCCAATCGATTTCTCTCGCAAAATTACGTCGGATGAGTGTCAGAAAGAATTTATTCCAGCACTTTTCAAAATCGCGAAAATTTTCCCCAAAAATACAAAGGGGTTAACCTTCCTTTTTTTTTGACCAAAAAATTTCTGGTCTCAGATTCGATTCGTATGGCCCTTTCCTGACTAATTTGACCTCCAGGAACTCAGAAAACGCAGCGAAAAGAGCGTGGGACCAACGGGAGAGAAACTACGGAGGAAAAAGCACCTGCTGAAAAGTGTCGAAAATACGGGTTCTCGTTTTTTGGCTGTAAATTCTGATGCGTTGATCGCAGCGTCCCGGGACTGCGCCCAATCGATTTCTCTCGCAAAATTACGTCGGATGAGTGTCAGAAAGAATTTATTCCAGCACTTTTCAAAATCGCGAAAATTTTCCCCAAAAATACAAAGGGGTTAACCTTCCTTTTTTTTTGACCAAAAAATTTTTCGTCTGAGAATTGATTTGTACCGCCCTTTCTTGACTAATTTGACCTCCAGGCAGTGAGAAAACGCAGCGAAAAGAGCGTGGGACCAACAGGAGAGAAACTACGGAGGAAAAAGCACCTGCTGAAAAGTGTCGAAAATACAGGTTCTCGTTTTTTAGCTGTAACTTTTGATGCGTCGACCGCTGCGTCCTGGGACTGCGCCCAATCGATTTCTCTCGCAAAATTACGTCGGATGAGTGTCAGAAAGAATTTATTCCAGCACTTTTCAAAATCGCGAAAATTTTCCCCAAAAATACAAAGGGGTTAACCTTCCTTTTTTTTTGACCAAAAAATTTCTGGTCTCAGATTCGATTCGTATGGCCCTTTCCTGACTAATTTGACCTCCAGGAACTCAGAAAACGCAGCGAAAAGAGCGTGGGACCAACGGGAGAGAAACTACGGAGGAAAAAGCACCTGCTGAAAAGTGTCGAAAATACAGGTTCTCGTTTTTTAGCTGTAACTTGTGATGCATCGACCGCTGCGTCCTGGGACTGCGCCCAATCGATTTCTCTCGCAAAATTACGTCGGATGAGTGTCAGAAAGAATTTATTCCAGCACTTTTCAAAATCGCGAAAATTTTCGCCAAAAATACAAAGGGGTTAACCTTCCTTTTTTTTTGACCAAAAAATTTCTGGTCTCAGATTCGATTCGTATGGCCCTTTCCTTACTAATTTGACCTCCAGGAACTCAGAAAACGCAGCGAAAAGAGTGTTGGACCAACAGGAAAGAAACTACGGAGGAAAAAGCACCTGCTGAAAAGTGTCGAAAATACAGGTTCTCGTTTTTTGGCTGTAACTTCTGATGCGTTGATCGCAGCGTCCCGGGACTGCGCCCAATCGATTTCTCTCGCAAAATTACGTCGGATCACTGTCAGAAAGAATTTATTCCAGCACTTTTCAAAATCGCGAAAATTTCCCCCAAAAATACAAAGGGGTTAACCTTCCTTTTTTTTTGACCAAAAAATTTCTGGTCTCAGATTCGATTCGTATGGCCCTTTCCTGACTAATTTGACCTCCAGGAACTCAGAAAACGCAGCGAAAAGAGCGTGGGACCAACGGGAGAGAAACTACGGAGGAAAAAGCACCTGCTGAAAAGTGTCGAAAATACGGGTTCTCGTTTTTTGGCTGTAAATTCTGATGCGTTGATCGCAGCGTCCCGGGACTGCGCCCAATCGATTTCTCTCGCAAAATTACGTCGGATGAGTGTCAGAAAGAATTTATTCCAGCACTTTTCAAAATCGCGAAAATTTTCGCCAAAAATACAAAGGGGTTAACCTTCCTTTTTTTTTGACCAAAAAATTTTTCGTCTGAGAATTGATTTGTACCGCCCTTTCTTGACTAATTTGACCTCCAGGCAGTGAGAAAACGCAGCGAAAAGAGCGTGGGACCAACAGGAGAGAAACTACGGAGGAAAAAGCACCTGCTGAAAAGTGTCGAAAATACAGGTTCTCGTTTTTTAGCTGTAACTTTTGATGCGTCGACCGCTGCGTCCTGGGACTGCGCCCAATCGATTTCTCTCGCAAAATTACGTCGGATGAGTGTCAGAAAGAATTTATTCCAGCACTTTTCAAAATCGCGAAAATTTTCCCCAAAAATACAAAGGGGTTAACCTTCCTTTTTTTTTGACCAAAAAATTTCTGGTCTCAGATTCGATTCGTATGGCCCTTTCCTTACTAATTTGACCTCCAGGAACTCAGAAAACGCAGCGAAAAGAGTGTTGGACCAACAGGAGAGAAACTACGGAGGAAAAAGCACCTGCTGAAAAGTGTCGAAAATACAGGTCCTCGTTTTTTGGCTGTAACTTCTGATGCGTTGATCGCAGCGTCCCGGGACTGCGCCCAATCGATTTCTCTCGCAAAATTACGTCGGATCACTGTCAGAAAGAATTAATTCCAGCACTTTTCAAAATCGCGAAAATTTTCGCCAAAAATACGAAGGGGTTAACCTTCCTTTTTTTTTGACCAAAAAATTTTTCGTCTCAGAATTGATTTGTACCGCCCTTTCCTGACTAATTTGACCTCCAGGAACTCAGAAAACGCAGCGAAAAGAGCGTGGGACCAACGGGAGAGAAACTACGGAGGAAAAAGCACCTGCTGAAAAGTGTCGAAAATACGGGTTCTCGTTTTTTGGCTGTAACTTCTGATGCGTTGATCGCAGCGTCCCGGGACTGCGCCCAATTGATTTCTCTCGCAAAATTACGTCGGATGAGTGTCAGAAAGAATTTATTCCAGCACTTTTCAAAATCGCGAAAATTTTCCCCAAAAATACAAAGGGGTTAACCTTCCTTTTTTTTTGACCAAAAAATTTCTGGTCTCAGATTCGATTCGTATGGCCCTTTCCTTACTAATTTGACCTCCAGGAACTCAGAAAACGCAGCGAAAAGAGTGTTGGACCAACAGGAGAGAAACTACGGAGGAAAAAGCACCTGCTGAAAAGTGTCAAAAATGCAGGTTCTCGTTTTTTGGCTGTAACTTCAGATGCGTTGATCGCAGCGTCCCGGGACTGCGCCCAATCGATTTCTCTCGCAAAATTACGTCGGATGAGTGTCAGAAAGAATTTATTCCAGCACTTTTCAAAATCGCGGAAATTTTCGCCAAAAATACGAAGGGGTTAACCTTCCTTTTTTTTTTGACCAAAAAATTTCTGGTCTCAGATTCGATTCGTATGGCCCTTTCCTTACTAATTTGACCTCCAGGAACTCAGAAAACGCAGCGAAAAGAGTGTTGGACCAACAGGAGAGAAACTACGGAGGAAAAAGCACCTGCTGAAAAGTGTCGAAAATACAGGTTCTCGTTTTTTGGCTGTAACTTCTGATGCGTTGATCGCAGCGTCCCGGGACTGCGCCCAATCGATTTCTCTCGCAAAATTACGTCGGATCACTGTCAGAAAGAATTAATTCCAGCACTTTTCAAAATCGCGAAAATTTTCGCCAAAAATACGAAGGGGTTAACCTTCCTTTTTTTTTTGACCAAAAAATTTTTCGTCTCAGAATTGATTTGTACCGCCCTTTCCTGACTAATTTGACCTCCAGGAACTCAGAAAACGCAGCGAAAAGAGCGTGGGACCAACGGGAGAGAAACTACGGAGGAAAAAGCACCTGCTGAAAAGTGTCGAAAATACAGGTTCTCGTTTTTTAGCTGTAACTTTTGATGCGTCGATCGCTGCGTCCTGGGACTGCGCCCAATCGATTTCTCTCGCAAAATTACGTCGGATGAGTGTCAGAAAGAATTTATTCCAGCACTTTTCAAAATCGCGAAAATTTTCCCTAAAAATACAAAGGGGTTAACCTTCCTTTTTTTTTGACCAAAAAATTTCTGATCTCAGATTCGATTCGTATGGCCCTTTCCTGACTAATTTGACCTCCAGGAACTCAGAAAACGCAGCGAAAAGAGCGTGGGACCAACGGAAGAGAATCTACGGAGGAAAAAGCACCTGCTGAAAAGTGTCGAAAATACAGGTTCTCGTTTTTTAGCTGTAACTTTTGATGCGTCGATCGCTGCGTCCTGGGACTGCGCCCAATCGATTTCTCTCGCAAAATTACGTCGGATGAGTGTCAGAAAGAATTTATTCCAGTTCTTTTCAAAATCGCGAAAATTTTCCCCAAAAATACAAAGGGGTTAACCTTCCTTTTCTTTTGACCAAAAAATTTCTGGTCTCAGATTCGATTCGTATGGCCCTTTCCTTACTAATTTGACCTCCAGGAACTCAGAAAACGCAGCGAAAAGAGTGTTGGACCAACAGGAGAGAAACTACGGAGGAAAAAGCACCTGCTGAAAAGTGTCGAAAATACAGGTTCTCGTTTTTTGGCTGTAACTTCTGATGCGTTGATCGCAGCGTCCCGGGACTGCGCCCAATCGATTTCTCTCGCAAAATTACGTCGGATCACTGTCAGAAAGAATAAATTCCAGCACTGTTCAAAATCGCGAAAATTTTCGCGAAAAATACAAAGGGGTTAACCTTCTTTTTTTTTTGACCAAAAAATTTTTCGTCTCAGATTTGATTTGTATGGCCCTTTACTGACTAATTTGACCTCCAGGAACTTAGAAAACGCAGCGAAAAGAGCGTAGGATTAACAGGAGAGAACCTAGGTAGGAAACTGCACCTGCTGAAAGATGCCGAATATACGAGTTCTCTTTTTTCTCTCGTTCTCGTCTCAGGATCAATTCACAATAATTCAACCCTTTACACACTAATCGGACCCCTAAGAGTACAAAAAGGGTATTTGGTGCGTGGTAAAACTAACAGCGAAGGAAATGCGATGAAAATACAGTGGAATTTATTTATCCTTTATTTTATTCCATTTAACATAAAGTATTAACAATACAATATCATATACGTAGTATCCTGCGAAGGTGCTTTCCATTGGGACTTGAGCCGCGACTTAAATACCACTGACTAACTACAGTAATAATACCTCACGCAACATTGTTCATATTCTACTCAACGTAGTGTTGATTGCGCTTGTGTTTTCTATGTATGACACAGACAATTATTGTATACAATTCGTTCATTTTTCTACAGTATTTTTTGACGTTTAGTTCAGTACTATTTGAACACTTCTTGACGTCGTATACACTGACACTTGAACACATGTACTATATTTAGGTTACGTTAAATAAACTAGATGTGAAATTTTCAAGTATTGAGTTTTGTGATTTTCCTTGCCTCACACTTCGAGAACCCGACGTAGATTCTGCGTTTTCCAGCCGGAGGTTGTGGTCCATGGCTCGCAGCGACTGCAGTTTCGGCGCAAAAGATTCATCTCCCACGATTACGTCGATACAGCGCATCAATCGATTTATTCCAGCACTTATCAAAATTGCCAAAATTTTCGCTCAAAATGCAAAGGGTTTAGCCTTACTTTCAGGTTAGACTCATCGGACCCCCAGGAACTCAGAAAACGCAGCTAAATGGGCGTAGGACCAACAGCAGAGAAACTACGACGAAAAGAGCACAAGCTGAAAAATGGCAAAATTTTTCCAATCCAATCGATTTTTCTTGCAAAATCACGTCGGAATAGTCCCAAGAAGAATTTATTTCAGCACTTTCCGAAATCTCGAAAATTTTCGCCTAAAATGCAAAGGGCTCAGCCTTACTTTCTTCTCGTTTTTCGGCCAAAAATATTCCACGACCCCGAATTCTCTCTCAACTCATTTTCTGAGAGTATCTGACGTAAATCCTCGACAGATGTTTCATAGGGACGTTACAACAATTGTACTCAGTGATCATCTGTGAAGGTCAAAGTGAACACATCTAGCTTTTAAAAAGAGTTTATTTTATGTACACTATCTCAATCGTTGGAATTTTTCGTACAACGATTTTGCCCTCTTAAGTACTACATACATGATCTGCTCACACTGATTCATTAAAAAATAATTCGAATTTAGTCTAACACTCATTTGTTACTAACTTTTATGACACCAACACCAACGTTTTCCCATGGCAACTAAGAGCGCTCCCAAAAGCCACATCTTTCTGAAGTCACTGTCGCACTGCAGTATAATTAATAATTACGATTTCATCCGAATGTTTGTCGCGGTCTGTCATGAGTAGGAGCTCCACGACCTTCGAATATTCCGACTAATGCTATGAACGTTTTCCTGAACGAACAATGGGCGTTTCGCCTCGATCACATTCTACACTTATCCTTCACGAATTCCTAATTTGGTCTAGCAGCCGCGGTCACCTCTCTGCAACGCTCAGTAGCAGCTTCAACAGCGCCGATGAGGGCAGATCTCAAACCATGTCGCTCCAGATAGTGGATGGCCGTGATTGTTGAGCCTTAAAAACAACACAAATTTTCGTAGTGAACAAATAAATATCCCCTTAAAATATTTTCCTCTTGCGCACCTGCTGGGGATGCTACGTCGTCTTTTAGCTTCCCCGGGTGTTCATCCGTGTCCCGAACCATAGTCGCAGCTCCCAGAACTGTCTGTGCCGCTAATTTGTAAGCCAAAGGTCTGGTGAGGCCCATTTTCACCCCTCCGTCGGCCAGGGCTTCAATCATCATGTAGACCTGTCGGATGCAGGCCACTCGTATAAATGACAGAATAAGTGTGATATAAACACAATATTATGTTCAACAATATTGCTACTCACGTAAGCGGGACCGGATCCGGCCAATGCTGTGACAGGGTCAATCATGGTCTCTGTCACCTCCTCGCATACTCCGACACTGGAGAAGAGCCGTTTCGCTATCGCGACATCCTCGTCGCCAGCGTTAGAACCGCGTGCATATACTGTTGCACCGCAACCCACGAGCGCGGGCGTATTTGGCATTACCCTAATGACCGGGGTACCCGACGGCAGAGCCTGGAACATTACAATAATAGCATATCGGCAGGCAGTTGACGAAGTAGAATAGAAGGAAATGATCAACTTTGATTTTCGAGAATCTCGGAAGAAAGAGCAAATTGCTTCCAAACTGACTTGGATCGCAATCAACTTGCTTGAACACGAATGTTAGTCTATCCCTGGTGAAAAAATGCTTCCGACTTACAGTGTTGCAATGACGTAAAAGAAAACGGAATATTTTCATAGTTAATTAGAGATTATATTAATCATCCTGATGTTAATGAAATTTAGCAAACCGTTAACACACCATCAACAAACTCAGATTTTGTAGATTCAACGTCTTCAGTTAGTCTAAAGGTGTGAAATAGTAATTTTTTGTTTCAATGTTTCGGTACGGTAACGTCACTAGCTTTAGCCTCGTGAGTATTAGACTCTTCAAAGAGTTTTACATATTTATTCAGAAATATTCTGAGAAAGTACCTTACTGGTGACAGCGAATCTTCTGCTGGACCGTAATTCGATTGTAACTTTTTTCTAAGGGTCACCAGTAAAGTACCCGATGACGTACCTCAGAAAGGCGCAGGCTTTTTTTCTGCTAGGTATCATCTGCTAACTTCTGCCTCACATTTCTTTAACATTATTGAAACACTGTAAGTTAGAAATATTTTTCTACCAGGGTGTGCAATATTTCGGATAGGTCAGATAGTTTTAATTAGCCGGTATGCTTTTAGAAAATGAAGAAACAAATCAGAACTGAACGATTTTGATTATTTAATATGCAAAGTTCTAAACAAGCTGTGAAATACATCCGCTTTAATGAAAGTAAATTCTTAAACGTGTTAGCTGTAGATTTTAGCATTCACTTCCAAATTAAGAGCTGAGAATAAATACTGAGTTTACTCATTCACTTTTTACCAATTAATCTTCTTATGCAAAACGGACAATAATTTTGAATGGGTAAGTTAATGCTGATTCTTATTCTCTCCATTCCATTTCACTTTTCCATTATAGACATGTTGCGTTTATTTTCCTCTTTTCGAAGATGGACTATTGATGATGATAATAATAAATAAATTAGGCAAACCTTTTCTAGGGCAGCCAGAGACACACCCATCGCGATTGATAGCGTTAGCTTTCGCGGGCTGTTCTTCAACTCCAAAAGTACCGCAGGGGCGACCTGTGGCTTCACCGCAAGGATCAGAACATCGCCGTGTTCAGCGATCGTCCGGTTCTCGAAGATCGCTCGCACACCAATATCCTACACAAAATCTTGTGTCATTAGTTATAGTAGCGGTCGAAAAGCTGAATAATAAAGTAGCTATTATTGATAGTCACCGTTATGGAAATTGTTATTTTATGATTGCAGTGTTGCATCAAAATTTGGAACAAAGTATCAATCATAAGTTATTAGCAGTAGGTATATGTTCGATGATACCTCTATCCTATATGATAACAGAGGAGTTCAGAATTTTATCAAGCATGAATAACATTATTGTTCGTACAAATGTTGTATAAATGATACTTTCGACGTTTAGCAATGGATATGCGGTATATGATTTAAGTATACTGAACATCACTTGACAAACACACTCACAATAATCACAGACAGCAATCTATGGATAAATAATCTGAACATTAGAGCCACAAATATTGTTATTATAGGGAATTGTTGGTGAGTTCAATGACATCGCGAATTTTATTCAAACTTCACGATTAACTCCAAACAGTGTATTGCTGTTCTGCACGTACTTCGTTTGCGATACAGACTTCAATACTCTGCACTATTACAAGCCAGTAATCTTAGATAAAAGTGTTCAAGGATAAGCCCAAAACGCGACGACATTTACAGGAGATGATGTGAGTTATATATTACTCTAATATCGGTAACTTTGATTAGATTGATTTTTTTACCGCAGGATAAATCATTTGATAATAACATATCAGTGTGATAAATTACTCTGTCGCAGTAGAAAAATTTGAAGGCATAGTAACCTGGAAGGCTTTTATGCTGTCAGCATCGTTTGGGAGACAACTGGCCAAAACCAACTCTGCCTTGGTCAATCCTAGACAGAAGAAGAATCCATTATGACTCGGTATTTAAGAAACGTTGAAACTTGGACCTCACCGGCTCCTATAAATCCCTTGACTAAAGCTTGAGCCATTTTACCGGCTCCACAGAATCCGATCTTCAACATTTTATAACTCAAAGTACACCGATCGTCAAGCAAAATCGATAGTCAAAAACACGAGAACTGAGAGCTTCGGTAATAATTATTCTGAAACGGAGCGATATTCGTGCAACAAGTAGAACTGCGCGTGGATAACTGAACCTCAAGGTCTGCGATTTGTAATCTTACTGTTGTGGAAACTCTGCGCTATGCTGCTGCAGACAGACTGTAAAGTAGTAAATTCATCTGTTCGATGAGCAGCATCGTGTAGCTTAAGTAATTCAATCAATTCCAATAACACGATGATTGGGTAACAGAACATCGTCGTATAATGTAAAACTAGCAAGTCTTGAACTGGAGCTATAATATTGTCAGGCAAAAAACTCTGTCCAAAATGTTTCCATTTCCATTTTAGCCAACATAGCTGCTCATTCTAAAAGGAATCAATATTCATACGAAACCCATACAGCATCTGTCAATTATTTATCGAATTACATTGATAAGCTGTTATCTAGGACAAGCAACGAGCAGAACTTTTAACCCAATAAACTGATAATGACAGTCTCTGAGTTATCTGTTGTACGGAGTCCCTGAGCTCTCGGCGGTGGAAAGCTCAGTGGTACACAGTTTAATGATACACATAAATAAACGACCGATGACATTTTGGCCCCGAGCAATGCGATGCATAAAAATTACTTTATAGCTTGTGGAATTCTGGCACACTGGAAATATTGTACACGGTAGCTATATTTTACATGAAAATAGACACTTTCTAGTTTCTACATTCAACATTCTCGCATTTTACCAAATTAATTTCTATAGCATTAATGTCAAAATGACGCGTTGTAATTTTCTTTTTGTAAGTACAACCTGCTCAGAGAGGTTCAGCTCAATCGGCGAAATCAGAATTGGTGATAAACATTAATGTCAAATATCAGGGAAACTTATACTTGGACAGTTCGTAATTTTATCGGTAAAACATCGTGGGGTCCTGGGTCCTGGGGACGCGCTCAGGAGTAAAAGAGGAGACGAAACTTTGGAATACAAAATTGGGCCAAATTTCAGCATGCAGAGTTAATAATACCGATTTTTGCCACTCATTACGTCCATGTTCTTTGGTCGTTCAACTATTATGATTTTTGAGTGTAACCAAGTGTTGATAGTTGTCAAGGTTACATGTTTTCAACGGCTGAAGAACACATTTTCACATTTGGTAAAAGAACAACGAACACAAATTTTTGAAGAAGAGAAAGAGCCTCCGAGTCAATAAATTTAGTAATTTAAAAATAATACTATTGGAGGAGGTGCCTGAACCAAAAATCAATACTTTCCATTGTTAATATCGGGACATTGCCACACATTGAGAATAGTAAATACTGGAATTACAAACCATAGCATATACCTATGTCACCTTTTATTTAGCAGACTGGCATCGTTAAATATTTAATTTTACAACTATGCACTAATGATTATTATTATCAAAAATGATAAAATTGAAGTTTCCAATGGGAAAATATAAAATCTGTTTCTCATCATCTCAAAGTTGTTGCCAACGCTATAATCTCAAAATTCGAATGGTAACCTGACAGATTGTGAAATATCACTGGGATAGTATGTGAGTTTCGATAACTTGGGCTGCAGCCTTGATGTATGTACACGATAACATAACTACGCTACTTTCCTATGAAATGACAGAGTAATCACGCGCTTTCGCGGCTTCGAAGGTCCTTCTCACGGCTCCAGAACCTTTCGGAATTGAACGTCGCGCCAAAAACCATTGCATGCGACTTCTTAACGTCAAGTCGAAAAACTTGGCGGGAGATTCCGAGAACTGTTTATCAGATGAAATTCCGAGAATTCATTCAGGGTAGTTGCAAGCTTCCCAACGTCTTACCTCCCCTCGGAACCTCTCTATCGTTGGTCATCAGAGGGATGGAAGAATCTTCCCGAAGCTGACTCACGATAAAGAAACCTTGCTGAAGTTGACACGTGCGAGGTTTCGGGGATGAACGGTTGAAGATTCGCGGTTGTGCCCGGTAATGCAGTTTCTCGAGCTTGCTAAATGAGTATGGTAATGTAGAGTGTAGTTCTGGGGGATTTCTTACTATGAAGGCAAGACTTAAAACATATGTATACTACTGAGGTAGCTTACCCATGCCGTCAACCTCGCGAAAACTGTGGCCGTAGTGATGAGAGAGCGAGATGTATGTATGCACTAGATACTCCGTCTCTCTCACTCTGCATTTAATTGGCCGAGAGGAATCGTATCGGCCGAAAAGGTTGTAGAGCGAGAGAGATAAGTTTTACGGATGGCATAACCGCTCTATCTCACTCTTTCGTCACACTTTCTGTACACGCGGGGCTACCGCTAGTAGTACACAAGGGGTGAATTGTATTTGATGATTTTAAAAACTATGATAACGTAGAAACAAGTTATAACTTTTGTTTTTCTTGCTAACAAAAATCCACTTAGTGAATCACCGAAAAACGAGTCTCTTTATTTTAGCCACGGAAGAGTAGGAATTTGGCGTATGAGTATGTCAATCTTTTTTTTTTTTTTATTGTTGAAATAGCCTTGCCCTATTTCAAAGCACGGCTTCTTCTTGTTATAAGTTTTACATTTTTGGCTGGTCTAAGGGTGTTACCAGGAATAACAAGCTAATTGTTCACTTTACTTTTTCAAATTGTCATTATACTCAGTAATATACATGCTAGCAGATTATTCGTAGTTCAGATTTTAACTCACGCACATTCATCAGTTCACATTTACATTTATTTTTACAACCCTAATATTTATATCCAGTGTATAATTAGGATAATTTTGCGAATAATTTACAACATAAGCTGACTCGAAAATTTATTTCAAATCACTGGTCGAATATAAGTACCGAATCAAAGTATGTGGCACGCACGGATGTGTGCATTTCCAAACTTGCATAATCTAACTTCGCAATTTCAATACATAATAAAAATGAAATTTCTTGCCCTCGTTGAACAGCATTCTCTTTGAATGTATTTTTTGTTTTTTGTGACATCGTCAGCAGAATTTGCATACAATACAATACGATATTCATGTTATAAATTGTTTAAAATTTACGACAATACAAAACTCTTAAGTACTATGACAATGTTCATTTGGTAATAATACACAAGTGCTAGCTGCAACGAGCAAACAAGATATTTATATCAAAATTATATGGGGTTATACTCTCTGCGGATATCGAAAGAACAGTAATATCTTCTAGAACAGTTGACGTTGATTCGTGGTCGACTCTGAAAGTGTCCAGCCGGTCCGACCCGTAGAACGTGGTAGAACGGGAGAGACAGAGAGAATTTGAGACTACGGACTTAGAAACTACTACTTTTCTCTTTCTGATAAACACCTGTATCTTCCGTACTCTAATGATTCTAATCATATATGTCTACGCACAATTCACGGTTACGGTCGGTAAGGACGAGGCAGGTATGTAATAGATGCAAAATTGCATGCATTTTCGATGAAGCAAAGACCCGTTCACATTGACGTAGAACCGTTATCATAGTTTAGTGGTAGACATGTGGTAGATTAATTAAAACATATGGCACACCTTGAACAGCTATGAGACTCGCTGAACATAAGTTATTACTAGTTTAACGGTGAGAACCCTGGCCACCGTCTAACTATGGTAAATGGGCTTTCTTTCCTACCGACGACGCCTAATTAGATAACCTAACCGTAGCTTTTCGATAGGACAACTCATCTTTCCACGATATCTAACCGATGCCTGCCGTCCGCGACCGATGTTCGTGAAATCGGAACCTGTATCCCTCCGTAAAGAATTTTTTTAACTGAGAAAACTGAGCTACTCGGTACCTCATCGTCCGGTGCTTAGGAAACTAGAGAGGTCCGTGAGCCCATCAACAGTATCATCAGAAAAAAGAAAATCCTTATGTCGTGAACAATACGATCCTAGGTTGGCAATTTGGCACATCCGAGACAGAGAATTTACATGCGGATACAATCGTGGATTCGCGTGGATCGTCTGTCAAGTCTTGAACTGGGAATGACGATGTTTTCCTCGCTTCGTGTTCATCAATTCGTAAATTATGAACCCTGAACGGACGCGAATTCGGCTCTCGTTCCTGGTTCGTAGCCCGAGGCCGCAACAAGCGCAACGTTGAGAAGGCTTTCAAAGGAATTCCGTGCCTTGGTCTCTTGATCAACATGGCTGTGATCGAGGAATTCAGCGAGCTGTGCCGACTCTGCGCTGGTAAGACGAGTCTCAGCCTCGGTCTTCCGATTTTCGAGACCGAAGGTGAAATCCGGCACATAGATGAAAAAATTTCCGCCTGTCTTCCTGTCCAGGTAAGTGGCGATTCTGTCCGACCCGACTTCGCATTACCGCCTAACCCAACTCTAAATTGTCCTAATTGTCTCACTCTCCAGATCTCCATGACGGACAAGCTGCCAAAATTGGTTTGCCAGGAATGCGCTTACAAGTTGGATCAGCTGTACAACTTCAGAGAGAAGTGTCTTCACACAGAGGGGATGTTCGTTGCCATGCTCAAGGGTGTTCATGTCGATGACAGTCATTTCAAGGAAGGTTGCGGGGATTCTGATCAAATGCAGGCCATGCAAGTGATGGATGACATGGATCTCGCCGGCGGGGAACAGGTTGTTTCTCAGGAAGAGATGTGTCAGCATGGCGGGGAAATTCAAGTTGCTGGTATAGAGCTAGATGGTGATACAGTACGAATGGTTGACCAGCACATACGTGACATGCAGGATGAGGTAGGTAGGAAAACATTATAGTATTGAAATACTCAGAACAGCTTGAAAAAAATGGTTCACACTGAATAGAACTCTTAGCTGTGCACTTTTTTCATCACTAATCACTTGTATAAAATACACTTCCAAATGTAGATATCAATGTGCAGTTCGTTTACAATGAAAAAGTAAATTACGGAACGACAGTCTTCTAAAATCAAAGTTATCCTCCCTTACATATTCCTTAGTTTGCTCTACTTATTCTCAATGATATTACTTAAGGAGCTACTGATTGGATCTCAAAAATTAGTTCCGTATTTCTTTCCAATTAACATTCTTCATAGGATGCATTATAATTCTACAGATACGTGTACAAAGAAATCAGAAAGTAGTGTAAGAGTTCATTATATAGCTCTTATATAATATCTTTGAAAAAATTCTGCAAACTTAGAGCTGATCAACTCTTTATAATTACCATGTTCTTTTTATCGATTACCTAACTTCATATATTTGTTCAGGAAGCTTGGCAATCTTAAAAGTATCCATTACAGGTCTCTACTCAGCAGCTCACGATGCATCTAGAAGGAGATGTGACGGTCGTAAGTAACCTGACAGTCGAGACGGACCTCAGCCAACTGGACATAAACTATGTGACATCAATCAGTCCACAGAATCAAGACTGTCACGACACATGCCAAATGGAACGGGTACAATTCTGCAAGGATATAAAATTTGAACCTGTTATTGTGAAGGATGAATATCATAGGCTGCAAGAACGACTCTCTACAGAATGTTCAACAGAAGCTAATGAGACTGACGTTAGTATTAATAACTTGGATTCATCATTACTAGTTCAGAAAAACTTCTCGGAGCTTATACTAAACTTCAATAACAACTTATTTTTAGAATCAATTGAGCTAGTGTTAGGTCTTGCATTATTTGCAAAAACTTCATTAAATTTTTGAAATCTCATAAATATTTTATAATTAAAGGAAAGAGAAAATCGCATGCACCAACCAGACAGTGATAGTGATAGCGAGGTCGATGCATCAGTCGAGAACGAGATGGAGACACGAACTGAGGATGGAACTGAGGATCCCTTGCAAGCCGGGATAGCCCCGTCAACAAGTGGACGTAGTAATCTAAGTAGCAATGCAAGCGAGACACCTGTGGAATATACTAAATCAGCTAAAGCATCACTGCTACAAGCAATTCTGACCAATCCCAGTATAGATGAGGCAGGTAACAGTTGGTATGTCTGTCGTTTGTGCAACGAAGCTGCCACAGAACCTCCCAGTCTTGCGCAGCACTTTGAGGTTCATTTTTGCAGCTGCGCATGTGGCATATACTACACCAGTGTCGAGGCTCTGAATATCCATAAGCAGCACTGCCAGACGAGTAAAAGCAAAGAGGTATTATGCACAAGTGAACCATGCAACGATATTGCGACGAATCCAGAGGAGCAAAAGAAGCCTGGAACAACAGCTAGACAAAAGTGGACACCAAAAATTTGTACAGAGTGTGGAAAACAGTACAGAACTAATTACAAACTTCAAGAACACATGCGAAAGCACACTGGTGAGAAACCGTTTCAATGCCTACTTTGTGAGAAGGCCTTTCGTAGTAAAATCGGTCTCGCACAGCACACTGCAACACATACAGGACAGTTTGATTACACTTGCTCAACTTGCGGCAAAGGATTCCAGTGCAAAAGCTACCTCATAGTACACCAGCGTGTGCACTCAGACTTAAAACCATATCCTTGCAGCACATGTGGCCAGAACTTCAAGACGAAACAGTCGCTGCTAGATCATCAAAATCGGCACCTGGGTGTTAAGCCATATATGTGCGACATATGCGGTAAGGGATTCATAACGAAAGGACTGTGCAAAAGCCATCAGAAAATCCATTCAGGAAAGGATAATCGTCAGTATCCTTGCATGGTCTGCAATAAACTATTTGTTAGTAAAAGCTACCTGAATACCCACCTTCGTATTCATACTGGTGAAAAACCGTACAAATGTGAGGTATGCGGAAAGGGTTTCCTCACAAGGGTCGACCTCAAAATTCACTCCACAATGCACACCGGTGAGAAGAGTTTTGTATGTGAGATGTGTGGCAAAGCGTTTGCCCGTCGTGCGGCTCTCCGATGCCATCGTCGATCGCACACCGGCGAGCGGCCCTACAGATGCGACGTATGTGGAAAAACATTCACCCAGTTCAGTCCTATGGCGATACATAAACGTCTTCACACTGGTGAACGTCCATATGAATGCGATATTTGTCGCAAGGCGTTTGTATCCCGGTCTACTATGATGTGCCATCGCAAGAAGCACCATCTTCCATCAACTACAGATCAGAAGGAGGAGGTGTCTGACCAAGTCATGGAAATTATATCGACTGAGATTGTGGTCAGGGGGTCCCACGATGGAATACAGATAACTGCTGATTGAACCTGTGTACAGATAAACTGTAAAAAAATAATACGAAAATGGGGGTGATCAGGGCAACAGGAAAACCCAGAGTCAACTCTATATCAGAATCATGTGTCTAGAAGAGTTCAGTATCTGAACGGAAGTTTCTAATAACGTGAGTTAGCTACAACAATGAACTATATTTGAAAATATCATCATGTTGAAATAAGGAATTTGTAAAATAATGTCCTCATGTTTCTGCCAGAGTCTAAAGGTACTGATATATTGGTTAGCCAATACTGAACAGTGAAAACTTATGCATGTGACTTTCCAGATTGAAAATGTAAATGTCTCGTCCTTAAGATACATATGTTGGCGATACTGTGTCCCATGTCCTTAAAAAATTATTTTACGAGAGATGTGACTGACGAATAATTGGCAATGTTTATTAATATATTGGGAATATCTGTTGAAACAGATCTTATTCAGCCACACAGTCACTGCCTACGCCAACCACGTGTACAATTTTTATCTGATCTGAACATAACAGACAAATGCTGTCAATCAAAAGTTGCGTATGTGTTGGTGCGAATTGTGACTGTGTGGCTCGGAATGATCTCTTCGAACAGACATTCACGGTATGCATAGAATGTTGCAGGACTAGAGCTTAAAATTGGTAAACCTACCGCGTACCTAATACAAGTTTCCCTGCAGAGAATTTATTTTTATAAAAACTAAGTTGCTTCGATTTTCTATCTTCATATTATTAAAAAAACGAAATTCTTTTAATTGGACCTCAAACATATATATGTATAGTATGTATCATAGATAACTCAAAGTATTGAGCTATAGTAAAGTAACAATAATAATAACAAGAACAGTAATTTTGAATTTGCACATCTAGTGATAATCTCTAAAATTACTATGGTTCTGATAATTGGAAACGTGATAAACAAAATAATCATAAAACGAAAATGACAAGACTACCATTTATGGTGTGGTAACCATCCACTTCATTGTTTGCTCGATAGTGAATTTTTTGTAAAGACAAAATGACATTCACTACGTTTGTATGACTAGGAATGTGTATACGTAAATTCCTTGTACATATACATACATACTGTGTACAAATAATTTGCTACACAAACAAGTAAACTCATCGTGATACTTAATAGCAAATATACATTCATTGAAATGACTTGACAGATTTTGTACTAGTAGATATTTTTGCGCATATTTGCCGTTTGTTATCGTGCTAAACGTATAATACAGTAGATTGTGCATCAAGGTGGTAAAGAAGATCTGTTAACGCTGAGTAGAAGTGTGCAATATCAGTCGTAGGTGGGCTTGCGCGCGAGCTGAAGACAAATATTGCAAATACCCGTGGCGAACAAGACTTTACCTACATGTTGCTCAGGATACTTTATGTAACAAAAGTATGGTTTACAAGTTTTTTTTTTATAGCAGAGTATAAAAAAGAGCACTTTTCAGTACTAGGACGTAAAAGTGCACAATTCTGTATTCCGATGCTCTTCTTTTGTACTGTTGCTGAAACGATTACTTGACGTACGTAACGCAGGCAAAAAAAGCCTTGTAAACCATATTGTTATATAAAATAATTTTCATACGTCTATACATTTAATGATATTACCTGAAAATTGATCCCTTAAGGCATCGCGGTAGGATTACGCTAGAATTTTTTTATATATTTTTTTTTTTTTTTATTAATATTATCGTTATTGCAAACGCCAAATTTACGAATTGTAAGATTATCCAAGGCACAAATCTATGGCCAATAAGTGAGGCATTATATAAATTTTACGAACCAGTGTTTCAGTTCTACAATTTTTTCTGCTATCGTAAATTATGTACTGACATACATTTCAAATTGATAAAATGAAAATAAAGACCCAATCATGTATTATTTTAAAAACTATCCATTGATTTTTCAATCTTGTTCATTTGGTACATTCATTTAATAAAAGTTGCAGTTTAGACGTTTCATCGAATTACAACTTCATCATATGCAGCGTAATAATATAGATGTACAATAATAAAGATGATCAAATGTTCATAAAAATATGCAATTAATGAGAAAATGATGCTGAAAAAAAATAGCTTCTCTCAATAAATTATGTTTATTTGGTGATAAAACTCAATGAACTACACTAACTAATATATTGATTTAATAATCGTCACCTTCTGGTCATACTTATCTACATTATCTTTAGGCAATGCGATGCTTTGTACAATGCTTTTTTTTTTCTTTTTTCATTGACCATACATTTATGTCGCGTGTATGTATGTGTATACATGTTCCACATGCATATTATTATATGTATATCATTTGTGCAACACGGTAATGAAGTGAACATCATGTCTGGTTAGGAGCTTTCAGCGTCCAGCAGCGCAATTCTGATTTTCACTTTAGCGTTAACAAGTAATGTTGCCTGTACATAACATAAATTGTGGACTTGAGTTGAGTTAATATCACTCACTACGGCATTAATGTAATCCAAAGTGACAATCCAGGGATTGATGTTTGGATTATGATTACTGTTGTTAAAAATATACAGGCCAAAAAATCTTTGCAATTTCCAATGATTTCCGTTGAAGTGTTGAACAACACCTGCGGCCCCTAAACATTGACTAAAAATTTTTACTAACACTACCGAACTACATCGATACAACGAGTGCACATAGTCTCGTCCAATGGTGCAAAGTGCGCATACCTAATCACACTACAATTTACGACTTCCGCTTCTGATTAGTTTTGCGTGATGTAATGGGTAATGCGAAATTACGAAATTTGATGTAGAATAATATTCTGCCATGGCTTTTCGCCATCCTTACTGGATATATGAAACGTGCAAGTCTTGATATCATATGTATATGATCGTTTTTTGGTCCAGAAACATAAATATTCTCACGTTGTCATTACTGACTTAAAAGTGTCATATATTCATATTAAAATAGTAAACACTACACGGGGTATTGCAATTATTTAAAACTACGACGTGGAAAATAAATTACGAATGCTTTATACACTGGCCACAGTGTTGGTAATCTTTTTGTTGAAGATCTTGATCAATATTTACTGGAACATGTTATGTTATAATTGTGACGCAACAACGCAGCAATAACGCATACAAGGCAACACAAATGAACTTAAATACGTTACTCGAACCAACCGCGGGGTATATAATCGGTAACGCAACAAATTAGCCCTTCAGTCTTTCTCTCATTTCACTTATCTGTCATGGTTCATTTCCTTTTAGTACTCAGTCGTATACCTAATACACGCGTATTTTAAGAAAACCTCTATCTACGGCGACATTTGCCTCTTGCATACCTACATAAAAAGCTCCAGATAGCAGTGTTGCTCATGCTAGATTATACATATATCTACAAACTACTTTGTGACACCGAATACGTAAAATGATAAATCAACGCAGATTAAATCGGACCGCGTATCACGACGACGGCATTAAAATATCCTAAGGATAATTGAATTTAATATAACATACCGGCGGCAAACACTGCTTTCCTGTAACTTTCCTCCTATACCTAAGTTTATGTCAAAGTATTACAGTCAATAGTCTTAATTTTCTACAACATGAATAATATTTTTACCCAAACTTAACCGTCTAATAATAACAGACAGTGAATACTAGTATGCAACAGTAGCGTAAAATTGAAGGTGAAACTTAAAAAAGGCTGTAAGTTTCATTTTTGTGTTGATTGGTACTTACAGTTTTTTTAATTATCCTCTTCAATTTACAAAAGTCGTTGATATTGCTGCGAAGGTAAATAGTGTATGTGTTGATAGATATCTATCTCAATCAATTGATTCACAAGAGATTGTTTTACTTCGTGATATCATTTCAAGATTTATCAAATAGATTTTTCATAATGAACTCGTACCGTGGTATTGAAGATTAAAACAATGCAGAAAAAAACGGAATTTTATTTTTGAACTGCTTTCGTCTGTAATCGTAGTTATCACTATAATGCATCGTAAATGTAGGTAATTGAAACTTCAATCAATAGTAAATGAACTATGTTCTAAGGGAATGAAAATTATTGACGTGTTTGTATAACTTAAGGCATGCAGTTAACTGAAAAATGATAAGCCAGTGAATTGTTTCATACAAACAGTACCGATTCTTGAAAAGATAGTTATTTATTTAACGAATCAGCTTTAGCTATTACCGTAAACATTCCATTTTGTAATCTATATTCTCATTCGAATTTCGAATTAGAATCTTTGAAAACATTCGGTATTCCTCGAGTTGGGAGAATTCACTTCACTTGCGATCACCTACAACCATATTGTACAAATTATCAATATTACACCCAACCCGCATAAACAAATAAAGCTCCTACAAGTGATAATAACAATAATTAACTAAACCGAGACAGTGCCAAAAAATTTGCTGTCAGTAGCGTCGCACCATAGTCTATCACGTTTCATCGAATCATTTGTGTCATGAGGATGAGGCACTCTACACATACATTTGATTCAATTTTTTTTTTCATCGATACGATCAAAGATCCTGTGGACAGAAGTTGAAATCATTGATCTCAATGTGCAATTGAATTTCATGATATGACGCAACAGCGTCGCACGTCTCTCGGCACCATTTTTATTGCTTGGAGAATAGGCCAGCAAAAATAGGCATTTACCGACGTGAAGTAGAGCGAGGTACGTGTTCCTTCTTCAATTCAGCAGTGGAGGGTGCTGGTGATTTATATTGAGCGTGTAACCCTGAAATAAATGGGTAGGAATTCATATATTGCACTTCGATCATGGTCTACTTATTTGTTTCTTGGCTGGATTGACCATTGAATTAAAGTAACTTACAATGCTACTTTACTGCTAAGGTTTGTTTGAGGCGTCGCATTAGATGACTACCAACATCGTGGACTTCTGGCCACTGCTTTAGTACGAATACAATTCCGAGGACGACGAGCGTCGTAGTCAGTATGCGCACCCTGCACATGAAACAATGAGGCTTAGTACAGCTGGAACAGACACGTGAAAATATATAGAAAATGGTAAAGACAATGTTCCAAGGGATACGACTGACGCTGAGTAGAGCGGTCCTGTTTGTTTTTTTTTTTTCAGTTTACATTACAGAAGAAATTAAAATTCACGTACTATTAGCTTCATTATCAAAACACCTCATATTTTGTGGTGACAGATTATCAAGTAGAAACTGTTTAGTACTTAGTGAATATGTTTTTCGATTATTATCTTTCAATTTTTTGAACACATAGACATATATATTGTTTTAGCTTGCAATGTTCCGCTCTGTTTTGCTGTACTGTGACAGTAAATATGTTTCAATAAAATTACTGTTCCCTTGAAGCAGAATACAGTAGAACTGCGCAAGCTGAAAACACTTTAAACGACATACATACATAACGGAGAAAATTGAGTAATGATAATAACTACAAATTAAAGTTCAAAGGCTTTTTTAAAGTATAATGGCAGACTGAAATTATTAGAATAATAACAATGAGAACGTAATTCAGTTTAAAGAATATTTCAAATGAGTTTACCTGGTCCTCAGGAATGGCATCATTATGCCAGCACCTGTTGCAACAAGAAGTAAGACAACTTGTAGGACTGTAAGAACAACGTTTATCAATTTGACAACCAAGGCTCGTGCATTGCTGTTGTCAAGCCCCTCGAGTGTGACGTACTGTTGGTGCTGTTGTTGCTGGTGTTCCATCTTCCAAATTTTCGTCTGACAACTTTCCAACATCTCGTGAATATCCCGCAACCGGTCTTCGCTCTGATACTGAACCTTTTCTTCCATATCAGTTATTGTTTGTTTTAAGTTCTCAATCTCGTTCTGATGAAGCTCAGTGAGGTCATTAACTTGTTCTTCCAGACGCTCACATCTGAAGCGTTCCTCTTGAAGTGCATGCGAGAGATATGCCACTTCTTGCTGAAGAACCTGTCACAAAAAATGAAGCTCACTATTACAACTGACCAAATCCCTGCACCAGAGAACACAGGGTTCTCAAAACAGAAGCACACCTTGAATCCTTCGAGTTTTTCTCGCAGCCTATCGTAATTTTCTCTGTTTTCCTGAAGTTCCGAGAAAATCGGCTTGAGGCTGAAAGCAGCACTGTTGCTGTGGCAAGCATGGGGCTGCCCTCTGCTGCCGGGAGCGCTTTCGCTGGTAACGCTAGAACACTCCGAGCCTTCTTCGGATGGGAATTTAATAGCAGCAGCACTATGCGTCGAACCCAGGCTGCATCCGCCAGGAAGTGTTGCCGAACCATGGTGCGTCTTCTCTTCTTCAACGCTACCGTTGTCATCGTTACCTGCACGTGGTGTATCGTTTACATAAAAAGTTGAGCCATCTGTAGACACAGAGGTCGACAGTTAAAATCCTATCGGACGCTAGAGGTCAATTTAGAAAATACAGTGTAAGAAAAGTGCATGAGACAATTTACGAAACTTCTATTCAGTCTGTGTACACGAGATGGCATGATCATGTAATATGATTGAAGAAGCGAATAAAACAATTCTAACATCAAGTCACTATAACCAATCGAATGGTACTTACTAGTTTCAACTGCCATGAGCAGCAAGAAACAATTGTAATATATTTTAATGAACATTAACATTCACATTTGAAGCCCGATGTGTTCAGAAATATTTTAAATCTTGACAAAAGAATGCTTAGCGTTGCAATATGTCTTAGCTATCGCAATTTGTTGTAAATATTTTGTACATAGACATATTTTCAGGATATTAACATAAAGAAATATAAATACGCTAGTACAGGGTAGGGATGTAGGGTATATAATAAAAAATGTGAGTCAGATTTCCACATCAGCGGATATCACTTACGTGATAATGTGTTTATGTTGTCCGCACTGCCGAACTTGTTTTTTATAAGATGTGCAAACTCTCGAGGCTTGGACATGACGCTCCTTGAACAAAAACCAATAATTTAAATTATAATAAAAATTTATAAGTGAATTGGAAACACCAGTGAGAAACTTAATCCATATTCGAGTTGTAGATTTGAAGAAAATGCGACGTATAATATCGAAAAGATACCCATAATAAAAGATCACAGTAATTTTGTGAGTCATGCAAAACCATGTATCGTAATCTCGCGATTATCGTACTCACCCTGAAAAACCAGTGATTCCATCTCTAATATTACCACCCACATTTCTGAAAGATATTAGATCTCAAATTAGAAGCTATAAATTGAAATCAAGGAACTGCCACAGACGGGATCACAGTGTCATGGATATTAGCCTAACAAATGCTGAACTGAAAGTAAAGATCTATGACTTACTTAAGCCCCTGTCCCATATCACGAAGAACTTCTCTAGGCTGCCTGTGACTGGTCGGAGCGCCATGAACTTCGTAATCTTTCAACTTCTTTGTATAACTCTCCAACTTCTTTTGCAGCTGCGATATACTATGCGCCGATTTTTGATTTTTCTTCTCAAATACAGCCTTGATTCTCGTCAGCTGCTGCTTGTCAGCATTGGCAGCTAATTTTAAATACTCGTTTACATTGTCTGAAAAAATTGTAAAAGAAAAAATGTATTATACTAATCGATTTGCGCCTTCATTACAATAAAATCCACTCCATAATTCTTGTTTAATGACCAACCACTACACCTAACGCAAAGAATTCTAAGAAACTCACCGTCTCGAGTCGTTTGTTCTATTCGTATTAACTCTCTGGTTCTTACAATTTTGTTTTGCAAATGCTCCATGGCTTGACGGCCACGGGCGCCGTTAGAGTCAACATCATCGCCGATTAACTCCGACGATCCGTTTGAAAGGAAGGACTGTGTGGCATGGTAGGCCTCCTAAAATTCAACAGACAACGTTAGAATTACATGTTCTGTGTGCCTCTCTGGTAAATCTTTAACCATATTTATCAATATCAATCTCTTACCCCTTCGTCGTCTGTTGGCGGATTAATATTCGATACAAAATCTTCTAGATCAGCTATAGTTCCAGTTGTCCCAGGATCATCGGCACCGTCTCCCGACCGTGCAACCGCACCGGGTGACCTCTGCCGGCTGCTGCCTTTCATGCCTCCACCACCGCCACTACTGCCACTGCCTGTGCTTCCTTCTCCCGAATGATGTCTGGATAAAAATGAATCTTATTCATGATTACGAATGCCTTTTGTGATTAATTCTTATTTTTTATATATCATTTCCTTTTCTATATTACTCTATTTTTCATCCCTGATCAGACTAATTCTTCAACATTAGCTTGGATTTTGCAAATAAAAGACTGTTTTGCAATTCTAAGTTGAAATCTACAGTGTTTGCATGAGATTCCCTGAGTTTTAATACTTTTCGGATTTGTAACAATAAAAATTTCAATTCACGTTAGTTTCTTAGAAAGTAGCTTCAACGTCATGTATTGCTTAAATATATTTCTAAGTACAGAAAAACGAGTATCTATGAAGATTTCAACAAGTGATATCCACAGTTTCTATATATAGATAGGCAATTGAGTTTTCTCACCTGCCATTTAATATCACTGTTCTTATCTCAACGACAAATTATATCTGTTAAGATTTGTTTTTACTCTAATAGTAAGCTGGGAGAAATGCCAAGAGACATATGCCAGCTTTAGCTCAAGCATATAAATGAAACATATATTTAAGTAAGAATATTTGCATTATACCATGTTGAAAAACGAAGAAAAACAACTGAATGAAAATATTTACAAAATGCAAGATTGTTACAAATTTGGTGACTTTTCCCGATTTTAAGGAAACATGTGAATGCAATAAAAACGTTTATGCACATTTTGGCATAGAATACTATACCAAAGTAAGATTATAACACAGAATTATATCATCAATTTTTTAATTCTGTGCTCAATATCACAGGAAACTATCAGATAATCTAAGAATCATAACATAATTAAATTTTGTCATAGAGCACTGCTCAGAAAACATGTTTTTTTCCGAGTAATAAAAACATTCTAAATTATAATCTGTGGGCCAAATTTTCTGTGTACTTTTTGCTCGGTAGGTTTGCAACAACCTTAAAAACATTATCATCCAAAGCAAGACTCACGCAGCGACATTTCGAGACTTTGTAACAGGATCCAGGGTGACCGGAAGATGGTGACGCTGTGCTTGAGTAGTGCTTCGACTTGGCGAAGTGCTTCGGGAGCTGTTCTTGCTTGATGGGGCTACCGAGAGGCTAGCCATTCCTTTTTTCTTCGAAAGCGATCTTTGCCGATGGAAAGTACATCGGGCCAAAATCGCGGGTACAACGACAACCTGAAATAGCAAACAAAGATTACCCTCAGATGAAGGTGATAAACAACGTGTAGCAAAGACCCAAAGTAAAATACCGAATGCGGAATACGAACAGTTCTCGCACGTCCAGATGATGATGATCGCGGCTCTTTAACTGCGTGACACCCCGCGATCTGTCATTACTCACAGCCTGTTAGTCTTTAGCAGCTCATAGTTCATTACTCATTTGTCAAATGCTATGGCAAGGGCAGGGGGGCGACTAAGGGGCGTAGGAATGTCTCGCGCACTCACAACGGTTCGTCCATTGTGCGGTGTTCGTACACACATGCGTATGACTATACGATGCATGCATGCATTTGCAGAACGACGAGTACGCGTGTACGTATGTATGTATGTGCATACATACAAAAGGTAAAGTGATACGAGAGAAAAGAGAAACAAACAACAATACTAGAGATACTACAGACTGAACGAACAGCAGAGTGCTCACCTCGTATACTTTGTCGCGCGCAGTAAACACCGCAGAGTTAATTTTCCTTCTGCCTACTTCAGGTTGGTGAGCCCTTCCTTCCTTTCCTTCCTTGGAATGTGAAGTTCGCAATGAAATTAAATCACACGAGTTTCAACGCAAAGAACGCCAACCATAAGTATCAGAAACTGCACAACACCAATGACACGCACACGCGGAAGGTTTTTCACCCGCGCCCTCCTCGCCGCGCCCCTCGCGAAGTCACCGTAATATTATTCGGCCGTACCTATTACTTTGACATACTGCCTGACAGTTTATTGTTACTATTATTTTTATTGTTATTACTATCGTTTTCTTATCAACATAACACCACTGTCACACTCTCGTTCCAAACGAAACGAGCACGAGCGAACTTTAGTTTTCTTTTTCTTCGTCACCTGTTTTTTCGCGTTTGTATTTAATTCATAAAGCATGTATGCACATGCCAACCGAACCCTCTTCACAGCCGATATCCAAACTTTACTACCGACAACCTAGCCTCCTCTTTCTTGTTTCTCTCTCTCTCTCTCTGTCGCTCTTTCCTTGCCTCACCCTTTGATCAGATTTCGACGAACCACCGGTGATTGCCACCGTAACTGCGAGTGCATTGAAGGCTGGACTCGAAGTCAAGTCGAAGTCGCAGTGGAGAACGACCACCGCAAAGTAGGCGGTAAACAAAGACGACCGACTCTATCGGATTGGAGCCGCTGCAGTACAGACCACCCCCCTGACACTCACCACTGCTCGTATACTAAAAAATTGTACGCGTCTTGTCCCTGTTTTTTAGTTCCTCTACGTGACGCTAGTAGACTTCTGACACGCTCGCTGTCCTCGCTGACCGCGCGCAGGCTCGTCAGGTAATTACTAGCGCCACTAGTGGTGGGAATTGGCGGCAGAATCGAGGGACATTTTGCGAACCACTTTTAGCAGCGTGTGTCAGGGGGCTGGCACAGACTAAGGATTATGTAAATAAGGTTTCCTGGCTCTCCGCCAGGTTTCTTACGTGACGAAAAATATTGGAAAGTGCTGCTGTGTATCCTAATGTCAGCACAGATGCCGGCATTCGGAAACACCATTATCGTTGTCCGGCGCTCCCAAAAACCATAATTTATTTAAAAAGTGATCTTGATGAATTGTGTGACGTTAACTTTTGCGTGGACACAAACTGTTCTGAAAGACGCTTTAAATTTTCGGCACAAGCGACACCTGGACTCGACTGTTGAATTGTATTAAAATAATTACAGCATCCGGCGCGAGTCGGACCGAACCACCGGGACCACCTCTTATTCTTACACCATGGATTAGAAATATCTATAGTTTGCTTTTGAGGTTATGATGAACATGCGAACTTGTGATAATCAGGTTATGATGTAATCATGAAAGATTGTAAATGAATCAGTTCTGGACAACGATTCGAATATGATCGCTTTTATTATGTACGACGGTACACCGTATTTATTGCATTATTTATGTGTGATTTTGCTAAGTTTTTCGTGAACTAACAATCCAAAGGACCGCGTATATTCGGGGCTGATGTAGTTCAGCAGGCTGTAAGGGGTTTCGTAATATTGAGCTTCTCGGTTCAAATCGCTGTCGTATGTCTTATCTACGACGGCAAAACCGAGGGGCGACAGTTCTACGCAATATTTGACTTCTTCCAGCGTCGTCAAGTTTAGATACACACGATTGTTCGTATTCGGTAGTTTGTCTGATAATTTCAATTCTTTGACGTGGCACTTAACATCAGCTATCACCGCTTCTGCCTCAAGTTTCCACTGCTCCTTATCAAATACTTTGTCTTCACTACTTTCCATTTTAGCCTGTGCTACTTATTTCTACTTTTTCGCTTCCGTACACGAAACAACAAATTTAACCAACAGACTACGTGTATGTCAATACGGGTCAGGTTAGGTAGGTGTTTCGGTGTTCCGATTGGTACAGAAATGTGAAGATTTTACTAATTTTTCGAATATTCAAATTACTGAAATAAAATCGCTAGTATATTAGTAAAATGAAAAAGATCGTATAAACATATGTAAGACATAATCTTGTTGATAAAAAATTAATAAAGGTATAAAACAGTTTATTTTTATTGATATTGCTTTTTTTCAACCCTTATCCTGCATTGTCTTATTTATCTGGTGATGAATAGTTAATAAATTGATCTCTAACGGGAAGCCGTTAACAATGAGTAATAACTATGCAATGAAATTGAGGTACATTTTTTTTTGTAAATTGTTAATTATAAGAGAAAAGATCAGCTTTTCTTATTTGAAAAAATACTCTTCAATTTCTTACCGCAAGAGAATTGTATTGAATTATGAATGTACGTTCTAGTCATATTTTTTACTTCACAATAACTATTCAACAAAATGAGAACCTCATAACTGGCAGAACGCTTCCTGTACCTTGACATTCATGTATTATCTTACCTGACATCAACAGTTTTTTTTAATGATATACTGCTGAGTCACACCCATGTTCTTACGTCAAACTGTAATTTTGGTCTAACAATAAGATTGAATTGCATAAAATTTAAGACACCTGGTACAACCGAGTGAGTAGATATAGATGGCAATGATGACCGATGAGAAAGAGGTACTTCAGATGTAACGACGATGAAATGAGATGAGGTCAGGACAGATTGAAGCTGGGAGATGTGGGATCAGCTGCCAGAGCTGATACTTACAGAAATATTCAGGCACTTGAACAGCAGAGACCGGGCAAATTTGGGAGAGGTCTGCAAATCATGGAAGCATGCCATGTCCTCACCCATTCTTTGGCGCTCAGTGACAATCCTCATCGATCGTGATCTGCGTGGTGAATTACCACTTGCAAAAGAGCTTGCGGTGGTTACCTTGCGCAATGATAATTTTTCTCAGAATCCTGGCCATTAATATGTCAAACATCTGCCTACTAATAATATGTCAAAACATCTTCAATTTTCTATCCCAAGGTCAAGTACGGGCAGCACATGCGTCGCCTGGAGCTAGCTTGGTCTAGGCCATATGTAATTCCAAGGGAGACACGGTTTGCACGTAACATTCAGTCAGAAGCGGGTGCAGATTTCCTCGACGTCATTAGAACGAAAGATGTGCAATTGAAAGAGCTCATCCTCGCCGACTGGGTATTCAGTTGCAAGTGGGGTAATCGAGGAAAACTTCTATGCGCGTTAGCTAATTTCTTAGGGTGAGCAATACAAAGAACGAATGACAGTAATAAAAAACAATAAAGCGTCTGTCACGAGACATTTTTTATCATCACAGCTACCAGCACAATCTTGAGACTCTGAACCTATTGAATGCTAATTTAGGAGTCAGTGACGTTTTGAGAATTTTGGGCTCTGCGGTAAGAGCATCTGGGAATTGCCTAGAGTCATTGGATCTTCGAGGTGCTTTCAGGGAATGGCAAGCACCTCACAGCAACCCCAGGTGATTCTTTTTCACCAAATAATATAAGAGTTTCATAGATTCCTTAAGTCGGATCTACTTTCTAGGTATCTGCGCTTACTTGGTCGACTACGAGCTTTGGCAACTCTGAAACTAGATTATCCAGCTTTATCGGACGGTGCCCTCAATGCTTTAGCCAGCGCTGTACCCTTGGCCCTTCGCACACTTCATATATCTGTTCGAGACTCTGATTCCAGGCAACACACAATTGCTAACACAGCTTGGCATGAACTTGCTGTTGCATGTCCTAAGCTGACAGTTTCCTACACAATAGGTATGAAATATAATTAAAATATACCTTTCTGAACTCACACATAATAAAGAAATTATCAACTAGTTTATTGTAAGCTTAGCATGAACCTAGTACTTGAATTTACAGTGAACATCTCGCACTACGAGGACATGTGCTATTTGTTACTGCCCAGTGTTCCACTTGGCAGTTTTCAAATGTTCAGCGGCCACGTATGGGATCAGAGTAGATCTCGTAACTTTCGGAGTACCGTTGGACTACTCATAATGCACTATACTAACACATTGTGTGCGTTTGATATGGATCAAATGATGTGAAATTCAGTTTGACTTACCTTCGAACACAATTGATTCAAATTATATAAATTTACAGCTGAGGTCATGCTCCAGTTGCGAAACAATCGAGAATTGCTAGACGATTTATTAGTATCTCTTTTGGTTCACTGCAAACAATTAACACAGTTGCAATACGACGGTGTTCTCAGAAGCTTGGACACTCTGCGAGACATTTGTGAACTTCAAACAGCCAGCAAGACATGTAAGTTTAAAAATGAGTTTACGAATTTCATATATATGCGTTTTAATCATTTTTTTGTCAATACATTCCTTACTGACGGGCACAGGTTTTCAACGAATCCATGTGAAACCACGTAATGTAAGTTCACACAATCGAGCAATCTTGGATGACATTGGCTATCAATACGATCATAAAATGGTGCAGCAAGGAGTTGATTTCTGCATCGAAGACCCTGCTTCAGTTTTGATATTTCACTGAAAATTTCTTGCTCCATTAAATCTAATATCATTACGCTTTCCAGCATTCAGCTGGAAGTGCTAAAGTACAAAATTAGTGGTACGCAATTGATATCTAAAGCTGAATTACAAAATTAGGTTGTCCAGAGTTCATCAGTGCCATAGATAAAGAATTATGTAAATTTAATACTTCCCTGGCATGGCAGTAATTAAACGTTTTTATTAACCGCATAACACATTATTTTGGAACAGTTCAAGTCTCACCACACATACGATTTAATAATAAAAAATACATCATGCCACGAAACTAAGAAAATAAAAATGCAAAAGAAAAAAAATTAATGAAATCAATTAATAAAATTTATGCAAGATTAACGGATAGCTTTTACCGATAATAACAACATTATCTGAGAAAATCTAAATATCTGATACATTGATACAAATGTCTTGTATGAGATATGCAATACAGTCGTATTTATAATAGAAATAGGTATAAAGTGTTTACAACAAATCAGCTACGTGTCTTTTTTGATGTATTTATCAGAATTTAAATAAAGGAGAAGCAAACATCGAATAATGAAAGAAACTCGTACGAACTAGGTATATAATATTAGTAATAACGTAAAATTGAAATGCGACAAAATTATTATTCGAACTCCTCGATGAAATGTATATCATCTTCTTTCGTCTAATGACGACGACTTTTAAGATGAAGATTAAGAATAGTTCGCGTCACAAATCCTTTGTTACATTTGATGCATACATAAGGCCTTTCACCACTGTGATAACGTTTGTGAACAACCAATGTTGATCTCTGTGTAAAAGTTTTACCACAGTCATCGCAGGTGTGTTTCCTTTCCCCGGAATGGGTAATGTTATGAGTTTTCAACAGACCCATAGATGCAAAACATTTTCCGCACACCTCACATGTGAACGGCTTCTCTCCTGTGTGAATTCTTCTGTGTACCTGCATGCTTGCAAGGCTAGTTACCGCCTTGCCACACAAATCACAGAGGAACAACTGCTTCTTTCTCCGACAATTTTTTTCACCGTGTTCATCTTGCTTATGCCTATAGTACAACGGTTTGTGGGAAAAACTTTGGCCACAAATTTCACAAGAATATTTCTTCACCGTGTTGCTGGAACACATCTCTGGATGCAATGTTCTGACATGACCCTTAACGTGGTCTTTACTTTTAAATGACTTTCCGCAAGTCGTACACGCAAATGGTCTAGCAACTTCGTGCGAAATCAGATGAGCCTTGAGCTCCCCCTGTGCTATGAATCCCTTCTCACAAATCTCACAGAACACCGAGTAATCTTTCCAATGATGTCTTTTCTGGTGAAGGCCAATATTCACCTTGTGCAACGACTTGTAATCACATTCGTCGCAACTGTAAACAATCTGGGCTTTGTGAATCTTTACATGTTGCTTCAGCTGCCGTGGTGTGCTAAAACTACGAGAGCATTCATTGCATTCAAATGCCTTCGCAATCCCATGCACTATGTTGAGATGTTCAATCATTCGTATTTCGTAATTCAGCTCAATATCACAGATGTGACACTTGGCCGACTTTTTTGTATTCTTCGACGGTTCAACTTTAGGCATTGATGTTGCATTCTCCGGTTTCTCAACTCTGCTCACCATCAACTGATTCACAACTACCTCCCCAGCTGCTTCATCTTCAAGTACCGTTAACTTCTCATTATTTGCGAGCAGCAAGAATCTTCTGTAAAACGACAATCACTATCAAACTCATTTGCACTAACATCCAAAATAGCAGTGGCTTTGAAAATATTGGTCCTGTATTTGCGAAGTTATTATTACGCAGACTAATTGGATACGTTGGAGGTCAGAAATCGTTGACAATATGAACAGAGCTCTACTTAGGGTGTAAGACAAACGACAATATATAGATTTTAGTAACATTGTGTCAAATTCTCATTGAAACATCAACAGAAGATATAATATAAAAGCTAAAAGATATTCACTACCCTCTAACACCAATTTTTATTTACTTATTCGAAATGGAACGCGATTTAAGTGTTTCGTCGAGCTTACCTGGTATTGTCAGTGACAGGATTTTAGATGAGTATTTAGGACAGTGCGAGTGACAAAACCCTTGCTACATTTTTGGCAGACATACGGTCGTTCACCGGTGTGATATCTTTTGTGCACAACAAGAGTGGATCGTTGGGTAAATGATTTTCCACACTGATCACACGTGTATTTTCTTTCGCCTGTATGTGTAACGTTGTGCGTTCTCAGTAACGTTTCACAAGCGAAGCATTTTCCGCATACTTCACAAGTATAAGGTTTTTCACCAGTATGACTTCGATTGTGAATTTGAAAGCCCTTCGCTGTTTTCAACTCTTTTCCACATAGCGCACAGAGATACCTACGCCGGGGTCGTTCATAATTAGGAATACCATGAATATCAAGCTTATGTTGCTTCAATACGGATTTAAACTTGTAACCCATGCCACAAATTTTACATTTATGCTTAGAATCTTCACTTTCTTCCTCTGCTGGCTGATTGAAATGATATAATCTGTGATGCTCCTTTAGAGATTCAATATCGTTGAAGGTAATACTACATCTATTGCATTGTTGATAGTCGATAAAGTTATGTATAGCTGTATGCGTTACAAATTGTTCCTCATCAGTAAAAGTTTCACAGCATACTTCACAGTAAAATTTCACTTTTGGCACATGCTGTTTCTTCTTGTGCCTCTCTAGATCCGCATTTGTAACACATATGAACTTACACTGGTCACAGGAAATATTCTTCGGGGTGTGAGACTTTTTAATATGAGCATTCAGCATGAATTGTTGTGCGTAAGTTCTCCAGCATGATGTACATTTAAAAGGTTTCTGAATGCCATGCTCTATTCTGAGATGTGCAACTAGCCGTGTTACAAAGTGAAATTTTTCATTGCAAATTTCACACGCCTTAATGTTGCTCTCTGATCTGAAAATTTACATGAATATAAATAGACTAGGAAGCATGTTAAGAAAAGTGTAGAGAAACTACATTCATTTGGACAATGATTGCTCTAGTATAATGTGAACTATAAGCATAATGCAAACAGGTCATCAATTTCAATTGTGAGCACAACTAATTGGTCCGCTCCTCAGTAACCTGATTTTCGTTACGATTTTGTTTTTTGTATATTTCGATGCAAATGAAATTGGTGTTAGAGCGCAAGTGATGGGTGCGACTAACTTTTGAGTTTCTAAATAATCAGAAGAATTCTCTATCCTTCTTACACCCTCTGAAAATTATTGAATCCTCAAAATTGCTTACTTAGTGCTGAAGAAGGGTTGCATTTAAAAACCATTTGCAGCCCTGCATTTATCTATTACAAAGATGACGATAGGTTTGTTTTACTTACTTTACTTCGGTGGAGATAGGGTCGTTCTCGAGCTTCATCTTAAACTCGGTTTCATCAAACTGAATATGATCGGTGGACCACTGGCTGTAACATAATTTCACGTAACTAAATATTACTTTTATCAACGTTACCAGAAAAAATTGAGGAATCAGTATCCTAACTCTCAAGCATATACACGTACTTCGTACGCGTATGTCTTTAAAGCCTACTTTCAATCACACAGCTCTGAACAGCTCGCACGTTAAATACTTGTTCCACGTTATAAGGATATGGTATTCTCCTGTTGAAGAAAAATAGTAATTGCTTGGCAGAAAATGATGACATTTGGTAATGTCTATCAATAGAGTCGAATATTAAAACAATATGTGGTAGTATACATTGGTTTATTATTGGTTTTATTTTCATTCGGCTCTATAGGCAGATATTTTTTATTTATTTTTGTGTCCACATTTATTGGACGGTGATATTTATACTATGACGATATAAGATTACTGCTGTGGGTTTTTTGGTGCTTCTTGAGGAATGTGTTGGAGACAAATCCTTTCTTGCAAATTAAACATTGATATGGTCGTTGCCCAGTGTGGTATCGCATATGAAAGACCAAGGAAGTTCTCTGGGTGAAGCCTTTGCCACATTGCAAACAAATGTGCGGTTTTTCCCCCGTATGCGTGCGTTGATGTAGTTTTACATTCTCTCGAGAACTAAAATGTTTTCCACATATTTCGCAACTGACTGGTTTTTCACCAGTATGCGTCCTTGTGTGTGTTACTAAAACACTTTGGGAGGAAACCTGCTTTCCGCAAAGGTCACAGAGGAAGGTTTTCAAATTTTGTTCTACCCCATGACATGATTTCATATGCCGCATCAAAAGTCTTTTGTATGGAAAATTCGAGGAGCAAACAGCACAATTATATCTATCGATAATTTGCATCAATTCAGGGTGATGTACTCGTTTATGAACCAGTAAATTATTCCTATAAGGATAAGACTTTGGACAAAGCTCACAGGTATAAGGTTTTTTACCAGAGTGAACATTCTTGTGCTCAACATACTCTTTCTTAGAGAGAAAACCCTTATTGCATAATTCACATTTATAAGCATAATCCTTGGCATGCCTCCGCCTGTGATATTCCAAATTTGCTTTCTGATTACACGAGTAACTGCAGATATCGCAAGCGAATTTCTTTATTCCAGTGTGTATTAGTTTGTGTCTTTTGATGTTCATCGGACTACGAAACGCTTTGCCGCATTGATCACATTTGAATGCACGTTCAATCCCATGCGCATTTTTCAAATGTTCAATGAGTTTAGTCATGTGAAAAAATACAGCATCACATTTTCTGCATTCGTGTATTGCTCGTTTGCTTGATTTACTCCATGAACTCCTGAAACAGAAAATAAGCTGAAGTGGCTGTTCTTTCTCCATGACTATAGGTTACCCTATATAGTCCCTTATAAGCTAATAACTGAACGTAAGTATCTAATATTACCTAAAGTAACTCTTCACCATATGCCATGTATCTATCGGCTGTAAGATTATAACACTCAAAATCTTTTCAGCAAGTTTGAAACAGCCTAGGAAACATCTTAAATTTAACAAATTACGACTATAGGGTTTAATTTATACAGATTTTAATCATACCAAGTATATTATTACAGTGGCTTATTGGAGCATGGAGTTTTATGTTTATACACAAATTTACGCGGTACAGTGATACCTCACTTTTGCTATTAGAGGAAGGATGTTGTATTTACAAGTCATTTATTCTCTGGAGAGTTTTTGTATTTGTCGAGGCAATCTGCTTCAAACTGTTTTAATATATCCTCAATATATAATGGCGGAAGTGGAGGTAATGGCCCTGGGTGTGTCTTTCTGTGACAAATCAATCCAGGCTTTTGCGTAAACGACTTGCCACAGATATCGCATACATAAGGACGCTGACCAGTATGAGTTAGGATATGCTGCCTTTGAGCACCGGAACGAGCGAAAGATTTCTCACACACAGGGCAAGGGTAGGGCTTGTTGCCAGTATGTGTTCTCATATGAACTGCTAATGAACATTTTTCAGAAAATGTCTTGCCGCACTCTTCGCATATCACTTTTTCATTATGCCACTGAACATGCTGGTCCAAATTTTCTTGAGATACCATTCGTTTTGGGCAAATAGAACATTTGAACTGTGGCTTGTAATGAGCAAACTTCTGGTGCACTTTCAAGGTGTGTTTATCAACACATGATTTCCCACAGACGTCGCATACTACAGGTGGGTTTCCGCTGTGATACTTGATAACATGCGTTCTTAGGTCATTTTTTATTTTGTACGCCTTTCCGCATACCTCGCAAGAGAAATTGTAAACGTCTGTATGTTTTCTTATGAAATGGGCCTCAAGAATACGTTTATTCTTGCTGACATAATTGCAGACATTACAAGGATATTCCAATTTGACGTCCTCTTGTGATCCATGGGTCTTCAAATGCAGGTCAAGATCAATATCACTTTTAAAGGGTTTCAGGCAAGTCTCACACCTGTACGTATGCATTTTCACATGTTTAACAAACAGTGTTCGTTTTGCAAATTTAACACTGCAAATGTTGCACGAGTACCTTTCATAGAGCGACTCAACCTTTTCTCCTTCTGCTTGTTCAACCAGTTTCAGTACATCAATATCTTGAGGGACTTTACTGGGCGGCTTTCCATCTGAACTTATCAAGATATATGATTTTGGCAGCACAACGGCATATTCAGGCGATAAAGATTTTGGGAGTATCAACTTTGGCATCGATTGTTTCTGTGTCACGATGGCCCTTGATCTCTTCTCTTGATGTTGTTTTCTTAGTAACAGTGGGTCAGGCATAGATATCCTAGAAAAACAAATTTTTTTCATTATTTAAATATATATTCGTTGCTGCTAGTAGTAGCTAGTAGTTGACTCTGTAGTTGTAAATATCTAATCAAAGTTAGATTGGAATTTGGGACTGGACGCAGCTTATACCTATCCTTTAAAAATCAGATCATGGGAGATATTGGAATTGAAACACCACAATTAAATGGTATGAAATGAACTAAGATACACGGGTTTAGATACATTTCATTCAACGTTTTATTGTACTGTACAAGAATAGTAAGGTCAAGACAAACTAAAAACCTTGGTATTGTAGCATTCAGAAATTTTGATATTCTTTGTTGATAACCATGTTTTAAATACGTAATTTGCCTACTGAAGCTGGTCTTAAATCTATTCCAGTACGCGATGAGTTTATTACGCTTCTGCTGTACAAAATTAAATTCAAGTAACCTCGGAAGTCTCTAAATTTCCTAAACCACACTGTTGTGTTGAATCCAACTAAGAACGTGTGTTTTTAAAGATGACCAAATCTATCATGGAATGAATAAACAAACTAGTGATATGCTTCATTTGACTGTATCGAAGAAATGATAGATATTATTGTTTGAAGTGTAGAGTAAATCTGGCATACTCAGTGGTATTTCAAATAAGACTTTCAGAAGCTGGATGCCTGAAAAAAAATGTTGCTAATGGACACCTTACTCCAAATTTGACATTAATCAAATTAATCTCATAAATCATCTGTGAGAGATTGCAAAAAAAAAAACAAAATAAATTTCAAAACAAGTTTCTACTTCGAACAACAACTTTTCAACTCGTTTTCTTCATTATTGCCACCTTTTACATTTACCAACAAGCCTATAAAACACAATCAATCAATCTTGGACCTCTTTTGGATGATCTTTTGTATCCCTAGATAAACCCTGGAGAATGCTATCAATATAAACTCTGGGTAGTGGCGGATGAGAACCGGGATGTGATTTTCTATGACTGGTTAGCCCGGGTTTCTGGGTGAATGTCTTGCCGCATATGTCACATACGTAGGGCCGTTTTCCAGTGTGAATGAGCAGATGTTGTCTGAGAGTATTCCTGCGAGCGAATGACTGAGCGCATACGGTGCAGGAGTAAGGTTTAATACCGGTGTGCGATCGCATATGGACTTCCAAATCGTACGGGATGTGAAACATTTTTCCACATTGTTCACATACAACTCTCTCCTTGGTTTCGTGCCAGTGAAGGTGCTGCTCAAGCCCTTTTTGGGAGACAAGCCGCCGTTTACAAATTTTACAAACATGCTCTGGCTTCTCGTGAATATACTTTATGTGAGATTTCAAAGCGTGTAAATTCTTACTTTCATGACCGCAAACTTCACAGACAATAGGTGGATTGCCGCTGTGCATCTGGTTAATGTGTTGTTTTAGATTATTTTGTATTTTAAATAGTTTACTACAAAATTTACATGAGAACTGATAGTTGTCTGTGTGTTTTCTGACGAAATGATCCCTCAGTGTCCACTTTTTATTACTCTTGTATTCACATACGCTACACTCGTGCATTTGTGGCCCGTGAATTTCCTCCATATGAAGTTTAAGGTCCCGTTTCAGGGCAAAGGTTTTCGCGCACGTCATGCATTTGTAGGCGTGCTGTTTTATGTGCGATGCAAGCTTATTTTTATTAAAATATACTTTTTCGCATAAGTCACATTGCAATTTTATTCCCTTCTTTGTATTCTTACTTTGATCCAATTTCGTATCACGTATTTCAAAGTTTACTTCAGTCTCTCCAAGCACAACACTGGGTCTGTTATTACTCTTACGCTTCTTTCGGGTTTCCTTGGTAACCTTTTCTATTATCTCAATCATCAATTCCGGTGTGCGTTCATTATTCAAAAAGTGCACACTTGTTGCAGAAGATACTCGACATTGCGATAATGGAATGCTCAAGGGATCTGATGGTATGAGTCTAAAACAGAAAAAGGGCAGAGACACCATTTCAGTTACATCAAAGGATGAGGTTTAATGGCCATAAAATTTAAATACTTACTTGATAAATATGGTAGATATAATTAATCCGACAGTCATATTATACAAATTAATTATTACTTTATTTGTCAACATATCGTTTGATAGGTACCCATGGAAAACTGGTATTCTTAACACTGAAAGCCATATGTTCCATGTACAGAGCTCAATTAGGGATTAGAAAAGACAATATTGATAAAGTAACGGTTTTATTACATCACAGAGACATATTACGATAAAACGATTTTTGTTTTATGGTGACGAGAGTCAGAAATGAAAATCAATTATTGTACCTTTTCCTTTTACAAATCAACCCGGATTCCTAAGTAAAAGTTGGTCACATGTGACACATGGTATTGGTAAATTACCTCTGTGAAACTGCTCCATGCAATGCCTCAGATGATTTACATTCACATGAAATAAGTATTTAAAGATCCTTTCAAACTACGTAGTTTATAGTTTCTCACGCCACAATCATATACCTGTGCCTACGTAGTTGTTTTGTGTAAATTTTGAGTACTGCTATCGACTAGGTTTTAACAGGACTTTGCAACTTGTATGTACGCTGCATTATTGTTCCGTGAAACAACATGATTTTAATTATGGAATATAACATTAGAGTAATATTCCAATTCCCATTTTCCGTAGTAGACTCATTGATGTAGGATTGGGAATTTGTGCCAGCCTCATATCAGCATAGACCTTCGCTTCCCGACTATTATTTGAAATTTGGTAAAGTAATCAATACTTTGTAATTTCATATTGTAAGTGGACAGGCATGTTTGAGGAGTAAGATGATTTTTTCCTAAAACAAAGTCATTTGATGATTAATGTCATTTGCCATGAATAAGGTTTGATATGCACAATGAATGTATCGTGTTAACGATATGCTTACATACCAATATCGTACGTAGAGTTTAGAGCTGTATTACCGTAAGTAGAAATATTGAAACTAGCCTGGAAAATTATGCAATATAAATACAATCTTATCCTATAATAATACTACTACATTAGAATATTGTAATAAAAGTTTCGATGATTATACACTGACTACGTTTTCAGTTTTACAGTGATGCAATCTTCATCAATGCGTAACAGAGTGAATGTTGCACAGTCAAAACAAACCTGCTTATCTCGATGAACATTCGTTTCCATGTATTTTTTTCTTAAGCATATAATTTCCATCATATGTACAAGATAAAAAAGCTAGTAATATTTTACAAAGATATTTCACTAGCCAAACGCACAGCTGATTTACTTGTGAAAAATAAACTTAAAAAATGAACATTCTCAAACCGTTAATCACATTAAATTTTGATGAATTAATGTCTATTTATGCATCGGTTCGGCAATGGCGTTAAAAACCATTATTCGAATGCAAGGAAGCTTGTTAGGATAAAACCTTACAGTGTGGGAACTAGGCTCCTTACTTAATACAAAGACGATAGGGATAAATTTCATCTCGTACTTGTAGCTGGTTACGTGTTCCCACTCTGATCTGCACTGCTATTTTTGCCAGCATACTCTCTGGCAAATTCTGTAATGATGGTCTTAATGGAGACGGCTGGCAGTGGGGGCAAAGGTCCGGGGTGTCTCTTCCTGTGACATATCAAACCAGGTTTTTGAGCAAATGCCTGGCCACAGATATCACATATGTACGGTCGTTTTCCCGTATGAATGAGGACATGCTGTTCCTGAGCGGTTTGACGTCTGAAGGTTTTTCCACACACTAAGCATGGAAAAGGCTTGATGCCTGTGTGGACTCGTATATGAGAATCCAAATCACGACCACGGAATCTTTTCCCACATGTCGGACAAACAATCTTCTCTTTATTTTCATGCCACGACAAGTGCTGCTTGAGATTCTCCTGCGTTGTCATTCCTCGCTTGCAAATATTACACTCAAACTCAGGTTTGTAATGGCGATACTTCATATGTGCTTTGAGGGCATGTAAATTTTTACTAAAGTGCCCACAGACGTCGCATACTATGGGCGGATTTCCACTGTGATTTTGCTTCATGTGGTGATTCAAAGCTTTCTTTATTTTAAACTGCTTGCCGCAAGAGTCACAGGAAAAATTAAACGCACTGGTATGAAGGCGAATGAAGTGGTTTTTCAAAGTTCCTTTGTTGTTACTTTTGTAGTCGCAGACACTGCATTCGTACAACTGCGGTCTGTGTATTTTTTCAAAGTGTGTACTGAGGTATCGCTTCAAGCTAAAAGTTTTCCCACATTCTGTACACTTGTGTCTGTGCTGCTTTAGATGTTCTGCTAGATTGCTTTTTTTTAGGAATGTCTTCTGACATGAATTACATTCGAACGTTTTCTTAGATCTTGTGACTCTTCTTACTGGCTTACTATTCCTTGTCTCCACAATTGTATCTGGGTTTTTCGAAACAGAATCCAAATGTGTTTCTTTACTCAGCAACTTAATGTCATCTCTAGCTACTTTTTTGTCAGGCCATATCATATACTCAGGAGTGCATTCAATTCTCACTATTTGTCTTTTTTGTACGACCACTCCGTCCGATGAAACGCTCAAAGGATCAGCAGTCGATACCCTGGAACAAAGATATATTTATTAAAAAGCATTTTCAATCACTCGAAATTAGTTTCATCAAGAGGCACAAGCTCGAGCATATCTACTAACTGGATCAGGGTTTAGTTTATCATTCTAAATCGTTAAGGCGAGAAATGGTTCCTGAATTTCATTGAGTCAAATAAACACGACAACTTCTATTTTAGAGAATATATATACATATATTTCTTGAGTACATAGAATTGTTTGATTTCAATTTAATTTCACGCAATTTCACCTACGTCGTTCCTCAATTCTACTTTTATTACACAGTATTTAACTATCATATTTTTCCTACAGTATGTCTTAAAACTATTTTTACTCAACAGACTTACCATTGTAACCCAAGCTAAAGCACATTTCTTTGTCCAAAAAGTATTTAATAATGCGCAACTGGCGATGTGACAGTCATTCTTTGTCATTGCAATGTCTCTGTACATAATCTCTTGTGAAGTCGGTGACAATATTTTTGACAGATACGGCAGGGAGTGGAGGTAGGGGGCCAGGGTGCCTTTTCCTATGGCATATTAAACCTGGTTTTTGAGCAAAGGTTTGGCCGCAGACGTCGCAAAGATATGGACGTTTATCCATGTGAATTAAAATATGTTGTGTGCAGTCTGACGCGAAAATGACTTGCCACAAACAGGACAAATGAAAGGTTTGACGCCAGTGTGGATCATCGTGTGAACATCCAATGAATATTTTTCACGAAATGTTTTACCACATGTTGGACAAATCACTCTTTCCTTGGTCTGATGCCCCTGCATATGGCGATCCAAATACTCTTGAGTCGTCATTCTTCTTTTACAGAGTTTACATTTAAATTGTGGCTTGTGGTGGGCGTACTTTTTATGGCACTTTAGGGCATGGATGCTCTTATTGGTATGACCGCATATGTCACAAACCAGAGGCGGATTCTCACTGTGACTTCGGTTTATATGGGTTTGCAAGTCGTTCTTGATTTTAAACTCTTTATTACAAACGTTACACGAAAACTTGTATTTCTCTGTGTGCTTTCTGACAAAGTGGTCGTGTAGCGACCACTTGTTATTACTCACATGGTCACACGCAGTGCATGGATATTTTTCCGGCCCATGAGCGGATGCTACATGTGCTTTCAGTTTGTTCCTCGATTCAAATTTTTCATTGCAAGCGTCACAGATATATTTATGAACACTCATATGCCTGATAAGTTTTCTTTTTAAGGAAAAACTAACGTTGCATGTATCGCAGGAATAACTTTTGGCAACTAGAGCGGATTTCACCAAGATCTTGTTACAAATTCTAGTTGCATTCTTCCTTCTCTTCTTCAGATTGCGTGTACTACTTTCACCATTAGGTTTCTTATTCTTCACTGTTGTCTCAGCACTAACTCCCTTCGATGAAGGCATCACATACTCAGAGGTGCATTCAATTCTAATTGCGTTGCAAAGCAGATTTGATATTCTAAAACACAAAATGTAAATACCAAAATTAATAATAGAATAACTACACACCATGACATCACTATGTTACTTACTTTGGCTGTATTTAACAGAGTCGTAAAGACCTGTGAAACATATTTTCAGTTTAAAACCCAATCTTGGTATGTAACGTTTTACAATTATCTTAAAATTTATGTTCAAAAATTATTGATGTTCTTACATCCGTACAAATTACAGAAGAAGCACGCACACAAATTTTATCACACAGCCAGGCCCTGCGCTACATGTTTTCTACTAAAGGAAAATTCACAAAATAAAGAAATTTATTTCAACCATCAATTGGTACAAAGATTTGACAATGAACCGTCTTAAGCAATTATTTGCACTGAGGTGAGTGTATGATAATTGTAATGTTGTTAAGTTATAGTTGGTACGCTATAATAGGTAATTATATTTTTCTCGGTGTAGTTATGCCAGACACTGAAGAAATAATCCCGAATACCTGAGAAAATTTGCATAAGTTGAAAGAACAGGATAAGTTCGTCGTTATAGGTGTTATCTTATCTTTTGCTTCTTTTTCACAACAAACAAGGTATTGTCCGAGCGCGCGTTAATGAGAATTGAATGACAAAATAAATTCATGTAAAAGCAACTATTATTCTGAAATTGGTTTAGTCCTGATCGTCCTTTTTAAACCCTGCAAGATCGTTGACGATATCACCGATTGGCATCACAGGTAGCGGAGGATGGGTTCCAGGATGAGTTTTTCGATGGCATATTAAGCCTGGTTTCTGGGTGAAAGCCTTGCCACATATGTCGCACACAAATGGTCGCTTTCCAGTGTGAATCAAGAGATGTTGTCGTAGTTGAGATCGACGAGCAAATGGTTTACTACAGATAGGGCAGAGGTGCGGTTTGTTACCCGTATGTATAGACATGTGCCTCTTAAAAGAGTCTTTTTTGTTGAACGTCTTTCCGCATTCGGCGCACATGATCCTTTCCTTCTTTTCGTGCTGCAGAAGCAAATGTTGGTCTAAATTCTCCTGAGTTACCATTCGTCGTTTGCAAATGTGACACTCAAACTTGGGTTTGTAGTGAGCCCACTTCTGATGGACGTACAATGAGCCACTGTTACGGCATGATTTACCACACAAATCGCACATTGTGGGTTTCTCTTTATGATGAAACCTGACATGAGTTGTCAAGTCCCCTTTCACCTTAAACTTTTTGGAACAAAATTTACATGGGTACTCATAAGAGTCCGTGTGCTTCCGAGTAAAGTGTGACTGCAGAGAATGTTTGGACCTGCACACAAATCCACACGCCTCACAGGGGAATAGCAGTGATGATTTGGAGCGTGTTTCGTGTTGCCGCTCAAGATGAGCAATGAATGAAGATTTTTTTGAACTCCTGAAATCACATACGGCGCATACATAGGCCCCATTTTCTTCGATGCAAACTTTCTTCTTGTGCGTCCATGCGACGTGCTTCCGAAATGCTATTTCTGTGTCAAAAGTTTTTGAACAAGCCTTACACTTGAGGGATCGTATGATCGAATCTGGCAAAGGTGTCACGTGTTCAGAAAAAAACTGATTGTTCGATTCTTCTGAAAGTTCATTATCTTGATTTATAGATTCCGTAACATTCTCAGCCAATTTTTCAATAGTAACGGTATTTCCTTCCATTTTTACTTGATACAAGTCGCCTATTGTGCGTCCGTTTTCAACTTTATCGAGTGCTCTGTCTTCGTCACTGACAATAGGTGATTCGTGATTTTCAGTTAGTCCCAACTCAGACTCATTCTCACTCCCTGGCACAGGCTCATTTTTATAGCTTTCTTCAGCAGCGACATTGATATCATTATCGACCTCATTTAGTTGCTTATCGCTTACAGTTTCAGAGAAACAGCTAGCAGGGAGAAAGGCGTAACAGGGCTTGTCATCAAATTCGATAATCTGCCATTCTTGCATAATTACAGACTCCTTGCCAAATATAAATATTCCATGGTGTTTTTCTGTGTCCTTGGCTGATAAAAATCTGAAACAGAAGTTAAGGAAGTATTATTAGGATTCACATAATTTGCATAGTAGAGGCAACTTACTTGTCGTATGAAAGGTACCAGCTTTGAATCAAGAGATGGTATAATATTTACATATAACCTAACATTGATAATTGTGTTTAAAAATGTACCGGTTAGCACAAATACCTGTGAATATTAGATCTCAGATTGGTATCCCAACTACAAAAGAGTTCAGAGTGCACCATAAATCCAGATCACAATTGTATGCAACATAAATAATAATTCTTTGAATATTTTACAAATTTTATTATTTTCATACGTCTCTATAATATGCACTACACATTCGAATAATAAACATAACAATAAAATGTCCAGAAATAAACAAAATGAGAAAATCAAAAATAAATTCATCGAGACGTCAATGATAATGCTTGTCCATCATAAATTGTGATAGTAACGGAGATTTAATTTAATAATGTTATTAAATAAAATTTTTTTAGTTGCTATACAAAGTATGATATACTATTGAATTCGGTTCTCTCAATCACAATATTGTATGTTAGCACAATCATATTAACCAAGATCAGATAATATAATATCTGAAATAAAGCATGGTCAGACCACAGAACTAATAGCATATTAATAAGCTTGCCTGTAGCTTACGTTAGACTATTTTTTCATGAAATCATTTATAATATGGTCAATGTGAACAACTGGCAAAGGAGGGTGTACACCTGGATGTGATTTCCTATGACAAATTAGTCCTGGTTTCTGAGTGAACGCTTTGCCACAAATATCACAAACATAGGGACGTTTGCCAGTATGAATTAAAAGATGCTGGCGAAAAGCTGTACGGCGAGCAAACGCTTTACCACAAATCGTACACGTGTGTGGTCTATCTCCGGTGTGAGTCATCATATGCTGTTTCAGCCTGTGATTTTCAGTGAAAGATTTACCGCACTCCTCGCACACAAAGATTTCTCGCCTTTCATGTTGTAGTAAAATATGTTGATCGAGATTAAATTGGGTAACCATGCGACGGTGGCAAATGTGGCACTCGTACTTTGGTTTAAAATGGGCCCATTTTTGATGAACGTAAAGAGAGTTACTGTTTGAACAAGTTTTTCCACAGACGTCGCATATTCTAGGTCCCTCTTTGTGCTTAAATCTTACGTGAAGTCTCATATCACCCTTGACTTTGAACTTTTTACCACATATCTCGCAGACATATTTGTAGTCAGCAGCATGTTTTCTCTCAAGATGTTCCTTCAATCGACGTCTACTCTGGCACTTGAATTCGCAAATGTCGCACAAATACTCCTCATGCTCCTTCTGATGTGTTGCATGCTTCCTTGCGACGTGCGAGTGAAGGGTCGTCCTTTTTTTGCATTCAAATTTGCAATATGTACAGACAAACACAATAGGATCTTTAGTCTTCTCATGTTCCATATCTACATGCATTTTAAACGCCATCAACGTTTTGCAAGTTTTCGGACATACTTTGCATTTGTACTTATGGGCTCGGTGATTATGAAATTTTATATTGTGCCTCCTCAGCATGATCTCGAGATCAAAATCTATGTTACATGCACTGCATGAATAAGTACTCTCCAGTTCAACCACACTAGGGATCGCAATCTGTACCCTTGATGGCAATTCGGTATCACTTGAATTACTTTCAACTTTAACCTGGCAGTAATCGCTAAGTTCGTTAAGATCTACGTTTGCGTTGCTTTCCTGATCATTGCTAACAAGAGTGCCTTCGTTATCTGATAATAACTTTTCAATATCTTCAGTTTCCTCGTCCAGATTATGCTCTTCTTCGTCAAGTGCAACTAAGTCCTTCAAATGATTTGCTGGGAGAAATGCATAATAAAGGCAACCTTCAAATTCCACAATTTGCCATGGTTGCATGAAGATTGACTCCTTCCCGAACATAAATCGACCACTGGTGCATATTTTCCTAAAACATAAAGAAAGTAATCAATGTATGTGTATACAACGAGAAGAACACAGGTTGGTAACGATAGTGTACCTATAATTTTTCATACACGCAAATGTTAGGATACATCTATTAGGATACACACGATAGGATCTTTTTAAATTTTATATTACTTTACCAATAGTATACGTATGTGCGTATCTCTTAAGTCAAATGGCCCGATTTGCGTTTCACGTCCTATTCAAATACAAAACGTGTATTAAGCATATATAACTAAACTACTAAGAAGTACATTTGGTTTTCAATAATTATATTAAGTACTCATCTGAATATTGCCTTGTCTCTATTTCAAGGAATATGGATTCTGCATGGAGATGGGAGTTTATGATTAATTGAATACCTACCTATTGATTTGTGAAAGAGTTATCTATTTACAATTCCAAATTTTATTCTTTATAAAACACCTATAATTTACAGCAGTGCACGTGTGTAAAGTGTAAATGCTATTCAGAAGTGGATATTCTGTACAATCTGCGGATGTATTGATAAACATAGCTACAACATCCAGTATGTATTTTTCAAATTTGCTCATTGTCTGTCATTAAATCAAAATACTCTAGCCTTTAGCTCCAAACAGGGTACCTGGAATACCTGAAACTAGTGATTGTAAGTAAAGACGTGCGGAGTTAAAATATAATCTGATGGAAATCAACAAATGGATTAATACAAGTAGAACTGCTGTAATACCAGTGCAAGTAGTACGATGTTCATAATTATGCTTGAAGGGAAAATTACGAGCTTTTCATGCTGTCCAAGTCTAGACGTTGGGTCAGTTATTCATAACGTCGTTCAAGATGTGATCTATGAGAACTCTTGGTAGGGGAGGGTGAATCCCGGGATGAGACTTGCGATGGCTGATGAGCCCTGGTTTTTGAGTGAAAGACTTGCCACAAATGTCACAAACGTAGGGACGAATTCCCGTGTGTATTAGGAGGTGTTGTTTGAGGGCTGTCCGCCTAGCAAATGATTTGCCGCATACATTGCAGGTATATGGTTTATCACCTGTATGAATTCTCATGTGAACTTTCAATCGGCTGTTCCGTGAAAACGTCTTTCCACATTCCTCGCATACAACATTCTCCCGTTTTTCATGCTGTCGCAGCATGTGTTCATTGAGATTTTCTTGGGTGACGAGCCGCCTTTTACAAATATGACATTCGTATTTAGCTTTGTAATGAGCAAACTTTTGATGCACATAGAGAGAATTGCTGTTCAGGCATGTTTTGCCACACACATCACATATAACTGGTCCCTCCTTGTGATTGAATCTTATATGGTTGGTCAAGTCACCTTTGACCTTAAATTTCTTCCCGCAAGTTTCGCACGAAAACTTGAAATCATCTGTGTGTTTCCTTGCGACATGCACTTTCAATTCATACTTATTTTTATTCTTGTACTCGCACTGGTTACAGTAAAAGTATTCTGTGACTTGTTCCATACCAGCGTCGTTTTTTGTCAGTACTTTGTGCTTCCTTTTGATGTGCGAATAAAGAGAAGTTTTTTTGGTGGTTTTGAATTTGCATTCGTTGCAATTGTAAATTTTGCCATCACTATCTGCTCTGTGCCTACGCTTATGAGAATACATGGTGCTCTTTTTGAAGCACTTGAAGTCGCAAACGTCGCATCTGAACTCCTCGGCCGCTTTATGTTTGTCCACTACATAGGAGGCCAACGGCACACCTTTTTCACACTTAAATTCGCAGGAATTACAGGAGAGTGAGGGGCCTTCGTCTACCACTTCCTTATGTCCTAGTACATGGGCCTGGAGATTTTCTTTCTTGAAGGTCTTGTACGCACAAGTGTTGCAACAATACTCCTCGATCATGGCACTCATAGTTTTTTCTTCACGTTTACGTTTGTGCTTCCGTGTTACATGAGAAGAAAGTGTACTTCTCTTGAATGATTTGAAACCGCACATCTTGCACGAAAGAATTGAATTGCTTTGACCATCTCTATGTCTCCACATGTGAGCGTTTAAGTTATCTTTCTTTGAGCATTTATAGTCACACGTGGTGCATTGATACCTCTCCCTTTGAGTTGCATAACCTTGTGTCTTGTGTTTCCGGGTAACATGGGAGGACAAGGTTGTTCGCTCATAGCATTTAAAACTGCATAAACTGCATAAGTAAATAACGCTTTTTTCCTTTACCCTGTGTATTCGCATATGTGTATTGAGATTATCTTTCTTCAGGAATTTAACATTGCACGATGGACAAGTATGCGTGGTCTGAATTACATTTGATAATACCTTGAGATGTGTTACACGTCTTTTGTGAGAAATCTTATGCCTCTTTAGCATGTGTTCTACTGGAAATTTTATCCCACATTTTTCGCAAGCATAAGATTCCATTGTAATTTGACACAGGTGAGCCAACGACTGTTGCAGATATTTGGATTCCTCGGAGGTCGGCTTAGGTACGGTTTCTGTTAGATTAGCGTCAACTGTGACCTCATTCGTATCAGTCATTAATTCAAATTTAGAATTCCCGCTGATCCTTGCAGTGTTTCCGATGACAGGTACAAAAGAATAGAATGTTTTGCCTTCTGCATTTGATCTTTGGCACAGTTCTATCGGTACTGAATCTTTTCCCAAAATAAACCGTCCATCAGAATCAGTTTTTATTATTCTGAGACCAGCACGTTCCCTGGACCTAAAAAAAAAGAAATAAATTAGATATTAATTGCAGTTAAAATATTGTGAAATGGTAAATTTCAGAAGCAATGACTGCTCTGTATATTTATTAAAAGGTTTTGATGTACATAATTATACAGAAATATACGAGCTGTAAAGTTTGTGCATAATGTAAATAAGTAAATTTAAGTACATGAATATCTCGTAATCTGGTAACAAGCATATGAAACATTTCATGAATATAATTTATTTACAATCAACGGGTCATATGGGGCTTTTAGAAAAGGGCAAGGAGAGGTAGGAGGCGTAAAAATCTGTATCGATAACGAAAGCAAAGTGCAAATATCTGTCGGGTGAGAAACTTTCTGAAACATACATAGATACAGCAATGAAGTACATATCGGTCTGTGATTTGGACCGATAAAACCCACCATCTCCATTTAATCCGAATGACTTTCAATGCAAAGTATTTTTCAAAGCTACAAACCTCATTCACTGTAATCCGAACGGAAACAAAGAGACTTACATTACGTATATCAGCCCAGTTATATTTATTATACAGTACATTACATATTATATGTCTGTATAACAAGAAATGAACGATAAAATTATTCCTGCAGTCTTATTGCGATTGGAGAAATGTAGACGTGTGTCGCCATCTACTAAGCCGAGGATTCGGGTGCAATATTTCCGAGATTTCCTCTTATACTACCCAGTGGTACAGGTGGAGACGAAAGGTGAGCGTCGGGATGCTTCCGACGGTGTTCAATCATGTAATATCTTCTCTTGAATGCCTGACCACAAAGATCACATATGTGGGGGCGTTCAGCTGAGTGCGTAAGTAAATGCGTATTCCTCATGTGCGAGGTACGAAAGTTTTTCTCGCACACGTGGCAGGGATAAGGCTTAACGCCAGTGTGAGTCGTCATATGAGTAGAAAGGTACCGTTTCGAGGCAAATACTTTTGCGCATTCCTTGCAAGTGTACGTCTGACTGTGCTGCAGCATGTGATTGTCGAGATTCTCCTGAGTCAAAAGTCTCTTGTTACAAACGCTGCATTGATACTTATAGTCATTAAGATGAGCAACTTTCCTGTGCTTGTACAGAGAGTAGCTACTTGTATAAAATCGTCCACATATGTCACACATATGCTGCGAGCTGCCATGTGTACCGACGTGAAACTTCAGATCCCACTCCATTTTGAATCTTTTCCCACAGTGTTCACATGAGAATTTGTAATCATCGGTGTGTTTTCTGATGTAGTGCGACTTCAGGTTATTTTTTGTCTTTGTACCATAATCGCACTTATCGCACCTGTGTAACATGCTAGAGTCAATTGTTTCATGGATCAACTTATGCGCCTTCAAGTCACACTTGTACTTGAAAGCCTTCGAACAAATTGAGCATTTAAACGGCCTGTGAAAGCTATGTTTACTTGTTATGTGTCGCATGATTTTGCTTTTTTGTTCAAACGTCGAGTGGCATATATCACAAGTATAATTACCGTCTGTTAATTTTTTGTAAAACACGCCTCTTGGCTTTATATCTTCAGAATATGATTTGTTACTATTCTTGATAGACAACTTTGAATTAGTCACATTTGTTTCATCTTTCACTCGAGACAGAAGTCCCGCAGCATCCTCTTCTGTGGAAACATTGCAGGATCTCAATGTTGGACCTTCAATCTCATTGGAATCTTTAATCGAGGCGAGTCTTCTTCGCTTAAAGGTTCTTCTCATTTTTATCCCTCTTCTCATGGGAACTTTTTGTAAAATTCCACTTGATTCCAACGTGTTTTTACTTGGCATGATGCGATGACAATCCGTTAGCATGTGTTCACAATTTGACTGGCTGTTCTTAAGTAATTGTTGCTGATATTCACCGTTTGTTTCTTCGCTTGCCAGCCATTCTTTGACTGCCTTCCTAATATGGTTATGCGATTTCCTAGAACATGAACAACAAACATCAATAAAATTGAAAAGTTCCACAACTAATAATCCTAACAAATACAGCAATACGTGATACAAGTTAAAGCAACTACTGTTACATCCATGTGTATGTAGAAATGTACATTAATGAAATAATTGCGTTTTTCCAGTATGCACATTTGCCAAGGAATAAAATTGCTTCAATTGAATTATATTTTATTTCTCAATTGTAATAAGATCAGTGATATATTCTCGAGGATACATTATTATATGATACAGGTATTCTTGCATAGTATTCCCTATGCAGTTCATTCAAAATATAACATGTTCAATAGACGGATTATAAATATCAAGAAAATATCTACAAAGTATTGAAAAAATGAAGAATTGAGGAAAAACATGTAGCTCTTTGAAAATCTTGTATACCCAACTGTTCGAGTAAATAATTGGAAACTTTTCACTTCGGTTATCTGATTAATAAGTTACTCTCTCTACGATTGGTCCTGTATGTATAATATGCACAAATATTTGATATATCTTAGATTCTATTCGGCATTTAGCTTTATTGTCTTCAATATGTTGTTCAGGATGACTGGCGGGGGAGGGTCAATAGCGTCAGGGTGTTTTCTTTTCCAGTGGAGCATCAACGAAGATCTCTGCGTGAACTTTGAACCACAAACATTGCATACATAGGGTCGCAGGCCAGCATGCGTTAAAAAATGTACTCTCTGTGTGGCCGTACAAGCGAAGGCTTTGCCACAGACAGGACAGCCGTGTAACTTTTCCTTGGTGTGTACGCGACGATGTTTTGTAAGGCCATGCTTTCGAGCAAACTTCATTCCGCATTCCTCACAGACAAACGTTTCCTCGTGTTGCTTAAGATGAATTTTTAGATTCTTTTCGCTTTGAAGCTTCTTGTTACAAACTTTGCACTCGAATGACTTCAGTTTGTTTGTGTGCTTGTAGTTTCTGTGATAATAGAGAGAACTCTTGTTCGAGTATGTCAACCCGCAAAAATCACATACAAACAATCCAGTCTCATGATCTGCCATATGAACCTTATAGTCAGTTTCCACTTTAAATTGTTTCTTGCAAGAGCTACATTTGTATTTGTAATCGTCGGTATGTTTTCGTGTAAAGTGTACTTGCAAGTAAGGATAGTGTTTAGTTGAGAATTCGCATATCTTACAAGAATATAAAGGTGCGGTATCGTCGTGTTGATCTCTTACGTGCTTTTTCAAACCGGATTTGTATTTGAATTTTTTTCCGCACACTTTACACTTAAAAGGTCGTAACTCGCTGTGTTTCCTCATATGTTTACTATACGTTCTCTTAAACTTGTATGAAACATTGCAGAGGTCGCAGCTGTACTTTAATCCTTGTTTGCGATTCCCCACCTGATTTTTATTATTGGTTTCATTCGTGACGTTGGCTGTGTCATCGTCAATCACCACCTCTTCTTTTATTGCCAATAAAGTTTCTGATGAACACTTTTCACCGCTGACTTCTTCATCCTTATGAAAAGAAATTTCTGATGGTCGACTCATTTCCAGTACTCTTCCCGATTGTCCACCCAATTTCAATCTCATACTGTTCTGCATATTAGCAAGGATTGTCCTTGGACTTTTCATTTCCGCGCGTGCACGATGTGTCTTGTTCACATAACTGCAGTCAGATTTTGTGGAACTGTCAGACCTGGAAATAAACATAACAGTCATTTTAAATTGAGGTTTACAAATATCACAACCTGAGGGTAATATTTTACAGTCGACAAAAGTATATAATAGTCAGTGACACATGAAATTCTCCTTTACTTCTATACAAACAATCCTGTGACATCACAGGAGCTGCAAATAATGAGATTAGAATTAATTTAAATTCAACTTATAGCTAAATAATAAGAACATTTTTACGAATTGTCCACGACTTGTGCAAGGTTTTAATGATAAGACGAATACTTACGCACGATATCACTTTATTAATAATCAATATTTATTTATGTTTGAAGAGTCGAGGACTGGGAAAATTTCGAGTACAAAGTGTAAATTTTTTCTTGTGAATCAACATACATGTCCGCATGCGATAGTGAGAAATCTAATTTAAAAAATATATAACGAAACGTAATTTACTCGACAATGAAAAAGAATTTCTTAGATATGTACAAAACATGATTTGTCCTCCTTAAATTATATACAATTAGCATAACAACATGGTATTCAACAAATATATGATGATAATAAATATTTGATCTGAATTAAGTTTTCATGTAAGGTCTATGCAAATAATATCAGACAGTACCAACTTTGTCAATCTCACCATTAATCAAGCAAAGCCCTGTCTGTGATTTGACTAAAAATTCAGTTTTAATAATATCAAATTTGACAGTAAAAATCTGTTCCTACTAAGTGCTAATCGAGAATGGCTCTTTGACAATCTTCTCTGGATTATTGACTACTATTCATTTCTTTACTGGACCAGGTGATGTTTTCTATGATATTGCTTACGGACACAGATGGAGAAGCATACATTACATGGCGATGTTTTTTCTCGCCGTTTACTGAGAGAGCAGGACGTTGGGTAAAGTTTAATCCACAAACAGTACACATGTAGCGTCGCAACCCACAATGGTTTAGGACATGACCCTTCCTGCCTGTACCATTTGTAAAGCCTTTTCCACATATGTGACAGAGGTATGGTTTCTTTCTTGGTTGTGTTTTCATGTGTTTTCATGTGCTTTCGCAAAATCGTTTTACGAGTCAAGTCTAGCCCGCATTCTTCACACATATACTTGAGGCTGTGCTGCATTACATGACTATGTAAATTCTTTCGCCTCTATAGTTTTTTTGTTTGCCATATCGAACACTAAAACTTTCCATCTTTCACCTAGTCCTTGTAATTTTTATGCAGATAGAGAGTCATCAAGTTTAGCAGTATCAAGCTACATATGTCGCAAACATAAGGATCATCATTGTGTGTTATTAGATGCATTTTTTTTTTCATTATCAGCTATTATTCTGATTTTTAGGTCCCAATTTTCGCAAACATAATGAAAATAACTTGTATATTTTCTTATGAAGAGCACCTGAAAAATAACTTATTTATTATACTGATACGTATGCAAAGATTCATCATACTTAAGCAATATTTTATTGATAAAGCTGTACTCTATATTGTGCACATCACAGAAAAACCTTAAATACATATGTTTCCCTCATTTATCAACTTACATCTACTGATCCTGTTATCACGGTGTACTAATCTATACCCAGTTACTGATTATGTTAAGTTGAAACTAACTAGTAGATTCTTATAGAAATAATAGTTGAGAATGTAATAGTAGTGGAAGTTTCATCAAGGAAGTTTCGCATACCTACAAATAGGAGAAGTGAAGAGTTGCGAAATAGCAACTTTGGCATCCGCATATTGGAGCTTCTCCATGGACTTTAATTAGTTCCGTGTTATTTTTATGTTTGAACTTTACTCAAACAAATGTCACGCTGAAACACACTCAAATTGCTGTGCTTGAAGCATGTGTTTATATCCTGGTCCTTTTACATTGAAAGTGATTTTGCAGATATCGCAAGTGACTTTTTATTTCTTCTTGTGTTTCATCACTTCGTTTCTACAATATGTTTGACATTCGCTTTTGGGCCTCTTCTTTTCATATCGATCGATTTTCTCTTTCTTTCTGGTAACCGAACATATATTGTCAAAAGCGTATCATACAGCGCCTTTCACGCCATACTTTCATCATGACTGTTTTGCAGCTTGGGTCTGAAAATTAATCGGAATATCAGAATTAGTGCGTGTCAATGAAACATAATCACTGAATAGTAATTTAAACGATACTGCTAATAGCAAATAGCTTTATTAAATCCGCTGTATAATTTTTCTAGACGAGTGTACGTAAGAATATGCATACGAACAAATATATTTTAATACATTACACGTTTTCATTCGAGATAAAGTTGTCAAAACTTTTTTATCACACAACAGTATAAGCTCTTTGACTGATGGAATACAATAATATCTTGATGAAAAAATGAGGACAGATATTATTTGACTCTAAAACTTAGAAAACTATAAGAATGTATAAGGTTTGGAAACGGAGAGAGTCATATGGCAAAGGCAACTAATATACATGTTTTAAACCTTGTGGAATATAACACACATGGAAGAATCTTTTGGCATTTGACTTCTCATATTCAAAAAGTTGTCTTCAGCCATTGAACAATTGGATATATTGCAGTTATAGCTATCTCTTCTGGCTTACAATTAGCTTCTATGCTTTCAAGAGAGCAAAAAAAATGAGTAGCACCCTAGAACTAGGCATCAGTGAAATTACTATTCTGAGAAAATCAATAAACTTTTAACACTCTTTTACACAAATGAAGAGGGTAACTGTACTGTGTGAATACTTAATTTATCAAGAATAGAAACCCTCCCACCTTATGCCAAGAATATTGAGAGCTAGGTAACGATTACTTGCGGAGTCTGCTTTAAAAGGCTATATTTAAAATATAGCGGTCTCGAAAAATGCAATCAAAAATTCAAAGAAAATTCATTTTTCTTATTTGGATATTATCGACGATGTATTAACAAGTTAGATAGGCCTGGTCTTTATTTGTTTATACACTGATTTGCTATTTTGAGGATGTACGGAAACTTATGGCTATTCAATAATTGCTTATTTTACCTCTGTTTAAAATTATTTTATCCTGAACATTTAAACGTATATTGGCTATCTTTGTCAAAGACAGAGAAAAATTAGTGGTCGGTTATTTCTCATGGAGTAACAAATCGGAAAAGTCGTCATGAAATTCTTTTTCTACTATTTGATACAGTCTCCAATAAGGTGACACATGCTACAGAATAATAATATTTTCTGCAAATAAAACAAATTTAGTTTTGCAAAATTGCAACAGCAATTTATTCTAAAATAAATCTTGTCATGTTTCAGTAAATTTTTAAACACTACACCATGCTGTCCATATTTTATTTTGTGCAGGCCCATGTTGCCATCTGGTGATTTTGAGATCTCGTGGTTTTTTGTTGTAAATCATGCAATTCGAACTTACTGCAGATTGTTAAATTCTGCGTATAATTATGTATTAGCTGCAAATTTGTAATTTGTTTTCTATATTCTAAAATAATTTCACCATCTTGCTCATTTTTGCCTCTATCCTCACTTCGATTTTCACTCTTTTGTGTTCACCCTCATCTGACGTTTCGTCCACGTTTTTCCACTTCTTTATTTACTTCAAATGTTCTGGAACATCACAATCTGTCCGTCTCAGTGGTATTCGAGTTCAATATTGGCGATCACATAGACTGTCATAACCTAAATCCATTATTTCAATGCCTACACGTAGGGCTGCACACGTCACGATTGATATTGACTCTACGGTTCATCTGTATCAATCATGATAACAACACTTAGCCTTGACGCTGAACTTTGTTATGAGGGTGGCTTGAAATCCTGGTAACATTGGCATGGCATCATCTTCATCTTTCCCAGTTATTGTTTCTGTTGTGTCGTACCCAGGATTTTGAAGTGAGATGCAGTCTCAGAAAAGACAGATCAAGTGTCCGGAGTCGGTTCAACCTAAAAATTATAATCGTGTCAATATTTCCATAAAACCCAGTTATAATCCGTACCTGGTCTGGTCTGGTTTAGAATAGTATAAAAAAATTAAGTCACCTTTGAAAGGGTAAAAACTGGGGATAAAACTTTGAAATTTTGAAATCACCTTAATGCTGTTTCAAGATGAAATAGCATATCTTATTCATTAATTGATAACTAGAAAGAAGCTACATATGGTATATTTAAATGATTAAATATCATCAGCATTCAGAGTCGAAAAAAAGTGTCTGTCAACTGATTAGTTGAAATTTCATCAAGCACACCTGTGTTATGCGGCTTGGACATAATATTATTTGGTACTCTTGTTGACAATGATCTTATCTTGGACTCCGTGCAACAAGTTCGTTATTTTAATAGGTGGAGGAGGTGGATGTGATCCAGGATGCTTTTTTCGGTGCAGCATCATTGGGGACCGTTGCGTAAAACTCTGACCACACAAGTCACATACATAAGGTCGTTCTCCAACGTGAGTCAGGAGATGGATCTTTTGCGAGCTCAAACAGCCAAACGTTTTACCGCAAATGGCACACAAATACGACTTTTCTCCGGAATGAGTTCTGAGATGTTTTGTCAAGCCGTATTTAAATTTAAATTCCATTCCACACTGCTCACATACGTATTTCATTTTATGGAGTTCTGAGTGGTTTTCCAAATTCTTCTGAGTCTTAAAACGTTTTCGACATGTCGTACACTCAAACTCTTTGACTCTAGTCTTGTGCTTGTAATGCTTATGAAAGTATAATGAACTTTTGCTAGGATAAGATGTTCCGCATATGTCACATACACAACAAGATTCAGTATCATGGTCCTTCATATGTGTCGTGTAGTCGGACTGTACTTTGAACATCTTTCCGCACTGTTCACAGTTAAAGTTATAATCCTCCGTATGCTTCCTGATATAATGAATCTTCAGATAGGGTTTTGTGCGAGCCTTAAATTCGCACAAATTACAGGAGTGCAACTTAGATGACTCGTCATGTATCTCCATATGGCGGGCTAGGTAAGCGCTAGTCTTAAATCCTTTGAAGCATACAGTGCATTTGTGTGGCCGAGAATTACTATGCTTAAACATATGGCTGGTTAATTTACTTTTACTGTCGAATGATGTGTAACAAATTTCACAGCTGAAGGATTTTTTCAATTTCAACCGTTTCTGTTGGACCTTCTCTTCGTTGGGTTTTTTCCTGCAAACCAGAGGTGTATCATCTAAGTCGTCTTCGTCCATTTTGACATGTGTCTCTTCGTTTTTAATATCACCATTCGACCCTGCGTCATCTCCCGGATTTGGCTCTTTCATCATAAACACGCTTAGAGACTTTGGAATTAGAAAATAGTCTTCACCTAGCCGCACTGTCAAAAAAGATGGGCCGAGAGGGTCAAGTGGATTGTACCTAAAAAATTATAAACTTGTCAATTACACTGGACAAACACAACAAACATAATAATCACTAATAGCAAACCATGCATGACGTTCATACATCAAATATCTATGATATTCGGTGAATATTTGTAATCGATACTACGTACTACAATAATTCTTTCTTTGTGCTCAACTGATCAGCAGATTCTGTTTAACCAGAAAACTATTATTATTATTAATCTCTTGTACAGTGACAATCAATAAACACTATATGCAAGGTTTATCTCCGTCTAAAATCAACCTCACATTTCAAATTTCAGGGTATCAGATATGAAAATCAAAGATAGCGTGAATTCCTTAATATTCATTAGTAAATGATATGGTAACACATTACTTAAGAATAATACCACACAACATGTAATGAAAAAGTACTATTAGCCACGGAAGATTTATTTGGAGATGAAGAAATCCCATAAACATACAACATTTTTACAATTATCTTTGAAGAAATTATAATGTACATATTTTTAAGTAAGAATAGTGCGTTACATGAGTATATCACTTGAAATATATAATAAAGCTGAAAAGTAGCGACCTCTCTGCGTCATTTTATATGAAATGACTCTTGGTAATGTTGAGATGGTCAGTCTTATCAGCATTTAATACCTACCCATTGCTGGGGTTTCCTGGCAGTAAAGAATTCCTACGGATAATTGACCTGCTTGTTCCATTATACAAGAATCCATAGAATAGGTTTCAGAGTTTTTTCTTAAGTAATGCTTTTTTGCAAGACGGTATAGCTTGTTCGTTGGCAAGCAGAAAAATGTCATCTTTCTGCTCAGCTGTGTAACTTCTCCAAGTTTAATGAATCTAGTGGCCAATGCTGCTGCTATCATTCATGCTGCCCTGAATCTTTGCGAGTTCCTTAATCTTAGGTTGGATACTTTTTAATAGAAAATCAAGCTTTATCGGCGGGACGGGAGGCAGTTCACCAGGATGCTTACGCCTGTGCAGCATCATGGAGCCGCGTTGAGTATATGTCGAGCCACAAATATCACACCGGTAAGGCTTCACATTGGTATGTGTAAAAAGGTGAAGCTGTAGCAGACTGTGCATTTTAAATGTCTTACTGCATACAGGGCACAAATACGGTCTGTCTTCCCTGTGTACATTGTGAATATGATGGGCCAGTGAATATTTTCCTGTAAATGATTTACTGCAATGATCACAGTAACAGCTCTCGCCATTGTTATGCTGTTTGAGCCTATGAGCATCAACTGATTTCTGGGAGGCAAAACCCTTGGAGCAAATTCCATATTTAAAATTTCTATTTCTCCTGGAGTTACCTACATGATGTGTTTTTTTATGATTGCATAGCGATCTGTAATTTGGAAGAACGTCACCACACTTTTCGCATACCACAGGACCACAGTGAATCTGATTAATGTGAGTAGTCAGGTCTCTCTTGAATTTCAACTGCATACCACAAATATAACAGGAAGTCGCATAGATTGATGGGTGGCGTCTTACGTAATGATCTTTGAGACGCGACTTATCTTTGGCTTTGTATCCACAGACTTGGCATGGGATTAATTTGTAGGATCCCTCGTGTATTATTTGCATATGCTTCTTAAGTGCGTTTTTCATTTTGAATGCCAAGGAACAAATTTCGCAGACAAAGGGACGCAATGATGAATGTACATATTTAATATGCACAGTGAGCTTACGTTTACTAGCGAATGTTTTGCAACAGGTTTCGCAAGTAGGAGCGATCGAAACTTCAGTTGGTATCTCTTTTTCCACCATGGTCTTTGCTATTTTTGCAGTGCCGTTGGTATTTTCGTATGTTGATTTGTTGCTCTCTGCTGTGCTGTTTGGGTATTTTGAAATTGTCAGTTTACTATCTGCAGCAATTTTTGTTGCATTACTGTGCATTTCAACCCTAGGCGCTGGGGCCCACATTGAATTTTCTCCTTGCTGAACCATAACATATGATTGCATTTGAAGGGGGTCATTCGTGTTTCTGAAACAAAACAAGACAATCAGTCCTAGTTCTGATGGAAAACAATTTCTTCATTCACTTTATCTACACAAAACTCTAAGTAAAATAATGGTAATAGATATGAAATAATATATATGGCTGGTAACAGGTTTCATGTTAGTTGCGTTAGTTTTACTACAAGTTTTCTTAATTTCCAATTTTTTAGGTTCTTATTTACTTTAAAATCATATACTAATTGATGGAAAATCGAACGGTTTCAGATGACCTCTAATTTACTGATAATAGTTAACATGACATTCTGACCTTCTTCAACTCCTATGGCAAATACCATTAAACGCTAGATGGACAAAGTGCTTGGCATTAAGAATTAATATGTGATATTGTATAAGACTTCTGATTTTGCTCCAGAAGATTTGGTTTTCCATAAAGACTAGCCACAGTAATCCTCTGTGCATGATGAGTCAAGTGCATTGAGGTCCAATACTACTTTCGATGTTTGTCCACCCTTGGAGTCTCCCATGTTTTACTAGAACTATAGAACAATCAGAACGGACGGTGAAGTCAAATTTTGCAGACTCAATCACCTTTATCCTGTCCGCAATATTATTTTATAATGTTCCAGAGGATTTTATTCTATTGGTGACGATAAATTTGAAAGTAAAATTGGAAGCATGGAAAAACAGAATGTAAACAATGTTAGAATGATAAGTATTTGATAAGTATTTTCCCATCAATGAAGCAACACTTGTGGACATATTCCATTAAAGAAGTTTATTCTAAAAATATCAACTGTGTCACAAAATTATATCCAAGTGCCCCTTACTGCCACGCGGCATATATTATTTTCACATTTCGCAAATTGAAACAACAGTGAATATATTTTTCATATCTTTTCATGGTTGTACCACCATAAATATTTTGTAATATAAATGTCACATATAGCAGTTAATTTTCCTCAAAACATGTGAAAGCTCTTAAAAATCTTCTACCTTATTTTTAATACATGTTCACATAATCTGACCAAATTTGATTGTAGACAGTCCTCAATGTGTAGCTGCGCATATCATGGTATCAATGTGATTAGTTGTTCTGTGATTGTATCCTAATTTTTTGAGATCTCCTTCTCTTCAATATCCTTAACTATTGCGGTGATGTGAATAGGTGGGGGAGGCGAAAACCTTCCAGGATGACTACGCCTGTGTCGCATCATGCTGGATCTTTGGGTAAAGGCTTCTCCACATAAATCACACTTGTACGGTCTCTCTCCCGTGTGAGTAAGGATATGCGTGCGTAAGCTGCCGTTACTCTTGAATGGTTTATGACATATGGAGCATATACAAGGTGCCGATTGTCTGTGTTTGTTGAACATGTGATAGTTTAGCCTCTTTGTGCAGTTGAATTCCATGCCGCATTCGTTGCATGTGATTCCTTTTTCGTGCACCAGCAAATGGTTGCTTAGATTATGTTCAGATTTGTATATACGTTTGCAAATGTTACATTCAAATTTTTTAAAGTCTGTCCGATGTTTTCGTCTGTGAGAGCTCATCGCCGTTCCATTCTTGCATGATTTACCACAAATTTCGCACACCAGTGAAGGTGCCTCAGTATGGAGAGATTTCAAATGAGTTGAAAGATCGCTCTTTATTTTGAACTGTTTGCTGCACTTATCGCATGTGAATTGATATTCGGTGTCGTCATGTTTCCTGATACGATGATGCTTCAATGCTTGTTTTGACTTAAATTTAACTTTGCATATATCACAAGTGTATGAAAGATTTTCGTCATGACAACCGGCATGCTTACGCTGATCGTACGCAGTTCTGAAGGTTTTTGGACAGTGCGCACATTTAAAAGGTCTTCGAGTATTGTGGCTTTTGATGTGCCTAGAAAGTTCCATTTTGCACCTGAACTCTCTGTCACATATTATACATTTAAGTTCACTCTGACTGTCCATAATAGAGTCTGGATCAGGCAGCGTACCAGCTGGCTTAAATCTGTGTTGTGAGATAAAATTCTCCCATTCACTATCTTCTTTGTCCAAGTCTTTGTCCTCAGCATTGGATGTCTTTTGTAATGCACGCAAAAGTAAACTTTTGGAACCCGCGATAAATGGAGAATCAGCAGATTTGGAATCCATATCAAGTTTCTGGTTCAAAGCTTTCTGACACTTACTTTCTTCTTTAGTCAGTCGACGGCCACCTAGATTAGACTTTTGTGGCATAGTACGAGAGTGTTTTCTTAGACTAGCCGTCAAACATAGTGAGCCAGAAGTTTTGGTTTCTGTATCGAGTTTCTGTTCCCCGGTCTTCTTACCTTTACAATCTTTTTTGGCGAAGCAATCGTCATCTGAATTAGATTCTTGTGGTGGGGTACAAGAACGTTTATTTGGTCTAGCCTCGATGGATTCTGGTGCAGAAGATTCGTTATCTGTATTGAGTTTCTGTTGTGTGATGTTTTTACCTGCATCATTTTCTTTGGCCAAATGACTTCCATCTGTATTAACTTTCTGCGACGAGACACGGGCATGTTCACTCGAACTTGCCTTTCCAATTTCGGGACTGTTGTGTTCTTTATCTGTGTGAGATTTATGTTCGAAGGTGTTATTACTTTGACTGTCTTCTTTGGCCAATTGAGTATTACCTGTATTAGGGTGTCTAGTCTGTAACCGTGACAAAAGTGATTTACTGATTATCACTTTTTTGCCCAAAGTTTTGCTCAATCCATTTGCAATTCGTAGCGCACAAGCAGTTTTAAAGTTAACTCCAAATTTCAGTGGATATTCTTGCTCTGGAAGTTTCCGCCGGAATTTAACACGCCAAGAGTTGACCCTAGAACATTAAATACAAGGTTACTAAATTATAGACAAAATAATACCAAATATCAATACTACAAACATTATTATATGCTATTTTCAGTTATACAAAGTAAAGCCCCGCCAAGGAAATGCTACCGAGTGATGTAGTACGATTTTATTAAGCATATATACACTTGACATAACTTAATGCCATTCATAAATTTATAGTGTAAACCGAACTATTTTCTATTTCAACTTCAGCTACTGAATATCAGAACGCTGACACGCCACACATAGTAAAAGCAATCGAACCTTTCTGGAAAAAATTATTCAATACATTTGATTTATCCTTTTGTACATCTGCCTCGATAATATATCAGAGATATTGGGTCATAGTAAAGGAATCAATAAAAACTGCCAGATGCATCTGTAAGTCTTATATCATACTAAATTTTTGACTGAAGACATTTTCAGATAATATTCATACCTGTAGGGCTATTCTAAATTGTATCTTAGTGTTTTGAAAATATTTACATCACTTTAATATTTTGCTGTCGCACCATATGAATTCACAAAAATGTTGGCCTTGGGAATATCTTGCCACATTATAAACACCCAGTCACTCAAATTCACGTAATGCTCGCAGGTTCGATGATATTATACGATCAGTAAAGTCTTGAACTGCAGTTTGGAGCACCTGTAATTTACGTGAAAATCATCTGTGTCTAGCCCTGTTGAAATGGAAAGACATTTGAGTTCAACATTTTCGTTTAAATTTGTCTGATGCGGGTGTTTGAATCTGCAGAAGCCGCCTTGAAAAACTTTATTTTGTCTGTAATCTCCAGACAATATGTGTGGGCATTCTATTTTGTTAAAAATCTTTTAATATTACGTGATAGCAGAGATTTTATCTTCTCGATTTTCAGCAATCAGAGTTGTTCAGTGCCCAAGTTGTCTGGAACATTTGCAAATTTAGAACACATTTATTTAATTCTATTTTAACATCAATGTTGATATAAAATTTAGTACGGATTCTCAAGTGCAATTAAAAATCAGCAGCATGATGTTTGCGATTTCAGCATGACAAATCTCCTAGCAGCAACGGTTCAAAATTTAGGTACAAGCAATGTGTTAATTCATTGTGTTCGATGAAACTTTCCATCATTTTTATAACTATGGCAAGATCAGGGAACATTGTTTAGATTCTCTTGAAAGTATACGCTTTCAAAGTAACTCATGCTTATATTATTTTGGCATCAACCTAGATAACACAAGAATTAAATTCATTCAGCATTAAGTTCAAACATTATTCAATATTATCGCACCTTGCATGTTTGAATTTACCCTGATACACAACATATAATGCAATATTGGAAACATAGTTAGTTTTGTATATTGCAATGTCTCATGGCAGGTACTTATTATTATTATTTTTTCAAGTCTTTCCATGCGAGATTACTATTCAAATTTCTAACACGGACTTTTGTGACATGGTTTGCCAACGGGACCGTTATTGAAATCCGAATTTTTCTAATCAACAACTGAATTCAATATTGAAATTCTTAGTTGTGCATTAACACGCCAATTATGAAAGACATAATTATACATCTTTTTAGTCAATCAAATATTGAATGTATCTTAAAATCTACAAGCTACTCTAATGTAAATAGTACAAAGAGCTATATAATCCCTTGTCGTACTTCTTTCAAGTTGACATCATTAAAATCGTGAGATATACAAAATCTATTTATTATTAAAACTTCTGCTTATACATAATGCGTTTAATAGCAATGCACAAATGTCAATAACCAAGAATGATCAATTATAGGTATTTAGTAGAATGGAAATAACTGATAGCTATGTGTATAAATCAATACTGTATGTTAATCAATATTTGAAATCAAGATTAACGAGTAAGTATACCTATAATATAATATGATTTAATTTCATAAGATTGTGATGTATATTATATTATCATGTAACTCAAACGCAGGTAGATTTTTGATGGGCTGTGAGATTGCCCTGGCACGAAAAACCACGATGACATATTTGACATACATAGGGTCGTTCACCGGTGTGACCACGACGGTGGATAGTAAGGGTTGATCTCTGGGAGAAGGCTTTGGGACATTGATCGCACTTGTACGGCTTTTCCCCAGTGTGAATGCGTCGATGCATGCGCAAATTTTCCGAGTCTGTGAATCCTTTGCCACAAATATCGCATACATAAGGTTTCTCTCCTGTATGTATACGCCGATGCTTTTTCAAATGTTCCGCACTGCTAAGACTTTTGCCACAATAATCGCATAGATACAACTTGGTAGGATTGTGACTCTCCTTGTGCCGAAAGAGTGATCGTTTTGTCGCTAATACACGCCCACAAATGTCACACGCAGTGCTGGTTACCTTGTTGGCCTTCATCTCAGGATGCATTCGTCTGCAATGGGCGGAAAGTTGTCTCCTGAGGTAAAACGCACTACCACAGGTGGCACAGGTAAACGGCTTGTCCCCGGAATGAATGTTATAATGTTCCTGAAGTTCGATTGCCTTTCGAAACCTTTTGTCACATTCATTACATTTGAATGGAAGGTCCGCCTTATCGGTGTGCCTGAGCATGTGAATGCTCAAAGCAGCTAGAACAGTTGTTTCGTAGTCACACTCTTTGCACATATAACTTGGGTAAAAGTGGGTTTTTTCGTGTCTCGTCAAGTCTCGAAATAATCGAAACTTTTTCGGGCAGTGGTTACAAGTGAGATCGCCAACAGTGTGCCGCAGTAAGTGTTTCTGATAGTTACTCTTATGACCGAATACCTTGTTGCAAGTTTTACACAAAAATTCCACGTTATTCTTTTCCTTTTTCACCTTCATTGGTCGACCGACATTGTTCCGCTTACTGCCAGCATGTTTTTTCATGTGCTTACGTAGATTCACGTAAGTTCGAAACACTCTTCCACATTGGTTGCACGTGTTCTTTCTTTTACCCTTGTGTTCAATTTCGTGATTATTAAGTAGAGTTTTAGTTTTGAAAAATACATCACAAGTTTTGCAGTGATACGCCAATGGCATGTCATCCTCGTCATCGTTGGCATCTCGAATTTCTTCCTTGATCGGGCCATTTAATTTTTCCGTAGTCTCATCCAAGTTTTCACCTTTCTGGGCACCTTTTTCCGGTTCACTCTTGACGAGATCAAGCTTTGATAGCATTAGCATTCGATAATAGTCCTCGGACAATGGAAGAGACGTAAATCTGAAATTAGAATTTAATATCGTCAGTAAGAATGAACACATGACATTTTTCACACTCGTTCATAGTCCAGTAAATCAGACATATGTACGTACATACGTAGATTATATCAGACAGTGACATATATACATGTGTACTTAAACTTATAACAGCTATGATAATAAATATGCAGCCAGTTGATAATTTTCTAAACATATAAATGAAACAATTCTACCAATTCTTCAATATTTTTTTTCTACAAATTCCCTCGTTACTGCATGAGTATAATGACAGTCACACACATAAGTTTTACAAGCTTTCCAACTAATTTAATGTTAATTATTACCTAATTTTCTTATATTTCAGATTTGTTCAAGCTGTAACTGTCACATGCTAGTCGCGAGGGAACTGATTTCACTAAAAATACCTAAAATTACTTTGTAGAGTTAGCTTTCTGCATCCACGATATGTAGAACGCAGCATTTTAATTTTAATAATACATTTTACATTTTCACAGTACTTTATTCATCATACAGAATCAGAACAACGAGAATTTCAGTACTCCTCATCGCCTATTTACACACTACAACAAATGCTTTTTTCATTACAATATTAAAGGTGCATCTATACAAAACGTGGCAAGTTCATTGCTTGTTTGGATTGATACTCTGTAGAAAAATCAATAAGATATGCAATATTGCATAAAATCAAACATTTGCAATAAGTGACGTTTTGCACTCAAATGTTTATTCTCTCATCAAGCTGCCAAACAATATTTAAATAATTATTGACATCGTACGAATATTTATTGCTAAGTGGGTCGCACTATCGTTATGCTTACAAGATGAACTTTATTATGGGCATTCAATAGAGCCCTCGACACAAATGACCTTGTGCAAAAATTACACTGATAAGGTCTTTGTCCAGTGTGGTATCGTTTGTGAATAACAAGGGTGGAATGCTGCGTGAAAGATTTTCCACAGGTATCGCAGCTGTAAGGTTTTTCTCCAGTGTGCGTTCTCTTATGAACAACCAGGGTTGTTCGTTTGTGAAAAGCTTTGCCGCATACATCGCATATCAGCGACTTCTCTCCTCCATGAAGACGCAAATGATCTTGAAGCGAACCTTTAGAAGAAACTGATTTACCGCACAAGTGGCAGTCAAATTTATTATCACCAGTATGGGATTTCACGTGAAGCACAAGGGAATTCTTGTAGGCGAATGTTTTGCCACAAAATTCACACTGGTGTTTTATAGGCTTAAAATTTGGCTCGTGGATCTTGGTGTGACGTGCTAGAGTATGATTGTTAGGAAAGGCCTTTCCGCAACTCTGACACACATGTTCATTAGCTTCATGTTTAACATTCATGTGCCCGTGAAGCTCAGCGTTAGTAAAAAAGCCTTTGTTGCATATTTTACAGAACTTTGTGTATTTTTCAAAGTGCCTCCTATGATGCGTTGCCAGCTGAGATGCTTGAACGAAAGATCGACCACATACATCGCATACGAAATTACGTTCATGAGTGTGAATCCTCCTATGAACTGCAAGGGTGTTCGTTCTCTTGAAGGATTTGCAGCATATGTCACATTTGTATGGTCTGGCATCACTGTGAGCCACTAAATGTCCCTCAAATAAATTCTTGGACCTAAAAGTTTTCTTACAAATCTCGCACTGGTAAGATTTCGTCAAATGGCAAATATCGTTTGAACATTCAGTTGATAATTCGTACTTGCGGTTCATTTCTATAGTTTCTAATGTTGCACCTGTGCCATGTCGTGAGGCCTGCATGGAATTTGGAAATTCTTCGTAGGTCAAGGCCAGATCATCAGTGATATACGTTTCATCACTTGCACTTTGGTAATTATTGTTACCCTGCAGTACGTCAGTTCGTACGAAAATTTTTCCCTCAGATTTCACATCGATAACGGCATCGCTGGACTCTGTGATCTTGGTGTACTGATTTTCCAACGTCTCTGTAGTGTCTGCGGTCTCAAACTTGGCTATTTTCAGGGTTAATCTGGAAATAAATGTAAGATAAAGTCAGACATCGCATTTACTTGTGTAAAAATTATAGTACCCATGTGGAGTCAAAAGTTCATGAAAATTCATTCAATTGTTATTGATACTTTTGTTCTGTGGAATGAAAATATATTTCAAGTAAAGAAAAAAATTGGAAAAAAAAAACTGAATAATATGTAATGAGGTTTACAGCCATGGAATATAGAACTAGTGTATGAGCAGGCTGCATTGCAAACGATAAGTACGTATTAATATGCTTTCAAGCATAATAATCGTGTATATCGAGAGTTGTCGCAGCAAATTTAAATCATCACGATTTGCCTCGAAAACTATTTATTATTATTTATTCCTAAGGTATCACAATAAGACAACTATCATTAAAGGGGATGGGTGTTATATAAAAGTATAAAAATATTTCAACTACATCGTACCACAACATTTGTTTTATATATATATATATATTATATGTAATATATGTATATAGTTTATAATATATATATAATTTATATAAATGCTGTGATCAAACGAGCCAATGAGGCATTCCATGCTCAAGTATCACTTTAGACCCAGATATAAATAACACAAATCACTCTGTTTCCACAACCTAATCAAAGTTTTCTGTACCAGAAAAACTATCCAAGTTTACACGCTGGTATTATTAATGCTATTTTGCAAGGCTTGAAAAACACTAAATAATTTTTGATTTGAAAACTAATAAGTATTTAGTACGTGACAGGTTGACAAATACCGATGACACTTCAAGCATGTCCCATATATTTGTTTATTCTATTTTGCTAGGATCACCCTTGTTCTCGGAATCTGACTTGACCTGCAGGTGACGCACACCCTCAAATATGTCAGGTACAAGGTCAACCAGCTGTGCATGATTAACACAAGGTTATTGCTAAGATTGATGTTCAACAACAAGAATTTTGATGTAGTTTTAGTTGTGCCCCTGAAACGAATCCTTTCGAACAGGTTGCGCATTGGTAGGGTCGTGCCCCAGAGTGGTATCGTTGGTGAATGACTAAACTTGTCCTTTGTGTGAATGTCTTTTGGCATATGTCACATTTATACGGTCGTTCCCCGGTGTGGGTTCTCATGTGAACAGTCATTGTTGACCTCTTCGTGAACCCTTTATTGCAGTAGCAGCAAATTACTGGCTTTTGACCTGTGTGTAATCGCAAATGATCCCGAAGTGAGGCCCGACTACGAACCTTCTTACCGCACGTATCACACGAGTAACTTTTCTCTCCAGTGTGCTTGCCCACATGAATTTTAAGGGATTTTTGTGTTGCATACATTTTGCCACATATTTCACACTGGTTGGGTTTTTCGGGAATATAATCCGGCTCGTGCACCTTTAAGTGTTTTTTCAGGGCATTTTTAGAACGAAAAGGTTTATTACATGTTGAGCAAACGTGTGTACTTTCACCATGCTTAGCAAACTTGTGATACTTATAATCACCCTTCGTATAGAAACCCTTGAGACAATGTTCACAAGTAAATTCGTACTCTGCAGTATGACGTTTTTTATGGATTGTCAACTGAGCTTTCATTTTAAACGCGGTTTGGCAAATGTTACAAGTAAAGTGTTTCTCATTGGAATGAGTGTTACGGTGAACTTTTAATTCATTTGATCTTTTAAATTTTTTGTCACATAAATCGCAGCTATATTTATATTCCTCACTATGGACAACTCGATGTTTCCGTAACAATTCTTTGGTAGTGCATATTCTGTCGCACTTGTTACATTTCCACTCGCGAACTGGTGCAGTTCTTTTACGAGGACGTTTTTTGGCCTTCAGTGGATCGACATCATGAATTTTGATCACCGGCTCAGGACCATCATATTCATCCGGAATTGAATCCACGAATACCAAAAATCTTCCACTATTTCTCACATCAAACTCGGGGCATGAAACATTTTCAGGTACATGTTTGTCAGAACTAAAATTATCACTTTCATTGTCTATGGTATTATCCAAGCTGCAGGATTCTTTCTTAAGTATTGAAGGATTAGTAGGAGCCTTTGATCCATCAATTATTTCACACTGCACTAGTTGTGTAGCTGCATACTCCTTGGGGCTATTCTCTTTGTATTTTCTTGACCTGAAAATGAACGTACAATGAATTAATCAACTAACCAAGTTAAATAATCAACAGCACGCATACATACATTATGTACATGCGTACAAAAACAGAAATAATAACAATGCAGTAATATCAATAACAATGTAGCTCAATGGAATGATTTGAGAAAAAGTGATATAAATTCAAGTGACCATATTTCTTGTAAATGGGAACAAAAAATAAAAAAAAAAAAAAAAAAACTGCAAAGGGGTACAGTCACCAATACCAGACTACAACAGTGATCGTTGTCTGCCCGGATTTCATCTGATTGAAAAATGATATTTCACAAACAACAGGGTCACCGATGTCCTTGCTGATGTTGTTGGGGTGAACAATTGTAAAACAATCATTAATTACGAACAGAACGGATGGGGCTTACGTGTTGGCATTAGTGAATCTCGTGAATCACGTAAGAACTACGGTACAAGATCGCAGCTTTGAAGAATTAAGTTGAAACGTGTTGGGACTTCATGTGTAACTTCATGGAGCCCTTCTGAGTAAAACGTTTTGGGCATTTTTCACATGCGTAAGGTTTCTCTCCAGTGTGGGTGCGATTGTGTATGTGTAAATACTTCCTCGCACTGAATGCTTTTCCACAAACTTCACAAACGTGTGGTTTTTCCCCCGTGTGAATTCTCATGTGAGTTTCAAAGGAGGCTTTGGTTGAGAGACACTTTCCGCACACCTCACATGTCATCAGGTTCTCACCGGAATGAATTTTCGTATGCGTTCTCAAAGACTTTTTCCATGTACTTTCAAAGTTGCACAAGGAGCATTTATATTTCACAGGTTGTTCGTGCGACTTTTTATGTAATTTCAGATAAGTCCGACTTAAGAATGTCTCTCCACAAATGTGACACTTGAATGGTTTGTCTCCATCATGTTCCTGCCTCATGTGGTTATTCAATGCCTGTATTGCATAAAACCCCTTGTTGCAAGTCATGCAAAACATGTTGTACTCCTTGTCGTGCCTACTGAGATGTTGTTTCAGAGAAAGTTTAGATTCCTCCACACAACCGCATATATAGCAAACTACTCGTTGGCCATGTATCTTGGTGTGTTTGTGCAATATCGATTTGGTCTTGTAAGATTTTTCACAAATCAAGCAGGAGAATGGACGGTCTTTAAGGTGCATCGCTTTAACATGGAGATCCAGCTTGTCTCTATACCGGAACCATTTGTGACAAACTTGACATGCCATACGAACTCGGTTGACATGTAATCTTCTGTGCCGTGAGAAGTGTCCTTTTTTTTCAAGTTTCAGCCCACAAAAATCACATTCATACATTGGAGGTTCAGATGAATCTTGAGAAAAGTATGTTGGTTTGTGTGCGTTTCTGTGATTGAGTAAATTTTTGGTGTTTGAAAAAGACTGATCACACAATCCACATGGTTTCTTGTTTTTACCACTAGGAATATAGTTAGCATGAAGGCGCATATGATTGCGCAGGTTTCCTCTCCAGTCCGTCTCAAAGGTACAATGATGGCATTTAAATTTCTGTGGTAAGGCAGCACCATGCACCTTGGACACGTGTTGCTTCAACGACGGACCTGATTTAAATCCACAGTTGCAGATCGCACATCTAAAAGGTCCCGAAGATCGTACTCGCCTTGCAGCTCGAAGGAATGAATCGCCATTTCCATTTCTTCCAAATCCCGCGAAAAAATGAAACCTGGAATTTTAAAAGTATAATCAAAAACATACGAACAAGCTAGATTTTTGAAAATCTTGACCGAATAAAACTATACAATATTTTCGGTTTTCTACTATTTAATTTTTTTAAAAAACACACCAACATTTTATAGATAACAATTGGAAGTTTTCATATAAATTGTACATTTATTTGTTTATTTATTATATCCACAGTATCCCATCGATTGCTTGTTCAAATTGGGCAGTAGATATACATACACTCATATTCAATCCTTGAATCACCTTTGTCTAATTAAGTATTATTATGTTTGTTGAGAAGATACAAGGTAAGCGATTCATCACTTTAAATATACAAAATAAAACAGGGTTTCAGGAAATTTATCCTCAGAGACGGTGAAGTTGATTCCAAGTACTCAAATACGTTGGAGAAAAGTTTACCCAGACCACTTTCCGTAAAAAAAAAAGGGAAGAGTTTAATGCTTTATGTTGTTCGTGGGCAGAAAATTTTAGATACCCTGCACATAAAAATCCATTACTGTAATTTTGCTAACCACAAATTCCTAACTACTCTGAAGACAAATTTGTAAGAGCATGAATTTCACGAGTTATACAAGATGACGATGATTTCTTGACACATAAAGGTATCCCACAATATGCTCAGTAAAAATGACGATTATTTGTTTCCCTCGATGTGTGACTTGAAGTGAGAATTCATTGATCCTTGTTGCGTGAATCTCTTCTGGCAAATTTTACATTCATAGGGTCGTTCGCCAGTGTGGGTTCGCAGATGAACGATGAGATATTTTCTTACGCTGAATGCCTTACCACAAACTTCGCAAATATGAGGTTTTTCCCCCGAGTGTATCCGCATGTGAACTTGTAGATAAGTTTTACTTGATACAGACTTTCCGCAAATCTTACACGTTATTTGATTTTCACCTGTGTGTATTTTAGAGTGAACCTTAAGAGCAGCCTTCCAAAAGCTCTCAAAGTTACATACGGTGCATTTGTGCTTCTCCCGCTTTCCATGCGACTTCATGTGCATATTTAAATAGGCTGCGCTTGCATATGGAGTGTTACATATTTTGCATGCAAACGGTTTCTCCCCCGTATGCGTGAGCAAATGTCGCTCCAATGTCTGATTTGTATAAAACCCTTTCTTACATATTTCGCAAAACGTGACATACTCTTGATTGTGTTTTTTTTTATGAAGGCGCAAATCATATCCAGATACTTTTGATATCCCGCATATATCGCAATTGAATCTTTTATTATGCTGTTTCAGATGCGTCTTCAAAAATTCTTCAGTTTTGAAAGCTTTTCCACACAATACACATGGAAATGGTCGATCCTCTTGGTGAACTTTCACCTTGTGCTTTTCCAATTTTTCATCATCGGAAAAACCCTTATCACACTCTTCGCAACGGTTCTCCAATGATTCCCGATCATGATTCTGTCTGTGTTTTATGAATAGAACACTGTTGCGAATTTTTTTGCCACATAGATCGCACTCGCAGAAGGATTGTTGTGCAGGTAAAGAAGTTGATCGGCGCTGTGAGTATTTTAACCTTCGCTTGCGACCAGTATTTATCCTTTCAGTTTCAGTTTCTGACTTGACCTCATCTTCTTTTAAAATAGTAAACCCATTCTCTAGCTCTGATTCCAGTCGTAGTTCCAAATTTGTATCTACATCTGAACCTAGATCTGAATCTAGATCTAATTCTGGTTCCGGTTGTAGTTCTGGTTGTGGTTCCGTTTGTATTTTGGTAACTGTGTCTATAATTTGATGAGTAGTTAACTCGCAATATCTGTCAACGGCGCATGCTTGTGTAGTGAATTCTATAAACTCATCCTGGACCAACAGCTCTTCAGATTCTTCTTTCGTAAGAACAGCGGTAACATCGTTGGCATCATTAAATTCAGACCTGTAAATAATAACGTTTGTCAATTTTTGTGTCCCCAATATTAAAACAACAAAAGAATTTCTAAAAAAATACTCGATTGAATCGGTATCAAAGCTTAGAAAATTTCATTAAAATATTATTCTGTTCATCTCACCACATAACTTTCGGTAATTAGGCTATTATATCATCAACCATGCACCTATTAAAAAACCAAAGATGATGATGATGATGATAGTTATGACTTAATTACTAATTGTTTTAAAGATAAAATTCGATGGGGCCAACAACTTGTAAAGTATCTCATGTGTGATTACAAGATTACATTTAAAATGATGGAATGAAAAGATATAAAGTACCACACGTTAATAAATCGTAAATTTCGGACCTATTAACAAATTTCTTTAATCAGTAGTGTTATACCTCTGCTCTATACCTGTGTTTGAAACTTTCGATACTTTTTTCCATATGATTTCGATTGTCAAATGACGCATTTATGAAGTGACATGTGTTTATTTTTATATACCTGAGTAAACAAGTACACATTTTCAACAGAATGTTGAGAAAATGTCGCACCATAGGATCATATAAAAGGACTTAAATATAAGTAAGTAATTACTTATAAGTATAATAGTCATATACTGGATGGAAATATTTCACAAGTTATTTGTACGAATATCGGTCAGGTCCCTTCACTGGACTTGCAAAGTACAACTTTGTACGTGTAAATAGACTATAAAAATAAATATCGTGTAATGCAATAATGTAATACCCAATATTGTTGCAAGGAATAAGTAAAAAGGTAATAATAAAATTGAAAAACCAATAAATATAACATAAATGCATCGCATCAGCTTAGCTCACTCATTTAGTATTCAAATAAATTCTAAGGAATGATTGATAATTTATACAATAAATAAAACTTAACACGATGTAATGAATTTGGAATGAGTTATTGATATTTGTGTTTACTCTTTTTTCGTTAGATATTTCTATATCTTTGTTGAGTATAAAAAAAAACACAATGGCCACCTACCAAGAGACTTTTTGACTCGAACAACTCTTAAAATAATCATAGGATTCTGTCTTTCAGTTTCAATTTTATATTAACTACCTAGGAAATTTAATGTACGTAGATATACGTGAATGTGTAAGCGGACGGGTTAAATGACGTATTCGAATAAGGCAGAAGTTAGTAACGCGTATTCGAATAAGGCAGAAGTTAGTAACGATGACGTAACGAAACATCAGGGAAAAAATCATTATTACACAATTTTAGAATGACTTTCAAGGAGTTGATTTTGCAAAATATGAATATATTTTATTTATCATAGTTTACCAAACTTTACACATTCCTGAAGATGCGAAGTAACGATTTTTCCTAAACACGTATCGTTACAGTAATGTTACTAAATTCATTCTTACATATTCCATGCATATCATGATTATTTCCCAGCCTTGTGCACGAGTTTGAGATGAGTTGAAAGCTTTCGTAGCAGATTGAAGTTCTTGTTGCAATCTGCACACTCGAATCGTCCGTAAGTGTGAGTTTTTTGGTGCTGCACCAAATATGGTCGAGAGCGGAAAGCTTTGCTGCAATATTTGCAGACTTCTGGTTTTTCGTTAGTGTGTATACGTACGTGAATTTTCATATAATGTTCACGGATAAGCTTCCCACACACCTTGCACTGTATATGTGCCGCTCCAGTGTGAGATGACAAGTGTTGTTTATAACTGTGTTTGTAAAATGTTTGAAAATTGCAAATTTCGGAGGTGAACTTCCGCCTCCTTTCTGACGAATGTTGTGTCCTTATGTGACTATTGAGGTATAATTGATTGTGAAATGATTTGTTACAAACTTTGCAAACACAAGACCTTCTGTCCGCATGAGTAGTCATGTGGAGCCTAAGTCGCGACTTACCATAAAATCCCTTGTTATATATTTTACAGATCTCCGTGAACTCCTTATTATGTTTTCTGAGATGCACTTTTAAATAGTACAGTGACTTTGACTTATGCCCACACATGTGACAAATGTGTATTGCACAATGCAACTTCACATGCAACTTCAAGTGCTTAGACTTCTTAAATGTTTTGCAACACATGGGGCAGCATAGACAATAACAGACATTCGAATCAGTCTTTGATCGATTTTCAGCCTGACTTTTTGGCAATATACTGATCACATAGTTGTTCTTATCCAAGCTTGATAGTTTATCTAAATCAAGACTACGTGAAGAAGGTTGCGGTTTGTCTGCACAAGCAGTGAGGTTGTTGCTTGATATAGTTTCCTCTATTGCTGTAACTTCAACTTCCGCATTGTTTACCTTCTGCGGAATACATAAGGATTTTGGACCACATGCAAGATTGTTCTTGTTACATGAAGGTGGCACTTCTGTCAAGCTTGTTGTATCTTCACTCGTTGAATGATTCTTTTGTCGTGAAACGCACTTGATATCCTGAGCACAGATAATAACATTACTTAACAAAGTGTCATTTTCTGCCAATTTTGCGTTTGCAACTTTCCGACGATCTTTTTTCTTATGGATTTTCAATAGGTGTGCCCTCAAATAACTTTTCTTTTTAAATATTTTCTCACATTTGTCACATTTGACAAGTTGTGAGATATCACCATACAAAGCAATTTCGTATTCCCGAGAATAATCAGGAGCATGAGCGCTGGACGAAGTTTCGTTCTCATCCAATCTCATATCTTCAATTTCCGGATTGTCTCTCCTTTCATGTAGCGTGTCTGCTTTCAACGGTATTCTTGGAGATGCCTGGTAGTTTAACGGCTTTGATAAAATCGGATCAGACTTCTGTTTATATTCAACATACTTTTTCTTTCGTGTACTCCTACATGAGCCCTGTGCGAAATGTCACTCAAGATCATCACCATGCGAGATTAGTGTGACTTCTGGTGTACAAGCAGTAGTGCCATTGATGGATGAAATTTTACCTGCCCCCAATTCAATTTCTTTTATTTTCAAATGTGGCTCATGCAGCAGCATATGTTTCTTCAAGTATTGTTTCCTCTTAAAAACTTTGTGACATATTTGGCAAATTACACGCTCTGAGATGGTCAGATTAGTCTTAGGTATATTATGAGCCTGTCTTTTCGTAAGAATAGTTTCCTTCAGCCTTTTCAAACAAGAGCGTGTTGGCATTTTTACCGCATGACTGGTAAAATGCAAAATACGCTCACTTTCTTTGGCTGGAGTAATTGCACCCTTACTAAATGTTTCTGTTTTAACCAATGTTACATCTTCAATCCCTACAGGGTTTACTGCCTGAGAAACCGATCCACTTTTTTGCGCAATAGTAACCTCATTGCTGATTGAAGTTTATCTTTTTTTAAATCTTATATTCGAATGATCTACTTTCAGTGGAATAAGATCTATTTCCTGTGTACAGGTTGTAATGTTGCTGGACCGAGGTTTTGTATTTATCAATCTTGTATCTTCAATTTCCAAACAGTTTATTGTTGGCCAATCAGGTTCGGTTCTGATGGCATTAACAACGATGTTGCTGCAGGATGACAATTTCGTGATTCAAAATCTCGTACTTTTAATCGTCGGAACACTTATCTTCTGCGAGATATATTTGGGTTCTCAAACTGAAGATGCGTTTTTATCAGATAAAATCGTCTTTCTTGTCGATGTCGTATCTTTGATTTCCAGGAGGTTTTTCGCCTTAATCCTCTGTGAAATACGTTTGGTATTCTTGACAGATGCTGTAACATTGCTGGATAGTTTTTCGTTTTGTCAATTTTATATCTTCAATCGCCAGGGGATCTTTAACCTTCACCTTTGTTTTCTGGGAATTAGATGTGATTTCCTGGCCAATGTCAACTAACTTGTAACTAGATGTATTTCTCTTCGCCAATTTTGTACACATAAGTGAAAAAGGATTTTTGACCTTCAACCTTTATGAGATAGATCCGGTTCCCTGTATACGAGTAATAACAGAGTTGTTAGATAAAGTTTTCATTTTTGCTGACCTTTCATCGACAGAGGATCTTCCGTTCTCATTCTTTGAGAAATATATTTGCCGGCCTGGGTATAGTCTGTCAAGTGGTAGCTGGACAAAGTTTTCGTTCTTGATAATCTAGTAATTTCAAGTGAGAAAGCGTCTCTTAACTTTGGGATCTGGGAGACACTTTTGATGATTGAAGTACAAGAAGTAGTACAGTTGTAGTTAGATAAAGCTCTTTTTTACTAATCTCATACTTCTGACTACTGGAAAGTCTGTTAGCTTGGTTCTCTGCAGATCCATTGTTCTGTAAGAAAAAAAAAAAAAAATATTCAGATGGATGCATGTTGACGACAGTATTAGAATCGAATTACTGTTTGCACAGAATAAATATCCTTTCTATTATAATTTATGTACGCATACCATAACATTTCCTTTACCATAACAGAAGTTGATTCATAAAATGATGGTAATTTATAGTTGGATAAGGCAAGTCGTGAGAATCAAATCTGTATAATGTTTGGTTTTTGTAAATCTAGTGTCCTTATTGAATTACTCACGAGCAAACTAATACCAAGTTAATGAGAATCTCTCAGTTTTTTCTCCTAATTTGTTTGTGATAATTCGGTGTCTGTGGTAAAGTTGGATCATATGGTTTGAACATGTATTAGCACTTTGGGTGTGCAATTTAACTCCATCTTTTACAAATCGTTTTTCAGAGGGAGGCCTCGCTCAACATCGACTATTTAACAAGGTAGTAGCTGTCATTATGACTGAAATGCATCTAGATATGCATTTCAAGTATATGAATCTCATAGATGTGTTTCTTCTCTCGATAGTTATGCATAGAAGTAGTATGCAGTATCAGCTTCTCAGAAATTGCACAATTGCTTCAGACATGCCACCTAAATTGCATATGCAAAATATGTAATTATTTTCATGTCAACATTTCATAAATGTTTAAACATAAATGCCTGTGCACACTTTGCAGCTGGAAGAACTATTAGTTTTATAATTCCGAAAATTGTGATATTATGGTCTTTGGTGGATGACACATAATTGGATGCGTGTATCGCATCGATATAATTATTGGCAGGTGGGATTGTTTTCTGCTGCGCATCATAAATCAATTCGAAATAGCCTCGTTACTGTCAAGTAATTCGTATGCTTTGGGATTGAACACATCGAAGAAAAACTACAGAAAAGTGCACAACTGTCAATCATTATTATTGCTGCAAGAGCATAACACAGTTCTACAACAACTTCAAAGTTTTCTCGATTTGTCCTCGTTTTTTTTTTATTTTCATCTTTTAGTAAAAAAGTACACACATGTGGTTTTGCAAGCATGGGATCTGCTAGAAAAAATATGATGAAAAAAATAAATAAATAAACAAATGGACCACCGTCATTATAAAACTTATCGGGTTGCACCGATACAGCAATCTTGCTGTCTGTTCAATTTTACTTGGGGCAACTTAATTTATTTGACTCTTTCTTGATACAATATATTTGAAGATACATGTACCATGAGTTAATCCACATAAAATATAATTGTAATCAAATTGATTAGAAAAATGAAGATATGTTCATACACGTAAATCCTTGGTTCTGGTGTAAATTTGATTGTGAATCAGAAAATGAGATCTAAACTAGAGGCTTACATTTATGGTTCTTCAGCGAAGTCTTTTGAGAAAACGATTTTCGACAATATTTGCATTCATATGGTTTTTCACCTGTATGAGTACGGCAATGGACGAGTAAATTTTTCAGCTGCCTGAAGCCTTTGTGGCATATATCACACTCGTATGGCTTTTCCCCAGTATGAATTCTCATATGAATACTGAGATAGTGATTGCTGCTAACAGCTTGGCCGCAGATATGGCATATGACCTTTACCCCAGTGTGAACTTTCATGTGAACTCTAACGGCTCCCTTCCAAAAACTTGAGTAACCACAGACTTCACAATGATATTTTTTTTCACGTCCCTGAGGGTCATGGGACGTAGAATGAAGCTGCAAGCTTCTTCTGTCGGCATATGTAGAGTTACAAACTTGGCAAGTAAACGGGCGTTCACCAGTGTGCGTTATTCTGTGTCTATCTAGTACCTTCTGAGACAGAAAACCCTTCGAACAAATGTCACACCGGAGACTATATTCATTTGTGTGTAGCCGTACATGTGTGCGCAGACTCTTGTTGTTCTTTGTTTTGAAGTCACAGTACTCGCAATAAAAATCCCGATTCTCATAGTGTACCTTCCGATGCGCTCGAAACTTGGTTAACTCAGAAGAAGTGAAATTACATTCCGTGCACTTGCGCACAGGCTTAGACTTAGGTTTCTTGTGTTCCGGATTTAGGTGCACTTCACGGCCAGCCGCTGTTCGAAACATCTTGGGGCAACGATTGCAGAGGTGTTTAGAGGAGTGTGTTTTGCTGAGATGCATATTGCAGTCCTTCTTAGTTTTGAATATTTTTTTGCACTCTTTGCACTGGTACAAATCAAGAAGGCTGCCACGACCGCCGTTTGCATGCACTAATTTGTGTTGTGCCAAGTATTGCTCGTTAATGAAAATTTTATTGCAAATATCGCACCTCTTCGTTACTTGTATATGACCAATGAGGGCGTTGATTGACAATACTTGACTTCCACTAACGGTGACTTCTTCTTTTACAAGAGGGGTAAACAAGAGGTCCTGAACGCGCAAGGGTTGAGATTGCCGCACAGACGAATCCCTGGTTGGTCCTACATTACTCTCTTCGAGGCAAAGTCTGATGCAAGAAGCAGATTCATTTTCTTTGCCGACAAAGGGGAGCTTCACATCAGTGCCGTATCTGTAAATATAAAATATTCAACTACACTGTAGAGAATGACAAACGAGCTCTCAATGTGAAACCCTCGTATAAGTTTCCTTCTGAATCAGTAACAGGAAACAAAATCAAATATGAATAATATTGTGCAATATCGATAAACAGGAAACGCAAAATGTATGTATAGATTCTTGGCTGCAACCGCAATTATTATTTTTGGTTATTTGCCATCAATGGCTTCCCTACTTCCTGGCTGACTTTCTAATATTACACATCTGTTAAAAATGGTTATCATTTGTAAACTGCATCTATTATACGTGCAGGAAATATACCTTGAGGCAGACCATTCAAAGTGATAAGCAACAATGGGTGGCGGATGGTAAGGCAAGTAGGATTTAATTGAAATTTGTTGATTGAAAGTAAGATAAATTTTAGAAGATACGTGTTCTGACAATTAACTAACTAAGTCTACATCTCAAGAAAAAATATTTAATTTTGCTTCGTGTGACCTACTTCAGTAAATATTATCTACATGTCTAAATAAATACAAAATTTGTCAATTTTGTCGATAGCTATAAATTATGGCAAGGTAAATAACGTTTAAGAAATACATTAATAATATTTTACAAGTAAAATCACTATGTTTTATTTGACCAATGCCAATACATATTCATATGATATTTGATACATACTATTAACAAACAGGCTAGTTCGATTATGCCTTTTGAGCTTATTGACAAAGGATTATCATGAGGCACTTTCTTAACATGCAACGATTGTGATTGGTCTAAACTCGAGGGCACTCCGAGCTGCCCAGAGCTAGTTCGAAAACCATAATCGAACATGCCTAATATTGTACTTAAGACACATTTTAGTGTGGAAACTCTTGTAAGTATGTCCTTTGCTTTGATATGAAGTTAAACAACAAGATGCAGTTACTTTTTACGGCGAGCCAATAATTGAAGGGAAAATTAGTTTCAGCAACTAATAGTATTGCTGAGGCAACAGAAATTGATCATTTGTCAACGATCCCATGTGTCATGGTTAATGATATTCGCAGAGTTTTCTATCGTAGTGATCAAAATATGCACTTAAATTTATTTTTAGCTGATTAAGCTATGAGTATAACATAATCTAAAAAACAGTGAAAAATAATCAATCATCTTAATGAAACGAAATATATATTTGAGTATACATAGAACTTACGAAGAAATGATTTCTAACATGATTCAACAAGACAATAAATTGCTATATCAAACAAAATGAGAATATCTGAGAACATATAGGAAAAGGAAAGCTGCTACTTTGGACAGTACTTGAATCAGAGTGAGTCGCAAGTTTTTGCTTTTAAAATTCAGTACCATTTCCACGTGATTTGAAATATCGAAAATTTTTCGTTGAACACAAGACCTACATCGTATCAGAAAATTGTATTTCAGATACCATACAATCACATAACGAGCTTGCTAATTGCGAATAAAAATTACTGTAGTATATACGTGCCGTTTACAGTACAATTTAATGTCCAGGCTTACAATAACCCAACAGCAACGATATATCAACACTTTACGTCACCGATCACCCACTCAATTAATTTTTTTTCATCTTTAATTACATAATTTGATGTCTCATAATTGTAGAGTTACAGATACGAAAAAAATTATTAGCCAAGATGGCATTGCCCAATTCAATTTAAGAGCCCCCCCCCCGCGTCTAAAAAAAAGATGTATGTAAAAAATGTTAATTAAATGCTATATCCAAACTCTAATGGGTATAAATATGAGAGCAACACATAGAGTGGCATTAAGGTGCCAAATATAAAATTATTGTTCTAGCACCTATTGAGATAGGAGTAGACTTACTGAGAGAGAATAGTAGACCAAACATCACCAGTTAAAGTCACACCAATCCGAAAGTTCCAATTGTATTCAATTATAATCCAGCACCCGTGCATCCCCCTTGCTCTCACTATGATATAATGGAAAGAATATAAGCCGGACACATGGTTTCCATGATCGCTCCTCTGGCAAGGGTGTAATGAAAGCTGAATAAAAAAAAAACGTCAGAGTAGAGAAAAAGTTAATCGGAGCTACAATAATTGCATATATCTTTTCTTCTCTCATAGCAGTGAGTATCGACTGACAGTACTGCAGTTATAAGCATGGACTGAATTTATAAGTGATAAGGAACACTTGTAGAGATAATCTGTAGTTAAAGTTAACGCATTACTTCCAGTACGGAACTACTCGAGCAATAGACATAACAAAAGTATATTTCACATTGGTCCCATATAGAATATTCAGTATCCACTTTCTTCAGACCAAGAATATTTGACGCTAATAAAAAAAAGTCAAGTAAAAAATTGATAATATACGTGAACTAAGTTGATAACGATGCATCTATGAGGGGCACGCAATAAATGTTAAAACTAAAAAAAAAATGATTAAAACAAAGCTCGATTGTTACTGAAAACTAAAATATCCTACACCGAATTAGTATAGCTATATCTTACGAGTCGATGCAGCCGTATAAATATGACAATCCTGTTCAATTGTGCATCATAATATTGTCGGATGAATCGGTTCTCTGCTGCTCTTGCTGGGCACGTGCATTCTGTTTAGCATGAGTTTTAAGATGGGAATTGAGCATTGTCTTTGAGGCAAACGACTTTTGGCAGATATTGCAAGGATAGGGACGATCCCCTGTGTGACCCCTAAGGTGGACAACAAGGGTTGTTCTTTGCGTAAACCGTTTACCGCAATGGGTACACTCGTGAGGGCGCTCGCCGGTGTGAGTTCGCCTATGGACGCTCAAATAATTTTGTGATATAAAACCCTTGTTGCACAAATCGCATACATGGGGCTTTTCCCCCGTATGTTTTCTTACATGCACAGTAAGGTATGTTTTACTCGATACAGCCTTACCGCATATATGGCATACAAACTCGCTCTGTACTGCACCGGTGCTGTGAGTCTTCATATGAACAAGGAGGACCTGTTTTCGAGAGAATCGTTTATTGCATAGCTCGCAGTGATGTTTTTTCTGAGGAGGAACATAGTCAGGCTGGTGAAGCTTAGCGTGAAGCCTCAGCCCTTGTCGATACCTGAACGAAGCTTGACATATCTGACATTGGAACGGTTTTTCTCTGCTATGTATAGTTTGATGTTCCTGATAATTACTCTTCGTGTAAAACCCCATGCCACACACGTCACATCGATACTTGTAGTCAAAGTGATGTCGTCGTTGATGATTAATAAGATTAGAACGATGAAGACTCGAATATCCACATGTTTCGCAAACGTTCGTTTTCTCGCCATTGTGGATCAGCTGATGTTTCCTCAGTACAGAAGTAGTCTTAAAACTTCGTCCGCACTCGTCACAAGCATAAGGATATTTTTCATCGTGCACCTCGAGATGCATACTAAGCGCTTGTGTCGAGGCGAAACTTTCCCCGCACAATGTGCACAGATATAGCCTTACGGTGTTCTCCACATTCAAACGATCGTGCAAGGATATTTCATGATCCCCGGTAATTTCGGTACCGCTACAGTCCTGCGACATCACCACGCTACCAGGCAAGCTGCTCTTTGTAACAAAATATCTGCAAATAAGAGACACAGGGCATGAATGACGTGAGACTCGGCCAGCTTACCTGGAAATTCAACTATTCAGCTTAATACTGTGGTGAGAGTATAAAAATAATATCTAGACTATAGACGCGCGGCAATAGCACCTGCTACAATGGAAATCAGATTGTCGTCAACTCAATGACATTAATGTTCTGCACATTCACAGAATGTCACCATCCATGTAGAAAGAATTCGTTTCTTAGGTATGTTTAACTTTATATATGTTATTATCATTATTAGTAGTAGTAATAGTGGTAGTACGACAGTGGACTTCCCATAACTTCTTGCATGCAGACTTGTCATTACAATTGGCTTTCGGTCACACGCATTAATACGTGTAGATGTATTTCACTACTAAACAGCCATGACGCGGGTAATGGGAATCGCAATGTGAGAAGCATTCTCAATTAACTCATGTCGATGCTCTTCAACGTTATAATTTATAGCAAAGCTAGAAAACTGGGCATTATAGACCCTCCAGCACAGGAAGTTATGGAGAGTCCCTGTAGAATGATATACGAAAACATGAAAATAGGCAGTCGTACTTATGTGCTCAAAATTAAACAGCAAACACGTATACACGATTCTTATTCACACTATTTCAAATCAAAAATTCGTTTAGTTAAGGTATAAAAAGTCATATTCATTTATCCACTTCCAGCTTCAGACACAAATAAATATTCATTAATTTTCGATGTAAAAGAAAACAAAATAATGAACATTAAATTATTTTACGACACACCTTGCATGTAGAATCAGATGAGCCAAATAATACATTCTGCTCACGATACAACCCTTTGAATTTAAGCTTAATTCCTTCATCGCACCAAACTGTGTGTGACCAAGGATTGAAATCCACTCATGCTTCAATTGTCCTCCACCTCTGTGTCGTGCCCATTTACGGTATGATCACTAGGTACTGAAAATCTTGATGCGATTACAAGACGGACCATTTTTGTGTAGGTTAATTCCAGAACAGGGCCCATTGCCTGATTTGTCTTGCGATCAGTCACACCAAAAACTTGAACTACACAGTCCCTTGAAATTCTATATTGATAACAACAATGGTTCCAAGAGAGACCCAGTAAAAATTATGGATCTTCATCGTCGTTATTTCGTCGCACACACCAAAGTTAACTTACCATACTTGTTATACCATTGTGAACTGGAGGTCACTGGATGCAATAGTCATCAGACGCTACACTATGCTGTTCGATTCGATTTTTAATGCAACAAGGGCTAATCTATACAAGCAGTGACCATTGATTAGTCTTCGTTTACTTGTTTCAGCTTTGCCTTGTAGAAACCACAAGTTCGGTGAAATGCTTAACATCAACCTAAATGTGAAATAATAAATACAGGAGTTCATACACGGATAGATTAATGTAATATATGGTTATATTAATGAAATACTTCTGAATGTAGTAATGTTTATTATTCAACCTACAAGAAGTAAATAACAACAAATATTGATCAGTGAAATGTGATAAGTTCAAACTATAATTGTGGAATAGTATTTCTTCACTAAAATTTATAAATTTTGTGTAAAATTAATCAATAGGTAAATTACTAAATGAAATGTGAAAATTCATAATGCAAATATGAGAATTACAGTTCAAAGCAACAAAAATATTTCAACCCATATATGAAGTATGAGTAAACTGTACTAATTTCTGAATAATTATTCAATGTGATACTAACAACAGATATACAAAAACGAACCAATTAGTATCCGATTGTCTCAAGTATGTATTACAGTTAGGTTCAGCAAAATACGCAAAATATGAGACAAATTTACAAATTTAATCTAATAAATCTAATACGGAAAAATCTGTTGAGACTGCCTAGTGTTTTTTCATATGATTGAGCATAATTGTACGGGTAACGAATCCTTTACCACACTGTGTACAAGTGTAGGGTCGCTCGCCAGTGTGATACCGTCTATGAACGGTAAGTGTCGAAGCCTGAGTAAATGATTTACCACACATTGCACACAGGTAGGGTCTTTCACCGGTATGTATACGTTGATGAACAACATAATACTTGCGATGGGTGAATCCCTTGCCACAAACATCACAAATTAATGGACGTGAGCGATGTACCAGCTTGTGCGTAGTCAAGGAATCAAGAGATGGGAATTCCTGGGAACACACTTCACAAGGGAACGAAGCTGACGAGGATAGCGCATTTGTGGAGGTAGCAATAGAAGAGACCTCAGCCAAATTCATATCCCCTAGTCTTACACTATCCATAGTGTCGGTTCGCGACATTGATTTGTGAGATTTAGCGTGGTGGTTGTAATTGTTCCTTGTGTCGAAACGCATTAGACAAAGAGAGCACGAGTAAGGTCTAGCAGTATCCGTATCATGCATTTTAGTATGACGATCTAAAAGTTTTTGATATCGAAACGTGGCAGGACATAATTGACAAGTAAACGGTTTTACGTCCGAATGCATTGCCTCGTGCATTTTTAAATGATGCTGAGTCGTAAAGGTCTTTCCACACACGATGCATCCAAATTTACGCTCCATGTGAGTCCTTGTATGATAATTTAATTTGAAACGGGTAATAAATTCCTTCCCACATGTGGGGCAAGCGTACGAAGTAGCTGGCAAAGACGAGGACAACATATGATTACGTTCAAAAGTCGACGACTGTGGATAGTCACTGCGTACCGTGTCTAACGTAGTGGGTACAACGGCAAGAGCAGTGTAGTTACCACGATAACATAGCTGGTCATTAATCGATATCGATGCGATGGCTGCTTCACCGCACTCGGGGGATGAGGGTGATAGTATTTGTCGCAGCATCCCTGACAAACCCCCGAATACCTCGTCTTCCCTGAAAGGATAAACTCAAGAACAATGGCCGCGATACTGCTGCTAATTCTGACATCAACACGAGCAGGCGAGTGAGATGCTTGTGTGATGTGTTATGTGGTTGTGCGAGTGCATTGCGTTGCCGTACACTATCCCAATGGCTCGGCTCAGAGAGACTCTCGAGTATCCAGCGCCATTATAAATTTAACAGCTTGAACATTTGAATATTCATCTCCGTATTCAAACTTTCATTGCCTTCCATCGCAAATTCTTATCTTCCACATTTTACCCGGTTTTTCAGACATTGGAAATCACTACCAAGCATTAACTACAAACGCCTGTCTAGTACCTGTCGTGAACACAGCAGTGTCAATTTAGCATCACCACATTCACCTCAATCAAATACGTATTGATGCTTGGCCATCGAAAACTAAATTCTCTCTGATACACGTAAGCACTACGTTGAAAATTCATTTCTTCTTATTTCTTCAATTTAGCAACAACACACGTGACGTTTTACGGAAGGAAAAAAACTTAGTTACAATTTAACAATTAGTCAATTGCAGGAATAGGAGGTAAATTGCAGGAATAGGATGCATATCGATGGTACCACCAGTAAAAATGAAACCTTAGTCAAGATCAAGAAAATATAAATATAAGAATACTATAAATTGATAATTCAAGTTATCATGTTTTTCTCACCTTCGAATACTATCAGCACATCTCTGCAGTAACTGAAGCACGTCTAACATCTTCTTCTTATACGGTACACCAAATCAAAGGATGAATTCTTCGTACATATTTCATCACTCAACTCCCGAATATGATTTTTGCAACCACACCAATCACTTCATTATTTATGCACGTTTCCAGGAGTTTTTAAAAATATATCACGAAATATTATAGTATCTAATGGTTAATAGTGTGAGCTCGATCAAGATTCACAAAATATCACGAATTATCGCAGTTTCCATTGTGTAAAAACGGTAGGTGTATGATGATAGCGTAAAGAAGTTGCGCAATTATGCAGCAACAATGCACATGCACACGACATGGCACAAGCTATATTATTTAAACATAATAAACATGATTTTCATAACCCTCAGACTGTACAGGATCGAGATATAAGTAACATAATATGTGAAATGTAGCAACCATTGATGAAAAGGAAAGGCACAGGACTTCTAAAATGAATAAAAAACATACTCGCCTTTTTCTAAATGTTGACATGATACGTCTGTCTGCATCCAAGATCCGTCAAAAATTTTTGGTAATTGCTGATGACACAATTATCAATGTTGTGTAGATATCTTGAATACCTTCTTCTTTCTTCAATTTTCAGTATGAGCTGTCTCAGATTTTCAGAGAAAATTCAGCTATCGTTCTTCTTTGAAAATTTTCAACACACTTCCAACACACACGATATACCAGGAGAGACACACGAGAACTCCATAAAAATAGGGAATATTAATCAATTGTGTATGCAAAAAATAAATCAAAATTCGTTGATCTAAATCGCAACACCTACATGTGGGATATTCTTCGCAATGCTATCGAGGTACGACTGTATCGCATCTATATTAATTTTACGGCAAAGCTCATCATTTAGAAAACAGTGTCTCGACCAAATTTGGTCATGTGCGGCATTGAGTGCCTTACATAAGCGTGGTATTGTTATATCGACAACACGTATATAAGATTGTTTTGTGGACAGACAAAAATTTTAAGAACAATCGAGTAGAGAGCATTTACAATTGGATACAATGCTGGCAGAATCGAAATTCTCTATGGATTAGACATGAAATTTCTCTGTCCATAAAACAAGAATTTCAACATCGAAAGAAAAATAACAAAAAGGGAACTGAGTATACCCTTATGAAAGAATATGCATATTCACATATACAGCATGAACTTACATAAATTTGAAATATTCTCATACCCGATCAAAAATAAATTTTGACCAACAATCTGTGGTTTACATTATTTATGCTGTATAGCAACGGATTTCCTTTCATATAAGCATACAAAAACATGCTCTTATACTACGCATACATCATATATGTTATAATAAAAAGCATCTAGCAATTTGTCGTTCCAATTTATTAATTGCCTGAATATTAATTTTGTAGCACACAATTCAGACTCGACACATAAAAAAAAAAAGTACAAAGCATTGCTATAATGATAATCTTTTTTTTTTCTCAACTGAGTATTTTCCAACTGAACAAATTGCTAAAGGCCTGAGCCAAAGATGGTTGTGAGGTGTGTAGGTGGACACAATTCATTTCGTGCCCTGTGCACCTTAACAATTAAAAGGTGACTAACTCTCCAGAGTACCCATCTAGGTTGTTTGATCGCAATTTTACATTAACAAGAACCATGGAAAGTACAAAAGAAAAACCTATTCGGTTTGAAAAGATGATTAAAAAAAAATTTCCAATACATATCCCATCAGAATCCCATTCAGAAAAATAAACAACCTCATTACTTAGAAGAGTGAGTGTTTGCGCATGTGTGTGGATTTCACAACGAAACACCTTTGGCTCTCAATGGCAAGGGCAGTGAAGAAAAAAAAGGAAAACTCACCCAGACTTGGGATCACCGTCGGTTGTCTGGGGCATAGCCATTTCTGGCATTTCCACGATTTTTTGCTGCTGCAAGCCGGACGGACCCGCTTCGTCGCAAGCCAGGGATACATTTACAAACGTCGTAGGTTCAATCGTTCTACTGTTACTAGGATCTTCCTCGCTTTCTTCCTTGACAGGTAGACCTGTATTAAAATCAAAATGTTCAAATTAAACACAGACTCCAAATCAATAATTAAATCAGAACACCATACTTGTCAGTTGAATACAACGTACGTTATTAAGATTAGAAATAAGTTCAAAAAACATTGAGCTTATTCTAGGAATTTTGAGACTATTAGGCAAACTAAATGAATTTCTTTGTGTACCATCATCACCATCGCAATCATCGTCAGAGTTTTCTTCATCATCGCTAGTTTCCTCTTCCTCGTCCTGTTGATGCGTTGTTGCATTAGTTTGGGACTGGGCAATCTGTTCATGTCCAGGTTGACTACTTGGACCAGGTACAGCCTGTTGGATAGGTTGGATAGGTTGGATGGGTCCAGTGCTTGTATCCATTGGCACAGCAGTTAATTCCTGCTGTGTTGAGCTGGGAATAATTAGCGGCATGCCTAGACCCATGTTGTCTATAACTCCTATACCAATGCCAGGTTGAACTCCAGTCACCTGTATTGCTGTGCCTCCCAATCCGCTGGAACTGTTTTCTTCTTGTTTCATTGTACTCTGCGAACAAAATTCATAATCATACTGTTAAAACTATGTATTATAGATAACCAACAATGATTAACTAGGGTTAATTAGGTTTGAAGGTGAAACTAAATGCCTGCACAAGCTTTTGATTGGGTTTGTAAACAGATCGCAGATACTATACCTATTTGGGAAACATTGTAATATTTCGATAAAATTTATTTTGTATTTAAAAGAACGTTCTCAGTAGCAGTGTCACGATCTCTCTACATACATGTTGATCTAACACCTCTTTTAATTTTTGCCACTCTAAAAGTTCATTCCAATACAAGACCACTGACAAAATTTTCGAATTGCATAGTAAAAAGTTTGGTGCAAAATAAAACTACAAAAATTTAAATGAACATAAGCCATTCAAATGAACAACCCAGTACACTTGCCGATAAAAAAAGATAAACTTGATATTAATTGTACTCTAATGTTGGCAGAAGATGTATCTCAACAATTATACTGCATTAATAGTTTAATTAAGTGAGTATAAACATACATGTCCAAAATATTGTGGTCACTGTTTACAACGATTGTCAAGGTAAACAAGAAAAAAATAGAAGAGTAAATATGAGATTGTCATGTGTTCGATTTCGTGTTTCAAACACAGTCAAACTGAAGCAACATTGTTGTGTTTAGGGCAGACGAGTTAAATTACCGGATTTAGGACGCCAGTGACATAGCCTTGCTTGTCCTCCAAGCCAACTTCGCCAAGCCATTGGAGTAGCTGCTTCTCGGCGTTTGCCGTTGTATTCCAAAATTGGTAAAGTAATTCTACTTTGTAAACGCAATCGTCGCATATCTTTTTAGGTAACTTGTCTTCCCGTGCAACCTGTAATAAAATTCATTTGTAAAATGCAGTTCGCTCAGAATCGCGTCTGTATTCATCTATTTGTACATATCATAGTTGTTAGAACAGCATTCGCCAATTAAAGTAGAATTATATACATAATTCACAGGAATAGAGTCCGGGACGCCGTAGCGTCCCTTTGTTAGGAATGGCGTCGGGCCGCCTGCCGTAACGACGCGGCACGAGCAATGAGGAGGAAGGGCGAAGAAGGGGGGGGGGGGGGGGGGGGGGTGCAGAGCAGAGAAAAAGAAGGATCGATTTTACAACCACAGAACAGCAACACCGAAGCGGCATTTCACGTACGAGATAAGAAACTGTAATAGCGGGAACAGTGATCGAGAACCACGCTGTGTACTCGATACATACGGAATCGATAAATTCATTGTAAATGGTAGGAAACAATAACCGTGACAAAATGGCGACCGTATATTGGCTGGCATAGAGCGATGGCGTAGTTTGTAGGCTTACCTTGACCGGCAAGCAGGCCGCAATCTTTAAAAAAATCTGCCTGACATCACCCTCACCCTCGAATATCGGTACGGACACACGATCTTTCATTAGACACAATCTGCACAAATCCAAATAGTCGAGGGACGACATCGTTCCACGTAAAACGCCACTTCGAGACGCAAGCCGCGCCCGTAGACGCGTTCGTTCCTTGAACTTTCAACAGAGACCAGGCTCAGCGGTGGGAGGCAAGTAGTGCCGGGCTGCCGGATCCGTTGAGGAGTGTGGCGACACTGATGACATCCCCCCTCCCCCCCTCCGAAACCTTCTGGGAACCGGCTATCGATTGGCCTGCGATGCTTACCGAGCTTTACCGAGGCGTCTCGACGCCAAAACGAGTGTCACGAACGTCGGGTTGTGGACGATAAACAGCGATAATCGCGCTGGTGACTGTTAGCGACGAACGTCAGTAGTTCAATATCATTGTACTAAATCTGATACGTTTCTAAAGTATTTATTACATTTTTCAATTTCAGTACCCGAATACGAAAATGACTCAAAAACATATGAAACCCTCATTTGGAAAAGTAAACTCCTGACTATCGCGCCACCTGGAGACTGGAGAATATTGCGTTGTTGTTGAGAAAAAATAATGCGTCGAGTAACAAAGGCAAACAACCAATTCATCAAATGACAATTTTGTAGATTGAGTTGTGTTGGGTTGGACGATCTGTTAATCGACGAAATGTTTTCGACGAATTCCGCGCAAATCGTGTTCAAAATATTTAAGCAGTGGTGTAAGAATACATAAAAACTATTGTTTTACTGTATAGTTTTATAATTCAAAGCTGTGACTCATACGATACGCTATAAATCAAAACTGTGATGTTCGTATGAGATGAAAAAAAAAGAAAAAAACAATAAAACGCTAACGTGTTTACGTATTTATTATGTACTCTATTTGAAGCGACCGCCAATTTAGTAAGAAAATGCCAAATCTGTTACGATGTGGCGCTGCCGTCTAGTACTAAATGATTGCTCACTGTGGCAACGGTGAAGGCGACTGCTGGCCACGGCGTCGCAGTTGAATTAATTCATGTATAATGTTTCGATTTGTCTCAACTCACTACTACAATGATGCTGCCACTGCGGTACTTTGATACCGAACAATTAATAATTCAAGACAACAGACATTCCGTCGGGACGATTGATCGTCTACTATAGGTCTAATCGTCCATTATCTCCGATTACCGCCCTCTGACGCGGTAATCAAAAAATTATGTCGCAGCCGATGTATTCGCTTATAGCGCTGTACATTTCATCGATTGCATGTATTATTCTCACAAGAATATGTACTTGACGATATTGAGATTACATTAACACGATCTCTGCGGTCTCAACTCATCAATACACCGATACGTTAAATAAGAATTATCACGTATTATAAGACATGAAAGCGCGATAATTCCACGTTTTGACGCGCATCCCAGTCATAAATCCTTACACTATATTCTCACAGTCAGCTGTATGCTACTGTACAACTCGTTTCCTCAAAATATAGCGTATAAACTCGTAGGACACTGTCGTAGCTTTGGTCGTAACAACTCCTCGTTGGGGTTGACCTTGACAGGAGGCAGCAACTGAAAGATTAAGAGATACGTAGTAAATAGGAACTTTCTAATAAGTGAACTTTCAACATAAAATAAATTTCGAATAAGCTGCAGTGGTTCTTCACAAAAATTGTAACTAAAGAGCAGTTTCACTTATGTGATAGCAATTATTCGACTTCAAATGCTGTAATTCCAATAATAATTCTAGTTTCATGTCAAGTTGGATCCACTTTTTTCGATATTAAGTGTTTGAATGAATATTTTTTTAGCGCTGCTGTCCGTATCATCAGCAACCAACAGTGTCATACTGCCGTTTGTTACCGACAGTGGACATAAGTAGATATCGCCACAGGGCTTCTGTAATTCTGTTACGGATAGTGTATGTTGGTAAATGTTCCCAAAGGTCTTCCGTGGTGCCGACAACAAGTATTGCTTACAGTTCTACGGTTCGTGTACTACCATGGTATCCCTAGCCCCCCTAGCCGACAAATACTTTCGTGTATACAATTGTCATCTCACTTCTGTCGAAACCTACGTATTTTCAAATTCCTGAAAAGGGCACAACGACAGGAAAAAAGCAGAAGATTACGAAATTGCAGCTTTTGGTAGCAATTGAAAAGTGTAGAGGTTATACTCCAATTTGACAGTTCGTTTATTGCTTTCACGGCGATTGGCGATTAATAATTTTGAGATCCCTGTCAAAATACAAGAAAGATGAGCAAACGAAAGGCACCCGACAACGCAGACAATCTAAACAGTGATCTCTCCGATTTTCTGATAGGTATACATCCCCTCAGTTTCATTGAACTTTGACGCGCACTTAAGTACTGGGTGAAAGTTTGATAATCATTTTATCCAAAGTGAAAATGTATGAAAAAATTTGCAGAGCTAGCAAATTACGAGCGGAATGTCAGTAAAAACATCTACAAGTATAACGCTTACCGTAAAGCTGCTGGAACTTTGGCTGCACTATCATACCGAGTGAAGAATGGTGAAGAGGCAAAAAAGTTGCCAGGGGTTGGAGAGAAGATCGCAAAAAAAATTGATGAGTTCCTTCAAACCGGAAAATTACAAAAACTTGAAAAAGTAAGTTATCGTCAGTCATAATCTATAGTAACATGTGTAGGTCAATATCGATATCCTTAAACTCTATAGAACAATGAAATTTCATAACGCAGCTGTATTAGGATTTAACCTTGTATTTGTCATTTTCAGATTAATGCTGATGGCATCAGTGCTCCTATAAACTTGATGACCAGGGTATCAGGAATTGGACCATCGAAGGCAAAGGAATTGGTAGATGCTGGTATAAAGACTTTGGAAGACCTGAGAAAAAACCAAGATAAATTAACACATCATCAGAAAATTGGTTTAAAGTATGATTTTTACTACATTTGGAATCTTCCCTACCATTTTCGTAATCTCGAAACAATTTTTAATCGAGCTATTTCAAATTTTTTCTTTCTCATGATGTATTTGCAATAATTTTTTCTAATTTTTGGCAGGTACTTTCAAGATTTTGAACAGAAAATTCCAAGGGAAGAGGTGCGGCGACTCGAGTTCAGTCTCAAATCAGTGATTGCTAATTTAGACAAAGAGTATATACTTACAATCTGTGGTAGTTATAGACGTGGAAAGGATGAGAGTGGCGATATTGACGTCTTGATAACACATCCAAAATTCACATCCGAAAGTATGGATGCGAAAAATAAAGGCGGTATGCTAAAAAATATTGTTAAACATCTTGAAAAGGAGGGAATAATCACAGAGACTATCTCTATCGGCAACACAAAGTTTATGGTATGCAGCTATATTAACAAAGAATATCTTGATTTGCATCAACACAGACTTAAGCATTGTCAAATTTGGAATTGCTTTCAAACAGGGTGTTTGCCGAGATCCAGCAGAATCGAGTAAACCATTTCGCCGACTGGATATAAGAGTTACTCCCAGCGATCACTACTACTGTGCCGTATTATATTTTACCGGCAGTGATTTATTCAATAAAAATATGCGGGCACACGCACTTAAAAAGAAATTTACGTTGAACGAGTATACCTTGAAACATCTAACATTGGAAGGTACGGATCAACATGCAAAATCCGGCAATCAACTTTAAAGTTTAGATTAATCGACCCTTTTACAATTTCTATTAAAGGGTTACCAGGGAATGCTGAATTAATCACAAGTGAAGAGGATATCTTCAGTAAACTTGGACTTCCATACAAAAAACCAGAAGAGAGGAATTCATAATGCCAAAGATTCACAAAATGTGATAATTCCAGGCCATGAAAGTATGCGCATCATAACACAGTGCATACGTATATGTATATAACGTTCTTTATTAATTCGATATATCTGGGTAGAAATCATACAAGACCTCATTAGCGTTGAGATCTATATTGTTATGAAATTATTAAATACTAATATTTTCAGCCATATTCTGTATCACAAAACGAAATGCGTAAATAGAAACTATATCTTAATATAAACTGAATTGGTCCAATTCTTAGCCTATTCTCTTTATATCTCTGTTACTGAAAGGTCAATAGTAATTATGGGTATCATGAGATGCCACACCTCATTTTAACAGCTTGGTTGAAACAAAATATTTATAACAAAACTGAAAATGCACCTCAAGCATATGCATGCGCATGAATATGTAAATAGTGTTGGAGAATAACATAAAATTACATATGTTATATTTTACTCAAACTACAACACCAATAACAAGCATTTACCCAAATTAAATGGGATTTGTCCAAAGCGGTAAAATAATAATTACATCTAACATAAGTATCGTCGATTAAAACGCTAACCGTGGAGCCGATTTTGCTGTGCTTTCCGTTCAGACTACATCCTGAGCCGACGCTCGCCTAACAAAAAGTTCACTGTCAGTCCCTGAGACTGACGCCATGCTTAGCGTGTTATAATGCCAAAATCAGTCAAACCAGTTTGAATGAATCTGACGAACATGGTCGGTTATTAACTCAAACACTTTTCTGTCAAAAATTAAATCTTACTAATTGGAACGAGTCGCTAAAGTAAATTATACATGTGGGCTAGTACAAACAGTGGGTGTATATTGCCCAAAACGACAGGCTTAAAATTAGATTATCATTTTTTTCATTCCACTTAATTATTTGACCAATGGTTTGGAATTCTGAGCTGAAGAAATTCCAAAACTTTCTTCTCAACTGTGGAATAGATAGGGTTGTGTCTATACTGTGAGAATAATTTCTTTCTTGTGAAGCACATAAGCAATAATGGCCCAAAGCGCCGTGGTCCACAAGTTTAGTGATAATACATTAGCATGCGTCCTAACTCCATTAATCGTCAAGGTCCAAGGAAATACTCCCATCGTAAAGTAATGCCCCATATACAAGAATATAGCATTTGTACCTGAAAAATAGTGAATGAAATCAACACGTATTACTTTAATGCAAAACAAATCAGAATAAAGTATACCAGAAAAGTTGGTAACTTGCCTGCGTAAAAGAACGGAGCTCCACTCCACCAATGTTGAAGATCAATCAGAATGTAGAGAATTGTATTCATGGCAAATGCTATACTAGATGTTGCGAGCACATAAGACAACGACATCATCGATTTATTCACAGGAATAACACCATCTTCTTTACTGAAGTTACATAAAATACCAGCCAAAATACCCTGCATAAAATAATAAATAATTCATACAGGTTTTTTTCAGAGTTCAGTATATCTGTGATCAATAGCTGTAATCTTACCGTAACCACAGACCACAAAAGCCAACGAATCACACGGGACTTTGCTTGGTGGTACGTTAGCATGATTCTACCAGCTTGAACACCCATATAAACCAGTAACACAGCTGAAATGGTGCTCATAATTCCTAGATGAGAGATAAGAAGGAGCACATTATAAGCAGTCTGAACTTTGTAGGTATGTAACAACGATACATTCGTGAGTCAATAATTGGATGTGCGAACCTTCAGGGTCATAGGGTGGGTGTTTTCCATAAACTCCGGACTTCTTCATATATATATGGTTACCGAAAATAGTTCTGTCGATGTATCCAGCTGCTCCTGCAGTACAATTAGCATGTGCTCCATGTTCATGAAGTCCACCTGGTCCTAAGTATCCTTTTGGACAACCAGGAACTGGTAGAAGGAACGTCAGGAGCAAGTGTGTGGTTGCAATGGCAATAATAACCAACCACTGAGCCCAAGCATCCAAAATGTCTTGGAGAAATTTTAGTCGGTCAAACTGCGAATAACAGAATCCTCCCTCATCAATGGTTTGTTAATATTAGCATAAACATCACAGCAGATGGACTAATGATTCATCATAGATATTAAACAATCAGTTCAAAAACCAGTTTTAGAGCCAACCTGAAAAGTTCGTTGCGCCTTGGTGAATATAGCTTCAAGCGTCGCGCAGATAAAGTACGATACTCCCAATAATTGTAAGATTCCTGGAAATCTGAGATCGTTGAGTTTCAGAATTACGCAATTCTCAGTTGTTCTGGTTAGTGAGTTGATAACCAGGCCAAGAAATATCAAAGTTACAGATCGACAAAAACAACGTAAAATGATCCTGCTTCGGGATATAGATATCCTAAGTTGGGTACGCAGTGAAATTATTATGGTGAATCCCATGATCCATGCAAAGCTAAAATCAATCACAAAATTGGAGATCATCAAAAAAAGTACTTTGACTGAAAGCAACAAGAATATTTGTAGAGGTTTCTTTCATGCTTACAATGGCAACACCAAGTCTGCCAGTGTTATTCCATTCCATGGGCTATGATTGAAAAACCAGTATTTACCCCCACCATTGTTGACGAATATCATCAATAAAATCGCAATTCTGGGAAAAAAAATTCATCCTTGAATTACATGAGGAAAAACCGGTTTGACCTGAACCATTAGCTAAATTTGAGATTCTTGTACCTAACAGAGTGCTTCGTAATCATTTTATTTTTTATACTAGTCTTACTTGAAAACCAGTATTTACCCCCACTGTTGTTGAATATTATCAATAAAATCTTAATACTGGGAAAAAATTCCTTCGAAACAAATTACATTAGGAGAAACTGGTTGCCCTTACACATAAGCTTAGTTTAAAAAATTTGTTAATCATTTTTGGGACGTTGTAACACAGTGTTTTGTTTGTTTAAGATGTTTAAAGTGCTGAGAATAAATCGAAAAAAATCCCCCTATCGTGGGCCAATGTCTGCATAATCGAAATGAAAAATATAACTTTTCAGAATTTTTTCTGATTTTTAAATAATGCTAATTTTTAGATTAGTTTGAATAATTATAAAAAATTAATAGTTGTAGGAAAATATCTAAATAAACTCAGGAATGCTTTCTTGAAAATGGAGAATCTTATAAAAAAAAAAGGAAACTCATCGGTTGAGTTGCCATTATTTATTGAATGCCCCATTATATAATTATACGTTACCCACGAAAGGTGTCCAAAAATTTCGCTCGAGTGCTAAATCTGGTCACCCTCTCTATAGGCCTAGGTGAAGATTCGTTTTCCTGCAGTCTTCCCAGATCCTGGAATATAAAATACCAAACATCAGTAATATCAAAGTATTATAAATCACTTTCTCTTGAAAATATCCACTCACACTCTGAACTTCGGGCACATCTCTCCTTAAAAATCTGGTCATTAGTCCGGAGCGAGCGACAAATGTTCCGAGTGCCCATGTGGCCGAGAAGAAAAACATGAGCATAAATGCTGCCAAAATTGCTGCAAAAATATTTACGTACAGAACTTCAAGTTCCAATATAGCTTTCTCAAAGTTGCAATACTTAATTCCTTACGCATATACGGATTTGGTGGTTGATATGTGGTATAAATTTCCGAGCAGCTACGATCCGTCAAGTTCATTTCATAGTGTCCATGCTCCTCGAATTTAAAAGTGGTACTGAAAAATCATATATTATTGCAGAATGCATAGCAATAATTTCTCTATTTTGAAGGTCTGCTATGGAAAATAACATTATGCATGTAAACATATGGAAATATTTGTCTAACATCTTAAATAAAATTGTATGGTATACTTTTCCTACACCTGGTCATTTACTGGTGCTTGTTGAATTACTGGTACAGTTATCCTCTATATTCTGAATAGATCTTCAATCTTTAACCAAATCTCTACACATTTTTTCACCTTTTGCCAGTCAATTATAAATCTCCTGAATCTTTGCTAATGTCCATAAGAAAATTGATTGGTATGTGTAATAGAAAGCTGCAGTAGTATGCTGCAAAATATACCCACTGGCAGTATTCCAGCCCATCCTGCACATAGTAAACATGATACGGATGCTTTGTGTCTACTGAGAGTGTTGTGTTGCTGTTTCCAGGTAAGACACTGCGTAGTGTTCCATTACACTGAAAATCATGACAATAAGTAAAGAATACCAAATTTGATTTTCCTGTTAGATTACGTACCAAGAAGCACTCTGTCGATTGTCCGTAAAATTTTATGCTGCCGTTGTTGCTATTGATTAGACTCAGGCAAGCTATGTCTATCCCAAGAGTTTTGTCATCGCAAGAGAAATTACCATTTCTCCCAACTAGAAGCTCCATGGTTTTCGAATGGTAAGAGACAAAGGCTTCAAAGCTGATGTATCTTTTTGCTAGCTAGGTGTAAGAATATAAAAGAATTTGTTAGGCAGACTTTCTATGACCTACAGTACCCAGGTGGATTTCCCGCAGATTATACCGGGTTACAAAAAATATATGCAAAGGTTATTGACAGACTGAAACTAAAAATGTTATGTTTCCAATCGAGAACTAGTAATAGCGCAATGAAGTCGCGTCTTAAATTGGAAAAAAATAAAATGTGTCATCAAGCGTATCTTCGCAATGGTCCGCTACGTCAATTGTTGCTGCGTAACGTTAGAAATGCTTATAACCGATGAACTATTATAACCATAACTAATGTGTTTCAGTTTAATTGGCCCAGATTTGGTAAAAATCGGAAGTTTTTACTTGCAAATAGTAGTAATTTTCTCTAGCTAATCAGCTCCAGTACCGCCCCAAATTTTCGCTTCTCGGAAAAACAATGATACAAAATCAGAGAGCTCGTACCTGTCACCAGTCTCACGCGTAACTATACGCTATAACTGCGTAACTGTTCAGCTGTTCACCCGAACGTGCTGACCATAAGAGAGGGCCGACCAATGCAGGCACTTTTTGTGTCCCCAGGGTGTAGTAGCGCCCTCTAGCACTACGGTCCTATGTGGAAGTCTGGAAATAAGTCGACTTTTTTGGTGGCGGGGGTGTCCCACTGGGGTGTCCTGCTCACAGCAGTCGCTCGACGGGTAAAGCCAGAGACCATGCAGCGTCAAGATAAGCGGGGGGCATACTTGTTGTATCAGTCTACTACTACGTGTTTCCCCCGCCAAGTCGCCGAATAGAGTGAGAGTCACTACTTCGTGGTGACAGTAAACGCTAGCATCTGTGTTGTCGCCGTTGTCTCCAATCTCTCTCTGTTTGGTACGGCTTCAACTCGGTACAGAGCGCGTAGTCTTTAGCGCGTAGAGCGGCAAAATTTGAATAATACATTACGTTCAGACATATTGCAAAATTTCTTTTTTGAAAATATATTTTTGTCATTTTAAAAATCATCACTAACATACATTACACATTCTATCTCAACGAGAACTAAATACTACGTGCAAGAATTGTACTTCAACTCCAAGTGCGTAACCATCTACAACAGTTTTCAATTAACGGTGAAGCATAAAAAGGCAAGATGGATGATGAGCATACAATATAAAGCTTTACACTGTTTTAGATTGTATTCAATCTGAATGCCATTTCGATCAAACTTTGGGGCGCTGAATCCCGATAACAGACGTACAGTTCTCGAGGTTGTGGTGATGTATACGAACGTCCAACTACCCAGTATGTATCACCTTCGCACTCGAAAAGGACACCATGTTCCTTGATGGCGATCAAACTCTTGTTAATCACAGATTTGTCCGTATCTTGATTGAGCATTTTCTCAAACCTCACAGTTCTTTGAAGAAGTTTATGAATGACACGGGCAGCGCTGTTGAAGAGTCCAAGAACTTTTGAATCCTTCACACTCCCGTTGATCCCGACATTCGAAGATAATAAAACACCTTCAAGTGTATCTAAATGCACATAGTGAAGCAAAGTGTCTTCGGTACCTGCGCTCACCTTTTTTGGCACTATATATTCTGCTTGAGTCAACAAGTTTTGACGAATGTCTGTTATATCCATTGTACTTGGCTGACTCTCATTCTACAAAGAAAAGTAACGTTTGAAACAGATCAGAACACGGTTAATTAACATCTTATGGTATTACTGCTTATTATGAAAACTTAGCTATTTTTTAAACGCCTCACCCGATCATAATCCATGTCAGAGTCACTGCCATCAGATTGTCGAGAATTCGTATTATTTATTTTCTCTCTCGTTGCACGTCGGCCTAGGATTGGAGCAACATCATCACTTGCTTCACTGACTGCTCCAGTTCCCTGACTTATAGAATCTTCAGAAGTTTGCAAAGAATAGACTGTGGATGAATAAACCACTCAAATTGAGAACATTCCAGAGCATGTGCACTATATGAAAATTACGCAAACAAGTGCATTAGAAATGCATACCAGATCCTGTGGAGATAGTACTCTGTTCGAGACTGCGTCTTTTTAAAATGGATGATACTTCCAGGCTCTTTTTACTGGCCACAGAGTTTGTTTTTGGCAATGTGGAACGAGGGTCGTTTGATTTTACCAGACCAAATAAATTTTCGGCAATGCTAGGAATAGATTTGTTCACTGTCCCATCTTGAGTTAGCTCAATTCCTGATCTAGTATTGGCCGCGATCCATTTCTCAGCCAATGTTGGTATACCGATTTTTTGTACGTGTTTTAAAGTTTCCTGCGCCTCTTCTACATAAAATACATCTGGGCTGGCATTGTTTTCAAGTCTAAAATAAGGATGTTCAGAAATAGTTTTATTCACAAGGTTACGTAAAATGTCTTTCAAACACAAGGTCGAAAAAAAAATTCATCTAGCCCATCAAAATGTAATCAAACATCATCCTTACTCTGCTGTACATCCTCCAGACTCAAGTAGAACAGCCAATAACTGGTTACCAAAACCAACAACGAGTAAGAACCACTTTCCATTAGGTACAAAGGGTTTTTCGTTTTCAACGTCAGGCTGCAGATGACCGCGATTACACGACAAAGGATAGACTTCCTTCCATACAATCAAAGATTTCACGGGTTCGTTTTTGATTAAATTCAGTAATCCTTTTTGACGTAAGAAGCTATGAATTTCAATCAGATCTTGATGGGGTAGATGAGATCCCAGAAGAAAATCTTTGTGATATAGACAACTTCCAAGAATTGTATAAAGGCGTTGACAATCCATAGGATCTTCATTCTGGAAAGAATTAATAACATATCCGTGACTAGTGTGGTAATAATACGACAGAAATTTGGTAAATATTTCCAGTTTACAAGTGATCAGAATTTATATTTCAATCACCCAATCTCTGTAGTCCATAGCTTCCATTTCGTTCAAAGCCGCATCTATTTGGATTTGAGCATCTCTTGGCAATTGGATAAAACGTGCAGCTGGCAAAGTATCGTGAAAATTTGATGCTTTTAAACTATATGACAAATCATTTTTTGATTCGTTTGTAAAAGCTACGTTCGTCGATTCTTTACTCAGTCTCCAAAACAGCAATGAGAAGAAATGGTCTAAAGTGGAATGATATTCTTTTGGAGTGAAACACTCCCCCAAAGTCCGATAACTAAATTCTAGAACTCGTACAACATCTTCAGTTATTTCCAATGTTTCTTGAAGACAGCAACTGCAAATGCATAAGTGTTTACATGTGTTGAATTAATGAAACAAAATAAAAAACTGTTTCATTTTGCAACTTACAATTTTTCTGGCAGTGCTAGTAAAAGCAATTCTTCTCCCTTGGATACATAGGAAATATGGATCAGTTTGTTCTCAAACCAAGTAGATGTGCTAGAACGTAAAAATATGGTCAAACGTTAGATTACATATTAATTGATTGAATGAACGGTCATATAAGTAAAAAAATGAATAATAATAAATAACAGAATTTGTATTCTTATAATATTCACAAAGTATAGTTACAAAATAAAAACCTTATTGGACGAGGACCCGATATTCCAGGAAGCATGTGATCGAGGGTAGCGAATGCCCCTCTTGCTCGACACAGAATAGACTGAGTACTATTATCACACGACCTCGGAAATGTGTATAGAACATCCTGAAGCTCTGGTCCGGTTTCAGAAAGGCCAGTTGTCTTTATAAATGTTATACCCACAGAGTGTTTCAAAAGCGATTCCATCAATGGATGGGATTCCTCCTCCGATACCAATCGACGCACCATTGGCGATTGTGGCTGTAGAATGAAAAGTACCATATGCACCTCAGTTGTAATCAACAGATGGATTTACTTGCTTGTAATCATTTTTTACCTTGTCAAAATTACTTTCCAACGCAGTTTTACCAATTTCACTACCAGCAACTCTTTGCAGTTCTAACTTTACCTAAGAAATATAATTAGAATTTTGACGATTTTTAACCGACAAGCAATCAATTTCATATATAATCTAAATCATTCCACGATCTTACATTTTGCAGCTCAAGAATTTTAGACAGTAAGCTTTCTAAGTTTTCAATATTCACTTCTCTGCCATCCATGCTTTTCAGCCAATCACCAATCTTGATGTTTTTATCTTTGATGGCTTCTCCCCCAGGAACAAAACCTGCAACCATGACTCTGATATTGTCAGAAAAGGCGCCTGGTACAATACCAAGGTAAGCTTCGCACAGAGAAGCTCGTCTACCCATCTTGTGTCTTTTGCCAGGATCAATTCTGACTGTAACTTCCTTGATTTCACCTGCCTGAAAATATCACCTATATGCTTATGGGGGTCAGGTTCTTTCGCTTAGCTTTTTACACAACTTACCTCACTGTCCCTGAATGTAACTTCCTTAGTAGTCTCTTGCGCAGTGCCTCCTCTTTGAAAAAACTTTGCTTCATTTGCACCCAAGGTATGACCTTTCTCCCCAGTCACATCTCTCGTCTTTTTGTTCCTGACGCTGCATCTTCTGCTTTCTCGCCGCCTTATAAGACGCATGAGCTTGCCAGCTCTGGTGCTGCGTCTCCTAGTTAACTCTGGTGATAAGGATTTGGGTTCACGACAAAGCGGAGAATGGTCATCACGGGTTTCGGCTAAGCTGCTAGGCAGAGATTCGATATAGAATACCTCTCCAGTCCATTTGATCGCAGAATCCCACTCGACGATTGAACTACAATTATACGTTTTATCCTGTGTTCATAGTGAGGTTATGAGACTAATTATGAGGCGCCAAAAGTCAGGCAACTGTCAAATACCTATCATTGTCGGAATAATACGACCCAGTGCTCGAGGCGGCATCGCTTTCCCACCAGTCATTCTCGTCTTCGTCTTCCTCGTCTTCTTCGACCTCGTCAACCTCTTCCTCATCGCCATTGTCTTCCCGTTCGTTATTGACGTTGATATCAATAACCACTTGTTGATCTGTCGTCGTAACCGATCTCTCAGATTTCCTCAGCTGCTTACTATCCGCTTCATTCATGCTCGCTCGCTTAGTTTATTTGTAATTCGGGACTTGTTCGCGCAATTATTCATTCATTAATCTGTCAACGAGTGAATCTCACCGCCCATTCGTGTTTTTCGAGTTCATTGACCAATAATAGTTCGACTGGCGCACCAATCGTGCACTTTTTCCCGGAGTATTGAGTCTTTAATTGGGCATGTTGGAAATGGTTATCATCTACTTGGCCAATTACGTTCGTTCAAGCTGTTCGACACAAATGTCGAACGCTTTATTTTCACTGTTTTTTAATTTCTAATTTTTAATTTTAATTTTTTTGTTAATTATCAACGATTGATACAATTTGCAATTCTCGAACTTTCAAAAGTTCAGTGGTTGAAAATTAAATTTCAAACTTTTAACATATCCAATAATTTTTAAAATTGACAACAGTCATTCCTCACTTACACAATAAATTATGCCTTATAAGGTGAATACTCTCACTAAAACCCAAATCTTATACATTTTGAAGATTAATATTTAAGATTGTATGTGACTGAGGCATCACAGTATTTGAATATACCTGTTCCCAAAAATTTTCACTCCCAGCTTTCATAATTTCCTATCAGAAAAGTGCAGATTATGCGAATACAATGTAACAAAAACTATGAACTATTATTACACAGTAAATTAGAACACCTATCGTTGCTGCAAGGAATTATATATTTGAACATTAAGCAAGCACGAGAATATAAGATAAAAAAAATTCAAGTACCGAAGCAGATGATGCCCTGAATGATTTGGTATATACAGAATTGAATGAATCCATCAACGATTCAAAAGAGAAATTATCAATTAGAATTCTTCTGAGCGTCGGTGGAGTGCCTAGCATGGTTCATCATAGATTCAACTTTATTTGCAGTCTCTCTAACGACGTCTGATATCTCATCAGGCAAGTGTTCCAGAGTTGGAATATGAGCTGAAAGCCTCTTGTAGACCGAGTCCTTGGAGCCATCTTTCTTCAGTCTGCGCTGTTCTTGATACTTCAATTGTTGTTTGTAGAATATCGCATTCTTAATGAGATCCAAGGTATTGTCATAATTTTTTCCTGCCCCTTCCATTGCCTTGATAGCACTTACAGCATACTCAGCGTCGTAACAGCGCCCTTGTAGCTGCTGCTGAAGCACTAAAACTTCAACACGTCTTTCGACCATAGGTGGCAATGCCTTCCTGACATGCTCCTGAAGACGATAAAAGGCAAGAGATGGTTCGTTGGCCACTATATGCATATTTTCAGATATCCTCTCTGTGGCTGAAAATAGTAGAACGTAAAATATGATACTGTTTTCAATTGAATTTTATCATAAGGATCGAGGGCCAGTTTGATTTGCATACCTTTTTTCACCTTAGTTTCAAGCTCCTGATCAGGTAGGTATACCTTTGCCATTTCAGAACAAATAAATAGGAGTCAAACTCAGTAGGAACAGGTTATCAATCTGCAGAATTGCAGCCTATGATAATTCAGTTGAGAAAAATAGATCAAAATTTTTTCAGCTTGGAATATTCCTCTGATTCTCTGCCTCTCGTACATCAATAGTCTACAATCAGAATGAATCAGCTTTTGCGTAAGATCAATCGCATCGCACACCCTGTGTGTATTTATTTCGATCATTCGCTGCAGGTTCTGACAAAACTGACACCTGTCAAGTGTAACGCCTTGTTGTGTCCGTAGGGTCCGTAGTGTCAGATTTGCGTTACCGATGGAGCACAGGCCTCAGACGGAAGTGCGCACCGGCGAAAGTGAGCCGGAAAAAGCGCAGGCGTGGATATTTTCCCCCGTTTGACCGGCTGGCGAGGAAACGTGGCAGGCGACGCGGCGCAGTTGGAACTTTCGACAGTTTACCTATGCACCCTGCAGGACCGACGTAGTCAATCCAGTTATTCCATGGTCATAGGGTAACCGTCGTCTTCCTACGATAACAGTAAGTAAGGAAAATTACATTTATCATTAATTATTGAATAAAATTGATCAACCGGTACGATCCTGTTGTAAGCTAAAATCTGGCTCAATTATTCAACATTTCGAAATAACAACTCCAGTCACTATTAGCGGCCCGGATTTATCGCACCGATTTCACCGCGATTTCGACCTCACCTTTCGCTAACATATGACATGCGGATGCTCGCGTAATTTCAACGTACGTGGAGTAGTAAATTGCGACAATTTTTCCAGGAATAATCTAATATATGCTGCATTGTTCTTTCCTCAGAAAATGAAGTACTCCGCTGTGCTACTTGGGCTAGCTGCCATTCTGGCCATCGGCCGCTGCGAAGATGAAGTAAATGAAGCTGCTCACCTATTGGTATCCAAACAAATTCTTAATAGATATCTCGTCGAGACAATGGACATTGTGGTTAAGGTGAGGAACGCTAATTCAACTTCTGAGTATCTGGATACCATTGGCACTGAGACCTATCGTCCTTCCTACGGTTACGGGTCGAATCATCTGGTCTTTAAATCATAGTTTATCTTTCTGACAATTGTAGTAACTGGCACTTCGACTGGTAGTTCAGCCATTTCACTGAAGGATATATTTTAATTTGAATCAAAATCAAACTAGCCATAAATAACATTATTCGACAGAATTTAATTATGAAACAACCTGACATTGTGTCGACTTTTTTAATACTAAATGAAGTTTCAGCAACAGAAATCTTCCATCACATCATGTTTTCAAGGAAATTGAATTCGAATGAAGTGAAAAATGACAGCCATTCTTGGTATAACATAAGCTGTAGCAGTCATAATATTGCTAACTTTGCAACTTAATTTGGAACAATCATACAATATTTATTCTTTGATATTCTGATACATTAACCTCGTTCTTTCAATTTTTGTTTTCAAACATTATCAACCATTCCTGAAGCTTAAAAAGTGCTGGACTTTATTGCTCCTTTCAGGGTTCACCATTATTACTGCATGGATCAAAGTCATTATGTTAGTTGCCTAGCACAGCAAGTCAATCTTTTTTACTGCATTTGTTTACCATGACTTTTGGCATAGCTATACTGCCCCAAGCAATAGCGAACAGCAATTTTTTATAAATATGCTATAACAACTTATTTTCAGGCACCTAAAATCCGACAAAAAAACTCAATTATTCTGGTTGAGGATCCAAAATCCATACCAAACAACATAATTAAACAAGACAAATTCTTATCTGATTACAGTACACAGTTCACAATGTCGGCAATTCTGCTGCACTGGAAGTTGAAATAACAGACAACTCCTTCCATCCTGACAATTTCGCCCACATTAGTGGGGAACTAAATGCTAGAATTGACCGTGTTCCTCCAGGCACAAATGTCAGCCACACAGTTGTTGTAAGGCCAAGGAAATACGGTTACTTCAATTTCACCGCTGCCGAGGTCTTGTATCGCCGCACTGAGGACGCTCCCAGGATGCAGGTTGCCGTCAGCAGCGAGCCTGGCGAAGGTCTTGTTGTTGCATTCAGAGATTATGACAAGAAGTTCTCTTCTCACGTAGTAAGTTGCCACCATCTAGTAGTTCTGTCGCATACTCTTAATCATAAAGATTTCTGCTTTTATCTGACTGAATTCTTCTTACAGATTGATTGGGCAGCATTCGCAGTGATGACCCTGCCATCACTGGCCATTCCGTTTGCCCTGTGGTATTCTAGCAAGAGCAAATATGAGAAACTTTCAAAGAGCACCAAGAAACATTGATCGTCTAACATCGAACTCCTAAATTCATTTCAATCATGGTGTACAATATTTGTATAGATTCTGCGTGATTGTGAGACGCATGACTGTTTCATTATAAATAATTGATTTTTTTTTAAATAAACGCTATTTATGATAATTATACTACCAGTTATTCTTCGGTGACCCTGTTATAATAAAAATTAAAATTAGTATAAGGCAACAATCGAATAGACAAATCAAATGTTAGTACTCAAGTGCAGTATAACTTTATCGTTTTTGCCAAATTCTGCAATCCTATTTTAATATCTTGTAATAATTACAGCTGTGGTTTTCAGATCACAATTGAGCAATTTGTATATACCAATGTCTAAAAAAATGCAATCATCTGATTATCTAGCCGAATAATATGGTATAAAAGTTACAGACGCACAGAAAACTTCCTACAAGTTGTTAGATTGTGTTTGTTACATTTACCTGATACTGGCATTACTCTATTAGAATAATACATACGCTCCCATCAGATGGACTCTTTCGACGTGTTATAGCCACGCATGGAGTTTCTCTTCTAACTGTATCCTATGGACAGTCTTCGTCATGCTGGCGAGACTGAGAAAACCATCAGACAGGATATGATATCTCTCTCATCCGCACCGTGATTGCCTACTACAGATCAGGGGGAGTTCACTCTTTACCCCCACTCCAAGCAATTTTGGCAGGCTGCAGGAGTATGGCGCGACAAGTTACGAAAACAAAATTCTACTAGATGTGAATATTTTAGAGTGGTAGAACTGCTAATAATAATAATGTGCACATGTGCAGCCGGAAAATAATATTCCGCCATTCTTGTATCCTATGTTACTGCGATTACATGTGTAAACATTGGTTATCTTGAATTTTTTTGTGATTTCGAGCATTATTTGTCATTTACTATTTATTATTGATTTGTTATTTTTATTTAAAATTATTTATTTTTGGAGCTGACTTTTATTGCTATTTAACTATTTACAACTGCAATTTTTAAAATCATATTCTCTTTCATTTAAACTTCTGCGCTTAAATTTTCTCCAATCGCACTCGGTAGAGGGCGCTCTTAACATCCTAAGTAATGCTGACATGTTACTATACTCTAGCAAGAAATAACTATAGAAATATAGTAACTGCGAATTTTTCAATATTGTGTTGCTACAGTGTACTCCTGCAGCCTGCCAAAATTCGGTCCCATCTAAAAGCATTGAGTGAACTCCCCCTGCTACAGATATATAACCACCAACTATGGCGTAGGTGAAGTTATTGCGGTTTTAGGCGAATCAACCGCCGTAACAGCTAGAGGTCAATTCTATCAAATTAATCAACGTAGCGGAAAATTGATGTTGTAATGTCTAGAAGCAATAAAACCGTGTCAAATCGATAAGTCAAAGTCATTGAATTGTTTAATCCGTGAGCCGGCGATCGCTATAACCTCAATGTTTCATTGTTGTTAATCTGACTTTCCCCGACAATTTATCGGGACCTATGCACAGAGATGTATTCAATTTGCAAAAGCACGCACCCAGCCACGGGTGTCGAACACGCGATCACCTGCTGCTTCTTTAGTCAAACAGAAAAATGCCTCGTTGTAGCTGGAGCGAATATCATCAGAGCTTTCCGTTTGATACCAGACGTCGATGGCACCAAGAAAGAAAAATACACAGGTCGGTTCTTGCGTCAAACCTGTACTCAGTATTACAATTTATACTGAAATTTAATTCTTGTACTAACAGAATCACGACCACCAAAAATGAAACTGGAATGTCTGGCCCAATATACATTGCACGGCAACATAATGTCCATGCAGGCGGTCCGCCTTGTTGGATCCCAAAGGGATTCTCTTCTCCTGAGCTTCAGAGATGCAAAACTTTCCGTTGTTGAATACGACTTGGACACTCATGATCTCCGCACAGTATCGTTGCATTACTTCGAGGAGGAAGAAATGCGGGTGAGCAGCAGTGCTCTTGACTCTTTGGCTTTAACTTATCATATAAACACTTTAAACAATGACTTATAATTTTGATTGGCATAGGATGGCTGGACAAATCATCACCATATACCTATGGTCAGGGTTGATCCCGAGGGACGATGCGCAGTCATGCTTGTTTACGGTAGGAAATTGGTAGTTCTTCCCTTTCGCAAGGATCCGATTATCGATGATGGAGATCTGCTTGAGGCCCCCAAGACATCATCATCGCATAAAACTCCAATCTTGTCTTCGTACATGATTGTTCTGAAAACGCTAGAGGAAAAAATGGACAACATAATAGACTTGCAATTTTTGCACGGATATTATGAGCCAACTCTGTTGATCCTTTATGAACCAGTCAGGACGTTTGCAGGGTATGCAACTGATCTAGTGTTAATATAAGTGTACAGATTCCTGTCAGACATAAAATTTGACTTAACATTGAATTTCTGTTCAGGCGTATCGCGGTCAGGCAAGATACCTGCGCTATGGTTGCAATATCCTTAAACATCCAACAGAAAGTTCATCCAATTATTTGGTCAGTATCAAATCTGCCTTTTGACTGCTGCCAGGCAGTTGCTGTGAGAAAACCACTTGGTGGAACTCTCATCATGGCTGTAAATTCTCTGATTTATCTTAATCAGAGTATCCCGCCATACGGTGTATCACTGAATAGTATGGCAGAAACCAGCACCAACTTTCCGCTCAGTTAGTATCTGGTTTAATGCTCAGCCGCTTAGTTGTCAAACTTCTCCTTATTTTGAAAGTTGTACTATGTTTTGTTCCTGTTTACAGAGCCTCAGGAGGGCGTTAAAATGAGCTTGGAAGGTGCCCAGGTGGCATTCATATCCTCTGATCGTTTGGTCATATCATTGAAGAGCGGTGAATTGTATGTTCTGTCCCTTTTCGCGGACAGCATGCGATCTGTTCGTGGTTTTCATTTTGACAAGGCTGCTGCCAGTGTGTTAACGTCATGCGTAAGTTATGCCTAAGCATCAAAGGCTGAAAAACAATCTTGTGTTAGCACTGATCTGTTTCACCCACAAAATAATTGCTTATAATTCTGCAGGTCTGCACATATGAAGATAATTATCTGTTTCTTGGTTCTCGGCTTGGAAATTCTCTATTGTTGAGGTTCACGGAGAAAGAGCCTGAGAACCCTACAACAACAATAACGACCATTCAAAGAGAGGAGGTAACTCTGGACACTGATGACGAAAACCGTGTCAGTGGAAATGATAATGAAAGTAAAGATCGTAATGTTCACGATGATACCGATGAACTCAATGACGACCGTGATGATAATAATGAGGAAAATAGTGGTGAGACACCTGCTAAGAAATTGAAACAAGACTATCTTGGTGATTGGATGGCATCCGATGTATTAGATATCAAAGATCCTGAAGAGCTTGAAGTTTATGGTAGTGAAATGCAAGCTTCTATGCAAATAACATCATACATTTTCGAGGTATGCATCAGTAGATAACAATTTCCTTGGACGTTGAGAGAGTGATCAATCCGATAATATTTACATCGATGGTATCATATAATTTATTTTCAGGTGTGCGACAGTTTATTGAATATAGGACCTTGTGGAAATATATCGATGGGAGAGCCTGCCTTTTTATCTGAAGAATTCTCCCACAATCAAGATCCTGACGTTGAACTAGTCACGACTTCAGGATACGGCAAAAATGGAGCTCTCTGTGTTCTGCAACGTTCTGTCCGACCTCAAGTAAGCAATACTTTCTCAGATATCAGTTACCGTATTGTTTCGAATATAAGTTGAGAACGATTTTTAAGAGTCATGTCAGCAACAAAAAACCTCGACTTATATTTGGAATAATACTACAATACAATGACTTTAATATTTTGAAATCTAAGGTTAAATTAGTGGATAAATGTTGTGATAATGAGTCCATTAACCTTGCATCTGGTCGTTCTGTCTAGTCTTGGTAGCAGTACTCAGCCTTATCAAGTTGAAACCTATGAATTTATGCATTTTATTACTTATGTAACTTTGCGAAAATCGGCCTCTTATATTATATGCATTCTTAAATAGGGCTACGAGCCCGTTTATCTAATGAAATAAAAATCAAATATAATATGGTATATGGGTAATTGTTTCCTAAGTTTTTTAAGATCAATCTTTAAAAATAACTGTAGTAAGATGATACACTAATCATTTCAAGGTTGTCACTACTTTTGAACTACCTGGGTGCGAAGATATGTGGACTGTGATAGGAGCCGTTAATAACGACGAACAAGCTAAAGCTGAAGCGGATGGAACGCATGCTTTTTTGATTTTAAGTCACGAAGATTCTACAATGGTACCGATACAAATTTCGCTTTGAAACGGAGAAAACGTTGCTGCAATATTTCTCCAATTGCTCCTACTGATACACACTCTTTTGTACTCTTCTTCCTTAGATTTTGCAAACTGGCCAAGAAATCAATGAAGTGGATCATAGCGGCTTCAGTACTCAAGGCACAACAATATTTGCTGGAAATCTTGGGGCAAATAAATACATTGTTCAAGTCACACAATTGGGTGTTAGACTAATGCAGGGACTGGAACAGGTTACATTAATTTCAAACCTAATTACGACTGCTAAAGACGTATCAACAATGACTAGATCATTACCAGCAAACTTTTGTCACAGATTCAACATATACCCATCGATCTGGGTTGTCCTATTGTACACGCCAGCTGTGCTGATCCATATGTCACACTTCTCTCAGAAGATGGTCAAGTGATGCTGTTAACGCTCAGAGAAACCAGAGGTGCTGCCCGACTGCATATTCATCCTGCTAATCTTCTCTTTGTAAGTCGAAAATACATTGTCACAGTCGAGTTAGCTAAGAAAAAGAAGATACTGCAGGATAATGAAACCTGGCTTTAAGTCATTCAATGATTCTGATAGTAGAATAATCTGAATGCTTTTCCACAGAGACCACAAGTCGATACCCTTTGTGCGTACAGAGACGTTAGTGGCATATTCACAACCCACCATCCTGACGATACCGATGACGCTGGTTCCAGGGAAGAAAAAGTAATTGAAGAGCCTATCCTTGCTGGAAGCGTTGATGATGAAGACGATTTGCTGTACGGTGACGCTCCTGCGTTTCAAATGCCGATTCCTCCTCGTACCAAAACTCAAGATGGAACTAACAAAAAATCTCCATGGTAATTAGTCAACATTGTCCATCGTGAAGTTCTTGTAGTAAGAATTTATGTTAGTTCAATTTAATCTATTCAATGGCTAATGGATGTTATTTAGGTGGCAAAAGTCCCTTCAAGAAGTAAAACCCACATATTGGCTACTGATTTATCGAGACAGCGGTACTCTAGAAATTTATTCTCTCCCGGAACTAAGATTATGTTATCTTATTCGTAATTTTGGATATGGACAATACGTTTTACACGATAGCATGGAATCTACAACACTGCAAATGTCCCAAACGAATGAAATTCCTTGTCCTGAGATGCAGGTATATACTCGTAGCTCTAGATCATTTTTTCAACCGCAGGAAGATCAATTGCAATGCGTAACAATAGATATAAATTTTATTATTTAGGTTCGCGAAATTCTCATGGTTTCACTTGGTCATCATGGGAGCAGGCCTATGTTACTCGTTAGGATGGATTCGGAAATACAAATCTATCAAGCATACAGGTATCCCAAAGGACACTTAAAGCTGCGGTTCAAAAAATTAGAACATTCCATGATACCAGGCCAGATAAGGTGGGTTCTTATTTCTTCGGTCATTTCAAATCTAATTTTTTGTAAGTGTTTGAAAATAATAATAATAATAATAATAATAATCCGGCTTGACCCTGTACATTTATGCTTGTACTTCAGGAACTTTACTCTTAATTCATAAATTTAGAGAAATTAAGGTAAAGAATATTTGACCCCGGTTTTTAGGCCAAATCCCAAGAAGGAAAGTGAACCTAACATAAGCACAACTAGAGTCTGCATGATGCGCTACTTCAGCAATATCGCTGGATACAACGGAGTGTTTATCTGTGGTGGATACCCACATTGGGTATTTCTTACAGGAAGAGGTGAATTGCGAGCACACCCTATGGGTATTGACGGAGCCATAACATCATTTGCTCCATTCAATAATGTCAACTGCCCACAAGGCTTTCTTTACTTCAATGGGAAGGTGGGGCAATTTCTTTTCAGATTATCGAACTGTAGGTAGCAAACAAAAGTTTTGCAAGTATTATGAATTATAAAAATTTCAGGAGGAGCTGAGGATTTGTGTTTTGCCCACCCATTTGTCATACGACGCTCCTTGGCCAGTGAGAAAAGTTCCGCTACGCTGTACTCCACATTTTGTCACTTATCATCTTGAGAGTAAAACGTATTGCGTCATAACAAGTATAGCAGAACCTTTGAAGAGTTATTACAAATTCAATGGTGAAGACAAGGTAATTACTATCCATGCTAATTTTTCATTGTACACTAGAGCAATGTGATTAACAATAATGAGAAATAATTATCGCTCAGGAATATACAGAGGAAGAGCGTGATGAACGTTTCCTATACCCGGCTCAAGACCAGTTCAGCATAGTTTTATTTTCCCCCGTTTCTTGGGAGACGATTCCTAATACCAAAATAGAACTGGATCAATGGGAACACGTTACTTGTCTGAAAAATGTTTCACTAGCTTATGAAGGGACAAGATCTGGTCTAAAGGGTTACATTGTACTTGGAACCAACTACAACTATGGTGAAGATATAACCAGCAGGGGAAGGGTAAGAAAGAGAATGTCTCAAAAAAAAGATTTCACTTCAATTCTTCAGGTGCTGAAGCAATTCTGAATAATTAGTATTAATTGTGTCATTAATTTAACAGATACTTATATTTGATATTATCGAAGTCGTGCCAGAGCCGGGACAGCCCCTGACAAAGAATCGATTTAAACAAATTTATGCGAAGGAACAAAAGGGTCCAATTACGGCTATAACTCAAGTTTCAGGCTTTTTAGTATCAGCTGTTGGACAAAAGGTGAGCTGAGGCCACGCTTTGCCAACGAATTATTAAACTACACAAATTTAACTATGATCGTTCTATCAATTTCGTTTACAGATTTACATATGGCAACTCAAAGACAATGACTTGGTTGGGGTTGCCTTCATTGATACGCAAATATACATTCATCAAATGCTAAGCATTAAGAGTTTGATACTCGTTGCCGACGTTTACAAATCTATCAGTTTGTTGAGATTTCAAGAAGAATACAGAACATTGTCCCTTGTCAGCAGAGTAAGTTACTACATTCCCATAATTGCTAAGAACCTAAGTAAAAACTGTTGCCAGTATGTATTTTATTCGCATATTTTCTACATTACAATTCCAGGATTTTAGACCAGCAGAAGTTTACACAATAGAATATTTGATTGACAATAACAACTTGGGTTTTTTTGTTGCTGATGGTGAAAACAACTTGGCATTATTTATGTATCAGCCAGAGTCTAGAGAAAGTCTTGGAGGTCAAAAATTGATTAGAAAAGCTGATTTCCATTTAGGGCAAAAGGTCAATACCTTCTTTCGTATAAGATGCAAACTTGATAATCCAGGCAATGATCGAAAGCATTTCAGTGGAGCTGACAGAAGACATATTACTATGTATGGTGAGTAAGTCCAAGGCACCCGTAATCACGATTTTCTATATTTTTGAGGGTCAAAATATAGATTACGAATTTATTTATTTTTTATCAACATCGTTTGGGGTAACATTTTAGTCCATTCAACATTTTTTTCTATCAGCTACCCTAGATGGGAGTTTGGGCTATGTACTTCCGGTACCAGAAAAAACTTATCGACGACTGCTGATGTTACAAAATGTTCTCGTTTCTCACATTTCACATACAGCAGGATTAAACCCCAAAGCTTACAGGTAGATAAAGTTTAATGATTGTTAAACCAGGACTGAAATCGTATTGATGATTCATGTTTCACTCACAAACGGTCAGGTACACGTAATCAGTAAGTAATAAGTTATCTATTCGGCTTTTTGCAGAACATATAAAAGCTACGTCAGAATGCAAGGAAATCCTGCCAGAGGTATTATCGACGGTGACTTGGTTTGGAAATATCTCTTCTTACCCAACAATGAGAAGGTAGACGTTGCTAAAAAAATAGGTACACGAGTACAGGAAATAATTGAGGATATCACAGATATTGATCGTCAAACTGGTCACTTTTGAGAAGAGGACTGAGCTCTTGGAATAATTGTAAAAAAATGCCAAGATATTAGAAATAGCACTACAAGATGTTTTGCAAGCAGATCCCTATAATGCAATATAATGGACTGTTACATGAAACACTGTTCGCACATTCCATTGTCATGTATACGAATATTGACAATGAGTATGAACTGTATAAGTACAGTGAATCACTATCCTGCAATACATAAAATTGAGCTTCGTTTCCTTCGACTTGAAAAGTTGGTTGTTCAACAACATTCTGCGACTTAATTGAATTCACACATTGCTCACAGTTAAGATTTGTATCTAATCGACAAGATATTTAACATTAAAGGCACCAACTCGATCCAATCATGAATTAGTTAGAATATATTTGATCCGACGCTGTTGATACATTTTTAAAAGCATGTGTATATTCAGTAATATTAGCTCGAATTTGCTACCAGCAATGTATTAAACGTGAGCGACGATACCATAATATATGTACAAACTACATTCTACGGAATCAATAAATGACTGGTTATTATTTTATTATTCCTGTGTAAATTCTATTTCATACTTCCGCCATTCAAACTACGGGACCAAGTGTACCGAATGTAACCCACCAATTTCAATAGATTTTTTTTCACAACAATTATATAGCACATAGTGGTGAAAAGCAATATCATTGGCTACTTCCATTAGGTCCAACCAAGAATAAGAAAGTACAGCAACGAAGTAAGAGTTTTACTTGGTCTACCTTAGAATTGTAGGGTATTAAGTTCACATTTGAAAGGTACTACATTCAGTCAAAAAGTGCAGAGAATAAACTCCAAGTACAGATTATATCATACGAGCTGGATTAGTTGATTATGTCTATTATCAGAGTAGCGGAAAATCAATGCGCTACGCAGCTGCGACCTCGATTTCGAAAACGAAGAAATGTGAGGAAACAATTGTGTGTTACAATAAACACTAAGAAAAAAAATTCTAGTAATAGTTAATGGCTAGCAAAACTTACCCATCATCAAATGTCCAGAGTGTATATTCAAATCTACAGATCGACAGAAGATTTTTCACGTCTATCACAAGTGCTTTTTCCAAACAATATATTGGTGTCACCAAGCCCGTTCAATTATAAATTCAAGTTTATTGCGGATTGAAAGAAGTTATTGATTTCTTAGGAAGTACAAGTCCAATAACCAATCACTGTATGACCACTTTCATGCGAAATCATTAATTTTACTTGTTAAAAAACTTTTCAACTTTAGGCTCACCGCACAATTGAACAAACCGCGAGCGGACAGGAGCGCGTTCTACCTTAACGACTTTCCAAGGCCTACTAACGTTGGAATCGCTCGCCGAGTCGGACTAACGTGTCGAGACGTACACTAGCGCCACTCGGTGAAATTCGGAAGTTCTGGCACATTTGAATGATTTCAACAGTTATTTCACTCGTACAGCACACCCATCTGTGAAAATTAATCATCTAAGGCCAACGATTAAACAAATACAGATGCAAAAACGCTGAGGCCCGCGGAGCCCGCGCAATACCAAAATTAATTTCGCATGCGGTCGAAGGATATAACCCTATAAGTGTTGTGGGATATAACACTATACATGTCACACATGCCCGGCAGGGCGGTAGATGATAATGGCGAAATTGTATAATTTGTACGATAAATACTTGCTAGTTATACTGTGTGCTGTGATAACTTTATTATCAATATGTGTAAATACTCAGCGACTAAACGTACCGAGAGTTCTTTTACCTATTTTCAACGATTTTCCCACCAATTTCACCCTTGAGGTTACCGAAGGCGGGTGCTACAAATGGCAAGTTTCAATTCAAAATTGATGTATTTCGAAGACAATTTAGATTACGTATCGAATACCTTTTCCGCTCTAACTTATAATTCGAATATAGTGTACCTGGTCATCCTGAATTTCTTTCAAATGAGTCAACTATTACCTTTGATCTGTAACCTCATTTTCGGTGTTCGTTTTTTTCATACATGAATTATTCAGACATGACTTGCTAGGTCTACCAAATAAGTGAAATATTGTTTCCAGGTCGTCATCCCGTACCGATTTGATCAGATTAGTTCCACTCAATGAAAATTTCGACAAAACATGCTCGTCTGCCGTATTGGTACAGACTGTCACCAAGGATTCGACACGCAACACTGCCATAGTATTAGCCGAAGATGTTACCACAGGCCAATTCCTGAGGTGTGATGTTATTGTAGATGCCATTTTCGCATTCAATCTAGTCACAACAACCCGGGAATTGTTCATTGAAGAAGCACCAGAAGTCTTTGAGGTCCGAGCAAACGATGAACAGGGTAGGAATAAATAATTTAACCGCATTTTCCTCTTGTGAATATATCGCAAATACGTGCTCTGCTTATCAGACAAAGCTGAAAATAGCAGCTGAAATTAGCAACCAAACGTTCTGTTCATTCAAATAAGGTAATGAAGTCCGAAAATCAAAATTTTATAAAATACCTTGAACCCCCCATACTTGTATAGAATTATGAGGATAAAAGTGAAATGCATTTTCTGATTTCCAAAAAATTGAACACGTTTGGCTGCTAACTCTAACTTCAACTTCATGCTTGTTAGTCAGTATCACGGCGTAACGCTTCATGCACTTGGTAAAGCTTTTCAATCCTTGTGTTTTATACTTTCAAAGGCAACGAATTCACAACACTGGCTGGTGTCGAATTCATGTGGACAATTGGGAATGTGGACAAACATAGATCGCAGATAGATAGTAAACCGCTCAACAATGTCCTAAGGTTTATGACCTTTCAGGAATCGCCATATGAAACCCCACCAACAGTCGTCGAATTAGACTCTGTTGGGCGAAAAGGGCACATGACTCTTTTGGAGGGAATCAGAACTGGCTCTGCCAAGGTTTGTGGTATATTCTTCATTTAGAACTAAGAAGGTCTAGCCTTGTAAGATGATGTTTAAGTACTTGTTCCATTCAGTAGACTGAAATGGAAACCGTAATCTAAAACTTGAATTATTGAAATTTTAATTTGTATAAGAAAGCACATTAGGAAGTTATAAAAAATTGAATTCACTGAATATATTTTTATGAGAGATTATATCTGACTACATTTTAATAACTCTTGACTTTGATTAACTTGTTGACAAGATTTCATAAATATGTTTCAGGTCTCAGTAAAATTGTCTCACCCTGAGTATACTCATGTACCCCCCATTGAAGTGGAATTGATTGTTGTTGCAAATCTGATCATCATACCAAGTGATGTAACTATGATGGCCTATGACAGCTTTAATTACAGAATCATGCAGGTATTCAGCTTTTCCTGTAAATTGGAGTAAGCATATAAATATTTTTCCCTTTTCTCCTAGATTCTTGAAAAATTAACTCATAAAATCATTCTACAGTGTCTCCCATATTTCAGATGCATCAAGGACGGCTGGAAGAGATCAACCTACCATCCAGCCAATACTATTTGGAGGCTGAAAATCCTGATATCCTGAAGATAAATAATGATTGTGGCAGCGCCTATGCCATCGGACGTGGGAAAACTAAGGTTCTATTGTATGACAGAAACGTTGATGAGGAATATGGTATAGTTCTCCCATCTGCAACAGTCAATATAAACGAGCCTGCCTACATCACTCTGACAGTCCTACCACATAGGAATTGGGGCCTCATTTTGGGCCATACACATGAGATTGTTGCAGAAATATATGATAAGTGAGTATTTCAATTCATTGTCATTGGAGTATCCAACTGGTCAGTTAAAACTTTTAATATTGTGAATTTCTACGGAATTATTAAATTCGTAGTTTAGAATCCCACGAAAAACGGAAATATGGGAAATTTGTTTTATTGTCAATTTGAGCGCTCCGTTTATGTCATAGCAAGGACCGCAAGTACCACATAGGGGAAGGTGTCGAGGTCAATGTACAGATTGATGAGAAATACCTGAATGTGGGTTCAAGGACCCAGAATGGTACCCATGTAGTCGCCACACCCATAGCTATGGGTACGACGATAGTAGAGGCCAGTTTAATCGCCATTATAAGCAGCCAGGGAAAGCGGATGAATTTAATGCCCCGGCTCACAACAAGAGCTGAACTCTCGATACATTCACAGGTTATAGTTGTTCCTAAAGCTTTGGCTGTACCCTGGGATCCGCGGAGTAAAGTGAGGTATGTTCTGTAAAATGCACACAAACAGATTGATAGTGCATTATAAATAATGCATTACAAATAGGTAATTAAACTTTGTGAAAGTATGAAACTAATTATTACAGGTCGGAAACTACCTTAAAAGCGAGCGGAGGAGACGGTGCTTATATTTGGGCAAGTCAGCATCCTAACGTTGCCTCAGTATCTCAAAACGGCATAGTTGGAGTTTTGAGAAAGGGCTCTGCGAAAATTATTGTGTCAATGGCACGAAACCCGCATAATAGGGATGAAACAAGGATACATGTCTTGACGCCAGTACGGTTAGAAATAATTGATTACAATATGGAGGCTGCAGTTGGAGAATCTATCCATATTCATGTGGCGATGTATGGCGAAATGAAGAAGGAAGGAACGGATGAAGTGTATGAAATACCATTCAACGATTGCCGCGACATACCCCTTGACGTTTACATTCCAGATGGTAACTTTGTGTATAATAATAGTGAGACAGTTGAGTCTATTGGCATAGCCTGCACGACACTTCGTGTCGTTGGCCTTGATGTCGGCATGTCTAGCGTCACAGTTGCATACAACAATAATGGTGGACAATATTTGATGGACAATGTAAACATATCGGCATACAAGCCCCTCACTGCCTTGCATCCGTCAACTGGTGATGCCCTACTCGCTGTAGGGTCATCACGACGACTAGTATTCAAAGGTGGACCACTGCCGTGGTTTGATAAAAATCAGGGTTACACAAGAGAAATAAAAATCTCAAACCTAGGTGTATTAAGATGGAAGGAAGAAGAGTATATATTCGATGTAAGTTCTGATGTTTACGTGTACAAAATAATGTGCGAAGCACTTGGCGATGTCACAGTTACACTCACGATTTCAAATATCCCGGTATTGTCAAACTGTCGCCAAACTGAAGCATCCGCGTCGGTTCTAGTCACCTGTGGCAAACCGAGAAACATTTACCTGGTACCGGAATTTAAGGATAGCGAGAAGTGTCCAAAAAGTCAAAGTACCGACCATATCATGGCGCGTAGTGGAGAGGATTTTGAGCTGACGGTGATTGTAAAGGATGAGGATGGTAGAACTTTTGACAATGCAACGAGTTTGAATGTCGAATGGGCTTTGAACCCTGTTGAGTATGGCAGTGTGGAAAAAGTATCTGGTATTATGGAAGAGACATATTGGGATATGAATGTTATATTACCAAACAGACACTATCAACGTATTTTGCCAAAACAGCATACTGGCATGTTACAGATACATGCCAGGGTGACAGGGTATCAGAAACGCGCACTAGGAAAATTGGGAATTGTGCCAGAACGGCCGCCATTTCCCACCCTAACAGAAAGGGGGTCCGTAGAAACTCCAGTCATCAAAAAGTCTATAAATGTGACTCTGGTAAACCATACGGTTATAACTCCAAACAATTTGAAGGTTCTTCTTGATCCAATTGGAAAGTATCACATGCAGGTCAGCCAAGGATCAGGTTTCTATGATCTTAATTTAAGCTCCAAGGATATTGCCAATGTGGATTATGTCGCACCTACCAAGACAATAACCATTGTCCCCCGAAATTCAGGTATACTGCACATTGCTCTCGTTGATCTTTGCTTACCGTCAAAGCCTGCTGAAGCTGTCATTGAGGTGCAACAACTCGGAGGCATAAAAGTCGAGGTGATAGACAAAGTTGAAATAGACAAATGCATTGTTGCAACTCTCACATTATATGATACAAATGGTCGTACAATGGAGCTACCCTCGATTGAAGCTATTAGTATAGGTGCAGAAATAGATAATGGGCGAATTGAAGTTATACGTTTGCCAAACAGCGATCAAGGAAACCCTCCCTATCATGAAATTTTGTATAAGGTTCGTGGAATTAAAGAAGGCGAATCTCAATTATCTTTTGAAAGCGGTAAAGATGAGGAAAAAGTCCACAGTGAGCCAATCACTATTCAAGTTTTTCTACCACTCAAAATTATACCAAAAAACGTGACAATCCTTGTAGGAACATTGTATCAACTTTCGACCATTGGTGGACCGTCCAATGCAGAGATTGAATTTGTTAGTAATGATGATAGCACTCTGGGTGTTAGCGAAGATGGCGTGTTGGATGGTAAATTATTTGGTACAGGAGTTATATCTGCAAGTGCAGTTGGGCTTACCCCGAATGGTAAACGTGTTGTGTATTCAAAGGATAGCATAGGGGTTCAAGTTGTTCCTTTGGAAGGTGTTAAAATCACGGCGCCGACAACCAGAATAAAAATTGGAGCTACCATTCCAGTATGGGCTTTTGGTATTCCAGACCAACTTACACCCCTTGTAATAGGTTCGATGAAAACACCGATGAGATTCCTGTGGTCTACGAGTGGACAACCAGGGATAATAAAACTGAAAAACATGTATGAAGGGACTGGTATTAATATTGGATATGAAAATGAAGCATGTGTACGAGTGGAAGGCTTACAGCCTGGAATAGCTACAATTCACCTCAATGTTACAACATCATGCGAGACATTTGCAAAATGTGACAAAGATACAACATTTGTGGCATTCTTGAAGATTGAAATATTCCAAGAGCTTCATTTGGTCGGTGTAGAGGACGGGTATGGAAGGCCAGTTATACTGATGACACCAAATTCAGCTTTTCAATTGCAAACGAATCATGACAAGTACAGTTTAAGTTACAAAATTTTGCCACCTGGAAGCTCTGGTGAAACGGAGGATTCAAAAGCTTTGATATTGACAAATAAGAATGTAACCATTGACAAAAATGGCATGATCACATCAGGCGAAACGTTTGGAAAAACTATACTATCAATCACAAGTACTGAGGCTTATGGGTTGAAGCAAACGTTGATGGTTGTTGTTGAGGTAGGTTGAATAATGAATATTTCTTCGTACGCATAATCATCAATATAACTAAACAAATATTATTCTCGAAAATATATACCTGATCTGTTTTTGTTAGGTCAAACCGATCCATTACATGATGCTTGAGCTAAAATCGATCATGCGTGTGAGATCGGGTGAAGAACTCTATTCCCTACCCAGAGGTATGACGCTGGATTATACTGTAGGGTATTACGACAATGTCGGATCTAAGTTTAACGCTGGTCAAACGAAATTGTCTATATGGACAAACCGTGCTAATTTAGCCTCATTTAGTATGGGATCAGAGAACACAGTTTCTGTCCAATTTACAAGAAGTGGACATATGGTTACTAAAGTTTATAATGAAAAACAGCCAACTGGAATGTTCGACTATGTAAATATGGTGATTGGAGACATCGTTTTCCCTTCAAAGGTTTGTAGTGTTTGCAAGAAAAAATGTGTGGAAACATTTCACCAACACATAACGTATCAGCACAATTCTATATTCTCTGTGTATCTCGATACTTATGTGAGAGGTTTTAAGTAAATTTATGTGAGCATATATCATCAAACACAGATGACATTAACGGTTGGTGATATAATATGCTTCTCCATGCCACTACTGTCGAATGATGGGGACCCTGGTTATTGGCAATCCTCAAACCCAGAACTATTGACTATTGATTCCTTGAGTGGTATAGGCAGAGCTCTGAGCCCAGGACGCATACATGTCAAGCATAGTTTGGCTGCTCTTATCCGTGATGAGATTCAACTCGACATTCAACCAATTTCTAAGGTGAGTTTAAGCTATAGTAATAATATATGAATATGTAGGTACATGCATGGTATAGCCTGGGTATAGAAATTGCTAAATTCTTCCATAGTATGACTGGTTACGACTATGATTATGTTATGACAGTGTCACTAACATAAAATTTTTGAACACTGTACTTACTATGCAGATAAAATTCGTCCTGCCGATGGGTACAAACATGACAGGAACGGAGGTGTTGGGGGTTCCATTGATTTTGGAAAGTGCCAACGACTGTAACAAGCAGCAGAATATATTGGCGCGAGGCAAAGGTGGCTGTCGTTTACATCACAACTATGCTCCGAATGCATTCCCTTTTACTTGTACTGTTCAATTTACTGGGACCATTCCTTCTATTGACATCAAAGATATATTCCTCAGTAAACCAAGATTTAACATCGTAACAGGTAAAGTCCTATACTAGGAAAATTCCATCGCAGATTCCGTATACATATTTCAAATCCGACTGATATCGCATTTATAACATTATGTCGGTTCTTACAGGTTTTTACTACTGTGACGTAATTTCTTTGGGTTCCCCCTCGAAGACAACTAGCACACTAGATATTTCGCTTAAAATTGGGGCCCAAAGTCGCGAAATCGTGGCTACGCCAGTGGTCGTACCATATTTGCCAGCTATCTATGTTCCTGTGACAGAAATTATATTCGCAGTAACACCGACGTCGTCCACTCCATCAGCTATTATTCAAGTACACGGAATCCCGACAGTATTGAACCAATTGGTTGTAAGTGACACACTGCATTGTTGTTCAGTCCGATTTTTCAATGTATCAGAATTTTGAAACGTTTAAAATGTGCACTTATTACTCATTATAGACCCATCTACCAGATGGTTTGGCCCTGGTAACTGGGCCACAGGGCGCCTATGGTAATGGTATACAGTTAAAAATCCGTTTAACGCATAATCACGATGAACTTCAAGGCAGCCAAGTCAGGGTAATCAGTGAAATTACAAAGCAAGACATACATGTAAGTAGCTAGCAGTATGATACGGTTACCTGATTAAATCTAAATGTATATCATTTTTTCCTATACTTACATAATTTATTTATTGTTTATTTTATTGAAACCAAATCATATAAATGATATGCAATATATGCATCACTTAGAAGCAAGATTTAACATATACTGCATCCTACTAAGGTGTGTTAGGTTTGGTTAAAATAAAAGTGAAATTAAAAAGAATAGGAAATAATAGTAACAGTACATAAACTTAAAAGTATAATTTGTATATCTGTTTGTACAAAATCAATCATATTCTTGTTTGATGAAATTATTGTTTGAAATTTTTTTCAATATTTTCTTACTATCATGCGACAAATTTTTTAAATCATCTGATAAATTATTGAAATCTAGTAAAGCTACAATGTAGGCATTTTTTTTCATTAGAGCTTTAGATGTTTGTGGTACTCTGATTGACTTATTCCTGGTAATAATTCCTAATACCTATTAGAACTTTGGTAAACAGCACAAAATTCTTTATAGTAGAACGCTAACGCTCCGACATGGAAAGTTTGGATAATATTACAATATTTATAATCTTGTCCATACTGTGTAGTGAAATTCAGGGTTATAATTCGTTTGTTATCTGCAGGTGCATATGTCCAAACAATGGTACAACCTGCTTCACTTGCATCGGAATTTCTTCTATTTATATCAATCGTTAATTGTTCTTCATTCAAATCGTTCTTGATATTGACAACTTTGATTCATGGATTTTTCAATTTTTCTGGTTCCACATCAGAATTTCGACAAATTTTTTCATATAAAACTTTAGGAGTTGCATCAACATCTGTATTGTTTTTGCATGTGATAATCATTTTTCTATTTTTCAAATCAATAGTTTTTGCTATTGGATATTGCATGTCCTTTAGTATTGATACATCTGTTTTATAAGTATCATTTTCATTCATTTTCTTCTTATTTTTAATAATGATACTAGTTACTTTTGTCATGGACGTTTTATTAAACTACATCAGTGAAGCTTATTGTGACCTCATTTTTTCCATTTTTTCAATGAGCTTATTTAGTCACTTATTTTTTCGATGATCATTTTTTTCAACATATTATCACTACTGTGTTCCTAAACAATTTCAGATACTTGTTCGAGTGTCACAGTATGATCAAGCTGCCCCAGTCAGTGGCATACATTGGTTGGATTATGCTTACTATCATAGATATACATTTGGGACCTTCGCTGCTCTTGTAATAACCTTTTTCTACAGTGAGTCTAATTTATTCTTATTTCAAGTAGTAACTTTTCAAGGCAGTTCATGCGAATGCATTATTTTGTTAATCTACATCTTTTCAAATGCATATATCTTTTCAGTCTATGGAAGTAAAATGATGAGCATCAACATCTCAGTGAAAAATAAATCCATTTTCGGTAACTACCTCAACCGCTGCTTGTAAATCGATTTAAGTATTGTAAGGCAGTCTTATACGTCAATAAAGTTTTAGTTTTTCTGCCTTAATTTACTTAAACTTACAGTTGTTCACAATACTTGTTTTGCGACTTTTTTGCTGCATGGAAAAATTAATTTTTTCTTTTTTTTCAATAGCCGAAAAGTGTCCACCGCCCATAAAGAAAACGTATACGCCAACTTCACCAAGTGGAAACAAAGTTACTAGCACTCCAAGTCCGGGGAGTGCAAACACATCGCTAAGACCTTTCTCAGCGTTTGAACCTGTATATGGAGATCCTCGGGGATTTTACACGCCTAACGCTAGGCGAAATCGATCCCTACTTAGTCCTTAGTTCTAAAGAAAAAAAAAATAAATAAAAAAAAAAGAAAACTGGTAAGGACATTCTTCAATAATTTTATAGTTCACTGGTTGTTGAGTGGTCAATTTATCAAATGATAGTTCGACAAGACTGACGAACAATGAAACTCAGACTTCATGTGTTATGCAGTGAAATTTTCCGGTAATTGATCACACATGTTAAAAAGTGAAACAATTTGATCTGACACTATTCTCAATTTTGTTTTTTCGCTTTCCTGATCTTGTCTATTAGTGATATCAAGCTATTCTAATTTTCTCACCTGGAACGTTTCTAAAAGATTTTGTCTATATCGAAAATTTTCATTGATGTAATTATTTAATTAACATTGACGCAACTTATGGGTCTGGGTTTCAACTAGTGACAATTGTTGATCAAAAGGTGACGAATATGTGACTTAATTTTATTTATAATAGACTATATTTTCATACGACAATACGCTAGAATATAATGAATGACATGTTGAGCGTCACATTCAAAATGGTTGTTGAACTATACTAAGGTCGTTTTCAAGTACGTTACGTATGTAGATGTACGTATGGTGAAAAGTAATCGAAGTGTAAATACTTTTTGAAATGTTTTTGTATCGTATTTTAAGATGTAACTCAGGTTGAAGGATATATATTATTCTTAAGGCGTTGAATAAAAGATCGTATTATAAAGCCTGTTAGATTCTCCTTCCATCTGACAAATCAATAAAGATAGATATGATATTCTGGTCAATCACTTTGTCATTGAAAAATCTTTATTTTTATCATCGTTCCTGAAATTCCCAGTATAAAGTTGATTTTAGAATGAACTGATTGTAAACGAAATATCAGCTTCAAGACAATTCACATCTTCACTCTATCCTCAATCTTTGAGTCAACGGATAAAACTTTTATAGTAGGAAACAAGGATATTTTCACCAAAAACACTATGCAATAGTGGATTTCATAGTCTTCCTCATATATGTGGCATTCAATTGAGAAAAGCGTACAAAAATCTCCCGACTAAACCTCTAGCGTCCATATGGATGAATCTGTGAAGCTGCTTTAATGTTGGTCTTGATTGCGCTTGGAGCTTTTCCCATTTGGCCCACTGCAAAACATTAAATGTACACAGTTCTTGTTAATCAGTGTGGAATTTATCCTTAAAATAATAGCAAACAAGGTAAATTTATTTATCCAAAATACTGTTTCTTTATCAGGATTTGAACTACATTCAATAATTCCAAGAGTAATTTGAAGCGTGCAATAGAAGTAATGTTTACACTGTGCACCTCCTATTTGTCCTTGCCCAGCAGCTTGTGCCTGGCCACCAGATCTCCCAGCCATTATACCCGGTGGTCCTGGACTCACTCTGGACTGAGCCATCGGTCCAGAATCAGACTACAGAAAACAATTGTTATTAGGGCGAAATATCAGTGACTATTGCATCGCTAACATGATAATAAATAAGTGCCCACTATGGATGAAATAGGTTTGTGATGAGTGATCAGTAATTACCTTAAGGCCTTTACCCATGCCAATTGCAGCAACTAAGGTGTGAGTATCTGCGGAACTGCTAGTTTGTACCTGGGCAGCTCTGGCACCAGCTTCGCCCTCCCATTCTTCTCGGGCCTTGTATGCGATGTCCCATACATGACTAACCACCTTGTTGTACTGTGCTACTTGTTTCTGAAAGTCAATTATGTTACTGTTAGTACCAACGATTTAGCGTCTGCTGGTGGTGAGTTCCAATCGCCAGATAGACCGATTACTTGGAGGACATCGAGCTGATAAAAGGTTGCCAATCACAGCTTGCGTTACCGATTTGATAATCTGCTTTATCGGTGACATCGGTCTAGAGCGAATGGAACAAAAATGAAATCTCTGACCAACTATGGTTAGTGGCTTACATTGGAATCCTACTTGTTGTTTAGTTTGCATATCAACAGAGAAATAGAATAACCTCTGTAGTTTTTGTGGTCAATGTATTATATTCTCGATACAAACTTGTCAAGATAATTTTACGAACTAGCAGCTTCCGAAAGATTCTCCGATTACACAATTGTTTTCATTAATTACACGAATATCAGCAAATATTTTTTCATGTGAAATAGAACTGTGAGCAAGGGGAGCAGAGGATCGACAAAAGCGCAAAGAAAGTCGAAACAGCAAAGAATTTGCATACATCTGTACTCAGAATGAATAAATTTACCTGTGATGCTTCGAAAGTGAGATTGGAAGCCTTGAGCTCTAGGTGATTCATCTTCTGTTCAGCCATCGGCTCCGGTTTTGTTCTCAAATAGTCTGGTACCAAATCGTGGGCGAATGTTGATATTCTACCTTCTGTCATTCGGAGCAGATCCTCATCCTTTTCCGGACTCAAGAGGAGTGGCAATATCGTGAAATTTCTCATATTTGGTGCCTTATCGTGGCCAAGAATTTTCGAAAGACTCGTCAGCTGCGGATCAACAACGTTTACGATTGTTTATTATTCGTTATCTCGGCTGAAAGTGATCATTGAAATTCAACCAACTACTTACATGACCCGAAATAATAGCGAAGTTATCGAGAAAATTTGGCCAGTTCAGCGTCTCATATTCGTGCTCCAGTTTGTAAAGCATTCCAGCGATTGCAGATTTTAGATCACTTACTCGCAGAATGATCGCCTCCAGAGCAGAGTCCAACTGTTTTTCTTCTCTTTGCATTTCTACAGAGGACTTGAACTTCGATGATCGGATTAATTATTACAATTTACCGCCGCTGTCAGCGTTTAGACGTACGTTCCTTGGTCAGAATCATTCGAATCACTGACCTGTACACTAGAATTTCCGGATAGAACAGCTGATCGTGCTTGATCGTGCTTTCGAGATGGTGTCGACATCTATGCTCAAGTAGTCGCAGCGTGGAACTAAATGTCGCTCATGCGTCAAATTTAAAGTTAGTATCTATTAGCTCCTGATTTGTATTTTCTTCTTGAGTGCAAACAACATGATTATCTATCATAAAAGTAGAATTTTCAATTCTCTTACTTATCCAAAGTTTTTTAAACCGGGACTCAGTTTTTCCCGAAGGTATCACTTATTTCAAGTTAATTTTGCGACCATTCATTACAAAAAATGTAAAATCTGTTTACTCTTGTATATCACAATAAATCGTTTTTTTTTTTTACTTTTAGAGAGCATTGACAATAATACGGAAGAATATAAAAATCTTACAAATCCGTATGATGCTGTTATAGTTCACAGTAATGTAGATGAAACTAAAACATAAGGGTTCATTTAATCTCAAATACAATATTTACTTTGTTTTTATTTTTTAAATCATATATAATCATGGGATAATAATTGTTTCCAATTACAATTGATGCAAATTTGATTAGAATAATGGTAAATTACTTGTGTTCTTGTTATCATTATTATATTATGTAGAACTATTTCAATTAATCTTTCTCTTCGTTTGTATACGCGTATATAGAGTGGTTCTCCCCGTAGAGTTTTTCAGATTAAATATATGTTGATACGCTTTGTAATTACACAAGTGATAAAATATACATAACAATTGTTTACACTGTTGGTCAACTTTGGCTACATATATTGTGTGTATCTACTTACGCGTTTATATGCATGAATTTCGTTTTAAATCGTCATATCTTATGTCAATATCGTCGCATCCTCCCTTGCGACAGACTCGAATTGATATTAAATAGTTACAGGTGTAACGTAAATGTCTGCTTTTTTTCACAGGGTGAATATTGAAATGCCATCCAGAAATGAATAACTATGTTACGATGATAGTCAAATGAGACTGTTACGAATATCTTTCTGCCAATTAGTATAACCATGGTTATACGTATCATTGATTTCTTTGTGTACTTGAACGAATAATTTAACCACACAATATTATACTTTCACCCAGACGTTGACTATACCAAATTTTACCACACCCCTGCACCTGTAACGAAACAATTATCATTTTATCATCAAACCCGTTTTTACGGCGTACACAAGTAAACCATTATCTATTATTATTATATTCACCAAATCGTACAAAACTTTACATAATATAGGCGCATAAATATTAATTATATTCTCTGATATAACCAGACAACCCACATTGAAATCATTGTTATAACAAATACACTCTTTGAGATTTAATAATCTTTTGCACCCAATTGTCATTTTTTCACCCTCACATAATAATATTTATATAGCACATTCTGTTACCCCGTCCGTCGCTACATACATTAGATATCATAACATAACATACGCTCATATTATAATTATAATTGAAACGACGTAGTTATTACGTTTTCCTCGTGAACAGCTTGAATAATATTAATAATGGTAAAAATATCAACCATAATCATGACTACGATAAATAAGCGCAACGAGGCACAAAGTACTAGTCATCGGGGTATGTCGTTTTATTACAAATGTGTATGCTTTGATTTAAAAACAAATCTAAATGGTGTCTTTAGCAGGAGTATACATCAAGCAATTCAACACTAAATAAGATTTGTATAGAATAATTAGTAAAATTTGAATTTCTGAAGCATTCAAATTGGCAATATTGATCAATGGTATACCAGGTAAGGACACATGGCGATTGCAGCGTACCATCGAGTAACTTGGGGGATTACAATTTCGAAATTCTATTATCTTTGTGAGGAAATTCAGAGAAACTTACACATGCATTGTTTAAACTGCGTAACAGAAATAAAAAATCAACAATGGGATTCGAATTCATAATTAGAAATGTATAACGGTTGTTGGACAACAATAGACCGTCTCTTTAATGTTCAATGAAGAACTGCACACTTTTTGGTTCATGTGCTCTTGGGTTTCCTTCGTACATGTGTATCTGATTCGAGTATAACGTAAATATACATCGTAGTACGAAGAGCAGGTGAGAGCTACGTATATCTGTGTCAATTGGACACGGCCATAGTTTTTCACTTTCATATAATTTATTACTTCTGTTCAGCCACGCACCCACCACGCTGCACACGTGTCGTTTAAATACACACAATATTTACATGACGCGCGATGGGTCATGCAAATATTCGCGATACATATCAACACATACATTGTTTACTTTATCATCTATCTAATATTGTGAGATAGCTTATTATACGTATATAATATATCTATGTGGTTTGTTAATTAGTAATTACTTCACAGCAGTTTAGTTATGTATATTACTAATGATCAATTTGCAGAAATCCAAACGTACAACACACTCGCCAGTTATACACGCGTATACATAGGTATGTACATACATATAGGTATACATACAATAATGCACTATTATTACTATTACTACACATACGGGTGCTGTAATAAAAACAAACTTCACACTATGTATTCTCAGCATTAAAATTTATAATTGTTATTTCCACACGTTTCTGCTTATAATCAAAAAGCACTTTGCTCAACAAATATTCAACACTCGAAGAATCAGATTCCTTTCTATACAGATGTATACATGTACAGGTAGGTATCTAAATACGAATATAATAGGGTTTATAAGAAAATAATCCGTACTATATATTTTTTTTTCCCCTTCAGCTACTCACGATGTATCGAAAATCTGAACAATTTCTCGTCAACAAATGATTTTGTTCGGTTTTTATAGAAAGTGTAGCGATGTTTAAAAAAATTTCCTTTACAGTAATGTGTATTATATATGGTATTAGATTGGGAAAAAAAACTACAACAACAAAGTTACAGTCAATTGAAATTTCGACTGCACCTTACAGTATGAAAAGTTTAATTGTACACTGTAAACAGCATAGTTGACAGGTAGAAGGTGGATCCTCAATTTTTTGTGTTTGCTTAAAACACCTTAGTATATAAATATGTGTACACACATCCAATATATGTATGAATCAGAGCAACCGTGTTTGTCATATATTAGAATTTTGTACCATATGCTAAGTGTTATGTAATAATATTTTCTTTGATATTATCCATAGCTTATCATTTTCTCAAAATCACACTCAACTGTATTTATTTTTTACGCATGATGTTTCTAAACATATGTATATACCAGAGTAGACTGATTTAGACCCAAATTAACCACATACATTACTATATTATACCTTGACATATAATATCCATGCGTCTAGTTACTGCAAATTCGAACTTGACATTTTTATCAATTATACTGTAGTAGAACTGCAGATTTATAATCTATATACATATGAAGGTACTTTAGTATGTTTAGCAAATACCAAGCAAACAAGTATATTTACGATGTATACACACACCTGCAGATACTAGAGATCAAGATTTAATAAAGTTCTCTGTTAGCGATTCTCGACGAAGTCAAAATTTTACAGATAATATAATATACATATAGATGATAGATGTTGTATTGTATGCACGTATGTATGTATATAATGTGTACGCATATCAGAGAAGCATACTATAATCTAAGCTATAACCATGGTCATGATCTATCGATAAATTCATTTTCAAATAGGTATAGATGCATATAGAACGCTACCTGACACACTCATTACATACCCTCGCCCCTATATATATACTAAAAGTGATTATACCCCCCTCGGCTGCTCCCTTACGCATCTAGATTGACAGCGTTGACCATAAAGTTACATCTGCACAACAGTGGTGATAGTGGTGGCATTAGGAAATCCAAGGGAGGTAGGTAGCCTACGATCGAAACCGTCTTTGCCCTCTCTCTATAGCAAGGCGGGTTGCTAATTTGAAAAAAAAGGTAGAAAAATAAAACAAAGATAATTTTACTCATACTTGAGAAATGTATTTGACTTTTGATCCCGTTGCCCCGGATGGTTTTGCCAAGCCCCTTGCGAGGCGTTTGGATTATTTGGCCCAGGACCACCGCCTCCCGCTCCAGGATTTCCAGCATTACCATCGCCCCCTCCTCCCCCGCCACCCCCTGCTCCCCCAGCCCCGCCTCCCCCACCACCCCCCTGATTCATCCAGCTGAGAAAACCCGAGTTACCGGTATTACCAAGGGCATTATTCCCCGACGGCGCCTGACCCGGAGGTCCTGGTTGGTTAGAATATCCCTGATCGTTTCCCTGATTTTGAAGGTTTCCAATCAATCCCCACGATGCCTGATTCAGGGCAGCAGCAACGAGGGCTGGATTCATTGGAAGGGCGGAGAGGTTCAGACTACCCATTGCCAGGGGATTGGACATACCTCCGCCGCCACCTCCACCCCCGCCGTTGTTCTGACCAGTTATACCAAGTGCCTGGAGATTCGGCATATCAAGATTCCCGCGACTACCTGGATTGCTCCAACCGTTCGGCCCCATGTTGTTACCCGAATGACCCATATATCTGTTGCCCTGATAGTTTCCCTGCATGTTGCCATCGATAGGACCAGTCTGCATACCACCACTACCTCCTCCTACCCCCCCTCCTCCTCCGCCGCCGCCGCCACCGCCACCACCACTGCCTCCTCCTCTGCCACGCATGTTGGAGTTCATTTGATTATTAAAATTTCTATTATTGCTCTCCGATTTTGGTGCAGCGTTTGATACGTGGACCGAAACGCCCTTAATGATATGATCCTCGCCACAAAGAGATTGAGCAACCTCTGGATCAAGGAACGTGACAAAAGAAAAGGCGCGGAAAGGTTTTGGTATGAAAACGTCGGTCACTTCCCCAAATTTGGAGAAATATTCTCGCAGGTCGTCGGCAGTCAGGTCCTCTGTACACCGTCCCACGAATACCTTGCAGGGTACTTGTTGGATCATTCCCTCCTACACACAAACACACAATCAGTCGTACGTACGTACATGTATACAATATATTTATTTAAATCTATTTATGATGTAAGGTGATCAAACATCTCTCTTGCAAAAATGAAACAGCGCACTTGAAGTCGTTCTCAGTATAACCGGATTAGATTCTGATTATAATCTTATTTTTTGGACGCTCGTAATATAAATATGCATACGAGTACAGCTAAAGGAATAATTGTAGCATTTGAATCAAGTTATGAAATCGTTTATCAATGAAATGTGTTCATTAAATAATGAACTGTGTCCCTAAGCTAAGGACATTTAGTCTATGTTTTAAGCATTAATCAGTACATACAAAGTACGAAAATTAAGTATTTCAAGAGTGGATGGGTAATCGCGGGTTTACATTCCATAAACTAATTGAATACATAATTGAATTTATCAGTATAAAGTAGAATGAACGATAACTGTCAGCATCGAAAAGCGAGAGAGAGAGAGAGAGAGAGAAATATAGAGATAGTGAGAACAATTTACGGGGAGTTGGTGCACAGAATATGCACTTTTCTATAACATATCTATAATTCATACAATTTTACTAGTAACACACATGTGTATATTTTATTCAATCCACGCAGATACGATTTTATCATCCTTTGTTTGAGAGTGTATTGCAGAACAGACGATTTATCTAACTAACTAGTTCAACTCCTCGCATCATTACATTCGTAACGGAAAGAGGTATTCAATGGAAAAAAAAGTAATTGGAAAATGCTGCATTTCTATACACTTGGCACTTTGTTAAAGAGGAAATATTGTGTATATGTCTATATCAGCTATAACTATACGTAAATCTACCGAATACACCTGTACAGTACTAGGGTCAGTATGTAGTCACCGTATGTATATATACGCGTGTGTGTATATATATATATGTATGTCTTACAACATACAGAAAGTGATGACACAGTGAACGTTGCTAATCCACTCTGTGGTACTTGGATATATCTGTGTCACGAAAATCTCTGGCTGGACGATGCTTGTAGTATCGGTCATAGTAATTCTCTTTAATAATGTTGTACCTTCCTTCGAATCTGTTACTGCCATCTGAAATTGATCTGTACCGACTAGATGAATTGTTTCTCTCATCTGACGTAGATGTGTGCCTTGAACGCGCCACCTGCCCGTGATGATACTGATGGTAATGACGGTGTTGTCGTGGATAGTGGTGTCCTCTTGCATCTACCGTAGGAGATGAGGAGGATGAAGATGTTGCCGCCGTTGTAGAGTACCTGACATCTACATTTGAATCATTGCTGTTGTTGTATCTTGCCGTCTCGCTTGAAGGGTATAAGTATGACGTAGAGGAGAAAGTTGAGGGTCTCTCATAAACGAACGAATGATTATTACTATTACTGTTATTATTGTGATACTTTCCCCGATCGATATAATCGTTTGTTGCAATGCCAGATGAATAAACCTCAGAATATCTCGGATAATCTGGACCTGACTGATGGTACGAATGTTGCATATGGTGTAAATGAGACGCCGATGATGGATTGTGAGTATTTCCTGTCGCTCTTGACTCGTAACTTGAACCGTCGTAACTTTGCGGAGGTGCTTGCTGTTGGGGCGTCCCTGTATTCGCTGTAGCAGTCATTGTCATCCCTGCTGATCCGTAAGACGAATACGACTTATCATAGAAACCTTCGTAATTTCCATAACCGTCGTAACTCGTCTCTGTTTCGTAGTGCTTATCGTATTTTTCTTCATCACATGGATAATTCGGTGGGTATGAGGGGTATTGTGTGGGACGATAGTCATATGCTGTATCGCATCTGACGTTTGTGCAGGGAGGTACAGGTGTGGGTAGGGGTAGAGACATAGGCAAATGGGTTGGTAGATTCGGGGGTCCGTTGCCCTGTCCAGCTCCGCTTAGTCCTGTTGGATGGTTGTTCCTTGTTGTCATCGAGATAGTTCCCGTCACCGTCGATGCTGCAGAGTACGTCTTGGCATTAGACATGCGGCGATTCGTTGGTGTGTGGACCGGTATCGGACGATAGTACTCAGCGGGGTAGTTATTGCTCATATCATACTGACGCGCCATCATAATACCGTCAATATTCTGTAACCAGACACACCACCGCTCGACAATGTCTTCAACTGTTCTCATCGGGTAACTGCAGTCTGTGTGCGACGTTACAGTCATGCGACTATCGATAATACATTTCAACAACTGCAGATGTAATTCAGTGTCCACACATATGTTTATATTTCTATGCATGAAAGTATCGCACACTTCTGTATTTGCAGAGTGATGGGGTATTTCGTTTGGAATCAATGCGAAAAAAAATCGGCTATTTTTCAATGAGATTTTAACATTTGCAGAGAACTTGGAGGTTCAATCAATGATCAATGAACTGTACAGAGTCAACTCGGAACTCAGTTATAGAAACAAATCTGGAAGTTTGAATTATATATTCCAAAATGAATAAAACGTGAGTTGCCGCAATACTGAATACTCAATTCCCATACCAGTTAAAACTATATATAGGTGATTTTGCTGAAATACTACATATGCATAAATATATAAAGATATGTATTCATACAAGAACTGCTCTATCTTTCATAATAGGTATTAAGAAATAATTTACGAAGAAAAAGACCAACGTAGATAGCAAATCTGTATCGAACCATGAGGAAATAATAATTTCAAACTGTTGTTATGAGTTATGCCATGCTGATGTTTCTCACGCAAGTAATTGGCACTTATTGAGAATTTAGATCAGTGAGGATATAATTCGTAAGCGCGACGTAAGTTGCTCAAAATGAATAACAGACATCGCGAGCATATTAAACATTCATATTTGCACACACATACTGAGTCATACTTCAAACACATATTACATGTAATGTAACATTATTTCAAATAGCATATAATAGTAATGTCGTCTTATACAGCACGCACTGGTATACATAAATGTACTGTTATGATATATACTAAATATATATTGACACCCTCTGCTGGATCTACTACTACCACCGTTCTCCATCATACAAATACTAAAGATTCTTTTTCACTCAGTTACTTTTAGTCATTAGACAATTTCAACAATAAAATCTGGAGAAACAAGAAAATTGCCCATTGTCAGATTCAAACCATCCTTATATACTTGCATATATCCAATAATTTAGACACTCACAATTCACTATTACACACGTATCCATATAATACATTCACTGTTGTGTAAGGAGAAGAGGACACCAGAAGTGACTATAAAATTTCTTTTACAACAGTAGTTAATAATGTTATTTGTGCTAATAATTCATCGTTGCCCTCACTGCAGTCCTTTATCGTCATTATTAGCCACATTTCACATACTTGACCATTGTTTACAAAACTGCTATACCAAATAACGCTTATACTCACAACGAAAGCGCAAATTGTTACTTGAAATAAAGGGAGTATTTAGGGTGGTCTCTCATACCTCTGCCTCTTCCAAATCCCCGAACAAGAATAATTCTATGATGTAAATAATAATTCATAATTCGATGCTAGTTTGCTTAATCACCCACGTTAGAAAACAATATTTTGCACTCAATATCAAGTCTTAGATATCACTTCACTGATCACTTTGCGTGTTACTTACATCCTAGTATAAGATTAACTCTCACACCGTCACGCTTACTCCCACTACACGCAAAACCAGCCACTCACGCAACTATCAAACTGTACAAAAGACTCTTGAGTATTCAATCGAAAATCGAACGTTATTCATACTTTGACAATGATTACTACAAAAACACAATATTCCCCATTCACATTTGCCATTTCTGCAGAAAGTACAATAATGAATTGGGTTCTTTACGCACATCACATTCTTTGAAAATGTAAAATGTAAACATCTAATGATTTATCTATTCCTGTCCACATCATATACCTATCAATTCAATCACACTTGACTGCATGTGTAGTAAAAGTTCTTACCTTGCTGTTTGGGACTTTAACGTCACACCACCTTCCATCAATCATGTGCCGCTGAGCGAGACACCGTAGCTGTGACTCATAACTTCCGAATCTGATGAATCCAAAGCCTTTACTTTGGCCGGATTTCGCGTCCTTCTTCACCTGTTGAGGAAAATATTCAAAGAAGAAAATCAGATATTAAACGTTACAAAGAGATCGTAATGAATAATCAGAATTATACATGATAATAAATTAGGGTGTTTATGTAAGTAGGCCAACAAATTATTACAGTGGCAGGGGTGTTACAGGCACAACCAACACATATTACACGCGTTCTGTGTTAATTACATATACGAATGTATACATAATATCTAAGTCCACATACACTACCATCGGAATTTAATTTGAAATACTAAATGAATTTCAGCAACGCTCTAAAATCATATTGAAAGTGAAATAGGTTTGCATTCGTGACAAAACAGTTTTAATGATCGCTGACATCGATGTACAGGGATGAATGTGTTGAAGAGTTTTGAGGCAACAATGACATTGATATCAATAAGGACATCTGTAGTATGTAGACCACAGGGTGTTTATGGTCTACACTGACGGTAGAAATCATGGTAATAGGATAGTTGCAGCATAGTTGAAATTATTCAAGTGTTTCACACCATAATTATGTCACAGACAACATTGGTGTCAGGATCTTTGGTAGATATTTAAAAGTCAAAAGTTTAGGATATCTTTGTCATATATTAAGGCGGTTGAGAATCAATAGGCACTCTGAAATGGTAATAGAATTTTGCCCGGAGTACAAAAGTGTTGCACCTTCTCTCCTCACAGCAACAGCATCCATCATTTTCCCCTGGTTCACAGCCATACAAATGAAATATTGTGGCTATATTCCCATTTATTTATTCGACGTTTCTTTGAACAGTGTAAAATTCTCTTTTCCACCAACAATCCAACATCCCCAGCATCCTCTCTACCTCTCACTCTCAATCTTTCGCTTATTACCCAGCCCCACCCTCTTTCTCTCTCGCTCTCTCTCTCTTTCGCTCTATTTCCACTTAATTTTCTCGACTATCCATCTTCACATCCTTGGTTCATGTAGCTGCTCTGTAGTAGATTAAATTCTTGGCTGAGCAAATATCCAATTGGGCATTTTGTTGTACACAACTTGGCTAAGGTAAATTTCCGTACTCATATGCGTATCCAGTGTCAGAGCAGGATCACAGATATATCATGGCACCCCCGCAGCAGACACTCGACAACCGACAAACACGCTGAATATACATTCAAAACATGATTCGTGTGCATTCTTGCATAGTCACCCCCGTCTTTCGCAACATGTTCGGAGCTCGGTTCTCTGTTATCACTGTTCTGTGTGTGTTTACCGGTTCTTTATCAGCTCTCGAGAAGGTAGCAGCGGGATACATTGTTGGACATCCTCTATAGTATCTTGGCTCTTTATCCAAACTCCATTTGTTTTCAAAGAATCCATCGAAGGTTGTCCCAGGCCAAGATGAACGGTTAAACCCGAGTTCCCATTTTTTCTCACCCCCTTCAGACTCTCGAGTTTAAATACGATTACGGTCAGTCGAAGGTTGCTTACCGTTCGAATAGACTAATATCTAAGGATGTGAAAATACATAGAACATTATGGCAGAGGCATACATAATACGGTAATTTGTAAATATTGTATGCGTTCAATGTTATACAACATATATACATATTCATGTAGCGCAAGGAAGCAAGTTCACATCTTCCGACAGTAGTGTATATTGGTACTCAAGGTAATCCGATATAATAACAATGATAATAATAATAACAACAACGGCGATGGGTGAGGATAAGAATAAAATTAGGAATAATGGTATCAATATAAACAATAACAGTGATGGTAATTATAGCATTATTAATTATGATGATACTGAAAGGGCTGGTTTAAAAACCATAAGTTTGATGCGTGCAATAATTTTAAGGTTTAAAAGATCATAGCAGAATGAATTGCGAGTCCCATGGCAATTTTTTCTCTGATTAATAAATGAAGCTGAATAATTATAGGAGCAAACAGAATCAACATGCAATTATTAGGGCATAAAGCGATGCACTATGGAAACTTGAAATAAAATCTATGTTACACTCTAACCTGACTATGGATAATTGGTAAAAAAGAAAAAGAGAATCATTGCTGCAACTTACTTGAGCCATCAGGACCTCGCCAAACGTCTCAAAGTATTCACGCAAGTTTTGTTCAGTCGTTTTCCATGGAAGACCAAGAACAATTAGATCGGTGCAACGTAATTTTGTTTCCATTCGTTTCGTCTTTGCCGTTGAATTCTCTAAATTGTCGTCAGACTTGCGTTTGTTTTCTGCAAATCAATATCCGACTTACAATCGTACAGTGAAAATATTTTCCTCCGTCTAACTCTACCTACGTGTACAATTAAAAGGCAACCATTCAATTTCTGGAAAAATGCATGGCAGAAGTATAGCTGCGATAGACTGTCTTTTCAGAACAAATTAAAACGTGGGTATGCCTCGATAATCAAAACTTACATACTAGGCTAGGGGTGATATGACCGGGAAGAGGGGGAGTGAGGGGTGGTGGTGGTGGTGGTGGTGGTGGAAGCGTAATTAGAAAGGGAATACGTACCTTTTGGAAAAACGCAAAAATAGACTGCTTTTCCCCATCCATTTTCGGGGGGGTGTAAGCGACCTTCGACAAGCCTGACGCCTCGCATAGCCCGAGATTCGGGGTTGCGATACTTGAGGCCGCAAGTCCCGGGAAACTGAGCGGACAAGGTAGTCAGAAGCAACGTACTGTCGTCCTCCGTAGGCAATTCTATCGGCTCCTCACCCTCGTCCTCGGCTACTTGTATGTACGACGACATTTTCACAAATCTACAACCGGATTTTTTAACTCACAAGAAAAAGTAGCACAACAAACATACACACACACACCCCAAGCAACACTATTTCTCGATTCTCATCCTTCTCGTACTCTTCTTCGGTGCTGCTTGTGTAGACTGTGTAGAGTTCAGTCGATACCGGAAGTGGCCATTTTGTCCGTTGTCGTGTCGGGTTTCTTTCTGGGCGCTCTTGGCGCCCTCATCTGGCGCCTCATGAAATGCAAAGAGCATAGAGGTAAGAATCTTTGTGTGTACAGAAAGCAGTGTTACCAATCGCACGGTCAGGGCCGTATTTGTACAGTAATTTCGCCTATACGGACGTATGGTCCAGTTGCTCGATATGTCCTCAAATTTCAAAGTACGGTCCACTTTCACCTTCAGTACGATCTGTTGCCACCAGAGGGTTTGCAACGCTGACAGAAAGTGTAACGGACGAGCTGAAAGAAGTATATGTATCGTATGTTGGTTATAATCTGTCTCTCTCGCTCTACACCTGAGTGAGAGAGACAGAGTAACCCTAACATCTCTCTCTCTCTCTCTCTCTCTCTCACCTCTCTCATCACTTCGGCTGCATTTTTCGCGAGGTCGATGGGAGGAGGGGAGGGTAGCTTCCTCCATACATGTATAACCCATGCCACTGAAACATAATATCAAGACCAATTGCCTGACTACAGGCGGGTAGATCACTAAGAGTATCTTCAGTTGCCTATCTGCGGGCGAGATCATTAAATGTCTTATGGTGCGCAAACTCGAAATGACAAGTTCTGTGACAGATTCGACTGAGCGCGAAATTTTCAAATTCAAATGTTTAAATATGAAAATAGCATTGTTATGTTGGTACAATATTTGCGTGCAACGCGTGCAACTTTCACATTGCATCACTATTAGATACAGATAGATGTTTTTTTTTCAATACAAAGATGAAAGGAGAAAGTTAGTAACTATTCTAAATTATTCTTATTTTTTTGTTGCATAATTCATGCCCTTACATAGATAATATTTCTTGTAAAAATATAGGTTTTCATTGTTGTTCGTTAGTTATAATATCACGACCACGTAGAGTATCGGAACGCGAGGATAATAGTCGTGTCCTATCCGCGCGTCGTGATCCACGATTTCTTCGCAAGTATCGGCGAGAGTGCGGACTATTTTCGGGTAGCAGGACCTTGTTTATCTCGTGTGCAACTCCGTTTCGACTCAATATATCGCACCTAATAATTCTGGCGTCATTAACCTGGAATTAAATTAACTTTAGTTTACGGAATCTTGAAAATATATAGATAATTAACCCGTTTTGTAATATGACCGATGAATTTTGAATAATAGTCGCAGCTAACCATTATTGTGTCGTTTTTTTTTACTATGTCAACTGTGCTCTGCTCTGTCTTAACGGCATACCGAAGATCTCGTTGGAATCCTCCCGAAACCATCATATTATTCACAACGTGATTCTTTAAAGTCTGAAAATAAAAAATATTTATACGAATAAAATGTAGGCAGAATTATTTACATCGAGTTTCATGAAAAAAAGCGTAATGCGTTTACGATTACTACAACACCCCAACAGGTATACACATATTACTTGTATGCATTAATTGTCAGCGTGTGAAATTTTCACCTTAGTTAAATATGTGGAATCGTTCATCAATCGGTCCAGCTTGGCCTGATCCAACTGTTCGAATGCTCTGTCTGACGGCACAAAGTAAGTGTAGGCTACGGTGGACTCCGACGGCCGTATGAATTCCTGAAACTCTGCTGGCTGAATTTCTAGAAGTTTGTCCATTGCTTGTAGCCAAATACTGAAATATTATTAGAATCATATAGGTATAATTTTTGGAGAAGTCATACGCAGAGAAATAAATGTGCTCTTTTTTAATAAGTTGACTACCTGAAATTTCCATTTGTTTTTAACACATCGTCCAGTGAATTGTTATTGGTTCGAAGAACTTTATTAATCACGTGCAAAACTCCATTGCTCCCCTGTTTGTCTGCCTTTTCTATCACTGCATCCTCGATACCCACGCTACCGCGATAAACTTGAAAACGCAGTGGTGTCTTTTCATCAAGACTCATCACCACCTTTAAATATTTTTAAAACAAAATATCTCAAAGCAGTAGCTCTAGCAATAACAAGGATGATCAGTGCAAACAAACAATGCGAGTGTGTATATATAATGCAGCTGTAGTCTCACCTGATTATCGTAAATAGAATCTGTGGTATGTTTGCCAAAAACAGCATGATTGAGAACAAATTCCTTCGCCTTTTCGCGATCTGTTCCCATGTGCTTCAATTCTGCGTCAGGTATCGCTGCTGAAAAATAGTTTCAGGATGATTTCAGATGGTACGCATAAATGTAAGGTGTAAAATAATGTAGAAGAAAAAAAAATTTATAACGTATAAATTAAACATTTATTTAAAGGCAGTGTAAAAGAAAATCAAATCACGTATACGTACAATAAATCGCCGCTTCAGAGGGTGCCAACAGAGTGTAAGAGTCAAAATTTTCGAAAGCGTCCTCTAATCCAGCATTTTTTACCACTTGCATAAAAGTACCGAGCTTTTCGTCTTTGGCTAACTCTGTGACAGTTTTGGCTGAAGGTAAGCGAAAAACCGCGAGTGGGTAAATCAATCTTACATGAATACATGAATCCTAATTACAATAGCACTTGACTCACCTCTGTCGGGCAAAAGTACGTCGTCGATGAGGTAAACAAGTCCATCCAGACCATGCAAAAAGTCCTGCCTCAACCTTTGGCCTTCAAGCGATCGCCCACGCGAAGTACAATCCAAAGTAAGTCTCTGTGGGCCAAGGGTTTTGGCATGATGTTCCGAAATAACTCCAGAGAGGCAAACAACGTGGGATATTACATGATTGGCAAGAAAAGCTGAATCAGCAAGGAAACAATCCAAAAATGTTAATAAAGTAGCAATAACAAGAAGCGTGTATGTCGTGTATATCAATCAAGTATGGTATACCAATTTATACCTTCCAAAGTATCCTTGTCCTCAAGAATCTTTCTCCAGCGACTCCATGGTATTTTTTGAAACGCTTCATCACTTGGCGCAAAGAACGTATGGGGCACATCACTGTTTTTAATACGTTCGACGATGGAGTTGGTATTATTCAGAGCCTTGGCAAGTACATTGAATCTTCCATCAGCAATAATCGCCTCGACAATGCCCATATTTTTGTATCGATCTGGTATAAGAACACCGTCGATGATATGAACAACTCCATTCGTAGCTTGCTGATTTTTTCGCATAATTAACTCGCAGTTCACAGTCTCCATCTGAAGAAATGATCTCATACCTATACGTGCACATACAGATTAACATAAAACGTATTACATTAAGGTCTCCTATGATCTTACGCCGTTTGAATATTTGTTGATGCGTATTTTGTGCCTGGATAATTTCGAGTCGATTAATTTATCAGCTCCCCACTGATCAGACAAAAGTTTTCTATCGACAAAGTGGTGCATTGCCAGTTTTCTGTATTTTTCTGACGTGATTTTCTCCGGTTTGATGGCTCCGTATGTTTTAACATAAGCCTAGAAAGTGTCGAAGTTGTACTGTCTACTGTATAACATAATTGTCGTTATGTTCGCAAATCTTACTTATGAGATATAGAGGGACCTAAGATGATGCGATTACAGTTTAGTATGACTATGATAGTAGTAATGAGTTTCAAAATATCGTACGTCGAAAGCTTCATCACTAGGAGCAAATAGCGTCACCGTTAGTCCTTGTGTAAGTTCCGTAGCCACTCCGGTTTTTTCTAAAAAATCCGCAAACTTTCCAGCACCAGCATTTCTCGCTGTTTCCACGACATCCGTCAATGGCGATACTGAAAACATATTCGTGTACGAGATGTGATTCTTCATGTGTCAGATGAAGATATTTCACCGAATTTCTTTACCTCCTGTACATCCCAATTGGCCTGGCACCATCTCATATCCCTCACAACACTCGTACTTGATAATCCTGGGAAGAAAATAATAACAAGAGGTCGATAAGATTCCAGGCCAATTTTTTATAATTTTATGCAAAAGTGTCTGTGTTGGCAGTTTACAAGAAAACTATACGGTCCTGCATTATTGGATGACTTCTCTTTAAAATAATGAAATGGACTGCACTGTGGTTTTCAAATATGAGAATTTCAAAATCTGATGTTATTTATTAAAATAAGATTTGTTCCATACTCTTTATTTCTTCTTCTCTAATTCACGAAAAACAAATGTAGTAGTTTTATAAAAATCTAGAATGACATAACGGGAGTTCTCTATAGGTGTAAGTATAATAAATAATGTCTTTATCCAAAATAAATCTTTTTAAGAAATGTAATATTTAATATTACAACTACTTATGAGTGTTGCAAAATTGCGATATACTAGACCACTTCCTCAATGTGACGCATCAAAACTCAAACACTTTTCCATATGTATAATCTACGCGCAACGCGTTGACGTTTTTTCTCTGAGATTGATGATTCAGGACTGTTGTGGGCAAGCATAGCAAACGTGGGCGATGCATCGAATAATTTCTTGAATATTTTTAGTAATACTTTCGGCCTAGGCGACTTATTTCAATTATTAAGTGATTAATCATGTAGTCAAATACGCGAGTTACAGGTATAGCTGTATACTAACGTTTCATTGCCACAGATTGTTCTTGGTCGCCAATACTTGCACTCGGTATAATAGTTCCTATTGGTACCAGGAACTTGTTCCACGACGCAAACGTTCGGTCTGAAATTTTCAACATCTACAAGTTATTAATTTTCATCGGCATGTTAAGCTAGTTACTGTTTCATTAAATATGTAATAATATTAGCTAATACAGAACAAGCCAGGATCAAAAAAAAGAGCAATTACGGTAACATTTACCTAATAAATCCAAAGATACCTGTAAATGCCGGCTGATTTACGGTGCACAATATTTCAGTTTAATACAAATTGAAGAAAAGGTAGGATGAAAATTGGTTTTACTTGTAAATTAATACGGCTTTATCAGATTTTTGAAATTTTGCAATTGAATTTTCTTTCTCACCTGCCGTTTCAGAGAAGACAACTTGAGCCAAAATTTAAATTCTCAAAGGGTACATCGTAATTTTTGGGATAAGTGTGGACGAAAACACATAAACTGCTGAATGATGAATGTCGAAAATATTTCTAGCTATAATTCGAAAATTTAAACCAAAACAGAAAAAATCAAGGTAATCCAAGCCTTGCACGTATACAACAATTTGTTCGATATGTCGAAAGATTTTGACACCATTACGTAAATGATTCAGAACCATTATCTGTTCGCATTTGATGAACCGAGAGAACCTTATCTCAAGTATATTTTCTTCCGACTTGATCCCTGTCTGAAATCAGTACCATTATGTGTACGAAAAATGGGTCGCCACAACTCCGATGCTTGTATATTATTGCTGCAGCATACATACACGGATAGCTGGTGAAGGTTGAATCAATTTAGAAGAGTAAAATAATCAGAGCTAGTAAGGAATTATGCAAGGTATATGTTATATACGCTAGTGCATCTCAGTACGATTTCGTGAAAGAAGAAGCGAATTTGCGCTCTTAACATGGTTTTCACAGGCATTTTATCACCTCCAAATTGTGAAAAAAAATTGTCCGCACATTTGAGTTAGAATAAAATACACGGTCGCTGACGATTATGCGTATAAGTATGCGGCGTACACCAAGACGACCTGAAATCGGCAAATGACCCCTCGAGGCTTTCAGCGATAAATAATGTCACGATTACTGACAATCATGTATTCCATCACGCCATTGTTATAGCGGCTCTTGTCCTAGCAGCCCGCATTAGTTTTAGTAATGTATTAAATAATGAATAAATTTGAAACGTTCATTAGCCCGGCACCGAGTGACGTACATGGAACACGTCACGTCAATTATAAGTAAATGAAAATACAGAACGCAGGATGTTTGAGGAAACAAAATTATATTCTGGACTTATGCATTTGCATTTACAAGTAAGAAATAAATTCTGACAGAAAAAATAATGAAACTGCCAAGTGGGAGTTGAAGGAATTATTTGGGAACGCGTTAGTAATACAAGTTCGTATTTGTCGGTAAATGATCAGTACTTAAAAAGTTCTACGCATCATGTTCATGAATTATTTGTAAATTATATGCGAGGATATTATTAAATCGGCGAATGATTTAACAACAAAGCATTTGGCTTACAATTACAAATTGAACATACCCTTGTTCTTGAGCAGCTTTGATGTTCCACCAGGGTATACTGGGATTGGCAGAAACCACGCCAACCGTTAATAAAAATGTAATTACATTCATGTTAGGCCGATTATTCAAAAAATCTTGATCTTGAATGTTCGAAGATCAGTTTCAAATTATAATTGAAAGTGAATTGAAATTTCTACAACCTGCAATATTACATTGTTTGTAAAGTAAAAATTCTGAGACGCAATTTGCGATTTCGGTACATCCGTCCGATGTCCGTTACGATACTGAACACACATGTGACATATTTCTACCAAATACCGAATGCTGAGTAACGATTAAATATAGTGAGATCAGTCCGAGTGCCGAATATGCCGCGTCAAGTCATAATGAAAGATCCAGATAGTGACAACAAGAAATTAGTACAACTAAGACTATGCTTGTTGGGTCAGTGTGCCGCATTTTTATGACAAAAAAGTAACACCAGGTTATATTCAATTCTAGGAACAAATTTGTATCTAAAAGTATGCAAGTGGTCCAGTACTTGGGGAGAAGCATAGCCTCTTCCCCTTATTAATTTGCCGCAACGAGATCACCCACAAATTTAGTATATCAGAAAGACCATTCGGCAACTCGTCAACCGGCATCGTGAATTGTACGACCTCAATTCGCCTGCGGATAAGCAATACGCATGGCGCGTAAACAATGCGTACGTTATGCTGCAGGCGTAGAAATATAAATGGCGAAAAATTATGCCGGCGACGTGGAGCACGGAATTTTTTTTTTTACACTACATCAATTAGAACAAATAACCAGGTCACATGTAGGGTCTGTAATTATGTGCAATAAGCGGTTCGCGCAAGTATAGAGCTAGACAGGATATTTACACACTATGTAATAAACGCGGCAACATGCTTTGCAATAATGTAGTCAATCACATGTACGATACGGAAATTTACGCATTACGCGTACCAATCGATACATTTCACTTGATAATGTTGAACAAATTTATGTATTTTATTTTATTTCAACAAGTATTATTGTTTTGATAGGAACTTATGATTATAGTATTTCGTAAAAAATTTAATTCGGACATAAATTTCAAGGATACACGTAATGTCACAAGAGTCGACGTCTTTCTTCAAAACTCTGCAGCTCTTACCTATCATTAACAACTTGTGCAGTGCAATAGAACAGATACGAATATGCATACATTAGCAACTATAGACGCTTGAAGAGCAATCTTTCAATTCCACGAGTTTAGCACATATAAAGAGAAACGCTTTGCAAGCGTGCCAATGTAAAGGACCACTTGGTCGCATCAATTGAGACAAAGAGGATGGAATAACGGTGATATTATAGCTAATGAATAACTATTGTGATCATGGTTCGTACTGATGTAGATCGTCCTAAAATGATTTAAAAAAAAATATTGTCTCTAAGAAATAAGAATTCCGAAAGCCTCCAGAGTCCGCAGAAGATGCGTCGTTTTAGACCATTCCTGAAAAGGCAGGTGATAAGCCGATGCGTATTTATATTCGCAAAACGAATTCCTGAGAGACCGAAGCTTATTACAGTGCAGCTTTGGTGAAGACTGTGAATACCTCGTCCGGCAGGGAAAAGAGGGATAGCAGGTGGCCGGGAACTCTTCGCGATGAGCACCGACTTCCTGCAGTGATTCCCGTCGTTTATCTGGTGTATGAATTCCCCTTACCCAGTCCAACCACCGGCTCTTCTCCTACTATAATCAGACCCTGGTTGGGGAGTGCATTATTCAGTCAGTGATAAACTTAAACAGTGCGAAGAAATTCTAGATGTTAGTAACAAGGATTGTGCTCTAGTTTGGGTAACAGTTCAACATAAGTGGAGAAGAATTTAATACCATTCCAAATTACCAAGACCTGATTGTTCTGTACGACCACCAGGTATTTTTTGCCTTTGCGTTAAAGTACTTGACTGCCAATCAAAGTGTCGAGTAACCCATTTGCGTTGCAAATAAAATTAATATCCAGCTCATGGAAGAACTGGTTCCACTTGCGTGGGTAACCAGTAGCGACTATTTCTTGTTCTCCGATCATTTGAGCGTACTATTCGCCACTTCAAAAGATTATTGTTATACTGCTGTAGTTTGAAGTTTGTGTTCTTTGGCTCAGAATTTATGATAAGTTTTTACCGATTGAAGAAGAGCCGAAATGTTCGTCCCAGCAATATTTGTCATCACAGAATTAGTAGCAATGATTTCCAAATCTCGTTAAACCATCGAATTAAAGCAGGTTTAAAACTACGCTGTCATGACATCTGTGGAAATAGAGAACAACGGTGACCCAAAAAATGATAACGCAGAGAATAAGACTGTGTAAGTGACACAAAAATATCTTTACTTCAGTCTAATTGCAGGAAATCAATTCGTATATTTACTATTCTGCATAGTCTCTTCTTTCTTCAAGACGACTTTTATGCATTGTATATACATACCGTGTGTAACTATTACGTGGTTTTAGACCCCATATCAGAGACATCGAAGTACAGACGAAGAGCACCGAGGACGATTTACAAAATAATTACTGCGACGACACAGACAGTGGTGGCAATGATCGACGTGAATCCGGACGAGGACCTCTCGACAGGTTGCAAGTGGTAAGTACTGATATTCTGCACCATCTATGAGACGCGGCAAAAAATTTATTATTTCAATGATAGTCCGACAACTTGCAGTGCATGTTTGAGGCTTCTTTACCTCTTTTTTTCAATTACGCAGGTAGTGGAATGGACTAGCAAAAACATGCTCCTGGTCCTTACCATTGCTGGAATCCTGTTCGGCCTTGCATTTGGATTTCTCGGCCGCTTGGCTAATTTTTCACCGCCGTCTATAATGATTGTTAGTTTTCCAGGAGAGATTTTGATGAGACTTCTGAAGATGTTCATTTTGCCATTGATAGTATCGTCGCTGATAGCTGGTAACAGATACATCGTAAATATAATTTTCGTTTTCAAACAAAACACCAATTTTACTGCGACTCTTGATAATTTTCACTTGCACAAATCATGCTCTCAGACAGTCTTTTAAAATATTTTCAACTCAATAGATAACAGAATACACATGCATAGGTACTTGGTAATCATTATCCTGTAGGTATGGCCCAACTCGATGCCAAGAGTTCTGGACGAATGGGTTTTAGAGTGCTATCCTATTACATGGGTACGACTTTCCTGGCCACAATTGTTGGCATAGTAATGGTCCTGATGATAAATCCAGGCGATCCCAGCATCAGAACCAGTATTCCAAAGCTAGAGGCTAATGTCGTGACTAAAATATCAACCCTGGATGCTATATTGGATATATTGAGGTAAATAACATCATTAAATTGACAATATGTAAGTCAACATCTGTAATCACATTTGCTAAATATAAAAATGTAGGAATATGGTGCCGGAGAACCTCATACAAGCTTGCTTCCAACAAGCGCAGACAATTTACAAAGAAGAAAGTTCCATGATTTTTGATCCGCATCTAAAAAAGAAGTTTGGCAAGAATCGCGTATTCAAGCCAACATTGGTGTACAGGGATGGTACTAACGTTATGGGAATGATAATGTTCTGCCTTGCATTTGGGCTTCTCGCTGGTCAGATGGGAGCTAAGGGTCGGCTAATGGTAGATTTCTTTGTTGTCCTCAATGAGATAACAATGAAACTAGTGGGGGCTGTTATGTGGTGAGACAGGTGTATCAAACTGCTGATAGTTACTGTAGATTTACCAATTAAGAATAGTGTAAATGATTATGATGTGGCAGGTACTCGCCATTCGGTATCGCGTGTCTCATAGCTGGGAAAATCATGTCGATAGAGAATTTATCAGCAACAGCAGAGATGCTCGGTCTCTACATGGCCACAGTTATCGTGGCTCTGATAATACATGCAGTAGTCACACTTCCACTGATATTTTGGTTGTTTACACGCTCCAATCCAGCTGTGTTCTTCCGGGGTATGATGCAAGCGTGGGTCACAGCACTTGGAACAGCATCCAGGTATAGAATAAGACCTCACTTTACACTGCGCCTGTACTTATTCTGCATAATTATCTGCGGTCTTTGTTTTCACAGCGCAGCAACACTGCCTGTGACGTTTCGCTGTCTGGAGGAAAACAACAAAATTGATCCAAGAGTCACTCGGTTCGTGGTATCTGTAGGCGCCACTGTCAACATGGATGGCACGGCACTGTACGAAGCTGTGGCCGCGATATTCATCGCACAAATGAATGGCATCCCATTAGGTATGGGGGAAATAATCACAGTGAGGTGCGTTGGAAATTTAATTCATTTATAAGTGTATTTTTATTCACTGACTGACGTGTGACCAATCTTGTGAAAATTTCCAGCATAACGGCAACTTTAGCAAGTGTTGGTGCTGCGAGTATACCCAGTTCTGCCTTGATAACAATGCTCCTCGTCCTTACAGCCCTCGGGCTACCAACCGATGACGTATCTCTGCTCTTTACCGTCGACTGGATACTGTAAGTCCAAAGCCTAGAAAAATAAACTGATACAGGGTGGCCACTCAATTCTGCTCACGGAATTCCCTGACATTTCTCAGTTTTCCCTGACTAAAATCATTATTTTTCCCTAACATTTTGATGCACAATTTGTGCAGAAATCACTAAAAACTATATTAACCTAGGTAAAGTATGGTCAAATATATTAAAGTTTAAAAGTTTTTAAAAGTTGTTCGTTCCGTTCATTATGATTTTTGAAAGTTGACAAAAAATGAAAATTTCCATTTGCTTGGTCTTGTTAAGTATATATTTAAGAAGGGGCTCCAAGAAGCGAAATATTTTTAGAGCTATTATTTGAACATTTATGCTGTTTGCAATGAAAATCGAGGTTCGAAGAATTATGACTAATTAACGAATGTGTAACTTTTTGAAAAATAGACTTAAAATTTTTTTTCCAACGGGACATTTTTCTTTTAAGCGTTAAGAATACACCACAATTTATCAAAATTTTTAAATTGATATTTAATACAGCAAAACAATTATTTTATGCGGTGTACTCTCTAGACGCAGCGCGTCTATGCCGTAACAGCTGCGCAGAGCCCTATGTTCAGCGTTAAATTAAAATTACCAATACTGAAGATGGAATCCCAGATGCTTGTACTTTTTTATTGGAAATTTCCTCCTCTTTAAGAATCTTTTTAAAATTTTCGCTAGCGCTTTTACTTTTTGAGTTATTGCCAAAAACCTGAGGCTTCGTTTTTTCTAGACTATTAGGCGTCGGTGAACTTGCGTCTCCACACGTAATGACGGCCATAGATAAATCAAACCGATGTCTGCTCGTACTACTGAATTCATGTGACAATCAACAACTAAGCTTATAATCGTCAATAAGAAGAGTAGAAAAATTGTGGCGATGCGGTGATAGCATCTCAATTTTATGGACAAAGCTTTTGAAATCCGTGAGTTCTATAAAAAGTCCCTGATCAACCAAAAAATTCCCTGACATTTCCCGGTTTTCCAGACGGGTGGCCACCCTGTGATATAACAGGGTTCAAAGCAATATTCATATCACTCTCTGTTATTGCAATTAAAGGGATCGAATAAGGACATCCATCAATGTCCTGGGTGATGGTTATGGTGCAGGAATCGTTTACCATCTCAGTAAGACGGAACTGGAGAAAATGGATGTGGAGAGAAAATTGGACAACCTTGAAACTGGAATTTCTCCGGGAACCGAAGAAATTTTTTCCTCCAAAGGTTTACTCCTCGATTCTGCAGGAAGTGTGGAGATCCATATGTAAATTAATCAATATTACATTAGCGATAAAATTCTCTTTCAAGTATATAGTATTATAGAAACAGATAACGAGATCTTTAACTTCCCTAATTAATTATCTTCCAAAATCAAAGATTTCGCATAGTACTTTGGTTTATTGCATGCACCCTGTACAAAATTCACATGAGCATCAAGAATTTCTAATTGTGTTAACATTAAGTTCGTCGTATACTTGATACTCAGGTGTAAGCGACACCAGTCCTAAGTAGGTGAAGAGTAACGGTGTAAATACATTTAAATGTGAAAACATTTACAATAAAAAATTACACTTATTATAAATAATAATTGCAATTTGTTGCACAGTTGTGAATTTCAGCAAGTTTCAAATACTGAGTATTCCCTCCCCTCAGTAGACATGCACCATGCCGAAAAGGAATCTACATTATGTAGTTAAGAATCGTATTACCAATTTAATACTCGTATGAGATACTGGAATGATTTAACTTAAAAGGATACGTCCAGAACAACACGTACGTCTGTAACAGCAACAGTTGAACCAGCTATATTAAGGAAACTAATTACAATTGATTGATGGTATTGACATCAAATTATGAAAATTTATAATATCAGGGCTGGCAGCAAGTGACGACTCTCAGAAAGATTCTCTCCGATAATATGAGAAAATTGGATAGTCTTTATCTTAATAGGCCGATTGTTATACTATACTCTAAATTTCTATCAAATTCATGAGCTGCAAAGTATGGAATAAAATGAAGAAAATTTACAAACACGTACAGTTTTTACAATTATCTGAAGTAACATGAGATTCATCCCACTCACTCATTGAATTATACAGTGCATAATTTAAATGAAATTTCAAAGAATACCTAAAATTTTGAAATAAAAAAAAAATATGGAATGCAAGTAAATACGACTTGCGACCAGCTCTGTGAGTCACATAGTGTAAAGGATACAAATAGCCCACCAAAAAATCCATTTGTTAGCAAACTTTGTCTACTTATGAAATACTTTTTCCATTGCCCACCAGTTTTCATCATAAGCAGCGCCTGTGAAAATAAACGTAAAAACACACGGTGTTAAAAGAGATTTATGAATACATTGTAAATACAGCGACGAGTACAAGGTTCAAAGGAATTCAATAAGAGCGACTGTATCTTACCCATAACCCGACTACAGCGAATATATAAAATCCAAAACCATAGAGTCCAGTCAGACCCAAGAGTCCAGCCGTACTTCCAGATAACGCAGCCATGGATATCCTGCAGTATTCGACGACAGCTGAATTATTTCTAACCGCTCCCTCACTGTAAGCGACCACCTCTGAAATAAAGATTTGTCACAGTAACTATCACGTGACAGTATTATTGCAAAATATGTCGAACATAATGTAACGATTTGAACAAATTGTATCAAGTTGTCACATAAGTTCCGCTATGACAGATCATGACATGAAACAGTATGTGGCAAAAAACAAACATAACCTACATACATAATCTATGCATTTCGTTAGTCCTCGCTTTTCAATGGTCTGATTGTTCATTGTAAGGACGTGGATCACTTACCGCCGGTTTTTTCTTGCTTTGTTCTTACTTTCGTAGACATGATAAGGCTTCCTCAAATTGCGGTTTGAAAAGAAAAAATTTACAATTCACTCCGACGCTTAACCCCAACACACAGGCATGCACACGTAACACCACACACACGCACGCGTCTCCTTTAATGTTTCACTCGCGGTCTTATAGCAGGTCTGGGTACTCCAAGCCCCTTCCTATGTAACGCAGCGTGACCGTCTTGAGCCTGTGTTTCTCAATTTGTGCACCAAAGAACGGAGCGCTGCAATCTCCGAGGCCGGTGTATGCGTACTAAGTAGTCCTCTCCTTCACTAGCGCTAGCGGCGAAAATTCACAATATCGGCTTCATTTTCGAGCACCGTTTTACAGCCGGAGTGCCCAGACTGACTGTAAGACCGTGGTTTTACTCTATCAGAACCACTGGGCAGCGATGGCTACTCAGAATTTTTTTTATCCCACGAACCAGTGATTTTAGGCTCGCTGATTGGTTAAAAAGTAGTTTCCTTGACGAATGGTCAAAATTTTGTCAATTAATTTGTAAGTTTTTTCAATTCAATTGATAGGCCACTATTCTATATTTTGAATCTAAGTATTCATTAAAGGATAAGATGTTGCACTTTAAGAATCGGCATGTATTTACAGGGTTTATTATTTTCTAATTTTATACAGAGTAGAATGACACTGAAATCTCCCCTGTCAGTCATATTGTTCTTGAAATTGTGAATCGTTGAAGCGTCGACGATGAATGTAATATGTAGCAGCTATGGCGGCAGCAACATTAACAACAACAATGACAATAATCATAATAATCATTTTTTTTCACTTGTAAGGATAAAAAAAAACGGCAGTTTTACAGCAAAAAGACATTATACGCAATGGAGAATGTCTAGTTTACTTTTCGTCTTGAATTTGACGTAACACCACTGTATTGTCAGTTCTTCCAATAAATCAGAACAATAATCTCAAAGACTCTTTTCATATGATCTGACTGACATTTAGTCAACATGACCAATATGATTATTATTCTTCTGCAACGAATGATCAGTTTTTCGACAAAACAGCAACATAAGTAATACCCAGTTATGTAATACATTACAATTGAGTATAAGTGCATGTTGTATTGAACGAAAAATAATTCGAGTAATAATTTTTCGTCAATTTATGCTAAATATTATTATTCAGGGTCTGGAGTTCCGATGGCTTCTTCTTCTTCCTGTTGTTCTTTAGCAGCCTTTGCATCTGGGACCCATAGTCCGCTATCGATGCATCGTTTCATGTGGTATCTTGCTTCCTCTTCTGGCATTGATGCTATCGTCTGTTGCAACAACGGTATATCCTGTGCCTCAAAGCACTTTTGTAAGGCCTGAAATACAGAGTGAGAGCTCAGCAAGATCCTGAGAGCTGATTATACAAACAGTAACTTTGTAAGAGAAAATTGCGAACAACAGTCAGCAATTAAGAATAATTAGTAGATAAACAGGTAGGGGAGAAGATAATTGAGACCAGTCAGCAATCAGCAATAAGTAGTAGATAAACAAGTAGGGGAGGTTTCAAACACGGGGTAGATATGGAGTTTAAACACCAACCTCAGGAAGTTCTTGAAACACTTGGACCGGATCTAGACCTCCAGGACCAAGGCGACTCTTTCTTTCTTCCTCTTCGGCTTCTTTTAGTGCCTCAGCTACTTTTTCTGCCGCTCTCTTGCGAATCCTTTCCTTAAAGGACTTCAGTTCGTCATCAAAGGAATTTTTATATTCAACCTCAGCGATTTGTATACGACTGAAGAAAGATCCGACACAGGCACGTGGGTCGACATCTAGCTGCTTGGAGAGTTCAAGAATATACTGCATGCAAATGCACTGGTGAGCTACATGCTCCATTAGGTCGTGTTTCTGCAACAATAGGAATAAATTCATAGGTAATAAGTTCACAAACAAGAAGCAGCGATTTTAGTTTTTATAAGCCAGAAAACAAATGAGGAAAAGATCCTGAGAATTTCACCTCACACGTGTATTTCAGGAGAAAAATTGACAAAATCGCTAATAACGATACAGTCATAGCACAAACTTGTGTTTTTTCCGATTTGACTGTATGGGACTCTACGAGTATTTTGACTTGTGGATAATGGATTAACTTTCTACTCAAATGGTAACGTGACATCTATATCGGCATATTATCATTTCTTCATTTTCTTTCTTTAACTGTACTAATCATAAGGTAAAATAAATTCTATAGAATGTTTCATTTTTGGCCATCGTGAATAACTATGCGATTTAAAGAATTTGAAACAGTCTACAAATTTAAGATACAAGAATTTGTTATAAATCGACATTTTTTGTGTATACAAACCTCTTCCATTTCCAAGTTGATACACCAAATGACCAAGTAATTCGCCGTATTTTCGCAAACCAAATCTGGGTGGTCCTGGAGATATTTCTTACTATCGTCATACCTCCGCAGCATACCAAATTCCTTCAAAGTTTTTTCATTACGCTTAACAAACTGCTTCATCCTGTTCTCTTTCTCTTCATCTGGCAAGTTACTCTCATCTTCCTTTCTAGCTGGCTTTGTATTTATCACCGTCTTTGTAAAACCTGGTTGGGCAATTGTATCCACATTCCAAGGTTGTAACTTTTCCTTCTTCTTTAATTCTTCTTCCTTGTGCAATATTTCAGACTCTTTCATTTTAAGCTCTTCCAATGCCTTTTTAACAGATGTCAGGTCTTGCTGGTCCTTTTCCTCACCCTTTTCTACCTTGCTCAACTTTTCCTCCGCCTCTTTCAACTTTCGCGCAATTCTGCAACACGTGTATCATTTTTCACAATATTTTTCATACACCTTTAAACATGCCTAAGTTTTCAACAGGAATGGACAAATCAAACCATTCTATGTAATTTGACAAGTCTTACTAGCAGGAAACTGTCTTACTCCTCTTTTTCTCTTTCATGCTTCTCCTGTTCTGCTCTTTGTTCCTGCATCCTTTCCAATCTAGCCTGATGCCGCCACCTAAACAGTGACGGAGTATCGATATTGGGATGGGTGTCATCTTCGTCATCAGATATCTAAGAAATACGAAAGAATTATAAGTAGGTATAACGAACAAAGCTCGGCAAAATAATTTTATAATTCACTTTTTGTTCATTCAACAAAAAATTCACTTATAATCTAATTCATGTACACGCAAGAAGTGTAAATATCATTTAATTGTCAAATTCAAAGCTAGGAAACTGGTGAAAGGGCTTGAATTTTGTGCTTCGATAAGAATTGCGCGATGGAAAATTCCTGACTCAATAAACCGATATTGGCAAACATCGCATTTATCTAAGATTCAGATTCGCATCTGCGGTTTCTCGAACCTTCCAAGATTCTCTTGTCCGCTCGGCCTCGTCTACTGGAGCCTTTGAATTACGATAAGACTCACCTCTATGTTTTTCCACTTGCTGTAATCGACCATTGTTGTGTTTTACAGGAGTGGTGCGGAACAGGTCTTCTGCCTCGTACTGTTGGTTAGGAAATTTGACAATTGTCAGGTGATACCGGTTTCTGGTAAACGCTGGTAACTGCTACTTGCACAGCCTCCGGATCTAAGCGTGCAAGCAAAATGCCAATGCCATACAATGCCAAGCATTCCAGGTAGATCACGCGACGCGAGCGGCCTCCGTCGGATACGTATAGCAAAGTATCCACGAAATAGAGTACAATCAAGATGGCGCTGCGGAAAAGTTTCACATTTAAAAAAAAAGCGCTCATCAGATTGACTCTGATTACTTATTTACGCCATTCTGATTACTTGTTGAACACTATTTGTCGCTTTTTGGTGGACACTTTTTTAATTGACAATCCACATGAGACACTTCTTACCTCTAGCCTTCATAGAGATTGTTGACTGAGGATATATAATCTTCAGTCAATGATAGAGATTACATAAGATCACTGAAATCATGATAGACTGAAATATAATGATACTGGAACGCTTAATGCGATGGTGGGGGTTTCGGACCACAGAATTCTTTTGTAATATTTATCAGGTTCCACCGAGTAGTAGTCGAGTACTCACAAAAGTACGAGAAAACATCCGATATTGATACAGATACGTAATTGAAAAAGAGAAGAAAAACTGAATTTCCTAATGACTAAAAATACGTAAATAAACAGAAGATTGAAGCATGCATTGATCATAAATAATGTTATATTGTTTCAATATTTTTTCATTATAAATTATTTACATAATTTTAAATTGCAATAAATATTTCACTTTGTTCGACTATAATATATATAACAATATGCAATGCCAAAGTTTCCATCTACTCTTGAAGCATAACGCAGGCAGAAAGGTTTACTAAATTATTGTAAACGTCTTGCATAAATTCTTAAAAATATGTGTATACCAAATAATAAACGACTGCACCATAGCGTTAATAAATGAACTGTGCTCATAATAGATTGGTACAAATTCTTTAAGTTTCGTTCAAATATTGTATTGTATAATATGTATACAACAATAAAAATTCTCGACTTATCAATGTTTTGAAATATACAGAGATATATCGTTGTTACTTATAGTCTTAATTATGAAATTCCGTTGAAACTAGGTTGGTTAAAATATGGAATTTTATAATTTTAAGAGCCGCCTTTTCACATTGTCTGTTCCATCATATGCATGTAATATTGATAGTCATTGATGTAGCTATATCAGCCATTTTCCCGCCTTCACAGAATGTTTCATATTTGTTCAGAGATCAGATCGGGCTTTGATATTACAATTATACTACATATACTGTTCATGGAATAAATCATTCGTTATGAATAATAACTTTTCCGAGCGAAAGAAAAGATATATGCGTTGAGCCTACTATTTGGAAATTGGATAGTTATAAACGGTAAGAATATACATTGTATAATACACCGATAATCATTACGCCTATTATACCCACTGGAGGAAAGTATGTATCACAGACAGTAGAGATAGATTATTTTACAGATACATCATGCTTTCATTCATTGTCAGTGAAACAGTAACATAAGAAATAGAATGCTCATGTCTGACGTTTCCTGTTACCCATTCAACTTATTACAGGACCTATATCTCTTTTGTTCCTACTTCTGAATAGTGATGTTTATTTCCCCAAACACTTTCATTGGTAAAAGAAACGGAACTTAGGAATAATCATAAAAATATTGCAGAGAGCTTCAATTGATTCAATTTGTAGAGATAAGATTTCTCGTCGTTAAATTATTATAACTCTCTCGCATCCAACGTTTCGCGTTCTGGATCGTAATTTTCTGTAAAATCAAAAACCACCGGAGCTTTCAAGCTACAACAGTCTCAAATACGATTCGAATTGTGCGTGTCATTACCGTTGGTAAATTTCTTAAACTCTACTTTTTACACCCGCATATCGCATTTTCTCGCTTGCAACAAATTCGAGATATATTTACTTAAAAAGCGTTATAACAAAATTGAACTCTATGAACGTTGACTACAGGAATGCCACTCCGTGTGAAACAAATGTTACACCTGATCAAATTAACGTATTTTTTGTGACTGTAATGTGTACTTAATATGTATAATTCAAAGCTATACCGACATTATTATGAATATTATATAACCTACGTGTGATGTTTAAGTCTGAAAAAAAGCCAATAAAAATATTCACTCCTCAACGTCATCATTGTGCTATCTCATCATTTGTCGGAACATTTCCAGTTCGAAAACACTGTCAGACAACCTATAAATTATTCAATATTTAATGACTTGAATTTTGGATTCAAAACAAAAATAGATATCATACCGACCTTCCAAAAGCGTTGATCAATGCAACAATTTCACTTCTCTCAAGATAAAACTGTTGCTTTGTAATATCATCCAATGTTGGTTCCCATCTATCAAACTTTCCAGAAAATAATATTTTCAATGCCGTTCCCAATCCATGGATCTGCAACTTTCCCCAGAGTTTGCACTTGTCGCAACCAACGCAGTCCATAATCCTTGATATATTTCTGAAATGTTGTCTAAACTCTTCTTTCAACGCTTTATCCTGTGCTCCTCCATTGAACATAACACTTTCGTTGAAGTGATCAGGAAATGACCTGAAAATATTCTAAAATGTATCAAAATATTGAGCTCGTTATAAGCAAAAACGAAACACATGTGCGTATTTACCTTACAACATTCAAGAAATCATGAACAGCCAATCTGGTATCGCGATCATCCTCGTCATTACCAGTATAATATTCTTCTCTCAATAAATAGGGCGCAGCCTTCGCCAATGCTCTTAATTCAAGCAGATAAATGAAATACAAATTTTTCAGCCAAGTTGGTCCTTCGCCTCCAGTTGTTTCCGGAGAGAATCTCCTCTGTAGTTCCGACAAATTTGGACCCCATTGAGCACCAGCTGACACAGTTTCCAAACTATCCTTTTCTGACAATAAATACTTGGAGCACAGGTGAATGTTGATGCTCGAGTGTAACCCTGATACAACTCTATAGAAGACTCTCTTCTCTAAGCACATTCCTGTAATATGTAATATTTTGGTGTTACTCATATAATTTGTGTATAAACTCAAATAGAATACAAGGTCATCCCATTCCGTGAAAAATAATCAATGAATTATGTCCATCAGAGTCAATATCTTAAAATCTTATCCAAAGGATGATGGGGAGATAAGATATGTAAAAATGTCTGGTTTCTCAATGAAATTTACCGTTCATTTTTGATTGTACAAAGTTGCGAGTAGACTTCTCTGGCCTAGAAATAATTAATGGCTGTTATAATATACATCCAAAAACGTAAGGATAAAAGTTTCAAAAACTCAGAAATTTCAAAAATAATTACCTGAAGCAATTTTCCATATAGATACTTCTCCATATTCTATGAGCACTTGGGCCCCTATAGCCTGTATACCTTTCAGGATTTAGCAACAAATCAACATATTCACCAGGACTTGTTTCACTCACACAGAAATTATCGACAGCGTCGTCGTGCTTTTGCCACATTTCAAATTCCTCATAATTTTTTACACTAGAACGAAATAACGTAATTAACCGTACATCTATTATTTGAGCTAAACCTGTTATCAAACTGTGAGTTAGTACGGTATTTTTAACATTTTGCAAGAATTGGTTCATCATAACTACCCCTTTACCTAATCGTCGTGTTTAAATATCCAAGCTCTTTGTTATAGTCTTGAGAACTTCTTTCGCAGTCTTCTAGCGGTCTAGGAGCACTGTACTTATCGGCTGGATTTTCGTTGTAATGATTATGCCTAGATACATCTCCTTTCAGTCCAGCTGGTATATCTTCCTGTAAAAAAATTCTCAATTACATTGAAATATTTATGTGTAACAGATAAATACATAATTGATTGAATAATTTACTACACTTACATCTTGGCATGGTTCTACATGACAGTAGCGTATCGCACATCTGCTGTCATCTGACCAGAAAGGACATTCTTGTTTCAAGTTGACTTTGTAAAATCTGAAGTAATCCTTAACCAATAGACTCCTTAACCTCGGATATATTTTCATATTATTGAAATGATCGACTGTATCCACGCTGCAGCTACAGTCATCTATGGATCCTTTGAGCTACCAAGGCAACGGTAACAAGATAAAATAATACTGACACTGTTTTCAAATTTTCTCATCATACTGTACAAAAGCAGAGGTTACAAACATACAGACTATAGGCAGGCAAGTGAAGAAATGTTTGTACGGACTTCAAAATTATGACGATAATTGTAATTTTGTTCCTCTAATGCTCTATAATGCTCGTCAAAGGATGACAATGATCATAATAATAACAACAATAACGGGAACTATTGAAGACAATAATAATAAGAAATTGAAACGTCGAATCGATCGCTCGTTGGTAGCGTGAAAAGCTGCGTAAACATTACTGTTGTTATTTTTTGATTGCGTAATCGAGATAGTACTCTGGAAATTCATTCAGTTGACATCTGTTGTTTTGGGGTTATGTTAACGAGGTCACATATTTGTCAGGTCAAGATCAAGGACGATGCCTGGAATGATATTCTCACCTTACAGAAACATTGGTCATCGTTATCATTGCTTGTCCCGAAGTAATTAGCGTCGACACCGAACGTTGGGAATAAGAACAAAATAACGATCACTGGATTTGACAGCCACATTGTGCTGCCACAACACTGATTTATCTACACGTTCGATGAAATGAAATGAATCTACAAAGAATCTGCGACGGTTGAATACTGAACGCGATTGTCGCAAGTGATGCCTTCTTAACCGACGTGGGATTTCCTCGTGACTAACCTCAACCGCACATCACGTAGTGCAACATACTGAGAAATCGCGTAATCTTCGAAAGTTCGCAAGACGTGTATGTTTCGTTAACGACGTGAGGCGGTGCGCGTAGGGCACGATAACGTTCTTTGAAATCGAAACGGGGAGGTTTAAATTTGTTGTACCGGGATAGGTTTCACTTTTCCCGTAGAAAAAAATATCAGCATCGCAGCCGCGTGACATGTTCCCGGTGTCGTGTAAGCAATTTATTGGTTCCCCGAAAATAGTACGACACTTGGTAGACCGTTATTGCACTACCGATCGTACCTATCAATTGGCATCTGTTTTGAAAGGTCGCTACGTTTCGACCGGTACTAAGGATGATCCTCAAAAGGAGAAGTCGATTTTATATAGGCATCTTTACTCCCGAATATTGGCCGGCGGGCCCATAACCATAGCTGAATATATGAGGGAAGTTTTGACCTCTCCAAGTGCTGGATATTACATGAATAAAGACGTTTTTGGCACTGAAGGTGACTTCACTACTTCCCCAGAAATCAGCCAGCTATTTGGAGAGGTAATCCTGATGGCCTACAAAAGCAATAAACGATCATCGCTAACCCTTTCATCAATTGTTGTTTTTATTATTATTAGATATGCAGTATTGATTAATCTTAGACATTTCGATAGATGATTGCTGTCTGGTCTGTAAACGAATGGAGAAAAATAAGCAACCAATCTGTGCAGCTGGTGGAATTAGGTCCGGGGCGAGGAACCTTATCAAAAGATATACTTAGGGTGTGTCAAAAGATCTCATTAGTCCAAGGCTCACCTTTGTTCGTTTAGTTCAGATACACTAAAACCAAAAAAAAAAAATTAGCTTTGAGGCTTATAATTTTTACTTCGAAATATTGCCCACTCTGCCAGACAACCAAATTACCTGAAATTTGCAAAACTTATCCAAAATGCTGTATGTAGGCCCGAAGAGTTACGAATCAAAACTCAAACATGTATTTAATCTATCTGGTCGTAATGGTTTATGCATGATAAGTTTCAAGTGATTGTATGAATTTCTAATAAGTTAAATGCATAGATTTTCAGCTCTTCAGCTGACTGGAACAGTATAAGAAATATTTCAATGCTAACTTCACTTACCAGTCTATATTTAATCTTTAAACTTTAATTTTGAACCTAATGCTTTCTGGTATTAGTTTTATCTATGTTGATTAAACTTTTTGCACGGTTCTATGGACTTGTTGACTATCTTGCATGCATTTTATTAGCTGGTCTCACTTTTATTGAGCATATAGCGAAGCAAGGGCCTTCCTCTCTCTTGTAGTATTGCTGACAGATAGGTGTTTCTGTCGTTCAGGTTTACCACAAACTGGGATTATCCTCCAGAGTTTCATTACATTTGGTAGAGGTCAGCCCAACACTGTCTGACCTGCAAGCAAAGAATTTATGCAAAACATATGAAGAAATTGACAATGACAAATGTCAGTCTTATTACAAACATGGCACAACAGAGGATGGTGTCACAGTGTTCTGGTATCGAACCATCCACGATGTTCCTTCTGGTTTCAGCATCATAATTGCACAGGAATTTTTCGACGCTATGCCCATACATAAGTTTCAGGTGAACTAATCTGAGCGTGAAGATAGAATTTCCAGCTTCTTAGCTGCCAATTTAAAACATTGCTCCTTCCTTTTTTAGAAAACAAACGAGGGATGGAGAGAAATTTTAATCGACATCCATCCAGAGTCGAAAGAGACTGAAAAATTTCGCTATGTCTTGTCTAGGTCAGCTACTCCGAATACCAAGTTTTACATCTCTGTAAGCATTAGTGAGCATAGGAAATATCTAAGTTTCTAAAACAAATGAAGATAAGTTACATTTGATGATGAATAAGGTTTAAAGTCTGTTGTTTGCTGTCCGAATAAGTATGTGTGAAACAGTTATTACAAATTTGAAACATCTAAATGAGATACGCAATTTTAAATATAACCGTTGTTGAAAATTCTAGCACATATGACGTATACATGTAAAATTACGTGATTTATGTCACTAATTTATATGCATCAATTTTTTTTAGGAACACGAACCCAGGGATCACATCGAAACAAGCCCGCAAACCGCCGTAATTATAGATTATATTGCAAATTTTCTCATAGGAAACGGAGGATTCGCGCTTATTGCTGACTACGGTCATAACGGAGATCGAACAGACACGTTTCGAGCTTTCCGTAATCACAAGCAGCAGGATCCACTCACGAATCCAGGAACAGCTGACTTGACTGCAGACGTTGACTTCTCACTGCTGAGGAGAATAGCATGTCAAAATAATCGTCTGATATCATTTGGCCCTGTCACCCAGAGACATTTTTTAAAACAGCTTGGTATCGACACCAGGCTGATTATGCTGTTGAAGAAAGCATCCGACGACAGTACCAGAAAAGCATTAATTTCGGGATACAGTATGATTACAGACGAAGACAAAATGGGAAACTGTTTCAAGTTCTTGTCTCTGTTCCCCTCAGTGTTGAAAGATAATTTGAATAAGTGGCCTGTGGCAGGTTTTCAAGCAATTCACACACCGGAGTAGAATAGTTGAAAATTATATATTGTTAGAAATTGTTTACTCTCAAGATTTTCTGTAAATATTTTGTACTTTAGAGCGTTGTTTTCGTGTACATGAAAATAAGAATAAACTTCATCGCTGAGAGCAAAACTTGTATTTCGTGTTCCGTCGACAATATTCGAATATTTTGGTCTACAAGGATTGAATTGACGCGCGCAGTTTTGTCGTTTAGCGCCATCGTTGAGCCGCTGGCGGAAGCTTTTATTTTTCGTAGGGAGCACATTGCACAAATGCGCTATGGCGCGTCGTATCCTGGTCGTATTTAAAAGTCTGTGGTCGTATCTAACCATAGAATTGATAAAAACAAATCAAGAACGCAGAGTCAACAACGACGTGGTGGGTAGTTATGTATAATTTTATTTTACTGTAAAGTCCATGGATTGAAGATCGACCAGGAGTTTAGTGTCGTTAAAACGAGGTACAGGCTTGTAGCTGAACTGTGTCAATTCCTTATAGACTATAATCTTGTCAAACAAACCTAACCTCTTTTCTATCTTCTAACTAAAATTCAATAAATGATTTGTTACAAACAGAACATCGTAAAACACTTCTGTCCGGAAGACAACAGGAGACCGTGGCGATGTCAGAGATTCAAAATGACAGTCAAGAGGCGGAAAAAGTATCACCCGATGTGTCAGAGGTGGACAAGGAGTTTCTGATGGAATATATTAGGGAAGCGGAACAGCGTTTCTCAACAAAGGAAAAGATCCGATTAGCAAACCTAAATGTGTCCCGTCCGCCTGATTCGCATTTCAGCAAACTGGATTCCAGCTTGAAGAAAAATACTACATTTGTCAAAAAGCTCAAGAACTTTTGTACGGCTCAGCTGGATACCGTCCTTAAAGATATGAGCAATTTGAATTTAACGAAATATATAAGCGAAGTGGCGACAGCTCTTGTAGAGGCTAAATTGAAAATGACTGATGTCGCGCCAGCTGTGAAGGTTTGCAGTTACCTGCACCAGAATTATGCCGAATTTGGCGCTCATTTCTTTGAGAATTGGCAGAGGATATTGAGTTTCAAAGTCGGTGACAAGATTCCAAATCCTAGCAAGCTAAGGGTAGATTTAAGATTTTACGCTGAGTTAGTCAATGCTGGCATATTTACGCACAAGCAGGGTCTTCCGCTTTTGGGCAGCGTGCTCACCGTACTCATTAATATGGACAAAGAAGACCACAACAACGTAACGATAATTTTGAGTTTTTGCCGTCACTGTGGTGAGGACTATGCGGGTCTGGTACCAAGAAAAATAAGAGAGTTGTCTGAGCTATGGCCAGGCGAGCCTTTGCCCAAAAGCAGACTACTGTCTGCCGACAAGCAGCAGAATGTTCGAACACTACTACGGGACTATTACAACTCTCTGTGCAAACATCTACTCAAGGAACACAAAGAACTTCAGGCATTCGAAAAACAGAATCGAAAGATACTGCAGACCAGAGGTGAATTGAGCTCAGAGAGGAAAGAAAAGTTGGAAACTCTGCAGGTATCCTATGAGCGTTTGTTCAATGGCGTGCAAAGCTTTTCAGAAACATTAGACGAAAGCATGCCTGAACTGCCAGTCGACATGGAGGTTAAAACAGAAGCAGAAGAGTCTTTTAAGATGACCTGTGACGGTGAGGATAGCGGCACAACAACAGAAGATATGTGGGGCGATGAGGAGACTAAGAGATTTTACGAAGTATTCCCAGACCTCACCGTATTTTTGCCTGGTTCTTATTCAAAAGAAGTACCTGTGCTTAAACCTGACGAAAATCAACTAACAGAAGAGGCTCTGGACGAGGAATTGGTGCTGGAAGAACTCGAGGACACAGACAAAGTTGCCGAAGAGCCAGAGGCAGAGGTTGAAGAGACACACGTCACGAATATCAGCAACAAAATATTATTGGACGCGTTTCTGACTCACCTTCCCAATTGTGTTAATAGAGAAATGATTGACAATGCAGCTGTTGATTTCCTTATGAATTTAAACACGAAGCACAATAGAAAGAAACTCATTAAGGCCCTGTTTGGTGTGTCCAGAATTCGGCTAGATTTGCTGCCCTTCTACTCACGGCTTGCCGGCATCCTTTATCCAGTTATGCCAGACGTCGCTAATGACCTCTGTCTAATGCTCAAGCAAGATTTTAAGTACCACGTTAGAAAGAAAGACCAGATCAACATTGAGTCAAAAATAAAAGTTGTTCGTTACATCGGTGAGCTTGTTAAGTTCAAACTGTACTCAAAAATTGAGGCACTTTACTGTCTTAAAGTACTATTGCACGATTTCACTCATCACCATGTTGAAATGGCTTGCAATCTATTAGAGACGTGCGGGAGGTTCTTATTTTGTTCCCCAGACTCTCATCAGCGCACAAAAATTTACCTGGAACAAATGATGCGAAAAAAGGCGGTTACTGCTTTGGATTCGCGTTACGTAACGATAATCGAGAACGCTTACTACTTTGTTAATCCACCCGAGTCGACTGGCGGTATTGCAAAAAAAGAAAGACCACCTATGCACGAGTTTATTAGAAAACTACTTTATCAGGATCTGTCCAAGGCAAATACTGACAAGGTATTGAGACTAATGAGAAAACTGGACTGGGAGGATGACAATATTTCTACGTATGCTATTAAATGCCTTGTAGCCGCCCATAATGTAAAGTACCTGAACATAAGGTGCGTTGGTAGTTTACTAGCAGGTTTGGTGGCGCATTATGAGGCTGTTGGCCCTTACGTTGTAGATGGCGTTCTGGAAGACATAAGGCTGTGCATGGAGGTAAATTTGCCAAAGTATAACCAACGTCGTATTGCAATGGTCAAGTACCTCGGGGAATTATACAATTATCGCCTAGTCGAGAGCGGCGACATCTTCCGCACTCTCTACCTGCTCATAACTTTCGGCGTTTCTACAGATCATACAGTACCTACGCTCCTTGATCCGCCTGAGCATTTGTTCAGAATCCGTTTGGTCTGCACGCTCCTGGAAACATGTGGTCAATACTTTAGTGGTGGTTCTAGTAAGAAGAAACTGGATTATTTCCTAATATTCTTCCAGCATTACTACTGGTTCAAGCGTAGCGATCCTGTATGGACCGTCGAAAATCCATTTCCAGTCAGCGTCGATTATATGTATCGTGACACACTGACAATGCTTAGGCCGAAGATGCAGTTGTTCCAAGGTTTCAAAGAGGCCCGTTGTGCTGTAGATGAATTGCGCAACACCTTGTACCCAAGTCTCGCCAGAATTGAAGTAAAGGAGGACGAACAGTATTCAGGTGAACCACGCGCATCTGACAGCAATAATGAATCTGAAGCAATGGGAGCTATACCAGAGGTCGATGAGGAAGTGACGACACCTACGCCAATAGCTTCAGGTAACGGAAGTGGAGATGCCAAAGGTATACTCGCAGAACTGCACTTCGATGAAAGTGAAGAGTATTCTGAAGCACAGTCGGAAGATGACTGGGCAACAGATGGTTACAGAGAAGGTAATCATGGTACACAGGAAAATACTCAAGGGGAGTTCAGTCTATCGGCAGGCGTGAGTGAGGGGGTTGTTATGGACCCCTCAGAATTAGATGCTGCGCTACCAATGGCGCCAAGGCGGGTTGGCTGCCCAGAAGATGACGATTTTCTTTCGGCCCTTGACAAAATGGTGTCTGACAATATCCAGGACCGGATGCGTGACTCGGTGAAGCCACAACAGGTTGATATATCTGTGCCACTCCATGTCAAGAGCACAAAAAAGACGTATGAACAATTACGTGAAGGACCGTCGGACAATACGACTGTGGACTTTGTACTCATGCTTAGGAAAGGTAATAAGCAGCAGTATAAAAATCTTGCTGTTCCTGTGTCTTCCGAACTCGCTATGAATCTCAGGAATCGGGAACAAGAACAGAAAGAAGAAAAGGAGAGGGTGAAGAGATTGACACTAAATATTACCGAAAGACAGGAGGAAGAGGATTATCAAGAGACTATAAATCAAGGCACTAGACCTGTTACCGTTAATCTGAACAGAGAACGTCGACAAAAGTACAATCACCCAAAGGGTGCGCCGGATGCTGATCTTATTTTTGGGCCCAAAAAAATTCGATGAGCAGGAAATAGTGTAACCTCGGCAAGGTATATTGTAATGATAACACTTGATATGGTTTCTTATGCCTGTGGTAGCCATACTACCTGTGATGATTTTTATGCTATATGCATAAGTGGTTACACACACACACGTTACGCGAGTACATCAAATGTTTAAGTATACAAAATAATGTACGCTGTTCTACAGACCTCAAATTCAAACGGAGATGTATTTCCAAGTGGGATCGTTCGATTGAAACCTTTCGACCCCAGCTTTACACATCCATTACCATTAGGTATACGTGTAAACTCGGCATGCGCCGTTAATTGAGAAATAAACGTTCCAACGTTAAAATTACGTACAATAATTCGCATGCCTAACATCACATATTCCATCAACCATTTCCGACACACGATAGATAGTTACAATAATCTTAGATTGTCATTTTTACACAAGGTATACTTCTCCATCTAAAATCTCATTTCCATTAATCGCGTTAATGCGCAATGACAAAAATCAAATGCAATATTATATCTATATTTATATACCTATATTTTTTACCATAGGAATAGTTATCATGTACAAAATGAATATGAATATAAAGTCGAGCGCTTTGTGTCTTAGCTGACAGAAATTTACTTCAGAGTATGGTGATTCGGTAAGCTTATAGCATTATGTCTACAACGCGCATGAAAATAAACTGCACGAACAAAGAGATATAGTGACGATTGACGCACGTTTTAGTTGACAGCAGAGAGTAGAATTTAATACCACCAACTACCTAAGGGTCTTCTTCAGCATCTTCAAACTGGCCTGCTTCAATATCCATGGCTTCGTCTGTATCTGCACCGTTCTGATTATATGCTTCATCTGGAAAATTACCATGCCAATTGAATGGTTACAGGGCCAGCATCTAGATAGCAAATTGTATTCAATCTAACCATTCAACAAAAACAGAGAGAAATCATACCCGATGCCAATATGTATGGCATAGCGTCTGTTTCAGCTTCCCAACATTTGAAAACATCGTCCTCAGCATCCTCATAGATATCCTCTTCAGCTGTGAAGTTTTTGTTCATTTCTATTCATTATAATTGTTTCTGTAACTTATAACTTGGAATTGAAATCTATAGGGTTCTGTAGCAGAGTTAGAAATAAATAAATTTGGTCAATTTGCGTGAAAAAAAAGGTGCATTATACCTCCAAGGTAGAATACAACAGTAATTGAAGTAAAGTCAAAAGGATTGTCATGAATTTGAGGCATGACCATTTAGATACCTTGAGGATCAGGGTGAAGTGCTTGGCACTGGCTCATCGCTTGAAACATGGCATCCAAGCTATTTGAATTTTCTGGAACGAATCTCATTTCAGTCATTGGAGTTTCCGATTCATCGTCGTCGTCCTTTTCATCGTTGCCTTCAGATCGGGCATCTATAGGCAGCAATTCTTGCATATCTGTTGATACAGCATGACACAGACATACAGAGATATTTGTCCAAAATTTGAGTTAAGAAATACAAAAAAATCCTCAATCATCAACCGCAAGTATAGCACATGTATAAGGGAAAAAAGTATCCTCGTTTTTCATTTACCTGCAGGGTCTAATTTTGCATCTACCATGACATAAAGGTATTGGTGAGGATGTAGTTGTTGGTCCCTTGATATAGCATGCAGCGATATATTAGGATATTCCAATGAAAATCCTTGACCAGTCGTCCCACTAACCCATGATAGTAGGCTGAGAAAGTAAGATTACTTATAACACAGCCAATCCATGCTGCATATGGGTTCTAACCGTTGCTCTTGCGAGCCACTAGTTTGAAACATCAAATAAAGGGAGAGTCGTGTTCTTCACTACCGATACTCTTATTTTTATCGTGTCATCTATTTTAATTTGCAAAAAATTAATTCAAAGTTTGTACTGTAGAGATTCTACGCTGACTATACTAATTCTATAATCAGTATTACACCAAAATATAATATAATCTGAAAATTATTACACGAATAAAATTTAGTGTAGATCACTGCCAATCTAGGTCAACAGTATGATAAAAACGGCATATTACCTTTCTGTCACATACAGTGTACCCTTTCCAACTTCTCTGTCATTTACGTACAACGTAGTGTCAGGCTCTTCGTGTCTAACACCTTCTTGCGGCAGTAGAAAATTGATCAGCACGACCATTTTACAATCTGCAAAATAACACCACAAATTACACCTATTCTACGTTATCATTATTGTAAATTAGAAGAAGTTAATTATTATAGGTTAGCGTTCAGGAGTCGAAGGGAATCCTACAACTTTGGGCGACTTGATTGATATCCGTAGCTGTATGACTGATCAGCAATTACGGAATCAAGAGCATTTGCTTTTCGTCGTGGGCAGCTGGGAAAATGGTTCTGAGTCAAAAACTTTTAAATCCACATTTTTCTTTTGAAAATATGTATCGCTCGAATGAATGCAGTACTTTAGTACCCTGTCGTTTCTCGGTCCAAGATTCAAACACGTCGCGCAACGAATGCAAGTCTGTCCGTGATAATAATGTAATAATTACCGAACTGATCGATCTTACCTCGTTTTACCTGCCCTTGACGTATGTACGGTACTTTCCTCCGCAAGTATCTCTTGCCGTTAATCGAGAAGAATAAGAATCACGGAAAGTATCGCAAGCGCTCGAAGCGCGGATCGTTCACTGCAGTTTTTCGGCCTGGTACATACACCCGGTGCACCCCTCGAGGGAGAAAATTTGACTCCGTCCCGCCTTTCTCTCTACCTTTTACCCTCGCGCAGAAAAGCAATAGAGATTTTGACACTGCGTCGCCGGGTTTTCTCAACCCTCTAGCTACGCTGCATACCCGTGGAGCTTATGTATATATCTCGGTCTGCGTCGTGATTGGCTGAGCGCGCTCACTCAACCAATCACGGCGCAAAACGAGAACCGACGTGCTCAGCGGAGTAGGTGCTGCACCCTAGTACCCAGACCTCGTATTCATTTTGTAAACACAACTTGAAACTCCTTCTGCACACGTATGTAACATGATGCATACATTATACACACACTGTCGCAACCTCGTGTGAATTGACAAGTCGCCGCTAAGTATTCTGTTTTGTTCTTGCAAAAGCTACCCGACCGAAATGACAGTGTCTTTGCCAAACCTTTTGTCGAGGTTCTTAGTAAAGAGATTATTGTTTTCGTCAAGCTATTATCGTCCAAAAATGTTTTCCCAGCTTGACATGCACACAACTGAGCGTAAGTCGCAGATCACGATTTCACGACCATTCTAACCTCTCAACGGAACTTCATAATGTGTCTATGCCATTTTCTCCTTTAAAGGACTAGGTCACGGAGAATACGAATATCAGGATCCTACATCGGAGGACCAAGTGTAGGTTATTACATTCAAGTTGCCCGATTTACAGTCAACTTCTTAAATTTTCGATCAAGTCCTGTTCTTACTGTTTTGAAAAGCCGGATAGAAATTCTGCCTCTCTTATTTCGCAGCGTCAACGTGGTGTACATTACTAAACATGGAGAAAGGATACCAGTCAGAGGAAAAGTTGGTGACAATGTATTGTACTTGGCGCACAGGCATGGAATTGAAATGGAAGGTGCATGCGAAGCTTCCTTGGCCTGTACTACTTGTCATGTCTACGTAAATTCTGATCATCGGGAAAAATTACCCACAGCAGAAGACAAGGAAGAAGATTTATTAGACCTGGCTCCATTTCTGAAAGAAAATTCCAGATTGGGTAGGCTTTGGCAGTAAACGAAATTAAGATATCCAGAGTGGACAGAAAAATTCCTTTACAGTAACACTCTTCAAATTGAGGTACCTTATTTAAAGAGAATCTTGCGATCAAAATGAAATTCGCGGAAGTCATGCCGGATTGCCCCGGTTACTTTTAATAACAGTTGGCTTCCTTCACTCCCTTCTTAAACATGAATATTGGAAATTGATATCGGATTACATCCGATTTTCACCACTGTACAAAGTTTCAGTTAAAAAGAGTTACATTTGCTGAGATAAAAAAGAAATGTTCCTAATATAATAATTAACTTCCATGTTATATATACCCCATTTTTTGGATTAATTTTTGATTCTAGGATATTTCTAGGATTTGTTTGTAGCCACTGTCAGACTCCTCCAATAGATGAGCTAAATAGATACTTTACTACTTTTTCATTCTTTCAGGATGTCAAATAATTCTGACTAAAGAATTAAATGGATTAGAACTTGAACTTCCAAAAGCTACAAGAAATTTTTATGTAGATGGTCACACTCCAACACCCCATTAAAAAAAAAGGGAAGAATTGAATCTCCTACATGTTCAGAATCCCGCTTGTAGCCACATCATAATGTATTGTATATATAATATATTGTACATATAATGTATAATAAAAACCTTACCTTTTTTGATAATTGATGCAATCATTCTCATTCTGACGACGATTTAGTGTTTCTACAGAGCACAGTAAACTTTACAGATGCACAAAGCATCACATTGACGGAAAAAAAAGAAACATACTCTTACAAAGTCACATCATAGTTTCACAGTTCTACTTTTTGTCCTTTTGACATTGCAAGTTTTACGTTTTGATTGCTCACTCACGTCTTTTTTGCTGTTTTTACAATATCGTTTGTGATACCCAAAATAATTTCATTTTTTATTCCGTTTACGATTGTTGATATTGACTGCATTACTACCTTTTACATATCGAGCTTGGGTAATCAGGAATATAATGTTAAAGTCTGAATCAGTTTCTCGGTACAGTAGTTATTTTTTTTTTTTATCTCGGATTATAATACATATCTCTCCAATTACAATGATACAAGATTTAAACATTTACGATATAATGAGTTAATGAATTAAAGTAATTTGATTTTTCAATATTACATATTTTCTCTTCCTCTTTTTGCCTTACGTGTCAGACAAACTCATTGAGTCGAGTTCGTTGTGTAAATATATATATATACATACAATATACGTATGTACGTGTATATATGTATTTTTTTTTTACATACATACATATATAAATACATATGCATAAGGTGAAAATTTGTCACGATACAAGTAAGAGTTGTAGAAACTCTTATGTAATTTATCATAACTTCATCACATCTCCTGATTCTTCCAACATGCTACCCAATGTTCCATGGTGAACTTATAGGCGTACATGTTTTTACATTTAGTACGCATATTTTCACCAACAAACCAATCGTACTTGTGTTCTGTGTGTATAATTATGTGTGTGTGCGTACAAGCGTGTGTAAATACACGACGCACATAATCGTACTCATTTACTTATTTTGGGTTTATAATATTATTGTTATTATCATCTTATGACCTACAATATTTGTTTTTATATTATTTATACTTTTCATGCTGATACGAATGATCAACGCGATCATGGACACATTGTAATACTTTTGCAAGACATTCGTCAACTTCCTCTTCTGCACTCATCCTCTCATTCTCACTCTTTCTCATCCAACAATTGAACAATAACTTATGAATTAAACGCATCATTCACTCAAACGCATTTTCTCCTACAATTGCTGCCGCACATTTAGAGATGATTACACGCGTATCCTCATTTGGTAAGAATCATCACAATTACGGATGCATTGGGGATAATATAGCTTTGTACTTGTTTGTAATTTAAAGAAAAAAAGACAAATCTTTCAACATTAAATAGCAGTCGTATATATATGTACATACATATATATATACAAACACACGCATATATGTGTTCGTGTGTATGGTATACATATATTATAAATGTAATAGTATGTCCATTAAAACGTATGCGTTGCCAGTTGTAATTGCAACGGAGGTTGCGATCGGCCTAACCAGTCGACCAATCAATAATTTATTGTGTTATCATCATGCCGTTCGTATCAGAATCACAAAAATTTGGATAACGAACGATTAGAAAATTACATCGTATTTACATTCTCCATCAGATCATGTCAACACTGCCGACAATGATCAACGACTCAACCCTTTATTTTAGAATTTTAAAGACAATTATTTAAATTCTAACGTCGCTGCGCAGCATTGCAATTCTAATAACTTTTCGTGCGATATTCACATTCTCTGTCGCAAAGTTGGCAGGCAATATGTTCAACCTCCTTATATTATTTTGAACGTTTCCGTCGCACACTTGGTGAACATGATATACGATAGAAACAACTTTGGTGACAATATAATAACTTGCCCCGTCGTAGACCAACAACAATAGTAATAATAATAATAATAATAATAATAAAGATAATAAGAACTAATGGGTGAAATGTCTTCACTGGATATAAGATATATTATAAGTTAATCAAATAAATATACACATATATATACGAACATATCATGTATACACACATGTGCATATGTCGTATATGTGTATATATAAATATATCATAAAGCAATATTAAACCTAATCGCGCTATTCTATAGCAAAAGGTATTCTATGTGCTCCTCTGAGCCTTTAGGAACACACCGATACCTTTTGAATATACAAAACTGTAAAAAAGTCAATACAAAATCGAATACACTAATATTCATCCGAAAAAGCTTCTCCATTTATACGGTATACATACTTATAGGTATATTCACGACCATGCACACAGTCGCGCAACTTTTTCACTTTTTTACGAAAACTGCAAATCGGTGGAAATAGCATACGATTATTTGGTACCCCTGCATCGGGATTACAATTATTGGGACGCTTAAACGGATTCCTAGCCGTAACAGCATACTGCCAAACGGTATCGTACTGCAACCCTTTTGTCCCCATATTTTGGCATAAAAATTTCGTTTCAGTAGTACAACACCTTCGACAAGTTTAATAGCAGTGCGATTTTTCAGTTCGACCACACTTGAGAATCGGTAGGTACTTCAATCTTGATAAGGTGTGCGATGTCGTATATTAGTACGTTTAGTATTTTTTTTTCGCAAAATGCACAGAGACATATATATATAAACACGTGATTCATCTTTAAACCTCTTCTGTATCGCAGTTTAAACAGATTCAACGGTACGAGTATATTCGATTTTATCATACGTACACAGAGTTCGATAATTTGTACACGCTGTGATTTTAAAATAGTATACATATGCACGTACTTCCCTATTGCGTGTTTCTTTCTGCGAAAAAATGGTGTGCATATATTTGTAACAGAATACCAAACAGATCAAATGAACATTTAGAACTGAATCTTGACAAAATTGAACGAGTCTGTGAACTGGCTGGAGGCCTATATTTCTGAAGACCATAATCATTAGTCATCGTTATTCTCATCATCATTACCGTTATCATCGTGGTTGTTGTCGTTGTGTCACAGTTATTATTCGATACAAGTTTTAAAATGCGGACAGGAAAGAATGCTTGCGAAATGGAGCATTTTTACGTACGTTTACTTTGCTAGATGTGGTATGTTTTTTCTTCGAAGACGATAAGTACGGAATAAATTTGATTAACGGTCGTATCCGCTGCTGCTTCAATGATGCACACTTTCTTCCGCTGTCCACTCGTTGTTATAATCGATAGAGCACCCTGTAGATTTAATAAGACATAACAAACCATAAAGTCATAATACCACATTAATATTTGAGTGTGCGGAATGCATGTTATTAAAAAGCTAACCTTATAGGCGACATTGGTGTACAAGAGCGTGTACCGGAAGCTGCCTACCCCTCTGATATCTCTGACGCCGACCCATGCCAGGATCGTGGCAATGGTATACATTTGCAACAGCGACATTAGCACCACCGACTGTTGCAAGGCGTCTTGAGACGTACTCGACGGAGAACGGGACAGAGATATCAAAGGGCTCTTCCAGTTATTCCATGGGATAATGGCGACCTCCGCACAACCCGCAAGACATTCCGCACCAGTGAACGGCGCGAAGAGGTGGGTAAAACCACAAACAAGGAACAATCATCGACAACAGAGCCAGTCCGAACCATCGCCGACCACAGCCTTCCTCCGTACTGCAGCTGCGAAACCATTTTCAGTTCGATTTAAAATTACTTTCATTCATTACTTCTAATTGCGCGATTCTGGGAGATTTTAGGATTTCCAGACCGAAAATTGATATTTTTCATTGTAAAAAAAGTCGTGTTATTCAGTAATCATGTGAGGAACAAAAATTTTCAAAATTAAAAAAAAAAAAAATAAATGAAAAAAAAATAAATAAATAAATAAATAAGTAAATAAATAAATAAATTAGTATTCAACCACCGTAATAGCAAAATTTTATACTTTAAAATTGGCATTAAAATATGTATACTCTGAATTTTAAATATATAAGAACGTTTTCAAGTTATAGTGATACCGTCACTTACCTGCATGGGTTCTGTGCAAAATCCCCCTCAGCGTCGCTCATGCAGTGATATAGCATGCACTGGGCACATGAAAGACATGAAACGGTGGCGATGCCCCGTCTGACTGGATCAGGTGCGTATTCACAGGCACCTCTCGGATTGTGCTGCTCAGAATATAACTCCTGGCAATGTTTACACCGTAGACGTACACTGCTATTACGTTTCCCGCAACTTTTTGCCATCTGTGAAACTATTACATCTGGCTTCTTGAGCGAGCTGGAAGAGCCGCGTCTGTCGAACCTCCCACCTTTATGGTCCTCGATAACTGGGTACTGGTACTCATGGTTCAGGGTTGTCAGTTGTACGTACGGGTAATTGTCTGTACTGACGTCCATTGATTCCAAGGGATGATGCGGCGGAGGTAGCGGCTTTGCTGAAGGGCCGCCAATGTAATGAATCGGCGGTGCTTTATGGGGGTCCAAAGAAAAATCCGGACACTGGGAATGATGGTGGTGATGATTTAGCTTACGAACTGCACCCCGCTGTGTTTCGGATGATGGGCGTGGATCTACCGGATCCACAGGCAGGTTTAATGTCTGGAATCGTTTAATGTAATTCAACCATTGTTGTGAAACTAATAAAATAATATTACTTTGAAGGGAGACATGCATTCGCTATTGTATGGTACCGGATGGTGAGGTAATAAATCAATGTACAGTAAATTGAGCAGTAAAGAAATGGAGACTGAAGTTTCTGTTCATGTTACCAACTTACCATAAAAACATCGTCATCTCCAACATCTGATTGACCACAATACAAGGATGATTCCGCAAGGCCTAGAACAATAAGTCACATGTAAATTTCTTGTATGATGATCTCACCTACTTGAAACAAACTACAGTGATATCATGTACTAATTACATAGTTTTGATAAATATACTCACCATGGTCATTAAAAGTCCGAGATAAGAGTGCAGCAAAAGAACAAGCATATTCTATCAATATTTTCCTATTCCATATTTATTGAACGTCTGAGTATTTAGCACAAATTGCATACTTTGTAACTACATGAACGTATCTTTTTATGAAGATAACTTGAATGTATCTTTTCAAGAAAGTGCGTAATTCATTGACACATGCAGAATTAACCTTTAGACACCGTGGCTCTTTTAGGACTCAGCAGATAACTCGGAAACTCCACCAAAACATGTTAACTATTTATATACATAAATCGTACCACTAAAAAATATCGAGTTTTAAAGGAAAAATACCGGCCCTCTAAAGGTTGATAAATTTCTAATTGTCTTAATCATAGAAAAAAGAAATGTTTGTAAGCCAGGTAACCCAACAATCCATGAGATGGGTAAGCTTTCACATCGATAAATACTAGATAAAAATCAATACACCGAGTAGATTTTAATCAATTGAATGATAATTCACCTTCTAGCAATTCTTCAACCGCTGTACGGACCCCCTTGTCAAATGCCCTGGCATCCGCAGCTGTTTGAAAGGTAAGTCCAAATTTTTTCTCTCCTGTACGCCAATGGTGAAATGTTGGCATGACTTTGTTGTATTCAAAATCCTTTTTTATTGTGCAGCTAAGAACGACCTGAATAAATTTTTGTCAAAAATATATCACAAGCTCATGGTTTTATTTATATTTTTCAAGGAATGCTTAGAGAATGAAAGTCTTCTTTGAAAAATCCTTGGCGCATAGTAAAAAGAAACTACTCACAGTCTGATCAGAGATTCGTTTGCCATAGATGAGGTATTCGTGTTTGCCATCTGTTGCCCCAGGTGGGGAGGTAGTTGTCGAATCATGAGATGTAGAGCCAAGGTTAGGGACGACGCCGGGGTGGGCTGTGCCAGAGGTTGACGTGGTAGGCACAGCGGTTGATGAGGCGGCGGAAGGGATCCCAGGACTTGCAATGCCGACATTGGGATGCCCCCCCGCGGTGGAGGGAGACCTCCGTCTCACAGAGACGTTGGACAATCCCCCGCCGCCAAGAGGCACCCAACCCCCGGAGCTGTCGTCCCTAGTCATGACCTGGGCCCTGACCCTTACCAAGTAGTTACCACTGGAAAGTGTTAAAAGTCGTGCAACTGTTGTAAAAGAATGAAGTGAAAGTGTTTTTCTCTCTCAAAATTTCAGACCAATGATTCTGATTAAGTTAAGGCTGATCTGGAATCCTTCTGAAATCGCGCGTGTGGGGGAATCGGCAAATTATCAATCGCGTACGGCCGATGGATTTCATGAATGGATCGTACAATGACAGCTGGGGAAGGGCTGGATGGACGCAGGGAGGTGAGACATGAACATACTCGCGATAGACGTTAGTGGAACAGTTTTCGACAACTGATGGAATGACGGATGTTAGGTAGGCAGGGGTTGACAGCATTCGCGTACATACGTTACGTACATTACGTGCGAAACAGGGATAATCGGCTCAGGAAGGAAGCGTGACCGAGGAATCATGCGTTGGCCGAATGATGAGAGGAAAGAGTACTGTATTTTAGAATGAAATCCGAATAAAATGGTGGAAGCGATTGACGAAAGACCTAGCCCTGTGCGAAAAAAAGGATAGAACGGTCGCTGGAAGTAGGGTGAAATCGGTCGAGTAGAGCAGGGTGTACGGTTGCATAGATACGTGCATAAGCGTTTGGAAACATGTAAATGCGGATACGTGTATTTAACGGAATATATCGTAGCTAAGGTGTAATATTTTTGTTTTCCGTGAGCGTATGCGTGGGTTTAGGTGTGCGTGTCTGCGTTCGTTGATCATGTATCGTAGGCGATGAAAGTATAGCACAGCAGGGCTGTTTGCTCGGTAGAATAATATGATTCGTTTTATATCTACTTACTCTTCCGACGCCTCTGTCATGGTTCGAGCTGTCAAAGCCTTTACTCGATGCCCACTTTTTCCCAAATTTCACCATTTTCGTTGCATTGAAAATACATTCGACCGCGATTCTACCGTGTGAACTCTCTTTTTACTCCTTTGCTGTCTTTCTTTTTTTTTTAGGCTAGCGCCAACTACAGGAAGCGCCCCAATCCACCTCTGCCCCCCGAATAACCCCGCACGTCCCGCTTGCCCTCGACCGACGACCGACGACAAACCCCTCGCTCCGCCCCGCCCAGAGCCGAGCGATCCCTGGCTTATAACCCGTCGTCGTTGATCTACCCGCGCCGCGACGAGCCACGAGCGTCGTCGTTCCTTGTCTCCTTTCAGTTTTTACTTCCTCGGGAATACCGTCGACGTTTGGAAATACAGCGAATTTCACATTAATGTTAAACGAACAGTCCTCTCCGCCACATCGTTCATATTTTCCGTTTATTTATTCTTATAGAAGAACGCGTATACATGTATAATAGCCATGCTCTCGATCGATGTGTATCCGTTTGTCACCGCGACTACAGGAATTAATAATTGTTATCAGGATGCAGCTGCAGATGATGTTCGCTATGAGTCGCGAGCAGAATCAACCTTGCCATACTTGGCGAATTATTTATATTTATTTATTTATCTTGTATTCTTCCTTTCGTTTTCTTCTTTTGGTTTAATAACACCTGGATGAATGAATAGGACCCGCGCTACGAGCCCATTCATCGGCTCGCATTCACACGAGGATCGCGCGGGTCGGTTTATGCTTATACTGTATGCGATGGTCAATGGTGTGCGATCCCATCGCACACTGCACAATAGAACAGTAGGGGTTAGTAAAAGCATGGATAGAAGGGTTTGCTGCAGTTCGACGTGCTCCGTAGAAGAAAACTGCTATCTGTTCCCGCGAGAGGCGGGCCTAGTTCTTTTTGGTTAATTCCTTAGTTCCTGAAGCTAAATACTGCAGAATATTGGTCGTTTACTGACATAGTTACCTACCATGGACCTTAAGAATTAGTTCCAAAAATGTTGGGTACTCCAGCACAGGGGGAGTTCACTCAATGCTTTTAGATGGGACCATGTAGGAAAATTAGCCCTAAGAATTTTGATCAGTGCGACTGTCGTTCGTGCCGTTTGGTTGGTAATAGGACGTTCTCTGTTTTTATCTAATCCAGGAGCTAGAAGAAGACAAAACATTTCTGTCGGTATGTCTGTGTATGGATAAGTACTGAACTGTAACTGTGAGGCTGCTATCTGTGATTGAATATGAGTAACCTATGTCAGGAATTCACCCACTGATCCCTATTCGGTGAATTTATGCCAACGGCTGACCGAGACGTCGAACGGAGTATAAAATATAAAAATATAGGTTATGCTGTTTCCACGGCCGTTTGAACGATAGAAGGTTGTACCCATTCAGTAGCCCAGCGTGGCGGTTGTGTTTATAAAGTTGCAGAAAAGTAACCAAACTGAGACGAGATGTGTGTGTTGAGAGCCAAGAAAAGATCTGGAGTCGATTCATAAGCTTGTTAATAATAGTGGCAAAGACTTGATGCGAACATGTCAAACACGATAAGTGGTAAGAATTTATTGCGTCCAACTGGGCTGCAGTGCAAAGATCTTCATGAATATCTAAAGACTCGGCCGCCAGAAACGTTGAATAAACTGTATCACAACCCTCCGATTTGTCTGGCCGTTTTTCGGGAATTGCCTGAAATAGCCAGGCATTATGTTATGCGGTTGCTGTTCGTTGAACAGCCCGTACCTCAGGCAGTCATAGCTTCATGGTGTTCAAAGTTACATACCGATGAGCATCAGAAAGTCGTCAAAATTCTCAATGAGCTAAATATCTGGAAGGAAGCATCAATCCCCGGTGGTCTACCTGGGTGGATTTTGAATTCAACGTTGAAGAAGAATTTGAAAATAGTTTTACTTGGTGGCGGTAAACCTTGGACGATGTCAAATCAGTTAGAAACCGATAATAAACCACGAGACGTCGCCTTCCTAGATACGTATGCCTTGGAAAGGTGGGAGTGTGTTCTCCATTACATGGTCGGATCTCAGCAGCAAGAAGGTGAGCCAGTTTATGCTGTCAAAATGATCTTAAAAGCTACAAATTGCAATAACTTATCAATTAATGTATGTAAATATTGAAATCTGAAAGAGTCACAAAATCTTTCCAAGGCGATATAAAAAATGCTCCAATGGCTAAGCCATGTACACAACCAGAAGCAAAACAATATATAGGATGGAGTACTTGCTAATACGATTGATTTTGATAGAGTAAACCCACAGAAAAATCAACCATTGAAATGTTCCATTACCTATCACAATGTACTAACAAGTTTAAGCATAGACAATTAATATGGAACGAAAATGTGAATATTGGTTCTGAGGAGCCACGAAATCAGGAAAATTTGAATTTTGAATTTTTAAAGCCAGCTTCAAATGATTTAACTTAGGAATATCGGCTGATGCGGTAAGAATACTGCTACATGCTGGACTGATGAAACGTGACGAGGAAGACGGCAGCCCAGTCATTACACAAGCAGGATTTCAGTTTCTACTGCTAGATACAGCGTCCCAGGTAAGATATTCTGTCAACTATAAGATGGTTAAATTTTGGCTACTCAAAAGTCAAAACGAAAGTTGATTGCGTGTAGTGTTTGTGTAAAACCTTTCCTTACTTGAAAATGTAAATGTTGTGCATGGTTTACAATAGCAACTGATAGGCCAGTCATCAATTTATTGTTTACACTGTACAAATCAGCAGTCTTTCATGGTAATATAATATTCAGTTTATGACCACCATATACAAAGTGACTTGGGATTATCGAACCATAAGCTACCTGTGTATTCCTCGTACTATTGGTAGCCTAGGAACGATAGCTCTTTGTAACCGTGTGTATTCTTTATTTCACCATACGTTCCCAGGTACCAACTCGTAATACTAAGTAGCAATTAGCTATGATTTGACTACTTTTCAGGTCTGGTACTTCATTCTTCAATACTTGGACACTATAGAAGCCAGGGGTCTGGATCTGGTCGTTTGTCTAACCTTCTTGTTTCAATTGAATTTCTCGACATTGGGAAAAGATTACAGTACTGAAGGTATGTCAGAGGGACTATTGACATTTTTGCAGCACCTCAGAGAATTTGGTCTGGTCTATCAAAGAAAACGTAAGGCTGGAAGGTAATTATTTCAACAAACTGATGAATCTATTCCACATTCTATCTGCGTGTACATACTGAAAATACTTTATAAATGTATTAAAATTGTAATACCGTATGTTTTATTTTCTCAGATTTTACCCTACCAGGCTAGCACTAAACATTGCCACAGGTCAAAATAAGCCTCTGTCAAGTGACTTAGAGAAGGAAGGATACATAGTCGTGGAAACCAATTACAGAGTTTACGCTTATACCAATTCTAATTTGCAAGTCGCTCTGCTTGGTCTCTTTTGTGAAATGCTTTACAGGTAAGCATGAAAAAAATTGTCTAAAGCAATATCAGTTTTTTTCACTTATTCAATTTCAGAAAACCAACTACTGATTTGTAATTTTGGCCGTTTTCAGGTTCCCAAACTTGGTTGTATCCATTTTAACAAGAGATTCAGTGAGGCAAGCTCTGAAGAGCGGCATTACAGCTGAACAAATCGTTGGGTATGTACGTAATAATATTGGTATACGCACATTATTCGATGTTTCATTAATGCCCCAATTCTAAAATCATTTCTTGTACAGATACCTACATCAGCATGCCCATCCTAAGATGATTGCCTTAGGACCACCAACTTTGCCCCCTACCATAGTGGATCAAATCAAGTTGTGGGAAAACGAAAGAAATAGATTTATATTTAGCGAGGGCGTTCTGTATAGCCAGTTTCTTTCACAGACTGACTTTGAAGTTCTCAGAGATCACGCGCTCACCACCCAAGTTCTAATCTGGCAAAGCGAAAGGTAATGTTATTATATAAAATACAGAATAGGGATGTGGGCTTATTGTCTAACTTTGGTATAATTAATTTTCATTTATTCTTATTCGATATTAAACAACATAGTATATTCAAAATGAGATGATCATTCTTTCACCATTTTGTTTACAGAAAGCGGACTATGGTTGTCACAAAAGCGGGTCATGATGACGTCAAAAAGTTTTGGAAGCGTTATTCGAAAGGAAGCAGTTGATTTCAATTTTTGCTTTGCTTTGGGCATTGCTACCTGCTGGCGAATTCTTCATCTTTCAACTACAGTATGTCTCACATGTTCAGACTGTGTTAATATTATTTACTTCCTGAATGAGACTACTATTTTCACTTTTTGAGCACTTGTAGGTAAAGTGGTTGCAAAAGTCTGCCACCGATCACTCTGGAATAAAGCGACGTTGGAGTAACAATAATGCTCTTGATGATAACTATAATTATGCCAGTCCTGATAAGAAGTTACAAAGACCTGGAAGCTAATGGGATTACAGTGTCAATGATATAAATAATTTCTATGATAAAGGTTACGAAAATAAGGAAATAAATTTGATTAAATTTATCAATATTTGATGATCGTAATTTCCCAAATATTCTCACAGTCAATGTAGCAGAGAGCAAAATAATATTCTCTCATTCCTTACGGTCCAATAATTTTTTATAAAGATTAAGTAATTAATTGTACAAACGATCCTCCTGACGTGATTCCCAGTTCAAAGGATCCGCAGGAGGTTGATGTCAGCGTTGCGGTGCAGCCTTTGGTTTCGGCATTTTGCCCAATAATCCTTGTATTTCTTTCTTCTCGTCATAAGTTCTCCACAACTCGTATAAGTTAATTATGTACCTGGCAATCTCCTGAATCTTTTCCATATCCGCATTCAACTCGGCAAACCATGACTTTAAATCTTTATGCTGTATTACACAGGCAATTTGCAGGCAACCTATTCGTAGAAATATATTAAACAAAAGAAAAAAGGAAGAAGAAAAACTGCACTAAACTGGTCAATGTTGATACATTATTATACTCCGTTCAGGGAGAGAACGATACACTTACGAAGCCAAACACGTCCAGTTCAGTCGGATTTCGCCTAATACGCGACCCATTTTACCCACTCCAGGTAACTGGACAGGTCTTGCAGCTAGCCAGACCCGGCTACAGCCAACAAGGGTAACCAGGTACTCAAATCTAACAGTTACTTCAAATCTAACGGTTGATTTGAAGCCTGATGAATCATTTCAAACCATCGAGCGTCAGTCGTTGCAAAGTTGCGAGTCAGTTCGAACGTGTGAAATTTGAATTGTAGTTTTGTTATTCTGATTGATTGATACATCCGATGGCAGAAAATTAGCAAAAGGAAGTAGAATAAATTTACTTGAGATGTAATGAGACTGCGATATTTCAGAGAGCGTGGCCTTTTGGTGCAGGGCACAAATCTACGATATTATAGGTACGATATTGAGTAGCGAGCTCCGCTACCTCCATCCGACCCCCACTGTCCAAACCTGTACGACGCTGTGTCATTCTCTCGTTGAACGCAGTATAGTTTCAAATTATATGATTCAAGTGTCTCACCGATAGCGATTTGGTACGGGGGATAGAGCAGACACACATCTGTGCGCAAGCTGTCATTGACTATACGCCAAGCTAGCGTGAGCAGCTGATCGTCTGGTCCAACATCTTGTACAAGTGTTAATAGTGGACGATACGGTTGATAGACTATCAGACAGCAGTCAAGGTGTTCCAAAAGATAGAATTCACATTCCAGAATGTGATTGGTTCTATAAGGAAATTCCTGAGAGTAGGCATAGTTGAATTTGTTTTTTACTGTAATAAAGGTTATGGAGATTAGCCATTTAAGAAAGTACAATGTTGAAATGATCTGTGATGTGTGCAGAGACTTTGCCATGTGAGGATAAACTCACCGACAGTCTGGCATGTTGTAATCAGCCTGGTGTTCGATATGACTCCAAATTCCTCTACCTTAGAAGCCAGAAACAAGGAAGTTGGGGCCAACAGCAACGGGTCAATACATTTTAAACTGTTGCGGGCAAAGAACCGTTTAAAATAGACGGTGGCTGTCGCTATCACCTGTTGTCGAAGTTTCAACTGTTCACCCAATATTTGGATCACTATAAAATTAAGTAAACGCATATATGATATAGCGTATACATTGATAGTTCAAAGTATCCAGATTTCACTAAGTTTCAACAAAGAAAGCTTTGACTTTACTTACAGTTTGAAAAAAAAATAAATAGTTTTTGATACTCTTCTTCGGATAAAATAGAAAGGTCGTGCTGACGTTCTCGAACTAAATCTTGTTTATCGAGTAACCATTGTTGGCTGAAAATCAAGAATTAAATAATCAATGAATTGTCAGTTCTTATCATTGTGCATATGGTCCACCGGCGTTTTCAGGTTATTACAACTTACTGATGAGAACTGTGCCAAAAATTTCCGGCCATACTTCTCCGATATATCAACGGCTATATTACCACTGAGCGATATTTCGTACCCACTTTCATTTTCGTTCGTTAACAAATATTTTATCTTTGTGTTCTGATTCGTCTGTATGTGCGACAATTGTATACAAATCATCACAGCCGAGATTCTATTCCAACGGTGACTCTTTTTAGAAATACATCGGGTGTAAAGCCCGCTGCACACGGGGCTTGTTTTGCTGATAGATCGCATGCGGGGTACTAGGATGGCTGCTCTGCTGGGAGCGCTGCTAGAAAGTGGCGCCTCTGATGGCTCTGAAGCGTGGTCGCGTGCTGGATTTCGGTGATAGAACGTGTGCTATTTTTCGTGATGGTTTTCTTGCGCGTAGCAAAATACTATTTTTAAAAACCTGATAAAAAACGACGAACGAGAAATTTTTATTTTCCACGTGTTCCTTTTCAAAATTCAAAAGTCGAAAAAAACACCCTATCGTGCCTTTATCTCCGTAGAAAAGCAAAAAAAACTTTTAAGCAGCCTGAAGGGAATGATAAATGAGAAATTTCCATTTTTCATGTGTTCCTTAAATTTTCAATTTTCAAAAATCGACAAACAAACCAGAAAAAAATGATGAACGAAGGAAATTTTTGTTTTCCACGTTTTCCTTAAATTTTCAAAATTCAAAAATCGAAAAAAAACAATCATGACAATTTCTTCGATGTAAAATCTTGTTCGATCGAGGGGGAATAAATTCTGGTTAGAAAGTGACAGAAAAAGAGTACACCAACCTGTTTTGACATCACCGACAACCAAAAAATCTTGATTTTCATTTTCTTTTATAAAAATTCCATTCCATAAGTCTCCTGTTTGTTTTTTCGTTTCGTTATTTATGTTTAATATTTCACGTCATTCTTTATGTATAATTGTAAGCATTAAAAATTACTCCAATTGCTAAAATTAAGGTCAATGTGAAGCGGCAAGATCGATGAAGGAACAAAAATTAACTACAGTTCACAGTTCTCAGGAACTATGGATTTTTCTCGGTCGAACTTTTCTCTCTGACACCAGCTTCGATAATCGTTGAGAAAAAGTCGTAAAAAAATATAATCGTTCCCTTCGTCGCTTGCACTTCGAACAACACTCTGGCCATTCACACTCTACGGAATTTCTCGAAATTTCCCAGAAGTCCTCGGCGAATATCCAAAAACTCGAGAATCTGTGTAATTTTGGAGGGATTCTTTTTTCAATTCTCGATGCTGCTTAGTCAAAGAGATATTTTCAAAAGTCTTTCGTACACAAACAAAATTCGAATAATATAAAACCAGTAATGGCATTTATTTATTTCTGTATAAACATTGTACAAATACTGTCAAATACAAATACAAGCCGCGGCCGCAGTGCTAGTAAATAAATTAATAAATGAATAAATACTATGAACTTGCTCGTAGAGCAACGACTAATAGTTACCTCGTTCAATAGCGGTATATTGAAATGGCACTATGCCTGTAGTATTAAAGTATTCACAAAATTTATCTCGTATCTCTAGAACTTCGTTACTGCTTCGGTTATTTCTCAGATATAGGGAGGCATTCTGCCCTTCGGATAATTGTACTGCATTACAATTACTATCAACGCGGGTTGAGATTCTGTAATTATGCGGTACGTACCATTGACTGGAATCATTGTTAGATTTATTGATTAAATAATTATGTAAAAGCACACACGCGTAAGTTATTCTCTCTACTTTTTGAACGGAGAGAGATATCGTAGAAAGTAAAACGCGCCATCTGTTTGCCAGTATGCCAAAAGCGTTTTCAACAGTTCTGCGAACACGGCTCAATCTGTAGTTGAATATTCTTTTGTCAAGCGTCAAGTTTCTATCCGGATACGGCTTTAACAAATTAGGTTTCAAGGCAAATGCTTCGTTACCGACAATCACGTACGGTAATTTGTAACAAAAGCCTGGAATTTCACATGGAGCAGGTAAGTTCAACGTTCCATCGTTGATCTTAGTCCATAATGGGCTCTCACGCAAAACAGCAGAATCGTGCATACGTCCATTTCTTCCGACGTCAACGAACAAAAATCTGTATTCAGCATCGACAAGACCCAGAAGCACAATGCTGTCTTTTCCCTTATAATTACGGTAAATCGATCCGTCACTTCGAGGGGGACGAAAATTGATGTGTTTCCCATCCAGCGCACCGATGCAATGAGGAAAATTCCATAAAGTATCGAATTTGTGAGCGATAACCTGCCATTCCTCCAGCGATGATGGGAAATTCCATACTTTTGAGTCGAGTACTTCTACTATTGCTCTTAAAGTTTCGTCAATCACTTTTGAAATTGTGTTCGCGGCTATGCGAGTGGAGTAGCTCAAATCTTGAAAGGTATTGCCCGTTGCTAAATATCGAAGAGTCACAGTGAGTCTGTCCCTCGGTGATATAGCTTGACGCATAACGGTATCCTGTTTTTTTATGGCCGGAGTCAGAAGTGTCAACAACTCATTCCAGTCATCTTCCATCATTCAAGTATAATTGGTGAAACTGGCTGGATCTTCAGGGCTAAACAAAAATTTAGTATAAATATGCATTGAAAAGTCAAGTATAAAATTGAAAATCCAAAAAAGTAATAATAAATAAAATGAAAATCATATGGTTACATACCCGAGCTCACGAAATACCATATTTAGAACATTCTGTCCTCTATCACGCCGTAACAGCCACTCGCGACTCCAAAATTTACGTTTTCGTTGTTTCAGTAGATGTCTACGTTTAAAAGCAGTTGCTACAGCTGACACGATAATTGCTTTCCTACGTCGAATTATTTCAGCCGCAATAGTTTGTTGCACTCAAGCGTCCATGGTACTGTTGAGGTTAGAATTGCTGGGACTACGTATTCGCCTATATTTTTTCTCTAGGCTCCCTGCACGCCAGCACGCCTAGCGACAAGCATCGTGTGAAGCCAACCCAACGAGGGTGCCATCGTTGCACCCAGCGCCACAGCCAACTTGGAACCCAGCGGTAAAATCTAGCAAGCAATCCAGCAGCAAAACAAGCGTCGTGTGCGGGGAGCTTAAGATACGTGAGATAGGATACTCCATTAGACACTTCCGGACAAATATACATCTAACTTTTCATTGGCATAGCACGTTCACCGACTGAAACCTTCGTAATGCAATTACCGACAAGCCGATAAAATCATGTTACCGGAAAAGCACGGTAATGAATAAGAGTTGATCCGGAGTTAATAATCAATACAGTTACTATCAATAGTCATACATCTTTGCACTTTGCGCCAATTTACATGTTTTTTCAATATGCGTTTCGTTAGTAAATCCGCACGTGACGAGTCTTTATTTTTGGTAATGGATATGCACATGGTTTTCGTTCATTATCACTACATGAAGAAAAGAAACATAGGCAATACCCCAGCCGTTACAACTTTGCAACTTCAACTATGATTGCATGAATAGTTTAATTACAAGTCAACAATATGGTCATCGATTATACCAATTATACCACGTCAGCCAGAATATTGTACATTTTTTTTGTATACATATTGATGTGTAATAATTCAAACAGGTAAATGATAAAAGTGGTTTGATCATATTCCAACACTACATTACAATTCGTTCAATAATACACTCACACCTATACATAAGAACCTTCCGGTTGTTTTATCCGCGTGGTTAATACATTGGCGAGACGGTGAAAACAAAGACGATCAGCGTCCGCTGCACGTTCCACCTGCACGTTATGTAAACGAAACGTAGCGTGGAATCCGGAATGGTGCTATCTCAACAGCTCGGAAGTCCTGAACTTCGGCGGGTACTTCCCTACTAATGATGTTAAAAACGGCATCAGCTGACGGATGAACTGTTGTGATCAGCCCACCGTACACGTCGGGCAACTTCGAAATTACCACCGTGAATACCATAAAGATGCCTGGCCAATATATCGGCACGATCCTCTTCCGCCCGACGAGCTAATCGTCGGTATCGTTTTACAGCCACCAAACAACCGATCGTCAACATTATTTGAACGATAAGCCAAAAAATCAAGAGACCCAAGGCAAGGCCAGCGTCAACGCAAAGCAGTCCATCCAACGATTCTGAAATAATCAAGATTTATATCCGCATCTCCAAAAAATTTGACAGTATTTCTGGAATTCCAGAATAAAGTGATATGACGACGACGATGATGGTGATACTATTAGAATCACCACAACGCCATATAATGGGTGAAAGATAAAAATTAATGTACTCACGACCACCAGCAACGAGGATGGTGTCTGGTGCTGAACTGTCCCGCGATAGAAGAGGATCTGGTGAAACTACTGGGCTATGAACGAATATCGAGAACTGGAGAGGAATTTTATCGGGAATCGTCTTCGGTGTTATTTCGGTGACATTGGCATTTGTGGGTGCAGTAGATATCTCTCTACGCCGCCTTCCGTAAGAATATTCATCATTGCTGCAGTGAGCCTTGACGGAAAGATCAAATAATGTCCATACAATGGAATCGTTGTATACATTATAGGGTGGCTTGCTGCTGATGAAGTAACGTCTTAAATCGTCATAATAACTTGAATACATACCGGCTTGCATCTTCCGGTGCAAAACTTTACAACCACGTTGAACCTGACCAATTGGCTATTGGGAAACTTGAAAGCAGTGAATTTTGCGACGAGTGAACTGTTGTCTGTGACATCTCGTACCAGAGCTGGAAAGGTGCTCGTATCAGTTGGACATCCCATTTCATCGAGCAGAAGATAGGATGAATCTCCTCCAGCACTGCTGGCGACCAAATGTCCGGCAAAAATGTCAAACGGGCCTGAAATTTACGTTTAGTCTTAAAATTACACGTTAAGGTTTCAAATGGAATTCACAAAAGTGTACAGGAAGGATTTCGAGAAGGTCAACTATGCAAAAGACACTCGCCGGCGGATAGGCAACCGAAGTTACATTGGGAAACTTATTACAGCTTATTATGTATAAGATGTCACTTCAGTTGCCTACCTGCGGGCGAAGCGTCGTTCGCGTATCAACTATCTAGGTATAAGGAATACTCTCGATAAAAATATATACGCGACAAGAACATCATACCGTCGGGCGGAATTATTTCGATCCTCAGAATCAACTTCTGTCCCAGCTGAGTGACGGTCGCGTCGCGCGAAAGGCTCTCATCAAGTATCCTCATCCTTACCATCGGAGCCTCCGATGATGAGTTTACGACGGTTGAAACGATCGGTGGTAAGCCAGCGCTTGGAAAATAATGATTATAAAAGAACATGCATTCGAAAAATGAATTAAAACCAAAGCCATGCTTGCGCTCTTATACTTCTGGATTAAAACTTTCTATAGAGACACTGTGAAAATAGAATAAACACCACAATTCTCACTTTGGGTCAATAAAATGTACGTCTGAATGTACTGTGATGTTTCTCGGCTGTGGGGGGTCGTCATTTCCGTCCAGGGAACACCCAACTCTCACCGCCTGGTCACCAAGTCTCTGAATTATTGGATTGAACTGCACGACAACGGTGGCCCAAGCTATGGTGCGGCTCCTGTAGGCGTTCGATTAAATTAAAATATCACTTTTAGCATATCGAAAGTTCAACAATCGATGGAGAAATGAAAAAGTAAATTGCGGACTAGTATCTGGAATATACCGATTACGGCTGTTTACGGATATGACAGGGCTCAGTCCACATTTGATGGTTCTGCCCATCGTGAGATCCTCGCGATGCGGTAAAACCAGCCTCAGGGATGTCAGGTTTTTACCACTTCCTTGCACTCCACAACGTTCGCCCCATCCACTGACGTACAACCTGCCCCAGAAGGCGTCATCCGTGCTCAATTCAACGGTAAGGCTTTCGTTCGTGCATCTGACTCTCACTTGGATGATTAAAAAGATAGCTACAGTTATCATTTCACGAATTGATTGATTTGGAAAGTATCGTTGAGCATTGACTTACGGTCCAAACAGGGCTCGCGTTCTTTGTAGATTAGATCAGGCACGTATAGCAGAGAACTTGGTCCAGCACCGATAGTATCGTCGGCATGAAGGAGACACACCAAATTCGACGCAGTTATTGAATTGTACGACCGATGTACTGTATACCCTCTGCAGTTGAACCCATCCAAACTGGCGTCGCACCTCTCTTCGCACTTAAATTCGAGTAGACGTAGATTAAATGCTGCGTATGAATGTGCATCAATATCTCTTGAGCATCGTTAAACTCACTTGTGTTTCGTCCAGTCCAGGCAACCTCAGATCGGAGTACAGCATGGTTGCGTTTTCGAACTCCGAGTAAGAACAGTAATCAGCTTTAGCTGAAACAACGGTTGATTCCATGTAAGTATGCCGATAAAAATCTTTTAAACATTGTAACAGCTCCTTTCAGCTTCATTTGAGTTTCTACGTTAAACTATACCGACACAAATTATGGCACTGATTCTGGAGATACTCGTCTCTGTACATGGAAGCCCTATAAGCTTGAGGTCTGGATCCCCTGTCAAGGGTAGAAAGAGCGCATCTACCCTGCGTGTCTCCGATGCGTAAGTCTTCGGCGGTGCGATATCGCGCTGATCTGCAATTTCTACCTGTTGAAAGAGGAACTAGGTAGAACCAGTTATTGGATACAGTGGTACTTCTACGCGGGCTTCAAAATATGCAATGTACGAACCGGCGGCGATACAGCTTTCATAACACTGCGCTCTCGTCATGATTTCAGGCAGCCACCTGGCTGAAGGATCCACCAAAATCGCACCGAGCGTTCGTTCCACTTGCCAGAGCCTTTCGAGCTTGCAATTCGAAGGAACTAAAAAGTTACAATTTGAGATTATAGATGTAAAACAAAAATCAGCATGCAAATATCGAAATACATGCTCCCCAATTACTTGAAGGCATGCAACTGGAACTTTAAAAATGATGCTCTACTCTTGAAGAGAATTAATTGTGAAAGATAGAGGATCATTCATTTATTCAGCCATATATTCCCTTTATTTCGAATACAATTCTGTATAGGTATAATGTGCATACGTATCTACCTTTAACGCAAATTTGGTGATAAAAGGTGACGTTGGGTTCTGGAACAAAATGCTGCGAGCTTACTTTTACGCTAAAACAACCAGCTCTTTCCAGATCAATTACAAAAGCAGTGCAATTCAGTGCTCTGCACCTGAAAATTTAAGCAACTGTCAATAAGCTCACTTTCGCTCAGGTCGTATATTTTTTGGGATCGACAACTCACTTCCGAAAACATGTTGTCGTGATTCCTTGAGAATTTATACCCTCGTACAGAATTGCACTTGAGTCTACGGACTCTGGTCTCATCCCGGCGACTTTTTCCCATCCGGTATTGTTTTGGTCACATTGCCGTAAACCAAGCACTGGAATATCAATTTCATATAATTTTTAATCTTCGTCTAAATCATACTGAGCGAAATATGGTGATCGGTTTTTATGTATCTTTATCAAAAAATCTTCGTAACTTCAACTACAAAATTTTTGAAAACCATTACTGGACCACGACAGTTCTCTAAGAAAAGTAAACTTTAACTAGTCTAGAACGTGGAATTATTGTTTGTTTTTCTGTTTTCAATAATTAATGTAGCTGTACTTTGAGGTAGCAAAATTCACGAGTACTAGTCGCCCCATTAACTCGATTCGACCACGATGAAGTTGATCCCAATGAATTTATTTGGATAAATTCAGTTTCATCTGGTGAGATGAAATGGTATTTTTTATTGTCAACTATCTAATCTTAGCACATGTCTCTCAAAACGAGTGGTGTTTTTGAAATGGCTAAATAGGTCCAATGGTACCCATGATTTTTTCTCCGATTTAACTTTAACTTTTAGATAACAAATCTGCATCCGTACTCACCTGTACATATGGCACAAAGAAGCAATATAGATTGGATGTAAATGGTCCACGTCATTTTTTTACACATTTATGTAGTTTAACACACGTGGATATGTGCGCATGCATACGTGCATTTATGATTTTGATACGCGTATACGTGTGAAGATGTTGTCTGGACAAAACAATTGTGCGTGCGGATGTGTGAAGGAAAGTGCAAGTGTGTGTACGTGTTTGTGCAATCGAAAAAAAAAAAAAAAAACTACGGCGCCGCACTCTTTTCCACACTAGGAGATGCTTCCATACTTGCACAAAACCACCAACTCAAAGTTCGAACGATGATCTGCCGCTATGAATACGAGTGTCTTTGCATCCACCTCGCCATAGTCTTTCAGCTGCGGTATACGCGTCAATATATCTTACATAACAACGTGTCGAATTGACACGTGTACACGCGACTTATACTCAGCCGCATCACCGTCGCATTGTCATATTTGAAAAACAAGATAGCAAAACGTCGGATCCTGTCCGAATCTATTTGCAATTTACACTATTTACACCCCTTCGTTCTTCCTGGAGACACCAATATTTCCAGCATCATCGACGATGGTCTTCAAATGATGGTCCGAGTCTACTTCCAATCATCGGTTGAGCACAATGGAACTTTAGTAATCATTTGAGTCCCAACTAGCGGGTATAGTCAAAAAAAATACGTCTCTGTGACTGCAGTGGTAGGTGGGGTAGACCTTCAACACGTCATCACCGATGTCACAATTAACTAAGTTAATTTTTTAGTTCCCGGAGCAATTTACACCTTTTGTCCGCGTGTGGAGGAACGGACATAAAGTTATAGTTGCAAGTCAGATGCCACCTGACCGTATTCGAGCTCCTCGCACAGGTTCGAATTGCGAAAAATCACAACCGATGCGGGATTGCAAACGCGAAAAGTGCAGGCCGCTCTTCCGGTTTGCTCATACTCTGATCGCGTCAGAGTCGAGGTGAATACTGCGAGTCTGCATCCGATGCGGGTAAGCTTGTATATATCCGCGTGCATTGTCATATGGCAATGATGTGTTATGCCGTAATGCGTAAAGGCAAGTATTCCTCTATACGCGGGGGAAACGACGCACGGAACGCGATATACATCATTGTGCGATACTCGGTAGCAGGTACACCGTAAAACGTAGAACATACATAAGCGGCATTGTCCGACACCAGAACAGTGTCTTTAACGTCCTCCCCACGGCCCCTCAAGCAGTCCTCAAGCCCGTATAATCTGTCGCGGGCAACGCACACCTGAAAAAAACGAGCCCAAGGAACGAAACGGAAATGTGTGTCAATCGACCAAAGACAAACGTCGCTGACGACGGTGAAAAGTACAAGTGCTCATTTTTGGATCCTGTATTATGGACGGAGTGACGCGTCGGCCGCATGTCTTGAGCCGATAATGAACACGCTCTGCGATCTCGCCGGTGGAATGGGCACGCGGTGTCAAGAGATTTGAATGAAAATGGAAGAAAAGAAAATCCAGAGGGCCTATCGATGGGCGGAAAACGTCGACTCTGACAAAGAGAACACCAACCACGACCGCATTAATGCCTGGTCCATGAATGGCCGATCTATTGTTGTAATCAGGGTGAGGGTGTGGTGTTTCTCGATCTCTACGTCGTCGAGCTATGCGCGAAACGCCTATTCACGCGTCCTCGTTCCGTCGACGGAATATTTCTACCATATTATTGTCATGTTAATTTACTTAATTACCGAGGCTGTATGTATATACACACACTCGGGTCCATGCGTTCAGCCGGAACTCGTGTCATCAAACGAGACCTCTGCTTCGACTGAGCTATGTTCTATTATCAATGAAACCTGGGCGTGTTTCGGTACAACGTACCCTTAATAAAGGAAAGCGAATATCACGTGTACGCGTTATCAACTATACATTACCTCATTTATTTTAGGAATTTTATTTTCGTTGTACTTTTTACCCGACATTAACTTAATGTATAGGCTGCATAAGTATATCATCACAGGTAGTTTACTCCAGTTCATCTGCGGATACTCTTTATCCGTTTGATAATTCAAAATGATCTCGTCGTGAGTTTCTTTTGCACTTTGATGACCCTAAACATCGTTGAAGGAAAACCCACGTACCTAGATTACTCCGATATTGTATATACGATTATAAAATAAAATAAATTTTCGCAACTACATAATTCTATCGTATTACCAAGATCCGCTCCTTGTACTACATCATTGCTATACGATGAATGAAGTTTCGCTCACATTTAGAACTACCGATGCGAAAAGTATCCGTTTTTTAATCAGTTGAATTAAATCGTATCATAATTACGCGTTTGTAAGCATGCGCTACTATTTTTTTCAACTATTAAGATGCTTAAATTGTTCAATTTCTCCCTTCTCGATATCATCGTAGAAAAGAATAACAGATTATTTCAAGGTGTACATTTGTTGCGGATATACCGAAGAGGGATATCGCCCAAGTTTTTCGATTTCTTAAACCGCATTCGTGAGAAAATATACACATGTAAATGTTACGCCACATCCTTGACTAAAATGCGAATGATTGTAGAGGCATTCACGTTTGCAAAGCGAACAAATAAAATTGTATATGTAACTATAGTGCTTTGTATACTTAAGAACAGGAAGTAGCGCAGACACTTACAAGCTTGTAGAAAGATTTCACTCTCTGTATATGATACAGTCATTGCCTGTTGACTACCTGAATAATTTTTTTTTTTTTTGTCTCAAGACTATAATAATCAGAGACGTTCATCATGTGGCTGCAGAACCATTTTTCAGCGTAATTTTGCAACCTTCTCGATACCCTCTCCCGAATGTTTTTCAGCGTCTAATTTTCTCGTTGTTGAGTAATCAATAGTGAACAAAAGGGATGCAATAACAAAAAAGAATAAGACGTTAATTACGCTCTTCATCGTCGAGCTAATTGGACATTCTTAAAAGCGCATTTAAGGCAAGTACCGAAGAACTCTGCTACCAATATTGTTACAGAGCAACGTCAATGCTGAAAATCTGAGTCAACAAATACACTATCGAAAAAACGTTTTTTTCAATCATCTACACGAGCTTTGCTGCGCAGATAATTGAAAAGTGGTTAGAAAGCGTGAAAGGTTAATTATTTCTCACGAATATAGAGTAATCGAAAGGGCCGCTTTGTAAACGCTCAAGAAATTCATTTCAGGCACGACGAAGCATGGCAATGGGCAGCTTGCTCGCCCGTCATACATGCGTGAGTTCTACATTGCGCCATTTACGTTGCCAAACGTAAATGATGCAACGGTAATAGTTGTGGTCTACGATCGCTAATCACGGTATAATATCCCTGCGCAATTCAGGCAAACGCTTTATATTCCTCTTCCGTGAAATTATCCAAAAAGCAACAAGTACTGATGATCGATGATCGACGAATGCAACTCCTCGTCTGACTAACTTCACGAAAAGCAATCTGTCGAATTTGCTACCCTTCGATCCCTCAACCAGATTATCGAATTTTACTCTATACACCATACGCCTGTCATTTCCATCGATTACAGAATTTTCACTGCCTAGGCCAGTACATCATGTATTTTTATCATTTTTAATAGTGCTATGCGATTAACCGATTAATCGGCAGCTTCGATCAGTTGTTTTGTCGATTAATCGATAAAACGAGTTCTTGGATTAATCGACGATTTTGGTTAATCGTATTTCCAGTTAATCAATCAATCGTTTCTTCGATTAATCGATTAATCGAAGTTGCGGTATAATAATTAATTCTTCAAGTCAATATACGGTGGTGTATGAATCGAAACCATCGATTAATCGATTAATCGCACATCACCAATTTTTACCCGTTCAGATGACTGAGTCCTATTGTGATACCGGCACCTACGTCATCCGGTCACGTTTGCGCCTTGGCACGTTATGATCACACCCCTACAAACGACCCGGCGATATCACCTTCACCCATCTCCGTCCGGCCACGCAATTACCGTTTTTTTTTTTTTTTTTTTTTCCGCTGACATTAGTGTACATCGACGACAATGATAACTTATTCGCATATAGGTACCGCGTGCTGTTTCATGACCTTGAGAAATGCATAAAAACAAGAGGGTAAATCATCCACAAGCCACTGGCCTGGCGTAAGATCTTTCACTGTCCTTAGATGATACTTGATGTCGCCTCGCGATTATGCTATTTATAAATACCCTGGTAATTAAATACAATGATTTTAACGGACAATCATTATCGACGTAGCGAAACGGATAACTTAAAAATACAATGTGTAAGAATCGACTGACCGCCTTTCTCTGAGGTGCAACCACCTGGAAAGAAGGACGATGTGAAATTTTCGTGATTCCCTGATTGGCAGAAATGAATTGAAATTAAAAAGTACCTAATACGTTTTATTGTTCGATAGTAAATGCACCGAGACAATCTTTTGTCACATTCGAAACTCTACCGCAGGTAAATAATACATCATAAACATATGAAAAGAATTGAATTATTCTCATCCTGGTACAAGTCCTTGATTTTACGTAACCGAGTTGTTTGTGTTTTCGTAGTCGAGAGAGTTGTATGAATGCAGGTTATTATAGGTGCACAACGTGTTTTAACCGCGATTCGTTACGTTATCTTTACGAAACGGTACCGAAGCGGGCGTTTCGTGATAACTCTTGCAATATTACAGGTATATGGGTTGGTAGAACACGTGTGAAGATAGTCGCAACGAAAGTGAACGCGTTCCAAGTATCGAGAATCAGTATTACAACGAAGGAATTCCTCTAAAAAATTAATCTAACCGAATTGAAAAATTTATGGTTCTTATTCTGAAACAAACGGATATAGACCTAATCAATTGTAACAAGAAACGGAACAGTTTGAATCAAAGACTTCTGTGAATTTGTATGAAATAAATATTTCTGTACCAAACGATCCGATTTAAATTGACATACATTTAACGAACCAAATTCACTGCTCGGTGAATTCATAACGTGGGAATAATCACCTGGTTAGAGAAAAGTTTAGAGGCTGCAGCCAATTTTCGGTCACAGAATGCAGACCGGGGTTCTCAGTGCTTTTTGCAAATCGATTTCGGCCCAATTTCCGGCCTAGCCTTTCTCCGAGCCGATTATTCATACAAACACATCAAGGTTCGCACTGCATATCTCCACATCCAAAACACACACACACGCAAACGCACCGAATAAAAGTATTCTATTCCTGAAGCAGGGACAGCGTGACGGTATCTTTTCAATGACATGTTCAATCCCTCCATTATTTGCGAGATCAATTATCCATTAATCGGCTTTGTCGGTGAACGATGAGTGGACAGAGGCATACCTGCTCAGTTTAACATATAGGCACTATATAATATACCTTTTGAAATCGCACAGCTTTGATAGCACGGTATGAAATCGCGCTTATTTCCCGCCTCCACAATAATTATTACGATACACATGCGACACAGAGACCGGATTTTATTAAAAAAAATTCTCCAACGAAATATCGAAACACGCGTAAAGGCTTTCAATTTTCACTGAAAATAACTTGGGTTTGGGGAAAATTTTCTCACGTACAATATTATCGAGTAAAAGACGACTTCGTGGTCAGCACGAGTCCTTCACCAGACTGATTCGCACTCTTTCACTATTTCACTTCTAATTTACTTTCGTCCTCACTAACCGACGCCTGATTTTATAACATCGTTACACGTATTGTGTTTTACCTCGCACAATCATCTTCGCTCATTTACTTATAGAGTTGTAGGCACGCCTGTGGGCAGGGAAAGTATGATATATGTATGACTTAGCTTATAGGATCGTTGGTGCTCGCGGATGGTTTAATTGCGGCTAGTCTTTCTTGCGAAATTTGCAGAAAGCAGTCAACTGATCGTATTTCTGGCTCCCTCTTACTGCAATAATCACATCATTTCGCGTTCCGCAATGGAATCGCGTTCGCATTATACTTCTACGCAATACCTACTTCACCTCCACTTCCTTAAGTGTGTTGTACGATTCGTTGTCAATCATACATGACATTCACTAAACTCGTGTTCAAATTATTCGCCATTTTTTTTTTTTTTTTTTTTGTCAACAGGTAATTTAGAAAGGGAGATTCCACTGATACATGGGATTGTTCTCCGTATCGAAAAGTGGGAATAGGCTCGACTATGGAGGACCAAGTCGTGACTTAAAAACCCTTAACCCGCTTCCATTCAATTTGCACCTACAACATTGACACTATTTATCATATTCAACATGTGATTATCTACGTAACTCGAACAAAGTACCTTGCGGATTATGATTCACCACTCATGACGCAACATCACTCCGCATAATATGTAATAGTAGCTGATAAGAGCTCAACGTTACTCATATTTAAATACCGAAGAGTTGGACAAATTATATCCTCAAAGCTATAATAAATAAATTGCATATTTATTTATTCGCAACTGATAAACTGGGAAATTGGAAAATTTTTGTCGTATGTACGGTGATGATACCTATACATCTTTATGGTATAGAGTTCAAGTAACACATTTTGCACGAAACATGGATGGACGTAGTATCAATGAGTAAGAATTGTACCTATGGAAAATCAAACTGACTGTGGTATTAGGATCTCAAAGTTGCGTGAATATTATGTTTGGTATTGCAGTATACTCATATGACTAATTCGGATATTACTGGACAACTACTGAAGATACTTGCATTGACGTGAGAATGAATATGATGGATTGTTTTCAGAACACGAAGAGTGCGTTACTTGGAATCGTTTCCAATTTTCTCTGCAACTGCCCAAAAACGATCTCAATTTCTAAGAATTCTTGGCAAGTCCTTGAACATGGAAATATTTTTGAAGTAATGAACCAAAATAGGATTCGTTATTCAAATGGTCTTTCCGTGGATATGTTATACGCAAAAATATATGAGAGATCCACGTATGTATTTACATATGCTTGTACGCGGGCTCAGCGTATTGAAATTTCCACCATTCCTGGCACTTGCGTAATGGTTGAAAAATAACTGTGTTCTACATGCAACCATACCGACATCACAATTGGCTGCAAGGTTTGCGATAAGGTATTAGAAGGTTCGGTATACAGCACAGGACAATATAGACGATATGGTAATAACGAAAAAAAAAGAATTCGCAATCGTTAAAGTTTATCGACGGCGTGAAAGCTATATATCCAGTGGCTACAATAGGTTGCATTTTCAAAGTGTCTTCGCATTGTACAATCTGCCTTTGACGGAACTGGAAGAGTAAATTATGAAGCGACTAGCGAGCCTGCTGCTGATTGTCATCTTGACTACAGAATACGCCAGTGCTGGTGAGAATTTGGATTAAACAGACGCCGTTGCGACTACTCTTAACACTTGTCTACTTCAGTCTATCTATTCGCAATAAGTTTGAAATATAACGCGTATCAGTCGCTCTCATTAATCGTAAAAATTATTTTTTTCGACTTCCAGTAACTGTGGTAAGAGAGAGGGATGGGAGCATGGAAAGTAGCAATGGTATAAACGGCAGGGTGGCGGACCATGTTGGACAGTTAATCAACGGGGTTGAACGCCTTCCTTACATCGGGGAAATAGTTAAGAACTTTTTAACACAGGCGATAAACATCGTGATTCAATTGGACGTTGCAACCAAAGGAAATCTTAGCCGCATGATAAATAGGATAATGCCATGTACAATTTCCGTTGACGGAAGTATGATGTGCAGCGGAGTTTCCATGGCATCACAAATTCGTGAGCTCGTTACGAGCCTGATAGACATCTTCCTTCCTCCATGGGCCAAGATTGTGTTGGCCACGGTTATAGCTCGCATGAAACCAATGAATTTCACTGATAACTGGTAGCCCGGTTCTATCCATCTGTGCATAATATTGATGTCATTGATATTATACAATTATCTATGTAACGATGCGTCTTTATTGCATCTGTGTTCGATTAAAACTTTATCTATACAATGATTATTTCCTGAAGACTTTTCCATCTACCTGGATTGCTATTCACTCCTCACGCCATCGTTTAAATCCGTGTAATATGTGTAAGTATAGTTGATAAAAGAGCAAGCTGGTCAGTTGTATTTCAATATCGATAAAGTGTGGGCACTGTATGCTGGACGGATAAGCCAGGACCTCAGTTTCGTCCACGATGATCAGATGCATAGGTATAATGTGAAGTAGAAATAAACCAAACACTTAGGTCTGCGTAATCAAACATCGTAGCCAGTTGTGAGTAATTACTGCAATTACGTTCTGTCCCATTCATCTTTATGTCGTAGCGGGAACATGAGCCAAGTTAATAAGGATGCGTTCTGAAATTAGCCCCCAGTATTGTCAACAATCTTTTATCTCTTCCTCTTGTCTAGGGAGTTTTTTTCGCACTGCCAGATAGTCTTGGAACGTATCCTAAGACATTTGAAAACAACAGTCCGTCGTACTACAATGAACATTAGGAAAATGTTTTGAGACAATAATGCGTATATTATACGATGAAAAAGGGTTACAAATATTCAGAAGCGAATTGACAACGATGCGTAATTTCAAACGCCCAGACGTATTTATATAACGTCATAAAGTAGAGGTGTACTAGCTGTACATCGCATATTATATAGTATGGTGGAAGATCGTCTACACTCGAATGCCAAAGACCCGTTGAAACTGTTGTGCACAGTTGACACAGTCGACAAACGAAAATGTACGTTTTGGAATATTTTCTCGAGGCTAGACAGGTTACAAAAATCCAAGAATTTTCAACATTCCGTACAAGGAATGCATCGACACTATTGTGGCCGTCAGACCCTCAGGTAGTGCTCCCTGACGCGCAAGGGTCACGGCAAATTCGTCCAATTTTGGTAGCATGAAGTTCTTCGTGAGCTTCCAGCCCTCAACCAACGCAGCTTCACTTATGTTCGACACTATCCGGCCTGCGAGGTTCATCAAAGGACGTTGCATCGCAGTTATATTTCTGATTATCCCCGTAAGTCCCCAGACCAGTAGGCGACAGAACAGAACCAACGGCGTTCTGAGGATGCTGACAAGTATGCCGCGGTGGTTGTCGTGGCCTGAAAACAACGTTTTATTCGTCAGTATCTGCTCTGTTCGTTTATGACACAGTATCGAGTAATCAGCGTCCACGATCATATTACCCTCATCGTTATTGCTCGTCGTCTGCAGCTTGTTGGTACTCGTATTAAGAGCGACGGATCGATTGTCCCCGGCATAGGAACTGGTTCTATGATCAGCAGAGACTTTCGGAAATGTACAGTGGATTGTCAGAAAAATGCCGAGCAAAATTAGCCCCCTTCTCGACATCGTTGCGACTAGGGGCGAGTCACTTCTGCTGCAGGAGAGTGGAAACCGATGATTACAAGCCGATGGCAATCCCCTCTCTTGTGGCAAAAGATACCCTTCGCAATTATGTTAACTATTCAGACTGGTATACTGGTCGCATATGCACGCTGCGTTTGCTATGAAAGTGACAAAATGGCGTCGACTGTGACGTATTGGTTGACGGTATGATATGCTAAATCGACAACTAACTCATGGCAGGATTAAGAGAAGAACCAGCGGATGGCCATTCTGTATTTTTCAATAGTTCGTGATGACAATTTAGTGACTTATATGGATGTCGGTTATTCACATCACATAGGCGAAGAAGGTCTACAAACACAGTGGTATAAATTTTTTTTACAGTAAGAAGCTTGATTTATTCACCAGCAAGGGATTCACCAGAAAGGCTGTTACCAGAAAATAAAGTTATGGAACAAGGCTGCAAGTCGAAAACTCGTCAGTTATTCTATACGGAAATTGATATTGGCGCACTTTGATGAGTACAAGTGTCATTGTCTGCTCAAATTTACTGTCAACGTTATGTACCGCGAGTGGATTGATGCATTATCGGCAAGATGCGATACTTGCAATATAGTTAATTGGTACGATTATTCGGCATAATTATCTGCATATTCGTACGATAATATCAAAAAATAGCCACGGACGTAGCTCATATCAATTTCGAAGGCGAATCAATCGTTGTGTTACACACTATCCACGCATAGTTAATTGTGTTTCGTAAAAGCTGCACAACAATGTCTAATTAACTCGTGAATAATTCACGCGTCGCGAGTGATAAGTCGAACGACCAAGGTCGTATTTCACGCAATTAACTTGTGGCTTGTAAATTGTAAACAATAATTCATGCGGCAGTCACACGTGAAATTTCAAAATTTGGTAATTTGAATAGTTTCAATAAACTAAACAAAAGTATAGTTCTTACGTAGTTGTACAATATACAAACCAACATAAGTAACGCAAGAAATGATGACATTCAATACGTACGTTGTATTAGTAAGCCCAAGGTACACAAGACTTTGGAGCGTCAAAAATTTGATCATACTCGTATTTCAAGATTGAACGGTATGGAATTCTGCGGCTGGGAATTCAGTCGAGCATTTCGGAGGAACTTTCAAAAACTCTATGCGTAAATTATACGTTCTTGAAAACGAAAATTAAGCGATCGGTCTTGTTTGCGCCTACCGACATAAGTTGGCGCGTTGTTACAACTATGATCAATAAAAGGGAGAAAAAAACTTGTGTACACACTGAAAAAAATACCTGATATGACTAATTGGTATACTCTGTACATACATGGCATTCGCTTAAATTTAACGTTACATCTTCGTGTCGTACGAATATCTACAAGCTGATAACACAAGCCGAAGCGACGAAACGGGGAGCTGGAACGTTTCAATATTTTTCCGGATTATATAAATTTTTTGGCGTTTCATGTTACAATTACAAAACTCTCTACCAGCGAATAGATTGTCATTTAAAACTGAATGATTCATTCAACGAAATACATATTATTTTCCATCGAATTAGTCGAACAACTTAGCCTCGAGAGTAGCTGTAATATTTTATTTCCACGGTGAAATGGAGTGTGAAATTACGCCAATTAAAATCTGACTGTTTCCAGTAATAGGACAAATGAAGATGGGATACTACATCTAAGTTCTTATTGTACGTTGCATAATTATCAGCGTATTATTTATGAACATTAAAAATGTCCAATTTACATTCTGCGTGTGTATTACATGCGACTGTCTGTACAATTATTGATCCTCTCGTCTGTTAAATATTCGCATACAATGTAAAGGAAGTAATTCACCAAAGTTCCGAAGTAAGTTAACAGGCATCCGGTATCTCGTTAGCCTATAAATATGCGCAAGAAATTTCAATCGGTACAATGGACCACACGGTGCAGGGTAATGTCTGCCCTATAAAGGATTTCATGAAAAAATTTGCCAGCCACAAAATCGAGCCGACACTCCACCAGCTGTTGGACTCCGTCATACCTGTTTTATCGTTGTCAATGCCGACTGAATTTAGTTCATTAGAATTACCTGTGGAATTTCAAAGCATGATATATGCGAAGCACTGCACAGTTTCGTTAAAACTCGTGAGTTAACATCTCTGTATTGATAAAGCACTTACCATCTGCCTCGCAAATACTTGCGAACACGAGGATCGAGATCACCGTGACTCCTACGAAGATGCGATACAAGTTACTCGCCATTCTCAGTTTCACCATCCAGGATAATTCCTCGACAAAGTGACAAAGTAGAAACCGAACACCTAGTGCGTGTCCTCGAACCCGTCACACTTTTTATATACTTGGCAACTGCTGATGTCTGAATGCATACGTTGTAATTGGGGGCGTAATGGTTGTGCCGACATTACGTACACCTTATGTTTAGAATTGTGTTTCCTTATCAGCCACGATGCGCGAATATTCAGATGCAGTTCGATTTCACCAGCTTTACGGGCCTTGGGCCACATGAGTTTGACCCGTAAGTTCGCATGATTTTATTGAATATTTTTAGCTCTTGATACAACACGCGTACCGAGAAATTTTTCTGAAACTCAATTTTAACGCAGTTTTATCACGCGACTGTGTGACTCAAGTTTCTGTACACCTTTAAAACGATAAAAAAAATATCACATTTGTAATTTGATGTATTCCCATTACCTGACTACGACATTATATAAGCGTAATTTTTCACTGACTCAAGGGGTGTAAAGCCTCTTTCAATACTCGTATCGATGCATATGTTAGGAAGATTTGGACGTACTGATATTTTCCTACGGGGAAACAGCGTATCAAAAGGAACAAGAAGCAGGAGTTATAAGAGGATAGTTCACACAATTGTCATTATCGCGTGAGAATCGCCTGATTCTTATTTGATTTTTAATCCAATTGACATTTATATTCAAGATTCAACTGCATGTTTTCTTTTCGCATGACTGCGAAACGAACAAATTATACGTGATCGTCATTTCCATTAAGCTTGTCCTGCTCTTCTCGTCATTTTCGTAGTGTGGTTAATTATAAGACGTACGTGGGTACGTATATGTATAAAAGTGAAGACGGCCATTATAATTTCTCCGCAGCTTGGCGAGCCTCGGCCATGTAGAGCCTGCCGAGATCGCTCAGATCGGCGGTTTCCTCTAAGAGCCAATCGCGGTAGTAGAATACTCGTGCAAAGCCATCCGGTAAGCCGTTGGCGCAGAGATTTGCCCACGACACAACTCCAGCCAATTCTCGGTTACAGACGAGAGGACCGCCAGAATCACCCTACGGAACACATGTCGTATTTTTCACGATATTTCAAATAAATTGTGCGATTATCGTTTAAACGATGTTGCATTATGGATATTTCTGCCATTGACCGACTAATTTAAACGACAAGCGAAGCGTTGGGTGGAAAAAAACTTTGGACGGAAATATTTGTCACATTACCAGTAGTATAAATAACTGACCACGGCTGCCAGTTTTTCGTAATCGAGCCAACAATTTAGTGACAATTCACTTTTAAAATAGAAACTGCAAAAGAATAACAAGGCGAAAATATATTTTACAAGCAGATATGTGTATGCATGGAATTCGTGAAATTCTCCATAGTTATTTTGAACCCGTGATAAAGTATAGCTTTGGATATACCGTTTTCCTACAGGTGTTTATCGTTTCAAAAAGCTTTTATCATTCGCTTCGAAGAACGTTTATTGCAACGTGAATTGTACGTACATACATGTCCATTAATTCCTGTGATTTAGAACTGTTGGCATAGATTACGTGCAGCACGCACACCTATGCTAATATACACATTTTCTCTGTAACAGATTGTTAAAGTAAAAATAATACATCGGGCCATTAACAACCGTGCCAATAATGTTTTTTCCGTTATGCGAGTGTAGAAATTATCGCTGTTGAGTAATTTAAGCAAGAGTTACGTCTGCATGCAGGGCTGATTGCTTTCCAAATAATAATCGTGAGATACATGAAAGATAAAAAATGTAGGCCATTATTCAAATTTAACTCTTGTCTTTCGTTCTTGCTTCACGGAAATAACACGGTAAAGGTACATCTAATAATAAAATTACTTCCGTTTGTACGCTCATCCCTGCAGCGATCATTGTCAATATTTTGTGTGATTGGTTGTTCGGAGTGTATATGTATAAGTTATGTAGGCAAATCTAACCGCAATACTAGGCCCTCGAGGGGCGGCTGGCTGCAGCCTCGGCTGCATAGAATCTGCCCAGGTCGCTCAGATCGGCGATGTTTTCGTTGACCCAGTCACGGAAGGCATAAACCCGGGCGAATCCGTCCGGTAAACCGTTGGCGCAGGGGTTTCCCCACGAGACGACACCCGCCAATTCTCCGTTACATACGAGCGGACCTCCGGAGTCGCCCTGCAGCATTTTATTCGACATTGTCAGGTACGCGTCAGCCTTTTTATCCAATCATGCGTATCCTCTTATTTTTAATAGATTCGAGGCATAGTCTACAGGGTCAATGATATCGAATCGTACCCCCTTAAACCCACCACAATTCCTAGGCTCTTACGAAAGATACGAATGCACGAATTAATCCACTTCAAACTTTGGACACTTGAGCAGCCCTGGTCAATAATTATACCTATACGTTGCGAGACTCGATTCCTCTTGTGAGAAACCTTTCGCCTGGTGGCGAGCGCGGAACTGTTCTATTAATTGACGGATCAATGATTTATTTTACTGCCACTAAACCGTGATCACTGAACGTTGTGGAAGTAGTGTCAATCGGAAATAGGTTTTTTTGAAACCGCACTTCTATTTATAGGTATGAGGATCCATTGAAGAACGTTGTTTTTCCACTCGATACAACGCTTCGCTTTCTTTCAAATTATAATTCACATGTATGGAATGCGCGAGGTATTTTACACGCATGAATTTAAAGAGACGCTATTGTGTTCAAGGTACGGAATGATTACCTAAATATTTATGATACATTCGTATGATAAGTAAGGCGAGTATTACGACGAAACTTTGAAACCACGATGACAACGAATGATCTAGTCCTATTTATGTTCCAGGTATGACGCATTGTATAGTCAACGGTATAAGCTTACACATGCATTTACACCTATAAATACTCACACTGCACACGCCGTTCCCTCTCACGCCACCCACGCACAGAGTGGAGTTGAATATCATCGAAGATGCCCAGTACTGGATGCATGTATCGCGAGTCATAGTAGCCATTACTCCGGACTGCAGTTGACTCGGCAAGGTGTTAGAAGGCATCTGAAAGATGTTTCTAACTTGTGAAAAAAAAAAAAATCAGTCAATCCTACACGATATACCGAAGCAAATTCATCTCGATCGATTCAAATTCAAATCAAATACTTGAGATGAATAAATCTGCTCCGAATCAATCGGATCAATTTCTCAAATTTATAATTCATCGAATACAGTTTTGGTTATTGGCATTTTCGTCGGCCGTTAGCCAGCTTACGTGGTGTCGACCCCACCCGGAAATGTCGCAATCCTGAACGTCGACATCGGCACTTGCGATGGGTATCGGTTGTTCGGTAGCAGTGTACGGAATTGGTGTAGCGAGTTTCAATACTGCAATGTCATTTTCCCAAGTGTTGCTGGGATTGTACTCGGGATGTATTCGCACTTCCGACAATTGCGTAACCCGTCCTCCGAAAACGTTGCTCAAGTGGCCTGTAACGACGAATCTTGCGCTCGGATCGACCGCCTCTGGAACATTGCTGCAAAAGCAACAATCAGTTTTTCACTTTCCGACATGCTTATTTGTACTGCGGTATATTTCCGGTTGAATGATCCAAGGTCGCATGGCACCGACAAATTAGATTTATAATTATCGTAGCACTTTTTGCACGTCAACGATTTCGAACTCGCATTTTTTCGTGAAAATTAATTATACGTCAACTAACTTGGCGACGCAGTGAGCAGCGGTGACGCAGTGTTCAGGTGTTACAAGGGCTGCTCCGCAAGTATGGGAAAAGCTAGTGCCCACGCGTAGAGACACCTTTGGACATACCGTAATTGATTATTGCTGTTGAAATAAGTAACGGGTGATTTTTTAACCGAATGGTAATTACCATGTACGGATATCTTCCATACTCCGCAACATCCGCGTTGACGAGACGGTCTTCCGGTCTGGCTGTAACAATCAGGCAAGACATTCGTGTAACAACGTATAATTTCAACAATAATTGCCAATAATTTGTTATCGCATGATACGAGCACTTGGGATTGGAGCGGACATCTGATAATCTAATATTTTACATAATTACATATGAAAATAACTTTAAGTATAAGAAAATTTTAACGCACCCGATGAAACCGCCAGGGTGGCAACGCCGATGATAAAAATGAGCACAAACCGCGACATCGTCGTAAAATTTGTGCGCGAAAAATGTTTCGACATTAGGATATATAGCCTCGGTGTATTAGTTATCGTATAGATAGAGAATTCCATTCGTCTTAATTAGGAATCCTAGGTGACTAGAGAAAAACGAGAATTAAGTATCTAATGGACAGTCGGCGGGAGAATTTCTTCCGATAATACCAGACTAGCCGCGACGGCGATGATCGAGGTGCCGGTAGCGAAGATAAGGACATGATATCGGGTGGTTAGAAGCTTACAAATGCGGGTCAACCTTGATTTCATTCGCATGTAAATACAGGCTGTATTACGAAACTCCATTATGTACACCATCGATACGTTCGCAAGGGAGTGTTATCACTTCCGTAATAGTCAATAAACTTTTGGACTTCTAATTCTGTCCAAGCGGCACGCAATTATTGTACCAGGAATAATCATAAAGGTATATTCCTACATGGATTAATCTACGAACGGATTACTTGTAACCGGAATTGCGACACGATCACGTGTTATGTCCACATTAAATATAAATGCACTTTGGCCTACATCACTGAATGGTTATCATCAGATTACAGATCCAGTAATGGATTGGTACAGGCGTTATAGTAGCAGAAATAACGTTCGTTGTCCGTTACTTGCTAATATGTCGTATAAACCTGCATACGAATGGTTCACAGTTCACCCCGTTAGATATACTCGGATTCAATCACTTCCCGATATGTCACATGCATACTATAAAACGTCGGCGCTAATGAACAGTGATAATTATAAACACACCTGGAATGTGCTCAAAAATTTTTAAATGCAAGTAATTTCGTTGTGACTCTGATGCTGTGATCTATTTTTAATGCCACTAACGAAAAATTTCGCTAAATATTCCGATAAAAAATTAAATGGGTGAACATTCACTCGAAATTTAACTATTTTTGGGTCGGATCAATTTGTGATGTTATACATTTGGCCATTTTTTCTGTTACTTTCGCATTATACTCTGGTTTTCTGCCAATTTACCGAGCGATTATATCGGTATATGTGCAAATTGACTTACCGCTGGTTTGATTTGGGTTTATCGATTCATAAAGCAAATAATTCATCCGAGAAAATCATTCGCCTATAACACGGTCTAACGTCTTTCTACCTTCCACAAGGGTTCTCCAGTGTCTTTTGCAATTCACGTGTAAAGATGTATCAGGCTTACACGGCACATATCAGCTCTTTATGTTCCAGGTAAAAAGATGGATTTACGTGGAAGATTCTGACCGGAATCTTGTCAAAGAGTTGTTATAACTTGTACAGCAAACATTTTGCGTCCAAAGTGCGGGTGACTACCGATTGTCAATGAGAACCGCTAACACTCACGTTTTCGATATGTTTACGCAGGCAAGAGAGGTAAGCAATCAGCTTTACGACGAGGAAACGAGCAATTTCACAGTGAACATTTGCCTTTTGTCATCATCTCGCAAACCATGAAACCAATTGGTGTTCAATGATCGGCAAGTAAGAATAAGTAAATTGGGTACACATCGCTGAACCACATCGCTCAGTTCGCCTGGAATAGAAAACGGGATTAGTACCTATTGAAAAAAGAAGAGAACTGGATGGGTGGAAACTAAGAAAAAAACTGAAATGCTAGCGTTCGCCCGTGTCCTGTTAGGAACGATGTCGGGCTTCTTCGTCCTAATCCTGGTCACAGTAAGTTCAGGCCCGCACATTGCGAGCGGTCAATTAATCAGACCAAACCACGTCTACCAAAGTATGATATCTGGTGTGCACGACTACTTCAACAACACGTGCATCATACTGCTGCACGCGACGATTGATCCAATGGAAACGAAAGGTGAAAAATGCGAGAATCGTCAATTTTCGATACACATGCCTATATGAACAGTAATTCGTATTTTCAGGAACGAAAAACACCGTACTTTTGCGAAATCTTCAGTTGTACCTTTCCCGTGAACGACAGACGCGAACAGCGATCATGGACCTCGGCACCTTCACTACAAAAGTAATTATTCCGTTGTAAGAAAGATAGACGCGTTTGCGAGATGGACGTAATGATACGTGATCGTATTTTTTTAAATTTCAGGTCGGTCGATCATACTTTAACATCAAACGACCACTGTTCGTCATTCTGAATGATCAAGGGAACGTACAACACCTTCTGACAAATGTAAATGCCATCAAGTTTCGTCATAAGCCTCAGTTTAATGTATAAGGGGCATTCCATGGTATCTCGATCAAGATTCTGAGTCGATACATCGGTCTGGCTTTATAATTTTTTCTGTGAAAGTACATGGCGAAAAACGTGATCGCAATTTTTTCACAATCTTTCGACCCAGCGTATCTGAAGTATAATTTAAAATCTTGAAAATAAACACCAAAATTCTAAAATCAGAAAACAGTTATAAAAATCTTATAAAATATGTACAAAATTTTGACACCTGTTAGAAGATGAGGATTTCATAACTTGAAAATATAAATAAGAAATATAAAAAATAAAATTAATATTATTATTGGATTGCTTTTTTGACGTAAGAATGAACACAAAAGCTTATTATAATATGGGCCGAAAAACGTCTTGTACTTTCGCACCAAAAATTATCAAGCCAATCTGAAGCAACGACTTAGAATCTTGATGTCATGAAATGTCCCACAAGAAAACTCTTATCCAAAGTTTTCTTACGCCGGTTCTAGAATCCTGAGTCCTCTTTGCACCTTCTTTTCCAAGTATAATATTGTAAACACACGCATCAATGCATGTTCAAATAAAATGTGTGTGCGTAGGTATTCATGCGGTATAGTATATATAACAGCAGGTATCTACGTGGATAACTATGGCCTACCCGACGTGGATGATATTCTTGAGCGAAGGCTCCACAGCGAGTGATTTCTTCTCTCGCATGGACATACCGTTTGACTGCGAATTCCTGGTCTCGGAAAGTAACGGAACGATGGAAGTAATTACGGAGGTGTATCGCGTCTCTCCGGGGGATGTGCTACGGAATTTGCCCTTTGGAACTTGGAGCCCTACTGACGGTGTCAGGACAACGAGGCTGACCTTTTATCAACGAAGGAGCAATCTCTTCGGAAAGAAACTACGCGTCACCTCAATAGAGGTATTCCGATATGGAATGTATCAGATCTGTTATCGGTTCAAACTGATTAGTCCGCGATAACCGGGGATTATGCCCCGTGACGACGAATGTCATGATCACCGTACAAAAGGAAGTTGTAGTTTTTTGTATCTCAGAACTCTTCTTCGGTAGCATGAAGATTTCGTCGCTTCAGAATGCTTTTCTAAAATGTTTTCATAATCAAATCAACTTTCCAATGCCTTCGAAGTTTCCATCCAACTCTTGTTAAAACTCAGACTCTGAAGAAATCGACCTTACGATAAAAGAGGCAATATATTTCAGAAGTGGGAAATGAATATATCGTACAGGGTTTTTTGTCAGACACTAATGGCAACGTGGCACAGCACTCTCGTCATATAAGTATACTATTCGTATAATGTCGGGACGGTATATGGTACTGGATAATTGCAGAATCCACCGATGTCAACGATCCTAACCGATGAACAGGGTGAAATGATTGGAGTTGGCGGGTTGTTTGGCCGGATCCTGGAAATACTTCAAGAAAAAATGAATTGCACGTAAGATATGCGTGACTATATATTATTCTGAATCTTGAACACATAATCGTTTAAGATGTTGGAAACTCACGTAATTCGTCATGAAATTAGCTAGGTTGAACCTTCGTCACCAGATTTATCGTCAGATTTTGTAGTCTCACAATCGTTGTCCAGATTTTTTCTTTCTTGGCGCTTTCTCAATTCCTCCAGTTGTTTTGCAGTTTCTCTCTTGAAGTAACGATCTTGGCTTGCCGAGCCCCTTTCTTCAAAAATCTCAGTCTTCGTTCCATCGCCTTTCCTTCTTTTCCGTTCTGAAAATAACCTCTGCCCTCGACATGTTCTAACCATTCGCGACAATCCACGTCGAATCATTTATGAACGCTACAAGACTGATTCACCACGTTATTTTTTCGTTAAGAATCTGTACGGTCCACCCCGGCATATTTTCTTTTGTATGTAGACCAAACTATGACTCCTGCAGGTGGAAAAAATGTTGATCGATATTGCCAAATATAAAACGGGCCGTGGCCATTAACAGCCACAACTAATTCACGCCTTTGTGCAGATTCGTTTGTTTCTTTCTGCTGCTTTTCCTTTACCGAACGGGAATTTTCGTTTCAACAGGTTCGAATACATCGAGTGTGACTCGTGGGGTTCGATATCCTCGAATGGAACCTGGAATGGGATGCTTGCTTTGTTGAATGAAAGAAAGGCCGATCTGGCCGCCAGTGAATTAGTGATGACCAGCTCACGAACACAGATCGTTGATTTCACGATACCAATTGTATCCTCCAGGTAAGCTATACAGCCAAACAAAGCTGCGTCAAACATCCTGTATTGGATGATTAGAAATGGTGATACTCTACCGATGCATGCAGATTCCGTACCTACATCCAAAGACCATCGTTTGCATTTGTCAAGTGGCGAGGCTACACAGCACCCTTTTCAAAGAACATCTGGATGACCGCTGTATCGCTGATAATACTTTCCAGCATCATCATCGTTTGGATGGAATATGCCGAATCGTGTTTGAAGCGTCATAGAAATTTCATTAATTCAAGGTTAATGGAGACCATTTTGGCGGTTTTTGGAGCTTTTTGCGGCCAAGGTTGTATCCCTCATTCGATTCTGTGCGCAGGTTGCGTTATTCTGTGCCGAATTGCTTGGATTGCTGTGCGTGCTGCGAACGACAGGAAATACCAATAGCTATAAACCTTGCTTCACTCCAGTTTACTGATTTCAGGACGTACATCGATTCTATTTCTTGTTGGTCCGAACTACAGCTTACTAACGAAAACCTGTGAAAAATGGACACAAGCATTCCAGCGCGAATAATACCGACGCACAGGACTATTAGCATGACGCTAACAACAAGCGCACAATTAAAACAAGGGTGTTTTTTAACTTGCCTCAGGCATAATGCCCTCCCCATTGACAACTGCGAGGACCATTCACCTGGCGATTCACCTGACAGCAGTCATTCTATTAGCCGCCTACTCCGGAGCTCTGGTCAGTTTCTTAGCCGTCCAAATGTTCACGATGCCGTTCACGACGATGGAAGGTCTGTTAGAAGACGGTACCTACAAATTCGGAGTTGTCTCCAGTTCGGCGGAGTACAATTTGTTCAGCGTAATGCCCACATATTGGAAATTTTCGAAATTATCCAAAAGCGATCAAAAGTTCGTTCAATAACAGCACAGGCCTGTTATACCTACACTTTAATTTTTCCACCAGAATACATCGGACTTGGTGCTACGAGCGCTGTTTGAAGAGAGAATGGAGTCGGACAGACAGTTACCGCGAAATTACCTCGAGGGGTTACGACGTGTCTGTGAAGAAAATAAGTACGGTTTCATGATTACGGACACCATGGTCGAGGCACTCGAGAACCGAGTCGACTGCATAATTGAAGCACTCGAAACTATGCTGCAAACTTCTTTAGCCATGGCTGTGACGAAGAACAGCCCCTATCGAGGGATCGTCAACGCTAAGTAAGTCTTTTTACGGATAACATATGCAAGCACAAAATCGAGTTAAACAATCATTACACCTACAGCATTCTAATGATGAGGGACAGCGGTATTCTGAAACGCATATTCAAGGCCGAGTGGCCGGTTAAATTCACCAAGGTATACCAAATACGATTAGGGTGAGACTTAACAGCGAGACTCTTGCGATTCATCGGATAGCATTTTCCTTAATGGTCGATCCAATGTTGGGTATTGATTGCTTTTTTACACAGGCTAAGCAGCAGTGGAGTTCTGTTGAATTTGGGGATATCGTTCCGCTGATTCTCGTCCTTGTCTGCGGTATTATTCTTGGGAGTATTTTTGTTTGCGCTGAGAGATTTATTACCTGGCAAACTGCATACTTCAGATTCGGTAACGGGATATACCGCACCGAAGCTAAGAGTGTTAATTGATTATATCAAATATTGTATGAAAATAAATATATTGAACGAGCTAGTTATGGTATCATTGTATTACAGATGTCCTTGTGTTATAAATAAATTTGTTTCGATTCTAAATTCTTTGTTTTATTTCATTGTCAACCACTATCGTACAAAATCGATCAATATTTCCTTAAGCTGGCGGCAATGTTACTCATAAAATCCGAAATTTGAAAAAACGCTGTTTGGTACTGTTTTGAAAGCAACTGCAACGGAGAGACAGACTAATTGTAAGGCATTATCTTAGATCATGCAATTTCGGCAATAGGTGGCCATTTGTCTATAAACTAGAACCTTTTTTGTTCGATTTTAAAACTAACCGCCTCGACGATGACCGAATAATCACAGTACAGTGCAATCAATTGTGGACGTTCGCAGTGTTGTATCTTCTTTTACATCAACGCCTCGCAACTTTCCTCGCAAAAAACAGAAATGAGACGATGAAAAGATGATGAGAAAACATGCGACGTGAGAAATGATTTCATTTAATCTTCAATTACGTATAACGATGATCCCGTCGACAATGCGAGATACTCCCGATTAGGATTCATCAGAATCGAAATCTAAAATCCTATTAGAAACAATCTCAACATCTACATTGCTCGGCATTTATACCAGTATATAACGTATAAATTCGAATCTAACCAGAAAGTAAACTTTCTCGTGGATTTAAAATCGGGCTTTCGTTCCTGTCCCTGTCAAAGTGACGCTGAATTATATGTACGTAAAAAGTATCTACATCGTATGTAGTATCAAACGGTACATGAATTATATTTTCCCTAGCGTGCTTGATACGTTATCAAAACCAATTCTTTTTGGAAAGACTTGAAAAAAAAAATATTTATGAACGAATAATTATGTTCCAACTACTTCAGTTATCTAGACATCACAGGTGCAGTATTATCGTTTGGTATTATCTGCACGCTTTCGCCATCGTCGTCAATGACGAATTTCGCATCCTTGTAGTGCATCAAGTTCCGACTTCTCTGAATTTTCCACGCCGAATACCCGGCTTTGTAGAAGGGTGGAAGAGGCTCAAAACCCCCGTCTCGAGCCAAGCCGTCGTTGTATTCCCACTGATTGTCCGCAAGCCGATGCGCGCGTCGTTTTAACGGTGACTTGCACAACGCGTCCTGAAGCATGATATCCTTCGAGGGTAGACGCACGTTACCTTTCAGCGAGGCGATGAAGTATTGTACCTCAAACAAAGAAAGAATTTTCTAAAACAAAATACCAAAAGATTATTGAAATGAATTTTTCTCATTTCTGTAAAAATTTCTTTACGGAATTCCTGTTTTTTTTTTTTTTTTGTTTCGTTTGTTCGTTTGTTGACCTTTCTTTTCTGCAACTGTCTCCATTATCCTAAAACCGGATTTCCTCTGCTTCTCGGACAAATCTTGATTTGTTCCAAATTATATAGGGTATGTGTAAACGTCATCAATGAATTATAAATATTCTGCACGTACTTGTATATGAAACATTGGAAACGGCACAACAACGAGTGGTATCCCGACAAAGCACATCGTTGGATGTTCGACGTTTATCATGTGCCTGTAAAGGGGGTGAACGTAGTTATCGTCAACTGTAATTCCGCAGGTCTCGTCGAGGAAAGGAAAACTGTACTTGTACCCCGTACAATACAGGAATGCATCTGCGAACAGGCTTGTCCCATCTTTGAGGATGAATCGGTTGCCTTCCACCCCGGTTACGCCCATCACCTCGGTCATGTTCGCCGGTAGAGCCGAAATCAGTCTATAAGTAGAATTGGAATTTTTTGCAATTGAAATCGAGCAATTCTTTCATTACGTGAATTTATTACGTTATTATGCGAGGCTTCGTGTCAAGTAATTATTTATACCAGCCGAGAGGAGATTAATGATAATTTAATTCAATTTGCATTTAACAAAAAGCAGCGTTTCGTACACAAATTTTATGGAAATATATACGAAGATTGTTTAGAAAATTTCTTCAGCTATTAATACATGTATTGATTAATAAAGTATGGTAAAATTATTGAAGTGCAAATTTATGACAAACAATTAAAGGTATGAACTTTATCATGAGAATGTTTGTTATTCATTTCACCTGCAATTACGGAACAGCGAAGACAGTACATTTTTTTTTAATTTTTTTTTTGTCAAATATCTTTATTTACATCGTTAGATGATTGGATTAGAAGTTTGTCATCTTCATTAAGAAGCCCACAGTATCGATTACACGTAATAAATGAACTTACCTAGGATTGTTGTGGCTAAGATAAACGTGGCGAGCGTATCCGGTCAGTTCAATTCCAATATCAGCGCCAGAAGAAGCTGCTCCCAAGACAAGGACGGTTTTACCAGTGAACGGATGTGGTTTGCGATAATCGTGGCTATGCATTACTATGCCAGGAAATCGTTGAATCCCGGGTATAGGCGGAACGTTCGGTTCAAAAAAGTGACTGCGTGACAAAGAAAATTTAAGTTGTAGTCGTGTCAAACGGAGCAATTATGAAAGTACAGTGCAATATACTGAGATTTTCAACTGGTGAACCAGAAGCGATTATGTAACATCAAATTTCAATTATTTCGAACAACGATCACAGGAAAATTTAGACGTATGAATTCTGAGTAAAGCCGATTTCTTTCCAACGCAAAATCTTTTAAAATCGGAATTGCACGATATGTTTAGATTTATTACTTTTTGGTGACTATTAACAATTTGGTCTACGCGTACCCGTTGCAGCAAAATACAGCATCGAATTCTCTTTCCACTATGGTACGGTTTAGGACATTCTTTATTTTTATTTTCCAAATTCGACGATTAGCTACTGATGAAGTAACCAAGGTTGCAGGATCGGTACACCGAACATTGCATATGGGTTGTACAGTCTCAACGCTGGTGTTGAACTGAAATTACGAAAGCGAAAACGTAGGCATTAGATGATTTATTTTCATGCGTAGGGCCTCGCACCAAAAATCATTATCAAAAGATACAGAGTTTGATTTTTAAATAAGTATTTTTATCTTTTGTAATACTCTCAAAAAGTATCTACATAGATACATGTAATAATTCGAATTACGCCGAAATTGGGGTATTGCAACGAACTGTAGGTACGGATTGTAAGTAAACAAAATTGATTTTTTTTTTAATACGATAAATAATTGGTGCGAGTCTCATTACACATAATACAGATGAGTAAAATACGGGTAGTTGTAGTACCGTAATATATTTACGAAGATCAAAATGATTTGTGTAATCTTCTAAATAAGATAAGACTTCGGAGTGCGAGATGCAGCTCTTCTCGCCGTTGCCCATCTTCCGCCAATCAGGAAAGTTCATTATTACACTTGGCAAATTTGTTCTGTAAAGGTACAGAAAGACAGTAAAATATCACCAGTAATATAGCAAAAGTACAATCAAGTTTCAAAAATCATGTCCATATTCCAAATGCGGTTTTACAGAAATATTATTTTTCAACATTTTTATTTGCGCCTGATTTGATTCCAACTATGAGAAATTGTGACACGAATAGAAGTTTTTGTCCACAAGTCAGTATTCGGCATTTAAAAAACCTATCTGATTCAGTAACGATCCGATCCGTGACCCTAAAATATAATTAGTTGTTTATTTCTCTGAAAACTTATGATATTGAATAGGAATCATCGAGTATGTATCATGGTTCACCTGAGACTTTCGTACATGCTGGAGTGAATGGGAAGTTGATTCTTAGCGTCGACTCCGATGCTCTCGTTATAAACCCACGTGCCGCCAATGTGATCAGTCTGTTCGAATGCTTCAAATTCAAAAACCGCGGGCTCGGTCGCCAAGTGACGCAATGCGCAAAGGCCCGCAGCACCTGTGCCAATGACGCATACGCGTAATTTCCTCTCGGCTGCAGGCATCCCAACCAATTAACTCCTGAATACAGATGCCAGGAGAATCAGACAAGGTTTTTTTTTCACGGTGAATACTTTCTTAGGATCACCCTGTCACTCTACACTTTTGACGATAAGACAATAAATTGATTTTATACAAGTGTATAGCACAATGTACGTTATATTTACCCAGCAACAGTTAAAAACCACGCGACGAATATACGGCAAAAACAATATTGTGCACCAGTCCAAGAAGCAAGCTCGATATTGTGATAGGCGGAAAAACGAAACCACGGATTTCCGATGGAACACACTATGTGTGTATCGTATATAGTTCGTGCATACATAAAATAATCATATCTTTATATACTTCGTACATGATAAGACACATTGTTATCTGCGATAGTCATTATCAGTGCATCTGCTTTTGCCCACACCACAATGTTACAATCCCGTTGTTATGCTCGGTACGGGTTAATTAAAAACCAGCACTTCCAGCAGCTATCTGTCACATACCTAATAAGTACAAAGCAGATCGTCGGATTTGAATTTTTCTAGTCACAAAACCGCGTGTATTCCCGCGCATTAATCAAGAAGACATGGGCGTTGTTTTTATGCGAATTTATATCAACGTCTAGTTATGCTTAAGACACCGTAAATTTAGAATAACAAACATCGCAAATTAAAGTTTAAAATTGCTGTCACAGTACGCGTATATCATACGACGACTCATCAATTCGTTAAGAAAAAAAAAAAAATCCCTTAACCTGGGTAATACTGGACAGATTAGATTAGATAATATCGGTAACTCAAATTCGCGATTACGATAAAATTCAAGCCTATTTCTTGTACTTTGTATTTCTTCGTACAACAATGGGATTCGTCGTCTGTTAATTCCGATGCTTCCGATACAATAGAGGATATATTCATCGGATAGCATTACACGTCGATAACGGAACTTCGTTCACAACGTTTTTCAGTTTTAGGGTAAAAGGAAAATTCTAGCGACGCGAGCCAGTATTTCGGTTTAAATGCCTATTGAATTGCGGAGAAAACGGTCGGGATATTATATGGTTGTGATTATAGTTTACAGAATAGGAATGCAGCCGAATAAGAATCTTCAACTCTGCATTCGATTATAAATGACAGTGCAACGCAATTCCAATGGATTTATATGTATGCGAAAAGAAGACAGAATTTTTCGATTTTATAAAGGAAGGATGCGCGTCGGTGTATTCGGTGTCTAACTAAAATTGAGAAGAAATCGTTTAATAGCATTGAATTGTATGTTAATACTATATCCTAAGTAGCATACATATACATATGTATAATATTCAATTATATAATAACAATATACTATGAATTCATTCCTTTTCTTTCACTTCCTGTTTGTAACGATTAAGAATTAATCCATAAAGATATCCGTTTCTGAGCAATCATATAATTCTCTGTGTGTGTGTGTGTGTGTGTGTGTGTGTGTGTGTGTGCGCGCGTGTGCGTGTGTGTATACTATAAGTTACAATCAATATTCCAACCACTGAGACTGATTCAATTCATTAATCAATGTTATGAAAGTGTGGAGAAAATTTAATATACATATATATATATGCATAACCCTATATGTATGTATATATGAAAAGCCATTCGGTAATAGGTATATAGGTATATACACTATACGAATTTTACGATTTCTTATATATAATTAATCCCCGCGATCGAAAAAAAAACCCTCCTCACGCATGTTACTTTGCATGGCGAATGGGTATATTAATATTTAGGCCGTGGTACAAATAATAATAACATTAATTGTAATAATAATAGCAATAATAACAATAATAATAATAAGTATAATAATAATAATACATGTAACAAAATGCAATTTACTAAAACATACGACTTGAAAATAATTCGTAACTATATCAACAGTGGCCAATAATGTACAATAGAGGCTTAGCTCTGATAAGTCCCAAACTTGTCGGTATATGATCTGCCCGTTGCCGTGTATAATTGCGCAGACCAAACTCTGATCGGATCTATAGTACCTGCTGTATTATAATTATAAGAATAACACCGATAATTATAACGATAATAATAATAATAATAGTGATAATTACAATTACAATAATGATAATAATGATGATAGTAATAGCCATATTAATAATAATATTAATGATGATAATGACGATGATGACGATCGTGATAATAACAAGGATAATAACCGAAAATGCACAAACTTAGAAGAATGGAAATTTTTACCCGTGCGTATATAAGTATATATAGATAAGCATGTGTGTGTGTGTGTGTGTGTATGCGTCTGTTCAACTAATTTGCAATATATATATATATATATATATATATACACACAGTATACAGGTCATATATGTACGACTTGTATAAACTACCTACACGCGAATTCTATAACAGGCAAAGATGAAGGTTCAGATTTGTCATGGCCATGTAATAGGGATTGTAAATTCAACAAAGGTTTTCAACTAAAAAATTATTGCAATCCAATGCAGGTATGGATGCAGATGATAATATTACCGTTCAAATGGGGTGAAAGTAATAACGTTAATAATATCACTGCTGGTTGACTTTCCACAGAATCCAGTGTGTGACACTGAAAGCCGAAATTATATATTTATATTGAACTTTGATTGTTACGTTGCCACGCCAGATCTTAATCAGTTGAATAGATTGTTAATAAATATTTCCGTGCCTTGTGGCTTCTACTGGGATAAATCGAGTTTGCCGTTTCATGAAACATCGCTTGAAAGGAATTCGATTGAATGAAAAAAACGAGATGAAGCAAGCAGAGGACAGGAAAATAGAGTTAGAGAGCCAATAACTATTACAACAGTGGGTATTCATATTATATATACATATATATAATATATGTATAGTGTATATATAATATATGGGTATACATACAACTTTAATACCAAGAAGCCTCTCATCCTGCCAGATTAACGAAATATGTACTTATATGGTAAGTATGCCGCATTCGCCTACAAAATGTTACGGGTAACAAAATCTAATCGAAATTGAAGTAAGCGTTTCGTTTATTCCTTTAACATACGAAATAAGAATAAAAAAACACTGCGGACATTACCATTGTTTAAAATGAAATTTGGCAAGTATAATGATATATTCTATCGACAGCTTTTTCGTTCACCACATCGCTGTATTGAATCTACGTGTACAGACACATGTTTGCCCTGCTAAGTCTCTGCATATTTACAATCATGTATACTTTCTTCAATTTATTGCAATTATTGATTATCATATTGTAACTAATTGAAAATACATAAAAATGAGTATGCATGGTGATTAGGTGAAAACTGAAATTTTTACAACCAAACACACATGCACACGCATTGGTTAGACTTTCCATTGTCATTATCATTATTTCACACGACGCCAGCTATACCTGCACATCATTGTGCCATAGCTATTAAAGAGATTCTAAACTCTGCATTATTCTAATCTGCGACAAAAAGCAAATATTTGGCGTCATATTTTGATTCCTGGCGACAATTTCTGCGATTATATATTGTCGCCTTGTTCAAATTATCGAAAGTATTTAAGGTAATAGTCGTGAATTACAAGGGGAAACGCGAGTAACGAGGGTTTGACAATGAGTGCTAATTAAATAATGGAGCACAAGACACTAAATCTGCCTCCATCTTTCGTAGCATATCGTAGCCCATTATTTTCTCATTCGACACATCAAATACAAAACCAGCTATTTTCTACTATACCTCAGTTTGGGGTTTCATCATTCAATCAATTCCTGCTCATAATTGCTATAAATATGTGTACGGATTTTCAACATTATTCGTCGAAACAATTTTTCACAGCCCGTTATTTCATTGTTTTTTTTTTTTTTTTCCAACATTAAAATTTGTTAATCCAAATAACTGGAATATTATATCGTAGTTGTCTCGTGTGTTAGTCACGGGCAGGCAATCGATAACGCTATACCAGTAATCAAGTTTCCAATTTGTGTTGATGACCGAAATTCGGCAAGACTTATCTTCTTCAAATATACGTAAATACATTATTGCAGTAAATCGTGCTCTTACGGAGTACACACACATATATATATGAGCAAACTGCCCGAAGCGTAAGAGTACATATATACATACGTACCTATAATCTTTGTTGGGAGAAAAAAATTGGAAAAATTGAATCGCCCTGAAAACTCGTATGTTCCAAATACACGCACCAATAGTCCACGCACCATGCACTTGTTCATTGAAGTATTTCTATTGAACCGCTAAGTCGGGTAAATTGTTACAGTTTAATATTCGGTTCACTCGGGTGTATGAAATTTATATTACCACATACTCTAGATTGTTGATTATTCATAATTACTTACATCGCTTAGCTATTCATCTATTTATCTATCTATCTATCTATCTATCTATCTATCTATCTATCTATCTATCTGTCTGTCTGTCTGTCTGTCTGTCTGTCTTTCTACCTACCTACCTACCTACCTATCTACCTAGCTATCTATTCATCTGTTTTTTATCTCTCTACACTAATCATAAATGTTTTTTATCTCTCTACGCTAAATCCCCCTAACTTCCAATCTATCCTTCACTGACAGATGACAGGGAACTACGCGTTGAACCACCGGCTACAACGGTGTGATGGGTTAGATCTGGAAGATCAGGCAGATCTGGGAGGTCTGGTGGCAAGCATAGAGGCACCGCCGACGGTCCATAAATGGCCTCCTGTACCTCCAATTGTTGAGCGAATTGTTCTTCTAGTCTCTGCAAAGTATCATGAGAAACAATAATAAATTAGATTAGCATATATGAAGATATTAAGCATTCTTTTCACGTAAACAAATTTTATTTGGTTCTTCTTATAGTACAAATATGGAAAAAAAAAAGTTTTAATAAAATTGAAACTAGATTGAGAATCACAACTATTAAGAGATGGGATTTAAATTTTACTGATAATTAATTGGTTTTCAGATGTTAGCATACAAATGCAAGGGTGCATCTGAGGAGAATTAGAGAATTCGTTTTGTACCCGCATGATTTTGGTAAAGCGATGGCAGTAGTTTGGTAATGCAATTCAATACTCATCAGAATAGAATTGATAATTGACTGACCTTTGGTATTCGAGTATTAACGATTCTCGGATAAATCTTCTACCTGTACTCAATGCCATCGAATACAGTTGTTCGGAGTGGTATTAAAGGATGTGAACAGCGTACAATTTCACATAACAAAAATATATACACAAATTCATATACATATATAATGTATATATACATACAAGCAAAGACATTTCCAAACCACAAACCCTTGATGATACGACTTGATAGAAATATACATATGAATGTATACCTATAGATAGCGAAATAACTGTGTGAAAACATCCATAGTTCGACAAACATAAACAACGCAAAGATATTCAGAACCAAAAAAACATGTTGCAATATTTAATGATTTGAATCACACTACAAAAATGGTAGCTACTGATGAATACAGAAATATGATTACTCGATTTGCACCGCTAGTGCATGTGTAGGAATGATAGTGAATGAAAAAAATATAGATACTCTTTAGACCGTAGTCTACAGAGTGTGCTATCGAGAAGAATAGTAGGTGAAGACGATTACGGCAGCGGCAAATGCTTAGAAATGAATGGAGCATTTTCAAAGATGATAAACGATGTACAACAATACGACAAGAATGGAATGACGTGAAATAGTCAGCCAGGATCATTTACGCAAGGAAAGTGGGCGGAATTCGTTGGGATTTGCCGATTTTTTGTCAAGGCTAGCACCCTCAATCCCAGACAATGAAGTAGCATCCCCTTCGGAACCAGGATGTTTGAGTGATACACGAGGTAAACTAAATGCTGATGGAGATGGCTGAGGTTTGATGTAGGAATTAGCTCTGGAAGTGGATGCGAAAGAACGAGGCGACCTGCGCCAACTGTTGGACATGCCCGTAGTCGTTGTTATTTCAACAGCCATGCCGACAGGACTGACACCGCGAGAAGTGTCTAAGGAGATTAATGAAAGGTCGCTGAGACGTGTCGGTAATGAACCTGGATAACGTGATTCCAGGGCTTCCATTTCCGTAGCCAGCTCAGCCTCTATTTTCTACAACAATTGTGTAACAATGTTGTTAATAATTTCAGCACGATAAATCGTACTGTAAGAATGACAATGATGACGTTAACGACAGTCAGCATTGTATGTGAGCTCTTTGCTTCGAAGACAAGTCAGAAGAATCGATTAAGCGTAAGTTGATAAGATGTTTAAATATTTTCATTGACATGTAGAAAACGTGTGTAAAGTAAAACTTAAAAAATGCAAATATCAAAGTCAACGTGTGAGATTTACGTATTCAAGTCGTAAGACAAATGATTTCATCTATTATATCTTACATGAAAAGAAAAACCAGAAGCAATGAGAAGGAATTTCGCTGCATGGACATGCAAAAAAATTACTGCTGTTATTTTCACTCGATAAAATCCAACATATCTTATATCTACCTATTATCAATATTCTTTATAAACATATCAGGTACTGTTATTTGATAATGGCATACACGTAGCGTGTGTAAACGGTAAGTGCGTGGACTTTTTTTCTTAAAATAATATGCAATAAGTCTGTAAGACTTATATCATTAACGACTCACCTGCTTTCGTGGTTTAAGCTGTGCTTTCCACTCTCGAAGTTCCTTCGTGTAGGATTCCTCCTGCTCCTTGAGCTTCATTGTCTCATGCTCCATAAGCATTTTTCGCTTTTCATTTTGAAGTTGTTCCAACTCCTTGATGGAAGCATCGCTCTGTGCCCTCAACTCCTCGAGCTGCCTGGCGTGTTTTAATTCAAACCTTTGCTGTTCAGCCCTGTATCTCTTCTTTTCATTCTCTTGGAATTTTTTCAATTTATCACGCTCAGCGTCTGGATCAGGAGTAAGAGCAGCAGTCATTGATATACGCATTGATTCGCGGAACATCATCTCCCTAGCCTTCATCTCTGTGCGTATTCTCTTCGGAAGGTTCCTACGTTCAACAGTCTGACGTTTGACAAGCTCCTCTTCCTTACGCTGATTCATTCTCTTCATCTGCTCAAGCTCCTTTTCATGCCTTATCAGCATTTGGTGCCTTTGCAAAAAGAATATATCCTTCAGTTGTCGCTTCAGTAGCTGCTGACGCTCTTTGATTTGTCTCTCTTCAAGTTCCCATATCGCCGCTTCCCTTGCCCTCATGAGCTGCTGTTTCTGCTGCAAGAATTGTCTCTCCATAAGTGCAATCCTCTCACGATGACTGTCTGATAGCCTCCTCAGCGACGTCTCATGGCTCTCATTCAACTTTTCCAAAAATACCTTCTCCCTAGCTTCGTGTTCGGCTTCGAGTTTATCCTTCCGCATCTTAAACGCATTCTTTCGCCTTTCTTTAGGCATAAGGTCAACCTCCTGCTTGAGCAGTCGCAGCTCCTGCTTCAGCCCTTCGCGAAATTGTTTCAACTCGCGTTCTTGCTCACTACGGATTTTTTTTGACGCAAGCCTCAGGTCAGCCTCTTGTTGGGTCTCAGCCCTTTCAATCTGTTGACGCTGTTGTCTGGCCAACGTATCGAGGTCACCTTCTGCCCCACGTTCCAACATAAGCCTCTCTTGTTCAAACCGCTTCTCCTGCTGATCCTTGGTGAATTGCGATTTCTGCGACAGATCCTGAAATTGTTTCTGTTCCATTTTTTGTAACATCTTAAGCTCCCGTAGTTCTTGTTTACGAAATATCTGGTCGTCGTACACCTTGCCATTTTCATCATCTCCGTATATTACCTTTGATGTAGTAGTTGTAACTACAACGCCATCAATCTCGAACTTTCTCGTACGCTTTCGTGTCTTTTTCTTAAGATTCATTATCTGAATATCTTCCTTTGTCCTCGCTTGTCTCGGTGCGTCTCTCGTGTACTCGGGAGGTTTTCTTCTAAGTACAACTTCGTCGTCAATTTCTGACGATTGCCGGGAATCTCTTCCCAAGTGGTTGTCTCGGCTCGAACCTCGGCTGTCCTGGCTTATTGTCGTTGATATAGATTCTGCATCAGATCTGTCGACACTCTTGCTAGGTGTGTGAGACCTGGTTGATCCCTCATCGCTGTTGGACCGATGTGACGAGTTCCCTTCATTACTACAGCTACTGTCAGGTGAGATGCGTTTATCCTTTAATGCTTTACCTCCACCTTCCTCTCTTGACTCATTTGTATGCTTTGCCATCGTTGACCAAGGTCCTGCTGCCGTACCATCGCTGCGTACATTTGCAATACCATTAGGCATCAGCTTCGTAGGGCTAGCAAGGTCATCGACATCTGTCGACCCAACTGTAGTTCCAGCAACCATCACCGACATACGAGGTGGAGTTAGCATCTCGTCGCCGCTGTCACTCTTTGAACTGGACCTCCTCCTTCTTCTCCTACTATTACTACTATTAACATGATCTGCCATTGATGTGCCAGTATTACTATTCTTGCCAACAACAGATGAATCTTTCACTCGCTCTTTGTCATCACCAACGGTAACTACAGATACATGGCTGGTATCCATCAATTCGTCATCAACAATCGGGCTTACTATGACAACTTCCGACTCATCCAGTTTCTTGCCAACACGTTTGGAAGTATCGGTGGCACATATTACAATTGGCTGTTCCTGTGGCGTGTATTCAAGGCTATCCAAGCTTGTAAACCCATCATCGTCAGTCGAACTCTCATTTACCTGGGTTTTGTTTGTCTCATTGGCAACGATTACAACTTCAGATGTCGGGGATTGGTGTCGAGGCGGAGGTGGAGTTGCTGTGGCATCGACAAGCACAGGAGGATGTGTTGTTACGACGGTAACTTGGCTCACATTGCTGGCCAAACTATTCGATGGATCAGGTGTATCTGGAGTTATTCGTACCATGGATTTATTGAATCGTATATCTTCTTGATGTTCAGAGGGTTTTGTTTTACCTTCAAAGGAAAACATAAATACATTAGTCTCCATGTAGGGGGACATGCGACCTGGGACAGGAGCATTTTATTAATTTGTCAATTGTCAAGAATATGACAGTAAATGCTCATAACAATCATAACTCTGCAATTAAAGATAGGGTGAGACATTTCAGGAGAAGATTGTATAGATTTTTGGTATAAGAAATGAATGAGTATCAAATCTTAATTTCTAAAACAATAAACTAACATGAGCAAATATCTTACCGGTAATAACGACAACATTATCTCCACTGCCGCTTCTGGATACACTACGGCTTCTCACTGGTGTTGACGTCACAACAGCGACTCCTGACCCGGCGGACGAACCTCTCCTATGAATATGTTCTGACCTGTCTACTGTATCACCGGAACTTTTTTCTTTTCTGGCTTGGTTTTCTCTCTTCCAATCCGGACTACTGCCCCTATAAATTTCACCCGACTGCGACCTCAAAACATTATTGCCAAACGAATCATTGCTCGATGCTTCTTGACTTCGACTTTTCAAAAGAGTTGTTTGAGTGCCAAGGTCTGAGTTAACATCGGCAGTAGAGCTCGATTTTGGTGTCCGTTTTCCCGAAAGTTGGGAAATTGTGCTTGTTCCTGAAATGCGTTTCAGTGTTTCGATTGACGCGTGATCCGAGTGCCGTTTTGCGGAATCCATCGAAATTCGTTTTTCAAGAACAGCATTCAGTTTATCTTCAACAGATTTCCGTTTTTCGTCCAGGCTTTGGAAATTTTCGTCTGTGACTGGTCGCGCATCGTACCTTATGTCGTATTTTGGTCGTTGATCTTCAATCAATGACTTCTTTTCATGCCTAAAAGTAGATTTATCAAACACTTAGTACTCGGACATGAAAACGATGATAGAATTGTCAACACTCGTTTAACACATGAAGTTACGAATATTCGCCAGCAATATTAATAATTTACCTTTTTCGCTCCTCCACCGAAGTTTGTCTAACATAAACTGGTTCTTTGACTCCATCAGGAGCGTGGACTGGTTTAACTGGTGCTGATTTCCGTTTGTCCTCGTTACTCAAATGTTGCTTATCTGCTGGGAGTTTCATCTTTTCGTCCATAGATCTTCTTCTAACTTCTACATCCATAGGCTTTTCTGGTGGTGGCTTTTTCTTCTCTCCAACTGGCTTTTCATTGAGCATAGACTTTGGTTTATCCGAACACTCCTCACTGCGACGCGCCTCGACAGGAATATGATGGTTTTGTTCTTCACCAACGATTTGTGCTGGAACTTTTTTGATATCTCTATCGTCACCGTCATTCTTAGATACAGATTTTTTCTCCACTTCTTTATTAACAATAGATTTTTCCTTGTCCATTGTCACAGGAGTTACGGTATTGCTCTTTTCAGTAACTGATGGTTTTGGAATGTTCTCCTTATCTTCTGCCTTGCCAGTGTCGTGACGTGTCGTGGCACCAGGTGGTAAGGGCGCGGGACCCTTTTCCCTGGAGATTCGACGTTCGTTCGACTCGTTTCCCACAGGTGGCTTGGGTGCCTAAATAATTCAGCCAACATTTTCATTTAAAAGTCTCTGGGTAATTGTAGTTACATGTATATTCAGAAGCACAGACAAAATTACACCTCAAAAATGCAGCCATTTCTTTTATGCAAGTAATCTTGTTCGACACTACATACACAACAAGATCTTGATTTTTGACGTTTCCCAGCATAAGCTACATAACTTACCAACTTTTTCTCAACAGATACAGAAATGTTCTCTTTGGAATCAGCTTTTCGCAACTTTTTGTTTCTTTCTTCTTTTTCACCCTCGCGCTCACCCTCCCTCTTATTACTCTCTTCCCTTTCGTGTGGCACAGATGGTGCAGCGACATTCTCCTTCTCAGCTGCTATAAGGTATAAAAAATGCAAGACATTGATACTTACTATTCATCTTTGGCAGTTTTCAAAGTATGGATGAAATTATAGACTAGCATAACATTAGAATTAGTAGAATAGAAATATGAAAAATGTGCGTACATTTAACGTCGTTGTCGCTGCGCAGGGAGGCGGAGTCATCTCCAAGTTGGTCCAGCTCCAGCGGCAGTTGCGATGTGCGCTGCTCCTGGAATTCACCAGTTAGCCTTAGTATATGTATGTAGTTATATCACAAGCTTATTAATTACATAACTATCCAACAGCCTATAAAATGCCTATTTGCCCGTTCACAAACATTTTCTATACACAGGATCAACTGTTCCAGGCGTTTCCTAACCTGCAGCAGATAATAATCACTTTGATTTCTCCTCATTACAATCTTAAAATGATCCCACCATCTTTGCTGTAATTACTTCCAAACCATTCAAGTATCCCATTACTCATATAAGAATATTTCAAAGATGTTCAAATGAAATTGCATGTAGTTTGAATCATCTGATGCTAGATTCACTATAGAAATTCTCTTAATATCTTTGGGACATACAGCGAACACTTGCCTCTCTTTATACATCTATAACACACACTCCGGTAAGCGAATCATTCTTATTCGACAGAATCCTGATTGTAATGATAACAAAAAACACCAATGACAGTTTGTATAATTATAGAAGCAAAACAAGAATTTAGACTATATATATTAGGGTGGTCGTTAAAAATTAAAATCTTTGCGGCGCCCGAAAAAATCCTTCCTTCTGATGAGAAACTACGGGGAAAATTTTGCTTTTGCGATTTAAACAAAAATAACACGTGCCGATGGCCAATTGAAGTTAATTTTTCGATAAAATTATGGTTTTTTTTTTTAATTTGTCTCAGTAGTTAAGTTTGGGTAAAAATCATCAAAAACGGCTTGTAGAATATTAAATTCTCTACAAAATTTTCAGCAGTGATTTTGATAATAAGTTAGAATTTATAAATTTGATATTGAGATTATTGCGATGGATATGAACGTTATCAGAAACTTAAAGGAACATTTTTATAGAGAATTTAATTTTCTATTAGCCGTATTTAATGATTTTTACCCAAACTTGAATACTGTGACGAATTTAAAAAAAAACTATAATTTGATCGAAAAATTAACTTCAACTGGCGGTCGGCACGTGTTATTTTTGTTTAAATCGCAAAAGCAAAATTTTTCCCGTAGTTTCTCATCAGAAGGAAGGATTTTTTCGGGCGCCGCAAAGATTTTAATTTTTAACGACCACCCTAATATATATATATATATATTTATATATTTTATACATATATATATACGCAATCCATATACAGGGTCACCCAAGAACATCACCTCACAGGCTATCAACGTATTTCTTGTGAAAATCTGTGACTGAAACGTATTTATTTCTTATAAGAAATTTGTTGTTTGCGAATTACAGCTGTTTAACATTTGCTGATCTAGCTGATGACTTAAAATAGAACGGGACTGAGGCTGGCAGATTGTACTTTGTCGGATGCCAATTTGTGTGATTGGCCAATTTCAAAAGGCTGTCATTCGCAAACGAAAAATGTCCTACAAAAAGTAAAAAATGTTTCAGTCACGGATTTTCAGCCCATGAGGCGATGGTGGTAGGTCACCTTGTTCATCATACATATGAGTATATATGTAATTATGCTGCCATGTCTACTGACCTGACAATTGCACGAGGAAGAAGAACAGGGCTGGCGAGGCCCAGGAGAGCCGCATGCACAGCCAAATTCTCAAGTTATACACAAGTGTATACAATGCATAAAATATGTACAAATATTTATGCACACAAATGATACGGTTAAAGGTATTTATATCATATGAAATTTCGTATAAATACTACAATTTCTACAACACACCTGTATGATTGCACTTGTGCAGATATGTGATAGGCTGAAAGATTTCAGAATTCTTGTTTCTAAAATTTTGTATCATTTGTTTATTCTGTATTACGATTTTTTTTAAGATCTTTGAGAAGTGAGTACTACAGAAATATTTCACCAGTTACAAAAAATGTTATACTTCGACAGATATTCATTTGAAATTTAAGCACCTCTAATTAGTGATCTTGAAGAGAATTGAATGAAGTTAAATTATAGATCATAAGACAATAGTTGATCTGAATCTCACTCTAATATATGGCAATGAAATTCACATAGATTTAGTTATAAAACTTAGTAATTTCATAAAGTCAGTCAAAACATGCATGTACAGTATAAATAATTGTTCTTTGACATTCGTGCACACTATTTTATACACAAATCATTCTCCAAAAAACCCGCTTTCATACCAGGGATAACAACTAAGAAAAAGAAGTAGAACGGATATTTGTATAGAGTAAAGTAAATGTTCAACTGTTGTGTTATCCACGCAAAGTACCAACGAAACAATAAAAACTACTTTAGTATTTTCGGAAAAAAGAAACGCGAAAAAGCCCAAATACAAGCTTGACAGAACATTTCTACTGCACACCATGTAACTGCAAATGTCGAATCGCATAGAAAAGTTAAATTCCAAGTATTGCATTATCACCCACAATGCTTGTGTGTAACAGGTTTGCGTCAAGTACCAATAAATATATTATGCGTATTATTGCGGCACAGCATTCATTTAAAGGTAACAAATTCTGACATATGTTTCACTTTTGAGCAGCTTACCGATCCGTTGATACTGTTCCCTGTGTTTTTTTGCCTTCCTAGCCTTCTACCATAATGCAAGCATGGAATCACAGGTATATTATTTAGATGTATTTATGTGAACTTAATGAAAGTTTCTTTCGCATTTAGGGTGATACAACAGGCCAAAAGATGCTGTTTAAAATTATATGCTTCAGTGAAATTTATAACAACTAGCAAACAAAGTGTATGTTAGTGATAATCACGCTCACAAAAGAAAAATTAGAAAATCACCGAAGTCTCTTGCATAGTTATAGTAGCTACCCATATAACATTAGCTCCATTGAGCTAGGTATGGGCAGAAATCGTACATCGTTTGAAACTGCATACTTATACTGTGTACTTCGCACTCTCTGCTGAATATCAAATATGCGGCTGCATTTGGAATAAGATTAAAATCCCGATGAAAATATGTGACTGTATAAATGCAGAGAACTGTCATTTTAAAAGAGGTATATGCAATTTTCCGTTGTCTTATTTCTTAATTTGGGAATGTCTAAATCCAATGAACTATGCGGTGAAGACAATGATAAGGTGTACTGTGCATAAACGTGGATAATTGTGACATGATGCCAATTATACGTGTAGATGCACATTTTAGCTGTAGTGATACAGATAACGTATAACAAAAGTCGTACCTCAGCATCTTCGTCGAGGAGTTCCTCTTCAACCACATCAGCCTTATATTCGAGTAACAGGTCACGGACGGGCTTGGAATCCAGAGTACGATTGACAAATGGATGTTTAAGTAACTCGTCGGCTGTAGGTCGTGCCGCAGGATCCTTTATCAACGCCTTGGCAACAAACTCGTTGAAATCCTTGCTCCATTTCCCAGGCTGATCAAGCCTTGGAGGATCACTTTTTTGGATTTTCAGCAGAACTCGCATCGGTGACATCTCATGATTGGGGGGTTCCATTTGAGCGAATTCAATCAACGTAATGCCCAGCGACCATATGTCAACCTGACGAGAGTTTATGAAAAGTTATTTGCCAATATATATGTACAATGTTGCAAAATCATTTTTTTTTTCTTACTTTGAAGTCATAAGGATTGTCCCTAAACGTTTCGCACAGAACAACCTCTGGTGCCATCCAATAAGGCGTTCCAATGAATGTGTCGTGCTTCTGGAGGGTGTGCTTATTTTTTGCGGAAACCCCAAAGTCGGCTATTTAAAGAAAAAATGTGCCTATTAATATCAGTGGAAAGTAAATTACAACTCGTCGTTCAATACATAATACCGATTGGCTGCTATCAATAACGAATATACCTACGAACGAAACTTACCCAGTTTAACGCCGCCTGCCATAGTGAGGAGAACATTGCCAGCCTTAAGGTCTCTGTGAATAACTTTGGCTTTATGAAGAAAGGCCAGTCCTTGTGTCATGTGTTGACATATATAAGCTATCTGTGGCTCGGTCAAAGCCTTTTCCAGTTCAACCATTATCGAATCCAAGGCACCGCCGTCGCAGTACTCGATCAACATCTGAAGATTCATACGTCGATTGAGATATCTTAATGAATTGATAAAGACAACAGTAATTGTGTTGCACAAATGACTTGCCAACATCTGAACAAATGATAAATTTAGATGCCTCGATCTGGTAATCTAGCAAATGCTCTGTGTACACACCCACAGTTTTCCCTCCATAAAATAGGCCTCGTGTAATTCCACGATGTTTGGATGCTTGCACTCTGAGAGTATATCAATTTCAATCATGAAATCTGCAAGGTCATCCTCACCTTCTAATGCACACATTTTAGCTGCAGCCAATTGCTGAGTCTGTTTACTCTGTGCCTAGTAAGAATGACAGAAGAAAGTTCAAATTACTAAGTACTTTCATTTGTGTTTTGTATAAAGATTCAGGGATAAAATCACAACAATGTAGTTGCTTACCTTGTAGACTTTGCCAAAAGCACCGTCTCCAAGTTCTCCGATCATTTCCCAAAATTCTTCCGGGTCGCAATCCATTTTAATATTATTGAACAACTTTTTCTTCTTCGCGTCATTGCCACCGAAGTGGAATGCTTTTTTCAAATTTGATAAAAACGACATGTTGAACTTATTACACCCTAAAACTTGACTAAGAAATAAACTAAATTGACTTGGTCCATATAATTGATTGAAGCATGTCAGGCTTCTGGCAAATGACTATAAGACTTATATTGAATAATTAATACAGGACCTTGTTATATTATTTCATATAAAGCGCAAGACAGTAATTATAATCAATAACAAAGATGATTCATAACGCAGACGTGAAATGTCACAAACGTTGTAGGACATATCATCAAATGTAACGTTAATACAAACATTAAAAAAAAAAAAAAATTAGTACAGTCCAGTAAATTTATCTTTTCACGTGTACAAAAGTAAATCAGTAAACATCCTCGACTTGATTCCTAGGCAGGAACCGAATTGAACCAATACTTGTGATATTCAGACCCCCTCGACACGTCGAGGTATCGTCACAAATCTCTCCCGCATCTTGACGGATTTAATCTTCAATGGTGTCTAGCGAGCCAGTACCGATACTCGTCGCCAGTCGGTGTGGGTCATCAAGGGCTAGGCCCTTCATTTCTTCCAGACATCCAAGATTGAATGAAAAATTAACCACTTTAGAACCTCCAAAATCTGTAACAGAAATATTCAATTCATGCAAAATTACATAATAAAGATACATAAAGCTTTTGATACTAGGTTCTTAAAAACATTAGGTACTTTGGGACGTTCGGTCACTTCTTTGGGTGATTCAATTCTCTATCTAGACCACATTTGCAAGCCTGATGGAGCTGTTAATTTAACATGTGATATTAGCTATGAGTGAGTGGAAAAATGAAGACAGAGATAAGAAAGATAAGCATAAGCGTGAGCTTGTAACGGAAGGCGCATCGTCAGCGGTGGTAAAACATAACTACACCCTTGGCCTTGATCCAAGTCAGGTTTCCAATACTGATTCAACAAATACAAGTGGCTGTTTAGACAGAGCAGTGATATTATGAATTTCAAACGTATAAATATTAACATGAAGCCATCACGTTGAACAATGATTCTAGGTATATATGTACGTAAAAATGCGTCGAATTAATGATTAATACAGCTGACATTCGATCGACATCGTTTGGTTAGACGTCCACCTGCGTATTTGCGAGTTATCAAGAGATGCAAAGCACCTGTTTCATACGTTCCAGAACGGAGACATTTTTACGCTGACGGCAAGAAGTTTTTCCTCAAATTCGGGAAACTTAAAGTAAAAAATAAGTCCAAAAATTATCCGATACCGAATTCGTGAAACGAAATTTTTCTGTCACATTGAGTGTTGTTTTTGTTGGCCTTTTTTCTCCTTTTTATTTTTCCACATACATTTACATTCCGATAGGTAGTACTACAACTACAGAACCAACGCCAAACGGCGTAATAGTTTCTTAATCGATAACCGGAGGTTATATTTCGGTGAAAGGCTGCAAAAATATAGTGAAAATAGTACCAAAATCTGTATGTAACACAGTCGCTCACCTAATCGACCAATCGGTACCAATAGTCATCTTATCCAGCAGCCTGTCGAAGGCACGGCACTGAATAAATGACACTCGGTGTACAACAATATTGAAGTAATATCACAGAATAGAACCAGTTTCAATACGAAACGGCAAGCGAGATAAGCGGGAAAAATTTACGTTTGAAATTATATGGCTTGATAAATCTGGTTAAAACACGGCCATTTTCAGCGCACACACGACTCTCAAAGAGACACGGACACACCACGCCTGGAAGTGACGTAAACCGCTGATCCACCCATGTTCAACCATGGAGTGTATTGTACATTGTGTGTGTATGCGTACGTACGAGGCAGCAGCGGGGGGGGGCACGCCGTACCCAACCTTCGTTCAACTTTAAACTAACGCGCGTATTTATCGAGGGTTAAATTGTCAGGCTAGTCACCGATGGCTATTGCTGTTTTTAGCAATTGCACGGTCAGCGTGCAGTATCCGTAAGTCGGTACGCATGTACTCCCAAGGAATATCGAGACTGGCTATTGCCACGATACATACCGCCTTTCAGCCCCCCACCCGCCATCGCCGTGGACAATCAGTCGGCAACCAAAGACTGTATGTATAGATAGAAAAGAGAAGGAATAATAAAAATTCAGGTGCATGCAAACGTCGTGTCGCGTGTTAACAACGTACGTAGGTATCATCTGCGGAGTATATATGTATACATTTATTCTATTTCTGACTGTGATGCGCTGCTGTATGTACGAATTCGTATTCGTAGTTATTGTTGTGGATGATATTTTGTCAACTGTTGTCTTCAAGCAAAATAAAATTCTCGGAAATCAGACGCAGACTAGTTGCTGAAGCTCGATTCTTCACTTCTTGGAGCAGACGCGTTACAGCTCATTTCTCGTATGTTATATTATTAAATTATCGCATAGCCTGCGAAACCCTACGAAGAAAATCCTGTTATAGTCCACAGACATCAAACGCTCGAACGATTCCGATAATCGGTTAGGTTAATGTATAATTTGCAAGTAAAGATGTAGTGTACAGGTGGTTCGACATTTCTCGATTGTAATATTCTCAAAAAAATTTTTGAATAAGCTCACTAATTCAATTTCCAATATAAATTGTTTCAATCGCATAATTCGGTAACTCGAAAATATACATATAAATATATAATCCAATTCACATACACTACATCATAGCTTGTTCTTTGATAAACAGACACTTATTTGAGCGTAAATCCTGCAGATTCGTTCGCAGTAGCAATCTGCATCGTAGCTTAGCAGAGTCGAAGGTAGCAGCAGCTCTACGTGAGAAATCAAGAGAATTGTATTGATTCTGTTTATTCTAATATTAATCACAAGCCGTCGAGCAGCTGTGTACTGTAAATTTTTGGTTAAATTTATGTAATCCGTGCTTGTAACGACATTCTTTACGCATCATTGTGTCTCCCACTCAACTTTACTCTGGTGACTCTGGCGCGTCTGGCAACGGTGTCGGACAGCACGAGTAGTGAATAGTCTACAGTCACGGAGCCGTTTTCATCTCTCTTGCTTCGATTGGGTCTCATTTGGTCTCATTTTCGCGTAGCCGTCGCTGCAGATCACTGAAATATACCCAAGGAACCTGTAGTTCCAGTAGTATTACATACCTATAGGTATGAGTTCCAGGTAGAGTCCCGTAGTACAGTCTTTACAGCATATACTTAAAGCATACCTACCACTGGAGGGAGCTACCTATCCCATCGACCTCGCGAATATGCAGCCGATATGATTGATATATATATATATATATCCAATCACGTATAGAGCGAGAGAGACAGATTATACCAACATATACTTCTCTCACTCCTTCGCGACACTCAACACGCAAAGCTTTCTCTTAAGGGTAGAGTAGAATTTATTACAGTGATGCAGACTTTCCACATGTCAAATTTCAAGTGTTTTTCTACAACTTAACCCCGAAACTTCAGCAGGTCTGGGAAAGGTTAAGAACGAAAATGTGGGGTTTTTGGTTATTGCAGCCAGAGACGCATAATACATATTAACATACCCCGGCAAAAGGCATTGCAACCGATAAGTGATTTAAATTGGTTTGCAGGGTGCAAACATACATCAACATATCGAGGAACTAAGATGGCAGGTAAACCGACGCGGGGCGTTTTTCAAACAATCTGGAAACATTTCATAGAGTCGGTTAAACCACGTAGATTTAGAGGAGATCTAGTAGGCACTGATCACTTTGGTACCAAGTATTATGAAACACCACTACATTCCACAAGTTCAAAAAAAAAACCACCACGTTACTTCGAACCAGTGAACAAAGATGACTTTCAGCAAGAAGTACCTGCTGAATGGGAAGCGTGGCTAAGGTATCGCAGAAAAGAACCACCGTCAGATGCTGAAGTATTGCAGAGTCTGGCACTGATGAAAACTAAGAAGAAAAATGCAGCTGAATTGGAAAGTGCTTTAGAAGCTACAAGATCCTCAAAGTCAAAACCGGCACCACTGCCAGAGTCGATTGGATTCCCAACTTATAAAGACTATCAGTATCCTGAAGGATTCAAGGACAGCAAAGAGTAATGTTCAGAGGTGCTTGTATAATGTTTTCCACTGGCTACACTGGATACTCACTAAGTGCATTTCCTGAGATTCCACTTCTGCTATTGTTTGGAATCTGGAGAAATAACACTCAGTGTGAATCAAGTGCAACCAGTGAAAAATGTTATCGACTTTCATTTAATACTCCAGCGAATTGTTAGAATGTGATTGCTGATTGTTTTCGTAGCCTGCGTATAATATAATTATCGATGACGTACATGTTATGTAACAATCGTACACAATAATTTGTACTTTTGCGATGAATCCTTCAACTTCAATAATTTGTACAGTCACAAAGGAGAGTTGATTGGTAGAAATCAATTGTTCATAGTAAATTCATGTCAATACTCTGTTTCAATAGAAAGCATAATTGAAACCCCTTCGTTTTTACTTTACCTCATACTCTTCCCTTACTCTGAAGATGAATCACGATGTTTAGTAATCAATACATTTTTTTAAAATGCAAAACAATTTATTGACGTTAAGTATACCTCATCGTACATTGCGTGTAGTACGTTCGAGCAACATGGTATAATATTATGTATCTACGTACCAATTACAAACTCGATTGACTACAAAGCGTGAGAATCCATCACGATATACAAAATAAAAATTCTAATTCTTACGTCAAGATAAATATGTATGGCTCACAGTGAAGCTTCTCACCCGATCTGCGTTACTCGTTTGTAAACTTTATCGCATCTAACTCATAGTTCCACTGCAGCTGCACTCGTGATAATGAGTGCATGGTTACAGCATAGACGTGTCATCGATAACTTGAACGAGAAATACTGCCCACTTCGGTAGGTCTGCCCAGTCATTCAAGAATGATTTAATACAAATTTAAATCACAATACATAAATGAACTCCGAAACTTGAACTATCAATCCTATCACTCTGTATCAAATAAAAATTTTCTCATATACCACGAGAAAACCAAGAATGAATTCTATGAATTAAATACGAATCGAAGTAGTGTAGTAGTGTTGATTGTTGTTCAGCTTCTTCTGCGGCAGGAGGTATCGGTCTGATAATTTACAATGCAGGTGACAAAAGCAAGCACCATTGTGCATGTCAACCAGAGAAATCATGGTTGTCAAATAAGGCCTGGTCATAAAGCTCTCCTTTAACCAGTCGACCGCCAAAATACCGACCATTCAGTGAATCACGGGCTCTTTCAGCTTCTGAAATAAAAATACAAAACGTTCAGTTCAGTTTCGTATTTGCCACACATTGGTATGTCTACTATTTACCGCACGGATTATCTGCAGATAAGATACTGATTATTTTGATGTGTTCTTTATCAGCTTTACACTGGCCACAACTAATTGCAAGCGACAATGACTTGCATGCATATCAACAATATTACGTACAACATGACGATTAACTATGAAATAAATACCTACCACTCATTTGTGAAAATTCGACAAATATTTTGACAATAATCTCGACATCTTCCTCGTCTTCTGATTGTCTTTCGTTATATATGATTACTCTTTCAACAACGCCAAATTTCGAGCATTCATCTTGGATCTCTTCCTGCAAACTCTCATCTACATCCTCAGGTGCGACCATATTTCTTAAAATAACAACTCTTGATTCCACTTTACGCATAAGCTTTTGCATTACAAGATGCCTAGCACTCTGCCCCTTGATCGACATGTTCTCCTGCTGTTGAAGTGTTTGCGGCTCAGTTTCTTCCAAGAGTTTCTTCTGCAATTCTTCTTGCTGTTTCTGGTGTGCTGCCTGTTCTTGAGCCCTCCTGACGACATCCACGCTGGCAGCAGTTGTCACTGGAACCTATTAAGTACATAACAGTTAATCAATGATTTATCTTTATGTCTTCAAAGTATCGACTCAATTTAACAGCCAAAGCAATCTGCATAATATGAATTTAAGCTGAATTCTAAGATCGATGCTAATGACCATATATTATTACTATTATCATGTATTTCTACTTACAAGTGGAGCCCCCACAGAAGTTGGCGCGATAACTGCTGGTGGTGGGATGACAACGGTAGGTTGACCAGGAATAGGTTGAATTATGGCTGGTGGACGTGTTAGTGTTTGTGGAATAGCAATTCCGGGTGGTGGAATGACAGCCGGAACCACGGCACTGGCAATGGTAGGAGGTGCCATGATAGTTGTGGTCGCTATTGCAGGTCTTACTATTCCAGGTAGGGCTGAAAACGATATGGTACACTTAGACTCATTCGTATCAACAGTATGCAATATCTTCGAACTATATTAGCCTTGATTTTTCCAGTCCATCTATCGATACATTGTTTTAAATAGTAAATACCTTGGTTTATTATGGGTGGGGTGTTTGTGCCCAATTTTGTAAGACCCAAAGCAACAGCATTACTCGCTACTGCATCCATGGCTTGTATTTTGGCCGTAGCAGCAGCTGCAGCTACTGCAGCAGCCGTAGGCATCATACTTGTACCGCTCGGAGGTCCCATCAGTGCATTTGGTGGTGTTATGGCTCTGCCAACCCTCAAGTACTGACCACCAAGATCAAAAAGGTTCATAGACGCTATCGCTTCCAAGGCTGACTGCATCGTCTCATACTCAATGAAGCCGTATCCTTTGTGTCTGTGGGGTGAACTACCTTGCGCAAGTTTGCAGTAAGTGATCGGCCCGAAAGCTTCAAACACTGATTTTATGTCATCTTCGGTCAAATCTTGATGAATTGACGCTATGTAGATTCTGTTGTAGTGTTTACTTTCCTCAGTTATCTCATCTATGACGGACTGAGCCTGCGGCATGTTTGAAGGGCGTCCCACTACCTGTATTCCAAGAGTAAGAATTAATTAAAACTGCATAATGGCCGCAAAAATCTTTATAAGTGGAGTAGGTTAATTGGATTTAGGGTGTGTAACTGTACCTTGATATTACGGCCTCCAATCATGACACCGTTCATTTGTTCTAATGCAAGTTGGGCTGCCTCTGGAATCTCGTATTCAACAAACGCAAAGCCTTTGTGCTTCTGCGTTACAGGATCCCATGACATATTTATTGATTTTATGGGGCCAAATGGAAGAAAAGCTTGACGAATGGTGTCCTCCTTCAACTCGAAGCTTATGCTTCCAACGTAGACCCTGTTGTAGCGATAGGTATTGCCAAATTAATTATTGGGATGGTATGGGACAATGATGTAAATTTTTGTTCTTGGATATGTGTTGGCCAAATATATACTAACAGGCCAGAGGCATGGCATTCATTTGTATTACTTTGATTACAACGTATCAAGAGTGATTAACCATAATTTTACTCTTGTTCTTGAACTTGGTGTTATGACATATCAAACAGTTAAGATTTGACGGAGTTTCTACTGAATTTAATTTAATTTGTCAGATGTTATCTTGTATTGTAATTTCTATATTAATAAGTACAACTAGAAAGTAAAGATAATTTGTCTTTTTTTAACGCGACTATGCAAACGGTTTGCCTCTGGTGTTAAATTAGAAACATAATTTTGACAAGACTAAAGTTAGAACGTATGAGATGTTATTGTAATTGCAGGAAAGAGGTGATTTATAGTTAATTATGATTGGGAGCAAAGGCGAAGCAAATAAGTGTTGGGCATTGTTATATAAGGGAAAAGGATGGTTTTAAACCAGTTGATGATAATAGGAAGGCAGAAGGAAGCGAGTGAGGAAGGGCAGAGGAATCTAAGGCAAAGAACAAACAAACCTGCACATGAGGGCGAGAGCCTGCTGTCTCTGCACCTGATTCCGCTGACTAGCCATTTGCTGCAACACAAAGGACCACAGGCCTTCTATTGGTATCCCTCCCCCTTACTTGCACCACCGTTTGTTCACATTTCATAAATCCCCCAATCTCATTGTCATTCCCACCTCTTTCCTTGACTATTCTTCTCCTTTCTTTACTTTACCATATCTAAGTGTTGCCCAGTATCAACATTGAAAGAACAACCAGGCAATATGCACATTGTTGTCAAATTGTATACAACAGAAATAGGAAACATAAGGAATTTGACCATGATCAAATAGGGATAAGAAAAATGAAAAAAGAAGTACTTTTTTCCCCATATAATACAGGTATTAACTTTTAATCATCATCCATAATACTTTTTCCAGCTATATACAATGCTTTAGATTGTTCTAGCAGAAGAAGTGGAACAGAAATTAACTCTATTACACAATCTCAGAGATGTAATTTTTTCGTTTCCGTAGGTATCAATACAGATAAGAAAAGTTAGATTCTTTGCTGCATATAAAGAATAAGAGTCAAATAGTCAAGGATAGAATGGTGTAAGATGATACTTTCTCGAATCGCTCATAGCCCATGCAAAACTAATCCTCTCTGCGTTGGTATGGCTCTGCTCTGCTCTGCTTTGCTCCCGCCGACTGGTATTAAAAACTCTAATTTCGTATACAGTTGCGATTTAGGGAAATGTTGAAAGGGAAAGATTGATTGTAAGGCAGTATTGAGTTTGTCCTTGATTTAGTTGACACTAACCTGCACATTAGCAATAATACTTGCTGCCGCAGGACCAACTTATTCTTCTGCGGGGGAGAAAAAATCAACTGATCAGACTTAAAGTTATATTCAAAAAACCATTCGTTGTTTAATTTAATTTTTATACGTACTGGGATCTGGGTGCTGAATCCACAAATTTAATAGAGGTGTTAATACACGTCAGACGGATTGGTGATAGGATTTACATACCAAGAGAGTATCAGTCTTTGGTCACTCGAAAAGAGAATCTAAAAATCTTTTTCTCACATTGCAAGCAGCAGAATGTTTAACAAACTGTTTTAGCAATTTCCGAAAACCCAAGTATTTTCTAAATTTGTGCAAACAGCCGAAATTCAAAAAATTACTAGCTGATTTTCATTTTACACTCGAAATAATACCTGTAACGCAGTGATGATATTGTGAGAAATGAGCGTGACGCAAAATTATGATTAATTCTTGTAAAAATGAGGTACAGAAAAACAAAACAGCCCTGATGACAGAAAATCTCATTTCTGATACCCCTTTGTCATTCAAGTATTTGGATGGTTTAGAAGTATAATTTTATTCTGATTCATGTTACCATGCGACCTGCTAATAACTTATCATAATTTTTTATAGACCATACCTATAGCCATCCATTTCCAAATTGTTTTAGCAATAACGAATTGATCGAAACAATGATGCATTCAATTGTAAGAAACTTATTATTATTTTCACTTTTGCCTAAAAATTGTCAAGGGGTAAACTTGAATATGATAATTTTATCTCTTTCGAAATGCATGTATATAGGTAGGTTGACGGAGGGAGAAAACATTTAATACCTCTTTAGGTATCGAACCGATTGCCGAGCCATAAACTTTTTGCAGTCTCACCTGTTGCTGGTGAGCTAAAGTCTGCTTCATCAGGACCATCTTGATGCTCTGCTCCATTGCATACTTTTTTGCTCTGTTCACCGCATCTTGCTGTTCTGATGTAATCTTGGGCAAGCCAGCTCCCAAAATACCTGGTAGGCTCAGGTACTTTGCCCCAGGACCTGATCAGAATAATCAATAGTACGAGCAAATTAGGAACAATGTTTTCTCAATGTTTTTACTTTCTAAACAACTAAGAAAAATATCAGATCTTATCAGCACAGCGTCCACGAGGACGGAGTCAACCTTCGGCCAAAAGAAATGACCAAAGGGACTCAACGACTTTATTGTCACAAAATATTGATACATCATACTTTTAGAAATTAGAATAACGAAATTATTTACTAAAAAAATGTTAGTTATGCGAAATTGTTTGAGGTAATGTTAGACACATAAATATGGATGGGATTGCTGAAAAACTATGTTTATGCAAAGATAACAGTATTATCTTTAACTTACCGGCAACGACTTGACCGGTCTGATTCAGATCATATATAGGCCCTGGCAAGAAGTCGGATGGATTTCCTATAAAAGAATAACAGATTAGAGAGTGTTTTCAATTAATGCAGGACCACCTTTACTACTTCTACCATCATATAATGTGATTCACTGGTACCATTCGTAATAAAATTGAGCAATGAATAATTATTTTCATGAAGGTAGAAGCATTATCGATAGTCGGCTTTTTCAGAAATATTTGGGAATCATGGAGATATATTGCCAATCCTATCGTTTGGTTGGTATAAGTTCAAGACAAGATGACCGATAAACATCTTGATTTATTATTTTTTGTATTAAACATGGACCAAGAATACGGCACGTTGCTGTTAGATACTTGAATTTAAATTCAGTAAGAAAAAACTACAAAGAAAGAAAACAGATCTTTGTTGAAAATTGTTATTGACCGTAACATTCAACAATTTTGAGTGGCAATGAATACTGATGTGAGCCAGATTTGTATATAAATTGAATGGACGAATCATGTCTGAAAGTACACTGAACAATTTTTGGCTATATTATAGGAGACAGGGTGGTAAAAGGAACGTTGCCGTGCACAGCAGCTCCCCGACCCGGACCTTCCGCCAAACTGTAAGTTTAAAGAAATTAAAACAGTCAAAGTAATCGCGATAGCATTTTTCATGTGATCAAAAATTAGACGTTTGTAGCAGTACAGACATGTATGCACGTAAATATATGTACTAAATATCCAGGTATGTTTCTGCATGTGCATACACATACACATAAATCGTGTCATATTATATCGACAAATTAGGGAACAGAATCCCTAGTCGTTTCGCACGCACCATCCAAAACCAAATTGCAAAAATTCCAGTTGAAATAAATTAAACTGACGGTTAAAACTGCACGCTAACTAATTCAATGGTCTATAATTGACATTTCTTAATATCTTTTAACCGAGTGCTAATATTATTCTCTGGAACTGATTTCATGAATTTGTTTTGTGGATGATCTTCTAACTTTCTTTGCGAATGAGGTATGAAAACTGTAATGATGCCCATGGCGGTGGAATTCTATGAAATTCTTCTACTAGGCTAACAGCTGCGTTGTGTCCCTTATCCCTGCACAATGTCATTCAATTTTCAATGGTACGTGCTTTTTTAACATTTGACTGAACGCGGGGCCAACTTAATATAACCACCCTATCGACAAATGTAATTGTTGGGTTTCATTCGTGACCAAATTGGTAGGGCTAGTCTCTGAAACAGAAATCAGAACACGTGTAACGTATCTTCTAAGATTTCTTTTGTTTACTTTGACATTTTGGCCAACGGTTGCCGCTTGTGTGCTCATTTTCATTCACTTAACAGCTAACAGAGCTCAGGGCTGAACAATGAAGGTTGCGCGCGCAATATATCCGACGGACCGAGGCGAGGCAGTAATCTGTAAGCACAAAGCAAAAGGAGAACTCTCTGAGTGGACTTCCGTCTGTTTTGCTTATTTTTTGCCTTCTGGAACTTATGTCAGCTGACTCACCGAGCCAAGGGCTACAACGTCTAGCCGATTATTCTAGCTAAGAATCCTGTTATGAGAAATTTTATACACGCTTTACCTAAGAATAAAAAATATTATACCCTCCGCTCCTCGCTTCGTAGAATCTTTCTTTACAAAGTCCTTAAAAACTTACCTGCCTCACCTAGGACTCTAGATCGACATACTGTTCGAGTTATTGTAAATGGACTTTGTAATCTTCCATTCAGTATTCACAGGTAAAATCACGATAGCATGGTTTTGAAAATTGTTTGTTTGCGAGCTACCCTAAAGGTGAGTGCTGACCTAGCTAATATACATTTATATATGCATCGAGTACCGCGTACTCGGCACTAGACGTTGCGTAGGTAGTCGGAGGGAGTTTGAAACTCGGATTCTGTTCAACGAACGAAGGGTACTTTCTTTCTTTCTTTCGTTCAGTCTCAGCTCAGTCTCAGCCCGCAGACTCTGTACTGTGTCTCTCCGCTGTAACATCTCAGAACAGAAGGACAACCATACATTAGTTTTATTTGAGCCCATCGCCCAAATCTGGTTGACATATCGCCATACCATTCTCTTTTCAACAAGTGCATTGTACCACTATGTTACATGTATGTATTATTATAACTGGTGTGTTGTATTTTGGCCATAGAGCAATAAACCGGTAAACAGTTGAGCCCATTTCATTCTTATATACTGTATGTATTTTTATACATTACCTAACAATTTCTGTATTTTAATATACTTCTCTCTAAACATTAGGCTATATTTTTTCCACGATAAGTAATATCTGATTCAAGATGACAGGCTTAGCACATCGTATTACCTTCAGTACGGAGTTTCTTAACTGGTGGCTCAGCGTTGGTTTGCTGTTGAGTGTTGGTAGGTGGTGCCTGGAATTCAAATTAATATTGAAAAACTAATAGGCCCAATTGACAGTGAAAGTTCATGCGATGTTTGGCGAGAATACATCGACGTAGAGTTCACGCCTAGGATCTAAAGAGTGTGGACATTCCTCTGAAAATCATATTGTTCAACAGGCGAAGCTTTATGGTACAATATTGTTGACTAATTAGCGTTAAAATAGATAACCGCCATAATGCTAAATCCTAACGCGAACGTCCCACCGACAAAACGACCGATGATCTCTGAGTCCCTCACGGTATTCTATATTCGATGAAACGCCAGAAAAATATTCTTACCATGGCCATTGTTCCGTTCATATCTTAACACAGCACAAGCAGGATGCAGTACGTCGAATCGTGTAAACGAATATCGTCCCACAGTAATGTATAACAGACTTCTCAGAAATTATGGATTCTGGACCACCTCGATACGATCACAATCCACTGCCCAAAGCGTCGTCGCAGATATTCTACTATGGCCGGTTTTCCGCTTCCGACGACTCCTCGAATCTACTCGTTGTCTTGTGTACGTTCTGAAATTAGCTGGCAGAGCCAACAGTGGCCTAGGACAGAGGTAGAGCTAATTACGAACTCGGAAGTGCAAAAGAGATAAAAGATTGTTTATCGCACTGAAAATAGCATTAGTTGGTATGTTGATTTAGTTTGAGCATATGACCAAGCGCAGGAGATTCAAATCTCTGAAATAATTTTACGATCATTTTTACTTTTTCAATAAACGCCTAATTCAATAGTGAAATTATTTTTATAAATTGAAATTCATTCTTACGTAGGCCGCGATATGTCAACTATGATCTGAGATTATTACTCATATCAAAAACTTGTGAAGCTAACCATCTTTAGCAGAATTACCGTTCAATTTATTTCACGATCAACTCTGCTGCATACGACTTTTACACATAACCTGACAACCAGTTGAAAACGGGTTGAACAAAAAACCGCGAGTTCGACTAATTTTAAGACGATCAAATAAATTAGGCTTGCGATTCGAGAAAGAAAGGCGATTTAAAAAACAAACTTTATCTGATCAGTACATCAAATCTTCCGGTATTTCGACTTTGTGACGTTTGGTATTGTTTTTAGAATTCCGTTCACACGTGACAGATTTAAACCCAACAATGGAAGGCGATGGTTTCGAAGTCAGGATAATCGACGAGGAAAAGGTATGGAATCTTTTTTTTAAGATTTATCATTTGCTACGGTTATTCAAGTATGCCTGTTTTTTCCCCAGCACATATGCGTAGCCTTTCGATATGCATAGCTGGCCAGTACCGGTTGAAATAATATGCTCGCAACAGAGGCATTCCCAAAATAGTTTGCCAGATATTGTATGTCACTTTGCAATTATTTGCCATCTTACCAATTTTCTTGTACTTCAAAGGCGCACTTTCATTCTCTAAAACATTATCATTTTTGTTCTATTACTCCCACGGATATTCCACACATTTGTATATTAAGAGTAGTTTTTTCTATGCTGCAGGGTAAAGGCATCTTTTCTTTGAAATCATTCAAAGAAGGGGAACAAATATTTCAAGAGAAGCCTGTGGTCTGTTGCCAATTCTCATGGAATGCAGAGTATGGATACTCTGCCTGTGACAATTGCATGAGCCCGCTAGAAACAGCGGAAGAAAATGCAAAACGCCTTGCTGGCAAACCAGACTTAGTCCTGCCTTATCCCGAGTGCTGCCAAACTAAGAAGGAATCAATTGTAGCCTGTCCAGACTGCGGAGTGAAATACTGCTCGCCGGAATGTCAGCAGGAGAGCCTTGGCAGGTAGATTGCAGAAATGGCTTTTGGTTTTCAGTCCGACTATTATGGTAAGCAAATGATCTAACGAAGTAAACTATCAACAGGTATCACCAATACTTGTGCCACAAGTCCAGCAATGATCCTGGAAGTGACAGTCATCCTCTGGTGAGACTAAATGAAGCATGGAAGCAGATGCATTATCCGCCGGAAACAGCTACTATAATGTTACTGGCTAGAATGGTTTCAATGGTTCAGCAATGTTCAGATAAGGAAATGATCCTATATACTTTTGGCCAATTTTGTAGACGTGCCGTCAACGAAACGCAAGAAATATCTCACAATCTATTAGGAGAAAAATATGTTGGCCAGATTGATATGTTGAGAGAAATGGCACAATCCGCTCTAAACAACGAGGCTGTAGCACATGTATGTCAAAATTCAGTTAATGTTACGTCCATTGTAGTGGGTGTAAGATGCAACTAATCACTGTCATTTCAGTGGTTCACTCCTGATGGATTTAGGAGTATCTTGGCTCTAATTGGAACCAATGGCCAGGGTATTGGAACAAGTGCCTTTAGCCGATGGGTAAGAAACGTTTCGGCACTTGAACTGCCCATGAACAAAAGAATGGAAGTTGACAAATTGATTGATAGGATTTACGATGACATGGAAGAAGGTAACGTTCAGACTTTCGAATATTCTGATATTTATTTACAATAATTTGAAATATTATATTAAACGAGGTGTACTTGTGTGATTTTCAACAGTCGTCGGATCATTTTTGAATAACGAAGGCTCAGGTCTCTACAAACTTCAATCAGCTGCCAATCACAGCTGTGCGCCGAACGCGATAGTCGAATTTCCTTACTCTAATAGTACTCTGGTGCTTAAAGCAGTCAGAGACATACGGCCGGAGGAAGAGATTTGTATCAGTTATTTGGATGACTGTGCCTTAGAGCGGAGCAGGTACTCTAGGCAGAAAGCTCTCAGTTCACTCTATCTATTCATATGCAGGTGTGATAAATGTCTGTCTCAAGCTGATGATCCTAATGAAACTTCGGATGACTATGACGATAATGACGACGATGGTGATGATGTAGACATGTAAAAAATTAATGTGTCTGTCCATTAACAGCCTGTGAAATATTCAGGCAGCTAATACTTGTCTTCTCTATCCGGCGATACCGTTAAAACGCAGCAATAATATGTCTACATCACTTTTTATACATGCATGTTCACACGTACTTATATAAGTACAATATATATCTACGCTCACGTTCACTTAGCAGATATTATACGTCAGTAATAAATATCAATACCTACATATATAGTATCTGTATGCATTTTTGCGGTATTAATAGCGTCTTACTAAACATATAATTAATGTGGTATTTTGTACTTTATTACCGCTACACTTCCGAGTGAGACCCTACCACGTAATAAAAACGACCCTCAAAAGTATAAAAATCACAATCCACTTGTCAAATGCTTTTCCATATTCTATCGCTCAAACTTAAGATAATGCGCTGCGCAGCGAGTTGAGAGATAGCAATCCGGTAAGTGGTCGGTAAGTAAAAGCGACACGAACTGATGTTACCATCGCTCACCCACATGTACCCAGATAATACGGAGTCGAATATTATTCTGCCTATGGAATCTCGAACGAGAACAGACTGAAATTTTCACATAATCCCGTTAGGACGCCGCATACTTTTCAATGATGTAAATTCATTTGGGCCAGATGCGGCAATGTCAATCCAACTCCATCGGATCGACAAAAATAATGTTATCTAAATAGATGCACAATAAACATGCACCTGATTTACTGTTAACAGAGTTAGAAACCTTTTCTTAATGCGAATGATGGGATACATTCGAAGAAGTTAATCAAAGAATAGTAATATACAGTTGTTCCTACATGTACCTTATGTAATTTCTGTACATATGTTTAATACTTAACTCGTGCCGTTAACTGAAGAGACTAATATTTATCTTCAGTCAATGCTCATACCTTTATTCCGAAAGAATATGCCGCTGACACATAAAACGAATTTCTTAACTGACGTTAGATTTCCGTGGTTTTTTGAAAATGCAGTTTATTTGCAGCGGAAAACCCAGACCTTTCTACAAAAAAAAATACTACTTGTATATATTTTTTGGAAATTAGGTAATACTCCATTGTTACTAATGTTTGAGTCCACGCTCTAACACATCCTGATACACCTCAGGTAATTGTTGTTACAAAAGTGATTAAAAAAAATTTTAAATGTTCAGGGTTCCTTTTTTCAACTTCTACTCATATTACATGGTTCGATTGTGAATCTGTCCGCCTACCCCCAAACCCAAGATTGTTCAGAAATTTATTATCAAGAGACCCAGATTATAATTACTCATATCTGTCCACTTTATTATACATTTATGGCAGTGCCCGTGTTAATTGTTACGTATTTCGAGTTTGAAAATATGTATAGCGACAAAGTCGATACTATTTTATCCGGAATTTCAGCACTTTTCCGGTAACCCCTAATAATGACTGCGAAAGGTTAAGCGGGGTAGAAAAACGTGGAAATTGCTAAAGATGTGTGCACCTTGTTGACGTTGACTAAGAAACGGAATTTATCAAAAAGAAAATTTATTTATGTGGAAATCACTCTGACTAAACTAGAGAAATCCGAAGATATTACGATTTCACATGCATTACACATTATGGAAGTATGAGTTTTATTGACAATGAGTTGAATTTACGCAAGAATAAAATTGTCATTTGAAAAACTACAATCTGTTAGTATTTAACGAGTGAAAATAATTTCACTTATGCTCGTTTCCACACCACCGCAAGCGGTAGAGCACCCGGTGCGTTTTTTTTTACGTGGTATCCCCAGTAGGCCTACTCCACGGAGAATAATAACAAGATCGATCTTACGTTCTTCGACAAATTGCGGATAACTATGTTTCACGTGTTAATTATGGTGAACTGTTTTTCCCAATCAATTTGTTACTTGCGTATATTCGCAGTTTGTTCGAACTTTTTCAGTTAATATGACCCGCTAACTGTTTATTATCGATTAAAGATGACGGTTTTAATTATCAATGGAAGATGGTTGTTTAAATTATGTATGAAGGGTGATTGTTTTTATCTTATAAGCGAACGCTGATTATCTTTAAATGTTCGGGCACGGGTTTTTTTTTCTTACGATGTATGAGATAATCACTAAATAAATAAAACTAAATCAGACCTGAACCAGACCTATGCCTAAAAATGGAAACGTTAATTTTTCAGTAGTATAGTTAATAACACTCATTTACCTGAAACAGATGAAAATATAATTACTGACATGTCCATACAGACAAAAATATACTTAGCTTAGATAAGTAAAAAATATGACAAACCAAAAAGAGATAAATTAGTTATATAGTTTCAACAGTCAGAAGATTTGATTAGCTGAAACAGACAAAGAGTTTGATTAGCTGAAAGTGACTAAAAGTTTTATTAACTGAAATAGACAGAAAGTTTGATGAGCTGAAACAGACAAAAGATTTGATTAGCTGAAACAGACAAAAGGTTTGATTAGCTGAAACAGACAAAAGGTTTGATTAGCTGAAACGGACAAAAGGTTTGATTAACTAAAACGGACAAAAAGTTTGATTAGCTGAAACCGACAGAAGGTTTGATTGGCTGAAACAGACAAAAGGTTTGATTGGCTGAAACAGACAAAAGGTTTGATTAGCTGAAATGGTAAAAAATTTTAATTACTCGAAGCAGAAAAAAAATTTGGTTAGCTGAAACAGACAAAAGATTTGATTAGCTGAAACAGACAAATATTAGATTAGCTGAAACAGACAAATATTAGATTAGCTGAAACAGGCAAGAGGTTTGATTAGTTCAAACAGACTACAAGTTTTATCAGCTGAAACAGACAAAAGGTTTGATTAGCTGAAATGGTCAAAAATTTTAATTACTCGAAGCAGAAATAAAATTTTGTTAGCTGAAACAGACAAAAGATTTGACTAGCTGAAACAGAAAAATATTAGATTAGCTGAAACAGGCAAGAGGTTTGATTAGTTGAAACAGACAAAAAGTTTGTTTAGCTGAAACAGACAAAAGGTTTGGTTAACTGAAACAGACTGAAAGTTGTATTGGCTGAAATAGACAAAAAGTTTGATTAGCTGAAACATACGAAGATGTGGTTAGCGCAATCACACAAGTCCATACACTCACAAAAAATAGGTGGAGTTCAACAAGATATTCGCTTTACTATTCGCTGCTTCGATTATTGATTGTATTGATCAATAAGAAACATTTTCAATTGTTTAAATTGATATCTCTTTCTGTTTTGAGTTATTAAAGTGAATATATTTTTCGACTAAACATTCTACAGTTTTCTGTTCGTTTGTTAAGAAATTGGTTTAGTTGTCCTAAAACAGAAAATAATGCGATCAGTTAAACGTGTATTTCTGTACATTTCAGATATATTTAATAAATACTTACGCCAAGATTCTCCACTATCACTATACACTACCGAGATTTTTGTACCAGCGCGTTGAGCGCCGGGTTTCAAATGCTGCGCTTTCTCTCATAACTGAAAGATATCAAGTCCACGCGCAAAAGGCGCCGTGGGACTTGAAAATGTTATTATTCGTAAAAAAATTAACCGAAGAGTTGGAAGATCAGTACATTTAGAGTACGTAACTCTTTTATATACTGTTTACAAAATCGACGCGTAAAACGACGTGTCCGATTCCCGTTATTAATTTACGCGCAAAAGGCTGCGTCCAATTCTCGTAATTAATCTACGCGCAATAAGGCGCGACAGATTAAACTGTCAAAAAATTTGTATTACCTGGGACTTGTCCCAAAAATTCTGTAGAAACCCAATCCACATCTGTATCTTTTTGAATTAGGTACATTGCTATGCGGATTGTTCTTCTCAGATCATAAATCGAATCGAAATCGGGAGGGAGGTTGGAGGGCATGCATTATTGTGTGGCGTGACGGTCGGCGGTCCTCTTCGACGCGAAGCCTTCGAGCTCAGCATTTCTCTCCATCTAGCGTACCACGGAACGCGATAGATGGTCCAGAGATGCGTTTTGCTCATTCAGACGATCACAGAGATCAACCTCATGCAATAATGGTCGCTAATGACTAAATAATTGAATTAAATTGAATCGAGTGACGATTGAAAAATGGTTGCAAAGCGACAAGAAATAGGAAATTCAATCTCTTTAATATTCAAATGCTCACAAATGATCGAGAGACTCGAATACGGAGTCATTTGGGTAAACAATTTCTGTGATCGTTTGACGCTGTGGATTATAAAAGTTAGTCACATCACGGTACATCGCGACCTTCCTACCCTTGCCTGTTTCCCAACGCAACCACCCAACGGAAAAGAGACTCACACACGCATGCATAAGCCCCGCGACGTATCCCAAAACGTCCACTTACCTACCCGGTTACCTATATTCGATCTAAACGATTCTCCATTTTTTCCAACACACTTCATTCTTCATCATTTGCGCCGTGGTCACCGACTTACATTTTCGTTGGTTACCTGTTGGGAGCAAAATGTTTTTGTATCATAGTCTGCCTACTCAGAATATAGTATCGCAGTTGCATTCCGCCAACCCTAATATTGTAGTAAATCTTGGCAGACTATCGGTACATTAACCTTTTGTAAAATTGATTAAAAACGTCCTATATGCCAATTACCATTTTTCTAAGCGAGCTAAGCCTGCAGTTGATCAATACTTGTTGGCTGTTTAAAGATTGAAAATGATACATAATATAAGATGCAATTTCATTACGTTACGTTATGCCAGCCTTTGGAATTTTATCGATTTAACAATAATGTGAATAATTGAATACGTTCAAACCTCAGGTGAACCCACCACTTAAACGACATCATCGGTAAAGTCAAACGTAGATTACTACAGCAGTGTGAAACGCAATTCGATCTCGCGAGTGCCGAGTAAGTGATGGTTGCCTGTCGCGATACTCATTCCACTTTTAGCAACGTGCAAAATTTATAACTTTAAGTAAGCTACGATAAATTGAATTGCGAAAAAAAAAATTATTCGACTGAAGGTCAAGCAAGTTGTGATCGTGAATGAGCCTATCCATGCAGCTAAGAAATCGAAGATTTGTGCAACAATTGTTACCGCCACGCCACGTGACAGAGGAATCCCAGGGAAATACCCATAACCTAACACGTGCAAACTCACCAACGTTGCCGAGAAATTGTTAAATTACTCGGAAGTCTCTGCTTAGATCTGTAAAAAACAAAACAGAACATTTCGATTAATTTAATAAAATGGCTTTTCAGTCTGCAAATTAATTATTACTGTTGTCCAGTTTCGTATTCATTGCGTGCTGTGCAAGAACAAAAGTTCGGCTTTGCATGTACCACCTTGAATTATCAAACAATAATTAAAATAAGTATTGTTACCTCGACTCTGGGCTGCTCGACACTTTTACATGTAGTAGTTCTTGCAACATCTGAGGTTTATTGGAGAAGCGAAGCACGTTTCACGTAATTTAGATCGTCACTCTTATGTAGTCCAAAAATCCGCACCACAATAACACTCGATCCTCCAGTCAGTTTTTGTGCTGTAACTGCCTGTCTGAACCGACTGAATAAACTTTCTAACTATACAACTGCGCATTTACCGAAAATCAGCCAAAAAAATAGTAAAATTAATACACGACGCACAGAAACAAAAATAGACATCACTAAAATCTGAAGTTACACACAACAATGGAAACTCGAGGCACGAAATTCACTTTCACGTTCGTAGGATGTTTTCATTTGGGTAACTCGGGTTTTCTTCAGCCTAGACTCTATTCTTCGTATATTATTCACAGATGAGTATGGTGCAAGTACACCGATCGGATAACGCGTTCTGAATGTTGAACTAATGCCGAGGACACGTCGTTTCACTCTGATCGCTCGGAAACGACTGATTCCGCACGGCGTTCAGAAGAGAATCAAATGAGTTCTGGGAAGGACGGAAGATAATAATTCTCCCACCCTCTCTGTTGCTCTTCCCATGGAGTGGGGGTAGCTGCACACGCCCGCCTAGCTGTTTCTCCCCCCTCGTGGCCCCCCACTCCATGAGCAGACCGACAGAGAGGGCGGAAGAATTATTATCTTCTATCCTTTAGAGAACCGATTCGAATCCGTTCACGGGACGCTCAGGCCGTTGCTTGCGCTTTATGTATCCCTATGGTCTCAACGGCCGGGTGAAAACAACACGTAAGCTACGCGATCAAATGTTTAGAGCTTTGCCGTAATATGCGACGTCAGAAGAAGTATGAATTCTCCGACCACTACGAATATTTCTTGAACGGGATTTTGTCAAATTTTCAATTTCACTATGACGACGGTATGTTACTAACATTTTGCACGCGATGGTGTTAGCACTTCTTTCACCGGCGTGGTCAGTTGCTAATTGGTTGATACGTGAAGCTGCTAATACTCCCAAACCCGGCCAGACGCGGCAAACTGTTACGCAAATAACCCAGGGTTATCAGTATTTATGTGCAGCGAATTTCTGTTTACTCGATCTAGCTTTTTGGAATGGACTGTACGAAAAGAGACACAACTACAACATGACGCTATCTCTCGGCTCGCGTCTAAGGCAGCAGGATCTTACTAGACAGGTTTCTCTCTCACTAGACCATGTTCCAGTTATATCAAGGTTCAGTGATCACGGCTGTTGTGTAAATGATAGTTCATACCTCCGTGGTTCATACCGCTAGTAGAAGATGGCAACACCATAGAAAATATTTCACCAATGGCGACTTGGTACGGATGCTAGGAGGTGACACCACGCAAGAAAACAAGTCTCTTAAGTTTAAACACATAGTCTCTGTTAAGTGCCATGTTAGTTGTCAGTATTGAAATATCGTCGAGTTTCAGAGTCTGGTGAACAATATATTTATCGCAGCCATTAACTATAATATGATAGTAGGGAAATCAAGAAGGCCGTGCAGATTACAGAGGATTTTTTAAATTTCTCGAAGGTAATGAAATCATTTCGAGAATTATTCTGATGTGTACCCTCGTTGGCTGAACATTCTTTAGTCAACGGTACGTTTAACAATTAATCTAAATCGAAGAACGTCAATCACATTCTCTATAATAAATAGCGCAAGAAAAAAATACGGAATTTGAGAGATGCGATGATCGCTCGAAATTAACTATGGATGTTGTAAATCCTACGCCGCAGGATCTTCAGAGAAAGCTCTACTTTCTCGTTGAGCAATTACAACATATGGCCAGCGAATTGCCTCCCAAATACCAAATGCGTCTACCGTATGAACTTCTGTCTGGACTGGCAAATTCTTTGTTAAACGATACTATATTCGAAATAGTCAAAGGGCTGATGGAAATTCAACACGTTACAGAAAAACACTTGTTTCAGCAGCGACTCCAGCTGTTAAATCAACAAAAAATTGAAGTTCAAGAGGCTTTATCTAATTTACATGACGAAGAAAAATGCATCACAGCAAAAATGATTTTACAAAAGAAACACAAAGAGGAATTGCGGCAAACTGATATGAAACTGGTTTTGCAATTAGATCAAAAAGTATCTGACCAACAAGGCATATTAGAAAAAGCTGGCGTTCCTGGATTCTACGTCACCAATAACCCCACAGAAATTCAAGTACAGATGAGACTTTGCGACTTCATAATACGGCTCAGTAAAATGGAAATTCCATGTTGATCATGCACATACAAATCTTATCCTATGTGTGGTGAACTAGCTTATACTGCAAATCACAAATGACAATTATACAGTACATCAAAGTGATCAGTGACAATTTTAAGAAAAAATGCAATCAGACTTGTTTCGAATGTCAAGCTTGTATTTCACATACAGATGCGATGAAAATAAAGTTGAATAGATTTCTTTCCCTATAGAATCAGTCTGTTTTTCATTTACAATATTTTAAGGTTACCAGATACCACCTTTACTTTTAGGTTTGGTCGATTGGTATATCATTGTAATTTTAACTCTGGTTTGATTTAAACATTTTCAATTCTTGCAAAATTTGTTGCGACGACCTTTTTATAATATCAGGCCTATAATACACCCAATAACAGTACAATGGGCAGGTACAACATTATAAATGCATTTGTTTTTGTACACTATCAAATATTTAAAGTAGCTAGTGACTTTTACAAAACAGTTGTATGTAAACAAATTTTACACTTCAATTTGTCAACTAGAATATATAATTGGGTTACAATCCACAATAGCAGTAGATTCTATTTTCAAGTATTCATTCTTTGTGATTCACTGCAACTGAATGGCTTATATGCCACTCAATATCTAAACAAAAAGATGCGATGAAATTACAGCCATGAATGCAAGTAATAAATCTTATTACTAACAGATATCTATGCGCCTTAGATTTCTTTACATATTTACAGTCTTTTCCGAATCTCTGTTCTACTTCCGGATTGGTTACTGAGCTAATAAACTGCGATTTGATTTCTCATCAACATACCATCCACTAAAACAAATTTAGTCCTAGGGAATTCGAGAAATTTTCACGTAATTTGCACAGCAAAGTTGGTAATCCATTGAACCATTTGTACGTATAGCATCGTCACATTTTCCAAACAATTTCAAACTTGCAAAGCCAATCACTCAAGAAGCAGCTTGTGCAGTTGGTGGGGATTGAGATTGTGATGGAATATCGGCGTTAAGTTCAGTACTAGCACCAATCGGATCACTGGATCCTTCGAGGAAGCAGATTCTGTAAACGTCATCAAAATTTGATATGAAATGTACTTCTAAACCATCTGTAATGTATTTAGGAAGATCATCATAGTCCTTTCTGTTCTCCTCCGGTAATAATACACAATTCACGCCAACTCGTTTAGCCTGAAAATGAAAATTTGGTTGAGTTACGTGTGATTCGATGTCTGGATCAAATCAATATTTCACATAGATACAACTACTTACTGCAATTGTTTTCTCCTTGATGCCACCGACAGGAAGCACTTTTCCCATAAGACTAAGCTCCCCAGTCATAGCAACATTTTGCCTAATTGGTTTATTCTTTGCAAGCGAAATTAGGGCTGTTGCGATGGTAGCTCCAGCGCTTGGTCCATCCTTTGGTGTTGCACCTTCAGGGACATGCAGATGAAGATGAGCATCGTAAAGGAATGTGTTGTTGGGATCTTCTTTTTGTAGAAAATTTCTAGCCACAGTCATTGCAATACGTGTCGACTCTTTCATCACGTCACCCAGATGACCAGTTATTTCAAATGTGCCTTCCAATTTTTTAATGCCAATGGGCTTTCTCATCGTTATCTCTATGAATAGAGTAGATCCGCCCATGGCTGTCCATGCCAATCCCATAACAACACCCGGTGGTGTGATTGTGTACATTCTGTCATGAGCAAAGACAGGTTTTCCAACGAAGTCTTGTAAATTATTGCTGGTTAGGTCGATCTTGTCTGTTTCATTTTTAACAACCTTATACGCAACTTTGCGCGAAACTTTCTCAATGTGTTTCTGCAAATTTCTCACTCCTGATTCTCGACAATAGGATTTTATCAATAGACTTAACGCATCGTCATGGATTTTCAAGTGATTTTCGGACAGTCCTGAGTCCTGCATGGCCTGTGGTATCAAATATTGTTTGGCAATAGCTACCTTCTCTTCAGCTACATATCCTGACATCTCAATCATCTCCATTCGGTCTCTCAAAGGCTCTGGGATAGTATCAACAATGTTTGCCGTGCAAATAAATAAGACTCTTGATAGATCTACTGGTACGTCGAGATAATGATCTAAGAAATTTGCGTTCTGCTCAGGATCCAACATCTCTAACAGAGCTGAAGCTGGATCGCCTTGATGTCCCCTGTGAAAAATTAATTGGTTGATAATTAACGCATCACCCATAGTCAAACTATTATTGTTAGCGATGGAAAAAATACCCACTTTCCGATTTTATCAACCTCGTCTATCAGAACCAATGGATTTTCAGTTTTTGTTTTTTTCAAACACTGAATTATCTTTCCAGGCATTGCACCTACATAAGTTCGCCGGTGACCCTTGATTTCGGCAACATCAGTCATGCCACCGACACTAAATCTGAAATACTCTCTGTTGAGAGCACGGGCAATAGATCTTGCTATCGACGTCTTACCAACACCTGGCGGACCGTGAAAGCATAATATTTTTCCTTGGGTCGAACCTTTCAGCTGACTAACAGCAATAAATTCTGCAAATCAATATTAGAAAAATTGAAGAGAACAAAACGATTTTTCAACTAGCATTACATTCATTTATTATGACAGTCTTACCAAGAATTCTCTTTTTTATATCCTCCATGCCATAGTGATCTTTTTCTAAAACTTCACTAGCTTGGTTAAGATTCAGATTCTCTGGACTTGTCATTCCCCAAGGCATAGATGTGAGCCAATCCAAGTAATTTCTTGTCACACTAAAAAGTCGTTTTCGTTAATTACGTGTTATGCAAATACCTACAAATTTTATTCATGTATTCAATTATGAACCTCAACGTACTTGAATTCGCTGCTGTGACTCTCGAGAAAACTTAATTTGTTCAATTCCTCATCCAAGACATCCATGACTGGCTTGGGTACAACTTTTTGCCTAATACGTTCTCTGTATTTCTCTTCAATTGCATCCTTGTCATCCTTTTCCAATCCCAGTTCTTTTTTTATAACTTTCAACTGTTCGTGAAGTATATACTTTCTATGCTGTTGTTTTACTTTTTCTTCTACTTCTCTTCCAATTTTTTGCTGCAGTTTACTAAGCTCACATTCTTTCTTAAGGAGCGCTAATGATAACATTAACCTTTTTGGAATCTACAGGTATAAAAAAATGTCATAGTCGATAAATTTATATAAAAATTTTACCTATTCCGAAACCCGTAATTTTACCTGAGGTTATAGCAACTCCAGTATGAATAATAATGATAAAAGTAATTAAAATTTTTAATCCAAAATAAATATTCTTCCACCTACATCCATTTCTTCCAGTACTTGTTGCAACTCGTGAGCATCAGCTCCTGTAAGTGCAGCACCCAAGTCACTAAGATAGACAGGATTGTCAACGACTCTTTGACCTTGATGCAGCATTTGTTGAAGTGATTCTCTGTACAGTGGATTCATACTAATTATGTCTCGAATCGTTTTGATCACCTCCTGGGTTAGTGCCTGCATATTACAAGTATAAAATTATTTCATGTTTTATTCAGACAATAGAAAGACAGAAAAAGTACTGACAGGTTAGCTACCTTTATTTCTTCTGTTTGTCTAAATTTCTCATGTGAAATATTGACGACTTCGACCATGAGCAATGGTTGAGTTTCCGAAGTGGCCTCACTTGTTTCCACTTTTCTTTCTGTAGAATCTTCTTTCTTCTCATGTTCTGGTGGTACGAGCTCGGTAGCTTCTTCAACTTTATCAACTGATTCAGCAGCCTTAGGTTCAGCCCTTTTCCTCAGCATAGCTCTACGATGCTTTTTACCACCACCAGCCACCGTGTCTTCTATAGGGACGTTAATTGTGGTATTTAGTAGTGGAAACGTCAGTTTCATCTCTGTGTAAAGCAGGTAGCGCAATTGTTAAAATATACAATATAGTTGCAATAAACTTATTAGTAAGAAGCTCAGCAGATAGGCAAATAGGCTCCATACCCATACCAGTTATTCTAAAACTAACAGCGCATAACCCAGGTGTCTAAATTCGCTGTTAATTCTTTTACAGACACCGTACCTTGAGGTGATTTTGCAGAAAAGTCTTCTAGTATTTGACCAGTAATTTTCACTCTTCTATGGGCCATTACAACAAGTCTCAACCGATCACCCAAGTCCTGTACTTCGTGTATCTGAGCAAAAGTTCCAATAGAATACACTTGATCCAAATTTTGCACAACTTCAGCATCATTCCTATGATATAAATGATGATATTAAAATGTTCGTGTGCTGGACAGTGTCTAACGCTCTCAGAAGGACCGATAAAAAGGAAAGACTACTCACTCTTCGCTCTTCTTCAAAAATATTCCAACATACGGCTGGTTCAGTTTAACTTTACGACGTATAACATCTATCAAAATTGGATTGCTCAGTTCGATAAGTTTGATAAACCGAGGAAATACTGGATTCCTGTTTATAGCTATAACCGGTAGATGCGGCCAGACTTCAGGAACAACCACAGTTGCAGGCAGAGCAGCAGCATAATCGTCAGGGAGTTCAGGCTCGCTTCCACTGAGAATATGAAACAATAGCAATGGACAGCAATAAGTGCTTGTGAATCAACAAGTCGATGATGCAACATTTGAAATAATGGAGTCGAGGGTAATGTTACGATAACATTAATTGTAACGATTAAGGAATAAGAAAACCAGAGCTTACTTGGAAGGTGGATCTTTGTCCCCGGACTTCTTAGACGAGAACCCCCGAATGGCAATAAAGGCGGTGGTCTGTCTGTGCCCTCGTGAGCCCTTTTCCCACGCCTTGATAGGGCCAATCGTTTCTCCAGTGAGAATTTTTCTTCCCCATTGCCGCGTAGCTGTACCGGCAAATTTCCCCGAACAATTCGCCGAGCTTTGGACGTTAGAAAAGGTTCGATTCCATGTAACTCGGTACCGATATACTGGTAACAATTTAAGTCGTAGCCCCGTTACGCATATTCGCATTTTGATCGACTACTGTTACGATTATGTACTCTCCGGTGTGTTGTCCAAAGTGTCTGGGTCTCTGTGTATCTCCTTCCTAATCTCTGAATGCTAGAAGCGCGGACCGAACTATCGAGAAATTACGAGGTTATGTATCGAATCTTGACCATGTTCTGTGCTGTGAATTGTGCTGAAAGTAGTAGCAGCGGTGATTAGCTGAGGGAAAGTGCTCAGCCAATCACGGCGCAAAGCGAGAGAGACAGCTGTTATCGCAAATGTGGATTGAGAACCCGCGCTCTTGACTAGATTCAAACGATTTTACTCTGCGTATTCGAACTTGACGACGCGACACAGATAAGTGTAAAACGTCGATCTCAATACAGAAACTTATCCCTATTCGATATAATCCAACGCGCGTCGACATCCAGTTATCTATCTTCAATTAGAGCCAACTGACGAAGCTCCATTAATTTTCTGTGTCGATATGAGTGGAATTAAAGAAAATAGTCTAGAACCCAATTTTGCATCACCAGTTGTTTTCGGCAGCGCCCGTCGCTTGCCAACTGGGAATAATAATAGCAACGGGAACAAAGGCATTATTTCATTAAGGGATCTGTCTATGCCAGAGATATGGGAGCTGGCTCGAGATCGTGTAAGGATCAGTGGTATAGAGAGACGATCAACAGATAATCCTTCACACAAACGTATAGCTGTGTCTGAGACTGTGACGAGACGTCGCACATCAACTTATCAAATCATGTCGCAATACGTAGACTCAACTGCAGCAAACGATGGACTAGATGATAATGAGGAGTTCTTCGCGAATTTGCTAAATAAAATGACCAAGGAACAATTCATGTTAGTCTAGTGCTTATCTCGAGTAATGTACTTGATACTACAAGCTTATAAAAAGTTTATGCATACATTCACAGCGGTATGTATAGCTGAAAGTGCTTCTCTTTCAGACCATCCGGTGAAGTTAATAAATCACGAAAGCGACTGAGTTTATGGAATAAAGAAAACGCAAAAACCTCTGGCAAAAGCAAGCGATCTAAGAACAATGTCAACATGATTCCTCCTATTCCACCAGCAATGGCACTGCTAAAAAAACGATTGCTGCCTCAACAGCACAAGACTACTTTACAAGCCGTGTCAGCTATTCCAGTTCGATCTGTGACAGCTAAAACGGAGCAACAAGATCAATCTGTTCCTCAGCATAGGTCAACTTTAAATCTGGCTCAAGAAGACATGAATATGAAAGAATCTTATTCAAGTTTTACGGATTGTGACTTATTGTCAAATGTGCCCAGGAAGGTAAAAGAAAATTTTCTTCGGAAGAGGACTGCAGATGATGGTTTTCCTACTTCCTTTATGGAAACGTTGAAGTTGCAACATAATTATGCTGTTGAGGCTGTCGATCACAATTCCAGACATTCTACAACGCAGGGCGATTATAGTTATAGTAAAAAATATAACCAGAATTTTTTAAGCAGCCCATGTCTTTCAACTATTGAAGAATACCTTGAACCATCCATGGTAATCGAACCATTAATCCGTGATCCAAATGCTATGGAATTTGAACGACACTCAAACCTGTCTATTCCATTCACTCCACCTTCGTCCACAGAATTTGTTAGTTGTAATGCTCACGAATTTGATAAAGGTTTTAACAATCTTGATGAGAATGATAATTCCCGCTCGTTGTCAGTATTGACAATAACTTGCCCAAGTCTGATTTCAAACTGCGAAAGCAAATATAACTACGAGATTATGAACCAGGAAACATTCAACATACGTGATAATAACTGGTTCAATTGAACTGTTATTGCATTTTATTTACCTTAGTTAAGCTCATTGAAATAATAATTTTTTCACATTCATAGTTTGAATTAATTCAGATTTGAATATAGGTTGGAGCTCTTTGAAATGAAAGTGTATAGATTACTGTTGAAGATTTCTCAACTCGAGTCAGTCTGGTCAGTGTACATTGTCCAAATAGGGCAATTCATTCTGATATACTTTCATGGTATATAAGGATTATCAGATAGTTTGTAACTTCAGAGTGTAGGTGATTAAATGTTTATTGAGGCTACGCAATTTCATGCTGATAATCACATCAATAATAAAACTAGAATTTTAATGACATTAATAAAATACAAATTTACAGCGTATGCGCTGTACAAATTTCAACACTTGATACTTTCATTCATTATGTACATCATTGACATTTGATGAGTATTTATATTGGTTATACCAATATGAATATAATTATTACATGGTAAAAGTGCCGTCTCGTAATGGGGAATAAGAAGGAAGAAATCTATTTTATTTGTTCAAATTTCTCCAACAATACTCCCGTAGGTACTTCATTGTTAGCGTGTTGCACAAAACACCATCTTTAAGCTTACTCTAAGAATTATTTGTAAAAAGACATAACACAATGCTACTTAGTCCATGCTCAATCCAATTGTATTTATGTATTTATATGCCCAATTAAGCAATAACTAATTGTACTTTCTTTTTATGTTAGTCTTTGACAATTTTTGATATCTGACACGATTCATATGCGACATCATTATGTACATTCCTGGCAAGCAGAGTAACAATAGATATATTCTCATTGCCGAAGGAAAATGAAATGCAAAATTCCATTGGTTGGGCATGGCAACTGTGAACCGGTTAGTCTCTTCAAAATATGGAATGTTCCTCAGTATTATTATACCTTCGCAGAGGAAACCAAGGGGATAGAGCGGCATCCATATTGTGTATCGTAGCCACGTCAGAAAACTGAACTCTGTTTTAAACAGTTGTGTCAAATAGTACGGATATCTAACTATTTCAACGGAGCTCCATACTACAAATAAGTAAAATACAACTGGTTTTGTTTGCATTCGAGGTTCTGATTCTATCATGCAGAACAATATAATTGCTCTAGCTCCAACTTGTAGTAATGGCGTCATAAATCCTCCCTTTGTGTATCCAAATAGAGGGTGCATTACTTCCAGAAATTGTAGTAATTGTACAAATTTCATCGCTGTCCCTACCGATTCATACGTAGTTGGCATAGAGTCTGCAATTACATGTAAACCATGATATATTGTTATATTTATCAGGTACTCTACACAAAAATATTCTAATTATTCTGTTAAGTTAATCAAACATTTTGAAGACATAACACGACTATTGAGGTGTATTTACCTGGCCCATCCCGTGAGTATCTTACTGCCATTATCATTAATATGTAAGCGAATCCAACAAATTGACATAAATTGTAAAAAACTAGGTAAACTTTCTTCAAGTCTTCTGTAAGAGATAAGGTTTCGTTAGGCTAAGTATTAACAAATATAGATTCGTCTAAGACATTGAATTAGCATCCGATGGCTGTTATTTCAAGTATTAGTCATTAGCGCCATATGGAGGAATTAATGATGTTGATTTTACATATCAGAGAATGAACGGCTCCAATACCTTGCCTATATCCACATTCTTCTTTGTAAAGTTTATCATACATGTTTGGGTAATCCTTAGTAATATCTCGTTTTCCCTCTCCATCGATCCCTGTTCCTTCATCTTCGTCGCCATCGGCATCCTGACTCTTCCACTTATCGAAATCAATTTTCAGCCAAGCTGGTTTTTGAGGTTGACTAGTTAGCCGAGGCCACCAGCCACTTGATTTTTTACGCAGAATAAAGTCAACTTGTCGATCAATTACTTTAAAATTGCTTTCCTGTTGATCCATTTCAAATATTGTATTAATAAAAATGTCGTGATTTCATACTAGAGCGAATGATGATACACAGTTGAAGCTGGATCATAGTCTAGCATCAATGTAGTAAAATATATGTAAAATAAAAGTTTCATTTCAAAGTTTAGTAACAGTGCGAGTGTATATCAGTCACATAAGTAGAATAAATTACATAATAAGCTTGATATCATATAGCTAACGCATAGCATGATATGAACTGCCTATCAATGAGTCCTACTGCATATCATCGTTGTATAAATCATATACTATGCCTCAGGATCAATTCCCGAATGAAAATCCAAGGTGAAAGCATAGCTGTCAGGGCCTCTAGCACCTTGCCCATTGGCTACGAATTTTAATTTCTTTTCGTGCAAGTCAACGCCAGGGTTCTGAAAGCGATATCAGCTAATTAAACAGTGATCATTAAATCTCTACTAATTGATCGAGTTTAAAATATTGAGAATGCAAACCTTGACATCAGTTAAATCGACCTTAAGTGTAACTTGGCTCTCAGTCTGGGCCCAATACACGAAAGGCGACGGCACCTCCGGCATTATCGTAAATTTCAGGTAATCTCAGGTGTCCACCTACGTTGAAATGCGTTTAAATGGACAATGGTCAGCCGTGTAATCATAAATCAGTCCAATGAAAAAAAAACGAAATATTACAAGCAGCTGGCGATTCTGTCACTACTTATTCTACTGAAGGAATAAACCTAATGAAAGTTGACGTGTCAGAAAAATTAAATGGTAAGCTATTGACAATTCGAAGAACAGCCAGTAAGTATGCATGCTCCAATACCGGTATAGTCAACTGACGTACCGATATCAATGTCGTATCCCTTTTCATCCCGCTGCTCAGACGCCGATAGAAAACCCAACGCTACCGAATCGCACTGCACCTACTTTGTTCCCCAGAACTAACACGAATATCACCCATGGCTGGCTACTTTTTGACTTACCGACTCTAGCGGCAAAAATGGGAAGTAAATAATTCGCGTGAAGTGAGGACGGAAGTGGAATTGAAGTAGCGTGCGCAACCTTTCGCGTTCCCCGACAAGAAGCGCAAACATGGCAGAGGTGAAGTATTACGGATTTTGTTGAATAATCCAAAAATATCTTTACGATCCTTAAAAAAAATGATACTACTGTTAATTCTCTGGTTTTTCTCGATTCACCCTAGATGTTTTTGATGATATTTACGTTTGTTTAGTCGTTATAAACCTCCGCTCTAATGCGTTCCTTTCACCGACACAGGCTGACCGTTAATCGTTAATTTTGTTGCAGGTTGATGAAACTCAGAAGAAGAAGAGGGCCTTCAGGAAGTTTACCTTCCGAGGCGTCGACCTGGACCAACTCCTCGACATGCCCAAGTGAGTCAAGATTCAAATCTACGCTCGCGTTTACGAATGTCAATAGCCGACCTAACCTTACTTTTTTCATCGATTCACCTAACGTCAAAGTTACTGATATCGATATGATGAACACTCGTAATTGGGAGTTAATTATAATAATTAATCTTTTGAATCTATCTGATTACAGTGAACAGCTGATGGAGCTGCTACACGCTCGTGCTCGCAGGCGTTTTTCACATGGTCTCAAGCGCAAGCCGATGGCTCTTGTGAAGAAACTTCGTAAAGCGAAGAAGGAGGCTCCTCCAAATGAGAAGCCAGAAATTGTCAAGACACACCTTCGCAACATGATCATTGTCCCAGAAATGGTTGGATCCATTGTTGGCGTTTATAACGGAAAGACTTTCAACCAGGTGGAAATTAAGCCTGAGATGATCGGACACTACCTTGGGGAGTTCTCTGTCACCTACAAGCCTGTTAAGCATGGTAGGCCTGGTATTGGTGCTACTCACTCCTCCAGGTTTATTCCTCTCAAGTAAATTGCTTGTATGTAATAAATAAATGGCGTAAAATACCATTTTCTGATCCATCGTTTTATAATGATTCACTCCATTACCAATCAGATATTTCCTCTCTAATTACTTGAAAAATCATATCAATCCAGCAGATTTCTAGAGAAATGACTGATTTCGAGTCATGTGCACAAGTTTTCTTTCCCAACATTTGTCTGCTACACGTGGCTCGGAGCCTGCCCTTTCAGCAGAGATTCTCTGTATCTGTGCTCTATTTTAAGATACAGTACATACTCAATCTTTATGAATGCATGAATAATTAATTACCACTTGACAAGAAATATCAAAAGCAAGTCAATTCGGGTATAAAAATAGGAAGCTTTATTCGTCACGTACACAACAACTCTATATGATGATAATTTCATAATAATTAGAACTTGATGATGTTGTCTTGGAAAAAACGGGAGAACAATGTTACACGGTCTAATATACACACACATTTTATAACATTAATAGTTTTGTTGCAGAGTAAACATTTGTTGAGAATATTAGTTTGAGGTAAAATATTAAATCACAGAAGCTTTATTATTGCTACATGAACTTGGATTGTTGTCTGACACACTTGGACTATTAAATGCAACATTGTCATCTGATTTACCTTTATAGGAAAATTTCCTATCTGAGGCAAATGTACCGTCATCAGCCAATATTACGGAATTCTGACTAGTTTTCTCAAATATTTCTTGTTTGACTTGAAGTTCCGTATCGACATCTTCTTGTTTCACCTTATCCATCTCTATGATTTCAGTGTTTCCCATCACAGACTTACCGTCCAATATATGGTCTATATTTTCTGTCTTTAACATTCTATCATCGGTTACAGGTATTTTTTCTTTGCTCAACTTTTTTGGAAATTCTTCCTTTTCTCGTTCATACATGAAGGTTTTTCGCTTTCGCTGCGTTGGCTTACAAACTTTTTTGTACAATATTTTCATCTCTTTGACACGTGCTGTCGGTATTGTCCAATCCATCTGATTGGATGTCATGTCTGTGTTTCTTGTTGGATCTAATTTGCTGTCATACTCTGGTAATTCCAGACCTAATTTCTTCATTACCATCACTATGATGTCATCGACCATACCGTTTATCACCAAATCTGCTTTTTTATCCTAAAATAATGATCGTCTGTCAAAACATTTAGTTGATAATTGTATTAAGAGACAAGACTGAGGTTACGGTTGAAATAAAAATAATGAAGTCTAGTTGAAAAGCATCCTTACATGCTTCGTTGGCTGCAGATTGCAAATAACAAGTCTGCCACCATACTTCTTTGTATAAAGAGGCAAGTTCCCACTTGGTATGATTTGTAAAGTTGTTCCCAGACAAATGCTCAAATCGGCAACACTGTAATTGAAAAATTGTTGACAATTTGATTTATATTTTTCTTCTGAAGTGCCAGAAATCAAAACGTAGTTAAAAAAGTTATAACAATGGAATACAAACTGACCTGGCATGAAGGTCTGAGAGTGCTAAGTCATTGTCAGGTAAGTTATGCTCCCAGTCAAGTATCGTGTCATGCATTCGACCTCGACAAGGTCGTCCTCCAATTTGTTCAGATCGACATACCGTTCCCAAACATTTTTTCCCAACACTCTTTGTAGCAAGGTTGCGAATAAATTGTCTGTGAACCAAATCAGGAAGTGCGTTATGATCTCGCGATAATTTAGGGTACGAATATTGTTTTACACTCGAATCACACCTCTAATTAAGCATATCAATTCTTACAGTGTAAACAAACTTGTACCTTCCACACTTGTCACACTGTTCAGTGAACATATTTCCATGCAACTCTGCAAGCTTCTGCCGCTGAACTCCAGATCGCAGGTGCAGTCCGTCAATATTTTGGCTCACAATGAATTTGACCTTATCTGTGGAGCAACAAAATCCGATTAGGCCCAGATTCAACATTTCATATTGTTTTCCAAATTTGTTAATTAATTTTCCATAGTCTTGTGCTAGGTACACCCTTACTGCAATCAATCAACTTCTTCAAAGCCATGTGAGTCTTGGTTGGCTTTGCTTCGTCAAATGATATATTCATTTCAGGTTTCAACCCTTTCTCCTCCAAAGTCCAGACACCCTTCGGTCCTCTATGGATGGAAACATATAACATTAAGGCTGTTACGTTCGAGAAGTGACGTATTTTTTGCATTCATTTGAACTGGAAGTATATTATTAGGCGATTTTGGTACACAGGGTTATCCAAGTTTGAAAAGACAGTAACATAAAAATATTGTGCTGAATTGATACATCAATTCGTGTTCGAAATATAACAATAACTTGACATATAGAATAATCGTCTCATGTATACAATGTGCGTAATATCAATAAATTTTGCAGTAGACGACGTGTCCATTTAATTCAGAAAAGTAGCAACAAATCTGAATTACCCTATCAATCTCTCTGTGAATTATTCGAAATTAATTTGAAAAAGCACAAATCGGATACATCTAATAGAATAAAACGAATAAATTAGGAACGAAGTTGGAGGAAAAAATTCGAGATGATCTAAATTCAAAAATTCATGGCACAAATATTCACGCTTGTCATAGCTGTCACGGTATCGCAAAACTCTTTTATGAATCTATACTGTACGAAGAGAGTGTTATTTTCGATGAAATTATCCGCAAATCATCTCGTGATTGCAATCTACTAGAGCTGACGTTGGCACGTAATGTCATGACGCCGAAGTACCCTAGTTACAATTACTAACGAGCGTCCTCGAATGAATGAATTACCTAAAATCGGGAATACCGGCAGCGGTACTGATTCCCGCGCCGGTGTGAACGACAACATGACGTGCCCCGTCTATCCAATCAGCCAACAAATCGCATTTGATACGAAGAGTCTCGGCGCTGTCGAATTTCTAAAAAGGAGGAGAGTGGCATTGGGTTATTGATTCGCCTGGAGGATCAGCAATTACTGCCCAATGGCGATATCGCCAAGCCAACTTCGGACCGTACATAACGGCGAAAATTACCTCCTCGAGGCCAAGCTGACCCTTGTTCTCGTACGGCGATAAACCATCGGCGTAGCTGCATGACATCGTCCCTCCCCCCTCACGCCCTTCCGCCGAGCGGCTAACAATGGCCGCAGAGCAACAACCCTTGTTGCCAAATAATAATCCGCCCTCTACCCCCGTCGATGATGACGTAATTATTATCAAAAATCCACGTTTAAATGCTCGGGTTCGTGCGTTTCCGCCGAGCTTCGGTGATGAAATTTAATATAAACAATTTTAAAATTATGATTATGATTTGCCGGGAACTTTACGATTACTGATGAGACACCGGTAAACGACGAAATGTCGATGAAAATTTTCAGAAATAAATCTAACTCAGGTTTATTCACTATTAGGAATCCACGGGACACCACCAAATATCCACAACGAACACCAGAAAAGATCATAAAACTACTCTTTGCGCAAAGCAGGTTGCGCGTTGGAGCGACGCTCGGCGTCGTCCAACGTCGTCGCGGACTCTTCTGCCACCTAAAAGTTCGTCGTGGAACTAATTTGAACGAACGTTCGACGCTCCGATTGCAACTTTTTGACACCCAGCATCAAATGACTTTCAACGGATTGTCGTTGGCGAAGATCCATTTTATACAGGAGAGATCATATTCTCGGGATCGAGTTACGTTTTAGAAATTTCGGGGCTTCAGTTTATCCAAGGTTAATAACGGACCGTGGCAACCTGTTCCGTGTTCTACGTTTGTTGTTGGTTCCGTTGTAATCCTGCACCGAAACTATGAGTCGCAGGAGAGCACATGACGATGACGATGGATACGGTATGATTACTGATAGAAAACATACTCTCATCTCACCATATGTTAGAGTATCGCACCGCTCGCAGCCATTTCAAACTACCCCGATTTATATTGAATTTTTAAGTATCAACGCTAGTCGAATTCATTGAACCTAACCTTATTTAATCTAACCTTATTTTTGGCCCAATCATTGTACCTGATGCTTATTAGTCGCATATGTATGTACATACGTATTTGTGAGAAATTTTTCTTACTCCACATTTTTGTTTTCAATTAATCTAATGACATTGAAGACGAATCTCAGAGTAGATGGTCGCATGCTATGATGAACTTCAATTTGCAGACCGCGTCTATAAGAAGCGGAGGAGGGTATCAGAGAATCAGGAAATTGAAGATCGCCTGGAATCGCTTATATTGCGAGTGGGTGAAAAGTCAACTTCGTCATTAGAAAGTAATTTGGAAGGGTTAGCGTCTGTGCTAGAAGCGGATCTCGGTGTGTTTCGTACTAAGATTCTCCGAATATTGACTGATTGCGCTATAAAAATGCCAGAGAAATGTACGATCTACACGACGCTGGTGGGGCTGCTGAATGCAAAGAATTTCAACTTTGGTGGTGAATTTGTTGACTATATGGTGAAAAATTTTAAAGATTCTTTAAAAAGTTGCAAATGGAACGCTGCTAGATATTCGCTCCGGTTTCTTGCTGACTTAGTCAACTGTCACGTCTTATCTTGCGGGTCGCTTATGCAGCTCTTTGATAATATGTTAGATACGGCAAATGAGGACAGCGTACCTCAAGTTAGACGAGACTGGTACGTTTTTGCTGTTCTCTCAACCCTGCCGTGGGTTGGTCGAGAGTTATATGAAAAGAAAGAGCAAGAACTGGATCACCTTATGGTCACCATTGAAGTATTTTTGAACAAACGAAGTAAGAAACATCAACCTGCTCTAAAAGTATGGTCCAGTGACACACCTCACCCTCAGGAAGAATATTTGGACTGTCTCTGGGCTCAAGTACGAAAATTGAGGCAGGATAATTGGGCGGAAAAACACATTCCTCGACCATATCTTGCTTTCGACTCTATTTTATGTGAAGCTCTACAACACAATCTTCCAACGCTTCTGCCTCCACCACACCATGAATCTTACACGTACCCGATACCAACTGTTGTATTTCGCATGTTTGACTATACTGACTGTCCAGCGGAAGGGCCACTGCTGCCTGGCAGTCATGCTATAGAGAGATTTCTTATCGAAGAACATCTTCGGCAAATTATTGATAATCACTTCTTTGAAAGAAAAGATTGGTAAGCTTCATCTTCTGTTATTCTCATTTTCTTAATTACTTCTTTTTTACTTACATTGTAATCATTTTCGATTTTTGCTGGTAATACTTTGTTATATGATTTCACTTCAAAGCGAGTAATACCTATTTTCAATGAAGCTATTTTTATTCTGATTTACAGCGCGGCGCAATTATTGAACTTTCCATACAAAGCAAAAATTCCACTTGATTATTGTATTGTGGAAGTAATGTTTGGAGAACTCTTCAGATTACCATCTCCAAAACATTTGGAAATCTGCTATGGATCGATTTTGATTGAACTTTGTAAGTTGCAACCATCGACTATGCCACAGGTAATATAAATGATAAATTCCCAATGAGTTTAACTGGTAACGATAATAAAATTCGCTGTGTTATAGTATCTTATACACCCTGCACTGTGTTATAAAGGTTTTAGCACAGGCTACCGAAATTTTATTCCGTCGCATCGACAGCATGGCTGCGGCAGCATTCGATAGATTTGTTTGGTGGTTTGCCTATCATCTGAGCAACTTCCAATTTCGTTGGTCATGGGAAGATTGGGACTCATGCCTCCAGCGTGACCCTGAACATCCTCGGCCTAAATTCATAAAAGAAGTGCTGCTGAAAGCATTGAGGTAAGAAATGATTTTTCCTCATTTCTACAAGATGAAAGTTCCAGCTTATCCTTTAAACAAAATATACAAACCATTTTTTGTTGGATCAAAGATTGAAAAATCAGAGATATTTTGATAATTACCATGCATCAATGTATCAAAAAATACTTTTTGTTACAGACTATCCTACTTCCAAAGAATTCGCGATATGATGCCAGAAACTTACGCCGAACTGATCCCTTTGCCTCCAGAACCAATTTACAAGTACACTTCCGAAGGCGCAAGTCAGTATTTTTACACTCTGATATTTGATATCTCATCGCAGTATCATTTCATTATCATAAATTTTACATTATATTAGAATGTCATCTTTTCTTGAATAAATCTTTCTAGCAATCGACTTTGCTCAATTTTTTTCAGGCACACTTCCTGGAACTTCTGCAGCCCATGAACTAGTTGTTTCAATACGCCGCAAATGCACCCCGGAAGAAGTATTGACCGTTTTGAATACCTTACCAGGTCAAGGAGACAATGAGGAATCAAACACATTCAATCCGTTGAAAATTGACGTATTTGTACAGACGTTACTTAACCTGGGGTCAAAGAGCTTCAGCCACAGTTTCGCCGCTATTGGGAAGTTTCATTATGTATTCAAGGTAAGAATAGTCTTCTCTTATAAAATCATTATATTGAACTATATCATTTCATACCTATGTTAAATAGTTTGACAAAATTTTGTGGCATTGAACCTAACTGCAGACTTTTGCTTGTTTTTCATAGGCTCTGGCCGAATCAGAGGAGGCACAAATATGCATTCTAAGAAATATGCATGCCCTATGGAAAAATCATTATCAAATGATGGTTGTACTCTCAGACAAATTCTTAAAGACTGGAATAATTGAATGCAGTGCTATAGCCAATTGGATATTTTCTCGGGAAATGACATCTGAATTTACTAAGTGAGTCAATGTAATTTTGAACCAATTCCACAAACTTTTATCTTAGAATTTAATTAATAATCGAAAATAGAATATGACTCTTAGAACTTGGTACTAATTTTAACCAAGCTAAATATCGCAACCCCATTATTTTCAGACTCTACATCTGGGAAATTCTTCATTTGACGATCCGTAAAAAGAATAAACATGTCATTAAACTGAACACAGAAGTGACGGAGGCCAGAGAAAAGTTACGAAGGGCGGAAAGTAGATCTGGATCGTCTTCGGAAGATGAGGACAATACTAAAGATAAGTCGGGAGAAAGACCATCTGAAGACGTTGTAGAGCGAATGGAAGAAAAATTGGAAGCTGCTCAAGCAGATCAAAAGAATTTATTCCTCATCATTTTTCAGGTATAATTATTAATATTACATACTTGCAATCTCGGTTGAACATGTTATGTAACCTGTGAGATGGCACTTATTCAAAACACTTGATAATTGCTTTTTTATTCTTTTACAGCGTTTTATTATGATTCTTTCCGAACATCTTGTTAGATGTGATACAGATGGCATCGATTACAATACTCACTGGTACAGATGGACTATTGGAAGGTTGCAGCAGGTATTTTTGGCTGTAAGTAAAAAAAAAAAAAACCCTCAACGCTTCTTTAGTGGCTTTCTTGGACTACCAAACTGATCGCTTAGAAGAGTGTAATGCATTATAGAAAGCTGTTAATCAGTTCGCAAGTGTTATGATTAATTCACTACAAGTTAAAAGAGAAATTTTACTTCTTTTTTTAGCATCACGAACAAGTACAAAAATACTCGTCAACACTGGAAACACTTTTGTTCACGCCAGATCTGGATCCACACATTCTTGACGTATTTCACCAGTTTGTTTCGTTACGTGCATAAGATGTTCAAATCACTGAACGTTTCGTCTTCAAGGGATTGGTATGAAGTATGATATATACATATATTATACATATACAGTTATATTATTTTATTGATAACTCTTAGGACAATTTCAGTCGTGAATATTAGGTAAATAGAGTTTCCGAGTATATTTAAATGACATTTGATTATCCGTATTTATGTTAATGTACATCAAGTCTAAATTGTTGTTGGAATTTTTTCAATCGGTAGCAGAATATTCAGTTCTACCTATAGTGTTGTATGCTAATGAAAGTCAGCAGTTTGCCGGCAATGTACATGGGTGTATATACAGAAACCTATACACCTGAATAATATTGAATCAAAATTATCTATTACCGACTCATGCAAGCAAATGTAGAGGAAGAGAAAGACTTTATTTTAATCCAATTAAAAATTGAATGCTTGAACAGTTTACCTGTTTCAAATTGCATCACCTGGGCGATAATATGACAGAATTTCACTGCAGATATGAATGGACCGTATGTAACGATATTATCATAGGGATTCACAAGTGTCATAATGTTACAGTTTGGAGATATACTCACTAGTATGTATGTATATCAATCTACTGAGTTTTCTGACGTGTCATGTGAGTCAAAATTTCTTCAACGTCATCCTTTGACCCCAAAAATATTGGGCTCCTTTGATGAATAGTAGATGGTATAATGTCCAGTATGCTCATTTCACCATTTGTCGCAAGGCCACCAGCTTGCGTTAAAATGTATGCCATGGGTATGCACTCATAGAGGAGACGAAGCTAGCAACGAAATCAAAATCATACATTTTATTTACACATTGTGTAATGCTGTTTTTCACATTTGTTTGGTAAAAGTAGTTTAGTTATTCAGTGAATTATAATTTCACTATCCAGTTATCATTTGGATTCTTCTACACCAGCTGTTCAGTATCAGTTTAATATTAGACCAAATTGTCAATGGATATTGCTTCGGTAAAACATGCCTCAAAACTAATCATAATCCCAGAATCGCTGTAGCCATATTTTATTTGTGCATTCTTGCGAATTTCGTGTTACCAAACATGTACCACGATAATTGTATGTACTGGTCAGAAAGTGCGTGTATCAGTTAGGCGAAATTTATAGAATTGTGCACAGGTAGACTCTGTTATTTAAATTGAATAATACCTTTCCCTTTGGGCTCTCTGTTGTTGCTGGGTACATAAATATCCCACCGTATTTGAGCGTCCTGTGTACATCAGCTACCATTGAACCCACGTACCTGGCATTGTACGGCTTGCCAGTTGCTGGGTATTTTTTTGAATGGACATAATCCTTTATCGCCGGTGACCACTTGCTTTCGTGAGCTTCATTTATGCTGCAGCATAAAAACAATAAATTATTGTTCGCCATTTACACTAACTCGATTTCACGTGATACGTTAAGCCCATCCATAAAAGTACTTGTATAAAGTAGGTATCATTTTATTTACGTATCAATTCGATATATAATTTACTTGTTGCAAGGTACACTTTAGGTTCAACTCAAATAAAATTTGATTTATGTCAGGTTTATGAGTATTGACTTTGTTGTTCTGTTCTTGTGCGCATATTTTAGAATACCTGTAAATTTTTCCTCTTGATGGTATTCTCATGTCCTGATCTGTTAATATAAATTCGCCAATAGCTGGATCGTACATAAAGCCATTGACACCCTGCCCAATTGAGAGTACCAACATAGTTGCCGAACCATACAACGCATATCCCGCTGCTACCAGATTACGACCTGGCTGTAGAGCATCAGCAACTGTCGGTGCTCCGGTTGAGCCTTCTTGTTTTTTGTAGATTCCAAATATTGAGCCAATGGATATTAGGCAATCAATGTTTGACGAGCCGTCCAAAGGATCAAAGTAGACGATGTATTTCCCCTGTTTGCCAACTTCTACTTCGATCACAGTTTCATTTTCTTCACTGATTAGGAGACAGGTCGTAAATGAAGATGTCAGCATGTTTATAAAGAGTTCATTGCTCAGGACATCTAATTTTTTGACTTCTTCACCCTGAACGTTCGTGCACCCAGCAATACCGTACCTTTGAACCAAGTAAATTACATTGACACATGTACAACTAGCTACTTCAATGTGTAAAATTATCATATCGTTATTTAATATGCATATGAGACTATTGAAGATATTATTATTTTGCCTGTACCAAGGTTTAAACATTAGTTTTTGAAAAAAAATAAAATAAACAAATCTTCCTGTCATGTAAAAATTTTCAGGTCAAGTGCAAGAAATGCTTCACACCGTGTGGGTATTTTCCATTTGAAATAAATGCATGAGTTCTTCGCGTCTTTAGTAATGAAAACTATATTGAAATGAAATGAAAACACTCTCTAACAGATAGTTCGTTTGGGTGTGATCGTAAATGAACTTTTGTATACAAACTTTTATCCCATAATTTATTCACATATTGTCAATCACAAGTTCATAAAAATTCAGCATTTTGTGATTGTTTTTGAACAATTCATTCATCAAAGAGGATTTTATATTTTCTGAACTTTGAATAAACGAAGCTATTCTATTTTCATATGTGTATAAACCGGAAAAACCTCAACGGATGCCTCAAATCGATAATCACGTCGTACTTTTTCTTTTTCATTGAAAGAGATAATTACGAATGTTACATGAAATTGAAATTAATCATTTTAATTTTGGATATAAAAAAAATTGATTCAAAGCTTTTATTTCTTTCAGCTACAGCATAGTTCGATTGGCTATAGCTATGTTCACTTCTGCTTTTCTTACATGTACACATATTCTATTTTGAGGTGTAATCTATGTGTAACTGATAAGTGATAAACTAATTTGACCCCAGGCACATTAAGCGGGGATTTCAACTACGCACGTTACATTAGTGTTATCAACATTCCCTGACTCATCTTATTTTTATGACTTTGAAGTAAGAGAAAGCGGAATCTTTGCCGTTGAAAAAACCAATATTTCGGTTCTATTGGTCTATAGTACGTAACTGTGACTCAGGCAGCTCGGTGAATTAACCAGATTTCGTAGCATTTACTAACGATAGGAATCGAATTAGGAATGTGTACATACATACACATCACATACCGCGTTTGCAATGAACGGTTTTATCTGTCTTGAGTAAACTTTGGTCGTTCGAACAGTAAACATGCTTGTTTGCAGCTATTAATAAGTGTTTACGAACATACAGATGTGTGTGATTGAGAAATTTCCAATTTCGATAGTCCAATTTTAAGATAAAACGAAATTAAAAATTAAGCAGTATGTAATAGAGTTCTCTGTGATTATTGTTAGTTTCAATTTTTTCCGTTTTTTTTTTTTTAATAATCTCCGACGGCGTATCTTGTACACATGCAGGTTGTTTTACTTCTAACACGATTTTTAATTTAACACGTTAATTATCAAGTTCTGTAAATCGAAGGATCGTTTGAGCTAATATAGAAATCGGGGATAGAGAAGTTTTTTGATCGACGTTATCGCGTTTTTTTATTTCTGATCGTGAACATGCAACTCTTTAGCTGCGGCAATGATTTTACAAACAAATTATACGTCATTTGTCATGGTTTATCTATTCACTTATTATTTTGTAATAGAATTTATCGCTATGTTACGTATTCTTTCATTCAAATTTTGAATTTACATTTCTTCAAAATTTCGTGCATGTATTTTTCATATGCGCATAGGTAATTATCTCGTGTTTGAACCGTAAGATATAGATCCAGGTAATAATATTGGTAATAAAGAAAACTTGAGTGGTGATGAAATGCCCCGCGCGTTATCAGCTGAAGCGTTTACAATTTAATATTACGTAAAATTGTTGTTTCAAAGGAAGAAAACATATTTTATGGATTACAAGTAAAAGTAATCAACTTCTATAAGCGCCGATCTTTCATTTATTTTATTCACTTTTGTTTTCGTCCCCAAGCTGAATATCCCCCACCACCACGGAGAAATGACTTAATCGGTACTTTGATTTGTAAAGTTACGCTCTATACTCGTTCACAAAACTTTGGAGCAGAATAATAATTTAATTCTATTGAATCTATAAGTAAGCATTCAAATGATGTCGCTAGTGCCGCTGATATTTATCCGCCAATTTGAACGGGCAATCCGTACACAGAAATCGCACTTTTTGAATTGGCGCGAAACCACGGACCCATCTGTTTTTTATAAAAAATAACTAAGAGTGTATAAAGTTTAAAGCTTACATATTTGCAATGCCAGCTTTCCGCACAGCTGAACTTACAGCTTTGACTGCCGTTTGAATGCTGTTTAACAGCTGAGTCAAATCACCCGTTGCCGTTGGTACCTTGCGTTGTTCGGCCAAGACGAACCGCGTCAGGGTCATGCAATTTGAATCAAAGGCTGGACCGCTCGATGCCATTTTCAGGTAATTAATCTACAAATGTTACAAAATGCTGAACAAGTTATGCTGTTTGTCACTGCGAGTGAAGAATTCGATACACCCTCACGTTGGTAAGGTACATCGACTACTGGACGTCACCGAAACGATATTTCAGTTTACTGGTAGCTTGCCACGCAACGACTGAACTTTCACCGCAGAACAATATACGTACGTATATACACGACTGTTGCCGCTTACACACAAGGAAGTGTAAAGGCAGTGAATCGTTTCCCCGAAGTAATGGTCACTACTTTACCCTATCCGCGCACGATAATTTAACTCTACTTAGACCAAGGTATAGCTACATCGGTATGTACAACATCGGGAGCCGACAATATTATCCATATTTCATCAATAATTTGTTATTGATTAAGAAACAGGTTTTTCGCGATACTTTTCATCACCACGAAAAGGGGAGAGTCTGTCGGTCTGTCCAATAAACTTCCGCGATGATCTCGAACATGGCCGAAAAGTCTGAAAAACAAAAAATTTACATTTTTTTAATAATAAATGTATAAACTACCAAAAACATAATTGTTCAGTCCGAAAAAGTAATAAAGAAGGAAACGGATAGGCTGGTCGGTTAAACGTTGAGAATCGATTCATTTTTGGTAGAACCGGAAGTTTAAATTAAACGGGACATTGTAATTTGATTGTAAAATTCGGTAAGTTTCAAATGTTTTGATCAAGCCGTTTCCCAGATCACCGCGAGAGTTTGTCGAACACACCGACATCCAGGCCTACATTTCTAAAAACCTGTTTTTTGGATTCTTGAGTTTTGAGAAAGTAAAGATTCGCTGAAATTGGAAAAAGTGGCTTTCGACCGAAACCAAAACTTTTCTGATATTACCAAAGGTGATGAAAAGTAAGAAATGTTGAACTCACATTCTAAATGTATAATGTATGTACATACATACAACGTATTTCCGTACAGAAAATTGTTTTATAACAGTCAGTCTTCGATTAAATAGTGCACTTCCCCATTGATTCGGCTAACGAAGCAATTCGATTTCAATGTTTTTCACGTTAAGCGTGTAATTCTAAACAATTATCGAGATTCATGTCAGTTATGGGAGTGACGTCATTCAACGCCTCACGCCCTTAGAACGCATACACATATAAATTAAACTATTACTTCTGCTTGCACAGAATAGCTTAAAAATAAGCAAACAATCATTGTTTCATTTACAAATGATTAAATTATAACAGAAATTTGAGCATGTGCTTCTGACATGTGGCTAACAGCGTGCATTCTAGGACCGCCATCAGTCGTGAGCAGCGAGAACCAAGTGGGGAAGATGAAATCATCATCCGGTGGCTCTTCTCGTGACTACTACGTTAATGTTCAATGCTCATGTGATTTAACACTCCTACAGTCAGAAGGCCATTTGCATTCTGCTGTAGCACTAGATTCGATCAGCATTTTTCATCTCTGATAACGAAAAATTCGCGAAAATGAGTGCATCGCCCGTAGCTGTTCTAGTTTTTACGATTCTATGGGGTGTGGTTGGAATTGTTCTCCCGTTTTTGGTACCTAAAGGTCCGAACAGAGGGTAAGGAGAACACACTTTACACTGACGTATTCTGCTCAATAATGGCCCATCCCACTTTTCCGCAATTTATTGTAAATTTATATATCAAACTGACTCTAGTATTTGTATCATATTCGATTCCTTGAGCTATTCCAATAATTTTGACCGTTATTTACTTTTAATTATCAAAAAACAGTAGTAGGCAATTTACAAAACACATTTTTTCTATCACTGGAAAACTCGATTCTCAATATTAATCTACTAACAACACTAAATACTTATGGTTATTCTGTTGAATATGAATTTGTTAATAAATAACTACTAATTTTATTAATTTCAGAATCCTGCAAGCCATTTTAATACTGACGGCAGCTACGTGTTGGTTATTGTAAGTACATGTTACCGCCTCTCGCAACCCTACCAAGCTATAATTTTTTTTTTACATTTCTCTACTACTTTTAATAACAATTGAAGTTCAGTTTCTTTGCAAAATGTCATAAAGTAGTAAAAAATAATGTACACTCAAACTTGATTCCCAGAAAGTTTGTGGTAGTGAATAATTAACTTGAAACTTAGTCAATTTTTTATGTGTAAAAAATGTCTTCAGCTGGCTTTGTTGCTATATGGCACAAATGAATCCTCTTATTGGACCTAAACTGGAAAATACGACTCTTCTGCTGATTGCAAGGGAATGGGTAAATATTAATCAAGGATTTTATTCATATTCCAAACATTTTATAAATCGAATATCTCGCACCTGCAGCACAGACTCCAAGCTGTGAGATTCAAATTATTGTTGTTATTTTTTAAGCTATGTACGCTAGATAAATTGTTTTATCACCAATAGTTTGTGAGTTATGAAATCATATGACATGCTGTAATGATTGAATCAAGTTTTATAATGTGTAATGTATTTATTTTTACAGGGAAAAGAAGTCACCAGCTAAACAGCTAGCAACAATCCAATTTAACGTGTTATTATTGTAAATAAAGTAAATGTGAGAATCGAATGATTAAATATTCCTTGTGAACTTGATATGTAATTAAGATTTCACTATTATCATAAATTAGACTAGTCAGAATGTATAATTTTTAAGCAGAGGTGGGGGTCGTTCAGTAAATGTAAAAAAATACTATTCCCAAGCACGTAAAACGAAGATAAGTTAGCGTTCTGTAATCTTCCCTCAGTGTTATTCCTTAGTACATTTTCTAGCATTTAATTTAAGACATGAATCGACGTTAATTTTCCTACTCTACATCCTACAAAATGAAAAGTGTATAATATTACTAAATTCGTATCAGCATAGTACAGTGTATACGTATTACAGTTATGTTTTTTTCGACATATTCTTCGTGATATGTTAATAAATTATACAATTTAGAACTATAATAATTTACATCTATGTATTTATTTCATAAAGACATACCAATAGTGTGCATATGCGAACATAAAGTATCAATGCGTTTTGAAACTGCCGCCACGCTACCTCTTACTTCGCGGGAAATTACATTAGGCCTAATCACAGCTACGTTGTGCAACTAAGAAATCGCGTGTATGTGCATACAAAAAGGTTTGGTATTGTACAGTGGTTAGCCACGCATGTGCACATAGAAAACAGAAAGAAGATCCGTTGTGTATGCATGCAGTTTCAAGTGGTGTGCAGATTTAGGCGCGCACATCGAATGATCTCGAACATCGCGTGCCCTCTTCCGCTGATTCAGTTTATTAGGAAGTAACCAACGGAGTGGAACGTCGCCCATCGTTGTGCTGTAGGAGTCACGAGAAATTATCAAAATGGTACGAAGTATTTATATCCAGCGCTAACTCAGGCATCTTAAATCCCAGGCCTAACGCGGTGCTGTGATATTGTGAATTGAATAGTAGAGAATATATGTGTTTAATATTACATTACTCTGTTTCTAATAAATATACGTTTGTCAAAGAACCGGTGTTTTGTTTGATATCATTGTTCTTTTTTTTAATAATTGACGATTAAAATTGGCATCGAAGATTTTACCGTTCTTGACAAAAAATGGTAATGTGCAAAATGTCCCGTGTAATGTATTCGACGGGTTGTCAAACAATCGCAGTCCCACAATGTCCTAACCTTATAAGGAATTATTTTCGTCCATAGTCGTCGCAATCTTGATCCGCCCCCGGTATTCCAGAAACAATCATCTAACACAATAATTTATACCACTTAGTGGCGGCGTTCCACGTTTGATAGTTGATTTTAATTTACTTTTACTCATTGTTTGAATTATCACGGTAATATACGCACAATTTGGGTGTGTCAAATATTACCATATAACTTGGGTAGTCATTTGGTGAATTTGTGAAAAAGTGAAGATTAAAAAACAAAAGAATCGTACAAATTGACAGTTGAAGGCGAAACAAGAAATTAGGATGTTACACGAATTTTGTTTCGTAATTGGCAATCAAGTTTCTCAGGAATGCAAAAAAAATTTGTTGATCATCGAGTTTGAAACAATCCTTAAAGATGGGAAGATTCATGAGGGTACATTAATTTACAATTGATTCGTTCGATTAAACTGGCAAGATAGTATTGTATTAATTTTATCGGCCTTGTAACAAAACCGATACACAAATTTATTTCAGGCACTTGATATAGTACCGCAAAAGTTGAAATCTTTGTAGAACTGTCTGAGTATCATATTTCTTATTTTCAGCAACCTCAAATAATCCTGTTGAAAGAGGGGACAGATACGACCCAGGGTAAGCCTCAACTTATATCGAACATAAATGCGTGCCAAATGGTGGTGGATGCTGTCCGAACAACCCTTGGCCCTCGGGGTATGGACAAGCTCATCGTAGATCAAAATGGCAAGAGCACTATTTCAAACGATGGTGCCACAATTTTGAAACTGCTGGACATTGTACATCCTGCGGCAAAAACATTGGTCGACATAGCTAAGTCACAAGATGCTGAGGTAATAATCCGTGAAATTACTAAAATACTTCGACAAATGGAACTAAACCTCCTTGTTGTTAAAACTGTCTGGATAATTAAAAAGATTGCATTGTATCATACAACGTCGAGGAGAGTAACACTAAAACTGAACTCATAGACTGGCAATAACTTTGAGGATCGATATTGTTTCAATCGAGTTCATACATTACATTTGATAGATTACATTCTTTGAAAATGTCATTCTTTTGGAATTTAAAATGTGAAATTATAATTTGTTGTAATTTAATCATGACCAGGTCGGAGATGGCACAACAAGTGTTGTCCTATTGGCTGGGGAATTCTTGAAGCAGGTAAAACCATTCATAGAGGAAGGTGTACATCCTCGAATTATTATCAAAGCCTTTCGACGTGCAACTCAGCTCGCTATTGAGAAGATTAATTCTCTCAGTGTTAAAATCGAGAAATCCAACATCAAAGAGCACAGAGCTTTGTTGGAGAAGTGTGCTGCCACTGCAATGAGTTCAAAACTTATTCATCAACAGAAGGACTTTTTCAGTAAAATGGTTGTGAATGCTGTTCTGCAATTGGACGAGCTTCTCCCACTTAACATGATTGGTATTAAGAAGGTAAAAATTATCTGTAAAATATGTAAATGTGTACTAGAAAACCTTGGCAATATAAAGTTGCAAAACTAAACTGTTGCTCACTTATAGGTGGCTGGTGGTTCTCTGGAAGATTCTCTCCTAGTCGCCGGTGTAGCTTTCAAAAAAACATTCTCGTATGCTGGCTTTGAAATGCAGCCAAAGACATATAGACCATGTAAAATTGCTTTATTGAATATTGAATTGGAGCTTAAGGCAGAGCGGGATAATGCCGAGGTCAGAGTGGACAATGTGGCAGAATATCAGAAGATCGTCGATGCAGAATGGCAAATTTTGTATCAGAAGCTGGACAAAATCCACCAAAGTGGAGCTAATGTTGTGCTGTCTAAGCTGCCGATAGGAGATGTAGCAACCCAGTACTTTGCAGACAGAGACATGTTCTGTGCTGGCCGTGTTCCCGACGAGGATTTGAAGAGAACCATGAAGGCTTGCGGTGGTGCAGTCATGTCGACTGTCCACGATATAAATGACGCTATTCTCGGAAAATGTGAATCCTTTGAAGAGAAGCAAATTGGTGGAGAGAGGTTGGCAAATATTATCATTGGTATAGATTAAATTTGATTGAAACACTTGCATTGTTGCATTAAAAACTTTTACTCTTATTTCTTCAGATTCAATTTCTTTGCTGGGTGCTTGAACGCTAAAACTTGCACCCTCGTCCTACGAGGAGGTGCTGAACAATTCTTGGAAGAGACCGAAAGGTCCCTTCACGATGCCATTATGATTGTCAGACGTACAATAAAGAACGATGCGGTTGTTGCTGGCGGTGGTGCTATTGAGATGGAACTATCACGCACCCTCCGTGATTATTCGCGTACCATTGCTGGAAAAGAGCAGCTTCTTATTGGAGCAATTGCACGTGCCTTGGAAGTTATTCCCAGGTATGTAGGTCGCTTTAATTCTATACCTAATGCAACCTACTGATTATGATCTAATGTGGAAATTTAACTAGGTATGTATGTACCGACACCCAACTTCCTAGGTTTGAATTGCACTTGTTCATTATTTACAATTCTGTTCTCTTCTTTCTTGTAGACAACTTTGCGACAATGCCGGATTCGATGCGACGAATATTCTTAACAAATTACGGCAGAAACATCATCAAGGAAACAAATGGTATGGTGTTGACATCAACTCTGAGGACATAGCAGATAATCTAGAAGCCTGCGTATGGGAGCCAGCTATTGTAAAAATTAATGCATTGACGGCCGCGAGCGAGGCTGCTTGTCTTATTCTGTCTGTCGATGAGACAATTAAAAATCCAAAAAGTGGAGGAGGGGATGCACCTCAAATGCCGGTAGGCCGCGGCATGGGAAGACCTATGTAATTATTACATTTATGTGAAAAACTTGTCGACAAAAAACAAATGGTAAATTGCAACTACAGTTTCATAATCTTAGCTGAATAAGATGTCCATCTATTCCATTATCGAGTTTACCAATTTAAGCAGGAACGTTGTTTGAAGACAGTTTGTGCAAATGTGTTGAATGAGCAACGATATCAGATCAGAAATCATAAACGTTTCGCAGAGGCAGTGTTATCTTCGAATTTTCATCACATTGGGGCTGTATTCTACTTAATCAACATTACCGCCTTCTCACTTAACTAATAGTTACAAAAATTCATTGCTTGAGTACTATAATCTAGCAGCAATCGCAGCACCTGGCAAGAGTTTATTTATTGTTCGATTGAACGAATATCACATCGCCTGGTGAATAATTCTTCCTGTACGGATTTCATCTATCAACTATCCAACCGATTGTAGGATACATTTAGCAAGTTTTTTAAATGCAACTACTGTTCATTATGTCTACTTTTATAGTTTGTACCACACCATAATTATTGCCAAACAATAAATAAAAGTTTAATATTCACTATTCTCATTAATTGCATTGTAATACTACGTTCTAGGAAAGAGTAACAAAAATGTACCCTAATACTAATGCTCCTAATACTTTATAATTTTACGTAATAATATAGATATTCAATACTGTTCAATATAGGTAAAAAATATTTGTATAACCAATTTTGAGATATGTTGTGAATTTTTCCGTTGGCGCGGTTCTTTGCAGGTGCGGACATAAGTAGAACCAAAGTAAATATATCTAAAACTGTTCGGTAGTTAACGAATTGAGGTCTTTAAATCTAATATTTCTACTTAATAATAAAATATAATCAGTAAATGTTTTCTTTGAAGGTGATTAGATATCGGCCGCTCTATGCTTCTCTACATTCGTCGAGATTTATCAGGTATTTATTCAACCTAAATACGTATCAGAAATTGGAAATTAGAGGTTAAATTATAAGATATGCGGCTTGGCGATGTGCAACCATCCTAGATTTATAGAGTCTGTGGCTACAGCTTGCACGCATGGCGATATTATTGGGGGTCTGCTGTTAGATCTGATCTAATCTGACCAATGAAACTGCTTCGTATTATCCAATTGGAAATTGAATAGTTAAAAAATTTGTACAAGGTGGATTTAGCTTCATAGCGCGGCAGTTCTTTTGACTTGTTCACTGTGTGTTGGCACGGGATCGAAGGGTGTTCGAATAGGTTATTCACATTGGTCGCCCATGACGTGTTTCAGCTCATTCCAACTTATTCACGTTCTTTGTCATGGTATTAGGACCTTGACTCCCTTCTTTTCTGACTCCTCGCTTGATTCCGAGGACGCATTTTTGCATTACGATTAACCCCGCGGGTTATGTTTAGCGATTCAATATTTATGTGTTGTTATTATAATCAATGAGTGCAAACGGGAAGAAATAAATTCAAGGCACGAGTTTGCACTAGTCTGTAGGCAGCACCTGACAGTTTCATAGCGATATTCGTGAAATTTGTCGGTTGATTAGCCAGCTGTTATCGATTTGTCATGTAAACAAATTTTTTTTTTCATCAATTGAAATACAAGTCATTACGGAGACTCTGTGTCAAAACGTTGATATAAATCCAAACGAGGCTCCCGTATGCAAGTTAGTAAATATTTGCACTGTTTTTTGCTATAAAACTAACTGTTTACCAATCCTTGAAGGGTTTTACCAAATCTTTACATTAATATTTTCATATATTGATTAAAATATTTAATGATTATATTGCATCTATTTAAGGCGAGAGTCGTCAGAGGTAACCGCTACGATGGCAACATCACCTGTTCAGACAAATGATACGATTCGATTTAATGACATAAGCAAATCCCAGAATGATAAAAGGCTTTATAGGGGTCTTATATTACCCAACAAAATGAAGGTATTACTCATAAGCGATTCAACAACTGACAAAAGTGCTGCATCGCTTGATGTTAATGTTGGTAAGCTATCAACTTGATTTTCTTGTAGCTCTTTACTTAAGTCACTATATCTACCGATCAATTTCAGGATGCATGAGCGATCCTGCAGATCTTCCCGGTTTGGCCCACTTCTGTGAGCACATGCTTTTCCTTGGAACAGAGAAATTTCCAGCTGAAAATGAATATGGAAAATACCTGTCAGAACATGGTGGGCAAAGTAACGCGGTTACTTTCCCAGATCACACGAATTACTACTTTGACGTGACTCCAGAAAGCTTGTCTGGAGCCTTGGATAGGTTTTCTCAGTTCTTTCTGAAACCATTGTTCACTGAGACAGCTACCGAGAGGGAATTGAATGCTGTTAATCTTGAGCATGAAAAAAATATACCCAATGACACTTGGCGAATAGATCAGTTGGAAAAATCATCTGCAAATCCAAATCATGCATACTCGAAATTTGGAACAGGAAATAAAGAGACATTGGATGTAATTCCTAAGAAAAATGGTATCAATGTCAGGGATGAATTGTTGAAATTTCACAAAGAGTGGTATTCAGCCAATATCATGTCGCTGAGTGTACTTGGAAAAGGTCAGTTACTTTTTTCACCTCACGGTGTTTCTGCAACCCTAATACTACCCTAAAAGATTGAGTAATATTATTTTTCAAGCATTTCAATGAACCAAGAAATAGACTTTATATTTACGACATGTTACTTCTGTAGAAAGTCTTGATGAATTGGAAACCTTAGTTACTAAACTATTTTCTAATGTCGAAAATCTTGACGTCGATGTACCGACTTGGGATGAACACCCATTTTCTAAGGAGAACTTTCAAACAAGATGGTATATTGTGCCCATCAAAGATGTGAGAAATCTGAACATGACATTCCCGATACCTGATTTACGTGAACATTTCAGATCTGCAGTAAGTTGTTGAATTAAGTACTCATTGGCTGAATTGGCAATCAGCATACTAGTTACATTATTGTTTATTAGGATAGCATATCTAAATACACATAAAATATTTTTACATACTAATAGTAAGTTGATGCTAATTTTCACAGTCATATCATCGCGATATTGTCCGATAAGATAATTTGTAATATTTCGTTCTTAGCCAGCAAATTATATTTCACATCTCCTTGGGCATGAGGGTGAGGGTTCGCTATTGTCTGCATTAAAAGCTAAAGGTTGGAGTAATTCTTTGGTATCCGGACAACGGCAGGCAGCCAGAGGTTTTGGTTTTTTTGGCACCTATGTTGATCTAACCGAAGAGGGTATCAAACACATCGATGACATTGTCACACTAACTTTTCAATACATTAATTTGATGAAAAAAGAAGGTCCCGTATCATGGATATTTGAAGTAAGAGCTCGTTAATTTATCGTTGGAAAGTTTTTATTCCTGATTACTAATAACATCTCTCGTTTATCGTTCTTCACACTTTATGCATTGATATTTGTTATAGGAATGCAAAGATATAGCTGCAATGAACTTCCGTTTCAAAGAAAAGTCATCACCACGTAGTTGGGTAAATTCAACTGTACATTGTTTGCAAGAGTATCCTATGCAAGAAATATTGACAGGGCCTCGGCTGTTGAGGGAATGGAAGCCAGAGTTAATTGAGATGGTTCTGGGTTATCTGACTCCAGAAAATGTTAGAATCTCTGTCGTAGCGCAGCAGTATGAGGACATTGCTAATGAAAAGGAAACCTGGTATGGAACTCGGTATATGAAAGAAAAAATACCAAATGACATTATTGAGAAATGGCGGAATGCAGGTTTAAACTCGGATCTACGACTTCCAGCTAAAAACGAATTCATACCAGCAAATTTTGAGCTAAAGCCACAAGAGCCTGACGTAAGTACCAAGCTTGTTCGGTTAGTTATTAATTTACTTTTATCAGCGAAATCTTTGACAACATGATGAAATATTACAATTGGTCTTACAGGCAAACAAATTCCCAGTAATTATAGAAGATACAGCGCTAATGCGAGTTTGGTTCAAGCAAGATGATGAATTTCTCTTGCCTAAAGCTAATCTTAGCTTCGACTTTGTTAGGTGAGCAATTTATTTGATTTTATACAAAATCTTGATGTGAATATCCGCATTAAGCTGCAGAATTTAGACAATGCATATGTACCTACCTACCTCATATATGAATCAATTGAAAAATTCTGACCAATGTGATTAATTAGTATTTGATCTGATTCGTATTGTGACTTCAATCTAAAAATTCCAGTAAAGAAAACTTTAATATCAGTTTTTAGCATAACATATATTTTCAGTCCTTTGGCGTATATGGATCCAGTAAGTTGCAATCTAGCCTACATGTTTGTGCAGCTGTTTTGTGATTCGCTAAACGAATATGCCTATGCGGCTGATCTTGCAGGATTGAAATGGGAACTTAGTAATAGCAAATATGGAATGATTGTGAGTAATTAATTGATATGATATGTTATGCAAATTGCCATTGCACTTTTTTTTGTATTTTGTGTCGGTGGTGACAAGCTTATGCTATTTTACCAACACATCATTAGACTAGTTATTTTTTCATCCAGCTAGGAATTGGAGGCTATAATGACAAACAACACGTTTTGCTCGAGAAAATTATTGATCGAATGGTCAGTTTTAGAATTGATGTACAACGATTTGACATTATAAAAGAAAATGTAAGTAGATCATTATATGATAAATTTTTTGTTTATAACACTATTCGATAACCAGTAAGAATATTATCAGTGCTGGTATTGCAGGCATGTTGATTTTCTGTGAATATATTTTTCACCGTGTTGGTTTTAGTATATTAGAGGCCTGAAAAATTTTGATGCTGAGCAACCCTATCAACATGCCGTTTATTATTTGGCAGTTTTGCTAGCAGAAACTGTTTGGACCAAGGATGAACTGTTAGATGCAACTTCACGTGAGTAAGATGGAAATTTCATTTATGTGATTACATTAAAGACTGAACTACAGTATATCTGTAGCGTTATTGGGCGTATTTTTGTAATTAATTAAATAGAAATTATAACTTATTTGTAATTAAATCGAAATCAATTTTAAATTAGTTTTTTAATTTGTAATTGATTTCGTTCAAATTACACTTTCGTTACATTACATTTGTAATTTTTACTTCGAATGTAATTAGTTATGGAACGTAATTGGATGCTCCCAACCAACACTGATCTGTATAAGCTAATGAAAAGTAAGTTTCAAGCAACGTAATTAAATATTAACGTTCACAAAACATTATGATTTCAGATTTGACAGTGGAAAGGGTTCAACAATTTATACCACAAATTCTAGGAAAAATGCATATTGAATGTTTAGTCCATGGAAATGTGACCAAGTCGGAAGCATTAGATATTGTCAAACTTGTTGAATCAAGATTGACTAATACGTTGCCGCAAGTTACACCGTTATTGCCTCGACAATTAGTTTTACACCGGGAAGTGAGATTAGACGATGGTAAGTGTAATAGCTGTTAGTCCAGTATAGTTTGGTAATTGCAAATTAGTAGATAATAAAATGCATGACGTATTAATTTGAATTACCAAATTTCAGGTTGTCACTTCCTTTACGAGATCGAGAACAAATTACACAGAAGTTCATGTGCCGAAGTATACTACCAATGTCATCTTCAGGCAACAGAATCAAACATGCTTCTAGAGTTATTGGTCCAAATTATAACTGAACCCTGCTTTAATACTTTGCGGACAAAAGAACAGCTTGGCTACATCGTATTTAGTGGAATAAGAAGAACAAACGGTGCGCAAGGTCTGAGAATCATTGTGCAAAGTGACAAGCATCCCCAGCATGTTGAACAAAGAATAGAAGCCTTTTTGCAGTCGATGTTGGTGAGTTTCCTGGATTAAAATTAACGTTTGTTTGTCGTTTCAAACTGATCTTTGGTTGTTTTGTTACTTATTATTCAAATTCCTGTGTACATCCGATTTTTTTGCTTTTCCAGGGGCAGCTAGTTGATATGTCAGAAGAAGAATTTCACAGACACAAAGAGGCTCTGGCTATAAAAAGATTGGAGAAACCAAAAATGATGAGCACTTTATCGGCTTTGTTTTGGTCCGAAATCTCAACACAACAATACAATTTCGATAAAGCTAACATCGAAGTATCCTACATGAGAACGATAACGAAAGAAATGGTCATTCAATTTTATAAGGTATGTTTCTCGTTCTTGCCGATTTCATCAGAATCACTGTATTATCTCGTGTTAAAAAATGATTTACAGATGTATAGCTACAAATAGCGTTACGTACTTTATATTTTAGGACGCTATACACAGTTCATCCCCAAGTAGACACAAGCTTTCAGTCCATGTAGTTTCAATGGTGGAAGGTGGTGCTGGACATGCAGAGGCAAACGTTGCAGAGGAAGAATCAACCCCCTCTACGGAAACCAGCCCAAATACACCCCATAGAATTAAGGACGTGATGTCATTTAAATCTAGCCAGGCATTATATCCTCTACTGCAGCCATTCATTGATATACCCAGAAAAGGTCGAAGATCGAAGTTATAATGTTCGGGTACAGTGATTAAGTACATGTGGTGCTCTACGCCTAGGTCTTTAAAATGTTGCGAATTGATAGAGTCATGACATGTATTTCAGGAGAGGCATAAACTTTTCTCATCTTAGGTCTATATGCCATAGCCTTGAGTATTATCTAATCACATCGATCCAACAGCCTTGACTGAACGATTACGATATGGAATTATTGGTCACTAGTCCCTTTTTGTTTTTTTCAATACGACAGGGAAATTTGTTCACGATTTCAAAGAAAAACTTTCAAACAGAAAAATTATGTCATAAATCAACCGTTGCGTTAGAAAATTAGATATCTACGTGTATCCATGATTAATATGCATGCAATTTGTTTATGTTACACCCGAATTGGTAATAATTTGTAATTTGCACCTCAATCACTGTTACACGTTTGAAAATGATAACAGGAAGCAAACTTTAAAAAAATTTCCAAATTCATCAGCAGTCACTTGGTACATACATTCTACATACGTACAGTAAATAAAGTGCAATAGAATATTTGATTATTTTTGTAGTAGCAGTGAGCGATTCAATCGCTAATGAATTTTCAAATAAAGAACATCATTACAAAATTATAATTCTTTCGTTATCAACATAACCATTCATGTTGTGTGCCAACGAAAAAACCAAACTATAGTTTTCAAAATATTGTCACAGCTGCTTCTATGATCTCGGAGCAAAATGGACGAACCCTATTCTTTGTCTTCAGCTGTGTGTGTATTACAATTATTCATTTTTCGGAAGTCGTTCCTGGTTCTAATAGAGCTAAATAAATTTGATTTTTCTCCCGCGTCTGAAGCATCGCACTGCTAGCCTGATAATTGCAATTGATATCTATTCGATTGAAAAAAGATGGGCTTTGAATTGCCCAGTTATCAACTCTATTTGGGTCATTTCTTTGACTGAGGTTGCGGCACATAAACACGGATCAGGTCCTGTTTCCTCGGGCAAAACAGAAAATGGTCGTTGATGAGGTTAATCTGGAATCAATTGGAGCAGTATTATAACCTGCAAAGTATACCCATTAACGTGAATTTGACCAAACTCTGCAGAAAAAAAGTAACAAAAAAGTTTACGTCAAGAAATGGTCGTTGTTATGTGTAACTCTGGGCTTCTGAAACCATTTCCTTCTCCAGTATACAATTAATTCCTTCTAAAGTCAGTTGATCGTTGTGTTATAACAGAGATTTTCTCTTAACGGTCATAGCCGTTAAATTGAAATTAGAATTATACATCATAAGTTTAATAAATAATACTGGAGTATTTTGTTATTCGAGCAATTTCTTAAACGAAATGTCATGACTGAACAAACTAAACCAGAGTTTGCAAAGAAGAATATCTTGAAAAACCAATTGGAAGCTTGAAACTTCCAATTGCTTGAAGCTAGCATGATTCAAATGAGGAAAAAATGATTCCGGACAGTTTGTTACACTAGGTAGACAGTTGACCAGAAAATTGAGTTGATGCAGCGGGAATTAGTCGGAAATAATAGCATTAACCGTTATTTGCATGAACAATCTTTCCTTGGACATAAAAAACGTTTCATTAATACAATTGCATATAACTGCACATTATTAGCTATACATTTTGTCTTTCGGAGTAAACTCTTACGCTGTGAGCCTGGCTGACAGTGTAAATAAAAAAAAACTAATACGGCAGACGTTTGAAAAAATTCACCGAGAAGGAAGTGATTTTCAGTCGAAAAAGTTTGAAAATCTTTTCCAAATTTTGATTGACGATAATTAAGTGCGTAACCAATTTATATTTTTGGGTGCACGGGTACGTCCAGTGTTACTTTTTATGAGGTTTCGAAATAACGTAATGATGTGTCATACACCAGGCTGTGTAACAGCTATTTTTCCTCTACGGGAAAGAAAAATTCAGTCAAATTTATAGGTACGATTATTATTCATGGAAGTCAAGAAAGTGATGACACTAACTCTTTCTTTTTCAGTTTGACGACATGGTGGGAGAAGGATGATGTTCACAATGGTTAAGGATTAGTCTCACAATCAGGATATCTGTCGAGTGTACTCGGTGTTAGTTGGCAGTGACAGTCGACAAATTACTTCGTACAGGAAACATCATGCGATACAATTGTACGATTATTGCTTTCCGAGTTTTCTCGCGGATATTTGAAAACATTTTAATCATTTCGAAGTAGTGGTATAAGCCTATAGTTTGTTCCTAGTAAGTTCATTTGGATTTACTTGTTTTTATTCATAAATTGTGTGTGTACAGTTTACACGATCACGATATAACTATGAAAGCGTGCCGGATTTTCAAACATATTAAATATACCAACTTTGGTATATTTTTGGTAACTGCAGATTGTGCTGCTGGAAATATATCTTTTGTGCGAGTGTCTAACTGTATGTCATAAATTTAACAATCAATCCTCAGATATGAGAATAAAATTACTAATAAAATAGTTTTTTTCCACAGATTTGCTGTGGAAAGTAGGTGTGTTTATGTGTACAGGGTTCAGAAAAACTTTTATAGTTTTTAGAGTGCTTACATACCTTTTGTAATTAATATCACTACGTTAGGTGATCATCATAACATAAGATTACTTTGGGTTCGTGTTTTCGCGGGACGTTCTGACCTACCGATCAAGGTGATAATCTTGTAAACAGGATAAATGTGCCGGTCTGCCTAGACAGCCTGGCCTAAACATGGAAACAAGCTACCTCGGCGCCTACAGAGAGGCAATCGGAGTTACAATTTGCCATCTCAGGAGCGAAATTGTAACACCTGGTTGCCTATGTGTAGGCGTCGAGGTGGCTTGTTTCTATGTTTGGGCTCGATACATCTCACGGTACGTTGGCCATGTTACGTTGCAGCGCAGGGCGAACTTGAATGTCATAATTATGCTGGAATTAAATTTTATCAATTCTAGTATACATGTGCCAAATGATCTGGGAAATAGGTAGCTTTTATAGGAAAAGGCCTGCATGCTTTACGTTAAAATTTATTCAGAGAAAATATGTTGAAAAATCATTCGTGTCTAGCGTAAAAATATCGTCAAGTCACTAATTTATTGCTCTGAAAGCTACTCGTATGAAATTTTAAATAGTACTGCAAAAAAGAACAGTTTAATTCTCACACGTTAGTAAAATCTGCCTTATGCAAAGAATTTCGATATCGTAGGTTTAATTGAGACATGGCTGTGGCAGCACAGCAATGTTGATATTATCATCCCATACAGCATCGAGACGTTGCAGCAACATAACTTTGCAACATTGGCAATGATTGCGCTTATATTGCGTAATGTTACCGCAATGTCCGAGTCTCCGCCATTCATTGCATAAGAACTAAAATATTTCTGAAATATTGCAGAAATTTGTTTTTTCAAATTTCATACATGTGTATCATATTGGTGAAATAAGTTATATACAAAATTACAGATAAAACTTTTATTATGACATTTGTACTGCAGCTGCGTATATAAATATCCATGGAGTCTTTTTAAACAGAATTACATATCCGAAAATGTACATGATTGTTCATTTTTAAACTGTCTTGTAGATCCAAAACAATTTGTCTTTCGATTTCTTGCAAACTCCTCATCGAATTTCTCGGTATGAAAAAGCCGATTATCAGTTTAAATTTTTTTGTCACTTTGTTTAGTGGGGATTTCAATGTTCGCGAACATTTTTGGAGCAGCAACGTTATACATAATGAAGACGATTTTTTTCTTGACCTTGGTGAATTGTTGGCTAATATTATTCTTGGATATGAAGGTCGAGACATCAAAACACTTTTTTTTATTGTGTTAACATTTCAGCCCTGATGGGGGCCCTCCTTAGAACAATTTTATGACGTAATCGTAATCGTAAGGACTCCAAACTTGGTTATTTTACTGAGAAATACACTTGGTGTATTTTAAATACGTGATTACGCGTACCCTGGATACTTCTCTACCACGTCAAACCTTATACGCAGATGATTACTATCCATCAAATATCACTTCAATTCCCCAACTAAGTGAGGTGCTGATATTCATTTAGCGTTGGTCCAAGAAAAAAGATTTAGTTCTAAGAGACTAGTCACAAATCGCACCTACGCCAAAAAACACTTTGTTCAAACGAATGTTACACATATTCGGAATTACATGTGCATTTGCAGTGCCGTCGATCCAACATTATATCCAACAAAGTCACATTCTAAGCATGATAAAGGAGACCCGTTCGTTTCTGATCTAACTAAAATCAGTATTAATTTAGAATCGAGACTCTTAAAATGATCATTAAAATTGATTGCATTTCAAGTACTAATTCTTAATTTCTTCGGTAGTTTCACAAATTCGGCGTAGATTAACGTGTTCTCCTCGCACTTTAAGCATACGTCATGAGCTTAATTTCCGTGTACACATTAGGTTTCGTGTTCTTCCAGATTTCCTGTTACTTCACGACACCTATCCCAGATATTTTCATATTGTCCACTTCTGATCGGATTGCAATTATGCAGGAACTATGTCAAAGTATCAATACCAGTCAGAGGAAAACGACTATTTACTCCCAGTTAGTGAATATTTGTATTTTTTTTTTAATTTTACAAACACGGTATCTTTCACCAAGTACTCATTCATTAATTATTGGTTATAATTGAATGCGTTTCAAGACAAAGGTTGCTCGGGATAAACGATCGAATACACTTTAATGATATAATCAAATCTCCGAACGACAAAAGACTTTACAGAGGTCTGATATTACCGAATGATATGAGGGTACTACTGATAAGCGATTCAACGACTGACAAAAGCGCTGCATCTCTCAACGTTGATGTCGGTAAGTTATACTCGTATAACCCGTGAAATTTTTTTCATTTTCAATTAATTCACTCACCTCATCGCAGCAACTTTATACTCATTTCAGGAAGTATGAATGACCCCGTAGAATTACCAGGTCTGGCACACTTTTGCGAGCACATGCTTTTTCTTGGAACAGAGGCATATCCAGCGGAGAATGGTTATACGAAATACATCTACGACCATGGTGGAACATGTAACGCATCTACCGGCGACGATTTCACCAATTACTACTTTGATGTAAACCCCGAAAATTTACCCGGGGCCTTGGACCGGTTTTCTCAGATTTTTCTGAACCCATTGTTCACCGAGTCAGCCATCGAGAAGGAATTGAATGTTATTGATCTTGAGCATGAATCAAACCTAATGGACGATAAATGGCGAATTAGGCAGTTACATAAATCATTGGCAAATCCTATGCACCCGTACTCGAAATTTGGAACGGGAAATAAGGAGACGTTGGGCATAATTCCGAGGCAGCTTGATATGAACATCAGAGACGAACTGTTGAAATTTCACGAAACGTGGTATTCAGCCAGCATCATGTCGCTCAGCGTGATTGGAAAAGGTCGGAGAATAGTAATATTCTTACTGCACAATTTACAATTTAATGTACAATTAATTAGGCTTGTTCTAACGAATGAACATTTTTTTAGAAAATCTCGATGAATTGGAAGCTCTAGTTACTACATTTTTCAACGATCTGGAAAATTTTGATGTTCATTTAACAACCTGGATCGTCCATCCATTCTCTGATCTTGAAACAAGAGTGTACGCCGTACCCATAAAGGATGTCAGATATCTAAGCATAATGTTCCCGTTACCTGACATGGGAGAATATTTCAGCTCTACAGTGAGTTTAGTTGATTAGGCGATTTGTGTGTATATAATATATAGGTTAGTCCGAATTAACGTGAACGATTGGTCACCGATTTATTCTTTACTTCTACTCCACCAAATGTGCATACTCAAATTATTTTCACCTGCCGTTTAAGAGTGGATATTTTAGATATCATTTTCCACTACTCGAAAACTGTCCACTTAGGGCAAAGTTGTAAACGGGAAAACAATGTGTTTTTGTATACATTGGTCGAAAATAATATGTTCAGAATTTTCTGGAAATCGTAAACCATTGTATTAAACGAAAAATGTATGAAAATCGTTTTTTCTCGCAAAGCAAGCTTCAGGGTGGCCACCCGTCTGGAAAACCGGGAAATGTCAGGGAATTTTTATAGAACTCACGGATTTCAAAAGCTTTGTCCATAAAATTGAGATGCTATCACCGCATCGTCACAATTTTTCTTCTTTTCTTATTGACGATTATAAGCTTAGTTGCTGATTGTCCCATGAATTCAATAGTACGAGCAGACATCGGTTTGATTTATCTACGGCCGTCACTGCGTGTGGAGACGCAAGTTCACCGACGCCTAATAGTCTAGAAAAAACGAAGCCTCAGATTTTTGGCAATAACTCAAAAAGTAAAAGCGCTAGCGAAAATTTTAAAAACATTCTTAAAGAGGAGGAAATATCCAATAAAAAATTACAAGCACCCGGAATTCTATCTTCGGTATTAGTAATTTTAATTTAACGCTGAACATAGGACTCTGCACAACTGTTACGGCATAGACGCGCCGCGTCTAGACAGTACACCGCATAAAATAATTGTTTTGCTGTATTGAATATCAATTTATGAATTTGGATAAATTGTGGTGTATTCTTAACGCTTAAAAGAAAAATGTCCCGTTGGGAAAAAATTTGAAAATTTATACTTCAAAAAGTTACACATTCGTTAATTAGTCATAATTCTTCGAACCTCGATTTTCATTGCAAACAGCATAAATGTTCAAATAATAGCTCTAAAAATATTTCGCTTCTTGGAGCCCCTTCCTAAATATATACTTATACTTTTGTCAACTTTCAAAAATCATAATGAACGGAATGAACAATTTTTAAAAACTTTTATAACTTTAATATATTTAGCCGTACTTTACCTGGGTTACTATAGTTTTTAGTGATTTCTGCACAAATTGTGCATCAAAATCTTAGGGAAAAATAATGATTTTAATCAGGGAAAACCGGGAAATGTCAGGGAATTCCGTGAGCCGAATTGAGTGGCCACCCTGTCAGTTTCCGAAAAATTTGAATTTATTTCTGAATTTTCATTGACTAAAAAGAAAACTTTTTTACACCTGACGCCAAATGGGCCCGGTGGTCGTTAGGGAGCTACGTTTGTTTTTGCACATCAATGTGCATGTTATTGGATTGTAACATTTGGCCGCAACTTTTCTTCAATTCATTTTTAGATAACATGTACTATCGTCTGGACTACCCCAGATACAAACAAATCGATAAGCTTCTGCCATTGTAGTTAATTTTAAAGTTTAGGTCAACCTTTCGCAATGATATTATCTATGAAATAATGATTAGATAATGTCGTCTGAACTGTTTTTATTCTCATCGTTAGTCGGTGCATTATATCTCGCATCTTCTTGGACATGAAGGTAAAGGTTCTCTGTTGTCTGCATTGAAAACCTATAATTGGAGTAATTCCTTACAAGCTGAATATGGAAGAGGAGCTAGAGGTTTCAAGTTTTTTAACATCAATATTGACCTAACGGAAAATGGACTAAAAAACTTTAGTGATATTGTCTGGTTGACGTTTCAATACATTAATGTGTTGAAAGAAGACGGTCCTATTCCGTGGATTTTTGAAGTGAGTACTCATAAATCAATTATACGGGGCTTCTATTTTTACCACGTTTTTATTAACTCGCTTTCTTATCAGTATGTTCGTTTGATTGTCTGGCTATAAGGCAATCTGATCCCTTATTATACATGTTGCACACGTTTATTGTAGGAATGCAAAAAAATGCGGAATATAAATTTCCGTTACGAAGAGAAATCGTCACCTTGTGATTTGGTCAACTCAACTGTACGTTGTTTGCGAGAATACCCCGCGCGGGAAGTCTTGAGAGGACCTCGGTTTTCCAACGAATGGAATCCGGACTTGATTGAGGAACTACTGGATTATCTGACTCCAAGATACGTTAGAATCTCTGTCGTAGCTCGGTGGTGTAAGAATTTGACTAATGAAACGGAAACCTGGTATGGAACCGAGTATATGATAGAAAAAATACCACATGACATTGTTGTGGACTGGAAGGATGCAGGTCTAAGCGGGATCCTACGACTTCCGGCTGAAAACGAATTCATACCAACAAATTTTGAGCTAAAGCCACGAGAGCCTGACGTAAGTACCAAGTTCCTTCGATTAGTTAATAATTTACTTTCATCAGCGAAATCTTTCGACGATCTGATGAATTATTACAATTGGCCTTACAGGCGAACAAATTCCCAGTAATTATTGAAGACACAGCGCTGATGCGAGTTTGGTTCAAGCAAGATGATGAATTTCTCTTGCCTAAAGCTAATCTTAGATTCAATTTTGTTAGGTGAGCAATTTATTTGATTTTATACAAAGTCTTGATGTGATTGTCCGCATTAAGTTGCAGAACTTAGACAATGCATTTGTAACTATTTACCCCATATGTGAATAGATTGAAAAATTCTGACCAATGTGATTAATTAGCATTTGATCCGTTGATCTGATTTTCATCATGACGTCAATCTAACATTAGAATTGTCATTCAGAGATCTAAAAAATCCAATAAAGCAAACTTTAACATCAGTTATTAGCATGACACATATTTTCAGTTCTTTCACAAGCATCGATCCAGTTAATTGCAATCTGGGATACATATTCGTGGACCTGTTCTACGATTCATTGAACGAATATACTTATGCTGCCCGTCTTGCAGGACTCTGTTGGTCTCTTAGTCATAACGATTACGGAATGACCGTGAGTATCTACAGTTGACGTTAAATATGTTCCTTATATTCTTTTGTTCATCATAGGCAATAACTTTAGGTGAATATACACGTACATAGGTATATCACGAGGTATATCGCCATTTTACGCAACGCAATGATTATATGCTTTCTTCAGTTAACAATCGAGGGCTATAACGACAAACAGCGAATTCTGCTGGAGAGAATTATTGATGAGATGGCCAATTTTAAAGTAAATCCGGGTCTATTCCAAACCATTAAAGAAAGTGTAAGTATAAGATGTCGCGAGAACGACGATTTTTCTTGTAACATCATGTGATGTGGGTATTACTTACATACTGTGATGCTCAATGGATTTATTCCTCACCGTGTTGGTTTCAGTATATTAGGAATCTGAAAAATATGAAAGCTGACCAGCCTTACGATCGTGCTGACTACCACATGGGGGTTTTGTTGTCAGAGACTAAATGGACCGCAGATGATTTGCTAAAATCAACTTCACGTAAGTAACACGCGAGTTTCAGATTATACCCAGCTGCGTAAAGGGCTGAATCCTACAGACTTGCGTCCAAATTTGAGTATTGATCGCCAAAATTTCCATGCTTTCAGTATTGACAGCGGAAAACTTACAACATTATATAAAACAGATGCTAAGTAAAGTGCACATTGAATGTTTAATACATGGAAACGTGACCAAGTCGGAAGCGTTAGATATGGTCAAAATATTTGAATTTAAATTGATCAACGCGTTGCCACAGTTCTCACCGCTACTACCACGGCAATTAATTCGATGTCAACATGTGAAATTAGATGATGGTAAGTGCAACATCAATTAGTTAGACTTTCTCTATTTGTTGTTAAGATTGTTTCTCCACTATACTTTGACTTTCATTTACAATGTTTCAGGTTGTAACTTTCTTTACGATGTCGGTAATAGATTGCACAAAAGTTCCTGCGTCCAAGTGTACTACCAATGTGGTGTTGAGACGATAGAATCGAACGTACTCTCGGAGCTCCTGAATCAAATAATATTCGAACCCTTCTTTGATACCATTAGAACCAAAGAACAGCTTGGCTACATCGTTTACATCAGTGTACGACGAATAAATGGTGCGCAAGGTCTGAAATTTACTGTGCAAAGTGACAAACATCCTCAGTATGTTGATGAAAGAATAGAAGCATTTTTGGAAGCGATGTTGGTAAGTTTCCTGGATCGCGTTAAACGCGATTTGCTTGTGTTTTCAAGCTTCTTTTGAACTATCGCCAAACTCGAATTTTTGGGTGTATACTTACAATGCATTTGCAGAATTTGAATTCCTTCGTACTTTCGATTACTCTCACTTTCAGAACAAGTTAGTCGATATGCCGGAAGAAGAATTCTCAAGTCACAAAGACGCCTTAGCTACGAAAAAATTGGAGAAACCGACAACGCTGGGCACTCTGACGAGTTTGTTCTGGTCTGAAATATGGGAGCAACGATACAATTTCGACAGGGCTAACATGGAAGTATCCTACATGAGAACTGTAACGAAAGAAATGGTTATCAAATTTTATAAGGTGTGCACGAGTATTTCGACGTTTTATTTAACATATTGCGGTGTCGTCTTATTTAAAAATAAATTTACGTTATGTTGAATAATTTACCATGAATAACTACAAGTGTTTCGTTTCAATTTTTAGGATGTCCTTATCAGTTCAGCTCCGACTAGATGTAAACTTTCGGTACATATAGTTTCAAAGGTTGAAGGCGGAGCTGGACATACAACGATCAACGTCCCGGAAAATGAATCATCTCCGTCCTCGGAAACACGTCTAAATACAGTTTTTAGAATTAATGACGCAGCGATGTTTCGTTCAACCCAAGCGTCGTATCCTTTGGTAAAGCCATTTATTGATGTACCAAAGAAAATTTGAAGAAGACGTAAATTGCAACTGTATTTAGTATAATGGATACGATGCACCGGATACGGGCATCCGAGACAAATTTTATTAAACAATAGGGCATTAGTTCGAATGGACTGAACTATGAAATAATTGTATTATAAAACGATTGTTCACCAATCCCATTTCGTGCAATGTGACAGATTATCAAATAGAAAAAAGGATTGACAAATCCATCATTTTATCCATATAATGAGATATGTACATATGTGCCACTGGTATACATTTTAATTTTTTGACTTCACATATCTGGGATTGGTAACTCATACTTGCAGTGATCCGTACTAACGATAATTCATTTCTCTGAGAATAACCGCAGTGAGCGAATCTGACGAGTTCAGAGCAATTTTTACATCTCTGAGAGTCATTTTTATAGATATATCATATTTTTAGGTAAGATTTAATAAAATAGTACGTACTTTGTGGAAATAACGAGCATGACCGTCAAATCATATTTACCCAGTTATACCCAATCAGAAGGCCGAAAAAAGGCGATTTTACAAGGATTTCTCATGAAGTGACATTTTAATTTGATAATGTAAAAATTTTATACACATTGGGGTAACATTGAACTGCGTCCTGATATTTTATAATTGTAAAAATAATGATTTTTAAAGCTGCTATAGCCGATCTTCGGGAGCATCTCTAAAAAAAAAACAGGCGTCTTGCGGTGAGCAAGATATCTCTGGACTGGATCGTCCAATATGGAAAAACAAAAAAGATTTAGATAATATAAGGTATTGTCCAGTCTTCGATCGAAGGAATAAGCAAAACATTAATTTTTAGAAAAACAGCAGCTTTTCAAACAAAAATCGATTTTCCATAAAAAATGTCCCCTTAATTTGTTTGTAAAATGGAAAATATTAATCGACGAGAAAAAACCTTCGATCAAGGACTGAAAAATATATTCATAAAGGTTGTGTCAAAATTTGAGACTAATCGGATCAGCAGTTTCCGAGAAATCTGGCTCACTCCGACTTTGAACATATAGTTTCAAGAAAAAAGCGTTAAGTTTCACAAGCATTTTCAAACGCTCCGGGTTATCTTTGCAAATGTGCGCGTAACTGCGATGTGAAATTTTCTGTGCATATACTTGAATGTATTTATTTATTGAAAACGAAATAAAACAAATCAATTTTGGAAAATCCTCACAAGGTACAACTCCTTAAATATTTTGTTTCTGTCTTTTCATCATATGAATTGATAGCCGAACTTACAGTATTTCCCGTTTAAAATATGGTTAATATTCTTCAACCAACGTGGTAGGAAACGATATAAAAATTACTGAATCCTGTATTCTTTTGCTATTAACTGCATACGTGTAAACATATTTAACAAGTGTTCTCTGCTTCTAATAAAGTATGACAGCAATTTGGGTCTCCGAACTTGGTCGAACGTGAACCGATTCGCTAATTGCAACGGTGATTTGCATAGTATAAGCCAGCTGATTGATCGAAATCGGCATTAAAATTTCGATACCTTGAGTAAATGGAGAACTGAATAATTATTGGGAGGATTGGATCGAAAGTGACCACTTTACCTTGTCAAGTGTCTGCGCATGTATGTACACGTCTATAAGCGAATATTCCGTGTGTTCTACGCAAATGTTAGTTGGCGTGATATTGACATCAGACTTGCGCTGATTTGCATATTGAACTGTTTCATTGCGAGGAAATAACATAAAATCGGTGGTACCACTTTACTCTTCACGATCATTATGCGTATATGATGATTTCTACACACTAGCAAAACACGAAGCAAGGATCCAGCAACTCGACCACCGCTAAATAGATGCGCAATGTTATCAAGAAACATGTGTTGGTTCACTGCCCCATCACATAAGTTGATCTCCACTCTCAGGTTATCACACTGAAAGTGAAAAATAAAAACACATGTGCACATTTATATGATACTACTGTATACGCCACGTGTGACGAAGAAAATTCGGAAACCTTGTATAAGTATAGTATATAACGGTAAGCAAGTTTTGTGTAACTATTACTGGAAGGTGAGTCTTTTACAATCTGTTTATTAATTCATCAGCGTCGGTATTGGAAAACGTTTGTTGTAGCTTTACAGTACAAATGTACTCCGGGAAATATCTGCCGTGACAGGCTGGAATATTCAGTCATAAATACACGCCAACGAATCCATTCTAAAATAAAAATATTTGGCTTCTAAGAATAGCGAAAAGAATCCGTTTTGGATTTTGTTGTATTACCTCAGCTATTTCTGATAGACGTCTTTTTTGGATTACGAAGGGTCCAATTACTGGAAAAAGGGATGTACAGATCGATTCAGTGGCATAAAATTTTTGTTTCCAAAAATCGCAAAAAAGTAAGGCCAATCCGTTCGGATTTTTTTTTAATGCAAAGTCTTGATCGATTTGGAAAACCGCCAGGGTCAAATTGAGAGGCCTCGTCTCGACTTCACTACACAAGAAAAAACGTTTGAACGCATATGACAATGACAGGAAAGACATGATCGAATACCAATTATCGGTATGCTTTTGCTAATATAAATTGGTTTTTATTTCAAATATACAAATTAATGTAATCTTCGAACAGGGTAATCGTTAAATAATTAATATATTTTTTTTTTACTCATCTTAGAATGTTATCCCCTGGATCATAATATGATGCGTTACTCCTGGGACAGGGGCTCCAGTCGCTCTACCGTTATAGTTACTGGGTTGCACATTTTCTTCACCAGCAATTGATACAAATGCTATATTGATTCGGTCATTACGGAATTTCCACGTACATCCGTATGAATATAATACTATACAGTCACCGGTATTTCAAAGCAATACATCGATGTTTTTCAATCACTTTTTATAATCTATTAACCAGCCAATTATCATTTGTTTGTTCAGCGATTAGGCAATTATTTTAACGCATTTCTCGTTCGAAATTCAGCATTGCAATTAATCGTCCTCGGTAATTGCTTCTCCCGGCAAGTGATTGAATCCTCTTTCCTGACTCGGATCGCGGCATACGACATCTCGACGATCACAACTCAGCCCGTATCCACAGGGGCAAAACATATCGTGGACTTCGGTAAGTTCAATCTGAGATCCATCCGGGTACATCAATGTGGTACTTGGAGTTATCGAACCATCCGGTCGACAAACGTCGCCGATGTCGTGCATCAGCTTGCACTGCGGAATGCTGAATTTCTGTTTTCCTCACGGGGTTAGGTGGGTTTCAAAATTTCAAAAAATCGGATTTTTTTTTGCTTATCTTATAATTGAATATGTTGAGAATATTCCTTTAAAATTTTGAAACGATCCGAGTCATATTCTAAGGGATATAGTCTTTGGATGTTTCACCCATCAGGCTATAACCAAGCGTGACGTAGGTATATGGAGGTCGTCTGCGGCAAATCAAGAAAAAAAATTAACGTGTGATGGAAATAATGATGAAGATACGACAGATGTTACCGTGTCAGGTGATGGCACGTGGAAAAAACGTGGGTTTGCATCATTATACGGTGTAAGTACGATTATTTACATGTTATTTGAATGTAAATCTTCAATCGCGTTTTTCTTGAAACTACATTTTTGAAATCGGTAGTCACGATTTCTCGAAAACTTATGAACCGATCTCTTTCAAAATTTGCACACTTTTTCAAAATAACATTTCAAAATAAAACGGGAATTAGTCGGAAATAATAGCATCAACCGTTATTTGCATGAAAAATCTTTCCTTGGACACAAAAAACGTTTTATTAATACAATTGCATATAACTGCACATTATTAGCTATACATTTTGTCTTTCGGAGTAAACTCTTACGCTGCGAGCCTGTCTTACAGTGTAAAAAAAAAAACTAATACGGCAGACGTTTGAAAAAATTCACCGAGAAGGAAGTGATTTTCAGTCGAAAAAGTTTGAAAATCTTTTCCAAATTTTGAATGTCGATAATTAAGTGCGTAACCAATTTATATTTTTGGGTGTAGGGGTACGTCCAGTGTTACTTTTTACAAGGTTTCGAAATAACGTAATGATGTGTCATATACCAGGCTGTGTAACAGCTATTTTTCCTCTACGGGAAAGAAAAATTCAGTCAAATTTATAGGTACGATTATTATTCATGGAAGTCAAGAAGGTGATGACACTAACTCTTTCTTTTTCAGTTCAACGACATGTTGGGAGAAGGATGATGTTCACAATGGTTAAGGATTAGTCTCACAATCAGGATATCTGTCGAGTGTACTCGGTGTTGGTTGGCAGTGACAGTCGTCAAATTACTTCGTACAGGAAACATCATGCGATACAAGTGTACGATTATTGCTTTCCGAGTTTTCTCGCGGATATTTGAAAACACTTCGATCATTTCGAAGTAGTGGTATATGCCTATAGTTTGTTCCTAGTAAGTTCATTTGGATTTACTTGTTTTTATTCACAAATTGTGTGTGTACAGTTTACACGATCACGATATAACTATAAAAGCGTGCCGGATTTTCATACATATTAAACATACCAACTTTGGTATATTTTTGGTAACTGCAGATTGTGCTGCTGGAAATATATCTTTTGTGCGAGTGTCTAACTGTATGTCATAAATTTAACAATTAATCCTCCGATATAAGAATAAAATTACTAATAAAATAGTTTTTTGTCCACAGATTTGCTGTAGAGAGTAAGTGTGTTTATGTGTACAGGGTTCAGAAAAACTTTTATAGTTTTTAGAGTGCTTACATACCTTTTGTAATTAATATCACTACGTTAGGTGATCATCATAACATAAGATTACTTTGGGTTCATGTTTTCGCGGGACGTTCTGACCTACCGATCAAGGTGATAACCTTGTAAACAGAATAAAAGTGCCGGTCTGCCTAGCCAGCCTGGCCTAATCATGGAAACAAGCTACCTCGGCGCCTACAGAGAGGCAATCGGAGTTACAATTTGCCATCTCAGGAGCGAAATTGTAACACCTGGTTGCCTATGTGTAGGCGTCGAGGTGGCTTGTTTCTATGTTTGGGCTCGATACATCTCACGGTACGTTGGCCATGTTACGTTGCAGCGCAGGGCGAACTTGAATGTCATAATTATGCTGGAATTAAATTTTATCAATTCTAGTATACATGTGCCAAATGATCTGGGAAATAGGTAGCTTTTATAGGAAAAGGCCTGCATGCTTTACGTTAAAATTTATTCAGAGAAAATATGTTGAAAAATCATTCGTGTCTAGCGTAAAAATATCGTCAAGTCACTAATTTATTGCTCTGAAAGCTACTCGTATGAAATTTTAAATAGTACTGCAAAAAAGAACAGTTTAATTCTCACACGTTAGTAAAATCTGCCTTATGCAAAGAATTTCGATATCGTAGGTTTAATTGAGACATGGCTGTGGCAGCACAGCGATTTTGATACCATCATCCCATACAGCATCGAGACGTTGCAGCAACATAACTTTGCAACATTGGCAATGATTGCGCTTATATTGCGTAATGTTACCGCAATGTCCGAGTCTCCGCCATTCATTGCATAAGAACTAAAATATTCCTGAAATATTGCAGAAATTTGTTTTTTCAAATTTCATACATGTGTATCATACTGGTGAAATAAGTTATACACAAAATTACAGATAAAACTTTTATTATGACATTTGTACAGCAGCTGCGTATATAAATATCCATGGAGTCTTTTTAAACAGAATTACGTATCCGAAAATGTACATGATTGATCATTTTTAAATTGTCTTGTAGATCCAAAACAATTTGTCTTTCGATTTCTTGCAAACTCCTCATCAAATTTATCGGTATGGAAAAGCCGATTATCAGTTTGAATTTTTTTGTCACTTTACTTAGTGGGGATTTCAATGCTCGCAATCATTTTTGGAGCAGCAACGTTATACATAATGAAGACGATTTTTTTCTTGACCTTGGTGAATTGTTGGATAATATTATTCTTGGATATGAAGGTCGAGACATCAAAACACTTTTTTTTATTGTGTTAACGTTTCAGCCCTGATGGGGGCCCTCCTCAGAACAATTTTATTTAAAACATCTGTCACGTTATCGTAATCGTAAGGACTCCAAACTTGGTTATTTTACTGAGAAATACACTTGGTGTATTTTAAATACGTGATTACGCGTACCCTGGATATTTCTCTACCATGTCAAACCTTATACGCAGGTGGTTACTATCCATCAAATATTACTTCAATTCTCTAACCAAGTAAGGTGCTGATATTCATTAAGCGTTGGCCCAAGAAAAAAGATTTAGTTCTAAGAGACTAGTCACAAATCGCACCTACGCCAAAAAACACTTTGTTCAAACGAATGTTACACATATTCGGAATTACAGGTGTGCATTTGCAGTGCCGTCGATCCAACATTATATCCAACAAAGTCACATTCTAAGCATGATAAAGGAGACCCGTTCGTTTCTGATCTAACTAAAATCAGTATTAATTTAGAATCGAGACTCTAAAAATGATCATTAAAATTGATTGCATTTCAAGTACTAATTCCTAATTTCTTCGGTAGTTTCACGAATTCGGCGTAGATTAACGTGTTCTCCTCGCACTTTGAGCATACATGATGAGCTTAATTTCCGTGTACACATTAGGTTTCGTGTTCTTCCAGATTTCCTGTTACTTCACGACACCCATCCCAGATATTTTCATATTGTCCACTTCTGATCGTATTGCAATTATGGAGGAACTATGTCAGAGTATCGATACCAGTCAGAGGAAACCGACTAATTACTCCCAGTTAGTGAATATTTGTATTTTTTTTTAAATTTAACAAACACGGTATCTTTCACCAAGTACTCATTCATTAATTATTGGTTATAATTGAATGCGTTTCAAGACAAAGGTTGCTCGGGATGAACGATCGAATACACTTTAATGATATAATCAAATCTCCGAACGACAAAAGACTTTACAGAGGTCTGATATTATCGAATGAAATGAGGGTACTACTAATAAGCGATTCAACGACTGGCAAAAGCGCTGCATCTCTTAACGTTGAAGTCGGTAAGTTATACTCGTATAACCCGTGAAATTTTTTTCATTTTCAATAATTCACTCACCTCATCGCAGCAACTTTATACTCATTTCAGGAAGTATGAATGACCCCATACAATTACCAGGTTTGGCACACTTTTGCGAGCACATGCTTTTTCTTGGAACAGAGGCATATCCAGCGGAAAATGGTTATACGAAATACATCTACGACCATGGTGGAACATGTAACGCATCTACCGGCGACGATTTCACCAATTACTACTTTGATGTAAACCCCGAAAATTTACCCGGGGCCTTGGACCGGTTTTCTCAGATTTTTCTGAACCCATTGTTCACCGAGTCAGCCATCGAGAGGGAATTGAATGTTATTGATCTTGAGCATGAATCAAACCTAATGGACGATAAATGGCGAATTAGGCAGTTACATAAATCATTGGCAAATCCTATGCACCCGTACTCGAAATTTGGAACGGGAAATAAGGAGACGTTGGGCATAATTCCGAGGCAGCTTGGTATGAACATCAGAGACGAACTGTTGAAATTTCACGAAACGTGGTATTCAGCCAGCATCATGACGCTCAGCGTAATTGGAAAAGGTCAGAGAATAGTAATATTTTTACTGCACAATTTACAATTTGATGTACAATTAATTAGGCTTGTTCTAACGAATGAACATTTTTTTAGAAAATCTCGATGAATTGGAAGCTCTAGTTACTACATTTTTTACTAATGTGGAAAATTTTGATGTTTATTTAACAAGTTGGATCGTCCATCCATTCTGTGATCTTGAAACAAGAGTGTACGCCGTACCCATAAAGGATGTCAGATATCTGAGCATAATGTTCCCGTTACCTGACATGGGAGAATATTTCAGCTCTACAGTGAGTTTAATTATTAGGCGATTTGTGTGTATATAATATATAGGTTAGTCCGAATTAACGTGAACGATTGGTCATCGATTTATTCTTTACTTCTACTCCACCAAATGTGCAAACTCAAATTATTTTCACCTGCCGTTTAAGAGTGGATATTTTAGATATTATTTTCCACCACTCGAAAACTGTCCACTCGGGGCAAAGTTGTAAACGGGAAAACAATGTGTTTTTGTATACATTGGTCGAAAATAATATGTTCAGAATTTTCTGGAAATCGTAAGCCATTGTATTAAACGAAAAATGTATGAAAATCGTTTTTTCTCGCAAAGCAAGCTTCAGGGTGGCCACCCGTCTGGAAAACCGGGAAATGTCAGGGAATTTTTATAGAACTCTCGGATTTCAAAAGCTTTGTCCATAAAATAGAGATGCTATCACCGCATCGTCACAATTTTTCTTCTTTTCTTATTGACGATTATAAGCTTAGTTGCTGATTGTCCCATGAATTCAATAGTACGAGCAGACATCGGTTTGATTTATCTACGGCCGTCACTGCGTGTGGAGACGCAAGTTCACCGACGCCTAATAGTCTAGAAAAAACGAAGCCTCAGATTTTTGGCAATAAATCAAAAAGTAAAAGCTCTAGCGAAAATTTTAAAAACATTCTTAAAGAGGAGGAAATATCCAATAAAAAATGACGAGCACCCGGAATTCTATCTTCGGTATTAGTAATTTTAATTTAACGCTGAACATAGGGCTCTGCGCAGCTGTTACGGCATAGACGCGCTGCGTCTAGAGAGTACACCGCGTAAAATAATTGTTTTGCTGTATTGAATATCAATTTATAAATTTGGATAAATTGTGGTGTATTCTTAACGCTTCAAAGAAAAATGTCCCGTTGGAAAAAAAATTTTAAATTTATACTTCAAAAAGTTACACATTCGTTAATTAGTCATAATTCTTCGAACCTCGATTTTCATTGCAAACAGCATAAATGTTCAAATAATAGCTCTAAAAATATTTCGCTTCTTGGGGCCCCTTCTTAAATATATACTTAACAAGACCAAGCAAATGGAAATTTTCAGTTTTTGACAACTTTCAAAAATCATAATGAACGGAATGAACAATTTTTAAAAACTTTTTTAACTTTAATATATTTAGGCATACTTTACCTAAGTTACTATAGTTTTTAGTGATTTCCGCACAAATTGTGCATCAAAATGTCAGGGAAAAATAATGATTTTAATCAGGGAAAACCGGGAAATGTCAGGGAATTCCGTGAGCGGAATTGAGTGGCCACCCTGTCAGTCTCCGAAAAATTTGAATTTATTTCTGAATTTTCATTGACTAAAAAGAAAACTTTTTTACACCCGACGCCAAATGGGCCCGGTGGTCGTTAGGGAGCTACGTTTGTTTTTGCACATCAATGTGCATGTTATTGGATTGTAACATTTGGCCGCAACTTTTCTTCAATTCATTTTCAGATAACATGTACTATCGTCTGGACTACCCCAGATACAAACAGATCAATAAGCTTTTGCCGTTGTAGTTAATATTAAAGTTTAGGTCAACCTTTCGCAATGATATTATCTACAAAATAATAAATTAGATAATGTCGTCTGAACTGTTTTTATTCTCATTGCTAGTCGGTGCATTATATCTCGAATCTTCTTGGACATGAAGGTAAAGGTTCTCTGTTGTCTGCATTGAAAACCTATAATTGGAGTAATTCCTTACAAGCTGAATATGGAAGAGGAGCTAGTGGTTTCAAGTTTTTTAACATCAATCTTGACCTAACGGAAAATGGACTAAAAAAAGTCAGTGACATTGTCTGGTTGACGTTTCAATACATTAATTTGATGAAAGAAGAAGGTCCTATTCCGTGGATTTTTGAAGTGAGTACTCATAAATCAATTATACGGGGCTTCTATTTTTACCACGTTTTTATTAACTCGCTTTCTTATCAGTATGTTCGTTTGATCGTCTGGCTATAAAGCAATCTGATTCCTTATTATACATGTTGTATACGTTTATTGTAGGAATGCAAAAGAATGCGGAATATAAATTTCCGTTTCGAAGAGAAATCGTCACCTTGTGATTTGGTCAACTCAACTGTACGGTGCATGCGAAAATACCCCGTGCGGGAAGTCTTGAGAGGACCTCGGTTGTCCAACGAATGGAATCCGGACTTGATTAAGAATCTACTGGATTATCTGACTCCAGTATGCGTTAGGATCTCTGTCGTAGCTCGGTGGTGTAAGAATATGACTAATGACACGGAACCCTGGTATGGAACCAAGTATATGATAGAAAAAATACCACATGAAATCGTTGTGGACTGGATGGATGCAGGTCTAAGCGGGATCCTACGACTTCCGGCTGAAAACGAATTCATACCAACAAATTTTGAGCTAAAGCCACGAGAGCCTGACGTAAGTACCAAGTTTCTTCGATGAGTTAATAATCTACTTTCATCAGCGAAATCTTTCGACGATCTGATGAACTATTACAATTGGCCTCACAGGCGAACAAATTCCCAGTAATTATTGAAGACACAGCGCTGATGCGAGTTTGGTTCAAGCAAGATGATGAATTTCTCTTGCCTAAAGCTAATCTTAGATTCAGTTTTGTTAGGTGAGCAATTTATTTGATTTTATACAAAGTCTTGATGTGATTGTCCGCATTAAGTTGCAGAATTTAGACAATGCATTTGTAACTATTTACCCCATATGTGAATAGATTGAAAAATTCTGACCAATGTGATTAATTAGCATTTGATCTGTTGATCTGATTTTTATCATGACGTCAATCTAACATTAGAATTGTCATTCAGAGATCTAAAAATTCCAATAAAGAAAACTTCAACATCAGTTATTAGCATGACACATATTTTCAGTTCTTTCACAAGCATCGATCCAGTTAATTGCAATCTGGGATACATATTCGTGGACCTGTTCTACGATTCATTGAACGAATATACTTATGCTGCCCGTCTTGCAGGACTCTGTTGGTCTCTTAGTCATAACGATTACGGAATGACCGTAAGTATCTACAGTTGACGTTAAATATGTTCCTTATATTCTTTTGTTCATCATAGGCAATAACTTTAGGTGAATATACACGTACATAGGTATATCACGAGGTATATCGCCATTTTATGCAATGCAATGATTATATGCTTTCTTCAGTTAACAATCGAGGGCTATAACGACAAACAGCGAATTTTGCTCGAGAAAATCATTGATGAGATGGCCAATTTTGAAGTAAATCCGCGCGTGTTCCAAACCTTTAAAGAAAGTGTAAGTATAAGATGTCGCGAGACCGACGATTTCCCTTGTACCATCATGTGATGTGGGTATTACTTACATACTGTGATGCTCAATGGATTTATTCCTCACCGTGTTGGTTTCAGTATATTAGGAGTCTGAAAAATATGAAAGCTGACCCGCCTTACTATCGTGCTGACTACCACATGGGGGTTTTGCTGTCAGAGACTAAATGGACCATAGATGATTTGCTAAAATCAACTTCACGTAAGTAACACGCGAGTTTCATATTATACCCAGCTGCGTAAAGGGCTGAATCCGACAGACTTGCGTCCAAATTTGAGTATTGATCGCCAAAATTTCCATGCTTTCAGTATTGACAGCGGAAAACTTACAACATTATATAAAAAAGATGCTAAGTAAAGTGCACATTGAATGTTTAATACATGGAAACGTGACCAAGTCGGAAGCGTTAGATATGGTCAAAATATTTGAATTTAAATTGATCAACGCGTTGCCACAATTCTCACCGCTACTACCACGGCAATTAATTCGATGTCGACATGTGAAATTAGATGATGGTAAGTGCAACATCAATTAGTTAGACTTTCTCTATTTGTTGTTGAAATTGTTTCTCTACTATACTTTGACTTTCATTTACAATGTTTCAGGTTGTAACTTTCTTTACGATGTCGGTAATAGATTGCACAAAAGTTCCTGCGTCCAAGTGTACTACCAATGTGGTGTTGAGACGATAGAATCGAACGTACTCTCTGAGCTCCTGAATCAAATAATATTCGAACCCTACTTTCATACCATTAGAACCAAAGAACAGCTTGGCTACATCGTTTACATCAGTGTACGACGAATAAATGGTGCGCAAGGTCTGAAATTTACTGTGCAAAGTGACAAACATCCTCAGTATGTTGATGAAAGAATAGAAGCATTTTTGGAAGCGATGTTGGTAAGTTTCCTGGATCGCGTTAAACGCGATTTGCCTGTGTTTTCAAGCTTCTTTTGAACTATCGCTAAAATCGAATTTTTGGGTGTATGCTTCCAATGCATTTTCAGAATTTGAATTCCTTCGTACTTTCGATTACTCTCACTTTCAGAACCAGTTAGTCGATATGCCGGAAGAAGAATTCTCAAGTCACAAAGACGCCTTAGCTACGAAAAAATTGGAGAAACCGAGAACGCTGGGCACTCTGACGAGTTTGTTCTGGTCTGAAATATGGGAGCAACGATACAATTTCGACAGGGCTAACATGGAAGTATCCTACATGAGAACTGTAACGAAAGAAATGGTTATCAAATTTTATAAGGTGTGCACGAGTATTTCGACGTTTTATTTAACATATTGCGGTGTCGTCTTATTTAAAAATAAATTCACGTTATGATAAATAATTTACCATGTATGACTACAAGTGTTTCTTTTCAATTTTTAGGATGTCCTTATGAATTCAGGTTCGACTAGATGTAAACTTTCGGTACACGTAGTTTCAATGGCTAAAGGCGGAGCTGGACGTACAAGGATCAACGACACGGAAAATAGATCACCTCCATCCTCGGAATCACGTCTAAATACCGTTTGTAGAATTAATGACCCAGTGATGTTTCATTCAACCCAAGCGTCGTATCCTTTGGTAAAGCCATTTATTGATGTACCAAAGAAAATTTGAAGAAGACGTAAATTGCAACTGTATTTAGTATAATGGATACGATGCACCGGATACGGGCATCCGAGACAAATTTTATTAAACAATAGGGCATTAGTTCGAATGGACTGAACTATGAAATAATTGTATTATAAAACGATTGTTCACCAATCCCATTTAGTGCAATGTGACAGATTATCAAATAGAAAAAAGGATTGACAAATCCATTATTTTATCCATATAATGAGATATGTACATATGTGCCACTGGTACATATTTTAATTTTTTGACTTCACATATCTGGGATTGGTAACTCATACTTGCAGTGATCCGTACTAACGATAATTCATTTCTATGAGAATAACCGCAGTGAGCGAATCTGACGAGTTCAGAGCAATTTTTATATCTCTGAGAGTCATTTTTATAGATATATAATATTTTTAGATAAGATTTAATATAATAGTACGTAATTTTGTGGAAATAACGAGCATGACCGTCAAATCTTATTTACCCAGTTATACCCAATCAGAAGGCCGAAAAAAGGCGATTTTACAAGGATTTCTCATGAAGTGACATTTTAATTTGATAATGTGAAAATTTATATACACATTGGGGTAACATTGAACTTCGTCCTGATATTTTTTAATTGTAAAAATAATGATTTTTAAAGCTGCTATAGCCGATCTCCGGGAGCATCTCTAAAAAAAAAACAGGCGTCTTGCGGTGAGCAAGATATCTCTGGACTGGATCGTCCAATATGAAAAAAAAAAAAAGATTTAGATAATATAAGGTATTGTCCAGTCTTCGATCGAAGGAACGAGCAAAACATTAATTTTTAGAAAAACAGCAGCTTTTCAAACAAAAATCGATTTTCCATAAAAAATGTCCCCTTAATTTGTTTGTAAAATGGAAAATATTAATCGACGAGAAAAAACCTTCGATCGAGGACTGAGAAATATATTCATAAAGGTTGTGTCAAAATTTGAGACTGATCGGATCAGCCGTTTCCGAGAAATCTTGCTCACTCCGACTTTGAACATACAGTTTTAAGAAAAAAGCGTTCAGTTTCACAAGCATTTTCAAACGCTCCGGGGTATCTTTGCAAATGTGCGCGTAACTGCGATGTGAAATTTTCTGTGCATATACTTGAATGTATTTATTTATTGAAAACGAAATAAAACAAATCAATTTTGGAAAATCCTCACAAGGTACAACTCCTTAAATATTTTGTTTCTGTCTTTTCATCATATGAATTGATAGCCGAACTTACAGTATTTCCCGTTTAAAATATGATTAATATTCTTCAACCAACGTGGTAGGAAACGATATAAAAATTACTGAATCCTGTATTCTTTTGCTATTAACTGCATACGTGTAAACATATTTAACAAGTGTTCTCTGCTTCTAATAAAGTATGACAGCAATTTGGGTCTCCGAACTTGGTCGAACGTGAACCGATTCGCTAATTGCAACGGTGATTTGCAGAGTATAAGCCAGCTGATTGATCGAAATCGGCATTAAAATTTCGATACCTTGAGTAAATGGAGAACTGAATAATTATTGGGAGGATTGGATCGAAAGTGACCACTATACCTTGTCAAGTGTCTGCGCATGTATGTACACGTGTGTAAGGGAATATTCCGTGTGTTCTACGCAAATGTTAGTTGGCGTGATATTGACATCAGACTTGCGCTGATTTGCATATTGAACTGTTTCATTGCGAGGAGATAACATAAAATCGGTGGTACCACTTTACTCTTCACGATCATTATGCGTATATGATGATTTCTACACACTAGGAACACACGAAGCAAGGATCCAGCAACTCGACCACCGCTAAATAGATGCGCAATGTTATCAAGAAACATGTGTTGGTTCACTGCCCCATCACATAAGTTGATCTCCACTCTCAGGTTATCACACTGAAAGTGAAAAATAAAAACACATGTGCACATTTATATGATACTACTGTATACGCCACGTGTGACGAAGAAAATTCGGAAACCTTGTATAAGTATAATATATAACGGTAAGCAAGTTTTGTGTAACTATTACTGGAAGGTGAGTCTTTTACAATCTGTTTATTAATTTATCAGCGTCGGTATTGGAAAACGTTGGTTGTAGCTTTACAGTACAAATCTACTGCTGGAAATATCTGCCGTGACAGGCTGGAATTTTCAGTCATAAATACACTCCAACGAATCGATTCTAAAATAAAAATATTTGGGTTCTAAGAATAGCGAGAAGAATCCGTTTTGGATTTTGTTGTATTACCTCAGCTATTTCTAGTAGACGTCTTTTTTGGATTACTAAGGGTCCAATTACTGGAAAAGGGGATGTACAGATCGATTCAGTGGCATAAAATTTTTCTTTCCAAAAATCGCAAAAAAGTAAGGCCAATCCGTTCGGATTTTTTTTTAATGCAAAGTCATGATCGATTTGGAAAACCGCCAGGGTCAAATTGAGAGGCCTCGTCTCGACTTCGCTACACGAGAAAAAACGTTTGAACGCATATGACAATGACAGGAAAGACGTGATCGAATACCAATTATCGGTATGCTTTTGGTAATATAAATTGGTTTTTATTTCAATTATACAAATTAATGCAATCTTCGAATGGGGTAATCGTTGAATAATTAATATATTTTTTTTCACTCATCTTAGAATGTTATCCCCTGGATCATAATATGATGCGTTACTCCTGGGACAGGGGCACCAGTCGCTCTACCGTTATAGTTACTGGGTTGCACAATTTCTTCACCAGCAATTGATACAAATGCTATATTGATTCGATCATTACGGAATTTCCACGTACATCCGTATGAATATAATACTATACAGTCACCGGTATTTCAAAGCAATACATCGATGTTTTTCAATCACTTTTTATAATCTATTAACCAGCCAATTATCATTTGTTTGTTCAGCGATTAGGCAATTATTTTAACGCATTTCTCGTTCGAAATTCAGCATTGCAATTAATCGTCCTCGGTAATTGCTTCTCCCGGCAAGTGATTGAATCCTCTTTCCTGACTCGGATCGCGGCATACGGCATCTCGACGATCACAACTCAGCCCGTATCCACAGGGGCAAAACATATCGTGGACTTCGGTAAGTTCAATCTGAGATCCATCCGGGTACATCAATGTGGTATTTAGAGTTATCGAACCATCCGGTCGACAAACGTCGCCGATGTCGTGCATCAGCTTGCACTGCGGAATGCTGAATTTCTGTTTTCCTTAATTAACACACGTGCGAAAATTCAATGTTACGATGCGTATTGCATACCTACTTATATAACTATATTATGTCGTTTCGGTGCCAAACTCTTCACGGCAGAAGAAACAAAATTCCGGCATGAATAATTAATTACCTGCTGAGATTTACCGTCGACTCACAAAATCGATTTTATCACGCGTGTATGAAAAGTCGGGCTTTGCGTAGCAGTTTAACGGGACGAAATTGGCTAATTTCATTCCAGTCTTGTAAAGATAGGATGGCGCATGCGCAGTCCACGATTGCTTCACTTTTATCCCCAGGCAGAAGAAATTGACCACCCGCGTTCAGCAAAACTGCCTCCCAAAGTCCCGAGACTTTTCATTCGCTTGTTATAAAAACTATCGTGTGTGACTCGGGCCAAAAGTTGGCAATCGCAACTCGTGTGATTGTCGCCCTTGCTTCGCTCAGGCGCAAACTTCACACTCGTCGCAGCCGCCAACATTTGTCCCTTGTCACAAAATACATTATTCCAGCTTCCGTACTGCGGCATAGTTCCCTTTGTATTTTAAATGACTCGAACGAAAATCTTCACAATTCAGAAGCTTCGCAAATTTTTTCATTCCATGTAACTATGCCATGCGATAAGAATTGCAAAGGCGTTAAAATGAGATTTTCAGATTTACGCTCCGCAACGTTTTCAACATAAAAATACGTGTATATTTGTAACAAAATTACAAATTCCGACTGTTGCATCGTTTCACGTGGAATAGAAATAATGGTGCGTCCTTCAGTTGATTCGGACAAATCTCCCAAGAGTTTCGAAGTGTTGGGACTGAACGATAATTGAGATGCTTGAAAGTACAGTCTGCGTCTTACCGATTGTACAACAATATCCGGGCGTACACTCCGAGTTACTTTGGCACTGTATCCACCGTGGCCTGTCCATGACCCTGGCGTAACTGATTTCGCAGATTCCTACGGCCACGATGAGCACAATAAAGGCCAAAGGTTGAGTCATAGTGTAGAGTACTAGTCCACGTGCAATGTTACTGAAACATGGTCATTACCGATCGTCGTAAGAAAATTGTGTGAATAAAAGAAAAATACGCCTTTTTTACGAACGTAATTGCGCACTTTGTGATGTACACGGTATATCCACATGATACATTGGTAAACGTATAACTATAACGCGATATACATGAATTATTCATTACGTCGTATCAGTATATTTCAAACGTTCCAAAAACAGATAATAATTACAGTCCACCAGTGCTAATGTTACGATTTAAATATGTGTATAGTATTTATCACTACATGATATAAATATTTACATATATTTGACCAACGTTATAATTAATGGGATTGACAATTCGCAGAACTCGACTTACAAATAATATTATTGTTTATAATGACCCAGATGATATTCACAAGTTCATACTTACCGTTGAGTATAGATTATGGATTATGTTTCCAAGAACGTAATGCCGATAAAGTGCGTCTGAAGCGATTATTTTTTCAACTTTTAGAAATCTACAAGTCCCTGGTATGGGAAACAAATGTTAATGAATTAAACATATCATCACAGCTGATTAATCCTTTTGAAAATAGAAATTCCGGCTTGTTAACTTTATTTGTGTTTTCTCGGAAAGGTAATTATCGATACTCACAAAAACAAAAGAAAAAAAATAAACATATTAATAACACGCTATTGTAAAATGAGAGCTGGTTATAGTAAAAATTTTCCGGTTAATCGCTGATCTCTGAGTTATCGGATCTCTCAACTGTTCGGTAAACAAACAGCGAAAACAAAAATATTTCAACGAAACAGCTTGGCACGACGAAATGGTCCGCGTCACGTTAGTTCGCGAATGATTTCTGAATAATTTAATTCCCATTCTCGCATCTGTCTTATTTACACAATACATTTATGGCGTATAATAAATCTCGAAGAACAATGCTGCGTTATTTTACATGGATAGTAATTGATGAAGTCAGTTTTGCATCCGGCGGTAAATGCTAAATATTCAAATTAATATTTTGCAATTCAAGATTCTTATGTTACGATAGTCGGTCCGGTTATAATTTTTATGTTTTTTTTTTTTCAATTTATTTCATACTTATTATAGCTCGGCAAAAGATGAACACTACCCGAAAGCTGATTACCATTGCTGTATAATACCGCGGTAAATGTAATACATTGAGATAATTGCCCTCTCTATACGTATAACGTCAAGTATAGGTATATATCTTCGCAAGGTGAAGGCCAAAATGCAAATCCGTTGGGAATATTGTATCATTAATATCTATAGACTGACAAAAAAAACATGCCAGATGAGAATAACCCGAGGCTGATGGTCGTCTTCGGTAACGCTGTACGTACTTAAATTGGCACTCATACATATTAGCGATATTTAAGTACGTAACTGTATCCTGATGAGTTTTGTACTATTTCTTCCAACTTTATGCAGTCACGCCGGTCGATAAACTATTTTTTAGAAGAAACGTTTAACTCTTCTTTTATGTCCGCTTACATTAATAGAGATAATTGTTTTCCTCCCTATATTTCTGACCGTATAAAAACGTATTTCATGTTCAGACCAAATTATTGCATGCACACTATGCGGATTACAGTAGTTAGTAACACCTGACGACGAGTGATCGTCATCGGAATCCCGGATATGCGATGATGTATCACGTCCTGACTATTTATCCTTAGGATAACTGAACAACTGCAGAGTATTTCATTTTGATCGTCCCAGATTACTCCGAAACTAAACAATATACGAAAAAATGTTGTTTTTTTTCCCTAGCTGGAAAAGTACATTTTTTGTACAGGCATCTGAAAGGGTATCAAATTCTGTGTGATAAAGTACTACGAATTAACCAACTAAACTCGTCTGGCACTGTTGGGTAATATTTGAAATGGTTTCATTTAAAATATGAATGGAATTTTGCATTTAACATTTTAAATCTTGTCAAAGTAATCATTCGCATTTACCCATTTAAATTATGTTTTTAAAAACATTATCAATTTCTTATTTTAAGTAGCTTAATTGAAGCATTTTACCCAGCAGTGTCATTGGGTCAGTGGAAATACTTGAGGACTCGAGTATTCTAATACCGGAAACTATAAGAATAGTTCTCTACGTGAAGTTTATAAGGTTGTACTTGTTACCAAAAAATAGCGCAATTTTTTTTTTTTTTATTTCCCAACTTTAGTTCAAATCGTTCGTGTGTACTTATTTAACGGTATCTTGTTCTTATCGTTGATACTTCTCAAGGCAATGATATTTAAAAAAAACCAAGTTGACCTTCACTTGACCCAGGGTATTCCACTAACGAAAAGTCTGACACTCTCGTATTCCCCCGCCCCCCTTTAAACCATGAATATTTTGTAGTAAACAATATTTCGTATATTGTTTAGTTTCAAAATGAAACACTCTGTATACTGCAGATTACTGTATAATCGCTGATCGCGTTCGTTTTTCATTAAATAATTATACTTGCCACGATAGTTTCGATATTGAAATTGAATATTATACCAACCGTGCAATTAATGTAAGGCTCGCCTCGGTGAAAAACCGTGATCAATTCTTCAATACTCAATGTCTGAATGTTGAAATGACACTAAAATAATTCACTAAAGGATACAGTAAATCTCGCTGTGCGTCTAATTTACGAATAAAATATTGTCACAATAAAGTTTTTTTAAATTCAATTTAATTTCAGAGTTCTTTTAAATTTTTGTAATATTTGAGGAACACTAACTTGGCAAATGCGCTGAGGCATGTGATTGTTGAATCTGATGAACGACTTGTTTTATACCGCGGTTCAAGTCTTCCCGCAAACGAGGAATGGCCACAGTTGTGTGCGTCTTAATATCACTCGCGCACACTTGTCCGCGGCAACAAATAGACGACTACAATAAAGCATCGGGTTTTATTACAGCCATCTAATGAGTCCTCTGCAGAGGATTTCAACGCACATGGGTAGGTGTATGTACACGGTAACCATACATGGACTGTTATTACATACGTGCAACCTGTAATTACTGTACATACGTAGCGTGATGATCAAGTAGAATATTATACCTGTTGTGTACAACACCGGTAGAGTGATTTCTGACAATTGATTGCTGGTGAATAATACGGAATTACTAATTGTGTAAACAACTTGATGGATTAATATGGCACAAACAAGAATTGGTATAAGAATTGATACGCACGCACCTTTTTGCAATGAACTTTAGCGTTAAGCATTGCAGAACCTCGACATGACAATCGTACGACAAATCTTTTAGAAAAAAGACTTTTGCGGAAATTGTTTTTTTTTTTTACACTTTTCACTATTGAGCTTGCCCGGACTCTGGCGTCATGTCAAACGGATCGTGATATGACTCGTTTGGTAGGCAAATTTGAAAAATCGCCGTGTTATGTTGACTTAGAATCGGAAGTTTCTTGACTACGACTCCGCAGCTGGGACTGTAAATATCAAACAAACGGAAAAAAATTAATGGGCAAAGTACTGGAGGTATATCTACAGCATCATGGGTTTAGTCATTCTTGTTTAATAGCTAAAAAAATATATTCTTACTAATAAGTTATTATGAGAAGAAACAACTAAAAATGTCGATAAAATTCTTATCGAACGGCTTACACGATGACAATGCACAAAGCTTTCATTAAAAATATGTACACAATTTACACGATGCTTAGAAATTAGGGCTTCCGTCTGTTTGACATTGAGACTTGCATTCTCGGGAGAAGCTTCGACTCTTTCGATTTAACTCAACAATTGAATGCAACTGAAATCGAAAAAGTCTCAATCAAATACATAGATCAATCTAAAACTTTTATTTGAAATTTCGTCAATATATCTAGTAGTGACGTTGTAAGATTACTTTATACCCTCATCGAGAGTGGTAAGCTTGTTACACCAACTTATCGTCTGTATGTTACAATATCAAAACGATTGATAGAGCAAAATTCATTTTGAAAAACTTTCACAATTATCAGGTACAAACAAGCAAGTTTACCGACTAGGAACATATTGGATGATCGAATCTGTAATCGATGTGAGTTTTCCAGTTCACCGACACTAATCGCTGTGTAAAGATTCAAAGCAATATTATCGGTAAATTGAAAAGTCGACAGTGTTGTGCACGGTATGAATGCAATTGCTCTGATGGGTAATGTAGATAACAAATGCCACTTTTTTTAATAAGTTCTTCGATTTCTATTACATTTCCATACTTAGATATTTTAAGAAAGTGTGGAATGTACCTAGCCCAACGCTGTTCATATATGAGACATCATCTAATCTCCCGAATGTGTCCATAAGTCGCATATGTTCCAATTTTATTACAAGGCGTTTGTTATCCTCAAAGGTTTACCATTGCTTGAAACATGAGCATTGGATGACAACCGCATAGCACTTTGATGGTAATCTTCTCGTTAGCTGGTATGAATATCGCGGAGCCTCGTGTAAGAACTATGGAGGGGCCAATCTCTGCCTTGCCATTGACAATAATTAAAATGCTGCCTGTACTTCTTGGTATTAAATTGTATACTGCTCTTCCAGGTGGTATCTGCAACATATTTCGATTAAACTTGTGTACATTGATATTACGCTGAATTGACATAAAATAATAAAGCACTCACAGTAATCTTTGCAACTGCAAAATCAGGAACTGGAGGTCTGAATATTTCTGTACACTCATCTTCCCGTGACGGTTGAAACCTTTTGGCAGATGCTGGCTCACAGTTGTATGTCAACATATCTACTAATGTATTTACATCTTTTGGTTTTGGGGTTAATCCTGCTCTTACAACATTGTCTGAGCAAGCCATACACTCGATACAATCTAAATATAAATAGCAAAAGTTATTATATTCATTATTACCATAATAAAACAAAGAATGTGTATTTACTAAACTGAAAATATTTCTGAATAAAGAAGTAGATACTGAAAAATTTCAATGACAGAAATTTGGAAGGACTCGCTCACCACCCGAAAGATATGCATGAGGCTCGTTAGGTCCTAGAAATAAAGCTTCCCCAGGCTGTAGCGTTACCCAATTAAACAAGTAAACACCAAAGCATCCGACATCTCCAGGAAACTCAGAGTGTAATTTCTCTAGCAAGCTGCCATTGAGGGCTTGCCTACCTGATTCATCTGAAACAAGACAACTTGGCCTGTAAAATCATGGGTAGAAGTTACAAGATTATTCAACACAGATGCCTGAATACCAACCTAAGTGCGATAGTCTGTTCAGTAATTTTTTGAGTTGCAATGCAACAAATCCTGGATCACAGGTCATAATATTTTTGAAGCAGTTTTTGAGAGCTGCATGAAGACCTACTTCATCCGAATTAACCAGTTCCAATATTTTATCTTCTCCTACAACAGCACGGAATTCTGGAACAACCTTAAAGAACTGCTTGATTTCAGATATTGGACGAAATCCGCACAGAGCTTCAAACGGGGTAAGAGCAATCGCTAGTTCTGGCTTGTGATTTGGATCTTTGTAAACGCCAGGGTTCAGCTTGTGAAGCCTCTCAGCGTCTTCCTAAAACCAGTGTTATTACTTTGTAGACTCAAAATTTTCGATTCAATGGTCGGCATCGGTGGGAAATAAAGTTTTCACCTTGTTGGGATGAGCTTGGATTGACAAAGCCTTGTTAATCGACAAAACTTTTAATAAAAATGGCAGTTGAGGGCCGAACGTTTCTTTTACACCATTGCCCAGCATATGGTTGTGCTCTTCAATATATTCGGCCAATAATTTGTTCCCCTCCTTCAAATATGATGGTCCATTGGGATGCGTGCCCATCCAAAGCTCTGCGTAAGGCTTGCTCTCGTCTAAGGAAAAATCTGGATTTGCTGCCTTGACCAAATTTGCTACAGTACTTTCGATACCACGTTTCCCCCACTCGTATGACTGGACTGAACATTTTAATTCCATTTTGTTGCTTCAGTTTCTAAAAATTAAGACAAGAGAAGTTATAAATTACTATAACAGTAATATTATTAATAATTGTGATAATGATTAAAAAATAATAGACAGGTGCCTGTTTGGGAAATTCTTTAAACTGCTAACGAGTACACGTCAACACTTGAGAATAACTACGTGGAATGAGAGGTAAGCTAATAGAACACAATTATCCAGCTGATTAAATACAAAATTAAATACTTGACTGGTTTGGGAAAACAGATGAGGACTTCAGAGAACATGGAAAGATATGTGTTAATATTAGCAAAAGATGAATGACCATAATGTATGTGTACAAAGGTGTTTCACCGAAATATTTCAGCGTAATAATGACCAAGTGGCAAGTGAGGAAATAATAATGTTGTTTTTCTTGCAAGTAACAGAGAATTAGGTGGATGAGATTTCGAACTTAAATTGCAGTTGACGTATCGCGCAAACACGATGCACTATAAGGAAATAGAAATCGTTTACATCGATGTAATAACAGTAGTAATGCCACCGGTGATAAGATAACATTTATAAACACATTACATCCTGAACATACGTAAGGTTAGAGATCGATTGACTCACAAACGTGTCCTTCGTAACATACGTTCGCAATCGATCACAACAGTGTTGTATTAACAACCTGTCCAAAGTGCAATATCGGATATCAAACGGACGTGAATACATGTGTCAATATGACGAATTGTATATCGATGGGATGTACTATTCACATTCAATTTACAGACGCTTTGATGAGAAGCAGGTTCGTTTAGTATCTAGTAGCCGGAAAGTTGTTGTAAAGTTAACATCTCGATGTAATTTTACGAGATCACTGACCTGCGCTAGGTCAGTGTCGCATACGCTGATTAAAAACTGAGCTGACTGTAATTATGGAGTTGATTTTCGTTAAAAGATAAAGTTGATAATGTGTTGCGAAAGGCGTTGAATATGTCGAAAAACTTTTCGGCTCTCTAACCGCGGAACGCAGCCCAGCGACCAACTTGCGACTACGGACACTGGGGCACACGCACGCAGAATACTAGATGACGTATGCATGCATGCTGTATACCTATGTATGTATGGGTATGTGTGCGGGTGCTATAAGTACGCATACACGTGATGCATCTCGCCTACGCCTCTACCTAACCTACACTAGCATAAATAGGTATATATGTATGACTTTCATCCAGCGCTATTCAATTTTTTTGGAAAGCACGTCACACGCTACGTCATCATGTCCCTTCACGTGTGATGACGTCGTATGATAAGACCCTTTCACTGTTTAAGATTTATGATTGGGTGCCCCGTTGAATCCAGTATTTAAAACCTCATTGCTCGGAAATTGAATCACGGATACTATAGATTGAATCGCTATGAATCTTTTTTTGTTTTCTCAAGATTGAGAACAGTTCACAAAGTCAGAATATTATTCTTGTTCAAATAGTCAAAATATAGCTCGTATTTTATACTTTTAACATAGGTATAACAACTGGAAAACGGAGCAATGAGGCTGTATTTGCTAGACGTGACAGAGAGTGTCAGTCGTTTGAGTCGGGTTAAAGTTCGATTAGCGGTGTGAACCGGATGTGACTAAAAGATAATTCCAGAAAACAATAGTACTGATAAATTAGTATCAAAGAAATTTGCCACAACTATTTCATGGTACATACATCAAAGTTCAACCCGACTGGCCGCCTTTAACCTGACTCCAAATCAACACCCATCCTCGGTGGGTGTGTTTTATTTACCACATTTCAGAAACGAAAGTATTGAAAGACTCATATGATTGGTTAATATTTAAAAATCAGCCAACCGGTAGCTTCTTTTAAGCCTTCCGTTTCCAAATGAGATCAGTGGGCCACAGTCCTTTATTCATGATGCGTGCGCAGTTTTTGTCGAGAGCCGAGTAGTGGCAGAATGGTTTGAGGGAAAAACGGTTTTGATAACCTCAACAATCAGAATTCAAATAAGCAGATACAAGATATCTAGGTTGTGGCAATTAAAATGAGTGAAAATATTCATGGAACATTTATTTCCGAAAAAGTATCAAAGATCAGATGGAAACCCGAGGACTTTGTTGAAGCAAAATCGTTTTTAACTGGAAGCTGGGATAATCCGGTAGGGTTAGGTGATAGGTTAGAAATTACGCCGATCACCTATTTATTATTCAGTAGTTTGTTTTACAGCAATTTAAAGTATTATTTACATTCTTGGATATGATTTTTGATTCACGAATTTTCGATACTTTAGATGTATTTCTCTGGTATTACGTGTTTCTTCATTTCTTGCAAATTAATCACAACAGTCAAGCAAACTGTAATAACGAAGAAAGAAACCCGGAGTTTTTGATTGAATGCGGGCGTTTACACAGGGGTTAAGCTTAGGATTAATTTGCGCTCTCATATACCGTTGCCAAAGTTCATGAGTAATCGTATTTTATCGCTGTCCAAAACCATCATATACGTTACCTATCATGTTCATGGACTTCAAAACAATGCAACTAAGGGTAGAACCTGAATCCATCAGTACTGTCACTCTGCTATGCAAATAGCCATAGCATTTTGAATTTTTATTCATTCAGCTTTTATAATATGATCAAATCACACAGGTGAACCATATAACATATTGGACATTCGACACAAATGAAGAAGACGACGAGTCTTATCCAGTGATAATATCATCCCACGCATTTCTCGGCGACGTTACAGAATTAAGGGTAATAAGTATAGATGAGCATTAAATAACGATCAGATATTACAACGCTATAAACAGTAATTTTGTAAACTATATTCGGTATTTCATCCTAAAACAAAGTTGGTTTTTCATTTTCATAATTTTCTGTGTTTAAGTTTATCAGCAAGGATCTGTTCGTGGCATCATCCTCTATTGGTACGGTACAATTGTTACAAATTCAAGAAAATCCATATGCACAATTCAAGGAACGGTTGTCATGGAATTTTTTACATAAATTTCCGTAAGAAATTTTATTTCCCATTTATATGATTCCCTTTGCTCAAGCATCTGAGAATCCAACATTTGACTGAATCCGTTTATTAGACTCTAAACATTACGTTGAACAATTTCAGAGCATCGGATTACGCTTCATGTACGGCCATCTCAACTTTCGAGCAAGACATAGTCACAGTGGGAGAAGATGGTACGATCAACTTGTTAACAGCCAATCAAAAAATTCCGGTGAGAACAATTGGTAAGTAAACAGAAAGTAAAAAAGAATATCAGATTAAAATCACTAATGAATATTCATTTATCTGGCGAAATTGTATCCAACTTGCCAAATTTTTGCCTACTTTATTTTTTTTTTAGAAAAATCAGATAGCTGTTCCATGCACTGTGTTGATTTTCTAAGGCATAGTGAAGTTTTGACAGGAAATTTATTGGGGCACATGAAAGTATGGGATTTAAGAAACAACCAGGATGTTCCCTCTACTACTTTTATACTCTCTGCAAATACAAAGGTAAGATTTTAAATACTTTTTCATTTGTCGAAGTGGCAACTGATTTCATAACTCAAAATTTGTTCTATTTATTTTCTCAGACCGAAGCCACAAGTTTAGCACATCATCCTACACAGAGACACATTGTAGTTGCTGGTGGCGGTGACGGTAGCCTGACAGTGTGGGATTTGAGGCATAACACATATCCGGTTTCTCAATTAAATGCCCATTCCAGCTCGGTCAGCGAAATAAAATTTCATCCTGATAGACCAGAAAATTTGTTTTCGTGCTCGTCAAGTGGACAGCTATGGCACTGGAACAATGCACAGAACACCAAATTGAAATTAGGTGATTGTTATAGCGCGCGAGTTCTCAATTTTTCTGTTACTATACTTTATTCCACTTTTAAGATTGGATCATTTGAGACAACGAAGTCACCGTAATTTCTTTTTAATTATGATTAATATGTGTAATTATATTACAGATTCAGGGGACACGCATTGGCTCAACACAATCAGTACAAAAGGAAAAGTGAATGTAACGTCACTGTGTGCAACGCTTCACAAGCCAATAAATACAATCGATGTTGACAGGTCCACATTACTCTTTGGCTGTGACAACGAAGCTATGTATGTCATTAAAAATATTGCAGTGTAAACAACTGCATTTATGATATACTTGTACAATATTGTGTCTTATTTCATAATAACTGTAATTAAACGCTCCCGTCTGTATTTTGTAATAAAATTGACACCCGTTTTTCAATCTCTTAATAATTATAACAATTATCGGCCGCATATCTCTTTGTGCTGAAATTTACTTGACAAATTATGCGATACAACTAGAAAAGAACGATCGCATCCCTCTGTACGAAATGCTCATACGTATTGATTGTTAAGAATTTCGAGTTTGAGAATATGTATTCCCGACAAAGTCGATACTATTTTATGCGGAATTTCCGCATTTTTCCGGTAACACCTAATAATTTTTTTTGTTTATCGTTTGTCATGGAAGATGTGCTCATTTGGTATTCAAATCTCGTGTTTTATTGTAACAACTCGTGTCGATTGCGGAACGTCAAGCAGGGGAGAAAGATGTTGGAATTGCCAAAGGTAACGTATGTGCACCTTCTTGACTTTAATTAAGAAATCAAATTTATCAAAGACAAAAATGTATTTACGTGAAATTCACTCTGACTAAACTAGAGAAATCCGAAGGTATTACGATTCTACGTGCGTGGAATATTATCGAGGCACGAGTTTTGTTGAAAATAAGTTAAATTTACGCAAGAATACAATTCTCATTTGAAAAACTACAATATGTTAGCATTTGACCAGTGAAAATAAGTTCATTTATGCTCGTTTCCACACCACCGCAAGCGGTAGAGCACACGGCGTGTTTCTTTTTACGTGGTATCCCCAGTAGGCCTACTCCACGGAGAATAATAGCAAGATCGATCTTACGTTCTTCGAAAAATTGCGGATGACAATGTTTCACGTGTTAATTATGGTGAACTGTTTTTCCCAATCAATTTGTTACTTGCGTATATTCGCAGTTTGTTCGAACTTTTTCAGTTAATATGACCCGCTAACTGTTTATTATCGATTAAAGATGACGGTTTTAATTATCAATGGAAGATGGTTGTTTAAATTATGTATGAAGGGTGATTGTTTTTATCTTATAAGCGAACACTGATTATTTTTAGATGTTCGGGCACGGGTTTTTTTTTCTTATGATGTATGAGATAATCACTAAATGAATAAAACTAAATCAGACCTGAACCAGACCTATGCCTAAAAATGGAAACGTTAATTTTTCAGTAGTATAGTTAATAACACTCATTTACCTGAAACAGATGAAAATATAATTACTGACACATGTCCATACAGACAAAAATATACTTAGCTTAGATAAGTAAAAAAAATGACAAACCAAAAAGAGATAAATTAGTTAGTTTCAACAGACAGAAGTTTGGTTAGCTGAAAACGCAAGAGGTTTGATTAGATGAAACAGACAAAGAGTTTGATTAGCTGAAAGTGACTAAAAGTTTTATGAACTGAAATAGACCGGAAGTTTGATGAGCCGAAACAGACAAGAGGTTTGATTAGCTGAAACAGACAAAAGGTTTGATTAGCTGAAACAGACAAAAGGTTTGATTAACTGAAACGGACAAAAAGTTTGATTAGCTGAAACAGACAAAAAGTTTGATGAGCTGAAACCGAAAGAAGGTTTGATTGGCTGAAACAGACAAAAGGTTTGATTGGCTGAAACAGACAAAAGGTTTGATTGGCTGAAACAGACAAAAGGTTTGATTAGCTGAAATGGTCAAAAATTTTAATTACTCGGAGCAGAAAAAAATTTTCGCTAGCTGAATCAGACAAAAGATTTGATTAGCTGAAACAGACAAATATTAGATTAGCTGAAACAGGCAAGAGGTTTGATTAGTTGAAACAGACAAAAAGTTTGATTAGCTGAAACAGACAAAAGGTTTGGTTAACTGAAACAGACTGAAAGTTGTATTGGCTGAAATAGACAAAAAGTTTGATTAGCTGAAACAGACGAAGATGTGGTTAGCGCAATCACACAAGTCCATACACTCACAAAAAATAGGTGGAGTTCAACAAGATATTCTCTTTACTATTCGCTGCTTCGATTATTGATTGTATTGATCAATAAAAAACATTCTAAATTTTTTAAATAGACATCTCTCTTTGCTTTGGGTTATTGAAGTAAATATTTTTTTCGACTGAAAATTCTTTAGTTCTCAGTGCGTTTGTTAAAAAAATTGGTCAAGTTGCCCTGAAACAGAAAATAATGCGATCAGTTAAATAAGTGTTTTTGTACATTTCAGATATATTTCATAAATACTTACGCCAAGATTTTCCACTATCACTGTACACTATCGAGATTTTTGTACCAGCGCGTTGAACGCCGGGTTTCAAATGCTACGCTTTCTCTCATAACTAAAAGATATCAAGTCCACGCGCAAAAGGCGCCGTGGAACTTGAAAACTTTATTATTTGTAAAAAAATTGACAGAAGAGCTGAAAGATCAGCACATCGAGAGTGCGTAACTCTTTTATATACTGTTTGAAAAATCGACGAGTAAAAAAACGTGTCCGATTCCCGTTATTAATTTACGCGCAAAAGGCTGCGTCCAATTCTCATGATTAATCTACGCGCAATAAGGCGCGACAGATTAAACTGTCAAAAAATTTGTATTACCTGGGATTTGCCCATAAATTCTGTAGAAACCCAATCCACATCTGTATCTTTTTGAATTAGGTACATTGCTATGCGGATTGTTCTTCTCAGATCATAAATCGAATCGAAATCGGGAGGGAGGTTGGAGGGCATGCATTATTGTGTGGCGTGACGGTCGGCGGTCCTCTTCGACGCGAAGTCTTCGAGCTCAGCATTTCTCTCCATCTAGCGTACCACGGAACGCGATAGATGGTCCAGAGATGCGTTTTGCTCATTCAGACGATCACAGAGATCAACCTCATGCAATAATGGTCGCTAATGACTAAATAATTGAATTGAATTGAATTGAGAGACGATTGAAAAATGGTTGCAAAGCGACAAGAAATAGGAAATTCAATCTCTTTAATATTCAAATGCTCACAAATGATCGAGAGACTCGAATACGGAGTCATTTGGGTAAACAATTTCTGTGATCGTTTGACGCTGTGAATTATAAAAGTTAGTAACATCACGGTACATCGCGACCTTCCTACCCTTGCCTGTTTCCCAACGCAACCATCCAACGGAAAAGAGACTCACACACGCATGCATAAGCCCCGTGACGTATCCCAAAACGTCCACCTACCTACCCGGTTACCTATATTCGATCTAAACGATTCTCCATTTTTTCCAACACACATCATTCTTCATCATTTGCGCCGTGGTCACCGACTTACATTTTCGTTGGTTACCTGTTGGGAGCAAAATGTTTTTGTATCATAGTCTGCCTACTCAGAATATAGTATCGCAGTTGCATTCCGCCAACCCTAATATTGTAGTAAAACTTGGCAGACCATCGGTACATTAACCTTTTGTAAAATTGATTAAAAACGTCCTGTATGCCGATTAGCATTTTTCTAAGCGAGCTAAGCCTGCAGTTGATCAATACTTGTTGGCTGTTTAAAGATTGAAAATGATACATAATATAAGATGCAATTTCATTACGTTACGTTATGCCAGCCTTTGGAATTTTATCGATTTAACAATAATGTGAATAATTGAATACGTTCAATCCTCAGGTGAACCCACCACTTAAACGACATCATCGGTAAAGTCAAACGTAGATTACTACAGCAGTGTGAAACGCAATTCGATCTCGCGAGTGCCGAGTAAGTGATGGTTGCCTGTCGCGATACTCATTCCACTTTTAGCAACGTGCAAAATTTATAACTTTAAGTAAGCTACGATAAATTGAATTGCGAAAAAAAAAATTATTCGACTGAAGGTCAAGCAAGTTGTGATCGTGAATGAGCCTATCCATGCAGCTCAGAAATCGAAGATTTGTGCAACAATTGTTACCGCCACACCACGTGACAGAGGAATCCCAGGGAAATACCCATAACCTAACACGTGCAAACTCACCAACGTTGCCGAGAAATTGTTAAATTACTCGGAAGTCTCTGCTTAGATCTGTAAAAAACAAAACAGAACATTTCGATTAATTTAATAAAATGGCTTTTCAGTCTGCAAATTAACTATTACTGTTGTCCAGTTTCGTATTCATTGCGTGTTGTGCAAGAACGAAAGTTCGGCTTTGTATGTACCACCTTGAATTATCAAACAATAATTAAAATAAGTATTGTTACCTCGACTCTGGGCTGCTCGAAACTTTTACATGTAGTAGTTCTTGCAACATCTGAAGTTTATTGGAGAAGCGAAGCACGTTTCACGTAATTTAGATCGTCACTCTTATAGTCCAAAAATCCGCACCGCAATAACACTCGAGCGTACATTCACTTTGTGTGCTGTAGCTGTTTGAACCGACTGAATAAACTTTCTAACTATACAACTGCGCATTTACCGAAGATCAGCAAAAAAAATAAAATGAAACTGACACACGATGCACAGATGCTAAAATAGGCATCACTGATACCTAAAGGTACACAAAACAATGGAAACTCGAGACACGAAATTCACCTTGAACATGTTTTCATTTCAGTAACTCGGTTTCTCTTCAAGCTACACGCTGCTCTTCGTGTATTGTTCACAGATGAGTATGGTGCAAGTACACTGATCGAACAACGCGGTCTGAATGTTGAAATAATCCTGAGTACACATTACGCCACTCTCATCTCTCGGAAACGACTGATTCCGCACGACGTTCAGAACAGAGTTAAATCAGTTCTGTGAAGGACGGAAGATAATAATTCTCCCGCCCTCTATTCTGCACTTCCCATGGAGTGGGGGTAGCTGCACACGCCCGCCTAGCTGTTTTCCCCTCTCGTGGCCCCCCACTCCATGAGCAAACCGACAGAGAAGGCGGAAGAATTATTATCTTCTGTCCTTTAGAGAACCGATTCGAATCCGTTGACGGGACGCTTAGCCCGTTGTTTATGCTTTATTTTATGTATCCCTATGGTCTCAACCGCCGGGTGAAAACACCACGTAAGCTACGCGCAACGCGATCAAAATATGTTTAGAGCTTTGCCGTAATATGCGACGTCAGGCGAAGTATGAATTCCCTGACCACTCATAACAGACATTTCTTGAACAAGATTTTGTCAAATTTTCAACTTCACTATGACGAAGTATGTTACCAACGTTTTGCAAGCGATAGTGTAGGTTATGAGGCACTTCTTTTACCGGCGTGGTCAGTTGCTAATTGGTTGATAATACGGGAAACTGCTAATACTCTCAAACCGACCCGACCCGGCAAACTGTTACGCAAAATAACCACTGATATAGGTATTGATATACATATATCAGTCAAAATATCCCAGATTATCAGACTTTATACATTCTCAGTCAACGATACAAGTAAGGGGAAAATTCTGCGAAATACATTGCATTTAAGCCACGAAGCAGAATATGAGCAATGCTGTATGAGATAGTAATTATGGTAGTTGTGTACGCAATTTAAGTTCCAACCTGTGTGTAGGGGCAATGCACCTGTGCAGGATGCGAGATGTATGATATTGTATTGTTACTATTGCACGTAACTTAGAATAAAATGAATAATCCCAAAATAAGTTTCATCATATTTTTTCCGTATATTCTCAGCTTGTGTTGATCCTACGATGCTCCAATAAATACCTTTTTTGCATGCAATCCTTGAGGTCTAATTAGTCCAGAAAGGGCTTTTGAACAGATTCTGATTGTAAGACGAAAATTTTCCGAGCTCTGAAAATCGCAAACAAGCAAGGCTATACCCTTTTGTATTTAGACGGTCGAAATTTGGCTTATTTTGAAAAATAGTTGCACGAATTCTTTGATGCACTATATCGACGTAATTTTGCGAGAGGAATAAATTGCGCGCAGTCTGAACACGCTATGAGCTACTTCACCTTGCTTCTTCATTTCACCATTTTTTCACACTTGCAATTAGTAATCCTAGATTTCTTAAATATGCGAATAGGAATGTTATTGAGGTCCGTTGACCTAATCACGTGGGTTTTGACGCGCGGTATTTTCAGGGGCAACTTTTCCTGCGACGTCGTAGTGCTATTCGCGTCAATTTGACACTCTGAAAATATAGCTTGACGCAGGCCTATGACGCCACAACTCTAGTTCAGGATGCGTTCCGAAATTAGCTGGCAGCGTTAACAAACTCCCGTTGACAGAGGCAAAGCCACCCACGAACTCAGCAGTGCAAAAGAGATAAAGGATCGTCGACAGCGCTGGGAGCTAGGAACACACCCATAATGTAGCCTGTCGGCGTCAAGTACCTTAATTTTTTTGTTTACTTTTAAAGATACTTTCCACCTATTGAATTATTAATAGCAGTGTGTATATTGCACACAGCACACACAGACACGGGTATACATATATATTTAATTTATATAGGTATATACCTACCAATTGGTGATACGGACAATTCGAATTAATTGGTTGGTCCACAGCCAGCTAGATCTAGGAGTATCGTCTTATCCGCGGACTTGCCGCAAAAACTGCCGAGAGATTTTTAATGATCAGTAAGGCACTGACTTCGGATGTCCGCTGGTTTTGCCATTTTGTGACGCTGCTTTGCGTGTACATACATAAATAATTTGTAAACAGTATACTCGTTTAAATTAGACATTTAAATAAAGATCACACGATGTCTAAGCGGAGGATTGAAGTGGTGGATCCATATATCAAACGAAAGAAGTAAGTAACTAGCACTTCTATCACCTCGGTTAAACAACTGGAAGACTAAATCTTGCCATGTGCATTGTTAAAATTCCATCGCGATCCTTCTCATTACCAAAATCTAATTTTACATCTATTCACATATATACACATATTTTTGCCTCAACTTTTTCACCCATCATTCTGCATATTTTTAACTGTATTCCACGATTTCTTTAGTTCCATTCGAACTTCTATATTAGCAAGTAATGTTTTATATACATACAGTACATACATACCTGTAAGAACTACAGCAAAGGTGCTCAACTTGGATTTGATGTAATTTATTTAAAACTATGTATGCTTATTATTCACAATAAATTCACTCATTGTTCATCATCTTGATGCTTTACTGGTAACTCCTAACCTTAAATTGTTTCAGTTATAAAACAACGTGACAGTGATTGTTAAAATAAATGTTGTCTTACTTCTTAACAGAGATGGAACAGTCGCTAATAACATGCCAACTTCAACGGCGGCCAAAAATCAAGTTCAGCATAACCCATATACCGGTCTTCCATATACGCCACGTTATCATGAATTTTATAAGAAGAGAATAACTCTTCCAGTATTCGAGTATAGAACAGACTTCATGAGGCTCTTAGCGCTGCATCAATGCATTGTCTTAGTTGGTGAAACTGGATCTGGTAAAACTACTCAGATACCGCAATGGTGTGTCGAATACTCAAGATCTATGGGTCCGAAAGCTGTGGCTTGTACTCAGCCGAGAAGAGTAGCTGCCATGTCAGTTGCCCAGAGGGTGTCAGAAGAAATGGATGTTGCTTTGGGTACACAGATTAAAATTAATATGATTATTATTGATAAAATCAGTCATACAACATATTTTTATGCGTCGAATTATGCCTCATTATTGCAATCGAATCACAAAATTTAATAATAATTCAAGGACTATCATACAAATATTCACGCAATTGTTTCTAATATGGCCAAGTTGATGTTAAAAATAATACCGTGCTTCTTAGTAAAAGTGAAAGGTTATTTTTTCATAGGACTAGATAAACATGCAAAAAAGTACCATCGTGTCCTTCTTGACAATTTTATTCAATATCGCAACAAGTGTTATTAAAGCATGAAATACTGTATATGGCCCCATGGACTAAGGGAAGGCTTAAACAAAGTCAACATCAATCCATAATTTTCAATATACTTAGAAGATCACTTTTAGAGCATTATCTCAGTTCTGTCCTGATCCAAAATTGTAGTACCCTTTTCCATAAGAGCCAAATTTTCCGGGCCAGACAAATAGTACCAGGGCTGCAGTGAAATGGGCAAAATTTATAAATTGAATCATCGAGTGCTATACTTTATTCAAATAATTTCGTTACCTTTTTGCAGGTCAAGAGGTAGGCTACAGCATCCGTTTTGAGGACTGCAGCTCTGCAAATACTGTGCTTAAGTACATGACGGATGGTATGCTGCTTCGAGAAGGGATGTCTGACCCCATGCTCGAAGCGTATCAAGTAATCTTATTAGATGAGGCTCATGAAAGAACACTGGCGACAGATTTATTGATGGGAGTTTTAAAAGAAGTTGTGAAACAGCGTCCAGATCTGAAACTGGTTATAATGAGTGCGACTCTAGACGCAGGAAAATTTCAACAGTACTTTGATAATGCACCATTGATGAACGTTCCTGGTCGAACGCATCCTGTAGAGATATTTTACACACCAGAACCAGAAAGGGATTATTTGGAGGCTGCAATTAGAACAGTAATACAGATTCACATGTGCGAAGAAGTGGCTGGCGACCTTCTCTTATTTTTGACTGGACAGGAGGAGATAGAGGAAGCTTGTAAGAGAATCAAGAGAGAAATGGACAATCTAGGACCTGAAGTTGGAGAGCTGAAATGCATTCCCTTGTATTCCACACTTCCACCGAATCTTCAGCAAAGAATATTCGAACCCGCTCCACCTACTAAACCCAACGGAGCTATTGGAAGAAAAGTTGTAGTGTCCACAAATATTGCAGAAACTTCATTGACCATTGATGGTGTTGTTTTTGTCATTGATCCAGGGTTTGCGAAGCAAAAGGTAGTTATTTCGTCACCCACAGAAATTACAATGTTGATATGTATTGAAAAATGACACGCTAAATCCGAATATTCTAACGAAAATGGTATCACTTACCACAGGTCTATAATCCGAGAATTCGCGTAGAGTCTTTGTTGGTATCGCCAATCAGTAAAGCATCTGCGCAACAGCGAGCTGGTAGAGCAGGTCGAACTCGTCCAGGGAAATGTTTTCGGCTTTATACAGAAAGAGCATACAAAAATGAGATGCAGGACAACACGTATCCAGAAATTCTTCGTTCAAATCTCGGCAGTGTTGTTTTGCAATTGAAAAAGCTTGGAATTGATGATCTGGTAAGTAGTGCGATTTTTTTACCGTTAATAAAATGAAATGAACAATTATTTGAATCAAAATTTGAATTTTACAGGTTCATTTTGACTTCATGGATCCTCCAGCGCCTGAAACACTTATGAGGGCACTGGAGCTGCTCAATTACTTGGCGGCGCTTGATGACGACGGAAATTTAACAGACCTAGGTGCAGTTATGGCTGAATTTCCGCTCGACCCTCAGCTGGCAAAAATGTTAATAGCTTCATGTAACCATAACTGCAGTAATGAAATACTCAGCATCACCGCGATGCTTTCAGGTACTGTATTGGGGTTTGTTGATTCTATTTTAATTTTAGATTCACATAATTTTCTAACATCTCTCTCATTTAGCTTAACGTCAGCTCCAAAGTTCAGAAAATAAGAAATTCCCCATAGTCGAAGATGTTGTTCAGACATTTTCATGTGTCTTCCTTTTTTAAAGCGCTAAATCAGTTATAGTCTATAGTAAGAAAATATAAAATGTATTGAAAGCTGGCAATTTACAGTAGATTCAAGTTAGGATGGTGGTGAGGTAACATGGTTATGTATTGACAATTGACATGGTATTAGTCCCACAGTGTTTTGTGAGACCAAACGAGGCTAAGAAAGCTGCAGATGACTCAAAAATGCGGTTCGCGCATATCGATGGCGATCATCTGACTCTTCTTAATGTATATCATGCCTTTAAACAGAGTAAGTAAAAAAATTAATGTCATTTACGAGGACAAGTGTGCTACAGTACAATATTCAACAATTCTAAAATCAATTGCAGCCTTTTCTCATAGTGTAAATCTATGACGTGATTGAGTGTTTAAAGCTTTTGTTACTAATTGAATGACTTTTTAAAATTGATGATTCATTCCTCATCTCTGTGTTTGTGTAATTTCTTGGCACTCGCATAAAATATGGCTGTGATTTTTCAATTATGGTTTTTCTGAAACATGAAAAATTTGAACTATGAGTGTTAACACAGAAATTTAATAATTTTCAGATATGGAAGATCCGCAATGGTGTTATGAGCATTTTGTGAACTACCGATCACTTAAGAGTGGAGATAACGTTAGACAGCAATTAAGTAGGATCATGGACAGGTTCAGTTTAAAACGTACGTCAACCGATTTCACGTCCAAAGACTATTACATAAACATCAGAAAAGCATTGGTCAACGGATTCTTCATGCAGGTAAGAAATCGAAAACATTTGTAAGGGTATTACTCTACTTATGTTGATGCGTCTCTTTTTAATATATGAATGAAAAATTGTTCAGACAAGAAGCTTGATTCTAGCTTCCCACTGATTTGGTCTTATGAGAGTAAATCATTTTTAAGCGGAAAATGACAAAGATTAATTGAATAATAATGAATTGTGTTCTTTTTTTTTATACCAGGTTGCACATTTAGAAAGGACGGGACACTATCTTACAATAAAAGACAATCAGGTTGTGCAATTACATCCGAGCAGTTGCCTTGACCATAAACCTGAGTGGGTAATCTACAACGAATTCGTGCTTACGACAAAAAATTACATCAGGACAGTAACAGACATAAAACGTGAGTACCATTGTAAAAAACTTTCTTTTTTTTTTTTTCTTCAATGAAATAGAAAAATACCGAAACACCGAATATTCTAACAATGTTTGCATATTTATTTCAGCCGATTGGTTACTTAAAATCGCACCCCAATACTACGATTTGCAGAACTTCCCTCAATGCGAAGCTAAAAGACAGCTTGAAGGTATTCAAACGCGACTAGATTCGAAACAGTATCAAGAAGGCTTCTAACGTTGTTCGCTTTTAGCCACGTTACCAATCACTAACAACGGCTGTGACCAGCCCAGTCCTTCGAGCATGTAAACTCTTTTTTTTTATTCATTAAAAAAAAACCGAAATAGAGGTAAAGCAATTTTTCAAACGATCTTAGGCCAAGTTCATCTCCTGTTACAACATAAACGTTATTCTCATAATTGGCAATGATATTCATGCTGAAGGACTTATAAACTCGATGTTTATCCTATTGCTCAGGATAAATCGTCAGGATACTTATATCCATCAACCGCTGGATGTTACATCCAACCCTAAGTACCAGTGGGCTTAATTTATACAATTTCAAAAAAGCGTAGCTGTTTGATAGTTTTAAAAGGAAAATACAATTACAAACAGAAGAGAAATTGTTGATAGGGTCGTTCATAATGTATGTAGCCAAAGTTGATATACCTTACCGACACACACCACTGCACTATAAATAATAACTTACTATCTATCAGTTCGGATATTTAACGAAACAAATGTTATTGTTAGTTACTTTTCTTGTCACTATCCCCTTTGAAACGCAAAATCAAGTTGTCGACTGTACCCAAAAAGTGAGTACGTGATCACATCGACCAATTTTGTGATCCATTTATTATAGGATACCTCACCACCCTTTGTGTATACTGTTTTATACCTACCCAAATTGAAGTAACGAATAAATTTTATTGAATTACTATTTAGCTCACTATTCCACTTGAAAAATTGCTACACGTTGGTGACTGTTCGTCATAACACATTTATAATAATAATGGCTGTGGTCTGTATTGAAGTTTCCGTTGTTTCGCTCTGTATCACTGACAGAAGCACAGGAAAATTTTCAGAGAACAAAAAAATTAATAAAACACAAGGAACGGAAATATTGCGTCAAGTTATTCGTTCAATGTTGATTAATGATTGTTGATGTAATAGAGATTTCATTTCTTAAAAATAAGTTATAAACTACTTTGAAATTTGGAAAAAAAAACTAACACCAGGAGTGCAGACTGTTTTTTCGTTGAAACGTGACTTCACGTTAGGATAGAAAAAGCTTTAGCTGACACAGTTTAGCGCGTATGTGTATAATTGATCATAATGAGTTACTTTTCAATTCAATTACTTACCTATGTACATCAACGTATATTACCGTAATACCACGAGTCTACACCCCGTTCGAATTTGTATAAGTAATTATTTTAACCGCTTGGGAACGGTGATTAGAGTTTATTGAGTATTTTCAATGCACTCGTACACCTTTCCATGGATAGGGTACATTCGTATTGTTAAGATCGATATTTTCTCTTTTACGCAATAAAAAAAAAAAGAAACTACTAACCACCATGAGTTAAAAAAATACATTATTACGGTAATGTATCTAATGATGTTTTACGTGTTTGACGCCAGATGATGGGTCGCTTTTTTCAAATTTTGTACATATAATAGCGTTTCATTATGCTGTATCACTTCATTCCAATAAAACGAAGTATACCTGTAACATTTATGCATTTTTATCACTCTTATGTCAATTTCATGGTTTTTACTTGTGCACGTTTTAATGATGTTCAACTAAGTCGTGCTCAAAGGATGATGAGGTTTTAAAACTCGTCAGCAAATAGTAATTAACAATTTGTTTATTTAATTATTATATATATACAGCGAGTATCAAAATTTGAAGAAGAAATCAACGAACGAATACGAAATATCGGTTTGTATGTACAGCGAATATAGGGTATTGCTCGGAATTATTTATATTATTGAGTTAAGGTATAAACAGATACACATATGTTGCGACTCCTACACTACTAAAATTTTTTAACGTTCAAAAATAGGAAATATATATATATATTAACAAATCAGTTTGACTTTTGTCAAAGAAAATATTTAACTTTTCAATATCGCTCCATATAACGCATCAGTCGTTAGTCACTCGTATTGTGTTTTTTCTCAATTTAGTAAAGGAAACTTGTGAGAAAAGAGAAAAACCTCAAGTCATTTCGTTTTGGTAATATACAAGATTTTATTTCTCTCTGCTCTGACCAAGAAAAATGTGATCAATACTTCGGATCCATTGATAGCTGGAAGGAAACCAATGGCATACGTATTTATAAACTAGAAGTTTATCGGTTATTATACTGTATAGGTACATTTTTATACGAATTACAACGTTCAAACGATTACCAAATAACAAGTATATTCGATATCAAAACATCAAGAAACTTTGTTGAATGTTAATTCTTTCATGCCAGCTGTTATGAAGTAGTACGTGGCACAGTTTTTCTTTTCTTTGCAATAGAAAATTCAAATGTATAACAATTGATCTTTGGGATTTAGTGTCAATCCTAAAGTCAAGTAACTCGAAAATGATCAATTGTTATTTAATTAACTTTCTATCCAATACTTAATACTTAGCCATTAGTCATATGATTACAACAAGAAAAAGAAATTGTGCAAAAATAATTCGTTTATCCCTACTATATCAGTTTGCACATCTTATAAGGGAACTTTTTTAATGGTTCACGATACATCGTATATTCGTATCATATATTTAAAAAGAGCTTACACATTTCTAACTTACAAAAATATATAGCTTGTAGTAAAGAGTAAATCCTAATTAAAAATCAGAACAAAAAAACCGTTCTTTTTACAAAATCTACGCGCGCTACCATAAAAAAAAGGGAAAAATGCACAGCTTTTATCTCGCACGCATGAACTAGATAACCACATCGACAAAAATTTTCACAATAAATTTAACAATCTTTCAAACCACGTTACATTATTTTTTGATTCTATCGCATCTTTTTTCAATCACTACAAACTTCTTTGGCATACTATTTGCAATGATAGTTAAGAATGCTATAGATAGAAGTTTGGGTTGATAATGAGACATGTAGCATCCTCTGGACCAGTGGACAAAATAGAGATAAATCTAGAACTCTATACTGTCTCCTCCATCTCTTGCATCAATAGATGGATTAAACAAAACAGTGATTATTTGTACAGGTATTCTCGTCAATGTAAAACCTGCCACAAAATGGACATACCTCTTTAAAAAAAGTTGATCTTTGAAAATGAAGAGTGCATAAAATTTAATTTCACAAATATTTGTGCACAATCATGAGAACTTCATGGTCAATTTCACGTGAAAAGTTTCAAACATAGGATATGAGTGAATAATCCAGAAATTAAACGACTATGGTAGCAATGTGTTATGTATTTACAAATTTGCTAATATCACTGTTACAATATAAACTAGAAGATTAGTAAAAAAAAGTGTGATGCATTATATGACTGAACTTCGTAATCGATCAAAGGTCGATCGTGGTGATATTGGTGACAATGATGATGATGGCCACAATAATTACAATAATAACAACAACAACAACAATAATAATAATATAAAAGTAGCAAAATACATTTTTAAATTATTTTTGGTTTTACGGGTAACGAATCATAATGGCAAAAGTATCAAGTAACCAAAAATTTTAACTAGCGATGTTCAACTGATACATCTGACATCTTCACAACCGGCTGCCATCGTACTTCGTTGATAATTTAATAAATAATTTCAAATTTTAACTGAGTTTTTTTTTTTTTTGAACACTATAAATCCAATCTAGTTTTGAAAATATTAGGTAATTTTTTAGTGCTTACTTAAGGTACCTATTATGCCCATTACAAAATTTTAAAAAAATAACCAAACATTGGAACAGGAATGGAAAATGAGAATTATTTTTTGATCAACAGTGATTCAATTTTTTCCGGTTTTCCATTTACCCCGTAATTGAAGAATAATTGTTATTTCCCAATTATAAACCGATTATTTTTTTTCCATTGTGTTACGGGTTTGAGGATTTTAACATAACTTTCTTTTTTTCTTTTGTATAGATGTCAATTTTCTAGTAGTATGACAAAAGAAAAAAGAATAAAACCCACTATTCGGAATTTTTCCTACACAACACGCACACGCACACGCATATTATATAAATTTTCACACAACCTACAGTACGTACATCTAATAAAACATTAATTTATTAATGTTCTATTGTACATAAATTACACTAACCATTCGCCCGCAAATCCCCTTTGTTGCCTCGCAAGTATTCTTAATATAATTATACCAAGAACTAAAATTGATGAAATATTGACATATTTATAGAAACTTTGTTTAAGACAACTGACTTTTTTTTAGTGGTAGTTATTAGTGTGTGATGACAATGTTCTTTTCCTACTTTTTTTTTCTGTCCCCACTAAAACAATATTTCACACCACTGTTTTGTGCTTGTAGCGAGTTAGTTTCCAACAAATGTATTGATTATTGACAACGAAGAAATAATGACACTCAATTCGCGTTTGTTTCCTAAAGAAACGAAAATCGAGACAGTATTCACAAATAGTTATTTCAGTTGACAAAATCTTGTTAGTTAGTGATGACGAAAAATTGTCAGAGCCTTGTGTTGCAGTATAAATATGTGCACAATGTAATACATGTTTCCCTATACATTCAATTATATTGACGAAATTCTACATCTGAGAAAATAAGACATGAAAGTTAGAATTTGCTGGTCGTACATCAGATGATATTGATGGAACAAAGAAATGTGAGTGCACCGAGTCAAATGACTTGAATAAGAAAGGATTCTTATTTTTTCCATTTCACAGCAAAAGCTGGGTGAAAATAGACAGATTTTGCACAAATGAAATTTTCTGCATTTTTGAAAACGTTTCCAATTTCCAATCAATATTATATCCTAAGATCGGATGGCCCAATCTCGCTCATTTTGTGCTAGAATTAAAGATTTTTTTTTTCATTTTTTTCTTCCTTAAATACTTATTCAAATTTTATTCGTTTACTAAATTCTTCTTGCTGCTTTTCCCTCCATGCTTTCTTTGGCTTTATTCTTTTCAGCTGACCGTCCCTAAAGTCAAGAAAAATAAGTGGCTATAGGTTTGTCATATTACAAGCAAAACATATAAAATGCATTTCAAAAGCAGCATCACAACATTTATGATGAGAAACGCTTCAATATTAATATCTAAAGAAGAGATTATTGAATTTACCACTGGAGATCGACAAGTCCGCCCTGCCTGGCGATTACAGCCTTGACTCTGTTAGCAAAGTCAATTGCACTCTCTCCATCTTGTCTGTACATGGGTGGCAGGTACCAAACATCACAGACTATCGCCCAGCTACTCATCATCATGTATAAATACTGGATCATTGAATATTTGCTACTGTTCCAAAAAGCATCACCAAACTTTGGATCGTACTGTGAGGAAAATAAAATATCTAAATGACTTTTTTGCCTATTTGAGACTTGCCAGATTGCATGTTCGTGAATTTCTCAACTGTGCCAATGACATCGTAGCACTGCATTTGAATTTTTAATTCAACAAAAAATCGTGTGAGAGAGGACGAAACTTCAAACACGAATGCATTGTACCTTTATGGCAACAGGGTATATTACACCTCCTACTTCAAAGCTGCCTTTTTTGAACTGCATTACAGAAGTGTTATTAATACAGGTTCCTTCGGGAAATATCAATATCGGTGGATTCGTAGGATCTGAGACATGCTTCTTTAACCTGTTGGAAAGTTTTAAGGTTTCAATTTTTTTTCCTACCCTTTCAGTATATTTGTGATTATCATATACTAGAATATAGCAATACCTTTTTGTGACAGCTTCTCTGTCCTTAACTTCTGATCTTTCAAACCAAATATGAGGCGAAGCTCGAGCAAGGGCACGTTGAAGAATCCCTAAAAACCCGCCGTGTCGTTGACCTATCTATAAGAATGGTTTTAAAGGAAATTAGGAACCTTATTTTGTCTGACAACGAAGTTTTAATAATTTTATGAAACAGCCAAACATTGAGCCAATGCATTAATGAACACTTTTTACATAAACCTTAGGACCAATTCGTCTTTCAGCAATCTCAACAATAACAATGAGATTATAATTAAATTCTTGATTTAAAATGATGCAATTTTTCGAAACATAAGTGTCAATAAACAAAAAAAAACGTCTTCATTTCCACAGAAATTATACAGTGCAGAAAAAAAAATCATGCATGCAGCAAATTTTATACACAAAAAATGAATAAACGCTACCATCAAAACAAGTAACAATAAATACATCTGCATCACTACCAGGGTATAAAATTTGAATAAAAAAAAGAATAATTTTTTCCAGTGAAAACGGAAAAGAAACAAAAAAAACCCCAACTCACAAGCCTGTCGAGAAGAAAACAGTAAAGCACCATAGAGAATCATTAAAATTAGAAGAATAAAACAAAGACAAAGCTTAGGAGAAGGATGGGAAAGATAAATAAGAGACGAGAACTAGCCAAATTTGAACCACCCTTTGTAAATCAGTCAGAGGGTACAGCTTTAGAGAAGTTCCGACTGATTCCAATTTCAGCTCAATTAGCTAATACATAATTGCTGGTATTAATAAAATTGTTAGTGTGACAATGTTATGTATAACAAGTCGAAAATGTAAAAATAGTTAATAGCTGGTATATAGTAAAATATCGAAAGAAAATTCTAACAATTCAATCTCTGAGCAAGTAGAGGACGTACCAAGGAATAAGAGTTATCGCGCATGAGAACAAGCACGTCAATAGGTGATGTGTGATTGGCGACACAAATACCCCTCAGTGGCCGGTTCTCAGTGTTGTGGTAGTGGATAACTGAGGAAAGTGCACTGGATAGTACGCTGAAGCACATTATCGATACTCTGTGGTTCAGCCATCTTTTGAATCTACCTTCAGGCACATATCCCACAACTGCTGTACACGCCGTCAGCCACATCACCTGTAAGTACAACCTTCACAACTTAGCAAAGCAATGTACAAGATGATAATAATATTGAGGAAGACATTTTGCAGGAAAATTACAGATCATCTTCTCGTTTCCTTTCTCTTCATTTAGATAGCTGTATACAGCTACTCAGTAAAAAGTAGTCGACAGTTGGTCAACTTGCCGTTATCAATCAGTTTTGCTAATGCAACTAATTCGTGCGGTAGTGGATTTTCTATCATAAATATGAGGATAACCATTGCATTGAATATCATCTAATAGAAATTAGCTTGAAGCTTGGAAAAGAAGAAGAAAAAAAAATACCTACTTCTTTCATGGACGATAATAACTTCATATTCCAGTATATATCGAAATACGTAGTTGTCCAGAACGCAATTGGTGGTTTTAACAAATTTGGAATTTTTGTACAGGAGGATAAAGAATTCACATTGACACCAATTAGGAAATATTTTAATAAGTGAAGGAAATAGTAAACTTGGATTTTCGGACTTACACATACATAACCTTCTCCACATCAAACATTTGCATCATTTTTACTATTCCTCGCTATCGAGACTTACGGTAGTAGTACTTGTAATAAGAAGAATCACAGTATATATGCAACAGACACATAAATAAACCGAACAAAAATTTATGATAATTCTCATTGACTGATAAGTGAAAATTAAACACAAAGCACATGTCATCTGCATTATATTTATCCCATACATACACACACGTACACATGGATGGAGATGTAGCTGGACGCAGAACATTATATCCCGGGACACGACTAATGTAGCTTTAATAACAAAGTTCTTTAATTTTCTAAATTGAATTACCAACGAAAATGTAGTCTGAGCAGACAATATTCCAACATCTATTGTTGACGTGTGATTTGCAACGCATACTCCTCCTCCTTGCGGCATATACTCTGGATTGTGTACGGTTATAACGCCGGATACAGAACGTACAAAAATTCTGAACGCTATCAAGGAAGCGTGTTCACTTAGCCAACGTTTTATTGCTCCGTCTGGCATAAAGCCAACAAGAAATGTCGTAGCTACCAGCCACACTGCCTAAAGAGCTTAATCAGTATTAATAGTGCCCAGATTGTATAATTCCAATTTTTATTCTATTCCGCATAAAAAATGAATGAGTTTGTTTAGCTCTCGTCAAAATTACAACAAATATTTCTAGAACGTGTAAACTCACCCCAATGAAACAGATGAGTATCCTTAAAGGGAGAAGGAAGCAATATCGCATCAGGAAGCCAAACATCCATATGACTGTCAACTTCCAAGATATGAACTCGTAGTGTCTATTGGTTCTTGTTAAGAGATTCCAATTCTGTAAGTGCAAATTGACTTTATACAAACGAATTTCCTGAAAGCTGAGGGAAATAAAAAAATAAATAAAAAAGATTCAAACAAAGAACCGACATGTGGGGCAAAAAATGGTGAGAAATCGCACCAGAAACAAATAATATCCATCATCACACTCATTACCTACTTTTGATAGTCGTAGGTACTTGTGTGTACTAAAACTACCAGGATATTGTTGATTAACGTCAATTATGATGGAATAATAAACATTATCGGTAATTCCCACCTTAAGTTCTTCGGCCTCGAACCTGGAAGTTACTTCATCTTCAATAATGGCCTCGACCCCGGCCTTGATATAATCCAAACAGGTCGATGTGTCAAATTCTCGTTTCAACATCTCGAATGAGTCTTCTCTAGGTAAACTACTCTGGAATAATAAAAATATCGTATACTATGTACACAATTTGTCTGATCATTTGGTTTTTAAACCTGTGCGCATCGATTGATAATGAGATTTTCATATTTTGTATATATAATTCAATATGATATTAGATTTTGCAAATAATTAATCTGTACAAGCAATCCCTGAATCTGGACAAGTCGAACTCTTGATCGACAAAAATCAATTTTTTTAAAACCTCTTTATTATCTCCTAAAACTTTTGAACTTTTAAGGAAATTACAAAATGTTTTACTTTCCTATCGTTTGTTTTATAGACAGTATATGTATAAGCTCATGTGGGAACAAAGCTTTGCATTCAAAACAAATATTTCACTTGTAACTATGATGATATACCCATAGGTATACATTCACAACAAAATCTCAACAAAAAAAAACTGCTGGATCTTATTGCACACCTTGTAAAACTTCTGTATCGTACTCAAATTCCATAAAGTGCAATCGGCATAAATAAAAAATGATGCTCCTCGAGTCCTAAATTTAATTATTGCGCTCAATTTCAATGGATAACATTTTACCTCTTTGTTACCATTTACTTCCAGCGTATTTCGATAAGAATGACTGTGATTGACGTGATTGATGTGATTTTTGTTATTCATTTCTGGTTCTGGAACCATAATCAGGTCTTTCGATCTGGCAATCACCGAATTTCCAAGTACTCCATTCTTTTTCTTCTCCGCCGCATTGTATTTTTTGTAATTTCTGGGAAGATTAGCAGACGTTGTGTCGTTGCCAGTATCTTCTGAGGTTCCGCTTTCATCCTCACTTTCATCAGGTTCCCAATTTCTATTGCTTTTTCTGACTTTCTCAATATTTTGTCTTCCAAACTGCAAATCAGAATAGGTAGAATTAATGTAAATTTATCACATAGTCATAAATTCGAATAATCTACATTTGAAACAAAAATGTCAAAGTGGTCAGGCCATAGAATAAATCAAGGTATGTGACCATGAATTCGGTAAAGCTATTCCGAACTTCTAACAAAATGCGACTTTGGTTGCATAAATAGGACCGAGAAATATATTTTGGGAGAAATATTAGCGTTGAGTTCACGCCCATGAAAAAACTGTAAAAATAGACTCCAGAAGTCAACACTAACGATGAGTGCAGACTAACTTATGGCACAGCTGTTAATAGATTCCATACAACAGTTTCGAATTTCTAACACATACAAATCTAATTTCAATCAATCTTGGATGAAGTTACACAATTGCAGAAATATATGTGTCAGAAGCATCTGAACTTGAAGCACTTTTTTTTATATGAATGGTATAAGTGGTCAGTTTCAATTACGTCACAGATCAAAAAACTAATAAGGTAGTACATGCAAACTGAAAATGCTATAATTTTTTAGCTTTGATATTGTCTTATCTATCAATTCGTTCCAACTTGTTACTGAAAGATACCAGCGCCCTAATAAATCCAGATTATAAATTACAATCAACAGAAAGATAAGTGGCCTTTTATATATTGAACAAACTCACACTTATACTTTCATTAACAAGCAATGTAAATATTAATGTTCATGGTATCTTCAATGTGTCAAATTTAACGACACGAATATTTAGAAAAGGCAATGATGTTTATGTATTTATTTATTTTTCCCTGTTAAACTTAAACCCTGAGACTCATTTATTCTTTGCATATATTTTATTGTCAGGGTCGAAAGTCCTTCAAATTTTCGAAAAACTCTTGCGATTTGTCCAAAATAGAAAAAATGTACCTTCTTCTTTGATAAAGAAGGAAAGACTGAAAAGAATCAAGTTCCGTATGTATGTCAATGTAGTCTGAGCTAAGAATACCTTTTGATGAGCATTTGCTGACTTTTACTCTAGCTCATTGCATAAGCTGTTGTTAATATTTTGTCGACTCCTCAGCTAAGGCACTTTAAAAGTGATTCGGACAAACACAGAAAGAGAAAAGAAACAGAAAACGAGGAAGGAATATGTAATATCCATTAGGAACCCGAAGTATATGATCATTGATTGAGCAATGCAAATTGGCACTCCATTGTTCCGTCGCTACTCAAAATTATTGCGTAATTTTAGCGGTTCCTAAAGTGATTATGGAATTACTATTCAATTTGCATCATCAGCTGAGAGTGCCATATACCTGACATGTGTTTACAATCGGAGAGAATTGTTCAGGCAGTAAGAAAACGGGGTAATTTCAATGCCTGGCGATATATTGACCTTGATGAACAAATATTTCCGTCTACTTTATTCAAAAAATTTCACGACTTTAAAACAGTCTTGTAAATATCGATTGTTTCTAGTTATATTCTAAATACTTTCACGTGATTCGAACCCTTTCAGAGATCTGATCGAGTTTTGTATTTGTTCATCTATTTAATTCAATAATATATGCAATAACCCCATGACAACATGGAATGATAATACAGGTAGCACAAACACACGGGCATAGAATTAATAAAGAAGAAAAAACCCAAACAACAATCAATAATAACGAAATGCATAATCAAGACTACATCAGCAATAAAGAAATGAGGAATCTTTGCTTGCAAGTGGACTTGAGGACAGACAATACAGCCAATTAATTCGAGCCACTCAAAAATTTTATAATAACTTTTCACATATTGCCATAGAACTTGACGAAACAAAATTGAGGGTACTCGTGCAATGTTTTAAAATTTTTTTTTAAATGTTATGCAAAATTTTCTTTAAAAATTTCCGAATCATTTTTCTTACTTATCAGCCTTTTAAATAGATTTTTGAGAAATCATTGTATGAAATTTAAATTTTGATTCTTACACAAGATTCCCTTCCAATTTTAATTTCTTGAATAAAACTGAAAACGTTTAAAAAATTTCTATTAAATTTGATCAAATCTCTTAAAGTGTTGGAATAACGTGAAAGACGTCATGAATAAAGTGAGAAATAATCAGAGTCGTTAAGAAATTGGTTAGTATTTGTCCAAAAATAGTCATATAAATTTTTTTCAATATTAAAAATTTTGCACTTGCCTCAAGAAACAAGAAAAAAATGGTATTGGAATTTAGGCAAGCACATATTGCGTTATCTTAACAGCACGAATAAAAACATTTGACACATACTTGCTTTTAACGCAATGATGAAACAAAGTACACAGTGAATTGTTACAAGAGTGTTATTTATTCAGAGCCGAGCCGGGTTAGAGTGTACTTTTGAATATTTTAACAGACGTGACAGGAAAGCATGAATAATCCCAGTCATCAAAGGCGATCGCAAGTCAAAAGTCATTTTCTTTTCAATTCACCATGGAAAAATTTATCCTGATTGATAAGCTTAACCAGAGTTAAGTTACAAGTATTTGTCGAATAAATACCCTGGCAAAGAACACACCATTAATTTAATTAGATAATGCGATGATTTATCACCGATAGTAAAAGTTTGTCATTGTTCAAAGCTTAGAAGAGATAATTAAAAACAACCAGGTGCAAGGAGTACTCGTTTTTTACAAGCATTATGCAGAACGCCCTTTGAACAGTAGATAACAATGTTATCTTATGAAGAAAAAAAAGATTACTGCCAGAGTTTAATACCAGTGCCACCTAATAATTGCTTTGTTAAACACCAGAACCAAGTTTAATATCTCTCGTAACATTTTACGAAAAAGAAAAATGAAGTTTTGTAAAGAATTAAGAATTAACTAAGGAATTGGTAAATTTTTTTGATTAGAAACTTTTTCTTTTTAGTCACTCTAAATTCATGTCAATTTTTAGAAATAGACAATAAAGACAAGGCAATAAAAAAAGTAGAGTGATTGATGAGGAAAGCTTTATAGTCATCAATTACTGATGACATTAAAATGTCAATACTGTACATAAGCAGGTTCGATAACGCATAACTCATATTCAACACCAATTTTGAAATACAAGACAAGCTTGTTTATCTCTGAATGGAAGTTACTGATGAAGCAAAGCCAATAACCGGAAATAAAACAGAGGCCTTTGGTAATACAGTAACAAAAGTTTATAAATTCAATGCGCAATATCATTACATATAGAATATAGAAATGATATAGAATTGCACCTTATCACTTTGACCACATGGTCAACAGCTGACAGAGAATTTCAAGCAACAAGCATACTATGACTTTTGCAAAATCCGAGCATGCGTCCAAAGACGTATCAGATATCTGACCGATCCTTTTGCAAGTCATTGCTCCTTTTTGCGCGTTATATTATGCGAATACACAGATTTATATGTAAACCAACTAGATCTCTAAACTCAAGTAGGTTAGAATAGGTATATAAAAAAAAAAAATAAAACAGTGAGATAAAGTAATTAAGATTCCATCTGAGCGATCGAAGAAAAAACTATGTTTAAAGAACCTTAGAAGAATCTTTATTTGACTATTCGAACAGGTCAAGTTTTATCACTCGCGATTTTGAAACTAAGTGAGAAAAAAAAAATTGATAACAATTTATTTATTCCACGTTTACGATGGTAGACAAAATAATTTGTATGACAAGTATATGAAATTTATTGCCATTTATTTCCAGCACCTTATGCTCAAAATTCAAGCGAGTCGTGATATTAAATATTATAATACATTCAGCACACAATAGGTAAGGATTTACGGATACACAATCACTCAATAGAGCTATACATATACATATAGCTGTCTTTGTAAGACTGTAAACCGGTCTAGTGTTAGCGAAATTTGAATATTGATTAATTACCATGCTACTAACGGAATTAGTGAACAATCGAGAATTGTTATTTAGTAGCAGTACGCCGCGTAATCATGAAAAATTAACCGGTAAAACAACATTCTAGAGGAATGAAAAAAGATTTGTTTTAACGGTACATATACTATATACGCGACACTTTATGCGATATTGAATAAAATATTCTAACAGCTGAACGGTAAATACAAGGACGCAATAAATGGGAGGACAACATGATTTCTATTACGAATTAATGCTAGATATTTTTTCCGACCTTTGCACATACTTGTTACATACATAAAACACGTATGGATCTTAGCTCATCGCGTGTGTCGTGCCTGTATGGTGTTTATAAATTAACTTCGATTTATTACAGAATTAAACTTTCTTTCAAACGAGTTGAAGAAAAATAAAACAAAAACAAAAAAAAAAACCGCGGTTGAAACTTTGCGGCAGTGACAGACATAAAATGATTAACTTTTGCCCGTTTCTATTATCGCGAGAAATGAGTACATTGTCGACTTGGAAGCGTGAAAAAAATCTATCAGCACAAAACGAGACCCTGGCATAGATAATCTGATCTCTTCTAATTAGAAATTAATTATATCGTGGTTTCGAACCCAAGCTCTTTCACGAATACATTACTGACAGCCGACATGCACGGATTTAGTCCAAATTCCTGAAAAATTACAAATTGTTGCCTCATCAAAATAATATACGTACCAACCTACTTGTCGTACTTACGCAGAGTTATAAAACGTCACGAAAGTGTGCGGCGAGGATTGCGTAAACATTAGACCGCGAGATAAAAACACGAGACATAAAACAGCATGGAAAGAGAAGTAGGCAAAGCTCAAACAACTCAAAATATGGTGTGATAATTGAACAGCCAATAGAATGTATAGAAACCAAAGAAATTATATTATTGCATAATGTATCCAGATCGCGATGACTGGTATCATCTCTCCCCCTGGCCGTAATTTATTCGATTGAATTAGTCACAGGGAATTAAAATCAGGAAGGTGAATATCGCATACCTAACTGGATTCAGGTAGGTGTGACATGTGAAATTTATCGAGCACTCGAAACATGGCCGTGAAAAAATTACATTCGTAAAAAACCTGTAAACCTTGGATAAATTCAAGATCGAAAAACGGCTTGAAAATCGAACGACGTGAAGGACGTAAACGTTATCGTAACGATTCATGCTGAGGTAAAACCGTTATTTCACGATTTTGGTATTGTCTGAAATTTAGTAAACCGTAATAGAACGAAAAACACACTTATATTTCGAAATCTTAGTTCCTTCAAAAACACTGTAAAATTATGAAAATAGTGATTCTTTTCTCCGATGTTGTTACGATAACGTTACTAACTTCAGCCTCTTAATGAAAGTATAAGTTACGGGAGACAAACTTCACGGTAAGTGAAAAAAGAGCAAGTCGTAAACAAATCGTAAGGCAATCATTGGTTGGAATCATGCGGATGAAAAAAATTAAGGACTATCGTATGTACCATAGACGGTACGGTTACGATTTGACGAAGGTAACGTACAAATGCGGGATCGATTGCTCAGGTGTAGGACACTCGTTTGACAATAATTGATGATCATCTATTACGGCGACTATTACTGCCGGAAGGAAATGACGGCCGGATTGTTCGCTTCGTCAATTGGACTTTTAACAAGACTGATTCAGCCTTATATCGAGGAGTATTATAGCCCTACGTACTGGTAATTTATAAGCTGTCTCACGTTTATGAATACATAAAAATAGATGCGCTATACTATTCACCTCGAAAATTGCCAGTAACAATTTAACGTAAAGTCTCCTGACACCTAGCGACTTTCCAATCGATGCCAAAAATAGCACCGCCAGTAGAAACATCAAAAACGGCGTCAATAGCAGCGAGAAACCGACCGACACCACCGACCACAGTAACGCCATTTTGATCACTGAGGTACTGAATTATAAAGGCAACCAACCACGAAGAACACGGACTAGACTAGACGATATCCCATTGCCTCGCGGGTCGAAACGGTGTAGGAGGGAGCAGCGATATAGGGATATCTAACGGAGAAAAATTGAACTTTAATATTCCTACATTTGATAACGATTATCGTGAATTTCGGTTATACGGAAAATTTTCAAACTGTTTTCGATTCCGCTATGTTTGCGCACGCAGTTTACATTGGCTGCTCTTCATTAAACAACGTTTAGGAATAACTCCGAAAACGCTAATCGTTGACTGAGGTATATATCTTCGGTCAACGCTGTAATGAAGGTAATTACAGTCGGCCAAGAAGGAACAAGGTATTACCCTCAAAGTTGATTATCTGCATCTCGGTCGTACCAACAACAAAAAATCAAACATGATGTGAAAGTAACTGAACTTTATTTTAAAACTTTAGAACCCCAGGGAGGGTGTCTAAATGACGTCAATAAGACTAGAAATGTGTAAGACAAAACTTTATGTAACTTCCAAAGGCAAGGCACAGATTCAGACTTACCGCACCTTGATAAATACTAGTGTTACATACAAGGTAGGTTAAAATTGGTTACAATGGAATGGACAGCAATAGTTGGTATTACTGTCAAGAAGCCGCAACGACCGAGGTGTGCGAAATACGAAGACGGGCCTCAGCTTGAAGCTGAACACTCTCAATATCGACCAATGAACAGTCTTTTCCCGCTGGAAGTGCTGTAGTTACATTTCGATCACCAAAATGTCGACCGCACAGCTGAATCCGAGGCCCGTTCGCGTTTCTCCCCTAATCAAGGTATTCCGGTGTTATTATTAAGCCATGACATTTGGCGATTAAAATTCTGTGTAGTGGTTTCATTCCGCTAATTACGTGTCATGGATAACTGACATCAATCATGTGTTTAGCAGACGATACTTTTGCACTCACAGTAGTTACATTGCACCTAGCGTTACATAATTATTCGTATAACGTTCGAATAAACAGTTGAAGAATTGGCGACGTTTGTTCATTATCTCCGCGAAATAGACAAAAACGCAACGGAGAGAAATAAATTGTTGGCTCGAAACACGCCTGTGCTGTAACTGTAGTAAGTAATTCTGTATAATTTTTTTTGTGTCATATAGTTTGGGCGATGGACCTTCCTCGGTGCTGGTATCCTCTGGGGTATCTACCATCAGAACAAATTTTCAAAACTTGAAGCCGCTTTCCAAGAGGTCGAGGCCAGGGAAAAGCCGATCCGTGATGCAAAAATAGCAGCGGAAAAGAAGCGTCTAGCTGAGAGTAATTATCTAAGTTTCTATGGACCATAAAGAGTAACGAACACAGTAGACTGCTTTCTATTGCCATATACTCATACCACCTGATTAAATTTAATGTATGTAATTTTCAGTTGAGATGACGGAGCTAGAAAAACAGATGAAATGATCACCCGAACAGCCACATCTCATCCGCTTCTAGTGTACATTGGTCATAATTTAACTGTAACATAACCAATATTCGGATTAACATCTCTGTGCTTCTCTTTGTATGCAATGCATACACCAGCGGAAAGAAGCTTGCAATGGAAGTTATTCGCCAATTACTGATATATACGTTTAGTTAATAAATCAAACTAAATTAAATCAATTCATTATTTACTGACAACTCTAGATATTAATGTCCACTTACACTTGTTATGTCTGTACGGCGTACTTCTCAAGTTCTTGTTTTTATTGGTTGAGGTATTCGAGATTCACTTAAAACTAACTTGAAACTTTTGCAAATACATAATTGGATCTCTTTTAGAAACTCCGAGGTATACAGACCTGAAACAAATTAATTTATTGCAAAATTCGATAACTGGAGGAAAAAAAAATTTAGTTTACAGTGTTTCAGTTCACAGACAAGTTCATTTCAATTACGAACTTAATTGAGATATAGAATTTTTGTTGAATCACGTGACCGAAACTCTTCTTTCAGGAAACCAAACTAAAATATATAATAATCCAATTATTTGAATACAAGTTTAAAGGATTCAGCTGCATCGGTGTTACTTTCTGTCGATAAAAAGGAAACATTGTAAAGCTTTTTAGTACGTTGCATCACCTCTAGATATCGCCGCTAATCTATGAGGGATTTCTCGTGAAGAGAAATGTTAGAACAAAGATCTCATCCTCTTTGCTACAGAATGCCGAATGTCCAGGAGTAGCCGTGTTTAAGTTCCTTTGTCAATACGGACGGCCCGCTCAGCAAAAATCGTCAACTTGTAACAGAATTTTTATTTAACCAAAAATATGGATATACATCAAAAATCTTGAAAACCAGTGTTAACTGTCGAATAATTTATGTCCATACGGCCTTGGCCCATGGACCTCAAGGATTATGCCAGAGTTCTTATAGCGTTTTGTATCCGTTACAAACTTATAATGTCGTCATGATGCGGTTAGCAAAAAAGAAATAGTTCCTTGCGGCACGCACTGTGGCGTGAGACGTTTGAAGATCAAGAATAATACAAGTTAATACATATATATATATATATATATATATATATATATATATATATATATACACACACTTATATAAACGGGATTATTATTATTATAACTACAGTAAAGAACTCTATGGAGGCTTTCAAATATGTACAGAAATATCCATAAATTTCTCCGGTACATACGTACATAAGATAAAATCGGCTCCACTCTGTACCCTGGCAAATGTAATATTGACGTTACTTTCCAACCAGTGTCGTAACTAGACTTTACGGGCCCCAATGCGAAAAAACTTGAAGAATTCCCCCCCCCCTACCTAAAAAAAAAATATACGTAGCAGACGAGACAGTGACTGACCAAAATGTTGATGAAATTCGCTTAATTCCAATATAAAATATTGTTAAATTCATATTCAACGTAAAAAATTTTGAAGTTCGAGTCGCGTGGGCTCAATTCACGATACTTTTTTTTTTGCTGTGGAGTTATTGAGTTGATTTTGGTTGAGGGTCCACGTTGGAAAATAGTTTTAAAGAAAATTTTTTTTTTTTGGTACCTAGTTGGGGACCTCTTGAGTCAGGGGCCCCTCGCTACCGCATTGACATAACTTCGTCACTGTTTCCAACACCGATCTCGGCCCAAGGCTTGCATGCATGCACCGCTACGTGGGCCAACAGAATTTGTCCAATACAGGCACAATGGAGATTTCGTTTTTATAGTACATCCCTACCGGATATATACACGTGCATGACGTGCACGTATATGCACAGAGGGCAAAGGCGATCGAACCGCTGCAGCGCTGTGTGAAAGCGAATATATGCTAATATCAACATTAAGTAGGACCAGGAGATTGACCATCCGTACTGGGGAATTTGCAAAGCTATAAATGTATTAATCAAAATTCAAACGCAGATGTTAAAACAATGCGTGAGTTTCATGTCACGTATGCACATATTGTCTGCATATTTTATTGCTTTATCCGACTCCTGGAAAACCCTCAATAATTTCTTAAATACACGATTAAAGAACAACAAACACTGCTATACACGCATCTTTTCTCCTCACAGTTTATCTCTTCCAAAAGTTTCAGCGATATCAGTATTAGCTAGTCGTCCTGCAACAAAACTTACGATGAAATTCAGCCTTCACACGTAGTGCAGTACGTAAAGGTATGAGATGGGTCTATAGGCGCGATCAGTGCACATACGCATGAATAGGCTCTGTGTACGTATAATATAAGGTGGGAGAAAAGAGTCGCGTACTACTCTCATCGTCGGATATACACCAACCAAGTATACGTGGCTGTTGTCACGGTTTCTCCGGATCGCCTTTTACGGTGAATTAGGTAGGCACCTCCGTTCGAAGAAAATAAATCTTCAATTTATATGTATATGCGGGCATACGTTACATGATCTACTTATTGCGATCGGGAAATGGAAAAAGAGTCCCGAGTACGCCCAATACGATTAAAGTGCACAATGAATTTGTTATCAATTTAGACTTTATTTTTTTCTAACAATCTGAATTGGAAGCAGATATAGCAACCGATCCACTAGAATTCGATGCATCCAAATCGAAACCGCAAAGTTAGCAATGCGTCACGGTTATTACCAAGGTCCGTACATTCGTTGATGCATTTTCGTACACGCAGGTCACCGAAGGACTCCCTAATTCGTTCCCATTATACTGCAATAGTTACGTCACTGTCGCAGTTCGTCTCATAACAGGAGTGAACAAGCAGGTACCAAGTGTCGCCAGACCAAACTCGCTTTGGCGAGGACGCCTTCTCGTGAGCTCATCGCCATTTACGGTTCATGGGACGTGTGACGTCACTCGTCACTTAATATGTGCATATACACTTACACGCGCCACAGGCGCGTTAAAACGTGGCGATCGGCACCTGCTTCTGTTGGTTTCGATTATCGTAATCCGGTCACAAGTCTCATTATAGCTTATCTAATCTTTGTATATGCTTATACCTATGTTTGTACAAACATTACGTACATCGATACAACATGGGCTCAGGCGCCCGCATTGCCACGTGAACGCATACATTCGCATAAATTGCGGCTGATGTTACATTTTTCCGTCGTTGTTTAAACACTATAATTTTATACTTATATGTCATCTGTGTTTTTTTTCTGTGCTAGCCCTTTTTTTCATTGTGCTATTTTTTTTTTTTTTTTGTCTTTTGTTTACCGAACGTATATGTATAGACGAATTATTGTTTAGGCGTTGGGTAGGAATGAATGAATGGATATGCTGAATGCTTCAGCAGCAGGAACCATCAACGGACGTAAAAGGCTCCGACTTCTAAAGTATCACCCACGTTTGGTACACCTACAGGCATATTATCTACCTACAGTTGAGAATGGTTTTTGTATTCTATACCTACATATATTAACGCAGAGTTCAATTTTCAGAATTTTCAGGATTATAAATATAGCAATATCTTCAATACAAAAACATAGAACTTTACATAGATACACAGGTACAATGGATGTGATTAGTGACGTATAAACCGATAGGATTACACTCGATATACTTAAGCGCGTGCTTTGATTAATTTGAACAATTTTAATTTCAGTGAAACTTTCTTGGCAATTCTTTTTCATTTATTTGTACATGAACTATGCCTGCAGCGAGGCGTGGTATAATATGCACGTTGGCAGTAACGGACAGAGGGCAATGCACTCGACATGACTTAGAATACCATGGTTATTTGTATTTCAAACACGTTGTAGCGTCGACAGATGATTGCAAGAGATCATTAATTGACAATTTATTAGTCGCGCAGGTATACACGCAATATGAGATTAATGACAGAAATTTAGTAGCATTTTGGAATAGGTAGGAGAAGTCCGCAGCATCCAGGTTTGAAGTCCCCAAAACGACGGGGGCACCCGCGAAACAAAGAAACGACGAGAAGCATCCCCCAAAGCTAACCTATAAATACAAGAGCCCACATGTCGAGTCTGGTTGGAATAAACGACCGCTGGACGACAGAACGCGTACGCTAAGGTTCTACAATCCTACGCTACGTGTATTATAATGTAACGGATCCGCTATGCTTACAAAACACGAATGCATATAGATTGCAGGTCGAGAAAAATGAAACTGAATCATTTGAATCGTTTTTAGTCAGGGTTATAAAGCAACAAATGATAATCTCAGCGTTTAGCATTAATTTATTACACTAGGTACACGTTTAACAATAGTTTGAAGCCAAGGCTATTACTTGTTAGACTGCAATATACATATTAAAGCAAATAATCGATGGGCGCAATGAGGCGTGCGCGCATTTTAACGCCAGAGTACAAGATTTTGATGGAATAGGTAGTTCGGCTCTAAACTTGTTTAAAACTCGAATTTACTGTCTGGACATCAGCTTCTAGCAGCCGGCATAATACCTCGACCGAAATCTTATTTCTATTTAACGTCTCGACGAATGATTAGACCGATATTTGTGGAAAGGGTGCTAGCTTGCTGTGTAGCACCGATCGTGGAGTTGGTCGTTTATCCGTACGAGGAATGAAATTCAGAGGGTCGAAATATAGTCCGTAAGCATCGCAGCGTGAATTCTAAAGGCGATGACTCGGCTCCTCGTGTCGAGAGGACCAATGGGCGCGGAGGCTGACGCGTCTATAAAACCCCGTGATCACCGGTCGGCGGCGCCATAACCGCTACATCGTTTAGAGGAGCTCCATCGCCAGCTTCCTTGGAAACGAACAAAGCCTTACGAGTTAATTTTCGTCGTATATCAGTGACTCGTGTTCAACACTTCAAAATGGTAAGCATATTAGTGAATTGCCCAAGTACTATCGTCAACTTAACAGTTGAAAAATGCCGCTTCGTCGACCGGCTAAATGCACTCAGATGCAACGGTCACCGCGGATTTACTCAAGGGCGTCCCGACGCGCGTGGCGTAGAACGTCGCGTAAGACTTCTCAGCAATGAGACTAACTCAAAGCAATCGGAATTTTTCGAAACTTTGCAGAATCGGGGAAACGATAAATCACGCCAATAGCTGAAAAATTTCTCTGCCTTGTAGTTTTTATTCTGTTGCTGGGCAGATATTCGTGTCGCGTGAACCGGCGGACTACTTTCACGCGCGCAACAGCCCGGCCTCGATGACGCGGTCAGTATGTGTCTCGGTCGCAATTCATCGAGAATATGACGTGATCAATTTGTTCTTTGAATCATGGATTTTTCGAGAAAGTAGGTAGTCAGCCACGTTCGTAATTCTATAGTTTGGAGGTTGCGGATCGCGGTTTTTCGCCGGGACACGAAATGGCCGCCGCCAGCCGGCAGATTGCTACGTCTTCTCGGTGCTCCAGCAAACCTATTAGCCGTGATATCTTTGCTGAACTGGAAAATTTATCTTGCAATGGCTTTAGCGTATTCATTATGTTATTAATATCGGCATCATTTTATTTTTCAGCGTGAGTGCATCTCTATCCACGTTGGACAGGCTGGAGTCCAGATTGGTAATGCCTGCTGGGAACTCTACTGCCTTGAGCATGGAATTCAGCCTGACGGACAAATGCCGTCTGACAAACTTCTCGGAGCTGGGGACGACAGTTTCAATACATTCTTCAGCGAGACTGGTGCTGGCAAACACGTGCCCAGGGCCGTATTTGTCGACCTGGAACCCACCGTTGTTGGTACGTTTCGGTTTTACAATTTAATAAAGGAATCATTTTGCAAGAGGAAAACTCGGAGAAAAGGAGCAGATTTCTCCATATTTAAATCGAGATTGGCATGTTGATTGTACTTTGTTATGCATTGGGTTTGTGCAGTTCATTTCCAATAGTTATAAACAAAACAGAACATGCACATTGCACTTGAAATATCGCGATAATCATTTTTATTCACGATATTTTATCAATTATGCGTTTTACCTAATTCTAATTTTTCGGCGATATTGTGAAAGGTTTCTTTTTATCATCTCCGTTTGTGGGCTAGTTGTTTAGAGGCGCTTAATAAATTCATATTTATTGAAAAAAATTCGAATATATTGTAACAATCTTTTATTTTTGCAGATGAAGTACGAACGGGAACATACCGTCAGCTCTTCCACCCTGAACAGCTGATCACTGGAAAGGAGGATGCCGCGAACAACTACGCACGTGGGCACTACACCATTGGCAAAGAAATTGTCGACCTTGTGTTGGACCGCGTTCGCAAATTGGCTGACCAATGCACTGGGCTACAAGGATTTCTGATCTTCCACTCGTTCGGTGGAGGAACTGGATCTGGTTTCACCTCTCTTCTTATGGAACGTCTGTCCGTCGACTACGGAAAGAAATCTAAGCTCGAATTTGCCATCTATCCAGCCCCTCAGGTTTCCACCGCTGTTGTTGAGCCATACAACTCAATTTTAACGACCCATACGACTCTCGAACATTCGGACTGCGCTTTTATGGTTGACAACGAGGCTATTTATGATATCTGCCGCCGAAACCTCGATATCGAGAGGCCAACGTACACAAACTTGAACAGGCTTATCGGACAGATCGTATCCTCTATCACCGCATCCCTGAGATTCGATGGTGCTTTGAACGTCGACCTTACCGAATTCCAGACCAACTTGGTGCCTTATCCTCGTATTCACTTCCCTCTGGTCACTTACGCTCCAGTCATTTCAGCCGAAAAAGCATATCATGAGCAGCTGTCCGTAGCCGAGATTACCAATGCCTGTTTCGAACCAGCTAACCAGATGGTCAAGTGCGACCCTCGTCACGGCAAATACATGGCTTGCTGCATGCTGTACAGAGGCGATGTAGTCCCGAAAGACGTAAACGCGGCCATTGCCACTATCAAGACCAAGCGCACGATTCAATTCGTCGACTGGTGTCCCACCGGTTTCAAGGTCGGCATCAACTACCAGCCCCCAACCGTCGTTCCGGGTGGTGACTTGGCCAAGGTGCAACGTGCCGTCTGCATGTTGTCCAACACCACGGCCATCGCCGAGGCCTGGGCTCGTCTTGACCACAAGTTCGACCTGATGTACGCCAAGCGTGCCTTCGTCCACTGGTACGTCGGCGAGGGTATGGAGGAGGGTGAGTTCTCCGAGGCACGTGAGGACCTCGCCGCTCTTGAGAAGGACTACGAAGAAGTCGGCATGGACTCGGTTGAAGGCGAAGGCGAGGCAGCTGAGGAATACTAGACAAGATTTCCACGTATTCCAGCTCATATGCATATTCTGTTATAAAATCTGATTTTTTTTATATTCATCCGCAACTATAAGTCTGAATATCAGTCCCAGATGTCCAATTCTGTTGTCATTAAATTTCTGTCTACTGTTTTCAATAAAACAGCACTTTTATTTTCCTACATTATTCACGTATTATTTCGTAATCCTAATCCTTTCACCCCGCTTCATTCAGTTGCCCTTCCTCGAAAGCTAAAGTGTTATTCATGATTCAAGATTATCCGGGCGTAAGTCTTTCCCTCTAGAATAGCTGCTACATTAATATCTTCAAAATGCAGCAGTGACTGCAGTTCATTTGCTCAAATCCGACCCAGAAATCTAGATTGGCTAATAATCTTCTCCAATATCAGTACCGTATGTATTGAAAAGTTTTACATCTGGGCGTTTCTCAAGAAAAAAACCACGAATCAAATTTCGCAATAAAAATTACGCGTTTTCCAGAATATTACGCAACTTGAAACACCGTTTGCCCTTTTGTGGAGGTAAAATACGTAAATGTACAGCTGTGCGAGGCTACGCGATCGTACTTCTGCGTTCACATCTTCTGATTTCTAAGTTACAATCGTCAAACCGTTGGTAACAGTTACTAATCATGATTGTGCATCGGTTCACTCCTTCCTCGTTTTACGTGATATTTATAACGAGCGTCATGAGTTATGTTCGCTGACTTCATTGAAAACCGCAGCATTTCAATCTCTAATCTTGAAGCTGATGTATGTGCAGTTCTATCGGTATTCACGAAGATATCAACATACGGCAGATAATATGAGCACAGTTTAAATGGGTGTAGAGCTTTCAATTTCAATCGATTTTACTCAGTATGTGGAGAATAAATATGTCCGTATGTATCTACCTATGTAGGCGCGTTCAATTAGTTCATTGCAACTAGCGTGGGTTTGACATGATATCTAGATCCAAATACCAACGGCCAAGTGAATGAGACAGGGATCATTTGAATAGCTAATTTTAAAGCTGACGTGTCGATTATTCTATCCTTATATAGGTATGAGGCGATTGTCTCACAAACCACTGTTAATTCGACTCGTCGGTAAATACGTGCAACGAATAGTAGGTAATCGGCATAGATACCCTAGAATTAGGCATTATGTAAAAAATTTCGGCGTAAGTGATCCTCAAATACATGACCGTCTGTCGAATATTATTTGAAATAATGGCCCGCGGTTAGGGCGGGGTGATTTCTAGTTATGTTTCTCGACGTTCGAAACAACGTGCCATGTGATCTCGTTGAGCCAATCAGAGCTCGCTTCGAGACGGTAGAACCAAGACGATAAAACGGTCGCGCTTTCTCGGATGCCGCCACATCTCCGTCATCATTGTTCAGACCAGCTTCATCGCCAGCTGCTCTAAACCATTTTAAAATCTACAGTGCCACCAGCAGTCGTTAGCAAGTTCTCACGACTTCTTCTTTCGATACTTCGATAAACTAAATTATCAACTTTCCAAGATGGTAAGTAGAGTAGCCTAATTACATATATTTACACTGAAGTGCGTACATACGTATGCGTATCATCCGCGGCCGCACGCACTTCACGATCTGATCTCCAGAAATCGGATAGCCGGGCGATATCGATCAGGCCTCTTATTTTGGCCTGGATTATTTTCCAAGCGAAGCGAACGTGTATATAGCCAAATAGTGTACATGCCGTAATAAAATTGTATGGAACGAAAGAAATGTGAACAAAAGTTAAGAGCTGTATCAAATTATTATCGTAACGTTTTTCCAATCTACTGACTGCTGGACACTCACTGATTGTGTGATTTATCATCGGAAATGAGCGGTTCTTATTTTTTACTCATAGGGTTTTCAATAACATCATTTCTCTACCCGTGCGATTCTAATTCCGGTTTAATATGGACTTAAAATTCTAGCCAAGCGTATGAACGGCTTATGGTAATCCGTCGACAGCGCTCGCCAGGTAGAAGTTTTGTCAAGGTGAGACAGAGGTGTGACGCGGCCATTTGCCCGGGCGGACGTCTTTCGTTCTTTTTCCTAACGGTATTCGATGGCGAGTTGCGCGAAAGGGGGTTACGTCTCCTGTTCTATACTATAAGCATACTCGTACCAAAAATTCATTTCAACCATTACCTTTCGTAGCTTTTAAATCATATCAACGGTTAGGTTAGTTTTCAATTGTTTTCTCTAGATAATGTGTTGAATCGTCCAAGTCGGTACAAAACACTCTTGATTACCATTACCTTTGTTTATTTTTTTTTCAATACGTTGAGTTGATCCGTCTAAACTGACTAAAGGCAACGCTAAAGGTGCAGTTTCTTAACCCCTGATACGCAATGAGGGTAAAATCGCCCCTCCCCCCCCCCCATCTTGTACTCTTGAAGCAGACTGTACGGATTGAACCCCTTCACCGTTCATTCTTACTTGTTTACTTTAATTTAATTACTTTCATAATAAAACCATTTTCTGCGGAATTATATTTACTTTGATTAAAAAAAAAAATGTCGCTAGCTTTATTAGAAGCTGAGATATTTCAAATTAATTTGCAGTGGGTATTTTTTACACTCATTGATACGAGAGGTATACAATTCGGATGTTTACCTGTCAGGAGTTAAATTGTGCTCAACGCAGGCTTGACATTGATATATGGAGTATTTTTTTCCGAATAAATGTTCGAAGTTTACAATGAAAGGCGTTTTGATTAATATTACTGTACTCTTGTAACTGTTGTATTTCTTGTAACTGTTATATGAATTTTTTTTTTCCATAAATCACCCCATACCAATATTTATGTATTAATTTTTTGCAGCGTGAGTGTATTTCAATCCACGTTGGACAAGCCGGAGTCCAAATTGGTAATGCCTGTTGGGAACTTTACTGCCTTGAGCATGGAATTCAGCCTGATGGGCAGATGCCGTCCGACAAATTGCTGGGAGCTGTGGACGACAGTTTTAACACTTTCTTTAGTGAGACCGGAGCCGGTAAACACGTACCGAGGGCCGTGTTCGTTGACCTGGAACCGACCGTTGTCGGTATGTCCGGATTTGACTTAGATATTTGAAATATGTTTATAGGAATATGGAAATATAGTAAAATATGTAGAAAGGATACAATAGGATATAACAGTACTATAGGAAGTATGAAAAACCAGCTGTAAAATCAACATTTTTCGCGGAACTTTTCATCACCGAACAAACCAATCCAAATTTTAATATCTATCATTTGAATATAAAGTCCGATAAATTTCGGATTTTTTTATTGAGCCGTTTTTAAGATTATCGCGAGTTTGTGGTAAAAGACAGATAGACAGAAATCTTCAAAAAAAAAACTGTTTTTCGAATACTAGAGGCCTGAAAACGTTGATCCGTTGAAATTAGAATACGTCATTTTCAATCGAAAACAACACATTTCTCACAATACGATTAGGTGACGAAAACTGAAACGGATGCAACCTTTTGTTTGTATCATTAGATTTTATAGTCTTGAATCATTATTAAAAAACAAGAAATCGATGTATAGTATAGGTAAGAAGTTCAAAATCTTTGTATCGATAGAATTGTTCTTGTTATATTAAAAATATAATTAATTATGTATTTTATTTGCAATTGTAGACGAAGTACGAACTGGAACTTACCGTCAGTTGTTCCATCCTGAACAGTTGATCACTGGTAAGGAGGATGCTGCGAACAACTATGCTCGTGGTCACTACACCATAGGTAAAGAGATTGTCGATCTGGTGCTGGACCGCATCCGGAAGTTGGCCGACCAATGCACGGGACTGCAAGGATTTCTAATTTTCCACTCATTCGGAGGAGGCACCGGATCAGGTTTTACTTCCCTACTTATGGAGCGACTTTCCGTCGATTACGGAAAGAAGTCGAAGCTGGAATTCGCCATCTACCCCGCCCCACAGGTTTCCACCGCTGTCGTTGAGCCATACAACTCGATCCTGACCACGCATACAACCCTTGAGCACTCTGACTGCGCATTCATGGTTGACAACGAGGCCATTTATGATATCTGCCGCCGAAATCTGGACATTGAGAGGCCGACATACACAAACCTGAACAGACTTATCGGCCAGATTGTATCCTCCATCACCGCTTCCCTGAGATTCGACGGTGCCCTGAACGTCGACCTTACCGAGTTCCAGACCAACTTGGTGCCCTACCCTCGTATCCACTTCCCACTGGTCACTTACGCTCCGGTCATCTCCGCCGAAAAGGCATACCACGAACAGTTGTCCGTTGGGGAGATTACCAACGCTTGTTTCGAGCCAGCTAACCAGATGGTCAAGTGCGACCCTCGTCACGGCAAATACATGGCTTGCTGCATGTTGTACAGAGGCGATGTAGTCCCGAAAGACGTAAACGCGGCCATTGCCACTATCAAGACCAAGCGCACGATTCAATTCGTCGACTGGTGTCCCACCGGTTTCAAGGTCGGCATCAACTACCAGCCCCCAACCGTCGTTCCGGGTGGTGACTTGGCCAAGGTGCAACGTGCCGTCTGCATGTTGTCCAACACCACGGCCATCGCCGAGGCCTGGGCTCGTCTTGACCACAAGTTCGACCTGATGTACGCCAAGCGTGCCTTCGTCCACTGGTACGTCGGCGAGGGTATGGAGGAGGGCGAGTTCTCCGAGGCACGTGAGGACCTCGCCGCTCTTGAGAAGGACTACGAAGAGGTCGGCATGGACTCCGTTGATGCCGAAGGCGATGGAGCCGAAGAATACTAAACACGACTATTTAAAACAGTCTGAAAAATATACCGTACTGCAATATTAAATATAATCTGATTTCATTCCACAACTCCTATTTTGAAAATAAATTGTTATATGATTTTCCCTTTAAACTGTAAATATTTTCTCGTTGAATTTTACCCTCTCGCATCACGTTCAAGCAACTAAAATCCCCCCCAGTGTGCATGTACTACCGAACCAGATTATCCACCTGTCCATGTGGGTTATTCCGTCAACCGTCTAAAGTAACCCGACTATAATAATTATACAAATATCAGATTCCTCATTTTATTTTTAATATTTCCAATCATAAACACTGGTTTGTCCTGTATGCAACGTATCCTGAAGGCAGTTGAAACCTTTGTCTGGTACAAAACCTGTTGCGCAGTAATCGAGCTTACATTATTCGCCTTACACCATGTTACATGTGTTCCGCGGCATCGCGAAGGGTTAGTTGATATTTACTACCGCATCGATTCCTCCCCCTTGCTTTACACAATCAGTTAAAACATTGGTTTTAGTTTCCTGTTGGTTCTACCGTTTTCACCCGAACGTCATGCTCTTTTAATATTCAGAATATTAATCCTTCGTAACAGACTTCACGAATCTAGAACACAGCATTTCGGGGTCGATCGTTCGATTGACGAAATTTGTGTTTAATCGATATATCTGCTGTAGTAAATCTTTCAGCCTCGCACTACGAATACCTAATTCTAATACATATAAAATTTATTCAAATCAAATCCATCGATGTTTCAAAAATTACTCGATATCAAACCCTGGCGATCAGGGTATCGCGTCCGGTGTTCGATGTACAACGTACTTACGTAACATATGTATCAATGCAGGGTGGAGAGAGAAAACCGCTAGCCCAACTGGCGATAACGATCTATTAATAAAATTTGTCGGGTGATTTTCAAATAGCCTAAATACGCGTAGGTTTTAAACGCGTGCAGTCTGCAGACGAACGTAAGTTTTCGTAGCGAGATTGCTGCAGGAAATTGCCTCCTTCATGTCGTTAATCAATCTACTTAGGTTGTACTCTGTTAGCTACGTTTCCAATAACTTAAAACTGGTGTTCTCCACTGATACAGAGAGTAAGTGTATTGAAGTAGAAACTTATCGGATGCGATCTTTGATCGAGCGCACTTGACATTGTAGGTGAATAGAATTGACAGATTACGGTTTTTTCTCTGCAGGCGCAACGAGCATTGTAGATTGAATAAAGCCAGATGTTTTTAGCCTAATTTGTATTGAATTTGCGAATTGGCAGTTAGCATTTTAATATTAGAATGCAAAACAATTGGTCAAATATCAATTTTTCAAAGAGACAGTCGCGGTGTTTATAGCCATAATGTGTAGTATTACGCAGAGAAGCACATCGATTATGAGGACCTCCACGTGTATAAGTTTTCTGCGTTTAACTTTCAAATATGGATACCTATGCACAAACGAATATCGACTTTATACACCGTGGATATCCGTACTGCGGATATTCAGACATGACGCTGCCTACCCCAACACCTACATAGGGAGCTCGATATTATAACGTGCAGTCAGCGGTATGCCTCTGGGTTCAGTAAAATCTTACCGTCCAATCGGAGAATGAAATGAGATTTAACCCGTTGCGGCATGGCGTCTCATATATGAGATACCTTTTTTGAATCGGTTACTCAACACTTATATTCAATTTTTAAGATATCGCTATAATTTTTTTATTTTTTTTTGCATAATTGGACTTCTAGAATGTCAATGTTCATGTTTTAAGAGGGATTATGATAATTCTGTGAATATAGTGAGCGCTATAAATAAACAAAGTATTGAAAATGCCTGTTTTTACAGAATAAATGTAATTGTTGGAAGGTTATGGAGACCAAAAAAGTGGAACTCTGTAATCTAGGGTTTTTGGGGTCGCTGAAAACGAATCCAACGTTAGAATTTTTAAATTCAGGATGCCGGATCCAATACCGTGGACTGAGAATATAAAAATTGATCCCATTAGCTCATATTAGATTCGCCATTTTGAATCTTGAAAATTTCTCAGATATTTTTTATATCAACGACCTTGAGAACCCTTATATACCCAGTTTCAAGTAATTTGACTACAAGGAAAAATGTATGCTTCAAAGGATTGAATCAGAGTGGGATCCGGGTTAAATTTTTTTGCCGTGATCATTTTTGTTGATGCTGTGAATGAACAATTATGAAACATGGTCTGTGACTGAAATTTCTGAACCACATGGTACATTATGTCTCGCAATCGAATAATCAAGAAACGAGAGAAAATCGTCGTCAAGCTCACATGCCTATTCTTGGTCTTCGTCGTCTGGGTTGGATCATCACTTATCTGTAACAAAAACGTTAAGTAATATTTACGGCCACTCCAAGATACGCGTGATCGCACCCATACTCAGTACCGTAACAAGACATTTTTACGATAATGTTAAGTGCTCGGCATTTTTCAGCCTACGGACGAAATATGAAAATGAGGAGAGCAGAGAAAGAAAACAACCGTCGAAATTCTCGACATTTTACGTTGGTTCAAAAGTTTTGTAATAATCCATAAACCCGTATACCTTGAACGTTGATGGAAGAATATCACAGGGGTTCTAAAACGTGAAGAATCCTAATTCAACTGATAATATGCATTTCCTAATCGAAAGAATTATTTTTTATTCAATTTCTCCTCGGCGTCGACTGGGGTAATTACTTTATTTTTTGAAAAACCGACTGGGGATGCCCAAGGCGGGGTACGTCATTGCCAAGAAGCCATCCTAGCGAGACACCCCGTATGAGAATGAGCGGATTATTGATCGGACAGGATGTATGAGTCAGAGCGCCCGCGCCCATCGTCGCATGGTTTGTCCGGATGGTAGGGTGACCGGAGTATATATTGCGGCTGGGTGTGCCGGCGGGGTGCTTCTTTCACGAGTGCTCGAAACCTGCAGAGTTTAGGGAAGCTCCATCGCCAGCTTCGTCTGAACCTCTTATTTCACCTCATTGTAATACACGTACTGCGACTTACCGCGAACAATCAAAATGGTAAGTTTCTTTCAAAAAAATTACAACTTTTTTCTCAATTTCGTTTCACTTCTATGTATTTAGTTAGCAGTCATTGCGCATACGACTGTTTTTGGAAATTCACCTTGCTGTGCATTGTGGAACTTTGAGTAACTTGAGGCGCTAGATTGTGGTTCATGTAATTTTGAACGAGCCTTCCTGATCTGACAGGGGTTGGAGCGTTTTTGATGAAAAATCGTATGAATTAAGTTCATTCCATTCAATATTTGATCTACCTTGTATAAAGGGAACTTTGGATCGAAAGCCTAGTTTTCTTTTTGGATATGATTCAATATTTTTATGGCTGTAGCTGTTACTTCCAGAGAGAGACTGATCCGGCGCGACGGAATTTTCGAGGGCATTGATGGCAAAACTTTAATGGGAGTTCTTCCTGCTCTTTACTAATAAAATAAAGATGTCTTATCGTGTCGTTTGTTCGTGCAATTTCTAGCGTGAGTGCATCTCCATCCACGTTGGACAGGCTGGTGTTCAGATTGGCAATGCGTGTTGGGAGCTCTACTGCCTTGAGCATGGTATTCAGCCCGATGGACAGATGCCATCTGACAAAACCATCGGCGGGGGGGATGACAGTTTCAACACCTTTTTCAGCGAGACTGGCGCTGGCAAACACGTTCCCAGGGCGGTGTTCATTGATTTAGAGCCAACAGTTGTGGGTAAGTCCAATGTGTAGCTGCAGGCCTGAGGCACGAGCAAAGTTTGCGTATAGCGTAATGAAATGCATAAAGTTGTATGGGAATATTGCGGATGGTGATGCGCCAGTGGAAACATTCAGGCAGCGGTCGTTTGTACGGCTGGTATAAAACGTAATAATTAACAGCGGATCAATCAAAATCAATCTGACATTGAAAGTCCGAGTAATTTATAGGATGTGTTACTTCGTGTAGTATATATTCTGCATATACAAGTAGTAAGCCTAATAACCGGATGAGTTTCGATGTAGTAAGCTCGGCATATTAAAGACACTATTGTGTTTTTCGTAGACGAGGTTCGAACCGGGACATACCGCCAACTCTTCCATCCAGAGCAGTTAATCACTGGGAAAGAGGATGCAGCCAACAACTATGCACGTGGTCACTACACCATCGGCAAGGAGATCGTCGATCTGGTGCTGGACCGCATCCGGAAACTGGCCGACCAATGCACCGGACTACAGGGATTCCTGATCTTCCACTCGTTCGGAGGAGGCACAGGATCCGGATTCACTTCTCTTCTCATGGAACGGCTCTCCGTCGATTATGGAAAGAAATCGAAGCTGGAATTCGCAATCTACCCAGCACCCCAGGTTTCCACCGCCGTCGTCGAGCCGTACAACTCGATCCTGACAACCCATACAACCCTCGAGCACTCCGATTGCGCCTTCATGGTCGACAACGAGGCCATTTATGATATCTGCCGCCGAAATCTGGACATTGAGAGGCCAACATACACAAACCTGAACAGACTCATCGGCCAGATTGTATCCTCCATCACCGCCTCCCTAAGATTCGACGGTGCTCTAAACGTCGACCTTACTGAGTTCCAGACCAACTTGGTGCCCTACCCTCGTATCCACTTCCCACTGGTCACTTACGCACCCGTCATCTCTGCAGAGAAGGCGTACCACGAGCAGCTGTCTGTCGGAGAAATCACCAACGCTTGTTTCGAGCCAGCTAACCAAATGGTCAAGTGTGACCCCCGTCATGGCAAATACATGGCCTGCTGCATGTTGTACAGAGGTGATGTAGTTCCAAAAGACGTCAATGCCGCCATCGCCACCATTAAGACCAAACGATCAATTCAGTTCGTCGACTGGTGTCCCACCGGTTTCAAGGTCGGCATTAACTACCAGCCCCCAACCGTCGTTCCCGGTGGTGACTTGGCCAAGGTGCAACGTGCCGTCTGCATGTTGTCCAACACCACGGCCATCGCCGAGGCATGGGCTCGTCTTGACCACAAGTTCGATCTGATGTACGCCAAGCGCGCTTTTGTCCACTGGTACGTCGGCGAGGGTATGGAGGAGGGTGAATTCTCAGAGGCTCGTGAGGATCTTGCAGCCCTTGAGAAGGACTACGAAGAGGTCGGCATGGACTCCGCCGAGGGAGAGGGCGAAGGAGCAGAAGAATTCTAAACCTGCAGCTAATTCTTGAGAATTTACCAAAAGTTGAGCGCTGCATCTGTATCACAGTCTTTATTCTGCACGATAAAAATCTCGTTGGTAACGTCTTACGACGAAACTCAAGCTATCTTTTCTAACTCGTGTAACGCTGAAAAACATTGATGGAAATAAAACCAATTCTAACCCAATTCAAACACTATCAATAATTTTTTACTGCCTCATCTATTACATCCTCTAGCTACAGATGAAGAGTTTTCATTGGGACCTTCTACACCATTCCAATTTTTAGGTATTATAGCTACGTAAATGTATAACTTAAAATAATATCTGTGTGTTATATACCTACGATAAATAAGCTGAACAAACTGACGTAATACCTCCCCGTTTCCATTAAAGGTTATTAAAGGAACGCAAATAATACAATCTTGTAATTATTAAATTTCATGCATATACATAAGAGCTGCTCACAGTTGATACTTTAGCTCTAGAGATTCGTGGAAGTGAAGCCACGGAATTTTTACTTACACACTCGTATCTTCCGGTCATGCTTACGCCACTGTAAATCATACACGTGAAATGCAATGAGTGTAAAATATATGGTCGCCGTCAGCTCAGTACGCGTGATCGTTCACTCCAAACACGGCAAGTCGACCATATCCGTGGGCAGAGCTATAAATCGGGATGACGCAATTTATGTTTATTTGGAAGGTGGACGTTCCTGATTTCGAGCCATCCATGCATTCGCAATGACGATACAAATTCATCCCTATAATTCAATTCCAATTTAAAACGCAGGAATATCGCCAGCGCTGAACAAAATCAAGTTGGATCAACGTTGATTGAATATTCGAATACTCCAAAACTGGAAAAACATAACACAAGCCATCTATCATACACATAATGGAGAATGGTCACGCCAGTGTATCTTCAAGGTTATGTAGGATTTTAGGCGACCATTTTTAATTGGTTAATTAGTTCAGCCTGGTTCAACAGTACAATCGCGCACTCGGATTAGCAACATCGACAACAGGAATGTAAGTCGTGTTGTATACGATCAGGCGAGGCACGTAACACTGCTCGGAAACGCTCGATACTGAAGTTAATCGTTACAAAGCACTCTCTTCTCTCACAATACACCCATCATGATAATGACGCTGTGGTAATTTTGAGTGTAGAAAGTACCAAAGGCCAAAGACATTGTTGGGAATTTAACTAGGCTCATTCGTTATTCGACAATATCAAAACGTTCGAATACCTTTTAGATGAGAAAACGTATCGGTTTAACAGTTTTAAATTGAGTCCAACCCGATAAAAGACGCTTGAATTAGTTATTACTGCTGATGTATCAATGAAAAAACTTTGTGAAAAATTATACTTGGGAAATGAAATAAAATAAAGTATATGTAGCATTATTCAACCACCCAAAGATAATGTGAGACTCTCTTTGAGATGTGCTTCTTTAATTTCATTTCACACGATAAAAGCAGGCTTAAACCGTTACGAGATAGCAGCTTCCTGGTAAATTAATATCGCCGGTTTCCTGTTAGAATGGAACGTGTTGTATCTGTAGGTATACCACGCACGTATATACTTATGTATACGGGTGGATACGCACGTACCATGCGTGGTGTACCAAAATACAGTGTATCAATGTGCGATGCACTAAATACATGTGAATATGCGGCTAGTAGAATAATTGTTCTGAAATCGTACGAAAATCTAAACTCAAATTGCGCATTATAAAAGTGTACTTAAAATGTACAGCATAATTGAGCCGAGTGTCGTGTACCTCGGTCGACGCCCCTTCAGCGGTCGGTGTAAAACCCAGCGATTCGTACACGATACTTATACACCTAAACGAGTGGACGAATTGCCTCGTATGTGTATAATATTAGTTAAAGGCTGGGTCGCGTTTGATCGACATTTGCCAAACAATGAACAGAACCGATTGAATGCAAGAGGGTAAACCATCGTATTTATGGCGCAATCCTGGCGATATGTTCGCCAAGTACGTTATTTTCACCAGGCAAAAACGTCCTATTTTACTTAAAAATCGAATGCCGATGACGACTGAGAAGGGACTACTTTGTCCCTGGTGTAGGGGTCGCGCGCAGTCGCAGCTGCGCTCTGCGGACCAATCAGAACGTAACGTAGGTCGTGGAAGGGGTCCGGTATAAAGCTGAGTGGCAGCTGCAATGCGTCAAAGTTTGTTCTTTCCAACCATTACGTTAGCAGTCGTCGACGGTCGTTGGACTTGCGATAGCCGTTTGTAGAAGCTCCATTACCTGCTTCCGCTAACTCTATTGAATCTCCTTGTCCTTCAACTGTCTTTTTTCGCTCTTCCGACAAACACCAATCACTTAATCAACAATGGTGAGTTATATCAGCTCTTTGACCGCAATAAAGGTTTATCGGACTCGCAATTCGCCGCTAGCTGAATTTTGAAGGCTCGTTGCCGACCGCATTGCCTCGCCATTTTGACAAGGGATAAGCCGGCCGGCTCCACCCTTGCTGAGCTGGTGATGAGTCACGATCGTGACCTTATTTGTCGCTATATTTCTGCCTTCACTTCGACGTATGACAATTTTTATTTTCTTGTTCATTTGTTTACGTATGTAATACATTCGATTCATGTAAGTTGGAATAACCCGTGACTTTTCTGGGATTTGAATTTACAATGATTTTATGAGTTCATTCTCGCATCGAGCGTACGTCGCGATCGTATACCGATTAACGCAGTGATGTATTGTTCATACCGAATTAGTAATCTTGAAAAATATTTCGTATCATACAAATTTTCCTTTTATATTATTAGTGTAATTTTTATATCTGAACTTCAAAAGGATGAAAGGTGATTAATTATGAGGTTTTCACGTGCTTTGAGCGGCTCCATGGTGTTTTGAAACAATCTTTTGACTTGCCACGATCGTTCTATGACAAGAAAGCGCGTAATTGTTATCGAACGAGTTTTAAGGCAGACTATACATTAGTCAAACTGAGATTTAGAAGGCCTAGATTAGGCTTCATGCTTAAGATATGGGTCCGATTGAGTTTCCTAAAATGTAACTAAAGAGCGTTCCGGTTCGAAAATGGTTAAAATCGGTGAATTTTTTTGCTCATTTCGACACCTCGTTTCCGTACATAAAACCGAACGGGAGCTTTTTATAAACTGTTACACTGTAGCACGAATAATATTTACTTCGTGCATTGTAGTAAGGATAATATAACAACGAGAAAATCGGAAAGCGGTTTAAATCGATTTTCCGTTGCTGTGGCGTTCTTTCAATGGCGTTGGGAGGTCATGCGTGTAAACGCGTATCCTGTAACGGAAACGCGGTTAACGGTTGAATCGGGTTACATATCATTGTGGTGTTGGTAAGACTGAAATGTAATCGTACGTTTTATACAATTTTAAATATTACGCGGTTCCTGAAGGCTAATTGGGAGGTGGGGGGGATACCTAAAAAGTAGAGGAAAGTTTACCAATGTTGATATTGAACAGATTAATTTTTAAAAAATCCAAACAACTGTCCAGTCTCAAAAAGGTTCTTATGCAAATGATAATGCATGATAGATACAATATTACAAATAAACCGAGACATTGTTCTTGTAAGCCAAGGGAATAAAGTTGGAGCGAGTACCGTTCAGCTGACCGCTGTGTCATACTTCAAAATTTCCGCATTTCGATATGTATGTACTAAAAAAGGGGAATGCATACTATGCTGTTTCATCTGATGCAGGATGTGCCGACATGAATGTGAATACAGAAGTAGATACTCGAAAGTTGTAACAAAGCTGATTCTGTTTTGCTTTAGCGTGAGTGCATCTCAATCCATGTTGGACAAGCTGGTGTCCAGATTGGTAATGCCTGCTGGGAACTCTACTGCCTTGAGCATGGAATTCAGCCCGATGGACAGATGCCATCTGACAAAACGATCGGTGGGGGAGACGACAGCTTTAATACCTTCTTCAGCGAAACTGGAGCTGGAAAACATGTTCCTCGAGCTGTGTTCATTGATTTGGAACCAACGGTTGTTGGTACTTACTGTTAGCATTCTAATTTATCACGTTTTTTCAGGCATTGGTGACACGAAATAATCGAGTTTTTTATCTTATAATAACCATCTAGAATTTGTTCTAATGTTGTAGATGAAGTCAGGACTGGAACTTACCGCCAGCTTTTCCACCCTGAGCAGTTGATCACTGGCAAAGAGGATGCCGCAAATAACTATGCCCGTGGTCACTACACTATCGGAAAAGAAATTGTCGACCTAGTGTTGGACCGTGTCCGAAAATTGGCCGATCAGTGCACTGGTCTTCAAGGATTCCTGATCTTCCATTCTTTTGGAGGAGGCACTGGATCTGGCTTCACATCTCTGCTTATGGAACGTCTCTCTGTTGACTATGGAAAGAAATCGAAGCTGGAATTCGCAATTTACCCAGCACCTCAGGTTTCCACCGCCGTTGTCGAGCCGTACAACTCGATCCTGACAACCCATACAACCCTCGAGCACTCCGATTGCGCCTTCATGGTCGACAACGAGGCCATTTATGATATCTGCCGCCGAAATCTGGACATTGAGAGGCCAACATACACAAACCTGAACAGACTCATCGGCCAGATTGTATCCTCCATCACCGCCTCCCTAAGATTCGACGGTGCTCTAAACGTCGACCTTACTGAGTTCCAGACCAACTTGGTGCCCTACCCTCGTATCCACTTCCCACTGGTCACTTACGCACCCGTCATCTCTGCAGAGAAGGCGTACCACGAGCAGCTGTCTGTCGGAGAAATCACCAACGCTTGTTTCGAGCCAGCTAACCAGATGGTCAAGTGTGACCCCCGTCATGGCAAATACATGGCTTGTTGCATGCTGTACAGAGGCGATGTAGTCCCGAAAGACGTTAACGCTGCTATTGCCACCATTAAGACCAAGCGCACGATTCAGTTCGTCGACTGGTGTCCCACCGGTTTCAAGGTCGGCATCAACTACCAGCCCCCAACCGTCGTTCCGGGTGGTGACTTGGCCAAGGTGCAACGTGCAGTCTGCATGTTGTCCAACACCACGGCTATCGCTGAGGCCTGGGCTCGTCTTGACCACAAGTTCGACCTGATGTACGCCAAGCGTGCCTTTGTTCACTGGTATGTGGGTGAGGGTATGGAGGAAGGCGAGTTTTCGGAGGCACGTGAGGACCTCGCTGCTCTTGAAAAAGACTACGAAGAGGTTGGCATGGATTCTGCTGAGGGGGAGGGCGAAGGAGCAGAAGAATACTAATCTTGTTCTTGAATGACACAACGATATTTCTCACTTGGTAATTTTCACATTCCCAGTTTTCTTTTCGATTTTATTTTTATTCTGATTCTCACACCTCATGGTATTTCCTGAAAATAAACAGTTTTTGCATCCAATATCTTGACTATTACATGGACCTTGTCACAGCCTTTCCTGTAAATTTCCACACAAATGATTCCGCATAAAGGCACCGCTTCATCTCGAAGATATTGCCATTACCGTTCTTGCGAAATATTCAGTTCATAAAATTGTTATGTATTCCGAATTAATACAAAATGTTAGAGCTATAAATCGTTGACTCATATTTCGTTCAACCATTGCGTCTGAAAATTAAAATTTGTCAATTTGGTACGAAATGACTCGTTCATTACAGAGTTCGAATTGTGTCTCCAAAAAATAATTATTTACAAATGATTTACCAGATTTCATGGAACGTTCTAAATAAAGGGAAACTACAGTTTTTTTTAAGTTGTACTTTAATTAAATTCGGGGGCACGATATGAAATGTTAAATTTATTACCGTTAGTTAATTACTTGTTTCAATTTCACCCAGGCGTTTACGAATTGCTAGAAGATAGCTATTTATTAATTTATTTGGTATGGCGGTGACGTTTATTAATACATAAGACAGTATCACAAATATACAAGAAGCTGTAAAATAATATAGATCCCAGAAGATATTGTGTACCGAAAATTGTTACAAATATTTATCTCTGTGGTGTACATGCATTACGTTTAAGCATTTGTTTGCATCAGATACCATATATGATACGGTATGTACGTACAGCTATATCTCGTAAAAAAAAGTGAGTTAGTAAGAAGGAGTAACCAGATTTTTGCATGGTAAGAATAAAGGAAATAAAGTAAAGAGAAACTTCATACGTTTACCTGGATCTAGCTCAACCTACGTATTTGAAAGACAAATTTTGTACAAATTTAGTGAGGGACGGACTTGAAATATATGAAATAAAAAACAACATTGTAAGAATGTGTAATTATAAATACGCATAATTTAGTTACATTGCGCGATTATTGAACGGAAAAAAAAACAATGCTCATTTGTCTGGAACCGTCACTGAGTTTTGAATAGAGGGCTCAGTTCAGTCTTGAAACTGTATAAGTACTACACGCATATTTAAAACAAAGTAGTATCAATCACTTATAGTGAATAATGATTTAAAATTAAGGGGTATGTAACGTAAAAATATACTTTCCATGCGATTGTTATAAGACCACTTATTGAAATCTGAAATTACGACCATCAACTAGAAAATATCACATTATATAATATCTATCAACAAATACCATCGATGGCCTAGAATTTGCAATGGGTAACATGTAAATATGTGAGAATGTACGAGGCTGATTTGTTTTCTGATTGACTCAACAACATTCGGACTTTTCAATATAAGCTAAAAGTCACCAGCTGTAGAAACAGACCTACACAGCTCTATGGTTTTATAAAATTGAGGCTTTGCTAAAACCAACTATGTAGTGATAAGAAAAATAACGTCGAAACGAACTAAAAATTAGCGACTCGCCACTTTCCTTAGCATAATGTTAAAATTACGATATCACCGTACAAAATCACGACAAGTTTTCAAAGTGCACACGTTCAGTTCCACTTATACTCATGGGTTCTGTAACATATATTAGTTCCTAGCTACCAGTACTCTGAACTGCTGGAAAAAAATGATCAACAAATGATCCGAAAAATTTTTTCCACTACAGACTCAGCAAGCACTTACCCTGCCAATTTTACCGTACCGTACCCTCTTGTTGTCGGAATCAAGAGGGTTCAGCCAACTTCTCGTGATATGAAAATTACGCTCGTTAAATTTTTCTTTGCCCAGGTATTCCAGCTTCGACAGTTCCGCGTTTCTGTATCAATGAAAATTACAAAATTTCTTAGGTATTATCGTTACGAGATCCAGCATTGACGCCGAATCTGCACTTGATTTACAAAAAATATCAATGTCTGAATCCTTTAGTCCTAAATTATTCTCTCGTATGCAAAATCTGCATAGTAACTTTCGTTTCGTTTTATAGACATGCCCCGTACTCACCAGTTTGTGAAGTTTTCCTTTGTTTATACTGAGGTTTCGTTTTCCAATTATCGAGAGGTCGAAATCTTCGACATTTCTCGCATGCATAGTTCGATTTTACGATAGAATATTGCTTGGTAGAATGAGTAGAAGAAAAAAATTTCCAAGTGAGAAAGTTTAGGGACATAGCAATCAGTCTATGGAGTAAAGGAAACTGGAATCGTAAGTTTCTCCATCCCCTGAAGTCTTTGTTATCAAAATTCTAGAAATTTCTCTGAAACATATAATGATTAATCAATTTTTTCAATTGAATTTCTGAACCAAACTAAATAGTTGCACAATTCAAAGCCGTAAATCGAAGTTACAAAATTTATCTCTCAGTACAGAATTTAGGTCACTGTGAACTTGTTCTTTATTGACAAGATTTCAAATCATTAGGTGACCAAGAAAACCATTAACTACATTTGAAAAAAAATAAACTACATTACCTCTTCATAATCATCTGGCCGCCTAGCGCTGGCTGGATAATAGTCAACGATCAAGGGACGTGGTCTTTGCCCAATTCCAGATGGTTGATGAAGACCACAAGCTTGTTCTTCATTAGTAATAACAGAAACTAGAGTTCTGACTACTTGTTCATCGAGTTGCGACATAGGTTTGCTTGGAGTTTTCATTCGTCTAAGGAACAGAGCGTTCCACTTCTGTCGCAGGTGTAAAATAAGTTGAGCTGCTTCAGGGTCCAATTTGAATACTACCCAGTCGTCCAATTTCAAAATTGTTGTTCCCTCTTGTGCCTCATCTGCCTCAGAGTCCGACTCACTCTCAGGAATAGCTAATATGTAAAAAAATCATCGTTCAGCTCTGAATGTCCGAGGAACAGACGAAAAAAATTCCAAAAATTTTCCGCCTTACTTTCGGCCTCGTAAATTACGTCCATTGGTAATCGTGCTGGTCCACTAAATAACGCAACTGTGATAGGATTGACGAGGGTAACTGTTTTGACGTGACAGAAACGCCCGGAGCGGCTCATTTCTTCATACAGTAACCAATCGCATGGTAAAGCGTTAACATTAGCAGAGTGGGTCTGTGCGGATGTAGTACGAGGTGATTTTGGGTTATCTCGAAGCGTGGAGGAAGGATGAAAGACTACCTTGACTTCTTTTCTGTAAAATTAAGATGTTAAGCTAATGACTTAAAATTCAGGGCTTCCTTTTCAAGATGATTGCAAAGGCGGAAGAAACAGACTTCTAACAATTATTACTAAAGTGAGGAAAAATTAGTTATTTCAATTCGACTGTGCAGTATTATGGTAAATAAGACATTGGAAGTGGTCGATTTTAGATGGCTGATAAGTAAAATAATTAGGTACTGATTTAACACTGACTTTTGTCTTTGATTGGATTTGAAAAAAAGGGAAACTTACTGTGTTCGAAGCTGCGAATGTTCTCTGTCTACCCTGATCAGATTTGGGTACAGTCCAGCTGTAAGTGCTGCTTTCACCACGGCCCAATTCTCGGAGTTCGAGTTGAGGTCGCGGATATCGCCAGAGCCTCTTGCTCTTACAAACCCAGAGGCTCTGAGTTGTCCAAGAAGTTGAGTGCGCATTCCAACGACCATTTCCATCGTTGCAGCAGAGATAAAATTCTTTTCACAAAAAAGCCGCTCTCTACCGTTTGCTCTAGCTGTTTGCCAGCTTTGAAAAGCTCGCAGAACAGCCATGTGGTCTGAATATGTACCTGCTGAAAAATCCTTACGAGACAGAGTGGCTGCACGCTTTTGCGATGGTTGCGAAGGCAAAAGAAACGGATCCCTGAGAGAATTATCAAAGTAAAGAGAAATTTGTTATTTTATCCTGACTGTGCAGTATTATGATAAATAAAACTTTGAAAACATTGAAAGTAATTGATTTTAGAGGGCTAGTTACTAAAATAATTGGGTACTGATCTGACACTCACTTGTAAGCAAGACTGCAAACGATGGTGAGAATTGGATCAAGGCATTTCAGCACAACTGCATATAAAAGCATTTTGCCGAGTCGAGGTTCGACAGGTAGATCTAAGAGGTGACTTCCAAGTTCTGTCAGGTCTTCCCACGGATCTAGAGCATCTATAGTCTTCAGGAGTTGAACAGCGTTGCGGGTAACAGCGTTAGACGGCGGTTCCAATGCTCTGTCTAAGAATTCAGCTATTGGAGTATTCCCAGGAGCCAAGTGTTTGGTATAGAGGCACAATTCCTGTAGCGGTAGCCTAAGTATTTCCGGCGTTTGGTAAGGCTGCATGGAATTGAATCTGACCGAAGAGAATAGACGGAAGCAAATCCCATTCTGACATCTGCCAGCCCTTCCTTTACGTTGCTTGGCACATGCCTGCGATATCCAGTTGGATCTGAGTGTGCAAACTCCAGACATAGCATCAAAAGACTTCTCCTTCACTTTCCCGGAGTCAATGACATACACAACATCATCGATTGTTATGCTAGTCTCCGCTATGTTAGTGGACAGTATTATCTTCCGCGTCCCCTGAGGACTAGGTCTGAAAACTCGCTTTTGGTCACAAGTCTGCATGTTGGAGTGCAGGACAAATAAATTGTAGCGGAATCTTTCGCTCATCCTCTTCTCTTCGGCGTTTATCCTCTCTCTCATAGTCACTATGTCGTCATACCCAGGTAAGAAAACAAGAATTGATCCATACGGCATCTTCGTGTGTATGTGAAGAATTAGAGAAAACATCAAATCGTAGTCGACATTCTCATCATTGAATGTGTGATGGTAGACGTCGAGAAGCATTTTGTCTTCTTCCGAAATGGGGATGTTTTTATCAAGAGGAACATCCTCGTACGCCGTTTCACAGTCGTATGTCTTCATATAGGCTTCTATAAGTTCGGCACATTCAACCTGGTTCATTTTTCTTGCCCAGTCCAAAGCTGTCCATTCATTAACCGAGCGTATATTAAGATTTGCTCCAAGATTTAAGAGACGCTCCGTTGTGTCGATGCACCCTCTTCCTGCTGCAACCATCAGCGGCGTTACCGACGTCTTTGAGTGCTGGTAATCAACAGAAACATTTTCCGACTGTATGAAATACAGTAACTGTGTGAAGTTGTCTTCGCCACCACACAGCCACGCTTCTGATATTGACCGATCCATTTTATCTACCAGTCTTGGCTCAAGCTCAACTCTTTCAGGTACGGGTTGATTTTGCTGGCCCAGAATTGGTGCTGGTATTAAATTTCTTTCAGATATGTAATTGATGGTTGAGTTTGCAGGCTTGTATTGGGTCCAAGACTCTAGAACCTTCTTCTGGTCCTTTTTGTTGACCATTTTTTCCTTCTTAGCTGACATATCCTTAGTCATGTAGTTAGTCACTTTGAGAATATCCTCGAGATACAATACCTCGACGTCGTAAAGTCTGCCAGGGACGTTAATTACTGAGCAGTGGTTGAAGTACTTCAGAAATATGCTTGTATCCATAGTGGCACTCATCAGGACAACTTTTAGAGATCTAAACTTAACTAGGGCATCCTTTAGTGCGATTAAAAGAAAATCACAAAATCTATCTCGCTCGTGAATCTCATCTACGATTATATGCGTTATTGTAGCCAACGCCGAATCACCACCCATTAATGTTCTGAGCAGAACACCGTTGGTGCAATAAGTGAGCAACGTTTTCGGAGATACTCTGCTCTCCAACCTTATTTGATACCCAAATGTTTGCCCAATTTTTTCATCTCTTTCAAAAGCTACTCTCTCTGCTACCGAGACTGCTGACAGTCTTCTAGGCTGAGTGCATATTATTCTGCATGTTTGATTCCTTTGCTGACAGTAGTCTAGGATGAACTGAGGAACTTGGGTTGTTTTTCCACTTCCCGTCTCTCCTGCTATTATAATTACTTGGCTTGATGGTAGAACCTGCATTATCTCCTCTCTCATATTATAGACTGGTAGACATTCGCGAAATGGTAAAACATCCATATTTGTCTTAAGCTGTGGTACCTGCGGTATTCCGCCATTCAAACGGCCCATTGCTTTCGTATTCGTGTTGACTGTAAATAATATTTATTGGGAATTGATGTGTGTTGTAATGGTATTAAATTGAAATACATCAACAGTTTACCTGCAAAATTTAGTTTCAAGATATCTCTTTGAAAATTACCAAGTAAATTTACCTTCTGTGTTAATAATGCGTTCCCTCTCTGTGGGTGGGAGTAAATCCTGTCTCTCCTTATTGCTCAAGGGAAATTTCTGTATTAAATTATAAATCCCTTGTCGTGAGGACTTTTGTAGCTTTATTATGGCATCTGCTTGAACAATAGTTGATCCTTCCCGCTTATAAACAGTTAAAAATCTGTTGGTTCCTTTCCTATTGCAAACGAAAAAAAAATATGATAAAATGTAATTGCGTGTACCAAGCTTATATTAGAGTTCCAGCTACGCATGTATATCTTTCAATATTTGTTCTCTATTTACCCGCGACTTTTCGACTTGAGTCCATGTTCTCTGGCAAGATCATGGATATAAGCTCTTTCCTCAGCCGTATAAGAAGACGGAAATTCTAATTCTTTTTGTTCCGGAGCAGCCAGAAGCTTTCTGATTGTTAAATTCACTGCGATTCTGGTGTCCTCACCAATCGCTGGTTTCTTCTGTTGCTTTCGTCTTGGCATGTTGGATTTTACAGTATTAAGACAGGATGAACTAACTGCAAAAATAAAACGTTGAAATTAAAAAAAAAAAAACAGAAAACTTATCAATTTTTGTCTTCATTGGAAGGAAAATTGATTATTATATTAAACGAACAAAACTGAAGATTGTGGTAAATGTGATTTCTTACTTGAAGATTAAAAATCACTAATGGTTGAATGTTGGGTAAATAAGATATTACAAATAATAAGGATTGCAACAATACTGTAAAGTTATTTGAAACCAACAAGATACATTGATCTTTCTTCCAGAATAATTTATTTATTTATTTATAAATAATCAACAGGTAAGACTGTCCTATACATATGGTAAATAGTTAAGCTGTTATCAATAGGTGCAGAAATATAATTTATATCATATGACGAGTACACAAGCTTTGGCAATCACTTACTCACTAATACTATACAACATACATAAAAATTTTGCAGTATAATTCCACAGACTAGTTTTAGAGCGGTACATAATGTTACAGTTCTTAACCCCTTCACCTACAATATTGTTGATTATGGGCCCGCGCGTTCGGAACTTAAATCGTATGTTAAGGGGTTAATATGGGCCGGCAGTGCATTCCAAGTTTTCGAAAAAAGAAAGCGTTCTGAATAAAAATAATGTTCTACTATTATCTTAACAACACGCTAAGAAACATTTCTCAAATAGATTAAATAACATTAATGAAAACAATCGTAACAGGTATTAGTAAATTTTTGCAAAACATTGGAGGTAGAACTAATTGGATACATTAGTGGAAGCACAAATTTTTGCAAAACATTGTAGGCAGGAACTGATTGTATACATTGGTGAAAGCAGAAAGCAAGCATGAACACATGTATCGTACAAGGCACACGCGACACTGATAAAATAACGAATCTACTAAAAGGATTCGATCAATTTTTGGTAAAAGAAAATTAATTTGCGATTGTTATCTACATACCTCACAGCGAAGCTGGCTTAGATGATCAGACGTATTGCTTCGGAATCGAAGGATCGAACAGAACGAGACTTACAACCTAATAAAAGAATCTTTCGGTATCGCTGCATCGGACCATCCATAGAACTGCGTGCATATGTATCTAGTTGTTATAAAGCTGTGCATGACGCTTTTGAGTGTATGACGCGAGGTAAATTTTCGGTTAAGAACCGATTTTTGCCATGTAGGCTGAAAACAATGACAGAACCGAGAACCGAATCGGATTCCGATTTTTACAGCAAAACTACACACTCTAGCGTATGCGCACTGGGCATTTAATGCATTCTGAAAAAGCCCCGTTATTCTTTCAGCGGGAAATTAGATGTATTGACAATAATTTCTAGATGCTTATTTTTAACCACCGGCAGAAATTTTACCGCTAATTAAACTGGGCACAAGGCTAATTCTACTTGTATTCATTTTATGGACTTTAAACAGCGGGGAAAAAACGCCTGTTTCTAGCAGCGTAAAAGAGCGTGAAAAAATAGATGCTGGGGATCAAAAAATTTATTTATTCCTTACAAAGGAAATTAGATTTGGCGAGGCTCAGGAATAACAGCATAAACAAGTAATAAAGTAAAGTACAAACGTCATCTTTGATCTCACTTGTATGACTGCCTTTCGCGGTTAAGGTAGAAACCGACTTGACCACATTTTGTGGTCCAGTTTTGGAATCAAGGTGACCTTCTTCTATCTGTTTTTTTCAAGATGAAGCTTCCTAACCTTTCAATTTTCATCTAACCTAATCTAACAGCGAATGAAACGTCAAAAAAGCAAAGTTACCTCTTAACGTGGATTTACCGAATTAGTTTAAAGTGTAAAAAATGATGTCCCAAGTATTCTCGTAATGTATGGAAAAAAGTAGGAAAAACGTAGCGAATACATTTATACGCACATTTTGGATAGTAAAAAATGAAAAGATAAAGTAAATTGATAACTTTCATCTAGTATCGGTAACCAAAGTAGATGAACAATTGATAAGAAAATATTTAAAGTAGCCAAACTTCACTTTTATTACAAAACAGTTCAAAAGTGCACATCTACAGATTGATATCGTGAATTATAACAATGAGTGAGCAAGGTGAATCCACAGTTGTTGTGGTGAAGGCAAAGCCAGTAAGAAGGGTTTATAAGGCCCCGGTGAGGGTAAATAAAATACCCCCTGAGCAGCTAAACGACCCATTGCTAAATGCCGCCATTGCAGTTTTGCCGACAAATTATAACTTTGAAATTCACAAAACAATATGGAGAATAAAAGAACTCAAGTCACAAAGAGTAGCTCTTCAAATGCCTGAAGGTCTCCTTATTTTTGCGACCACCATTTCTGACATTATAGAAGAATTCACTTGCGCTGAAACTGTCATTATGGGAGACGTTACTTATGGTACGATTACAATCAAAATTGTTTTAGATTTGTGTTTTTTCAGTTTTAGTTTGCATTATAATCTCACTTCAAGTTTGATTTCTATTCCGAAACTTCAAATTTTATGGTATATCGTCTCTAGGCCATTGAATTTCCAAATATGTTAAAATTAAATATGATGAATAATACATTGACAAAATCTATGCTTGATTGAAGCTATAATCTCAAATATTTAGATTTAGTAAATTTAAACTCTTTTACCAAATAGGACAACAATGACGTCTGACGATGAATGTTTCTTCCAGGTGCTTGCTGCATTGACGATTATACGGCAAAGGCTCTCGGGGTCGATCTGCTTGTCCATTATGGTCATTCCTGCCTAATACCAGTTGACAAAACAGTGGGAATCAAAGTCCTGTATATATTTGTTGATATAAAAATCGATGCAATGCATTGCATAGAGTCTTTGCAGGCAAACTTGTTGGTAACAACGAAAATAGCATTAGTCAGCACTATTCAATTTGCCTCAACGCTCCAGGCTGTCGCTATCGAGATGAGAAAAGCTGGATATGAAGTTACCGTACCACAAAGCAGACCTCTTAGCCCTGGCGAAGTAAACGTCTTAAAATAATTGACTAACCATAATATATTAATGAATGTGTTCATTAATTTCTTTCATTTCTTAATCAGGTGCTCGGGTGTACGGCGCCTCAGATTCGCTGCGCAGATGCGGTCATATACTTGGGAGACGGTCGTTTTCATTTGGAGGCAGCAATGATTGCGAACCCCAAATTGCGGGCCTATCGTTACGATCCTTATGACAAGAGTTTAACTGAGGAATTCTATGACCATGAAAGAATGCGAAGTAATAGACGAACCGCGATTGAAACTTCTAAAAGTGCGGAGAAATTTGGACTTATACTAGGCACCTTGGGTCGACAGGGAAATCCCGATGTATTGAAGACTATTGAGAAACGGATCAAAGTATTGAAGAAAGAAGCCGTTATTATTCTTCTTTCAGAAATATTTCCTGATAAGCTAAAGTTATTTGACGATATTGATGCATTTATACAGGTACGATACTTAGCTTGCTATGGAAATTATACATTGTCTGTCTTTTTTCCTCAGATATATATAACTTGAGATTACCTTTCTTTTGTGTAACGTTCGAGGCTGTTCAAGTTTTGCGAGTCTAACATCGGTTTTCTTTATATCACACACTTTGTTTCATAGGTCGCATGTCCAAGGCTGAGCATAGATTGGGGTACAGCATTTGAAAAGCCTTTACTGACGCCCTACGAGGGCTCAGTTTCTTTGAAGCTAGCAGAGTTGGACAATGACAGACCATACCCTATGGACTTTTATGCCTCTGCAAGTTTAGGCCCGTGGACACCAAACCATAAACCTGCAGATTTAGAAAAACAGACCGATGCATGCTGTGGAAAGTGCAAGGAAGTCAAATAGCCAATATTCAATATATGAAAAATAAATGTCTTTTCTATCCTATTTGATATTTGTATTGAAATGTTAATACTTAGTTTTAATGATGTATGTAGTGAATGCAAGAATCAGAAATATTTTGTAATTACTGGGAATATCGACCGTGAAATGTAGGTAGACGGTATACCCTTCAGATTATCGTTTGAATTTTTTCCGTTCACCAGTCTCAAAGTTGTATGCTTAACTTTGCCTAATCTACGTCGTTATCTAGAAGATAAGAGGAAATAGGATTTTCACTATTTGAAATGAAAAATAGTTTGAAATTGAAGATTCACTTGACATTCCGCGTGTAATTTGGTGTTGGTACGCGTACATTATTTGCCAGTACCGTCTCCTGAACAAATACAGTCTTGAATTTGTGATGTAACATCAGTAATTGCGGGATGTTGTTATTGAGAGTAATAAACATGATCTTAAAACAAAGTAAATCAAGTCTGTAATTTTTGAACTCTGGTGTAAGCTGCGAAGCTCTGTGATCCATTGTTTCATTATCCAAAATGCGGAAGTGATTCAAAGCCAAAGCTAAGCTTAGCTGGACTTTGTTCATCACGTGGGCGTTTTTGTCCCCCATCTCTGTAATCGATTTCTATTTGAATAACAATATCAGGCAACAGGTGTGGTGGAAAAAATTCATTTTGACTGGGAATCAGCCCCGGCCTCACCTAAATAGCGGCGCGTTTGCGCCGCCCGATATGCGCAGCCGCGCGGATCTTCGACGCGTCGCGTCGCATCCCCGCAACATGAGGCCGGGATGTTGTCGCGATAATGGGTACAGATAAAGGAGCCGCGTGGGCGACTGACGTCATACGCCCACCTGTAGGCACGTAAACGCTCAACAAACCAACCCCTGTATTTTCCCACATATCGGGTGTGCGTTGCAGGAATGTAATTCGCGCAGAATGACGATAACGAATCGATTTGTGTTGACACAATTATTACCACAAGGCTCGTTGACTCGAGGAACATGGTTTGTAGGGATTTGACCTTATTTTTCGAAATATTTTTGAAAAGGATGTTATAGTTAGTATTTACTGACCGAGTAAATGTCACTTATTTATTTTGACTATTATCAAAGTTTCCGCGACACTAGTTTAAAAATGCCGCAGTCAGCGCAATTCTATATGCAATACCGAATACAGATATCGAGAAAAAGTTTTGTTTTGCGTAACAACAATGTCAAAAAATGTACTCCGTTAATTGAACTACCATTTGCTGCAATAATACATTTTATTCTCGCATGAAGCAAAAGTTTTTTGAATTCCGTTTGGCGATGCATGTAATTTTTCATCAACGGTATTTTCATTAACGGTATCTTCACGTTAGTGAAACGTAGGCTTTGATAAAAATATTTGATCAAAGTAAGTGACATTTTACTTGGTCGGTAAATACGTCTGATTATAGCATCTTCTTAACTTTCGCTGTTCGTCCGATATCGTGCGGACGCTTTTCAAATTTCAAATCGTCGTAAGGACGCAGCTTTTTTAAAACACCCCTTACGTGCCACGAGGGATATGGCAGTGTAGGTGCGCTATATACGACCCTCGAGAATATAGTTCGCGGGGGTGAAAGACGGCGCCGGCCGCACCCCGACGTCGCGACATCAGTCGTCGTCTCGACGGTGCTCAACAAGTTTCTTCCGGGACTTTCTGGTTCAAAAATTATTTCTGGTTAGTTCGCTGTTCCGTTGTAGATAGAAAAAACGTGTAGACAATTATCGTTAAAACTGGAACAAAAATCACCCGCGTCTTGCCGCTAATTTTACACGCAGGTGAACATAATTACGTATAGTTATTTAAATGATATCGGTGTTATTACTTTTTTAAGAATATGTCTTATACAATTTTCATTTATGAAATTGTCAGTTTTTTTTTTTTTTTTACTAACGCACGGTTTTTTCTTTAAACATTCCGTTTAAATTGCATGATAATATGTGAAGTTAATAACTTTAATATCGAATTTCAAATTAACGTATGTAAATATTGTACAATTTAAGATCACTTCAAATCGTTAACTTTGATTCAAATTGTCTCCAAATTTCTGACAACTTGGATTACATTATTTCGTTATATTTATTATTCATAAGATGGATAGATAGAAGAAAGTTGAAGTATAAAAGTGGAAGAGTGAACAATTGGAAAAGAGAAAAATTTTTTGTATTCAGTGGTTCTAGACGAAATGAAGTCTGGACTTAAAAATGAAGATAGTTTGGGAGAAGATTGGTCCTCAACTAAGACAAACGGGGGTAAAATGATACGAAGAACGACAAGGAGAACAGAAAGGCTAAATTTCAAATCATCAAGGGCTTCCCGAACGACAACACCAAGAGAAAAAACACTTAGAAGATTGGAGAGTAATGAAAGAGAAAGAATGAGGATGCACAGTTTGAATGACGCGTTTCAGGTGAGATTTCTCTCCTTGCTTGATTGTGAATTGAAAGAAAAAACGTATATTCGATTATGTTTCAGTCTTTGAGAGAGGTGATACCGCATGTCAGTAAAGAAAGACGTTTATCCAAGATAGAGACACTTACTTTGGCCAAAAACTACATAGTGGCTCTGACTGATGTAATTTGCGCTATGAGAAACGACGAGCAATCAGCAGATCAAGAAACACCAGAGGGTCCTCAGGAAGGAGTGTCGAACCAGACGAGAACAACGGTTCGCATAAACATCAACACGCCAAGCTCTTCGAGATCTTCAAGCCCTGATATGCAGAGTTTTTACGAAAGCAATGACGATAAACTACCATGGGAAGCAAACTCGGACGGTTGTCACACGTTTTGAGAGAAAGATCAACGAACAATACTGACTGCTCGAATATTTTCAACTTTAATCAAATATGAGATGCTAATGACAAATTTAAGGTATTATTAATAATTCAGATGTCTCACAATTTTGGGATGTAATTCTAGTCCTAGGCTATAAAGAGAAGAAGAAAACTATATTATTATTCGTACATATTTTAGCAAAATGCACTCGAGTAGTTCCATTAGTAAATATATATATATATATATATATATACACACACACTATGCCTCGTTTGTACCAAGTATATATTGTTTAAAGGTGTTGAAGGGATGGCAGGTTGAGTTATAAATTACTTGCACAATCCGTGTTTTTCATATTTTGTTACGTGATTTTCATCTGAGTGTGATAATAGTTTGATTTGTAGCTAATCAGTGAGAGCATTTTGCACTACTCATATGTATATTTTAGGAGTGCAAGGCGTATCACAAAAAAATAAGAAATGTTGAAAGATAATGATACCGTAGCTTAGTGTATAAAATCAGTGCCAAAAATTATATGAAAAAAAATATCCTATAACAGTATTATTGTAAGCGATTAAAAACGAAGATACTAAGAGGAAAAAAAAGATACAAATTCTCATATGCAAATACGTAAAACAATATTTTTAGACAAATTATAGCTATTTTAAGCCAGTTAGAAAAGTGTGAAGAAAGTAATCTAATTCTAATTCAAATACAATCAACCTTCCACATATGCTTCCTGATATCAAGTATATTAAATTATATTCTAAAATAATTTACATACATTCACATGTATACACTGTCGATACCCAAAGGTTTAAAGAAAATATTCTATTAATTATATTATTAAAGCTTCAATTGAGAGAGATTATATTCTGATTAATTGGCGTTATGTGTCAATTCGATCGTGATAATAAACACATGATTTATCGCATGCTAAAAGTGTCAAAATTCCGTTCATAAATTTCAGCAACAATTTAATCATAGTGCCCTCTGTCTCTCTTACATTCAATTCGGTAAATTTTCATAGGTTAAGCATATACAAATATTCGTAAAAAATTTATCTAATGATTAAAATCGATCAAAAGTGTTGATCAGTAAGTGATTATATTTACGCTCAGTGAATGAGTTTAGAGTGATAACTGATTAGATGAAATACATTTGTGGATTTTTTCACACCGACATAGTCACTATTTTAACGACATGTAGAAGGTGTATTTTTGCCTTTTGGGCTTTAAAATGAATAAGGTTTATCTATGACGTGTTAAAAACTGATATGCACGATTGAAATGGTGGTAAATTAAACGTACGTAAAAATATTTACAGAACTTGTGAAAGGTTTATTGTTGTTAAATCACTAAACATGATACTCAGGAAGACTGCAACACTCTGAATTGGAAAAAGTAAGGCACTTACTAGTGATTATAATTATGATGTAACGATTCAGCTTGAGCCAAATGATATAGCTTGAGCATCCAACGTGTCAAGATCAACTAGAACCGCAGTACCAGAATCACAGAATCGAGGTACGCAAATTAATCTTACTGTCTGTCCATCCTCACCTGGGAAAATCGTTCAAAATTATGTCAAGCAATGTGAAGATTAGTTAATTATGGGGGACCTGTGAAATATTAATGATTCTTCTTATCACACATGACTACCTTTCCACAGACTGCTCTCGTACTTTTCCATATTTCCAGCGAAATATATATCCGGGCATTCCTCTATAATGAAAGGGTCTTTTTCATAATACGGATAAGACGATAGAGTGTCCGGTGCCGTGGGGCAATAATGTCTCCAACTCAAGGTTCGCTCTAACCAAACAAGCGGCGAGACATTGGATACGTCGCACACTTTCATTATATCTTCAATAGGCTGTCCACTTGTGCCACTCACAATGCGAGAGCCCAGTCTACCGACCCATGGATTCGTCACCCCTTGCAGGCTTTTGAATCTGGAAAACGGACCACAAATACATGGTTCGTTTCTATTTGAGGCTCTTCTTTAATTCGTGTTAACATGACGATAAGAAATTACCTGGCTGACTTTGGTAGAATGCATGGATGCAACGGTTGCTGAGGTATCATATGATTGGTTGGATCAAATTGGCCGGGCATTAGAGTGACACAGCAGGATTCGACAATTCGGCTCAGAAACATATCGAATCTTTGTGCAGCAAATGCCGTTTCTTTAGCTGCTGCCGAATCCTGCGCTTTACCACCCGAATGTCCTTTGCTCGTGTGTATCTCAGCACTGCCTCTGATACTGTTTCCTGTTCACGTTTAAGACCCTTGAATTATTGATTTGAATTTTAGGTGATTTCGTAAAGGGAAAGAAAAGTTTTATAAATAAGAATGTGGTAGGAAAAAGAACAATGGATAATTTGATGTTTCTTCAATCACCGGCTATGATTACTCTGACAATTGAGGCTTCCTCTCTTTGAACGGCAGGATCCCCTATCATTCCATCTATCCACTCGGTCAAAAGGTTTAGCGACATACTTTCTACTCTGTTTGCCAGATCCAATCCCGAAATTAATAATAATTTGCCAGCATTTTGTGAAGCTGAGATGGCTGGTCTAGGCACACAGCCAGGAAAACACCAATCTTCTACCTGAGAAATAGTTATGTGAATGTATGTATGGAATATTCCAGCTAAATGCAACGCTCGTTTCTTTCATGTACTGAGCAGCTAGCTCTCAATTTCTGTAATACATTCTAATTGATTTTCTGTGCGAAATTTCATGTTAAAATGATTAATGGTGTCATACAATTGTCAATCTTGAAAACTGATTTTCATATTCCTATCTTACATCAAAGGTGCCGTCTTCATTTTCTTTGCCTATAACAGCACAGACAATTCCAGTAACCATATCCTTTATGTTGACGTGATTCCCGACAATTTTTATCCTTAGCATTTCATCCTCCAAAAACAATTGATCTTTGTTAGAACAGTAATTGATTCTGGGTGTCGGGGGTGCCAGCTGCTGTTCTTCGCTGAGCTCACGTAGTATTGACGGTTTTAGTTCCTGGTGCTTGTACAGTGTTCCGATTACAACGGCTCGTTTACCCTGAGCATCCTCCAGGTCGGCGAGCTTGTAGATCGTGACATTTCCTATCAATAAGCGAGAAGTTGATTTTGTCAAAATGATATTTCAGTCATGCCTAAAGGCAACCTAGACAGAAACATGAAAATGTGTGACTGAATTCAGCCAAATTCGGTACACCATTTCCAAACCAATACCAGATCTGAACGAATAATTTGCAAAAAGGAAACTAACCCCACTTCGCCTTAGCTCTTTCAGCGAGCGGTTCCGTCAGAGCTCTGAGTCTGATAGAATAAACGTGGAAAAATTGTCTGCTGAAATCTTTTGACCCGTGTTTGAATCTTTCGGACAGGTCTTCGTACTCGACGATTGTTCTTTCGAAGACGACGGGTTTCTCATCGCTGGGCTTTGACAGCAGAATTGCAGAATCACTGGAATCCGTTGCGTGAACCATCATGCCATGCAGTTATGGGGTGAATAATCATGTATGAAACGGAAAAAGTGGTTGAATTGAAAGTTTGTTCTATTGTGTACGTCGTTATTCTCAATTTTTAATCGGTGACGTGTCCCACGTGCTTATTGCGTCGCGATGGCGTCGCGGTGTAAAAAGTGCGGACAACGAACAAAACAAATCTACGTCGCCATGTTGTAAACATAGACTTATATTTACAACGCGATCTGTGCACCGAGCAGAAACCGTAATTAGAAAGAGAGAGCAACAGTAGGAGCCGGAACTCTCGCTTGTACGACCGAAAGAATGTTGTGTAGCCGCTAGGCGGGGAAAGCAATAAGGTACGCGGGGAGGTATACTCGTATAAGCTATGTTTTTTTTTCCCCGCCAAGTCACCCATTAAGTGAGGAGCTGGCTCCAGGTGTTACTCTTTCTCTTACGACTTCAGCTAGCTACACGGACCGCGCCGTCTATCTCTAAAGTCTATGGTTGTAAACAGTGACCGGGACAGTGGTATCAATTGTTGGGGTTTGTTCGTTGACTGAAGTTTGCTAAAAATACTCGGCTAAATGGGGCAATTTGAAGCTCGTGAGTAAGTGAGGAATATCACGAAGCTGCCGTGTAAAAATTTCCTACAGTACTGACTCAATTGACATTGCAACCCCTATAAGCGAGTTAGTAAATGTAGGGTACTGCCGTTACCCCCGTGCCCGTCACGCCGTTTTGATTGCTTCAAATTGCCCGTAGCGAGCTGTCTATCAATTTCCAGTAAACAGAAATACGAATTCGCAGTCTGTAAGCTCCGTTTTTTAATCTCTGCATTCATTTCTATCTGAATGATGCATCTGTAGGTTGGATTTGCACGGGCAGCAAAATGCAGTCGCAGTAGAGCAAGAGCTTTCGTTCGAATCGACAGAGCAACAGAGATACAAGATGGCGAATGGTAACTAGTGAAGGACGCGATTGGTCGAAAACAACCGAGCGTTGTCGAGTCTTGCCGACGCGTGCATTGCGTTAGCTGTTCGGTGGCCAGAAGTTGCCCAAACGTCGTTAAGTTTGGGTGGTTTTCCGAACGACGGTACTATCGGCTGATTGACTCGTTAGAATTTTACCATTTGCTTTTGTGTGATAATTAGAACATTCCTTTAAGCAATCGACTAGCTGTTAGAGGCTCATTTCCTTGTCGTGGGGTCGAATGTTTTACAACCTTGAAAAAAAAAGACTCGCGAGTGACGGTCGTTGCACATTTGCCACGTAAGAGGTTCAACTTTCTTCTAATTTCTACTAAATCAAATGTCAATATTTGTTTATCCAGTTCAGGTGTTTATCCGAGATGCGATTTCTCATGTAATTCATTATTCGTAACGCCGGCGTGACCTCTCTCGGTGATGTGTTTACATGTGCAGTGTTAAAAGTGTCGGGGTGAGATTCAAGTGCGTCGCAGCCTGAGACGAGCACGAGAATGCAGCTGTGCTAAGGTGTATGACAACATTCCGTCGGCGTTTGGTGAGCTTTACTTAGATCTACTTGAATACAAAGCTCATTGTACAATAATGCGTGTTTAATGTATGAATGAAAAGGATTAGTCCTGCAAAAGTAGGTGTCTGTGGTGAAAATTTACCACGTAAATATCGTTGAAAAAACTCTAATATAGAACAGAATTTCAGTTGATACATGTCTCGAAATTTCGTGATGTTATTACGAAGATCTACTTGCATTAGGCACATGTTCCGTAAATACCTTCGTTTGTTTGTTTGCCTATAATTCGCTCTTATTGCGTGTTAACTCCACGCGAAGTCTTTTGACGATAGGAATTTGGATATCACCACTTTATTGTCAACCTGTCGCCCAACCTAGATGAAAAAATGCTTTATGCGATAAGACAAATACTTTGCGCAGGTTATTCTAAACTGTTTTCCGTTTCTTCCGTTACCGGAAACTATGGTTCTGGGTGCAGCATGAAAATAAGTCTTGCAATAGTTACTGAAGAGTATGGTCGGAAATCGGTAATGTGCGATTGTGTGTATGTATATTTGTTTTTACATTTACACGTATCATTTTCTTTCTGACTGTTGCAATAATTCAACGTTGGTATAACAATAAAGCGTTCTCAAGTCATTACTCAACTGGTCAATTATTAGAGATAACTTAAAGAAGTAAAAGTCCCATTTGCTAAGAAATACAGTATTGAGAACTGTAATTACGGTCAACGTTTATTTATACCACTTTTCCTTGTAATTCGAACAATATCTGAACACGTTATTGCAGTAATGTTAGTTTCACAATGAATTTCTGGTTGTTAAAATCAAATGAAATCAATTACACATAACAAATTCCAATTTTTTTTTATACCATATTTCTGTAGGCTTTTAACGGTTGCAGTGGTTCGATTTCTGGCGTTTAGTGCGTGGACTTGATACCTCGCGACTCCAAGGTAATGCCACTGAATCTCTTCATTTGTGGCGACGCATGCGCTTTTGAATCTGTACTCGAATATATTATGAAAGTGGAAGACTTATGAATAGATGATATTTGCATATATGTATAGTTATATGACGCATACGATACGAAATTAACATACAATGCCGAAACTCAATTCGTTTAAATTTTAATTGTACAGACTTGCTAAACCAGTGATGAAAATTCCAAAACCCATTACATAACGTGATGGAAAATTTCCGCGTTACGTGACTTTACCCAGCTACAATAATACGAAGAGTAGTCTGAGTCGGCGGTTAGTCAAATACAGTCGTGTTAAGTTTTTCAGTCGCAAATATTTGTCGATTTACTGTTAAATTTCACCGTATGGTTACTTTTATTTCGTTTTCCTTTTCTTTGCTAATGTAATTTTTCATTCAGTATTCTATTTATAATTAATATCAATGATTGATATATTACAGAACAAGTGTTGCCTCTGTTCAAAATATTTACCAATACAGTGAGCATATTTGTATATGTGTGTTCATACTTAGTTGATGCTATATCGCAGTGAAAAAATGTTCTCTGTATTTCAAAGTAAAAAAGAAAAAGATAACCAACGTTGTTGAATGCTACAAATGTTTTTCATGGAACAAAATAAGGAGTATTAGGTCAAGAGTTAATAATGCAATATTTATTTCGGTGTGAATGTGTTTGAATTAACACAATTTTATTGGTACGCACTTTAGTAAATTTGGTAACCGTATGATAATTTAAAAAAAATTCATTTATATTTAATCTTCAGAAGTTTTCACGTCTCATGTGCTTTCGCAGTTTCTCGACGCGTATAATGGATTCGAAACAGCGATCGAAACAATTTGCAAACAAAAAACAAAATATTCCACACAGGAAACTTCAGTGTCGCTGTAAACCGCGACGGATAAAACTTTTGTGGTAAGACCAATTGCGATTACAAACTTTTTTCGAAGGCAATTAAATAGTCACGTATAAAAGTATTGCAGAAGGTGCTCTTTTCCTTGTCACGTACTGCTGACGAATACATACGCGTATGATATTTAAATTGCAAAATTTCATAATTGAGGAATACGAGTGGCAACATTTTGCTCAAGTCAAGACTCGCTTGTGATACGTTATGTGTAGAATATTTCACAGAATCATAGGTAAAGACTATGAGGTTTAGCGGTGTTGCGGTCATGCCATCCGTCCATTGTATACAAGTTTTTCATGTCATGATATATTCTCAGTTTTGATCACTCAATTATATGAAAATATTTTTATTAAAATGTTACTGTTCGCCTAATCATTACCGCCAAATCATTGTTGAATACCACATGTCGAATACCTTCCATTCTAGGGTTATCTGATGAAAGAAATATTTTACATTCCTCTAAAATTCCAAAAATATTCTACGTATCGGCAGGTATTTTGCTTTTTGTCTCCGTAGATAAAGTATACGACTGATTTAGTCTTTCCTACTTCTTGTACTATACCCACACTTACCAACGGTTGATACCGCTTTTGTCGGTAAAAATGTATCCGCGTGTTTTCATTCGGCTTTCGTTGTCGGTAAAAAGGAATTCGTCGGTCTTCTACTATACCGATAACCGACATGTAGTATCGATGGTAAGAAGGACGCAATATAAGTTACGTGTTCTTTTCGTTAAATTTAGTAGCGCATTCATTATCGAGATATCCCACCGATCAGATATTCTAAAAAAGAGGATGAAATAGACGAAGAAGGTCAAACTACTTTCAGAATACTTGCTTTTGAGACAAGTGACAAAGAAAATATATATGAAATTTATTTAGAAGAAATAGAGAATTGATTCAAATTATGTAGAAAAGAAATAGCTGCAGAATTACATCGAAACAATTTTGTCACGACGAAAGAGTGTAAGTATGGCTTTAGAGCCTATGAGATTTCATTAATTCAAAGTAATCGGCATAAAAAATATTTCACTTCGGGTGATAAATGAAGTTTTATACTTTTTTTGAAAAAGATTTAATTTTTATTCTATATCATTGTTTCAAAAAATGAAACCTTTCCATTCGAAAATTTTGCACTATTGCGGGACATGTTGGGATATTTTGGGAAATTCTAGGAGATGCTTGCTGCTAGTCACATCGTTTCTTTTGCAAATTTTCTCCTCCAAAAGGTTTCCGAACTCACTCCCACCTCCCCAACATACAAACGTTACGTCTTTACGACTCACAATCGAAACGGTTTCGCGACGTCCGGAATAAGTCGCAGCAATTGGTAACTGACGTGGGGGCGGGGCTAAGAAAAAATGGTTGACTTGCGTGCGATGAAAAGTTCATCAGTTTAATTACAATGAGTGCTTATTTTTTATGTTCCATCTGTTCCAAAGTATTAAAAAAAAATTGAATTGCGTTTTTATTTTATTTAAATGAACGTCAAGCTTTAAATAATGTATTTAGGTGTAAACTAAAACTGGTTTCTTTTTTTGCCATCACATGTCATGATCGAAGTGATCAGTTTCTAATGTTATTTTTTGATTCACTTGCATTTGAATTATTCGTGCAACAATTTTCAACCGCAACTAAAAAAAGGTGACAACTGCTATCAAAATTGTCGAGATTCGTTGAAATTAGAAAAAGTGATTTTTGACCGAAACCAGTACTTTTATTATCTCACCAAAGGTGATGAAGAGTAAAAACGAAGTGCATCTAATTTCTCAATGAAACATTCAACTAATACCCAATTAGCGTCTAGTTATAATGTGCAGCGAATGTCAAAATTATTATGCGGCAGTTCCTGGTTCACGAAAGTGATTAAGTGTCCCGAAACGAGTACATTTCGAAGAGTTACCGCATTAATTCCTCTCTTTTCATGCTTATACTTGATTGACATTTAAAATTCCCATTGAATTTACGTTCATGTTGATTTTTCTGGAAACTCGTATAATTATCGTAAAGAAATAAAACAAATCGAAAACCAAACGGTCAGTTATCTCCATGAAAGCTTTCGACGGCCGCTCACTTCGATCCCTTGTAGAAGGTGAACGCGATTCCTCCGAGATCCTGGGTCGGCTATTTCAATCACCTGTTTAGGCAGACTTTATTACCTCGTTAACTTTGGCACACTTGTTTATTCGCACCTTGTATGATTAATACCCTTGCCGGCCTCAGCGACGTCAAAAATGCTCGAAAGATGACGCTCGAAAAAATGAAGAAGATACCAAGATTACCCTCAAACTTCGCCAAGAGTCTCGCCAAGATTAGTTAGTACGTAAAGGGTAACCGCAATGAATAATATCTGATATTTGATTTTCCTTGAACTGCACGAATTTCTCAACATTACAAAATTTTTTGTTGCGATACTTTTTATTTTAAATATAAATTAATTCGCACAACAGAAAATTAAAATTAGCACGATTGTATTTTATTTGCATTTCAAAATATAGAGTGTATTCATTTCTTATTTTTTTCTCCTCAGCTTCTAGGTACATTCGCAATTCTCTCGGTACATTTGCTTCGTTTACGTGAAATTCCAGTCCCATGATTTAAATACATACGCCGTACACGTGATTTCGAAAGTCGCTGCAATTCAATCGCGATTTAAAGCTGATACGTGAAGTCTATACAAGATATACTAATATTACATATATTTTGTTCATACAAACTGGCGCTTAATAACTATACGATTGTTAAAATTTCACAATTCCGCTCGACAATCGTTGTCGATGTATACTTTATTAGTTACTGAAATCACTGAGATCAAACAAGCATTTGAGCATTCATTATTACTATACTTACAACTATACATTTATTATCTATTTTTGCACTTTACTAATACTGACAGTTTGACGATTTTGGCATTTAATTTCAAAGCGATGGAATGATTTTTTTCCGTCGACATACAAACAACGAACATTTGCACGAACCGTGCTGTTAAACAATTGAATGAATAAATAAATAAATAACGAATGACCGAACATGCCAATAAATAGTTGAATAAATAACGTTGTCGCAAGCGGCAGATGAAGTAATAAATACTTCCCATAAATACGAATCGAGACAAAGTCAAGTTTGACGCGATTGGAAGCTTTGATGGGAATTGAGGACATCCAAGATGGGCAGGCAGATTCGACGTTTCTTCTCGGCAGGACGATTCGACAGTCGTCTCTGTCGTCCTCCTTTTTGTCCCTTTCGATTATTCCAACGCGAGTCTCGCACGGTCTTCTCGGCATCTTCTAAGTCAGTATCGTCAATTCGCCGACCCGATAAATGTACACTCGTTCATCGTGTGCGGACTGATCCCATATTGCTACGTACGCCTCGTCCTCACAGTATATCAAAATGTTCGGTTTCAAAGTCTTCGTTTCGAACGAACACACTTTCGACAAATTATTCTTTTGTTCAAGATAAGATCTAGGCACAGACACAGCAGGCTTGCAGCTCGATCGAATTGCGAGAGTGGCGAACACCAGCGTGATTACGAGGATGGTTTTCGGGCTAGCCATTTTCATCCGAAATCCCTGAGAGGTTCGCGCCGGATGCTCGAATTCCTTCGCTCGATATTCTTGATTATTCTCTTCACGAGCTTTTCGAGCTGGCTGTTCGGGATATCGACTGTCGGCTTCTCGTCTACGATCGCCTCGTTCGAACTCCTTGTTCGAAACTGATGTCTAGCCTGTTTTTCCCGCCGGTTTTATCCACCGGCCACGTGCGGAAGCCCCACTCCTGTCTTTGAACACGTGCCGCGGCTGCACGATTGTGGTTGCGACTTGACAAACCAACTGCGTCACTGCCGCCCGAAGTCTTAGTTGTAAGATCGTATGCGTCACTTGTGACACGTCGATCGACTTTCCTCGTTTTACGGGACTGGACTCCCGCCTCTCTCGCTGCATCCGGGACCAACGCACGCGATCGGCAGTCTCACACGTTTTCTTACTCGTTCGACATCCTTGTTTCATAATCTCTGTATAATGACCGTCACTTGACGCGACGTCCTCGAATCCTTGAAAGTCTCGACGACGAACCGAAGTTTGTATCCTCGGATGCGCGGTAAATACGGACAAGACGTTCACCTCTTCCAATCCTCATCCGAATTCTCCAAGAGCCAAAGTGTCTACGACAGAATTTCGTTCCATCGTTCTTTTCTCTTCCTTCTTCTCTTCTTTCGACTTCTTTCTTCGACTTTGAACTGAAACGTATCGATAATATAATTGGGGCCCACAATTCGAATGAAAAGTATGACCAGGCCCTCACTTAAATATATACTTTTTCAAAAATAAGAAAAATTTTTTTAAAAATCCGGAAATAGAATAACAGTAATTGACAGCGTGAGTAGTCTGTCTCTTTCTCTCTCTCTCTCTCTCTCTCTCTCTCTCTCTCTCTCTCTCTCTCTCTCTCTCTCTCTCTCTCTCTCTCTCTCTCTCTCTCTCTCTCTCTCCCTCTCTCTCTCTCTCTCTCTCTCTCAATCCTCAATCCTCTTGGATTGGTGAGTACCTGTCTAGTCTACTTTCTGTTACCCTCCTGTTCTGGCCATTTTCTGCTGTTTCCTGCCCGTTTTCGGGCTCTGCTTCCAGGTTTTTTTTCTCCCCCGTCGCTCTCGCAAAAATTTGAGCTATAAATCGTCGATGCTCTCTCTTTTGAGCTACGGGACGAGGCAATAAACTGAAGACTGGTATTCCCTAACCTACAATTCTTGACTGGAACGACTTCGCAGTTGACGGACGATGTTGCTGTTGAGTGAAAGCTGAAAGCCAATCTATCATTAAATTACCTGAAGTAATAGTATTGCGTAGTGGTAGTTTATTTTTGTATTATTTTATCTTGCTTATTTGATTGTGTTTTTCATTTAATCTACTCACTTTACTTTAATCTATCTAAATTTTATCATTTTATATATTTCTATTACATTTTATTTTATTTTATTTTATCTTATTTTATTTTATTTTATTGTATATCATATCATATTTTATTTTATTTTATTTTATTTTGCTTTTATACTTATAGGTATACTTTTATAATACTTTTCCTACACTGTAGTTTTTCTCTTGCCCCAAAGTTTTCTAGGGCATAATAAAACATCTATCTCTCTCTCTCTCTCTCTCTCTCTCTCTCTCTCTCTCTCTCTCTCTCTCTCTCTCTCTCTCTCTCTCTCTCTCTCTCTCTCTCTCTCTCTCTCTCTCTCTCTCTCTCTCTCTCTCCCCCCCTCTCTCTCCCCCCCTCTTTTTCTTTTTTTGAAACGTTATGAAAATGTTGGTGTTCGCTGCCAACACGCTGTAGCACAAATACCAACAGTAAGCCGCACCGAAGAATCATATTATAGTAAATTGAATATCGTGCGCTTCTCCCTACTTCCTGTCATAAATTTTCGTCGTATTTGCGAAATTACTCCCACCAAATGCCTTATGCCGAAAGCTAAGATGTTACCTGTCAATTTGTTACATATTCTATCATATTTGCCGCAAATCTCAATTTTTCCGGCCAATGAGGGGAAAAAAGAGGAGGGATAAATATGCCAATATCGTCTCAACATTTCAGGTAAAAAAAGTTGACATTATGGTCGAGTCAGGTATAAATATATTTATTACCATGTCGATGAAAACAGATTTCTGTAAGTACGGTAGAATACATGTTCGTCGAAATTTTTATTTTTGCATTAATAATACTATACTGTGTGAGATATTACACGGGGAAATGCGTGGGGTATTTATAAACGTATTTATTTCTGGGTATCCTGCTTTACCGATCCCGTCTACGGCCCAGTCGTACACCTACAATCAGCCCTTTGCCGAGTGTGTGTTTATCTCCGTACAAATATACACTTATAAACGAGGTGTATCTCCGAACCCGGGATATCGCATACTGTAATGTTAGATTTCACACATGTATTTCACACGATTTGTAGATATCTGCTAAACGAGTGAAATAAGTCTAAAAACAGCGGAGTTTAATAATTTTGAACTTTGCGATTATTTAAAAACCTTGTTTCAACTTGTCGAGATCTTAATAATACAATCAACTTGCGTCATTCGAATTTGCTTTACCCTACCTCTCGACCCAACGATAATACTCAGAAATTCTTTGATTGTGCGATCAGCTTGAATGAACCGAACATACCAGTTTTCGTTTATCTTTTATTTGTTTCTCGAAATCATACGCGAATGAATCTAAAAATACCAAAGCCAACACGCGTCGTGAAGAGGCAACCGGTGTGATCTTGCATCTTTTTTATTTTCTACACATTATAAAGTTTCAGTCCGTGCCTTTAACCTTCAGCGTAATATTTTCCCTCATAATCTGTTATACCGTACATTCCAAAACAATCAGGTATAAAACCGATGATCGTTAGTATCACGCTTCGTACCAAATAAGAATAACTCGTATTTATAACTGGTTTTTCACAACGCAAGCCAGTTTATTTATAGCCTTTAGGCATTTTAGCTTAGGTTTTCTCAATAAACTACAAGAAGACGCACGCGATACATAATAAATACATGTATGTCACATTCATATGCGACTTCGGGTCCGCGTGTTTTACTTACGCACGGGGAATCTTTAACAGGAAGAAAACTCGGACCGCTACCTACGCAAAAAGGTGCAATGCTCATTTTAATTCATGCGAGCTTATAGCAATACCGTTGTGTTAACGAGCCTCTGTCGGTTATAATTTTCACGCGAAAAGGAAAACTGAGCTATTATTAACTCGTAACATCATCACTCTGGTATAGAATCTGTTGATACAGTGCATTACTTCGATACGATCAATCTCGTCTCGGTGTAATTTTTTTTAATCGTTACAGGTTCGGTTTCATTTAATTACAGATTCGTAACACGTTAACGGTAGTTAATTATCGTTAATAATTAATTGATAGGTATTGGAATTTTACATAACAAATCTGAATGAGCCATTGAATTTCAGACAACTGTGTATTACAAAGGTTTTGAAAAATGTATCGTTACATATTATATGTTATACGAATTTCAAACATCATCGATTTTCTCTTTATTTTTTCTTGCAGACGCAGTTGGTAATGATTGGGTTTATGTATTTTTTACCAGCAGCCCGTCGCAGCTTCGCTCGCATTCAGATTTAATGTGATAAGATGAAAATTCTATACAGATAAAAAAAATCACACTTACAGTTAAGAATATTTGAATGAAGAGCTACGAGTGGTCCTTGAAAAGGTCATCTTTGAATTTTGACCTGTCCACCCCCTAAATCGACTCCAAATAATTGGAAAATAATTTTCTTACTTAAAAAAATTTTTATCCGAAGTTTAACCCCTGCCGACAAAAGGGTAGATTTGCCCGTTTAATTCTTTCAGGGGTACGTTAAGTCCACCGAACGGATTTCGATTAAATTTCGTCTAAGGAGGGTTTCTTGGGCCGCTGATTAAGAATCTGAACTCAAAATTTGAAAATTCAAAATTGTGGATCGAATATGGCGGGGCGAAATTTAAAAGATCATTTGATGCTGCCACATTGGATTCAACATTTTAAATTATGCAAATTTCAAATTCCGATTCGTAATCAGCTACCTCGAAAACCCCCGGGCACCGAGTTTCATCGAAATCGAATGGCTCTTTGAATTTTGATCCGCCATATTGTATCCGCCATTTTGAATTTTCAAATTTCGAGTTCAGGTTCGTAGAGTCAGTCATCCGAGAAATCCCCCCTATATGAAATTAAATCGAATCCGTTTGTTGGATTCACCGTACCCTTGAAAAAGTTAAATGGGAAACTCCACCCTCTTACGGGCATGGGTTAGAGTTGAGATAAAAATTTGAAAAACGTAGCGATTTATTTTTAAATTGTTCGGAATTGCTTTAGGGGGTGAACCGGTGAAAATCGAAGAAGACCTTTTTCAGGACCACCCTAACGAACACTGATAATATCTGATCTAACATAGAACCTAACCTAACCTAACCCGACCTAACCTCTATTCATAAGAGTTTGGTCAGCGTTCGCATAAGTGTGTGATCCCATTCTGGCTTGGCTTACAAATATCGTTACTCCTCAAAAACTATCAAATCTGGTTGAAACGAAACGTAGCCTAAAACCTGGTCAGACGTTGTAGCCATTCACAGAAAAAATAGAATCGTTTCAGTCGTTCTGGAGTAACAAGCAAACTTACGTTGGAAAGACTTTGAGTTTCATACATAGAACAAACGAGCTGCCCTTAAACTATGCGAAATATGCTCATTTGTTGAAACGACTCCAACGCCACCTATGTTGTAAAATGGTTGTACTAATTCGTTGTGGAACCTTTATTCGTCGCAATCGGATGAAAGGTATTGAATCAACAAAGAAGCATTCACTTTTATTAATACAGATTGCGATGATCATGATCCGAACGAATGTCAGTGTCAGTTTGCACGCCACGTTCTGTCTTTTGATATTATAAACGCGAATAAGGCGTCAACTCGGCACCGGAAAAATTGTCAACTCCTGTGGTTTAATAATCGCTTCATACGTGTGGGCGATGCGGCTGTTTTTAGGTATGTCTCTGCGGTCTTTATAAAGGGTTTCGGTTTTTTATGGGTATTACTTTTCCCGTTTTTGGTTCCGTTCTGTCGCGCTTACCGCGGTTGCATTGCGATAGCATCACGTTTAACGTTTGCATTATGACGAAAGGAAAACGTATTATATATACATATATATATATAATTTTTTCCGTTATCAACGACGTGCTATCTTTTACTTTTCATGACGTTCCGTGATATAAGAATGGTATTGGTTTCGGTCGAATATTACGTTTTCTATTTTCAACGAATCTTTATGTTTTCGAAACTCTAGAACGCGCGAAACAGACTTTCTCTGTTGTTTATGATTTCAAGGATGTAATCCTCTTCGAACTTGTGCCCATAGTCCAATCGATGGATGTTGAATTTATAGTGCCGCAGCGCAAAATTTTAATTGAACGTTTTTAATGTTTCGTGCGTTTTGTTGACAGGTAAGGAGCTTAATTTAAAAAGTCTGCGGTCACACCCATTCGGCGTAAGTAGTCATGTTGAAAAACGCATTTTTTATCATACATCGAAAACAGTTGACTTTGGGATGAAAAAACATGAGAACATTTGTCGTAGATGGGATGTTTTTTTTATCCCAAAGCCAGCCATTTTCGAGGTACGATATAAAACGCGTTTTTCAAAATGACTACTTAATTTAAGTTCCTTACCTGTCAATAAAATGCGTGCAACGTTAAAAAAGTTTATTCGCTAGAATTTTTCATTGTGAATATCGGCATGACCGGAATCGAGACATAGGAAAACATCGGAGAAATAAATAACCTCGGAACTCTGATCACCATGACCGCGTTTCCGGATTCGTGGCTACGTGCCGTAACTTTCCTTTTCAAAGTTCAATTTCATGACGTATATAGGTATTAGTGGGCATCGGAATTACGTCCCTGATGCTTTCGGGAAATCGAGTCTTATCTGAATGCATTCTGCAGTTATGCGCGTGCCGGGTCATAGGAGGAAATAGTGTTTATATATTGTGCGTAAAAAACTTCCGGTGATTTCAAGTTCAAGTCACTCGCAAGGCATTGTACACTTCGTCTGTATTTAAAAGAAAAGAAAAAACTATCACACATGTATATTAAGGTGGTTCCATTGTAGTCAATCCAAAGAGCTTAATTGTAGTAATTGAGATTTAGACTAATTGTTAATAAGAATTAACTGAATCCCTTCTGGCTAAAAACGCGAAAACGAGCTTTTCGACAGTTGAATTTTTAACAGCATGCTTATGGCTGTTTCAAATTTTTTTTTTATTTTTTTTTTTTAACGGAAACGCTGTCACAATTAATTCATAAAACTCCATAGACTTTGACGAAAAACGAGATAATGTTTGTTGGAACAATGATCTTTCCAACGATATGTTGAAAAATAGACGTTGCCGATCGTTTCGAAAAGATTCTTAACGATGAACAATGATGCGACGGTGTATGATTTAATTTGATTACCGTGAATCGTATTTTCACACGATTTGGATTGATTTATTACTAATAATCACAGTATGAAGACTAAAACGTCACTGAGACATTGAGATGTACAAAAATCATGGAACTATAGACTAGCTATTAATTTTAGTATTTAGTGAATACAACGAAACTGTCTTCAATCCAACTTTTTGCTCGCTGATTATGACAGTTATCGTCCGTACTTGTGATCATGATAAACCTGACGAACGCGCACTTGGATCCTCATGTTGGTTTCCTATGAGTTCGGGGTATGAGGTCATCGGTGATTATATCGGTTTGTAGAAAGCTTGATCCGAAAGGCCAATGTTTGGTCGAGACTAGTCGGTTGGACGTTATTTGATCCGCTCAGCCTTCTTTGGGAACTCTCGTGAGTGGTTGCAGCTAGGTTTTAAGTCGTCCATTTCGATGCACAACCAATGCCTGGAGGAGGAGCTGCTCAGCCCGGACCGGAATCCATTTAGCGACGAGAGAAATTCGACGGTGCATTTACTCGTTATTGACCACCTTACACCACTGATAGATATCGATGGTGTAACAAAACTAGTCACATGGGTCGATAGTTTTCTCAAATTATCACGGTATGCCCAAACCATGCCTATTGTAACGAGTAATTTACCAAGTAGATACGGGTAACTGAAAATCATTGGTCGTGTGTCGGCGTACTCGTGGTACTGTTGCACATTAGCGTTTGGTTCTCCAAATTGCAGATGCGTTACGTAATCGGATCGAGCAATGGGTAAACGAGTGATTTTTTACGTTAACCGCTTGTGTCTTAATTTAGCTTTTTTTTAGTTCCTCTCAACGTTCAGTCGAGGAGTTTTGATCCATGAATGAAACGACGTCACGAACACGTAACTCATACTTTACCTCCTCTGCGGTTTTTCACGCAACTGCCGACCACTTCGAAACCATGTACCGATGTAACCTCATCGTGATATGAGGGATAAAAAGTACTCCTGCCGAAGGCGTAATACATCCTGTTGTACGCGTGCCAAAGTAAGAGAGTCGGTATCCTCAATTATGTGGAATGTAACTTGATGCTGCCTGGACTTTGAGCTCGGGGAAAAGAAAGCTGCTCGCAATTCATTTGTGAATCAACCGAATGAACCGCTCTTTTCTATCACAGGTATTAATTGCGATGCTTTTCAACCCAGTGTGTGGATCAAAGAAAGATGGGAGTTGGGCAACTCTCGGTAGAGTTAGGATATGATTTTCAGTCATCTCTGGTGATTGGAAAGCTTCGATATTATGTACGATGAATAAATATTGAGACACATTTTGCGAGGACTTGAAAAATTTGGTAATCCGTGAAATGCGAAATTCGGATCGCGTTTTTATCAATGTTACAGATAAGAGCGGAGTAAACAGTGACGGATTATGGGATTCGATATGATCAAGGCTTGGGTTTTGTAAATTTCACGTAAAATGCTCCATTATGCGGTATTTTACTGAATAGGTATGATTGGATCGAGAAATGGAAAATCAGTAGATCATTGAAGTTACCGAGCCAACCCAAAGAAAATTTAAAAACAAAAAAATTAACTAGGATCTAGTGCATTGCACTCAGGATGAAACTACTCGGAAGCTTCATTTCTTGGGTTAAAAAAAAATCCCTTGGAAGTTTCAGCAGAATCCGTGATCCGGAGTTCGGATACTCTTCTTGTTTATAGATGCGAATGTTTCGTTTAAACATTGTTTCTTAAAAATTTTTGTTAAATGTATTAAATTCGTTCCATTTTACACCACGATAGTTCGTTTAATTCAAAAACTTATTTTCTGTATATATCTTACAGAAGAAGAAAAAATTATGGATTGCGGCTTTGATTTTTAATAGTCCTGAATACACAAAAACTATGTAAATATAAATCGAGATTCACGTAACAGAAATAGGAAGACTAATATACCGGGTTTATTCAAGCTGATCGTACACTTTGAGAATTTGTGACCAATATCTTTTCGTCAAGAGGTAAGAAAACAAATTCGAATGACGCAAGTTGATTGTATAAGATTTCAACAAGTTGAGAGTAGGTTTACAAATAATTACACAATTTAAAGTCATCAACTCTGGCGTTTTTGGAATAATTCTGCTCATTGACCAGATATCCACAAATTGACTGAAAAATATTGGAGAACTCTTACATTATAGTATACAGTATTGATGCAAAAATGTAAATTTTGACGAACATACGTTCTACTTTAATTACGAAAATCTGTTTTTATTTACTTGGAAATAACTATTTCTAAAATTGCTTTTGTCGATTTTTGGAGATTTTTACGGTGAACAAAACGAACTCGGCCACATTTTAGTTGGATCAAAATCATTAGACATTATGGATTTTGAGCATTCTACTTACGAAATCTTTTCAACCGCATTGAATATCATTGACGCAAATAATGTTGCTGGACATGTTCCGCCTTATCAAGCTTTTGATTCAGACTGTGGATCCAAATGATTGATAACTGTATCGCATTTGGTTATCAACAGTAAGAGTAATATCATCCCCCGAAGACATGGAGATATCTGAATTCTGAAATGTCAATTACGACGAAGCCCAATTATCAGTAACCAGAGGAATTGCGTTAATCAGAGCAGTTTCTTTCATCGATACGTTTCAATTGAAAGTCGAAAGAAGAAAAGAAGAAAGGGAAAAGAAGAAAGAGAAAAGAACGATGGAACGAAATTCTGTCGTAGACACTTTGGCTCTTGGAGAGTTCGGATGAGGATTGGAAGAGGTGAACGCCTTTTCCGTATTTACCGCGCATCCGAGGATACAAAACTTCGGTTCGTCGTCGAGACTTTCCAGGATTCGAAGACGTTGCGTCAAGTGACGGTCATTATACAGAGATTATGAAACAAGGATGTCGAACGAGTAAGAAAACGTGTGAGACTGCCGATCGCGTGCGTTGGTCCCGGATGCGGGAGGCGAGAGAGGCGGGAGTCCAGTTAGTCGAGGAAATAAAGCAATGGACTGTCGATTTTTTGAGCAGTAAGACGGATTTTAATGCGGTTTTTTGCATTCGCTTCGTAAGAGCGCCTACAAACTTTGTGAACTAAATTGATTAATTAATTTTTTGAAAATGCATTATGGCACTAATAATATGCATTTTGCAAGTGCACTTCCAAGAGACACTAAATAAAAAATTTGCTACTCGGGGGTTTTTGGGGTCGCTGAACACGAATATCGCCACGGCAACCGTCTCCGAGGTACCTGGTGCCCAGGGTGGACAGTATCAACGTCTTCTCCTAGAGTTTTGGCGAAAATTGTGATCGAATTTGTGATTGAATTAAGAACAATATACTTTAATTGAGATAAAAATGATAATACTCAAGATAATTCCAGAAAGAGACGTTGAAACGTTCACCCTGGGCACCAGGTACCTCGGAGACGGTTGCCGTGGCGATATTCGTGTTCAGCGACCCCAAAAACCCCCGAGTAGCAAATTTTTTATTTAGTGTCTCTTGGAAGTGCACTTGCAAAATGCATATTATTAGTGCCATAATGCATTTTCAAAAAATTAATTAATCAATTTAGTTCACAAAGTTTGTAGGCGCTCTTACGAATCGAATGCAAAAAACCGCATTAAAATCCGTCTTACTGCTCAAAAAATCGACAGTTGGGCCGTTTTTAGTGCTTTATTTCCTCGACTAAGTCCCGTAAAACGAGGAAAGTCGATCGACGTGTCACAAGTGACGCATACGATCTTACAACTAAGACTTCGGGCGGCAGTGACGCAGTTGGTTTGTCAAGTCGCAACCACAATCGTGCAGCCGCGGCACGTGTTCAAAGACAGGAGTGGGGCTTCCGCACGTGGCCGGTGGATAAAACCGGCGGGAAAAACAGGCTAGACATCAGTTTCGAACAAGGAGTTCGAACGAGGCGATCGTAGACGAGAAGCCGACAGTCGATATCCCGAACAGTCAGCTCGAAAAGCTCGTGAAGAGAATAATCAAGAATATCGAGCGAAGGAATTCGAGCATCCGGCGCGAACCTCTCAGGGATTTCGGATGAAAATGGCTAGCCCGAAAACCATCCTCGTAATCACGCTGGTGTTCGCCACTCTCGCAATTCGATCGAGCTGCAAGCCTGCTGTGTCTGTGCCTAGATCTTATCTTGAACAAAAGAATAATTTGTCGAAAGTGTGTTCGTTCGAAACGAAGACTTTGAAACCGAACATTTTGACATACTGTGAGGACGAGGCGTACGTAGCAATATGGGATCAGTCCGCACACGATGAACGAGTGTACATTTATCGGGTCGGCGAATTGACGATACTGACTTAGAAGATGCCGAGAAGACCGTGCGAGACTCGCGTTGGAATAATCGAAAGGGACAAAAAGGAGGACGACGGAGACGACTGTCGAATCGTCTTGCCGAGAAGAAACGTCGAATCTGCCTGCCCATCTTGGATGTCCTCAATTCCCATCAAAGCTTCCAATCGCGTCAAACTTGACTTTGTCTCGATTCGTATTTATGGGAAGTATTTATTACTTCATCTGCCGCTTGCGACAACGTTATTTATTCAACTATTTATTGGCATGTTCGGTCATTCGTTATTTATTTATTTATTCATTCAATTGTTTAACAGCACGGTTCGTGCAAATGTTCGTTGTTTGTATGTCGACGGAAAAAAATCATTCCATCGCTTTGAAATTAAATGCCAAAATCGTCAAACTGTCAGTATTAGTAAAGTGCAAAAATAGATAATAAATGTATAGTTGTAAGTATAGTAATAATGAATGCTCAAATGCTTGTTTGATCTCAGTGATTTCAGTAACTAATAAAGTATACATCGACAACGATTGTCGAGCGGAATTGTGAAATTTTAACAATCGTATAGTTATTAAGCGCCAGTTTGTATGAACAAAATATATGTAATATTAGTATATCTTGTATAGACTTCACGTATCAGCTTTAAATCGCGATTGAATTGCAGCGACTTTCGAAATCACGTGTACGGCGTATGTATTTAAAACATGGGACTGGAATTTCACGTAAACGAAGCAAATGTACCGAGAGAATTGCGAATGTACCTAGAAGCTGAGGAGAAAAAAATAAGAAATGAATAAACTGTATATTTTGGAATGCATATAAAATACAATCGTGCTAATTTTAAATTTCTGTTGTGCGAATTAATTACATTTACATCCCTCCGACCATTTTATTCGGCGTTGCTGAAATTCCTCAAGCATGACACAAAAATCTTACAAACCCTGTCATGACGCACTGTAAAGTCTGGCTGCGATATTTTTTAATTCTTTACTCTACTCATTTTTGTTAATCAAACAAAAATTATCCCCGCCGCTCGAAGCGTTAATCTTGAAAAATGTATAAGAAAAAGCTCATAATTTGAAATATATTTTTCCGTGGAGTTTTCAATGATTCGCACTGTCGTAAAATTTACCATGTCCGTAAAAGTTCACACCGATAAGTGTAAAATTAAACATCATCGGTGTAAATCCTTCGATTCTTCACATTAACTGGTCTTAAAATCAACACCGAAATAGCGTGGACTTCTGTAGAATATTTTCAGTGTTCGATTCAACACCGCATGTCCAACAGTGCAGAACTATCCGTACAAATACCTACACGGAAAATTCTCTATTCTCATTTTCGCCTTGGACTTTTCTTGGTCTGTTAAGCTTTGTCTTGGTCTTGTTCGGTGATTTCTTGGCTTTCTATTATTCGGATCTGTCCTTATATAAATATCAAATTTTCGAAACAAATGCCACGGTTGTTTCGTATGAAAATTTTTATCGTACCGTGTGAGAAAAAACTGTTTATATTTGTTTAAAATAAAAAGTATCGCGACGAAAAGTATTCGTAATGTTGAGAAATTCGTGCAGTTCAAGGAAAATCAAATATCAGATATTGTTGAGTAATATTATTCTTGGATATGAGGGTCATAAACAAAAAACACTTTTTTTGTGTTAACGTTTCAGCCCGGATGGGGACCCTCCTCGGAACAATTTTATTTCAGAACATCTGTCACGAACAGAAAATTTAAAAATAATGTACAACGTCAGTTATAACGAGGTTAAATGTGAAAAGTTTAGGTAATAAGAAGGAATGTTGTGCTAATATACATTAGAGGAATTACCTGACGATGAACCGACACTTTCAAATCACGAAGAAAAAGAATCAACTAATATAATAACGAATGCGCGTTAGAATAAACGAATAAAACTCATAAAGTTCATTTTTAAAAGAACACAACAACAGCGATACGAAACTCCCGAGCATTCATCCTGTTTGGTAATTCAATAAAAACACCCAACGACAGTTTTTTTGGTTTAGACAATAGAACACATTTGATCATCTTGTCTTGGATTGACAGAATCGGGATGTGCAACAATATTGCACATTTCTAACAATAACCTATTGTAATACAATGGTTCCACGTCTAAAATGCTGGCTTGAGAATAATTGAACGAATGATCGAAACCTTTCAAATTGCGAGATCGATTAATCGTCTCTGAAAATCGACAATTCGATTTAGGTTGATTTTTTGAATATTCCTATCGATCGTAAATGAAAGATGTTGCTTAAGGTGCTGTAAATCAATCATCTTGTTGAAAATTACCAAATGCGAAATAACATTTTTAAAGACAGCATTCCTGTTGGTTATAGTTTGGGATAATGGGTTCTAAGAAAAAGAACTTGAGTTATCAATTATTTACCACCTTACCGTCGGATGTTAAATTTAAAATTAGTTGAAAAAAGTTGAAAAGTCATCATTTAAAGCTCGGCTTGAAGCGTGAAAGACGGATTTCGACCAATCGACTATTTTCAACGAAAAGTCCGTTTTTGACCAAAGTCAGAGTCGACTTTGCCATTCCTAAATCGATTCAGAAGGATACTACATTAGTTTTTCTAAAGATACCAAGTTCTTTCCATTATTTCTAGCGGTACAAGTTTTATTATTCGTCATATATAATATGCAGCTAGTTCTATAAATCGTGAAATTCAATAAGTATATAATCTCATTACTTCGATTTCATGTACCTTATAAATAGTTTTTGGAACAAGTCCAAGTTTCAAAAAGGTTTGTCGTCCAATATTTAGCGAAAAGGAGGTCGAGGAAATGGATTGAATGTTTATAGACGATATATATATATATGTATGTATGTTATATTTTTTTTTCGTCCTTCAATTACAAAGATTTTTGTTGCGTTCTGGGTTATTATTCTTAATCATAAAATTATACGGTAAAGTTAATTTTCACTTAATTTTAATGAATAATCTATACAATTGAGTAGAGTTTACTTATATTATAATACTTGTCGTTTACGTAAAACGTTACATTTTATTTTTACTACATTGATCTTAAATTATTGGTAAACTTGTAATGTCTTGAGAAAAGAAATGAGGTTGATATGACCATGATGACCTTTGAAATTAATTTTTTGTGTAGAGAAATTTCAGTTCTCCGACAGTGTGTTGATTGGAAAATTAAATAATGCGAATAAATTAATATAAATAATATGAATGATAACGGTAATAATAATAGAGATGTTTGACATGTCGTTTAAAGCAAATGGGTGATTCGTAAAAGTAAGACGATGATAATAATCGATACTTTAATCGCAATAATACAGTACATTGCATCGCATCGTTCATGGAAGTAAAAAAAATGATAACCAAGTGTTTGGAAAAATCATCGATTATACTCGATTCGGTTTAATCTAAGATCGATTATTATCAATTGTCTACGCTACTACGTTCGCTCGTGTAATACAAACAATAAATATATTTAAATAACACTCTCACACCGTTTCAGGTAATTTATATGTAACATTGTAAAAGTTTGAGCTTACAGGTGGATTGATTACACGGGTGAAGAAGTAGTTGCGATATTTCAAACAACGGCCAAGTCTTAAGAATTTTGCGCACTGTTGTTTGGTTTGATTAATAAGATGTAGACGTTGTTCACGAATTCGACGTCGAAGTATAGGTGGCAACGTGCATTTAAAGCCAATTGGATCTCCATGTTCTTGAGCAACGACTGATTGCAAGGAGGACTTTTCGCTCCTGTTTCGGCAAGTCTGAGGCATTTATTTCCAATTTCCAACGATTCGGGGCTCGGCGTTGGCGTCGGATTCGGTTGGCTCAACTCGCCGTCCTTATTTCCAATCGGCGATCCGACATTCGCTGATTCGGTGTAAATTACGGCAAAAATTACCAGAGCAATCGTCAGATTGGTGAAAGTTTTGGTTGACGGCGTCATTTTCTTGTCGAAGTTGTGCCTGGTTTTCTTTATATTATTTATTTGTGTATTTGTTTGATTTTGTTTATTTTTTTTCTTTCAAAAAACAAAATCTATCGATTTATTTATACACGTACGCAATTGTTACTTGCGACTTTCTATCCACTCGCGGTTGTCGATGAGATATTTTGATTTTTATGTGTTTTCAATTTGGAGAAAAGATGAAAACTCTGATCCAGTTCTCACGGTTTTACTTTTGTTACAAAATGGAGGAGACTTGTGCGACTTTGGCACGAATATGTTGTTTCTTTTATTCAATTATTTATTTTTTCTCTCTACTTTTGTCAATCCATGCGAAACGATACGGTTGAACGTCTTGCGCCGACTGTATCTTCACTGTATGGATCGAGCCATATATATTATCGTGCTGTATTTCCTTCGCCGACTTGCCCCCCACTCGCGTTCGCGTATTGACGGATCTTAAAACCGCACGGGCGTAAATCTTTTTATTATCGCTGAAAACGCGTTGGTTGTTTCCTCGAAGATATCCCCCCAACCTTCGGTTTCTTTTTACGTGATGTCACAATGTCGCATTTTCGAAAGATTTGTCTGGGGAGGGGGGGTTATTTTTTTTTTTTTGCGCTGAAATTAAGGATTAAAAAAAGCACACGCACACACACACGCACACATCCATGAAATCATTGACTTTTAATCGGCAACAGAAAAAAGTTGCAAATTTTTTTTTACGTAATTTGAAAATTTTTAGGCTTCGCACGTCGTGCTGGTGGTTTTTTTTTTTTTTTTTTTTTTTTATATATATATACATCAAAAAAGATTCTATACGTATAAAAAAATCGGCAGGGTCTGCATCGGATATTTAATGGAGTTGATTGTTTTTATTTTTTATAGAAATGTATTTGTACAAGAGCGCAGGTTAGCTTTTAAGCCTTATTTCCGTATACATTGTTATTACAAAAAACGATTTCGGAAGTTGCGAATGGTTGAGCCCGATTTTATTTCATGCTTAGACTCGAGAAACATGATATTTTTAACATTGCTAAATAACCGATGACCACGATGACGTTTTTGCTGTATATTTTCTTTTTTTTGTTTCAATTATACCTGGATGTGAGTTACGTAAAATTAAGAACAATGATCTCTGATTGAGTGCAAACTAGTCGTTTAATTTTTTTCCGCTCTGAAAACAGTATTTGCAATTGGATTGAAAATTCAAGATTTATTTTATTACAAGGATTGGCGAGAGAAAGAAACAAGAGAAACATATCCTGAAAGGATTTTCATGTAAAAATTAATTAGAAGTGATAAAATATGAATTGATATGAGCACAGTGAGAAAAATTTCATTTGTTACAGTAACTAGAAAAATTGTGTAAAACGGGTATCGTTGAAAAAAACTGTTTGAATATCGTTGGAATTACGACAAACGAGGTACGCGTAAACATTTTGCGCTATTGTCGATCCTTTTTTGGTAATTGCAAAGCAAAATCAGTTTGCGCGGTTTACTCTATTGTTTCCAATCAAACAAGCCTTTGACGTCAATTTATCGTTGCGCGAGCGTTAAATTTTCGCAACGGTCAGGCGAAAAAGTGACAAATAGTTGAAAACTGATCGGTAACCGGAACTGAAAATTTCTCACATTGCGCGCAGTTTTTTTTTTTTTCAAGCGAAGATAAATTTTCCATTCCGAAAAAATAAAACTGTATCGCGAGTTTCGTTGCAGAAATTCCCACGTGCAACGGATAAATTTGCGCATAATTTTTTATAAAATATGACGCATAATACAAAACGCGCGCTACGCGAATGAACGAATGGTTGTTTGTTTATGTTTCTTGTTTCGTTTTTTTTTTTTTTATTATTTAATTATTTATTTTCTTTTTTTCTCCTCCAAACCGAGGAAAGTTGCCATTGCCAAACGACGTTTGTCAATGGCTTGATCTTATCCGCATTGATTGACGTGCGACGGTGGATGTTTTTTTGCACTTTTGACGCGACGCTAATTAAAAGAAGAAACGGGGAAAATGAAAAGGCATTTCGTAACGTCCCGTCAAACGCGTGCATTGGACGGATGTCCGGGATTCTACATTTTTTTTTTTTTTTTTTTTATGTTATTCACAACCTCGAATGATCTTTGCCACTTCGTACGACTGTTGAAACATAGAAGAATCTAATTTACGGCCAGTGTCATCGAATTTTGATAGTTCAAGGCTTTCCAGCAATCGGTAATATACACTGAGAGAAATTTTTAGTTCCGATTGTCGATCGGTCCTTAAATATTTTTATTTTTTTTCACCACGATCGAAAAATATTGTTCCACGTGGAAAATGAAAATTAGTTTTCTAGCTGTTAACGGAAAGTCTGGTATCCGTTGATATTGTTTCGATTTTACATCCCCCGTACTGGATACGTCATCTTGGATTTAGAAACCATCAGGTTCTGACTTTAGATTCGTGATCAACGATCGATGGTTTAATTCGGTATTTTTATTAGTAATCGTTCATTTTTACACACAATGTGGGTGATTATACGCGTGAAAACATTATGGTTCAAATGACTTGAGAACATTTACCAGTTGTAGTTGAAAATAGTAATAAAATATCGTCAGAGTTGAAAAAATATCTTTTCAATTCAATTGACCGTTCAATAAAAAAGTATACGTTACGTTTTAATCATGAATTTAATTGAATCTATTGCAAGATTATATAAAAATTACCAATTTAAAGTGCTGCTTACATTTCTTTGTCATTTTGAATATCGAAATTTATACGAATTTTATCATCATTGCTACGCGTTTACGAGCATTGTGAACTCAGCGAGAAAGATTAATCGCATACATGCTTAAATACGTGGTGTAAAAGTATGTCGAAGAATTAATGTAAAACGAAAAAAAAATAAAAAAAAATGTTTATTGTTGTTGGATTTTTTTAAATCCATTTTCTGGAACGACTAACCGAGTCGTCGATAACTTTCATTTAAAAGGCAAGAGTAATTAGCGCATGTAAAACACAGTTGACGTACAGTGATTTGTTTGGTTGGAATTTTCTTTGTAGATGAAACGAAAACTAGCGAAACCGAACGTATAAAAATTGGAGAACGAGAATTGAAAAAAGGCTGCAGGTAGTATTTTTTCGTAAAAAATGAAAAACAAAACAAAAAAAAATACACAAAAAATCACAGACTGATTATTATATCTCCGTTATTTATTTATTTATTTTTTTTTTTTTAATCATTTTTCATTTGCAAGATAAGTACTTGTTACTTTGTTGATTGTACAAAATAGAAGAAAAAAAAAAAAATAATTAAAATTGTTTGCAAAATTCCCGAGCGTATGTGTACAAATATTGTTTGTGGGGGAAAAAGATGACGTATGTAAATTTTGAATGAATCGCTTTGAGAATAACTGACCTTTAATTTTCTACCTTATTTTTATTTATTTTTTTCCTCACGATATATTCCTGTACTTCACCATGACGTAAATATGCAAAGTATTCCTCAATCTGTCGGCCGTCCGCCTGGCACGCGCCTTTTTTGATATCGCGTCACGTGCCGCGTCATAAAACAATTTTCCTCGACCGTAGTTTATACTCGCAGCATAGAGAAGACGTTTCCAGTTGCTCGCGATAAATTCCCGAATTTTTTAAAAATTTTATTCCTTTTTTTTCTACACCCGAGACACAGGGGCGTAACTAGGTATTTAAGGGCCCCTTGGGTGAATAATAAAATAATGATAAAAAATTTTTTCCAATAAAATATATTCGGCTTGTGCATTCTATTCGTTGTCAATTAAAATCACCATTTGTCCAAGAAGATATCTCACATTCTTTTACTGTACAATCGACGTTAACAATTAACGTTCAAAGTTTGATGAAATTAGGTAATTTACGTACGAACACTTTCATTTACGAATTTTATGCATCGGAAATTCCTTGTCGAGAGTTTTCAATTCACCGCGAAAATATGCGTCCTCCGTTGTTTTCGGTATATTCGTCGACGAATTGTAAAATTTAAAAGAGCCAAGAAACCCTTTTCCCATTTGTTATTTCCATATGCTGCATCGATCGCAAAACTATCTTAAAGTTGACGCAGCGAGCATAATTTTGAATTTGCAAGCGCTTACGCTCCTGGGAGCATAAAAGTTCAAAAACAACTTTATCAAGGACCATCCTAATTTATTTTATATATATATATTTCTAATTTCTTTTTCTATACGCTTGTATTTTACGAATTTGACGAAATATCGACAACGACAACGACGGAAATTGACAAATGATGCATATTTTGGAATAAATATTTATTGCAAGATTATGCGCGGAAGAAAAAGACAATGCTGAAATTGCGCCAGGGTAATCATATACATGCACTTATAGCACCCTAATAAATAGATGTGAAAATAATAACAATGAATCGTTAATCTTTTCAAATTTTTTCACATTGCTGTAACGAAATTTATGAGCGAATTTTTGATCGTCCTAACTGCACAGTTCAGTGCAACATGATAAATCATTGACGCATGTTTTTTTTTTGTTTTTTATTCATTTCTTTTAATTATACTGATACATTTGTTCAATACATTTAGGTTGACAATACAACAGACGAAAAATCCGGGGAAATATTTTCATACGAATAACATATATAGGTGATGCGTATGTCTATAAATTAATTACTACCACTTTACAGTATCTTTGGGAAAAATTGTCAAAGAATTGCGATAAACTGTATTCGACGTAATTTTTTGTCCAAACGTTGCGAATGCGGTTGTCTGAAAAGGTTAGCTTACGTTTGATTAGGTGTTGTGTTTTTTTTCTTTTTTTTTTTTACCTCTAACGAGCTTTATTGCAATTTTTTTTCCATACACTTTTGATCGCACTGAGACAAAAGTTCATTTTCTATAGTTACTATAAAAGTTTAGTAAAATGGGTATTGTATAACAACACCGGCTTAAATGTTGTTGTTGTTGTTACAAGAAAATCGTTACACAAGTTTTTGTCGGTACTATTGTTTAGTTGGTTCGATACATGATTATATTTTTATTTTTTTTTTTTTTCATTCAAAGTCAAATTAGACTTCGGAATAAATTTACCGTCGCAATTGCAACGTAAAATTGTGGCAGTAGTTGCAAGAAAATATAATGCGAGCGACAACAATTGATAAGAATGTAGTTACCGGTTATAATCAAAATTCCCGGTCACAGTAATAAAACTCATTTTCATTTCGTAATCTGCAGAAAATTACACGTGTAAAATTTTTACGGTTACGGTAACGAATGAACGTATTTGCCAATATTTTCATGATATTTTTTTTTTTTCACATTTTGGTTTAAGATTTGCGATTATCGAGCAGGTCCGTTAAAGACAAAACTCACGGGGTTACAATCATGGTGTAAAATAATAATATAGTAGTGTGTGTGTGTGTGTGTGTGTGTGTATTATTATTGAGCCCAATTTGTTATCTGTGGTTGGCAAAAGAAATAATTATCCTTCTGGTAAAGCAGTAAGTACAATTGGCATTCGACTTCATGGTCTCTGTAGACTAGACAAGTGTAGTGCGGAATTTTATCTTTAGGATCCGGGAAAGCACATTGCATCTCTTGTAGCGGTTTAGTGAGATTTGCTGGTATGGTACACCTGCGAGTCGATTCGCCCCTAATCTCATTACCATGCCCGATCGGCGAATCGATTTGCTTGAAATCACGTTTGATATTTGTACGCCGTGCGATGCTTTGACTTACGTCAGAGTATTCCTTTTCCATATCATCTTCGTTCGCGATCAGCCGAGGATCGTAGATTGACGGATTATTATCATTCAGTACGTATTGTAACTGGGCTCTCTGAAGGATGTAGTTCCAAAAATCGGTACGTAACTTGGCCTCCGATGTCGATGACAATGTCGCCATAACCATGACGGCCAGGATGATCCTCGCGGGCGACATTCTCTCCTATATTTATCTCCGGATCCCAACGACGACGACGACGACGACGGTTCGATGATTTCTTCGAGACTTGGGAGTGTGACAATTTTTTTCACGTAGTCTTGCGTGTCGCAACTTTACGAATCTCTCTACACGTTTGCAGATCAGACAATCGCTCCTAGTTGGTCGGCTGCTGGTTACGGATTGCGTGTTTCATCAATTTTTCATCCGTTTTATATACTCTCTCCTACGTGCTTTTTACACGTTGGATAACCTCCACGACCTCACTTTCTCTCTCTCTCTCTCTCTCTCTCTCTCTCTCTCTCTCTCTCTCTCTCTATCGGCTAACACCCCAGCGAACAATAAAATTGAATCATATGACAATACGCATGATTACATAGTTGTTTCTTTCCTTGATATTATGTTTCAATTTATACGAGATCGATGTTTATTGTATCGTATAAACCATCGAGACCGTCGAGCGAACGATCAATAAATATTCTTTCGTATACACAGATAGTCTGACTATTCGAACAGAATTGAAAATTGTGTTTTGGAAATTTTTTACTTGGACAATTTTTTTTTTTTTTCTTCTATCTGTCCGCGTTTTACGCAAAAGCAGCGAACATCCATAGATTAACGAAGATTAACGAATTTGAAATGTAGAAGATAAAATTCGCAATTTTTTCGCGAATGACCTTTCGTCACGATTAGGTGCATGATTAATATCTTTTTGCACATGCGGGTATGTTTGCGAATTTCAATGGATATTTTGTGTTTTCGACGTTATCGAAGCGAATGCAAGAAAAAAATAGAAACAAGTCAGATACGACTGCTTTGTTATTAGACATGTGCGATTATTAATATAAATTTAAAAGAGCCAATGTTATCTATATGTATAGCAGCGGGAGATTGGATGGGATGCGGTGTTTCTTTTTTTTTTTTTTTTTTTTTTTCTGCCTTTCAGAGAAGACCAAAAATTTGGAAAAGGCTTAATTCTAACGGTATTTGACGTGAATTTTTTTCGGTTAACGCTAATTGTAAAATTACACCGCGGTATGAACTTCAGCTAACCACGAACTTACCGTCTTAGAATATTTCTACCGACCGGAAGTTGTGCATACGTTGGCACGGACGGTGATCGCATGGCTGGGAATAGGACGTTTAACCGGACATTTATGCTCTTCTACATTTTACACATTTTACACATTTTACACATTTTACACAGCAGTTTGCGGTTTCATACCGTCCACGGATCGGAGTTCAATGTCCGAGAAATTTAATTGCGGATTCGATGATTAAGCCGAGTCGAATTGGTGTCTACGTGATAAACGAAATGTTTTTTTCTTTTTTTATTTCTCTCAAAGAAGTTTTTCTTTCCTTATTTCTATTCCGCGCGGGCAAAGGTATATCCGCAGAGTTTGATATAAGATCGTCGTAAGTCGGTGAAATTGAATCCGGGTGTAACGACAACCTCTGGAGGAATATAATATGTATATATATATTTTTCAAGGAACAAAAGGACAAAAAGCAAGATAATTCTGACTTTCGGTTAAAGGAGCCATTGTACGTAAGTGCGGTTAGCGAGACACGCGTCAGTTGAACAAAACGTTGTCGTTTGTGCTTGAAACAACGTTATTTCAACATTAGTTTAGCAATATTTTCGCAGGAATATTTATTCGTTTTCTCGGTCTACTCAATTAGTTTGATTATCGATAAAATCCAACGATTCGGTTACATCTTTTTTCTAAAACGTCCACGTTGATTTTGTCGTAATTGCCTCGCACCATAAATCTCTCCGAAGTCATACGGAGGCAAGTAAAATAGATTCTGCTCAGTGGATAATTCTTGTAATCTTGTTTTCTATCCAAGCTGGAAATCCCGACGTTATACGCCTCGTAATTTCCCTATTATCGGTTGTGAATTATATGTACCGAAGCATTCGTGCCTCCGAATTGTTTCTCCCACTGTTCTGGATTCTCGCTTCTTTCGCAAATTCGTAGTCCTCGTTTCAAGTCACTGCTGTTCCATCCTCCACGGGACGTATCTACTCGAATTACGTTAACATTCGTATAATCCAACTCCAATTCCAACATTCAAACGATCCATTTTGTTCAACTATACATTTAAATTTCTCATTATTCGAAAGCAAAGCATTTGTACATTCGATCGTAAACTTTCCTTACATCAATTATTAATCCTTTCTCCGTTCCTCGACTCGAAAGCAGCGACGAGATCGGACTCAAGGGTACCCGAAACTACGTCATCTTGGTGGGTAGGTATTGAGAAAACCGTTCGCCAGGATTGCCGTTGTTAAAACTTACTTCATTAGCGGGAAGATTTTCTTAATTTTAATTTTATTTCTCGTTTGTTGAGTTTTTTTACAATCCACCTAGCATTATTAAATCACGAACGATGTAATGCTTAAAGTCGCGTGTTTGCGTTCTAAGTTAACAATACGAAGGAGAAATCGTACGATCGAGGAAAAATTACGCTACCTATTCCTTTAGCATCGCAGAGCTCGTCGGTATTCCCGAAAATTTTTAATATCGGCTCAAAAAATTCATTTGCAATCGGTTGTTCAACAACTTGTTAGCAAATGCCATTGATGACAAGGCACTTTACAATTAGATCTATCAAAAAAAAAAAAAAAAAAAAAAAAAAAAAAAAAAAAAAACCTAGCGCATTATTTTCTCAATAAGATTATAATTTCAGAATTCGTACTCGCAGTACAATTTCAAATAAATTTACGAAAGCGTTCACTTTCCAAATTTAGCAAATTGTTAGATAGTACGTAAAATTACAGTGTAGTTGTCTAAAGTTGATAAATTGCTTGTTCCAAAATTAACGTGGGAATTCTTTGATCTTTGTTCGGATCTGATAACGTTAAGTATGCCGTATAAAGTTTATACGCGCACAACTTGAGTAGATTCACAAGAAAATTACGGAGTTTCCAAAAACTATCGAGAAACCTTGTAATACGTCACGCGAAATCCGACTAAGGAACTGAAGACCCACATGCGACATTTCCGAATCCAGTTGCGAGATGTTTGAAATCCTTTTAATTCCTTCCGCTACGGTATATTCTCAATTTCAACAGACTGTGATGAAATTTATTTGTATGAATGAATGTTTAGTAAATTCCAAATACTGTATGGCAAATGTACAGTAAACGTACGTATATAATGTATTTAATTACATTTTTGTCTAGTAAATGTGTAGTAAATTAACCATTTGAATAGTGTCGATATATTTATACATTAGGGTGTTTCAAAATAAACAAAATTTTCGATTTTCCAACGGGCCACGCCCGAAATAGTTAGTTTAGGCGCATTTGATTTTTAATCTTTTTTTCCTTCTTATCGAATTTATGATGAATAATTGTTAGTAAAATTTTTTTTTTCTTCGTGTTTACAGCTGTCAGGGGATCGGTTTGTGTCTTAAATAAGATGCTCCTGGAACTCTTTAGTTTATATTTAACAGGGACCCATTGTAATGGGAAATGTGTAAATATTGAACGAAATATTGAAATCTGAGTGAGAAAATGTTATTCACGTATTTCAATTGCATAATAATCAGAAAAATAATCACCCGCAATTGGTGTACAAAAATTTTCAGAATTCACGTCGATTGAAATCCCGTTTGATGCTGGTTCCTATGCAAAATGTGTAATCAATTTTTCATTCCTGCTTTATACGCATCGTTTACACAACCTACCCGAAAATAATAGATTTTTCCCGATCCGTTCCGAAGAATTTTCGTACCCGCACAGCCCTAATTATTATACATACGTATATTATAACCTCGGAGTTTTTTTTATAACAATATCCGGTGTACGTCGAGTTATCGTGATACTTTATGGATAACGAGTTTATGATTTTTCAACTATAAAAAAATGTGCGCACCCAAGTAAGTTTGCTTATCAAGTTTCAAGGGTAAAATCCACGTCTGACGAAACAACGAACCAATGAATGAACGAACGAATGAATGAACAACGGCTTATCGTGTTAAACGGTACGTGACAAATATCCGGAAGAATGGTTATCCGCGATACGTTTTTTCTGCAACTGGTTCATTTATGCCTCGAGGAGTTTTCCACCTTTTTTCCTGTTTCGCATTGCATAACTTCTGTAATTATACTCCTTTCACTCATAACTCCAAGAATTGAATGGCGGTTTCCACGTACCACCACCGGCAATCCTTGGACGATTCCGAAACCTCGGACTTTTTTCTTTCATCTATTTCGCGATATGTAACATTACAAGGATGTTTGTACGCTGCGCGTTTAAAGTTGCACGGAAAAAAAAATTCTGTTCGGCGAGCTGTATTGTACAGCTCCAGTAACTATACGCACTCTACGGTCTATCTTGTAGTTACAGCAACTATATATTAGTCAGCTCTGATAGCTGCAAGTTGTTCAGCTCTCACAGCTGAATGGTTTTGCTCTAAGAGCTGTAAGTTGCGCTGTGCTCTGGTGCGTTGACATATTTCATAACCTTCAAATTTCATGAGTATGATTTAAATACAGTTGATAGATAATTGTTTAAATAGTCCATTCAAATATGTAAATGACACTGAATAAATAATGATAATAATGATGAAAAATAATACTAATAGCAATATAATTGTACTATTTAATAATAAGCGCTGTGAGCGGAGCCGAAAAATTCTGGTCTAGCTCTTCGAACGAAGCTGTTTAGCTGAGAGAGCTGAACAACGTACAGCTATGACGGCTGACTAACAGTCAGTTATACGAACCATGCAGTGCTCTTCCAATAACAGAACGTTTAGTTCGACGAACTGTTTACAAGTAACTATCTAATATTTAGTTCCACGAGCTGAATTTTTTTTTCCGTGTGCGCAAGATATTGCGGTGGTTAGGTCTTATCGAACACGTATCCTGACACGTTTTGAATGCAAATTTTAAAACGGTTCCGCGATATCTGCAACGTGCTCTGTTGTAAATACACAACTATGTACGCTATGTCATAAAAATGATTTTTCTGACATATGTTAAATTCTGTAGCAATTTTGTGCCAATTTTTTTTCTACTTTTATCGATACCGTTCTGCACGGTTGAATTTTACACGCATTTTCAAATTGTCGTTGTTACTTTTATCCCAATATTAATACGTCGATAAGCGATGGAAACAAACCATTTTTTACGTCGGCCTGAATAACCGCGGAAACAACGCGGAAAACCGCAAGTTTTCGGCGGACATCACGGGATTCCCAGCTGCTTTCGACATGTTATGTTTTTATCTTCGTATAACAACGTATTTTTATGTTAAAAGAAAATCTCTCGAGACTTTCTCCTTGGAATCCTTACGAGCTTAATTATGTAACACAATACATGCTTTTATATGTTACAAAGTTTTTATTATTAGCGAGTACCACTTTCTCTAAATTTCAACCAAAAACAACAACAACAAAACGAAGCCTGAATCACATATTTTTGCAAAATAAAACAAACCCCGATCGAATTGAACGATCGATTGTCGGTGTATGAATTCCCAAAAACTTACCGTTTTTTTGCTTTCTCGTACATAATTTTTATAACCCTCCTTAATCGGGGGACCAATAAATAAATAAATAACTAAATGCTTATCGGTTTCAATGCAATTTTCGGGTAGATAATTTGAAAATACTTAGCTCTTATATCAATTTTGCTTAGCTTTATATCAAATTTGAAAAGAAAATAAATATTGCGATCCTTTCACGTCAGCGTTCTCTGTGTGACGTGTCTGAAATAATTTTTTCAGGACCGCAAAGACTTTAGTGAGAGTAAAAAGTCAATAACCTAGATTTAAAACTTGTTTAGTGCGATTTTTCACTGTTTTTTTTTACAAAAAACGGTTTAGGATACCCTAGCACTTGAGCTACGGCACTCCCCTTTTGAGAATCTCTCTGTTTTTTTACAAAATAACAATTTAGCCCTGCGCCCCCATGAAAATCCGAAAAAAAATTTATTTTGAAACACCCTAATACATATATATATATAGAAGAATATGAATAATATATATAGAAGAATATATATAATAGAAGAATAAGAAGAGCTACAAAAAAAAAAATTCAACAAATTTGTAGGAAATTTAATGTCCTACAAAAAAGTTCTAGAAAACCAAATTGCTAACATCGATATTTATTGAGATATTGGGCTTTTAAGGTGAGGAAGTATGGAATTTTCATGAATTATTGAGTTAAATTGTCGAATTATTTATTGTCGAATATTTTTTTTTTTTGTAGCTCTTGTCATTTACGAGATACGGGCAAAAAGACAAGAATTTCATGAAAAAATTTGGTTTGGCTGGCCCGTACGACTTCGCCGGTGTGAGTTACGACTTCACCGCAACGAGCACTTTTGTAGAGCATTTCATTCCGAAGGAAACCTACCGACGTCCTAGACTACACCATAGAATGCCTCTGAACTGTAGATGTTTCAAAGGAAAAAATTAAAGTTTGCGTGTATCTTAAGCGGGAAATCCTTACATGCCTTGGGCGAGCACTTGACATTAATAATAAGGGCTCAATCTTTCAGGGAATTTTTTTTTTTGTTGTATTTCCAACAAAATTTCACGATGGGACCGAAAAAAAAAAAATAGTCCAAAAAAAAGCACCCTAATATATATACATTATAAGGTTGCACCAATAACGCGGCATCCCGCATATAATTTTAGAAAATTTGAAATTGCAACTGTATCGCTGCAGCAACATAAAATTCGAGGCGTCAAAGTACGGCGGGATATTTCTATCTTCACTACCCGTAAAATTTCATCGACGAACCGACGCCATATTTAATCGCGCGGCTCTGCCAGTCTCTGGCTATCAACGCGCATGCGCCGTCGTGCCGGCGAACCGTTCGCACGACTCGCTACTTAAGTTTCGTTCGCCTCGTTCCTAGTAGGTGAATTACGTTGTTCGAAAGAGAGGGAAAGCCATTCAGACGACGGAACGCGACTCGGCGCTTCGCCCGTAGGTTGTTTGAACATTACGCGCTTGATTCATCGTCGGACTGTTTTCCGCCTCCCTGAGGAAACGGAGGAGGAGCAAAGAGACGCGTGTCCGTTATATGCGACGATCGCTGATATGTGTAGGCTTTATACAGGGCCGATTTAGAGGTCGAGAGGCTTCGGGGCAACAAAGGAGCGGAGGCCCCCTGGCCCCAAATTATTTTCCAAATAAAGTGGACAATTTTTTTTCGTTTAGCTTTTCAATGTATAATTTGGCTTTTCAAGATTACAACAAAAAGAAACAAAACTCACACTTGCCACTCGCAAGGTAAAACAGCGAAAGAAAAATTTCTAAAAGCGAAAACAGCGTAAAAAATTTTTTACCAGTGTTTATATACTAGTTGGAATTTGAAAATTTTTTTTTTTCGAAGTCTCAATTGTAGGGGCCCCTCTTTCGTGGAGGCCCCGGGGCTGTAGCCCCGGTTGCCCCCCCCCCCCTCTTCCCCCCTAAATTCGGCCCTGGCTTTATAAAATGTTGGATGTTACCCGATGAATTACTTTGTGCAATGTTTATTTATGCTTGTCAAAGGTCAATAATTACGACAGTCATTATTTTTACGTTTCGGAGTTACCGAGGAGGGACTCGCATCGGAACTAAAATACATGCGATATTTATTTATTAATATACATTGAGAGAAGTTTTTAGTTACGGTTACCGCTCGGTCCTTGAATATTTTCATTCTTTTTACCACGATCGAAAAATATCGTTCCAGGTAGAAAATGAAAATTAGTTTTCTAGATGTGTGCCGGAAAGTCTCGTATCCGTTACTATTCTTTCTCGTTACGATCGCTGTTACTAGATTTTTCCTGCAACCGTTGCGAAAATTTATTGCTTTTGCAACGATAAATTGACGTCAAAGCCTTGTTTATTTAAGAAAGTAGAGTGAACCGAAGAAACTGATTTTGCGTTGCAATTACCAAAAAAGGATCGACGATTGCGGAAAATTGTTAGGCGTACCTCGTTTTTCGTAATTTCAACAATGTTCGAACAGTTTTTTCAACGATACGTGTCTTACTGAATATTTCTCAGTGTACAATAATATTAAAATCTAAGTGATGAATGGAGAGAGAGAAGAGACAAAAAAAATTGTTGAAAAGATGAAAAAATCAGTTACACATAATCTCAGAATATTCATGAAAAATTATACACGGAAATAATTAGCCCCCCAGAAGTTGTTTATAATTAAAACATAATATCAGGTTGTTACATCGGTTTTTATTCTTTTTCCATTACAGTTCAATGATCAGTAGTTGACATAGTAACAAGGATTTTATAAGTTTGTACAGTTGTCGGGCACATGTTATATATATAATACATTGAAACTTATCAAACTATAATGTCGAACGAACTTGATCAATTATTATCGATCTAATCGACGTATTACCCGCATATTGAACATAAGCGACAATTATCAGGCATTCCATGCAATGCCTTACTGTTGAATAAATAATAATAATTTACGATTTATAAATAATGGCTTGGATATATCGTACGTGTACAGAGAAATATCGTTTGTAAAGTTATCGTAAATTACAATACGTATATGTCTTTGAATTCTGTTTACCGATGCGACGTACGTGCGTATTAACTTATGCGTTACACGTGTAAATAAACAAGAAGTTTCTTTCACACGCGATGATAATATAAATTCTTATTATGCTATAGAGAATGGTGAGAAAATGTGAAACTTTGTTCATCATGGATTATCATTAAGCGGTAAAGTTTACATCTCCATGTAAATTGCAAATGATCTTATCGCCTATCGGCTCGTTACAATCAAATCGCACATGACGTATCGACGGAGCTTTCGAGACTTCAACAATCGGAGAATTCGTGCTTGTCAAGGGTTCATAACCCGGAAGCGGCGGGAGTCTGGATGTTGAAGTCGGGCGTAACGCAGTTGTGAAAACTACGATAGCGATAATAACGGCGAATGAGCTCGGCTTCATGTTCTTCTTTTTCTTCTTCTTCTTCTTCTTCTTCTTCTTGGTTTAGATCGACCGCCTCTACTTCCCTCTTACGCTCTCTTCCTCGAAAGTAGATTCTCTCCCTTATTCGAATAAAATATCGTTTCTCGCCCCGAAATATTATTCACTCCTTTTATCTTCCTCACTTTTCTGACTCTCCCCCGTTATAATATTATAACCTGTGTATTAAACTATATATTATACAGATTTGATACGTCGATCGGTCAGACTTGCGTAGCCGATTGTTTCTACAATGCTACGGTTTGTTAACTTTTTACTGTACTGGTCAGTTGATCGACGCTTAATAGGACTCTGAACACTTCTGTTGGTCTATATAAATGGTAAAGAGTGGCAGGATACCTTATTCCTCGTCCCGTATCGTTGTGCCTCCCACCTCCCCACTATTTTTAATTACGGAGGGAACGATGATTGCGCAAAGGTCGATGTCTACAAAGTATAAGGAAAAATTGTGGTTTTACGCTATGGTATAATTGCGTGAAATTACGATACGCAATCCGCAAAGATTCGGTTTGCCCCTCCCCTTCCCCCCCCCCCCTCCCCCTGCGCCTCGCGATTGTTGATTGGATTATGTATTAATATCGTATCACGCACAAAGGATATTGCGCTCGGAAAAATATAAACGTGACCATGTCCAAGGATTCATTTTCCGTGTCTTGCGTGTATTTATGGACATCACAAACATCACGTCATCGATTCTGACGCCCCAGGAAAGTCTTGTCTTCACTCATATATATATATATATATATTAGAGTGTATCAAAAAAACCGACTATTTTTTTTTTTTTTTATCGGAGAACATTGAAAAATCTTTCGAGTGTCCCTCAAAAATGACCTCGGTAAAATATGAGATCTTAATATTGATATTTAGAGGTGGCGATTCTCAATTTTCTATTTACCGTTTAAATAACATGGGAAAAATTTTTTTAAAAATTTAGAATTTTATTGCTCGAAAACGAATCGGTGTGAAGATATAAACAAAACATATTCTTGTAGGAAATTTGACGCTCTACAAAAAAGATCTGAATAAAGATTTGCGTAAGGTAAGTCGTTTCGGAGTTATCAGGCCTCAAACATCGAACCGTTTGAAATAATGATGTTATTAATTTATAAATGCTACAAAACTGACTCATATCGTTGATTAATGAAATTTGCTAATTAACATTTCATTGGAAGTCTATAGTTTTAATTTTAAAATCAATAATATTGTGTATTTAAGTGATATGAGTCAGTTTTGTAGCATTTATAAATTAATAAAATCATTATTTCGAACGGTTCGATGTTTGAGGCCTGATAACTCCGAAACGACTTACCTTACGCAAATCTTTATTCAGATCTTTTTTGTAGAGTGTCAAATTTCCTACAAGAATATGTTTTGTTTATATCTTCACACTGATTCGTTTTCGAGCAATAAAATTCTAAATTTTTAAAAAAAATTTTCCCATGTTATTTAAATGAGAAATAGAAAATTGAGAATCGCCACCTCTAAATATCAATATTAAGAGCTCATATTTTACCGAGGTCATTTTTGAGGGACACTCGGAAGATTTTTCAATGTTCTCCGATAAAAAAAAAAAATAGTCGGTTTTTTTGATACACTCTAATATATATATATTATTATTATTATTATTATTGTTATTGTTATTATTGTTATTATTATTATTGTTATAGCGTTACATATATATGCATTGAGAAATATATGATTAGCAAATTTATAATTGAGGGATATTTGGAATTGTTTGGCGTAATTATAGAAGAAATATTATTTTTCTTTTTTCTTTTCTCCAGCCTACGATAGGAATAACTGTAATTCAATGCGTGGTAAACTTTGTAGCATTGAGAATTATAAGTGACGTTGTAACAGCGGTTTTGAGGTATATCGGCAAGAGTAAAAAGAAAGAAAAAAAAAAAAGATAAAAAAAATTATAAACGAACAAACAACAGGCAGGATGGTCTCGGGTGATAAATCATATCTGTGAATGAAAGTATCCTTTTTCAACTTTACATTCATTTTTAACAATCGCGGTTTTCTTAATCGCGTTTCTCGCGTACTACGGTTTTCATTCATGTATAAAAATAATGCAGTCTTCGACGCATCGGAATATCTAATTGGCCGAATGCAAAGTTTACAGTTCATATATAATTAAGCGGTTGAACGGTTTGTCAAAAATCTGTATGTAGTCAATATTATTGACGATGAGTTGCGAGATTTTTTTTTCCCATCTTAAATCACCTTCGCGTATTGCAAATATCTGATTTCAAGACCATGCATAAAAAAAAAAACGTCTTTACCGCACCGTTGCGAACTTTTAATTTTATGGAAATTTTATGGATGATTGCTTTTTTTTCCAGTTTATTTAATTAATTCTAGGCGGAAAAAGAATTTCTTCAAGCTGATTCAACGGGGGTCGCGCAAATTAAATTCACCGTTTGACGTCAATTTACAGGATATTATGCCGAAGCGTGTGACAACTTATTCGTAACGTAATACCAAAAATGGTATTTTTCGAACGCATACAAATTTTGAAATTATATTGTTTTATCGATTTATTGATTGATAGTACGATTATACAAACGAAGGTGCGTGTCAGTAAATCTTACAGAGATATAAAAATACCTGTACGTATGGATTGGGATGTTATACAACTAACTTACATGCCAAGGAAACCGTAGTTCGGTTCAATTTTATTATCCCAAAATAATCCCTAACAAAGTTAGTAAAAAATTTAACAACAGAAACATAAAATTTTTAAGTGATATAACGATATATAGATTTCTTATACGATATAAGACTTGTAGAGATTTGTTTACAAATTTTCGCTAACAGTGATAATATACAGCAGCATTATTTAAAATTTTTTTACTTTACTTTATCATTAAAAAAATCCCGTTGCATTGTGCGGATCTGTGGAAACAGCTCAAGTATAACTGTATAAGTTCCCTGTAATCAAAAAACTGTAAACGCTCATCAAACCGATGTCCGAATCACGTCTCACGATCCGTTTTTTCGTGTCGAAAATTTGCCGAAAATAATCTTTCGGCCAACTTGTCCAATCTCAATAGTTTTGTCGATTGTCGTTGATTAATAGTTGTGCTCAATTTACAATTGTAAAAATTTTACGAGGCCAGACGCATCGTGGCAAACTCCAGTCGTCTAAATTTACGACGGTTTGTCAACCTGGCAAACGTTCGGTCTCGAATCGTAGCGAATGCTCATTTAATTTTAGCAGACAAAGTCATTCTGTAAATGTACAGTAACGTTCATTAATAGGTTGTCGTTGGCTCGCTATTTTTTTGAAGTCAAATCTGAAACGAGTTTCATTTCTAATTAAATTTTATGTGCCAATGACTAGCGACGCAAGTGACACACGAGAAACAAACGATAAGTTTGTCACAGACGCGTGAAATTTCTATGTAAAGAAAACTCGTTCCAATTTTGATTCGATAAAAATTACAAGTTACCGGAAAACCTGTCAACGAACATTACTACGTGAAAAAATTAAAAATTAAGTTAAAATTATGGCATTTCAACTGTACTTATTCAACGTTCTTACGGATACAAAATGGGGATACGATTAAACGCATTTGTAAATCAATTCCCATTTACTGGGATTTTAATTCGATTTTATACGTTTCAATCGTATTTGTTTGTATTTCAATCGCAATCAATCGCAATCGAGGGACCTTTATCAATTAAAGCAGGATTTCGAGCAAGCGGGTTTAACCCATCCATTCGAGGGGTAAAATTTTTAAATCGGGAAGTTTCTGACATTTTTAGCGTGAAATTAGGGTCTGACATTGCGTTGAAATAGAACCTAGATTTTTAAACTCTACGCAGGGTTTATGCAATAGGCGGTAAATTTTTCACTCTAGCGATTGTACTTTCATTCATAAACGAGAGTAAATCTTATCAATGACGAAAATTCACGGATAAAAAAAGTTCCGAACGGTAAATTTACGTCACGGTCACGTCACCGATAATATCCGGCAAATGAACTCTTATCTCAATTCTGTATTTCCGACGCGCGTGCCGGAACGAGAAAATAAAATCTGTCCGTAAGCGGTGAACCTTTAGTCATGACGTGATCAGGAATTTCTCGGTAGTATATAAGGTTGAAATATATTGTGTTCAAAATGTCGAGTGACTCGATTATCGCGTCGCGTGCCGTAATTCAGTCCCGTGGTTCCGTCTCGACCGCAATTAAAAATAATCCACGTACGACTTGTAACGATAACTCACGCCTACGGAATAACTGGCGTATTTTTACTTTCGTCGCTATTATGCCTGCAGTGGTCGAAAATAATTGATGATACCTTTTTTAATCCTCGTTCGTCCTGAAATTCGGATCTACACACACCCACACACACATGTATGTATATATACAGGGTGAGTCGGAAAAACTGACCCATCGAATCTATGGCCTTAAAGGGACCTATTTACTGAGAAAAAAGTTCACCCGTTTGGAAAAAAATTTTGTTCAATTTTAAAAGGTGTCGCTGGCCATTTGAAATTTCCCACTTGGATGTCGCAAAAAAAAAAAAAAATTTTTTTTTTCATTAAAGATACTTTAACTTTTGAACCGTTTGAATTAAAAAAAAAATTCCAAGCATATTCTTGCAGGGCATTAGATTCTCTAATAAAAAGACCGTGGAGTTGATTTTTTAGATTCCAAATTTGTGCATACTTACGGGCCGTGAAAGTCGAAGAAAAACGGAAATATGCAGTATAGCGTTGATACAAAATTATAATTGAACTTTAACGAAGATTGATGAAAACAATTCATTGTGCATGTAGTGGAATTACATCGCCAGAAGTATCCTAATTGTAAAAAACAAAGACTTTTGACAACGATTAAAAATAATGTTGATCTCTAAAAGTGCAGTGAAATATAAATATATGAGTCAAAACAACATCGTTCAGAAACCTTTATTTCAGTTTAGTTTATTTTTTCATTTAGTATGGATACTTTCAATCGTAGAGCCTTAAAATTGCATATTTCTGCTTTTCTTCGACATTCACGGCCTATAAGTATACGAATTTGGAGTCTAAAAATCAACTTCGGGCTCTTTTTTTAGAAAACCTAATGCCCCACAAGAATATGCCTTGAACAGATTTTTATCTCAAACGGTTCAAAAGTCGTATCATTTTTTAATGAAAGAAAAATTCTTTCTGCGTCCCATTTAAATGGGAAATTTCAAACAGTCAACGACACCTTTTAAAATTGAGCTAAAAATTTGTCCAAACGGGAAAAATTTTTTTGTCAGTCAATTGTACCTTGTAAGAAACCATAGACTCGATAGGTTAGTTTTTTTGCCTCACCCTGATATATATTTATTTTTTTTAAATCACTCGCGCAAAAGGTTTGAAAATTCCCGAAAAATTCTTAAAACTCAATTATTTTTCACTTCCAACATTATTTAATATTTACAAGGTTCTATCCATTCTAATTGATAACACGATGGATAACTCATAATTCATGTACAATTTCAACCGCAACCTGCTGCTTACCGCAAATTAACGTATCACTTTGTTTATTCAATCGTTATTAACTATACTCTTTCTTATATTTATATTCACACTTAAATTCTTTTCATTCACATCAAGTATTCCCAGAGTAATCGACTAGTTCAAAAATCCTTATCTTCTTACAACCGGTTCAAACTTTGCGACATGTTTTCGTTAGTCGATAGGAGTATGTTTGAGGTTCTATTTGACTTTTGTTCAAAGCCATTTAGGTGTTGGCAGCCGACAAATTATATTTGAAAATCGTTAAGATGTCCGAATTTTAATCCAATACGATGCAAAATCAAACAAAAAAAATAACGTTGAAGTTGAAAAACTTTAGAAACGAATCAATTTTAAAGTCATAATATGCAAAACAACATGTCCACCTTTGATAATTGATAATGAAATCAAAAATATCCTATAATTTTTCAGATTTATTGAGAAACTATTCATTTCATGCCGTTGAAAATATCTGAAAATACTCCTCTGTTAGCGTAGAAAAACATTGATAAACTTCATCATTGGGTGAATTTAGTTCAAGAGATAACTTATATTTTTTTAAACAGATCTTCCGAACTCAAAGAAAACGAAATACAAGTGCAATTAAAATTTTTACCTATCAAATGATTCCCGAAGATTTTTTTATCCGATACAAAGCTTGAATCCGAAATGTCGTCATATAGGGATATTAAAACGTTATTTTTCAAATCCTACGCGCGAGCACTCACTTACTCATTTTCTTTCTTTCTTTCTTTCTTTTTTTTTTTTTTTTATCGTGAAAGTCAAACCGTAGAAGGAAACGAAGAATGAATTACATTGCGAAGTTTTCCCCCGCAATCGGTATTGGCCAATCTGATTATCGCACAATGGCGGGAAGTTTAGCCAGGATATAATTACTAGATTATACTTACGCGCGTCGGTCGCACGCCTGTGGTTATGCATGCGTAGGGATTCGATAAATGGTCGAAGAGTGGGAGAGAATTGAACGAGGAAATTATACCGTTTTTATGAACCTCTTTGATGTAAGCAACATCCTACACCGATTGTGAGAAAAAATTTTTTATTGCATTTTAGTTCCGGTTACAGCTCAGTCATTGACTGTTTTCATTCTTTTGTTTTTTTTACCGCGGTCGAGAAATATTGTTCCAGGTGGAAAATGAAAGTTAGTTTTACAGCTGTTACAGGAAAGTCTGGTATCCGTTACTATTTGTTTCTCATTACGATCACTGGATCAGTACGAGGAGAGAAAAAACGTCGTTATATCAGTCTGATCGATTTATTTGGATGAAAAATTGTTGCTTGAATAATTACTTGGTGAAAATGAATATACCGTAGTTAATGTCGTAAATTCTGTAAGATTAAATCAACCAAACGAGTTGTTTGAACTGTGCGTTTGATTCGATCGACACTCTCTCGATAATTACACCTGAAGAAATTAGATTCATTGTCAGACGTAACTTTGCGGTGTTAATGCCGCGCGTTGCCAACCTGTAACAACTCCGATGACGTCAGACGATGAAGCCTCGCCGCGTCAATGCGGTCCAGAAAGACCTTTCACGTGACTAGATTTCCAGATATAACGTGGCTTGTGGCATTTATACCTGATTGTGAGTTTAAAATACTCATGTGGTATCGGGCTGCGCAGGAGCGAATCTATTTTAAGAACGCGAGAAGCGTGATGGAACGATTATCTCGAGTAAATAGATACCGCAACCACTGACGAGAAAACCGCCTGAGGTGTCGTCGCCCCCCCCAAATCAACCCCCAAAGTTGGGCATCCTCGGTGGTTGTTTTGTAGTTTTGCATACTTCCAGTTGGGATATTTGAATGAAATTAATTGGAGAATAATTCCTATGACGAATAATGAAAGATGCATTTTGGCCGGTTACGACGGGGTTGAATAGTAGAAAATTATAGGGGTTGAAAGTTAAAAAAATTTTATAACTAGAATACTGTTGTTCAGATTTTAATGAAATTAATCGCGTTTGAAACAGCAGAAAAAATCACGGGATACGTGTTTTTGCGTTTTTCGAAATAACGTCACTTTGGGGGTGAACTACCCTTATACACGTGCAGCCGAATTCCCATTAGAACCGTACTATTTTGATAAAATTTTGATGAGATAAAAAAAAAAAAATACAACAACAAGAAATTGAATCATTCGACGTGGTATTATGCACCGTAAGATGCAGAAATTTTACGATAACGCGCTGTTACTACGCTCGTGACACTGTCATTACTACAACCCTTTGAGTAACGGATGTAAACATAACGTAACGTAACGTGTGTATAATACATGTTGAAAAAATGTTGCATTCATACGTAAGAAGTATCTTATATTACTAGCTCACTTTTCAGTCAAGTACGATAATTTATGGAAATTAAGATCATCCGCTTTCATGAAAGCCTGTATACGAATTTCCATTTCAGTAACTGCAAAAATTTTGGGACGTGACGTTATATGTGTGCAAATTCATTGTACGTAAACTGTAATACCGTTATAGCCGGTGAAAAATTATTGGTGATAGTGAAGTTGAAGTTGAACGACCGGTTCACTCCTAGTCCGTAATATTGTGTGAAGAGATCGTTATTTATAAACGTCGAGAATGCGTGTGTATACAGTATTTGCGAGTCGTATCGCTGACGTAATCTCTGTGTGACTGTATAATCAGCGTCGTAATCGTTACAGCAGGTTTTTTTTAAATTTTAACCTTGACTTTCATTTCTTTCATTCATGAATTCAACAATGTTTGTATAACTTGTATCCACCTCTGCTTTTAGTGGCATATTATAAAAACGCCTTAACTACGTAATGTATCAATGACTGATCCTGACCACCGACATTTATTTCTTTTATACACATTGATATTAGTATCGATACACTTGAAAACTAATTATCGATAGTAGTATATTATAGTAACGTTCCATTTTAAGCATCGGGATCTTTTTTTTTTGATATTATAAAAAAACGTGTAACAGTGCGTCTACATTATAGGGACGCATGTAACATACTTCAATGAACACGGAGTATTTCCATAAGCTAATTCATGGTGTAACTGTAGTTTACTTTTGACTACATATCGTATTATAGATACTTTTGACGCGTTTGATTTGCCATTAGTCGAAGACCAAAGAGTAAAGATGCTTCGACTGGTTCATCTCTGAGCGCCGACCAATCAAACACATATCCGCGATCTCTTGGATGCAAAAGATGGGAAATGAATTTTACCACTTGATGGATATCTTCTCCTTACCGTCGAAGCGTCAATTTGGAAGCGTAAACTGTCACGATCACATCCGCCGATGGGAAATTCGCAAGGTCTGTAAAGTGTAACTAATTATACGGTATATTTGCCGTATCTAAATTACGACGGAATTGATTCGCAAGTATCGACTACTACGATAAATCGCCACCGTGTCCCACACGTGCTCTGATATTCGTATATAACCTAGCGGCTATTATTATGGTGGACGATAATTTCGGTTGATGGATATAATTTTTTAGCATTGTTTGTCAATAGTCTTGTCTTCCAAATAGCGTGATAATTTACAATGTAATAGCATCAACAATTCGTCGAACCACACACAATTATTATATGATATTCGCCGATATTACGGCAGAGATTAGTTATTGTGAATGAACTGTGACCATTGTGATACCACGGAGGTAATATATATTACAATTAGAATTAGAGACACTTAGCGTTCAGAAAGTACGATACAGCGCTCTATCTTACCGGCAATGCTAGCTGTCAAGGCGAGAGAAAAGAAATTTGAAACGGGTTCATCGAATTGCAAATGTCGTTTTTGCAAGTTTTTTTTTAAATACATTTGTGTGCTTACAGCTGTCGTTGCCGATATAACGCTGTGAAATTGACTCATTGCCAGTAGTTTAAAATTTTTTCATCACAGTTTACTGCTCTTATCGTATAACAGGCATTAGCACTGTCTGTATCTCCGAGTTCTTATCGATGGTTTTTATTCCTCCCGTCGGTATAAGGCGCTTATTTTTTTAAATAAATCAGACGTCGAAACAAGCTTCTTTGAATTCTGTTGGTAAATGCACGAAACTGTAACAAGTATATGGTATCTTGCCCGTTCTTTGCGATTAGATTCATCCGATTCATCATCGACTAAGTATTCCGTGCTTTACTTAGTTTCTAAAAATGCCGCGAGGTGGCGGAGTTAAGCGCAAAGCGAATTTAAGTCTTTTAACAAGATGTCAACTAGCCTGGCTGCAGTGATATACACACAAGTGTAAATTACACACGCAGTAAAAAACGCGACGACCCGCACCGAGCAGTTTCTGTTAACATTCAGGTTCAAAGTACCTCGGTTGTAACATAAAACAAACACTCCTTTCTGTACAGTACGAGAAAAAAAACGACGAAGGATGACGACTCCGGTTGTAATTGCCGCAACGGCTCGACACACCGCGACGGTAAGGAAAAACTCGTTCCTCAATTTTTAACGATCCGATTTCTTGGTTATAATGATCCACTCGGCGACCCCTGACCGCCGTAGATAATTAATAAGTACTACTTAATAACCTTCGCGCGGCTCTGATGAAACCTCTTAAGATCGCATAGTCCAGTCGGCAACAAGGTTGTCATGCTTGAAACTACCTGCCATCAAAGTTATGCAATTTTATGCTCTATGTTTTCATTGTAAAACATCCCTGTTTATGTCTTTAACCTAATTTTCCTCCTTTGACTTTGATGTTACGCATATATTCTATGACGGTTATAAGTAAAATATAAATAAATTATTCTCATGTATTGTTTCAGCTCATATTTCTCCATGGGCTTGGAGACACGGGGTGAGTTTAACTCGTGTTCTTATCTATTACTTTTCCATTCCTTAAGTTTAAGTAAATTCATCAAGAGATGGAATATCGTGTGAGAATATAAACCATTTACATATTAAACCTTTCAATGATGTTTTATCACCTTTAGTAAGCTAACAATTGGTAGAAAACTCCTGAACATATTTACTACATAACTTATACATGACTGCGTAATTCATTTTAATTTATGTCCATTCAAATGCATTTTTTGTTGCAGCAGTGTTTATCGCAACAATGAATATACTGACACAGCAAATTTTAAGAATTCTAACATAGCTTTGTAAACAGAAGACTTGTGATTGGAGTTTCTTTCCTCGCTACAGGATGTGGCATTGATTAGGAAATTGAAATTTTTAATCGTTATGTATACAAATATATTCAACCTTAAAGTATCGTCCACACAAATATATACATGCATTTATATGCATCATAAATTTCAGAAGGTTGATTTCCTCAGAACATACAGCAAGTGGAATATTCTGGTGCTGCGAATAAGTTTTCTATACTATGAAATTATTATTTTTATACTTATGTGAACATATTTGATTTTCCAGACATGGATGGGCAAGCTCGATGGGATCTGTGCGATCTCCTCATGTCAAAGTAATTTGTCCAACTGCGTGAGTGTGATATTTAATATACTGTGTTCAATTTTTTTTTTCTATATACCTGAATCATTTTTCATGTTTAAAGTATAAAATCTGCAGTCAAGAATAGAGATAGTAGTATGATAGAAGAGAATGATGCTTGTGTAATGTCAAGCCATGCTAAAATCATATCTATTTACCAGGAAAATTAGGTAGTACTTTGAAATCAATCAACAAATTCTACTATTGAATTGTGTTATACTATATAGATATGCCCTCCTAAGAAACTTATAAATTTTAAAGTTGAAATTAGGACACGTTCCGTTCAAACCTTTTATAAGTCTGTCTTTTGTCGATAATTAACTAACATGAATAATTTTGGAAGCATATGACAAGAATTTATGAAGAGCAAGAATTCAAAACACCTTTTTCGATTTTTAGGCCAACTATGCCAGTGACGTTGAACGCCGGATTCCGGATGCCTTCGTGGTAAGATCGAATAACTGCAACAAATTTGGCCAATTTCATGTTCTAATATTGTTTTTCAGCGAACTTGTAATTTATGTTTCCCTCATGTTTCACTAGAATGAAAAGTGGTACGTACAGCGTTATTTCCCATGTCTTTTCAAATTTCTAAATAATTCAGGTTTGACCTGAGATCGCTCGATCCATCAGGTCCAGAGGATGAAGAGGGTATCCGTAGGGCTGCGGAAGTTGTACACTCGTTGATAGCTCAGGAGGTCGCAGCTGGTATACCAACGAAGAGAATCGTTATCGGAGGATTTAGTCAAGGTGGAGCTCTGGCGATGTATAGTGCACTCACGTTTCCAGAGCCTCTAGCAGGCGTCATAGCTTTATCAGCTTGGCTCCCTTTGCATCAGAGGTTCCCCGCCGTATGTTGAAAGAAATTGCAATATGATGCTATATCAGCTGCAGTTGCACAGTGCATTTCTTACATCTTGTTCCAGAGTGCGGTTGGCAATAAAAATGTCCCGTTGCTGCAGTGCCACGGTGATTGCGATCCAATTGTTCCATACAAGTGGGGCCAGATGACTGCGTCGTTGTTGAAGCAGTTCATGACCAATACAGAGTTTAAAACATATCGAGGAATGATGCACACATCTTGCGACGATGTGAGTATCCCATTTTTTGTTTTTTTATGTATTACTATTTTTCCACGCGATGTTTAATCTGTGCAGCTTGTTGAAGATAGTTGTACTACAGGTTTGAGCATGAGAAATCAATTGATTCCGTGCAATTGAAATTTTCAGGAGATGCGCGATATGAAGATGTTCGTTGAAAAAGTTCTCAAGCCATAATAAACTAAATTAATTGTATCAATTAATGATGGTACTAATAATATAATCACTATTATTGGTATTATTATTGAGAGTGATGAATATTATAAATAAAATTAATAATTCCAATGCTACGTTATTTTTAGTCGTTAATTAAACATACTAGGGAAGAAAAACAAATGGAATGGGAAACATCAAAAACCAATACGAAAATGAATTGTAGTCGACAGGTATGGTAATTTCTACCATTCTGTTCAGTAGAAAACTGGCTACTTCAAAATTTGACGTTTTATTAACACGTTGCAATAAAAAAGAAAAACGTGCATTTTACATTCGTGAATGTAAATTTGAGAAAATTATTCCAACGAAGAACAAATTTAGAATTGAATTTAATTAAAGAGTCGATTTATTAATCGCAGAACTATTTAATGTAATGGAATAAAACGATCCTGTTAAAATATACCCAACTGTATTATAGTTAAAAAAGATACCTGTCATAGGTGAAATAATTAGAATATCCTAGCAATTGAGCAAAAGCTTTCTGGCCTCGAAACCTCGGTTTATTCTTTCCATTTATTAATTAATATAGGCAATGAGTACCTATCTAACAATTTATTTAATTTTTTTCATTGAATTTACTCAAAGTTTTACAAACTACTTTCCAAATTTATTCATGAATACCTTGTTCTGATTGTCTTGTTAACGAAAAACTTGCAAGAATTCCTCGACTCTTTTTCCCCATGCTTTCTTATAATCGGTGTTAGAAACTACACATATTCACTTACAGAAATTAACGAATACTTTTCAAAATAGCTTGGTCACCACCAGCAGTCCTGCTAATTCTTAAAATGATATTCAAAGGTGAAGGTTTTTCAGACTTAAAGTATATATTTTTACAGTACTTATTTAATTTATTTCGAAGTATCCTCATTGGAACCATTAAATAAAGTTGCTACATAGCAATCTTACTGTTAATTGGATCAAAGTTTTCTGATATAGATTTACAGCACCAGCACGGGGTTATTACTGTTTATTGTGGTTAAAAAAGTATTATCTTTCGAATACCTTGTATAGTAGCAATAGGTATACAGTACGACTGCTAAGTTTTGCTGGCAAAACGAAGAATAAATAATAATGAAAGCACTAGTAGATATAAAATAGTAACATGTAGGCGTACCTGTGTATTTTATTGCATGTACGTACATGTCTATGTGCGAATATAAGATCGAAATAATAAAATAAAAATCATAAATAAAACGAAGGCACGATTTTTTAAAATGCCCTGTTAAACACGGGCTTTTATTTCGTTAGATTTGTAAACGGGAAAAGTCTAGTTTGTTGATTTAATTTCAATTACTCAACGTGCAATGGGAAACTACTGGTAATAATAATATCAAATGACAAGAACTGCCAGTTCGTTTATTGTTTGTACATCGCACTGGCAAATAACTGATGAGAATTTTGACTTTCTTCTTCTACACTTTAAAAATCATGATTCTTTTCCCAGTATACTATATACTTCCGTTTATGGTAGGCGATAATTTTATTTATGAAACATAATAATTAGCGCATAGCCTGTCACAATGTAATAGTTTTAGCAAAATAAGGTATTCAAATAAATCTCTTAGAGCCACATTCAAATGGTTTCTACAGTTACCTTGATGCGCTATTTAAGAATTTCCAGAACAAATCGTTGATTTATATACATTTGTACATTACTCTCCTGAAGTTAATTGATCATTCACAATATATTTATAGGTCAATAGTTATTCATGTCAGTATACTAAGTCTGGCGAGTCTGTATTGTCTAGATCTTGTGTTTCTGATCAGAACTACGTTACTTTTCTGCTTAATTAGGCTAAACAGAGAGGGAAGTGTTACGTATCCCAGTCCGATTCCCTTTGATTCGGTAAAACTGAAGTCTCCTTTAACCACGTATCCCATAACTTCTCGATCGCAAGAGTTTCGTATCGTTTTGCAATTTGGCAAATAGAGATTCTTCATCTTTTCAGCCTGCAGGTCAACAATACTTTGAGCCTTTTTTCGCGAAATTATTTTAGACATCGCAATGCTGGAACTGGCCTCTGGCTCAACCGATCTGTGATCACTACTCTCCATTTTAATCCGCTGTTTTACTCTTTGTCTTCTCAAACGTTTCAATAGCGCCAAGTGACCCCTTCTCAAAGTTTTTCTAATCGATTCGTTGGGGTCTTTCCTTAGCTTAGCTACAGGCCCTTCCCAGGTTCTTTTTTGGCCCAATTTTTCTAAATCCTCAGAGAGGGGTAAGCAGATTATGGCAAAATCTCTGGGACACCCTTTGCTTTCTATGACAATCTTTACAGTTATTAACGTATTAGTGTCTTTGAACACAGTTTTGTCGAAACTTGATTCACAAAGCTGTTGATACTTCTTATGCCGGTTCAATGGTAATTGATGAGAGATATTTTCTTGTATTAAATGAAGCAGTTTCTTATCTCTGAGTACATAGAACGTTGCCATATCTGTCCATTCCTTGATAAGTAAATTCCACTCGCAAAAGAATGGACTAGAAATACCAAGTTTCACGTAATTTGATCTCCTGTTTGGAGGATATCTGAAATACTTTTCCATTAGACTAGTCTTTCTTTCCAAAGCTTCTTTTATGTATGCTTCTGTATCTGGCGGATTAAAATCAGGCGAATTCAACCTAAGATTTTCAAATATAATTGATGTTGATTCCCTCAAACCTCCTGGTTTGGCACAACGAAAAATGAACGAGATCCAAAACGGAGTTGCCCAACCAGATGGTAAAATTACGTCGATTCCAGAACTGAATCCTGAAAATAATTAATCCAGTTAAACAATCGAATATTTGAAATGCCAATTCAAAATTTGAGTTTGATAGAAGAAATACACTTGGGACTTAAATTTTTACTTGCCTTTCAGTCTTTCTGTTATAATACTAGAAGCTCACAAGTCACATTCTCAAAAACTGTCATAACTACATACAGAATGACTAGATAAATCTTAAATAACGATCGAATAAATGCAATTTTCATGGCTTACCAAGACTTTTTTCTCCATAGCCGCATCCAGGCCTTTGGATAAGAAGAATAGGTACTTTGGCAATATAGCTTTGGTCATATTTATCGTCATTGTCAATACCAGGAACTAAATTTTCACTTCTCAGTTTGTTTATTTCATTTGTAGTCTTGAAGTTTTTCACCGATGATTTTCTGATTCTGGGTTCCCATATTGCACTAACATTAATAAGTGTGGGAGGAACAGGAATCGTCTCAATGGTCCTTGCATTTGTCTGCGCTTTATTTCGTTTAGTCGGGACGAAATATCTTGGATCCAAAACTGTGAAAGCCATAACTGCACATGGGGGAAGTTGGTTGGGTGAATTAAGATCCCTCAGATGTTCAAAAACCTCTTTTTGAACTTGCAGTGACTGAATGTTCTCTGAGTCCCTATAATACTCCGAATACCATGATCGGGCAGTAGTCTCAAGTGATTCGTTGTTGTCATCTCTATCAATACGAGTATTGCTCTCGACGTCCATTGGTTCAATTTCCTTCTTAGAAACCTGAACGATTTCAACATCACTATCCGAATCACCACATTTTGGTGAATCTGTTTCCATGGTAGTATGTGACTTCACTTCATCTCCTTCTCCCTCAGATTTTCTCACTTCGTCAAGAATTTTTCTTATTTCTGGCAGACGTAGGGCAGTCGTGAGCACTGCCAGACTCAATGGACCGCAAAGTCTGAACCTGTTCAAGGAATTCTTCAGTAATACTAGTCTACAATTATCAGCACCCGAATACTCTGAATCTGAGGAATGGCACGGAGACTCAAGATTAAACTCGAAGCTGTTACAAATCTCCGACAATATTAGCTGATAAAATGCAGGATGCGCCCATATCCATAATGTTTTTAGTTCAGAGTTACCAGGCCTCCATATGAACTCTACAGTTCCCACAGGTGATGTTGGATATCCGTTCTTCCTGTAGAACATTAGATTCCCCTCCCTGCTACCCTGGATATAGGATTTTGCTGTGAAGCTCAGGTTGCCAGGGTCGCAGTGATTCTTGAGCATTTTTTTCAGCGCATTAATCGGTCCAGTTAGCTGAATGCAAGAATAGTAAGATATGTCCTGTAGCAGGCAGTGTTTTGCTACTGCTCTGTAACTCGCTCTAAAACAGCGATCATTTGAGTGCTCAGGGAGCCTGTGACCCCATTTTTCAACCATGTGAAACCTTTTTGCGTGCCACACGTGTGTTTCAAGCCAGGCATTCTTTACCTGCCTACGCTTGTACTCTGCGATCAGGTTCTGTGGCCTTCGCCGATACTTTCGGGAGGGTCTTTTTGTTTTGGGTGGCAAACCTGACTTTGACATTTGGTGAATATGCATCTCTCGTAGTCTCCTTGGCATACGCTTTGCATTGTGGGACATTATTCTGCGACGCATATGCATCGGTAGTTTTTGGAATATCAATTTTGTCTGTTGAGGATTATCTGCAATATCAAGGCATAATGGTCATTCTTTAATAAAAATTCAAAATTCCCGCGCAATTCACACTCTCAAGTATTATCAAGTTGATGGCATTGTTGGGGAAATGAGGGAAGAAATAAAAGGAAGGAAAACCTGGGTATACATCCGGGAAAAAGATACATATTCCATGTTAAGGTAGCTGAGTTATGAGGCATTAAAGCCATTTAAATAAAAGCAGGAGTTAAGAGACGAAACAATATCTAGATTAGGTTAGGTTCATTTTATAATGGACGGGTAAATATTTTACCTATGGAATAAGTCATCGCGGCGATTTCATTCGCTCTCGCCGATGCCAGTTTCATGATATGTGCTTCGGCAGGTAATTCCTGGGATCCACCGAGGAATATGTCGAATTGAGCCTTTTCCGCCATACTTCAAGTTTCCGTGACAATTCTTGTACGAGAAATTGTAATTGGATTCTGATCCAAGCATTTGTACCTTCCAACGAACACTACGAGCCGATATTTTGAAATTTGATTTGAGGTTATGTTCAGTCTTGCTCGACCACGTGAAAGAAAGAGTATCATTCATCTTCGACCACGTGTGTATGTCGTTCTGGTGTATACCTAGATGTCTAACACTAAGGCGCAGGCAAGAAAATTACAGTTCTAGTTTCTCATGTCTGCGTAGTTATTCACAATCTCCAGTATTGGAATTGCAGTGTTAAGAATGTTGATCATTGATCGGCCTTCGATTTTTCTTTTGAACTGATAACATGAATAGAACTAAATGATACGCACGAACAATAACAGAATATTACGTTACAATTTGCGCGTATTGAAAATTGCGACTCCGTCCGAATCAGTCATCATTATATCACCGTACTAGCTTACGCGACGAACCTCATACTTAAGGTTGATAATACTGCGTATATCATACAGTAATAATGGCGATGAAAATTATTCGAAAAATTATATCAACTGCAAGAGCACCAAAATCGGCCGGACCATATAAGTGAGTCGTAATTACAACGCACTTTAATAAAGAAATCAAAGACTAAAATAAGGACAGACAAAATCTCAGTCACTTATATTTGTCTAAAATTTTGGGGTCGAGATTTCTCTCAAACAGTTTTTCTACAAAGTTTAACATACACTCATGAAGTCATGGAGCTGAGATAGTTCATCATATGACATATCTTTTAAATTTAATTTGTGATATTTAGGGATGGAAGAATTCTGTACGGACATGTTGAATTATACGAATCAATTCGCAAGCACTCCAGAAATATGCCGATATTTGATAGCTGATAATTTGTTCCATCACGTGGTATTAGTAGCTTTACTAATTGCTGTACGTTCACTAGCATAGCTGAATGTGTACGCCACTGCCATTGCTCACAGGTCGTAGTTCACAGAGTGTATCAAACGTCGTCATTTACAACGTTTGTGAGCTGCACACAACCGTGCACGAATACATAACACTACTTGAAAAATGAGACAGCGAAACACTTGCTTATATTCCACATGCATGCGCGGACGTATATGTACGAGTGATTGAATTATACCTATATACAAATAAAAAGATAATTCGGTATTGGAGAAAGCCGGTCAGTCGCTTATACTCTTAGTGTACTGCGGTTTGCCCTGAAAGAACATGGCGTCTATAATACGGAAAATTATTACTTGTCCAGCAGCGCCTAAACCCGTTGGCCCTTATAAGTGAGTTAAAATATCAGGATACCTGTATGTTTACCTAACGAACGTTTTTCGTTATTCATTTACTGATCGTGCAAGTTACGATTTCTTATAATACATAGTATTCACATCTTACGGACGACTCCGGTGCGAAAAGCGCATCAATAATCTGTTTTCGATCACAAATAAAAAGAATTAAAATGAATATCAATATCATATTACTTACATTACATATATTCAATACAGTTTATTCGATTTCTGCCAAATTATTGTCATTACTTGTTCTTTATTAAGAACGGATACGTCTAAATATGATGTTTAGTTATCTCACTATTTTTCCTTTTCTGCACGACATTTACTGCATATCGGTGTGTAGATAACAATGCTACGTTGATAATTGTATTCCTCAAACATTGGTGATGCACGTAACAAAAATCAAAATTTTTTTTTCCACTTGCAAATTTTTTTCGAGATACTAATCATTGTTTTTCTTATTGTTAATAGTCAAGCTGTCCTAGTCGACCGAACCGTTTATCTTTCTGGAGTACTTGGGCTTGATAAGGATTCTGGGAAGCTGGTCGATGGTGGGGCAGCCGGAGAAGCTCGTCAGGCACTCGTCAATATGGGGTGTATTTTAAAGGAGGCGGGTTCCGACTTTGAGAAAGGTTTTTATCTATTACTTTACATTAAATATGTAACGACTCAATACAAAGATAATTATAAAATACGATCAGTTTTCGGTGACCGATCTCGACGCGAATGGTGTTTCGCCGGCAGATAGGCAACCGAAGTTACATTACTCATCTCTGTAGTTGGAGTACCTCATATGTAACTCTAATTGCCTATCTGCCGGCGATACGTCGTTCGTTTCGAGACCATACGTCAGCAGTTGAGAAACCATAAATTAAAAAATTACTCATGTTTTATTGCTACAGTTATAAAGACGACTATCCTGCTCAACAGTATCGATGATTTTTCTGCTGTAAACGAAGTTTATAAGGAATGTAAGTTTGTTTATTTTGATAACAGTATTTTTTTAAACACAAATATGCTCTAATCGACAATTAGTTAATGGTCGTTTAATTTGCTTTTTTTTACAGTTTTCACAAAGGATTATCCAGCAAGGTCCACATTCCAGGTTGGGAAGCTACCGTTGGTAAGATCTTTATCTGAAAATTTGTCACTCGTTTGAGTAATATTATCTCGCTTTCGGTAAAGAGCATGCTTGCTTTTTACAACATGTATCCCGTAACGGTAAGAATTGTATACCATAGTTATGATATTCTTAGGGTTGATAAAAATTGATTCTGTAAAAATCGTTCATTCGATCAATCCAGGTACTACTGTACGGTATTCCTTTAATCTAAATATCCAATTGTTCAAAAAATGTGGGGTGCAACCGATCGTGAATTCATGATTCGTAATCAAGGTAGATTCATGAAAATTAATCAAAAGTGCGATCACTCGTTTTCAGGGGGCGAAGGTTGAAATCGAGGCAATTGCATTGACTGGTGAAGTGAAAACGGTCGGTGGGTCTTCAAGTGCCAGTTGACTGAAATCAGCAAAGCTCTGAATATGGAGGAAAATCTGACGCAGATTTTTTTCGAACGTCATCTTCCTAGGCTTTATTTTTCTGCATTTCGTAGTTTCAAGAAAAAGTAATAAACTGTATACAAAAAAAAAAAAAAAGATCAACAACAATAACGATAATAATCATTCTAATAACAAAAATGATGTATGTACTGTAAGTTTTGGGAATTTTTTCCCCCGTTATAGGGAAACATTTCTCACAAAATCCTCAATCCTCATGCCGCGCAATGAGATTCGAAATGAGTGTTTCAGATGCCACATTTTACAAATGATCGCAAGCAACCTGACAAACACCACGCACCCAAGTATCGTCGGTAATGTCGTCAAACATGTTGAGCATGCGATAGGAGCTGGTGTGGCGATTCCGTCCGCGAGGTGGCTCCACCTCAAGTGATCTGCGAGAATCAAAAACGCGGCAAGACTACACGCCTGTATTTCTGTAGTATTTTTCAGTCCCATGTTTAGGGTGATACGTCGCATTTTTAGCAGTATTGTGAACTGGGAGTTTACGAAACTGGCAGTAATGACTGATCCTGTATTTCCTACAACGCTGAAAGATTTTGGATACGCTTTTGATGAAGGTATGAGTTTTACGGGCTGATTACATCTGATAGTCACGTATCATGTATTTGTTAATAAACAGTTTCGTGCCATGCGCGTTGGACGCTGCGATCGATTACAGCGCCCCCTTTCGCCCTGAAATGCAAACGAATGGGCTTAATAAAATGTCGCTTATCTTGTATTTACAGGCGGGAAACTTCGAAAGCTTGATCAAAGCACCGGCCTCACTACTGACGTTGGATTCGAGTTTAACGTTACCGAAGACCATGCTTACAATCAGAAACGATACGAAGCGCTCGGTCAGGTAGATGAATTTAATCCAGTGAATATATATGTATTATATACCTCTTATAAACGAAGGATTGTGACGCTTCGCCCATAACTAGGTTCTTGATGAATGTGTATCAGTAAAAATTAAGCACATTGTTTTTTTAGCTTTAAAAAATGTTGAGCAAAGTTTACTGTTGCAGGTAATTGATTTGCACATCTACGACCTCCTAGAGAAAGAAGGTCTGAAAAAATTGTTCGTGCCGAAGGAGGCGTCGTCAAAGGCACCGGAGCTAAAGTCGTTCATATTCGTTAGCGAAGACGCATTGCTGAACGACAAGCTTATGATATTGATACATGGCAGCGGAGTTGTGAGAGCCGGTCAATGGGCAAGGCGATTAATTATAAACGACAATCTAGAGACCGGCACGCAGTTGCCTTACATAAGAAAAGCACGAGAGCTTGGATACGCGGTAATGGTTCTCAACACAAACGACAATTTCCGTACCGTAAACGGAAAGCCGACTGAAATACCGGTAACGATGATTTACACTCAGTCGTAGGAATTATGCTTAATGCACCTTAAATGCAACTCGGACTCCAAATCCAGGTGATTCTAATCTCTGCCTGTTCGATTTCAGGGTAGCCAGGATCCTCATAGTCACGTCGAAACCGTCTGGAAGCAGTACATCGAGCCCTCGAATGCGAAGCACGTAGCAATCGTTGCGCACAGCTACGGTGGCGTTTGCGTCGTTAAATTGGTAAGTAGCGTTATAATGATTTGAAAAATGATTCTCCATTTGTTCTCTCTCTTCGATATATCGGTGAACAAATTCAACGACTGCGAGTGATTCACCATTGATTGTTGATTAAGAATTGTTTTCTGCTCTTTTTCACTTGATATCGTATCGTTTCGTATCAATTTCATGTATAATTATACTTAATTATTTTTTAATGTTATTGTTTTGTGTGCAGGCCGTAGACCATGCGGAAGAATTTCGACGCAGAGTATTTGCCGTCGGGCTAACCGACTCTGTGCACATGATTACTTCAGCAAAAGACACAAAACACATTTTGAAGGTAAGTCGAAATTAGAGAGTCTAGAAAGCAGTAATCGGTACATTACATCATACAACGAACTCTGCGAAATTAGACAAAAAAAAAACTAAGAAACTATGTTTATCGTTGGTAAGAAAGCGACTTCCCCCAATTGTAATTAACATCGAGTCGGTGCTACGTTCTCCAGGGATAAGGACACGCAGGAATAGGGACGCGATCGATGCGGGGATTCCGTGATTGGGGGCAAGTTGCGCGGACTGTTTCTTCAAATGTCAAAACGTAATTGCAGAGAATTAGTGACGGAAGACCTTTAGACGGCATTACAGGTTTCGTCCCCGTGTAAGCAGCTGAAACGCGACGATATGCGGAACCATGTAATCTACAATACGTGTAAGATGCATTACATCACGGCGCGAGCCAAACCTTCTCATAACGGATTCGGGTTCCTATACCTACTTCAGGGTATAACTCCGCTGCACCAACCATCGCGCATATGCGCCGCGTATTGTATTGTCATAAACAACAATGAAACCGCATGACTTCCTTTTATTAGCTTCCTCCGTCGCCACCGAGAGCCCTCGTTGTATAGCCTTAATACCATATCGCACTGCCTACTTAGTGTTTTTAGTGTTTGCCGATGACATTGAGCTCCCAGAGACCACTTGTGCACAGTTAACTCTTCACGTATGCCAACTTCAATTCGTTCTGTTCGATTTTTCCCTCAGACTTCACCTCTTACTACAGTCAAGTTTGAATAATAGGATACCTAAATTCACCAAATGAATGTATGAGCTACTCGTAAAGCGAGTCTTTTTAATCGTATGAAGTGACTTTGTTATCTGGAATCTTTTAAATCAAAAAGTCAAGATCGTCCGGAACAATTTGAAATTAGCTGTCTACTTTGCAACAAATTCAAGTCGATTCTATTGGCAGCTTTTTGTGAAACTTGCCACTAAACGCCAGCATATGGACAACACGAGCTACATTTTAAAATATGTAGGATTAGAAAATGTAACTTTGGTTGCCTAGTTGCTGGCGTTCATCGGCGAGTTTCGCAAAAAACTCCCCTAACAAATATCAGAGAAGAAAGAGTTGGCGAGTGAGAGCAAGAGAGGCGGAGGAATAAAGGGACGGAATGATACGGCAATTGATCGGGACCATTAAAATTGAGAAATTTTTAGTCAACTTGTCCATCTGTGAGGCTCGTTGTCCACATTGTGGGGCGGCACAGCGTGACTTCTGGTGTATTAGCCTTCTTCGTAGGCAAGTGCACCCCGGGTATGTACGCTTTGTTCTGGCTTTGTCCTGCTGCCGCAGGGAAGTATATGTATGTATAATGTATAGAAGTACGAGGCGTAGCAACTCGATTTTAGCGGGTGGATATATCTATTTTTTCATTTATTTATTTTTTCATCGAGAAGGCGGGTAGCCGAGTGAATATAAGGCGGTAATTAGGAATCGCGCGTATTTACAAGGGTAGGTAGGTATGGTGGGTACATTTATATCCGACGCAATCTCTCAAGGGAAATTAGACCGTGTATTACAGGAGCGTCGAAATATTTTCGACCATGGGAATTGGACGCGAAAATGATTTTCGGAAAAGCATACATGTGTACAGGTGTATTGTACTGTTTTTCAACTACTAGTAGTCATTTGTGCAACGAATCCCTCGTGTAAACGCAGCAACTTACTCACGTTTATATCAAAAGTTGTGTAGCTGGTCGTACTTTCGTTACAGGATAATACTTAACCTACGTCATAAGTCTCTAGCCAATGATAAGTAGGGCTCATTTTCACCAGCGTATCAAAGTGGCAATCATTTACGCGCCATTCATTCAAATTGTCAGTTTACATATTAAATATGACGCGGGTAATCTACTTTAAATATCGGCAGAGTCTATCCACTTAAAGTGAGTCAATTTTCTTTTAATATCGAAAAAAACCTCATTTCCGTTGAAGTCCCGATCTTCATACTCGTAACACAGATACAAGAGTGAAGTACGTATGTTGTGTTCGGTGATCGGGTTTAAAAAATCCTAGATTATGAGTAGTTAATTTCCTATAGGGAATCATATCCGCGCTAGGTGAAATTCCCGAAAAACGGGGTACAGGTATCAAGTTCCAAGGAACTTTCCGGGTCTCGAGTTACCTTCGCCGTTGCCGCAGAGGCCGCACGGGTGGCCCTCGGGATATGGTTCACCGGCTCGTTTACCTCTACTCGGGACTCCGCGGGTCTCGTTTTAGGATAAGGCGAGGTACGTGTCTGCATCTGGAACAGATATATGTGCCTGGCATATACACATCGGCGCTTTTGCGAGTATAGGGGATGGGCGAGGGAGACGGAAAGAGAGAAAGAGAGGAAGAGGGATTCGATATGAATGTCGGGCGCTGACAATGCCCGGGACGCTCTTCTCTTCTCCTCGTCTCTTCTCTTCTCTTCTCTTCTCGGAGTCGAGTCGCGAGTCGAGTGGAGTGGCTGCTTCCCTCGGTGAGGTTCCAAGAGATCGGAGTGCCCGAGTGCCGGGCTCGCCAGGAACTAATGTTCATCCACCCAACGACTTGGTCCGCTATTTCTATAGAGCCCACTAATGCCTAATGGGATCTCTCGCTCCTGAATATCACCGACGGCACTCTCAACCCCGGCTATATGTATACGTGGGCACAGCTTATACACGCCGACTTCGAAACACGCGATCAACCCGGAAACGGAAATTATAATACTGGATTAATTAATAGGTCAGAATATACTATCGATAGGAAGTAATTGATTTAACAGATGGAAGTCAAATTGTAAATCGAAGGAATCTGAATAATCGAAATATGTATACTCTGAAATATTGAGGGTAAATCAATCGGGATCGTTGAAATAATTGCAAATCATTGCGAATAAGCTGAAATCACACGTGATAGCGCTTAAAAAATTGCGCGGCAAGCGTTGGGCGTTACGAAAATCGTTGAAAGTCTTTCGGAAAATGCCAAATGAGTTCAATTCATCAACGTATTTTCAGTGTCTTCTATCCGATCACGTACTTCCGACGATTGCCAGTTTGCCAAGTGATTTTCATTGATTTTTCATGATTTTCCAGCATTCCAGGTAGTTTTCATTAGCTATCCGGAGTGTCTTAAAATTCGGTTCAAATAGGAACTCATGAAGTTTTCGAATGATCGAATTTCGATAATCGTGAACAGTTTACCCGAAGTTTCGTCAAGAAGTGTACAAAAATGATGAATCTTTCAAAAGCTGGACGTCAAGTTTAACGGTACATCATCATTGAGTACTTGATTCTCAATTCAAATAATTATCCAGCTGTTTGCCCGAACCCGGAATACGTTCAAAAATAAATATGCCGTAGTATGAAAGATACTTTTATATCCATGACTAAAAGCGCACTGACGATTTAGTCGAAAGAAAACAAAAAGCAAAATAAAGTAAACATTGTAGCCCAAACAACTTTGGATAACCCAGCTGCTAAACTCTCGGCATTAAATCATGTGGGTGTTTGCCAATCACGCAAATCGCGTGCGGGGAAATGTTTGTCACAACGAATATCCCGCTGCGTTATTGCGCACCGAGAAAACGGGCCGGGGTTGCGTTTTAGCTACGTAAATGTACGCACGCATTTGCGCGTGTGTGCGTGGTAGGAAAGCTGCCGTGTTTGTACGCGAAACGGACAGCGTAAGGTAAACAGATTTGGGTACACGAAACGGTGCAGGACACTCGGCTGTGTGCAATGCACGTTTAAATGGATCCGCGGTGCACTTGCTTGATCAGTAAAATTCAGATATCATTGCATACTCAGGATATACGTACATGCATTGAATGCAATCCCGTATCTGGTTGTATAACGTGTGTTTGTATGTGTGCGTGTATATGTACCTACTCACGTTCGTACGTATCCCACGGGAAATGTACGGATTGTATTTACTCAAAGTAGGTACCAAAGTTTACGTCTCCTCGTCACTGTGGACTGTCGGCTAACTGTTTACCTCGTCACTCTAATTAATTGGCCAGCTAGATGACGCTCCGATATTAAACGCACAGGTATCCGCACACATTTCATTGGCACTGAATCCATATTGCCTTTTCCATTCTCCCGGATATGTCAATTTGCCCTCTCCTTTTTTTTTTTTTTTCTTATTCGCAACGAAGAGACTTTGATCAATTATCGTTTAACATTGCATTTCCTATTACCCATCGTTCAACGGATTAGAAAACGCTGAGTTTCACTTTAGTCGAGGATTTTATAAAACTTACTTTACCTACAGGTGGACTTACGCATCGTGTATATTATACGTGTATCGAATGAATGAAAGACCGCAGGAAAAAAAGGGGGACCGTTGGCAGGTCTGAAATATTGAGGAGGAAAGGAAGAAATTATAAAAGCCAAAAAAACAAAAAAAGAAAAAAGAAATAACGTCGGAAGGATGTGAAGAGTCAGAGTCTTCCTTCTCGTCTTGTTTCAAAGTTGCGGTCTTGCGGTTGCAGGTGGCGCGAAATTGGGTATCCTCAGAGAAGCCCCTGGACACCCCGGAGCGATCGCCTGACGGTGACATCGAACGGTGTTCTGCGGGTGAGCGGTCATCCTTGAACACGTGCCATATACGTTCATAGCAAAGATTTTTTAGTTGGCATGCATCGTCGTTTTCATTTGATTCAATTTTTATTATCATTTTACTTTATATTCGCGTTCCGTTTTGCCAAATGTATTTTTTCCTCTTATTTTATTTTTTCCAGGACATGCGATCCACGAGATGACGTCGTACTCCTGCATGGAGTCCCTTTTCCAATTCGTAGAGGAGAGGTTCAACGAGGCGAGAGGAAAATCCGATCTCTAAACGATTCCGAATCTCCAGTTTTCGATTTTGTCTTCATATTTTTTTTTTTTTTTACACTATAATGTGCGTATTTTGTATAGCAATAATCGTGATATCAATTTACCCACGTGTGTGTGTGTGTGTGTGATTTTGATATGCATCCCGATTATACTTATAAATTAATCGCTTTTCAAGATACCTGCACATTTGATGTAAGCAACAGTTTTTTGATTCTTGAACAGCGCTCTTGCAAAATATTTTCCTAATTGTATAGGTATAATTTTATTATCATTACGCGACATGTGTGTATTCGACGAAACATTTTAAAATTTTATCAGCAAAAATTTTTTCAAAAGTGGCGAAAAAACGATTACATTCATCCACGTGCAAGTGGAAAATTGACAAAAATATTTACATGCCGAATAATAGTAGATAAAAATGTACTCATTTACTTGCAGATTCCTTTTTTTTTTTTTTTATCATCACTACCGACAGACGAGGGGATGCAGGGAAATATCAACTGTGTACCTCAATGGTAGAACTTGGCGGACACAAAACAGTCCTGCCATCGTGCAAGCGTCAAAGCGTAATTTCGTTATGGGGTTGTAATTGTATTACCGGCGTTCTCGGCCGGCGGCACAAATTATAGTGTCAATGTAACGACAATGGGCATGATGTTACACAATAATAAAATGATTGCCTTAGCCGGTGAGAATAACCTTCCGAAAAACTGACGCACCCTGCTCGTTATTACTTATACGTGAATATACGCATCTGCCCTGCGAGGATTTAATTATCTATGTATAAACTATTACGTGCATGCAATATTTATCTGTATATGGGATCGAAATTTTTCATCAAATCGTTTTTAAATCATCGGCGATAACGAAGGAAGGAAAATTTATAACTGAAATTGAAAGGAGATAAAATCTTTTATCGCATCCCGACAAATACAGTAATTTTCAAGAATCGGAATGAAAATACATATCTGATATTCTGCTTGTTAAATTTTTAATTCACCTACCGAAGTCTTAATAATCGAAATATTTGAATAAGAAGCAAAAATGCTTCAAGCTACCTACTATTTCGAGTCTTCGCTGAAATAGATATACATCATAATTAAACAGGCAGTTTCGTATGAGTCGAGATAACGGGAATAAACTGTTATTGCCACAGAAGTGATAAAGCTTGGCTTGAGAGAAGGAAGACAGAAAGACTAGAAAGAAAAAAGAATAACAGCATATAAGGTATACTGCATGAAAACTATCGCGAACAATGGTGACGGAGAGAGAGAGAGAGAGAGAGAGAGAGAGAGAGAGAGAGAGAGAGAGAGAGAGAAGGGAAGGAAGAAACGAGGGAGGAGGAAGGGACAATTGCCCTTATCAGTAGCCATAAAAATATCATCGCTCAGCAACCAAAACTTTCCCCAAAAAACCGAGAGAAGGAATAAAAAAAAGAAACCTGGTCGGGGCGGGGGAAAAATGAAACCCAAAGAAGATGGGGAGGATAGAGGAGAAAAAAAACTATTCCGAGGCAGGAGATACCGATCTCATATTGCCTCATATATAAATGATCCGTAAGCCAGACGTGACCGAAACAATCTTATACATACACGTATATATCGGAAAATAATCTCGCGAATGGTAAAGAGAAGAATAAAAAAAAAAAAAAAAAAAATCTTGCCCCCGTTCCATCGGCAAGTAAATATAAATAGACAAAAAAATATATTACTGAGATATACGCTGGCATACGGCATAAATCGTTGGAATTATCTGGGAAAGACCATCCAGGGATCGACGTCACTTACTTGCAATAGCATTCATTTTTTATCGCTGCGGTTTAGTTATATATATATATATATATATATATATATATATATATATATATATATATATATATATATATATATATATGCGCGCAAAAGATTAGATTTTATCGCTGTTACTGCTATGTACCTGGATACTTGTATTCTTTACATATGTACACCGGTTACTATGTGGATGTTGGTATGCATGGTATAAAGAGAAAGTTAAAGGACTGCTGTATAATTGCAAGACGAATATCTATAATCACTGCGATCATAGTCGAGTCGTTCCACTCTATCGGTCTTTCATTAATATTCCACACTGGATTTGTCAGACTTCTACATTGCGCCGGGTCATCTTCTCCTTGTACATTAATTTATATGCATGATGCAGTTGAAACGTCTCGTACGGTGATTTTTGCTACAATAATGATTACACGGTTTACGTTGCTACAACAGCTGCGTTCGCGGTTTACTTCAAGTGTTGTGAAATGAAAAAAAAGTTAAAGGTACAACTATCGAGTAACAGTACAAACATTGATGAACAACGTACTTGCAGCGTGAATGAATTTGAATTGCGTCGAGTCGAAGATGGAGAAAAATTATGCGAAAAAAGTTGAAATTGCCAAAAATAAAATGCTCAGAGTAGATTATCCGATGTGGCGTGTTCGAGGCGATGGATGATATGTAACGGTAATAACTTTTCGAGGGGTTGCTGCGCCCGGAGGCATAGACTGCAGGGCTAAAAATGCGCCTTGACGTCACTGGGCCATCCATCACCCATGCGACAACCAACAAACCGTAGCGATTAACTTTCGTGGGGTGTCTGTATTTCTTTTTCCTATGTGTCTTCCATTTTTTTTCCTCGCTTCGTCACGTGCATTCCGTGAAGTAAGCAACGACATTTTGTACTGGCAGTGAGACGCTGCACGAGAAACGTCGAAGACAATTTGTTTGTTGATGCCTGTTTTGAATTATTGTTCCCAAGTTGGTTAATACACCTCTCGCAAAGCACAAAAGTTTTTTAAAAATGAACGATGAAACGCAACTTATTCTGTATGAAAAGTTAGAAGTACCCAGCGGTGTTGTTTAGGTCGACGATAGTGAACACGCGTGAAAGAAGAGTACATTTGATATAGAACATAAGCATCGGATCAAAAAGAACAAAGTTGATCAATTTTGACCGTTCGAATTACAAACACTTTCATAAAATTACCGATATCTTAGATTTTGTGCTACTCGAATTTGCTCAAAATCATTTTTAAATTACGTAGTACGTATTATAAGTTTGTACGTTCGTTAATTCGTGTTCACCATAACTGGTACAAGTAAAACCACTGCAGCTAAGTATTTGAAAAGTTTTCGTTTCCGGTTCCAGTATTTTTATTCCGACTACGCGTGCCATTCGTTCCGAAAACAGAAATGGAATAAAAATCTGTGATGAACGGGTAAACAGAACACAAAAACGTATCGATCTGTAACTATGCAGAGCCAGAGATGGTTGAAATATTTGTCAGGATTTTTGTTTAGTTCAAACCTGTTACTAACATTTCGGTTTTTGATCACTCGCATAATGGGTATCCATAAAACCGAAGAATCCTTCACTGACAGATCGGTTTTCGATTTCAGGTCCAAGGAATGCCCACGAGGGAGAAGCCCTTAGCGGATTTTCCACACCCTGGACGAGATGACCTCGAGCTCATAACAAGACGCAATTCCGAGACGGTTCGATAGGCGGCGTGTCGGCGACCCCCGATTAACGGCGTCGCGACGCCGTCCAATGGCAGCCGGGCGGACGGTGAGTGACAGGTATAACCCTGGCACACAGAGTCACCTGCTGCGTGAGTGTGGCAAGAAGTGAGGCGTCTCAGTGGCGGATCAGGCACCTCGCGAATCGCGTGGGAGGTCGAGGGGGTAACAGGGTAGGTGAGGCGACCCTCGACCCGCCGCCAATCAGGACTCTGCGTTGGAACTCGCTCTGCCAATGGCAGACACGAGGGGTGACCTGGCCGCGACCCTCCCGCGTTACTCCATCGCCGAGAATCCTTCAACGAGCACCGGGACTCAGAATCAGCCAGGTATCGTAATGCGGTGGGACGTTTCCTGTAAAACTTGCCGCTCAGCGCCAGTAGATAGGCAACCGGAGCGATGTTTTCTATTCCTGCATACTCGAAATGCAGCGCGTGTTGCCTACATGCCGGGGTTGGGCGGTGAGTTTCACAGAAAACTCCCAGCAAAATTGACTTGAATTTAATTTAAATATATTCGTATACGTTTGGTTGCACTTTCAAAATCAACCGCATCGCGATGCGAGTGATATTTGTTTTTTATCGATACAGTTCGAGAACGGTCTGTTAGATCGCTGAATGGTCGGGAGAAAGGTATTTAGGGTGGAACGATGTACCATAAAATAGGATTGAAGTGTTGGGTGAATATTTTTTAAAAATTGTACCGTGAGACGTGATAATCAAAATTGTTTTTGTAAACGTTAGAATTAGACAGGTCTTGAATGGTGTCGATAAAACGAAATTGGTTTCCAGCACGATGAGATCGATTTTACGAGGAAAATCACTTGCTCACATTCGTGAAAAGAAAGAAGCTTTAATCTTTACGTTCGAAGTCTTACACTCAAACACAAGCACACGATGGGTTTTGAGGGTAGTACAGTTTTTTTTCAGGATTTCAAATTGCCTGCCGTTAAAACCTATCAAAACTAAAAAAATTCACGTATTTACGTATTGTACTTTCTTATCCTGCAAACTTTTTGGACATTCTTATTACCGGGTCGAGTGCCTGAACTCTTGTCATCTCTCTTGGTCGCTATTTCTTTCTGGCGAATCGTAGGCGGGTGAGAGCTGAGTGATAGGAAAGGGGGTTCAGGGTGTAAATCCCGCTAAGATTTTCGAAGGAGTGAAATCGCATTACGGATAACAGAGCCAGCGGTTGGGACCCTCGCCTTTCGCGCCCCCGCCGTAGGAGATATCATCTGTTCTAAAACGGGGCTGTGAAACTCATGTAAATCTCTGGCAGACAAATTCCAAATCCTCTACCAGATTTCTTAACCCACACAGACATCTGTTATACTGCACGTCCACGTGTACGTACCGTGTTAAAATTTACACAGATTTAGACGTTTGAGCGTATAAGTCACCAAAGAGAGAAACAGGGAGAAAGAGAGAAATGGAGAGTATGGAAGAGAGGATTGGAAAAAGGGATGAAGATCCTTAGATATTCCACAAAGATTATTGAACCCGGTGTCGATATCGATCGCTTATTCCAACCGAATCCTTTGATCCGGTTACAAATCTCTACGTAAATATAAAGATCTGGTGCAAATTAGGCGAACGAATTTGTTTTTCGAATCATCATATGTATCGGCGACGTGACTGATTAAGTGAGAGAACAAATGAAATCGGTACCACTTCGAGTTGAGTAAAATTTTGAATTCTTCCGATTTGCTCGAAATTCTAGCGATCAACGATATTGTACTTGCTCGTAAATATCGGAATGGGTTATAGATATAATTTCTATCATCAATGACATTCTTCAATTTATTCGGTTATTCGGAGCAAGGATGTGAAATGAGTTGAGAATGGCGTGGACTGCAGCTGTCTGACCAGTGACACGTACATTCTACTGATCCGCGAAGTAACGTGGTCAAAGGCATTCGAGCATAAGGATGTAAAGTACTTATACAAGTACGTTCGGAAGCACAAGTCCGAAAATACATAGCGCATAGAGTTGTGACGAGCGGAAAATAAACCTGAAAAACTGTAGACCTGGTTCACAAATTGAATCATCTATGAAACGAATATGTATATACCTATATACGGTGAGTTTTTCTATCCGCGGCACAAAGCGTGCGCTTTATTCAAGCAACCGGAGTTCACAGCTCTCATTTCAGGCCAAGGATCGTCGTTGTCAAAACAAATGACATTCAACGTTACCGAACCAAATAACGTTTGACGTTTTTGCCTGTATAAGGCGGACGCATCGTTTCGCGGATAGAGAAAGTCACCGTACACCCATACGTATACCTGAAAGGAAACGAAGCAATGGACTGAAAATAAAATAACAGTCGTCATTGAACCGGCGACAAAGTAATGACTCTGTATATAATTGCGGCTGCCATATGCTCAACTCGCGTTACAGACTGACTTCTGTTACTAGCCTATCCTACACGCGCAAATGGCCCCTGTACGACATACACGCCAAACCCACCTTCGTGTAGTACATTATACGGTTAGACGGGGGTGGTGGTTGGCCGACAGGAGCGTGCAGTGCAGTGTTATCGAGCGGGGGTGGCTTCGTAATTACTTCCTTGGGGCAAGAGGAGGTGGAGGTGGAGGTGGAGGCGTGCGCGCGCCCCGGGGGCTGGGTCATAGGTCACCCCCGGACACCCCCGCCCGACCCAGCCGGTCCAGGGCAGCCAATCAACGCGCCAGGCACTTCCTGTCTCAGGCGGTTGTGGCACCCCTTGCTTCCTACCCCACGTCGTGACGCACCGTGAACCCAGGAACTGCAGCCTGGCCAACCGAGTCTATAAGTTTTCCAAACTCACCCGCAGACCACCAACTTTCAGAAGCTAACTGCCGTCGACCGTCAGGATCTTGTATCCACGGACATACCAGCGGCGAAGAGTTTGCTTCATAGTTCTGGCCTTTGATGCGTACTGGGGGTTATTTTTCCTCATCATCTGCTTCTTTTCAAAGAAGAAAAAAAATAAATAAATACAAGGCATGTGTCATGATGGTATGAATTCTATACCAGTTACTTCGGGATGTTGTTAAACCAGTCCAGAGGTCTGCAAATTCTAGAATCAGATTGTCGTATCGTTAGACCTAACACCGGTGAAAAGTTGTCTTCATGCTTTGACGTGCATCGTAGGTTATTTTTCTTCATTATCAGGTTCTTCCCAAAAATATCTTACAGTGTAGTTTTGTCATAAAGGTATAAGTATGTGTCACGATTGTGTAATCGTATTCTACATATCGATCACTTAATGGGGATGTTGTTACATCTATACAGAGTTCAGTAACTTTGAGAGAACGCTTGGATTGTCCGCAACTTTGGACATGATTTTCATCTTCGTCATCTCGGTATCCGACATCACGTTCTCTCATACTTCTTCCTCTTCATCTTTCTTCAAGGCGAATATTTCATCAAAGTGTCTAAAAATGTTGCTGCCGTGGGTCGTAATGTCAAGTCCATGCCTTTGGGTGCGAGTGAATCGTGGATATCCAGTTTCTTTTATCCAAATGCGCGGTTGTTTAGGCGTAGGATTTAATGTCAGCCGAAGGGTTCGTACCAATGTTGGTACTCCACGGGGTGGTTTGAAATGTCGAGACCTTTCGGTCACGCCGTTGCATTCCCTCGCTCGTTTCTGCTTCCGTTAACTTTCGCATTCAGGTTTCGCCCCGTAAGGGATTCTTTCGACCAACCAGTTACATAAACAGTGGTAAACATCTTGACTATAATTTGAATTTCTATCACCGGTTTTTCACAAGCTTTCCACAGTGACGCAATTATCTTCAAGATTGCGTGGAATTTCCCCAGATACCTGAAGTCTTAAAGCTTCTTCTTGGTTTCATCACGTGATTCGTTAATTCGATAATGACGTGGACTACGAAGAAACGGTGAAAACGAGTGTCAAGACAAGTATGATCGAGAAGCGGTTTCGGACGCATGTGGAAAGCCTCTGACAAGGTATAATAGGCGCCAAGACGGACTTCACCTACGCGTTAATACGACCAAGGAACGATGAAAGCCCGGAGTTTGACGGACGTTGAAAAATTTGTCTTTCTCAATTCATCCGGTACATAGTCGTATATACACGTAGGCATAAAAGCATCAACACAGGTTCGAGCACAGTTACACAGAGTGTAATTCCGAAAGATAATTTCACGTTAGGGTCCGCGCATATCGTGCATATACTATACACTATACAGGTATGTGCGGGGTCGAAAGAGAAGATGCGAGGAGATAGATATCCATTTTTCAAAGGCGTATAAACGCGAGTTATTAATATGCTCGTATTATGAGGCACAAAGGAGGTAATTAGCGGTGCGTTCATCAGTCATTCGGCCATCCCCGCGCATACCGTAGGCGAGGAGGATGCGATGGCGAGATCGTGGCAACCGGGACTAGAGTGGTCCATCTCATCACCCGAACTCCGAGACGGACCGACATGATCGGTTGTTACTCCCCGGCTGCACAAAGTCGGAGGGGCGCGCAAGACACATTAGAGGGCTAATGAAGTCCGGCTAAAACAGGAGGGTGAGTGGAAAAAAGATGCAACGGAAATACACGGGGATAAAAAGTTGAAAATAAGATGGAAAAAAATATTCTCGACTCCGATTAACTCGCCTTATATTTTATACCGCCGGGTTACCTGACTCCTAAGATTTTTAATTAGATGGACCGCCAGCCCATCTATCACCTACCGTGATGAGCCCTAGGCCAGCTCTCTTCTCGTGTTTATACGCTCGTATTATATAATACCCGCTGCTCCCAACACCGGCACGCGTTTTAACTAGATCCGCATGACGTTTATACACTTACCCGTGTTTCTTTAATGCTCTTTTTTCATCCACTCTCATTTATTACCTCGTGATCAACGATTAATTACCAGTAAGTAGATTTTTGATCGTTTGGCATGGGTTTCATGGGAGTTGCGCCGTGCATCCATCACTCTGTACAATTATTCGGAAGAATCTAAGGTGTGATAAACGGTCTCGATCCCGTTGCTCCGGAACAAATTGCAACACCGATTTAATTCAACCGAACGGTGATGATCGGTAGTTTCTTTTTCAAGTTGATCATCGTTCTCAAATCGTTACCGTGTCAAACCGATCTCTTTCTCTATCAGCATTCACCTGTGGTTCTGTCGTTGTATCATCGCCTACGGTAAGGCTCTCGGCTTTTCTCAAATGATACTTTAATAGCCTTTATAATAATCACTGTGATCCAGTCCCGTTAAACTATCCACGATCTCGGTGATGACACGATGGTACCACACTCCTAAACACACACTTGACTCGTAGAGGCGTGACGAGATCCATTTAGGGAATGAGCATGGATGAGAAAAAGCGGCTCTGCTGCCTGCAGGTATCGGTACTCAACTTCTGAACGTTACTTGTGTAATATTTGCCTGAAGTAGAGAGAAATTGGAAGATCAAAGTAAGTCTCGACTTTACCTGTATTCATGTGGCTCTTGAGATCTCGAATAATCAGTTCGAAGTATTGGAACGTCGAGTGCGTGCACGAATTCGTTTGCGAACAAGTGTGTGTGTATGTGTGTGTGGGTGTATGTGTGTGTGTGTGCAGGCACATCACTGATAGACGGTGTCGGTGTGGCTCGGGCAACCGAGTACAACCTTTGTTTCGCCGTAATGCAGTCGGTTTTGCGGCTCTCCAGCACTCTGGTCATATTAAATGTGGAGAGCAGACCAGCGGTTGAGGGCGATGACAAAGCTCTGCGGCAAGCTCAAAGCTTCGCCGGATAGATGCATGAAGACCTGCAGCATCAGGCTGGGCCGAGAGGGAGAGAGGCGGAAAAAGTAAAAGAAAAGTGAAAATTGACAACAACCGAAGGAGAGGAAAACAAAAAGAGTAAAGAAACCAAGAAAGCTCGAGGATAGCGCGAGCCGAGCTTCCGTGTACATCTCGATGGCCGCGCATGCACCGTCATATTATGACACGGGTTTTCGCAAATGATGATGCCCAGTTTTACCGTCTGGATTCGATTCGGATGTGGAAACGCAGGGAATAAAAGGAGTGGAGAAAGGAACGGGGTGGAACCTCTGAATTATTCCGGTGGTGAAAGTTCCTGCGTCTGCAAGTTCCTGGTCGGCCGGTTTTATGTGCCTGCGGATCATTCTCCTCGTCCTGCCGCACTACCTCCACCTGAGTTCGTAAAGACCGGGGACTCGACCCCCGGTGAACCCCCTGAACCCGTTGAACCTCCCCTTCAGCCACCCACGGCCCGTTGCTTCTGGCCTCCACCTTCGCGGTCGGAGGTTGAAATCAATACTCGACTCGTCCACACTCGCCGACGTCCCGACGTCTGCTATAATGCACCTTGGCTTATAAGCCAGCTTTCATCCCTGAATGTTGGTCTCTGCGTCGCGTAAGATGATGTTGTTCGTTCGTGGAATCGGGGGGCTGATTCACTTTTAAATCGAACAAATGATTTTAATTCATTAACAGTGGCTTCGAGTGACTTCTACCTTGTTATGAGATTTTCCATGACTTCCAGATACGATGGAATTGCAGGAAATCATAACAAGTATTACTGGAAATTATATGGAATGCTGGCTCATCGTTGGGAATCAATGGACGTCGCTTGGTAAACTAGATATCAATGGAAGCCTCCTATGACAAGATAGACGTCGATAGAATGTTATTGAATCGAAGTTATTTGAACGATTTCCATGATCTCCAACGATTCCTGCACGATTTCTTCAGCGGTATCATGTGCGATATTAAATGATTCGCAATGACAAAGAATATTTCAACCATTCAAGTTTCTTTGACTTACAATTTCATTTCCAACTGTTAAATTTACGACTTTCTTGAGTGAATGGTCCCTTGGGTAACTCGAGGTCTTCCGGAGTCTTTCACGAATCATGGGGCTTATGAGACCGGATGTACCTTATATCGGAGGCCTTGTCAATGGGACATAAAGAGGAATGCTGAGAAAGTCGTGTCTATTGGGTCTATCTATCTTTTGCAATTTGAGCCCCTGTGTTACTTACTGTAAAAGAAGTGTAACGACTAGTTTGAGGTGCGGCAATTGCGGTAGGAGATGTCACTGGTCAAGAGTGAGGTTGTTTCGATGAATCGAATTGAAAAAATCTTCCATTCCAAGGATCGAATACGTCGGAGATGAAAAATGGAAACTAACCGTCCCGCTTCTTCTTGCCCACATCTCCTACCTTCGTTTCTCTTTGGTTTTAATTTTATAAGATGTGAAAGTTGACGCGGGGTGTTCCGTTGCAGCAGTTGCATCGATAATTACCTACGGCGAGGTGTCCGTCTTGCAGGACTAATAGGTAATAAGCATCTAATAAAGGCTCGGCTGCCTGCGAGACCCGGTTGAATGGTAGCTACGGGTATTACAAGCTCCATTAATCAGCCGGCTACGTCGAGAAATTGACAGGCCGTACGCAACGAGTCTCGACCAGGAACTCGACGAGACTTCAAAGGCGTATTAGGATCGTGCTACGGGCCTCGCGACCGCTCCGATTAATCTCCGCGTCCGGACTTTCAATGGTACCCGATATGTACGCTGACGATGAACCGCGGACTTATACGTGAAACACTGACGGAAAGGTGTGTTTGGAAAAAGTAAGGAATATTGCACCCGTACGGAAGGCGTGCATCGATTTGGAAAATTGTACTTCGGTACTGGCTCTGGCTGTATTAAATGATTCGCTTGTTCCTCTTTTGCTCAATTTCACGGTAAAACTTTGCGAGAAATGGCGCTGGACAGATCTCAAAAAATAAGTATCAAATCTCGGAATCTTTGCTTCAGATACATTTCTTGAAATCTATTCATCACGTAATCGAGCTCAGGTATTTATCAAGAAATTTTTAAAGAATAGTTTGAAAGTTTTCATGTTTTAAATGATGGATGTATTCATGTCAGAACTCAAGAGACCGACAATTTTAAGAGTTCTGATCGTTCAAACTTATTCATGTTCGAAATCGTCGAATTTCGAGGACTTGGAGCTGTCACAGTTCTTAAGTCTGCTGGTACGAATTCTTTTTCTTTCGAATGTATAAAACTTTTTGATTCATGATACGAATTCTTTTGTTATAGCCTGAAGAACAACGAATAAAATTTAGATTTAAAAATTTCAAAGTCAGCTGTTTTTTGTTCGATGAAAGAGTCAATTTACATTCAGATTTCATAGACATCGAACTTTGGATAGGTGCGTCCGAAAAAAAAAAAAAAAATATGTTCGAAAGTTCTTAAAACATGTAATAAATAAAAGAAAACTGTAATCAAGATCAAAATTTGAACGATAATTATCAAAAGTAAGGACCGGATTCGTATGAATTTCTCAATATCTAAATCGTTCGTAATTTGGAAATGATTTCGAGCAATTTCAGTCCCAAGAAATGTAAAACTTTTATTGAAACTTGTTCGGTAATTTGTGAAAAAATCGTCGGATTAAAAAAAAAAAATTACAATCATAGCTGCAGGCAGTCGAAACAAATCTCGTAAAAATGAATGAAACGTGCCATTGGGATAATTTTATCAATCGGTTGATCGACTTGACGTTATTCGCAAATCGTCTGCAAATTCGTAATAAAAATCTGCGACGCGCCGCCCTTTATTAATTTACTTTCTTCGAAGGAATGGCCAATCGATTCGCGTTACTGACTTCTGCGATACGCGAACGAATTTTGCCATTTCAAGCGATTTCTGAAACTGGGTAAAATACGGGGGGATTTATCAATACGGGTAATCGGTCGAGCCTGGGAGGGAGGGATCACGTTGCGGCGGATTCACCTGGCCGCGCGACAACCGCTGAAGTTGAACAATGCGGAATCCGGAGCTTGAAAACAATGCCGTGCGGGAATGACCAGCACCTGGAAATCCCTGCGGGCGTTTAATGCCGGTAGGCGAACTGCGAGCATTCCGGATATTAAACTTCAATAATACCGAGCTCCGGAAGTAATTAGATCAGCCTTTAAACAGCCACGGAAACACCCCCGATATAAGGGATTGGGGCGTTCCTCCTCCGCTTTCCCCCTTCGCCCCAGCCCTCTTTCTATATCGCCAGTGATTTCACACCGTGATTTTCGTTTGTTAACTTAAACGTGGGAAAACATATGCGGCCCTTGATCGCGCATCGAGTCCCTAGATCATATTTTTATTAAGCTGCGATTTAGATTCAGTCGAAGATAGAGAGCAATGGAATTATGAACGAAAGATTTTGAGAGATAATAAAACCGTTTTGTTCCAAATTCTATTTTCTAAAAATTCAATGATGCACTTTTTGTTTTTACCGTGCTGGCATCGTCAAGTGTTTACCTTTGCAACATTGAACCGTTATTGATTATGATCAACAAAAGACGGAAAAAAAAAAATTTTGCTTCACTATCAGTGACTTTGTAGAAAATAGTCCATTGCAGTGTGACATATATAGAAAAAATCTACTGGATTTCTAAATATTTTGTAATGATTTGGACGAGGCATCGATATGTTTTTGATTACGATCTCAGTATTTTTTGTTTTTATATTTTTGGAGAGAACTTCGTACAGCTTGCGAGTATAATAATTTGATAAATACTCAGTGGGCGGGTATTCCTTGATAAAATTAATAAAAAGCATCTATATTTCACCAACCAAACTCCTTAAACGTCTTAAGATGCAAGCAATTATTCAAAGCTCAGAGAAGCGAGTTCATTTGGGCCTAAGGCCTCGTGTTCCTCATCATCATCCTCGTCTTTGCCGTCATCTTTTCCCACTTGACCCTCCCACTGCAAGCTGCCAAAGATTGTTACCTCTCGCAGGCGATAAAGGCGTTACTCACTGACGGTAGCTTCAGCCAAGAGAATTAAATTATAAACGCTAATGGAGCCGGTCGAAAAGTCTCGACTTCAATCGCCAGCGAATTCCAATGAAAAATCTGACCTGGAGAAGAAGCAAGTTCTTTGATTCGTCATTTTCAAAGTAGAAGATTTCAAATCTGTGTCCGGAATTTCAAAACAGAAAACGTCCATGGATATGAAAATTAAATTTTCTATTTATTTCTGTAAAAACATGTATTTCAGAAATCTGAAAAGTATGCTTACGAATTGAATTTTTTATGCTAAGGAATTTTATTCAAGCATGTTACGTATAATTATTGTTACGGAACTGAATCGTGCATAAATCCCGCTTCATCCATCTCACTTAGACACCGGTAAAAACATAACAGGCGATAAATTTTTCCTAATACATTTCGTCCCTTTTTTCTCAATTCTTTCTTCACTTTCTCACGTATAGGTATATACATATATATATAATATTATAAATCTTTACATCGCACGGATGGAATTTGTTACGCGAGAAATATGAATTGTTAATAGAAGGTAAAAGCAATTTTATGTTACTCTACATAACGGGGATGCCGATATATATATATATATATTCTTCGGTCCTGCAGGATGAGAGGTCCTCCTTCTCTTCTTCATCGTATCATAATTCCGCTTTCTTTCTTTCCTTCTTTCCTCACGCAGGGGGTATGTAAATGTGAATCTTTCTCACCCCCGCGAGAGCCCCTCTCCTCGCGTCCCGCATACATTAGTTTTTATCTGTTTCATTTTTTTCCCTTTGCTGCCTTCCTCTTTTTTCCGCTAACTTCTGCCTCGCCTTTTTCGTCTTTTTTTCTCACACTCTTTGTTTTTTTTTTTTTCCTTCTCCATCTTATCGTTTTTTATTCGGCGCGATAATTTTCATAAAATTTTCTCCACTTACCGCCGCATATTCTTCTCCTTGGTTACTTATGCCGGAAGCTACTGTAGTATAGTACGTAAATCCCGTGATGTAAAGTAATATTTCCAACTTTAGTTCCTCCATTTATATTATACCTTTATAAGTATACCGGTATACAATAATTGCATGTAGCATTTAGGCACAATTTTTAACGCTTATGCACGCTTGTATAAGTGTAATGATATTGCGATAAGAGAACTTAGAAAACAAACAAACATATGCTGAAAAGCTCTGTGACTTTGAGAAAAAACACAATGTGAGAAGAAAAAAAAAGTAATTGGTACCCTCGTCTGGAATACACAAAAATTTTACAAAATTTAACGTGAATATTACAGAACGAAAATATGTATTGTAAGCATTAAGAAATCGTTCAAACTATTTTACCGTGCAGCTACGAATTTTAAAAGCAGTATAATAATTGCATATACAGCTTAAAATATTTTTGTAATAATAATTACTTGGGCGTAAAAAAAAAAAAAAAGACAGTTTGAAAAGAATTCAAAAATTGCCCAGATTCCGAATGAGTGAAAGCGATGTAATTATTCGCATCAATTTCGTGATTTTCAAATTCTCCATTCTCCTTCGTTAGCTTAATTTTTCTTTCTCTCATATCTTTTTCCTCTATACCTAATCGACACCCCGTGGAAAGCGATGAAAAATTTAATAAGTGTAGCAACGGGCCTCCGGATGATCGATGCAAGATAGTTGCTCGCGGGACCGACAAAGATTAGGATAGAAATAAGGTATGTATAGCGGGGCGATTCAGCCCCCGGACTCGATCTGGGAGCAGAAGATGAGCGATCGCCCCCAAGAGAGTCGAGAGTCGGCTGTCGACTTGCGCAGCCTCGTGAAAACGTGCAGCAACGGCGCCCCTTTCTGCCCCTCTTTATCATTTCGAGTCTATTGTTTAGTTTCGAATACACCGTTATATATCTCCAAGTCTACGTCACCGACTCGGATCTGCACGATGATGCATTTCCATCAATTTTATGCACCTACAATATATTTCGTTCGTTCGACGCGTAACGTCGCAGATTTTTACGCGGAATCGACTCTTGAACGAATGTGTTTTCAGACTTTTTTCTCGCCCCTTTCTGTTCGATTATTTTTTTTCTCATTCATTCCCGAATCACGTTGTTTTCTAGGTTATGTATGCAGGTTATTTCGGGCAAATGTTTATACATGGGACGGATTCAGCATTATTACGCCTTCATTTATGCAATTCATAGTACATATTGTCGAAAGTTGCGCCTGTTTACGGCAACCGAGACTACATAATTACTGATCGCCATTTGTCTCAGCGGTTACGATTGGCTGGCTTCTCGATCTCTCTAATTATTATTACCACTTCATGATTATTACGAGCCACGAGACAAATGGGGATCGCTAAAATTGTATTGCCAATCGCATAAGTGCAGGTGAATTTTTCATGCAATTTTATTACTGAACATTTGATTATATCGTACAGAGACATGTTTATTTAAATTTATGTACTACAAGCACTATTATTCAGTCGAATTTAACGAATGGCTTTTTTATACTCGAGGATGCGAGTTATTAAAATGATCAGTTTCTTTTTACCACGAATCGAGTCAAATGTTTTTTTCACTTCTTTAAACATTTGATCACAATAATTGTACCAAAACGTTGCTTCGTTTGTTGGAAAGTGAATTGAAAATAAATCTCTCACGAATTATATATAATGTATAGGTATAACAACTTGGCGATGAACGAAGATAGTACAGAGAAACGGTTGAAGTCGACAAAAAAAAAAAAAAATAAATACCAGAAAGATGCATCATTTCGATTATACAGTATAAGACCAAATAAAGGCAACACGCAATTTTGCCGCTGTTTACGGAGGCGTGTCGTTACGGAGTTCCTATCCGAAAAATGATTAGTCAGTCAGGCTTGCGGGATCGTGTCGTGCGACTGTATCATCGAAGCGATAACAATAGCCGAAAATGCGTGTAACGAAAAAGTACAGGGCGGATATACGAGCAGCATACGGGATTCGAAGAACAATCGAAGAGCTCGTAACAAACCGCATCAGCTAGGTAGGTACCAGTTGCACATATTATTCAGGCGCAGGGGGAGAGACAATACAGAAATGCGCAACGGTGCCGATGGGATCGCGATTAGTGGATCTAAACAATCGAGGGGGCCGGCAGGTGCCTCGCACCCCCGTAAATCACGGCTGATATACCTGCCCTGGTATCTGTACGTTGTCCGATGCAGATGGCTAAATCACCGCTCGTTCACACGCCGGTTATACGCCCGGTTTATAGGCAACCGTGAGTGTTGAACAACAGTTGGTAACACCTGTGCGCAGGACGCGCATGGCACGTATCGCCACATTGCCTTTTGACTAGACACACACCAACTGGGCGCTTGTTTGTTCCGCCGTACGGACGGAGCATGGATCGTCTCGTCGAAATTATATGCCACCGGTGGGAATTATTTGTGTGATGTAACCGTTTTTGAACGATCCCTAAAACGAAGGGGTGAAAACGTTCTAATTCTACACGTATTCTAGCGGCCCGTTGCGGCACTGTCCGCAAATATTTTCAAGCGCTTCGTGTGGCAAAACTGACGGACATGGTCGCGTGATCTAGCGGAATTTTTTCTAGAGCTCGTTGAGACGTTGAAAACTAGATTGAACGTAACTTTCATCTATTTGTAAGAGTTTACGCAGCGTTCGCATAAGTGAGGGATCCCGTTCTGACTTGGTTTACAAACATCGTTATATCTTAAAACTATTCGTCTGATTGTAACGAAATATATCGTGTAATCTAGAAAGTATATCTGTAGAAAAGAAGAGAATCGAAATCGGTTTAGTAGTTCTGTAATTGTAAGCAGACATATGAACAGACAGATAGAGACTTGTAACGATATTTTAAATTCAAAGTACCCGCGAGGTTTTGCTTGACACAGCCATTTCGATCCAGGCGTCAGGCGGGAGAAACGGCTGAACATTTTGAAGAGTCTATGGGAAGACGCCAAGGCAAACAGTCTAAAATTCCGTATAGAATGTGCGTAGTCAATTATTAACGCATTTAAAAGTGAATTAACACCTCGGCATTGCTCATTAATCTCCGTCATTACAACAACCTGTGATTTGATCACAACGATAAAGCCTAAAAGAAGTCACGAAATTAATCAAAAAACCAATTTTAAAACTGTCGTGCATCGCTGGGTCAGCAGGAGGGAAACTTTCAAAAAGCCGTACACTTGAACCCCGTCGAAGAAGTCCCAACATCATATAACAATCACATGAAGGAGCTGTTGACAAGTCTAAAGCAAAGGGATGAGTGATTTTTAACATATTTATGACTTATCAACTTTTTTAATTACCATCATAGACAATTTTATATCCCAGTGTGTGTTAATTCTGGCGTATTTTATTTTAATTTATTTGTGAATGTTTGAATGAATGTGTAATTTTTAATTATTTCGACTATGGACAGGTTTTAAAGAGGTATTACATGTTATTTATATATTTAGTTATATTTAATCTCAATTTTATTTATATCTTATTTATATTCCCTTTATATTTTATTGATCTTTTATTTATTTGTCACTCGCGTTTCATTTACATGTTCTTTATATTTCATTCATATTTTATTTATATTTAATTTATTCAATTGAGGGTCAATGTCATATTTATTATCGTTCTCGTCATATTGTTTTGTAAGCCTGTCCATCGATTTCACGTTTTTTCTTTTATTTTGACAAAAGGCTTAAATTCTTCATCGTCCCCTTATTTATATTATTTATATCCTATTTATATATGTTTTTGATCTCCCATATCAATCATAATAGGCAAAAACAAAAATAAAAACAAACAAGTATTTAAAGACTGGTTAAGTTTTGTATGTGTAGAGTAGAGATCAGATAATCTGTAATAGTTGGATTTTAGACTGAAATAACGGCTTGTTGACGGAAGAAAATGTAATGAACATAAATTTCAGCTGAAAAAAAAAAATAATCTGTATAATAATCTAAAACTGTAGATTAAAAGGACTTAAATCACAGAAATATACTCTGAAAATGTCATATTATAAAAAAAAAAATATGTCACAAATTATAAACTCTGTAATTACGTGCAATGAATTTCTTTGAATTGATAAAAAAATACGTAAAACGAGCTTTGAATCGTGAAAAAAAAGAATTTTTAAATATAATGCGATCTGTATAAATTTGCGATTGATTTGTGAAATCAACAAATTGAAAAAAAAATGTATTGAACCCAAGTCAGTTCGTTGAAGATATAAGGTATGAGGATGAGAATATGAATAAGCATGCTTGTAAGAATGAAAATTAGAAGGGTGGCGAAGCTTTTGTACATTTGTAAAGAGGAGTCGGTGGTGCACAGATAGCGAGTGATTCATCTTTGACGACACGACCCTCTGCGGTAGAACGGTTGTAGGTATTATTGACGTAACATAACGACGAAACAACAAGCGTGCAAAGAGAGAGAGAGAGAGAGAGAGAGACTGAGAGTGAGAGCGTGGGTGGGTGGGTGAAGGGGGATGCAGGCGAGGCTCGATAAAATCGATTCGATCTCTCATCCCGCCGAAATTCCATACAACGTGACAATCGGGGCGTCCGTCAGCAACTGGGAAATGAAAAAAACGTCAACAAAAAAAAAAAAAGAAAACGGAAAAACTAGAAAAGGGAAACAGAGAGAGGAGGATGAAAAAATGGAAAGGGAAAAAAGAGAGAGGAAAACGCTTCACGGCACCGCGCTACTCGAGTGGTGTGGATGCCGTGAATCGACAGGGTGTTTTAAAACGAGTGCTATCGGTAATCGAAATCGCTCGGGGGGCTTTTGCCACCACCCGCGAGGGCGCCGCCCGACTGCTGTTGTAGGGGATGCTGGGTGCCCAACCGCGAACATCCCGATAGCCTCCTCGTGATCTTTGTCTACCCTCTCGACTCCGGACTCTCTGTTAAAAATCTCCTCCACAGAGCGAACGACACCGTCTACCTATGCTGCAAATCGGTTTTCTATTGTTACTGCAATATTTCCATGTATAGGGTGAATTTCTAAATACTGGATGATCTGTCGTCTGTTTAAATTTAATGCGCATGCGCTATGATTCGACAGCGGCTGTTTGCCAGGGTTACCAACGGTCATAAATTTAGACGACAGTTCGCCGCGATGTATGCAACCTCAAGAATTTTGACACCTAGCGGTGTTGAACACAACTGCTAGCAATAATTGTCAAAATTTTTGAGGTTACGTTCATGAAAGTTGGTCACCCTGGAAAACAATTTCTCTCGGATTGTGGCGCATGCGTGTTACATGAAAATGTTTTTCACTGTGAAATGCGTATAACGGGTCGAACATAGCGCGTCGATTTTTGGGAGACGACAAAAACATTTAACCAGATTAACAGACGAGCTTTAATTTCTTTGAAGATAACCGGATACAGGGAATAAGAAAGAAAATAAAAGAAAAAAAAACGGAAATAATGCAGAAAAATGGTACTTTTCAAAGGTCAGAATTTGTTGAAATTTCGATTAAGTGTAACCACGTGGAACGCTATCGGACCGTTAAGACTTGTAACGATTAGGGTAAAGTGTGAAAAAAATTGTATACAGGAAAAATCTATAAATATATTATACGACCGGAAGGATAATTCGAATCGAATAAATGTACGAAATTCTGTTTCTCCCAGGTAGGAACATGCGGGCATATAAATTAATAAATCCCCTCATGCGTTTGCTTCCGTTTCCGTATATAGTATATTTTGTGCAACGGGTTTCCTCCTTGGTTCACCGGCGTGTAAAGGCATTCATGAAGAAAGAAAGAGAGAGAAAATAAATAAGGAGCTAGTCTGCGGCACTTAATTCACCGTTCGAATTTACAACGGCGGACTCGTGGAATCCCTTTCGGTAATTATCATCGCCTGGATGTGGTGGCTGCTCAGGGCGATGGGGTGAATGTGCTCGTATTTAATAATTCCGAGGCAGGATCATAGTTGACTGGCTGCAGGCTATAGGCGAAGGGCGCTACGCGTTCTGTTTTTCGCCCGCGTTTAATAAAGTTAAATTCAGATCACACATGACTGACTCTCCTGCATGCCGCCGCTATACGCACGAGGGGTGCAGTTTGCTCTTGCGTGAACCGCAGGTTCGCCACCTCAAATGTGCGCGTGAATTAATTAAAAATATCCTGCCACCCTCGACGCGGGGAAATTTTCGGCCGTTACGATAATCGGTCGACAAGTAGATAGATTTACTCACCTTTTTTTTCCCCCGTTTTCGACAGGTTATACAGGTGCGGGAATATCCAGTTTTTTTTTCAAGCTTACCGGATCCTGGAAAGAAAGTTAAGAAATTGTCAAACTGGCGATATGCGGTGGTAATTTTTCTCAATCTACGAAACGAGCGCTTGATTCGGGTCCCTAATTCCCATTCGGTATGGTATGTCGATATTTGATCCCGAGAAACTAATAGACGTTCACGTTTTACTTCTGCATTATGCTTTGAACGGTATGCCGAGTGTTTTTCTTTTTAAATTCCAGTCGTTCCTTTTTAGTCTCACTGCAGTTTTATTTTACTTTTTTTTTTGTTCCTTTTTCTTGATGCGAAAGCAAAGAGGGGGAAATCCCTGAGATAAGAAGTAGGAATTTCTTGGTCGAGTTTGTGTTATATACGAGGTAGGAAATGATCCGGGTTAAATGTAGCGCGCGGTTGTAGATAATAAACAACAATAATAACACAGTACACATCTGCAGAGGTGAATAACTGCTTCTGAGATTCCTTACTCCATACATTTGTACATACGCACACACTTACATTGCAATACACACATAGGGTGAATATAAAAGTTTTTGGTAGGGTTTGCTTAGGAGACATTCGTCACTAAGAGAGAGAGAGAGAGAGAGAGAGAGAGAGAGGTCAACCCCAAAATCGTGTCTTTTATCCTGCACCTATGTAGCTACTCAGTCTGGAAGAGCAATTTGCCGATCCGGGAAATCGATGAATCTTGAAAGCTGAACTCAAACTATCTGACAGCTTCAGACTAAGGTCATAAATAAAAAAGAACGAAATAACGACAGCGAGAGGGTAGAAAGAATGGGGGGAAAAAAACAGAGGATCATGTAATGATGGCCATGAAGACGGTCCGAGAACTTGGTAGCAATTGTGCGCAGGGTGAAAAAGATGATGAAAAACATTTTTCGTCCCTACGTTATAGTGTCGATTTTTCATTACCTCGACGAGTATGTTTTTAGTAAATCGACATTGTGTTCACATGACTTTCCTCACGTTGTGAGAACTTTTACACAAAAATTTTTGTAAACTCGCTGTAAATCTTCTAAATATTTTATGTTTTTTGTTTCTCTTTTCTTTAACGACAGCGAACTTCTTTTCAAAAAGAAACGACACATTTTGTATGAAATTTAAAAAGTTGCAAAGCAGTGGGAAAAAATGAAAAGATAATTGATCTTTCGGAATCGAAAGGACGAGTTTGCGCGAGATCCTCAAAGGATTTACATTAGAACGTTGGTGGTTGCCGGATGTAGCAGCTCGAGGACGAAGATACGAAAACGGTATAGACGGTTAGAAAGAGATAGGAAAAGGGGAATAAGGGAGGTGGCGGTATTAGAGACACGGTTCAATTTGTCAGGGTACCGTGAGCAAATAATCGCGTCAACCAAGTTTGTTTGCTGAATCAGCCGGGCGCATTGGGTGGATGTATGTATGTACATACACGGTGTACGTCGTCTGGGCGTCGCGTTGCAACGAGGAGCTTCCGCTTAATTTGTATGAAGCTCCTCAGGAGGTTGCGGAGGATCCGATCCGCGGAGAGCGAGCCTTCTCGCTTCATCCACAAACATGCGGGGTTCCCGTGCGCAAATAATTATTCTTTGACTCCTCATCCTCCAACGTTCGTCGCTCTGTAAGCTCGTCCTCGCAAGGAGAAATCGCGACTTGGGGCATAACAATTATTACGAGGCACCTTAGGGCGAAGAATAACTTGGAATCTACGATAATTGCTTGAAATCGTTCTGAACCCGAGCACAAATAACTTAGAACTACGTATGGTAATTTTAAGTAAAAATTTTATGAGAATTGGTAGAATAGAAATTGCTAAGTAAAGCAACGGCTCTTTATTCCTTCGTTCAAAAATATGACGGGATTCCATACGCAAAGAACTGCAATTTGAATTAGCGTGATTCGAAATCGCTCACCAATCGTGAATCGCCGTTTATCGTAACGGTCGCTGAGCCGCGGGACGCCACCGCCAGATGGCGCGCTACGCAGTCGGTCTGAACCCTTTTATCGTCGGTCGGTGTCGGAAATCGCGTGAAATCGCACGAAATCACGCTTGAAGTTGTTCGAAATCATGTGAAATCGGTTGAAATCGATTGAAAATATTGAGAATCGCGTGAGATTATTGAAATTTTGGAATCGCTTGTCGGTAATTTGTAAGTGAAATTTCAATGAATGGTTATTTGAAAATTTGTTTTCGATATGCATTCTGAAAGAAGATTTGGTTTTTGGAAAATTTGCGCAAACGTGCAGCTTACTTTTTTCTTTTTTTCAACTGTAACGTTACTTGACATTTTTTTTCAGAAAATATTGAAAACAACTTGACGACATTTTTTTGTTTGTGATCTTTCATTGCCAGCGCCAAGGAATATCGATGTGTACACAATGCGTTCTTGTTTGATTCGGACGTTCTTCTGGAAGGTTAAGAAAATTTATATTGAAATTAGCTGACGTATAACCTTCTCGAATAATTCTATTAATATAATCGAATCACCAGTTATTGCAGAAATACATCTTCTGGAGTCATTTTTACATGAAATTAAAAAGTTTTTGGATAGTTTTGGGTATAAAAAAATTACGTAAACAAGTGTTTCAAAATTAAAACTCCCCTCACAACAATCAATCACTTTCAAACTAAATATTTTCATACCGTACCATAAAAACGTTTCGACCAATCTCTTGTTTCGGATTTTCCCAACGATTGTTTTTTTTTTTCTTTTTAAATTAACAAAGTACAACACGTTTTTCTGACTTCTACGCGTCAGCTGGGGCGTTTTATATTCTATAATCGTTATTTTCGTCAGCATACGGAGATACAAAAGCGATGAGCCACCCTAGAAAATTATCGACTCGTTTTCTTTAAATGTGTAGCAGTGATATAAGCAGAAGCGAGAGTGAGGGGGTTTGAAGGGGGGAAAGGGGGTGAACGGTGGTTGCAGTCTGAGATCTTTGCGGCTGAAAATCCCGCCTATAAACAAGAAGGCTTAAACGTCGAATCCCCCGGAATGACCGAAGGGTGCTCAGTCAGAGAATCTTACATTCAAAATGCCCGGTGGGATAAGGTTGAGCTTTGGGGTTGGACCGGGGGCTGCAGGCAGTAACATGCAAATTTGAACCTTAAGGGTTTTATGTCGGGTGATATCTTTGAATCGTTCCCCCGGCTACAAGGTAACCCGGGTATCCCCTCCTCCGCCTATCCAGACCACGCGGATTTCGACCATCTTATCTGGATCAAACGTCTCTGATTCTACCTCTCCTCGATTTTTCTCTCTATAAAAATGCACAGGCACCCTGGTTGGGCCAAAGCATATAATTTTCATTTACCTTGTACGTCGAGTATTTGTCAAATTATTACAGTCAATGAGATACGAAGATCTGTTCAAAAATACGAAAACAGAAAATATTCGCATCGAAAACAATCGTTTGAATATCGATACTTTCGTTTCAAAATTTTTAGAGATCTATTAGATCTATTTGTCTGAGATTAAATCTTCGACGGCTCATTTTATTCGGAAGCTTGTTTTCTACGAATAATTGCTGATACTGACACAGATTTTTTTCAGTAGTCGATTCGATACTGTTATTTGGTGATCGCAATCGATATCGGTGCATTTTTGCAACATTAAATATTTAACGATATTAATATGGTAAATAAAAGTGGTTCAGTGAATTTTTAGAAAACGGCTGTTTAAACAATTTTCGAATAACTTGAAACGAAACATCCACATTATATGCCTGTGTTGGTAAATCCGGTATTTTTTGTTTTCGTATGTTCTAATTCCGCGCCAGCTTCGATCAGAGAATAATCTGTACCGATTCAAAGTAATCGCCTCTGTACAATTTTTTCAGACAATCGATGAATTCTATAAAAATAACCGCGATTTTTTCATACATACAGCGAAACAATCGGTTATTATACGAATGTTATAATTAATTATGAAACTGGTTGTTCGTTAAAATAATCAGAGTAATGATAAAAATGAATCAAACGTCATTGAAGCTGATTAATATCGTATGAAACGAGTAAACAAATTTGATATTTTACTGGCATAATATAGTCGCTGATTTTCACTCCGAAAATACCGTTTTAAAAGGGTTTCGAATTTCCATAAAACTGCACAGCGAAACAATCCGACATTTTTAATGAAAAGTAAATTTCGTTCATAATCGTTGATTTTACAGCGGTGAGTTTTCATTTATAGGGGATTAAAAATCTGCATCCTTTTTCCGTCCTGATGTACAGGTGCATAAAACGCGTTATACGCACGACACTACGACGACTCCTGTTTACACGAATCAGTTTCACGCAGTATCGGCTTGCTCCACCGATTCAATTTAGATCCGAATCTCGATTATCCTGAAACGTCCTCCGGATGCGCAATAAAAGTATCTATACAGATATATGAATATACACGCTGCGTTTTACGCCGACGCGATGTGTCATTACCGCAAAATTCTACCGCCAATTTAATTATTATCCTTTCAAAATCACGCTCTGTATTATAACCCTTTAAATTATAAATCGGACGGAATATTTTGTGCCGCGGTACATGGGTTTAGAGTTTATTTTATAGTTTTAGTTTCCGCGGCGAAAAGTTTGCTCTGTGCAAACATCCATTACCGTTGCAATATGCCTGTTGCAGTTTTTATTTATCATTTTTATTTACCTGATTAATTATTCCCTGATTTATTGCCGGTTTGATATTATATCAGCCATTCTCGTTACGAAATTAACACATTATCGTATCGTTTCTCAATGCTTATAAATAAAATTGCGAGCAGTTACCGATAAGAATGTTAACGTTCCATGGCAGAAAAAAAATACACGTTTCTTTAGAGTTAAAAAACGTTAAATATTGGAAAGTAGCAACCGAAGTTTATCGAGTAGGATTTAATTAAAACAATATCCATTTCATATAGAACAGTGACAATAATTGATATGTTGAATTTCAATGAAAGTAAACGTTTGCAAAATTGTTATACCGAAAAATTCTTAAAGGTTTTTGAAATCTCGAATTCATTCGTCGGGAAATTTGTAAAGAATCAATTTAAAAACGAAATAATTTCCGATGAAAATTGACAAAACATACGTGTTTCGACGTTGAATAAATAAAAACATAAAATGACCTTTCATAACAATTAAAGTTTCTTCATTCGAGATTAGGAGTTTCCATTTTTTTTCTTCTACGTCTTGAACAGGAATGCTTTCAATCAAAATCAATTCCATTTCGCATTACTGACTTTCTTTACTCGACATTGAACACAGTAACGTTGAAATCTAAATCTGCATCAACAACGATACGGTAAACAAAATCTCTCCTGAATCCTACCTAAAAATTTGTAAAAATAGTAAAAAATCGTACGTGATAAATGAACGCCCCTTTATTACGAACTGACGCCTCAAACACACATGTGTCTAACCATTCCATCGGATCTGTTCAATTAGCTCAACTATTTTCTACTCAGGTTACAGCCTATAAACAACAAAAATTCATTCGCCTCCGACACTTAATTTTTCCTATCGACGGTGACTGCCCCCCCCCCCCCCCCCCCCCCTTAAAAGAGGGGGTAGAGAAGCGCGACAGTTGCGTCCAACAGTTTGGTCTTAATTTCAAGATCGATCATACGACCACGGGATGAATTTTAATGTCTAAACAAGTAGAAGTACTTCATGCACCGATCCGAGCGGATGGAACGGGGGCGTCGGGACGAGGTTGAATTGGTAGTCGGTGAGCGGCCGGGCCATTCATCATGACTGCAGGGGTGGTAAGGCCGCAAGGGCGAGGCGTGTGATTAGAATCAGTTACCCTTTACTTGCTCGTGTTGCGGCGGAGATCGCGGAGGCTCGTGACGTCCTCGCGTCCTCGGGTCCCTGTGCGAGCCCTTGATACCTTCCCCCGGCCAAAACCTCCCTCGGGTGCCATCTGCCAAGGGATGCACCCCCTACCCCCCCACCCCTCTCCTCCTCGCCTCCCACACCACCTATCCGCCGTGGCAGCCCGCGAACACGGAAATTAATAAGCCGTTTCGAGAGGCGGAATCGGAGAACCGATTCTTCGCTTCTCGAAGGAAAGGTCACGCCGGAAGAGGTCACTGGGCGAAATTTTTGAAACTTTTTTTTTCCGACTCATGCCTTAGTCGAAATAAAGACACGTCGGCATTCGCTGGGGGGATAAAATTTGTGGAAAACTTGTCATCGTTGCAGTTTTCGGAAAATCGTTTTTTTTTTTTTTTTTTTTGAAACGCGGATTAGGGAGTAATTTGGGAAATTGACGAGTTCGGGAACTGCTGGATTGCTGAAAGAATCTGGGGTATGATAACCGAATGTTGAATCGATGTATTTCTTTTATTGTTTATAGAGAAAATTCAATTTTCAAGTTATTATAGATACATAAATTCAGTTTTGCAGACTTTTTTTTTAAAGTTATTTTACCAATCGTTTATCCGTGCTTGAGAAATCTAATTTATTAATCATCGTTTTAGAAAATGAAATAATTATGAATCGATTCGTAATTTTCAAAATCGTGCAACGTAGAATATATATGCGACTTTTTTTCTCTATCAGAAGACACAATTAAAAGGCGGATTTCTAAAACTTTGAACAAATTAATGACCATTAATCAATAACGATTAGAGATAAAATGTTTTTTGACGAGGTACTGGTTTTATATTCACATTTTCAGTTGCACGGAAATTTTTCACATTCTCTTTTAACTGAATGTATTGGGTTTACAGGGAAAGTTACCTTCGATTGATGATTACGAAATACGGTAAATATGTTACGAAATTGATGTTTCACTAGAAAAGGATCCTTGATTGATAAGCTATAATTTACAGTATAAAATTATGTCGAAACAGTTTATATCTCTGTTTTCTTTAGAAAATTCGCAAAACCGTGTCGCAAAAAATATATCAAGTATCATCTAATTACCAATTAAGAAGAATTTTGCAAAGTTATTGTGTTACGAATAGATCGAATGAATTTCTAAAAAAATAGTACACTCAAGAATTTTGTCCAATGAAATAACGCATTTCGTGAATTTTAAGTACAACACTGTAAGTCTTGGCGTGAATTAGGATTAGAAAAAAAAAAAAAAAATAACCTGAGAACGATTTTAAAAAAAAATTCGTCGATTTGCACGCGAGCTTAAAATCAACGCCTTAACAAAAATACTAAGATACAAATTGTTTTCAGAGGAAAAACAGGCGGCACAGAGAAATATTATAGATATGATACTAACGCCCGCGGGTTGAGTGACCCTCCAGAGGAGAATTTATATTTTATGACAAACCCCGGGAGTTTCTATTATGCCCAACCACTTTGGCCAACATCGTAAAATCTATTATTTAACCGAGCACATCGCCGCGGCAACAACGCCCGCAACAAGATTGCATCTACCTTGCCTCGAAAAACCCGGAAAATACCAACGTGTCTCTCTTTTCTCTTCCTCTGTCAAGTAATTTCATTCTCATTTTCGTTTATATATGGGGATTACTTGCGGTTTTTAGCATTTTTTACTCCAGAGGTAGAAGCAGAGATCGGAATTACTAGATAGAAAATTGCACATCCATCGCGAGAAAAATTATGTTAGAAGTTTACGTGTATATTTGTAAAATTATTTACATGACTACTTTGCGTCTACTATTAACTACTAATATACTGTCAATATAGTTGAAATTTATATATTTTTACTCATCCACTCATCGTTTAATTCTATACAAGCAAATCCATCCTACTTCGGACAACGCGATGTGACTTAATTTTTCAATAATAAAAGAAGAATATTTATTTGTGAAAAATACTATTAAAACATTTTTTCTCTAGACTTTATTCTATTGTTGAATAATCTTCGAAAAGCTTGCATGCCGTAATCTTAATTGGGATTCTTTTTTCTGAATGTACAACGTATATATACCGATACTTTGAGTAAAATTTCGTAAATTGAATTATGTTATTATACGAATTAATTGATTTTTTTTCTCGTACCGTTTATACCCGGCACACGCCTCTTCTCTCAAATTGGCCATCAACTTCTTCTTCTTTTTTTTTTCAAATCATTTTTATTTTCGTTCGAATCGAATTTTCCCTGCTTTCAGCGTTATTTTTCAAGGATGAAATTGGGCCGCTGATTCGTCGAGGGGCAGTGAAAAGAGAGGGAATTTTTGTCAGGACGATAATGGCGATAATGGGACGTTGGAAAAACGATTTTGGATTTAATATACGCAAGAGGCTTCGAGGTTCCGCAGAATCCGCAGGATTGTAATTCGATTGACGCATCAAAGGGGTGTATTAATATAGATATAACATTTTGCCGTGGGCGGAAGGAAGGGTGGGAGGTATGGAGGGGGCGGAACTTTAAACACGCAGTCTTTTTGCTCTTATTTATTGCGACATGAATAAAACACAAGGGAAGAAAACGGGAATGCGTATTAAATGCGGTATAATTTTCAAATTTCGGGGAAATAAATAACGGGTAAACGATACGCGGACGGGACCCGGCGGCACGGCCGCACGGGGATTCCCTCGGTGGACATAAATCCTCCCTCCCGACTGCTTCTACTCCTGCAGGAACTGGGGGCTTGGACGCGGTCTCGACTCCTTTATACGCTCAAGCTTACATCACCGTGCGATGCAAGCCGAACGATTTTTTATTTTTCCACTTAATTCGAATAAAACCAACATGTAAGTTCAGTTCAATAAAAATTCGTTAAACGGAAACAAATTTTATTCAAACCAACAGTTACGTTCCCCTCAAAAATGTGAAAAGATTAGATTAAAGATTAAAAATCGTAAAGTCGGAATAAATGAAAAACTGACTCGCCGTAGAAAAATGAGGGGAAAAATTTCTCGACTCGTTAGAAATCGCGTATACATATCAGAGCCGTTGAAACACGAGCAAAAGGATTTTTTTACATGGTTATAGAATATATTTTGGAAGTAGTGGACAGCTTGCCACGCGTTGCAGGTTCCTTTAATAGGGCGGGGGAGAGGGCGCATTAATCCTTGCGTAATTGCAACACCGAGAGAGCGTCTTGCGACTGGGATATAATGTTTGCCCGTAGGGATAAGCTCGCAGCCTTTGATGGCAGTGGCGCGGGACGACGTTTCGCGGTTTCGGGCGGCAGCGTCCTCTCGCCTCACTTTCCGCCCGGCGTCGACGCCACTGGGGATTCTAACCCTGAGAAGCAGTAACCGCCACCCGCCGCGCAATTAGTCCGCGACTGGATGGAGGGGCCGAGCCGGACCTTAAAACCATTACAGACAGTTTCATCGTACGGTTAACGAACGGTTAAACGCGCACCTACTACGCCGTTCCCATCGACCGACATTAATCTAATTGTTTTCCATCGGCGCGCTGCGAACGAGCTGGAGAACATCCTCCCTGCATTGAATTGCGACGCGTGCACTTAGCGCCGTGCCTTCGATCACTCGATCAGGCCCTTCGTTTCAAACTGGGCAAGTTAACCCAATTTTTTAACCGCAATGTAGCGAGTCTTCTTCTTTTGAAGTGGTTAATTTTACTGAAAATTTAGTATCGCGTAGTTTCATAACTTCGGGTACGGTCATGTTTATCAATGCATTACACTTTCGGCTACCTTGATTTCGTTCCGAAACAAAGTGCGAGTTCGATTCTATACGAATTATGTGACAATGACTATCAATCTCTCACGTTGGCTGCATCGCCAGTCATTTTCACTTAATTCGTACAGAGTCGAACTCGCATTTTGTTACGGACCGAGAACAAGTTAGCTGGAAAAGGAAGAGAGTAACGAACATTACCGTACGCAGATTTTCAATTGTTTGCCTCACTTTTATTTTTTTGTGAATCAAATTGCCCTTCGTATTGCAGAATTGTTTTCTTTTCGTTTTAAAAATATAGTTTGTAACGATTAGACAATGTTTTCATACACTTGATGAGTTCATTTTCTTGCTGAATAATTTACCTCAAGTTTTGGTGTCTTTTTTATCAGTGAATTGAAGATTTGTAAAAGAAACTAGTTTTTATTTTTTTTTTTGTTACCAACGTTTCTGTTTCCTTGATCGAAAATTTTTCAAGTTACCCCGAACAGAATAACCGTAATCACACAGCGCTGATTTGTACTTTGAAATTCTGTTTTGCATATGTTATAGTTGCGTTTCTACTTATTCTAAAAAACTAAACTTGTTTACGTAATTTATTCATGTATTTGCTTATTTATTTATTTAAAAATTACGATGTAGGCAAAGAATTTAATAAGGGCCAAAGGTAGGTACTGAGGGAAAATAAATGAGATAGGCAGAGGCTCACAAACAGGATATGTGTACACATTACACATACGCATTGTACATATGTATTAGGTATATAGGCATAGGTATACTTATAACGAGGGTGCAATCAATAACCAAAATGGCCGCTACACCGTGCCCGTTCCCTGTAAAACACTTTGTGCCAGTGTGTTTAATATTTCAAACGGTGAACTAATGCGCCCTTTTCCTTTCCCTCTCTTTCTCGCCTTAATTCGCCTCTTCGCCATCTTCGCGTTTCGAACCTAACTTTATCTGCAGACATAATACGTTAGTTATAATATATATAATGTAGAAATTTTCAATCATTTTTTTAAGATATTGTCGCACTTGCCTCATATTATTCCTTGTTTTATATATTGCAATTCTTAGTTCGACTTCGACAAATATTCATATCTATGAATTTAGTATAATTCAAAATTGGGACTTTGAAAAAATTACAATTTGAGTATTGATTAGAAATTGAATTTGGTAAAATTTCAATTCAAGTGCCAAGCAAGAAAAACACTTTGGTAAAACTTCAATGTAACGATAAGAAATAATTAAAATAATGCCACGATTTCAATTCAACAGACTTCAATTTCAATCGAAACAAGCGGGTTTAGACTATGAGCCAGCCTTCAAACTTCCCGTTTTCACACCGAGGTTCCAAGTTCGCGAAACAAAAAAATATTAATAGCTATTTCGATATTCGAACTATAAATTCAAATTCGTGATTGAAGATTCAAAAGCCCTTGGATACCATATCTCGATACGTCGAGATCTAATGAGGACTCAAGTGTTCATATTTGGGTCGATAACAATAACCTACTTTGTTCTCTGAAAACGGAGAAACGGGATTATAAAAGGATCAGACAATATTCTAATTTCGATACGAATATAACAAAGTTTTTTAAACTGCAATATTGTGATAAATTCTACATTTTCATTTCTACAAAAAATAATCCATCGGCAATGGCGATTCATGAATGAATATACACGTATATATATATATTTATATCTTACTATTAGCTGAGAGGGGGAATCAATTCAGGCTATTTGTGGAAAAAGGAAAGAACTGAATCGGACGCATGTGAAGCCAGTTCGCGTGCCGTTATAACTCCGCCTGTAATGACAGTCTCCGTTGTGAGTACAAGAGAGAGAAATGGAGAGAGAGAGAGAGAGAGAGAGAGAGAGAATGAGTGAGAGTGAGTGGAGAAAGGAAAGAGAAGGGCAACTGTGGCGAGGCGTCATTAAGTATTTATGCACTTTCCATTAGCGCAGTGGATTGTACTTATCAGGGATAAAGTCAAAGGGTTCTTTTGCCACGTCGGGGGCAGGAAAAGGAGAGACAGAAAGAGAGCGGGAGGAGAGAGGTTTAAGCTCAAAATATGAAAAACCAACGTGCGGTCTAGCTTTGCGATAATGTGTTTATAAGGTTTAGAATTTTTGTTTCTCTCGTCTGTGATTCATTGATCAAATTATGAAGATTATTTTTCATCTAGCTGATTTTCAATTCATCTTTCGCGAGAAAATTCGACCCATTTCTTTTACGCGCACAAGTTTTATCCTTTGTTCTGGAATTATCAATATTGACGAGGAGGAGGAGGAGGAATTAGAAATGTAAATTAAAACGTTAATTAGTCAGAGAAAATTGTTTCAAGAACTATATTTTATTCGTATCTCAATGTTTACTGGAAATATTCATCAGTTACATGAGTAAATGTTTAATTTCGATCACGTAACGTTTTTTAACGAGTAAGAATTTTAATTCTCATTTTATCCGTCGGTATATTAAAATGAAGCAGAAAAATTTGTGCAAATTCAATGAAAATCATTTTTACTCGTGACCTAAATTTTTTCTAGTTTCGTATGGATGCGGTAATCAAAAATTCAGTCCGAACGCGAATTGAAATTTGTCGAAAGTAGTCTTGTGAATAAAATGAGGTATCATCGTAGAGTGAAATTTAACGAATACTACTGGATTTATAAAAATTTTAAGACAATTTCAAACGAAGCTTCGACATTTATAACCTTTTGTTTACAATTCCAGTATAATCAATTCTTGTAATTTTCAAGATATGACCTCAAAATGCTTGCCTAGACAGTCCCTACACGCCCTGGAACTATGTCAAGAGTTAACGCAGACACCCTGTATATTAAACAGATTTATGGCTCGCCAATTAATATCCCGAAAGTCTCAATTGCATTCGATTTCTGCAGCATGAAATTAAAGCGTGCAATCGAAACGGTGCTGAACTGTGATCAGTTACTCGCGGGTGTAACCCGTGTAATAGTTTAATTCATATGCAAATTATCGTCGGGCTGAGGGGCAGGGTGGTAAAAGCAGAGGGCGTGTGATAGCCCCGAGGTCTTTGAATTCTGCAAGGTACGAGGTGCAGAGCGTGCGACACACTTGTAGAAACGACCTCATAAATTTGCAACCAGATACCTGTCGTCCTTATGTGGTGCATAATTGTAATAGCTGCGGCGGGACCTACGATTTGATCGCCGAAACGCCATCGTGAGAAGCTTTTGTATGAAACAATCAATTAAGGTTATAACGGTAAAAAACTGTCGATGCAGAGAATTAGAAACGAGATTCAAATCAAGACCAAGAAAAACTTTTAGGTATGGTTACTATCATACAGTCGTTAGATATTCTCATTTTTTTATTTTTTTTTTTATCATAATCGAAAAATATAACTCTGGGTGTAAAACGAAATTTGGGATTATAGCTGTGGACAGATGAATATAAGTAAACGATTACCGTTATTCGTTTTGGTTACGGTCACTCGTAATGTCTAACTATTGTCGGCTAGCTAGTAACGTTTAAGTTCCCTAGTTGTAGGTTGGCCAACCTGGTAACGTTGCTTAGTTACAGGATTGTCAGAAAACAAACGCTCTCTCTCTGTGTCGCCGTGTTGTGCTTCGTCCGTTTAAAATAAGGAGAATTTTTATATTCATCATCATTCGCTATTCTGATAGTGAGTACTTTTAAAGATATTATACATTATATGTTCTTGTAACTTGCTTTGCAGTAATTTGGTGTTGGTTATGAGCGGAAAATGTGTTATTGACAACTACAATCACACCTGGGGGGGGGGGGGGGGGAGATGACGCACTGAAAATAAGGCGATATTTAGGAATTTTTTCCGAACAAACCGTCCAATTGATCCTATCAAAATTATTAGAGTATTTTATTGGAAGTTTAAGCGACTAAAATTCAATTTTTTTGGTACGAAGGAAAGGTTATAACGGTCATTATAAATTGATTTGTTTGACGCTAAACCATTTGCGCGATGATTTGGTGGGCAGTCTAGCGCCCGTTGTATTCATCTGAAATAAAAAATTCAAAACAACTACTTTTCTCAAAGAGTATACGCATGATTTGAACGTAATTCGAAAAAATATGCCAAATTGTACCAATGGTGACCCTCGGAATAAAAAAATACGATTTTATCGCATAACTTTCAGGTTAATTATGCAATTACAGTAATATAACCAAACGATATCATTGGAAATGTTAATTCAATTCACGAGGAAATTATTAATGCAGACGCGTGCCAAAGGAAATTTTAACCAGATTAGTAGTTGTAAGTTATCTTGTACGCGAAATAATGGCTTGAACGGTTTCGAGCTAAATAAGTCAGTTTCTAATTACTGTGATAAACTTGTTTTGATACCGAAAAAAAAAAAAAATGGATTTCATTCACTTCATATTCCAATAAGAAAGTGCCCTAAAAATTTTGAAAGGATCAGAATTGTACGGTTTTACCGAAAGAAATTCTTTAATTCGAACAATGTTTGATCTAGGAATTTCATAGTAGCTAGAAAAGATGAAATTTTCTCCAACGCTAGTTCGTTCTTTTCTCTCTCCGTTCTTCGAGTTCGGTATAAACCCAGCATCCATAGACTACTGATTATTTAAATTCGGGCCGGCGTGCAGGGTGTGTAGAACAGGATGGGTGGACAAATAACTAATTCAAGGGTCGCCGGGTGCGGAGAGGGTGATTGGCGCGTATAGCTGGACCTGGACACCGCGTACGGGTGGCCGTTTAATTGAAACAAATAGAGTGATCGAATTGGGGTGCCGCATGCAGACGGAGGAGATGCGGCGGTGGTTATGCTCGCGGTAGATTTGCGGGGACTTCGAGAGGGCGAAACCCTTTCAAGGGATTATGCGCTCGAGTAATGTATGGCAAACATAAATCACGACGTCCCGCCACCGGCTCCTGTATAAGGTAGGTGTACACCACCTATACCGATGTCACTCCCCCTCTCTCTCTCTATTTCTCTCTCTCTCCCTCCCGGCCCTCGAGATGATCTGCGGAACCAACTGCACACCGCTCGGGTAGACTAATTGGTCGCTTGCCACTAGGCCGTTACTCCAGCGAATACAGGAGTGAGACACTTTTAATCAGAGATAGCTAGACGAAGAGAGAGGGAAATGGTGTTTGGTACTTGGAATTAAACTTCTTTTTTTCGAGAGAGAGAGAGAGAGAGAGAGAGAGAGTGAGAGAGAGAGAGAGGGAGAGAGGGAAAGAGAGTTGAAACACTCGTGTAAAGTCGTTCGGACTTAATGTGCCTCTTGCGCTAGTTTCTAAAAAGTATACTAGCATGAAGAATTATTATCTTTTGTCGAGACTTCACTAGGAGAGAAATATGTTTTCGTGTACCTCTATTATAGTTCCCGGGGGGGGGGGCTTACTTTGAAATTGAATTAATGATTCGAACCTATTGGCATTGATTTGAAGTGATTTGTACTTTATACTGTGATTTTCATTTTTTTTGCAATGTTACCCTTGATTTACAATGATTTTCGAGCGTTTTTACGGATTGGATGATATTACAGAGAACCACAAGAAATTTTGAAAATCGCAAAGAACGATGTGAAATGATTGAAAATCAACGTAAACCACTCGATAAACTGTAAATTATCAAAACTACGTGATAAGATAGAAATCAATTATAGAATGCTAATGAATCGGAACCATTTCGTGATAGTACTGCAATACTTACAACAATTTGCATGATTTGAATGAACACCTACTCATTATATTTTTTTTTCTACTCTAAATTTAAAGATTTCGAGGGATCTCAGTACACAAGCATATTTTACAATCCAAATAAATCTATTTTTATCAATACCTATACTACACAAAGTGTAGTTCAAGCATTCAAAGTTGCGCTTGTCCGTTGCGTTTTCAATTTTGGTTTAGCGGTTGTAAATCCTACACGTGAGTTCATGAAATTGGACTTCCGATAGGCTCTGGGAAATTCAGATGACGGTGAAGGGTCGATACTACAGGATAGATTTACAAGGCTGGATGCTACCGGCGTTGGCAGATAGTTTGTGAGCTCGTTACTCGCACCTTGGGTTCGCACGTAAGTTTGTGTAATTGATAGCGTTGTGCAAACCTGTCGGTATAGTTTACGTTGCACGGAAAATGGCAATGGAAGTGAGCGTCAAAGTGCTGGAGGTAGAGCTGCAGGATTACAGTCGTGCAGAAGAACTGACAACGAGCATCGGCGCAAGCCCATGAATTAATTTCGACCGACCTAAACCTTGCAGGATTTATATCTATCTGATTGATTAAATTCCATCCGTTCATTCGAAAGATCACACAAAAAATTTCGTTCCCGAATTTCGAGCTTGATTTCATGAAGTTGAGAAACTCCGCCAAAGGATGTGAGTAATTTTTAAACGTTTCGAATGACTTCGTATATGATTCTCTTGACACTTGAAATGACTGCGATGAACCTCGTGGTCTTCTTTTTTAAATCTCGTATAGTTGCACGTGGTTTCGAACGTACTCAAACGGCTTTAGTCGTGCAATTTGGACTCCAATTTACTGCGATAATTCAACCCTTGGGCTGTTCGCGATTTTTGAGAAATAGGATAAATGTCTTTCGCCTTATTCTTTGCAGCGAAGTAAGTTACGAGGCAACAACTTCCTCTACTTAGCCCGTGCACCCTTCTTTGCGCAGTGTTACAGTGACGTTTTAAAAAACCGGAGTCGTTGCATCGACTCTCCTTCTCTCTCACGGCAATAACAGCAACGCGTCAGATGCAGAGATACACACGTATAAGGCAGCCGCACTCGATCCGAAGCCGACTCAGCCGGTGTGGAGGTTTCTGTCTACATGGGACTCTTTTTTAAGGGTGGAATAACAGCGATTTTATTTATTTATTTTAACTTGATAACGCATAAAGGAGACACGCGTCGTTTGCCACGGAGTTACGGCTCCTCTTTCGGCAGAGTAACGGCGGGAGGGTTGGAAAAAGAGAATAAGGGATGCCCGTTGAGTTTTCCACTTCTCAAGCAGCACCGGCAGCTCCCTTGTTTGATCTCCCTCGACGACGAGGAGGTTCTTCTCCGCGAACGTCTGCCTCACTTTAAAACGCGTTACTTTGATTGTAATGCCGCTATTCACCGCGCTATCGTCTCTCGGTGTTTTCTACTACCCCTCGTACCTACGAACGTATACACCTACCTTCCTCGGCTCCCTTATCGCAAATGACTGTTTCCTACGGAGGAAGTCCCGCCATTTAGGGGTCGTAACTTCGAACGCTTTAGACCGCTTATTATTCCCCATCCCAACACCCGGGATACACGGATACACACCAGCTGTGCAGATGCCGCTGCTGTACGTTGACGGTAAAAATCAAGAACAAGACGTCTTCCGGTGCTCAGATTTTTTTTCACCCTCTTCTCTTCTATACATTCACCTTTATTCATTTTCCAAGAAAAGCTATCTCGTTTCAATTTTATTCATCCCACGCTCACTTCGTATCGTCATCCTTTTATTCACATTTTTATATCGATCTCTTCTTCCAACAAAACACAGTCTAATTTTTATACTCCTGTGATAAAAAAAAAAAAAAAAAAAAAAAAAAAAACAGCGAACCGTCATTCTTCCAATTATACTACGATTTCTTAATTTAGAACACATGTATAGCCAACCTTTCAACGGTATTCACATACGCTGGATAAGACGATCAAAACAAAATATTTCCTCAAAGTTTGCGCAGATTTCGCATCACATTTACGCAGTATTATATTATCTATAAAGGAATGGATGCTTATAGTGTATGTTGCGAAAATGTCAGTGACGGTCAGTATTATCTCGAATAAAGTTCGAGTGAAAGTTTGTACCGTGGAAAGAATATGAGAAAAAAGTTGGAGGGAAGTATTGAGAAGGGTTGAGAGTCGCTGCGAGGGTTGCTACCCCTGGGGTGTCGGAGGGGTTATACCCTTGCGCATGTGGCATGTTGGTTCTAATCGTATAAATAACTCACGGTGCGGATAAAGGCGCGAGTGGGACTCTTCTGTGGTAAGCCGCTGACAGAACGAGCAGTGGTCGTACATCTACACCGAGAGAGAGAGAGAGAGAGAAAGAGAGAAAAAGAGAGAGGAAATCTGTTTTCATATAATCTTCTACACGTACAAAATTTCCCACTTCCGGGATTAGGACGGATCACCGTCGTACTTGTGGTGCTTTTTAACTCTGTTTCATCGTCGCGGACTGGATTGCACGTGTTTGTTCTTCAGGGGTTTCAATTCATCCATTTTCTTTTTTTCTTGTACCTCAGATAGCGGGGAGATCTACAAAGTGGTAAAAATGGCGTCCGATGGACGTCTTAAGAATTCATCTCGACAATATCGACCACCACAGTTATCGACAACGTTTCTTTTTAGTTATTGATTTTGAACAATTTTAACAAGTTTCAACGTGTCTTTTACCGTATAATCATTTATTTTTAAAATTTATACAACAAGATTTTATTTGATCCGAGCGTTTCATTTTCTCGTGTATAAACCCGTCTCGCTTCTGTACTAGCCCTTCCTTATCTAACTATTCTCTCGTTCGATCGAGCACTTGACGTGATTGCGAGCCACACCAATCATCCGTACGTGTAAGTCGCCATCCTACTCGTGATTCCGTGATAAATAAACGTACAAGTGACAAACTCACTTTTTGGACTATGGTCTAGGAGTTCAGGATTAATTGCTACGTCCTTTTCTCATTGGCATCTCTTCTGCCGTGGAATGGTTTCAGCTGACTTGCCAAAAGAAAACGTTTTTAACGCTGTTGATGGGCTTGACCAAATCATCGAACTATCGTAAGGACACCATTTTCTTTCGGTAGGAGTACCAGGAACATTGCATTGACTTGTCTGAGCATTTAGAATCATGAAAGTGGTGTAAAAGAAACGGTTCATTTATACGATACGAAAAGTAGTTTCGACAAATGTTACGTTATTCCTTAAGTAGACCCTATTACTGGTTCCAGGGCAAATTCGTAACAATTATAATCGTTGTGTTTTTTTTGTTGACTACACCCAAGGGTTTGTGAAGATCTCGACTTGAAATCTTTCCTCGTGAACTAGAAGCTTCAAGGGAAAGTAGTCTATCTGATACAAACCATTTTTGGTGTTAATCTATAATTCAATGGTTCTCGTTGTCGAGTACCGAACATCTCGTACAGAATAAATATCTTTTTCACCAGTATGCCTATGGTCCAGGCAGTTGACGGATAATGCCACCTTCACCGGTGATGAATTAGTGAGATAACAAACACACAACAGGTTAGACCAGCGTGGAATACAAGCAACGCTTAACTCAACACCGCAGGTATTCTCACACAGTGATCCGTGTAACTAGAGAGCGAAGCTTCACTGTTGACAATGAGAATGATAGTCAATCCGTAAAACCTCCGTCATCACATCCCCGTGTACGATTAATCCTCCACATTGGTATTGGTCACACTTCCTGAAGCAATAGACGCTCGGGTTTGCTGTTGGAATAGAATGCACCGTTTCGCGATGTACGCTGAGAAGTTTGTCAATCGATATGGATCGTTTATCGAAGAAGAGAGAAACAGGGAGTGCTGGAGAGAGCAAGAGTCAAGACGGACCGGGTGGAGATTTTTTAGGAATCAACAGCAGCAGCAGCAGCGTCCCTTTGGCGTGGCAGGAACTAGCGCCCCAAAGTCACCCCGAAGCTTGGTTTGTGGGGCGTCGCGCTGGCAATTCCCTTAAATGCCCTGTCGCCCGCAAAAAGCACTCCGTCTAAAAAACCCTCCTCGTCTTCCGCCAGTCCGCCGGTCGATGCCACTCAGGCCTATTGCCTCTGCCCAGCCGAGATTATATTAGCCTTTATGGTTCCAATAAAATGCAACATCGATTTATACGGCTTGTCGACGAAACGGGTTTCCTCTTACTATATACCAACCTTCTTCGTACCTCTACGTACGGGTCATTCGTTTGATCAAAGTTCACGCGGACGAACCAACCAGCGGAGGATGGAGATCGTGCTTTCTCAACATGGGTTTTCCGCGAAACTGTCGCCGGTACTACACGAACTTCTTTTCCCTTCTGCATGACTGATTCGCGAACCTAAAGAGTATTGTGTTATATATGGTCAGTACTCGGTCGCTTATCCAAAATTCAGTCAGGATGGAAAGATCAGTTCGGGCCACTTCGAGGATTCGACTTGTTCCAAGAACCTTGTCCAGTCTTTGGTGCTCCGATAAGGTGAAGTCCATTTTGACAACGTCCGAGAGAACTGATAACGACTGTTCAATGAAATCGAGTTTCGATTTACGAGTGCAGAGTCTTGGAATCTTAAAAATTTTCGAGTCTGATCGCTTCAATTAATGCCCAAGTCTGATCTTTATACTACGGTTTTAGTGAAAGAGCCTAATGAACAAAAGAGAATTGTTTCCGTCCATTTCATCGGTGAACTTGCATTCATTCAATAAATCCACCGACCGTCTTTTGGAAGGTTCACAGCCGACTGTCGTTCAGAAAAATACAGTACCCATTTGTACATTGGTGCCTCAACAGCAAGACAATAAATTTTAGTCCATTGTCTGATAGTCAGTGAAACGAAATGTGGTCGTAATTTCTTTCTAAAATTTGAGACTGAATATTGCGTTATAAAAATCTGCAGTATTAATCGCGGTACAGTTTGATGTTTTCTCATGGGACTTAAAACGATCACATTGTCATGTAGGTAAATTGAACAGAGAGCACACCATTCGGTATCGCATGGGCGGCGACCGATACATTTCCAATATATTTGAAAATAGGCCGGATATCGCAGTCGCTTCAGGAAATGAATCGTGTTTCTAATTTTCCAACTTCATCCCTCGAGCTGCTGCTGCTCTTATCCTACTTCAGTATACAGTGCTGCGCCAGCTTTCGAATTGTGATTACCAAGAATTTCTGCGAAATTAATAACATGATATACGGGTATGGGAACTCTGAAGAAACGGTTAAATTTAACTCGTCAAACTCGACATTGATCTTAAGAATGGATAACAATAATAATAATAATAATAATAATAATAATAACTGTGCACAGTCTAGGTTTATTCCAATTTAACGTAAATTTAAAAAAGATTCGAGCTACGAGGTGTAATATGTCTGGCGAAAAAAGAATCTCTGAAATGATAAAAAAAAAAACGTAGGAAGAAAAAAAAAAATGAAATCGATTCATGAAAGAAAAAAGGTTTTGCCAGTTAATTATACTGCAGAAAATGCGTGTATAGGATGTGCGTGCATTAAGCGTGAACGCTGCATGTGTGTAGGATGGGTGCACGTCATGATCCATAGGTGTGATAAGCATGCATGACGTACTCATCGAAAAAGCACAACTCGACGGTTTAATCCGGGCGTGGAAATTGAAAAACCTGTGGGGAAATTTAATACAGCTACATTATATGTGTTGCGCGTACGTATGCGTGGTTACAATACATGGAAGAACCGAGGGAGGAATTTTTCGATGCAAGGAGAAACGAAACGCGTATAATATATAATACGTGAATGCACGAGTACCGTCACCATTGATAGATATTCACCTATACGTATGTAAGTCTGTTGTATATTTTTCCCTATATACTCGGGTTCGCGACGTATTAGGTATGCGAAATGAACGACGGGTCTCCTCATCCTCCTCCTCATTCTACTTCCCATACCCGTGTATCGAAAAAATGTGAATAAGCTTTCCAATTTCCGATATTTTCCATGACATTTTTCTGTGAGAGTATATGCATTATATACACACAGACACACATATATATATATATATATATGCACACACGTGGGTTGTTGCAGGGAGGGGGTTTGAGTTTCAATGAAACGTGAAACATACAACGAAATCCCATCCGATATAATACTGATCGCTACCCCGCACGCGATTTTACTCTATACACATACGTCACGGATGTTGCGGTATTGAACGCTTATTCAAAATTCTTTTGCCGTGCAGAATTCCAATTGCAATATCCCCGACGCGTTTGCAAAATGCGCTGTACTTATTTCATGGCAGCTTACGAACGGAGTACAATCCGTTAAAACGATGGACCGAGCTGATGTTTCACGCTTTTATCCTTCTTTTTAGCTCGATAAACAAATAAACATCAGGCAGTTGTCAATGGGGTGCAAAATTTCTATTGCTTCGAATAAAAAAGCTCATAGTTCAGTATATTCAATGACGGAACCGCCAAAGTCGAAGCTTGAATGCTTTTTCTTCCAAGCATCATGTCAGACCGGTTAATTACGTTGTTAACAACATCTCATCCGGCGATCCCAAATCGATGCGAAAAACTTGCCGGAAGCGTAGCAACAAAAGGAACCGAACATCGAGTATCGGGATTTCAACCGCACTTGGGTGTAATAATAGAAGCTGATAATAAAAGATACGAAGCGTAGTTTTCAAAGTCCCGGCTTAGTTTTGCTGCGGATCGGCGTTACAACAAATTGGCGAAGTTTCGATATAAAATTGCAGTAGGTACGTCACTTACACACGAACAATATAGCCGTGTATGTACTTGAAAAGAATCAAATGGTTCAATAAGACGTTCTCCGTCGGAGGTTCATATTTTGCGAAAAGGGCTTGGGGGTGGAGATCGGGGGATAATAAAAGCCGGTTCAGACCGTGGATCGAATTTTTCAACGAGTCTGTGCAAATCCCTGGAATTCGGTCTTAGAGTAAAAGGTACAAAATTGTACAACAACTTTTGCAAATAGCTGTGTAACGGATGAATTTACACTCCGTGAATTCCTATACGATTAAACGCGCCCGTGGCTAAAGCCTTAGGAAAATCCGAGGAGGAACTAAGTTTGTCGGATTTGTACGGTGATGAAACCAGAATATCGCGGCATCCGTCTTGATATTACACGAGCATACGACACGCATGCTCGTCTATCGTGCCTCTGTGCTTGTGTAAGCTGCGCTGCTTTCTTAACATCAAAGTTAAGAGATCCGCGATATTTTACTCGACACACGCCTCGTGTTATACGCAGTCATGCGGCGGAACTGCAGCTGCAATCATGCGTTCACTTTTATATGGAATGCGGAAAATATCAGGGGATAAAATTCGCACCTGCGGATTATTTACTTATTTCTCTATCTTGTCCCGATGATTTTCATCATTTTATTAATGTACTTATCGGACAGACTCGTGTGTCAATATTTTTGGATAAAACTCTAATACGTGTTACGAAAGTTTCGAGTTTTTTGTGTGTATTCATTTTTATGGTTTCAACCGAAAATAGTGCTAAATATAGAAACTATAGAGTGCAATTTATTTTTATTTTTTTATTGTGAAAGGTTTCGTCGTTTGAAACGATTGCGATTTTGTTCTTGATATTTATATTTCGATTAATTTTTTCACCCAACGTAATTCGCGAAGAGGCTATAAATTTCCGAAGATATTTGAATCCTCGTCACCTGGTGGATTGTTTAATTATTTAAAACTTTGATATTGATTTTCTTTACATTTCTATACCTGTAACAGAATTTCCCGCGAGAGGTATGAAATAATTGCATTTACACATCTTCAAAATTACACATTCGATTGAAATTTATATAAAGTGAAATAATTTATTGTTTTAAAAATGTATTAAAGAAGTTTCTACACTTTGTTTATTTTAATAAACCATAATACGATACATTTTTCTTAAAAATACTGAAATTTGTAACATTATGTGTGAAGCACGTGAAGCTTTCGATTTGAAATTCCTTAGATAAAATTTGAACACTTGGCAACGATTTTTTAAAAATCATTTTTCAATAAAATAGTACTTGGTAATAGAAAAATGAATTCTTTACAAGTGTTTCAGTGACGTCTTTTTTTGCACGGTAGAAAAAACAGACGAATCTATCCGATTTCCAAACCATCGTTATTACGTCGACCAAAATATTATCAAAAAATTGTGAAAAATCGATATACGTAAAACAATCGATTTGTTGCGGTAAATCGATTGTTTCGAGGCCATTGTAACGCATAAATTAGGCGAGCGTGTTTCACCGCAGCACGAAGGCGATGAAATACGGGATCGCGTCGCCTCGGACGGATTGCGATTTAGGCGAGGTAAATCGTCGAATGGCACAGTAGCTTTTCACGGTAGAGGGTGGCGGGGAGGTGAACCCTCGACTTAGCAATTCAGCCGGCAATCTCGCACGTTTTAGGGCGCCGATGTTTAAGGGTGGTTTTATAGTGTCCGGCGCAGAGGTCAACCTGGCCTAAGATATATCAACCCCGCCTCTTCCCGGCTCCTTGATGGATCGAGGCTTTCGGTTATATAGCGGGGGAGGCGAGGAGGTCGGGCGAAGGTTCCGCGCCCCGGAGGCCGCAGGCCGCAAGCCGCAACCAAACCGCCACTGCGGCACATACAATATTCAACTTCGATTTCTCATCCCGCGGACACGTTGTACCTACATATTAAACGCGATTCATCATATTTCAAGAATCGTCCTTCCGACCCCCGCAGCTTATAGTTTCCATTCACCCTCCGCCTTTCCTGCTCTGCCTATTACACGAATTCCTCAGACCGACCCCGTACAGTCAGATTGACGTACCTACACGCGATGCAGGAATTGAATCTCATTCGTTCGAGAGAATTACCGGATTTTTATAGCATGCTCACAGCACACTCTCCGTAACTTCCTGCCCTCTGGGTTCTGAGGATGGAACTTTACCAAAAACAATCGCGGTAAGTTAGTATGCGAGAAATTGTACAGAGTTTGGTTTACTGCACAAAAAAAGAAATTTGTCGAGTTCACCAATTGGTACATCAGGATGAAACGTGTCGAAAGTTACTTCCATCAAACGACATTTATTTAACTCAAGACAATATTTCTTTTGACGTATATTCGATTACCATGTTTGGTAACGTCTGCACATCCCTTCTCTGCTGTGTGTCAAATACGTATGATTCCAATCTTGTAGCGCTAACTGCTAAGTCGAAAACTCTGACACGTGTCAGCCTTTCATTTTTTACTCAATAATTACTAAGAGGTTTTTAATTCCTTTCAAAAGGCTTTGCTATTTTCAATGGCTGTTGCACATCATGCCTGCTGCCGTACGTGTAATGGGTAGGTTGTAAATTATTCTCAGTAACAGGTAGGCGTCAGAGGATTACTCAATTTTCTATTATACAATCGCTGTTGCATATTATAATGTAACGTAGCGACGACAGCCGGCTGCATTGCTGCTGCTACTGCACCAGACTTGATGATGAAATCATCGTTACAGTAGTTCAGTGCAAAATAACAAGCTGATCAATCATGTATCTGCGTAAACACCTCCGTACTTCAGTGCTCTTTTATATCTACGTGTAACGATGTACGAGAACCTGAAAGTCCGTATAAGTTTTGACAAAGAACAAAGTTTTGCATAGCCGAATGGTTTTTGTGACATCGTGATAATGGTCACTTGGTTCAAGATAGTTCGATGCTCAATATCTATCACTGCGGTAGTTTTCGGTATTACAGTTAACTATACTATGATTTTGTTGAGTGGTTAAACGAAGGTTAAACATGCAGATCCTTCAGTTGAACGACGTTGATCAAGTGTCAAGTGAATTCTGATACCACCTGATATCTAACCATTCCAGAAGTTAAACATAATTTTTAGAGATCTTCGATGAATTTCTACTGATGATGCACCATTTTCCTTAAATGTCGGTGGTTCCCAATGGATTCTCGATGATACCACCTGATATCTGGCCATTCCAGAAGTTATACATAATTTGTAAGGATCTTCGATGAATTTCCACTGATGACACATAGTCTTTTTTAAATGTCGCTACCTCCCAATTGATTCTCGACGGTTGCAGGTCACAGCCAACTGACTTCCAGCGATTACCATCATATTTCGATCGGTAGATGATGATTTCCTGATGGTTTCCTACAATTTAGTCTTTCAATAAACCCCAACGACGTCGTTCCACACCCCGAATAATTTCCGATAACATCTTCAATGCACTAGGTCGATAAGACAGTACCTTCTCAACAACAAGCTTGGCCTCGAGTGGCTTCGCGCACCAAAACACACCATCAACTCGAAACGCGTACGAGCTGGCAATCTCGGTTATACAGTTGTACGTCGGTACTCGGTACTGCACCAGGGAGTAAACCATGGGCGTAAGAACAAGTGGAATAAAAAGAGGACGAGAGGAAGAAGAAGAAGAAGAAGAAGGGGAGGAGGAGGAGTAGGAGGGTGAAGGTGACCGTGCAGGCAGCCGGTCGTCAGTGCGGTCAGGAGGTAGGTATGGGTTTCGGACCGAGGAGCGGAGTGACTTAACATCTGAATTCAGTCGATACATCACGCCTCTGGAAGCTGGGCTCCGCCTTCACCGCCTTGGCCTGCACCCTCGCCTGCACCCTCGCCGCCCCCGCAGTCCTCGCCCCTCTGGCACCCTCACCTCCCTGGCCTTCCTCAACCGCTCCGTATGCTCCGCCCAACTCCTTTGAGCGGGATTCACTCATCTCAAGCAGTCGGCATGGGCGAGCTGAGACGGGGACCCGGATTGCTCGCTGCTCTGCATTTTTATGCAATTCTTTTACCTCTTCTTGTTTCTTTTTTTTTCCATTTTCTTTATCTTCAAACTGGAATTGCATCCGCTGCAGGTATCGCCAAGGATTGCAGAGGCAAAACACACTGGAATTGTCTGGTTTCGCTGTGCGGCTTAATCCTCTTGCAGACCATGCACTGCATACTAAAGACCCGTGGAGATGGGGACAAAGTAACGAGAAAAAGAGACGAGGAACGGTATGAAATAACGAACTTCGATGATTGGACACGTATAGTTTAACCACACTTGAGTATTTATCTGTCCGAAATATGGACCGGAACAACGAGAAAGAAGGGGAATTAAAGTGCAGAAAATGGTGATGAAGAATTGGAAGAGGATAAATTTATCTCCACAAATCTTATAACTCTCTTTCTCACTACTGTTCCCAAAAGGTTTGACTCAAGTTTTGCAATTCGTTACAAGCTGTTGAGTTTTGTCTACTTTCGACTTGAATAAGTAGACTTTTTCAAAATTCATACTGATAGTGATTCGGTTCGTTCAAATTTCTTGTGAACTGGTATCAGTTCTCTGCGCTGACTGTCACGATAATAAGATCCTCTGGTCGACAATTGACATGGCTCAAGACATACCATAATCCGATGAACTACCGACTACATCTAATGATGAACTACTTCCTTCGTTCCTTCGTCCCTTTTCTGTTGTTTTTTTTTCTATTTCATTCACCGCAGCACGGCGATCGCGATGAGACACGCGACTCTCTAATTGTAAACTCCAAAGTCTGCAGTGAGGCAAGAGAAGAAGGAAGAGAAGGGTGAGAGAGAGCCGCCACTGCTGCTGCAAAGCCATGAGCATTGAAGAAGAAGACAATCCTATCTTAAAGGCAAGTGTCTTCCTCAAGATGCGGTAAACTTTCCAAGTTGTAGGTAGTACCACCTACTTTTCCGCCCGCCGGCTCCTACTGCTTTCGCTGCAGACTCCGGGAGAGTCATCAGACAAAAGCGAGAACTTTTGTAATTAAAGTTGCGCTCGCAGTGAGGCTAACTTGAGGGAAAACTTGTCGAGACCGGCGAACTCCATGAGCTCCGAGACTTAAAACTCCCGCACGCACCATGTTCGTATATTCACCCCCAACCTTCTCATCGCGAAAAAACATCGCTGGATAAGGGAGACAGGAAGAACAGTAATCAAAAGTACCACCGAGGTCCTTCCAAGTATTCCCACGGTGTGTCCACTCACTGCTGATTATTGCGATCGCATGATCGCCTCGCAGCTCCACGATGACGATGTCCCGTTCCAGCTTCATCTGGTTTCATGACGCGGATTGGCGTGTCCCACGCAATGATCGGGACAAAAAGCGAGAGACGAGAAGAGGCGGAGATATACCGAGGAGTTGGGAGATGTTTTACAAAAGCAGTTGACATCAGCGCACGCGACCGGGAAAAAAGAGCCAGTCTCTCTTCTTGGTAGGAGGCTTAATTATCTTGTTAGCGGTCCGTTCCTGCCGTCGCGGGTCTTTAAAGTGCCCAACACCAGACCGTCCCATCACGCTGAATGGCGATGGTGCTGGTGCACTCTTTTACCGGGCAACTTCTTGCCCCGCGCACCGTTATGTATACACCCGCACTTGCAGCTTGTAAATTGGTGCGCTTCTTGTCCGCCTTAAAACACTCTGCAAACTTGCCCATCGTGCGCCACTTGTGTATTTATTGATTCTATTTAACCGATGACTTGTCGGCAAATGATGATTCAATTGCCACTTATTCGCCACAATCAAAGGTTAACCTTGTTCCATCGACTGCGGATCATGGAAATCTCCGATCTACCCAAAATTGACGAGGTGTTTGAAAATCTAGAAGGTATTTGATAGAATAACAACCAACACTCACGGTTTTCAATTAACTTTTCACTACTAAGGAATATCAGATTCACTGATATACGATAATCTATGCAAGTAAGATTCTCCTGTTTAATAGTTACTACTCTTCCTAGTAATGGTCACACTACGTCAGCCAGTGAACCGGAATCAATTGATCTGCAGTTGCGAATGAAGATGTTGAATCAGAAACGACTCGATACCGTAGAAACTTCGATCAATTCTGAATCGATAAATTCGTTTCGTTGAACATCAGTTCATTGGTCTCGCCAATGTTTCAATACAAGACGAGGTACACATGAAGCAACAAATTTCTGACAACACTCATTAACTGTGGTCCTCCGATAAACGCATTGGAAGTATTCAGATTGGTTTGGAAAAGTGAAAAACACCACTTTCGCAATAATGAAATACCTACGATATTATTGCCTTGTTCTTTTAACGTTCAAACTTCGTATATTTCGTCTGGAATTAACCTGCAGCTATACACCGAATGAAGAGAGTTTCTTGCCTAGCGTGCAGAGACCTCGTTACGAATACCATAGGAGAGCTCTTTCGGCGAGGTATTCAATTGTTGGTTTAATTCACGTCTAAATTGACAGACAAAGGTCTTAAGTCGACTGCTTGCTAACATATGTAGACTACAGTCCTCTTCAATTGGCGACCACCCAATTCGTTGACTCGTTCGGTCCGCGGTATGTACGCTGCACGTATCCGGAATGATTGCCGCGATTAATCTTGAATGTTAATCAACCATACCTTGCAATCAACGATGAGCTCTCCAGCTGGGTTTGTAAGTAGTCTCGATAATTTTCCGCGCAGTCCCGCGATTCAGGAATCGTGGTGCAAGGTCTCTAGAACTTGGTGAATTATCATCGTCATTCATGTAGGCACTTGACTTCTTTAACGGACTTTGACATCTTTACTTACAATTTTGTTTCGTTTCTCTTCCGTCTTTTTCCTTCGTTCTTTTCTCTTTGTCGCCTTTCTAGCTCCTGCTCCTCCTCTGACATGTTTATCTTTATTACGGAAGTCAAGAGCGAGATTGTTCTTGTCGGTTATATTCGTCGCGCAGCTGCAGTCAGGTTAAACTGGTGTCGGGTTAAAAATCCTGGATTTTTAAAGACAATCCCGCATGCAGGACAATTAGTTGAGTTCAACCGAGGAGCGCAATTATGGGTCGACGACCTCGTGAGAAAATTTTATATAGTCTACATATACGTATTTATGTATCACTGCATACAGGGTGTTTCGTAACAATCCAATGACCGCTTATCGTCCCAACGCTTCGAACGTGAATCAATGATATCTCATGCTGCGAAACCGATGCAGACAACAGAAGAAATGATTTAATTTCTTCGGAAAAATATTACCCAACGTGTGTGTTTATATTCCACTCGATTAGCTGCACTTCACCAGGTATAATTATATTGGATGTGTATTTATTATTAACGATTATAAACCCAGCTGTCGTAATTCTATGTAACCTTCTGACCGCGTTGCTGTTAGAAAGTTGTAATGCCGATTGATCGGTGAAATAATTATCGACGTTGTATAAAGTTATGGGACGTCAAGTAACTGTGATAAAACAAACGCAAAGTGCATCCCTTCATTCCATTCATTACATGCTACGATGATTTCAGAGATTCCACTCTGCATATAGTGTATTCGAAATAATAATCGTCGAACTTCATCTATTAGAGAGTCGAAGAGTTTGTTTGATTGTGATTGGAATCCATATTTGAGCGATAACTCCCAATTGGCTATCAATTGTATGCTTTTTTGAGAAATAAGAGCTCCAAAAATATGTATTTTTTTTTTTTTGTTGATTTTTGTCGGTTCCGTTCATCAAGACAAGCTCAGTACTGTTTACCGCAATTAGCAATTTTGTTACACCCTGTATATTTCATAATTCCAAGTCAACATAAAGTTACTCGATAAATTGAAATTGTATGAATAAGTGAATAAACCTTGTCAAATACGTCAATTTATAAAACAAAAAAGTCACACCTGCAACAATTATTTTCAATAAGAACACCCCTTATAGCTGACGATGGGTAGTCCCGAGTACAGCAGCAGTGTTTCACTTAACGACTAATACTTTATTGCCCGTATGATTTTAGCGCCATGTATAAATACACGTGGGGCGTTTTAAGCGTGTATTAGAGTGTGCAGGATCAAAAATGCCGACGCTTTACTTTACCTACCAGCATGCGTTATTTAACGGAGACTGTATATTTGTTGTAATATAATGTATAACATGCGCAGTTATCGACCTCGAGCATTAAAATATCACCTCATTGGAATTCGACTTGCGAGGTTAACACTTTTTTCTTCTATCGCATTCTCGACCCCTCGACTGTGTAATTCCTTTCTTTTTTTTCAGCGTTTTCTTTTTCATTTCTTGCCTTCCCACCGTACATCGCTAGACAAATCTCAGCTGATGAGGAAAACGTGGCTCCGTGGTTGCAGCTCGGAAGAGATGCTCTTGGAAATGTTTCATCCCTGCGGCGTACAAAACACGTATAGTTACCCATCCATTTTCCTATTCATTCTCTTGTTTTGCCTTTCTTCTTACGTTTTTGAAAATAGCTGCGTGTCGTTTAGTGGAGCGTATTTTATATAGACGAGACAGTTGAGGAGTTCCGATTTCCAAATTTTAGAAAAACTATGTCGGTCGATGTTTAGAAATTTGAATTTAATATTTTTATGGACGAGTAGTTTTTTATTTTTACCACAGTGTGCTATATTCTTATACATCCACGTAGGATTGCAGTAAATAAACAATATGGAGGCGAAAAGAGAATCAGCTGATCATTTGAGGTTAATTGTACAAGTACGAAGAGCCAGAAAATTCCGTGCAAGCTGTCAGGCATTCATTTCGCCACAATCGGGTGATATGAAGTAAAAAATACGTTTCAAAATGACCTAATTAAATCTGACTGTCTTGAAGTTGTGCCTACTTGCTACCAGATGGCGTCGATTCGTAATCCATTGAATTCCCACATCTTGGAACAGCATAATTCGTTTAATTTCAAACATTCATTCTAGTTTATCGTACTGTTACAAGTAATTGGCAGCAAAATCGTGTTTATTTATTTGCCGCACTGTGTAAAACCCTGCAGCATCCCATGGCGCGGTGTATAAAAAGAAGCGCGTGAAATATCGATTATCTGTCGGATGATTTGGAAAGTAAAAGAAAAGCGTGCTCCTGGGACCGTCAAGAGCCGGACTCAGAGAGGGGTGGCAGAGCGATACACGGGAATACTTCTAGCCTCAGCAGCCCTTAGCTTTCCTCCGAAGTCTGGCTCGCTCCCCAGACGGGGACGCGGGTTCGGATTTGTTTGACTTTTCGATTTAGCGTCAATATAAGCCCCCCACCCTACGCGGTTACCGGAAAATCACTGCAGAAATGTAGCGCTCGAGTTTCGAGTGGAGAAATATCAAACCCACCGTTAAAAGCAAAGGTCGAAAAGCGGAGCAAAACTGAATATAAAAAAACGAGGACAGTTTCTCTCCCCGCGCTACTTCGTACCCGCCTCGTTCTCGTTGCGCGAGATACGGATCTGACTTGCTGTCGCGGCTGCGCTGCTCAGGCGAGTTTTTAACCTGGCGCAATATAATCAGTCTCGGTTTCCCACTGCACCGTGGAGTCAGTAGCAAGCCTCTGGGACAGTTATGACGCGCGAAGAAGGAAGGAGCGAGAAAAGAGGAAAAGTAACGTCCATGAGCTTTCAAAACATAAAAGCAGCAAACTGCACACACGTATCATGTAAATGTTGAGGCCTTCGTGTAAGTACGGGGTGTTCTCGAAATCCGCAAACTGACTTTCCACGCTATTCCTTTCAAAAAACCGCGGCGAAATCATCGCAGGGGTCAACTTCAGGCTCGCATACTTTTCGAACTAGAGCGAGTTCAAGCCTCGACCAATCGCACGGCATCTTTCGTTGCGCACTGCCCAGCGCGCAGGTGACCGTTACTCAAGCGCGACCCGCGATTGGTCGGAACTTCGAATCGCCGTCATTTGAAAGCTATCGGATTCTTGATTGTTTTGCTGGGGGAAATTGGTATATTGGTTTGCGAGGAAATTGCCTTACCGAGAAAGAAACGTCTGATACACCCTGTGCTGTACGAGTGACTGCCTTTTGTGGATGTACAAACGAAGAATTAACATTCAGCGGCGACTGTGACGCAAAGGTGTATCATAATAACCACAGTAAGTGAACACACTACGACTCTGCTTCGCCGACTGCGACTAACGCGTGCATACGTACGACACATCTCCCGGCAGCATCCTACTCGTGCCTACATGCATACGACTCGCTTGCCCGCCAGAGCCCCACGTTTGACCCATAATCTTTTTCATCTCCCTAGCAATAAAATTAATGAGCTACTCTCCCGCGTACCCGGTACGTGCGCAAGACTTGTTGGATGCTGCATTTACGCACGGTTCCGTGCACTCGTCTCTTTGTCGTTTTTCCGAAGTGTTTGGGGTATTTTTTCGAAAAGAAAATTGTGGCGTTTCTCGGATATCTAGGGTGATCGCATACGAGCTCGTGGACTTGAGAATTTCATTAGGTACTTTAATTACGATACTCTCGAGGAGTGGACCACCATGAAATGGAATGCAAACCTGACTCAATTTTTGGTAACTTGGAGGATATTCTCCAAAATTTTAAAGCTTTACGTACAGGTCGAGAAATCTGATTTCAGCTTTGCTTCGGAAGCCTTCAACTGCAACGTATTCCGATTTTCAAAATATTTGCCAATGGAGTAGGACAGGTGCGATATTCATGGAACCGTTAATAGCTGGATATGATTGTGACGAACTTTGATGGTCTGAGGCGAAGAGGGTGGGAGTGAAATTGACGATTATAAGGTACAAGATACATGGATATATGTATACAAATACGTGAAGCTTGCACGTCGAGATTCGAAAATAAACATACGTTATCTGGGTATGGGATAGGTAGGAAGCAAAGCGCGTGTACCTATGCTTACGACGTGAAAGTGTGTGAAGTGAGTCGCGACGCTGTAAGCTGACTACCGCTGCATCCGAACGTGACAAGGGCCGACGTTGTTTTCTTAACTGAAACGAAAATAAACCGTAGCCAGTATAAAAAAGAAACCGCAGAGGGAGAGAGAGAGAGAGGAGAAAAATAAAAAAATGTGTGAAAAAAGAGGAGCGAAGAGAGGCAAAAAACACCTCGCCACTGAAATAAGTGACCTATTGACCCGATGGGGTGTCTAGCGCCTTATAACAATGACGTGTTCAATTTGGGGTGCCGTTTCCAAAATAGAAACTCCGCCGCAGTCACTGCTCTACGTAAAAAAGAACCAAACTGTGAAACAGGGGTGTTAATTTATACATTGCTCCGGCTCCGGTTCGAGTGTGTTTATGCACACTGATGGCGGAATGACAAGAGAGTTTCTCTTGTTCCGTATCTGAGGCACTTGGCGCCGTATATCAGAATGCGGTAAACGATTTGAAATCCATAGTTCAACTAACGACGAATGACATTGTTATTCGACACTGAATTACGTGGCAATAATTTTGTGAGACTGAAAAAAGGAGAGACGGAAGAAGGAAGAGATAATTTGGTCTGTTGGGGAAGGAGGGGAGACGCGAGTATCGCAAGGTGGAAGCAGCTATTGCGACGCCTCAACGCACATGTTGGTAAGATGTCAGTGGACAGATGCGATATTGCGGTCTAGACCTAAAGCCGATCCTGACACTTCCTGCGACGGTTTGGCATGGCCATGGCGGGCACGGAACTCCACCCTAATTCCCACAGGACTGAGGAAATTCCTCGCTCCTCATTCTCATCCAGCTCGCTTAGTAGTCGTCGCTCCTGCCTCCTCATCCCCAAAACATTATCATACACTCCCACGACGATTCGCCTCAGGTTTTTGCCGCGCTCTTTTACCTCCTAGGCCTGGGGGAAAAATGATCCCACGCGACCCCGGTGTCGCGCCTTCCCGGAAACGAAATACACGCGACATATTTCCCTCGTTATTCCTTAAACTACCCGCATGGTTGTCCATCGCAGGTCCCCGAGGGTCGATCATCGCACGGAGAGCCGCGCCGTTGAAGCACAGATTTCTTATTGTCACTCGCTCTGTTAATCGCTCAACTCAATGTCATGTACCTAACCACATTTCGAATCACTTGACCATGGTGTCCAGTGGTCCTAGGAATGTCCTAGAATTTCGCTTGGCCTTTAAAAGTCCTTTAAAAAAGAATTTTTCTTATGTCCTGAAAATATTCCATTTTTAATGTCCCTGAATAACCTGAAAAAGTCTTGGAAACGTCCTTGAATTTGTTACGGATTTGTTACTGGACACCATGTTAACCCCATGCCATTCGCTTCAGCTCATCAGATGGTTTCTTAAAACGTTCATCTGCAATCGCACCTTCGTACAAAATGTGTTGATGAAAGTAAAGACTTGAGAAATAGGGGGGGATGAAACGTATCACTGGCAATTGGCAAGTTACGTGCGTTGCTCAAAAAATTGCGTGGTATTTGAATAACTGGGTAAGGTCTGCATAGATCAGTAAAAGTTTAAAAGTAATGGTGAGAAATAAAGTGTGGGCAATCGAAACCAAAAAAAAAAATCAGTGACTCGCGTCGGATAACGAGAATAGTTTCCGGTTGACTGGGCAGGCATGCAATGCCCCGGCCTTACAGCTCGCAAGACGGTGTGGTAGAGAACGGTGTTGTGGAGGTAAAATCGTACCTGCAGAGGAATCGGATGACGGTGCGGATCGAGATCGGCTACCGCGTCGAGTCAATTGCCGTCTGCGCGACCGTTACGGATCGATGGACCGCCCCTGATCAAAAGTCATCTGGTCCCAATCGAGTCACGCGGGCATATATACCTACAGAGTGTCAGAACTATGCAGATAAGAAGCCGCGGATCGAGTCGCCGCTCCACGCCATCCCGCATCGACTGATTCGAATCGGTAGTTTTTGTCCGCAAAAGGGTAGATCATCTCTCCGCGGTTCGATGCGGTGTCAAAAATCGAGGATAGTCTTCTCTCCTCCTTCTCTTTCCATGACAGTACCTTCATCTCACCATCTCGCTCCTTCTTACTCCGGAACTTTTTGCTCCACAATTCGACAGGAACGCAGACAGAATGCGGTCAAGCCACGGCATCATTGGATGTCTCATATACAGGGTGTCCCACGGAGGTGGTCTTAGGCTCCTTGTTTCCTGATTTAAACTCCGGAGCAAAAACTGTCCTTGCAAGGATTTAGTCCGATCATCGATTTTCATCGTACAACCATAACAATTTAATTTTTTCTCCAAAGAAATAATGACTGCACAGTATTTGGTAAGCATGCGTCGTGTAGCTGATGTTCAACCGAATTTAATGAGCCCAAAAACGTCGATGTTGGACAAACAGATCACGAGATATCTCCAGTTGAAGTTTGAGAGTAACGCGAATCGCGAATATAACCTACGTGGTCCGTGACGTCAGCCGCGCTATTCGCGCGATTTGTGTTACGCGAAACGGCGATATCTCACGATCAGGTTGTCCAAAACCAACGTGTGAGGGCTCGTTGGATTCGTCTTGACGCCTGCTTCAACATGGGCAGCATTTAGACGAAATATTCTTCTCTTGAGCATGTTCTGAAAGTTACTCGGATAGTAATAATAACTGCTTTTAATAGAAGATTTTTCGTCGTGGTTCAGTTGACGTGATCGGAGTTCACATTAACGGAGGTGTTTCGGAGAGATGCGATAGTGAAGGGGATATTTGCTGACTTAAAATACGTTGAGGTCTGGCTGTCGAGGTTGAAGAAATAATTGTTTGAAGTATGTCAAGAATGGCGGGCGCATATGCCACGGACTGAGAGTAATAGACATATGGGGTGTGTAATGAGAAACATCCCTCCTCCGTTTGTAAACCCGCGGAAGGCGTGACCTCGCGGCCTCGCACACGCAGTTATATTCCTCCAGGCTATTCCTGGTTTTGGTCGTCGCACTTAAGCCAGACCAGGAGAAGGAAACAGGCGCATCAGGATCCGTAACTGTAGCGCATTAACGCGCTTATACACGCGGAAGTTGAATATCAAAACGAGTGGTTGAATTATTCGGTACCAAAAAAAATTTAACGCCGTTTGTTGCTTCCGTTTTTGGACGATATTTGAAAATTTCGTAATCTTATGTACATACAATATTTTTGAAATTTGCACGAGATTGTCTCATTTTTCGGTGTATCTAATTTGCTGTCTTTCGAAAGTTTAAAATCGATGATAAGAGCAAAAAAATAATACAAAAAAAAAAAAATTAAGGTCGATATTTTTTTTCCTATTTTTCGACGCGATTCGAAATAATTTCGAATCCTATGAATGAAATATTTAAACTGGCTACGAAATTGCTTCTTTGCTTCCGATTTTTTCGGATTTGGGATTTTTTAAAATTCAGATTTGATGTTCTCATCAGAACCTTTTGCGCGGTATGTATTGCTTCGAGTATATAACAAAAATAAAAAAATTCTTTTGTAATTGATAATGAGATATTTTAACTTTTATCCATAAGACGCTCAGGTTTTGATTCTTGTACATGTTGGAAAATTTAGAATTGAAATCGTTGGAAAAATCGAGATTACATACATGTGGGTAAATTTGAAAAATCTAACGGGACAATAACAGTCTGTTGTCTAATTGATCGATCGAGGTCTCTCACAAAATCAGGTAGTAATCGTTGACTGAAATACTTATGAAGACATAATTTTCTGACAAATTCTTTAATTCTCCAGTATTTCTTCAAATTTCACCCTCAAGTTCATCGCCATCAGTGAAAAAACCGATTTCGAAACGTTGAAATTCAAAAATCGAATAGCCACTGACTTTTGAAAGTTTCTCCGTTTCATGCGGCTTATAGGTTATGTTTTTCTTATTACTCGATTGCCGCGTGAAAACCGGTCAGCGGTAAATCCTTGGTTTGAAAAGGGCGGAGATCTCGGCGGCTGCGAGAAGAAGTGAATCTGCGTCTGCGACGTGAAGGCTGCAGGCAATAAAAACCATATAATAATAATACATGCCTATTCCAGGTGCGATTTTCTTCGTGGGCGTATCCGATTTTTGTGGAGCACGCGTCGCGGCTGAGGTTTAACAATCGGCATAAATAGTGTCTAAATACAAAATTTGACAAAGGTTTTTGCGGAGCGCCAAAACCGACCCGAAAGTCGGCAATGTGTGCCGCAACATAATGCCGCGGTTAACGGGGGGCGACAGGCGTGTCCGAAGCTCCCAATCGCCGATTCTAAATTGCCAATTGACAATCGGCTCTATTTCTCGCTCGTTTACCGATCTGTGGGCGTAACGACAATCGCTTTGTGATTCTTCCATCGGCCACCGGTCAGCTAGCTTGACCATGACGCGCCTAACGTCTCACTTGTTTGGCCTTTACGCAACGCCCAATTCCATACCGATCGCCACGGATCGGAGCAATTATAGGCACCTACACCTACTTTCCCTGTCACAAAAATTTGCCGACCAGTTGTAGCTGTTCATCGGACAACGGTCAGTCAGATGGACCCTTCTTTTGCCACGAGGTTAACTCCTGCGTGGTCGGAACTTTTTTCATTTTAGGTTACAATTTTTTAAATTAAACCTTATGTAAAATGTAAAATTATTTTTGATATTCAACCCTATCGGAAGCCAATTAACCTGTCAATTTGATAACGTTTATGATTCTTGGCGAAAAATTCAACCTAGGATAAAATCTTAAGTTTGCTATTTTGTGAATTAATTTATACGCGTATCTTTGACTCGGGTTCTTTGTTCTCGATGATAAGTAGAAAAAAGGAGAACGTTTTCAATCGAACTTGCTAGTTTTTTCTTTTTCGAAATAGGCTTCTAGAACCTCACGCAAAAGTTGTCCAATAATCTATACGCAATAACCTTTCTTACTGTAAGTTGTTGAGGGTTTGAAATCGAGTTTTGAGAAATGAGAATTCACACACTTAGGTTTCTCTATGTTCATAATATATACTTTGATTCCTACAACTTTTGACATATTACATAATCCCAATTATTTAAATAAACTTTGGCAAAATAGTGGTAGTTCATCTTCTTATAGGCACAGAGAATTTTCCAGAAAAATTTCATTAAAGTGGGAATAAAAAATAAACTTTAAAAATTGATTGATTTATTGAAAGAGAATTTAACGACACAACTATCTATTACCTTTATAATTCATGTTTAATGGCCAATGTACCGCGGCTTGTAGTTTTCAACTAGATAATAAATTAGCCGCACTTGTAAACTCTTGATGTTTTATTGCAGACGTAAAATCCTTACATACACACGTATTATAATAAAACATGTAGTTGAATCCCTAAGATATCGCGGTGTTTCCGCGTGACCGTTAATTATTGCATAACCGATCGATGCTCGATTACCTTATCGAAATAATTTTGAATTTGGTAGATCTGACGGTGATCGTGAGTTTATCATTGTTGGCCGAAGGTAACTCGCGTTTCTCGGTCGTCACTCGTTTCAATGCCTCCCAAGTCACGGTGCGTTCGTCGATATTTCAATCCCACATTCAGCCCAGCTGCGTACCATTCCACCACTGCCTTCGTACCTTCCACGCTTTCTGTAACACACGCACAGTATTCACCCCTACACGTGCCTACGCGTGGTTTACAAAAACCTGAGAAAACGCTCCTTGTAACATATACAACTAAATTTCATTTCCCTCTTCAGGCGGATTCTCTCGCCTTCACGAGGTCCGAGTTTTACGCCTCTGGTCCCGCGTTATCCAGTTTCCTTTCAGCTCCTGCATGCCCACCGTGCACGTCGGTATCCTTCTTACGTGTTTCTCCGGTTACGGAAAGATCCTCGCTTCCTCTGCTGGAATACAATCGTTTTATTCTGTATTGAGAAATTTAGAGACAGGGCGAGACTCTGCTGCACGGTTCAGCCGCGAGGTAACAATAACAGAGTAACGCAGAAGAAGAAATGTTCTTATTTTACTTTCAAATATTAAACGTCATAATTTTTCCCTAAGGTTAGTCACAGTCGATATCTAAAAAGAGAAGACAAGGGTTCATTTTTCAATTTTTACTCTGATTTTTAAGTGGTGTAACGTATTCTACACAGTGGATACAATTTTTCATTACTAAATTGAACCCTGCACTTAGATAAAATAAAAAAACCCAAATAATAGGGTGATAGTATAAAACCCACATATTGATTGTTTCAATTTCGTCATCGAGGAAGATTGATCTTAAATACGTTCGTCATACTTCCTAAAACTTATGATTTATTCTTAATGCGTGTTTAAATATAATCGGTATAATTTACAAACTAAATAGTTTCAACTTGCTTCACTCGAATGATCAAGAATACCGCCAGAGGATATCATTAACGAATTTCATAGGAGAAAAGCCTGAAACCACCCAGATTTTCATACTCTTGAGGTCAGTCCCGTCGTTTTTGGTATCCAATTTGCCAATTTCTTTGGCACTCATCCGCGAATGAAAAACCGATATCATCGCGAAAGTGAGAATTGATTTTAAGAACGCGTTAATTACAGCGACAAGTTCTGACGTCCGGAGAAATCTTTATAGTTATACTTTATAGTTTGCAGATAGATACTCACTTACTAGTTACGAAACGGTAAAATCCTTGTCCGAGTTGAGTGTAATAAAAGTGGAAGAGTAAAACTCTAGTTGAAAGGCGTACGTACTATTCGTACGTGGTTATACAGGACCTCCACATATTGTATACGTATATTCGCCTATGTGCTCGCACACTCTCTCAGGCCTTCATACGTGGGGCATACGTAGGATACACCAACAAGGCGGCAGTAACGTTGGTAAGCGGATCACGCACCCCGCTGAGTGCTTTACGGCATCGCTTCGCTTTTCTCTCCATTCTCTCTTGGTCTCGCTCTTTCAGCCCCCTCGCACCCCCTTCGTTCTCCTCGCAACTCCTTCCTGCTTCCTCTTTCTTTCTTTCCTTCCTTCCTTCCTTCCGGCCTTCGACACTAACCAACGATGTTTTTATCTCCTCACCACCCCTCACGGGTTTCGACCTTCACTCCACACGTCATCGGGGTCGATTACGTAACTCTAGCAAGTTTTCTCATTTTCAGATTTTCACCACGCGCCAGGCGAACGTACGAAAGATACGTGTTCTTCACTTCATGAACTCACCCTGCAGTGATACCTCAGCTCCTTCTTCTTCATCTGGTAAGTGTGTCATGTAGTATATCTTTCGTAATGTTCTTGAAACCAACGTCGGGAGACCAGTTTTATGCGCTGATGTTTTTTTAATTCTTACTTTTCTTGGTCCGTTCTATTTACTTCCTATTCGATTTTTTTTCTCTACCTTTTTCTCCGGTGTTATTCGAATTTTATTCTATAACCGTAACGCGCCTGGTGGTTGGCAGCAGAAGATCCAGCCATAAAGCATGGAGAATCCTTCGGCTTTATTTTATTTCATTCAATTCTTCACGCGGCCGGGGGAACCGTTCTGAGAATATGGAATCAAGTTGTTACTTTTTCTCATGGCAAGTGGGGCTCCGTTGATGCGGGGGCGCGGCGTGTGTCGTATTCCTTTTTGCCTTATATACTTTCGAGAAGGGAAAGGGGGGGAGAAGGGGGAGAAGGAGGTGGAGGATACCAGAGGACACAGGGTGGCTCTGCCCATACGTGAGCCGCATTTGCGCCGAGACGGATATTCCTCACTTCTGTAACAGCCTCCTCGCAAAGTATTACTTATTCTCAATACGGGATAATTCAACACCCGTGTCACACAGCTTCGTGTACAACTTAGTCACGGAACTTGACATAGAATACTTTCTGAGCCTCGAAATATATGTCCACTCGGTTCACAAATCTTCATCTGGACATGAATCTTTCGAAGTTGTATTCGTGATTGTAATTATTGATTGACCAGAACCGTTTTCAACAAACGAATAATCCATATTCCAGTGCAGCCGTCGTAAGTAACGGCCATTTCACGACCATCCTCACAGAAGTCTGAATCAGGAAAGGAAGAAGACGTTAAGTTCGGAACAACTTATCAAAATACCATTCCGTTAACTATTGCCATTGCCAAAACGATTGTTAATTGTTTTGTAGATAAAGTTGACAACAGTTCCAAGTGCTAATATTCACTATACGCAGTAAATCATTACTGAAGAGGTTCCCGAAACAGTGGAAAATTGCAACGCTGATCTCATAAAATCGAAGTGGCTATGGAATCTGCACAACTGACTATACTCTGAAATAATTTTTCAGAGTGAATTCAAGGGATGGGTAATCCAGCAATAAAAGTGAAGGAAGTTTTGGAGTAGTTTCACCCCATCAAGCGACAAGACGGTGGCGCATCAGACTGCGAGAACGATCCGGTAGCCGAAGAGACAGTAACGAAGATTTCCGTATGCCGGAGAATATTACACACGGGAAAACGTGGATGTGAGTTACAAGTCTTGAACACGACTGAGACAGACTCTGTGAAAGTGGAATGACATTACCCGCAGAAGCTGCACACAGAAGGCGAGTTTGATATCGTGACTGTTAATCTTCACGTTGTGTAGATATAACATATTACACAGGTATAAAGAAGGGAGAGGAATAAAAGCCGCCGGTGAAGATATAAATACCGTAACTACAGACGTTTCCGAGAAGAGTTCTCACAAGAAATCCCTTCCATGTCGACGCCTCGAGCTGCGTTAGGGCGCGAAGTGCACCGACTGCATGTCGGAATCAGGGTAGAGACATCTCGTATCACACCGTACCTTGGCCGCGTCGTAAAAGCGAGGACCATAAGGAGATGGTATTCCTTCGGAGGAAAAGAAGCGTCTGACGGTGATCCTGGTCCAGGGAGGCAGGGACAAAGGGAAGGGGGAAGCGATCTCTATCTACGTGGGACACAATGAAACAATTAAATAATTATATACGTAGGGTGCAGAGCGTCGAGTGCAGGCTCGGTGGCTCGGTACTAATAACAATAACGGTGGAAGAGATGTTTTCTGTCGCTTACGGGGCGCGGCCATGTTGTTTAATAAGTTAAGTGACGACGCAGCTGCCGGTCTTAATGAAACATTAGTTTACATTTGCCCGTTGGCTTGGTACGATCCCGGCGCCCAGTCGTTGCCGGGGCGTTGGAGTTGCGCGGGGAGATCAGCCCCTTAGACACTCGCCCGCTATCGAGTTACGCGACATATTTTCTCAGCGGCGGTTTATTTTAAGTTATCTACCGCACCGGAGTGTCACAGTTACATAAACCAAGCAGATGGAACAAAAAATACACATTACTAAACACGGTCAATTAGCCTTCTAGGTCGTTCCAATCAGCGTTCGGCGGTTCAATCTGACCTCTTACGCTCATCGTCACGCTCATCCCCTTCTTCGTCATATTCACTCCCTGCGGATAGCTACCGGCTGTAATATGTTACATTCAATTTTTCAAAACCTTCCATAAACGTTCATTCATCGTCACTGCTTCACCACCATGACGGTTTAATCTTTCTTACATATACTCACTTACGTTACTGCATCAATTATTGACCACTTGTTTATTGCCGCTCTTTACAACTCGACAGACATCTGTATAACGATACTCTCTGTGTCGATCGTTGATGAGCAAACTGAAGACTGTTTCGATAATGATTCAGTCATGCGGAAGGCCGTCAGTCTAGTTTCATTTTAACGTGTAACCAACACTTTGGAGAAAATATCAAAGTTTTGCAAAATGTTGGTAAACTGAATAGCTGAATATGTTCAGCTTCTGTAAAGAATGAGGCTTGACTAGAGTCTCGCGACTATTTTATGTCCAGTAATACCGAACATCGTTGAGTCCTAATTTCAAACAGAATGGACCACTCGGTAATTGGAACAACATTTTTTTGCGCTGTGGTCACGATGTCGACGAGGAAAAAGGGCCTGGCAGTCACTCAGGAGAGTCCGACATACCGGAGCGAACTTAATACTGCCAAAGAGAGACTGATATTGGACAAGTTGAAACAATTGAGACGAGCGTGGGCCAGAGTTCTGAGAACCCGATGTAACCCTGCCTTCGCCACAGCAGAGATCTAGCCGGCGTCTATCCAGCAATTATTGCCAGTTTGCCGGGACGCTGCTGGCGCGTGGTCGTGGCGCCTAGGTGTTCCTATCGTCGTCAAGATGACGCATATCTAAGTCGGTACACAGATCGGGAGGCCAGAACTTCGCCTCGGCTCCTTCGGGGTGGCGAGGCGAGGCGCATCAGCATATGTATGAAAGAAGGGAAAGGTGGTGCGAGCTATTATCGATTGCCCGAGGCTCCTGACATTTCGCGCCCGCCTCTCTCGGCCGCGCGATCTGGTACGCAGCACAAGTGCCAGAAGTGGCTTTGGCGACGCGGGGTGTGACTTGTTCTGCGGCAGCGGGAGACGAGGGTAAGGATAGATGCGTAATTCGACGTCATGTGTACTCACAGTAAAAGCGGGATACGAGACTGCCTCCCCCTCCAATTTCCCGCACTCGCCAAAATTGCCCACATGCTGATGTACCGAACACCCTCGCCTCATCAGCTCCGCGTTATTCTTCGAAAAAAACCGCGACGAATCTCTCCGAACGCGAACGTGGAACGTCTAGCAGTTTTCAAACGGCAGCAGTTCGAAGTTTCAACCAATCGCCTGCGCTCCCCGCTTGTGACCGTTACTTGAACGCGAGTCAAGATTGGCCCGCGCATTCGATTCGCTCTTGTTTGAAAACGGTTAGACGTACTGGATTCTAACCGATACGTTTCGTCACGGTTTTTTGCGGGGAATGACGTGGGCTAGGTGAGACATCGCGAATCTCATTCGCGCGTCGTTCTCGCGCTTGCGTATAATTCGGAAGACATGGCGTCGAGGAAGATAGTATCTAATTGATATAGGCGCACACGGCGCAACCAGGCAAGGTTAAACGAAGGTCAGGTCATTGCGCCGCTGCTGTACATTCCTTGAAATGAACAACACGAAACACTGATTGAATTTTATTGAAGCGAATGTGAATGGGATTTATGAGGGACCGTATTAATACACGTTGTATATGTGGGTGTTTGTACGCGTAGGTGTTGAACGAGTGTACGTATATCTGTATGCATGCATATACGTGATTGAGTTAATTACGTGATTATTCGACGGGATGAATGTGAAATGAAAAAGTGCGGAATTTTTTTTTCTTCCACCCAACCCAAAGTTCGGATCTCCATTGTGCGACTGATCGTATCTGACTGTCATTAGATTTAATATTGTTTCTCCCTCGACATTTTTTGAACGGTACCTCTCTTTGCGGAACGATTCGTTTTTCAATTAATCCAACAATACGACTTTTATCATACTTCGTCCAAGAAGACCACGATTATGAATACGTAATATCTTAACTGAATTGCCCAGATAATTAGAAAAAGGCGATTTATATTTATGAGGCTGACGGGGGAAACTGAGAACGAATATTTTTCGATGGAGATAGAGGCCATTCCGCGCCAAAGATCGCGTCTCTGGTTTCATGATTTAATTTTTTTTCTACATAGTCTCAATAAAGAAATAAGAACTTTTTCAAGTTTCTTAAGGAGCTAAAATTTGCTAAGAATGATCAAATTCTTTAAAATCAATTATTGAGCTAAATCTCAGCTAACACTTAGCAAACCTGAAGCGGCTATCGCAGATAGATGTTTCAACGCTGTATTTAAAAGTAACGGATCTTGTACCAATATAAAAAAATTCAAACTAGAAAAATCTTGTGCAGAAAGATGTCATCGTCAATCAGGGTTGACTTCCCCCGTCAAGTACGTTCGTAATTATGAAACATCCGTGCATCAAACTAGATAGATGAACGTTGGAGGGTACATAGGCGAGTTGCGGGTGGCCTCTCAATTTAAAAAGTAGCAATCTAAGCGAAAAATGTAATTTTCCAGTCTCGATTATTCTCGATGTAGCTAGCAGCCGAAGTTTATCGTGCGCATCTCTTTATCCGAATTGAGTAATATACATCACTTCGGACGATGAGAGTTTCGGGGGGGGAGGCAACAGGGGAAATTGGGGGGTTGGCCACGTTGGCGACGGGGGTGTCGTAGGTTATTAGCATATTAATTCCGCGGAGAGTGCGGAGCGCAGATAAAGCATCTTACGTTGCGAACTTCAGTGATGAATCAAGCTCAAGGCGTAATTATTCAGAAAGTTGCGACCGCGCCAAAGCCTCGCGCTAAAATCGCCCTGCACGTAGCGAACAAAAATATTTTCTTTTCGCCGAGTACCCGCACGTAATTTTCACTCAACCTCAAGGCACGCCACATTCCGGAAACTTACCGGAATCAGGTGAACTTGATCGTATCGCGATTTCACACTCATTAATACCGTCGTCGAGAAGAATTCAGTTGTCTTTTGAACGTGAATAGCAATTTTTTAGATCACTGTAATAATTGTCCCATAGGCACTTGCAATGAATTAAGAAAGTGCCAAATTTAAGGTGAAGAGTTTTTGGTGACAGCGGTGGGGGTGGGGTCTGGGGCTTTGACACAATAATGTTGAAACATTCGGGTATTCGCTGAGAACGTTGCAAACCTCTGTCAGGGTGTAAAATATGAGAATATGAAAAAGATGTGAAACTGTAAGAGAATAGAATAAGACAAAAAAGTTCACCCCTCACTGCAGGGGAGAGACTCTTCCGTTCGCGTGCAGAGAATTGCCAAAGCGATATCTGAGAGCGAGAAACTCGTAGATATTATCGGGGCGAGTGAGTGGGTTGTTATACGTAACGTATACGTATATACCGAATAATATCTGGCGGTCACTCGATTGATACGCTCTGTCAGCACTTTGAGTTTGATATATATCGCGGTCAAGTAAATGGACCACAAATCGTCGAGAGTCCTGTTACGGAAGCGGTCCGTGGGGAAAGAGAGACACGCCGAGGATATAAATACGGCGGAAGACACGTGCGAGAAGGATAGCGGAAGATGGAAAGCGCATTTCGATTGTGATTGAATAACCGCAGACGTCGCTGGTGGGCATAGGAAATGCAGCGAGTCAATCGATGGTCCATAAAAAAACGAATCGTACGAGGACTTTGGGGAGTTGTCATATGCTCACTTCTTTTGCCGATGCTTCAATTTCATTTTTTGATAGTCACGTTGCAATTGCGACGGTAATTAAGAAGCAAGTGGTCTCGTTACTCGCTGTAGCTCACCGCGAGGCAGGCGGGCAAACAAGAGGAGGAGATAGCGCAAAAAGAGGGGAAAAAAGTGTATCTTTGGTCTGGGAACGGAGTTGGGCATCAGGCTGAAACAATGTTAATCTATTTACTCGCAACGAGAAAGGCGCCCCACCGCCAAGACCTAAAACTCTGGTTTCCTCCGGTTCCCCCTTTATCAGAGTCATATTTCATCACCAGCGTGGTTTATAAGCGAGCAAGAAATTAACTTTTTCGCTAATTAACTCCCCAGAGCCATACTGTGGTTATAACGAACTGTAACCAACACGTTGTTACCTTTCCTCTCCTTCTACCGTCTCGCTTCTGTCTGGATAACGGAGAGCTAATCGTCGACGGAAAAGAGATCAATGAAAATCGACGGGCGGCGGGTCGAAATCTCACGAATTTGGCCTCTTACCCTTTTCTCCGAAGCGTCACATCCACCTACAGATGTATAAATTACTATGCGTGGGCTGGAAGGGCGATGAGGATTAGTTGAAACAGCATGCAGCACAGGCCATAATCCAGCCGGGTATTTAACGTCGGCTAATTACGAAAGTTTGGCGGGGAACTCGCGGTTGTCTCCAACCGAAAAGCCTAAATTCGAAGTATCTGTCTCGGGTGTGCCTAATGATTCCGTTATTCGACTCGAGTTCGTCGCGATATTAACACGGGTTATCTCGAGCTGATTTACCCCTTCCTGAAACCGTCGTCGCATTTTCGTCCCGCTTTCCATATACATGTGTACGGCAATTCATCATCCTCATTCCCGGATCGGAGATGCTTCCGCATTCGTACCTTCTAGGGTGCAATAATGTGCCTATCAATTGTTCCCAATGTCGGTACTCTCACAAGGCACACCTAGTACAATACGCCACGAGACATTACGCACTCCGACGATCCCATAATTGACATATCTCGGCCAAATTACCTCTCTGGTTAACTTATTCTAAGAAGATGATTATGCAACCATTCCAAGTCCAAACATCCGAAAAGGCAATGAGGCATTGATGTGCTAAATAAAGGTTCAAGTAGTCATGATATAGAGAAAATGGGGAAGTTTAGGGTTGAATTAAGAAGCAGTATGCTTAGAAATAGGAAAGGATAGTAAATCACATCCACCAAACCTTGATATGGCACGGCGAAGATGAAACCAAATTGGATGGGTACTTCCTTTCGCGTTTTGAACTTCTTGTATAACAACGTTGAGACAAACGAGAAGAGAGAGAGAGAGAGAGAGAGAGAGAGAGAGAGAGAGAGAGAGAGAGAGAGAGAGATTAAATAGAGTAGATTATGCTTAGGATGCTCCGATGCATAAGTACTAGCGTCACTTGTTGGTGTTCTTACATGAACTAATGAACATTACACTCTCTTGCTCGTTGATGCACTCTTGTGCATCGCATTCCAAAGCTCAACTCTGGTTCAACCTGCGTTATATGAGCAAAAACAAATTTGATTATCTTTGAGATGTAATTGAGGGGACCGGTGTGAGTCAATTTTGATGAATGGGAGAAACGCGGGGTCAGTGGAATTATGGCAATCATTCCTCAAAGGACTACTAATATGAGTTTTTTGGGCGAATAAAGGAGTTTGAGAACGCCGAGATGTTGATCTAGACATCCATGTTCCCAATCAAGGAAAAATAAGAGAGAGATCCGCGGGAGCCTTGAAAGATTGCCTAAAGAAAGTACAATTTTGAAACGTGAGTCGTTCGTTTACCCTTCGCTAAAATTTAGCGTTCGACCTCGCCCTAACGAGAATCGCAGCAAGGGTCGTCGTTCGGCGTTCCTGCTGCAGTACGGCAAGAGGAAAGGCAATTTCAATAAATTAGCGTCTGCGGTAGCTGCAGCGACAGTGATTATAGAAAATGTAAATTAAATAATTAAAGTAATTTACAGTCATTGTCTTGTCGCCGTCTCTCTCACTCTCTCTATCTCCCGCATTCTCTCGTCGTCAGATGCCTCAAGTTGAAGTGCATTCTCGGCTATCCGAACGTGGGCGTACCTCATGCAAGTTACGCACTTAAATGCGTATTGGAAAGTCATACAGACTTAAACGACGCGAGTACTTGATGGATGCAATACTATATTCTGCACAGTGCAGCATCGCATTCCGTCGATTACAAACCCGAACATATTCGATTACAAATCACAGTCGTTGAATCGAATAGTTCACGTTACCAATGGTTTCAGCTGCAAAGATTAGACAGTTTGAACGGTTGAATCGTTACCCAGCTTCGCTGATCACAATTTTGTTGTAAGCTCGCAATGCGTCACTCGGACACGGTGCTGTAAATCATACGGCATGGATTGGGGTTCGTCTCGTCCAGATGCGACCGACCCAACGCTTTCTGCTAATTTGTAACGCCAACCCGTCTCCGTCAATCCCAATGGACCCTTCCTCCCTCTCTTTTATCTACCTTATTTTTCATCTCTACGGCTGAAATGACAACCTCACCTTGCTCAAGCAAATGGGACCATTGTCAAGAGTTAAAACATGCCAGATAGAGTGAAAATTAGGTACAAACCTACAACAAAAAGGTATACAACAGGTAAACGAGGCAAAAGGGAACGAACAACTCTCAATCACCGCTGCTACGTTCGTTGGACGTGACTCTAAACGTTTCAGGTGACCCTGTAATCAAAAATTCTAGATCGTTAATCTTTGACTCATAAGTGCTGCACAGTGAATAATTCTGAAAGCTGGATCATGCTTTTGCGATTGTCTTATCGATAATTTACTATTTCAAAATAATTCAATTTTTCGATTTTAGGTTTTCAGGTCGTTGTTGAGAACTGAAAGATCATGGAGGATCGAGACTCCCATTTTAATTTCGTGTTTCCATATGTTATGTAGCTTTAATTGATTGAACCATAAATGACAAAGTTTAGTGCCCCTAAAAAATAATAGGAAGCGCGTGAGCTCCAACAGTAACAGCATTGAGATTGAACTCTGGATGAGAAAAACGAGCGGAGGAAAAAAGATAAGAAAAATTTCACTCATACCTACAGGCACAGCGGTGTTCGTCGAGGCGAGACGAGACGGAGGTACGAGAGGAGGTCTGGACAGGTAATCTCTTTTAGGTACACACGTAGGTGTGCCGCGACCGTCGATGTGTACGTGAGGAGTTTGAGACTTGACTGACTGTCGGGGGAATGACATAGGTGATTGCTTGACTCGCTTGCGAACGCGGTTATATTCGCAGCCCCTCGCCTTGACGTTAGGCACGCTGTGAAGGTGAACCTTCGGGTCGTAACTCGCTAATGGTTTATAACCGTTAGACTTCGCACTTAGGTTCCTCGGCCCGTCTGCCTTCTGCTTCTGCTGAAGCTGCGGATCCTTTACCCTAACGACGTTGTGCAGGAGCAAGCGAGAAGGAGAGAGGGAACGGTGAAGTTTTTCCGAAAATAAAGATACAGAGGATACAATGAAAACGACCGAATTTGTGGAGTACATTCGTTAACGTAAGCAGAGCCAACCGAAGCTTGTGGCATGTGGTAGGATCTTCTTGTCGTTTGTTCTTCTCTCAAGTCTTTCTTTGCGTCGCATGTCGCTTAAACAGTCGTTTTCATGTTCCTGATCATTTGTATTCACCTTGTTTTTCTATTTATCGTTCGTCTTAAAGGGACTAGGAAGCGAAAATAGGCCAAAAATGGGATGAGATTCAAATGGCATTTGTGAAGAACTGAAACAACATGTATAGAGTTTATTTTTTAGAAAGTTTTTATTGGAGTTTTGACTATAAAAATGAGTGGTTAAAGCTTAAAAAATATAATCATTTAAGAGAGTGGCGGTGGGTGGATAAAGAAGACCATGCGTCTCATGCTCTGCTCCCCGATGGCCACGATTTCGAATGAACGATTAGAGTTTTCGGCAATTTTCAAACGCCATTCTCTTCACCGGATGTTCCTCTACAGACTGTACGTGAAATTTTTCAATTTTTCTTGCGTAACAGAATAAAAAAAAAGAAAAAATGGAAAATTGTCGCTTCCCAGTCCCCTTAACTGGACGGATTTATACCCGGAGTCATCGGCCGTCGGAGTGAGAAGCTTCGGCAGAGTTGCATAGAAAGGCTCGTCAGCGTATCGCGTGTGGCAATTTATAAGACCACCGTCAATGCATGCCACGGGATAGCGCGAGGCTGTAGTCGATGATTTATGAAACAATCAGCGCCGCGTTGTACTTCACAGCTCGCAGCTTTCTTCTCCCGACCGCGATATCAGTGTGAACGGGAAGATCCTCGCCAATTTACCTTGTTTCTAATACCCAATAGATGTACAAGCTGGTTCACTTTATCGGCACTTCGGAGCAGCGCTGGTACGCGGCAGGAGAAAAGTGCCAACCTACCAGCCGGTCGGCCAGCCACTAGGCTCGTTAGAAATTATGCGATATCCTCGCTGTCTCTTAACTCAACAGCGATCCGAGAGTTCTTGCCTCACACTGCAAATTACTCGCTCTGCATTACGGCTGCGGTGCACGGAGCGCCTCTGCACTGTAACCTGTAGGAGGCACATTGAAAAGCCGTTCGACAAGAAACGACGCATAAATTCACGAATGAAAGAAGCCACGCAAGAAAGTAACATTCGATTTTAACGACAGAGCTTGAGTGATTGTTTGATTGAGGACGCACATCCATCTTCAACCTTCGTAATTGACGCACATTTTCCATCGATTGGCCGGAGGGGAACGGATTCTTCGATATCGCTCATCAGTGCTCGTACATTTCTTTCGTGTCGACGTTTTTAACGAACGTCGAACTTCGAATCTTTACTCACTTTACAATACACGTACATAACTACAATAAAAACCATGAGCACCGGTACAATTTTTCATATTTCATTTTCTCACTCCTTAGTGATGAGAAAATAGTTGAATTATTTCGAACATTCAAGAAATTTGTGGACCCTTGATCAATATACTTATTTCCAGTCAGCGTCTCCTGCAGCCTTCAGAATTCATTCTTCAGAAAGGATTTCCTCTTAATTGCGCCATGCGAGAGCTGCATGCACCTCGTGACATTGAAATGAATAAAAAATACAGAGAGGAGCGAAGTGAAGAGAGCAGCCCACCTCTTCGAGTCAAGTTTTAACAGCGCAGTAAAAATCTGGAGGTTGTATAATGCGAGATAAGCGCAACCTGCTCCAGGACTCAGACCCTGTGGCTCACATTTTACTCCATCGCAACGAGGCAATGCTGCAGTGAACACGTAATCGTCAAGTGTTGAACCATTTCAAGAGCAATCCCTTTTAAACTCCCGTTAACTTGGGACGACTCGTTAACTAACTACTCGTACCACAACTATCTCAGACACGTGAGCAACGTGTCGCGACAACGAGATCTAGAGAATTCGAATAAAAGCTTGAAGGTCAAGCTCGAAATTGCTGGGTTCATGGTGGATACGATCAATAATGAATAGCTCTGCGCCATGGTGAGTAATGAATGCAATATCATATGGGCGCAGTTTAGTGTAAATCGATTACTGTCTCGTAACCATTCGAATTGATACAAAAAAAAAAAAAAAAAACGCCTTTGGTGAGCGATGGAAGATTTCTATAGTGAAAGAAGAGAAGTATTTGCAACAAGAGAGTTTTGGTCGAGAAGAAAGTGCAGAAAGTGTTTTGTGATTATTTTGGAATGCGCAGTTTTTAATGGCGATGCTTTCCTGCCGTGCACTTACCTCAGCTACGAGTAGCAGCACCAGTGGTCCGTTAACCTGAATCATCTTCAAAAAACCGAAGACTGAGGATTATTCCTAAACCCTAACCGACAAAACCCGGTTATTTTGCGTCCGAGACCGCAAGAATATAATGACACAAAAAAAAGAGTAAACAGAGATTTAATTTCGAAGCACGCGTATGCAAAGGCGTTTGATGCTCGTGCTGACTAACATAGACGGGAATACCGTCTGGGCAAGGAAACGATCACCTGCCCCGCGGAGCTCTGACGATGAGTTCGTTCCGAGGCTCCAGGCTCAAGGAGGCTGCAGGCCAGGTCGCGGACCGGACAAAGGTCAGCAGGGTCGTTGCACCCGCGGGCGGGTATTGGGTGGCTCTCGGCATGCTCTTCCCGCCGACCATCAGCCTTCAGCCCTAGTGCCTTATGCACCTTGGCCGGCCCGCCTTCGACGCGCTTTTCATCCCATACCAAACCGTTTCGTCGGCTTATAGAAGGTGTTCCATAGGATTAGCTGTACTCGATTATTCCTGGTTAAGGCTCGCAGGTAGGTGCAGGCTACCCATGCGTGTAAACGATATCCGTGACATCGATCACGGCTTTTCTTCTCTTCGCGTTTTTGTTCTTTTTATCCTATAATTTTTTGTTTTCACTATTCCTTTTGTTATTATCCATCGCCATCAATGTCCGTCTGTAACCTGCAACCGCGACAGGATCTCGCCGATGACGCTACTTTCGTAATTCATTAATCCTCGTTAGTAAATGTGTGTCAATGTTGGAAAGCGTCTTTCCATATTGACAGCACTTTGTCCCGATTGTGATCGATTACTCATGCGTTCTATTTTATAGACAATTTTGATCGCATCGAAATGTAGACGGCAATCATTCGACGTTCCGTTTTACTAACATCTGTGAAATTCGCATTCTCAGTATCGATAAAATTTGTAAAGTGAACAAGCTTTGTTTTATAAACTGTGAAAACGGTGAAAATCGACACTATACAACTATCTCTCGGTAATCTCTCGGTCATTCCCAGATCATCTTGAGCATTCAATATAAATGAAGAAATTGGAGACGAAGTTTTTCATGCACTATCCATTCTGCTCTGGTTACTGGCGGAGAGAAAGAGAACGAGCAGTTAATGAAGCTTGAAAACATTTAGATGATCGGGTATTCCATCACGAAGCGAGTGGCCTGATGGATGATTTGCCTAATGCCGTGCGAGATGGCGGATAGCCAAGGAGAGACGTTGGCGGTGCGAAGCGACGGGGTCCGCGGAGCAAATCGAGTTTCTCGGACGCATCGCGAATCGATTTGATCACCAGCGCATCTGGGCCTTGAAGCCCAGGACTAGCTGCCGCTGCAGTCGCCGAAGTAGATTGGCAAATTTCTGCTGGGAATGATAGCCATTTCGCAAACGAGGTACGGGCTACGTGACTTACGCGTACTAAGAGAGCGACCCCGCAACGTGGATCAGAGTATAACGGTGTCGACTCGCGAGGAATTTTCCTCCCAACACCCGGGTCGAAGATGAGCCTCGACTTCTCGGCCATAATCAAACGGGGAAGATAACATCGTGCCGATCGGCGAGGATAAAAGTCTTACCCTACGCCTCACGGCGCACCGATCACGCCGGGATACAATGGTAACGGACAATCGGAGATCTCGAAGAACTGCTAGAGCCACCCGTAAGCGACGAGAAATACTCTCAGATCGTGTGATTCTATACAGGGATTCCTCGGCTTTCTTGGTCACCTTCGTCACCGGTATACGAATCAATTAGGGACAGTAAAAGGCACTCGCGCGATGAGCTACCAGCCTTGCGCAGCAATGTAGTGAGACACCGTAACACCAAGCATCGGCTCACCGATGTCACAGTAGAATGAAGAATGAGAATCAGGATAATTGGCTCTTTGAAATAACATGATCATTTCGTTCAGTGTCAGACGACTGGAGGTACCGGTTGACAAGGTGTAAAAGGTCCTTTCTTTCCGGTAGCGAGATTGTGCGCTGATATATTGGATTGTGTGAATCGGGAGAGCATAAAAAGCTCAATGTTTGACATTTGTTTCAATTGCATCGGGACTAGCTATTCGGATACCCTTCTTTGTGCATCTGCAAATACGTCTATTCGGTGTTTGTTTATGTCGGTGGGACTTTCGCTGTAGTGACGATGGTATAAATCAATAAATATCCAACCATGCTAATGATGATTGTATTCACCAGTGCGCTTGGAATTACATTTACTCTGCGTTAATTTTACCCGGACACCAGTGTACAATAAATCATTAGTATTTTTCGATTAGGTGATTACGGGCTAATATGGATGCAACTTGAATGTAGCAACAGAATGCATGATGGTATGGTGCGTTCAGTTCTGCTGACATTCATTAGTACTCATAAAAACTGGACTTAGTACTGATTTACAAACTGTTTAGGTACTTTCCATCTATTCGAAAGATCTCTGGGCCTTTCTACTGTAGTTAGGTAACGACTTCGATTTGACATGCAATGGTAAGGGGGGATAATTTGTGACAAGTAAAGAGGAATGGATTGTATCACACAGCAATCAGTGTTACAGCAATCTTGACGGAACATCTCAACAGTCATTGGTCGCTGGGTAGGTGTCCATTGGATACATGTATGCATGGGAAAATAAGAGACCCCACAAAAGGTGTATAAAATACCATAAAATGAATTAATCTTCTCTCACTGTAAATGAAACTTAATGAACCTTCTTTATTCAAAATCTTTTCTAACTAATTGACGAGTATAGGTATAATTTTTTCTTGTCCAAAGAAGAGCTTCGTGTTTCTGAAATTTTCGTAGCAACGATCGAAAGTTGATACCCCATGAATATTCAACATCAGCATTCAGCTGTACCCCGATTTGCACTATTCACTTCTTTACGAAGTATACGTCGAATAATAGATGGGCTGAATATGAATCCAACATCCCGACGGTCTGAAGTTTCGAACTTGTTGCAATTAACTCTTACGTCTCCCGTTACTGGAAAAGTTAAGAACCTCGGAAAGGATAAAGTTTTTGCGGAGGAAGAAAATCGAGGATGCAGGAACGGCAGCCAAGTCCACGTTGGTTCTCCTCCAGGACGTACCTATACGCGTACATTCTCCGGGTCCCGCGGAGTCCCAGTCCCAGTCCGAGTCCGAGTCCCAGTCCCGAAGGCACGAGCCTTTGTAACAAAGGGCGATCTTATCTGGCACACGGATCAAAACGAGAACATGGCCCCGGCATAGTCGGCATATCCGACATACCACGGTACTGGGCACGTGTATTGTGGGCGCCCCCGAGGTGCTGCTTGGCTCGCTGCGTGCACACACGTACCCACGGTATAGAATCGTTCCGACTCCCAATGCAGGAGACACAATTCCATTGTGCAGTCGAATCTCTTTACCGCTACAGCCCCTCCCAGAGCGGAGAACGGACTTGTGTTCCACCGTTCCTTGTCCTCCTCCTCCTTCTTCTCTTCTGCACTGCAGATCGTTTCTTTTCCCTGGTTTATTATATATCTGGTCCAGTTCAGCAGACTCCCCGGAGTTATTCGGGGCTGCAGATGGAGATTCGGAAACGACGTTTGGAAAATGAATAATCTCTAATTTCACGGGATGCACGGGTGCCCTGGCTCACTTAATCTCAACGGCCGATCTTCATTCCGGTATTCGACGATGCAAATAGCAAAGGTGGAAACGGAGTTCGATGTGATTGGTAACGGGGAGGGAGAGGAAAGACGGACTATTGGGTTTCATACCCTTCGTTGCGTCTTTATATTGACCAACTCGTGTTGCATAATGCCAGCTTGCGCGACACTCGGGCATTTCCTGTTTCAACGGAACGTTCCTCAGTTCGGTTCGTTTTGGTGCACCGCGGCGCTCGGCGGTCAGGCGACCTTCTCCACCTGACCAAACCTCTCTCAAACATTTGAACAAACGCTAAAGACAAATATTATCATTTGCAGTCCGCTCGTTCATACACCGCTTCCTACGTCCCTTAAACTTTTACTTCAACCGGCGCGGCAAACGCTTACCTCAAATCGTAGTTCACGTTTCATTGGCCGTGATTTTGTGCCCCCGAGGCCCTTGATAACTCCGATTTTTGTCACCAACAAGCAGCCGGTTGTCTGCTTCAGCCGTCTGGCTTGTTTCTCATTTGAACGCAGTCTCGAGGTGCATCATCGATGACAATACAGCAGCAGTCGTTTACGAGTAACCGCAACGAAGGTATGCGCTCTTTGCTATGCGGTTTCACGCTAAAGCACTGATGGGAGAAGGCAAAATGTCCGAGCGTCCATCTTCGTTTCCTTTTTACTTCATTACGCTGGACGTAGGAAAGCGACAGTTCCTCATTCTCGAAGTCAGAAGTGAACCTAGGAACCACCGCTATCTGTTTACAATGGCTTTAGCCGTTCAGCTTTGGCATGCGGTCTCGGGATTACAACCATCAACTTAATTCCGAGTAACGCACGCGAACCACGGCGATGCGGTTACCCAGCAAACCGCGACAGTCCGATTTAATTATTTGTGAAATACCGATTTTGTGATTTTAGAAGCTTTTATCAGGATTGTTGTACGCTCGTGCATTTACTCCGGATCGAAAATTCGGAATTTTTTCGGACATTATCTGGATTTTGTGAAGTCAATTAATGATCTTTGATTTCGGGTAGTTTTGAAAACAACTTATTGTATTCCATTCTTTTAACGCTCTCGGGAATTTACTTAAATAAAACCGTTTCGTAATTGAAACACTTTTGTTGCACTTTTTCAGGAAAGGATACGAAGGAAGACTTATTCATGATCTTAGAGTTTGAGGTTACCGGATGAGGTGATTCTTCTATTCTCAAGATACGAAATCGAAACTGCCAGTAATGGGCTGACAAGACTTCGACAGCTGGAGCTGAGAACTGATATGGTATGTACGTACATTGTATGTCTTTACAACATCAGAAAACAACTGGCACAGCAAGTTGCATTGCATCTGCGGAACTGACCACCACAAATCTAGGTGTAGTCTTGTCTAGTTTCGCCTTCATTTCAAAAGAATGACAAGAAAAGTTTGGTCGATAATAAATTCATCATTTTATTAGGGGTGTGCAAAAGTTCTCGGCGTTGCACTTGGATGACGATATCTAACGTTGGTTCTGTTCAAGATTTTGCTCTTCTATCGCAAGCATATCTGTATTGTATGTGATCCAAAACTGACCATAACCTATAGAGAAAATAGCTTGTTCTTATCGTGAAAGTTTGTGCAAAAAATGTAAATCGATAAAATGTATATTCGCCATTGCATGTTGTCCCAATTTAATCGCGGTAAAACAGATGCGCAAGCAAAAAGACTATTTTCTATAAAAGAACGCCAAGAACTTTTGCACAACCCTAATAGAATGTTGTAATATTTCGCTTTCTTGCTACCCCTGAATATTTCGACAAATGCGCCTCTCAACGCCACGTTTGAAGTATTACGTCAATTCGAATGCTCAACGGGGAGGAAAATTTCAACCTGACCATCCACTAGCAAATCGTATAATGCATACTCGGCAATATGACGGTTATCCTGGACCCGTGGAGAGCAGGGTGAAATAATTGCTGGTCGGTCAGAGCGAGCTAGGCGGGTATAAGAGCAGAGGCTGCAAGCGCGCGACATACGGCGGAGCCGGGACCGGCTTGGAACTAGAAAATTATATCGCACGAGATCTGAGGGCAGCGCACGTTAGGCGCATACCTAATGAGCCCCGAGACACGCACTGTCGCACGCATGTCGCCGCGGCGCAGCGCAGCGAGTAGCGCGTGCGCATCTACGTCACGCGTCGCGCGGTGGCTCGACTACCTGGGCGTAACGCGTAGATTTTCATCCACGAGGTCAGGCAGAGCCCTGATACGCGATACGGAGACAGATGCGCAGGGTGAGTGGTCGGGAAATGAAAAAACGAAACGCAACCGGATATGAAGAAATCTAATTGTTTCACTCTCGCATCACGGTTTAACGCGGCAATTACTTCGTTCTGCGACACTAACGTAGCGCTAATGCACTCGCTAACGTTTTGCACGCTAAGAAACTGTCCAACTGCATTCGAGATCTCGTCACCTTGACGCGTCGCTCAACATCATGGTTCGAATACTGTTGAGATGATGGTCGGATGGATGGACGGGTGGAAAAGATTCACCACCTCAACGTGGGCTTCCAAAGTTCACTTCAAGTAATTTCAACGTGATGGTTGAATGTATGGATGAATAACAAGAACTCGCTACCTTCGCTTAGGGTTCGACATCTCGGATTAAGTACTGTTGGGATTATGGTTGAATGGATGGAAAGGGGGTGAATAGAAAGATCCAGTTTTGAGATAGTTCAGTAAACGGTACCAAACAGCTTTGAAGATCTCCGAAATTCGCTACATGATACCCAATGCTTTACCGAATGTATTGCTGTACCTACATAATAACGAAAAAAATAGTTTTTAATTTTAAACAACTCTCGGACTGCTGAGTAGATATGGATAGGTATCAAAGGTATGCGAAAGTTGACGCGCATCCAAATCAAAGTGCACCGAAGACTGCAAAGCGGGTCTATAAAGGAAACTTGATGTGCAACAAACGCGATTCGACGCGGCTAAGGGATAACTACGGGACTTACCGTCAGCATCGCAGAGCCACGGCATCAGCCGGCGGGTGTGCGATGAATCCTTGAAATCAGAGTGTAACCCGTTTTCACCTTTATTGCTAATCGAGGTTTTACTACATGTATATATTACAAACTGTACAGGTGTAAATAGAGTCTGTTTATTGCTCCTGCTTGCACCTTTACGCCGGTTCAGCATCCGGTTTTTATACCGTACGATTATTGCGAACCTACAATTATCATCGCGCAGGACATTGCAAACTCGGTTGCAAGCGTGCATGGACCTTTCGCGGGATCGTTTCTTCTCGTTTTGAAAAAAGGGGTGAACAATACGTGAGAGACTTTGTTCACGTCTGCCGCGGCGAGGATTGCGATGCTATAGGTGTATGTAGATGGGTGCCATCACGCGGAGGAAGCCATTCCTGCAGGCCGTGAAGATTTTGCACATTTTATATGCGGGATGCGAGCTGCGATGGTTAAGTGCTTGTAATGGCAGAAACTTACGGTGTAATTGTTGTATAATAATATCCTAGCCCGGTACGCGCACCAGGTGCGCTGCTCACTCGTCTACCGGGTGTCCTTACGGTCATAAATTTAATTCGAAAACTCTTCCGAGCTGTTGTTCACTTCAGTTGCGCAATTACGGATGGACCCGAAGGGTTTACCACGCTTTGAAATCTATTGCACATCACTCGTGAAATCTTATCGAATCTCTAAAACCCCAGTAAGATGTTTTAAAATTTTGTGAAACCTCTTCAAATTTTATAAAGTTCAATGCAATTTTCTTTTGAAATTCCTGAAAACATTTTACTTTTTGGAATCTTTAAAATTTTTGTACTTTATTTGAAATCTTTCAAAATCCAGTGAAATCTGGTGAGATTTTTGAAACTTATGAGACTCCATGAGATGTTTGAAAATAACAAACAGAAACTTTTAATCTTACGAAATCATGTAAATTCTTTTGAAATCTCGCAATTCTGAAAACTGATGTAGGTAGGTACACGTATACAATACAAACAGACCAGTGGTTACAACCGCTCGGATAAATCCGTGCTCATCGCTAGTAGGTTAATTACTGGATTAATCATTCAATTAACGAACTGATAAATCTAGGTACCTGTAGAGAAAATTGACAGTAAAAAGTGACCACTCACGATTTCCAAGAGAATATATTAAGTAATGGCTGTAAGTTAATATTGCCACAGGACATGTAACTGAGACGTGGATTTACATTGCGAGTGTGTTTTCTACCGCTGCTCCCTACCAGCTAGGCTACAATTAATCATTACCGAATGATTGTACACACAATTGCTTGATTAACCGGCGGGGACTGTAGGTATAATACGAAATGTCGGAAGAGTATCACTGTGCCAGATTTTGCCAACTACAGTACTTACACAGCACGTGCCGAGCTCGAGATCGAGCTGACGAATATCCCCCATAATAATGCCCGAGAATTGCAACACGTTGTGAGGTGAGCCGACGCGAGTTAAATGGCCAGATGGTCGAACGGCTAATGGGAGTCACGGAAAAAAATAACGTAATAACAATGCTTCTTTCGGCTCTGACCCAAGCAAAGAATACACAGCGATGAAGAGTTTAATTTTTGGACGTTTTGACGAAAGCTTCGTATTTTACATCAAAGACCATTTCAATGAGTCCGTGCCATTATTTTTTGTCAAAAACTTATCAGCCCACGTTGGAATGTTCAGGACCCGATGACAATTTCGAGTTTTAACACCTGCGCACGGATGTGTTATAGCGCATTCAGGGTTGGGCCCACCCCTTAAATTGCCTCTCATGGTGGACGTACGAGGTGGCTTTTAAGCCGGTCTTCCTCGAGCAGTACGATTTACATGACGCACTGGACGATGATTTACGCCAACGTCAGTTATACGAGGAACGCGGACAAAGAAAGAGACACGCCAGCCGCGATAACGTCTAACAACGTACGTCGTTGGTCGTACTGACCGCGGGATCGTGAGAGAATTCACACAAAAACATTACGTACACCCGGCGTGTTGGAATCTGAAACCCTCGAATTAGAGTCTCTCGGCTAAAGTTGGTAAAATGGACACTTCGGGCATTTAACTGGTTCGAAAAATTCCAAACTCACTTGTAGCGTTAAGAAACGAGAACCAAATTTACAACTTTGCATAACGGCGCAGTTTGAAGCCATCATCTCTTCTGCACCTTCGAATTAACAGTACTAGTAAAATCTGAAAATATTCAATTACTTTTATGTAACGCGTGCTAGTTTATGCGTTTTTCCATGCGTGTTTTCCGTACGCGAAATACCCATTTCTATGACAATCGAGTGTGTTTGCGAATGCGCGTGCGCAAAGTATAGAAGATACCACTTTTAGGGGTAAGAGTTAAAAGTGGTCTTTTCTGCACTGCGCGCATGCGCTGTCACGAACAAGTCTGACATTACGCGACCCTAACCTCAATTTCATGCTTAGTAAAAAAATGCATAACACGCTTTTGCTGTATAAATAATCGTGTGCAACAAGGAAGCAATGGTCTTTTCGCCTCGCGTATTTCCAAAATTTGTTTTCGGCTCATGCGTGCTCACCTACGACTCACGTCGCAAACTTACACTTGGCCCGAAAAGACGGAGTTTGCCTCCTTGTCACACAATGTATTATTTTCCTTTCCCATCCTTATCTTCAAGTAGTTTTTTTCTGAGTGCTTGCCATTATCCCACATTCCATACCACGAAACATTTACTATACATCAACTGCAACGACTGGGATCAAAGAATTTTGAATATGTTATATGGAAATAATCATAGGATGAGAATTATTATCGCGCCACTTACGGGGTATTAAATCGAAGTATAAAAATCGTGGGACGATTGCAGCAGCGGTCGGCTGCACAGCTGCATCGCGTCTGGAGCTCGGCAAGCTCGCGGTACGTACGATGATAAGCGACCTACACTCGGCGTTGCACACCTCAATAATTGGCTTCCAATATAATCCGTAACGAATTATAACCGTTCTCAGTTCACCGACTTTCATTATGCCAAGTTGTAAAACCGTCCCGGTTAGTCTAGCCGAGATATTTCATCCTCAAACATCTCGCCAAGCAGACCGTCGGTCGAAGTCTCAAGAAGAATCTCGTACAAAAGATTTTCTCAGAGGAAAAATAATGGCCTGCTGCAACAGACTTAATATTCCCTAAAATTATTCATCGCAGGAAAGATCATTTCACTAGGCTTGATAGAAATGGTTTCAAAGTTCCGAAAAACAGAATTTTACCTCTTCTTCTGACACCTTCCAACTCGGGTTACAAATATCGTTGTACATTCTGAACTATTGATCTCATTGTAACGAAATGTAGTCTAAAATCTGACCAGACGTTCCAGTTGTTCACAGAAAAAAAAGAATCAAAATCGGTTCAGTAGTTCTCGAGTTATAAGCAAACATAGGGACAGACAGGTTAAGAGACATGTTTTATGTATGTAGACATTTTTTGAGACGGCGCGCGGCGATGAGCAGGGTTTACCTAATTCTGCTACGCGCGGTTCTCGGATTGAAATAGTCGGCGTATTTTCGTCAAGCATAATTAGGGCTTCATGAGCAATTACCAATTAAGGGAGTGGAAAGGGGATCGGGACGAATTAAACGTACGATTGTACAGCGCCGATGGTTCAGCGAGGGTTCGACTAGATCCCGTGAGAGTTCCACCCGGTGTTTTCATTCTTTGGTCGCGACGAGTGACACCGACTAATTATGTTTACTATTTGGTTAATTTTCCCGTTCACGCTTAGCGGGTTGGCAAGTAATGCGTGTGTACACTTTCACCCACAAACCGAGCCCTCTAAGCCGCAGAAGCTGCAACTGCGCCGCGACGCGCGGAAAGTTTGCAAGCGTGCAAAATTCCCAGTCAAGCTTTGCGTGCGGCGGCTCGCTTTTCGCAATTCGATCCGCGAAGCCTCCGCAAAGTTGATTCGACGCGTTCGAAACCGAGACTTAAAAATCAGAAAGACGTCAGACTACAACGGGATGATAAAAACTTCTCGCAAGATCCATAGAAGTTGATAATTTTTCCTGAATTTACGGTATCTGTACGGCAATTTTCGAATTCAGAAGTAAAAGATATTGCACGAATATCGGCGAGCTCTGTAACATTGATATTCGGTAGAAAATGGTAAAAAAAAACAAAAAAAAAAAAAAAAAACGAGGAGATAGTACATTATAAAATGAGTTCTTCAGATGCGGATTAATTGGGTCAATAAAATTATGGACGGGTTTCCCGCCGCCGTCTTAATCGTTCATCTCTTTTTCTGTTATTCTTCAATTTTACTTTCGTCCCTGTGACTCGAGCGGTTTATCGCAACGAGAACGTGCGTAAAATACCGCCGCGATGTGTGTATTATACAGACGGAATGTGCATCATCAGGCATCCGTTTAATTGAGCTTAATGGTCTGATATTAGAACCAGCGCCTTTGGTGTCGAGTGCCACGAGTCGCTTTACACGCCTCATCATCACCGCGTATGTAACGTTTGTACATAAAACCAATACGTATACGATTGCACGAAGCTTTCCACGCCGACCGCGATTCGAGCGGCCACTTTTTCGCCTCATGTTACACGGTCGTTGATTTTTCTCCATCAATTTTTTTCTTCCGTTTTTTTTTTTTCTTCTTCTTCTATCGTCTGCACGAACCTCGAATCTGATGCACAGCTTTGCCGGCTCGTACGCTTGCAGGAATTTCCGAGGAGATTTGATCCCTTCGATTCATACTTGCATTGGAATGAAAATTTTTGTTCGATACATATATTGTAAATTACTGCAGTAACCGATACCGCGATCGGTGAAAGATTGCTTTTCCAATTAAATTTAATCGAAATAATGGAAATACAGCTTTTACTAAACAGCGTGTAAACCAATTTTTAATTGGAGTGTTACCATTTATTTTTTCACTTCCCATACTGAGTTACAACTTGTTATTGATGTTTTTTTCATGTCAAATTCGATGTAGACTGTAATACTGTAATAATCAAGTTGATTCGCTACTGGAATTATGTATTTTAGGAGTCCTTTGATCGATTGTTATACGACGACTACCTCATCGCAGATTGCCTTGCTTATCTGACTTTTAGCTAATCAAAATAACGAGCTGTTCATAAATATAGTTAATAATTAGCTAAGAACTCGGTATATTCAAAACAGTTCAAGCTTGAATTGCACACCAAATTTGATATTCGAAATGGAGTACTTTTATTCCCGTACTAATTATTTACACTAATCGATCAACGAACGGGAAATGCATCCTGAAAAGTGAACTGAAAAAATTTTCAATCACCGAACCTCTCGCATGAGTTTCGATACTCGTCCGAAACATTTCCAAAATTCAACACCATGGCTCGAATAATACCTACCGACATTTTTCCCTTCCCTGTTTCCATCGAGTTCGTCGTTAAAAATCTGCGGATGGGGGATTCAAAGCCTATATCTACGTCTAGTTTCGCCTGCTCGAGGATTGCATGTGTGCACATGTGGCAAGAAAGCGTGTGCCAGCATAAAGTCCGCGTAACAAGATTCGCAATCAGAGCCCGGTAGGAGGAACAAGTTTTCAGCGACCGGGGAACTATGCTGCGGCGAAATTCTGTATTCTATGTACATATTCGATGCCGAGAACACATGGTTACCAAGGGGTTTATTAGATCAGGTGAATACCGAGCGAACTGAGTCACGGATTGTCACGGTTCTTTGAAGTTTTCACTCTTTTTTTTTTCATCTTTTTTCTTTTCCTACACGCCGCATAAATCCGATGATCTCGTATCACCGCGGTCTCTATGCAATATCTTTCATATAATACATTTGCACGTGTATGATGGAAGGTGTGGCTTGCAGGAAAAGGAGATACGATTTCGCGATTGCGTGAATCTCGTGTTACGAATAAATCACGATTTACACTCTGGGAGCTATGCTATAAGCACATACCAAGCATGGTGTAATCGGTCTTCATAATTTTAAACGCTTCATTTGTTCCGAGAATGTTCGCTCAACTTCTTGTGGGTATTATTTTGAAATTTAACGACCGATTGATCAACTTGATGCTTCGCAAAAATCATATGAAACATTCCATTCGTTGATCTAAAGTCAGTAATTTCCAGTTGAAGATGAGTCCATTTCGCGGATTTAATTTGACGGTATAACCAGGCTGAAAAGAAAACAACCCAAACGATGATACGCTGTACGAAACAAGCCGGAGAATTACGTTCGCGAAGTTCCTTCGCGCGATAAAAGTTTTCGCAAAGAATATCGAGTCAGTTCACTTGAACGTAGAAGAGTGAGTAGAATCGGGATGAAAAGGTTACGGAGGCGAAGGATATACGGGAGTAGTTATCCTTGTTTACGAGTAGGTATACCGAAATATGTCGAGGGAATAGTAGCCGTAGATAACGGAGACGAGGGGCCGGTGTATGAGTTGTGCGGCGGACCGGTGCAATACTGCACCACTGCAGCCAGAGTACACATGATGCAGAGAAAAAGACGAGGGCTACGGGACGTCGTAATCATCAATTTTGTCTCATGAATTCCGAGCATCGTCTGGCCCCGTCCGCACGCGCGAGCAGTCGCTGTTCCCTCCGCAAGAGGGTCGTCTGGCCGTTGGCTGCGGCCGCGTATTCCGCTGCACGTTGGCCCCGACCGCAATAAGAGAACCAGGGTTGAAAACAATCGCGAGTAAGGCTTCCAGCGGCCGGTGCGCGGCGGGTGCAGCGCCAGGAGTTATGGTTATGGCCAGTGAGTATAGTATGGCTGGGGTGAGGAAGTGGGGTGGGGGGGGGAGAAGAGGTTGAGAGCCAATGCAACTTTATTGTTAACTTATATCGCTGTCACGCCGCGGAAGAACAATGCCGAGATGTTCGCGCCATCTACTCCCGCCATCTTTCTTTCGGCCGCGGAAATATCTCCAGCTGTATTGCGCCTATGGCCAACCTCAGATTCTTCGTATTCTTATTCTTATTCTTCTATCGCCGTTGCATCTGCATCGCTCGAACTCATCCACACATGCGCACGGCGCACCGAACTTCCAATATGTAAACGACTTATCGCTCGACGTGCGCATGCCCGGGGGAGAGAAAAGAGAGGAGAGATCGGGCGATTAGCCGCTAGGACCCACGCGGATGTCACGAGACGATTGGGAGGGTGCCACTTGCAGTCGGCCCAAGGGATAGATTGACGCGCAAGGACGGTGGGCATTATTTTATCGATCATCGAGGGGCCCGCGTAACGCTCGTTTAATGATTTGGAAGTTTTGAGCCGGTGACACTTTACGAATCTTTTCCTTTAGTGTAGTGGATGGTCTTTGAGAATTTTGTGTTATGATGTCAATCGAGAGGAACTCGATTTCAATTAACATTGAATCGACTGTTGTTCGAATTTTTTCATGCTTCTAAGACGCGGTGGTGGGGCGAATGCAATTTGCGCTTCAGTATTGAAGATGAGGATTTCATAGCGCTTCGGGATTAGAAAAGTTCATCAGTTTTCTGAGACAGCGGTTAGTTCTATTACGACTTATCGCAACAGTTGCCAATGATCAATGAGGCAGATGTCACAATTACCTGACCGCTTAAGAACTGGCTTACTGATACACAGTTTTCATTTTGTGCTAACTAATAATGAATGTATTGGAATACGGAAATGTTTAAATGCACCCCACAAATCGTATCATTTATTGAAAAGGCAGATAATAAGTACAAAAGAAGTGGGTATAAGCTAAAGCAAGTTTTGTTTTACCTTACAGGAAGAACAGAATCAAAACGGAGGGTTCTAGGCGAGTGTGCAGTGATCTTTGAACCAGATACAGGAGATTTTCAAACGGATACTGTTTTGATTGGTGCGGATGGCGTCAAGAAATTTCCAGATATGGTCTGTGGCAATGCAACACACAGTGAACCGCTGAACTCGACAAATCATTATGGTGATTCTGAATATACATAATACTGCTTGCTTAAGCAATTTCCTTCCATCCTAAGTATTGTTAAAATTAGAATAAGGGGCGGAGTGGGAAACTGTACGAAAGTAAAGCATATTGAAATACTAAGAATTTGAGCGAAGTGTTTACCAAACGCAATTTGAATATATAACTATGACGGTCCTTACGTAAGAGTCATTTTGTGGAATCCCGTCGAAACACCTTTTGCTCCATTTTCGGCTGTTCTTCCTGAAATATTGATCGCAGCGACTCGGGGACAACGCTAGATCGGTTTCTCCCGTAAAATGACGGCGGAAAAGCAACTCGATTATTTACTTGAAGAATTTCTCTAGCAATAAGTTAGCCGAAATACAGCGAACGATATCCGAAGGGGTTAGCCTTCCTGTTTCTTTAATCTTCGTGCGACACACTTTTCGTCTGAAGATCGAAGCATGTGACACTTTCTGGGCTAATTAGAACCAAAGAATTGTGGAAATGGCATTTAAAGTATCTTGGGAACAACAGCTCGCAACATGCTGATCAAAAACGGCACGAAATTTGTTTGCTTATTCGGCTCACTACCAGTAACATAGGATAGTGAAAATACAGAATAATACAGATCGCATGTTGCGCAAGCGCACTGCACCTGTACGAAGGCTGACACTTGAACTATACTTACGGTCTACAAGAAAAGATGTCTCGTATATTATTTTTATCATGTTCTGCTTCAGGTAATGTATCATGCACTTCTTTTTTCGCAGATGAAAGGACTTCTGCCGTGGACTTCAACCGATTCTTTCCTTTCTTTACCTTCAAATTCAACACTATTGCCTTATGAAACAACAACACACTAAAAATGGAAGACTTGTAATAAAATATGAACATATTCAATAAACTCAACTGTGTCTTTCTGATTATGAATTCGTGTATTTTATTCCTAACCTGTTCAGGAGCCCTAATTCAGTTTTCATTTTTTTGGGCCGTAACTCTAGATACTTTGCTCGCAGCGTATTGTGACTGCGCACAATCGATTTCTCTCGCAAAATTACGTCGAAATAGTGCCTGAAAGAATTGATTCCAGCACTTTTCAAAATCGCGAAAATTTTCGCCAAAAATACAAAGGGGTTAACCTTCCTTTTTTTTTTACCAAAAAATTTTTCGTCTCAGAATTGATTCGTATGACTCTTTCCCGACCAATTGGACCCCAAGGAACTCAGAAAACGCAGCGAAAAGAGCGTGGGATCAACAGGAGAGAAATTGGGAAGAAAACTACACCTGCTGAAAAATGTCGAAAATTCAGGTTTTCGTTTTTTGGCTGTAACTTTCGATGCGTTGATCGCAGCGTATCGGGACTGCGCCCAATCGATTTCTCTCGCAAAATTACATCCGATCAGTGCCTGAACGAATTGATTCCAGCACTTTTCAAAATCGTCAAAATTTTCGCCAAAAATACAAAGGGGTTAACCTTCCTTTTTTTATTTACCAAAAAATTTTTCGTCTCAGAATTGATTCGTATGACTCTTTCCCGACCAATTGGACCCCAAGGAACTCAGAAAACGCAGCGAAAAGAGCGTGGGATCAACAGAAGACACATGACGAAGGAAAAAGCACCTGCTGAAAAATGTCGAAAATTCAGGTTTTCGTTTTTTGGCTGTAACTTTCGATGCGTTGATCGCAGCGCATTGGGACTGCGCGCAATCGATTTCTCTCGCGAAATTACGTCGAAATGGTGCCTGAAAGAATTGATTCCAGCACTTTTCAAAATCGCGAAAATTTTCGCCAAAAATACAAAGGGGTTAGCCTTCCTTTTTTTTTACCAAAAAATTTTTCGTCTCAGAATTGATTCGTATGACTCTTTCCCGACCAAGTGGACCCCAAGGAACTCAGAAAACGCAGCGAAAAGAGCGTGGGATCAACAGGAGCGAAATTGTGAAGAAAACTACACCTGCTGAAAAATGTCGAAAATTCAGGTTCTGGTTTTTTGGCTGTAACTTCTGATGCGTTGATCGCAGCGTATTGGGACTGCGCCCAATCGATTTCTCTCGCAAAATTACATCCGATCAGTGCCTGGACGAATTGATTCCAGCACTTTTCAAAATCGCGAAAATTTTCGCCAAAAATACAAAGGGGTTAGCCTTACTTTTTTTTGGTCGAAAAACTTTTGGTCTCAGATTCGATTTAAACGACCCTTATCTGACCAATTGGACCCTCAGGAACTCAGAACTCGCAGCGAAAAGAGCGTAGGACCAACAGGAGAGAAATGGCGAGCGAAAAAGCACCTGCTAGAAAATGTCGAAAATTCAGGTTCTGGGTTTTTGGCTGTAACTTCTGATGCGTCGATCGCAGCGTATTGGGACTGCGCCCAATCGATTTCTCTCGCAAAATTACATCCGATCAGTGCTACAATCAATTGATTCCAGCACTTTTCAAAATCACGAAAATTTTCGCCAAAAACACAAAGGGGTTAGCCTTACTTTTTTTTTGGGCAAAAAACTTCAGGTCTCAGATTCGATTTAAACGACCCTTATCTGACCAATTGGACCCTCAGGAACTCAGAACTCGCAGCGAAAAGAGCGTAGGACCAACAGGAGAGAAATGGCGAGCGAAAAAGCACCTGCTGAAAAATGTCGAAAATTCAGGTTCTGGTTTTTTGGCTGTAACTTCTGATGCGTTGATCGCAGCGTATTGGGACTGCGCCCAATCGATTTCTCTCGCAAAATTACATCCGATCAGTGCTACAATTAATTGATTCCAGCACTTTTCAAAATCGCGAAAATTTTCGCCAAAAATACAAAGGGGTTATAGCCTTACTTTTTTTTTGGTCGAAAAACTTTTGGTCTCAGATTCGATTTAAACGACCCTTATCTGACCAATTGGACCCTCAGAAACTCAGAACTCGCAGCGAAAAGAGCGTAGGACCAACTGGAGAGAAATGGCGAGCGAAAAAGCACCTGCTGAAAAATGTCGAAAATTCAGGTTCTGGTTTTTTGGCTGTAACTTCTGATGCGTTGATCGCAGCGTATTGGGACTGCGCCCAATCGATTTCTCTCGCAAAATTACATCCGATCAGTGCTACAATTAATTGATTCCAGCACTTTTCAAAATCACGAAAATTTTCGCCAAAAACACAAAGGGGTTGGCCTTACTTTTTTTTTTGGCAAAAAACTTTTCGTCTCAGTTTCGATTTAAACGACCCTTATCTGACCAATTGGACCCTCAGGAACTCAGAACTCGCAGCGAAAAGAGCGTAGGACCAACAGGAGAGAAATGGCGAGCGAAAAAGCACCTGCTAGAAAATGTCGAAAATTCAGGTTCTGGGTTTTTGGCTGTAACTTCTGATGCGTCGATCGCAGCGTATTGGGACTGCGCCCAATCGATTTCTCTTGCAAAATTACATCCGATCAGTGCTACAATCAATTGATTCCAGCACTTTTCAAAATCACGAAAATTTTCGCCAAAAACACAAAGGGGTTAGCCTTACTTTTTTTTTGGGCAAAAAACTTCAGGTCTCAGATTCGATTTAAACGACCCTTATCTGACCAATTGGACCCTCAGGAACTCAGAACTCGCAGCGAAAAGAGCGTAGGACCAACAGGAGAGAAATGGCGAGCGAAAAAGCACCTGCTAAAAAATGTCGAATATTCAGGTTCTGGGTTTTTGGCTGTAACTTCTGATGCGTCGATCGCAGCGTATTGGGACTGCGCACAATCGATTTCTCTCGCAAAATTACATCTGATCAGTGCTACAATTAATTGATTCCAGCACTTTTCAAAATCACGAAAATTTTCGCCAAAAACACAAAGGGGTTAGCCTTACTTTTATTTTGATCAAAAAACTTTTGGTCTCAGATTCGATTTAAACGACCCTAATCTGACCAATTGGACCCTCAGGAACTCAGAACTCGCAGCGAAAAGAGCGTAGGACCAACAGGAGAGAAATGGCGAGCGAAAAAGCACCTGCTGAAAAATGTCGAAAATTCAGGTTCTGGTTTTTTGGCTGAAACTTCTGATGCGTTGATCGCAGCGTATTGGGACTGCGCACAATCGATTTCTCTCGCAAAATTACATCCGATCAGTGCTACAATTAATTGATTCCAGCACTTTTCAAAATCGCGAAAATTTTCGCCAAAAATACAAAGGGGTTAGCCTTACTTTTTTTTTGGTCAAAAAACTTTTGGTCTCAGATTCGATTTAAACGACCCTTATCTGACCAATTGGACCCTCAGGAACTCAGAACTCGCAGCGAAAAGAGCGTAGGACCAACTGGAGAGAAATGGCGAGCGAAAAAGCACCTGCTGAAAAATGTCGAAAATTCAGGTTCTGGTTTTTTGGCTGTAACTTCTGATGCGTTGATCGCAGCGTATTGGGATTGCGCCCAATCGATTTCTCTCGCAAAATTACATCCGATCAGTGCTACAATTAATTGATTCCAGCACTTTTCAAAATCGCGAAAATTTTCGCCAAAAATACAAAGGGGTTATAGCCTTACTTTTTTTTTGGTCGAAAAACTTTTGGTCTCAGATTCGATTTAAACGACCCTTATCTGACCAATTGGACCCTCAGAAACTCAGAACTCGCAGCGAAAAGAGCGTAGGACCAACTGGAGAGAAATGGCGAGCGAAAAAGCACCTGCTGAAAAATGTCGAAAATTCAGGTTCTGGTTTTTTGGCTGTAACTTCTGATGCGTTGATCGCAGCGTATTGGGACTGCGCCCAATCGATTTCTCTCGCAAAATTACATCCGATCAGTGCTACAATTAATTGATTCCAGCACTTTTCAAAATCACGAAAATTTTCGCCAAAAACACAAAGGGGTTAGCCTTACTTTTTTTTTTGGCAAAAAACTTTTCGTCTCAGTTTCGATTTAAACGACCCTTATCTGACCAATTGGACCCTCAGGAACTCAGAACTCGCAGCGAAAAGAGCGTAGGACCAACAGGAGAGAAATGGCGAGCGAAAAAGCACCTGCTAGAAAATGTCGAAAATTCAGGTTCTGGGTTTTTGGCTGTAACTTCTGATGCGTCGATCGCAGCGTATTGGGACTGCGCCCAATCGATTTCTCTTGCAAAATTACATCCGATCAGTGCTACAATCAATTGATTCCAGCACTTTTCAAAATCACGAAAATTTTCGCCAAAAACACAAAGGGGTTGGCCTTACTTTTTTTTTGGGCAAAAAACTTCAGGTCTCAGATTCGATTTAAACGACCCTTATCTGACCAATTGGACCCTCAGGAACTCAGAACTCGCAGCGAAAAGAGCGTAGGACCAACAGGAGAGAAATGGCGAGCGAAAAAGCACCTGCTAAAAAATGTCGAATATTCAGGTTCTGGGTTTTTGGCTGTAACTTCTGATGCGTCGATCGCAGCGTATTGGGACTGCGCACAATCGATTTCTCTCGCAAAATTACATCTGATCAGTGCTACAATTAATTGATTCCAGCACTTTTCAAAATCACGAAAATTTTCGCCAAAAACACAAAGGGGTTAGCCTTACTTTTATTTTGATCAAAAAACTTTTGGTCTCAGATTCGATTTAAACGACCCTAATCTGACCAATTGGACCCTCAGGAACTCAGAACTCGCAGCGAAAAGAGCGTAGGACCAACAGGAGAGAAATGGCGAGCGAAAAAGCACCTGCTGAAAAATGTCGAAAATTCAGGTTCTGGTTTTTTGGCTGAAACTTCTGATGCGTTGATCGCAGCGTATTGGGACTGCGCACAATCGATTTCTCTCGCAAAATTACATCCGATCAGTGCTACAATTAATTGATTCCAGCACTTTTCAAAATCGCGAAAATTTTCGCCAAAAATACAAAGGGGTTAGCCTTACTTTTTTTTTGGTCAAAAAACTTTTGGTCTCAGATTCGATTTAAACGACCCTTATCTGACCAATTGGACCCTCAGGAACTCAGAACTCGCAGCGAAAAGAGCGTAGGACCAACAGGAGAGAAATGGCGAGCGAAAAAGCACCTGCTGAAAAATGTCGAAAATTCAGGTTCTGGTTTTTTGGCTGTAACTTCTGATGCGTTGATCGCAGCGTATTGGGATTGCGCCCAATCGATTTCTCTCGCAAAATTACATCCGATCAGTGCTACAATTAATTGATTCCAGCACTTTTCAAAATCGCGAAAATTTTCGCCAAAAATACAAAGGGGTTAGCCTTACTTTTTTTTTGGTCGAAAAACTTTTGGTCTCAGATTCGATTTAAACGACCCTTATCTGACCAATTGGACCCTCAGGAACTCAGAACTCGCAGCGAAAAGAGCGTAGGACCAACTGGAGAGAAATGGCGAGCGAAAAAGCACCTGCTGAAAAATGTCGAAAATTCAGGTTCTGGTTTTTTGGCTGTAACTTCTGATGCGTTGATCGCAGCGTATTGGGATTGCGCCCAATCGATTTCTCTCGCAAAATTACATCCGATCAGTGCTACAATTAATTGATTCCAGCACTTTTCAAAATCGCGAAAATTTTCGCCAAAAATACAAAGGGGTTAGCCTTACTTTTTTTTTGGTCGAAAAACTTTTGGTCTCAGATTCGATTTAAACGACCCTTATCTGACCAATTGGACCCTCAGGAACTCAGAACTCGCAGCGAAAAGAGCGTAGGACCAACTGGAGAGAAATGGCGAGCGAAAAAGCACCTGCTGAAAAATGTCGAAAATTCAGGTTCTGGTTTTTTGGCTGTAACTTCTGATGCGTCGATCGCAGCGTATTGGGACTGCGCCCAATCGATTTCTCTCGCAAAATTACATCCGATCAGTGCTACAATTAATTGATTCCAGCACTTTTCAAAATCGCGAAAATTTTCGCCAAAAACACAAAGGGGTTAGCCTTACTTTTTTTTTTGGCAAAAAACTTTTCGTCTCAGTTTCGATTTAAACGACCCTCATCTGACCAATTGGACCCTCAGGAACTCAGAACTCGCAGCGAAAAGAGCGTAGGACCAACAGGAGAGAAATGGCGAGCGAAAAAGCACCTGCTAGAAAATGTCGAAAATTCAGGTTCTGGGTTTTTGGCTGTAACTTCTGATGCGTCGATCGCAGCGTATTGGGACTGCGCCCAATCGATTTCTCTCGCAAAATTACATCCGATCAGTGCTACAATTAATTGATTCCAGCACTTTTCAAAATCACGAAAATTTTCGCCAAAAACACAAAGGGGTTAGCCTTACTTTTTTTTTTGGCAAAAAACTTTTCGTCTCAGATTCGATTTAAACGACCCTTATCTGACCAATTGGACCCTCAGGAACTCAGAACTCGCAGCGAAAAGAGCGTAGGACCAACAGGAGAGAAATGGCGAGCGAAAAAGCACCTGCTGAAAAATGTCGAAAATTCAGGTTCTGGTTTTTTGGCTGTAACTTCTGATGCGTTGATCGCAGCGTATTGGGACTGCGCCCAATCGATTTCTCTCGCAAAATTACATCCGATCAGTGCTACAATTAATTGATTCCAGCACTTTTCAAAATCGCGAAAATTTTCGCCAAAAATACAAAGGGGTTAGCCTTACTTTTTTTTTGGTCGAAAAACTTTTGGTCTCAGATTCGATTTAAACGACCCTTATCTGACCAATTGGACCCTCAGAAACTCAGAACTCGCAGCGAAAAGAGCGTAGGACCAACTGGAGAGAAATGGCGAGCGAAAAAGCACCTGCTGAAAAATGTCGAAAATTCAGGTTCTGGTTTTTTGGCTGTAACTTCTGATGCGTTGATCGCAGCGTATTGGGACTGCGCCCAATCGATTTCTCTCGCAAAATTACATCCGATCAGTGCTACAATTAATCGATTCCAGCACTTTTCAAAATCACGAAAATTTTCGCCAAAAACACAAAGGGGTTAGCCTTACTTTTTTTTTTGGCAAAAAACTTTTCGTCTCAGTTTCGATTTAAACGACCCTTATCTGACCAATTGGACCCTCAGGAACTCAGAACTCGCAGCGAAAAGAGCGTAGGACCAACAGGAGAGAAATGGCGAGCGAAAAAGCACCTGCTGAAAAATGTCGAAAATTCAGGTTCTGGTTTTTTGGCTGTAACTTCTGATGCGTTGATCGCAGCGTATTGGGACTGCGCCCAATCGATTTTCCCAGCAAAATCACGTAGATGTAGAGCATCATAGAATGAATTGACTCATTTTTAAATACAGCGAAAATTCTGACTATCAAATTCACGAGAGGCTAGCCTTGCTTGTTTTTTCATTTTGGGGACAACATCTTTTCCCACTCGAAGTGATGCGACTGGCACTCCAGACAAATCGAAGAACAGGGTAAAACATACGAAGAAAATACAGAAAAATTCATTTATTCAATTATCTTAGCCCAAGATACAATTGTATTCGACAATGTCACACGTATGTTATACAGTCGAGGTGCATTGCTTTTGTATGCAGGCTGGAACCTAATCCATACTCAAAAACTCACATCACAGAGTTTAATATTGTGTTAGGTTAATGAATATCGCACTCCTTCTTTTTCATACAATTATTGGATGCGTCATGTGATGTTTAATGTTTATTCTCCTTCTGCATTACGTCTATCACTGTAACACCATCTGGCTCTTTGTGCTATGCAGTTACTCTTGAACACTTGTACTAGAAATAAAACTTATTGAACGAACTGAAATTGAAACTTCTTAACAATGAATTTGCGACTCTTTCGTTTTTATCTCTTTAAGCTCTCAAGTACAATATTCATGTTCCTCGGTTGTCCCTTCCGATCTATTGTTTGCAGCTAATCGAGAGTGTACGCGTTTCAATCCATCCCGCAAAATTACGTCGATATAGTGTATCCAAGAATAAATCTTAGCATTAACCTAAATCAACCAAAATCCCCAAAAAAATCTGAACGAGTCATCTTCGCTTGTTCGCGATTTTTGGATGCAAAAACATTTTGTCTCTCAATCAGTTCGTACGACCCAATTTTCACGAATCCGACTCTCAAGAACCCAAAAAAGCAATCAAGATCATGCACAATCGTTACATCTAACAAACTGACGCCAGAGTAAGCGTCTAAAATTGTTTTATGCCGGCGTTATTCAAAATTTATCGAACGAAAATGCACAGCGACAAGTTGTCAGTAACAAATCGTCTACATAATTCTGCAATTAAAAACTATACCATCATAATTCACCAGCTAATCAGGCAATCGAATTACATATTATCAATCCTCGATGTAAAGTAATAATTGAATAAACTCATTGGTGGTATTACAATCGAACGAAGAAAGTGTTTATCAATATCACAAAAATAACACTATCCAAATTTTAGTTAAAAAAAAATAGAAAACTGAAGTGACCGCAATAAATCTCATTCGATCCAATCAATGAACACTCCGTGCACTGCTGCACGAGATTTAAGTCACATGAAACATGTCATCGCGGTAAACAAAGTCACTTCCCGATTTATCATCTCTGACTCGCCTGTTCACCGATCACTCGGAACCAACAAGTCCAACAAGACATCGACGAACCGACGATCGTTACTGCGGGCGACGTGAAAGCGGTCATTTGCCCACAAGGTACACACCACGAGGGTCGTCTTCTTCATCCGGGTCGATTTTGAACACGGAAATTCATCTGCAAAAGGGGAAGTGCAGGGATCAAGCAGCACCTGCTCGCTTTGGCGACGTCCGGACCGACCGGACTGTCTCCGTCCTGGAGGGTCCGCTTCCCCTCGGGACGTCGCGACGCAACGAATGTCCCACACACGTTTACGTCTACGAATTTTATGCCCATAGACGGTATTCCGTCATGGGAAAGCCGACAGACCGCTAAGTGGAAGCGGTCAGGCCCATTTTTCCTCAAATTTGTCACGTAGTCTGGCTGCTCTTGATGCATCGGAGGATCTCACCAGCTTCCTTCAAATTCAGGGATGCGATGAACATATGTGCGGCAGGAAGTTGGGCCGTATTGCTTTCCCAGGAAAATACACCTGCCAATGAAAATCACTGCGTTGTAAAATGAAGATTTTCATGTCTGTAATGGTCACCTGTTTCAATTTCATTATTCTTCCCGAAAAAGATTGTTTACCCGAGAAAGATTCGTGATGGTTATTTGTATCATATGTTTATTGGAAGCTCTTGACAAACTGTTCAATAACGAATATGACAGAAAACGTAAACTTTGTAAACAGATTACAAGGGTTCGTAAGATTTTGACAAACTAAAAGCACACAGTTTTTGTTAGTGCATTGAAAAGAGATGTAATGTGAATTTCTGTCGGTATATACGTGAACATTTGTTGTACGACGTTTGAAAAAAGAGTAGAAATTTTATCACATTTCTGGTTATAATCGAATGTGTAATTGTAGATAAATTATTTAAATCGCGGTGAAAAAAAACCGCCTCGTGCACCCTGCGAGAGAAAAACCGAAATAACTGACGCGCATGTGGAATTGAATAAAAAATTCGTTTTTTACCTGATGACCAAAGTGGTTCCAAGAACTCTCGAACCCTCTTCACATCCTCCAAGTTTCTCGTTCTGTCCGAAGATGTTGCGAAAGAGAGTCTCGAACATGTTATAAGGGAGAGGTGGTCCCAAGCAGAGGGGGGGGGGGGGGGGGGATATTAATATAAGATGGGGTCGCATCTGGTTGAGCGGTTGGTAGTTATGACAGTAAAGTTTTAAAGTGGCCCCCGTGTTTATTTTTAGAGCGTAAAGTGGAACTCCTAATTGTTCTCGTTAGCGAGCATCTGCAGCGTCAGCAGCGGCGTTCTGAACTCCTGAACTTAGATGACGATGACGTAACCGTTCTCGATTACGGGGCAGCCCGAGATCCGAGAATCGAGAATTAAGAGTCAAGAATCGGGGCCCTCGGGCCGGCGACGCTGCGCGAACAGATGCTCCGAGTCTCCCGGATTTGCATAAACGGGGATTAGTCGAAAGTTAATGTCCCAGGGAAACGGCAGCCCGCCGGATAGACCCGAGAGAGATTTTCGTGCGGTCTGATGGCCCGAACTTTATTGTTCTTCATTGTTATTCATTATGTGCAACGCGAGCTGCCCCGCTCAAGCTCGATAATTAATTCACGCGTATTAAGGATGAATCGGGCCGGACCGTCTGAATCAAAAGTTGGACGAAGAGGAAAGACCGTTGAAACCAGTTGGAAACGTAGTTTTACAGGGCGATAGTCTTCGTCGCCGTGAACAGGAAAGAGTCTGTCGGTCTGCCTGACAAACTTCCGTGATGATCTCGAAAACGCTGAAAAACAAAAAATTTACAACTTTTTTTTGGATCATAAATATATAAACTGGGAAAAACATGATCGTTTATTCGGAAAGAGTACATGTTCGTCGGTGAAAAATTTAAAATCGATTCATTTTCGCTAGAACCGAAAGTTTAAATTAAACGGAACATGGCAATTTTTCACGCCCATCGTGTAATTATAAAATCCTGTAAGTTTCAAATCTTTTTATCGAGCCGTATCAGATGTCATCGCGAGATTTTGTCGGACGGATCGACATTTTACTAAGAACTTGTTTCTCGGATTTTAGAATTTCGAAAACGCAAAAATTTGTTTAAACTAGAAAAAGTGATTTTCGACTGAAACTAATGCTTTTCTTATATTATCGACAAAGGCGATGAAAAATAAAATGTCCAGAAATGCTTTTCGCGCCGATGACGGTTAACCAGAATGAAGCAAAATTCCTACTGAGTGACGAAAATAATTTGCGCAATTTCGAATAACACAAGCTACGATATCCACAATTTGAAACAAAGATTTATAATTAGAACACTAAAAATAATTAGATCCTGGCGTTTTGTTCCAATTCTAATGGTTCTTGCCTCGTTTTGTTCACTATGGAGATTTCGAGAAAACGCACGAGAAACTTTTCACAAAAAATGATGTCTTCAGAGTGGATAGGCGCGACAAATATGTTGTTCAACAAATACATTTTCGCGTCGGCGAGTAAAACGAGCCGAAAATCATTAAAACCGAATCACAACGCTGGAATTTAAATATCTTCAACGTTCCAATTGTAAAATTTTTTCATAAAATTGTTGATATCTGAGCTTGTAATTCGAATATTCTCGGATTCATTTCTGTGACATGATATAGACGTTGATTCGATCGCATATTCAGTGTCATTCGCGGAACGAAAATTTCTGGAAATTATTTAAACGATTTTTTTCCCTTCTCCTAACTTTTGGTTCGGACGATGACACCCAATTATTCCTAAGAGGGAAAAATTTCACGTTCAGGATTACGGGAGCGATGAAAGAATCTCGATTATGACGCTGCTGCACTGCAGGCAGAGATGCGGGCGAGATAGTATAATAATCCAGTCAATTGCCCCGAACGATTTCATAAAATCATCACTTTATCCTGTTGTTAAAATTCCGGATATCTTAGACAGATCAATATCTGACCACCCCATTCCCAGCCAGGACTCCCACCTATTTAGCATGCTGATCCTATCTCGGTGTCAACCTTTTACGTAATTCTCGTATTTAAATTCGTTTACATGGACACCAGCTGCGTATGCGCATGAGGTTCCATACATGTCCCATCCTGTTCATCCCTTACCTTTTTTTATGTATCCTCTCTCATATGATGTCTCGGATCGTTTGAATTTTTCTTTGGTAGAAGAGCGAAATCCGTGAAAGTAGTTCATTGAGATTTAGACGGTATTTTACTTTACTTTTACGAGTGAAATGCTAAAATTCGTTATTTCACTTGACTGTTCGCGAATCGCTCCAAACAACAATTATCATTTTTTTTTTTTCGTTTTTGTCGATTAAATATATTCAGCTTCAAGTAATATAAAATTCAATGACGTCGATTTATTTGGAGATGAATTACGTATGAAAAAACTCTTCATCGCGAGGTAAATTTTTTTTCAGTTCAACGGGGATTTTGTTTCAATTTTTTCTTTCAATATATTCATGCTACAAAATATGTTTCTATTCGCATGTAGTAAATAAAATCTATTTATCGCAATTAAACTCTTTTATATGTTAACATATTTGAATAAATCCTTCTTCACGCAATCAGAACATAAATCAGGAAAAAAAAATTAACGTTACTCGTAGTTGATTGACTGAAGAGTTTACGACAAATAAACTCCAGTTCAGGTTGTGCGAATGTAATAATGTTTTTATTTGCTGTACGTGAGTCATTCCACGTCAAACCGCACACTTTTGGGGTGAAATTCATATTGATATTAGCAAATTTTATAAAAGCTAGCGAACATGTTGTCTAACCCAATAAAATTATAGTAATTTTTATGTTTTGTTAGTCAATTTTAGTGTTAACATATTTAAATCACTTCACTGGGTGGAAAATATCAAAATCAAAAAAGAAATTTACGAAACACGTAAAAGATGATACATTTACAAAAATAACGGGAAATTCAAAAAAAAAAAAAAAAAAGAGTCAAAGACAATATATAAAGACGAAGTGTGTGGTTTAATATGGAACGACTCATATACGAATACGTTGATTACTCATATTCGTCTGGGAACGTAAAAAAATGATTCGTTTCTTTCTTGTTAATATTTTTCTTTCAATTTTTTCCCCTGTCATCCAATTGCATTATAACGCGCGAATCTGCGCCCATGTTGTTAATAATTGTTAACATGTCCTGACTCATGAATTAAAAATCAACTGTTTGGTTTCTCCCAACTGGTTAAAATCGCGTCGAAGCAAATAATTGCGTAATATTTTTTATCGCGCAACGGTCACTCAACCGCCGGCTTAAGAATCGTATTTTTCCGTCTCTCTTATGATCCATGATTTTTTTCCCTTCCCTTGCCTTTTTATCTGCTCCAATGACCGCGGTCGAAAACGTCAACGCGTATTAATGCTCCACGCCCAAAACACAATGACACGTTCTTTGTCGCTACTCCCCGAAGCGGCGCTCCCTTTACCTCCAGGGTCGAAGGGCGCTCTGCTACCAGCATCGAAAGGTGCGCAGCGGTGTTTAACAAGTCTAAAGAAGAAAAAAAAAAAAAAACAAATTATAAGTAAACACAAAATCGAGCCGAAGCAATTTCGGAATCCTGTCTCCTGGGATCGGTAAATATGTATTTTTTACGTAACGCGAGCATGTTTTACACGTTTTTCCATGTTTGTTTTCCGTACAGAAGGTACCGGTTTCTATCACGGTTGAGTAAGTATACGAATGCGCATCATCAAAAAAAATCGATACTGTTTCTAAAATCACTTGGCATCTTTTTTTACCAATATACATATACACACACACACACACACACACACATATATATCTTTTCCAATTACGAAGAGAGATAAAAAAATAATGAAAAAACGAGGTATCACCACGTGACTTCATCCGTGGTGTATCCGGTTACATTTCGAAATCGAGATCCAGGTAGAACGAGGTCCGTTCTACGTAGCCGCAGCGTAGAGGAACACGAGGGATGTAACGTGCGATCCGAAAAATCAATAGTCATATACGCAACGGAATATTTTAGCATTCCGGAGTGCATAACCGAATGGGAAGGAGGGGTGAGAGTTAGGGCATAGACGGCACACACTTGCATATATAATAATAGCTCGGATAACCTGAGGGGTGTCAAAGCGGCCGATCCGATCCGATCCGATCCGGCTTTACGCGCGCGCAAAATCGTCCATAAAGCCGTGCGGAAACTGCGAGTTTTACCCCTCGGATTTTATACACGTTTAAGCGGGGCCGAAAATGGTCATCGCACGCATTTGCAGTCGTCGGTATACGTACGGTAAACTCGATGCAAAATACGCTACATTTTATTCTTCTCTACTTCGTTTCCAGCTCAATCTCCGACTTTTCTTTTTTCTTCTCTTTTCTCTTCCGTTCGTTTTATTCTATCTTTTTGTCGTGCCTTTTCCCCGAGGTATTCAACCGCGTTTATAACTCGTAACATTATGCCGCGCGTATGTCGATATCGATCATCGTGAAGGGACTCACCCCTCCCCCCCCCCCTTTCACTCGAGCCCTAGGCTCTCCCTGCATGCACCCCGAAAATCCCCCTGCAACAAAAATTTCCACTTCTGGATAAACTCATTTCTGCATCTCTTGTATGCGGTGTACGGGAGCTGGCTTATAAGTATTTTCTTCTGCGAATTATATGCGATATAGAAGAAGAAAAAGTCGACCGATTTTTACCAGCAACTGTACCTATATATGGGAAATTTTACGCGGTACGACCAAAGTCTGATCCTAAACGTTTCTAATTTTGTTTAAAAAATTTTCTCCAAATTTTCTTTGTTTCAATCAAAACAAACTTCTGACAAGCCGATTGAATTATTAGAAATCGTTAGTCGAGCGACTTTCTACGTCATTTTTACTCATAGAAAACAACTCGTACCACGTGTCAAATATATTATATCGATATCGAGAACTGAATTTATCGCTGATTCTTTATCTATATAACGTTAAGAGTGTTTCTGGAGGAAATAATTAGCGAATTTCCACCGTAGCATGACGACATTTTTCTAAATCTAAATATCCGGAAAATTTTGTACCTGTGCACTGAATTTTCCGTCGAATCCACGCATACTTGACAATATATTTTTTTTTTTTTTTTTGTCTTATTTCAGTGAGGTATTCATTTGAAAATGTATCGACGAATCATCACGATATTTTTATCGTACATCAATCATATTTGAAAAAAACCGAGTTACGTGAAAAAATTCATAATCCTATTGGTAAGATATTCAAAAAGCACTGCGACGAAACGAATAAAAATTTCTCTGTGGTTAAATTGACTGTCAAAAATAAAGCTTCGTACGTGGCCTAAACGGTTGGTAGAAAAATGTAATTTTGAGGAAACCGGACTATGGTGAAAAAAAAACAAATTTTGATTTCCATCAAGTCAATCCGATACGGTATAAAATCGAAAACATCGGCATCGTAGAATCAATATCGCGAAAGTCTAGCTGTCCGTTAAATATTAAATGAAGCGGGTCGATCTATCACTCTTTATGCATGGAAGGCACCGGAAAAGGGACTTTGTGTATCGACGGGGACTGACCAGAGGATGCATAATTCACCATATCTCACTCGCACAGCCTAAGACCCTGAATAATAAGAATAATCGACGCGTCCGTTGAGTTTCAGATATTTCAATAGACTGGCTAGGGTCCGGTTGCCTTTACGGTCAACATGCAGTTCGCCGTCGCGTTTCCCGGACCTTCGATCCCTCGGATTATCCACCGGGTTACATCAGGGTGCGGTGCCCCTGATCTCCGGGAAAACAATTTTCGAATCGCGTAAATCGGATCCAGTTTTTGCTAACTTTAGCGATATCGGATGGAGGTGGAAAAACGGAATATGGTCAGAGGAGGGGTAAAATTGTAGCAAGATCAAAACATGTAAAGGCCGTGGTATCGATTTTTTTTTTTTTTTTTCTAAGAGGTGAATATTTTATTCATAGAATTGAAAAATGTGAAAAAAGTCGGATTATAGTGAAGCAAAAAAATAGACACTTCACGATATAGAATGCCAAAGCGTAGAATCATCGGAATTCGTCTCGATAATTATTGTATAGAATCGTATGTACGGATTATAGATTTTACAGTTGCATATTTTGTCATTTTGTATTTCAAGTTTCTATACTTTCATTTTTCTATACTTGGACTTTCTACATTTTGATGATTCGACGGATTGGATTTTTACGTCTTTGAAAATTCAATATTATAGTACTTCTAATTTTTTACCCCCACGCAGTGACAGTGATTAAAAATCCTGAAATGTTACCGATGTAATTTTCAAGTATATGAAAGTCGGTAAGTATGGAAAGGTTAAGATACAGACAAGTAAAAGTAAAGAATTAAGCCACAATATAGCAGTGTCAAAATTTCTGTATTATTCTAGGTGTATTTCAACGTTTATTTTACTGATTTTATTTTTTACATTTATCGGCAATTTTCACCTGAAATTCTATATAATTTTTCTATATCTCCATATTAATTCTGTCACCTATTATGAATTTTTACTTTCTGTGTTGTTACTTTTCCACGTTTTAATCAATCTACATTTCTGCTGTTCACAATTTGAAATTTTACAAACTAAATTTTGTCCTATTCATAAACTCGGTACTGTTATTATTCTTTGACCATTATAATTTTTACACCACTACCAGCAATTTAAAAAAATATGTAAGAGTTCACAAGAAATTTCCACTCTCGCTTACAGGTGTTTGTTTTCTCTTTAATCCCGAAAGTATCCATAGCGAACAAATTAAGCGATCCAAAAGCAAAACTATCCACAAGGCCATTAATGTAGAATTTTAAAAACTGTCTCCGATTCACACCATAGACACATTAAAGACTCAAAGAAGTACGTCGAAAATTTTTTTTAGCGAGAATTTCAAGTCAACATGTAGCTGAAGCAATAAAATAAATATGTGCGTAAAATTAGGAAGTGTGGAAAAACGTGAAATTTTTGAAATGCGGTATTTCTTAAGTTTGAGCAGAAAGTGTCAAGATAGACAAAAATGCGTTGTATTTTAATCCGTTCCTTGAATCGTTCGTCAAAATGAAACAAGAACGAATAAGATTGTAAAATTTCAGGGTTTAAACTACAGCGTGGATAGATCGCCCTTAATTCTTGTTCGTGGGACTCGAGTTTACGGATAAGACGAGAAGAAGCCTCCGAATAAAAGGATGGATAAAAATAAGGTATCTAATTATGACGAGGAAGATGATCGGTTAGTGAAACGAGCGTATAGATTCACAATAGCGATTATCTTGCGAATGTAGCGTTGAGAGGGGCGCGGCGAGTTGCGGCTATACGTTTCTCGTATAGCCAATATGCAATAAACTTAGACGCTTTGACATATTTAATAGTAACCTGGTAATATAATGTTTTGACATGCATTGAGCTTTTTACGAGGGGATGAGAAGAACAAGAAAAAGAAAAAAGAAAACACAGGAAGAAGAAGAAGAAGAAGAAGAAGAAGAAGAAGCTGAAATCGCGTCGACTCTTCGCTCGGAGACGACCGTGGCTCTCAGCTGAATACATCGGACGATTACGGGGCGAAACGGGTCACCATTTGGAAAAATATTCGAAAAGTAACGCCGTTGGCAACCGCTGCGGAACGTCTTTACGGTTAATTGCATTTCTGCGCCGCGGCGCATCGCGAAATGACGCGAGCTGCGTCTTTCGTCTATTCGCTTCCACAGATTCCTACGCTTCTACATCCATCGATGGTCCATGGTCAGATTTTTCTGCTTCTTCTTTTTTCTTCTTCTACTCCACATGCGATATCAAGAAAACATTTGCGAGAAAGTTGTGCTTCTTTTATTGATATCGATGATAATCTCCACGTTACAACATTTACAAACTTTTTACGACTTTCTGTATGCGGGATTCTAAAGGCGAAATTTGCCTAGCTAAAAAAGTAGAGTAAACCTCAAAAACTGATTTTGCGTTGCAATTACCTAAAAAGGATCGACGATAGCGCAAAATGGTTACGCGTACCTCGTTTTTCGTAATTCCAACGATATTCAAACACTTTTTTTTAACGATACCTGTTTTACTGAACAGATTCGGAACGGCTATAAATCAGTTGAAACGATATATTCTCAGAGCTTTTTCCTCGATTTCTCCTGTTTATCGTCACATGTAGATGATTGAAATACGGATGAAAATGAAAATCAATGAACCCTTCGTGCGGTTTCCTTCATTAATCACAAGCTCACCGAATATTTGTTGCTGCTGCACTGCGGTATCGGCAAAGATGCATACATAATATAGTATTGAAGTAAAAAGCGAAGTAGCTTCCGATTTTTCTCGAAGCTTATATATATATATACAACATTCGCGAATGTCTGAAAGGTACACGTCGATTGATTTATGCTTCGTACACGTAACACGCGAATATTATACCGGCAGTAAATAATTTATCGTGATATTTTTTCCCTGATATGATAATACCAGTCATAAACCCTTTGGTTTCTGCTGCCGAGAAGCGAGTTACTTCCGGGTGTACTACACGACGTTCATCACCGCAACGCGTCAGCTTGCGCAAATAATAAAATTACAATAATTGGCTTCAGGCACCGCGTACTTCGCGAAATTGAAGGAAAACCATCGCTAAGGCTACGCTTCGCCAACTGCTAAAGGATACCTAGACTCCTGATGTGCGATTAATCCATTACTCGGCAGTTTAAATTAATCGATTAAGCGTTTTTTTCGATTAATCGAAGCTGCCTCGTAATAATTCTGCAGGTCAATCGGTATGTCAACCGAAAACGTCGATTAATCGATTGATCGGAATTGAAAAAAAAAACACGACGATAATCATCTTCGTGGTTGACGAAAAATTTATAAATCAGAATTTCCAGACGTTTTCCTGATTTCCCTGAATCGAATTTCAAGTTTTTATCTTGATCGAAACGTCGTATGTTTGAGGATTCGAAAAATTTTGGTATTAGTTACCATTCAGTCTCGTTTCTTAAGTTATAGGAAAGTTTACATATCTGTAACATCAGAGACGTAAAATATTGCTGATCGTAAGTTTTTCTACTTAATAGTTTGAATTATTGCAAAGAAGTAGAACGATAAAAAAAAGAAAAAGAACATCGACAAAATAACATAACTATAACTACAATTTTAAACATGGAATGGAATTGAGATGACGATGATAAAGAAATCTCCCAACTTTTTTCACATCGTACTTGACAAAAAAGAAAAAAAAAAAAATTTCGTCTTTCTTTCAATGCATTTTCTGTAACAGGATTGTCACTCGATGGAAGAGGCAGAAACTGTTAAAAGAAGTGAATAATGGGGGAGGGGGGATTGGTAGATAAAATCGATGCGTCATAAATACAGCTTAGAAACGATATTGGCGTAGAGGAGAATGGAATCGACAAACGAGAGTATCAGCTGGGAAAGATGAAGATAAAGAAAAAGAAGTAGGAAAAAAAAAAGGAAGAAAACGAAGAGTGAGAGAGAGATAGACGGATGGACAGATTAATCTCCGCGAGTTTTGAAAGGCACTCGACGCACTCGGCGTAATTGTACCGAAAGGGCCACCCGCCTCCACTTCCGCCGCCTTCACCGCCCCCAACCCTTGCTAAATGGGGAAAAACACCCCGTTCATTACCAAGTTTTATATACACAACCGCTTAAAATATAACCCGCTGAGAATACTTATTTCCACTATATACCGCGCGACGTTCTCCATTGTATACCGTTTCGCTCATCCTCCTCGTCAAATGTCTCTTTCTATATATATATATATATATCTCTCACTCATTCCTTCGCAGTTACTCGGTTCGGACTGACAGAAAAACGTAAATAGGAACATAGACACGCTACGCGAGGGGTGAATTTGGCAATTTTTCACCCTTCTCGCGCTTTTTTACATGCAGGTAAACGGTTGAAGAAAAAATAGTACATTATGTCACAAGGGAATAAAGTCGACTTTTATTCCTATGTTACATATAGGACTTTATTTCCGATCCAACTTTGGCTACGATATTTATTTTAAAATCGGGTCTTTTAAATTGGACTGATATTTCTCGCAAATGCGTTTTAGGGAAAAATATGCCATTTTCGTCCCGCTTTTTAGGTTAAAAAAGCTAACTTTATGGTTGAATCGGGAATAAATGGAATTTTATCACCCCTTCAATGGTGATCAGTGTATCAGCTTTCATCAAATTTTTCAGAAATAAACTGAACGTGAACTTTAAATTCATAACACTGGAGCAACAAAATATGAAGACAAAAATTGAGTTACCCTTCGTTAAGTAATTACTAGATTTTAGGAGTTTGATTAACGTTATTATTATCTTGATTTTTGTCATCCCCTAAACGTTTTACAGTTGAAATAACGTGAATGTCGATGTCTTTCAATCTTTATTCTCGCGTCAATGTGTAACGAACTTCAACCCCATTAAACGAACCGTTACCTTAATTAAATTAATTTTTAACAAGCACGTTAATGTTTTTGTGAAAAATTTGAAAAATTTCGGTGACATTTGATTATACAATTGTATTAAGATTGAGATAGAAAAACAAGATCATGGTGGAGGTTTCGTATCGCTGTACCGGAACGATGACACTGCGGCCTATCGAAAATGCATGCATGACCAACTTTCAGAAACTCTCTTTTCTTCTCTCCCTCGCTCTCTGACACGGAGGCGCAACGTAGGTTTGCATTACAGGCAGGTAGTTAGGTACGATAGATGGAAAAAAGTGTTTTCTGCAGGTTAGAATACGCGCAATCTGCAGACTGCAGCGTAGACTCGGACACAGACACATCGAGCACATGCAGACATATTTCTGTATCACTGTTATTATCCGCATCCACCCAACTAACTGCAGACACGGCTGAATGCAGCGCCGAGTTAGCGAGGAGCGGTCATTATGGAGATTGAAACACCGTTCGGCAAAGTTGAGGGGTAATCAGCGAGGGGCCGAGAGGCCGGGGGAATGGAAAAACAGATAAACTCGCCTCGCATTACAAACTCTGTCTGCCTAGACCTCGCGACGTCGAGAGGACGAGAAGAATGGAGGTAGAGGAAAAATGGGGAGTCAAAGGCGCGGCGAGGAAAGCCTAGCCGGCGAAGGAATGGATGAACGTGTAATCTGGATACGTCTCTTCATTATTAGCGATAACAATTACGGTCGTATTATACAAACGTACACGTGCCGAGGCAATAAAATAAGGAGGAAAGAAACGAGCCGGAAAAACGGTATTTTCGCGACACCTTTCGTCGCCGTGAAAAGGAAAGAATCTATCGGTCTGTCCGAAAAACTTTCGCAACGATCTTGAAAACGATTGAGTGAAAATTGGGAATCTCATAGAATTTAGCAGCCAAATGAAAAATTTACGAAAGAAAAATTAGAAATATATAAAACATGTATATATATAGACTGGGAAAAACATAATCGTTTGTTTAGAAAAAGTAACAAGGAGGAAGAAATATACGCTTGTCGATAAGACATTGAAATTCGATTTGTTTGTGGTAAAATCGGAATTTCAAATTACACGGGACATGGCAATTTTTCATGCCCATCATTTCGTTGTAACATTATGTTTTATATCTTATCATCGAGCAGTTTTCGCGATCATCGCGGGAGTTTGTCGGACGGAACGATATTTTATGAAAATACTGTTTTTCGGATTCTAGAGGTTTGAAAACGCAAAGATTCGTTTCAATTAGAAAAAGTGATTTTCGACCGAAACCAATATTTTTCTAATACCATCAAGGATGATGAAAAGTAAAAAACTATACTAAATTTTTCTTCCACTATCACGATACCTCGGCAATTACGTTTTCTCTTCTTTTTGAATCTCGCTATTTATTTTGAAAATACGATGATGTGAATGGTCAAGTACCTATTCAGAAACTTAATTCGACGGAAATCTGATTAAGTCATAAAATGGGTTCGTTTTTCTTTTTTGTTCTTTTCTTTCCTTTTTTTATCGCAATTCACCACCGTGAAACTGGGTTGTATTTTTCTCCAACCCTTTGCACTTCGCTTCGTTCGGGGATTATTATCTTGACGAGGGAGACTGGAAAAAGTTAATTAATTAATTGATTAATTAATTGTTGAAACGATTGACGCCTTCGTTGTTTCTTTGTTTCATTGTTTCTACTTCCCGGATCAAAAATTGAGTGAATCTAATTCAGAGGAAAAACGAAAGAATCGCATCGATTTTAATATAACATGAAACCGATAAAAAAAAAAAAGGGTAAATATGCGTAAAGTTGGTGAAAGAAAAGTGTCTGCAGAGATGGGAGAGAAAACGACAAAAAAAAAAGTGGAAGGTAAATGCAAAAGCGGAATCTCGTGATTCGCCTCCCGAGTAAAAAAAAAAAAAAAAAACCGAAAAGACGAAATTATTCCGCAAGGGAGAGAATTTACGATACAAGCAGATATATTTTATTCCGTTCGACATATAGTGCCTAACTACTGACCCGCCGAAATTTATGTTACTCGTCCTGGTATACCGGTGAGGATCGGTGCAGAAAGAGAGTGGTAAAGTAAAAAGAGCACAGGTAGGTATGACGTGACTATCACAAGACGGGGGAATAAGTCAAGAGCGATGAGGAAAAGAAAAAAATTGAATTCGAGGGAAAGTATTAATATTTTCAGAGTACGATACGTGCGGCAAAAGACGAGGAGAGGCCAAAACGGAAACGATCCGAATGTCGCAGGACGATTATAGGGGAATATAATATGGATACATGTGACTGATATTGCCTGTGCTATAAAAATTAACGAGTTGTGTAAAAAGTGTGAAGAGTCGGTGAAAAAATATGAAGAAATAAAGAGAGAAAGAAAGAAAGAAGAGATGTAAGAAAATAAATAAACGAAGAGGGAGATTGGAGAGTTAAGTTTGGAGTTTAAAAAAAACAGCAAAATCGAGTAAATCCTACCGGTATCCCATGGTGAAAAATAGGAAGGAGAAGGGGAAGAATGACGGGGGTAGAAAGCGGTAAGAGACGAGAGGCAGGACCATAAAGTTTTTTAAATATACATATATACATATGCACACGTCGGGAAGCCCTTGTGACACACGAGACGCTGTTGCGGCGCACGTGCTCTTTTCCTTTCCTCCTTTCCACAGTCGCTATTCCTCTCTCTCTTTTTGCTCGTGCCTTTTTTCCATTCGCTCGAAACTCAGATCCTATGGCTTTGCCAGAAATAAAATTCACCTTTTTTTTTTTTTGTCTTCGTCGAGGCTTAAGCTCGGTAATCTCCAATAAGCGTGTTGGTTACTATATTGCTGTATCTTGATCCGCTCTGATCTCAAAAGAAGAGGAGGAAGAAGAAGAAGGTGGAATTTGGAAAGAACCCTAAAAAATTACTGCATAAAGAACAAAGGCGACACGTTTTTTAATTGAATCCAATCGTTTTTACGATTTTGGGTTATACATCTTGGGTACGAATTCGAAATTCTGTTCTTTTTTTTTTTCAAGAAGAAGGAGAAGAGCATTTTCCGAGGTTGATTATCATTTTAATGGTGTGTTAAAAAGGACTGTTCTTCTAATTGATATAAAATTTAATGTTATTCGACACTCTTTTTTTAATTTAAATACGATTGAAATATCATGCCAACCGAAAACAGGAAGCAATTTTCATTAGAAGAATATTACTCAATACCAACCTGACTAAAGAAAAGGAGGATTTAACCGAAGATCACTGCTGTCCATCCTAACTTTTTCACTGGAAATCGGGAACTTGTCAATCTGTAAAACGTGACATAAACGTTTATTCAGTAAAGCAAAGAATGAGAAAAAGTAAGCAAAAACAACAGCAGCAATAACTTAGCAGATATATGTGTTAAATTTACCGCTTGTACCGTGCAAAAAATTCAAACAATTATATCGACATAACGTGTGTAGATAAGAAAGAGCGTGTCAATTGAATGATCTTGAAACAAATTGCTGTATAAAATAAATTCATAAATCCTACATAGTATATTATATATAATAAACAGACGTAAATAAAAATAGAGAGGCACTAACGTGCGGCTTTGTGTACAAGAGCAACGAGCGACACGAATATCGGGTCAACGAGATAGATACACCCTGTTGCCCTGCAGAGGTCCGAAGCGATTAACTCCTCGGAGTGCGTACAAGTTGCATAGAATTGCGACGATGAAGTGAAAGCACTGATCTCTGTACCAACTGGATGGCCGACTGGCGTCCGAAGAAGCAGACGAAAGACTGTTTTTTTTTTTTTTTTCATAATTTCACCGATTCCCCGCCCTTGCAATCCGAAGGTAACGGAATTTTGCATCCCTACTGTTTGTTGATCAATAAATTACGCGATGTCAGTAACATCGTTGTGTATTGCAGTTTTCTTATACGACTATTGAAGCGTTAGATACTTTTTGATTATATATACTTGGTGTGTGCTTTCTGTTTAGCGTGATCGCTGACAAATTTTACCACACAGTTCTCACTTATTTTTATTTTGTTCATCAGGCGCATGCGTTCAGTATAAGTATAAAATATGAGGATTTAAAATACATGAAATTAAGTAAATTGAAATGAATTAATCATTTTTATTAACAGCGAGAAATTTAATAGAAAATACAGATTTATTATCAAACTTGGTAATATGTATTTATTTTTTATAAATATCATCGCAGCGAAAACACGTAAAATAATGAATTTTAAATTAAAAAATACAATAAAAGTATGAGAATAGTACGGATTAAGTCATAAGCCCGTGTCTTCACGACTTGAAGTACTTGAAGAAAAAAAAATTCAACTGTCTAAATTACTTCCATTGGATCCGAAAGTGTGTCCGCGTATTTACTAGGTATACAAAATACACGGGAAAATGGTATAAATAAATGACCGGCAGATGTTGGCACAGAAATTTAATTCCCTCCCGACTTAACGACGTCGATAATTCAATATTTTCCATCGATTTTAACAAATATCTATATCCCCGTAAGAAAAAATATCGACGTATAACACCCATCCCTACTTCCGTATGCCGGAAGTATAGGATTCAATCGTCAAGTTAGTACAGAGATCGATAAGCGAAAAAGTAGGTACGTAGGTAGTTGTTGTCAGTATGCGCAGCAGAGCATTTCTATCACACGTACGAGGGTTAAACGATAATGAGACCGAGGAAGTGAACGCGATACGCACAATTGCGTCTTCGAGAAATATTCATCGGCATTATACATTACATACGATCCGGGATCGCCGAACTCGGAACTCGACACGCAGACTCGGCAGACGGCGTGTCTACGTCGCGTTGAGATAGGAGAGTGGCATAGGGCTATCATCCGCGGCTACGGGGGTTGGGACCTTTATACTCCAAGGCCTTCCGAGGGTCGCGGGCCGGCGAGAAGGTCCTGAGGTCCCCGATTACGGACCACCGACTGTACCGGCCGCGACCTCGCCCAACGATCCCGATTCCACACCCGCCGTCGGCTAACGCGGCGACGAATATCAATGATCTCGTTAAATCTACCGCGATGTATATGAAAAAATTGCACGCCGAGAGGGGCGGGAGATTTTGCCGCTCGACTACACGCCTCACGGGAGCTACAAATGGCACTGCGCATTTTTTCTTTCTTGTTTTTTCTCGCTGTCTCTGTACGGCGAAGTGAGAACGGTGTAATAGATTCTTTATAATTCTTTGTTTTTTGTACAAGAATCGTAGCGAAAAAATATTGACACCTCAAAAAACATATTTTCACCGTGGCATCCCCTAAAAAGTTTGTTTAGGTCGAAAGAAAGATTCTTCCAAAAGATTAGCGGTCTTGGATTTTTTTTTTTTTTTTTTTTTGTGTTGTTTTTTATCGATTGAGTAGGTACATCAATCACGATATCACTTTACGTCGCAAAAACCTACACTTGTAATATTAAGTTTCCAGTTGTATGTTCGAGAAGTGTATCTGACGACTGTTGCATTATTAATTCAATCTGATAAAATGGTTATTTATTTTTAATTGATAAAATTTAATATGAACTTTTAATTTAGAACAATAAGATTCCCGTTCGATATATTGTTATTTTACGGGTCGTGATTTTTGGGTTGAATATAAATTTCGCGAAAGACATAATACTTGAAGTGCTACGACGTGAGAAAAAAAGTGAGAAATCAAACGAGCGTGACCTTCCACAATGAATCAAGTACATATCTAATAATCGAATTAACAAATCCCTGATCTCTTCGTTATAGATTCTTAGAGAAGACCATTTTTTCATTTTGTTAATTCAATTGATCATGTTCACGAAAAGAAGCAAAGTCTGTAAATAGTAAATTAAAAAATACGCGCAGAGTTATACATAAAACAACATAAGAGTTGAAACACATAAGGATCCTCGTGTATCGCCGTGGTTCCAAAGAATCATTTAAATCAAACAGTCGACGATATTCATGAAACGATGGGACATATTGAGATTCAGTAGGTATAAAGAGGCTTATACGATACATACGTATACAGTTGGAGTAAATAAGTAACCTCAAGTATCTCCTCCTAAGTAATCTCATGGATAATATACAGAACCGTGATGCACACAGCATCCGGAGCCAAGTCTTGATCGTCCTCGTAGTCGTCCAAGTGACAAACCACGGTGGTATGTATTTATCGAAAGCGATGGGACCGGGTCCGAAGTCTGTCTTATTGTTGGAACGTAAAAGAATGCGGCAAGGGAGAGAGGGTGGTTACGGGGAAAAGGAAGCAGTCGAACCGAGGGTGGGCCGTCGTAGCGAGGGAAGAAGAGGAAGCTCGCGGGAATCGGACGGTCCGAGGTGGATTGCGAAGGAGAAGGTTTCGCGGTGGAGCACGATCGCAACAATGTAAGTCATGCTATTTTATGGAGCGCCCTCTGACCCTCGCTACTTGTAAAGCGACTAAAGATTCAAAAATAACCATCACTGCCCACGGGGCAGCGGCTTCAGCGGCTGCTTAAGGAGCCATGATCGTTCCACGTTGCATGCGAGCATAGGACCTAAAAATAGCGATGCTAGGCCGTCGAGTCGAGTCGAGTCGAGTCGAGTAGGTAGGTAGGCATAAGGTATAACCGAATAATTTGCATAATTCATTTCGGCCTATTGGTCAAAGTATGTATACCCATGTCACATAAAGAAGGAATATGAGATGGGGCGATGAGAACAAAAGCGACGAGGAAAATATAACGGATATGGTACCAATGGAGCACAGAAACTGGGGATGTAAGGAAAAGTTTTCGTCTCTGTATCTACCTACTCCTCGGTAAAAGCGTTCGAGCACTTTGATCGCGGAGTGTTAACAATGGGCTCATTATCTCGACGCGGTGCAGTTTGCGCGTTGACATAGCGAAGAAACGAAGCTGCGATTCAAAGCGTATCTATCAGCAGGCTGTCAATACCCGGCGGACTCCAACGATAGCTTCGAATCGCTCGAATCGCATATGAATATTGCCGTGTCCGTACAGTCCGCCCGCATCTAACGCAGTGGGCTGTAAGGTACGATCAATCATATCTCGAAAGATGTTATAGAAATGCATGCAGGGGAGTGGGATGGGAATGGGATGCAGGAGGCTCGGCGTTTTCCCGTTTTCCGTTCACCGTTAGAATCCGCGCAGGCACCGCGGTTCGATAGGCAGGCGTGCGTTTTAAACGTCGAATCATAAAATCGTGCAAACGTTGGCCGCTTTGCCCACGGCGTGATAAACAACAAGCCAGAGAAGTAAGTATACACCCGTGCCGGTAACTTGGGTAAGTTTGTGTTTGTTAAACTCTCCGCACCGGGCAGGTTGAGCAACCACCCGGCGTCACTATGTATGCCCACGTTTTTTCTTGGAAAGCACAGAAAAAAAGGAAATGGAAAGGATAAGAGAGAGAGAGAGAGAAAGAAAGAAACACTCGGTGAACGCGAGTCGATCGCTCGACCTCATCTCCAGTCGCGTGTTCGGATGTAAAACTTTGGGGTCTAAGGAGACCTAAGGAAGTATAGAAACCGTTCATGGGATGATGAGCGGAAGTCGCGCTACCGTATCGATCTGCGCCTCGTTATATGCCGAGGACAAGTTTAACCGCAACTTTGTTCGCTGAGCTTGGGCTATACAAAATTTAGTCCCTGGTCTACGGAGGGGTTAGGGTTACGTGTTCTGAGGGATTGAATGTCGCGCTTCGCCCTCTGCGCCAGCCAAGTACCATCCACTGCTCTCGTTAGAAAAGCCAGGTGAGCATCACAGAGATACATTGTCATAATCTGCTCCATCAGCACGCTCGAGTATCTCCTCCAAATATAATCCGCGATGTACGAGCGTGTGGTTGCACACACACGGACATCGGATCTACACGAATTGTTTTAATCTAGGATCCGTTCAGTCTACTCAGTTCAATACGTTCAAACATTAAGCTTGGATTAAATCTGATCACAAATTTAGACCAAACGGGACTTTGAAATGGTCTTGTGAGTTCTCGACAAGAAACGATGCTGACTTGTGGTTAACCCTTAACACTGGTGTCGCACCGAGGTCGCTGTAGACCTCACATCGAAAATCATTGTGTAGAAGCGCAGATATCCAGCGGAGGTGGGATAATTTAGACCCCGGTGTGCAGCGTAAGGTTTGGGTCAGGATTAAAGATTTACAGTGACAAACTGAATTTCATCAACATGGCAAGAAAGCCAGAAATTTCCTACTATGCACAGTGCTGCAGAAGAAGGCGTACCAATTCAATTGAATTTCATGGTTGAATGTTCACGAAAGTTACGACTAAGCATCGTAAAACAGCACCTCCAATCAATCGTGATTAGATAGAATATCCAGATAATCAAGTTATATGTAATAAATATAAATTGATCAAACTTGGCATCGACGGTCAGTTAGTAGTTTTCCAAAATACAATATCTCTTCTCAAACGTACCTTATTCACCCACCGGAAACCCGTATTTCCTGTCAAGAAGGAGGGAGGAACCATTGAGCAATTCTTGGATTGATCCAGGCACTTTTGTTCAGCGACCTTGAGTGCAGATCCGAAGCATCTATGCAACGAATTCTCCGAGGTTTTGGTAAGGGGATACTATGATTAGCCATCCAGTCTCTATCCGAGAGTGATCTATGCCTGCATACGGCATTCCTCCGGTGGAGGAAGAAATCGGGCAGCAGGGGGAGCAGCCTGTCCCGTCATTTTCCATCGGCGAGTGGTTGCACACAAGCACGTGCTCTCCGGTATCGAGAACGGTGATACCTGTCGTTGGATGGGAGACGCTCGGAGCAGAACGACAACAACGAGGGCGGTGTTTAGCCGATAATACCGGACCACGAAGCGGAATCTAACAGCGTGTGCTGTCCGAGGGATTAATGAAATAGCTGGGTGTATAATCTGCGCCGGTGACACGTCCCGAGGTAATCATTGGTCTCTCCGAGGCGCGTAGTATACCTACGCCTGTATCGCGTTCGATCGTGTGGCGCTCCGGGGCATCAGCCTCTCGCTCATCCGCGTCATCTCCTCTAGCCGTCTTTTTTTTCCTCCCATAACAATTTTTGTATGTGTGTTCATGCGCCCGGAAGATGACAGAGCCGGAGCCTTCGCCGTCCTGGAACATCGATGTGGGTAGACCTTGCCGGGCATCGCGCGTTAGCACCTGCAACTCTGGGTGAAGCGTAGACGGTATACGGTGTACACCTTCTTTACATACGTAAAGAGAGTGAGAGGGTGAGAGAGAAAGTTTTCTGGACACAGGGGAATTGATTGTTGACGAGTTGCATGGGCCATTGTCAAATTCCGAGAGAATAAACAAATACTATGCTGTATAGGTCAACGGTCCAGGAGCCAGATGAAACGTTGCTGTGATTATATTCCACTCCGTATGCGCGTGGATACTCGATTGTAACTCAATTCATGAGTACCAGACCACCTTGGAGTGTGTGCAGATGGTACACGGCACGGGGGAGTCGGTTGCTTGACAAGCGATGATAGTCCAGCTCGGCTAGAGAGAGGAGAATATTTTCACGGATAGGTGAACAGGTGTGCAGGTGGATGAACCCAAGACGTACAACGAGGACTGCAAACAGTATTTGTCAAAAACGTTTTACTCCATCTTAGAGTAAAGAAGGCCACAGTGAACCCTCTTCTATAGTTTCACTTTTTTTTGAACATCCTTTTTTCCTCATCGAACGAACTATCGACATACATACTTGTCGTTATGCAATTGAGTAAATCTTCCAGTCACCGATCATTCCGAGTAAGATATTGCAAGGATGCTCGCACGGTGATCATAAAAGAAAGAGAGAAAGAAAGTTCCCGCTTCCCTGACTTGTGTCTATATCACGGGATGCCAGCGGTTCTTCGACTGCGGTACGTACAGACAGTTTATTACACGACTGGGATTGGTTGTCAATTTGAAGGGGCGATGGTCATGCAACGTCGCTTACGTCTCACTCTCGCTGTACGACATTATTAGTAATGCAGAAGTAGAGAAGACCGCGGCGAGGTTGATAACGTGCACAATGGGAGTAAAAGAACCATCTTACTGTCTTGCGGGAAAAGATTATCGATACAGGAGTGGGAGGGTCGAGCGTTCACGGTGATCGATCCAGGCATTAACTCGCCGAGGAATACCTTATACCACACCTACGGAGCCATAGTGCAGCTGCAGGCATGGATGGATAGGTGTATAGAAAGACGACGGCGTTATGGACCCGTGGCCGACGATCGGACGGACACTCGAGCGTGAAAGCATGACGTACGTAGTTCCGCCTTCGTCAAGCGCTAGTGCGTCGGGATGGGTGGACGGCAAGGAAGCGCCGACGAGTATGTGGGCACACCATCCATCCGACCATCCATCCATCCATCCATCCATCCATCCATCCATCCATCCATCCGTCCGTCCGTCCGTCCGTCCGTCCACCCATCCATCCCTCTTTTCTGTTCCGCGGTCGCACTTTATCTCGATTTCCGTCGAGTGATTTCCTACCGGTGGCGTCAGGGTAGCTGCTCGAGCAGTAACAAGTTTGTCCGGCGCAGAGGAACATCGAGAGATCTGCGAAACCCTCCCGCACGAATCGACCCTCGTGTACGTGAACACATCCCTAAAACTTTCTCAGCACAGCTCGTCAGTCAACGATGCACGGCTGTTGACGGTCAATCGATCGACGTTAGCGTTTGCTAGATAATGGAACAAGGTTCAGCTGCAGGGACTTGTCGTGTATCGGACAAACGTCTAACGATCGTTGTTAGACACTCCAATAATTACACAGGCTCGTAAATATCACACCCGAGCGATTTGATTATTAACTAAGACAATGTTCACCGATGAATTAATTATCGATTGATCAATACAAGTGATGAACAACCGAACGAACGTACTGGTCGTTGAATGAATAAATTATTTCTTAAGGAGATGAATGTACGACGTATGAATAAATGAATAAATAAGCATAATTGAACTCGACGTTGATTTCGACGCCACGGTTTTCGTACATCGATCCTTGACGGCTGAAGGACGGTAGGGAATGTATCAGAGGTCCTCGCCCGGTCGGCTGTAGAACGCTAGTGGATCTCATCGAGTTTGGCACGGTTTGGCTTGGCGAAGCGATGACACGGTGCCTTGGGCAAAGTATTAAAGACCTGCTGCGGCGATCACCTTCCACCGATTGGCGTCGACCGGGACCGCTCACAGTTTTACGATCACGGAGCGCAGTGCCTTTCTCTGGTTAGTTTTATAATTGCCTCTTTAGCGTTGCTCGGGTCAGCACGAACGCGTTCTGCCCGTTCCTAGGCCCGTGCCCATCTGCCTTCCCTCGGTCACCGCCTTTCTTTTGTAAGCCCTCCACCCTCTTCTCCGTTCCTTCTTTCTTTCGGCGGCAATTCGCGATCGACTCGCGCCGTGAGACCGAACGGTATCATCGGAATATCCGTACCTACCCACCTGAACCCGCAGGAGCGTTTTGACACGGATAAGTTTTCCCAGCTCCTGCAAGGGACGAGGGATAGAAAGTTGAAGTTGGATGGGAGAAGAAGCAGAAAAGGAAGAAGTAAAAAGAGGGTGGAAATTCTCCGCAAGAATACATTTCCCGTCCCCGTGGTCAAGTAATCCAGACTCGACGGACTTGTGCGGTGGGGTGAGCATCGAGGGTGGCGAGGGGATGATAGTCCGGTCGCTTGGTCCAAGGGTGGCCGCCGGCGGGGATTGATCCGCGGTCGTCATACAGACCCGTGTGGCCGAGGCCCTCCTCTCATCTCCAGGGATATATTTTACTCGCCCTGGTCTCTACCCACTTCATTACAACCACGAATTTCACCCGACTGCCGCCCTCTCTGCTTACCTCGCATCCGCCGTTCCTCCACCCCCCCCCCCCCCCCCCCCCCCCCGCGTCACCATTTTCGCAAAGTGAAATCCAGACATCAATCTCGCTAACGACGTAGGATTAGTGCTAATTTGTCGTCACGGGGATATTGCCGAATAGGCCGAATACCTTCTCTTCGTGACCTTCTTGGCACCGCCTAACCTAACCTAACCTTCGGGGCCAGGATTGGAACGAACGAATGAAATACAAATCCACTCGCTTCCAATCCACCGGGGAATTCCTCGGATCAGTAAACCACTTGCCGTATTGGACTCGAGAGGATGATGAGGTAAAAAAGGAGAAGAAAAATTGGGGTTGTCGGTCCGATCAACAGTGACCTCCTGCTGTAATAACTTATCGATAAATTACATGTATAACGGATTAATCAGTCTTGGTTGTGATCAAAATTATACATACCGGAAGCGATTGGAGTGAGAATGTTCACTTTGATCAGCGTACGAGGCTTTTCTCCGGATACCGATATGCCACGTGTTAATTGGGCTGAGGCTTAGAGGGGACGTTTTATTATTGCGGCAAGTCTGTAAATACGAAAGACTTTGGACCAAGAGGTTGCTCCGGCAGGTTGGCGAACTTCTCTGATGTTTTTACGAGTTTCGGGCCAATAAACATTGTCAAAGGACCGGTACCAGCACGAACCGAATGTCAAAGTCTACTTTTACGTCACTTCCTGGGATTGTGGCTCCTAGCATAACGATGAAATTGGTTCCTGGTAGCATGTTACACGGGCACAGGGCTTTGAGCGTGCGTTTCTCGTCGAGTGCGGTAAAAAGCTTTCGCTTTTGAAGATCCGTGAAGCGAAATGAGCGGCACTGCGGTGCGTGCGTAGGGGGATCGGATCACTCGTGACTCGCTACCCGCGGTCAGGTAGGTAAGAACGAGGCGTTGGAGAGTCGTTGGGCAGTGGTCATCCCAGGAGTCCATTAATTAGCGGTAATAAACTATGCCAACTATTGGATAGGCTGAGTCTTGAATAATTACAGTGGCAGTTGATTGCCTTACTAACGACCTAGTTAGCGCGTTTCGTCTTGGGATCACGGATTTGAATCCGAGGACGACGCGCGGCTCTCTTCAATCGGTGCATCATCGCTCGGACGCGAGGAGGAGAGAAAAACGAGAAGAGAGAAACTTCCATCCGGTTAATTTCAACCGCGTTTTGTTATAAACTATGCGCTGCGTCTAGCTCCGCCGGGTTGTGGCAAAGTGGTTATTCGCGTCGAGGAGGGACGGAGAGAAAGAAGAAGACAGACCGTGCCTCAGCTAGACGCGAAAGGGGAGAATATGCAAACTGTGTTTTTCCAAGACCGAAGCGCCGTGGCTAAGAAACGGCGAGGGGCCAACGAGATTGACGAGGAACCGGGAATCGAGGGATACTTGGAATCAGTTTACGAGCTTCGTTAAAATATTATTACCGCGTAACTTCTTGGTGACACGCGGTGCGCCGCGACGGCTATGTGCTATGATAAATAATCGCTTCTTAATTGCGGAATAATTGCGGAATAATTTCCAAAATTCACCTCTCCCTTATTCCTCAACGTCACCGTCTGTCTCTCGCATTACGCCCCGCTGTTCAACCTTGTTTATCCTAAAATTGAACCTGCCGAATGTCAAGGCTCAGACCTGCGGGCAAATCGCTCGTTTAATTGCGTAAAATTTTCGCCTCCGCGTTACAGGAGTAGGTACAGTATTTTTCCCGCAGTTGGATCAGGCAGCGATAAAATTCTCTCCCCGTATCCGCTTCGCGCGAGAGACACTTCTGCTCCTCCGGCCACTTGCAGTCAAGGAAGAAGAGCTGATCGTGAGTGAGAAGCGATCCGGGGGCTGCCGAGTGTCGGGTGTCGAGTGTCGGGACGTTGGAGGAGCGGTCGCGGCGTCTAGTGGCTCTTTGCGACACGGATAACGCGCGGAGAGGATCTCTGACGATGTGGGGAATGAGAGCGGGATGGAAAGAAGGAAAGAAATAAAGGAGCTAGATCTGGACCAGGAAGCTCCGCTGCGAGGAACGCTGCAGGAGGACGAGAAAGAGAGATAGAGCGAGCGAGAGGGAGGGAGGGAGAAAGCTGGACCGGGTACAAACGGGACCGCGCTATCTCCAGCAGGCGCTTTAATGCGTTTAACCCGGGAGAGATAGTGGACAATTTATTGGCCTCTATTTTAGGCAAGTTTAGACCAAGCCACTCAATAGTTCCGACCGCAACAAAGCGCGCTCATCCCGCTTCACAAACGCAGGTCTGCAGACCCGCTGCTTGAGCCGAGAAACGAACTGCTGCACCCGGTCGGCTGCAGTGTCCCTACCGACTTCGCCATTCACAATCTTTCGCCTACTCTCATAACCGCGCAACCACGAAACCCAAGTTTTATGGCTCTCGTTTCTCAAAGTTTATCGCGTATTTGTTCACTGATTTATATTCCTCTCTAAACCCATTCTAGAAGAGAGCGAGAGAGAGAGAGAGGGAGATAGAAAGAGCGAATAAGAGGTTTGATGGGACTGTAACTGAGAGGTGTTTTAACCTGAAAAACACGTGACAGTATCCGAAAGAGTATCGATTATAACTTCATCTTCTGAATTCTTTTTTTGCGAATATCTGCAACCTGTTACTTGTAAAATTTGAGACAGAGCATTAGAGATTTGAAAAGAAACGCTTTAGAGAGGCCCCTCGATGCTTGACCCTAAAAACTCGGTGTCGGCTGTAAGTGGCAACAGATGTTTTTTAGGATCAGGTCAAGTCAGACCTAAGCCAGCCGTGATTCTGGCCGCGTGTGTGAGCCATCTCTCAGCTTGAACGTCTCCTCCTCCTCCTTTTCCTCCTCCTCCTCCTGCTCCTCCTCTCTCACTCTCTCGAGTCTCTTCCTCTTTCCTTCCCTTTCTCGCAAGGATTTACTGGCTGATGATAACGCGGCTGAAACACGTGCAAGCAAGCAGCCCAGAGCAGGTTTCCTCGGAACTGGAAACTGGAAACTAGAAACTGGAAACTGGAGATCGGACTCCTTCCCGTGTAATATCTCACGCGCAGGTTTGCTCGTGTTACACATACACCGTGCCATTACTCCGTCCATCGAGATGCGCACTGTGTGTTTCACGATCGAAAAAACTTCCTCGAACTCTTTTCACAGAGCAGAAAAACCGTGACGTATATTAGTGGGGGGGGGGGGGGGGGGGGGGGGGGCAGATACGGAGAGTGTGGGATAACGAGCTGCTGGAAGTTGATACTAATTGCGACCACTGAGGGGAGAAGCTAGCGTCGTCTAGCATTGAAGTGAGCCTGGTTATTAGCTGCATCCTGGTCACCGCGACACCTGACGATTACCGAGGAGCGACAATCGGTTGGCACATCTCTGGAGGGATCGCGAGTCGGGGTCAAAGCTGTTGATGAACAAACGAGCGGCTGGCTATGCTAATTCACAAATTACGCATCGCGATACGACTGTATTAGCCGAGCAATGCTTGTAATAGGCACACTAGCGCACTATGACCCGGTCGTAAAAATCACAAATTATCGTCGCATCCTGGCGTCGTTGCACGCAGCTGCATGCAAATCTTCCCACACCCTGAACCAAACCCATATCTGATGCACCGAGCTTCATATTCGACTGCGGAACACCTTCGAAAGCACGAGACAAACATTCGCTTTGCATACGCGCACCCGGTTCGATTAGCCCACCCTCGATTTCCTGCGACGTATATAACCTTGAAAGCTTCGTAAATATCAGCTAATTTCGGAATTTGCCATCCTCGCTTAGTCAGTGCAGGCTGCGGCCCATCGATACCATCATTTTGAGTCGTGCCTAAGTCACACGAGCTGGCAACGAGAGCCAGTGTTTATGCCAGCGTCTTATCTGTAGGTACTGCAATTCACGAGAAGACGGATGAAAAATGTGCCATTTGGTACTCCATAAACGTAGTGTTCCAGTAGCGTATCGTTCATTTATGCAAACACGAAATGAAAACGTTCCATTGCGTGAGAAAAGAAATAACGATGTACGACGAATCTGGACCACCTTATCGACACTCGAATACTTGTAATACGTACACGCCAGCGTTGGCAATTCGAGATTGTCGATAAGCAGCCAACCCGATACCCTTGATCGTGGAATCCCTGGAGGCGGTTTGTCCGCACGTTTATACCGCATATCCCCAATTCCGTGCCGCGCCATTTCCCCATTCTTCATTCATGGGCCGAGCTAACAATGGATCACCACGTGCTGCGTCTCGTGTTGCGCAAAAAACCCCGAACAAATACCAACCACTAGCCTCTCCCTCGTCGAAAGGTAACAAACCGGTGATGATGTCGGTAGGGTTGGTTGGCTGGAGGATGGATCGATCCTTGCCGTTGTGTGGCACTGTGTGTAGCCGCTGCGGATACCGCGGGTCCAGATCATCGCACTGTCCCATTGTACCATTCTGATCACCGGAGACGCTCGTGCAGAGGACAAAAAACGAATAGATCAATTCGGCTACGAGTTTTCGACACGGGTATTAACCACGCCTCTGCACTTGGACTGGTTAAGTAAACGGAATTTCGAATCCCACGAACTTGGGTAAAGAATGCGGTAGAGTATCGGACTGGGGCGGGAGGAGGTCTTTCGAGAGTTTATATTGTTTTTTGCAAGGACATCATCCAGTCAACAGAACAACGTTACGTACAATAGCCAAACCACAACGCGGTTCGGGTTGTGGTCGTTACTGCTAATAAAACACATTCTTGTCACGTGACCCGCGCTGATTAAAATGTTAATCAGAGGTTTTTTTTTTTTTCTTCATCCGATGCCTTTTCAATGGAGAGCTCGAAGCTTTGTTGGTGAATAGGAACGACCCCATCGGTCCTGCTCGTTCGAGAACCAGGCCTCGATGGAACCTGGCCGGGCCTATACTCGTCTCGGGTTACTTCGCGGATTAATTATGGGGTAGATCAAAAGAGCATGCGACCACAAAGCGGACGTGTACGGGGTGTCTCGGTACGAATTGATTTATTTGGTCCGAGCCGGTTCAACTGGGAAACAGAGGCGCCTTTTAACCGCTCGCTTCTGATTCTATCCACGCACTTTGACCGCGCATTTGTCGTCGGGAAGTGACGATAACGCTGCAACGTACATACATTGACAAATTCTTCGGTTTTTTCTATTCGGTCATTATTGTGTATCCATCCGGCGAATTCGTAAGCTCGCAATTTCGCTGCAGTGAATTCAGCGCTCTTGTAGTCGGCCTTATCAGCTTCGCTTCAAGACTCGAGCGATTGTCCTTGACTCTTGGGGTTATCACGGGGCCAAAAGGTCCGATCCGAACACGGTAGTGGGGCAAAAAATGCTTTTCAAATATGTCCGCCGGCGGCAATCGATGACGCGATGGGACAGTCCGAACGATTATGTCATCGCCGTTGTAAAGCGTACTCGATTAAAAATCGTGGATTTCAGTTTCTGGTGTTGGAAAACAGCTTATAATTTTCAAAAAGGTATCACGATCAGTACATGCTCCGTTACCAAAGTCGGCCACAGGTGCAGAATCAAGTTTTCCGGCCAAGGCTGGTTATTAATTATACTCGCGATGCGTTATAATTAGGCAACCCGGTGATCCGATAGGCGAATAGGGTGGTTGATATCCATCTAGATACCCGCAACGGTCCCCTAGGCAGTAATTAATTAATCTCTACGACGTAATATGCATAGGTATAATGCCGCGAGAGATCTGATCGGTGCGTTATAGGCGAGTCTAAACTGTCTTGGCTCAAAGACGTGACGCCGTCTGCGGTGAACGAAAAATTCGCGGGGATCCAAAAAACGGACCGGTCCATGTTGGCTCTCGTTTCATCGAGTTTCACAGTGAGTTAAGAAATAAATGGATCGTAGGACCGTGTTGAAAATCTAGCAACGTCTGCGACCGGCGTCTTCTTCTTGGGTTCAGGACCGCGACGCAGAAGTGTGAATTGGCAATTCCGTGGCCACTTAGCGGCGGGCCAATCCGGGCGTTGATTAGTAATATTGTGGCCTGATGAACCGAGGGGGGCCCTAGTAACTCGTAGGCGAGTGAGAGATGAGCCCGTAACCTCGTTAACGCTCCGGGCAACGACTACCCCAACTATGACTATAACAGCCCAGCGCCATCAGCGCCCGCCAGGAGATCAGGATATCATTGAATTAATAATAACCACTTTCTCCAGTCGACTCGAGGCAACTTAGTGCCTAAGTGAATACCTTGCCGTCCAGTGCCCGAAAATAACTTCATCTTTGCTGCGGAGTTTGGTAAGACGGGATAAAGTCGATTGAAACACGTCCAAAAAGCATCGTTCACTGCAGACAAAAGTTGCACTGAAGCTTTAAAACCGAACTGCAATCCGGAATTTATTGTCACGCGAACAGACGTGTTGTACTGACCTTCCCAGGCTCAGAGAACTTCGAGCAGTGGATCGGCTACATTTCTTGACTATCCAAGAAATAAGAGGGAAACATCTCAGAGAGACACGGAAATGAGTGACGGACATCCCGTCAATATTTCCAAGAATAGAATTGGATTACCTTGAAAAAGACGTCGTGAGGTTAGGGGAATTCCCGTGGGAATACAACAATGGGGTACCGCATACTCGTAGTTGTCGTGCTCCATTTGTTACTTTCTTTGGCCAGTCTAGTTGAGACCAGTGCGAAGTTCGTGACAACGGTCTTCATGGGTGTCAGTCGTGGTCGCGGCCACAGCGTGGATCTTCATGGTCTGGCGCAGATAGTATTTATTTTTAAGAGCTTCGATCAACGCGAAGTGTATACCGATGATGATGATGATGATATTTCGTTTCTGATCTTGTCGCGACGGATTTATATAGGGGGGGGGGTATTATTATCATTATTGTTGTTGCTATTATTATTTGCGCAGGCGATTACTTCAAGTTATCTCGCTTCGGATACCGAATGCAAAAATATAAAAACATAAATAATACCGAAGATAACCATTTTTCAATACCCACCCATGCACCGCGCACGAAATCTACAGAGACGAAAGATGCTCAACACCAATTCGACCATGTCTCGTAATACACTTTGTGAGATAAATCTGTGTTTTCAACAACTTACTTGTTATATTTTCGTGGCATATTATTATCACGGCTTCGTGATATTTCATCATACTCTGTAGCCGGCGTCAGCTTTACTCCCGAGCTTAAGGTCCACTGGAGAGTAGATAAGGCTTATCGCTCCAGTCGATATTCATTTTGTTGCCTAATTTGCGTATCATTCGAAACGAAGAATTCTCATATCGCATTTGTGTCTCGATGTTTATTTTGTTCATCCTCATCTTCTTGAACCAAGCATTTAGAAATGTCACGTTCCTACCGGCAGCTCGCAAGGGTTTCAAGTTCCGTGTTATGGTTTACATACCGGGTAGCGTAATATCCCGCATTGGTAAAAGCATCGTTATACTCGTAGGTAGGTGAACGCGTAACAGGAGAACGGGCGTTTCCGTACCAGGCAACTCTTTCAATCCCCGCATATTGCAGAATGTGCAGAAGGGCGCAGTGGTCGCGTGCATGCCGCATGTGTCCCGTTCTGAACAGAGACTGAAAGGCGAGTGTTGGATCAGAGAATAATGATACCATCCACCGTGGAGTAATGACTACGTGTGGATGAATTGGGTGGGTTGGGGGTGGCACAAAGGGTAGGGGGGAGGAGGGGGAGGTGCTCGTTTTAAAAGCGGCGTAAGGGTTGAGGCTGCGGCTGTGGTTCGTGATTGCGACGTGGCCTCTCTCGCTCTCACTCTCTCTCATTCTCTCTTTTCGCGTAGTTGGTGGTTTACGCGGCGACTAGAAGGGACTCTGTGCGGCTTCGGGGGCGAGCCGCGACAATGCTCTAATCAAATGTCATGAATCAGCGGCGCCGTTATACGTGCATCTGCGGTATGAATTTATAAATATGCCTTGGGGCCTTCGTTCTATCAGCGGCCTCGCCACGTCGTCATCTCGGTCGCGCTTCTTCGACGAGGAATCGTGAATTAGGACAAGCATTATACCCGGCCTGCAGCGAGGCAAGTGAATCGCCCCTTGAATTTATTACCCGAGCCATCGTCAATGTCATAACTCAATTTTCTAGACTCCCTGCTGCTGCACAGCGATGCCCGTTCGAGATTCGTAGGTACGGTCTTGTACGTCAAATACTTTTTCATTCGCGTTATTGTACACGATCGAAAATCGTTTCGTCATCATTGATCCTTGCACTGGTTATAATTAAGGACTTATCGACGTGCAAGTCTCGATGCTTTCGTTATGACATAGCGACTGCGAGTCAGACGTATATATGCGTAAGTTTATACTTGGAGATGTGTTAATCTATCGCCGCGATAACGACCGCCGGCCGCGCGGCTTCTGATATACTTATTCGTTTCAAAGTCAGCCGCGACAACTGTGAAACTTAAAAGTAACAAACAGTGTCTCGAAATTCCCGGGAGACAAAAAGTCGTTTCAGGAATATTTTTCTGCGGACTTTAAATCTTACTAAACGTTTCAGGACTTTTGCAATCGTTGATAATACATTGATGAAGATCACGTATCGTCTATGCGTATAGCCTATGGAACAATTTTCAAGCTACCATTATGAGAACGCTTGTTTTTACTCCTTGAACACAACTATGTGCATCTACAACGATATTGACGAAGAGTTTCCAAAGAACTCTATCCTCGAGGTGACTATTTTCACTGGTTACGGTGTCGGTCGAACATCACCTGGACCATGGCGTTGACGAAGAGGTAGTTCAGGTGAAACTTATGTCCTCGGATAAAAGAGTCCGAGTGAAATTGACGTTAGTTCAGTGACGTGTCTCAATCACTTGTCATGTTCCGTGCAAATCTGCCACCATCATGAACATGAACGTCAAGCGAATAGTTTGATCAAAAATATATATAACAAGCAGCACGGTATTAAAGTCGGTAAAAAACCTTAGCACGTGGGAAGCAGAAGACGACGAGGACCGCTAACGATTTCTCCGAAGTAAAATCTATCGTCAAGATTTACAGCGTCGATTCTCTCCGCAGCTTGGCTCTGGAACCTCTCCTTGGGCCTTTCTTCGCCCCCGCCCTTAGCTTCGCATTGTCCGAAGGCAGGCTGTGTCTTCTAATGACTGCTTATTAATACCGGACACACCCACCTCTGGCACCTCTCCGCGCTAATGTATTTACGGCTCGTCATTTGTTTGTCGATTATGGTTTTGTGCCGCGCTAAAGCGAGACGCCACACAGAGGATGAGAGGCATCGGGGCTCAGCCGGCAGCACCATCCTCAGCAATGAACCGAGAATTACTGCGATGGCCCGGGTCCGTCTGCCCCCTCTTTTTCTTTTCAGCCGTACAGTCTCGCCGACGGTGTGACGTGCAACAAAAAGGATCCGAGCCACAGTTCCGTGTCAACGACTTGACCGTGTCAAAGCAAATTGATTCGTGTGTCAGGCCAACTGATGGAAGCCAACCTTTTCTTTTTATCTATAAACCAGCTCTTTCTCATTTCTTATGCTTCTCTTTTTCCACCGCTATTCGTGGCGAATTGGAATAGAGCCTGAGAACTCTCGATATTTAGCAAGTCCTCCATCCTTTCCTATCACACATACAAGCTACAGACATCAGTGGACCAGTATGAACATAGTTATTTCTAATACTTGCAACTCGACAGCATCTCATTATTTTTTCTCACATCATTTCGAGCATCTCGTCGGTGATCGACGTCACGAATTCTTTCCGGTTATCCTCTGGATCCTGAAGACTGAATGAACGATTTTCCAGCAGTAGAAGTAGAAAAAGAAGAAGAAGAAAAAAAGTGCAGCACGTTGGGTTGCACTTCGGTCAGACCATGCCGAAAATCCAGTGTCACAGTTTTCCGGAGTACAAATTACCCGGAATACTGAAATCAACCACAAAACTGGCCCAATAAATGCAAAGGGTCCAAACCTTGTTGGGTTTCCTGCGAGGGCGACTTCGGGCGGATGACCCGTAGCGACTGGGTCGACGGGGGGTAACCAGAGCACTGCGGGAGGGCGTGAAATCGTTGTTGAATTCGTCGTAACTGGAATAGACGTTGCGGAAAGCAGACACTGACTAATTTCCACTTTAGAGGGAAAACAAGAATGGTGTTCGGGGATTATTGTTCGCTGGTCGTGTTTGCAGTGTTGGGTCAGAGGGCTTTCGTTTTTAAATAACGAAAATTTCTCGCCTCCGCTTTCACTCTCGCGCCCTTTTCACTCACGGTGCACAAAACCACACCGGATTTCTCTCGTTACAGTTCCTTTTCTCCTTATCTCCTTATCTCGCGCTCCTTGACTCTTGCGCCTGATGTTACGCCGTGGTTTCAGCGATTTGCTATATTCCCTTCAATCCTCGCGGGATGTATGGACTGGGAATTCAATTGCCCTACGGGATCATCCGCAGCCCTCCGGTCTGGTCTGTCCGCTCGATAATACATGGGTAGTATACCTGTCTATTGTTCGGATCGACCGTTGCAAGTGACTCTCTCCCTCTGGACTAACTTTCGAAATTAATTATCCAGATGGAGATAAACGCGGCGCCCTTTCTATACTGGACGAGAATCTCTTCATCGCTCGAGATCCATCCAATTCTGCACGATATTCCCTACTGTAGTATATAATTACGGTCATCATAGTTTAGTAACATCAGATTTTTACAGGATAAATTTCGTAGGATCAAAAAATCCGGTTAGAGTTGATGGGAATCAACCTTCAAGATGTTGTTGCAAGCTCATGGATAAATCATTTTTTTGCAACATCTATAAAATGACACAATTTTAGAACAAGCTACTCGCGTGATTCTTTACACTAGAATATTCTTCATACATAGTAGCAATAAATCTCTGAAATTTTTTCTCCCGGTTTTCACAACGTCATAAAATATAATCTTCAAATTATAGTGCAAAGAGACTAAAACCAGTCAACACTGAATTCCGAGGTGAATACTTTGAACGACTGTGTGACTGAACATTTCCTCTCAACACTTACACTGCACACAGGATTCAATACGACCCCACGGTATGTTCACCGTAAAATCCACGTGAAAAACATCCAAAATAATCTGATTTGATCCAAGATGAATAATGAAATATAGTAAAAATCGTTAATACGTTCTTTTTCCAAAAATTCAACCTCACTCACTCAAACAAATACCTTTTTTCATTCCGTAGTACCTTGACATTTTTATTCATAAATATCTGTGCTTGAGTGTTAGTCAGTTCGCAGCTCAAGATATTAAAAATTCACATAATCATAATTTTATTATTCTAGTAGAATGATCGATTTTCGTATTTTTTTTTTTTTCTTATTCAAAATTTCATTTGCTGAAGATAACTAATTCGCCATAAAATATAGTCAACAATAAAAGAGTCCCAGAACTTTTACGAGATATTTGAATCGATATATCAGTTTCTACGCAATGATTTTTGATGCGCAGGAGTCTCCAACGACCCCGTTGTGACACCCAGTGTTATACGCAAGAGGTGTGCAGCGTAAGAGTTAAAAATTACCGTGCGAACGTCGCTGAAATTTTGTCACTCGGGTTTTCGAGCCAATAAAACACTCGTACACGCTTACGAGTACGAATATACGAGACCATAAGTTCGAGCCGGTCGAACGTTCGGGTATTAAGCATTTTTAAATTAGGTTTTTACGTCCTCGTCAGCGTAGGAGGGTTATAGGAAAAGGACGAGCAAAGTGAGGCAGAGGTAGGAAGGAAGGAAGGAAGGAAGGAAGGAAGGTAGGTAGGCAGACAGGCAGGCACGGGGCCAATTGGGTAGCAGCCCAGCGTCATGGGCTAGTCCGTGTAATCGAACTAAATTGGATAATGCATATTTAGAATGGGTGGAAAAAAAAAATGCGACCCTCCTGCTGTTGCCTCGAAAGAAGGACCCTTCTAAGGCAGTGCGGTGCGCGCTTTGACGGACGCGGACCTGCCGTCCTGACTAATCCTCGTCCTGCGGCTTCGGACATGCATATATCATATTTTCCACGGGGTCGAACGAGACATTTTTTTCCCTCCTCATTCCTCCGATGCTTCCTTCTCTATCTTTCGTCCATTTTTAACCATAGAAATTTTGCAGCCGTTGCTTTTTTATTTTATTTTACTACCTCCCATTCGATCGTCTCTATCGACTTTTGATGAGAGGATCATCTTTTCGGTCCGACTAGCGTGAGAAAAAAATAAATAAAACACATCAAGTGTTACTGTCCGTACGATGATCGTTGAAAATATTTGTCTGCGGTGCATGTATGTATCATATAATACGTACACAAGTATATGCGCCGAGTTTTATGACTATTTGACGTTGAAAACTCGAGCATGGTTTCCCTAGTTCCAGTCTTACTCATTCTTCTTCTGTTTCTCTTCTTTTCACTTTTTTTTTTTCCCCCAACGTCTATCCCATGGTGCACACCGTGCGATCTTGGTTGAATATGTGTGAGTGGGTTATACGTACGAATCACTATCGGTGGTAGTCCTTACCGCTATCGTGTGTCACTCCGCCAGGAACATAAATAACTTTCGAATTCCCATAACTGCGTTAAAAATCCACGGACCGTAACTTAATTTAATGTGTTTCGGCAGGGCAGAGAGGGGGAGGGGAGGTAGAGAGGAAAAAGGACGAAGAGAGTGGAACGGGGAAAAAGGGAAAGAAATGAAAAACACGAGGCGGACCAAATGCACCACCCTCGTTCAAATGACTAGAAATTACCAAATAACGACATACGAGTGCGACGGTCTCCGACGAATGAATTCACTTGGATGAATGATAATTATAAGAAATTTTTAAACAAGACGATGATGTTATTCCGAAATAAGAGAAAGAGAGTTTGACGTTTGATCGTTGATCGAGTGTCGTTCGAAAAGAGGGTGAGCTGTGGTAGAAATAACGTTTTGGTCTGGTAACGGCTATAGCGTTAAATGGAGCGATACAAAATCATAAGTAACCGCGATGAATGCTTGCAGTGACTTATCCTATACGTATACCTATACGCGCGTTATATCAGGGTTTCGAATCGTTGAAATAGCAGCAAGAAATAATACTTTAGATTTTTAGCGTGCACGGGGAGTCGATTCTTTTTTCCGTTTGTTTTCCCACATTTTTTTTTTTTTTTTTTTTGTTTTGCTTCATTTTCTCGAAGGGCGGAAATTATTGCCGAGCGGTTAGCCTCGTCAATGGAAAAATAATGGAAAGATATTTCTTCAAGTGCACCCCGTAATGTGGTATATACAATATGAAACTGTTTTCCGCTGCCGCGGTTTTACGTTTTTTTTATAACATAACGTTAGTCACTCCGCTCAACCCTCTTGATCTTATCTCAAAAACGCCAATGTCTGGCCTCTGAACGGAGATGCGATATCAATACCGTTAACACGCTCCTCATTAACGATGATTTAACGATGTCATAACGACGGCTCAAGAAGCTGAAATGCACATTTGTATCGTGCGTTCACGTACCTAACCCAATATCCGCGTGAAGTGGTGTGATCTGATAAGCCCTCATAAATAACCTCGAGTATATATCGAGTTTATATCTCGTGCTACGCGTTGCATCCCCTTAGCCCACTTCAAGTCAAATTACACAGCGACGATTGAGTTATCATCCCGTTTTACGATCGCAGACCGATCATCGGTCATAATCTGACCCGAGTGTACTCAGACAAGATCACGACCAGACCAACCACAGTTGATTGACTAATCTGCGCTACCCTTGTCACTTGTTTTTTGAATCATTCATTTTTTTACGATCAGGACTCGAGAAGCAAGGAATGTGAATGCGTAAGTCTGATTTTAAGCAAGAACGTTTAACGTCAGGTGGGAATTCATCGTTTCAATAATCCAGTCTAGTAGATATGAGTCTTCAAACATTCTGCACGTCTTTAAAAGACTCGAAATTACAGCTTTGTTACTCGTCAGAATTGCTTCGACGGTGATTTAAAACCGAAGTTTTCGCAACGATTTCCATTGGCCAGAAGCCAAAGCGACATTTCGCATCTTTGATCGTGATCACAATATTGTGCTGAATATATTCCAAATCGGTGTCCCAGTATTTTCGACAAAGAAAAATGACTATTTACGCTGCTCTTTGAACGTCGCAAAGCGAGTGTTTGAGTTTCCAGCGAGTTTCAGGCTGTTTCAAAAAACGTCTGACCGGCACATCTCGCCTCTTGAAAACGATGACACATCGCGACTTACGAAGCCTGTCAAGAGACGGAGTTTCAAGTCACGATTAACGAGGTATAAATTATATCACGAGGTCATTTTGAGGTTTGTATAAATGGTAAAATTCAAAGCAACCGAGCTACGCGCATCTCGTTCCGAGTTTATGAAGCCGTCGTTCACCCGTACGCGTAGCTACCTTACAACGAGAGCCACGTAGCTGAAAAAATCCATAAGTAAATTCCATAGACGAAGCGGTTTTCCCACATGGTGCAAATGCGGAAATAATCCGAAGAACGAATCTTGTTAGATCCGAGAAGCCCATGCAGCCCGGACCACATGCGGTCTGGTGTTGGTTTTGGTTTGACCATGCGATAAAAGGAGAGAGAGAGAAAGCAGGTACCTACGTACCTCGTTATTAACAAGCGTCGCACACCTCGGACCGAAGTTTCCCTCCACCTTTCTCTCCCTTCTTACGTTTCTTTCTCTCCCGGATTCAGATTTTCCGAATTTTGTTTAAAACGTTTATGAACCGTGTCGGACGAGCAAGGGTCGCCTCGGCTCTTCGCCCTGACCCAAGCCTGCAGGGGGACGAACCGCAGCCCCAAGTTTACGCAGCCGGACCCACAGAGTTTCCCATATCCTGTCACTCGCGGCAGTATATCTCCCACTGTGACCCGTCGACGGAAATCAAATTCACCGCGACTCGTGACTCGAGGGTATGGCCTCATCTTCGCATGGCTGGGGCTCTTCGATCGGGATTCTGCTTTTCACTCTTTGGTAGGCACGGTGAAAATCATCCTATTCGGAAGAAAGTCTCGACTGAGTTAAACCAGCCAACTCAACGTCCGACTTTGCAGACGTCGGTTTTCATCCCTTCGAAGACTGGACGCATTCTACGTCCGTGCGGTAGCTTGAAGAGTACAAGCAGAATTTTTTACGTCGGTATGGTACGGTGAAAGATAGAAATGAGCGTCCACCCGAGGTTTGATACTGTAAAGTGCGGATCATAACTTGTTTAATCGACGGACTGGGGTCCCGGAGAATAATTATAATCATCGCCTAGTTACTGGTCGATAAAAAACAAATGGAATAAGAGATACGCGATAATAAATCGGAGGCGTATGCGTATACCCCTTGACTCTTATTATATACGAGGACGATGCTGATGAGACAGGAAAACGGGCTTGATAAATCATCGCAATTATACACGGTGTACGTAACGATCGGAGATCGCATGTACGGAATATGAATTTCGTAATTCCAATACCAACCAACGATCTTCCAGACATTATCAAAGTCATTTTTCTCTCGTCGGCATTAACAGGTGGTGGAATCCGACCTCGGACGTAAACCCACGCATCCTGGTCACATTAAGAACCCCCCACGAACGAGGAACGCCCGACCTCGTACACTGACCACATAACAATGGTCAACCGGGGCCAACAACTAGGAAATGTTTAGCACCCTGTAGCGTCGGTGTAGCGGGTGTTTTGACAAGGATACGCAACAAACAAACAAGGTCAGGGAGTGAATAGCGGCTTCGGAATAAGAGAGTCCTCGAGGATGGTGCTGCGTGTGCGTCGGCACAATGCTCGAAAGTCGCACAATACTCCGGTAGAGTGCATGTGGGTGCATGGACCAGGATACCGCAGAGCGTGCGATCCGACAATGACCAGACGCGGCGAAGAAATAAAGGATCCTATGGGGCATAATGGAGTGGGTCCGGTCTCTCTTCCGCTCCTTCGAAATCTTGAGTGCCGAACGATCGACTCCCACGATCGAGTTTCGCTCCATTTTCAATATATTTATAACCTCTCGGGGCTCTTCCGCAACATTAGGCGATAGATAGGAGGAATAATGCGGCATTCGCTACCGGAGGCACACTTCACGTATGCGGTAATCCTGTGGGAATGAACCATTTCCGAGGTCTCCTTTTCTCTGTTTAGTGCAGTTCTACTTTCCTTGAATCAAACCGTATGTTTTTAACCGCACGTTATCGTGTGTTATTAATCTTTTAACGCAGCGTTGTAATATCGTTGGTGAAACATTTCCACACGAGGCTGGCGATAGCAGTGATGGCGATAGCGGCTGGTTATGTAAGCGACACTCGCGCGTATGTGTGTAATAATATTTTAGTATAAAAACACTTAAATTATCGACTTATTCTGCGAATGATAAGTGGACACGTATACTTGACTGATGGTATTTATCTCATTAATTACACACATCAACGTTATGTTCCGACGCACATTGAGCAGGCTTGTTGACACGAAGACTCCCGCTTTTTCTCACCATTAGTACCGTACACAACGTACATACATCAGCGCAATAGGAATTAGTATCTTGCGCAGACGGCGTATGTACGCATTTTTATTCCAGGCGCAGTGGTTCGAACAAAAACTATGGAAATTTTCTTTTTTCTCTTGCTACTATATTTCTTATTTGCGCTCCAACGTTCTGAGAACGCGTTACAACATACGCCAGTAATTTGATGAAACGGGCTTACAACGCGCGACAAGTCTACTTACTCTGCGTTTCAAAACACGACCGCACCAAGCCTCGTCGTTTCTGTTTCTCTATTTCTGTTTTCGGTCCGAGGAGGCCAAGCGGTTCGCTGTTTGATGCAAACCATGTGGACAGGGCCTGGGGTCGTTGGGTAATTATCGCAAAATTCGGAACTCTGAACCACCATGCCTGAACCATTCCACGGGTCGTCTACAACGCTGACACGTCACCCGGGACTCGACTCGCACTTTACAACACACCGCAGGATCTGGCAGAAATTTTTTACCACACCATTTCTCCTCTCATCTCTCTCGCTTCCACACTCTGATTCGGCTCAAATTACACGGTTCAAGTGGACCGTGTGATGTCAAGCCCGAACCTTGGCCTGGGTCAACTTGCAGGAAAACACAAATTCGACACACGGAACATTTGAGGTTAATCTTGGTAGAAACCGTTGCCACAAAGTGTGATCGGTGAAAAAATCGCTGATGACCCAATCGGCTGGAAAGTTAGCGTAGCGACGATTTTCAATCGATCCAAGACATTTCTAGAAGCCACGTAAGCGTCGCTTCTCGAGTGTTCAACGATAGGTACCCATCGTCGCTAAGACTCTGTCGACTTAATTATTCCATCTGAAAGTGGCGTCACATGTTGCCGGTCTTGGCGACCGTTTGTGACCTCCTATGTACGAGGTCCTGGGACGCTTTTAGGAGGTCCGAGGCACTGTCAACGTCCATCGCGGGATCCTGCGGTGGTCAAGGAATAGAACCGGCGACTGGGACGACCCGTAACTGGAAACGAGTTACTCGAGGTGGGCCGAAATCAGGATCGACTTGTTCTTTTCCGTTCCACGCCGTTCTATCACATATATTGTATGCATTTACCGGCGATGAAAATTCGAAATCAAGTTCCTGCCGGTCGGATCCCACGAGAACAGCCCTGCCTCGGGACGTCCCGCGCAGACTGAGAGGAACCAGTTTCCCTGGACGGGACGTACTGGACACTGTCCACTACTGCGAATCCGTTGCACCAGAGCATTCGCATTGGCATAACTGGTTAAAGATTGATGCGTGCGATGGTTGGTAATTTCTACTTCTCTCTTTCTCCAACTTGTTCATCAGTCTGTAGCACATTATGTAGACACAATAAATTTGAAGAAGCTGGATCCTGTAATTTTTTGCCGCATAGAGCGCGTTAATGTAACCGTTTTCACGTGCCTACCTATGCTACGAGTTTAACGGTGAATTATCTGAGGTTGTGGAAGTCGAGGAGGGCTACGGAGAGCACAGAAAAATTCTGGAGTACACGTGTCTCGTGTCAAGAGAAGAAAAACCCAACGAAAATAACCGTCCATCAATTGTTAGTCATAATATAAAGAATCGTTAAAAACGCTGTTTATTGTTGTATCTATGTAGTGAAGAGAAGCCAAGAACTTCACTGGTTTGCATTAGAGAGAAAAAAAAAAATGGGAAAGCACGCGTGAGGACGGAGAACCGAAGTGCACCACTCATACCGAAACACACACTGCAATCGTTCCGAATACTCCCGACGGGAGATTTCTCGGGAATTTAAAAATATGCTAATTGCCAGTAGCCATTTAATTTCCATAAGACCTCGGGCTTTCACTGAAATCTAGTAGCCCCAACAGGTAGCGAAGGGCGGAAACGCCTCCGCAGGCAACGTGGGTGGACAAGTGTCAGGGTTTTCGAAAACTACCAAGAAGGGAGGTCCGTCGCTCCCCGTGGGTGGCGCAAGAAGTCAAGCCACGCCACGAACGCGCAGCTCCCTTAGAATTTTACGTTTGATTAAAAAAGAAAATGGTTTTCGCAATACGATCGACATCGTTTTCCTAACCTCACGATTGCGCGGTGAGAAAATATTTTCCGGTAAAAGTTAGAACGAGGGTCACACGGGTATCTCATCGACCCCTTGCCTAAGCCTCCAGAAATCTGTATTTTCACCCGTGGAATCCCCATTGTCAATGGGAAATATTATTATGCCCGTAAGAGAGCTCGGAAGACTTTTGATCGTCTCGTTTGGGCTCGAGATTTGCTTAGACGATTCCTCGCCGAAGTGAACTACTCCTCTTCTTCTACCCTCTTCGGACCCCTGGGTGGACCCCTGGACAGCTGTCCCGTGTCCAGATGTCCGGAGCAAGGGCGCAGTGTGAGAAAGAAATGCACCGACTAGGATAGACCCTCTTCCTGAGGATGCGATGGTCAGTTTGACCGGGCCGACGGGACGCGCATACTTTATCCTTATACGGGCACCCTCTTCTCTCTCGCTCTCTTCCTCTCCACCTCTCTCTTTTTATCATTGCAAATCCCCCCTCCCCCAGGTCCAAAGAAAACATCGAACAAGAAACACATTAATTACCTCGGAGGAACCGACGTTCAGGATTATCCGTAACTCAATATAATACCAGGGGTTGCCGAGCTTTCACGCGTGAGCTTGCATGTATGCAATATGCATACCTGTTGCGAAGTCCTTCTAGCGTAAACGCAGTAGGTACGGCCAGTCGTTCCTTCCCTTGTACCGTACCTGCGGAAATTAATCATTGGTACCACGAGCAATTGGTTCTTTTTCCGTTGTCTCTGCTGTCACATTTTCCCCATCATTTTTTCATGTGGAATTTATTAGACTCGATCTATTCACAGGGACAAAAGGCTGATTAAAAAATGTGCAATTATTGATTGAATGTAAAAACTGACGATGAGTGACGATTCTGCGTGCAGTGCCAATCCGCAGTGAACTCATCAAAGAGAATAATGTATGACTGAGGATCCGAGCAGCTGGTTGGGAAGATTATGCCTGAGTTCGATACTATGGTTCTACGCCACATCGGGTGTGCTGATTAAATACTATCCAGGTACACGGGCACGTGAATATTCCATGATTTTGATTTTCCAATTGAGTCAATTTTTCAAATACTGTACTGCCAAAGCACCGTACGGCAAATAGAAGGTCGAAGTGAACGATGTTGAGGATTCAGTTTCACGAGCATGCGAACGATCTGGCCATGGGGTTCGCCAACCGTAGGATTAATCCCGAGACCCTTGGAATGAATAGCTAATATGACAATCGATGGCCTCTCGAATGGCGAGCGACGAGAGGCGGGTCTAAACAGACGACGGACTGAGGCAGTGGTGATGTGGCGGCGCAGTTTACTTTACAGTGTAATAACTCAGTTCGCTATCGGTCTTCTCTCCCGGTAGTTCTTTAATGAGCAGCACTAAATGTATTCGAGATAAAGAATTACAGGCTGGCCTGATAACGCGGGTAACGTCTGGAAACCAAACGTCAGTAGGTGTGTTATAAATATGGAAATTGAGGAAAATGTTTTTGTGGCCAACCTAGAAATGCTGACAGCCATTCACAGTGAAGTTAGCGACATGTGACTTGTAAGGATTTTTGTAATTTTTAACACACAGTCAATGATTTCCAACCTCTTCTTGTCATGGAGTTAGGGAATGTTTGACTTGAGGGGTTACTTTGCAGATCGTCGAAATAAACACCGTCATTTTTCTACACTCAGCATTGCATCCAATAATTGATATGCGAAGAACTATGAGAAACTTTTTTGAAAAGCTAATACCGAGAATTCTCCATAATGCTACCCCAAGATGCTGAAAACCGATACTAAAATGGCCTCGAAGAGCATTAAGCATGCCATGAAGAAATGAAGAAATTGACACGCAAACAACTGCAGGATAGCGAGAAAAGACGGTGACGATAATAAGTGGAGTAAAAAGGAAGGAAATTATTCTTTGGCCGAATGGCGTCTTGAATGCGACTGTGATTGCGTTCCTGGATGAAGCGTAATTTATTCAAGGAATGTAGTCGTCGGTTGTCCTGCCCGTAAATTTCCTCGATTGATATTCCCCCTGGATATTCACTCGCTTCCAAAGACACTGGAAGCAGTGATGGCATATTGTTTTACTAATCTTATCCTCTAGACAACGGCTATCCTCTTGCCCGCCTCTCTGACAACCGAATTCATCCATCGAAACAATTCCTCTCTTCTCTTTCTGCCTGTTGTACCAACCGGCGAAAACTTAACAACGCGACTGATTGATCTCGCAATTGGCACGTATATTTGTAGGCATGTCGTTCGGCTCAGAAACGAATAATTGAATCCTCCTTTCGTCGACGTCAATGACAATTGGCTGCTTCGAAGAATGAATGAATACCGATAGAAAAGATACGCGGCAAGGTTTCTTTCACGGTCAGAGTATGAGATAGAAGTTGGGCGCAGCTCATTGTGCAGTAATGGTCAGTAAAATGAGTCCGTAATTGATTCCTCGGCAATCGAAACTTACTACAAAGCGAGTAGCCAATGGTGGTTACACAGCCTGCAATTTGCGTTCGGTAAGTGGTTAACATCTGTAAGGAACACGCCGACCATAAAACCCGTTTACATTCTCGTTGGTGCTTAGATTTCTTAGCCCCGGAGCAGATCCAAGCCTGCGTATACACAGATATTTTACAATACGAATGTGTGCGTTAGTTACTACGAATGGTTGCAGGTGCCGGAGGTTTTCCACACGTCTTGATCGCTCCTGCATGCTCACTTACGCTCTCTGCTGATGTTACGGGGTAGATACGCGTAAATCCGATTGCTATCGTTCCGATATTCACCTTGCAATAACAGTATAGTTTCCTTCGGAAGTCTGCACGCTTCGTTGATACCAAGGTGATAAAAACCCGTCGCAATCCGATGAAGAGTAGATTCTGATCCAGATTCAGGCGTACCCAAGAAGTCCGTGTTTCCACGGTGGGAACCAGTTCTCGTGTTCCATGGGGAGTTTTATGGCGCGGCATACGTTGATCCCAACCCTGACTCGTAAAGCTCGAATATACAATATGCGACATTGCCAAATAAGGGGGTCCGTCTATTATTTTACGGCATGAAATCATTAGCATTCTATCCATTGGAGCCTGTTATTAGGCGAGTTAGGTTGGGCGGTAGTAGGGGAGGCTGGACGAAGATTGAATCTGGTTAATCGAGTGTGGCTGGTGAAGGCGACCAGGTAACAAGAGCGTAATAACGACTAATAAAGGTCGCAAACTCAGCCCCCGCAACGGTCGGGAACCGCACACGATGTTTTTCAGCGCGTTAAAAACGGGCGTAGAAGGCGAAGAAGAAAGGCGACTCTTTCCGGCAAATTGAGCCTTGGGCATAGCCGCACAATGTGGGAATATCGAGCATGACGCGGGGGGCTGTCGGGTTTTTAATAATGGTCTTGTCGCACGAAGGCTTAGCCGATTACCACTGGCTTCGAATGGATGGATACACGGGCTCATCTCCGTGGCAACGGCGCGCGCCGGGCATCCTGAGGGGAGAACGGGTCAGGTTATGGAAGGTCTGAAGGCTCCGTTGAAGTGCCTGGAGAGCCGCGGATCTCTCGAGCAGACGCGATCCCCGCGCTTTTAGAATGGTTAAAGAGGCGCGCGCTCTTGTTAGCGCGGTATTGAGGGAAGGCATCGGACTGAGCTTGTACAAATTAGTTCTGCCAGATCAACACCTCGGCAATAAGCTACTCGAATATGTGACTCCCGCTGGGCCCCGTGCAACTCTCGATATGTGACACCATGCGTGCTCTTAACAAGCCCAAAACGTTACGCACCGCTGCGGCGTTCTCCAATAAAACAGACTCGCGCACGCGCGCGCACGAAGTAAGAGAGGGAAAAAATACGAGAGAAGAGAGGATTATCGCGTAACACGCGTGTTGATCACACAGGGGGAATTCCCGAATGAATATTAGCAACTTTACATACTCGCGACGATATCGAGTCAATTGTTGTCCATGTTTTGACGCCGCAACGTATATCGAGTGAACTTTGCGACCACGGAATCACTTGTCGGAGCTGTTTTCTTCCCTCTTTCCTCATTTCGGAGAAATCATTTCTTCTTCCTCTCATCTCCTCAATGTCTTTATTTTCTCAACACTTACGCCGCACGCCTTTCTTTCTACTCGAAAAATCATGACTCGATTATTTTTCAATATTTTGAGGTGAAAATTGACCGAGTAACTCTCAAGCCACAGATATTCGAGAAAACTAAAAAAATACGGAGCTACTGCACGTTGAAAAAAAAGGCATTTACTCGAGTGATAGAGGTTAAATTTTTGAAAAAAGAATGAATTAACGATTTATACGATATTTCATTACTCGTCTTCGATCAAATGAACATATAGTGGGGTCGTTTTTACCCCACTGTGTAGCGTACGAGTTAATTTGGTTTTCACTTTTCAAGATGCTGCGATGCCGCGGTCAATTTAGATGCCAACTTGTTGCTCCGGAACGGGTTAGAAAGAGCGACCCCTTTTCGTCAGGGTTCGTAGACCACGCAGATCATCCGAATTCGAAATTCCGCCTCGAGTGCAGTCCGTGGCAAAATGCCGCGTCACGTCTGCCCGTTGAAAACAGGATTGCGTTGGTCGCGGCTTTTGTGTCTGGTCGGTCAACACGCTGCACCCTGGGTATTATCATACCTACATACACACCTCGAGATTGATTAGCTCGCTGTTGTTCAGTTCTTCCCCCCCCCCCCCCCTCGCCAGATATTTCTCTCTCTATCTTCTCACTCTCGATCTCTCCTTCGGTGCCGCTAGGTATTTATCTACCTGTTTTTTGTACAGCGAGCGATCACTGCCACGGTAAAAGAGAATTGATTGCGTTAGTTCCAATCGGAATTGTTTGGTAAACCCGTGACATTGATCCTATCGCTATACAGTTAAGGACAGCACCGGTGCTATGAGGCATTAAACTAGTTATTTAACTTGGAATAACAAACGTTACACAGATTCAACCGCGGTATAACTTTTTGATTTTACCTTCCTAGGTTTCAAGTTTCATGTTTATAACTATTTGGAACGTTTCGTGCATCCGGGAGAAAAATGAAGTCGACTTTTCATCAGAAATGAGACGACGAAGTAATTTCATCCCGAGTGTTGATTCCAAGGGTTTTGATACCGCGTGTTGGGAATGAATGTATACCTAATTTATACGTACACAATACAAACAGCACCCACTCTCGGTGGCTCTGCAAATAATTGGCCGTGTAACGCGGTCGGCGATTTCGACACCGCGAGCAAGGAACCGACTCTGGGGATGCGGTGAGTGAGAGAGGGGGGAAAACATCTACTGCGTAGCTGAGAGAAGACACGCTTAATTAGGAAAGGCTGGATAATTTGTATATTATTAATTAAGACGAAGATTAATGCACCGGTATTAATCTAAGGATGTGGGTTGTGTTTCAGCGTCGTTATCCGACGCCTCTTGTACGAACCATACCTGCACAACAGCTATACGGTGTATATTTATAACTGCGAGAAGATACTCGCCGATTCATCTTTACGCGGTATATAATATCACGCCGTGTCTGAGAAGACGAAAAATGAAGAGAAAATAATAAGAAGAAAACAAGGTGAGAGAAAGAGAAGAAGAAGATAAAAAAATTGCTTCGCCATTCGTTCGTTTGCTCACTCATATGACGATGACGACGACCTTTGTAGGCAAACGCTAGAAGAACCACGTGACACGTATCTGAAACCGAACAAGCAACAAGTGGCAGTAGAACAAGTACGTTCGTCTAATTCTTTCTCAAACGTCATAGAAAAGTACCGGTTATACATGGTGACATACCGAGAATAGAAATTCCCAGCCTCTCAGTCCGGTGGTGCGATAATAAATTAATTCACGAGGCGCGAATTCGCTCACAGAAATGTCCGTCTCTCGAACGAAAATAAGTTGCCGATCTTACAAGACGCGTGAGTGAATATATTTCGCTCGAATTGCGGTTGACGGTAACTTTACAATTCCATAGAAATTCTTTGCTAGCTTATGGCTTAGCCGGGAGCTCGTTATTCCAAGAAAGAAGCAATTCCCCGTCGTTGTAAAATTATTTTTGCTGTCCATACATCAAAACTTTTTATTATACTCGGCTGAGCGAATCTTTTTTTTTTTTTACCCCTTGTTGCATTCTTACACTGTCACGGTTGAATGGTGATCACCGTTTCGACTCGGAATAACGGACTTGCTTGACCCTCGAAAATCTTAGGATATCACGGCGGCGATCCAGATCGTAATTAGCTTTGAGAACTAAAAATTATATACATATCTGTGCCTACTTTGCAGAAAAGTACTGGATAGCTAATAATTCTTCTAAGGACGAAGTGATGAAGAGGAAAAATTCAAGCAGTCCGGTTAGCCGGAGAATGAAACTACCGGCAATTTTCAAGAAGAAGGGAAACAATCCGACGGACTTTCGCAGTGATCTGGAAAACGGTTGAGTGAAAAAGTTTTAAAAGAAGAGTTGAGAAATAAAAATTTCTGAAAAAGAAAGCTTTATACGTTTTTTAAAAATAAATCTATAAACTGGGAAGAACATAATCGCTTATTCAGAAAAAGTAACATGGCGAAAAAATTGTGGGTATGTCGGTTAAACATTGAGAATCAATTTATTTCCGGTAGAACCGGAAGTTCAAATTAAACAAGACACGGCAATCTTTCATGCCTATAATCATTTGATTGTAAAATCCTGTAAGTTTAAAATATTTTCATCTAGCGGGAGTTTGTCTGAAACCCTGTTTTCCGGATTCCAGATGTTCGAAAACCCAAAGATTGGTTGAAATTCGAAAGATTGATTTTCGACCGAAGCCAATTCTTTTCTTGTACGGTGACGAAAAGTAAAAAAGAAGTAAGACGACGAACGAGATGTGATGCAGCGAAGCATTTACACCTCTCTCGAATCACGGATGTTCAGTGAATGCGTGGCTCTTCCCCTGACGCTCGTCTCGTCTCATCTCATCTCGACGCCTCTTCTCCTCAAGACGAACGTGTTTAGATGCGAATGGACGGAACGACGCGCAGCCAGGCATATGCCATATGGCTAATGGCTTCCGCGTTGCTCACAGTCCAATGATTAGCACCCGGGTGAAGCCCGTGATGACGGCGTCGTGTCAGGGTTCGCGATCGTGATTCTGGTTAGTGCTCGAGGTCTCGGAGGAAGATCCGATCTTGCGAGAATCAGAGAAGGCGGTAACAAGAATTTTGGACCAAGTGTCGCCCTTCTAATCGCTAGACGAACCGCTTCGACGATTTCAATTACATGCACCGAGAGAAACTTTTAGTTCCGTTTGCCGCTCATTCCTTGACTGTTTTCATCTTTTACCGCAATCGAAAAATATAGTTCTTGGTAGAAAATGAAAATTAGTTTTCTAGCTGTTACCGATCGTTCCGATCGTGCAACCGCGGTTCTCACTTTTTGTCGTACGGGGATTCGACCGAAGTCACGACTCGCAATTCATCAGGGAAATTATCCACGATCGAGTTGAGCGTATGGACGGTAAGCGATTGTGACAGCTGATTGTTTCCTGGTATGAATATGCATGCTGCTGGTGGCAAAGGTCAGACGGCTTCCTCGACAGCCGGCTTCGAATACGTTAAATCCACCACGATCGGATGCGTGTCTTACCTTTGTCCAAACCGAACCCAAGGCGAAACGCAGGAAACAATTAAACGTTCGACTCTTGTTTGAAGACGCTCGTGGATAACCGGGCAATTTTATCAACAAAATTGATCGCCCATCGGCCGGGTCAATGACTCGATCGACACAAAAACCGAGACACTCGAGTATCGTCGAAGTAGTTTAAGTTGCTCAATGGTTCTGTGATTGACTCGTTTTTAATCAGGTTAATGGAAAACAGTATTTTTCAATGTTTTTCTCCCTATCTTAAAAAATCTGGGCCAATAAACTCGTTCTTAAATATATCTGCATTGTTATAAAACCTTATTTTTCACCGAAGAGTTAAAGACCTCGAAACAGTTGCCGGAAACAATTATTATCTAATCATTTTCATGAAATATCTATGAGTCGAAAGATTCGAAAGTACGAAGTGCAAAGTTGAGAAAAGACAGTTTAAAAAAGATCAACTGATTAAGAAGATAATACGATTTAGCGGTTCGAAATTTCTGCTGAAAAATCTGTGATCTTTCATCACCGATTCAAAAAGATTCTCGCGTGCACAAAACAGAGATAAATATTAGCGGACCGTGATTTCGAGGTGCGAACTACCCAACGCCACCGCGTAATTTTCTAGCAAAGTGAATAGACACAGAGAGAGAGAGAGAGAGAGAGGCTCGAAATCGAGAGGTTCGTGCGCGTTAAACGGACCGATGGCAAAAACCGTTGGTCTCAGTTTACGCGACGCGGAGATTAAGTTGTCGGTCACGGTGTCCAGATATCGTGTGATTCCCACCGGCCGCGAGCCAACGGACGGTCGGTTACTGGGTGGAGGATGGTAAACGGCCCATCGGGCAAGATCTCGGTCCTTCGCGGGTCGAGACAAAGTGTTGAGATCCTAGAGAGACGCGGCACAAAAAGGGACCATTAATTATGACAGGTTGATGTACGAGCTCTCGTAGTCGAGAAGGACGTACGCCGCTTCCAACCCCGAGGGGTTACGACGATGAGGTGCCGGCGAACATCGGCCGCCTCTTCATCGAGCAATGAAGCTTTGAATCCAAGACGGGTATGGCGCGAAAGGATCCGTGATATTTTAAAGGGCAAATCCTGAGCGGTACCGTAATAATCGGCACGATCCAACGAATCCATTTCAACACGTTGGATGAGGCTGATTGGCGAACGTGATTTTTACGTTTGACGTAATCCGTAACCATTGCGTGTCGACGGGTTGACAATGGCAGTTGAAAGTCCACGGGCTTTGGCAGAAGCGCTAAAAGCCTTCACCGTCAACCCTTTCTTCATCCATCCCTCCCTTCGTCCCGAGGGATGCACCCTATCATCGATATACTCTAGGGTCCTCCCCGGGGAGCCCCCCTCCCCCCTCCTTCCCCCTTCTCTCTGCCCAATGCTCACTGCGGAGGGATCTCAATCGGTATAGCAAAAAATCTCATTTATCCATTGTCCCGTTTCTCCCCGCGGGTATAATACAAATCCGGGGAGATAGATCAGTCTCCTGTACCCTGGCTCGTGCAGTTTATGCACTCGGGACATTGTAAGATGTGTTTATTAAGTTTGCTCTACGCGCTTGTAGTTTTTTTTTTTTTTTTTCTTTTTTACCTACTCTCAGCCGTGTCTCACCTTCGCCTTATCCCATCTCCTAGGATCAAGGATCAGGGGATGCTGCGTGCGATCGCTCTGACCCTGATCTGGGGACGCCCCTCGATCGTCAGGTCAACGAACATGACTGGCACCAGGTTATGGTTAGAGTAACACCTTAATTCCCTTTGTCGTCGTGCCGCAGAACGAGATGGAGCAAAAAAGGGATATCCCGTATTTCATTCATTCCGTAGTAATAAGACAATGTGCGAATAAGGGTGATTCGAGGGTAGCTAACCAAAGTCAGACACCATAAACGCATTGCGCGTTGTAATTCAACTCACCTATCGACCGCGTGTCACGCGCACCTGAAGACGAAAACGAACCGCTTGCTCGAGGGCCTGTGCGGGTGTTTTTTTTTTTTTTGGGGGGGGGATTCGTATACTCGGTGGAAAGGTACCTCTCGCGCGGGGACGCGAATGAACGGATTAAAGGATGATCCTTTGCTACCAGAGGAGCGAGTCCCGTCGACGCCGTCAACGGTGCTAACAGGATTGCCGATTACCGTTCGGATGGTTGGTGCGCGCGCTGTAGAGAGAGGAAAAGAGAGGAAGAGAGAGTCTCAACCGTTCCACCCTCTCGAGAGCGAAGGAGAGATTTGGGGGTGGAAGTACAACATGATCCGTCGTTTATCCGGGCACGCTTGATTCCACTCAAACCTCACCGCAGCTTCACGTTTCGCGATGTCTGTACACGGTAATGAAACGCGGGTGAGAAACCGCGGTAAGTTTCCATGGTGGAATTGCTGTCGCTCGAATGCACCGTCAAGAAAGAGAGAGAGAGAGAGAGAGAGAGAGCTTTTTGCGGGGCACATCACTGCGGCACCGATTTCGGGACCGAATCGCAGCCCCGGCGCAAGGATGGTGAGGTTGACTAATGCTCGTGTAATTCATTGCACAAGACGTTATAAGACACGTATATACATACACGGTCCGATCTGGTTGGGTCTGGCAAGGCATGCAGCCAGCCGTCGAGTATCAGTTACGTTATACCCCCGTTGGTCAGGTATATAAGTTTGGGCCTCACGGCGGCTTGTGGAACCGGGACCCATGAACTGACCGAGGTTTTGTTTCTCACGCGGACAAAGGGCACCGCTCCATTGTTTGCACATAGGACGAAGTAATTACCTTTCAGGGCGAGAGCTCTTCCTCCGCGTCGCTACGTGGCCGCAGTGGCCCTTTTTGCCTCGAGAAGAAATAAAGAGAAAAAAGAATCAACCCCACCTATCTGCACAGCTCTCTCGCTTTATCTCCGGCTGAAGAATACGGAAAATCTATCCGTCCGTCTCTCCGTCTGCCCCGTTCCTCGTGCGACTCATCCTCTGATTTACGAGTCACTGCTGTATCAATGGATTAGCCTAGGTGTACCGGGTCGCCTGTTTCGGTAATGCCCACCGTGCAAAAGGTACCTACGTCCTCGGGCCGTTTTTACACGCGGAAGTTTCTTCTTTTGGAAGTAAGAGCAAAGGGGGTAAGGGACCTTTTGCACCCAAGAGCATCTCCGTCGACGTTGGGGCTGACCCGAGCGTCCATCCGTCCATCTACCCGCCCATCCATCCATCCATCCATCCATCCATCCATCGGTGTAGGATATCGTGTTGCCCATTAGGAAGTGTATAAGCTGTCCAGTAATTAGAGCTTAATTAGACCCGGACCGGCTCCTCGGCGCGGATACTGATTACTACTCGGAGTCAAAGGAGGATCCGCTCCTGGAGTTCACTACCCGATTTCGTAAGCGCAGGTAAATACTCAACTACCCCCACGGGCACGCTTTCGAAATTCAATATTCGAATGCGTAACGCGTGTCCCGCGCTTCCTCCCAGCTGCCCCTCTTCCGATAACGTTTCGTTCCGAAGCCATGCCATGCCATGCCATGCGGCGCTGCAGCTCCACGCATCTTCCAAGATAATATCTCCGGCAGACCGACGACGCCGCTCAACTTTGACACGGGTTCTGCACGGGCACCGTTATCTCTTCGCATACGTACGGCTATCTCTTCACGAGCCAAAGGGGTCGCTGAATTGCCTGTACCCTAACCTCGTAGCGAGGTCACTGTGTTTAGCTCGAAAATCAACCCAGAGAAGAGACGCGCGTCTGAAATCTCAAACATTCTCCGTTATCAATGTATGGTCCCAGCTGGCACACTCGTCGAGATGTCAACTATCAATTAATTACTAGGTAACTGAACTCGGTGTGTATGTCAACGGATGAAAGAATACTTGACTTGAGTCGACAGAAAGTCGGCAAGACGGTGCGGACTATTAGCCCGATTGTGAGATGTCGTAACGACTGTCAATAAGCCTGAAATCGAAGATGTGTTTTGGTATAAGGACCGTCGTCAAAAACGCCCAGATCAAGACAAACTAAAAAAAAAAAAAAGAACTGAATGTTATACAGAATTTAAGATAAGTCGATGTAGGTAGATACATAACAGCATCAACGAAATCTAATAATTATTGAAATTACAAAGTTTCGCTCGAGTATTATTTACCGTCGACAAGTCAACTCACATTCGAGTAGACTGTAAATTTCTTAAAGCTTCGTAGATTCCCGATCATCTTGCTGATCTTTAGTCAATCACTGGCTTCAAATACGCGCCCTTTTCATCAGCCGTCTACGATTAGTTTACTCAATTTTCACCCGACAATAACTCAAACGCAAGTCGACCGTGTATTACTTGGATATACAACGTGTTCCCAGCAATCGTGTCAAAGTGGTGTTAAAGTCCCATGGAATAACCGTGGAATCGATAGTAAGTATATCAATAACGAAAACATCTCCCGGGACGCAATTGTTACGGATACATCGGACGAAACGATGGTCGTCGAAAATCGTCGCAAGGATCAGCGAGGTATGCAAATGTGGCGTCAAGCGTGGCCTCCGGTATTAGCATGATAATACAGATGGCAAAATACGTAACACCATTAACCTTAGCCTTGTCTCAATAACCCTTTGGCTGCGCTGTTCATTCACTGAACAACGTGCACGACGTTGCGGAGGGACGACGCTGAGCACGTTCTGTGTCCGGTTGTGTGGCTGCTGTGATGGACCATTCGGTCCCCCAATCCTTCCCTTCTCTTCCCTTCCCTTTCCCGACGGGATCGGCTTGTGTGCACGTGTATGAGGAGCGAGAAAGGGTGCACAGGTGATCATGAATGCCGTACGAGTGTGTATCTCCGGCGATCTTTCACCTCGAATGCACCGAGCGCGGCGAACTGAGCGAGACGTGCACCCTCTGCACTCGTGGCTTTATAACACGATGATCCCCGGTGTCAGGCCGCGTTTATGGACCAGTAAAGGTGTCGACAAGCACGAACTACCGGAGTATCACCTCCGTCATCTTTGTTACGCTAATCACGGTGCGCTGCTGCGCATGGTCACTGAGCATCGAAAGCTGAGCACCGAGACACACAGGGTCTTGGTAAGCGGGAGAAAAGGCAACGGGATGACCGACGTAAGGCGGACGATGCGAATGCTTCTTAATCACGTTCCAAGGGCTGCTACCGGAGTGTTAACGACGTCCTTAAGTGATCCTTGGCACCGTGTTGCGCTTACCTGATATATACACGGCAGGTATCAAAGCCTCCAAGTGCGGTACAACGATGACCGCTGACGCAATTAACCACATTTTCATTCGCAGGTCTCGCGGATCGTGTAATCATCTTCAATCATAATCAAGAACTACCTCCTCGTTCATAGGTGACAAATTGCTGCTTACGTACATCGCGATTATTAGCTAAACCAACCAACGGGTGGTGAACGTGGTGGTTATGATGATCACTCGCAGTTAAGGAGCGCACCTTAAAGATCATCCGTCTGAAATCGCGTCGTGGATTTGAAGACTTCCTCGTGATCGTCTCAACTTCCTACCATCGCGATGATTCTTCAGTTTTAATCAGTTCGGTAACGATTACGAAGATTGCAGCAGTGGCGGCTCTCTTATGTTTTATTTATAATCACGCACCTTTGGCGATATACTATAGGCGGACTGTCTCACCGCTTGGATGATATAGGACCCATTTAACGACGGTAATTTGCACGCGGCGATTTCTTAACGAGTCAAATTACGATACTGACATCAAATCGTTGCGTTATAGCGTTCATCGTGAAAATCAGGATGCCTGATTTGCCATAAAGAAAAAATACGGTACTAACGCAGGTAAGCGGAATGAGACGTACTTTGTGCTTTGTTATCGCATTCTACTCCTTTCGCACCTCGTCACTGTCGCTAAAGTGTCATTAACTTGCGTCAATTTCGTGTGAATAATTATTCAACCTACTACGCATTTGTAGTCAAAATAAGCTCCGAATGCCAGGGAAGCCGTTTGGCTATTAATCGATTCTGATTCTTGGTAGGTAACGTGACGATACTCTTCCAGATACCTTCGCACCTCTCGGGATAAGTATAAGATTGCAACGCTATCTGACCCGTCACCGGATGTTGACTCTGCCCCTGATTTGATATCCCGAGGAACGTAGACTCGATCAGGTGTCTCAGATTGCATCAACAGATTTACTACCGCAACTCTGTTCGCGACACTCTCTGTGCTTATATATACATTCAAATATTTTACACTCGACGTTATACTCCCAACGAAAACTGACTCTCGGGAATTTAAAATAGTGCAATCGATCTCGTTTGCAAATATTTCTGATTTCAAATGCCACATATCACGTGTTAAATTTTCTTATTTCAATTTTTCACTGACTCTGAGGAATCTTGGGAGAGCTCGTCTTCCAGTGGCTCGATACATATATTTCCTTTCGTGAATTCTCAAAGCATTTCAGACCTAGGGATTCGTTTTTGGTTCTTTCTACTCGACGACAAAGAACAAGGCATGGCACCACAAGGCACCCGCGAGTTCAATCGAACTTCACCCCTCGCTACGTACACAAGGTACATAGATGAACGGACATGAAATCCGAAACCCGTCGTCGCACAGACAATCAACCGCGCGACATATGCCGTGGTCCACCCGATCAACCTCAGCCTTTGCCTCGGTAAGGTTCGATTTTTCGGCGAAGCTTCCATGCAGATATATTTGCCAATGGGCAACGGGCAAGTTTGGATCCTGCGTGGAGCGTGCGTCGCGAGCCAAGAAGCAGAGAGGGCGGAGGAAACAAGAGGGGTGCACCATTGTCCGGGTTACTCTACTACGCTGATTAAAAACCCGTTCTCCATTTCCTATTTTGCTCTTCAACAAGGTTCAACGTATATATATATATAATACATATATACACACATAGAAACCGTCGACGACGTCGTCCTCTAGCTGTAAGAATTTTTTACGCCCTCGCAGTCACCCTTCGCGCTTCATTTTTAAGTCGACTTTGAACGGCTGCCGTTGTTACGGGAAGTTGCGCGAATGATCGATGATCGTATGGATAAATTATGTAACTAATTTGATTTTTGTTTGAAGCTTTGATATTTGAAAAATGGTCTATAACTGTTCTTGCTACTGCAAAAACTGCGTTCTATGAAAATCGTACCAATGACTATAAAGTTACCGTGTGAATACTGCAGTTTAAAAATGTTGTTTTTAATCAAACAAATCCAGTTAAACAATTGTGGACTATTTTTTAATTTAATTATCAAGAGTCAAGGGGTGAACAGCTTAAACTAATATTGACTTCATTCTAAGGATGTGACAGTACAACTTACCGAGAGTATAAAAGATGATTACGCACCTATAATACGAGGATGTCTTTTAATTATGATAATTATTCCACAAGATGTTCGATTTTCAATGCACCGAATGATTTACCGAAAATTTGAGACGGTGCACTGAGAAAAAATTTCATTTCCTACAGTAACTAGAAAAATTCAGGAAAACAGGTATCGTTAAAAAAAAACTGTTTGAATATTGTTGGAATTACGAAAAACGAGGTACACGGAACCATTTTGCGCTATCGTCGATCCTTTTTAGGTAATTGCAACGCAAAATCAGTTTCTGAGGTTTACTCTACTTTTTTAGCTAAACAAGGCTTCATCGTCAATTTATCGTTGCACGAGCCTTAAATTTTCGCAACAGTTGCAAGAAAATATAGTAACAGTGTTCGTAATGAGAGAGAATAGTAACGGACACCCGACTTTCCGGTAAAAGCTGGAAAACTAATTTTCATTTTCTATCTAGAACTACATTTTCCGATAGTGTTAAAAAATGAAAATAGTCAAGGACTGAGCGTCAATCGGAACTAAAATTTTCTCTCAGTGTACCGTGAGGTACAGCCTGAAACTGGTATAATGAATTTCGTTGAGGAAGCATCTGGGCGATGATCGCACGCGTCTTTTTCAGTGGGTACCTACGCACGTGCCGGTTATCTAATTCTTCGAGAACCTCTCCTGGACGTACGGTCCCGGCAAATTACCATAACAGTGATACGCGTAAGTGGCTCTTTAGATATTAGAAGTGAGCTTGAAGAGCGGGCGTATTTAAGTACGTGTATGCCTAGCCTGACGTGTAACTGTATCCTGTAACTCTTACACGAGAGTTGGCACACAACCGCAGCAGTGGGTAAAAAAGGTATTAAAAGACACGCGTGCCTTGTCGCCTCTCGCTGTTATACTCGACAACCTACAATCTCGAGTAATACAATGAAGCACCTGCAGTCAACATTAAGTAATCGATAATTGATGTACCTAATTGATAATCACGGTGATTTAACCGTTGCTCAAATATTAAACGGTTTTTTAAATTCACGCCGGTACGCAACTGTCAAATAATTCAAGGTAAAACTGGTAGAGGGAGAGAGAGAGAGAGAGAGAGAGCGGAACAAGTGTGGGACACAATCAGAGCTTTTCAGTCTAAAAGGATGAGGAAAATCGACCTTAAATCCTCAAGATCGCAAAATTTGGATCGCGAATATAATGACAAAGATGATTTCCCAAGAGACAACGTCAACGTATCATGGCTTCGAACAAACATCAAAATACTAAAACTGAAAATAAGACGCAGCTGTTTGTCGATTCATTAATTGCCACTCAATACTTCGGCACTTCTGGTATTCAAACTTAACTCTCGATACCTCGAGAATCAATAAATCGGTTTGGCATTTTTCTCTCTACTATCGATAAACCCGGATCCACGGTTAATAAACTTGGAAGTGGTTTACTCAGCTCGCCAATATATAGCAGAAGAAGAAAAAGAAAAAAAAACTTTCAAACGGGCGTTCCAAGACATCTACAATGAAAAACACTTCGCACGAAGTGTCATCGAATCTTCTGAATTTCGTTTGCATATCGTTACTGGACAACGAAGTACTAATAAAACTGTTGAATATCAACGGATTAGTACAGCTGCGCGTTGAAGTTTTTTATGCGAATTACAAGTTACGGTGTAATAAAATTTATTGGACAGGGAAAATAACTAGGCGTGTTCCACCCATGCCCCGTTACCTGTTTCTTCCCACACTGCATGCGTATTGCTACGGTAGAATAAATACTGTAAACTTCTTACCGAGGACGTCGGAACTGATCGTATATGCTTGCAAGGACGTCCGGTTCGGTCGGTGTGAAGATTTGGTAAATTTCTCACGAGGGTGGTGGATGTCAGCGACGTGCGGCTTATTGGGGGATGAAAAATGATGAAAAAACCAAGGCCTCGCATCTGGACCGTGTTCCGGACCCCGTCAGCATCAGGAGTCAGCTGCGTGTGCACCGTTCTGAAATTTTCAATAAGAATGAGGTGTTTAGAGGAGAATTTGGCAAATTCGATAGATTGTGCGTATATTCGTGGTGTTTGCGGAGTTAGCAGCGCCGGTGCAGATCGTTAAACCGTGAATGCACCTCGGCTTGGTAATGTTTACGCACGAAGAAATTCCTCGCGCTCCCGTAGATTAATGGATCGAAGTCTTTCAAATTCTGCTGCAACGTTAAACGATCGCTCTGTATCGGAACCCAGTGTTTGACGTTCGACCATTAGCCGAGTGACCGTCGCGGCTCCCCTTCTCGCCAAACTCCTGAACTCGACGTCCTAGCTTCTGGATACATGCTGTAGGGTCGCACGTTCCAAATAACTTCAGCAAAGAGGGATGGTTCCTGTTGCAAACCACTCCAGGTACTCACTGATTTTTTTCAGGATTTCAAGCTTCGGAATTTCGTTCGATATCGAAATTCGTACTTTTCGTTGATCTCAAGTTGCAGAGGGCGTCGAGACGAATCCAACGATACCCAACAAGGCGTAATTCTGACCGTTCAACACCGAGATATCCGCATTCGAATCTCGAGCGCGGTAACTGGGGCAGAACGCGCTCGAGCGCAGCGCGTGACTACATAACTTGAAAAGGCGATATCTCGTCGTCCGTTCATCGGAATAGTGCTTTGTCGGGTATCGTTGGAATCGCCTCGTCACGGGGCATAATTTGAGGGTAAGAAAAAAAATCAATTTCCATTTTAGGAAAAAATTTGTTCATTCAAAGCCTAATCCACTTGGAACACGGCGGTTGCTTCCTAAAGAACGAGATTCGAAAGGATTTTATAAACTATTAAAAATCAACGTCTGCAGCGACACGTTACGCGTATACAAATGATCCACTGTCGTAAGGATCGTCAATGCGAGAGCCTCTCGGGACCCGGCGTATTGTGTATAGTAATACGTCGCACGACGGGTGACCATAAATAATTAGGAGACAGTCGACTGTTTGGCCCCGATTTGAATTTTCACGTGAGAGTTTTGCACCGGCCGACGGCCTCTGCCCCGCGAAAAGGGGAGCAGGGTGACCGAAAACCATTAATTTATCGTAAACTCACGTCGTAGGTACGGCCTTGCGCGGCAACGCACCGTAAAAACACCCTTGCGCAGGTATTTTCGATCCCTGTGTGCGGGGCATCTTGACCCGGGCTAATCGTGGGACAGGTGACCCTTGCCGGACAACTGGCCACTGTGGATGGTATAATGGGCTTCTGTAAGACGGAGGGTCAGATATCCCCCGCCCCTATGCAAATATCGGGCACGACGACGGTCGTCCGCATGAATCTCCGGAATGATATTTACGATTTATTACCTAATCGCCCCGGCTCCGTGTAGTCTTGCGATTATTCCCGTCGAGGCGAACGTTCGATTCCGCAAAAGAAAAATAATTGAACGGACTTGAAAATTTGAAGATTCTTCGGTCAAGTTCGGATTTCAACTATATTGGTATACGAGTCGACGTAGTGACGAAGTACTTTTTTGTGAAAAATACCGCGAAAGTGACCCACGCGAAATTTTTCCCGACGGTTAAACAATTTCGAGATAAAAATCCGAGACGCTGAGAGAAAAAGGCAGCTCTTTCAGCCCCGCCGCAGAAGCCGAGATTCTAATTATATTACGAAACTGGCACTTAACCTCGGCAGTTAAATACTAACCCATCTAAACCCAAGGGCTTAATTAGATTCGTTACAAACTCGGTTAGTTTCTCGTATTCAAAACGCCCCCCCCAAGGAGCAAGGATTGTTCGGATGTATAACGCGGTTGAAATTTTTATTTATTTATTTATTTATTTTTTTTTTGTCCTACCTTTGATTCCGAATTCGACATTACAAACCGAAATCCATAGAATTCGACCAATATATATATATATACATATATGTACACGAGGCAGGGTAGCTAGGGATAAATCGAGCCGAGTGTGCGGGGTTAATAAATAAATTAATTAAAAGCAAGGAGGAGGATGTGGGGGAGTGGGTGGCCGGGGGAAACGGAGATAATGTTAAAATAATACCACCGCAGGGACAATGCCATGGCCCGGGGCCCGCGGTTCTTAAACTCTCTTGCGGAGTTAATTTCGCGGCATTAACAGTCGAAAGAGTGCGAACAAAGAGACTCGGGAGAAAGGAGAAGATAAGGGAAGGAAGAGGCAACAGAGGAAATATGAACACACTCATAATATAGGCACCCGCGGCCTCCACGCCCTTCGTGCTCAACAGTGGCTTTCAACAACGCAGCCGAGGATCAAGATATGCGTGCGTAAAACTTTAAGGTACGTCTGCATAAGTCGAACAAAAATCAACGGATTAGAGTCTACGGGGTAAAGATGAGCGGTAACTCGGCTTGAAATCGATTGGAAAACACCGTACAAGTACTCCCATAACACGTCGCGGAAAGTTTTAATTTATTCAAACCTTTTTCATTCATCCACGGTATGGAAAAACGATACGATTTTTTTATGACTGCGCAGAGAACCGCTGCGAAATCTCTCCTGATATTTTCCGCACACTCCTCTTTTTACCCGCAAGCTATGGCGTGTTCGGTAATAAACCTATCAAAGACGTACCCACGTAAAGGCACGCGCGCATGTAGTTATATATGTGACGCAAGCTTCGTGCCTCCGAGATTACCTCCTCCTAAGAAGGCGGATGACAGCAATATCTGGCTCTTAGAACAGTTTCGCTGCGAATATTAGGTACCCGAAGCTTTATACTTCGTCGCTTCTTCTTCTTCAAGTCTCAACTGGCTTAACCCCCTCAAATCCACGGACTGCACCGTTACGGTGTGAGAAAACTTGAGCACCCGCGTGCGCATGCGCGAAATCATGAGCTCGGATCGGTAGTTTCAGCCGACACGCGCCGAATTTTCGTCTGCTAATCAGGCTGGCCAACTCAGTCGGGGCGAGATGTCAGCTGTAAAAATTGAAATTCATCTCGAGGTTACGCAATATTGCGTTGAAGACCTCAAACATCGAAAATGTAGCGAGGCTGCATCCGAGTCAACATAACCTCGAAACGCTTGCGTGCATCGGACAAACAAGTTTGCGCGTGCGCGCACATTGTGGTTAGATTTCCTAATATGTTCGTGGATCACGAACGAATCGCAAACGCTCGTATTTCAACTTCGATCGAGGAGTCGACCGTAAGCCAATTACGAACAAGCGAACGTGCGGTAGCGAAAAATTTTCATTTTCAAGTTACCGTGGCTCGTCAGGGAGTAGTGGGCTTTAATGCGTGAAAAAAGTGGCCACGAAACCAAGGGATGTAGAGAGCGCGGGGTAGCTGTGAGAATAGCAATACAGTAGTGGTGGAAGCGCGGCGGCACGGGCGACGAAGTACAAAAAGTAATTACGGGATGGTTTCCGGTAATCATATCTGGGTCGCATTGAATGAACGCATTGTTCGGCACCCTTCACCGCCACTCCGCCCTCGTCCACCCTCGACCACTACAGACTTACCCCCTGATTTCTCCTGAGTTGCGGCTGTTAGTCGGCCGCAACCGCAACCCTCCCTCTCCCCTTCTCCTTCTCCGCGACTATTATTATTAGGGCGACAATATCACGTTTTTCGTCTACAGAGTTCGCCTCGACAAAGTTTCTTTTTTTTACCAAAATTCAACGAACACGATGCGTAGGTACCTAGACTGGGAGGGGAAAAAAAACGTAATATCCACGCAGCGTTACATTTGACAGGACTTCTTACCATCGGCTTCATTAGGTTATATACCGAAAGCAATCCTAGTAGAAGTACCGATCGTGTTCAGACCAACGTAGTGCGAGACTGTTTTCAAGTCTTGTAGCCAACAGCATACGTAATATTATACAAGGAATGCTGTTTAAGATTATCCTCTACTGTTAACATTATAATCCAGTGTTGAATCCAGTATGCAAACGACAAACACGCGGTCAACTTTATACCTAGAATTATTTAAAGAGGTTGAAGTTAGTAACGTTACTGTAACGATGCATGTTTAGGAAACATCGTTACTTCGCACCTTAAATCATGATAAACAAAAGCCATATTCTTGAGAGTCGTTCTAAAATTGCACAATGATTGTAAACTTTTCTCTGATGTTTCGTTACACTAACGTTACTAACTTCAGTCTCGCGATTGTTAAACATTCTGTATCGGAGTATTTCTCGTTACAACATAACTTTCGGCTACCCTGATAAAATTTCGTATCTACCAGAGTTTGACTGCGATCTTTTCCATTACTCCGTTCATAACTAAATTCCGTCTTTGAGTAAGTCTTTGCCAAATGTTTTTAACACGCGTTACACCTTGCTGTTTGTAAAATAAGTATTTACGTATTAGATGAACGAACGTAATCTCCGACTACTCCAAACGAATATGGCCACAACTGGTACGTATACATACATACATATATATATATATATATATATATATATATCTACGCTGCAGCAATGTCTGTATACGTATATAACGATCGACAGAAGTGCAATGTAAGAGTATAGTGGATCTGCAAATGATACAATGAGATCAGACTAAGGTGTTTATAAATAGTAGCAGATAGAGGATCGTTGAGCGAGTGTAAATGAAGAGAGTAGAAAATCGTTTGGCCAGTGCCCAAATCTGACCCTCGACGTCACCGGTGACTTTTAACGCTAGGTTCGGTCAAAGGGCAAATAATTGACACCGGTTCAAGAAGAGGACTAAAAGACAGCGACCGAAGCCAGGGTACCTATTTAAACATCTCGTTCGAGAATGCCCGCGAAGAGGTTCGTCTCAAAGTCCTATTTACGGACAGAGCGGATTATTCGTACGTGCGTTACGATCGCACCGCGATACCGTAGCGATAAAAATAAGAAGAAGCTCCCGCGGGGCAAAAAGCGCATCGACCGAACCTCGTCCCCGGACGTGCGTATAAAAATTCCGGGGGCAACGGGGCTTGAGCTAAGACTCGAGGGGCGGAAGGCTGCGACCCGACTGACCCGCGGCCGGTGGCCGGGTCGCCGTCAACCCCAGGAATCCCACCCCGGGGGCGGGTTCGGCCCATTTTTCGCACCCTACTTGACTCGGCGTCGCCATTGGCCGACGCCCTCCGTATCTGACCTGATCCCCGAACCACCCCCGCGCATCTCGTCCTGGCTTCGACCGGGCGACGCGAGGTAAGCTACAACGTTTTGGCCTCCGGAGTGAAGGCGAAGTAGCTGCCGCGCAAATATTTCCAGGAGAATAACGCGTCCGTGACGCCTTGGACTCGAGGAGTTTCGCCTCCACGCGAGAGTTTCGTCGCGCGACGTTTACAGGCGAGCTGTGAAGTCCGCTCGGGCGGAGAAGAGGGGACTAAAACTGTCTTATCAGACTAAATCTGAGCCGTATCGTTGGTACCTACAAAACTCTACGCGTCTACTCGTCTCTCTTAAACATTAATCACTCTGATTTACCCGCTCGGGTCGCATGTTTTTTCGGTTTTTTGTACGCGCCGGTCGCACAACAAGGTAGGTATAATGTAAAACAATGTCTATATATACATATATATATATATCACTTCCTCCTTGCGAGAACGTTATATATATATATATATATATCTTTCGTTAAACGCCTGTAAGCTTCATGGAAGTTTACGTGACGCGGTTTTCGCAATAAGTCACAACACGCCTGTATACATATACAATATACTCGACGATACGATTGTTACGCTCCGCCTCTGAATTAGCGGTTAAAAAAAAAAACCGCACTAAAGGTAAACCAGAGAAAAAGAACGTGGCGGTAATTGTGGAGGAAAGCCTAAGCGACCATAAGTACCATTTTCTCATCTCTTCTTCTCCGCACTGTTAGGTAATAAAACTCGACAAGTCTTTCCGACGTTTAATGTTTCCTCAAAACTCTAGAACTACCGGACCGATTTTTATTCTGATTTTTTCAATCAACAGCTACAACGGCCTGATTTTACGTTATACTTTGTTACAACCGTATCAAAAGTTTTTCAGTTATAACGATATTTCTAAACCAAGTCGGAACGGGACGACACACTTAAGAGAACGCTGACTAATCTCTTACAGACAGAGGTTAGGTTAGGTTTAGGTTAGGTAAGGTTAGGTTAGGTTAGGTTAGTTATCGCCAGTCTTCGTTCAACTATTCTTAACACTGAGCAAAGTTCTTTTATTCCGGTAAAATTTTCATTTTCGACAAATTAATCTTTCGTGATTTTATTTTCCATTCCAAACATCGAACCTTCCAAGTTTCGAGCCCCGATCCCATTTTATTGTATGTTAAATTCGGCCTGTAGCGAAGCAGCGACGAGTTCCCATCGCCAAACGACGAGAGCACGTGTGTTTTTTGTTGATTTTTTTTTTCTACGACCAAACTGAGAGAAATTTCTAGTTCCGGTTACCGCCAAGTCCCTTTGACCATTATCATTTCTCACCGCAATCGAAAAATATAGTTCCAGGTAAAAAACGAAAGTTAGTTTTCTACGCGTTACCGTAAAGTCTGGTACCCGTTGCTACTGTTTCTCACCACGATCGCTGTTGCTATATTTTAACGCTCGTGCAACGATAAATCGACGTCAAAGCCTCGCTTGGCTACAAAAAAAGTCGAGTAAACCTCAGAAACTGATTTCGCAGCAATATCCAAACAGTATTTTACAACGATACCCGTCTCACCGAATTTTCCCAGTTACCGTAAAAAATGAAATCCTCCTCGGCGGCACACCGAGGAGAATCCCTAGTCTCAATTTTGACTCGCGCCCGGTCGAAACGAACGCGTAACGACGCAAGGTGACCCCGGGGGTAGCGTCGGGACCCGAGGAAGAGTCCCCTCGACGAGGTTGGAAGAGAAACGAGACGCGCTCGGAGCGGAGCGGAGGTTGCAGGGAGCAGCGCGGGTCGGCGTTGTCGATTCGTAGGAAGTGAAGTGAAGTGGGTATCGCGGGCATCGCCGGTGGTAAGGGTAGGGCAGGGTCGGAGCCAATGAGAGTTGGCTCGGGGCGAGACCGAGATTCGACCCCACCTTCGGTCGTCATGGAAACCGGTTGTGCCGCGAGAAACCTGCGAGGGTTACGGGTGGTGGGGGGGCCAGGTCGGTGTCAGGGGTCGCCGGTGACGGCAGTCGGTCTTTGGTCGGCCACAAGAATAGTCGTCCTCGAGGTCCCGGTTGTTTTCTTAAAGCCTCTCAAGACAGAGACGGACCGAGGGCTATTAACCGGCCGCGTCCCCGCATTAAGGGTGACATCCCTTTGAAACGGACCTCTTGTACATACTCCGACCGTGTCCTTGACGTCGACGCGATCGTAGAAAGTAACCAACGTTTGCCGGATCGCGAGTAAACGTATCGATGTATAAAATAAACAGCTAAAAAACAGTGTGCGCGGTGCGTTTTTCCTTAAATTCGTGTATTTTCTTTTTTTACGAATAATTCAAGATTTCTTTTTTTTTTTTTTTTAATCGCCTCAGCGCCGTAACGCCAAGTATGTTTTTCGCAGATTTGTCTTTGCTAGTTTCTTTCTCGCTTCTTCCTTTTTTTTTCTTTTTTTTCACTTTTCAAATTTATCGAAGATTTCTTCGAGTTTTAGAGTTTTAACAAAATAGTCGTTCGATTGTTTTTTTTTTTTTTTTTCTTTTCTTTTCTTATCCAACCGTCTCTCTGCTCGTTAAATTTTCTTTCACTTTTTTTTTGCCATCCTACACCGAAAGCGATCGGCGGTGAAAATTTTATACACGCGGCGAGAACGAGCGATGCCGTTCACGTTTAACAGTACAATCAAACTACGCGCGTCACCTGTAACCTTTGGTGTTTTGTTTTTCACCGTTTTACACGCTAATAAACGTTAAACGTACCATCCGCGTTTACCGCTCGTGTCTTGGTTTTAACGAAACCTGTCCTGCGCGCGTGACGTTCACGATAAATAAACCCGGGAAACACGTGGAGTTGCCTCTGTGACAAACGACAGGCCGTCGTTTTGAACACTCCCGCGCAAATAATATACCAGGTTAAATCAGTGTCACCTCCAACCTGTCGTAATAATCGTCCGAGAAAGTTCGACCGGTCGTGATTCCCGTTTCGTTCATTATTACATCCTCCACGATCCGCGTCTGTGTAAAATAATCGTCGAGTTTCCAGGAGACATGCGAAAAAAGAAACACGTCAACGCGCGGTAAGAGATCTCTGGTGAAACATCGATACACGGTGTGAACGAAACGCGTTGCGGAGTAAAGAAAAAAACAAAAAAAAAAAGAAAAAAAAGCAAAAGTGTCCCGAGTGATTTCGCCTATGTGTACACGAGGTTTGTACGAAACGTTCGGAATCGCGGTGGAAGAAGAATAAGAGAAAAGAAAGAAGGAGAAAAAAAAAAAAGTGCATCGTGTGTGATGGAAAATTTGATTTAGGTACTCGAACGTTGCGGTTCGGTTTTCAATTGCAGTGTTTGTTTGTTCCTCGAATCGTATCGTGGAGAAAGTGTTGAAGATATTTCATCGACTTGTAAAGTAACGAGGAAAAATAAAAAATAAAAAAATAAAAAAAAAAAAAAAAACCATCCCCCACCCCCCTGGGTGATAAGAAGGTCGAGGGAACTTTCGTAAAAGCGCAAGGATCGCAAGGGAAGAGGCCGATCGATACCCTCGATCGCGAGGTGCGGGAAGCGCAGTTTTCATCGATCGTAGCCTCGAATTCTTCAGGGTGGTTCGAGGGGGGTCGGGAGGCGCGGACGCCCTGGCGACGGCCGGGGTGGCGTACCCGCCCGCGACGGCGACCCTTTTTCCTGCGCGAGTACCTCCACATACCGAGTTTACCACGTTGGAGCTGGGTTTCTCATCGCGAGGGACCTCCGCCTCTATGGCGTTGGTCGCCCCGCCGCCCTCGTGGGCCTCGCGGGATCCCGGGGCCTCTATAGGCGGGGGGCCCCTGCAGGTGGGGCCCCCCCCGCCGATGCCGCCAACGCACCTGACCCCGTCCGCAACCCCGGAGGACATAACGGCCCTCGTTCCCGTCGGTAGCGTTCTCACCCCCAGGGATCCACTGCCGCCCAGCACCACCCCCGGAAGTCAGGCGAACAGCTCGCAGTCCGGAAGCTCGCAGACCGACAAATCGCCGAATATAGAGTGCGTCGTTTGCGGGGACAAGAGCAGCGGCAAACATTACGGACAATTCACCTGCGAGGGTGAGTTCGATGCGTTGCAGACGATTCGTTTCTTTTTTTTTTTTTATCATTATACGATGTGCGGACGGATAATTTACCGACGGTGAACCAGCGAGCAGCCCGGTTTCGACTGTTTGTCAAACGGACTCTCTGGCGGGGGTGAAAAAAAAAAAAAAACCGGGATTTAACACGATTGGATTGGAATTTTCACCGACGCGAAAATCTTACGATCGTAGAAATTAGAAATGCGGAAACTTCGAGTACGGAAAATTTAATGTGTGGCAAATCGAAGTACCGAAAGACAAAATGCGTGTTATCCGTAGGAATTGTGACGATTCTATTCAACAGTTTGGCGTTCTACGTTTCAACCATTCTAATCTTATGCCTCTCCGTACTTCGACTTTCGCCATTTTTAAATTCTGTGTATCAAGTTTTCCCTTCTTTAAACCCAATTTTTGTACTCAATTTCGGACTTGAACGTCGGATGATAACGTTCTTAAATATTGGTACCAAAAAATATTCTATGTAAATCCTCGACGCCTCTTTTTTTTCACGGTATATTTTTGCATACACCTGTTATCGCCGAAACGAAATTACTCGATGGAACGGAAAATTTTAGTGTTATTAGCTTGTGATCACGGCGCGAAAATTTTACAACATTCTTTGTACGTTGAAGCTCCGCTTTAACAGGCTCGCCAAACGTTCGCCGTTGCAGTTGTCACGTTTTTGAAAATATCTTCGATTAGCTGCTTCGTTCAGATTTAAATTCGATTGACAAATCTCGCGACGTGGTTTTTGTAAGATCTGTGCAAAGTCACGATCAATTCCTCGTATCGTTTACACCTAAAAATATGTTTCCAATGCGGTTACATACAATATGAAAAACATCCTGAAACAAGCGTAAAATTGTTTCTCCTCAAATGCGCGCTGCCTGATAATTGTGAACAATTATATTTAATTTCGGGAAATATTCGTTTTACAATATTTTATCCGCAATCTCTAAAATAGCAAACGACTCGGAGAGTTCAGGTTTCAAGGTTAGTTCGAGTATCTCTGTTGCATTAGTTAACGCTCAATGATATCATTTTTTATCGAAAAAATCGGCCAAATCTTTATACTTGATGCGGATAACTGCAGCATATCAACCAAGTTCTTTATTCTCTGCTTGAGTAGCACCGGAACAAACGGTCTTTTCTTTTCAGAACTCGTGTAGCCGGAGCGCGGTAAAGAATCTGTCAAAGAAAACGTTTGAAGGAAAGATTCGTAAAAAAATTAAAAAAAAAAAAAGGAAACTAGAAATTTTTACTTTAACGTGTCACATCACCTAAAAAATTCACCGAATAATGATCATCGAGGTAATGATAATGTGCTAAAATAGTGTGATCAATAAATTTCACGTAAATCATAAATTTCCAACCCTTATTACACTCTTCCTTTTAAACTGGTTGTTCGATAATTTCTTATTTTTTTTTTTTTCTCGAATTGAAGATACGCGTAAGTTCAAAAAAAAAAAAAAAAACAAAAACCGAAAAACAAGAAGAAAAAAAATCACGCAAATTTTAAACGGTTATATCTACCTAAACCTCAATCAATATAACCGTATAATAATCGAGTGACAAAAATAAGTTGCGACAAAGTTTGATAACCCGATAAAATGATCGATTAAAAATCGACGCTAACGAAACTTCGTTTATCTATTTATGTGATAATGTGGTCGAGGTATGAAAAAATTTTTTCATCATCATACACCGTAGAAACCGACCGCGAGATTTCGTTGCACAATAGCGATACACGCACCCTGAATACCGGATAGGGAAATAAAGGGTAGAAGGGTAAATATCCGTCTAAAGATCCAGACCAGTTTTTTCTTTTTCTTTTTTTTTTTTTCTTCTTCGTACCATTCTCTCGGCACCGCGCAGTAGTAATAATAGGTTAAAAGTCCGAGGACGAGGATCAGAATTGACGTAGAATTTCTACCTGTTCCCCAATTTGTCACTTCGCCATGTATGCCCCGGAGCTCATTCGCATTTGAATGCACCTCGACACCTAATTCGACCCGTCAAGGTTCGGGGGTTGAGAAGTTGCATGCGGCGTGCATTAATTTATTCAAGGCGTGAATATACACCGCGTGTTCACGACTCACGTCTCAAAAAAACAAAGAGGCGCCATTAATAACCCGCTGGGAGCGAGTCGGGTTGGATGGTAGCTTAAAGGTGGGTAGGTATGCAAGGTTCAACATTTTTACATCTGTTAAGGGTCTAATAACGATGTAATCACCGGCGCACTTCCTTTTTCCTCCCGCTCGACGTCCTTCTTCTTATTTTATTCATCCCGTCTCATCTTCGCTTCTTATCCCGCACTAATTCCGCTGCCGCAGCGATGTCGTCAATGAGATTAATCACTCTATGAGTGACGAGCTACGCACGTTGCAATTAGCCGTGATACAAGTAAATCAGAAGTGAACGCGGAATAGAAAAAATAGTCGTAACCGAGAGCGAGGGGGAAAGAAAATCAAATCCTGAAGAAATCGAGAGAGAGATTTTTTTTGTAGCTTCCTAACTTCTACTTGGCAGAAATTACGTATATTCTATTTCCGAAGGATACTCGAAGATGGCGTAAAACATTGCAAGTAATCGAAATCTTTCTACGAGACAAACTTGTGTGGGAAAAAATTCTATTCCGCTTTGTCCCAAAAATATATTTAGAACGAACCGTTGACGTAATCCAGTATTATTATTTTACGTGGATAAAAAATTCCACGATTCAAATTCAATGAAAATAATTAACTCTCGGTAAAAGGTATTGTGAAAAACAATTATTATACACTGAGAAAAATTTTATTTGTTACAGGAAAATACTTTCCTGTAAACAATATTTTTCGATTGTATTAAAAAATGAAAATAATTTAAAAAAAAAAAAACTGAGCGGTGTATCAAAACTGTAAAATCGTACTCAAAATGACGGTATAATTTTCAAACGTTGTCACAAAAGTCAAGTGTCCAAATCGTCTATCCGTCGATAAATTGTCCGCGCTTTTAATTTTTTTTAAATACCGACAATGATTTACACTCGGAAACAACGACCGTATACGTACAATAAGAAAAATACTACACGACTCGGTATTCAGTTTGACAAACAAGCGATATTTTACGCGGGGGAGTGACGCAGCAAAGTTAGCCGAGAATATACGCGCGTCATTGATGGAGGTAGGTGTATAATATATATATATATATATATATATATCCGATCAGTAGTGTTCGCGAAAACGCGGTGAATTATTTATCGCGTGTAACAAGAAGTATAGAGGAAGTGGTTCGGAGTGTGTGAGTGCTACAGAAAAGTGCTTGGCGGCAGCTGCCTAACGAAGAAAAACGCGTCGCGACGGTGAGCAGAAAATTAGGGACTACGGAACGGGAAAAAGGACGGAGTCGCGTTTAGACGGAAGAAGACAAACTCGGGGAGGCATCGACCGATATCCTTGTTAATGGGAATCTACCGCCGGTCGCACACACTTGCCCGAGATTCTCTCTCTCTCTCTCTCTCTCTCTCTCTCTCGGCGAGAGGAAGATCAGGAATTATTTCTTCCTCCTCCGCCGCTCCGTCCCTTCATCCTTACACGCCCTATTATCCCGAATTACTCCTTATTGATACCAGATTGGCGTTGTAATTTATATCTCACGAGTGATTTAGTGCGTGGTTCGACGTGATTAATGCCCTCAACCCCCCGTGATCTCAACGCTACGAATTATTCACTATCAATCCCGTTGTATACATGCTCCTACTTTCAGAGCTTTTCTTTTTTTCGTTACGAATTTCATTCGCTCCCTTTCTTTCCTGGCGTGCGTAAGGCCGGGCTTTTTCCGAAAACGTAATCTGCGACTTTCCACCGATGCGCTTGAAAGAATGATTTTGCGAAAAATGATCGTTCTACGTTAAGTGGAAGATCGCGTCCGGTTGATTTTTTTCACTTTTGTACAATTTTTCAACATTTACTTAGTATCGTGAGTAAATTTAATTTTTTTCATTGCTGGCATCGATCACAATATCAATTCACGTCGCAAAGAAGACCCGCGATTGTAAAATATCAAGTATCAGATTGATGTTTGCGAAGCGTATCCTGACGACCTTTTCGTTATTAATTCAATCTCATAAAATATTTATAATTTGATACGAACTTTTAATTCAGGCGAACAAGATTCCGGGACGATGTATCGTTGTGTTATGGATCCTGATCTTCGGGTCGAGTATAAATGCCAGGAAAGAAGTAATAATTGAAATGCTGCAACGTGTTGAAAAAGTGAAAAACCAAATGAACGCGATCTTACACGTACCGTAGAACGCTCATCTTTTCACAAAATCTTTCTTTTGACTTGAACAAAATTTTTTAGGGGATGCCACCGTGGAAAATGGTGAATTATTTTTTTCCGAATCACCTTACAGCTTCGTGTGATATATTTATAGTTGAAGTTGTTCGTGCAGTCCATGATGAGTCGACGAAAATCCAATGAGGTCATTGGTGTACCTATACGTATATGTATAGCGGTATTTATTAACATTCGTGATGAAATGTCTGATGCAATGATTACGCATGAACAAAAAAAAAAAAAAAAAGTCATACAATGGTATAAAAATCTCGTCAATTCGTCGTCGGTACATTTCTACATTATACATACATATACATATGTGTATACATATATTTGCAAAGGATGAAATTCACCGACATTTGTCGCAGCGTTTCTACAACACCGGGACAATTGTGCAAATCTTCTTCATCGATAGATCGCAAGCGTAAGAAGAAAATATTTAAAACCATAATTTTCAAACGACATTAAATCTCGATTCGAAACAAAACAGAGAAACGTAATTTGATTTACAATAAATTAATGCAGAGTATTTGAATTTACGATCGGGCAAACGTAAGCGACACAATTAGTTTTTTTCTTCGCCCATACGCGTCGTGATTCGTAAAATTTTTTTAATCACCCCAAAGCGCATGCCGCAATGAAGCGCAATGAGTCGTAATTGTTTGTAATTTTTCGCATAAGAATACTCCGGCAGGTTTCACCTTTTCGCTCCGACACCAGTTGGTATTTAGATCCTGACGACTGATGGTATCCTTAAAAAATTTTACGCGGTTAAGTCACGCGTGTTCAAGTACGGATACAACATGTGTGTATACATGTACGCATGTAATACGCACGCTGCATGATGAGAGCATGAGATGCAAACGAGGAAAAAGAGAAGCCTGTCTAAGCTGACGCAACGAACCAACTCTCGTGTATGCATGACAAATCATCGCGTTGCGTGTACCTTGTACTTGAATAAAGGAAGAAATAAAAAGAAATTACAAAAACAAAAAATAAACAAAAATTAAAAAAAAAAGAAACCATGCCAGTCTCCGAGGATTTTTGTCAAGTGCGCTAGAAGCTTTGGGCGATTTGGAATGATAATGCGCGCGTGTGTGTATTTTATTTTTTTTTTATTCATTTCTTTTTTTCTCTCGTAAGAAAGTTTTTCATGCTTCTGTGCTGTTCGACACCGAAACGTCGACAGAATATAATGGCTACTTGTCTACGGGTTGTTCGACTCTTTTTTTATTTTTTTTTTTTTCTCATATCTCAGACTCGCGATTTACATTTCGCCCGATCGAATCCCGCAGAAACAAAGAATCTCAATATCACCAGGGTAACGAAGTATGTGAAAATAAGAAAGCTCGCAGCACGTGTCCCATAGTTTGAAATCCACTAAAAGCTTTGTATTTCAACGCTAAGCGCGTGCAGCCTTTGATTATGGCATACAAGTGATGATAAATTATTGAGAATGTGAGACGCCGGTGAGTCACCGTCGCTTCTTTGCTAACCTGCTGCATATACCGGGACAATCTCTTGAAACTATACATATAATGCGCATGCGCGAGTTTTATCGGCTGCACGGGCAGGCTGGCCACTCCGAGTTTCAGCTGTCAAACCCTGTTTCTGGCGTCGATGTAGTTCATACGAATTTTTAAGGTTAGAATCTCAAACAGTCGAGATAGTGACTCGGAAAGTTGATGCTAATGCTCATTGAAAATTGGCTTTATTCGAAAACATCGCCGCGGGGCGATTTCACCGACCAATGAGATTGAATTATTTGGCGCATGCGCATTGTATGTATAGTTTCAAGAGATTGTCCCGGTATGTGCACGATGCGTGAGCGCCACGTAACGTACACGCGTACGTGAAAATATATCATACGGAGGGTGTTGGGACGAAGAGAGAAAGAGAGAGCGAGAGAGAGAGAGAGAGAGTGCGTGTAACGCACATTGTGTGTATACCCGGTGACAATCTGGGCCACCCCTCAATCAGTCGGTCGCATCGCGAACAACCGCGGTTTGACAAATTGACGATAATTCGCGATCGTTTGACATCGGTTGACATCAAAATCAATCCGGCTACGTAATAAAGTGATCGCCGACAATCAGCATCGTTGTGCCAATGAGCGTCGAAATGTTCCTACAACACGCCACCGATGCGCATCGGTGTATTATGGAAAAGCACCTACATAGGGATATACTATACACGTATATACACTGTCAGAAAATTCACGGCGTCGATAAAAGTCCGCAACGATTAATGTCAAATTAAGCATCATCGGTGTAAATCGTTCGATTCTTGACACCTTGACACTTGGTATTAAAATGAATAAAAAAAAAAAAAAAAACGGTGCGGACTTCTATCACTGAGAGAAATCTTTAGTTCCGGTTACCGCTCGGTCCTTGACTATTTTCATTTTTTACCGCAATCGAAAAATATAGTTCTTGATAGAAAGTGAAAATTAGTTTTCTAGATGTTGCCGGAAAGTCTGGTATCCGTTACTATTCTTTGTCATTACGAGCACCGTTGCTATATTTTCTTGCAACTGTTGCGAAAATTTAATGCTCGCGCAACGATAAATTGACGTTTAAGCCTTGTTTAACTAAAAAAGTTGAGTAAATCGAACAAACTGATTTTGCGTTGCAATAACGAAAAAAGAATCGACGATAGCGCAAAATGTTTAGGCGTACCTCGTTTTTCGTAATTCCAACAATATTCAAACAGTTTTTTTAACGATACTCGTTTCACTGAATTTTTCTAGTTACTGTGACAAAAGAGATTTTTCTGTATTTAACACCGTATTTCTCTACAGTGTATGCTGAAACTCTTCTGATTGATAATTCAATATAAAACGTCAAACTTTATAGCGAAGAATGTGTTTAAATCAGAGGTTAGAAGGCATTGTACGTAAAAACTTGTGAATTTAATCGAATTAATTTTGGCATAAATATATATATATATACCTATAAAGTATACGAAACATATAATTAATAATAACGTGTATCTAGTAATCCGTATTTGAAAATCAAACAATCTATAGTGAGCATTCAGGGAGGGAAATCGTTTCCTTTTTGGTTTTGTGGTTTGATATTTGCTTTTTATGGGAGAAGGTTGACTCCTGCGAGAAAAACGAACCTTCTATCGAAGTGTGGTGAAAAGAATGTTTCGATTTATTCGTTCGCGACTCTCTGCCGCAAACGGAATCGTTACAATACTCCTCGAAACTCGGTACTCCGAATATCCCCGAGGGAGTTTTCGGACCCGAGGTAGGAATGGTGCAATTATACCGAAACTGTAGAAAACCGTCCATAAATTAGTAACCCCAAGTGGGTATAAAACGCGGTGTACAAATTGAAATCGACCGTTTCAACAGTCTTCGAGTATCCCCTTATCCTCAGTCTCGTCCATTGTGCGAAGAAGAAGCCGAGTAGAAATTTATCGCATCGTGATTACGATCGTCGTCATTGTTGGCCCGACACCGGTGTAGTAAAACTGAAAAATTATTGATCCGTGAGTACGAAAGGAGCGTAAAAAAAATTCTCAACCGAACCGATCGAGAAACTTACCCAAGTAGTATCAAGACCAGTTTTCTGAGACACGGAGCAAGTACAACAGCGCCGTTTCACTTTTCCCATGGGCACTTTTAGCCAAGGGTCATTCTTCGGCATGAAAATCCCGGTTATTTGCCCACTTCGGTTGGATTTGTTTGTATAATAAGCGTTGCGGCAGCGGCTCTACTCCTCGGTCGGTGGCGTACGTATAAAGATCGGATTTAGGGGTCGGGGACAAAAAGTTAAAAGGGTGGCCGGTTCTGGAATCGGGCCGTTATGCAAGATGACCACCGAGCCTCGGACCTCGCTTGGGATACCTTGAGCTTAGGTATAAGACACCGCACAATACGGTGAATGGAGGAAGGAACCGGGAACCGGGAACCGGGAACCGGGAACTGGGCCCGTCTGCCACACGGCTCGCTGCGCCGGGTCATTAATCAAAATATTTCGACTTGTCATTAAGGCGACCCTCTATACTTACAGTCACCCCTGTACTACCTCGTACCGACTCAAGCCATAACTCCGTCGAATCGACGCGTTTTATTCGAGATTTATTGGCCTCGGAACCTCGCGGCTTGACCGTGTGAAAAACTTTGGCTACTTTAGGTACCAATGGTTACTTGTGTTGGCGTATTTCGCCACTGTTTATTCTCAACCGCTTCAACGGTCAAAGCAGTGCAATTTTTTCAGCAGTATAGATAAAGTCGTGATTCTTTACCGTCCTGCACCTTTTACGAAGTTTGGTAGCTTCCTCGTTTCGGAAAAGTACAGACTCGAGCATTCGCGAGATTTCAAGAAAACATTCAAAGTTCAAGTGGTCAAAAGTCCTGAACATACTTTGACGTATCCACGAAGTAGAACCATTCCAAATCCACTTTCGTGTCTGGTCTCAGAAACCGAACTGCTCTCACAATGGAGCCGCAAGGTATAACGAGCAATCGAGACGTTGATAAGTCGAGTCCAGGTTTGAGGTCGTAATAAAAATGGTTCGGTTTCCGCCGAGCCAACGGCACTAAATCAGACGTGTATTATACAGCCGAAGCAAGCTGCCGGAATGAATCTGGAAGCCGTGAACAGCCCGAGAACTAGAACAGAGCTTTCGATCTCGGAGGGCGGTCTACAGCGGGTCCGGTCGGGTCCGGCAAAGATTCCAAATAAGGTTTCCATAACGGCGGTACAAGGTCCGGTTGACTCCTGCAGTGCGATATGCGATCCGGCGCGAGTTTGCCAGTTGCTGAGGGCACCTAGAGCGGCGGACATTAATCTACCGATTACAGAATCCTGGGACCTCCTCTTCGACGTACTCTGATCCCAACACGACTTCACCGCTATCCGTGCAGATACGAACGAGCAGCAGCCGGCTACACCCGAAACCCTTCGTCGGACATTTACACCGACAATGATCAGCTCAAAAGCAATTTACCCGAACCAATAGTCCTCCACTTTTAACCGAGTACAATCACGCCAAGCTCTTTACGAACCGTTTTGATTTAGAGCGGATCCTATCTCTTCCAATTGCGTAGGTACTGGTAGACTTTTGTATCTTGATATCCGTCTCTCGGTTTAGGTCAAAAAAATTACTCCGCGCGTATCGGATCAAGGTTTTCAAGATCCTTTCGTCGATGTTTCGCGTTTCGTCATTGGTATCCACGTACGTTGCTTTCGAAACTAGGAATACCTACGTCTAGAAATCAAAGAGATGTCGTTACGCGTTATACCTACTGCATCGGTATTGCTAGCCAAATACTTCCAATTAAGTATCTTGACGAATCGTCTGAGCGTCGATGATTAATCGACCTCACGGAAGACTGAAAATTGTAACACCTCCTGCGTAGATCCTTCAAAGTTTTCTCTTCTCATTGACGGTGAAAAATTAACGCCAGCAACCCCGATTTGTTCTCTAGTTTATAGCACATCGTGAAATAATACCAACGTCGCGCCTCTATAGCCTCGCCACGAATCACGGATTTGATCATTTCAGACCACCGAGGCTCTCCGATGTTAGTCGAGACGTCTCGATGTACTATAATTATCACTAACCGAGCTCCATATACAACGTCCTCTTTTTATTACGAGCCTACGATCCGGGTTTTTAGATGAAGTATGAGGATAGCCAGTTGATACTCCTTGCAAGGGTACCGCCCAACCCGTCCGGCGTCCCGTCCCGGGGTCCTCGAGAGCTGTCCTGGCGGTCCTGCGAAGAGCTCGCTGCTCTACCCCGTACCTGTTGGACGGTCTCGGAAATGATCCTGAACGCGAGCCGCATAAAGCGGTGCTTTGTTTCACACGCTGGTTCAGCCCTAACCTGTTATTACGCCTTTCTCGTAGCGACCCCCCCCCCCCCCCCCCAGATTCGATTCGAAACCTGGTCCAGGTCCTGTACCCGTGTCTCCGGCATCGCAGGAGGGATGAAAGAGGAAAACCGATATCTCGATCGAAGTAAACCGGACGTCCGACATTCATTCGTCGGCGGATGAATCCCGATCCGCGTACAAAAATGTATCGCTTTTCTCCCATGAGTTGTGCGGTAACAAATCGAGGGTACACCGTAAAGCACGTTTCCCAAAGAATTCTGTCCGCCTGTTTTTATTAGGAACCAACGGACAAAGAGGCGAACGTTGCCGAGCAGCCAGGGCAGCAGAGTTGCTTAAGAATGTCCGCTGGCTCGATCATAGTAATTACGTGGCCCAGGTAAACTAGTGCTTAAGACACGGGATATTATTTGTCCTGGATTATACATTTACACGTCCCCGGATACACCGACTCGCGGTCGTCTCGAGATAAGTATCTTATCCGTTGTACGAGCTCTCCTCGTCGTTGAAACGGAGCGGTTAGAAGGCGGTGCGATATGTCTGGTAGAAGAAATAAAAAAAAAAAAAAAATATGTACCGCTCGCGACATTGCCGATGGAGTAAGGCAATTGACACGCTGCACCGAAGAGGTTAAAGTTCTGCATAAATATGGCGAGACGTTTGACTGGTGAAACGAGACGGCGGAAGGGGAATCCAGAGGATGCCACACGGACACCGTGTTGGTTATACGCTACGGCGTAGGAAATTCAATTCTCGAATTGCGGTCTGAGATACTCTACGGGGCTTCTCTCGGTCTCTTATTCCCCAGCGAGTCTTATACTTACTTAGTGAGACTTACGTCTTGCCCCACTCCAAACGAAGAAGCCAGACATCCATGCCCGCAGGCTAATCGCGCTAATGAGATCATATTGTATTATTTCGTCTTTGCTAATCCTTATTAATCTCATTTCTAACTACGAGACGGCACATCGGAGAAATCCTCCTTAGACGTGCATACGTTGTTAGGTAGGTAGGTAGGAAGGTACCTTCCACTCCGTCACTTTTTCACTCAGGTACATCAGCGGTATCATCCTCCATACATTATCACGTTTGCATTGAACGTTGGCACCGAAATTAATTATTGTCAAGTCGACGGCTCGCCGCTGGCTCTGCTGCCAGGTGACTTTTCACACCGATGTCTTGTACCCGTAGTACGTATTATACATACCGGGACAATCTCTTGAAACTTGAAAATCAACAGCGCGTGCGCCAAATAATTCAATCTCATTGGTCGGCGAAATCTTCCCGCAGCGATATTTTTGTCTGCGATGCAGACGAGCCAACGTACGCAAAATGTGAACGTTTGAATTTTCAAAGAGCGTAAGCATCAAGTTCCGACCGTTCTTTAAAGAATCAACTTTCCGACCCGATAACAAATGCTTTCCAAAACCTCTCCGAGTCACGACCTCAATTATTTTGAGATTCTAACCTCGAAAATTCGTATCAACTGCATCGCCGTCAGAAACAGTTTGACAGCTGAAAACTCGGGATGGCCAGCCTGCGCGAACAACCGATAAATCTCGCGCATGCGCGGTCGATTATCAAGTTTCAACAGATTGTCCCGGTATACATCTACACCTACCATAAGGCGATTCTTCGCTCGCAGCGCAGAGCAACGCCATTCGCAAACCGTGTAATGCAATGCGTGTACCCGCGTTTTAATACCACGATGTTGGTGGACGTGGGGAGTGTGCTGGATGGTGTATCCTCGCGCTCCTCAAGGAGACGTAGAATTAACGTTGCTTGCCCGAACGCATCCTCTGTGACCAATTATCTCGCTAACGAACCCCGCGCGGCTCTATATTGTTGCCCCGTAGAAACGGCCGCTAATTAATTATAACAATGTCGTTAATTTTACGCGCTCGACTCGAAACGTTACTGACCGCGTCGGCCGCTCGCTTCCCTCCCAGAGTTCCTTCCTGCTCACCTCTTCGCCCCCCACCGCCCGCTCACTTACTCCTACACACTCCTTCTTCTTCTTCTTCTTCTTCTTCTTCTTACTTCTATCCCCGTTACACAATCTTGTCTTTCTTTCGACTAGTGTTTTAACCCCCACAGAGTTCACACACTACCGGGGTATTCGAATCCCTCATCATTTCTAACCCCAACACCTCTGCATGCTTCATCTTCCCACATGACACTGGAGCATGTTCCAAAGGATACCGCTGGTGCGAAGAATTCGTCATAGCACCCTTACTCGGGATGAAAAATTTTTGTACTTTCACCGCGAACGTCGACCTGCAAATATACGTCATAATGACGTCTGGGTTTCTTCTTCTTCTTCTTCTTCTTCTTCTTCTTCTTCTTTTTCTTACCATCGCACCAGATGCTTTTCCTGTCTTCCTGCATTTCCTATCTTTGCTACCGTAGTGACGATTGGACCGGTCGTTTTACGGTCCCTTCCTTAGACTGCTCTTACGACTTTAAGTATCACCAAAGCACCAATGTAGCATCTCGGAAGCGTGTATAGACGCGTCTTTGTGTTCGTCGGGTACGAGGAATCGATGGGCAAACGTCAGTTCTAAAAATAATGAACTTGTCCTGCGCGTGGAGTCTTCCTCTTCTACTTCTACTTCCAGCGCAACGCTTACAATACCCACCTGTATACCACCTACCACCACCACTGATACTCAGGAGAGGCGTATAAGAGGATGAGAAATATAAAATAAGAAAAAAAAATTCATTAACGTCACGTCCCGTTAGTGGTTACCTATCTACGCGGAATATAATGGAGATTCAAGCCAGCCAGCCAGCCAGCCAGCCATCCAGGCAGGCTATCTTCTCTCGTTATTATAGCCACGGCAATCACTAACCAGCCGGCTTCTCCGATCGGATCGTGTTTCCGAATCAACGTTGTACACAATATACAGCCTCTCGCGTGGTCCTTGCCGCTTAACACCATCTCCAAGTAATTCGTCTATCAGAATTCATCTCCGAGACACTCGTCGCCGAAACCAAATGCTCACCTCGATTAATCGGGATCCAGAAAGAGTTAATTACACTTCGGTGCTCGATCATGCAGCGCGAACGAAAGTCACCGTTGCAGGAATTGCAACGAGTTATATTTATCCATCTGTTATACCTACCGAGTAGTCCATGACTCGAGCGAGTATAATGCATCGAGTTGCCAAGGACATTGATCCTAATCGGCAAACTAATGGGTCGCCAAGCGCGCCCCTCGTCCTGGTACCGGCACAGTGCTGAGCAAGAAGCGAAACGGTTACAGCCATCCAGCAAGTCAGCCATAGCCACCTCGACGCAAATCAGTTTGCGACAGGCGTACCATACGCGAATATACCGTAACCGTAGCCCGTAACTACTGCATCCCGGTTTGCCATTATAATAAACATGACCTATTAAAATTAAATCAACTTCTCATTAGAATCATATAAATATACCTATACTGCCGTAATAATCGTTCTCTCTCCCCCCCCCTCTCAGCAGATTTACTCGGACTTATAATGTAGTCTTATTCGCGCCTTCCTTACACGCTACCCAATTACTTTTTTCTCCTCATATTTTACCGGTGCGTTAAATTTATCGGCCCGTTTCTCATCGCAAACAAATTGGCCGATGCAGGAAAGAATGATTAATACCATCTCGTAGATTTTCAACTTTAGAAAACGAAGCTCAACCGCTTAACGGCTTACCAAGAGAAACACGTACCGAAGTGATAATCCGCGTCCTTTGTTCATACGTTAAATACAGTGAATTCTCGCCAAATCGTATGACTAATCGGACGTGGAACGTTTATGACGCGGAGTTACCGCGATTGCTTGATAACTTGAGCTCCTACTTATCGTCCACACCGATGTTCGATGCAACAAACGATCTATCGGTAATTTTCAACTTCCGCCAGTTGAATTCCATCATCGAGACAAAATAACCCCACACTTCTCTCACCGTTCGCAATGAATTCTGAAACGATGAACTTGCGTTCGAAATAGGCATCCTCCGACAGTTAGGTCGATATTTGCGGTCTCCGCATCGATTTCTCAACAATGAGCAACAAACGACGCGGTAAAACTTCAACGACGGGCCAATAATACGTACGAACACTCGTGGAAGGTCCGTAATGCCGATCGAGTGCGAACGATGTAACAGTATCCGAACTGCACTTACTGCTCGGAATCAGTGACGTTGCACCCACATGGAGAATGGGTTGCAAAACGACTGACTGACCGCACGGCGCGTCGCTTAATGCCCGTGTAACGATGTAATTTGTAGTTATGGCTACTTCTTTCCGTCGGCGCGCGACGTTTTCAATCGAAATCCTCCCAACCCTTCGAGGCGGAGGAAGCAGGGCAAAATTCCCCGGGACGCATGCGCCAGCGGCAATAAGTCCAGGACCATATAGACGTGCTCGACGACTCCCCGGGACAGAAACAGGACATGCGCATGCTAGACACCCGCTACATTCGTCTTCTTCGGTGTCTTTCCCAGTTCTTCTTCATCATCTTGTTCACCGAAAACGCCAACGGTTCGCAGTAAAATCGGCTTCGTATTTCACGCTCGTTTTTCAATTAGTAATTGCGTACTGCAATTTAACTACGAATTACTTCAAGTTTGGTACAGGTTTCGGCACTGTTCAATAGTGAGTCGATGGTATTCGCTGTCTTCGTTAGTTTTCACATTCGCCGTTTTGTACGAGCTGTATACTTCGTCAGAGGACAGTGATCGTAAACTGTAGAAATACTGCGGTAGTTTTCCAGTGCGATTTGTCGGGCGATGATACGCGAGTGGAAAATTTACGGCTGTGGCTAGATCGAATTACACCAACGAGTGACAAACTTCGTACAAATCCACTGTATACGTTTTCAAAACGCCTATGTATAATAAATCTGGCGATTTAACTGACGGATTAAAATTTACGTCGAACTGTAACAAAAAATGAAAGAACACCTTGTTCTTAACGTTGAATTTCTTGATTCAAAACGCTTATTTACGTATGTGCCAGGCAATTTTTGTTCTACATCCAAGTCTCGCGTCAGGGTTAAAAAAATACACAATGAGTAAGATTCGAATTTAATGGCAAATCCGAAGATCAGATGTTATCGTTGCGTCAGGATAGTTTGAATTCAATTGCCGATAGGCACGTACTATCTTTATATTTGGAAATGAAAAATTTACGTTTACGTTCCAGACCTGATATATTTTGGCTCAAGAGAATTCTAAAACTAACAAAACCTGCAGAAATATGAGAAAAAATACCAATCTTCCGGTTCGTAAATTATCATTTTCAATTTTAATGGTATCATCTTCTACTCTGATTCCTGATCATAGTTATATTGTTTCAAGTACAAAAGGCGTCAAAGTTTAACAGAGGTCATCTTCATAAAAATAAAAAATAAAAATAAATAAAATATACAACCTCATGACGTAGGTAACGTTGAAATATTATTAAAAATGAGAAAACCAGACACCAGCAATGAAACTCGGCCTGCTGGACTTGGAAAAATAGCTAATTTCTTTCGACCGTTGAGATAAAAAAAAGTGTCAAACAATAATACCGCTTAGAAAAAAAAAAAAGAAAAAAAAACCCAGCTATTCACAATCGAATGTCCGATAAGTCTGTTCAGCGCAATATCCGAGATCGTCGTTCTTTCCTCCACGCGGTATGTGAAGAAAAAAAAAAACAGAAAAGAAAAACAAAACGATCCTTTTTTGGCTGAAAAATCATAAGTGTGAAAATCAGGTGTCAGCCTGAGGGCAACTTTAGGATCGCCTGTCGAGGGTGCGGACGTAGGTTCACCGGGCATACCGTAATACACGTATGTATATATACATATATATATATATATATATATATATGTATATATGTATATCACAGGTATACCATATTATACCCATGTAACTTGCGCTCAGGTTAAACCGTGGCCGTTGATCGAGCCGGTCTCACGTGTGGTTTTACGACGTGAAGTGAAGTTATTAGTTATTGCCCGAAGGTTCGCCGTTTGTTAAATTGAATCGCGTCTTGGGGTGTGTGGGTTGTGTTTTTCAGTTGCGTGCGTGCGTGTGCGTTCTGAGATATATCGTGGGTGTGGAACACACGAGTCGTCGACACCCCGCGTTTATAAAGCTAACCCATAGGCTCGCATCGGATGACCCGATTTCTTGGCGTATGTTGCCAGTGACGGCAATTCATTAACCAGAGACTGCGTCCGATCGGTGGCGTTCGAAGGCGCTGTTGCACCTGTGCAAGCCATGCGACGTGAAGCGACGATGCGTCTCGACGTTTGCCTCCCAAGTCTTAATTATCCTATATAGCAATACCGCTGGATTATTCTCACCGCTGTGCAGCAATCGGAAGCGGTCCGAGATGCAGGCATGCATTATGCATGGGTTTACATCGCGGCACGCGTGTCGCCCAGCTTTTCATTCCGCGCGTTTTAAAGACGCGAAGTCGAATTGATCGGATCGATCTTTGATGCGGGGTGATTGATTGGGTCGAAGGAAGCGAACGCGGAATGGTAATTTGTATAAAAATTAGTTCCGTGCGATTAATCGACTTTTTTTCGATCGATCGTTTTTCCAATTAACCGATTATTCGATCGTGTCGATTACTGTACCGATTGGCAACTTCTTTTGATCGATTGATTGAAAAAAGGATCTATCGATACTGCCGATTTATCCCACAGCACTGGTATTTGTACCTTTTTAGCAAGCTTTTTTACCCCCCGGAGAAGCAACAAATTATCAATCACCGATTAAACTTGAACCTGCATCCACGAAGATCGACTCGATATTCGCAAGTCAGATTTGTCAACGAGTGGTGTTTAGACAATTTTTCCTCAATCGTCATGGACAAAGAAATTGGGTGGCGGAAAATTGACTCGTATGGTATGAAATTTCGAGTGAATTCAAATCGGAAAGAGTGTGGTTAAGAATTTGGAAAAACGTTATTACGATCGTCGTTGCATTTCCAAGATCACTACAAGCGGTATCTCTCGCCTGTTTCTACGAGCGTTAAAGTCACCCACGATGTGTATTCATCCTCGTTATCAAGACAAGAGTAAAGCTACTTTTATCATTGAACTGTCTGAGGTTTTGGAGAAAAGAAAAAAACAAGTTCAAACGATTCTTTGTAATAGTTTGCATGTAATTACCCTGATTAACATTTTACTAATCGTTTTTAATCGGTGGCGGAATTTTTTGGAAAATTGTTATACAAACCGATTTTAAAACGAATTTTGGTTAACATTGGACTGAATTTTTTTAATAAAATAGAATCTCATAAACACCAGATTACAAAGAGACGAAAAAGAAATTGACGTTTGATTGTACAAGTTACAACAAAGAGTTCAACATCGGAAACTAGTTTCAAACATTGAACAAAAAGTTATCGTTGCGCATTTTTAAAAATAAATATTGACGTCGCCAAGATGATGAAAAAAAAAAATGTTACAACGACGTTGTAAAAATAGTCTTCTAAATAAAATCAGCCATCGTGAAATGGAATCCAACGAATCTATTAGATTTCTAACAATTTTAAAACGATTAGCAACAAAGCATAGATAACTTTATCAAACCAATCCTCGTAGCTCAGGAACACAATAATTTGATAAATACTCGATGTACGACTATGTCGCAATAAAATCAACGTAAATTATCAATTTTCGAGCAAGGAACTTCTTCAAGCGCAGGATCGATACACGAAAAGAATTACGAATTGTTATCCTGGCAATAACTCTGAATGCAGCAGTTACAGTCTTAGTAATATCAGTAAATAAAAATACACAACAACCGCGGCATAGTAATAGTAAATTGCGTTACAAGCGCGGAAAGCGTACGATTTCCGACGTGTCTGAAGTTTGAATCACGAAGAAACAGGCGAGCGCTTCCATCACCACACGAGTGATAGAATACATCAGATATATTTTCCATCTCCTGTGAAGAAAAGTTTCATTTGAGCAGCAATCGCACGTAATATAACATTAATTCAAAAGAATTAAATCAACGGCAATCAATAGGTTAAGAGATACAAGCTCGGCTTTACGAAACCTAACCTAACGTAAAATTAAGTTACCGCGAATTGCGCACGCGCTAATAAAGTAGATACCAGCGTTTAAAACGGGGAATTTCATCCAAGCGCATGCGCCGGCCTCGTTTTACCGCACCGTTCGGAAATCGTCAACTTTACACACGCTACACGGTAATTGTAAAATCCAGCTATCCAGTCACATCTTGGAAAAAATAAAATTCCCATCGAGTTCACGGTCCATCAGCTCTGCTGGTACAACATAATCCTATAGTAGCAGAGAAGCGCATTGTGCAAGATGCAGTAAAATTTGCGTAATAACGTAGAATCATTGTTCACGTATAAGCGTTGGATACTCTGCTGTACTACCGCGTAGAATGGAAGAAATTTATACACCTGCGTTACAGGCTGTACTTTTATACGCGTCGGGACTTCGCTCGCCTCCGTTCGCTTCGTTCGCTTCGTTCGCTTCGCTGTGATAGCGTTGCAGCGAGTCACTCGAAGCATAGACGCAAGTGAAATGCTGAATCTTTGTATCGCGGAGCTCGGGTTGAGCCCAGGAACGATTATACCCGTGCCTATAATCCACCTACCTATGTACATGTATGCGTGTATAACTTGCAGCTTGCAACCGGAGATTGAATTGAACGATAATTTATGCCGCGTGCGGTTATGGTGGGCACGGACTTCACAGGCGCGATCTGTGTAATCGTAGATCATAGATGAAGAACGCCCGTCTCGATGTTGTCGGCTGAATTTCGGTAATTTCAACGTTTCTTTTCCCGTTGCCGAACAGAATATACAGGCTTGAAAACTTAACGTTTATTCTTGTAACACTTGCTCGACGATTGTTGTATAATGTATCGAAAAACTAACAGACCCAAGATAAATATTTCAGTTTATGTAACGACGACAGATTTTGCCAATCGTTTTCTTACTTGAACGGTCTATGATACGAAAAATCGAACAGGGCCGAATTTTAAGGATGTTGCCTTTAATTGAAGAAAAATACTGTATACCTCGAACGAATGAAATTTTACTTGAAAATCTTTCGCAATATTGCCATCTCGATAAAAGAAAAAAAAAAAAGAAGAAAAAACGAAATAAGTTTCTTGTACATGATTACGACTATCAGATTATAAAACATCTGAAAAACGAAATGAACGTAATTCGTCGGACATAGTATAGACTTAACACCGAAAATAATTGCCCACTAAAATCACTGTAATAAATCGACAAAGGTCATCAGATTTCCAAAACTTAAATTTTACGCATACTCCCAAGTATTCCGACCAACCGATACATACACTCTCTCAATTCAATAAAAGGCGGGGTTCTCAAAGTTTAACGATCATTGAAATTCCGGCGACACTGTTTATACCGAATCGAGAATCCGACACAAGTATGGGTCCATAAAAATTGGCATAATGGTTAAAAATAATACAAAAAATATAATCCTCGTAAGTAATATCGACGTATTAAAAAGCTGTTAATACCGCGATGCAAATTTATTTATTGTTTTTTTTTTTCAACAATATCCACATCATGTTCGTATACAAGTCAGTTTTTTGCGCGGTTTCCCCCGATTCCCCGCCGATTAGATACAAACCCCCCCCCCCACCACCACCCAAAGCATGTCTGCACGTACGCATATATATATATATATCTTGTACCCGTCGGTTACACCGCAGACGGCGGCGGTCTTTTACCCGATTTCTTCATTCCCCGTGCAAGAAACTTTTTATTTACGGCCCTCTCCGTATGCCCGCTGCAAGAGAGAGAGAGAGAGAGAGAGAGAGAGAAACGGTGCTCGCGTACGATGAGGACGCCTTACTCGTACGCCGGTGTGAATCACGTCCGGAATGCGCAGCGAGAGACATCTGACACGGGGGGATCGCGTTCTCCGCGCGTTAAAACCGGACGTAAATCACAACACCTTCACGGTTATTGTTTTATACCGATTTTTAACTTAAATTTTATCACCCCCCCCTCCGTCGAAACGTTCCGTGTCGTATCGTGTTCTTCGTTGCAACGATTAGAAGAATCTTAGACTGTCTTTTAAACTGACGGTTATATATTGTACCTATCTGCACGAAAACTTACCGCGTGATAAAAGAAAAAAAAAATAATAAAGTACCGAACACGATCACAGGCGTGGTTGCGGTTAATTTTAACGACGTTCAGTCGAGCGGTAACTGAAACTGATGACGAATTTTTCGGTTTCAGGATGTAAGAGCTTTTTCAAGAGGAGCGTCAGGAGAAACTTGACATACTCCTGTCGGGGGGCACGCAACTGTCCCATAGACCAACACCACCGTAACCAGTGCCAGTTCTGTCGTCTCAAGAAGTGCCTGAAGATGGGCATGCGGCGGGAAGGTATGCATTGTACTGACCTTTCTTCACACTTATTAATTATACTAACTTTAATTATATACCGCAATTGATTTTCCTCTACACACGTTCCGGGCCCCGATTTCAGGCAGGCTCAAAGTATAAACAAAATCATCACGCGAGAGGAATTTATATTTGGCTAAACAGAGGCATGCCGTTACATGGTATGAAAAAAAAAAAAAAAAAAAAATAAAATAAAATAAAACAAACGCACACAAATAAGAGGTAAAAAGAAATAAAGAATGAGGTAATGTAATACAGTCGCGGTTCTAAAATGCTAGCCGCAAACCGCGTGGGAATTTTTAACTGCAAACAGCTCCATTCATCGCTAAAATATTCGCTTCGTGATGGACGCATTGTGACAAAAGAAAAAAAAAAGAAAGAAAGAAAGAGAATGCGGCCTAGAATCCACTGCGATACGAAAAGATCGCGAAATGCTCCGACTCAAATAACGATTACGTGTCCCAAATTTGGAAAGCAGTAGTTTTGATGCTCGAAAAAATTGCCTTTTTTTTACTTTTAATTTCTCTATTCTTTTTTTTTTTGTTTTTTTTTGGGAGGGGGGGGGGAGAAAAGATGCTATTGGATAGAAAAAAAAAAAAAATTACCTTCAATGCGTATCTGAGAAAATGATCCGCTGTGAAATTTAAAAACGATTAATTTCGGGAATACGTCAGAAAACATTCATTAATGTAAAATCATTTATATTTATGTCGAAAAAAATAACACAGATAGCGGATACATTATGTATTAAACACCAAAGTCGGATGTGCGGTGGAGTATATTTGACCGCTTCGAAACAGCAGCGGTTGAAACGTAGCATGGGAAGGAAGGTAAAAAAAAAAAAAAAAAGAATCAGAGCCAAGAACAAAAGGCCCGCGGCACCTACGGCGCATATCACCGAAGTTACGATACATTACGGGCCGTATTTGAGAATCACCGAACGAAATTAACGCGTTGCCCGTATCACGCCCGTACGTGTGTACCTGTCGCGCAGCTTGCACCGCGCAGCGTCAGCCACGGATCACGTAGATGAGATAGAGAGGCGCGCGCGCGCCCGCGCACTGACATACCTGCACGCCGCGCCATGCCATGCGATGAATAGCGTATCTCTTCTCTTCTGCCGCTGCGGAACGGCACCGAGTATATAAACATTTAATTGGGAGGTAGGAAGAGGAAGAAGGCGATATGGCGGTGGCGGTGGCGGCGAAGGCGGAGAGTGTTCAGTGTGTGGAAAGGTGCAGGAAAAGTTCTCACGCCATCCTCATATATACATACCACTCGGAGGAACTACTCCGCCACGCATGCCCTCCAGAGCCTCCGTTGCACGCGGGGTTCGCCTTATTCCTCGCTCGATTCTTCACGGTTCGATAAGATCTGACCTTGTTACATTAAGCCGCGCTAGAGGGCCCGCTGTTACCGATTCTCGTTGCCGCTCTCCTCGGGTTAACCGCAAGATGATTATAAGGCGCATCCTGCTGCAGCGACATCGCCACAACGCATCCCTTGTAGAAAATAACGGAATTAAATGTCCCGACCCGCCATTTCCTGCAATCGTAACCCTTGGCGCTTGGTTTCCAAATCGGGACGGAAACGGCCGCGTCTCGTCATCCTGCGGTTTTCATGCCGGCTGTCATGCGATTTTTTTATTTTCCAAGTCAGGTCGGGAAGCTCATCGATAGAAATCTCCAACGGGTTTACTTGCAATCGTTTGTTTATAATTTTTTTTTTTGTATTCCTTTACTACCTATCTCTCTCTGGGTGGAGGTGAGAAACTAGAATGGCCAATTGATATGGAGTAACCAAAATATCGAACTTTCAAGAACGCTAAAATGTAACACTTGGAAATATCGAAATGCAAAAGGTCTATGTATGGAAACTTGGAAGATGTAGAAAGTCAAAGTGCAAAAAGACAAAATATATTATAAAAAAGTAAAAACATAAAACGACAAATTCTGAAATCTGTATTTTGACATTTCTACATTTTGTTATTCTATATTCTAACCTTCCCATTTTTTTACATCACGATACTTTGATTTTCCACGCTTGTAACTTGTGTAAGTTAAATTTTCGCTTCTTTAAAAATTCAATCTTGTGGCGTTTCTATTTTGTTTGATCGTTCTATATTTTTACCCCCATTCCTCTCTCCCTCCCTCTCTCTCTCTCTCTCTCTCTCTCTCTCTCTCTCTCTCTCTCTCTCTCTCTCTCTCTCTCTCTCTCTCTCTATCTCTGTCGCGATGTCGGTAATAGACAGGAAAAACCAGTTTTATCGTCAAATTCGAGTACCTGCCTTACGTGCGTAACTAAATTATCCAGATACTTTTAACGAGAGTGAAAGTGAACCCGAAACCGAGACGTTTTGTTTAAATTTTATTTATTTTTTATGTAACATCCAATCCGTAACCGAAACGCTTGTCTTAAATGCTTGTACAATATAACAGATTTGATTCAACTCTCGGAAAATTCGAAGAGAAATGTAATTTGAAACCGTCAAATCAGCTGTAACCGAAACCTTTAGATTATCATCGAAATTGCGGCGAAACGAATGATCGATGGATCATTTTTTACACTAAAGAAATCGAACTCAATATATCACGTTAAGGTTAAAAATGGAGATGGTGGAGTTTCAAAAAATTTTGATCTTCCACGGGATCACTTTATTTTACAGTGTTCCACTCTCCAAATGCTATAAAATCAGCAGCAAACTCGTGTTTCCGATCGTTTTTCACGAATGACTGAAAAAAGTTCAGGTCACTTGGACTGTGAAGTCTTACACACAGCCGAAACTTCTCAATGATCCACACTGTCCAGTTCGTTCTCCATCTATAATTGATAACACTTTTCTGAGAGGAAGGGTTAAACCTCAAAACCTATTTTGTAATTGGTAAATCAGTACCTTTCCTGGTATCATTCCAACAGTACAGTATACCAAATAACGCCCAGCTGAATGATTGTACACTGAGAAAAATTTCATTTGTTACATTAACTAGAAAAATTCAGTACCTAAACCAGGTATCGTTAAAAAAAACTGTTTGAATATTGTTGGAATTACGAAAAACGAGGTACGCGTAACCATTTTGCGCTATCGTTGATCCTTTTTGGTAATTGCGACGCAAAATCAGTTTGTTCGATTTACTCAACTCATTTAGTTAAACAAGGCTTTAACGTCAATTTATCGTTGCGCGAGCATTAAATTTTCGCAACGGTTGCAAGAAAATCTAGCAACAGCGCTCGTAATGACAAAGAATAGTAACGAATACCAGACTTTCCGGCAACATCTAGAAAACTAATTTTCATTTTCTACCCAGAACTATATTTTTCTATTGTAGTAAAAAATGAAAATAGTCAAGGACCGACCGGTAACCGGAACTAAAAATTTCTCTCTCAATGTGCCCACCAATCAGAAACAGGCTTAAAAACGACCGTAGAATCGAGCGTACCAAAGTACCATCGATAAATCCACACGATTAGAATTTCGTCCAGATTTGAAGGCCTAACGGGAATGCGAATAAAATCCGATGAAAACGAAGCATAAAGAAATAAGATACGTTAATAAGAGTTCGCATAAACCGCGGTGGTTCCCACAGACCTTGCGTCGCGTTACTCGCTCCTTGTCAAAGCAACATCCGTCCATTATATACGGAGTATTCTGGCTTTTGATAATAATTTGAAACGGTGGTGCCGATGCGGCTCCTCACCTCGGGGCACGTGAGGCCTCCGCGAACGCGAAGATCGCCGTAGGGTGGCAGATGGGGGGAGACGGTGGTCCGAGGTCACCGAGGTGCATGACCTTACCTGAGGCCCCTTCCTTCCGTGGGCCCGTAGGCCCTGACGCCCCGAGGCCACAACGCCCTGGGGGCCGGTAAGTCAGGATGCGCCGGGCGTCTTTTCTCCTCCGTATGATCCGCAACGACGAGTTTTAAGGGAAGAATACCGAGTAAGCTGAATTTTACGACCGATGAAAATAAACGCAGGTGCGATAAATTCGTGATATTTGAAATTGCGTACAAAAAAAAAAACAAAAAAAAAAAAAAGGCACGGGATTTATGGTTACGTGTAAAGAAACGTTGTCTGATCTTTCAAGATTTATTTATCGCTTGTTTTCTCATTGACCGCCGATATACAAGTTTTCCAATTAATCATATGATTGCCTCAAATTTTCTCCCATCTTTTCGTATTCGAGACAAAGTTAATCGTCGATCCGAGAGAACGGTCTGAAGGGCAATAATAATAATAATAATATCAGATGCTAACCTTCGAAGATAGATGATGTAATATAAATAATTACCCGTATTCCACAGAGATTCGATAAAACTTTCGATACTAACCGCGGAAGCGGTATTAAATATAATACAAATTGATAGAGAGCTCGCAGTTCATCTCCACGTTTATCCCCGTCTGCTCGCGTATCACAATCAAACCCTGAAGAATCGAAGAAGGTTCGTGTGGGTGAAATAAAGGTACCTTAAGTACCGTGCGCTTACCTACCTGTTGGTCAAGAGTTCACCCCCGCTAGAGCGCATCATGCGAGAGGTTTCATTTAGCCCCATTACCGGGTACGCCGTATACGACTATTAGCCGGATTACCTAAAATTAGACATTGTTTCGACGGCGATGATGATCGTCGAGACGCGGGAGGATAAGAGGAAACTCTAATAAGTGATGATGCTGGTGGACGGACGTAGCGAAGAGGAGCCGAAGAAGCGGAGTAAAACGATGAAAAGACGAAAGGGAAAATGGACTGAGAGGTGGTGGGGCTAAGGGGGGGGAGAAACGAGGGACCACGAGGTGCATGGTGTACGGGAATCGAGATACCGTCCAGGCTAGGAGATTGCCGATATTACGAAGACGACGACGACGAGGGTCAGGATCGTGACTTTAATCAATTAGCGGTCTCGCCGCGCGCACGCGGTTCAAAGTATTTAAAGACATTAGGAGGCGGGACCCCGATGGTACCACACGAGGTATAACCCCCGAGCAATTCAACCTCTGGTCTACCAACTTGTATGACAATTAATCATTGCCGATATCTTGTGGCCGTGATTACGTGGCCATGGTTATTTATCCGTCGTCGACCTATCGCCAACCTCGCTATCCAAAGATACCCTTCGGAACGCGACTCGAATTCCTTGATCCTGTTTTCGCTGATCACGGCTGGTTAGCGACGTCTTTATAATCTCTTCTCCCGGGCAACTCTCTTTATTTATAAGTCTGCAGCGAGGGCGGATTTATTTTTTATTTTTATTTTGCTTTTGTTAGATTAGTTTTATTATTGTAATTTATTATAGGTGCATAAATTTATCAGTATAGGGATTAGGATCGCTGTAATCGGGGCGGGATCTAAAACTGAAATCACCACGCGGTGAAAGAGTCAAAATATCGAATTCTTAAGCCTTACAGTCACGGTGTGATGCTCGGCGTCTCACCTCAAAAATTTTCATGCCTCGTCACAGCTTATTTACAAATTTGAACGATCTTTGTTACTTCGTGGAACACCAAAAACCCCCGAGTAACAAGTTTCGGTTAGAATTATCGGATTTTGATAGTTGATATCGATTTTTGGATTTAGCAACTGTCAAATTCTGACTTCAGATGCGTGATCAGCGACCCCAAAAACCCCCGAGTCAGAAAATTCAGGGTAAATTATTGAGTTGAAAAATGCGTGACTGAGAGGGTTAAAGAACCGAAAATGGCTGATTCACCGAATTTCAAAATAGAAAAATTTCAAAGGCGTAGTATAAAAAAGACAAAACGTAGAAAAGTCAAAGTGCAGAATGGCAAAACATAGGAACGTCAGAATTCTCTCTTCGCTTCTTTTCGTCCTACATTTTGAAATTCTATTTCATAGAATTTCCCATTTTCAAAATTGGAAATTTTGACCCTCATAAATATATATCCGATGAATAAGTGTAGAAAAACAAATGTATCCTGTTCCATTCTATTTTTTATCATATATCGTGAATGTCGAATAACTTGGGAAAGAAATACGACGCACTATTTCTTTCAATATGCATTTGAAAAAAAAATATTTTCACTCCAAACAATAACCTCACTTCATTTTTGCCAATTTGAAATAAATCCCAGTACACTTATTGGGATTTCAAATTCGAAGTATTTTGGACTCGAAACCGTATTTTTTAAATATTACCAATTCTCGTTTTCTTTCTGTGATTCACGGGTACAAATTGTGTGGTAAAGTTCCAAAAAATATGATCCAAAAACGAAAATATTATATATAACTTTATATTACAAACTTGTCCGAAATTAGTTTATCGTTAGTATAAATCGCACACAGAACTTCAAGTATCCAAATAATGTTCGTTTCATCCGGTAAAACAAAATGAAGAGACGTTTGATTCTTTGCTCCAATTTCCATAATCATTTCAACCGACACTTTAACGTATAATCTTCGATCATCTCGTTCGTTTTCTTCTCCCTTAAACCTTTTCTTTTTTCAATCTACTCTCAATATCGCAACCTTACAAACAGTATACATATACATGTAAATGTCTTTTTCAATTTCATTACGAATATCATTTTCCAAGGGTAGGTCTGTGATGTGAAACGTCGGTTAGACTAAGAATTACAGAAATCCGTGCGGTATGTGATTTGGCGTACAACAAAAGTAAGAATGAAAAACGTGGTTGAAACGGTAATTCTTGAAATTAAATTCTTCTCATGTGAAGATGTACATACATGTATACTTGCATGCACGAGCTTCTTTGTTGTTCGAATATGCAGACATATATAATTAATACAATCCAGATTCGTATACGTCGGCAAACAAATGCAGACGCGGTGTATATAATAATACATATATATATATAATATGTAGACATTCAGCACGTACCTGCACATATATATATATATATATATATTAATGCACACACGAGAGGTAAATAACCGTAATTTCGCTGTCGCAAGGGCTGCGTTCAGAAAGTCATTATCAAATGACCCACACGTGGATATGTATATGCAACCGCATGCCGTTATAATTGCGTCGACGTCCCGCGTAACCCCAACTCAACACATGCACTGTAAGTGTTATACATGTAGGTATATGATTCACGTGCGTAAGTTCAAAGTCATTTTTACGCCAAATATTCCATTCGATCCTCAGAATTGAAGAAAAAGAAGGAAGGAAGCGAAGAAAAAGAACAGAATTTATACTCAAAACTGCGGGAAAAACGGGGAGACTTGAACATTTTTTTAAACTATAAGCGTAACAGAAACTGACTCTGGAAAATTCTGCATTTTTCGAAGCATGTTTCGCAAAAAAACATTAAAAAAAAAAAAAAAAAGCCCGACTTCTACCACTTTTCCTGGGCTTTTGAGTGAGATCTGCTTTTTTATTCTCTCTGTGACAAGAGAAGAAAATCACTCGACCAAACTTCACTATTGAGACGTGAGAATCTACCTTTGGTGCCTCGTAAACAGGAAGTCGCACAGAATCCACTGTAATTAGAGCAAAGAATAATTTTTTTTTTCGAACGTTAGTTAACAGCGATAATGTCACCGATTTACGTCATGTAAATTAACCAATTATTGTTTCGGTAAAAATTTTCGACGACATCGTTTTTTTGTTTTTTCGTTTTTGTCGAAGATAAATCTGACGTGTACGAATTTGTCACAGCGACTGACGAATACAGGTGAAAAAAAGAAGAAGGAAAAATAATTATCGGGTTGAAACACTCGAGTTAAAAAAAATCGCATTTTTCTTGTCCTATTTGTCCGACAAAACCTGCGGACAAAAATTTTCTGCAGATAAATTCCGAACCCCGTAATATATAATTCGAAATCGAGACAGTGACAACAATATCGAAAAATCAGCTTCCGCCGATTGTTTTTTTTTTTTTTTTTTTTTTTTGTTTCACCGTGTCGTACGTTCAGCGAATCAGCTGTGATCGTAGAAAAGCTATTGATCAGCCCCCCCCCCCCCCCCCCCTGCCCTAGATCACCTTCATCGGCAGCGTGTCTAGCGATATCTGCATGCATCTAGGAAGGAATGAACCAGTCAGAAAACCTACCCACGTTACCACTGCTCGGTCTCTCGGCGTAGTCAGAATGTGAAAGTTCAAGAACTACTCGACCGGCCTGATACCTCGCGGTCCGCACAATTATTGTAAGACCATGTAATTCAGGCCCCTTCTTAACTGCCCGCTTCACTTCTACACAACGCACAAATTCACAAATACGAACGTTATTCCGGTCTCGGGTACACTTAATTCGAACTGTAAGATAAGTCGCCGTATACCAAGACGAATGTTGCCTATATCCCTGATATCGATCGGTATGTCGGGTCAATTTGGCATGGAATGCCCCATATATATCAGCGATTATATATACGTATGTACGGGGCATTCCACGTCAAATTCGCAGCTCATCTACCTCACTCCCTTCGCTTTTCATCATTCTTTAGGATAATATTCTTACCAACCGAAGAAATGTCTCGGGAATGTTTTCGGAATTTTTTTCAGCCACTGGTGAAATTTATTTATTTTTTTTTTCAAATCGCAAATACAGTTACCGAAAGCACCGTTTTAAAAATCTGAAAGAATTCATACTGATTCTATAATTTAAAATGCCATTTTTTAGAACCGCACGATAATGAGATCTCAATATTTACTAATTTTTTTGCAAGTTTTTAGTTTTTCCATGTCGGAATTGTTTTTTTGTTTTTTTTTTTTTTTCTACACCTCGATCTAAACAAAATCGCGTGATAGCAAATATTTTTATGATTTCAATTTTCAAAACTTGTGCGAAAAAAATAGTAAATCTTATCGTCCCATTACCGTGTGTTTAACAATGTCGATTTCGGAATTGGTTTTTCGATTTTTTTTTTTTTTTTATACAGATTTCACCGGTGGCTAAAAAAATTTGACTAAAAACACCGTGACCCTTTGCGGTCGGTAAGAACGTTATACAAACCAAGAAGAAAAAAACAAACAAAACCATTAAAATCAATGGTGGTGAGGTACATGGGCTACAAATTTGACTTAGAATTCCCCATATGTACGTGTATAACGTCGCACCGACTAAATCCAAGAGATCGAAGGTCGGACCCTGGTTGATTTGGCACGGAATGCCCCATATATACATATATATATATATATATATGTACATTTATTTTGTTTATCGACGGCTTAAGATATCGGCAGTGCAGTTTACAGCATTCCGTGTCAACTCTCTTGCCAATTCCTCCGGTATAAAAAATGTTTAAACTACACGTCAAGAAGACACCGCGGTAAAAGTGGCATGTATTTAGGTATAAATCAGCGCGTATAATTTCACCGTATTCAAGGAATTATTTACATATTCTATGTAAAGTTGTACGTACCTATATATATATATATATATAGCCGTGCAATTTATTACGCCATTAACAGCCAGATCAGCCGAGCAGTGTGTGTGCTTGTCTATATACATATATATATGTATACGTATTTTTTTTTTCATCTAGCGTGACAAAATTTCACGTGTATCTATTAATTGAAACAACTTTCCTCATGGTTATTATTTTATCGCGTTCGTACGTTCCGCGCGTTGATTTTTAGAATTTAAGCTGAAACCTGACGTTTGTTTTTCTTTTATTTCACTTGTTTTTTCAGCTCTGTCATAATTTGAAATGCAAATTTTTTTATTGTTCTCCATTTCTCATTTTTTTTTTTTTTTTTTTTGGTTTATAATACGTATACTTCGTAATATTCATTGGTAAAAATAAAATTGAATATTCTTGACATAACTTTTCAGATGCATATATAGTAGAATAAACCTACAATGAGAAGAGAAATAGATGTAATTGATTTCCTATGAAAATGTGATTTACGTTGAATAAAATATATGTATATATATATAGCGTCTGATAATGATCAGTAAGGGAAAACAAATACGAGGCTGAAGTTAGTAACGTTACCGTATCGAAACGTTGAAACAAAAATTACTATTTTGTACCTTTAAAATAACTGGAAAAGTAGAATTTACAAAATCCGATTTTGTTCATGCTGTATCAACGGGTTCCTAAATTTCAGGACATTCTAAGGTTGCAAAATAACGAGTTTTTTTTTTTCTAAACACGTATTACTACAATAACGTTACAAACTTCGCCTGATAAGAAAAAAAAAAAAAAAAAAAAACCTCCGCGTGATGAAAAATACCCAAATTGAAGTAAAAATTTTTAAAAACAAACAAAAAAATCGCTCTGCCTGAGGCAATAAATTTTTCGCGGTACCTAATAATTTTGGCTTCCGACTACTCTCTAGGTGGGGTAACATGCCTAATATAAAAAAATCTTTTTCAAATCGGAGGGGGTGGACGATAGGTTCGGTTTTTCCTGAATAATTTTGCTCTGTGGATATTACAAACAACATAAGTAGGCATTACGTACAGTTGGACGATGGAAAAACGAGCGGCAGCTCGAGACCGTGTCCGGTATTCGAGTTCGTGGGACGCAGGTGGGTGCTATTTGCATCGACCCGAGTGCAATTACTGCCTCGTCGAATCCATTCCAATCCGTAGGTACCCGTACCTTATACCTACCGGTTAGCAACTTGCTGCACATTGCCAAGTTCAGGATTATATCTCGACCCGCCTCCTCCTCCTCCTTCTCGCCGGAAAGAAAAACTAAGAATCTTGGGTACATGGCCAAAAAAAAAAAAAGCCCTAGGTTGTGTATAAAAATTTATCGCAAGGTGCCGTCCTTTTTTTTTTTTTCTCAACTTAATCAAAAGATTTTGGTCTTGATTTCAAATTGCAAGCACTTCGATCAAATGTGCGAACGAATTGATTGGAAACCTCAAATTTAGTGAGAATCTAAAATTTGTTTCTATAGTTTTTCTAATCTTGTCTCGTTTCGTTTGCTGATGAATCTCAAATTTTTGTTTTGTATTTTATCGTGGAAGATGTTGGACACATTTTTTTTACAGATGTCGGAAATTTTTACAGATTTTGGAAGAAATATGATTCAACAAAATTGAATCAGGATAAATTTCCAATTGAACCGTACGCACCGGAACAAAATTCTTTTATTTTGCGATTATAATTTTCCGAAATGATAGAATCTCGTGTGGTTTCTTTCGACGTGAAAGTATCAAAATCCGTTGAAAAAAAAACAAAAAAAAAGAGTGAAATTTGAAAGAAAGATCGAGAAATGACGGGAGAAGAAAAAAAAAAGAAAGAAAAAGATAATCCTTTGCGACCTTTCGCATGATCGAAATATTATACAATTTATGTACATATATATACGCGACGCTTCGCACGCAGTCTAGGAAGTTAATTTTTCTACGTTGATTCCGCGCGCGGTTTAAATTAAGCGTATCCCCCTCTGACGCTGCGTTTCGAGTCTAGAGGTGATGGGATAATCTGGGCGCAGGATCCGCCTGCGTACGCGAGAAGCTCGACTAATTTATAGTCTGATCGTACGTTGATAATACTACTTGTATAACCTCCCAAGAAGAAAGCGATGCGGTATTATCGGGTCAAAGATCTGCATCACGCGGCACAAGCCACGTACGTATAAGCCTTGCTCGTTGATTGTAACATAACATACGGAACAGGGAAGAAAAACGAGGTTAATAACGACAGGAAAACGGTTATGATATAAAGATATTGTCAAGAATGTAACGACAGTGTTATCGGACCATTTGCAACCGATTTCACGGTAAATCGAAATCGAAATCCATACCGTATAAATAACATGATCTAGTTCTGCATAGGACACCGGACTGCCGATCGAAACGCGTGCGAAAGGGAAAAGATTCGATTCAGGTGAAAGTGAACAACGAGCAAAAAAAAAAAAAAACGGAGAAATGATTTAGTATTACACGTCCTAATCGAATTAAAACTAGCGTCTAAAAACACTTGGTAAGAAGAAATCTGGCAAAAAAAAAAAATTCAACGGGTACCTATGAATTAACAAATTTTTTTTCTCTTTCTTGTAGATAAGAAAAAAAATTCTCAAGGCGTTACGTAATCTTGAAAACAAACTTCTCTACGTCCAATGCCCTTTTACCGTGTATCAATAGTAACAATTTTTCAATTTTTCAAGGATTTTCGAACCGTGAAAAAGTTTTTTTCTATATTCTATTTGAGTAATTATACTTTAAGAAATTCACCGTCAAAAAGTTATCAGTCAAACGGATTTGCAGAGTGCTTGTTTAAAATAAGTGATGAAGCAACTAGCGATGATTAAGTACGTGATGATTTCAACTCTTTGAAATTTCCTATATTTTTCGTAAAAATTGTAAAACGTTGATGTCAAATTCTTGTGTTAGCGGAAAAAAAAAGAAAATAAAAAAATAAAATGATATTCTTAACAAACAGGTTAATGTTCAAATCACCATAAAATACAATGCGAAAACTTTTTTCCCGCGTATATAATACGTATGTACCCCAGAATATACGCACGCATAATTTGTAACGAAATATTCCATTTCGCCGTTGCACTATGATTAAACCGCTAAGAGTATAAACGAAAATGAATCATCACCGAACGGATATTCGGATGTTAAAAAATGTACACAAGATAATAATTACTCGTAGGGAAGGGTGTATTAGAGTAGCGTGCATGTGAAACGAGCGTAGTGTATTTTTCATACACATAACCTACTAGAATACCGGAGTAAGGATAATAAGTGTGGTGAAGGGGGCGCGGTACGAGGACGAAGAGAACCGAGCGCTTTGGGAACCCGCGAGGATGATATGAGTGTGGCAAAGAAGGAAAGCAGATATTAATAACATCGAGTGTATGATTGTAGCCAACTCTTGCCCCCCCCAGAAACCTCCGCCTTAATGCTACTCTCGGACTCCCCAGAGACCGGGCAGAAAAGAAGCACACAGCTCGGGCCCCACTGCCGGCGAACAACACCGTGGGAACCTCGGGCGGACGGCCCGGGCCCGGGCCCAGCCAAGTCGGTCCGGGCCCTGGGCTGGCATGGCTTGGACGCGTGTGACCTTGTAACCTCTCGCCCGACCTCTCTCTTTCCCCGACGTTCTCCTCCTCCTCGTACTCCTCCTCCTCCTCCACCTCCTCCTCCTCCTCCACCACCTCCGCCTCTTCCTTCTACTGCCAAAGAGGAGCATCCATGGTCGAGATATCGACTCTGCATGTTGATCTCCGAGATCTTCAAGCTCTCCGACGAATCGTATCGTGGTTTCCGGTGACACCCTCTCAGTCATCTTTCAAGGACTTTTGTTCGTCGAAAAAGGATAACGCGCAATGGGTCGTTTAATCGGGGGTAAAATCAGGACTTGATCGGTTTCTTTAAGACATGGATATGAACCAGCCGAGTCGTGTGAAAGAGTTTCACTGGAAAGAACCAACGCTGGACTTGTGTGGTATCATGAGTAGGTACCCGCATGTTCTACTCTGGATGCAGTGAAGTATTTTGGCAATGGTTCATAATCTCGGTACGGATAGTCACTGTTCTGACAGTATCGCGAACCGTCGTTTAAGTACAACGAATCTTACCAACAAGTCTGACATGTTAAAACATACGCAACGCGAATTACTGAATTACTTTTAGCACAACACTTGTGTTTTTGTGAAATCCGACCCAAAGTCGGGTAAGGGTAATATAACCACGTTTAATTTGATGAACGTATAATAGAGTCTACAAAATGTGACCACTATACCTGCATAGCATCTTCTCTTCCAGAAGGACTACAAGCATTATCTTAAGAATCTCGGACTCGAGACTAAATTGAACAAATTAAACTTGTAAAGTTGCGGATATTTTATCAGCACAATAGTCGGTTCGTATTAGGAGACTAATAAAAAGCATAAAGACATGCAAGATAGTCGTAAAGGCACTCCTTGGTGGTTTTTTATTACGACATAATTGCTCAGTCATCCGCAGGTGGTAGAAACCAGTGAACCAACTTCAAACAGATGTGAAGAAGGTATAGTTTTTTTCTCGTATGAAGTTACGTGTAAAACTGACTTCACAATTCCACATAAAAATTGAAACGAATTCATTCGTTGTTGATGATCATTCATCGGTCTAAAGTTTGAGTCTCGATATAATCCGGTGTCTCTATGAACTACGATTAGCCTTGAATAGCCTTGACTGTTTAAATCGACGTTGACAGAACGAAACGAGGTCTTACACCTTATAGATGTGACCAACGACGTTGTTTGCCGTATGATAATTGAAACGGACAATCGGATAGAAACGGATTCGTTGCCGAGCGGGACTTTTGAGACCCCGTTTTGAGGAACCAATATAAATGTTAAGAAGTACGATAGGCCAAGTAGTTATAGCCCATGGTATTTGCGAAGCAATAAAAATCGTCGGTACCCGTTTATAGTTCCCGATGGAACGTTAGTCGACCACACGTCGATACCCAACAACCGTGGTTTTTTGTTAAAATTTTTCTTGAACCGTGGCGGTTCGGTGTAAACCAACAGAGATCATCGTACGACGTCTTGTTTACGGTTAACAAGAAAAATGATGACGATTACGGTAACGGAAGCGTTTGGCCCTCGGGGCATTCTGGTCATCGTCTCAGTCGCTGCACACCGAAGTAGCTGGGTAGCTGTCAGACGGCCGGTTGCACCGGGCGGTTTGATTACGTCACGACGTTAGGGCCGGACAAGACCCAAAGAATAATTCATGAATCTCCGAGTTTGGCCTCTACTTTTAGACGCGAGAAGAAGCACTTCGGCATGTTTCTTTACCCGATAGTTCCAATTCTTGGCTTCACCTTCTCCAAGGTGAAAATCTGTCGAGTTATCCGTAACATCATCGCGTTACAAGAGAGTCCGATTGTTCGACCGTATCCTGAGAGCGTGAATCGAACTGCACGTAGTTCGCGTATATATGACTTGACTGATGTTTGAGAACACACCAAGAATAACCGAGTGTAAAAAGTGACTTGCTATAATTCGGTAACCGCAATACAGACTCAGTTTTAGCCCTCGAGGCTATCTTTGGACCATGGCTAACACAACCATTGCGTTCTAACACCGGTACACGTAACAGTGTGAAGTTGATCCCGTCTCTTATTACAATAATATACGTGAATTGCGTCACTGGACCGAGTCCGTAAAGAATCAACTGACGTCACGGAACTCCGGTAAATCTTTTTTTTTTCTTTTTTTATTTTGCACGTTGCATAAATTCGTTATTAACAATTCTTCACAGACGGTTTGAGAGTTCGGTTCTGTTACGCGGTACGTACGGTTATACGTTATTTGAATGGTTATTGTTATTTCAGATCGTGCAACCGGCGGCAAAAGCGTGTTTCGTTTAAGGAAGATTATTCGCCGTAAGACGTCCGATATCTCCATCGATTCCTGGCTATTAATTCCCAAGACGAAATTGTTGCATCGGTATTCGGGAACGAAAATCGGTAAATACAGGCTTCGTGTAAAAATACGAAAGGACGGTGAAGCCGATGCAGCGAAGTAGGATCACGGGAAAGAAATGAACCTACTTTGCGTTCTGGATAATAGCTTAATCAGCGTTTTCGTTTTTTTGTTTCATGCAACGTACCGCAGTTGCAGGTTTTACACGCCATGTGAAAGTACTCCGAATGATCGTGTCTCGTGCGGTTGCACATAACGCGTGCACAGTCGGTAATGCAGGTACACTTTGCCACGTTGATTCTGAGAAAATTTCATTTTTTCCACCATTCGATTAGGTTGGCAACGAATGAAAAATCCATCCGCAGCGCCGCCGCCGGGCCGGTAACGAAACAGGCCTTGTTTCACTGAAATTCAACCGTCGCTTGTTTCCATTTTTTTAGGTTAGATTCAACGGTCACGGGTATAATTAGGTTAAGTTTCGCGGCCTGCCGTCGGTAGACGGCGCTGCGTTCCAATTTTTTCCACGTATTGCCAACGTAACCGAATCGACGTAAAAATTAACCGTCTCATCAGAATCACTGCGTCAAAGCGTACGTCATAAATATGTTATTGTCTTACACGCGTCAAGTTCCGCGTTGTTACGTTACGCGTCTGCATTATATGCCGCCTATTATACCGATCTCTAAAATCTTCCGACTTGTGTCCACCACGGCCTCGCGGCCCTGAGAATAGAACCTTATGTTGGTTTTCTCGGTATGTGCATGTACGTTGTACGCCGAATTACGTCATACGCCGGCTTTTGGTACCAAACACCGTGATCATCTTGAAATCTTTTTAATGATCGCCTGAAACATCGCGACAATTTTTCTCTACTTTAATTTTTCTTTTTTTTTTGTGTTGAAAATTGTATCGTTTCACAAAAAGAAAGTGTAAAAATTGATTTTTCTCCTTTCATATAAAAATGCGCGAGCGCGTGATTGCTTATCAATTTTTTTTCAATTCGTTCCATCATTCTCCGATTATTCTCTTATTTTTCGTTATAACTACAATACCTACCTCTCGCTCTCGTGTTGTCAGATAAAATTTACTCCGGTATATCATGTACGTACAGATATAATTATATTTACTTCAACTAGCTGGTGTTAGACAGGCCCAAGATCCGCTTGAAAAATGTTACCTATCATTTTTCAATTCTCAATTACGCTAATCAGCTTCGCCAAACAACCGGCAGCGGTGACATATTTGTATATTATGGTAAGACGAGTCGGCGATCTTCTTTTCACGAGACGTTAATTTTCGGTAACGAGCTAAAACACCGCCACATTATTTTTCTCTAGTATTTTTATTTATTTATTCCTCATACAACGAACAACGTCTCTCTCTCTTTCTATCTCTGATATTGTTATACGAAACGAAGTTTCCTCGACCGTAATAACGCGGAATAAAAATTTGTTAAAAAACAAAAAACCCCGACACAATAAAAACAAGAACAAAAACAGTGAGGATAATCGGCTGTTATAAAAGTTTAAGATCGACTAGATGCGCTAATAGAGTTGATTAAATAATTGCCGTCATCGTCGGCATAAAATAAAACAATAAATCATAGGGTGGCAAAAAATATTGAAAAGCGGTGCATCTTTATCAATGAAAGATCGTGAGAATAAGCTCGGTGTCAAGGCTGCAGAAACGAATATACGTTATGTATTATTGCTCGTATAACTCACACACGGCGATTGGCAATTAACCGAAAATACGTATCCCCGTGATATCCTTCTCCTGCGTATGTCACAACAACCCAACCGAACGCAAACCAGCTTAACCATAGGACCTCAAAGTTTAACTTTACAAGTGTACAAAATGTGCGATCGAAATATCTTTGGATAATAATTGCGTCGAAGTTTGGTTTAAAAAAAAAAAAAAAAAAAACCAATTAAATAAATTTAAAAAAAATCCGCTCGTGACTCGATAGTATAAATTCTGATCCGAATCGGTGATGCCTGTTTCATAATTGGGTGTTCTTGCGTGGGTTTGTTCGGACGTGGCGCCTGTCAAATACCACGTGGTAACGTTAGAGGGAACATAAAAGACTTACAGATACGAGAGCATAGGTATAAAAACGATCGTGCCGAATACCTACGATCAAAACGGGGCTTATTGGATCGGCTTTAATCGTCCGTTGTTACAATTTATTTGATAATTGCGGTCAATAAATAGCTGCTCGCGTTTTATTTTCTTATTATACATACACACACGCGCGCTCGCATGCATATCTGGATCAAAAAGTGGGGGCCCAACGGGTTAGCCGGTGCAGTACCGCCGATAAATAAACGCCTACCTTGGGCCCCAAGAGATCAAAAGACGCTAATGATGCCGGGACGAGACGCGACTGGTTGCAGTAATAATTCTCTTTCTCACTCCGACAGCCTACCCCCCCCCCACCTTCCTCTATCTCTCTCTCTCTCTCTCTCTTTACATCGCGTGGCGATGTACATCGATACCGTGTATCCTGGTATGGGAATAATAATCTCGCGTTGAAATTTTTCAACTCCCCTCCATCCCGCGGACACACACGCGCGGTTAGTTAAAAACGTAATAATAACAATAATGATAATAATACGAACCACAATATTCGTTACATCGAATCATAATCATAATATAAAACACAGCGAGCAAGAATGACTTATACACACGGCATATTATATATTAATATGCCCTGCAGAAAAGTTTCCAGGACTAAATCGCTAATTGCTATTGTGTCTATATACGTATATATTGGTTCAGGTATAATTTAAGCCCGAGATTAATCCGAGGTGAATAAAATTCGCAAGTCGCATACGACAAATACGGTACTGCGATAATAATTATTTCACAGAAATCATCTGGTTCGAAAATTTTATTCGCCCGACTTGATTCTTTCAATCTTCATTCTACTCGACCGTCATTAAATCTGACTTAAGTGCGGTGATTCGAATTAACCAATCGAGCGATTATATGGATCTCGTTGTCGATAGTAATATTTTGTTGTTGTAAAAGTCTGTTTCCGGTGAAACACGAAAGTTATCGTAATCACCGGAAAAAATGAAAAGTTGACTTTTCAATATCCGAATCGGATAATAATATTTTTTTTTTGTTCCGTGAACTTTGAGCCCGCAGTGTGTTGGAGGGGTTTTTTTTAAATTTTATTCCTAACATCAGATTGCAGTGATCAACTATGCGAAATTTAAATAGGTTTCATGAAAAATCGCGAGTAGGTAAGATAAAATTTCCGCTCTCGAACGTCACGTCAATCGGTATATTAACATCGACTTACCTGATTCCCTGCAAGTTGCGCGATTTTCTACGCGCGAAGTAGAACTATCGAAGATAATTCAAGTATGTCAGTTTTCTTTTTCTTTTATCCGAGTATATAAAAATAGTAGAGTAATAAAGATGACGATGATGATGATGATGAAGAAGAAGAAGATGCACGTGTGTGTAAGCAGTGCGGTGGCCTATTGACCTGCTAGTTATGTGGGTCGTTCACATTGGAGAAATTGTAGGTGGATGGAACGAACGCTTCTCTTAACATGCAACGCGAAGAAAATATATATATATATATATATATATATACTCTCTCTCTCTCTCTCTCTTTATATATATCTTCCTCGAAGAGAGATATGGATAAACATGAATCTACAGGGTGTTCCGCGAGTGGAAATCGTCAGCGCCTTGGTAACGATCCGGTTTCTCTGACGTTCAACAGCCTGTATCGCGACTAGGAGGTAGAAAGAGAGAGAGAGAGAGAGAGAGAGATAGAGAGAAAGAAGGGAATACCGCCATAGAGTTGTGGGTACCGTTCCTGAGTTACTATAGTCCGATATATTGAAATGTTATCGTAATTGATATACACGTCCCTACATTTAAGCAATAGTTACCGGCCCACGTGCTGCTCTGACCGTGTGTACAGAATTCAAATTTTCCTCTCTCGACGTTCGAACACGATATTATATCGTTAATAATCGACGACGCGTTATTTTTTCAAAATATTTCAACCGATCCGAGATTCGTAAGTTAGAATTTAATAGAAAAAAAAATTAAGATCTTGCAAGAGATAATGCATGATGATTTTTTTGAAATTATTTGCTTTTATTTGTTCCAACAGAGTGATATACCAAGTTCTCAACTTTAAACTTCTTAATAAAACACAAAATCGTACAAACCGATACGATTTCTTATTTTTTTTTTTTTTTTATTCTCTCTTTATTTCTTCGCGAATAATAATATATTGCTTCGAGGATATCGTCGCAATAAATCAATGCACCGTTTCATCACCGTTTTTCAATTATATTGCATGCAGTAAAAACTTGACAAAATGAGACAAGAAAAAGAAAAAAAAAAAAAAAAAAACAAACCAGCTCGTAAAATTTTTTAGCCAAATTCTAAATAGACGGAAGGCAGAAAGAGACAATTTATCTGCAATTATGCAAACGCAACAAGAATTAATTACCATCGCACCGTCATTTTCTCTCGCCAAAAGTTAATTGCCTCGGATTCTAACGCTGTACTGGCCTTAACACACGTGCTCACCGAATGTAGTACAAATAAAATAATTGATCGCGAAAGCGGTGATTAGATATCTGAATTCGGCCCGGGGCGAGGTAAATTAGTATGGAAAAGCGACGCGTGTCGAGATTTTATAACGATCCAAGCCTAATAAATAACCAGTTCATGCCTATATCTACGTACAAAACGGAATAACATTAGGTGCGAATCTGACTGGTAAAGTACCTACGTAAGTACGAGGCCAATTAAACGTTTCGTCCAAGTCGAGGAACCAGCGAGCCGAAGTAAAAGATTAACTCTCTTTCGTATATCTGTTGGTAATTTTTTAATTTTTTTATTTTTTTTCTCTTTTTTAATTTTTCTTTTTTTCCTGTTTCACGCGGAACTAACGAAAAAATGTCTATTCGCACCTTTCAACACGCTAAGCTTCTTCTTGCCTCGCGGAGTGTCAGGACCGAGAAGTAAGGAAACAGATATTCGTCTTACAAATCTCTCTGTGTCCGGTGATTCTCTTTCTCTCTCAAACTCAGCTTGTACATGTATGCAAAACATCCCGCATCGGATAGCGTACATCTTTGCCTCTAAACAGTTATCGGTGATTTGCATAATCCAAACTACCGTCTTTGGACGTAATTTGAATGTACAGGAGGCGAGAATTTAACACCTTCACACGGGGATTCCGCAACCGAATTGATTAACCATCGGACTACGCGAAGATCAAAGAACCGAAGAGAAAGTAAATAAAGCATCTATGCTACGTTCTTTTATCGTTCTCTCTTTCTCTTCCGCAATGTACGACGCTTACTGTCGTGAATTGATTTAACATCCAAGATTTGTACACATAAAATATGAAATTATGGGACGGACGGGGGGGGGGGAGGAGATCCGGGGTGGTTTCTTCTATCCAGTGAGAACCTAGGAGTATAGTTACTACGAGGTTGTCTTAATCAGCGGAGCGATGAAAGAGAAAAGAAAGAATAGAAAAATTACAAGTTTGAAAAGCAAAAAGAGAGAAAAAAAAAAAGGTAAGAGAAAATTAGCATTTTGAATATCGCGCTACGGGATCCCCTCAATCACGTGTGTGTCGTAATACGTTTATTATTGGACACGGAGACCGGCGTGGTATACACAGCCCCGTAACGATACGTGGTGGATGCGTATACGTAGGTTAGGACGTTGCAAGATTAATCGTTATTTTCAGTGTTTGTAATTATTTTGAGTGATGCGTGAGCGCGGTGATGCTGGGGGTCCTCGACGGCGAACTCGGCGTGCCGCGAGAGTCTCTTTATTGTGTAGGAGACGAGCATCTTTCTCCTACATATATGCATGCGTCGCGGCCTCCGAAAGCGATAGCTAGGCATCTTTCGGCTTCTATACCCGACCATCAATCTATGTCCAGAGGACTCAGCCGCGGCCTCGTCTCACCTCCTCTTGCCTCGCCTCGCCTCCACCGTCACGTGTTACCTGTAGCATCCTCGGCGTCGTTTCCGAGCCCCATGTGGCCTCAGGAACGCCTAGCCGACTCCACGAGGGTCGCGAGTCCCTCCAATATCCCTAAATGACCCTGTTTCTCTCTCTCGATTGCACGTTCGAGGCGGCGCTGTTCCTTACGGGACGACACTGCCGACACGTTTCGTTCAAAGATCTTCAGAGATGAAAAATCAAAACGTTGACGTCGAAATTGACGTCGCCGATCGGCAAACCCGTCAAGAATCGATTTTCAACCCGATTCAACGACATTCGTACGACGCATCCGTTGCGACTGCTCCGTTACGATGGATCGAACGATTGTGACACCGGATTCGAAAACTCCCTGGAGATGACTATTGCGTCGATTCGGCGACACTTTGTCACTTGGGTTGTACACGAGGTACAAGTTCCAAGGCTGTTGATCGCCTACGTAACGGTGCCGGAAATCTGCATAAAGCGAATTTAAACTCCTGTTTCATCGGATAAAAAGACAAAACTACACGTCGTCGATGCCTCCTGTCGCAATTTGCAATTGGACCTTTATTTTCGTCCGAAGTATTACAACTCGTTTTTATAATCAGGAACGGGCTTGGGAATCGGATAACTAATGCCAAGCCTCGTTCCGATGTTACACGTAGCCCGCAATCACGTGCGCTGTTCAAGCGTGACGTTACCTAGTTAAGATCGTACAGATGCCGAGTGAAGTACCGTTCAAAAAGCAAACAGGCTTTGACGACAGTCTCCGAAAATGTTTGGAACGTTAACGATATCGGGATTGCGAAATCGGCCGGAAGTCGGAATGATCGACGTTAAAGCGTGATCAAGCTTTGTTAACCCGTCGGATATCCCGAACGGACAATAATATGAATATATTCCCGACTTATCGACGCGGCTCATAGAACAATAATAGTTGAGAAGGGGATTGTCTGAGTATCGCGGAGTGATCAGTTCTCATTCTCCATAAATTGATGTGAATTGACGTCAGTCCGAAGCCCCGTCTCTTGGTCACACTGTATAACTGTAGTAAATCTAAGCCTGCGCACACATAAATGGCCTGTGGAGAGAAGACTGAACACGTGAAAGAGAGACGCGGTCGTATGAGCTGGTAGTAGACGTGCATACGTTCACACTTACAAGCCTGATACCCGTACGAACGTATCGCGGATGGAGGCGTGTGTGGAGCGATGAGCCACGAGAGAAGACAAGTCCTCTTCCGCTGGTTCGTTCCTTCGTTCGTTCGTTAGCTCCGTGGCCTGGAGTCGGAGGACTGGAATCCAACGTTTCCCAGCGGGGTGCCTGGACTCGGCCTCTGTGCCGTCCCGGGCCCCGGCTTCGGGCCCGACGACCACCTCCTTGTCCATCCTGGCAGAAGGTAGATGAAGCGTCTATGCGGACCTGGCAGAGGCTCGTTTAATACCTCCGGAGAACTCCTTATGCATTGGTAGTCGGCTGGTGCGCGCACATTTGCATTCCACGTATAACGGTGGAGTGATTTTCTCATCCAGAGTAATGATCACCGGTTCGCGACAGATTTTTCGACCTGCCGAATGCGGCAAGACTTTTACTCCGGCAAAGTGAACCGGCAGGCTTCGAAACTCTCGAGTCATTGTGTCTTGTCCGCTTTTTTACATCGCATCGATACAATTATTCCCCGTGTGCGATATCTAAGGTGTGATTGATAGAAGCAATGAAACGGGCTGCTGCATCGCTGTGTAAATATTCATCCGTGTTAAAACGTCAGGTATTACCACGGTTATTCCACCATGGAACCACGCAATCTTCCCGGTATGTTGTACCACTGGCGCAACGTCATGGTCACGTATTTACAGCACCCATTAAAACAATCTAACGGGTTTGCACGTGTGTTGTACACATATTTCGCGATCACGAATACACCGTGCCGAGTTTCTCATCCCCACACCACATAGACCCTTTTAGCAACGAATGCTGAACAGTTGGCGACCGTTCTTGAAAGAAGTACTTTCAAATTGATGATCCATAAGCATTGTTAGTAATGGTTTATTTTCAAAAATTTAACCATGTAAGGTTGTTTATCAATTCAACCAAGATTAGGGATCAATCATTTCATCTAAATAGCCCGAATTCAGGTCCTGCATCATGATGAGAAGTCCTTTAAAATATTAATAAAAGCGCAAAGTAAAAGTTTTCCAAGAAAGTCTTTCATCTTTTACTTCGTACCAAAGGAGATGTAGGAAATAAGGTGAACGTACATCGAAGTACCTAATCAACATACCATAACACTGCATTCTCGTATAGGATAGCTCAATACCACTGAAGGTATAACGGAACCTTATTGACGTCGAGGTATTATCCGTCTTCCGGTGAACCTCGACCAGTACCAACAGCAGCAGCCTGAACATCAGTATCATTATTATCATCATCATCATCATCATCATCATCGTTACGGGAGGCTTGAAAGTCGTTGATGCGTGTCATCGGCTCAGGAGTAAACGTATTACGGGGGATGGGTAAAATACACACGGTGACCGTAGTCATGTTTAACGGCGGCGGGGGGGAGGGGGGGGGGGGAGCAAAAAGTTGGGTGAATAGCAAAAGCGTTGTGGAATGCGGGAATCAGTTGTCAAGGAAAAGACGCTTCGCATCACTGACGTTTGGGATGTACGTCACTATCTTCGTACAATTTCGTCAGAAATGAGGCAGTGAAGAAAGACAAATGATTATCAAACTAGAATATACAAATCGAAATCCACAGACGTATACTGTACACAAGTGCAGCAAATAGACGTGTGCACCGGGTATGTTTTACGCAAAACGAACACAGCTGTCTTTTGGCTACGAATTAACATAATTTATGCGGGTGCGCGCGAACCGAAGCAACATACATACCAGAAATACGAAAGGATTCCGCGTATGGTACAGTGGTACACCTCTTTCACATTCTTCTGTCGAATGGTTAACCTTTCAGTTTTTGTTCGCGGTTCACAGAGGCTTTCCCATGTATATATAGTATACCGTGTACACAACGTATCCTATTCGAGTATCGTAACACCTTGTAACAGATCTGAATATGGCCTACACTTGACGTACCTCACACTCTGATCGTCTGACGTTGATGAAAATTTCTGAGTATTTTTTCCCGGTTTCAGTGAGTGAAAAACTATTTAAAAAACCTATGCAGCTTTTTGATCGCAGACCTGTGTCTATTGAAAGAGGATTGGATAGTTGATAGAGTCTGAAATGTATCCGCAGACGTGCACTGCTCGGTCATGAACGAAGCACAGGTCAAAGGTTCTGTAACTGGTACAATTCGTAAGAGCGAGTGTTTAGATCCATCGTTAAGGGTACCTTGTCAATTGGCCGATCATTACCAAAGGTTGTACCGAAACCGAGTTTCAGATGTCCTGGGTTAAATTAATAACGTTGTTACATCAATAACGAGAGTATTGCAGATCTTTTCTAAAACGGAATCCTCTGCTTTCTGTTTCAGCTGTCCAACGGGGACGCGTTCCAGCGTCGCAACCCTCGCTCTCGGGTATCCCGGGTCAATTTACCTTGACGAACGGCGACACAGTGGCTTGCGCTGGTCTGAACGGACACTCGTACCTCTCCTCGTACATAAGCCTCCTCCTCAGGGCCGAGCCTTACCCAACGTCGAGGTACGGCCAGTGTATGCAGCCGAACAACATCATGGGTATCGATAACATCTGCGAGTTGGCGGCTCGGCTCCTCTTCTCCGCGGTCGAGTGGGCCAGGAACATCCCCTTCTTCCCCGACCTCCAGGTCACGGACCAGGTCGCCCTCCTGAGGCTAGTTTGGAGCGAGTTGTTCGTCCTGAACGCTAGCCAGTGCTCGATGCCGCTCCACGTGGCACCGCTGCTGGCGGCCGCGGGTCTCCACGCTTCCCCCATGGCAGCGGACCGGGTAGTCGCCTTCATGGACCACATACGAATATTCCAAGAGCAAGTGGAGAAGCTGAAAGCCCTCCACGTCGACTCCGCGGAGTACAGCTGTCTCAAGGCCATCGTGCTCTTCACAACAGGTAAGGTTCTGGCCAGTGGGGCACCAAAGATCGCTTTCTACTTTGCTACGCTCTACGGCAACGAGGTGGTAACCACGCTCGTTATAAACGGACCCCAAGCAAACGAATCCCCTTGGCAGTCCTTGCAGCGCGGGTTCACTTTTAATCTGCAAAATTCACTACCCTGACACCGTCCTACCGATTGTTACATTAGCGGCAGGTCTCGAATGTGCTAGTTCGTATCGTTGTGGAGAGTGATGTGCAATTGAAAGAGCGCGAATAGGAGCCGCGGAAGTTAAACCACTTGGGCCTCAGAACCTTACTAACTCTTTGCTTTAATAAACGGGTACATCCATCATTACGAGAGCGTTCAAAATCGAAAACCGTTTCCCAACGTTTCGGCACCGAAAATGAATCAACACCCAAGGACGTGATATTCATGGTAATTCGTTCCGTGTTTGAATTGTGTCTTAATATGTTTGTGCAGCAAGCACATCGTCTAACGTTAACACGCAATGCCTACTTGAGGTTTGTCCGAGGAGTAACGCAAATCATTGCCACTCTCAAGATGTCGTTTTTACCTTGAACAAGTACAAAGGCAAGAAAAACAAAACTGTGAAACTTTCAAATATACGAGTTCCGAATTATAAAATATGTAATAAGAAGACAGTCCCTACAGTTTTTAATGTCGGTAAAAGTGTCGACTTACCGTAGAAAATATCATTCCCATCATTGAAATGGCGAGAAGTTACGCGTTACTCTGAAAATTCAATTTAAGTAGGCAGGCATCGTGCGTATTAGCCTGAAAAATATACCCGCTGCACAGATTGGTGGAAGTAAATCTTGACCGTTAGATAAATGACTATGAAAAGTACGTCCTTGAGTGTTGATTTATATCCTTCGTCCAAATGATGTGTAATGGTTCGAATATCAAACATTTAAGATAGATGTGCCCCGGTACCCCAGTAACGAATCTTTCTCCATAACTCAGCTGATGAATGTGTTGTAGTTAAATTGATGAGAAGAAACACACAGCGTATACAAGTCCCGTCTGATGATTCTGACGAGAGATGTCAACGTAAATAATATTATACAATAAGTTGTAGTTTTGTTTCTCTTCGAAAACCACGCATAGATATAAACTTTTGTTCATGATTTAATTTGAGAAGGATTGATGGTCATTGTTATAGATATTTAAGTGATAATCACACCGCTTGGCTGAATAAACGACAAATTCAAATCAAAAATACATACTCTACATTTTCATCTTACAATTGTTAACACCCTAACCATCTGCATGCACGAACATCACGATGGCGAATAACATATTTTCCAAGAAACTCCACATATGGTGTATATGCATTCTATGCACGTTGCGGCATGAAACGTTAACGGGATCAGCATGAGTCAAGTTTAGCAAACGAGGAAAATATCGCAGATTCTACGGTCACTGTGTCGTTATATTTTTCTGAATTAAAACTTCCATTCCGTGGACTGATTGTAAAAACTCGAAGCTACGAGTGAAAGTTGAGGCTTTCTGAAACTTATATCACTAAATTTGCGTCAAGATTCCAAAGTGATTATCGGTCTGGTGATGATTTATAGTTCAACTTTCTAGAAAAGAAGCTTTTGTCAAAAATTCCGAGAAGTAAAGTATCCTAGGGAATTCAAACCAGAGCGTCAATCATTTACGAATCCAACAGTTCCAACCAAATCAGTATCAATTGAAAACGTCTAATTCGTTCGTTCAAACGTAACTGACACCGATCACCGATGATTATGAACTAAAACGAATGCCATGAAGCCCGAAGCTGGATTGATACCAAAAACTGATACCCTGTTTTATGGCCATAATAAGACTTCCATACGTGAACCACTGACTCGATAATCTCTATCGGACACTTCAATTTCACGAGTATTATACCGCCAGCGTACATGACAATTGAATGGAGCGAGAGATATACAATAACGCGGTTTAAATTCGCAAACGATGTTAATATGTGACGATACGTCCCGCTAATTTATCGGTACCCGAATTCGAATACTCGATGTCAATTTAAGAGGATTATCTCGGTTAACAGCGGTGGCATTGCTCGTTCGCGGACTTTTAGATCCACCAGCGAGAGAGCAGCACATAATTTGCTTAATGCGCGTACGTGTGTTTTCATGATTGCGCATATGTGTGTGTCTGTGTGTCAGTCTGCCTGTGCCGAGGTCAGGCATCTCTGAGTTATGCTTAATTAGATTGTTAATGGGGTGGTCTACCTACCTACCTACCTACCTACCTACCTACCTACCAACCATACGTTGGGCAAGGCAAAGGGAATTGCATCGCATGCCACATAATCGTGGGAGTGTTTCTCATCTAGATACACACGTACCACACAACAGTCACCATAATACCCTTGCAGATGAGCGTATACACGTCTTTTATTCGAGTCTCCGTACTCCTTTACGTCTAACGGGTGACCGGAACAAAACACGCCGACGAAAAGAGAAGAAAAAAAAAAAGACTTTCTATACGGTCAGAAAATTCCCTTCTTCCGATACTGTCCTACTTTTCTTGTTGTCATCGATTCGTTCAAAAATTCAGAAAGTTACGTTGCAGACAAACTGGAATAATATAACATCCGGTACGGTACAAAGTATTTTTGGAACACTCTCCTTCTGAAAAACATTTTTATAAAGGGATGAAAAATTTCGGAAATTTATTTATAACGATTGAAAACCGGAATCCAAATGTGAGTGCAAAGTATCGAAGTCGACGAGTCACCGGATACATTTTCAGCCGTCGGAGAAAGCTGAACGGAGAGCTAAGCTAAGGACTGATCTGGCTAGCTAAAGATATTTTATAATGCACTATGCCCTCGTTCCACCATTTGACTCGTGCAATTAGATACCGTAATTTCAGGTACTTCGCGTCGTATATACATTCATAAATAAATCGCACATACTCATATATGCATGTAAACACACGTAAGAAATTACGGCGATAAACGCTCTCCTCCGAGCAAGAATTAGAAAGACGGTAATACGAAATCGGGTCGAGTTCCGATTCGATAAATCTTAAACATTTGTGCATTAACGTTGCTTGACATTTCTTCAATGCAATTTGACAAATAGACTCGGTTTGTTTTGGAATGAGAACAAGTTGGGAAACTGATTTTTTTGTCAGCTAGTTAATCTCTCCGATATTTGATCACCTTAGTAAATTATGAGCCAGGTTTGAAAAAATCAACGATGCAGGATCGATGGCAATTGCTATCGTAATACGGTACGACCACGGCACTAAACCCAGCGGACTGCACATGGACAAAAATGAATTTCAACCCAAGCAACGTACAGGAACCATGAAAGTATAACAAAACTGCGAAACATCGATAAAACCGATAACGTGGCAATTGCGCTACACTTGAAAAGTGGATTTTCGTGCTTCGTCGTAGTCTTCCTACGATTGCGAAGAAAAGTGTAAAAATAAAGACTAAGACGAAGGAGCAGAACGACGAGGTGAAGAAGTCTAAAAAGTCAATCGCGTACGTAAAAACGCACACAGACAAACAGAGACGGACAGACAGACTTACGGAAGAGAGAAAAAAAAAAAAAAACAAGGAATAAGGGTCAGAGGAAAAAGGAAGGTGGAGAGGAGACGTTGAATCTGGTGGACATTAGCATAATCCGAGGGCATCCATATACCACGGAAATAAATAGTCGAGGGTATCTGCGTCGCGTCGTTTTGCATAGGCACCACGAGGCGTATTCCGAGGTTAGGCCCTGGCCGTTACCCACCGCATCCAGCATCCAGAAGCATCAGGGACCACGACGTTGCTCGGTTCCGCGCCGTTGTGGGGTAGATGGGGCAGAAGATAGCCTCTGAATGTCGTTCGGCCCGGACACGGTTGTCATCAGAGGTAGAGGTAGAGGGAGTCCCTGCGCATTGTCTAACAGCCGGCGATCGCGCGACATCCACGAAACGCGCATTGTTCTATTCCTCCTCTATTCGTAGATGCTGGACAACGCGCCGCTGCAGCTCCAAGCGTTGCGACTAAAACCGTCCCCGCGATTCCGACACGTCAAACGACAGCCGCACCTCTCTCATCCTGATCCTCGTCTCCGACATCTCAAAACCTCACACGCATCGATCGTATCGTTCAGATTAGACGCAGCGTGGTTTGCTCCCTCATAGATCACCCCGCAGACCAGCCGCCGTGTCGTGGGATTGACGCTTCGGAACGATGGTACATAGACCGAATGCATAGGTACCCGCATGTCGATAACGGGTATCGATAATACTCGCGTGGAAAATCAAGACACCGTTCACGATGAACAGGCAAAAATTCACCACTTCGTATGTTCAGGCTGGATACCTGACGGTCGAATATTACCTCCGTATTCGCGGAGGTCCGATCGTAGTATGGATTTGGATACGTATAAGTAATGAGACAATGGCTGATCCGAGCGATAGTAGATACCGTCTATCGATCAGTTCGGCAAGTTGAAGACTTACCGAAAACAATTTCAATTAGCCGGCACGTGGTTTGGCAGGTCGAAACAAATGGTCGGAGGAAAGTGTTCGTAAAGAATGTCAATGCAAATCAAAGACACTCGGAAGACTTCGAACCATTCATTGGTATAGAAGAATTAGACAATTGTTAACGATCGGAACACAACCAATTTATAATTCACATAAAAATTTATACAACCAGCCCTGTTGATACCAAGTATAAGAACCCAAACGTCCACCTGAAAGTACCAACAACGTGACACGGTCCTTCGATATCAAATCTAATGATCAGGCGTCATCTCATCTGTTCAAAAAACTTCTCAAACGTTTGACAGACACCGAGTTCAGGCAATTCTTAAGAGTACACGCATTGTAAACAGATTTCGAATAGCTTTGTAAATACCTGTCAGCTGCATCTGTCCGTTGCACATTCGCATTGACAGTGTCAAATTTTTCAAGCCCAAAAATGCGCCAACGCACCATCTGCACTTTAAAACTGACAATAAAGCGTAACAATATTCACACGTGAATACGGGGAACATATGAAAAGAAAATCAATCTCATCCTCTCTTCGTATCTCCGAGAGAGCTAATCCAGAATCGGAATGATTGCTCCATTAGCTCGGCAGACGCCGGTGTCTACCGTAAAATATGACTTAGAGGAAGATGAAGAGGACAAAGGAACTGCGAACCACTGGTGCTTGCAGGTAACCACCATCAAGCCACGCTTGCTCTCCGGAGTGCGTACTGTCGGTATGTTTTATGAAATATTGCCACATCATTAATGTGGGTTGATCTTTTTTATTCGACTCTTATTCATCTCTTTCTCATCGCCGTCCCGTTGCACGCGTGCCCGATCTCGCTCTCTCCTTTGTCTTTTGGTTTTCGCTTGTTTTTTACTATTTTCTTTATCAATCTCTCTCTCTCTCTCTCTATCGTTTTCTTTATCCTCTCCTACACCCACCACCATCTATTTTCCTCGGCCACGATGACTAGACGTATTCGTAAGTCCGTCCTTTAACACTACGACGCACGCGGTACGCGTTTCTATTCAACAATCGTAGAGGACCGAGAGAGAGACCGACCGGCCCATAGAAGAGTCTGACGCTTCGTGCACACCCACACCTGTCAAGTTCCTTTCAGCCATCCACCGACTGTCAATAGTAATTATACGTAAATTTTATCCCGCGAATGTCACCCCCTCACCCCCCCCCCCCCCCCCCCCTCGCGAAGCATAGAGTGCCTGTCTGTCGGCTCCGATATATATGGGTACCGGTGCTCAAAAGCCACATTCGCTCGCGTCCACGTGATGAACTTACACTCGAATCACTTTTCAACATACGTGTACCTCTCTGTCGAACTTTGGACAAAGTTGATTATACTGACTCGTTGAAAATCATGGTTGAATCGGATTAAGTTCGCGCTGAAAATTTCTAACTAACAGAAGGAAACCAACAAAACCATTAGCAAACGCAAATCGTTCGAAATTTATTACAACTTCTGGGGGTATTTGATTTAAGATCGTGGAATCAAAAACAAATAAAAAAAAAAAACCTCCCACCGTCGAAATCACGTGAAATATTATTATAAGCAAATCAGTGGTGAGGTATACGGTGTTCGAGAGTGGGTAAGGGAAAAATGGTTCTCTGAAATTCCCGAGACTTTAACTGATTGGAAATTTCTTCGGAACTGACATTGAATAATGTCCTATACACCTCGATAGATCATGAATATTGTACGTACTAGTACGTAATGAAGAAACAATCACGCATAATTATTGAAGATTATATATATAAGAAAACGAATAATCGCGGGTGAATGATACAACATTGTCATTTTATACAATACTTTTGACATTACCGTGAAAAGTTTGTCAACAGCGTGTTGAAGTTAGTTAGCCAATAATCCGACGTCAAAGAAATTCAAACATTCAATCAGCCGATCGCCCGTGTAACGAATAGTCAAACAATTTATTAATCTTTATTTCTGACCTTCTCGATTCTTCGTTCATTCTCTCGTCGATCGGAAAATAAGAGAGAAGAGGGATACGCGTGTAATGTATTCAGTTTTACATACAATCGTTGTCAATTGACGCATAACTGCAGTTTTATCTACCCAACCATATATCTATTTTATAAGAAAACGGCTTCCTCTCTCAACTTACCCTTTCTTGCATTGAGCCTTGCCAGGGCGGCGTACGTTTTATTATACGGCAAGGAAAACAAGCAGACACTTAAGCCGGACAGATAGATAGACGAGGAGACGTCTGGATAGCAGTCGATGCGTACCGTCGTACATATAGTTGTCCAATTAAAGGTTAACTGAGAAGTGATATTTCCCTCTGAGATTGCAGAAGGACGAGGACGATTGTTGTTCGTTTATTTTTCATCGCTTTATCGTATTTCGACTCTCGACTTGCCACGTGGTGTGCAGGTTGCTTGAGGGTTTAAGTGAATCCACCACCGAATAATAAATGCGCGTGAAGTTGGGAGCTCTGAGTCCCGTCAATCGACCGGGAAGAAACGATCAGTGATTGACAAACGCCTCGGAGGATTTCAACGCCTGAACGTAGATACCGCGTGATCGGTTGATAGACGCTGATTACTCTCCGGCGCAACGTCCGACAACGGATCGGATCAAGCAACTGGACTTGATTTGACTTTTGCGAAAACCTTCGAACCCCGCTCGATCTTCCAATGCGCTGAGAGAAATTTTTAATTTAAAACAAAATTTAATGCTCGTGCAACGATAAATTGACGTTGAAGCCTTGCTTAGCTAAAAAAGTAGAGTAGGTAAACCTCACAAACTGATTTTGCGTTGCAATTGCCAAAAAAGGATCGACGATAGCGCAAAATGGTAACGCGTACCTCGTTTTTCGTAATTCCAACAATATTCAAACAGTTTTCTTAACGACACCCGTTTTACTCAATTTTTCTAGTTACTCTAACAAATGAAATTTTTCTCAGTGTGCCAGTGCATTGTTCACTTACGAAGGAATGTGAGTATTCGACGAAAAGACTTGAACGTTTCGTTGTAACATCATAGAACAGCGCGAATCAGACGAGCACCGAGACTCGTTCGTTTCTGAATCCCAGTTGCGAGATCAAGTCGTGGTTTATCAGGTTGGAACGATCGTGAATCGAGACCAGTTATCCACCACGTCATATCAACATTTATCGGTGGGTTATAAAACGTTGGCTGTAATTGTCATTGGCATTAGGTAAGGTACCAGATCACGTTCCCATTCCCATTCCCATTTCCATTCCAATTTCCATTTCCATTTCCGTTCCTGGCCTATGCCCGAGCGTAGAAAGGCCTCACCAATGCACATGCATACCATCGCCGATATACTTGGGTTGCCGGTGTGACCATACGATACACGCGGTTAGCGCAGCGATAACTTAAAGCATTCGAGAACACCGTATATAAACGCGATGGGCGATTTTTGTTTCTCCCCCTCCTCTTTTTTTTTCTTTTTTTTCTTTCTTTACCACGGGCAAGAGGGCGATGTGGTGGGGGGAGGGGACAGACAACGAAACACAATGCAAATGCCGACGCCAATGTGCATCCCTACGAGGGTGGCTTCATGACACGGACTGTTATCTGTGAACCCGACTCCCGACCCCTGCCACCCTCTTCCGCCCCCTCCCACTTTCTCTCTCTCTCTCTCTTTCTCTCTTTCTCTCTTCGGCTCTTCTCGCTTTCCATTCGGCATTGTGTTGCGTTCTCAGCCAAGCCGGGTCGACCGGGTCGGCTCCCCAATTCTTGACACCGAACAACATGTCCACTATACACATACGTTCATCTAGATATCTCGTACTAAAACTTTGTTATTGTCGTATCGCGGCACAAAATTTTCCCAACCAACAAAATGAAGTGAAATTGTGGGGGTTGAAAGAGAATACCGGATGATCCTCGTACGTTGACTTTGTCACACCTCACTCCGGGATAGTGAAAAGTTGAAATCGACGAATACCGAATTCCACAAAAAATTGCATCGATTCCGACCGATCGCGAAAACAAGAGTGATAAAATAATCATACGATACGTATGCAAATAGACGGGGCAAAAAAAAAAAAAAAACAAACTTTGTTCCGACGATTTGCGATAAACGCTGATGAGGTAAAGGGTAGGAAATTTTAGTCATTAAAAACGAGGTCAAGGTATATCATCTAATTTCTCGCCACGGTATCTCCGTTCCTGCACTCAGAGTATGGTATGAAATAATAACGCACATATTTATATATACATATACATATATATAAACATATACACACGTAAACAAGGGGGTCACAGGCAGACATTTACCTCGACATTTACCCTCGAGAAGCTAAAACATAAACGGGATTCTCCTCTCTCGGCATACCGACTAACTGCTACCACTTCCTACGTTCCGTTCCACTGCGTGACTAGCTCTTTAGAGAGAGCCAGGCGTTGAGGAAATTCAGCAACCTTCAGCAGGCCTATCTATCTGTATGCATATCCGTTATCGCCGTATCGCAGGGCAAGGGTTGCGAGGTATTAGAGTAAGCCGCGGTATTAACCCCTGAGTTTAATATAAACAGCGCCGTTTAGGGGTTGAGGTGGCGGGAGAGGGGGGGAGGGGGGGGGGACCACGTGACGGCCGGACAATGCCAGCCTTATCGACATCCTCGGCGAGGGAGTCAACCCCCCCCCCTCCCCTCCTCCACCCCCTCTCGCTCTTTTGCTTTTCGCAACCCCTTGGTGCGTATATCGTACACGAGTGTTATGTTATACGCGTAAATACCAACCGCCAAATAAACTCGCGTGTTCCGCCGTTGTTCTATCTCCGCTTTTGCTCCGTACCTTCCGTACGCACGCGAACAAGCGCCTTTTTTGCAAGGTGGAGTAAAAAACTTGAAACAAAAATAAAGGGGGGGGGGGGGGGGGGGGGCGGAAAAAAAAATTACAACGTCCCTGGTTTATCTCTGCGGCTGTTGAAAAACAAAAAAAAAGAAAAAAAACCACGTTTTGGTCCGCGTCGTACTTAAATACGAGGAACGAATTTTCAAGATTATTTTTATCAACCGCGTATAACAGTTCGTTGTGTAAAAAGTACAGAGGCAAATTGACTCGGTTTAATTTTCTTTTGAAAGAAGAGTACATTTTCTTGACGTGGCAAACGTTTGAAACCAAAAATTTCGTCGAAAAAAATTTTCGCCTTCCAACAACAACTTTCATTTCACAATCATTGTTTCAACTTTTGGTGTAAAGGATTTTCGTAAAAAATTATCAGCCGAACCGTAATCGGAAATTAATCAGCTACGCAGTTTCGAGGTTTGAAACGTATTTTTTTTTTTCTTCTACCACAACGTGGCAATCGCAAATAAGAAATCCGGTTTACGTATAGAAGCTGAAAAAAGTCAACCCTATTCATCACACTTGAATAGGAGAGAAATTTTTCTTTTTCTTCATCTTCTTAAATGTATGAAAAAACGCATTGCGCGTCATAGATAAATTTCCAAACCAGTGTGACGGTGTGCAGGTGAAGGAGTAGATAAATTGTGGACAGTGAAATTGAGAAATCAACCGGGTGGCGGGCGAGGAAGACGAGGACAAAAAAGTGGGAGAAATATAGAGAAAAAAAAAAAATGGAACATCAGTCACGGGCACGTGGTGGTTGTGGTTGACGAGGCATACACGAGGCGTTCTAGTCTATCTCGTAAAACGGAGGGAGAGAAGAGCGAGGGGGAGGGGGAGGGGGAGGGGGGACATGCGGTTTCATCTCGGCGATCATATGCAACCCCCCCCCCCCCCCCTTTTCCTACACCAAAGCGCGGGTGGCTCAATTCAACCTCAACGCAAGTGATTCGGCGAACGAATTTGTGCAATGTAACGCGGTTCAGCCTTTGCGCCAGGTTTAAAATGAGCCGAAATCTCGTTAACCTACCGGCCTCGGGGCTGGAGGGGCGGAAATTTATCGAAATACGGTACAATCTCGATAACTTTCCAGACTCGGGGCTGGAGGGGGGAAAATTATCTAAGTACGATGTCACCTCGATAACATTTTGGACTCGGGGCTGCAGGGGAGGAAAATTATCGAAATACGATGTAACCACGATAACTTTCCGGCCTTAGGGCTGTAGGGGAAGAAAACGAATGAAACACGACGCAACCTCGATAACTTTTCGGCCTCAACACGGAAATATGGCAAAATCGTCACACCTCTACTGTACTTGCGGGCAAATACACACGCCTGACATTCTACGCAGATTGCTCTCTAGTGTTGGTGTTTTCAGCGGCGGATGGCCGTGAGGAGGATGTGGGGTGGTGGGGATGGTACAGCTGACTCATACCCCACCCAAGGCTCGACCGCGACCCAAAGTCGGTTATATCCCGTCACCCTGAATATTATTCCAAACCCTGACAGTGCAATCTGTGAATGCGTGATATTGTCTGTGACGGCACGTGGTATACCTACGAACTCCTGCGGGGCAGGCATGTACATGTACCATAAATATATATATATATATATACAGTGGGTATATTTTATATAATACATGTAAAAATACTCAGGCTCCGGGTGTCGGGGCTACCATGTTTCTATATGCGCAGCTATGGATTATTATATGTACATACGTATTCGCAAGCACGTCTGCGAAAAAGATTTCTTGGAAAGGAGATCGACTCTTACCTTAAACTTCACACGATCTGGTTTTCCAAGCATTCTGGACTCGGGTATCGTGGATCCGCCTGATATCTGAAACGTATAATCAGTAATTTATGTAATTGGGCTAGAGAAAAAAACACACACACACTGGGAATGACGGAGTAATACAAAATTTCAGTGACCCAGGATACGTACAACAGAGGAAGACGTAGATTTTGATGCGAGAGATACCTGGGTATTAATTTTGCTCGAGGATTCGGAATTAAGGTTAAAATTGAGGGTTCATTTGTTCGAGTAAGTCGGTTGGTTGATTATACCTTTGAAATGTGATTGCTGCGAAATCTTACAAAGTCATTGAAAACGATCCGAAATTTCTTTCGGTAATTCAGAGTGATCAAAAAATTGTTAGAAATTAATCTTTGCTAATACAGATTTCTGATCGCTTCACTTCCGGGCGAATGAGAGCAGAGTTTGAATTAACCATTGTAAAAAGAAACTCTCGTGTGAAACGACTCAAGAGACTTTCTCTACCGTAAATCAAATGTACCTTGGATCCTCGACGTCGACGATTCAAAATTTGATGAATCAGTCAAGCCCAAATTTCAATAGCCTGTTAGATATTTATACCGCAATATCGAAATTTTTCGTCATAAATTGAGACTAATTGTAAGAAGAATGCATTCGTACCTTAAAGTTCTCCCATCGTCTTCGTTATTTTCAAAAAATTTCAATATTCGTAAATTTTCTACACATCGAACGGATCAAAACATTCGGAATAGATTTCACAGTAAAAATCTAAAACCAAAGTTCTTATCCCAGAAAATCGATCGACCGATAGTTTTCGAACTTACAAATCGAATCGGTAATCGAGAACGTACGTGCTCAAATGCTGAAATGCTCGATCCTCCCCAACGATCACCACGTGTACACTCGGTAATCCATCATCGCTTAAAAACCGACTACAATTCAAAAACCATCGATATTTCGAAATTCCTGCAAATCAAAAAATTAGTCTCAAATTATCGCGAAAAAAATCTGGCGCACCTGAAACGACGAAGTTGAAAATAAAAAAAAAAAAAAATACCCAAACATAACCTTCCTTATCCCCCGTCCGTATCACATCCCTCGATAATCCCTCTATAATTAAACACACGTCAACCCAATTGGCACGCGATTAAACAAAGTAAACATATATATATATATATATATATACACATATACATATATATATATACATTATATGTATTCTGACAAAGCCGGAATGTGCATTGCCGAAATATATACACATATATACATCGTAGAGACGCTTAAAGGTATCCTCTCCGTCCAAGAACGCGCGCGAACTCGGGACACGAAAAGCGGCGAATGGGGGGGGGGGGGGGGGGAGGAGGGAGCAAAATGCCAAGTGGAAGGGATGCAAAAGAGCCCGGAGCGCGCGCTACTCTCTTGGGACATATATATATATATATATATTCTCTATTGCCTAGATTTACCGCGGTGGCGGTAGCTGCGGCAACGTCAACGGCAACAGGAAAAGTAACGGCAGCGTCGGTCCTACGAGCCTACGAAGGTGGGGGAGGGGGGGGGGGGGGGGGGGGATGGAGGGAGATCGCGAGAGAGGAGAGACAGATTTTATTTACGGGCCGCAAGCGTGTTTTACGGCCCCGTTTGACGGGGGCAAGCTAAATAACAGCCATACCTCCTCCTCCCTCCTCCTCTCACCCCCCCCCCCCCCCCCCCCCCCACCCCCTCGCGCCATCCTCAGCTCTGCCTCCGCGACACCCCCTGTAAAAATAGCACCTCTATCGGAATTCTAGCAATTGTTGCAGCAGCAGCAGCAGCAGCAGCAACTCGAGACAAAGAGAGAGAGACAGACAGACAGACAGACAGACAGACACACGCTCTTCACCGTTCTCTTCTTCTCTTGCGTCTCTCGCGTCGTCGCGCGGCTTGGCTCGTGCCAATATACCCTCCGGGCGTTTCTAGTCGACTGGGCACCACGTGCGTAGCTGGGCTGCCTCCTCTTCGTCGATCCCGACTCGGCGCCTCCGTTTCAAAACGGGGGGGGGGCCCTTGTAGGTTATCTTCTTCGTACCGCGTCGGAAAAGATACTTTTTATTGTGGATTATGAACGGTGAAGGAGAGAATTTTGTGTCCATGGGTTGTAGACGGTTGAATTTTGTGATTTTTTTTTATCTTTTCACGTGTTAAATGATGAAGTGGAGAAACAGTTTTATTGGATAAGGTTTGCTCTCGTTGAAAGCGGAACGATATTTCGAATTTTCAGAAAAATTGCATACTTTCGCAAACATTTGTTGCAAGTAACAATCAGACAAACTTTATTTTCGCGTTTGAATCACTTTTTTTTTGAAGGAGAAGATGAAAAGAAAAAAAAATAAATAAAACCTGAAGTTTGTTTAAATGTCATTTCCGGTAAATATTTGAGAAAATAGGTAATTTTTCGAAAAATATCGTTCCGGGTTCAACGAAAGCAAACCTTATCTGATAATACTATTTTTTTCTTTTATTAATTACGTGGAAGAAATTAACATTTGACATCCAGAACCCGGACACAAAATTCGCGTTGACCGGTGATTATTTACCAATGTAAGGAAAGAAAAACGTAAACTTTATAAGTAATAAATGAAGATTTTGGTTATTATTCGATGTACGGAATCAAAATTTATTTATCTAAAATATTAACTAGGGAAAAATGTTTTTTTTTTTTACCTGCGTTATTCACGTTGATATTGCAAGTGTGAAAAACCGGTGTCTTTTTATTCAACTTTCGAACTGATCAACCGATCGAAATAACCCCATTTTTCTTTCCAACAAGCGATAGTTAGATTTTTCGAAAAATCGGACATCAAACCTAGTATAATCCTAGTTTTATAAGATATTGAAGAAAAGGTTAAAATAAATAAATGATCAATCGTACATTCAATCTATATAACGTCAAAACTAGTTCTAAACCGACTATTTTCTCCGATTACTTCATTACACTTTCAATATCCAAAGATAGTGGAGAAGATCTATGTATTGTAGATTAATAATTTCACAAATTGTGTTCGTTATTCGTGACTGAACCGTATCGATTCTCTTTTTTTTTTCTCAATTTTTCATTTTAAATATAACCCGACGAAGGAACATAGATGTGAGATTCTTCAAAGTTTTTTATGTCGTAAAGTTGTTTTCTTTTTTTTTTTTTTTCTTTTTCAAACGTTTTTACTTTTCGTGATATATTTGTCTTTTATGCTTCAGTTTTAAACGAAGGCTTGCGCGGTGGATAATATAATAAGAGACGAATAGAAACGGTAGAAATGTATAGGGCGGATATCAATTAGCCTAGTTTATATACCAAGAGCGAGGCAAGTCGAGAGGCTTATAGTTTTGGTCTCGTCTTTCAAAGAAGCTTTTATTCCGTCACACGCCGAGCTTACCGGACTGCAAGCCTTAAATCTTATGTCATATAATGAAAAACGGCGAGGTCTTATTTCTATTTCCGGATGGCGCTTGAAACTTTTTTTTCGTTCTCTCTCTCTCTCTCTCTCTCTCTCTCTCTCTCTCTCTCTCTCTCTCTCTCTCTCTCTCTCTCTCTCTCTCTCTCTCTCTCTCTCTCTCTCTCTCTCTCGCACTAGCATCCGTGAGAGTCAGTGGACTTCCCTTTTTCCTTCTTTTCAAAATTAGGATGAGAAATAACCGTGTCGCAACATGTTAAAGGTTTTAACTTATCGTCACGTTGTACATTCATTTTCTTTCGACGTTCGGTCAAATGTTTACTTTCCTGAATGAGTCTAGAATTCTTGATGAAAAATTTGTTTTTTAACGATCCGTGTCGAGATGCGTGAAACTTCGCCTCTTCCTTGTTGTAACATTTCTCTTTTTCGAGTTTTCTCAGACAAACGCGTGTACCAAAGTATAATGGTACTACATTTTCCGATCCGATATACCGCGAACGATTTTCTTCTTTTTTTTTTCATCATCGATGCTGCATGAAAATTCCGTCGAAACAAAGAACCGCGCGGTAAATGATGAAGAAAAAAAAAAAAAAAAAACAAAAAAAGTTAGCAAACAAGGAAAAACGAAAGATGGGAAAAAAATTCAAGGTTAGTGTAAAAAATCGCGTGCGTCGAATACGCCTTGTACGTATTTTTGCCATTCAAACACCGAGTTGCAAAAGAAACTGGTAGCAGAGTAGCGGAGAGCTAATGGGCTATCAATTTATCACGACAACTGAAACGTTTTTCAAGTGACAGGGAGAGACGCGCAGTTTCTCTCAGGGCGTACATAAAGAGAGGATCTGAAAAAGAGTAGCCAAACGCGCGAAAAGTTGAATCGCGGGAGGAGGAAGAAAAAAAAAAATAAAATAAAGTAAAAAATAAAAAATAAAAACAAAAAAAAAAAAAAACTGCAAGAACGGGGCAAAGTTTTTTTTTTTTTTTTTAAATAAAAAATCGCAGATCGCAATCGTCAACGGTAGACAAATGCAGTTGGTGTCGTCGTTGAAAGGAGTGCTAAGAGCGAGAAAGCCGGCACGGATATCGTTACAAGTAAATAAAGACATAAATCGAAAAGGCGGTCGTAAATCTAACACGCGTTTGTTCCTCATTTAAAACATCCCGAAACTCCAGCGACATCAGGACCGCCTGATGATATTCACCGACTTTTGTTTTTGTTTTTTTTTTTTTTTTATTTATTTTTTAACCTCGACGGCTATACCAAGCGTGGAATATCTTCGTCTACTTTTTCTTTTACTTTTTTTTTGTTTTTTTTTTTCTTCCTCATCCACCAACCGCAGCGCTATTAACCCCCTTCTAAATTCCAGCCGTACTAAATTCCCCGCCATTAATCAACGGACATGTGTAATCGGTAAACGAAAAGCTCGGCTAATTTCAATACACGCAAACCCCAGCAAAGCCACGTGATCGCAAATTCTTCTTCCAACGAAATTCCCGTCAATTCTTCGTTTACACGTACACCGAGAAAAATGTCACTTTTTACAGTAACTAGAAAAACTGAACGATATGAAAATAATTAAAGACCGAGCGGCGACCGGAACTAGAAAATTTTTCTCAGTGTACGAATAATAATAATTACAAATTAAGAAAAAAAAAAAAAAGAAAGAAAAGAAAATAGGAAGAAAAAAAAAAAATAAAAATTTTCAAACGCAAGAGAGAAGAAAGAAAAGCAAAGCTTAATCCCGTGCGGGATGCGGCAGCAGGTTGGTGCAGTTGTGGGAAATAGCTCCGATACAGAAGAGGGAACAACGCGGCTGCAGCAGCAGCAGCAGCAGCAGGGTTTAATTAATCTGATTTACATCGAGCGATCCGAACTACTACGCAGGGTGACAGAAGAGCCGGGCTTCGCATACCTACAAAGAGCAACACGACGAAACTGTGTAGCGTATAACGTAACTTCCTAATAGGGCTCTCATTAGGGCTAACTGCTCTTCCGAAATGTTGGTTTACTCGACGTCCACACATCGGAACCTGCACGAGCGGACAATTTCACTGAAACATCGACAGACGCACGTACATGCGTTTATCGTCCCGCGTGTAAACCGATTCGTGAAATTTTCAATCCGTGCGTAAAACCGCAAAACAATGTGAATCAAACTTGTAACAGTTTGTCCGTTTTTAACCCTGCGTTGATCTTCTGACTTTTCGGTTTCTCGTTATGTCGAGGGCTTAACAACTTTAAAAAAATTTTCCATTTAATCAACGAGTGAAAATTTTGTAGTTCGAACTACCGGATCATCGAGTATAAATGTTATACCGATTCCCTGAATTTTTTTAACAAATTTTTGACACTCCTAAGCGTGTTAAAAAATTATCAAAAACGATTTCGGCGCAGGGTTAAACCGACATATTGATCAACGAGAGCGTAAAAGTGTAGATTCTGACCTCGTGCGAATTAGGATATCATACGAACTCGAATTCTCATTTCCCAAGATTTGCACGCGATATTTTTCACGATAAATGTCACAAAGTTAGGCGATTTTTACCGACTGTTGAAAATGACCGAAAGACGCTATATTTCTCAATGAATGGACGTGTTCGTTAGAAAATAGCGAACCATTTCTCCATCGGTAGTGAAATATTTTTATATAAATAGTAAGTGGGAAAAAAAATGTTTTTTCCCTGCAAGTGAAGAAATTTTTTTGCGATTTTTCTAAACTTATTAATTTATTTGCAATATTTGAAGTCTTGAAGGATAAAAATCTCCTAAGAAAAATCCGGTGTTGCGTACAAAAATGTTTGAGCAACGGTCCATTGTGAACTGACTCTTCCTTAGATTTTTTTGTAAATTTTTTTTTTTCGTTAAAAATGGATCTGATCGATTTTCAACACATCCAGAAGAATGTCTACAAGAAAAAAAAACACCGTCAAATTTACTAAAACTATATTTGTTATATATATATATATATATATATATATATATATATATATATATTGTAACGTTCTATGACGTTGCAAAAATTAAAAAGGATTCGTGAGCTTATTTAATGAGACAAATTAAAGGCGCAAATAAAATTTTGTGAAAAAGCTTCAATAGCAGAGAACGTGTTTCTAGTTTAAAGTCTGAAACAAGACTGTTTTTACAATAATGTTGGTTGACGCAGCAACCTTATTCTTTTTAAAGACATAAGAGGTTTGTAAACTTCTTTTATCTATGATGACTACTAGATTATTAAAAGGGGGTAAGATTTCACCCTTTATAACAATATATATATATTAAAAAAAAAAAAATATGTGACTTTCATTGAAGACTGAAATTTTTATTCCAACCTCGTTTTTCTTAGTCAAAAGACATGACTTTGATATAAACAAAAAAAAAAAAAATTTCTCAATCAGATCGTTCACCATATCAGGTCCATATCAGAGTCGAAAAATTCTTTTGCCGTGTTCAGATTAAGTATACAGAATTTTACGTGCCAAATTCTGCGCTAGAAATTTCCTATAAATCCCAAAAAAAACGACGAATTTTTTTTTTTTCGCCCTCATTTAGCAACATCTTCATTTCACATTGAAACCATAACCCGTTTTCCGGAAAATGTTCGCTCGTCCAAGTACCTGTTTCATATTCGATCCAAATTTAAAATAAAAAAAATAAGAAAAAGAAAAAACAACTTCGTCCGACAGAAAAAAAAAGGTGAAATTATTTCTTCATCACGATCGCGACATCGGGGTTGAGAATTTGTCGCCCTACGCCAATGCAGGGACGTACAATGAGTGTATATAGGAGTTTTAACGGTGAAGTGTCAGGCCGCTGATAAGCCCAAGGCATTAATTTCACGCGGCAGTCCCCCATCCCTGTCCTCGTCACCCTCGTGCAGCGGTGGCCGAGGCCTAATACAATTATGTTATAACCCCTTGCCAACTCTGCAACCCCCGAAATATCCCGTGCAGAAATGGGGTTGCCTCGAAGTCAACGACGTTTATCCCAATTTTGTATTTTACCTACACCTTACGTGTTTCGGGCAAAAGTCAAAAGTCGTACAATGTCGTATGAATTATCATCGAGTACTGCCGAAAATTTCATATAAACGACACTGAGAAAAATTTCTAGTTCCGGTTACCGCTCGGTCCTCAAATATTTCCATTTTTTTACCACAATCGAAAAATATTGTTCTAGGTAGAAAATTAAAATTAGTTTTCTAGCCGTTACCGGAAACTCTGTCATCCGTTAATATTCTTTCTCATTACGATCACTGTTGCTAGATTTTCTTGCAACCGTTGCGAAAATTTAATACCAGTGTAGCGACAAATTGACGTTAAAGCCTTGTTTAACTAAAAAAGTAGAGTAAACCTCAGAAACTGATTTTGCGTTGCAATTATCAAAAAAGGATCGACGATAACGCAAAATGGTTACGCGTCCCTCGTTTTTCGTAATTCCAACAATGTTGAAACAGTTTTTTTTAACGATACCTGTTTTACTCAATTTTTCTAGTTACCGTAACAAATGAAATTTTTCTCAGTGAACGAAAGTTCAAACACCTGCAAAGGTAGAGTAAACAGGGTCAAATTATTGATCAAAGTGTGTTTTTCCACAAGTAGCCACTGAAAATTGCAGATCTTTCGATTTCACTTTTTCAACCATCGTTTACATTAATGCATGCACAAAATGGTAAACTAAGAAGCTATATTCGCTCATTTTTAGTCACGATACCAATAAAACGACTCGAGTGTTTTCAACAATAAAAAAAAAAAAAACTTTTACATTTCAAACGGTCGTATTATTTTCTCTCAAAGGTGCTGCTGAAATGTAAATTTTTCGAATTGTTCCACCCTCTTTATTCGACCTTGCCAAGTTAAATGAAAATCGTGAGTCATGAAACTGGCGCTTCGTCATTTTGCGACAAATAAGTACGCGCGAACAAATATCAGACTAAGAACAATGAATGTATAATAGTTAAAAATAAAATGTCTATATATACCTATATCGGTGTAAATTGTACGCGAAACGTACGTACGTCTTTTTTTCTCGCGAAGACGGTAAAATATTCAGGTGAAAATTTTTACCCTCGGGCATAAAAAAGTAGGAGAAAAAAACCCCCAAAAAAAAAAAAGAAAAAAAACGACACGAAAGTTGAAAAAAAAAAAGAGGAACGTGCAAGCTGCATCGGAATTGTTCGATAAATCTTCGGGAAGCGGATAAACGTAGATATCGCGACGTTCGAACGGCGTTGTAACGCGATCAGGTTAGTCGATGATCATATGCGACTTGATAAATTGTGCAAACTGTTCGTTAGCTGATTGTGCGCCGTGACGTGACGTGCAGAACACGTTCAACCGTAGGCGATACACGCATACAGATTCCTCGCGTATCTGAGGTTTCGGTGATTCGGGGTGCTGCCCAATGAATGCCCCTCATTTCCATACTTCAACCGTTCGCGGTCAGCGAGAGCGGCTAACCAGATTATTTAACCCTTTCTCCCCGGCCGTCTAATGCCGAAAAATTGAGGGCAGACACCCCGTGTTCTCACCTCGGCGAATACGTGTCAAGCACGATCCCCCAAAATCCGATCCACGTTTCAACGTGAATTGAGAAATTTAATGAAGAATTTTCATGTTCCGTCACAGGGGTTAAACGCGCCATTTTCAAATTCGTTTTCTACGTCATTCGGTAAGATGAATGCAAAATCCCTGATAACAACATTCCGAGGTAAAGCGTGAAAAATCTTTCAAATTCTTAAGCCATTGTGCAAACTGATTTTTCGAAAATTCTAACTCTCTTGATGAAAGCATTTTTCAAGTATAAACTCGCATCACTTTTTACTGTATAAAATTTATTCACGCTACCGACAGAGATATTCTTTATTATTAATCGTTGATACAATCTAACGAATGTTTTCCTTTTCCTCGGTAAACAAACGAGTTCTTAACTAAATTTTTCCGGCAAAAATTCCAGTATTTTATTTGCGAGTAAATCAATGATTCCCAACAGATTTTCAATCAAACCTAAAATAGTATTCCGATTCTTTGATAAGCTTGATAAATTACCGCAGTTCAAGCTTCCAAGCCGATCAAAAGTGTCCTTAGATTTCCATAAAAAGTCGAAATTCCTTAAAACTACAAGTTAGTTTCCAACCCTGCGCAAAGAAATCCCTGATCGGAAAAAAAAGAAAATAAAAAAATCAACCAAACCTCTAGATCAGCACCAGCAAACGATCCTGCGCACCGACGTTGTAGTTTTCATCGCACGTGAGGTAAATCGTTACAAATCATTGAAGCTGCGGAGCTACGCGTGCGTATACACTATAAAGCGTGTGAATGACAGCGGTTCGTTATGCGAGGCACGCGCCGAGTCGAGACACGCGTAGTCGTTGATCGAGCATGTGCCGTGCAGCAACAGCAACAGCAACAGCAACAGCAGCAGGAGCAAGCGTGCCCGCTTTACTCTCGAGTTAATCTTCAACTCGGTTGAACCACTCGCGTCAATATGCTCGCCGCCTCGTTACGAGAGGCGACATTTATTCGACTCGTGTTCGTCGCGTTCATCCTCCTCCTCGTCTTCGTGTTATCCAGGTTTCCTTCTCCTTTCCCCATTGTAACGATAGTCGATCTCGGCGACTGCGTTTTATCGAAAGACTTTTCACGGAAATGGATAAATCATGCTACGTATCGGTGTAAGATATGTCCTGTCAAAATTAACCAGTGTGGTGGACTTGTACGGATAGAACAATTTTTAGCGTCACGTGAACGCCGATAATGTTGAATTGACGGCAAATCATGGTTGTGTATAAGTTCACGACAGAATGTTTTTTACGGTGTATTATAAGGAAAAATTGTGCGATTGATAGAAGACTTTGGATGACGTTGTAACAAACAGAGAGACTTGAATTAAGTGTATCAGTTATTCACCCTGTTCCAATTGTTGACCTTTTTGGTTGTAGCTGTATGATTCTTACAGTTAGTTCCAAATTGACGAAAAAATCAATGCCTAGCGTCTGACCCTCTACACTGAGAGAAATGTTTAATTTGTGTTGTCAATTTATAAGTTTGTAAAATAAATGGGTCAATAATTGGCAAATTTACCTTACGCGTAAGTGGGTAGATATCGGGAATTCTTGGACGGCTTGTAAGAGGAATATGGGTAATGGTACTGAAGGAATAACGGCCGAGTCGATACCTATATTATACAGACATAGATCAGAAGCGAGGGGAATCGTTCGATGCATGTCTTGCCGAAGGATGAGAGGGCTGGAAAGCCGCCAGGCTCTGGAACCCGGCAAGTGGGTAATTATTAATCGTTATTTTCGCCAATCACGGCCGTTTATCTCGAGGCACGCAATGCCAATTATCTATCCCCCAGCGATTGGCAAACCCGCGCGAAGAGAGCGAACTTAAAACTCGGATTCTCCCGTATATGTATAACTTGCGATGCTTCGTCGTCGGTACGAATCGAAATCCTCCGCATACCGTTTGCATGAGAAATTATAACAGTCTTCGAATCGTTCTTGGATAACAATTAGGTATCACTAATTGCAACGAAAATTTTTTCCGCGCCATGCGAGGTGACCTCAAAGTGATTTCAAGTCACACGAAACCGCATCGATTCACTTCGAGTTATAATTCGAGTGATTTGATTCCGTCTAGATTACTCAAAGTCGTTTTGATCAATTATGTGAAGTCGTAGAAATTCCTCAAGTTATAAAATTCTTGCACGAAGACTCGATCCCAGAATTGAAATAAAAATTCTTTGACATTCTGTAGCGATTGTGCGATGAGAATTCGACGATTAAGGTGCAAATTAGTGAAGAGAAAATGAGTTTGGTAGCCCGAGTCGAAAGTTTGTCGAAATTTGTAACTTCTCATAATTTTTATCTTCCATTGTTTCGACGTTATAACTCAATAGGCCGTGTTTGAGAAAGAAGGGGGACCATAACTTCTCACTTACACCGTGGAACCGGATCCCCAACGAGAACGACGACAAGCGGCGAAGCTGGTGATTGAAATTCACCCTTTCACCGAACGGGGATTTTCGCCCAAGAATCGTAGCGCGCGAATTGTTTGTCTGAAACAAAGTTATAACTGAGAGTAAAAACTCGGCGGTATGCCGCGAGTCGGAGTGGTTTTAACCGCGTAGTCCGAATCACATTATGCGGAAGAATTAGCAAAATCGGCCGGCAGTTCCAACGAGTGAAATTGAACTTTGAGTGAGTCTGATAGGGGGAAAGTCGACGAGGAAAAGAGAAAACGGTGGCAGCACGAGGATTTGAAAAGTGGACAGATATCGCGAGGATTGTCATGTGACGAGATGACGGAATACTCGCAACGGTTTTTCCTTCTCCGTTATTGAATTTCAGAGACGTCGAATGAATGGTATAAATTTTTAAGCTGTACGTGTATAACAGTCTTGCGAAATATTCAATGGCGATCTGCCGCAACGCGGCGAAATGACGTCGCGAAATGTATATAATGCATATACGTGTATATATATGTGTATACATATACATATACGTACGTATTGTATTATATATATAGGCAGGGTAAAAGCCGTGACAAAAGTAACAAAAGTAGGTATACATTCGGGGCGAGACGACGATCGGAGTAGCTTGAATAAATATCAATCATAAAAACGACGGTGAAAAATATTATTTTCATATTCGGAGGTATTTCTCTTATATACGGTCGACCGGACCGCCACCTGGACTCGACTATAATACCCGTAATCCAATAACACCGGCGTGTCCGCCCCGTGCAAGATCACGTAACGCCACAATGAGCGCACTTTAGAAACTCGCAAACTCCACCGTCGTCCGACCCTCCTGGACGCCAACGGTACCTGGACATCCGTCAAAAGCTGGAAAAAGACCGTCCGTTGATCGATCGCCAAAAACCATGAGCCCGATCGGCGATCGTAAACTGTTTTTCAATTCTCCGTTTCAAAATTCGAATCGTGTTAGGCGTTTCCTTACTGTTTTCAAACTGGCGTGTGGCCGTTTCCATTCGAAGAGTTAGAAGGTGGATAGATAGATAGAAACGATTATTCGCTCTGTAACAAGTCCCATCAGGCGGTATATGCAGAAAACACCTACAAAAATTAATTGTCTACCTACCTACACGTGTGAGATACAATAAATCCGTCAACAAATTGAAACTATGGTTGAAGAGGAATAACAAAAGAAGGAGATAAAAATAGATAAAAGTAAATGGAACAAAAATGAGCAATAAATAAACAAATGTAATAATAAATAAGAAAGAGAATTATCAAGTTGAGAGATAATAAATAAATAAATAAGCAAAGAGGTAAAAATCTGAGCAAGAGTATAAAAAGAATAGTTAAAAATAAAATAAGATTAATTAGGACAGGAAAATTGATACGAAACATTTTAGAGAGGGAGAGAGAGAGAGAGAGGAGAGAGACGTATTTCTGACTCCCGGAAAGTAACTGAATGTTTGAAAAACATTACGGAACCACACCCAACTTATACGTTATAATATCGAACTGCGCTTGGTAGTGAAAAAAGAGTAAATTTTGTAACAACGCATGAACCAGAGCACACATGTAAATAACACGAAGTGCGTGAAATCGTCAAAATGATTACAGATAACTCCAAACTCGTGGATCGAGTCCGGTACACGATGAAATTCATGACCAGGGTGAGAGCGTGAAATGGACAAAAAGACAGAGAAAAAAAAAAAAAAAATTAGATTCAAAATGGAAAACAGTGGAAAGGGAGAGTTACGGGATGGTCTCTCGCATCGCTGGCAACTCCGGAGTTAATTTGACGCACGAGGTGCGCAAGAATGGATACAGAGGTATACATACATATATATGTGTGTGTGTGTGTATATATATAAATATATATATAGAGAGAGAGAGAGAGAGAGAACACTGCGCAGCGCCTATCGGAGTATAGGAAACGCAGGACTGACAGCCGCGTGCGCCAAATCGGATAACGGTCCAACAATAGGTTGGGAGGTTAAGCGTGTTTACCATTCACTCCAGGACCTATTGACGCCACAATGGGTCGCTCCGAGAGCCTTTCAGTTTCCGCCATTGACAAAATGCGCAAGACTTTTCCGCCCGTCGTCGTCTCCTTCTCTTTCTCGCTCTTCCTTCTTCTTCTTCTTCTTCTGCTTCTTCATCCTCCGCCTCCTCCTCAACCGCATCGACGTTACGTGAAAAAGCAGCTTCTCCTATTCAACGGTCTAGACTGAACTCAACGGCTGTAACCTTCCACTTCTTCTTCTTCTTCCCCGTGGCTGCAGGGACCGAGTCCTTCACTAACCGCCCACGGCCACAATGAGTGTAATCAGCCAAACAGAGTGCAAACAAAATCGACAACAAACCGTATTTTCTCCGCGTGAAGCGGGCAGGATCTTTATCTCGTCGATCCGAAAGGTGCGGGACACGAGGTCCGACGGGCGGCAGCTGCAAAGTTGGCACGAGCACGTGGCAAAGAGCACGCCCATCGACATCTAACAAATATACCTGCAGAGTGTCCAACGGCGAATGGATGCATACGCGGCTTGGCTTCCCCAACGCGTTGTCTTGCCGAAACGGTGAGCACCAGGCCCAAAACAAGGCCCATTCTTCCTCCGGCATCCATTCTCCTCGGACACTGTCCAGCATTACAGGCCTGCCCGAGTACAAATCATGGACCATTTACTCCATTCATCGCAACGTCGTTTAACAACAAGATGTAAAGACGACGCGAGGCCGGACCCTTCCACACGGTGTAAACAAATCCGTGGTAAATGCGTCCCGGAGTTGCGTTTCCAAAGCATTCAATCCGGATGAATTGCAATAGGTCCTTCCCACTTGACGGTGTAATTGATCAGCCTCTCAAACAACTATCTACAAGTTATACAAACGCATCCGTGGATTGGTTAGTAAGTGATTTCGTCCGTGCGAGGATCACGAGGATGGAGACTCGAACAACTAACACTGCGACACTGAAAGTTAGCCGGTATCATCGTCAACGCCAGATGGTTTTCCTCGCCACGTAGCGGAGACATGCAGCGCGAGAAATCCACGCCGGGCCGTAAAATCACGGTGCATCACACGTACATCTCCTTAGGGGCTGCATATACCGGTTTCCCGAGGCCTCTCGCAGCGCCAGGAGACACGAGGAGAGGCGAATAAGAAGCATCGGTAGGAAGCGGGAAGACGCGTTCGCGGTATGTGGGAGCCGAGGATACACGTACGAGCCGAACACGCTGGACCAGGTACACGCGGAGGTGAGGGCCTCTCGGGCTGCAGCGTATCTTGATAACCCGACCTCCTCCGGCACTCGGTCTCGCTCTCCGAGTCATCTTCTTACTCTCTCCGAGCCAGGTACCTCGAACTGGCGAACCTTGCGAACCTTGCGAACCTTGCGAAGCATGCAAACCTCTCGCTGCTGGCCAACGGGCAGTGATCCACAGCCGAGGCGAAAAGCCGGGTCGTACACCGAGGTCCGAGTACCCAAAAGAATTTTCGGAAACGAGTAAGGGGCTCGTTTGGAAAGCGGTAAAAGCTCCTCGGTAAGTCGGGGTCGAGACGGTGGTCCGCGATGTTGGTCTTCGTGATTAAGCGCTCGGTCAGTCGGTGCAATGACAACCGCTGAGGGATGGTATCTGGTCAGGATATCTGGCTACAAGCTCGCGACACGAAAGTTAAATTGAATGAAAATCACGCTTGATGCACATCATTTGCATAATGTCCCTCCCCGGATCAATAGACGCGGTTCCGATACCTGGCAGATACTAAACGAGCATTAGGTAAGCGCTGCCAGCTTAGCGGTGGTAGGTGAACAAATCGGGCCCCAGACCCAATCCTTCCCAGTCTCTGGACACGTTGTTGCGAACGCTTTAATCGCCGATTCTGGAGTCCAAACGCAAGTTCCTCGGCTCTGCACACGTGCGAAAACCCTGCACACGTCGTGCTTGAAGAAGAATGGACAAACTCGTTGCCGGTTAACCGTTAATCCCGACGTACTCGGGTTTAATTAGATCTGAATATATACGAGAGGGAATAGGCATGTATACCCGGCATAGTTGAGAGGCTGTTGCGCTGAGTAAGGAGCTCCTCCTGCTGCCATGCTGCTGCCTCGACAAACCAGCACTACCACTGCACTTACTGAAACTTACGTTACTCCGTTCTCTACAACTCCCGGGGTCTGGTCATCGTATACCACCACTCTTCGCCTATCTGACTGTAAATTAATGCGAATGGACACAGCGGGTGACCGGTCTAAAAGAGAACACCTTTGGAATGCTTCGAAAACTGGTGCGACGAATCAGAGCTGAAGAAACTAATCACGCAACTACAATACCATCGATTGAAAATGCTCTCACAAGAAGAGTGAGTACAATCAGGCCTCTGGGTCATGGATTCTGCTCCAACTTCCAGGGTCCTATCCTCGACTTAAAACACCGAGCTCATGACATGTATTTTCATCTAATAAACCTCTCTTCGCTCAGGTTAAAATTTATTGCATTAACAGCAGATATTAGTTTTCACTAACCTGCCTGACGGTGTTTCGATCATGCGATTTTATCAGTTCAACAACTACACTTTGGGGATCTCCGTGCATTCGACCATCGAAACACCCCTAGAGAATTTTCAGCAGTACCGACAACCCGGAAGCCAGATGATTAACTCGTTGTCAATCCAGTCCGTCCATCCATCCAAAAGTGAACTACAGATACAAGATTAGAAGAACATTCTTGCGATGCTCCGTTCGAATTGGGGTGTGTTACGGATTCAATGAACCATGCCGTCAGAGGGCTAATGATCGGATGTCCCGCTGTAGACTCGAGAGTTTCAAACAAGGATGTAATACGTAAGAGCTGTCAGTCGGTGAAGCTTCTTTTTCGAGTTTCACCCTGTATAGATGTGAACGAGTACCTGAAGCTACGTAGGTAACGTAAGAGAGACCGGGAGTGTCGAGTGAAGCAGCGAAGAAATTGAGGAGGAAGGTTTTGGTTGTGCGTCTGTGTGCGTGTGTGCGAGGTCGTTACGCGGGTGTTTATGGCGCAGTGGTACGATTCAGGGCTCGTTCGGACCTTCGGGATTTCAGATGGTGTGATAACCAACTCTTATATGCCGCGACCTCCGCCACGCGGACCCCCCACCGTCGAATGAGAGACATTTCTCATCATTTTCCATTCACGCTCTCTGAGTTATGCACCGTGCCGGGGCTTCCCCAACAATCGCTCGATTTATTAATATCCCACTACTTTAATGAATATTATTTCATATTTTATGCCCGTATAACTATACGCATAATGTGTGCATTATGTACACACGTACGTCTAAACCCATACATGTGTGTATAATGTATGCTTGTAAGCATGCGAGTGGAATTATAGGTAGTTCGCTTTGGCCACAACCGAACGATACGAGCAGTAACGATACGGCGGTATATTATATGGGCTCGGTAACTATAACCCACAGCTTGACAACCCGACAATGACCACTGGGAAAGCCAATTCTAATTTATTTAAGGTCCTCCTAGATTGGCTCAACCTTTTATCACTTAGACCATCGTTCCAACTCAGTCGAGTTCTAATTTTTTTTATGTTTCTGTCTCGTTATCGTTTGTCCGGATACCTCTGACTATGAGAATTGAATCGTCTCGACTTAACAGATCTGTCAGAAATATTAGGCTATTCTATAAAAATCATTCCACGACAGGCTGACCACATGTTTCGTACCAAACATCGTCTGTTCTGTAATATCTTGAAAAAATTATAGACAGTAAGGTGACGTATTTGTATCGCATTAAAAATCAAGCCGCTCTCCCCTACTTTACTCTCTCAAAGTTTTGTCTCTTCTCTTACAACACAACGTTACAAATATACTGTGTAATAATGAATAAATAAAGGAATAGCTATAACTTTAAGCAATGCGTATGAAAAGTCATTCGGAGCTTCTTTGGAAATACTCTCAACACTCAAGAGTGATAACGATATTAATAATGATAATACAACAGCCGGGAGGACTGGCTCAGTTTTCGTTTCATCGTACTACGTATATAATACCAAGTAATATTTCATTCCCTCCCCGCGGAAACTGCAGACTCGTTTGCGTTATACTAAGAACACTGCGGTTAAGTTATTAAATTTATCTACCGCACGACTTGTAAAAATAGATTTCGTTTATGTTTTTCTCTTTTATTTTACAACGTACTCCTCTCTTTCTGGTCCCCGTCATTTCTTTTCTTTTCTCTTTATCTTTATCTTCTTACATATTATTTTTATTCTTCGTTTTTTTTTATCCCTCTCTCCCTCGCTGCTTAACGACGCGAACACGCAGAATACGGCTATGAGCTCCCCTTCACCTCCCCCACATTTACTTCTTATTCTCCGCGCTGTTTTTTCACCAGCCCCGATAACTTTTTAAGGCTGATAAATTTCTCAGCCGGGTCTGTATGTATACGTATAATGCCACTATAATCAAGAAACTTCCAAGAATCGACAATAATTAGCTCTGCTCGTTACGGTATGCTTTGTGTATCGAAAAAAGCTCAAGTATTTTATTTATTATTGTTTGGATTTTTTTTCTTTCAACGATTCAGGCGAATTTGATACGCGCATATATGTCCGCTGACCTGCATCACCGACTTCCGGTCTTGGTACCGCGCCGACTCCAAAGGAATGAATTACTGCGAATAGTTCACCCGCCGCGAAATTCTCAAACTGTACGTACAGCTGGACGGATAGCTCCTGCCGCAGCTCCGCAAAACCTTGACGTTAATGGCATGCATTACGGTTAATAATAGTAAAAACAGAAATCCTGCATCAGGTGCGTGTCTCGTAAAAATCTGGTTATAATTACCCCTTGATACGCGATTACATTGCCAGCATTACAACGCAGGCGGCTTCGGTACCTACGCATACCAAGGCTTCCTACTTCGTGACTGCAGCATGCTTATTATTACGCATGTGTGCAAATATTGAATCGTAAAATTCTCTGTGTCCAGGAGGTGCGTTTCCACAGATCCACAGATCTGCAATCAAGCCACTGGTTTATTGGGTCGATATGATTTAATTACTGGTAATTGACAACGCATTTAAATACTCGACTCGTATAGTCCGCGATACCAGAAACTGATATTCCATCTATGCGTTATACCAGGTGTACTCGGGCACTTTAATCTTTACAGAATATACAGGAAAACCGTTCGTGTCTACTGTATTTCTGGTTAGAAGATGGGTAACCGAAGCCTCTAGAAATTCTGTCAGCGCTAACTTTAGAAATTTTTTTTCAACAATTTATCGTTTAAATCAGCCGCAAACTTTAACCCGAATCGAGACGAATCCAATGATACCCAACAACACGTTATTCTTACGGGTGATTAGCGAGGTATCGAATCTTGAAGTCCACGAGCGCTGCGCGACTAATACGCAGTATAAACGCAGCCGTGCGTTGCGCGCACTTTGTGTAATAAAATGCGATATCTCGTTACTGCATCGTCGGAATGATGCGTTGTTGGGTATCGTTGGATTCGTCCTGATTCCCGCTTCAACTTTTTGGGTAAAAAACCTCAAGTATCTCTGAAAAAAAAAATCAATCCCGATAAATAAACCGACGCATTATTCATCGGAGTCGAAAAATTGTAGTAGATCGAACGACGTGCGTTGATTGTTTCAGAAAGCTTAGTCCTCAGAAAAGTAAAATATGGAACACCCTGTACTTACGTTTATCGATATGCGAGTCAATTAACTAGATACAACAGTGACTGATTTCGAGATACAGGTTGTATTGAATGCGACGCGATAATCAGCGCGTTGATATCGACATCGACAATCCGCACAGTCGTAAATCCCGTTAAAAACCCGAGCTGAGATTGACGAAGGTGATGAAAACTGAATGTCTCCGAGCGATTGACGCGTGGCAGACATTATACATCGTAATTGAGCAATTGCTTGAGGGAAATCTCATTTTTATAATTAGCAGCCTGTAATCGTCGCGTCGCAACTTTTTATACACCCAGCCTTAACCAGATTCCAACAGAATAATCACTCCTTCAGGATTTTTCCGTCATCATCCGTTTAAAATGTCCATAAATATTAATTCGGGGATAAATTTTTACATCATTGCAAGACAGGGCCGTGGCTAACCCAGCGGGAGGGGATCAAGTTTTAAACGATTACAGCATCGTTTGACTCGGTAGCGGTAGAAAATCTGAGCGCGTTTTCGGTTTGCGGTTGTGGCGAGGGCGCGTCCGCAACAGCATCCCTCTTCTCGTTCCAACACTCGACCCTCGTTCATGGGGGAATTTGAACCCTCGCAGCGCAAATAATTGTATTAGGTTATATTGTGGTCCGGATAAGTGTGACGCGCACGCTGCTGCATCCACCCCCACCCTCAACCCCCCGAGACACCGCTGACTGCCGGAGATCGGGGCAGGCCATCGGGTTCCGCCATGAAGATAACCCTGAACGCAGGGTATTTAGTATTTCCTATTTAGCTCTACCAACCCTCGACACTCTCGATATGCAATACCCACGTAATTTTTTCTCTCACACCCCTTTTCGTTTCCAGCCTCGGTATGTATTGATCACCGGATGTTCGCGGTATGTACGGTAAAGTTCATTAATGGATTCCCGTTGGCTCCCTATTTTTTTTTTCGGAATCAAAACTGAAACTAGCTTTTTTTTACTACCAAATTTTAGGATGTTTATGATCAACGTATCGTTTGTTTCTCCAGTCACTCTAGTCGTTGTCGAATAAAGTTTACTTTCGAAAGGAGAATCGTTTCAGTTTTGATTTCAAAAAAAAAAATAATGAACCACTAGGAACCCATTAATGAACATTACAGCATTATGAAAAAAATTACAAATAAAAGTGATGAATGTGACTAGGTTGAAGTTGGTAACGAAATTCTGATGAAAAAAATCACTTTTTCACAACTTTATAATGACCGATGGAGCTCAAGTCTGGAAAATATGACTTTGTTCCAATTTTTGACGGTTCACCAATTTCCAGGCAATCCTAAGTTAGTAGCAAAGTAACGATATTTGATTCGACTATAGAAGTGGTTTAAAACGTGCTTTCAACTCGACGATAATCCTTGATACTTTGGTGATCTTTCATTCATCTCGCTGTATTGTGAAACTTTGCCTAGTGGTAGAAAGAAACATTTGAAATACTTGCTAATAATTTAGTTGAAACGGGACAGTTGAAAAAACTTCATATTCTTGTATCTACGAGGCTGCAAAGAAATACGTTGACAATACTAAATTTCACAGCCCAATAAGACCTCAACATTGTTTTATCGTAACACGAACATCAAATTATCGCAAGAACCGTACAAAAATATAGTTAGTACCGAATAAGAAAAAAGAACACATGCTACATTTTTTGCATTATTAAAACTCCAAGGTTCATTCTGATTCGATGACGATAAAAAATGTGAAAATAGTCAAAGAGTGTAAAGTAACCACAATTTGGCACCCGCCCTCTTCGGTGTGAGTATTTTAAAATTCAAACAACTAAGACAATGACTTGAGAATTGACGTCGAGTGATATTATCGTCGCATCAACAAGTCAGATTAGTTTACAAGAGTGGCGACTTTTCATCATAACCTCATACGTCACCGACCGGAGTCTCCAAGCCGTAGGGATAAATGAGTGCAGGGTAACCGTGAAACCTGATAAACAAGACGAATGCCCTGAGACGCGGAAAAAGTCATAAGCACTGTAGGAGAATAACGTAGATGTATGTATGTATGTATGTATGTATGTACATTATACGAAGAATCTCCTCGACGCCGAAGCAAGCTGACGCAAGCTGCGTATAATGGTAGCAACGGTTCGCGGGCTTTTTTACCCAAGCCTCATCTTCATCTCTCCGTATTTTTATTCTCCTCTCTCCCGGACCGATTCCAACATTCGGCGTGTCTCCTCTTCGATCCGGGATCGTGTGGGTGAAACGGTGGTTATAGACACCGGGTACAGGGAGTTGGTAATAGTGGATGCCCCAATGCTGTATCTCGGGCAAGGCATAAATCAAGGATGGGCGTACCCGACATCGAGAGACACCGTAGAGGTTGGAAGGAAGCCTCCCGTCTCTTGAGCAACGCCTGTCGAGATTTATTGCACGGCACCAAGCTCAAGCTCAAGCTCAAGCTCAAGCAGCCAGACCGGCGTGCGGATGACGCCTTTTTCGACGCAATGATTTTCCACGACGAATACACCGCTTCGGGTGAACGGAAATTTTACCTCACCGACAATTAGGCACCGATCAGAGTCGTTTCATCGGTATACAAGCATCATTGTGTCCCAGAGCTTTCGGCGGATCGGCGACTAGCTGCCTCTTCGTTCATGTTGCGTCAAATGGTATATCGGAACCGATGCGGTACCAGTGCTAGTGTATATTTAGATATCAAAGGCAGATAATTGCCCTCCGTGCCCAATCGTCTTTCCATAGAGAATAGCTCGAGCGGATCGACCACACGAGAAACGGGAACAACGAGTCTCTCAGCAGTCGGCGTTGCTCTGTATGAAGATGAACACGTGCCGTATGCTTCTTATTTTCGGAGAGGCCGTTTCTTTAACGAAATAGAACCCGATCAATTTTATACGACAATTAAATTGGGAACATATTGTAACGAATTCGTAGACTTTGCGATCAGTCTTGCGAAAGCTTGGATTTAGACTCGCGTCAAGGATCAAGGTTCAACCTTTCTGAAACCGTAACTCTTAGTCGGTTCGCTTATCCGGCAATTAACGGTTATAGGTATGAGATATTCTTACAAATGAAAATCAGGCCAACTGAACATTAATTTGGAACTGCTAATTCGAGGTACACAATTCATTTCGCTGACAGTTAATATTGTAGATTACCACCGATGTCTACGTGACTATTACGAATTTATAATTACAAAAGAAAAAAAAACACTGAAATGGAATTCCGACGACTGGAGTCCAGTCGGTGCAACGTAACGTTTAAATACGTTCGACTTGAATATTTTGCTACGACAGTTTCTTTCGAATCCACAAAATATTGAATATATGTGACATTGGCGTTTGTTATTATGTCGTCGCAGGATGGAAAATTGCCAGAGGTACATTGATTAAAAATCAACATACGGTGCGTGGTCGTGCAAGTAACAACCAGAAATGTGGGTATTGATATAAATAAAAAAGAAAAAATAAGAAGATAGAAAAGAAAATCGGTCTAACCCTGGCACGGAAGTAGCGGAATACATGCAACTATAATACAACTTTATTCGATGAGGTGAAACAAAAATAAAAATGGTACATAAGCTTCGAGAAGAAGGACGATCGGTTCGCGTATCTAGCCAATATGCGAGACGCACAACGCAAGGTCATAATTGTCTCTTTGCGGAAACAAGTGCATCTGTAAATATACATATATATATATATATACATACAATCTGAGATAAAATACATGTATGTGTATTTCATAAATTATACGAACAATTTCTCTTCGTATTATGTACACAGCGATGAAATATTCAACGATTTTAATTCAAACCTTTCATGCCGTTGTATAGATTGTTATGTTGAATTGAATTATTCGATAACGAGGTAAGAAATATTTTACAAAAATAAATATTACGTAAACTCTGTATAATTAATGATCGTAAATCATCATAGATCGTTTTCGAAACCAATTTTTTGCTACGGGCATAACTAGGATCTTCTTTTTTTTCTGTTACGTAACGTGGGTATACTCTTGTCGTTTTTTTTTTTTTTTTTTTTGCACAACGAAAGGTATGACTCGCAAGAGGAATGAATAAAAAACGAAAAATAAAAAAAAAAACATGTCCTTCGCAAAAATACACATCCTGCTGCCATTTGAGAGTGTTATAATCGTTTCGCGCTAAATCTTAGGTGAAGATAAAAAAAAAAAAAAACAAGAAAAACTGGCATCTAAATAGTATTCAAGCAACTAACGCAGTCATCACCGCCGTTGAATGTGTTACAGATATAATGCTCGGCACCTCGTTTAGTACTTAATTACTATGATTACAGTTAATTGTTTCAATTCATCGTGCTCCGCATTTACGCCGAAGTTTGGTGTTCGGATATTAGTGCGTAATATCGATATCAATTCATCGTAGATATCACGGCAGCATTGATATCTGTACAAAAAATTTTTTTCAAAGTTTATTTGAGCAGTTGTTATTTGTTAAATCTCTTCTTATTCTCGTTCGCGCATAATTCCAAATATACAATCCACGGTTCGTCGAGAGTCCTGCACAGGTAAGGCACGCCGTCGGTTATAAACGCGCAATACACCAGGGCAGTATTTATATGATACGTGACGTCGAGCAAAGTAATGGCTAGAGAAAACCAGTTACTCACTCCAGAATTCTACACTTATATACTTAGAGACTTACACTTGCACAAGTCGCCTCTCCTCCCCCGTATCCGACTCACTAATACAATCGTAATTCCGTTTCTCCATTCCACTGTACACACCTTGTATATAACGTATATTCGCAGTAATAGGAGGACCGCGTCCAGTGTCCGTGGATGATGATGGCTACATATGCTGCAAGTTCAGATACAAGCCTTATACGTGCGTACTTACACCAAACGATGTATCGCGGGGAACATTGATCATTAAACGGCGGTAAAGAAAATCCGTTCGAGGCTACGAGGCACGAGAAAGAAATAGCACCTTCTTCTTCCTCGTGCGATAACCTTATACTTGCATGCCTGTGTTGTAATACAGTTACGATACCAACCCGAAGAGGTGGCAAAGGATGAAACAATGCAGACGATATTCCCATATCTAGTCCAGCTGTTCGCGGATAGTGTAAATATGGTAAAGACGTAAAATTTTCTGATACAAATTTGGAGCGAAATTCGATGCCGTCCACAAACGTTGAAGAATATTATTATTCATGGTTCGTCCGTTTTGTTATAAAGGGAGAAAATCTAACGGGTATGAAATAATAATACGAAGGTTACACACCTGACTCGCTATTTCAGCCTAAGAGGATCACGCCGCGGCTAAGTCAACAGCTCGAAGCACCGGACACGTATACATATACCGCACGCGGAGAAATTAAATATGTAAAACTTAGCCTCTAAATATTCAACACGAATTTATTACGAAAACATGATACCGCTGGACATACGGATGGACGAACAACCTAGCGACGTTCGCTGCGCCACGGAGAGATACGAGGTGGTTCACGCGACACGAGCTGACGACGTATCCGATCATTAAACAGGCGAAAACGTACAATTGTACGCATGCCGAGCGTTTCCTGAGAAAATTCATCGCGCCAACCGACGGGAAAAGGCTTTGGAACGACTGCGCAGCGCGCCATCTGACGGTGGCGTCCTGCGGCTGAGCGACCGTTACGCTTAAACGGCGAGTCGCGATTGCTCCGCGAGTTCGAATCACCCCAATTCAAATTGCAGTTCGTTGGATATGATCTGCCGTCGAGGTTTCGGACAAATGAAAAACGGGGCCGTTGTTGGTTTTATCTTATAATCGTCTTTTCGATCAGTCGTCGTCAAATTTCGAAAGACGAGAAATTGCTTTACGTAATTCAACGACAGCCCCCCGAACGCTGCTTAACGCTGTATAATGCGACGCGTTAATACTTTCGCAGTCTCGAAGGTCGCTCCGTTTCGCTGGACGACTTTTCAATTAGTATTCCACGCGAGTCGGCTGACAGTGCGCGAGTACCGATCAGTAAATAAACTGAACCGGAATATACAACGTGAGCTGCTGCACGTTGGTTAATAAGTAATAACGTGCTTCGTGATACGAATTTTTATTAATTTTATAACCTTACATCGATTTTTCTCTCACATTTCCATGTACAGCACACACCTGCAGACATGATACTTTTTATATACTCCATAAATAACCATCGACGGACAAAAATCAAAGACTGGTAATTGTAATAAAGGCAGTTCTTTTTGTTTTTTCAACGATATTTTCACACCCATAAATTAACCTCGATTACCATATTCATATTTACACACCGTTACAATATAATATTTGACCAATAAATTTCTGCTGTACCGCAGGTACGTTGAATAAGCAGCTGCGAATTGTTACGCAACAAAACAACAACAAAGGTTCCAGCTTTGACCATTCGATTACACGAAGCGGTACAACCGAGCCTCGAAACCCCTTTTCTAATCTGGATGGTGGGAAATCGCGTTAGGATTATTTCTCTCGGAAGCGCAATCTCGGACCAAACTCCCTGTATTTTGTTACGGAAAACTTTGGCAGGCGATAAAATATGTACAAAAGCATCGAGGGACTGCGGTGCACGGTTTTTCGTCATAACAACGCATGCGGGGGTGAAACGCCGGTGTTTTATAACAACCGAAATTTGTGCGATCCCCCCGCGCCGTGAGGCGAACCCTTTGCTTCGTTCCACGTCTAAACGTACACAAACCACCCTCTCAAAAATGATAATTTTACGCCTTGATGCCACTTTGATAGCACGGCGAAGGGAGGAGAAAAAAGAGAGGAGAGATTGGAAAAAAAAAACCATAAACACGACAAACTGGTGCGATCAGAGTAAAAAAAAAAGGTTGAAAATTGCCTTTTTCACTCGACTCACACCATCCAGCCCCTCCTCCAAGCAAATGACATCGTTCAACGGTTTGATCTTCTGGTAATAATATGGTAAACTGTGGTGGCATAATGTAATGGTAATATTTCGAATCTTCGAGCCCCGTGGTCAATAAAGATTTTTTTTGCGTCGAGTGAGATTTGATAACGGAGCGTTGTACATTAATTACAGCTCCGTTCTAATCTTCGAAGTTGGCATCGAAAAGAACTTGTTCGTAGCATGCGTGATCATAGGGTCTGGTATCGTTACAAGAAGGTCAAAGTCGTCATTCCTATCATCAATCAATAACTGAAAAGTGATTGACTGATAATTTGCGGTAAACGCAGAAAAAAAAACCACAAAAAATCGTGATTCTGATGACATTTGTCATTTCTTTCACGTGAGGTTTTTCGCCTAGGTACTTCTCCCTCCCGCCGTCCGGAATCGTGTGGATCCAATACGACTCGAGGCATCCTGTGACATTCAGACAGTGACATTTTCACCCCAGGGTTTACGGTCGCGGAACCCTTTGGTGCTCGGGCTCGATCACTCCATTGTCTAAGCTGGCGTCAGCTGGAAACAGCTCGTTCCAGACGATGTGACAACGCTTTGCCAACGTGGCTGGCTCTCCCAACTTCCAGCCACCCTCGCGACTATTCATGTCTTAATACGTTGTCCAGGATCGGTGAATATAGGTATCGGAAATAACGAGAGGATCTAATTTCCGACTGGTCAAAATCCAAAGGGATCCTTAAACTCCGATACAAATCCTGAAGTAAACCAAGAGACTCCAGATGGGATTGACAAAAAAAATTACACGAACATGTGCTCTTCGGCAATTCTCATCTTTCTGAATAACCGTTCGACCCCAGAAAAAAAAAAAAAACACGAAACAATTTCTTCCGCATAGCGATGCATGGTGTACATTGTGCATTAATACCGGCGCGAATGCGTCGTATACTATAATAACGATACAGGACGGGCGATATTCGCGGGCAATTAATTACCACATCGTTGAAAGTTGTGCTCTGCATTGGTGCCGATTAATTGCGAACCCGGTGCGGCAATCGGTCCCGGGAATAATTGACATTGTTGCCCCTTTGTTTACCGAGGCCACTGAATTTATCAATAGATTCCACCGCTAGGCGTATTATAGCCTGGTCGAATAGCTCGTTCAGTTTTCAGTCTCACCTATACCATCTAGAGAATGCTGGAGTAGAGCGAAACCGAGACTGACGGTGTTGCATCGATTGGGTACATCGTCACCCCGATCGCTTTTGTCTTCCAAACCACCACCCCGGCGACTTAACGTGTAGATAGTAATGAAAATTGATACGAAGCGTAAAAATTCGTATGCCTAAAACGCAACGTTACAGGAAATGGACTCGGATGGTTTATTTATTTCATCCCATTGATGACGGAGTCGAGATCACGGTGTACTACCAGACACATGGTGTAAAGATCGAGAGGGTGATAAAAGAGAGGGGAACGTTAAATGTAAACAATAAAAAGTGAGCACCTATCCGGAAAGACGCGGAGATCCTTGACGACTACGACGACGACGATGAGGACGAGGACGACTCTCGAGCGGATTATACGGCGCGAAAAGTTCACGACCTTTTGTGCGGCGGCACCCCAACGCTTGGTAATTCTCTAAGCGGGCCGTTATACGGGGTGACAACGGGCGCCTGTTGACATTTTGCCCGGAGCTGAAGAGTGGAGAAAAGAGAGAAGAGAAAAGAGAAAAGAGAAGAAGAAGCACGGGAGCAGAACCGGTCCGTGGAATCATTACAACCCAACGACGCCTAAGAACAACGTGCATATAAATACACACACGTATGCCTGGGTGTATTTCACACGAACAGGAATCCCGCCAACTTACACTTACTCCTGAAATACGCTTTACTCGTAGTATCGTTCTCAAATACACACGAGTTAACGGAGCTACGTCCATGTGTACGTAGTTCTGTGAACCGGGTTGCAGAAAAGCATAGAAAGTTTTACAGAATCAGGGATACGGATGTACTAAGAATTAGTTTATCGCCAGTTCAGGTTGGCAAAGTGCCTCTGAGTAACCGGCAAGACCGAGAATACCAAATTTCTCAGAGTTGAACATGGCAATAAGAGATTTGGTGTAGGTACCATTGTGCTGCGATTCGAAAGGATCCCGATTGTTATTGAAAGAGTAAAGATACCAAAGACGACGAGAGAGCGAAGGATAAGTCGATGTTTTATACAGTCATCTCTCTCGTGAACATGACAGTATAGTAAAATAGCGACGTGTCATTGTATTGTTAAAAAATCCTTATTCTCTACTGTTTATATCCTTGTTAACTGTTCAAGCGATACCTTCTCCGCGGTTCCAAACATAGTAGTCAAGATTATAGTCTCATCGTCCTTTTTTAACAAACTGCTATGAATGATTGACCCGTTTATCGAAACAGACCCTAAGTAATTGTGTTCCTTCTACACCTTGCACCGTGCATAAAATTCCTATTTAGACGGTAGATGTTTGAAACCGTGTCCAAAATTCATGTTCGATTTAAAACTAAAGTGGTACCAAATCGAGTCACATAGACCATTTTCCCAATGTTCAAACAACTTGATCCAACGTACTCAATCAAACCTATGCCTAAAACAACGTACAACCGAATTCACTACACTCTCAGAAATAGCTCGTCTAGTAAGTGAACCATGCCACCACATTCGAGACCAAAAACACTCTTATTACAGTCTGGCATACGGGTGTAGGGTAGACTATAAACGCGTAGTCACGAGTATGGCATGGTGGCCCATCGGGTCTCTGGATCTATGGAAAAAGTTGACCTATTACCTGCTCGCCCCGGTACCTTCGTATCATGGTAAAAAAGAAACGAAAAAAAACAAGAAGAAGAATAAGAATAAGAAGAATAAGAAAGAAAGGAAGAAACCTGTGAGGTGAGAGAGAGAAGAGTGAACATGAGAGATGCGGCGGTGCAGCGACGGGGTTTTTCGACGGTAAACGAAACCCCGTAAGGCCTCTGGTGTCCTCGGTCTTGGTCTGGTGAGGATAACCGCGCCTCGTCTATCCAAGAATACCGTGTAACCCTAGTAATGGGATTGGCATTGTCGCTATTAACATCACAATGTGATCGTAAACGGGCTCTCTTGTACGACACCTATGTTCATAATGCGCGGAGCTCGATGCATCCTGCTGATAGAGTATGCCAGCCTAAATATACACGTTGTTATGATAATTATCGAGTCCTTTCTACGCCGGGAGCCTATCCCCGCACAAAAACACACACACGCGCTCACTCACCACGCATGTGTTGAAACAATTTTCTCTGAAACAGACAGGGAGGTCCGTGCCAAAGGTATACCTACACACGGGATGGACCTTCACAATATTGTGATATCCGATACACATCGTGTGGTCAGCCAGAAAAAGAGTCTCGATGAGGCAGGTAGGACACTTCGTCTCTACGTTCGTATACGAGTGATACTCGACCGACTTGTAAATCCGCACTCGTCGCAAGCAAATATTTTCGTACTACCGCCAAAACGTTGTTTGTTCCCAACAAAAATTTACGCATCAAGCAATTTGCTCAAATCAAATGAAACTTCTTCTTTAACCGTACAGCGAAGAATGGATTCGGTTAGTTCGATCAAATTCTGATTGATGAGTCGTCGAGACATTGGGAGTTTTTTTTTTTTTTTTTTTTTTTGTATTGAGAAAATTACATTCTTCATTTCTCGTTTTGAGAAAACTATTCCAAATCGAATTGGTTGGAAAATATTATGTTCTCGTGGGTGAAAATGCCAGATCGCCTCTTGACGTACCTTAATAATACTTTGCACGGTGGTTTCACCTCCTTAAATTCTTAATGGTAGATAAAAAAAAAAAAAAAAAAAAACTACGTTTCGTTTAGTTTTTAGTCCACTGTAACGTATTAAAAAAAGTAATCAAATCGTAGAGTTCGACCTGGGATTTGACCGTCCTTGTGAGTTGGAATTCCGTTTCTGCGTTTGAGATATCGAACAGGAATAATATTCATTATTCAAGGATACTGCGATTTTTAATTTTCAAGTATCGTCGAAGATTCGTCGAATACCGAAGGTAGAAGAAAATTCCAGCGTCCCGACGCCGTCGAATCGACATGAACGACAACGAGGATGGTTAATTAGTCGAAGCTACCAGAGTGCGGGATTTAATTCATCGCGGCGGAGTGTAAAAGTTACAGCTTTTGCAGTGCGTCGAGACGCCGGCGTCTCCTCGTCGTCCCAGGGTATAAACCACTCGGGAGGCTGGCTTATTACGACGTGTAACTCATGTCCCAGGGTCCATTTCCCACCCTCTCTCACACACTCTCTACCCTGTATACACCGTTATACCCTGTACATCGTGTAAAGTTTTCAGGACGTCACGTCGCCGACGCACATCAAAACCCCGTAATCACAGCTGAGTGAGGTACCTCGTTGTTACAATAACGATATTTCCAGGGACACAAGATTTCGAAAGATCGGAAACAACGGTCCGACAAATCAAACGGTACAGCGTTGAACGCGACGTGAAACATTGTGAAAACAAATACAAAAAAAAAAGTATAAACAATTTTACGTTGTTGGCAATTGATGCTTTCGTCGTATTAACGAACCACCAATTTCGGCTGAATCTTGCATTTTTTTTCTTAAAGTAAACAAGAGTTTAAAGCCTGTACACGACTTACTATAATTCGTCAAATTTCAATCTTACTTATTAATTAATAATCCTCGTGTCTAACCCGCGTCTCGTACCTCCGTACGTATAGGTATGTACATAAAAGCCGGCATATGAAGGTCTTCAATTATCACCTGAGACTCGTAACGAATGCAACGAAGAAGCTTAGCATCCAGTGATCATTAAAGATCTGCGATTCTCGATGGTCGTCGACTGGACGATGAGGGTTTTTATAGCACAGGCTGAACACATTCCGTCCCGAGACGGCGTCTGAGCGTCGCGACGTATTGAGAATCGTCTCATCTCGTACGCAATGATCAATTATTTTACTGGCACGTATAAATATAATGCACACACAGCATATATATATATATATATATATATATATAAAGTGTATCGGACATGAAGATAAAGCAAAGGTGCATCATTATACCTGTAAAATGCGATTGTCCGTGCCAAAGCGTTTAAACGCACGTTTTCAACGGACATTGATATACAACCGAGTAGTCGGCTGTTCATCTATCAATTCAACTTTACAGCATGTGCGATGTATGTAGGTATAATGCAAAGTGAAACCTCGTATTTTCACCGATTACTCCATTACACTGAGAAAAATTTCATTTGTCAGGGTAACTAGAAAAATTCAGTAAAACAGATATCGTTGAAAAAACTGTTTGAATATTGTTTTTGGTTATTGCAACGCAAAATCAGTTTCCGAGGTTTACTCTACAATTTATCGTCGCACGAGCATTAAATTTTCGCAACAGTAGCAAGAACATGTAGCAACAGTGATCGTAACGAGAACGAACAGTAACGGATACCAGACTTTCCGACAACAGCTAGAAAACTAATTTTCATTATCTACCTAGAACTATATTTCTCTATTGCGGTAAAAAATGAAAATAGTTAAAGACCGAGCGGTAACCGGAACATGAAATTTCTCTCATTGTATAACACGAGTAGGTACTACCAAGACGATGGGTTATAGTCAACGTGATACCAGAGTCTCGGTTTAAGCGTCGAACGATCCCGTTTCACGGTGAAAAACGCACCAAGTGAAAATAAAAAAAAAAAAAAAAGATACCGTGCACGCATAATTACGTCTACACGTATTCGTACCCAACTTCTGGGAGATGCGGAACGGCGGCGGTGATTTACATGCTTATAGAACTGTCCTCGCGTGGCGATGCAGCGACGGTCACGTATTTCCTAATCGTCGGTATGCGCAGAACGGCGCTACAAACAGCAGGTATATAAGATAAACAGCTGCTGCGTGCACATTTTCAAGTGTCCTAGATATACATAGTTATACGACGTTGGTCAATGTTTGTCGTTTATTCGTAAACCGGCGATAAATTTAACGGGGTTGTTTTCTTACGCGCGCTGCAAATGATTCGCGATGAAATAATGTAAATTCGCATCAGGAACGTCACGCTGTTTCCGAATCTAAAATACAGTTTTGCGGTTACCGATTTTCTTCCAGCTAATAGGTACATACTAGAGTTGCATAAAGATTTGCGAAACTTTCAATATCTTAAATGCAAAAGATATGCACGCGTATTGCGTTTTTACAATATTCATAAAAGCATGCAGATGTAGAAAGAATAATAAGAAGAATGATACAAGTGCAGATGAGGCAGTTAAGATTGGTTAATTTATAGTGGTGGCCAGTCGACGAGGCGCCATACCGTTTAACGTCGTACGTATATACATGTATATGTATATATATATATATATGTGTATTATACGCGACGCATGCAAAGAAGAAGACGCGGCAACCACTAAACAGGGTTCATTTGAATGAATTGATGCTGTGAATTGGGCCCCGTGCTGCAGCAGTACCTATATAAAGCAGTTGGTCACCGTACTTAAATAGAAGCGCCTGCAATGAATACGTACAAGTAGATACTTGCATACACGAAACTTACATTATGTACGTACGTGTTATACATATAAGTCAGATCCAATCCGTTTGTTTACCGGCGTCTTCGAAGTCGATCAGTTGACGGTGCAGATTCCTCGGAGTCTGGTTTAATTGAGCTCGTCAATCGAACGATTGAAACATATTTCACTCCGTCGCATCGCATTACATATACGTACAATAAATGTAGTAGTAGTAGGTATTATTATACATATTATATACGTATACCTAGTTTGATTAACGATGAATACACGTGTCCATTTCTGTAATAAATTACACCCTATATATATATATATATATATATATATATATGCCGTGGTTGTAACATATTGCGCCAAGTAGGCAGATATCTATGTCAACTTTTATACGCGAGTTGCGTAATGTGTCAAGAGAGCCGCAGCAAGAACCACTTTTTACCACCGCATGTATTTAAAAGGGATGGGACTCCACGGTACCCGTCGTAAGTTTCTTATAATCCTTCTCTCTTCGATTGAAAAGCATTGAAGTGCATAAGTCGTAAATTACCGGTTGTAAAGTTGTATGATATGAGATTGAATGAGAAAAAAAAAAATCACACCGTTAAACGATCCGAATTTACATCGTAATTGGAGATAGTGAAAAGAAAAGAATGTACTGAGAACCTACTAAATGTACCACGATTGATTGTAAATTATCCGCCAAGTGAGACGGTAACAAAGATTTAAAAAAAATTAAATACAACAAATCTGAACGTTCGATAAATTGTAAAATCTGTATAAACGTATACATATATATACATATAATATATAAAAGTAAGACAACTCGAGCCAGAAGCGAGGATGACAACGAGAAGAAAAATGTTAAATAAAGTATAATTCGTAAGATATGGTCTTCAGTTTTGGAGATAAAACAGAAAAAAAAAAAATTGAGCAAAAGTGCAAAGGCATATCCAACCGCGCGCCTCCTCGACCTTTGCCGGTGTAATCCGCTCTAAACGAAATTCGACGATTCAGCAAAGGTTTGGCGAAAATCCGAGAGAATGAGGGTGACGACGAGGGAAGGAGAGGGCGAGGGGGACGCGAGCGTACAAATAAGGCGTCGTCCGGAGACAAATGACGCGAAGAGGGATCAGCGGGCGACACACAAAGCGCCCTCAGCCACCCCCGGGGTCCCCGGAGCACCCTTCCGAGTCGGAGGTGACGTCACTGACAATGGAAGGTCGAGCTGTGATTAAAGATCGAGACTCCGTAAAAACTCCTTCAAAACTCCCAGAGAGCGAGAGAGCGACAGAGAAAGAGAGCGGGAGAGAGAGAGAAGGAGAAAAAGAGAGGAAGGGAGTAAGGGATGGTAGCATATCCCGTGAGATATTACCTCCGACCGAGCGACAGCTATATGACGGTTCCATCCGCGGGGAACCAACCCGTCACCGATTCTTTTCCATAGATTCACGCCCCGTTCTATACGTGTACACACACACGATGTTTTCTACAGGGTCGTACAACACCCGACGATCGCTTCTTCCTACCTAGTTTACACTCGCCATACGGTGCGAATTGCTAACGATGGAACGAGATCCGTCGTCTGCTTTGCAGTTTGATGCGCGTGCGCTAAAATAAGAAAAAAAAAAAAATCCGAGAGCATTTCGTGTGCCAGGTTGACCAACCGTCGCGAACGTAACCTCAAAATTTTTTTACAGTTGACGCTGATAGCTGTGCTCAACGCCGACGGGTGTCAACATTTTTTTAGGTTAAATACGACGCGGCCAATTGTCGTATTAATTTATGACGGTTGGTCATCCTGCAAACAACTGCGTTCCGATTGTGCGCGCGTGCGCGTTAAACTACAGCAAACGACGGACCATTGTGTGTAACAATTCTCGGAGTATTTAGTCGATTTTTTGAAATAAATTCAATCATTCTAACATATTACGAACACTGAATTGTATTTCATCTCGCGTAATTGTGTGGAAAACTTGTGTTATGCTATAATTTGTACAAGTACACAAAGAACAAAGTTTGTTGAGTTTACCAGACATGGCGATAAAGGTTTTTTTTTTTTCTTATTTCAAGTAAATGAAAATAGGATTAAAAAGTCCGGCCATTTAATAAGAAAAAAAAAAAGAAAAAAATTCACACGTTAATTCAAGCGATAAATAACTGCAAGGGAAAAAAAAACAGTTTTCGTTCGTTTTTTTTTCAATTTTAAATTTTTGATCGACGGTACTCGCACCATTTTTCATTCTCCTCGTCAAACGTGGTTTCACTTCATAATACAAATTATTTTTCAGACCACATTTTCAACGAATCAAATAACATTTCTGTGAATCAAAAAAAAAAAAAAAAACATTCCACTCGCCACATTTGATAAAATCAAAAAATTCCATTTACGTATGCATACCTACCCGCATCTCGTACATAATTGTGAAAAAAGTTTTCACTCAATTTTTACGGAGTTGAAACAATGTTCAAATCACAAGAAAATATGGCACAAGTAACTACATTAGTGCAATCATACGTTCAAGTACTTACATGTATATATGTATAGGTGTAATAACTATCCTACGGCCATGCAGGACAACCTCCCGTATTTCGCGTCATTCGGCAACGTCTGTAAGTATAAAAGAATCATTTAATTAAGCAAAACCACACCTCTCGTGGATATTATTACATGTATTGAAATCGAGGGTAATTTGCTGGCAAAAAGCCACCCCAAGAACGATGACTAACGTGGTTTTAGAGGGAAGACCGCAATTTTCTACGCGCGTATGTACGCCGAAACAACGTATACGTGCCTATGTAATAACGACCCTTGCGCATAGCGAAGGGCCATGGATCGAGCCAGATTTTATTAGGGAAAGAAGCTGGGGATGGGGGGGGGAGGAGGGGGTAGTTCTTTGTCTATGATAATCTATACCGACTGGAAACGTGGGCAGCACTCTGTGTTCTTTGTCAAAAACCGCAGGGTAATATTATTCTGTACATATAACAACGATGGCGACAAAACTCTCTCGAAGTTGTAACGATTGTTTTCAAATTGTTGCAAATCGTTGTCAGTCTGCTAAACAGAAGTAACGCGCGAATGGCGAAAAATGTTTTCGAACCGTGTTAAAAGACGTCCAATTATTTGTCATTGTAATAAGATGTTGGAAATTTTTTTCATACAAATTACCAGATATTACGCCAACCATTCATTCACAATAATAAAATAAAGTAATAAAAAAAAAAAACAGAAGAAAAAAATCACTCACCGCTGACAATGCGGCAAGATAGCCAAGGCTTGATTAAATTATACTCTAAATCCAACATATTAATACATATTTGAACATTGTCACACGCACAGTGTCTGTCCGCTGATGGGGCTTTCTACGTGTACCTAAGTGGAGAGCCAACGTAGGCATCAGTGCTTTGAAAGAAGCGAGCGCGTTGTAAGAATGAAAAAAAAAAAAGAAAACGACGAAGAAGAAGAAGAAGAAGAAGTAGAAAAAAAGAAGTAAAGAAGAGAGGGAGGTGGGGGAAAAAAAACACTATGAAAAAATAATAATAAAAAGGAGAACAATGGATCGACGCCGACGGTGACGGCGATTCTGACACTGACGAGCGGAGGAAGAACTCTTGTTCATATAGGTACGCGTTGGTTCAGTGCTCACGATCAGCGGGTAGCTCCTACATGTTACTGGTACCTACATCACGTTTCTGAGCCCTGACGCATTTCAGGTTCATCCTGAATGCGAGAATGTGCGCAAAGCGTTATAGACGAAGCTTGTAATAGGTGGAAAATCGGGAAACTAACACTGCGGTGTGCTTGATTAGTCTCTGACACTTGTGCGATAGTCTATAGTTGGCACATGTGGACTCACGTTCCCTCGTAGCTCGCCGCACTCTCACCAGTCTGGTACCCCGGGGCAAAATCGTCCCTAACATTTCACCCAGCCTGTTGAAATCGCGCGAGGCTACCCCCAGAAGAAAAGAAACTCGATTTATAAGTTACCGCATAATTAGGTCCTCATTAAACGACGGTTGTTGTATGGGTACCATATTGAAAACTGTAATGCCGGTTTATTTTCGAAAGATTACCTGCGTTCGTACACTTCCGATTTACGTGTGCAAAAATCTTGAGGTAGTTGACGCAACCGTGGAATTCATTGTTCGATACCCTACATCAACGTATTTTTTCAAAAGATAGCAATATCTGTAAACCAAAATGGCTCAAAACTTTGTTTACTTTTCTACACGCTATCAGAATCGCTGTGGAACTAGGTGTGTCGAATTTTCGATATCATTTGAACAAATGTTTACAAATTACACCACTTAATGAATCCAAACCAGCATGAAACCACTGGTTCGATGAAGCTTTAGAAACACATCTAAAATTGAACCTCAATCTAAAAAGTTTAAAGACCACCAACGAATCCCTGAAAAGTTCATACATCAAAAAGTCACCCAAAGTACAACTTGAAGTATGCAGTGTGAAACCATTCGATTTCATCGAAAGTCGTGCACTGGTTTCGCGTCTCTTGAATTCCGCGGACTCGGTCAAGTTTCTCGAATCTCGAAATGAGGTGATGCCAACTCGATTCCCGCAGGTAGCTTCTCACCCAACATCCATCCCACCCCTCAACGCTGGACTGATTCCAACTGTTCGATCCTCTGTTTCAGACGCATGCGGTCTGTCGGACGTCGGGCACATCGAGTCCCTTCAGGAGAAGTCGCAGTGCGCCCTGGAGGAGTACTGCAGGACGCAATACCCGAACCAGCCGACGAGGTTCGGCAAACTCTTGCTGCGACTCCCGTCCCTGAGGACAGTGTCGTCGCAGGTTATCGAGCAGCTGTTCTTCGTCCGGCTGGTCGGAAAGACGCCAATCGAGACCCTTATCCGAGACATGCTCCTCTCCGGAAGCAGCTTCAGCTGGCCCTACATGCCCTCGATGTGACACTCCGTCTGGCGGCAGCTAGCTTCCGCGTAATACCTCGCAAGGTGAACGGTTTATTCGGCATGGAATAAGAGTAGTGGTACAATTGACAGATCTGGACAGTGACGCGAGGCTAAGTTCCGTTCGTTCTGCGGTTGGCAGAGTTCAGTATGTGTATAAAACAAAAAACAAAAAACAAAAAAAAAAAAAAAGAAAACAAAAAAAAAATAACAATAATGAAAAACCCCAGCCCACCCTAAAGTAATCCGTTTTCACCTAGGCTTCTAATTTTCTCTCCAAAACATCATCATCGTCATCTCTTTCACCGATCGTCGAGGATTGAGGAATGAGCGCGAAAATTCAATGTCACATAGAACGAAAACTCTTCCAGCTGAGCTGTGAAACGACCATTGTACGTTGTAATATGATAATAAAGTGCAAAACGACGCCGTCGGATCCTAATCAAAATGTTTCACACAGAGTTGAAATACTTGCCGTTGAAACAAGGATATGGAATCACGGATATCCGCAACGAAATTATTTACACTGTAAATGAAAAAAAAAAAAAAAAAAAAAAAAACGGTGGGTATGACGATTCGCGATTACCAAATTTACGGACACTTGTACCTATATAGGCACTAATTATATATACTAAACAGTCTGCGTACTGACCGCGCCTAGAGTTAGGAAGATAGTTGAAAAATTATGCAATTTATAATATTGCGCAGGATATATTGGAACGCGTTTGTAAATATGAAGATGAGAGGTCGAAGCGCTGTGAAGATTAATTATCGTACTTACTGTGGATCAACAATTTCAGAAACCAATTGACAATTGTTTACCACATCTTTTGAATTCACTTGGCGTACAGTCCTCTCTCGTTATATGACCGATCACGGGGCTGCAGAGGAATTATAAAGATATCGGAGATCGAATCTTCGCACTATTGATCAGCGTTATCGCGAGAAAGGACTGTAGAATAATTTTAGTCATTTAATGACGCGCTCCAAGTTGTTTAGTTTTCGAATTCGAATTTTTGTATTCGTAGTAATTGAAATTGGTATCAGAATCCAATATAACCTGTTCTCAAGTTATACCGCTTATCTTTTGCTGTCTTATGCGATTTTTCGTTGTTTTTGGTTGTTTTATTATCTCATTTGTTATCAATTCACTCTAATCCTTCCATCTGATCGAGACTTAATCACTCCTATTATAACAATTCAAAAAACCACTTAAACATTCATTTATCAGTTACATCGATTTGAGGAAGTGTACTAAAATCAAACGATGCGTGAACTCCTTGAAATAAAATTCGTATACCCTAGATGTGAAAAATATAGCATCCCTCGGACAATTTTCGAAAAATTAAAAAAGTTTACATTTGATGACATTTTAAGTTTTTCGATCCTCCAAAAAACGTGATCAGTATACCAAATTTGCAAAAAAAAAATTCGAATCCGTTCTCTTCCTGCACTACAATTCTACATTTTGGTTCACCGATTACTGGTTAAAAGTAAATATAAATATTGGATGGTACAACATCTTTGACTGAAGAAATCTAGTAAATTTCACGATTTATTTCAATAAGTTCAAAAATATAGATACTATTCATTGTTTGAAGGACAATAGATCATCTCAACATGTGTATATAATCCACCGTGATTCAACGCAATTAATTGATTCCTCTGATCCATTCATTATTCGTTTATTCATTCGCTCATTCATTCACTCATTCGTTCATTCATTCGCCAATTCAATCATTCATTCATTCATTCTCTAACCAAGAAAAATCGAATCGCCGGACTGATGGTTCAACCCCGAAAGCAAGAAGTTCAGGAATTCATATGACACTGTAAAGTTACAAACCGCCAAAAACATTCGTCAATGAGCCTGAGCTTTTCGCGTGGGATGTTGAACAACGCGGTCTGTGCGAACGAGCCGAAATTTTCAGATTAACAATGGATGCTGAATGTGTGCATATTCGGAGAAAATGAAGGACACGAAAAAATGGTCGATGACGGATATCCGCCGGTGTGCAGGGTTCGACGCGAATCGAGGAAAAGAAGAAGAACCACATTTACAAGTAGATATACTCTTCGAATAATAAGAACTAGGAAGAGTATCGAGGAACGTTCAAATTTACAAAGTCTCGGTATATGAGAGACGAAATTGAAGATGAAGCGAGAGCGTTAAAAATAAAAATAAAATTTTTTTTTTTTTTTCCTTTTTTTCTTTAAAATTCAACAAACCGAGAACTGAATTCGCGCTGAAATCGCTCAAATTCTCGAGATGAAAAGTTCTTTGCGCTTGCTTTACGCATCCACCGTGTCCAGAAGCCATAAATTTCCATTCGTAATCACTCCCCGGCTATCCTTGAATGTATGGAACTAGAATCTGGCGATCCTCGTCAAGATCCTTCTCTCAATAATTACAGCCTCCTAATCGACTCCGCAATATTCTCACATTCTCATTATTACATCATCCCGTTTCAGCGCTCGTTTCTCTTCCTCCGTTGAATACATGTTTGCACTTCTTTCTTCACCCATTTCTCCGTTACAAACAATCAACGCTTCATTGCCAATCAAGTTACGATAGTGAATTTTCAAATTTCGAATTGTATTTTTTTCTTTTTTTTTTTTAACGTAACTCAATAATTCATCCGTTTCACGTTCACGGTAGTCCGATATTATTATTTTTTCTCTTTCCTGCTTCCTATTCGTTATTATTATTATTATTATTAATATTATTATTGTCATCATCATCTATTATATTATTATGGATACTGATATTATCATTATCATCATAACGTTCATCATCACCACCACCACCATTATTATTATTATTATTACCATTATTGCTACTACTACTACGATTATTACTACATGTGTAAAATTGAATTACGCAGAGTTTATAATATATGTATATGTTTCCGATATTGTATTCGGAATTGGCGTAATTTTGTTTAAAAAAAAAAATTGAGATATCGTCGCGTTTTTTATACTCTGTCTTTCTCGCTCTCTTTTTATATCACTATGCATCTTTTTCTCTGCGCGGTCGAGATCGCGGGCTTGGTTATTGTTGACATACCTAATTGTTGAACGTACCTACACTGTATAAGTAATGTATATACATACATACATACGTACGTACATGCAACATAAATTACTAGTGTATAATAGAGAAGTCTTAATGCGACACGTTTACTTACTTATACTTACTTACTTATTATATTATATTATATTATATTATATTATATTATATTATATTGTATTAAATATTATATTATATTATATTAAATATTATATAGTAAAAATACGATTCAATCTATCACTCGCGTTATTTAATTACTTATAATATATGTATAGTGTACACATATGTGAAAATACAAAAAAAAAAAACACACACACACACACACACGCTGTTGCATAAAGTGAAAATTTGAATAAAAAAAAAAAAAAAAACTTTATAAAAGTAAACGAAAAATAATTGAATAATTACACAGCCCTGTAAATTTTTTATTTTTTTTTTGTTGAGAAAATGCTAAACGAACGAGTCACAGTATTTTCCGACATATTTTGTCCGTTTTTTCAAACACGTGGGAACTTCAAGATATTTCGATCTAAAAATGACATTTTTTTTATGAAAATTGCACTTTTTGATTCGCATCATCTGTTAAATCGGTTCATAAAGTACGGTGAAAAAATTTATTCTACGCGTTTTTGTCTACAGAACGACATTTTGTGTTTTAAAAGAATTTTATCACGCACGCAAATAGTCATAAAAAGAAATATTATTCATCCGAAAATTTCATTTGACTCGAACTGTTACTTGAATCAAACCAAAAATCCCTTGTCACGTTGAAATTACCTTGTATAAAACGTTTGTATATCTTGAAAAATGTAAAAAATAAAAAAAGTATAATATTTTCGGGTTGAAAATATTTTTTATAATTTATTTAAAATAATCTTGCCTTTTCGTAGGTCAAAGCAAGTAAAATACATTTTCGTCACCGTATTTTATGAAGCGGTATTCAAAAATTGGAGTCAAAAACGGAAATCATTGTCGAAAACGCCATTTTTGAATTGGATTATCTCGAAATTTTGACGTCGTGGAAAAAACAGGCCTGCGCAATTGTATTCAGCGCATAAAAATACGTCGGAAATATACCAACTCATTCGTTCATCATTGTGTGAAAAAAATTTTTGCAGGCCTGTGTTATAAATAATTTAAGACACTGGATATAGGAGACTGTATCAGTCTAAAATAATAAATTATAATTATAAATTAAACACCCTCCCTTCCATTGAGGATGGTATGTAAAAAAAAAAAAGAAGAAAAAAAAAACAAGATCGCGTCGATAATCGACAATAAACGATTAAATATACGATGATGATAAGCGACGAAGACTGCAAACGTACCAAGTTAAACACGCGCCTGGCGAGTTTCCATCCCAAATAAAAAAAAAAAAATCAAACTACACAATTCTTTGCGTTTGAACATTAGCATTATTGTTATACGGTAAAACTTGTCATTCCATGAACCAGACTGGAATTAGAAAATCATTTCACGAGGTAAGAAATTTGATTTGTTTTTTTTTTTTTTTTTTTACCAGATAACAAAAACCGAAAAAAAGAACTTTCTTAAGCAAAAAAAAAAAAAAAACTTTGAATAAACAATTTTTTCCATGCTATACCGATTGGGCGTTAAGAAAAAAAAAAAAAAAAGAAAAGAATATCCGTCAATATTTATTTTCACTCAAGCGATCTCGAGCGATTAGATGTACATAAAATAACATAAATGCGTACGACTACACGTTGAATCAGGTATATTTTGCTGTAAGAAAATGTTCAGAAAAAAGGGGAAAAAAAAAATGATAAAATATGGTGAATAAATAATAATAAATGCTGCATTATACGTACATATTTATACAATATGTTATGTGCACCTTATCGCTGTTGAGTCATAACCAGAAATAGTAGAAAAACACAAAAAAAAAAAAAAAAGCAGTAACGAATAATTCATTGTCATCGTGTATCTATATCACACAAATATATAGTGCGTTCCGTGCCAACTCTATAATCGTCTGATCCTCACCGTCTCGGATCTGAAATTTTACTTTTTTTTTTTTTGCATCATCATAAAACATATTTTTAAACTGAAATCATACAGTTGACAATATCCAGATACGGCTTGTAACAAGTGGAAGTAGAATCAATTTCCGTACAGTCGAAACTGGGGAAAAAGCCGATACGTGAAGATTTTTTTTCAGAATTTGTAAATGGTACATTTTTCCAGAGGTTTTTCAAAAACCATGAATAAATAAAGTGGTTTAAATCGAATGAATGAACAGATAGGATTTAATTGTAACAAAAATTGCTGAAATCAAAGACGAATGATGAACATCAGGCGTTCGTTGATTTCGCACGGAAAGCTCATATATTATACTATACATATAATAGTTAAGAAATACGTCGTGCGTGTATATCATGTACATAAAATAGAAATGTGCATAGGCGATACAATTATACGTACAAACAATTTATAATACACCTACCTATAATTTATACACCCACACACACACACAAACAGATATATATATATATATATATAACATAAATAGTTGAGGCGAGAAGGATAAATAATGTGATATATGTCGAAAATTAGAACCCGGTTTTTTTGGAAACGGTGCTTTTTATACGTCTAGTATAAAAAAAAAATTATACGGATATACATGTGTTATACATATATGTATGCATATACATTACATCATATATGTACACATATTATACATAATATCTAATTCTATGCATATATATGTACGAATAAAAATGTAAAATATAATCACAACAATGATAATGATATAAGGATAAACGCGGTTATCCATTATATATATATATATGTATGTATGTATATGTATATATATATATACATATATATACATATATTATACTGAATAATGATAATTATTTAAGTATATATACATAATATAATATACGTATATAAATATAAATAAATGTGGCAATTACGTGAAGCTAGTTACTTATATAATAGAGAAGATTTTCAGGGGGTATAAGGGATATAATTATTGTAATAATAATAATAATAACAACAACCACAATAAAAAATTAAAACAATAATCATAATAATAATAATAATAATAATAATAATAATAAATAACAATAATAATAATAATAATAATAATAGTATTGTTTGTTAAGGCGGTCGTTTTTTTAATAAAGCCATCGTTCTTATAGTTTTCTAAATCTCACGTCTCGAAAACTATCCATGTAACATGTATATTGGACGATATCCATCATCGACTTTATACATTGATTCAGCATCTTTACCCGTTTCATTCGGATTGCTCGTATCCGTCATAATCGTATATTATAGTAATGCCATCATGGAACGTAACGACGCGACGATCGTATAATTGTTGGCATACGGAATCGTTTCACCGACGCATCATCGGCAGTCGCAACCAACGACGGAATAATTACTTTCAACATGAAAAACGAACAGAAACGAAAATAAGAAAAAATTTTAAAAAAGTGGATTTCTCTCTCTCTCTCTCTCTCTCTCTCTCTATCCAAGGGCATGTATAAAGACGTAAAAACATTTTTGTATAAAATATGTACATATAGTTAATATATTATTGAAAAAGTATGAAGAAAACGAAACGAGAACTTGAAGCATACATGCAGTGTATGGATGTGGATATCTATCACATGCTGCAAGTGCATACATCATATTATCTTCTTAATATATATAAATCTCGTGTCACGATGTTTGTCCTCAATGGACTCCTAAACCACTTAACCGATTATAATAAAATACGCACACCATGTGCAGTTCGATCCAACTTGAGAGATAGGATAGTTTAAATCTCAAATTATAGTCGCAATTTTAATTTATTGCTAATTATTTGTCTGTTATTATTCGACAGTCACAATTATCTGTTAACTCCAAATGATTCTAACAGATGTCGATACCTTTCGACTGGGTTGAGTAAGTAATCAATAGATGGCGCTGCTATGGTAAATCTACGAACGTGTCATATAAGCTACACTAGCAACCCATCCCGGCTTCGCACGGGCATATAATAATATAATAAAAGAAAATACACAATGTTTACAGTGAGTTTCTAGAAAAATAACATTTATATTATTACTTAATATTATTATATGCCCGTGCGAAGCCGGGATGGGCTGCTAGTATAATATAAATACTGACGCTCTGCACAGGTCACTAGGTTTTATTACCGTTATTATTATTATTATTATCATCATCATCATTATTGTTATTATTCTCATGATTAATCTTATTATTGTCATTATATTATATTTTTATTACTATTTTTACGATTGTTAGCACGATTATTATCATTATTATTATTATTATTATTATTATTATTATTATCATCATCATTATTATCATTATTATCACTCGTAATATTATTATGTGAAATTACGATGTACGTAAGAATTGTAGGTATAGATATAATAGGTTATAGGTATGTATAATAATGCAACTGGTCTTTTTCCTTATATTTTGATTTTTGTCATATTTTATCGTGCAAAAGAAGAAAAAAACATTGTCTTTGTTTGTTTATTTATTTATTTTTTTTTATTTTTTTTTTTTTTTTAGTGTTGTTTTTCACACTTCCTCGTGCGAAAAATTATAATAAGAGATTACCAGGTAGTGAAAATAATTATTACCGTCTCTGTTTCTCCAACGATCCCTTACACGCATCATATATCATATGTACGCCTGTAATTTCAACGAACTCGTCATCCAGATACTATAAATTTTATTTAGTTTATGTACACACGATTCTTATTATACATGTACATGTGAAATACGTACGTGTAGAAGGTACGTCAGACATTACATGTGTTCACATAAATACGATATCGAATCACAGTCGCTGCCTGTAAACACTTCGTCGGAAATTACCCGAAAATTACAGGTAAGTATATTACCTATGTACAACGGATTGGTACGCGCGTAAGATCGAGAAATTGAAAAGGAAAAAAAAAAGAAATCAGAGAAAAGAAAGAGTGACATTTTTCTTTTTGTCATAAATTGACTAAATCGTTATAGCTATTATAATTATTATTCATTCTTCGATTTATTCATTCATTTTATTTTTTATTTTTTTTTCTTGATTACATCTCTTTCTTTATTCCCGCTCCAAGAAAAATGATCACGAATAACGTGCAAAGTTCAATCGAAGCTTTTGAGATGGAATTGGTGAAAGGGGGATGGATGAAGCGGCAAATGCCTGTGTAACTCTTGCGAAAAAAAAAAAAAAAAAAAAAAAAAAAAGGTAACAAAGTGTGTCGCGGGGCAAAAGCTGCAAGCCTAGCAAAAGAAGCGAGCGTCGAAGCAAAAGCTGCAAGCTGCTAGAGGTCGCGATCGCAGACGTACGAGGGCAAAGCACAGTCGGGGCGTCGCGTCGGCCAGAAATCACTCTTGGCGTCCGCGATTCGTGGCGAAATTCGCTCTACGCTTGGCATCTACGTGTATATGCGTATATATATATGTATATATTGTATGTACAAAGACGCGGTACGTAGGTATAAAAATCATGGCGTATAAAGAACAAAGCTTGTATCGATACATACATACGTATGTGTGTACACGTATACCCGTATAGCTACTTCTCTGCAGGACTCTGAATTGCGATAGGAATGCGAATTTCGAATGACTCTTTCTAGGCTACCGCGTTAAACTTGAAAGAGCCGAGAATAAAATATAAAGAGGCAAAAGAAAAAGAAGAAAATTACAGAAAGCAGTGTAGAAAAATCTTACGTTAAACCGTGGTATAAAAATAAAGAAAAAAGGAAAAAGAGGAAGCGAGATGTAATAAATAAAAAAAAAAAAAAAAAAAGAAACCCTCATCCATCCGCACGCGGCGTATTTTCGGGCTAAACAAAGAAGAACTCGGGCTCAGAATTTCGTTAGCTTGCGATGTTTAGAATTTATCGAAAGCTCGCCTCGATATTCGTTAGTTTCTTTGACGAGGACATATTTTTTTTTTTTTTTTTTGTTTTGTTTTACACACATTTCGCGTTCGATGATAAATATCATTCGTAAAAATTTCACGACAATTTCAACTGTTTGCGCAAGTTCGAAACTGTATGCCTGGTCGTATTAAAAAAAAAAAAAAAAGGATAGTCTTGATATAGGTCCAGAATCTTCAAGTATTTACCGAAATTAGTACTTATAGTCGTAGTTTAAGTTGAATTAGGTCGAGTACTCGTAGTAAATAGGAGGAAAAAAAAAATAAAAAAATCACAAGAGATCACTGCCGTAAGCAATGATTCTGTTCTACGTTTTAATACTTGCGAAAGATATAAATGACACGATAATCGCAACCGCGCAATAACGAAAAATAAAATCATACAAGTATATTTCCGAGTTTTCTTTGATTGTTTTTTGCTTTTGTTTTTCGTTTTCCGTGTCGAGTATAATGACTCGAACATCCCCTCTGTATAGAATAGAGCTCCCACCAACCAACTCAGAGCGGATTACACGAGGATTGAGGATTTGAGTACGGAAATGGAAGTGGAAAGGAGCGTGCATGCGTCGGGGAGACGAAAAAGCTCGCCTCGGTCTTACTGATTCACTTACAGAGTGCTGATCTGTGAATTTGGGATGAAGGGAATTTACGAAAATAAGTTCACAGCCCTCGCAAATGAAATTGCGCCACCCTCGCCCTTTGGTCGTAAGTTCAGGGGCAGAAGGGAAGATTACTAACCTGAATTATACCCGCTATATCCGCGCGCACGCAAGAGCAAAACTGAGTTGCTCGGATGCAAGGCGCACTCTGTTGAAAATGACTTGAATTTCTTTGTATATAATTATTTTTTTTTTTTTTCAAATTTCTTTGCCACATTTGAAAATAAATATTGATTTGCTTCGTAGATTCTTTAGAGCTAATCAACCGATACAATAAGTTTTGCAGAAATTCATTCAAGCTCTCGTACTTGGTCAAATTGTCACTAGATGTCGCTGAACGGGTTGAATTTTCTCGCGGAAACATAATCTTTAACAATTGTGACGGACTGACTTACACATGTTTTACGGTATTTTCGAAACTAGATAGATAATTAAATAATCGATTTTACTCCATCGATATAATTTATTTTGATTTTTCTTTGTAATAATACTTTAAATATTATTGGAGGTTTGTTTAATAATTGTTGCATCAAAGAATGCAACATTCTTATAGGACAAAAAAAATTCAAGATTTAAAAAAACATTATATTTTAGATAAAAAGGTATTTGCTCCGGAGTATACATTTTTTTCGTCATACATAATGATAAACAATCTATGATTTGATCGATCCAAGTACAATTAGAGGATGCAGTTATTTAAAAAAAAAATAAAAATAAAAAATTTGCACATTTTTTATTATGTGAACGAACATTAGAATAACCAACCGGTGATTTCCATAGTAACATATCTTACATCGATGCTCCGCTAAAATGAATATGTATCGACAAAAAAATTATCTTTTCAAAACACTGTCAATATCGAATACACAAAGAATAAATATAAAAAACAAAAAAAAAATATTCCAGAGATTGCGGACCATTCAAACGAAAGAAAATGCTTAGTTCACATGTTTTATAAAAGAATGTTGGTAACAAGTCAGCAAGGGCATACAAAAGGCAGGTACCGTACGAAAGAAAAGACGAATTTTAAGTCGTTAAGAGTTAAAAGTGGTATTTTCTGTACTGCGCGCATGCGCTGTCGCGAATAAATCTGACGATAAGCGATCCTAACCTCAGTTTCGTGTTTTGGAAAAGAACGGACAACATACTCTCATTATATAAAAATATTTGCAATATTCCTTTTCGACTTCACCTACGACTCATTTTGCAAACTTACGCTCGGGCGGAAAAGACCGAGTTTGCATTCTTGTTACACAATGTACTAACGTAGGTGCAATCGAACGAGGTAAGGCAAGGGAAGTAAAGGAAAAGCAAGACTGACTGGCGTCTGGCGCCTGCCTAGTACTCTGACTTCTCGAACGCTATGCATAAAGCATGAAAATAAATCACGATAAACTCACACCGGGACGTACGTGAGACGATGCTTTGTAGTGGTGGTTTTCAACGTTCCGAGTCCTACAGACAACGGATCTAGGACTAGCCCAAGAAAAGTTGCCTTGGACGGTTAGAATTTCGATAAATCGCTCGTTCTCTCTTTCTCCCTCTCTCGCTCTGTTCTCTTATACATATATATTCCGCGATCGACTTCACAAGCGAACGATACCACCGCGTTATTTACACTCCATACACTTGGCTACTGCCCAAACAGAAGCCAGCAGCCAGGAACTTACGGGTACATAGTATCTCATAGACACCTATACGACATACCTGTCTACGACTTTGGACGCCATTCAGGGTTAGAGAATCGGAATACGTGTCGACACAATTCCGCACCACAATCTTCTTCAATTTAACCCTCCGTATGAACATTGAGTCTCTTACGGAACAGTCGTTTTCTGAATATCAATTTTCATGAACATTGCTTGAAAACTGTCGAGTCTATCAACTTGTGAATAACGTAGTCAACGCTTTGAGAAGAAACCCCGAATTTTTTTAACCGATTTCTTGAAAGCCTGGAACACTTTGAAAAAGTGTACAGACAAAAGGTGAAAAAGCGAATGTTCACACGGAGTGTTGAACGATCGGTGTCCAAACACAAGTTCCTGCAAGAGCGTCAAGAGCTGGTATAGAATTCTGAATTACCATTATTATCGTTGTTTGATCTTTATCAACTCCGGAAATAAAGATACAACAAAATTCATGCTTACAATTGACATGTAACACGAATCAGACTCGATTGTTCATTCCATTCAATTGCAAGATATTCTAAAACAGGATGTGATAACTTTGCCGTACTGAGAGCCTCCACACCTGCAGACTTCACCCTACAGGATGGATGATGAAGAAATGATGGAACTGAGAATAAAATTTAACCAAGCGAATGAATGAATGAAAAGGTAGGTTATATATACATATTGTAGCGCTGATTAAACTTAGATTCAAGTTTTGTGTGTAAAGAGAAACCCCCATAACGAGCACAGCCAGCGTGACAAATTGTGAATGGAAATTCCACGGCCGTTGGGCGAGAGGATAAGGATAGTTTCTCCAAAGTCGTAGAGTAGTGCTGGTGTACGTTGAATACCCATGCCTTTCCATTCGTTATAGTATACAGTAGCAACATTAGGCTTACATATGTGCAGAGAGAAAGAGAGAAAGAGAGAGAGAGAGAGAGAGAGAGGAATGAAACAACAACGGTTCATTCAGAATCCCTCGAAGGCGTTATCTAAAAGCAAAGTAAGATAAGGGAGCGAAGTAGGCCCTGACTGCAGCAGCTAGAGAAGACCAACGAGATTCGAGAGCTACCGTTTGAAATTACGCGTCTGGTTGCTCCGGACGGTGGGTTTTAGGGTTAAATCTGTGTGAGTGGAAATGCCCAGCCTCTGAGCTTACCATTGCATGCAAGAGACTTTTACGGCCCACCATAAAGCACATCGGCTTATGCGCGCCCCCCTAACCGACCACCGCGACGACGCCTTATCTGCAAAACAGAAGAAGTCGAGGCGAAAGAAGCTGGAAATCTGAATCCACGATCCAGCCATCGTGTATACCAGCTACATCTTCTCCGAATTCCTGATCCCCAGGCTCATCGTCGATCATCGTATTTTCCTACACCGACCGTTCTCTTGTAAACTTCGATTATACCACGCGATGCAGTCGTCCCATTGTCACATACTGAATACCGGCGCGAATGGAACCGTGTAGAGGATGTGGAAAAAGGAGCAATTCAATGCACGCCGCGAAGTGATGAGAATGTTGGAAGCATGGTTAAAACTGGCCAACGTTGCGGTAGAAGAAGAACTACAAAAAGAAGAAGAAGATGTACCAGGACTGAAAGCTTATACCTAAGCAGTGATAATAATGCAGGTTTTCGAGTGAAGTTAGGTACTTGGATAAATAATTGCAACATAATATCTTTCTTCCCAGAATACATACAGAGGTCAGCAAGTGACCAACAATTTACTTTAAAAGAACGCATTAGTGCTCGACTCCGAGCAAGGATAAAGCAACTTGCACGTGATTCCTCCTAGTATTTTTTAGTCAGTGGTATGATTCACACGTGTGAAAAAAATATATATACTATACGCTGGTTATAACCTTTGCAAAATAAAATTGTCCAACTTTCCATACTTGAAGACTAATTTAAACTCCGTTTCCAGTTAAACCGACGTTATTTGACGTTTCCAGGAGATTTGCAAGATCTTTATGACCAATGTCAGCGGTACCAATTAAACAGTCTTCTCTGCAGTTTGTCGATCTCTAAAAATCATGACCAGGTGAGAATGAAACATGACGTGGAAGTATAACAAACGACTGGTATCATTGACACTAATCACCCAACGAAGGAAGAATCCGCATAATTTTTTCCGTTTACATCGCCACTGGGCTAAATCAATGTACTGCTCAAAAAGTACTAAAAAAAACATTCCAACTCTCTCATTCCAGGATGTATTCCAATACTCTTTCAGTTTCTCTAGACACTGACGGAGGAAACGCGGTTATGATTAAACTCTCCTAAAACCTAGACTATCGGAAGGTGGGTAGGATAGCGTTTAAAGTTGCAACCAGTAGTAGTCAACTACCTCGCAGGTGAAAGGGCAAAGCCGAGTTGCAGGACCTCGGAGATTTGGACTTGGACGAATTCCAAGAGTGAGGATGATCGCAATGCTGCGGTGCCTGCTCATAGGTATAACAGTATTATAGCGGTACAGCGGGCATTCAGTTTTATCGTATATATCCCTCGGCTCTGCACAGATACGGTCACCCCCGAGATAACCCGAGTCTGACCTTATTATATCTAGCTGAGACCGTTCCTCGCTTCAGCAGCATCAGTAGCCGCGTACCGCCTGATAATAAGTTTAACGTTTAAGAGTTAGCCATATAGGTATGTGTTATGTATACATATTATAGACAACACATATGTGTATATACACATACATACGTTCGAGTGAATTTCGCGATTTCGATATTCACTCGATTTTCATAACAAGATATCGTGTGCGAGGAAAAGCAACGACTATAAGTATGTTCCTTCTGTCATCTCCTTCAGATAAAACATACATATAATAACGCGATAGAGGCGCGTAGCAAACCCGAAATAGTGTCGTACAAGCGTGTCATCGGTCGGCCATCTTCATTTCACGTCAGCATTTCAATTATAGGCTTGCCAAATATAAATGTGTGTTGAAAATATATTTTTATTTTTTTTTTCTCACAACAACCTCGCGATAGCGTTTTCGAGACCGACGGATCGCGTTACTTCACGCCATCAGGGACCATTTAACAAATGCGTTTACTTTTGGGGGGGATATGACGTTCGTTTTATTTATATACCTCGAATATGGTTCGTTATGGACAATCTTGAAAATAGATCGAATTATGGATTAATAAAAAGAGGGAGGAGGGGAGCTAAAATCGTCCAAACAACTAAACTTGTTTATTGAATAGCCCCTCCATTATCTGAAAACATCGAAATCTGAAGATCGTATTGTATTTTCTCAAGTTGTCAGCACTACGAGTATTACTCAAGAGCTGTAATTTAGCCGCAGTCGATTTCACTCACGAATAATTCGATGTTCAATTAAGATCGCCACTTTTGATAATATGGAATACGGTCCTGGACTCCGATAACTTCGCTCTCAATCGAACCGCGACGACAAGTCACCACATCGCGTTTTTCATATCGTAAAGATATGTACATGGTGTTTCCGCGAGTAAACGCCGCGGCATGTTGGGTTGCCTACCACTGAGGGGAAGAAATATCGGTAAAACAGACCTACGGAACCGTAACCACTTTAGTCAAGTCAATTCACGTAATTACTTTAACCTAGCTCCGGAAAACGATTACTGAACTTTTCAGCCTGGGTTATAAAGAACGAAACAACTGTTTGGCCAAATCCCCACAACTTGGCAGCACGGACAGTTCCAGCTCACTCGCGATGAGATTGAACGCGCTAACTACCGATAACTCGGTAGGTCTGTTTTACCGATATTTCTTCTCCTCGGTAGTAGGCAAGCCAACATACTGCGGCGTTTACTCGAAGGCACCCTGTATGCTACACTTACATACCGCGATGCGTAAACTGCACATCCGCAACGGTGGAATAATACTCGTTGTATAAGAGATAAATTCGCCGTCAATACGCGTGATAGGAGGAGGTCCGAGTTGAAAGATGGATGGGGATGATAGATGAATACAGTTTTAATTCGTGCGTGGGTGGGAATGGGCTGCAATTGAAGCAACAAATGCAGATTACTCCATCAAGAAGCGGAAGGCAGAAGAGGGCGCAGAGCGTACGGACACGTCTCTCCTCTAACCTCTTCCTCTATACCTACTTCTCTCTTTTAATGGTTTGATGCCGATGAATCGGTACGCTTGTTAAACAGCCCCGGACTAACAGCGGACCACCGCGCCGCCACAAACATCGGTTCGTTTGTTCTTCGCCGTCCGTACCGTCGCGGACGGATTTCGACCAATTCGGTCCAATTCAGTTAATTCAAGAGGCCCGGAAACTGAGCTACCTGAACTATGCGCGTTTAGACATCAGCTCTGCTCGCAATTGTTGTACATACTTGTACGTACGAATGTCGTTGTGACTTTGCATCATTTTTCTGCAAATCCATGCAAATCACGGTTTTGTTACAAACCTGCACTTTAATCACTGCGTGAATTTTTTTTTTTTTATACTGTTTACGAATTCTTCTTCCTGAGAAATGATTTTCACTTTTACTTTCTTACACCGTGATCGCAAAGCACAAAAGACGATAAGTTTACAGTCTGATGTACAATATAATGCACCTTGGATAAGATTCATCGTCGAACAATAAGTATTGTATCAGATGCAAATTCAATGAGTTCAAACGATTTAGTATTTGTTAGCATTACATCGACTTTTAAATACTCTTACTGCACATTCCTATTCAAGTACAGCCTCTCATAATCATCATCATTCTAACGGAATTTTATACACATACAGTATTAGATCGCTAGACTAAATTTGTTCTATAATTATTCTTCAATCTATAGCGTAATAAAGGTGGTATAAAAACATCTCCGAAGACTTAACTTGTCCCTGCGAATTATGCATCATCCTGTTTCTCCATAAGTGAATATGAAAATACTGTAAATCTAGTCATCGATTGATCTGACACCTGACCTAATACTATTAGACAATGGTTTAACTTCGATTACATCGAATCGTGTGAAAAATCGTCAACTTATATCAACAGTTCTAGCTGAAATAAAGTCTAAAATGTAACTAATATACCGTCGAAATATATAGGTACGCAAGCAGTTGAATGACTTCAATTCAGCATACAACCCAAATATACAGACCCGTTATCAATAACCGCGATCGGTGAATTAAGGGGAAAAAAATGAGTGTTGTTTACTGACCACATATCGTCAAGCAATTCTGGGTCATCACGCCACGCTTATTATGTATCTAATATCAAATTATAGCTATCGTCTAGCCGACTATTATCGCACTACGAATGTAGCGGACAGGGAATTTATCAAACCCCGATGAGAAAGATGCAGACCACAAAGGATGAATTACTGCGGAATACGCAAGCAACTCAACAATTACAGTACATAAATATTAATATGATACACCAAGTAGGTGTAACGCGGTAAGACTTATTTCCATCAGAAAATAGAATGATCTAATTTGAAAATGCGTGCAAACAGGGCATCCTGTTACGATGTATAATAGTGAGAACAAGTGCGTTACAGAGAGCTGGCCTTGCCACGCTACAGATATACCTACATTTTAGCATTACAATGCGGAAAAATTCTATTATTCACATAACTGTACAAACATGCATTCGTAAGCTGTCCATACCGGGAGACGGGGAGGAGAACAAGAGTAAGACTCGCGACTGGGGTAAAATGTAAAATATGTATACATAATTCGAGAAGCGCGGCCATGCGCCTAATAACTATAATAATAGAATGGCAAGCGTCGGCGCCGACGCAAGTAAGAATGCCGCGCAAAGAAGCTGCCGGCTCTCTTCTCTTCAACTGTGTTAAAACCGGGTATAACATGCGGTAGGCGGAGCCATACGCGGGGGTCAAAGGGCGCAGCCAATCACAGCCGAGTGATAACCATTCCGCTTTGATTCCTGCACCCGCCGTTCGAAGACTGCCGCAGTAAGCTGCTGCGGCTGCTGCATGCACGCATTTACGGTGACACGCGTATGTGCGACACGCGTGAACACGGCTCGCACTGCAGCAGGTCTTATTATCGTCCGTGCGGTCACTGGCTACTATCCCTTGCATGGCGTGAGTCAAAATTCTGGTTGAGAGTTGAAATTTTGAACGAGAAAATCTGAGGATTAATACGAAGCTGAAGGTAGTTACGTCGACGTGTCGAGACGTTGAAACGAAAAATTACTATTTCGCGTCTTTGGAATAACTGAAGAAGTCTAATTTGCATAATCTGAGTTTGTTGATACTGTGTTAACGGTTGGCTAAATTTCACGTAATCCTATGGCTGCAAAATAAGGATGTTTCCTAAAGATGCATCGTTACAATAACGTTACAAACTTTAGCCTGATGGATTAATATTTTTATTTCGATGCTAGTAGATTGAGAAGAACTAATGAAAACTATACGATTCATCGAATCTTTAAACGATTAAATCTCTGGATTGTCGAAACTTACGATGATTTAGTCGAAATTTAGAATGGTTCGAATTTCCGAAAGGTCTAAATTTGGAATGTTCGATACTCTGAAGAATAAAAGCTCTGAACGATTAAAATTTCTGTCAGAATGATTGTCAGTTTTAAAATCCAAAACTTCAAACGGACAAATATTTGAAATGCTAAAACCTGTAATGAATTAATTCAAACTTAGAATGGTTTAAATTTTCTAAAGTTGGACACTTCGGATGTTAGAAACTTTGACAATGAGCAGCGAAACTCCGACACCGTCGAAATTCAGAATGGTTTAAAATTTCTAACATTTTTGGAATAAAGCCAACCTGAATTTATTCAGTCAGACAGATCGATTAGTTTTGCTTTTTGTTCTTAACACAATTTTCTTACGGATCGTGAGATCCGCTCTTTCAATTCGTTGGGACAGATCGAGAGCGATCAATCAAGAGAGTTCCGGCGCCACTGCAGGAGAGCCCCGGAATCAATCTAATCGCATTTTCCGAACTCGAATCAATGCGTCGTCGCGATAGACAGCGCGACAGGAGAAACAACTTGGCAAACATAGGCATTACATACAGAAGAAGGCCGCGAGGCGCACGCACGCATAATATTGCAATTTGTACTTGTCCGACAAGAGCGACCTTCATGGATATTTCATATCCTCTACTGCACGAATGAATCGGTAGAAAAGGTTTCGTCGTTTGCTTGATTGCGATTGATTTACTGTCTATTCGTCGCCCGTAGGTAGTGGTGGCAGTGGTGGGTAGGTCACGAACAGGTGAATAAGTGAAGAAGCTCGATCGAAACGTATGAAAGGAACTTGAACTGAGATCGTAGGCATATCCACTAACGTCGATTTTTCGGCATGACAATCATACGGAAGCTCTAAATCTTTGTCAAAATTATTACACGATAAATAGAAAGAAGCTTATGCAAATTGAAATTACAAGCGAACCCACATTTATTTTGAATGATTACGAAATTATAAAACTCAAAATTCATGTGCAATTCCTACTCGACGAAGCTGGATAATGTTAATATTTTTATTCAATTTACTTTGCATTACTGCGAAATCACAAAACTCATGTACTACAGTTCCTATTCGACGATGATGGATAATGTGTGACAAAAATTCTGCCATTTCCGTTTTCAATACGAACATATTATCTTATATCAGACCCATTAATTTCTGACAAACCTAAACGCTCATGGACAAAACTCTGCATCTTTTGCCGTTAGCACTTTGTACAATTTATCATAATAGAAAATATTTATTAATTGATAACAATGCTACAGGTGGCAGACATCCAGCGATACCGAACTGCAAGACAAGTTGCATATTGCCAGGGACGGTGTTGAATAGATTCGGTTGCGCCTAACTCGCGCAACCTGCATTACAGTAATTTTTTCGCCCAAAAATGACATGATATAATTTATTTTCCCAACAATTGAATGTACTGATGGAACGGGTAATGAGTAAAATCTAATACGCAGATTTGAAAAACAGGCGGATTTAAAATCTTGAAACTGAATGAATCATGGGTAATTCTCTAGAGCACAGGGCAACAAGACATATTGTAAACGAATAAGAATATCACTCCGTATGATGTAGCGTAACATAGAAGTGAAATGCAAATCGAATTTGTTACAGGTTACTCACATGTTTCCGCAGGTGATGTTCAGGCGTCAATCAAGAGATGCACTCACGACACTAGAATTTATTACCAACTAAATACCCGAACGATGAATTTATTTATTTTTTTAAATATGTAGCTACGCAAATTGTCATGTTAATTATACTCCTAGTTATAAAACTACACAATACAATATTAGCTATCCGTTGAAGATCAGATTTGCGTCATTTTATACCTAAAAGTATCATGAACATGCCAGTTTGCGTGTTTGTACATTTTCGTACGTAAATATACTGAATTTTACATGGAATAGTAATCCACTGACAACCAATTTGCACAGCACTTTTCAATTGTTTTAAATAGAAATGATTTCACCCCGCCGCGCTAAAATGTGGTTCTTTGCTAATTCCCGAAATGTTAATCTCGTATAATTGAATTGAACATGTTTAATCTTGTCTGTACGCGACCGAGCACTGACCGACTATCTTTCAACTCTCTGAGAATAACTGAAGATTCGTGACCAACTTCAGTGACCTCCGTCGTTCTCATACACAGCTCGATGTTTGTAAACAGAGGAACCAAGTACAAAGCCACGCTCTGTCCCGGATCTACGCGAATATGTAACATCAGCATGTACCGAGATTTGTTACTTCCCAATTATAACATCCGAACGCACATTATAATAATTACTGCGATGATTGTTTAGGAAATAACGACAGTTGTTATTTTAAACTTTCGCACCGACACCTCGCGTGTGAACTTGCAGTGGCAGAAATAACAAACGTCGATTGTTTACCGACCCGGCAACGACGCGTCTACCACCACAGCGCAATACGAACAAACCTGCGTATGACCGTCGATCGATGGTGGCAAGCGTGAAACGTTAGTTCCAAACTTCGCCGTTAATAGCGCTGTAACCATGTCCGCAGGGACCATGTGAGAGGTAACCTAAGAATTTATAAACATAGTAACGTAACCTATGAAAAATAACGATTTTGATAGAATTAAGCTGTTAAATTGACGTACCGAATGGAAACAATACTTCGTGCTGTTCGGTTTTTCAATTTTCACGAACATCGGCAATGAGAGATCCTTTGTACTCTACATCGTGTCACGACGAGTAAAAATAAAAATGAGCTATAGAAAAATGCACGACGAAGAACGAACGAGACGTTCATCTGCTAAACGGAAAAGACACGAAGATATGAGAAGTAGGAGGAATTCTGATGGAGAGAGATCCGATCCACGGCGGGACGAGCGGTCGGATTTTTCATTTCAGAAATATCGCTACGAGCTGAGCAAAGTTTTCTCTGCAAATCCTAACCTGGTGCAAGACCCAGAGGATTTTTGGAAATTTGTAGGCAAGTATGAGGCGGTTGAGAAAAAACGTGGTAGTATGGGAGCGGAGGACAAGTTGCTCAATGATTCGCAACAGTCGAGAGACCCGACCGTCTACCACAGGTCACACTGCTTAAATGTCAGAGTGAATTTAAGTTTGGGAGAACTGTGTGCACGAGTTCCACCTGCGAAAGAATTAACAGACAGTAAATTATGCACATTTCGAGACGTAATCAATCTCTATCTAGACTTTAAACAGAAGGAGAAATTTGCTAAGTTGAAAAAACTCAGGGAAAGTCAAGCCAATCTGCCGGTCTATCAATACCGGGACGAGATCGTCGAAGCTGTTAAAAATGAGCGTGTTGTTATCATAGCTGGGGACACAGGATGTGGAAAGTCTACTCAAGTTCCTCAGTACTTGTACAAAGGTGGATTCGGAAGAATCGGTACACAGATTTTATTGGGAACATACTCTCTGAAAACTCTAACTCGACTTGTTCAGTCGTCAATATTTAAATCTAGATTTAAAGACATTTAAATTCTATAGGATTAAATGCACGAAATAGATAATTCTCATGAATTGAACGTGCACTTCGCTCAGTTTCAAAAATTGATAGCGATGGTATTCAAATAAAATCACCTTATTGTGATAAACGTTTCCAAAAGCTAATACTTTGTATAATTTTTATAGCCTGTACTCAACCTCGCAGAATAGCTTGCATATCGCTGGCTAAACGTGTCGCATTTGAAACTTTGACTGAGAACCTTACAGAAGTTGGCTACCAGATCAGGTTTGAAAAGCAGAGAAATCAGGACACTAAGATCACGTTTATTACCGAGGGACTGCTGCTGCGCCAGGTGATTTCCTGCCGTCAACAATTGATATCTAATTAAACTGATACAATTTTCATTTTACTCAAATTTCAAGATCGGTGTTAAAATTATTCGATTTTGCATCGTTCTGTCTAGGTATCGGGTGAAATGGGATTATCTCATTACGACGTAATCGTGCTCGACGAGGTGCACGAGAGACATTTACATGGTGACTTTTTGTTAGGAATTATGAAATGTATAATACATCAGAGACAGGATTTAAAACTAGTGCTAATGTCTGCTACAATAAATATTCAACTGTTCAGTAATTACTTTGCCAAAGAAAATGTCAAGGTGATCCAAGTAAGTCTTAAAACTTACATTGCCCCTCCCTTCCATGGTTGTTTACCATTCAGGTCTGAACTATTAATCGCTACTTTAAAAGTAACTTAATACTCTCATATTTAGGTTCCAGGTAGACTGTATCCGATACAGTTGAACTATCGACCGATAGCAGTAGACGATTTGCGACAAAAATCCGATAGATTCAATCCAAGTCCGTACGTGCAAATCATGCAAATGATTGACAAGAAGTATCCACGTTAGTATTTATACATACCTGCATGTCTAGCCACATTTTATTTGTAACGACTTTTTAATTTTCTGGAAAAGATATTTACTTGCAATACTTAAAACATTACAGAAGACGAAAAGGGCGATTTACTCGTATTCCTCAGCGGTATGAGCGAGATTACTGCAGTTGTTGATTGCGCAAAGGAATATGCTTCTAAAACTAACAACTGGATAGTGTTGCCTTTACACAGTACTTTGTCCATAGCTGAACAAGACAAGGTGTGCGTTACATGTGATTGATATACTTGTTCCATCAGGAACAAAATTTAACAATCATTTCCATAATCCAGAATAGTAAAACGGCTTTACTCCTGAGCATCCATAAGCAAAATGTTAGAACATCACTTCGGACAGTGAAATGGTAGCAACATTGATAAATAGTTTAAAAAAAAAAAAAACGTTGTGGTTACAGGTGTTTGATTACGCCCCAGATGGGGTTCGTAAATGCATTGTCTCTACAAATATTGCTGAAACGTCAATAACCATTGACGGTATCAGATTTGTTGTGGACAGTGGAAAGGTGAAGGAAATGAGCTATGATCCGATCTGCAAAATGCAACGGTTAAAAGAATTTTGGATCAGTAAAGCGAGCGCAGAGCAAAGAAAAGGAAGAGCTGGGAGAACGGGACCTGGTGTTTGCTACAGGTCTAGTGAAGGAGGATTTTTTTGGTGGAAACTATTAAGAAGCTTTAGATATTCAAGCTGATTAATCTTGAAATGCACAACACGATATAACATTAGTCTTCCATTTAAATTATCGCCAGGCTTTATTCTGAAGAGGAATACACAGCGTTAGAGAAATACTCGACTCCTGAACTTCAGCGAGTGCCTCTGGACTCCTTATTATTACAAATGGTTGCCATGGGACTACCAGATTCGCGAAAATTTCCGTTTATAGAACCTCCACCGCCAGAGAGCATTGAAAACTCGATACTTTCATTGAAAGAACACGTTAGTGTGAATAGTTAAACTTTTGGATGTTTTCAAGCTGGATCATTGTATTTATTTCGCACCTCCTGTATGTACTGTATTATAATTTTTCAGGGTGCTTTAACCGATGATGAAAAACTAACTGTGATTGGCAAAACACTTTCGAGACTCCCAGTCGATATAACTATAGGAAAAATGTTGGTGATGGGCTCACTATTTCACCAAGTCGAACCTGTTTTATCGCTCGCTGCTGCTCTCAGCATTCAAAATCCGTTCACAAACAGAGCATACAGAGACACTGAGTGTGAGGTAAAGAGAGCATGGCGCGACTTTTTGAAATTCAGATAGTTCGTCGAGTAACTAATTGTTACCAAACTTTTAAAGAACTCTAGGAAGAAACTAGAATCTGACCATGGGGATCCTATAACTTTATTGAACGCGTACAAAGAATGGCTGGAAGTAAAACAGGAAAGCAGTCGTGAAGTCAGAGGAAATTCAAGTACGAGTAGAAAGTGGTGCAAACGACGAGGGCTGGAAGAACAAAGATTTTATGAAATGACCAAGCTACGGACGCAATTCAAGGAACTGCTTCAAGTCCGTGAAAATACGATTCAATAAAGATCTGTCAAATAGTTCTGAAATCAATTCATGAACACACCTTTTTCGCTTTCAGGATTGTGGGTTGCTAAAAAATCTCCAGGAACCAAGCTCCTCGATGACTAGCACAGAGCGGATGCTGAGGCATGGAGAAATGAAGTTGCTGAAGACGCTTAAGCGTACTTACAAGCAAACGGCACCTAGAAAACGTAAAGAGTTGAAGTTAGACCTGTTTGATATACAAATGGAAGACAAAGACGATAATGATGGTGAGATTGACATAAAGGACGTAGAATTTCGCATGAGAAACGACTCGTCGCAGGTCCAGAACCTTCTTACTGCAGCAACTGCCTGCAGCTACAAAGACTTGATGATGCTAAAGTTAATTTTGTGCAGCGGATTGTATCCCCAATTCGCTTGCGCTGATGAATTTAACTATTGTAAAGTACAGTACTCATTTACAATCATACAAATCATTCTCTTTTGTCATAATGAAAAAATACCTTTAAATGTTTATCCCGAATTTCAGTCTACCAGTGAGCAGCTATTTCACACAAAAGCCAAGCCCTACATCGCTCTCCACCCAATGAGCTTTTTCGGGAACCATCCACAAGTCTTGCAACTTGAAGAACCAGACATCATGTCAATCCCAGCATTCAAATCAAAGTCTCCGCTCAGCCCGAAGCATCAACTGCTAACCTACTTGTAAGAACAATTATTCGGAAGAGTGTATCGCGTGGCTAATGGCACAAGGTTGTACCCCCAAAAATGCGATTTTAGTAGTGAAAGGGAGTATAATTTTTTTTTTTCCATCATTCGCTCTGAAAATGATCAATACGAATAATATAATCGAAACCAAGCGTTTAAAAATATAAAGGCAAGACGTCGTATATTAGGAAGATACGACATTTTTCCATTAATATGTCCATGAAAAAAAAGATTAAAATCGAAAGTCGTAATAATAGTCATATTAATGGTTGAATTAGTAGCAGAAGGTCGTATCTACCAGTACATACGACCTTTTGCTCTTAATTAAACTGTTATTCAATATCAACGTTTCTGACAATATTTTCATGTTTTAAACCTAGATACGATGAAAAAAATATATATACGTGCCCTTTTGCCTTTTTCTAAAGGAAAAGGTTTTAAGGTGGCGCTTTCGATCTTAAGCCATTAGACATGCAATATATACCCGTATCGAAGGCTGAAGGATGCTGCATCGTCGTTAACAATTCGTTTTCGTATTTAGGTCACTCCTAGAAACAACCAAACCATATTTAGTAAATACTATGAGGATGCCAGCTGCCCAAACGCTACTGCTTTTTGCGCATGAAATTGATACCAATTACACATTTTCAATGTTAGTATTTGAGAAAATTATTCAACAGGATAATAAAGTTGAAACAATAAGCCGATAAGCCGTACGTACAATGACAGGAGTAATAAATATTATTTGAATTATTTCAGTTTAGTCTGTGACTCGTGGCTAAAATTAGAATTTCCAATGCCGGACAGCGGACAAACATTATTGATGAAAGCCACTAAACTAAGACAGAAATGGGACATGCTTTTAACCCACAGATTGGAAGGTGAGGGAATGTCAGATTATCGGACGAATGGTCAACTTAACAACTTTATTTTTAAAATATACTCAATACTATACTTATATAAATATACTTATGTATTCATTATTTGATACCTAGTGATTGAAATTATACTTATTTATTACCACTTATTGGTAACTACTTGGTTAAAAGTATTTTCTTCTCAACCATGAAGTTGAAGGCAAATTCTAACAATTTTTGGAAATATCCATAGATTATAAAAAATTTTCGAACGAAATTCGTTAAAAGAAAATATCTCCGAACTTTTTTTGAAAATGTAACAATCTTAATTTTCTAAATATCCTGGAGATATTGGCGAGATTTTTGGAAATAATTATTTATTCTAAAGCCAATGAAACCTTACAGTGATTCCAACAAAAATTTGTTAACTAAACAACTAAATATACAGCCAAATAATACTCATTAAATCGAAAAAACCAATGAAATGAAAGGCTCTCAAATTTTCGTTTGTCATTCATTTCAGAAGCCTCGCCGTCAATCACTTCCAAAAAGGATACTAGCCAAGTTGAGTACGAACTTAATCAGGAGCTGATACAGTTCATGCATACCACAGTACCCTACACTATCAAACGCTTGTTGCCTGCCGATTTGAAGATAATTTACGTTGGCTGTGGTGAAAATTACGTTGAAGTAAAACCCAATCCCTTTCAAAGTGACTTTGAGTGCGAAACGAATTGTGGAAAAGGTGGCGTCCGGTTGACAAACAATATCACCTTCAACTGGTAAGTATTCACATTGGAGTTCCGAGAGCAAACAGTAAATTACGTATGATATGGAAATTTTTGCAAACATCAGGTATGATTCTTTTAGCCTCGTTGAGTCAGACTGGAGTGATAAATTAGCGGTAGATATGATAGAAACTGAATGGAACTGCGCAAACTGTGGCATCACGACTCCAATGACTAGCATTGAGAAGTTGCAGCATCAGAGTAATTGCTTCGTAATAAACGAGGATGACCATCAGGCTTCTATTGAACCACCCACTGAGCAAAAACCAAACAGCAAACCCTACGATTGTCCAGAGTGCAAAAAAACCATTTATCTCACGCCTATAGAAATATTAAGACATAAAAAACAACACTTGTAATATAGCATGTATCTATTTCATATTTGCAATAAAAGCCTGAAAAAAATTTACCCGCACACTAGATCTACAAAAAATCATGTCAAACTTACAACAAACAATTGCCTATATTAAGATAAGGTCACGATTTATATTGAATTTCCCTGTAATTCCTGTTACATAAATAACTCTCTTATGTCCAAGGAAGGTTGTTGGAAAACATACCACATCCTATTCCGGTGTAAGCCAGATAATAGGATAAGATTATGATGTCATTCTTTGAATGCGTCGTTTGAGATAAGAAGAAAACTCTCCACTTTGAATTTAAATTTTCTGGATATTCGAAATCCATTGCATTCATAGCGTTCTCATTTCTCCGCTCTGATTTATACGACAATTTAGAAGCACAACACCAATATAACAAGGGGCTTGCAGAACACAATAAACGAGTGCTCACTTCCAGATGTACAAATCCTAGACAAATCAATACTAAACATATTCCGTGAACTACGAATACAAAAATATCCGGGGAGAGTTTTTTATTCTTTGATTTTTCACAATTTCGAACATCAGTTGAAAAGCTTCCTAACGTATATAGTTGAATTCTGTGCTCACTCAAGTATTTGAAACTTTGACAAAGTATAAGATAGAGGGATGGGAATCCAAGAAGTATATTAGGAAGATTTTTGAACATCCAGTATCGCATAAATCCAACGTTCCAATACTCCGCTTGAATGTAAGAATATGCAACAGGAATAGAATTCTTGCACCAGGGCGGAATAACGGTTCCAGGTATTAGCAGGACATCTTTATCTGAATGATTAAGCACGTAATCTGGTATCGTGACTTCATGATATGTACAGTATAAACTATAATTATACAACTGATGTAAGATGTACGGAACGATAGATAGAAACACAACGTTCAAGAGCCAAAGAAAAGAACCTAACATCGTATGACATCCGAAAGGGAAAATTGGCTCAGCTTGGGAGTTTTGATAATTCCTACTTACTTTGGGAAGTACAGTTCGTATCAAACACCTGACGTACGAGTAGACTGGGTATCCCAGGTTTATCAGTCCGTTGGACCGAACAAGGATAGAGAGACCAATGGGGAGATAAATGTATGGGTTATTGTTAACATACGCCAGCATGATGTTAAACGATAGCCAAGCAAACATAGCCTCAGAGTAAAACGCGGAAAAGAATATGCTGGCTGGATTAATACAGTATAAAATAGCCGCTTTGTACGCCAAAGCAGTGTCTTTGAGAACAATTTTGCTCAGGTCGTAAAAAACTGTGGTAGATTTGACAAAACAGACGAAATTTATTAACAAAGCTGCCAATATTGCTATACTATGATCATTCAACGAGAAAAAGACGACCCTCAAAACGACAGATAAGCATCTGATACACATGGGATACAAGGGATAAAATGCCAATGTCTTTTCATACGTGTACCCATATTTAGCGATGTGTATAAAATATTGGGCGTCCCACCTGAGAAAACCGCCGAATAGATATTCAACCGTGCTATCATAAATTGATGTTTTCATTTCAGGGTCCAATGGACTATTAAAAATATGGGCATCATGGTCAGGCAATATCCGATTAAATATAAATTGTAGTGAAATAACAACTAGACGTGAGGTAACAGCGAACCAAAAAACTTTTTCTCTTGGTCCGTACATTGTGGAAAATATCAGAAGTATTTTAGAATTCCTTTGTGTATATTATCGTGGATTTGTGCTCGACTCAATGTTGTGACTTTTTCCTTCTTATCTACAGGCGGGTATTCCTGCTTCTCATCCGTGGCATGCTTCCTGCCCAGGGAGTGGTTGTATCAGTTCTTGGGTAGCAAGCGAACTGAAGAGTGTCTGCAACATTAACAATTTTGAAGAGTATTATCCAGTAGTATTTGGTTTTTTGTTATCACGTTCTGCAACGCAATCTCCAGATGTCTGTGATCATACTGCTGTTATTGTGCTACGGCATTCCTTCTGGGCAGCCACAGAATAGCACAAGGCTACCAGGTACGGAAAACATTTAAAAACCCATCAGTCTTAAATTGAAACTTGGAAAAAACACTCGAACCGATAAACTGGATTTCAATCTGATTGATCTGCGATAGATATTAGACACTGGTAAGTTACCTTAAAATACAAAATAAAGTAACTTCTTCCAGATCCACACGGTGTTCCACCACCCGATAATGGGAGCTATAAAAGTGACCTGCTTCTGAACTGGCTAATTTCGGGTTGCTCGAGCAAAACCTGTCACCCAGAGTTCCGCAAAGACCCGTACGAGTATGAAGGATTCGATGGATGGTACAATAATTTCGGACGACCAGATCTAGGAGCGGTTGACACACCACTGTTAAGGAGAAGCAAAGCAGCTTACAGAGACGGAGTGTATCAACCATCAGGATATAACAGACCCAACCCATTGGAATTAAGCGAAAACTTGTTAAACGGAACTGTAGCAACGCTATCAAACACTGGAAGAAACGCATTTCTCGTTTTTTTTGGTACGTTCGATCAAGCGTGTCTTCTAATATACAGGAGAACCTCAATTATCCGAATTAATTCAGACCGATCCTAGTTCGGATAACCGAAATGCAATTTTTATCTTAAGGTATAATAATATATACAACACAAATTTAAATTGACAAACAGTTCGTATTAAACGTCGAAATACATGTTGAACCTCTTATTTTGTAAATTTGGTTTTATACAGTCGTCTAATGCATTTTTTGAGAAAACGTTTGTATAATTCAGCGTTTTGGGTAAATTAAGTCATGGTTCGGATAATCAAAGTTCTACTGTATTATGGAATGACGTTTACACGTTAATATGTGATCAATAATACATGACAGGTCAGCAAGTCGTGGAGGAAATTTTAGATGCCCAAAGGGCGGCTTGTCCACCAGAATATTTCAACATTAAAATACCAGAAAACCACAGATATCTGAAATTAAATAAAGAGATGCCGGTATTGCGAACACGATACGATGCGCGAACAGGATATTCACCGAACAATCCTCGTCAGCAGGTACGCGGTAGAATTGTAGAAAACACTTGACCACCATTCCACTTATATTACTATTAATTTCTTGTTTAGCTCAATGAAATCACCCCGTACCTCGACGGAGGGCTTATCTACGGTACTACGAAAGCGTGGTCTGATGTTTTGCGTACGAATAAGGATGGCAAAATTGAGCCAAAAGGATTGCTCGCAGCATCGGACGACGGATTGTTCCCAATAATAAACAATGTTAGATTGCCGATGGCTAATCCGCCTCCTCCACATAATCACAGTGAATACATTAACCGGCATTACACCGAGAGAGTGGACAGATTTTTCAGTAAATATCATTCTTGTCAATTATTGGCTTTTTTTTTTTTAACCACTCTCAGCTAATGCTCGACTCTATTTACAGGGCTGGGAAATCCACGGGGTAATGAAAACCCTTACCTCTTTACTTTCGGAGTGCTGTGGTTCCGGTGGCACAATTACATCGCAAACCACATAAGTAAATTCAACAAGGACTGGTCGAGTGATAAAATATTCAATGAAGCTAGGAAATGGGTTATCGCTTCCCAACAGCACATCGTTGTAGAGGAATGGCTGCCGGAATGGCTTGGCAGCAACTTAGAACCATATAAAGGCAAGTTAGATACAGAATAATTACACCGGTCGACACGAATTTCGAGTCTGGGTTCCAGAAGACAAATTTTGATTTTTTCCGCGTAACCAATGAAAGAAAAAATAGTGTTATTAGATATATATACACCAGAGCGATATTTCGAATTTTAAGAAAAATGATCTATTTTCTCAAACATTTATTGTAAGTAACAATTAAACAAACTTCATTTTCGCATTTAAACTTTTCAATAAAAAGGATTTAAATATAACTTTTGTCGACCTGTGTTATTCCGCAAGTAGTCTTTTGAAAATTTTTTTAATAATCCTTCGTCATTTTTACAACAGGCTATGATCCCAGTGTGGATCCACAGATAGATCAGTTCTTTCAAGCAGCTGCGTTTCGCTTCGGACACACTCTGGTACCAGCAGGTAACATTTTACTCACGTCTAAACGGGAGATTCCACAAACTCGATTAAGTGTGGCACACGTACACAATTTTACAGAATGAGACAATGTGCCAGATGATGTGAACCTGGTTTCATTGTAAAAAGTTTAATGTGCTTTCCATTAGCAATTCCGGAGTTAGTGGAATCTCTTGCCGAGCCTGTTTCGTTACTTTGGCTGTAGGTATTCGTGGTAACTGAATTCTGAATGTGTTTTAATTTACAGGCGTTCAAACGAGGAAATCTGCAAAGGATAAGTGTGGAAGAGGAAAAATAATACGAACGTGTAACAGTTTCTGGCGACCAATGGTGTGTAGATAACATTTTCAGTGTTCTTCCTGATTACTTTTCCTTTCCAACATTTCCTCAATTCTTCAAATACCCTCAGTTTTTTCCGCAGTGTATAAAATTAATTTAATTGTTACTCATCAAATTCTGAACAATGCGATTGACTGTCCCAAATTATTGTCTGGGTTTCGTTTTCTTGTTCCAAGCCGGACTTTACGACACAACGATTACTAATTAGAAATAAATTTGAACAGTAAATCTTACTCTGTAATTGACTGTCAATCATCATTCTGTAAAGAGAATGAAAATTGGTTCGATCTTTACAACACTAGTTTTTATACTATAAGAAACCTCTCTAAAGCTTTATTTAAGTATGAATAATTAATTCCTTCTTAATTATACTACACCGTTGTGCCACTTAATGCTTTATATATATTGAATGATATCTTTTTCTATGTACAAGAGTATATCCCGTTACTTTCTAATAAATAAATAAATGTTTGGCGTAGAAAAAATGTAAAGCAGGGACCACTTTCGTAAATGATAATTTAAAAATTAACGTTAGATATTTTCACAAGCATTACGTTTTCATATCTGTACTCCGGTGTAAAACTTATTACGTGAATTTGACTTGATTTCAGGAAGCTATTTTAGAAGCAGTAGATTACAATACGTCGCTGAGCGTTGGCATGGAGAGACTAATAATGGGCATGACTGGACAGTTGTGCGAGACGGAAGATCATAAAATTGTTGAGGATTTAAGGGGCAATGTGTTTGGACCACTGGAATTTTCCAGGCGTGATTTAATGGCTATTAATATTCAGCGAGCCCGTGATCACGGACTTCCAGATTACAATACGGTCCGAGAGATATTCGGCTTGTCACGTATCACTAAAGAATCTGAATTTGTACACGTCACCCGCGAGGTATATTCTGAATCCGCCGTTGTCCTCATACGTAACACGAAGTACTTAAAAAAATTGTCTTTTGACAGGCACAACAAGCGCTTCTAAAGCTCTACAATAAAAAGTTCGACGACATCGATCTTTGGGTAGGTGGAATAATGGAGACTAATAACGGACCTGGGGAGTTGTTTCAAAAAATAATAAAAGACCAGTTCCAACGCATCCGAGACGGTGATAGATTTTGGTACAATAATGGAAAAAATGGGTAAATATATAACTTTTGTCAAAGTATTGAACAAGTATGAATTAATGCACATTCTCGTGGCTGTTTTTGTTGTACTTGTTATTTTTTCCATTTGTCTCAACTTAACGAATGGTTTTTCTACAGATTATTCACCGAACCTGAAATAATGCGTATAAAACAATTATCTTTCTATCATATACTATTAGCCGTGACAGATATAAAGGCAAACGACATTCAAAGACAGCTGTTCAAAGTTCCAACTCAAGGTACGAAGTTACTATTGCAATTCAGAAACAGATCGAAGTAACTTCAATGACTCCATTTTCTTTACAGATGACGATGTGAAAAAAACATGCAACAATGAATTTAAGGAAAAAACGAACTGTTTTAACACAACTTCTTGTTTCCATATAACACCAAGACCTCAGGAAGTAAACAAGATACCGTGTTCTCAACCGGGAACGTACGATTATTTTTCGACCAGTGACGTATCGTTCATACTGACTTTTCTTGGTCTATCGGCATTCATAGTTGGTAACGTAACACTCTATTATTACTAAATCAACACAGACAGAATGTGCGATTTTAATATCTGTAAAATTGCTATTTTTTTTTTTCAATCGTGCAGGACTTATTGTCTTCCTGGGAGTAACGCTGGCAATAAGACGCAAGAAATTGAGAAGAGTAATGCCAATAAATGTGCATGATGCTGACGAAAATATGGACCATGTTCATTCCGGTAAGAGAAATGGGTAAAATTAATTCAATTTAACAATGGACTTGCGAATTCTTGTATGTAACTAATCTATCGATGTGGATTCACGGCGGTAATAGCCACTGAATGGATCAATCACAGAAAACCACTACGACCTATACTCATAACGTTGAATGTTGCGAGAAAAAAAATCGAAGTGGCAAATCAACACGGTTCTCCATTGCGAGCTCTGGACATGAATCGCAACTTGGAAACAAAGGTGGGGAAGAAGAGTATGCATGAAAAATATAAAACAAAATTAAAGCTAAACACTCATTCGTTACATTTATGCGTTACATATCTGACTGTCACCCAACAGATTTACATACCAACCGATGAAGCTTACGTGATGATTAAAGTGGAACACAATTACGATCTTATAATAAAATTTGCAAATGATCACTTGCGAAATGTATTCCTGAAGCATTTTGATAGATTTTCTACCAACATCAACATGAATTGCAATAAAGTGCGTAATTTAACAAAGGTGTCAATGCTGAAGCAGGCTGTAACACAGAAGGATAGACAAAAACAATTGGACAGATTCTTTCGAAGCATATTTGCACTGGTATTTTTTTTCCTTTCTTTCTATTTTCTCATAAGCTTACTTTAATTGAGTATACATCGTCGATTGTTTTTTCAGCTTTGGAACCACACGAGTACATCACAGACAAAGCTTTCTCAAGCAGATCTTAATAAATTAATAGGAGAGAAGCTAGCCAAGGATGTGATGTATACTGAGCTGACACTATACGAATTTGCCGAAGTTTTAAGTATGCCTCCCGAGTCAAATTTCGTTAAAAAGGTATACACATAGGTAGTATTAGGCATACAGATGCTCTTCGAGTCTTCGAATTTGTCGTAATACACTGTAAAACATATTCCCCAGGTGTTCTTTAACCACATTAGTTTTTTCTAAGACATCTCCATGTTACTTTGATACACAGATGTTTGAGTGGGCCGACAACAACAAAAATGGATTGATATCGTTTCGGGAATTTATAGCCGTGATGACGGTGTTTTACAACGGCTCTGCAGAGGAAAAAACGGAATTGTTGTTTAACATGTACGACATAAATGCTAAGGGTACATTGAGCAGAGACGATTTTGCAAACTTGTTAAGGTAAAAAAGTGTTTCTTATACCGTAGCATCTGATAATTTGCAGTGCTAAAACTGTGCTTCCATCATTTCAGATCTCTAGTGGAAACGTATAAAGTAGATTTGAATAAAGACGACTTGGATCAGGCTATACGATCAACAATGCACGCAGCTGGGCTAGCAGACAAGCAAGACATTGATTTGATGGATTTTCAACGCTTGCTTAAAGACTACAAGCAGCAGCTAAAGCTAGAATTCAACATTCCTGCGCAACAAGGTAAAGCGCAAAAACTTGCAAGCAGAGCTCAAAGAGCAAGAGAAAGCTTCTACAACGATCCCAGAGAATTACGTAAAAAAGTTGGAGGTAAATTAGAAAAAGAGGCGGAAGAACCCATCGACAAGAATATTGAAATAATCAAAACTTCGATGTCTACGGGGACATACTGGTATCCAATTACAAAGTACATTGCCGATAAGCAGCTGCAGATTTTCTGGCTCTTCTTATACACAACAGTGCTAATAGCGATATTTGCCGAACGTGCTTACTGTGAGTATATTTTGTTATGATTTACTTCAACGTACTGTGAATGAGAAGAACATTCACCATTTCACATCATTCGACACTTGAAATAACGCCTCTGAGCTTACCAAAATTAGTGACCAACTAGTATAGAGCTGATGCTCGGACAGACAAATAAATTGCTATTGACTCTTCGTGTGTGCTTATATTGCAGATTATCAAGTTGAACGAGAGCACACTGGATTACGACGAATATCAGGACCTGGAGTGACCTTAACAAGAGGTGCTGCATCGGCAATGATGTTCACTTATGCAACTTTACTCGTAACGATGTCTCAGAACACCATAACTGTGCTCAGAGAAACTTTTCTGCATCAATATATACCGTTCGATTTGAGTTTAGATATGCACAAGTACGTTGCCATCTGGGCCCTAGTTTTTACCAGTAAGTAACGGACAACGAACCTGTTCTTTCGTCACAACTCTCAGTTCAATCATCATTGGTTGTTATATGATTAGTATAATTGAAATTTCGTGTTTCTAATTTTCGATTGTTGTTTCTTAGTGCTGCACGTCATGGGTCATGCCGTTAACTTCTACCACATATCAACACAAACAGCTGATGACTTGACCTGCTTATTCCCAAACTTCTTTCATTCGTAAGTACTTTCCAAACAATATAACAACGCAGGATTGTTCAGTTCAAATCAGTCAACTTTTTATCCAAGCTTCTCGAAATTTTCTGATATTAACAGATATTGTGATATTATCTCACTAAAGAAACCACAGCACAACAGTATGTAGGAAATATTAAAAGGGTCAAGTCCTCTTACAATTTCTTACTCTTGCTTAACGACGTTGAAATCAAAGAACAGTGAAAAAATCTATATGTAAAATATGTAACCCGAAACATGGCTTCATTGGCTGGAGGATTTAAAATTTACGTCAGAATCCAAAACATCTGTGGAACAAGTTACATAAACAGTTTTTTACAGAACACACGAGATACCAAAGTTCCACTACTGGTGCTGGCAAACAATTACAGGAATAACAGGCGTTGTGCTAACTATTTTGACGGCAGTGATATTCCTATTTTCTATACCCTTAATAAGAAGAAGGCTATACAACTGGTTCCGCTACACACATTCTATGTACCCAATATTCTTCATCCTCATGATTCTCCACGGCACTGGACGATTAGTTCAGGTAAGCGGCTACGATAAACTAATGCTTGATACAGCAATGCCACCCTTACGATCAACCACTTTGATTCATTCCCATAGGAACCATTCACCCATTACTACCTCCTCGGACCGCTGATTCTCTTCACAATAGATAAAATAATAACAGTGACGAGGAAAACTTCGGAGTTACAAATCGTACAAGCAGACTGTCTGCCCTCAGGTATTCATAAATCTATCCAGTTGAAGGAAAACTTTTTAAATTTACATTTACAATCATGTTTTCAGGAGTAACGTGCCTCAAGTTCGAAAAGCCATCAGATTTCCAATACAAATCTGGACAATGGATCAGAATAGCTTGCACGGATTTGAACCCAAACGAGTACCATCCTTTTACACTATCGTCTTCACCTAACGAGCCGAAACTTTCAGTTCACATCAGAGCAGTAGGCCCTTGGACTCATGATATTCGATATAGGGTAGACCCAACTCTGATGAAGGACTCAGAAATGAAGCTTCCAAAGGTATAAACTGCAAAAGGATCATTTGTAAATTAACTAAGCAATCGCATGTGATTTTTTTCTAAAGATTAATTATCACTCAATGGTGCCTCACTATCCGTTTCTTCAGTGATAAAATATTTCAACAGATTCGAATCGATGGCCCGTACGGAGAAAGCGCACAGGACTGGTACAAGTACAAGACAGCCATAATGATAGGTGGTGGAATTGGAGTCACCCCGTTCTCTTCGATACTAAAGGATATAGTATACAAATCGAATATCCACCAAAGTTTGGGATGTCAAAAGGTGGGTTTAAGTGAGATTGAATCATAATTACAGCTGGAAGAATACAGTTTTAAAAACTATGCAGAATGCGTGACCTCTGAAACACTGACATAAGAAATATTTAAAACACGCATTTTGAAACTAGTCAAGTTTCAAAACAACGTTAGTGTTTATGAGTTTGAATTAAAACCATGAGAAATCAGAACTTCGTAATTCGAAATTTGTAGTTTAACTAAAATTGAACTAATGGAAGATTGTTTCAACAAGAATTAACCCAGTTACGACTGTGAAACCTTGAAATTGATCAAGAATTCATTCTATACAAGAATCTTAATCATTGTCTTCGTTCTTATGTTTTTTCTGGTCTGGTAAGAATTGATTTTTCAATGTTCTTTTCTATTTGAAAATAAATATGAACTTTTACAGTTTTAGAATTCTTTTGAAATAATTACTCGAATCAGAAAATTCTCAATTGTTAATTGCATAATCGAACATGGAATTCCTTATCTTGAGGTGAAGATAATCTGTTTTCTAGGTATACTTTTTATGGATAACAAGGACTCAACGGCAGTTTGAGTGGATGGTCGACATATTAAGAGAGCTAGAAGTGGCGGATAAGAACAAAGTTGTAACAGCTCATATATTCATAACGCAGTTTTATGAGAAATTTGATGTCCGCACAGTATTGCTGGTATGTTACGATTCATAATATTTTTGTTAATCTAACAAAACGGATAAATTTGCTATATTGATCAACCTTTTTTTTTGTTTTTCAGTACATGTGCGAGCGTTATTTTCACGGGGAATCGAACAAATCATTGTTCACCGGACTTGAAGCAGTTACGCATTTCGGACGGCCTGATTTCCTAAAATTTTTCAGGGCAATTCGCAGATTAAATTCTAAAGTAAGCATCGCATCTGACAAAAATTATTCTAGTGAGCAATAGCTAATTTTATTTGCCATAAACATTTCTCAATTGTCGAATTTTTTTCGTTTCAGAATCATACCGTCGGAGTATTCAGTTGTGGATCTCGATCGATGGTACAATCTGTTGGTCAGGCGTGCACTACGCTTAACAGAGAGACAAACGACGACGGCATATTCAAACATCACTACCAGTCATTTTAATAGTAACATATTCATATAAAAATAATCACAACAAAAATAATAATAATAAAGGGCTATTCACTCTTGAAATCAGCTTTACATCCTAGTTTCTATTGAATCACATTTATGATACATGAATTCATGTGGAATTCTTTGCCTATAGGCCGAAATTGCATGGAAATTACCATACTAGTCATGAAATGATTCAGCAGTTAACATTAAAAGTTATGAATTCATCTGAAATCTATATAAAAATTATGTGAAATCAATTCAAAATCTCGTAAAATCGTATCTAATCGCATGAAATCATACAGAGTGTGAGAAATCCATGTAGTATTTTGAAATTAGTTAAAATAATCTGAATTCCCTCGAAATCATTAGAAGTTACGAAATGACTTGTACACTCAAAGTCTTAGTGAATAGCCCCTCGATTAATTAGTAATGATAGCTACAAGTAAACGTTAAACATTAAAATACCTGTAACGATATATGCAAACTTTTCTGTTGAAGACTTATGTCTCATAATAATATTTGACTTCAGTGAATTTTGAGGATAACGGTTCGTTTTATATGCCGGAAATCGAAAAAAAAAACCGTGTAGAAAGCACTGTCTAATTGTAATCAGATGGTAGAAATTAGCAAATCGGAAACTGAAGTACCATCGAGACTTCACTTTTTGAATGCTGGCAAAATCAAATACAAGTAGGTATGATGCAAGACACGATATGGCTGTATACTGTATATTTTGCTCAATATAGATTGTATGTACTCAACGCAAGTTGTTATCGAATAATTCCTCTCGGCAGAATTGAGCCATCGACTAAAATATTTGATAATAATACGGAATTTTCAATGATCTTACGAAACTGACAACGATAAGTTTGATTCCGCGAAAGGTACAGGCTAACGAAAGAGGTTATGTTGATGTTGTTGTCATGAACGCACATGTATGTACGCATGTATGCATGTACACTTACGTGCAGACGCGCCGACGTGCAATTTCAAAAATTCACTCCTGCAACCGTTCCTGAATCCGAGACATCACGTGCCAGATGATCGGGAGGCTCAACGCAGGATTCCACTATAACTCAGAGCAATTACCCACGGTGAACTTGACGAGTACCTACTTGTTAACAATGGTAATGGTAGGCTGGTCCAAAAGTTACTCATCCAAGATACTGCCCGATTGCCGGGTGTCGGCGCTGAAATACCATAACGTTATTATCACATATGACAGATAAGCGAGTGGCGGGATCTTATATTGTGGTCGAAAGCATGCATGATTAGAATTTTATGCAAATCTTTGTTTCTGTTTTTCGTTTTAATTTAACATTATCGATATTATATAGTTATAAAAGAAGAAACAGAGAAGAAACACATCACATTCGGCACTCCGCGCTGTTCTGACGAGCGAGAATAGCGTACTGTGTCACAAGTGCGCGACCGCGCGTATCTCACGTAAGGGACGATTTCCGAAGATTGTGAAGCTTGCAACATCAACCACAGCGAGCGCTGTAAACACGCGAGTCAAATATCGCCTATTCATACATGCGACACGCTCTATTTTTTTCAAAAATTTTTCTGTAAAAGAGAATTTGATTCGAGAGGCAATCGAATGTAATATGATATATCGAAAGAAGTAAATGAAGGGCAATCAAAAGATTCAGAGGCATGAGTCCGGCTTTATGAAACCTAACCTAAATGCGCAAACCTGGCTCAGTGACGTCACTGGCGATAGGTAAAATTAAATTATTGGAAAGTGCGCATGCGCCAAAAAAGCTATGATTTTCAACATTAAGAATTCCCGCAGTTATGGAGCGTAGAAAAAGGAGGGACTCTAATGGATGGCGCGTTCAAAGTGTGATTAAGGGTATATAAAATAACCGACATGGTGCTGATTGATATTAAGTTGAGAGATGAAATTGAATGTGTTAATTACACAGTTGCACTATTGTATCTTAAATCTACGTTTAACAGCGCCACCACGATTCGCAGCCAAAATTGGCTCATTTCTTAATATCCTTTACGATATCCCTCCTTCTATACGCTCCATAATGTCAGTTATGCTTATGCGCGTGCAAATATGACGTGAGCGACGTTTTACCACACTGTTCAGAAAGGTGACACTTCACGCACGCTCCGCAGGCTTTGAAACGCCAAGTTTCCAAGCATGAATTTGAAAAATGTTTTTTTTTTGTAATCAATGTCATCCATCTTTATGTTCCCTAGGCTGTAGCTTGTCACCTTTCCATCGGAGTGTGTGACATGTAAAAATTCACGTATAACAATAGATTATTGCGCCTTTGAACGAACATTCCGATAATCGTAAAAAAGTCAACACCGAATCGAAAATACTGTTCATGTATAATGTAGGCATTTTTAACACGTTTTAATAACTGTGCAGTCATTTTTACGACAATAAGTAATAGGCACTAAACCGCCGTTGGTACTTAAACGTGCTCCACTAAGGCGCATTCGCGTGTGAACCATAATTTTGATAGATAAAGTATCAATGTGCAAAATGAGGTTGAGGCATTTTTACGGTTCACGTATTTGTAATATTCGCCTACGACTTGTATCGCACAAACTCACGTTCAGCGTAAAAATACCCTATTATACCTCCTTGTAATTATATTTTTCTTTTACTAACACCGCTTTGATTGCTTTGAAAAAATCAGGGAATATTCTGTAACTAAAAATACGAACTTGACGACCTTATCAGGAGTGGTGATTTTAAACGCACTGAAGATATGAGCACAATTGTAATTGTAAAATGCACCGAAATTGATAAAATGGGTATAATTTATGCATTTACAGTCTACAATTTGTAGATATTTAGCAAGGAAATTTCTGGATTTAGGAAATGAGTAATCTAGAAATGACAACTAGCTGAAAACTACTAATTTCTACAATTTAAAATTAACATTGTTGGTCAGAATTTTTATTAATTTTATTTTTTGTGCTTTTTTTCGTACGGAGAAATACTATATTTCGAAAAATTCTCCGAGTACTATTATTTCTACGATATTGTAGGTATAGTTTATAAGTTTACGTTATTCGCTGCAGCATGGATACCTGTCGTTAACGATCATTGGAATAATTTTTCACATTTCGGCGCAACTGTTCAATTAGACTCACCTTATCAAGCAAACAGAAAATAAAAGAGTCAGGTGTTACATATTATACTTCCACGTCAATCTTAAGCTGACTGAAGGAACAATACTACAGCCGCGTGTAGCTTAAATATATTTGCACACATGAATCTATTTCATCTCCTGTGATACTTTTTGGAGTAAACACGGGACAAAATTCTCAAGCCTATAAATACAACTTTTTTTTATTATTTTTATTTTATGGCTCGGGTAAAATGAAACTTGTAAGATTCACAAGGAATTTCTCCAAAAGTTGTTCACAACAATGGATAGTTTCGGTGGTGGGTAGCGAGAGCCGAAAGTAAGCTGGTAGAATCGATATAACACTACGGTAGATAATAAAATTTTCGAACCTAATCACTTAATTCAAAGATCAGTAGCAAGAAAGAATCGATAGCTAATTCTGGCGAGAAGAATATTCAAGTACAGCTGACAATAATACAATAATTGTAGTTGCTATCTGGCCGAAGCTTCCAAACTACTACAGATTAAGCTCAAATCAGAATATAATTTAGCAAAGTTTCATGGAAAAGCTACTATACAAAAACTACAGAAATTAAGGAAAAATTTATAGAGAGAAAAGTACTTATTCGTTATAGCTACGAGGTCGATCGGAGGTTTAAAATTAATTATTAAAAATTACGACGCAGTCCGAGGAACTGCGAACCATGATTCAAAAAAATACTAGCATTTACACGATGCAGTTAAAAAAACTGATCAACGTACGACAGGATAGAGTTTTTGAATTTGTTTTTTTTAAATATATGTAGTAGAAGCAAAAACCTTACCTTAGCCCGTTTACACGGGTAATCGCTGAGTTAAATTTAAAATAAACCTAACATATTAGCGAAAATAACAATAGAAAGGGTAACGCAAGAAGAACGTTGGTCCAACGGAACGGCAGAATAGAATCGAACAGAAACTAATATAAAATCTAAACAAGCGAAGGAAAGAACTTGTCTTCTGGCAGGTTGAGTACAGACTAGACAACAAACGAGAATCAAGGTTCGGTTGGCAGCCTTTGTCAGGGGGTCTTCCTTGGCCTGATTGGGTATTTATTCCCCATCATCCCTTCGGTGGCGCGTACTATCAGCGAATGCAGTTTAACGAGCACCTACCTAATGTGCCACGCATGTTTCGATGTGTCGTACTCGTCGTATTGTGGTTTTCCTGCGACGCCGTACCGTTGTTTACCCGCTACTTTGTACCATTCAATTGGTTGCCTGCTTTCAGAAACTCTTTCACGACTACTTGGTTAAAATCTTCCGGCAAAGATTTTCTGCCGAAATTTGTCATCATACAGCAAGTGGACGAGGTCATTGACGGAACGAACTTAGAACTTGTGAACTGGCCTGTGCCGATGCGCGAAAATGAAATACACATTTCCACAAAGTTAGATTATAGTGACATGGAGGGTTGACTAAAGTAACGATCTTCAGTTAACGCTAGTAGGTTCCAACCCATAATTTTGTATAGAGTTCGGTTGGTATCACTTGGAATTTAAATTGTAACGGATCGTTTTAAAAGCCGAGTTGAAATACGTAAGAATACGCATACGAATACAGATATACTAACATACTGAAAATATCTTTCAAATCTTGCAAATTCACGTTTTCAATATCTGTCCGTCCAGTATTTGGTATCCTATACCATAAGCAAAGAAATTGAAATTAAAAAAAAATATATAAGCTCCACCACAGATACGTGGAGAAAACAATAGGTACATAATCGAGGATATGTACCCATACGGAAGAAAACGAAGAATAAGTGATAATCAGTTCGGCTTACCTCATATTTTAAAATTTTGTACTTTGTAGAATTTTTTTTTAATGTTAAAGTTATAACGCTCCCAAACGGAAAGTGGAAATGAAAGGAAAAGAACCAAATCAATCATGCTGGACGATACTTTCTGGGAGGGTACTTATCGACTTGCGTCATCTCGTTACTTGGAAATGTTTGCGACGTTGTTAATCGGTTGAGTAAAAAAAAAAAAAAAAACCCGATAAACACATCATCCGCACAGATCTCAAACTTGATTACGATATACCTAATGATCGATAACAATCTCGTTTTTTCGTATACACACAATAATTACGAAATTAAATGTTAAAAACAAAAAAACAAAAAACTGGAATGAAATATGAAGCGACGTATAAGGATCCTGTACTTTGTTATATCATGTTTTTATTTGAAATATCTATTAGTCCTAATTAAACCTTATCAGCTATATGTACAGATGACAATGTCATAAATTATAATACATGTATTATAACAAGTGTTTTAACAAATAAATGCTCTAGTCTAGTCCTTAGAAGTATTGTAGTTTCTAATTTTGGACTGGGGCCTCGCAAAAACCTCCGAGATTCTGAGTATGCAAGACCTACGTGTCTTATACAATATAATAATGATAACATTAATGATAATAATTAATGATAATAATAATAAGAATAATTTCATTGTTAATTATATTTATGATGTCACGGAGTAGAAAAATTACACATAGTACAATCAAGGTGACAAAATTATACCCATAAAAATCAACGACACGCGACCAGTGCATGTGCATGTACGTACGTATGCATCCATATCAGGTATTCATACGTAAATATAATGCAATGACCCGATGTCGTGATTATTAAATAACAGAATTGTAGTGTGTAAGAAACAAGAGAAATACAATTAAGAACGAAGCCTAGAGACTCCAGTCCTGTTTTGTAACAAGTCTTTTTAATGGCAAATAGAATTTCCTTCAAGTTATATTATTCAGCTATAGATACACAGTTTCATAAATAATAAAATATACCATTTTTACCATAACGGAATATGTACCTATATCCGTTTCATTTGTTGTCCAAATATTACTCTTCCTTTCTTTTTTTATATAAAACCCACTTATCGTCACAAGCGAATAGTTCAATATTACATTCTCTTTATATACACTTCTAAAGCATACATAGACGTACATAGGTGGGTTTTGTTTATTTTTATTTTTTTTTCATTTTTTCTTCTCCGTTTTGTTTCTTTTTTTTTCACTTCTTTTTTATACAATCTCTGCCACAAATGTCCAAAATTTACAGTACGAACAGGTCAAGTCCATATTTTACTTCCATAACTAGGTATAATAATCTTACAGTTATATTCTTCTACAAAGTAGATATCGTTCATAGGATACCTATTTGATTAGCCTTCAATTTACACCTTTTTGTTCTCGTCAATTTCGTCAGGAGAGTCATCGACACTGCTATTCGTTTCGCATTATGAGGAGAATGTGTTTTACCGTACTACGTACATCATGTAACACGACGGAAGATCACATACACATTATTACATTGCTTATGGCCTTTGCCTGTGTAAAATGAAACATTTCATTATTACTTTCATTATTCACCGAAAATTTTCTAGATGGTCAGTACTAGGACTTCGACCATAAGTGTATTTTGTAGTAAGTAGTATGTGCGAATAATTAGAAGTAAAAGAAAAAATGTATCATCACATTAACGCGTCAGAATTATGGGAATTCTACTGCGATAGAGTGCGACAATTTGTTGAATAGTGTATGTCTTATTTATTTTTGTGTTTTTTTTTCTTTCAAAAATAAATGCCTTACAACGCACGTAATTATTCAAAAGGTGCTATAAATAAAAAAAAAAAAAGACATCTTATGCGTTAACTAGTTACATTATTATAGTTGGCATCTGTGATAAGAAGAACTGCAGATTGAACGACATATAGCAAGGCGAACAAAAATATTTTTTATCGTGTAATCTCAAACTGATGAATTTCAAACTGGCTGTACAGTAATATGTAATCACTGTAGACATAGATTATGTTGAAAAAGCTTTACACACTATTTTTATTTTTTGATGCCTTGTAAAATGTTGGAATGATTAAAAAAATATTGAATCACTTTTTTGCAGGAATGAAATTCCTTTTGACTGTATTTTTTTTTTTTTTCTTGCTTTTTTTCACGAACTCCACATACTGCGTTCATCCAGCATGTGTGTCACTAATCTCCCCCTGTTTTTGCATTACTTATTATCGTCCATTCGCGATTTCGTACACCAGGACATTTTTACTAGGAACTTGAGCTGGCACCATGTCTGTTGCTCGATCGTATCGCAAGTTCGAAATATGTAAACCCACTGTTAATTTTTTTTTTCGTCAAATACTGTGGGAATTCATTGATGTTTTTTTCATCTAAAAATATTAATAGATCATCACTAAATGAGCTTTTGTTACAGTTTCGTCTGTTCTGCGAGTAACGTTTGTATTTGAACATTATTCGCACAGAGAAGTCAATTTTTGGAGTAATTTTTACGAAAAAGCAGTAAATCAAGGGGAACTATAAATTTCTGTTAAATAATCAACCTTGAAATTCCCAAAATGTGCCCAAATTCAGTTAATATTATAATTAAAAATTATTCAGTCGCTGCTTTAAATAATTTAATAGATATAGATGTGAATAATTCAAATTTGAGAGTTTACAGAAAGTAGATATCTTTCTTATTACAACCAATTAAAAGAAAGAGAGAGAGAAAGAAAGAAAGAGAGCCTGTTGATTTTTTGCAATATAATTTTACGTAGACTGATCACACAAACACGCGAGAACTCGGGAGTAAATTCTTTTGCCTATATTCGTGCAAGGACGTATTCATAAATATTTTGTTGCTGTTCCTTGTAACCACCAGACATTAAACGTAAAAAGGACAAGAATTTCAGCTCAAAATTTTTGACAATCTATATCTTACATCAGAGTTCTGGCTGTCTACGTAAAATATCTCACACCATGCCTGAGCGGTTCACAATGAATATATCAAATTTTACCCAAATGAGATATAATTGATCAAGTAATAAATCATATGCAAAGCTTACAAATCAGACAGTGTGTAACATTAAAAGAAAATACATTTCAGAGCAAGAGAGAAAGAGAGGAAAAGAATGAACGAATAAAGATATATACATATAATCTCATTTGGGTAAAAAAAAAAGACGTAATTAAAAATTTTTTTGGAATTTTTGCATATTTTGTTTTTCATATTTTTTATGGTCGAATCATTTGCCGCAATAGATTTATATACATAAAGGAACATGACTTGATCAGAAGCACCTTCAGATATGCCAATTATCCAGCAATTTTTGCAGAGGGCCAGTACGGAACAGTATAGGTACCCCATTAAAATGCTGAATGGTAATAATTATACGTGGGCCAGTAAGGCTGTAGCCACTCCTAGCTGGTGCGTTGACGTTTTTTAGCAGCATGGTCTTCGGCCGAGTGAGCCAAGTTAGGAATAGCTATGTTTCGAGGATTGAGTATATACTTCATCTGTGGCATGTACGTCATTATGTTTTTCACTTGGATCAAAGGAAGCTCTTCATTTAGTGAAGAGCATTTACCTGCCTCCATAAGCATTTGCATCTGTTGCCTGTAAATAAACCAAGTCATAGGAAAAAATCATTTACATATTGGTACGTGAAGATGGCACTAAAGTTAATCTATTCTAAATACTGTTCACAGTGTAATCAATTATTAATTGGTTGCTAAAAAAAAAATGAAAACAGAAAATTCAACTAAAAATGCCTTTGCAGGTTACTATCTGTAAAACAACACTATTTGAATACTAAGATTGGAGATGGTTGATCACATTTTTATCGACATTGTTATTCGAGAAAAAAAAAAAAAAATCTGGCAAACAAACAAAACGAGACTGCAAAATATATATGTCGCCTTTTTTCTTTATTAAAATTGAAATTGAATTGATTACATGATCGCACAATCATAAAAAATATAAATGTATTTACATATAAATCTCACCTATTCCCTTGAAACAACTCGATACCCAAAACATCCGTCAGGACTTGCCTGCAAGTGTTTATGTCACAAGTAGGAAAATACTGAGATACAAAGTCAGGAAGAGTCATTAACAGTTCGGTGTAAATGTATGGTTTGAAGTTGATGCATGGCACCATTTTCTCGTCAACCAATGCTTTTTGTACTTTGTACGGTACATGAGAGCCTGAAGTAGGTGTGTCCGGTATAGGTAACAGCGGTTTTCTACTTCTGGAATCCCTGCAAATGATTACCAAAGTTTTTTTTCATGTCTAACATTCCATCTCCTCATGTTCGGTATCTTTAAACGTCCTATTAGGAGTTCGACAAGAATTTCCTACACGGCCATAATGAGCACAGGTCTTTGTTCACTATCTTCACTACTACCACGATAATTATTTAATATTTTTGTAATAATATGCACCAGGTATTCCTACTCTAGAACACTTCGGAAAAAGGTCAAGTTTGATGGAAAATCATAACCGTGAAGTAAACTCTTATCGATTCCAAACCTGGATTAGATTGAATAAAGTGTTAGAAGCCTCCAATTCTATGAATAAAGCATGAACCATGAAGTAAACTTTGTTCTACTGTGCAATGAGTTAGAATCAATTTCAGATCTGCGCGACGAAAATCCCAATTAGTGTGTTATATGTGAAAGCAGATGGGTAATTAAGAAAATGAAAATCAAATGCCTGAAAGTTGTCAGTAAAGGTATATGACTCATTGCTAATTGGCTAACAAGTTCAATTGGGCTGGTTAATAGATTTGAGTGAACTTTCAGAACGCTGAATAATAATAATTTTTTTCAAAGTTCACCTGGCATTGTTATTACTTCCATTAACGGGTATAAGAGGCGGTGGATACTTTGCGGTGGCAGAATTGTGACCAGGTGGTGTGTGTCGCGCAGGATGCGACAACATACTTTGGGTTGGTGGCATTAAGGCATGGACCTGATCAACGCTTAGCCCTAACAAATTATGTGGGTAGGTACTTGGACTGACGGCGCTGGGAACACCCAAGCTTGGTGTTGTGTACGTAGTTGTTGCCCTGTAATTAAAAGTAGAAAGAGTTTTGTTTTGTTAATCAATTTCTGTAGTACTATAAAAAATTATCAAAGTAATGGATAGTAATTATTCATATAATAGTCAAAGAACAAAGAGACTGAATCAACTTTATTCACGAAAATCAGCATCTAGTAACTGATTAATCAGTTATACATGAAAATATTAAGCATACTGTTGTATAAGGTTTGAGAAATCAGTGGTTTTCAAACTTTTGATCGAACAGAGCTATTTCCTTGTTGCGCAATAAAAATTTTTCTGATCTTTTGGCAACAAATTAAAGACAAAGAAGTGATATCCTAATAAGTTTAAATAATCCCGTGTATCTCAAACATGTAAGCCACTTCAGTCTTGAGTAATTCATAGTATTTCTAATCAATACATGATCTGATAGATAATTTTTTGTAAGCTGATGTTAACTGATGACAGAATGTTGATTTTTGCGAAAATATGGCATACTACGTGAATGATTAACTTCGTCCAAGTCGAGAGTTTCTAAACGTTCATTCGGTCTCCCATTCGGAAAGCAACTATAATACGATGTACAGGGACTCACCAGTCATCCTTCCTATAGGTTGGATAACTATACAAAAGAAAAAATCATACATTGTATGTACAAAGGCAAAAAGCTGTTTTGTGCATTTATAGACCTTCTCCTCACTACATTTCTGGTACGTCAATAGGCAAATTAAATTCAATTATTAGAAGAGATACTAAAGCTCTTTTAATACAATAGATTCACAGCAATAAAATCTATCAATCAGCGATGTAGCAGGTGCAATTTGATGACTGACTACATTCCGCAATTTAGACTGATCCGAGGCTTGCAAAGATTATTGTACGACAAGTAGCTATCATTATTTTTTATTCAAATGCGAATGTTTAAGAATAATTTTGAGTACTACGGCAAGTAATTTGTATAAATACGCACCAAGAACATCACAAAAAGCTATACTGTTAGGTTTAAACTTGAAATCCATAATTGCTACGGTTACCATGTATCTCTCAGAAGTCTGGATTTATCTTTGTTTTGGAATCAAAAAAATTGTATGTTACCCTATCCTTCATTAAAATTATACGAGAGTAAAATCTTATAACCACTGTTTACGAGAATGTATAAGTCTCCAAAAATTATTGCAAACATTTTTCCATAAGTACCTAAACTAAAAGTCTTCACACGTACTGTTCTCTTATACCCCATTACTTCACCATATTTTCCATAACATTAGGGTGCTCGAATGGAATTAGATTGAAAGAAAAAGTGTTTAGAATGTGTGATTTTACTTTCCAAAAATGTTAAACTTTTCCCCGAATAGTATCAACAGTATAGACTCCCACCAATGTCTAAAATAACATACAATTCTTTGAAAACAAGGAACAATGCAGACTTTAAAGCTCAAATTCGCTGAATCAAGGATCGACAGGCTGTGTAATTTTCATCAATACAAAGTCAATGCACATGCAGATATAACAGTGAAACTGAATGTCATATTTAGTGAAAGTGTACCCGCGATTAGTATTGATGTGATAATAAACCTCAAGTTTAAATGTGCTGCAGGGTGCTCGGTCGATAAAAAGCTCACAACGGTACGTCAGAAGACTTAATAATAATCAACTACCAAATCCAACACAATTCTTGCTAATAAATCAAACTAAACACAAACAATAAGTACGAGTTGTTCGACTTACCCGATATTGGGCTGACTGGTGTGGGTGGTAGCTCTGACAAGAGGGGGTGGCTGGGCTTGGACAGCGGCTTGCATCGTTGTGACAGGATATACTCCTGGATACTGCCCCCCTGCCCCGCTACCACCCCCTCTACTCCTAGACTGCGGTGAGTAAGTTTTATTCGATGAAGCTATTTGCTGAAATGGATTAAAATCATGTTAAAACATCCATCTTGTTTTGAAAACAGGTATTACAGCCTTTGTCTACAAGTAATTGGAGGTAGACATTCACACAGAACAATCGCAAGCAAAGAGTCTTAAAAGATAACAATTATTGGTCAAAATTATAATTTTCGAAATTTTGATAAGACTGAAATTTTAATGACGTTAACGTAGCGCAACGTTGAAATAAAAATAACTATTTTGTCACTTCTCAAAATTTGAAAGAATTGAATTTAGAAAATCTGAGTTTGTCAATGCTGTTCAACAGTTTACTTAATTTCAGGTAATTCTAGTTGAAAAATAACGAGTTTTTCTGGAAATCGATAGTTATAATAAAGTTACAAACTTTAACTGGGTAAATTTTGAGGACAGTAGTAAAATTCTAGAAACTTTTCAGACATTTTTAAATTTAAGAATATTCCCAGTGCACCGTAGAGTTCATTCCGAAATTGTTTTGAAAAAGTAACTTTCTGCAAAATGCAAGAAAATACCATGAAATCAATATTTCAAAACTTTGATTCTGAAGAACTGTAACTTCCTGTGAATTTCAATTAATTGAAAAGATATTATTCTAGAATTTACAATTGAAGCAAGTTGAACAATGTTTTTATGAGGAATGTGAGATAGGAAACAATATTATTTTCATTAGAGATTCGATGACAAAAAATATTGCAATTAAATATTCAAGCTCGTATTTTTTTAAAACCGAATTTTGTAATTTTTTCCTAGTTTTACATCTACAAACAACTCAACTTATGTGGCTTGTATCCAGAATGCGACTTTATCTTGTATGCACCACGTGTGACAAAATACACGGCCACTTTCATTAGCAAAACTAAAGGCTTCACAGAAAAATTGAATTTCATTTTCTGAGCATGCATCTCAATATAAAGTTTCATTCGGAATACATGTATGTTCTTTGTGTGAATAATGAATAAAGTTACAAGAACCAGTAAACGCTTCGAAATAAATTTGCAATGGGAATCAAATGACGAGGTAAACTACCGACAATAAATAAAATTAGTGCATGAAACGTTTATATTTCGATTTGATAATCAATATTGCGATATGAAAAATAGGATTATCATCACTGGTTAATTACGTTGCAAGAGAATAGTTTAATCATTTTCATGAAATTTAGTTAAAAGCCTGTACTTTTAAATGTGTGCCATTGCATCACCGAATGTTTCAATAATAATAACAAAAGATCTTAATGACGACGATAAAATAATCACAAAAAAATGTTACATTTCAAGTCTGAAAATTCTTATTTTCACGGTGCACACCCTGTGTTTACTATTTTGGGACTGGCAACCAAATTTTACAACAATTTAAAATATTTGTTGAATAAAAAACCAGCACACCAAGAGAATTCTTTCTAAACTCATTACTTTCTAGTTTTATTCATGCATGTTCTGGTAAAGATTAATTCTCCAATGCAATTCAGACAAAACTGTAACACACATGTATTTGCCAAGAATGTTTCAGGCTGGAATTTCCTACAAAGTAAACGAAGAATAGATCAAAAAATTACCCATACATTATGCATGTTGAGAGGAGCGTTGGTCATTTTGATGACTTGGCTCGGCTGTGAAACTAAAGTCTGAAATGTGGGTTGCCCACCGACGAGGCCCGGCCATCCGTTACACGCGGTTTGAACGGCGCTGAGCATAGGTTGCTGTGCGACGGAGCTCGTCCTGCTACCAGGTGAAACCCTAGAAGGTGAGGAATGGGCAGGGTGCGTAGTGACGACGGGTCTGGGTTGACCGAGCCTATGGATAGTCGCGTTACTGTTAACGCCCCTTGGTAAAATGGTCGGTATTTGAGCGCTTCGAAGATTTATCGAGTTGTTTTTATTGGTATTGTTTTGAACAACGGATGGCTGCTTAGCAGCGGGAGGTGTGGGAGGCTGTTTTGTCCATCCCCCCCCAGTGCCCCCACCCTTACTGCTCACCAACAACTGCGAGTCCATCACTTTGCTCGGCCAATAATCCTCGAATCCGGTGCCGGGCGGAAAGTAACTTTTTATGTCACTCAAACTGATCACGGAACACGTTTCACTGGCAAACAGTTCATTGCGTATTCCCTGAACTTTGCAGCAGAATTTTAAATACGACAGGTCCCATCCCTCAAGTTTCTCAGCCTTAAGTTTAAGGTTATCAGTCTCTCCCTCAAAGTAGAAAAGCGGAACATATTTTAAACCATCTTTGACCGTGTAGGGAACGACCGACTCCTTGTTTATACGAATAAAACCGCACTTCTCAGCCTTCTGCATACCGGTAGCAGGATTGTTCTGGCCAGCGCCAGCTGTCAACTTCGTATAGCACATGTCCAGAAACGTGTAAAACTCCTTGGCATCTGCGAGCCGCACGACAAGATCCTTGACGGTGAAGGTTTCCCTACCAAATTGATTGTCGCAGTGTTTTATGTTTATCTCGTTGAACAGCTTGCTCTCCGCCTCTGTTATGTAGTAGCTTCTTATGCAAGTGCAGCTGTATATATCGGCGTGCAGATATCCAAGATATTTGTTCAATAATTTAGACTCCAATATCCTCACTGCACAATATCTTTCACCGGCTCGAAATATGTATGGTATATGACACTTTCCAAAGCTTGTCCAACCAAATCTACCTCTCTGACTGTCGTCGTCAAGAGGAATCTTCCCCTCTGGCAGCTGCGGCTTGATTATAGAAGAATCCACAGGTTTTTTGGCATTGGAAAGGTAGCCTAGTATCCCTGGTAAATTTGGCTGAGGCACTATGTTTTGCCCAGTCCTCTGCTGCTGCGCACCGCCTATCGCTGTAACCATTTTCGCCTTGTTTGCTTCCACCATTTTGGCTGCCAGCTCCCTGATCTCCGCATCGTCGGGTCGCTCCTGCTTCACCGTCACGTTGTCAAAAGAACCTGAAAAACATAAGATAGGACAGCGTCAAGGTTTGGCAAAACTGATATTCCGAAACAAGTAAGATATTAGGACGAAAACAATATTAGGACACGAGATTTCTGTCACGGGAAGGATAAATATTGTAAAAAAAATTCGCGAGCATTTCGTTAGCAGTGAAAAAGCGCCTTTATATTTCCACATTTCTGTTTACCTTTTAGCCGACGATAAAATGTAGGAAGGAAATCGGGAATTTGACGTACGAGGCACCGACGGGTCGGGTGATATGTTGTTGTATTGTGAAAATAACAAAGGAAGAAATATAAAAAGAAACGAGAAAAGGTGACACGATACGGGATCGTAACGATCGCGTTTCAGGAGTGACAGAAGTCGGATCGTGTATGCCATGGATATACTGGCCAAGGCGTATAGATTAAAAACGAAACATGTGAAGGAGAGATATAAACGGAGGCACACGTTAAGTGTGACACTCCTCGGGGCCGGGGATGAGGGATATCTCTAGTCCCGGGGTGATCTAAAATAAGGGTGTATAATGATGTGAGCGTACCTCCTCCTCCTCCTCCTCCTCCTGCAGTAACCGGCGGCGAACTTTTGGCGAGGACTACGGCGGCAGCCGAGGATAACGCCATTATACAATTTCACGTAGTTAGGCCATGTAGTAGCATCGAGGTGGCTGCTTATTGCCGTTGGTCGCACGGGGCACTAGACGACATACGCGTACATACCGCGGCAGCGAGCGAGCGAGCTAGGCTCCTCACCTCACCTCACGCGACACGATAAAACGATAGTATGTAGTACGTACATAAGGAGGGTATGTACCTACGTCTACTACGCGATTTAACGAAGTATGTATAAACCCGCCTCGCCGTGCTCAGCCGTGCTCAGCCGTGCTCGCGGCGGAGTGGCGAAACTTTTTACGTTGACTGTACCTCCGCGCTAGCTAGGAACTCGCTCACCGATCGAGGCAGCAGCAGCAGCAGCGACGACGGCGGCAGGAGTAGCGGAGTAACGAACGGCGGCAGAGTGTTGGTCGCAAAATTGCCTAAAATGCGATACCACATGCCACTTCGAGCCTCGTTGTACGCCTAGATGGACGATCGTAGTACGTACCCTAGGAGTAGTAATGTCACATATTTCCTGCACTTGTTTATGTAAAAACACTTGTCAAGTATGATACGAAAACGTTTATGTATTATTTATATGTATAGTAGAGACAGCGTTTAAGGTACGCGCGATTCGCCTCCGCGATGACAACAAATGATATTTATTTGTTGTGCACGTCAGTTGTCTAGGTCTACGATGCATCAGCGGTAGCATCGGCATCACCAGCGCAGCGTTAAGACACGCGCGCGCCACGGAACAGCGCTACGGCACGTCACCTCACATTTTATGCCGCCGAGCAGCTCGATTTGAAAGCAAGCAAGCAAGCAAGCAAGCGAGCGATCGAGCCAGCTAGCCAGCAGGCAGCACCACCAGCACCAGCGGCAAAGGGAAATGTCCCAGCAGCGTGTAGCCTCGTGCGCAGGCCCTATTTAATACATCCTAGGTTTTTCTCCACCTGTGAGTCATTTCACTAAAATGGCGTCCCGCCGAGGTTGTACGCGGCCAATCGTCGAGTGCCGTCTGGCACCAACAAAAGGAAACGCCATCGTTTGCCGTGACGTCATTATAACAAAATATCGCCCTTCGCGAGGCTAGCATTCGCGTTTCCAAGGTCGTCTATGACTGACTGTATAGCATACTGTGCAGACCTTTTTTTTTCTTTCTCCTTTTTTCAAGGATGCATTCAGATATTGTTTTCAATAGTCGCTTTTGACACCGCGCTGGAAACAGTAGCGAGACCAAACTCTCGTTTAGGACCACCTGCCCGTGACATCAAATTTTTATTTTTCCTTTACTTTCCCCATCGCTACGGCGTATCAAACTTTTAAACGTATTATTACCATTCCAATACGGTATAGTAACTTCTAATTTCCGAGAAGTATTTTTCACTAATGTATGTATATATATATGTGTATACATATATGTACACTTGTTCATATTAATGTGTACATATCTATACAGACATATAGGTGGCATGCGTGCCGTAGCCCCCGTGCCGTATCTATCGCAATTTTTAAGCGCCGCTGTTGATCGACGAGTAAGTATCATTGCTTCCCTATCCCGTAAAAAGCTTCGATCGTAATATACGTATGTTATTAGTTTACACATCCCGATGCCTAATCACAGTTGCAATGATCGCCGCTATGGGCGCATCGATACTTCCTGACTGAAAGATTAGAGAAACCTTCTTGCGTTCCGTCCGAAATCGCTCTCAACGGCTGATCAGCTGATCGAGTTCATAAAGTGATGTGAGCTTGAAACGAAAATGTACTAAGTACTCTAAAAGATTGTTCGCCGCATGCACGAGTGTGCTGTGCTAGGCTGTGGAATCGCGGCGCGGTTTACTCTTGAAGATTAGCTATGCATATTCCAAGGAGATGTCGAAACCAAACGACGGTATTCGCAACGTGTACCATGGTAATGCTGGTGTAGTACATACGGTTCAAAGAGTGGGCAGAAACTAGCGCGAGATCTCAAGAACATGGCAACACCGCACGGTCGATATGCTCTTTCAGGCATACTGCCAAGATTGGTAAATGTATTGGTATATACTCAGGCACGTATATAGTGCTTTTTAAGCTACCCCCACTCCTCGTATCGTGGAAGATTTTTACGTGGAGGGGGAGGAAACCAGCCTGGTGGGGGGTGTGAAATCTGCGCAGTACCCGGACTCCCGGTCGGTTCTTGCGTTCTACTGCGCATCTCCTATATACTTCGTACGTACGTTACATATGTATTTATTATTTTAATCATGATTTACGACGCGGTGTTGCCAGCTATCACCCTCCCTCCCCCCTCTGACCCTCGTGCGCCCCTTCCTCCCTGCCCCTCCCCTGCCGCCTACTTCGTTACATACAATGTTTATTTTTTTTTTCATTATTATGGCACGCCAGAAGAACAACCGCCATTGATCGATAACAAAACCAAAATAAAAAAATCAAATGAAAGATACAAAACAAACGAAGAATTGAAAGAAAACAAATTGGAACAAAAAAAAGAACATCAACCGTGTAGGTATGTACATCGTATGTATTATGTATACGATGTATATACCTACACGGTTGATGCGATGATATATACATATGCGTATGCATACATACACGTATATGTATATACGTATAAATGTATATGGGCGCGTGTAAATATCCACATATGCATGCGCATAACGCGACGTTGCCGTGTTTCGCTGAAATCTAAGGGAAAATGTACAACCTCGCACGCTACCGAAATGGCCGACGATGCGTAGGTCTGCCATTTTGGCAACACTGGCAAGCGATCTATTTATAGCAGACCTTTATTGCTGCTGTTGCTATGTCAGGACGAGCCCGCTCGCAGTCTTCAGGGGTGGGAGAATATTGCGCCAACAAAATGGCGACGGATCGGATCCATCTAGTTCTATTTCATTAGCGACTGATCGGTCGGTTACCAAAAATTAAACTGCAATCAAATCGGTATCCAGATTCAAAAATTTGGCGATTCAGATCATAACGGAGAACTTGATTACAATCGGTCACGTAACGGTCTACGATTCAGGTCATTACAATCATACAAGTAATCCGCAATTTCCATCTGTTCTATCTAGTGCGTTATAAAATAGCTCCCCATCTCATTTATCTTGCTAAGATAACTGAAAGATCTGAATATACTGCTTCGGTTGAATATTTATTTACGTCACGAGGATCTCCGCGACCTCGCATGAAAAACATGGAGACGTCCTCGATTCTAGTTGGCCAACTTTTAGATCGCCAGGCGAGATAAATCAAGAAAATAAAGAACGTGAAAATAGAAAAAAAATCTACAATTTTGCAAGGTTTTCGCATATTTATCAAAAAAAATTACAAATGGTGGCATGTTCCTTCAGCAGCTGACTGCCTATATAGATATATGAGCTGGACTGAACCTCGTGCACAAACACACAAGCTCGCTGCTGGTCGGCTAAGTCCGTCAGCCACCTCTATGTTACATCATGCCGCCGAATGCTATATATACATCTACATATGTATACCGGGAAAAGTATATAGAAAAGGGGGGGAGGTGAAGCGAAAGGAGAGAGGGATGCGCGGGGCATGTTATGTACAGCCGTTTCTCACATATTTACCCGCAACTGTATATAATGTGCCGCTTACGCCCGGTGCCCGTATCACACGATGCGAGTTCCGTTCGGTTCCACGGACCGACTCGAACTGAGTTAAAACAAGATCAAGAACACTTTGAGCACCACTTTCCTGTATATTATTTAAGCAATGTGTATAAGTTGTACATATGCTTGTCTGTCATCTACTATATGGCGCACACACACACCGGCCCTTTTGTGTTCGTAATGAAAAATTGTTATCAATGCACTGACATTCAGATGCGAGGTGGGTAGTTAGTTTTATACACAGATTGCAATTAGCCTCTATATTTTGATGGTTTTCTGTAAGTACACAGTTGCAACTTTAATGTTCATGCATCATTTTATCACAAGAAACTATCCCGACCTTTCTTATTTTTCACCCGTTAATAGCAGGGTATATAGATATAAATTTTAACCCGTCTCATCGGTTAATGATCAAGCGAGTTCAGGGCTTAAATTTCTACGGAAAATTTCGGGTTCATTAAGTAAACGACTCGGAATTTGAGTACGTGCATATAATAAATAATCAAAACTGTATGTAGTATTTCCTTAATCAAGAACAAAAAGTTGAAAAGAAGATGGTAATAGAAAGGAAAATACAGTTACAAACATTTAGTTTAACAGTCACGAATAAAAAAGTACGCGGGAAAACATAGAATAAGTAAAGGCCAAGAAATGAAAAGTAAAAGAAAGAAAGTTATAATTTGCCGGAACCACGCGGCAAAACAGAACTAGAGGTATAAACGGTTGTTGAGAAAGGGATATGAAAAAAAAGAAGGAAGCAGACCACAAGGGGTGGGGTAGGGAGAGGCGGGATCACGCGGAGCGTCCTGCGGCAGAAAACATGCACATAACCTCAAAGCTTACCTTGTTCAACTCGAGCTTCTAGTATTTCAACATCTTCGTCAAAATCTTGTGCCCTCATTTCTCTGTTGGGGACTTCCATGCACATACTATCCCTAAACAATTACCGGCTTCTATTCTCTCTGACATTTACTGGACGAATCTCTGATCAGATGGCAAGAAAAAACCCAAGAACTAATCGTACTCCGTATCCGTTGCAAGGCTCGCTGGGCCTGCTGGATTTGAATGTGTAACGTTGCCGCTTCCTTCGTCATCCCCTCCACAACCCTATGTACTTAACAATTGCAACGTTGCCGCACATCCGGTACGTGGTAAATAGCAATAGTGGGGGTAGGTAATTTTCCAAGGTGGCGGGGATAAAACTTTCCACTATGTTTCAGTACCCCTCTCCTCCTTATCATCTCGAAAGTGACCGAAGGAACGTTTTCGAAGTGATTTTCGCACCTACTTCCGGTGCACAATAGCCATTTCGCTATCCAAAGATGTACTCCTCAGGCGTCAACCTTTGGTGTGAACATATATTACAGATGTCACGTTCTTCAGGTGTCAGTACGGTATCTAAAATGTGATGGTGAATTTTGACGTTGTAAAAAACGTTTCCAAAAACTCCATCAGTGATAAATCATTCGTCAAACTTGGTACCCTGTAACTATCTACTCACAAACCAAGTGACCCGATTGTTAGTTGAGTAAGAGGGGAAGGAGGAGAAACAAAGGAATGGAATTGATACGCAATATTTTTTTTTAATTTCGCTTTCTTTTCGCATAATTAGCTAATGTCTTTATTAAGAAAATACAGATCGATGAATGGGTAACAAGGGGGGATACGGGATGTACGTACTTCCGGCCACTTCGGCACCGTACGACGTACACGTCAATTACCAGGGGTCATGTCTTCCTGGTCGGTGGATCGGTGCGGAAATCCGCAAGCGCAACTGTTTCCACCCCAAGTGTCCAACGTAAGTTGAAGGTCACTGACCTCGCAAATTCGGTGAAAGACCTCGCGGACGACAGTTTCGTACCGGTACTGTACATTCGTATCTGCGTCAACGTCAAAAAACAAAATATTGGAGGCTAAAACTACATCTAATGAGCATTTATTATATTTTACGATAGTGAAAATGGTCTGGTATTATCGTTCGGTCCGCAGTCGAAAAAAAATTCCTGTAAAGTTTCCGATGGCATCCAAACTTTTTGTCAGCTTTCTAGCAAAGGTGTAGCAGATCAATATAATGTGTCTTCAGATGATTTGATGTCATCATTTCTAAATTATTTAACCTACAGTGGAACCTCGATTAGCCGAACCTAAATCATTCCTACCTTTTAACCCTATAACACGCCCCAACCTTGTAAACTCCATAACTCTGGTACATCATATCGTTAAAAGTCCTATAGGGTCTCATTTTCTTCGGTTTTTAGTGGAGAATCACGCGGGCCAAAAAAGTTTTTGTGCAAGTTCCACAAAAGTGGTCGAAAATTGATATGTCTCGATTTAAAAACGTATAAGTTGTTCTCTTGCGGCCGGAAATTAAAGTTCGCGTGGGGTGTTTCTTACCCCCCCCCCCCCCTGCCGTTCTAGGGTTCACCTTCGTGAACTCAAAATTGTGGAACATATAGGAGGGGTTAAGACTACAAGTGGTGCAAGTCAGTTTGATCTAATTTTTTAGGACAAAAGAATTTGGTCCTTTGTGAATCTTAAATACGGATTTCTTTGTTCCGAAAAATTAGGTTACACTGACCCACACCACTTGCATTCTCATAGTTTTATATCAACGATATTTTGTGTCAAACTTACACGTAAAAGGACTTAGAATAACGTGTGTGAAAATAAAAAAAAAAAAAAATACATGTATTAACTATCTTGTGTTCGTAATATTTTATATACCTGGCATCATTTCACCCGCCATTACTGCTCCCTTGTCCGAACTTTCGCCAATGCGAACTAGGCCCTGTCCCGTTTGATTCCGATGATCGAGGTTCGACTGTACATAAGTATCTTCAAAATTATATTTTATACTTCAAAATTCTTTGAGAATATCAAAGAGCATGAAAAAGTTTACAGATTCTGCAAAAAGGGAAGGTAACATACTTTCGCACGTCGCAGGACAAGCGAAACGATAAGTTCGACATTTTGGCGTTTGCTGGGAGTAACGTTATTAGAATATTTTACCGTGATACTTTCTAATTTTAATTGCCAATGCGATAAGATTCGGTACAAGTATACAACGCATCGGAAAAAATCGGGGCAGAAAAGGTCACGTTCACCTTGACGCTATTTCGTCGCGACCTTGCAGAACGATAAGTAAACAAGCTCGCGCAACAAGTGTATATATGCCGTCCGTAGCTCCGCATACACATGTATCTATTAATTTGATCCGCAAGGCTTTGCGAATCTGCTGCAGATCGCGTGCGCGAATTAATGTCTGCACTTTGCGGACGCGTAAGAAACTATGCGCGAGGCAGGAATCAGTCGCGTCAATGAATAACTTGGTAATTATCACGATACGCGAACGAAGAATGGTCAGTCAGTCGCCCCCGCCCCCCTTCCGCCCCAAATCACCGTTAAATTTTAACTAAATTCAATTATCACTTTATTACTGCAGGGTACATTGATGATCAGTTAAATACGAGGTGGTCTGCGTTCCAGTTGGCTCTAAATTTTTCGTACCCAAAAGAGCCTTGGTACTCTCACCTTCTTTCATCCAGAGTTGAACCTATAATATTGTAACATAGTTGATTAATTTATATTTGTGTAACGTAGCATGCCATGTTTCGTTCGGGTGAATTTACCTGTTTGTGGAGGAGGTCTCTTCTGTGGCCAGGTGGTTCCTTAGCTAAAAGAGGCACCAGCATTTCTAAACAGGATTTAAACTTCTCAAGGGCAACTTCGTACTTCCCTTCAGAGAGATACTGCTCTGCAATCTCACCTATTTCTAAGGCATCGCACATACCTGCTGTACTTTTGCTCAGGCTACCTATTTCCGAACGTGAATATTAAGCTATTTCGTATAGATTTTGATTTTATAAATTTCTACTTCAGTCCATTCCAATCGTTAACATCAACTTAGCATGAGCAGGTGAACAGAAACGGGAGATAAATCGAACTGCACAGTCTTTTGGGCGAAAGAAATCAGCAGAGTACTTAGCTTTTCAAAATCTGACACTGACCTTATTTATAAAGCAGATAAACAAGAAAGCACATTTTGTTTTTGAATTTTTTTTCAAGTGTCAAGGTTCATTTATATGAAATCCAGGAAACTTTTAAAATGGGAGATTCAAACTACGTTCATCTCATTTACTTGTTCCAATGATGTAAATATTCCGAAAATAGCTTCACCCATTTCATTGGCTTTAAAAATATTATATTTAAATAATGGGAAAGAACTACACTTTCATTAATTACTCTTAATTAATCAGTGAACAATTCATATTGTACAACGCATTGTGTAAATCACTGGTGACCCATACAACCGGTGGAGATAAGAAAATATCGACTTGTTACTTTTTTCCAGATACCACCAAATATTTCGCCATCAGACAGAATAACATAAATATGTAGAAAAAAAGGGTGCGTGTGAATTTACTCCCGTTTCCCTTTCATGCCCTCATTTTTATCATTGTACCAACATAATTTGCGGTAGCTGTTTCTGTCAAAGGACTCTTTCTTCGCCAATGCCCCCTGCACCTCTGGAACTGTCTTTGTTTTATCAGTATTATCCACATAGTCATCGGCGTAAACGCTTTTCAGTTCCTCTGCTCGTTTTATATAATCATTAACACGAAGCCTCAGAGCCTCTTTCCTTTGTGGATCAGTCTCATCTAAGGAATTATAAGTATCTTCACATTTCCATTCCGATTATAAATTGTACATGCATAATATTCGCAGCCATTCACAATAAATGAAAAAATTTCACTTCCTCTTCTCCACTGCCTGCATCTACTACCCTTGTATTTTATCCATCGGGTCGGCGTGCCCATTTCTTTATCAACGCCAGTCCGACGTATCAACACATTTGACACACACACACAAACACAAACAGAGAGAGAGAGAGATAGATAAATACAGTGATGTTATCGTACTGGTAACTAATGGTATGAAGTATCTGAGAGCGTCGCAGTAGTGGTGAAAAGCTTCCTTCTGATTTTTCTCCCTATCCAGCTGTACCGCCTTGTGTACAAGCACAACAGCTTTGTCATAGTTGTCTTTGGTCGGTGCGTGAACCAGGTCTAAGAACTCGTGGGCAAAGAACTCGTCAAACGTAATTCTCTCCGAAGGATTGTGCTTCAACAGCGAAGTTATCAAATCTTTGCACTCTGGAGTTATATACGAGTTTTTAGGGAGCTGTATAGCGCATAAAAAATTTATCCATATTTTCAATCCAAAGACAACACTATAAAAATTCCGATCAAGTAAGTCCACAATCAACATGCCTCCATGCTTTACTACGAGAATCTCGTGAATCATATCCTTTGAGTGAGGTGCCTTTCTACCTTACGTTAACCGTTGCAAAATGACCCCTAAGGCCGGTATAAAAGATTCGATGCAAAGCAGTACGTAATAACTGGAGCGCATATAAGCCACGATTGAGAAACGACAAGAGACTTGAAAGATTTCCTTAGCTCTGACGTGTCTTGGTATTTAAAATAACATTGAAACATTCTGACGCATTTCAAAAGATCTTCACGAGTCTTAAGATTTTGTGTAATTTGAAAAGATTTCACAAAGATGCACACTAGATTGTATGATTGATTGTTCTGTGGTTAAGAAAAATAATATGAAAATAAAACCCAGATACACTACAAAAACAATTATTTTTACGTAGGGTAGGGCTATAGTGTTTTAATTGCATACAATATACTATAAAATTTTTCAGCCAGTGTTCGAACCATAATTTCTGTCTATAAATCACCTCAATTGGACGTCTGTCCTTAATTTTTTCAGCCAGTTCTTGAAAGCTGCTGCTAGAGTAAGGAGCCTTGCCAAAAAGACACTCGTACATGATGATACCGACGCTCCAGAGATCGACTCTGGCATCGTATTTGTGGTCTAGCAAGATTTCAGGTGCCATGTAAAGCGGTGAACCACGCATGGCAAATTTGTGTTCATAATTAGCCAAGTACTGAGCAAAACCAAAGTCTGAAAATGGTTCAGGATAAGTGGATAAATATTTTTTCAAGAGGCGTTTAGAAAATTCGTGTGCGATTGTATATGAAGCTGATATTTGCTAAAATAACAAATCGGCATTCGATTTGAAAGCACTGGAAGCGTGTGGAATATCAATAAATTTGATGCTCGTTTTTTCTACTCTTTCACTTTAGGCTAGTTCGTTTGATTTCGCTCATTTGAAACGTGCTGTATAATTAACGCACCTCCAACTTTTAGTGTGAGTTTCGGTGTGTTCATAAGCAACAAGTTTTGCGGTTTGAGATCCATATGACAAACGTTATGACTGCGTAGAAATTTTAATGCTAACGCAAGTTGTTGTAAAAATTTGCGACAAATATTTTCTGGCAATCTGTGCTTTCTCTTAATGAATTTCGACAAGTCACCTCCGTCGCAATATTCCATCACAATGTATATGTACCTGAACAATAAATATAATTGAAAATATAAGTGATTTTTTATTTTTTTGCTCAATAAAAACTCGACAGTTTACCCTCTTTATACTTATTAGTTGAAACATTGTTGCCTTAATTTCAGGTACGAACCTGTCGTCCCAAAAGAAGTCCTTCATCTCTACAATGTGTTCATGTTTCAATATTTTTAATAGCCTTATCTCCGTGATTATGTTCTCTATAGCAGACTTTGACAAGGTTGACTTGTCCATCGATTTTATTGCGACCACATCCTTAGATCCACCCTACACAAAGGATTATTAAACTCTCGAAGTTAACGTCGCTATTTTTTGTTCTTTTTTTTTCTTTTCTCATACGTTTTTGCGTCCATTTGATCATTGTTTCTCTCATCACAGCCTTCCATATTGTATACATAATAATACATAACGTAACATAGTATAACATAACCTCAAATGTACACACGCACTTTTTTGAAGGCTTTGTAAACAGTCGCGTAGCTTCCAGAGCCAATCTTCTCGAGGAGCGAGTAATCCTTGATGGTAGGCAGACTCATGTTTGTCCTTATCGAATTTCAAGTCGCAATTAACCAGCGAGGTTTCGCGCGTTAGCTGCTCGTCGCGGATGACAGGTACGAGCAGTGCGAAATTGTCCGCATGTTATTAAACGAAAAACGCGTTAATAATCGATCTTCGACTCAGGCGTTTCACGTAGTTGGCGTAAGAAGGCGCCTACCGACGAATCACAAAGCCGTTTATCTGCAGACCGCAGTTCCGCTGCCGCAACTCGCGTCGACGCGCGCGATTTTCCTCTTCTCGTTTCTCGGAACGGTAGTTTCGTTGTTTTTTTTTCCTCTTGCTTTTCCGTATTTCTTTTCAAAGTTCACAGTGAAATTCTGCGTAAATTTTCGCCTCCACGCTCCTATAATCCCGAGACCCTATCAGCGTCGACGATACCGCGACGATATATCGAGAAGCGAAATAACACTCGATATCAACAGCGGACAGCATCGGTCAGCATCAGCAACACCACTCCGGGATGACGGACGTGACTCCAGCAGTGGTAGCAGAAGTGAAATGAGCTCGTTCGCCGCGTTGCTGTTGCTGCAATGATGGGGCATGGTGGGATGTGGTGCGAAAAAAAAACGGAATGCGAAACATCACGTCACCAAACCGCGCTCATCATTGGTCCTGACAAATTTAAAACCGTCAGGTATTGGCCGCGGCTTGAAAAGTAGGCGCCCCATATGCTTTCGCATGACAACTTTCCAAACACGCCGTGGCGTGGCGCTAGCCCCCAGACTCGTTCTGCGCGTCTGCCATTAGTGGATCAGCTGCCGAATATAAGCTCGAGTGTTTTTGGCAGCTGATTTGTGTATTCTTAGAGCCGTTGCACGTCGCGATATAGGTTCGATTAATTCTCCAGCCCTTTGTCCTGGAGACGGGACCCCCCGTTGGATCACCCAAGGGGTTAAAATAACGCCGCGACAAGGCCCCCGTGTCTCGATTATCTGTCACTAGGTAAATAATGATACCAAGTGCCGTGCGCTTTCTGCGTGCATATGTATAATATTGGTACACCTACACAAGCATATATTACATACAAGTATGGGTATACACATGTGTGTACGTCCTACGGTACGTTCGTATAAAGTTTCCCGTGATTCTCTGCGCGTTTCAGAACCCAGCACTGCTCGCTACGGTGACGTCATGTGCTGAAAGATCGTCGCTCGCCCGCTCGCTGGTTCTCCGAACAACGAATAACACAGGTGCACGGCACCAGTTTCGCCTAGCTAACCCGTTGCTGCAGTTGACGAATCGCGTTAGCTGCCTTTGTGTCGTTTTCACAACTATTCCCACCGTTCTCTGGGCTCGCAATACAACGAAATCTAAATTCGTCGGGGGTCATCCCGCGGTAAAGTGCGGATCACACAGAATCCGTTTGTTCGCACATATTCACTAGGTGGTAGGGTTCCTGTCTAATCTCGAGTCGCGAAACTAATCGCGGCATTGTTTCACCCTTTGATTCTATTTAGTTTTGTTCCTTTTGTTTAGTTTTTTTTTCCTTTTATTTATTTTTTCCATTCGTTCAGTCGTACGTACTACCTGTTTTGCTGTTCTTCTACACCTTCAATTCCCATTTGTCATTATACTTATCGAACTGTTTCACAAACAGTTTCGTGCTGGTGTTGGTGAACGGATAAATATCTCAAACCGACGAGAGACACAGACACAGACGCATCTTACAATAAAAAAAAAAGGACAATTGGTCTACGCGCGTGATTTGGACAATTTATACTCGAAAAATCCATTCGATCGTATCTCTGTTCGCTATCCATCAATCACGACGGCCACGGTGGGCAGAAACGGGAAGAACGTGCAATCAGTCTTCTGAGGAGAAAATCACGCTATAAACAAAGTAGCCCAGCAAAATACATAATAAACCACGATAATAATGGATTCTGAGGAAGAGACACCCTATGACGACGTTGATTCGGGGAACGAGTCCAGCGGTGATGACGTCGATTTCGCTATGGACATTGAGTCCGGGAATCCCCGCGAACGAGCTACAGATATTGACGATTATCCTTTCGAAGTTTTATCGACCGAAGAGATCGTTCAGCATATGGTGGACTCGATTAAAGACGTAAACACCGTCGTCGAGGTGAGTGATTTCGGTCGTTGAATTCATTCCTCCGCCTTCGCAATCAGTCACGTCAAAACTACACGAGGTTGAAGTTAGTAACGTTATCGTAACGAACCATTGCGGAAAAGTCACTATTTTCCTAATTTTACAATGATTTTGAACGAACCAAGATTTCGAAATGTGAGTGTGTTTTGTTTTATTACGGTTTATCGAATTTCAGACTATTTCAAAATCGCGATATAACTGCTTTTCCTCGGCGTGAATCTTTACGATAACGTTACTAACTTCAATGTGATAAAACTACACATATATTTTGCCGTTGACCAAAGAAGAAAAATAACATTTTCTCGGGAACGAAATTACAGAAACCTCTTTATATAAACCTTTTTATCCTCGATAAGTGATCACTGATCTCTAAATCGCGGTCGTTCGTCCTTTGTTTATCTCTCCCAACTCCTATTTTCGATCCACTCGCCGTTTTCAAGACTGCTTCTTTGTCTTCTCCGGATCAGCTGATCGCCTTCATGCTTGCTTGTATGTATTATGCGAGTTGCTGCTGCAATTTCACCTTGCAAGCTATAAGCGTGTTTGTGTTTTCTTTTTTTCCGTCTTTTTTACTCCCCCCACCCTTTCCTTACAATTTTCGCATTTACGAATATCTGGCAAAGGAGAGAGAGAGAGAGAGTGAGAGTGAGTGAGTGAGTGAGCGAGTGAGTGAGTAAGTGAGGAGTGAGTGAGTGAGGAAACAACTCGTGTATTTTATTTCAATGGAATTGACTACTAGAAATGAATTATCATATTTTTCGAATTTCCTTATTCATTTGGTTGAGTATGCAATTTAACAGGCCTTTTTTGTACCGTTTTAGATACCTGCAACCACGACTAGGATTTTACTTAATCATTTTAAATGGGACAAAGAGAAATTAATGGAACGTTTTTATGACGGTGATCAAGAAAAATTATTTGCAGAAGCACGCGTTATAAATCCTTTTAGAAAAGGACCCGTCATTAACAGGACCAGATCTTCACAAATATCTCTGGTAATTGATGGAAAATCTGTTGAAGAACATTCAACTTTTGTCGTTTCATTCTGTTCAACAACTTTTCAGTTCTTGGTTCTATTGTTTTTCAGTCTCGACGAACTTCTACAAACGGAACGGAAGAGTGTGGCATATGCTTTATGACATTACCATCGTCGGTGAGTGATGCAATTATTGTTTTGAATGACTCAAATCATTCAGAGCATTTTTGCAGCAGTTCTTTCAATCGTTTCAAAGTTTGCAAAAAAATTCTACTTTGGGAGAATTTTTAGTTTATTATATAATGGCCAAGCTAAAAAGAAAATGTATGTCCAATTGTTGTTACTTTCATAGAAATAATTTAGTACAATCTCTCTCAAGCTGGTATAATGTATTAAATATTAGATAAACTGTCGATAAAATTCAATGAAATGCTAATGAAATCTAAATCCTGCACGATGAATATTTAGAATTTAGAAGAGTAATTTGTTTGCGAACTTAAATGAATATGTAGAGAATTGTCCATAAAGAAAAGTGATAGTAATTATTTTTTATTTTAATGAGAAAAGTGCCGTATATTTTGCAAGTCAAGCTCTGATTGCTTTTTAAAATCGACACACTTCTCATTTTGTGGAAGTAATTATCCGCCACCAATCCTGTAACAACAGTAAACGTTTTACTGTCATATAACATTAACGCTTAATATTGTGACGTAGTAAAATTTAATATATAACTATTCTGTCTAAACGAAGCCTGAACTGCCATTGATTTGTTAATCAAATTAGACGGTAAACAGTGTTCGAAGCCTTGAACTCCAAAGGCATGCCAGCAGCTTGGCTCTAATTAATACACAAAGCAAACGGATTGTGAATGAAATAAACCTTGACGTAGTATCAAAATTTATTTATCCCCTCAACTATTAAACAATAGTGACGCAAGTTTTTTTTTTTTTTTTACTTGCGGTAACTTATCATTTCTGGTTTTATTACGAACACATTTTTTTATTGCCTCTAACAGATGATGACTGGGCTGGAATGTGGACATAGATTCTGCACAGGGTGCTGGGGAGAATATCTAACTACAAAAATTATGGAGGAAGGTGTTGGCCAGACAATAGCCTGTGCCGCTCACGCCTGCGACATACTAGTCGACGACGCCAGTGTTATGAGACTTGTCAAAGACTCTAGAGTAAAATTGAAGTATCAGCATCTCATTACGAACAGTTTTGTCGAAGTAAGCGCATATGTATACTACATAGTAGTAACTATATAGTAGTATAAAGGTAAATACATTTGAAAATTGACTTTATTTCAGGTCTGGTAGTACATTGACATCTCATGATTCGCACTCACTTGTCTTTCCCACGTTAATAACTTTTTTAATTTGAAAATTCACTTGTAAATACATTTCAAATGAAAAATTAATTTCTGAATCCTTCTTAACCGATGTTTTTAACCAGTATTGCCGACTAAAACATTTTCATTACCCTTCCCAATACAAGATAATCTTCAACGTCAACATACTTAACAGGCTCCGTATGTCTTTTTTGAACATCCACTTGACGATTGGTTAAATAATTCAAATTTTCGGAGAGTTTCATTACTGTGTTGCACCTGCACTTGAATTTTACTTACTTTCATCACTTAATTTCAACAGAAAATTGTGTTCACGCCTCGAATTATAATTAATATCACCTAATTTTTCAGTGTAACAGACTGCTGAGGTGGTGCCCGTCACCGGACTGCAATAATGCGATAAAAGTGCAATATGTAGAACCAAAACCAGTGACGTGTAAATGTGGGCACACGTTTTGTTTCCATTGTGGAGAGAACTGGCACGATCCTGTTAAATGTCACTTGTTAAGAAAATGGATTAAGAAGTGCGATGACGATTCTGAAACCTCCAACTGGATTGCGGCAAACACAAAAGAGTGTCCGAAGTGCAACGTCACCATCGAAAAGGATGGAGGTTGTAATCACATGGTGTGCAAAAACCAAAATTGTAAAGCGGACTTTTGCTGGGTCTGCCTTGGACCGTGGGAACCGCACGGTTCCAGCTGGTATAACTGTAACAGATACGACGAGGAGGAAGCCAAAGCAGCTAGAGATGCTCAAGAGAAATCTAGGTCGGCACTACAAAGATATTTATTCTATTGTAATAGATACATGAATCACATGCAGTCGCTCAAGTTTGAGAGCAAATTGTACGCCAGTGTCAAAGAGAAGATGGAGGAGATGCAACAGCATAATATGTCTTGGATAGAGGTGAGTTTTGATAACGATTACTCGTTAGGTACGTTTGCAAAGTCGAAACTTATGTGACTTATGATTTAAGAAACCTCGCACGCTCAAATGTGAAATAAAAAAAATAAACTAAGAATTTCTTCCTGTTCTAACATTCATGTACATAAATTGCAAAACTATATATAGCAGAAGGAAAACAGAAACAATTTATTTACGACGCTATTTGGATTTCAGGTACAATTTTTGAAGAAAGCAGTAGATATATTGTGTTCCTGTCGGCAAACTCTCATGTACACATACGTGTTTGCCTATTACTTGAGGAAAAATAATCAGTCTGTGATCTTTGAAGATAACCAGAGAGACTTGGAAAGTGCGACCGAGTGTTTGTCTGAATACCTAGAGCGGGATATAACGAGTGAGAATCTGGCCGATATAAAGCAGAAAGTACAAGATAAATACAGGTGCGAAATTGTGAATAGTGTCTTTAGTTTGTAAGTTGCTATTACGTTTTTCGTAATTTATTCAACTATATTTTAACATTTTTACACAACAGATATTGCGACAGTCGGAGAAAGGTGCTTCTGGAACACGTCCATGAAGGATATGAGAAGGAGTGGTGGGACTATACAGAATAAATTGTAGGGGAGGGGGGTTTTGTCAAGTTTTATCCAATGGAGATGAGATCGTGAATCCCAATATATCTCGACGTTGCCCGCCACCCATCATTCCCCCATCTCCCCCATTGCCCTCATCCTGCCCCAGCTGTGATATGTCAAGAAGCTGATAAGAGACAGAAAATTAAAGAACAGGTCCTCGAGTGATAAAGAAAAATCATATACATATATATTGATATACATTTGATGACGATATGGTCCGCGTTAACGCATCTCCATTAACATAATGTTGCTATGATTCGATTTTATCATCTTGTTAATTAAAATTTAACACTACCAAGAGACGAAATACAAAGTAATTTGATCCATACTTTTATCTTGTTAGATGAAGTATATATACAAGTGTGTATATATGTATATATGTATGTATGTATATTTTATATATATATATATATATATATATACACATATATATACGTATATATACACACCCTATGTATGTATAGATGTGTGTAATCCGTTTCCCTCCCCCCCTCCGCCCCCCGCCGCGAGAAAAATATTGGACTTGACGCTGTAACAATGCTTTATGGAATGCCTAAGATCGACCGAATGACCATGTGTACTAATCTGAAAATAGTAATTTCAAATTTCGAGTTTCAAGTTTCCCAGTTTCAAGTTTCCCAGTGACAAATCTGTGAGAGCTTCTTAAGGTTAAATGATCAAATAATGTGAACGTGTAGAAGTATACTTAGCGCGTGTTCTGTATGCAATCTACGACTGATCATAACGGACTGCGAGTAGTTGCTGCAAGATGCAATTATCCCAAAATATATAAATCATTTCGAAATCATCATAAATAATATGAATTATAATTTACACCAAATATTTAGCACGCACAATTATTATTATTATTATTATTATTATTATTATTTTTTCTGTTGTGATTTTTGTTTTTCATCCTTTCTGCAGCTTGAATTCATTTTTGTCTTAATCAGATAGACCAGGTATACAAAACTTTTCACTAACTCAGTACAGAAGTGTGGATACCAAAGAATAGACTTTGGTTCTCTATTTGACAGAGTAATTGAAACTTCCAAAATATTACCACTTGCACCACATGCTAAAAGTTAACGAAAGAAAAGCAAGAAGAAGTAGCCTTCTATGCTTGTGTATAGAATTTGTGAAACGTTTAGTATGCCAAACTTGTACAGTTGGCTGATCGGTTCGAGTGATATAATGAAAAATGTACATTCCACCGTAAGTTTGCTGTATTAAACTCACTTGTCATTATTTGTCAAGCTGATCATTGTTCAGAAATGTTTCATGTTTAATTTCAGTTTTTCACAGATCTGCAACCATCGTTGGATGAATGTTTGCAATGCATGTGTAGAAATCTTATACATTATTTGTAGGTGTTTTATTTTTGGCTTTAAATTTCTTTTGCTTTTTCTCAATCTCATTTTCTGTCCCGCAAAACATCACTAGTCATGGGCTTTCACTGCCAAGTTATATGGAACGGATTAAATTTACGTAACTACCTATTTACCATCGCATATTAGAGTAATGTAGTGTACTGCAGGTGGAAAGGTAAAAAAACAAAAAACTCAAAGATTCAAGCTCAGACACTTTAATCATTGCTATTATTCTTCTCATTAGTTATTGTTAATCACTTGATCATAATAATATTTCAGGAACAATAACGTAAAATTGTTTCACTTGTACAGATACATAGTGATATACACGTACTATATTATATAGTATAACGGTAAATAAGTAATAATGGAAATGAAATAAGTTTAGAATCTTTTGAAGATTTAATTATTGATTCTTATGATCAGAAAAAATTTTGTGAGAAAATAGTGGATAAAAGAGGAGAAGAGAGTAAAAAAATACTAATTCGGTCGTTTTCTGTACAGTTTGCAAATTTGATTAGGAATAAGTAAATTGTTATATATCTATATATATATAAAAATATATTTCTTTTTTCTTTTTTAAATTATACATTTTGTTATGCCTTGCGAATTCAAGTTTGGTTTTAAAAGTGGAAGAAAGAAGAAACAAGTCTTAGCAATTGACGATCGGCTAATTATAATTATCACTGATGATATTCCTTTGAAAAACCCGTAATGACAATGTGTTTTTGGCGTTCCAGCACACAACTTAAAATCCGATATGTACATTTTCATCTCTGTTATTTTTATTTTACAATATTTCCTGTCGCCATTATATCACTCTTAAATACTAAGATAATGGCTTGGGTCTTGACGATAAAGTCTAATACTTTGGAACAGATTGTTATAAATAATTAAATAAGAATTTTTTTTTATGACACGTTTTTGCCTGGATCTTGACGATAAAGACTAATAATTTGGAACAGATTATTATAAATAACTAAATAAGCACATTTTTTCTGTCACGTTTTTCATGTTTCATCCCAAAAAAATCAAACTTTTGTCATAAGCTCTCTGTTTTACTCTCGAATAAATTTTTTTTTTTTTTTTAGCTAGAATTGATAGACTATTTCGTCTTTAGCATTGTGTCTCGATTCAAAATTCTTTTAGATATTATGAGCTTATAAGCTTACCCTCCCCAATTTATCAGGAATTATTACACGTCGTAACTGAAGTGGTAACACGCAGAGGAATAAGATAAAAAAATACTGAATAAAACACTTAAAGTGTTCTAGTGCAGGAAAATTGCACGTGATTAGGCGTACACGTTTGTGGTTAAAACCCTTGTTGAATGCGTGTACGACTGACTGAACGCTATGGTGGCTCATTATGAATGCGTAAATGAGATTAAGGCTTATTTTTATTATTATTATTATTATTAGTATTACTATTATTATCCGGTGATTGAAATTAATTGAAAAGTAAAAATGAAGAAAGAAGCAACAACATCCTTAGCGTCTAGTCATTCTTCATACGTCCATAGAACCCAGCCTTACTTGTAATGAAATGAAATAAGTTTTATTAATAATATTACGTACCTAACAACAAACAGGTCTTAATACCGCATTGTTTTCACTGTTTCCGATCGGAATAAATCGCTTGTAAAATATTAAATTATACCTTATCATAGTTTTGTTAGATATTTGATTAGCCAATTTTCCAATATATAGATAATAATAATAAAAGTTTAGTAAAACTTTTTGTCTCATTCAAAAGCTCTACCACCCATCATCAAAAGATTCCTTAGAAATCCAATAAGTAACAGGTATTTGTCAAAATGATAACCACAGAATTAAGATATTAAAAGTGTTTATTATCGCAATCTAAGTTCGTACAAAAACTTCAATGACAAAGGTATTAAAACTAAAAAATAGAGAGTTTATCGTGCATACAAAAATTGTTACAACACATTTTATAAATCTTTAAATTACATATTAGATTATAATTTGTAGGACAGACGCTACTGTAAACCACTAATGGCCAAGCATACATACATTATATTGCTATCCCAAAACACAAGGATTGAATATCGTACATGACGTTCTCCTTCCTTGTATTCTGAGAGCATTATCATTTATGAAATTTGTTATTTAATATATTTTCTACCTAGAATAAATTATAAATAAATACAAATAGTTTGCTTTCTACCTAAATTCAATACAATTTTGAGATTCTTGTTTTTTTGTTGGTTTTGAGATCAGATTAATTGATTTTGAGTATTATTATTATAATTATTTTCCTTCTACTTATACTTCATAAAGTTATTTATTTTCACCGATATCTGTGCTAAGCCGAGGCTGAAGCTAAAGCTAATTATTTAAAGGTAAAAAATCATCACTATTACCTTTATTTGAGAAATTTCCTTTGCAATATAGTATTGTTACCGTATGCAAAAGCAAACTCGCACTGCGTTGTCGTTAATGTAAGTTATCTGAATATACAAGTTGTACAGGCTCCACAAATAAGTAATTTATAGAGAAACTTGTTTGGTAGGATGACAAAATTACGAACAAGAACTTTCCCAAATTTTTTTTCAGATGGCGCTATTATAATTCCAATACAATTAAATTCGTTGGTCTTGTTAATATTCGTTACTCTTACAAATTTCATAAAACATTCATATTAGTTGTCGACATTTATTACATGTAGTAATGAGTTTATATCAACTTCAAGATGTCTAATGGTTGGGAAATTTTCAATTTGAGGGATTATCTTGTCTTAAAGAAATGTGTCAAAAATGAAATATTGGCTTGGATACTTTAAAATCCAGTCACTGGACATTCTAACAAATGCAAGAGAAATTTTTGAAACGTGGTTGTTTCTTTGAAAATTGTTTCAACGACTCTAATCACAGAATATAAGTACTTGAAAATTTGTTCTTTATTCATTGTTCTCTTCTTCAGTATAATTACTATTCAACGTTTACCTTGGATTAAATACCTTAAGATGCTACAGTCAGAATTATGGCAATCAATCCCAGGGTTGCACCAGTCATTAGTAGACTGCGCCAAATGGCTCCACTGACCTCTTCGGCAACTGGATACTCTATACAAAGTTGTTCCTGAAAATATCATATTCTTATTCACACTGATGTTCACTTATCGGGTAATATTGAAGCATTTTTCGAATTCAGCAGAACGGCAAGCTTGGACTTGTAGCATCAAGAACATAGAGAGAAATTCATACCAGTGATGATAAGTTTCACAATGCAACTGGCGAGACCTATTTATTGTATTTTACTATTGAAAAGCCATATGTGATTTCACTGCTAATATTGCAGGTACAAAAAATTGTGTAAGATTTTTGTACCAATTTTTGCTGGAGTAATGAGGTACAGTAAATGGCCCAGTGATAGTGCAATGGTGCTACTCACCCATCCTCCATATCCCTTGATGAAATGGGCGATTTCTTCGCTGACGTACCTCGACACATAAGAGGGTAATTTTTTCTTCAACGCGTACATCCTTCTGTCCCTAGCCCAGAGAGCCAATCTCCCCATAAAAGCATACAGGCAAACAATTCTAGCCCAGGTTATTCCGCCATTGTAGAACAGTTCGTCGGCAACGGCCATGAAAGCCTCGTAAGCGGTATCAGGAACAACATTCAGTCTGTTTACCATACTGGTGAATAGTATACTGTGCTTATTGAGCATCAGGCGTACGTTATGCCGCATGCTTCTGGATACTGGATCCTTTGACACCTGATATAAATCTTCTTTAAGCAGATAGCGTATGACATCGTTGCCAAGACGCTCTGCTGTCAGTTCCACCGAATCTTGGCAAGTGTTGTAGCGCAACGGTGGCGAGGATAGGTGAGGAAACAAATACTGAAGACGTATCTAGAAACGAAATAAAAAATACCTACTGTCAGTCAAAGATCAGTTTCGATTTTACTAATTACGGTGAAACGGTAAAGTTTTCAGCTATAGATTGTTGGCAATGTCTGAAAATTGAAAATTTTTCATCCGAATACATAGCGATTAGATAATACAGTTGTTGGGAGATAGTAGACATCTGTTCTTGACCAATCAGAGGGTAATTGGTATTTTAGTAAAGTGTTATTTCAGCAATGACAGAAAAGTAACAAAACTGAAGTAAGCATCGTCGCAACAAAGTTTCAAACTGCTTATTATAACGAGATTCTAAATTCTCTGAGCATCGTTTCTACCATGAAATAACTAAACTCTCTCAAGATGATTGGGAAAAAGATTACTCTATTTATGAATTTCGTCAAGGCATTATTTACGCTTCAAAAATGTTTACGAGGTTGAAGTTAGTAACGAAACATAATTTCACAATGTGAATATAGAAAGTGTTTTTCCTCTTCGAGCACAACTTGTAAGAATGTCTGTAAGTGTGTTTACATTTTGGAATCTTACGCTTCGTCGTTAATTTTTCGAATTTACCAGTTTTTCAAAATTATACGTTTCAATAATTTCACAATAATTTTGAAGGAACTAAAATTTCGAAGTATGAGTGTGTTTTGTTTTGTAACGGTATACTGAATTTCAAACGAATTAGAAAATCGCGAAATAAAGTTTTTTCCCCAGCATAAATCATTACCATAACGTCACTAACTTCAGTATGATAAATTTTTCAATGCCACCTGAATCACCCTGTACATTATATCGATTTCATTGTGCCACATACGGGCAAAATAGCAGCGGTCGCGAGTGCGATGCAATACAAAATATCCGTATACGTATGATTGAATTATTGCGGTGTATTACCTGGCAAATTTGGATGAAAGAGGCCGTGATACCGTATCGGCAATTTGCTATCGTGTTCATGCTGCTGGATGAATTCCTGTTACCGGGTGGATCGGGAGGTGGATGATCACATTCCACCGTGCCGCCCACTCTGGAATGCGGCTCCCCCCGAGCTGACGCACTCTGCTCGCCCCGCTCCTTCGTTTCATTGTTAGCACTGTCCCCGGCCATTCTTGAATAATATGCCCTCGGCGGCGGTGTGCGTAAGCGTAGGGAAACACAGGGCTGATAATGACGGTGATAACGGCGAGTAAGCGTTCATTAAATACGAATAAGAAAGATAAGACTTTTTGCCCTTCTATAATTGAATCGGTGTTGAAAAAACCGAGTAGCGAATTTTTTTTTCCGGTTTTTCGACCGCCTCTTTTCCGCCCTTACATTACTCGTTAAAACATGCACCGTGCTCCGCGATTATGGAATTATTACATATTCGGTTATCTCTCACGTATGGTTACAAGCCGATCCATCGGTCGGAACCGTCGAAACACACCGTCGCACACCGCTTTCTACTTTCCCGCGGCCATTTCCGAAGCGGCGCCCCCCACTCTCCCTGCCGTTATCCCTCACTACCGCCGGCTAGGATCATTCACATTTCATCCCCACTCGTCGACTACTAGCTAGCGTACACGCCATGCACACTCACGCGCTGTTTGAGCCCCGTCTCTCGTGGCTCGTGTGGCAGTGATCGTGACCCGGCGTAGTCGGACCGCCGGCAAGTATCCGCTGCACTTTGCTCCGCGTCATCCACGCAAGTGTGAGTTAGGCTGGTTTTTATTTCCAACTTTTTCGAATTTTGACTCGGCAGCCCTCAGGAATGGTTACAAATAAATGAATAACAATATCCTTCCAAGCGCGGTTCCCTACCTCAACCCTGAACTCTCGAATAAGGGCTGCGTAGTTTGCCATTTGGAATACACATGTTTTTACTACAATTTCAGTATACCTACACATATTTCGTCGCAGGACGACTTATTTTTTCGGAAACAAGTTCGAGGCGGTCCAGTCACATTTTGAAAAATTTCAAAATAAAGACCACCTTGACGTAGGATTATATCTATGATAAGCATGACAGCCAAGAATATTTTTCGAATTTTGACTTGCCCGCCATCGGGAGTGGTTACAATTAAACGAATAACATTCTCCTCCCAAGGGAGGGTTCCTATCTCAACCCTAAACCCTCACATAACGGCTGTTTAGTTTTCCATTTGAAATACACCTGTTTTTACCACAGTTTCGGTATACAATACTTTGTCACAGGACGACTTGTTTGCTTGGAACCAACTTGGGGGCGTCCTGGTCAAATTTAGAAAAAGTTCAAAATAAAGACCATCTTGACATAGGATTATATTTATCATAAGCATAATATTTGCACTGTTCCATTCCTTGTCAAGAATTCGAACGAAATTTCGTTGTAATGCAAAAACCTCGCTAAGGCTTCGTTTTCTAAAATTGTCGTTACGTTTTACAACCATGATTACTTCTGTGCACAAAGTATATGTTATAATATAACCAGGCGAACTTTGCGGTACTTGTGTGTATGGCTATAGCTTTTCATCGTTAATATACCAAGCAATGAAAAAGGTGGACGGGTTAAACATTAACATCGTTAGAATCGATACAAGGCGTCATATTATTGCACTGCAGGAAGGAAACCGTCAATACTCATTCTGCAGGATTAATTAATACTTACGCGGTTGATTATCGGTGCACACCTATAATTTCTAGTCATTTTGATTAAAAACATAACGGCATATCACGTTACAACTAGTTGTCCCACAGCTAATTCTCCTCTTGTTATTAAAATAGTTTCGAGGTGATAAAAATGCATTAAATGGAGTCTATGCAGCTCAAGAAAAATTACTCTATTCGTGGTAATGAGAAAAATGACCAAGAGCGCGCTTACCGTACATTTATAATCACGAATCTGTACCATGCGCAAAGGCGCACATAGGCAGGTGTAGGTATGTTCATATGTCTTATAGCTGGCTCTAACGCAACCTTCAAAGGCCGTAGAATGCATCGATGAATGAACGACACCGTCGGGCTTCTGAGTTACTAGCCGGATGCGAGCTATACCTAGCTGTATGTATAGCCTGAGGAAAGTAAGGGGCAATATGCCGTGGGAATGTTGCACAGGAATAGAACTGATTGCGGTTCGCCGTCTTGGATTGTATGAAATAATATCTCACAGACAGATACAGCCGAAGTAATAAAATTTTGATTGCGAGCCACGTTTTTCCCTTTTATCTATAACAAGCGAATGTAGGCCATGCAGATTACTGTGTGGACTGGGAATTGAGTATGGACTTTTATATCCAGCCTAGCAGCAACGTCGCGTACAATCACTAACGAGTGGGATAAAAAGGGATGTACGTCGATAAGATTTTTGAAAATTTGAAACGTATCGACGTGCAGAAGAAAAGATTGATTTACCGTAAGAAATGAATTCATTTCGAATCCGGAATCTGCGAAGAATGGATCGACCAATTCACATGCATTTACTGGCAACGTCGTATCAATATCTTCTCTTTTGTTATACCCTGTCAATTTCAAGTCACTTTCGGCCCATGACACCACTCAAAATTCTTCGATTTTCCTCGCTTTATTTCAAATGGATTGGACATGTGCTAAGGAAACACCGACCCCATCAGTTGTACCATCGCGTTGCGGTGGCAGATCAATTGATGGGCCAGTTTGTTCAGTGAAACCACCAAGTCCAGCATCACAGCCACCACCACCACCACCAACATCGCTCTCTAGCCCATCTTCGATAGGATGTTCTACAAAATCTATGTGCAAGCGGATATTGGCATGCTCGACACCGAGTCTCCTGGTCTGCATCAGCCTGCTTTTCTTAACGCTGGTCATTCTCTTCCTGGTTTTGGACACCATCGGTCAGGAACGGCGTCAACGGGAGACTACTTTACCGGCACCATCGGATGTGGAATAAGAAGACTTTACCCTACTCGGGTGAAAAATAAAAAGAGACTTATAAATTCGCCATCAAGTGCACATCCGATGTAATGGATTAGGACGCTGTATACGGGATAGAATTATTTGGTCTACGGAAGACTCTTTATAACTTCCAAGAGCGTGTGTGCATGTTAGAAAATTATGCGTATACAATCGGAGTGTGTAAAACATCCACTCGGCAAGCGGTATCGATTTTCTGATGAAACATTGGCTTGGGAACATTGCCTACCTACGAAGCATCGGTCAAAAGTTATCTCTTATAAGCTCACGTATAGTTAATCAAAGCCTTTAGGAGAACATCGTCGAGTCTAACTTGTAATACTTGTAAATCTTTGCGTTAGCACGAAAAACTGGAGATTAATCATGGCATTTAATGAGTTGATTAATCAACGAATGAATCCCCAAGAAGCTACGAAGTGACCGTGAAAACTGAATATTCGACAATAAAAGACCACTGCATTATCAATTAGTTTTTCTTACGAATGATGCTTGCCTAAATGTAAGCGTAAGTAAGAGCAATAAATTATGACTACCCGAATAAGAATAAGAGACGAGAATTAATTATAACTTAATAGGTAAAGCAAGGTGAAGGACCAATATCTTTGATACGATTATTTCAAAGTTCTTTAAAGTTTGAGGGACAGTGAATAATATACGCGCATTGAGTAGATCTATCTTTGAACACTAGACTGTTCTTGTAATTAACATACCTGTGAGAAATAAATATCGTCGTTGGGATCTCTTTCTCTTTCTCTCTCTCTCTCTCTCTCTTTTTATCTTTCCAACGTATATATTTTCGTACCTCAATTACTGTACTATGCCAATAATTGTACTTCTTATTGCAGACGGACAATAACGATAATTTTCAATGATGTGGCACTTTGAGTTATTCGAATTTACATGGTCAATCTTGAATGCCAACAATCACTCGAGGTTGTTAAATTCAAATTTTATGTCATGGTCTCTGTCAAGGACAATTTCGTCGATGGTGATTCAGGTTCGAAAACGCGTTAGACGAGAAAAATAGATAATTCAAAGCAATTCGAAACTTAAATTTAAGGGTATTATCGTCGTTTATGAAAAATCCACACAATACACGTAGCACTTGTATTTACCGTCTGTCCAACTTTACCGCGGCGAGAAGATTGGAGCAACGGTATTTTTGACTATATAATACTACAGTAAAGTCGTACGAACGTGAGCAAGTGGACGAGGATAATACGTGCATCGGTCTCAGTCGGCTCATTCTGTAAGCTTATACTAAGAAGCTTCTGACAGAATAACCTGCTGTCTAATCAAAAGTTCCAAGAGCTTTAAGGTCCAACAATATCAAGGCAAGTTCTTGATCAGCATCTTCTCCCCCAAGTGAGCAAACTCCCTCGACGAACTGCTCGAGGGTGATCAGATCCTTGTCGACGTTGGGGACGTGGAAGGACGCGACGTTGTAGGCGAAGAGTAGCTTCGAAACGACGTCCCTCCTCAGGTCCTTCCTCGAAACCGTTGGTAGCTCCGCTTCCACAGCGTCAAAGTAAACATCGAGGAGTCGGTTCACCTTAGAGAGTCGATCATCGGCGTCGAGGTTCGTGAAAATGATGGGACCCAGGTCAATGCCAGGCGGGCAGTACCTGGTCGTCTGCCAGTCGATGATTCTTACGTCGATCGGCTTGCCTTGCTCGTCGTATTTGAAGAGTAGATTTTTTCGGCTCAGACCGCCGTGGCAGAGGGTGGAGAATTCGCTGACCTCGGTGGCGAGGTCCCTCGTGATTTCGTAGGGATTTCTCCCGAGCCTGGTTTCGATTTTTTCTACGAACTCGAGGTCCGGCTGAGGCAGAGACTTGAGATACTTGAGGCCCCGGAAGGGGGCCGTCTTTAGAATGTCGTTTCTGTTCGGCATGTCGGTTCTGATGTTCTCCTCGTTGAAAGTGGCTTCCAGTAGCTTCGCGTGAAACTCACGAAACTCGGACGGGTTCTCGCTCTTCAACTTCAAGCCCTTGCCGTGAAACGTGCCGAGCGCCTTTATCCAGACCTTGAGATGCTCTTCGTCGAGCTTTCTTTCCACTTCTCTGTATCCCTGGACCTTCAGGTTCTCCAGGACGATCACCGGACCGCCGTATCTTCCCATGTCCGCTGCGTAGCACTTCGCGAAGTTCGGCGTACCGATCTTGGCCACTATCTTGCTGTAGAAGAGTTCCTCGTTCTGGAAGAGTTCCAGGGCGTTCGTCACCTCGGCTGCCTTCGGTAGGAGCTTTATCACGACCGGAAATGTCTGGAGCTCGCCGGAGAACCGGACGCCAACTTCGGCTGCGTATATCTCGCTGACCGGTATCTTGTCCGGGAAACTGAGAGGCTCCGCACGGATTGAATCGACTTCAACAAACTCCCGTGAGCCTCGTTCGCAAAAACAACGGTCGTGCACCATTTCCGTGATTAGTTCACGAATGAATTCGTAATCCTTGTCCGGTAACTTTTGAGCCATTTTTGGTAAACACCGTCAGACCGTGGCGATCTCCGACTCTGATTTATTGCTGAAACCAATGCAAAGATACACCCAATGGTAGCAAAATTGATATATCTTGAATCTAGATCCACACAGTAGGAGAATAATATTTATTCTTCATGCGAGGGTACAGCATTAAAGGTAAGCTCAGATACCAGTTAAATGCATAGGAATTTGTTAGGCGGGTTTTTTCAAACAGCTGTTATCACCTGTTGCAACTAATGCAGCTACGACCAAGGGTTAAGGAGTTGAAAACGAATACACAAACTGAACTTGATTTGGGTGCATTCAAGATGCCATAGAAATCGAACTATATACAGAGTTGTTGCGGTACAAGAGTAACTACTCTAACGACACTCATATCACGACTGACCTCCTAATTCCTCAGTTCAATCTTACACCTCTAAGACACACTCGCACACATACATGCATACATTATACAAAGCATCATATTGCTCGTAACATCACCGTTGTAGAATTTTTATGGAACCAACGTAAGCTGCTCTGAATTATTCATACGGATACTTGGTTATTATTCTTACCATTGTTTAAAACAGTTTTACAATATTCTTCTTCTTTTACACGAATGAACCGATTCCTTTTCTAGGTGTAAAAAATCATGCTCAAACGTTACCAATCGTCGTCTGAATGTGAACGTGTTTTACACTCTAAACTGTGAGACACCAAAGTAAAAATTATATCCGTATGAATAAGGGCACATACGTATAATAGTTCTCAAAATTGTGCGAGATGAATTTCAAGCTTTAAATTGTAGGGTCGTTACGCACTTACCGTATGAAATTGTCTTAGATAAAATAACCACCGCAGGAATAACGGATCAGATATTTATTCTCTTGATCATTTTACAACGGCAAAATCCCGATAAAATGTAGAAATCGTGTCTGGTACTCGAGACTCCGGTGTGAGGTCTGTACAACTCGGAGCTTGCTGACTTTAATCTTTATGGCGTCTGCCTTTGGCGACTGGCCCACTTAAGAGAGAGTCCCATTCAGCGAGAAAGGCCAAAGTGGCGATTGACCTTGATGCAGTATATTACGTATCGCGATATACGTAACTACGCTTGCGCCCGCAAAACTCGACGACCGTCAGCGTAGATTGAGAAACTTACTACCCAAGAGGAAATCATACTTGCGCTCCGACAATAAAGCTAAATTCGTCATGTTTGGTAACGATGGTTGATGGTTGATGGTAAAGACGTAGACATGTTTGTGAACCGAACTGTCGACTTTGCGCAATGACGCGTTTGAATTAGTCGAAATATGCGAAATATGGACAAGAATAAAAATTGAAAACTGTGAGACTTACGTCACCTTTCCTTTTTTTACCGAAAAGCAATTGGAAGGGCGCAAGAATCTGTCAGTTTATACGCTGCATGGACGCGTACTTTTGCGGACAAGATTGCGTGTATTTTGATATCTCTTTTTCATATCTTTTTCGCAATCCTGTGGTTACAATTAGACGAAACGGAGTCCGGCAAAACGATTCTCAGACGAAAGGTTTCCGAGCTCTGAAAATCGCAAAACAGCAAGGTCCCAGCTTGGGATTTTTACAGTCGAAATTTGACCGACTTTGAAAAATAGTTGAAATAATTGTTTGATGCTCTATATCGATGTAATTTTGCGCGCAGTTTGAATACGCTGCGAGTAACGGATCAAGAGTTACAGCGAAAAAATGAAAGATTTCCTTCGTAATTCCTCTGCTGTCGGTCTGGATTATAGATTTTTATGAAACTTCTACCGCTATTTCGTTAGCCCAAAGTACAGAGCTTGTGATGTGCATTTCCATCCATTGAATCCAATTGAATAAATGACTTACACACGCGAAACAAAAATTGATCAGCTAAATCGTACGTCATGTAAGTTTACGCCGTGGTTGCATCTGGGCAATCAGTTACTAAGACATCTAGAAATCGTCCAAGAGCATAATAATATTTTAGAAGCATTATAATTTGTCTGTTACTTTAAACTGTACAACAACGAAATCCTGTAAGAAGTACCAAACAATCTTCTTACACGTTTTCCTCAACTCTACTTGTGTTGCCAAAGATATTCGGTGTGGATGTCGCGAGTTTCATGTTCCATTAGTAGCTGATTTTGATCTTCATATTAGTTGTACTTCACATGCATGTATTACATTCCGTTTACAACCTTTGATGTAACGAGACGTGATGTTTCGAAAAGACAGCTAAATTTTAATTGGTCATCTTTTATCATTTAGATAGAGTAAAATTTTAATCAAATGGAAAATAATCAGTCCACTGCAGGCTTAACTACGAAGGGAAGTCAAGAAGACTCGTTCTAATATCTATCCAACATTCACTGGTGTCAGCGACGTATATAACCCCTAAAAATACCAATTCAAATTCCGTTATAAAAATTGCAGATTCAAGCGCAGACGGTAAACAAAGGCAACGTTATTTTCGGTTTTCAGCAGCGTTTTGCTTCATCGGTCACTCGAGTTCCAGGCTTCGGGCAATTCGTTCGATCGGAGGTCAGTTAAAATCAGTTCCCCAACTTCCAGCAAATGCAAAACTTCGGAAATCCTTACGGAATGAATCAGCAGGGTAGGTGAATCAAGATCGTGCTACTTTTTGTAAGAGGCGTTGACATATTTTTTCAAGTTCATCTTACACCGATTCGCAGGCGCGGCTGGACAAAACTATAATCTCGGCCAACCGATGCAGCAGGATCCATTTCTCTTCAATCAGCAACAACAGCAGCAAAATTCCGATCCATGTCCCTGTGTCGCGTTCAACGGAAACCCTTGTCTCTGTCCCCAGCCGATGGGACAAACCCAGATACAGCCGAGCGGCGGTTACCTTCCGCAAAACATCCTCGATCAAATCCGCAGCTGCGTCTCAAACACCACGCCGATTTTCATACTTCCAAACAACCAACCGATCCCACAACAACAGCCCCAACAAGCTCCACAAACTCCACCGCAACCACAGCTCAACGTTGGATATCCACAGGCGACCGGTTACTATCCATCGGTTGGTGGAATCGGCTGGCCTCCCTCAGTACCAAGTCCAATTTTCCCAGCGCCATGCTTCCCGTACCCCTTCACACTACCGGTCTACGATTCGCTTGGAAATCAGAACCGAACACCGCCGAATGGAAACCCAGTGAACTGCAGTTACTGCAGGACGAAGGGTAATTTGCAGCAGTTGAAATCTGAGGAGAACGATACTCATCGGTGCTCTCCTGGCAGCGACGACACCGTTTGCACGAAGCCCAATTGTCCTTCTTCCATAAACCTGCAGGCTCTGGCTTCCCAGTTTCTGTCACTCCAAGGCGTGATACCGTGCGCGGCAACTAGACTGGTCCTCAGAATAGTTCCCGGTTCGAACGTTACGACGACGATGGAAGAGACGATGGAAAGAGCTCAGAAGGCGATCGGTGCGTTGAGCAGGGACCAGCTGATCGCCGAGACGAGGAACGCACAGCAGGTGAACGGCCTGATAAACCTTCATATGTTAGCCAATCCACCGCGGAATATCGTCCCGATTTTAACGATGCTGCAGCTCAAGGTGAACAGTCTTAAAGCCTTCGTTGAGAACCTCGTGAACAGAAGCATCACCGAGTGTCAGAGCATCGGGGCCGAAGGTAACACCAACCTGGACCCGATGATCCTGAGTATAAAGTCCGACGCTGAGCTGAGAGAACTCCTGACTGTTCTCAGACAGAGAGAATGCGAGGAACGGGTCAATGTCAACTACGCGCCTTATCATTCCCAGCGTGTCGTGGCAGAGAGTCGTTTGAGGAATTTTCAGAACAAAATAAGCCAGGTGGAAGCGGAAATGGAAAGACGCAGAGCTTCCGCAATGCCCTGGGTTAATTCTTCGGGTAATAACGGTCAGAACTTCTCATCAGGCGGTGGTGGAAATGCTCTCCGGAATTTTCAGGGATGCCAGTCCCACGGTGCTCAGGGCTTCAACCAATCGTTCAACGCTTCTCAGGCCAGTGAGAATCTTGACAGAGGATTCGACTCGCCCAATCCGTTCATGATTCAAGTTCAAAACCCGCGTCGGTTGAACCTTAAACCCAACTGCGGAAGTCCTCAAACGACTTACAGCCCCTCGTTGGAGGGGCAAAATCCGGCTTCACCCGAAGCCTTTGCGGTGAGCAAACTGGAGAACGATGTTAAAGAATGTCGTCGTGATGATGGCGCGGATAACGAGGCGCCATCCAAAGAATCCACCGATGGCAGTGACCAGGTCAGTGCTGAGGGTAAAAAAAAACTCAAAATACGCATTGACGACAAGGGAGATCTCAGCGTGAGCAAACAGAGTCTGGATGAACTGAAGACTAGAGAGTCCGTTGAGTTGTCAGCCAATAACGTAGTCATAGTCATCGACAAGGTTCAGGAATCTGAAAGCAAGAAAATTGATAATAAGAAGACGAAAATGAAGCAGAAGAAAGAAAAATCTAGCGACAAGAATCGCGGTCGCGGTAAAAAATCGGAGGAATCAATTCCAAGCGATTCGACGTACGACTCGGGTACGAGCATTTCGTCGAAGAGTTCGGTGAACGAAGACGATTGCGACGATACGCAACGGGTTAGGAAACAGAAGAGCACATCAATTTTGAAAAGTGCATCAAAAGGCAAAAAAAAAACTACGATTAACGAAAATGTTACCCCCGAAAATTTAACACAGGAAGATAAAGCTTCATCGATAAAAAAGGAAAAACACATCAATGTGGCGATATTGTCTAAACTTTTTTACAATCATTCTGGCATAAATGGAGAGGCAGCATCTCTTTTGGAAGATCCTTCAGATTTGCCGATCATGATGGGTACTGAGGATGAATCCCGTTATTACGTAAGTGATAATCAAAACGGTTTGAACATCTTAAACGAAAGTAAAAACGACAAATTAGAGACTGTTCAAAAGTCAAAATCAACAACCGAATCGAAATACATTCATTCAACGCCGGATGCGGACAAAAATGCGTCGGCAAATAATCCGTCATCAAGTCAAATTCGGGCACCGTTTGAAGATCGGTCAAATAGAAGTGACGCGGTTCGCTTAAAAAGTAATTTCGGAACATCGAATTCAGTGCTCAATAAGGGAACGAACGGTGTAACGCGTAGAGGAACACTGAGAGAGGACAGGTTCAAAGATAATAAGGAGAACACAGCAGCATATTCGAATGGTGAAGTGTGTTCTATTCTGAGTAAAAGAAATCAAGGTAATCGAAATCTGCTTGGCAGTATCAGCTCGATGGACAAAGAAAACCGGAAGAGTCGCAATCGCAGGTGGGAGTAATACGGCTCCAGTGTGTGGCCAAAAGTCTCAATGATTGAAAATTTCCAGTCAGCATCACCGAATCCGTTTATCGGAAAATGCCCATAAATGCCCCATCACTTACGACCTTGCCACGTTTAAACCGTTGTCAGCTGTCATTGAAATACTTCAATTGTAGTGATGTACATTATCGAGTTATAAAAGTATCAAATAAACTCATGACTGGTAACGATTTTAGCTATTATTCAAGAGCTATGCGAATCGCATTGTACATAGATTACAGGTTCCAATCAGCTTCACAGAGACAAAATTGGCAGGTAATCTAAATATGTTGTACGATCAATTACAGGGAAGAGACTGCGTACGCTATTTTGAAACGCCATTCAAGAGTAAATGTTAACTCGAAGTGACCAAAAATTCGAATTAACTCACTTTTGAACCGTTAACAATACCGTAAATAAAGTAATAAAAGAATTTTCAGCGTAGCTCGTACGCTCTTTCGTGCTATAATCTTAATTCTCATTCTTTTATTCTTCTCTGTTACAAACTATTGATGTACTTAAATCGGATTGAGCAGATACATTTTGAAACGGTGTTTTTTTTTTTTTCCTTTTGTATAACTTAATCTGATATTCGTGTGTTTGCAAGTAAAATTTAGGCAGGTTACACACTTTTGATTATTGGAGCTATGTATTTTTATTCTTTCGATTTTGATCGAAATTTTTTGCAACGCAAAAATTCGTTGCGATCAACTTTTACCATTAGTAGGTCTTAGCTACCAAATGAACCGACAATTTAAATCCTTTGTGAAAAGAAAGAGTAATATTTAAAAAGAAAGATTAGTTCATATTTGGAAGATTGAGAAGCAATCCGTTAACATCTTCGTAATCGGAGTAAATTTGGAGATAGAATATAAATATATACCTTACATAGTATATCCATTGGCAATTATTATTACTTTAATCTTTCATGTATAATGTCCATCGTTTAGACTGGTAAATTTTTCTATTTTTCCCCGCAATTATAATACTCTCAAATGTATACAATATATCAGATTCTTCGAATAGATACGATTCATAATTTATGTAGCAACTACACATAAAATAACTAGATCAAAATATCGAGACCCCCTGCTTTCCACATATACATAATACCTGAAAACTAAACGTACGTGTATAATTACACCCATGCAAGCGGTACAACAGGACCGACGACACGAAGCTTACGCTACAAAAAAGGAGAGCGTTAAGTATATCTACCATATTAAATTCTCATTGAAATTTTACAATGTTTATATTAGATAGTTTCCGATATGACAAGTTTATTACGTCGAGTCTATACTACAATTTCTAAGACAGAAAAAGTAAAAACAAACAAATTATTTATTGCACACGAGTACCTACTTCAATAAATTTCTCCTTTACAATAATTTTTAGTTTAATCTCTCCCAATTCGTAACGTACGCTGTACACGTATGATGTACGAAGCTTATTTTCATCTGGTGACATACATGTATACTTGTATAATAATGATTCGCAATGACAGTGACGGTGATGATAATAATGATAATGATAATAATAATTTTATATTAATATATATATTAAATTTCTTACCATCTAAGGAATTGGGTAAATACATTGCAAAATGATGAGTTAAATGTGTAATAAAATTACTTGGAAACAAAAAAGAAGAAATCGAAACTACCCGTAGATTGTCCACAATTAAGCAATTGCAAACAGTTCAGGTATTGCTTCGACGAGAATGTAAAAACTGATGTATAAATAATAATAATATCAGTAATTATAATGATTTTAATAATAATTGCAGTAATATGATAAGAAAAATGTACAAGTATGGAATAAAAAAAAAAAAATAACACAACAATCATAACATAATGATCGTCATCCCGACAACAACGAAACCGACGAACTATTAGGGGGCTGGACAAAATTTACGACAGAAATTATACAATTCCGTAGTTTCGTAACATGTATATGCTCATCATTCTCGTACTACGTACTGTATAAATTAGTCGATAATTTTGTTCAGCTGCAGGATGTCCAGTGACATGATTGAAATTCGATTGCAGGTGAGACGGTATCATTCAACAATAACATAGGGACGCAACCAATACAGTGAAGAGCATCGAGTAATTCCTAATTTTAGAGTCATAGGAACATCCTGCGCGTATAAATATACATACATACGTACATGTATACATATATATCAAGGTATAGATACAATATATATACACGTATATATATATATACACCGATGTATAATATTGTGTACCTAGTTAAACTTTGTTAAACTTTCTTAAACTTCGCATTATATCCTTCTCGTCTACTTCTTTACCCGCACACACACATTTCATATTATTTATAATGATTTTACAGATACTAATGTGTATGCACATATATGAATATTGTAACATTGTTACATGTGCATGCACATAAATGAATATTTACAATTATATTTATACAATTAGTCGTTAAAACAGGTAGGAATCAAATGTCCAAAGAATGAAAGTTGCATTTTTGACATTGACACTTCTTTATTTGCGACGTAAGGTACCAATTCAGACAATCAACCGGAAGTTTTCAACTTAAATCAGATTCAAACATACCAAACAAATCTCTCATCTCGATACTAAAAAAACAAGCACGAAGTCAAAAGTCGTGTTAAATAAATTCTAAGATCAACATACGACCGAAAGATTCGTAGTTTCGACCTTATTTTTTACCCTGTGCGTAAATAACTTTTTCTTTATCTATTGGACACTTGGAATTCTTAAGATGTTTATTTCTCTCGTTTATTGTCGTTGTTTAAAAATGGTTATCTAAAAGACATTTTTCAGTTGAATTCTATTCTTCGATACAACTTCTGGGCGTATTATATCGTTTCTACAGAATGTCTTTTCAAGACACATTGCACCTTAAATAATTCTTTAAAACGACTTTTACTCGAACATCGAATTAATAAAACATTTCTGCTTAACAAACTTTGACCTTGCTTGTGCGAAAAAAATATCTTTTAATTAAACGTGGAACGATATTTTTTTTAACCATTCTTTTGTTCATTGTCACCCGCAAGGTCTCAGAAAAGCCTTGTGTATCTCTCCGTCCAGGATCGAAGACATCTTTTGTCAGGTGAAGTTCTATTTTCAAACGTTGTTCTGTGACGAATTCTGGATTTCGTATTGTCTGGGATATCAAACAGTAAGTATCTCTTGACATCCCGAGACTGCGAATGGTGAGAAGAAATTAACTTTATTTCTACGAACCGAAAAGATGGCAGGATGATGATTGTTCTGGTTACAACTATTCTACACTCCCACAGATTGCAGCTAAATTCCATCTCTACTGTATACATTCGCCCAATATTAATTTGTTCTTTGCTTTTCTCCTTCTAAAATCCATATCTCGATCCTTCGCCTCAAGCGAGAATCTGGCAATTGTTACGATAACATCTTTCAAGTCAATACTGTCCTGTCGATTCATTCAAAGAAAGGCACAATCGATGCAGATTGAGCTACGTCCGTGTATAAAAATCAAAAAGATCCCGGATACGTTTACAATATAATATGTGAACTAAAATATCAATAAATTACAAACAAACGGAAATAAAAAGTTTTCTTACTCCGTTTTCTCTTTTATACAATTTACAGTCTAGATTACATTTCTCTAGTTTCTTGGCTTTGTTTGCTCTTGATTTTTCTTTCCGAGTATTTAGGAGGTATCCCTTCATCTACTAACTTTTGTATTGCCACTCTGATGCTAGATCACGTTTTCACATACACGACGTTTCCTCACTTTTGTTCCTCCTATCCGTAAAAAGTTTAGTTGGAACATTTGTTCGTTTCTTACTTCATTTCAATTTGCGCACATAGTATATTCAATTTTCAGCTGCCCAAGTTTTACTTTGATGTCGTGAAATGTTGGTCTCTTTTCTGGCTGAAGATCCCACGCCTGGGGAACGTAAAATACATCAAAATATTTATTAAACACAAGTAGATACACCATGGAAAATGGATAGATCAATATCATTCAGACAATTTCAATTTCTTTGTAATCTCTTTACTTTCTCTTTTCGTAAATCGACTATATTTCTCCAAAAATTAGAAACACATACTTTTATATCAGCATATATTGCAATTTTCTCTGTAAACAATGGTCAAAACATTTTTTAATACCTGTCTCATGATCTCGTAAACTTCAGGTGGGCATCCATCCGGTGGTTCCATTTTGTAGCCTTTTTCAACACACTTCACAACATCTGCTAATGGCTAAATTGGTTTCAAACATAAATTATTATGTATAGTATTCATTGCCTAGTTCAACAACATTATTTTTCTCATGAAATCAAGACATTGAAACGGGACTATTACGATACTCACAATTCTAGGATACGGTACTCTGCCAAAAGAGTAGATCTCCCATAGAAGAATACCAAAACTCCACATATCCGATTTGTTTGAAAATTTCTGCAACGATATAAATTACTGTTGTGTATGCGTGTCTATGATACTCTTTGTACACTGGATTGAAATGAAAAGAAAAGAGAATTAGAATCAAATAGAGAAAAGAATATTAATATTTACCAGTATTTATCAAAATACCCAGCCCAAGAAATCGCATTTTGTGATTAGGGAATCCGAATAAATTTTGACTCACATTTTTTTTTTTCACATCCATACATTAGATTCTTCTTTTGCTAAGCGACTCGAGCAAGCGACAAACAATCTGAACTATCTGGATTAAGAAGAGAATGAGAATATTGAAAAATAAGGACAAGTTAAAAATTAATTGCAATAATTCGTCAAATCAAATACAGGCGAATTACTTTCAATCAAACATTCTCTTCCTCTGCTGAATTTGTTTCTATAGTTTGAATTGACTGAATAATACAAAGAAATTGGATGGGTACGAATAAGTGCAGAGAAAGACACGTCAAACAATTTTTCAGTTTATAACCCTTCTTTCTCTCGCTTTGCGATATAAAAAGCAAATTCTGAGAATTAAAAAAAAAAAGTATAAGTACAGAAAAAGATTGCTAAGAATCAGAAGGACAGATGAGCAGAGAGAAAAAGCGAGAGAGGCTTGCACTCCGTTAGTACAATCATCACGCGATTTAGAGATGAACTCACGTTGTTCCTAAGAGCCTCAGGAGCGGTCCATTTTATCGGCAGCTTTCCAGCATCAAGAGTGAAGTTTTCATCGCGTGCGAGTCCAAAGTCAGATACTTTCGCAGAGTTGTCCTCCGCAACAAGGACATTTCTTGCGGCCAGGTCTCGATGCACAACATGTCTTGATTCCAAATATGCCATACCAGCGCAGGTATCACTGCGAACGAATGCAAACGGTTCAGGTCAGTACACTTGCTATAATTTATAGTTATCTTTGTTACTCTGTTGAAGAAATCGATGAAATTCGACATGTATAAAAATCATTTTGCGAAAAATACAGCAGAGCTATGTGAAACTTTCTGAGAATCATGGGGCAAACAGAATCCAGCGCATATGATAGTGCGATTCTGCAAAATCAACTATTTACGGCAGTTGTTGAATGAGAATTTGAAAGAATATTAATTCTACATTTAAAAAGCTTGAATTTTTTTCTCAGGTATCTAAGTCATTATAAAGAACACTAAGACGGTATAATTCACATTCACACATTTTCCAATCTATCTAGTTGTCTCACAATCAGTTGTTCCAAAAATCTCCATAAATACTTACTAGGCAAAATTGATCTGATCCTTTTTCGACACGTGAAGTCTTCCCCTAGATCTGAGGTAATCGACAAGGGACCCTTTACTCATATACTCAGTGACGAGGTACATGTGCTGATTGTTGAAGACGAGTCCGAGCAGCTTGACAAGATTGTCGTGTATAAGGGAGGTCATCAGACTCGCTTCAGCTAGGAACCTTTGGGCAGCCTCGCTGTTGTCTTTGAGCATTTTTACCGCGACTCTTTCCCCTCTGTAGACCCCTAAAAGAACGTCGCCGAACTCACCCTTTCCTATGCACTCCCTCAGCTCAAGTTCGTGGGTCTGTATCACCCATCCAGCCTCAACGAAGGCCTTGGGATCAACGCAGAAGTCCTGCTTGCCCTGTTTGGGAAGCGACTTGGTGAGCTGGGTGCAAAGGCCATCGGCGTCCTGCTCGTAATGCTCGACTAGGAGGGCGAGGTTTTCGAAGAACTCCTCGTCGTCGATGGTCAGCTGATTGTTTTTGTACTTTACTCTGTAGTGCTCGACGCGGCCTTGGAAGCACACACACAGCGTATAATCGCCAGGAAAATTCGTCGACTCTCTAACCAGGAACAGACCGTCCTCTCTTGGGCGCAGCAGCCTCTCCGCAGTTTCTCTCGATATCTTGCCGTGGAACCAGCTGAGGAATTCAAGCGTTACATTTTTATGGAAAATATGATTCTCTTTTACTTTCACCGAACATCTGTACTGTGATTTTCTGAATAAAATATCATACTATCAAGCTGTGTTGGTAATAAATTTTTTTTCTAGTCAGTCATTAACGAACCCTTTCACTTTTTAATGTGTTCACATGCCTTAAATGAAATGACATCAGCATTTCCAGTCTCCTAACAACTATAGACCCCACATTATGCATGATGGTTTCAAATTTTCAAAGAGAAAAGAGACAGATAGTTGTAGTTAAATGCTTTCCTCGTGTTAATATACATATTAGAGTGTTTCTTATTTAGGGCTCGGATGAAATTTTCATCATTCGCCCTCCAAATCAGCTCCAAATAATTCAAAAACAATTCCCTGATATTTCCAGATTATTTTCTCAAGTCTAACCACTCCCACCAAGAGAGTGGATTTCCCCAATTAAATTATAGGTGTTTCGACCACATTTTCAGCATATATTTTACTGGAAGAGTAATAATTTTTTTTTAATATCTGCAAATGCGAGATTTCGGTGGGCATTGGTGCTACTATCCGATAAAAAATTCACATTGTTATACCAGGCAATTTAGAAGAATTGCACACCTTCTAAGTCTGACGGTGTTTTTCATTTGATGGTTGTGCAATTGGCCTGGATTACCTGGTACGATGATTTGATTTTCTTTGCAATAATGAAATGGGAATTTTTCAATTTCCTTTTCAGCCATTTATCAGACGTTTCGTCATATCACTTTTTCGCAGACCAAGTTTGAAATTCTCTGAACAATTTTTTCCCCCCTGACATTCCCCGGTTTTCCATGAGCGTATCCTACCAGGAATTCCATGCTGGACAAACAAAACTTTCCGACATTACATTTTCCGGGCACCGGAAGATCCCAAGAAAATGTTGCTGTAATTCCGGAATATCCATGCATTTCAAGCGTAACAAATTTTCAAACAACTTACGGCATTGCGTTCAGCTTGACTTCGTGCCTGGGGTTGTTCGTCATGGGTGTCGGATTGGCAATGTTACCCGAATTCGAGGCCATTATGACGGTGGGTGTTGTTAAATTACCACCATGAGTGAGGGATTGCGTGACGTTCGCCGACATCGAATGATGTGTCATTGTAGGTGAAACTGGTAACGGTGTTACCGTGTGCAGATTCGACGAAGCTGTATGCTGGGTCGTATTTTGGCCGAGGGAATTATGGGAGGTAAGATTCGAGGGTATTGTGTGGTGATTTTGGTTCCCATCGAGCTTCGCTTGACGTGGTGTCGCCGAAATATTCGGATATCCACCACCGGTGTTGTGATACGTAGGCATCACTGCGGCTGCCACTGTCGGCTGAATCAACCTCTGAAATCATTCGTTATGACTGAGATAACGATTTTTGCTTATAAGTTGTGAAGGTGTAAATCAAATTACAGGAATACATATAATGCCGAAAATCTCTTTTATATAACGCGAGCATCCTTTACGCGTTTTTCCATGCGCGTTTTCTATGACGGTCCAGTGAGTCTGCGAATGCGCATGCGCGGAGTACAGAAAATACCACTTTCAAGTCCTAGGAGTTAAAGGTGGTCTTTTCAATGCTGCGCGCATGCGCTGTCGCGAGAAAATCTGACGTTACGTGACCCTAACCTCAATTTTGTACTTCGTGAAAAAACACGTAGCATACTCTTGTTGTATACAAAGAATCGTGTGCAACAAGGAGGCAACGGTCTTTTCGCCTCGCCTATTTGCAACATTCGTCTTTGGCTCGTATTGCGTCCTCACGTACGACTCATATTGCAAAATTACGCCCGGCCCAAAACGACCGAATTTGCCTCCTTGGTAAACAATATACTATTTTGTCACAGGTGCAAGAAAAGTGGGGCTTTGCGTATTATTCAATTTTATGGAACTGAAGTTAGAAACGTTACTGTAATGATTCACGTTTCGTAAAAAAATCGTTAATTCGTAGCTAGAGGAATTTCTGAATTGCAGTAAAATATAACAGCACAAAACAAGTTCATATTTTGAAAAGTTAATTACTTCAAACTCGCTATAAACTTGCAAAATAGTGACTTCCCCAATGTTTCGTTACGTTAACGTTACTAACTTCAGCTTCATTGAATTTTGGGAGTTTATATCGCGACAAACGATTCAGCAAATTTATTCACAAGAAAGAAAATTTCTAGGTCACATTGTGACTTCACCGTTCGAGTCCTTGCCAATAATTTACTACAAATGTCTATTTTTGTACAACGATAACTCAAAATCGGAAGAATCATCTCTAAATTATTTGCGAAAATAGCGGTTAAAGTTTCTAGGACTAGTGTTATCGAGACCGTCAATTTCTCGCGTTTGTTTCTAGATACCTGTGTCAAAACTTACTTAAAGACAACTAAAACTCAGGGTTAACGAAATAGTGAGTAAGCCAGCTAATGATTTATATAAGCTCTCATTGTCAAACATGAAGCTGCGACCGAAGTCTGCATAGTATCAAGTTTAATGTAATTATACACGTTATAAAGATATACGAAAGACAAAGTAAGTGAAAAATTCTCCGACGGCATTCGTGTTCGATTTATCTTCTCTGGCAGCGATTCCTGCAGCGCTTTAACAACTCATGCCGCAAGATAACCGCAGACTCGACAGAAAGCAACCACCGATGAGTTATTATCGTCAACTTCCTCTTTGTTCTGCGTCTCCTTCTTCGCCATATTTGCATCTATTCGAATATTACTGAACTACCGCGAATTACTCACCAGCGTTGAATTCTGCAGATTTTGGCTCATTATCAATGACGGTGGGCGACCATTATCTACAAAAACAAAACAACGAGTCTTGAATCTATTTGCAAAAAATATACGAGGATTCAATACAACGCACAATCATAAGTAATTTCATTTTGTAGTTTCACTTCATGTAGCTACATTTTGGTGAGGCTGATACAAGTATTTGAATCGATATATGTCTGTAGCTCAATTCGATCAAACAATTTGTTCGACGAAACGGAATAACAACTATAAAATATCATTCGATTTGTTTAAAATTGTTAAATCGAATGAGATTTCTTCCTAGACAATGTGAACGTTCAACACAGCTGACGATTATATTTACCAGGCTATGTAAAGGGTGTTTGAATGATAACAGACTTCACAAAGAATTTAAATGATATATTTAATTAAACAAACACTTTTTGGTTCGTTACATTCACGTAAACACTGCATCGAACAAACATGGCTTGGTTAAATTATGGACACGAACAATGAAATGAATTTTCTGTAAAAGAAAAAAATAGTAAAATATAATGTTAAAATCATGAATCACCAGATCTAGATTTCCGGCCTGATGACGTTAACGGATAATACGTGTAACGATAGTCATTGGTGAAGTTGATAAGTTGCATGATTGTGAAAAACAATAATCTATATACATATAATTATATGCATATAACCGCGTATTTCATTCATCGCATTGCGTAAATTAATACCAAGATGCACGACTACGTATGTACGTGTATGCAGATTAATACGTGCACCAATTATGCAAACTAGTCTCTCCGCCACTTCTGCTGCTTATACCTGCCATATTGCCAGCTGACGAATAATAGGAGGAGGAAGAAACTCGCTGCCGAGGAATACTTAATTAGGTGTTTGATTAATCGCGGACTCGGTGTTAAATCGATATGCATGCCTATAATATAATAATTTGCATGTAATTCTGAAAGTTTTCTATATTATAAACAGCATAGGCCAGACTTTCACCCAGATGTGAAGACGTAATATTATTTTCATTTCGTTTCTTTTCATTTTTCGATCATAATTTCTTTACATCATATTCAAGACCGTTAACGAGTAGAAAATATAGTTTGACATTTTTTTGAGTATTTTAAAAAATTTCCTCATCAAAATCACTTTAAATATTTATAAATAATTGAGCCGTTCAATAAAATAATGTCTGATAAAATTCAGGGGAAGATTGCAGAAATTTTTTTCAATAAAATCAAAAATTACTCATTCGTTGGGCTTGCATGAAATTCCCCATATACAAATACAGATAATCTGAATGTCTTATGACGTGTGGTTCAACATACAAGGCGCGGCGATGACAATGATCAACATCCGCGGTAAACTATTTTTCCAACCCCACCTTATTTAGATTATATTATTATACCCTCGTTGAAATAAACTGCAAATTATCAACAGCTTAACTATAATTGAGTATGTATTCAAACGATGCATGTACATTTTTTTTTTTTTTAAATACATATAACTCTTGTAAAACTGCACGTAACGATGTTTATATAATGTAAACAAAATCGTTTTTTTTTTTTTTACATACGTTTTTCAAATATAATTTCGGCAACCGTTTGAAAATTAAGACATTGTTTCGTTAGTATAATATTTCCATGACGTTAAACGCGGATTTCTAACGTCTAAAACGACAAATTAAAAAATCGGCTTTAATTTAACATTATCTTGAAATTTTTCTGAATTTCACTTATACGATCAGTTGTTTCGATTATATATTTGAAAAATTTCAAACCTCATCAGTGATTTTACGAAAAGCTAAAAAATTGCATAATCTTTCACGATACGCTTATAAATAAATTTGAAGAATCTCTAGGAAGAAACTGGTCGTTGCATATCACCGTCTCGTCTTTTTTTTTTCTTCCGTAATCAAAAGACATTTCGACTTTCTAAATAACGATAATAATTATCGAACGACAATCGCTGTACAGTAGCTGTTATATCATCATCAAATATATAAATAGGATTCTTATCCTCTACATATCAAGTATTATCTTCCTCTCTCGGTTTTTTCTTTTCTTTATTTGTTTACTATATATATATATATATATAGTATATATACACACACACACACACGCACACACTTGCAACGGAAATGTACATCGATTGTGGTATAGATAAAGAAAACAGGTGCGTGAGTCGTAGATGTTTGTAGATACATCGTGTGAATTCATGCGGCTGTTGTTATCATCAAAACTATATCAGATGTCGTATGTATGCAGTAGCGGATAAATTAAGGTTCAAAGGATTGAATTTTAAAAAATTATTAGTCCGATTATCGCGTGACGATCTGAAGTCTGATAAAGTCTGAATTTTCATGTGTATACGTTTTATTTTGTTCTGATTTTGACTATTTCCATTTCTTTTTCTTTTTTTTTTTCTTCACTCTTTCTACGATCGAATCGTCACATTTTCAAAGAATTAATTCAATCACAACGATACTTCGACCATCTTTACATCATTGTGTGATTTAAATTATAATTCATAACGATGATAAGAGTGATAGAAATTGGCAAAATTCGATGTACATTGCAAGAGTTTGCGAAAAGTTTACTCGATTAGAATTGAGAAAAGATCGTTTAAAATTTCGCCTCATTTTCAAAATCTGTAAGTCAGCCTGACGTATGTAGTGTAATATTTTCGTGGAGTATAAAAACGTTAGAAAAAAATATGGACAACGGTGAATCGCGAAATATTCAATCGCGGCGAAAGATAAACGATTGCACAGATCAATTTTTCAAGCAAGCAGAAACCTTACATTGATTTTACGTTTCACGATAGAGAAACAAAAAAAAAAAAAAAAAACGGGGTGAAAAAATGAAATAGCTGAATAAATAAAAGATGTATTGAATAATTCAGCGTGCGTTTTTCCTCGGCATCGGCAATGACGTCAGTTATGTCATACGAGAGAAGAAGAAGAAGCAGGAAAAGAAGAAGAAAGAAGGAGAAGATACCTACATATGTAATAATAAAATTTATACGTAGGTGGAGGACACATGGAGGTATTTGATATAAGGTGAGGACTCGCAGACCGACATACTAATACACATGAATCACCTTTACGTAATCTTAAGTGGCCATTACTCAGGATAGAGCTAGACTGGTAAACTAGCACGCACCCACTTTTCATGCCACTTGAAATTACTATTTTATACGCACATCGCGCGGTGTTTATAGACATATACGTGTATAAACATGTGTGGCGTGAAAGCGATTCGTACATACGAATAAACCTGTGAGGATTCTTTGAAACTGCACGCAGCTTAAGATTAGACTGACCGTAAATGGACTTGAATTTGCGATATGAAATAAAATTGAAGAGAAATAAGGAACTTTAATTGGCAAGTTTGTTTATTTTTTTTTTTTTTCACACAACGAGTCTCGTTTTATTCACTCGGTTTCATCGTTCTCAGAATTCCTTATTATAAGAACACACGGCACAGTTTCAATGTACTTAATCAAGTTCAATCAATTTATTCGTGAATTATGTGAATGATTTGAACCAATCTTTTTCATCGATTATAAATATAATCGAGAATGTATTCGTTAATTTATTCGAGCCATATCATCGTTTGATTGTCAAAGATTGAAAAGCAATCGGTGATAATTTATTTTTTCTTCTTCCCAACATGTAGAAGACGAAGTGTTGATTGGCGTTTGAAGCATACAAATATAGCAAGCTGATTCATACATTGTAAATGTAGATTTGTATTTAAGGTTATACAGCAGTCCTACCTTTACCGACCGAGCATTCAACGTCGTTCTTATTTACGATTATCAGGATATGAATAACTTTCCTGAAATCCACTTTGTAAGAAAGAGCGATATGATTCTAATTACATTTTACAGAGTGATTGAGAGGGATTACGTGAAAAACAAATTTTACTTTCATCAGGTAATTTCTCGTAAGATTTCTGTAGTCCTAAATGATTTCTCATGACTACCGATAATAACCAATGCAGAATTTTATTTTAATATTACTGTTTTAGTCTCATTTAGGATATTACGAAATCATTTCTATAACAAACATGAAAATCATCTCAACGTCGGCAGTTTACTATTAAAATATGTGCAAATAAGAATGTAAATAAGTATGACGATGAAAACATAAATGAATAGAAAAAATTAAATACCACGCAATATATTTCGTAGCATAAAGATGCGAGTAAAAACAAGGGGGAAAATAAATCCAAATTTGACTGACGTAATAATTGTTTTTACTTGTATGAATTTAAATTAATTTTCAAGTAATTCAAACTTAATTCTTGTAATTCAGACAAACTTCTTTAATTCGACTCAATTCATTTCAATTCATGAATATCGAATCTTTTTCACAATAATTCCCAATAATTCACTCTAATTCAAATCAGTTAAAAAAAAATTCAATTCATTCCTTTGCATTTCCCGTTAATTCGAATAAATTTTATCTCACCCCGAACAACTAATTCTGCCACAAGTCCAAACTAATTCAAATGAACTCGACTTAATTTTCCATAATTCAATCAATACTCAGTTAATTTTCGACAATTCAATTAATTCTCATTAATTCAGGTGAATTGGAATTAATTCACAAACTTGTCGACGCATCAATTCACCGAGTTATTTTCCTCTCGATTAAAAATCCGAAAAATTCCACATGTTTCAGAAAGTTTCAGCATCACCGGCAGCTTTGCTGAACGAATATATATATATATATATATAATGTACGCACTTTGGGGGGCACGCAAAGTGAGTTGTATATTACGTATGTGCCTGCACGTATGGTTTCAACCGAGCACCTATCACGTACTCTTACACGACATCGTTTGCATGCTTTGCGAATATACACGTACCTTCGCACATATGCAAAGTTATACACACATGTATATGTACGTAAATGCTGTAAATGTTCACTTCCATTTAGGTGACATCATCGTGATCGCCTTCATGATGCGCACTTCGTAACGCTACATACATTATACATCTAGACGAGGTGGGGTTGAAATTTCGAATTTGAAAAGTTCCGAAGGCGCCGAATTCCGCAATTTTTTAGTTGCGAAACCTTGAAGTCAAAGTTTTGATTGAGCCGAAACCCAAAGCTGAAAGTTCCGAAATGGCGTAAATCCGACGAGTCGAACTCCCGGAAGTAAGAAAATTAGAAAATATAAAAATCCGAAGCATCGAAATTCTTTACGATCGAAGATTTTCAGTTCTGTGAATTTCTGACTTGCTGAAAGTTTCGCCACTTCCATCTTTCCGTATTTTTCAATTTTCGATATTTTTACCTTCGGAATCATGGTCATTCCGATCAATTTCAAACCCGTCCCATGTGTATGTAAAAAGAGGGTTACGTTAACGTAACGGAACCTCGGGAAGGAAATTCGTCATTGGGAATTTTAGAACGACTTTCGGAAAGTTGAATTTTCAAAATACGAGCCCGTTTTGTTTATCACGGCTGACTAAATTTCGGACAATTCTAAAGGTGCGAAGTAACGATTTTTCCGAAACATGCATCGTTGCAGCAACGTTACCAACTTTAACCTCACCGAAAAAAAAATACCCATGCCAAAGATATTATTTTTTTTTCTACAAAGGTAGCAGATTTTTCCTACATTTTTTAGTGGAATCTGTTCTCTTTTTATTTTTTATTGTAGATATATATATATATATATATATATGAGATTCGCCATATTACTGAAAACTGCAACTTGCATGCAGATGAAAAAAGTAAACCCACGGATTTCATAACAAAGGTTTATCATGGTAAGAAATACATTTCTAAATTTATAAAATTGTGTGTGTGTGTGTGTTTTTTTTTCAAACTATATCCAGATCCGGAATGAATATAAAAGTTTGAAATCAGTGTAATTCGATATTTTAGATTTCTACACTCGTACATTGCATTCACCAATATTCCTCACGCATGAAAAATGATTCACTGGATATATTTAATTTCTGCCTTTTACTTGACATTCGTAAGAACGTTCATGGGACGTTTAAGCAAGATTGTAATATAATTTGCCTGGATTTCGGAAAAATTTTCCAACTTTACGTTCGGAACACGGAAAACGAACCGAGAGAAAACAATATTAGCATAAACCGGAGTAAAATGTCTGAGATATAATTGTTACAGTAAATAACAAAAATGCAATACGATATGCAGTGAAATTACAGATCAAATTTCTTCACATCCTTATCGTTTCATTTATTATTCATAGACACGTATCACGTTTCGCTAATCGCAAAATATAAACATACGGTGACGTTATGTTCGCGATGATTTCGACATTTCATGACTCATGAATAAAATCCAATTGCATTAATGGCTTTTGCAATTTTCTCGTACGAGTTTTAATGATAAACAAATAATTATCAGGATGATAAATAATAATTCTACGATATCGAGGACTCGATTAGCTTCCCAAGTTTCAGTATCTCTTTAAATATTCATCATTGTATCTCAGATTCCGTATTAGAAGCAACTATCAATTAATATTTTTCACTCAAAAAATTACTCGAATTGCTCTCAACTTCTGTCTCTTTGTTTATCCTCCATTCATTTTCTGTCGTAGAATCAGCTTCATCGCGTGCGATTTGTCTCTATTGTTGTACATTTCGTGTTTCGATAACGAATTTAATGTAAAAATAGCAGCAACAGGTTCATTTATAATGAATCTAGAATGCAAAACAAGAGATTAAAAAAGGTGCTTCAATTTTCGGGAACGTAAAAATACGCATAAAGAATATATAATGCTGCATAATAAATGTGAAAAAGGATTCACTCGTTCGGTATTCTTAACAGTACAATTTACTGTACAATGACCGAGAGTAAATCCCACATCTGTCGGCCTTATAAATCGCGTTATAAATGTTTAACGTCCCGGTGTTTGGAAGTTGATTTTATTTGTGTTTTTCATCATTTTTCCGTCTTCGCGAAAAGCGACTGGCAATAGCTTTCAGTGATATACTACAACAAATGTTACAAATGAAATTACAAGTATACTCAAACATTTCAGTCCATAGTGTCAAGTATTTTTAGTATATTTAGAGTACTTGTCAACACGTTTCGTTGCGGTTTTTATCGTTAGTAACAAATTGATTGAAAACAATTGTAATAAATTACAGGAATAATTCATTTCTGAGAAACTTACTCCTCTACGCATGAATCATAATTTTTTGGGATCGTTGATTACGAATCTGAAATCGGATTCAAAAAATTCAACATGGCGGATCCAATATGGCGGACGAAAATCGGATCGCAGCCGGAGAAAAAACTCTGTCCAGTGTTTTTTGAGGTCGCTGATTATGAATTTGAAATTAGATTATCAAAATTCAGTATGGCGAATCTTATTAGCAACCCCGAAAACCAGTGCATAAAGTTTTTTAACCGGATTTCATTAACTTTGAAATTTTCGTTCGCTATCTTGAATTTTTGATATCTGATTTCAGGTTCGTAATCAGCGACCCGAAAAACCATGGAATACTATCTTCTTATAAAAGTTGACTCATCGCAATAATATAGTAAGACTTGAAAGTTTATTGTATAAAAATTCATTCGTTAGTACGCATTGTAAGAGTAAGAAAAAAAAAAAAAAAAAAGAACGAGCATCCAAATACACCGAATTATAATTATAAGTTAGCGTCGACAATATTATTTTTAACCTCATTAGCCATCGTTAAGGCGAGAACGAAATGTTTGGTACGAAATTTCATTTATTTTCATCACCACTCCGTCAAAACAAAGACTTGTATCTATTATTTTTAAAATTCGTCCCAATAACACATTATAGAGTTTGAAAAAATGTCAATTACCATACAAATTTTTAATCACTAGTCAGACGCTTTGACATTATTTATAATTATTCAATTTTTTTTTTTTTCTTACTCTCGATTTGTGCGTTTCCTTGCATTTTTCGTCCCTATAAGGGTATAATAATATCACTTTCTACCACACTTTGGTGGTAATCGGAAATGAAGAATACTATTCAAAACGTGAATTGTTGTTAATTATGAGCAGATTGTATGTGAAAAAGAAACGAAATCAAAGGAATTCCACAACATGAAAACATATCTTATTTCTTATCTTTTTTTCCAATTGAATAATCTAAAATTTAGAAAAGTGAAAAATCAACGAAAAGCACCATCTTCCATGTAACGTAAAATTCTCACTTTTTGACAGAACCTTTCTTTTAACCTGAACAAACTTTTTAGGGGGTGCCATGGTGAAAAATCACAAATTATTTTTTTAAGAAATACCCTAATGTACATACAATAGCCATACGATATCCATAGTTTAATTAATTACAGAGGCAAGCAACGGAGGCGACGACGATGAGCCAAATTAGTATCGCGGGATGCGATTCGAACAATTTACTTCATCCGACGACTAGATGTAAAAAAGTGAATTTGCAACAGCAGCAGCTAATTTGCCGGAAGACTGTCTTCTCCTTTCTTCTTCTTCTTCTTCTTTTCTCTCTCCTTGTTGAAAATAATTAAACAGCACGACCCATCCTACCGCTGTGCCTCTCAATTTCACCATCATTATATTACAACCTTATATCCATTAAGCCCGAGACCACCTGTGCCTATTATTTCTCTCCTTCTCCAACCATCCAACAACATGGCTGCAACAGTTTCCGGTAACCGTGTACGTACGTAATATAAGTAACAGATTTATTTTTTCACTAATTAAAGGAGTTCGCACGACGTGCACGGAGGTTTTATAAAATTAACTCGCGTTAGCAAAAGGGATAAATCCATTTTTTTTATTTTACAATTTACCTCTCCCGTCCTTCATTTAGTTTATCTCGAATTTTCTTTCGTTCTCTCTTCTATATACATGTTCTTTTGTTTTTCGTTTTTTTTTTTTGTTTTAACGGTGTTACAATTACACCTAGATTTATTCATTACTATCATTATTATCATCAATATTACTATCCACTCGATGAAAGCGTATATATTTAACGAGCACATGCCTGCGGAATTAAAAGTACGTGTATGATATAACCGAGAGGGAGCAGCGCGACTTTCGCATTCGTTCATAGTCTTCTCAAACCCACGCGGTAAAAACAGCACACATGATATGCGGGCAGATAAATACCTCGTCGGTATTTTTGTACTAATCGCGTGAGTATTGCGTTTATACCTGGTAGGTATTCACCGCATCTCTGCGACTCTGTGCCAACCACCATACAACCTCGTTGCGGCTTTACGCATCAACAACCGTGGTGTAAGAATTCGAAGAGGGATAAATTTAGATTCAACGAAGAAGGAAAGAGAACGAAGAAGAAGAAGAAGAAGAAGAAAAAGGAAAACACATCTGGAGAGTCGAAGAGATATACATATACACACAACGCGTGCGTACGTGCGTAAAACGCAGTGCAGGCAGCAGCCTTGACCTACCGAACATATATTTCTCTCTGTTCGTATATTATCGACAAATCAAAATGTAGTGTGAAAAAGAAGACAAGACAAAACAAAACAAAACTTTAACGAGCATTGCTGAAAAGCAAAGAAAGAAAAGAAAAAAAAACCGTCTACCAAAGAGTCGAAAAACATATACCTACATTCGGTTGGAGAATAAACCGGCAGATATTTGATCGAAGAGATGTTCTTGTACTGACCCTTTGAAGGTGCCATTTTTCTACTCAACAAATTTAAAAAAACCGTAAAGAATTATGTTGACAAGTTCTCTTAAATACACAAAAGATGGATATAAAATAGGTGGCAAGAATACTTATCACCGTAACTCAACCGTTTAAGCCAACGAAAACAACAACAGGAAAGTGAAAAAAAAAACAAACAAACACGAATCGATGGCAACCGCAGTTTTTACCAAGAACCTGTTACTCAGAACTATCGCCTCGAGACGAGTTATCAAACGTTTATAACAACTTAATCTGGGGCTTCTGGAACCGTTAAGTCTTATCATTACCATTGTCATTATTATTTCACGATAATCGTTAATTCATTCGGGATTACTTTACGCACGGTTTACACATTTCTTCGCTTCTTTTTAGAAAAATTTTTCGTATAATTAAGAATCGAGAGAGGGAGAGAGGGAGAGAGAAAGAGAGAAAAAGAATTTCAACGCTCGCGTGTTGAAATAATCTTCATCCTATGCTCGCAAGTGTGGAAGTCTCTTTACGTATAATATTTCACACGTTCTTCGAGGTCGTCGTGTGCAGATGGAGGAAGAAGTCGACTGCGCTAACCGTGAGCATTAAACCGGCTGAAGAAATTAAGAGTCGATATTAACGCTCGTCGTTACGTGCAGTCGTAAATACTACGCGGTGAAATCGTATGATAATTCCATTCCTTCGTTCGATCGCCAACGCGATGTCGGAAAAAGTGGTTTTTCGAGAGGATGAAAGAGAAAAAGTTCCTCTCGCCCAATGTGGAATTCGCGCGAGAGTCGTCGCAGCGTTGTAAATAGTATCTATTCCGTACGGTATCAGCAAAATGAAAATACCGCTGATGATTTTCATTCTCGAATGTCTTCTTCTTATTCTTCTTCTTCCACTTCTTCTCTACTTCAATCAAGAACGAATTCCGACGGCTCGGTGGTGAAACGCGAAGGAATTCCAAGACACGATATAAAATTCTCTGGCGTATCTATCTTTTCGTTTACTCTCTCAGACAAGCTATCCTCCCTCTCTCTCTCTCTCTCTCGCTTTCGCTCTCTCTCTGTCTCTCAAGGTCGAAACATCAAATTCCATGGTGGGAGAATTCCGTGACTGTCGAAATTCCACGACGACTGAACACCCTGGTTATTGACGCTTGTTAAAAATCGTAAAAGCGTGAAGGAGGCGAGATTCTAATAACACCGAGTCGTCGAGGTTTAGCGACGGGTAAGCGAATTTCGAGAGGTGCTGCTGCTGCTGCATATTCCTTCCGTTCAAACATTGAATAAAACATAACGAATTCTCGCGCGAAGTGCCTGTAGTAAGTAACAGCGAATTGCGAAGGAGAGAACGTCGTTTTGTTTCTACGTATCGGGGTAGCAAGTAAATACTCGAAAAAATTAGAGCGATGAGAGGAAAGTTAGCGGACTCTTAAAGGGCCGGTCGATCGAGCAAGAATTAGGAAAACAGGGGGGAAAACGGTTAGAAACAGGTTCGAAAAAGTACGAGGTTCCACTCGGGAAGAGGAGAAAAATAAGCAACTTCGAGAGTTTCTCGCGTTTCGCTGCGTAAACTCGGTGACGATTAAAGACAAAAAACAGGGGAAAAAAAAAACAATCAAGAAAAAATAAAAAAGCAATTCACACACTTCCCGACGGGAAACGGGGTCTGGTGTTCGTGCACACTCTAGTGCGTGGATGAGAGTCTCTCGGACTTCTATCCTCGTTTCGTGTAAAATTCTAGTGATTCTGTTTATATCGTGTTGTTTACGGATGAAGGTTGTTTTCCTGTACATTACCTGTTAACTAAGTGGAGTCGTGGTTTCCGCACTCGGTTGTATTCGTCGAGGGGTTAAACCAGCCGGACACTTTTACCCATCCACTTGACACAGCGCGACACCCGACGAGTATTTCACCTCGGACGTCAATTTTTTACCACGACGTCGACACAACACCGTAACAAACACCGTAACACTACATAGAGAACACCTTCGACTTCTGCGAGAAGCGAATGTCACACGCTCATCTCGACTCGTCGGCCATTTTGCCACAGAGCCTAGGTATCTGGTATGTAGGTGGAATTGAACGCTATAACCACTACTGTAATATCCGACAACACTGCGCCCACTTGGTTGGCAGCTCGTCGCTTATGTTAATTCCGCTCGGCTGTTTGGTTGGCACTGAAGTAATACGGTACGACCCGTAATAAGAGTCCACCGACTAGGCAGCCTGCGGCCATCTTGCGGCCGCTCAACGAACCTCGGCTCCATGCTCTATCAATAAATTCTCACGCTGTGCCGCGAGGTGGGGGGAATCCGTAAATACCGAAAAAACAGTGTGATTTCAATTCGGTTGATTCTGATCATTGTCTTTTCCTATGACAAATTAATGAAAGGGGTCGTTGTTACGACGAACCTAATTGTTCTCAATTCGCGATTTAAGTCTGTAAATTGAATATTTGGGTGAAACTCGTAGTGATCAATTCGTTTCCATTAGCTGTATGTACACCTTTAATACCATCAAACTGAAGTTAGTAACGTTATCGTAACGTGTGGAATTGTTTGAAATTCAGTAAACCGTAACAGATGAAAACACACTCATGTTTCGAAATCTTGTTCGTTCAAAACCATTGTAAAATTAAATAAGTACTCATTTTACCCCCAATGTTTCGTTACGATAACGTTATCCATATGAAAATATTTTCTTCATTATTCATAAATGAAAGAAGAAGAAGAAGCAGTTAACATGATAATAACTATTATATATTAACAAAGATTATTTGCTTTGGATGAATGTTGAATTTCAAAAACTTCACCAAACCTGCTAATAAATGGATATTCAGGCTCTGATAATTGCTAAAGTCCCTATATCTGTATACTGTAAGACTGTATTCTGACAATAGCCAAATGACTGATCTCGTTATTATTTTTGAGGGGAATATCACCTGGTGTCTCGCCAATTGCATGCAATGATGCACATGGTATGCGTGTACATTGTCCACGTACGTCAGTGTGTACATATAATCGCGCAAGGTGAAGCAGTGAGTCACAGTGGTTTTGGAAGCGTAATTAATGGACGACGTTGACACTGTCTCGTCGAGGTTTGCAGCACATGCGACACACTGCATACATATATAAATACATTAAACTTGCGACAGAAGCAGTCATATATATAGGTATATCACAATGGATACTCTCCAGGGTCGCTTTCGACACGATTCAATGTTATGCCTAAGGTGATCTTCATGCATTCGCATTAAATCCTCACTCGTGCATACTATATCCACACGATATACTCGTAACTATACAATATAGAGTCTGGTATATAATGCAATGCTTGCCAAATACACATTTAACAATCAATTATTTTCAAATTTACACAAAATAATAAATATGCTAAAATTTAATTTACGAACATCGTTCTATTTCAAAGTATTTTACCATTTTTAGCTGTCGTCAAAGCAGAGAAACGGTTGGCAGGCGGTTAAATTTATCAGAGTACAAAATTGAGGGAGACATTTCGCGCCTGGACTGCACAACCTGTGGCAAGTTTATCGCGATCAAGACCGTGGATGATGTAATTAATCTCGACGGTGTTATTGACAGCAATTGCGATGATATTTGGTTGGAGGTTGTAGTAAATAAATAAATAAACGATTGAATGATGATTGCTTACATTACCGTTTCTACCTTACATATCTTTCACGCATAAGTATTTTGTTTATCAGGCTAAAACACGAAAGGAAAAAATCGTCTACTACGCATTGTCTCAGATTATCTACTTAGAGCGTGATTCACCAAAGGAAGAAAAATATGAATCGGTCTTTGCTTATGCTGACGAATCTGACTTAGTTATGCTTAGATGGAAAAACGGTACGGCGATCGGATTTTTTACGCTCAAGCAAAAAGGTAACACACGTCTAGGTGAACATAAGTAACTGGAAATCCTAAGAATCCAATCTTGTTAAATTGAGAAATTATCGTTTTCCAATTCGGACAAATTGATTTACACTAACAATCCGTATGTATCGAAACATGCTGTTCCGAGCTGGTCGCAGAAAACGTGATGCTTAAACTCGATCATATTCAAATACAAAACTTGATTTTTGTTCCATATTTTACTTGAACATTCATTTAATACCGGAAAATAAGTTTAACAACTTGGACGATATATTCTGTGCTTCATGTTCGAATAATTGACTTCAAACGATCAGCTGATAACTCAGCACCTCGCCATGTTGACGAAATGTATGTTACTAAAATATTATTTATAAAAAAAAATTTTTGCAAAAAGTTAGGCCCTACTTATTGTCAACCAACAACACAACTTCATAAGGATAAAAATAATCTCTGAAAGAAAAATTGTCATTTAATAAACCTTCTAAAAATTCTTTCACGCACAGATTGTGACACAAGTTGGATTTCACCTCGACTAGATGCTTAAGGAAATTTGTCATTGACTGTGAAAAGCTGTAAAAAATATTAATATTTGATGACATTGTTTTTTTTACAGGTACTAAAATATTCCCTGAAAGTGAAGTGGAGTACGCGATGCCAGTGCTAGATACGGCCTACATACGTTCAGAATGTAGAGGTAATGGAATCGGCACTGAAATCATAACTAAAATAACGCAAATGTTTCCAAACGAAGACATTGGCTTTTCACGTCCGATATCGGATGGAATGTCTAAAGGTTTTGTTTACTCATTTATTTGTACAGATCGATTACTCATTAACTTTAAATATTTTTATTTTAATTTTTTTCTTTCTCTTTTTTCTTCCGTCCACAAACTGCAGTCTTGGCGAGATTTTTGACGAAAAGCAAAGAATTTCGTTTGAAATTTTGGGAAATTGTAGACGGCGGTAACGAGGGAAACAAAAAATTGGTATGGTATGGGTTGCAAAATAAAAGAAAAAGTTAATTGTATTGATTTTAATTGGATAGCTGGGAAAAAAAAGAAAAACAAAAAATCGAATTAATAATTCAATAACGTGTGTATATATATGTATATATATATAGCTATTATTTGGATAACATTTGTTATTATATATATATTTATAAAAAAAATATTAAGAAGAAAAATGATGGTTAAAATGGTTAGAGATGATATCAGTATAATATACAATATACGTTACATGCATATGATTTACACATGTATACTTTCAATCCGGTTTTACTTCCCAATTCAATGTTAGTCTTTTAATATATATAGTGTGATTGAACATGGAATGAAATATGCGGGTGGGGTGAGAAAATTTGTTTGTTTTTTCAAATTTGATCTCTATCGTTTTTATATCAATTATGTATAACATTAAGATTAAGAAGGCGGGTTTATTTAAAATTAGCCTTAATGTCGTTGAGCAGCATCGATCCTATCACCATTTTTTCACAGTTTACGCATACCTCCAAATCGTCAGTTTCTCCGATTTTTATTGTTATCAACACTAACGATTTAGAGGCTAAAGTCTGCGCCGCGAACCTGTAACCAGATTTTGAAAACTATTTTTATTTTGTGTAACCATCAATTACGTATGATTTTAAGAATTGGAAAATTTTATAGCATTTAAATGAAAGGAAAATTTACTGAAGGAAAAAAGAAAGAATAAGGAAAGAGAATTCAGCTCAGGTAATTCTAGAATAGTCACTTTTGCGACCAAAATAATCCGAAATCGAAGATAAAAATTTTTTGTTCGACATGAAAAGAAAATACAAACTTATAAAACTTCACGTTTTCTATGTCTGAATAAAGCGACTGAAAGTTGGTAAATATCTTACCTTAATATATTGCCTTCACTAGAAATCAGAGCAACATTGGCAGATTCAAATACTTTCTGTGATATAATTTTCCTGTTGTGTCCAGGAAAAGCTATTTTCACCACATGCTCATTCATCCCTTTCAACTTGGCCTGTTCCGCGGTAAAGAAGCTCTCAGTCACCATTACAGATCGTACTAATTCACCTACGGGTGCTTTGACTGTTACTGAGGACGACAGCGTTTCATCGTCTTTTTGATAATTTATGTTTAAATTAACCGGCTGCGTTGAATCGTTGAAGTTAACGCCAATTGTTGAAGATGATGTCGTTTTCGGCTGAAGTATTTGTATTGGCATAAAATCGTGAACTTGAATTCCCGATGGCAGATTCTGAAAGGAGAAAACTATCGTCATTCCGTTTTATCGTGAGACGGTGAGTTGGTATTTGGCTAACCTGTAAAAATCAATATTTTTACGATAAATAGAAGTTTTGGAAACATGGTCAATTTTTCAATAGCTTTTTAACTTTGCATTGAACTTGTAGTATAGAATATTCTGCTATTAGATTTCCGTTCTGTATAATTTTTATACTCATCTGCCCCTAAAGTTTAAATCTGGTTATAATTTATTTCAAAGACGTTAAAGTAAAAAATTAGATTAAAATTGAAGTAGATTCAAAACACGAGCATCTTTATATTGAAAATCGACTAGAAACTGACTCATCGCGAGTTGTAGATAAAGAGTCAGTCTGACAAAGCAAAACTTGGTTTTAAAAGGATCAAACACACCTTAAAAAGTTTTTTTATACTTGAAAAGAATATTATCACATTACGATTTGGTTACCGAAATTACTGGCTGGTTTTACAAAGTAAAGTTATTTAATGGTTCAGAACAGTTGATAAAGTTCTACATCCTTCATTAACAGGAGAAGAAAAACAAAGAATGAATGAAACAACAAACAATCAGCGAAGAGGAATTAACACCCTTCATAGTGGACAACCTCACCTTGTTTCCAACTTTGATATCTTTTATGGTAGTGCTACTTTCGTTAGAAAACGTTAGCTCAATGCTATTCATAGCAGAGCTAACAAGATGCTGAGATCTGGTAAACCTAAAATCAAGTTTCAGTCCTTTTCCACTGACTTTATTAAGCAGTTCTGTGGCCTTGATGGGAATAAAAGAGGCCGCTACTTCCGTCACGCCGTTCAGCTGCAACGGGTTCATTGGAGTCAAGAAACCACCGAGACTCGGTGTCATTATTGGAGTTATTGGAATCACTGAAAAGAAACGATCCGAATTAACCAGTTGATCCATTAAAATATTGAACCAAGAAAATATTTTGAATCACGCACCATCATCCAAATCCAAAAGCAGATCAAGATTGCTCTTTGGCTTTTCCTTAGCATCTTCTTTACCCTCTCTTTTAACTGGCTTTTCTTCCTCTTCGGATTCCTCGCTATCAGATTCATTCTCGCTATCAAAATCCTGGGAACTGGATCCGCTGTCACTGTTGTTCAACTTCTTTATCACATTTTTCTTCTTCTTCTTTTCATCCTCTTCGGAGTACTTATCAGAATCGGAAGAATACTCCGAGGACTCCCTATCCTCAGACGAACTTTCCGAAGAATCGGTAGACTCGTCTTCACTCTCAGACTCTGAAACTAGTTGTATTTTTCATTTCAATTTTATTTACGTCGCTGTAATATAAACGCAAAATTGGTTTCATTAAACTCGGCATTGAATTTTCAAACCTATGGATTAATTTGTAATGAAATTTTCGACGGGCAGATATCTTGAAATTTTCCAAACTCGACTGCAAAATATTATAGTAGAAAGAGATGACGCCTGACAATGATTGGTTTGCAAACAATACTTTGGAAACGATTGTGAAAAATTTCAAAAAAGGATATAAGGAATTTTCTTACAAAACGATCCATGGGTGTCAACATTTAGGGCTGAGTTTAATAAAAGAAATATCACGTTTATATTACTGAGACCGTTCAACATAGCCTGCAGAGAATCAAACTGCAGTGGTCTGGCCCTTACTGTCCATAACTTCTCGAGTTTAGCTTCTTTCGCTAGTCTCAGCATCATTTGACAACTGCTTAAATTCCTACATAAATCATGCTCCTCACTCCATCTTTTCTTACCTTCCGCAGGACTGCTCTCATCCTCGCTATAAAAGCTCTTCTCCTTCTCCTTTGTCGCCTTCTTATCTCTCTTTTCCTTTCTACTGTGTCTTTCATCTTTTATTTCATGGGCGCTTACTGGCTCGGCGACATCTCTGACAGAAGGGTCTGGTGCAACCTCTGGAAACTGTGGTAAAATGTGATGACCGACACAAGGAGTGTCAAGATAATGAGAGAGCGTGCCCAGCTGGAACTGGGAGTCTTTAAATCTAGACTCCAGCATCGGGGCTGGTTTGGGTGCCAAGAATATCTTCTTGGCAAACTGTGATAACTTGGTTTCGGCGGTTCCGCCATCTTGATTGAATATGAAATGCCTGAGGAATCTGGCCCTGTCCCTAATGTCATAATTTTGGTCATACTTAGCCAGCTGGAAGACGTACTGACAGAGAAGTTTGGTCTGGTTCGGATTTGATAGATATAACTTCACCGCGAGGTTCAGCGTTTGGAGCTTTACAATGTCCTGTTCGTTTATGAAACTCTTGGCCATTTTTCTCAGCACATCTGGAGCTATTTTTGGCACTCTGTCTGAGTACTCTCCCAAAAGCCATAGAATCGAAGCTCTAGCTTGAGGGACCGTTATAAAATCCATCAGTTTCGCCATATGCGCTATTATATCTTTGTGCTCGTTTGGCTGTGTTTGCAACAGCTTCTTGATCACCACCACACTTTCAGCCACCACGGCCTCTGTGATCAGATAAATATTACTAATTGTAATTGCTTCATGTGGTCACATGAAAATATTTCCTACAAAGTTGATTGTAAAGATTTTATGCATCTTATTATTTTACGTTTTTGTTCTTGTTTAGTAGATACGATACTAGTAGCTTGTAATAAAAGATTCTACCAAGAATAATCATGAAGCTTCATGTAATTTTTGTAATGCCGTTTTATATTTGCAGTAATCATTCAAATTAATGGGAAATCTTTGTAGTCACTAATTTAATCATAAGTCAATCCAGTTTCCACACCAACAAGTGTACTTCGGAAGATCGATATGTATCAAAGTTTTTGTCTACTATTGTGTGCTCAAATTTCGAGAGAGGACGATGAACAATGCGTAAGTAAACAAGTATTCTTATCAACTTACCATCTCTGTTGCTCAGCAAAGAAACCAAGCCATTCAGACACGTATCAGTAACTTCCTTGATGTTACTGGCACATCTACCAATGGCCTGTATGCTAGCGCCAACAAATTCCTTGTCGCTGCTAGAAATGTAAGTCTGAAATTCTCTCAATATAACACCGATGCTGGTTTCAGTTGCTAAATTTGTAAGAATGTCAAGTTTCAGTAGCTTGATGTGTGTCGCATCTGATGTTCTGACGAAAAACGATTTCAGGAAAGGCTCGAACATACCCTGAAAAATTTCATTAACTTCTTTGATAATTTTGGGGAAAAATTTCGTTTTCTCTTGTATAATATTCTGTTTTCTTTTCAATTTAATTACCTTTCTGGATATGGATATGCTCGCTATGCAGTGAAGAACGATACTTTGAACTTCTCTGTGGCCGCGTAATAACCTGATCAACGCCTTTGCAGCTATCATCACTTCGCTGCGAGGTGCTGCATGGTGGTATAGCTGTGCAACAGCCATCACTACCGATGCGTTCCTACTCTGCAAAAGTGGTTTGGTATTCCTTAACAGCAAACGGTGGTCCGGGTCTAGAGAAAATTTAGGCTTCTTTGAGTTGGATGAATCCGAATCGGAGTCGTAAAATGGACGATTTTCCTCCTCCTCTGCATCCTGAAAACCAGCTTTGAATCGTCAGTGGAATCCTTCATCAGATTGTCGGCATTGTGAAAGAATTTTTTTTTTCAAACTACTGAAAATGTTGCGAATTTGGACATATAAAATTTCTTGTAGATATCTTTTTGCTACATTTCTTACACAAGACTTTGATTGTATTGAAAAATTTCTGGTTCAGAATAAATGTTCTCACATGAGTGTAAAAGATCACAAATTTCCAAATATTTCGAATTACTTGATCGTTTTCTTTGGCATACTCTGTTTATCTTACTCACATCTGCATTGGGATTGGTGAATTGTGTTCTAGCATATCTGGTAAGCATATTGACTATAACGACTTGTCCCCATTCGTCAACGTCCACCAATAAGTTGCAAAGTTTTCTATAATTTTTATGAATCAAATCAATTCTTTCCGGACAGACCTCCTCGAAGGCCATAACAGCAGATCCAACGACTAGAGTAGTTTTATCTGATAATAATTTTTCTAAAACAGCGATGAGTTCTTCCTTTTGCTCCGGATCCAACGAATAGAGTTTTGGAATAGCATGAGCAGCTGTCTTTCTAACATAGGGAGACATGTCGCTTGCAGAGTCTTTAATGGCCAGCATGACAATAGGCACAATCATGGATACCCTGATACTTGACAAAACTCTCAGGGCACTGGCTCTTATCAACTGATTCGGATCTTTCAGAGCTCGTTGAAATGTAGATATCGATAGCAGGGCCAGGTCCTGTTGGTCCTCTGCATAACGTACCAAATATACGTACACCAATTTCTTCACTTCAATATTCTTTGATACGACGTTCTTAACCACCGCCGGAAAAAGCTCCGATGCATCTCTACCTTTCGCCACCATCTGAAGGCACATCATACGATTAAAATTGTTTTCATATATCTGTGTATTTGTGTTATTTTAATTTTGAGTTGGCAAAGACATGTTTTGATAATGTTCTGTCATATTTGCCGAACTTCAGAAATTTGACTGACATCTTCTGGATCAAAGGGGGGCGGATATCGGAACTCAGTTGAAGCTCTTAAATTTTCACATAGGTTTGAACAGATCTGAGTTACCAATGTTTACTCACCCCGATAATTCGTTTCATGGCCTCCAGTTTAAGTCCGTCTTTGTTGCTGTCGAGCATCTGCTTGAGATCTTCATGTCTAGTAAGAAGCGTAATGAATGAAGTAAACTAATTAAAAATCGAAGAATCAAAACCGATGTGAAAACATACGTTTTAATTTGTACTATTCTAACCTCTTCGATCGGGATCGAGGGAATTTAGCCGGTAGTAAATATGTTCATGGTTCATTGCGATTGGCAAGTGTTTAAAAAGTGTGGGAAAAAACGGCTTACTTTTTGTAATCAGAGTGAAAAAATCCTCCAGAAGCAGCGTCGGTCGCCAATTCTGGTTCACCAGCGCTTGCGGGCCTGTCATTGCTGTACGAACCCCCGTTGTTAGACATGGTATTAGCCGCTGCCGACAACATTGTTATTACGGAACTCGCTGAATGGCGATTGACCGAGTTACGTTCGTTTAACGGTGAAAAAATATCTCTAATGCATTTATCCTTAATATGTTACAATAGCTATCTATGATTCTTCACGGGTATTTGACAGCTATCACTAAACTCCGTGTGGTCGTTCAGCTTCGGTGAGCTGCCGTCACTGAGTTAATTTTTGCGCTTGCATCGCTACTCGACCTTGCGCAACAAACTTACATAGGATGCGTTCCGAAATTAGCCTGCAGCGCTAAAAAACTCACTAAAACAGAGGCAGAGCTGATCACGAACTCGGGAGTGCAAAAGAGATAAAAGATAGTTGACAACGCCGGGAGCTAAGAATCAGAACGCACCCATGCAAGTGCAGTTCCTCAACTGATCACGCCGCAGAGCGAGAGAGAGAGAAAGAGTGTACTGGTGATTGCCTATACCGCCTATACCTAGTTACTCATGGAATCATTGAAATCGAAGATTGAAATGATGCTACCTTTTTCTTTGACTCCTAAACTTGATGACTTTGAGCGAAAAAACAAAAACGCCGCCTTCAACTGATTCGTGCGTCATCTGTCATCTGGTGTTGCAGGTTAAAACTAACCATAGTTTGTCATAACACATTATGTGGTTAGCACTCTAGATTGAGACGGAATAAACGCGTTGCTCATGACCACGTCGTGATATACACGTTCAATGTGCGGTCACTATGTTTCACTTGAGGGGGGGGAATGTTAATTAGGTTATGAGTGCACGAGTGCCTGGATTTACAAACTCGCATTAGATTATTAATAAAAAAAAATAGATTAACAATACGTGGTAATAAATATGTCACGAACAAAGTCGGACAAAAATGGTAACACGGCAAAGACAGAACTAAGCGTTTGGACGCGGGCGATTACTGCCAATTCGGAGTGGCCTGACAAGGTCTGACCATCAATCTTACCTACATTTATTTCATTACTGTTTTAGGATTTACACGAGCATGTAAAGTGCTATTCATTACACTTTGATATAAGTAAAATTACCTAATCACTCGTATTACTCGTCGACTATTATCCTGCAAAACACTTCTCTGATCAAAAGATCACTGCCAAGAAATTATGTCCAAATTACTGTAAAAAATATAAGATTTATATAAGGATTAATTATGTTGCACCTTTTATTACAACTGAATCTTTTTTCTTCTAACAGTGAACACACAAGTGATTTAGAATTTTTCAATTCATCGATAAATTTGGAACAATTTGTACAGCGCGTTTCTTCAACAGCTGATAGCTATACCTAGCTGCTTAAAGTAACTTCACAGGTTGCATCAATTCGAGAACAAAGTTCTTTACAAAAAAACAGAAACTGTTTATAAATAAATATTTTTCAGAATTTTTGCATGTTTAAAAAATTGAATGAATTAGCAAATATCGGCGATATCAATTTATCAACATCTTTTGCGCTTGTAAGAAATATTTTCTTTACTCACCACAGGAAGAATTCCTTGATGTAATATATTGGTCAAGACAAGCAATAGGAATTATTGTTGGCATTGGATGGGGATTAATTCCGCTAAAAGGATTTATAGGCTTATTATTGTAAGTTTTATACTTTATATGAATGAAATATTGCTCATTTTATGTTTCAGACTTTGCCTGTTGTTAATTGTTTTTCAGAAATTGGTTTATGTACGTCAACATGCTGCGTCATTGTATTTCAATGTCATTCATTATAATGAATTATATAAAACTGTACGATATTATTTGAATTAGCATTAGTAAGGTAATTATGTGGACCCAAGTGAATTCTTGAAGTCGTTTAAAGAGGAATTTGTTTTTTTCAGATTCTTTTTAGTTAATGCTGGTGTAATGTATGTCTACTTTAGTAATTTTCAACAAGTCGATGAAGAAGAATACGGCGGCCCTTGGGAATTGACCAAAGAAGGATTTGTAACATCGTTTGCCGGTTTTTTGGTAAGCTTGTGAATGTATATAATTTTCAACTATATACATTCATTACTCAAAAATCACTTGAAGAACGCATACTAACGGACAAAATCAGATATAAAAGTAAATTTGCATATTTCTAGCACTTCTTTTGTATTCGAAATTAGGCTGAATTAAAATCTTAATAATCGAGCTTAATTATTGTTTTTTGTTTTCTTTTTTCTTTCTTGATCTGTGCAGGTAACTTGGATAATAATATATTCTGGTCTTCACTTCGACTGATACCAATTTAGGAGAGAAATAGCTGCTCAATAACCTGCCAAACAACAGTGAGACATCTAGTATATCTAGCATAATTGATAAGCTCTGTATAATGTAATACGATGAATTTGAACCAGATTAATTAATTCCTATTTATTATATACTGCATCGAGAGCAGCGTAAGAACTATAATTCACGATATTTGAATATTCACAACATACCGGATGCATCGAACGTGATCTTGTATTATAACGCCACGTCGCAATGTAAATTCCATTTATAAACACATTTCGCACACTTTAAATGTCTTCATTTAGTGAAGCAGTCATTTCCAGATCTAATTGTAAGTTTGAACAAAGGCTGTGGAGTTTTTGCTGTTGGCTCTGGAATTGTCTAGGAAACATCCATATCCATGTAGATGACAGATTTTATTCTTTTTAGAAAACTTTAAAGAAAATCATTTCGAATGACATTTCATAAATGAGAGCATGAAAGTCTTCCTATCTGTCAAATCTCGATCATCCAATCATAAGACGCTTTCGACCGCGTGCCTGAACTTCCTTGTATTTTGCAATAACATCGCGTTTGTCCTTTGATGTGCAGAATTTTTGGTAAAACTGCAACATTTCGGGAAACAAACTTGGCACCTCCGAATGCGCACTAAGCAAGGCTCTCTCCAGCACATACAGATCCACGGCTTTGTCTTCTGCTGTAGATTCGACATGAGCTAGTCCGAAATCTATCAGGATAATCTCTCCTAAGAAATGATGTTTAAAATTAGAAGATGACGAATTAAACTTTGAAATTCCTGGTGATAGGAATTCAATTTAAGGAGCAATAAAATAAATCACCTTCGAAATTATTTTTCTCATCTTTTTCACCCGTACATTCTCTTTGCGACACGGGATAATTTTTCAGAAGCATATTTGAGGTTGTCAGGTCCCCGTGAATGATGTTTCTTGAATGTAATCTGGCAACGGCAGATCCAACCTGCTCTGCAATGAAACTTATCAAACAGCCCACATTTTCTTTGTCAGAGATATTAGAGTCTATGTAATCTTTTAACGTGATTGCATCATTGATATACTCCATATATATACGACGTCGATCAAAATCAACTAAGAATAATGCTGGTGTTTTTACACCTGTAATGAAAATGAAACAATTAGCATAATTACGAGACATGGTATCAGAAACAACATTGGAAACTAACTGTTCTAAGTTGAGAAATTTAAAAAATGTCCATAGAATTTTGTGAAAAGTTTAATAAATTGACTTAGTAATATAATAAAATGGACATTCGTAAATAGCAAGAATGAAATACGAACAACACAGGTTCCAAATTCGTGCATTATTGTTCACTAGTACAAGTTTCTCAGTAATACGGGGATTTGAATTTTTGCTGTCAATGTAGTAGAAAAAAAATTCAAGTTCATGGGTATTTTTTTTCTGTTTATTAGAAGAAATATTTTTCATTCAAGTTATCATCATACCGGCGGCCTTGGCACGAACAATCGCGCGTGCTTCGCCCTTGGTTCTATCTTTAGTCAGGAGCGTGTCTAGATCAGGGTGTCTGTATTTTTTAACAAATCTTTCTTTAATCAGGGCTGGTCGCCCAAGATACGTTCCTTTAAATAGTCGGGCTTCAGCGCCCTGTTTCACAATTTCAAACCCTTTAATTTCCATCGTATCTCGACCCGAGTGTCTGTGAAATAAAAAACTATATGTTTTCAAACTTATTCCGTACCTCCTGTAAAATGGCAACAAAAGAATGATCAATTCTCATTTCGGTCCTGCATTCTTGGGACGTGCGTCCACCTCGCACTTTGCGTTTAAATTTTTTCACTAAAACGTGGTCAAAAGTAAGAGAATTGATGATCAAAACTTAATAAAAAAGTAAACAAACTACTTTCTCTTCCGCGATCTAGTCGTAAGTCACCTTGCAGCGAATGATGAGCGTCTCTATAACTGTGTCCGGTGAAAATCGGATACCTAAATCGGGAACACCCGATACGTAACAGTCGGGCGCAAAACGCTCAAGCAAGCCTCGAGAAAAACAAAGTAACAATCTCTACAAATATTTTGAGAACCCCATTTGCGAGGTACAAACTATCGATTCTTCCACATTTTACCTGTATTTTTTAAGATTGGATTACGGTTGAACCTTCCGTTGCGATGTAAATATTGGTCGCCCGAATGGCCGAGTGAAAAGGAACTCAAATGTGCGGCCCTGGTCTGGCTGTTGTAGCTATAACAGCTTCCCTGCTAGCGCTAGCGTTGTATGGGCGAATCGATCGTTACTTGGCGTCCTGCGCGCTAATCGCTATCCCGCCGCTATCTGCGCTAGTATTCGCTCGTGCATCGCTCGGACCGGTTTTGCATGAATATCAAGAACTGTCGAATGCTTCCGAGTTCGGGGAGAGAAAAAACGGAGCGATTTTTATCGGAAAAAATAGGCCGAATAGAAGAACGGAAGAATACGGCAGAAAAAATGAGGGACGAAGTGAAAATGGACGCGAATCGCTTGATAGCTGAAGTTTACAAGAGACCGGCCCTCTGGAACCAAAGACACATTTCCTACCATAACCGCGAAGTAACTAACCGCGTTTGGATGGAAATTGCCACGATTTTTAAGCTTCCACGTATGTATCTATCCGCCTACCTAATATCATCCTCAAATGAATGCCAAAAACTCCAGCCCGCCAAATGCAAACCCCTTTCTCTTATCTCGCAACAAAAGTCAAACAACCATGCCAACGGGAGTCACAGCTGTACACACGCAGTCAGGTTTGCGCTGTTTTACATACGGTACTCGCAAACTCTTTCCAAACACTCCTCTCGCCGAGGTTCCTCACCCATCGATTTCATTTCATCCTCCTTTTCTCCCTAAAAACGTCCTCACGCGATCATTACGTGCGTATAAAATCCCCTCCCTTCGACAATTCAAGCGACTAGCACGAGATTGTGTGAACGGTGAAACTGTAATATCCCGATGCCACCTCATTTTAAGTCAATCGGTGTTTGAACAATCGGCGAAATCCTGTTCGACACACGGTTCTTGCTCAGCTCATTATAATAAAGCGAACTTTTACGTACAATTCACTTTGGGATAAACATCCGCACAAATTATCGGATAAATTCAAGTTGAGAACCCTGACTTTACGCTCTAGCTTCTCCGTGGTCTCAAACGCTCACCGTCAACGAAAAGGAGAAAATGATACCTAGCGAGTGGTTGCGACAGAGACTCAAGGCAGACGCAAAGGGGAGGGGCGGAGATAATCGATCGCGCTAGTGTTCGCTATAGCGAGTGCAGCTACAGCGACGTGTATAGGCTTGGAGGTCCGTTAGAAAACAGTATTTTCTGTTGTAAATAAAATCACAATGCTGTAGGTTTACAACTGGATTTCGAACTTTCGAGTGGGAAAAACTATCGGAAACCGAATGACATTAGACAGGTCTAGGTTGCTTGAGCTGTGGAAATAACGTTTTACATATTCTAAGTTATTTAAAGTTCACTGGTAAGCTTAATTAAATGGTACAAAATACAAACCAAATAGAAAGTAAGGTTCATCACAGTTTTCAAAATACAACAAGCTTTCTTAACCTCTCGTCATTGCGCGAGGAGATGCATTCGGCCACGGAACAACTAGATACAAAACACCTGGTCGCACGCTAGTGCTGCCATCTAGCGCAACTGAATAGAAGCGTCGTGAACTTTCGCATTAGTTGGGCGGGAAAATATTTAGCGAAGCTGCGCGCAACTAGAAAAGTGTGTGTAAGTGTAAGTGGAGAGCTGGCTGATAACTGCAACTTATCCTGGGCTACGTGAATAAAAGTAACTAGGATCAGTCACTGCTGGACTCTTTGTCAAATAATGAGAGTAATTGTGTGTTTGCAGAACCAGTCCTTAAGGCGAAATGGAAGGGACTGAGAGACACTTTCCGAGCAGAATTGAAGAAAGAACAAGTGTACCGAAAGAGTAAATACCATAGAAATCGTCCGGTGTGGATACATTACAAGAATCTTCAATTTCTGAAGGAACAAATGTTACCACGACCGCCGATTTGGGAAAGAAATAGGCGCGAAAACGTCGAGGAAACCGATACGAGTGAGAATGAAAATCTATTGCAAGAGGATACCCAGGAGGCACTCTCCGAGCACGTCATGTCAATAGATGGAAACGACTCTGGTAAAGTGGATTCTGTAAACCAAGTCGAGGTCAAGCAAGAGCCAGAAGAGAATTTTGAAAATCTTGAATTTCAAAGTGTCTCGGAAAATTTCGCTGACAACGAAATGATGCTCCAAAATATTTCTCCTGAACAAGTCCTGATGGGTGGGTCAGATTCGAATATCAGTTTGACCGTTGATCCGTTAGAAGCAAGTCGATGCGATGATAATTACTATTTTTTAATGAGCCTACTTCCCCACATTCGAACTCTACCCGCGGAAAAAAGAATGTGGCTGCGAATCCAAATGCAGGAATTGGTGTATAAAGAGGTTTATAAAAAAAGCAATGCTGATGGAGCGGAAGTGACCAAAAGTTCGTGAATATTGTTATAATTTAAGGAACAAAAACTTTTTTCATTAATGTACATTTTTCACTTTGTATTTAAATTATAGTATTAGTTCTAAGTCATGCATTTCAACGAGTTTTAATGCAACTCTATTTTATTATTGTAATATAATTATTCAAAGTATTAAAAACCTGATCTCTCATACATCTTTAACAAGATGTTATAAACGAGTGTCCTCATTCGAATTCCAATGTTACCTGTAATATTTTATGCTTTAACTCGAAACATAGAAAGATACATAAATCGTTCCTTCTAAATTGGACGGGCATTATAATATAAATTGTTGAAAATACCGTAATACTGAAGGTACAATAAGAGTTCGGTTTTCGGAAACTTTCCGAAAAAATCTCTGGAATTTCTGAAACAGTAGTTACTCTATGGTGGAAATGTATAACGTGCAACAATTTAAAGACCTCAAGCATAGAAATAAACAGTAATTCAAAAGTCATGCGACTCTAGCCGTGAATAAAATGTTTTTTTGCAGTTTTGATGCAAACGTATAAATCACACATGGGCGACCTTTAGCCGCCTGTATGTAGGCAACTATTTTCACTGATGGAACCTTGTACATGCATGGCGAATAAGAACATCCAATATCTGTTACCAGGCTTATGCATTACGATAAATATGTCCTATACAGCTATTCCAGAAAAAATAACCTGGCAATTGCGCGAACTCGATGCATGAAGTATCCCCAAATATTTTTCTGTTGATGCAGTTTGGTTTGCCAACGGTCCGTGTACGCCCGATAGTTTATTCCCGTTTCTATAAAATTCCCTATTGGCGGTACCGGGTGCAGAGATGAATCGCTGCCGGGTGCTGCCGGGTGTAGAAATTTCTGGTTACTTGGTCGAGAGTATGTGAGAAGCATGTAGAAGGTGAGTTGGTCAGACTGTGAATATAATCGAGGTGAGCCGCAACGCGCTTCACAGCTGTTGTTATTATTCTCTCATTCGCCTCTCGTGCATGCCCAGTCAGTTAAAACAACTATATACGTAACTTGGCTTACATACATACCGACGACACACTTGTCAGGAGAATAATAATGGTGAGATCGCCGTGTTGTAGCTGGGTTCAGAATCAGCTGAGTTTTTGAACGGGAAGTAAAACGAGAAGAATACTGGAAAAGCATATCGCGACGCAAAAAAAAAAAAAAAAACCGTCGAACACCTTGCTATTGTGTAACAAAAATCACGCACAGATGTAAAATGACGTCGGTCGACTCCGGGGTTGAGACTGGTAACGATTCGAACGACAGCTCGGTCACCCACGAAAGCAACGTCTCCGCGAATTTCAACTCTCCCCAGGGATCAAATGCTGGTAACAACAACGCGGGCAGTCAGTTTTCCAATGTTGAAGTTGGACCGTCCCGACCTCTGGGTTTACCCATCGCTTCGATTTGCCCTGGTTTAAACACCAATGCTGATGGTCAAGGTACTTCGAAACCGAGCACCTCAGGACCTTTGGTATTGCACGCCAATGCCGAGCCTACAAAGGTATATCAATGTTATTAATAGCCCTCTAAAGGCATCATCAATATACTGCGCTTTACTATTCCGTCGTATTCAACAAATTACAAACCGTCCTTTTCTAGTACTCAATAGGTTTTCAAATCTCTAGGGTAATGCACGACTCGTATAACTATAGTTCAAGTTTAATTATTTACTATGTGCATGCAAACACTTCTTTGTTTGCCTACCAATGGTACATATTTATATTTACCTTAGGACGCAATTGTGTTAATACATACATTATCATAAATTTGACTTTGAATTTGGACAGCATAATTATATCCAAACAATATGTCAAATTTATTCTTGTCTCATTTTATAACGCCCTTCTTTCGTCAGCTTTCAGTATGTCCCACCTCCCCTCCCCCCCTCTCTTGTTAGAGAAAGTTGAGAAACTTGGGATGTTCTTCATGTTTTACTAGCTTTTACTCGAAGGCCATTACTCCTCTTTTTTGGATACCTAAATATGTTCTTAGGTTCGAGATTATACAACAATAATATTTCAATAAATTTGTCAATCAAATGGTGCTTGCTTTTATATGTAATTCATAGTCGTTCATTCCTTTCTTTTCTATTTCTCTTTGTTAATCTTTTCTTGTATTCAATGCTAGAGGTTTTTATACATGTCTATACTACAACTTATAATTAATACAATGAAAAACTTTGTCATTTGCTTTACAAATTTATTGATCAGTCTTTTGGTGTACTTAGATAGATTATACTTAGATTCAACGATTATAAAACAGAGATGCTTATATTTCATACAGGTTTAAGTTGTTCTTTTACATTTTTATCTTTTCTTAGGCACAAAACAGAATTTCAATTCCAAGTTGGATAGTGAAAGGCTATTAACAGTAAAAAAATGTAACATCGATTACAAACTTATAATGTAATGAATAGTAAACTCAATTACATTCATCCCAATGACTTCACAATTAAACAAGATGTAGTATATCCAATTATAACCAAGGAAAACATTCACTCCAATTGCGAATATGTGGATGGTTTTTTTGTATAAAAGATAGTGAAACTAATTTTTTTCATCGTGATGATTTCAGGTTTTGGAGTTTCGCATACCACCGATGTACATAGAGCCTCTTTATGGAGCGAATGGTCAACTGCTCAGTACAACGATGGAGATTTTGAAAACAAGTGAGTTGCTATTTTTCTTAAGGTCCCTGAAGCTTAGACGAATCAAGTTTTATCGAAAGCTCAATTTATCATTGATTCTACTGCACTTTTCTCATTTCACCATAAAACTAACTTTACATCACTGTGCCGAAGTGAATATGCCAACAAATCATTGGCAGAATTGTAAATTTATTTATACAAACTGTTGAATTTTAAACTGCATTTTTTTAAATATTGAGCATTCGTTAGAGCCAATGCGATGAGAAGCTGTATCTATAATTATGATTAATAAATCTAGCCCTCTGAAAACTGTGAATCATTGGGTTAAAAGACTCAGGAATACCATGGAAATCTCATTTTCAGATCTAGCTGTGTTTGCCACACCCCAAAGAGCGAGAGCTTTAGATAACTTCTCTAAATTATACAAATTGGCCTATCAAGGCCATGCCTGATATCGATAAGTTCAAAGAAATATTGACCAATAAATCGATGCCTCTATTTATCGATTGACTTAGGTATGCTTTGGTCTCCGCAACGGGCAGGATCAACATACCATAGGAAAATGAAACTGCATGCCATGCAGCGCAAATCGAAGTTCAGGATGAAAACGTGGCAGGAGTTTCAAGGGCCTCTCGACGAAAGGAAGATGAGGCTGGCAGCTGCAACAAACAACATTGAACTGATGAGACGACTGTTAACAAGTGGTGTCTATCCCAATAATCACGATGAACAGGGAAGATCCCCTCTCCACTTAGCATCATCCAGGTTAGTGCTATAATTCAAGCTTTTCAATTAGTTCACTTCTGGAATAACAACATATAAAAAAAAAAAAATCTCTGATTCTTCGAAAGATTAGTTAACTGATGGTGAATTTTAGAATGCATTTGAGAAAAAAATTGACAAACCCAAACAGATTCTTATAATTTTAAGTAAGGAAGTAGAATATTCATCACAATCAGACTGTATTCAATTCACCAGTGTTTTAGACTTTTATTCCAGCTGTATAAATAGTTTGAAATATAAATAGTGAGAAGAATCACCTGCCCTGCTTACGAATATCATAAACATCCATGTTAATTTCAGTAAATTTATCTTATTTTTACAAATGGTCAAAAATTATATAGCAGGATAATTTAATTTACCTTCATGCGCAAAACAGAGAGACGAATCTAGTTTTCTATGGAAAAAAAAAAAAAAAATTGACAAAGCCCTTGACGAATTCTCAAAGACAGCGGAATTTCACTAGACACTTTTCACAGCAACATTCGACTTTGCGATACGTTAATTTGATCAAGTTTGGTATTAGCGATATTTTTTTTTCTCGCAATTTTAAGGGGTTACACGGACGTCGTGCGTCTATTATTGGAACACGGCGCGGATCCGAATCAGCGTGATTGTCTCGGAAACACGCCTCTTCACTTGGCTGCGGTGACGAGTAAAATAGCAGTAGTAACACTCTTGCTGAAAGCAGGAACGGACGTTCTCTCATCTGACCAGCACGGGCACAACCCCCTTCAATTAGCGCAGACAAAGTTGAGATTATTGCAAAGCTTCAAAGGTTCGGACATGAATAAGATCAAAGAAGAAGTGCACAACGTGGTCGGCATGCTGCTCGCCTATTTGCAGAGGCAAAAAGATGCCAGAGAACAGGTCGAGGCTCTCAGCACATTCTGTTCCCGACTATCTCTGTCCAATACTTCGGATGAAATTCAAGGCGACGTCAGGGACTTATTGGCTAACATAGATTCTCTCAGTCTTGCAAGTTAGAAAAAGGATAAATGAGACAAGTTGAAATTGAAAATTTTGGATTCCGATGTATATCTATTTTAGTATTCTATACGTATATTAACGGTGTACTGAGTTTAGAGTCTGAAGAAAAGAAAAAAGATGACAAAACGTATGTAAAGCAAAAAAGAAACGAAACAATTCCGTCGATATTAAATAATTTGGATTGAATAGTAACTAGAAATTGTTGAAACTTTTAACGTTAATCTAATATTTGTTCTAATTTACCGTATGTGCAAATCGTCAAATACGTATAGAGCTTTGGAAAATACAGGGTGGATATGAAAAGAGTCGTTTTTGAATTTTTTTTTTTACACTTGTAACTATGTGTGTGGTATACTCCGCCCAGCTGTTTATTACAGGTTTTTTTTCTAATAAACTCTAGCTACCATTTATTACAGACAAAATTTAAACAAAGAAAAATATTGAAAAATGGCTGACCGAGTCTGTAATTAATCCACGTCGCACGATTAAAACTTGGACTAAATTGTGCGCCTACAATATAATATACTTTGCAACCGATACATGCTAGTTGCAAATTTTGAATAATTTTTATATGAGGTTTAAACTCGACAAGATGGTCAATTCGATATTATTGAATTTATAGACATGTGTAGGCTTTAGCGATGTATTTATAATCGCATTGTCTAAGAATTGATCATATTGAAATTCATTTTCGTTTTCGCTTTGTTTTTCTTTTGATTTACACGGTGAAAACTTGAATTTACATATAATAATGCATGAAATTTCTTGAAAGGATGGTTTGAATATAGTTATAGTTTTTAGAATTAAAGAGAAAAGAATTAGTATCGTTTTTTGCTAATCGGATTTAGTGATATGAATTTTCCTTAGTGATGAGAAGAGCAGACTGTGAAAATTTGTGCAAATGTCAATCTCATTTAACTTTGATAGCTTATAGGCAAGCTATTGTTGAGAGCTTTAGAGCAATACTTGAATTTTTCAAAGAACAACAGTTAAGTGAACCGTAATTAGCCTGCAATCAGTTGCATCTTGGGAACTGAGGATTGTAAAGATATTTTTTTTTTTATCGGTTTATCGTTCATATTTCATACGAATTTTGGAGAATCCAACTATGAAATATCTGAAAAAATCACAGGTATTCTCAACACGGATTATTCGCTCACGACGGAATGGATAAGATTTTAGGATTTATCGTCGCGTAGACGTGAGAATCGACTGACTTCATGTAAATCGTTGTACAAACTGAATAACAATTATAAAATTAAACAATGAATGAAAAAAAAAGAAGTAGATAAATCGTTATGAATCTAGGTAGAGAATCGTACGCGATTAACTCGTGATCATATTGGTTTTAGAGAACAGTTTAACTCGAAAACTTGAAGTAGTATCATTTGCGTAATTGTATGAACTTGTAGTTGCGTGATAAAGTGTTGAAATCGTACATTTCGCTATCAATTATCAATGTGTGTGATTTAAGCAATTCATATCCTAGCCCTACTACCTACTAAAAATTCCCAAATTCTCCCCATATTCAATACCTACAATGTTTAATTTATAAAATTAATATGAATTACGGGTGGTGTCAAGTTGACAAGTTTGATAAAAATTTTTTCGATTTTATAAAAGTTATCTTACAATAGAGCAAGCATGCCTAGCCTTCTTTGGCTAATTTAATGACCAAAGGTGAAAAGTTTTTGCTCCAACTTACATAACACGCATCTATGAAAAGTTAAAAAACCGCAGTTGCCGATTATATGTGCCGTTTTTCACTCGCACGTCCGTGTCTTTGTAGTAGGTACGCAGTTTATTTTTCGAACATGTAATCTTATATGTAAGTTAAGTATCTTTAATTAAGTCATTATCCGAAGGAGTTGCAGTTTTCATTTTTATTTTTTTTTTCTCGTTTTTAATATCAGCCTATCTGTATACGTATATGATAATTGACGATTTTGCTCATTATTGTTATGTATTACTGTTGCAGCAGTCAGCTTCATTTTTTTTTATTAAGATCATTGAGTTGTATATAATTATTTGATTGTTTGTTTTTATTTTAATCAATATTCTTCTTTCAAAAGATGTACATAACTGATGTAGTATGATCAATGCATCATTTGTACATATAATACTATATTCTATACTGTACTGAGATATTACACGCATATAATTATACGATAACTACCGTTATTAAGAAATAACTGAATATAATTATATATAAATATGTGTAGTATCTTGTGTAAACTTCAACGAGCCTGATGATACTTTTATCGATAAAGAAAAAAAAATTTTTACGCTGTAATTCTTATAAAATTATTCTCATAATTAATTGAACTGAAAATACAGATAAACGTCTTACTTCTCAATAAAGTGATACGAACGTTTTATTGGAAAATTGTAATTTTGTTCTCTGTGTAATCTTCTGAAAACTTAACAAAAAATGTTAAGTTGTTCTGAAAAACCTTGAATAATGAATTTAGATGAATGATAAAAGCGCGACAGCTTGAATAATTTTCACCGCTCGACGATACTAAAGTGAAAATTGTTTTATGCTGTCGTCAATGACATAATGTCCGGGCAGTTACTCAAGGAAAAGGAGAAATATAAGAAGTTGCAGTGTTTCTAAAAACACTAGTAAACTGTACAATAATATAATAAATTCATAATTTTTATTAATACAACTAATATTTTAGTAATAATTGCCGTAACATTAAAATGAAGTGCCTGGATGGCATTGTTTTACAATTATCATTGACCATTCTCGTACTAGTCGTTTAACAAAAAATACAATAAAAAATAGTAACAATAATAAATGTATAAATTGACGAACGTGGTTTTCCAGTGCATTATGAAATTGATTAAAAAGAAAAAAGATACAAGAGACAATCCAAGCACCAAATTTAAATTTAACTTACAATCGTTAATTATATATAGACTCATAGTTTGTCTCGTAATTTTTGGTAAAGCTAAAGTTTCATATCACGCTTAGTTCCCGTTACAGCAGAGAGTGAAGCAAAAAAAAAAAAAATCACTACGGCTAGACTATATCCGCAAAATTTTCGCACATATAAGAAGTTGACTATTATTTCAATACTCATTCAACTCGCTATTTAATCCGTGGAAGAGGATTGATTGAATTTACTATTTTGCTTTTCCTGCCAAAGTAACATTAGATTAATTGCCTTTTGACGTTTTAATTGGCACGAAATTTATGTATCCGAATATCATACTAATCACTTTGCGATGTCGCCACATGTATATATAATCTATTTACATAAAAAATTGATTAAAAACAAACAAGAAATAAGATTTAAAAAAACAAATATTCAACTCCAACCGTAGCTTAAATAATTCGTCTGCAGCCGTTAATTGATGAAATGACGGAATTGAAGTAAGTAGGTCCCCTTAACTGGCTGTTGATATTTCATTTATACAGTATAGTTTAATATGTACACATCATAGCTTCGTTTACGAGTTGGAATTCAAGGGGAATGGAAATAAATATCATCGACAACAACAACAACAATAACAGTGATTCCGATACATAATTACAATCGCGAAACACGCTCTCTGGACCTATTCAATCACGAATATAATTGCACGCTCCTATCACAATTTAACGGTAATGATATCGTGTGCACAATTGTTTTGACACATGCGTAAGTATACTGCTGATCCTTATATTTGTTATTGAGCTTAAAATTTTTATATTTAGCTGCTTCATCACGCGTCTCGAACAATACTCATATACATTTGAAAGACGGCGTTATAAATTTTATATGATTTTTTGTAGCCCTTGAATGATAATTTTTTCTGTAATTTTGTACTAAAAAAATTCTCGTTATAAACCATAACAACAACAATGGCAACAACAACGCACAGGCAATGCCCGAAAATTCTAATATGTATTTTGTGGTGTAATGATATAATACAAACTTTTATAATTTTGTGCAAACTGCAACTATTATTATTATCATCATTATTATCATTAATCATGTTATGCTTTTGTATCTCTGTTATTTTTACATTTTGAAGACATATGACACTCGATTGAAACGTCATAGGAAAATTTTTTTTCCCCGAGTACCTCAACATTTATTGTAAATGCAGTTTATTGTTCTCTGTTGATTATACTTTTTTATTGACCCGTGTAGGTAGAACATCGCAAATTTTTTAAACCAAGTTTATTGAAATAAGTACTACGGTATTAATCTATGCGTAATATCTAATCAAGTCTACTAGAAAATTTCACGAACACACGTGGACGCGATTTCGTATTATACTAGAATCAATAATATATCGTTGTCTAAAGTATTATTTAAAATTTCGCGATTCACTAAATATATACACAATAATTAGTATCTTGGAAGTTGAACTATACCACGCAATACGTATTATAGCTTCGTAAAAAGCAGAAACGACAGATTGCCATATATTTAATTTAAAAAAAAAAGGTATCAAATAATTAAATTAGATTATCTATATCATAACGAAAAAAATTTACTTACAGAAATTATAATACGCGAACGTGGCTGGATTCGCCGAGTAAAATACTTTCACCCGTACGATATAATTACTTGTAATATTTAAACAAGTCATAACAGGAATAGCGCAAGTGGTAAATATGGCCCCTTGAAAAACTCAAAACAATGATAATATAATAAATAGTGGTAATGAGCTTTCGAGGTATCAAAAACCCTCGCGAGATAAATTTTTCTAAAACCTGAGCCAATTTGATTAAACAATTTTTGTAATCATGTGCTCATAACGTTCGCTAAGGATGGAAATACTTCGGCTTGAAGCGGTCCATAATCTACGGCCTCCCCATCGACCGTCAAGTAACCGATCATACCTTCGGCTGGTTCTATTCGGAATGCTTTTACAGGAATCATTTCAACCCCAGGGCAGTTGAGGTGGGAACCGTTGCTTAGACCTAATAGAAACTGTAACAATACGAGATTATTAGTGTGAAAAGACAAAAGCGTGGAAAAGCAAAAAGAAACAGATTGAGATTTTGCAAATTTCTTTAGTGATCCGATTACGGTTCGATTTTAGAAATTCCTCAAGAAATTAACGATTTCTATGATTACTACGATGACTATTTCATGCCTTTAATCGGATCTATCGCTAAAAAATGAACAAACAGAATAAAAGGTAATTAGCAAAATGCACAAATAAGGAAGAGGAATAGTATAATACCTGCAGAAGATGTGCCCTGGTGATACCCGCTCTAATAACAAGCAGCCAAATTACACCGTCAGCCAATTTAGCACGAGGCGCGAAGAGGAAATCCTGTCCGAGATGCGTCTGATAGGAGGCGTGGACCATTATGAAATCCCCTAAGAGAAAAGAAGTTACTATCAAACATTAGTGGTACTAAGTGTTCTACAACCGTGTTTGTTCTCATTGGAAAAGCTGAGTTTAATCTTCACTGACGCATCCCACGTTTATTGAACTCTGAATTAACATCAATTTAAATCAATAATAATTAGTCAAGACGGTATCGCATGTCGATGCAAACCTTCGACTTGAGTCCACGTTGAAGGAAGCGCTGCGGTCAATGCTGGCAACGTCGATGCTGGGCCGTACATAATTCGATTCTCACTTTCACCACTGCCTGAAAAAACGGAAAAATGCAGGGCACATTTTGTTATTTGATTTTGTAAACAGAGTGCAAGGGACGTCATAAAAACGTTGGATCTTTAACATTATCCAGGTGATTTGAACTAAGTCTATCATCTTCGGTAAATACAATTTATCTCTTATCTTTCAGAGATGATGTGAGTTCAGTTTATCTTCATTAAGATAAATTTTCTGTTCGTATCCACCCTTTTTTTAAGTTAAAAAAATAAAACACCCTATTAATATACAAATCACACCACTTCGAATCGAGAATCTGATATAATTTTGCGAAAATAAATAACCCAATCAAAATGTCTCGCAGAAACTCCTCGCAAAAATATTTTTTTACGTGAGAATAATAATAGTAAAAAAATAATAATAATAATATCCTATTGTTCAAACTAAATTTTGCTTGATTTCGTAACATTTTTTGTTGTTTTAAAAAAACACCTACACTATCTATAGTTGCTTTCGCATAAAATTTCCCAGCACCTCGATAGCAAAAAATTATTCGCAGCAACAACGTATTTTATTTTTTTTTTGTCACCCACAAAGAAATATTTCGGTGAATCAACGGTTTTTTTTTCGCAGCGTATTAGGAACCTCCCGTTTTTATAGTTTTGTCTTTGATCACCTACAAATGAAAATGAGAACGATGTTATCTTTCATAGAGATAACTGTATGAGAAAGTATGTTAAATTTTATCCAGATGAATTTTTATAAGGATAATCTTATCACCATCGAAATGACAATAATACTCGGTAATTTTGTAAAACGCGATTTAATACCTAATTCGGCGCTCTGCGATTCAGAGAAACTCTGATAACTGGAGAGACCCCCAGTACTGTAGTATGTAGACTTTTTTGAAGTAACCGAGTAGAAGCTGTCGAGCCTCCTTCTGTGATTCCCAGTTTCTAGAGATAGGCTCTCAGTTATAACTTCGTCGACATTGGCGTCCAGGCCGTTTATCCTCTCCTGAGCATCTGGGATCTGATCGCCGTCAATCGCGTCGTGGTAACTCCTGGATTCGCAGATAGTCGAGTACCTAAATTTGACGTCAATCATCGACTTGATTCAAAATCCGAATAATGCAAAGCGACATGTCGACTACACGCAAATATTCTAATCATGATTACCGGTCTAGTTGATCCCCGTAGCTTTTTGAATGAGAAATTTTGCCGATGTCGGGTTGCCGATCTTTCTGAAATCCGTTGCCGGTGGTGCCGTTCTCTTTTGGAATTGGCTTGTCGTACGGCAGGAACGACACTTTGCCTTTGTACGTTCTGAGCCCGATTAGTCGTGCCAGGCTCCAAATGGTAAACCTTTGACCACCGATAGCACGGAGTTTTTCGCTCTCGATGTCAATATCGGATAACAAACCCCAGCCGACGGAGAGGAACGAGAACAGTATCTAAAATGATAAGACGTTAATGAATCAGTTTTTGTTACTGCTGTTGATTTGTTTTTTTTTTTATCTCATTAGTTATATCGATACACTAATTATAGAATGTAATAATCACCTGATTCCTTGTCTCCACTCGCACTAAGTCCATAGGTGTTTTTCTACACTTAACGACTGATAGAGTACTGATAAGCATTGGATTCAGGTCAAACGGTTCTCTGAAAAATAACAGGGAAACAGAAACTGTTGTGAGATTATTTATAGTATTGTCGTTATTTTTTTTTTTCGCTCAACGTACATAACATATAGCAGAAAAATCATCATGGAAAAGAAATTGGTAGAAGAAGAATGTTTCAAGTGCAGTATAACGAAATAAATCGATCACTAACTGCGCGGCATGTGCGATGGACTTGGCGAGGCCGTTTCCGGATCCGCAAGGGATGATGCCGAGAGGTAATTGATTCATGGCTTTCTCCCAGTCCGGCCTTTCGAATAGTCCATTGACGACTTCGAATATGATACCATCGCCACCGACCATCAGCAAGCCGCTCCATTGGTAAATATCCTTCGACCTGACAAAGTCTCTGGCGTAATTTGGGTACTTCGTGATATGGATCTCGTACGATTTCTCGGCCTCCGACAAAATCGGATGAACTCTCCGTTGGAACGTTTCTCTCGCCCTGCCTGGTCCCGATTTCGGATTCAGTAGCACCAACAGCTTTCGATCTTCTCCCGGACACGCTTAAGAATGAGAAGAAAAAAATTGAAACTACGTTAGAGCGAAAGGATATACTATTTCAATTACGTTATTTTGTAAGATTAGACGACAGAAATCTTAGCGTATCTTTAAATCACTATCTCCAACCAAAGTGGAAATATTTTTCTCAATCAGCCGAATTAATTGACAAGTACTGGATATTAATGGCTGATTGTGAACGGTTAATACAATTTTCACAATATAAGAATAATTAAAAAAAAGTCAGAGGTTTTTCTTCGGATTTTGGATAAAAAATAAACTACAGCATTCTCAACGATCAAAATTATTTCTACGGTGTGGTAATTAGTTTTTGCTCAAATTTCGTAGTTTCCCAAAAAATTTAACAATTTGAAAATATTTCGCATAACGTGTATTGCTCAATAGTTATTCGGTTCATTCTGTACAGCGATAAATTTTCTACAAGAATCTTTGGGGAAAAAATAATTGGCAATTCGTAGTATCCTCCAGCAGACCTTTATTGTTTAGAAATATGCAGTATCGAATTCCACATCACGGCCGCACGTGTGCATTGTTCATAAATTACAAGATTAGCATGAAGAGAATGAGCGGTGAATAATTAATCTCAAGGTCGTTGTCTGCGGTTCGATTTTCTCGACGCGGACACTTAAAAATCGGTATTTTTTTAAAAATTGTTATACAGCTAATGAGTGATTGTTCAAAGAATATAACAATGTTACATCAATCGCATAAATAATATATGTTTAAGATAATGATCAAGTACATATGAATCATCGAGTAATTTTCTTGTAAGTAACAAGGTAGATCGTGAATTTTAAAAACAAATTTTTGTGCGGCAAATGCAGCGGTATAATAATAACAACAATACTAATAACAATAACGACAAACACATCAAATCAGTCAACCTGGAAAAGTCAGATTTGAGTCGATAAATGTCAAATGCGATAACATTTTATCTTCTGAAATATCGGCACGATAACGAATTATGTCGTTATTCGTAAGAAACGAAAACGGCTGTATTTGAAAAACCGTAAGATTAAATATTACAAGAATTTTCGGTGGGAACTCAAAACTGTAGAATTGTGTGGGCGGAAAAAAAGGGAAACAAAAAATGATATGTTTTTGAATCACAAAATGAATTTGAATTACTTTGCCGATCTGACGGAGATCGAATGAGGCGCCAGCTGGCGGTGGCGTCCTGAAACATAGCGACCGGTAACGATAAATCGAAATCCCAATTAAAAAGAAAAGTCACGTTTGAAATTAATTTTATTTTCGACCGCATGACCATGATGTATTTCCAATGAATTTGATCATGTTTTAAAATTTCAATCTTGAAGTTGAAACCACTTGAGTAAAAAAATCCCTTTGACATCTTTTTGCATTGTATTTTCAAAAAGTATATTCAAAAACGCACAAATTTTAGAAAATAACATTCAAATTCAGGGTTTTTTCAAAAATTTATAAGTACGTGCCGAAAAAATTGTAAGAATTTTCGAAAATTCATGACCTCCTGAACGGTCGGGCAAGAAAATTCGAAAAAAATCAACGCAGCTTTTTTCACAGAATTCAAAAACAGGGTCAAGTTTCAGCAAAATCAAAATTGTGAACCTTCGCGTTAGTTTCAGTTGGCATGGAATGCCCTATGTGTACCTATAATCAAACTTTGTAATTATATGTATATACATACACATCTTACATCTATACTACATTAAGCGAAAAAATTTTGATCAATATCAAATCGGAACAGTGTATTGTTTACCAAGGAGGCAAATTCCTTATTGAACACGATTCTTTATATAAAAAGAGTATGTTGCACGTTTTTTCCCGCGGCACGAGATTGAGGTTAGAGTTGCGTAATGTCAAATTTATTCGCGACTGCGCGTGCGCGCAGTGTAAAAAATACCGAAAATACGATCGGCCGCCACGGGCTGAATCTGCGTTGCCAACGTAACCAACTTAGCAAAAAAAAAAAAATGTCCGTCTCAGAATCCGTGATAAGTGGGCATATTATCTAACTACGACACACGGATCAACTTTACGCGCAAGAAGATGTTGCGTATCAGTTTACGTTTCTATCTTTGATATTATTGTTAGAAGAGGCGACTCGCAAGGCAAGATAAGCGTAAGCATTTATTATTTCAGTCTGACGTACGTTATTATTCCAGCAGTACGTGCAAACCTCGTAATATATGCAAACGTATGCAACACTTTGCACGTTTAGTGAAATAATCGTTTTGTTTTTTTTCGACTGATTATGCCTACAGATGATTGATGCTGTGAAAGGAACATTAGAAAATGGAAAACACGATCATTATCATCGTCATTTCGTTTTTTCATTTTTGTACCGCTGAATTCTAGGCCTCAAGATACATTAGCTCTGAGGAAGGAATAAAAAATCCAATTTAAATCGAAGGTGAAGTAAAAGAGAGAGAGAAAAAAAAAGATGAAAAATTGGCGTATATCGACGAGAAGTTTGTTGCATCGATAATTATTGTTTCAAACAGATTCTTTGTAGAACGGTAAAATATCCACGTAATATTTATATCGTAGTTTATATAATTTCACCTTGAAAATCAACAATAAACAACGATAACGAAAATAAAAATTATGCGCGTCGCTCGACAACATCGACTGTTTGCGAAAGAAAATATACCGTATACATTATGTATACGTAAGAGCGATTAGTTCCAAATAAACCGTGTATAATTGAGTGTTTACCTGTCTACCTCATTACATTGCATCCATACATGAGTGAGTAAAGTGTGTATACGTACGAGGAAATGTTTCCATCGAAAATGCGGCTGTGTAAGGTAATTAAATCGTGAAAATGACAATGAAATGGTACGTATATTTAATTGCGAAAGAATTACGTGATCGATCATTCCTGTGACGGGAACGTGCATACATCACTCCTGATTAGTCAATTAATCATCGAAGACGTGTTGTTGGGTCGTCGTGTATCCATGAAACAATACTCAGGGTGGTTAAGGTGACGTCAAGGAATCGAAGAATCGCTTACGCTGCCAATTTTCATACTTTGCAGTATCCGGATTATAAGAAATCGTTTTAAAATAGTAACAAACTTGAAGAGGCAGATATTTTACATATAGAATCACGCGATTGTAAAGAAATTTAATTATATAGATTGGTAAACGCGAGACGTAAGGAAAAAACAGCAACAAAAAATATATGAATGATTAATAATTTTCATGTTCAATAATATGAACGTAAATTTTTCTAGAAAGAGAATTAAGAAGTCTGACGAAAAACACTGTGGGAGAGAAAAAGATAACAACAAATTATAAACCTGATCGTTGGACTTTCACCGGATGGTTTTACAATTCTGACACTTCTTCTCTGTCGAATCATAAAGACAAATTAGCATAGGCGTGTTTCTTTTTCACGTCATCGTTAACAGGAAGAGGTTCTTATAAACATTTTCGACATAAAATATCGATATCATTTCATTCGTTCATTTTAATTCGAAACGAACTCAGCATCATGGATCTTGTATACATAATAAATAAACCCGACTTAACGTATTCATTATGAAATTCTCGATAGCAGTTTCGTATCGAATTGGTTAAATTCAAGGCCTAATTAAACCCCAACAGCAAAGTAAGTAATAAGTACCAGATTTCGAAACAACTCAAGGTTTAAAAAAAAAAAAAACAACAACAAATTGTCAATCAATGATCGTAACCTTTGAGTCACACATTATTGTACTGATCGGTCAACTTTTATATCAAGATAGAGTTCCATGATTTTTGGGATCGCTGATTACGAATCTGATATCATATTTTGAAAATTAACTATAGCGAATTTAATCAACGACCCTAAAAATCCCTGCACAAAGTTTTTTAACCGGATTCGATCGGATTTCAAATTTTGATCCGCCAACTCAAATGGCGTGTATAAAGTTGATCTTTACAATATTTCTCAATCTGAAATATTCAAATTTGTCGCAAAGAAAAATAATATACAATATTTTGTTTTTATATAACTGATCATTCGTTTTTTTTTTTTTTTTTTTTTTTTTTTTCTATCTCTGAAACTCCTTCGCATCGTAACTTTGCAAAAGCTGCACCGACGACGTGTAATTGTAGGCAATTGTGCAGCACTGCGGCTCACGGCATTAGATTAGTGCACCTGAATGCATGACGTAGAAACCTGAGACTATTGTATAATAAACATTGCAGCAGCTGCAGCACGGAAAAATGTGCAGACCATTGTTCAAACGCGCATTAACTCAGCTCGGTACTTGAAATAAAGTTTCGCAGATGGGAAAATCCGAATAACTCTTTGGTCTGCAGGAATCTAACGTCATCCGCATTCGTTTTAGAATATTCATGAATGTTCGGAACGCAACGGTTTGAAAAATAAACAAACGAAAATATTTACAATGATAAATAGAAAAACTTGAAAAATTCTTTCCTCGATAAATTTTTCGTCACGACAACCTCGACGGTTTCATTCATTTCATTAGAAACGTCCGTGTTCGGAACAGGGATTTTCATGCCTTTCGGAATAAATTTCGCACTTTTCCCCACAAGGATAAAGGCAAATGAAATAAAAATGAAATACAAAGGAAACTTAACACGGTTACATGACTACGGTAAATTAGCTTTACTTCAATTTGAAGAATGACAGAGTGCATGATGCACGATCGGTCAGTTTGTTGTTTATGTAACAAACAGGTTCGTAATCGTATAGCGTTTCATTTATGATTTTTTACAGTATATGTGTGTAAATTTGCATTCGGGGATAAATTTTCTATTACCACACAACGAGTACGTGTGAAAAATTTCACAACACGGGTTCGTGAACCCCTTTCACTTTTATAGTTGTGAATAAACGACCGAGAATAACCATAGAGTACTTACAAGGATTTATATGCTGTACACGTACGGCCCTGATGTCAAGGTAAAAACGTTCGCAACATTACGATTTATTGCGTGTGTGTAAAAATTTTGTACGGTGCGGAGGAAAAAAAAAAAAAAGAAAAAAAAACTACGAGAGATTCAAAGAAACTTGTGTCCCAATTTCAATTTTTCAACGAAATTTGTATGCATAAAAATATGAAAATCATTCTATTCCAAAAAATGTATATATATTATTTTTTTCTTCCCTCCTTATTATCCATCGAAATCTAAAAACTTGCGATGAAAAATTTTTATTACATGCATTTACAAAGTTTTAGATCGAGATTTGGTAAAATTGACCTTCTTTCAGAACATCAGGAATGTAAGTATATATAATCTTGAAGTCTGGTTAGATAAGGAGAAAACGAGGGAATGGCGTATGTATTATAAATAGTTTTCTCGAGAAAAAAATAGTCTCATAATTAGTGACATTAAAGTTCCAACTTCCGGAGACTGATTTTAATCAGAGTCATAATTTACCACAATTCTTTCTCACTCCGTTCGTAATATCTGTTGTACAATTTAATGGTATAATACAGAATTCCGATGTTTCGCTTCTTTACAATTCTCGACAATTTGCAAAGATAAAGATTTTTGTAATATTGAATTCAATTATTCTATACGTACGTTAAATTTGTTGCTAGTTTGTGTTAAAAATTGAAGCTACAATCGTAGATTATATAAATTAAACCGAAGAGTGATTTCGTACATACATTATAGACAGAATTGTTTGAAAATTTGTCCACTTTTTTTCACTTCGTTATTTTCTTTTCGTTTGGGGATATTTAAATCGTTTCATCTGAAATTTTTGAAATAATAGAATTTTACAAATTTTACGAAAATTCAAGGTGAGCTGATTGATTTGCAAAAAATGTAAATAAATATGTATACAAAATATGAACGGTTTTTTTTTTTTGTTTTTCTGTTATGATAATGAGGTTAATTGTTTCTTTACGATCTTCCGCAACGTCGTCAAAATAAGAATCTGAATCATTGAATGACCCATAAAAAAAAAAAACCGAGACCGACAGTGAATTATTTATGAGTTATAACCGATCTCGAGATAATAGCTGAAAGTTGAACCTATTATTTTAAAATAACAGACAAGATTATGATTATATTACTGAAAACACGCATGGGTGAAACGTGATTTGAAAGACTTTGATCCTGTCGCAAGTAATTTAGGCGTGATTGTGAATAAAATTATTTTTTTGTCGTGATTATTATATGCGTAAAAAAAAAAAAAAAACCTTCGATTTCTTGTTAACCTTACAGACTAACTGCGGTGATTTTCAATGATAAACTTAAAAAGATTCGGGTCATTCCAGAGGCCGGTTTACGGATCTGTACATCTATAGACATGGACGTAACTATGACGAACAAGTTGTTTTTTATTTTCATTCGGTATAATTCTTTCATAAATTTCGCGTCTTCCGCGTCATCGGGGAGAAAATTTGCAAGGCGAATTCTAGAACAGTTCGTAATTGAAATTTTTTATTCACGCCACAGAACGGATGAATCATATCTGCGGTTTAATTTATGCTCTTTTTTCAAGTTCGTTCGTTTCGTTTGATTTTTTTTTTTTTTTCATTTTCGTCTTTTTTTCATTTTAATTTCACCGCACGACAGCCGTAACGAAGTTTGATACATTCAGCGAGTTCGAAAACAGATGTTATACAAGAAACCAGTTACACGCTATTGAATTAGAAAAAAAATAGCAGATTATAAAGAACGATAACAAAGAGAAAAAGAAATTAGCATCGAACGATTTTGCGCGATCGTTTACATCGATCGATCGATCAATCAATTCTTTCCTTGCGTTAGGTAGACGTAGTTTTTTTTTTTTTTTTTTCTTCTTCTTTCCTTCCTTTCGTATAGTACACAAAGAACCGGTTGTACAATTTTTAAATCGATCACGATCGATTATTACGTAAATTTTTATACGTCTCTATTCCATTCTTTAGATTCTTATACCAAATTATACAGAATGAAAAAACGGCGTAGAAACTTTGTACGTCGGAATCTCTATAACTTTTCGTCACGATTATCATTGTTATCGATGTTTTATTTTTTCGCTTAACTACCAGTGACGCGAGTCGTGTTTTCGAGAATGATTATGCAGGAGTTCATAACATCCGCAGTGGCGGCGATCCTTGAATCAATTATACCCGAGGAGTAGCCGCGTAAGAGCAGGCGGAGGAAAAATAAATAAAAATAAAAAAAAAGGGCGGGGGGAGGGAGATCACGATCACAATCACGAACAACGATAGAAATTCGGAAAAACAACGCGTCAACTATCTTATCCTGTACCTACTATTTCGACACGGCGAAACGTGAATTCACACAACCAATTCTGACGATCTCGGAGAAGAGAACCTTTTTATCTTCATCGATCGTTCCATATACCAGAAGCTTCGATTTTTGTCACTTCGATCCCTTGTTTCGCAATATTTTCACCTATTAATTAACCGGTGAAACTTTTCCGTCCGGGTGTGACGTGAGAATCGCGACACAATAACGTCATGTGGGTTTCTCACTTTTACATAAGAAGGTCATCGACCTCGTTGCACGTAGCATCCTTGCCTACGTTATACCTACAGAATAAACCATCTGCCTGAGACCAACGTGCAGGCTGAATCGATTCGCCTGCAGGTTGGAGGATTCGTCGAGCGGTGCAAGTGGCAATTTCGAGATGCACTGCACCGTGTGATAACTCCGACTCGTTGATGCTGTTGTCGCAGTGTTCGGATATGTGATAAAAAGGACAAGTGAGGAGATGAAGCTTCTACAAATTTCCAGGTGAAACTATCCTCGACGCTCTTCTACAGATTTCTGACACTGTGCAGTACCGATTATCAATTTTAAGGGGGGTGACTTTCGTCGATTTCGACGTTGTGCATAGCTCAAAATATCCAAGTCCACGTATGCTCAAACTCGGCAAAGATACTCTCACTTCATACGCAATTCTGAGTAAAAACACTCCGATGGATTTTCGTTTGACGGAGAAATAAAGATATGGCATAGATTCTAATTCAGGCCAAAAATTAAGCGGTTTTTCCGAAATTTTTTCGACAGGGAAAAATTGAATGGATATTTTCAAAACTCTGAGGATCTTTTAACGTTGGTTTAAACTATATCTAGTAATTTTTTAAAGTCATTTGAATCATGATAAATCGAGTTGTTGTCCGCACTGGAGTTCGCAATTTTGTTTTTTGAAATATTCTCGTTGTTTAGATTATTTCCACGAACACGAAGCTAAATCTATCAGAGTTAAAAATTTAATGTTTCGCACGTATTTTGAAAAGAAGGTATCATTTTTACCAAATTTTTTCTCACAGCTTTTTGCAATCGAAAACGATACTTTAAACAATGCAATTGTCTCAACGGTAGGTTCGTGGTCTTAAAAATTATTTCAACAAAAAATTTTAGTCACGAACGTGTAGGTTCGTAGTTCATGTTATGACTCGTGATTCGTTGTGCGCATCACTTGACTCGATCCTGCTCAACAGTAATTATGTTGATGGGATGACACGCGATAATCTTCTTTAAGTCCATTCCTGTCTCAAAGTGACCAAGATTGGTTTTCGTGTCTTGCTAGTGTCGATGTACGTATTTCAAAGAGTGAGTTTTATCAACGTTTACACTGCAATTGATGTAATTTCCTTGCTGTTTCAACCGCGAAAACTTCTTCCTCATCTTTCACGGATGCTAAGACACTAGATTGTTTTATAGCTATGCAAAACAATTCTGTTTTCAATGTCAAACCTAAGGACGTGATTTAACTTTTCAATACGTTATCTCTTATTGCCACAAGCGTTCAAAGATATAAAGGTTACTTTAATTTTCGATCGATTGTTTGCTCTCGAGCTAATTATACCCGAAGGGGCGCAAACTGAATGCTCGTTAATCTGTTTTCGTCGTATTTGTCATCTATTGTTTTTACACCGTAAAAGAACACGTTTCTTTCAAAAAACACACGTTATATCCTATTATTACTACGTCATGCCGTGACAATAAACCGGAAAAACGGTAAATTCGAAATTTCTGTGCACTCCACGACGATATAACGAAAATAAAATATTATTCGAAGTGTAAAATCGTGCTACCTTGAAACTCGGGAGAGGAATAAGAGAATTGATCTATGACAGTTAGAATGAAGGTTTAAATTACTGAATTCAGAATGTAGCCGGATAAAATCGCTTATCGTTAGATCTCGTGTGGTATGAGATTATAAAGTGCAATATTTTATCAACACGACGATATGATCGTGCCGTGTTCGCATCGTCAGTTCTGATCTTGCTGCTGTTGGATAATGGTACATTGCACACACGCGAACGATCAACGTTCGTCCAATTTGACTCCCAAATTATGTTGCATTGATAAATTAGTCGTCACAAGAAGTAAATTTATCATCATTCGTGATGCAGGAGCATGACAACAGTTATAATTATAAATTCGCCACCATAGAAATCGACTTGTAATGGAAGAGAAGTTTGCGAGAAAACAGTTATACAAATTATACCGATTCGTACCGTGAGATCAAGATTATAAATTTTATATCTTGTACCAAAAAAAGGTATAATTAATCACAGAAACGTGGGAAAACGTAGGTTATCTGTATATCTTTGACGACGGTGAAAAAAAAAGAGCAAACAATTTTTACAAGTCCGTGAATTTTTAGTTACTTCAATTGTCGAGGTCAATCTTTCACTCCTCATACTGCGTGGAATTCTGTCTTTGCAGGTATTTATGAGGGATATAGTGGTAATTTAATAGCAACATTTCAACATCCGAACGGATAGTTTTGCTTGATATTTTTGATAAATAACTTTCCGACGTTGATGCGTGAACTACGATAACAAACAATACAATATATTGATATTTTTGAGGAATAATATTTTCCCGATTCGATACTTTTCGAATTTGAGAATATTCTCGAAAATCTCTTGACCAGGAACGACTTTGATGATTAAGTCTAAAATCACGAAGATATTCCAGGAAATCCAGACAGTATTTCACACTAATGTCTTGTATTCATTAGCGTGTATTATTACAATGAATAAATGATACATGATTATTACAAGTTTGTGAAGTACATTAAGTTGGCAGCGTTTTATGATCAAGTACTCGGAGAAATTTCGAGACCTTAAATATCATTCGCGATCTATAGACGAAGTTTTTATCTCAAAATTGTGCAACTTTGTCCGTTCAAATTGAATGTAATTTACAAAATCATTTCAACTCCAATAATTTGAGTGTAATTTACTTCACCAAATTACCGGTGTAAGCAATTGACATTGAATCTCAGCGTTCAGGTAAAAATTATTGGACGTTTTATCTCCTTTTCGTATCGATACTGCACTTCGCATACTTGTTTGGCATGTAGCATAAACATAGACGGGAATCTCCCATAAATTTCCATAAAAATATCAAGTCGCGAAATAAAATCAGTCACATTAATAGAAATTTAGGCTTAGAGATTAGCTAAGCTCTGAGGTTAATTTCAAATGATATTCGGTTGACTATTTTTCATAACTACTGTGCAGAATTACAATTGAAAAATAAAAAATTCAAGTGACTTCAAGTGGCTTTAAATGAATTGAAACAGCTTCTTGACCACGCTATAAACTATATATATAACTATAGTGTATTTATACTAATTTGTTTACGTACAACTTAATTAATATTACACATGAAAATTTCTTTACGCAAGATAAACCTCAGGGTAATGATTGTGTCAATACTTTATGACATCATATCCATATTCCTGGTTCAAGATAAAATTCCCCAAGATTTCTGGTTTTTCCCAAGATTTAAATATGACTGTCGAACCGACGAAATGAGAATTTCCCGAATTACCAAAGGTTCAGTGTCCGCATTTCGAATATTATAGATGGGAAAAGTTTGATAGATAATCCTCGTAGTCAGTTTTTACCAAACGAGAAAAACGTTATTTATATTGACTGTTATGAGGATTCACGCATGCATCATTGACCAAAAAACATAGCAACTATCGCAATTCAAAATCTGCGGCATTTTCTCATTAGTAACACTGTAATATTAATGAGTGACGTTTTGCTCGGTCGGTAAAGATGAAACAAAATGCTAACGAATGAGGAAAAAGTATAAAAACGTGTTTCCGGTTGTAAGGCGAGAAAATTTTTCCTTTCCGTGGATAAAAAACGGGGAAATCCCCTGCTTCTTACCACTGAGAAGAAGCTCCAAATTGGCGTCGGTAGGACTGAGTAGCGATTTGGGAACGGGTACCCTGGCGATGAGGCACTTGATGGCGAGTCGCCACCTGCTGGCTTCCCTTAAATTGTCCTCGTACTTGTCGAAGCTGCGAAACCTGAGGGTAAGAGTGCTTCTTTCGCGTCTTCTGGCGCCCTTGACACGGGGTTTTTTCATCGGGTACGAGTAGATGTAGAGATAGGCGGACATGTCGAGTTCGTCGTAGGGCTGAATGTTTTCGCTCGATTCGACGACCTTCAGTTGGGTTCGAGAGGCGCCCGGGTGACAGACGCAAGAGCCGGCGTTTCGCTTCTTCGACCGCATGCATCTGCATCCGATAATATCGCTCAACGCGATCGTCTCAGTCTTGGTGGATCCGTTGGTCTCCTTTTGAAGGCTGAGACCCTTCTCGGTAAGCTTGACTCGGTAGAACGTGTTCTTCTTCGAAGTTATGTAGAATGTTTCCTCGAGCACCGGATCTGCCCGGAGCGTCTCGCCATTCCCTTCCATTACAATTAATCTTATTTAATTAAGAACAATTGCCAACGTCGCGCCGTTTCAAACTCGAGTTACCGGCCGAGTTCTCGTTCAGATGTTCCGTTGTCTTTTGTTTTACTCCTCAATGGCATCTGTCATCTCAACGAAATCTCGTTACTTGCTTTATTAACAATGATATCGTTACTTGTGCGAATGAAACTTTACTCCATTATTGCATACAGAGAAACCGACGAACACGCGCACACACATTGCGAAAATATCAACGAAAAAAAAATCGAACCAGTGTTTATATCAGATAAACGGTTAGAATACGGCGCGATGGATAATAAATCCGCATAGCATTTGCACGCCGAAGAGAATTCACGATAAGATTAAACCGCCTTTTGCAAAATAAGATTGAGGCAATAATCGGTAGGCCTCGAATCTCGTTTCACGCCGTAATCCTCAATAGTGTGCGTATATACGGCACCTGCACATTCGCGTCGATAGGATGCAGCAGCGAGTGGCGAAATACCCCACGCTTCATAGTTGTCCGTTGCTCAGGTGGCAAGTGACAACCAACTCTGTCATGATTTAACCCCCGACAGCCAAAGTGTTCAGAAGTTCCTTCACTCGGACAGCACGTCGTTGTTTTCGCAACAAACCCAGCTCGAATTACCGCCGGCGACGAAGATTAGGAAGCCGCGAATATCGCGCTGTATAATACTTAATAAAATCGTCCACTCGAAAAACAACCGCCTTCTGTTATTCGTTTGTTTACTATTAACACGTCCTTTTTTCGACTCGGAAACCAGTCAGTCGATTGCGCGGGGCCCGCCTCGTGTGCTGCACTGCGACAGCAACACCTCGTTACACGGCTAACGGGATCCTACGCACTGATCGCCGGGTCGCTCGTATCTCTTGAAGTTGGTCTCGATACCGTCTATAGTCTCATGCCCCCCCCCCCCTCCTCCGCCGCCGCCGACCGGAGCCCTTCGCCACTCCGGCGCCGTACGGCTGCGTACGACGAGCAGGTGTGCATGGAGGGTCCCCACTACCCACTTGCCTTTCTAAGTGTTTATGCTAATTATCAGCAATGCGAATGCACCGATTCACCGACCGCGGCATAAGTGCTTGTCGGAAAACTTGTCACAACGCTCGTTGCTGAAAGCATGCTGTCATGAGGGGAAAATGCTTGTCACAGAGTTCCGAGTTGGATTAGAATTGTGATGCCACCTAGTTACACTCCGTTGAAACATTTTTCATTAGTGAGGTTATGGGGCGGGAAAATTTGGTACGAAAATTTTGTACTGTTACCGACCTATAAGTGCTTACACTTTTCGTATTGAAATAATGATTAATATATTGAATTATAGAATTTTTAGGTGTGCAGACTTCTGCGCCGATTGTGAGTGATGATGTATTTCTTTCAATCACTTCAATAAATCGATATATCTACGAATGAAAATTGATTCGATACTATAATTTTGGATATAATTCAGACAGTGCAAGCTATTCAGTTACCGACAATGTCCGTAACGGACCATTAAACATTTTTATAAAATAAAGTCACATGTTGGAACTGTGATTAGTTCAACCAGGTTTTGGAAGCTTCTAGTTTTGCCGTTGAGAAATTATGATAACCTTGTAAAATGCAAATATAATGTAAATACGGATTTCACAAATCTACAATTCTAATAGAATGGTGAAATGAAGGTAACGCCTCACATTGCATACAGCGCATGAAACTGCAAAGTTAAAAAAAAGTGCCGCGCGTTGGTAAATTTGATCGTTTCAATACTTTAAATATTTGTTATAAAAATGCCTAATACTGATAACAGAATACACAGTTCAAACATGTTCTCCGTTGTGGAATTTTATTCGCTTTAAAAACACAGCAGGATAAAATAAATACCTAACCCTATCCAGTATACGGTTTTGAGAAAAATCCGACAAGTACGGATAAGTGGTGTAATTTCGAATTCTCGCGACTCGCGGCTGCGTTCAAGATTGACCGGAAAGAGTCAACAGCCAGCAGTGCTGCCATCTGTTCCACTCTCTCTTTCATCGCCGTTCACGTTAATCGGCGTCAGTTTCTTTTTCCGGTGTGTCAAAATGGTAAGATGGTCAACATATTTTGTACGCTCCACGTAATCCCTTCGCATCTGTTAAATACGGGATAATGATGACTTGTGCATAAAGTGATCCTGTAGGAGGTGTATTAATAAAATGGATTTTCTGCATAGGGTATCGACATCAACCATAAACATGACCGTAAGGTTCGGCGAACCGAGCCCAAGTCGCAGGACGTGTATCTCAGGCTTCTCGTCAAGGTATTTATGCTTTCACCTACTTGAACATTTCACTTCTTCTCATTATTTGCCTGCATCAATTCAAAAACACCTCCAAACTTCGAAATTTTCAACTCTGATAGGTTTTTTTACATCAGATCTTTCAGCTTTCAAGCTGTGCTAGGTTAGGTTAAGTTTCAATTGGTTGACCGTTTCACGGCTGTTTACTCCTTGCCGAAAACACGTGTTCAACACCAACTTTTGAAGCGATCCAATTCAAGAATTGCACATTTCTACAATTTTCCGTGAACAAACTTATTTATCGATTGCGTGCCAACGCCAATATGATATCCGATTTGTCTGTCAGAAAATTCTATTTTTTTTTTTTTGCAAACTAACCTTCAGCAGTTGTGTGGTTGTTATGTTCCACTCTGTCGAGCTGTTTTCTGGTTTGTTTCCACATTTTTGATGTTTCGCATTATCTTAGGTGGTCGCAACACTGTGACTATGTTATATCTGACTTCATATAAGACAGTAGGTCCTGACAACCGTGATCGGACTGCTATGTATTACTACTGCTTGTATTCTAAATTTTCACTACGTTTAATGTGGTACTTATCACATTTGATGAAACCCAAAAGACAAGTAGTAAAGAAAGAAAATTATCATTTCTTGTTGAGTAAATGTAATAAATTGATTACCATCATAATTGCATGTGATAATAAAGGTTATAACAGTAAAAAGATGTACACATATAGCAGATTTCTATTGGAAAGAGACCTGATGTTATTTGAAAAATGAGAGATGTATCATTTCGTATTTGCTTGCAGCGTTGATGGTAAATTATGTATTATCTGATCCGATGTTTGAAAAAATTAAATTTCATCATTGTGACGTCAATTATTACAAAAAAGTATATCTAAAACTTGTTGCGAACTGCACTCTGTGTCAGTTTATTCATAAGCTGGTTCAATTTGAACGTTCGCTAGAGAAAACGAAGGAATCGATTTTCCTATTCAGACTTTTGGCTTCCTGTTGTCAAAAGTTCCTTATAAAGGTCGATACAAATTGTAAGTTTTTTTTTTTTTAATTCAATTGCTGAAATGCAATATATTACCAAATGGACCATGCTGATAGTTTCATGCAATATCCTTTCGCAGTTGTACCGCTTCTTGGCCAGGCGTACTACTTCCAAGTTCAATAAGATCATCCTCAAGCGTTTGTTTATGAGCAAAATCAACCGTCCGCCGATTTCACTGGCTCGTATTATCAGGTTCATGAAGAAGGAGGGTCGTGCTAACCGAATCGCAGTCATCGTTGGAACTGTCACTGATGATGCCAGAATTTTGGAAGTACCCAAATTGACGGTAAACTGATATTTTTTCGATTCAATTCTTGGTGATAAATTTGTTAATTTGCAGGCAATCCATGTTTCGACATTATTTTTCGTCTTTTTTGTTGTTATTGTTCTAAGTTAGTTATTGCGATTTAATATTCAATTCTCTGTTTCTGAGTTTTCTTCAAAATTTGTACTATTACGTTAACCCGATACAATTTTAACAGAAAATCCCTTTATTCAGGACTTTTGCAGGATCTCGTTCGAAAAGAATAGCTGCCCGTTGTAATTGCGCAAAATACCGAACTGTAATTTATAATCTATCATTTACTTGGCCCTCATTAAATTCGGTCAATTTCGGTAGGTATGCGCACTCCGTGTTACTGCAAAAGCGCGAGGACGTATCTTGAAGGCTGGCGGAGAGTTGATAACTTTTGATCAACTGGCGCTACGTTCACCGACTGGAAAGAACACAGTTTTGATGCAGGGACGCAGGAATGCTCGTGAAGCAGTCAAACACTTCGGGCCAGCACCCGGAGTGCCACATTCTCACACTAAGCCACTTGTACGCTCAAAGGGACGTAAGTTTGAACGTGCCAGGGGACGTAGGCGTAGCTGCGGTTACAAGAAGTAAACCATCCTACTTCGCCGTCGTTTTTTTTTTCGCCATCAGTACACGACTTTTACGTTTAGATATTCATTTAATACTTCAATACCTTGATTGTGTATCGATTGTGTTGTACTTTGGTACAAGGGAATGGTGCGAAATAAATGTCGGTATTTAAAAACTAACAAACCTGCGGTTTTCTGTATTATTAATTCCTCATTTACCTTCCAATATTTTGATACAATTTTATTCATCAATTCTCGTAACTATTTCTATTACTGGTTAAAACTTAACAAATACCTTAAAATCTTAAAATCTCGCCATCAGCTTCGCTCGTTTATTTACGATCCGGCAGGATTCTGGCCAAAAATAAATTCATTAGATCATCATTCCGCACTTGTAAGCACGCATTTCAAATGAGGTATAAACAATTTTGGAACAAAGGAAATGAAAAAATGGTGTTATTGTTAGACTGACCGCTTCGGGTGTTTCAGTGGCCTCTGTTTGTCCTTCCGGGTTCTCTTCCCCTTCAAGGTTCTCTTCATCGTCAGACGGCACTTCTTCAACGAGACCTGGAGCCGGAAAGTAAACCGCAGTTTCGTCGACGGCCTTTTCGGGGCTCTCGCTAACGTGATAAGGTCCGATCCCCGCAAAAGCCAAAAAAGATTCGCTGTCTATCTTTTTAACGACGCAAACGAATACTTCGTACCTAAAACATCGTTGTTCAGCCCACTATTGATCGATGCTTCACGATTTTAACTATCATTTTCAATTCTCATTGTACAAATTTCGGAAGTCTGTTAGTAGTGACATTTGTGAAAACGGGAAGGAACCAAATTTTAATCGTAATTCAGTTTAACAGGAGTTTCGTAAATTTCAATCGAACCTCGTGAAATTTACAACATCTATTTGTTATCTTTCCAGTTTCGTTGAAACTTGTAGGGTAGGAAAGACTTTCGAATTGAGCACTGATTGCTTTTCAGCCGAATCAATTGCTACGGAAAAAGGAGAAGAAAAATCTACTGTTTCGCTGAATTTCACTCCAGGATATAGAATGAGTTTGGTAATTAACAAACCCCGTTCGCTCCTCGACCTTTTCCTCGTACTCTTCGATGGACGTGGCTATGCGTTTAGCCTCCGGCGGTTTGTCGCGTTCAAAAACACCGAAGTTGATTAAATCGGATTTGTAGTTGCTCAGGATCATCTTGATGTCGTTCTTTTTCGTACTGTCGTATTTGAACACAATCACCGGTGGCCGAGACATTTCGTGTTCGAACTGTACAAAACAAACTCATTAGATATCAATAACAACGATGACGTGCCAACACGAATCTGCACTCAATCTCCGATCAAAACCATCGAATGAACGGATGACATCCATCCTAAACATTAATTGAAAACAACGATATTCGGCACGATTTCCAAAAATCTTAGTAATCGTCGCGGTCCCTTTGCTCACCGGATAATTTTTCTCGACGTAGTTTCGAAATATGACTTGAAAAACGGTGGCTTTGCTTCGAGAATTTGGCGGGGCCCAAACGACGGGGTAAATATCGTCCTTTGAAGGTGGTGTAAAAGCGGGTCGATGGCGCTCGCCGAAACTAGAATAAAGCGAATAGTAATTTACATATGTAATTAGACGCAATGACACGATTAAAGAATAAAATTTCTTATCGAGAGAGAGTTGGAATGACCGAATAAAAAGACGGCTAGTGAAAATGGTGGGAAGGACAAATCTTGAAGAGCAACGCTGATCCATTACCAGCCTTCCATCGGAAGTTTATCAGGTTTGGGCAGCGACGGTTCACCGAACAGAATGTTCAGCAGATACTTTTCAACGTCCATCTCCAACTTTTTATCGCTGATTTTCAGTCGCATGCACATACATTTTCCATCGAGCAAAAGTTTCCTCGCAGTTTCCGTCATTTCGTAATCTGACTGTAAAAATGAGCGGTATAGAAGTAGGTCGAACGGATGCTCGTTGGGTTTTGTTTACCTCCTTGAGCATATCGTTGATCATCGTTTCGTCCAATTGCTTTCTAAACTCCTCAGCTATCTTGTAATTTTCGGGTAGTAATTCTTCGATAAGTTCCATGTACGGTGGGCTGGATTTTTTATCCCTCCTGTGAAATTCTTCGTCCTTAAATACCCACGGATAAAGTATCAGGCACGTTTCCTTTGCCAGTGAAGTTGTATAATGCGTCATTTCAGCTTCATATTTTGCCTTTATCTCAGCCTCTGTTATCGTACATAGTGATGACGTTTTTAAATATAGTTACCAAATTAGTTGCAATGATTAATTTTAGAAAAATTTTCTGGGTTTAATATGCTGTACCTTCTTGAGCCCTTTTCGCAGCCTCTTTGGCCAGTCTCGTCTCCTCAAGAATCCTCAACCTCTTCTCTTCTTCTGGACTTCGTTCAGTCACTTCCATTGAGAATCTAAAAGATATATTTTTGTCACAAAGTGTGTCGGTTTTTTATTAATATGACGACGTAGGGATAAAGAATGAATTCCATAGATGACAAATGGCGAGAAACTCACTCGGGAGGATCTCCGGTCTGCAATCTTTGCAACTCCTCATTCAAGACTCTCTGAAGTTCCGGGCAGTTGGCTCCGAAGAGTAAATTGATCATTCGTCCATTCTGAAATTTGTAAAAACACGCAGAACGTCGATCAGTGGATACGTAAAACATCGCGAATGCTTCACGCACGGCAAGGAATGTTTTTATCCTCTCAAAGAATCGTATGAAAATCAAATCATTCGTGAGGCCTTCTATAAAATATACATAAATTCATGAAATGAAATCGCATTCTTTCTCTTAACTGCAATAATTTTCATCAAATCAAAGCATTAACTCACGTGAAGAAACATCCATGTAGGCTCGCTCTTTCCCCTAAAACGTTCGAGATCCTTGATATGGTCACATTTTGCCTGAAAATGAAGACTAGAAATCATGCGAGCATCGAATGAATTAGATAGTCCTTACGAAACTTTTGCGGATTTCAAAGTTTGTACTTCCTCTGTTTTTACAAATTTCTCTGTTTTATTTTCGTGCGACTGCCATGGAATCATGATTATATCGTGACGATATCCGTGCCAAATTGATTATTTCAAAAATAATTACAACAGCGTAGCTGAGCAAGTCTCCGCCGATTTCCATCTTGACCTTTTTCAAGAGACTGATCATCCCTGAGCAGGGTCCGCTCCATCCGGAATAAACGTCGACCACTGAAAACAATCACGGAGTATCCGATTCAGTTGAAAGTATTTGATAAAAATTAATGGGGAAGAATTTTGTAACGATCAGCCGACCTACGAGCCCTTTTCTCTCCAATATCTTGGACCAGTCGTCATCCGTGTTGACTTCCGTCTGCAAAGCAGTCGGTGTACTTTTCTTTGCCATTCGTCGGGCGGCGCTGATTCCACCCTTAGATGAAGAAAAGTTTTTTTATAATCTTCATAATTTAGGTAAAAAAATTGTCATCTCTAGTATAATCTCGACAATTCTTCAGTGAGGAATATATTACGTGCGCAAGCGTTTGTTCCGCACAGACAATCTGCTCTAAATTCTATTTCAAACTTTGCAAGATTTTGTTTTAACATTTGGTGTGTAAGTTTTGGTAATCGAAGAACACGCTAATTATCTTGTGGTTTGGTTAAATTTTTTATTCGTATACGAATATTGAAGAATACGATATCATCAACTGGTCAGATGTTAAAACGTTCACAGCTTCAAACAGGAGGAATTCATTGCAGTGTAATAATACGTCGAATTGCTTCTCTACGCAGAAATAAATCTGACACGATTCAAACGATATGCAATCAAGAAACATGATAAGTATACAGAAACGAATGTATAAAATATCACCCTTTTTCGGCCCAGCATTTTCTTGTGTTTATCGATGGTAGCTTGGATTTATCGAAGATGAAGTGTACTTTGTAATGTTGGGATGAAAAGAGCAGAGGGATGAGCGAAGAGACGCGATAATTCGAGGCGGAATAACACAGCTGAGAAATCTGCCCCGAACGATAGTCGAGTATAAACTGCAGCTTTAAGGGCTTACAACAAAAGCTGTATAATTCTGATGTACTACGGGGACATCGCGACATCGAGGAAACACGCGAAGCCTTTGCTTGCGAGCATTAGCAAACTTCGGCTGTACTCATACAAACGCGAAATAATTATTGTACACCGAGAAGAGAAGAGAAGAGAAGAGAAGGGCGCTGGAAGTCGACTTCGGTGAATTCAGAGCCACGTTTATTGCTGACAACCCCTTAATTACATAATGGGACAAGTAATTCATGTCGTTTCGCTATAAATTGCACGGCGGACGGTGATTCCGACCTTAAGAAAAAGTAGCAGAAGAAAGAAAAGGGAATATAAATCGTTCTTAAAAAATATAACATCAGCGTTGAAAAAGTTGGCTCGAATTTGACTGATTAGAATTTAATTTAAAGAATTTTTCCTAAATATGGAAGATAAAAAATTTTAAACTCTTAAAAGTTATATGAAGAAGCTTCAGATGTTACTATAACGTCGACTTGTAAGAAAGTTCTTAGGGTGTTTTCGGTGTTTTACAGACATTGGACAAACAGTGAAATTAAATAAGCTGCAGAATTTCAAACACGATCATAAACGTTTTGCGCTGTGAAATTAACCCCGTTGAAAAATTTGACTTTGATACGATTTAGATTGCACAAAATTGCTCAGCTGCAACACGTCGCAGAATATTGTCGCGAAGTATATTTAACGGTCGATTTTGTTAATTGGGAGGATCGTAAAATCCGTCGAACAATGTACGGGGGAAAGTGGATGTAATAATAGAGATAAATCTATACCGAAAACGGTAAGCTGTAAATCACGAACGGCAGGGAAAGTTCCGGATTATATTCGGTTCACGATTTCGCGGTTTTGTATATACATCATGTTTTAGGATCGCTTCCGTTTATACGTATATGTATAATAATATTACGTTCTCTGTGACGAAAATGAGTAACAGTCCCGTTTCTAATCTATATCGTATAAAACTTTTCCCTGAGAATGTCTCTTTACAAACAATTAACCGAAGACATTTTATCTGTGGAATTCAGAGCCGTAAGTCCAATAAATGTATCCGAGTTTTTCTCGTTGGTAAATTCTTGTAGTAATTACGTAACCTTGGAAATTCTTGTGCGTCACCACTGTTTTTCAATTACGTTTTTTGTCGTTTTTTAATCGATTTATCTCAGTCCTTGTAAAAGTTCGGTGAGTAGACTCGTTTTCTTCTATTTGCAAGAAAAAAAAAAATCGGAGGACAGAAACACAGACATGGTATTTTTTTTTAATTGGAAAGTCTTATTTATAATTCGTTTTAGAAGTATAGATTTTTTATCGCTTGCAAGAGCTTGAAATTCGTCCAAAGTTTCGAACCGTCGTCATCGAAATTGTTTGAAAAAGTTTTATTTCTTCTTTCTACATTGTTTTTTGATTTTTTTACTCGTAGATCTAAATCAATCGGCAACAAGAAATACCAATTACATACTTTCGAAGTATTAAAAAGTAGTCTTTGCAAAAATCTAATTATTTTTACACTGTAATATTCGTGTTAAATTGCAGGTTCGTAGCGATGTTAAGAATGATAAGTTTGAGGGGTGAAAATCTGTGTGGAAGAAATGATATATTAATTTTTTGTATTTTTCAAATACATCGATTCTAAGTACATAAAGTTTTCCTTCTTCAATTCTACTCCAGTAAACCTTGAGGTTTGTTTTACACGGCAAGTTTCCTCCGCAGAGGCCAGCTGAATATTTGCATTGAGAACTAAAAAATGCGGAAACTGTAGGAGAAGCCTAAATACCTATGAATACCACTGGCTGTATCTGTTTATTATGCGGTAGGGTTTCAGGGACAATCGTTTGAAATACGTATATACCTACAAGAGAATAATTCTCGTATTACTATACATCGTATAATACGTATTAGGTATATAGTGAAATACGTTAAATTACCAAAAGATTATTATCGAACTATCATTTCAACATTATAGACTACCATTTTCCTTTCTGCTTTGATGTGCCTTTATTGAATCAAACACGACATCTGATCAATATGTGTTGTATAATATTTGTATGTTCTGTGCAAATACGAATTTTCGATTAATTGACTTTTGTTTTTTCCTGTGCTTGAACCGAATAAGAAAATCGTGTACCTATTAACGTTGCTTGTATTACAAAACGTGCAGATAAGATTGGAGAAAAGTGTATTTATCGCATATGTTTACTAATTTCATTCCCTGTCCTTTGATGAACCCACCAGAAAATCCATGGTTGCAAGGTTGTTTTGATCGAAGTCAAGTCAGTCCAAAGAATATAATGATCGATGATTAATGTTATATCGAACCGTGTATTAATACGTTAAAAATCAACTATCATTATTATCACTATTATTACGTAATGATTTCTTTTCAATACAATTTTATTCACGAATTGACTGGAATTGAAAATACAAAAATTTCGTATTAGGTGTGACTGATCTTCACGATGGCACCACCATGTGTCAACTATTCTCAGCCTTCGAGAATCGCTCGTATATAAATACAAAATCACCGCATATGTCGAACATATATTGTGTTTACGTTTGTATCGATATTATATGTACATATATGTACATTCATAGTGTGTGTCTATAAAATAACGTGCGATTCGAGCCCTGACGTGCAACGACGTGACTAAAACTTTACGGATCCCCTTGAAAATTATTCTAGCTGTGATTAGACAGATTCATCGATTACCGAAAAAATTTAAGAGAGATAAAAAAAAAAAAAAATTCTTTCTTCTTTGTTCTCAAATTTTTGCTTAAACGACCATTTATCTGTATCTATTGAATAATTGCGTGAAATGTTTTGCCTGCGATTTATAGTATATGAAAAAGTATGTTTCTATAGCCAGGTAAAAAAGTAACTTAACTATTCTAACTAGTGCTACCCGATTAATCGATTAATCGATGATTTCGGTTAATCGTCATTCCAATTAATCGATTAATCGACGATTCAAAGCTGCCCCATAATAATTCTGCAGGTCGATCGGTACATGAATCGAAACCGTCGATTAATCCATTAATTGGGATAAAGATTAATCGAAGCTGCCGATTAATCGTTTAAAAATAATAGGTAAATATGTAAAACAGAAAAATAACGTTAGGTCAGAATTGAACTGTTCTGAGAAATAAATAGAAAGTTGAAGGAATACGAAGTTATATAATACAGAGTCAGAAGGAAATTCGGGCCCTGGTCGACTACGCGACTGGGATATAAATCACAGTGAGAAAATATGGGCTGCGCGAAAAGCGATAAATTTGACATATCGCATCACGCATTGCGCGAATACACGAAACTGTGACAGGTATAAACGCTCGAACACCATCGGCGTCAATATTTCTTGAATATTCCGGTACCGAGTTACCTAGCTGTGTGTAAGTGTGACAATAAATTGGCGTCGTCCTTGGGAGACAAAAATGAAATCGCCGTCGAGGACGAGGCGAAATTGCTACACGCTCGTCGCTCACTTCCGGTACGGAAATCGCAAACAGGATTAGATCGCAGCTGTGAACCCGCAGCGAATTGATATACATGTAAGGTGTAAGATATTACAAAGGTATTTGTGCCTCGGCTAAGCTGAAAACAAAAGTTATTTTTGTACTGAAATACTTTTTACAACAATCTGTATAAGAACATGTAGAACATTTTGCGAAGAAGTTTTTATTTATTGTTTATCGTGGAAAAGTTGGAGCGATTCCTTATCGTTAGATTAAAATATTCGTTTCTTAAACACGAGATTTTTGCTCTGCACGTTTCCAGGTGAAATTGCTATTTTTTCCTATTTTTAACATGTGATTGAACGCGGAGTATTTTTACAATTAATATGTAATGTAATCATTCCTTGTATTTGGATTTGAAGAAATTACTCTCGGCCTCTTTATTCAATCGCTTTCTTGATTGCTTGCAATTCTCTTATAATTACTTCGATAATTGAATTTGCGTGCATCACGTTAACGGTATACGGTAATATTTATTGCTGTGAGATTAATCGATTAATCGTTTTTCCGATTAATTTCGATTAATCGACGGTTTCGATTCATATACCGATTGGCCTGCAGAATTACTATGCGGGACTTCGATTAATAGATTAATCGAAATCGTCGATTAATTAGAAAACCGATCAGTCGATTAGCACTAATAATATTATTATCGTTAGAAGAAATATCTGCTAAACCATCGTCAAATTTTAGAATAATGGCAAAAAAAAAACACTGGTGTTATAATGAAAAATTTAGAACCGATTATGATGGCAATCAATTAATCGCAGACATAAAGAAATAAAATTCACCCAGTTTTCATAGAATTTTCCAAAAATTTTATATATTACCAAAAACCATCATTATTTTGACTGCCTGAAAATTATAAGCAATATTCTGTGATCAGAATAAATTACCGACATTTTTTTTGTAACAGTGTACGAAAATTTGAAATATCGATAATATTCCAGGTTTAGTTATAAGATAAAAATGTTACTTTCGTTCCAACATTCCTTGTTTTCGTCATCAAGCTTGAAGAAACAAATCACGATTCGTTTCTGCATGTTGTTTTATTTTTTTAAATATCAAAACCGACTTTATCGATTCTCGTTACTCCCACAGCAGCATAATTGCATGATTTACTGCAAATTCGTGCATATGACAGGCTTGTTTGCACACGCAGTAGGAAACTTCTTTGATTTGTCAACCGCAGGTAGAATTCATTACCAAAGACTAACAGAATAGAAAAAAAAAAACACATACACACACACACACACATCAAGGAAGAACTGCGTTATTTGTATGCCACAAGTGTGTATGATGATGACAATGATCGAAAAAAATTGTATTACGTACGTATAATGTGAGGGAGAAATATATCCGTGTAAAAAGACGAGTATTTACTCGTTGCCATTGGATACGCGTATTTCGAGGAGCAAATACCTGCGTCAAGTAGTGTAATCGACAAATTGGTGTATATACTCCCTGTATAAGTCCGGTCTAATTGGGTAAATATTTAGGGATGATTATACGTATTTCGGATAAGTTTGAAATTTTTCTGCGTGGCAAGAGTTTTTATTTTCCAGGAATATAATTTCAGGCGACTTGCATGATGTATGGTAAAGATATGAAGTTAATAATTGCAATAATTCTTAGGTAACTATATATCACGAAACCCTGAAAAAAGTCATAACTGCAGTGCGGTCGACTATTGCAGCGGTTTCGTTAGTTAGTAAAAATGGCTTTCGCATATAACTTACAGACGCATAATAGCTGTAATATTAATTTCACGACAGCAGTATAAGGGATTAATTGTTGTATTATTACACATTGATGTTAGATAAATTCGTTTCTTCTTAGCTATGTGACAAAAATAAATGCACACGGTAAACGATCTATTCCGTTACAAACTGTCACTACAGAATGCGCGGTCAATAATTTAATGAAAACGAATATCAGAGTGTACTCTGATAAAAATCATAAACATTCGGAAATGGAGAACACATATTGGTTTTGAAATGATTAATTGTCATTTAGCTGTCTCGCGTATTTACAATATTCCGAGAAAATTGTAAATATGGAAACTGAAAATTTCCCATCTGCTGAAGAATACTGTTGAATCATATAATCAGAAATACTTGGTAACTAAAAAACTCTTGGATAAAAATTTCAAAAAGAAACCCGTAACTCGCCCATGTACAGGAAATTGTAGTCACGCATGCCGCAAAGGTTGCATATCATAGGCAACACATGTATATGAGCCTGCATGTAGGCAAGTATAGTTACACATGTGTGAGATGGTTGCCCAGAGAGAAGATACGACAAGTACCTTTTTTTCGGCATTACAACATGATTTTTCTAACTGAAATAATGTCGGTGTTGATTATCGATACACATAGACCGATTCGGAACTAAATTCTCTTCCAGACGATATCTTGAAATTTGCCAAAATCGACTGCAAAGTTTTTGTCGCCTGAAGAAGTGTTGTTTCAATTAATGGCGCGTGTCGTTTGTTCGTCAAATCGCCGCTGCTCGTCGCGCCGACCGTCCTATTTCTTTACACCCTAGACTTATAAAGTCTATGGCTTACTTCAATCCCATGTGCTGATATTTTGCGGCGTTCGACTTTCCGCGTGTTGTGTTCAGTTGCGTTGACTGTCCATTAAAGAATATCTTCGGTCAACGTGTCTTGTGCTCCGACGAAAGTGCGTGAATAGTGCAAAAGATAAACGCATGCCGGCACAAAGTACCGATGCCGTATAATTTCTGTGTTTGAAAAAAGGTAGTTTCAAAAGACGTGTGAAATTTTTCAAGCTTAGACGACGCACACGATTTAACCTCAAAACGTCCTCAAAATGGTAAGTCGTCGTTTGTTTTGCTCCTTGTCTGTAACTTTGTCAACACTTCTTCACGGGACGTCATTTTCTTATAAATTCTACCATCTGTTCTTCATCCCCTTCATTCTTCTGTTTGCTTTCAGTCTCTTTGGAAGTTTTTTTTTCTTGTGTATTCGAAGAGTAATCCGGATACAAAGTTGGGTAAAAAATAATCTCATATTACTAAAAGAAGAGAGAGAAAGAGATTGAAAACAGTATACACGGAATAAAATTCTTAATATTAAGTATTCTTGCTTAGACTGATGACTAACGAATCTCGAATTTTGAAAACCTGATTCCTTTTGTTGAGGAATAAAATACCGATGAACAATAATAGATAATATGCATCTCAACTCGGGCAAATTTTTACAAGATCTGAGGATCTATATTGTTACTACTTGAAAAACTACAAGTCTTGTTTATATGGCAAAATATATTAATAGAAGGTGCTTTCAGATAGTACAGCTAATAAAATGAACAATTTGATGTTTAGTAAAAGCGTGCGTGCCACAAAAATTACAGAGTTACGTGATTTCATCAAACTTATTGATATCCTTAAATCCTGTGGAATCAAATAATTTGTTTTTATATGAAATGTATATATTAGAAATGTGTTTAAAATCTTTGCTAACGGATTTAAATATACCACACTTGCGTAAATTCTGTGTCTTGTATTTTTCTGTTTGAAACGTCCAAGTGAGAACTTCACTTATAGGAAATAGAGTTGAATCGGAAAGAACGAAACAGGAGAATTCTTATCAAGGATGATTTCTTGCGTAATTGAGCCATCTGAAAAAGCATGCCAATCCTGACGAATGAAAACATATGTGACCTCATTGGTAGAGAGTCTTTTGTCATCGGTCATTGCAACAATGGGTGGTAACCGAGTGACGAGAGAAGCAATGGTTTGGTTGAGTTTTGGAGATACGTCGCTGTAGCAAAACCAGAAATTGTAACACCCTCCCAAATATTCAGAATTTGTACTAAATAACTTGCGGTTAATACGCGATTTAAAGTAAAGTTTATTCGAGTTTGAAAGGCTACCGTTTTCTGCACTCATCACTGATACCAAACAAATCCTCTCAATTTTGAGAAGAATATTAATATGTTTTCGCACAGCAACACTAAATTGACATCTAAGTTTCATTTCACAGAATTCACAGGTAAATTACAGCCCTTCTTTGCTTTCTCATTGTTTGATTTCAATTTATTTTCTTTACGTATCAATTCAAACTCTGATTATTCTATCGTTTCAAACCGTGTGTGCTGTAATTACAGTTCTTGTTTTGATGTGCGTCAAATTTGTATTCAGTTTCTCGTTTTGCAAGATATGATATCACTTAATAATGACTTTTAATTTAAAAACTACAAATTTAAGAAGCAAAAATCAGTCATATGTTATGTTCTTATTGTAAAATAGTGTCAAATCTCTTGCAGAATTGAATGTTTACGTATTATTATTGCAGGATCTAGATGGTGTTGCGCCTAGAACTTCGGAGCGCATTGTACGATCATGAAGACACCGACGGGAAAACAACTACAGAGAATCGAAAAGAAACGCAAAAAAATGGCCGCGCTTCTAGAGATCACCAAACTCAACGACAAAGATCGAGAAGCTAAGGCGCTAGCCCTGAAACAAGCGGTAGATGGCACAAATTTTGAACTAGTAGGTGAAATTCCTATTTACATGGTTGAAAAAGAATGTGAACGCTTTGTTTCCTTCACTCTTTGTTTTCACAATCTGTTTGACTCTTCTCTTAATTAGACGCAGGAGGAGACACTGACGAATCTATTGAGCGATCAAGAAACGAGCACTGAAGTCTCTAGCATCGAAAGTCTGAGCAGGAAAAGACCATGTACGAGAACGTTGGATGATGCTGCACAAGGAAGCACTAATTCTGAGCCGCCGACAACAGAGGTGGAAAGCAATGAGGAACCTGATCCCCTTGCCAACAAAAAACCTAGGTATTTTTTAATTTTACTCAAAAACTGATAATATGCATTGCGTGCAAAACTGTAACATCATGGCATCTCTAAATGTTTAGAATTCTGTTAAGAAATAGCTTCACAGAAAAAAACAAGAGAATTCCTTGCTGTTCTTATAAGGACTCGCAACTTTATATATTGTTTTATTTTATTTTTATTTTATTCTGAGAGAGTCGTTCAGAGCGATTTGGTTTACCGGGATTTTGTGTTTCGATAGATTGAGTGGCGAAGAGTACGCCAACCTGAAGCAAGAGCTGAAGGAAAGAAAACAGCGGTTGAAAGTGATCCCTCGATTCCGTTTGAAAAACGTTGGGGAAAATGCAAGTCTAAATTTCAACGTCAAGGACGAAGATAGAATTCCAATATTTCTCAGCGACGTGCAACATCTTCTGATGTACTCTTTGCTCGGCCACCACTCTCCGTATTTGCCGGCCAGATGGTGTTTGCTTGAAAAGTATAACAAGGTGCAAATTTACGTTCTTGTTTTCATTTCATCAATATTGCGAGCATTGAAAGTCTTACGCAAAGAACAATGCTGGACGTATTTTGTTACGAAATTTATATGTGAAACCTACTTTCTAATTTTAATGTCAGCGAATTTTTATACAGGTAGCCCATACGGTTGTTCTCGTAGTCGAAGGACTGTCGTTGTATCATTTCAGTGCCTATGAGTCTATATTCACTAACATAACGACGAACCTGACACATCAACTCGAACTGGTCACTCCAGCTGTGTACGGAGGATCGATCGTTGAGGAGTTGGCTGCCGTTCCCCTCACAGGCACTCAAAGTGATAGACTGATCAAACGTTAGTATAAAAAACCTAGTTCCAAACTTTGAAAGTAATGAATAACATGCAAAACGTGGATCGCATTCTCGAATCTCATGCTTTTACATCGTTTGAGGCTCGTTTAAATTTGAATTTATCGCAAATGCCAGTGAATTGGCTGGTTTCAGAGTTTGGATCACTGGAAGCTGCTTTGCAGAGTACCGGTGATCTAGTCAAGCTGTTGAAAACAGTGTTTCCAATGCAAGCTGCAGATAAGCTAGGTGTCGGGGATAAATCTTTCAAGGTTCACCAAAACTTGCCTGTCACCGACAAGTTCCCAAGAACTCAGCTCCTCTTGTCTCCGTGGCAATTAGTAGAAGAAAATTATCCGCTGCCACTGAAAGGCGAGTTAGCGAGAAAGTAAGGATCATTTGAAGAAAATCAACTGTATTTTTACTACCGTTAGGCTTATCAGTTTATTTGATGTCCAATTTCTCGGTGTACGTCACATGGTTAAATTATATAGATGTTCGTTGGTATATACCGTAATTGACAAAAACAACGAATGTCACAAGAGTCGGCCAGACCTTTTTTTGCCTTTGCCAAATTTCAGATTGATATTTTGAATGTTGATGGTCTGAAATGCTCTGGTTTTGCATAAAAAATGCGTGTATATACCTGTACTCAAAGCTTACAACGTTTACTTTTTTTTTATTGTAGATATGAGGACTACATTTTAACAAAGGATATGTATGTCGAGGCTACTCCAAGATCTCCAATGTTTGGTTTGGATTGTGAGATGTGTAGAACAACGACTGGTTTACTTGAGCTAACTAGGATATCTATCGTGGATGAAAGAATGAATGTAAGTTTGAGTATCGACTGGAAATGAATTTGTTCAAAGTGTTCTAAATCGAAACGAAGTTAGCGTCAACTAGACTGTATCTGTAACTTGTATCTCTTAGATTATCTATGAAACGCTGGTAAAACCGGGGAATGAGATTACCGATTATCTCACTCGGTACAGTGGGATCACAAAAGAGCTTCTCCACAATGTCACAACAACTTTAGTAGAGGTGCAGAATGCTTTGAGGGAAATATTACCACCGGACGCTATTCTAGTGGGACAAAGTTTAAATTCTGATCTTCACACTCTCAAGATGATGCATCCTTACATCATCGACACATCTGTGATATACAATATCACTGGGGACAGGTAAATTCGTACGAAATTCGCAAGTATATTTTTCCATAATCTTGAAGTACGGAAATTTGCTTCGATTTCATTTGATAAGCGATCATATTTCATGAATCATTTCCTAGATAAGATGCTTTGCTCTAGGTCATAGTAACAGTTAAAAAATAATAGTTATTCAATGATTTACACAGGTATAGAAAAACCAAACTCCAAACATTAGCGCGAGAGTTTCTCGATGAAAGAATCCAGGAAGGACGACGAGGACATTGTCCCTCCGAGGACTCAAGGGCTTCACTGAAGTTGGCACAGCTGAAATTGGCGAACAGTCTCGATTTTGGTGATGCGGTACTGGTCGGTCAGAAGAATATGGAAATTCTGAAAATGAATGCGGAGAAAAGGAAATCCTTTAAAGTCATAGACAGAATGGAGCTGAGAAACTACGCAACGTCAATTTTCAACCATGTTACCAAAGACAAAAAGACAGCGGCTATCATTGGTACCGAAGACGTGATGAATGAGTATTCTAGGTATCTCAAAAATTCATCTTTGAGCATCATGGATGATCAGAACTTCGACACAACCGATCAGGTTAGTCTGCAAACAAAATTAACGGGTCGAACTGTTCATTTGTCGATATGAGCTTTTACAAAACTCTATGAATTTATGCATCAGTTTTCTAGCATTTTAAAACATGGCACAAAATCATGTGCAGTACTTCATTAAATTCGATACAGGTAGTATCCCGGAGTTTCATAAAAGCAGACGAAAATTGATGACATCTATAGATTCATGAGTATTCTAAAATTGTAATGAAACTTCATAAAATCGTGTTAGAACTACCTAGTTGCGATATAATTTTATACATCTTTCTGTGATGTCACTAAAATTGATTAAATCTGAGTAAAGTTGCTTATAAGATTCGATGAATATACGGATGTTTCGCAAAATGTGAAATATTTTTCTGAAATCTCATGCTGTTTCATAGAATATCACGATCTTGCACGAGTTTCTGTATAATCTCAGCAACCAAATACTCTGATGTTTTACAAAGCGCCACCGAATTTCTCAAAACTCAACGAAATCCCTCCATGTGAGGTAATGTAGAAGAATTTCGAAAAACAATAAAATCGTATGAAGTTCTTTGAACTTCAATTGATGTCGAAATCGCATAATCAAAGACTTCAAACGGATCTGGCAAAACTTCTATATTGTGAGTGAAGAAAACTTTGTGCATCGCATGAATACGGAAAAATTATCATCTCTGCAACGACTGAGGATTGAAACACGAGAGCAACTTGAAGAGTCTCTCAAAATTTTTCTCCTTATTTACAATTAAAGGATATACGTATATCACTTGAAAAACGCGTTTTGAAAAAAAAAAAACTGAATGTCCTTCTTCACGTTTTTCTTCTTAGGTGCGTCTTGTAGTTGCTGAGAACAATAAGCACGCGGTATCTCGAGCCTCGAACGTGTTGATGGAGCACGCCTTAACTCTTTGCCACCTACGGATCACGGAGGATCAATTAAAGAGCGAGAAGATAGAGAAAACTTTTAGAACAGTGAATAAATGGATGCAGAAGCTCTGGCAGCACATGGCGATCCACGGTCTAAGCTGCGTTGTGTTTGGGGGTCAAAACAACGCTGCCAACGGAGCCTGTTTCCTTGATATAAAGAAGGATGTAACAGTAATCGGGCCTTAGTCAATTTTCTCAGTGCGTGTCTCTCCAGTCTCTAAAACAGTGATTATATAGTGAAAATGGGATGAAAAAAAAAACAAAAATACAAAATACAAAGTCAAACAAAACAATGGCGTTGTTTGATGATAGCTGTGACACCGAATCTGCGCCTGTTATGTAACAAGAATACCAGCTGCTACACCGCGACATAATTTCAAATAATCAAGATGGGAGTAGTGTTGACATGTCGCTCTCATTTTGATATATTTATGTTTGCTAGCAATGTACAGACAAATGTGTTGTCAATAAACATTTTATATTATTGTTTATTAGCTTCATTTTGTATGGTTCGACAATTCAACGACATCTGTTATTCGTTGAAAGTATTTTTTGTTTTTCTTCTTTTTTCTGTACATAAACATTGAAAACTATATTATAATACCTAGTTAATTATATCTATATTCAAATCCAATGATATAATGATATACTAATTGCCCACAAACTCTCGACGGTTAAATTTGCGACCGTTCTTCAGGCTTCTAACTCGTCTCTTCTACCGTCCGAGTTTTCTAATTACCGTGAAGAACAAGCGGTCCGTCGGACTTGAGGTACGAGAGTATAAACAGGACGAATGACGACGCATCTAATGACTATTGCGTGTAAATCGCGTGCAATCAAGATAGTTCTCGTTCTTCAACAGCTGCCACAGGGAAATTGTTTGCCGGTGATTTAAGTACGTACGTTGAAACGTGTTTTTGTAGCGGTCGTTAGTTTGTCACCGAGCATTAGCCATGAGGCTTTTCACCCCGTAGGTGTGCGTTTAATTATTACGTTACTTTTTTTTACCCAGTTCCAGTATTAAGTCGAGTAATTGCAACGGTCGTTGAGAATTTAAAGGCAACTTGTCTTGCGGTTTTTACACTTCAGTGGTGTTCCTCATTCACACTAATCTTAATCGCAGGATCGCATGCCTATCGGTATTCCTGCATTGCAGTATTTATAACTTGCGGCATACCTCTCGACGGTTTATTTTACACCGCTGCCATTTTTCACTCTCATAAATCAATCGTTCGCAATAAGCATCAACGATTTCTAGTGTTCGCGTTTTGTCAGACTGAAAGTTGATAAATATATCATTTATATAGGGAGATAAATCGAAATTACATTTTCCTGTAGTTTTATTAGATAGTAGATTTGCCATCGTTTAATTGCTTGTGAAAAAAAAGTTACAAGGAATCGCCGAAAAATCGATATAATCTGTTCTGATTTGCAGGGAAAAAAATTTCACCTCATACATATTCTCTGAGTCAGTTTGAAAATGGATAACAACTTTACTAATTCGCGTTACTGATAATAACGTTCTGTCATGATATTTGATTGGCACCTTTAACCTTGTGTGGCTGCTGATCCATTTCGCACGGCAGGTACTAATTGCATGAATAATATTTGGCTTTGGATCAACGGCTGTTTTGCTCGGTGATCAGCTTGGTCCAGTGAACCTTGGTCTTTCTCAGTTCACCCACTTTAGGAGATTAACTAGAGAAACCGTAGCTGCAGAAGATTTGATAACTTTCGAAAGGAACGGTTATATCGAGGCTTTTAACGCCTCGATATCAACGGGAATCGCGTATATACGATGTATTCGTTGGGTCATTGGACTGATTCTGACGCATTCTCGTCACTCCAAGTCCGGGGAATTCTCTGTTTGTAGATCGGTCGATTCATACTTACTGTTGGGAAGTAATTTTTATTGGAATTCGTTTGGAAATGTTTTTTTTTAGTTCTCGTTCCGTTGAGCTTTTTTCTTCCTTATTCGTTTATCTGGTGGAAGTGTTTGAAAAAACAAATGCGTGCGTGCGTTAGGGGCAGAAAAAAAAAACCAAAAACGGTCACTGGATAATTGAACGTGGAAAAAGAAATCCAGTTCAAATTTATTTTCAGAATGTTCGATTCTTTGAGAATTACAACTTGCTAGAGTTTATTTTTATAAATCCAGAAATTTTTAAGGTCATATTCAATACTTATGAACTTATAAAAAAAAATCGGTGGAAAAATGAAGAATTTTTTTAACCGCAGATAATAATAATATCAAGATAGAAAATTTCGCAATACATACACCAGTTAGACGAGAGTACTTTTAATTTTATCTACGAATCTTTAAATTCTCGTAACACAATTGGGTGTTTCTGGGGAGATATACAAGGAGTAGAATAATGGCATAACACCGATAATAATTATCATTATCTGCTATGCAACGGCAGGATGCGTTGCATATTGAGGATCTGGTAGGATATCCTCACAACCAGAGAATCAGCGGCCTTTACGTCTAACCGAGTGGAAATAAACGTCTAATTCCGTTCCGAGGTACCTATAGTTGCAAGTCTTATTGTTAGCACTGTACAAGTTCTTCAGTATTTACTGGAAATCAATTAGTCGTACTCCGAGTTTGCAAAAATCACCAACTAGTCATTCCGGTTTTAATCCATATTTTTATTAACAATATTTCAACCTTAGGACGGTTTTATTCGTTCTCAGATAAGTAATGCAACTTTTATTCAATCATTATTTCTCAGAGTTTGATACAACGCCTATAACGTGAAAAAATCGGAAAATAATATGAAGAAATTTTGGATGGAATGACGACGTTTCAATCAATCTGAAACGTTGAAATAGTTTTTGTTTTCTAATGTTTAAATTTTATTCAGCAAATCTAACTTTGATAAATAACAATCTCTTAAATATCGAAAAATTATCAATAAATCGTATTTTCAAGTGCAATCGGTGAAATAATGGAATTTTGCACTAAAATAGATTAATTTCCGTAATGCAGATTTTTTCGAGAATATTATTTATTAAGAAAATTATGTCTGAATCTATAAGTCGATACTCTTACCATTACAGGTTCATTTATGAATAGAATTTCTTGAAATCGGTTGAAAACAAATGGAAGAAAAATGTTTATTACTTTCAATTGAAACAATGTGGCACTTCTTTTTAACTACTAAGATTGAAAACTGTAATAGATGTAGTTTTTCTCTTCGTCCCGCTGGTTTCAGACAAATTCACTGCATTATACCCATCTTACCCAATTTTCTGTTGTCCTTTTACTTTTCACCGAGGCGATACATATGTATGTACACTTGGGAACAACGAATCTCAGACGGCTGATTTTTTCCACCAGACAGTTATGTTGGCAACGCCGAAAAACCTACAGCGCCATAGTCGGCCGAGCGCGAAACAAACTCAATCTCAATAAACGTAACATAACCTATGATCGTATAATCTAACCTTAGAATACCGTGGGAATAATGACTTGTTCGATTGACACGTATTCTAAGGTTAGATTCGACGGTCATCGGTTATGTTACGTTTATCGAGATTGAGTTTGTTTCGCGCTCGACCGACTGTGGCGCTGTAGGTTTCTCTGTGTTGCCAACATAACTGTTTAGTGTAAAAAATTAGCCGTCTCAGATTCGGTGTCACCAAGTGTACATACGAGATACATAAATATATTTGACGCGACAGCCTTATAATTGAGACAGGAGACTGACATCCCGGCGTCAGTTTACGCTCGAGGATGAAATCTCTCATAGATACGGGTCAGATGATACATCTCTATATAAATACGTACAAGAAACCTTACATTACACGTTTAATGTGTGCATGTAAATTGGTGCTCGCGTAGGATAATTGCCCGCTAACTTTCTTCTGCCTTCCTATCTCCGTCTCCATATGTAGGAATACCTTTTGTGCATGGTTTTTTTTTTCTTTCCATAACCATCTTTTTTTCCGTTAATACTTGCGCGCGGTGTGTGTATAGAAGACCTGTGAGAAGTCAGCCAGGTATGGATATCGGAGAAAGTATCATCTTATCTTTTCAGACTCCGCCCGCGCTGGAGATTCAAATATTTTACGCGTACAATTTATCCGCGCATTGTCTCTGGCCGTTGTAATATCCGTGTTGGAAATTTTCACTCCTTGTGCAAGAAAACTGCACCGATTTTTATGCCGATTTCTCACAAAGTCGTTCTTCATTTAGTCACGTATTTGTGCCAATTTGTAACTGTTGACAAATTTCGTCAATCCCGTGGTTATTCTGAGGCCTGAAGATTTCAGAAATATTTTGAAAGAATGGCAACCGCTATGTAAGTCAATGCGCAAAACGTGTACTGAATGAATGAGCGAGAATATTCAATGACCACAAATTTTTATCAAGCAGAAAAGTAACTCTAATATTTACAACCTTTCACGGGGGATAGAAATAAATGAACATATATGAACTTATTTGTACGAATTAACGTCGCACATTGTGTCGAATTTTGATCGTCGGCAGTTTTTGAAAGTAATAGTGAAAAAATACGTTTCTCGGTTTTTTTTTCTTTTGTCTGTTTAGTCTTTGAAGTAAAAAAAGGAAACGAAAGTGACGATGATCAATTTAACAAAAGTATCCCGCGATTCATTTCTTTTATTTGAAAGTAAGGAGATGTGTGAATATCACTTAACTTTGAAATTTACTGCGGCTGTTTGGATTTTAAATACCCGTGTATAAATGAATGGGAAAATTTAAAGAACACTGACTGCAACTCGAGTTATCAACAGCGCGATGTTGGTTGTATACGAGTATTAGCTTTCTCATGCAACGTGTTCTTGAAAGGTTTTTAGCGATTTCACTTGGCGGGTTCATTTGTTTCGTTACAAATCATATATTGTACACATTTCTACATAATAAGCATATACATTCCGTGTATCTATGATGTGCATAATTACATACACACGTCCGTACGTGCATAATATAGCAATACACATTTTTTTTAAATCTTCTATTTTTGTCAAATCCGTTTCACACGCTCTAAAAGTTTTCAAAACGAAAACTGTTCGTCGTTTTAAGAAATTTCATTACTTCCTCGGAACTTTGTAGAACTTTTATTTTTTTCCCGTGTTACTCAAGTCACCGAAAAATTATGCTATCGGTAGGTCATTAGCGTCAAACAGAAGATCGGAACTAATGTACTGAGATAAATTGGTTAGGATGTATCTTGAGCCTGTAAATTATACTAACGCATTGGCTCTTCTTCGGTTGATAATTCATAATTATTAATGTACACGTATAGTGCAGATTCGTGAGGTAATTGGTCGGTTCCTCAATTTCTCGGCAAACTTTGAAGCTTGTAATCAGTTTGCACGTTATTCTCTGTGCCTAATAGCCGAGGATCAAATCTCTGGTGGGTATACTGCACAAGAGGGGGTCTGAAATCTGAGAAACCATTTGTGTCTACTGCGCGATAAAAAGGAGAAAGAAAAACGAAACCGCGCATAGCTGTAACTAGATATCAATTTTTACCTCACTTGGTTATAGACACTTACGTATGTACGTGAAGAACATTCTAGAAAGAATATTGCGGTTAGTCTCGATCATTAAACGTGAGATTGGTAAATTTTATGTTATTTACAGAACACACAAATTCAGTATTCAGTACACGAAACAAGACGGTATAGAATTCACTTCAAACTTGGCTGCAAATGAAAAGGTTAATTTTTAGTCAAAACCCGCAATCACGTTTCTGAAAATATCCGTGATAAATAAATTTTCAAATATGATCCCGTTCAGGGGAAATCCGTAATTACTCCAAAGAACCTATCAACGAAAAGTTGCAACGCTTGATTTTGAAGTGAAATAGCGAAAAAACGTGATTTCGTAAGTGACGAGCAGAAAACAAAAATGGCGAGTGTATAAACGAGAAATTTTTAGCCTACGAAGGAATATTTCCTGAACGGAACCGATCAGTTCTCATATCGGTGAAGTTCAATCGGCTCAACGTGGTTAGAAATTCAATTTGGTGAAAAAATTATTCTGGATCCATTCGTTTATCGACAGAGATTTGAGCAAGCGTTTGTCATGGATGGATTTGTTCTAGAAAATACAGTTCGCCGATTTCCTTTTGACCGTATAAAAGAGCGTGATAATAGCGGTGATATTTTTATTCATTTGTTTGTAGAAATTTTAAATTTGAAGAAGCATTGAGGTGTCGGAAAAAAAAAAATTTGCGATTACGCGGCAATTTTTTGTTTATACGATTCTTGAAGTGTTTTTGTTTCTTTGCAGACTTGTTTCTCGTTACGCAATTCGAATTACAACGAAGCCGGAGGACAAACGACTCTTGCAGTTTCCGTTCGTGTCCTTCTTTACATGTGTCTATAATTCATACGACACACACGTACAGTGAATTAATGTACAGATCCACCGATGATATGATTAACCAAATCCTCCTCTTCCCACGCGATTTCTATACATATATGTATACGTACGTCTGGTAATTGTTCGAAGGCAGGCAGCTGCAATCATTTTTATACTCGGATGTTGCATTGTTAATAAGGTGTATAATTCCGGGATCAAAATGAAAGTCGTTGACAAACTTTTACAACGACGAGGATCTCTTCCTCTTACCGGCAGAGGCAAAAAGTGCTTTTAGCAATTGAAGAGGTATTGCATCGATTAATCATTGCGTTCTCAGCTCTCTGCGCTGGTGAGAATTCTCTCTGCGAATTCTGCTCGTTGCAGGATCTATGATAAATTTATCTCGCTTCAAGTAAACATCAGAGTGATTCAGTGTTTTAGTTTATTTTTTTTATATTCACGCAGTGAAGTTTATAAAAAATTTTGTACGTGAATTTTTTACTCGGGAATATTTGAAGCGAAAAGTGTAAGAATCGCGAAGAAACCGCAAAGCGTATTTTTTTTCGGAAAAATATACAGCCCACGATCAGAGAAACTCGGCAGAAATTCGCACGGTCAAATTCTCTGAATTTCTCACTGTGTTTTTGTCGCGATTTTTTCCAGAGAAATTTGCGAGGAAATATTTCACGAGGGGCTTTCGATACAGTCGAAGGATCTCAGGGTACAGTTCGTAGAACGTGAAATTTGAAATTCTTCAAATTTTCCCGGCAAAAAGTTCAATTTTTTTTACTGTAACTATTTTAAAACGGTAATCGAATGTGCATGGTTTACGAATTAAACTGTAAAAATTCAACAGCTTTTAGTTACACTGTTTACTTTTGGCTTTCACAGAAATTTGTAGAAGAATTTACAAATATTAACAATATTCAAAGTTGCTGAAACGTCAACTCGCAACATTGTTGAGTCAGCACTGTCGTTGTTATTCACAAGATTGTGATAAAGTAAAAAATAGTTGGTAAAATACATTTAGTATCTGAAAGAACCAGATAATATCTGATCTTCAATTCGGTTAAGTAGTTAACCTTGGTCCGAACGCCTCTTCATCTTTAGACGGCGCGTCACTGGCCAAGTTTGCTGTAAAAAATATGACATCGAAATTAACAATTTTTGCGATCAATTCTGAAATTTAGCGTCAGGTATTGTTAGATTGACATAAGATAGTGCTGGATTGACATCAACAGTGTTAGCTTAACCTCGGAAACTGTTAGATTGGCATCGAATAGCGTTGGACTGACAAGAGATAGTGTAATGTTGACATTCGATAGCGACACGTTGATATCAAATAATGTTATATTGACATAAAATAGTGTCACATTGACATCGATTTAGTTAGCTTGACATCAAACAGTGTTAGATTGATATCAGATAGTGACACATTAACATCAAATAATGTTACACTGGCATCAGATAATGTGGTAATGACACCGATGTAGTTATCTTGACATCAAATAGTGTTATATTGACACGAGATTGTGTAACGTTGACATCCGATATTGACACATTGACATCAAATAATGTCAGATTGGCATCAGATTGTGTAACATTGACATACGATAGTGACACATTGACATCAAATAATGTTAGACTGGCGTCAGATGGTGTGGTATTGACATCGATGTAGTTAGCTTGACACGAATTAGTGTATAATTAATTCGCATCAGACAGTGTTGGACGGTCGTGTGATAGTCTTGTATTGACATCAGAATTATAGTCCCCGCAAGTCCTCAAAAAAAATTTTCCCTACAGTGAATTCGAACGATTGCAGTAAATACAACCGGTGGTTTCCGTGGACTTGCGTAAATCGGTGATGTACTGGTGCACAGGCCGTGGTCGGCCCGTGTCCTCGGTTTGTTGGTGGTGCTGCAGCAGCAGCAGCGGTTAGAAAGTCCATCGTCGTCGTCGAAGAGAAGGAGGTGGAGGAAGAGGAGGGGGGATTTAGTGGAGCGGGGGGAAGGTGAAGGGGCCCGCTAGGCTAGCGGCCCGTTACCGTTGGGCATCACACTGCTCGCCCAATCACCGAGTAATCAACTTCCTCCGACAGGGTCGTCCAAAAAATCATCCTCCGATAATATCACATCCTCGTCATTTCATCGGCACCCTCGTTCGGGGCAACAGTTCGCGGTTTTATCGCACCAACCACCCTATTCAACGTCCCCTAAGGAGGCCAGACCATGGACAAGGATCAGCCAGACTCCCTGGCCACCGTCGCCGTTGGAGGCAAGGAAATACCGCCACCCCATAGCCACTATGCGCCCAGCGAAGTCTACTCCACCACCGAACCACCACCGGTAAGATAAACCAGCACCTTACTGTAATTTCGGGTTATCGGTGACGTTGATGGATGAAGTCGTTTTTTCGTCGAACGGATAGCTCAAGACGTAGTCCTTGCAGTGTTCCTTTGACGGGATTCTCGTCATCTTACTTCGTTCCTCGTTCATTGTCTCGCATGTCAATTAGCATCATTTCATCTGCGCCTCGTTACCATTTCGAACTACCGAAGGACACGTAGGTTGGATTATGGCAGCTACGCGAATCTAATACCGAGTAGTGGAAAGTGGTCGCGTCTTTATGTCGTTGTTGTCATTCCAATTACCCACATTAGGACCTCGCGCTGTTATGAATAGAAATTGGAGAAATTATATTGTCCCGAATTGACTCGTCGATGTCACGTTTACTCACTGCAGTTATTGTCGTTACGACGGTGTGAGTCTCTTCTTAGTTGATTGTCAAGACCGATTTCACCTCAGGCGATAGTCACGGATATTACGAATTAGAAATCCTGGTGTATAATTATTGGACACTTCTATCTTCAATCTGGTATGCGTGTCGTTCCACTTAAGCTCGGATTTCGATCACGATTCCAGGTACTGCGGTATCGAAGCGAACGAGGTTTACCATTTGAATCACAACTTGTGCCGGGTGTCATTACGGTAAATGCCGTCCGGAAAGAATACCACGGCGTTATCGTGAACCTTTGGAATATTCCGTGTGCCCAGTCTTTCGACGAAACGATCCATCGGTGGGCGAAAGTTTGATGCCCAAGTTGTAGCCGCAACCGGCCTTCTCGATTTTAATCAAACGGTAGAAATCGTTAAATTCCTCTTCTCGTTAGGGGTTCCGAGTTTTCAGTCTTCTCTCACACCGGGTACTTATGCCCCAGTGGTTCGTAATCGGGCTTGCCTCATCGACCCTACTTTCCATCACGTTTTCACGCTGCATCGTGGCCACGACTGAGATCTAGAATAGAGAAAGATTGTTTCAGATCTAACGAAGAGATTGTCACGGCTTATGGCCTCGTTCGGAGAACCGCGATAGACTTATTTGGAAGTCAATCGTGGATTATAACCTGTTATTCAATTATTTTGATGTTCCAACGCGAACATTATGCGAATCGATCTCCATTCCTAGACAATTTTCGCAAATTCGTGACAATAGTTGAATTGCATGTTATATCGTCCGTTTCTATTATTGCTGCTTCAAAACAACACTCATAAATCATTCGTTTATCATTGGCTTGTACTCTGATACATTTCATCCTTTGGCACTATTCCAACATCCTCCTAAAGTGATTCGAGAAACATTCTGACATATTTCTGTCATCATTGGGGCCTAATGTTTGCGATACCGTTTGGAATTATTCTACAATATCATCGTTTCAATTGTTCGTCGTTTTTTTTTTTTTTTGCACCCGTCTCTTCACTAAAAACTGAATATAGCGTGCAAATTTACGGTCTCTTAATTAAAAGTGCACATAGTGGTATAATTTAACTAAAATTAGTCCAATTAATAGACCCCCGAAAAATAAAATCCACATTAAAGCATGCAGCTCAAACTTGGGAAGTACCGTAAAATCTCGTCATGCTGCAAATGATCTTTCGCCGTAACGCGTCAATAGTAACAATTTGTCGAAAGTTAAATTTCGAGTTTGCAAAAAGTCCCCGTTTTAGCCCCATTAACGCCAACGACAAATGCCCCGAAACAATGAAAAGGGGAGTTGTGGAGGGGGGGGGGGGGGGGAGAACGATTCCGTCTGTTTGTACAAACCGTGTATCACCCACAGCATCATTGTATTCGCCGTAATGCTGAGATAGTATAAAATTTGACCCCGATGTGGACGAGCCGTGCAGATCGTCGGCTGGTAAGAGGAGGACTCTCTGCTAGGAGATAGTAGGTCATCGCCTGCGAGTATATCTCTCTTCCTCTTCTTCGCCATTCGTCCATTAGTTGGCTGGGAATTTTATGCCGTACCCGGCAATGCTCACGTTTCAATTACCGATCCTCCCGCAGCTTGGGCAATAAATCGTAGCTCCGTGGATCGGGAAATGGATAGTTTTGCGGCTTCCGAGCGTGAAATCTTTTCCACTTCTCGTTGGGGCATATTGTTTCCGTCTTCGCGTATCTACTCTCATCATTTTGCCCCCGATTATTGTAACGAAGTGAAATTATCCTCGTTAAATTTTACGTACCTTTCTTTTTCTTTTCTTTTCTTCTTCTTATTTATTTCTCTTTACTCATACTTTCTTTATTTTACTCCGTATACGATTTCTGTAAATTATCCCTACGATTTCCCGATTTACTCACCGATAATATCACAGATCGTTGTTGAGTCGACCGGTTTCATTGATCGTCGATCGTCCTTCGACTTTCGGTTTAACGAAAGATTTTCATCCCATGCGTCGAAGAAGCTCTTACGTAGAAAAACACTGAGAGAGAATTTTAAGCTGAGTAAATAACGAGAGATACACGCACATAACGTTTGTCCGCTAACGAGGCGTGTCTGACGTGCTTCTTCCTTGCCGATCAACGGATCTCTTGTAATGACAAATTTTACAACGAGAAACGCTGCTGGGCGAAGCTAAGATACAATTTTTAAGGATCGGTATAGAGTGGAAACACGACGCGAGGTTCACGCTCTTTTACACATCCAGCCTCACAAGATCGTTAACCCTGTTCCATGTTCAACGAATCCAGTCTCTTCTTCATCCTCGCAATATATATCATTATTATTACAGTCATTATTACATCGACCTGTAAAAAAGCACATCTATACGCTACATCCAGGAGTGTATCAATTAAAACTAGAATTTCACTGTTAAATTTTGTCCGAAAATAAGGGAAAATGTTACGCGAACGAAAGTGAAAACAAAAAACGTTGATTACAAATCGATGATTTTATTCTACCTACGTGATGTATAAATTCGTTCAATTTTCAATTTTTTGTACCTTTCTCCATCTTTCTCTTTAATTTTCCACCATCATTTACCTCGTCCGATTCTTTCGCGATCGTTGTTAAAAAGAAGAATTTAGGATGTTTCAGCTCTGCAATCCACATGCATTATTTATATACCCGTAAACGGCGGGAATTTACTGCCATTTATAATCCTCACAATACTTGGGGAGGCTGCGTTTAGCGTATTAGCATTTAAACAGCACACTGTGTTGTGTTATTTCTTACGTCTCGTTTCCGCGGGACGTTCGTTGTTTAAACGCTCGCTAACGAGTAAAAATATTATCCTCAAATACCGCCTGCACCTTGTATTCGTTTTACGCGGATCCTTTTCACGGACCTTTTAAAACTTCTCTGCGAAACACAGAGACGTAACTACACGCGCATGTATTTATTATGTGTGCATAATGCTTTAGCAATTTTTCATTATGTATGTATACAGTGACGCGTTTGCACGCCGTTTGCATGTATATGTGTATATCAATGTTCATGTACACGCATCATGTTATTTAAATACACGTTCGAGAACGACGCAGGCTTGTTTTCTGCAGCGGATTCAGCGATTCTCACAAGCTTGTTTTGTTTTTATTTTTCTCTTACCTCATTTTTTCTCTTTCGTCGACCATTTTATTCGTCGAATAAAAGTAAATGTAATATAATTGTAAATTATAACTGTGTAGAATAATCAATCGATAATAAATAACAAATGAATAATGTCCGGAAATTTAATTACAATATTACTGTTATTCGTTATTAAATGCTGTAATCGTATCACACAGCACAGGTTTTAAATTTTCGGGCTTCTTAAAATGTATTTATTCGTTCATTTTTCCTTAACGTATTACGTATATTAAATAAGCTGTAAATAATTGCGATATTATATCTCATATAATCCATACGGTGCAGAATAATGATTATTTGGTCAATTATCCATAAAAATTGAATATCGAAACTTTTGTGAAAATATATATATATATATTTTTTTTTACACCTCGCTGTAACAGTTGGGTAATTTTTTTTTTTTTTTCTTTGTCACATTTTTGCACAGACACTCCGATATTGAAGAATAATTCTCATTTCCTGTTCCTATTCCTGTTTCAATTTTATTCTGTCTTTTTATCGTTGATTTCTTTCATTGTGCAACGATCTGCTTGATATACCTGTAATACCCGTAACTGCGTGTCCGCTTTTCGCGTTTGTATTACGTAAGGTGGTCATACAAAATCCCGGCACTGCGTATCACCGCGTATTTACTAATAATAATGTTTATTTTGTTCGATCGTTCCTTTTCCTTTCGCCTTTCGTTTTTATTCGAACGACACGAATCGCCGGGTATCTTTCAAATTTTCACCAAATTCCAGCAGCTTTTGCATACATGCGCATCCTCGTAAAGATTTCCATTTTTCGAACGGAAATGAAAAAAAAAGAAATATCACAGGTTTTTGTATAAAAACTTAGAAAAAAAAAAATAAAATAATTCATTCAAACACGGTACGTATTTCCTTGTCTCGAGTTTCTGGTAAAACGGAGGAACAGCGGCTGCGTCAAAATTTTATTGCGGTTCTTTTTTTCGATGAAAGAACGACGATTCATCGAATTTTAATACTTTTCGTGACATTTTCATACTTGTCGTTTATTGCGCGACATTTGAGCTGCTTAGATGTGCGGCGTCAATATCCTATCTCCATTTTGAAAAGAAGGATAAATCCGACGTGCAACGATTTCTCGATCGTCGATCGAATCCGGATAGAGTTATAATATTGGGTATCTCTTTTTCCTTGTTGCGTGTGTAAAGTACAACCGTATATGTGCGAAGAGCCGGAGGCGTTCATTCGATACGATTATATTACGGTATGTAATTTAGTAGCAACCGGAAACTGCTGTGCGGTAGAATATCCACCCGTTCCATCCTGTCCTGCTTCAGCTAATGCGTTAATCGATGATACAGCCTCCGTAATTCCGCTCTTCTCGCGACAATCGTGACGAAAAGAGAGGAAGAATGAAAACGAGTGACAAGAATTTTTATCGACAAAATTTTGATACTTTTTATTGATTTTAATACGAGATAGTCGCACATCGAGTGATTGTCCAGTTATTATTATATTTGCAATTTACGAAGCTAAATCTTGAAAAATTATACAAGAATAATAAATATTGAAATGATTAAAAAAAGCTTGGACATTGATGCTTTGTTTGAAATAACTTTAAGAAATTAGTAGATTCGTTCGATTTTACTCTACAATGGATCATTAATTTGTTCAGAATACTATCTTCTACAAAGTCCCCGAAGCGGATTTTCTTTTGTTTCGGTAGGTAATTCAATATCGCCACTCATTGATCGTAATAAATATCGACGCAATGTTGTGAAATAAAATCTTCAACGTTGCTAAAACGATGAAAAAAAGGTGTTTCAGCGAGTTTGTAGATGATAGTCATCTGGTTAAAATGAGTCATCGTTAAGTGAAATCGAACCAAAAATTTACTAGATTTTTAACCATACCGAAGCGATTTGACACGAATCGTCGATATCTACTTTGGCAAATCAATAAATATCAGCTGCTTGTGCATCGAACATCTTCTCTAGACGTCTGTGTGATATTGCCTGCCTGATAGCAATTAAATGAACTGAGAAAAGTTGGCTGGATAATATGAATGAAAAAAAAAAAATGCAACGAGGCAGCTATATTTATACACATGCCTACGTTCATACAGCGTAATTAATCAAAGCCTGTGAGCTATAATGTTCGTGGAGTGATTACGTGCGAGGAAATTGCGTAACTATTCGACTGTATACCTATTATAATACCTGTTTACGAAATTGCATAATTACGGAGGCAATTCGGCACTGCCGGACGGCTCTTTTGCGTACCTCGTACGGTATTTTAATGCAACTCCACGAATAACGAGGGATCGTTTCCATTCACCACGCGAATCACGGTGTAAAACAATTTCATTATCACAGGAACCGGTGGCTGGTTCTTAAATCACGTCACAAAAAAAAAAAAGTATTGTCCAAATCCGGCAAATATGTTTATTTAAGTACCTGGACGTTGACGGAAAAATTTAAAGACGGTTTAAATTATATTTTCATGAACGGTACTATGCAAATAACCTTTCGGAACACAAGTCGTCCGTATCAGAATCATTACTCGCCTGATGAGAAAAAATCTCACGCTTCTACGCAACAGCTGAGCACGAAATTTGAAATATAATAATAAGACAATATTAGGTTAAGTTGAAAAAATGATTAGTGAAACATATTTTTAAATTTTATAATTCAACTACTGAACATTTTTTGCGCAATGAAATATTTAAACAATTTATTTATTTATGAAAATTTGTAAATTCGGTAGACTCATTGAACGAAAAATAAAGTTTAGAAAATTGCACGTCTCCGTGAAGGAAATCAAAATTCTAATTTCTCTAAAATGTCTTTTCAAAATTTGCTCTCTGCATGCGTCAACAACTCAAAAACGGTGAATGAGTTTCTATTAATTAATAAATTAACGGTTGATCAGCTCGAGGCCAATGCTCAATACGGTCAATGACTAATAGTGACATCTCGATGTTCTCTGGGAGCGATGTAAAAGCATTCCATATATACATACATACGTATATATATGTATATATTTGTGCACACGTCTAGATGTATAGCTGAAAAGCGAATAATCAGTGAACTCTAACTCTGCGCGAAGGTTATTTCATTCCGCTAATTTTTTTGAGCATTGAACTATATACAGAGTGAATTGTTAACGAACGAATGATTTAACGCGCATGCGCCAAAGTTCGAGAGCAAGAGCATTTGTTTCATCAGGGTGACCAACATTTTTGAGGTTACATACATGGCGGCGATCTGTCATTTGAATTTAGGAATGTTGGTCGCCCTGATGAAACAAATGCTCTTGCTCTCGAACTTTGGCGCATGCGCGTTAAACCATTCGGTCGTTAGCAATTCACTCTGTATATATATTATATATGTATGTATAATAAATATACAGAAGCTAGCTGAGAATTTTTTAGAGTTTAATCAGTCCGTTTTCCCAACTATATACGCGCAGTAATATACTGTTAAGAAAATGTCCGATATTTTCCCACATTTCGCATACATTATTCAATCACAGCTTTTATTTCATCACTTGTAACATAATTTACAACTAGATAATGTATTATAAGGATCCCACACTGCAGAGCTTCGAAGGCCTCGGCTCAGTTGTTTACTAACCGTGACAACAAGTCAGTCCTGTCATGGCAGGCAGAACAATAAAATATATCCTTGTTTGCCGGTGTTCCGAGTGTCTCGACGCAGCTGATTTATTCGTGTACCATTTTTGCCACTTTTCCCTGTCGTTGTTTTTTTTTTCTTTTTTTTTTCTTATCGTCGTCTTATTTTCAAATTCTCTGTTTCGATCATGGTTTCCACAAATTCCAATAACGAGCTGTAACAAAATTGTTCAAATTTTCGAATGTTCGTTTCCTCCCCCCCTTCCCGTTTGGTCGCGTGATTTTATTTTCAGAGCTTTTGCAGGTTCTCGATTCCGATACTCCAAAATCGTAGAATAATCGTGCTTTGTTGACGCGTTCTTTCCTACACCTCAAACTTTCCCAACCCCAACAATTATTTAAAAATCATTCTGACGCCGAAAAATGTTTTTTACTCGCAGGCTTACATGAGGCCAGGAACGAAAAGCTCAGCGGTTCAAATCGCTCGTATCGCAGCCGTAACTTTGATCGCGATGTCCGTTGTTTTGGGCTGCTTTATTTTGGCATCATCCTACGTTCAGGCGCGCGCTTCTTGCACCCCGGAAGCCATCGCAGCTCTTCAGGCTGAAATGAAGCTGCAGCAGCATCAGCAGGATGCCTCTCAGTCCCAGGGAGAATACATCAAGCATATTCAGCCGGAAGCTCTGGTGCAGGTACGTCGAACATTCTTTATTTTTATCCATATGAAATGCAGAATGTATCGAAAACGATGATGAAAAGTCTTCGTTACTCTTGTTATTATTTGAGGATTCGTCGGTTGGATAACGACAAGCCATATTTATATCGCCAATTAATTCTTATAATTTATTTGCAAACTTTAATGATGTAAGAGGAATCGTTATGGATATACAGGAAATTTATGGGAGGAAAATTGAACTGAATACGATGTGTAGATTTTTTTTTTCTTCGTCATGTCTATTCGATGCTAAGGAAAGAAAAATGATCATTTGTTACTATTATACTGCTGATGATATTAATCAATGGTCAAATTGTTTCAAATTTTTGTTCGCTTTTTCCTGTTTGGATCAGGAAAATTCAACGAATGGATCCCATTTCTTCAAAGTATCATGTTTTAAACGCTGGAAAATTCTTTCAGCACGTAAGTTATTCCAGCTATTGTATGAATAATTGCCGGATGCAATTGTCTCTGCGTTGCTACATGCCCAAGGTTTGAAAGTAGAAAGCTTAGAAAAAGAAATCTTATTTACAACTAAACTTGCTGTACGTACAGGTATACAATGAAAGGATTTTTAGTAAAAATACACTAAAAAATTACGAATATTTTTCAAAAAAATAGTTCAATTTCTGTAACAAATTACAATTTTAGTTATTCATAAAACACAGAATTTTTTTATACATAAAAGCCCGAAGCAGAATAGTGCTAAATTCAATTTAAATTTTGCCTAATGTCTTTTAGTATAGATGTCTCTCTAATTATACTAATTAGGTTCAGCTAAATGGGATGTTTTTAGCCATAAGAGATTCGATATTGACAGTATGAACTTATCAACAATCTGCGTACGTCAGTAATACAAAGTTTCGGTATTCGCGGTTTTAGCGATTACTTTTAGCAGCTTTAGATCTGCGTGTGCATTTCGCGTCTGGGATTTTTCACTCGCGATTTCTGTTACATTAGAAATTAGTATCAATTCGCTGATAAGGATATGAAGAATCTACACGTATTATAACGCCATTAGTATATATTTAGCCAGGCCTAATCAGTTCTCAAACTCTGAAAGTATATCTCGCGTACGGAGATGAACAAACAGACGTCATTATTAGCAGGAAGTTGACCTAGAGGTTCGATAATAACTCACGTTACACACAGCATTCGACTCTCGTGAAGAAAAATTCATTCGTTCGCCATTCCCTTTATTCCGTCTTACAATTGACTCGATGATTAATTGATTATGTAATTTCTTGGTGTGATTTTGGTTCTTTCATTTTTTTTATAAAAAGTTCGAATCCTTTCAGAATTTTCACGCAAAATAAATATTATCATTCTCACCTACGATTAATTCACAGGGTTTAGTTAAAGGAATGCTAAAAATACACGTGATCGTTGTGATCGGTAATGATCGCAGATTCATAAACCTAGATCAGACAAGGCGGTACCAGGTTGTGCTCAAGGTGAGCAGGCGCGACATGAGGTTACGTAATTCGAAATGCATGTAAGAAGTAGACACTATACTTTATTCTATGTTACACCTACACACACACTATTCATGCACATCGTTATTATCTAAACCTATTTGCGAAACGGTGTGATTATTCCTGTTTCCGATGAATTATTGCGATCGAGAGATAGATGAAGAGAGAGAGAGAGCGGAGAGGAATCATCGTTATTTAAATAATTAGGGAATCGATGTACTAAAAAATAACTAGAAATCATTAAACATCGACGAAGTTAAATACCTGTCAACTGCAATTTAATCCATTGAATATGACTGACTAGTAATTGATCAACTAAATTTGTACCTTCATTGTATTTAAGTAACGAATGAACTGAATAATTGGATACGAAAATTAGTGAATAACCAAAATGTGTCGCTTTCATACACTTTGACAATAATTGATTGGGGTGAATTTTGACGATATCGAACAACTGAATGCGATACAAATGACGGAATAACCGAAGCGTTAGAATAAAGCGAAAGACATACCGAAAAAAAAATCCCATAAACTATTCAATATTTTGTAAAATTAAATATAGGTAGTACATGAGTACTAAAATACTATAAAAAGATAAGTAGCCAAGCAAATTTAACCGAATGACTGAGCAATTTATTGACTATTCCAGCGAAGTAACTAATCAATTGACTACAACTACGAGTAACTTAAAACACTCCTTAAGAATATAAATATTTAATTTGTCATAATATGTGGTTATTTTATACGTATACATACTGTGCGTGAGATTCGTAATTACTTTCAAACGTCACCACAGGTTGTACTTTCTAATCCGTTGTGCACAGTCATGGTTTATTATTTTTACGAAAATTAACAGACAGTTGAGCGGTCGTTGACATTTCATTCTGTAAAACTAATACAAGAACGTTGTTGTTTGTTTATAATTACTGTTATCTCGCAACGTTTTAGCTTTGCTTTAATTTTAACGTTTTTACACTGCATCTCACGATCATTCTGTAATCATTGTCTGAATTGCTGATAGTTGTACGGTATCAAATTGAATAAGCGTAGATTCGAACTTCTTCAAGAGAAGATTTTCATCCCAGCGACGTCACGCCAATTGCAACGTTATTTACCAACCGAGAAACGAAACACTGCATCGGACTTCCGGTATTATGCCGCTTGTCAAACAGGAAACAGTTTTCTCTTTAGGTTAACCCGCTTTTCGCGTTTGTCTATGACAAATTTCACCTGCAGCGTGTGTTAAATTGACTAAAAGACCGTTCAACTCGTTTAATATGGATGTAATTGGTAAATTGTAACGCAGGACCTCATTTTGAGAATAAATTTTGAAAAATTCACAAGATATTGATAAAATTTAAGAGACTCGAATTTCCAGTCAAATTGGAAGCTATTCCTCTATTTCAAAGGTATCAGAATTTCAGAGACGTTTTCGCAATGTTTTCAAATTTTCTATATTGGCATTAAAATACTATTATTTTTTATCGGAGAATTTTACCACTACTTTTTTTTCAATCATTATATTTTTATTAATTTTATTACGAGGTTGTCGTATATTGAATACTTATCAAATTATTGTGCTCGCAACGTACGAAGACTTTTCAAAAAATACAAGCATTAAAAATAATGAAAGTAGAAAAAGAAGATTAAAAATTATCTTATATTATCCATGCTTCATTTTGAATCACTGTAAAATCGTAAAAATTGTACAGATTCATTCGATAATACTCAACGATAGCTAATTTTATTCAGAAGACTATATTTTCTACAAAAACCCCGGCAAAAAATTTCCTTTTATTTCGGTAGTCAATTAAATACTGCGAATCGTTGATCATAATCAATATCGGTGAAATATTGTAAAATGGAATATTCCACGATGCTAACATGGGAAAAAAAATATTTCAATGAATTTGCAGAAAACAGTCCGCTGAATAAAATGACTCACCGAGAAGAGAAATCGAACTAACCTAATATATTTTAAACTATTTTAAAGCATTTTGAAACGAATCATTGATATCTAACTTTTGCTTTTACCTCTAGTAATCTATACACTCGGTATTGTCCGAGAAATATTTGAATTTTCGACAAGTATTTATTTATTAAATATTCGATGTACACTTTGGGTCAGTGATACCGAGATTTCTAATTTCTTGGACAAGTCGGTTAGGTTGGCGATGCTGAATTTGCCCGCAGCGCCATCGCAAACATAACATAACCTATGACTGTCGAATTTTTTATTTTTGGGTTAGATTCGACGGTCATAGGTTACGTTACGTTCACAAAGATTGAGCTTGTTTCGCGACCGGCCGTCGGTGGCGCTGCAGGCACATGCGGCATTGCCAACCTAACCGACTTGTCCAAAAAACAAGTCGTCTCGGAATCAATGACCCCGAATATTCGACTATCTGGCAATAAAATAGATAAAAAGTATGAATCTTTGGCAAACCAGCCGGCTTGGTTAACCTCCTTGAGATCCTGTTCAGAGATCAATTGAGAACTCTGATGGATGCAAGGGGAGCGATACAGTTAGGCTGTAAGGCTAGCAGAGAAAACTTAATAAACCGTTCACTTCTCGGAGCTATGCCGTGAGTATAACCTACTTTTGCACGACGATCTCCGCGAGTCCATCCTCGGCTCATCGTGTCTAGTGGAAGAAGCAGTAGCGTCATCTCCGAGGAGATCGTGCACCGCGAAATGTCGAGAGAGTTTAAACTTTCCACCCACACACATCGGTACTGTATCATATTATTCTTGAAGAATTATCGCGTGTATACGTGCGATTTCACGCTCACGTACCTCTTCTAGATTCTTCCTCTTCTCCGTAGTATTCTTATTCTTTTACTCTCGCCAATAAGGAGCGCACTTAAACCTCCTTTACATAATTTCTTTTTACCGCCGCGAGATTTTCACCACCGAGTGAAACTTTCCACGATTCAATATTATTCGTTGTTTGCCTTTTGTCTTTCGTTGTTTATTTATATTGTATATATTCTTTTTCTGCACAAATATCTGCTATGCGGTTTCTACTATATGTACGTTCGGTTCTATCACGATTTAGAAAGTCCTGTGCGATTTATGTTGTTACCAACGAATCGTAATATCGTTATCCTGATTGTTAGAAATTCCACAGAGCTGTTAATAAGTGGCCGTGTTTTTTTTTTGTCCTTCCGAGTTTCGGAATCGCTAGTTTTATTTTTATCTCATCAGTTTTCTTCGCGTCAAACCGGTAAGCTGGTTTTTTTTATTTCTTGTTCAAATTCACCTCGTTGAAAAATTGTTATACTTACACTGTTTTCCAACTTGAGATATGCATCCGGTTTCATGAACATATCCAAGAAGTATCAAAATTCAAATCGGTCATCGTCCTAAATTACATAACAATTTTATTTATTTCTCATCGAATCCCCTTTTCTTCGCTGCGATTTTTTATTGCAATTTTACAACTGCACGCAGCTACGCGTTCGTGCGTAATAGCTGGATGAAGAAACACCGCCCGAAGGCTTCTCAAGTCGGAGATTTGTGAAACTGCAGTGCGTGTAAAGCGAGTAAAACGTTTCAAAGTTTCACTGTGCAAAACGACGACAACCTGTATACGCTAAATCACAGTATAATACGCGATACAGCTGCTAATGGTAGTTATTTAGCAAATAGAATTATACTGCATGCTGCAATGCGGCGGTGTAAAAGGAGGCGGAAACTGCGGAAGTATCGGGTACCTTATACTTCGTGGCGTACAACTTTCTTTAGAAATTCATACCGTAATGCGTGCGGTACAAGAACGGCGAGACATGTACATCGTAAATAAAACCCCAGAGACGTGTATAAATATGCGTGTGTGAATCGATATAATTCGATCACTTGTTACAGTATAAGGTTTAAAATTTTAGTATACGATCAAGAATCTTGACAATGATTATACCTTAGATATTTGAAAAAGCTCAAACATTTCAGAAATAAACGCATCAACAGAATTATTATTCAGACGTCGGGATTGGAATTTATATCGATTAAGTTGATGAAATTTTGGTAAAATTATTGTCTGCAGGTTTTTTGTTATGCGAAAAAAAAATTATATAATCGGATTCAATTAGATTTAATTACAGCACGAAATTTAACCGGGTTACATGTATACAACGGCATAAGCGGTAACGATATAATTGCTAACGATAATGACAAAAATCAATCGAGTCGGTCGCGTATTACACTTTATACACATGCCGGTTTGAACAATGTAACGATTTTTGTATAATTGCATAACAAGAGGCGTACTCTACGAGTGAAATAGGAAAATCGGTATACCGCAGAGATAACCGTGCGTAACTTTGGGAATATCTCATACAGACAGAGACCTATACCTCATACATACCGTACGTATAACGAGATGCAGAGATGGTTATAAAGTCGGGGATCGAAGGAACAAACGCACGAGGTCAGTGACTGCGGTACCACAAGAGTCGGAGAGGCCAGGCTAACTGGAAAGTTGTCACTCATACCGATTCCCCGAGGAACATTCTCGTACTCGGAGACGTTACACGACGTGTAAAATTGCACACTGACGTCTCCGTACACACAGAAGCCTCGTAAAAAGAACGCCTTTCTCGCGACGCTCGCGTGACGCAACGGACTCTAATTACCTCCTCCTGCACAGCAGCGGCTCGTCAGATTATTGCGATAATAACAATGAATATAGGTGTATATGTATATATAAGGCATGACGGAGGGGAAGCAATCGGACAACAACGAAGACGGTGACGGCGACTTAAATAGCGGTAATGCCCATGACGATGTCGGCGGTGGATGTCGAAACACTTCGATCCTTCGATCCTGGGACGATCCGAGGTGCAGCAACCTCTGCCGGAAGTCGCGAGCATGTTATATTGCACATCGTATAAGCCGCAATCTGATTGTCATGTGGAAAAACTCCGGTTAGTCATACCTGGGTCATTACATTCGTTCTTTGGTGTAATCACGTCGCATTTGAGGTAAACGTCCGGGACTTGTGCCGCTTGCATTCAAACCTACGTATAAATATACCTTTTTTCATGGCGGAACATCGGCTTTGCCTAGATTGAGTGAAAGCGGGCGAAGAGTTGTTGCTCGTGTCGTTGACGGGATAAAGATTTCTCGGAATCAATTTTCGACACTTGTAGATACATTGTCACTTTGGGTCAACTTTAGAAAGCAATTATAGCAATATACTGGCGCTCCAATGAATCGTTGCTAATGCAGGGTTCTCTTTAAATGGTTTTTCAGGACCATGTCGACCCGACTGATTCCCTGCAGGTCTTGACTAATTCGGTTGAAACCGAAAAAGAAGTCCAGCCTGACACCAAAGACATGAAGGTCCAGAAGGACGAAAGCAGCAAAACTGCTGAGAGCAATGACAGTAACGATACAGAGGAGGAGGACGACTACGATGACGACGAGTTCCCACCTGTTCACATCAAGCTTCCACTTCAGTTGGATCTTGACGATATTGCAGGGGTAAGGAAAATGTGCTCAATTTTTGTCAGCTTTCCTAGTGTAGCGAAAATGAGGATCGAGGTTACTCTGGCAGAAGACTCGATTCAAGTCCAATTTCAATGAGAAATAATTGAGAATCAGTCAGCTAGGCCAAAAATGTAAATTTTGACAAACGGTAGAAAAGGTTGGCCTAATTTAGGTGAACGTCATATTTCAAAAGTCCTTAGGTGACCTCTTATCGTTAGCACCAATCTTGCAGACATTAGAACTTTCTCCCGAGTCCTGTTTTCTCCTTTTCTCATTCCGCGGGTAATTCCTTTTCGGCTTTGTAATTACATTCTCACGTATCTTAAATTTTACAGACTCTGATGCAGCAGGTACGTAGCCGCGTTTCTTGCGTCGTTGAGCGAAAGAGAGCCGGCGAATTGACCGACGGATCGAACGACAACAGCATCGACAACAGTACCGATCCTCAACGCTTCCAGAAGCTCCTTGGAGAACGCATCGCCATATTCTGCGAGTCTGGAAACCCCCAACAAGAGTAAGAACGACTTTAATTTGTTTTTTATCCGAGCCAAAACTATCTGAGCCTTTACCACTCCCGTTTCACCGTTTCTCGGCCGATTTAACGAACGCAAAAACCGTCATTGGTTCCAGAGCTCAGGACCAAGATATGATGACGCCGATAATAGTGCCTCTCGGTACCGTCCAGATCCCAATCCACCCACAGGATTCCAACGCCTTCAACCAGTTCCAAATCCACTCCCAGTACCAGGTCCCAGACATGCAGCAATTGCCCTTGAGCAATCCTCGGGGACTGAACCACATTCCTCCCGGTCTTCTACCACCCGCCTTCCGAGGTCTCCCTCAACTCACCGTTGACATGAGGCCCCCGCGCATGGAACCCCTGCGACCGTTGATGGGCCCCCAGAGACCGATGATGGGACCACAGCCTCCCATGATGGGCCCCCAGGTGAGCGTGGTTTCTTGACTCGAAATTTTGAATGAGAAGTTCTAACCGGAAGCAAGACTTGAACTTAACCACTTTTTCACTATTTCGCGAATAGCCTCGTTTCTATTGATGAAATTGTAACTACCGTCATTTTTATTCCAGGTTGAAATGCGTCAAATCCCAATCGAACTGCGCCACTTCCCGATGGATCCGATGCGCGGAATGCGTCCCCCGATGCCGCCGCAGCCACATGAGGAACAGCAGCCACCGATGATGCCCTCCCAGCCCCGTCCGATTCCAGTAATCCACCCCGAACACATGCAGATGTCACGTATGGTGCCACCGCAGCCCGAATCCTCGAACAACCATTTCGCCGAACAGGAACAGCAGAGGCCAATGATGACGCCAATGATGCCACCACAGGAATCCAGGTCACCGATGATGCCGCCCGCTAATCCTGACTCCGAACGCTCTTCCTCACCCTTCCAGGGAATACCCATTGAGATCAGGAGAATCATCCAGCAGGTTCCACTAGAAATCAAGAACATCATTCAGCACATCACAAGCGACTCGAGACCGTTCCCGGTACCAGAAGGACAGCGAAGAGAGGTGAGGAATGATTGTGAAATTCGATATTTTTAGATGACTCGAAATGCTTAACTTTTTCCCTTTGCTTCTTAGGTTGTCCAGGAATTCAAACCATTCCCGGATGGCGCTCGGCCAATTCCTCTTGGACCATTCCCGCTTCCAATTGAGGTCAGGAACCTTCTTGAGCACGGTAACATCGAGGGTCGTCAAGAGCAGCAAACGGACAGCAGCGAGGAACAACAGCAGGATGCCAAGCCTTTCCCAGGACCGGAAGATCAGGGCGAGGAAGCCGAAAGAAACTTCCCGGTACCCGTCGAAGTCCGCAATTTAATTCACCAGGTATAATGCTACTGTCAATTGCCTGAGAAATTGCCATCACTCCTCCCGTAGATGCCGAATAGCAGAAAGTCCGAATAGGGTTATTGCTTTTTATTAAAAATTGATTGTTCAGTTGAAAAGAAAATGGCTTTGCTGTTTCTCATTTATTTATTTGCTTATTCATTCTAACTAATTCCGAGAAATCTTGTGTTCAGCTAACGCCAGAACCGTAATAAAATGTAAAACCTGTACCTGCAAAAACGTCGATTTCACGGATATATGCTGAGACACAGCAGTGACGCAATGAGAAGCAAGTGCAAGAAAACTTCCTTACGCGATTCACGGTATAGAGTTGTTTTACGCCTATAATTGTTTGAAAACAAGCCATCTAGAGACGTGAAATTCTTGTCGGGCCTGAGGGCTTTCAAAGAACCCGGGGAAAGTACGACGCTACGGTACTTAACACATATGTATTTGAAAATCAACTTATCGTGGAGGAACAAATATACCTAAGCACATGACTCGCACGACGTAACGAACCGAGGCCAATGGCCACCGTTCTCCGCGCCGCGGTCCACCTCGCGACTTCGACACCTTCTTTCTCGGCCCGAGCGTTGACTATCCGAGAATTTAAGGCATCGGGACTGTCCTACTCCGTGAGGAAACGAAAAAAGCTACGCAGCGTCTATTTGAACGAGGCAGCGACATCACGATACGCGCACGAATTTTCCCGCCACAGAGTCGATGCCGCCGCGCATTTAGAAATAGAGTCAACTCGCACCGCCAAGCGGGGTTCGATAACTGGCCTATTTTCGACAAATGACCCGCGTCGCACTCGGGTTGAATCACCCGAGGACCACTTTCACTCGAGGTAGCGTGGCCGAGCGGTCTAAGGCGCTGGTTTAAGGCACCAGTCTCTTCGGAGGCGTGGGTTCGAATCCCACCGCTGCCAAATTTTTTTTCTCCCCCCCTTAACCTTTCGTCACCCGTTGTCGCTCAACTTTCCGCGCATTTCGGTTCGCAGGTCGTCGAAGGTCGAGCTTTCCCCGTTCCACGGTTTCCCCTTCCTTTGAAGCCCGTCGAATCTTTGGAAATTCCGGTCGAGGCACGCACCGAAGTCTCTGACGACCAGGCGACAGAACCAATGAGGGACGAGGAACAGCGAGGCCGACAGGAAAGCCTCGATCTCCAAGCGCACCAATCCCAACAGGAACAGGACATGGAAAATCGTCCACATTGTTAGTACCATTTTATTTTTTTCAATAATTATAAGATATGAGAGAGTATTTTCTCCATACCCAAAGCAAATTTATTGCTTATCTTCATTTCCTTCGAATTCCTTGATTCGTTTTGATAATTGTCTTCCTCTTCCAGACGTTCAGCCACGTTCGGTTCGCTCGATTCCAGAACCGTTCGCCCACCGTCGTGAGAAGCGCGTACGTCGCTGCGCTTGCAACTGCGCTTGTTAAATTTGCAGATGCTTTCGAAAAAGCTCCGTTATTTCCGGTCAAAGGATCGGCATCAAAGAAGAACACGATTCAAGGTAACGACGGTTGGCGCCTTACGCACATTGTGAAAACGAGATTGATTACAAATTTTGATATTTACGGCTAGATAACGGTCACTATTATCATTTGTGTAACGAAATTGTATCGAAATTATCAATTCTTTATCACACCTAGCGCAGAATAAATGGTGAGGATTGCAGTTATGAATATATATATATATTTTTTTTAATCACCGTTTAATCAACGTACGTTGAACGAGCCTGGATTTAATCAATTCTGATGCCGATTGGTTAATTTTTTTTCGAACGATCTTTCGATATCAATAAGATTAACATCAAGAAATAAAATAAGTAAAAAAGTGTAATAGAATTGCACACAAATGTTTACGATAAAATAATTATCGATACAAAGTGTGGTGATCGTAAAAATATCTTCGCCATACGAAAAAAAAAAAAAAGAAAAGAAAAACGTGGATACAAAGTGATACTTTAAATAATTTTTGTACAGTTGAAGAGAAGAATTGTAAGAAAAGAGAGAAAAAAAATAAACTCCGAGAAAAAAGAACGATATATATATATATATATATATATATATATATATATATATATATATGTATACCTTACGCCGATATATACATATTGCATATAATTATTATAGAGCATTATTTTGAATGATTTGCTAAATTTGCTTCCTAGATTTTACCCATGAAATCTGTATGAACACGCGTGTATAAAAGGTGTATGTGTCTTTCAGATCGGCGCTTTGTGCTTTTTTTTTTTTTGTTTGTTTTTTTCCCCAATATTTTTCGTGTTATTAATGTCGAATAGATGCTATTCCGTTAACTTAAACCATACGTAATATACGTTTCAACGACATATTATAAAAAATGAAAGAATAAAGACAACTATTATATATATATATATACGTAGATAAAACTGGTGCCTAAAGGATAACGACATCATGCGGTCTTTACCGCATTTACTGCAGCGTGTACATTTTTTTTTTCTTGATTATACATATATAATATGCATAACGGATATGTTATATTTTAAGGAATAATGGACACTTTACTTATCTGTATTATTATAATTTTTTTTTTTTTCCCAAGAAAATAAAACACGTAATTGGTTTAATATTTTTCCTTTTTCCTCTCGTTGTTAACGGTAATTGTATCGTTTCAATTTAACTCTAAACTTCTTTGATTATAATCGAAACATCCGTCCTCTGTTTATAACAGAACTGTAAGTAATACGCATCGGGACGAATAACGCGTACAGTGATAATTTTGCAACTGCATACAAGATTTACAGTTTAGCTTTGAAGTTTATGGAAAACTTCGGACCGATTATTGCAACTGTCCAGAAAAGGATTAATTCGTAGACTTCGATCGAACAGAACAATGATACTTAAAATTAAAACGGTGATTGCCTCGTTATTTATGAGAAATTGAAAAAAAAAAAAAAAATTGTCAACATAAAAAAAAAATTGCTTCCCAAACGAAACTTACATATTTCGAAGCAAATTGACGACTCGTTTGGAACGCATCGCATCGCACGTAATAAATCCTTGATTCTTGTGCGCAGGCTATTCAAAGTCACTTCGGAAGATGATCTCACAGGTAGGGTCAACGGCCTCGTTTCTGTTATAATCACTGACGTACTTCATACCTGTATAGTCATGTTCATTATACGTTTACCCATCCTTTCAGTTCCGAAATTGCGTCTTAAGCGAGCGGTCGAGTTTACGTTAGATTTAAAAATTTCCTTAATACAGTTTTTCGGTAACGAGTTAAGTGATTGTATTCCACTTGACGTTTATTAATTTCTTTTTATTTCTCTGAATAGTTTCGATTCGTCAAGTTTAAAGTTCGTTTCTTGAGAAATTTGAACGTACAGTTTGCCGTAGCTGATAATTCGGTGCTTTAATTTATAACAAGCGAAATCATATTTCCATTAATTAGATGTTGAACGGACACTGAAATCTGTGCAAAGTGCAACGATTAGTAAAAAATACTGTGTACAAATTGTTACAACACGTTGTGGAAAATTGTACAGATTGGTTGAATAAAGTCAGATTAATTTTCAATAGACTTTGGGATATTGAAAAAAATAAAATAATCGAAGGCGCAACGTTAAATTTTCAAATTTATCATTTCATTCTATCGAGTGACTCGCCGGTCTGAGGAAACATCGAGTGTCCAAATCGATCGAATTCGTGGAAACTCCCGGAATTTCAGATAACGAGAAACGTTACGAGTCACGTGGAATACACGAGAATTATTTCTGCGCGCGTTTCGAGCCGACGACGCGTCGCGTCGCGACGCTTGTAAGAGTAGAATAATCGGCTCATTTCGTGGACGGCTTTCCGCGCGTCGATATCGCTGCGTAGAAACTTCGTCGGCGATTCCTTAACTACATCACGGTGACGTGTGTGCCGTCAATAAGTTGCATCGCGGCGATGAAAAACTAAAAATTGTTCAATCAAGTTCACTTCGGATTTATAAATAAATTTATACGAATATTCAAGCCCTGCAGCTAATTTATTTTTGCATCAAAATCGAGGATCCAGGTACGCTGTGTTTCTGTTTGTTAAACGTATTGCTTTAATTTCACACCTTTTTTACAACGTATATTGCTTATACATTAATTTATACGTGTGCATTCATACGCGCGTGAATTCGTATTAAATGCATATTTGCGCGGCGTGTTTCTAATATTCCGTGAGCAGCTGACGCAACGGCGAATACGGTTGGGCGATTATTTAATCGCACGTGTTTACCGTTCTCTGACTCGGGAACAGAAGATCCTTTTTTTTTGGTTATAATTTCACGTAAGACGTGTTTTTGAGTATTTTTCACAGGTTTGTCGAACCTCTCGATTGATTTTTTTTTCCTAAGAGGATGCTATTGTCAGTCCTTATCGACCGAGTAAAATATCACTTATTTCGACTATTACCCAAGCTTACGCGTCGTTAACGCAAAAAAGATAATGACAATGAAATAGTTATTCTGCATGCATTTTCTAATAAGAATTGTATAAAAACAGAAAACAAAAAAACACGAAGCTCGAAAACATTATTAATTAATAACGGATTTTTACGAATTTCCGCATGGATATATTTATTATTTTCAATTTAAATAGAATTTACGCACAACGTACGCAAAAAGGAAAGAAAACATTCGGTAAAAGAAACGAACGGTATAATTTTTCAGCTGTCGGGGGTTTGGTGATAAATTATAATATTATAAATAATCAATTTAATTGCAAATTCCCAGGCATGTGTGATAACAAAATTTAGCGGAAGACAAAAAATTCTATGCGATTGTTATCAAACAAATTATTAACTTTATAAATAAATTATCCACAACGTATTTTTCATTACCAAAGAAAAGACTGAGTTTAAAATTTTCCTTTATCAAAACACAAGTTGTTTTCTACCAGTTCTTTGTATAATAATTTCGCATGTTTCTTGTATGTTGAAACAGGTTGCAAAGGCAATCAGCAATGGAAGATCCGGCAACGCATCCGGATGAACGTTTAACAATAAGCGATCATGACATGTGCCCGAGCTTACGAGCTGCCTTAAATTATTCACCGGTATATTTCGATTCCAGTGACGGGGATGACGACCCTCTCGGTATGTCGTAGAAAGATTTGCCTTACTTTTTGCAACGCGTTTTTCGAACAGCGTAGGTAAGATAAAAAATTAGAAAATGATCATTCCATCATGGAACTGGTGAAAAGTGTTGACTTCCGATTAATTGGAGATTTCGCTCCACGTGGCCAAAGATAATATTAAATCTTCCTTATGTGAATGATAAAATATGAGATACGCTGCTGTTTATCATTCCATTGCAAATCAATGGATTCAGCAAATTTATAACACTCGTATGATCTCAGAGATTGCATCACTGCTATTTATCAAATTCTTCAATCCATTTTTCACGTGCGAATACATAATAGGGTGTTTTGTTTGAAAGCCGGATTTTTTTTTTTTTTTTTTACTTTAGTTTTTCGATTAGATCAAAAACTTGCTGCAAACAGCAAGAAAAGAAACCTCACAAAAGGATATATCTTAAATTCAATCTGAAAAGCTCACTTTCTGAACTCGGAGTCTTTCCATTGAAAAACAAACAAATGTCGTCATCAAACCGTGTTCAATTCATTATTGCATTTCTTCTTGAAATGACAAATTTTTAGTGAAAATTTTATTGAAATATTATCAGATTTTTCAATACCATCTGATTTTTCACGCAGCCCTTCCGGAAACGACTTTCGTAATTAACGATGACTGGACCATTTCGTCGCAGGAATTACCATCCCTCAGACATATTCCGGAAGAAGATCCTGACGCAACCGACGCGGATGACGTCGACGCCGAAAATACCGAGGACGAAGTCGACTCCTTCGTAAACCATGGCGATATCCTTTCGCGAATAGAAAACAACTGCGACGAGGACGTAAGAAGCTTTTTCTCTTAAAAAAAAAAAAGAGACACGATTACAAGAACGAATCAAAAGTCACATTGATAACCAGTGAGACTATATTATTTTTTTCAATTTGAAAACTTATGCACACAATAATTAGCATATGTGTGTGAAATAAGTTGCACTACCGGAAGTTGCGATAGTACTTCGTTAATGATTGTCATATTATACACACTTCGAAAACAATTATAATCATAATGTCATTACTTTTATCTTTGCTATTGCGCGTGGAATTTTTTAGAATTCAAGTTTCAGCAGAAATCTGCAGTTATTCGCGTTATATTGTTATAATAAATAAATTGCATTATTTTGATATCAAATTGTGTGTGCAGGTATATGTAAAGTCAATATTTCCATATATTTTATTGATCCTTATAACTAATCGTGTGATAATTTGAAGATATTACAGAAATTTACTAAGAAATTAAAAAACCAACATTTCTTTTAAGCTATAATTATTATCAATTCGTCATCCGTGGGTGTGGTAATAAAATGTGACTATACGAAAACCGGAAGAATAATCAATTATCAAAATTCATTGCGTAAAAATTTTCGAAAAAGACACGAATAAAAATTCTTTTCAAACGTGGAATAATTTCAAGGTACCGATTATAAATGATCGAGAAACTAACGGCGAAGTGAACGGGCAAAATGAGAATGAATAGAAAGAAATAAAACGATTAAAAAAAAAAAAAAGAACTAGGTACATGTACCACAATGTTGAGTTATCGTCATTCGGCGCGTCGTCGTTATTAAACGCTGATAAGCTCGGGTGTTCCAAATCTCCTTGAACCTTGTTCCGTAACGGCGGTGTGCCGATGAGACCGGTCTTCTCGTCGTGTTTACTCGAGATAAGAAAAATCATGTACGATGCGTTATCGCTTTTCAGCAAGGAGGCTTAAAACCATGAGCGATAAATACATACAATAAATGCGTTACGTGTAACAGAGTTGAGACGAAGGTAGAAAACGGAAACAAAAAATCGACCCAGTTAATATCTGGATCCACAATCTTGTTTCCTTATAAATTTTATCTATTTATTTTATTCGCTTTCAGGAGCAAGTCGTCCCCTCCAGTCCTAACGAAATTCTGGACATTGGCGAGGAGTCAAATTCTTCGGGTTCCAGCCTAGACGGTGAAAACGTCGAAATAATCAACGAAGAAATAAACGAGGTTGAAGAGGAGCAGGAGATTCCGGAACCGGAAGTGAAGAAGAAATCAGACGTCGATGAGAAGCGCGGGAATCGCAGCAGCAGTCCTCAACCTCCGTGAATATCGGCGATACCGGAAACCGGAACGAGTCGAAGTTCTTTCAGACTGTCACGATTTGTATTGTACATTTAACGCGAGTCATCGATCGATGATCGGAATTAGAAAATCATCGTCGTAACTCAATTGTCGGGTGTTAGTTGAACTTTGCATGAATCGTCAATGTGTTTTCTTGTTTATAGAAGGTTACTGATGACGATCATACGTGTATCGAGACTTGCTGCTCGCGTAAAAACGTAGACACGTTATTGTTCATTTTCTGAATCACTGTTTCATATAAAACGCACGAAACGTGGTCAGCGTTATTATGGATATGCTGGATATTGTGAAAATAGAACGATGCAATCGTGACGTAGATAATTTGTGGATGTGGTTATTGTCTCATTGTCACAAGAGATTTAAACAATTATCTCTGATGAATCATGTATGAATATGTCTTTTTTCCGAATCCTCGATAAATACTTTCAATCGTGAATATTACACTGAAATTTGAGTCAATTACATCACGCGGACAAATTATGTTCATGATCAATGAATTCAGCAGCAATTTGTCTGCATATCGGTTAGAAAATTTCCGATCGTTTAACCTTTTTTCGTTATATACATATTTAAATGAAGTCGGTGTGAATTTTCATAATTTGTGGATTAAAAAACGATTTTACTTTCGCTGAGAAACTTTTCAAAGCGAATTTCAAACGAATTATAGCTCTCTCAATACTATGTGTAATTTTATTTACATTACTGGTATGAATCTGTATTTTCAATCAAAAGAGTTAACCGGACTATATTTATATTTTTTATTCTCAACTTCAGGGTTAATACAGATCGCGATGTATTAATAGTTGAATTGTTAATCAACGTTTGATTATTTTTTCTGTATTCTTGTGAAACTACACGAGAAATTGTTTCTCAGACTTGTTCTTTCGCCGTTCGAGAATTTTTAGATCATGCCTTTCAAACATTTCAATATTCGATGTATGTAAATAGTACGATTCTAGAAACAAAAATGTAGTATAATTTTGATTCATTATATGAAATAAAATTTCATTATGGTGTTACATATATCTGGGACGGCTGAAACTAGGGTTATATGTATAAGATTTTTTTTTCGTATATGAAACTGACTGTTATTGAACAACCATAATATATCTTTGAAAGTATGACGTTTTATCTATATTGTGTGAAAATTTGGTTGAAATATTTCAAACGGTAAAAAAGTTACAGTCGTTTTTCTGGGACGCGTGTTTGGTTCGCTACTTATGATGAAAACAAAAAAAAAAAAAAAAACTGCCAGGTATCCAAAAACGGCTCGACAAGTATTAGATTATTGTGTGAAACGTAACTCTGCAAAACTAGATCTCAGTCGGTCAAGTAGACGCGGAGATATTTCTGGTACCGATTTTGAAAACATTGTTTCGAGAAAAACGCGTGGTAAAATTGTTGAGTAGAGTTTACACTGCCAATGAAATAACTGGTTTATTTAAAACTAACACGAGATTTTCGATTCCTGGGCAATATGACTCGGATCTTCCTGAGATGTCGATATTTTTCCTTCTTTTGATGCCTTTATCGCTGCTCACCTGATCGGTTACAAAACGCTATAACTTCGTCATTACTGCGAATTTCATTATGAAATTTTTAAGGTAGAAACTCAAAGGATAGTACTTTCGAATGAGCACCTTTTTAAAAAATCGATTTTTTTTATGTTACTCATCCAAGTAAATTTAACCCCTTAATGCGTGTAAAGCCGTTGATTGTAGTGTTATTTTTAATTTCTTTGTATATCATGTTGTTATGTTTCAAGTTCGTGTCTCCCAGGAGCTTGAATCGCAGTTCATCGATGTAGCTTGACAGGACAATAAATTATTAGAAAGCAAAACATGTTTAAATGCGTAAATAATAATAAACAATATAAAGAAACGCGCTTTAATCTATAGTAGAAAGAAAACATTGAGAAGGAAATAAACGTATAATTGGCGCATTAATATCTTTTCATTTAAATAATAGCGATTAATTATAATATTTTGATTTAACTTGAGGATTTCATTCAATACTATCGAGATTCATCTCACACTCGAATAAATTATATACTTCGGGCGTGTGACATAAAAAATGGGCGTTTAACTTTCGAGTAAATTATATCCGAGATGAAAAAAAAAAATAAATGAATAAATAATAATGTCAGTTTGTACATAAAATTTATTCATAAATTTTTTCCAACGAATCACTCCGCGCGGTATCCGTGAAGCAGTTCGATCATCTGTAAAAATTTCACCTCCAGTTTCTTTTCAAGCCTTAAACGTAGCCGTGGAAATGAATACGAAATTCGGTTTTCGGGTTAAACTGTACTAATTAGCATATCGGATATTCATACTTCATATTTATGCTATATTTATTACGATATGATTTTTTAACCATGTTTTCTAATTGGTTTTTTAAAGAAATGAAAAAACAGAGGTATTAACGAAGGCCTACGATTTCTGAAAATCATTTTCACTTCATCGATCATCAGGAATTGAATATGATCAATTACAAATGCTTTGGCAAAATTACTAAAGTTTTGAATTTTGTCTCTTGGTTGATTTCAATTTTTTGCGTCACGTGCAATTCTTCGGAAGACCGAGAATAGAAAATAATTTATTGCGTGGCAACGATATATTGTTCGAGAGAAAAAAAATGATGTTGTTATTCATATATAATTTCAAAAAGTCCGAATCTCATAATGAATGCGTTTCACTTGGCTTTCATCTTTAATATAAGTCATGATCACTGAATATATGAAATTCGAGGAATTTTAATCTGTAAGACTTTCAATGAAGATTTCAAAGATTTTCATCTACTTGAAAGTTTCTAAACTTCGGAATACTTCGGAGTTTCAATGAACGTGTCTTCGATTTAATTTGAAAATCTTTTCAAACCAATACGTTCACCCGATTTCAATATTTTTCGATTTGAATCATCAATTCAAGATGGCGGCCGAAGCGACTCCATAACCCGTAAAAATTCGGGATTTAGACTACCAACGATTAGACAGAGAAAATAGTTGTGTCAAAAAATTGCAATTTCCGGTGTTTTTGTTTTTTTCTTATTTATACATAGCATTTGGGTTAGTAATACAATATTGGATATGAATTGCTAGCAACAGAATTAGTCTTTCGTTTTTTACAGTTTACTGCGCATGCGCTACGATCTAAGAGCAGTTCTTTGCCAGGTTGACCAACTGTCACAAATTTACACGACAGTTTACCGCGATGTATGTAACCTGAAAAATTTTTGAGGTTACGTTCCCGACGGTTGGTCACCCTGGCAAGGAACTGCTCTTAAATTCTAGCGCATGCGCAGTAAACAGACCAATTCTGTCGTTAGTAATTCTCACGGTGAAAACGAAAAGTTGTTGTCCTCATATCGGAAATTGGACACCGTATTGCGAATTCTCTGTCAGCTGTATTCCTCGCCTGGCAATAAACCGAGACGACATTACGAGCTACGAGGATTCTTGTTACACTTGCAAGTTGGACAACGTGTCATTCGAGATGTAATAGAATGGCATGCACGCGGAAAGTTGCAGCTGTCGACACGTTCGAGTAAATTGAGGCCTGAAATAAACAGCTCGGTCTGCATTTTTACAAAGCGTCGTTGGATTCGAAATGCGAAATAACTGTTTGTATTTGGAAACATGTGTTTCTGCTTGTTTCCGACCCTTCGCATACTCGGTCTCGTTTTTTTTTGCACACGCTATTTTATTGTCCGCCCTGCACGGAATCGCGAATATTTGCAACACCCGCACAAATGTAATTTAACCCCTCCGCATTCTTCGCTCTTTAACGACGATGTGGATCGACGAAAACAATTTATAATAACAATCGGGAATATCGGTGGAACTCTTCGTGCATAAATTCTTGCGTATATTATATTTCGACTGTCATTACAAGTGTTAATGCGTCGGTCAATAAACCGACAATGAGTCATCGCGGTTTATATTTCGCAAAATTACGTATAGCAATTCAAAGAGTTTCCAAAGTTACGTGACTGACTTAAAAAAATATTTAACAGCGAGGCTTGTTTTTTTTTTTTTTATATAAATTTACACTCTCGCCAATCGATACGTTACTTGGTTATTTCTACCCCGGGTATTTAATTAATGCATATATGCATAATCTCCGTGTTTTACACATTCCAATTTTTCTATCTTCGCCTCTTGTGTTTCAGATAATTTAATTTTCATGATACCAGGATATCGACTTTGCCGCTTTTTGTATATAAATGATTGTTCAATAAAACACATTTAAAAATATTTACATTAGGTTTTTTAAGTTTTCTAAACTACTGGTACTATACATACAAGAAATCGATCATAGAGCTATGGAATTCTATTGAAAGACAGTAAAAAATATACAATCTTCATACCCGGAACGTGATAAATTATTACGAAATTGCTTTGCTTGAAAAAACGATCGTTCGCCGCGTTTAATAAAATTTATTATCTGCTAATTCATTCTAGCGATAATTCACCTCCGGGTATTGTATGTACCAGGATTAAAAAGATTCTTAAAATTGTCTAAGCGAGTTATTTATACACACGGTATTTGAGGTTTTATTCAAATTTTATTACAACTACGTGTAGTTTGTCTTCTTCTTTTTTCCCCCAGGCATGTTTAATTTAACGGCGATCATTTCGACCCTTGCGTGCTTTTACTTTTAACAGCAGTGAGCAGATCGCGTGTTCAGAACCAAATCGAGCCCTCCTTACACGCTCATCGATATAATAAACATTCTACACACTGAGAGATAATTCATTCAAATTATCCAATAAAATGGGTGAATTTCGTGGATTTTTTTCGATACTATACTTCAAATAAAGGAAGAACAATTTGACCGTTTTTTCCACTTTTCATTTGAAACATCTAAGTCAAAATTAGTTTGAAATATTCTACATTATGCAACATATACATATAAAAAGTGGAATATTTTTTTACAAGTAAATTTCCCTGTTCACACAAAGCTCAAATACAAATCTCGTGCTGCTTGGATCTTAGACTATTCCACAAACGGTCAAGAATCGTGGTTAATGGATAAGATTGAGATTCCTACCGCGCAAATTAAAAGACTGGATGTACCGTGTGCAAAAGTTTTTGAAACGGGCGCGGCCTTAATTGGATGTCGGTAAACCGCAAGACGTGATTAACGATCTTTTATAAAGTGCAAACTGCAGTGTGAAAGTTGTTCTGAAAGTTCGTGTAAATATAATCAAAACAGATCTGCACTTTCAATTAATCCCCCGCAGGGTTATGGAATTCTACTCACCGACGTTCTTGTCTCTCATAGAGACAGCAGGAACCATTAAGTTCTGATAATTTTGATCAAAAAACTATCCCCTTGGTGTGTAAAACATTAAAAACCCGTCAATTTCGATCATGTACGAAGTATTAGTTTATTATATTATGCGACAATAAATTGATTTTACTTGAGTTGTTTTTTCGGTCAACTTAGGAGCCCAAGAAAAATTCAATTTCGAGCGATTTATTGAATTTGTATTAACACTAAAAATTGTTCGTTAAAAAAAGGTAGCAGAATTCATATCTCGTATAAATTGGTGCTCATGACCCGAGCCATTCGTATCTCTTGAAAATCTCCTCGACTTTTTTCTTTTTTTTCTTTAAGCCGAATTAAACTTGATCTACCTGCAGTGCAGTTGCGCAATAGTTGTTCAGGTTTTTATTAAAAAAATCTCTTCCTTCGATATCAATTGTTTAAACTGGATATTTCAGCTGATATATCGTCAAGAAAAACAGGCCAAAAAAAAAATTAACGCAACAGAGTCTTATTTTGTTTCACGCGTATCATTTTTTCGACAGTTGTTACATAAAGCGCAAAAGACAAAGTCATGGAAACAATACGGTGACACAATTCTCGCATAAACAGTGAAGCTGAAATATTGCAAAGTATAAGAAATCCGAATATATAATTTGGGTTTAATATCTGAAAAATTGGCACAATTATCGATTGTGATCTCGGATTTTTTTATCACATCTAAAAGCGAAATTACAGCTGATATTCAAGAGCGATAAAAGCGGATTCCTCAACTTCAGTCTGACGATGATAAAAAAGAAAAGGGCAAAGCAGACGATAAGATAGATTTAAAAAAATGGATGATTGTTTCCTGGGTTTTGACCAGCGACTGACCTCGATCTCTCGCGTGATTTTGATCGCCGCCTTTCGAATTCGAAGCAACTCTTTGAGACAGCTGTAACGGAGAACCGGAAGTCCCGAGAAAGTGCTGCACGCTCTCTTGTTTCATACTTGGATCTGCATGTGCAAAACTTGTGCAAGAGGACCGTTCGATTGTTTCAGCGAAGAAAGGATCCGATCGAGGCAAATTTATCTCCGCATAAAAATCAAATAAAAACTTTCCCAACGACGCCCGGAAGGCCTCCATTATCTTGTTCTCTCCCTAAACCGCGTCCGCAACTTAAATGTCAGATTGGCGATACTTTTAAGAGCAGAAGTCGGTTAGTGTAAAACACTAGGAATTTAATGTTTGCCCGACGATTTTTCGCGGCGAAATGGTTGAGAAATTCCAATCGTTTGGAGAGGCTGTGCACTGAGAAAAATTTCATTTGTTATAATAAATAGAAAAATTCAGTAAAACGAATATCGTTAAAAAAAAAATGTTTGAACATTGTTGGAATCACGAAAAATGAGGTACGCGTAAGCATTTTGCGCTATCGCCGATCCTTTTTTGTTTATTGCAACGCAAAATCTGTTTCTGAGATTTACTCTACTTTTTTACTTAAATAAGGCTTTAACGTTAATTTATCGTCGCACAAGCGTTAAATTTTCGAAACGGTTACAAAAAAATATAGTAACTGTGATCGTAATGAGAAAGAATAGTAACGGATACTAGACTTTCCGGTAATAGCTAGAAAACTAATTTTCATTTTCTACCTAGAACAATATTTTTCGATTGTGGTAAAAACGAAAATAGTCAAGGACCGAGCGGTAGCCGGAAGTAAAAATTTCTCTCAGTGTGGAGACTATTTTCTACAAAGTCACTGAAACGTTTTTTTCGTTTTCTCAAGTCAATTTAATCTTGAAACATCGTCATGCTGTAAAATTGAATTTTTCACCATGCTTAAATGGTAAAAAAAAAAAAAAAAACATTTTCACCAAATTTTTCACAAATAGTATTTTGAATAAAACTAATTCACCGGATTTTTAAGCAATTTAAAAAACAGTTTGAAACGTAGCATCGATATTTAAGTTTTCGTTTATTGTTCCAATAATTTATGCTCTTATATTTTTTACCACATCTTTTTAATTTGCACTAATACAATAATTATTGAAACACTTGATGTACGAGATAGTCTTGTGAAAAAATTATTCAAAAGTATCGATTTTCAACTAACTAACCTCCTCAATTGTTGGAAATGCTGATTCATTGTTGATTTGATAATCCTGTCTAATTCGATTCACTTTCTAACCAATTTTTCAGATCTCACGTGACGATCCTATATTCAAGTAACAAAAACTCGAAGCACAGAATTATTATCGGCCCATAAAATCTCCAATAAAACGAAGAGAGAAGGATTGTAAAAAATTGAACCATCGCCGGCCATAAAAGCCGGATTCTTTCGGACGCCCTCTTCTCTCTGCTTCGGCCGCGCCAAACTTTCTCCGAACTTTGAATGACCTCTGGGAGAGTTTCGATGACCGCAAACTGTAGCGTTCAATCTGTTCAAAGGCGGACATAAAAATACCTATATGGGACGAAGCTAATGGCGCGTTGTACATCTATAATTTAAATGTACGTGAACACCGCGAGCATCCCAAATGCCTGTAAAAACTTCCGACGACACGTCCCTGGCTTTCTAATCACCCTTCACCATCAATTTTTATCAAGCTCTTTTCCCACAGACTTCTAGGTTATAGTTTGATCCGTGACAGGGATAAAGATGGGCACATTACCTCTTTTCCGTTCCAATGTATTTCTCTCCTTGCTGTTATATTTACCTTTTGTTTTTCTTTGTTTTACCTGCTTTGTTTCATAATATCCTGCTCATTATTTTCCATTCTTTGTCATACATTCAGTTTGAAAAAACTACCGAAGTCAGTTCTGAACTTTCGCCCAGTGTAGAGCGGGAGTAGATATAAAAGGCCGGTTATGGACACAGATTCCTATTACCGACACTTATCGACGTTTCAGTTGAGACTCGAACCCTTTTTTGCTATTACGTCACTCCTGGTTCGAATCGATCGGAATTAAGTTAATTGTACTATATTTATTTGATTTGAGAATTGTAACAAGTTACACAACAGTGTAGTCAAAGAAATCCTATTATACATATAAGTTTCAATGCTCTGTCTCAATGTTGAGGGGTGCCAGCATGGTTTTTTTTTTTAAATTTTGAATAGACTTTTTTTTAGGCTATATTTTTTCTGGACGCCATATTGATTTTTCCATCATGAAAAATTGAAAATATTCGAGTAAAAAGTGTCTTGAATCCCAGATTTATTTGTATACCGTTTGATTTTTTTTTATTTCTTTTTCATTCGTTGTAAAATTCAAAAATATCAGGTCTGGTATAAAATGAAATCTCATCTTGTAAGGAAAAACATACATATATATATATATATATATATATATATATATATATATATATATACATATATGTATCTGAATTTTTATTTTTTCATCTGCTGGCACCCTTTAATAGTGAGACAGAGCATTAAAACCTTGATGATTTTCTTTTTTCAAGATTCACTTAATATTTTTGAACTTGGAGCATGAACATTTTCTTAACGACCACCCTATTATATATCCGAAGCATCGATCTCGGTCCTCTGTCAGAGAAAAAGAGACCCCCGTTTTTACGTTGCCTAAAAAGACGATTCAAGTATACCAGAATAAAGACTGTACCGAAACGAAACAACGAACGTTTGCAAAACCGTCATTAGCATTATTTCATGTACATTATTAATCGTATTGCTCGTCGCAAAGTGTGTAATGTTACTTGTAACGTGTGTATTAAATGGGTTGAGAATTCTGTTACGTCGTCTACACACAGAAATGAATCAGTCGTCAGCAAAAAGTGATCAACACTTATGTCGCTTGAGTTGTCCGAGTAAGGAATGGAAAAATTCTGAAGTCAGTACTATTTCTGATTATCAGTTTTGACTCTTTTTCTTTCCTCTTTTCCTCTTTGGTTGCAATTCGCATTTTCAATGCTCGATGATGTTGACACAACTAAGAATTATACAAAAAAAAAAAAGGAGAAAAACTATTTTTTCATCGCTGCATAATATGTTTATTGCTTGACAATTTTTTTTCACAACAATAGCACTAACAGTTTTTTTTTTAAGACTCCTCTTCAACTGATCTTTTTCTTACGCATGTTAGTGATAAACAATTGTGGATTCTAGAATTGACACATCACTGGAATCGATTCTTCAACGATATTCTAAAATAAACCGAACAACGATCGATTTGGAAAATAATTTCGAGAAGTCGAGTCATTTAGGGTAATGGCTGATAAAAATTACCGTACCTCTAAATTCACATAAAAACGACGAATTTTTAACTAGTAATCAATTGCTCGTTTTAATTTCTTCGTTATTTTTAATAAAATAGTACCAAGAAACACGTTACCTACGTAAATTCAATATTACCATTTATCGGCCCGATGAAACATTGAAATAATAAGACTGTTTCGTTTTCGGAATCGTTGTTTATTCAACTGAAAACGTCAGGAAATTGAAGATTTTGAGGAAAAACATTGTTACCTTTCACCGTTTGCCTTCGATATTTTTTTTTTTTTTTTCTTACCTCGCAGTTAAACAAGCAGAAAACACATATTTCAACGAACATAAAGACAGTAAAACAATTATTTATACTATCTCTGTGTACGGCCTATTAAAATGCTTAACTTTGGTTGTTTTTTTTTTTTTTTTTAACGGAATAAACTCCACGGAGAGAACAATTATTTTCATTTCATTACAGTTTCGAGTCTGCTTGTATTGCGGGAGTTAGCCAAAACAAATTTGCGTACACATTCTAGACGGTAAATAGTCAATATTTTTCACCCTCGTGTTCGATGTGAGAAAACAATATATTATCCCGTTATATATATTCGATAACAGGTTTCATTGCTTATTCCAAATTTGCATTTACATAGACTAAATTAGTTGTTGTCAAAAGAAAATAGACAAAAAAAAAAGGAAAAAAAAAAACAGCTCACGTCCTTAGAAGAAATAGACGACAATTGAATTGGAAATATGCCGATTTGATAAAGTAAGTTGTGCTGTGTTTTAAGGAAAGCAGAGACAAAATTAAAAAAAAAAAAATATAGGATCCGCTAAATTTCACAATATTTAGGAAAATATAAACTGACAATTTATTTTATTCGTTCGTCTATAATTATCATTTTTTTCCCCCCCTATGTTGTGAAATATGATAAATTATGAATCAATGTGCGACCTTTAATTGTTGTACATAAGTGTGCAAATTTTAATCGCGCAAAGAATAATAGAGGTGAACTGACTTGGATATGTTTAGAAATTTGAACACGTGTCTTTATTCCATCCTAAGTCTAAGAATTTGTAAAAAAAATTCTTCAATTTCGAAAGTAAAAATTTAATCGCGACTGAGATAAGCTTGCGAAATTTAGCAAATAGCAATAAGCCTGATTCCTGTCTTTATTCTGTCTATGTTTTCACAGTCGGTACGTTACATATTGATCCTCATAATTTTCTGCGATCGGTATTTGCTCGACCTTCATCCGCGGAATGTGCGTTCCGCGAGTTAACAAACAAATGTAAAGAAAAACGAAAACAAGTTGACAGAAAAAAAAAAGAAAAAAACAAAATCGAGGAAAAGTGACGGTGAATAAAAAAAGAAAAACAGAGATGCAACGACTTGCAGAAGGTATATTTGCAACTGTTCGATCGAGTCAATATTGATTATAGGTATGTATTTGCGCAATCGGCTTCAGCGATGTGCGGAAATTGGCGCAGAATGTAAAAAAATAAATAAATAAATAAATAAATAAATAAATAAAAATAATAGAAAAAATAACGAGCGGGGGGAAAATTACACGACTGACAATGATGCGCGATATATTCTCGCATATACAGTAATTGTAATGCGGATCATTCGACTCGAGAATGTGGAACTTCGAATGAAAAGTCGCGGTCGTGTGAAGAGCTGTTACTGTAAACACAAATATAAACCGTTGTTATTGCTAAAGTAAGGCGACAACATTTGAGGTGTTTGAACGCATGCGCAGATCGGTGCGAATATCAAGTATTAAGATACAGAGTATTTATCAGTTTTCATAAGAACGATCTGTACAGTGATGGTTTTTGTGCAGATGCTCAGATCCAGTTTATGATTAATTAATTAACGTTACAAGCGGGAATGAATAAAAATTACAGTGAAAAATTTCTTTAAATCGTATTTCTAATTGCTCGAAGTGTGTGGAAAAGAGCCGGCGATACGCTGAGAGGATGAGAAAAGAATAATAATAATTAACGCTATGAATTAACGGGTAAGGTAAAAATTAAAAGCATCGTAATTATTGAACATCCATGCAATTTCACTGTTGCAAATCATATTTTTATAACGGTAACACTTGCGTAATGTGCTTGTGTAATCAGTCAGAAGATGTGAGAAAATATTTACGCAACGATCAGTATTTTTAACCGTATTTTGTTACTTATTGGGACGTGTGCAAAAGTCAGTCGATTCAATCCGCTTTTCATTATTATTGTCATTATTATTATTACTACAATTTGTGCTAGCTGCTAACGATCAATGCGGTTTTGGCTAACTATTTGTAATTCGATAAATTTGGCTGAGAGCATCGGTCAAAGTTACAAGCTCGGTTTTTTAAACGGTACCAAACCGTACGGAATGTGAAAAAGCTGTTGCTCTGTTATTATTACAACGACGTTTCGCAAACAGCACTAGACTTCTGCATCGAGTCGATTTGTTCAGTATGTTCGGGTCTTCGGAGTTCAGTTTCGGATTCCGTCAGTCGAACGTGGATCTTACGGCTCGACGATCCGGGTTCGTGAAAAACCTCCGTTCCGCCCAATTTTAAAATCGGAGGAATAATTCTTGGACGGAAATCTTGGTCTGCAATTTTTTTTTTTTACAATTCAGGTTGTAGTTTCGTCTAATTTTTTCAATAAATTTCTCTAGTTTGCGAATGTTACGCAGCTATTCAACACGAGTTGAATGAAAAAGGGAATGGTTAAAGGGAAAAAAATGAAATTAATCATTCGTACTTTGGAATAAAATAAAATTAGACAGTTGAAATAATAAAAGTATTTTTTTTTTATTTTTTGAACCACGAAGCAAATTCTCGGTGTGAATTTCGAGTAAAAGTTTATTATATACTTTTCACAGTAATGATATAAATAGACCTAAGAAAAAAAAAAAAATAATACAGAAACATCCATCGAATTCGATAGAAATAAACGTATTAGGTAAATCTTTGATAGTTATAATATTCAATTGAATTAATATCAGAGCAGATTGCATAAAAATTAGGGTAACAAGTCGTTAATTTTTAGTAATTTAAGACAGATTAAAAAAAAAACCATCGGTCGGTGATGGTCGAATTATAAAAGAACTGTATAAAATTTGGAAAGATCGATCGAGAAAACGTGTTCAATAATTTCACTCTCTTTCGAAAATAAGACTGGGACCGAACAAGCTGAAGTTTTGAGAAGTGCATCGAGACCTTACAAAAATATGATCACGAAGGATAACACGTGGAGGAAGCGAAGGCTGCCAATTCCCAAGAGGTAAGTCTGTTGCAACGGTTCCTTTACTTTTTCATTGAATCATTCAAATTTTTTTGTTCACAATTTTCCCATTCCTTGTCTACGCTTTTAGTTTATCCCCCTCCCTACTTTAAACATACATGGATGTTTCTCGACGTTGTTGTTTATCCAATTGTTCATCTTGGTTCTTTCACACGGTGTACTGCAATAAACTGAATATTCCGTGCTCGAGACTACGTACCGAGAATTTCATTGAAAAATATCTAGCGCTGGAATGGGAAAAATGTAGAATTGACTCAGGTTCAGATAAATTTTCCGGTTTGCATATAGAACGGAATATCGGTTCGTTTTTGACGAATGAAAAACATCACGAAATAGCCATTGAACTCGAAACGGTATCCAAATAGAATAGAGCAATACTGAGTATCTGAATAAAAACCAAGTGAATTTAGTGGTCGAAAGTTTTTTTAATTGTATCTACTTATTTTCAATCGCCAGCTAGACCGGTACGTGCTGAGTAGTTGTTTTATTTTTTCTGTTCACCACGAGTGAAGCATTACAGCTGATATTGAAGGAAAAAAAAAACGATTCAAAGACGCGCTTGATTGAAACAATGGTTTTTTTTCTCTTTCAAACGGTTGTTATAAAAATTGCTATGCCGCGAACGTGAATCGTTTCTTTCCCTACCGAAAATTGTAACTCACCTGAGATGACAATCGTAACTAAATGCATCGTTTCTCTGCACAATTCCTCGTTATCCGATGGACCGAGATCGACGTTGGAACAAAGCTGGCAACTTTGTGAACGCGATTTGAAGGCAGAATTTTCGTCGCTCAGATGAGCCGCACGTCGCGATTCTAACGGTTGCCGGTTCTCCAAACGGCTTCGGGAATGACGAGGTGGACGACATTGAAGTCACGGAAACTCGGAGATCCTCAAAGTTTGTCTTCTCGTGAATATTAAAATCGCTGTATAAAAACAGCAATGAAAGTCTAAAAATGGATTTTCAAATACGGCTGAACGGCCGCTGATCCCGGACCCTTGAAACCGACGAGACATTCGCAAGTCGTTCTTGTCATCCGTCGATGAATGCGGAATTAAATCTGCAATCGCGTTTGAGAAACACTGACAAGGAGCCGTGATACCAGTCTTTGACAAATGTTAAAGGATATCGAAAGGATTCGAAATTCATTTTTCATTGGTGGAAAAGTTTTTCCAACGTTTCGCTTTCCTATTTCTCTTTGTTCTCTTGCTTTCAATGCATTCTACGCGTGGTTGCAGAGCCTGCTGATTGGACAAACGCAACACACTTGGAAATCGTGAACGAGTAGTTGAAGCATGTACAATGTGTACATCTTGTAGTTAACTTTGTCTTATCTTATAAACCATGTCGCATTGACTGAATTTTAAAAGAGTGGATCGATTTTCAAGGGATCGATTAGCTTTTAAACATTCGCATCAGGCGTCGACTGAATGTAGTTAACAAATTCACTTTCATTTATTTTCGGCATCATTTCTGAATCAGAAAAAACGACGTGCTCCTATATTTAGGGCATTCGACCCATTTTCAAAGCCGTCGTGAGTTTGAACCTAGACCGGTGAAACCCTACGGCGGAAAAATGACTCCTTATAATCTCTTGGCCGATTGCTCTAAGGTACGGAGAAAAATGGAAGTCCAGGTCGTTGCACTCGAGGCTTTCCCGGGACCTTTTGTGGCTCACTTTCACGGATCGGTTTACGGAGTAATAATCTCCCGAAATTTGGAACGCGGACGTGATCCGGTTACCCTTGATGCAGCCAGCGGGAAGGTGAATACGAAAGGTACACTTGTCCGCAGTGATTCTGAGACGTCTACGTGATTTTACGGATAAAATGGTTTGGTTGGCAATGCAGAATTAGCTCGCAGCGCCACCGCGCGGCCGGGCGTGAAACGTGAAGTCCTCTATTCAAAAAGAATGACATTATACCCGGCCGGTAGGGGCTGACTATATAATTCTCTCAGTTTCTTTCGAGTAATATATCACGTGTGTGATGGTAAAAAGGCGTATTTTTTTTCCTTTGTATTTATGCGAAGAACGTGAGGTTATATTTAAAAAGGTTAAGATTGAAAAGATGACTCAAGAAATGATAGAAGGTCATAAGTACTGTCAGTTATGCTCTTTCATCGCGAAATTTGTGAAAAATAATCACTTTTACTAATGGTGTAAGGTCGCAAAAAAATTTCGAACATCCTTCCCGAAATCGACGAATTTTTACAATTCAAGGGTTCTTGCGCTGTTTAAGAAGAAAACACGATAGCGGAGGATACGATCTCATACCATTTATAAATGTGATAAATATAAATATATTTTGGTGCTGAAAGGGTGATTCCGACAAACATAAGGACTTTTACCTTTATTTATTTATTTTTGTTCAACTTTAATATTCGTTTGCGTTTCGAGTGCTCTTGCAGCGACTTCCGAGAAGAAAAAAAATTACACGCCCTTTTCTAAATCTAAAAAACCTGTTCTAAATCTCCGTCTGCTTCAGCAAACATTCTCTCAACCAATCAGAGATCCGCACCTCATCGTCTCACCATTCTCTAGAGTGTCAGTAATAAAATCTAATCCAAAAATACAAAATTCTACGGTCATAGGTTACGTTACGTTAAGAAAGCTTGAGCGTGTTTCGCGGTCGGCCGTCGGTGGCGCTGCGCGTTCATTCTGCACTGCCAGCATAACCGACTTGTCCGAAAACTTAGTTAGTCTTCCCAGAATCGTCGAGACAAGTGTACAAAAGCGGCATCTCGGCTATTTTCGAAGCCTCGCCTTTCGTCTCCGGCCTTCCGCTACTATCGCTTCGTTTAAACAGCCGGTTGCGCTTTGTTTCTCACGGATTGGTTTCGGTTGACGAGTCGTGTTTGTGTCCGGACAAACGCGTCTCGCACAATCGGAGGCTCCTGGTGTAAACATCGTTCCGCCGTTTCTTGAATTCCGTTCTATTAGCTTTACAGCTACGCGACGACACAGATTTTCAGACAAATCGCCAACCTTGTCTGCCAGCGTGTTCGCTTTTTGTCATCTTGCAGCCGTCCTCGGCTGAGAACAGAGTTCTTCATGTACGATACATTGGAGGTAAAAACGAAGATTGTTATAATTTGCAGGCAAATACGAGAATTGAATTGAGACTTCGTTCCGTTGAATGCAAGATCTCGCGTGCTTGCAGGGAGGATAAATTATAACTATTATTAAAGATGATCAACGGTGTGAATTAACGTCGAGATGTGTAATTGTAACAATTTCCTGAAAACATTAACTCGCTTACAGTCATGGATAGAATCGTAGACCGTGAAATTGGCGTAGCCTTCACGGCGTTCCCATGTACACCCATGTTTATATTCGATGCTTTTCCTGACTCATGGTGAATATGGTCTGTACGGCTGTTGCGATTTACCAAAGTCGAAAATATTATCTATACACTAACGGAAAATCGTTCGTAATTTCAGTGCTCGTGAAGATGGCATTTTCCCTGAGACCACGTTTTTCTCGTGGAAATTAAACTGCGGTCCGAGTCTTTTGATCCTCGATTTCTTTTTCTATTTTCTTCACGCATCTGAGGGTGAATCGGGTTCAGGTATTTAAACAAACAACGCGTAATGATCTTGACGACGGGACAGCGAGTCACGCGAATTTAACAAGACGGTTTTCGACTCTGGCGGAAACAGGTCACGTGTAAAAATTCATCTTTTAAAACAGCCGCATACACGCATGCATTCTCTGTGCGTTTCGTAGTGTGGGCGTTGCTCCGCGTAATTAAAAAATAAATTACTTCGAAGTCGTTGTATTTGTATTTAAAGTGTAACGCGGTAGGAGCGAACGAATGCAGCGTGATGCCCCGGTTTTTCAACGCCCTCGGCACACATATTGAATTGTTGGAAACCGACGCAATATCAACGACATTGTATTATTTTCAATCCGCGATTGAAATATTTTCGTCTCATTTTCGTTTCGACAATTTCACGAGGATCAGCCTTCAATTCCCTGGCGATTCGTTGTTATATTTACGATTAGAACTGGTGATTGAATCGATGTGAATACGGGAAACGAAACGAAAGAGCGATAATCATTTTGAGAAGACTGTTGAAACTGATTCGATCCATTTAATTCTTAAACCACGTGAATCGGCAAGGCAAAAAATATTCTTCTCTAATCAATCGAACTCTCGAGCGCCAATCTTACGTGTTACAATCTCGTCCGGAACTTCATAGAAACAAAATATCACCCTTGTCTGAAGTGTATCGATTGGAAAAGTGCTATGATATTGGATAAATGAAGTAATCTTATAGATAGCTATTACGATTAACGAAACACAAAATTTCACGTTCTTATTGCAGAACCAGCGAGCTCATCGCCCTGATCGCATTGTCGAGTACGCTGTTCCTGTTTCTTTACACGAGCGATCTTCACTCTCGATTGAGGGAGATGGAAGTCCGACTTCAGCCAGGAGACGAAGAAGGATTCTTCGCGAATCAATTATCCTCTGGTGAGCGTTTCGTTGCCTTATACTTTTTTCACAGTATTCTCGTTTTGTTCTTGGGTTGTGTAACGGAACTTGAAAAGAAAAATTAGGTTTTTTTTTTGAGTTCATGCATGTGAATACAAAGCTGCAAGACACAGAGAATAAAGCACTAAAAAAGAGGAGTTACTGCGGATAGTTTCGTAAGTTTGAGAAACAAATGGCAAGCAAACCGAATAGACGTATCAGAATTTACGGTGGTCCTCATACATTTTTGCGTTTTAAAGAAAAACGTCGAAATGATGGATTGGACTTTATTCAAACGGTATACCGATCATTATGGAAAGCCAATCTAAAAAAGTCGATAAAATGCAATATAATCATTTCTGATAATTGATGTTCACATGCAAACTAATTTTACGTGTTAGCTTATGCATGGGCTACCAATTTTATCACGATTCTTTCGAAGAAACGTTTGAAGTAACGAGTAAATATTGTCTACTCGTTTCCACTGAACAATTTCATTCTGAAGCAAATAGTGATGCTCTACGGTGTTCGAATAACCGGAAATATGGTGAAAAATTAAATTTTCGTGAGATAAGCGATGTGGGGATAACTTCATAAACTTAAAGTTTCCTCGGTGCCTAGAAAAGTCGGAAGAGAAATGAACATAATAAAATAAGACGTGAAGAATAATTGGTATCGTAGAAAACGAGACTTCGAAACGAGAATGAAAATAGCGGTACTGACAATGAGTGTAACCGTGAAGTTCCCGGTGTTTACTTCCATACACCGCTTACTCAGTCGAGATTGAAGGTCAGGCGTGGATCTCGGAGTTTGAGAGCGAAACATCGTGGTACCGAAAGACGGGGAGCTGTAGGAACGAACGAAATTGAAGCAGCCAAGCCGAGGAGAACGGCAAGGCGGAATAGCGGAATTCCACTCGAGGGTAAACCGAGTCGGGCGAATCCTGGAAATGATCCAGCAAAAGCCGTGCTGCCGAAGGTGCGACTAACGGTCCTAGAAATGTTCATTTGCATGCGATCGGGATCCTTGCTGATTAGTTGCGCCGCAACAATTTATCAGCATTCGCGGCGTTTCCCGATTCTACGTTTCACCCTACTTGTAACGCGTCTCTCACCCCGAGCTCGGTTGGACGCTGATGTCGTCTTTCACGTACACGGCGCATCGCTTCTCGACCGATCGACGTTCTTTCGTCGGTGTTCAATTTTGGCAATCCGTGCGAATTCACCGTCGGATGTTCGATAGAGGAGGAACTTTTTGTCAATGCTCTCGAAGTCGGAGTAACCGGATGTCGCTAGAAATCGTCGTACGATGGTTGATGCCGATACGAAAGACTGGAAGTTCCACCTTTCCTCGGTCACTCGTCGTTGATCACTCATCGATCAGTCGTACTCAACATCTTTGACCGTTTGTGGTTCGTCGTTTGTCGGTCATCATTCGTAAGTTACGTGCACTCGTCCCGTGTCAGGGACTGGTTTTAAACGACCGTTGTCATCGGTCGGAATGGCTCAGTGATCGAGTCCGATTGATCGCTTACTGATTGTTAATTGTCATTTACGGTGCGTCGTTAGTTCCTCATTCGCGGATTGTAAGAGGAACGTGACGTTCGACATACGCGAGTCAGAAAATGGACGAGACTCTCAAACTTCGTCGTATTCACCTCTGACAAAATAGAAACCTTAAAAAATGAATACGTCGAATTAATTATGCTTGCATCATCAAAGTTGATTTCAGGCACGCGCCTTTCTCGACGAGAAACTCAGCCTCGCGCCGCGACCGATCGAAACGACGAAGATGTAGCCTGGAAGGCAATCCTCGTATTTCGGAACTGAGCAAGGCATTAATTTTTTAAAATCAAAGCGAACGATCGTTGGTGAAATGAACCGTTCCGCGCGATGCTCTCGCATCAGAGCCAATTGCCACTCGGCCAAACTGGACGCAACGATTATCGTGGCGTTGCTGGTTCCTCGCAATTAAGGCACGGCTACCGAAACGCTGATGTTCGCGGCGGACGTTTTCTCGAGTGAGGAAAAACGCGACGCTTCCGCGGCTTTGGTTCCCTTAGACTACGAGCGTCGATGTCCGGTGTGTTCCACTTGCAACGGCGTCTCTGGGTCAGTCGGCGTCTGCCGCTAATTGCGGGAGTTGCTCCGCCTCGGGGAACCCGCGGAGGTTTCGCCCAATTCGATCGACTCGCCTGCCAATTTCATCGCCGTGATTCGGCATATCGCGCACCCTAAACTCAAACGCAGCTTCGGGCAAGACGGACGCGAGGTGACGATGCCTGCCATTCGACGCTTTCGATTCATCTCTCTGAAGTCTCAGAAAGCCAAACCGTCCCCCACAGCGTGAATGTTGCTTGTAAGAAGAGAGTGAAATCCTGAGCTGTCAGAATATATACTGCATGATACTTGACGTCTATGATTCTATGCACTGATTCCCAGTATTCGTTAGTCAACTCGCAATGCTTTCGGCGAATATCACAGAATGTTCGATTATCAGTGCTTCGAATACTGTGAAAACGAGCGGAGGTGTGTATGACATGTTTTTTGACCACGTTGATTTACATCCAAAGTAAAACTTGCGGCCTCTCTCTTTGTGCCAAAACTTCAGACGTATCATTTACTGCTAAAGATTGCACGTCGTGAATTAGTAAATGTAGAATTACTAGCTTTCTCAACTAAATTGATGCAGTACGCAATATTCATCGCGGATCGATCACTCTCTCGGTATTTTAATATTTGATTCCTTCCTCGAGAACCTCAAGAATGCCAGTTATAATATACCTTGTGACAGAAGAAAACCAGACAGTCCGCTTAACAGTAATGCTTCACTGAGGATACAATTCTATTCGTTGATCCGAATCATGGGATTTATTAGCACGTGATAAATGATCCATGAAGTAGGTCGTCTCATTCAAATATGTTACATTAGACTGGGGTGCAATCCGCACTCACGTATAATCCCACGTGAAACATTCGATCTTGACGTTGACAGCAAAATATAGACAAGAATAATCGTCGAGGGATATTTTATGGCCACCCACATTTGTGAATTATGCGCAATCCTTTTTACACCGAGATGAAGTAACCAGAGTCTAACCATTAACTGTTGCTTACAATTACGTGGGACGAAAAGGTTGTCGTCTCGCCTTTCAGACCGTTATCTGTTTCTTTTCGTGTCAATTTCCGTTCTTGCCCCTCTTTTTCAAAGCGCTATTCAAGCTCATTTAGTTATTCTTTCAACGGACAAAGCAGGAGACGGCATATTAAAATATCTCGAACGGATCCGCCAGCTGGAACCTTTCACTCGCGGCGGAAGATTATCAGCAAAGAGAAGAAGAGAACCGAGAAGTGCTCGACTTTGAAACAGATTGCTTCTTTCGATCCTGCGCCTTGAGACACTCGGTTGTTTTCTGAATCATTTCCGCAATTTTTCTTTCACTCCTTGAAAAAATATGAAAAACGAGTCAACCCAAAACCCAAACTCAAATCATTCCGATCAAATTCCGATTGGATTCGATCGGCAAGCCATTCGTACAACCGTAAAAGTTTCTTTCAACGCTTCGAATTCAGAGTATAGAACCGAAACTTGGAACGCGTCAGAGATTAGTGTTAACAAAATTTAATTCAATTAGAATAATACCAGTACGTATATATATATATATATATATATATATACCATAATATATATATATATACCAGTACGTTCACCCTGACTCAAACCCACGATCCGACCTATCTCACGCATTTTTTCATCGAAATTCTTCCCGAATGAAAAACAGGCGTTCCTTACGACCCAGAACTTGCACCGCTTCCGATCTCGGAAGAGTTCTTGGAGGCCTTTTTCCTATTGTTCAGAGATCGTTTCACGTTTCTCGCTAACTAATTGTGAGAGTCAGCTGCAGGATCCTTAGGCTCATCCTTTATTATCGTGACCATAATGCATTTTTCTCTCTTCTCTTTATGTTTCATAATTTCACTACGCGAGTTATGCACTTCTAAATCTCATTCTCCGGCACAATGGGGTCCGAGGTTCGATGTCAGAATCAAATCGCAGAGCGTTTTCAACTTCGGCAATTGTGATATTTTCGCAGACTCGATCAAATGGTCCGTCTTAATTTCAGTAATTGATTCCGAGGTGAACAGAATAGGAACGAACTTGCCGACCAATCGGTCCGACCTAACACAACAGATCTTTCGAATGATATTAAAAATTCCCTTGTTACTTTTGAAACAACATTATCTTCTCATTTATTCAACTGCTCAACTGTAACGGATGTTGTTCCGTCGATTGAAGAGTTCGCGCTATCGTTATAGAAGGTAAAATATTCTCGTGTCTAATTATCCTAAAGCACTTGAATCAACGACATTTTATATTACCTAGGACAAAATAACCGGCGCCGGGTCGATAAAACAATGGTAAGAAATACGTTAGTAAACACAACTGATAAATTCAAATTTTTCGTACTATACATTAACACAAAAACCATTGTTTCACATCGGACGTAATATCTTTATTTATTTTTATTTTTTCAATGTAGTAATAACTAAAGACAGAATGAAATAATTTCTTACTCGTTCTTCTAATTCATGTTTCACGTGCGCGTTGATCATTAACTACGTTAATTAGCGCCAAACGTGCAGCTGTTATGACTTTAAGACGAAGCCTGGCGAGGTACAGAATTAACAGCTCAATTACGCTTAACGCGAATCACCAGCTCTGTTACTTGTATTAACATTGTTTAAACGATGATTGGGTGAGAAAGGTGAAAACTAGACACGGCTGCTAACGCGCCGCGAATATTAATTATACGTGTTTTGCTTCTCAAAAGTAGGATTCGCCTTAATTAGGACAGATTTTTATCTCTCGAGTTACAAAAATTCCTTACATACTTCTGCTAATTAATCCGAACTTGTTTAACTACTGTTAGGACAAACTTTGTCGAGAAAATAAACAGCTTATTTTCTTCAACGATGCTGATATTTTTATTGTGAAAACTGTAGGAAGCAGAGAAAATTTTTGGTACAGTCGTACCTATAAACAGAATTCTTAATAACTATACAAGTAAATAAAATTCGATTGATCACGGATATTGGGTTGAATTAATTTTAAGCAATTAAATTAGAAAATTGATTCTGAGTTTGCGCAACATTTCTCCATCGCAATTATTTCGCGTTTTTAAAAAACTCGGAAATTTCCGGGCCTTAAATTAAGCCTCGAATTATTCCCACGTGCTTGCAAGTTTATTTTTATTTAATATTTAATAAATTTATTATTATTTAATAAATCTTAAAGTTAGATAAGTTGTCAGTAAGTTGTTATAATTTACTTTTGCACGCTATTCGAAATTTCCCAATTTCCTTCAAGGTCCCTCCCCCCCACATTTATTTCTTTTGCTATTTTGACCTCCAGCGTTGACCCGATTAAAAAACCGTGAAAATTTTTCCCCCTGGCGTTTTCGAAATGACCGAAGAGCGCGACGTCCCTCCGAAAAAATCCACATGAATAAGAAACGAGGTCTGTTACTCCGTTCGCGACTTACGAACGCTTCGAAACCGCGCCGCGAGTTAATTGACCTGCGGAAGAAACGAGCCTTGAATCTGCGGCCCCGCGTTACGCGCGTTACGCGCAATCAAAGGCTCGCTCTCTTGTTAGGCGAGTGAATTGTCGCAAAACGGAGCGTGGCCTACTTCCGCTAAAACTTACAAGCGAGTTTTCAATGCGTTCGGCTCGATTTCCTGGGCGGGCGATCGCTGACCGGAAGTCGGCTTTGTTCGATCGCTGCATGCTGCAGGTGCGTCGAATTCGTCGGGATTCGTGAGAATGGTCATCGGTGAGTAAACCCGAGAAATGCGATGCCGGTCGTCAGTGAGAAATGAAGAATGCCGTGAAAATCGCGGTGAATGAGATGAGGAAATTAAATGAATGACATGTACGTACAAAAAATGACGTCTCAAAAATTTGTTTCTTCCAGCTACAAGCGACGAGTTCAATTCTCCTTCTTCTTCTTTTTCGAAGATGTCATTCGGTACTGTTTCATTCCTCAACTCGCGTGCATTCTTGTTTTCAAAGACGAAAGTGTCAGCTTTTTCTTTCGATGTGTAAAACCCGCTTCTACTAACGTAATCTTCCGAAATAAAACTTTCGTATACGTAAGTTATATTAAAAACGATTAATGATCAACGCGTGCAGAGTTAATCGCGATTTTCCATCTTCCGTTGGTCGTTAGATATTATAATTTTAGACAATTTTTAACGATTGTATAAGCGAGCGACGAACGAGGAGTGAAATGTAAGTCTAAAACTATTCATCGGTCACGTAATCAGTCGCGTAACTTATCTTGCACATGCAACAGATTAATGCGCGGCCTATTTACGACTGTCGAAACGATTCATCTCCGGTGAATGAATGCGGAGATTTGATCTTACCAAACTTTCGCCAGAACTCATTTTAACCGTCTGATTTTTCTTACAAACTCTAACAGCCAAATCCTAAGAATAAATTAACTGAAAGAATAAAACACCAATCAAGTCAACACAGTAACATTGAAGCACTCGGCACGTCATTTTTTCAAAGAATCACGATCAGTTAAATATGATACATGAGAAGGTTACGAAAATAATGACAGCTTTTTTAAATTAATATTACACAGACTTGCAATAATTGCCATGAATAGTGATATCGGAACAAGAGTTCGGAGTTTAAATTCTAACAGAAACCGAGATTACGTTGTAGGAACGCAATCTACGCCTGGCTTAAATTCGGGGCCACGATGCCTCGCACGCTCTGTTGACGGCAAGACGAGAAGACGAGCTCTTCCCAGTTCACCGCGACTTTCCCAAGTTCTGGGTCAGTGACTTCTTTCTGGATCGAACTCGACGCCGCCTCCTTTACTGGATCGATCATTATTCTTCAAAATCCACGTAACATCCTGCGGAGAAAACGATAATGTAATTCGTCCGACGCACCGATCCGTGATTCGAAACATTCTGACTCGCGATCCGGTGATCGAGTTTCGGTTTTCATTGATCTCCGTTTGCTCGAGCGTGATTTTGAACCTTAGGCGAAACCCAACCAAGCCTTCCGACGGACAGGAATAATTATCAAAAACGTCCCCGATTCCGTTTCCGGTTCAAGTTGGACCGAGTCACAGACAGGGGTGATTTATCCTCCGAGGAGAACTTGTCCGATTCTCTCGGGATCGGGATCGGCGATCGATAAGAGGAGCCTCGATCTTTCGCGCGGCACGCGATCGGCATCAAACGGCAGACGCGCGTCTCGGAGGAACGTCCGAGGCTCTCGGCATCTCCTCGAGCGATTCGCGGTATTAATTAAGGAAGAGACCCGGAAGGGAGAATTCCGTCCGTGGCATCCGCTCAGCTTTAACGATATAACAACAGGCGGGTCTGTTGCGACTCGTCCGAGGATCGCGAGTTCGATCGGCTTCGCGCAGCCGGTTGATCGTCGTCTCTGCGAGTCTACTTTCTTCGCTCTCGGATGCCTCTTTAGCAAAATTGACTCGAGTTAGTAAGAGCGAAGTAATTGCCCCACCGGCAGGAAGGAAGATCTGTTTTACTGCCTCTCGCGGAGCTGGTAAAACCAAAGTAACGTAAAACCACTCGAGGCTCCGCCGAGGCTCTCGATACGCATCCGTGTGTGAATGATTACGGGGATAGCGAAGGCGGAGAGCAGCTTCTTTCCCCTTTTATGGATACCGAAGATTATACGTTGAGCTAATGAAAACCGCGCCTGCACAGTTTATTGCACCTCGTAAATAGGTAAATTATTCAATTCGGGACACGCCTTATGTACTTGAGGATAGACGTTGATCGTGTAATAACCGCCTAATTAAACGACACTGAAGAGTGAAAGGCTTTTCAGTTTCACATTACTGAAAGTCAGCGCATGCCAGATATCCTCTGCAGATCAGATACGATGTTCTGTTTCACCAGCGTTTTCGTTACTGTTTGGATGACTTCAGCTCAATGGCTGGTAATAACATGCCTACGTAATGCAAGTAAATACAACCAGGCACAAAGTTCTACGATCTTAAATCACCCTTCCTCACTTTTCCTGAACTCTACAATTTGCAGGTTTTCGTCCGAGCTGAGAGAAGATGGGAAAAAAAACCTTGCACAGAAGTTCCCTCTTTTTAATGGTACAGTAATATGCACTCGTGCATGATGCAGCGTCGTTCATCAGCAGATATTCGAATGTCGACCGTTCTGATGATTTATGGATCGGTTATCTTCTATGCTCTAATTCTACTGGTCTGTTCATTCGCCTCTTGGTAATGTGGAACGATTCATTTCTAGATTGGAAGAAGGTTGTTCTTCAAATTATGTAACGATTGTTGTTGCGATGGTGGCGTTTGAAGATCGCTGTAATGACTTTACGAGTGATGTAAGTAGACCAATTCATCTCGCCCCTTTTTCCTCGATCACAACACTGCTGCATCTTGAACTATATCGAAAAAGTTCTCATAACACACGAATCATCGAGCTGAAAGAGTCTTCCTTCTTCTCAAGTCAGCAGCAAGAAGGAAATATCGAGAAGAGAAATTCTGTACGTGGCACAAGGAGTAAGCTGTTCATCTGCGGACGCGACTTTGCGATCCAAGCTTTGTACCTCGATGGAAAATCGACAACAAGTTCATGGCGCTCCAATTCGACCGTTGACTCCATTTCGTTCATCGTTCCTTCTCGGTGACCGCGAACACCTGATGCGTGGGTAAAATATGAGAGAATAATGTGCGAGCGTAGAAGGCATCTCGCCTTGATTACACGCGTACGTATGTACCGGAAACGGTCAATGATTTCAAGTTTTTCATATTAAAATAGCTGATGCGTACTGTTCAGTGTTGCGCAACGCTTGGCCAAGATCATTATCCACGCATCGGGTCTTCCGTAAACTTTTCACACCAAACTATGTATAATGTTCGAAAGCCACGGGACTATTGCTTCGAAATTGAAGTTTCTATTTTGCCACGACAGCCAACATGCTGAAGAATTTCGTTGAGATGAGGCGAGAACGCGTCTTTCGATGCAGATACGTGATAATTCTACCAGAATGACTTTGCGCAGTTTAATACACAGTAAAGAAGTCATTTAATCAAGTTTTTAATTGAAGAGACTCAAGTTTTTTTACATGTGAATTTCACTTTTCAAGGCTGTTTGATTGTGTAAAATTTTCCTATAGAAATTTAAACACTTCAAGAGCTTCTGAGAGGTCCATAATAAGCTACAAGAAACATTGACATTTTTTCCGTCGGATTACTAAAAATAAGCCGATGTGATTTCCTTTGGATTATCCAATGTTTAGAAAGACATCGATAAAGGCATATGTGGAGAAAGAGTCGCAGTGGCAAGCGCATGTCACCTAGAAAGCGATAAACCGCAATTCCGCAAATGGCCCCACACTGAATTGCGTATATTGCGGTGTTATACAGGCCGCGTATACATAGCTAGTATAGAATGTTTGGCCGTTTGCGGTAATTTTTTAAGGATACGGCGGAGATGGAATTTATATGTTCCTGCGTTAGTGGTACGGATAACGGTCGCACACCTATCCTAGACTCAGCCACTCTATTATGTCGCGCAATCTCCCAAACCCTGAGCCGGTGAACGATTCCAGTGAGTGATGCGGATAAACGAATGAATGCAGGTTTCCGGATTGAAAACCACGATTGGAAACATCGAACGATTGTAATAAGAACGGTGCGAAGACCTCACTCCGGAATTCTGTATGAAATCCGAAGACTTCAACGGCCACCAACAGCGGTGCTTGACCCAATTTTTTCCTGCAAAATAAATACCACGACGTAGCGAACCGTGGTAAATTCGAGCATGTTCCCGGATCGAGGCGCGCATCAGTTTTGACCCTACGGAGCCAAGTCCGTCCCTGGGTCAACGTTCGTCTCCGGAAGGAGTCCTTCTTCGCTCTTCCGCACCGCGAGTCAGGCGTGCAGGAATCGAACCCCGAGTCGGTGGAATCCTCGGTCGAGGATGTCGAAGCGAGGCGGGCGGGAAGAAGGAGAATCCAGCGGGAAGAGAAAAGCTGGAAGCGAGGATAACGCGGTTGGGGCGGAGCGGTTTTGTCCGCAGCCGCGGAGAAACCGTCCGGCCCGAGATAGAATCTTCGCGTCACGAATTCCGCGTACAATAGAGATGTCGGAGATTTTTAAGAACCAGCCCTCGTCCGCGTTCCTTAGAGCTTAACCGCACAGGTTCGACAACTCCTGGCTCGCGTTGCGCTTAACGCGAAACCATCCGCTTGCCCCTCGACTTTGCACGTCGGGTCGACGGAGGTCTTGTGGGTCCAACGATCCTCGCACCGTTAGCAGCGTTTACCGATTCCCGAGGAAAAAGGCCTCCTCGTTTGTCGTCGTGCCACCGGATTACAGGCTTTCGTATTTTTCATGGTTCAGCATAAAATTACTCTGCCGTTGGTGATGCTTATAGTCATCGACCGCAAAGAATTTCATGCGTTTTTAGTGGTTAGGTTGGGTTTGGTAATATACTTAAGCGTAATGGTTATAGTCAGTTTTAATGATTATAATTAGAGGACAATTGGTGCGAGGTTTCGGTAATGACTGATCGAGGAATAAATTGTCAGCATCAATTTTGAAATCCACTCATCGTAGTTATCTCACTAGAAACGGACAAACTCTGTAACCACTTCTCAAAAAATTGCAGCAATTCTCTAACGACGCTCTGGGATAAGTGAACAGTACGTAAGCCGTTCCTGCACTTAACGGAGAACGGTTCTGGCTCATCGTTATACGTTGTACGCATATATATAATATATACCATTTGCGATTGTCAGTCAATTGCCGAGATGGGAAAAGCGTGGCCCGTTTCGTGAAATAAATCAACTCCTTAAAAATACACTGACGATCAGATTATCGTAACAAGACGAAGTCCCTTGGCCATTGTATGATAATGAACCAACTTAACGCTATCGCGATGTTAGCTCCCGTGATGCTTGTGCCTACCTGGAGTACCATGATACCGCTGAACACATACATTATTTATATAAATTTCGTTCATCTAGCTCGCCGCAATTCAAACCTAAAACCCCGGAGCTGTTTCTCAAATAACTAGTACTCCATGATTTATTTGAATAGTCTGAGGAAAAACATTTTTCAAATTAGTTTATTTGTGGTTTTAATTTTTTTTACATGAAAAACTCTGATGACTTGCGATCCGAGGTTCTATATTTCTCTCTGAAACATTTCAACCTATCGATATATTATCATACAGTGTATACAGTACTACTTACTTATTACCATGGTATGGAAACCATTCTGATTTGCCATAAGTTTCTGCATTTGCATTGGAAATGATGAAAAAACAATGATGTGAAACAAACAGTAGTCCCGAAGACAATGATTTTTAGGATTTTATAAAAATTTCAGAGAGACTGGAACGTTTCGTATAAGCTTGGTAAGTTTTTATGAAAATGTGTATTTTTTCAGTAAAAAATCTACAACACTAATGATTTAAGAAAATTAACAATTCCGCATGAAAACCTATTCATGTTTACAATTTTTGTTCGAAATAATATGAAACGTTTCAATTTCTGTAAAAAATTTTAGCAGTAGAATTTTTCACACTCTCAGGATATCCTCATCTGACACTGTTTCTCTTGTTTCAGAAGAGCCGACCTCCACGGACATGGACTTTGAATCCAGCGGTGTCGTTCAGTATTATTCAGACATTAACCGGAAACTGACAGAATCGGTGAGCATGCGTGATAAATATATTTCACGAAGTAGATGACAGCCTCACTATCAGGATGGCAAAAAGAACGAACAAAATATACCGATAATGAATGAAAAAAAAAAAACCATTTCACCTACAATCTATTCATCGCATGCATTAGTTCCATGCAATTTGAAACTGTACGATTTTTTGCTTATATATTATATGAGTTGGGTTGGGTTAAAATTGGGGTAATTGCCCTGGTGGAAATAATTTCGACGTCTAACTGCGAATTTGACTTTACGCTGAACTAGAGAAATTCAGACGCTTTCTTAGTTCTGGCATAAAATTTTTAGTAGGTTATCATAATTTTTCTTAGATTATCGTCGTATTTGATAGATAATTGTAGAACAGCTCCCATTTACGCGATCATTTTTTTTGTGTCGAATGTTAAAATGGATATAATTTCTTGTGGAATACCGTCAAGTTCTTGGTTTGGAAAAATAACAAATGTTAGTTTTTTTGTTTTATCAAAGACTCACCTAATTAGACAAGGTGAGTTCAAAAATATACGACAGATTCTCTAAATCAAATTCTGCTAGGCAATTAAGTTATGTGCCATAAGTCTTCCTTGTGAGAAGGATGCGACATCTAGCGGTGATTGAAAAGTTCATGGAGTTTGTAAAAAGCTCTACTTTTCAACGAAATTCCAAGAATAATACGATATAAACAACTTGCGTTGTCCGGGTCCGAAGTTGTGATTATCTTTTTTAGAAAATTGTGAATTTTTTGTAAAAACTTGTAGTTTTTTCTTTTTTTTTACAAAGTTTCACAAGTTTCTACGAAAAAACCTCTTTCGTCGGTGTTGGAAATATTAAACATCTCTCATAAATAATTGTAGATTTTTACAATTTTTCATAGAAATTTATAAGTTTTTATCCGAAACACTACGGTCCGACAATTTCCTACGATTTTCGAATATTTCCTATAATTTTCAACAAAGTGTACTTTATTGTAATTTTGCGTGGAAGTTATTTGTACCAGGATGAGAATTTTTTTTACAGTACGTAAACACGAATGTCCCGGATATCGAAGCCTTGAATAACACGCGTAAAGCTGACAAGGCCGTGATATTCTTCAACCGAGTACCAAAAGTCGGTTCCGAAACATTCGCTGAACTCCTCAGAAGACTCTCGACGTCGAACGAGTTCCACTTCAATCGAGACCTCCCTCAGAAATACGAGTTTGTTTTTCTCGCTAAGCAGGATGAGGTACTTACCTTAAATTGGCATTCGAGTTTGCTTTGTTTTAAAAATTTCAAACATTCTTCGTATCTCGATTACGTTATAATCGCCTCAATTTATTGGTACCTTTGAACTGTTACAAATGGCAAATTCGACAATGTGCTCACGGATGATTTGATTTGTGTTAAGTTTGAAGTTCTAGAGGACATTTTTCACAAGAATTGAAATTTATTGCTGTAATTGTTGGTCGGATATTGGCACTGATCGATCAAATAACTTTTCAGTTCGAACTGGCGAAAAGTATCGCCAATATCCCTGAACCATCCGTCTTCATCAAGCACGTCTGTTTCACGAATTTCACCGAGTGAGTAATGGGGAAAAATGGGGGTCCATGTCATCTTCTGCTTGTCAAATTGTACACTGAGAGAAATTTTTAGTTACGGTTACCGCTCGGTCCTTAACTATTTTCACTTCTTACCACGATCGAAAAATATAGCTCGAGGTACAAAATGAAAATTAGTTTTCTAGCCGTTACCAAAATGTCTGGTATCCGTTACTGTTCTTTCTCATTACGATCGCTGTTGCTATATTTTCTTGCAGCCGTTGCGAAAATTTAATGCTTGTGCAACGATAAATTGACGTTGAAGCCTTATTTAACTAAAAAAAGGAGAGTAAACCTCTGAAACTGATTTTTCGTCGCAATTAGCAAAAAAGGATCGACAGTAGCGCAAAATGGTTACGCCTACCTCGTTTTTCGTAATTCCAACAATATACAAACAGTTTTTTTTTAACGATACCTGTTTTACCGAATTTTTCTAGTTACTGTAACGAATGAAATTATTCTCAGTGTACATAGTTTTTGAAAACACCAAAAGATTATAGATCATTTTCAGGACCGATATTCGTATAATTTTTTTTTATCTGCTGAGAAACAGTCGAATGTTAAGAGAAGGAAGGTTTGTCTTAAAGTCTGGGAATTGCAAACGATAAAATAATCGACAAATCATTACACGACCTTCTTCGCTGATTGTCAGATGGAGTGAATTTTTCTAAAGAAATTTGCGTCGGCACGTACTAAAAAAAGCAGAATTCTTTCCATTCGAGCTGACAAGTTAAAGAAAAAAACTGCTTTCCCGGCTTGTTTCTCCTGATTTTCTACGATCTCCTGTTAATCCCTCAATTTTTTCGCCGAGGATTTTTCCACCAACGAATCTGCCTCCTCTAGATTCAATTTGCCGGAACCAATTTACATGAACCTGGTTCGAGACCCGGTCGAGCGTATAATTTCCTGGTACTACTACATCAGGGCTCCGTGGTATTTACTTGCACGAAGGCAGATGTTTCCCGACCTGCCTTTGCCCGATCCGCAATGGCTGAAGAAGGACTTCGAGTCCTGCGTCCTGGAGGGTGACATGGAGTGCCAATACATCCAGGGCGACATCGCGAACGGTATCAGTGACCACCGAAGGCAGACGCTCTTCTTTTGCGGCCACCAGCAGGAATGCTTGTAGGTTGAATTTATCGCTATTTATTCAGTTTTCACAGGAAATAATCGTGTTGGAGGCTGGATCCGTGATTGCGATAGTAATTAATGATTGCAGGCAGAATTCTGGGCAGAAAATGAACGAAGAATGGAACGTATAACTTTATTACGTAGATAGATTGTGACCAACGGCTTAATGTAAAAGTCACTAGGCGAGCCTAGTTAGGTATAACTAGTTAGGTATAACTAGTTAGGTGTTTTTAATTTCAGCAAATCGCATAAATTTTTTATGCCTCTCGTGATAATGTTGCTTGTAATTTGAGTGAAATTTTTACAAAATCGTTTGTGTACTGAGCCGCAATTAAAGTTAGGTATAAAACTTGCGAGGATAATTAAAAAATGTCTGAGATTGTTTACAGGCATGCGGTAGAATGAAAAATTTGACAAACCGACGAAAAATTGTCAAAGTTTATTATACAGTATATTTATTGCATAGTATATTATAAACTACCAAATTTCCAAGTCTATAATAACGCCAGATTTACACTGAAAATGAAACACAATCGAATTCGTTTTTCTGGTCGTTAATTAACATTTCGACCATTCATACATAATTTATAGTTACACGAAAAAAGTTAAAATTTTCGTACATGTAGCTTGATTTGTGAATATTTTTTTTCCTCACCACGTTTTGTTAATAATTTTTAGACCGTTCAACACAGTGGGTGTTTTAGAGAGGGCTAAAATGACGGTAGAAAAAAATTACGCCGTGGTCGGAATATTGGAAGACTTGAACACCACTCTTACCGTACTCGAAAAGTACATACCTAGATTTTTCCAAGGAGCATTGAATATGTACTGGGGTAAGTTGATTAGATAGGAAGTACATGATAAAAAAATATAAGCTGTTTTGATCTATCCCGAACAAATTCATCATTATTTTGCCATAACAACAAAATTTTCTGGATCACGACGGACGCCCTCCAAAAATTTTACAATTTTTTTAAATTAATCTGAATCCCTCAATTCTACCTTTATTGAATAAAAAAAAAATAACGTTACGTACTTTGATTCAACACATATTAAACAAACTTCTGATAATATGTTATTGTTGGTATTAAAAAAAGTCTCCCCTATAATATGAAGTTTTCGCTGTTTCATCAATTATTTGCTCATACTTTATTGACAAATTGTCGATTTTCCTCCTGTTCACTTTATTGGCATCCTAATCAACGATGACACTCTTTTCCCATTCAATTTATTAATTCCGATTTTCACTGTCCACTGTTGTAATTCTATTTATTCTTCATTTTACGTTTCGATTTATTACAGATCAAGTCAACTCGTTCTCCAATATAAATAGGAATCCTTTGAAGCCGGCGACTAGCGAAAAGGTGAAAGACATATTGCGGAGAAATTTCACGAAAGAAATTGAGTTTTATCAATTTTGTCAACAGAGACTTTACAAACAGTTCAGAGCGCTGAGATTAACCAATTAGTCGAATTAAGATAAGTGACGAAAATCTTCAAAGATTAATGTCATAAACGGTAATTGGAATTTCCGAATTTCTTCCGCGCGCATCGTGCAGTTTATTCGATACATGTAATTAAATCACGATTGGAACATTCGCGGAAATATTCGCAATCATTTTTTTTTTTTTTTTCACGTCGTTTCTTGCCATCAAGTTTAACAATAATAGAACAAATTCAAACAAGGATATATGTGAAAGAAAATAAATAAACAAAAGCAATTATTATTGTCCACCAGAAAATCTGAAATTATATGGAAAATCACATAAATATTCAAATAATTATCGAACCATGGTGGTAAGTATTATTACCACCTATTTAATATCCATTTTTTTTTGTATATTTTAAGAACTTTTCGACATATTTCTTTGCGGTGTCTTTGCTATTTGCGACAGTATGCTAATAGATTTTCATTACTCGAGAGTAATTGTTGCGACATAATTTAAATTGTTATTGTTAGAAGAAAATTGATTGAGAAAAAATCTTGAAAATTGTAGGAATGATTTATTTCCGAGAAAGTTACCCGTCTAAACAATATGCACATGTTTTACACAAATTATGAGTTTTTGGAGTTGTTGATTACGAATCTGAGATCGGATTTAAAAAATTCAAGATGACAGATTTAATATGGCGGATGAAAATTTCAAATTCGATAAAATTCGGCGAAAAAACTCTGTCCAGAGGTTTTTTGGGGTCGCTGATTACGAATCTGAAATCGAATTTCGAAAAATCCAATCATTGATCCCGAAAGACTTTTTTCATCGGATTTGATTAATTTTCAAATTTTCGTCCGCCATATTGGATCCGCCATCTTGAATTTTTGTAATTTCATATCAGATGCGTAATCAGCGACCCCAAAAACCGTCGAATGCCATTTTAATCTTATTTCAAAAGTTGACTCAGCACAATAACGTGTTACTCCAATGGTTAAATGATGTCATTGTACAATTTTCATACACGCGTATAAGGATAGAACAACAGACATTATAAATATCCATTATTATTTACAGGAATTTATTTTCTCATATATTTAATAAATGCTTGAACAAACGTTTCCTTGTGGTTTTTTCTTCTCTACGGTATTTAGAAGTTCGATAATTTTGGGTCGAACCTTGAAACAAGCACGCTGTATTGAATAAAGATGAAAAAGAAATTTTTTTGGTTTATGTACTGCCTTTCGGGCATTCGAGTACTTCGCATTTCCCCAAGTCGTTCAAAATCTTCTACACTGTTACTGTTACTATTCCGCTCCGACACGCAGCGCTCGGTTCGAATTCCAGTTAGTGTGAAGCGAGCTTCTACAGAGTTCAGATTCAGTCAGTCGCACGCGGACCTCACAGCCAGACGATCCGTTTCCGAGAGCCGAGGATTCGGCCGACTTTCAAAATCGCCGATCACCTCGAAACCCAGAATCTGGCTAAATCTTTGACGGATAATCATTGGCTCCGATTTCCGTTTTTCGGCCAGTTTTCGGGGCAAAAAAAAAATAATTTAATCCCTTGATCGTAATTTGAGGTAAAATAATATCGATAATAAATGACAAAGACAGATTGAAAAAATACAAACACACGTATACGTATTTGCAATAAGTTAATTTGCCGCAAAAGCTTGTCGCATATTTTCGCAATATTCGTGATATACGCAAAACTACGGAAATACAAATGTGTTACAGTTATCTGCATGGATTTTTACGAGTGAAATATTCGCCACGATCTCAGCTGATAATTATAGATAAATATTGATTGGTGACATTCGTTTTCTTCACGCGTTCGGTGATAATGAATTTTCTGCGTGAATAGATTAATGAAGGAAAATTCAAAGACAGTGTCCAAGAATTAATGGAAATTATTGTTCGTGCAGTTGATAAATTCTAAAATCGTGAAGTGCGTCAAGGCGATAAAAGGAATAGAAATTAGACTAAAAAAAAACAACAACAACAAAGAAACATCCATCGGATTTTATAGAAATAAACGTATTTGGTGAATCTTTGACGGTCATAATATTCATTGAATTAATATCAGAGCAGATTGTACAAAAATTAGGTCAACAAGTCTTCATTTTACAGTAATTTGAGACAGATTAAAAAATAAAAAAAATAAAAAAAACCACCGGTCAGTAATCATCAAAATATAAAAGAACTGTGTAAAATTTGAAAAGATCGATCGATAAATCGTGTTTAATAATTATACCGTGTTTCGGAAAGAGAGTGAAGTTTGACAGTGCATCGAGGACTTGAAAATATGATCGTAAAGGATAACACGTGGAGGCAGCGGAGGTTGGCAGTTCCGAAGAGGTGAGTTTCTCCCAATTATTTCTTCGCATGTTCATTGAATTATTTAAATTTCGAACAGCGTTGCATTCTTGGGTGTAAAGGTCAATGTGTTTTTATTTAGATTATCTAATATTTCAAATCATCTGAAATGTTCCTTTTACGTTCGTATTAATTTTAGTGTAAATTTTTGCCACTTGTCTGTCCTGTAATACAGTTGGTTGCAGTTTTTGCACGGTATTTTGTACACAATGTTCGAACGTCTATCTTTAGGAGCGAATCTTTACCTGTATCATGCAAAAAACTTGAATTATTGTCCTTGGTGCCAAGAAACTGGACACTATATTTTGTGAAGATGCTAATCTGCCGTATTAGGCATAGCAATGAATATGTTAGGATTCTCCAAGTCAGGAATCATACATTTATCGTTACTGACGGTGTTTATAATTGATTTAGTGTTTTACTCAAATTCCCTTCAAAATTATTATTCCCAAAAAAAAAAAAATAAAAAACGGGAACATAATAAGAAATGACAGAAACTGGCACAAAAATGAAATATCCACTTGGGGTAAGTTGAAATTTATTCACAACTTTATTTATATCTTGAAATATGTTCATCCGTTAACGAATCAAAATTTGAGTACATCAGTTAAGTGGGATAGGAATTATTACAATACATTTAAGAAATAGTGCACTTGGTTGAGTTTCGATTTGTCTAGCATTCTTAAAATTCCGTTTTGCAAAAATCCTCGCAACGTCTACCCGTATGTATAAATTTGAATCGTAGAACGCTCGCATTCGTACAATCAGTTTTCATCATCGTTAAATTTAACGAGCATAAGAAACGAATTGAGAGGAAGAAAAAAATTAGATCGCAATATCAAAACCAGGACAACGAGCCCTGTTTATTTTTTAAACCGAAAACCTTGGGTCGCTTTTGAATTGTCATATTTGAAATCCGACACCGAACTCAATTGACTTACGGTTTATTTATTACAATTGGTGAATCCAGTTACTGCAAGTGTCAAGTCATTATTTTTCGTCGTTCAAATACCGTTGTGCTAAATTTTTTCTTCATTCTCCTTTCTCGCTTCTATTCATAACGTTTTTTTTCTCTCCAATCACGTCTCTTAAGCTGGAATAACCACTTCATCAAAATCGAAAATGACCTATATGGGTATTTAGTGCTCTTTAGTTGCTAATTTGTTCCCCAAATTTTGATTTTGTTGCTCCAGTGATTTCGCCGAAATTAAGGGCGATGTCAAGTTTAAAAAAAGTTGGCAAAGCCAGGCAAACGGATGACGGAATATTAACGAAAAAATTACGAGAATTGGTTGCTAATTAGTTGCTCAAACAATACACTCATTTCGAACTGAAAGAATCAACCCCTGCTCCGGAAACCACCCCCAAGTCGTCACGTACAAACAATACGCTTGAAATGTAATTGAATGTACTGTACATTTTGTTTTCAACTAATAAATCACTGAATCACGTGAATTTGTCGTATCACCGATTTTGTTGCTCAACCCCCAACACCCAAAACTCACCCCCATGCCAACGACGCTACACAGAAATGACAGAACGCGCGGATATAAAAATTCGTTAAAAATTGATTTCAGATCCGCGATTTAGTTGCTCTCGATGTACCGTATCACCGATTTTGTTGCTCAACCCCCAACACCCGAAACTCACCCCCATGCCAACGACGGTACACAGAAATGACAGAACGCGCGGATATAAAAATTCGTTAAAAATTGATTTCAGATCCGCGAATTAGTTGCTCTCGATGTACCGTATCACCGATTTTGTTGCTCAACCCCCAACACCCGAAACTCACCCCCATGCCAACGACGCTACACAGAAATGACAGAACGCGCGGATATAAAAATTCGTTAAAAATTGATTTCAGATCCGCGAATTAGTTGCTCTCGATGTACCGTATCACCGATTTTGTTGCTCAACCCCCAACACCCGAAACTCACCCCCATGCCAACGACGCTACACAGAAATGACAGAACGCGCGGATATGAAAATTCGTTGAAAATTGATTTCAGATCCGCGATTTAGTTGCTCTCGATGTACCGTATCACCGATTTTGTTGCTCAACCCCCAACACCCGAAACTCACCCCCATGCCAACGACGCTACACAGAAATGACAGAACGCGCGGATATAAAAATTCGTTGAAAATTGATTTCAGATCCGCGATTTAGTTGCTCTCGATGTACCGTATCACCGATTTTGTTGCTCAACCCCCAACACCCGAAACTCACCCCCATGCCAACTACGTACAGAAAAGTGATGGAACGCACGTTTTCTATTGATATGCTGTTATTAGGATTCTGCCGTTCCACCCTTTATTCATTAAAATCACCCCTTTGTCAACTTATCTTGTTAAAAATTAGAGTTTCACGTGTCAAAGTTGCTCGGCTCTATATCTAATGTCCAAAGTTAACGCTGCTGATGAGATTGCCATGATCGGAGAATGAGCTCGCCCACGAGTCTTATCCACTTTACAACTCGTCTTTCCAATCCAACTATTCGTGCTGTAATAATGTGTCGAGTTAAATAGTTTTGAGTGCCTGTAGAACGCCCAATATTATTTTATTCTCCCAATGTAATTCCTCGTGGCTTGACAGGCGTTTATGTCTATGGTATGTTAATGACATGTGTCGGTTGTTCCGCGATTATTTCAACAGCATTTCATTTCACCTCTAGTCTCATTTGTTCATTTGTAGAGGATTTTGTAGTCTTTCTACACCTTTAGAGGACGGTAACACCCATACACGGGGGCAACGCATGATCGACACTTTACCCATAACAGTTTCAACATATTAGATACCTTTTTTATGCATTTTCTAAAGGAGACCAAGAATCCGAAATCCCTGTCCTCTAAACTTATTACCTCCGCTCTCGTATCAATTTCCCAAAGAGGTATTGATATAATATGTCGTATACAAATATCTGAAAAAAGTCTCATTTTACGCAACAAGAATGCCAGAAGATGTATTCCTGTGATTTAATTACCACTTATTGCAGGTATACATATCCTTGCATCATTTCCACTCAAAACAAAAGATTTTTTAACAATAAATAATTAATATAAACTGAAACTTGGATAAAGATGAGATTTATATAACTGTATATGTCATGAAAAACAAGAAAATCCAAATATCATTCAAGGCCGAGTAAAAATGGGTCACGTATTGTAATGCAGTCTCAGGTAACCCTGTAATGTTTTTTTTTTTATGCAATAACGGAATAACGCACATATTTCTGAAAATCTCAGAATTTGTAATTTATATTGATGACTTGGAATTATGTCCAAGATGACCGTCGTTGGCATGGGGGTGAGTTTCGGGTGTTGGGGGTTGAGCAACAAAATCGGTGATACGGTACATCGAGAGCAACTAATTCGCGGATCTGAAATCAATTTTTAACGAATTTTTATATCCGCGCGTTCTGTCATTTCTGTGTAGCGTCGTTGGCATGGGGGTGAGTTTCGGGTGTTGGGGGTTGAGCAACAAAATCGGTGATACGGTACATCGAGAGCAACTAATTCGCGGATCTGAAATCAATTTTCAACGAATTTTTATATCCGCGCGTTCTGTCATTTCTGTGTAGCGTCGTTGGCATGGGGGTGAGTTTCGGGTGTTGGGGGTTGAGCAACAAAATCGGTGATACGGTACATCGAGAGCAACTAATTCGCGGATCTGAAATCAATTTTTAACGAATTTTTATATCCGCGCGTTCTGTCATTTCTGTGTAGCGTCGTTGGCATGGGGGTGAGTTTCGGGTGTTGGGGGTTGAGCAACAAAATCGGTGATACGGTACATCGAGAGCAACTAATTCGCGGATCTGAAATCAATTTTCAACGAATTTTTATATCCGCGCGTTCTGTCATTTCTGTGTAGCGTCGTTGGCATGGGGGTGAGTTTCGGGTGTTGGGGGTTGAGCAACAAAATCGGTGATACGGTACATCGAGAGCAACTAAATCGCGGATCTGAAATCAATTTTTAACGAATTTTTATATCCGCGCGTTCTGTCATTTCTGTGTAGCGTCGTTGGCATGGGGGTGAGTTTCGGGTGTTGGGGGTTGAGCAACAAAATCGGTGATACGGTACATCGAGAGCAACTAAATCGCGGATCTGAAATCAATTTTCAACGAATTTTTATATCCGCGCGTTCTGTCATTTCTGTGTAGCGTCGTTGGCATGGGGGTGAGTTTCGGGTGTTGGGGGTTGAGCAACAAAATCGGTGATACGGTACATCGAGAGCAACTAAATCGCGGATCTGAAATCAATTTTCAACGAATTTTTATATCCGCGCGTTCTGTCATTTCTGTGTAGCGTCGTTGGCATGGGGGTGAGTTTCGGGTGTTGGGGGTTGAGCAACAAAATCGGTGATACGGTACATCGAGAGCAACTAATTCGCGGATCTGAAATCAATTTTTAACGAATTTTTATATCCGCGCGTTCTGTCATTTCTGTGTAGCGTCGTTGGCATGGGGGTGAGTTTCGGGTGTTGGGGGTTGAGCAACAAAATCGGTGATACGGTACATCGAGAGCAACTAAATCGCGGATCTGAAATCAATTTTCAACGAATTTTTATATCCGCGCGTTCTGTCATTTCTGTGTAGCGTCGTTGGCATGGGGGTGAGTTTCGGGTGTTGGGGGTTGAGCAACAAAATCGGTGATACGGTACATCGAGAGCAACTAAATCGCGGATCTGAAATCAATTTTCAACGAATTTTTATATCCGCGCGTTCTGTCATTTCTGTGTAGCGTCGTTGGCATGGGGGTGAGTTTCGGGTGTTGGGGGTTGAGCAACAAAATCGGTGATACGGTACATCGAGAGCAACTAAATCGCGGATCTGAAATCAATTTTCAACGAATTTTTATATCCGCGCGTTCTGTCATTTCTGTGTAGCGTCGTTGGCATGGGGGTGAGTTTCGGGTGTTGGGGGTTGAGCAACAAAATCGGTGATACGGTACATCGAGAGCAACTAATTCGCGGATCTGAAATCAATTTTTAACGAATTTTTATATCCGCGCGTTCTGTCATTTCTGTGTAGCGTCGTTGGCATGGGGGTGAGTTTCGGGTGTTGGGGGTTGAGCAACAAAATCGGTGATACGGTACATCGAGAGCAACTAAATCGCGGATCTGAAATCAATTTTTAACGAATTTTTATATCCGCGCGTTCTGTCATTTCTGTGTAGCGTCGTTGGCATGGGGGTGAGTTTCGGGTGTTGGGGGTTGAGCAACAAAATCGGTGATACGGTACATCGAGAGCAACTAATTCGCGGATCTGAAATCAATTTTTAACGAATTTTTATATCCGCGCGTTCTGTCATTTCTGTGTACCGTCGTTGGCATGGGGGTGAGTTTCGGGTGTTGGGGGTTGAGCAACAAAATCGGTGATACGGTACATCGAGAGCAACTAAATCGCGGATCTGAAATCAATTTTTAACGAATTTTTATATCCGCGCGTTCTGTCATTTCTGTGTAGCGTCGTTGGCATGGGGGTGAGTTTTGGGTGTTGGGGGTTGAGCAACAAAATCGGTGATACGACAAATTCACGTGATTCAGTGATTTATTAGTTGAAAACAAAATGTACAGTACATTCAATTACATTTCAAGCGTATTGTTTGTACGTGACGACTTGGGGGTGGTTTCCGGAGCAGGGGTTGATTCTTTCAGTTCGAAATGAGTGTATTGTTTGAGCAACTAATTAGCAACCAATTCTCGTAATTTTTTCGTTAATATTCCGTCATCCGTTTGCCTGGCTTTGCCAACTTTTTTTAAACTTGACATCGCCCTTAATTTCGGCGAAATCACTGGAGCAACAAAATCAAAATTTGGGGAACAAATTAGCAACTAAAGAGCACTAAATACCCATATAGGTCATTTTCGATTTTGATGAAGTGGTTATTCCAGCTTAAGAGACGTTCTCCAATCGCATTCAGCTATTCGCCACACAAGAAATCGTAAATCGTCATATTACACAAACCGGCGCCCTAGATCCCTTCGATATCGAATGACTGTAAAAACCATGGAGAGTTAGAAGGGAGAAGTTTTACAAAGGTCTGGTTTGTGAATAAAGGGAAAAAAATTGTACACGCGTTGTGTATCAAATTCAATTCTTATATTCGTTCAACTTGCAAATTACAAAATCGTCTCGTTTTTGCATGGGAAAAAAGTTACTCAAGTCATGTTCAGTATAATATTGAAACTGAAGTGGGTCACATTATTCAATATCATGTGATTATAATTTTTAACTTAAATTCTAATATTTTAACCCAAGATAGTAAATAATTGCAAGGCCGGAAATTCGTGGGCGCGGAGAAAGTCGATGGAAACTTTTTTTTCTTCTCTTGGGATAAAAAGCCGGTAATTTCCTATCAGTAGCATTAAATCTGTTAGGAAGAGTGAAGTAACCAAATAAACAATCAAAGGTTTAATAACTTGAATAAAAGCAGGCAGAGGAATAGATTGATAATAATAACAAAGAAGTAGCGATTTTTACACTTCTGTAAGTGAAATTTATACAAAAAAACGTGCAGGTAAACACTTGGCTCAAGATTTTTACTGAAATATTTATCAATAAAGTCTGCAAATTTCCTTTCCGAAGTTCAATTCAAGACTGAAAAATTCTGTAACTTGAGACTCTTCAAGGTTGGTATTGAAAAAAATTTGTAAAACCCATCAAATATTGAGATAAAATTTTGGCCAAAGTAAAATTTTATCGACAGACTTTTAATACCTATACTTTTAAAGAATCTAAATTTTTGATTAATTATTGTGAACAATTAAATACCGAATTTCAAGTAAGCCCGGTATTTTTTCTAAATCTAGACACATTTTCAGAACGAAATGATTATCGATTGAAAAATAATAATTAATTTTTACATACGGAGGAAAGTAGAAAATTTTATTTTTAAATGAAAAAAAAAAAATCTGGTTTCTAATCATCGAGTAGCCAAAAAGTGTTGTGAAAGAAACCTAATCTCTCAAAAGCAATGTGAAAACAGCAATTATTGGATCAAGCGAGAAAAAAATAGACAAAAAATTGTTTCTCGCATAGTTTTCTTAAGTTGTAACTCACCTGGGAAGACAATCGTAACTAAATGCATCGTTTCTCTGCACAATTCCTCGTTATCCGATGGACCGAGATCGACGTTGGAACAAAGCTGGCAACTTTGTGAACGAGATTTGAAGGCAGAATTTTCGTCGCTCAGATGAGCCGCACGTCGCGATTCTAACGGTTGCCGGTTCTCCAAACGGCTTCGGGAATGACGAGGTGGACGACATTGAAGTCACGGAAACTCGGAGATCCTCAAAGTTTGTCTTCTCGGGAATATTAAAATCGCTGTATAAAAACAGCAATGAAAGTCTAAAAATGGATTTTCAAATACGGCTGAACGGCCGCTGATCCCGGACCCTTGAAACCGACGAGACATTCGCAAGTCGTTCTTGTCATCCGTCGATGAATGCGGAATTAAATCTGCAATCGCGTTTGAGAACCACTGACAAGGAGCCGTGATACCAGTCTTTGACAAATAGTGAAGACGCCATACTGAGTATGGATGAATAAATCAGAATATTCAAAATCTCTACAAATTTATTCAATCTTCAAGACGTACCGCTGGCACACATCGCGTCTTAACTGTCGCGAAGAGTACTCGTACACGTTTACGATACGTTATGAATTTGAATTACAAAGTTCATACGGAGAAAAGAGGGCAGAGAAGCAAGGGGAGGGAGAAACTAAGACGAGAAAATAGGTTTTGGATGATTTTAATTAGCGGAAAATATTTCGGTACAGACACTTTTTCACAACGATTCAATTATTCTCTTCTATTATCCTTCTTTCACTGCATTCTGCGAGTGTTTTGAGACCGCTAATTACACACATGTACGAACACACTTACGACTAGAAATTGCAAATGAATGGCTTGATTGTACGCACATTCTATATTTATGCTTTTACCGTAGTACAAACAACACCGCCTTCCTTCACTCGTCGTCAGTTCTTTAAATTAGCATCTCGAATTTATGTACTTACAATTAGCTTGAGTTACTCTCGTATATAGGCCATTTTACACGCAAACGTCAGAGGCTGTGTTGAATGTCGAGCTGGTGCAAAGTCGCACTTCGCACAATTTGAAAGAAACATTAAATTTTTTCGTTTTTCTGAATCCCGAGCAATAAATTGACGCGGAAGAAAAATTAATTCACATTAAAATAATCACAACGCACGTAAGCCGATATTTTCTTCCGTGCCCAAAGTTAACTTAGCGTCTATTAATTTCTTCCTAATTTTACGTGACAACTGATATGGAATCCTTTCATACCATTTACTAAATTATATCTTAACACGTCCGAGCTTATTATTAATGGCATTCGATGATCTTATTTGCATTTCAAACTAGCATATCGTCTTCGGTAATTAATTACTCCCATCAGCATAACGACTCTTATTAACGTTATCGCAATTGTGAAATTTTTCACCACTCCCGATGACTCGTTATAGACTTTGTTGTGCAGATTGTCTCTTTTCTCTCGTTTATTTGGGTGTTTCTTTCTCTTATATACGATTCGTGGCGAGTAATTTCGTCCGTTTGGAACATGCATGACCAATTTCCTTCGCTTCTCGAAGAAAAGGAATTGATGATCATTTCTGTACCAGAATTGCGCAACAGCGTAACGGACTTATTGGTCCCAATTTTCGATCGATGATCCGTTCTGTACGTGATGTGAATACATTGGAATGTTTTTATAGAGAATTCTATGAAAGCCGAACGATTTTTGATATTGTTCAAAAATTTTTCATTTAACTAGTTAATTGTTTATAAGTATTGAGAGTGATTTTGAAAATGACCGTTTTCAAATTTTCAAAACATTTATAAACTGTATTTTCCTATTCGACGATTTCAAGATCGGACCTATAACGGGCTAATTTTCGCATCTATATTTTTAAACACTTTTAATTATTTTTTTTTATCAACTACAACATTGTTTGAATGGTGTGAAAATTCTCGAAAAAATTCTCAAAACTTCCACTCATCACTTAAAACAAATCTAGACCGGTTTGATTAAGGGGGTGGTAAAAAAATTTGAGTGTGGCAAAAAAATAGGCAAAGTACGCGCCAAAAACAAGTTCAACAAGTCGCCGCAATGGCGCTCATAAGCAATAAGGGAAACAATCCGATTGGCGCTCGGTAATCAGGGTTCAATCTGATTGGCGCGTTGCGGAGCTTTTGCTGCAGTAATGCCAACTTAATTTCTCTCTACTTTGCGGACACTTTCTATGTACACGGAAATGATCCTCCTAACCTCTACCATCCGTAATACGTTGCCTTGTCGGTTTTTTTTTTTTTTTCAAACATGACTCCGCAGCTGCTCGTTCTTATCACTCATTTCCCGATCGTCCAGCCTCGATCCAGTTTGGCCAAGCTTCTGTGCTGCAACTCCGTAACTAATCTCCATACCTTGTGGGTCCGGTTACATGTGATACAAGCATGGTTTGCCAGTTATCCGAGATAGCTGTAATATCGTAACGAACCCGCGGTTATCATGCCGCAATCGTATTCTTACGGCTCCCCATCTGGTTCGCTGAATGCCTGTGTAATAATGCATACTTTATGATATTGCATGTACGTGTAATATATGGGGCGTTCCACGCCAATTCGACTAGGGTCTGACCTTCGTCCTCTTGGATTCGATTCACGATTTTTTATATTGTTTTTCCAACTCTGAAAAACTTTCCAATTTTTTTCAGATTTTTTATACCCTCAAATGACGATGTTATGATAATCATATTGATATTTTTGAAATTTATGACAAAAAATGACGTGAATACTGTGGCCAAAAGCAAACATATTCCAACCAAACTTGAAGTGTGCAGGCAAAACGATGATTTTTTTTTTTTCTAATTTTTCAACCATTTATTAAATTTTTTTTAGTCATTTTGATTTTTTTCTGAAGATACGGGGTTCGATGTGTTTTCCCTATCACAACAACAATCTGTTATTCTTCAATTGAAATTCAAAGAAGTATTAAAAATATTATTACTCAATTATTTTGAGTATTCGATTTCGAATTCCAATTAAAATTTACAAATTGCCGTTTGTACCAGGATAAATATATCGGACCTTGAGATTTAAAAAAAAAAAATCAAAATGACTTGAGAAAAAATAAGCAATTAGTTGAAAAACTAATAAAAAATTACTGTTTTGCCTGTTCGCTTCAATTCTGATTGAAATATTTGTGTTTTGACCACAGAACTTGGGTAATTTTTTTCAAAATTTTGAAAAATGTCGAAATATCAAAATTTACGGTATTCTAGGGGTGCCGGGAAAGGTGAGAAAAATGTTTTTAAAAAATCAGAATGCTTTTTGGAGTTGGAACAACAATATAAAAAATCACGGACCAAATCCAAGAAGGTAAAGGTCAGACCCTAATCGAATTGACATGGAATGCCTTATATACACTGCAAATGGAGTTAATTTCCGAAGAGTCGATAATTAGCAACTAAATTAGTTGTGTGATTTATCTTGCTGCAATCATGCGTAACGGATGTTATTTCGGTGCGGTAGCAAAATTTGCAGAAATTTATACGTCTTTCATTTATATAAATCACACGCTAATTGACCGCGATCTTTTTCGAATAACTTGATCATTTTCTCTGATTATAACGGATATAACGGAACTATCAGCTGGGAATTTTAGCTGTTATTTTCACGAATGAAAAAAAAATTTGTAAATTAGAATGAAAAAGAAGAATAATCGAATATTCAAACTTTTCAAAGTTAATGTCAATCTAAGAATACAAATTTCTTTTTTCATAAAGAATCGCTGGTCACGCAATAACTTAAAAATCTACAATCTTAAATATGTGGAGTAAACTTTTTATCGGATAAAAGTTTTTAAAACGTAAACGTGAACGGAAATAAAAAATAAAAATGAAAAACAAAAAATTAAACATGATCGCAGGATCAACGGTGCGAAATAAAGTCGAAAGGTGTAATTGTAATAATTTCCTGTAAATTCTACATTCACTCGCTTACAGTCATGTTGTGTGGGCAGAATCGTAGACCGTGAAATTGGCGTAACCTTCACGGCACTTTCATACACGAAGTTACTCGATGATTTTCAGTTTTACCCGGGCGTGGGAACTTGCAGATTTAATGCGAAGCTTCCACGGACACTGCGAATTAATTAGGGTCTTGATTTCGTTTCTTTTCCTTCGTTTTTTTCATCACAACATGGATCGGGATTTTTCAACTCGTCCTGTTTCTCCTTCTTTTCCGCATTCCTCATTCCAGTGGTAAAAAAATCAAGATATCGCAACAACCTGCAGCATAAAACGCGAGATGTTTAGAATGCGAGAGATAAATGTGGTTAAATTATAACGTTGAGGTATTAAAATAAATGTAATATTCCTTAAATTGTATATACTTAAATTGTTATATTCTGTTGTAATGCTCATACGTATAATAATTGTAGGAATTTATTATACGTTATTTTAATTACATAAACCTCCCGACTTAACGAACACTTGAAAACAGAAGACATATCTGTGAGCATATTACGTGTAACAGAACTGCTGTTGTAATTATAATTCATCTAGTGGTTTAAAATTTTTGTATGTGACTTTGAAATCCGGTGAAAAAAGAACTTAAATCTTGTCAAAAGATTTTAGCTACGCTATGAATAAAAAAAAAAAAAAACTCGCTCACAAATTTGATAAAATGAATTATATCGTTTCTTATTATGATATGTGTATATATATTTTTTTATGCTTCTGAGTGTATTATATATTTCTACAAAAACGGTCACAATGTCAGTGCTCGTGAAGATGGCATTTTCCCTGAGACCACGTTTTTCTCGTGGAAATTAAACTGCGGCCCGAGTCTTTTGCTCCTCGATTTCTTTTTCTATTTTCTTCACGCATCTGAGGGTGAATCGGGTTCAGGTATTTAAACAAACAACGCGTAATGATCTTGACGACGGGACAGCGAGTCACGCGAATTTAACAAGACGGTTTTCGACTCTGGCGGAAACAGGTCACGTGTAAAAATTCATCTTTTAAAACAGCCGCATACACGCGTGCATTCTCTGTGCGTTTCGTAGTGTGGGCGTTGCTCCGCGTAATTAAAAAATAAATTACTTCGAAGTCGTTGTATTTGTATTTAAAGTGTAACGCGGTAGGAGCGAACGAATGCAGCGTGATGCCCCGGTTTTTCAACGCCCTCGGCACACATATTGAATTGTTGGAAACCGACGCAATATCAACGACATTGTATTATTTTCAATCCGCGATTGAAATATTTTCGTCTCATTTTCGTTTCGACAATTTCACGAGGATCAGCCTTCAATTCCCTGGCGATTCGTTGTTATATTTACGATTAGAACTGGTGATTGAATCGATGTGAATACGGGAAACGAAACGAAAGAGCGATAATCATTTTGAGAAGACTGTTGAAACTGATTCGATCCATTTAATTCTTAAACCACGTGAATCGGCGAGGCAAAAAATATTCTTCTCTAATCAATCGAACTCTCGAGCGCCAATCTTACGTGTTACAATCTCGTCCGGAACTTCATAGAAACAAAATATCACCCTTGTCTGAAGTGTATCGATTGGAAAAGTGCTATGATATTGGATAAATGAAGTAATCTTATAGATAGCTATTACGATTAACGAAACACAAAATTTCACGTTCTTATTGCAGAACCAGCGAGCTCATCGCCCTGATCGCATTGTCGAGTACGCTGTTCCTGTTTCTTCACACGAGAGATCTTCACTCTCGATTGAGGGAGATGGAAGTCCGACTTCAGCCAGGAGACGAAGAAGGATTCTCCGCGAGTCAATTATCTTCTGGTGAGCGTTTCGTTGCCTTATGCTTTTTTCACAGTATTCTCGTTTTGTTCTTGGGTTGTGTAGCGAAACTTGAAAAGAAAAACGAGGTTTTTTTTTTGAGTCCATGCATGTGAATACAAAGCTACAAGATACAGAGAATAAAGCACCAAAAAAGAAGGCGTTACTGCGGATAGTTTCGTAAGTTTGAGAAACAAATGGCAAGCAAACCGAATAAACGGATCAGAATTTACGGTGGTCCTCATAAATTTTTGCGTTTTAAAGGAAAACGTCGAAATGATGGATTGGACTTTATTCAAACGGTATACCGATCATTATGGAAAGCCAATCTAAAAAAGTCGATAAAATACAATATAATCATTTCTGATAATTGATGTTCACATGTCGTCACATGCAACCTAACTTTACGTGTTAGTTTATGCATGGGCTACCAATTTTGTCACGATTCTTTCGAGGAAACGTTTGAAGTAACGATTAAATATTGTCTACTCGTTTCCAATGAACAATTTCATTCTGATGCTAATAGTGATGCTCTACGGTGTTCGAATAACCAGAACTATAGTGAAAAATTAAATTTTCGTGAGATAAGCGATGTGGGGATAACTTCATAAAATTAAAGTTTCCTCGGTGCCTAGAAAAGTCGGAAGAGAAATGAACATAATAAAATAAGACGTGAAGAATAGTTGATATCGTAGAAAACGAGACTTCGAAACGAGAATGAAAATAGCGGTACTGACAATGAGTGTAACCGTGAAGTTCCCGGTGTTTACTTCCATACACCGCTTACTCAGTCGAGAGATTGAAGGTCAGGCGTGGATCTCGGAGTTTGAGAGCGAAGCATCGTGGTACCGAAAGACGGGGAGCTGTAGGAACGAACGAAATTGAAGCAGCCAAGCCGAGGAGAACGGCAAGGCGGAATAGCGGAATTCCACTCGAGGGTAAACCGAGTCGGGCGAATCCTGGAAATGATCCAGCAAAAGCCGTGCTGCCGAAGGTGCGACTAACGGTCCTAGAAATGTTCATTTGCATGCGATCGGGATCATTGCTGATTAGTTGCGCCGCAACAATTTATCAGCATTCGCGGCGTTTCCCGATTCTACGTTTCACCCTACTTGTAACGCGTCTCTCACCCCGAGCTCGGTTGGACGCTGATGTCGTCTTTCACGTACACGGCGCATCGCTTCTCGACCGATCGCCGTTCTTTCGTCGGTATTCAATTTTGGCAATCCGTGCGAATTCACCGTCCGATGTTCGATAGAGGAGGAACTTTTTGTCAATGCTCTCGAAGTCGGAGTAACCGGATGTCGCTAGAAATCGTCGTACGATGGTTGATGCCGATACGAAAGACTGGAAGTTCCACCTTTCCTCGGTCACTCGTCGTTGATCACTCATCGATCAGTCGTACTCAACATCGTCGACCGTTTGTGGTTCGTCGTTTGTCGGTCATCATTCGTAAGTTACGTGCACTCGTCCCGTGTCAGCGACTGGTTTTAAACGACCGTTGTCATCGGTCGGAATGGCTCAGTGATCGAGTCCGATTGATCGTTTACTGATTGTTAATTGTCATTTACGGTGCGTCGTTAGTTCCTCATTCGCGGATTGTAAGAGGAACGTGACGTTCGACATACGCGAGTCAGAAAATGGACGAGACTCTCAAACTTCGTCGTATTCACCTCTGACAAAATAGAAACCTTAAAAAATGAATACGTCGAATTAATTATGCTTGCATCATCAAAGTTGATTTCAGGCACGCGCCTTTCTCGACGAGAAACTCAGCCTCGCGCCGCGACCGATCGAAACGACGAAGATGTAGCCTGGAAGGCAATCCTCGTATTTCGGAACTGAGCAAGGCATTAATTTTTTAAAATCAAAGCGAACGATCGTTGGTGAAATGAACCGTTCCGCGCGATGCTCTCGCATCAGAGCCAATTGTCACTCGGCCAAACTGGACGCAACGATTATCGTGGCGTTGCTGGTTCCTCGCAATTAAGGCACGGCTACCGAAACGCTGATGTTCGCGGCGGACGTTTTCTCGAGTGAGGAAAAACGCGACGCTTCCGCGGCTTTGGTTCCCTTTGACTACGAGCGTCGATGTCCGGTGTGTTCCACTTGCAACGGCGTCTCTGGGTCAGTCGGCGTCTGCCGCTAATTGCGGGAGTTGCTCCGCCTCGGGGAACCCGCGGAGGTTTCGCCCAATTCGATCGACTCGCCTGCCAATTTCATCGCCGTGATTCGGCATATCGCGCACCCTAAACTCAAACGCAGCTTGAGGCAAGACGGACGCGAGGTGACGATGCCTGCGATTCGACGCTTTCGATTCATCTCTCTGAAGTCTCAGAAAGCCAAACCGTCCCCCACAGCGTGAATGTTGCTTGTAAGAAGAGAGTGAAATCCTGAGCTGTCAGAATATATACTGCATGATACTTGACGTCTATGATTCTACTGACGCTTAGTCGTTGTCAGCCAACTCTCAATGGTTTTAGCCCTTTCGCAACGTGTTGAATTATCAGTGCTTCGACTATACATTTACATCTACGAGCACAGATGTACATGAGGTGTTTTTTGATCACGTTGATTTACATTTAAAGTGAAACCTGCAGCCTCTCCCTTAATATTACCATTACACGCGTGTTATTTATCGCCGAAGATGCTTCGTAAGCGTTCCTAAAGCATCATCAACTTTCTCATTTAAATTTATCCCTATATTGCATCCGGCTGACTGCGAAACGAATATAGTAATGTGGTAAACGTGAGCATCGCTTCAGAATAAGTCCCCGCAAGTATAATATGATATATTATTATAATATTCACCGCAGATGGAAAAATCTATCGGCATTTATAAGATTCCTACCTCATAATCTGCCGAAACAGAAAAGACTCATAATTAGTGAAATTGCTTTCGTATTCCGGAAGTGTAAATTGCATTGGTCTATCATCAAATCGATTGTCTCTTACAAGCAATTGTCACAATATATAGGACACGTATTCAAAAATGTCAAGTTAAACTAGTCCGCAATAATTACTCATGTGCAGTCGAGCGTGAATACTTCAACCTTGATCTTGACCGCGAAGTACAGACAGATATAATCATCGGGGATCTTCTATGGCCACCTACATCTCTAGATTATGCGCAATCCTTTTTACCACGAAACGAAGTAATCAGAGGCCAAGCATTAACTGTTACTTACACTTACGTGGAACGAAACGATCGTCGTCTCGCCTTTCAGACCGTTATCTGTTTCTTTTCGTGTCAATTTCCGTTCTTGCCCCTCTTTTTCAAAGCGCTATTCAAGCTCATTTAGTTATTCTTTCAACGGACAAAGCAGGAGACGGCATATTAAAATATCTCGAACGAATCCGCCAGCTGGAACCTTTCACTCGCGGCGGAAGATTATCAGCAAAGAGAAGAAGAGAACCGAGAAGTGCTCGACTTTGAAACAGATTGCTTCTTTCGATCCTGCGCCTTGAGACACTCGGGTGTTTTCTGAATCATTTCCGCAATTTTTCTTTCACTCCTTGAAAAAATATGAAAAACGAGTCAACCCAAAACCCAAACTCAAATCATTCCGATCAAATTCCGGTTGGTTTTGATCGGCAAGCCATTCGTACAACCGTAAAAGTTTTTTTTAACGCTTCGAATTCAGAGTATAGAACCGAAACTTGGAACGCGTGAGAGATTAGTGTTAACAAAATTTAATTCAATTAGAATAATACCAGTACGTTCACCCTGACTCAAACTCATGATCCGACCTATCTCACGCATTTTTTCAATGAAATTCTTCCCGAATGCAAAACAGGCGTTCCTTACGACCCAGAACTTGTACCGTTTCCGATCTCGGAAGAGTTCTTGGAGGCGTTTTTCCCATTGTTCAGGGACCACTTCACGTTTCCCAGTAACTAATCGTGAGAATCAGATACAGGATCCTTAGGCTCATCCTTCATGATCACGACCACTACGCATTTTGTCTCTCTTAAGGTTCATTCTACATAATTTCACGAGGTGAGTTACTCACTTCCAAATCTCATTCACCGGCATAATGAGGTCAGAGGTTTGATGTTAGGCTCAAATCGCAGCTCGTTCCTAACTTCGGCAATTGTGATATTCTTGCACACTTGATCAGACAATCTGTCGTCGTAACGATTTCAATGCTTTATTCCGCGATGAATAAAATTCCAACAAACTTGTCGAACGATCCGTGTGACCCATCACAATTGAAAGGCCGTATTCCTAAAGTTCCTTTGTTACTTTTCAAGCCATCTTTTTTATACAGTCTCCACACCATTTGCTCAATAAAAGACTTCGCATTCTCACGGCAAAAGGTAACATATATATATATATATATATATATATATATATGTATATATATTCACGGACGTAACGGTGTGATGCTAAAATCTTGCGGTATTATATGCATGACTTATGGCCGATTGTTCGACACCAAGGTTTGCCGTATTCCAAGGTCCGATTCGTGTCAACTCGAATCCACGACATTTCACACATAGCGTATTTAATCTCACCGTAGATATGTGAAAAAAAAAAAATTACCGTGCGTACAAACACGGGCCGTAAATTGACTTCTCGTGTATTTTTTACACGCGAAAAGTATTAATTCACACCATACGTGATTTCTTTTTTTTTTTGTTGCTTGATATTTTTAAAAAAAGTTTGGAAATTCTTTCAATTTTACTAATTTACGTTTCACGTGCACGCTGCTCATTAACTTTTTTAATTAACTCCAAACGTCCCGCTGTTAACGACTTGAAAATGGAGCGTGGTGAGGTAAAGAATTAACAATTCAATTAGGCGCAACACGAATTGTGTTACAATTGTAATATTAACTTTCAACGATGATTATATGAGAATAAAGAAAACTGAACACAGCCGGTTAACGAAATAAAAAAAAAATCATCGTTACTCTAAAGCCTTTTCTCTAATTTCGACTTCGTCCAAATTCGCACAGATCATTATTTCTCGATGTATGGTATATAAAAATGCTTACCTCTCGTGATTTATTGCAGGAAGTTTACTTTTTTATTACGACGAATCACTTCATTGGCACAAATAAGCTATTTTAACGACAGCTATCCTTGATTTTATGAATATTGATGATGGCATGTCGAATTGAAACGTAAGAATCGCAGTGATGAACTTTTTTCACCTCCTTTTTTTTGGCAATTTTATTTATTTCGATGATAATAACACTTCTTATAATTTAGCTACGTTTGTTCGAATCCTCCTTCATTCATGTATAACGTACATATTATTTCATTGCCTGAACTGCAAGAATCCATTAAAACTAGTACAGTTAGTTGGTGCAGAGACAGTTGTGTTAAAATCCGTTATATTGTATTACATCCACGAAATCTCATCAAACTTTGTCATAAGAAACGCGAAATCGGTCATCATATATTATACATACATGCACAATTTTTAATTGATTCAATCAAGTGTTTTTATCGACTCACCAAACTATGCATCGCATCTAGTTGACATCAATTTTACATTTATTTTTTATTCCGTCTTGAACTAAATGAATGTTGATTGGTTTAAAAAAAGCTAGTCATAAAATAAACGTCGATAAATTGCTCACAGATCGAGTTTTCAAGTCAAGTAATTATGCATCTAACGACAGATCTGAGTCGTCGCACAGATTAGCAAATGGATTCTGCGTTCCTGCAAAATTTCGCCTCTCGTTACTACTTCAAAGTTAAAACTAAGTCCTCGAATTTGAAACATTCTTCGATTAACCGATATGGGAATTATTCCTCACATAGTTGTTCCCACGTGCCTGCATCGAGTTACACCCTGAGTTTTTCTAACAGCCAAACGATCCGTACGCCTGATTCAGGCAACCGAAGTTACAGCTTATTTTCAGGTTGAACATCGTATCCCAAATGCCTGATATTATTCGTTTTGACAACTTCGAATATCATTTCTTTTTGCCAATGTTTGGTATTGCTCAACCTGGCGATGAGCCGTAACTCCGGTTGCCTAAATTAGGCGCACGAATCGTTTCGCCGTTAGGAAAACACGCGATATAATACACCGATATTAAGTACAGAGATCAGTGGTATAATATCGTTGCAATAAAATGACTGAGTTAATTAAATGCAGGAGTCCTTTCGTCACAACAAGGAAGGTATCCCAGGTCGATCTCTCCGATTTGATTTCTTTTGTAATATGTTATAGTAGACTAAAAACTAAGCGATGCGTATTTTTTTTCACCTACCATCCTGACAAGCAACCTAACCTAACCTAACCTAACCTAGACTAGCTTAAATTAACCTAACCTAGGCTAACCGGTGTAATTGTAACGTACATATGTGGAGAAAGGCAACGTAATGGTTCGCATTCTATGCGTACAGAAGATTACACGTAGCTTGCGTAGAAAACGAGACATTGAACTTGACTAAATCAGCCTGCAGTGAGCGTGCCGAGTCATGCAAAAGTCCGACGAAATTACCTCCGAGGCTTTAATTCCTCGGCATCGTGAAGGTTAGACTTGCAGTTTCACGAGAACGGTGAAATCGAATTGTTGTATGTACACTTGGGGCCAACGAATCTCAGACGGCTAATTTTTTACACTGGACAGTTATGTTGGCAACACGGAGCAACCTACAGCGCCACAGTCGGCCGAGCGCGAAACTAACTCAATGTCAGTAAACGTAACATAACCTATGACCGTAGAATCTAACCTAAGAATACGTGTCAATCCAACAATTCATTATCCCCGCGGTATTCTAAGATTAGATTCGACGATCATGGGTTACGTTACGTTTATCGAGATTGAGTTTGTTTCGCACTCGGCCGACTCTGGCGCTGCAGGTTTCTCTGTGTTGCCAACATAACTGTCTAGTGCAAAAAGTTATCCGTCTCAGATTCGTTCTCCCCAAGTGTACAAATAGCGCGGATTCTATCCTGACAGTACAAACCGAGACATCAAGCAAGCTTTCTTGGGTCTCATGATTTTCTCTGCCCGTTTTTTTTCTCCCTAACTTGGGACTGCCGATCATTTTTTTTTTTTTCATCTATGAAGTAGATATCTTTAATTACGCATCCTCTCAACAAATCCACCACAGTGTTGGATAATAGAGACTTCATGAATTATTATAGAGGAATAAATAATGCAGCATCGTTTTTATTCGGAGTTGGTAAACGTCTCGTATAATAGGAGCCTTTTTAAATATCCTTATCCATGCACGTTCAGCAATTTGTCTTTTATTTATGTAAAGAGAGACTAATCATTTCGTTGAAAAATTACACTCCTGTCCATTATCGTTCCCTTGCATCGAAATACAGTATTCAGTTCCTAAAACTAGACAGGATATCAAAAAGATCTACATCTCGTTTTCCACTAAATTTATAGCCTATACATATATATTCGTCCATTTTTTGAGTTTTTTTCTTTTGTTTTTCATCGAAATGTATACGCTACGTACGTATATAACATTTTATAAATTCCTGGTCAAATATTTTCTACAGAATCGTCAAATTTTCGTAATCATTTCAAGTTTCGATATTTTTTTTTTTTTTGTCAGTAGAAGGCAACAAACGCAAATGTACAGAAAGATATTCTTCGAAAATTTCGAAGATGATTCAGTTTAATCGTTTTCCATGCATCGTTTGGATTATAATATTTCTTAAAGTGAGTCAAATTTTTGACCGAAACTCCGAAATAGGCGGTGAATTTTACCACCAGATATTTATTTTTTGTTTAAATCGATAACGCGAGATGAATAATCTGGAAATTTGGTCGAGGATGCTGATGAAAATAGCACAACTTTTCGCTAACGCGTCGCGGTGAACTTCGTTTGTAAAAATATAGCAGTTGCCCCGTGTCTAACGGTTGTGTAACCTTTATTACGCCGTTTCACGGTCCTTTTGCTTATTTTCCTCTTCTTCTAAACGTCAAAGAGTGCAGCAGGCTGCCGAGATAATTATCGGCGTGGGTGCATCGACGGATCGAATGGTTAATGAAGGTGTTCCACAGACCGCAGCATCTCCGGCCTTACAAGGAGAGCGGTATGCTCTCCTTGCTCATCGCCGTTCCAGTTTGACGCGACGATAATTTCTTCACTCCTCAACCTCGTTGTCTACTTTAATCTCGCAAAAAAACAAAAAAAAAAAAAAAATGCAGTTATACGGGCACAAAATGAACAATTAGAATTTTTTTTTCAGTCGAGGGAAAAATGTGGAACGATCAGAAAATAGAAGGATTGCGACGTCGAATTTTCAAAGACGCGAATATCTGACTTGCTGAATTTTTTCATTATTAATATTCAGATTAATTTTTTTTTTTTTAATTCTATTGAATGGAATTTCGTATTTTTGAAAATTCGATAGCGCGATCATTCGGTTTTCTAATTCTTCTACATCTTTACCACCTATGAATGTAAAACCTGATATGTAATTGTATTTTTTTTTATTACGGTCACACATTACGATAATTTGATGTAAAGATATGATCCAACTGTAAAAAATACAGTCAACCGAAAAAATAAATTTAATGTTGCAATAAGCAGAAAATTTACTACTGACAATTATAATCATACACTAAATAGTTACTCGTACACCATTTTTTTTTTTTTTTTTCTTTTGTAATTGCAACAGTGTTCAAACCGTTATTGTAACGATATTACTATAGAATTATCTAGTAACCATAACGAATGAAATTTTTCCCAGTACGACGCTTGCATTCAGGGTTTTATGCAGCTGCGTTATGGTATTATGCATAACTGTAATTACCTTTGTTACTTCTGTAATCGGTGGAATGATCAAAACGACGGCCTCAATTCGGAACTGAGAGAAACGAGGCTGCAGCCTGGTTTCTGCTCTGAATACACGAGTAAATTTCATGTCGAGCGATCTGCAAGGCTATTACAGATATGTTTTTCCCTTAAGAAATTCGTCTTTAGCACAAATTTAGTATAAGCTTCCCAATAAATAGTGCCTTGATGAATTTTATCAATCAGATTTTCCGGGTTGGGTTACAGAGATAAGTAACGAATTTTAAAAGAGAACGAAGATTATACACGGTTATGTGAATATTTCGACTTTAAGTCAAAACGTCGACCACCGGCTTTCTAAAAAGCGTATAAAAGTTATTTACTTCACGTGGATTCTCTGTAAACTTGAAAGCACCTCGTAGCGGTGAAAAAGTACCTGCAAGTATGTTGTCTTATATAGTAGTAATTAATTTGCGTGAAATACTCGTGCGGCAGAGTGTTAATGAAATATTGCTTCGGTATGGTTACGACGTATTATATCTGTCTAGTTTATTCGGAGAAATTATATTCTCATCTGATGAAATGAACGGTAATTTCTCTGCCTAGACAGGAGAGATTTGTATAACACGTGAAATCGGTACGGGTGGTTTCAGAATGAGCCAGATGAATTCAGAAATAATTGCTTTGATTGTGAAGGTATTTTTGTGGAGGCGTTTGATCCGTGACGGATGAAAGATGGAAGAAAGATAGAAAATTAGCCAAGTGTTTGATACTGAAATTGTTAAGGAGAGGAAAAATTTTGGAAACAAAAATGGAATTGTTTTACATGTTATTTGATATAAAAGCAAATCAAGTTCAAATGTGGCAGGAAACTCTTCTGCCTTTTAATTTTGACCTGTGAAAAGTTGATGAATTTTTTATACCAATCTTTGACTATTCAAAAACTTGACTAAAAAAATGAATTAAACAAGATAATTGGAAAAATGTTAATTAGTGTAATTTCCTTTGAGGGTTGTTTCTCCAGTTTTTTTTGTTTTTTTGTTGCTTTGACCTCCAGCGTTTACCCGATTAAAAAACCGTGAAAATTTTTCCCCCTGGCGTTTTCGAAATGACCGAAGAGCGCGACGTCCCTCCGAAAAATTCCACATGAATAAGAAACGAGGTCTGTTACTCCGTTCGCGACTTACGAACGCTTCGAAACCGCGCCGCGAGTTAATTGACCTGCGGAAGAAACGAGCCTCGAATCTGCGGCCCCGCGTTACGCGCAATCAAAGGCTCGCTCTCTTGTTGGGCGAGTGAATTGTCGCAAAACGGAGCGCGGCCTACTTCCGCTAAAACTTACAAGCGAGTTTTCAATGCGTTCGGCTCGATGTCCTGGGCGGACGATCGCTGACCGGAAGTCGGTTTTGTTCGATCGCTGCATGCTGCAGGTGCGTCGAATTCGTCGGGATTCGTGAGAATAGTCATCGGTGAGTAAACCCGAGAAATGCGATGCCGGTCGTCGGTGAGAAATGAAGAATGCCGTGAAAATCGCGGCGAATGAGATGAGGAAATTAAATGAATGACATGTACGTACAAAAAATGACGTCTCAAAAATTTGTTTCTTCCAGCTACAAGCGACGAGTTCAATTCTCCTTCTTCTTCTTTTTCGAAGATGTCATTCGGTACTGTTTCATTCCCACAATGCGGTTCATCAACGTCACCAAAGTTAATTTCCGCCCCTTTTCATCAATTTTTGTTATTCCACGTGACAAAACATCTCCAAAAAGACTCAAGTTGCGCAATGCACAGCTTAAATAATTACTATTCCTTCGTTTTTTAGTCACTCCCGGTACATTTTTCGATCAATTCTCTGCTTTTTCTTGCGCCGAAGAACAACAAGAAAAATTTTAGTGCCGAGTTGTCCCAGTTCTTCCAATCGAATGGAATCATTTCCGGTCGTGGGATCAAGTCTGCATGAATTTTTTTTTTACAGTAATCGCTTCTTCAATAATTAACGATTAGATGGAATCTGAGTAAACCGTTGCGAACTTTGATACCGATCATCATATGAACCGTTACTTCTAACCGCAGATCGTGTCGGATGGTTGAACGGATGTTGATGGAATTTTTTACCGCGAGTTCTCGTTCTTCCTTTTTCATTTCCTGTTATCTGATTTGAAAATAGTATCCTCGAGTAACAGATGATCAACGGTATAGTCAGCATAACCGATTGTTCTTACCGCATAATTTTTCTCCGTAAAATCGAAAGTATCAGCATCGTCTTCCGGAGAGTGAAACCCGTTTTCACACCGGTATTGAATCCTGATATACGTGAGCCACGTTTTAAACGATGATAATTATGTCCGAAGCTTATTGCGGTTCCCCTATCTGCTACACCTCGTTAGATATTCTAATTTTAGGCAATTTGCAACGATTGTAGAAACGATCAACGGCCAAGAAGTGAAATTTAATCGCGTAATCGGTCGGCTAACTTGTCCCAACGTCCAGCAGATTAATGCGACGCATATTTTTGACAGTGGAGGAGAATTCAGCTATGATTTGATCTCGCTCAACTTTCGCTGGTAACGATTACAAATTTTGACGTCATTTAATTAGCTATAACGCGATTGAGCCATCGGAATGCACGGAATATTCTTACATATTTTATTGCCACCACGTATAAATCACACGTTGTCGCATCAATTATCGCTTGTTTCTGCCATGCTCCGCCACTCAGCCCCACGTCGTTGATCTTGTGATGTGAATTCACGAAAAACAGCTTCTCTGTTCAAATCAATGACCAGCGAATGGCATCAAGAGGTCAGGGTTAAATTCCAATAGAAGCTGCGCCTACATCGTATGAAAGAAAACGACGCGTGGCATAAAATCGGGCCTTGATGCTCCGTGCGCTGGGTTAACAGGCCAGAAGAGAGCTATTCCCAGTTCACCGCGACTTTCCAAGCAAGTTCTGGGTCAGTGACTTCTTTCTGGATCGAACTCGACGCCGCCTCCTTTACTGGATCGATCATTATTCTTCAAAATCCACGTAACATCCTGCGGAGAAAACGTATAATGTAATTCGTTCGACGCACCGATCCGTGATTCGAAACGTTCTGACTCGCGATCCGGTGATCGAGTTTCGGTTTTCATTGATCTCCGTTTGCTCGAGCGTGATTTGAACCTTAGGCGAAACCCAACCAAGCCTTCCGACGGACAGGAATAATTATCAAAAACGTCCCCGATTCCGTTTCCGGTTCAAGTTGGACCGAGTCGCAGACAGGGGTGATTTATCCTCCGAGGAGAACTTGTCCGATTCTCTCGGGATCGGGATCGGCGATCGATAAGAGGAGCCTCGATCTTTCGCGCGGCACGCGATCGGCATCAAACGGCAGACGCGCGTCTCGGGAGGAACGTCCGAGGCTCTCGGCATCTCCTCGAGCGATTCGCGGTATTAATTAAGGAAGAGACCCGGAAGCGAGAATTCCGTCCGTGGCATCCGCTCAGCTTTAACGATATAACAACAGGCGGGTCTGTTGCGACTCGTCCGAGGATCGCGAGTTCGATCGGCTTCGCGCAGCCGGTTGATCGTCGTCTCTGCGAGTCTACTTTCTTCGCTCTCGGATGCCTCTTTAGCAAAATTGACTCGAGTTAGTAAGAGCGAAGTAATTGCCCCACCGGCAGGAAGGAAGATCTGTTTTACTGCCTCTCGCGGAGCTGGTAAAACCAAAGTAACGTAAAACCACTCGAGACTCCGCCGAGCCTCTCGATACGCATCCGTGTGTGAATGATTACGGGGATAGCGAAGGCGGAGGGAAGCCTCTTCCCCCTTTTACGGAAAGCGAAAATTATACGTTGGGCTGATGAAAATCACGGAGCAATTGTTATTGCGTCTCGTAAATCCATAAATTATCTTATCAGAGTTGTGTCTGACCACTGGAGAATCGTCGCTCGTAAACTGGTGCTCACCTATTTCAGTACATGAGAGTGAAAGGCTTGGAAGTTTCATTTTACCGAAAGTCAACGTTTGCCAGATGCGCTTATGACTGCCCTATATTACGATCTGTCTTACTGGCATTTTCATTGCCACCCCCATCACCAGAGAGCAAAGGCTGGCAATAACGTGTATAATCTGTGTGCCAGTAACTATATACACATAAATATTGCATTCCTAATGGCATCAGGAATTTCAACCATAGAGTGTAAATTGAGTGGATAGAAGAAAGTCATGTGCACAAGTTCTATCATTTTGACGGGAGAGATGCGCTCACTATAATAATATTTATTCAGAAATTCGAATGCAATTGTGTAGGTTTATTGCTGTTCATTCGCCTCTTAGTAATACCGCATATTTTCTTTCTATTAAAAAAAAAATTGTTATTCGAGCGATGCGCACATTGTCATGGAAATTAATAGCATTTGAAAATCGTTTCGATCTTTGAATGCGAAAGTGTAAATGGGTCACGTTGAGTAAAGCATACCAATTATCCATCTTTGTCCTTTTCTGTACAATGACAACACTGAACCCTGGACAGAATTGGAATTGATCAAGCATTCATATCACGGATCATCGATCAATCGAATTAGTCCTCCTCTTTTTTCCAACGTCATGCACGTACCACGGAAGCATCGCGAAGAGAAATTCTGTTCGTGGAATTAGGAGTAAGCTGTTCATCTATAAACGCGACTTCCCTATTCGGACTTTTATCTCGATGAAAAAATGAAAACAAGTTCATGGTCTCGGTGCTCCAATTCAACCGTTGACTCCGTGATGTGTGTTTACGTACCTGAAACGGTGAATCACTCCAATTTTTTCATATTAAAATAGCTGAGGCGTACTGATCAATGTTGCGCAACGCTTGGCTAAGATCATTAACCACGCATCGGATCTTTCACCAATTTCTCTCACGTTCGCATCTAAAAACTCATGGGATAACGGATCATCCTTAACGCTGAATGGCCCGAGATATTTGATTCTCGATTGCGTCATACCAAGATAACATTCATTGGTAAATAAAAATATGTAAACTGCGTGAATTGTAATGTTGTATTGTTGGCTAGCCGTCTATTGTAAATTTAGTTAAATCCAGATGACACGCGAGTACGCCAAGTTTGATTATATTCGTGACTGTTCCAGACACGGTAAAGTGGGCGGGCTCATTCTACTTGTAAAAGCCTTTCTTGGTCTGACCATAATTGCGCTCTTGTGATTACCGTCGAAAGGTTTAGTGTTTAGAACGACAACAGTAGGCGTATGCGGAGAGAAAAATTCAGTGGCAAGTGCACCGCACACAGAAAGCGGTAAGCCACAATTGCGCGAATAGATATTCCGTAAATGGTTTCGCACTGAATTGCGTACATAGTCTCGAGGTGTACCGGCCAGATATGCGCAGTACAGGATGTTTGACCGTTTACATTAATTTTCTACAGATCGGCGGAGATATAGAATTTATATGTTCCTGCGTTAGTGGAACGAATAACGGTCGCACACCTATCCTAGACTCAGCCACTCTATTATGTCGCGCAATCTCCCAAACCCTGAGCCGGTGAACGATGCCGGTGAGTGATGCGGATAAACGAATGAATGCAGGTTTCCGGATTGAAAATCAGGATTGGAAACATCGAACGATTGGAATAAGAACGGTGCGAAGACCTCACTCCGGAATTCTGTATGAAATCCGAAGACTTCAACGGCCACCAACAGCGGTGCTTGACCCAATTTTTTCCTGCAAAATAAATACCACGACGTAGCGAACCGTGGTAAATTCGAGCATGTTCCCGGATCGAGGCGCGCATCAGTTTTGACCCTACGGAGCCAAGTCCGTCCCTGGGTCAACGTTCGTCTCCGGAAGGAGTCCTTCTTCGCTCTTCCGCACCGCGAGTCAGGCGTGCAGGAATCGAACCCCGAGTCGGTGGAATCCTCGGTCGAGGATGTCGAAGCGAGGCGGGCGGGAAGAAGGAGAATCCAGCGGGAAGAGAAAAGCTGGAAGCGAGGATAACGCGGTTGGGGCGGAGCGGTTTTGTCCGCAGCCGCGGAGAAACCGTCCGGCCCGAGATAGAATCTTCGCGTCACGAATTCCGCGTACAATAGAGATGTCGGAGATTTTTAAGAACCAGCCCTCGTCCGCGTTTCTTAGAGCTTAGCCGCACAGGTTCGACAACTCCTGGCTCGCGTTGCGCTTAACGCGAAACCATCCGCTTGCCCCTCGACTTTGCACGTCGGGTCGACGGAGGTCTTGTGGGTCCGACGATCCTCGCACCGTTAGCAGCGTTTACCGATTCCCGAGGAAAAAAGCCTCCTCGTTTGTCGTCGTGCCACCGGATTACAGGCTTTCGTATGTTTCATCGTTCGACACAAAATTTCTGTGAACTTAAAGCAGTGGGATGTAAACTACTCCTGCTACTGCAGCTCAGCCATTGACATTCACCGTAACATGTTTCATGAATTTTTATGGTCAATAACCTGCGTTAGATGCCAAATCTATCATTCGCTGTCATGGTCGATGGGCGGGTTCTGCCAATCACTGTAAAATTACTAACTGCTACCGACGATTTGGAAATCCACTCAATCTGTACGATATGTTCACTTCTGAGAAGGCGACAGAGAGGTTCTAAAAACGCTGCTATAATTTCTGTCATCCTCCATTATGAGAATGGGCCAAAATTTAACAGCGGCTTATCTCTGCACTTAGCGATGAACGATTTTTGTCCACCGCTATCAGTACCATTTGTGAGTGTCAATCAATTTCGTATAGTTAATGGCATGGCTCGTTTCGCGAAATGAATCAACTCTTCGGGAATACACTGACGATCAAATTATCATAATAAGACAAAGTCCCTTGGCCATTGTATGATAATGAACCTACTTAACGCTATCGCGATGTTCGCTCCCATGCTTGTACCAACTTATGTACCATGATACACTGCTGCACTTCCCGCTCAATATGTTTGTACGTGAATTTTGTTAACTTCCCCACGCTATTCAGCTTGCGAAAAATCGAACCGGAAGCTCTACCTTCAGCCGCTTTTTTTCCCTAACCTGTGATCCATGGAGAAATCTTGAGAAAAGTGATGCTATATACTAATACAAATTACTTTGTGATTTTCAACCGTTTTACAGAGCAAAAACCTACCGAGTTAACACGCATCGGAATTCCTTCAATGTTACATAGTTAGAATTTTTTTTTTTTCTACAGACTATTCCAACTACCTGCATGATTGCCGTTTGAAGTAAACTCTTCCGTTCCGGAAGCGTTTACAGTATACTTACCTGTATCGTTCTGGTATGGGTACCATAATTCTCTATACGTTTTAACACTGAACGAGAAACCGATCGTAAAACAGCCGGTAAATCTCAGCAGCAATTTTCTCTACTTTAATGACAAGTGTTAAAATGCCGCGGTAACGAGATTGATCTCTGTAGAAGTTGTTTCCTGCTATCCGTATTGCACAATACTGCACTCGTTTAAGTAGCTATTCAGAGTATCTTCACAGTTAAAAATCATCAAAGTGATCTCTCATGCTAAACGAAATGAGCGCCCACCCAACTCACATCCCGGAAAAAAGTGACCGATTCATTTGTCACTCGGTTGAATAATTGCGGACCGTGAATTGACAATACTCTCAAGTCAACCGACCAACAAAACCATTCGACACTACGCAGGCATCCGTAATCGACGATTGAGTAATCGGAGATCGGATATACTCTTTTTTTGTTTCTATGCACCAGACGATCAATTATCCGATGCTCGTTAGGACTTTTGGCCTGATTGGGTTCATCAAACTATGCTCTTGTTTCAGACGGCGAACAAACCTCGATACACATAGAATCAGGACCCAGCGGTGTCGTTCATTACTACTCGACCATCAATCAGAAGTTAACAGAATCGGTGAGCGTGCACAGTAGTAATCGCCAATTTTCATCCGTGACTACTTAGTGCGGGATCTTATGGAAAAACGAAACGCAGCTTAAATCGAAATTGGAGTGATTGAGTATTTTGTTACAGTACGACGACATGGAGGTCCTTGACATCGACGCGTTGAACAACACTCGAAGGGCCACCAAACAGGTGATATTCTTCAACCGGGTACCGAAAGTCGGTTCCCAATCATTCATGGAACTACTTAGAAGGCTCTCCGTGTTCAACAGGTTCTTCTTCAATCGAGACAGGGTTCAGAGGGTCGAGACCATCCGCCTTGCTCCAATCGAACAGGTACCGTAAATATTGTAAAGTAATGTTCGTTAAGGCTTGACCTTCCGGCTAACTTGTACTCGGTCGGAAAGAAAATGCGAGTTCGATTCTATACGAATTATGTGACGATGACTCCCAATCTCTCACGTCGGCTGCATCGCCAGTCATTGTCACAAAATTCGTATAGAATCGAACTCGCATTTTGTTTCGTATCGTAAACAAGGTAAACATTCTTGCTATTGTATGATTTGTATAGTTAAGACTCATTGAATGAACGCTTTTCAGCTCCAACTGGCGACAATGGTTTCCGGTTACGCTGAACCTTCAGTCTACATCAAGCACGTTTGTTTCACGAATTTCACCGAGTAAGTAGTGTTAAATAATAGACGCTCATGTTGCCCTGTGCTTGTCAAATTAAACAAATGAATTGATACGTTAGTTTAAAGAAGAAAAAAAAATATCGATCTATACTCTTCTGCAGAATCCAGATTCAAATCATTTTTCGACCCGCTGAGTTTGTAAATCAGAATCAATTAAATTTGACTAATAATACGGGCTGTTTCGTTGAATTGAAATATATTCTATAAAAATATAATTATTTGAAAGGAAATTCCATCATACCTACAAAAACCTGGGTCAATTCAATTTGTAATAGGAGCTTCGATGAGGCAAATTTTTCAATAAAATGTAGGTTGATTAAAGTCGCACAGTTACAGATTCTCAAATTTCTATCCCTCGCGTTTCTTTCCTCCTGATTTTGCTTCATTTCCATTCGATCCTCTAAATTTTTCGACGAGATTCTTTTGACGAACGAATCTGTCGCCTGCAGATTCAATTTGCCGGAACCGATTTACGTAAACCTGGTGCGAGACCCGGTCGAGCGCGTAATTTCCTGGTACTACTACGTCAGGGCTCCGTGGTATTACGTTGAACGGAAGCAGATATTTCCCGACCTACCTTTGCCGGATCCGAATTGGCTGAAGAAAGACTTCGAGTCCTGCGTCCTGGAGGGTGACAGGGAGTGTAGATACCTCGAGGGCGAGATCCACGAGGGCATCGGTGACCACCGAAGGCAAACCCTCTTCTTTTGCGGCCACAGCGATAAATGCAGGTATAGCTTAGAATTCACCGCAATTTTCCTTATCTGTAGTTTGGATTTCGATAAGATTTTCGATATTTAGAGTCATTAAATTTGTCTTATTACAAATTTGTATCTTTCCCACGAGCTTGGGCTAAATTTACAACTACTCAGTGTCGTGTGTCAAGTTTTTGTAAATTGTGCTTCTTTTTTGAGGAAAATTTTATCAAACCTGCTTATACATGTATACTGTGAATCTTAATTATTAGAAAACTTGCAAGGATGCTTGAACTATTTATAAGGATGTGAATGAGCTGGTACAGGAGTATGAATTGAGTTTCCATAGTTTAAACATTGAATAAAAATTCACCTACTCTCAATAATTTTCAGACCATTCAACACGGTAGGTGCTTTGGAGAGGGCTAAACTGGCGGTTGAAAAACATTACGCTGTTGTCGGTATCCTTGAGGATATAAACAGTACGTTGACGGTATTAGAAAATTATATACCGAAATTTTTCCGAGGAGCAACAGACGTCTACTGGGGTAGGTTAATTGCAAAAAAAAAAAAAAACTGTTTAAAAATATATCTTAGCTTTTAAATTTTCCCCTGCTTTTCGCAAGGGATCACAATTCCCGCTGGTCGATTCAAGCTGAAATCACGTCACCATATCTGGCATCACATGACGTCGAGAACTATATTTAAATGTTACATTTGCTCGGCCAATGGCTGATTTATTTTTATACAGTCTTACGGATATATACAAGAATACGTATATTTACATATGTATTTCTTTGAAATAATCAGACGAAAGGAAACTTTAACCATCGCAAATTTAGGTCTTGAATAGAGTATTTATCATCATTCATCAATAATCGCAATATCAAATGAATCATGCAATGGATAGAACTGTAGCAGCCGGTGGAAAAAAATGAATGAGGAATTGAAAGCTGCATATTGCGCCTGTGGTAGGCAACCAATCTTACGTCCGCGTAAGACTTTCACTTCGTAGATCAAGGCGCAACAACCATTACTGATGACACGAAAAGAAAACTTAACGAACCCAAATTTGCATTGCAAATAAACAATTTGTAATCATTCATAAATAATCATGATGCGAATTAATTGTGCCATGAATGGAACTGCAGTAATCGGCGAAAAATATTATCGGGAATTGAAAGTAGCGAGTTACGCCTACGATTGGCAACCAATCTTACGTGCACGTAAGACCTTCATTTTATACAAGGCGCAATGAAAAGTTTAATGAACTGTGTGCGTCGCTTTTTCGTGAACTGTACAAACATTAGGCAAATTCGATTACAACAGGATTTTTACTTTTTTTTTTTACAAAAACAGTTTTTTTAACCAAGACAAACACGGACAGATAAGATTCTGTTTTTTTTTTTACGTCAAATCTTAGCTGGCGATAATTTTGGTTTTACTGTTCGAATAATTGACTGGGTTTTTTCACTCTCATTATTTTTCTAATTTTTACATCAAATTTGTTTATCTTTGATTTCTGTTTCTTATTTTTTCAGACGAAGTCAACTCATTTACGAAAATAAATCGGAATTTTTTCAAGCCACCGGTTAGCGAGGAGGTAAAAGATCTGGTGCGAAAAAATTTCACGAGAGAAATTGAGTTCTACCAATTCTGTCGACAACGACTTTACAAACAGCTCAGAGCCCTGAGGTTAACTAATTTGCCAAATCAAATCGACAACACTCTTTAAGGATATCATTTCCACGAACGGTAAGGAGGGGTTCCTCGTTTTTCTGTTCACATATCGAGTGAAAACGATCACACCTTACGGGTGAAGCGTCGCAGAAATTTCCGGGACAATTTTTCTCCCTTTTCTCTCCTCGAGTATGAAAGCAAAGACAAAGAAGAAGAGAAAAATAATAGCAGACTATAACTATTTTTCAGTTGGTAAAGATTTTCGGTTTTCTCGTCGACTAATAATAATAAAATATTGTGATTGTGAAACGTCATCACGTTTAGAATTGTAGACTTTATAAGTACATTGTATAATTTCACTTGTATAATAGTCTTTAATTGTATTTGCGGATAAAAATGTGCGGGAGCATTTTCGATCTATATAGGTATCACAAAAATCAAGAGGACCAATCTGCGCCTAGATTACGAATATGAAATGTATGTATGTACGCGTGTGTGATTATGCAAAGTATTAATATATAGTATATTTAGACCGCAAATTCGTGGGCAGCTATACCTATAAATATTATAATATCTTTTATAATCTCGATGAAAAATAACTTTACATGATAATTTACAACGACAAATGGTTAAATTTTGATGCAAGCAAAGCGTTAATGATAACAATGATGTTTTTCGGAAGATCGAACAAATTTTTATAAATCAAAAGGTAGATATCGTTCAGTGTATTTTCTGCGTATTCTAGATAGGTTTATTTATTATCTATTATACATTTATTCCAGAATACATTTTGTATTACAAAAACTGGCAATTAGAATATTATGAGTAAAATAATAAGTAAGTAAATCGCTGAATATATTCGTGGTAGAAATTTTTGAACTAAAGAATATTAATGTTTCCATACTGGATTATTCAAAATTAGAAAACTTATAGGACTAAAAGGATGGAACGAATTAAAAAAATGCGCATTTTACGAAACGGTAATTCCGTACTTATATTACTATCTCGGTGTAGTTTGAATTATTGTTTAGTGTATCGGACGGACCATACTGCGTGAATAAAAATTGTTTACTTTCTAAGGTGAGGTTATCATGAAAATATTCACATCCTCATGATCATGACAAATATTGTACAATTAGTTAACTATACTTACACGTATCACGCAAATTTAAACGTGCGCGAAATATATATCAATGCGAAATAAACATAATGAAAGAACAGTTTTCCTCTTTTCAATTTTTACAGGCTCACATAGTACAGCAAATCAGAAAAAGTAATAACTATTCTCAAATCTAGGTACGTATATTAGTTGCAAATTTTTCTAATTACCAGCGTTTTATTTAACTAATTTAAAAAAAAAAAAGCACATGACAAAATAGTTCAACGAAGACATTTTTTTTCTCTTTTCCGTCCATTTCTTGCCTTCAAAAACCCAGCGGTAAAATCAATTTACAAAACTAAAAGTATAGATTTGAAAAAAAGGGCAAAAAAAATATTTCTAATCTTCCCGTTCATTTTATAGCTTGTTACGGAATTAACGACGATATCCATTCTCGATTTCGACAGCATTCCTCGTTTCACCAATTATTTTTATGTCATTGTAACGATTTAATAGTTTTCCAAAAACAGCGAAAAGAAAGCCGAAAGATCGATTAATTTTCAGCATCGAAGCGATTCGTTCGTCATATTATCATCTGAATCGAAGTTTTCAGGCGTCGCGTACTCGATAATAATTTTCTTTCGTTAAATGGCCTTCGCGACGAATGGTTGCTCAAGATGAATATATAATATTGGCCGGTGATCGCAACGCGGTGAATTCTTACACCGTCCGATATATGCACGAAGTGCAAGACATTCTGAACGCCGATTGTTAATATAGCCGAGATGGCGCGATGGATCCTGACCTCTGAATGCCAAATAAGTTTAAAACAATTACGGATGACGGACATCTGCGATGAAATAAATACCTCTTATAAGTCTCGAGTGGGTTTAAAAAAGTTTTTCGAGAAAACCAAATTAGCCGAAAAAAAACTAACAAGCTGAGAAAACAGTTTTTTCGCAACAATTTTCTTCAGCATGAAAAGGAAAGAATCTGTCAGTTTTTTCGACAATCTTCCGCGACGATCTCGAAAACGGCCGAATGAAAAAGCTGAAACCGATAGAAAAAGTTTCGAAAGTTTTGAAAGAAAAATTGAAAAAAAAACATTCAATAAATGTATAAACTCTACGATACTTTTCGCATATCACCAAAGGTGATAATAAGTAAAAAGTCTACCAAATTCCGGAGATCATTTCAGTTTAATTTCCACGTGCCAAGAACCTTGCGAGGTCTTCCGTATATTCCAGTAACTTTAATTCCGCTTTGCGCAGTCAGTTTCAATCAGTTTCCATTACCTCAAAACTATAATTTATTTATTTGCTCGTTTTCCTTGCTTCATCCACGCTGGTTGAATTATTTCGAGATCTATTTTACGTGTATCTGAACTCTGCAGACTTTTGTGTGACCAATTAATGTATCATAGGATCGGCTTTTTTGCATTTTCGCACGAATACACACTTTTGTCAATGTGCAAAATCTAAAGGAATTACAGTTTCGGTGAAACACGCGTCGAGGAATGAAATGCGAGATGTTCAATCTGTAGTAATATTCCATAAGTTGTCGACTTTCTAAATTATTTTCCAACTGATCGATATTTATTTATTCTCTTAATTTTACGGGGATAAATAGTTTTCCAAATTTTTATTTAGACACGCGAGTGAACCAAATCTGATACCGGAATAACCGTGTAGGAACGATATTAATCATAGTTAATTGATCATTAATTTCACTTCCCTGTGTTGTTTTTGACACTGTCCCATAAAGCGATCATGTATTATCGAGTCAAAGTTTTCCATGTACATAAGTGGGAATCAATTATTGTTCCGTGCATAAAACCTCCATTGTTAATTCATTATCGAAGGTCGTAGGTCGTATAACGCTGAGGCGATTAATTATGTCTATAATAATACACAAATGCACTATGTAGCTATATGAAAATCGAATAATCAAAGTGAGAGAATAAGGAAGAAGAGAAAAGAAAAAAGGAAAACGATTTATTGTGTATATCAGCGTAGTCCTGAAACAACGTTACATTATTACTTGCTTGCGTATGCAATATATGTATATATTTATAAATAGTTTATGTATACAATATATAAACCTGCTTTCGGTGACAACGTGTTACGATACACACTTCATAGTTTATACAGGTATATATATATATATACATATACATATAATAGGTGTTTGGGATACGTATATATACACGATGTATGCACGTTTTATTCAATGTATATAATATATTTACAATTATTCGTATGTAATGTTATAATTATATTGCGCGTACAGTGTACGTTCGATTTTTATTAATTATCAAATGATAGGAATAGATTCGATCATTTTCACGATCGGTTGGAAAAAAAGGAAAATGAATAATGGATATGAAATTAAAACTTAAAAAATATATTATGGCCTAAAAACAACTATAACAACAACAACAACAACAACAAAGACTAATTATTATTTATTTTCAGTGGTCTCGATAATTTATCATTATTGCCCAAGATCGTTTCATTCCACTATTCTTATCATTTTTTGTCATTAATTTCTCTTACGCAGTGCCTATACATCTGGAGTTATATAGTTTTTCCTCTCTTTCCACCCTCAAATTTTACCTACCTATAGAATTCAATCGTGCTGCGATTATATGGATTTTATTTTTTACCATTATCAATTTTCTTTATTATTCGATTATACAATTCGTCGACCTTTTAATTGCTCGTTCATTTCACTCGATATTTTTATATTTTGGTTGTTGGATTTTTGTTTTGTATTTCTCTTATCGAAGAAGAAAAAAACTCTACAGACAGACTAGAGATAATACGTACATAGAAAAATATACTAGTTATATATATACATATATATATATATATATATACACATATATATATATGAATATATTAATATAACATGTAATATATATAATATACTATAAGTTTCGTTAAAATCTAAGTCATTTGACACGTCACGTATATTATATATTTAAATTTATGCCGTTTATAACCATATACATAATAATATTTTTATCAATTCAAATTCAAATTCGATTGTAGCGCATTTCTACAATCTCAATTCGATATTTATCGTGTATAAATTTAATATACAATATTATTACATTATGATGGATTCGAACGAATAAAATTCACAAATCAGAAAAATCAAATTTCAATACGCTGCCATCGAAAATTCTAATCAGATAAATATTATCCTTTACAACTTCATTACGTATGACTAATTTTTTTCAATCATTACTTATGTTTATTGTTATAAAATAAAAGAGGACACATTTTACCGTGAGGTTTGTATTATTTATAAGCTTAAATTCGTTAGTCTGCGTCTTCGGTTATGTGGAGAACGGATATAACATATAATAATAATAATAGTAATAATAATATAAGTAGATAGATATTTTTCCTTCGTAAATGTAAACCTAGAAAATATATATCTATATATAGGTTCGGTTCTATACAGAGTGAATTTTTAACGACCATATAGTTCAATGCGCATGCGCTAAACTTCGAAAGCAAGAGCAGTTGTTTTGTCAGGGTGACCAACATTCGTAAATTCAGATGACCGATGGGCATAAAACTTTTTGAGGTTACATGCATCGGGGAGACCTGTCGTCTGAATTTATGAATGTTGGTCACCATGACAAAACAACTGCTCTTGCTCTCGAAGTTGAGCGCACGCGCATTGAACCGTACAGTCGTTAGTAATTCACTCTCAATATTTATCGGTTCATTTTTTGTTTTTTATTACTATTCAATTATCATAACAGCAATATATCTCCTTGGTTTTCGCACCTTTTCGTAACAGATAATATAATTCAATTCAATTCGTTTCAGTCTATCGGTTCCAACAATCGGCATTTTTTTTCCAATTCATAAGCATCCTAATACCGCCTACATGTTAACTTCTTCCCCCCCCCCCCTCCCCAACTCGTCTTTCTTCTTAGTTTCTCTCTCTATTTCACTTTTATTTTCTCCGTCTTTGAAATCATACCAAATTTACAACGAGTGTCTAGAGAAAAGAAAAAAAAAAAAATTAATAGGGAAAAGAACTTTAATGTCATGACGTATTATATGTATATAATAATCACTCTGAACCTGTAGTGTATGATTTTCTATATAATAGGTATTATTAATACGATCGAATCAGCACGACATTTATTTATTTCTTAGGTATGCCAGTGTGAAACAAAGTTCTGAACGGAACATGATAAGATCGTGCTAAATTTGTAATACGCACGATTTTTTTATTCTTATAACTGGACGTAAAGACCAGAATCGATTTGTCTTAGTGTCTCTCCTCGATTATGCTACTTACAAATGTGTCTGTAGAAATTAGAGAGCAGAATTGTTAAGTAACCGTTATCTGATTATTTGTGAGAAAAAATAAGAAAGATTAAAAAAAAAAAAAACTAAAACTCTTTTTGTGCTTCCGTCAGAATGGAAATTAAGATCGTAAAACTCGCGTTTGTTCCGCGATACAAAGATATTCTGCAGATTATTATCAAGGCTTTCTCGTTTATCGCAGCTGTAACGTATTCCGCGCTGCATAATTATTATTGCATTCGCTCCACCGAACGATTCAGCTATACGATCTTGTCACAACAGTGAACGTTGTTTAGTCATTTTTTCTTTCTTCGTTCTTTATTCAATGAGGCAGGCTTGTTGCGTCTTGGGATATATATTTGAAAAGTTCTTTACTCTACGTGTTGTGAAGAAAATCAAAAAAAAAAAAAAAAACAAACGAAATTGCACTTAATTCGCACTCGCACCATTTACGAACGATAATTGTAGCGATGATTCAACTCACAATCAGCTGCAGCTTAGTAATCGTAGTAATCGAAAGTCGTAATTCTCGAAGGAATAGCAAAGTGAAAATAAACCATCTCGACAATTTTTTTATCGCCTTCCAAGTTTTCACTGCTCTGCGAATTATCATACGTGAATATTAGAACCTGAGCCGTTATACTGGAAACATGTTAATTTAATGCTGAAGCAATTCGAAATTCAGACACATAATAAAAACCCCTGACTTTTTTTAATTTCCAGATTTGCAGTAGCCCTGAGACACTCGTAATAATTCGAGTAGAGTTGCCATAGGATTTTTCGAAAATGATCAACTGATCACGAAAATTTGAGTAAAAGAAGCACACGGAAATCAAAAGAGTAAGAAACTGGATTGAAAAGGAAGTGGACTAAGTGCGAAGAGAAAATTTTCACTTTGAGATTCTGTTGAGGCGATCACCGTGTGAGCTTACCGTGAGAAATTGGGAAATTACAGATTTAGTCACATTGCTTCTGATATTGCTCTCTACGACAAAAAAGTCACTTTGTGATAAAACTTGCAGTTTGTTCATTTCGGTATGCATGATTTTCAACCACTCCCCATTCCTGATGATCGACAAACTGCAATGAGTTTGATAAGTTCAGTTCCATGGTTGACATCACTGACTTGTTCCATTGATACAGTGATAACAATTCTTACCGAATCTGTATTTTCTCAATTTTTCCAAGCCAACTCATACCGTCCTCAAAAGTTTACTGACTGAATTCCGCTTGTCTTTTCCCCCTGCATAATGGCGGCAATGATCATGGTTAACATCATCGCATAATCTCCATTCCAGGATCGGATTTCACCCGATTCCTGTCGCCTCCTAAATAATCCAGCGCATTGGAAAAGGCTACCCTAGTAAAAAGCAGGTTCAAGCCAGTCCCTGGATCCGTTATCGTTAGCAGTAATGGGTATATAAGAAGTGGAAGGAACAGCGGGTAGACACTGGAAGCAATAATTTGCACCAGCGTTGTTGTCCCAGTACTGAGCACCCTTGCACTGATACCTGACGGCGAATTCGATCCGTTGACCAACGGCTAGAGTATGACAATAAAGCGTGAAAATGAACTTGTCGCTGAACCCGTCACAGGAGTTGGTAACATAGGTGGCTTGAAGGTCGCTAAAGCTCTGCCATCCGTTCAGGGAGTAACGGATGTGAACGGACTTGTGGAAGTCGAGATTTCGTACCCTGACAGTACCACTGAGGCAGAGACTCACGGGGTCCTGGACGAGGACGTTCTCCAGGCATACCTGACGCTCGCGAACCTTGTCGAGGAAGTCGGAAAGGCCACCGGGCTGCTGGAAGAACGGTACCAGCAGCTTTTCAGGCTTGTGTCTAGCCAGGGTGCTGGAAATCTGGGTCTGGAGGTACTTGGAGTGCCAGTTTTGAGGTGAGGTTTCCTTGATCAGGGTATCGTCGTATTTGAGATCCGAGTAGGCGGAGTTCGGGACCTTCGGTATCTCGTCAAGGAACGTCCTCACGTCGGCGAGATCTAGCCCAAGGACATCGGCGAACCTGACGATCTTCTTGCGCCCCGGAGTTCCGGGTGGCGTCTTTCCGGTCTTGAGCGACGAGCACCGTCTCACCCTGCGTGGCCTCTCTTCCTCCTCCTCCTCCTCGACGATGTCGTTCTCATCCTCGTTGTCGATCAACTCCCCGGTGCCGAGCCGCTTCAGGAGCTCAACCATCTTCTCGGCCTCGCTGTTCGTCACCGTTTCGTCCTGAACTTCTAGCTTCACCTCATTCTTAACGAGCAGATCATCGTCCTGCAGCGATACTCGGACCCCGCTCGGACACTCCAGGGTAAGATCACCAGGTATGTTTATGCTACTGCTGTAGGTCGAGTGGTCGGTCTCCGTATCGCTCTGGGCCTCGTCGCTACCACCCGGAAATTGAAGACTCCTCGGCTTGATCCTTGCGATATCGCCATCGTCGTTCGCCCCGTTCAAAGACGGTATGATCTCCGAGTCGGAGTGGGACTTGTGAACGTTAACGGGAGCGACGAGACCTCCGATTCCCCAAGACCGTGCGGGACTCTCGTCCTGAAGGGACATCGTACTGTCGTCGAAAGTGCTCCAAAGGGATTCGTGGCTGGGAGATGTAGTGTCGAGAGAGTCCTCAGAGCTTGCCTTGTGCCCCGTCGTCTTCGCATTACGGAACGGTCCAAAAGCGTTCGACTCGCTGCAGGACTCCGAGGACTCGGCCTTAGACAGAGGTGGTGGTTCACCGGGTCTCGGTGATCCGTGTATCCGTCCGACGACCCGGGCCGTATGCCCGTTTTCAATTCCGGGATCGTCGCTGTCCGAATTCTCAAGGTCGTAGAACGACTCGGCCCGCTCCGCCTCCGAGGTCTCAGGATCGTAGTATACCTCGGACGAGTCGCTTTCCGGCGAGGCCCCGGAGGCCGGGGACGAGAATACGCACCCAGACTCCGAGCCCAGTGAGCCGGGCTCCGGGCAGTGGGTGAGAGGGAGAGCTTCGGGGTTCAGTAGCAGGCCCGCAAGCTCGGCGGCGGTAATCTCCTCGGCTGGCGATTCGGGGCCGTCCGGATCATCGATGTCGAAGTCGAAATAGAGGTCCGAGTCCGAGCTGTGCTTCGGCTGGCGCTGGAGTACCTGCTGTTGGCTTTGCGCAGGCGCCGCGGTAGCTCCCGAGTGAAGCCACGAGGTCTCAGATGGCGCCAGCTCAGCGCTGAGCTTTCGTTCATCCCCCTCGCCGCCTAGCGACGTCAGACGGTGATGAAGACGACGCGCGAAAGCTTCGGCGCGACCCCTGCAGCTGCTCGGGAAAAGGGAACTCACGAGACCGCAGGACTGACCGCCCCCCGCGTTTCCGCTCGAGTCTGTACTGCCCATAACAGTTTCTACACCGGAATCCTCGATGGCTGCGCTTATAGCCGAAGACCCGGACGCCTCCGAACCCGAGGCACCGAGGTCTCGGACCTCGTTCAAATCCTGAAACAAATGAGCGAATACCGCACGTTAGTGTCGGGATAGCGATGGAGGTATAATACGTTGACAAATTTTAAAGTAAATGAACGAAAATTTTTTTCATTTACAATTTTAGGCCAACTCCATCCCTGCGTCATTTTTTGGCAGAGGACTCGTGCCATTTGTCAATTCTTGATGAATTACAACTCAATTTGAACGTTTAAAATCATAAATTTTTATCGCAAATCTTGCATACTGGTTACGCTGAAATTTCATAGAGTTATAAACGAAATCATTTTATTAAAGTCACAAATAATGAACTGATTTATTCAAAGATACAATAATAGGCTTGATAAAAATCGGACAAGCGCCGTGATTCTAGCAAAAAAGAAAACAAACAACGGTGTTACTTTTCCAAAATTATGATGCGCATGATTAGAAACTGAGCTTATGCTTCATTTGCAATTGCAGCTGTTTTCAACTTTTTTTGATGCTAAGAAAATAGATTCTGTAATTAAAGTTCACCTGAATTAATTTCAGTTTCACTCTTCCAATCTAGATACTAACATTTTTCGTCGATACATCTCACACATCATTCGTTAGTTTTGGCACACAAATACTCAGCTATGGGAAGGGATCACATTTACAAAAATTATTTCTAACATTGCAATGTATAGTTTTGGCATCAAACGAGGTCAACCAAGCGTCGAAATAGCTAAATATGAATTTTCCAACGCTAAGAAGGTTACGCTGACATATTTTGAGTGACAGTAATTATCTTCCATTTATTTTGCGCATTCATTTTCGACTTATAGACAGTTAAATCATCGCGTTTCAACGTCTTTGAAACGTCAAGAAGAATAAAAAAGAGTATGGAACAAGCGAAAGATTGGAAAATTTCTAATGAAACGTACAATTTCACGATAATAAGATGCGTAATTCATTAAAATTCAACACACCGAGCAATCTCTGAGATACGTTGCACCGATTTACGTTCGAGGTTCCCAGAACGAGGTTGCGTTTCATTATTTATAGCACACTGAAAGGTTTTATCACAATACAGTACCCCATCATTATTTTTATTTCCTTGTTATTCTTACTTACTGTGAATATATTTTCCTCGTTTTAGTTGTTTCCGTCGCTTTAGAAAAATCACGAGTGATTTTTGTTGCAATACTTTCTAAGTTTGTCCCCTTATCGCGTTTCACATTGGGAAAAGTATGCGCACAGATCGAATAATCGAACGATTTTTTTTATTTTTTTTTTTGTTGAAAAAAGGAGTCTCGGATATTTTGGGAAGTAGACAGATACAAAAAAGTGTATTCTTAATTTATTACATAGCAAAATGAAAACAAAAGAAATTCAGACTCAATGATCGCTGGATCTTAATACCACCCGGCATGATTTCAACCCGTCCCAGTTTCATTCGAGACGCTCTATTAATATTTTTGGCGTCGTCGTGCTTGGAACAGAGCGACGATTGCAACCAATTGGCATCGAATGAAACTACGTGTTCTAGTACGCGAGGTTGATAGTAACGCGTCACCAATTGTCGGGCAGGAATGAAAAAAACATAACGTTTAACTCGTCTGTCCCAAAGTGACACTTGAGAAACAAAATGGTTTGGATTTTTTGTTAGAGTATGTTTTCACCGGATTACCTTCTCATACCTAATTCCCACTATCCATAAAAACAAATACTTGTAAAGAGGACGAATAACAAGGAGAAAAATGAGAAATAAGGCTCAGTTCAATATTGCAAGCCTCCAATTTGCACTAACTACAAGGCAAATTCCTAACGATACCTGAATATCTATAATAATGTGAGAGCTATAGTAAAAAAGAAGAGAAAAAAGTTGATACCTCGCACAAGCGTGTAATAATAATACTCTTTTACATGGATACTGATGGTATTAAGTATTATGTATACGGTACCGACATAATCTATTCCTTTATCGTTCGCAAACAAATTCTTCGAACGAGATATATTATCCGGTTTGCAGAACAAACAGCTCGAGGAATTCAATTCCTGACCATGGATAACAACTTCGATTGCCGTTCCCGCCTGTTCCTTATTTTTCCGTTTGGTGGATTACGTATTACACGTATCGATAGATACTTAGCGATTATTTGGTGTGAGTTTATCTTTGGCTAAGCCTGGAATTTTCTCCCGTACCTCGGTTGATCAATTTCCGGTAAAATTGAAGCGTTCCTCGATTCTCGAATGTTGATAAGGACAATTATGACATCAGGTCATGGTCGCTGCTAACGGTGTAGATGAGTACGTATTTATGTAATAATAACGACTGTAATAACGCGTGAGACATTCCTTGCTATCCGAGGCTCATACGGTCTAGCTTCGCGGTACATAACGTATATACATAACAGTTTAGATAACCTAATCTGATTTGCGTGTAATTCTTACTGTGTCTTATAGACGCTATGTGACATTTATCGAAAGGTTCTTCGCCTTTCGAGTATGCCTATAAGTAAATACCAGCTGTTCGCTAATCTCCGTTTACAAGTAGTTGTAACGAGAATTAGATAATGGTGTAGTAGAGAGAACGATAGCTGCAGTTTTACTATTGGCGAAAATAAAACTCGTTGAAGTAATATAGGAGTTAATTTTTTAAACCCGTTATCAAAATCGTCGATAATCGATATCCGATGTTGATTCAAGATCGAGTTTACGCGCCGTCTAGACGTTGATCGTGTTTTTGCACAAACTGAAAGTGAAAAAGGAACAGAAAGAGCTGCTCAAGCATTAAGATTCCTTTGAACCGATCCACATGCATCGACGAATCAAGTGGGCAGCAGCATCTTGTATGCGGCCTTCTGCAGCCCATGTGATAAGAGTGTGTTGTTGGATTGCAAGTGAACGATCTATATACGCCTGCCTATTTATATGCTCCACGCTATTACTGAGCTAAATTGCAAGAAGGTAAACATTGAACCTACTTCACGTATAACGTATAAAACCGTGTGGTAGCGCAGCAGTCAGCAATAACTACGGTTACAATTGTCTGACCCCGAATAACCTCGCGTATCACAATAATTTCGGTAAATAGAAACAGAGAATGTTTTAGTTTTTGACAGTTACTAGACGGCGAAAAGTACTAATTTTATAAAATGTCATCTCCGCAACAACGCTGCCAGGTGTCGTGCCATACCAGCATCACGTACAATCGAACAATTCACCTTCCTACAACTGTCTTCACATCTACGACTTTGGCATTGTCGACGTGTTCGCCGGCGAAAGCTCTCCACTGATCGTGAAAAAAAAAATCGAACAAAAAAGAAACCGCTAAGATCAAAGTAGCGAAATAATCTCCCCCCAAGTTCAATTGTTCTTCATAAATAACTATGAGGAGATCACTTTGTTTGATTCGACAATTACTTGGGTCAGAAGGTGCTTTATTCTTTACAAGTAAGTATCGGCAGAAACGTCTGGCTTTCCATCTAACCGTTAGTAGATGTTCAATCTTACAATCATCGATCGATCAATCGAAAATTTTCAATTAATTTTTCGACAACTGTATTCTTCGTTGTAAACCGAAACGGATTTGCGAATGAAAGAAAATCGTGGGTGTTGATGTTTTCGAACGAGAGCCGGTTGAAGTCACGGCCAATCGGCACGCGGAGATCGAAGCGAGCGCCATCTGGCAGTTGTTTCCGGTGGCAAAGTGGCCGTTATTTTTTCGCGCGGTGCTCCCTGATTTGTCGAGGACTTCGAACGGCTCTCATTTGAAAACTATAACCCGCTCAATTTTCCTGTTTCAACAACTTAGTCGGGGTTCTTCGCCGGAAATATAATGGACACGTGAATGAAACGATTCTGATATAGGTTTCAGCGTAATTGCAGCGTTTTGCGAACGTCATTCGAAGATAAATGCCCTCGGTAGGTTATAAATTTATAAAACACGGGTGCTTTTGGCTTGTAAATAAATCAATTGACTCTGAAATTGCCTGCAATTGTTTCATACGTCATTCTCTGGTGGATTTAAGTCACACGGATACGTACATACACGCATACGTACACACAAACCAAAGCGCAAAGAGTTGACTCGTGATTGTTGTCATCTCTGAGAGCGCTGCAGCCATTTGTCAGTCATTTAAGTAATTGTCAAGCATTATAAGGGAGACTCTGGAAGCCTCGAAAGGACCTGTTGTATCGCGCTTAAAACCAGACTCAAATCATAATCATCCGATCATCAAAAGCTAGTTTGAACCGATTTCCCGATTTCTCAAGCAATGTAATCAATTAAGCATCGACAAATTCCTTTTTCACGACGAATCTTATCGTTTATCGAACAAAAATAATCAACAGGTTTAAAATTGTGAAAACCAATAATAGGAATTCTTTTTATTTTCGGTGAGATCGATTTATGAATAAAACAATCATTGTCACAGGTGTTGTTGTAAGACTAAGTCAGCATTACCGCTAAATTATGACCGGTGATCTGAACCGGCGGTGTTTCCGTCTTGACAGTTCGAGCAGCTGTTGAATCTAATTCTTGGTTTTGCGTCATATTGATATATTTTCGTTGTTTTCTTTATTTCTTTTTCTCGACTCTCTTCTTATTATTATCGCGATTATTAATTCGGAGTTGAACGAACTCGTCGGAATATTTTGGACGGGCTGTAATCTCGGACTAAGCGTTGTACGTATATATTATATGAAAAACGTACGTGCGATTCGAGTGATCGGAAACACGTTATATTAAGTATTGATTATTTCGGGATCACCACCCATTCATCGCTCTTTTTATTTATAACCAACCGAAGGTTATCTAAGGTTATTTCCCCTGTGCGAAGACATACATTTTTTTATTCACAGCAGCAGCTGACTCCTCCGACTCAGGCTAGTTGAAAAATAAACCGATTGACATATCATTATTTATTATTTTTGTGCACGTGTAAAAAACGGTTATCGGTTCATCACTAATCGCGCCCCGATAACTCAATTTAGTTATTGCGAATATTATTCATCCGTATCATTGAGAATGATCTTTTTATTTTTACTTACTTTGTCGGTATTCATTCATTCACTCATTTATTTAATTCATTTATTTATTTATTCACGAATCACTGTAATTCACCAACGCATAATAGAATTTTAGTAACAAAAGAACGGAAATGACAAAGTAAACATAATATCCGTGGAATTACGGTTTGTTTAAACGTTCAATCATTGCGAATAATTTTTTTCAATCGTTGTATTATTCAAAATGAGAAACTTTGACACAGCACAAATTTTCGCATCTCACTGTTAATTAACCGTTCACATTTTCTCATTTCGCTTAATATATCTCGACATAACTATACACAATATAGGTATACATGGACTTGAAACTGAAGATAATCCGGTACAGAGTGACAGTGAACACCGACTGACAATAACTTCTCTGCAATGGGTTGACCAGTGATGTTCCTGGCTCGCGACCAGTGGCGTAACTCACAGGGTGAGATGACGGGAAAAATCTAGTACCGAAGAAAACGCCGACGGTTTTATTCTACATTCAATTTTTCCTGTCGTTTAATATTTTTTACTACTATTCCCGTAACTTTATTTTATCATTTTTTGTACACGGTATGAAAAACCAAGAAAATCATGACGCGAAGAATCTAAATAAGTGTGAATCAAATTATAATTGCGACGTTTTTCTCGGTATTTTTGAAGTTACGACTATTTCGAATATTTCGCTCTTGGCAAGAGCTTCAAATTTTTTCAAGAAAAAAAGTACTTCTGTCAAAGAACGAGATAAATTCTGAAAAGTATTGAATCGTGAAATGTTATAAACTCGAGGGAAGAAAAAAGAGAAATCTTCAACAACCAAATGCGATATCTTAAAATATAAGCAAAACAAGTGGTGCGGGAAATGGTAAGAGCAAAAGTCGCACTGAGAGAAATTAAGTTCCGGTTACCGCTCAGTCCTTAACTATTTTCATTTTATACCACAATCGAAAAATATAGGTCCAAGTACAAAATAAAAATTAGTTTTCTAGCTGTTACCGGAAAGTCTGGTATCCGTAACTATTCATTCTCATTACGATCACTGTTACTAGATTCTCTTGTAACCGTTACAAAAATTTAACGCTTGTGCAACGATAAATTGACGTTAAGGCCTTATTGAACTAATAAAGTAGAGTAAGCCGAAGAAACTGATTTCGCGTTGCAATAACCAAAAAAGGATCGACAATGGCGCAAAATGGTTAGGCGTGCCTCGTTTTTCGTAATTCCAACAATATTTAAACAATTTTTTTAGCGTGTGTTCTCAGTGTGATAATTGTAGAAATTTCTGACACGAAAATACGAAATGCTGATTATAGTTGGTGCATAATTCGTGCTACTTTTGTAGCTATAAGGTATCCTACGCACAGGGAGAAACTCACGTGAATCAAATTGATAATTGATGAGGGACTCGGGATTCGTAGGCACATGCCTAAGTGGCTACCTTGGCACATATATGCTGCGAGTGCGTAGCAACCGTATTAGCGATATATTATTTTCTTGCAATATACTGCAAACTGCAATGTTAGCTGATAACGATTGGACGGTATTCAAGTACTTTCCCAGTCAAAGATTATCGGCATTCGTTTTCCAGGAACAGAAAACTACGCCGGAATTCAAGTGTTTACATAAATAAAATTCTTTACAGCATCGTGTAAACTAATTCATATCGTGAAAAAGTTATTTTCCTCGATTTCCGATCGCCAAAACGGTTCAAATTATTGTCTGCAAATTTTGAAAAGAAGAACAAAACGTGAAAACTATTTTCAATTTTTCACCTATACCAGTAAATCACGCTGTTTTTCTCTCACATTTAACGAATCATGTAAAAGTGAAGGAGATTTTTCTCTCCGAAAAAGCAGAAGCGTGTTTGCAAAAACACACATTTCGTGGAACCGGCACTGCATGACTACAGAGAAAGGCAGAGGCATCAAATTGCCGAAATAAACTGCCAAACATCCAAGAATGTGTTATTGAACATGAAAAGTTTAAGCGAGCAAGATGCTGTTTTTATTTTTTATTTACAATGCTTTATACGTCTTTTAAAAAAATATTTTCATACGGGTAGAAAGTTTAACAACCGAATGAACTCACAATCAACCCGATAGGTTATGTGACTCAAACGTACGATTAAAACGTTTGTAAATCAATGTGTATTTTTAATGAGTATAAATTAAAACAGCTGATGATTTTCTTCTGAATAATAATAATTACTGTTATCATTAGTATGAACTACAATGAAGAAAGGCTTCTGGTATTAAAACGTATAAAAGTAATTTTTAAAATTTATAACACAGCGGGCAGTAAAAAATATTTTTTAATTTTTCTTTTTCAACTACTGAAACCGTTCAATGAATTATTCTTCAGGATAAAAATGTCTAATGGGCGAAATTACTATTTTGATATAAAACTGACAAGGTTCAATAAGTCAACTTTGTTCATTAATATTGTCCAGTTTTTCTCGCTTACGAATTTAATTTAAAAAAATCGGTAATTTCATGCAAGCGTTCATTACTGAAACACGAGAGTGACTAACTATAATTTTAACGTCACTTAGTACTCCCACCTTTACCGACCGAGCAAACTTACCCTTTTTCTTTCTATATTAAATAAACAAACAAACGAAAAGGGTTTAAATTTCGATGGTGCATCGTTCTTTTGTAGCCTTTCGTTTGTTCGTTTGTTCATTTAATGTGGGAAGAAAAAGAGTAGGTTTACTCGATCGGTAAGGGTAGGAGTACCACATGGCCTTAAATCATTCAACTTGGATCAAATTGTTTTTCGTCGAAGTTAAATACCTTTTTTCATTTCATATTCTAAATCTGAGCCTATGTATAAAAATTTGACAATTTAAAACCGGAAGTGAATGAGTCTGTTTCGAAGTTAGCATTCTCGATTCCAGCGAGAAGAAGTACCGGTTATTACCACCGGCCACCGTTTTGTTGTTTGTCGAACATGTTTACGAAATCACGTTTCTTTTCACTTTTGGGTAAAATAATATTTGCTCGCGAAAACGAAAAAAGAAAAAAGAATAATAATAAAAATCTGTTACTTCAATACCGCGGGTGGAAAATTCCTGTTTTCTTTTCCATTTCTTTTTCCATCGAGGCTGTAATACATACGTATCAGCGAAGCTTTTAGCAGAAAATGTAAAGAATTCATAACTACAGAGCAAAACTTTTAGACTGTCTACGTTTGTTGACACCTTTTTTGTTTATACGATGCAAACATTTGTTTTTTCTGTTCGTTTGCCTTTTTCCTGATCGTCTTTTTGTCGCACGAGCGTTAATGTAATAAAATGCGCGTAAAAAATTAAAACCGTCAAAATTATGCGCAAAAGTATTCTTTTCTAAAAAAATTGTAATATATCAAATAAAAATTGGATGTATGTGGTTTACGGAATGACAAGGTCGTTAATTAATTAATTATGTATATGAATTAAGAATTGTTATTTTTCGTTTTACTTATATAATAAGCCTGGCTCAGAGGCTTCGGCACAGCAGCAGCAACAGTGCAAGGTGCATTCAATTCTTATCACTGGTTAATTATCGTGTCCAGCTACTCGCAGCAGCGGATATTTAGCGGACTTAATTTGCATAATAATCTTCAAGAGCTGCTTCGTGGTTATATTCATTTCATGTGTACTAGGCTGTATCAAAAAATCGACAATCTTTTTCGTTTCGTCCATGTTTTGAAAAAAGTTAATAAATGTGATGGTTGAAGCGTTCTTGAAACGAACAATGTGTTGTCGAACGAATGTTGAATTGAAACAAAACGGAATCAATCGCAAGTAAAAGAGAAGATAGCAAATTCATTTTTCCAAACACATTTCCGACGATCCGGAATATCTTTGAATAAAATTATTCGACGAGAATAGATTATACGGATCAACAAATAGAATATATTGTTTCGTTGCCAATTCTCAGTATAAATGGAATTTCCCAATGTTCACGCTACTTCACAGCTACGAAACATTGTCTTTATTACAATTGTATAACAGACGTGGTTAATAACGCGCGAGAGACGTCGTTGCTCCCATAAAATTCAATCACGCAACACCATATGTGTGTTATTTGGCTTAAATGTACCCAGTGAGTCGAAATTTCGAACGCGGAACGAACTCTAAACTCTAAAGTGTCGTGTTGCCTTTTGCTGGTTTTGGTTATCCTTAACTCTGCTCAACTGTGTAGGTGGATCGTAAAACAAATAGCTAAGAATAATTTCCTGTCAGTTGACCGATGAGACGCGGTACAAACGGGAACTACGTGATTGTGAGAATGTACTATATATATATTCAACTATATTCAACTATGTTCAACAACGCAAACACGCGTTTGCGATACTTAATTTACCACTCGAACCTCGTGCTCTGCAAACTCGCTTGCTCGCTTACACCTTCGACGGCTATTTGTGTCACGTAGTTGACAAGCCGTAAGCCTATTGTATACCATCGTCTGGTTAAGTGATGTTTATAAATTTGAGTCATTGTCAGGTGCAGGGTAGCTAAATAACAACGGCGATGATTGTCAGTTCGTTGTTTTATTTTCGCACGTTTCAACATCCCTTTGAAAAGAAATGGTATTCGAAAATCGGCAGGCTTTTGTCAAAGATGGAAATATTCATTTTTGGAATCCACCCAGAATGATATCGCAACTGATTGTGAGTGTGTGAATAAAATTAAAAAAAAAAAAAAAAATATGCGTGTATATGACGAGGTGAAAAGTGGTAAGACCTTAGGTTCAAGAAATAGAAATAAAGTTAATAACAATGATGTTCACATTTTATTCTACATTACGTGAAGACTTCATTGAAATTAAATTGAACTCGATTTACTTCAGTCGATTATAATGTTAAATTTCCGGTAACAAATATCGGCCGAATTTTGGATATTGAAGGAAAGAAAGAGAAAAAAAAAAAAAAAAAACAAGGAGAAACAATGTATCAACGTTAGTGTGAATTTTGCTTACAAACATGGGCTGAAATTTTGTGTCTCTCGGGTGTTATTGTGTACAGAGTTACAGGCTTAGCATTCGAAATCCAGTTTTCTTTGGATGGCATGAAAAATAAAAAAAAAAATAAAAGAAATAAAATGTTTTGCTAGAAACGAAACGTATACATACATGTAATAAAAATGGTACGAAAATAAGAGTTTCAAAAATAAAAATGCAGACCCCCCCCCCGATCATGCGATGTGGAACGTAATCCATAGGCTTGCACATTTACACACAGTTTATACTTATAGATGTATGGATAATCTATGCTATACAACAATTCTGTAAACAGGTTCGCGAATGCGTGTGCCAAAACTTGCGGCCGACCCAGCTGGAAATAGTACAGCATTTTTGACAGTGTCGTTAAGTCGTTCTAAATTCGAGTGGTGCTGCACCACGATTCGCCAGCCATCGGAGCAGCATCAGCAGCTGTTGTTACGCCATGGACCAGTCGCAGACTGTAAATCGAATGACATTTGGTTATGCCCGAGAGACGGACGTAAATCTGTGCAACCTTTGTCACTCTGCAGTGTTGGATAATTATTTTTTTATTTCAACGCTAAACGCCTTCGTTACTATTTTTTACACGATTATGTTTTTTTTTTTTGTCATCATTAGTTGGAAACGGAATTTCGCGTATCTATCACAAGTTGGCGACACTTGTTCAGCAACTCCGTGAGAAATATCAGGCTGCGTCTAGAAGGGAAGATGTGTTTGATGAGCGATGAATTACTCGAGGCACATTCGCGACAATGGAAAGGCAATTGTTTTACTCAAATCGAGACGAACAACCCATTTTTTAGCTTCACAAGTCGAGTTGAAACCGCAAAAAGGATATTTGTAATATATTTGGTAGGTTAACTGAAGTTGAGATTGTCTCGTTTTATTAACATGGCCGCCGTCCGCTCGCTTGCGGTTTTATGTGTACCGTAAGATCGATGCGAACCTTCGGATATTATCAAGCGCTATTTCACCTCCGACAAAATGATGGCAAGAATTGCTCAGCTGTAGTTTTACCTTTGATAAATGTCTGAGAACAGTGAATTTAGCATCTTTCGAGTGTGTGTAAAAACCTGAACTTGGTGAACGCCTTGAAATCTGAAATTAGTTGAATACTGTTGAAATCGCACCTTGCATATGAAATCTGTGATGTCTCAAAAAAGTCATTTGAAATTTATCCAGCACCACGTGCGGTCGAAATGTACGATAAATGGTTGGCATCGTTTGAAGTAACGTGAAAACTGTCGAAATTTATTGGAATCTTTTAAAAATCATCTAAATCCTTTGAAACCTTGGAAGCAGCATCCCATTAAACAGTATTTCGAAATCGAGTAAAGTTTAGTAAAGTCTGTGAAGAAAATTTGGAAATCCTTCGGATTCCGTAACGCGAGGAAATATAAAACGGCGGTAATAACTCATGGAACCAAACTAGCAGATGTTTATATCCTAGACCGGAAATCCAAAATGGCCGGTGCCTATGAGAATCGGCAAATGTAGTTACACGTGTATTTGCACGTAAGCATCCCGCATGGCTCGATATAGGTTTGAGATTCGTATCATCGTTGAGGCAGTTCAGCTAGCAGCCCCATTACGGGCGGGTAATAAAGTCAATGGTAACCAAGGTGACCTTTCTAACGGGGAACGCCGAACGCTTGACGCACACCAAAGTGCCACACACGTACACACAATACGAAAGTTTGAAGCTCTCGGAGAGGTCAACGGGGTCAACGAGCTTCGGGCTGCCTCGGTTCACCTCGGAAAAGCTGTATAACGCGATGCTGCAAGGAATGCGATCTTTCGTCCGAAGGTCACCTCTGGAACCCACAAATAACAGAACCCTACAATCAGAGTTCGGAACGTTCGTCGTGAGAGCGAATTACTTCAAAGCTTTGTCAAAAATTGACATTCGATGTACGGCGCCTGGCGACAATGCTACAAATCTAATTATAAAAGTCGGTTCCAGCCTGCCTTTTACTTGGTTTCCACGTGATGTCACAAGTCAAATGCCCGAATTCGAATTCGAGACATTAACCCATAAAACGATCAGCTGATCTCTATTCTCGGCGCCATGTTGCTTCTTTCGTGTCTCACTGCAGCTTCGTAATATTGTACGCAACGATTACTGTAAGTATGAAACATCACCTGAGTTTGCGTAATAACTGAGTGAGTAAAAGATATCGAAGTTGTTATTACGGGATCCTATCTCACGATATCGATAAATCCATTTTATTCTATCCCATTTTCAAGGATTTGTCCTAAATCTTTGCATCGCTTGATTAGTGTTTTAAAAAATGCTGTACATGCGTTTTGTTCACTATACGAATTTCTGCAACGATGAAACGAGACAAGTTTGTACAGCTGTCTGTTACGATACTGACATCACACATACGCGATGAGTATAAAACTCTCGTTTCTTACAATTATTTCTTTCCGGCTAAAAGTCGAGAAATGCAGATAAATTTTTGCAGCGTAAGCAATTAACACGAGCCGTGCATTAAAAAATTATTGATTGAAGTAATCTAATGAAACATAACTTTCCCCTCGGTAAATTATAAACGAAGGAGAATCAGCTACAATGTAAGGTTGACGATGATAATAGTAATAATAACGATAATGATTATAACCTGGTATAAATATATGATTCGTTCGAGTAGTCAGTCGCTGTTATCGATGGATTTTTTACACCGTGCAACCGCTGCAAAACCTTTCGCCGCCTATTAGACTCAAAGAGAAGAAACTCAATCTTCGCAATTGCTTATTACACAATGTTACTACAAATAATATGTAGTTTTATTCATTTCCCAAATCACCATTGTACATATGTCGGATTTGAAAGCTTATAAAATTAGAAAAAACAAACCCGAGCAAAGCAAATTCTTCTTTCTGTTTATTCACCCTCTCTCTCTCTTTCCACCACCTTTATTAATCAAATTCTTGAATTCGGAAAAAAGAAGTAAATATACCCTATTATTAAATCTAGTCGATCCGCCGTATATTATACAGTAATTTTATACCCTGAGAGAAAATCATATCTACTGAGCATGCATCTGCAAATCTTGAGTAAATTGGATTTCCGATAAGAGTAGTGGTTTTATTTAGAAAAAAACAAACTGCGCAAAGAAAATGAACACCTGAACCTACATTACAAGCACTTGTGCCTGGTGATTGAGGTTGAAAAAATGAATTGAGTCAGGTGATACTGAATATTATTTCATTAATGATCGCAATTATTAGTCGGCAAAGGATTTTCAAGATGGAAATTGAAATACCCTTCGAACTCTAAATGATGGATCGATGCCGGGTTCTATGAAAATTCAAAAGTTACGCCGCTGTGTGCCAATATGTGAGAATGTGTGAACTATCTGTTGCGTCAAGCACAGAATAATTTTCATCGTAGAATAGACAAGTTAAATACACCAAAACACCCGCAATACGAATTGATTACAACAATAGTAATAATGATTATAGACCTTTTGATTGTTTTTGACGTACCGCGTACAAGCGTCGGAATTAGCAGAACCCGCGTAAAAGTTTCGTGCACATGCATAAAAGAATCGTGAGAATTTTTTCATTGTTTAAGAAATTTGTAAATGTAAATTGACGTTGACGTACAGTTAAATATACAGCAAAGACAGGATCGAACGTTCGTTAAACTCTTCAGCGTTCCTGCATCGTTGTTCATAAATATAATACAACGCGTATGAGGCTGAAATTAGTAACGTTATTGTAACGATCTGTGTTTACGAAAAATCGTTATTTCGCACCTTTCAAAATGTATGAAATTCAACAAACCATAATAAACTAAATTTACTCATATTTTGCAGAGCCAACTCCTTGAAATTCAGTCTAAAATTCCGCAACAATGATGTTTATCCCCGATACTTCGTTATGGTAACGTTACTAACTTCAGCCTCATCAACGCCTACCAAAATCAATGAATTGAAGTTTCTTTTCAAGAGAGACTAAGAGACACCTAAATTCTCCACTTCACAGTTTTGTCAGAGTATGAGTGTAATTCCTTATTATATAGGTTACTATATATGTGTGTGTACGTGCGTGTATATATAGATGTGTATATATAGATACATATATATACACATATACGCAACCTTCTTGAGTTACAGAAATATTTTTGGCAGAGGAAGGATGCATTATGCAGCAATGCTGCACACAATCGCACGATGTGGAAAGTACATAAAAAGTGGGACACAAGCAATTTTGTCCAATATTCGGAAGATCATCGATTCTATTTATAAGTGAATTAATTTTTTCAATTCACTCAAGTACCCTGAAATAAGGGATCAGATAATTTTACAGGATGATAAGAAAGAAGGGAAAATGCGTCGCATATGTAGGATCGATACGGCTGTCAGACGGTACGCAATTAGAAATAAACCGCTTTCGCCTAATTGCGAGTATGTAAGCAATGAAAGCATCTGTATGCAAATAGATGCTGTTTAGCACATTGACTCGACTTGGATGCGATTTTCTCGTTGTTCTGCCTACGGCGTCCGCATCACGTAGGCATATTAAGGCTTACGTAATACATTGGGCTCACCTCAACCACGTGAATGAAAAACTTTTTTAGATCAAGACCGAAGAAAATCTGCTTCTCTCCCCTTTTCGCTCTTTGCATTTTTCTCTTTCTCGCAGTTTTCAAGGTGACCGACGAGCCGCTCTCACGTGACGTCGAAACGTCGAGGAAAACGTCCGCGGAAATCGATTTATCTATCTTTATTTTCGGGGTTTTTCTTATTATTATATTTATTTCCAGTCTCACGAGAATTTCGAAGCCTATGCCGCTCGGTTAAAACTTGTCGCTAAGCGTTATTCTTTTCCGTTTTTGCATAATTATCGTATATAACACATATCACGCGTCCCGTTACACGGAATGTGAAAATTCTGACGGGATTTCGCCGCGCGTCTTCTTATACGCCTGATCAATTAACCCGATTAATTTCATCACTGCTGCTTCATCACTGTTTTTTTCGTTTGTGTTGTACGTTTCCTCTTCGATATATTCATTTCTCTTTTATTCATTCACAAGTACATGAGTACTTGATGAAAAATTTTCATAAACAAACTTTTATATACGTAAATTTAAATTTGATGAAAAATTTAAATGAGAAACGTAGTGCCGCATACGGAACAGAATATTGCAGAACCTTAATAAAACGAATTAGATACGATTCAAATTTTCTTCATTATTGCGTCATAACAGTCTAGCCAATTGCACGTCGGAGGTAGACTTAAATTTCAGCTAAATATCATTGCAATTGAATATCCCGCTATAACTTTTGTTAAAACAATTTCCTTTATCTGTCATTATTTCGCGGTTAAATGTGTCAAGGCAATGTTACGTGTGACGAATTGCAAAGAAAAAAGATCAACGGCGCAACGGTAAGAAGGAAGTGAGAAAAAATGAGGAAAAAAAAACGAAACACATCGTCAATAATTGGCAGAGCGCCAGCACAATTACGCAGAGTAATCGCGCCTATGTTTAGACATTAAACGACGACGCGCCTGTTTCAAATAACGTATACAACCCGCGGTGTGTGCATAGGTCGACTGTATCAAATGTCGAGGGGAAAAAGGACGAATGTACACATTGCACTCTCACTGTCACGTATGCCTAAAACATACATGTGCATGTATAAATGTAGTACATTGCACATTGCCATCGCGTCGTACGCGAAAAATTTTGTCCTCCTTCAAACGCGTGTGCGTGTATATCATATGATGTGTATAAAAGCGTGTAAGTTACAGAATGGTAAGGCGAAAACAAGGTAGACACAAAGAAAGATATCTACAGATACTGCAGGTGGATGCATGTAGAGATTCAGCAGAGATGAGTGTTTACAATTTTTCTGCACGCTCTGGCAATGTTTGCGCATCTCGCGATACGCGGAATTTGAGTTGAGACGAACTGGGAAGAAGATCGAAAATTCGATACATTGGTATAAACGCGGCAAAAATAAATTTGACAACATATTCACTCACTGTTTTTGAAATTTGAACTCCGATGTGATTTTCTGCAGCGGTGACAACGAGGATCCGGCGAAATTTGGGATAAACTGCGTTCGAAAATGAGCACTCCTCACTTTGACACTCGGCTGTTTTTTTGCCGGCGAGTTCTGTGACGCCGGGTTATCATATTAGAGCAGCGTGGAGTCGGCACTCGCGAGGACGATCCGCGTCGAGACGAGCGGTGCGCGTTGCTTTGGAAAAATGACGACGGCTCGCCGGCGGTCTGACAAGGGCATCGAAGGTCGCGGGACAGCGCAGCACGCAGGTATCTCACACATGTGTAGGTACCCGCGATTATTCGCATCTGGTTCGCGAACCAACGCTGCAGAAAATAGGACGAAGGCGCCGCGAGGCGGCAGCATGCGACGCTCGGTACCGCCGCTCGTAAAACCGCGTCCCATCGACGTCGGCGAAAGCTTTGCGACGCGCGTCAAAATGCCGTTGCGCAGGCGTAAAACTCGCCGCGCGCCGACCACCGCTTTTTTCGATATTCGAATCAAAACTACTGTGGGTCGGTTGCATCACCGGTACTGTAAGGTCATCGGCATTTTCTTTTATATCTTTCACACGGATGACCCAGAGGTGATTTTTCATCCTGTGAGGCACTTAAGTTGGAACTCTGCACTCTCAAAACTGTTATATCCGAACGCAGATCAAGAACCAACCGTACCATAAGTTTCCTTTTGCAATACTTGTAAGCATGTACAAGTGATTGTCACGTATCAAGTTTTTGGATACATATGTATCTGATGTGAAAATTATTCTTTCGATGAAAAAATGTTATGCGTGAAGTAACGCTTAACGATAATTTCAAGTTTATAATATCGAGAGAAACATTGTTTCTTGCACAGAATCAGAAAGGGCTGCTTTTGTAATTTCATTTACATTCTAAACTGATTTACAAAACTCGTCAAATATTGAATATTGTTTAACGTCAAACAAAATGATATATAGAGCCACTGACGTATAATTTCACATTTAACCAACTGTTAATAACCGAAAATTTAATCCATGAAAATCACCTTTACGCGTGTGTACGATTAATTTTCTAACTATCGACTCAGGGATCTTTTTAACTCATCGTGATTTATCGTCGGTCTTTCCACTGCGACGTAGATTTTTGATGCCATCGTAAGAATAAGTGATGATAAATCTTTATACTCGTCGTCCAGCATCTAGGATCGAGCTATATACCCTGTTGGATAAAGGAAGCGTCGGTTGTATATAAGTACTTACATAAAATCCGATCACTCGTTATTTAAAAATAACACTCGAATTTTTGCGATGTTGGCAATCGCTCGTCTGGTACAAAATTATTCTGCATACCAAAAAAATTAAATGACATTCACTGCCTCAATCCGTTCAGAAACGTGAGGATTACTCACAATCGCATTTCCAGCTAGAGGCAAATAACACGTGTGCATGCTTTTCGAAATTTCAAATCAACAAGCAGATTATTGTAGGTAAATTATCCAAATATCAAGGCACAGAAAACTTCGTGCAAGCGGTGAAATTCTTATTTCATTCTTTTGAGCTAATGCGAAGTAAAAACAGTGACAAAAATCAACTTTTATAACTGAATACGAGTCCTTTCGAGTGATACATTTTCAGTCACAAGATGGCGTCTTCGTTTCCGAACACTGTATTGAAAGGAGTAGATTGACTGTACAGGTAAAACGGCCCTGTCCCGTTATAGAGATACAATGTATGTAACAAGTTTAACCATGCGTAGAGCTGCAGTAGACGCACCCAGATAACGAGGTTATTTGTGAACGGGGCACGCGCCTCGGCACGTACGTCATAAAGTTATGCGCGTCACCCGCGGCTCCTAGTCATTTAAACCGTGAGGCCAGAGCAAAGACCTGCAAATGTTAGCAAATTCGCGGAATAACCATGACGACAGCTACAGCGACTTCGCGTTAGCCTGTTGAAATACGTAAAAATGCGGAATAACGACGTCTAGGATGAAAATACACTTTGAAACCTATCCAAATTTCTTCCCACCTGACTTGTTAAATTTGGTATCCGATACAGAGTTACTTCAACGTTTCAAAGATTTTAAATTATCACCTGCACTCCACCTTGTTCTGTAACGAATATAAATTGAATTGATCGGCGCCTGATTGTAAATTGTCAGTTAAGCAAATACTTTCACAAATACATCTATCATCAAATATTTATTGCATTGAGTTAGTTCCCATCGGTAAATACGATGAACAACTACTTTTATGTTGTTATACTCTTGCCCTAAGCTGATGTTGATCATCGACAATCATATTGTAAATCATGAACACGAAAAACACCCTTTCACTAATTGGCAGCTATGCTAGTTTGAAAAAACGGAAGATCGATAGTCTCGCACCCTGCATTACCGACAGTAATTTGATGTCCAGGCAGGTCGGTGCAGCCCTACAGTAGGCAGCCGTACATACCTGAAAGTGCTTTCGGCTGCAGCCATAGGCGGATACAGACGCTCAATACGAAAACTGGCGGCTCCATCTGCCGCGTTGTCCAATATTTTAGATGGCTTGTTACGTACTGTGATTAATCCATGAGAGGCGCTCGCAGCAAGTGCGGCAGCTGGAGGAAAAAATCAAGCTGCAGATGTATGCTAACATTCTTCGAGTAAGCTGCGTGAAAACATTTTGAAACTAGTAACAATGGGGAGGATGAGCAAAGGTCGGAATTACCATGCGGTGAATTCCCGGTAAGAAAATCAGAGCGGCTGATCATCCTCGAAGATGTTGGAGCATGTTTCATGATACAAGAAGAAAGAGTTAACAGCTCAATTGGCAACGGTGGAGAATTATTAAAGAATAGAAGACACACAAGACAGTTACAACGAAGATGAACATCAAACGGTTACCTGGCTTCATAATCCACTACAAACTCGTTTCTGTAGCAGCGTTTCTCGTCCTGGCATCCATCGTCTACTTGCTTATCCACTGGGGGATAATGTGCACGAATTTAGAGGCCTGGAGGCACGTATCCAAAGTCGTGAGTATATTTAATATTAATATAATATTATATAATTTTAAATACGGCACTTATGCATACTTCACTATAAGTATAATATATGATATACGCCACCCCCGATACACTTTGCAGCGATGCGCAACGCGTGCGGCAAGTGTGTAGACTTTGTCAGCTGAGACGGTCACGTGATGACTGCACTAGTCTTCAAGAAACGCGCAAGCGCTCTTCCTTTTTTACTGCATTCATCTGCGCGGCCACGACGGCTACTCATTGTTGTTATTGCCATTGCTACAACCTTAATTAATAGCCTGCAGACGCCTGTTCTACTCGTTAATTCGTTGAATTTTTATTAACTCAAACAGTAACCACACTTGACCTTACACTGTATATTTTCGTTCACAGACTAAAATATCCTCAAGGACCTATTTCTGATTATATTCGGTACATTGACTGCTCGTGTTCAGTAGAAAAAAACTGTTGAGGAACGTTACACGTTTTTCGCTAAATTTGAATTAATCCTAGTTCGTTTGAAATGCGCGCGGGTTGATCATTGGTATGATGTCAGAAAACTTGCAGCCAATCGTATAAGCCAGGACTTCCCAACCGGTGTGGCGCGCCCCCCTGGTGGGGCGTAGAGAAATAGCAAGGGGGGCGCAACACGCGTTTGCAATTTCGAAAGAAAATTAATTTAACGGATTTTAACGCGTATATTATAACGTCATAATATCACAGTGATTGATTCCGTCTATAAATAACTTTGGCAAAAACTGTACCTAGAATCGACAAGCTAGTACAGAACGTGCAAGCTCAAGTATCTCACTAGTAATAATATTAATATTCATTTGAAAATACATAAAAGTTGTAATTGATAAATAAATCATATTAAAATAAAGTGAGTTTGTTTTATTGCCACGAAAAATATTATGGGGGGGGGGGGGGGGGGGGGGGGGCATGAAAACGTTATTTATATTACGGGGGGGCTTGACACAAAAAAGGTTGGGAAACCCTGGTATAAGCCATGACAAAACTACGCGGTACTTTTGAAGGAATTTATTGTTCAGTCAAGATATAAGAACAATTTAGTCCAGTGTACGATAATTCTACTTGACTGAATTAACTGTCGTTTATTTTTTGTACTTGCATGCTTCAAAAGGAAATAGTTATTCGTTGCATTGAAAACTCGCATCTTTTGAAATGTTAAAAATGTTTAAATTTAAAACCCTTCGCATAAAAACTTCAAAGTACGAAAGTATTCGCGCAGAATATCAACAGCTCCAATGTAACTCGATATTATCGCGTGCAGCGCGGGTGTGATTTCACACTTAGATAACAGATACGCTATATGATGTATGCTTATGCGAAATTTATGAATAATTAAAGTATACAAGAATTTTTTCCATCTAGGAAATTCGGTTCCGAAATCGTATAATAAGCTTGTTTATTTGTAGATCCGAAAACAACAATCTCTGCGTCAAATACATTTTTCTAAGTAATAATTGTAGCGCCGTAGCGCGTGAAAACTTCGAACACAAAAATTGAAAGTCATAGAAACGGGAGAGCTGGTTTTTTGATTAGATCGTTTGTAACATCAATTTTTGAAACGATCGAAGACACTGGTCTGCGAAAAATATTCTTCCACGATTACTGCAGCTTGTATAGTATTAAAAACCTTCTTGCGTAAGTTTATTTTTAGTCGAGTATAGAATTATTCGATTAGACCAACGTTTTCCTCCCTCTTTCAAAATGCTAATGGGACTGAATTATCATTCAATTCTGCATGACTGGAAATACGATAATTCTTGATAATACATTGTAACATACAAATCACAGTTGAGTATATTGCATCGCGAATTGATCGAGCTAACAGGATATTATGAAAAATTTTCAGTGTTCCTTACACAGCTCTGGGACTGCGGCAGGAATATTGTGTGGTCCCCTATGTTCTGAGAAAAGAATTCACTCTCTGGCCTGCGAGACGCTGCACGCTGGAAAGGAAGCCGTTTTCTCCGCGCATTGGGAAACTACAAGGCTGGTCTTTAAGGCTTCCAGGTAAAGAGCTAAGTTTCATACATCATTCTGATTCTGCAGATTTACGGCAAAGCTCAATAATTTAAGATGAGAAACAAAAGTAATATTTGCTGAACTTTTTCCTGTTCAACGTTTTGAGCAATTTACTTCAATGAAAAGCAACACTATATTAAATGGAAAAAGGTACTGGAGTTAATAAATTTCATCATCTGGCATAGTGTTCGTCAGTTTCGACACGAAAGAATCCAAGAGAAAGAATCCGAGGTGGAAGTTCACCCCATATACTTTTCTGGATGTACTCTATTGAAAATGTTCGTGTGTTAAATCATAAAATGATTTGAAAGAATGCAGCATGTAATTTATAACATGATTTATCTTGTAAATTCGATAAAATATCTAAAAAATATATACGAATGAACTACATCAAAAATCATACAGTCAACCATACAGACCTAACTAACTAATAGAAATATTTTTAGTACGGTAGTCGTTTAATAGTTCGGATTCCATCGCAGTGACTGGCGAAATACGAGCTTTTTTTCGTTTTCGTCGCAAATTAATTTCTCTTGTATATGAAGGTAATTTTTATACAACATTTATATGTTTTCGTCGTGCCAGAAATCAACACTGAAAAAAAAATCACGGGTCTTGAATTTGCCACAGAATACAGTCGAATCCCGATCAATCGGAGTCCCTTTTCTGGACGGACACCGCTGGTATCAAGCACTTCCCTTCCGAGGAAGAGTTCGCGGACATGATTAGAGACCTGATAACAAACAATCTGAATCTGACGATCACCGGCGAGCAGCTGAAGCGTTTGAGTCGTTTGCGGCGACACCACGTCGAGACGAACCCGACACGACGCAATCTGGAGATGGAGAATGTCTGGCCGCTCCTTCAGGAGAACGAGTACATCCTATCGATCCTCTACGAGGACAGGGACGTATTTCCGCAACTGATCGGAACCTGCGGTACCTTTTTCGCAGTCGAATACGTCAAGCCCATCCAAACGCCGACCGGAGTTCTTGCCCTCTCGGACTCGAAACCAGAATGGGCAAAGAGGTTCATCTTGAATTTTTTTTACCTAAAATTAATTAAGGGGATACGTTTGAGTTGGCGGCTGAAAGTATTTAAATCGATGCTCGATCAACATACGCTTGAATAACACAAACCCAAATCAAATTGGAAATTGGTTTTTGAATGAAAACGTTCTCAAAATTCGGTTCACTATTCCAGTCGTCTACTGGTACACCGTGAAACCTTCTCAGATAGATGCTGCAAAATCGTAACTCGTTGCGACTTCTCCCGTTGTCGAAGGTTGAAGCTGGCCGTGATGATCCTCGACCTCCTCGAGGAATTCGACTCGAATTTCGTAGAGCCTTTTCACCTCTGCGACGTGAAGATCAATCACTTCGGACTGCCTCCCGGGGGTCAAAGATTGAAGTTCCTCGACTTGGACGCGGTATTTTCCAAAACGGCACTTACCCGCCTCTTGGCTGACGGACGATCCTGCGAGAAACACGAGGACTGTGACTTCTTTGATTGCAGATCGTTTTGCTCTTCGAAACAGAAGTGCGAGTCTCCGGTAGTGAACAACAACCTTCAGGTACTTAGGCACCGAAGCTTTCTGACGATTTCACAATTTTTCAAAAAGGCCCCTTGCATTCGAATCTACGTCGATATCAAACTAGATTATGTAACGACTAATCCGACGAATCAGTTACAATTGCATAATTTTCTTTCTAGATAATATGCGAGAAAATCTTTCTCGGCTGGACCTTGTCCGGGACGATAATAATCCCCGGCCTGTTAATGTCTCAACACACAACAAGCACTTTGGCGGTGATGTTGAGGCAATGTGCAAATCCAGCCGGTGATGTGACAAATTTACCGAGGGCTGCTGTACCGGATAGTTTGAAATCAAGATTGTACAACATGTTGAGCGAAATGGAGCAGCAGTTCAGCACTCCGGAGTGATGAAATCGTCCTGGGTCTTTTAAACATGATTTGAACATTTGGTGATGGACAATGTTGTCGCTATCAACGAGAAGACTCGCAGTGATTAACAGTAACGTGTCAGATGACAGAAAAAAATCATGTGCGTCAAACGCGCATGTTCAAATGACACGGATTTTTCATCATATACGTGCAATGTGCATAGATTCACATATTTTCATCATTTTTTAAAAGAATCTCTTGAAAGTAAGCAATGACCCGCATTGTCGATAGCAAGTCAATAGATATTATGCTTCTCTTCTCGATAACTTTGTAGTTCCTACACAAATTAATAGTCTTGTTACACACTAAATATAGTCACGAAACCAAACAGTCTCTAGGAAATTGAAATGTTGACTACTTATTAGATATTGACATTGTCTAGACGTTACAGGGAATAAAGTTTATAATTATGCTTATTCTTGGTTACGATTAAGCAGGAAGAAACTATGTAATATTCGTCTTCCTTAGAATTATATTTTATCACGGGTATTATTGCCTGAAATTTCCATTAGCTTGGTGCACGCGACGGACGAAAAAAATCAATACGTGCAGGGTCCTCCATTCCACATAACGCGTGCCTATTTCGTTACTCCATGATTCGATTTTCTGCAATTTATTGAGATGTGACAGTTTTCTCCAAAATACAAATAATGTATATAAATATAGGTACACGTTTATAGTTGATGAAATATTTTTCTCGGAAAGAGAGAAAAACTAACGGATCTGTACATTGTGTGTGAAATCAGAAAACATACCAATAATATGGTTCGATAGCTAAAAAAAATGTCACGTTGATGCCTAATCACCTGATTTCAAAGAATACAAAAAGCAATTTATATGCATGTACTTACGACTACAATAGAAATAGATTTGTATAACGTTATTAACCAGCATTCAAAAATATTAAACATTATCAGCATTTCATTTTGTAGTATTATTATCGCTTACATAATCCTATAATATAAACTCGAGGAGATGATGGAAAAAAATCCACAAGTTTCGATGTCCGACTCGGTCGTAGAAAAATGTTCCAAATCTGCGTAAAGGATATTTTATTTGTGCAGACAAAAAACTCACAATCAGTCGATGCCCAAGATATAATTGCTTCAATAATGGTATATGTATAAATATTTAGCTATAACTAAGCTCGATTAACATACGTCCAGAAAATTTCTAAAACTTATTTGTGCAAGTCCTTCCATGTAGTCATGTTACCATAATCAATTGAATTTGGACCATGCAAAGAATTTCAAGTAAAGACAAATTCGTACATCATTTAACATTGTAAATACGAATACTATTGCTTATTATATAAGTAGTATATAGTTTATAGGAAGACGCTTCTTCTAACGCGACGTACAATACCGAAATATAATCTTTACGTGGTGAAATCTATAACGAATTTTTGAAGTTTTATTTTGTTCAGTTATCTTATTACTGGATTGCATTTCAACCCTCGAAATTAATAATTCTGAATTTGGATAACAGCTGTCTTTAATTTCCAATTTTTTAGTGAAGAGATCTAATATTAAACATAGGTACAACATACAAGTTATTCGAGTTATCAATGCCACAGCCGAAGTAATTCTGACCTCAGGTATAATTCCGCCTTTTAACTTAGTATAAAATTAAATTATAAAATGTGAAGATCGACAAATTTGACATGTGTCTAGAAATATCAAATAATGAATCTGACAAATATACCATTCTTCTTCTTTGCAAATAATACGACAAACTAAAATGTGTGTAAACGATATACGAAAAAATTCAATACTAATCCTTATTTTAAAATATTGCTTCCATCGGCATAATTATTCAGATACTCAAATGGATTGTAACTCAACGACAGAACAAAAAATTTATCACTGACAATCATATATCATAAACAAAAAGTAAATATATGGAATGTAAACTGATATCATCAGTCGCATGAGGAAGAAGAAATAGTGAATAGTAGATCGTAACTGCCTATTTAGATGGAGAAGAGATGATCTGTACTCTGACATGGATTAATAAAATATCACCTCAAAATTGACAAACATCACATAAGCGATAAGGTAAGAATTCGTATATTGCCAATGATGAGAGAATATTTAACAAATCTGAGGTTTTTCAAAAGTGAATCTATTGCGCTTGAACACGGTCAAAAGAAAACGGTACGAAACGCGGACGCAAAAAGGAAAGTGAAAGGTTTTCTTAAAATTAAATCTAAACCTAACTTCTGCGTGTTGATCGCAAAACCCGCATCAAAAAATCTTTTCCACAAGTCTTCAAGTCTTTGAATCGATTTGGTATCATAAATGAGCTTTTACATTCTTCACATGGCACAGCTGAAGCTGTTGTACACTGAATAATGATTATATTCAAATTGCCTATTCAAGTCGATTAAATTTCTATTACAATAGCAATGCTTACCACTGTTAAGAAGCGTTCACTTTATTATTGGCCATTATTTCAAATCTTCTGACAACTTTGTTGACATCGATATCTCTGGTCAATTTCAAGTAATTAGTTTTTTGCACCTTCTGAATACTCGCCCAAACAGGAAGCAGCTTGCACATCAGTTTGATAAGATCCTCCAGCTCGTTGGGGGTCAATTTTGCCCTGTAAGAATTATCGAGCTTTTTGATAACGAATTCCATAGGTAAGACACCCTTCTTTTCCGCGACAAAAATATTCCGCAGAATTCTGGACAGCTCTGGCAACCGCGAATACTGAGTTGCCTCTTTGTCTGAGTCCGACGTTCTCGTCATTGATTCCAATGCCTTCGCTGCCTGCTTCGCGCGAACCTGTGTTACACACGAGATAAAGAATTTTTAAATGAGCTTGTAAAACCAGAATTATCACTTAAACAAACACAATCAATATATATTTTTCAGTTTTTATGGTAATTCGATTAGTTAAATGTTTTTCCTTCGCAAAACTTGACATACCTTTTCAAGAAGCGCTTTTGGAATACCCTTGAAAGCTGTGCTAAGGTAACTGTTATGTGTAGGAGTAGCAGGTGGTGTATCAACAATAGAAATGTTAACTTTTCTCATTTCTTGATCATTAATCTGAGTTGATACATCGACAGTCAAGGTTGAGCTGGGTGAACCGGATCTTGATGTCATTTTAGCTTCTGCCAACCTCTGCAAAGCCTTTTCCATACGCGTGTTGCAGTTGAACATGTCCTTGGCTTTCTCTGTAAAAATACAAACCCCCTTTTAGTTATTATAAAATATTGACATAATTAAACCTGGTAAAAGCGTCTACTTTAATCCAGCAAATTGCTGAACTTCTCCGTTCCAAGTTACTAGCTTACTGATTCTTTCCAATGTCTGGTGTCTCGGTAGACGAAACTTGAAGCCGTCTATAAGGGGTGGAATTTTAGCATATGCTTTAAGCATCATATCAGATAATTTACGCTTAACGAACAAGTAATTGAACGATTGAATGAGTAGTGCCGAAAGTTCTGGATAATAATTGGCAGCTGTAAGCAGCGTGCCTAATGCATTTATTGATATAACGATTCTATCTTTATTCGATAATTGCATCATATAAAGGTATCTGCTGATGCATGTGATCTACATTGAAATATTGCAAAATTAGGGTCAAACATTAAACACAATTTTCAACGCTAATTGTGTCATGGGTCTCTTGTCTAGATTTACAATAAATTACTCAATGTTAAATTGTGTCAACATTTATGCTGATAGTCAGCAATTGTGCAACTGATTGAGGAAAAAAAATAAGACTGCAAGTTGGAATTACATGTTATTATGCAACTTAAAGGAATCTTTGCAATTACTCAATGCCTTTGAAAAGTTCGGAAAATACTAACAAATACGTTGTAACCAATAATCACTATCACAACTCGTTAGAATTCAATAGATATGATAGAAGTATTTGTGATTTTTTGTGAACTTACGAAGTACGTCTTTGGCAGTTGTAAATTTTTCAATGTTAGGAGGTTGCGGCAGTTCAGCTTTTTCGATAGTAGCGCAACTTTCCACATCAAATTCCGGATGCCATCTGGTCAACTTCTCCTTTGGAATAACCATTGGAGGCTTCAATGATAGAAGATATTTCTCATGACAATCCTTGACCAGATCTGTAAAGAAAGAACCAAGCTGTTAAGGATGAAGAGCATAAAACATAACGGAACGTGGATCAAAACCTCGATGCACAAGAAGTAATTCTACATGATTCGTGAACACAAATAGATACAGATTAATTAAATTTTGGAAGAATTTTCTTTTTTGCATGAATAAGTTTCTTATACGGAATTTGATTTTCACCTAAAAGCGTATTGTAGAAGATTCTTCGACGTTGCAATAAGACCGTTGGACACATGCTCATTTCCGAGGCAGACTTGAGAACATTGTCAGCATCTGGTGTGTTTCTCCCATTCTTTGGCTCAACCATAGGCGTTATAACAAGTTCGTACTTATCCTGCTTGGAGGAAGAACCAAAGTTATGTAATTTCTCCTGATTAAACACAAAGGCATTTGGATACACTGTTTTAATCTGTGCCAAATGATCCATTGTAAAATTGCGCCTCAGTAATTCCTGTACTGCTGGTTTCAGCTTCTTGAATGTTATAACTTCTTTTCGATTGAACAGCAATGAAACAACCTGTAAAATAGTACGTCTCTTTCATAACCATAAAATTCTAAGGTCCAGTCGTGCTGGTATTAAAATTTCCAGAAAGCATGAAATTTCACTAGAAAAGCAATTGAAAGCGAAACTGGAAATAATTAGTACCCAAAGATTTGATTTGAATAGGTTACGTACAGTATCAACACATCTAAAGGCTTCAGCCAAAAGGCGATAATTGTAAGGTAGCAACAAAGTCGGTGTTCCAGATTCAACCAAGGATTGATATTTTTGATAGGCAGCTTGCTTAGTAGGACTTTTACTAGGACTGCCTGAACTCTCTTTAGGAGCAAACAGTAGCCGCTTTTGAGGGCTAGCATTCTTTGGCAGCTCAACGTTCTTTGTTGGGGTTAAGACGTTCTTCTTTGGAGACATCATCGCTTTCTGCGGACTTTAAACAAAAGAAATTAAAATAATTTTTCATCAGTAAACTGATATTTTCTTAAAACATATAAGGAGCTTTTCATCATGTCACCTTGCCTCATGGACACTCATTTCTTTTTGTACAGCCTTTGTCAATAGCATAGAAAACTCTATTTATCTTATCGTAATGGTATGAAAATTAAAAAAAAAAACTAACCAATCTACAGGTGAGAGCAAAGCGCAACTGGGTGACTTTATAAGGAAGGGGTTAACGGCACTGAAGAATGTAACAAAAATATGGAATTTGATATACCTAACAGGAACCTCCACTTCAATATTTTCAAACTTCCGAATTTGAGGTTTTTTAGCCTGAATCTCGCCAAGCTTCGCAGCACACTTGTTGATCTTAGCAATTGAAGCTTTGAGCTCTGCAAGTCTGGACGACCGGTTAATTCGGTTTTTTATTTCTCCAAGGCTGAGATCCTTCTGGGCTAAGGCGTCCATTGTGGATAATTTTTTAGGCGTCACAGATCCAGCAGCTGGTTGTTCTTCGGCTGTCTCGTAGGTCTTGGTATTGGTGACCTTCTGTATAGCGCAGTGCTGAGGAACTTTCTGAGGCGTCGACGGTCGCTTTTTGGTCGGACTTAGAAGGCCCTTCTTCTCGAAAATAACGTTGCTCTTTTGTTTGGCTTCGCCTTCGTCTTTGCTCAGTTTCAAAAAGGTGTCGCGGATGTCCGGCTGGCCTTCCTGGGTTGCGGTTTTTTTCATACGAGCACCGCTGCGGCTCCGTGAACTGGATTTCGGGCTCTTAGGGCTCCCAGCCTTCACCGCATCAAACTGAATGTTTCGTACGACGCGATTGGGACGAACAACGCTACTGCGGATCTCGCAGCCTTCGATCTGCTTGGAGTCCACGTTCGCGAAGATGATCTTCGGACTCATTTTGGGGTTAGTATCGTCCCCCTGAATGGCCGGAGAGGCTAATGAGTCGAGGTTTTTTGTCTCATCGACATTACGATCGTTCAGATTGCTTGCCACGTTCACAGCTTGATCATCGTCCAGGATGAGGACTTTGGTCCTGCTCCTAACGTCTTCGGCAGCTGTCCGTTTTCGGGTGTTGAAATAAGCGTCAACGTACTGCTGCGACATTTTCAACCGATTCTAACAGTTCTTGGCGTTACGATTATCTGGCAGGCGCCAATTTTCTGGCTGTCTCGAATGGAATACTTTTTTTGTCTAATGAACAACACTGCTAGTCTCGCGTACTTGGATCGGTCGCCGATGTCTCACTCCATCGTTTACTCCCGCGTCTTTAGCCGCTTTTGGCGCGTAAATATACGGCAATTATAGATGGGGCAACACTCGAATGAAGGACAGAAGTTCAAGTTTCCTCCGCAATAAGCGCAATCGTATTTCCGGTGAAACTGGTTTGACTAAAAGATTACAGAAAATCTTGGTAGATTTGTGTTCTTGAGGATAAACCTATTGAATGAACTCGAAGTATCTATACATAGTAAAACAAAGAAATTGAAATAATCAGATAGAATGAAGAAGTATGACTCGCCACCCTCGCCACTGATTTTACATGACAAATTCTCCTGACCCCATGAGTCATTTTCAGATTATTCGTTGACTTGAGAATACAACGACTAATACCCCTGGGTAAATGTTTGTGATCAGTTTTCGTAGGAGCGCGCGAGCGTAGGAGGGTTCTGCTCTATCGACTCTACCTAACAGGCTCTCACCGACATTCGTAGCAGCCTGAGTAGTGCCGGTATGAAAGCTTGAGCTTGAGTCGGCACAAAGTGAGTACGTAATACTATTGGTCGTTTGCGACTTAGAAATGTTCATCAGCTCGATGACCCCCTGAAGAGACGCGAAACCGCGTCCATCACCAATCGCCTCCGAAGATTTGTATGACCCTTACCCGACTAATTGGACCCTCAAGAACTCAGAAAACGCAGCGAAGAGAGCGTGGGACCAACAGGAGAGAAACGGCAACCGAAAAAGCACCTGCTGAAAAATGCAGAAAATACAGGTTCTCGTCTTTTAGCTCTAACTTTTGATGCGTTGATCGCAGCGTATTGCGACTACGCCCAAACGATTTCTCCCGCAAAATTACGTCGGAATAGTGCCAGAAATAATTTATTCAAGCACTTTTCGAAATCGCCAAAATTTTCGCCAAAAATACAAAGGGGTAAGCCTTACTTTTTTTTCATTTTTCGACCAAAAAATTTCTGGTCTCAGATTCGATTTGTATGACCCTTTCCTGACTAATTTGACCTCCAGGAACTCGGAAAACGCAGCGCAAAGAGCGTAGGATCAAGAGGAGAGAACCTAGGGAGGAAACTGCACCTGCTGAAAAATGCCGAAAACACAGGTTCTCGTTTTTTGGCTCTAACTTTTGATGCGTTGATCGCAGCGTATTGGAACCGCGCCCAATCGATTTCTCCCGCAAAATAACGTCGGAATAGTGCCAGAAATAATTTATTTAAACACTTTCCAAAATCGCCTAAATTTTCGCCAAAAATACAAAGGGGTTAGCGAAAGAGGTTAAACAAAAGGATAGAAATTGGGGATAGGGTTGACTCGGATCATCACCCGGTAATAGTGTGGATGAGGGAAAAGGCAGAAGCTGGGAGGCAGGGATCAAGATGGGAAAGAGAAAGGGAAAGTTTCTTTGCGGAAAGGGGAGCAGAGAGTAAAAAGGTAGTCGCGAGAAGGGAGAGATGCGAGATGGAGTTTAAGGAAATAGAGGAGAGAGAAAGGGAAGAACAGAGAAAAGAGAGGTAAGAGAAAATAAGGGAATCGAGGTACAACAGATGGTACAGGCTAGTGAAAGGAAAAGGGATACCAGGATATCTGGGAAAGGGATGGGGGGAAGCAGGTGGAGAAGGGTGGCAAGATTTAGATTAGGAAGCGAGATGAAAGAGGCAAGGTACTGGGAAGAAGAGGAAAAGAGTAGGTGTAGGGTGTGCGAGGGGGAGGAGGAAACATGGGAGCATGTATGGGAAGAGTGCGTGGGCTGGGATAGAAGGGGGGAAAGCTGGCAGGAGGTAGTGAGGGAGATGTTAGGTGAGGAGGGGGTGGGAGAAGTCTGGATGAGAGAACTGGAAAGGATCAGGGATGTACAAGAGAATGAAAGAGTGAGAGATGAATGAGAAATGAAAGTCGATTAGGATAAGGACGAATAGGGAATAGAATAAGGTGAAATAGGATAAGGTTAAGTAAAGATAAGGATAAAGAATAAGGAAAGGATTAGAGGGTAAGTAAGGGAATGGCAAGGCAACGGCACAGGGCACAGGAAATTAGAAATTAAGTAAGGATAAGGTAGGAAGTAAGAATAGGGTGAGAATAGGTTAAGAAAACATGTAAAAAAAATTGTAAAGGGAGAGGAAAAGAGAAATCCTTGTAACCCCAAGGGGAACAATAAATATGACATACAGACAAAGAGGTTGGCCTTACTTTTTTTTCATTTTCCGACCGAAAATTTTTGGTCTCAGATTCGATTTGTATGACCCTTTCCTGACTAATTGGACCTCCAGAAACCCAGAAAACGCAGCAAAAAGAGCGTGAGATCAACAGGAGTGAAATGGCGAGCAAATAAGCACCTGCTGAAAAATGTCGAAAAAACAGCTTCTCGTTTATTGGCTGTAACTTTCGATGCGTTGATCGCAGCGTATTAAGACTGCGCCCAATCGATTTCTCTCGCAAAATGACGTCCGAATAGTGCATGAAAGAATCAGTTCCAGCACTTTTCAAAATCGCCTCAATTTTCGAGAAAAATGCAAAGGGGTTAGCCTTACTTTTTTTTCGGCCGAAAAATTTTAGGTCTCAGATTCGATTTGTATGACCCTTTCCCGACTAATTGGACCACCAGGAACTCAGAAAACGCAGCGAAAAGAGCGTAAGATCAACAGGAGAGAAATGGCGAGCGAAAAAGCACCTGCTGAAAAATGTCGAAAAAACGGCTCTGCGTTTATTGGCTGTAACTTTCGATGGGTTGATCGCAGCGTATTAAGACTGCGCCCAATCGATTTCTCTCGCAAAATCACGTCCGAATAGTGCATGAAAGAATCAATTACAGCACTTTTCAAAGTCGCTTAACTTTTCGAGAAAAATGCAAAGGGGTTAGCCTTACTTTTTTTTCGGCCGAAAAATTTTAGGTCTCAGATTTGATTTGTATGACCCTTTCCTGACTTATTGGACCACCAGGAACTCAGAAAACGCAGCAAAAAGAGCGTGAGATCAACAGGAGAGAAATGGCGAGCAAATAAGCACCTGCTGAAAAATGTCGAAAAAACAGCTTCTCGTTTATTGGCTGTAACTTTCGATGAGTTGATCGCAGCGTATTAAAACTGCGCCCAATCGATTTCTCTCGCAAAATTACGTCGGAATAGTGCATGAAAGAATCAATTACAGCACTTTTCAAAATCGTCAAAATTTTCGCCAAAAATACAAAGGGGTTAGCCTTACTTTTTTTTCATTTTACGACCAAAAATTTTTGGTCTCAGATTCGATTTGTATGACCCTTTCCTGACTAATTGGACCACCAGGAACTCAGAAAACGCAGCGAAAAGAGCGTGAGATCAACAGGAGAGAAATGGCGAGCGAAAAAGCACCTGCTGAAAAATGTCGAAAAAACGGCTCTTCGTTTATTGGCTGTAACTTTCGATGGGTTGATCGCAGCGTATTAAGACTGCGCCCAATCGATTTCTCTCGCAAAATCACGTCCGAATAGTGCATGAAAGAATCAATTACAGCACTTTTCAAAGTCGCTTAACTTTTCGAGAAAAATGCAAAGGGGTTAGCCTTACTTTTTTTTCGGCCGAAAAATTTTAGGTCTCAGATTTGATTTGTATGACCCTTTCCTGACTTATTGGACCACCAGGAACTCAGAAAACGCAGCAAAAAGAGCGTGAGATCAACAGGAGAGAAATGGCGAGCAAATAAGCACCTGCTGAAAAATGTCGAAAAAACAGCTTCTCGTTTATTGGCTGTAACTTTCGATGAGTTGATCGCAGCGTATTAAAACTGCGCCCAATCGATTTCTCTCGCAAAATTACGTCGGAATAGTGCATGAAAGAATCAATTACAGCACTTTTCAAAATCGTCAAAATTTTCGCCAAAAATACAAAGGGGTTAGCCTTACTTTTTTTTCATTTTACGACCAAAAATTTTTGGTCTCAGATTCGATTTGTATGACCCTTTCCTGACTAATTGGACCACCAGGAACTCAGAAAACGCAGCGAAAAGAGCGTGAGATCAACAGGAGAGAAATGGCGAGCGAAAAAGCACCTGCTGAAAAATGTCGAAAAAACGGCTCTTCGTTTATTGGCTGTAACTTTCGATGGGTTGATCGCAGCGTATTAAGACTGCGCCCAATCGATTTCTCTCGCAAAATCACGTCCGAATAGTGCATGAAAGAATCAATTACAGCACTTTTCAAAATCGCTTGAATTTTCGAGAAAAATGCAAAGGGGTTAGCCTTACTTTTTTTTCGGCCGAAAAATTTTAGGTCTCAGATTTGATTTGTATGACCCTTTCCCGACTAATTGGACCACCAGGAACTCAGAAAACGCAGCGAAAAGAGCGTGAGATCAACAGGAGAGAAATGGCGAGCGAAAAAGCACCTGCTGAAAAATGTCGAAAAAACGGCCCTGCGTTTATTGGCTGTAACTTTCGATGCGTTGATCGCAGCGTATTAAGACTGCGCCCAATCGATTTCTCTCGCAAAATGACGTCCGAATAGTGCATGAAAGAATCATTTCCAGCACTTTTCAAAATCGCCTCAATTTTCGAGAAAAATGCAAAGGGGTTAGCCTTACTTTTTTTTCGGCCGAAAAATTTTAGGTCTCAGATTCGATTTGTATGACCCTTTCCCGACTAATTGGACCACCAGGAACTCAGAAAACGCAGCAAAAAGAGCGTGAGATCAACGGGAGAGAAATGGCGAGCGAAAAAGCACCTGCTGAAAAATGTTGAAAAAACAGCTCGTCGTTTATTGGCTGTAACTTTCGATGAGTTGATCGCAGCGTATTAAGACTGCGCCCAATCGATTTCTCTCGCAAAATGACGTCCGAATAGTGCATGAAAGAATCAGTTCCAGCACTTTTCAAAATCGCCTCAATTTTCGAGAAAAATGCAAAGGGGTTAGCCTTACTTTTTTTTCGGCCGAAAAATTTTAGGTCTCAGATTCGATTTGTATGACCCTTTCCCGACTAATTGGACCACCAGGAACTCAGAAAACGCAGCGAAAAGAGCGTGAGATCAACAGAAGAGAAATGGCGAGCGAAAAAGCACCTGCTGAAAAATGTCGAAAAAACGGCTCTGCGTTTATTGGCTGTAACTTTCGATGGGTTGATCGCAGCGTATTAAAACTGCGCCCAATCGATTTCTCTCGCAAAATTACGTCGGAATAGTGCCGGAGAGAATTTATTCCAGCACTTTTCAAAATCGTCAAAATTTTCGCTAAAAATACAAAGGGGTTAGCCTCACTTTTTTTTCATTTTACGACCAAAAATTTTTGGTCTCAGATTCGATTTGTATGACCCTTTCCTGACTAATTGGACCACCAGGAACTCAGAAAACGCAGCGAAAAGAGCGTGAGATCAACAGGAGAGAAATGGCGAGCGAAAAAGCACCTGCTGAAAAATGTCGAAAAAACGGCTCTTCGTTTATTGGCTGTAACTTTCGATGGGTTGATCGCAGCGTATTAAGACTGCGCCCAATCGATTTCTCTCGCAAAATCACGTCCGAATAGTGCATGAAAGAATCAATTACAGCACTTTTCAAAGTCGCTTAACTTTTCGAGAAAAATGCAAAGGGGTTAGCCTTACTTTTTTTTCGGCCGAAAAATTTTAGGTCTCAGATTTGATTTGTATGACCCTTTCCTGACTTATTGGACCACCAGGAACTCAGAAAACGCAGCAAAAAGAGCGTGAGATCAACAGGAGAGAAATGGCGAGCAAATAAGCACCTGCTGAAAAATGTCGAAAAAACAGCTTCTCGTTTATTGGCTGTAACTTTCGATGAGTTGATCGCAGCGTATTAAAACTGCGCCCAATCGATTTCTCTCGCAAAATTACGTCGGAATAGTGCATGAAAGAATCAATTACAGCACTTTTCAAAATCGTCAAAATTTTCGCCAAAAATACAAAGGGGTTAGCCTTACTTTTTTTTCATTTTACGACCAAAAATTTTTGGTCTCAGATTCGATTTGTATGACCCTTTCCTGACTAATTGGACCACCAGGAACTCAGAAAACGCAGCGAAAAGAGCGTGAGATCAACAGGAGAGAAATGGCGAGCGAAAAAGCACCTGCTGAAAAATGTCGAAAAAACGGCTCTTCGTTTATTGGCTGTAACTTTCGATGGGTTGATCGCAGCGTATTAAGACTGCGCCCAATCGATTTCTCTCGCAAAATCACGTCCGAATAGTGCATGAAAGAATCAATTACAGCACTTTTCAAAATCGCTTAAATTTTCGAGAAAAATGCAAAGGGGTTAGCCTTACTTTTTTTTCGGCCGAAAAATTTTAGGTCTCAGATTTGATTTGTATGACCCTTTCCCGACTAATTGGACCACCAGGAACTCAGAAAACGCAGCGAAAAGAGCGTGAGATCAACAGGAGAGAAATGGCGAGCGAAAAAGCACCTGCTGAAAAATGTCGAAAAAACGGCCCTGCGTTTATTGGCTGTAACTTTCGATGCGTTGATCGCAGCGTATTAAGACTGCGCCCAATCGATTTCTCTCGCAAAATGACGTCCGAATAGTGCATGAAAGAATCATTTCCAGCACTTTTCAAAATCGCCTCAATTTTCGAGAAAAATGCAAAGGGGTTAGCCTTACTTTTTTTTCGGCCGAAAAATTTTAGGTCTCAGATTCGATTTGTATGACCCTTTCCCGACTAATTGGACCACCAGGAACTCAGAAAACGCAGCAAAAAGAGCGTGAGATCAACGGGAGAGAAATGGCGAGCGAAAAAGCACCTGCTGAAAAATGTTGAAAAAACAGCTCGTCGTTTATTGGCTGTAACTTTCGATGAGTTGATCGCAGCGTATTAAGACTGCGCCCAATCGATTTCTCTCGCAAAATGACGTCCGAATAGTGCATGAAAGAATCAGTTCCAGCACTTTTCAAAATCGCCTCAATTTTCGAGAAAAATGCAAAGGGGTTAGCCTTACTTTTTTTTCGGCCGAAAAATTTTAGGTCTCAGATTCGATTTGTATGACCCTTTCCCGACTAATTGGACCACCAGGAACTCAGAAAACGCAGCGAAAAGAGCGTGAGATCAACAGAAGAGAAATGGCGAGCGAAAAAGCACCTGCTGAAAAATGTCGAAAAAACGGCTCTGCGTTTATTGGCTGTAACTTTCGATGGGTTGATCGCAGCGTATTAAAACTGCGCCCAATCGATTTCTCTCGCAAAATTACGTCGGAATAGTGCCGGAGAGAATGTATTCCAGCACTTTTCAAAATCGTCAAAATTTTCGCTAAAAATACAAAGGGGTTAGCCTTACTTTTTTTTCATTTTACGACCAAAAATTTTTGGTCTCAGATTCGATTTGTATGACCCTTTCCTGACTAATTGGACCACCAGGAACTCAGAAAACGCAGCGAAAAGAGCGTGAGATCAACAGGAGAGAAATGGCGAGCGAAAAAGCACCTGCTGAAAAATGTCGAAAAAACGGCTCTTCGTTTATTGGCTGTAACTTTCGATGGGTTGATCGCAGCGTATTAAGACTGCGCCCAATCGATTTCTCTCGCAAAATCACGTCCGAATAGTGCATGAAAGAATCAGTTCCAGCACTTTTCAAAATCACTTAAATTTTCGAGAAAAATGCAAAGGGGTTAGCCTTACTTTTTTTTCGGCCGAAAAATTTTAGGTCTCAGATTCGATTTGTATGACCCTTTCCCGACTAATTGGACCACCAGGAACTCAGAAAACGCAGCGAAAAGAGCGTGAGATCAACAGGAGAGAAATGGCGAGCGAAAAAGCACCTGCTGAAAAATGTCGAAAAAACGGCTCTGCGTTTATTGGCTGTAACTTTCGATGCGTTGATCGCAGCGTATTAAGACTGCGCCCAATCGATTTCTCTCGCAAAATCACGTCCGAATAGTGCATGAAAGAATCAATTACAGCACTTTTCAAAATCGCTTAAATTTTCGAGAAAAATGCAAAGGGGTTAGCCTTTCGGGGTCGTGGTTCGGGGGTGGAGGGGAGAGGAGGGGTGCAGGGCAACTTGGAATCTGGTGCCAGGATAGGTGAGACGCTAGGCGGTAGGGTGACGTTAGGGTCGTTCCGGCCTTGCCCCCTCTTCTTCTTCTTCTTCTTCTGCCTCTCTCTCTTCGTCCCCCGGCCCGGGGACGGCGGATGTGACGGTCGTGCCGGATCCATCTTCCCCCGGATCCGCAAGGGCAGGGCGCTCGTTATCGCGAACATCGAGCACCGAGTGGGGGTCTCCATTCGCTTGACAGCTCCGTTAAGCGGAGCTCTCGTCGTAGCGGCTACAGAAGATGCCCCACCAGCGGGCAGGGTCGTCCTTCGCAAGAGGACACTGAGCGTAGGATTCAGCGGGGGGGAGCCGGGAGGCGCAACTCCCGGATAGGCGTTGAAGTAAGGTCCGCGCGTAACCGCGAAGGTGCCGGGGGGATCCCTGAGGTTATGCCTCGCGCGGTTCCGGGGAGTCCCCCCTACTCGTACCAGAGTGGCCGCTGGTTTTTTAGTGGGTGCGAGTCCCACACTACCCTGAAGCTTCTTGCGCGAAGCTCCAGGGTGTGCATAAGGCATTTTTACCAGCGTTATCAAAAAAAAAAAAAAAAAGGGGTTAGCCTTACTTTTTTTTCGGCCGAAAAATTTTAGGTCTCAGATTCGATTTGTATGACCCTTTCCCGACTAATTGGACCACCAGGAACTCAGAAAACGCAGCAAAAAGAGCGTGAGATCAACGGGAGAGAAATGGCGAGCGAAAAAGCACCTGCTGAAAAATGTCGAAAAAACGGCTCTGCGTTTATTGGCTGTAACTTTCGATGGGTTGATCGCAGCGTATTAAGACTGCGCCCAATCGATTTCTCTCGCAAAATCACGTCTGAATAGTGCATGAAAGAATCAATTACAGCACTTTTCAAAATCGCTTAAATTTTCGAGAAAAATGCAAAGGGGTTAGCCTTACTTTTTTTTCGGCCGAAAAATTTTAGGTCTCAGATTTGATTTGTATGACCCTTTCCTGACTTATTGGACCACCAGGAACTCAGAAAACGCAGCAAAAAGAGCGTGAGATCAACGGGAGAGAAATGGCGAGCGAAAAAGCACCTGCTGAAAAATGTCGAAAAAACAGCTCGTCGTTTATTGGCTGTAACTTCCGATGAGTTGATCGCAGCGTATTAAAACTGCGCCCAATCGATTTCTCTCGCAAAATTACGTCGGAATAGTGCCGGAGAGAATTTATTCCAGCACTTTTCAAAATCGTCAAAATTTTCGCTAAAAATACAAAGGGGTTAGCCTTACTTTTTTTTCATTTTACGACCAAAAACTTTTGGTCTCAGATTCAATTTGTATGACCCTTTCCTGACTAATTGGACCACCAGGAACTCAGAAAACGCAGCGAAAAGAGCGTGAGATCAACAGGAGAGAAATGGCGAGCGAAAAAGCACCTGCTGAAAAATGTCGAAAAAACGGCTCTTCGTTTATTGGCTGTAACTTTCGATGGGTTGATCGCAGCGTATTAAGACTGCGCCCAATCGATTTCTCTCGCAAAATCACGTCCGAATAGTGCATGAAAGAATCAGTTCCAGCACTTTTCAAAATCACTTAAATTTTCGAGAAAAATGCAAAGGGGTTAGCCTTACTTTTTTTTCGGCCGAAAAATTTTATGTCTCAGATTCGATTTGTATGACCCTTTCCCGACTAATTGGACCACCAGGAACTCAGAAAACGCAGCGAAAAGAGCGTGAGATCAACAGGAGAGAAATGGCGAGCGAAAAAGCACCTGCTGAAAAATGTCGAAAAAACGGCTCTGCGTTTATTGGCTGTAACTTTCGATGCGTTGATCGCAGCGTATTAAGACTGCGCCCAATCGATTTCTCTCGCAAAATGACGTCCGAATAGTGCATGAAAGAATCAGTTCCAGCACTTTTCAAAATCGCCTCAATTTTCGAGAAAAATGCAAAGGGGTTAGCCTTACTTTTTTTTCGGCCGAAAAATTTTAGGTCTCAGATTTGATTTGTATGACACTTTCCTGACTTATTGGACCACCAGGAACTCAGAAAACGCAGCAAAAAGAGCGTGAGATCAACGGGAGAGAAATGGCGAGCGAAAAAGCACCTGCTGAAAAATGTCGAAAAAACAGCTCGTCGTTTATTGGCTGTAACTTCCGATGAGTTGATCGCAGCGTATTAAAACTGCGCCCAATCGATTTCTCTCGCAAAATTACGTCGGAATAGTGCCGGAGAGAATTTATTCCAGCACTTTTCAAAATCGTCAAAATTTTCGCTAAAAATACAAAGGGGTTAGCCTTACTTTTTTTTCATTTTACGACCAAAAATTTTTGGTCTCAGATTCGATTTGTATGACCCTTTCCTGACTAATTGGACCACCAGGAACTCAGAAAACGCAGCGAAAAGAGCGTGAGATCAACAGGAGAGAAATGGCGAGCGAAAAAGCACCTGCTGAAAAATGTCGAAAAAACGGCTCTTCGTTTATTGGCTGTAACTTTCGATGGGTTGATCGCAGCGTATTAAGACTGCGCCCAATCGATTTCTCTCGCAAAATCACGTCCGAATAGTGCATGAAAGAATCAGTTCCCGCACTTTTCAAAATCACTTAAATTTTCGAGAAAAATGCAAAGGGGTTAGCCTTACTTTTTTTTCGGCCGAAAAATTTTAGGTCTCAGATTTGATTTGTATGACCCTTTCCTGACTTATTGGACCACCAGGAACTCAGAAAACGCAGCAAAAAGAGCGTGAGATCAACAGGAGAGAAATGGCGAGCAAATAAGCACCTGCTGAAAAATGTCGAAAAAACAGCTTCTCGTTTATTGGCTGTAACTTTCGATGCGTTGATCGCAGCGTATTAAGACTGCGCCCAATCGATTTCTCTCGCAAAATCACGTCCGAATAGTGCATGAAAGAATCAATTACAGCACTTTTCAAAATCGCTTAAATTTTCGAGAAAAATGCAAAGGGGTTAGCCTTACTTTTTTTTCGGCCGAAAAATTTTAGGTCTCAGATTCGATTTGTATGACCCTTTCCTGACTAATTGGACCACCAGGAACTCAGAAAACGCAGCGAAAAGAGCGTGAGATCATCAGGAGAGAAATGGCGAGCAAATAAGCACCTGCTGAAAAATGTCGAAAAAACAGCTTCTCGTTTATTGGCTGTAACTTTCGATGCGTTGATCGCAGCGTATTGGGACTGCGCCCAATCGATTTCTCTCGCAAAACTACGTTGGAATAGTGCATTAAAGAATTTAATTCAGCACTTTTCAAAATCGTGAAAATTTTCGCTTAAAATGGAAAGGGGTTGGATTTAGATTTAGATTTAGTTTTATTGTAACCTTTAGCCGTATTTATACATTTGTGTTTTCATGTGAATTGTCCCTGCATGAGTGTGAACTCGTTCGCAGGGTTATGAGGTGTTTCTATATGCAATTTTTTGTGTGCCTAAGTGTGGTGTGTGATGTGTATTCTATCCTCATATATTATATTACATAACAAGTTGTGTCTTAGTAGGTAGGTGTATCATTTCTTCATTTTTCCATCCTTTTTCCTTTCTAGGTTTTCTCCGGTCTCTGTTTCTTCCATCATTGTTCCATTTCGTGCTTTTCATGTTTTATATACAATGCTTTGTTAGTTCTTCATATTGTGTTTTCCCTGTCTGTAGTAGCCATGGTGTTACCGATTTTTTGGAGGAATACATTGTAATTTTTTTAATTTCTGATGGTAGTTTGTTGTATACTTCATTTGCAATATATTCTTCCATTTGTTGTCCATGTTTGGTGTGTGCTTTTGCAATTTCCAGCTTTCCCATTTCTTCTGCTCTTGTGTGGTAGGAATGTTGTCGTTGCCTTAACGCTATCTCATTCGGGTTTTTATGAAGTCTGATCATTATGTCTTTAAGATACTGCTGCCTGGGGTCGAGGATTTTGTTTTCCATGTAGAGTTGTTCTGTAGGATAATCTTTTGGTTTATGTAGCGCAATTTTTATTATTGCTTTCTGTGCTTGTTGGAGTGGTTGAATTGCTTTTTGATAGGCGCTACCCCACGCTGTGATTCCATATTGTACGATCGAGTGTACTAGAGCGAAGTATATTGCTCTTATCGTGTGTGTGTTGACGATGTGGCTCAGGTTGTACAGAGGATGCATCAGTTTTCTTAATTTTTTAACAGTGAAGTTGATGTGCTCCTTCCATTTTAGCTGCTCATCTTTTATTATCCCTAAGTATTTTTAAGATCAATTTCTCGCATCTGCATGGTTCTGTGTCATGATGACATGTATGAAGTATTATATGCATATTTAATATTTGAAGTTTTTCGTTTGGTGTTGTTTTAAATGTTGTCTATGTAGTTTTGTTAGTATTCAGTGTTAAACGGTGGTGTTTGAGATGGTCTTGTATTGTCTTTAGGTCTTTTGTCGCTGTGTAGTAGGTTTCTTGCCAAGTGTTCTTCACTGTTATTAGTGCCGCGTCGTCCGCATAAGCAATTATTGTTGATTGGAGGTCCAGGGAGATAATATCATTGATATAGATATTGAAGAGTACAGCTGAGAGAATAGTTCCTTGTGGTATTCCGCAGACTATCTTGGTTTGATCACTGTATATGTTTCCTATTTTTTTTTTTTTTGCTCCTCTTTGTTAGGTAGCTCCGAAACCATTTTTGCGCTGTTCCTCGTATTCCTATTGCCTCGAATTTGTTGCGTAGTTGTTCGTGTGGTATAGTATCGAAGGCTTTAGCGAGGTCCAGGTAAGTTGCTATTACTTTCGTGCCATTATCAGTACTGCTTTGTATGCATGTTATTAGTCGGTGTATAGCGTCTTGTGTACTTTTGCCAGGCTGAAATCCATATTGATTTGGAGAGAGAATTTGGTGCTTTGTTAAATAATTTTGTAGTTCGTTTGTCATTACCTTTTCTAGAATTTTCGCCATACTGTTTGTTACTGATATGGGTCGATAGTTTTTTGGTTCTTCTGTATCTCCAGCTTTATGTATGGGTGTTAGCCTTACTTTTTTTTCATTTTTCGACCAAAAAATTTTGGTCTCAGATTCGATTTGTATGACCCGTTCCTGACTAATTGGACCTCCAGGAACCCAGAAAGCGCAGCGAAAAGAGCGTAGGATCAACAGAAAAGAAACTAAGAAGGAAACTGCACCTGCTGAAAAATGCGGAAAATACAGGTTCTCGTTTTTCGGCTCTAACTTTTGATGCGTTCATCGCAGCGTATTGCGACGGCGCCCAATCGATTTCTCTCGCAAAATTACTTCGGCATAGTGCCAGAAAGAATTTATTTCAGTACTTTTCAAAATCACCTCAATTTTCGCCCAAAATACAAAGGGGTTAGCCTTACTTTTTTTTCATTTTTCGACCAAAAAATTTTTGGTCTCAGATTCGATTGGTATGACCCGTTTCTGACTAATTGGGCCTCCAGGAACCCAGAAAACGCAGCAAAAAGAGCGTAGGATCAACAGGAAAGAAATTAAGAAGGAAACTGCACCTGCTAAAAAATTCCGAAAATACAGGTTCTCGTTTTTTGGCTCTAACTTTTCATGCGTTGATCGCAGCGTATCGGGACTGCGCACAATTGATTTCTCTCGCGAAAGTACGCCGGCATAGTGCATGAACGAATTTATTCCAGCACTTTTCAGAATCGCGAAAATTTTTGACAAAAATGCAAAGGGGTTAGCCCTACGATTGGATGAAGAATATACAGACAGTTGCCCTTATGGGCTTTGATGTGACAACCGCAAATTGCTCTGTGAGATGTTTCAACGGTAGAGTTGAGAACTTATTGCAGAACATCAGAGAGTTTTCGATTTCGATATGATGCTGGCTGCATTCACCTTCTGAGTAACACAGTCTTTGCAATGGTAAGCCCAAGCTAGTACTTGGCCTGAGTGTACTTACCGACTTGTCGGCGATACAAGAAATAAATAATGAGAATAAATATCTTTCAAAATTCTTAGCAAAACAGTGATTTAATTAAAGTATAGGTACCCGAGAGATGAATGTACACATAGGTCATGAATAAAAATAGATCAGATGTAATAATCATTCAGAGACCAAAAAGTATAAATGTATATGCGGTCCATGTACGACATTGAAATGTATGATTCATTTATGATTAATATGTGATGCATACTATAAAGTTTATAATTTTCTAGGAAACATACTAGATTACCCACTATAATCGGCTGTAATATGACAATAAAAGAATTGTTCGTTTCGATATGGGATTTAATTCGACACGCAGTCTATATATTCCATAATATTAGTATTTAGAATTAGGAGTAGGAATAGGAGTGGGATCAGGAGTAGGAGTAGGAGTAAGATTGGAGTAGAAGTAGGAGTAGGATTAGGAGTAGGATCAGGAGTTGGAGTAAGATTGGAGTGGAAGTAGTAATAAGATTAAAGTAGAAGTAGAAGTAGGAGTAGGAGTAGGAGTAGGAGTAGAATTAGGAGTATAGGAGGAGGGTAGGGGCAGGAAGGCTAGGGGAGTGTAGGGTAGGGTAGAGTAGGGTAGGGTAGGGTAGGGTAACGTAGGGTGTTGGGTAGGGTTGGTTAGGGTAGGTCCCCACCACCCCGACACCTTAACACCCCAACACCCCAACACTACACCAACCCAACACCCCAGACTACCTTACCACCTTCATTCACCTACGACGATCTCCATCCTTCTTGTCCACCTCGTCCTCCTCCTCCCTCTCCTTGTCCTCCTTCTCGTTCTCGACCACCTCCGTTTACCTTCTACCACCGCCAACTAGCTCCAACGACCTCCAACCAGTTCAAATCACCTTCAGCTCCCTCCAACCACTGCCAACCACCTCCAACAACCACCGATAACCACCTCGGGTTATACCTTGAACAATAATAAATAGTTTCAGTATAAGAACACTTCAAAAATATTGTGTAAGGATTGATATAAATAATTAATTAATAGATATGTAATAAATTTCATCAGCGCATTTGCAGCTACTGAATATGTGCTCGCGCGAAAAATGAATTGAAATAATTCATTGCAAACGTGACAAGTTTGAAATATTTTAGATGAAATATAATTACAATTGCCATCAAATATTTTAAAAATGTTTTACTCGTCGAGCACAAATCCTCGTCCTCCTCCTCGTCCACCGCCAACCACGCCAACCACGTCCAACAACCACCGATAACCACCTCGCGTTATACCTTGAACAATAATGAATAGTTTCAGTATAAGAACACTTCAAAAATATTGTGTAAGGATTATTATACCTAATTAATTAATTAATAATGTAATCAATTTTATTAGCGCATTGACAGCTACTGAATTTGGGCTTGCGCGAAAAATGAATTGAAATAATTTATGGTAAACATGAAACAGGAACCCCGGAGCGCTTGTCCTGAAAGTCAAGCTCCACCAGGTAGCGAACCTGGAGCGCAGGAACCACGGAGCGCTTGTCCTGGAAGTCACGTTTCACCAGGTAGCGTACCTTGAGCGCAAAAACCACGGAACGCCTGTTCTGGAAGTCAAGCTTCACCAGGTGCGTACCTGGAGCGCAGGAACCACGGATCGCTTGTCCTGGAAGTCAAGCTCCACCAAGTAGCGAACCTGGAGCGCAGGAACCACGGAGCGCTTGTCCTGGAAGTCACGTTTCATCAGGTAGCGTACCTTGAGCGCAAAAACCACGGAGCGCCTGTTCTGGAAGTCAATCTTCACCAGATGCGTACCTGGAGCGCAGGAACCACGGAGCGCCTGTTCTGGAAGACAAGCTTCACCAGGTAGTGGACCTGCAGCGCAGAAACTACGGAGCGCTTGTCCCTGAAGTCGAGTTGCAGCAGGAAACGGACCCGGAGCGCAGGATCCAGGAGGTAGAGAACCCGGTACTCGAAATCTGCGGAGCGCGATTCTTATCCGTCCGCTCTACTGCGCGGTTGTTCCCAGACTGAGGAATTCGGCTAGCAGATTTTCAAGCAGATCGATGATGTCACGAGAAAAAAAAATCTGGGTGACGTCACTTTCTAAACATCCGCACATCCAAACTTTTGTTTCTAACTTTAATACTATGTGTGATGATATATGGTGTATGATGTATGATAATATGATATGATATGATGTATAATCATTTTGGTTTTCACATTTCATATAAGAAATACGCACTTTTATCCTTCCTGCCGATTCCAGACTCAAACGACCAGGCCCTTCGATAGTCAGCCGTTGACTAAAGATATATTCTTCAGTTAACGGGTCAGCTAATAACGCTGCCGTTCTGCGACAGTTGGATGATAATAAATTTTGCTCGTACCTTTCAAATGTGTGTTAAAATACACTTGAAATTTTAAGGAGCTTCGTTCTTTCTCTCCCTATCACCTTATTAGGTCTTTAAATCACTACACTGCGTTAAATACAGTCTCATATACGGAGCATCCATTTCATCTCGATCAAAATTAGCGCATCCGTGATGTATTACAGTTACTCTGAATTTTTTCCCATCCAAACAATTTTCGAAAAACAATTCTGCTCTCTACGTGGATACGTCACTTTCGACTAGCTAAATTAGCGTTTCGATTCTATGCCTAGGAAAATTCAAGATTAAGAGAACAAATGAAAAGTTGTTGGAATAATTATGAATACTAATGTTATGGATACATCGAGCGCGTGTCGAATAGAACCCCATTTCGAAATGAATAATTTTTCTCTTTTCATATTATAGCCGTATTATTGTAGATAATCTAGTTTGTCTCCTGGAAAATTATAAAATTTATAGTATGCATCACGTATTAATCCTAAATGTATCATATATATCAATATCGTACATGGACCGCATATACATATGGGGCATTCCATGTCAAATTTATTCCGTTTTTCCCTCCCCATTTTTGACTCGTTCCGCGATTTTTTATACGGTTAGACCATCTAAAAAAGGAACTCCTAAATTTTTTCAAATTTTTTTCGATAACCGTTTTTTTTAAATATTATTCAAACCCATTTCGAAAACGGTCTTTTTTAAAAATCTGAAAAAATTCTGAAAAATCTAGTTTCTCATTCCGGTCATACCGACACCCGGGCGATGATGGGCCGATTTTTTCTTCTATGTTTTTTAGCACTTCAAACATTTTCAACAAACGAAACGCCATCTTGAAACGTTATGAAAAATCTTCAAAAAGTCTCAAAAATCGAGTGTGCGTGATTTCGGAACGCGGTTGCCAGTACTTGCAGTATTGCGAGTATATTGTATCATCCAACCGGAACGTCCGTATGTTTTATCGACTATTATTATTGCATGTCACTTTTATCAACCAACCATACTCGAAGTACGAGAATCTTATAATCATAAGGTATTAAAACAACTGTCTAACTATTCGGAATATCCCTAGATAGAAATAACTATGAAATTCACCTAACCAAGGCTTAAAAACCATGTTACGAGATCTTCGCACTACAAAGAGCTATAATATTGTCATACGTTATTATATATCATTATCATATTAACACCATAATTAACTAACACCATTGTATTCAATTATTATACAACACTCGACAATGCCATTTGCGCATTCGGAGCTGAGAGCTACACTATAAGCAGAGAGAAACTATAAGCAACTTACGCTATACCATGGCCGTGTTCGAAAATTGACTGACAGTACTGTCAGCAATCTTTTGATTCTTTTGCGCTTCCAAGTTCGTGAATAGCTCTGACTCTGTCCTAGGGAATTTTCAGTACTATCAATCAATTTACGAACACGGCCCATATAGCCTGAAGTATAGAAGACTGTAAAACCATAGATACATGTATAACCGATATAATGTAAAGATAAATGCATTGCTGCAATAACCCATAAAACCAGAGACTACAAAACCTTCAAAACCGTGAGTACCAATTATCCAGCATGAATTATACTTTCCTCCGTAACGCCGTATTGTAAGCAACACGTGCAGCGTTTTTAAGGCAATGCAGATCTCTAATGTGGAGCCATATAGAGCCCTATTTGGAGAACACATTAAGACACTTAACATCGAAAGGATTGAAGATAAATTAACCCACGGAACGATTCTGTAAGGTGACCAACTAATCAGAATTACAATAAATGTATCAATACACTAACAATCAACCCTTTCAAGTGAACAAAAGCTTATAACAGATTTGAGGTAAAACGTAAGAAAACACGTCCGTAACTGCTTACAGGTATTGTACGACACCAAGGAATAAACTCAAAGATGTATACGTGGCATGGTCTTACAAACAGGTTTTGCAGCTCTGATGGTTGGGGTAGGCTAGGAGTGACTCAGATATTGAATCAATTTTTAGTTTACGGTTTCGGCACTGCGTCGCTACTATCCAGTAGGGCTGAGATACAGAACCTCAAATTTCGTTATTTTTGGCCGGTTAGGCTGTAACGCGCTTGCGCCAACAGAGAGAAATTTTTTCTATCTCTGTCGCTCACAAGTGACACGGGTGACCCTACTAGGTTACAGCAACCCTTGCGGCCAATCTAAGAATTATAGAAAGCGGACTCAAGAAGTGAGTCACCCCCACCACCAGAGTTGCAAGACATGTATGTAAGACCGTGATACGTGGCAACGCCCAGTATCAGGCAACCAACAAACATAAGAACAACGCTCTAATACCTTCCAAGTCGATCTATATCAATATAAGAATTAATAATTACAGAAGAGAATTATACGAAAGCACACATGTAAACCTACTCTAAAACTACGAATTATCAAATTGTTAAATACCCTAAATCTGTTAAGATTGTTATAACACAAACACCTAAGAATAGTCGCAGCAGCGCAATCCTAATAATATTAAGCAAATAGCAACTATGTCCGAATATATTAATATATTACCAATCTACGCTGCAATTCATCATATCCAGATTATTCTCAAAAGGTAAGCCAATTAATTAAATCTTTCATCCAACAATTACTCCTTCCTCGGTTCGTTCGATTGGAGCGATAGAATGACCGTTGTCCGGTGTATTTCTATACTTTATCGGTAATTGGTGACCCAAACTACTGAAAGTCTAGCTGCAGCTGTGTGAACGATTCCAGTGTCTAGCATGTGGAAATTTCCACCAGGTACCGTCGATGTCACAATATTTCGGAATACACCCTATAAACACATGACTCAGTTCAAGATATCCTCCTCGGGCTCAGTTGTCGAGAACGTAATTGTAACGCACTTCAAAACTGCATTTAGAAACCATGATACTGCAAACCAGGATCAGAAACGATTTGAGTTATAAGGCACGGTACGGAAATTTTATGAGGAGTAAAATCAAGTGTAACGCGGAAACTTGAGGCGTTAAGTAGAAAGAGACAAACATATAGATATCTGTAGGATTGAACGTGCAAAAGAATGAGATAGAATACATTACATAGCGTATCCTATACTCGGGGTCTCCTCTTTGTACGATGCTTCGTAGTCTCACTGTTCGAGTTCACTACCTCTGGCTGAGAGTTGAATGAGTGCTTATGTTTGTACGTGTGTGTTGTGTGCCTGCGTATTACGAAGTTCTGCCGTAACTTACATGCTGCCGCCGAGTACAGGGTATGCATGCTGTATAATAAATACATATAGTAGCATTTATTATATCGATACAACGTACACAAACAGCAACCAAACCATCAACTTTTAATGTTTTGATTTTAAAGTTTTCTTGTACTTCTATGCATTGATACGTGTATTTTTATGTACTACGCTTTTATTGAAGTAATATAAATAATCGGAATAATTACAGATATATGTTTGTTTCTCTTATCATTTTGGAAAATGCGTTCACTTACCCTCTTTTTCTATTCGATATATATCATAATTATCCTTCGTAAGGAACTCCAGTCGTGCGTCGGAGCTGACACACACACACTTTTTTTTTTCATCACAATCATTTTGCTCTTACTTTGTTTACTCATTCGCCAAACTAGCTCGATAGCTATCTGCCAGTGATAAATTTCATAAGGCAATCCAGTGTCCACTCAGTTAACCTAGTTAAAATGTCGCAATCTTTCTTCCCTCTGTATAATCGAGGCCTAAATGCGTGTTGTCACAGGCAGTGTTATTGGTTGAAAAAATCATTCTGTATTTCCATGGATAAACCCTCAGCTGCATGTTGACTCTCCACCATCTCTACCAAACAGTTTAAAACAGTAAGGCTATCAATTTTTTTCAGGTTACAACTGTCAACAGTTCTGAATGCGATGAGAAAATTATAACAATTGATGAATCGACGATGAGCAGTTACTCGGCAAAAATGAAGAGAATTAGAGCAAAATCGAAATGTCCAAATCCTCTTTTTGAAAAGTGGCTTGAGGAGTGGAAAGAGGATGCAGCATCACAGGGTTCACAGATGCAGTATTGTTTTATAAAGGCTTTGTCTTCTCTAAGAAAATGTCCGCTACGTTTAGAGACAGGCAGAGATTGTAAAATACTACAGTATTTTGGGGATAAACTATGCATTATGTTGGACAAAAAATTGACCGAATACAAAACTAAGGGCTTGTGTACAGCTGCTAACAGCATAAAGCCAGCCAATCAGTTCCAAGATCCAAATGACTGTGATGTGAACAATACTGACGATTATCTAGGACATAGAGCACGGCAAACTCCGAATAAAAGAGAAAAAAAAACCAACGGCGGTGAACCACAACCAGCAAAAAAAACAAGAAAACTAAAGGACAATAGTGACACAGCTCGGGCTATAGAAAATGTAAGCACAATTATAAGTTATGGTAAAAAAATGTTCCATAGCATTTTGTTACTTGTCAAATTTTTTCTGTACGGTTTCATTTTCTCAACATCTTATAATGCGATTTGCCATAAACTTTCAACCCTCAACACTCTCGTGTCTGTTTCAGGGAGTGAAAACTAATTCTAAGAACAATTCCTACATACCTGCGTGGAGATCTGGAGGATATGCAATACTGTTAACATTTTATGAAAAGATGCAGAATCCAGATTTCATAGGTGATAGATAACAAACGACACGCTCATTGTAGAAGCAACCAATTCGAAACTTTTTAAACGAAATTATAATTCCTCTTCATTCAGTAATTATAATCAGTATAAACATAAGTTTTCATTTCTGAAAAGTGGACAGTATTTTTTTATTCATTCATTAATTATGCTCATTTAAACTTGTTACAGGATATATGAACAAGGCTGATCTTCAGGCCGCTGCTCAACGTTACTGTGATAATTCTTTAAGTAAACCAGAACCTGGTAGCTACTATTCCGCGTGGGCCTCTATGACTACTTTAATACAAAAAGGGCTCGTCATTAAAAGCAGCAACCCTGCAAAGTGAGCTGAGAATAATAAACTGACGAAAATTAATATTGCTAAGAATACCATAAAAATGGCAGGAAAAACTACTGCCAATTAGTGTTCAAGTGTATATTTCAACAATATCAATTACGACGTTTATTTCAGATACCGTCTAACAGATGATGGGTACACAGCAGCAGTTCAGCTGTCCGAAATTGACGAAAACCATCCTGCTTTTAACAACCCGTTTCCATGTTCAAGTGCAGAAAGAAATGGCGATGTTAGGATCTTGTCACCTGCGAAAAGTTGTAGTTCTGCTAACTCGGAATTGCACAGTCCAGAAGTAAACGAGCCAGTTTACGAGATAAACTCTCGCTCAAATTCTCCAATTGAAATCGAAAATCGAAGAAATGAAGTTGCGTGCAGCAGTGCTGTAAGCTTGGCTAGGGAATTGGACGTTTATTCTGCGGGTCAGATAAAGGAATCAGCTAATTTACTGAATAATGGAGAAAAATGTAAACAGGGAAGTGTGAGCTCGAGCTTTGAGACAGTCATTCTTGCACCGAATACTTTTGATGTGATTTTATTAGTTGACGACCGCGAAATAGCTGGGTAAATCACAATTGTTGACGAAAAATTTATGCATATTTGAGAGTATTCGTTTATTTTCATTGTTTCGATTTGTATTTTATTCTAGTGGTAAGGTGCGACCCAAGGACGACATAACACTCGCAGAGTTAACGAGAGCAGAAGTCAGATTTGAAGTTCGAAATTTAAAACTTGGGGATTTTACTTGGATAGCAAGATGCAAAAGTTCTGGCTTCGAGCTGATCTTGCCCCATATAGTAGAGAGAAAACGGATGGATGATTTTAGTGGCAGTATTAGGGATGGGAGATATCAAGAGCAAAAGGTCAGCTGAGTGAAGGACCTGTACGGAAATGATCGATATTAAATTAAAATAGTTTTTTTTTTCTTTTCTTCAGTTTAGATTGAAGAGATCTGGTATTGATAATATAATTTATCTAGTAGAGAATCATGGCAATAATCAACACTCCCTACTACCTTTGCAAACTCTGTTTCAAGCAGCGACTAACACATTGATTCAGGACGGATTTGCCGTGAAGTACACTAATAGTCATAAAGACTCAATGTTTTACTTGGCCTCCCTAACACTGATGCTCAATAAAATTTATCAGGTACTAGAAAATATACGTGCTCATAAGAGACATGTTAATTGACAACAGTGATTGTAAAATTACAAATTTTTATTCCTACTTTCAGAAAAAAACTCTCATCGGGTGTAACAAGGACGACCTAACGTCTTCCAATATACTCTCAAACGAAACACGACTTATGTTCTTTAAAGATTTTAACAAAGCAGTCGCCAAAGTAAAGGTGAGTAATATACAATTTACGAGAAATATGAAGGTGAAGACAAATTTAATTTAAGTACAACCAAAGATTATTAAGAATTCCAAAACATTATGGAACGTGCAAAACATTTTTTTACGCATTTTTAAAACAACTGCGAAATCTTCACGAATTACTGACATTCGTGTTTAATTTCAACTAGTAATCCGATCGTAATGTTGCTTACCAGAATTTCAAATTGAGCGAAATGTTCATCCGACAATTGGTTCAATTGAGAGGTATGTCTGTCGAGAAAGCTATGGCGATCGTTGAGTTTTATCCAACGCCATTCGCGCTAAAGAAAGCCTACAACGACGCGGGTTCTAGCGGAGAAAACTTACTAGCTTCAATACTGTTTGGAAGAACCCAACGCCAGCTAGGACCTGTGCTAAGTAGAACTATGCATCAATTTTACACGAAAAAAAGTTTTTGAAAGACTTGGAATATAAGAGCTGTGGTTGCCTTGTGAAAATCTTTACGAAAATCTTTACTTGTATATACGAAAAGACATTTCAAGACCAATGTTCGATGGTAGTTTCACTTCAGCATTCGTTATATAAAACAATTTTATCATGACAGAACTGTATGGAGACTAATTAAAAGACTTTTTTTTATTCTTCTTCCGTTTTACCAATAGAAAATTAAAATTCCATCAAATTTTTATTTTCGAAATACGTCTTTAATTTTATTCCCGTGATAAAACATGATTTAAAGACAAGAAAAATCAATCTTACATTTCTCTCTTCTCTAATTTGTCAAATTATACTGTCTCTTTTTCATTTAGCATTTACCCAAGTCTAGATCTCAGTTTATTCACAGTTATGACTGGATCGCCAAACAATCTATTAAGGTTTTATGGTTTATCGATTACTTTTCTCCAGTGCAAAATAGGAAAACTGTCTTTTGTGATACTCGATTTCATTAAATCAATCTAATACAAATTAAAGATTACCGATATCTATTCTCGTTAAACATAATGTAGGTTTATTAACGTTGTTTATGTACATGATTACTATCTTAAGCAGGTGTAAATGTATATACATCATTTATAATATATAATATTCTTACGTTGCATATCATATATTACTATTTATAAAAATACTCGATCCTAAATACCTATAACAATCATCACGGCAAATAATTTTAACTCTATGTCAAATTTTATTTTGTGTACATAAATAATTCACATTTTTAAAATTTATTATTGCAAAATACCTAATTGAATTGCCTATCTTTAAATATGTATACTGAAAATCATTACAGAGGTACCACTGTTACCGTTCATACATTACTCTCAATATTACTCTTCCCAATTTAACTCAGGGTATCTTAAATTTTTCAATCCATAAACGAACTTTAAACAGTACTAACCGAAGTTTCCGTATTACCCTTGACTCCGCCATCTCCAATTTCTTCTACCTTTTTTACTGCCGTCTCTAATCGCTGTGCTTCATGTTGGGCCAATTTTCCATGTGCAAGGCTGGTCGAGCTCAGAGTAACGGAAATCTGATCAGGCAAAGGACAAGCAATGAGGAGGAGTTCCTCGGCGGTATAATTATTACTCAGCAATTGCAGCAACTGTGTAAAAGCGGCAACGATGTTATTCTTGATAGGTCTAAAAAGTATGCACTCGGTTTCTCTGTTGGCCAAGTAAAGCTGCATCGATTGCTGAATATTTGGTAACTTAAATTTAATAAGTCTCTGAGTATCCCCAACGGTCTTGGCTATTTCTTGGGCAGAGCCAAAGGGCTGCTGCCTTATTCTACTAGATCCATCGGAATTGACGTACATTTTTGCTCTCTCCAACAGCTTTATCACTGGCTCAATCAGTAAGTGAGTAGCATGCTGTATCAGACGTTGACAAGTCGATTTGAGCTTAGCGTCAACATGTTTACGCGAATCAATAAGCTGCTCCTTCATCTGCGGAGCACCTTCTAGCAGAAATTCCAGCAGAGCGTTATTTGAGAGTGTAAAAAGTCTAGACCTCTTTTCAAGAAGTCCAAAAGCTGCTGTCTTAACTTTGGAAAAGTCCAAGCTATATTCCTTTATAGTGAAGTCGACCTGAAAAGGGGCGATCTGCTCACGTAGTATCAGTAAATGCTTAACTTGGAAGAGCTCCGCATCTAGTGGCGTTGACCTGAGATTTATCTTCTGTCTAGCACTCTCTATGCTCTGAACGCAAAGCGATATGGCTTCCTGACTCAGTGATTGAAAGACTGGCCTATCGACGCACCTGTAAAGCCTGGAGAGACAGACAAGCGTGCGTCTCACTGTCGGATACCACATTCCATGCAAATCAGCCGGAGAGTTTGCAGCGCTGGACTTCTGATAATGAAGGGGATCCATCATCAAATGATTACGAGAAATCGCTTCAGGTGTTCCACTATCATTCGACGATAACGAAATCCGTTTCATTCTGAGCTGGTTAGTTTCCTCACGTATCGACTCTGCAATGTCCTCCATCATCTTGAGTTTCTCCGGATATGCAAGATCTCCGGCCGACGGGTTGTAATTGAGAACGTCTGATTGTAGATATAGATGAGCCCGGAAGACTAGACGTTCCTGAACGTCGTGAAGAAGCTGCAGGCAGATGCTGCCGAAGCCTTGAAGAGGCTCAGAGTTGTTCTGTACGTGCTCGTCAAGCATCTCTATTCTAAGGATACAGCAGATCTCAGCAAGTGTTTCAAGATGGTTGATGTGAATGATGAAAGGTCGGAGCGAATCATACAGAGATGTACAAAGACCTTCCAGGTACACGTTCAATGATGCCGATGTCTTACTGAAGAACTGGTAGAACAGACGGTGCTCATCTATTGACGCATGCAACAGCAGTGCACAAGAATGACGCACCAGACTGCAGTGGTCCCCGTTGTACCTGCAATGATCATATTTAAGAGATGCAAAGATTGAAAAAACAACTTTTCAAGTTCAGAAAAGTTTTGAAAAATAGAAGGTTTTGAAAAAACTGTGATTAAATTTGTGAACCAACAAAGAGACTATGATATTCTTACCCATTATATAAAAAGTTCCATGGACTCACAGCATACGTAAAATAAACCTTGATCAACTTGGTTCAAGACAGTTGAAACAAATTTTGAGATTTTGATAATAACAATGAACTGAACGATGGCAAATAACATCAAGGAAACTTTCGATACGTGAGAATACTTTACTACTATAATAGCGTATCATACATCAGAACAAGGTAAGTGTGCTTACCTTTCCTTGACGGAATTGAGAGCCTGAGTGACACCAGGGCCTAAAACCGTTCCTCTATGGCTCAAGTAAGACTGATGGCACTCTGTCAACAGCGTCTCATACTCTTGTCTCTTAGAAGACTTGGACTCAATCTGTTCCAGAACACTTTTAATCTTGGGTAGGACAGATTGAAACCTGCCGTAAAATAGAGCTAAAGCTGCGTCCGAGTTCTTGGGTTCATTGTCAGTTTCTTTGGGGCTTAAAATGCTTTCAGTGGCATTTGCAAACTGGTTAAAAACATAGTGTTGTATCAGAGTAATAGCCTTGGACTGGCAATGCCTGTACTTAACAAGGTAAGTGCTGCTCTCTTTAAAGCTATCGTTGTTCTGAACAAAGTCCATATTGGAGTCGATCTTGTCGAGTAGATCGAAGAAGATTTCACTGTTCACAGAGAGAGTTGGAGCCTCGAGTTTTTCCAGAATCCGATCGACCTCTTTGAAGTATTTCAAGTGGCGCACTATCTCATCATTGAACGAGTTCAACTTTTGTTGGTCTGATATCAGCTGCTCACTGGCCTCGTGTAGCAATGTCGTCCTGGAGGATACAGCTGTATATTGCTTGGACAAAGTGGCAAAGTCTTGCAGCGCATTTTCTATCTCTACGCACAGTTGATGACACTCGTTTCGACGCGATTTCAGCTGGTCTAAGTAAGCTGTGTACTTCAGGTCCGCAACAGACATAAATCGCTTCTCCAAGGCGGTATAGTTTTGGAGTAACTCTTGATACGTCTCGATCTTCTCCGAATAGCACATCTCCTTCTCCTCTTTTTTTTCTTCATTATCATCCTTCGACTTCCTATGAGGTGCTGTGACGTTGCTCGGACGATCCGCTGGTAGCATTTCATCCTGCAATACAGACAGATACTTTTTTTGACTCGGTGTCAGAGGAGCGAGTGGATCCTCCGGGTTGTCCCATCGCGTTAGGTTATACGGTGCGCTTTTTGTTCTTGACATTTTCTTCCCCGTGCATTAGCGTCGGTATGTTGAATGTCAACTTGTTAGAAAATCTCTTTTCGCTTCCGAAAAGTTTCAGTCGGCCCTAACCGTTTTATAGCACGCTCAGTTGCCTTAGTACGTTAAATATTTATTTGTGCAAATGCATTTTGGCAATAAACAATCCGCATTCTCAGATGCCACATACGCGATATTATTTCCATGGAGTATATCGACATTTAAGAGCGCGCTCGTTGCGTGAAAAACCATCGATCGTGCAAAGTGCTCTTAGAATCATGGAGTATTAAGTCAACGCGTGAAAGGAGCGATATGACAGACTTGTCATTTGTCAGTATCATCATCGGTTTTTGTCCTAAAAATAATGACAGTGACTAAGGTTTTCAATTTATGCACTGTGTTCACACTGAGGGTCAGAATCAGGTTAGAATTGAGTTGGAGTCGAGTTGGAATCGAATTACGAATCACAAATCTGAACAGAGAGGATTGAATTTTTTTAAAATGATTATTTATAACAAAATTTTCAAAGAAATTCCCTAGGATCTAGTAATCCTTAGAGCATATACAGTCCAGAGAGAAATCTGAGAGGGCCCACGAAGCGAAAATCCTGGGACAGACTGGTGAAGCTCGGTTCCGTCGGATCTGTGTGTCCGTTCCGTGAACTAAATTCTCGGCGGGTAAGCGATGGACGCAGATAACGAAGTATGCTCTGTATTATCTGCTCCACCGCTGAGCTCTCTGTTTTGCTAACCCATCCATGTAAACTCACTCGCACGCGTATTACAGAGTGAAACCGTGATATCCCTCGGCTACTCTGCCGCTTATTTCAAAGATTCAGTTGCTTAATATTACAGAAATACAATTTCGGATCTTGCTTCGTAAACGGATGCAATACTCTACATGTGATACTGATTCAATTATTTATTATAGTACTACAAATAAATCCAGTATTATAAAAATAAATAAATATTAGTATTATAAATAAATAATAAACGAATCGATAATTACTCTCTTTCTCCCCCCTCCGTGCCCCTTACAAATGAAACAAAAATTTCTTCATTTATATTTTTATAGAAAAAACAATTTAGCGAGCAGGTAAACAATTATGTACGATCAAACATGTTGAGCGTGGCAAACGTGTCAAACGTGTAAAACCGAATTTAAAGAATTTTTTTCGTTTTATCACTCACGATAACCTTATTTCTTGACCACCTGCTTTTATACAATTATAAATTACGCGTACGCACGTCTTTAATTATTGCTGGAATAAATGTAGTTATAATTAAAAGTTGGCCAATTCATTCGTCCATTCGTTGAAATTGTGTGTGTGGAAATCTGTTTAATATATTCGACTTTTTTTCAATTATTTTTCAAGCGATACATTATTTGTTAACCATACAGTTAAAGAACGCATTTATGTAGCTATTATTCGCGCTCGATCTTTGGAGTTTTTTCACAAATTCTTGACAACAGACAGATAATGCTGTTTCACTCGCTCTCGTTCATTATCACACCCGCTTTTTCGTCTCTACGCGCCCTCCCAATGTTTCATTTGGCATATGCATCTTATTTTCATCTATCATTGAATCACCATTTTTTTCTCTGCACCTCTATTTTCTAGGTATTGTGGTATTTAACATAATCCATGGCAACTCACCACCATATTTGAAGGAGTTATTTTCTCTCCAAAATCAAACGAACCATACTTCCCGACAGCAAAAAGCTCACTATTTCCACTTACCTCTACAACGCACGTCTACCTATCGCGATTCATTTTTTCTTTCTACCATGTATTTTTGGCACTCTCTCCCTGCTGAAGTAGCAACTTCTCCCTCACTTCCAATTCTAAAGGTTCGACTGCACAACTACCTCTTTGCTATAGATAAGGTTACGGTTTAGCTATTTTTAATCAAAATTTTAACGTTTTGGCTATTTTAATTTGAATTTTAATTTTAATTTTAATTTCAACTATCATCACATTGTATCTATCCACAATCCTTTGATCTTTATTTATCTTTATTTTAATTGCATCCTTATTTTTATTTTTATGTTTAATTTTATTTTCGGCACATTATTTCATACTCTTTATTTCGTGTCCTCTTGTAGATGTCCATTACTATTAAGTAATTCTATTACCATTATATCAACTTGATTACTATTATTGAATATTTTTGATACTTATTTTTTATACTTATACAAACTATTGTTATTTTGATGTCCTTGAAAACCTTATTTCTGATTGACACTGAATAATTCTATGTAATTTCGTAATTCGCTTCATAGTACTACCAAGGCTTAATAAAGGTTCGATCAATCAATAAATCAATCAATCAATCAATATCTCTCTCTCTCTCTCTCTTATGCTTTTTCCTTCATAGATCAAAGAAGCTGATGAATACGGTACAATAATTGTACTTAACGATCAAATGCGTAAGAAAATTCGTAAGCAACATGCCGAACAGATCACGATTCTGGTGCGGCAGAACGGAATGACTTGTTCACAGAGAAACAAAATAAGGAAGAAAATAATGATAACGGGTTATTCATTTTTATTTTTTATTTCGATTTTGATTTTAATTTTGAACCCTTGAATCGCGAAAATCTCGAAAACGGTGATAAATAGCGCAAAAATAGCAATAATTCGGGATCAGCAGGTTTTATATTATCTGATTTTATTAATAACACCTATTATTTACAGAATTCCGACTACACGAATATAAAATCGCGAATATCTCGAGAACGGTGATAGATAGCGCAAAAATAGCAATAATTCGGGATCGGCGGGTTCGATTTTATCTAATTTCATAAACAACTCCAATGAATTCACAGAATTTCGATGACGGAAATCTAGAAATCGCGAATATCTCGAGAACGGTGATAGATAGCGCAAGAATAGCAATAATTCGGGATCTGCGGGTTCGATATTATCTAAATCCATTAGCAACTCCAATTAATTCACAGGATTCGATGACAAAAATCTAAAATCGCGAATATCTCGAGAACGGTGATAGATAGCGCAAAAATAGCAATGATTCGGGGGCTGCGGGTCTGTTTTTATCGAATTTTATCAACGACACCGATTATTTCACGGAATTTCGATGACAGAAATCTAAAATCGCGAATATCTCGAGAACGGTGATAGATACGGCAAAACTAACAAAATTTTGGAGGTATCCCTAACGGGAAATGGAATTAAGCAGGTAATTAGCCCATCGTAAGAACTCCCCTGGATCCCTCAATTTTATTTCGATTTTAATTTTAATTTTCAAACCTTAAATCGCGAATATCTCGAGAACGGTGATAGATAACGCAAAAATAGCAATAATTCGGGATCTGCGGGTTCGACATTATCTAAATCCATTAGCAACTCCAATTAATTCACAGAATTTCGATGACAGAAATCCGCGATGATCGGCCGCAAATCTTGCGTGGCGAAAATCGCAGACCCAGTTCGGAACCCAGAAGCCTGAAAAATGATGTTGAGTGATGACTGATAATGAAGGAGACCGTCTGTACGAGGTTGAGGTTATCATACGACGAGAATAAATATTCCTGGTTGGACTAAAGAGACATTCTTGGCGTAGAATGTTTACCGCCCGATCAGAATTGATGAATACTTCCCGACGAAGCTTCCTGCATCATGAGGTACCACCTTAATTTACTTTCAGACTAGTTCGAGTCCTGAGAATTGTTCTGCAAACTCAGCGACGCCAGATTCGCAGATTGGCGGGCCGCGAATCTTGCGTCGCGAAAATCGCGGACCCTGTTCGGAACTTAAAAGCCTGAAAAATAATGTTGAATGATGACTGATCTGCCAATCTGGCGTCGCTGAGTTTGCAGAACAATTCTCAGGACGCGAACTGGTCTGAAAGTGAATTAAGGAAGTAACTTATGATACAGGAAGCTCCTTTGCAAGGTATCCTCTGATTCTGATTCGGCGGTAAACATTCTACGCCAAGAATGTCTCATCAGTCCAACCAGGAGTATTTATTCACGTCGTATGATAATCTCAACCCTGTACAGACGGTCTTCTTCATTATCAGACATCATTCAACATTATTTTCCAGGCTCCTAGGTTCCGAACTGGGTCCGCGATTTTCGCGACGCGAGATTCGCGGCCCGCCAATCTGCGAATCTGGCGTCGCTGAGTTTGCAGAACAATTTCCGCGATTTTCGCGACGCAAGATTCGCGGCCCGCCAATCTGCGAATCTGGCGTCGCTGAGTTTGCAGAACAATTTCCGCGATTTTCGCGACGCAAGATTCGCGGCCCGCCAATCTGCGAATCTGGCGTCGCTGAGTTTGCAGAACAATTTCCGCGATTTTCGCGACGCAAGATTCGCGGCCCGCCAATCTGCCAATCTGGCGTCGCTGAGTTTGCAGAACAATTTCCGCGATTTTCGCGACGCAAGATTCGCGGCCCGCCCATCTGCCAATCTGGCGTCGCTGAGGTTGCAGAACAATTTCCGCGATTTTCGCGACGCAAGATTCGCGGCCCGCCAATCCGCCAATCTGGCGTCGCTGAGTTTGCAGAACAATTTCCGCGATTTTCGCGACGCAAGATTCGCGGCCCGCCAATCCGCCAATCTGGCGTCGCTGAGTTTGCAGAACAATTTCCGCGATTTTCGCGACGCAAGATTCGCGGCCCGCCCATCCGCCAATCTGGCGTCACTGAGTTTGCAGAACAATTTCCGCGATTTTCGCGACGCAAGATTCGCGGCCCGCCGATCTGCCAATCTGGCGTCGCTGAGTTTGCAGAACATTCCACTGGACGCGAACAGGTCTGAAGGTGACTCAAGGTGGTAACTTATGATACAGGAAGCTTCGTCAAGAAGTACTTTCTGATTCTGATCCGGCGGTAAACATTTTACGCCAAGAATGTACCGTGAAAGCAAGATTATCGGTTTCAGAGCAGGAGAAGGTTCGCAGTCTCATCAGTCCAACCGGGAATATTTATTTTCGTCGCATGATGATCTCAACCTTGTACAGACGGTCTTCTCCATTATCAATCATCATTTCACATCATTGTTCAGGCTTCTAGGTTCCGAACTGGGTCCGCGATATTCGCGACGCGAGATTCCCGGCCCCGCCAATCTGCCAATCTGGCGCCGCTGAGTTAGCAGAACATTTCACCGGACGCGAACAGGTCTGAAAGTGAATCTAGGTGGTAACACATGATTCAGGAAGCTAGGTCAGGAAGTGTTATCCACTTCAGATCTGACGGAATATATTTTGCGCCAAGAATACACCATAGAAGCACGATGTACGGTTTGGCAGCGGAAGTGGGTTCGTAAATTCTACAGTCGAACAGCAAACATTCATTCTCATCGTCAAGCCGTCGTAAAGCCATTAGCAATTCCAATTAATTCACAGAATTTCGATGACAGAAATCTAAAATCGCGAATATCTCGAGAACTGTGATAGATACGGCAAAACTAACGAAATTTTGGAGGTAACCCAAAGGGGAAATAGAATCGGGCAGGTAATAATTAAGCCCATCGTAAGAACTCCCCTGGATCCCTCAATTTTATTTCGATTTTAATTTTAATTTTCAAACCTTAAATCGCGAATATCTCGAGAACGGTGATAGATAGCGCAAAAATAGTAATAATTCGGGATCTGCGGGTCCGACAATAACCAAAGCCATTAGCAACTCCAATTAATTTACAGAATTTCGATGACAGAAATCTCAAATCGCGAATATCTCGAGAACGGTTACGGATACGGCAAAAATAGCGAAAATTCGCGATCACTCGGAGGGCGTACATAATTTATGATCATTATAATGTAAGAATTCCCAATAACCCAGAAAACTCTCAAGGTGCAAACTCACCAATGTAGCTGAGAACTGGAAAATTTACTCCGAAGTCTCTGCTTAAATCTGCAAAGAACAAAACAGAACATATCAATTAATTTAGGATGTTGCCTTTTCAGTTTTCAATGTCATCGTCACTGTTGTCCAGTTTTCATAATAACGTATAGCGTGTTATGCAAGATCAAAAGTTCGGCTTGACATGTAGCACTTTGGATTATCAATCAATAATTGAAGTCAGCATTGTTACCTCGACGCAGGGCTGCTCAAAACTTACAGTATTTCTATGCATATAGTATTTCACGTACCATCTCATGTTTATTGGTGAAACGACGCACTTGTCACGTCATTTAGATTTCCACTCATCACTTGTAATCCAAAAATCCGCACTGCAATAACACTTGATTCTACACTCACTTTTTGTACTGTTGCTGTCTGTTTCGACCGACTGAATAAACTTGCTAATAATGCAACTGCGCATTTGCCGAAAATCGGCCAAAGAAATAATAAAATTGACACACGACTCATCGAAAAAAAGTAGACTTCACTGAAATCTGAAGTTGTACAAAACAATGAAAACTCGAGACACGAAACACACTGATCGAACAACGCGACACAACTTGATCAACACGGTTTTAATGTTGAACTGATACCGGTAACACGTGATTTCGCCCCGAACGCTCGGAAACGACTGATGCCGCACGGCGCTCAGAAGAGTCTTGTATCCATTCTCTGAATCACGGAAGATAATAATTCTCCCTCCATCTTTGTTACTCTTCCCATGGAGTGGGGGTTGATTCGATTCGATAGCGAAACTTTATAAATTTCCAGAGACCATTCTTGCTGCTGCATGGAAAATTGAAAAACTTATAAAGTACATACATATAGCAAAATATTATGTGTAAGTACTATATTAATAATAAAATAGGAAAAATTTGTCACATCTGTAATGAAATCACAAATATTTCAATATGTGAAGCCTGTTATATTGTAATAAAAATTATAAAAGTCCTTTGATAAGTTCACCTTTTTGTTACAAGTTCACGTAAAAGTCACGATCCTAAAATAAAGTGCACAAACCATTGGCGTTCCTTTAATACGACAAAAACATTGACATCGTCGGTAATGTAGTTTCCTACGACATTTCTACACCATTGCGGTCGTGCTGTGATCGGTCACGTATTTAAATCCCATTGACATGCTGCGCGATCATACATGACGATTCGGAATACGGATATCAATTGTATCTCCCTATGCGATCAGTATTGATCGATTCTGTTTATAACACTGCAATTCCTGTAACAAAAGGTGAGCAAATTTGTTGGTATGTTTAGCGAACAAAATGTGGAAGTACAATCTAACTTCCACAGTATTATAAACTTGTTGATAGTTCCATATTCTCAAATCTATACAAATATTGACATCCGAATTATCAATTTCAATTCTCATTCTGTCACAGGGGTCACCTTCTCAAGAACGGAAGGAGATACGGCAGAGCTAACTGAATTTTAGCGGGTTTAATAAAGAGGGAAGTAAAAGATGCATGTTCAGTGCCTGAGCGTCGTTTTGTGCCCGTGTCATTGCGATCTCCGTGCGAGCCGCGCTCGAACGATTCGTCTCCGCAGAGATGCCAAATCTCGCGTAGATGAGGAGGCGAGCGCGCATCACGCATTTTTTAAAAACAGTCAAGTTAAGTCGTCCGTCTAGTGACGATCGTGAGTGACGCCGTGCGTTCTCTCGTACCACGACCAAAAGACGAGAGGCCCAAATATACTCTCGTATACGTTCGCTCTACGGAGTAAGGTAGATGAGTGCGGCCCGAGTGTCTCTCATTCTACACGGGACCGAGTGCCCATACACGCATACTAAGGGTGTTGCACCCTTTCATCATACAACGAGCCCGAGCGCTCTTGGTGTACTACCAACACCAATCATACTCTCATACACGTTCGCTCCTCGGAGTAAGGCAAACGCAAATCATACGAAATTCGATCGAATCGAATAAAACAAAAATCGCAGTACGAAACGCACTCGAGATCGCGGTGGCATGAGCCAAACGGGCTGTAACCGGCATATACCCATTCATATACACAATCGACACATGCTTTTATACGTTTACAAATACATGTTCATACTTCGTGGGTTTTTATGCCGCAAGGCTTTTCCCACAAGAGCCAATAAAAATTCATAATTCGATGGCTCAAACGCGAGAGTTTTTTTATTCAAGAAACCTCAACCTCTATCCTTCATACTAATAAAAAAGGTTCAATTCAAAACTACGAGGCAACTTCGCCTATGAAGAAGCTTCGACTATACAATGCAGTTCAGAAAACCGTCATATTAATAATCCAGGATTCGGATATTCAATCGCGATTATCTCGAGAACGGTGATAGATACCGAAAAAATAGCCGAAATTCGGAATCAGGTGGGGGGAGTTTATAATTTTATATTGTAATTAATAAATCCTACTACTTTACAGAATTCCGATTACAAAAATCTAAAATCGCGAATATCTCGAGAACGGTGATAGATACGGCAAAACTAACGATATTTTGGAGGTTTCCTATAGGCGAAATATCGTAGCTGTCTGTATCATGAATTAACATCTTGATTCACTTCCAGACCTGTTTGCGTCCCGCAACTTGTTCTTTAGACTCAGCGACGCCAGAATATCGGCCCGCGAATCTTGCGTCGACAAAATCGCGGACCCAGTTCGGGACCTAGAAGCCTGACAATGATTTGCAATGATAACTGAAAATGAAGAAGACCGTCTGTATGAGGTTGAGATTATCAAACGATGAGAATGAATGTTTGCATTTGGACTGATGAGACTATCATTTGATATTTGCTTCTCCGTTGAATTTTTTATTACGTAGGTTGAATATTTTCCGACATCGACCACGTTATTGCGGTACCATACTATTCTTTTGTGACAATTCACGCTCCGTAAAAATAAGCAGCAGCATAACCTCAATCCACGGCTTTACACACGAGAGATTTACAGCTTTTGTTTCATTTCGTGTACGTTGGCGCCCTGTTCAACAGACGAAAACATCGCCGCGATTTTCGGGGCGATTTCAGCGACCAATGAAATTGAATTATATGACGCATGCGCAATGTATGTATAGTTTCAAGAGATTGTCCGGCTTAAGACCGTGGTCCGGGTACTGTATATGCTCTAAGAAGTAATAGAGCTCTCACGCAGGCGCAATAAGTCTCTGCCATAGTGAGAAGGACAGAATATTTTGTTCTCTCTTTTTATCCAATGCTACCTAACAACCAAGGCTCCTCCATTTCTATAAGGTTTATAATACTCCGTGACTTCGAGGTTGTTTTGACTTTTAAGGTTATGTAAGTCCTAGTAGATCTGAGGGTGTGAGAGAGGATTGCGTTTAGTTAGTATTTATTCATTTATTATTTGCGGCGCTGTCGTTTGTTGAACGTGTCTCATCACTCAGGCACAACGGAACTATGTAGAAAAAAAGACATGCCGTTGAAAACAGAGAAATAATAACAAAGGGTAACATTAATGGTGGAAGAAGGACATACCTATCTGCATATCCCATTCCGTACAATTTTGTAGATGAACGAACCAGAATTGAAAGAATTGTTGCACCGTATGTTGTAAACTATATATCTGAGTTACTGTAACATACAAATGAAGAGACGACAGCGGAGGCCCGTTTTGGATATCAATAGCGAACAATCAGAATCTCCTCGCGGACGCTGGCAAAGTAATTACAATTTCCATTGGATTGTTAAAATGCATCTTTTTGTTTTGTCGCTAACTGTATCATCGATTATCAAATTCTAGCGAAAATTCCATAGCAATGCATTTTGGCTCTGAATAGAGCCTGCGATAAAATATTATCTTAAGTGAATTTTCGTTTGTAAAGGTAACTTACATCAGTACATGTTTCACTATCTCAATAAACTTGTATAAAACTTTTGTAAACCATGTGGTATTCTTGTAATTTTGTCACAATCTTTAGTTCATGTTTATTCTTTTATTTTGACTTGAGTCATGACGGTTTTTTTTTTCAAAGTTGAGGCAAAAATTAACATTTCTTTCAAGATTTCAGACCGTCATTTTATTTTTGCCAACTGTTCAATTCTAATTCTCTTAATTTTTTAAAATCAATTAATTTCATTGTTCATGCGTCAGTTTTACTTTATTTATTTCTAACCAGAAATATATAGCTTACATTATTCAAGTGTAGTGGTAAAAAAAACCGAGATAGTGTCCAATTTTTTTACAAATAAAAGTTTTTTATTTTTTATGTATGACTTTAACCAGGTATCTGTTAGTAAAAAAATTTAGGCAATAGCGTAATAATTTTTTTGTAAAATTATAGACAAATATCAACAGATCGCTGTTGATCACCCAGAACAAAATGGAAACCCGAATAATCCATTGGCCAGTTTACTTGGCCAGTATAACTCGGACAGTGAAACCGAAGATGTGAAACAAGAATCCAATCAACTGAATGATAAAGTTAACGACTTTTTAAAGGTCATTCTTGATTACTTAATCTACCTTGAGTCTAAGTCTAACTTGAGTATTTTGGATCTGTATTTTTATTCCATAGTTTATCATCATTGTTGCTTGTACAAATGGAAAAATTTAGAAATGGTTTTGCAGGAGATTCAAATGATCATCCCGGACACTGTTAATTCTAACAATACTAAGAAAACGACCGATCCAATGATTCCATCACAGCGGAGTAGTCAGCCTGGGCAAAATGAAACCTCAAACAGCCGTAATAATTTTATAAACTTGAAATTCACTACAGAGATCATTCAGATGTTTAAAAATTAAATGAAATTTTTATACTTAGATAACACACACTTTTTTTACAATTCTCTGAAGCATTAATATTAGAGTTTTAAAAATGTTTGCACTGTTCACTTTTTTTTTTTACTGTTCTTATAGCCTGGCAAGAATGTTTCGATGAGACAACAGGTTACCCGTATTACTGGCACATTGAAACAAACGAAGTAACTTGGGAAATGCCAAGTGAAATGAGATTACACCGGGAAAAATCCTCTCAAGTTAATCAGAATCAGAATCAGGTCGCAATACAGCATCAAACTCATCCTGCTCACACCCAAGTACAATGGCCAAATTTTCTGCCAAACACATGTAAGCGACTGATGTCAATTACAATTAAAAACTTTTATTAAATATTTTACACACTGTAGCATTAACTGTAATTTCCGTAAAAAATACTATTCGTTCGTTTTTTCATCACTACACCTGTATTATTAGATCCAGAACTGCAAACCAACATTCCAGAGGGAATGATACCCAAAGAAGTCGTTGCTAGAAATAGAAATAGACAAGTTGGTATATCTAGAGGGAATCAACCAAGTACTGAACTCACTACTGAAGCTCCAAAAAAAACTGGGCCAAAGGATGATGAATCTGACGATGAGTACGATCTTTCGAAATTTCGGCTATTTTTTTTTAACTGCATTTGCATTAGGTTGTCCTGTTTACTAACATCAAGATTTTTTTGCAGGAAAATTGAAATGATAACGTCGTTTGGCGATGATGAAAGTGAGTCTGACGGAAGCGACAGTGATTCTGCATTGAAAAAATCAACATGTGACAAAGTCTCTGCCCAAAAAATTCATAAATTGAAAGAAGTTTGTAAGAATTCCCTGTCCGAAGTCGAGGAAAGTCCTTCTATTGGTCCTTTTCTTCCACTGGAAATCATTCCCATGATACACGGACCTGAGAACGTTAGTGAAAATGGTAATAGTCATGTAGATAATGGTATAGAAAGTGTTACCAAAGTCGAGGGAAGGGATGAAAATGTATATTCGAGCAGAAAAATTGAGAATTCTTTAGTGAACCAAAAGGTGACTGTTAAGTCTGAGGATAGTGAAGAAGAGAATATATTAATGAGACTCAAGAACCAGGCAAAGCTGCTACAGTCATTGGGAGGTGAGGTTCCAGAGTCTGTTGAAACTTTGATAAAGGATGAAGTAAACGATCAGGCAGAAAATCTGGAACAAGATGACATAATTTCACAGATAGAGAAAGAGATGCCCGTGGATCACGCGAGAAATTTTAGTTCTATTAGTAAAATGAAATCAGAAACATTGAAGGGCTTGAGTAGCGAATCATCCAGACTACAAGAGACTAAGAAAAACAAGGATATCAAAATCTCACTTGTTGCTGGGTACAGCGACGACTCCGACTTTGAGGAGGAAACTTCACCCAAGAAAACTGGGAATGCTCAACCACTATTTCCAATAATGTCCAACTATACCGGCAAAGAGAATTCTGATAATGTGTTGCACAGTACACTGAAAGTTTCCGACGAATTTAATCCTGCAAAGGATGTTTCTGTGGTTAATTTAGGAATAAAAGGTGCAGAACAGAAGCAATGGGATTTTGTTAATGCTGGTAAATTATCGAACAGCAGTGCAGAGGACGCAGACAATGCAGACGGCGATTCAAGAGGAACAACTGATAATACGAGTCAGTCAGCGCTGAATGGACAAGAAAGCTTAGAATCTAGTGAAACTAGGACAACCAGATTGGACACTGAATTAAGCCGTCAACAAACTTTTTTGGAGAACTTGGAAATGCCAGTTAAAGGATTTCAGCGAAAAAAACGAATTGCTTTTGATGGTATATTTTTTACACCTTCACATTCTGCTTGATTCTTCATTTACTTCTTGTGAGAAATAATTCAGAGAGCATCTGCGTTATATTACACTTTATCATAACAATTGAAGTGAATCAATTGAAATTTTCTTACTAACCGCACTAAAATTCATACACTTTTTACAGTTGTGCCAAACAAAATAAGCAAACCACAGTCGGAGTCTGTGACAAATCAGGCTTCGAGAACTGAACCCTCATCTTTGACTTTTTCGACAACTGGAACATCTCTGGATGATTCAGAACGCCATGGGTTTGGATTTCATAAAGAATCTAAGGCGCAACCAGACGCTGAGACTGGAGATTCCTCCGGAGAAGTTTCAAGAGATAGAATTACCAGCAACAAACAAAAAACAGATAAAGAAACTAGTCAATCAAACAAATGCATAAGCTTTGTCAAGGGAGAAACGACTGATAGCTCTATCAGTACAGAGGAAAATGTCAAGTCTGAAGTAGATAAACCAATTGTTGACAATAAACAGTTAAAAGAAATGACTGAGATTGTTATGGAAAAAATTAAATTTCTCTCTGAGGGAAGCCAGAATCTTTCGGCCATTCAAATAATGGTGATACAGCTCCAAGTAAGATTCCTATACCTTTTTGGTAGAACAATTTTAATTTCCATTCGCAATCGCATGTTCGGTTATCCAGATCAATCACTGTTCAAGTCTAAAGCAACATTTTCAATAGAAATTTCAAATTCAACAGACCTTGGTTGGCGCATGGGAGGCAGGAGACTTGAAGGAAGGCTACTTGCATGAGTGGTTGAAGGGTACGGGACTTGAGTTGGGCAGATTAGAGCAGGCAGCTGCGCCTCCAGGATGGGATTGCCACTGGGATAGGTAGAGTATCTCACACACACCGTTAATACACGTGATATTCACCTGCTGCAAGTTTTTGCGGCTATAGAGCTGGTAAAAAGTACAGATTTGCCGAAAAGATTCCACTTACGTCTCAATTTTCGGTGCTCATTTTATTTCTTTCTCATTGTTCCCAACGATTTCATCATCTGCAAACTGCAAGAAGATGGAAGAACAATTGTCACGAGTTTTCGGGAAAAAACTCCGCATGACCACCACAAAAAATAGTTTCACATAACTTCTTCTAGATCGAATAACTGAAACTTGGATGACACTTTGTGACCAATTTTAAATACGATATTGAGCAACGAGTTTTCAGATATCCAACCGAAATAATTATCTTCGTGATTTATGCTTTGTCTTGCTGTTTTAGGTCATCGGGAAGCGATCATGATTTCAGTGGAAGACATCGGATTGCCAGAGTGCGGGATATTTTACAATGTTTTAGAGCATAAAAACTAAAATAAATTCATTCGTGCTTCGCTTACTAGCAGAGCCAAATCAAATTTACCAATTATAAACAATTCCTAGATAGCAAAAGGCGAATATCCTGGTTTCTTCAAATGCAAATTTCTTTTTCTTTACTCAGCATGAAAAAGCAAAAGAAATTTCATCTACATTTTCAAAGAGGTTTTTTTTTTTTTGATTTTCTCTTTGCGCGTTTCAAGATACTCCTGCGATATTTCAAATTCTTCTCTGTGACTTTAATATCAATTTTTTCATGTTATATTTCTGATAAATGTAATTAGGAATTTAACACATGAAAAAAATAAATAAATAAATAAGAAGGAAGGTTCCTTCTTGGCGAACCGCAACGCAGGTAGGGGTATCAATGGATTATGTTACTACTGTTTAAAAAAAAAAAAAAAAAAAAAAAGTTGCACAAGACGTGCAGACGAGTAAATAAACGATTAAAATCTACCCAATATTCTCACACATTATTTTCCTTCTCGGGGGGATGTTTTTAGATCGCATAAACGATACTACTATCGCAACTCTGTCACTGGGGAGGCTCAATGGACATATCCAGAGGCTGATGTTGTTGGCGGTACTGAAGAAATGGACTTGTGCACCACGCCACCTCCCCCAGAGGACGAGGGTCTGCAGCTAATCGGTACATATATTATCATTAATTAAAATGACAATTGGAGAAAAAAAAAAATCAGCCTCTCAAAATCCACAGAATGTCTTTCGAGATTTTGGATGATAAAATCAAAGAGAAAGTGATTGCAAAATCACAAAAAGCGTCTGTAATCACTGACTTCTTGTTACAGAAGAGGCGTCAAATGAAACTGAGCAGAAACCTAAATTGGATTCAATGCCATTAATTATTACTGGCGACAACAAAATCATCCAGGTAACCAAGGACGAGTATAAAAGCTTAGAGGCTCCACCTCCACCTCAGATTTCAAGTCCAAGTCCTCCGCCACCGCCGCGAATATTTGCAGCCGACTTGAAGAAAGGTAAAAAACGACGAGGAAGTACCAGTGAGCGGAGTTTAGACTCAAAAAAAGAAAAAACAGGTAAATGAATATCATGTCTTTAACAATTATGCTTGAAAATCTTGAATGTAAGAATGGTAATAAATTGCTTAATGGTTACATGTTCTTAATGTTGGCTATTTTTTACAGAGACGGCAGGTTCTTCATCCGATGGAAACGTCAGTGTGGATCCCCCGCTGCCCTCGTCTCCCCCCAAGAACCCTTCTCAGCCTCCACTTCCTCCGACTCCTCCTCATCCTGCGGTTATTCCAAACCCACCTAGCAGTGAACCCTTACCTCCAGGTGTCGACCCTAAAGATATGCCTTATCCTCTGCCGGCTGTAACTGCGGTGGAGCAGAGCGTTGTCTACCCTGGGCCAACGCAGCAGACAAATCCGATTTACGCAGCAACGATCAGTGATCGAGGGATAGCTGTTCCAATTATTGATCACCGGTCGACGATCATTCAAGGACAACTAATGCACTACCCAACGTATCAGCATTTGCACAATGTAAGATGATCTAATTAATCATTGCTGAGGTAGAGAAAGTTTAGAAAAACAAAATCGGGGAACAGTGAAATAATTGAATAATTTTCTTTGTTACGCTGATGCAATTGGATTGCTTGAAATTTATATTTTTTTTCCAACAGCAAGCAATGATCGCGGCAGCAGGAAGTCTGACAGGCCAGGAAGCCGTACAATTCGTGATAACAGATTATGCTCAAGTTTATGCCAATACACAGGTGATTGCCAAGCCTCCTGTCAAATCGCAGACCGAATCGCTGGGCTCAGCCCTTGATTCGTTTTACAGCGATATTGCATCTATCGAAAAAACAAACTCAGAACAAGAATGTATGATTCAACAAGACATTGAAACACGCCGGAAAGAAGCTGCTACTCCTCCACTAGCAACATTGCCTAACACAGTAATTACGTCATCTTCGCATGCAGAAATCGAACAGCCTAACGCGTCTATAGATCTTGCAGGGAAAGAGAAAAAGAAGAAAAAGGTATACTGATTTAATTATAGGTTTTAATTTCCTGAGATTCACTTTAACAATTACTTACCCATGTTACTTTACTGATTTTCTTTTAATGATAAATTTGTTCATTTATTTTTAGACGAAAATAGGTATTGGGAAGAAACAGAAAGAGATGTCGACTATGGTAGCGAAATGGCAGAAAGCTCAGCAGGACTTTGGTGACAGCGAATAGAACGAATTACAGTGATGAATTCAGAAGTTTATATGATTCACATTACCTGATCAACATACAGTGAGAATAAAATGTTACAATATAAGGACAGAATGAGTGGAATTGGAATAGAATAGTAAATGATAAGAATATAATATGTATTATACTTTGCAGAAATAATTGTCAAGACAATTAAATTTTTCAATTAAATCTCGAAATTTTATTACACCGAAATCCCAAGTCTCACAAATGTAAGTGAATATGAAGTCTGTTTGAAATAGCACAAACATCTGGCTTAGTGATTGGAGTCAGGATTGGCTGTAGAATCTGTTTAATTAAGGAATAATTAGTAATTCTTAGTATGATGATCCATCTCTGTAATGACAGGATAACTAGTCAGGAGAGATGAGACAATAATCGAAAAGCCTTTAGATTCTCCAAAGAGTAGGCCTTCAGGCTGAAACTAGAATATCTGGCTACCGCCAGCAAGAGGAGAATCAGCTAAGACTTAGTGAAGGTGAGTTTCTGGTCTAGAAGTACACAAAAGGGATAGAATTTGCTTAGTGATAATCATCAAATGCAAATGAAACCTTATGTACTGTACTCAATACAACACAATGATTCAATTGAACGAAAGTAGTCTGTCAATGAGAGAGTGCAGATTTAAAATCGTGAGATACGATGACAAGCAATATATAGCTAAACGTCAGCCCGTAGTAGCTAGCTGAAAGGTGGTTGACAACTGAAGGATCCAGAGGAAAGCTCCCTTATATACTCAAATCACGGGAGCGAGAGCGCCCGCTTATTACGATCGATAACAGAGAATAATCTAGGAAATTGAAAACTGAAGAGAGCTAATAATTATCGGAAAATAAGAAGCAGACGTGTTAGGCCGTACACAAAAACATCGACTTTTTTAAACAAAATTACAAAGAAAAATAATGCCGCTTTCAAATACCTTTGCAAAGAAATATTACAGAAATTCTATAAACTCTCCATTTTAAACATAGATTTGATGATTCGGAAAATATTTTTTTCACTTTGTTCTACCGACATCTACCTGAAACACGAGATCAGAGATAGAGGATCTGTTTGTGGTTGTAACCAAATCATGTGAAAAATAAAATTGCGGACGATTAAATCAATAAGTGGAATTTATTGATGTAATAAAATTTTAGTGTACAGATTATCATTTAAGCGACAAGGGCGCTAGCTGTGGAGCTTTCGTACTTCCAGTTGGGAGGAAGGGTACTTTTGGTTTTGTAGTAACGAGCAAGCCTGTGGATTCTCGACTCTACTAGAATCAAACGGAACTTGCTGTCCTTGTCCTTGCGATTGCGCTCCAAGTGTTTGCGGATAGCTACTGCCTTCTTGATCAGGTAGTACAAATCCTCTGGTAGGTCAGGCGCCAGCCCCATTGCCTTCTGGATGCGCAGGATCTTGTTGCCGGTCAAAAACCGGACTTGGGCAACTCCATGAGAATCACGAAGAATCACACCTAGGTAGTTTAAAGATTGATTACAGATTTATTCAACTCGTATCAGCGCTATTACTATATAGTGCTATTGATAATACATTTGAATCAAGCTTGCTGTTCAATGTTAACGAATTGATATAAAGAATATAGTAAAATCAAATCTTATGGAAGAATTGTTAGTGGCTACCTATAATGAAGTTGAGATAAGGTACCCAAAATCACCTCAAAAGCCACAAATAAAATTAATCTAGCAAGCGTCTAGGAAGGGATAAGACTAGATTCAGTCAAACCTCAGCTGGTAGCTTGCATAATTTTAAAACTAAGTAAGCCGACATAGTATCTAAATGATAAAATAAATAGCTAGCGTTACTCGCTGTGCGCATCTTTATACGTGTATATAACATGTTTATGCAATGTGTGCCTTCTTTTTCACGACACAGCTTGTTGCACATGGTTTTATAAAAGATACATACCAATTTGAGACGGAGTCAGACCCTTCTTGGCCAGTTTATAAATGTGTTCCTTACAGTCCTCTGGGGTGAGTTTCAGCCATGTTGGAACGCTGCGCCTGTAGGGCAACGCTGACTGGGAAATACCCTTTCTACAAAGAGATAATCAAAAAATTTTTATTATTGTTACTTCATGGGTGAAATTGTTTATTCAACGTTAGAACCGATATGATTTAGTACTGTTCAGTAACGTGAACCACGTGTTGGAAATGTGCAAATGCATCATTTCACCGATATGTCGCTTGCGTCAGCGGTTATGACCATCAGACAAGCCACAGCATATTTTTAGACGATATTTTTCGAAGTTATTTGTGCTCCGTGCTGTGCAACCGTTATTGGAAAAACGGACGCTAGCTAGAAATTATTGACGGCAAATATTCGTGGAGGAAACGCCATTGCGGAAATATCACACCGCGGGATGAACACATGGCGACGACATCTCGCGAGTAGGTTTATTCACGCGTATATCAGTGTCCATACACCGCTTAGCGACGGGGTTTTAGCTTTTAAATTATACGGGATTTTACGAGATTCGTAAAATCTAAGGAAAAGAAAGGTTTATATTCCAAACTTTTGATATTTAAGACAATAATCTCTTACCCGGGAGCGTGCATGCGACCCATGATGCCAGATTTTTCTTACCGAAAGAACTGCACTAGCGCCCTTTCGGCGGACAACACAACCACCTAGGTCATTGGTCATAAAATATTCAGGCTGTCGGCTGGGTGGCGTGTGCTTTACGCAACGTTGCAGCAATCACAAGACCCTTACCAGAAATGGTTTTACCAATTGCGTTCATGAACAAACACTTGGCACTTCTTCACAGCGAAAGACCTTTTTTACTTTTACAATCATTCAACATACGTAAGCGTTGATGTAATAAAAAATGTAAATAATGTTGAATTTCGAAGGATGATTTCAAAAGTAAAAATGCCCCTTGCAAAACTTCAATGTAACACTAACAAATTCCGTCAGATGGCTAGTAATCGCTTGATGAAGATTTGAGAATCGGCAACGTCGGAAAGTCGGCTGAATCGTGCAAGCGACTAGCCTAGCGAGAATTGGTAAAAGGAAAATGGCCGCGGTTTTCTACAACCAAGCGTACCTCTGGCTGTCATTATCACCAAAGTTTGTCATCACGGAATAAAATATTTTTAAAACCGTATAGGTATATGGAAATAAGTCATATTCTTACGTAGATATCTATTAATAATACTGGAGTAATATTTCATGCATCACTTGTACCCAGGCGTGTTAAATTTTGCAAATATTTACCAACGACCGTCATGTTTGGGACGCAAATTGGTAACAGAACGGGGAACTAGCCAAGGATACTACGTGTGTGAACAAGAAAAAATAACGATAGATGAAACGAACCTTGAATAATTTTCGAATATTTTGACTACTTATATCCCCCAAATCTTCGTGCCAGATCTTACTAGCGAATCTGAATTGAGACGTCTTTATTCGGTTTCCTTTGGAGAATTTTTTTTAAGTATTCGACCCTTCCACTTTTTTTTTATTCACCCTTTTCACTCCCTATTTTCTATCTCCCTTTCTATACATGTGTGTATGCTTAATTTGCATATGGCGAAAATAATTTGTAGTTTTGAAGGTTCGTGATATTTGTCCCACCTTCATCACTACGTCCAGGGACTGTTCGTTCCAAATAAATCAGCCATCAGTCAATGTCGATATTACATTATTCCAATTTATTGCAAATTTGAGGGCAACCGATTATTTGCTTCTTGAACCTGTTGTAGTTGTATGAGATTACTTAAGAATACTCATAATAAAAACCTGTTGTATCGATGTTGTCTGTTATTCAGCTGAGGTGGTGAGCAAAGCAAGGTTGGAACACACATGCACATGTTTTGACCGTAGTGAATGAAGATGTCTAGCGATAGCGAAGACAGCGAGCATTCACCAAAGCCTTCCAAACGGAGACGAGTTATCGTTTCTGATAGTGACAGTAGCGATGAATCAATAATAGGGATGCCAAGAAAAAGGAGAGTATATGTAAGTAAATACGTTGAACAGATAGTTGAGATAGCAAAAGGTAGAGTTTTACTTTCAATACTGTAGCTTTTCTTTTTAATAAATTTATTCTTTGACGGTGTGAATAAACTAAACTGCTTTGTATTTGAATTCTCTGTTGAAGATAGAGATTAAATCTAATTTGTTATATTCATGTTTCAGAGGGTCACAAGTGACTGCGAGAGCAGCTCAGATGATAGCGATGTTCCAAAGCCTGTAAAGAACAGAAAAACTTATGTAAGCATATTTTACATAGCATCCAAACGTCCTGCCCCCCTCATTTGGAAGATCAGATTGGAAATGAAAATGAGAACCTTAATCACATAGCAACTAATATAACATTATTCTGTCATATCTCGAATCAAACAAAGTAACTGAATTTTCACCAACATCATTTATCTGTAAGGATCTCAGTTTTAGAAAATTTTAATTAGCTGACCAATTAATCATCTCTTTTTACATTAAATTGCAGAGACTCGTCAGTGATGATAACACAAGTTACGGGTGCAGTGATACAGATGCTGATGGATCAAATGATCTAGGTTAGTATATACTTGTTTGATGTGTTAATTTACGTGAATGATGAACTTTCTCTTTCATCTTATTCTGCCCTGAGATCTTACCCCAAATTTTTTCATTCACAGTCATCGATAGTGATAGTTCAACCTCACGGTCAGACTGGAGGACTGTAGATGGTTCGTCGTCAGAGTTGGATGGACAAGGTGGCACAGGTACTGGGCGGAAAGCTAAATCGTCAAATGGGCAAAAAAAATCAAAATTCAAAGTAGAAGGAGAATCAGGAGAAGTTGCGGGTGTTAATGAAGCGACTGCAAATGGAAGTGACAGCGACAGTGACAGCAGTAACTTGCAGACAGAAAAATGCCCAATTTGTTTGCTCTCCTTCAAGAAACAGGAAATCGCTACACCTGAATCTTGTGACCATTCTTTTTGCCTTGAGTGCCTCGTCGAATGGAGCAAGAACATCAACACATGTCCTGTCGATAGACAAACCTTTACCTTAATATTGGTCAGGAAAAATCTTGGTGGAAAGGTACTGTTAAATGAGAAATTGAAGAACAATAAGAAAGTAACAGTAAAAACCTTTTTTTTTTTTCATATATATTATTAATTTCGTCCTATTAATCAGCACATTCATTGATCTCGGAATTTATGTTACGACTTAGCCGTACTCTTTGTAATTTGACATGTTTTAAGCAAGTGCTAGAAAGAAAAAGCTACATAGCATTTTCATGATTTTTTCAGGTCATACAGCAGCTTCCAGTTACTATCAAACCTCCGGTTGAGGAACAAATCCAGGAAGATGCTACGTACTGCGAGATTTGCCAACAGTGCGACAGGGAAGATCGAATGTTGCTGTGTGACGGTTGCGATCTGGGTTATCACCTAGAGTGCCTCACTCCACCCATGAACGAAGTTCCTATGGACGAGTGGTTCTGTCCTGAATGCGCCCAAAATAGTCAGAATGATGCCGAAGTGGTAACAAATAAACTTATACAAGAGTAAATAGTAGAGTACGAATCAGGGAGTGGTATAAAAAAACATAAATGAAGACAGCTCAGAGTCATCCCGCACAAGCTTATGATATTTTTCTGAATGATTACCATAAAGAACTCGCGAAGAGCACTTTATTATGACTTGGACAGCTGGATAAGTAGGTAAAAAAAGATTATGAATACATTTTTCCACCATTTACGAGCAAACGCTGAGTTTGATCAACTTTGTTTGTTCCAGTTCTACGTTGGGCTAAAAAGTTAACAATTATTTATAACGCAACAGAATCTTTACCACCCTATTTCGCAAAATCTACCCACAATGTTTTTCTTGATTGCTTATAGCCCTGAAATAGGTCTGAAAAATGAATAAAAGACTAAGAAACGAAACTGTGAAATTTTAGGTGGAAATCGACCTTGACGAGGTTCCAGATTTGATGGAAGAGGCTCGTAGACTGGGCGAATCGTACGGGAGAACGCGAACCGGTCGTGACCGCGAATTGTCGGTAGGTCCGCGCGTAATTCCTCGTACTCGTCAAACGGAACGCGTGCGGGCAAATATACGCGCCGATCGTAACCGGGCAGCGTCTTTATCGCGAGAAACAAGACACGCGGCGGACTCGCGAGACGCGGTCGTCTTCTTCGATCCTGACCAGCCCTCGACGTCGTCGTCCGGTCTTGACTCGGTTGCAGGATCAACGTCCCGCGCTCGAGCTGCGGAAGCGGCGCCAGGACGTCGCGTTTGCGAAGTCACGGGCTCTAAAAAATCGACTTCTAAGTCTGCGTCTAAGTCTAGTACGGTAAAACGTAAACGGAAAAAGAAAAAAGTTCGCAAAACCAGCAGCAAGCAGACGATCATGAAGCTGCGAAAAGTGAGGCTAACAGAGATTGACGATGACGGCAAGAAGGTGGAAATCATCACATACGTTAAGGTCAAGTCGTCCGGAGCCAATGATGGATCGTCGAAAACACGTAAATACAAGAAGAAGAAATCGAAGCGCAAGCGAAAGGTACAATACCAATAAATATCTCAGATGATATCTGCAATTGACTAACCCAACTGTGTACACCTAAACAAATATGCGCAAAATTAGGCCATGATCCATTTCTCATGTGATATTTGCATACTACGTGAAATTCAATCAGTTGTAAAAATTTTGATCGAATCTATTGCTAGATTTTAGACCAGAATTTATGAATTTACCTCTCTCTTTTTTTTTTCCCCCCCCCTCTTTTTTTTAATAAATTTACATGGACTTGCGCTCATATTCCAATTAATTTTCGAAATGAGTTCCATAGATTTCCACTGTCTGCAAGATACTTCGAAAAAACAATATGCACTAACACAATTTGGCTACAATTTGAATTGAATCTATTCATATTATTTATGTAATACTTTTATACTTGCAAACCGGGTTGGGATTAGGAAATTTGAGAGTGATTGACAATTCGATCTTGTCGCAAATCTGCTTACCGAAATTAAAAAATCTAAATTCTCTGATCATTGTAAAGATTGCTCATGAACCAGCTGTGATTCAAAATAAGTACAGTATCTGGATTCTGTGGAATATTGATAATGTTTAAGAAACGTTAACGGGAATCCTTGATATAATATTTTACCCTAGTCTACTCATATTTTACAACTCAATTCACTTAATTTTTCAACCAACTTATAGTTACTTCTTTCATGATAGTCAGTCTCTTAAGTACAAGAGGTTTTCTGAAACAAGCCAAATTTTTATTTATTTTCAATGTGTTGAAATCAAACACGAAAGCTATACATGTCCTCTAGTCTCTAAGTTCCAAACCGGTGAATGAAATTGTTGTAACAGCGCAACGAGTAGTGCATCTCTGCAATATGGGATATTTTTCTAAATATTTTTGCACTCTTTTATATTCAGTACTGACTATAATAAGAATAGTAACAAAGTACAATCATTTTTATTTCCAATGTATCATAATTATGAATAATGCAGAACCTAAAGACACTGATAAAAAAAATTGCAATTTATAAAAAATCTTCTATTGTTTTGAACGGTTTTGATTTAAAAAATCCTACTGATTCCACGCGAATTGTTAAAATGGGATATCAGTTTCAGTGACTTGGAAATTATAAAAATATATAAAAAACCGCTAACAATTTCACTTTACAACAATAATTTGATATTACTCATTTTCTGTATTGAAAACAAACGGAAGTACTTAATGTTCGGTGTTTGAGTGTATCTCTTTTTCTTGTAAAGACAGACAAAAGTAAAATTGCGTCTTGTTGTCTTCTCACTTCTCTTGTATAAATTTTCGCTTAATATATCATTATCACAAGAGCTAAAAAAAAGCATAATTATACATATGTGTATTAACCATGTCATGTATCGCGTAATTTTTCAATTAATGACCACATGATTGTTCATATTATTTTTTTTCACTCATCTGTATCCAACCTTAATCCTTAATCCTTGATTCATGTTAATAAAAATTTTTTGTCAGTAGAATCTTTTGAGTTTTTTTTTTTTTTTCTTTTCGTGTTTGTCACATTTTTTTTCCGTCTTCTCATAAGTACACTCTTTCATCATATTATTCATATTGAGATCAACGATGCGAAAAACGAAAGTAGAGTATCAGAAAAAAAAAAAAAAATTAAATTATAACAAGTTAACCATTCAAATTTTGCTTTTTTCTCTTGGTAAACGTAAGGGAGAAATAAAAATTGAAAATAGTTCTAAGTGAAAATCAAAGATTTAAGACAGTTTTGGTATAAATTTAAAATTTATCAAATTCATGTAAAAAAGTTATTTTGATCTTGTCGATTGCTAAATAAGTTAATAACATAAAATTACATTAGTAGCGATGTACAATTTTACAGATTACTAAGCTTAAAATTCTTCAGAATTGAGTAATACAAGACACGAATCAGAAGCAAATCTCCACTTAGTAAAACCACAGGGGCTCTATACTTCCCAAACCATTTTTTACAAGCTATAAAATTATATGAAATTGAGATCCATTAATCTTAGTATGTACTCAAGACTATCTAACTTTGATAACAGCTATAAAGAACGCAATATTCTTCAGAATATTATAATTAAGACAAGGAATAAATAGCTAATATTTATTTCTTATGTGCGAAATTTAACAGTAATTTTTTATCAATTTCAGCAACGAGGTAGATATCGTCGTGCCCGTACCGTACGTTCTGTAGCCAAAGCTCAGACTGTCAAAAAACGGTTGGCAGTGGCGCTGGGAATGAGCAAACCAATCCGTAACGTTCCTCTCCTCGTGCCAACGGTTAAAAATCGTCAAACCATAAGTGATCGCACACTGCTCAGAAATTCAAGATACACAGCGGGTATATCTCAAGTCAGCCTCTTCGGAAATTCACGCGACCTCAACTACAGCCCGACTGGGTGAGTGAAAAATTTTCCAATACCTATATTTCACCCATCATTGTATCATTTATTTACTCGTTTTTTCAGTTATTGTTTGACACTTGTTTTACTATTATTAATTTTAAAATTCATTTCGTTGCTTTGTCTTGACTATTAACAACATTTATGGCAAGTTACGGTATTGATTGGGTATACGTATACCTTTTATTCGCATTCCATTGCGATTTATCAATCATCGACTAGAAAGACATTGATGTACTTACCCTCCAGTTATTGACAATGAGGTTCTTGCGAAAATTTTGCGAATGAATTTGATTTCAGGCTCGGTACGCTACAGCTTTACGTACATTTAAACCATATTCCTATACGACGATATGAATTTGATCTCTATTACAGTTATTACTGCTGTTATTACTGCGATTATGATTATGATTAATATTTATTTAGTATTGCCTGCCAGGCTCTAATATCAAAGAACCCTCACGACCATAAGAGAGTAGGATATTTTTCTGGGTGTATGAATCGAATTTTACCTGGATATACAAGGATGCGCACAATACACATTGTTCTGGTTTTATCTGCAAACATTGATTCTAATACTATTATATTCTTAAATGTCGTTTAAATGTTTAGTGTCTAGGCAAACCATATTGAACGAAGCATTTGAAGGCAATAATTATTTTATTACGGAAGAGTAATTGTCATTTACAATTATTTGCAAACCAGCAAGGAAAGTTCTTCTTACTTACCAGATTTCAACATTGCATTCTCTTTTAGTACATATTTGGCAATCGCAGAGAAAAACTTTATCTGTAAAACTTATAATCTCTGTAAAATCCGAGCTCGGTATTGATACATATTATTGCCTGCGAATACGTTAAATTATTGGATACATACTGCGAGAGTCTCTCGAAGTAGGCCTGTCAAGCCAGTCGAGGTGATTACAATACATGCCTTTCGTCAAATGCTGTAACTTTGCTTCGATTGATAGTTCGAAAGGTCCACTTTGAGAGATTCTCTTCGTATACGTACAGATGCAGCAAGCCATTTAGATGCATCATCCATCTAAATGGTGTGAAAATTTATTTGTTTCCCAAAACAGGTCCGACTCGGAAGAATCCGACAGTTGTACAGTTGGCGGTAATGGATTACTAGTAAGTAGTCGTCCCAGAAATGCGATTGCATCGACACGTCGTCACACAGCATTGAAAACGATTTCAAATCCACTGATACCATGTGATGAAGTAAATCCAGATTTGATGACCCCCGTCGATCTGATTGGTAGCATATTGGACAGCCAAGAGTTCTGGCACTCTAAGAAAAACACTGATTTAACTCTGAAGGCAGACGGAACGTTTCTGATAAAAAATAACACCAACAACAACAACAACAACAACAACAACAACAACAATGAAGACAACAAGCACAGCATAAACAACAACGAGAGTCCGATAAAGAAAAAAATCTTGACAAACGACGAGGAGAATATTACAGCGAAGGAAACACGTCTGGACTTGACAAAGACCGATCAAAATGATATGGTACAAAATCCGATGTACAACAGTCCAAGAGGTGGAGGAAACCGTGGAAACTTTAGGGGAAGCGGTAACTATAACTGCGAAAACAACCGGCATAGTTATGGCGGGCAGGGTTATGGTGGAGGCAGAGATTCGTATGGGGGAGGAGGAGGCGGAGGAGGTGGACGGCACAGCTTTGGCGGGCCAGGGGGAGCAAGGGACAGTTATAACAGTGGCCGTGACTTTAGACCCCCAGGTAACTACAATCCAGGATTTGAAATGCGCGGTCCTCATCCAGGATTTGCAGGAAATCTTCATCCCCCGTTTAGGAACCGCAACCCTCAGCAGCAAAACTTCCGTAACGAAAGACCAAGGTTTCCACCTCCGCTGATGACGGATCGTAACGATCGTCAGCAGCCGCAGCACCAGCATCAGCACCAGCAACAGCAACCGCCGACACCGTTCGGCCATCAAGACGGTAACAGCGAGAGACCACCTCCTCCTGGGTTTCCGCACCCGAATTCCTTCCAGAGATTTAGACCCCAGATTCATCCACTGATGTCTACACCACTGCCTGGACCCAGACTTCCCCCGATTAGGCCTCCAAGCTTTATGCAGGGTAATTTAGGGCAAAGCTTCCAAGACGAGGGGTCAGGGTTTAATTTGCATGACGACGTCCAAGATCACTCGCACTTTCCGCAAGCTGGTTTAAGCAATACTGAGCCCACATTTGGCCCCAGGAATCAGGCGCCAGATGAGGAAGAGTGCGACCTTTACTCGGATATTGAACAACCTGACAATAAGAATTCATGCGATAATGACTCTCCAGTTGTCGATGCTTTGAATAACGACCAGGGCGTTGGGAGTGTGCTGTTACCTCCTCCGCCTGAGCCGCCGTCCGGTCTTCTTGACTTTGAAGAGTCAAAGAGCGACAGGGACTGCAATGACAGCGATCAGGAACTTGTAATTGACGACAATCCGAAGGAGGATAATAGGGAGCACAAGAGTGACGATAAGTATGATCCCTTCGCTGATGACAGTGATAGCAATGCCGAACATGGTGAGAGCCATGGACTGCGAGGGGTTTCAGAACCTGCAGCTCACTCTTTTGCAACCAGCTTTTCTAATCAGCAGGCTATCATCGATAAGCCTGGAATCCGACTGACCGCTTATGACGACGACGACGAAGACGACTCGCAAGCTGACTGTCCAAACTTTTCAATTTACTCATCTCAGACAATGGATGTAGCTAGGAATAGTGAACAGGAGCTTTCCCAGCAAATAGGACCGCTCGAACCGCCGCCTCTGCCACCCGATATTCCTGACGACGATGATATCATTGTGGGTGATGTTCAGGCCTGTGATTTGTCTGATATACCTGAACCGTCTGATCCCTATGTCGAATCATTGCAGAAGGAAAGACAGACGCTCAGTAAGATACCACCGAAGAAAATATCAAATGACAGTAGAGGGAAGATCACGTTTAAAATTGGCAATAAATTTAAGCTTAGCAACAAACTCAGCAATCTGTACGACGAAATAGATGAGACTATAGAAACCTCGATCCAGCAGGAGAAAGAGGTCGAAGAAAAGAAGAATGCTGAGATTGAAAAGGCAAAGGCTAATGAAGAAAAACCTATTACCAAGGAGGTTAAAGTTGCCACAGAGGCTGAAGATGCGACGGTGGACAAACAGGATAGGACCAAGGACACAGATGCTGAGGAGAAGTCTGATGACGACGAGGAAGAGAAATTGGAGGAACTCGAAAAAGAGCTCAAAGAAAAGGAACAGAAGCTAAGAGAAATGGAGCAGCAAGAGGAGCTGGAAAAAAAGCAAAAAGGTGAAAAAACGTTAACTGTGATTGATGACGAAGAGGCAAATGAACAAGATACTACAAATAAGGGTGAGGATGAGCCTGCTGTAAATGACTTGGATCAGTCACGCGATTCATCGAAGAAGAATGAATTCAACTGCGAGAAGGAGAAAAATGAGACTCCGTCGATGGTTGACTTGACTGAGAAAAGCTCGGATACAATCATCTCCATTACTGATACCATCCAATCGTCATCGCCAAAGGTTACAGCCGAGGACGATCTGGAGGTCAGCCTCAAGGATAGTCTTGAAAATACGCAAAAGAGCCAAGAAGCAAAGAGCAAAAAAGAGGCCGTTACTACTGGAGGATGGACGAGGGTAGACAATGTCCAAACAAACATTGAGACTCTAGCCAAGGAACCAGTAAAAGAGAGTAATGTGCTTTATGATCAGATAGACGAGGAATTCATTTCAAGGAAACCTGAGAACCCTGATGATAATGCCCATGATGACAAGGATGAAGATAAAGTACAAGAGAAAAAAATGAATAAGACTACAGAATGTGAAGAGAAAGATGATTCGGAACTTATTGAGATTGAGGATAATTTGGAGGAGGCAGGCTCCAGTGAAAAGATGGATTTTCTTCCGGAAACAGAGAATTTTCCCCTGGAAAAAGACCCTAGTGAGATATTCGAAAGTATTGTGCACACTAACTTGCATCAACAGAGCTGGGAATCTGACGGAGCTTATACTCCTTGTAAAGACGAGCTGCCTGTAAAATATAAGGATAATGACAGAAGTTCTCCCTCGCCTTTCGAAAGTGGCCTGGAGCCGATAACCCCGACCAAAGATAGATCAAATGACGATTTGGATGGGTGCAGAACTCCCGCAGGATACGCGGGTCTGGGAACAGAAGCTATTTCAGAAACTGACGAAGCAATGAATTTTGAGGATGAGTTAGCACTGCTGCATCTAAGGAAGGAAAAGGAGATGGAGGATGGAGAAATAATGGATGACGGCAGAATGAGCCGTAAAACAAGTGAAAAGCCTGGCAAGGAAAAGGAAGACGACAGTAAGAGGAAGAAAAAAAAAGATAAGAAGGAGAAGGGAAAGGAATTGGACAAAAACAAGGAGAATATTGCATCACAGAACCAAGTATCGTGGAAGAAAATATCTAAGAGTACCAAGGAAAGGCAGTATCGCGACAAGGACAGGAGGTCGAAGTCCAAGGAGAAAGAAAAGGAAAGAGACAAGGAAAAAGATAGAGATAGAGACAGAGACAAGGACAAAGATAAGTCGAAAAAGAAGGGAAAGGAAGTGGCAAGAAAGAAAGAGAAGCGCAAGGAGCTCGAGAGATACGATGTGAGAAAGATTGTAGCTGACAAACCGTCGAGGCCAAGAAAAGATGAGTATGGTAGAGATATCAGGGATGAGACTAGAAGCAGATCTAGAAGCAGAACTTTATCGCGTAGAAGAAGTTTTTCCAGAGATCGAAGAAGCAGATCTCACGAAAGAAATCGATCGAGAAGTAGATCTAGATCCCGAATGCGAAGATCTTGGTCCAGAACCCGTCAGTCTTATTCTAAAGGAGATCGATCAGTGTCTAGAAGAAGATCCTTGTCTCGATCAAAGCGTAAGATATCACGAAGGAGATCGGTATCAAGGAAGAGATCGGTGTCGAAAAGACGATCCAGATCTCTCTCAAGGAAGCGCAGATCCTCTCTTTCACCGAGAAGGCGATCCAGAGGCAGATCTCTGTCTAAAAGTCGTCGGTCGAGGAGTAGATCCCGGGATAAAAAGAAGGATAAAGCAAAAAAGCACAAGTCTAGAAGCCGCTCGAGAAACAGAAAGCGATCACGATCAAAAACACCCAAGAGAATATCCTCCAAATCCCAAGACAAAAAACACACAAAGAGAAAGAATGCCTCCCGTTCGAGAGATAGGTCAAGGGACAGATCGCGGTCCAGGGATCAAAGAGAACGCAATAAAAACTGGGAATCGATTAACGAAAAGATAATCGAGAGAGAAAGACGCCCGGTGTCGAGAGACAGAAGATCCTGGAGTGCTCAATGGACTCCGTCCTGGTCCAGATCACGGTCCAGAGACCCATCGCCAACCAGACACGAAGAAGTGGCTTCTCATACAGGCTGGTCGTCTCCTGTATTAGATACTGTTCCAGTCCCTCCTAAAAACTTGACTGTTATACTGACGAATAAAGAAGCGATAAAGAAAAAGAAGAAGGAGAAGAAAAAGGACCCCAAGAAAATGAAGGAGATTGAAAAGCGAAAGAAGAACAAACGTAACAGGACTCCACCACCTTCTAAAGAAGTTTTCGCCAGCGGAGACAACATACTTGTTAGCGTCTGCTTCAATAAGGAGAATGAAGTAAACCAGGCTGAGTTACCCCCCCTGCCTGAAGTTATGCCACTTGTGACACCGACAGTAAAACGCAGGCGCCGAGAAACTGCGCAAACTGCTGAGCCTGTGCTTAAAAGGTCTAAGAAGGAAAAGGTTAAAGAGAAAAGACCGCCTAAGTCTCCGAAGAACAAGAAAGAGAAGAAGAAAAAATCAAAGGCTGCTGAAATAGCAGCAACAAAAAAACCTGTGGCAGTAATAGACCTCGACCAGTCTCCATTCAGGGAACAAACACCCTCTCCACGTGACGTCATAGTACTTAGTGACGACGAGGAACACAAGCAAACCCAGGAAATAGCCACCCCTGAGCAGCATGTCTCTGCTCAGGCTACTCCTCAGCATGAGCAGTTCATTTCTCAGGGTCCAAAGACTCCGCCGGAGCCGCAAATTAAATTTTCTATAAACAAACAGCAGAGTAACCTCAGGGCGTCGATGATAAACCCTCTTCACGAGGAAGAGGAAGAGGAAATAGACGAAAGAGCTGACGAAGAGTTGGAAATGAGGGCTCAGGAGGAGCTCGAACTGCGACTTAAAATAGGGCCCAATACTCCACCCGAACCACCCACATCACCGCCGACGTCACCTGACGCGTACGATCCATTCGACCCTACAAAGTCAAGGTCTCCGACGCCAGTAGCCAGTCAGGAAGCTACACCAGCAGACGAGAGAGACAGAAATCAGTGTAGTTCACCAAGAAATCATGACGCAACTGATACTCTTTCCTGCACTCCTAGTGAAGCAGACAAACAGATCCAGGAACAACAGAGTCAGGACACTAATAAACAGATGGATAAACCCAAGATCATATCTATGGTTACCATAAGGAAAGCCTCACCTAAGAGAGACTCACCGCCTGTTGGTGATGGACAGACTGAAATAACACAGCCGAGCGAAAGTCCCGCTAAAACTCAACAGAGTCAACAGAACCAACAGAATCCGGTTAACTTTACAAACATTAATCCGGTACTTGCTACTGTCACTGCAGCCGTTCAACGTAGCACTTTGTTTAACACCAGTACACCCGTCAGCACTCAAAGAAGTTTAATACAGGTGGGTATATTTGTTTTTTCATAGAGTACTTCAGTAACTAGTACACTTGAGGTGTTTTCAATCTATCTTCGATTCACACAGCAGGCCTTGTAGTTATAAACCGCATCCTATTTTCACGCCTGAAACAGAAAGATGTCAGAATCGATATCTGGTGGTCTAGACTATAAGGTCCGCGTTTTTCATAAACGTACCATCCTTATCGTTTGGTGAATTGAAACTTTTTCACTCTGGGAATGAAAGGGTTTCGAATCTCGTAACAAAGTTCTTCATTATTAACTTAACCACTCTGATAAGAAAAAACCTCAAAGTCTCCAGTTTTAGATAAAAGGTTTCTCGGTTTTTAAGATTGGTGAGAGTGAATATACACCTTATGTTCTTTTCCTAGTACCAGTAAGTCTCGCATCTTCAAGTTGAGATTGTAGTAAGCAATGTTGAGAAAAAAAACTGAACGATATCTTGAAATGCGAGAAACTTTTTGATATGAGAATGTACAATGACGGATTATATTAACGACAGCCAAACCGAATCTCGCCGATAAATCAGAACAAACAGAGATCAAACGAGAGGCCACAGCTGCCAAACTTATTCACTAATCCGGCAAAGCCGGCTCCATCGCGTGGCAACAAGTCGACATCTTCACAGAGCAAAAATGCTTCAACAATGGGACAAAATGGAAGCGACGCTACACTTGAGACCACAAACGACACTATTGACATGTCGTCGCCGTATTCGCCCGGTTCCAGTCTTAGCGATGGGATTTTTGATCCTCCCAGTCCAGGAGGCCACAGTCCTCAACAATTGCCCCCTGGTAATACAAATAAAAATACACCATCGAAAACTGCCAACAAACCAGCTGATAAAAAAGACGCTTTTGACGTACTCTTTGGCTCGTCACCAGCTAAAGGTCTGGGAAAAACGAGGGCGAGAAAAGTTCTTGAGAAGGATAAGAGAAAGAAATGTAGGTACCAACTTCTGTTATCCTTTTAACTTGTTTAGCGTACATGTTTACTGAGCTAGAAAATAAAGATAGTTGTAAAGTTATAGCCTTGAAATCAGGGATCTCTAGTGATCCTAAGTACATTGGTATTACGTATATCGCACGTTTTGCATAGTAAAATTCTCTAATAATATTTTTAGCAACAAATCCCAAAGTCGGTGTTCGAATGGACGAAAACCAGCTTCAGATTTTGGACGATCTCCCGAGTTCAGCCGTCGAAATGCAGGTGAAAGACAAGGTTCGGTTTTTTTAATGATTTTTTTTTGAATTTTTGACGCATAAATGTTTATTTAGGTAATCCAGTTATTTTTTTACGTTAAAAAATATACCTACATTGATAGAACCAAACGACAATATTAATTATAACAATATTAATGCATAATTTTTCATCGTTATTACTTGATTTATCTTTCCGATTTTCAGTTTCTAAAAAAATTAAACAGACAAGAAAGAGTCGTAGAGGAGGTGAAACTAGTTTTGAAACCACATTACACAAAGAAGCACGTAACAAAAGAGGAATATAAAGACATTATGAGAAAAGCTGTGCCTAAGGTGGGTCCGAATTGCATCTACATCCTCTATTTTACAACAGTATTAAACCAAAAAATTCAGTGCAGTGTGTTTCTATGTACAATGCTACGTGTTTTTGCGTAAATTTCAGATTTGTCACAATAAAACGGGGGAAATAAATCCTAAAAAAATCGGCTTGCTGGTTGAAGCTTACGTGAAAAAATGCCGAATGAATAAAAAAAAGAGTTTTGGGGGTGCTACGATGAATCAGCAAAAGGCAACTAAAGCTGCGTAAGTATACCCTATTACTTCTATACATTCGAGAAATAACAACATTCCGATATGTTGATTCAAGTACAAAGAGAGAATTTTTCATTCCATAATGAAACTGCTTACCATTTCCGTTTTATCATTTTAGGAAAAATCTCTGGAGTTGATCATAAGCCAATATTGGGTCTAGTATTTAAATATAATATGCCCTCGTCGATAAAATTCCGTACTCCCGAGAATCGAATCTGGTGGTAAGTGAAAATACACAATAGCCCGGAATGAATATGATTTTGAAAATGAACAAGATTATGGATGTGAACACGAATATGAATATGAATATGAATATGAATATGAATATGAATTCTACTCCACATCGTTAATTCTAACTGTAAGGAAATCAGAGCAGTATAATCTGCTATAAATCAACACCGAACAATGTGTATTGTGTGTGTAAATACTTATACTAATGGCGTCTATCGATTATCCATTTGCAAACCCCCGCCCCAGATATATATATTTTTCTTTAGTTTTTGTTTCCCCGTTTTCTTCCGTTCTCCACTATTTAACTTTGTTTATCACATCACAACATTATTATGATTGGTCAAATTACGACCATGATCACAGTCGCAACGATGATGACGGGTTTTGTCCCAGTTGTAAGTAAAGGGCAGTCATTGATTGACTAATTTTACTCTTTAGTTCATTCGTTGGTAAAACACGTTGTAAACTTTATATTGGGATACTGTTTTTTCTTATTATCTCTTTTGTTCATTATCTTTGATAAATTTTAAACATATACAGTGACAAATTCACTCCGCACTATGTTAGAGAGAATTGAGGCTCTACTGCTACATAGTAATTTTGCTATAAAGTTTTGCTCCTCATACTTTTTCAGAAAATAAAATTAAAGAGAGGGAGAGCAATCGATGAAAAACTCAATTTGCATTATTGAGAAATAAGTAAATGAATAAATGTGTAAATAATCATCGTGCAATTCTTCTGGAAATAACTGATTCAACTCCTAAGGAATTGGATTAAATCATTAATGTTTCTCTCCTAATTGCATTTTAACTTAGTTGTCAAAACTGACTGTGCGCCAATATTGTTTCTGATTCCGTTTTTTTAATTCCTTACTGTATAGAGTTCATAATAAAAGTTGTCAAACTTTGGTACGACTTTTTCAATATAGATTGAGAGATGCTAACGATTATCGTTTATCGTACAACGTTTTGCTTTCAAATGAATTTTGAAGGGATAGCGTGGGCTGAGGTAGACCGAGTGGAGAAGGTTACACACGGTAAAAAGATATATGTATACATATAAATATAGGTAGATAACGACGCAACTTTAAAATGTACAAAGATTTGTACGACTTTGTTCAGACTTATAGATGATATATAGCATTAAACCGTATTTATGGTGCGTACACCTGCTGTCCAATAATTCGTCGATGAGTTTGATAGTGAAAATTTAGATACTTTCAATTCGATGAATATGATGATCATTATTATGATTATTATTTTTATTATGAAAAAGAAATTATGTAACGCCTAAAGTCTAGTATTATTATTTAACGAATTATTATTATTATTATTATTATTATTATTATTATTGTAGATAAATAGTGATAATCGGTTACACTGATTGTTTTGTATAGAGAATACACAAGGAATAATTATAATTGAAAATTTTTGATTGTTTCATAATACTGCTACTGTGACCGTAATTAATTGCTACTGCAAACACAAATTCAAAGGTTTACGACGGTTACAATTACGTGTAATTCGTTAGTAACAATATCGTGATTGTAAGTTCGATGAACCAAAAACAAACTATAAACGAAAAAAAAGATTTGCAATCAAAATCGACTGACGCTTGTTTACATGTGTAGAGTTCACGTTTTAGTATTTTTAATTTTACTTTGATTTTTTTTCTGTTTTTCTTTTTTTTACCAATTAAATATTATGTCAGAAATACGAACAATGTTTCAAAGGTAAAAGTATTTGAAAATATTAGAAATTTTTTAACAAAATGAAAAAGTCTATGCAGAGCATCATTAACAATAGGAATAAAAAAAGAAAACGCAATGACAATTTTACAGTGATTTTACAAATGAAAGATCTCACGGTCGTCTTTGATAGTTATTTTATTACTACCGTTACTATTAATTGAAAATAACCCTCGTTGTTCCAAATTGCTACACACCAATCCATTTACACGCCAAATTCGGTCTATTAGCTAATGCGTGAACGGTAGTGTAAAAGAAAATTCCAACAGCCAAAGAAGGTGTCATTTATTTATAAAGCATTCCAGAGCTGCTACTTGAACGCCTATACTTCACAATTTTTGTTTATGAAACAATTTAATTTATTAGTCATTAAAAAATCAGCTTATTTGTAATTACAATGCCAGTGGAGTCGTTAAAAATATACTTCACGCGTGAGATTAATGCACTTTGTCGAGTTTTGAAAAACTAAATTCCCTAAAGATTTTTCTTGTTTGGCATGTTCTTAACTAAAGTTCTACATTTTAACACAATTTTTTTTTCATTTTTTGTTGACACTACATTTAAACTATTGAACTTCGAACATAAAACTCAAAATCAAAAAACTGTTTAATACGTATTTTAGGTAAGTATTGTATACATAATTATATTGTACAACTATTCAGCAGAAGATTTTAATAATGATAGCATTTAATTGTTAATACACAGGTATTACAATGCGTTGATCATATTTACAGCGTCGGCAGCTATTGCCATGGCGGCTCTGCATATTTAGATGGTATCAAAGTTCACTACTTGTACACAATAAGTTCATTATGTATAAAATAAACGCGTAGGGCGTATCACTGCAGTCACAGTATTACTGTCAGTGTAGGGTATTATGTATAATTTTACTTTCATCTATTTAGTCGTTTACTCGTTTATTTGGTGATAGCGAAACCAATGCGGTTGTTTCCCATATCGAACTCTGTGTAGTAACGTCCAATGAAAACATCTCCCAATATCCATAGCGGCCCATTCGGCGGTGGAATATCAATGCCCATAAATCCGCTAAGACAAATAGTTTTGCCGAATTGACTCACCTGAAAAAATGACAACAATTATATTAATAATATTAATTAATCGAACGAACTATAAACAGATTAGTTATTTTCTTTCATAGTAACCGAATATACCACGTCGAAACAATTTTTGCTATCTAAAATCTCGATGGTGTATAGTTCATTATAATGTGATACTTGTAATGAAAAAAGAAAACTATGAGCAGATTTCAATTTTCACACTCTTCTTAAAACTATACACGAAGTTTTGTATCAAATAAAGAAGAAAGAAAGCTTGGATTATAAAACTTGATGTTTTATGGCAAACAAAGTCATTACCTTCAGAATGTAGTCTTCACCTTTCAGGGTGAACGTTTTTTGTCCCAAGACAAACCCAATTGTTGGAAGACTCGATATCAGCTTGCAATCGACCTAAACACACGAGAATTCGGCATTGAATGAAAAAGAACGTATCTTCGATTTGCATAGGCCGAAGACAAAGAACATTTTTGATATCATGAAAGCAACAAATTCTTTTTTTTTTTTTTCCAGGTATGAAAATTAATTTAATTAGGTTATTCTTTACGATTGTTCAATATTTTGGTAAAGAGTAGAGAAATAGAATACCATAGCTTCCCCAGCTACGAGTGGAGTTGCACCAATAGCCTTGTTTATAGCTTCAACCTCTTCAACAGGTCCAGCGATCAAAGAAGTTCCTGTATCCGCGATCGCCTCACACCCGTTTTTGCAGAATACTTTATCTCCTACTTTGACTCTAGAAACATATGTTTGAAGGTTGGATTACAAAAAAAAAAAAAAGTTTTATGAATGAATAAAATAAATGCAGACGTTCCGTTAACGGCATCACTTGAGGTAAATGATTCAACGATTCACTTTAGTATACAATAAACAAACTCAAATTGATCGCGATCGTTACAATTCTAAAATATCAAGAAAAATGAGGAAGTTTTTAAATCTACTAGAAAATTAGTGAAGTTTACATAACGTATTCACGAAGATATTTCGCCCGATGCGAAAGTAATATCAATGTTTCAAGAATACTGATATTACTTTGTCCCGTCTTCATTTAATTGCAATACACATCATCGTTTAAAATAGATTTTTCGCAACAAGTGTGGGTAATTTATTGCGTGACTAGGAAAAATTTTTCACTTCAACACTCTGTAAAATACAGGTTTTGATAACGTAGATAATCTGGAACAACCCTGAAAGCATTGACTAAAGATACGTAAACGAGGGGTAAAGACAAAATTGTTATTCTGATTATTGAGATCCCATAAGAACGCCGGTAATGAGGTGAACCTTGCAGTGCTTGCATGCCTACTGTCAGTCAACGATGAAAGTAGACCCTAAAAAGAAACATTACGCGATCGTGCGTGATTTTTAATTAGTACGTACTTGTCCATTTTGAATTGCCAGTAGGCTTGACGGTCGACTGGAACGTACGTGAAATCACCAGTATAATGTTCGGGATCGGAACCGCCAAGAATCAATTCGCCACCAAGCTTCTGTGAAGCATCCCTACGGGAAAAAAAATTGAATGAATGCACAGATTGAAGAACAAATAAGTTAATAATATGAGGTTTTATGGATCGGATTACTCGAATTTGGGGGGAAAAACGTGAAATACAATATTTTCGGTAGGCATAAGTGAATAAAATCTACTCAACTGTAGACATAGGCATACCTGTTCAAGTAGAAGCTGAAAACTGGTTGAGATATGAGACCCTGGTTCAGCATGTTGTTGAAAACTGGCGTCACTCCGTCGACTGAGATTCTTGGGTATGCCATTCCTAAAATTCCATCAAATTTGGCCGCCACAAATGCGAGCCCAGGCTCACTCATAGCTTCGGCAAACGTTTGTTTCTGAACGTCAACATTTCCGAACTGAAATATATTGAAAAATTCACGAGAAAAATTAATTCTTGAGGATAAGATATAGCAATACAAACTAAAAACAGACCACTGTATGGAAAAGAAAATGATAGACAATGATAATAGATAATATGTGTTGAATACTCACTGATACCACATCGGTGGATAAAAATCCGGAGAGACTCCCTGATCCGTAGCGAATTTCAAATTTGGTACCATTTGCCTGGTAGGTAGTTGATTTTTTGCTATCGTACTTGTTGTGAAGCACTGTAATTTGGCAAGTAAACAAATAAACAATGCTGAAGATTCATTACGTGGTATTGAACGTAACTGATTGTGAAACAGATTAATCTTTAGAAATGATATAAGCCAATTTTTTTTATAAACTTATGAATATCATTGGTATTGCGTGCATTTAATTTCTGAATAAAGTTGTCGGCGTAAATCTGATAAGATCATTTGATCAGATTGCAAGATTTAACTAAGCGGCGATGACTTGTAAGAACTAAAGTCAGTTCTATTTAATTGGCAGGTGGTCAAGTAAATATTTATGATATATATAAATACACGCTAATACCTTCAACTTTAGCTTGGCAATATTGTCATTATTTATTATTTGTTTACAAGATGCAAAAAGAGCGTACGCATACTTACAGCAAGCTATGTTTGTGTAGTGGCATTTTTTGGAGGGCACCCAGAGGTTGGATGAGCCAGTGTCAAATACGACACTGAACTGTTGGGGTGGGTTGCCAATCGTTATATAGCCGTAATATTGCGCATCCAAGTAATTCGACAGAGGTTCAGGAGTGGGACCACCGTACCGTAAACGGATTTGCTGCACTTCAGTACCAACAGATTGAAGCTTCCTTCTAGCACTTTGTGCTTTGTAGAGAGGAACTCTGTTGAATGAGCAAAAATTATACAATGGAAAATGACCATTCAAAACTGATTTTCGAACAAATTTCGGCTTCTGCAGTTGTTCTCAATTCACGAAAAAAAAATTCAGTAGATTGTTTTTTGGTTAAAAATTATGCAAATATTGAGGTCAGGAAACTTTGTGGAAATTTTAGTGCTTTTATTTTATTATATTGATTTGGAATAGAGTCAAAGATTCAATAAACAACGTCGTTTATAAATAAATATTACTGTTGTGAAGTATTATCATTTCTGCTCAGCGAGGAGGTCTGTAATTATCTAACTTATACGATACAGTTTCCACAGAAGTGAAAAATGAAACATAAGTAATAGATAACAGGAGAGAAAGCGAGGTGCAACCTCTAGAGGTCAATCTAAGTAAAGCATACATTCTATATGTATACGACGGCTGATAATATTGAGCAAACAAAATTCCAGAGGATAGTTACATCTACTCAAACGTGGACAGCTGATTTAAAAATCAAGCTAAGTCAGTATTCGTATTAACAATATATGTATCTCTGTACGTATAAATATAATGTATCCATTCGTAAATCACGTTGGACAAGCACGATTATTAATGGGAAATAGAAAACTCAATAACAGATTCACGTTACATTTATTTCAGTAGTTTTCGAGCCTATATCTTAAAATAAATTGAAGTTTGGTTTAAAGGAAAGAACTTTTTTTGATGGGACGATCCAATCATAATAAATAGTTAATGTACACGCAGTGCATGAGGCTCGTATTATTCGAACACGGGAACAAAGGTTAATTTTTCAATGGGAAAATTGCAGTCTAGAAATGAATCATTTGGTTCGGACGTTTCTTTCTCTTTTTCTCTCTGTGTCAGAAAAGGATGTGCTCAATCCTTATTCATGCGTTGTTTAAAAGCAACAAGTTTCGATTCGAAGCCGATAATCCTCAAAATATGTGCATTTGCATTATTCATATTTTATGACGAGTCAGTTGCACGTGAGTTTTGTAAGTGTGGTTCCCAGTTGCTATAAATTTTCATCTATTAAGTTGTATTCTCGTAGCAGTACTGATATATGTATATCCGCCAGGCGGTGCCAAAAAGCCACAAAGTCAATTGCCTCTGTAGCAGATAAAACCCCGTTAACAATGGACGAGATAATGAGTAGGAATATTATATTGCGAAAATACAAATATAGCAGGATACGTAATAAAGGTGAAATTGACCTGAAATATCTTTCTAACGGCCATAGATTATTTCCGTTGCTTATTTTCAATGATATTCTAATATTGCTTTACCTGACTAGATCTCCGCTGACAAGGGCAACTGCCGCAGCCACCCATAAAATAATTCGCCACATATCGGCGCCGTTGATGTTGAAAAACGTTGATTCGACTTCACCGTGGACTTGTGGAACAGCGGATCAATTCGCGTACGCGGGAGACAAAGTCTCGGTTTAATATGTGCGTAAAACTTGGACGAACGGTAGATGTCGGCGTCAAAACGATGATGACAAATAATATTGAAGATCGGTTGTTTCCGCTCCCTCCCGACTCCCGACCCCTGATTCTGACGTCGATATCGCAACAGTGCCGACAACCGAGAATTCACCGTCTCGATTCTTTTCGAGGCAATCACTCGATGTTCCGCATCGTTCGATATAAGCGAGTCGATTGCACAGAGCGATAGATCGTAGCTTTGGAGGAAAATTTAAAGTTTGCATTGCTGATCTTCGCCTTTGATACGTGACACAGCGTAATGCAGATGTTTCACACGGGTAAATTTTATTATTTTTCGACAGTAGGTACACATACATTATTTGAGAAAAATTAAAATTTGTATAAACATTATAAAAGGAACTTATGCGCGATTATATTTATATAAACGTACGTTGACGGAAAAATATAAAGACTGTCAACCCTGGGATAACTTTCGTTACCAGTATTCGACGGGTAAGTGAGGCTGGAGCCATAAGAAGCCTAGTTAGCGATTTGATAATTTCTTTGTCCGCGGGAGCTGTTTAACACGCAATCCCATACGACATATAAAACCCCATTAGGTTCACAGTCTTTGAGAGTCTTCAGTCAACTATACATATTATGTCTTTAGAATTTAGTTTTTCCGATTGTCACTTGACCGTGATTAAAATTGTACTCTGTATAAAATTCCATTAAAAATGCTCCGCCTAGTTGCCAAAACTTCTCATCGCTCGGTACAAATGGTGATAGGCATATTTCCAAACTTTCGTATGTTAGCTGGAAAGTCACAATCAAAATTAGTAAAATAAGATGGTTCCATTCAAAAACTTCGTTTGGTATTTCTCATAGTGAAATAAGTAATAATACAAACACTAACCTTTTCACAGTTTTCTTTTTCTAGATATCATACACTAATGAAGCTCATACAGTCATTTTTCGTTTTTTAAGTACTTACTGACTGGTATAGGTGTGAAAATCAAAAAAAATCTCATAAAGTTATAGCGTATACTCACATGTTGAACGTAGTACTTTGAATTGATGGTGAAAGTCTTTTCAGCTATTTTGAAGTCGATCGGTGGTAATTTTGCAAATTCCCTGCAGTTCACCTGATGCAGTGTAGGTGATACAGCACGCAAAAAATAAATCACATTCATTAAATTTTTATGACACAAACTTAGCTGTCACTTATTTATAGGAGTCTAGAAATCCCTGTACAGTTCGAAAAAATAATATCTACGCCATATTACCATGTATCTGTCCATTTTGAAAATCGCTGGCACGAATGATCTGGCACCTAGCAGGTCGTTTATTAACTGAATTTCGTCCCTTGGCCCGATTATTGTGTTTGTGCTACTATCCAAAAGGGCTTCACAGCCATCCTTGCAAAATGGATGAGACTTATTCCTAACATCTATAACCATTCTGCAAGAATCAAAACGAACCTTGTTATCGTTTTTGTCCATTTATATTATGTATTCTCGAAATAAGCAAGAAGAAACTTATTACCATTCAGATGGAAAGTGAAAAGTGAAATATTAATTGATGAATTAACTTTGAAAGATCTGCTGTGCGCTAAATTCACCTGTCCATTTTGATCTTCCAGTAAAGTTTCCCTATCACGGGAACTGTAACCAGTGTTGACTCGTTAACATGCTTTCTATCTGGTGCTCCCAATACCAGACGACCAGCTCTTTCTGTGGTCGCATCCCTGAAATTGTGTGTAATTTTATTTATTTATTTTTTTACTACTAGTACAATAATGGTTATTTTGGAGTATTTTAGAAACGAAATATTCTCCATTGCAATTCAATAAAATTATTTGCTAGAGTGGGAAATAGCTCATTATTGTCCGAGCCTTCAAACACATAAAATTGATAGTCGTGTATAGAGACGTTTGAATTGCAAAATTCAGAAACGAATTTATTTCCTGTAGAATAATGTAATACGTGAAATTCACCTGTTGAAGTAGAATGAAAACATTGGCTTATTGATAAGCTTCTGTTTCAGCATGTTTGTGAAAAAAGATGGAGCCTTGATGTGTCTCAGGTCTGGAAAACCAAGACCTATAATTCCATCAGCTTTGCTAAGTCCATAAGGAATCCAAGGGATGTGCGTCATCTCGATGAAACTTTGATTCTCTATTGTTAAATGATCGAGCTAGTAATTTGAATTGAAAAAGAGCTGAGTTAATAAGATTAATCACTTCATTAGATGGGTGAAAGTGCGAATTGCTCTGGTTGACAAGATATAAGGAATTATTAATTTTCGCGCACAAAATTTATACGAAAAGGAATAATATAAGACAGTTCTTACTCTGAATTTATCCCGGGAAACAAAACCTTGGAGATCGTTTGCTGTGTCTCCAGTTGAAAAGATGGTTCCATCTTCTTGATAAGATGAGGATCTACTGCTGTCATATCTCGTATGCGTCACTGTATTAAACCAAACGTTAATTGATGAAGAAAGATCTTGAATCTTATGTAACAAGAAACATTAATGTAAATCATATAGTTTGAATATTTTTTATGCAACGTGTTAATCAAATCGTTATAAATACAATTCAATATTGATTTATAACTAAGAGTTTTGTACGTGGTTAAGAAGGAATGCTTAATAGAAATTGTTCCTGCTAGAACCATATTCAATTCTTACTGCAGGCTATTTCAAATAATCCACAATGCGCAGAGGGTATCCAGGTGTCTCCCCACATAGTGTTGAATACCATTTTGAAATTCTTGGCCGGACTTCCAATGCGAATTATTCCGAAATATTCTGCCTATAATATATCGTGATCAACATAGGAACAAAAAGACACTCGATACCTGGTATCAGTGTGCGTTTTTTAGAATCGTATGATACATGTGAAATAAAACTACAAGTCGATGTATGTTAGTCTGTTTACTGCATTGCTTTCACTCTTGAGATAACAAGTATTGAAATTTATCTAAGATGTTTAGTTTCACAATGATATGTTGGATAAAAAATGTAAGAGACAGTATGTGTGTGAAATTTTATTCTAATCACTTGATTGGCCTAAGTGCAATTTTTAATGGGTCCACTTACATCCATAAATTTTTGCAGAGGGATCGTATCGTTGTGCCATACTGGATTTGGCTTAGTTTCACTTGCTTTGATACTTTTTCCACGTGTTTCATCACCGACAATTAAACGTTGCCTGTATATCGGTATGCTGCAATAATTTTATCGTTTTAACTGTTTTGAATTCGATTCATTCCAGAAAGAATTGAATCTAAGAACTCAACAAGAATCATGATATTAGACAATAGTACATATTTTAACTTACTCAAGGGTCGCAGCGATGCACAGACTGATTAATACTGCGGTAATCGCGGCACAGAAACAGATATTTCTGGTCATTGTTCGCCTTGGTTCGAATGCCAAAATTCGTGCTCTCCACTTTGGAATTAATAGCGATTAAACAAGTATTTTGATACGGTTCACGCGACTATTGTACCAATCAACATTCGCCGAATAAGGACGGTTATTATTACTGTTAATTTCGCACAAAGAATTATTCGTGTTTGCACCAGCAGCGGCAGATCCGACCTGATCGTAATTCTAGATAGAAATAAAATGCATATTGAGGAATGATGCCGGACCGTCACGTGAGTGACTCAAGCGGGGAATCCCGGATAACGCGGTCTTACTTTTTTATCATCTTAGGGAACCCCGGATTAAGACCATTCCCACCATTCCTTATGTCGTTGACTGAAGACCGTTAAAAGAAGGTTCCCTAGTCGAGTTTCGTGGGCCGTATAAAATAGCATGTTAAACAGCTCCCACGGATAAAGAAGTTACCGGATCGCTAACACAGCTTCTTAAAACGAAAATTTATTTAGGTTGCTGCTTATCTTCGGGGTTACAGTTTGTCAATTCTCCGTCAACGTTCGTATCTTACGGAAATCGCGTTCCTGCCGTTCAATTCCCACCACAGACGGGTACGGTAATGACGATTAAACACGTCCATCAATTATGCCCAATAAAATCGTTCAACAGAGGTCAGGCTTTTAATTTTTTGCACCAAACTGCGGATAAGAATTGGAAATCAGCACGATAAGCTGTTAATCTTTTAAATAATACAATCCTGGAACTGTAATTTTCTGCTACTTTGCTATCAGGTGGCGTATTTCGGTACGTAAAATTCTTAACGACCGCGAATTTTCAATCGAATTTTTAGACGTGCTTAGAAGTAAAGAATGCTTGAATTAAAACGAACATTTTTATTGCCGTACTAGAGAATCTGTTTAGTTTTGTCTGCAATATATTGTTGAACACATATTGAATTACACAAATATATATATATATTTATATATATACATACATATATATATAGTAGTAGTAATAATAATAATATTATTATCCTGTACATGTACATCTTTTTTTTTCTTTTTTGTTTGTTAGGTCAATAATATCTTTATTATTATTATTGTTATCTTCTAAACGTTAGTTAAGATATATTAGAATTATTAGATCATATCGTCGTTTGATTCTACATATTGTATTTATTTTATAAAATCCACCTGTTTCAATATACATATAATTTTGTTGTTTTTTTTTTTTTTTTTTCCTTTTTCATATTTTTTGTATCATGCATTTCCTAGGTTTCCTTTTGTTATTATTTTGGCTTCTTTCTTTCTTTTTGTACGATAATTATCTAGTCTTTTTGCCGGCTCGAAAATGAGACATCATTGGAAGGAAAAAAATCTGGAGATAAGCAGTAAGAGTTGGGTTGATTACAGGTTTGATGCGATTATTATTATTATTACCTTGTTTGTTAGATTTGTTTTCGCACTTTGCTTTCGCATATTGTCAAAAAACTGTGGCAATATTTTTTTTTCAATTCTTTACAGGTCCCCGTGTAGTGATATAAATTTGCAAGGGTTGGGAGAGAGATTTCGGCAAATGTATTAATCTGGTTGTATCACTTTGCGATTTACTGGTTTTTTCTTGTTCTTTCTTTTTCACGTTATCCTAGTGTTTCAAAACAACGAAAATTTTCTAAGTCGACACAGATAGACACGTTCTACTACTTTAGAAATTAAATTTATAATATATTAATTGTTTGCGCAGCAACAGCTGTCTGCAAAACGTAATATTATTCGTCTATTAACTACCGTTAAAATATTATTCAATATAATACGTTTAAAATAATATAAATGCATCCGTCGCACCTATTGAGACTGAAAAGTCATACAGGTGTAATATGCGGTAGTTTTTTATGCAATGTTTGTTATGCAATATTTTTCACTTCTCTTTTTTTAAATGCAACCGGTATAAATGTAATTTTTTACAAGCCAATATAAGTATTACAACTCATCGAGCAGCTCGCGGTATGAAATTTGATGAACGCTGGTTTCGGAAAAAATAGAAGAAAAAAGAAACAACTTCGACACGCGCATTCTAAAAATTAGATAATGATTATTCTTCTTTTGCGTTAAATATACATACATTATTATTATCGTCGATAAAATAGACTGATGTCTAATAATTTTGCTCTTGCTCGTCTCTTCATGTACAATATTATGAGAATAACAAACGTAATGATAAGAGTAGTAATAATTATAATCATGCAAGTTACCTTTTATACTAAACTACCAAATACTGAGATTATGTTGCATCTTTTTTTTTAGTGTTGCGGCCGTATATATGGTATATAAATGAATTTGCCGAAAAGTAATACACTGCAAATAATACCGTTCAATACAAAAATTTTGTTACTGCTGTAAAATGAGCGACCGATACTCGAGCAAACAAATAACCCGATGTATAATTTTCAGCTTGCAATATGTAGCTGAATTTTTTGAAATATTTCCATCCTTTTTTACCTTCACATATTTGATTGAATTTGCACGGCATACTGACACCCGGTTTTACAAACCTGGTTTGACATTTCTCCTGTCACGCATTCAATGGTAAAAAAAAAGACCTGAACAAAATGTTTACGGCGGCAGGTGTACAGAGAAAGAAAAAAAACATAAAATTAACTGAAATGCGATGGTTGGTTTTGAAACGTGACTTTGGCAAAGAAGGAGAAAGACGGAAGACGAAATTCTAAAGCATAGAATGGAGATTGTGATTTTTAGCGCACAGCATGTTTCGTTAAATCTAATTTATCGTCGCAGGAATGTAATAGATTTCACAAACGAAAATAGAATTAATTCTCTTCTCGCGAAGAAATTAGCGCTATGTGATATGGACGTGTGTAATATAATACGGGGTAAGGATGGTATTCACCTCGAAGAATAAAAGAAATTCTCGTGTAAAAGTTTATTAATTAAAGAGGAAGAGATGTCTACAGATTGTTTTGCGACATAAAAAATCGTAGTTAGACACGCTTCTGAAAAATGTCTTAGAAAGCGCGACATACGCGTGTCGAAAATTTCAGTTTTCGAGCAACGCGTGGCGTTTCGGAAATGATTCTTAGTTCGTCGCAAACTTAAAAAACGCATACCACAGAACATCGTAGGAGTCTTGGAACACGATTTTCAAAACGACATCATTTGAAAATCATTTTTCAGACCGCCTCGGGTTTAGAACGTCGTTTTTTTTCTTCCACAAACCGCGATTTTTACTATACACAAAATAACCCATACACGTATTTCAACTTCGATGACTTGTTCACTTTATATTTTCTCTGACCATTGACCGACTTTCCAGTTTTCGATTCTCTGAGATAATTAAGTAATATGAAATAGAAAAAAGAAAAATCTCGGGGAAAAAAACACATGCATTCAAGCGTCAGATAACGGAATTTTTCCTTCGCAGTGATACTCTTCACGTCGTTCATCGGTAATTTACAATCTAATACCACGACGACACAGGTTGTATAAAAAAAAATAAAAACGAAAGAGCGGTGAGGAAATCGTGGTAGAATCGGCATGGGTCAGGAATAGTTGAATATCTGATAATGAAAGTGAGTGTTGAAGCCACACACAGAAGATCGCTCAACTGTCAGTTTTTGCGCTCTTTCTTTCTCCTTCTCCGTCATAAAGTCGTACGTTATAACGCACATACACACGCTCATCATGTCACTCGGCACGAATATATAATATAACGCAATTTAAAATAATTATAATCATAATAATAAAGGTAGTAGTAGTAGTAATAGTAATAATAGTAATAATAATAATAATAATGCAGTACATATATCTCAATCAGTTAAATCAGAACGAGTTTTTCGTTGTTTTTTTTCCATTTTTAAGTTTTACGACACGATTCATGGTAAAAACAAGTGGTAGAGGTACACGTTTGCTCTCCTATCTTTCCTTTAGCGGTTCTTTTCAATAACCTTATTTTATTTAATTTTCTTAATTTTTTTTCATTATGTTCATTCTTTTTTGTTACTTGTGTACGTTCTTGTTAAACATATATATATATTTCTGGTGCTTGTTTTTCTTCTTCCTGTCCTGTCGAGTGAACTGTTGGTTGGGTATTATTATTATTATATTACTTTTAGTTTAAAGGGTTGGTTTTGTATTTCTCCTTGTTTTTCTTTTGTAAGTTTATATCGGGGGGAGGGTGAGGTTCAAAATTAAGCAGCCGCCTCCGCTTCTCCGCCGTTGTTTTCCGCCTCTGGACTTTTATCCTCCAGTTTCGCCTTCTTCTCAGGGCTCCCGTCTTCCGCCGGTGATCCGTCGACTACGTCTGCGGACACCGTCGATTTCCTCTTTATGCAGCAGGCATCCACGGGCGCATCTGAAAATAATTGAACGTAATTTCATTGTGTGTACATAATAGAATGGTGCTCAATATCGTACAGAAAAAGAATAAATTCATTTCCTATAAATTGCATTTGTTATACATATAGTCATCCTTATAAAATGTTCTTGAATATTTCACAGATACCTTTTTCCCGTATAATGCCATGGGTGAAACACATACCTATATGTATACACTTACTATTTGAACAGCTGAATTGAATGTTTCTTTTTCTATCAATCCTCCCTACATCCATCATCATGGTACGAGTTAGTTAAAAATAAACATCTTTAAGTTTTAAATTGAAAAACGTGAAAAATTGTATGTAAAAAAAATCACCTGTGGAATCACCGTTCTCCGTTGATTCGGGCTCCTTGCTGTCCTCTGCCTCTTCCTTCTCCTCGTTTGACCCATTTTCTTTTGCCTCCTTGGCCTCGCCGTTTTCGGACGCTTTCGAGTCTTCATCGACGTCCTCTACGACCTTTTTCTCCTCTTCCACAACCTTCTTCTCAGGAGTGGCGACAGTCTTCGTTTCCCTTCGAGTACCGCGAAAAAAATGGAACAGAAAGAGATACGGATCAGTATGGCAGAAACGATTTAATGTACATGTTTAAAGCTACGTAGAGGGTTCCGGCACACATTGAATAGTTGATTTGGTCATTACATCATTATCTCTGAGCCAAAAATCATGTTCAGAATGAAAGAAAATTTATAATGATAGGAATTCTAGGGTACAGAATGCCTTGGTTTGTTTCTTCTTTTTCTTCTCCAGGAGTCTCGGCATTCCCCAATCTCCTGAGGGGAATTGAAAGAGGGATGGACGCGCGATAAAGGAATAATATACGTCGGTCTAGAGAGTTTTTATCACGAAGCTCTGTTGTGAAGGGACAAAGTTACAAGCGTGTATAACGCGAAATGCATACATTCACACATACATACATACATATACACGTGCATGCAACAAGGTAATCGATAGATAAATTCGATAATTGTTATTTTTATGGAAAGGATTGACAACCACTGTCGCGTATAACGGTTAATATTGCGAGATATGTAAAATTCCCGGATTAAACGTAAGAATTAGTGAGAACCTCTGCTCCGCCGGCACCGACTGCCTAGCGACGTAAATATGCAACACACATACGTTCGCACACAGAAAAACATACACACATACCGTTGTCGGTAAAATAATGACCTGACTTATATTATTATGATCGTTATTATTATAAGGAAGTGTATTCACATTGTTTCAGAACCTAAAGCTTCGCTTTTCGTGCCGGTTCTTCGTCTGATTCTCGCATCGCGGGTTTCGAATTTAAATTCATACGCGTTCCCGCTAATCGGAAAGAGATTGCAAAAGTTCGAAGGGGAAAAGATTGAGATTGAAAAAAAAACAACTACGAGTAGATGAATAATTACATCGACGATAATGCCTTACTTAAGATATTTTGACACGCTTATCCAAATACTTTCATGGTCAATTACGCGGCAATGCAACGTAAAGAGAAAAGAAAAAACGCAGACGTTTTTACTCGTTTTTAAATCTATTTTGGGCAACGACGGCGGATAAAATACGGGACCGTTGTTCAATTTGCAAAGCAGTTTTACACGCATGGACGACGAATTTTAACACTCGTGCAGTTCTTTTTTCGTATACCGAGAGTTCTTACTGGATTGAAATAAATATATCCAGCCCCACGGGGCAAAGTAAATAAAATAACGCGCGGTTGTGTGTAGGAAAGCGGAGCGGAAGGGTGGGGGGGATCAGCGATTTGTTATCCTTTTTTTAATACCTTGTCGGAAAGTCGTTGGCACGACTAGTAAAATCGCACACTACATTCAAGGCGAGGAAAAAAACTGAGGCCAAGTGTTTTCCGATACTTTTGGCGGAGTCTTTACCTGCCGGCAATTTCACCTACCCTTTTACTGAGCTCGTACGCCAACGCTTGCGTAGTAGAGAATTACGCTAGCACAGGCAGACGGTAAACTTCTCACAGATGCTATAAGGACCGGAGAAATAGCAAATGTCTATGTGTACACTGTACGTACATTCGCATACTGTGAAAGACGTGAACGTTAACATTAAACATCGCCGGGGCGGCTCGCCACGCGATCATGGCCGTTGCATTGCACGAACTTCAAAATGTTATAATTTAACAATCTCTGTTTCGTCTCGTGTTTCTTCCTAACTAGATAATTTCATTGCGCGAAAAGTAAAACTGACAATGCGTGAAACGTTTTTAGAAAAATAAGTTAAAAAAAATATATATATATATAACTATTTTTCAAGCCATCCAAACTCCGTCGGATGAATTGCATTATTTGTATGTACGGATAAATTGGATCTCTCCTGTTGGACATGATTGATGGGTATGTTTATTCAGTGAGATGCGACTCTGCGGTGTTAAACAATTGAGGTTTTCGAATCTACGATCACATGATACTCGGTTGTGCCTGCAGATAATTTGATATTCAAATATCCCCGTTCAATCTTCAATCCAACGAATTTTCCTCAATAGCGAATAACTCATTGAAACGGACCGGTACGCCGGCAGTATGCGAACGCGGATTCACAATTCTCTGTCCAACCTGAAATCATCTCAATCGGCTTTCGATGATTCAATAAATCAAAATCGGTTGTGGCTGGAGGGTTCGGACTTTTTTCAATTTACCGGGCTCACGTCAACCCGGCGAGCAATAGCCAACCCATCCAGACCTCCGACATATACATACTACGATTCATTCATTCGTTTGGTTGATTTATAGCGTGCAGCATATTCGCACATTTGCGCACGCATTCGTACACACAGGGCTGTGTGTAACGTGATTCAAGCAGTTCGGCGAAGAACGCGAATTACGGTAGTCGAAACGCGTGGGAAAGAGAACCCGCGAGGATCGCTAAGGGACGGGGAACTCCCGACGTTAGCGCCACGCGGCTAAGCGTCGTTGCGGCGAGCTCGAGAACAACTCGACTCCTCCCGCCCCTTCTAGCCTCGTTCCCCTACCCGTGCCTGTTCCTGGCGCTGCCCCCGGCCGACCCGTGCCGACCGGTGGAACGCGGCAAACGATGGAGAGAAGTTCACGGCACTCACACAGAGATACCTTGCAGCCTACCGGCACACAACAAAGCATAAAACCGCGGCGAAATGCTGTGTAGAGAGGAACGTATAAACCGACGTGCGCACGGTTCGGTTCCATCTTCATACCACGGCCGCGGTGTTGTTGAATGGAGAATAAACAGTAAACGAAAATGAGAGAAAATGAAGCGAAGAAATAGAATTTAGGAAAGAGAATACACGTACAGGGTTACACGTGGGACCATTTTTGTAAACAGTTTGTAGTGGTTCGTGTACAAAATTGTATTTTTGTATTACGAGCTGGTAACATATTCCGGAAAGGAAGTGACCGTTATCAATAACGTCGTTATGATTATTCGAACACCTATTCAACGTTTAGGGACAATTTATCGCTAGCAGCGCCGCTGTACGATCGACGATTATTTCCAGGTATGGATGTAGCATCGCTATATCTACACCTACAGAATACACACGAAACGCTTTTGAAAGCGACAGCCGACACACGGAGAAGAAACAACGATCGATAGAACGGAGAGCGTCGCGTTCATCGTGTGTGTGTGTTTGTGTATGTATTTGTCATATACAGTGTCGGCATGGGTACATCGTACCCACAGGCACGCTTCATCATACTGTACCACAGCGTATAGTGTAGTAGATGTAAGTAGAGTCTAGGACAGTACAGTCGGTGGCGAAAAGGCGGTTTGTCCGCTTACGCACGCCGTACCGACTACGTGAGAGATGGCGGTGTTAATAAATAAATAAACATAGGCGTATAAAATGTTCGCTGAAGAAGCGCTAACGAGACGATCAGTCAACGAGATAGCAAAAAAGTGACTATTCGTCGTGGAATAGTTCTTTTCACCGCTCTCCCTCCCTCCCTTTCTCTCTCTCTCTTTCTACCTCTTACTTCCATGGCGTTATTGCAAAAGCATGGTCAACAGAAAGGCGGGAGGTGGACAAACTATAGCGAAGATGGATACGCGTACGAAAGCGCCGCCATTAACACGTGGGAAAGGACCGTAGGTGAAGATATAGCGGGATAATCTTCCCCGAAACAGGTGTATAAATGTAGAAAAAATAAGTTCAATTCGATCCGCGTTCTCCGCTGCGACGTTACCGCGCAAGAGCGGCGTGGGTATTTTTCCCCGCGCTTCACTCCGCCGACTACCTGCAAGCTCTCTCCTGCCTCCCCGCCGCCGTTGAGAGAGGGTAGAAAAGAACGGAGGGAAAATGACAAATTGATGTAGAAATTGACGCAAGCGAGGAAAAAATATACAACTAATGTACGAAAGGCGTAAACGGCAATGTTTTGTACGAGGTCTTATATTTTAACGCGAAAAAAGTTGGAAAAAACACACACACACACACACCCGACACGCACACAGGGATATACACATACAGGTAACTCGCCGTGTCCACGGTTTCGGATATATCTAGCAATGTGCACAATATACTAACTTGGTATCAACAGCGGCGGTATCGGCCATGATGAGTTTTCCTTTGAAATTTACTTTCAATAAACACAAATCGTAGATAGGTTAAATAAAAGTGTTGCTAGGTCACAAACGCGTCGAAGACACTGAGCGAGCTCCGCTTGCTTGACACACTAGAATCCCGGTCACTCCGCTGCCGCGTACTGACGCGCAAATGGCAGAGAGAGACACGGTCGCGTCCCCCGGCCGGGCGGCCTTCAAACGGCTTCCTTTCCCGCTCGATTCCAGATGGCGCCTCGGCACGCGCTTCTCCCCCCGCGGCGCTGCGGCTCGACCAATGAGCGAGCCGTTATCGAGGGATAAGAATTTTGTACTTTTCCGGTTGCATAGGGCCGCGAATCGTTTGAACAACTAATGCCGGCGATATAACGTGCGCGAAATCGAGTATCGAGCCCGTTATTTTATTAAGAATTTATCAAAGGCCGATATTCCCACCGCGCAACTCGCTCGGCAATTGCAATCGCTCGGCGGAAACGGGGTGGGGAATTTCGGAGAGTTCTAGAAGTTTCGCGCACCGCGCTGCCGCTCCTTCCGGTCGGTTGCTTGATTCGTTCGCTCGTTCGTTCTTTCGTTCGTTCGTTCGTTCGTTGGTAGGTAGGTATGCCACTAACTAAAACCAAACGTGCCACGCTGTGCGTGCCATCCTATGCCGTGCCAAGCCAAGGTGTAAGGCACCGCGAGGTCGACGGCTTCCACCCAGGCTTCGCTCCTCCCTATAATGCGATTCTCGTAACTCTTTGTCACGGAATGCTGATCTTTTATGTATCTAATGCACTACGTGTACAACGCCGATGAGAGCTTGTCGTTGTGGTCGTTATTGTTATTATTATCATCATCGTCGTGCCAAGGAGCGTCGTATTATTCACCGCGAAATTTACGTGGCTTGAGTTTACGTGGACCGTGAATCTGACTGGATTTGTAAAGAACGTAGTCACCCAGGCGTTGACACCCTGTTTCTATAACCATTTTATAACCGTCCAGGCTGCAGACGATCATTTTAAATATCGAATTCCGGGAACATTTCGAATTCAAAATTTCAGCTCGGATGTTCCGCGCTCGTTCAAACTTGATGCATGGGTCAACAGACGCCTTATATACGGCATACATATAACGTGTTATCGACGTGAAACGAGTGGAAAATTCAAGCTGCGTAACCTGCGTAACGTACATAAGTCACTATATAGATATGCGTGCGTCGAGCGCACGCGCGAATTCGGCCGGATATAGATCGATACCATTAGGTTATTTTAACGGAAAGAGTACGTAATGAGCGTTAAAACTAATGCTAGGTGTTGCTACTGCTTTTCGAATAAATGGCGTGGCGGGAGGGGGGGGGGTTATGCTGTGATGCATACGTCAATTGCTTACAAGCACCGAACACAAGAATTGGAGGTGACTAATATTAATTTAGAGAATTTAAAAGATGGAGATTCGAATCATCGTTCCTACCTGAGTCAATCTACACCGCAAGTGCGGTTTTTTCTATGCTTTTTTATTCTTGTTATATGTCATCTTATTTTATTCGACGCTATGACCGTACCGGCCACTGAATTTTAACTGAAATTGCTCGTAAATTCAAATTTTTCACAATTCGAACACCGTTCTCATGTACGAATCGCGTGCAAAGACGTCATCGCAACGCAAAATACCAAACAAAGTAATTCGGTAACAGCCGGTGCAAAAATTATGTGAAATGAGACACAGATCCTTAGCTTATGCTCCTTCGTTTTCCTCTCTTGCTTTCTCTTCAAATAATCCGATTCGTTTTTTTATTATTTATATATATTTATAGACGCAGCTGCGTATGCGTACTGTACAGTACCTGCGCATCGAAAAAATTCAAATTCTCACAACAGCTACAAGAAACTTATGCGACCACCATTGACGCTGCAACATTCGTATAGGTTTAATTACAGAACATATTCTTACTTTCTCGTTACTCCTCTCTTCTCCATACTATGTGACCAGTTGAGCTAACCAACCGACACGCTTGAAAGTTTATCTAATCTTTATTTGCTTATCCGGCATAATACAGTACACGAGTGTAATATTAAAGTATTGCTCGTTCGTATCTTAGCTGGAAATAAAGAAATGAAAACCAGCTCCGCGGTTAAAAAAGCTCGGGTGTTACCTCATTGTTACACCTTTACAGCCCCGCATTGGAATTTCCATTCTTATCGTTAAACATTACCATCGTATTCATTTATTTATCTGTCTAATACGCCAATCGACTGATTCCTTACTTTTCTGATCCCCGTCGAATGCCCCCTCCCTTTCCGCCGCTCGTCGTCCAGACCGGGCAATCTAAAGATGACGTATAACCGAACTGAAAATTTTTAATTTTCCAGCGACTAACAAGGACCAGTCAGTGTTCCAGTTTCTCTGTTTTTTTTTTTTTTTATTTTTTCATGTTAAATTAACGCCCACGATTGCTCGAACAGTCTCCAATAATAAATTTTCCTGCGGCTCGTGGATTCTTCACCCGCCTCATACCCGTGTGAGAATCAAGTCCGTGCACACGAACACAATTGCGCAACTCTCGGCTACCTTCGTCTATCTTCGTTGCAGTTTCGGCACGACGCCATATTCGAAGCTAACCGGCGCCACTCCGGCCGACTCGGCATCATCGCGTATGCCGCATGCAGTACCAACATTAAACTTACCTGCTTACGTCCAACAACGAGCTGTGGGAATTCTACTGGACTTGCTGAGAGGCGCGTCGCGGGTTGCGGCCCGCGGTGTCCGTCTTGATTCCATAAACCGGAGTAGACCAGAGCTATAAGGTATGCTCACGAGTAGTCGGTACGGTTTATTTTCGAGATTGCGCCGCATAGATTGTCTCATATTCTGAAATACGCCACTGAGTCATTACGAGAACGAGTGTCGGCGACCGGTCAACGCAAATCTCAATTTCTGCTGTATCAACATTTCGAATTGCAGAAGCAAATCGCGTCGGTCGTTTTCCCAGGTCATTTTTTTTTTTTTCTTTTATTCACATTCCCTGACAATCCAATTTTCGCCGTTACGCTGGATTTGCGAATATCTATCGATAAGACTTCGTTGTTGCAACTGTTTTAGGTCTTAAAGTCTTCGATAACATGTTTTGCAGTAATTCGACTTGGTACAGATGGATGAATTTCAACATGTAAAAATATTATAATAATGACAAAAAATTTCAAACTTTATTTATATGTATGTATAAGAAGTTACATTACGTCCCCTTAGCACGTGTGGATCGTTCCTCCTTTTTCGTTTTATTGGTTTTTCAGGATCTTAAGCACGTGCTACCAGTTAACACGTTATCGCATACGTGTATATGCATGTATATACACATACATGAATAACCTATACGCATGTGCGTACGTATACAATACTTAAGAACCTACGTGAGTGAGATATTTTAGCTAAGTACAACTTGAACGCGCTGCAGCTGCGTCGGGACATAAGCGTTGCAGGTGACGACTTGGGCCAGGCTGCAGATGTCTGTTCTTCTCAAGATTCATGTCTTCCTGTTCTTTTAACAGTCATTCCTCGACCCGTTCGCCCTAAATGTATTTATGATCGGACGAAAAAAAATACTGATTTAACATTTGTAAATTCAGTGGGAGGACAAAATAAAAATGTAAAAACCTGAGTTTATACTCTTGGAAACGTTTTGAGCGGGTGCGCGCTTTCCGCGACGATGTCAAACCCTTTTTATGATGAGCGAGAAATACTCGCTGCAAAGCGTTGAGGAAATTGCGAGAGGAGAAAGATAAATAGAGAATTAGTAACGCCGGATGAATATCACGATTCAAAAAACAGAAGAATCGTTCGGATGGTCCGTGAGGTGGCGCCACGTATCAGCAGTCAGGAAATCTGGCCGTTTTATAAAATTTATGGAATGTTTGAAATAAATAAATATTACAATTGATAAGGACACATAGAAATTATTTTCATGCGTGGAACTTGAAATTCCTAATTCCAAATTATTCTTTCCATGAACTTGTGAAATGCACTGTGCGCTGCAGGCTTACTGAAATTTTATTCCTCGCTCGTTGAATGCCTAATTTTAATAGCAACAGAAGCTGGCATCGCGCGCGCATAAACATGCTATATTCACACATTAGCACACGTGCCCCGGTGCACGGATGTGAGCTATTCTTGGTTTGCAGCGGAGACGCGGTTACCTAGATTATAATGTGGGCCGATGTGAAAAGCGTTGATACGTATATGGTTGCGGATAGCGTAATTCACTCGGAGGGCCGTCATCCTCGTCGACGTCGCCGGAGTTTTCGACGGAAGGAAAAATCCTCTCCGCGCTTCGGTGACGCAGCGAGTTCCTTGGCCCCGCACCTTTGCTCTTATGGTATATTACGTATGTATGTATATGTAAGCATTCCGTAACAGCACGCAAAAGGAGATATACAAGCAATAATGATACGGTCATTTTGTATAACTGTATAACTATACCGTATATGGCTGCGGACCCTTCACCTGGAGGGACTGAAAGCCTCAAGCGACGTAACTTCCGATTTGAAATGGTATTATGCGTTAATTATTGATCTCTCGATAGTTACGCCTTCGTCAATCCGTTTGTACATTATACGTGGAAAGCCATATTTTTCTGATCAATGTGGAACGGACCAAATATCCTGGCTTTTATTTAGTGAAACAGTAATGTCAAAAATAAACAGTTAACATAGTATTGCTCTGAATGTAATCTATATTTCAAGAAAAATACATTGTAAGGTAGCATGACATGTATCATCTAACCAGCATTCTTTAGGCATAATTAATTTTTAACGTCAGGCGCTACTACGATTTAATTAGCTCGTTACTCGCTTATATTTTCAGTGTCCGGTTCTTGTTTGAAACCACGTCAAAATTACCAACGCACAAAACGATCCTGAAGTTGATATGATACGTGATATTAATTTAGGAACGCTTTATAACGTGTATTAATTACTCCGTAATGCTTAAAACAAGTGAAAACTTTCAGGCACAAAGCGGTCGTACGTATAATGCGTATACCTATTTATAATATAAATATGCGCCGCTGACAGGCTATAATAAAAAATCAAAGAAAAGGAAAAATCTACAGCAAAAGTAATTCAAACTATCTCGAATGCCAAATTGAAGTTATAAAGTAAAAGTGTTGCAACAGTGCGCGCATGAAGCGCCATGTAAAAGGTATTTGACTTCGTTAATATCACGAACATGCGACGATTATTCGGTGCAACAGTTTGTACAATCTATGGCTGAGAGCGAAACCTGGCCAAGCTAAATAGTAGAGATTACGCCGCGCATCTTGAGACACACACATTCATCGCCGTCGGGGTTGGGAAGTGAAGTTGTTGCGGAAGCGCGTGGCGTGAGACTTGATCGTCCGACGACACCTACTGTATACCTGTAATCGCGATTCGATGGACCTCGAACGCGACCCCTGCAATATTGTAAAACAAGCCGGTCGTTCATCGGTCAAGATCCTACAATAAGCCGTCGTCACTTCACTCGACACGGGACATGCCGAGAGAATTTCCCTGTAAGTTTTCGTGTTTTCTTTTGTTTTATCTAGCGTAAAGTTCACCATTACGGTGTTTAGAAAGGTCCGGCGAAAAAACAAGCGTCTCTAATCGTTTCACTCGTCCATCAGACCTGTGTAAACACGATAGAGGAAAGAGCGGGCAATGTAATACCCTGCAATTATTCGGTGCAACGGTTTCGCAGTGTATGTACGATACAATCTATAAAAAAGAGTAACATGCGTGGCGAGATTTAGCTACACCGCTACAACCACAGATATTGACAATGCGGGGTTGTGTACATGCATATGCGAAGCGGCGCACACTAGTTCTCTCTAGCGAGTGTGGTGGCGCTGACATTTGCATGTATGCACACGGTTTGCGATTCCAGGCTTTGCGTGTGTAGTCTGATCATCGCATCTCAATACGCGCACACATTCACAGTCCGACGAGGATTACCAGCGTGAAGTTAACCGCGCGAGTGTTGAGTGTGTGCGATCAAGCTTATCCTCACGGTGCTACCTCCGTAGCAGAGATAGGTATCAATTTTTAATTTCGCATTTCGATTACACCCCTCGAGAATATCGCATCTCGGTAAGCTTCGTACTACAACATTGATTGTCAGTTTGATTCGTTGTTGTTTTTTTCGTTACATTCTATCGAAAGTTCTCCCCGTCACGGTTCTGTTCATACGCATATTTGTCAGTCGATTAGGTGCGACAGATTCGCAAGCATCTTTTAAAGTCACGGAGAAAAGAAGAAGCCCGTCTTCGTACACACAAAGTCTCGGCTGACGCCGTAAGTTCATTCGTGCGAAGCTAACCGCGGAAGTAACTTCACGAATGCATTTCCAATCGCCTAATCACGCTTCGATACGACCGGCTTCGATTCTGCCGTTTCTGCATGTCAGACAGGACGGGATTTCAAGCCTGTAAGTTACCGATTCAATACGGAAAACAAACGCCCGCCATTGTTTATCGGTTCGGACTCGTCGTTGCTCGACGTTTTCTAGAAATTCAAGCAGTCGAGCGAGGCGTTCAGTGTTTACCCCGGGAGCGTCGTCTTTTTTTCTCACCTCGTCTTTAATTAAATAGTGTGACACATTGTATGATTCTGCGAGTGAAAACTATCGGGCAATAAGATCGTACTTCTCGTTTTCGCGATTGTGATGTAACGAAGACGTGTCGGTTCTGCTTTCCGTCGGCGGAACGAATAGAAATAAACGAATCAAAGGGAACTTAGATTTCGAAACTGATAAAAGATTCGTAAGTTTACATTCTTTTTGTTCCTTCTAATATACTCAGCTCGATTATATCCGTATCTCCCTAGCTATTTTACCGACGCTATCGTTAGTTACGTTAATTAGTTTTTTTTGCTGGCATCGTGGTCAGAAGTATAAAATAATAATGAAACAACGCCGAGTCGAGTGCCGGGAGTGCATTGCAGCTCTAGGAATCATCAGGACCGTGAATTGGGAATTTGGACGAGCAACGAGAAGGTAAGAACACTTGTTTTCTACACATTGACTACTTATTTGTGTATTCTATTAAATAGGAATATTTACATGCAATCGATATTACGATCCTCTATAGTGCGTTTATGTGAATGTGTCGAAGCAGAGTCGAATTTACAATGTTGGTGGCCTAAAATCTGAAAAATTTGCCGCCCTATGGGGGCGAGATGTATTATACATGTGATAAAGAATGCCGATCACCATATGACAATGCCACAGTTGAGTCATAACATGTTAGGTATTGAGATTCTGTTCACGAATGTGTGAACAGATTCTTCTTCGAAATTTTTATTTTGTATTTCTTATGGACTCACAATACACTTTATTCAGCTAATTCTTATCCCGTAAGAAATAAATGAATATTGTACATTTATATTTCGACAGCCAGTGGTTCAATTCGATTCGGGTTTGTTTTATTCAAAAGTATGTAGATCAGGCTTCATGAAATTTTAATCGCAATTAATGGAAGGCATTGTTTCAGTGACAATAACGTTTACCATTTCACTCGACTGATTATACATATCTATTGATTGAAAATCTCCTCTTTTCGACGGCACAATTTTTGTTTCGTCAAAATTGTAAACGGTTCAAATTAAAATTTGATTTTTTACGAACGAAACTGAACGAAAAAAACTTATACTTTTGAAAAAAAGAAACACCAAACGAATGGAATGATTGGTCGTTGAAGCATGAATTCCCCAAATTTACTCACATCGTCAGACGTCTATTCGTACATTATAACTCCGTAAAATAATCTGCAACGAATTTCCATTTTGGGGTTTGCTTACTGATTTGAAAATGTAATTCGCATGACTCAAAACATCCTCTTCATGTTTGTATTTACGTTACAGTCATACAAGTGAAAAACCGAGTTAGTCGTGATTTTACTAATTTCACCTCAAATCGTGATTTTTTCAAGACTTTTCAATCAAGCCCGTTATTTTTACGAACGATGAAAAATAAGCAATTCCCGAAAGAACAATGTATTTCAAACTCGAGGTTAGAATTCAATTTTTGGATAATAAATGGAAGTCGAATTTTTATATTTCAAATCAAATATCTTTGAATGTGGAGAAATGTGTAAGATTGAAGAAACAAATGTCAACATTATTAAAAATAACATAGTCGATAGAATTTTAGTTTTTGCCCTTCAAATCAATTTCGGGCAACTGAAACGATTTCCCAAAATTCGAATATTTTTCTTTTTTCGCAAAGTTCGATTCAAGAAGAATTCATTGACTCACTTGAGTTTGTCGATACGACTTCCTAGACGCAACATAACTTTGATCGAAAATTCGTTAATTTCGTAAATAACCAAATTCTTACTTTTGATAACTAAGGAACGGGGTGACGGAAAGTTTTGAAAAAATCGGGGAAGGTACTCGCTTTTATAATTCAAGGAAAACTGATGGAAGAAAAAACCAAATCCAAGTATCAAATAAAAATAAAGTGATAATAATTAACGGGGACAAACCGGTCTGTTCGTTGTTAGCCTAGGCGTAAATAAGGGCCTGTGTTGAAAACGCTGGTGCAGCTGAAACTTTCTGATAAGCTGCGAGGAAAAGAATTGAGGAATTTTACTCATGTAAATTGCGAAGCGTGGAGTAGGAAGATAGCGAGTTGAACGAATCGTTGGAAATCGAAGCGAAAAAATTGTACGCGGGAAGACAATTGTCCCAAACGAAAGTTTCGCAGCAAACGAATTGCAAATTTGTATAATTGTAATTTCGGGCTATTTGCTTATTTTCCGCACAAGGTTTTTTGAAAAATTCGATTTAATATAGCAAGGATTTAAAATCCTTTTACTTTACGCGACGTGAACTCCGAATGGTGCAAAGCTAAATTGAATCACGTTTCACCTTCCCGCCACAATCCTTTACTCCGATCCCTGCCTATTCATCGTAGATATCATATCTCTTTCGAGCAGCTGTGCGTTACCACAACTGCATATCCCACATTTATTCGCCTCTCGTTCATACACATCTAAATTACATCGGCAACGTTGTAATTAAATTTTCTTTGTTATTCTTTGACCCTTTATACATTTATTTTATTTTTGTTCCGTAAATTTACGCGTTTGTTTTAGTTTGCAAATCCAGCACGGTAAATTGAAAAATTACGTAACGTAACAATGTCAGAAAAATAATTCGGTCGTTTGGTGAATTTCGTTCTATTCTTGAAGCAGAGGCGTTCTCTTTTCCAGATTTAAATAGATTTTGAAAATCGAATATGAGACCAACATTTGAATCTAGAATGCATGTAACAAGGACCGATTCGTTTTGCTAGAAATTGTAAATTTCTGTGTACAAAATTTTGATGAGTTTATATTCGAATGAATAAATTTTGATTCTATACGTATAGTATAAGCATCAGGCAACGGCACGTTGAAAGAAAAAGTAAACTTCATCGAATAAATCAATTTTTTCTTTCATTATTAAGTGGAAGAAATGAAAATTTAGCATCTAAAACACAGACTTAAAATTCGTATTGACCGATGTAATCGATCGAAGACCACAATCGTCGATAATGAAAATGAGTTTGAATCGAGGTCTTCAGTCTGTATGGAATTCAATTATTATTCCCATCTCAAACAGCTGTAACGTGGCTGCAACAAACCTCTGTTCACTCCAATAGACGAAATTAAGTCAACTCAGACATTGCCCTGTTACTTTAACAATGCAGTTGTAGATACTCACTTAATTTCAGTTTTATGAACTTATTATTCCACACATGTGCAGTCCTACGGAAACCACAGTCTCCGTTGTTGAAAATAATCAGATTCTCTGGAAAAACCGTAATTTAATTAAATGATCCCAACAATCGTAAGACGACCGCAAAAATATTATTAAATAGTTTTAATGCTCTTGCGGTTTACACGCGACGTGTAATAATTATCAACGCTCGGGGAACGTATGATTTTTGAATTTTTCACACCTACGCGTTGAATCGTCAGCTCATTTTTTATTCACGTACCACCGTTATTTCAAAGCCCCCCCCCTCGTATGTATTACAAATAACAGCGAACTCTTCGAATTACTTATAAAAATGCTAAACGTGTAACGGCAATATAGACAAACACTCCTATCTAGGCGCATACTCGAGATTTATCGTGCGCTATAATTAATTGTAAGTGTACGATCGATCAAGTTATATCTTCTACCTTACAACAACAGCCTCTTCTAACTACCCAGATACCATCTAGTTATGCATCATATTTACACATGTACACACGCATGCGGATTAACTTTGTTTTACTTTGTTTGTTGGTTTTTTTTCTTCTTCAATTTTTATGATGAGAAAAAATCACCGCTTGATTTGCGTTCGCTGCCGGTGTCGCTGTTGATTTTTTTTCTTCCTTGTGTGCATGTTTTAGTTTCTTTTTGTCTGTTTCAGACTCGATTTTTGAATAAATTCGAGACGGTCTAAATTCAGACATATATATATGAATAGTAAAGAGAGGTAGATTCGTTGACTTTAATATTGAATATATTTACTTATCTGATAAATATTTATAACCATGAACGTGATGTTGAGTTAATAATAATCCTATCTTTTACGTTATAAGAAAATAATGTTTTTTTTTCTTGTTTTGAAAACAAAGAAACCTTCAAATTAGCTGTTTGATCAATTTCTTGCCGGAAAGACTCTCTGGAATTCTCCGAGTAGTACCAACTTCCTTTTTCCTCATTCGGTGTGAGTGTATTTATTTTATTTTTTTTTTTTTTAATCTCGTTGAAGTCTCGTGAAAATTGTCAGCTCACAGGATCGTGTATCGGAAGAGGGATGAAGGGATGGTAATAAAAAAAAAAATAAAAAATAAAAAATCGCACACATGAAGGAAAAAAAAGTAAGAAATCCTTTGGCAAATTGGCGGCACAGCTGTCACTGCACCCAACCACCAGCGTCAACCCCCGTGGCCCTTCGACCCTTTGGAATCGATAGACCGAAAGCCGCGTTGTGATGCGATCCTGGCTGCGCGCCGAGGAGCGCAAAAAGAGCGACACGAAAGCAACGCAGCTCGATGCGCGCGCATCCGCGTTCCGTTTCCCTCTATCGTCGCAGAGTGAAGTATGGAAGAGGAGAAAAAGGAAAAACGAGAGAGAGAGTGAGAGAGAGAGAGAGAGAGAGAGAGAGAGAGACGGGAATCGACCAAGCAAACCCGACTTTTCTCTCTCTCTCTCTCTCTCTTTTTAGTTCTCTTCCTCTCTTTCTCTATAACCTTTGCTCGCATACGAGCGCCGCACGTGTAGCGTGTAGAATATACGTGAGGATGTGTGAACGAAGAGACCGAAACCGGCGCGCGGTCAGCCAGAAAGTCCTGTGTTTAATTTACCTTCCTCCCCGGCCTCCCCTCGACTTGACGGAACTTGCCCGATTGGCGTTTTATCTCTGTTTTGAGAAGCCGCGAATCGCGTGCACTCCGGACCCTGTACAAAGAGCGTCGAGCTTTGCTAATCTGCAAAGGATTATAACGAACGAGTGAATATACACCGCTACCCCATAAACCCAACTAACCCTCCCACCTATAACCCGATACACGGTGGTTTTATGCACACCTTACGTATGCGCATTCATGGTGTACATGTGGTTTAATCGCTTGTGCCCATTCTTCCGTACTCACGAACACCGTGTAGGTGTAAATACGTGTTGCACTCATGCCACACAGTTGCACACACTCGCTATCTGGTCACTGACTAGGTTCATTCGATATACGTACGGTTCAGGGTGCAGGAGGCTACGTCATTGGTATCGTTTTTATCATTTTTATTTCCATTTTTTTTTTTTTTTTTTATATCTTTTATTCTTCCTTCTCTCAAGGGTGATGTTAATTTTACAGCGAAACTAGTATGAATAGATAAAGCAAGGCAAGAATACGTCAGAAATTGAGGATATAGTTGTTGCGTTACGTAAAAACGAACAACCGTGTTGGGAGTAAAAGAATTAGTTTTATGCATATTATACACATGAATATGTACTTGGTGGTACTGTGCTTATGCGATACTTATGCCTAGAGTTGTCGTACAGAGGCACGTGTAATAACGCGTGTATAAGTCGAGTGCCGTTGTTGCTCCTCTGCTGCTGATGGCCGTGATGGTGGTAGTGGGATATATTCATCGAAAGTAAAGGTAAAGAGGAAAAATAAACAAGAAACGGCTAAATATAAACGTGCCGTAACACGACACATACCGCTATCCCTCAACCCCAACCGTGATGTAACCACCATGCTTCTTTATTTGCGTATGTGTCTGTAAGCGGCGGTTTTTTTTTCTTCTCAAATTTTTATTTTTCATTTTTTGCCCCACTTCGCAGTTTCTTTTTGCTCATTTTGTTGTCTCATTAAACGTCTGTTGGAAAATTGATTCGTGACCTCGTTTGGCCATGTGTCGAACATTGGGAAGCGAAACTCATTACATACTCGCTGTGTTCTGTGGATATAACGGTTTTGTAATAATCGTATGGGGTAATGTCAATTTTGAAGGAGATGGAAATAGTTTGGATAATTGTGTATTCAGTGCACGTCACGTTTATATTTATGATGTGTGAAATCTGGAGAAATAGACGAATTTTTGTATCCGCAGGGAAAGTTTCGCGCGCAGATGGATCGAACAAGGGCGCAGAGATAAAGTGATGGCGCGTAAGTTCAACGATGATTGCAAATTTGATGAATTCAATATTCTCAAATGCGGGTCAAATTTAGATACGGTTGTGGCACAACCGCAGCTGGAGATGGACGATAGATATTCAACCGGAGTTTATTTATGTTTTATGATTCGGAAGATGAAAGATGAAGCATATAACTACTTGCGTGTGTGTGTATGTGTGTGTGCGCATGTTTTATTTTTCTTATTTCATTTGCCGTAAATTTAAGAAAGGATACGCGACACGGTATACGTTACGAAGGAATTATATTGTATATTTGGAAGGAAAAAAAATGAACAAGTTGGCGGTGGTATGTTTAGAATTGAAAATTTCCACCGTGATGTTACACATCACGTTCGTGTTGTTGTTTTGTAAATAAAACGTTGTTGGACCTGCCTAAAAATAGACGATAATTTACGATATGAAAAACAGGATGGTATAATATAGGAATACATGTGGGTTATTTTGAAAGTGAAAGTCTTGAATAACATTATCTGTACATGTAATAACGATGTACAAATGCATTGCAGACGTTTCGTTGATTGAAAACCAAGTCAGAAGTTCAACTAAATAGTAAACATGAAAATACGAATCGAGGTGTAAGATATGCGGTATGAATCGAGTAGATTTTTCTTCGCAGCGATGACTTGTACTAAAATTTTTAATGAAATTTAGTAAACAACGATAAACCAAACACAAGTACATATTTCAAAAAGTTGACACCTTCTAAGTCATTCGGAAATTGCACGTCAATGATTTTTTCTCCCTAACGTTCCGTTACTGAACGTTACATTAATAATTTCAGCCTCGTAAATTTAACTTTTTACTTTCCTTACAGTTAATTCGTTACAGATATGAATTTATGCCCAGCATTTCGCCGGGAAAACCCGCGATAAGTTCTATTTTCTCCCTCGTTTGGTATAACGTTACAACATGTATTACAAATAACGAATAATACCTAATCTCATTGTTGCTAAGCGTGCAAAGAGCTTGCAAGTAGTGAAAGTTTTTGGATTGCATGTTTCATGTTGTTACGTGCGAAGTTTCATACATATTATACAACATATATATATATTATACAACATATATATATATATTTGTCGAATATTATTTCACGTAACTCACAAGATACCGAGGGAGGTTAATCTTTCTCACAATATTTCTCTGGCACCGCTCTTTCTCTTTCTCAAATTATCTATCCAATTTATCTTGGTTTTCTTGATTATGCTTTTATCATCGTCGTTATTATCATTGTTATCATCACACACCGTCCGATCGCGCGACTAGTTTCTCGGGCATATTGCACACACCGGCAACCACACACACGCACACACACACATACATACATATACATACATATACATACCCGAAACACTTCTCTACCTCTTTTTATCCATACACTGTGACGGCGGCAGGTGTAAACGGTGAGAAAAAAGAGGAAGGAGGAAGACAAAAAGATGGGAGCGAGGAGCGAGGAGAGGGAGGTCGCGGGGGGAAATAATGATAACAAGTAAAGCAAGGAAAGTCACCGTCCGCGCCGGTCTCGTGATGGAAATAGCGCCGGGAGGGGAGATTTGGTTCACCGACGCCGTCGGCAGGTGGCGGCATCAGCCGATCACTCCGGCCCGCTGACGCCGGGTTGCTACCCGCCATCTAGCGGACGACGGAGGTGGTTAGAATTCTCATCGTCGTTCGGTGAACCTCCGGCCATCCCTGAGGCGGCGGTGGCGGCAACGACAAGGACGGCGAGAGCGGCGGCGTCGGCGACGAGGACGACGTAACGCGACAACCGTATTTCTCTAGTTTGTGTTCACGGTCTATACGGGTTTACACGGAGCAGCGCGGACCAGCTCGCCCGCTCTCTCTCGACCTCCTCCTCCTCCTCCGTCTCCTCTAAATCCACCATTTTCGCGTTCGTGCAAAATCCCCGTGAAAGGATGGAATATTGTCGGCGGACTTTCGCGTAACCGCCGCACGTATACGGAGACGGACGCCATCTTAAATAAGGGGGATAATAACAATAATAAGAAAGAAGTAAAAAAAATAAAAAAAAAATAAATAAATAAATAAAAATTCCCCAACACAAAACAGAGGGTACAAAACCGGCGAGAAGATATCGTAGAGGAGAAAAGAAGAGAGGAGGGGAACGATTTTGATAACTCTCCTAAGGAGGGAAAAGGGGGGGGGAGGGATTCTTCGTGCGCTGTTTCGACGGATATATATTTTATTCTACATACACACGACATACAACATTCACATGCATATCTATTGAATATAATTCGAACGGATTGAAAGGAGAGGGATAAATGTAACGGGTGTAACCGAGAGGAATAATACGAAGATACTGAGCAATATTCGTGCTGTACTCTGTTTCGCGTTGACGATCGGCACTCGTCGCGAGTGAACGGACCGACGGTCGTAAATGCTACTTACTACTGCTGTGGCGTCCGGATCGTGAGACGAGAGAGAAATATACTGACTAAAGTTAGAGAGAAGCGGAGTTGGTTCGACGACGGATAAAAAGAACAACTGTACACCGAAATATTATTTCTGTCTGTCGCTCTCTCTTGCTCTTTCTCTCTCTCTCTCTCTCTGTCTCTCCCCCTTCTTCACCGCCTCGACTAGTCGAAACACAACTTGTTCACTCCGTCTCTCTTTCCCTCTCTAACACACAAACTTACACAGCTACGCGTATATACGGACAGAGTTTCGCCTCTTTCATCTTTTGTACACACCGAACGACACGACCTTTAGTCCGAAGTTCTCCGGCAGTAGTGGATTATAGCGGAACGTTGTACGCTCTTGTGCCGATATCTGCAGGACGTGAGTAACGAAAGAGCGAAGAAGTACGCTAAACAGTCGACCAATTTTCGGTGGGGAAAATATATATATACTGAACAAGTGTCGACGACTCGATTATACCAAAAGCTTGCGAGAACACACCGAATGATGCACGCGACGAACAATTGGTGACACTGAAAAACTTGTTGTGATATATACATATGAGGATAAAGTACAGACCGAGAGTCGGAGAAAATAAATATTGGTTATCGAAAAGTTGTTACTGTGACACTGCGCAACGCCACCGAGGAGGATCATCGAGTCAGGAACAGTGTTTTGTTCAATAAACGTTCCTCACTCACCGTCGCCCCTGCAGCGGTAGTTGTGGTGGGTGGTGACCAGTAGTGGTGGAGGTGGTGGTGGTGGTGGTGGTGGTGGTGGTGGCGGTGGTGGTGGTGGGTGGTGGTGGTGGTGGTGGTGGTGGTGGTGGTGGTGGTAGTTGTAGCAGTTGTCTGCACCAGCAGTAGCAGCGGCAGCAGTAGTGGTGGTAGTGGCAGCAGCAGTAGTGCTGGTTCCGTTGGAGGTGCCGGTGGTGGTGGTGGAAAGGTGACGGCGGGGTGAAAGATGGCGCGGGCCACGGACGAGGAGTGTTGACCCATTTCGTAAATCGAGCATCGATGGTGGTGTGAACAGTGGGGTGTCAATTAAGTGCGAGGAAAAAACGAAAGACAGATTAAGTAATAGAAAAAGTAAAGAGAGACGCGAATCGAAGGACAAAACAAATAAACAAATTTAGAAAAAAGAAAACATACAAATAAATTTAAGTAGATTACACCGTGGATAAAAAAAAAGTCTGGATAAGGGATAAGAATCGAGTCAGAATATTATCGTCAGAGGCGAAGGAAGGGCCTGGGCCGGTAGAGTGAGAGAGAGAGACAGAGAAAGAGAGACATTGATCCGGGAGGTGTTCCTACTCGGTTAAGTTGCGATAGCGCGAGTATTCGGGAGCCCAGCGTTGATACATCAAGCCTCAGTTGTTTGGCTTGATAAATTAACCGCTTTCCGGATTCATAAAAGCTTGCAAAATTTTGAAAAAATTCGACATACGTGGAGCCCTGGCTGGCTCAGGCGGCTCTTCGAAGATGGGTAACAACGCCGCAACGGCAAACAAGAAGGTGGACGCCGCCGAGAGCGTCAAGGAGTTCCTCGATCAGGCGAAGGAGGACTTCGAGGAGAAATGGAAGAAGAATCCAACGAACACGGCCGGGCTCGATGATTTCGAACGGATCAAAACACTCGGGACCGGGTCGTTCGGACGGGTAATGATCGTACAGCATAAACCCACCAAGGAGTACTACGCGATGAAGATACTGGACAAGCAGAAGGTCGTGAAGCTGAAGCAGGTCGAGCACACCCTGAACGAGAAACGGATTCTGCAGGCCATCAGCTTCCCGTTCCTGGTCTCGTTGCGCTTCCACTTCAAGGACAACTTGAACCTTTACATGGTACTGGAGTACGTACCCGGCGGCGAGATGTTCAGTCACCTACGCAAGGTCGGCAGGTTCTCCGAACCCCATTCGCGATTTTACGCCGCCCAGATCGTACTCGCCTTCGAATACCTTCACTACCTGGACCTTATATACAGGGACCTTAAGCCCGAGAATCTACTCATCGATTCCCAGGGTTACCTCAAGGTCACCGACTTTGGCTTCGCCAAGAGGGTCAAGGGCAGGACGTGGACCCTCTGCGGAACGCCGGAGTACCTGGCACCGGAGATCATACTCAGCAAGGGTTACAACAAGGCGGTAGACTGGTGGGCACTGGGTGTCCTGGTGTACGAAATGGCCGCCGGTTATCCCCCTTTCTTCGCCGACCAGCCGATACAGATATACGAGAAGATAGTGAGCGGCAAGGTCAGGTTCCCGTCGCACTTCGGTAGCGACCTTAAGGACCTTCTGAGGAACCTGCTTCAGGTCGACCTTACGAAACGGTACGGCAACCTGAAGGCGGGGGTGAACGACATCAAGGGTCACAAGTGGTTCTCGAGCACCGATTGGATCGCTGTTTTTCAAAAGAGGATCGAGGCACCGTTCATACCGAGGTGCAAGGGACCCGGTGACACGAGCAATTTCGACGACTACGAGGAGGAGGCGCTCAGGATTTCCTCGACGGAGAAATGCGCCAAGGAATTCGCCGAGTTTTGAGGCGACGAAGCTAATCTGAACCAATTTACGATCATCCGGTCGTGGCTGTTACGTCGTCGCAACATATCGCGCGATCGACAACAACTGGATCGACGACAACAACAATTACTACAAAAACAAAAACAACCACAACAAGAACAATATCAAGATCAACACAAACAACAACGACAACAACAACAACAACAACAACACCAACAACAACAACAACAACAACAACAAGAACAACAACAACAAGAACAAGAACAGCAACAACGGATCGCGTTGTCGCGTTCGGTATACAATCGAACAGTCGTCGCCGACGGTCACGACGATGATGACGACGATGATGACTTTTCTGGACGCAACGTGAAACGCGTCCTTCAGCTACGGCTACACGGCTACGGGGGTTCAAATTGAGGATGACGGGAGAAAGGAAAAAATTAATAAAAATGAATAACAAAAAAAAAAAAAAAAAAAAAAAAAAACCTGGGACCGGTGCCAAGTTTCGAACGCCGTACCATGTCCTAATACCGATGCAGGATTATATCATATACGCGCGTATAATCCGTATACCCCGTGTCTGCAATATACGTGTTCCGTGTGACGCGTCGTCTCGTTCGGTATCACGTGTAATCCTTATAATTTGTCCTCGATTGAGAGAAGAAGAAGAATCAAAAGAAGAAGAAGAAGAAGAAGAAGAAGTGGGAGAAAAAGTTGAAGAAGACAGAGAAGAAGGAGAAGAAAAAGACGAAGAATAGTGAAGAGTACTGAAAAAATAGGAGAAAGAAAAAGAAAGGGAGAAGAAACAGAAAAAAAATAAATAAATAAAAAAACGTTCAGCAACGTCGCGGGATGAACGATCCAAGATATAATTTTTGTGTGCGTCCGTGTGAACGTGTGTAGAAATGCAGTTATATAGAGAGAAACACAGGATTCTATTTTCTGTTTTAGGGTGTGTTATAGAAAGAGAGAGAGAGAGTGTGTGTGTGTGTGTGTGTGTGTGTGTGTGTGTGTGGATGAACGAATTGGAGATACATAATCTCAACAAACATGATGATCTGTCTGTCCTTCCGTTATATAGTGTAAATTAAGAAAAATGTTTTAAGAGAGTTTCGAAAGGGGAAAGAGAAAGAGAAAGAGAAAGAGAGAGAGAGATAAAAAAGGGATAATCGAAACACGCGTACCTATAATTTTAAAGTCAGTCTAATATGTTGTCACGTGTAAGTCGAAGAGAATGTTCGCGGGGATCGGTAGAGATTACGGAGGAGGTAATGAGAAATGATAGGATAGATCGTGTCGAACTGTCTCGATTCATCTAGCCTATAAACGGTATTGCTACGCGGCACTCTGCTAATACGAGTAAACATCCTTATATGAGTTTTTACGGTCATTTCTATATTATTATACTCTCTCAGCGGCGTTGTCGCTGCGGGCGAGGAATGATAATAATCATCTTCATCTTCATCACCATCACCATCATCATCATCATCATAATCATTGTCGTAGTCGTAGTCGTAGTCGTCATTCTTCTCCTCTTCCTTCATCCTCTCTCTCTCTCTCTCTCCTCGTGTGTTTGTCGTCAACTTTTATTATCACACCGCAGGGAGATCTTTATCCGATGTAAACGCGTCGACGACGGCGTTGAAACACCCTCAATTCTTATTATGTATTTTTAGCGTTGAACGTCTTTTTTTTTTTTGTCGTTTCGTTTTGTTCAATTGCATCTTTTTATTATTATTGTAATAATTTTTATATACGTATGTACATATTTTTTTACGCACGTGAAAACAAAAACAATGATTGTCCGAATGTGAATTGCGAATTCCAAACGACTTGCTCTGCGTCGGTGATTATCATTATTATTATTATCCTTGTCTACGGGAGGGGGGGATCGCATTGACCGAAAAGTTGGCTAACTATACTCGTGACACAGTTATATTTATATCGAAATTATACCACTGTGATCATGAATTCGTATCTCGTTTGAATCTGTGTTTTGCAAATATTTCATGGAGTGATGGAAAAGTGTGGATAAAGTATACTTTGCAGTGACAATAATTCTGATTATCTTAAAAACTTGTAGGGATTCGTTGAGCCGATGGTTGAATCAATATTCGTTGTCGGATCGAAATCGCACATCAAGTCGGAGGATGAGAAACTAACGTTGATGAAAAAAAAGAGTACGATATTGAATTTTGAACGCGAATCGTCGAGGTTTCGTTGTCATATCGCTCTTCTCGTATTCATCGTTATTCGTCGATCGTTACAAGTGTGTTGATCGCTCAGTGAAATGTTAAGTGAATTTACCGTTACTCGTTCCTCGGGACATGTAAGTCAGCGGAGCTGCTCTTATGGTTTTCAAAACGTATCGTACGTAGTCTAACATTAACGTTGCATTTTTGAATCAGTACAATGCGCGCAAATTTCAGGACATCTCGAACATGATCATAATTTGACTTATTTTTGAAATAAGTTTGTTACGTTGTTGCAACGGTGCATCTTATAGAAAAAAAATGTCGTTTTCCTAACGGTGGGAAATAGTAATTTTTTTTTTGTTTTTAGTTTCAACTTCTCGATACGTTAACGTTTACTAACTTCAGCCTCGTTTTTTCTACCATCTAGTAAACACCAAGCAGCTTCCTTGAAAGTGCGAACTTTACAAACTGACGCATCAACGCAATCCCCGTACTTTTAACACGAACGTCCTCCGAAACGCTGACGCGGTTTTCTATTTTTTTTTTTTTTTCTCGCGTTAATGTAAATTCGCGAACAGCGAATGAAGCGAGGTTCGTCACTTGTGCAGAGTACGTTGGATTCGAACTAGTTCGTTCTACGTATGCAAAATGTTTATGAATATTCAAACGGCGTTATTATAACCAGTCGTCTCGGAGATCTCGGGCTCTCGTGTTTCTAGCCCAGGGGGACATTAATAGTAAAAGCGGTTTTCGTACGCGGCGGTGGCGTTATATTGCAGAAGAGCGCGTAACGTCGTCGGCGTCGCTCTTACGTACGCATCCCAGGGACCTTTGAAATTTCCATTGGAATATTCCGCAATGACCCGGTTCTTTCTCTCCGCCTGCCAAATCAACGACACCTGCCGACGTGTCGTGTAGTGATAATCTACCGCTAACCCCCCCCTCCCTTCACCACAAATTTTTGCATTGTTTTACAACGTTGTGTTTCTTCATTCGTCTTGTTATGAAAATTATTTATGATAGTTTGTAAATTTTATTGTGAAATTGGAGCGAGTTTTCTGCGGCGTAAAATTTTTAGACAAAAAGTAATAAGCAAATAAATAGAAAAGAAAAAAAAAAGAAAGAAACAAACAAACAAAAACGTGGAACGAAGTTGGAATGTTTACCCTTAATTGTGTCACGGCGTCGTCGTCGTCGTCTTTGACTTGTGTTTTTTTGTTTTTTTTTTTTCTTTTTTTAAATAATTTATCGCGGTGTCCAGGGTGACGGGACTTTGTCGCGAATTTCGATAATGAAATTATTAGATAACGCGAAATGGAAGAATTGTAATAGAATAGAAATTTTTTCGCCGTTTGTCAACGTCGACAAATTTCGCTTCACGTGTAACGTGTATTTTATTATTAAACGCTACGTGCACGATGTGGTTTATTATTATTATAGTACCTACTTTTATCTTCGATGTATCTCTGCGACAAACAAGTAGAAGAATGAGAGAGAGAGAGGGAGAGAGAGAGAGGGAGAGAGAGAGAGGGAGAGAGAGAGAGAGAGAGAGAGAGAGATGAAGATAGAGAAAAAGAGGGAGAAGCGATGAAAAAATTAATTATCATTACATAAGAGAAAAGAAAAAGACGTGAGATTTTTCCGAGGGTTAACAATTGCGCTGCTTATGAATCCGTATTACATTATATTATATATCATATATAGTAAATAATATCACATATGAATTTGTATGGATTTAAATATTTATTACACTTATATAATACCGATACATGATACATCTTATTAATATTATTATTATTATTATTATTATTATTATTATTATTATTATTATTATTATTATTACTGTTATTATTATTATTATTATTCTTGTTCTTGTTCTATCTGATGAAAACAGAATTTTTAAAACGCTTTATGTTTATTATTATTATTATTATTATTATTATTATTATTATTATTATTATTATTATTATTATTATTAATAATACTATGTTTATTATTATTTTGCCATAGTATTATAATGTTAGTAATCTCGATGTGTTTTTAGAAATAAAGTGAAATTTGTTGAGAGGAAAAAAAAATAGACAAGAAAAAAATACAACAACAACACAGAAAAAAAACGCGTTCAACCCGATCTCGGCAGCTGGTAGTTTTTGCGACAAAAAAAAAAAAAAAAAAAAAAAAATAAAAAAAACTGTCACGTATTTCTTAAGAGAAACTAAAGTAAGAGATGGAGAGTGAGTAAGAAATATTTTCAACAATCCTTCGTTTGATTTTATTTATTTAATATGTCATCGTACACGCGCGTGTGCGTTTGTGATTTTTTCTTCTTTTTTTTCTGTCTCTCTCTCTCTCTTTTTTTTTTTTTTCTTCTTCCTCTTATATTCATCAACTCGTAATCGTACAAATAAAGTATTCTTACAGCGCGTGACGACGAGCGTTCGCCAATCTCGCGTGGTAACACGTACGTACTACGATTGTCACTTCGCGTTGTTGATAAAACCGAAAAGTGATTTAGAACAAGGGTAGGAGAAAAATTTATACACATATGTATGCGTGCGTGTGTCCCCGTGTGCGTGTGTCAATAACGCACGGATAGAATCGCCATAAAGAAAACGTAAGAAGAAAAGAAATCTGTCAGGTATCGCAGTAAAACGACGCGTTGGCAAAAATTGAAACAAAGCTGGTGGGAAAGTAGTAACTTCTATGCAAACATGCGGCGTAACGTATAATCTGCTTGTTTATGTATAGCGATTATATTCACCTTGGAGTTTTCAAACTTTGATGTAGAAATATCTCTGTTCTTTATTCCACCGATTTTTGTCTCCCCTTTTTTTTTTTTTTTTTTTTTTGCTCTCAGTCCTCCAAATTCTAGATCGTCTTCGCTACGTCGATCAATTATTTTTGTTCTCGTTGTTTGTTGTTGTTGTTATTATAATTATAATTATTAATATTTCGATGTTCCAAATCTTGCGCGAAAGAAAGAAGCATCGGATCACGAAGATTCGCATCATGTTTTTTTTTTTTTTTTTTATGGCATATCAAAATAATCGCGTTGCAGAAGATAGAATTCCGTATCACGTAACATAATATTTATTACAATAATGTGTCATTGTTTAGTGGGTTTTTTTTTTTTCGTTTATTTTTTATTTCACTTACTCTTCTCTCTCCATTCTTCCATCATCAATTATATTCCCTTTCTCTTTTTAATATTATTGTTCAAAACTTGTTATTCTTTCAACGCATTTTTCGATAACGATCGTAAATTGTGTTTTTGAGAATGAAATCATCGTCGTTATTCGTCAACGCTTGTACAGTCGTATACAACAATACATTAGGATGCATTATCATCGATCGAATCCCACATAACGATGAATATTTCAGAAAACTTTCTGAAATCTTTCATGAAAGGAAAGAAACGTTTGAAAAAATATTTCAAAAAAAAAAAAAGGTCGCTGCAAGCTCAGAACGTTCGCGCCAGAAACTTGCAAAAGATTTCTTGATTGTTGTTGTTGTTCTTAAAAAGATTCTCATAATCTTTCTGTAAAATATTTTGCCGAAGTTTTCTTAGAAAAATTTCACGTTATGTCGGATATAACCGTACGTGTATGTGTATGTATTATTTTTCGTTATTTCGAGTACTTCTATTTTTTTTTTGTTTTGTTTCAGTTTTCACTTTTCCTCCGTTATTTATCACAACTCCGTGTATATTCTATTTTGCTCATCGAAAAACTGTCACACGCGATAAGCGTGTGAAGAAAAATTTTTTTTTCTCTTCTCACTCGAGGCTCGCATAACGAAACCCACCTACGTATAATACACATACACGCAAGTGTGCACGTGAATACCTATACGCTTAACACGTATAACCGTACATACTCGTTTCACTTTGTTTGATATTGTCTCTTGGTAATAATATATGCGAATGGCTTACAAGGCGGCCTGTGAATACGTCATTGGTATCGAAAGGTGCTAATTAACGCGCACTAAAAATAACACTGAGAATGGGGGAAAAAAAAGAAGAAGAAGAAGAAGGAAAAAAAAAAAAACAAGGAAGAAAAGAAGGAAAAGATACGAGCGCGTGTGTGCGCGCGTTTCTGTCCTACGTAAGATGTGCGTACATGCAATGCATGCTGTTACGCACGCGTATATATGACACGTACGTTCAACGCAAACAGCGGACCGATAGAGGCTACACACACACACACACACACACGCACACGCACACACTTGGCATAAATATTTAACATGTGATACAAAATGCCACCTGTCGTCGGCTGGAACGAGTTTCTTGGTACCTAACACCGTAATTGCTGTGAAACGAATTTTTTTATTTTTTTAATTTTCTTTTTTTTTTATTTAAGGTTTTCCTTATCTCTTCTTTTTTTCCAGTCTCGAACAGCACACTCTGCACGCGTACGTAATTCATGTGTTATACGCGAGAAAAAGATTATCGTTTACGTCATATTGTACGTAACGTGCGCGCGGAATTAACTCCGGTTCTCCGTCTCTCAAAGGTACGATTATTTGATCATGGTTTTTTTTTTTTGTTTTTTTTTTGTTTTTCTTCCTCTTTCTCTCTTATATTCCAAATCGGTATGTTACATATTTTTTTTTTCACACGACACGTATTTACGTACATGTAAAGCATTCGTTATCGGCTATTATTAAATACGTATACGTAGCAGGGTTGTTGGAAAGAAAATGAAACGACGCGATGAGTGTGATTAGAGAAAAATTTTATTCCACGCATAGATCGTGTTTTTTTTTTTTTACGTTTTCTTTTTAAATTTTATTCTTCTCTTGGCTTACATGCACTGGAATTGATCGAATGGTGCAGATATCGATGATTTGACACGTCATTGTCGTTTCATTTGTCGACAACTTTCGTTGGTTTAGCAGAATTTTAAAATTTCTCGAAACGTAACGATATTTTACGATCTATGTTCAACTTGTACCGGTGTGTAATGTAATTAAATTTACAATATCACTCGATCATCCATCGACAAGTGTTGAATTTTTTTTTTACTTTTTTAAATTTTGCCAATTTTCCGATCACGCTACAAGCGAGTATTTTGAAATTGAAATTATACGGGACATCGATTATACGCATCTGCCTGTCATTGAGTTGCGAAGGGAATAAAGAAAAGTGAAATGAAAAAAAAAAATATAATAAAAGAATAAAAAATATAAAAGGGGTTGAAAGTAACGACGTAAAAATCGAAGCATTGCTCGACCGTGGACGTTTCATCACCAAAGGGCGAAAAGGAAAATTCATCACCGCGAGGGGATAATAAAGAGAGAGAAAGAGAGAGAGAGAAAAAGAAAACCATGACGTTACGTGTCGGGGATTATTGTGTAACAACGGTTAACAAGTAAGAACACCTTTGTATCCAACTGCCTATAATACCTTTATACACGTATGTATAAAGACACGTTGTACACACACGTGCAGTACACCTCGAGTTTATAGCATTAACAAAATAATTGATCATCCTGACGTGCGTCGTATAGGTAGATGTATACGGTGCACATGTAAATTGCATACAGCGAACATGCGAGTCAAAAAAAGTATACAGGATTTACACACGCACGCACATATGTCGCGACGAATTTATTGAAGCTTGAAAATCAACCGCGCATGCGCCAATTTTATCGGCCGTTCGCGCAGGCTGGCCATCCCGAGTTTTCAGCTGTCAAACTTTGTTTCTGCCGGCGATGTAGTTGATACGAATTTTCGAGGTTAGAATCTCGGATAGTTGAGGCATTGACTCGGAAAGATTTGGAAAGCATTTGTAGTCGGGTCGGAAAGTCGATTCTTCGAAGTACGGTCGGAATTTGATGCTAATGCTCTTTGAAAATTCAAACGTACACATTTTGCGTAGGTTGGCCCGCCTGCGTCGCAGAAAAGAATATCGCTGCGGAAAGATTTCGCCGACCAATGAGATTTAATTATTTGGCGCATGCGCGGTTCATTTTCAACTTTCAAAAGATTGTCCTGATGTATACACACACTCACTTATATATATTAATTGAAATTATTTCGATCCAGGTATATGTATCTAATACACACACATATGTATACACATAATTATCGTTTACTTGCAAGCGCAGAACGCAATTTATACATATAATACATTATTATATTTTGAAGTTGCGATAATTTGGATACGGAATGATGTAGACAATATTTTTTGGGACGAGAAGAAGAAAAAAAAAAAATAAAAAAAATAAACTTCGCGAAAAACTAACAAAATAAGAAGAAAAAGAAAGAAATGATCTGCGTATGTAAGTTGAACATACGATATCCGTGTACATATTTCGTATATATGTATACACACGTACACACACTATGTATTATAATATAAGTAATTTATTTTTTAGAACACGTTTCTTGGAAAGATGTCATATAATTATTTCTATTATCATATTCTAATATATGTATTATACTATTTCGTTTTTGATGTGGGTTTACTATTATCTTGTTGTTTTTTTTTTTTTTCTTTTTTTGTCCTTCCTTCAAGTTGCCGCGTTCTTTCTCTGTCTCTCCGCATTTTTTCTCACGATAATAAATTGTCGTGCAATTAGGTTTATGATTTGTAATCAATTACGAAATTCAAAGTCACGGATCAGTTGTAATATAATTATTATTTATACATTTATACAATATACATGAACAATATCTTATGATATAATCGTCTTGCGGTTATTAGTGATTAGTTTTGTCTTTTTTTTTTTTTTTTTTTCTCTTCTCCCTCGTTCTTTTATCCTTCTCGGTTAAAGTCATGGGACCGATGCTAATTATCATTGTGCGCAACGTGTATTGTTCTTTAATCATCGATATCTGTCGATAAATAGCGCAAGTGTAACACGTACACGAAGAGAATAATACTTGAACGACAATTAATTATCGACCTTGCAGAGATTCAATTGTACCGAGATATCAGGTACGAGAGTTGGTGAAAAATAGAGAGAGAGAGAGTGAGAGAGAGAGAGATAGAGATAGAGATAGATAGATAGATAGATCGATAGATAGATAAATAGATGTGAAAGATTACAGTTTTCTTGTGATTACTTCAATTTACATAAACATATTATGTTATATTATACATACATACGCATATAAATATATAGGCTATTCATACATGTAATATACCGCAGTTATAGTCGAATATTATAGCTGATCCTCTATCGTTACGTCATAGGCAGATATTTGTCGGTATGATAATAATAATAATAATAATAATAATAATAGTAATGATAATAATGATAACAACAAAATAGTACGTAGAAAATTGTATTATTTCTCCATCATAGATATTAAATGTATACGATCATAACTATTGCATATGAATTGATCGGTTCTTATTCATATCTATATATACATATGTATATACATATCTATATATATGTGTGAATACGAATATTTTTTTTTGTAAATATTAATTTAAATAAATTCTGTTTTGAAAATTGTATATTATTTTTAACCGTACATATACATGTATATATATATATATTATTATTATATTATTCACGCAGTGACGATTCTATCCCGTTGTTTTATTTTTATCTTTTACTGAATTTTCGTCTCTTATCTTTCTAATCAACAACGCATGTCACTCAATGTGAAGAATTGGAATAAAAAAAATTTTTCCTCCCAAGATCAATTTGCTTTACGGCAATTGAGAATATTCCTACCTTTTTATTTTATTTTAATTAATTAATTGTTTTTCATCCGAACATCGGAAATATTATACGATAATTATTCCCGTTGAAAAATTTTTTCCGCAACGTTGTTGTATCGTTTATGTTTTTGTTTTCATTTTATTTCTCGTAATCCGCAATCAGTTTCGTCTAATTCCTGGTCGATTAATGATTATTGTTCACTGATCGCTGTACCAACTGGATGGCCGACTAGCGTCCTCGGTCTGACAATGAGTCGATTAAAAACAGGCGAAATCGACACCGGCGCTTCGATAGCTTAAATGGAACTAACGAATCACGTGACTTACTGCGCATGTCACGGCGTTGAAGTGACACAACCGACGGCACGTAAACTTCTCACTTTTGAACGATCGTCTGTTCTTTTTTATAATTTCGGTAATTCCGCTCCCTATCAATCAGATGGCAACGGAATTTTCCATCCCTACTGTTTGTTGGTTAACAAATTACGCGACGTAAATAATATCTTTGTGCAATGACGTTTTCTCATAGGACCATCGAAGCTTTGGTACTTTTTAACGACGTATACTCGGTGTGTTGTGCCTTCTATTCACCGTTGTCGCTGACAAATTTCTACGACAAAGTTCTCGCGCGTCGTTATTTTCTCCGCGATGCGCATGCGCTCAAACTTTCCCACGCTCCACCACGTGACTAAACTTCTTACCGATAGGCTATCACTCAGCACGTGACCCGTTAGTTTAACTTCAGGTATCGCGGCGCTAGTGTCGGTTTTTGGGGATTCCAATCGGCATATCGAGCTGCGGTCTGCTGGAAGCATAGAAGTCAGCCATCCATTTAGTGTAAAGATCAGTGTTATTGTCGACGACGTTGATTTACCTTTTTTCTATTTCTTCTTCGTTTTTTTTTCTGCTCTCTTCTCGTCCTATCGTACCATTGATTTTCCATTGTCATCGCGCGGATACGTGTATACAATTGTTACCGTTATATGTTGTACATAAATACACATGCATGCATGTGTATGTATACATATGCCGACGATGAATCTGCAGCGTTACGTTATACGTATAACTACCCGCGATATTTTTCAATCTCTTGCACGTACGTACGTCTATGTACCCAAACGGTGTTTCTCTCTCTTGCGATCCGTTATCATATCGCTGCACGGATTCCTCGTGTTTGAGATACATATAATTATCACGAAGAGAAAATTTATATACCCCGCTATATATAAAGCAAGATATCATCTACTCGGGTATGTACCTCTGCGTACACGGATATTTATGTGTAGGTTTTTTAAGTTGGACTGTATAAAAATAAAAGAAATCGACCATTTTTCCTTTTCAAATTACAACGTGAAAATATTGTTTCTTCGAACGACGTAAAAAAGATGCTTATACCAAGTTTCAGTTCTTAATATTGATATTTGCAGGTGCCTCGTAGCGATTTTTCATTTTCCATTCAAATAACATGGTGACATTTTTTTTTTTTTTTTTTTGTTTAAACCCTAGAATTTTACAACTCGTCAAATTTCTTTGCTGACTTTTCACCTTAAGTTATAACTTTCGAAAGAGTAGATTTGTCGTAGAATGACAACAGACATTTTTTGCAGACCGTTCAATTCCCTACAAATATATTCGTTCTTTTCTTACCGGTACACTAATGCGTTGACGAGTTATAAAAGTACAGTTAGAAAAAAAAAAAAAAAAAAATAACCGGCATATATCACTGAATAAATGTATTCGTTTAATGCATGTACATACACATGGGTATGTATATAAAATTATTAATGCAGGCATGAAATTAAACTTTTACTCGATCCGCGCCTCTCGAGAATCTTATATCATTTTTTTCATCTCCCTCCTCGGTATGAGGAGGAATGCAATTCGGTATGACGTAAAAAAAGAATTGACTTGTGAAAATATTTCCACCCCATTGTAATATTATATATATATATATATATCGACACGCGGGGGATGAAAATTTTTCGATTTTCTATACAAAGGTGAGGAAAGTTTCAACGTTTTTTTTTTTTTTTTTTTTTTCCTTTCACTATTATTTCTTCGATCTTTTCTTTCGCAGTTTTGCAATTTTCTTGCCCTCGATAAAGAAGAAAAAACGATGACAAGTGTTGATTCAATGAAAAAGGGAAAGCAAAGAAAAGCAAAGAAACGTATTGAATTGTAATTAGTTGTGTAAAATAACCATACAAGGTACGTACGTAAGTTTCACAATAATGACACATATTTTATATTACAGTAACGATAGGAGTTTGTTTTTTTTTTTCTTCTTCTCTTTTCTTCTTACGAAATCATTGTTTCTTTATTTTCTACCATTTTCGTCTTACATCATTTGAGACTAATTAACCAACTACCCGTATCGACTTTTTGAATTCCTTGAACGATTCGTTCGACGACGAGAAAAATTTCGTACCCGTATCGCAAAATGAAACAAAGTTACTCGAATGTTAAGATAACCAAGATTCGTCGCATTGTTTCGAGTAACGGGTATCTGTTATGCGATCAGTCTCTCCGGGGATTTTCTCAGTCGCTTCGTAATATTATTTCGAAAATCATAACAAGTCGTTGGCCGTCGTGTAATTACGAACGACGGTCCTTGAATCGATGAAAACAATATATTTCTCTCTCACTCTCTCTCTCTCTCTCTCTCTCTCTCTCTCTCTCACTCTCTCTCTTTCTTTCTCTGTTTTTTTTTTCTCGCACGCTTCATTTAATGTTCCGTAAACAGACGAAATTACGAGCATCATGGCCGAGCCGAATTAGCCTGATTATTCCATGTCGAGCTTTGCAGGTTTAATAATAATAATAGTAATAATAATAATGATAATAATGATAATAATAATAGTAATAATACAAACCGCGTAGCTTGTGAATATAAATTAAGCATCAATATGTAAGCGTGTAATTCTCTAAGGTCGAATTAAACCAAAAAAAAAAAAAAAAAACGAACGAAAAATCTCGCTTCACGGAACAAAACAATATAAATATATTTTTTTTTTTTCAATTATTATTATTCTTTTGTCAAATTCGTCGCAGCAAATTATTATTACACTGCATACGGGACATTCTACGTGAACTCAATCAAGGCTGGATCCTGTCTATTTTTGATTTTGTTGAAAATTTTTTTTATAGACTTTGTTGTCCGAACTCGAAAACAGTACAATGAATTTTTTCAAATTATCGTTCAGTGAATTTTTGTTTTACCGATGATTTTTGAAAAGCTGATTTTTAAATTACGGCCAAAACATGTTGGTTTTTAACAAAAATCGTAGGTGAAATAAATTTATTGTAAAACAATCTGATAAAAATGTGATAAAAAAAAATGTCGGGCGTCCGACGTTAGTTGAGTTGGCACGGAATGCACCATATATGCCTCTAATATAGTATATTGTCTATTGTTTGACGCGTTATGTGCTAGTATTAAAGCTTGCATGTACATACCCTACCGATTTCGCAATTGTTTGTGATTGTTTATCGTATTTTATAAATTTTATATATGGATCATTCCATGCCAACTCAACCTGGGTATGACCCTTGACATCTCTGATTTGGCTCGCGATTTTTTTTAGGATTCCTTCATTTTTCGAAGGTAATCGGTATATTTTTTCGAAATTTTTGACAACCATTTGAATTATCTATAATTTTTTTACACTAATATATCGATAGACACAATCTGAAATAATTCTGGAAAATCATGTATCGGATAACAAAATCTTTTCAGCCTAATAATTTCAAAAAAAAAGTGCGATCGAGTGTCAAAACAATCGTATAAAAAAAAAATTGCGAGCCAAATTAAAGAGGTCTGACAAAGGTAGGGTTGGCATGGAACGCCCTATATATACTTATGTATGGGGCATTCCACGTTAAGCTGACGGGTTATCGATCTTATTTTTTTTTTTTTTGTCCAATTTCAAACTTCCACGATATATATCTAATATAAATATTGCTAGCGTTTTTTTTTACAGCTTTTTGCCTATTTCTCAAGTTCGTGTTTGGGTATTTTTTAAAGATTTGAAATTTTTTTTATATCTGCTCACCTGAGATGAAAAGTTGACGAGATCGGTAAAATAAATAAATTAATAAAACACCAAGTTCTTGCAACAATGATTGAATGAAGAAAGATCCCTTCGGTTATAAACGTTTGTTGTTACCGGCAAACTTTCGTTCACATCAATTTAACAAAATTTCCTTCCCAGCGTCTTCTCGCGAAGTTCGAATAAATATCGGGCTTTATTTATTTTTTTTTTTTGCTCAAAAATACAACCGAGAATTTTCGATCTCAATGAGAAATTTAATCGATTCTTCGCGTTAGAAGGCAATCCAATTTTTTTTTTTTTCTTTTTTCACTTACGTAAATCGACCTTGACACGGGTGACGTTGTATTGTTGAAACTAATTCAATCCACCGTATTTGCATCGATTTATATTCGTTTAATCGAAAAGCGTTGAAATACAATCTAATTAGTTGCGGTTTTTTTTTTTTTTTCATATTGTGTACATTGGTTTTTTTTCTTTTTTTTTTTTTTTATTGACACATAGATATTATCGTTACGCGCATCTGATCACCAGGCAATTATACATTCAAAGCAAGGAAGGACAGACGGAGTTTTAAGGTACGATTTACAATATACATTATGAATAAATAATTAACTATGACGAGAGACGAACGATCGAAAGATTTCAAAAGACTCAAATAGCGCTGCAGCATTATTCACTTGAACATAAACTCACACTTGTTTGTAATTTCACCGATCCCTGTACGAATTGTGACAATTTGTTTTAAACAAATCAATACATATATACACATACGTATGTAATCGCCATACTTTCAGCATCTCGTTATTTACATGATATTAATATCTTTTACAATTAGCCCCGATTAACCGTGTGTACATTTGTTTTCACACGCGGGTGGAATAATCAGACCGCGTAACGGTGATGTGCTCCGTCGGTAAGAGAGGAAAGAAATTTTTTTTTTTTTTTTTTTTTTTTTTAAATAAAGAATTGCCACCACAGCGACTGAGAACGAGAAAACGTGTGTAAAAACGGTCGCGGGATTGTTCTTACACAGTTCGGTAACCTGACGTGTGTCGGACTATATCGTTACGGAATAATTCCAATTGCGGCGTCGTAATATCCTATTATAGATAGATGTATACGTATATACACATATGTGTATAACATTGTAAATAGCAAATCCCGGTGTTAATTTTATATAGAGCGAAGTAAAGAACAAAAAACAAAAAAAAAAAAAAACGCTTGAAAAAGTGTTCAGCTTTTAAGTCTAGTAGACGTCGTAGCGTGTACCTACGCATAAATATTATCATGTCGGATTGCTAAAAAATACGGTGTATACGTACAATGATAACACAACAACGTAACACATTGTGCATATTATTGTAGTAATAGTAATAATAACAACAATAATAATAACGATAGTAATAAAAATCCTGGCCGAAATAGATCACGTAAAAATTGATTCGTTTTGACGGGATGCAAGGAAAAAGGGTTAAGAAAAAAAAAAAAAAACAACAACAACAAACAAACAAACAAATTGTTGCAACGATGTGAAGGAAGCTGAACGAAAAAAAATTTGTGGCATCCTTTGTCGTGAACGCGTTGTAGGCACGCATATCAATATATATATATATATATTAAGGAGTTGGTATACATTTTGTAGTAATGTTTATAATCATATTCATTATTATTAATTATTACTGATTAAAAGTAAAACTTTTCATTGATAATACGTTTACGTATCCATATTTGTGTTTAGTTCCATAGATCCCGATTATATTACCGCGTATGGTGTATTCGTTGATGAGGAGGGAAAACGAATGAAAAATAAATAAATAAAAAGGCTAAGAAATAAAAAAAAAAAAAAAAAATGGACTTTGTACGGTGCGAATTAATTAATCGATCAGTTATGGATTGTCGTTGATTTATACTCGATTACTCGGTCATACTTTGTTATAATATAAAACTTGGATATTGTAAACAATGAATTGCGTATACAGGACACACACGGACGGACAGAGAGAGAGAGAGAGAGAGAGAGAGAGAAGAGAGTGAGAGAGAGAGAGAGAGAGAAGAGAGAGAGAGAGAGAGAGAGAGAGAGAGAGAGAGAGAGAGAGAGAGAGAGAGAGAGGAGAGGAGAGAGAGAGAGAGGAGAGAGAGAGAGAGGAGAGAGAGAGAGAGACGGAGACGAGAGAGAGAGAGAGAGACGAGAGAGCGAGAGAGAGAGAGCGAGATCGAGAGAGCGAGGAGAGAGAGAGGAGAGATGTGATGCTGCATACGTACGGGTTATAATAATTATACATATTAATATAATAATAATAATAATAATAATAATAATAATAATCACCAAAAAGACAATGTTGTTATTATGACTATTATTGTTAGTATCTTATCGCGTATCTTAATTACAGCTTCAAAGTTTTCAATAATCGCGTAACAATTGATTCATATGTATAGTTGAAATGTAATATCATGTACGTACAATAATTAAATACCAATACGTTACATGTGGGTAATATAAAAATTTATTGTATCTGTATAATTGTATATTTATTATTATTAGAAATAGTATGTATATGATTTGAAAGAATATTTTCGGGGTATTTGTATTAAACGGAAAAACAAAAAGAACGATTAAAAAACAACATTCAATCTTTGTTCAACGTTTCATTGTCATTCACATTATTATTATTATTATTATTGTTTTTTTAGCGAGGGTGAAAATAAAAGGTGGAAAAGGCAAGCCTGGGTAGATAGTAAGAAAAAAAAATTTGCTCAACGAACAGAGATTCTGAAACTCGATTTTGAATCGGGAAGTTTTTGTTGAAATTCGTTTTTCTCCGATTGTACATCACATTGTACGCGGCTTGTAAATTGTTTGTCGTTTACTGTTTGTTTGTTTTTTTAAATAATTATATCCTCTCCTCTCTAGGCAGACCGAACGAGTAATTAAATCAACGTCGTCGGAATGGAAATTATATCGAACGATTATAATTATAAACAATGGATTTATGAAACTTTTCCCACTGGGCTTCGTAAAAATTTCCGCATTTACGCTCATTTTGACCCTCGGGGTTTTTTTTTTTTTTTTTTTTAGATACATTGTTTCATTTTTGAAATCGTGAAATAACGACGTTTCGCGTACACTGAATTAAACACCAAGTATTATCGTTATTGTCAACGCAATCGGCGATTCGCTTCCCGTTCTGCAATATACATATAAGTATATGTTTATATATATATATATATATGCATATATTATCTTACTTAATATAATAGTTATTGTATATTGCCATGTTTTTACGATAGAATTAGATAAACATGGACCATTGAATCAGCAATACGTTACACGAAGCGTATAAATATACGTATAAATATATAATATATACACGCACACACACACGCATACACATACATGCATGCGTATAAACAGGATTAAATACACAACTGATAACGATTGCGAGCTACGTTGACGATAGAAAATTTGAAAGAAAAAAAACAAATAAATAAAAAGAAAACCTTGCACAGCGACGAATTATCGAATAGACAATTAAGGCACAACGTTGTTGTTTTTAATTTTCTTAGCTTTGAATCACGCGCCTTGTTCGTCGCAAATAACGCCCGAGATATGCGAAATGTAACGAATCAGCAGCTTCCAGATGACGATCTCCGTGATTCGCCGATTTCGACTCGCTTAAACTCGTCGATAAACTTGGAAAATATTCGAGTCTCGTTTTTTTTTTCTCCTTTTTTAAGGGGGTATTCTAGTGTAGAAATTTGAAAAAATCGATTTTTTTTTTTTTATATTTTCAAAGCTTAACCTTTCAAGAATGTGTCCTTAAAAGGACAAGTCAAAATTTCAATTATTTTCAGAGATATAGCTATTTTAGTGACACGTCTTCAATACTGGCTCGGCTGGAACGAATTTTACTCGAAACTTTAAACGTGTTTTTCTCAAAACTACATTTTTCAAAACGGTTGACATGATTTCTCAAGTTCTATTGAACCGATTTACTTGAAATTTGGTGAGAATCTTCTCAATACATGTCTCTATCGCACGAACTATTATTATAACGAAATAATAATTTTTACTATTTTTAAAAAATTCAGAAACGTCCAAAAAAGTAAAAAAAAACGTATTATTTTTTCGGACAGCCGTAATTTGGCAAAAAAAAATTTTTTTTCGACTTTTTTTTAGTTAGTACGATAGCTGCATTTATGTAGATTAATAATCTTTTTTTTTTTTTTTTTCTGATTTTGAAAATGCTTGCAATCGTGACAACATTGGCGCGCCATTTTTTTTGTACCCCCCACTTCAACAACTCATAGCACTTTCAATTTTGTATTTTTTGACTTGTTTTTTTTTTTTTTGTAATCGTGAAATAATAATAAACGCCTGATAAAAAAATGGATGGTAAAAATATTTTTTGTTTTTTGTTTATAGCACTTCAAAAAACACCTCAAATTCATGCCTCTACACTAGAATACCCCCTTAAATCATATTCCGGCAATTGGGGTATTTCCGGTATTTTCGTCGCGTGCGGTCGGTTTAAGATTATTATTATTATTATTGTTGTTGTTATTATTATCATCATTGTTGTTGTTGTCATTGTTATTACAGTACGACCGTTGCACGTGGGTGCGTAACGTAATATTTATTAATATATTATATCGCGTGTATGCACGCATAATGCGGATAATATTATAATACGATAAGTCGCTTTTATCAGACTTTTTTTTTTTCCGTGTTTAAGTGATAATTGTAATTGTAACGATAACTAACGCGATCGTTATTATACAGTTAGGTATATAGCAATTTTAGTAACGCGCAATAATTGACTCCTGCTGCAGGCTTCGAAGTTGTAAGATAGTTATACAAAATGAAAAACAAGAAAAAAAAAAAAAAATTGACACACAAGCATTGCGATACGCGTACGTAATCTTTACTCAAAGACTTCGAGAATTCGAAAAGTATTTGACTGAAAAAAAAAGAAAAAAAATGACTCGTCTATCGTTTTTCTATCAATGCATTTTATTTTTTTTTTTTTGGCTCGCAATGTAATCCTTAACAATTAACAAAATTGATAAATCTTCCAATCTTTCGACAGTCGTTGTTAACTTATCAGTGTATTTTACGGGGATTGGCTTGAACGCGTATAATATAATGTTGTAATATTTTAAATATTCGCGCGTGTGTGTGTGTGTGTGTAAGAAGAAAAAAAAAAGAAAAAATGGAAAAAATAACAAGTATAAAAATAAATAAAAATAGAAGAAACCAAAGCGAGATAACGGGGAAGCGCATCGCCTGATCCGAACAGAAATTAATTCAATTTACAGTGTATATACGATCTCGACTTTTACATATACATATATACATTATATACATATATATATATATACGTACGTATTCTTGTACGCGTGCAATACAACTGCAACTCTGTATTTGATTCACCGCGTGAGCGATATCGCGTGTTTAGATCGTAAAAGAAACGAATCACCGAATGAATAAATCACGGATTAAACTACTCCACGAGTACATATATAAATTTTATTTATATATATATATATATACACAGGCGCACATCGCATGCACACGTTATATGTCTATCTGTACCTACCTATTACACTCTGTATACATAGGCTCAAAATAGCGTATACGGTACGGTAATATAAAGTCTCTCGCGTGTAACGCCTCGCATATACGTGTTATTGTTATTATTATTATTTTACGAATTTTCGTGAGATTTTGAGGCTCGCGGATTTTCGCTAATTCAATGTTCGATTGTGACCGAAGTTCAAAAGAATGAAAAGAAAAACAAATCGTAGTAATAAAGAAAATAAAAATACCGTAGCGTGTTGCGTTTACAGTTGCGAAAAGTGGGAAAAAGAGTTCCTACGTAATCGCACGATTGAGATTTCTCTCATCCCGACGTTCGACAAGCGATAATTTTTTTTTTCAAAAACACCCCTGTAGGCGAGTTCGATCCGAGAAGTAACGAAGATAAGACCGACACGACAGCGCGCGAAACAGTTTGGAAAAGAAATAATCACTCGGTTTTCATTCGCTACAGACGCGTGTTTTGCGAATTTACGAAGTAAGTTCGTAGCACGGAGGTTTTTAGGTTAAAATCGCCGACCTTCTCCTTTTTTTTTTTTTTTTTCTTTAATTTTTCCCAGCGATAATATCAATTTTTTTTTTTTTTTTTTTAACGCAAGAGACCCGTTAAATCGCATACAGACAATTTTTCTTACAACAACTCAAAACTGGGTAAAAGTTTTCAACGCAGTGCGCGTTGTTTTCTTCTTACCAATTCCGCTGCTTAAACCAAACGACACAGTGCGCAAAGTTGAGTTGTTCGAACGCGCGCATGCGTAACGAAGAAATTAAAACCGGTGTACAAAATCGTAAGCCTCGATCGTGCGCATGCGCGAACTTTGTTTTACCGCACCGCGTTCGGAAATTTAATTACACTTTGCGCACGCGCGCGCGTTGCACAATCTTTGAAATAAAATCTTAACTTTCCAAGCATCTGTTTGATGGAATAAATAATCCTATTCCTCTGCAGCTGTATAAACAATTGCATAAATGTACAATGCAGCATGTCGATGAGAAGCCTCTTTTCAAACTTGCGTCGTATAAGTTCCTATGCCTGCAATCAATCGTCCGCTAAAGAAATATTATTCTCTTTTCGTGTCCGTTTTTGTTTTCCATGTTTTCATTTTTTTTTTTTTTTTTTTTTTTTAGTTTTTTTTCTTTTTTCTTTCCTTTTTTTCACATTTTCTTTCTTCCCTCTCCTCCCTATCACATTCTTCCATCATTTCGAATTCCTTCTCTCCTTCTTCTCACGAGGTGTAAGTGTCTACGTACAGGCGGGTTTTTCTTTCATCCCACAACGGATGATTACTTACGTTTTGTGCTCGGTCAACTTTTACAATAAGAGTAAGAGGGTATTCGATGATTTCTAGAACCGCCGATTGAAAATCTGAAATCGTATTTTTAAAATTCAACATGGCGGATTCAATACGGTGGACGAAAATTTCAAATTTGATCTAATCCGGTCGAAAAGTTCCGCGCGGGGGATTTTGGGGTCGCTGATCGGATTTGCCGTAGTGAGTTTTTAAAATCTGAATTCAGATTCGTAATCGGCGATCCCTGAAACTCACGGACAGACTTTTTTTCATCGGATTTGATTAAATTTCAAATCGTAGTCGGCCGTATTCGATCCGCCATGTTGAATTTTTGAAACACGATTTAAGATTCGTAACCAACGACCCCAAAAAACTTGTAATTCATGTGCAGAGTGGTAACTTTCTCGGACATGAATTATTCCTTCAATTTTCACGATTTTTCTTCCATCAATTTGTTTCTTCTAACGATACAATTACCATCGAGTATTGAAAATTTCTTGGTATACTATCGGAAATGGCAAAAAATCGTAGGGAAAAATGTTGAGAAGTTGTCTAAATATACAAGAAATTGATATAAAATAGGTGATAAGAATGCTAACCACTACGACTCAAAGGGTTAACCGCGCGTGAGTCGACGCCATTTATCGCGGTTGCGGGATTTGAAGAATTTGTTTTAAAATTCCATCGGGATGCGGCATATGCTTGCGGAAAGATAATCTCCGGACGATATATGCCAAGACATATTATTACAGTAACTACGTTGAAAGGAACGCGGTTTATCTTTTTGCCGCCGTAATTCATCCAGATCGTCCGAGATTACATCTTGTTCGCGTTTTGCTTTCTATTTTTATATCGCAACCTCTTCGTTTTCTCCGAACTAACACTTTCCTCTAATTATACGCAACTCGAATCGATTTGAAACCTACCGTAAACTTTTATGAATCATAAACAGGTAAACAAATGCGTATACTTCCGAACCTTTTTGACTGCAAAAGCCTGTAAATTGTTATCGGTACATATTATATATGTATTATAGATCGATAAGTCGTAATATGAATGAATAATAGTTATTGTAAAATTAGGTAGCTTTTAGTCATCCGATGTTTAAGCCGTGCGATTGCAATGTAGATTTAAGTGTCGACGGGTGAATTTTGGAAGAATAGTGAGCGCCAAAAAAAAAGAAAAAAGAAAAAAAAAAACAAGAAAGGGATTAAAAAACGAGGAGAAAAGAAAAAGTACAGAGGAATAAACGACACTTGGGTATATGTATAGGCGCACACGAGATGTTGTCTGTATTTGACTCATTCAATACTTAATTAACGAATCAACTTATGGGACGCAAAATGAAAATAAAAAAAAAAAAAAAAAAAACAATCAACTCGACTTATCGCTCCATCCCTCGAATAAAATACCTATGCATATAAATGTAATAGTTCAGATCATTGCTGTTAACATGGTAATATAATGACGATATTCATATTTAACGATGAGAATAGCAGTAGCAGTAGCAGTAGCAGTAGTAGTACTAGTACTAGTACTAGTACTAATAATAATAATAATAATAATAATAATAATAATAATAATAATAATATCTATTTGTCCATAGGTTGATCCGTGTAATAATAATGACAATGATAACAACAACAACAACAACAATAACAATAATAACAATAGATATAAACGTACTCTATATATCATATATATATATATATATGCGGTAAAGATGATTTAAAATTAATTTGAGAAAACACGGGTCATTATATGATAATTAAATTTAGAACATACAAAATTAGTAATATATATATATATATATATATATATATATATATATACAATGTATATTTAGTCATGAATATTATAATTATAATTATGAATCTGACTTTAAAATGCTATATACATATACATATATAAGTTAATTTGTCTGTGAATACATTATTATATTCTATTATATTCTATTATATACACACACACACACACACACGCACACACTAATCATACGTGCATACACACACGTGTGTAATATTAGAACGTTGTAAACAAATATGATGTGTGATGTGTTTCAAGCTATTTGTATTTAACAATATTTAATCACACATTAACGTATGTATTGTAATGCCTGTCGTTATATATGCGTGTGTATATTATATATATATATATATATACGCATATATACGTACATTGATTACAAATATACACACACACAAAAAAAAAACACACGTAATATGCCGTGTATGATAATTAATTTTACTATGACGAAAGAGGGAAGTGAAAAGAAAAATAAAATAAAATGGTAAAAAGTTTCAAAAAAATAAATAAAATAAAATGAAAAGAAAAAACAATGGTCTAGAAAATTCTTGTTCCACGGCGCGTGTAAGGATGAATAAAATTACCGTGTAGAGTCTATCGTACTCTCGTCCGTTGTAACGATTTCCTTTCGAACAATCGAATTTTAACGTACAGATGTAATTTTTTAACGTTTGTTTTCCATGATTTTCTAACGTCGATCTCGTATCGCCTGCGCGCAGGCGGTATTGCGCATCTGTTGTGGAAAAATTTCGAAATTATGAAAACGTAGCGGGGGGGGGGGGGGGGGGGGAAGTTATTTATCATCGCATTATCATCGCGTCTATTTTATATACGTAGAGTTATTCGTCCATCCACTTTGAATGAACGCGTCGTTCGACGCTGCGATATCTATCCACCTGTAACAATAACAGCAACAACAATAACAACAGTAAGAAGAATAACTATAGTAACAATGATGATAATAATAATAATAATAATAATAATAATAATAATAATAATAATAATAATAATAATAATAATAATAATAATAACCAGCCACCAGTACGAATATCGCGAATTTCATACACACGTCACAGGTCGGTAACTGAAACGACCGGTAGTTGTATACGAATCTACTCGCTCACCACACCTACGCGAGTTAATTCGTTCGTTAAACCACTTCCGGTCGTACAGTTTGAATTAAAATAGCGACGTTGTCCGGTATAACGATATACGTGTATGTGCATTGGTCGGTATAACGACACAAACAACCGTGCGGCGGGAAAATTGTTTATACTCATCGATTGGGAGAAATTTTCCATTTCCCCGTTCTTCCGACGACCATTCTTGTGCTGTTATTGTTGTTGTTATTTTTTTTTTTTTTTTTATCATGACATCGGGATTTTTCTTTGATATTCGTCGAGTCGCCCCTCGCTGAGAGAGATTTTATAATTTGCGGTTACCGCTGAGTCCTTGACTGTTTTCAAATTTTTTTGACAAAATATCGTGTAGTATACGAATATTGTATAGGTAAAATACCTCGTTTTTCGTAATTCAAACGATATTGAAACAGTGTTTTTTAACGATAACTGTTTTAGTAAATTTTTCTAGTTACCGTGACAAGTGAAATTATTCTCAGTGTCGAAGAGGGAGAGGGAAATATTGATGGATCGAAAATTCGGGCTCGTAAAACTATACCCCAAAGTTATGCAATATGTGTATATCCGACAGTGTTGTACAAACGTTGGTAGTAAATAAAAAACAGTTAATGACCGTCGGGCGGTGATTTTTAAATCGTACGGCGATGATCGTATACGTGTATGTAAGATAGGAAAATCTTTTGGGAGCTTTAAGGGGGTATTCTAGTGTAGAATTTTGAAAAAATCGATTTTTTTTTTTTTATATTTTCAAAGCTTAACCTTTCAAGAATGTGTCCTCAAAAGGACAAGTCAAAATTTCAATTATTTTCAGAGATGTAGCTATTTTAGTGACACGTCTTCAATACTGGCGCGGCTGGAACGAATTTTACTCGAAACTTTAAACGCGTTTTTCTCAAAACTACATTTTTCAAAACGGTTGACATGATTTCTCAAGTTCTATTGAACCGATTTACTTGAAATTTGGTGAGAATCTTCTCAATACATGTCTCTATCGCACGAACTATTATTATAACGAAATAATAATTTTTACTATTTTTAAAAAATTCAGAAACGTCCAAAAAAGTCAAAAAAAACGTATTATTTTATCGGACAGCCGTAATTTGGCAAAAAAAAATGTTTTTTCCACTTTTTTTAGTTAGTACGATAGCTGCATTTATGTAGATTAATAATCTTTTTTTTTTTTTTTCTGATTTTGAAAATGCTTGCAATCGTGACAACATTGGCGCGCCATTTTTTTTGTACCCCCCACTTCAACAACTCATAGCACTTTCAATTTTGTATTTTTTGACTTGTTTTTTTTTTTTTTTTTTTTTGTAATCGTGAAATAATAATAAACGCCTGATAAAAAAATGGATGGTAAAAATATTTTTTGTTTTTTGTTTATAGCACTTCAAAAAACACCTCAAATTCATGCCTCTACACTAGAATACCCCCTTAATAATACGCGGGAATTGAAATAGGCAGATCCGTATATACGAGAGCCGCGACTTTGAGCAGGGGGCCAAAATATCGGTTCTATTTTCTGCTCTGTTATTCTCACGAGACAATTCGCGCTTGGCGCCTGTCCGATCGTCGCAGAACGCGTCAATGTCTGAAAAATCTAAAGGAAAAATTTCAGTTTTTACGGTAACTAGATAAATTGAGTAAAACAGGTATCGTGAAAAAAAAAAAATTGTTTGGGTTGAAAACTGTTCGAACGACGTGATTTCGTAGCGTTTGAAATGTTTTGAAAAAAAAAAAATAAATAAATAAATAAACAAATAATCACTAGTATTTTAGGGTAAGGTTAGTATTTTCGCAAAAAGGTGAATTTTCACACGATTTCAACATTAAACTTGAATAACTTTCGAAAGAGCTGAGTTTACGAAAAATTATAGAACACCTTTTTCGCGGAGCATTCGATTCCCTGCAAAAAATACAGATCGGACATTTATGCACGTTGCCTCGACGCAGGTAAAATTATTTTCCCGTATTAAGGGGGTATTCTAGTGTAGAGGCATGAATTTGAGGTGTTTTTTGAAGTGCTATAAACAAAAAACAAAAAATATTTTTACCATCCATTTTTTTATCAGGCGTTTATTATTATTTCACGATTACAAGAAAAAAAAAAAACAAGTCAAAAAATACAAAATTGAAAGTGCTATGTGTTGTTGAAGTGGGGGGTACAAAAATAAATGGCGCGCCAATGTTGTCACGATTGCAAGCATTTTCAAAATCAGAAAAAAAAAAAAAAAGATTATTAATCTACATAAATGCAGCTATCGTACTAACTAAAAAAAAGTCGAAAAAAAATTTTTTTTTGCCAAATTACGGCTGTCCGAAAAAATAATACGTTTTTTTTTGACTTTTTTGGACGTTTCTGAATTTTTTAAAAATAGTAAAAATTATTATTTCGTTATAATAATAGTTCGTGCGATAGAGACACGTATTGAGAAGATTCTCACCAAATTTCAAGTGAATCGGTTCAATAGAACTTGAGAAATCATGTCAACCGTTTTGAAAATGTAGTTTTGAGAAAAACGCGTTTAAAGTTTCGAGTAAAATTCGTTCCAGCCGAGCCAGTATTGAAGACGTGTCACTAAAATAGCTATATCTCTGAAAATAATTGAAATTTTGACTTGTCCTTTTAAGGACACATTCTTGAAAGGTTAAGCTTTGAAAATATAAAAAAAAAAAAAAATCGATTTTTTCAAATTTCTACACTAGAATACCCCCTTAATCGAATGGAAAATGAAAAATGGCGTCAAGGTACCACCGAACATTAACATTGAGGGGTAAAATTTTTACAGGTATCTTATTTCTTGTGAAGAAAATCGAGTGATGCCTGCGCGTAGGTCCTGTCATAGGTACGAAACAATTTTTTAGAAATGTAAACAAACGTATATACATAGGTATATTACACCGTTGGAATCTGTCGAAAGATTATTTAACGTAAAACTTTTTACGTACGTATAGCAGTGTCTTTGTTTTTTCATTTTATATTCCTTTATCAGTAACGGTGTTTCTTCTTTTTAACAACAGTTAAAGCTTGTACATGCAAACAAACCATTAGACCAAATAGAACGACACAGCGTTTCTTTCTTCCTTTTTTTTCATCTCACTCAAACGAAATATCATCCGATCCTAAAAATGGTTGAAATATTTATTCAAGAAGTAATTTCATTGTGAGAAAACGTATGCCGAAGGTGCGCGTTATAAATTTTTTCTTCAAAATATATACACGCGCTACAGTTCGGAATGAAATGAAAAAAATATACGCCCGATGCAATTTTCCGAATCCGTGGAAAATTGAAGAACTTTTTTTCTAAGGAAAAGTTGAAATAAGAAGAAGAAAAGAAAATACGTGCACGTATAATTGTAAAATCCAACCCCCCCCCCCCCAACTTTGAATCCGAACAAATGCTGCAAGGTTACTTCTACAAATAACACAAATGTGACGCGTCAATCGCGTTTCGTTTTTATCCGGCTTCTCGTTCTTGTCATTCCGCTGCTGAACGTCTTTGCAATAATCGTGAGAATGCAATTTTTTTTTGTTATTCACAAGTCCGCGTTACCGGTAACAATTAAATTTGGATAAATTACAGTCGTGTACATGTAGTAAATTTTGTGGTCACTGGACGAGGTAAAATTTGTTCGTTTGCGCGCCGAGGGAAATTTTCAGTCCTTGGCTATTTTCATTTTATACGAAAATCGACTGAAAACAGTTATCGGTAAAAATTGAAAACCAGTTTTGCAACTGTATCCAGAAAATATAGTAAGGGGCCGTCCGTTAATCACGTGATCTTTTTTTAAGCATTTTTCAACCCCCCCTCCCCCCTTTGGTGATACGCTTCGAGGTTTAAAACTACCCCCCCCCCTCCACCCAACATCACGTGTATTTTTAGTATCTAAAAAAAAACTAAAATTTTTCAGAATATCTTAGAATATTATCCTAAGTACAGATATAAAATATAATCTTACCTTATTCTGATATTAAGGACCATGATAAAAATGTCTAGATAGAAAGGTTAATAATGAAAAAATAAATACACGTGATATCTTATTACACCCCCCCCCCCCTGCGACATTTCGTGATTTTTGTCACCCCCCCCCCCCCCCCCCCCCTTCAAGTGTCACGTGATTAATGGACGGCCCCTAACATCACATGTTACTATTCTTTTTTTTATTATAGTTTTATTATAGATTGGTATTGATACTACATTTTCTTGTAAATATTGCGAAAATTTAACGCCTCTGCAATAATAAATTGACGTTAATTAAAAGGATTTTTCGTTGCAATTACGAAAAAAAAAAGGTAGTAGTCTAAAAATCCCATGTTATTCAAATGAAAAACAAAACGAGCTTAGAGGCACGTCTTCTAATTGGACTACAGCGCTCCGTTTTCGCACACATTTTTTGTTCATTTATTTCGAACGTGTCTAGGGGGCGCACTTGTCGAAATTCATCAACACCCCAAATAAGGACCACCCTAATATACATATATATACATATATATATATATATATATATATATATATATATATATATATATATATATATATATATATATATATATATATATATATATATATATATATATATATATATATATATATATATATATATATATATATATATATATATATATATATATACACATATACATATATAATATATATATATAATCTTGAGCGAATCTGTGGCTCTGTGTCTTGTCTCTTGTTTTATCGCGGTGGCGTGACGTAGCGATGTGTATACATAGTGTCTGTGACGTCATTCGGCTCACTCGACCGTTGGTTTTACAGTCAGCGAAGTGCCTAATGTTGTTAATATCGCTACACTGACTTCCCCCTTTCTTACGAAGGCTTCGTTCCCCTCCCTCCTCATCTTTCTTCTCCCATCATCGAAATTCCATTACGTATCACACACACACACACACACACGTTATCGGATGTGCCCGTACGTGTATATAATTTACCTGCAGAAACAGCAGTCATGCACGGCGGTAGGTTCGGTCTATTTTTATTACTTGTTGTACACTTTGCGCAAATTTGCAACGCGGTAATGTTATACTTGTGTTGTATACATGTATGTGTACATGGGGCAGGGTTCAAGTTCCGAATTTAAAAAGTTTCGAAAGCGCCTAATTTCGATTTATTTTGGTTTTATTTTTTATTTTTATTTTGAAGAAACAACAAAGTTTCGAATCGTCCAAAATCCGATCATCTAAATTTAATCCGAAACATCGAGTTTCCGAATGATCGAAGGTTTTCAGCTCGGTGAATTTCTGGCACGGTGAAATTTCACCGCCTTGATCTTTCTTTGGTTTGGATTTTCGATATTTTTACGTTCAGAATCCTGGTTATTCCGATTTTCGGTTTTTCTCACTTTTTCACCGTCTGAGTATATTTCGGTTTTCGGAATTTTACCGTATCGAAACTTTATTTAATCGGATTTTTTCTCCATCGTAACCCGAATTTTCGATATCTTGCGTTTCGGAACTTTGATCCCTTGCGTTTCCAACCGTTCGAAACTCTGTTGTTTTTTTCAAAAATTCGGCTTCCTTACTTCAAGTTTCGCCACTAAATAATTCGGAATTTGGCCCTTTAGGAACTTTTGAAATTCGGAATTTCGGCCCCGCCTCAAGTTTTCGACGCGGTAATGTTATTTTTTTTTTGTTTCTTAGCGTGTGTTATATTAAAAATAATATTTTCAATGCTGAATAAGGCTTGAAATTTCGGTCATGTCCAGCACGATCAAAAATCTTGTTATACGTAACAAGGCCTCGAAGGGTAAAAGTCTTCACAATATAGTAAAAATACTCTTCCGATGTGTTCGTTTCGAATTTATGATACACTAAGAGAAATTTTTAGTTCCGGTTACCGCTCAGTCCTTAACTATTTTCATTAATTACCACGATCGAAAAATATTGTTCTAGGTAGAAAATGAAAATTAGTTTTCTAGCCGTTACCGGAAACTCTGGTATCCGTTACTGTTCTTTCTCATTACGATCACTGTTGCTATATTTTCTTGTCACTGTTGCGAAAATTTAATGCTTGTGCAAGAATAAATTGACGTTAAAGCCTTGTTTAACTAACAAAGTAGAGCAAACCTCACAAACTGATTTTGCGTCGCAATTAGCAAAAAAAGTACCTCGTTTTTCGTAATTCCAACAATATTCAAACAGTTTTTTTTTTAACGATACCTGTTTTACTGAACTTCTCTAGTTACCGTAACAAATGAAATTTTTCTCAGCGTGCCTCTCACGTGTTATTTATACGCATCAATGTACGCGACAGTCGATTTCCGTCCCCTCCAAATCCGAGTTAGGCTTTTGAATATGAATGATTATACATTTTCCACCGACTACGAGTCGGTTGTACAAAACATATTAAGCATGTATCATACGCATACATAGATGAAGACGGATGGCCGATCACGTGATACACGAGCATACGACTATTGAATGAATCAGTTACGACGAAGTTGAATTTTTCACAACGAAGAAGCAAATGATGGAATGGATTGTATTGTCTACGAAATAGAAAGATTTTTTTTTCCAAGAACCCGATCACGGTGAAATTTAAATTCGAAAAAAATCGGGGCGTAATAAAATTCCCACCCAAATTAACAAACCAAATTAGAAAAAAAAAAAAAAAAAAAAGAGAGAACACGTTTCTTCTCCGACACCGACGCAAAGAAATGAGGGATAAATTCTCGTCAAAAAAACCGAAAGGGCTGCAACGGCCGTCGCGATGGTATAAAAATAAGACTAGCATGTTTTCCACCTAGGTATATTGTATGCATGGAGAACCAACCAGCCAAACTTTGACGTAGGCGAAAGCCTTTGGCTAACTTGGCTGACGCGGATCACCGCGCTCGTCCCTCTCTGTTTATAAACGAAAATGGGCGCGCATCGTTCGTGTGTGGCAAACACACACACACACACATGCAAGCGTCTACCTACATGGAATATTTATACAGATGATGACAAGGGTGCCGATACGGTACATACGAGTTGTTCTTATTATTATTATTATTATTATTATTATTATTGTTATTATTTTTTTTTAAACTCTCTGCAAGAATAGCCAATTTTAATATCGATTTTGTGATTTTTTCTTTTTTTTTTTTCTTTATCGACAGGCTGTTGTTGTAACTTTATACGCTTGTCGTGTGTAGAGTGAGTTTCTAACGACTGCACGCTTCGTCGTCTTTTACGATTTAATGCGCATGCGCTGTGATTCGAGAGAGCGGATGTTTGACAGGTTTACCAATCGTCGCGAATGAAAGGTCAACATTTTTGAGATTAGATACGTCGCGGTGAGCCGGAGTCTACGTTTTTTACGATTCCTCGCTCTGACGTACCATGCAGTCGTTAGGAATTCACTCTGTACATGTATACAATGCGGAGGATCGATCACCGCTGTTCGGAGTATGTTTGTGAACACGGGTCTGTGATTAAAAAATATAATCGATACGTTTTCGAGCGCGGTGAATTCCAAAAAAATTACTTCCATTTCCCTGCATCACGTACGGTATTCTTGCGAGATACGAGGTGTTTGCGTAAAAAAAAAAAGGATTACAATAATGAAAAAAAATCACCACGAACTAAACGATATTTGTTGTAAAATTAAACAAACAATTTCTTTGCGAAATGTATTCCGACATTCCGTGTTCACTCTTTTCGCATATGTGAAACCCTTTTCCTCTTCTATTTTGTACACAGCCGAAAACGCTTCCGCTTTTCAATTTCTCCAATGCATGTTAAATGGAAGTAAGAAATCCTACTTCTTTTTTTTTTTAGGAATTTTATAATGAAGAATAGGATGTCGGATTTCGAATTAAACGATAGTTTCATTACAAATGAAACTGCGAACACGATTTGAAGAAAAAAACCTTACGCGATGAAACCTTTTGACTATTTTTCCAGGTTTCAGTGAGTGAAAATCTATAACACACAGGATAAAAAAAAAAAAAAAAAAAACCAGTGCAGCTTTTTTCATTTCAGAGCTGTATAATCTGTTCAATTCGAATAAGATTTTTTTTTATATATATATATATAGGAATATCTTACTCTTCTGTTGAATAAATATTCGTTAATTTTTTTTTTTAACAAGATTATTTATTTTCTTTTTCTATCGAAGCAGTCGTGACAGCGTCAAGTTCTCCTCACCACATCTCAGAAGATTGGATCGACGTCCCGCTGCAGGTTCTCCTCTAATGTAAGTGAATTTGTAAATCATTTATTTTTCTCTTCTTGCAATTCCCTCGATGCAATACGAAATGATGCATTAGATAGATGAAAATGAACAAATTAACCAAAACGGGGTGATACGGCTGGAATCGCTTCGTCGTCGTACGAACTTTATCATAACAGTTTAGAATCGAAGATTTAATACCAAGATTCTGATTTACAATCGGTTAGAAGAAGAAAGAAAAAAAAAAAAAAAAAATTGATCCCTCAGACACCATCAGGCAACGATCAACCGTGGCCAGGAATTGTTTACAGTATCGTGTACAAAACTGGTGTGATTTATGCGGATACACTCCGACTTCCTTTTTCTTTTCTTTTTTTTTTTTTTTCCTTCTTCATGTCATCCCGTTTTTTTTTTTATTTATTTATTTTTCACTCCCGCCATCGTCGATCGACCCGCTATTCGTTTTTGCGAAAACTCCTTCTGTACACGCTTCGGAACTATGATTCGTGGCTCGGAACGTTTTCAGGTTAAGAATAATAATCTATTTTAAACCAACGTCCCTCTGTCTTTCGTTGACAAGCGGCAACTCTGCAACGGCTCTGCAGGCTATATATTTTTCAACGATTCGAAACCGGTTCGTGCGTTTTCTTTTCGTTTTTCTTGCCTTTTTTTTTTTTTTACTTTCTATTTTTACCATTTTCCTTTTCCTCGCCGCGTTGCGTCACGGTATAATTTTTCCTCCCAACGTTTAAAGCTGTTTCAGTTTCGTTGGCAAAAACAAAAAAAAAAAAAAAAATCGATACATTTATTTTTCATCAATTTTACCGCCGGACAGTTTATACGATTACGTTGAGTATTTGCGAGAAATACGAAAACAAAATATATTTAAATTATATATATATATATATATACATAAAAGCTTAGATTTTCGATGCTTTATTTTTTGTATCGTTTGAAAATTGTTGAAAATCGTCCACAGATCCAGGACAGTTTTATTTCGTTCTGTACAGAAGTACTATTTTCAAAAAAAAAAAATGCTTCAACGAAAAATATTTCCAACATTTCCATTCACCGATCGTGTATTGTGTTGTGTTGTAAAATTAAATATACAACGATACCGATTACACGTGTACAACGTATATGCTGAGAAAAAGAAAAAAGTGTTTCGGTGAAATTTTCGGAAGAATAAAATGAATGTCGAACAAACTCGAAGCGGTTCGAAACGATTCACCGATGTCTAATAATTAAGCTTTTGCTTGTATTTCCGATACTTTATACTTCTCCCATTATCAAACAGATAATATCATCGGTAGCTTACGAATAGAATAATTTGACAAACGCTCGACGAACAATTATATCGTGACGCACAATCAAACAAATAAGAAAATATCGATTTTCGGCTAACGAACCTCCTTGAAACGAACGACGAAAGGAAGACACAAAAAAAAAAACAAAATACCACGAAACAACCGATCGTTCGGGGAATCCAATCAGACGAATTAGAAACATCGAATCGAAATATTTGGTCAAATTTTGCGACGGCAAGTTCGATTCAATCGAGGGGTGAAGCAGAAGGGAGAAAAGTAAAATTCAGGGTGACAAAAGGGTGGGGATAAAAGAGGGCGGCGGCGAGGGGGGGGAGGGGGAGGGGGGGGGGGAAGGGATTAGATTCAGTCTTGCTAATGAGATCCCCTGGCGGCGTTGCAGTGCTGCCTGATTAACAAGGAGTTTAACCACTGACTAATGATATTAGCTGTTCCTTCCGGCACTGGAGGTCGCGCTGCTTCCGCACTACGATTTATACGTCTACCTCCCCCCCCCCCACACCCCTCCCTCCATCACGCTCACTCTCTCTCTCTCTCTCGCTCTCTCTAGTTAACGGTTAACTAATACGAATAATTACAACAACCCGGTGCAAGCGTCGTGTAATTATACTTTAATTATTATGATTAAGCTAAATAAAGTATGTACGCGCAGGTATGTTATAAACTAAATCGTATAGTTCGAATTAGGAAATGGTGCCGCTTTGTAGTGCTTGGTTATTTATATTTATTCTTCTATTTATTAATTATTACACACGCGTGTATGTATACGAGGTATTCCATGCCAACTGAGAGGTCATTTTCCCTGATCCCCGCCAATTTGCTTAATTATTTTTTATGCGATTTTAGAACGTAAAAAAAGCACTCGCAATTTTTTTCAGATTTTTCGTCCCGACCATTCTTTTTTAAAAAATGTTTGAAGGTCACTGATTAGATTTTTCCTTTTTATATATTTTTTCTATATATATATATACTAGCAGCCCATCCCGGCTTCGCACGGGCATATAATAATATTAAGTAATAATATAAATGTTATTTTTCTAGAAACTCACTGTAAACATTGTGTATTTTCTTTTATTATATTATTATATGCCCGTGCGAAGCCGGGATGGGTTGCTAGTGTAGCTTATATGACACGTTCGTAGATTTACCATAGCAGCGCCATCTATTGATTACTTACTCAACCCAGTCGAAAGGTATCGACATCTGTTAGAATCATTCGGAGTTAACAGATAATTGTGACTGTCAAATAATAACAGACAAATAATTAGCAATATATTATAATTGCGACTATAATTTGAGATTTAAACTATCCTATCTCTCAAGTTGGATCGAACTGCACATGGTGTGCGTATTTTATTATAATCGGTCAAGTGGTTTAGGAGTCCATTGAGGACAAACATCGTGACACGAGATTTATATATATTAAGATATGTGTGAAATAATTAATTATCAAATAATTGAGTATAGTTAATTCTATATGCGAACGTTCATTTTCTTCGATCGATCGAAGCCACGCAATGAAAAGGAACGACGGTCGGGACGGACACGACGATGCGGATATAATAAAATTGCGGTTCGATTTCCAGAGGCTTTTTAAGCTTAAAATAACCGCGCGCTGGGAATGGGGAATATGAAAAGGTGGAAATTTGCGGGATGAGGGGTGAATAACGAACAAAGAGACGTATCGGCTGCGAGGGAGCTTTGAGGTGATTCGGTTCGACGGAGGATTTCGGCGCGGGGGGGGGAGGTTATCAATGGCCTTAACTTGAGAGCCGATTTTTTTAAATTCGTTCTACCCCCTTCTTCCCTCAACCATCGCCAAAGTATTTTTTCTTCAACATCTTATCTCGTTTTTCCTTCATTTTATCTCCTTCTCCTTAACCGCGGATTAACTTGCTCCGAATCTTGCAATTTTTTTTTCTCTTTTTTTTTTCCTTTTTTTTTTTTTCGTCGCCTTTTCTAACCCGTCAGCGTTTTTCAAAATCTCTCAAACTCGTCTCGACGATTGTGACGTAAATTTCTAGATTACGTTCACCGTACTGCGATATAACTTGTAACACTGTAATTGCGTTATTATCTATAATTACATTATTTATTTACTTTTTTTTTTTTTTTTGCACCTTCGATCAGAAAATCTAGCGTTGTGTTACCAAAATTTTTTATCGTACAAATAACCTGCATACACCCGACTACATTTTCTTTCAACCGTTGCGACATCGTAATTCGTCGTAAGGTGATATTAGTTGGGCATGATTTTTTTTTTTTTTTCGCAGGAACGAACCACGTTCAAATGGTAAAATTTGTACTACAGAAAATATCGATGTAACGACAACTGTAATAATCGATCAAATTTATACTTACTCGCAGGTGCGCAACATTTTTTCCAAATCAATTCGAGCAATATTCAAACGTTATTGTAACGATATTATTTTGACCGTAATTTCCAATCAACAGTATGAAATTCAATTTATCTCAGCCGACCTAAAGATCAATGAATTTTAATGAAATCGAATCTTTTCGACGAATGCGATATTTTTGAATATAAAAAGAGAAAAAAAAAAAAAAAAACAATTGATCAGCCTTTGAATGCTGGTAGAGTTGGCACGGAATGCCCTATGTATGCACATAGGTGTGACCAGGTATATATATATATATATAGACATGTCCGCCTGTGCGGTATGTACGTACATAAATACGTTAGATGCTTTAACGTGTAATATGGGAAATTCCGTGTCGTCTCAGCGAAGGATTGACTGAGAAATTTTTCACTTTTACCAGCAAGTTTTTCTGCGGTAATAAAACTGCTAAAAATTATCGCAAAGTTTTTTTTTTTTTTCTCAAAGTTGAAATTAAAATTAGTGTTACGGTTTTAGTATATGAATTTTTAAGTCTGTTAAAAAAAAGACAGAACGGATCGATTTGTTGTACGTACACCTGATTTCGAGATTACAAAAATTTCAAAAGATTTCAGGGATTTTAAATGATTTCAAAATATTACAAGATGCCTCGTGAGGTTTGAAAGTATTTTTTCGATAGAATATTTCGGGGATTTCAAAAAATTTCATTGAATTCGAAAGATTACAACGAACTTGAAAATATATCAAGAGATTTCAGGAACTTTAACGGATTTCAAACATTTCAAAAGGTTTTTCGACGATTGCAAGAGATTCCAAAGATTTCAAGACATGTGAGAAAATTTCAAGAGATTTCGATTTCCGATGTGGAAAATTCGTTTGAAAATTTTTACCTTTATTTCTTATACGGGACATGTCAGCGTGCGATTGTTTTTCCATACGTTTCATTGGATTTTCTATTTTTCTACAAAAGTTTTTCCATTACACGACTTAGAATTTCCGGCGCTAATATCATACCCAATCTAGATATCTGATGTCACGTGCGACTGGATGTCTCACCTTCAGCGTTTCCGCGGTTATGCCGGGAGTTGACCGAACGCGTAGAGCCTAAAAATAACATTTCGAACTTGCTCGTCTTAATTTTTCTATAAAACGGCAACACCGACAAAAAAAAAAAAAAAAAGGTTCAGAAAAAGACGTACCTCCGATATGAGAAAATTTATCTGCGAGAGTTTTCAAATCGAAAACTGAACGTCTTGTGCTCTGATTTATTTTCGAACATCGGTCGGATCGTTTTCTTTTTTTTTTTTGGGATAGGTAAAAACAATTCAGGGACCGTAAAGTTGGGCCGTAGGGGAAGAAAAAAAAAAAAAAAAAATTTTTTTTTGAAACTTTCAGACGGTCTAATTCGGTATCGCGGGTTAAGAATAATAAAATTTTCACGATCGATCTTTCACACCCGAGTGTAGAGTTGACACGGAATACCCTGTATGTGTGTGTGTAGATGCGGGGTGGGTGGAGGGTGGAGGGTATCTCTGTCAGACGTTTGTGTTCGAAGTGGCGCAAAGTCCCGGGCTGTAAAATCAATACCTCCGAAAGCATCTCCGCCTCCCTCCCTTCCTCCTTTCCTCCCCTCCCCTCCCCGCCCCTCTTCTCGTCCCGCTCTCTCTCTCTCTCTCTCTCTCTCTCTCTCTCTCTCTCCGTTTGTTCTACCCCTATCCGTCTGTACAGGTATACCTATAATACATGTAACAACGATGACGGTCCAAGGAACGAACGCTGATCATCGCTCGTTTCGTATCTCAAGTACGTCCAACTTCCCGTAACTTCCTGCCCTCGGGACTCCCGGGTGGGGTGGGGGGGTGGGGGGTTGAGTCTATTTGTTGGAATCTTGCGCGAAAGTTGCGGGAGGAGAGAAAATGTAGAACGTTCGGTGAATGAAAGAATCGTAATATCGGAAGAGAGTTTTCACCGTGTGTATGTGTAAACTTGGTTAAAAAAGATGAAAGAAAAAAGAAAGAAAAAACTGGAAATATCGGGGAACGTTTTCGTCTTTTAGGGATTGTTTTTTGCTGGTGGAAAAAAAAAAATTTTCCTTGTCCCAGTATTGTTTCGAATGTCGGATTTTGGACTGTGAAAATTTGTTTTATCGAAAATTTTAGTGCGGTAATTAGCGCCGAAGAAAAATTATAAAAAATTGTCAACCTGAGATAAATAATTTTTCAAGAGTACGATCAGCGTTTTTCGGGGTAGTCTGTGGAGTCGGAAATCAGATGCTTTTTGTGCATCTGGAATATCGTGAGAAATGATTTGGTAAAATTTGGAATTATCTGGGAATCGCGGTGCTTGGTTTTGGTAAAAACTCTGTCGAATTTTGCGGAAAAGCGATAGATCTGTTACTTGGAAACGGAAAATGTAGATAATCGAAATATACGGCGAAGTCAAAATGTAGAATGGCAAAATATTATTGCATCGTCCGAATCTTGATGATTCCATATTACGACGTTTCTTCATTTTTACTAATTCTGTGCTTAAAATATCCAATTAAAAATCTAAATGGATTTTCGCCTTTTTTTTTGGATAATTTGATACTACGACTGTTCCGTTTTCTCGAAATTTTTTTTACCCCTACTCCCACGTCCATCCCGCGTAGCGGGAAGTTACCCAGAGTTCACTATACTCTTCCGCAGCTATGCTTCATCTTTTCGTTTATTTTCCTTTCTCACTTCAGAAACAAATTAAAATACATACGTACGTATATGTATATGTTCGAACATTACGTCAGGTCAATTTCTGGCCTCTGCGTCATTTGTTACATTACACGAACCTGCTACATAACGTAATACGTAGATTTTCTCAGGCGACAATTTCGTCCTCTCTCATTTTTCCCATTTCTATGGTAATCGCGTCGATGATCGTTCCTTACTTACCGTCGGTCGGTCATTACGCATTTAGCGCGTGAATCCTTAAGGGGGTATTCTAGTGTAGAAATTTGAAAAAATCGATTTTTTTTTTTTTTATATTTTCAAAGCTTAACCTTTCAAAAATGTGTCCTCAAAAGGACAAGTCAAAATTTCAATTATTTTCAGAGATATAGCTATTTTAGTGACACGTCTTCAATACTGGCTCGGCTGGAACGAATTTTACTCGAAACTTTAAATGCGTTTTTCTCAAAACTACATTTTTCAAAACGGTTGACATGATTTCTCAAGTTCTATTGAACCGATTTACTTGAAATTTGGTGAGAATCTTCTGGATACATGTCTCTATCGCACGAACTATTATTATAACGAAATAATAATTTTTACTATTTTTAAAAAATTCAGAAACGTCCAAAACAGTCAAAAAAAACGTATTATTTTTTCGGACAGCCGTAATTTGGCAAAAAAAAAATTTTTTTCGACTTTTTTTCAGTTAGTACGATAGCTGCATTTATGTAGATTAATAATCTTTTTTTTTTTTTTCTGATTTTGAAAATGCTTGCAATCGTGACAACATTGGCGCGCCATTTATTTTCGTACCCCCCACTTCAACAACACATAGCACTTTCAATTTTGTATTTTTTGACTTGTTTTTTTTTTTTTTTGTAATCGTGAAATAATAATAAACGCCTGATAAAAAAATGGATGGTAAAAATATTTTTTGTTTTTTGTTTATAGCACTTCAAAAAACACCTCAAATTCATGCCTCTACACTAGAATACCCCCTTAATCGCGTTGCTGGTAGCGAAATTTTATCGTTGGATTCTTATCGTATCGCTGATTCTCTTCTCGTTTCACATCCATGTGTGGGGGTGTAAAAGCCGGTTTAAGGCAGCCGCATACCTATCTACGTACATAGACGTATTAAGGTGAGATTCTGGAGGATTGTTCTTTTGGTAGGCTCGTGACGTCAGCGAGTATTAAGGCGAACCCAGTCAGTCAGTCGGTGTTTGCACGTATGTGCCTGTGTATACGTATATTTATAAAGGCCTATGTACACCCTCGCTTTGCACGTAGGACTTGGAACTGGAAATGGAAAGGAGGGGTATCGTTTCAAGGGCGTCGATCGCGTGACCCTTGGAGATAACAACTAATATACCTAGTGCACGACTCTGTGGAGAACGCGGGGTCCTTGCCCTTATAGACGAGAATTAGTCACCCGGCCAGAAATAATATTGAGGCGAATAGGAAAATAACAGGAAAGTCGAAGAGAGTTTTATTTATTTCTTTATACTCTCGTCTCGATACGTTAGTCACGGAATTGTATACACAGATCTCGAATGCGAAGGAATTTACAATTACAAGTTTATAAATGTACGAACGTACTCGTAGTAACGCCCTGTTAATAACAAGCATTCCAAGTTTCATCCCATCTCACAAGTTCACTGTATAATTTTAATTTCATCTTTTCAAAATATACACCGGTAGAAAATTTTTCTCGACTCTTAAAATTGTGGTGGAATTTTTATTCTCACGCGTGAGATGTGTAGCTGTGCCAGACGATTTTATTGCTATTATTTTTCGTAATTTTTTTTTTTTCACTCGTTCAAAGTTTGTTTCAAACTTTTCGCGTTAATTACATGCGTCTCTCGTTATAAGCCGGGTCAAGGGGCTGTAGGGGAAACGAATTGTAAGAAATTTGACGTCCGCTGATCTTTCTCCTTTGAGTTATCGGACAAATTCGGTTCCGTAAACGCGAATTAAACGGCAAAAGAAGAGGAGAAATACGAGGAGCGGTAATGTAACGAACGGAAGTATAACGAGCGGCAATACAACGAGTGGAAACATAACAAGCGGCAATATAACGAGTGGCAATCCAAAGACTGGTACCGCAAAGTTAAACAAGCGTATGAAATAAAGAGTTTCTTGAAAGAAATTCGTTCAAATAGTAAATCATCAATTTTTGATTTATATCAATTTCGCAGGAAGTACTTTACAGACAGTCAAACCGTATTCATAGCGAACCGTGTCGCCATCTTAACATGATCGGTTATTTCCGAAAACTTGTGTAAAAATAACCGTTGAAATCATAAACTTGTAACGAAAACTTTTATATAACGTAGGATGTAAAGAACTGTCGAAAAAGAAGAAAAAAAAATGGGTGCGTGTACTTATGTACGCGCGTGAGAAGTTATACTTCTTTGGCATCATTAAAAAACAATAAAACAAGTAACGGATGTCTTACATTATATTTAAATAATCTATTAAATTTTTGTCACGAACTTTTTATTAAATGTTCTATTAAATTTATTTCTTTATTTTGTAAATATTAAAAAACCAATAATAAATATTCAACATTGATAATTTAAATAATATTTAGTATTAATTATATTAAATAATGATATTTTAATTTATATCAATAAATAATACATACGGATAACTAACCTCAATTATATTGGAGCACTTGAAAAAGTATTTTAGCACAATTTTTTCACTAATATTCACAAATTTTTCGAGACTTAATGAATTCGGTTGAGTGGGCAACTTCATCCTGTTAATTTTGTGTTACAGTGATGCGCGCGCATCTTGAAATTTCACTCTCATCAGTTTTTCATAACGCGCCTAAAGAAGTATAACTTCAAAAAATAAAAATAAAATAAAAGAAAACAAAAAACAAACGAAGCAGCGTTAAAAATGAATCAAATGCCTTTAGGTACGTTCTGGAATCTTCTCGTAGGATTTGGAAGTTTGAAAAATTTCTCGAGCCAAGTTGTCTCGAGGATACGCGTATATACATGCATGTATACCTATGTAACGTATTATAAGCTATTTGTGGCATAATCCCGATTTACCTGACAGATGCGGCGGTGATGCTGCTCCACATATTCTCACGTCCTCTATAATTCATCCACCTTATACACACCTGTCACACACCGTATATCAACATGTATATACACACGTATACTTGAACATCTATTATTATATCAACGGATATATGTATAATGGGAGATGTTCTCTTATTTTGCAGTGGATCGAGGCGCGCGCCTCTTCGACATTTAATTGCCGTTAACGTTTGTAACGTACAATTTGTTTAAATCCGTCCGATTTTCGTACTGGCACACAGTACCGGGGTCAATAGTTCAATAGGTAAAGTTCACTCGGTTAAATTCATTTGTTATAATTCTGGCTTTGAGTTTTCACACCACGTCACGTGCAGTTTGCTGCTAATCAGTCGTTCAAATATCGTGTTGTTATTGATTATTTTTTTTTTTTACTCCTTACAGCCGGCTCGGCTAGAATCATTACGGATTATCGATTCGTCCGATAATTTTAGCCAATGATGGAAAACACGGTGAAATATGGAATATAATAAATAAAGATCGTTGTACGTGTATAATGATGATAATAATAACAATAATAATAACAATAATTATTATTATTATATCCGTGTTTTCGACGATCCGAAAATCTCAGCTAGACGTTTAAAAACGTATGTTCTACACGACAATAAATATAGGCATGATTTGTAAATAGATTGAAACGAGCCGATTTAGTTTTTAAAGTGGAAAGGTTAATCGCTTCGGCCTAATATCGGAATATGAGTGATAAAAAGAGAGAATGGAATAAAATTCGTAGAGAAAGGAAAAAAAAACAAAAGTTGAAAGCAAAGTAATCTTTCATCGGGAATAGTACATCGAGTGTATCGATTGCAGCTGTTGTCAAGATTACGATAGGTGAAATAAACTTTAATTATAAAGTGGAGAAAAATTGTGAGAAATAAATGTTGGATAAAAAGAGTCGAATAACACATTCGCGGTGTTAAACGGCCCGTGGAGTGAAAATAAGTAAACGATGTAAAAGAAACAACATTTCGCGCCTCTCCATGTTTCTCTCTCTCTTTCTCCATCCCGTCATGATTTATCAACAATACTTATTTATATTTATCACTCTAGGCGATCGAGCTGTTTATTTTTATACTTTGGTCCGTTACTGCTGATATTGTTGTTGCTGCTGCTGCTGCCGACGGTTTCGAGTCCCTAGGGAATTTTTTTTTCTTACCGTGCAACGAACTACACCCTCTTATTTTCATCGTAAATAGGCATGATTCGTGTCTCCGTAAAGTTGCAAACGCGTATTCTATGGGATATGGTACGGTTGTGCCCATGGTGTTTATAACGTGGATGTAGAAAAATTCTTCCCCAATTTATGACAGGGTGGCCAACCGTCTGGAAAAGCGGGAAATGTCAGGGAATTTTTTTTTTTTTTTTGACTGTCAGGGGATTTTTATACAATTCACGGATTTCAAAAGCCATAAAATTGCGACGCTATCAACGTCACAATATTTCTTTTCTTCTTCTAGGACGGTTACGTGCGTCATGTTTTTTAACGTGTGAATTTTATTCCTCATCTACGGTTAAAAGTATAAAATTAACCCGATGAAGATAAATATATTGTTATTTCTCAGCCTCTTATTACCCAGCTTTTAGTCGATTTTTGCACGAATCGTGCATCAAAATGTTAAGGAAAAGTAATGTTCTTAGTCTGGGAAAAGCGAGAAATATCGGCGAATTCTTTGAGCGAAATTGGGTGGCAACCCTGGATTATTTCATAAATTTTTTTTACTCCCCCGTCGTTGTGTTCGACAAATTGTTACAACAATCAGTGTAACGGTCCGTAATTTGCTGTAGTTTAATCCGCATGCGCGAAATAGGTGAAAGTTTTTTTATTTTTTCCCCAAATCTAGAATAATGCACGAATTATTGACGTTTCGGAGGAAACAGAAACTGCGTAAAATTCCCAACGAAAAGAAAGTACGAACGGTTTGTTTCAAGGTTTTAACACCAGAGGTGAAAAATCTGTATGGATTTAATCCGAGATAGTCAGGGTCACAGACGTGTTAATCCGGTTGGCGGTGAATAGACAAACTCGATCGTTGCTGAAAAACTTGGGCAGGTGTAACGTGCAACACCGGTGAATTTGTATACAGGGCATTCCACGCCAACTCAGTAAACGGTGAACCATGGCTTCTTTTTTATAAAATTAAATCAAGGACTTTCATCCCATGTTTTCACTTTGAATGTTTCGCTAAAATATTTTATTTCGGAAATGATATTTTTTTTTAGCTTTTTCTCATTTTGCGGTTAAAAATTCTTAGGGTATAAAAACGAGAGATTGTAAAAAAAAATAATGTTGAAAATTTATTCATTTATTTATGGAAAATCCTTGGTGTAAATTAAAAAATGTCATGGTCAAAAGCCTTTACACGCTTTGTTGGCACGGAATGTCCTATATATAGCTCGTACGTATTTCTGGCTTGGCGTCCCGACAGCACCGACTTTATACTTGCAGGTAACATACCTTTGCAGACGTACATTACATACATCTACGGTTACATAAACCTATAGTACATTCCCCAATTAGCGGGGACTTACTTGATTTCGCCGCGTGTTTACGTAATGCTTAATATTTCCGAAGCGACGCCTCCGCTTTTTCGTTTCACGTATTTTTGTACATTATTTCTTATTTAGCACGCATATTTCGATATATATATATATATATATATATATATATATATATATATATATATATATATATATATATATATATATATATATATATATATATATATATATATATATGTATGTATGTATATGTATGTATATGTATACGTTTATCTGTAACATATTACAGATACATACCTGTGTATTAATTATGACGTTCACAACCAAACAATCTGCTCATCCAGGATGACGTACGCGTTATGAGATATTATGTACAGAAATTGATTACGAATCGTGATTATGCAACGACGCATTACGTGTAATTCGATTTTTATCTTACTTTTCGTAATAATTTGTTTTATAAATATGGAAATCGAATAATTGGGTTTGCCGAATTTTTTTATACTTGTACATATGAAGCACCGATCTCTCAGGAGAAGAAAAACTAATGATAAAAGAAAAAAAAAAAAAAACACTTATCCTAACGATCGTCGACAAATTATACCGCAAATAAGATCTTGAAGATCAACCAAGGTCTGACTTTGCATGACGAATAAAAATGTTAATGAGATTTCCAAAATTGGAGAGTCGGGAGAAGATTGAAGAAATAGAAAGAAAAGAATTAAGTATGAGTAAGCAATGTCAATGAAACGTGGAGATTATTTTTTTTCATTAAATTCTTCTCTCTTTCTCTTTTTGTCGCAGAAAAATAAATAGAAAATAAAGAGAAATAAAAATTAAACCAAAGTGAAATATAAAAATCGGGAATCAAGGTGGACGAGTTCAGACTTGCAGGTTGAGTTTTAATATCATGGCGATTTTGTCGAACGGAATGAAAATGTACACGAAATAAATATAATTTCGCACGTGTGCGGTATATTATTTTAACTTCCGGCCAGGTGTTTAGAGTCATCGTTTTTACGTAGTTGCTATTTCGATGTTTTATGATTTGTAATTGAAGATGTGAAAATTTTTCGATTTTTAAGCCTTTAAGCTTAGCCGTTTGTGAGAAACACGCTCAACAATTTTTTGTCTTTTTCGAATTTAAACCTTTCCCTTTGAATTATCATGCACTTCGTGCCGTGGAAAATAAAATATGTCCTAACGTGTGTTGGAAATTGAAAAAAAATTCTCGTTTTTTCGAACATGAAGCTCGTTTTACGGTAGATCGTCGGAAACCGTTTGAAAATACATTTTTTTCCACATTTTCAATCCCGCGTACGCAAAAGGGATGAACATAAATTGTTTTCATTTTTTTTTTAGCGAAGAATTAAAGACTTTGGAGTATATTCTGAAATCTCTCCAGTCGGATAAAAACGGGATTAGAATCGAATCTGTATCACCTGTTCAGAGATTTCGAGATCCCTGGAATATTCGTACTGATTTAATTACGATTCGGTTTTTATCCCACTTTAAAAATTCAGCATACGCTCCGAAATATCGACTTTTTCACACGAAAGTTGAAAGCAATTTATTTTTGTCCCCTTCGCATCTAACGCGACACTAAAAATATTGACAAACCTGTTTTTTTTTTAGATTTTGTTATTTCTCAATTCTTGAAAACTTACTTTTGAAATGGATTTTGCAACATTTTCGTACTTTTGTTTTTTATACAAAAAGTATACGAGTTGCCGCATGTTTTTCCCGACGACAGGAAGTTTTGAAAAAGTACATCAGATAAAACACATTCGAATAAATTACACGCAATGTATAGAAAACAGAGGGTCTCGGAATATTCCTTTGCGAAATTGAAAAGAAAAGAAAATCGGAATCAATCTACTACACTAACTAAAAAAAATGTCTGTATCAAATTATAATAAATTATTTACTGTGAACGGAATTATGAAAAAAATATTTTGAAAATAACGCAAGTCTCGGCAAAAAAAAAGAAAAAAAAATCGTTTAATTAATAAATAAAGGCATAATGCGATGTATGTACATTGAGGTGGTCCTTATTCAGGGTGTTGACGAATTTTTGCCAGACCATCACCCAAATCAACTTCAAATAATTCGAAAACAATCGCCTAATTTTTTACAGATTTTTACATCGAATCTAAGATAGTCCGAATTGTGATCGAAGTTTCTTATGTAAATTAACATGGGTAAAACTTTTTTTCTCAGTATATATTTTATTGCAAGAGTAATAATGTTTCAAATAATCTGTGACCGCGAGGTTTTGATAAGAATTAGTGCTAATATCTGAGAAAAAATACGCATCATCGTACGAGGCGATCCAGACGAATTGAACAACCTCGAAACCTGCCTTTTTTGTTTTATTTAGAGGAAGTGCAATTCGTCTTGATCGCCTCGTACGATGATGTGTATTTTTTTTTTTTCATACAGTGTCACTAACGCCGACTAAAACCTCGCAGTTAGAGATTTTTCGGAACATTGTTACTTTCACGATAAAACATGTAGTGCGAAAAAAAGTTTTTCTCGTGTAATTTTCATAAGAAACTTCGATCACGATGCGGGCTATCTCAGACTTGCTGTAAGAATGTGAAAAAATTTGGTGACTCGTTTTAACCCTTCAGGACATGGGTGTTTTGACTGCCATTATTTACTCTGGCCATGAGAAAAAATCTCATGGCTTCTGCGCATGCGCTCAGTATATTTTAAATACAGCTTTCTTAAGAAAATATCATTTATTTATAATTTTCAATGTTTTTTAAGGTAAAATAATTGCTCAAATTTATTATTAAAGTAATATCAATTAAAAAAAAAATAATAGAAACAAATATTATTAATAATTATCATTTTGTTGTGTTACTTGAAATTAAAAGTAGTAGTTATTTTATTTTTTAAGATTAACAGTCCTCTTAATAATATTCATTTAATGAATATCAACAATTAAATAATAAATTTTACATTTTTAAAAGCAGATAACACAGCACAACATTGCACAATTATTCTTTAGGTATATGTATCATGTAAACAAGTATGGCGGAAGCATACTACGGAACGACCCGAACTAGGCCGAAAAGAAACGAAAGCTAAAATCTCTCACCCTTTAATACTCTGGCCATGAGACAAAATCTCATGTTCTCCAAAAAATTATTTTTTTTCACAATTTTGATTTAAAAAAAAACAGTTTTTAGTGAATGTGTATCCAGAAAACTAAATTATAGGAAGATACAAAAATTTTCAAGTAGTCTTTCCATTTGAATTTTAAAAGATATTTGAGATCTACGTTGAGCATGAGAGAAAATCTCATAACCCATGTCCTGAAGGGTTAAATGGTTTAGAATTGATTTCAGCGATGGGGCGGTAAAAATTCGTCAACACCCTAAACAAGGACCAGCCCAATGTACGTGTACAGTTGGGGACGACGAATCTGAGACGGCTATTTTTTTTACACCAGACAGTTGGCAACGCAGAGAAACCTGCAGCGCCACGGTCGGCCGAGCGCGAAACTAACTCAATCTCGATAAACGTAACGTAAACCATGAACGTCGAATCTAACCTTAAAATACCGCGGGGATAATGACTTGTTGGATCGACACGTATTTTAAGGTTAGATTACACGGTCATAGGTTACGTTACGTTTATCGAGATTGAGTTTGTTTCGCGCTCGGCCGACCGTGGCGCTGCAGGTTTTTCAGTGTTGCCAACGTAACTGTCTGGTGTGAAAAAAAATTAGCCGTCTAAGATTCATTGTCGGCAAGTGTACATATGGAATGCCAGGCAGTCAGTCAGTCAGTCACATCTCTCCCACGCCTCGATGTTGGATTCATTGAGCTGCAAGCAACTCTATGGCTTTGCCCACGCGAGGTAGTTGCCAAGGTCGCTTGGTATAACGCATTCTACGAGTCTAAACGACCTTTCGTTCTTTCTCTGCCTACTTTTTTGCACCCGCCGCTCGCCTCTTCAATTTCAAGGCGTACTAATTTTCCCTTAATTTTTCTTAACTTTCCGTTTCTCTCTGTTTTTCAGAGAGAGAGAGAAAAAAAGTTATTGTAATCAGCCCGAAAATGAAAAGTTGGAGTTTTTACCAGACCTCCACGTTTTCAAGTTTGGACAATCGCATCCGATTATTTACAAATGGACGTTTGTGTGTTCGTACGAATTCACCTGTGAGATCAATGTTTTTTTTTTTTTTTGTTCGACGATATCTGGAGACACGAGTTACCGGATTTCAGTGGTTTTGGTCTCAATCGACGCGGCTTTTTCAAGCTTAGAACTGATTAGATTTTGGCTTTGATCCGTTCGGTAATTTTTTACAATTATGTGAATAATGAAATTTCACAAAAACAAATGAAAATCATAATATCTCGAGAATGGATTAATGGATTTTAACGAAAAATTGGTACCGTCAGGTTTTTTTGGATCGCTAATCACGAATCTAAGGTCAGATTTGCAAAATTTATATCTCGCGTATTCGATAAGGTGAAAAAAAAACTAAAATATATGGATTTTTGAAGCAACTTTGTAAAAAAGTATTAAACTAAATTTTCGGAAATTTTTTCCCCGACTTATACACTGATCGTACTTTATGTACTTTGTTCAGTGTGTTTCAATACGACTTTTTTATTTTCTTTTTATTTTCACACTTTTCTGCTTTGTTTGCTAAACTGCGAATAGTTTAATAGTTCACTCGTAAACATCGTTTTTTTTTTTTTTTTTCTAAGTTTGAATTAGTACAATATAGAAATATGCGCGTGGTAATTTTTATTTTAAAACTTTCGTAGCGTGCGTTTCGACGCGTGGCTTGGAATTAGAAATAAACAGTACGTTAATTTGCAAACATGTGGTCATAAAAGTCGTAAAAATTTTGACAAATTGAAAAAATCACGTCCGAACGGAGTTGCAAATTGTTGTAGGAAATTTCCGGACACGGATTTTCGTCCTCTGCACGATCTTGGCTCAAGTATTATACCGTTAATTCCTCTAAGACACACGATTCAAATTCGTTCGACAAACATTGACAAGTTTTACGGTACGTCACGTATGAACTTGCAAATTCGGCACGTGCTTATTATTATTTGCTTACTTAGCAACATCGTGATTGATCGTTCATACGCGTTGCAGAAAAACTCCTGTTCACTTTACGTCGAGCTTTGTATGCTTGTTTTTTTTTTTTTTTTTATTCTTCTTTAAATTTAAAAATTTTTAAATTCTTTGTAATTTTGAAAGTATTCGGAATAAATCAAATACAATTGTAAAGCGACTTATTTCTTGGCCTTTTGTTTATTTTACATTCTCGTTTCGCTTTTATCGTCGTTGTAACGCAATTTCAGCACACACACATGCAAGGTGCGGTTGTTTCGTACGAAAAGCAAATTTATATCCGCCTCAATCTGGATTTCTCATCCATTCGCGCGAACGTGTCCGTAACACGTACATATCGTATAAACCGTTGGAATAATCATTGAATTAAACTTGCGGCATCTTGGTTATTACTACGCTGCCTTTTAAAGACGTTCAATGCACGCTTCAACCGTGTGTCTAAATTGTTACGTCGAGTTACATGCGGTATCATCATGCGAGAGCGTACGGAATGAATTGCACAAATTAAAACCTCGACGATCTTTTTGTTTTTCTCCTACTTATTCGACGGTCGAAAAAATCGAAAGGAGTAACGGAGAAAAAAAAAAAAAAAAAAAAAAAAAAAAATTCCACGGAACATAGCGGGTGATAAAAAATTCTCAATTTTATTTGTTCGTTTCATTTCTTCCCTCGTCAATCGCGTGTCTCGTAAAATTTGTTCAAGCTTTCTTCTCGAGTCGAAGAACAGGAAAAAAAAGACAAAAAAAAAACAACGTTACAAGAAAATCTTTATCAAATTCCGCAAAGGTGTGTTATGTAAGAAAAAAAAATATTTCACGCATGCATTATACGCGTGTACATTCTAATCTTATCGTACAAGTGTAATCTATGTATAAAACAGAGAGAAAGGAAAATCAACTAGCGAAGATTCTGTTTTTTGATGACAAAAAACCAAAAAAAAAAAAAAAAAAAACGAGAAACAAAATGCGACGATAAAAACAAGATGACTTCGAATAGTGAAGGAAGGTGTTATTGATTCGTGAAAGGATGAAGAAAAAAGAAAGGATCGTAAAGACTGCACATTGATAAAAAAAAAAAATAAAAAAATAAAAAAAAAAGTCGTGGGAACCAGCAGTACGTGTATATATATATATATATATATGTATATGTATATGTACAATATACGCGTATATAGTACATATAGGTATGTGTAATATCCTGCTTCGCCGCTAATGGTCATAGTGAATTATTTGAGGCGAACAAATATTTTTCTTTTCAAACAAGACAACGTCCTTCCCTCTTCCACCGCCTTATCTATCATCTCAACCGCGACGTGTGCTCTTGCGGTTATTATTATTCTTCTTCTTTTCAAAATTCCCTCCCCCCTCCCTCCCTCCCTCGATCTTTTGATTTTTATCACTCAACGCTCTTACGTTGCGGGCGTGTGCGCGTACTTTTTCCCCCTCGTTTCTCGATTCGCATAAACGTGTATTTAAATGCAGCACAATAATATTATATACAATATTCGAATAACCGAGATCGATGCCAAGTGTTTTTGGCTATACGTGTATATATCTTAATATATATAAATCTCGTGTCACGATGTTTGTCCTCAATGGACTCCTAAACCACTTAACCGATTATAATAAAATACGCACACCATGTGCAGTTCGATCCAACTTGAGAGATAGGATAGTTTAAATCTCAAATTATAGTCGCAATTATAATATATTGCTAATTATTTGTCTGTTATTATTTGACAGTCACAATTATCTGTTAACTCCGAATGATTCTAACAGATGTCGATACCTTTCGACTGGGTTGAGTAAGTAATCAATAGATGGCGCTGCTATGGTAAATCTACGAACGTGTCATATGAGCTACATTTTAACAGCATAACTAGCAGCCCATCCCGGCTTCGCACGGGCATATAATAATATAATAAAAGAAAATACACAATGTTTACAGTGAGTTTCTAGAAAAATAACATTTATATTATTACTTAATATTATTATATGCCCGTGCGAAGCCGGGATGGGCTGCTAGTATATATATATATGTATATGTATATGTATAGGTATGTAAGAAACATGATATTATTATATTCCTAGCGTTTTGAAAGGTTGTGTAACCCGATGCAGAGTCGCTGACATCATCGGAGAATTATTCATCGCAAGATATTAGGTAGATGTACTATATATACGTGTGTGTGTGCGTGTGTGTGTGTGTGTGTGTGTATCTATGTATAGGCATATTGTGTATACACGTGTAAAAACGACGAACTTAGTCAGTGAACGTCATGTTGGAAAATCAGGAATCTTTTCAGTTCGACCTCAATATTTCGCGTACTATAGGTATCTTCTTCTCCATACATACATACATACATATATGCACAGACACACAGACACACACCTACATTGTTTAATTTTTTTTGTTTTTCTGCGGATAGCTATAAAACGTCTGGCCGAATTTTAAGCCTCCAAATTTCCTTACAACGAGATCGACAGTTATCGAGACGTGATTTGTAATACTCATTTTACTCACCCTTTTTTTTTTTTTTTTTTTCCCCCCAATTCCCTTCGTCAGCGGCGACCTACATTTCACTCCCTCGTTACGTTATCGCAATGTACGAGAGTGTACACAACACTATCGTAGCTTTGTACCCCATCCGACTTTGATTTCAACTCCGGACTTGAACGCCCCGAGGCTTTTTTGGGGGTACATATATAATTCGCGTTCATTACACGACACACGTATTAATTAAGGATTTGGCGATAGACGCGTGGGTGAGGATATATGTATAGAGGAATGCCAAAAATGAAATTGAAACACCACCCACCTGATCAATTATACAGCAGACAAATATAGGTATACGGCTTACGTGTGAAATCAAAAAAAAAAAATAAATAAATAAATGAATAAAAAACAACCATCCGGTTCTTTTTCTTTTTTTTTTTTTTTTTTTCTTTCTTTCTTTCTCTTCAAACCGAAACAAAGAACGTACGGCAATCGAAAGTATAGAGGATATATTTATGCGGTGAAGGAAAAAGCGAGGAGATTTTATGAGGAGCGAGGCGGGGGCGGGAAACGGCAATGCGGAACATCGACGTGGAATTTAAATTACTTCTGTAGCAGCCATGCGATTCGTACCTAGATGTTATACAGATCGTTTTGCTTCTTTGGCCTCGATCTGAGGCCTTTTTTTTTTTTTTTTTTTTTCAATCTTTCTCGTATTCTTACTTTTTTTTTACCCTTCCACTTGGTCTACAATCGTCATATTCACGCAGTGAAATTTACGGAATATTTTTTCAATGTTTGTTATCGGTAGATGGGAACGGAGTAGAGTTCGTATTACCATTGTTATATCATCTTTGCAGTAAAATCAACGATACCGCGAATCATTGAAATCGAATTAACCCAAAGTACGGCTGTTGGATGAAATTTTTTTTTGATATTTTTTTTTTTTTTTTTATTTAAAAACCTACAGCGTATCGATTGTTACTAACAGGTAAGCGAAACACGTGGGCGTTGCAAAATTGCGAACGTAAAAAAAATTCGCTAACGATCCGATAACGATCCGTTTTTTTTTTTTTTTTTATTCTTCGCTGCTTTTTTGAACCATTTTTTTTTTGTCAGCACGCGCTTTCAAAAAATCGAACGATAAATATACATCTATGCAATACGTATATGTATATTACATACGTCATGGCTGACGAAATTGTGTAACGCATCAACTCGATCGATTGATTAAATAAAACTTTCCAATTGATAAATTATGTAACGTATAATTTGGATGTAATATCTGTGTGTAATGTATGAACGTGTAATGGAATATCATAAAATAAATTCATTTGGTATAACGACTTTTTAACTACCATCTTGCATAATAATTTATTATGTGTAACATCGTACATATGTTGAAGGCTATTGCGTATAGGTTATAATAGATTTTAAATCTGTTTTGTATGTTGTACGTTATAGAATATGGGATATAGTTTTATTCTTACACCTTTCGTGGAATGAATTATTGTTAGTTGAGGAGGCTGGTTGGACAAAAATCAATCCACTTTATCAATTTTATTACGAAATAGTCGCACATTGATTATACATAAAATTTTTACGCTCGTGCGGTGTAAAGATCTTTTTTAAAATTACAAGGATAGAAAATACTGCAACAATAAACAAGAGCTGATTGTTAGACATTGACGCTTCGTTTCAAATCGCTTTTAAATTCTTCGAAATCTGTCAGATTCGTTCGATTTCAATCTTCGACGGTTCATTTTATTAAGAAGATTATTTCCTACAAATCTTCTGAAACCGTGTTCTTATTTTTTAATTTTTTTTTTTTGGTCACGTTGGCAGCGTTCGATATTCGATCTTACAACATCGCACCGATATCGATTATGATCAACACGTGGTAGGATTGACTACAAAATTGAGTACAAAAAGTAGAAAAAAAAAAAAAAAATAAAATAAATAAAAAAAAATAAAACTACAATAAAATCTGTCCGGTCAATTTTTGGCAAAAACGTCTTCAGAGTATAAAATCTGTTATCGTAGAGTTTGTAAGAAATTTGAAGCAATTTGAAACGCAGCACAGATATTCAAGTATTTGGTTATAATTCCAGTATTTAAAAAACATTTTTCTATTCATCATTATTTTCAATACAGTTTTGCGAAGCTTGCGAATATGACAATAAATCGACAAATACTCATCCTGCAGATATTTCCGAATGAAATTGATAAAAAAATAAATAAAATAAAATAAAAGAAGATATGAATATTTGTGCCAAACGTGACCTGTTTAAGTATCGAAAGAAATGAAGAGGGGATACACTGAGAAAAATTTCACTTGTTACGGTAATTAGAAAAATTGAGTAAAACAGGTATCGTTAAAAAAACTGTTTTAATATCGTTGGAATTAGGAAAAACGAGGTACGCGTAAACATTTTGCGCTATCGTCGATCCTTTTTTGGTAATCGCAACGCAAAATCAGTTTCCGAGGTTTACTCTACCTTTTTAGTTAAACAAGGCTTTAACGTCAATTTATCGTTGCGCGAGCGTTAAATTTTCGCAACAGTTGGAAGAAAATATAGCAACAGCGATCGTAACGAGAAAGAATAGTAACGGATATCAGACTTTCCGGCAACGGCTATAAAACTAATTTTCATTTTCTACCTAGAACAATATTTTGTCGATCGTGGTAAAAAATGAAAATAATGGAGGACCGAGCGGTGACCGCAAATAAAAATGTCTCTCAGTGTAAAACGCGCATCCGTGCAACCGCGCTAATCTTTTCATGCATTCCATTCCGTAATTCGTTCGATTCTCGCAGGCGACCTCCTCCTCTCAATCACGTCAGGAACGCGAACCACCGGCGTGCTTTCAACTCGGTCTGTCTTCCACCTTATCGATCCACCGCTGTAAAACGCCGTCAGGTATACCTACACGTCCAGTGACGACGGAGGCCAACTAACTCGCCTGGACCACTATTGCATTACCTTCGTTACACGGATTATATAATGCCCGCGTTACATAGTATCGCACTTTCCATGAAACGTGTATTTACGTATTTATCTACCTCTGCGCGGTATTCAAGCGTTTTGCAAGGTCGAAGTCGAGATTTTGTCGTAAAACCGGAAGTGCGGGTCCAATTAAAGCGAGACAAGAATCATTGTTTTTTGGGAGAAATAAAACATTGATAGATTTTCTCTTGAATTTCCGCGAGTTGTTTTTTGTTTTTTTTTTGTTTTTTAATTATAGCTTTACAAGTATCGTGATTTTTGCTCAATTCGCTTGGAAATCGACGGAATGATTTTAGGACTTGGACATCGATTTCTACCGGCTTCTATCTTGTAAAGTGATTTTTTTCCTCACTTCCAGTGTACTTGTACCAAGTGATTTCCATTGGATTTCCAACGATTTCCGAGACTGCTAGGCTATTTTCAGTGATCTCCGGATTGGATAGAGCTTTGGGAAATCGCGACAAGTCATTGGAAATTGCCTTGAACGTTATGGGAAATCATCGGAAGTCTGAACTGGCAATCGCTCGGTGAACTGGTGGAATTCGACGCAAGCACGTGATAGACAAAAAAAAAACCGAAAAATCTGTAGAATTTCGATAAATTAAATTGTACGCAATTGGTTTCGCCAGTGTTATCATGCGATTTTCACACGATTCGAAATGATGCACAATAATGATTTCAGTAATCATCTCGACTGATTTCACGTTATTACTTCAAATAATACTTCAGTCTTGTCAGATCATCCTATTCACCAGATTGCATTAACCTTCAGACTGTCGGGATTTGATGAGCTTTAATCCTTGTAAAAAGTCTTAAGATGTTGTGCCTGTATGTTATATACTATACAAAGCTCCGATCACACGTAGAGACTGTAGATTTAGTCATATCGGCGATCTAAAGGTTAAGTTAGTAATAATTAGAATTAGGCGAAATATCGAAACAACAAAAATTACAACTTTGCAATTTTGGAAAGTTTTCGAAGATGTTGAATTTTTTAAATACGATATCTTGCTTCATTACGATTTATCGAATTACGGACAAATCTGTATAAGTTCAGTTGCATAATGACTATGTTTTTTTCGTAAATGCATCGTTAAGTCAACGGTACTGAATTCGAACTGCAATTTTACATTAACGATTTGATTTCCAACAGTTAAATTTGTCACTTAGTTAAGAGGATGCTATAGTCAGTTCTTACCGACGGAGTTACACCGAGTGAACAGTAACAAAAGTCTCTAACAAGGAACCCTCGGTAGGTTGACCCCTCCGATGGTGATTTCTTGATGAGCTTGATGGATTTGAATAACACCATCGCTGAAAAGTTCCTATTATATATTAATAAAACATATCAGCGTTCGTTTCATTCAAATCCATCAAGCTCGTTAAAAAATCACCACGTTGAGTGCCCGTCTTTGGGGGTCGTTCTAAACCCTCTAAACCGTTTATTAGCAGATTAAAAAAATATACGTGTCTCTTAGTTTTCAATGCGCTACAATGTCGGAGGTGTCGCACCTACCTAGGTTTCTTTGCAATCGTAGAATTGCACCGACTGCAGTATTTTCACACGAGTGATACGCAGGCGGCTCTGACAATAGTAATAATAAAGAAAAAACAAGAAAAAAACGAAAAAAAAAAACACAGTCACCTCGGTCGGTAAAGACTTACCATAGCATCCTCTTAACAGCGAACGAACGGGTCTCTCGGATTTCGTCGATGAAAATTCGCTCGGTTCCATAGGCGCTAGCGGACAGAGGATCGATCTACTTAATCACGTGTGTGTATATATATACGAGTATATACATGTATCAGGTATAATGCGGACGTACACGGCTTGCGAGCGTTACCCTTCCTCCTCTAGTCTGAGCCTGCCTCTAGTACCTACTCCACTAAGTGGATTCGTTCGGTAATTGTCGCTAATTGTTTGACGAGAGGTTCAACCTATCTCCGGCTTGCCGTTGCAGGTTGACAGCACTTTGTGCCAAACGTCAGCCGTCCGTGTATGTAATACCTACCCGTCTCAGTCCGTATTACATTACACCTATCATAGGCGGTATGTGTACGACCTGCATTGTTCGACGTACACTTGGCCGCAATTATTGTGAGATGGATCATTTTTTTCGACCAGACGGTCACGTCGGTAATGCAGAATCAGACCGCAGCACCCCGTTACCGGTCGGTCGCGAAACAGGCCGTTTTGTTTTCATGAAAATCAACCGTCGCTTGTTTGTATTTTTAGGTTAGATTCGGCGGTCATGTTTTATGTTATGTTTCCAGGCCGGCCGACGGTGGCGCTGCTGGTTGATTTTCTCACGCGCTGCCGACCGAGTAATCGAGTCGTTAAAAAAATAAGTCGTCTTAGAATCATTGCGGCAAAGTGTACGTATCTTCGGATTCGGACTGTACGCAGGTTGCATATATGTCGGTCAAGTTTTTTTACTTTTTCATCACCTGTAATATGTGATATGGGAAGAGCAATTGTTTCGAGCTAAAATTACTTTTTCCAATTTCAATAGTGTCCGAAGTACAGGATTTCACAAATATTCAACTCTGTTTTTGTCTGTCCCGACAAACTTCCGCGATCATCTCGGAATCGAAGCGATGAAAAAATCTGAAACTTACAGGATCTTGAATTCAAATTACGGATTTGATGAACGGTTATGTCCAATTTTTTTAACGTATGCTTCCGTCGAAAAAAATTCGAAATTTAAATTTTGAAAAAGTTTTGCGGCGTTCTCGAAAACGAGATGATGGAAAAAATGTAAAATTATACGATTCTACATTAAAATGAAGGGCATGAAAAATTGCCATGTCCGTTTCGACTAACGTTGGAATTACTTGCCGTATGCATCAGATAAATTAAATACTACCGAAAATTATAAACGAGTGGCTTGCCGGAAATGCTTCAATAACGATCCTTATATACGTATAGTCACAAATTGAAGTTTATAATTCATTCGATTTTTCAAACCTCGGTAATTACATACTTCTAAAATTCAGACCGTACAGTTCACGTTTCCGTTCTATTTAAAACATTTTATTACGCCCATCGCACTGCAATAATAACGTTTAAAAATAGTAACATCGTAAACGTATATCATTATATTATATGTATGCATACATATATTCTATAAACATTTCAAAAACCCTGGCAATAAATTATACGATTATTAGGTGAGTAAATTTCAAATCAAAGCAAACATCACACTGCAGTCTTGATACGATTTAATCAACAGTTTCCGAGTACAAGGTGCAGCTGCAATTCCACGTTTCAATTTTATTCCGGGTTCGCTGTAAGAATATAAATTTTCCTCCCAAGATTTTTTTGTTTTCCATCCAGATAATAAGAAAAATCTCACACACTGCAGGCCGCCTTCCATCTGCCAGCCGACGACGTCACAATTCTCGAATATTACCGTGTCTGGTGCTCGGTATAACATTGTAAACGGTTCGAGCGTTGAATAAAACGAGGAAAGTAAAAAAAAAAAAAAAAAAAAAAGAAAAACGAACCTGAAATAATATTTGATGAAAAAAACAAAGAAAAAAAAAAAACGAACTTTGAATCGTTTTCAAAGCAGGTCAAATTTAACCGTGCAGCGATTGCTCGTCGTCCTATTTTAACGGTCGGGGGCTTTTCGGTATGTATTATATGTATAGATATATATACATGTATAAATAATATTATCTTCAACGTGCCAGGAAATTTTAATACCGTTATATATCTATACCTTGTGTACTCGTGTGTGCCGAGATATACAGGTACGCCAACGAATGACAACACGAGCACATCGTCGTCGAGCTGCCAAAGAGACGCAGAGAGACGCATAAGCGACACACGCAAAGAGACGAAGTGATGAGCCAATTTGTTGAACACCGGCAGGCGGGCTTTGGGCCGTATCCATGTGTGGACGAATATAACATCAACGCGGCATATATACATACATATATTGTAACGTGGAATTTTTGATGCCCGTTACAAGGGGCTTCTTGAACCATGGGCGGAACCAAAATTTCGGAATTTCTGAAATTGAGTCGCGAAGTTTTTGCAAAAGAGCGCCAGGACTAGAGTCACGCGTCCGAAACTACGAGAGGGGATACCTTAGCGAATAGCGTAAGATATTTCAGGTTTTTGGTTTTTTTTATTTTTCGAGCTGCAACGGCATCGGGCAAGAAGTCGACACCGAATTCGAGGAAATTGCGAAGTGGCGGGCTAGCGACAATTGCGAAGGAAGGATGTCGAGGCTGCGGAGGGGGAGCCGACGCAGATCCCCGCATCGCCGGAATTCAAGGTGGACGCGATTCCCGCTGGCGGCCGGCGCGCCGCAGCCTCTTCCCCTTCACCCCGCCAAAAATTGACCAGCGAACTTGCGACGGACCGACTAGCGACGAGGGAGCACCACGCTCACCGCCAAGACGTCACGGAGCTGCGCGGAGGACGAGATTGCGATCTAGCTTCAAGTTCTGCGCAGCGATGCTATCGAAGGTGCGCGTCGAGTTGCGCGATCGACGAAATCGATGACGGATCGATTATTGCGTATTCTTGGGGGTATGACGTCACGTATGGGATGGCGTATCGAGATCCGTGTTGCGGCAGGTCGTAGGTTTTTGAAACCACTCTAGTTCTGGCGGTCGTGATAAGTAGTCACGTTTTGGGGAGTTTCGCCAAGTAATGGAGTAGCCCAAAAATCGCGAGGGGAATGGAAAGGGGGTTGCAAGGATGTAGAAAGTAAGCGCTGCTTCTATCCCCGCGATTGAATTTCGCGCATAATTGCGAAAAGGCTTGCCGAGTAACGGATAGCCGTTTTAGATTTGCGTTTTAGAAAAGTACTCGAAATTCTTTTGCCGATTCTTTTGCTCGATGACCGTAGCCTGAGTACGCGTGTTAGGGTAGAGTAAGTTTTGAGTTCCTGAGAAAGTTGAGTAGAGTCACGGGTTTTAGTTGAGTCTCTCTCGTTTGTGAAATCAAGTATAGCCGAATTTCGCTGTACCGGGTCGAGCCGCGTTATCGGGTTTTTCAGTGTCACCTCTCGAGTAGGTCGGGAAGTGCCGAATTGGAGTGCTCGGATTGGCGGATAACGTTTTGGAGGATTTTGAGAAGGTTTGATTTCGGATGCGTTGCGATAGCGTATAGTTCAGGTTACGTTTAGTTGCGCCTGCATTGAGTTCCGTACCCGTTAGTTAAGATAATGTAAATTGAGTTGTGTTACCTTGAGCTTGTGTTTAGTTGAAGTTGAATTTAGTGGTGCTTGCGCTTAGTTAAGTTGCCGTTTAGTTAAGATAGTGTTCAGTCGAGTTGAGGTGATGTATAGTCGAAATTGCCGTTGCGTTGAGCAGCGGTTGAGACGAGAAGTTTGAGCATTGAGTTTTGGTTGCGTTTGAAGTATAGTAACGTTTGCGGATTCGTTTCGTTGAGATAAGTAGGAAATAAGCTTTAGGCTAAGTTATGTTGTCACGTTTAGATTTAGGGCAGCTCGCGGTAGCGTCGAAGCTCCGAGTCGGGTGAGATCTCGGGTGAGATTGAGGACGCCGTCTGTTCGGTAGCCCGACGGCGCACCGTCGAATAATTAGTTTTAGTTTCGGTTTCGAGCAATAATCGCCATGGACAAGAAATGGCGAATTTGCAAATTCAGAATTCCGTATGAAGATTTAGTGATCGTTGAGTGACATTTTAGTCAGGGAGCCGCGAGCTCAGTAGAGTAAGAAATAGAGTAGGTTACGCGTAATTTTCTGTTTATATTTAGAATCGCGATGAGCGACTTTTGGATTATATTTTTTTTTGTTTTTGTATCACCGCTATTGGGAAATATAAGATTTTATTTCACTTCTTTTGTTAAATAGCGTGTTTATTTCGAGTGTCTCTCTTTCTCTCTCTCTCTCCAAAAATTACCCCTCCCCTCTCCGCGGTACTGAGCTATCGAGCATATGCCCGAGGTATAGCGCATTGATGATTTCGAGGCGTGTTAATCACGCCAGGCGCCCAACAAAACTTCGCGATATTGTTCTCAGATCCAGGGTACATCGTGGACGCCAAATTATCGTGCACGCGGTAAGTTCTCGGTCATTTTCTCCGAGTGACCGAGGAGCGGGAAAAATCCACGTCACAATATATATTCCCTACGTAGATTTTTGTACGTAGAAGCAGACGTTTTGTGCATAAATATATATATATATATATATGTATAAATGTTTGTGAACTTTAGCGAAGAACAGATGTTTTATAACGCTTTCGAACAACCCGCCCGACGTATTATACCGTACGTAAGAACGCGATATTTTCCTTGGTTCTTACGTGTTAAAGGGGTGCGCCTTGGTGGTCGATTTTCACGCTGACGTGTACATGTATCTCAAAACTATCCAAGTCCGAGTATCTTAAAGGCAAAATACTCGGTTACATTCGAATTTTAGGCAGAAATAAAGAAATGGTATAGATTCTACCGAATCGATATGGTAAATTTGTGGAATTCATGTAATTTCATTATTTCTGCGTCAAATGAAAGTTTATTGAAATCGATTAGGGTAATCCTTTAATACAATCCTAAGTTTCAGCGGAAATATGGAAGAGAAAAGTGGATTTGTCATATTAATTTTTTTACACGCCTTTTTATTCCGTTATTTCTTTTGACTTTTTCAAAATCGACGTATCAGGTCTGTGAAATTTAGTATCAACCGTACCTGAAACGATTGAGAGATGAGCATAAAAATTTCAATTTAAATCCAACGATTTCAGTCGCAGCTCGATATAAAATTTCTCGTTTAAGTTTAATTTTCGTTTTGCCTTCGCGTGTTTGTAAATGTTTACCAATAATATGTGTCGGCTCGTTGTAGATATACGCTGTAGCTACGTGTACATTGTATAATGGCCCCGCGATATCAGACGTCGAGACTACTCGAGAGTCTGAATTATTATGTGTGCATGTGTTTTTACTTTTTTGAATCGTTTCGCTTGCGTTACACGATTCTCATGCATTTTAAATCAAGTCAAGATTGTTTTTCTACCTTTTATATATACCCTGCTTAAGGCTTGTAACTTTTGGCCCTTAATTAATTTAAAAATGGAAGACCGGGTGGGGTCGAATCGTTGCAACTAAATCATACAGAATTTAATAATCGTGAATATTTTGCTGTACCTTAAACCAAATTTTTTTTCCTTGTAAAATAATGTTAACACGGTTGTGTAGGCGTAACACAGCCGTATGTGATGCGCTGGTAATATCGCACGGCTCTTGCTTTTCCTTTCTTTTTTCGTCGCCTCCTGTATCGAGAGAGAGGTAAAAAAAAACACTGCAGGTTTACATTCTTTTTATACCCTTCAAGTTTATTTATTTTTAACTAATTTATACTTGGCTCGTATACAGAAAAGCCTGATCGTCGCCACCGTCTCGCTTAACTGCTGATGAGTGTACAGAACGGGTGAAAGATTTTTGAAACGTTGCAACGAGAGAGACTCGCACGCGTTGGATTTTTCTTTCTTTTTTTTTCTGTTCTTTCCGTTCGAGTATCTTACGCTCCGCGCATTATTAACGAGCGATTAACGAGTCTTCATATATCATACGTATTTTTCTCTGTTAAATAAACAATAAATGTAGCCCTCGCCGATCGTTAAGAGGATAGATTAGAATCAAGGTCTTTGAACTCCACCTCGCGGTCTCGACCCTCACACCAATTATCAAACTCTCTTGAAATATTTACCCAATCATTTATTTAGTTACCGGTTGAAGCTCAGACATAGCAAATGTTATCCTCAGCTGGAGGTGGAACAGATAAATAAATATATACAACTGTTTTACCGGCTGCAAGTAACGATCTACAATTATTCTTTTTTACCGTCCGTCGGTGAGATACCGGCAGTTGTATTTTTTTTTTTACCGATAATCGACATCGAAGAAATCTGCACGCATTGCACGACCTATTCAAAACGTCGGCAGGTCGGGGAACGGATAATATTCCGTCTGTTCCTAAAATAAATTTACGGCCTCAGTCAGTTGCAGAAGTGTGGCGCGGACACAGCGCGTGGTTTTATTACCGCTGAACGCGACGAGACGATAAATTTTTTTTTTATTTCCTCTTTCAAATTAAAGATAAGTGAAAAATAAAGCGGATAAGGATAATCATTAACTCATCAAATGGCCGAGAGAATAAAAAAAAAAGGTAAATATCCGCGGCTAATTTTTACGTCTGCAAAGCTTTGATCTATAGACATATTATTTTTTTCATCATGTTTTACCGCGAGGCGCACGCGTTTGTAATATTTGTCCGTGTTTCAAACCCAGTCGTCGTGTCTCGGATTGCATCAGCAAATCGGACACGCGGCAGGTGATACTCGATACTACGATTATTGTTAAAGAAAAAAAAAAATAAAGAAGACATCGTTTGGCCAAAATTATATTTTGCAACAAAACCTATCGCAATTATGCGTCGAAGCAATTATATATTGCAAGTAACGCGTGTCACGTTCATCCGTATATTGTATGAAAATTATTCACTCACGCGGTTCTTTTGCAATATTTTGTACAGATGCCTCGAACGATGTGGTGCAGGAGGCCATGGGGCATTACGGACCGTGGCACATCCTTATAGCCGTATCGCTTTCCCTCGTTACATTTCCAGTCGCCTGGCATCAGCTCACCACAGTTTTTTTAGCCCCTCCGCCAATTTTCAACTGCATATCACCAGAGAGTATCGCTAACACGTCGATGCGTTGCGAAGTTGACGTTGGTAATAACGTCACGGAGAAATGCACTGCGTTCAAATACGACAGATCCGTATTTAGGGAAACTATCATAACGCAGGTAAAATTGCAGACAGCTGGATAAAGAATATGATAAGCAAGAATCTACCTTTTTAAAATCATTTCCAACAAGGCTCTGGTCAGTTTTGAGGAATAATTTTCCGAGCTTTTTAGTTTAGCCTTCTCACGCATACAGCGAGAAATTCGTACAGACAGGGTCGTTTATTTAATAATGTGTTTCTGACCCTTTAGCAAGTGAGAGAGGAGAGTAGAGTAGATTTTTATTTGGCCCTTGGGGTAAAATCCTAGAGAAAGAGAGAGAGAACGAGAGTAACTTGCTGATATGGGTTTCAGTGAATTGTGGCTAGCATTCAATAGTCAACCCTGTATAATGATCAGGATTTTTTTTTCTTTCAAAAAATCATCGATTACTCGGGAGTTGAGTCCAATTGTATGGTTTTTCCCGAAACTTTATGTCGGGTTTAACTTCACGCTACCCTCGGGTAATATTAATTTCTTCTGATCACTTCGTACGCGGAAATTCTTGTCAAAGTCTTTTTTCCAACCACTGCATGGCTAGTTCGATTTTCGAAGCCCGTGGAGCGTGCGCAAAGTGCTCAATTTTCGTACAGCACGGTAAAACAACATTGGCGCATGCGCACATTCGATTAACTCAATTTTACGCACTGCGTCACAGAACGTATATACACTCAGAAATAATTATGTCTGAATCACGGATAATATACATGATTTACAGCAACTTTCGCACTTAAAATGAATTCTGAATAACGATACCATTATCACTTCGTAACTTATATCCGAATCGGGAGGAAAAATCGGGGTTCCTTTTAAATCGATCATCGCGTTGAAGACAGAAGATCGATTGTATCGGGAATAAAAATCAAACAATCCTTCGCAAAGTTAAAATTTCTTTTTGTCGTTGTTGTTCTTACAGTGGGATTTGGTTTGCGATAGAAAACAATTGGCCAACGTTGCTCAGACGGTAACCATGTTCGCGGTGCTGATAGGAAACATGGCATTCGGGATTATAGCTGACAGGTAATGGTGTGGTTTGTTATCGAACTCGTCGCATAGTCCGGGGAAAAGATAAGGAATTTGACAAAAGAATCTATTTAATTGTATTTTATTATCATCAGGATAGGCAGAAAAATTCCATTGGTGATCGCGGTGCTGCTTCTGTCTCTGACAGGATTGGCCAGCGCTTTTGCACCGTATTACGAATTGTTTTTAGTGTTGAAATTCCTCGCCGCATTGGCGACCGGTGGTTCAATGCTGATCAGTTTTGTAATAAGTGAGTATTGAGTCGAATTACAAACGAGTAACGAGTCGAGGATATGAGAATAGAAATAACACAGGCCTGCGAAATATAACTTTTAATTTCCCTCTAAAGTAATAAGGCTTTTCTTTTTTTTTATTGTATTAGGTACATTGAATTAAAAAATACCGCTAATTTTTTTTTTTACAGTATATCGAGATTTAGTTTTATGCATTTTTGAACTATTTTTTAGATTAAAAGAAGACTTGAGAGATTAGACGAATCAAAGACACTTGTGATATCTGTTTCTACTTTCTTTAAAACTCCTGGGAGTTGTATTCACTTTATTTTATTTTTCTCATAAAAATAGTTCAAAAATGCTTATAAATAAATCTCGACGTGCTGTTAAAAAAAAAACAAAACAAAAACAAACAAACCAGCGCTATATTTTAATTCAACATACCCAAAAACCTAATAAAAAAAAGTATTATTACGTATTTCGTAGGCCTGTGCAATCAACATCGATTTCTTTCCTTTTTCATTTACGAAAATTATTTCACAGTTATGGAAATCGTCGGTGTCGAGTGGAGGCCAATGTGGTCGGTTTTGTTCCATCTTCCGTTTATCACCGGTCACTTGATTAACGTTCTGATATCGTACGCCACGAGGACCTGGTACGGTTTTCAAATCGCGATATCAGTACCTCCGATATTATTGCTGTCCTATTATTGGTGAGTGCCGTTAACTTTTCGACGGATAGAATAGAAGACCAGATTATGCCAAAGTATACAACTTCGGGGTCGTAGGTTATCGCTGATGTTTGACGAACGAAAATTTATTGACAATGATAAAAATCGACACGTGTACGTGAATCTTCAGTTGTACGAAAGACGTATGTAATTTCGGACTTGACATTTGTCGTGCGATTCAAAGTGCAGTTTTACTTTCAATTCGCTTCAAATGATTATCTAACTTTGTTACGTCGTGTTCCGTGAAATCTGATACAAATTTGAAACGAGTTTCAGATTTCACAAGTGTGTTATTATTGCAGCGATAGTGATTTCTTTGCCGTTTATTCGGACCTCTCGAATCGGGTTACGGTGGTGAAATGATGACGGAATTACGCGTAGTTCATTTTCGTTACGTACGCGTTTAATTCGCAGGATAATTCCCGAGTCTCCTAGATGGTTGTTGGCAGTCGGTAGGATTGACGAGGCCGAGGTGATACTGACGAAAGCAGCTAAAAGGAACAAGATACCTCACGAAAATGTTAGACTCGCTATAGAGTCGTACAACGATTTGAATCCGAGGGATCCGCAGGCTGTCACTGAAAAGTACAGCATCGTTCATCTTTTCAAAACGCCGAATCTTCGAGTCAAAACGCTTTGCGTATGCGCCAATTGGCTATCATGCGGTATTTGCTTCTTTGGCCTTACTCAATATGTCGGCACACTCAGCGGCGATATATTTGTCAACGTTGCCGCTGCTGGTGAGGATTTTTCAAATAGTTTACGGAACTAATTGTATCTTGTATACGGCGACAGAAATCAACACCTCTGCACAGCCGATCGTCAAGCTGGTTGTTAACCGCATGGATAAATTTAATAACCTTGCACTGAGAAAAATTTCTAGTTCCGGTTACCGCTCGGCTCTTAACTATTTTCATTTTTTACCACAATCGAAAAATATAGTTCTAGGTAGAAAATGAAAATTAGTTTTCTAGCTGTTACCGGAAACTCTGGTATCAATAAATTGCAACAATAAATTGACGTCAAAGCCTTATTTAACTAAAAAAGTAGAGTAAACCTCTCAAACTGATTTTGCGTCGCAATTAGCAAAAAAAGTACCTCGTTTTTCGTAATCCCAACAATATTCAAACAGTTTTTCTAACGATACCTGTTTCACTGAATTCTTCCAGTTACTGTAACAGATGAAATTTTTCTCAGTGTGGTTTTTCAATCTATGATCAATTTTACAATTAACTTGGTCTTCTTTTTCAACTTTTATAACGCGTAGTTCGTTTCTCCACAATAACTCACGCAGGTCATTAACTTGGCAGAAATTATGAAAATTTTCTACTTCAGCAGAGATTACTTTATCTATACCTAACTCTTGAGAGATGTGAACTGTTTTTTCTCAAGTTCAAGTAACATTTTTACGTCTAGTGATTGAGTTTTTCGTCGTAGGTTTTTTTTTTCGATTATACTCGTTACATAATTAATTCACGTCTAGTAAACAGCTTCGCGTTTGATTTGTAATTATACGATTTTGCAAATTAAATTCCTTGACACGTAATACCGTTGAGAACATGAAATTTGCATTAGGAAAAAAAAGGTTTCATCGTTTGATATAAAAGAAAGTTAAATGTTTTTCAAACTTTACGCGCGCGTGGTAAATTAAACAAAAGAAATCGAAATATTGCCAACTTGGTAAAAATTGTTCGGCCGTTTTATTTCGAGCGTGAATAGTTCTATTTAATTCCGTATTTTTAATCCTTGATTTTACATATTCTATGTTTCTCTTTTTCTACCACGCTAGCCTCGATGCAGCTCCCGGGTACAGTTTTGGTGCTGTTTCTCATCTCGAGAGTTTCTCGCCTAAAGGTGTTGATGGGTGGTAATCTTTTGTCTGGCCTCAGTTTGCTACTTCTCGTTTTTATATCAAACTCAACGGCTCGGGTCACTCTGGCGACGATTGGTCTCGTCGGGATGTCGATTAGCTTTCCCACCGTTTACCTTTACAGCACCGAAGTATTTCCGACTGTCGTCAGAAACGTGGGTCTCGGTTTGGCCAGCGTTTCTTCTAGGATAGGCAGCATGGTTGCTCCTTACATCGCGACCATGGTAAATAAAGTGATCGAATAATAATAACGATAATAATAATAGTAATAATAAAAAAAAAAAAAAAAAAAATTAAGATTAACTCATTTGAATGAAAAATAATGGAAAGATTTGGCGATCCGGTCACCGGAAGAAGGAGAAAAAAAAAGAATGAGAGTGAAAACCTGCAGTGATTTTACGAAAGATTGAAATTTGAAGAGTCGCAACTTTCTAGTTTCTTTCATTTTCAAATTGTTCCTAGCTATATTTAGTCCGGAAATGAATTATTATTATTATTATTATTGTTATTATTATTATTTCTTTTATAAAATTTACTTTGAAATAATTATTCCGTATGAATATACAGCACAACGTTCAGCCCTGGCTGCCTCCTCTGTTATTCGGCATAGGGCCGTTGATCGCGGCAGCCTTGTGCTTATTTTTGCCGGAAACGATGGGTTGCGAATTGCCGGAAACTATCGAGGACGGTGAAAAATTCGGCAAGTAAGTATGGCGTGTTAAGACTCGGATGCTTTTTTTTCGCCGTATTCAAAGCTTTGCCGCGGGATTTCAATCGATATGTAATATTTCTAAGATGTTTTTCAGGAAGGAAAGATCCTCTGAGTCAAGAAATACGCAACAAGTCGATGCGGAGTTACACCTCGTGAGTTAGTGAGATATTTGTGTTTTTTTTTTTTTTTTTTTTTTTTTAATAAACATTTTCCGTATTTTTTTGATTTTTCTCTCTATTTTCGACTACCTCATTCCCGTAATCATTGTCGCAATCGATCACCATTCGTCTCTGTATTCGTAGAAAGTCGTTAATTATAACAGTAGCATGTAATAATTTAACAACAAGATTATGCGGAAAGAATATTTTTAGTTAACTCGGTGTTTAATGTGTATTTTATGTTTAACATCATGCATTATATGTATATGTAAATATATACAGAAACATTCTTGAGATATAAATTTTATAAATACAATCATATACATGCGGTATAATATATATATATTTATATATATTGCATTAGATTTGTATAATTACAATTACTTTGTTTTTCTCTCGCTTCGATCCGTTATATACCTAATACTTATACGCGTATAAGTTGAGCAATATTTACTGAGCGTCATGTGATTATCTGGTACGTGTACGTAAATACGATGAGAAATGGGTATGATACGGTGGTAGAAAAAAATTTGACATAAAGAAATGACGACGTCGACCTTGGAAATGTGACAATAATGATTGCATAATTCAGGCACGCGTGAATGTGTGATTTGTAGGGTACCTCGAGGAACGAATTTCCATCAAACTTATTTAAATAAATAATAGAATATGGTTCAAATATTACAGTTAGGAAAGTACTAAAGGTATGAAAACTAAACTACGACCGTGTAAATATTTAAAACAATAACAATTATTGCTGCAAATCACGTGGTAATTGTAACATATCTAACGAAAATAAGGGTATTTTTTTGTATATAAAATTTAAACAAACAAAAGACAAAAAAAAAGAAAGAACAAACAAGCGAATAACTTTTGGATAAAATTAAACAGAAAACACGAACAGATCATCGGAATGCGTTGTTTATTACGGAATGCGGTTACTTCGACGCGGGCAAAGTGTCTGCGAGTCATTCAAATCATTATTTTATCACAACTTGAAATTCTCGAAGGAAAAAAGCCCTTACCTAGAAATAAAAGTATGAAAAAAAAAAGTTCTTTCGATCAGCGAGTTTGTTGAAATTGTTGAGAAAATTTAGTCGAGAAACGTTTAGACGAATTGACGAAAGTAGATTTTTGGGTCACTGTTACGTCACCGTTACGGGCTAGACTGTTTCGTATATTGAGAATTTCGGCCGCGGACTATATTGTGGGGGCTTCTCAACAAGCGCAGAGCTTAAACTTAACGTAATGGAATGACCTAGATTTTCTACACGTACGTCGAAAAAACGAATAGAAAAATATGTAACACTTAGAAACGAAAAATAACACTCATACAGAGTATTTAAACACAGCTACAAGTGATCTATGTAAAAATAGATAATTATATATTTACAATAACTATAGGTAAACATAATTGGACGATATATCCTGACGATTCGATTTTCTTTCCAATTTGTTTACTCACTCCAATCCATCTAATTTTCTTCCTCTTTTTAATAGTGAACTCGAAAGTTCAGAGACCAGACCTCGTATCTTTATTATCTAATCCTGAAACTCGTTTCATACCGTCGAATATTTACGAAACTACTGAGAATTTTCGCTATTCTCGAAATAATTCGAATTCGAAAAAAAAAAAGGAATGTAATTTATATTTGAGAAATTTCCAAATTTCCGATATGTCGAATAATACAAATTTCTAGTTTTCTGGGAGTTACGAAATTTTCAAAATTTATCGAATTCCCAACTTCACCCGTTGCTGTTCTTATAGAAGACAGACACTTTTCTTGTTCCTTTTTTTATCGTACCAGCGATACGAATCAACCGGTATAGAAGATTGTTCAGAATCAAACAGAATGCAAATTAGATCAAGACGGCGTTTGTCCCATGTATCGTATTTTACCTGGCAGACCATTCACCATACCGTTGGTTTTTTTATGAACAGCATCGATCATCTGATTTCCGTACTTTACTGTGCTGCTAATGGAGCCGAGCCACGATGAGACGATGTTTTTATTTGCTGTTTTCTCGACGCTTGACGGTGTGCCTTAAAAAGGACAAATCGCACGGTTAATGACGCAATTGAAATTTGGAGTATCTATGAATTTCGGTATAAGAAAAAATCAGTCCGATAATAAATCGGCTGCGACGTGAGCGATTTACCTATCAAGAATTTCAGGATCGTTTGGTTAACGATATCCGGTTTTTCCTGGTGAGGAAAATGTTGTGCATCGCAGATCACCTTCAGGCTAAATTTTTCGCAGTGCTCCGAGCTTTTTACTACGTTTTCTAACGAGACTTTTGGATCCTGGTTTCCAATTATGAGCAGCGTTCGGGTAAGGATTTGGTCCGGAGATTTTGGATTTATACGAGCGAACGGCAGGTTGCGATAATAATTTATCGCTCCTGTCCAATCCTCTGAAAATTATTCAAGTTACGTGATTACTCATTTTATAATTGGAAGAATCGACTTTCTCTGTTTTCAGTAGCTAGCCAGTTAAAAACGTGGGTTTCGATTTTGACAAATTGTACGAAATTTACGGAATTCTACGCAAGTTCACCTTTTCTGCTAAACGAATATTTGTACGCCTCGACGTAATTCTTCTCATTGTCCGTCTGGTTGATTTGTAGATGCTTGTAAGTGTCGGTTATTATCGAGAGATCTTCTTTAAGGGCGTCTATTTCCGGTAAAAATGGTAGCTGACTAAAGTGAATCCATCTAAGAAAAAAGAAGCGATTTTTCAATTACGGAACGAACAATGTAGCTGAAAATTTTTCTATCATTGTCACGAATTATGTACATTGTGAATAATAACAAATTCACTTACTTGTCGTTGAAGATACTGTCGCCGGTGAATCCTTCCCAATAAAAATTTGGATGTGGACTCGAGATTGCGACAAATTTGTACACCAATTCCTCGTGGAGAGCTACCATGTACCACCCTAGAAGTCCTCCCAAGTCGTGGCCAATTATGCTGCAATTTTTTACCCCTAGGGCTAGAATTAGTTGCTTTAGTTCGTCCAGCAAGGTTTCGATTCTGTAGGCTCTTCTGTTGGCTGGTTTATCGCTGTCGCCAAAACCCTTCAGATCCAAAGCTACGACTCTAAATTGTAGATAAAATCATCATTCTTTTTTTTACATTTCTACAAATTTCGAAAAATTTGTATTATAATTAAAATAAAAAGGAAATTCGCGGTACTTTACCTGTGGTGTTCGGCGAGCGCCGGAATTTGTTCTCTCCATGACAACCAACAGTCGGGAAATCCGTGAAGAAGGAGCAAAAGCGGTTTGTCTCGATCACCAGCTTCGACGTAGTGCAGTTTGACGCCCTGAAATTCAGTAGGTTCAATTTTAACAATCCGGCTCTCGTCGGCACGAGTAAAACGAGCCCACGTCAACGAAATTCGGCCGAACCGTTCTCGAGTTATCGCACTTCGAATTTCGCGCTCGTTGCGAATCGCCGCGACTCGCTGCAACGCTGTTCGAGCGACTCGCGCTATTCGTTCACTTAAAACTGCGATATCTCGCAAACGGTACGTCCGAAATGATCCAACGAGGGCTCGTTAGACTCCGCGTGGCGTCTGCTAGAACGTGGCGGCGTTTGTAGTTCCTTCAAGAGTAAATAATGACAAGTGTCGTTCGTTGTGTATTTGAAACCGTAAAATCCACACGGGTATAAATCAAGATCAAGATCACTCGGGGTGGTGTATCAAAGTTATTCCGACGTACATAATATCTTTGAGAAAATGCAACTCCTCGAACAACATGGTTTACGATACCGCGTAACGAACGGCTCTGAAAATTGTTGATAAATTCGTTTGTACGTGTAAAAATATGCGGGCAACAATAATGTACATTCTCTTGCGATATCTTTATCAAAGGTCACGCATTACTCGTAACCGTCGCTTGATCCCGCAACACCGATTTTTCAATGCTAATGATGCAATTGCACCGTGACATCAGGCAACGTGCAGATTATTGCAGGTACCGAACCTCAGCGTTAGCGTGAAACAAATGAAAGATGTAGGTATAAGCCTGATTCGACTAACCTTAAGCTTAACGTAGGAGTGTTTACCCAAGCTGTTATCGACCAAACATAACGGCGGATTGTCGCGTTCTTGTAGCACGAAGAATTGGTTGGGGTTCCATGCCCACTTGATGAACCTCTTTACGATTAGGTAAACACCGTAAACGAATGTCAGAAAATGTAGCTTCGTTGTTTCCCACACGGATATGTTCACTATTTTCAGATCCTCCATGACCGAAGATAACTGGCCAAACTGTTGCGCTTCGATTGGTGATGGAAAAAAAATCGAAGAATAATAAATTTTCCTCTAGAAAAAGATGATCAAAAACGTGCCGCGTCCTCGAATCCTGGCCAACTCCGTCGGCGACTTAACCTAACCTTACTAACCAAACCAATTGTGACAACAGTCCATCTAGCGATTCTATTCACACTTCGAACCCGGTTTAACGGTTAGGTTCCATCTAGGAATGGGAACGGTACACAGAATCCTTACGTACCGTCTGGTGACGCACTTTTCTAGGATTTCTTCAGTCGTAGACCGAACGAATCGACAATGTTCGTCGAGGTTCTTACCGACCGAGGTAAGCTGAGGTAACTTTTATAGAGAAGTGGTGAAAACGCTGCATTGGCTTATTCTTGAAAATCGTTCGCAATTCACTTGGACACTTTTTGATTCAATCAGCGGACGTCGTGGTCACCGTAACGGCAAGTCTGAGTTTCACTTTCACAGCTCCCAGAGAATAACGTGCACTCTTTCAACTGATTCGAGCAAACTGCGACTGGGAATTTAACACGATAGATATTTCACGGAATGCAATGTATGTGCATGACGATTACATGTGGTATGACGATGATCAAAGGTCAGAGTGTCCCGCAAGTTAATCAGAGAAACAAGTACGCTGCTTTGCATCAATATTGTATTTTGCACATCTGCAGTTGCTGATTAGTTTGAGTTTTTATACATAGTTGTTTAAACATTACTTAGTTCTTTCCTTATCGTTTCTTTCTTTTTCCTCTTGCAATAATCACGCGTTTCTCGTCCGTTGGTCCGAATGACGCGATCGCATTCCAGGTATAAAATCGATCGAATTACACGCCCAAATTTCGTGTATTCATTCTTCGTACACGTGCGCAAGTATTTGTTTCTTATCGGAGATTTCTTATCTGGAATCGTGAAACATAGTTCGTACGATTTTCGTTATCTCAACGTCTGTTTTTCCACCGTACAAGAAATTACGCTAATCTACCAATCTGCGAATCCATACTCCGTGGAAAAATTGGAGGAAACAGAGTCTCTCTTTTTAATATATATTTATTTTTACTCCGTGCAGTTGATCAATCAGAGGGATCATGGTCGCTCGCTTTTCCGGTCAATTTGTGACGTTGGCATTAAGAGAGAAGTCGTTTGGATCCATTTCATCAGTAACGAGAGCCGAAGGTCTTTTTGATCTTCTTTTAGTTAACTCAAACCAATGACCAAAGTCATTGCAACAAAAATATCAGAGCTTGTAAGAGATGATGGATCGTGGATTTCTGTATATTACAACGAGAAAACTTCGCAGAGAAACTACAGATGGGTTTTCGTTGTTTCTTTATTTTTATTTATTTTTTCTTTTTTGCGAATAAGCGCCTACTCACATGCATACGTCGGTTGCGATGTTATTACGATTACATTTCGCTTTCGTTACCTTATTAGCTTAACCGCATGGGAAAAACATAGCGTATGCAATTTGTACTTACTTTTGGAGTGGTTTAGTCATTTCCCTATATTGACAATAAAATCTCGTTCAGCCTTTTAGTCATTTAAAATATAGAAACACGAATACGTAGACTTACGATATGAGTTTTTAACTGGAACGTAGCAGGCATATTTTATTCGTTTCTTTTGCTCTCCGTCGTCTCCGTTCGCAGCTCAAATACAGTCGCCTATCGTCTCCTTGAAACTGCAGAAAGGATGACATACATATTTTACGTTTTTATCGTCCATTGCTCTTTTTCTGTTAGATTATCTCCAATCTCCTATCGACATTTTTAATTATTTGATAAATTCTAATCTATATTCAGAACCATATCCTCAGTAATAAACCACGAATACCGTATGAGGCATATAATTTGATTATTCATTTGACGATGATTTTTGATACTTTGAAGATTTTCGGATTCAAATTTTATTGTTTCAAAACCGAAAACACAAAGTTTGAAATAGAACATCGTACTCTTAGTTGAAATAACTAGCAAAATACAAATATATTATCGCGTATGATGTAGTAAAATTTTCGATAACTTACCGTCAATAGGATTATAAAGATTCTTCTTTCCCGGTGGTGAGTTTCGATAAAAAATGCCGCTGCATTATCGACGTGGTTTGTCAAGCTGGTAGCGCCACCGAAAGCTTGCAGCGCGCTTACGTAGCTTTGGAAAACGTAAATCCGACGTTCAATGTTAATTTTCATCCGTTTATTCGACATTTCTCGTTTGTTATTTTTCTATCATTTAATCCAACGTTTTTCGATTCAAATTTCGAACGTCAGATTTCGAAGAGAAGGCAGCAAAAGATGGAGGAGAAAAAAAAATACTTGGCAGCGGTGGGATTTGAACCCACGCCTCCGAGGAGACTGGTGCCTTAAACCAGCGCCTTAGACCGCTCGGCCACGCTACCACATGTTAGATACGTGAAAAAAGACACAGTAGTTTTTGAGTCATACGATATTCGAAAATCGGTAAACAGTTGCTGTATTTTCGAGAATTTAACGCTTTTCGTTTAGAAAGTGCAAGGAATGTTAACTGTACACGGATTGGAAATAAAGTGATCGGAAAACAGAAAAAAAATTCACGTTCAACTTCAAATAAGACATGTTTTTGTTTTCTTACTACACGAACAAACGACCTTTATTTATTATTTACCAAAGAGAAAACAAAAGGCAAAATTTATTACCGGTAAGTTAATAAATCGTGATTCGGTAACCACGAATCTTACGTGTTGAATAAAATAAATTCTCTCGATTACGTGGAGTAATAGAGAATATAACTGAAGTTCATGTGAAACGAAGAAAGTAATTCAGATTCATACGTAACATTATCCTTTTTTCATGCATGATATATCCGGACGATTACAGTAGGTATCGTCTTGTTGGTTATTAGAAAAGAAGAAAAAAAAAAAAAAATGTTTACCCTTTCAATTTCATATCGAAATATTCGATATCGGGAACAATGTTACATAATATAGGTACTCTGCAAATAAAATACTTATCTACGTTTATTGTCACACGTAAATATATATACGTATGTAAACACTAGTTACATGTAAGCGTCGGTGAACGATGTATAAAACAATACATATAATGTAGATATGTTTACAGGTAACGGGCGGATCCTTGAAATTTCGTATTCCCCGATGGTGCCGTGAAGTTGCGCGCATGTCTCTACAGGTATGTACTTACACCATTATACTTTATGCCTATATATATTATATATCTATATATATATATATGTATACACGTATATCGCAGCGTGGAATTTCGATCCTCGTCACGTATTCGGCCGTTCCGTTAAAGTGTCTATATATATATATATATATATATATGTACATATATGATGTACAAGCACGTGGGCTGTGTCCGTATGCATGTACGTATGCATATGTATGCATACACCCACATGTGCATGTGTAGTGCGTAGACGGGTGCGGTATGTTATACCTGTACATAGTGTAAAGTCAATGCGAAGAAGTTTTTATTTCTGTTTGTTAATTACGAATTTTTGTCATATATTTTTTTTTATTTTTCACGACGTTTAAAATTTTCTTTTTCCTCGTTTTATCCCCCCCGGTCGTCTGTCGGTTGAGTTTTTTTTTTTTTTTCCATTTTTTTTCCTTCCACCGATCCGTACAAACGCGTATTCCTTCATTTCGTACAGGAATTCGAATCTACAAAGCACGAGCTGTTGAAACAAGCAAGCATGCCTACGTAAGCTTATCGCTGCGCAGGTTTGACGGGCGAAGAGGCAGCCATTTTGTTACCACCGACGAGACTTAATGTATTCCCCTCTCATTTTGTAACCCTAGACGATGGCCGCGCATTGCTAGGTTCACGAATCATCCGTCTGGCGGTGGGTGGTGGTCGGGTGGAATGGCGGCGAGGGGGGAGGAGGGGGGGGGGGGGCACGCAACGTTAAAACGCCGACGCGAACGTACGAATTATATACCTCTACGTCACGCGCGTCCGCTTCAACGTACATGCATATGTATATGCATGCACCATATGTATATATATATACATATGTATGTATATGCATACAACAGTTATACTGCAGACGACGCAGTACGTCGCGACGTTCAATTGTGCACGATGCGGTTCTTTTTTCGCATTTTTTTTTTTTCTTTCTTCTTTCCAATTTTATTTTCTCTTTTTTCTTTTTTCTCTTACGCGTCAATTTATCGTTGCACAGGCATTAAATTTTCGCAACGGTTACAGGGAAATATAGCAGCAGTGATCGTAATCAGAGAGAATAGTAACGTATACCAGACTTTTCGGTAACGGCTAGAAAACTAATTTTTATTTTCTACCTAGAACGATATTATTCGATTGTGGTAAAAAATGAAAATAGTTAAGGACCGAACGGTAACCGGAATTAAAAATTTCACTCAGTGGGGAATTTGTCGAAGCTTAACGCTGGTATTTTCTGGTAGAAAATTATTTTTCCATGATTAAATGCTCTTGTCGATTTTTTATACATTATATATATTGTAGGGAAATTTTATACGTGATGCTAAATTGTGCAGCTCTGAATGTTCCGACGAATTACGAAACGACGGAGAAAATTTGGAAATCACGGTATATATTGTTATATACAGACACTTCAAGGACGATTTTATTCACGTTTGAAAACAATATATATATATATACATATACGGGATGTGTAGGCGGAATGATAGAAATTTTAAAATCTTGATTCCAAAGTCGGAAAAAACGTAGGGATAAAAATTCTTTCGTAAAACGAATCTTGTTTTTTTTTTTTTTTGTTGTTATTGTTTCATGTAATACTGCGCGGGGTAAAAATTGATCCGGTACAAATTAGAAGAGAAAAAAAAAAATGTCAACGAATTACCTAGAAATATTTCATTCGATTCTTGACGGCTAATCTGTTTAAATCTGTACCTACGTATACAAAAAAAAAAAAGCGACGTATATATGATATTTTACGTTTACGCACAGACAGAAAACTTTATTTTATGTTAAGAAAACATGAATGTAAACGCTGTAGATAGAAAGTATTTTTTCTGTTAAATCAAAAGTATAGAACGTCACGGATTGAAAATAATTTCGTCCGCATGATATTTTTATAATACGGGGTTTGACGGTGTGAATAAAATTTAATCCTCGTCTAGCCAGGGATTATCTTTTGTTTTTCGTAAACGAATGTGATACGTTTCGCAACTAACAATACCTAAAGTCGGGACGACCGCAAATTAAAAGTACGAAAATCTTTATTAAGATAAAGAAATAAAAATAAATAAATCATCGTACGTAAAAAATCGACTCTCGTTGATAAAGAGACGTACTTAAAAGTGCAAGTAAAAATTACAACCTTCCGTCACTTAGCATCGTAACATTTTATTTTTTGTTTATAACGCCATTGTGTTTATTTTTTCTCTCTAATATATTTGTATCATTCAACGCTAACAATCGACGCGATTGCATACACGTGTAAATAAGAATGTCATCGCGTCGAAGTTCAGCATCCAACGCCGTTTATTGTAAACGGATATTAGTCACCGTTTGTACAAAAACCCTCGCATGTTTCACAGATAGAGAATTAAGAGTTGTAATAGCTTGGCGGGGTGGGGATTTAGATTGAAAAATTATTCTTCATTCTGCACCGTCTACCTAAACGTTTCTATTTTCACTTTCAATTCTACGATGATCCGATTACACGCCCACGTGCAAGCATCTGACTTATACTCTTGTAGTTATCTGAAAGAATTTTTTTTTTTTATTTTTAATTTTTTTTTCACTCCACACTACGAGAAAAATTTACGTTTGCCTCAACGATTTTTTAACAGTAAAATTAGGTAGGTAACAAAACGGATCTAAAATAATTCATATCCAACGTAACCTGTAATCGACAGTTGAATCTGATAAGTAATTATTTTCCATCTTACAGATGGCTGGATTGGAATATTTCGCAATAAGATAATCGGAAAGGTGATTCTTGTTGCTTTCATTTGATAATATATGTTTTTGATGTTCGAATTGCGGGTCGGCAAGATATGAAGATTTTTAAACAAAAATTTTTTACCTCGTTTTTCGTAATCCTAGCAATATTAAAACAGTTTTTTTTTAAACGATACGTGTTTCACTGAATTTTTCCAGTTACTGCGACAAACGAAATTTTTCTCAGTGAGAATATAATTTTTTTGTCCAATTGAGAGCGGTCGCTTTTATTTTCTGTACCGCAGAACATGATACGTCTGGCCTAATTGCCGCGGATAAATTGATATTATGTTACCAAGCGTAGAATGTATTCTTGGAGAATTGAATGATTAATCGAGTGATTGACATAATCCGACGCTGGATTTAGCGCGTGGATTTTCACCAGCGTATCAACACCTTCGGTATCTGTAGAATTAATCATTTGACAGCACTGGTATATAGTAGCAGAAGGGGAAGCAGTCGCAGATGCTGTCGTCGTGTTGTAATAACAAGAGGAGAGAAAGAGAGAAAGACAGAGAGAGAGAGAGAGAAGCGGATAAGGCAATTAACGTACGTAGCGTAGCTCGTTAAAGAGAGGCGTTTATTTATATTTTTTCATTTTCTCTTGATTTCGAGTTTATACTTTCCTTTTTTTACCTTCTCTTCTTGATCTTCAAGTTCTTTGCCATTTATTTTTAGCTCTGATCTTGTTCTCCGAATTATAATATAAATTTTTAGTATTGGAATTTATTATTTGAATTTGAAACAGTTACTGCGCGAGGTCGAAGTGAAAGAATTCGGTTAATCTTTCTTCTCCGCTACTCACGTAGTCAGTAAAGTTAACCGCAGTTGTAACGCGATGGTAATTTGACAAAACTGAGCGAAACTCTTGCAAAGGTAACGCAAAAGGCGAAAAATACATTTCGGAGTAACACACACGAAATATTCGTGTCTTGTTTTTTCCGTCAGCACATTTATAATAAATTGTACAAAATCGTTAGGTCAATTTAAAAAACAAAATCTGTCAGAATTACCTTTCACTTTTTGTCTAATCTTCACGAATCCTGAAGTTTTCGAAGCTCTCGAATCCGAAAAACAGGTTTTTAGAAAAATGTCCGTCTGTCGGACAAATTTCCACGATCATCTCAAAAACTGCTCGATGGATAAATTTTCGACTTACAAGATTTTACAACTAAAAAATATCATGTCCCGTTAAATTTGAACTTCCGGTTCTAACGGAAATAAATCGATTTTCAATGTTGTACCGACAAACATGAACTTTTTTTTATAAATCTTTTGTTTTTCAAAAATTTTCTTTATCCTGATTCTTCTTTCAAAACTCTTTCATCTGGCTGCCGAGTCCCATCAGTTTCAGATTTTTCACTCGACCATTTTCAAGATCATCGCTGAAGTTTGTCGGACAGACCGACAGATTCATTTTTTTCCACGTTTATGAAAAGTATGTATCGCGAAAAAACTGTTTTTCCGGCTTGTCTGTTTTTCAGTTCCAGCTCTAACGGATACAGAGATTTTAAATCATTTTTGACACAGTTTCGGTATCCATTATTGAGCAATTTTCCCAACGATCTCGTCTCGAAAACGTTGGAAGCAATATTAGGCATAAAAATTCCACTCGTTATATTTCCTGCAGCCACCGAGGGTGAGTTATTTTTTATCATAATTCGCAACGATTTTCCGAGGCAAGACCGCGCGTTATTGGAATTATCTCGAACCACTCGAGGAAGTAGTTTGTTTAGTGGTTTCGGAGATAGGATCAGGATTCCAGCTCCGTTGCCCAGGCAACGTATTAATATAAAATCATGCCTGGTTGCGTCTGCGGGCTGCTCAACCGACCGATTCTCCTCTTCTCTCCATCAGCCCTCCGCTTTTAAAATATTGTTGCTGCAGTGATTCGAGAGATTTCAGATCCCAGATAGTGTCAATACGGGCGCCACTGGTCGCCGCCCAGCGATGGTGACTCGTTTAAAATAAATAAATATAAAGGAAGAGGAAGAGGAAAAAGAAGAGGAAGAAGAAAAAGTACAGGTATAGAAGATGTCGTACCTCGGAGGGTGAATTTCCACTCTGATTCACGAACAAAGAAACGGACTGATCGGGAGAAGGTGTTGAAAAAATTAAATAGGATTAGGTACTCGGCTTAACCTGTATACATTGTTTTATTCCAACGTGGTTCGGTTGTTACCAATAACTACAGTTCGATGAGATTGAGGATTGTTATTCGCAGTGTTGCCAATTTGGTGATTCTGTAGCTATACGCTGAGAAACAGTTTTGCTAACGATACCTGTTTTACCGAATTTTTCTCAGCGCAGAATTAATTTGAATCGAGTAATCCCATTTTATTGTTCGCCTACTTCTTTTGTCGATCCTCTCACCGTAGGGAGAAGCCTTGTGAATTTCCCTCCGGTTTCCCACGATCCTGTCAAAGGACAGATTTCCTCCAGTTATTCCGATTTCCGTATTTACACGTGCCTTTAATTTTCGTCGATCGAAGCCGCGGCGTGAAGAAGGTACCGTCGTCTCTTTGTCGTCGCCGCACGTTCCGCGAGTTCGAATTCGTACCCATCATGCACTGCAGTGTAGGTAACGCGGCATTGTTGTTATCGCGCTCCATTTTGTCATCCCCTTAGCTCACGTTCTGGGGGGTGGTTTTCGCCGTTGTTACCATGGAGACACGCCGTTTCCCTCGGCAGCGTCGAGGGTGGCTGTAACTCCGCGGGCATGACGTATACATACCACAGCTATAGCGCGAAGGGGAAAAAATAGCGAAGCTAAAACTTTCGAGCCTTGTCCACGTGTAAGCGTACCGTTGAACGTGATGTCGCCTACTTGTGATAATCGATGAAATTTAGTGGAATATACTTCGTATACGAAGAAGTTGACATAAGCCGGAGAAACAGTTTTCTTGCGATACTTTTCATCACCGTGAAAAGTAGTCGAGGAAATAAAGCACTAAAAACGGCCAAACTGTCGATTTTTTGAGCAGTAAGACGGATTTTAATGCGGTTTTTTGCATTCGATTCGTAAGAGCGCCTACAAACTTTGTGAACTAAATTGATTAATTAATTTTTTGAAAATGCATTATGGCATTAATAATATGCATTTTGCAAGTGCACTTCCAAGAGACACTAAATAAAAAATTTGCTACTCGGGGGTTTTTGGGGTCGCTGAACACGAATATCGATACGGCAACCGTATCCGAGGTACCTAGTGCCCAGGGTGAACGTTTCAACGTCTTTTTCTGGAATTATCTTGAGTATTATCATTTTTATCTCAATTAAAGTATATTGTTCTTAATTCAATCACAAATTCGATCACAATTTTCGCCAAAACTCTAGGAGAAGACGTTGATACTGTCCACCCTGGGCACCAGGTACCTCGGAGACGGTTGCCGTGGCGATATTCGTGTTCAGCGACCCCAAAAACCCCCGAGTAGCAAATTTTTTATTTAGTGTCTCTTGGAAGTGCACTTGCAAAATGCATATTATTAATGCCATAATGCATTTTCAAAAAATTAATTAATCAATTTAGTTCACAAAGTTTGTAGGCGCTCTTACGAAGCGAATGCAAAAAACCGCATTAAAATCCGTCTTATTGCTCAAAAAATCGACAGTCCATTGCTTTATTTCCTCGACTAAAGTGAAAGAGTCTGTCGGTATGTCCGACAAAATTCTGCGATGATCTTGAAAAAACGATCGAGTGAAAAATCTGAAACTGATAGGACTTGGCAGACGAATGAAATAGATTTGAAAGAAGAATGAGGATAGGGAAAATTTCTGAAAGACGAAAGATTTATAGATTAAAACAAAAAAAAATAAATAAGTATATGTATAAACTGGAGAAAAACATAATCCTTTACTATGACAAAGTAATAAAGAGGAAAAAGTCCATGTTTGTCAGTACAACATTGAAAATCGATTTATTTCCGTTAGAACCAGAAGTTCAAATTTAACGGGACATGATACTTTTTCATGACCAGCATTTGATTGTAAAATCTTGTAATTCGCAAATTTTTTCACCGAACCGTTTTCGAGATAATCCCGGGAGCTGGTCGGACAGACAGATATTTTTCTAAAAATCCGTTTTTCGGATTCTAGAGCTTCGAAAACTTCAAGATTCGTGGAAATTAGAAAAGGTGATTTTTGGAGGAAAAGCAATACCTTTTTTGCATCATCGAAGGTGATGAAAAGTAACAAGCGCCGTTCCGATACTTCACCGGTTGTAAAATCCGTCAATCAAACGTTCAATGGCTCGAGAGGATCTTCCTTTTCGAGTGGCCAATAATGAAATCGTTAATTTCTCCCGTCGTAAGTAACGAGCGATCCTCGAGATGGAATCTCGGAATTACCTCCCACTGAAATAATGGACCATCGACTCGAGTCTCGAGCGAAAATTTCGGCAAATAATTCACTCCCTCTTTATTCCATTTGTTAAATTCTATTCAAGGCCGTATGGTTGACGTGCATAACTATTGTTTCGGTCACGTTACACAAGCGAGCTTACAAAGCAAGATGAGGACTCGGTACCGATGACGAGATCGACGTTTGATGTGTCCTGAAAAACTGTCACGACGTCAGTGAAACCACGCGCTGACCTTTGACGGAATTGGTTAGGCGATCATGCACGGAGTTACCCAATTCCCCAATTCCCCCGTGGATTCTTGTTCCTCGAAGGTTTTCCTGCTTGCGGAGTTGCCGTTCCACCGAGTGTGGAAGCCGTTTGGCGAACGCAATTAGTGAATACTGATTCGTCGAGTGGCACCCGCCCCGAAAGCCCTTGACAGTAATAGCGGAGGGTCCTCTGGCTGGATTCGAAGTAGGTGCTGGAAGGTGGCGGCTGAGCAGAGGCACCAGCTACCCTTCCGGAAACGCCAAGCATCGAGACTCTTCGCCACTTCACTCGACTCCGAGATCTTTTCTTCCAGCTTCTGCAATATGCTTTCCGAGCTACTCTCAAGTGCGGCCGTGTCCCCTTCTCTTCTCTTCTCTTCTTCGCTCTTCTCTTCTCACTTCGAACCTGTCAAATCCCGTCGTGGATTTTTTCTCGGACATCATTAACAAACTGAGCGACTTTTCGCGGATATACTCCAGATGATCGTTTGAAGTTGGCGCCGCTGTTTGTTTTTTCCATGTAGCAGGTATTGGGGAGTAGAAAAATATGTTCCAAAAGCCCAGGTATACACGTGCGAATGAAAGTATCTTGTTTCATTCCTGCATAGGTGGAGATAATTCAGTGGTACACGGTACACTGAGAGAAAAAAGTCATTGACTTGACTAAATGTGTCGTCACGGGCGACGAAGTAAATATTTATTTGTGTCAAGTCAAAATCTATCGGTTTAACAAAATGTTCAGTCGATTGACCTAAATTTTGTTACATCAACAAAAGTATTTTGTTGAACTAAGCTAGTATATTGTATTTGCCGCGTTTTGTTGAATCGAACGAATGTCATTTGACTCAAATGATATTGACGCATGATACGTGATATTGCACATTTTTATTTCGTCTTTCCATGAATTTTTAGCTCAAGGTCCTTTAAGGTAGAGGAAAAAAAATATTGAATAGAGATTTCGGTTTCCTCCTCGCGTATTCTGTTCCGTCGGAAAGAGTTTCGTGAATCCGTTTCTGCTGGCGCAAGTTGTCGTCATCTTTCTTTTCACACCCTCTATATTTACGTCCTCATTGAAGTACAGATATGAACGTTACATCGACACATAGCCACATTCTCAAAGTTTCTAATGGGATTCGTGTCACGTACGCTGTCACACACATGTTCGTTTTTCGAGAAATCCACGAACGATTCCAGGTTACGGAAGAAAAGACGGTGTCGTTGCAAAGAACGTTGTAACGGTTTCCAAGTTATCTGAAATCGAGAAAAAGGGAGAGAATGAAACTTAGCGAACGCATAGAAGTAAAACAGATCCTTGACGAAGAATGCGTCACCCCGTGTATAAGGTACATGTCGCGGCATGGAAACCCATGACACGTAAATTTATGTATGTATACGTAACGTCACACCGTATAATGGTACACCTTTACCTGTGTTACAAACGTGTGGAGATCGTGATGCTCGATTTCCCTGATAGAAAATCAAGAAAAGACGCGACAATGGCTGAAACCAGACTCCTATTAAACCAAGACTCTTTTGTGAAGACCCTCCCTACATACGTTTCGTCATTGTGCGCCCATTACTGTTGTTATTATTACTATTATTTAGCGTATAACCACCCATGCACCCACCAAGGTGTGAAGTAAGCTTGTGTCCATTCGTTCGTTGCATTGTCCGTAACCGTTTCACGTATGTTCGCAAATACGTCTGGGCCAGAGGTGGTGGTGGTGGTGGTGGTACCGTATAGTTATAAGGGGATCCGTGTAGCACCTGGGAAGTGTAATGTTGCGACCGAGGTGGTGTACACCCTATTATGATAATAATTTGATACAAAATTTATACCAAGGTAGGAAGGTACGGTTGGTTATAGGAAAGGCAGACCCCTTGGAGGGCTTTTCAAAACATGCACATAGCGCAGACGATGCTCAGAATCGTCGTTGAATTCGTTCCAATAACCAGCCAGCGATAAATCATGTCAAATTTTTTACATTTCGCATTTGACATATTACAGAAGCCATTATCAGGCATTTGTTTCATCTGCTTTTACCATCGTAGAATTTTCTTCATCTCCGAAAGTGATCACGGACACGTCCATCGTAATCCAGTGCTTTGTCTGATTCTCCACGTTTTTCGTACAGACCCTGCCATGGGGCCCCCTTTGGACGGTCCAATATTACCGTCGAGAACCCATAGAACCTAATTCAATATGGCGGAGTCAATTGCGAACGTGAACACTTCACCGGCCTCTCATCGTCCTATTCTCGTTCTCTTTGCACGTCTCTCCCCTTTACGGTGTTCGCATGCTTCGAGGTCTTTTTTCCTCCTTCAACTCGTCATCTCCTTCCTACCCTCACTTTCGCACAAGTATATAACAGAGATACCATCGACTTTGAAACACAATCGATACTCGTTGAGACACGCGTCACGCCCTTTCTTTTTCCCTTTTTCACATTTCTCCCTTTTTCTTTATTCTATATCCTTATCTGCTCGGCGTCCTTCGCGTATACAACGCCATCCCGCAATACATTCACCCACGTCCAGGTTATACCTTCGCGTTTCTGAAGGGCCGGTGAAGAAAAGCCGGCGATTCTAGTGTCGCATTCAAGGGATGTATGCAGGATCAGGATTCTCGTCGGTGTTCAGTTATAGATGGCGCGTGATATTCTGACGATAGATTTTATCCCTCCCGCAACTTATAGGCCGACATTGGATTTCACGGTTATTTTTTGGTGAGTCATTTTGCTTCACGCGTTATGCTATGTATAGCTGACGATGCTCATACGAAATCTAGATTACGGATACCGAATCAGTCCAATAGATATTTGTGTTTTGGAAACACCGAATTTATCCCCGTGTAATTGGGAAGAAAAAGTAACGGGGTTAGCCGTCGTTCGGATAGGAGGAGGTAATTATTTTACCAGAAAGAATGGGATGGGAATTGATTGGGAATTGTGTTTTTCCAATTCAGTCAGAGATGGGCGGTTGCAGTCAGAGACTGTTATTTCTGCATCGACGTTTTGCAACAGCGGGTGCACGCCGCTATAACTGTATTATACAAGTGCATCGTTTTATCAGTTTTTCCACCTTCTTTCTATTCCTTTTTTCCCCCTCCCCCCTCATTTCTCGTTTTGTTTCTCTGCAGATTCTTTGTTTTCCCGCCATTTCCCACGTTACGCGACAAGGAAATGGCAAACAAATGAGCGTCGGTTCCGCTGCAATCCGTCGCTGCAGATTATGTCCTATCTATTCGACGATCCAAATCCAGCAGAGTTCTTTTTCTCCCATTACAGAGGTTCAGGTGTCCTTCGTCTAGGTATAAATGGAAAAATCTCGTGGATCTTTTCTCTCGAGAAATCTCCTTGGGATTATTTTCTTCTCGGTATAATTGTACAGGGACAAATATATACGGAAAATGGATTTTCCCAGAAACAAAAGAGAGGTGGAATAAGAATTCTGTCCTGCGCGCCCATTATTATACAGTATTTTTCGCCCAACATTTTTTAACGATACCATTATATTCTTGCATGTCTGTATTCTTATAATCCAGGCACGCTGCACTAGAAGTCTGTTTCGAAAGTCTTGTTAGCGAGAATGACTTGTGGATTTTTGAGTGAACAGAGGGAACACTCGTACCTAAATACCTGTACGAGCAGTTTGGGTACACCTCAGAGTCAAACGGTAGCCAAGTGTCGGTTACATGATGACAAATAAACAAATCTTGTGCCAATTAGTCGATAACTTTCGCTTTCACAGAAGTATACGAGTTACACGCTATTACGACGAACGATCCTTTACATTGCGTCCTAACCATGGAAAATCTATGGTGTTGGTGAAAATCCAATTGTGTGACGGGTGAAAAAGTTGACCGATGCCTTTTTGACTCAATATCAATTCAGTGTTACTCGATATATAAAGGATTCTCATGCTTTTCTTCTGAGTTCCAACGTCTTCTGTATTTCTATACGAATTTTAACGAAACGTTAACGGGAAGATCTCGAAGTGATCATGTTGTTCGGACTTTTTACTCGAAGTGGGTATTTCAGTTCCATTGTGATGAAGAAACACTTCCAGCAGGAAAGTATCGAAGATGCTTATTTCGTGTCCTGTAAAGTATGTTTCAAAGCCAGCTAGTCAAAATTTGGGTTCTGAATTTTGTGAGTTGTAACGCGTGTTAACTACGAAATCCGTCGGATAGGAAAATGGTTCCGTATGTACCAAACGTGCACGTCGTAAAGATTAGGCGAAAAATGGTTTCAATGGTATTTGAAATTGAAGAGTTTATACGTAGTTTCTTGTTCACTGTCACTTTGCTCGTTTAACAAGTTATAGGTAACCGTTATACCGAATACTCGTAAGAATTGGAAGGTTGGTGCGGGGGTTTGGCAATATCTTGACGAACGAAGGGAGCCCGAAAAGGCTCTACGAGTGTTAACCAGGAACCCACTTGAGAACTCATTGACTTTGTTCATTGATTTTACGTCAATCTAGACGCAGTCAGCGGCAACCCCTCTCGGAGTCTAACTACATATGTATCAGCGTATACACGGACTATGTAACTTGTGAAAAGGGGAGGCTCCTACATGATGCGTTTATCGTAAGCGACGCTCAGGGTTTTGGCCTTTGGGGCTACGCGGCACGCACACACCCCCTGGCTAAGGGAAATAGAATAGAAATGACCCCCCCAGAGAGTCGAGAGACTCGCATTAGCGACACATGGTCGAGTGACAAAGGACGTCCCTCGAATTTAGGAGCTACCCTTAGGGATATTTCCACTACATATGTATGGGGACCGAGTTACATAAGGGTCGGACGATGGCTGGGGGCTGGGGGCTGGTTGAGGGGCGGACTACGCGCCAACCCTTCGAACGCTGACGCCATTTTAGAGGATACGAATTCAGAACTATTTTAGAACTCGCTCTTTTCACATTATCACCCAATATACAACGTTCCGATTATTTTTAGTATTTTAATCGCGGATCAAAGAATTACAGAAATTCTTGCTTAAACTTTTGAACTGGTATGCATGTATGTTCGTAATGCTAGCTTATGTACATCAGGTGATATTCATTAACACCTTAACCGACTCGAGTTCGATTATATACGAAATATGTGACAATGCATCCCAGTCATTGCCGTATAATTCGTATAGAATCGAACGCGGATTTTGCTTTGGACCGAAAACAAGTTAGCCGAAAGGTTGAGGCATTAACGAATATTACCGTACCTGTGATAAAGTACCCTAAAAATTTGGAGCTTGTTAGAAAAAATTGAACTTAATTAGATGGGTAAACCACTAACCGAAATCTTTTTTAGCTAGTACTCAGCATAGAAAAATGAACCAATCAAGTCACGGTTTTATCGTGCTGCAAGTTGACAGTGGTGATGTGAATTATCCGTCATAACATAACTGGGTGCGGTATAAGCGTCAGAGTTTGAGTCGCGAGAGGTGTGAGGCTTGACTGTCAACATTAGCTCATACCTGACCTCGGCTGTTGGCGTTACTAGATGTTAGAACGGTATAGAAGCTTTTCCCAATACCAACAAGGTACTTACAACAAGCTCCGACGGTGGGCTTGTGTCGTCTTTGTTTTCCCACACTCCATTGCGAGTCACGACACAGGTTTCGCATCGGTACCTATCTACTTGAGTGACACTTTTTTTAATGGATTGCCAATCGAGCTGTAACATCTGAGCGGTCCCAGATTTGGGTTAAAAAGTATCCGCTGGATGCTGAAGAATGGGAAAAGACAAGAGGAGAACGAAGAGAGACGTACAGTCAGTCAGTCGGTCGGTCTGTCTGTCTGTCTGTCTGTCCGTCTGTCAGTCTGTCGCCACGGCGCGAGGAGATGAGACAAAGGATGATTTGGCTGCGGGAGGATCAGTCTCGTCTTCTGTTATAGTGTCGTAATCCTGCTGCCGACGGCCTCCATTGGGCATGGAGTCTGGACCGGGAGATGATCCTGATTCGAGAGTCCAGACTACGACCTCCACCTCCTCTCGCTCATCTTCAACTTCAGGTTCCTCGAGTTCTCCTGTCCCGCGATCATCGTCGTCGGGACGTCGACGTCGACGGCGAAAATCCGGGAACCCGGACTACGGGATTATTGCCTTGTTCACGTCACTGGGATTATATCGACCGCGAAAAGTTAATCAGCTACATTTTCACCATAGACCCTTACGTATCTGGCTAGCCTTGTACCTTCCTCGTATACAGATAGCTCGGGTTTCCGCCATTCGATACTATCTCTGAGCCCTCCCTGCACTTATTTGGCCTGTCACACGTGAAAACCTCACTCAATACTGGATATAATGAGAGTGTGTCAAGTGTTTTCTGCTTGTTGCCGATAAGCATTTGTTTCACGTCTTTTATTCTCTTTTTTTTTCTATTTCATGTTCAGAACGAGGGATTTAAGCTTCGCGGTTTTAATTTTTCAACACTTCAAACTTATCCGGACGTGATTTTGGATAATAAAACGTCTCTGTCTCTAGAAATTTCAATTGTCCGGCGATATTATTATAGCGGACTAATCGGACTGGATGGCTCCGCAGTATTTAGGACGAAAAGAATGGAGTTCGACGACGTGAGATGAGATGGATGATGACACGTACATTTATTGTACGCGTTTACAACGCCTTTTCACATTTGCAATTTACCGATACGTAATGTGACGTTGTAACTCCGTGTACAACGCGGTAGACTACATTGTGCACGCTTATATACGTAATAGGTATTAATGTGTGGCCGAGGTTCGTTAATGACGGAAATAATAATCGTCGCAGCTTGTATCGAAACTTGACAATGCAGTCCGCACTGCAACGTCACGTACGGCTAATTCGACACGCTTTACCGAATCGTGCAGGCTCGTGTTCGTACCCAGGAATTGATTTTCAACCCTCAATTCCAGCCGCCATCGCTTACATGTAGTTTCAGACGGACTTTTATAGAGACGTGGTGAACGCGACGAAGCGGATGAAAAAATTTAACGATTCTGCCGAAGGTGTTTGTTCGGCAAAATGACCGCGAGAGAGAGAGACCAGAGATGAAGTGAAAAAAGTAAGAAACGTTTGTCTAAACTTTGAAAATTCAAGTTACAAGATTTTTTTACGGGAGATGACGTGGCAGATTTTAACGGACTCGCCACGTGAATTTTCGACGAGATGGCACACCCGCAATGTGCATAAATTAAATCGTGGTATGGATAAGTGGGTATCGCCGGGAGATGTCTAGGTCCTGTAGGCAGACACGGAACCTGGAACAGGATTCTTTCCAGACTCCTTAATTTACTGGCGTGGTTTGTTTGGTAGGTAGTCATAACATTGGCGTGGGTACAAATTATAGGTTGCGTAGGGACCGTGAAAAGAAGAAATGAAAAAATAAGAATAGAAAAAAAGAAAACACCGTAGAGGAGGATACCTGATGCTGCATGAGACGGAGAAAATGAAAGATGTTGGGGCTAGATTTCGGACTAAGAAGCTTCTGCGGATTGGACGAAGGATACAAATTGTAAAAACATACTCTGACGATGAATGAGATAGTCTAAACGATCCAAGATGTCATCGCCATGTTCTGTCGAAGTTATCGAAGGACAAAAGATATAGGTGGAGAAAAGAACCGACTACTATTCACAGTTCATATCTTCTCTCTCTTCTTTTGATGCATAGCAATGTGCACCGAACGACGGTGATGTAGTTAGGTAAGTATTATGAAAGCTCTGGTATTATATATATATATATATATAATAGAATGATAGAATATGTAGAATGATTATCCGTCCAACTAAGTGTTGCTGACGTGGGCCAGGCCAGATGTTTGTCTAGACGTAATATGGTAGGTAGGTACGTGTTTTATCGGCCTACTGCAGGGTGCAGTCTAAACCTTTAACTAAAACCATAACCTCGAGAGTGATGACAGACAAATGATGAGGAGAGTCATAACAGACGAGGATGAGCTAGTAAAGGAGATAATGATACTGGAAACATAAGTCAAAGTGCCTCCCTCGATGACGAGGCATAAAATTCTAAATACAGGATAAAAATTGTTGCTCGTAATAAAATGAAACGAAATGAAAGAAAAGAGTACAAACGAAAGGAGGAAGACATTAGGTTAAATTGTTGCCGCGAGTCAATTTAACGGGTGAAACAATTCTCGGAATAAAATTTCAACTAACATTAAGTGTATAATATGCTGAGAATCAGGGTATACAATAATTGGTAGCTCCAACAGATTACTGCGAACGATCAAAGATAAGTACTTTACATCTGGTCGACTGGTTTCAAGTCCACATTGTACCACACTGTATACCAATTGTTGTGTGACTTGTAGTGAAGTTGAAAAATTTCTCGATGTTATTCGAATCGTTGCGTCAGACCATAAATTAGTGGAGAGTGATGTGAAAATGAAGTAAGTAGGTACGGAAAGAACCTCTAGGAAGAGAATTACAGGCCACTTTTAACACGAGGGTACTAAACCCATGTTATATTCAATCTATTCTTTGCAACAATTTTGACAGCGATTCTAATTACCTGTACTGTATTTGATTTAAGATTTGACGAAGAGGAGATTCTCTCGTTGAACATTCGAGTATGCACGGTGTACCTGGAGGAACTTGGTATTCGAGTATTTTTATTTATATTTTTTTTTTTTCAAATCCTTCTTCCTTTGTCAAATTGTTTCTTGCGCTCTCCGAGGCTTGCAAATTCAAACGCCCTCGCTTACTTAGCATTCGGTGTCACGTACCGGTGGAATTTAATACATCAAAAACTGTGGCGAGTTCTCCGGGCTCTCTGCTCTCCCCGCTGCTCCCCTCTTCCAGCCTATCCTATCCTATCCTATCCTATCCTATCCTCTTCTCAGCTCCTCTCTTCGCTCCCCGGCTGACAACCGATGCTACATCCTGCTCGACATTCATTTGTTAACGTTACACGTGGACTTCCCCGCGAGGCTCATCTTTTGTTTCGCGAGAGGGCGTTTCCCATTGGCCGATCTCTCATGGGCGTATCGGCCATGACAGTTTTTCAACTATCAACCGGAATATACGATCCAATACCATATGACGCTGGGCGTGACTGGGCGGGGTTTTCTACTCGGCTGTGTTCGGTTAGCTACGAAACTTTACGACGGTGTTCGTACCATTATTGTTATACCCGGTATCGTTGTTATGATTATTATCATTTCACCGATTTTGTTACTGTTATTATTATTGTTTCGTTACACACTTCGTAGGTATCTCCACTTTCACCGTTCCCTGCTACCCAATCGGTAAGTAATTCGCTGTTCTTCAACCAAGGGCTTCACATGTAATCCCATAGATGGCGCCAGCTGTATACCGGAAACTACTTTTCACTCGAAGCACCAATTCTCGTAATCGATCCTCCCTGAGTAACGATTGTCAGATGTTTTTTATTCTTAGAATTATCTACAATATCAGGTTTCCTAGTTTCATCTTCAACTCTCTCAAACCGTATTTTCAATTGATTTCCCAACCGGTTAACTTATCCCTACTGTTTTATGCTTTATTGTTACATAATCGGAAATCCTTCTCCTCGGTTTGTCGCGCTTAAACAGATCACGAGAAAAGAGTTTTCGATTTTTTTCGAAGGTTGTATAAATACTCCGTTACTTTTTCTCTATTTTCCAATTTTTTTAACGTACTAACATCAACAAGCATGGTACCTACTACGTAAGGTGTCGCCGTCTGGCGTCGGCGGATCGAGAAAAACTACAAACGCTGCAAAAGAGAGAAGACGCGAAGAGAAGACAAGATGGGGTAAGGGTGGGGTTGAAAACAGTAGAGTACCAAAGGAACTGGACGTTCGAATGTCCAGTGGCTACGGTCGAGTGGCCGTCGGTAATGCCCGGATCGACATCGCCGCGGTAAAGGTCAGGGGTTTTGATATCCTGGACACCCACGTGCTCGCGATAATTCGAATTAATCATTGCTAATTGGCAGGCCTTGAATAATACTGGGTACCTATGCGATATGCATACATGTACAATATACACGAAGATACTGGCCTACGTTTGTTTGACACATTCATCATCGCCGATGCTTGAAACGCCGCATAATGACAGATAATTTGAAGGTTCTTGAATTCACGCTGTGGTGGCAGAGCATGCAATTATAATCGAACCACCATAAAAAATGAGGAGTTGAAAATATGTGGAGAAGGCCACGTCATACAGTTTGGAATTTTCGCTGCCGGATACATTTACACGCTGACCGGAACTTGTTTCACTTGTTTATTGATACTTGGGGTTCGTAGTGACTTCCACCACTCGGCATCGTTCTCGGTTCCATTGTGCGTTATCACTGTACTTTTCATATCGCTTGGGTGTATGTTCACCGAGTATCAGGTATTGATCGTGACATTTGTGTGTACATGGAAATCTCGACGGTTTTACTATAAAACAGAAGACTAGATTTTTGATCAACTGCGAATGGCTACGTAACTCAATTCTACTATTCATCACCTTTAACGGAATGTCAATTACATAATGCAACTATAGAGACTACACTGCTTTACGTTTGGGGCTCATATCCTTCTAGGATACTTTAAGTTGCTACGAAACTTCGGATACAGCGTGTCAATATACTTTTTACACACCGTAACGAGATAGGAATCTGCATCTAAAGGTTACTAAACTAAACACCGGTTAACGTTGCTGAAATATTTTGCTAGACTGAGCTATCCTTGATAATAGAACGCGTCCTGGACACTGACAATCGACCTTTGGACATCCATGCGCTGAGAAGAATCGACTTTCGGTTCTAGTCTAATTCGTATGCTAATCATCGGTCTGTTTAACATATTACTTTAACGAGAAGTTTATCGTTCATGTAGACATAATTTGGTAGCGCTGTAGGTTTTGTGTACAGACCATGGATTATAAGGGGGGTAGAGTGATGAATTAGGAAGACGAATAATAACGAGTATAATCACGTGAGCTGCGTAGTAATACATTTTTAATTCTTGCGAGAAGTATACGTAGGTACGCACCCTGTGCATTATATGCATGCCGGGCAGGAAATAGGCGCGTATTATCACGCATTCGGGATATCGCTGACTGATCTGTGCCGGATATCGCGTAGGCACATCGCGCGGGTCGTTAAGCTCCGGCACAACATTGGACAGGTATTGTATACTTTTTGCTCGATACCCACACACGCAGAAGGAGAAGCCAGCACGCACATACGTATACGACCTCCGTAATACCATCTATCCAGCAAATTAGTAACCACCACCACCACCATATCCGCAACTTTTCTTTACAACTGTATTAGCACGTCCTGCATGTCATTGGTTTGGGTATTAAATTGAACAGGTGAACGCGTCTTTGGGATGGTGATGATGTTCACCGTTTGGAGAAAATGTTTTCTTCCATCACTTTGTACTGTAAAGGATACAAGCTTTCTTCTTCGAGCAGTATATTTCTCGGTGAATAATACATCCGTGACCGTGTGTGCGCGTCTGTGTAAATATGCGTACACAGCGAGAAGCGACGGGGTTCGCGTAATTGCAAAGTGTCGGTTGTCGGTGACGTAGTCGTCGCATAAACACATCACGAGTCAGAGAGGTGTTAGAAGTCAGGCACTAACGCGTTGTACCGGAGGCCTGAAACGTCGGCGAGAAGTGAGCTACGGTGATGACAGTAAACCGCAGAGCGCATAATGTGCCGGTGTCGTTCAATCAGTGATAGAGTGTAACCGCAAACCAATATGTTATATAATGAAACTGCCGCCCGCGAACGAGGCAGTCCAGGATGTATCTCTAGGTAGGTATGTAATACATGTGTCCAACGGGCTCGCAGAAGGAGAAGCAAAAAAAAAAAGCAAGTCAGGGATGTAAAACTCAAATGGAATCATTGTTCATTAACAGCACCACGCGGTTCTTCTTCAAGACGAGCAACGACAATGTCGTTGATCGTATCTGAAGCTCTGCTATTTATGGTTCGCATCATCTGTTTCATGTCACGCCACACGCATTGATCTCGATAATTTCTGGCCGGAATTGCTTTCATCCAAGGTACCTATACCACAGCGTTCGTGAATTTCGTTCGATTGTTCCGATGTGGCAAAAAGAAGGCAAGGAATTTAATCGACACGTGAGTCGTGACGTTCACTCCGTTGGGGTTGATCTCTGACTTGAGTTTGAAGAAAGTCAGAGATTCTTGAAAATCTTTCTAGTCAGGGGTGGTTGGCAACGTTGGACGAGGAGGTGCTTCGGGGCTGGGAAAGGAGACGGGTGGATAGAGGGTGGGTGTCGAATTTAAATAATCTTGCAGACTTTCGCCAAGGGGGTGTCGGGGGCGCGACGGGAGGTAAGGGAGAACGGGCTTGGTGCTGCTGGTGCCTCGGCTATGGGAGAGAGTTTTATAAGGGCGTCTCGCACCCTGTAATCTTGGGCCACGTGCAGAGCGGTGCTAAACCAGAGAGGGGAATATTCTACGGTAGGCAGTAGACAGTGGTTGCTGCTGCTGCTGCTGCTGCAGGAGAAGTGAAAAGAGAAGAGAAAAGGGAAAAAGAGGAGAGACGGTACCGTGGTGCAGGAATTGACTGACTGGATATCCAGGCTCGTGTCAGCCAGGAGATGATAAATATCTGATAGGAATGTCGAATGGTTTCGTAGTGGGTTACACTCCGTGCTTTATTCGTACCGCGTATACACGTTGTCGTACAACTAATACAACGTTCACTAAAAATTCATCACTTACTCTCTCTCTCTCTCTCTCTCTCTCTTTCTCTCATCGCGCGATTGTTTGGACAATGGACCACATTGTAGGCGCACGCTTTGTAACATTAACGATGCTGATACACACGTGTACTCAGCTCCATCGATGCATGTACGTCCTTTATTTTCTCTTCCTTTTGTAAGTTAGTTCAGACGTCTCTATCACCGCTCTTCAACCTGTGTTCAAATATCGTTGATTCACAATCTCAATGTCGAATTGAACGCAATTATTTTGCTTTTCGATTAACGTATTACAGTTTGCTTTGATATTCCGACAGATTATCGGGGTTTCGTTTCATTCGTAACAACAGTACTACTCTTGACTCTTGCTGATACAGTTATCACAGTTCATCTATCCTCCACAAGTCTTGTGCAATATTCCTCGACGTCCGAAAGTTCGTATGCAAGGAAACAATCGAGAAACACCGTCTTACGGTTACTCATCTCGTTGTCTCGAATTATCGGAGCTTCGCAAAGATCACGGATGTCAAGTTACCATTATGAGCAACAGCTCTACGGTTCATTCTATCGTAAAACAAAAAACAAGACTTGTGGTTCGTCACGCTAATTAAGACTACACCGATTTACACCGGCTCTCAACTTATCCAGGCCTTTTACGAAGCTGTCAGGGTATCAAACCTTAAGCCCTAGTGTGGAAGGCACGTATTCGCACAGCATATGGCAACATGTCAGAATTGCAATGGTGCGTTTGAATGACTGCGCTGAACGTTGTCTAGGATTGATTGCGTTATGGTAAGTGGAAAGTGTAATTTATACGTTGATTTTTGCGTAGCTTTTGCTGTACGATGTACGATTCTTGGAAGGGCATTTCTCCTTTCTGTACATCGACGTCGCGGCTGTACGATGGTTAGAGATCGAGTTTTTGTTTCTCCTATTCTTGTTTCTCGTATATATAGTTTTGTTATTTTATTTAGGTACATCTTTGTCTCTCACCGAGTGCCCTCCCTTCTCGCTCGATCTACGTTTCCGAGGCTTTGATCTTCGGCCTGAGTTCGAACTCGAGCTAGATCTCGCTGAATGGGTATACCTACACTCTCCGATGATGATAGAGTCGTCAGGTCCGCGGGATCGGTAAGACAGATAATGTAGTTTTATTATAATATCAAACGCGTCTTCGGAGCTGCTAGTGTCCTGTTGAACAGCGGGGATCCGACTCGAGACCATGATCGATTTGACGTGGGCAAACTTGGCGCGTCATGAGACACACCACAAAACTAAACGAAACCCCAACGTAACCCCAAGCCGACCCGACCCAACCAGACCTTGTAAAACACCCACACCATTTGTTTACAAGCATTGTAAAAGGATAAAAACAAATTCCTTGCGCAAATCGTTTGCAGTAGGAGAATTTAACGAAGGACGTTTTTTTGGAGGAAATTTTCATCCCGAATGGTGCAGATTTCGAAACTCGAGAACCCTGCGCTGGGTACAACTGTATTATTTCGTCGGAAAGTTTCGTTGCGTGTTTCAATTATCAGCATTACCCGCAATAGGTGAACGGTATTGCGAGAGGGGTCGTATATTCTCTTGGCCTCGGAGAGTGAAGAATCACTTCATCATAATCGGTCATCTGCCGGTCATTTCGCCCCGCAGACGTTGCGGTCGGCTGTGGGACCCCCTGCGGTGGTCTCGACGCCCAAGATATCTTAGCCAGGAACGAAATACTTTGCTGACAAGCAAAGAATTTGATATCATGATTACCCAGCTCGCCGGATCGTTTCTAACAATTCTTTGTCCTCCCATCTTCGCCCTCTTCTACATCGTTCCCTGCGCTATCATTATAGTATTTTCCTTGCCTCGGCATTCTTTTATTTATTTTTTTTTTTTTTTCTCACTTCCAACGCTCTTCACCAAAAATTTAGGGGTGTTGAAATTAGCGAGCCAAGTGTACCGGGGAGTATGTCATAATTTTTTTCGAGGAGGATGTAATATTAATAAATGTTTGAACACGTACCCCGGTCTGGTACCGCACCGTACTGGTGATATAATTTGAGCTCACCCCGTATTTGCCTTTCGAATCTTTCAATTCTGTCCCTTTCGGTGCGCGCTGCTCTGTCGGCTTCCCGTCCCCGCCCCCGCCGTCCCGAGCCTTATTCAGTCTCGGTATTCGAGTGAACATGGCCTCATTACCAAAGCAAATATCTTATAGTCACCGTAGACTGAACACGCGAGACGCGAGGCAAAGACGACGATGGTTCGATCGAGCTGACGCGCGGAGACGGGCGGGTCATGAAAAGGGATGAAAAATAAAGATGCAGGATATATATACCCGGGTCGATTCAAGTCTATCCTCTTCTACTCCCGCTACTCTCTCAATTCAATCTTTTGCCAACTTTCCCCTCGTCGATGGATGGATGGATGGAGGGAGGTTCTCAAGAAGCGGGAGTTCCTCACACATTCATTGCTCTTTTATCAATCCGTCGGTATCAAATTTGTGTCGTGAATCTTTTCCTTTATTTCAATTCCGAATAAAAAAATTTTTAAAATTCTGCAAAAGAAATTGGTGTCATCGACAATTGCAATTATTCAGAGATCCAGTTTCTTCATTGTGTGTCAGAAGGAGGGTACGACTGTAGGTACGTAATGATTACCACCTACACGTCTATCGGGCATAATTGACATTCGTCGACCATTTCCCGCTCGATCGTTCAAACTACAGTTTAAATTTGCGTACGATTCGGTTAAATTGATCCTCATCATGCAGTGGCGGACTGTACAGTCGCATCCAAGCCGCGTACCGGCGTTGGTATCCTTCTTTGGGGCTAGATTGAATCGTCAATTTGTCTAGCATTATCCAGAGCAACGGGCGTCGCGACGCGACGAGGGACCGAGACTCCCGGCGAAGTAAACGCGAGGCTGAAGGTTCGGAAAGGTTTTCCAAAGGCTTCCAAAGGTTCCCAAAGGCTCCCACTATTCCTCGTCCTCCTCGTTCTCCGGTCCACAACCAAAGGATTTCGTGTATTTAGGATAACAAGCTGTTCTGACTTCGATTCGTATGCAGGACTCGCAGGGCTCCTTTATATTGACATATCGTCGCACGTGATCCAAATACATGCGACATTATATACCAAATTCCTCGAACAAAGCGCCCACTATACACGCCCTGGTCCCCTCTAGCTTTCTATCCCCAGCTTTCTCTCTCTTTCTCTTTCTCCTTCTCTCCGCCGAATGCCGGCTCGTCTCTTCTTCTACGCGACCCTCGATCGCCTGTACAACAGTTCGCAGGACTCGCTCCCTCATCCACTGCAAATCGTCTATAAACGCAAACAAATTGCTCGGAAGACAATCGCTCGACGTTCATTTCCCTTCCGCATCGAATGATTCCCCGTTTTCAGCATCCCTTTATATCCATCCTCTCACGTGTATTTTTATGCAACCTCTGTCGCCAGTCCGCAAGGCTTGCCTTCGAAAGTTTATCGAAAGAGTTACGTAGAAAAGGGTTAACGATTTTCATCGTCCTTTTAGCTCTCTCGAATCTCGACTTTTACATTATTTTCAATCGATCGTCTCGACATCCGTACAGAATCGTATCTCGCCGTTCTGCGAAACACGTTATAAAGATACCGGTGTAAGATTTCCGTTTGGTGCGTTAAAACGGCTCGATGATGGATATCCGTTTCAAATATTCACGCCCTTTTACACCGCACGGCCTGTGAAATGAATGCTTTTGAAAACCCTTTACTGGAGGGCGGACAGTTACTGAGGTATAAATATTATACCGAGTCTGCTGACCACATGGTACAGACACCGAGTTCACGTCGGACATTCATAGGTGTATCCATTGCCTTCTTATTCCTTAACACTCCTCCGCAACTTTGCGGTACCGATGATCTGTTTTTCTTCATTCCTTTACGGATATCTTCTCAAGACAATTTAACACTTGTGTAACGGTTACGATAATCTACCAGACACGGTACAGTGGGAGAAAAATCACCTTTGCTTTGAGTTGTTCTTCTTTCATTTTCTGTTTTCTTATCTACTAAACAGTCACGATCAGTCGCAGACTCGTAACGGCAGTCGTGAATACATCGAATACTGGGTCAGGCGTTAATTAAATTGTCTGTTAACAAGTACCCATACCTACTCTATCGGGAACGATGCATGTTGCGTTTTGTATTGTTACTTTTGTTTGTGTGCATAATATGACGCGTATTTCCGCTTCCGTTACTTCACCGCGGCTGGTTAACTTCTCTTTCTCTCTTTCTCGACGTTTATTCCACCCTGGAGGCGTGACATGTTTATATCTAGACGTCAACCGTTCGTTTTCCATTTAGAAACGCTACGCTCTCTGTTGCTCTCTCTCCTTCTCTCTCTCTCTCTTTTTCACTCTTGCAGCATATAGCGTCATAGAAGTATAGGTGTTATGTATTTGATGCACATATTATTCGAAACCTGATGAAAAAATTCCGTTTCCAATTGGTTTTCTTTTACCTTCTCAGGTTTTGGCTGAATTTAGTCCTCGATATGCTGCAGGTTTGTCATTCGAACTTTCGTCGTAATGTTTCTTATTCGTTTCTTTTTTTTTGTTTTTTTTTTACCACAAATTTTTTTGTTCCCACTTTTAAATGAGAATTTGAATCGAATCAAATTCGACAACTTATCCTATTTATAATTTAACCCGGAGTCGCATATGTATCGCGTTATTTGTCGTAGCCGCGCGGGTACCTTGATTAATCGTCCGTTGTGCTAATGGGACATTTTTCTGTATAGAGCGACACAGGAAGGTGTCAAAATAATTCATTTGCTGTGAAATATTACCACTCTTGTGTCTCACTCTTTCTCACCATTCGTCTCCTCCTTCTCCTTCGGTCGTTCCAACTCTCACGAGACACTTACCGCTAATTGTTCCGCACCGCCTCACGGATATACGCTAAAGGCATATCGTTATGTATGTGTTTGGGCATAATGTACGGCCAATCTAAGGCCTGGCACATAATATAACATCTGCAGTTCACCGCCGTGTTACGAAAATTTTAATGTTCCTGTAAATGGTAGTTTCGTTTTTTTAATTTTCTTCCAGTTATTCTTCAACCACGATTAATTCCAATCGTTTTCTCTTTGCATGGTTCTTACAATCGAATAAATAAACCAGCGAGAAATTGCTAATAAATAAATAAATTAACGGTTTCCCTTGAAATATAACTCATCCTGACACTCCAGGCTCGTTTCATATCACGGAAGACCACCTCTTACCTAAGCATGAATACATGTATGAGGGTGTATACAGGCTATTCCAAAAACTTGATGCACCGAGTTGTTTCTCACATTCACACTTCGGGATGATCTCTTCAAGAGTAAACCGTAGCGTTCGATCGTAATTGACATTGTCGTCGTGGTTGACGCTGAAGGTAATTTGAATTTGGTACGAATCGATCGTCTCAAAGTGCATGAAAACTTGATTTTCGTTTGTCCGAAAAATCAGGTACGCACGCAACGAGGGCGAGCGATGATTTTTTTCTTGTCAATTTCGATTATTTTTAGTTATTAAGGGCGAAAGTTGTATATCGGACGATGAAAGGGTTCGAGACCACCTTAGTGAAAGATCCTGTAGAGAATGAAATCCTTAGGAAAGGTAAGAACTCCGAAAGGTATATCATTGCCAGGCAGGGCGTGGTACCGGCGTAAAGTTGGCGCCGGCAGCGATAGATACCGCTAATTATCGATCGTAAATAATCGAGTCTTAGGATACACGGCAGCACCGCACGTGATCCTATCGCGTTGAAATCGCGGCACCGCAAAAGAACAAGGGGAATAAGAAAAACTAAATCATGTGGAATGAAAACAGAAACAAGATTAAGGTGGTGAAGAATTTCATCGAGGAGTGTGTAGGTACAACGTGTAACAGCTATTGCGCAGGAAGCGGCGATCGGGCCGAGATATCGCATCGCACTCGGATAACGATTTGTAAAACGATCGTAAAAGATCTAAGAGACAAGACTTACTTGTCCGCCGTACGTTCGATACTAAACCAACATTTATCGCGGCTATTCTATTCATTCGCATGTTGCTTCAACGCTTCTTCAATTGAAGTGAATTCAATTCACTAATCTTTACTTGCTTCCTATTCATTTTTGTTCGTTGTCAAACGGTCTCGATCAATTTCTGACAAATTGAGAAGTCCTTACCTTCTTTACCTACTGTCGATAGTTAGTCATTTTTTCGCTGTTTATCGACTCAGATATACCGGTTTCGGACAGTCCTTACCGGTTTATATCGAATTAGGATATAGCGAGATAATTTTTAACTGTATCATTCGATTCAAGTCATTATTCTGTTATTTATTAATTATTAGTTCTTGTCGGTTTCATTACCTTTTCAAACTTATTCTCCACACCGATTTTCGCCGATTTTGATTCTTCAAGATTCCCATTAGTTTCTCATCTGATTTTATCTATTCGTACCAATACATTCCACTACCAATCACCCGCTGTTCCATGACATTCACGATCCGCGTTTATCCAGATACCGATTTCCGTTGAAACGTTGATCCGTGCATACAATTGAAGAGAAAAATTAAAAGAGGTTGAAAAAAAATCTTCTCCGCAAAGTACGTACGTGCGAATCCCAATATTATCGAGACAAGAAATTGTTTTTATTAAAAAAAAAAAAAAGCCACTCACAGCGTTTTTGTAATTCTTCTCTTCAATTCTTTGTCAAGTTAATCACCCTCATCGAGTTGTATTAATTCTTCGTCGGCGACGTTTCGCGTCGACTGGCTGGTTGAAGTGGAGTGGTATAGGAAGTCAGAAAGTGTCGAGCGAATTCTCGGAGATATCGCGTTACCGAGACCCGTCTTTGATCTCGCGACACTCACAATTTCCCGCGCTCGCGATACACCCCTATTTTCTGCGCGCTAGACGAGCCACCCCTGATGAGAGACCGGGCACCAGTTACTCGCCTACCTAATCACAAGGCTCGCCGTCATCCACGGCAACGAACGTTAACGTTAACGTTAAGGCTAACGTCCGCGTTCGCGTTACGTTCGTTCCCACCTCGTCCAAACCCCAAGCTCAACGCTACGTCGTCGGTCCGAATTACTGCTTGGTCGATATTTTGTTCGATGAGAAAATACTACGGGCTGATCATCGTCGTCGATTTCTCGGCAAGAGTACGATTTTCGCGGCGCCGAAATTTCATGGTGAATTTTTGGCTTTCGAGTCCAAGTAAACAAATGTTAAAGAGTGATAAAAGTTGACGTTTCGATTATTTTACCAGATGTTTATTACTAAACAAATATTGTCATATGGAGGCCAGAATAAGGTACATCAAATATAAAAAACAATAAAAAATTCATCGATGAATTTTGACGTATTTCCAATTACCGTTAAAGGCGCTTCTTGAGGAAGCCGAAACGACAAATTTTTTATTCTTGGAATTCGTATTATTTTGGTACAAATATCAAGAATCAATCGTCAAAAATTGGCGCCACGGGTATCGTGCTATCCACGATTTTTTTCTAGGAGATACAGGTGCTTAGGCCGAAATGTTACAGAAGCGAATTTTTGGAAAACGATCCAAGCTGCTAACGTTTTAATTGCTAATTGCCTGACGATTAGGGAAACTTATATACCTAACGTGGAGAATACTCCCGAGATAGGATGTTATTGTAAGAATAATTTTTGCACAATTAGTTAAAATTACTAAAGATGTGTTCAACGACTGTTTTATTGTCGTAAATCTACGCTAGTTCCTGGAAGAGTTATCATAGTGAGAAAAAATCTAGCCCGTAGATGAAGGTGGTTACGGTGAAATTTATATCTCGAGTAACAATTTACGAGTAATAAATTGCGAGTGAAATTTCCGCACAAGGTGGATAATGGATAAGGAGGAAAAACCGCAGATCTACGGTACAGCCAATAAATTGTTAGAAACGAATCACCCTGGGCAATAGCTTATAAATATACGTACCGAAGGTACTAAGTGTGTGTGAGTACTTGGCACGTAGTTTTGGGGCGGAAAATCCTTCCTGCAAATACAATATAACCCTTTATTTGTTTCATTCTTCGTTCTATGGTCGTGATTCAAACAATCCAGACATCCTGGTAAACACTTGCAGCATTCGTAAGATCCGCGTGAAGCCCGAAGCGATTTACCGGAATTCGCGTCGGGCAAATATGTTCATCCCTTATATGTATGTACTGCAGGAACACTCCGCGGAACAGACACGGGACCGGATCTAGACGCCGCCGTTACTGCATCGAACTACAAATCGGTATACCATGTCTAGTCACTACTTACTTGCCAACGAACGAACGAACCAACCAACCAACCAACCTCCAGAGACTCGAACTTGCTCCCCTGCACTGCAACCACTCCTCATGCTCACAGAATATACACCTCGACGCTAGACAAACACTTTGCCAGATTGCCGACGCCGTCACGAATCACCCCTTTTACACCAAATCTTCATTCTTCACACTCCCTCTCTCTTGAGAACCCTTTGACATCTCGTAGACTCGGCGTAGATTTCTTTGCGGATACATCGAAGATTGTACACGTGAAAGAAATCTGTTTGAAATTGATGGAAATCGGTAAAGATTGATCGCAGCTCTAGGCAATCGACTAAATATGACGAGTTTAATTAACAAAGATGGATAAAAAGAAATGAAAATCCGTGGATATCGATGTCGGTTGACGGTTTCAATTTTAACTGTCATGAAATTATATTATCGTGAGGAAAATTCACTGAACTACACGTGTGTAGATGCGGAAGAAAAAAATTGCTGAAATTATTTTTCACCTTATACGAAAACAATTTAGTTGTTTATAAGAAAAATCTCTGGTGCCACGATTCGTACAAGATTCTGTTACGATTTCGAAATCGGATCTATACACGGTAAAATTGTTACTTAAGAATTGCAAAATGATTTTTCAATTATTGCTGTTGAAAAATTATAGTTTTGATAAAACTCTTGATACATCAATTAAAAGTAACATCGTACAACGGAAAAAATGTGACATTGTTAATAATTCATACATAGCAGACTCATTCGGAATAGTTTTGAGTCGTTGCGACGAATGGTTCAAAATATACAGCCGAAAAATGAAACGGTTAATCCTGAGATCTTTATCAGTTTCTAGGATGTCAATTAGTTGAAATTTAAGTGGTCGGAAATTGATTCTGAAGAAAGCATTTTTTCACAGACAGTATTTTGAAAATTCAAGATATCACGTATTACTTGATCGCGGTATTTTATTATTTTTGTTATTTGCAACGAAACATTTGGTCCCCAAGAAATAATTTTCTACAAACACGTCTACGAATTGACTTTGGTAAAAAAGCAAATAGTTATTTCTTTTTTTCACTTTTCTCCGAATGTTGAGTAGAGTCGTTTTGAGTCGTAAATCGTTACAAAAGTTGACCGAAAGTCTAATCGACGTATAATATGAAGAGTTTTTCTCAACCCCAGATAAACAGATTATCGTATACGGTATTTTTTTTTTCATTTTTGTAAATCAGCTCTCCCCCCGCGTTTTCAATGATACGAAGGTCTTCACGACGAAGGTGAGTTTGAAAGTTTCAAAACCGTCGTGCGTCGATCCATCCTACGTAGGTATTTTTTTAAAACACTTTTTTTCCTCTTGTTTCTTGTTGGCGCGAGAAGGCGCGGAGGCGAGCAATTAAGTTTGAAGTGTTTCCTGCAAGGTGTGACTGCAGGGGCGAAGGAACTCGCTGCTTCTGCTGCTTCTGCTGCTGCTGCTACCGCTGTTAACGCTGTTGCACAGGGATAGGCTGCATCGGTCGAAGCAAACTACCAACGGAACAAAATAAGACCATTGCGTCTAGGCGCTCGCCACCTGACTCTGAACGAGAAATGCAGTAGCTGTCAGTAAAATGATGATTAGTATTTTATTTTTATTGGTAAAGGATGCGGTACTGGAACCCTTTAAAATTTAGACCCTTTAAAACTTCCAATTACTCACTTCGCTTTATATTGAGTGTATAATACAAGGTGTAATGCTCTCTCGCCTTTGATGTTTGAGAGCGTTGAACGCTTACACTGAGAAAAATTTCATTTGTTACAGTACCTAGAAAAATTCAGTAAAACAGGTATTGTTTAAAAAACTGTTTCAATATTGTTGGGATTACGAAAAACGAGGTACGCCTAACCATTTTGCGCTATCGTCGATCCTTTTTTGGTAATTGCAACGCAAAATCAGTTTGTGAGGTTCACTTTACTTTTTTAGTTGAACGAGGCTTTAACGTCAATTTATCGTTTCACGAGCATTAAATTTTCGCAACAGTTGCAAGAAAATATAGCAACAGCGATCGCAACGAGAAAGAATAGTAACGGATACCAGGCTTTCCGGTAACAGCTAGCAAACTAATTTTCATTTTCTACCTAGAACTATATTTTTCGATCGTGGTATAAAATGAAAATAATTAAGGATTGAGCGGTAACCGGAACTAAAAATTTCACTCGGTGTAAGAATCGCAGTGCAATTTTTCATTTCATAAAATTTTGCTGCAGTAGTTGCGAGTTCTCTGGAATAAATGATCTTTCAGTTTTCAATTTCGGGACTTTTAGTTATGCCCGTTCAGAATTTTGCCCGTTTCGAACTTGGATGTTTCGTCAAAGTATGATTTCTTCACTCAAAGTTTCATCATAAAAAGCATCGTAATTTGGAACTTTTCAAATTCGAAATTTCAACCCCGCCCCGATCCCGTTAGATAAAAATATACGAACCCGTTAAGTTTCGCGCAACAGTAACGAAACGTCTTTCGTCATTTGAATTTCACATTTGATATATCAAACGGAAACTAATCCGACCAGTTATATTTGCGGAAAAGCAGCTTCAAGTCAGTGATATTTCGAGATCCGATGTGACACGTCTTTTCGCAGGACGTTCCCGTCTTGGTTATGCCTAATACTCGCGAGAGTTGTAATAATGCGAGACTGCATCAACGGAAATAAATATCCAGCGACGTGAGGATGTGATGACGACGAAGCCACGTGCCTCGTCACGATGAAACGACGAAAGAAAACACTTGCCACTGCACTCATAGGTAGCCATATTGGATAGTTAATTTTTCAGGGAACATCGGCACAACCTCGAGTCTCTCATTCCTTCATTCGTGTCTTTGGAAAGGCGCCCATGTAATACCGCCAAGTACCCAGCATAGACTTTCTCTGACTATCTTTCTTTCACACTATGTGTGCCTTCGTATAAAATAATATCCAAGTATGTACCTAAGTGTGCGTCGTGTCTGTACAGCACACACACACACACACACACACAGATATTTTCTTCTCTATTAAAGTAAATAAATGAGTAGCCAATGTGAATGAAGTGGGTGGGGTGGGGGGTAAAAATCTCCCAAAGGTTTACTTCGTGAACTCTGTGTGTGACTAAAAGTAAAGATGGGATTGAATTGAAATTCGTCACGTCATTCTCTGCGGGGTAAATCCGAATTAATTAAGCTGTTAGAACACGGCCCCTTGCCGAGGTTGGCTGCTGCAGTCTCTTTTGTTTGCGTTTTTTGCTTTATATCCATATGACAAGACGGTTTTCATTTTCATTTTTTATCTTCATCTGTACCTACTTCTCTTCTTTTTGTTTCACCTCTCTCTATTTTTAATTTTTTTTTTTTTTTTCTATCATTTCGTTTCATTTTTTTTTCTCCCCGTTTCTACTATTGTTGTTATTATTATTCCACTCGGTTTGTCTAGCCTCCGTCTCGTTTTGCTCCTCGTTTTACAACCCAACCCACTGTTCAACCTAACTTAAACGCGGTAGCCAGGCGGTAGCTGATTGGTTAATTGAGACTCGAGAGATTCGAAACTTCAAGCCAACAAAACTAACGCAGTTACCAATCCTCTCTTCCTTTTCCTTCTCCACCTTCTCTCTCTTTCTCTCTCTCTCTCTCTCTCTCTCTCTCTCTTTCTGCTGCATTTTGCCCGCAGTGAAAATGAATATCAAGGAGAATTACGAGTACGAATCTCGCCATTCGGTTATCATCAAATTACGCATATATTGGATTTCAAAGATTTGGTATATTTCTGAAATTCGAATCAAATCATTCGACGCGTCTGTTTCATTATTTCAAAAACCCCAATGTAGATATTTTCTCAATATATAGGATAAAAAAAATTTCAAACCGAACATAACTGACGAACATTTGGGGCGTCGCGTATGGTTGACCACACAAGTACGCCAGGCTTTGCACACTATATACCGGTCGTCGTATTATTCATAGCCGGTTCATTCGGTGGCTGTAAAAATATCGTGAATCGGTCCACAACGGGTGTCCAGCGTCCCAATAATCTCGTAATTGGTGTCAAAGATCGGCCAAGTAGGTAACTCGACTATCTAGTTTTCGATGTTTCCACAGCTTGCGATCCAGCATCCCGCGATGCCGAATCACAGCGACGAGCACGGACCAGTTCAATTTTAGTCATGAATTCTTTTTCTCTCCCTCGTTTCATTTCCCGCGCACACCTCAGTGGCACTCGAGTCATTATCCTCGGTGTTATCTTTAAAAAAGTAGGTACAATAAGGGGTGATATGCATGGGGGGACGCAGGCGTCGAGGAAAGTGGTCAGAACCTGGGTTAAGTGACTGGTGGTTCGTCACGATGTTTATTTACTCAGAGAGTTCTTTTGTGACTGTATAAACTGGCCCGGAACTAATTCCAACCTGCGACATCAACCCCTCGGCTGGCTGTTGAATTTATTAAATTTCCAACCCCCCGGTTTGGGAAATTTTTTTTTTCAAAAATAATCCACCGGAGGTAAAATCTTTGGGGAAAGTTTAATTTTCATTCAATTATTAGCACATTTTTCGAGAAATTTTTACGTAGAATTGACAATTGGGATGTGAAAATTTTTGGAATATTTTTCGTTCCGTCAGAGAGGATCTCTTTCTCCGGTTCGTTACGTAACTACAGCAGCAACGGCATCGGCATTGAATACAGTGAGCTCGAAGGAGCTCGTTAGAGAGAGGGAGAGGGGAATAAATAGTAAATAAATATCTAACTCGGGATTTCGTTGCTTACAGTCAGCCAAGAAAAATACGCTAACGATACGCGCTTGTACCTAATACCCGAAGCACAACTACGACGAAGGAGAAAAACACCGTCGAGTTACATCTGTGGCTGTTGTAGTCACCTGCAAGGCTGCAAGTCCGTCGGGCAAAGTGTGAAGTCACCACGAGACGGTCCGTATAGTAGGGACCAAGAACTGGAGAGGAGTCGAGGTAAGCCACGTATCAATTCTCCGTCTTATTTATATAAATGACAAGCGAATAATCTACCTGACAAGTGCACACCTGTACAATCGCGTTAAAATTTCGTCCCGTCGATGAAGTGGGTATTAAAGTTCAAACAGGAAAAATGTACACACAGCGTTAATTGTAAATTATTATAATGGTTACACAACTATATTTCAAATATTTGCCGATCCCGAATACGTAATTTACTCCGTCTCGTGATTGCGTTGGAACGATGTTTTATCGTTCTTTTTTTTTTAAACAAATTAACTTGGCACTACCTTAGATCGAATATGTCGATTTTTTTATTCTTACTGCTACGTTGAAATTTATCTTTCGAAATTTAAAAATTCGAATGTTGAACCGGGGAGAAAATCGTCGAATTGATTGCCTGTTTTGGATTAACTAGTCTTTTGATCGACGTATACTTTCGAGGACTGTAAACACACAGCGTAAACTTTGGGATATAACTTTCTCGAAGGATTGTACGTATTATATTATTTTCAATAAGCCTTCTACAGACCGGGCATTGTATTTCGTTGGATCAGTGAACTTTCCGGCTCCTGAATTGACCAAACACTACCAATTAAAATACCTTAAGAAAACGAAAATCATTCCCCCTCCAGCCACCCTCGAGTAGACGCAACCTTCACTGCTGCACAATAAAAATTACACTCACCACACGCCTACCCACACACACATATTCTGACTTACGTTCGTACAGAAATAACGCCGAGCAATTATACGTGGAGAATTTTCTGAATCTAAAGTGAAGATTCGGTTCGATCGGGTCAAAATTTCTTTTAAAAGGACTTTTTTATTTGTCCAAATTCGGGTACAATCGCACTTGGTCTTCTTTGTCCGCACAAAGATAGAATGCAGCTGAACACTGGACTGACAATGGCGAACCTCTCTCGGTCGTTACTTCTGTACAGTGGCAGACAGGGTTGGTAGACGCGTTTTTTAATACACGTACAAGTAATGGTCTATCCACACTTTTCTATTATGCTAGAAGAAAATAGAAGCAAAAAAAAAAAAATACGTTGTTTTTTTAGAAGGAGAACTTACTAGCTGCAAGCTTCGTTAACCCTTTAACGTCTATTTAATTCTACTCACGTTCATCTACTTCCATTTATGAAGAAGGGAACAATAAAAGCTCCGCTTCTGTTCGTCCTCTTCGTATAGGTAAGTGTGCACACTCGAGCTAACTCAACCGCGGATGCCTCATTCAGATTGGACTACATTCAAACTGTCTTCTCCAGAGATCGTCTTGGCGGTCTTTGACGGAGCAGGTGTTACTTTTTATGCGCAATGTTGAAACTCCGTTACATGAGCATTCCTGCTTACCGTAATTCGGTGTAGGAGGATAATTAATTCCACAGCAATTTTATGATTTAGCAAGTTCATTTATTGTTGGTAGTGAATGAATTTGCCCGCATTCAAGGTTTCTCTGTCGCGTTGATCATCGGCGTTGACTTTATCATTGATCATTGTGAAACGAATACGGAAACTGATGTAGATAGACGTGATAGCAGGAATACTACGAGATCAAATACTCATCGACTCCATGGCTCTCTGAACGAATGCGCGATTTGATGGAGTGAGGAAATGTTTCACGGCGTGAAGGGTGAAGGTGGGTGAAAACGGAGATGGGAAATGGACCGGACGGACAGATATCTCTTTATTTTACAGCATCGCAGAACGAGGATCATGAATATTAACCAGCAAACAGCAGCGGCGGTAGCAGCGGTAGTAAATGTTGGCTCCACTTTGCGCACGACGAGAGACAGGGGAAGTGATGGTGTAGCCTGTATTCCGTGGGGTTTTACTCCCTCTGTCTCTCTTCTCTCCTCTCCTCTGCTCTACTCTACTCTTGTTGGACTGCGGGATTGTAGGAGGGTACATATTCATGGCGTTAACGAGCCCTGGCGAACGTTTAATTCCGCCAACCGCCTGAGTTGGGTTAGGGTAACGCGCTTCGCAAACACAAACCCTAACTAACCGACCTGGTGCGCTGTGCGCCTCATGGCTGTCTCCTCGTTCCACATCGCCTCGTGGGCCATCCCTGCTACTCTGTTTGCCTTTTGCAACAACCATCGAAGTCCGACGACTCCTACTACCTTTTCGTCCTTCAGGGTCCTCTGACTCGGTATTGCGGAACGTACCTTGCAACAAAATTTACCAATAGGATTGAGCTGCGAGAGTTTCGAATAATAAGAAGAAGAAGAATCTTTATTCCCCCTTGGTTCTTCGGTTGAGGTTCCCAGTCACATTATACTTGAGAAGCTTCTTGAGAAGAACGTCATGCCAGCGACACTGAGTATTAATCGTGGAATTAACATCTCGCTGACGAAGGTTGAACTTATGAATGTTTTTTTTTAAGAGGGGAGAAAATGCAACGAAACAATACCATTTTATTCTAGACTTATTATTTTTACCACGCGAGAGAGACGGAGCATTGTAGGACTTGTAGCAACCGCATCTCGTGCAGTGCCTGTGTAATTAATCCTTCAGCTCCTTCACTGGGGGATCCGTTCGTAATGCATCTTGATGATGTGAAAGAAGAAAAAAGTAATCGGTGGAACTATGCCAATAAATCATACAAGCTAATGCAATTTTGACGTGTGAAGGCAAACCAAGACACGAATATGACTTCGTGACTTAGTCAAAATCCTGTCTCTTTGTCTTAAGATATTTATTGCACGTCGTTTTTGAACGAGTCGACTGAACAGTTTTCGCATACGTAACACAGGTTTGCAATAAAATATCTTTTTTTTCCAGTTGTGTGGGGTGTTTTTGGAAAGTATTATGTTTTCGACTGTGCTGAATCCAAAAATGAATTCCATTTCCCTCCATCACGTACGGTATTCTTGCGAGATACAAAGTGTTTGCATAAAAAAAAGCATAACAATAATCAAAAAACCATCATTTTATTACAATGAACTAAACGATATTTTTTATAAAATTCAACAAACCATTTCTTTATGAAATGTATTCGACATTCCGTGTTCATTCTTTCCGCCTATGAACCCTTTTCTTTTTCTCTTTTATACACCTCCGAAAACGCTTCCGCTTTCCATTTTCTCTTTCCCTGTTTGCATTTATTCTTGAGTCTCACTCTAATACATATTGAATGGATGTAAGAAATCACTTTTGCATAGAATTTTTAGGATCAAGAATTGGCTGTCGGATTTCGAATTAAACGTGAGTTTCACTATAAATGGAACTACAAACACGAGTTGAAGAAAAAACCTGACGCGATGGAACTTTTTGAGTATTTTTCCCGGTCTCAGTGAGTGAAAGTCTATAAGAAACAGTTTTTTTGTTTGCAGACCCGTGTAATCGGTCATGCCGATTCCACATTCCTAAGGTATTATCACTTTTAGGCCTGTTTTTGAAAGTAGGATGTATCGGTGAATCCAGTATCAACGGACTCTCCGGATATCCCTCATCCAGGGAAATGATTATCCGATGACTTTCGGTTCTTCGTCGGGGTTAAAGGGAGTCGATGAGCACAATACGCGATACTGGTTCGTACCTCGTTAACTTTAATATATGTAGGTACACATACGTTTCTAATTTCTGTAGGTGAGACTATCTCGTGGATGGTGAACGGATCGTTAAGGATCATTTCCTAGGAGATACAAGATCCGATGAGAATTTTTGACAGACAGTCTTTTGTTTCATACCCGCGTGCGGGAATGACTCTATGGAATAATAAATATATTACCCCAACCCACCGGTATGCTTTGCCAGCAGTGTTACAACCTGAACGAAACAGGCATATACACCTATAATAGACACACGGGAATTCCCCGTGGGCGTTGGACCAATGTAGTGTTAGTGGCGCCAGAGATAATCCCACCGATAGTTTCTTCCCTCTTACTATCCCGTACGTCAATCAGGATTGGATTCGGTTTTAGGCCTCTCTATCGCTGCAGGATGCTTCTCCATGGACCCTCCAGGGCTCGAGGCGTTCAAACGGTACCCAACACCCACGCGTTGGAAATCAATGCGCCGGTATCTATGAACGGTTTGTAACGCTTGACAACATTTTTCTTGACACCTACAGAAAGGAGTTCTTTCGAATGAGGTGCGATAGGTAGAAATTGAGGAAAGTGAAAACTGGCGTCATGCGTAGACTCGCACGTTACAGGTATAACGTGATTCTTTCGTTTGGCGGGTGAAACTTTCGGCGCCATCATGGCAGCCGCGTTTAATTCTGTATCTCGAGACGAGGGCGCTGGGGAAGTTAATCCGAGCAGTGCACATCTCCGCCAGATCCCGGGTGATTTTTGCCGGCGCAAACAGAAACATGGGGTACTCGGTACTCGGGAGACGGTCTAATCCCAGCATCTGGGATTCATGAATCTGTTCCATCTCTCCGTCTACCGCTCCTGCGCCAGCCTCCTTCCCCTTTCTGTGTTCTTCATCGGCGTACACGTGTAAATGTGCTAATGTCGGTATGCAACGCGTTGTACGTACACGTATAGTACCTACATGTGGATGTACAACGTGTACACTCCGCAGATGGAAGCCACTTCCATATTTACATCTCGGGAGGTGGTAGCCCCGGCAAAAGCGAAGTTAGAGAGCAGCTAAGCTGATTTAAGCATTCGTTATTATAATTCTTGGAAAGCTCCTGCCACCCCCGTCCCGGCTCCTTCGAAATTCGGAATATGCTCAAGTTTTGAACTGTCGGAAAAAGAACAGCGAGGGACTCGAAAACGTATGTATATATATATGTGTGTGTCTAACTGTCAGTGACCGAAGAATGAATTTTTTTAGAACTCATTTCGAGGTAGAATTTGAAGAATTCGAAAAGAATTTTGGTCAGTAAATGTGGAGACAGATTATTCCTTGGCTATACGTATATGTATAGAGTATACTGGAGTACCTAGACTTCCTTGGTGAAGAGAATTATGCAGTGCTTACATGTCGCGGGGGAGCTTAACGGGAAGCTTTTAGAAGGTGGCGAGAGATTCACCCTACGAACTTGGAGCTAGTTAAATGTTAAACATTATGCAAGCAGCTTACTAAACTTTTTACTGCAGCACTAACAAAAGTGAAAAACTAAAGGAAACGCACAACTCCCTTGACATTCGATTAAAACCCGGCACACGCGACTGTGGAGAATTTTGCAGAAATTTTTTCTATCGGGTATCTCGCGGCGGGAAAAAAAAAACTATTGAAAAATGCACGAGGGCAACGTTTCGTTTGTAATTAATCAAGAAACGTTTCAATTTTTTTTTTGCGTCAGGGCACACGCATCGCTGTGGCATCGGTCGATGTCTCGCCGAATGATTTCCTGATGAATTTGGTCGTTAGAGACATTTCGTAGTCATTAGTGCGAGGAGGACGTTGGGCAGAGACGGTGGTTGGTAATACGGTGAAAACTACCACACGATGGCCAGTGGTACAAGGTATAAGGTTGGTAATTAAGTTCCGTGAGGAGCACGTGCTGGCCTTGAGGTATCCGTGTCTTCTCTCGTGACTCGTGGTCACAATTTTTTTTGGTCCTCCCCTGCGCCCGTGCTGCAACGATCGCTCAAGCCAGCCAGCTAGCTCATCCTCGGAAATCTATCAGCTCGATTAATTTCCATCAAAGGTGACCGAATGCCGAGTCCCGGTCGTACCCCGGGCGAATTTTGGCCGGCCATAACGCCAGCGTCCAGGTTTTAATTAATAACCCTCGCAGCTGCCAGTGCAGCTCAGCTCTTGACGTCGTTATGGGGTTTTTTTTTTTTTTTTTTCGTTTGCTCCCTCTTTATTTCTCTCTCTCTCTTTTCTCCGCGTGGTTTTTTACCCATAACACACCACCGTCCCGGTTTGAGATATCGCTGATATACATCAACGGCCACCACCAACGGCGTGCGGTATTCCCTAATGAAGCCGTATTTCTGCGCCTGCCGCCGTCCCGCGACTCTTTCTTCTTTCTCACTCTCTCACTGTCCTCATCGTAAGCGTAATACGAATACCGAACCACCCAACGTTCGAACAAATGAGGATCTCTGCGTGAAACAAATGCCTCGCGCCCCGTGAAATCCGTTAAACAAATGCCGGGCGCTTCCCACTTCCGATTATCCACGTGCCTCCGCCGCACCTTCGTCAGGCGAAATAACGCAACGTGCGTGCTTCGCACGTGTGTTTATGGTGCGTTAGTGCTCGGCGGGCGACGGAGGACAGATTTGAGGAACAAATGAGCGTCGTTCTCGGTGTAATAATGTCTCACTCGAGGACTGCCATGTTTCAGTACCGGACTGCTGCCGGGAGGTAATGATATTATTAGTATAACAGTCATCTTGATTCCCATGCCGAGGCTATCATCATACGTCACGTGGCTGGTGTGGTGTAAGCACCGACCCTGCCGTCTTTGTTTTCGCGTTTCTTTTACACCTCGAGACTCGATTCTCTGTCTCTCTCTCTCTCTCTCTCTCTCTCTCTCTCTTTCGCTTTTATTTCGCTACAGGGTTACAAAGTATGATGATCCACGTGAATAACGAGGGAAGGAGGCAGCCAGCCAGCAGGCAAAGAGACGAGAGAGGCAGGGAGAGAGAGCCGCGCTTAATGAAACCGTCAACTCTTGATTATCTCTCCAACCCTTTTCCTCTCCAGTTATATTCTTCAAAAAACCATGCGAATATACGAGCGCGCGGCTTACAGGGTTGACGGAAAGTGATGGTGAATCTAGACCAGGTGCTGCTTCGCATTCACCACGGAGTCCAAAGGTTGGTCCTCAGAAAATCTGCAGCTCGTTTAATTCTAAAGTAATGACTGGAATTTTGAGCGAAAGGATCCGTGTTTGATTAATCGATCGATTGAACTGGTCCCGGTCGATCTCTGATTATCGGAAAGTGTGTAATTGTAAGACGAACGGCGATGCCTCGGCATCAATGGCAATCAGTGTCTCAAAAGACACAATATTGTGTAGCTACATATTCGAGTGGTGTCATTGTCTAACAATAAGATGATTTATGGATAGTTTGGTACAAATCATACGTTGCCTGACACTGACAACTTCGCGAAGGAAATGAAATTTGTTTGGAATGGATTATTTGTCGAGTGGAATAATTCTTTTTTCTTTTTCATTATGGTCTCTGCTTTCGAACGAATGGTTTTCCTTTCACCCGTCTAATGGGACTTTGAAATATTGGTCCACGGTTTCTAAAGATTGTTATTATTTTTTGTCCACCGTGTGTATAAATAAGGATAGGCGGCTGGTTGAGACACGAATTGACCCACCCAGGGCGAGTTTTGAGATCCATACATGACATCATGCTCATCACGAAACGGGCGTCGAAAGAGAGCCGCGCACACCGCAGTATTCTGAGACAAAAGATCCGACTGACGAATTAACGAATGAGGCGGATTGACCTCGGCGGCATCGGCTGGGTCGCGCGGCGTAAGAATGGAAGGATGTGAAGTAGGCGAAGGAGTAAAGACGACGAAGGAAAAGAGGAGAGAGGAGAGGAGAGGAGAGGAGAGGAGAGGACTGGAGAAGCGTAGAGAGGAGAGTAGCAGGGCGGACGTGAGCGGTAGATCGGGTTACCCAGCATCCACTTCTCTGACGAATTACTCCATCAGTTGAGGGAGTGGGACGAAGCAGCGACTCTCCATGGTTACCCGAGAGCCTCGAAACCAGGAGTGGTCACGGGGGAACAAAATGGCGAACGGGGATGAGAACCCCCTAAGCTCTGATCAGGATCACCGGAGACGTCAGTCATTCTTTTGTTCTCTGATACTGGCTTTCCGTAATGGGCCACACCATATTATAGCATCGTAAGCTACGCACGAGGGCGCGCTGCTGCTGCTGCTGCTGTTGCCGCTGTTGCTGCTGTACCACACAATAGATCGTAAAACTATGAGAAGACTTTAGACGCGGGAGGAACTCACCGATTAACTCATCTACCGCAGGCTTTGTTATACTCAATGGGAGGACACTGCGGTTCATATTATCATCAGCATCACACCGTTATATTGTTACGCAAAGAGAATTGGTCCGTTGCTGGGAGTGCGAAACGTACGCTATGGACCGTGAACCATATCGTACGGATTTGCACAAAATTTTTGCATAGTTGGATAATGTTTCTGTCCACGCCTACAAACGTTGCCTATGAAGTATGTTCAAAACAAAATAGGCTTACAATTTTTACAAATGCTTTCTGTAAATACCAAAGGACGTTTGTCAAGTAGACGTGCACAGGCGTACACCAAGTCATAGTCGAGGGAAAGACGTTTCGCAGGCTCAAGGGACCCGTACGTTTCATCGTGAAACCAAATGGCTTTATGTTATAGACGTTTTGCAAAACGATTTATAAATTTGAAAAAAAAAATTATCACAAAAATCCTTGAACGACTATTTCTATCGCCAAGAACATTCTTTAACAGAGGACATAATACCCGGAGGTGTATTTCGTTTCCTGTGAACTTGAAGATAAAACATTTGTCCGTCGCATTCGGTTCCTTCTTCTGCAGCTGCTTTCGTTACATTTTCTTTCTTGGAAAATTGACTGTATCGTAATGAGGATCAGGAGAGAAGCGGGCGCGAGACGACGTCAATCAAGGTGGTATCGAGCATGCCTTGTACATATAGGTGTAGGTGTGGATTCTGGATAGGTAGATAGGTGAACAGAGTAGGTATAGCTATAGGTGGTGGGTTAGTATCGACCGGGTACCATCGCGACCAATCCTCGACCCCGCGGTAAAACCACGCCCTTTATTTCACGCCGATATTCCCCGGTGAAGTGCAAAATGAAACGCGAGAGTCCTGGATGCAGATTCAACGTCTCCCCGTCAGTGAATATCTCTACCCTAAGAATCCTGCATCGGTGAGACGCTGGGTCAAGAAAGCGAAGAGAAGTGATTGAAAAGTAACTGAACGTAAAATCAATGGAATTGTCAATTAAAAGCAGACCGTGATTCGCGATGCTTGCATACGAATTATTTACCCCAAAATTAACCTCGGATTCGAACTTCAGGGTTTAAACTTCGAAGTTGTAGAACTCGATGGAAGAAATGATAGAAAATCCGAAAGGACGCTGGGATTTAGGTTAGTTTCTCAGCCGAAATTAGTTTTGTCGTTGCTTTGTTGTGTATCTAGACATGTACCCTATCAAATGGAATGGGAAGGTAGCCTTGATCCTGCAGAACGGTTGCTTTAAAGTCTTGGCCCCTGGTTTGCGCAAGGTAAGGCTATAATATGAAACGGTGCGAGTGATGGAAGCTGAGAAACAGCGAGCTGCCGTTAATGAGCTTTCTCACCCTCAAAGTCCCGGAAGCCGGTTACACTGGTCTCAGTAACTCTGGAAAGAGAATCCGTACCGTCGATTCCCTCCTCGTTGCACCTTCAGGAAATAATTTTCGAGGCCACGGATTTGATCGGAAATAGGGGTGAAGTAGAACTAACGGTGAAGCAAATTTAAATACTATTATAGATAGCTGACGATGTGGTTGAAACTAAGTTTCGACCATTTTCTTACTTTCCTTTACCTCATCAATTTTCAATCGTTCAAGATCCAGGTAATACGCCGTATTGTGTGCACATATGGTTGTAGATATTTATGTATAACTGCAGCCGTGTGAGAGAGAAACTACTTATCTCGTTGGCTTAAACAACACACTTAACGGAGCTACTTAACGCACCGTTATTCGAGGTGGTTGTGTATTTTGTATAAGTATAGGTGGCTGCTACCCCTTGCAATAATAACATTTCACCCCATAATCCAAAGCTGCCGTTACTGCTTAGGGAAGTAATTCAGCATCCGTCCATCCGTCATTCCGTACGCCTGTCGTTGAGCCGGGCAAATAATAACACTCCGAAAAATATTTAAAACAAAAACATGAATGAACGACAAATGAAAGAAAGAAAGAAAATAAGCCCGAGATGATTGAATAAAGATAATTTGTTCTCCAATACAGGTATGCGATGAAAACGGAATATTATACACATTGTTATGAGATGAAAAATATGAGCAAAAATTAAAGCGACGTAGGCTACCAGCGATACGGCGATACTTTGTTCCTCTACCGATTTCGTAAAATCTTCTATTACGGCGAGTTTCACCAGACTTCGTTACGCCCGTGTGCGTCTGCATTTATGAATAACGAAGGATCAGCCCGGGTCCCTGGTCAGAGTAGAGTGGGGGCTGGCAGATATGTCAGGCGTCACTAGCCCTGCTAGCCCTATAAGCCGCTTAGCACCACAGGGTTTATGTTTTGCCAATGGGGTATCCACTAACGCCATGAACCCCATTTACCGACTACACGTACGTACGAGATGGTATAACGCGGACGACGGAGAGCTGGTAGGGAGCTCCTCCTGGTCCAGGAGCCCCGCTCGTGTTGTCCCAATTCGTGTGCGTGTGCGACGGCTTGCACGGACGTCATCGAATCCCTTTCCATATGCTCCCAATACCCAGGTAGTAACCACCCAGCAGCGTTTACTTACAGTTGTTGACGACTATACCGTAACGGAGGTGGAGGTCTCCATGCCCATGCCCATGCGACTATTTGTAGGAAATCATGGAATGACGCCCAACCGCCGTCTAACGCATGTTTAGACAAATTAAGTCGAACGGCTGGTGCCCATCCACGAGCACTCTGAGATAAAGAAGAAAAAAAAAACAAGCCTCTTTTTCGACCCGCAATCCGATACCGCAGTATCAAGTGATCCTTGGGTGTTCGTTTCTCGCCGTTATACCTACCTTATACCTTTCGTGCATGAATTGATAAACGAATTATGAGAAAAACGACGCGGTTGATCACCGTTTTTACGGTATCTGTTTATAACGAGACAATGCTCGATGTTGCTTTCGGTGCTTGAATATCGAATTGAGTCATCTTATTGTACCGTTGGCGCAACGATCCCTGATGGACAACACCGAGCGATGCAAAGTTGACATACCAAATTTGTATTTTTTAGAAAGTCGACTCGGTGTGCGTTTGGAGTTTGTCGTCGTGATCCAGTCCCCCAATAGCACGATGCGTGTTCCTCTTTTGGCTTGACGTTGTAAACGGATGTCAGGGATCCGCGCAGTGCTAAATCTAGTCGACGGAAAGGTTCGGTGAGTAAATCGGCTGTAATACGCAGCTAATAAAACACTGTGTTTTTCCCATGAGCGAAAGCCGTCACCCTTGCGACGGGATTTTCCTCTATACCAAGAGAGCCGAACAACAGTTAGCACAAGGGTGGCTGCGCTGCACAGCACCTATGACCACTGTTAATGCTTCGCATTCTGCACCGTGATCACCGCCCCCCGGGCCCTCCTCTTCTTCCTCTCGAACTGAAACCCGGGTAGCGTTGTTACCGTGTACTTACATTAAACGCACCTACCGGCATTGTGAAATCTAATGCCACGGTTATACCTAACCCGTAATTAACGCCGTGCGAACTGAACGTCGCCATAGCTCGCTCAGTTTTCCAGGATCGATATCTGCGCGGGTCGAGCTACTGATCATTCCGATATGCCGGGCGGCGAAGCGATCATCATCATTATCGTCAGCATCAGCATCTGATAGCGACTCGGTGACGTACGAAATACGATCCGGTCTCACTGGTTCGTGGAACCCGGGGCACAGTCGGGTCATATTCCGGGGTCCAAATCAGGCAGAAGGACAACACCAGACGGAGCAATCCATGTAGGTACATGTACATGTACAGGGCTTTAATTCAATTCGGCGTCGACGTTGCACGTGTACCCGATACGGGCATGCATGCACGACAGTCTTTACGGCTAAGCGAGCGCTCGTCGGCGACACTTCAAAGACACCCATAACCCGAAGCTACGATGATGGATAAATCATCTCCTCGATATTCCGGACCCGCGATGACCGACACGCGATCCTTGTAGCGACTCTCCGCCTATAGAGTATATTTCTCGTACGTTTCCTACCAGATCTTCTCCCTAGCACACTAGTTGCTCGAATTTAGACGCGTTCTTGAGTGCCCAAGAGGGCGCGATGGGGATTGCCAAAGCGACGAGGCCAGAGTTCTCGGCCGTGTGGTGAAGGTAGAATGACCGTGGAGAAAAGCAGGGTGTAGCTGGTGGTGAATAATGGCGATAAACCGATTTTAAAAGATCCTTGAGAGATTTGGTACGGCAGCTTCACACCTATCCATTGACGTTAAAACCCACAACAAATAGCTAAAGCGGCACGCAGGTCGGAGCACAGCGCCCCGTGACAAATAATAATCTTATACCCGAGACCCCGCAGGACATAAAGAGCCGAACCAGGGATCCCCATTATGATTTCACGCCATTGTTGGGGTGTCGAATCTGTCTACAAATAACCACTAGAGTCTATATAAGAGAAATAGTTACTTCGTAACTACTCCCTCCTTCCTGCCTTCCTTCCTTCTCTGTCTCTCTCTTTCTCTCTCTCTCTCTCTCCCTCCCTCTGTCCCTATCATCCTCTCACCATCTCGCTCACTCTGCATTATTTTGTTGCAAGCGGCCCCTCCGCGCGCACCGACCGCATTATCCTAAACATCTAAATCCCAACAGCTGTGCTTCCCGAGGCTCTCAATCGACTGTAATATACGGATTATATGTTCTCCGGATGTCGAGTCGACGGTAATTGTTAAATCATTTAGACTCCTAGACTGTTGGAAAAATTATCAATCTATTCACTTTCGCGGTGCCACAATATCGTTCGATACATTTTTAATTCGCATTTTGTGCCTAACTGCAGACTATATGCAATTTAATGTTACGCTGAATATATACAGTGAAGAATTTTTATCGTGGTTATCGAAACAGTTTGGCCATTTTTTAATCGTAGGTTAAAAATATATACACCTGACTCACGCTCTACCCTCACCCCTAATTTTAGTATCAGACTTAATTATACAGAAATTAATTAGCTACGAAACGAAACAGCCAAATGTTTGCATGTAAAACGTGGGTGTGGTGGAAGTTTAAATTTACGATTCGTTCAACGAGGTGAGAACCGCTTTCTCTAATGAATGTGGCCGAGGTGTCGGAGCAGCAACTGTCAAAACATGAAAAGAGCGAGACAGGTCGTAGCGTGCTGTCCTGGTCGCGCGCTAGAAAGATGAACGATCTTTCAGCTCCACGGCTTCGCTTTTACGGCTCCTTCCCATACCTATAGGTGTACCCCAAAAAAGACGGACGATTCAACCGAGATAGCGGGCCTTGATCCGGTCACTCCAATACAAACTCGCCATTCAGCGACGACCATGAACATGGCCAAATTAGAGCGGTTCGTCTAACAATAATACGTAGAAAACGCGAAAGATGCGTTTTGTAATAAAAATCGGTGCATTGTGGACGATGCGATGACTGAAAGAGGCATAGGATGTTAGGGCTGAGAGTTTAATACGACGTGATGGTATTTCGAGAGATGACGAAATACGACGTGTCAAATTAAACACGCGCTTAATACGACATGATACGACTGTACGGTGTCGTTCAAAGTTCTAAAACGTGTCGTATGTTCACAAATTACGACATATTATTTCAATCAGGCGTCGAATACCACCTGATGAGATAATTCGACACCGCGTTGAGTTCGAAATTTGATTATATATGTGGAATACTGCAGTAAATGAAGAATCGCATCTTGAATTTTTCTGAAATACGACTTGTTGCGTCAAAAAACGCTTTGAATACGACATGATTCGACAATAAGGGATGATTAAAAACCCGGCAAATCTTTCACTCCTATCGGCATCAATTCTTACCGCATCCACGACGATTGTGCCCGAGATAGATCTTCGTATTATCTTCAAATCGTTTGAATTTTTAGCTAAAATACGACTCGTCGTGTCAAAAAACACGTTGAATACGACACGATACGACAATTAGAAATGACCAGAATCTATCACTCTTATCGGAATAACAGAACGAATCAGACGTTGTATCTCGATGTGTTTCCGAAATACGACTGGTTGTGTCAAAAACCCGTTCAATACGACATGATACGACATAAAATCCGACAAAATTGTCACTCTCATGGGCTGAGACGGATTGTCGTATTGTCTTGTGAGCAGTTGTACCCACGGTGATGTGAATTTTCATTCACAATTTCACGCAGTTTTCTCGCTTCGCGTTTCGCGACTTTTCCCGTATTTATCGCCAGTCGAAACTCGTGAGCGCTTCCGTTCGGCGCAGGGTGGAGTCTCCGAGCCCTCGCAGGCTTGCGCGTTCGAGTACGACAACCGCCTGGTCGATGTTTCCAGCTCCTAAAGGGCTAAACCTATGGGATGAGTTACACAGGCCGCGTCGTCTACGGATTGGTCGTTTTTGTCAACGACACCCGCCCACGCTGCGGCTCCAGGAAATCCTCCGATCTACCGCAGCGAAGCTAGCTGCCCGAAAGAAAAATTCACTCTTTCAACGAACCACGAGAAAAGGAAACTCGTTCTTTTTACCTTTGTAGCAATAATCATGTGAAATATGAAAGAAAAATTAGAAAAAAAAATGAAAATATCAACAACAATTTACAGCGGTGGTAGATTCTCGCTCGCACTTGCGATCGGAATCGTTTTTTCATCTCTGCAATACGCGGTGTCGATAAATTCGTTTGACAATGATGTCCCGTTGCTTAACGTAGCAACTGTGCGGATATCCTAGGTTTGAGTATTTTTTAACGATATCTTGACAAGCCTTGTGCGAGCTCGCGTGGAGAAGTCTGTATGTCGGAGAGCAAGATACTTCTCTTCGATGTTTGATGTGTTTCGTACGGCAAGGAGATTAATATCTCCGGATGTGTATACGTTATACATCGATTGATTTTCTTCGCCTGTCCATGTGAAAGGTTATATTAACATATTATACTCGACGTGAAAAAAAAAAAGAAAGAAATCGCTCGTACACGTTGAGTATATATACATATATATATTATCTCCTCACATGTATAATTTATGTATCTATAATGCATATGATTCGTGCTTGCACATCGAGATAGAATGACAGAGTGAGAACGATAGAAGGAAACTCTGGAGAGCGTGACAGGTGTTGTAATAATAATATAAAAATTAAATTTCGTATAATAATTTGATAATATATTTTTGGGCGGGCAATTTATGTACAGGCGTAAAATCATAATAATAATAATAGTAATAATAATAATATTTGTAAATGTTAATTTCTTAACATATATATATATTTATATATATATATATATATGTGTGTGTGTGTGTGTGTGTCATTTTCATATCAATAATCGTAACTATTTATATATATACGTACATATATATGTATTCCTATTCATATTTATGTACACATATGTATATACATACGCATGAGTTTTGTATGCCGATTTATGTATAGTACAGTCCATGTATATGTATTGTTTTTAATGCTATAGAATTGGTTATACGAGAATTTTTACTATCGATACTATCTACAAAAAACAGGGGCACGATTAGGTGATTGATGCTCGGGATAAAGGTAATGGGGAATAACATTGCTCCGGGCTAAGCGCGAAGATGGTTCTTCTTCATTTTGTCCTTGCCGTTCGTTTTATTTAATTTTTTTTATCCATCCAGTGATTCTCGATTAGCTTCGCAAGCTTCTCAGCTCCAATCTTACTTTTACACTTTGTCATACCTACTAGCGGAGCAAAGAAGAAAACAGGAAAGACGGTGAAGATGAGGAAGAAGATTCAGAGCAGTAGAAGTAGAGGTAGTAGCAGTAGAAGAGTATTTGGTTATAAAAGTTTGACGATAATAAAACGTTTTATCAATATCGATATTTTAGAATTTTTCCACGGTATGGAAAGGGCTTCTTTTTTTTTGACAAAAACCAATGTGAATTTACCATTGTTATTTATTTCTATTTCTTTTTATTAACTCGACGCGTCGTCGTGTAACAATTTTTTTCAATAATACACCGCAAAACATTCGAATGAATTTCTATAGGTTTTTTTTTTTCCCCTCTTTGTTCTATGATTATTATTATTTTTTGTTTTTTTATTTTTTTCTCTTTTCTCTTCCATACGTTTCACTTTTCTACAATATACGTTTATTTGTCGGGATCCGGTTTTACGTCGTCTCTAAAGTTATATTTTTGAATTGAAAATTGAATCTTTCACGTTTATGCATGCAACAAAACTGTTCCGTCACATTGTAACACTGATGTAGGTACATCGCTTTTTTTGTGCGCCTCAACGAGCATTCCGTTCATCTGTATTTTCATATTGATTTTGATCACATTACCTACAATAACGCCATTCGTTTTTTCACAATTCGTTTATCGTATGTATTATACAAAATGCACGTTCAAATCCAGCTGAACTCTGGAAACGTTAGAAAAAAAGAAAGCAGCCTTGTCTTCCGCCGTTGATATTACGTTATATTTATATTTTTCGTCAAATTTATTAGTCAACGCATCGTTTTTTTTTTTTTTTTTTTTTTCCTTCAGATAATCATCGTCACTACTTAACCACGGCTCGATTATAATTCTCGAACGATCGGGTGTCGCGTATTAAATTTGCGTTCAAAGAATTTATCGCGAGGTTATTATTATTTATACACTTATCTCGTATTTCCATTGAATTTATCATCGTTATTATCATCATACTCCGTTGAATCGCATCAATTTTCACGCAACGTTTCATCTCCTCGCGTATCACGCGGGCGAGAATGGCCTGTGAATTTTTGGGGGTGTCGGATGCGGCGGGGGCGTCACTATCCTCTTCATCATCTGACCTTGGCCGTGACCTTGCGGCGTATGCTGCCCCGCCGGGGGGCTGCCCCTTGACGAAGGGGTGTGAGGACTCGGCACCGCGACTCTGAGCGGACCGGTGACGGAGAGATTCGTCGCCATCAATGGGGGGCTGTGAGCCTCCGAGAGGCTGTCAGAGAGACGGGAAACGCCGCCGTCGGAGAGACGAGAGCCGTCCGATAACCTCGATATACCTTCGGTCAGCTGGTGCGGGGGGTGAGGGTGGTGCAGCAGCCCTTTGTGGGGGTGGAGTCGCGGGGGTGGCAGGCCCAGCGGATCCGGAAGTCTGGAAAACAACCGTCAGGGAATAATCAAATTTATTTTATTCCTCGGGTCTCCAACGTTTGTCGGACCCATCGTTGCTAACTATTGATCGATTTTTAATTAGCGCAAGCATCATCAATGATCGCAGTCATTTTAATCGTTTGATTGTCACTCGTTGCATAGACTGTTGATCCCTGCTACGTAGAAATCATGTTTTTTTTTTTTTTTTATCAAATAAACTCGACCGTTGATTGCCTTCCTGCGAGGTGGTGTCAATTCTTGCAAAGGGACTTAATTTTTACCAAGATTCAAGTGGCTAAAATTTGTATCAGTTTGAAGTTCTTTGTACTTTTAGCCTGAATTTAAGTAAATCGTTTGTCTAAATTTTATAAGCAAAATATAACTGCTCATACTTTGGAAGCTCAAATATTTCGAAACTGTTCGAAAAGTTCCAAAGTAGTGATTTTTTTTTGTTCAATACATCAATCTTGTAAATTAATTGCATCCGCAATTAATGGCTCCATGGTAAAAGCTTACGTTGTGGAAAGTAAGAGACTCCGACTATTCAGAAGTCAGATGGACTTTTAAACTTGGAATTTTTATACGTCAAGCGCAGTGATTTGTTTGTCGAATAATACGGTGACTTGGTCATTTTTGTATAAGAATTATCAATCGTTGATAATCAATGAGCTGAAATGACTCTAGAAAATACGTTATTTTTGTTATCGTTTTTCGCATTACGATGTACTTTACCGGGTACTGAATACCGTGGATTCTATGTATTCCTTTTCTCAATTTTTGTCGAAAATCATTTTTGTTATTCTCACGTGTTTACAGAAATGAAACGTGTATATCTCGAAAAGCTTGATGAATCAAACATCGTTGGTTCGTTCAATTTCGTTAAAAATAGGGCTGAATTTGCAGTAACTTTCCCAGTTTAAAAAAAAAAAAAATTCATCGACAGACACGTGCAAGACTCAAGAAAATTGACGCTTTGAAAATTGCATGGTCAGACTTTTGTTCCTACCGTGATGAATCCAATTGACACGCAATAAAATACCGGAACAATTTCTTGAAACTTGATAATCAACCGCGCATGCGCCAAATAATTAAATCTCATTGGTCGGCGAAATATTCCCGCAGCGATATTCTTGTCTGCGACGCAGGCGGGCCAACCTACGCAAAATGCGTACGTTTGAATTTTCAAAGCGCATGAGCATTAAATTCCGACCGTTCTTCGAAGAATCGACTTTCCGATCCGACAACAAATGCTTTCCAAACCTTTCCGAGTCAATACCTCAACTATCCGAGATTCTAACCTCGAAAATTCGTATCAACTACATCGCCGGCAGAAACAAAGTTTGACAGCTGAAAACTCGGGATGGCCAGCCTGCGCGAACGGCCGATAAAATTGGCGCATGCGCGGTTGATTTTCAAGTCTCAAGAGATTGTCCCGGTATATCTAACAAAGCGAAGCTGGAATACAGGAGGAATGAACATTCGGTACGTACCTCGAGCCGAGATCGCCCCTGGGTCCTACGGCCTGAAAGGGACTGGTTTCAGCCAGTCTGAATATCCCACCACCGGCGATGCTCGGGTGGTTGTGCTGCGGGCTATGGGGTCCGAACGGGAAGCCGGTTGGCGAGAATTTGAAGGCCGGCGCGTGCGCGAACCGGAATTGGGGCTGCGCCGAGTCGAACCGAAAGTTGAGGGGCGGTGGGGGCAGAGGGCCCAGCGAGCCCAGCGGAACCGGGGACGGCTGGTGGGTCGGAGGCGGCGAGGATGCCGGCGAGGGCGGCGAGGTTCGTCCCAGGGAGATGTCAGAGTCCTCCGAATCACTTCCGCCGGGTCCCGGGCTCAGGGCTCGTCGCTGAGATCCGCTTCCCGGTCCCGATTGTTGCTGCATTCTGCAAAAAAAAAAAAAAGACAATAAATAAATAAATAAACAACAACATGTCAAAATTTAAAGTCGAGTCAAATCATAGCCTGCCGTGTCAACGAAGCGAAATTTGCGGAAATGATCGCGTGGCGTTGAGGCTAGTTACAGGAGCAAATAATACAGAATAAATAACCCAACGAAAAATAAGAATACTTGCGATATTTAATATAATTCAACTTTTTGTCACGGGCTATTTTTGCGTCGGTGTATTTTTACGCCGGTTAGTTGGTGGACCATTTCAACCAGGACCTTTGACTACCGACAGATTAGCGCTTTGTAAGGTACCCTCCGAAAATAATTAATACCACATTGTAAAATCACGTTGGAAATGTGTTGTTTTCTTCACGATGCCAGAGAAACGATTTTGCAGATTTGGTCGATATGTAAACAGAAAATTATTTGCATTTAGGTACAGACGATGGTTGACTGATTTTGTTCTTTAAAAATTTTCAACTTTCAAATATTTAGAAAACTCTTGACGACTACATTTATCGAGATAATTTATTGAACCGAACTTTTTGGCCAAGATGGTTCTTTTTAGAGTTACAGTTAAGCTTTTTCAAGTGGGTATAACAAGTACGGTTTTCCCATTAGCCTAAAGACACTCGTGATTATAACGATCATTCGGTTGACTTTTGTTTTTTGTTCTTCATCCTGAATCCTAATAGTTTTTGAATAATAGCTACACGGAGAAATATTTATATTTGCGTTTATTGTACACAGTCTTCAACCATGGTTCGAAAATACGATTGTGGATACGAATTAAAAAAATTGTTTCGTAGCTGTAGCAAAACATTCTAGTCACTTCTATTTTTATTTACTCGTGCAAAATTGTTGCTATGATATTTTCATTTAGACGTAACGTTAAAATTGCCAGAATATATTTATCATTCGGTACAACACTTGCACTAAATAATCAAACTTGGACAAAATTTATGACGGCATTTAAGCTCTGTCGTCACGATAACCAATTTATTATGATTTACTAATAATAATTACAAATCGAAATTTTCTTGTAAGTAATTCTGCAGAACGAAATATCGAAGCAGTTACGTATAAATCCATGCATCAGCATTTATCATTGATTATCGAAACTCATTGATAACGAAACGCCGTTTCTTCCAGTTTCTGTTTCCGAGCATCGAGGCACGATTTTGACTAAATGTCTTCACGGCCATAATACCTCTATAAATATATATGCCTCTGTACCTCAGTGGTTTAGTCGGTCTTGTTTCTCTCTCCCGCTCTCAGATCGATGAGTATAAACGCGAAACGGCGTCCCGTGTTTTCCCTGCTAATTGAGTCGCAAGTCGCTCAGGTTGTCATGGCTACGCGTTATATCCGCGAACTGCTCGGCGCTGGTTTTCTCCGCGTTAAAACGTCGACCGCAAAATTCGCCACTTTGAGCATGGCTCTGCGGATTATCCCACGAGCGAAACACCGGCCGCACAGATTTTTTTTTTTTTTTTTTAATCCTTTCCCATTTTTTGTAATCTCTTTTCCTCTCTTCCTGTTTCGAAACTCCTGCAGATAGTTTCAAAATTCGTTTACTCTCTTGATAAAATTTTATAAAGTGCAGATTGCAACTTGCGGACGCTGAATCGATTTGAATTAACTATAACGAATAGGGGGACAAAAAAATTAACGAATCTCAATCTTATACGCGTTACAAGAGATATGTGATTTAAATGAAATTTGTTTAGCCATAGTTGGATTCGGTGAAGGTGTCACCTGTAATCCGTTTGATTATGCCGATCTATCCGATATCTACGATATACCGCTTTAAAAAGTATTAATTATCATAATCCCTGTACCCGTCATTTTTAAATGATTTTCAATTCGGAGTCGTTTTTTTTTTCCTAGCACATTTGCCTTGAGAAACAAGTCGATCGTCTGGCCTCGACGCGAGTTTCAAGCTCTTTGCAATCGTTTGATATTGATATTGAAAAAGGAGGACCGAAGAGGGGCGAAGAAAAAAAAAAGATGAAATGAAACGAAATAAGGCAATTTTTTTTCGAGTGTACGAACAGAACGAGAGTGTTCAAATCGAGAACGCGTTCTCGGCATTAATTATCGTCGCAAATAGTCCGACATCTCGGCTCGTTATACCCGGCTTCCCACTTTCCTCTTTCGTTTTTCAACCTCTACTTTTCGTCCCGTGCTACCGGAACCCATCGAAAAAGATCCCGAAAGTGAACTAAAACGCGTCAGCTGAGCCCGAAGAACGTGGGTCTGTCATTAGGGTGTGTCTGTACCAAGAATACGTTTAGAACGGATGACCAATCATTTTTTTTGACCACGCCAAATAAGCATATAAAACGTAAAGGATAATGGTGCCAGCAATAGGAACCGCAAGGAATTGAATTGAAGTATGTACAAAGAGTGAAAAATAACTCGATTCTCGCTAATAGCCGCATGTCTACAATTTATCAGTATTCTTTATTTCTCAATCTTTCCTCAGCGTGAAGATTGAATCAAAATTAGTCGCCAGTTGCGACCGTGTTGCTAAAAGTTATCAAAACCCTTCCACGAGTAGGAACGTCTTTAAAGTGTTTTTTCGAGACATCTCTGAGTACGTCAGAGTCGTAAAAGATGTTTGTGACAAAATATCACGATAGTTTATGTCGTGTACATGAATCGAAAGAATATAATATCAACACGAGTTCCTTTCACAAAGTTCCATTTCCTGTTGCGTGTGTGATTCGTTCGTGATATTCTTTTTCTTTCCTTCATTTTGACGTGTTTTTTTCATTTTCTCTCTCTCTTTCTCGTCTGCCGGGGGAGGGGGTGGAGGTAAAATAATAATACTGACGGGTCGGGGGATATCATTTTAACAAAATCGTACCCCGTGTGTCACGAGACACCATAGAGAGACGTTCTATAGGCTTGGTACCCCGGGCACAATCTTCACCGGACTCTCTCCACCCCATGCTAAATACCCCCGGCCTTTACAATGGGTATATCGTTCGAAAATCTGAGCTCTCTCCAAGGCTGGCACAATGGGTAACGTGATACCGAACGAAGCGGTATGTGAAGAGGGCGCGATTCGGACGAGAGGTTTTTCGCTGTTCGCTTTTAATAGCCGCTAATAGAGACGTTAAAACGATACTGCTCCTTTCATCCAGCTCCGTTCCCCCCTTCCTACCCCTCTCAACGTATGCCCGTCGCAGCGTTCGTTGAGACGATGTTTGGTTTTTTTCTTTTTTCTAACATCCAAACCATCGGGCAGTTGCGAAATTTGAAGAAGCTATAAAACTTTCTAACGATTTCGAATCTCCGGTATATTATAGACTCGAAGAAAGTCTCTTTATTATACTTGGATCGGCGATACTCGTCGTCGACGGGAGTTTAGCGACGAAGAGGCGGCGGGTTCGTTGGTTGGTTGGTTCCTATACTTACTTGCCTTCCTCCTGCGGCAAATCGATTCGAGAGTGCTTGAAGCAACGCCGCGCGTAGTCAAAGCGCAAGTGACACTACGGGCTCGAAGAGCAGCTGCCAAGTGGCACGTGGCTTAATCAGCCGTCATTCAACTCCTTCGTTAACGATAATTCAAGCATCGATCCGCCGGTACCGGCAGTGTCGATGCTCGTTGACTGCGAAAATAACAGATACCCCGTAAAATATACCCCTAGCGATAATCGCGGACGTGCGGAAATTCATTTGTAGTAGGTATTATTCTCGATTTTCATTCCTGTCACTATTTAATAAAAAAATTTTTTCAATTTTTTTCTTTGTTTTTCCTCAGTTTCTCTCGTTCCTTTTCTTAGTATTCTTCTTATTCTTCTCGCGATGAGAGACATTCGTTCCCTGAGCGTTAGACTGCAGTAGCGACTGACTACTCTGTCTGACAATGAGAAGAGGACACGAGCGAGTACAAAAAACTAGCGGAGGATCTGTTGAGAGCCCTTTTAGTGTTTGATGGCAAACATCCTCCTTCCCTCTTCTGTTGCCTTTCGTACAAGGACACCCTATTCTCGTCGCACTCAAGTCTCTGACACACAAACTGTGTCTGATAAGATTTTAATTATTTACCAACGTTGACTTCGTTCCGCAGTCTACACCATTTATACCGACAATGAGCGAGATGTTCGAACCCGGAATCGCGATCTTTTGTCGTCAATCGAATTGCTTCCATTCTGTATTTTCTCTCCCTCTCTCCATGGTTCCGCTTATACTCGACGTACCGTCTCCGTATCTGTTCTACCGTGCCTTTCAATTCCCCTTCGTTTCCTTTGGAACGTACACATCCCGGAATAGTAAAACCGCCTGCCAAATGTTGCCGTAATTACGGTAGATTTTTGTAATTAGATGACGCCTCATTAAATTGTCTGTAAAATTATTACTGCAATGGTGAAACCTGTCCGGTAGCTAGATGACGTGGGGAGAGGGATGGGAGGAAAAGAAAAAAAAACATGAATTTGGTGAAATTCAATGAACCGCAAAGGGGTTCGAAACCGTAATTTAATTACACGTTTTTATTCTGGCCGAGGTAAAACGGTATGTGAAGCAAACAGGATTAGGACAGTAGAGGTCCCGAGGTATGCACGAGAATCCGGCCGCCCGTTGAAACGGGGATAATTTTTTCAGCGCGCAAGCAATTTTACTTGAGACAACAGGATTAGAGCGGTTCTGCTCTTTCCTTGTTTCGGAAGGACTTAATTTTCGAGATTTTTCCCACGACAGACGGAACGGACAGAGTGAGACAGACGGATAGATATAGAGAGAGAAGAGAATGAAAAGAAAGGAAGAAGGACAGAGTGAAAGAGCGACAGAGAAGGAGAATTTTGTGTGTGGACCGCTCAGCTGGGTCCTCGGCAAACACTTTAACCGACCATTTCTCTTGGTACCTTGTTTGTCCCTCGTCAGTACCTACCCACAACGCGATGTCTCCAAAAAATCGTTCGGATGTAATTCCATGTTACCTACGTTCCGCCCATGAGAAGCTGAGATCGGACTATGACACATGTACGATTGGTCCGATATCCGTTTTCTTGCTGTGACGCGATTTCACAGCGGCTTTGTTCCCAAAGTCAAATGAGACCATCCTGATCACACAACGCGCGCATATATCGCCGTGAGAATCACGCCTTTATGCTCAAACATTTTAAAAATTAATATTTGAGGTGATGCCCAGGCGGAACTGTGACGCTATAAACGTTGCACTCTCGACCATTGGAATGTTCCCGACGTCCTGTCATACGTACGCAACATCGCACTGGAGCGAATAAGCGAGATTCGTCAAACACTTTCACACTTGATCAAGACTACTTATTTAGAGTATAAACCTACGTACGAAAGCTTCGGAGGGATTGAAAGCGGGTCGGTTGAAGACTCGTTCAAGTCATCGCGAGACGTTTGTCACAGGGTGGGAATGTACCGGCTTTAGCTGGATGACTGTAGGATATTTTTGGCCCGACATTGTCCAGTAGAAGAGGCGTGTCTCGCCCCGACTGTTGAGTATGATGAAACTCATCAAGATGTTTAGACGTCCCAGAGACAGCTGGTCGACATAATTCGGAACGACGATTTAAATTTCACGACAAAGACGCGAGACGTTTCAATCCAACGATCCTCGCACGTGACCATTCGATTTGACAATTGGATTTCGGATTCGAAGAGGTCTCGGTACTCTTCCCGAGATGTTCAGGATGTCGGTTCATTGGGTTGGTCGTGTTTTTGCACGGTCCGTGATCGGATCTTTGTGAAAATGGAGTTGGACGAACCAGACCTACTTCTTCGGCCGCAGTCTCAAGACCCCGTCTCCCTCTGTCTCTCTCTCTCTCTCTCGGGAACTTTATCCGTCTTCGTTCAACCCCTGATGTTCAGTGGGTTGTTTCCCCTTCCCCTGAAGTGTATTTGGTCACTTAAAATCGTCAAACATATCGGAATACAGGTATGTCTGAAAAACAAGTGAAAAGCTAGGCGACAGCCGATACTCGCGTAGCTTTGTTCTTGTATAAACATTTGCTCGGTTCATCAGCGAGGGCGGGGGAAGAGAGAAGAATCGTAAGGGCCTGCGGTGCATGGACTGGGCTGCCCTGCACCATGGAAGGAACCTCCTTGGTGTACGGTGAAGTGGAGATCGCTTGTCAACCGTGCCTTCCATCCCTGCCCGAGTCCGCCATATTGCACCGTCGTCGGTTTAAAACACTCGATGTTCGAGTGGATAAAATGTTGCAAATCATCGACTACCTGTCGGCCACGCACGCTCTCCGGCCCCTAGCACAGCCACATCCAAGCCAAAGTGTGGGTATAGGTACTTAAACACCGGACGTTCCCCCCGTGTGTTAATATAGTGTTTTGTTTAATGCACTCTCGAGGTAACCGCGAGCGAACCGTCATGCCCTGGGCTCTCCTTAGTGTGTAATCGCTTCAACTGCGTCGGACTCGAGGTGAAACGACTTCATTACGGGCTGATCAATGCTCGGCATGCTCGGATGACGCGAAGTTCCAACTTTTACGGAATATTTTTGCCTTACGGGGTATTGAGTTCCCGGTGGTTACGCCGCGGTGCCGCCTTTTTATCCACTAAATTAAGCATTTTTCCTTGTATGCGTGGTAATACCGGAGAGACAAAAAATTCTTACTCCAGATTCTGGGCGACAGCCCGTAAAACCCACCAGCTCGTGTTCTCGGCTCGTGATGCTCTCGGGTATGTAAGTATAGGTACACACAAGAGTGGAGGAGTACGGTGTATACGGTATACTCAGCACCAGCAACGATGAGGTAAAAGAAAAATTGCGACACCGCCCATTGACCGTAGAGCGGATGGCTCGGGGTATCGCTTTTCATGGGGAGTATGTATGAATATTCATTTTTTCCTACTTCGTGTGTATTTCTTTGCCGTGCGATGCACTCGAAGTCTCGCGGACTCTGCGCTCCGCTCGATTGAAAAAAATAAATTAAATAAAACAACGATAAAACAAAGAGTGAATGTAATAAATAGGAAAAAAAAAACATATTGCGGGTAAAAAAGACGTAAAGATCGTACGAGGTATAAGATTTCACACGCGGGGGATCAAATTGGTCGGAGCTGGCGGCTTAAGCCGTTGCAAATTACACCGTAAGCCTCATCCTCGTCCTACGTCCGTATTCGTCCTTTCCATACTCCATGGCTTACCACTTACCGGCACTATAGTTTAGGTTGCTTTTGCTTCAGTTTAGACGCTCGGTTAATTTGTACACTATAATGTGGCCTCGACCACCATCGTGCGGGCATGTCTGCAAGGGAAGGAAAGGAAAACGTCGAAGGTTGAGGAGGGAGCAGGGGGAGGAGGATGAGGATGAGGAGAAGGAGGAGAAGGAGGAGAAGGAGGAGGTGACCTCGAGAACAGGGGATGCTGGCTGGCGTATGATCATTTTCTACCTCGGTAATAACGCGAAACCCCCACAGGGCTTAAGATTTCAATCCACCAAAGAGAATGCTCGTTTCTACAAAATTACTCGCTTCAGGTATACCTACACATCTATGTCGATTCTCCCTTTATCCGTGTGTGCGAGATACGCGCCCTCGTGAATAGCTCGGTGTAACCTAACCTACTTGTTGTACCCTTGACTGGAATACGATGACGTAGGAATGAGGAGAAACATTAACGAGCAGGAAAAGATATATCAAGGTTAAGCTACCTACGTACATGTATACTTATCAATGCTCACCGGTGAAATTCAACTTGTAATCGAGTTTCGACTATTAGGAAATTCCATTTCTTCTGACAACAAAGAGGTTCAATTTGCCATTTCAACAATTCAACGTATTCTAACGTGAAATCCAATTCGGTGAGACAACTTTGTGCTTCCAATTACTCGAGCATCATACCAACGAGATCTGGAGTCCATTCGGGGTTCGGATGTAGTCCAAATTCAAACGTACATCGAACGTACATCGAACGTTTGAGGACTCCTCTCGCGATGGATTAACGTAGGAGTAATATTCCTGCTTTTGGAACAGTCAGAGACGTGCCGGTGACGAAGTTGGATTCCCGAGTCGAAATTTAGCGCCCCCTTTAAACCCTACGTTGGAGCTCCGACTGAAGATACTAAGGTAGGTTCTATTTCAATGCGATATCAGACCATATTTTGACGCTAAAATGGTCCGAAATTTCACGAGATACGAAGTTTCGGTTCATAGTAGGGACTGTTTAGATCCTCCTTTAAACCACCAGAGGTGGGGTAAAACCTGCTGGCTTGAAACTCTCCATACGATTCTGATTGAACATGATTGAAATACAAAAAATATGATCAAAACGTGTGAAATCAAAATTAAAATCCCAATAAACAGGAATTGGTTTACACATGCGTTTAATCGTATTTTCTGTACCAGCGATCAGTTAAAAGGGTTTTTGTATTCATAAGAACGTTGAATGAATACAGTCGAAATGCAATACTTAATTTTCAAACGTTGTTAAAACTTATCAAAATGATGTCGAAATAGCCCTTGGATTATTCATTGTGAACACTCGAATGTCGCTGTAACAATATATCTATGGGGGATGATTTACAGGTCAAATGTAGGAGCTGCAGATCGAACAGCGTCAAAACATGTTCAATCGTCTGCTACCGGAGGGTCAAAGTACGACTTGGTACTTTAATTTTTAGAAGTTGAAGGTTCAATGTAGGATTTCCAGGTCAAGTTTCCTTCAAAGTAGGTTCGTACGAACCTTGTTAGGGTGAAACGTAGGCGCTGAATTTTGACTCGGGTTCGGATGCGCGTATTCCAGTATCGAATTGGCTAGAATAGAAGAAGCGAGCTGGGTGGATCAATTTGTCGCAGCATCAAAAGACCGAGATCGGGAGACGGCGAGCGGCGCAGACGATGGGCCGCGTTATCCCCCGGGGGATTGACGTAACTAAAAATTTAAATTTAATGCAATTTCAGGCGATTACCCTTCCCAGTCTCTGATATACCTACCCACCCGCCTTCCGTCCCTCGTCTTGCCTCGCTTCGACTACGCCGCCCGCGGGTCTTGATTGGCTTACATTGTCGATGCTCAACTGTTTCATGCTCCAGTGACCGACCGGGGGATATCAATGCGCGATAGGGGTACAATTTCATGCCCTCAGGCCCCGGCCTGTGCAATGCCACGATCCGGGGTGCCGTTGCTCTGACTTTGCTTTCGATCGGGTTACGCCAAATTCGAAACAAACCTCGGTGTAGGGTAGTTGCACCATTCCTGGTTACGTTACCATTCGCTTACTTGTACACTTCGGGACAGTGAGTCTGAGACGCATAATTTTTTACACCAGACAGTTACGTTGGCAACACAGAGAAACCTACAGCGCCACAGTCGGCCAAGCGCGAAACAAACTCAATCTCGATAAACGTAACATAACCCATGAACGTCGAATCTAACCTTAGAATACCGCGGGGATAATGACTTGTTGGATTGACAAGTCAACAAGTATTCTAAGGTCAGATTCAACGGTCATGGGTTGTGTTACGTTTATCGAGAATGAATTTGTTTCGCGCTCGGCCGACTGTGGCGCTGTAGGTTTCTCTGTGTTGCCAACGTAACTGTCTAGTGGAAAAAAATTAGCCGTCTCAAATTCATTGTCCCCAAGTGTACCTTTGTGAAATTTTCTATCTTGCATCAATTTCACTTTTAATCTCTTCGATTAAAGCATCGAATTCGTGATTAATATTCGCCGGAACTAAAAATCTCTCTCCGTGTACCCGCAACTGGATTAAAAGGATTACCGAAAGTGATACTAAGATGACCAAAACCGGTGCGTTCAATCCAACGCATCGACGACCATTCTCTTGCAACATCGTCGTTCAGTAATTGGATATCGGAGCAGTTTGTCAATCATTCATTTCAGTCTTCGGGCGAACTTTACAAAGAATAATCACGTTCACTAATGGTCCAAGAACGTAAGTGCCGACATACCTCCACGTACCGTTACGTTCGATATTATTATTTGAGAATAAAAAACAAGCAACAAATTTTAAACATTCTTCCCGAAATCGAGGAATCTTTACGTTTCAAAGGATTTAGCGTCGTTTCCGAAATAAAAAAAAAAACCAGAAAAAATGGAGAATGCGTCCTTTTACCATTCATAAACGTGATAAATCAGAATATATTTTGATGCTGAACCGAACACAATGCCTTTTACCTTTATTTATTGTTTTGGTTGATTTTAGCTCAGGTGAAGAAAAAAAAAATTACACGAAACCCTTTTACCACCGATTTCGCTTTTCTGCCGTCGATATCCTTGCACCATTTTACACGCGATATACTCGCCTCGGTGTCAATATCCTCACGTGCGCCGTCCTCGCATACGTGATATTATTCGAAAATAATACCGGCGTTCACGTACATTTTCTGCGACTTGTGCAGCGAGCACTGAAATAGTATAGTGCACATCGTGGCGTGCAGGATCACTAAGATCCTATCTTATTCAAGAACCAGGATCAGGATCAGGGCTGTGCCCAGAGTGTTGCGTTACACCGGGGCAGCTACCTTTATCCCTTCGTGTAACGGGTGCTTCCGAAGTAACATTTTTGCTAATAAAAACATCCAAAGAACGATGTCAAATTTTTTCATATTTGCCAAACAGCGCCTCGTAGAGAAGAATTATAACGTAATATAAGTTTTTTTTTTTTTTTTATTTTTGCTCTACCTAGGCGTAAAATGGGATTTTACGATCCGTTTTGCGGGTGTAAAGTACCGTTTTACACACCGGTATGTTTAAAACGAATAAGGAATTAAATTCCCCGAATCGTTGTCTCTCGCACTCGTAGTTGCTGTCTCTGGTTAATTCTGAGAATTGTTAGATCAGTTTATCCCCAAGAGGTGGCGTGGCAATCGTGTTTTGGAATTACTTATTTGCTGAAGAGAACAAAAAAAAAAAAAATTCCAATCAAATTCACGAGAAAATACAGGCCAAGCTTTGGGAGGCATAATTAACAAATGTTATTTTCATTTTCTGTTAAACAATTCAAAAATCAACAATTGATTAATCAAGGTTGATTGAATTCAATTTTTTATTTGTAAATGACACTATCGAATTCAGTTCATTTCGTTTTGCTCAGTTCAAAACCTTTCTATGACGAAATAAAAAATTGATATTATCATTACTTTTAATAAATAATAATAATTTTTTTTTTTTTATAACAGTAAAGTATTATTGTTTCCGGTGAGGGCTTTGCTTTCACATACACGACCTTATATCTGCTATTTTTGCAATTTTTGTACAACGTGTTCTTCCAATTTTACGGCTCGAGGGGTAAAAAATATTATTCGCATAACGAACGTAACGATTTACACTCTCGTGCGATGACGCCGAGAATTCGGGAGGTGAAAACTAATAATTTACCGTCAACAAACTTATATTTAGATATATCGCGAAATAAATGTTTCGTTATTGTTATCAAATTTTATCTGTGCCAAATACGATTCGTCAACTGTTAACAAATCTTCATCGATCATCACGTATTTCGCGATACATTCAAATATACGTTTGTTAACATGGTAAATAAACTCTTTTCTCAGTGTAGCAGTAGTTGCGGTGGAGAGAACGACGTTGACGATTTCACGTCCATGCGTAAAAAGGATTAGAATTCGCAATGCGAAATTGCTCCGCTCAAGTCCAGCAGAGTAATTTCATTATTCTTTGATTATTCAACGCCGTTTCTGCAGCGGGCAGTTCGTTCTCAGTTTCTAGTCTCCTTCGCTGATTACGTTTGTCTTTTGTAATCAGGTGCGCCGTCTGTTGGGCGTGGAAAATAAAAATGAACACAAGGGGTAGAGAACTGCGAAGGGCTCAGCCGTGCTGTACGGTTGGCTCGGGGCTGTGCGGGCATAAATTAGCTAAACGAATATAAATTCTTTTCTTCCGGAAGGGGGAGGGCCCGAGTTTTCTCTCTTTTTAAGACGCAATTGATGGCGAACGACGGCGTAACTTCCGACTTAATAATTCTTTCGTTACACCGGGTCGTCGTACATTATACATGGCTACTGCACAACGTGTATTAAGGTACGTTCCCCGTTTCCTCCTTATTTCTTCACTTGGTTTAACTCCGCCCTTCGAGGGCTCGTCGCTCCTCAAGTTCCGATCCTCGCTTCATTAATCGACGAGAAAAATCTCACCCTCCCTTACGGATTTCTATATAAGTGTTACGCAATACGCACTGAGAGAAATTTTTGGTCCCGGTTACCGCTCAGTCATTTTAACTATTTTCATTTTTTACCACAATCGAAAAATATAGTTATAGGTAGAAAATGAAAATTAGTTTTCTAGCCGTTACCGGAAAGTCTGGTATCCGTAACTATTCTTTCTCATTACGATCACTGTTGCTATATTTTCTTGTCACTGTTGTGAAAATTTAACGCTTGTGCAAGAATAAATTGACGTTAAAGACTTGTTTAGCTAAAAAAGTAGAGCAAACCTCACAAATTGATTTTGCGTCGCAATTAGCAAAAAAAGTACCTCGTTTTTCGTAATTCCAACAATATTCAAACAGTTTCTTCTAACGATACCTCAATTTTTCTACTTACTGTAAGAAACGAAATTTTTGTCAGTGCGGGATTTTCGAAGCTGTGATACGAGGATCGGGCAAAGATTTCACGATTATGATTCTTCGTCTTCTTATCACACTCGCTTTCTTTCGTTCTTTATTCTTCTTCTTTCACCGAATGCCACGATTCGTGCACTGCAGCGGTACGACAGACAGGTTACGTATTCCCGTGGGAGTTTCGAATCAATCAATTCCGATAAGTTGTGACGTAAAAGTCTCATCGAGTATAACGGGAGGAGGACAGGAGAGGAGAGGAGAGGAGAGGAGCGAAGCGGCCGAGTTCGTAAATCAATTTCGGGCAATTTCCCAGCAAGAATAGAGTCTCCTCTCGAACGACAACTAGAACGGAATTGACCTTCGAAGGACCTTTCAAATTTCAACCGCTCCTTAAACCGCTCGTACAACAGAGACTCGGGAAATGAATGTCCCTCCTCTCTCTCTCTCTCTCTCTTTTACTCTCTCGAAGTCCGGACCCCTCGCCGAAATCCCGCGGTCCAAATCGCTCTGAGTTTGCACCAACTCCGTTCCGTATATCGCGTTATATCGAGTCCCGTTTCTTCGACCGGAAATACGCCGTATCGTTTTGAGTATTCGAGAGTGACGTGGGTCACGGACGACGGAAAGAAGAAAGAACGAAGAAGGAAAGGTAGACACGCGTTGAGAAAAAAAAAAAGAAAAATGAAAAGTGCGAAAAATAATACAGTCGTTTGTAAATTTGTTCCTTTCTCTCTCGGCTTGTTTCTTTTCATATTAAACACGTCGCTGCGTAACATCTGAAAATTTTTCACACCTAAATGAATATATTTTCTTCCTACAAGAAGGACCGCGGAATTTTTTCCGCGTCGCGAGTGTTTTCACACGGCTCGAAGGTGCGTGTATGTGTATATGTATATTTGATTCCTGGGTCTGGAGAGTAAAATTAGTCGAGGAGCTGCCGGATCGAGGTCCCCGGGGACCTGGACTCGCTCTGCCCCATCGCTCGGTCCGAAAACACCAAGGGGAAAATCCCTTGCGATTCTGCTTCGAAGGACTGGGAATCATACGGCGGCCTCCTCGAGTGTCAAATTTAATAATCGAGCTATGTTTTAACAATAAGAACGACTTCCCAAAGACGACGACGATCTCGAGAATAATTTCAAGCTCCACTTAAGCCTCCCTCGCCTAGGGAAATACGAGGGAAACGGGACACCGGGAGATGGGAAGAGAACATTGTTTTTATAAAAATGTAAAACGGTCAATGGTTTACGAATTTTAGTAATTTTAAGTCGCGCTATGTCGCTGCAGGTTCCAAGTTCACGAAGAATAAGAGATGAATAATATCCAATTCGAATTTCGGGCTACAAATTCAGATTCTTGATTAACGATTTCAAAGTCCTCGGATACCGTATTAGGCACATGAAAATATGACGATTCTTTTTATCTTTAATTACTATAATGGATTCATCATTACAAATTTCGGAAGTCTGACTTTGGATTCGTTATCGGTGACCCGAAAAACCTCCGCCTACCAATTTGTACAGAAATCGGAATTTTCTTATTCCTTTTTTTTCACCATATCGGATCGCCGTTTTGGATTTCGCAATCTGACTTCAGATCCGTGATCAGCCACCCGAAAACCCTACGTGTACCAATTTTCATCAAAATCCAAATGTTTGTATTTTTTTTTTAGCTCATTGAATAAACCAAATTTAAAATTGGCAAATATGACCTTATATTTGTGATTAGCGATCCAAAAACCTGACGGTATGAATTTTCATTCAAATCCATTCATTCGTTCTCAACATATCGTATTGTTATACGATTTTATGGAATTTCACTATCCAAATAATTAAAAAATTACCGAACGGATCGAAACCAAAATCTAATCAGTTCTAAGTTTGAAAAAACCGCGTCGATTGAGACGAAAATCATTGAAATCCGATAACTCGTTATCGAGACCTTCGGAAAATAATTGAATGTGATTCTCTAAACTTCAAAACCCGAGGATCTAGCCGAAAGTCGACTTGTCGTTTTCCGGGTGATTACAATAGCTTCCATCTTATCTCAAAACGAAAAAATGGGAAAGTTGAAAGTTCCGAGACAAAAAAAAGTCTCGGCACACAATCTCACGCAAACCTCGATTCCAGTTCTCATTGGATTAAACGATATTTACTTTTCGTGTAGTTAATTTCTTCCGCCTCTACTCTAAGAACCGATTTACATCCAGCGTGAATTTTGATCCCGAAGTTGAGTAGGTATAACAAACCCGTGTAATCACGATGTTAGATATTCGTCGAACAAAGTGCTTTGCCCTAAGCACCGGGCAAGATGAATAAATGCAAATACCTGGACGCAGGAAGGCAGGGCAACCCGTTGATAAATAGATGGATAGATAGATAGATAGACAGATAGACGGATAGATAGATATATTTGTACAGGTAAAGTGAGCTTTTTAAATTCCTTACGCGCGGCGGTTCCTGAGCGGAATGTCCGTGCGGTAAAAGTATAATCCTGCGCAGGGATGAACGACATACAGCCAGGTATATATATGTTGTATGAGCCGAGATCTTATCTTTCGCGTTTACACAAAAAACCGAGAAGCCTTCCTGGGCTGCGCCAAATTGCCAGCTCGTCCTTACGGGTGTTGTAATTACCTCGTTATCTGCAATCGTACGATTAATTTCACGTTTGAAAATTATAACCCCGCAACGGACTCGTAGGTGCCCCCATATATGTATATATATATATATATATGAAATAGGCTTGAATTTCACACACGCGTACGGTAGAATCTCATTTTCCTCATTACACTTTTTTTTTTTTTTTACTTATCAGTTTTTGCATTTTTATTCTCACACTCTCGTTCGTTCGTTCGTTTATATCTCACGACTCGATCGTCGTCAAGTTGTGCCTAAGTTTTGTGTAAGGTGTAGACGGGCGCGGAGAGTTTTGTGCGCGTTTTACGATAATCTTTTCTCGGTGAAATTAAGCCATTTATAATAACACCGACGTTGTTTTATTATTCATTCATATTCAAGAATCCGAATGGCACAACGTTATACAAATAGGTACTTAATATGTGCAGTACATTTGTATACGTTGTACCAACTCTGAGGAAATGATGATAAATTCTCACAATCGTACAGAAACGTCACCGCGGTAGTTTGATTTTATTTTTTTATTTTTTTTTATTTTTTATTCCGTTCGGTTAGTATACGAATTATTAAAATTCGGATGTAAATTTTTGTTTTTATTCACCATTCGATTGAATTAACGCTCTTGCGTTAATCTGAACGAGGAAGCGACTTGGGTTCAGTTTTTATGAAACTTGTACAATCGGTTCGATATGATTATTGAATTTCGATTATTTTTTTCTTTTTTTTTCTTAGAAATCGTGAGTTGAACGCTCCGAGATGCTGGTTAATCGATTCTCAGATTCTCGACAGACCTGTCATACTCAGATATATACATATATATATACATATATATATATATATATATATTCACCTGCGTCGTCTCTTTATAAGTATCGAATTATTTATTCCGTAACGCGTTAATCCGACAACGACCGGTTCTATAAGATTGTAATAAACACCTCCTTTCAAAGAGACGCTGACATTTAATTCAGGCGTATTATAACACCCGGCTAATCATCCGCTCTCCTTCGTTTCATACGATATTAATAACTCGACGCGACGATTATCCATAATCCGAAAGAAAAAGAGAAAACGGAAAGGAAGAAAGAGAATTTTTAATTTTTTTTTTTCAAAGTTTACGTAGAAAAAAAAAAAAAAGACGACAACTCCGTCAATTTCCATTTTCTCGCCATTCATTTTTTCCCCAGACCGCTGTCAGCCATTTTATGTCTTCGTGTCGGCGTCTGTTTAACCGAAATAAAAAAAAATTCCCCAAGGGTGTATAACAATTATCTTGTGTATGTACGAGTATAGTTGAAATAAATTATTATACCATCTTACTTACATAGGTATATATATATATATATATATATATATATATGTATATACACGCATATATAGGAAGAAATAATATGTTCAGTACTCTGACGACATGTTATATGTGTAGATATATGTGGTATATATATGTGTATATATATATATATATATATATATATATACACACATATATATATCGCATATAAATGTAACATTATTATACCTCGCGCTACTCTAAATGCGAAGCACTTTGGCTCAGCTGTTATCAGTTGGGCATATCTCGTTGCCAGAAAGTGTCGCTTTTCCCCTCAAATTATAACCGGCGGCCATTTTTACTCCCGGATATGACGTGTCTCGGTGGACGCCCATACAGTTATTACCTCGTACCTACGCTGTGATATCACCTTCGGATCTCTCGCCGTTACATACGTGTGCAGTACGTATAATACGCGACGTTTCCACCCGGGATCTTTTGTGAAAGCGATCGCAATTCGGAATCACGGACGTACGACATTTCTATGAGAGGAAGAAAATTTTTACGGAAATCAGAGAGAGAGAGGGAGAGAGAGAGAGTGAGATAGAGAGAGATAATGGGGCGATCTTGAAATCGGGAATCGGGACTGACTTGGCGTTTTCACCGCTGGTTCGTTGAGTGTAATTTAAATAATTGTGTTATGCTTTTACTCGACTAAAATAGACGGCGGCTACCGTAATTGCTCGGACGAATTATCAAACGGATCTGAAACACAATGCCAGCCTTTACCTGGTCCTTCTCTAATTCTCTCCTCTCCTCACCTCTCCTCTTCTCTCTTCTCCTCACTCGTATAGGTACCCACATCGTAAGGTGAGCGTCTCTCTTGCCTCGGACAAGGCTAGTTAGACAGTCCGTCTACCATTAGCGATAACCAGCCGGGGGAAACAAAACTGTAATATTCATGTGTAGGAAGCGCGACTTAGGACGAGCAATTTTTTCATTCACGATCAATCCAAACTATCGTATTATCCTTGTTGTTTCTCCCGACCGAAATGGAATGGAATGGAATGGAACGCAATGTAACGTAAGTCACTCGTCGGCGATGTGTAATTCATCATTTTACCAACTCCGCGTACAACGAGGAGCAAAAACAATCAGGTGCTGCGCCTTTCTCTCGTCCCTTTTCCCTCTTACGTTGTTCGAGGCACTCACCTGGTAGCACCTGGTTACCGTCTTCTACGGTTTAAACCACCTCGTCATTCGTAATTTTAACCTCAATTTTGCGCCGCTGCATTGCGAATATTGGTATGTGTTAACGTCATACGTGTCTCTGTGTGCGTGGGTGTGTGTGTGAAGCGGTGAAAGATGGATGGAATTTGCGAATCGGTAGCTGCGCACACGAGACCAATAATCTGCACAGCATCGGCATCGTTATTATGACCGAACGAAAGTGACGATGACTCGAAATAACTTTCGACATTTTGTTCATATTCTCACTTGTCAGTTTGATTTTCGTACTAATTTTTTCTACGTCACCGTGATTTTATCGTCGGTATCAGGCATTCTAGTGACTTTACGTGGATATAAATTTCGTTTGTTTTTGGCTTAGAGTTGTCAAATGGGTTGGAAATTTTGATAATATTTGTTAATCAGGAAAATAAAATTTCAGTGTAAATTCTATGTGAAAGACATCGAAAATAATCTTATTCAATCCAAGATGGATAATGAAATAGTATCGTAAAAATGCTTAGTTCATATTCGTTTGCCAATATTTTTTTTTCTGAAATATCTGCGCCTTGAGAGTTACTTAGTCAATTGTCAGCTTAAAATGTTGCAAATTCATTGAGTTATGACTTTTTGAGTATAATGATTAATTTTCCTGTATTTTGTTGTGTTATAATTTTTTTTTTTTTTTTTTTAATGTGTTTTTCGTATTCAAAATTTCATTTCCCTAAAGATAACTAAGTTTCTTTGAAATATAACAGTTAAAGAGATATCTATGCACCTACGCAACAATTTTTGACGTGGCATCTCGAGTGTTATACACAGGAGGTGTGCAGCTTAAGGGTTAATCAAATTTCTACAGGTATTTGAACAAGTGTCATAATATTATATCTCGATTTATTCATTATTTATTCACACATGTTCATAATAATATTATAAAAAGGTAAAGTTTGTGTATTTGTATATAAGGGGTAATCTGTAAAACTACCGAACCGATTTGAAAAATTCTTTCTCTAATAAAAAGCTAAACTATCCCTCAGTAACATAGGCTATAATTGATTCCGATAAAAATAACTTGTTACTTTCAATTCTCAATATTTGTAAATCAAGAGAAAAAGTACAGCTTGACCAAATGGTTGGATATAACCCAAATATAATATTAGTCCGATGTGATGGACAACTTTACGTTCCGGGGTTAGATTGCCATCTTTTGTGCAAGCTCCAATCGTAGAGACACTTACGTGATTAAGTGTACATTTAACACAGATTCGCCATTAGTGAATATCGCCCATAAAATTATGGACAAAATTACATTTATCTATGAAAGTATAATTTCACAACGACATTGAAGCTGTTGACACGTCGCGTATGCGGTGGTCGAAGCTGCTAACCAGAGAGCAGTCAAAGTTGGAATCGGCGAAACCAGTAGCAGCAACAACAGCAGCGGCAGCTGGCAGGTGTAGGTATTTATTTTGCGAGTGTGCGACGAAGGAGCCGAAAGTTGACAAGCAAGATAAATCCCAGAGGCGTGCGAGCGAGGTGGTGGATACGTAAGGTTACACGAGCGAGGAACAACCTCCTCAGTCCTCGTATGGCTGTTGGTCGTAGACGATGTAAACCGCAAATTGGATTATAATTTGCCGGAGATAAGTCACGCTACTCCTACTCGGACAGGCACGGTGGTAGGTTGGTTATATGTAAGGTGTACACGAAAGGTAAAGGGGGAGAGGATCGAGAGGAGAGAAAATATCGAAGTTGCCGCGACTCGGTAGGTAACACTCTTCGAATCGTGCAAATTCCACGTATAATGTCCGTCCCGAGCCGTCGGTCGTCGTCACTCCCGCGCCCCTCTGCCTCTGCCAATTATTTAGTAATTGAATATACCGAGAAGCCGAGAGTCATCGTTTAAATTATCATTCTCGGAGTGACGCGGTGATGCTGATTCGAGCCGAGAAAAGTACCTCGCACCTCGGCACGCTGCTCTGTCCCCGCCTTTGGCATCGTCGTTTGTCGGTGTATTTTTCAATTTTGGGGCACAGTCCTCTTTCCGTACATCCCCGCGAGCCGTTATACGTACAAGAATTCATTTCTGGCCGCGCTTCCAACATCCGATAAAACAAAACCCACGACGCAGTCTCTTCGTACCGGTTCTCTAGATGCACGGGGCAGCCATGTTCGGTTTAATGACGTGGCGGAAAACGCGGGCACCGATCGTATATCATTAACATTAATTATCAAGTCACGGGTGAGGCTGCGCGTCGTGGAATTGAGCTCGTTAATGCGGGCAGCCTTGCAGAGTTTGGCGAACGGGCGATAAGCGCGAGCGTTAAAAATCGTCGATTCGAGTCCTGATGCGCGTAAAAATCACGATCTCAACCCCACCTCCCCGCAGTCTGATTCGAAGCTTTCAAAGTATCCTCTTACGCGGCCCGCGTAAGAGTTTGTGAGTTAGATTTTTAGGTTAGGGTTTTCATCCCTCCCTCCTTCCTCCCTCGCTACGTTTCGGCCGTCGGTGTATAGGGCTGCACTAGGATTAGCCCAAATGGTAATCCCGTAGGCAAAGGACTGCGCCATACACGGGGTATATGATGTTTTTATAGCGGGGTCGTAACCCCAACGCATAGCCGTATAGCCGGCTGTCACTTGTTTCATGTTTGCAGCCCGCTGCTGCAAGCCTTGTTTGATCTTTGCACGCGCTTCAATTGTTTTTTTATTTGCCATCAACTAGACGGGTCTCTCTCTCTCTCTTTCTCTCTTTCTCTCTATCTACAAATGCCGTCGCTGCCTTGCGAGCAGCTTTACACACGTCCGTTTCTTCTTAAACTTTTCCGTTCCGGTTAGGTATACACACAATCCTGTACACAAAAATTTTTGTTTAACTTATCACGGACCGCCTTTACCCATAAACAAAGCCAAGTTACGTTCGCATTTTCAGCCTGTATTAATATATAGGTATCCGCCTACGGTGTAATGTTATACAGAAGGATTGGTCATAAGACGAAGTGTCGAGGTATCACAATGGGGTTAGAGAGCGAGGACCGAGCCCCGTCTACCAGCAAATCGGACAAGGCAATTGTCATCATTTCTCAGATATTCTTGGCTATTTGTTAGCCCGCGGGGGTAACGTTCGTCTTTTGTTGAAGATCGAGGCGGAATCGCATTGTGCGACGCTAACGACGTCCCGTCGTCGAATTGTCGTTGTCGTTGTCGTTGTTGTTGATGTTGTTGTACCTGTAGCCTATCGAAAAAGGCGAAACTTCTTTCCCGTGATTTCCTCCTTCCCTTATTACACATACACAGACGCACACGTTCTTACACCTACGAACGATTCCATTTACCTCACGCGCCAAACACGTACAAAGGCTGACCCGCGGTTCGCCTCGCGGATTATTATGCTATTAATCAGCCTTGATGACACTTTACCGATGCCACACAACGCGCGGAGTCGAACCCCGACGCCTTTCTCACCTTCTCTCTCACTCTCACATTCTGCGCCACTCTTCTTCTTACTATCTATTAACCCTCGAAACAATTGCGAATTGACTGCCGCGGGTTACGGCGAGGCGCGAAATCCAAACGAATTTATCGTTATTTTATGTATTGCTCCGTTGCCCGGTGTATAATCTGTGCGCGATGTTGCAGGACTACCCGAACTCGGTTCCAGTATATTCACCCGAGGACCTGTAACATCGGTGTCGAAAGATTTCGTGTTCAACACCCTGTAAGGAGCTCACGTGTTTGAGGTAAGAATTCAAGTTCCGAAAAATATTAGTTATTTTACACATGTTCGGTATGGTTATTGGTGCAGGTGCTCTCATTGATAAATACCCGCTGTATTTTATAATTCAATCGACGGAAGCTTATGTTGATAGTTTTACAAGATTTTTTTTTTGTTCTCACTATCCGTACCGAGATGAACAGCTGCTGACAAATCGAGCATGTAAGAAAAATTGACTATATGTATATATCGTTGGTAAATATATCGTTATTTGAGTTTATGCCTGCGCATATATATGTATGTACACGTACGTACACGTGTAAGATATGCTGCTGTCAATTTGACGCGGCATTTTCAAATTCGGTAATACACGCCTGTATAACTTATAGTCGAATAAATATTTACAACGATATCGATGTTGCTTGAACAATGCGCGTGTGCAGAATCTATACGTTATAATGAAACAGGCGTGTTGTGGCTGTTGGGTTGCCACACGGCTTCACGAGGAGCGCGACAAAAAGTTTGGTAGAAATTTGTGGTTTTTTTGTTTCTGTCTCTCTCTACTTTTTCTTGCTTCTCGCCTTCTTTCCTCTTTTCCTCTTCCGTGTGGACACATCCTGATGTCGTTTACGCGTGCTGGCTCACCGCCCGGCACCTCCTTATTTTCTCAAAAGCACTGCAGCAGCAATTTCTACGCGCGACTCGATCCCGAGCCCGTGGCTAATTGACACGCGATACAAGAGGGTATCACGTCGTAGGTAAAACGAACGCAGGACACGTATACGTGTTCCGAATTACATTATAATTTATAATATCCTCGTAGAGCGTATACATCTGTGTGTATACGTGTGTAGACATACACGGGGGGAACGGTGTTGCGGGTTATTGGGAAAAAAGTTTTACCGTGATAAATCTGAAATTTAATTCGCCCCGGGCCTGCAGCGGAGGGTAACGAAAAAAAGGATGAACAAAGGTAGAAAAACACGGGCAGTATTCGGTGGTTGAATTCAAATCCGTTAAAAACGTGTTATACTTATACACGGAGGCGGAACGAGTAAGGTGTTTGTATGTACGTATTAATATACACGCGGGCTTAATTCCGTTTGAAAGAAAATTTTTTAATAATAATAGTAATAATAATAACAAAAGACAAAAGAACCGGCGTGAGAAGTAAATTTTTTATAAACAAATTTTCGCTCTCCTCTTCGGCTCGCGTACCGCAATCTATATATAATTATATACATATGTATAATACAGCTGTGATCAAAATGAATTTTAATAAACGCCATCGCGGATGAAATCTGAGTTTGAGTTGTTCGTGCAGACAACGAAAGAAAGCCTGTGTACGGTGCGAATATATAATATTCCGTGAAAATCGTTGAATTGAAAAATCATCGACCCCCCCCACAGCCCCTTGGGTTAAGTCGTCGGTAGCGCGCTCTAAGTCGATATAGTGTTTTGTTTGACCCCGAGACCCAGCGAAGAGCGAATGCAGCTGTATATATGGGGCGAGCTGCGAAGCAAAATACACTCTCGAGAGTCTCCGCGGGGGATGAATCGAGTGTCACTTGTTTTCACCATCGGGGCCAAAACTCCCGGGGGACACGTCGAAAATACCTATCGTTCTTCGACGGCGTCGGTGGTGGTGATGGTGGTGGTGGAGGCGGTCTGGAGAGAGGCGCCTGATCAAATCGATATATAGCGTTTTGTTTTTACATCCTGCTAAAAGCTTCGAACCTTCCGTTCACTCCTTATCCCACATCCTCATGCCGTTACTCCCTCTGCACTCGCCGGTAGGTTACGCGGTATTTGTTTTTTTTTTAACCTTAGCAAAACCCTCCCGCGGTCAGGGAAAACCCTTTAATTTGTTTTATCGAAGACAGTCTGTTTCTTCGGTCCAATTTACGTGCGAGTATAAACATAACCTGTACGCGTGTGTAAGAAACAATCTAACAACGGAGGCGATCGATCAATTCACTTCTCACTCTCTCTTTCGCTTTTTCTCTTTCTCTCTATACGTGTTCCCCGTCCGTCTGTTCCGGCACTCAAATCTGCAGTCAATTGTTTCCAGCTAAACTGTTTGCCTTTTGGAGAGAATGGGAGTGCGAGAGAAAGAGAAAGAGAAAAAGTGAGAGAGAGAGAGCGGGATTGAGGAGCAGTGTGAGAGGAGGACCGAGGGCAGCACCCCACGCTAAGCCGACGTGTTTACACAGCTAAATACTAGAGAGGAGAGAGAGACTGTTTGTAAATCAAGAATTTGAAAAAGAGTGGGAAAGGTGGAGGTGGTGGAGGAGGAGGAGGGAGGAAATCGTTTAGGTGAGAATCGGTATACACATGTCTGCGTGGTATGAGAAGAAGAAGAAGAAGAAGAAGAAGAAGAAGAAGATATAACCGGCGCGACGTGATGCCTGGATTCGAGCGAGGTGTCCAGATTAAGATCCAATACAGATTAGGTCATCTAGTTATAAATTCTGCCGCGTAATGATTGCGCAGCGTGGATAGAATTTTCAATCTTCGTGCTCTCTTACCACAAGAGAGATATAATATACACGGTACACCTATAAAGATCTAGCTTATTACCCGGTTGGGTGTATTTGTGGGTCCACGTAGCATGATCTCGCTTGTAGAAAACCGTCTCATGAAATTAAGACGCATTCGTGAGATGGGTTTTCAATTTGAAAACAATTAATCATCGCCTTCCATACGTTACCAGGTAACGACTTAATTATAAAACAATCACGTGTGCCTTCGACGAAACAAAACACTCCATCGACGCGATACGGCCCAGCTAGCGTCTCCTCTCCTTTTCAGAGTATGTGCTAAATCACCTTCGGGTCGTTTGTTACCCGCGCCCTCAATGCCCCCCATTCCATTTCTCTCTCTCTCTCTCTCTCTCTCTCTCTCTCTCTGTCTTTCGCTTTCACTCCATCTCCGCATGCGGCACGAGAAAGAGAAAGAGATAGGAAAGTTGGACATGCGAAGAAGAATTTTTCCCGAACAGAGAGAGCCCACATCGTGAAATTGATCGTTTAGTTAAATCGGGATCAACTGTTATAGATGGGTGCTCGGTTTCGTGTGTCCTTCACCGCGTATCGGCCGCAAGGAACCATTGTACAGCAGGGTCCTTCCTTACGCACGTCAGTTATCCAAAAAATCTCGAAAGGTATCCATCTCGGGATCTCGAACCTCGCTACCTTCATTCATGGTTGAAGAGATTTCTTCTGTTTACTATCCCGCACACAGAGGCGAACACACCCACGCGGGGCCACGGACGTGTGTTACGTGCACATTACATCCCGTATATTTTGTGAAGATCGGGGACCTCCTGGCGGCCGCTTACTACCGCGGTCAGATTGTCAGTTGTTTAATTAACCATGAAACAAGGGAGGAGGGTAGGAGCGGACACCATAGACGAAACCGCATGGGACATTTGATACACCCTCATGCCCGGAGGCCCTTTATAAGGTAGTCCTTGGAAAACACCATCGGTACCTGAATCCTCGTAACCAGATACCGCATGATCTCGGAACGTTCTTGGCTGGAAGTTGGTTGGAACCCTATATCACAGGTGCTGATGGCATTACATACACGCACGTTCCTTCGGACCCGCGGCATGAGGACGCAGGTAAAACCAGGTAAGAAAGGCTGCACCGGAGCAGCGTTTATCCCCCGCGATATAACAGGACGACCGACCAACCGACCCGGTAAAGACATCTGAACTAACCTCGCTGAAGCAGTCATTATCTAAAAGCTTCCGCTATTGATCAAGCAAACACACATCCGAGTCGCCATGCATGTGCAGGCGTTGCGCGGTCAGAGTGTGGTCCAGGTCTACTTCGTAATACTTGTCATAAATCAGGCACTCACTCGGACCTCTTACGGTCCGCGTGTCTGTGCGTTTCTCTGCTCCTTGTTTCAAGTCATCTCGACGCATTTAACTCCGTCTCTCTCTCTCTCTCTCTCTCTCTCTCTCTCTTTATCTGGACAGAAAGAAGTCCGGTACTCTCGTCCAATGCTGGCGGCCTCTGCGGAGCATCACAGTCGACGGTGAAAAATCGATACGTGCAATATTCTTCGGGGTGAGAAGACGAGTCATTAGCCTGCCAGGCTAATGTCTCAATCTCAGTAATTAGCGACCGGTCGACGGCAGTCCGGGTTATCGATGAGATAATGCGCAGTGTCAGGTTCCGAGACGTGAACTCGGTCCAGCGATCCCTAACGAGCCCGGATAACGAGAAAGCGTTACACCGGCGAATATCCCCTGCAATGACCCCTTGTAGAAACGTCCGGAAAACGACACTTCAACACGCGTTTCAGGCAAAGATTCTATCTTGCGTGTCGAACGATGATGATACGATATTTACTTTCGAACAAACGGTACGCTCTACAACTTCGGACGAGGAGGACCCTGATCCCAATTCGTTTCACATCTTTTTCCGACGATACTCAAAGTCTTGAAAGTTATCGAGAACCCGCGGGGATAATAAAACAAGATCACTCACCGAACGTGCTTTGAGATATAGCCACGCGTTTTCTCATAGCTCTCACACGTACACTTCGCAATATTAACTTGTAGCCGTTATACTTTATCGAGAATACATCGTCGATGGATTTAATAATAAGATAGTTACACTGAGAAAAATTTCATCTGTTACAATAACTAGAGAAGTTCAGTAAAACAGGTATCGTTAAAAAAAAAACTGTTTGAATATTGTTGGAATTACGAAAAACGGGGTACTTTTTTTGCTAATTGCGACGCAAAATCAGTTTGTGAGGTTTACTCTACTTTGTTAGTTAAGCGAGGCTTTAACGTCAATTTATTGTTGCACAAGCATTAAATTTTCGCAACAGTGACATGAAAATATAGTAACAGTGATCGTAATGAGAAAGAACAGTAACGGATACCAGAGTTTCCGGTAACAGCTAGAAAACTAATTTTCATTTTCTTACTAGAACTATATTTTTCGATTGTGGTAAAAAATGAAAATAGTTAAGGACTGAGCGGTAACCGGAACTAAAAATTTCTCTCAGTATAGAGTAAATCGCTGCTTTGTTTCTCGCAGACTCCTGTAAGCTATACAGCAACGATAAGAACGTAAAACGGTTCGAGTTGTTTCACTGCACTCTCTCTCTCTCTCTCTCTCTTTCTCTCTCTCTCTCTCTCTCGCTCTCTCTGCTGCTCCTAGTCTTACGTTTTTTCAAACTTCTCAATGGAGCCGATCGCATACCTCGCGGAGACTCTGGCTGGTTGGTATTCTCCAGAGACTATCATGCGTGTAATTAGAATGGTGCAAGACGTCCCTTTGTTTCCTGGATGAGGTGCTTTCGTCGTTTTCCATATTTATCTCCACTCGGCCTGTATTTTCGGACACTGCGGTACGAGGAAAGTTGTTCTTTCTCGGTCCCAAGAAGAGAGAGAGAGAGAGTAAGAGAGAGGCTGCGGCTCCTAGGCGGTCTCGTGCGACGGAGCGTGATTAATATGGAAGGTTCTAATATACGAAAGCAAAACGCCTAACGCGTCGGTAGGCCTCGTTCCTCTCGTCCCTTTCCCGGCGTCGCGGCATGCACGATATTTCATTCTATTCCAAGAACAATGTCGATGGAAGGTATCGGTTACCTTATGACCCTTTTATGCGCTGAGTACTCCTTTCAACGCCTCGAATCTTTTCTCTTTATTTCTTACCCGGCCTCGGGCTTTATCTTTCCTTTGTTTTCTTTCATTTTTTTTCTTACCGCCTAATTCCTCCCCCCCCCCCCCCCTCTCTCTCTCTCTCTTACACACACATTCTTCCGTCCTCGATCATCTCTCCTACTTTCGTCGTCTCCATACCGATTCTTTCACTACCCATAACACGCCGCCGCTAATGAGCACCGATTATTATGTCTCTCGCCTCCGGTATAACAATCGACCATCGGTCACCCCGATCGCTCTCTGTGATCCGAAGCTCGTTTATTTCGACCAAAACAAAAGATCTCACTGACGCGCGATGATAAAAGCTCGATGCAGGGGGGCGGGCAAAGCCCATCATCTTAGTCTCTCATCCTACCACAGTTGATACAAACAATATTAGAAACATAAAGAATGTTGCACAAGTGAAAGAATCATTTTTCGCCAGGAACCCTTCGCAAGGGGGTGAGAAGACAATATAACATAAAAAAAAAAATATATATATATATACACATACATATCTCTTTGGCGTGGCGTGGCGTTAGGTGGGCACGGATACTTAAGCACGAAAAGGAACAAAGCGGGATCTGAGATCGGGGTAGAATGGAATCGAGTGCGTGGAATGGAAGGAAATAGAATTGCCAAACGCACGCCAAATGTGCTTCGAGGTACAATTGTACCTACCTACTCGCGGAGCTGAAACGAATCGATATCGTGACGGTATATACGAGACAAATTAGTTGCTTGTGGTCCAATATTCTCCGCCCTAACGTTTCGCCCCATCGAGGTGCCGCCGGACCAGAACAGTCGGGGGATTGCGAGAAGCGTCCCGTGGGGTTGGCGTGAAAACAACTCCACGCATCACGATCCGCAGACGTGAAACAAAAACGGTGTGTGTGTGTTTTTGTGTTTGCAACAGCGTCGCGATTCTGTCGACGAAAGGTGGTGACAGCTGCCGATGAACTCTGCCGGTGCGGAAACAACTTTTGCACACCACAAGACGTGGAATTGGCGGAATTGATGGACACGGAAAGGTTTTCCTCCCTGCGGGCAATTACCCGATGGTCTCGAGGGTATGTTTCTCTTGTTTCCTACTATCCGCCAAAGCCGTTGTCCAGGTGGGTTGGATAAAAAGGTGGCCATATCGCGGGAACGACGCTAATTATTTCACAATCTATTAAGCGGTGGGCGGTCATTTTTCTTCTCAGGGTCGTAATGTACGAGCTATAGAAGGATGTAGTGTAATGGGGGTAAATTTGTCGGTGTTGTACCGTATTGATTTAGGGAGAATATGTGGTCTGAATTAATAGCAACCTGTCCCGTGGAAGCGTCGTGATGGATTACATTATATGGGCCGTCAATAGTGGCCGGGGTTCTTTGTTTAGCTAACGCGGGAATTCCGGCTGATGATTTCCAACCCGCGCCCTTTGACGATGGAAAAAGTAATCGTTAACCACCAACGATTCGTATTGTTTGACCGGGAGTGCCGATATAAACCAAACGCCCTTTCTTATTCGCCTAATTTTACCCACTTCGCGTAAAACCTGAAGCTCCGGCCACACGCCTGTCCTTCCAAATCTTATACCAGCGGTCCTGTTGTTTTCTGGAATTCCTTTTTCATCCGACCGCACGCGGTCTGTATAACTACAAGAAACACGCCGGATCTCAAAATGATTAAAAACTGAGAGGGGAGTGCGGGACGCGGTTAGGCGGAGTAATTAATAAGGGAGAGTGAGGAAAAAAAGAAAATTATATTAACGGGGGTGTCATTTATCACGAGGAAGTCGTGCTGGCGCAGGTGTCATCGTGGATGGAAGCGAGAAGCGCTAATGACGACCGATGATGATGAACGCCATCCTGCTACATTTATACCCCATGTGTTGATGCTTCGATGATAAATTAAGCGATCGGTACTTTAGCACGCGGTTCTTACAGGTCTACGTATCGTCCAACGTTTTGCAAAACGCGTTTACGCAGGATTCGACGAAGGCACGGAAAGCACGAGATACACTGACAAAGGATAAGTCTTCTAATACACCTGGGAGCTTATCAAAATCTGATAAGACTGGGCAGCGGCAGTCCATTCCTTGTCCTAAGCCAGTGTTGCTTCGGGCCAAAACTCATCCGCCACCAAGCCCGGACTCGGCTCAGAGAGGAAGAGAGAGAGAGAGAGAGAGAGAGCGACAGAGAGGGAGAGGAAGCGAGAAACCCGACCCAATCCAAGTCGACTAACCTGACCGAGCTCAACGCGGCGCACACATGCCAACGTTCCAGTGTCGAGGATCAGAGCTCGGGGAGAATGTGCGATGGTGTGTGACTCGACATCCCCATCCCTGGTTCTCCAACTCTACTTGTTCTCTTCCTCCTTCTCTTTCACTCTCTCACTCTCTCCTGCTCTCTGTGTGGTGCGTCGGGTGCTTGCTTCATGCTTGGAGATTGCTTGGGGGCTTTTTGGGTTCGGTTATATTGAATAACTCGCTCGCTGGACCGCGAAAATATACGATGAATCCGTCGAGCGGAGCGGGGTGAGATGACTTCGTGTAGTGTATGCTGCATGGATTTGTTTTTCGCCAATACCTAGCTTGTTGCCAATTTCAGTTCCGGGAGGTACTTGGCTCGGCTCCTCATCCGTGCTATTTGAATTTTAATCTCTATTCGTAATCCGGGATCTATTTTATTCGATCACTGATCGCCATCGCGTCATTGGAATCTCACTATCGGTGACACGAATCGACGGTTTTCATGACTCGTTCGAAGACGGTCGTTTCCAATGCCTAAATTTACCCGGTAAGCCCACGGCGTTTCTGTTTTTACTGATTCACAATTTTCGAAGAAGCTCTTTCGTAAGAATAAATGCACTCAGCTTGAGCATAGATTATATTAACAATACATTAGGGTTTCAAAAGACCCCCGAGGTTTCTCAACTTGCAAGCAATACCAGAAAGTGATTAGGGTTGTACCTTCGCTCTGTAATCGCCTCAAAGTCTTTCGGAACAGTTGTATTGACAATGCGTTGAACAAGAATCGGAGCATCAACATCTTGTGGTATATCATCTCAAAGTCTGATCTTTTCACGAGAGACGTGTCGTTGGTGTTTAGTCAGCTTGATTTTCGATCGAAATAAAAGTGTTTACAATGTTTCGGTATATCCGGATGCGTCTCATAAATTCAACTTTCCCCACCGATTTCAGCGCGTGTAAGTAGAAATGTAATCAACTGGGAAATTCCCATTTGTCGAGGTAGCGTCTTCCTCTTAATCTGCTTTTTCGTCCGTTCAAAAAATCGTACAATCGGTCATAACCATAAAAATTCTGAATGAGCCCTCGACACGGAAAGCGAGAAGACAGAGAGGGGCGAACTCATTGATCGTTTAACACTTTGAAAATGCCCGTTAGCGATCGAGTCCAAGTACAAAAAGTAAAAGGTGCGGTATATAACATCGGGGCAATGAAACCACTAGCGTGAAATGCTTACCACGCGTTTGTGCGAGACGTCTATCCACCCAGCCACCCACCATCTCTACCCTTTCTCACCTCCCCCCTCTCACCTACCTGTCTGCCTACTGACTAGCGGCAGTCAGTCGACAGGTGGTAATCTATGGAAACCATAGCACGGCACTACGGTCTAACCGACCTTTAATGCTCTTCTTGCGGGGGATTTACCCTAAGGAACACCCGGCAGTGAGATCCCAGGTGTAAACGGACCGATACCGTAATGCGTGATGTTTCACCTAAGGCACGCTCCTGGATGTCGGGTTGGAAAGGACGGGACTAAGTAAGAGAGATCGTCCCTTATAGTTTTTGGAATTGTCTATTCATCTTGTAACCCAGAAATGGAACTAGAGCCGAGGAGAGATTGGGAACGATGAAGGGATAGTGAGGAGCTTCGTCCACCAAATGCGATTTCAGAGACGTAATTTGAAAATCGTCAAACCGACGGCAGCCGCGGCCCTCCCGGCGGCTCTGGTGAAATGAAATTACGCAACCCTCTTCCAGATTGTCCCTAGAGCGAGCCGATGCGGAGAGAGAGAACCCCGCCACAAAGGCACATCGTTTGCCGGGTACAACGTCGTAACAACAACAATTTAGCTAACCGCTAACTGGTATCAAACGCTCCGCTAATCGCTCCACGTCGTATAAGCGATACAAATATTCACCCTGTGCACAGGTCGTTTAAAACGAAATGGCTCTTATCGTACCCGCATCGGTAATTGGAATACAATACCAAAGACCTTGGATCTCGTTAGTTTTTCACATTTGACAAAGCTAAAGGTCCAATGCAACGTTTTGCTGTTTGAAAAACCGACAGCTGATCTCTGGATTCTTTTCCGCCGTCGAATCAGTTTTTCACATCAACTTATGCGGGTGGAAAATGTTGAGACAGCTTCTAACTTTTTCAGTGATACGAGTCAAGTTTGTACATTTCAGAGATGGACAGAGACGCTGGAAAGCGACGAGGGAACGAAGTAGCTCTTTTAAAAACACATGTTCAACTTCGGAAGTTCACTGTTTTTACACATGTCCCAACCAAAGGACCGTCGGTAAACCGTCGAAAGCGAGCAACAAAAGGGCAAGAAGAATTACAAGAGTAGAACTTACTGATTTTTAGCGGCGGCAGCTCTGTCCCTCTGTCTCCGATTCTTGAACCAGTTTCCAACCTGCGTTGGTGTCAGTCCCGTCGCTCCTGCGAGTTCCCGCTTCTTTCCCGGATTCGGATAGGGATCCTGGAGGTACCACTCTCTGAGCAAGGACCTAGTGCGTTCCTTGAAGCAATGGGTCTTCTGCTCGCCGTCCCAGATTGTTCTGGGCAGGGGGAACTTCTTCCTTACCCTGTACTTGTCCACTGGACCCAGCGGCCTTCCCCGCAGCTTCTCGGCCTCCTGATAGTGCGCCTCGAGCCACATCGCCTGCAGCTTTCCGTGCGAATCTTTCGTGAATTTATGCCGTTCAAGGATCGCGTAAAGCTCGCGAAAGTGGCCCGAATGGTAGGCGACTATCGCCCTGGCTCTCAGCACCGCTTCGCTCTGGTTCAACTCCTGGATGTTCGGGTGCGCTACCGGCAGGCTCCACAAGAACCTTGCCAGCCTCTCGATGTCTCCGCTTTCTTCGAGCGTTTCGCAGACCGTCGCTACCTGGCCAACCGTAAATGACAGCGGCAACGCGAAGAGCGGCGCCGGGACGATCGGCCCACTGTTGTTCGGCGTCGCACTTCCAGTACCAGCTGGAGCAACGGCTGACATCTCGGTTCTTATTGATGGTTGCGGCCTGGCCTCCCGGTTGTCAGCGACAGTCAAAATTCATTCGGGGAACGGGGAAGTTCGCCGACCGATACCGATTCGCTTCCTCGATATCCTAGAGAATTTCGACTCGGAGTTGGCTAAACGCGGTTTGATCCGGAGGCCTTTCTTTGGGGACGTTTTCAAAAATTCATCCGGGCTCGTGTGTGGTTCCAAAAACTTTATATTTATGGCGATGCTTAGCGATAAACTTTTTTTTTAATTCTTCTTAGCAACCTGGGGAAATTATGGGGTAATAATTGAAGAGCTAATTATCGTTGCGGGGGTAAAGGCTTATTAAAGTTTTCAGGTTACTTGGCTTAATACGTAATCATTTTTTTTCTCTTCGTTTGATTTCGTCTAGTAATTTCACTTGGAATGATATATTCCTGTTTACGACGCAGCGGTTTTTCCCGCGGCGTTAAAGTCACTTTACCAGCGACATCATAATCTTCACATACTTTAGTCCAATGGATTACACAATATTTTATTAGTCTTCCGCCAGAGCTTCGCATTTGTGGTATATTGTCGGCGGTCCGTAATTTCGGAATCACTAAAGTGTTCATAAAGTTCTCAAACATCCGTTAACCATCACACTGACAAAGCCTTCACTTTATAACAATCCCTAAATTACAACTAGCTTTCTATCTTTGAACCAATAGCAATTCGAGCTCCGTTGCAAACACCTTTTTTCCCCCCCGTTCTTCGATTTACGTCACGAATCAGTTCGAATCACTTTTTCAATTCAATTCTCACTCACATCGTATCACGTTGAATTTTTTTCTTATTTTTTCTCTTCACCCTCCTTGCACCCCGAAACGATCGACAAACTTCACCGCCACATTTTACGAAAAGATAGTGTGAATAAAAACTCGCCTCTACAACGAACCAACATACAACAAACAACACGTTCACTCATCGGTATAAGCAATAATCAATTTTACCTGAATTACTCACGTTTTTTTATCATTTTACGTATACTCGTTTTTTTTTTTCGTTATTGGTTTTGATTTTCATACGGTAGTTTATTATTACTTTTTTTTAATTTTCCTGCTTTTTCCCGACTGTTCAAGGAAGTCTTGCGGTTAGGCGAGGGGTGTTGCAACGCATTATTGTTATTATTATTGTTATTATTATTGTTATTGTTATTATTATTATTAGTATTATTATTATTATACGGTTTTGATTTTCGATAGAAATTCGGAGTAGTTGCTACGCGGTGGTCTGCAGAGTCCAGTTTTTGGGCTGTTGCTTCAGTCGGATCAGATAGCAAACTGGTTTCGTTTACAAGCCGTCGTCCCTACCCCGGCTCTCCCCTGCATGATACGTTTGTCCGTGGACGTCACATCGGAACTCCGGGACCAGGAGTCGGTTCTACCTACTCCTCAAAAACGCCGGCCAATACAAGGCCACGCCCACAAAGAGGATCACGATTGGCCCGATCCCATCCCCGTTCCCATGGCAACCTTTATGCGACCCCCGTCCCCCCCACCCTCCCCACCGTCCCCTTCCACCTCTCTCCGCACTTCCTCCGCACAAGTTTTGCCTTGGTTTAATTATCCCCACCCCGTGTATACCCGGCCGGTAAATTCCCCTCCTTACCTCCCCCCCCCGCCCCGTCCCCCACCCCTCAGTAACTCACTCCGACCGTACATCCCTCCGGTTAGACTCTCCCGCAAAGTCGGAGTAACAACCCACGCCTTCCTCACACTCGTTATACGCGCTACGCTCAATGTAGATATAACACGCTCGCTGGGCGGGTACACTTAAAGTGCATCTGAAACAACCCGGCGGAGATATCTTTCGGGGAACCTGTGCAGCCACCCTACCAGAGATACCGAGATGTTTGAGGAGTGAAAATTACTCTCTTATATTCAAGGACGCCTGCGGACTCCGTCTTTATTCTTTGATCCAGGAGTAACGGATATCGACGTAAATGGAAATAGACGTACCGTGACGATTCTGTGAACCGTTGTCGTATTCGGATTTTCGAAGTTAATAATCGAACGCGAGATATTTCGTATCTTGATCGTATGGAAGAATTTTCCTACGGCTTTGCAGCCGGTCGTGCGATCTAGAGGGGGTTCAAAGGTTATTTTAAGTTATCGAACGACGCCGGTGCATTTTGTTATATAATTATCCGCGTTGGTTCGTTGTCAAAAATGTTCGTAAATGTGCAAACGACGCTACATCGGATCTCCAACTCACTTCGAAGCTGCGAGGATAGGCATGTATGGTACTCCGAGTGTACACTCAGGTTAAAATGGCCGCTGAAGTTTCTTACACAGCATGCAATACGCGATGTACGCAGCGTCTCTTAGTTTCCGTGACGTCCTTTTTCATTCAGGGATTTCCCAAACGTAACGGTAATCGCGGGGGTTCTTTGAGCTTTTACGAAGGCATTGAAGTACCAGCAGGCCTGTGCTGAATGGTGTCGTCATGCTGATTGAGGTGTCTACGGAAGGTTGGTCGTGCCTCAATCGTATTTATGCCCAGGTATGTCACAGATGGTCAGGTACTTACCCTCCATCCAAGGTGACTAGGATTGTTGAAGTCCAGGTCGATGCATACGCAGTGCAATGTAACTTCGCCCAAACCCAACCCAGTATTGGAAGCAATTAGTCCTTGGCTGGTGGTCGCATTTACTCGTACTATACGGCTTGGGCAGCAGGATGGGTATTAGCCAAGGAATGGGAAATTCTCAAGGTCAAAATTTACCCAGACTTCCGTAACTCTATCCTTATTATGACAGCTTTGTCGCATTTGCTATCAGAGCACGGATTACTTTAAGTCGACAGACTTTGCAAAGCCTCTTTGACTTCGTTTCTCATTTATCACAGGAACACAGTCGTCTTCCAAACTATAAATCTAATCCTATACGCACGGTCGACGTTCAATTCGAACGAAACAAAGGGGCACTTAGAGTATCAGGACTTCGGATAATACATTTACTGGCAGTACTATTTAAGTTTGATGCAGGTCGAATATTTCTTTTCTTCGTCTTCCGATACCGAGAAAATTCACTCTGTGAAATGCTGATGGTAAATCGTTATACAGAGCTAGTTTCTTCGCAGACTTTAACGGTCTGTTTTAAGGGTCCTCTTTGAGATGACCTTAAAGAGGCTCCAGTCTAAGCGGCATTTATTTATTTTTTTCTCTCAAGTTGCATCGATGGCAGTACGACAGTAAGGAAAGAGATAGGCGATCGCCTTCGGACGACTCGATATGGCGTATAACCCGTTATAGATTCCGCGCTTAGTATAAAGATAACCTGTCAGCGATATCATGAGCTCGCCGCACATCGTATCAGAAAGGCGCGGACGATTATTACGATGAAATTCGACACGAATGTGAGACAGGTAAATTCTGACAGTAGGGGATCACCTCGAGAGGCTTCAAGAATAGGTATATAAGTTACCCTGCAACTGCGACATGCATTAAGCTACCGCAGCTGTGCGCAGCTGGCTGACTTTATGGATCGAGACGATTTCCGCGTGTCGCTTTATACGAATGCGTGCAAAAACGCGTCTCATCTCGCAATTCGATTATCCTCCTACCAGACCTTTCATTTCGCGTCTCGAACGCAGGAAATGACAGAAAAATTTAATCGAACGGGTGAGATGGATTTCTTCGACGTGTAACCGTGAATCCGGCATGTTGACGAAGAACGTTGCCGCCCATGCAGTTGGGGGGAAACTTGTGTACGACATGCACGACACCTAGGGGTGCACAATGGGGCTGGAAGTTCTTCGGTGTATCGATGTGGGATAATCCTGTCCGATTTTTACGGCATCCAGATATTTTCTCCTCTCCTCTCCTCTCCTCGTTTCGCTCTGGGTTCTCTAATTCCACGTGTATGTTCCCCGCTAATACCGGCCTTCCTGCTCGAGGTTGTTGTTCGGGTAGGTACACCCTGCATCTATGGGCGAAGTAAGGGCGAAGGCAGAACTCGGCGGGTAGGTATATACGCTTGCAGCGTTGTAATACTCTCGCAGTCTACCATCACGAGCGTAGGGTAACAATATGGGTGATGTGTCCGCGCGGACTAATGCCTGGTGCCATTATTATTGAACGGTGTACTAATGGGGTGTGATCCTCTTCCTCTCGTCGCGCAACAGTCCCGTCATGAGAATTTAATGGTTTATGCAGCCTCCCCGCGTCCCAACCCTTCGGGGCAAAAAAAAACGTTCATGTTTTTGTTTTCAAATTTTTCCGACACACGCAGTGACAAACGTGGGGCAACGATGCGCTAAGTGATAAACATTTGAATCACGGATCACGGCTTCAGTTCCGTGTGGATTTAGGTTTTACGTACATTCTTTAATCGTGCCAACGATGGAAAATTATCGAAAACTTTACTCATCCCAAAATCTGAGAATCGCTGGTTGTAAATTGGGGTCAAAGTCGCGAGGTGGAGTGAAATTTTCACCGACGGCAGCCATGTTGCGATCCGTTTTGCGTCAACGTATTAATTCTTCTTTTTAGAATTCAACCAACTGTAAATAGTTTTGAAATCCTTCTCGGAACTCTGATCACGCTGGGGACAATCGTATGACGATTCACCTTTTTCTCCATTTTTTTTTATCGAGTCGGGACGAAGCCGGGGGTTGAAAATAATTGCTGCCGAAGCATAACGCGTGGGGGTGCTGGTTTTGGTTTGAGATTTGGGAAGAGTGGCGCCAAGGAAGTCCTCCTTTGCGGCGAGGTGTTTACTCAGGAGTTGACGGGACGCGATGCGCGGCAGAGATGGTGAAATTTGAGGTTCGTCCCGTTACTCGAGCAAGCGGCGCTGCAGGGAGGACGGAATCTTTCCGCCTCCAACCCGAGGCAGGCTCTTCCTCGGAGGATGACGAGGCGCATCTGGGCTGGCGCCATCTCGATTTGTTTGTTTTACTTCGCGGCGAACCACGCGGGATGGGCCAGTCAAACGCCCTACGCCGCACTAGACGAGCTTTTCCAATACACTTTCGTTCCCTTTTCTACCACTATATCACCACCGCGTCTACCTACCACTGAAACGCGAACGGATTCGGGGGTTAATGAGGTCGTTAGCGGACGTTTAACCCCACGGCTGACTCAATCTTAACGTCCGACAACAAGGAGATGCAGCTTCTTTGACAGACGCATCTGTTATCCCTGAAGACTAAAATATCACTTACTTCCGGCTATGTAGACGTCGCGGGTGAAAATATTCAAACATTATGCGGCGTGTGAAACACGACGCGGAAATTCGCTCTGCAAATTATTTTCACCATGTATTTATTTTCAAAATTTAGCATCGATTTCCTTGGTTCTTGTTTTATACTGAGAGAAGTTTTTAGTTCCGGTTACCGCTCGGTCCTTAACTATGTTCGTTTTTCACCACAATCGAAAAATATAGTTCTAGGTAGATAATGAAAATTAGTTTTCTAGCCGTTACCGGAAAGTCTAGTATCCGTTACTATTCTTTCTCGTTACGATCACTGTTGCTATATTTTCTTGCAACTGCTGCGAAAATTTAATGCTTGTGCAAGAATAAATTGACGTTGAAGCCTTGTTTGACTAAAAAAGTAGAGTAAACCTCGTACACGAGGCGTACCTCGTTTTTCGTAATTCCAACAATATTCAAACAGTTTTTTTTTAACGATACCTGTTTTACTGAATTTTTCTAGTTACTGTACCAAATGAAATTTTTCTCAGTGTACCGTTGTAAGGCGAAAATCTCATCGAACGTGTCTGACGGTATTTCGATCAAGGTTTCTTACAACAATCGTTGACGGGCATTGATCACAGTTTGTCGTGCATTATTACTATCGCTATTTTTCCTCTTTTCCATCCGGCGAATATTCTTCTCTTTTTTAAAAACGCTTACCGGTACAGCAGGCGGATGAAATTCACGTCGGGGTGAGCGTTGGTTGTTAATTCGCGCGTCGGGTTAACGCAACAATATAGTACATAACGTCATCGTTCAAACGGATCGTTAGCCAATTATCGAGTCATTTGCACTGCCGTGAATTGTTGGCAGAATATGTACTCGCTCCGCATCCCTGTGCTCGAGCAGTATATTGTACTTGAATTTCGCGAATTATTCACTACGGTGAGCATATTTTACGCTCCCCCGATTCCGTTCCCAATCCCACCGCAGCTCTATACCCTGCATATGCGTCCAAATATATCCCTCGGATTTATCAGATTTACAACGGTCTCTCTCTTCTCCCTCTCGACGAAGTAAAAATCGACGAATTATCGTCAATGTTGTTTAATGCCGAATAATTCGTTGATAAATTATTTCGGAAAAAACCGCACGCGTTGCTGATTCGCAACAAGGTTTCCAAGTCTCCTTAATTGCAATTTGTTATTCTTTGTTTCCTTTGTTTTCCTCCCACCTCTTTCTACCCAAAATTATCCCCCTGATACTCCCTCATCTCTAGCAAGTCTCGTTCTGACGGGTGAAAAGAGGCGACCGTACCTAAGCCCGAATGCACTTTCACATCGGAGGCGGATTCTGTGTTCGGCCGAGGCTGTTATTGCTGTCTCAGGGACGTCACGCGTCAGTCCGAGACGCGCGTCGCGACGCCTTCAGCGCGCCGCAGGAAGCACCGGGAACTCGATATCGCAAGCAAGGAGGAGCCGATGCGACCGCCACGCTACTAGCCGCACGGCTCCAAGGTGTTTGTTGTTACGACTTCTGACAAACGACGAAACCCCGCCGTCCCGACACCCTCGCAAACCGTTTTCCCATCGATTCTTAATGGTCCTTCGAAGTGCGCCGCTTCCTTCCCTCCTAATCGACCTCGGTTTATTTTTACTCACCGATTCAGCTGCGGTTTTTCACCTCCACCCGTTGTATTCGACCGATTCACACTCTTCGTTTTCACAATCACGATCAGCCGGTGTCTTTCAGAGTACGGAGGGCTGGCTTAGGGGTGTACCCGTCTCGGTCGTCGAGCTGACATCGAACCCTGCGATCACTTTCCTCAAGCGAATCGCTCTTGGTCAATTTTCACTCACGCCTGACCCATAGACAGGAATTCGACAATGAAGCAACAGCCAATGCCCGTTACGCCGCCGGTTTTCCCCACACCGATTTCCAGCTTTCGTACCTCCTCGATGGTTTGTATACCCCGTGTCACGAGGCTGTCCTTCTTATTCTTATTCTTATTCCCCTGCTTACTCTTCGTCACTTCATTTCAAGCAAGACTTCGACGACTTCGTTGTGTTCGGATTCCTTTGACGTCAAAAGGAATATCGACATTACACGATATACGTATTTTGCGTTCCCCTGAATTCTCGTATATACTCCGATTCCGTCGTGGCTATATTTGTATACCTACGGCTGGAATGATCGATACGAAACGCGGCGATGATGCGGAGTCAATTTTTTAAACAACATTACATTACCGTCTAACTCGCGGCTTACATTTTCAATCGCCCGCTCTCCAGCTTCTTTGAAGTTTCATTCTACAATTCGGCTACTGTTACGCTTTGCCGTTTCAAAGATCTTCCTGAAAAATATCCTCGTAATACTTACGCGCGTCGAACTGGTTCAATTAACGTGAATTCTGATATTCGCGATAGCGCCGGAACGGTCTACTTCCGTTTCTAATACAGTTTACATCAAAGAGCCATTCCCCACACGCATGCAGGCTTATTGCATATTATCACATACCTGCGCAGTAATGCGTATAACAACTTGGCAAATGTCATTGGGAATTCCGAAACGTTTGTCGCACGAAGACAGACCCTCCACTTACACTTCCCATAAGTCGAGTACTTACAGTAATCGATCGTAGTATCATTTTACAAATAATCTCACCGACTTCCTCACCGGAAATTGGCAATTAACCTCCACCTCCCCCCGAAAACCGCTAGGACTAACTAATTACATTGCGGCTAGAAATTAACCGTCGCTAAAAATTCTCGCGTCTTGTCGCACCGAATCGCCAATCGGTCTTTGAATTAACCGTAGACTTGAAGAAATGAAAAAACCAACAAACAAAGAAAAAAAAACCAGTTCTCACGATCACGCAAATCGTATCTTTACGAATAATATACTGTTTTTGGCGATGAAAGGCAAGAAAATTTTTCAAGTCTCGACTATATTTCCGTACCAACAAGAAACTCGCCGATGATTTTGTCATCCGAGAAAATTGACGGAACCAAACTGCTGCCGGACTTAAGTTGTGGGATTGTTTAAATTCGCAAAATTCGGCGAAAATTGTACACCGGATGTTTACGTACAAGAGTGCTAAGTGCGTGAAGGTCAGAAAAGATTTTCGATAATATCTGGAACGCGCCTATTTCGAGGTGTGCCGGATTGTCCGAAAATCCTCTGAAAATCTGTTGAACGGTAAAGGTCTTAGTCAAGTAAAGTAGGTCCTCTACTTACTAGGGTTGTACGTTTTGGCGAAGAAGCTGACCAGCGTCGATGAGGGTTCGGCTAATTCTCACCTGGTTTACCGGTTTCCTGATCCGATGCCTTGTTGCCCCTGGATATTTGCAGCGACCGAAAAAGCTGTACAAACTTGGCTATCGGTAGTGAAATTCGTACGATGCGATTTAAATCGACGCGTTCGGATCTCGACGTTAAGCAGCTTATCTCCGAAGGCGTAGACCTTTTGTCGAGAATAGGGTACAGCTATACCTAGATCAGTTAACATCCTGGTATTAACGTTTCAACGTGCATATTACCTTCTTACACGGCTTTGTACGGCTCCTTAATCACATAATGTTCGATATTGTCAGTATATTTTACTGCTGTGCCCGTATTTGTACCTCTGCAGCGGTCCAAAATCGCTCATTCACAATCGCCTGTCGTCACTAATTACACGAATTTACACCTCGGTCTCAGTGCAAGGTATTAAGGTTGGTATGCCTGCGTCTATGCGTGTTTGTCAAACTAATGCAGGTATATAAAATTTATACCTTCTTCATTGCTCTTGTACTCCTCCGTTTCTTCTCTATTATTTTCTATTACGAACCTTCTACGTTACATATTTGATGATGGACGTTACTTCGGTTCTTACACAACGGAAATTTTATAGGTGAAAATACATTAAACTTGGCGTTTGTGTACTTATTTTCTTTTATTTCTTTTTCATCTGTTATTTCTTTCTCTTTGCCAATGAATGGAAAGTAGAGGTTGGAATTTGATTTTCCAAAATTTGTAAATGGAAAGCAAAGTCGCAATTGATCACAAGCGGTTATATCACGTGAATTGTAAAATTCATCCGGGTTATCACAATTTTCAAACCTGTTATGGAATAGTTTGGTATTTTTTTGTCTCTCGAATTTTCGAAACCCTAAATTGTCGAACCGTAACATTACGAGCATTAATCTCAACTTTTTTTTTTCAATCGATTCTCCCGCATATTCTGCGTTGCGATATTTCCGAAAATCGAGATTTTCACTCAACAACTGTGAAGTGAAAAATTGTTTAGTCGGATTGAGGAAAATTACAGTCGACGTATAAATGAAGTGAATTGATTGCGCGGGGCTATCGGTGAAATATTTAGTAGCTATTACATAATACAATATACGTTCTATAAATTCACGTTATATTAATTTTGTTTCAATAAACGTTGACTGCTTCAATTCATTATCTTCCAGTTCATCTGACGAAATACGATTTTTTTTTTCTTTCCTCGGTAAAATATTTCGTCGACTGCGACCGGCAAAATTAAAATCGATTTCTTTGCGTTCGGGAGAAAATTTTCCGCACAATAAAAGTGAACGATTCTTCATTCGATAAAATTATAAGGCAAGAAAATATTTCACTAAATCGAGTAAATTTCAATAGTTTATTATTTCTTCAAAAGATGCAAATTTTTATACCAACGCATACGCGACGTTCCCATTTAATACGCGAAGTGTCGAGGTACGTACAAACTAGCGGTAGATCGCAAACCTTTCCAACGAGGGTGTTATAACCCGGCATAAATTCATACGTTACACCCATGAAGAGCGCGTTGATGCGTGCACGTAATCCTGGAGCAAGAGCAGGATCAGGATCGGGAAGGTGCGCACATGCACAGTCGGTCTCGTACCTACTTAGCGATATCATCGCTTGTACGTACGTACTGGGGTTGGTTATATTTTCGTTATTATTCATTTAGGCACACCCCGCATGCAACGGACCCCGGGATTACACGCCTCAACTAAACTCCGTACATCCATTCCCGTATGTTCGTGTCTCCGACGCCTTATCGCTAATCTCTGCGATACCGATAATTGTTATTACTGTAATATAATAACATAATCCTTGACGACGTTGACGGCTTTTACTTTTACCTTGTTGTCTTTTATTCGACTACCGTAACTTTGTAAATAATTTCAACTATTTAGGTACTGTACGATCCACAATTTCTTATTTTATTTTTTTTTTTGTTTTGCTTCAAACTATCGAGACCATCGTTATTTTCCACGTATGGTTTGTATTATGAAGTCCGTTATTTCGAGGGAGGCGTATGTATTAATTTTGTGCGATTGAAGTAGAATTTTTTAAGCTAGAACTTTGGTGATTGAAACGGTTTAAAAAATGAAACGAAATTTCGAGACTGATGATTCGTTCGAGCAAAATGAAATATTTACACAACCGTGTAAGATGTAACAAGAAATGTAAAATGATTCCTTGATGGAAAACATTTGGTGACGAGATTTTCGATTAAATCGTCACGGTCGTTATAAAATTGAATTTCAAGATCATTGCCTGATAAGCAATGAATGGCGCTGGGCTGTTGCCTGTATTATGAGTAGGCAAGGACCTAGTACCGTATTTTGTGTATCGGTGTGGAGCAGAAGCAGAAGCAGCAGCAGCCAGTGTGAAGCCGCAAGCCACAAGCGCATAATAGTTCTTTTTCCGGAGCATTGGCTATCGCCAAATTGGCTCCAATGAAATATCGTATTACAGACATCCAATATCTCTGGCTCCAGCTCGGTGTATAGCAAAGTAGTCTATAATATTCCATTCAGTGCGATCGCTATAATAAAGATACTATACATGAGCCTTTGACCGCTATGTACTTTTCCATATACCTGTATATACACATGTATTATATACGTATAATATTCGCCTCGACGTTGAACCTCTATGGGGGTAGCTATAGTTGGGTATGGGTGTGTTTTATACCTCGTGCTGTAACTCAATAGCCTTCCGATGGAAAGATCATGGTCCCGGTACAAAGGCTGATCGCCGCATCACATGCGATCAAGAAACACGTCAGAATCTCTGACGAGGCATTAAAACTGGCCCTCAAATACGTAAAACTCATTTTATACGTAGATATAAATATAATTTTGTCTAGTGGTTACGTTCATATACCCGAGATATTTTTTTACGATTATTTACACGGTTAAAAACATACTTTTTCACCTCCTCAACTTGCTAGAGAAAAAACTCTCCGCAGGAAGTTTTTTTTTTCAAAATATCAACTTTTACTTTACATCAACGGTTATTTGTTGTTCTCTTTGAAAAAATTTTCATCCGTTGATTTGATTTCTTGTAACAATTTTCTTCTTTTCTTCTTTCTATCCATTGTATGAAAGAAAACTCGGGGGCAACTCTTGACAATAACCCTTTCTCATGTGGTTCTTTTCATTTCTTTTTTCGGACGTGAGCACGTATTATGAAAGCACGTATCTTTTCATTTTTCATACATACAACATCATTGGGGAGTAATGAAGCGTATTATATCTGCCCAACGGTGGTTTCTTATTTATTATCTACAATGTACAGAATTAATAAGCTGCTATCATTCAATATCAAGTGGCTCACTCGGTGGAATTATTTATAGCGTGAAAAGAAAGCAAGAGAATCCGATGCTTTTAATTCATCGAATACCATTCTTAACAGAAGGGTTAAAAGTCTATGCGTAAAATTATTTTTTATCCTTTTACAAAATATTCTTCTACAATTCGTTTAATATAATAATAATAACAATTATCTTTTTTTCCATCGACCAGTTTCATTTTTGGAATAAAAAATTGAACTTCATTGCCCAAGAGAGTGATAAAGAATAAGAGGAAAAGATATATTGACGTCTCACAACTCAACAACGGTTAGGGAGAAAGATATGGAAAAGATACATGTGCAATTAACGTTTTTGATAAATTTCTACAGTAGTAAATATTGTTTTTCCCGTATAAACTGATACACGGTAATATATTACACTTAAATAATTGTTTGACTATTCATAATCGCGTTTTTTAATTAACCTCGAAGATAAAGCGTATCAACACATTGGAAAGAATGACTTTTAACCCCGTCACGAGTGATAATAAAATCGCTTTGGGCGTCCCGCGATTCTCGTTCCAGCCGTCCTCGTCGGTTCGCGCCTGTCGGTCGGCAGCCGGTGACACAGGGTGCCTCTAAGGGTAGTCGGTAATGTCGCTGTGCTGGAGGATCTTGTCCTCGGCCTCGGACTTCGTGATCATAATCCTGTAAGATACTGTGACTGCGCGTCTGAATCCCCTCGGGCCGAAGGCCTGCCTGACGATGAAATAAATTGCCGCGCCAATGCCGGCAAGTAAAGGAAATCCAAGCGCTATCCAGAGAGCGAGGTAATGCTTGTAGTAGCTGCAGTCGTACTGATCGCTGTCGAGCGCTTCGAAAAGGAGTTTCTCTCGCATCTCGGGGGGCGACTTGCACCTGAAATGACGCGTGAAAAATTGGCGGGTCTGAAAAATTAGCCGACTAATCCTCGTCCTCACCTCATTTCGTCCGAGTAATTCCTCGTCGAATCAACCGAGACTATCCACTGCGTTCCGCAGTCGCATTGCCATGGGTTCAGCTGCAGGTCGAGGTCCGATACGCGCTGTATCACCGGCAGTAGTTCACGACCCGCTCTGACGATCGAACAGTTTCTTACGGAGAGCCGGTGCAGTTGCGGCAGCAGGTCTTCGCTGGGTGGCTGGACCGCGAGGCTGGTCAAATTGGGGCAGTTATCCGCCGATAAAACGGTGAGGTTCCTTAGGTTCGCGAGGTCAGTCAGGTTCAGGCACTCGAATCTAGGCATGTCGTTCATCCTCAGGATCCTCAGATGCGACACGGCGATTTGACCCAGACTGATTATGTTCGTTCGCGATATGTCCAGGACTTGTATAGCGGTCGGTAACTCAGGCAACTGCTTGATAGGGTTCGAGCTCAGGCTGAGATGCCTTAGACTTACCAACGGAGTAAACAAACCCGCGGGAAAATATGAACACGAGACGTTGGTCAGGTCGAGATCAACCAGCGAAACAAGATTTTTGAACGCATCTTTGTCTATGTTGTTATTTAGCGGGTTTTCGTTGAGTTTGAGCACGTGTAGCGCCTGGAAAACGGAAACGGCGACAGTTAGTCCGTATCTAATTAATTTTCAAATTTGTTCATACCGAACCTTCATGTGCTCGAATGTCCAATGCGTGATGTGCTGCAGGACGTTGTAGGAAAGGTCGAGCACTTGCAGTTTTGATATTTGTGTGGTCAGCGCGGTGTCGTTTAGATACGGCAATTTGTTGTGGCTGACGTTCAGACTGGCTAGATTGTTCTCGGTATTACATTTGAAAAAGAAACGCTGCAGGTTGTTCTGCGAGAGGTCCAAGATCTCAAGCTTATCCAGGTACGCCGCACAGTCGGAAAAACTGTCGAAGAAATTACCCCGCAGGTTGAGCTCCGTTGCCTTTTCAACCCGGCTCGATACCGACCCGTTGCTGTCCCTGAAGAACTTCTCCTTGGTCAAACCGCTCCATGACAAGTCCAGCTGTAAGGAACCAGATTAATAAAAACGTATAAAAGCGACCGACAAACTGTTTGCGGTGAATAAGAATCGATAGACGATAACCAGGAAATAATCAAACCTTGTCCGCCGCTACCGCGAAATGCGCAACCGTCAGAACGAAAATAATGTTAACCCACATGTCGAAGTTTAGCGAAAGTAATTACTGGCGATGGTTCCACAAGTGCGAGAAATCCGCGTAGAAGTTGCAGCTCTCACTGAAACTGCACTAATGAGAAAAGTGGTGCTGCTAAGTCGTTGGTCGGTAGGCCAGCACGGATGGCGAAAGGTCAATGCCGAAAGGCTAATGCACCATTTTTTTTTATCTCCAGATAACAATGGAATATTGTAGTCAACGATGGATTATACCTAATCTACGAATCCTTGTTTTCTCTTTTACAAAAAGTGCGTTTATGTATAGAATTTCACATGACCCCAAGTTTATTGTTGTTCTTTCAATTTTGAATTTGTTTTTTTTCCCTTCATTCTGTTTCTACGTCATTAATCTCAAACTACTTCACTGTATGAACCATTCTTAGTTCGCGTTAACCTATCCACACTATATCAACACAACCAAAAATTCCGGTAATGGCAGAAACTATTGAATATATTAATCGATGGAATCCAAAATCCCTTTTCGATTTATAAATAGTATTCAATCAGCTTCTGTGTGGCTGACGTGCCCAATGCACTCTGCATTGCAGGACTGACGCTGCTGCAGCTGCATATGATGCGGCAGTAGTCGGAAAAAGACAAAAGAAATGAAAAAGAAAATAGTAAGTCAATGGAAACAAGCTGGCGATAAGCGATAGGTATCGCTAATACTATCGCATGACGCTGATAACGACAATTATTTGTAAGTATAATTTATGTGCACGTAACTATGTGCATATAATTATAACACTATATTCGCGTCTAACAGTGCATGCGGATGCACGCGTATAACGCGGGGAAAAGATTTGTTGAGTTTACCACATGTGTGGAGAAAGAAATCATTTTTTGATCCAAACAAATGCTTTTCGATTTAACAGAAAAGTGTTCAAAACAATAACCTGTGTTATTAATTTTAAGTGAAACCAGATTTATTAACTGTATTTGATAACAATGTCTGGTAAATTAATTAAATTTATTTTTGTGCGTTACTAAGTTGCAATTTACAAATTAACGATTATCCAATAGTTTTTTAATTTTTGAGAACGGTTTATTATTCGCTGAGTAGAATATCTTTATCGGTCTTGCAAATGTCAGAAAAATTTCAAATTCGGATGGTTTACATATACACGTATAGTGTGAATTGAAAAGATCACATGCATTTAAGCCGCAGGATTGTTAACGAGTGAATACATTTATGCAAACAGCATTCTAATTAATAATAATGTATGAATCACTGGAACTTGCATTCAGAGAAATTTTATCGCTCAGCTCGTCTTTATCTGCGCAACGCCTCCGTCGAGGAGTTTTATGTATTTATATCCGTGGCTACAACACTCGCAGAGTTCATTCTAAGAAGTCGAATTATCGCATATCTACAGATATAAGCGCGCGTGTATGCAGAACGCATGCAGAATTTAGATTATAATCATGCGCTTACTTCCGCCAATTTGATTCTCCGTTATTGATACTCGTCTCTGCTGCGGTTACTTCAATTGCCATCAGGGACGAATATTCAGCCTCGTGGATATTCGAGAATAATCACACCTTATTACACAGCTAACTGAATCTAATTGCACTTCTATATGTGTACGAGGAACCATGTTTGCAAGATTTGTATTGTTTTTTTCATGGATACGATTTTTATCTCTTATTGTGACAGGATGTATATACACTTTATCCACTATGTTGAAAATAATTACATTGTTTACTCGTTATTGATTTCGTGCTTTATTTATACTGGCGTGATAATGGCGATAGAAGTTTGCATATTTTTTCAATTCAGCAACAAAATATATTGACAAAGTGCGGTATTTATGTTTCCATTATTTTCGAGCGATTGGGAAGTGAAAAATAATAAGCTGTGGATAATCGAGTCGTCTTGGGTTTAATAGATTCTGGGTTCATTACACAAATCCATCAACCTTACAGCAAATATTCTTATAAATGTAATTTTAGTATGTATATTACAATTAGGTTTGATTAAAGGAATTATTTCTATGCAATGCTAAATCATTTTTTCGGTGTTTGAAGAGTGTCGGTCGCTTTGAAGACGAGAGGATTCGACACTCGGAAAATACTCGGCAACATTGTGGCCAAGGTTCCGAAAACTTCCTCGGACATTCCCTGCAATATAATATGTTTCATTCAGTTTTGTGAATATCCCCAATTTCGCTATAAAAAAAATTCATCAGGAAGTGCTGTGAACAACAGATTTAAAACTCGCTTAAACTTTCTCACCTTCGGGACCAAGAATTGTAAGTTCTTCAATTCGGCACCTCCCCAGGACGCCATTTCGATCATGAAACCCTTGACACATTTGAAAACCAGCTCTGCTCGTTTTGTACACCAAGCCACAGTCATGTCCTAATTCGACAAAAAGTTTGAATTGCCACATTTTTTTCGTGATCAAGACTTAACATAATAAATCGAACATATCAGAAATGAGTAATTCGCATTTTACCCCAGACATTTCGTGGACTAATAGGACTGGTATGGTCAGAGTAGTGACGTCGTTGCTGCAGGCAGTTTTCAGTATGTTCCTTAGACCTAAGATCGCCGGGTGCCGGGAGTTAATTTCTCCTGAAATTGTCACGTTCATTTTAGCCCATTTTTGCGGCGGTGAACCACAATACTGGTTTATTTCCTCACCTGATCTTAAGGAGTCCTGAACCACCATATGAAATATTACGTGAACCTGAGCTAGGTTTGAATGCCGTGTTATAAAAACGTCTCCAATTTGCAGACTCTTACTTCCAGTTGATTTCTTCGCCTAGAACCAAAACGATAAGGAAATTAAGAGAAATTCATGTGAAACACTTGTCGACCTATAACCGTGTACCGGCATGCTGAATTCACCTGGGGATCGCTTCCTTCCCTTTGGTGAGCCTGTCTCCATGTCACAACATCCTTGACATCATCGCGAAGTTTTTCAAGCTGTTCATCAAAAGACGGGAAGTGAAATTCCGTGGTCATTTGACATATTGAGCAGAGTTCTGTAAGGCAACGATTAATTACGACTACGTATAGATTCGTCGTATCATGCAATCAACGCATAAAAATTTGACCAGACCTTTAGTTATCCCTGAATAACTGGCTACGTGATTGTCGGTCAAAAGTACGAGGCCACAGAGGTCATTCGAATAGAGACCGAGGGCAGTCTGGAGTCTCTGCGGGGTGGGGTCCATTCTGAAGTAGAAAAAGTAGGAGGATGAACATCAATGAAGGAACTAAAGCAGACAAGCTAGAAGGTCCAAATTTCACCCCACACACCCCGAGTCCCCGTGTTTAGTTTTGCAAAAGTCGAACACATCCCCCGTCATGATTCGTATGTTGTGCATCTGCTTCATCTGGGAACCAAGGTGTATCGTGAAGCTCTCTTCTAGCTGCGGGAAATCCGCGGCTCCTTTGTCGTTCCTATCGCCAAAGTCTCCGAGGGTCGCGCGGAGCGGTGGCATCTGCACGATCGGGGAGTTTCTGCGGGATCAGAAGAAAAATCAAAGAAGGTGAAATTAAGGTCAGCTATACGGTTACCGGCGGACTACCCACACTGGTGTCGGTAGCATGCTGGTCTGTTGCTCTTCCAGGAGCCGCATGATCCAGTTTCGGTACTGCCTCCGCTGCTCAAGCTTCAGCGCGTCTACCCTGGAGCCCCAGTGGCCTTGAAGTAGACTCTGCTCCTCGAAGTGCCTTCCAAGCATCTCATTTATCGATCTTTCCGTCGATCCGGCTTCCAACGTCTCCACGGCTACCTTGACCTCGTCGGTTTGTCTGAAAAGTGTTGTTTACTACAGGGTGGTTTCAGGGTCTTGATCAAGATATTGAAGTAACCTATGTCACAGGGGTCACGGCATTAGGAGAAAGTTGACACCCGATTTCATAAATTCGCAAGCCGTGGAGTGAATTCAAATGACATCAAGTGACTTCAAATGAATTCACTTAATTTTCCGAGAAGTACACACAAGCCTTCAAGCATGGTCAACCCCTCGTGACAGGGAAAGCGATACCAACTTTTGCGTCAACTTCTCAAACTCCGTGTCCCTCATCCGAACAACCTCGGTCACCGCTCTGCCAAACTCGTGTTCAGCCTGAAGAATCGTTTCGAGAGAGGGCGAGTGTACGAGTCTGTGATAGGCAGCAGCGAACAGTTCCTCGTCGGTCGTCCCAATGGGTTCGGCATAGGCAGTCGTCTTTTCTTTGTACAGTTTTTCCCAATTTTTGATTACCTCGTCTACGTCGAGGTCACCAGATTGCGCCGCTTTTATGAGGCGCTCCGACCTGTCGTCGTGGAATTCAAGAGTCCACCGTTTCACCGCGATCTCGAGAGCCTTCTGAAGGTCGTCCTCAACGTAGCAGGGCAGCTTGAAAGCGGAAATTAATCGGTGAGTAAGCTCCTTGATACATCCATCGTGTGGGATCTTCAGAGGAATCTCAAGCTCGTAGTCCTGACCCGTGGTGCAAGTCGGGAATTTGAATTTGAACACGCGCTCGATCCGTTCCTCGCCCATCTTGCTAATCTCCCTTCCCTTTCAAATTTCCCGCTTTATTCAGAACCTTCTCGCCATCTGTGCGCAGTAGCTGAAAGTTTCAGATCAAGGCGCAAGGTTTCCAAATATTTGATCCAGTTTCGCGGTCATGCAGACGAACATTCAGTGTCTTTTTACTGTCGACGTTTGTAAAGCGGAAAATCCTCTGTCTTCGTTTTCTGCAATAAAAAATATACTCAGTCAATACGTGCATAACCAGTTGCACGATCAAGCATCAGATGACGCTGCGTGATGGAAAAACCACTGGCTGACTCGAACTCCAGAGCGAATAACTGACTTAGAAATAACTAACAGTCAGCACTAACATTGCACGGTTTCTGAGCACTTTACAGCTCGATAACTACTTTTAATTCTTACCAGATACTTATTTTTTGCACGAAATACGATCCCTCGTGTTTGCACACCTTTCTCACTTCCTACTGTTTGCCACCCCCTGTTTACACTAGTTGACAGTTTTGGTCAAAGTCTTTTCAGTATTTCAGGGTACTTCATGAATTCAACCCAAGTTGCAGGAGCCACCTAGTCGAGGCTTTGTAAAGCAGGCCTACGCAAGTTTAGATTTTTTCTTTTACCTTACAGAACAATTCGAGAGTAAAATAACGGAAAATTCTTTTGAAAATTTGTGAAAAAGGAAACCGAGCGTTTATTTGACTAGTGAAAAAATTTTTCACTGCAGAAATATTGTCAGGAAAGAAAATTATGGTTTGTTGCTAACGACAACCGGTTAGACGGTTGTCTTGTGATTACAAATTGGAATGAAACTATAGGGCAACAATTTTTTTGAACTTTCGAAACGAAGGTGATCTTGAACTTATTTCGAACTGTTTCCTCTCTGAAGCGATAAATGGCGTCAAACTTAGAGAGAATCAATAGTTTTTCACGCATTTTTGAGAATCAATAGAGATTCTCACATGTGTGGCCACTGTGAAATGTTAAGAAATTAATTCTCGTTGTTAATTTCAAACACACCTGTATCTTGCTGCCTCGTCTTGCCGTTGCTGGTCTCGCGACGGAATCTGTGGTGGTACAACAACCTTGGCAATTTAGCTTCCATCAAACTTCAGACGGTTCCGCGAATCGATACTCGACAGTTGAGGCTCAACCACAGCCATTTGCCAACGTCACTTCGTTTCTCGATTTCTTGCGTGTGTTGTTTAATCTTAATCTTGGATACACTGCTCAATTTGCCGGCCGGTTTAAATTATCTTCTTGTCTTCAAGGAATCGAATTGTGCGGTTGAACCGTTGGAACTTTCGTCATGATGACCGAGGAGATGGACGGTAATATAATCGAGCTCACGGATGCCGAGGCTGAACTTTACGATAGACAGATTCGACTCTGGGGTCTCGAATCTCAGAAACGGTAAGTTAACTTAACCTAACCTATTTACGATAACCTCAAATCACATGTTCAATTAACAGACCGAAAGCAGTTTTCTGTGGCTTCGAAATTAAATCGTCGATTTATTCTTGTTGCACTCGTCCATTTATTTGTTCGTTGGTAAATATCTTGCCATTGTTTTCTTGATCAAGATTAGAAATGAAAAAAATTCTGTCCTGATTCTTCCGTGACATATTCGGTTTTTTCTTGTTCTAATTGTCAAGTTTAATTGATTACATTTTTCACTATTGAAAACGACTTAAATAATATTCCTGAAGCTTAAACATGTTAAAATATTTGACTCGCTTGTTTCCAACATTGCAGATTGAGGGCGGCGAAGATTCTGCTCATCGGTTTAAACGGATTCGGGGCAGAAGTAGCCAAAAACATAATTTTGGCAGGTGTCAAGTCAATAACATTCCTAGACAACAGAGAACTGTCACAGCTCGACTTATGTGCGCAGTTCTTGGCGCCGAAAAATGCTATTGGAAAAAATGTAAGCTACATTGATCAGTTCATAAAAAACATTCAATAAACTGAATGTAAATAAAATGTTACAGCGAGCCGAGGCATCACTGGAAAGAGCGCAGACCCTGAATCCGATGGTGGAAGTGGCCGTAGACACAGAGAGTGTTGATGACAAGCCCGATAAGTTTTTTGAGAACTTTGACGTTGTGTGCGCGTCCGAATGCTCATTGACGCAGCTGAAACGGATAAATCGGGCCTGCCGTAAGAACGGGGTGAAATTCTTTGCTGGTGACGTCTGGGGTACTTTCGGATACACCTTTGCAGATCTGGGAAAGCATGACTTTGTCGAGTAGGTCCACGAGCAAAAAAATTTTATCTCACTGTTGTCTTGACTTTTTATTAAATTCCAAAATTTTCGGTTCACAGGGACGTCGTTCAGTCTAAAAAAATCCAGTCGTCCGAGGCGGGTGAGCCAGCGCTGGCTAAAGTAAAATTTGAAACTATTACGACGACTGTGAAAAAATCGATAACTTTTGTACCGTTCGAAAAGATACTCGATACATGTGATTTGCCGCGAGATGGAGAGCCATACTACTTGCTGAAGAGTGAGTGAAAATTTTGATTTTAGTAACGATGATTGTTGTTTTCATTATTATCATTGTTTTCAGTTTAGGACCATTGTTTTTCTTGCTCTAATCAAATTATGTGTTGTTTATGTTTCAAGTATTACTCAATTATCGAGAGAAACATGGACACGATCCTTTACCAAGCGAGCGAGATACCGACAGTTTGAAAAAGGAGGCTGCAGTCATCATCGACCAGTACAAACTCGGTGACAAAATCGATCATCTGATATGGTAAGTGTTAAAAGATTTCTTTGACATTGAAAACAAGTAACAATGTAATACAAAAGGGTCCAAATTTTGCGGTAATATTTGAAGGTTATCAGTCTTAGATACGAATTCACTCAGAATTGATAATGCGTGGCTATCAAACTCAATGGCTTCAATTTCTGATGCAATAAAGTAGAAAAAAATGTCTATACAATCCGTATGATTCATAGTGTCAACTATGTTTGACTTAAAAACAGGTAGATAAGGCTGTTGTTATTTTTCTTACGTAATTTTGCAAATTTCATCATATCGTGGCCAAGAATTGTGGTGAAAATGTTTTTTTTTCGTCTTCTCTCAACGTATTTGCAATGCTTGTTATTTTTCGTATAAACTCTTCTGATAACGTAAAATGTTTTTCCATCCAGTGAGAATCTCTACGCGCAAATAAGTCCGGTTTGCGCGATCGTCGGCGGGGTAATGGCACAGGAGATAATAAAAACCGTGTCGCAAAAACAATCGCCGCACAACAACCTCTTCCTTTTTAATCCCGATACGATGTGCGGTAAGATCCTATGCTTGGGTCAAAAATAATATTTTTCGTTTCATTTCATTCGTCATATCGAATACTCACAACTTCGTTCCTCGTGAGTGTCGTTCCAAAATCACACGCGGTGCGTTCTTTCTTTCATTTTAAATATAAATCCAACGAATTGAACGAGATAATTTTTCCATGACTACAGATTATTTTGTTTTAACTTTCGATACTCTTGTACTTTTCGCACAGTACAATATCGATATGTTCAAAGCGGTGAAACCTTTGCTGCCTGTACGTCAATTTCATTTCTCCTAGAATTAATATTCTACGAAGGTCGCGTGTGGGTAAGAAATTATCGATAATGATAATAATATAAAAAAGTGGTGACAGTAATGATAATTGCAGTTAACGTTTAAGCAAAATATCGACGTATCTCAGTATATACTGCGTGCATATATTTTTTTACGTTGAAAAAAAAAGAAAAACACTCGCGATTTTTCATATTTATATAAATATTAATTCAAGTCTTCATTTTATTTTTAGTTTTTAATTTCTCAATAAAAATACGACAAAGTAAAACATAATTGAAGCCATTGTATAAAAAAAAAAAAAAAAATAATACGGTAATACCAATTAATTTATTATGCCTCTTAAAATCCATTCCATGTTTTCCGTATCTTGAGATTCGTTTTTCATTTTTTTTTTTTTTTTCCTGTTATGTAACAATTCATAGCAATATTGAAGATGTGCGTGAAGCGAAATCGAAGATTGTGGTACGTATAAAGAATAAAACATTGAAATGTGTATGAGGACAACAATATAATGACGATAAAGAAACACATCACGTTCGGATTAATCAAATTTCCGTTAATAATCGTGGCGGTTCATCAATGATCAAATTTCATATCTATCACTGGGAAAAATTGTACGCGTAACGATTTGAAAAATATGTAATGGTAACGATAAGTAAAATCGATGAAATACGCAGCGATATTAAGAGTAACGAAAGCAATGAACAACTGCGGTATAATAGTGGCATGTAGTAGCATTATAGTAATAATGGTAATAATGGATAATAGAGTGAGCTGAAGGATAAAGAAAACAAGGAAACAATGTTATTCGGCAGTTTGCTTATACATCGAAAAACGGGAAACGGTATCAGGAATGCTTGCGTGCTGATCGGAGTTGCTCGTATTAGGGAGCGTATAAAAGGGAGCACAGGAAAGAAAGAAGGAAAAAAGAACGAAAAAAAAAAGAAACAAAAATCATTTCCGAACTTCGGACGAAGAAAGGAATGTAAGTAATAAATAATGAAAACAACCTGCCGATCGCATGGTTTGTATGCTTCGAGCAGGATTATATGTATGCATGTGCTGTAACCCACATATTCATACGTGCTGCAGGGTAAATTGATATATCTAGCATAGGTATACTGTATTACGTACCGGGTGTTCGGTAAAAAAAAAAAAAAGAAAAAAAAAACCGTGAACAGAAGCCAAAATATGTGAAGAGAAAATCTTTGAACTAAAATACCTCGTTGGAATGAATAAATTTGTAAAGAAAATATATTTTATCACATTACAAATTTTATTTAGAAGTATTTCCGGGCACGGTGGAGGTGGCCCTTTCTTGATATCGAGACGCCCTGTATCTAAGGCATAAATACATCTGCAATGACCCCCCCCCCCCCCCCCCCCCGGTTGAACATGTCGCGAATCACGAATTGGGTCACACAGCTAAGAGGGTAAAATGCTCGTCGCGTATCTTATTTTCCACGGTCGTTACGATACGAAGCGTTAAAAAAAAAGAAAAAAAAAAGAAGAAAATAAAGGATCGCAGGTAGTTGAGTATTTATATAATATATATGTACATACGTGTACGCATGAAAAGACTACATCGCACGAAATCGTCCTGTCGTTTCCTCTATCTATTATATTCCTGCCATTCATCGTTACTGATTCTTCCCTTCTTTTCTATTAGATATTTATTATCATATACATATTGTGAGCAAACATTGAGACGCGTTGGACAAGATAAAAAGAAATGTTCAGTGATTAGGTCGTTTAGGTTGAAGAAGCGCGTAACAAATTTTTACTCGCACAACGAATCTTCACGTGACCTGTGAAATGGACGACATTAAAATAGATACTAGAAAATTCTAGTAAAATGGGTATCGTTACAGTAACAGTTTATATATATACTTTGAATTACAGGATAATGTATCTTTTCGTACGATTACACCTGCTATAATATAGACAAAAAATAACATAGAAAACATATTACGTTTTCGCTGCTGGTATATCACATGCCTTTTTTTCAATCGAATACATATTTTTGAGTCGAATAAGGCCCTGAGAAAAAACTATTGTTGTACCAACGTCAAATTATCGCAACAGTTACTGCATAATATAGTTCGAGTGAACATAATCAAAAAGGATGTCAAATGCACATACAGAGTGGATTCCTAAAATTTAATGCCCATGCGCTGTAATCCAAGACTGGTTGTTTGCCAGGGCGACCAACCGTCTCTAACCTCAAAAATATCCACAGTTGTCGGCATTGAGCACAACTGGCAGCGACAAGTGTCAAAATTTTTTACGTTACCTTTATGACGGTTGGTCACCCTGGCAAACAGTGGTTCTCGGATCATAGCGCGTGCGCATTAAATTTTAGCAGACGACGGCCCGTGCAGTCGATAGAAATTCGCTCCGTGTGTTAGATTTATTTGTTATAGCTACAATCCTGCTTTTCATTTTATACTCTGAACTATATTTTTCGGTTGCGTTCGAAAATGAAAAAGAAATTTCGTTCGACACGTGATTGACCGCCCTTCGAGCCTCTTCACGACTGATGTGTATTCGACAATTTTCGCCGATTTGTCCCGAGTGAAATGGGACGTGAATCCTCGGCTCATGCTGCAACACAACGTGCAGCGTCAATATTGTAAAATATGTTATTTCCGAGGGGAGTCGTCGTTGCATTTCTTGGGGGGCTCGAGGCCCCGATTTCAGCCGCGAAGAGAGGATTATCGCAAAATTGGCGGGAATCGCGGTTGACTGGATGAGTCAGATCGTCCGGAGAGTTCGTACCCGAAGGTAATTTGGAAAACCGCGCTTTGTGGACGTTTCGTGTTCGGCCGGGTGGAAAATTTCCCCTCCGACCCTCGGAAAAAAAAAAAAAAAACGAGAATAAGATTCTAAACCGAGAATTGGAGAGAATTGAAAAATTGAAAATCTCCCTTCCTCCATACAACTTCTCTTGAATAGAATACGGTTACCCTTTATCGAGTTTCCGCTTGGCGTCTGTATACACTCGCATTGCTCAAAGGACAAATCGCTTCTGTACATTTCATCCTTCCATTCCCCCCTTCCCCGATCGGAGAGAAAAAACCGAATGAGGAGAATAAATATTATCGGGGAAAATGAAAATTGTCGACGAAGAGAAGCCTGGATCTGTGTGATTCCGTAAACACAGGCCAAATTGTGAAAAGAAAAAAAAGAAATAAAGGATCATTAACTAAGAAACAACATTTTTTTCTTCAGTGAATTAATTATATAACTTTATTTTTAATTCAAAATCATTTTTTATCCCTACCGAAATATACCTACATTCTATAAATAGAATTCATATTTCGTACGTGAAATTGAAATTATATGTATCGTAACGAAGGCACCTTCTCACCCTTTATATTTAAACAAGGGAATGTTACAAATAGATAAATTATTTGGTTGCTGCTTTAACCATTATTATTGTAAAAACAGTCTTGGTTTAGACGTTAACTTGAGAGTACATATTACTTGAATATAGGATTTTGTAACGTATTTTCTCCGTTTCGCTACATTTACTTAGTTATCGTGGATTCCCTTTATTTTCTTGTAACCCAAAGTTACAGTACGTGCGTATCGCGTAAAGAATGTTTTTCATGCGATTCTTATCTCTGATTGACAAATATGTACGTAAATCTGTAATGGAAGAAAAGTCGTAGCCGTTGAATTTGTTAAAAACGACATACAAAGACGTAGACTCGCAGTATCGATGTTGAGTATTTTGCCAACTCTATTCAAAACAGGTCAATTATTGTTCACCGAGCAATCATTTTAAATTTAAAATAAGTTGTTTTAAGCCATCGATCATTCGATAAATCGTCCCGTCGATAAAGAAAAATCAATCAACATCGAGCTATGATTCGGAGTAGTTTGCAGGTTCAGGTATATTCCTGGTGACTCAGAATCGGGCGAAGAATAATTCAAGCCTCCCGAGGTAGGCAGGCACCTGTACATAAATACGTTTATTGTCCGTTTACACGTATAAGTAGAGCGACGTATTTCGCGTGCGGGTATGACGAGGTGAAAAACTCGGGAGGCTAAATCGATGCGACACGTGTACCCCGAGGAATTCCAGATCCATACCGAGATAATAAATTTTTATGCCTGGCTCACGTGTACAAATAGTGAATCAGACAAACCTAAATTATCCCGCGCTAACAAATTGTCTCTAATTTAATTTTCTGCCTATACCGTGTGACGTTATCCACGATCTCGTTGACGTTTCGTCGCTTAAAAGAACGCCAGAATCGGTCTTTACCGACTGGGCTAATTGTTTATTATTTTCGCTATTGTCGTAGCCTACGGATCATTGATTTGAAAATGCGATATTCTTCGTGCAACGCAGAATACAGGTGTCCAAAAATTGGCTTCGTTTTACGCAACGATAACGCCAAGGAATTCGTTCCAGTTATTGAATTATTACCAATTGTGAGAATACATATTCTACCCTTATTTTCGCATGAAACGAAAAAGTTTTTTTCGTACTTTTTTTTTGACATTACGCGTAAGCTTGCGCCGATTGCGGTATTTTTGATAATCGTAATAAGGGTAAAATTTTACTCGGTCGGTAAATATTGACTATAGGCATCCTCTTAAGGGGGGAGGCAGTCACCTTTTTTCATTTAATTTTTAAGGTCACCAGAGCTGGTTCGTTGACCAAAGGACGATACTTTTCCGTGCATTTTCATTTCGGGATAACAAGAAATTGTTTATTGAGTATTTAACGTATTATCTTTTTCGAACTATCTAGATCTCTTTGAAAATATGGAAATAGAAAATATAAATAATATAATGAACTGAAGCTATCGAATTTTCAAAATTGTGAATAATATAGCAGATTCCAACGATTCCGCTTATAATGACGTAGAAAAGTGCAGACTCGTCGAGAAGTTTGTAATCCGCTGAAGGGTTGATAACTTGAACAATTATACACGAGTTTTAAAAATTTCAAAGCACAAAATAAAAGTAAAACTATCATCTTTGAACCGTATGATCGTCAATTATTTACAAGCCTTCCATTATTAATAGCCGTTATTTAAACTTGACTCAATAATCAAGCGTGGAAGGTCATTAAATAACTTTAACATCTTTGTTATACTTGAAAAAAAAAAGATAAAAAAATTAACATTCGTAAAAAGGTGGCGTCAATAATTTTATGTGAGACAATATCACACGGGGCAATCGTCATTTTTATAAACAGCAGTGTAACAATTCGTTTATCCTGTGAGTGGTTTGGAATTTAATTTACTTGTGTGCCTGACAGTGCGTCAGAAATGCCGCTGTTGAAAATTGCGACCGCATGGAAGTGTGCAGTTGAGTATTTGAAAAATAAAAAATTGATTTTTTTTCTTCACACGCCGAGCATGCGGTGGATATAAACGTCGCGTTTCTAGCCTCTCAAGTGTCTCAGGCTCGGTTTGCGGTGATTTATTGCCACCCATACGCGTGCTGTAGTGACAAAAAATTATTGCCTCACCGTAAAAAATACCTAGCAGCCTAACAATCGACTTAAATCATGGCCAGACCTGAAGATGTGGGTATTATACCGTATATATAAGGTATTCCATGCCAACTCAACGTGGGTCTGGCCCTTCGCTTATCTGATTTAGCTCGCAATTTTTTGTGTGATTGTTTTCATTCCCGAAGGCGCTAGTTTTTTTATTTTGGAGTTTTTCGATTCGATTTGAATTATTTACAATTTTTAAAAACGTACATATTCATCGGCACCGTTTGAAAATTGGAACAGTTTTTTTTTTTTTTTTTTTATCTAAATCGCTACTGAAATTTATGAGTATCGAGCATTGATTGGTCAGGTGAGCTGCGAATTCAATCGAATATCAATTTGAATTAATAGTTGATCCAATTCTTCGAATTCAAAGCTCGCTTTCTTCGTTAAGAAAACGTTTTTTTTTTAATCAAAGTTACCGAAACAGATTGTCTTTCTTTTCAATAATCAATTCAATATTGCCATTTCTAGATTATCATCGGTATCGGTGAAACTGTTAAAAAAATTAAATATCGTTTCCGTGACAATGTAGAAAATAATCTTTTGAACAAAATGAGCCTTCGAAGAGTCAATTCGAACGGATTTATTGGATTTCAAGTATCTTGAAGCGATTTGAAACAGCATCGATGTCTGTATTTTCCATTTTTTTTTTTTTTTTTTTGTTCCAATTTTTGACGATCTTCGCAGCTTACGTGTATAATAATTCGATAAATACTCAGAGCGCGACTGTCTTGTAATGAAATAATAAAAACACTTGTACCGGTATTCGGTGAAAACCAACATTCCACAAAAGTGAATCGCCTTTGAACGGAATACCCCATGTCGAGGGTATATAACGTCGAACTAACAGGCTCTTTGAACGAGAACGAGGGTTGAAGTCTTAAACGACGAAGCAGCCAGGGAGGCGGGGTTTTATTTAAGCGGGCAATTCGCGGTCACAGAGTAAACCTCGGGGGCGGAAAGGGGAGAGGCATAAGAATGCTGAAAGATTTGCAGAGCGCGGACTGCGTCTGCGGTTAATGCGCGTCAAATGTTTAAAACTGTTTTAATTTCTTTTCTCGTTTTTTTATTTTTTTTTATATTTTTCTTTTTTCCCAACTCATTTATTTTTTTCACCATAAACAACCGTCTTCACTTAACGCCTTTTCCACTTAACTTCAATCCCCTCGTGCTTAACAATGAAAACGACGCCGTTTTACGTCGAAGAACGTCGAGAACACGTTAAACGCTTCCCGGAGCTCTAAACCACCGGCACGCGTGCCTTGCTAAAAAATATACATACACTGAGAAAAATTTCATTCGTTACAGTAAATGGAAAAATTCAGTAAAACAGGTATTGTTTAAAAAACTGTTTTAATATTGTTGGAATTAGGAAAAACGAGGTACGCCTAACCATTTTGCGCTATCGTCGATCCTTTTTTGGTCATTGCAACGCAAAATCAGTTTGTGAGGTTTACTCTACTTTGTTAGTCAAACGAGGCTTCAACGTCAATTTATTCTTGCAAAAGCATTAAATTTTCGCAACGATTGCGAGAAAATATAGCAACAGTGATCGTAACGAGAAAGAATAGTAACGGATACTAGACTTTCCGGTAAGAGCTAGAAAACTAACTTTCATTTTCTACCTAGAAATATATATTTCGATTGTGGTAAAAAATTAAAATAGTTAACCGGAACTAAAAATTTCTCTCATCATATACCTACGCGTTGTACAGGCTTCAAGTGTTAACCGCAAAATTATATCGTTTTCAAAGTCTTCCCTTTCTCAAAAGGGTGGAAAAAAACTGAAAGAGGGAAAAAGGTACCGATTTTTGGAAAAAACAATATGCAATATTTTTCGATCAAATTTTTCCATCTATACTAATATGTAAAATCGTTTCACTGTTTGTCCGTTTGTTACCGATAAACTCCAGAACCAGTGGGCCGATTTACATTCAAACTTGCACGAAATTATTTCTCAGCTCTGACCGAATATCAAGTTATGCAAAATGCATCGAATTAGTATGTATACGAAAGTTCCGGAAAACGGAGAGAGCGTCTTAAAGGGACGTGCAGAGATATTCTCGAAGGTTTATAACAACGAGGAGTTACTCTAAACGTTGAAGTATAAAAATTGACGATTTCTGCAGGAAGAGATGATAAAATATTTGACGACGTTTTACCCATCTTCGATGGAACTACGTACCTATATCCATTAATGTTTGCAAGGAGTCGAGTCGAGTTCTGTGTGACTATATGGTAGCGATATAAACCGGCTAGCTATAATACAAACTCGTAGGCGTTTATACAATGTATGTTGCACTTACGAGAGTATAAAATATCCCTTCCCACCTTTTAACATTTTACACATACATAAGGATATGCGCAGGCACACATGGGGCATTCCGTATTGCTTTGGTGATTCGAATTTTCTGCAAATTTTCAAGAAAACATGATCCTCAAGATTTCGCGATCAGGTAATGATAATTTTAACCTTCGTTTCGCATCAAAGTCGATTTTTATTCTTTTTTTTAAATATATTTTTTTTTTTTTCTCACCGTTTACACGAAATTTCAAGTAAAAATCGTCCACGAATGAGATTTTCGAATCAAGTGGGTTTAAAAATGTCAATTTTGAAGGTAGTGAAAAAGAATTCCTCACCTAACGATTTAATCTCCTGCAAGTACGAAGATCATTACAATTCTCTCAAGATTCAGTTTTTCTTCGAACGCCTTCTCTGTCTTTGGTATGAAAAAAAATTTCTACACATATATCGGCAAAGGAATCTGCTAAAAATACGGACGAGACTCGAAATATCATGGGTTAAAATTTTCGATAAAATTTTCACGGAACGCCCCATATACGCCGATATTTCGTGTCCGTTCGAAGGACTTGCGACGTTATATTGTGTACACACGTACAATACATATCCATGTACAAGAATCTCGCCGTTCGCATTAACAAAATAAGGTAATAAAATAGAGAAGTGAGAGAGCCAAGGAGGAATAAAGAGAGAAATTGTCATACGTATACATGTACAAATATGCGTATATGCATGCATGTTCGTACCTACTAGTGGATTTCTATATGCATACAAAAGCCGTCGTAAAGTGCTTATATACATTGTTTGCACGTGAGTGAATAACCCGTACACCCTGCAATGAACCGAACTGCTTTGCTTATACTACTAGACCAACTCTGTTAGGTACGTAGGTATAGTTATAAGGTATACTATACACAGGTATAGCTTTATACGCGAATGCATGCCTAGCCGCTTCTATTTCGCATCGCTATTATTACTATTCTTACTATAATCATCATCCTTATCGTCATTCGGATCCATACGGTTATTATTATTATTATTATTGTTATTATTGTTATTAATATTATTATTTGCGATCGTTGGGATACCGCGGCGAAGAATGCTGCATATCTTTGCCGTCTGCAGAAGAATTGCACTCGAGCGACGGGGTTATAAACTTGGTAAAATATTAACCTCGTAAATGCTCAACTATTCGAGTTATCTTCAGGCTAAGAAATCACTCTCGCGAGTATGCAGCGATATTGTCATGCAATTTTTCGTTATTATTCACTTGGTGTTATTATGCTTCCGGTGGTAGTATTCGTTCGAAATTTAACGCATGAGTATAATGTTGTCGTTAACCTTATCTGAGAAGAATTATCTTTGTCGGGGTATTCGGAAGTTTTTGTATAAAAAAGATGACAAAAAACGATACTCATTGAGTCAATTGATCGAAGAGAGGAATTTAGAAAGACTTTAAGTACTACTTTTATAAGAAAAAAGATTCTTTCTTTAGAAAATATCGGCCTTGGCATATATCGGGACAATCTTTTGAAACTTGAGAATCAACCGCGCATGCGCCAGTTTTATCTGCCGTTCGCGCAGGCTGGCCATCCCGAGTTTTCAGCTGTCAGACTTTGTTTCCGGCGGCGATGTAGTTGATACGAATTTTCGAGGTTAGAATCTCGGATAGTTGAGGTATTGACTCGGAAAGGTTTGGAAAGCATTTGTTGTCGGGTCGGAAAGTCGATTCTTCGAAGTACGGTCGGAATTTAATGCTCGTGCTCTTTGAAAATTCAAACGTACGCATTTTGCGTAGGTTGGCCCGCCTGCGTCGCAGAAAAGAATATCGCTGCGGGAAGATTTCGCCGACCAATGAGATTTAATTATTTGGCGCACGCGCGGTTGATTATCAAGCATCAAGAGATTTTGCCGGTATATACTTTCTGAAAAATAAGCTTTTTTTTATTTCTCCCCTTCAAATTCATCCGATAATTGTACATAATTGCAAATTTTGCTTCAAATTCTGTATGCTTTAAGAATTGGACGCAAAAATTTTAACATCGTGTGTATGATAGATACATTTTTGTCAAAGAAAAGAAAACGAAAAGAAAAAATCATAAGCAGAATACACTGTAAAAAAAAGATTGCAAATTCTAATATGACATTTAAATATGCTGTAAATATGAGGGAAAAAAAAATGTACTCACTCAAGGAATATACGCGAAATTTTATTATTCCGTCTACTTATCCGACTCGGAGAGATCAGCGGCGGTTGAACCGAGGCAATTATTACGGGTGAGTGGATGGTTGCCTCCCCCGTTTTACCGTGCAGTATTCGCGGTTCTTTTGATACAGAAAAATTCTGTATTATATGGGCAGGAAGCGAAGCATATTTTTCTCCGGGGTTAAGGAAAAAAGCAACGGAGTCGAGGTGAGGAGAGGAGAGGAGAGGAGAGAGACGGGACTCTGTGGGAGCAATCCGAAAAGCATTTCGAGACGTAACCTAAAATAATGCCCCCGCGGAATCGAACAAAAGCTTGAATTATTGCCCCTGGTGCCCTCAAACCGCATCGGCCATATCCTTCGGTTACTTATGATACATTTCCTCCCCCTTCTCCTCACATGGGAAGAGAGAGAGAGAGAGAGAGAGAGAAAATGGGAAAAAAAAGTTGCACGGAAAAAAAAAAGAAAACGCCGGAAAGATCGAGCTTTTGTAGTAATTTAATAAATGCTCGAGAGCTAGACGAGCGAGATAAACGAGGCTAAAGTGACAAAGAACAAGATTCATGCGTCTTCATTCAGAATAATTATTTATTCTTATATACAGGGTGATACATACATATATGAATATTCGTGTGAAAAATTAAATTCTAATAACAAGATTGTGAATTCAAATTGAAGATTTTTGTATTTACTAATGAATGATAAGCGACTTTTTTCGTCTGTCGGTATATTTTTTTGTCACGTGCAATGAACATCTCGGTAATTAAAACAAAATATGTAAAAAAAAAAGTAAATAATTTATCCATGTATACAGTAAATAGCATAATATTTCATTAATTTCATACTCGGATTAATCATTTTCATGGTAACTTCTGGATTTGCAATAGTAAATTTCGGGTATAATTGATTATGCGAAGCGATTGATAAAATTAAAAATTGTTCGTAGTTACTAAATTTCGGTTAATTTTCTTGCCATTGATTTTTATCACATTTTTTCAGTTTCATTTTTGAATTAGTAATTTTTGCACATCTATTTTTTTTTTTTTTTTTTTTTATTTGCAATCCTACACTTAATTTTTTTTTTTCTTACCGCAAAATAAAATCGCTGATATGATTTTCCATGTCGGGATGCAGAGGTTGACTTGTGTTTTCTTTTCTCATTCCCGAATTCTCTCTCGATTATTTGTCTTGCGTTCTTGCGGCAAAGTATAGTTACGGATGAATTCGAGCAGCACGCGACGCGGTTTGTTCCTAAGGCGGTTTTATTACAGTCGACTGAAACGTAGGAACGAACCACCGTCAACCCGAAACGGGGAATTCTCAATTCATATTCATATAAAATTCAGTGATTCGGTTGTGTCCGCCTCGAGGCCGCGCCGGCGGTGAAGCGAACACCAAAACGAACCCGAGCATTATTTCCATGTGTAAAATGCCTCGCCGCGTGCATACAACCCGCGGAAATTCTTTGCCGCAGGGTGACTAACACGACTTAAGTAACACTTAGCGAGGCAGTAGTCCTCTAATATTCCAGACTTAAGTCGATCGATTTCAACCCGCCGTCTGGCTGTTGACCCTCTACCTTTCGTCGGTCAAATCGCCGCCATTTTTTACCCCGTTTTGTGAAACTGTTTTGAGATGGTGGAAAAAGACGTGCGATTTTGGACGAAATTTGAAAGTGAGCTTAATTGCGAACGCAGCTATCGATTCATCGAATTATTATACGGGCTTGTCACACATTACGTAAATAATTCAGACGTTCTTTTTCTTGTGTGTTATAAAAATACCGCTTCGCAATTTTTCCCTTCCGTTTAAAAACCGCGACGAGTTACGCACTGCAAGGAAAGATAACTCTCAGCTGTTGAACGACCGACGATTAAAGAATCGAATCATCTAAGGAATCTATGATTCAACGTCTAGTAAGTAGAATTAGGTTGTACTCGACTTTTATGCGGTTTATTTTCCGCCATAAACTTCTTTGATGCTTGATTGTTTGAGCTAGCTGCGTGAGTGCGGTTTTAGTGATTACACGTTTCATCTTCCTTAGCCGGAAAATCTGCGAAGACGGAAGAAATTGCCAACTTCTCATTTTCGCTTTGTTCTTCTGGTTGGGTACTCGACATCTTGCGTCGAGCAGAGTGGATACAATATCAATTGATATCGGTACTCCGGGTAAGAAAGAGTCTAAGAAAAGTGGGGAGGTAATAAAATATGACGTTGGAAGATCGGTCTAGGTACAACATAACGGGGTAAGGCAAAAACGCTAAGAGCTGGTAAAGTGTTTCTGATGCCTGAAGCCCCGAGTTGAGTGGGTAGTTTAGAGTATTTTTTGGTAATATACCGAAGGTGCGGGAGCGGTGACTTATGGGTTCGGGAATTCGGCTTCTACCACCACGAAACGTTGCATGCGCTTGTCTGTGTATCGCTTTTGAAAAGCGCGGAAATCCACGGCGGCAGCTCCGATTCCGTTCCTCCGTCCCAGGATATCGCACATTGTGTTTTCTCCTTTCGTTCTTTTACCCGGAGTGATTTACGTCTCGGTATCTCGCCCCCTCCTCGCCGCAGCAGTCGTGCGGCCGCGACGCGACGTATAACGGCGACGCAGAGGGGGGAAAGAAGGGAAAAAAAAAAACGATAAAGAAAAGGCGAGCCATGACTTAACCTAACCTCCTCTTCTAACCCGCGCCTAAGAGCGCCAACGCGTTACATATTTATGGGATTTATGCTCCAGGCTGGTTCACTCGCTCCCGGGATCGAAATAAAAGGCAAAACAAATTTCGCCAGAAAAATCTGAATCCGAAATTGAACGCGGGAGCGTAAAGTTATTGAAATATTGCGAAACACGAAACGTACGCCGCGCCCTCTGCCCACGAATCTCCGACATCCCCCCTCCTTTCATTTCTGTTACGATTTCTGCATTTCTGCATTTTTCTCTCTCTCTCTCTCTCTAGCCAGACTTCGGGTTAATCTGGAAAGAATCGAATGAGAAAACATCTTGCAAATATGACGTCAACTTGCTTGCCAACACTTTACATACCTACGCGATCTTCTGCCACGTATGCGAACGAGAAACGATCAATCATCATTGCATGATGATAATCGCCGACCTCCAGCTGATAGCCCAAGTCAATATCTCCTGCTCGAGGAATACCGCACGAGTAGGTATTCCTCTGGTTGCCTACAATTATCAGAGTTACCCAGGGTATCACGTGTCCAATTAGGTCTGACCCTTGACACACCCTCGAGCCCTCCAGCTCTCGCCACGCTCCACACACGCCAACGTCCCGTATAATATATAGTGCGTAACACGTAAAACGAGGGCTTCGCGCGTATTACTTTATTAAACGTAAGTTGAAAATTGGTGCACGGAGAGAATGCTGAGAATAATCGTTATTTTTTTTTTTTGTTTTCGTTTTCCTTCAAACTGCAACAAAATTACCCGGTATACACAATTGATCGGATGGCATTCATTTCGTTGAATTTTTTTCAATGTCGTTTCGAACGTCCTGATAGAGTTATCGAAATAGTTCCGGAATCTGGCGCCAGACGGCGCGCGGTTCTCGCATGCAAAATCAAATCCCTTATTGCTTAAAACCGAACGACATGCTGATACAGTTCGGGGATTTCAAATTTCAGATGTTCTCTAAAAACTCATCGGCGAGGTTACTCGGTATTTTATTACTTATAGGTTAAGAAATTTACTCGAGCTCCAGTTCGAGTTATTCGAAGCACACAGAGCACTTCGCAGTGTGTGATACATGACCACGGCGGGATTCGTTATCGTCGAGTTTTTGTATTGCTCAGGCGGTGCCGATTTATTGATGTATTTAGTTCATAAATTTATCAATATCTCACCTCTTCACGACTCTGTATCTACCCTATATGATGATATACCGCAGCATAGGCAAGTTGAAATTAATGCGATAACGCGCCGAACGAGACAGCGAATCTAATTATATTATATCTTGTATTATATACACACTCTACTCGTGCAGGTATACGACGATAGAAAAATCACGATTATATCGAGGTTATATTATCGTACAGACCTGTCGTTCTTGTATTTTACACGTATATAATATGCGGCTATAACGGTCATTGACATTTGATGGATTATTCGTACAGAGACGTTTGATTAATTTTTAAGCACCACTTGAGACAATCGCGGTACCATTTCACGCATCGGTCGAGGTACAATCGCTTTATAAGTGTATCTATAATTCTCAATCGCTGACGGCTGCGGGAATAAAATTGAACTAGCTCCCCGTCCATTTCTCTCTCTCTCTCTCCCTCTCTCTCTCTCGCGGCGCATTTGAATATGTTTATAGATAAAACGGGGGGTGAGAAAATACCTGCAGACATTATTCGCTATAACACATGGGCGGATATAAAATCTGAAAATTCGAGGAAAATCATATACTGAGAAAAGAAAAATTACACGCGTGGAGTTAATGAATTGCTATCGTTTCTTCTTAAGCTTTGACAAAACCACTGTAGGTATATTTAATTACATTCTCGCGATACGCGATATAGCCAAGTAAAAATGAAACTTGATTTTGAGGGATATCGATAATGAGATTTTTCGTTTCCCGTTTCTTCCGTCGTCGTCGGTGCCTCTCGATCTATCTGCACGCCGTATATCGACGGGATTTTTGATTTGTGCGAAACCGGAAGAGCTTAACCTCGATTTAGGCCCGTATATAGCCGACGTAACGTCCGTTCGCTTCCGATTTGATGTGCGTAATATTTTATGTATAGCTCAGAGCTCTCCTCATATTTGGGGTCAGTAAGCGACCCTCGGGCTGTAAGGGCGAACCTTTGTGGTCAAGGAAGGTTACTGAATATTGAGTAGAATTATGTCTATATTCCGCTACCGAATAGATACCACTGCCATGGGTTACGGCGCCCCATAGTCTTGGGGGACGACGACGCGTTCTAGATTCCTTTCTTTTTGATTCATAAATTTAGTAAAATAATTCACGACCCAACATATTCACCGTCGCTTTTCCATCGAGCGAAAAAGACGGACTCTGGTGAACGGTCGCGTTTTACTTTCTTAATCAACCGTGAGGCAATTTGTGTGAAAAAGCAACGCAGGATCGACAGGTGAAAAAAATGCTACAAAATTTTACCGTTTTTGACTGCATTTTTTCCACCGTTCATCGTAGACTTGAAACTCTTCACAATCGTTTTTCTCCGAAAAATATGTCCATTTAGTACATGCCAAACTTTGTTCTAGCGTTTTTTAAAACAGCCTTGAAGTAGGTTTTTTGCTATTTTTAGGTCCCAGAAAATACAAAATGTTCATCTTCCCGTCCTGATTGTACAGTTACTGACCTCAAAGTACGTGGAAAAATGCCTGTACAGAATGATCTTCGGATGGTTCAATTTTTTTCCAAATAAAAACCGAGTCAGACGTGAAACGTATTTCGCACAAACGTGTTAAGTATTTTAGTTTTGTGCGTGCATCGTGGGAAATTGGCAAATCGGCTAAAAAAAATTTGCAGTGAACGGAAAGCAGGGCATCGCGTCTCATCGAGATTTGTAAAGTGTCGCAAACACAAGCGACACATCCCCTAATTCTCGTAATAGCTCGCGGCTCGACGCGCCCCTGGGATGCCGTTTGTGATCGTTATAAATACCTTAAACACAAGCATACGTACCGACACACGTGCACGGAATGCACGGTATTAGCTGGATCTAAATTGAAGTCTAAAAGCTTTCGGCGTATATCCTCGACGGCATAAAGCCCTCTAAGTATCCCCGTTTTACCAAATAGATCCGCGAAGTGGTGTAGCTGTATAATTTTCGATTGCGCTTCAAGATGAAACGGAAATGAATAAGTAAGGAGATATTGACGCCGCGAGGGATCCGTCTCTCGGATTCTCTGTCCTCGACGAATCCTTTATCTTCTCTCTCTCTCTCTCTCTCTCTCTCTCTGCCCCCCTTTACTCTCCAGGGATACGAATTTCCCAACCAATTAGGTAATTAAGACGCCTCAGGGTCCGCCACTGCAGTAGCACCGAACCCTCGCCCCGTAATTCTCGACTCCGATTAACCAAAGAAAATCCCAAAAGAAAGGGCCAGCACTCCACTATTTGCGGTTCTAAATGCCCCGTGAAAAATTAATATGCCAAATTCGTACGTTTTCAAATTCAGATGAATTTTCTGTCTTGAACATCCCTCGCAACTTTGTGAATAAGTTTTTATAATTCTTAGCGTTCCGCTGTCCTGCCAGCTTCTGTTGGTTAGAAAAACGGAAAAGCAATTTCTTTTCATCGGATACACAGAGGTTCTGTTTTTGTACTTATTATACAATCGTAGACTATTTCTTCACCCGATTAGATTCATAGAAAATTGTTTCACGATCAGAATTCGAGACACCCGTACATCTTGCCCCGAAAACTTATCAAAAGACGAACGATATCTTTACACTCGTGTAATCGGATCGTTGAAATCCGAACGAAACGGGATCGATCGAAGGTGCGGCAGAACTTAAAGTGCGTCATCAGCATCTGGTGTTTATTTGCAATAATTTCGGAGATTTCGGTGCGCGGAGGAGAAGCTCGGATGGGAGAGGACCGAAGAGTTTCCCGGAGGGACGAAATGGTTGGAAGTTCTCGGGGTGATATGGCGCGTGTCGGGATGGGCGAAGGGGCCTCATTTGAATCCGAATGGAGACGATTTTGGGTGAAGAGGCTGTCATCGGCGCGGGAGAGGCGCACTACGGAGAAATGGCCCTCTCGTTCGGCACCCGGAGGGGTCATAGTCACTCAGACAACCGGCATCGCTTCACTTTTCCCGCCCAAGTGTGATGCGCCCAATATGTCAACGGCAGAAATTTCTATTCGGCGCCCCATTCCTCGTTTCCTTTACCTCACTCTCTCTCCTCTTCTGTTGTCCTTCATATTTCCTTCTCCCCGGTATACCTCTCACTTCCCCTAGTTTCCACCGCCAGAATCACGACGTCATAGAGACAATGACTGAAAAGTACTTCAAAAACGTTAAAACCCTTCGCGCAGTGAACGCGAATGATGACACTGTTCCGATACCAGAAGTCCTGAAAACAAAGTTCACCATCTGTCCAACGCAATTTACGGATTGAAGTAATGAACAATATTTACCGAGTGTTCAGACCAGAAATCATCTGATGGTATGGACTCACTATACACGTTGTGACTGTATGCAAACTCTCCGTGTAGTTGCACTCAATCTTCAAAGAAACTTGGACATGGTGTAGCTTTCCAATGAATGTCAATATGATCATGAACTATTAACGTGACGATTCGTGTCTCTCAAAATCCTTCGCATAGTAAAGGTGAACGATGACACTGTTCCAATACCAGAAGTCCTGAACACAAAGTTCACCATCAGTCCAATGCAATTTATGGATTGAAGTAATGAACAATATTTACCGAGTGTTCAGACCAGAAATCATCCGATGGTACGATGTCACTGTACATGTTGTGACTGTACGCAACCTCTCTTTGTAGTTTCACTCAATGTTGAAAGAAACTCTGAGTACGGTGTAGCTTTCCAATTGATGTTAATACGATCCTGAACTGCTAACGTGACTATAACATGATCGTGAAAAGATCTTTCGTTAAATCAAATGGTCTTATACGATTTGTCCCGTAGCTCTGAGCCATCCCTCTATTCTCTGTTTGGAATTGACGCGGTGTTGATACCTATACGTCATTGCGAATTCGGTAGGGTTGAGTTACATCGCGGAGAGCCTCGGGCGGATCGTCAGCGTTTATTCGCGAACGCTGTAGAGTACACCTGAGGAATGCCCGGCAGCATAGCTTCCGGTAGCTTTCTCCTTAAGCAGTATTATCCGAGGATTTTGTGCAGAAGATTGCGAAGGAGGATCAGTTCACCGACTTTGGCACGCTCCATTAAAGTAATGAATACAGGAGCCGGTGTATGACGCCTGGAGCTACTGTGACGCTTCGGGTAAACTGTGTAAGGAGCGAACTGGCGCAAAGACGCGCCAGGAAATTCATCCCCCGCATCTTAGCGTCCTGTGTGTGTGAGAGAGAGAGAGAGAGAGGAAGAGACAGAGAAAGCTGTTTGACTTGAAACAAACCGCCCATCCTTGGATCCGCGCTAATACTGACTCCCTTTCTTCTTCCCGCTTTCTAACCTTGTCGCCGAAATCCCGATGGGTTTTATTATTCATCTCCTATAAGTCACGCCTGTTGATCTTCGCTCAAGTAAGAACCCTCAAGTACTCTCAACTCTTCTTTTCGCGGGTATAGCTTCTTGTTATTTCTCTTTTGCGTCTTCAAGGGGATCGGTATTAATTATGACCTAACTTTCTCTAAGGATGGGAAGAATTCAGGCTCAGATATTTTTTCACGTGCAAGAGAAAATCATCTTTTTTAATTATGGTTCAGGATCGGTTGGAATGATTCTACATCATGCCCCGTTATCAGTTTGTTACCAAAATTCTGAAACTTTTATCTTAACTCTTCGTGAAACAAACGTCCGTAGCATTAACAGAGACTAATGTGAACGTCGTAAAAAATGATCCATCGGTCCTTCGGTTATTCCTCTTCTCGGTCACTGTTGAAAAATTTCCTGAACCGATGAGTAATTGAGGGTACGGATCAGACCTAGACATATTAATTACACACTTCCCACGCACGGTTCTCAGTCGCTGTATGGCAGATATTAATCGATGCACACCGCATTCACATCCATGCATATGTTTTTCATCCATCTTTGATTGTCAGTGCGGGTAATTGTCAAGAGAGTAGAAAAATGAATAGTAGCCGAGAGGTACGAGGGGGAGTCATCAGCGTGACACTTTGACGCGATCAAAGTTCTACTCTACATCTACTGGGTATAGCATGTATGTACACACACATGTAGTTATGTGTGCCAGCAGATGTCGCACAGTCGCGTGCCTCCACGAGGGCTATCGTTAGTAATTATGTGCTCGACGAGTATAATGGCCTGCTAATAATTGTCCCTCCTCTTCTCCCAAAGAACTTATTGACTTTTCATTTTAAACGCACTACCGCATGTCATTCACGGGTGCATATACCGGCGCATTGTGTCGCGGGGATCGCGCTTTTGATTCGATTGGAAAAAATAAAATTAAAAAATGAAAAAAAGAAAAAGAAAAAAACGAAAAAAGAAACGAACCATTATGTACACATCGCAGTGTGTTTCGTATAATTCGCACAATATCTACACAAACCGCATATATAAACCCTCGACTTCTGAGGCCTGTATGTAGGTATTCACCAGCGTTTTGTTGTTGTCAATTGCCAATTAACTTTCATTAAATGCATTTCGTACTGCAGCTATATGTGTATATATGCAACTACGGTGCTCCCGTTAACAAGCGTCACTGCACCGTGCCGTCCGGCAATGACCGCTCGTGATAATTTCGAACAACGCTTTTTTAATTTTCATTCACATTTTTTAAATACACCGCAGTGGGTGGATACGCACCTGGAGATATTAGCCTGTCAACTACCAACAATGGTAGACGTGAAAAATACTCCAATTCATAATCATTGACGAAGGAAAGGAGAGAGAGAGAGAGAGAGAACAAAAAGATTGCAAATTTGACAGTGTAATTACGCGAAATTACAGACATCTGTTTTATAAATCGTTCAAAGATGAAGGACGAAGAGGAAGAAAACAAAGACAGAGGGGGAAAACGTCCGGAGTTGCGAATAAAATGAAGCAGGAGACTGATTTGCGACTGAATCGAGTTTGCGTAAAATTTTTTAGCCGAGTTGCTGACGGAGAATTATATGTATAGCGGCGAATTAACGATCGACTGTGTCTGACATGTTTGCTCTGGTGCTTCGAGCCCCTCGAGTTCGCCCATCGGCGGGTCGCTCCCATTCTTTTAGGCACCGTTCCATAGGGTGATAGAAAATTCAACTCCTTCTTTGAGGCCTGCACCAGTCCCTGCTATACAGCGTGTAGCAGCAAACACTCGAGGTATGAAGCCAATTACATCTCCGTCGGATATAAAAGATGAACAAGATAAAAATTGAGGAAGAAAAGATTCGAGTTTTGATTAAACATCCCAGCGCTAATTGACAAACCTCTCTCTCTCTCTCTCTCTCTCTCTTTAGCTCGCGATTCGGACTTTCCGGAACAAAAGACACGGTTTGGTTCCGATGTTGCGGATGTTACAGACGAGATACTACCTGAGTAAATATAAGTATACGCCGCGCAGACAGGGGTTGCAGAGGGTAAACAGCCCCGGGTTAATGCGAGGCCGGGCGTAATTGATTACAACATCAAACTGACTTGTAGTTATGGATCCATGCGCAAAGTGCCACCCGAGGCGGCTGCCTTATACCCGCATACCTCATCCAACAGGAGGATAGATATTGATTATGGACACCGCGTATAATGTATTACTCGGTATAATACTGCCACTGCATGCATGGATGTGTCGGCTTCGTGTATGTACGGTAGTCAAAGCTTTGCCAGCGGCAATCGTGGTTTTGAGTTTTCGCCAATCGCAGTGAGTCGTCAATTCGAAACGACGGTATCGGAAGACAAGGACCGTAATTGCATCGAGGTGTTGAATCACTCCGCGAGTCTTGTGAAACCATTGTAGCATAACCGAAGCGTGCGAGACTTGTTCCGGATTTGTACTCCTAACTTCCATTCGATGCTTACCAATTGCAAAGGTGACCAGTGTGTGCCTGAACACTGTAGTAAATCATTTCAGCAACGGACAAGTCTGGAGGAGATAGTCGTACATGCGAATCGCCTCGTGTGAATTTATCGTCGAGTAGACCGGGTCCAATTTTGATCGTATATATGAGGAAGTTTTATACACTGCAAGGCAGTGGAGATGCAAGTGCTCGACTCCTCGAACGGCATGGCATTGTAGAATCGGAAAATCGTGGAATAGAATGCCAGCGGGCATTGTGCGGCGCAATCTGACCGTGCGATATTGCTAGTTGTCGTGGCTGTTCGTATTGCACCCTCAAATTTCTCCCCAATCCTGTCTCACTTCGCAGCAGTTAAAGCATTCACGGAGGAACGTTGGCTGTTCGGTTTGACAGTGAGTTTTCGAAAAACGATGGTATCATCGAGTCCTGCGAATCGTCGACCTTCCCCAACTTCGTCTTTGGCGCTACCTTCTTTTCCTACCAGGAATTCCTCTGTCCGTAGTATATTTTTTTTACTTGGTACGCACATCATACCGCGGGTCGTTCCAGTAGTCGAACCGGGCACAGAATTGTCGATAAATTTTCGAGAGCCACTGGTTTTCGATAGCTTAATGCAGGGGAACGGAATTGAGTGGGTGCAATAGCGAGTGCAGCCTGGAAATGTGAGTAGGTAGGATAGCCGGGAAAAGAATGAGCGTAATAGTGAGATGGTAGAAGTGAAAAATGCGAATAAGTAACCATCCTGAGCTACGAAGTAGGAGGTAGGTACGCGGAGTTTTCTTTACTCGTGAAAATAAAATTAAAACGAATTTAACAAAAGGATCCACGGATCAGAGATTCATTCGAAGAATACTTGGCAAGCGAAACTGGAAAGTTCCGTTGCTATGCTGTAGGGAACGTCGAGGGAATAAGAGTTTTCCATTCCAGTCACAAGATGAGACATAACGTCGGGTAATAAAAGTCGTCGTTGCAGGTTTTTCTTGCTCCCTTAATTTTCGGACGCTGAGTGTGATCCAGTTCCGCATCGATAATGTCACCTATACTTATCGCGATGTAACGAAGGTTCGCGATATATGCAGGTGCAGATCTGGAATGGCGCATCATGCAGTCGCAACGGTAGAAACCAATCAACCGATTTATATCGATCCGGTCAGCGTCCATCCGGTAATCCGTCGATTATAACGCATCGCTTCAGACCACGGCCCCTTCCATCACGCACAAGACGGACCCAGAGCCAGACGCGTTGCCCGATTCGCCTCGTATGTACTTACGCGCCTATGTATAACCTTATGTGTACATGGATCCAATGATGGACGCACAGGGTGTCGTCGAATACCACCGATTTCGGATTATTGATTGCCAATGAACGATGTCGTTGTCATAGACGCTGGAAATAGTATCCAGACGCAATATCGTTCAAGGAATTGTCAACATGAGGGTTCAGCAAATTTCGAATGGTCCGAGTTTACGGAGCAAGGTAAAAATTTTCGACTACTCGTTCAAATCAAGGTAATAGAACACTTCGTACAAATTTTTGGTAATCAACTTGAACTGTTCGGAGCTTGAACATTTGAAAGTGTCATCATTTGGGTCAGATTAGTCTATTTATAACCAGTTTCAAGTACTCGCTAATTGGATCAGTCCAAGTTTTGAATACATGAAAATGTGATTCTTTGGAGTTCGGTCCGCTTGAAATCACTTTCAACTATTCGGTGATCAAACCAGTCCAATGTTCCATAATTTGAAAGTGTGACTCTTTGAAATCTTGTTTACTTCAAACTACTCTAAAACATTCGAACATTGAATCACTCGGAACTTTTACCAATGGAAAGTGTGATTCTTCAAAGTTTGATTCCACCTGAAATGACTTCCCACCATTCGATAATTGAATCAGTCCAAGTTTCCACGACTTAGCAATGGTACTTGATTGGACTCCGGGCATGTGAATATTATCCCGATAAAACGGCAACACCCGTACCACAAACCGTGAATTCGTACATCATCAATTAAAACTCCCAACCCATGTAGCACCGGTCACCTTAACTGACCCCGAAACGCGACGAGCCCTAAAGAGAATTCGATACCGACGCACCGTTTTTAGACATCGTCCGTAAATCCGTGCTTCTTGTAAGCCTTCTCGTCGGCCGGGAGCTATCACACGCAATTAACAATACACCCTGTACATGCACACGTATCTGGTACATACAGTGGCGGGCTGGTTCAGGTCACAAGGCGACATATGTGTGGCTACACGATGCCTCGACGTGTGTGCACGTATTTACGTCGTTCGGCTGGTGTGGGATGGGTTGGGTGTAACTTGGCCCAGTAATTGCCGCAGCCAGTGGAGCTCCAGATGCTCCCCAATCAGCGAGTATCCGTCCTCTGCGGCCGTGCACCTCGGTGTTCAGACCCGCGTCCGTCCGGAGAGTTCTGTCCGATCGGTGCTGCTGCCTGCATCACGGATGACAGCCCCGTTTAATTGGCACTGAACACAATGGATTATGGGCAGAGATTCGTCGTGAAACTTTGACCACCGAAACCCGTCCGCAGGACCAAATATTTTCCGCCTCCTGATCCCGACCCCTCGATTATCCGTAACGCCGCGTCCGAGTTCTCGATTATTTTTTTTACCGACTTCCGGAAATCCGGAATTGGTTTCAAATTTTTTCGTATTTTGCTCTTTTCGTTTTCTTCATCGGACTTACTGCGCTAACTTACCGTTTTCATGGATTTTGGTACAGGTATCCTCTTGCTAAAATTTTAACGTCGTTCACTCCGCGTGCGGAATTCTTGCCTCTCAACGCAACTGCCACGCGATCCCGACTTAATTGTACTTAATCTTCGTCCATCCATCATTCTCGCAATTGTTTCCACGCATCGCTGCATTGCGCTAATGAATACTGACAGAGTTTTCTCAGTTATTTCATCCTTCGATTCAGCTGGTCAGATCAGTTTCAACGCGATCTCTGAATCTGATTCGTATAAGAGCTGGTACAAATATCAATTGCTGGAATGCACGGTAACTCAAAGCCGAATTCCCAATTGGAAATGGAGTGCTTTTGAGATTTGTCGTCGTGAAAAAAATTCCTCACTTTCAATGCGGAAATACGTTTCGGAAATTTTCGGACATCTGTGCGCATGTCCGTGTTATGTTCGAACGTAATTGTTGCCTTACGAGTCAAGGATGAAATTTGATCGAAACATACATTTTTTGGCGAACATGTGCGATGACATTTCTTGGGTTCACTTAACATTTGAATTCTTGATGCTTCTTTATCCGCGGGATCTAATTTCAGCTTATACCTTAATATCCTGTAACCAATTACTTGACTGATTTATCTTCCTAAACCTTTAAGCACGTTTGATTTTAAGATTGACGTTCTTTTCACCACTGATATTCATTTTCCGGCCAAATGGATAAATTCACAAATTTCATAACTATTTATGTTCCACGATGCAGTTGGCCAATTTTTAAGTATCGCTTATTTTTGTTCGAACGCGTCGGGGAATCCGAAGGAAATCGAAGATATCCACTGATTTTTTTTTTCTTCCCATTATTCCGTTTCATTTATTTTCTAACTCCTGACTTACGCGGCAAGTTTTCTTCAAGACTCCGCGTCGTTTTACCGTGATAATTTCGATTCTTTGATTTTCTTTATAGTCTCGCTGCATTTCTTGTTTCTAAATTTTATTTTATCTTCTTTATCCCTTTCGTTCAATCTTCTTGTACTCTTCATCCACGAGAAACTATTTTTTTTCACCCCCCCCCCCCCCCCCCTCTCGGTCTCTCTCACTCTTCAGCCTCCGCTATGTTTTGCCTTTTCTTTTTTTTCTTTTATCGCGTTGCTTTCAACGGAGGCTACACTCGGGTTTTGCTTATTTTATTATTACGGAACGGGTTTGTCAGCCTCATAGGCCTGCTACGGCAATCCTATATCCTACAAAGAGAGAAAATAAACCAAAAAGAAAAAAAAAATATATATATATACGTATTGCATACAAGGTACGCGTGTATACGTACGTGCAATGGAGCCGAGCGAAGGGTACGACGAGGGGAGAGGTGCAGGAAGAGAGGTAAAAAGAAAAAAGGGAAGAAAAGAAGAAGAGGAAAAAAAAAGAAAAAAAAAAAAAATCGAGAGACGAGAGAGAGAACACGAGAGGGAAACTTCGGAAGAAAGATATCCTGTCGGCTACTGTTCCAGGCACAAGCCGTGGCACACGCTCCGTAAGCCTCTCTTACTTCACCATACCTGCGTTATACTCGATATTTCTTACGAGACGATATCATCCTGGCATAATATTATAACGTCATGCGTACGTACGTTGGTATTTAATTTTAACTCTTCTCCCTTATTTATTTATTTATTTATTTATTTGTTTTTCGTTTTTTTTTTTGGTTTTATTTTTTCACGTTTCAACCATATCCGTGGTAAATCTGTGAATTATTTCAAGAGCGTCAAGTATAAAAATTGATGAGCAGAATGAAAGAATATCGCGAGTACCTGCGACCAAGAATTTCAACAAACGGAGAAGGACCGTTTTTTTTTTTTCACTGCATAGTTATTTATAGCATAGTGTTTTTTTTTCTTTCTGTTCTGAAACAACATTTGCAGCATTTTTTAATTCTCGTTTTCTGTTGTTCACTTAATATTGTGGCACTTATTCTATGTTATAGTATACGATCGGATTTGGCAACCGGATTTTTTCAACTCTCTTTTTCTGCCTCTTAAGCAAGCTGCAAATGGATAAAAAAATTTAAGATTTAACAGACGGTTCAAAGAAGAGAAAAAGAAATAATTATTATGTACAGAGGAAAAATAAACGACAGCGAAGGTCGCGGATTTTGGATAAATAATCGTTCGATCAGTGATGAATTGAACGTCTTGGAATGTTTAAAATTATCAACTGACGAGCTTGGCGACAGAAATTAATTACTAGGATTGTCGGTTTATAAAGAATTAGTAAGTCAATCGAGTGAGTTATGATTCATGAAAACTGGACGAACGATATCACTCTAGTTTGGTATCGTTTATTAAATTCCCTCGTGCCTGGTGTTGAAAAAATTGTTAGTAAAAAATAGGTCATAATGATTTAAAAACACGAAACTGTTTATCGTATGCTCTACAAGATATTGCAATTGGTTCATGATCAACGTAATTAATTCGTCGATCGATTCAGCTACAAAATTTGCTTAAAACTCACGATTTATACTCGTATTTTTCTTTTACGAAAAATTTCGCTGTCATCCTCAATAAAAATTCGATAAATTTAAAAAACATCGCTCATTCGAATGACTTCTCTCCTTTCTTCAACTCCGTATCGTGCAAATTATTCTGCAGCATGACGCAACGTATATATATACATATACATAAATATACATGTAAATACAAAGATCTTCATCCGCCCAGATGCTGCACGTATACATATATCTACATAATAACACACGCGTATGTACTGTGCATGTAAAAGATTAAAAAGTACGTCGCGGTAAGGTCAGTGCCGCGAAAATGATAAATATAGGCGAGCATATACCGGTAAAATCTCTTGAAACTTGAAAATCAACCGCGCATGCGCCAGTTTTATCGGCCGTCGTGCAGGCTGGTCATCCGGAGTTTTGAGCCGTCAAACTCTGTTTCCGGCAGCGATGTAGTTGATACGAATATTCCAGGTTAGAATCTCAGATAGTCGAGGTATTGACTCGGAAAGTTTTGGAAAGCATTTGTTGTCGGGTCGGAAAGTCGATTCTTCAAATAACGGTCGTGATTCAACGCTCATGCTCTTTGAAAATTCAAACGTAGACATTTTGCGTAGGTTGGCGCGCCTGCGTCGCAGACAAGAATATCTCTGCGCGAAGATTTCGCCGACCAATGGGATTAAACTATTTGGCGCACGCGCGGTTGATTTTCAATTTTCAAGAGATTCCCCCGTTATATATTACATGATACACGTATATGGTGCGTGCATCCGTAACCATATTATATACGTGTACGGTTAGTGAACCGTGCAGTGTGACGTGCAGGAGGTTGCGGTTCGACTCTCCTCTGTAGTTACACCACGTGACCTCGCGATAAAATTGCTTCTGCTTCTGCTTCGGCTTCGGCTTCTGGTGATGTTGTTCTTGCTTCTACTCTCTTTGTCCTCCTCGTCCTCGTCGTTGTCGTAATACACGACGCGTACCCGCAAGAGGATGCCTCGGGGGGGGGGGGGGGGGGGGGGGGGGGATGAGTAGGGAGGAAAAGGGGGCTTACTACGCCTCGTAGTAGTAGTACTACGCCTCGCACTGTAGCACCTACGCTATCGCCTTTCACCGCGCTGCTGCATCCACTCTACTGCGGTATAAATGCAGCACATGCTCTCCTTTCCCTCTCTCTCTCTCTCTCTCTCTCTTTCTTTCTCTCTCAATCCCTCGGCCTGCACATAGGTATGCAGCTACGTTATACCGCGAACCGATGCGATCCAGAGTATTGTTACATACGCGGTATAAAGAGGGGATCGAGATTCGTCGAGGTAATAATTGTATATATATTTTTTTTTAATATAATAAGTGTATCGTACCAACGTATCGTTTGTTTATTTATTAGATTCTGAATCGGTAGGTTAACCAAATGTACGGGGTTTATTTTTTTTATTGCTTATCGAATTTTTTCAAACCAAGAAATAACAACGAATTTAAAAAATATATGCTCATTGACAAAAGCAATCGTAGGTTTAATCGAAATATAATATTCAATGTCTAGGATCGTAATATTTTCTATAATGTATGTAATATGTAATTGTCGAAATCAACAAATCGCGAACTTTTCACGCAATTACGTAAAATGAAATGAAATTCAGTGCTCGTGATATGATTGCAAGTCAATTTATTTATTGGAAAGTCGATTTAATACTCCGTGAACTTTTAGATATTATACAGGGTGAATTCCTAACTACTGCATGGTCCGTCGTTGAAATGTAAGTTTGTGGTAAATGTCACATCATAAAATATACAATACTTAATCTAAGAAAAATATTCTATGAAAAACTAAGAGGAGATCTAAAAATTGGCTTATTAGGCGCATATTTTTGTAATCAAAGTATAATAAATATATCGATGTATTCGTAATCGGCTGTGAATGTTGTATTGCATTCTACTGAAAAAACGACAATTATGATTACGGGACGAGAAAGAAAAAAAAAAGAAATTAAACTGACGCGCTACTTTTATATAGTCATAATTTTGTAAATGATCGGTAATATTTTTTTTTGTGACCGTCAATTTACTGAATAAAAAACTATTGTCAAAAAAAATTTGTTATTTTATTTATTTACCGCGACCACGGACCATGCAGTCCTTAGGAATTCACCTTGTGATTATTGAATATGAAAACCGTTTGTAAACAAAGCGTGCAAGTTGAATTTTTTTTATGCGAAAGTCCAGTTATGCGAGAAAGGTAATTCGCATCAGTCACGCAACGGTTCGCTAATAATTTCCGTAAAAACGAGAACGATATGATAACTGAAAAAAAAAAGGAGAAAATTAACAGTAAAGAAATTCCTCCGATTCCCGAGAGCTAGGATCCAGTTTCATTGTACCCGAAATTAATTTTGTGCTTATCGTTTTTTTCGCCAAGATTACAGATCGGAGGAAGAAAAATGAGCTGACATCGGTCTTGGAAGTATGGAAACAAACGCAAGAGGTAATTTTCACAAATCGCATTTATATGTTACACGTGTAATAATCGTAAAAGAAAAACAGAAATACATTGGAAATTGTGAGGTTGTATCAAGCATGCATAACCATCAATCAATCAGACCGCAGTTCCGTCGGTAAAGAAAACACCCGATACGTATACGATTTGTAACCAGCTCGTTCGTGCGAACAGACTTAGAATAATGATAAAAATATAATTGCACGCTTTGAAATCTCATACGTGATAATGTAACGGTATTACATGCATAGGTATACCTATTATACCCGCGGCACGCGGTGCGACTGAAGGTAAAAATGATAAAATGAATAAAATAATCAAGAAAACGAGGAAGAAGAAGACAAAAAAAAAAAAAAAAGGAAAAAAAAAAATAATCCCGAGAGAAACTGAATAATACATAATAATATAATATGTTACGTTAAAATAAAAGAATCAACTGCATTTTTACACGCTACGCAAAATCCCGTAACGGCTACGCTCCGCAGGAGCTATACGGACCGACTCTGTGTATCATCTGCTGCGGTGTATGCTGTATATATATATATACACACATAATGTATATGCCATGTATTGCCTATGTGATACGTAAGTAGGTATATATAATTTACTCAATGTCGTAACACCGAGCGAGGCGAGGCGTTGCAGCACGCAGCCTCTCTTTTCTCCTTCTCTCAGGTTTTTCTTCTTCATCATCGTCGCATCATCTTCTTCTTCTTCTTCTTCTTCGTTACTTTTTCTTTCCTTATAGACTTATTTTCACTCTTGTTCTTGTTTCTCTTTTACTTTCGGTTCAAGATTGGTTTCTTTTTATATTCTTTAACAGTGATATAATCTCCGTCTTCCTCCTTATCTCTCTCTCTTTCTCTTTCTCGTTTTTACTCTCGGTTTCTCGGATTGTATACATATATATTTATGTAATATACATGTGCTGCAGCATTTACAGAACAGCGATGCAGTTCCTTTTTTTTAGGGTTTAGACGAGGGTGTTAATTTATATACATATAAAAAAAAAAAAGACACACACTCGCACAAAACTACGTTTCGATACAACGTAACGATTTCGATAAAAATCGTTACGCGTCAATATTTTTTTTACACATCAATCAAAGTGATCGCAAAAGTTTCGTGAATTTTGAGGCATTATTTCGATTTGAATATAAAATTATCCGAATTTATTATACTGAGTTTTAAATTGTATAAAAAAAGTTGTTTCAAATTAATGTCCGGGGTTAAGTTTTCACTCTGTACGATCCAGATAAAAAGGTATGTTCAATTAATCAACTGCCTTAAGGCAGTTGCGTGGATGCGTGATAAATCGGAGAAATCTCAACTTTTCTCAACGTATCATCGAACAGAGAAAAGACGGTGGAACAAAATTGGATAAAGATAAAATGATAAGTATGGCGTGAATTAAATAACGAATAACAACAAATCGGAGTGCCATAAGCTTGTTATCGCAGCGTGCCGGATGCATTCTTGGAGTTCCATAAAACACTGCACGTGTAGAAATTGTTTACAATACGAGAGCACAAACACACACACACATACACAATAAAGTGGCACCGAAGGAGAGAGAGAAAGGAAGGAGGAGAACAAATGCGGAGATGATAATGGTAATAGTAATGACAACTGTAGTATAAGGAGAAGTGACAAGCCTCCAGTATCAAAGATGCACACACACTCGATAATAACCGTACAATGTAAAAGGAAAATTAGCGATGTGTCAGTGGCGTCCAACGCTCGATTTCTTCCTTTTTCACATCGTCGACTCTTCGCGCTTTTTATCCTTCCTTTTTCACACCGAGTAATTTTTTTCTTATCAACTCTGGCTCGGTTGCAACGCAATTGCGCGCGTATTATGATGCCGCGATGACGCGGGATTTGTATATATTTTACTCAATGATTGTGTCAAGCGGACTGCGTGTTATCGTTTGAATGACTTTGAAGATTTTTTCGTAATGTCCGAAATCATACTGACATTAGTAATATTAATAACAAAATGAAATTGTGTGTCAGTAATCGTTAGTAGTCGTGAGAAATTATTTAAGATTACGGAAATTGGCGGTAAAGGAGTGTAACGAATTCTTTTTTTCGTGGTATTTGATAGAAATACACTAAAAATTCATGTCTACACTGAAATTAGTCGAAAAAATGAATAACAGTGTAAGGCCTTTTTTTTCTTTTCTCATTGATAAACCCCGTGAATCAAAGGCGGCCTCTTCGTCTTCGCATTCTGTGAAATTTTAGCTACGAAATTTTTCGCCGTATTGTAAGAAGATTAATTTTCCTGCAGATTAATACACCTAAAAAGAAGAATAATTTTACTTTGTTGCTTTTCTCTAATTCGTCGTCGGTTAAAATCTCGATTCTTCAAAAAGACATCAATTTTATGCGCGACAAGTTCAAGCTCGTATTTATAATGTTTATTCTAACGTCGTTTTGCCGAGTAATTAAAGAATTAGAAAAATAAGCAGGCGCAAAGACGACGATTTCGTTGTAAAAGAAAAATGGGTGAAAAGCCAGGAAAGCCTGGTATCAATTTATATATGTGTTAAAGGGTCAGTGCGACGTGGCGAAGGGCCTTTCTGTTTTATACATCGCGGGTATAATATTGCTGGTATTGTTGAGCTTATCAAGCGGAGCTAATTGGAGGCAAACAGCTGTGTGAGCTTCGCTGTCACTTTGTCCCCATCTTCTTCATTTTGCCTTCCTCTTCCTTCTATCTATCCATCTATCCATCCATCTCTGCCCCTTTTCCTCTCCTCACTTCGCATTGATAATGTAATAGCTGCGCTCATCCATCCATCCATCCATCCATCCATCCATCTATCCATCCAACCATTCGTCCAGACGACAAAAGGTCTGATGGATTAATAAATTTGTCTCAAATCGTTTGGCTAAACTAAAAACAAATCAACTCCGACCGCGATAGGAATATATTATACGAGTATGACATAATCAGTCATTAAAATTCTTGGTATTCTGACAATGAAAATTATTTCATCGTAGAACATTGACCGTTGCTTGATACTTCTAATCTCTTTTTACATCATTCGCATTTCCTCATTCTCGAATTTTTTATTTTTTATTTTTTATTTTTTATTTGTTTTTTTTTTTCCTATCCCCCTAAGAAGCTTATTTTCCTTTAAACATTTTTATCCCGATGTTCGAGATATTCATTTGAACTGGTCACCGAGTTATTTATACGCTTATTATCAGAACGTTTATTTGCTCGTTCTTTATTATTGTCAGATGATTTGTTGTTACCTAATGAAAAAAAGGCTTTGAATAAGATTATTCAACAATGCGTCGATCACTTATCGCCTGGATTTAGATTTTTATCAAAATAAGTAAATAAAACAAAAAGACGTAACCAAGAGACTTTATAAATCCCTAACGCAGTTTATTTTCTCGTTATAATCGAATCGTTTCGCTTTTTTTTTCTAGTTCCATAGACAAGACGGATAATTAATCAGTGCATAGTAAACTTTCGCAACTCCTATATTAATAAATTGTCGTACGATTATGCTGATAAGTAGAAGTGATTAAAAAAAAAAAAAAAAAAAAACTACCCAAATGCAGAGTCGTTAGTTAATCAGGGGACTAGGTTTCGCAGCCTGATTTCTGTTTCGCCGAAGTGAAACTAGATGGCGGCACGAGTTCCGCTGCCGAGAATAGAGCGGAGAAAAGAGAGACTGGGTGAATTTGCGTGGAGAATTATATATATATAAAGAAAAAAGAAAAAAAAAACGAGACAAAAGGAGGGGGGAAAGAGAAGACGAAAGAGAAAGAAAATAGGCTCGTATTAACAGAGGTAAAAAATGGTAAAAAAAATCAAATAAAAAAAAAAAAAAAAAAATCGAATAAAAATATCATCTCGCGATAGCGATTATAAACTCTGGGTCGTTAACAGTACGGCGATAACGGTAGACGGTTATGACAGTAATTATAAACAGGGCAACGCTAAACGCGTAATGTTCAGCCATACTATATCTTCGCCAATGCGATGTCGTCTGCTCGTCCGAGCTTCACAATTAATTACTCAATTAGTATATTTGCATTTTGCGCTCTGTCTCCATCTCCCTCTTCCTCTCTCTCTCTATCTCTCTCTCTACGGATATGTGTGTATATATGTATATGTGTGTGTGTTTGTAGACGTTTTATCATCGCGGTTATACACTCTTGAGGAATAGGCCGTCGCATGGTTAATAAATTGTGATTAAAATTATCCCGCAACGATGTTCTTACACCGCGATTATTTTCCCTGAAGGCGCGTGGCGTCGTGTAAATATAGCACGTTGCACTAATGTTGCACGTTATACGTACGTATTAATACAGCTGATGTATCAGCAATACGCGTAAGTGTTTATCAGTGAAAACGTTATATCCTCAAGTCAAACAAACTCAACAGAATCTTGGACTATCGCATATTTATGTCGTGATTAAACTCATTTCACGAGTTTCGTTCCGTACTGAGAGAAATTTTTATTTCCGGTTACCGCTCAGTCCTTGACTATTTTCATTTTTTACCACGATCGACAAAATATTGTTCTAGGTAGAAAATGAAAATTAGTTTTCTAGCCGTTACCGGAAAGTCTGGTATCAATAAATTCCAACAATAAATTGACGTTAAAGCCTTGTTTAACTAACAAACTGATTTTGCGTCGCAATTAGCAAAAAAAGTACCTCGTTTTTCGTAATTCCAACAATATTCAAACAGTTTTTTTAACGATGCCTGTTTTGCTGAATTTTGCCAGTTACTGTATCAAATGAAATTTTTCTCAGTGCGTCGAACGATTTCTAAGATTATGAACTTCTGTGGTGGTGCATCAAATTTGCGGTTATAGGGACCAAAGAAACCTTGGGATATCCACTTTTATGATAATTGAACTGTTTAGATTGTTTTCATCCGCCATATTGAATTAACCTATAACATCCAACTTGAGAAAGGTTAAACTGGGTTTTCAATGCGAACTTCATTCCGTGTTTTCAGATATTCAACAAATGATCAGACAAACCTGAAAGTCTTACAAGATTTCGAGGAAGAAAAAAAGATTAATGCTTCAATTCGATATTTATATCCTGTTTAATGTCATTTCCAATTCCATTACATAACAAATAAAATCACTCATAGTTTACTTAAAATTGAAAATCAAATCCAGTGAAATTTTCTATACACATTTCCTCCAGTAGAGTCAAAATTGCTTCGTACGATTGAGTTGGAATTGTGCCGGTATGAAAAAAAGTTGAAAGCGTAATCGAGTCAATGTGAAAGTGACGTCAAGTCACTTTATATATATATATATATATATATATATATATATATATATATATATATATATATATATATACACATGGATTACGATTATTCTTCTTTTTTTCTGCATTCCAATCGGACAGTCAATGGTGCAGTAATCGCGATTTCCATTGCAGTCATTGAACGAAGGTGGTCGATGGGGAGGCTGGAGGAGTTACTCGCATCATTGAATCAATCCAGCGTTCCTTTTCTCCTTGGACTGCTACGATTGTAAGTTCAGCAGTTAATCTACGTACGTATACGGCAATTACGATACGTTACCTACCATTTGTGAAGAATGATTAATTATAGCCGCAGCGTAGTTTTGTCAGACGACGATAAGAGACGACGCATGCATGGCTACATGGCTAGTTATCAGTTATTTTTATTAAGCAAGTCCGCACGTGTAACTCGTGTAATGCAGGCTTGAACAGGCATTGCTTCCGTGGCTCTCCTACAGCGTATGTAAACCACGCAGCACACACTCCCGCTCCTTGAACTCTCTTTCCCTCCTCTCCTCATTAGCTCTCCCCGTATAAACCGACTCAACTCAACCCGTTGAACGTGACAATGGTATGTATGGAGCTTATAAAACGCGTTTGTAGCTCCTCCTGCAATCTCTGCGCAACTAGGTCACGTGATATAGAACAGCCCCCGTATCCTCGAGATTCTCTAAGTTCCTGCTATTGTTGTTATTGTTGCACCACTTTTGGTAACCTAGATACGCAAACTTTTGTTCCAATGTAACGAACTGTATTGAGCGCGACAGTCTTGTACGAAATTTTACAAACGGATCAAATCAGTCGCACTGAGAAAAATTTCATTTTTCAAACAGGTATCGTTAAAAAAAACTGTTTTAATATTGTCGGAATTACGAAAAACGAGGTTCACGTAACCATTTTGCGCTATCGTCGATCCTTTTTTCTTAGAAAATAGTTAAGGACTGAGCGGTAACCGGAACTAAAAATTTCTCTCAGTGCGTGAAGAATTGTTTAAAATTCGATCGTAAGCAGGAATTGTGCTAAGAAAAAAAACTGTGCGTCAAGAAACTTTTGTCAAAATGACATCATGCTTATCTTTTATTCAACCGGTCGTCTTGCGTTGGATCTGGTGTTGAAATTTTCGTTTCAGACTTGATGTCGGTGGTTTAAAAAACATTCGAAAAGCGACTTCCACGAAAGTCGTGCTAAAGTGAAAAAATTGTACACCGTCAATCGCGGGTCGATAATGGTTGACAGGTTCGCGTTAAACACGAATCGTGAAAAAATAGTGAAACAGTGATGAAGGAGAAAAGTTCTTGCCGAATAAGAAGTTTCTCTTCATTTTCATGACCTTCCTGTACTTGGAATGTGGAATCGAAGGTCGGGTCAGAAACCCTTGGAACGCGTACCAACGTATCGTCGGCTAATAATGCAACTGGAAAGTGACCATGTGTTGGGGGAAAAATAAAACTATGTAAAAAACGATAGAGAGGAGGTAAAAAATTGGTTCTCACCGCGTGAAAGGTTATCTATACAGTACAGCGATATTTTTCATACAAGGGATCTCGATTTTTAACAAACTAACGGCAAGCTGCGAGCCACTGCAAAACTTCTTTCAGAGAAATTTTTAGTTTCGGTTACAGCTCACTCCTTGACTATTTTCATTTTTGTACAACACTTTACGTTACAATCTTTAGTATATTTTTTGAGCAGAGGTTTCTGTTCTGTAAACTTGTCTCTGTCAGCGTAGGATAGGCGCGTACAGAGAGTCGGTGTCCGTCCCGCCCCAAAGTCAACCCCGGTAATATAATGTGGCTAATGTCAAGCCTGGGCAGTTGCGAGGACTTTTACCGTGGCACAGCGGTCGCATGCGATATAAGCTGGTGCATTTATTTATAACCACACAGTTGCGTAGCTGCGGCGCTTGTGCGGTATGACCATAATCAGGAAACCCACGGCACTCGGAATACTTCAACGCGGTGTAATTTTAGTCCACAAAGGAGGTCTACACCTACAATGTGCACGGATTCTGAAGAGAAAACAAACGACCGTGGTTCGCGGACCTTCGGCAGTGGCTTCGATAATGGCTGGGTTAATACTGCCGGCACGTGACCAGACAAAAGTTAATCATCGGTTACCGCCATCCCCCGAGGACCCTCAAACCCTGTCGCGCAACATCCACCCCATGCGTATTTCACCGTTTCAGGTCAAAATTAATGTAATTATATAATATACCCCGCGTACACACTTTTCATATAAATGGGTCCTGCATGCAGTGCTCGGGTACAGGATGTTTTTACATTCGCTGGCAATTATCGTGCCGTGGTGCTGAACAAGCTGATCTGTGGGTACTTATTTCGACGGGTAGGTACGATATTGCACAGGCACACGAAAAGAGATCCGATTCCGGTCTCAGTGTTGCTCCAACACTCTCTGGTTTTCAGCTATACACGGAGTATTCCACTCTACGTGTGTATCGAAAAAACTTGCGATGTTCGAGGTCGACGAAGGAATGTTTCATTCAGGAGTACTCCCAATTTTGACACCGGATTCGGATTTAGCATGTCCAAGAACTTAGAGGCACGGTGATCTGTCTACCGGATAAGCCACTTCTCGTGTGGCTGCGTCAATATTCCGGTACTGTATCCATGTGTCTGTATCCGTGATCGAATCATGCCCATTCGCAACCCCGACAATCGTAACGCTTCGTCAACAGTGTCCGACAGTACCTACGTTTGTGAAATTATCGTTTCCTCGGTATCGATTATCGATGCTTCTACCGTTTGGTATAGAAACATAAACAAAGTCGACCGTTTCCTGAAGACGAGAAGGTCACCTCACCCCAACAGTTCGAAATTCAGTCTTGATCAGTCTTGATTTCGAGGCGGTGGTGAACGGACGTCGATAATTTCTAACCCGCGATTTCGAATGAATATAATGGAATCTTGATCGACGGTTGCATTGGTGATGCAGTGTCTCAAGTGTCTGATACAGTGTGCTGTGTATAAGTGTAGATGTTTCGTTGCTCGAGCGTCTTGCAACGTGTTTGTTCTCTCTCGCCTACTACTCTGTTGTTGCTGATCACTGTTTACCAATAATCATCCGGAGACAATTGGCGATGGGATTTGGAGGGGAGCCTTGATCGTCAGGGCAGGATACTTCAAGGTAACGAGTTCACGCCGATATTAGGTACGTGTGCAACTGGCGATTGGATTACTAACTGTGCAAATCGTGGCAACGAATGCAGTCGAATATACATATCGTATGATCGAACGTTACTGCTGGTAGAATGACAACGTCGAATAAAGCGGAACGGTAAGGAGACGGTGTCGAAATCGGTGCATTCAAAGCTCTGCGTTGACCTTTCAGTTTTGAATGACGTTAAATCATGCCGATTCAACCTGTCAGTGATTTTGCGAAAAGTTCACATGCTTTTGACTTCTCGTTTCTCTGTTCTCGGAGAAAAAGAAAGTTATTGTAATTACCCTGAGAATGAAAAATCGAGTTTTCACTAGATCTCGACGTTTCAAGGCCTAGAGAATCACCTCCGACAACTTTAGGATGGACGCTGTATGTGTGTGATCAATTTTTTTGTCCGACGATATCTCGGTAACGAGTCATCGGATTTCAATGGTTTTGGTCTCAGTAGACGCGAATTATCCAAACTTAGAACTGGTTACGTTTTGACTTTGGTCGGTTCACATCTTTTTCAATTATTTAAATAACAAAATTCCAAAAGAAAAATGACGATATCTTGAAAATCGATGAACAGATTTGAATGAAAATTGGTACCGTATGGTTTACGGAGTAGCTGTTCACGAATCTGAGGTCATATTTGCAAAATCCAAAACGGTGAATCCAGTATGGTGAAAAGAAGATTCTAAAAATATTCCTAATTTGGTAGAAATTAGTAGGTTGAGGTTTTTTGTATCACCGACAAGGAATCCAAATCAAATTTAAAAAATTGTTATATTTGCATATAATATGGTATCCGAGAGCTGTTGAATCGTGAATCACGATTCTAAATTTTCAGTTCGAAATCCGAATTGGATATTAATATTTGTTTGTTCCGTGAACCTGGAACCTGCGGTGTAAAAACGTGAAGTCCGAGGGCTGGTTGATCCTTGTTTTCGATTGAAAACGAAAAAAAAAAGAAAATAAATAAATAAATAAATAAAATTGGAATTAAACTGTTGATCGCAGCTGATTACGGGATGATATTTTTTTTTCTCCCTCTGTCTCGGCACCGGGCGATTCAATTAGGCGTTTATAATTCACGGTTAAATAATTAGACCTGAAATTGACTGCGGGATGATAAAGGGTTTACCCTCGGCGCGGATACTGCACGATGCACGCATGCACGCACGCAGCCTTCCACGCACGCACGGACAACCCTCGATGGCTTCGCCTGCCGTAGTTTGTGTGCGTCTCTCTACTCGTTGCGTGCAATTTCGTATATGCGCTTACCTACCGCCTGCCCGCCGCGCACACGGGTTGCACTTCATCAGCTAAGTGCAATCCGGTGAGGTGAGGAGAGGAGAGGAGAGGAGAGGAGAGGAGAGGAGAGGAGAGGAGAGGAGAGGAGAGGAGTTGGCTCTACGCGTATCCGCCTATCCCTCCGCCCATCCCGCGTGACCTGGACCGACTATGCATTCACCCTTACCGATAGACCTACCCCTTTCTTTCTCGCCGCGTTAAAATGGCACGTTTGCTCGCCAAATTGACGGGTAACTTGAGGAAAACAAACGAAACGGGGGGAAAAAAAAAGAAAAAACGAGAACAGAACCGCACACCCACTATGCAATAAAACAACACGAGAAAAATTTTCAGCGTGCATGATTGTTTTACGATTTAAAAATTGCCACTATTTTATACAGGTATCGAGATAAAATTTTCGCATTAACGAATAATTTACTGTCAATTTACAAGTTGGATATTTTCAGGGTAAATGTTCTTTCCATTCGATCGTTGTATCGTATAATTGAATCGTAGATCTGGGTCATCGGTATGCACCTTCTTTTTTTTTTCTAGGCGATTATTCACTTTTTTTTTTTTAACAGAATTATATAAACCGTTAAGTAAAATATTCATGAAATAGGTGATTCGATTTTCTAACACTGCATAAACAATTCTTTGACCAAGTTTTCGCAGTATTGAAAAGTCGAATCGGAATAATAATTTGAATGGAAAAAATTTCTAATCTGTTAACAAGTGTCTTCGTTTTTTATTTGAAAAAAAAATGTTCTCCCGACACACTTTTAACATCTTCACTTTTGATCCTGATTGCAAGCCCGCCGCCTTGCGATCACTGCGTCAATTAGGGGAAGCTTTATAAGGATACAGAATTGCGAATAGTTTTACGGGTGTTTGCAGGCTGGATTGTCGAGGCGATTCCCATGCAGGGAATTCTACGATGGCGTGTCCAAAGGGGTGAACTTGCGCAGAGGGTATATTATATAGATGCGTGCGCGAAGGGTTAATTTAATACTGGTAGATTGCCCCCGGGTAGCAGGTAGACGGACATGCATGCATGTTCCCATAACCTTTTTATCCTCGTTACGCTGGTTGGAAGGGAAAAAAAGTCGCGGCTACTAATTAGACAGGTAAATTTATTTTTTGTTTGGTTAAAAAAACAAATTTTTTAAAAAAATTTCCCTTCAAATCGCACAAGTTAATAAACGTTTTTAACGATTATACAAATTTTGTAACAAATATATTTCATTGTGGTGACCGAATGACGATTTATAATTTGTTTGATGCTTCACGTTGCTTGACTAACAAAATTTAATAACAAAAACAAAAAAAGAAAAATGGTGGAGTGTTGGAGACTGAAAAATCAAATCTGTATACACAGATACTTTGAATTCTCGCGGATGGTTCACCTTTGGATTGTCGAGTTATGTTTTTATCGCGCGATTTCTTGACTAGCTGAAATTATTACTATTTTTTTTTTTTTTTTTTCTAATCGGAGAACAAAAATGATTGCGAAGTAATACAACGTTTCTCAATTTGAGATTCTGGAGTCGGAAACATCGGAATCGCTACTAAAGATTGATATTCCATGTGTCGGAAGAAACGTCGTATAACAAACACGTTAATAATTGTTTAAGAAGCGCAAATGGCCAAGAGTGTAATCCTGCATCTCAGAAACGATAAACCGAATTCAGTAACAACAGCATAAGTACATAACCGGTGCAGGAAGGGCATAAGCTCGTTAAGGTTTATTAAAAGATCATCAGATCCACTTGTCGTTGGAGCCATTTGTTATATTGACCATGGCGCAGTTAATCATCGTGATTTCTCGCGGGCCAGGTATTACGGCTCATACGTTAAATAATTCAAGAATCACCGCGCGCCAAAATTCATCGGGCCAAAGCTCTATCGCGTGCGTAAAATAACTTCAATTTGACGTATCAAACCCCCGAACCCTCGCTCTCCGAGCGACACTCGGTTGCTCCAGGCATGTCAAACGATCCTCTACTCGAGGGTGAAAATGCAGGAGCGTGATGCGAACAAGCAAAAAGAACGAAATAAATTAAGGGCCGAAGAATTCCTCGCTAAGTTCTACTAGCCTCGATCCGCGTCGTTTGGATTGTAAAATCACCTGATACCTGGCACACTTGTAATAAGATTTGGACACGGAATATCTGGATTAAGGGTAGCAGGGAATCGGATTGATGTGAAAAATAGAAAAAGTACCTTCAAATTTGGACAAAAAAAAAAAAATAAGGAAAAAGACAAACGACAACTAGCATTTAGCATTTTGTTCTAGGAATTAGTGCAAGTGTTTCAAATTTCGTATCAGCTTCTTTTATCCTAAAATAAGACTCGAAATAAAAAATTAGGTAGATAAATCGAGAAGAAAAATTGCTCGTTTTATATTTTGGCCAGGACACAGTGGCCACTATTCGGGGAAAAGCGTGTGACATTTTTTGCGTTATGGAAAAAGAAAGATTGAAAATTCTTTCATGCAGAAGAAAAATTTTAAGTACAAATTAGAAGTTGATTAAGAAAATTCTGTGAAAAGTCAGGGAATTTGTTCGACTATTTTGAGTAGGCAATTTGTAGGCTTTGTTTTCATTTTTTGACAATAAGTGAAAAATGGGCAATTGATTTTGTTAAAAATTGTCTGGAAATTGAAGGGTAATAAAAAAGACTGATTATTTGTTTAATTAAACACAGGTTAAAAATATTTTCATTAGGAAATGACAAGTCGTTGAAAATATTCTTGATAACAAACATGTACTGAAATTTAAATTATTCAAACTCTGAAATAAAACAACTGGTTATTTGTTTAATTAAGCACAGGGTACTAAAATTTTAATTCTGAAGTGAAAAATCTTTGAAAATATTCATTATAACAAAGATGTCCTGAAATTTGAATTACTCAAACTCTGAAATAAAACAAGTGGTTATTTGTTTAATTAATCACAGGGTACTAAAATTTTCATTCTGAAGTGAAAAATCTTTGAAAATATTCTTTATAACAAAGATGTCCTGAAATTTGAATTACTCAAACTCTGAAATAAAACAACTGGTTATTTGTTTAATTAATCACAGGGTACTAAAATTTTCATTCTGAAGTGAAAAATCTTTGAAAATATTCTTTATAACAAAGATGTCCTGAAATTTGAATTACTCAAACTCTGAAATAAAACAACTGGTTATTTGTTTAATTAATCACAGGGTACTAAAATTTTCATTCTGAAGTGAAAAATCTTTGAAAATATTCTTTATAACAAAGATGTCCTGAAATTTGAATTACTCAAACTCTGAAATAAAACAACTGGTTATTTGTTTAATTAATCACAGGGTACTAAAATTTTCATTCTGAAGTGAAAAATCTTTGAAAATATTCTTTATAACAAAGATGTCCTGAAATTTGAATTACTCAAACTCTGAAATAAAACAACTGGTTATTTGTTTAATTAATCACAGGGTACTAAAATTTTCATTCTGAAGTGAAAAATCTTTGAAAATATTCTTTATAACAAAGATGTCCTGAAATTTGAATTTCTCAAACCCTGAAATAAAACAAGTGGTTATTTGTTTAATTAAGCACAGGGTACTAAAATTTTCATTCTGAAGTGAAAAATCTTTGAAAATATTCTTTATAACAAAGATGTCCTGAAATTTGAATTTCTCAAACCCTGAAATAAAACAAGTGGTTATTTGTTTAATTAAGCACAGGGTACTAAAATTTTAATTCTGAAGTGAAAAATCTTTGAAAATATTCATTATAACAAAGATGTCCTGAAATTTGAATTACTCAAACTCTGAAATAAAACAAGTGGTTATTTGTTTAATTAATCACAGGGTACTAAAATTTTCATTCTGAAGTGAAAAATCTTTGAAAATATTCTTTATAACAAAGATGTCCTGAAATTTGAATTTCTCAAACCCTGAAATAAAACAAGTGGTTATTTGTTTAATTAAGCACAGGGTACTAAAATTTTCATTCTGAAGTGAAAAATCTTTGAAAATATTCTTTATAACAAAGATGTCCTGAAATTTGAATTTCTCAAACCCTGAAATAAAACAAGTGGTTATTTGTTTAATTAAGCACAGGGTACTAAAATTTTAATTCTGAAGTGAAAAATCTTTGAAAATATTCATTATAACAAAGATGTCCTGAAATTTGAATTACTCAAACTCTGAAATAAAACAAGTGGTTATTTGTTTAATTAATCACAGGGTACTAAAATTTTCATTCTGAAATGACAAACCTTTGAAAATATTCTTTACAACAAACGCGTACCGAAGTTTAAATTATTCAAACTGGAATTTAAGCACCGTATTAATTATTTATTCGTGAACATGTTTAAACGCCAATAGTCTTCTACAACGTATACGACACGGTGAAAACGGAGGTCATAATTTGAGTGCATCACCCCGTGCTAAGCGTAGTGAGCCCCCTTCGACACCCGGCAAACTTCACATTCGTACTAATCTGTTCGCTGCTCGTAAACCGTTTAATTTCGTTCAACGATAAACCGCCTGGCACAGACCACTCGAGCTCTGTCTTTATTAGGCACCCACCGTATAACGCGTTGTTTCGTTCCGTGCATACATCAGGCCTCGATACACGTTATTCACACGATGAAGAAATATTGAACGTACCGAGAGATACGTACGTAAATTCATAACTTACACCGGGCGTGGGGGAGAAGCACGGTTTTTAATGGGGGCATAAAACCGGCTCGATTTGCGCAATGAAAATTTGTTTATTTTTCACGCGACGTTATTACTCTTCGAATTTTTCTCTTCTTCACTAATTCGGTCTTTACATTTGAAACGAGCGGCTTTAGACTGGCCGTAGACTGGTTCCAATTTTGTAGAGTAAAAAAAGAATATCTGATTCGAATTTCGAACTACGTATTCAGACTTTTGATTAACTTTTTTTTTTTACACTGTCACAAATTTTGAGCTTTGATTCGTTATCGGTGACCCAAAGAACTTGAGACTTCCAATTTTAATCAAAATCGGAATGTTTTTAGATTTTTTTTCCACCATATTGGATCGCCATTTTGGATTCCGTAATCTGACTTCAGATTTGTGATCAGCCATCCAACAAACCGACGATTGCTAATTTTCGTAAAAATCCAAATGATTTTAGTTTTTTTATCAGCTCATTGAATACGCCAAATTTAAATTTTGCAAATCTGACGTCAGATTCGTGATCAGTGACCCCAAAAACCAAACGGCACCAATTTTCGTTCGAATCTGCTCATCCGTTCTCAAGATATCGTCATTTTTATTTTGGAATTTTGTTATTTAAATAATTGAAAAAGAGGTCGACCGACCAAAGTCAAAATCTAATCAGTTCTAAGTTTGGAAAATCCGCGTCGATTGAAACCAAAATCATTGAAATCCGATGACTCTAGACCTTGAAACGTCGAGTTCTAGTGAAAACTCAAGTTTTCATTCTCAGAGTAATTACAATAACTTTCTTTTTCTCTGAAAACAGAGAAACGAAAAGTCAAAAGGAGAAGAACAATTATTCACTCTGCCGTCCAACACAGAGAGACAATGAATTGATAATTAGGTCCTATTTAGGTGACGTCGTATCGTTGTAGTTTTAAACCTGCAATATTTTCTACAATTATTGTGCAATCAAAATGCGACTAAATTATTTTTGGTCACTCTGTTTAACAATTATCTGCTTCTATCAAAATATCGTACGCAACCCTCTATTTTTCCCCTGGAAGAGTGATTTGTGAATGAAGTAGGCACACCGAGAGAAATTTTTATTTCCCGTTACCGCTCAGTCCTTAACTATTTTCATTTTTTACCACAATGGAAAAATATTGTTCCAGTTAGAAAATGAAAATTAGTTTTCTAGCCGTTACCGGAAAGTCTAGTATCCGTTACTATTCTTTCTCGTCACGATCACTGTTGCTATATTTTCTTGCAACCGTTGCGAAAATTCAACGCTCGGGCGACGATAAATTGACGTTAAAGCCTTGTTTAACTAAAAAAAAGTAGAGTAAACCTCAGAAACCGATTTTGCGTTGCAATTACCAAAAAAGGATCGACGATAACGCAAAATGTTTACGCGTATCTCGGTTTTCCCAATTCCAACAATATTGAAACAGTGTTTTTTAACGATACCTGTTTCACTCAATTTTTCTAGTTACTATAATAAATGAAATTTTTCTCATCGTAGGTATTGTTACACATATATAACATCGAAAGCGGAATTAAGCGGTGAAATATCCGCAGGTCCGGGGACAATCTAGCTTGGGCGAGGTTTCACGTCACTGACACACACACACACACACACACATATACAAATGTATATATTCCCAGTTTTAATGGTGATCCCTAGCAGCAATAACTCTGAGCTTAACCATTGCATTCCGTGATCGTCGCGCCCGCCCGAGGGATGTCTGATCACCAATCATCGGTTATGTCTCTTGTATAATTAACCGATGTTCTTCATCCCATTCTCGAGTCAAAATTCACCCCTTCTCCGAACCAAATTGTTGCGGGATCTCGAATAAAGGCCGTGCGTTAGTCGAGCTGAAATTGTACGAAAATGCGATGCCGCTTTTTACTTCTCGCCAGTTGCTTTGAAAAATAGGTGACTCGAATTTATTCAAGAATTAGGAAAATGAGCTGTATTAGAATTGGCATGAAATTTTGAAAATTTTTTTTTTAAATTTTCAAATTCCAATTTTTTTTAAACCCTTTGAGTCGTGGTGGTAATTATTCCTTTCAGCATATTTTTTTTTGCTATTTCTGATAGAATACCAATAAGTCTTCAATAGTCGAGGGTAATTATTGCGATGTAATGTAAGTTGTTATTGTTAGAAAAAAATTAATTGGAAGGAATAATTCATTTCCGAGAAAGTTACCCCTTTACGCATAAATTACAAGTGTTTCGGGTCGCTCATTACGAATCTGAAATCTAATCTTGAAAATTCAAGATAGCGGATCCAATATGGTAGGCGAAAATTTCAAATTCGATAAAAAAAAGCTCTGTTTAGCTCAGTTTTCGGGGTCGCTGATGGATTTGCAATACCGAATTTTCAAAATCTGATTTCAGATTCGTAACCAGCAACCCCCAAAACCACTGCATCGCTTTTTCACCGGATTAAATTGAACTTGAAATTTTCACCTGCCATTTTGTGTATCAGCCATCTTGAATCTTTTGAAATCATATTTCAGATTCGTGATCAGCTACCCCAAAAACCGTAAAACACCATCTTGTTACAAAAGTTGATTCAGCCCAATAACGCGTGACTCAAAGGGTCAAACGAGATTGCGCATAAAATTTTCCACATCTCTGTTAAATGCTTGTAAAGAAATAGTTTTTTTTTACCCCGAACGAACGAAGGAGATCAGAGAAATCGATGCGACGAATCGTAAATTGAAACGAATTTGCGCATTCTAATTACTGTAAATATTTTAACTTACTCATCGTCGATTGATCCCGGTTGATCTCTCCTCTACATTTCATATTCACAACGTGCTTTACGCCGGTATAAAGGCTATTGTTACCGAGTGTATTACCTCGCCCTGACCTCCGTCAACGATGGTGGTTATACGTCCCTCCTTGAGCGTGGTTATATACCGAGGGTGTGTTGGCGGGAAGAAGGAGAGACGGCAGGGAGGAAGAGGAGGCACTCTCGCAAATTACAGCACGTTTCAATTATAAACTGACAAATATCCATTGCGGACGGCAATCGTTATTCTCAACGTTATTTTGGTGTTATAACCCTACCGTGGTACGCAAAACGATACAAGGGTTACGGTTTACTTTTCATAGATTTTCGAAAATCATTGATGACAAATTTTATTTGCAATTTCGTTTCTACGACCAATTGATGATGAGGTTAACACGCGGGGGTAACAACTCTCTGAACTTATGCGTCGGTAGGCTTGCGAATTAATTAAAATTCACCTGAATTAATGGGAACCAAATGAACTGATGCGAAATAACGAAATCATCTGAATTACAAAAAAATCACTGACATAATGAGAATTAACTGAGAATCGGCTGTATTATTGGAAATTAACTGAAATAATGAGAAAAAACTTATTGTTGGAAATATCTGAATTATGGAGCATTGAGTCGAGTTGATTTAAATTAGATATCAACAGAAAATACAAAGGAATGAATTGCACTTTATATAAGAATAGAAAAAATTGAAATTCATGAATTGAAACGAATCAAGTTGAACTGCATGAATTAATTAGAACTAATTCAATTCAAAAAATTATCGCGTCGCTCAAATATCGAGTTATTTCCCTATCGGGTTAAGCTTCGTTAATTAGAATTCGATCACGTATCTCCTCTTAAAATTATGTCTGTTCCTCGATATCGTTTCTTACTTTATTTTAAAAAATTATTAAACCTAGCAATACGCTCTCAGTAACTTTTTTGCAGAGCTCACCGAGACCTTGAAATTTCTTGAACATAACTTTTGCTCTATTTGCAAGAGTTTAATCAGCATAAGCGTGTGTCATTCCCTTCGGACTTGATTTACAATTATCGTTACATCTCCGAAAATATCGATCCGATTGTAACGAAATGTCGCCTAAAATTTGCTCCGACGTTCCAACCAACCGCAGATTAAAATTATGTTGAAAATCGGTTGGGTAGTTCTCGAATACAACATGAACACCTACAAACACACACACACACATACATATCTTAACGCGGAAGTGTAACCCCGTGCTGCAGAGGTCACAAAAGAATTACTGCGCAGCAAAAGAGAACGAGCATAGAAAGAGGGAGAAAAACAGAGAGATTCGAAAAGTTTTATGAGCTTTAATCAGACTCGCGATGCAGCATACAAACGTGTGTATGTATGTGTGTGTATAGCTGTGTGCATGTACAGCGTATAGGTACAGAGTCGTTGTGAGGCGGAGTTCATTTGCGCTAATGAAATCACTGTTATCTTCTACAAAGCTATATATTTTGCCCACGCTATGCATTTATATATACACATACACGTGTATTTGCGTTCGTGTTATATCTGCCGGAGGAGCAGTCTCCTCGAGGATGGGCCATTTCTATGCACAGAACATACCTACCGTGCTCTACGGCGTTATTCGTAAACCATGCATGCATGTACGTATATACCTATGCATTTGCAGAGTCCACCTCCAGCAGCGGTTCCCAAATCGGTTTACTTCGATTATTTTTGCCGAGTGATTTTACGGAACGAAAGTGAAATAAAGGAGAGGAAAAATAAATGAAAAATAAAGGATATATTCGATATGCGGCGATTGGTCGATACGAGGGGAAAAAAATAGTCGTAAATACGTTCGTCGTTGTTTTTCTTGTGTGTGAAAATGTATGATAATCAAACAACTCGTCGGATTATGGATAAGTTTGGCTCTGGTACCTGATGAAAAAAAAATTGTTTTCGGCAAGGTCTGCTTTTGTAGAAACCAGAATGATGTTTCGGTATTTAAGAAAAATTACCAATTTTCTCTCAACACTTATTGCAAGTAACAATTGAATAAACTTCATTTTAGCATTTGAATTTTTGAATAAAGGTGATTCAAATGCGAAACTGAAATTTTTTTTATTGTCATTTACGACAAATATTTGCGAAAATAAGCAATTTTTCGTAAAATTCGAAATATCCTTCTGGTTTCTAGAAAAGCAAAATTTGACAGCTAGACACTAATAGACTCAAAATTCGTATCGACCGGTGATTATTGATCAACGTAAAAAAGACAAAGGCAAACTTTGTAGGTGATAAATGAAGATTTTGGTTATTATTTTATGTATAGAATCAAAATTTATTTATTTAGATACAAATTCGAGGAGAATTTTTTATTTTTTTGTTCTGACCTGTGTAATTAGTGCTTGTGAATTATAATCTATGAATTGATTTATTTCAATCTTGGCAAACCAAACGTTAATAATAACAACAACAACAATAACAATAATAATAAAAGAATCTATAGTCTAGTTAGGTTCTAAAATTGAATTGCATCTTTTCATCGATTGATGTGACGCACGTTTTTTCTTTCCTTTGTTTGTCATGTAACGCGTCAAAAATTCAATCACTTGCACTTTATTCAGTTTTTTTTTTTTTTTTTTTTTTTTTTTTTTTTTGCAGACATAGGGAAATGAATTTCACCATATTGCGTAAAGATATCGGCCTTATCGTAGGTTGATGACCGCTGATGCGCGATATTGCAGATTCATACGTTACACACATGAACCGCGTGTGGGGACAGAGAGACACAAACGCGCAAGGTAGAGATTATACCGCATTGACTTGTATCCCGGGATCTGATTGCGGCGCTGCGCATAAGTTCACTTCCATCATATAGCTATAGCTATAAGGACTTAATAGCCGATGATAAAGCTTTGGCTTTAACGAGATTCACCGCTGGTGTCCCGAATATAACGTATAGCCACCTACATTTTTACCAGAATTCGTTTGACGGTCTGACATTTTTTTTTTTTCTTATTCTTCGAATCCTTGTTACCTTAATTTTTTTCTCAATTAAGCGAAAATAAAAAACATTGGACCACAAAAAACAGCGACTTTTGACCAATTCATTTATTTATTATCAGCTTGAAAGCTAACACATATAAAAATGCATATAACGTTTACATTTATGTAAATTCACTGGTTAATTAGAAACATTGACAACAACGTAGTTTATTTGTAAACTTTCGAACGATTATCCGTGAATTTATTTTCGTAGATGTAATGACTGTACGATAAATTCCTCAAGGATTGCTTAATTTCACAGTCATTTCTCTCAGCATCTGATTGCACATAGCCGCGTAGGGATTAAGCTCGACAAGTTGAGTTTTAGCAAATTTCGAACCGCCTTTTGCAGCTTCCGAAAAATCCCTCCTGGCTTCGTCCAATTTGCCATTTTTTCTTAACAAAATTCCTCTCTGGCAAAGCGCGCGATTTCCGGCTTTTCCTCGACCGTTGCTCAATTTCAGAGCCAAGTTTAAGTCCTTCATTGCGTCTGCGTAAGACGGATACCAAAATAAGCATAAAACAAAGTATATTCAGTAGTTGTTAGTCCTACGGTAACAAATGTAAATGCTGACCTTCATCCAGTCCCGCTAATCTGAGACACTGAGCTCTGTCGTTCAGAAGTGTTACTGAGTTTGGAGATTTTTTCAAAGCCTCCGCGAAAAGTCTCCGTGCTTCATCGTGGTTTCCTTTTTCCGTTTCGCTAATCGCTTGCCTGTGTATCTCTGCAATTTCCGGTATCAAAACATCCTCCTCCGAATTTTGAGCTGAAACGTTATTTTGGAATCATTAGATACTTGCTTGAGATTGTGAAATGTTAAGTTTTGCTTGATGCAATCGATCTGAGAAACATTGCGCATGCCTGCTTATCGATATTTATTTTCAACTCACTCTCTTCGTCAATATTTGTTTCCTCAGAAAATACCGCCTCGCCCAGCGGTGTCAGAGGGTTGAAGATGCTGTTGAGGACAGCCTTGTCGTGTTCGCTGAGCTGGTGCATTATTCGTACTGATTGCTGATTCGTGCTGAATGGCGGTGAATCGAGTATCAAGTAATCTTGGGAAATAGTCGAGAACAGGTTTCTCTTCCACTTGTTTACCTTCTCTCAATCAAACCGGGTATGCAAATTTTTTGGTAACATAGGTATAGGTAACCTCGACCAGCGTTCGTAACGCACGAAGTAAGTTCACAGCACACCTCTGAAGAGATCTGATCGTGGGATTAGTTTCTCGTTTAAATATCTTTGTCCTCGGTCTAATCGACAATCTTCAAACCCATACTGCCAAAAACAGTGGTGTTAAAACTCTCCAAAATCAACCGGTGTGAACTACTACAGACAAAGTTTTATGGTCAATTCAGATTCCAACATCAGACATTAAATTGTGGTCCACGTAGAAGTCCACACTGACATCTTTGTCATGGTGGATGGATGTGGAACCACAATTCTGAAAAACGTCTGATCCTGAAAAATATTCATCTCTTCATCTTTTGCACTGTATTTGAAACAGGATTGAAAGTGTTTCAGCCCCACCAGCATCGGAAGCACTGGCCAAAATCAACCAGAGTGAACTACCACAGACCAAGTTTTATGGTCAATTCAGATTCGAACATCAGACATTAAATTATGGTCCACACTGAGATCTTTGTCACGCACGGTGCATGGACGTGGAACCACAATTCTGAAAAACGTCTGGATCCTGAGAAATGTACATCTCTTCGTCTTTGCACTGTATTTGAAATTGGATCGAAAGTGTTTCAGCCCCAATAGCATCGTCAGCAGCATTGCACTGGTCGATGCGGATGGTGGGCATGCCTTATTACCATGCCGTCGGGAATATGAGCTGCAGCTGAGGACCGACGTTCGCCTCGAGGTGGATCAACGTGGCAGTGCAACTCCCGGGCAGAGCAATGCCTTTGGCTTTGATGTCACACGCGTGATGGGGCCGCAGGATAGGTGCCTATATCGTTGTTAATAGGTTAAGCCTTCCCGCACCCGATGCAGGGCATATCGGCTCGCGTATCAAGGCGTACGTCGATCTGTCCGGCATTCTGGAGCTCGGAGGATCCGTCCCGCGAAGCCTCTGTAGGCACCCCGTAATCTATTTCCATCCCTCTCCCTCTCTCTTCGTCTGTCGAATGCACCGTTCCTCTGTCCCATAGCCACATAATATATTCTCGAAATGCAATTACCAGTCGGGATTATGTGCTCGTCGTTCACCTGACAGGTGTCCGTTCGTCCTTTGCTCGACTCTGCAGGCTCTAAGCGTGGGTAATTAAACTGCAACGTTATAGACGCGGACCGCCTGCCTGCGTTGCTCTGCTGATAAACGACCGGCTTATGGTAGTCGGAAACTTTCTTATTTACATGCTTTATTTTGTTGTATTATATTTTCCTCAGGCTGACGTGGTGAACAGGAACAGATTCGACATCGAGGCCATCTACAGGGATCGGTGAATCATTGCCGAATCACTGGTAGCTGCGTCTACACTCAAGCAACCCATGAAGACTTCGCGGAGGATCCTTCTTCCCACACTACGGAGTCTCTAATTTTTTGCACCTCACCGAATCAAGTCGTTGAAAATTTCAACATGCTGATTTCATTGCTCCTACTTTTTTCAGCTCTAAAGGCGAGGATACTTCACTTTCAAGCCTACTCTCGGTGTAATCAGAGAACTAATTCTGTACAACCAACACCAGGGTAAGAACTGGACTTATCGTTTTTCAACATTATCAATTTACCGCCGACGCAATTCTGCATTGATGCAACGAAAAAACTGAATTTCCATGAAACATGCTGGTGGTAATTGACTAGACACCTTGAAGTCAAATTCCTTTGCCTAATTTATCGGACATTTATGTCCATAACATGACGCGTAGAGACAATCATGTCGTAAGTTCTCCAAATGCAGTTTGTCACACTTCATTGATGTAAATTTTACCGCAATACCTGATAATGAACATTGAACTTGTTTAGTCCTAATTACGCTTTGCTTATTGTGCACCGCACCTTGGACCGTGAGACTGCCTGGGAAAAAGATGGGTTGCGGGTGATTCCTCGAGGGTGAAGTTAAAAAAGAGACGTTCCGACCCGTTCCGTTCGACGGTTTCAACATTTCGATTCGATCGCACCTTGTGTACCTACTAAGTATACCGCAAATAAAAACTCTTTCAGTCAAGTTACCCTAGTGCGGCAGGAATCGAGCGGTTACTGGATGCGGCAAAAAACAATCGGTTCTTCCTCACGATTGGGGGAAAATTACCTAAACATCCGTAAGATCAAAAAGTTCGGAAAGATTGTGACTCGAAGATGCGGTGAGGTTTTACTAAAAAGACAAAACTCCATGTGTAATCAAACGGTCCGTAATGTCTCTTACGGGGACCTTGAATGCTGCTTTCTTATCATTAATCCTCGGATTCATTTCTCGCCATAATTTTCGCAGTCCGCCAATCTGTCTTCTAACGGAACAGTATCGAGGTGGCTTCGATTTTGATGGAATATCGACAAACGCAGCAGATTCCAGTCGCGTATACGGAGAGATATGGGATAGGAGGTGCCTCCGTGATTTGTGGACGTCAATACGGCGGCAGGGTTACGCCTGACGTATCTCACCGATCATAATTACCTCCTGTTCCCAGATATTTCGCCCGGCTTCGGTCCCCGATAACGCCTCGAGAAATCCGTCCTCCCTGCAACGGCTAACCACTGATTTACAACCTCAGCTTACGCCTTGCTGCCTAATAACCAGCGGCATCTATCGTGCGACGCATGCATGCAATGCCGTCAATGAGGCAACGCTTGGTTCCGGAAAGTTCAATTTCGAATTAGGGTACCAATTGCAACTACGAGGGACACCGACAACTTCACACGGTGGATGAAAAATATTGTTACAATTAACCTTAGCCTTCGTACAAGGTCAACATAAGCCATTGAAAATATCGAGAGGTGACCATACAAATGGTCAAAACTACCATATTTCGGGTAAGTCAAACCATCGATCAAGGTTGAGATCGTCTGTAGAACCATGCATTGACTGCGTTTTTCTTTCTTCAATATCGGCACCTATAACTCGTAATCGCGAAACGCACTTAGTTGGAGCTTAATGTCAACTGGAAGTAGACTGAAAAGAGGAAAAATGATATCGCGGAGGTTCGTTGAACCTGTTCGACGTCTCCCTGCAGCGGTTGGCGGAATCGCAGGTATATTTCCCACAGAGCATAATGCACCTAACGTGAATGTGAGGCGAGGTACGCTTGTGTTTGAAAGTCGGTATAGTTCTGTCGGTCTGTCGCGCATCTCGTGCAATCCATAAAAAACGCTAAAGTATGAGTCACCACGCTGTCCGGTGGCAGCGGCGGTGCAGTGTATACCTGGTCAAGAGGGCGTAGTTGCAGTGGATCATCGTCATGGTACCTGCACGCAGGTGCCTCGGCGGCAGCTCTGACTCTTGGTAGTAAAAAGTCATACCTGATTGAAATCGAGACGTAGAAAAAGCGTAATCGAAGATTGCCGAGGGAAATAAAGATCGAGTCAAACCATCACCGTCATCATTTACACACTCTTTGATCCGAAACTATTTTTTCACAACACGTACCCTGAACCCTAGATGCTCTCTTCATTGGTCATTCGAACTCCTCTCAGAAATAAAACGTGTCGTTTTCACGTATTCAGTCTCATACCTCTCCTACAGCCGCGCAGCTGTTTTACATAAACGTCCTGCTCGATCCTAGATCAACTCGGATGGAAATGGGCAACGTGGATGCGGGGCTATTAGGTTAAATACGGTTATAATACAGGCAGGGGTTAAAGGGGTATAAACACTAAACAGCCAGTAAATCAGGACTCGGCTTTGGGCCTCAGGCCAAGGGTCAGTTGGGGGACCATTGGGTGTGGCTCATGGATCGGCTTGCACGCGTTCTCCAACGTTCTACTGCACTGCTTGGCGTAACGATGATGCACTGTCACCGCCATGATAGTCGCTGACCTGGAAACTATCCTTACGTTCGGAAGTGACCCTGATTCCCCGATTACTGGTAACAAAGGTTGAATTTCGTTTCTCGTGTTTTTTCTACTTCCGCAGAGAACCTCTGGAAGAGACGCGCGATTTCCTCATTATTCTTCATTTAGACCGCGAAACCCTCCTGCCGGTGGGATATTTTTCACCCGCTTTATAGGTGGCTGGGTAGTACGTAGCACAGTGGAATTATAAGTTTGAGTTCATTGATTAAGCGGCGTTAGACCTTCTGGATAGTCGGTCGGCGGAGGGTCGGTGGAGCGATCGCGCCGCATTAATCCGCCATTAATTTAATCCCGTTGTGTCCAGCCGAGTGAAAAGTGAGCGAGTGTTGACTTTTAAACAAGATTTGAACGTTTTATAAATGACCGTTGCGTCCTGCACCGAGTATCCTCATCGGACGGAGAGGAGGTCCTCTCATGCATCGCCCCGCGCTTAATACAGGGACATGTATGCATACGGTTTCGCAGCGGCGATTAATGCCACCGTTGCAAGGGTTAAAATCTGGTCGATTTATCAAATCAAGGGTGGAAAAACAAGATAAAAGTCAAACTCGTGGAAAAGTCTCTTCGTTCGCGCCCCTGTACGATCAAAAGCTGACACGGGGTTTCAGCTTTAAGCGCGTGAGAAATGACCGAGAGTCTGCCACCTTTTGCCGGATGGATGAAATTGCTGTTGACCGTTGTTACAGCGTCGTACTCGGTTCGAGGACCCGAGCATCAGAAGCCCTCAAATGTCACCGTGTTAAAAATGACAGGCGTGACTTATCTCTCTATCTTGTGCTCGCTCAAAATATCAACTCCTGGTAGAGGCGTGTCTACAATAACCTCGTCAAGCTTCTTGTAAGAGTCCGCAAAAATAGCGAATGGGAATAATGGACTAGCGCTCATGCCACCGGATAGACCAGATCCTCACTCACCACTTCTTTACACGTACCTACTCCGTCATATCCTTGTCTCCAATGTTGTACCATTCTCGAGCAGTCAATTCACATTTTCACGCTGCAAAGTTTCAGTGATCGGATGGGATTAACGTACAACGTTTATAAATGCAGACCCACAAGCAAAGTGAATCTCCTTGAAAGGAAACTTTTGCGAATGTTGTTTGAACCTTGTCAAGGAACAGCCTCACAACGAGGTTTTCCAGTCCTCCGTACACCCCGTCAATTCGTATCTCGTAGATCGGTCCCATGAGTGTATTCATAATGAGTTGGGCGACAGCGGGGTGTACAAGAACATATTCGCAAACATGCAAAATTCAAAGGACTCTCAGCTCGTTCGCGTAGTCGCGTTGCTGCCTGCGTTATATCTGATTTTACGACATAATTGAGCCTTCCTCGACGAAGCCCTTTCAACTCCGCTTTTACACGTCTATCGCATACGTGTATGCAAATACAGATTGAGCATGATAAATTGCTGTTGTTAAGACACCCGGCATTTCGCACGAGTCAGTCACTCAGTCAGTCAGTCAGTCAGTCAGTCAGTCAGCCAGTCAGTCATTGAGCGAGCCGACCTCGCGGTGTAAACCTGTTCGGTCTTACCCGTCGTACAAAATGGTACTTTAAACGTAATATCTCCAACGGTTTCGCGCCTCCGGTTCCTCCGCTCATGCATACGAGTCGATCCATTCCACCCAGACGACTCGGCGGCGTTTCTCGCAGGCAGAAGAGCGTCGCTAAAGTTTTTTCATTTTTTTTCTTTACATTTTTATTTTCTTTTCGCTTGACCGTCGGTGCGCACTGCGTAGTTTTCTCTCTTTGGTGCCTGGCATTCGATCGTAAAAAGAAAAAAGTCTCCTCGCTGACTTTGGCTGGCTGCAGTAGCTACCCCGAAGAATATAACAAGGGACCAGTTGAAAAGCCGCGATGCAAATGAGCGTCGAGAGTTGACGATGAGGCGCGACCCCCCACGAATTTGGTAATGAGACGATTTAGTTACGAAATCGGCAGTAAAACTATCCGGCAAAGAATGGGACGTCGACCGAATTACTTCGCCCGGGTTTCTCGCATTCCAAGGGATGGAACGTCGTCGGGACGAGTGAGAACTTTCAAGGACCGTTTCTTCGTCGGCGCGTCTCACAACCCGTCAAACCTTACGTGTAGCCCTTGCGTTATACATTTACATACGGGGAGAATGGCAGGGACTGGATCTGTTAAATGACGCAGAGGGCCTCTTCTACCGCTGCCTCCCAAAACTGACTCGACAATAAGGAGAAGAGGCGTGATGTTGTGAATAGGTTGACAAAGGGCCAGATATATTACGTAACACGATCCAACAAACAGAAGCACACGGTGCCGTTGTAAAAAGACGGTAAATTTATAAGAGAGAGGTTGACGAATGAACCATAGAAAATGAAGAGGGAATGGGAAACTTTGTTCCGAACCGAAGAGACGATCGGTACTCACTTTTTAACTCCAGTCTATACACTTCAAAGTTCTATGAAATCCACAACAATATCTTTACAATGTTTCACGGATTTAATTTCATACATTTTTTCCAATCCGTCAAGTTTCATGAATTCTTACGAAATTCCTAAGAATCGTTAAAAGCCTGTTAAGGTAAGTGTACCAGTTATTGACACGCTTAGACCCAATTGTTGACCCTTTTATTTTTCAAAATTATAAATTGACGCCACAGATTCTGAATTTTTCAATGGTTAAAACCAATTGCTAGAGTGTTGAACACTTCGAATTTATTTTTTGCTAATTTTGGAAGTAAGGATCAAACAGCTACAACTAGAAACGGTCAATAATTAGAACAGGGTAAAAAATTGGTACACTTTTCTAAATCATTCCACATTTCATGAGATTCCGTACGAAGCGATCTGTGACTTGACAAAGTATCATAATTTTTTTTTTTTTAATCTCCAATGCAATCCACCAACTTATACCAAGTTTTACGTAAAGTCTCGTGAGATACTTCGAAGTCTCCGAAGATCGGAATTCTTCAAGTCTCAAAGTCTAGTCCGCGAGATTATATCAACGATATAAAAATTTCGAAGCTGAACAGTGTTCGCAAAACCAGGTCGAAGTAACGTTTTGCAAAGTACACGGTCCTCCGTTTCTAAATCTACACCTTCAAGAGTTATTTTCGATGCACTTGAAGCCCTACGATCATAAAAGCTTGGGCTTCGAGAACGTTTTCAGGCCTGCACTCTACGCAAGCGTTGAGGGTTGATTAATCGTCACGTTGGTGGCTGCGAATCGATGCGAAGAATCCGCGTCGCAGGTACATTGAAGGAGTGAGGAGGGGTACGCCATTATACGTGTAAAAAGAAAGGAATCAAGGGAAGAGTGCGGAAGTTGCATGGGGCGGATTGTGCAAGCTGCAGCGGTAACGCGAGGAGGGAAAGGACGTTGACCTGACCTGGTGAAACACATACGGATCTGTCCTTACGCGCCTGTGAACGTCATTCAAGAATGGAAGGGGGACGAAGAAAGAGAAGGAAACACAGATAGAGAGAGAGAGAGAGTGAGAGGGATGCAATCCTGCGGATGCAGGGACGTTTTTGCACGCTGTGATGCTGCGGGGCTGCACCGCGTTCGCGATTCGCGCGTTCATTGTGCCCCGTATTTACCCACCTTCTACCTACCTACACCTACACCTACGCCTACGCATATACTTATAGGTACAAACCACGGCCAGAGGAGAGCAAAGAACCGACACGCACTGCACGTTCAGGGATGAAGGGGGCGAGGCAATAGCGGAGGGATAAAGTCACTGCGCTTCGAGGGGCGGAGGGATGTGGGGAGGATATAGGGAGATCGAGGAGCTGCTGCAGGCTTCGCGATGCGGAAGACTTAATCCTGCCCTCCAACATCCTCGTGCGTAACTCGTGTTCGGTTCGTGGTAGGCATCAAAAGTGCTCCAGCCATTCTCGCTCACTGCTCAACGGCATAATCTTCTTGGTTCTTCCCGCGCTCACTTTGATGCATACCGATATCTTGTTTCGTATTGGAAATGTGTCGCTTTCTTCAACTGGGATTATTGTTTTTTTTTTTTTTCTTTTTTTTTTTTTCAATGTTTAGGGTTCCGTACCTCAAATGGAAAAAACGGAACCCTTACAGAGGATCGCTTGGTTGTTTGTTTGTCCGTCCGTTTGTCGAGATCCTTTTCTCGGGAACGGGTCGAGGTATCAAGTTGAAATTAATGTCGAATACTAAGGTTTACGGTCCCTTCGAGGTGTAAAAAATTGAAGCTCTTAAGTCAACGCGATCAAAAGATACGGACATTTATGTCACGTATTTTTATACTGACAAACTCACAAATCAAAACCTATAAAGTACTTCCCGTTGATCTAGAACATCGAAATTTGGAAAAAAGCAAGATTTCACGGCGCAAGTAAAGAAAAAAGTTTGAAAATCGTTAATTTGTAGTTACAACACATAAAAAAAAGTTATTAAATTTGTACGGAACCTTCAGAGCCCGACTCCTATTCGCATTTGTTCGTTTTTTTTTTTTTTTTTTGTTTCCACTCAATGTAATCAAAAATTGTTTGTTAACAATAAACTGGGGCCTAAAAGGGGTGACTTTTTTCTCAAGACACAGATTGTGAAAAATGATATTTATACGTAAACGCTTTCGCGCGTTCGAAGAATTGCAGATTCGAACTTAGAATCTACGTCCGACAAAACTGCCAATCAATTGCAAATAAATTCTCGTTTACTCTTAGATATTTCTTCAACTTTTGTCTATTATTATTATTATTATTATTATCATTATTGTTTGGTTTTTAAATTCTGTATCCCGCTGACTCGTCGCCGGAGTTTCACTGCAGCAGCGTCGCGACACTGCGCCTGTTGGTGACACAATGAAGGATGTTTTCTCTATTTTACTTCGTTTCACTTTTTCATTTTGGAAAAAAGAAGGAAGAAACCTGCCATTGTTCCACGACGTATGGTGCAGTATTATCAAGGAATATTCAATAATAAGAATAACTAACGTCAGGTGAAGAAAAAACCTTTGCATTATTCTGCACGCGACGCGTGATCGCGTCAAGTATTTTAGATCTTCTTCATTTTTAAAAACTTCGGGTGGTGGCAAGTTTTTAATCGGAAACAATTTTAAATGCCGGGTTATAAAATTGAAATGGTAATCAATACAACGCGTTTCTCATCGTCAGATGAATTTATTCGCGGTTCTGTATACCAATAAAAAAGATTTTCTTATAATAGTTAAATTGTTGAGAAAAACATGTCAACGTTAGCAACGAAAAGTCCACTTCAAAAGTTTTCAAGGGTATTTACTAAACTGTTGAAATTGTCACACACAAGCTCATTATTCTGAAAAAAATGTCGTAGAATTTTGATTGCTCGAATTCCAAGACGAGGAATAGAAGTTTTGGTCCTTGGGAATGTTGTTGAGTCAAAAAATATGCAGTTTGAACAAAACTTTGAACGAGTTTTCGCTAGAAATTAGTGTAAAACAATGAGAAGACCCGGCATAAAATCGTGGCACGGTTTCCGGAGTCAGTCTGAGGGTTTTTTTTTTTTTTTTTTTGTTTTTACTACAATAATTTTTGAGGTTATCCGAGCATCTGGAGGGTGAGTTTCCTTCCGTGAACGTAACTCGGCGGTAAAGACAAACATAACGTAACCAGTATACGCGCATCAGGGGCTTGCGGGATCACAACAAGTAACTAAAAAGACATAAAACTTGGTCTCCGGCTCGTAAAACTGTATAACTTTGTTAAGTTTAGGGGTGTTGAATTCAAGGACTGTGTGTACAATAAGGCAACCCTTTAACCGCGAGTTATTATGCGAATTTTACCGACTTTCGCAGTACGGTTGCATTAACTATCGAGTTAAACACGTTCAAAATTCCCGCCTCGCAATGAATGCCGGGAAATTAACCTGACTAGATGCCTCCCCGAAAGGACCACCTGCCATTCACCTCCTCGCCACCGTCATGGCAATAATCGTGAACGTGAAATTTCATGCCTGCTCGATGCAATCCATTATAGATATTGCTCGTAAAGGGACGGCCCTGTCTCATATCTACATAATGCGCTCATCCCGTTGCACACGTGTAATACCCATCCGCCATGTAGCAATTCGCCGTTGTTTTGTTTCAAGCTTTCTGCAATCCTCCCCTCCCTCCCCAACCCTTCTTTTAATCACCTGCCATTTTTCCTCGGTTGTATTTGTACGCGATTTTCCAACCAAACTGCATTTATCGTTATGGAATAAACGTAGTAGAAGGAAAAAATGTATAGGCCGTGTAGATAGGAATGTTAGAAACGTTTTAGATCGAGGACGGAGAAGAAAATACAAAATGCGATAATCGATGACGTCGGAGAAAGAAGTTAACGAATTTTATTGCAATTAGTAACAGAATGTTGGGCAATTTTGCGAAACTCATGCAAACGGTGGAATTAGAAATTTGTAATAACAAATAATCCTGCCCATCTTATACGAATACAGTTTTAATTTAGTCTAGACGAGTTTATTTTAATTAAATCAATCTATAATTTGATTCAAAGAAACATGATTTCCAACTATCCGAAGAACTGCCAAGTGTTATAAATTCTATTCAACCTTCGATCGGCGAGGTAAAAAAATTATTTTCAGACTCAATTAATTAATATTTTTCGGACATTATTCAAGTCATTTATTAAATCCAGTCGCAATTGCATCGAAGTTAAAACTGTCTTGAATCCTATTTTTGACTTGACAAAATTATTACAACTCGTTCGAGTGAATCGAGTGAACGGAATATAACCTCCTCCTATGCATCGTTGTTTCACTTATTTATTTGTTTCTTATCAAGTTCAGGGAGAGCGAATCGTGACGATGGTAACAATAGCGCGTGTCATAATATGAAAATGATCGGTAAGGCAGGTTAATTTTATTTTTTTTTTATGGGTTTTCTCTCCTACCAAGCAAGTGGCACGAAGGTTTGGAATAGCAGACGCGTTTCAAGTGTTACACCCACACATTTATACATATAAATATACACATATACGTGCATGCATTGCTGCACTACGATGCAGGTAACGCTGCTGCAGCGAGAATAGCCGGAGCAATAGCATCCATGAACAAACATGGGCTCGTGATAATACAAGTACTAAACACTGCAGGTATCGCCCCGGTATTATTGCTTGCCCTCTCGTTGCTGCTGCTGTTGGTGTTGGTGTTGGGAAATTTTACTCCATGTATTCACCTATTCGTGTAACCTTTGCCCGATGATGCCCGTTTACATTTTAGAATTCTTTTTATACCCTTCCTTGCTTATGCTTTTTATTGTTCTCTTGGAGTTTGTTTGTCTGACAGTGTCTGTTAGTCGACGGCAAACTTGCTCCGTTGCAGGTTGTTGCTAAAAACGTTTGCAAAAAACCGAATATTCTATTATAGTATTCGTTGTTTTGCTTACGTTCACTTTTTTTGCAGTTCTTCACTTTGCGTTAGTAGTTTTTCATGGATATAGTTTGTATTTGGATTTAGGGAACTGAAATTTCTATATTATAGACTATTGATGTCGGTCTTTGGCTTTCTGGGATCATAGTTAAAAGCATGTCAAAAGACCCAACTATAAATTGTACCGTATTAAGTACCCTATAAAAAAAAAATTACTGTCGTATCAAAAATACTTGTTGTAACTTTGATCAATGTAATACGATTGCTCGAAAAAAGATGCAAGGTTTTAAGTGGGTTACAGAAAAAAAAAACTAAACTTTTTGTACATTAAATAACTCTAGACGTAAACGGTACAATATCGTATATGAATTACACCGGTCTGCATAAAAATATATTTTTTTCAGCTACGCGGGATGTTTTTTGGTTGTGTTTTCTCGAGTATGCTGAATCCAACAATGACTTACATTTCCCTTCGTCGCGCACGGTATTCTTGCAAGATACAAGGTGCTTGCGTAAAAAAAACTATAAAAACTATGAAAAAATCACCATTTTCTTTCAATAAACAATATTTCTTATAAAATTAAACAAACGATTTCTTTATGAAATGTATTCAACATTCCGTGTTCCATTCATTCCGCTCGTGGAAACATTTTCTTCTTTTTTATACACCTCCGAAAACGCTTTCGCTTTCCATTTTCTCTTTCCCTGTTTGTATTTAGTCTCGAGTCTCGCTCCAACACATATTAAATGGAAGTAAGAAATCACTACTGCATAAGATTCTTAGAATAAAAAATAGGATACCAGATTTCATATTAAACGAGAGTTTCACTCTAAACGAAACCAAAAACACGCGTTGAAGAAAAAACCTGACGCGATAGAAGTTATTGAATATTTTTTCCGCTTTCAGTGAGTGACAATTTGTAAGAAACGGTATGAATAAAAAATCTCCGCAATTTTTTGTTTCCAGCTCTGTGTTTTATTTTCGACAATCCTCAAACGCAAAACACTATCGCCGATAACTGTCTAAGGTTTCGAAGTTCCAGCCATCAGTTCGGAGCAACAATGGTACAAAAATAAAATTTGAAAAAACAAAAAAAAAAAGAAGAAAAAAGAAAAAATGGTGGATAAGTCGCGAAATTCGATCGGTGTTAAATTTGGCAGTATATTTTTTTAGCGAACAGAGATGAAGCGTTACGGAGAGACGGGCTGTGTTTGGTCGGCAAACAAAGCCGTCCGTATAACCGTCGATGCGAAACGAGTTGAAAATTTTGTGAAAACCCGTCGAACCGTGGAGGGCAGCGAAATAGGGGGGAAAGGTTTTAAGTGAATTTCGTAGCCAATACCGGCGGCGTAATGCGCGTGCAGTGGGCGTGGGTGGACGTGTCGACGGGGTTTTCACGGGTGCAGGATGCAGGATGCAGGACGCAGCATCCAGGATGCGGGGGCGGGGGGGGGAGGAGTCCTGACAACTCGGCAGGAGCGCGGCACTGCAATATATCCGGGATGTTTTGGCGTTATAACGCTGTTAACACCCACGATTGCTTTCAATCCTCCCGGTTCATCATTCCCTCCCATCGGCATCGTTATACGCCAACGAATATCGCCACATGTGCCAAATTATCGGGACGAAATTACGAGCGGCTAGTGAAAAGTTCACTCGTTTATCCCTGTAATTTGAAATTTACAGAAAACACGCCGCGAAATCGAAACGGAATAATCCGATCCCGAAACTTTGCGCATCTCGTTATCCTTCTCAAGGACCAACTCGTTTTCGGCATCCTGATATTCGTAAGTCACGGGTCGTTTGAACCCGGAAAAAACCCGAAATTTCAAAACAAAATTGTTCCCTGTGGTCGAAATATCGATGATATTATTTTTTCAAATCGGATAACGAGTTAATCTAATTTGATGTAAATTCTTTACCCGGCAGAAAGTCGACAAGTTTTTCAATGAAAAATTGATCTGTGGTAGTGAGAAACGTCAGAAAACTGGCATCGAGCAGTAGAAAATTATAAATAAAAAAAGAAAAAAAAAAAAACTCGTCGTCTTATTAGAAGCGCTAGATTAATTTCCCATCCAAAAACTTATTAAACTATTTTATTTTTAAAATTTGACGCGTGAAATAGAATAGCTCGTAATCCGATATCAAAAGAAAATTTGCCTCAATACTTAGACCTCAGCGAACACTTTTGCACAAACCAGAAGTGCCAGAACTTTCGGGTTAGCCCGCGCTTAAACGAACCGTGAATCACGAGTTGTTTCATTTTTCCTTGTTATTCGGAAATGTGAATTTTCTTAACTTAGTGCGGAAAATTCAATTTTGCGTCCTCACACGAGTCCGCAAAATATCACATTCCCGCACTAGTACGGAAATGAAATCTAAATATCCAGTTGCGTTACAAGAAAAGATATTTCGATTCTTTTTAAAAATTCAATTTTGCTGTTTTAAGCAATTTTGTTGTTTACAGAACATCGGATATGTGTGAAAATTTATTTTCAAACGAAATAAAAATTTTAAGCCCACCGCAATTTTGAATATTTTCGCGATATTGGTTTAAAGTAATTTTATGTCAAAGAGATATCGTTTTTTGACTTTTAAATCAAACTTGTCTGCAGCTGACTTTAAAAACGTTTTGTTAATTGAAATCATTTCGGCATCATTTGATAAGACAAATTATTGTTTATACCAGTCCCGTTCACATTCTCCAGCTTCCTGAGAAATTTTCCAGGAGAAGACGAGCGCCGCAAAATTGTTTCAGGCGAATCTTTATGGTGACAAGGATCTCTAGGCGAGTATCCAGAGGTTGTAGAGTTGCGGTTTCGGGCTTTCGAGTCAGAGGATTGAACGGTGACAGTTTATGGGCGGTCTGCACGCTCATTCGCGTATGATGCAATCACTGGGATGATCTCTGAATCAAATCGAGGTTTGTACGCGGGGCTTCGTACACCCTTATACGACCTGCACGTGAACCTTTACCTACACACTGCAGGACATACGGATTATATAGCAACGTGAGCAATTTCACAGGGCATGAAACGCTGACTTCATTATTCGGTTGTTAATTCGCCGCGTCGTTTCAAACGAACCGCACACCCGTACATGTCTACGTATGCATACATGCACATGTACATTCGGCGATGCGTTGATTTTGACAGATCAAGATACAGATATCCTCGTGCCAGATCGATCGGCGTTGCACGATCAATTTTTTTTCGTTCGTCAATTTATTTCATTAAAAGCAAAATTCGAAAAGTTTCTGTTCGCGTCATTTAACCGGTTCACTTTAAAACAAAAATATTAACCCGAATTGCCTTTATTTGAATAAAGAAACGTTTTTTTAGCAGATTTTGAGATGTTTTCCACGTGTTTCAGAAATTTTATCAGAATCTTTTTTTTCGTAATTTGCCATTTTCTAGAAATGTGAGAATAATGCGACGAAATAAATGAGGGCAATAGATTTTTCAGGAGATTTGATCAAAAATTAATATTGTACACTACAGAACAATAACAAAAAAAATAAATAATTCCACATAAATTTCCTGTCAAAATTGTTGATCATTCTTAGAGTGGCTGAAACTTTTGAATATTAAATCGGTACTTAATTCATTAAAAATTGATGTATTAAATCGTAAGTAAAGAGGATCACATTTCCTTAGTCCCAACTTAGGAAGAAGAAAAAAAAACCCCGTCTATGACCGAATAGTACAACGCGAAGGTTTATTTATCCCTGTTTAATCTATGTCCGAGTAATCAGTAGAAGTACAACGAAACGTTGTCCCAGCTTCTGAACATCCTGACGACCACAGGGACGCGTGTATGTCCCTTGTTTGATTTTCCGTCCTGTGTCTTCTTCCTCTTGGTGGTGCATATTTTTCCCCCTGTTTCTTTCTTTCTTTCTTTCTTTCTTTCTCTTTTTTTTCCCCCCCTTCTACCAAAGAGGGAGACATAATTATGCGCCGGTTTTCCTGTAGGCATAATAACGCGTATACCTATACGTCAAGGATATGACGACGTAGTTTTTTTAATTACTGCACGCCGCACCGCCGTGTGTGATGTATAATATGAATGCTCTCTCTTTCCCTCTACTTTTTTTCTCCTCTCGAATTTTCCTCCCACCACATTTTTTTTCAAACCGTACGCATTGATATTTCGTTTATTCTTTACATGCATAATATTTCTCCGTCTCTTTATCATCCATTTTTTTTTTTTTTTTTTCCCATAAACTCTTCTCTGTTGCTCCCTTTTTCCAGGCTTCGCTATCATCTCCCTTCACCTCTTCCTCGTCGTTCCGTTCCTCTTTACGCACTCCAAATTCTTTATTCTCTGTACTTTGCCTCTGCAATTTTGCGTCCGGTTTGCCTGGTAATGGAGTGCGGTTTATAGAACACTTTCATATTTCCCCTCATTTCATGCTCTATATTCGATTCAGAATATCACACTTTTCTAGTCCATATGAACAAATCTGTCGAGAAAATTTAAAAGCATTTGTGTACCCCGATTAAAACAAACAAAATATTGAAGGCTAAATGAATACACTGTTTAATACCGGATCGAAAATACAAAAATCGCTCTATAGTGGAACCGGTATACAAATTTTCTAACTTGAAGATAGAAGTTTTGACAATTTTTTGGGAATTCTTAGACCGTTCGAACAATGTTTCAGTTGACCAAATGAAAAAAAATTTGTTGCGATTTTGCTTCTTCTGGTTATATATTAATTCTTTCTTGTATAACTTGTATATTTATAAATCATATATTATCAGCTTCCGAGAAGGCCTCCCTCAAAGGGCCGAGTACGTCGGGTAATTGTAAGTTTTTCATTTCGAGACCTAAGACACCGAGAACGTACATTAACACGTACCGGATAAGGGCGAAAAAAATCATTGATAAGGTATAATTTTGACTCCTTGGTTGTCGGATAGTGAAAAAATGACGGGGGTTCGTCTTTAAGGGAGGACGTTGCACCCGCGTCAAGGGGCTTGATACCACTGGCATAGATGCGCGGATTTCGATGTGTGCAATCCGTCGCCCCCCCGTCGCAATTCCACCTGGCACCCCTTCGACAAGCGAGCAACGTGCAAGACGCCTTCCCCATATGCCCGTCGTATGGCCGATGTGCATGGGCATGCCGAGCAGCCCGCGTATAAATATCCCATGGCAGGCGCGGTCGCACCGCAGCACCCAGGGTGCAACAATAGGCTCTTAGCGGTCACCATAGCAACCCCATCATCGATGCCTTGGTAACAGCTCGACGGGATCTTGAAGGAGATCATCTACGGGATAGGCTGCTCGATGACGCTGACCTTTTGGTATCCTGGTGTTTGGTAAAGAGACACCTTGAAAAATGGGGAACTGCCGCTGTTAATTAATGGGGGGGGGGGGGGGGGGTACCTACCATAGAACGACAAATCTTGGTCGAATTTCATGTTTTTATTTTTATTTTTATTAATTTTTATTTTTTTTGGGGGGGTGAAGAATGTATACATATAGTCACGGTCATAGGTACTTTTTATTATATTATTCTAGGTTTCGAAACAATTTTTATTGGTTGAAAATAGCGAAAAGAAAGATGAATATTTTAGATTTTACGTAACCTGCGGTGATCATATATATCGCAGCACTTTTTTCGAGTTGAATCGACAGCAATTGTGGCAAGATACACAAATCCGGTAATAAGAGTTAGAATATTCTTAGGGAGATTGACGTTGATTTGACTACAAAAAAAGTGCTGTCCATATATATTCACCACGACAGATGTAAAACCTAAGTGTTACATTTTTTTTCGTGTATATACATGTGGTCACTTGATGAACCAACAATATTGGAAAAATATTAATAATTATTTGGCTAAAGGGGAGGCCGTAGAATAAAAGAGTTGATTTTTTTTGGAAAAAAAATTTCAAACTCTTGACTTAGCCAAAATCATGCTTGTTTTGATAATTTTTAGTCAAACTTTAGCTTGATCCGTCAAATGGTATTTGAATAATCCCTGTACACAGATTTACAACTCATTGAAAAAAAAAGTTACAAGATAATCGCGTTTGAAGTTTCGACAAGAGAAAACCGTATGATTTACAGAAAAAACTGATCGTTTTTTTTTTTGCGTCCTTTATCACATTTTATCGTTGATTTGTCCGTTTTTCAATCATATTTTTCACTTCAAAATCAGACAATTTGTGGGGACCTGATCGGTGAGCAAAATGTGTCAAAAAAAAAAATTATAATCGAACGACAAACGCCAGAGTTTGAACATTTCATTAACGTTCTAATTATAAAACCTTTTATCGAATTGACGATACCTCAGCTTATGTCATTCAAATTTGGTCATATTCATTTTTATCAAACAGCAGGTATGTTGAAGATTTTTGAAACGATTTTTTTCTTCTGCATTCTTAACTTTCGATTCGAACCCAAAGTCAAGTTCCGGGTATGATTTTAATAACGGAAAACTGACCGTTCTCCACATTTCGATGGTTTTTACGGTGTGTAAAGGGTTGCAGGGTAACAAAATCGGTTAGATATTTGACCGTAACCTGACTTGGGCCGAAGTACAAACGATTAATCTTCCTATTCACCCCGTTAATATTGCTGCACGCTTGATAAAACACGTCAAGTATATCATAACATTCTTTTTCTATCGAATCGTGAAACATATGGTGGGACCGACTAGCTATCGGTACAGAATTGATTGTATGTATAAATATGTATGTGTAGGTTGAAAGAAGCGGTACGTAGGTACAGGGTTGGAAACGGTTGTAGAGCAAAAACAGTCCCCATAACGAATCGCGATTTGGACACCATTGTAAAGCATTTATCACTTTGTGTTTGACCGCAAATACTCAAGATAGACCTTATATTCCTTTTTGTAATATCCTCCACCTGTTCAGGAAACACAGTTTGATCTGGAATTCTCGGTATAATTCTGACCTACGTTAATTTTTTCCTTTCTCGATTTCCGGACTGCACCCGTTGCTTTCATCCGGTTGCGACGAACTCACAGTCAGTGCGATTGCCGCTTCTGGCTCGAAGAAGGAGAAGAGAGAAATAGAGTCGATTGAGAGCTGCTTGAGTAATATTTTTGGTCAAGGAGAAGCAAAATTCCGAATTATTTTATGGCGAAACTTGAGGTGAAGCAATCAAACATTGAAGAAACAACAAAGTTTCGAATGGTCCGAAACACGACGACCCAAAGCTTCGGAATGCAAACTTCCGAAAAGTAAAGTTACGATAGAGTGAAATTCTGAAAATTAAAGTATACTCAGACAGCGTAGTTTACTCAACGAGTGGGTGTAAAAAATCAGAATGACCAGGTTTCCGAAAATAAAAATATCGAAAATCCAAAACAAAGAAACATAAAAGTGGCGAAATTCACTCGAGTCAATTTCAAACGAGGATCTGTTAAAAAAACAGCAAACATTACAAAAGTTTTCCGCAATACCGGGGCCGCGATAAAAATCTGAAATATTTCTTTCCATTATACAGTTCTAAACAATTAAACAGCGATTTGTCAAGGTGACGGTGAAATTCTCTGTACGAGAAAAAAAATGTTTAATCATAATTTCGCTTTACTGCATAAAACCATGGTGTGAGAGACGCGGATGAAATTGCAGGTTTGCACTTGGCGACACGGAATTCAAGAATCAGAGCAAACCTCGAGGGAGTCGGTGAAATTAAAGGACATTGGAATGGGAGTGAAAAGGCATGTTGCGATAAAGATCCAAACGCGCGGTTCAATTCCCAGCGACAATTTTGCTCGTCGCAGATAATTACTGACCGTGGCGTTTTTGAATTTTCAAAATTAGTTGCGGCGGCGAATTATTTATGCGGGCTCGTTCGCTAAACAATAGGGAGAAAGGTGTAAACGCGTGCTGCAGGATATTTCTTGATATGCATCGCGGTTCGCGATGCACTGGGCATTGATTAATGACACGCCTGTTGCAGTTTGGTCACAATGCAATTTCGACCCGCTATGTCCACCCGTGTGTGTGTGTGTGTGAGAGTGAGAGAGAGAGTGTGAGTGCGAGTGCGTGTGTGTACGTGGTGGGCCATTCAGCTTCGGTGTTTGTACGAAGTGACAAAGCCCTGACAAGTGTGACACGGTGACATGCAACGCCCGTCCACCGACGACAACCAATTAATCACTGTGTATACACTGCATACCCTCTCCCTGCACGCTGCACGATGTTTTACCGTATAAGGTGCACGTACGTATGTATCCGTTGCAGCAGCCAAACACAATGCGAGATCCGTACGCGGATATCGGTATTAATATTCCCCAGTCCTCGCCGATTTGCACTAATATTAAGGGTGTGCCCTGGTCGATTTCGACGTTGATGTATATATACCTCCAACTGTTCAAGTCCACGTATATCAAACGCAAAAAGGGCTCAACAGCCCCATTCCACACACAATTCTGAACAAAAACGATCCGATACTTTTTCATTTGACGAAGAAATAAGGAAATGGCACGGATTCTACGAAATCATGCCATTTCTTTATTTCAGCGTCAAATGAAAATGCATTGGAGTATTTTTGTTCAGAATTGTGTATAAAATGAGGCTGTTAAGCTTTTTTTACGTGGACTTTGATATTTAGAGATATATATGTCAGCATCGAAATCGACCATGGCACCCCATCAATCGTCGGATCTCGGTTTGCACTTATTTATTTTTATGCGACCGAAACAATCATCAGTTGCGACAGAAACTTCAACGAGTCTCGTTTATCATGTTGCAGTTTTGTGTTGTACACGAACAACGAAATGGACTTATGAATAGTTGATTCAGTCGCGAATCGGATCGTGTCTGATGGGTATGAGGAAGAAAAACGTGTGATCTGGAAATGAGATAAATTCGTTTCTCTTTCGCGAAGAACTACACGGTATATGATATCTCCGTTCTTTATATCCTCTGCGGATAAACTATTGATACCGATTGTTCCCAAGGGTAAAACAGAGAGAATTCCCAAGGGTAAAACAGAGAGCATAAGCTGGGAGGGAATACATCCGGCTTTTTGGTGCAGAGATCACGAGCTTGACTTCACCCTCTTATCAGCTCGTTACTTGTGGCTGCGATTCAGGGTTCGCAATTCGTCCCAAATTCATGACCATCAATATAATATCTGAGAGCGTTGTTCAGATGTCGATATTTTAAGTTATTAGAAACTCGTCGTTTTAACGCACGCATCACAACATGGCGTTAGGCAGAGAGAGCGTACTTCTCTTTGTATACCTGTAAGGTTAGCCAACTTGTATCTAAGGAATTAACCAGGAACTAAACCTATAGTTAGACGTAAAGATACTAAACTAGAAAAAGAAAAAAAAACTCTCGCGTCTTTTTCTTCTTCTTCTTCCTGTTTTTTTCCACAGTCCCGCTTGATATATCCTGCGTTGTGCAGAAATGGAATGGGACCGACAAGAAAGGAAAGGAAAGGAAAGGAAAGGAAAGAGAAGAGCAGGAAAACATCAGCTTCCACTCAATGATTACCAAAGTATATTTGCATAGGACGCGAGAGCCGCGATAACCTCCCTGCCGTACATGTATTGTATACACACACGCACACGCTCATACACACACACACATACACATACATATACCCAATTTACATTTTATTTTAATCGCGGTAATCGATCCGGCAGTTTCGTCTCTGCACCGCACGGATATGCGGCCCTCGTTCTCCACCTCCACCTTCCCTCCCCCGGCTCTCCTCACCTACCTATCTATGCATGTACCTCGGAATTAAACCTCCAGCGAGAGAGACTACTTTATTTTTATTTAAACTCCTCGCGGGCCTCGATTACGCATTAGCGGATGGGGAAACTACGCTCAACTTTTAACGATTCCGATATTCTAACTGCCAATCGACGACGCCGTTACCTATTCTGCAGAGGGGGATGGAATTCTCACGATCTGTAGACTGCGGGGTGAGTTTAATTTATCAATCTGATTCCATTTACGGGCTCTCCGCTTTTTGTGTCTCGTACGGATATCGGACGAATTCATTCCACGCAATTAGAATTTGTTGAGCGTGGCCGATTGAATATGGAAAGTACATTGCGATTTTTCGCGATGCGTTGATTATTCAATCAACTGGTTTCATCAATTCAGACGAATTGTTTTTACGTCTAATCATATTTTCATCTACAAATCGATTGATTTTTTTTCCTTGAAATAATTTAATTTCCTGTCCAAACGTATCTTTGTTCATTTAAATCGGTTGATTTTCTTGTTTATCCAAACAACTTGTTCTTAAACTTGTTCTCGTTTTAGTGGTAATAAGTTGATAAATCAGTCGATCTTGTTCACTGAAACAATTTATCCTCTTGTTCGATACCGATTTCATTGATAAATCGACTCGGAATTAAACCTCCAGCGAGAGAGTAGATCTGTCACTTGATTTAATCATGTTCTCATCAAAATAAGCAACAGCATTTACAAAAATCGGTTATAATCGGTGATTATCGATTTTTTCATAATACTTTTCGATACAAATAACTAATCGAATCGAATTCTCGCGTCAAATAATGAACACGTTTCTATAAATAAATCGGTAAATGGATTGAAAAAATAAATCATGTGTGAAATAACGATTTATTCAGATTTGAGATTATTTTCGTTACCGATCAAATAGATCTGTCACTTGATTTAACCATCTTCTCATCAAAGTAATCAACTACAGATACAAAAATCGGTTACAAATCGATTACAGAAGTTTTCTATAAACTACTTTCGATGAGAGTTAAAAGTGCGGGGATTGTGAAGATGGACGCTAATCCATAGGTGTGCCAATTACGCAACAACGGTTGTCGAATTAGTTTTAGCCTGTATCTTTCCGCCGTCTATAGCGAGAGATAATTGAGGCACTTTAAGGGCGGCGCCATCAATATTCCAATAATTCACAGGCTTGGGCGACTGCAAGGGGTTGCGTACTCCGTTCCCTCGGGTGTTAGTCCGGTCCTCCAGTTCTCCGGCAATACATCACACTGTCCACAGTACCGTAACTCACCCTGAACGTGGAACGGTCCATACACCAACCGATCCTGGTCAATAAACACACGCACATGCATCTGGATTCGAGTGTTAGTGAGGCAGATATACGACCGGGATCACCGAATGTAGCGTCTAATCTACCCCTAATTTTCCACGAAATGGGGAAAAACCCGCGATTCCGCTTTATTATCCCGTAATATCAATTTCATAACTCGGCTATGTTCGCCTTTCTTCATTATTACATCCGTGATGCTGCGAAATCAGGGGGAAAAAAATGATCGAAAACTTACCCATTTCAGATTTTACTCCATCGATTTTATTTTCATCCTAGTTTTCGCATTGCTTATACTTGAGGTTATGTTGGTTAATGGGCGAGAATTTTGGAAAAAATTCTTACCGAGGTTTCCGATTCGTTGATTTGTTACCGAGCGTACAAATTAGATTTACCGTCAAGTTAGCCAGAACTAAGTTTTACAATTTTTAGTTTTTCAAACCCTATTTCCTATAAATTCGTTGCACCAACGGTTGATATTGTTAGAATTTCTTTAATTAGCGTCTTTTTATAATGGGCAGGTTTTGTATGAGGTTAATTGAAACATTTCAAGTTTATGTAAAATCCTTATTGGTCATATAAAATACGATAATACGGTTTTTTGATTTAAACTTTTGGTGTGAAGGAATGAAATCCTCTCGAAAATAAGAGATTTCTACAAATGACGTATTCGTGCAAACCTTCTTTTTAATTTTCATCACCTTTAGTGATATGAGAAAAGTATTGGTTTCAGTCGAAAATCACGTTTTCTAATTTCAACGAATCTTTACGTTTTCTAACCTCTAGAATCCGAAGAACAGGTTTTTAGAAAAATGTCACGCTGATGAAAAAAATTGAAACTTGCAGGATTTTACAATCGAGTGATGGGCATGAAAAATTGCCATGTCCCGTTTAATTTCAACTTCCATTTCAACCGGAAATAAATCGATTTTCAATCTTTTACCAACAAACTTATACTTTTACCTTCTCATTACTTCTTCTAAATAAACGATTATATTTTTCCCAGTTTATACATTTATTTAAAAAAACAAAACAAAATAGGGTTGTGTTTAATTTTTCTTTCACAACTTTTTCATCCGACTTTTCAACTCCCATCAATTTCAGACTTCTTTACTCGAACGTTTCCCACATCACCCGCGGAAGTTTGATCGGACAGACCGACAAGACTCTTATCCCTTTTCATATGGTGATTAAAAGTACCTTCTCGAAATAACTGTGTTTCCGGCTTGTATATTTTTACGCTCTAAATACAATATCAGATAAATTGTCTTCGTACCTTGGAAAATTTGAATTTTTACACGTATATATATATATGTATATATATATAATAAAGAAAAAAAAAAAGAAAAGTTGTTACACGTGTTCAGATTTGTATCAAGTGCGTCTACATCGAATCCTCTCACTTTCCGTCTGTTGAAAAAAATAGTGAATGAGGGAAGAAAGCAATAAAAAAAAAAGAAAAAAAGAAAAAATAGAAAGAGGGAAATAAATAGAGGGAAACAACGACGTACGGATTTCAATTAAATTGAACGCCTCGATTTTCCCCGACGCCGGGGGGGCGTCGATGCAGAAGCCCGAAGCAATGCCAAGCTCTGCACTAGGTTGGTGCACCCGTCGTCGCTTCGTTGCGTCGAGTAGCAGCCGGACAATCGGGCGCAGCGGGAGTCCGGAACCCTTTCGGTCTGCCCGAGGCCGGGGTTATCGCTATCAATCTAGATCGTATAGTTCCTGGTCGTGTAAGGTATCGAAGTGAAATGATATAACCGCCACTGAAGTGTGGCGCGCTGAGCACGGAGTTGGATGTAACGAACGCGCATGCACGCAGGGAGCAAAAGCGTCACGCCGGCTAATGACCACGTTATAAACTAATGTAAGTAATCCAGAACGCGTACCGAGCCGCGAAGATTTCATTTCAGGATAAAACCCGCATTTCTAGCATCTGGCGTCGCGACGCCCCGCGGCCGCTTCTCATCATAACAGTTAGGACAGCCACTTGCGCCTAGTCAACGGCCACCGTTTGGTCAGAGGTCGCCTCTAGCTCTCTAATCACGTGAAAGGGTGTATCGTAATTAGTACACTCTGGTTCAAAAAATAATAATCGAAAAACTGGGCGATAATAATGTGATAAGAATTAACCCTTCAACGCTGAGGGGGGTTAAAAGTTTTTTGGCCGACGTGATTTCTTATTGAAAAACGAAAAAAATGAGACCCTGTAGGATCCTCAAAGATATGATGTACCTGAGAGATGGAATTTACAAGATTGGAGCGTTTTTTTCACCCTCCGTTACCGGAAGAGGTGAAGAAAATAAATAAATAAATAAAGTCACTGTTCTAGGGTTAAGAAGCATGATACCGATTTGTTTGAAGTATTTCAAACTCTGAATTCAATTGAAGAGGAGCATTAAAAACGGCTTTAGGTGCCATTTTTTCAAACGAAATTCAAACGATGAAGAAAAAACAGTTTTCAACCGTTTTCTTTTTTTTTTGGAAATATCTAGTTCCAGATACTTACAGCCTTTTTTAAATCTCTTCTTCAATTAAGTGACAAAAGTGCAGTTATTGGTAAATTTTATTATTCGAGAACCAGGTCATTGTCAGGTTTATTTAATACCAGCATCGGGTGATTGCGATCCGATTTAGATAAGTCAGGGTTAATTTCGATCGTACGTGGATTTTCCACGAAACACCCCCGAACAATATAATTTTAATAAACTCAACAAGGTCTTGAAAAAAATACGTTCATCAATTAAAACTCTACATTCGAAAAGATTTTTTTTCTGTACACATAATTTTTCGATTAACTGATAATCCGTACAGAAGAATAATTCGTTCCAGAATGAAATGATTAGTCTGTATTCATTAATTATAAGTGAAATAAAACGAACGGCGCAGTGTTTATTTGGGAATAGAAAAATGGTACAATCCGTGTTTCATTGCTCTGAAATGATTGCTTTTTTATTCGAAATTTTCTGGCTCTGAATTGGGTGAAATCGTTTGGGTTAAATTCATCTTGATTGGCATCTCAGCTTCCGAATCATGTTATTATATTTTTTGTTCAGCCTGTACGCCCGATAGGTCCTTAAATACTTTTAATGCATTTTGGTTATACCCAGCATTCGTGACGCGCCACGTATCCCCCCGGGTCAAACTGATCTCGAACGATTAATGTCGCATTATAACCCTTAAGCAGTAAAATGATGGCTCACGTGAAACTTGGGGCGTTTCGCTGTGATGCTGTTGCGTGCTCTACAGGGTTTCATTGCTGCTTTATATAACTACGGAGCAAGAAAATGAAAATAAAAATCTACGGTGATAATGATAACAGCGCTATATAGTAGAGGCAGTAAAATACCAAACGAAAACTTTAATAGAGAAATTTTTATTATTGCAACGAATTTATGTCGACCGATTTTTTTTCAGTTGTTCACTCAACATCGCCATTTTTGATCGTAATCAATATTAATTGGTGATACGTTGTCGAATCGAGTGTTTTTTCAATGCCGACGTGATTAAAAAAAAAAAAAAAGAAAAACAAAGCTTTCCGCTGAACGTGTAGAAAATAATCTTGAAAATCAATTATTCAGCTATTGTTCAAGGAAATGGAACAAATGTGATGGATTTTTAATAATTCTGAACCAATTTGAAACGAAGCATCGATATCTAAACTTTTTTAAGATTACAATATTTCTTATTTTTCTATTTTCAAAGAGATCCACAAAGCTTTCGTCATAAATTTTCGTCCAACCAACCTCATTAATATTCTTTGATTAAAAGATCGAAAATATATGATTAGCATCGAAAAAAAATGGATGAAAAAGTGATCGAATCGTGCGGGTTAATTGACACGAGAAATTTGTTTCCTCTGTTCGAAGACCGCAGGTGGGTATTTTTAGGATTGCAATTAAGTACCTGTAGTATAACCCGAGTAGCATTTAGGCGTATGTGAACGCGTTTACTTGCATGCGTGTATACGTAGCTGGTGGATTTTGTCGCGGCGTAAAATTGATTACCGAATACCGTTGGTGGGACGGGACGACGTGTACGTAAAGGGAGAAAGAGGGAGGGCGAGAAATTCCCCTGAAAACACCTAAATTATCGAACCGCGGGCAGCGGCACTGACCTATCCCGCAATTCCCTCGGTCGATTGCATCGCTCTCGTTCGGCCACGCCGGTGCCCCACTGCTGTAAATTGATACTCGTAATCACGCCTAATTGCTCTGCCTTTTCGTAAGGGAATTGGAAGAAAAAAAAAAAAAGAAACAGGCACAAAGCAAAGAAGAGAAGCTCGGGCAGTGATATTAATTATTCTTGTTCAATTTTTATTTACCTTTTATTCGACAAGTGCAAAATGAGGAATTAGAAATTTTATTGTGATTTGTACAGATTGAAATGCGGAAAAATTATTATTTGCAATTATATTTCAGAGAAATTGCTTGAATTTTTAATAGCTCAAATCATTAATAGTATCGTTTGCGTGTATCGTTAAAGTTTCACTCTAATTTACGTTTTGAAAATATAGTAGCAATCACGGGTCGTTTTTTTAGGGTATTTAAAAAATCTCCGATGATCAGTCTAAGGATAATAAATTCAAATTAAAATGTCGACTATCGTGCGTCAATATTATCAGATTCACTACGCAGGACATGAAATTGAAGTCGTCTTTTAATATCATTCAAGTGAAAGTGAAATTATTCTTTTTTCTTTAGTCAAATTCACTGTAGTTGTGCAATGTTTTCGCACTGTTTCGCAGTTTCTAGAAGTAATGAAAATGGCATGTGAATCAGGTGAATAATAAATGATTTGCTGATGTGGGCTTGAAAAAAAAAGTACAAAAATATTCATAAATCAAAAAAAAAAAAATAAATAACAAAAAATAAAGAAAAAATATATAAAAAAGCCACACCAATTCGTTCGAATGAATTAAAAGCCGTTCAAATAATTGATATTGACGTCATTTCAATGGTTGTGAGATCAGGTTTGCCTCGAACTCCTCATTATAAACATAATGTGATAAATAAATTTGTAAACAAATATGGATTCTCGTATTACAAAGAAAAATTTTACACGCTCAATTAAAGGTCAATTCAATATTTATTTCCTGCCCAATAATTAATGTCCACCATTTACAATATGTATATATATATAAAGCGTTGTGCAGCGTAGTGCAGTGAGCACAATACTCAAAGGTACTTCATACTACATACACATGTAATAATGCACAAAGAGGCGCATTAGTCACACACCATTTTGCCACCAGGCGTGACGACGTTAGGTGCTCTCACCCTCTCTCTTACTCTCTCCCTGCTTCTGTCTCTTTCTCTCCTCGGCTTTTTTCTGATCGTTAATTCAACGATCCCCTCACCCTTTCGTCCTGTCTGCCCGCAATACCGGCTTCCCACCCCATTATGTCATCCCCGTTCGTCTTCTTTCCTCGCCTCGTGTGACTGCCCCTATTTTCCCGCGTATTTTAAAATACAACATGGCCGACGCTTGTGACGCGCGGTCACGTGGCTCTATACGGGCCCCTTTCCGTTCCCCGACACCCCCCCCCCCCCCCCCCCCCCCCTCTTTCCGTAACGCACTCCGTGTCCCTGCATTGTTCAAGGCTTTTGTATGATAAGAACAATAATAACGGGCGTCACTACGAAGATGATAATTATTACGACGATAACAATGACACGGATAATTTTTTAATAACAACGCACTACGTGGTTTCAGTGGTAATTATAAAAAGAAAAATGTACCACGCAAACATGTAAGATCACTGCACTTGTTGAAGTTGTGTTTGAATCATTTTTACATATTACTACTGGAACGATCTGATTTACTTGAATTTGGAACATTTCTTGTCTCGGGAAAATCTACTAACTTTAACTTTTAGAGTTACGGAGGTAAAAGTAAACGAATAAATTGAGACAAAATTTGAGAAAACTCGTAAAAAAATTCACACGTTTTTCGGAACGATTAAAGTAATTGTCAAATATTCAGTAAGCAGAGGAACTGATCCGAACGTCTGGGAGAAAATCGTGCATTGCCTATTCAAACAATAATTATAATAAACACGTGTAAAACGTTAAAATTTAAAGTTCACCGTGAAAATATTTAAACGAAAAAAAATATCGCAGACAATATCAGGATTGAAAAACGGTGATTAATTGTGTTCCGAATAGGAAATCATTCTCAAAGATTTTACTTATTGCTCGTTGTCTGAGTAAGATTCTTTTAAACCGTAATATCGGATAAAATTTTTTATATAAGTGAAAGGCCAATTATATCAGGAATAACTGTTGATATTTTCACGGATTCCATGTTCCGGTTTCCTCTTCCGTTCGGATCAGATAATTAGCAGACGCTTCGCGGGGTCGCGTCTATTATACAAATATATCTATGTAATTCGTTGCCAGTGGTGTTAAGAACGCATATAATGTAACAATTATCGCGCCTACAGCAGGAACAACAACAATAGCAACGGTGATATACAGAGTGATTATCTAACCGAATAGACCGAATAGTCCGCCATCTGTTAAAACGCAACGCGCATACGCTAAAAACCGCGAGGAGTTGTTTGCCAGGGTGACCAACCGTCGTGAAGATAACCTAAAAAATTTCGACACTTGCGCTCAACGCCGCACGGCGTTATGACGGTTGGTCACCCTGACAAATTTTTGCACATGCGCATTACGTTGCAGCAGACGACGGGCCGTTCGGCCGTTAGATACAGTCACTCTGTATAGTAATAATGATAACAACAACGGCAATAATGACGGGAACGGTAATGGCGTCGCATGTTCTGGATGCCCGGGGCGTCTCGGTGACGTCGGGTGACATCAAAGTGACGCTATGTACCGCAGCCTCCGCAACTACATGCGCCAAGGCAGAACTAATGAGATTCACGTTACCAAGGCTCGATGTATACCTACCGATGATGCCGCTGCTGCGCTGCTTCTCCTTGAGGGAAGAAAAGCCGCGGAGATGAATCCAGGGTTAATTTTTATGCCGTCTCCCCCTCTTTTTTTTTTTCACCTCAATTGCAGATATCTTCCCGTCTCGAGGACCTTTCTTTCTCTCATTTCCCTCATCTTCGTTTCTCTTCCCCTTCAATTTATCATCAAAGTCAAAGCAACCTGTATTTTAAATCTTGCGTTTATCGACTCTGCAGGGTTACGATCTTTATATTATACGAATGTTTGAATATTTATTTCTTTTTTTTACCACATTTTCAAATATTGCACGACTCTTGGATTATTCCTTTTACATTGCAAGCATCCCGAAAACAAAACGAAATGATAATAATGAAAATGTAGTTGCACAAATTTTTTTTTTTTTTTTTTTCTCATGCTTCCGGAGCATTATCACAATTTTAGAACATTTTTCTTCTTCTTTTTTTTTTGTCAACGACCGAATTTCAAAACACGAAAATTACACGACGACGCAAATTTTAATCGTCAAAAAAAGGAGGTTTTAAACTTTTGACGGACATTGTGTTGAAATATTCACCGCTCGTACACCTAATGTTATTATGCACATCTGTATACAATGTACATATGTCATATCTGTCCTTATGCGCGCATTAAATGCCTATTACAATTCGCAATTGTGTAAAGTTGAAAAAAACTTGCGGGGCGGACGCAAGCGCGCGCATTATTCAAAAGAGCTCTGGGGGTTACGTCGCATCGATAGCTTCGCATTTCCGGTTTCCGGTGTACGAACCCTGCGCAACAAACTCCCGTCCCATAGAATATCACTGTGCGTGTGTATAAGCCTGTGTATACGTGCATGTACAATAGTGTGTCGTATATAGTTTCGTTACCCGAGCTATTATAAAAATCACCCTTCAAGTGCAACGGCATATTTATTGCCAACATCCGTTCAATTAGGGGCTGCTGATACTTCGCGAAGAGCCAACTTTACTCGGCACGTAGGTATAGGTATAATATATTATATACACCGACGCTTTTCCTTTCCGAGGGGGGTTTTACACCGTACATATACATCTATAACACAGCTGGGAAAAAAAACTAAGAGACAAGTTTCAAAAAAAAAAAATCGCTACGCGATGTATTATAATTAGTTGTAATATTTAGCAATTGAATTATTCGTGGTTATTTGAGGCAATTGTAGAATTACGATACAAATACTTGTGTATCGGTGAAAGTGACGAAATAATTTTTAGAATTGAAAAAGCGATAAGAGAATTCCTTCGTATAAAATCCTCTGGCTTGTTGCAATTTGTTTAATTATCGTTAACGCGATATCTTGCATCGTTTGTCAGTTATTACAAATACGTAATTATGCGTATGCATATCGGTTCTTCTATAATTGCATCTTCCGACGTTATGTTTTATATTCACAATTACAAACAGACGTTAAATTTATTATCTCACTCATTGATATTCCGTCATTTTAATTCTTAATTTATCTTGCCAGCGAGAAATAAAATTTCATAGTTAAATTATGCGTCTAATTATAGATAATAGTGTGGTCAAAAAGAAGAAAAAAGTACACTTAGAAATAGAGCAACGTTTAATCGTTCCAAGAATCGAGCATGCTTGTTTATTCAATTGCAATAATGCGTCTTATCTATTCAAGCATTCGAGGTTGAGTTAGGTTATCATAATATATTCTACACACGTTCGGTTTTATCGTTATTATTTCACATTTTTTTTTTTTTTTTTTTTCATTACTTATTCACCTTCTAACGTATACTCAACCACGCATCGATACAAATACCAAAGTGAGCGTGCGTGACGTTTTTATTTAATTTCATTCGGTTTTGTAAAAGTAATTTGCCTACGATGAGGCTTCTCTCGCTGTATCAATTCTTGTACAAACAGTTCAGACAGTTGAATATCGAGGTCCCATGGTGTAATGGTTAGCACTCTGGACTTTGAATCCAGCGATCCGAGTTCAAATCTCGGTGGGACCTTAGTAATATTTTTTTTTTCTTCTATTTCTTACGCTTCTTATTCTTTTAACCCAACATTATTTTCTATTGTTAATTTTATCGTAAGAAAGAGGATCTGTGTATTGTTAAGAACAAAAAAACAGCATGAAACTAACTAAATTTCTGATCTGTATAACCATACGCATGCCTTGCGCACATACTTATAGGTGGTATACGGAACGAGTGAAACAGGTTTTACGAATAACTTATTTTTCATTCAAATATAATAATAACAATAATATAAATTGAAATTAGTATCGCGTCTGCAAGCGTTCGTGATCGAAAAACCAGAGAGAGAGAGAAAAGAAAGAAAGAAAGAACATATTTTTATTGTACTAGGACGTATGCATCCGCGGGTACAAAGTGAGAGAGTACATTTTGAGATATCAGACTTACGTACTACTTGTAATTAATTTTAGCTTAAGAGAGAGAGAGAGAGAGAGAGTGAGCGAGCAGGCAGGTTGTATATATAGGTATATAAATAAAATAGCTATATATATATATAGAGAGAGAGAGAGAGAGAGAGGAAAGGGATGAGGTATATATTATAAAATTTTGCGCACCTGTAGTCTCGAGTTCGTAATAAAATCGAGAGAGAAAGAGAGAGAGAGAGAGATAGGGAGAGTTTATTGAAGATTTTTCTCTATAAAATTCAAGTCGACGTTATCGTAAACAGTTTTGAAAGATTATTACCGCTCTCAAGTTAGTTCATCAAGATGTGACAACAGCCCCATCAAAATCTCGCTTCGATCGTAAAATACTTTCCCAATTTAAATTTAAACGGCATCATCCCTCCCGCCTCTCGCAGTTAAGGAATAGCACCGGCAGCACCGGTATATAATAAGAGAAGAGCTTCTACGCTGCGGTTAACGAGCAGAACTTCGCGTAACCGAGATGACGAGGAGAGGTTGCGGGCGGATGTTGAGAGCACCGAAGGTAGCCGAATCGAAGAGGAAGAAGATTTGGGTTAAAAAAAAAATAGATGAAAAAAAAAAAACAAGGAAAAAACCAACGATGGATTAAACGAATCGCGACCCGCACCGACTGACAGTAATTATTTTCATCTGAATTATACTTCATACCTACATGCTCGAGTTGTGGGTTTTATATCGGTTTTATTGTAGATCCGGTGGCGTTAAAATTGAAGCGAAATCGTTTAGAGCCCGGGAATATGGGGCGAGCTCATCGTTTTCCTCGGGATGGAAAGGGGAAAGGGGACGGAGGGCATAACTAATTTAGAACCCTTAGTTATGGAGCCCCGGCGGATGTCTTATCCCCGAGGATAATACGTTATACTGTCAGGTCTAAGATCGCTTTCTACAAATTCAGGGACATTAAAGACGGAGACTTGATTGGATAACAAACATTTTATTGAGTTTAATTTTCGAAGTGAAACGCCCGCGGTGCAATACCATTCATATATACATACATATACGTGAGGGGTAAAAGGCGCTTCCTCTCGAGAACGTTAAACTTTAACAGCTTCTTAGCAATAAATAATATTATGCACACGAACATCCGCCGTCGCCGCACCCCGCAAGAACGAAGAAAAATCCCCATTCCATCCTAGCCTCGTGCAGGCAATTAAATAAAATGTGATACGTTCGAGTTATGACGCGAATCTTTATTGTTTATGACACAGAGGCTCGAGAGAAAGCCCCGCGGTTCTGGACTCCCTTGTATGCAAAGGCGTAAAAAAAACGTCACCCTGTCGTCTCAAGCACCGCGCGTTCTTCGAGTTCAATTCAATTGATTGCCCCCGAGAAGAGAACGAAATCACCCTGCAATCGTGGTTCCGTAAAATTGCTCAGTTTGTCCAGGCGTTTCGTGTTTCGTGCCCTGGACGGCCAATGGGAGCGAAGGATGCGCGTGGCCGGATGCGCGGATCGGCCGATCGTCGAGAGCTCTGTTCGTTTTGCGTTCGAAAACCGTTCAGGTTTCGAATCTCTCGATCATTTTTCCCGAAGAAGGGGTACCGAGATGGTTTTAAACCGATCTCGCGTCTCTTCGAATATATTTCCAATAAATCCGTACAGCATCTTGGGCCAATTTCCTCGCCCCCGGTTACCTCGAGTCATAAAAGTCTGATATTTAAGATTTACGTCCGTCACGGCAATTATAATGTCTTTTATTACAAGCCCCCCCCCCCCCCCCCCCATCTTAGACCTCTTCCTCCTGCTTTTCCTTCTTCCCCGTTCCACAGCCGCGCGGAATAAGTTTCATCGTAAAAATGTTATTAGGCCACGCTTTCCAGTTTCCATCGACGAATGGGGGGCCGCCGTTTAAACAAGACGCGAAATTTTTATGCCCGAAACTCCTCCGGGCGTAAAAACGATCGCGTCTCGTCCCCCTCATCGGCGTTCGTAAAATCCACGTAACACGCACATGCCTAAAAGCGTGCTGGTATGCCGGATATATCGGTCCGGAATAACCGGAGACGCGTTTCTTCTTTGCAACTCGGAATTGCTGACCCCTTGAATTATTCAAGGTAGGTCGGATCGCGCTCTCTTATTCTCTCGTTAACGGATCCGCATCGCGCGGTAATTCGCCGTTTGAAAATGGCGCCACATTTTCCCGCTCGTTTGTCGCACGGCGACCGTCGTTTATTCTGTTCGCGCGCATTCGCGCTTGCTGGATTATTCACCGATGGCCAGTAATTAGGTGTGCGGGACATTGCATGTACATGGATCAATTTCTCCGAGCAGTTAAGCCCCCCCTATTCCCGGTTCACGGTGAGTCGCTATCACGAAAACACTAAAACACTACCCCATCTCGATGATTTTACGACCCGCGGCCACGCTTTCCCGCTCTTTTTCATTCGGGCGAAAACGCGATTTCGGTATTATTTGTTTGTTTCTCTTCAACTCCCCGGCAAATTCACCAAGTTGGCAATTTCATCACCGTAACAAAATAGATTTCATCATACGCGGATATTCCCGCCGTTATCCGAGTTGAAAAGATAGGCGGCATCGAGGAAGATAAAAATGGGTCGAAACTTTGATCGGTGAAACGGTGATCTCATTAATTTTGCACCTCCATCGTACAGCCTTCGATAGCTCAGTTGGTAGAGCGGTGGACTGTAGTTGGCAAGATAACGAAAGAGAGACATCCATAGGTCGCTGGTTCAAATCCGGCTCGAAGGAGTAAATTTTTTTTTTTCTGTAACCCCGTCTCAGTACATTTTTTTGTTCCTTACTTTTTTGAATTCGATGTCTTCGGACAAATTAACGGTTTGTAACGAATGAAAATCTGAATTGATTGTATACTCCTAGTATTCTGCACAAAGCGAAAGTTTCGTGATCGTTTGCGGTGTTTTTATTTAATTTTTTTTTTCTTTTCATCACCGATATATTTTCTTCCTAAACGTATTTTTTATTTTCCTTTGAACTCTAATCTCAATTCTTATCGCAACATACGATAGGTGTATAATACGTTCCTAAACAGATACGAAGGGTGCGCAGGGTGTCGGTTGAGATTCGTCGTGCGGCTTCAGCGAGAAGGAAAAACCACTCAAATTAATTTCAATTTGAAGAGAAGGTGGTAGGGGGGGGGGGGGGCGCTGCATATTGTCCGCAGAGAGTGGATATATCCAAGTTGACATGTAATCAGTGGATCCCCTGTTTCGTTCGGATAGGGGGAGGAGGATCCGCAGCGCGACGAATATTCGGCAACACCCTAGTTTCTGTATTTCTATCTTCTCTCTTATATATATTTCGTTTCTATATATGTATTATACGGACAATGGCCCCTCTTATGGTTGGTTAACCTTTGACTGACACCCAACCCTCCTTCCAATATCCACTAGACTCTTCCGCTACGCCCAACACCCTCGAGTCGATCCTTGTCTGCACGTACAATCCGCACACTAGTTCGGTCAAGTTGCACATTTTTTCACCCTGCAATCCTGTTCCGATCCCCTCGACAAATCTCTGAATCTTTCCTATAATTGCTCGCAGATGATGTTTAAGAACGCATCGTTATTGCTGTTGTTATTATTGTTGGCACGTAGGGCATAAAGATCGCGGTGAGAAAGTCGAACGGATGATAAAGGACGAGTTCAGTTACGTTGAGCTGAAGTTATTGAAACGTTGAAATAATTACTCCCCTGCAAAGCGAATAGCGTTTTCGATTATTATTTAACCCTTTCGGTCGCACATTTTTTAACTCCATATTTTGGCATGAATTTTGTAACCCGAAGGTTTTTGGGGTCGCTGATCAAGAATCTGAGGTCAGGATTTGATTATTTCTAAATCCAAGATGGCGGATCCAATACGGCGAATGTAAAATCGAAAATACTATAAAAGTTCGATGATTCTGGCCGAAAATTGTTAGGCAATGATTTTTGGGTTTGTACGAAGTATAAAGATTATTTGAAGCTGTAAATAAACTGTGACAATAAGGCTGGGAGATGGAAATTTTTAATTCCATGAAAATGTTAAATCCGGACACGCAGTGACTGGGAAGAAAGTTTGCAGATAAAGAGAAATCGGAAGCTTTTACTTGTAGCTAGGCACTTGTATCATTACCAACTCGACAACTACGGGGATTATTTTGTCTCTTGGACTATTTATTTTATTATATCCGATTTAGCCGAACCTGAGCCGGCAACATATGATGCTCGAGCTCCTAATGCCGTTGGGGTTTCACACATCCTTAATTTTGATCCAACAGGGTGACGACGTCGCGTTTGCAAAGTGCAACGGGCAGTGGCAGTTCGCTATTGTTGAATCGTTTTAGATTAAATCAGGGATGATTCAGATGGATTATATTCACGGTTGAACGGCACTCAGTGACGCCTCCCTAAGTTTGCATCCCCATGACTGCGGCGTGAATCGATTGGCGGCATAACGAAAAAAAAAAGAAAAAAAGAAAGGGAGAAGAAAAAAAAACAACAAAAACGTGACACGAACTTGTCATAATCCTGCAGATTTCGGGCGGAGAACCGATCAAAGGAATCACGGGGTTCGGTTGGTGGAATGCGACAGGTGTTCCTTTCTCTCTTCAAATTATCAGTTATCAGGTTCGACTTGTTCTCGAGCCAAATACTGGTACCCACACTTGTTTACACGGGTAAACAGGTGACTCCGGTTTTACGCGAGGCGAGAGAGTTGACTCACCTTTCAGTATCTACTCGTTTTACTGCCCTCCAGTTTCTAGGTTTCTTACTACTTTCCAACTACTCAAATCTCGAACGCGAATTGGTACTTTTCGCCCCAATCTACGCTTTGTGAAAGCCAATTCAATCCTCGAATCATCGCTCCCAGAATCTAATTGGAAGTTGCATCCAAGGGTTGAAGGTTTAATGTTCCTGTCTTTAGGGTGTTTCGTTGGAAAGAAAATTCTTTCTTTGTTTTCTTTCATACCCGAAAAACCTGTTATAGTCAAATTCGTCACAGAGATCTCGTGTTCATTTTTCCTGTAAAATCGATAATTTAGTCACTAATACATGTACATGTAGAGACGTTTAAGGATGAATTTTTACGTAAATTTGAGTTTCAAGAGGTAGTTTGTAAATTGTTGAAGCTGCAGACTCTGCTGTGAAAACATTTTTCTACAGAATTAAATTATCTACAAATCTGTCGTTCAAATTTTGTTTGTAAAGTCAATAATTCAGCGACCGAAGAAGTTTAAAAGTAAGTTTTTACACGAACTTGACTTTCGAGCCGAGCTGACTCAGGGTTTTTGAACTATTTAAGCTACAAATTTTACTCGAGGAAACTTTCCTGAAGAATTTGATTCTCTACAAATTGCTTCCAGGAACAAGATCCCATCATTGGAGGCAGCTGAGTGACAACAATTTAAAACATAGTAGAAGGAAAAATTTGAATTCCGATGGCGAACTTAATTCAAAAATAAATTTCACAGACCCTTCGGCTATAAATTAGGTTTTTTTTTTTTTTTTTTTATATATATATACACAACTATGGCGGTATGTACTCAATGAAATTTTTACCAGTACAGTTTGCTTATGTTGACGTCTGATCGAAGAAAAAGTATATAAAACATTGAATCGGGGATTGATACAATGATTTGCACGTTCAATGTTACCGACAACTTTTCCCAATTCGCCAACAGATGAAAGGTTGGTTTTTTTTTTGAAAAGCGAGAGGGTGCCGTCTTGGTGTTTGTGACGGGGGCGGGCGGGGGGTGGAGGGGTTCATCGTTCGGAACAGGCGTAATCGATTCGGCAGGAAGCCGAGCGGAAATCGCTCTGTGACGTTCAGACGTTACCGGAGCGAGAAATTACTCATCGTTTCGATTGAGGTTAATTAATTAGATAATCAAGAGAACCCCGCCCATCTCACATTCAGAAGTCTCTACTTTCTTCCCTGTTTCGACGTCAGACATCCCTCTGATCCTCCGGGGACCAGGTACACACTTCGCAGAGTCACCTAAGGACACGCTCCGGGCTCATCTTTGGTTCACCCTTATCGGATGAGAAGGATCGAGGAGGTGAAGGGGGAGAAAAATGAACGAGGCAGTAAAAGTGATCGCTAATTATTGTAAGTAACTAATTGCCGGACGCGGGTGGTCGGATTTCAATATTTAGTTTCTGCACAATTTTTCTCCGCTGTGTTGAAATCCGAAGAGAGAGAAAAAAAAAAAAATGACGGCGTTGTTTCTCTCCTTTCAATATTCAAGAGGAAAGGGTATTTATCGTACGTATATTCCAAGGGATGGAGATCGTTGATACAAATTTTTTGGGCAAACGTGACTCATGATAAATGCAGGTGGTGAAAAACAAAGGTATTACATTTCGTTCAGGGGGTAATTTTTTTTACAACTCGATATGCGTACGTAAACCCATACCTGTCTGCACGCGCGGCATGTTAATCGCGGTGAAAATAATATATAAGCGATGATACGGCTATGCAGTTTAATGGCGAGGAGGAAGAACTTGTTGATGTATGCACGCTGATTTAAAAGCGATACGAATATTTCCTTAGACCTATTTCACGTGGCGTTTTACAAAACATCGGAAATAATACCGAATCACCGTGTTTTTCACAATTTTACAACGCCAAATGTCTACCCCCCCCCCCCCCCTTGCCGCCACGTTCAGCTGCCCGCTTTGCCTCGAGTTTATGATTGTCTAGTTGATGCGTACAGTCGTTCGTTTTCCTCGAGTGAAATTGAATAGATTGATGCCAGAGATATGTTGAAACAACAGAATAGTAGAGAGAACAAGATAATCAAGAGGGGGAGTATAGAACGAAGAAAAAGAGAAACGTATGAAAATCGCAATGTATGATCAGAAATGTCGCAATTCTAAAGCTCGGAATTTATTCATATACAGAGTGTCATTTTTCGGACAATGTGAAAATTAATGAGAAATGAAATTGTTTGAAGTTTTCAACGAACTGATAAATATTTTGGGAAATAGGTTAGTCGAAGGATTAGTTTTTTTTTTTTTTGAAGAGCTTTTCGATTCGCTACTTACGTTAGAACCCCAGAAAATTTCAGAGATTTAAAACGATCCGTTTGTTTTCAGTGCGTCGTTGAAACAAATTTTTAATCGAATTAACGTACCTGGGTTTTAAAAAATTGAAACAGAGATAGGGAATAAATATCCGATTCACGATGTCGATACGACTCGTAGATTAAAATATGCAAAATCGGATCAACTATACTTTAGAAATTTGACAGACGGTCGATTATCTCGAAAACTCCATTATCCAATCTTCAAATCTTGGCTGTGTCACTTTTACGCAGCGTACCTATTTTCACTCTCTCTCTATGTCCACGATCACCGAAATATTTCGTTTTGCTGCTTTGTTTAAAACTTTATACCCCGTATACGCAACGTTACAAGTTCGAAAGCGATTTGATCTTTATGGTTTTATAATCGTCGAGGCACTTTCGACGGGTTGATAGTATCGTAGTAGCGTTTATTGTCGGCTGCGTAAATATGTACATACGTACTTGTTATACCTACCTGTAACTGCGATGCATGTCAAACTGTCGCTGCCGCCGGTGCAGCATAGATCCAATTACTGCAATCATACAAAATTGCACGATGAAAATTACAAGCGTACGCACAGTGAGCGCGGCGAGTCAATTATGATATTAGCGATACAGAATTACCGCCTTCTTCGTCAAATATTCAAACCAGCCAACATCAATTTCACAATAATCGGTGATACGCACCCTGCACCCAACAACCTCGCAGCTATCCGTCCTACGCTAAGAATTTTCCGCCGTATTTGCCTTTCGCCCGATGTGAAAATCGTCGTGATCGCAGCAACGAAGCGCTCCTAAAAACGCAAATTCTTAGCCCCCGCGGTTTTTGAATTAGAGCGAATCGAAGGAAGCCAATCGCGTCGCGCCGTCGCGTCACGTGATCGCTGTTGATTGGCCGGCGCGGTGCGCGACCGTTAAAAATTCGAACGGCTCTCATTTGAAAACCGCTTAACCGTCGAGTCTCGCGTTTCGACGAATCGTCACGGTTTCTCGCCAGGAATTTTCTCGCCAATCGTCGAATGATTTCCTCCTCGTCGTTGAGTCGATGCGGGCATTCGAATACAATTATTCCGGGCTCCGGGATAGCGACGGAATCTTGGAGTGTTTGAAAGCAGAGTTTCTAGTGTTTTGACAGTTGATCCAAATCGGGCGTCCCACCCTCGGCTTCCGCCGTGTTTAGGCCGCTCGGTATTTAGTTAGTCAACCCTGCCCCGAGGCTCGATGGGAGCCAGCAAGTGTCGCCGAGATAGAACCTTTCATGTGCTAATCTATATTGATTCAATCAAACGCCTGTTCAACGACTGCGGCCGAGTCGGGTTTCCCTCTCTGTCCTCGCCTACCTCTGATCCTTGTCGTCCCGTGTTTTTCCTCTTCTGCATTCGGGAGTACAATATTATAATACATCGTACGCGTAACGATCACAGGCCGGGAGCTTCGCGGCCACGATCGCGGATCGGTACATTAGGCCCCGAAATTTGTCGGCTTGCACAAACAGAATTATGTATAAATATACGTATATTTACACCGAATTCATTCGAGACGGTGTAAATATTTACCGGTATATATTTACGTACGCGTATGTAATATGTGTACAATTCGTGGGGACAAATTGCTGTGCAACTATAGTTATTTTTTATTACACACCCGTATTTTTATCGGGATTAAACAAACTCGGGGTCGTTCAAACGCTAGTTATCTGTAAAACCTGGACTAAATTGATTTGTACACATATAATTTTAAATAAACCAACGTATATCGCGTGAAATTGTGCAATGAAATCTTTGTCCTTTGCATCAATGGGTACAAAATGTAATTGACTTTCTTTCAGTCTTATGTAATAAAGTTGAACTCGTCGTTGTATATTATAAATCAGTTAAATCGAGTAATCACACTTTTATCGTAACAACGCTTTTCGAGTGTAATTACATCGGCGATCTATAACGATTTTCAACAGTTTGTCATTCCTTCCGACCGTCAAATTTTCGCTGCGACCTTCGCGTCTGTTTGCGTTGCGTGAAAACACGTAATGCGACAGGCGTAAATTATATCGCGATTTATTGTCGTCGCGTGGATTGGTTTTTTTTTTTAAATAATTATTTTACTCTTATCCCTTCCCTTTCTTTTCTCTTCTGTTATAGAGAAAAATTATATCGATGGACGAATAAACAATTCTCGGCATCCCGAAAGTATGTTTTACAGAAGACAAGGATATTACTATCGGCTTATCAAACACTTACCCTTTATCAAGCACTTCGATATCTACGATCCTCAGGTAATCGCGACGATGATTCAACCAACGAGCATGTCTATTTTCATAACCGTTGGTCAAATTCATGTAAAATACTCTCCGCTTTATCATCGAATCTAACCTAAAACATCGTAACACGCCTAATTCGTAAATCAGTCATCGTTATCATTATCGACTATCAACTTTTCATTGATATTAACATCCGGCAGTCGTTTATCCGCGAAGATGTTCTGGATAACCTTGTCGTCTGCATGCTCGTCTACTGCCTTTTCTATTTCGGTTTATGGTACGCCGACAAGGTACGACGAGGGACCAATTAATCTCTAACAAATACAGAGAATATTGCTACTGATAAACCAATAATCATGGTTCACCGTTTTTATTTTAAATTTCCCATCCAGGTCATCAATCAAATCGAGAAAGTAAACGAGAAAATGGTCGCGGTTGTACGTGACAATAAAACCGTATGTACAATTTGTTGCAAATTACTTTCCTGCAGATTATTATTGTTACTGTTATTTAATCCCATTGCCAAAAAGTAGAGGGACAAATGTTCGAATGACCTGTACAGACATTCGGTACGGGGAATGATTTTTAAGTGTTCTTTTAGTCGCTAGATTTTTTCGGAACAAAATCCATGCTGATGAGAATGAAAGAAAAAATCGTTCTTGGTAGTTAGATAAGTAATAATTCATGTTTGATTTTCGTAGAAACATAAAATGTGGTTACAAAAATTCCAAGTACTCGGAATGTAGTGAGAAATTAATTAAATTTGACGATATCAATATTTGGGTTTTTAACCCGAATTTCATATTTTCAATTCAAACCGCAGACGTTAATCAATTCGCTTGTACAGTGAATGTGCATAATCTATTTATAAAAGGTAAAAGCCACGAAGAGAAGATAAATTGGAAGAAATAGAGAGATTAAATAATAATAGTGATGATTATGATAGAGAGAAATGAGAAAACGAGAATGGCTCGAATTTGTTTGCGCGTATATAATTTCGTTTTCCCTTTTTTCACCAACAGTCACGATTTATATTCTCAACTTGTACACAATTATCATAACGATTGACGATTCTAGAAATTGGAGGACTTGAGCACCCTGAAAAAGAAGCGATTAGAGTACGAGGATGTGGTTGTCAAAACGGTGGGTAAAATTTTTTGACAAAGTCGGATAAAAATTAAATGCGTGAGTTGAAAGGGAGAATGAGAAATTTGAAAAACTAAAGATCTATCTCTTGCTTTACTTTCTATTTCAGAAAGGTGTGCAACGTCAGATCGAAACATATCTAGAAAACGAAGTGAGCGTCTGATACGAGGGGAGGCAAAAAATTGCGAAAAAAAAAAATTAAAAACCTAAACGACGATAATTCTTTTTTCCTCAGCTGGAAATATTGACCGCGGAACTGACGGCGACGGAGCGGAAAATAGGCGATTTGGAAAAAGTGTTTGGAAAAGTAACGTCGCTTAATATCGTCGTGGGAATTTTTCAAACTTGCAAATTACACGTAACAGGTTATTTTCAGTGCAAATCTGTGGGAAACGCTTTTAACACGGGAATACCCGCTTCCGGTCCGGAAGGCGAAATGGCGATCGAGGACGGCCAGGCGTCATCGGAGGAAAAACCGGAAGACGTTAAGGTTCGCCGTTTACACGTGACGAACGATCGTTATAATCTCAATTCTTCGTTAGATCAAAAGAAAATGATAAAAAAAAAATTTCATCCCTGATATTTTCAGGTATTGGAACCGTCGTTCCCGCCCCCCTTGCCGCCCGAACCTCCGCCCCGGAAGTACGGAATCTTCGTCGCCAGGCCACCCGGACATCGCGTCATTCCCGGATATAGACCGCCACCCCCTCCACCGCCCCCGAAAATCGGATTCAAGCTGCCCGGCATCTGCTGAGCTTTCGGAATTCGGTCAGTTACCTGATTTCCCTTTCTCTTTTTCTCATATCGTTTTCCCCCCTTTCCAACGAATAGAAACAAAATTCCTGCGACGATTTTGTAGTTTTTTTTTTTTTTTTTTTATCGTTTAGCGATTAAAATGCTTCTCTTTTCTCTCACCCCCAGAGTATAGATAAAAGTCAGTTTTATGCAAACACTGTAGAGAAAATATTGTTCACTGATTTCAGCCGCCGGATCGGATCATTCGGACAGAAAAATCATTGAGCGGAACATTTGGCAGACGAGGAGATTTGGCGAAAGTGAGGAAAAATCGCGAAATTTAGGAACGAAACGGCCGGTAGACGATCGCAGTGCAAATATTTTCAGAAACTTATCACCGCTTACAAAGACGCTTTTGAGGCTTGCGCCTATTCTGCTTTCCGAGGAATAAAATACGTCAAGTTGATTAGGTTTTTATTTAATATGTATAAATAAATCTACGAGAATAATCAATTCGTCGGTTTACTATATTTACACGATTTTAGTAAAAAGGTAGTAACAAATCGACTGTATTTTAATTCTTTTATATCTATATATATATATTAACGTGGAAGTAATAATTGCACTGAAAAGGGAAAGTCAAGACTTTCAGGTTCGGTTTACGTTGAGATGCAGAGTTTAACAAATCTGCTCGTGTTGACCCTGTGAATATGCAGCCGGTAAAGAAATCGAACTCTTGCCATCGGACGGTGGGTCAATGTTCCGAAATGCAAGATTCGAAAAATTCAAATTACGATAGAGCAAAGTTCCGAAAAGTAGAGTTTGGACAGAGATAAAGATCATGTAAGATTTTCTAAATAAAAAGCAAATTTGGTTTAAGGGTAGGAGACGGAAGTAAGTAATCGAATGGTTTTGCGATTTGTGATTGGTGGGAATGTTACAAATTTTACGATTGGTCGAGAGTCAATAGGAATGGAATGGCATGAAAGGTCGTAAAAGGATCAAGTCAATTCTTAATAGTTAAACAATAAGCGACCTTTTCACGGCCACTCTGTCCAGATTAATTACCGTACATATCTGTGAACCAACTAAATGTTGTAAAACGGGAATTGCCTTCGTTTGTTATCGGGAAAGGTATTTATTGCTTAATTACAGAGTTCCGGCGAAGCATATTGTTTTGCCTACAGTGCGGTACGAATTGACCTGGCCAAAGTCATAAACCAGGTTCGGCGGATCCGTGCTTAGAATTTTACAAATGGTCTAGTTGTAAACGCTAACGATAGTTTTACAGTTAAAATAACATGTGACGAATCTGCCTATTTTAACATAAATGTATACGTCACAACAATTGAATTGAAAATCCTTGATCATTCGGAATTTCGATGTTTCAGATTTTTTAATTTTCTCATTTTCGCACTCTCGGAACTTTGACTTGTCGGAGAACTTTTCCCATTCGAAACTTTGATGTTTCGTCAAAGATTAATTTCTCTACGGTCAAGTTTCGTCAGCGCAAAGTTAGGAATTTCGCGCTTTCGGAAATTTTGAAATTCAAAATTTCAACAACCAAACTTGGTCGATAAATCGGTTCCGTGAGAGGAAAAATAAAAAAAAAAAAAACACGGACACTTTGGAAAAATTCGAAAAACTAAAAACTGGAGCGATGTAAAACGTATTTTCGAGTTCTTCACATACTTTTTTTTTTTCATTCGGCGCAACTGACGACGAGCGTGATCATCAACGGTTCGACGAAATCTTTCGTAGGCTTGTGCTGGCTGGAGGAAGAAAAAGCGCCGACCGTTCGGTTCAACAAACTCCTTCTCGACCACAATGCTAGGTTTTATTCCTTTCTTCGCGTTACACCACACTCTTGACTTTCACCCGAAATAAATTCCGACTTGGAACGACGCATGTAACCGCTTTTGAATTCGTTATTTAACGGAGTCATTTCCCCTGGGATTGACCCACCTTTGTTTTACTTTCATTCAAAAACTGAAACGTGTATCACATTTACTAACGATATCGAAATACTTGTACAAATTGCATTTTCTTTTTTTTTATTTATTTTTTTTTTTTTTTTACTAACGGACATTGAAGATTTTTTTCTTCTTTATTCTTTGGTCGGGATTAAAAATTTCACACTATTTAAAATTTCCTCTAAAATCTTTTCCACGCAATTCTAATTCGTCTTTATGAAATTTTCATCAACGATTAGCTCTTGAAGCTCTATAAGCTCAATGTGACTCGAACATTTTTCTAAATAATTATCGAGTGTTTCGACCAGGTTTTCGGTTTAGATTTAAGAAGACTGAAAATTGCCTGTGCTTATCAATGCCAATATGGCAGAAATACTTGATGAAGCTTGATAATGATGCGGCGGCTGAAAGAAATTTACAATTTTAACAAATAGTCGGTAAAAACGGATCGTTTGCACTCCATACTTATATGCTAGAGGCTGATTTCAAAATCATGTACGAGAAATTATCATGCGAAGAAAACAATTTGGTTGATTTTTGAAAAAGCAGAACCTCCAAAAAAAAACAAAAATTGCATCAAGCTTCGTCGCTAATTATTATCGTCTTTATACATTTCATTACTAATACGGACGATTTTATCGACAGAAATCTTATTTCTCCCGCAAGTCCTCGACAGCAGCAAAAACCGGCTATCGATCGACTCGGTTTACTCGCTTATCGGTTTTTCCATGAACCCATTCGTCATTCGAGTGTCAGAAAACCATTGCAACGTGTCCTCGAGCGGTTATTTTACCGATCAGACCGATGCTAATGTATCAGTGATGTTTTCCTTGAGAAGATCGTGTGGGTGTTCGGCTTGCTCAGGGTCGTCCGAGTCGAGTTTCCTTATTTTTTTTCATAGAAATGAGGCCAAGACCGCTACGCGATGCTGGAGGTCAGTAAACGAAGACTCGATCGTAACTCGGATCGGAAAATCGGTTGACAACTTTTGACTGTAGAACGATTTTCGCCTCTACTCGAGGCAAAAGTCAAGATCTTTTTTCCACCCTTCTTTTTTACTCGCAGATTCGGCCGATCGCGTGCCGATTTATTGCGATAATAAAAAACGGCGATACCCGAGTTTGCTCAAAGTCGGTGTAAAATAGCTCCAAACAGCGTAACGCGGGAACTTTCACTGTCTTCTGATCGTGACCGGCCGGCTGCTCGGCTAGCGAGTTGCTCGGTTCGCGAAGAAGGCGAGAGAAGGCTGTGAACCGTCGTCTTTCCGCCTATTCATTTCGTATCCAGTCATACTCTGGCACCGAGTCTCGCCGGTTGAGCACTTGGTTCGTTCCCAGCCGCTGTTAACGGACAAACTCATTGACACGTTGGTGAAGAAAAAATCGTTTTCGGTTTTTCTTTTTTTTATTATTATTCTTTTCCTACCGTTGAATCATTCGACGAGAGACAAGTGATCGAAAATCAGCGAACTGTCGAGTCGGTTCGTCAACGACGAGGTTTCCGATCGGTTTTTAAAAATCCTCAAAAAGTTCGAACATCTGCGGTTAAAAAGTCACGACATTTCAGAATTCGTAAACACCGATTTTCGAAATCGGGACGATCTTGCAACTGAGATGGTTATTTCTTAATACGAAATATATTAATAATCCAGAGAGTAACGGCGATAAAAATAAATTGAATTACCTTTTTTTTTAAATAATCATTTTACTCATTCGGATAAATCCAACGTCGATGGACATATTGCACAATTTTTAACAGATCAACTGACCGACAGTCGAAGGTGTGTAAACAGCTGAGATAACAATCAAAAGATCGGATCTTGGAAATTTTCTGCTACCAGTATTATAAAAAAAAAAAAAATAGACGCCAAATAAAATGAAAACCTACCAAAGTGTAAATAAAATAGAAAGTTAAAGACAATAAATTTTTCCAAATTTTGTCATTGGAGAATATCATCACTGCCAGCTACGATACCAGCTTCATTAATTTCGACGCTATTGAAGAGTGAACGACAATTCTGTTCTAATTCGCTAGATAAGTGAACAGAGTTAACGGCAATAATAAATACGTACAAATAAAGTGACAGAAACTTGATTAAATAAAAAATAATAAAATCAAAAACACAAAATATGGATACGGGAACCGTTCGTCTGGTGATTTTCTTGGGGATGTTCCTCGTGTTCGCCGGTGATTACACGGCTCTGATGTCGTCGATATTCGGCATCAACGCCGACAAAAACGGCACAACGTCTCTCACCAAACGGCCGCAAAGCTCGCCAAAGGATTCGCCACGTGGTCAGTCACTGCCGGAGGAGAAAATTTTTATGGATGAAAACGGTGAGTCCTCCCTCCCTCCCACATAAAAAAAAAAAAAAAACAAAAAAAAGAAGACAACTCTGATCGAGATTCTATCTGTTTGGTTAAATCCTTGGAACGGACGATGATTACTTTTGAAATTAGAATGAGATGGAGAGAATTCTAGAACATCAGTACGATTCGTGATTTCCTTAATTCTATGCGCATACGATTTAGAGTCTCTGTCTGTAAGATACAAGAAGCGAATCACGTTATACGTATAATACATCAGACGGAAGCTTCATTGAAATTCCCACGGCGTAATCGCTGTATACAGCATGTATCATGCAAGATTCAATACATTTATACCTATCATGTAACCGTGCAGCCACTTGCCGCCGATGTAGACGTAAATTTAAACCATTCGATCCTCGTTCGAGACTTCCACGAATCAATATAACGTACTTTACACACGGACGTATAGATTTTACAACCATACATTATACGCTCATCGGTGTAATTTATCCAAACTGTAAACGCTCTGGCTGAAAAGCGGTTGCTGAATGTTATACGCGAAACGAGAAAAAAAAAATTTCAAATTGTCGTTTCTACGACCGCGTATGCGATTCTAATATGGCGAATGAAACCGTTTTCTGATGCAAATGCAACCGTTTTTTTTTTTTTTTTTATTATTTTTTATCTCGCAATACTGGCTGTTATAATTACAATCGCTTTGCTTGTCGTACAAAGTTATACTTGTTTCAGCCGCAAAAATCTTTCTCTTTCCATATTTTGCAAAACCAACGTATTTTTTCTCGGTATGTAGAGAAGTTTTTTCTTTTCTTATTATTATCCTCCGATTTAATTTCACGGAAATTGTTAGATATTCCTTTCCGTAATCCATGCTGTTCGTTTAATTTTTTTTTTTTTTTTTTTCTTTTATCACTCGACAATATTTCCCCCACGTAAATCGATCGAAAATCGGTTCATTTTGCTTTTTATCGAAGTTTGTTTCCCTGTGGTTTTATTTTGTTATTCACCTTACGAGTTTCGATTTTGTTTCTTCGATCGCTCGGCGGATCGGTCAGTTTTTAATTTTTTCACCTAACCTTGTCGTAAACGATTTCAAGTTTTTGACCGTGGAATTTTACTTATCGTTTCGGGGAGCTCGGTTAATCTTGTATTAATTCGATCCCGCGATTCCGCCTTGGATCCAGAACGATATGCAAAATTCGAAGGACCGTAACATTCTCGATTTAGAGGTCATCGGTGAACGTCCTGCTAGAACTGGGACCAGGTAAAATCACAAGGAAATCATCAACATCCAATTATGACGCACGTTTCGCGCTAAAACTTACCGATCAAAGAACCGGCATTCGTTTCGCCAAATCTTTAAGCTTAGATTTTCGCGTACATACGGATTGAAAAAAAAACCTCGTTTTTTTTTTATTTTTCCCCTCAAGTCGGCGATCCGATTTCTCTGACCGATTCGCATAAATCATAAAATTTTTGGCAATTCTCATTCATCGTATTCCGGTTTTGACCTCCTCATAACCCCTTTAATTCGAGGTAGGTACCTAATCGGTATCGTTAAAAAATGTATGTCACAGAATCATAAACTTGACTGGCGTAAATGTCATTCTACGCGTGCGTGTAACGAGTTAATCGTCACAAACGCGAACGCGGAGTAATCGAATGCAGATCGAAGAGAACCCGACGCGATTATTATACGGACGATGGTGAATAAGAAATTGCACAAACAAGTACTCCATGGTGCATTATACATTTAATTGGCAAAAAATTTCATTCCTTTTACTTTTATTTCGATGCTCGAATCCCGGTGGGAATGGAGCGTTGGATAATCCGGATGCGAATACACAAAGACGTTTAATAATAATCCTCTACCTACCAGCTGCCTAAGTTGGCTCGATTGAACCCGCGCTTTTTGATTATCCTGAACAAAAACTAGACTGCTGCAAGGCTACCGTTTCCAATGACGTAACACACGCGGTTTGTTTGAATAATGGAAGAGCAGCGCGAGCCTCTGTGTATGTACATTGAAACGAAATCCTCGTTGTCTGAAAAAGCGGAGGTGAAAAAAAAAAAAAAAAAAAAAAAAAAACAGACACAAAGGTAGATAAAGCGAGACGGAAACATGTTACTTTAAAAATTCTAGAATGTTTACCGCACACTCGAATCGCGTACGTAACGAATCCTAATACATCAATCGTTGTTGTTATTCTTGCATCGTCGATCGACTCGCCAGTCTGATCATGTTTTCGATAATCAGCTGTAAAACTTTGACGTGAAAGAAAAAAAAAAATTAAAATCACACCGCCACCCTTGAACCAGTTACATACCCGTAAACGCTGTTATAAAATTACGCAAAAGCGAAATGCAGTTCGTATGCGTGGCAAGAATTCAAAATCTTTCAATGATGAATGCAGTTACGATTATCGTATTTTTTGAAATCATTGAGAACCACCGCTGAGGTATAATTATACACGTAGCAGCAACGTCTCGGTGAACAGAATAAACTCTGAGTTACATTGCAGCTTGATTTTTTAATTTTCTTTCATTATTCGTACTTTTGTTCTTTTCCATGTCTTACTTCGTTTTTGACATTGTTTTTTCTTTTTTTCTCTCCTTTTCTCATCACAGGAATCTCGGCGAAGGCGAAGCTCATGTCAACGATAAAAAGCTCCTGCCTGCCGAAATTGATTTGCGAACTTACAGCGTCGACGAATCAGGATCAGCTCAGCGAGATGGAAAGATCACTCCTTAATCTGATAAGGTGAGGATTAAGACAAGGGTACAAAATAAATAAGGTTTCCTGTTTGTTTCTTTTTTTTTTTTTTTTTTCTTCCCCTTCCGCACAATGTTTTATCTGTCCATCATTTGCTTTTACAATTACATCCTCGTTCTATCTTTTTGTTGTTATTGTTGTTGTTTTTGTTTTATGTTTTTTGTTTTTTTTTTTTTCCTTCCTTTTTTCTATCAATTTGCAAGAAATTATCAAAGAGATTATCTTCCTTGATATTAATTGAAATTTGACACGAAAGGATATATTCGTAACTTGTATTAGTCGCGGTTATGAAATTCAATGTTTATTCATTCGTATCTCACGTTCACGTTCCCAAACTGCCTCGAGCTGTTTTCAACGTTTCAATTGACGGAAGTGGCGATTCTACATGCGAGTATAAAAATCGATCAACAAAACTCGAACGGACAAGTCCAACCTCCGTGAAACCACAAGATGAATCGATGCCGCATTTTACCGATTAACGATCCTCGAGGCCAAATGTATTACAGAGATTTAGTTACCATGCATGTACAAATTATGGCCGCGTATCCATCTCGCATACATGACCCAGAGAGATCGAGGGTTATTGAAATTTAAAAAAGGACACGCTCTCTCATATTGGTCAAGGCACTTCCGGGCTAGAATTACACTTAAAAAGAGACGATTCGTGATGTGCGAGTGGATCGAGTCGAAGGGTAACTTCCTAACTTCTTTCTTTCTTTTTTTTTTTTCTTTTTTCTTTTTCTTTTCACGGCCCAATAAATCTGGACCTAACACTTGCGGCCAAATATAGTTTCCAGTTATTCTCATCTCAGCTAGCTTCTTGCAACTCGTTATTTCTGCCTATATACAAATCCGGGAAGTACTTTCACGCAACTTTCATTTTTGCCTTGCGGTAGAAATTAGAATTCTATGTTGGTATACCTTGCAACTATACTCGATCGTCTCGTGTGTCAATTTCGATGTTAATCTTAAAACAGGACGTCGTTAAAAACGAGTGAATTTTAGTACCCACTTGTAACCGGATAAGAGAAAATGGCCGTAAAAATGTATTCTGTTGACAGTTCAGATCTTGATTTGCAATTGAATTTTGTGATTTTGGATTATCCTGATTATATTTACTGTAAACTAATATAATACACCGAGAGATATTTTTTGTTCCAGTTACAGCTCAGTCTTTAATTATTTTCATTTTTTACCACAATCGGAAAATATAGTTCTAGGTAAAAAATGAAAATTAGTTTTCCAGCTGTTACCGGAAAGTCTGGTATCCGTTACTTTTCATTCTCATTACGATCACTGTTACTAGATTTTCTTGCAACTGTTGCGAAAATTTATTGCTTGTGCAACGATAAATTGACGTTAAGGCCTTGTTTAACTAAAAAAGTAGAGTAAAACTGACAAACTGATTTTACGTTGCAATTACCAAAAAGGATCGACAATGGCGCAAAGCGATTACGCGAACCTCGCTTTTCGTAATTCCAATAATATTCAAACAGTTTTTTTCTAACGATACCTGTTTTACTGAATTCTTCTAGCTACCATAACAAATGAAATTTTTCTCAGTGTATAATTTTTAACTATTATTGCATCGTGTATCACAAGGTAACACGTCATTTTCTTTGTTTGTCCTTTTACTAGCCACGCGCAAACCTTCACGAATGTAATATAATCAATTTCGCGTTATGCGTGTGAAATGAATATTTATACACCGTAGTCAGCCTTTCGATTTCAAGCGTTGTTACCTAACTAAAGCCTGCCACTTTCTCTCGCGACTTAAACGAGCATATAATACACAGAACCTGCTCTCCTCCTCTCTCTCTCTCTCTCTCTCTCTCTCTCTCTCTCTCTCTCTCTCTCTCTCTCTCTCTCTTCCTCTCTTGATTCTCGAGAGTAAGAAAGAGAGAGGGTCATTCAATAGCTGGCGATAACTTGTGGGTTGCATCGCCTTTCACAACGATCCCGTAACACGTCTGTTTGTTCGTACGAAAATCGATTGGTATGCGAAGAAGAGTGAGTCGACGCTGCGGGCAGGTACCTTATATACTGGCGATTCAAGCAAGGTTCAAGAAAAAGTCCAAGTAGGTACTTGTGGTGTCATTGCGTCAGAGTTCACGATGTCGACGATTGCTCGTAGCGTTGATTGGCGAAAAGCGTGACGTCATTCGCATACGAGTTAGACTCGCGGATTTCGATTTTGGCCGTTTCAATGACGGAACGAATTGACAATTTGTCGAAAATTTAACAAAAGGAATCGACTCCGCTAAATATGAAGATGAAAATTGATAACTGCGAATTTTATTGCGAACGTGCCTCAATGAATCGAAGATGGAATTTAACGCTCTCAAGGATTTGCCGGAAAGCTTTTGCCGCGATGATGAATGTGAGGAAAGGCAATCTCCGGATAAAGACTTTCCGCAAACAGATATACGGACACGATCCGGCACTCGGTTCGAATGCATCGACCTCCGCGAATCTTGCAGCGGCTGCTGCAACGGCACCAAAATGGCGCGACGGTATCTGGTATCCGTGGGTGACAAGCGAATTGGGAAAAAGGAAGAAGAGCTTCTGGATCGCCAATTTCCCGTCTGTCTCCCAGCTTATTCCCGCCCACCGATCCAGGAATCGCACTATAAACACCGGATATCTTTCCTGCAGAGCTGAGATCTCGCTGCTGATATGGAGGACCGTTCCTATTTGCGCCACTTTTAAATCCGCCAACTTTACACGGGATCGGATAAACACAACTCGGCTTTTATACCGCGCCGCCTTTTGCTTCCGCATACGAGTTTTACGTCTTTACGTACCTGCCGTATTATTATCACGTCGTCGGTTAACCCTATCAGTCACAGTAGTATGCTCGCCGTCCCATATAAAAAATTTCCATGTCATGATTTTTGTTACTTCATATTACACCATAAACCCCCGAGTAACAAGTTTCGGCCAGAATCATTGAATTGCGATGCACCGAGAGAAATTTTTTTAACTATACCTGTTTCACTGAATTTTTCTCGTTACTGTAACAAATGAAATTTTTCACAGTGTAATTTTTTTGATTATACATCCGCCATCTTGAATTTAGAAATGATCAAATTCTGACTTTAGACTCGTGATTAGCGACTCGAAAATAGCCCCGAGTAACAAAATTCAGGCCAAAATATTGGGTTGAAAAATGTGTGACCGAAAGGGTTAAACGCTTTTTTTCGAAAACTGTTCCAGCTGGTTGCAAAGATGAAACCGCAAACGTTAGCCGAATCGCGTCATGCGTATAATTTTTCAAGTTTTATCGGACAATCGGCGTTGCTGTCTCCAGTTCGATTTCATTACCGGTATAAAAAAAAATTCGTTACACCTCTGATTGTCCGGATTTTGAAAAATCGGTCCAGTTTTATTTACCGTGAATTTCTAAGGTCGATGTGTCCGAACTGATTATCCGCGGTTTCCTCAAGAGCGTTATACACTCATACCATCGTGCAGTTGTACTTTCACCGAAAATTACCACTTTCTAGCGATAAAAGTTGAGGGCATCAATTCTTGCACCGTTACTCCATGTTAAACCAAAGTCTGCACGGTGCCTGCACATATTTTCGGCATATTTATAATGTTGCACCTCTCTCTTACTCTTTTGATCTTGAATTTTATTGAGGGAAAGCCGTGAATATTATAGAAACTATAGTGTTACCGGTAGCTGCATTCTCTCGGCAGTTAT